>NC_136067.1:29063189-33863189 GCF_964261635.1 Lissotriton helveticus | reverse complement strand
TGTGTGTATGCTGAGTTGGTCATCGTGGGGGGGGGGGGGGAATAGAGTTGGTCGAAATTATTTTTCGGTAAAAAGAATCTATTTTCTGGATGAGATAGGTTGCAACATTGTTACACAGTGCTTGAGAGGGAGATTCCGCCATCTCGCATGCCTTGGGATTAGCGTACGGTTTAACTATGTTAAATAAGGTCCTAGAGTTGGAGCCAGCTTGTTCCAATTGCTGGGAGATGTGTATTTTTCGCGCTTTCTTGATGTTGTTGTGGTATGTTGCTAGAGCGCCTTTATATCTGTCTCTGTCTATGTCCTTATGGTGTGATCGACAAGTGCGTTCTAATTTCTTACACCCCTTCTTTTCGGCGCGAAGGGCCGGGGAGTACCAGTCGGAAGGTGTGAGTGTGTGAGCATGAGTGATTGGCTTAAGAGGGGTGTTTTCGTCCAAGATGTTCAAGATGGTATTATTGAAGTGTAGTAGTTTTTGGTCAACATTGAGGCGACAGGTGTCTTCGTCCCAGGTCAAAAAGGGGGATACAAAAAGGTCAGTATTGATTTTATGCCATGGTCGGTAACATCTATCCATAACTGGCGTGGGACTGGATGGGATAGAGGGGCTAATTAGTTGAAAACTTAATAAAGAATGGTCGGACCAGGTCAGCGGAAGAGTATCCTCATAAAGAATGTACTGGGAGTTGGAGAGAATGAGGTCTAGTGTGTGCCCATCTGTGTGGGTGGTGGTATTATTAATTTTGAGGAGACCAGCGGAAGCCATTTCCTCCAGACAGGTCACTGCATCAGGGTAGTGGGGGTCCTCACTGTGGATGTTAAAATCCCCTAAAAGTAGAAAGTTACGTGTGGCAATTATGTGAGGGGAGATAAATTCTAGCAAATGGCCATTAAAATCTTGCATTGGGCCGGGCGGCCTATAGACCAGGGCCCCTTTCCAACTCTCCTGGGGATGTATATCACATTTGAAAATAAGACATTCAAATAGATCAGTGCTTAGTTGGTCAAGGACCGTGACTGATAATGAGTCTTTATGGACAATAGCGATCCCCCCTCCAGCTCTTTCTAGCCTGTCCAGTCTTTGGATACGAAAGCCTGCTGGGAGAGCCAGAGCGATGGCTGGAGTGGCTGTGGGTTTGATCCAAGTTTCGATAAAGAATCCGATATCCGGATTTTTGTCGTTCAGAAGATCCCAGATTGCAGTGGCGTGTTTGGGGAGGGATCTGACATTAGCAAGAAGACAGTGCCATTTTTTCTCGTTATGTGAGATTACATGGGGTTTGGAGGGGAGGGCTGAATCAGGATAAGGATGTATTTCAGTCAAGATATGTCTATGAGTGTTGATGGTAATGTGTGATGCAAAAGCCTGATATTTGCAAGTATAGCATGAAAAGGGTCCTTCTAGTATGCAGCCCATATCTTGTCCTGAACTGCATGGGGACTGCCTAATCTTGAGAAGGGTATCCCTGGAATAGATGAATCTGTCTCGTGTCTCCATGAGGGCCTCTGAGATTAAACTGGCAGGGGTCCTGGCTCCCGGCAACGTACTGGCGCGGACGGGCGCAGACGGGCTTGCCTTAGGCGCGCCTTCGGCACACCGCCGGCGCGCCCGCTGCGCACGTCTGCTGCGCGTCGTGCCAGGCAAGTAGTGGAGGAGGCTGCTAGAGCACCACCCTCCTTTCCGGTCTGATCCGGAAGTGACCTGGAGTAACCCGCGACTGCCCGTAATCGCTCCCGTCAGCACAGCCTCTTTCCACGCAACGGGCGGACCCGAGTTGGACCGGAGAGGAGTGCTTGGGAGACGGCGTGGGGGGAGTGCGGGACAAGAAGGTAAAACTGATTTGTGCACAGAATATTTTAAAACAGTGGGGCTGTGGGCGGCAATATGCAGTGACACAGTGTGTTTAAAACAGAGAAGCCGAAGGCGGCATTAAGAAATCCTGCAGCAGTATAATGTAAAAAGCATAACATTCAGCGCGTCCTCAGCGCATTAGTTTAGCCCAAAGTATAAAATAAGGATCTCAAATTTCAAGGAGGTCGAAGCTGGTAACTGTAATTCAGCGCGTCCACAGCGCATCTGCCCGGGCCCAGGATTAAGTAGTGGAGGAGGCTGCTAGAGCGCCACCCTCCTTTCCGGTCTGATCCGGAAGTGACCTGGAGTAACCCGCGACTGCCCGTAATCGCTCCCGTCAGCACAGCCTCTCTCCACGCAACGGGCGGACCCGAGTTGGACCAGAGAGGAGTGCTTGGGAGACGGCGTGGGGGGAGTGCGGGACAAGAAGGTAAAACTGATTTGTGCACAGAATATTTTAAAACAGTGGGGCTGTGGGCGGCAATATGCAGTGACACAGTGTGTTTAAAACAGAGAAGCCGAAGGCGGCATTAAGAAATCCTGCAGCAGTATAATGTAAAAAGCATAACATTCAGCGCGTCCTCAGCGCATTAGTTTAGCCAAAGTATAAAATAAGGATCTCAAATTTCAAGGAGGTCGAAGCTGGTACCTGGTTCATAGCCCGGGGATCATGTAGAAGAGGGTGCTGCGGAGGGTGGTGTTGCGGTTGGTCCGGATCTGGAAGTGGAGGTGTTCCATGGTCACCGTTGGGTCATTAGAGTGCGTGGTCAGTCTGAGTGACCTTTTGTAGATGATGGCAATGCCTCCTCCTGGATGGTTGGGTGGTCCTTGAGACTGATTTTGCAGCCATCAGGGATGGCGATGTCTGGTCCGGAGCACAGGCTGATCCAGGTTTCTGTGAAGAAGGCGATGTCTGAAGAGGTGGCGTTGAGGAGGTCCCAGGTGTCTGTGATGTTTTTTGTGGACGGACTGCACATACATTGAGGAGAATGCAGTTGAGCCGGTCGAATGAGCTGTTGGTCGGCTGGGTGGCAAGAGGAGCTGGTGTGTTGATGTGGCAAGAGGTGAATTTGCAGTTTCAGCAGGCGCAGGGGTATTCTTCGTTGATGCTAGATGCCAGGCGGCTCGGCGGCCAGCAGTGGTGTGTCAGAGAGGCAGGGTCCCTGGTGCTGGGCATGCTACAGGGGTGGACAGATGCAGACAGACTTGTCTTTGGCTTCCCTTCGGCTCACCAGTGGCACCCCTGCTACGCATGGCCGCACAGTGTATGCCATTAAGTAGTGCTGCAGGGGGGTTGGACAGCTGGGAGGTGGGAAACGTGCGAAAGGTCACTAGAGGGGGCGAGGATGCAGGGGATCACATTGGCAAAGAGGGAGAGGATAGGGAAATGGGAACTGCAAAATAGCACAGGAAAAACAAAGCCAAACACAGCAAAGATAAAAATAAAGGAAGAAGGGAGGAAAGCAACAAGAAGAGCAGAAAGATGAACAGGAACAGCAGAAGAGAGAGACAGAAGGGCACTCAAGCTACAGAGCAGTGACACTCTACCACTGGACCACCAGGGATGAGGCGCAGGCACGAGCCTGCGGGTGGAGGAGGGAATCAAACACCTGACCTCTGTGTCACAAGAAGCAGCAGATGGGGAAAGCAGCAGCAGTAACCAGATGGCATAGTGCTGTGGGAAGACGGTTAGTCCCCCTGTTAGAAAGGCGACCCCGGGGGAGGCAGAAGGTGTCTGACTGACCACCCCTAGGTCTACCCCTCCTTCAGAGAAGGGACTGAGCGATGTCGAGAGGCCTCCGACGTGAGGGCCCTCTCCTAGAATCGTACAGCAGAGTAATCACACCACTACAAATGTACACCACACGTAGATAGAGTTTTCAATCTTTATCGGGCAATAAGTATTGTTTCAATATATACAGCAGATCCCGAGATCTGGAAAGTCTCGTGACAAGGGGCAAGGTAGCGGGACAGTCTTATAGATGGTCGGTTGCCAGGAGACTCTACGCACAGCTCTCAATCCTCGAGCTGGGGGGTTCGGAAGGTTGGGCCGCGGCAGCGCCAGCCGGCTCCAAGGTGGTTCAGCGAGTGTGGACCGCGGCAGCGCCAGCAGGTTCCAAGATGGTTCAGCGAGTGTGGACCGCGGCAGCGCCAGCAGGTTCCAAGATGGTTCAGCGAGTGTGGACCGCGGCAGCGCCAGCAGGTTCCAAGATGGTTCAGCGAGGGTGGACCGCGGCAGCGCCAGCAGGTTCCAAGATGGTTCAGCGAATGTGGACCGCGGCAGCGCCAGCAGGCTCCAAGATGGTTACCGCGAAGATGGACCGCGGCAGCGCCAGCAGGTTCCAGGTAGAACAGCAAGGTGAGTTCGTCTCAGGGTCAGCCGCGACAGCGTCAGCAGGGCTTCTCGACTCCGGGATACAACTGCTGTCCTACCCCGGGGCTGGCCCAGATATAGGTCTGGAGTCCTTTGATGTCCGGACCCTCTCGCCTGGGGGTCAGAGGGGCCGGGATGATGGTGTCCAGACACCCAGCAGGGGGTGGAGCCCGCGCTCAGGGAGGCCGGAGGCCGATCGAAACCAGGCATCCGGGGACGGTGGGGGAGCCGTCGAAACTCCCCTCTCCTTGTCTCTGGTTGAGTGGCCACTCTACCACCCGGAGGGCTCTTGGTGCCTCGATGGCGGGCTCGCTGGGGCCGTGGCCGCGGCTGGGCCGGGACCACGTGTCTGTGACGTGAGGGGCCCAAGATGGCGTCGGGCCTGGAATGAGGGTCCGGGGTGGGCACCGGACCGGTAATGCTGGGGCGGCCCGAGTGTGCCGTGTCAGTGGTTGTGGGCCGCCGGGTGGCGGATCTGGTGGTTTGTAGGTCATGCAGAGGTGTGCCCGAGGCCGACCCGGGCTGGATGGGGGGCCGATGTCGTCCAGGCCCGCCATGCGGGAGGGGTAGGACCACACCACGAGGCCGGGTCCAACACACGTCCCCTCCAGCTGAAGGAAGGGGAGAGTCACCCATCTTCTTGGGGATTCTCCTCGCCAAGGCGGAAGAATCTGGAGAGGCCGTCAGCGTTGGCGTGGTCGTTGCCAGGGCGATGCTCCACGGTGAAGTTCATCCCTTGGAGGGAGATGGACCAATGTAGCAACTTCGGGTTCTCGCCCCGCATCTGCATCAACCACCGCAGGGGCCGGTGGTCGGTCTGTACTCGGAAGTGGGTGCCAAAGAGGTAGGGCCGGAGCTTCTTTAGGGCCCATACGACGGCGAATGCTTCCCTCTCGATGGTGCTCCATCGTTGTTCTCGGGCCAGCAGGCGCCGGCTGATGAAGGCCACAGGAAGGTCAACTCCGTCAGAGTTCATTTGGGAGAGTACGGCCCCAATGCCGTGTTCCGAGGCGTCCGTTTGGACGATGAACTTTCGGCTGTAGTCGGGGGCCTGGAGCACCGGGGCGGTGCACATGGCACTCTTTAGTGTCTCAAAGGCTACTTGGCACTCGGGGGTCCAGTGCACCTTCGGGGGTAGTCTCTTGGAGGTTAGTTCTGTGAGGGGCCCCACAATGCTCCCATAGTCCTTTATGAACCGCCGATAGTATCCAGTGAGCCCCAGGAAGGCTCGGAAGGCGGTCTGGGTGACGGGTGGCTCCCAGGCTTGGATGGCGTCGATCTTGGGTTGAAGGGGAGCCACTTGGCCGCTCCCCACTTGGTGTCCCAGATAGGTCACGGACCCTTGTCCGATCTGGCACTTGCTGGCTTTTATTGTTAGTCCGGCCCGTTGGAGGGCCGTCAGGACCTTCCAGAGGTGGGTCAGGTGCTCGTCCCAACAGAGGCTGTACACCGCAATATCGTCCAGATAGGCGGCACTGAACTCCTCCAGCCCTGCCAGCATCCGATTCACTAGTCTCTGGAAGGTGACCGGAGCATTCTTCATGCCGAAGGGCATCACGTTGAAGTGGAAGTGGCCATCAAGGGTCGAGAAAACGGATCGTTCTTGTGCCCCTGGCGTGAG
This sequence comes from Lissotriton helveticus, assembly GCF_964261635.1. Classification (NCBI taxonomy): domain Eukaryota; kingdom Metazoa; phylum Chordata; class Amphibia; order Caudata; family Salamandridae; genus Lissotriton; species Lissotriton helveticus. Next base: position 33,857,342 of record NC_136067.1, on the reverse strand, counting down.
GCCGATCTGCCAGTATCCGGCCGTGAGGTCGAAGGTGCTGAGGTACCTGGCGGCTCCCAGGCGATCGATCAGTTCATCCGCTCGGGGATTGGGATGGGCGTCGGTCCTGGTGACGGCATTCAGTCCCCGGTAGTCGACACAGAACCGCAGCTCCGGGGGCACCCCGGGGGCGGCGGCCTTAGGGACCAGGACGACGGGACTGGCCCATGGACTGTCTGAGGGTTCGACTACCCCTAGGGCTAGCATCTTGGAAACTTCGGCTTGGATGCAGGCCCGGACTCGGTCGGGGACTCGGTAGGCTCGGTGCCGCACGGGCGGACTGTCCCCGGTGTCGACGTCGTGAACACACCACTGGGTGACTCCGGGGGTGAGGGAAAATAAGTTCGCAAATTGACCCAGCAGTTTCTGGCAGTCCTGGCGCTGTTTGGGTGTCAGCGCGGGAGAGAGGGAGACCCCCTCGACGGAGCCATCTTTCTCGGAGGTGCTCAGGAGGTCTGGTAGAGGCTCGGAGTCATCCTCTGCTCCGTCATCGGTAGCCAACAACAGGCTCAGTTCGGTGGCGACAAAGTGGGGCTTGAGCCGGTTGGCATGTAGGACCCGGAGGGGGTTCCGGGGGGACTCCATGTCCACTAGGTAGGTGACGGGGCTCTTGCGCTCCACCACTTTGAAGGGCCCCGTCCATTTGTCCTGGAGGGCGCCGGGGTCGACCGGGGACATGACCCAGACCTGCTGGCCCGGCTCAAATTCAATGGACGAGGCATTTTCATCATACCAGCGCTTCATCTCCTCTTGACTGGCCTTCAGGTTGGTTTCGGCCAGTTCCCGGAACTTCCGAGTCTGGTTGCGGAGAGTCAAGAGGTATCGGAAAACATCGGGCGGAGTATCGGAGGCGGCCAGCTCCCAGCCTTCCTTGACCAGGCTGAGGGGGCCTCGCACAGGGTGTCCATATAATAGTTCAAAGGGGCTGAACCCCAGGGACTTCTGGGGTACCTCCCGGTATGCGAACAGGAGGCATGGCAGCAGAACGTCCCATTTGCGCCGGAGGGGCTCTTCTAGGCCCTTGATCATTCCTTTCAGGGTCCTATTAAATCGCTCCACTAGTCCATTCCCTTGAGGGTGATACGGAGTGGTGAACTTATACGCGACCCCGCACTGTTGCCACAGGGACCGCATATATTTCGATATAAAGTTTGTGCCCCGATCACTTACGACCTCTCGGGGGAAGCCGACTCTGGAGAAGATCCCCATTAGCGCCCGACCCACTACGGGGGCTGTGATAGTCCGGAGGGGGATAGCTTCTGGGTAGCGGGTGGCATGGTCCACCAGGACGAGGATGAAGCGGTGCCCCTGAGAGGTGGGAGGATCCAGGGGCCCCACGATGTCGATCCCTACTCGCTCGAAGGGAGTGGTCACCACGAGAAACGGTTGGAGTGGGGCCTTGATTTTCCCCCCACTCTTTCCGCTGGCTTGGCAGGTCGGACATGTTCGGCAGTGGTTGTACACATCGCTGCGCATCTTCGGCCAATAAAAGTGGGTCACCAGGCGGCTGTAGGTTTTGTCCTGCCCCAGGTGGCCGGCGAGGGGCACATCATGTGCCAGGTTTAAGAGAAAGTCTCTGAAGTGGAGGGGGACGACTAGCACTCGGCCGGCCCCCATCTCGGCGATCTTTTGTTCACTGTACAGGAGGTCCTGGTCCCAATAGATCCAGTGGGACCCCGAGGAGTCTCCTGTGGGTTGCGTGGCGGCTTGTTGTCGGAGTCCCTCAAGGGAAGGACATGTCTTTTGTTCCGACGGAACTGCTCGCGGGTGGGGCCCCCTTCTTGGTGCCACTGGGCTAGTTCGGGAAGGGGCCCGAGCTCGGGAAGTTCTTCATGGCTGGGGCCCTGCGGCCCCAGTTCTTGTTCGGCCGTGGCAGTGGCGGGTGGCGGAGGTGCCGGCCATTCAGGTTCTTCGGGCAGATTGTCTTCGGTTGGGACGGCGTCCCGGGTGGACATGGATCGGGTCGTTACGCAAACCCATTCAGGAAGGCCTAGCATCCCCAGATGCTCTCTTCGCTCGATCTGTGCCCAGGGGGAACTTTCCAGGTCGTTCCCTAGGAGGCAGTCCACCGGGGCATCGTCTCGGACGGTGACTTTCAGCATGCCGGACACTCCTCCCCACTCGAAGGGGATGCGAGCCATCTGGCACAGGCTCTCGGAATTGTCCGCTGACCGGACAGGGCACAGAACGTGGGGCAAGATTTGTTCTGGGGTCACCAGATGGCAGCGGACGGCGGTTATGCTGGCCCCCGTGTCACGGAGAGCCTCGGCCTGGCGTCCGTTGATGGTGACCCACTGGCGGTACTTCTGGGTGTTGATCGGAATCTGGTCTCGGGGGATCATGTCTTTGTCGCCCAGGGAGGCGAGGCACATGGCCGTGGACTCCCATTCTTCTGGTTCCATAGGGACCTCTTCTTCTTCATCCTTTTCTACGCTCAGAGCAGCTGCAGTGATTTGTCGAACGGGGGGTCCGGTGGGGCCGGGCCGCTGGTTCATGGGGCAGAGAGGATCATTGGCATAGTGACCCAGCCGCTGGCATCTGTGGCACGTAACGTGGGGGCGTGGCCCCGGTCGGGCTGGATGGGCCCCCCTCGGGCTGGAGGCTGAGGTAGAGGAGGCGGGCGAAGACCCCGGCGGGAGGTCTCGGCCTCGGCTGATGCCAGACCCGCCGCCTCGCGGCCGGTGGTTCCCCGGGGACCCTCGTCCGTATTCTCCTGTGGTGTTCCGGTGGACGCGGTTGCTCGCCCACCGATCTGCTTCGACCGCTAGCTTTCGCAGCTCGGTCAACTTGCTGTCGAGGAGGTGCTGTCGTAGTTCAATGAAGCAGTTGTTGGAGAGGTGCTCCCATAACATAAGGTCGACCAACTGCTGGTAGGTAGTGACCTGACTGCCTTTGACCCACCCCTCGAAGGCTCTGCTAAAAAAGTTCACATATTCCACCCAAGTGGTACCGGGGATTTTTTTACAGTCTCGGAACCTCTGCCGGTACATTTCGGGGGTGAGTCCGTAGCGCGTGAGTAGGGCGGTTTTCATGTGTTCATAGGAGGTCATTTCGGTGTCAGGGAGTTCCAGCAGGGCGTCCCTCCCTTCGTTGATGAACTTTCCCCACAGGCCGGCGCCCCAATCCTTCAGGGGCACCCGATGGGCGGTCATGGCCACCTCGTAGGCTTTGAACCATTGCTGGATATCATCGTTCTTGTAGTATTCTTTGACTACATCTTTCGGTAGGTGAACCTTGGTGTCCACGGGAGGGGCCGAGGTCTTGGCCCCGGCCGCGCTATCTTCGTTGATCTTGGCTTTGATTTCTAGTTCTCTCAGGCCTCGTTCGTGTTCATATGCTAGTCGTTTTTCTTCGAGGTCATGTTGTCTCCGTTTCTCTTCTAGATCCCCCCCCAGCCGTAGTTGCTCGAGGGCTATATTTTTCTCCGCTAGCTGAAGTTCTCCGTCTAGCTGGAGTTGTGCAAGCTCCAATTCGTGTAGCCGGTTGCGCTCTCGTTCTCGAGCGTCTTCATAGATGAGGTCCGCGTTTAGTGTTGCGGTTCTTTCCCCCGTCGGGGGTGCGCTGGTTTCCTGTTGCCCGTTCGGGCTATTCTCCTCTTGGGGTGGTCTGTCTCGGGTTTCCACCCAGGCTTGTAGGGCCGATTTGAAGTCCTCTTTTGTGCTCAGGCCAGTGGTAGCGATACCCATGTCTTTACAGAATTGTTTTAGTTCTTTGTGGCTGTATTCTTCTATCTTCTCTTTCTGGAATTCGGCCGGTAGGTTGGTTCCTTGGGTCGTCATGGTCTCTGTGTGTTTTTCCGTCGTAGCGGGTAGATCACTCTCTGTACGATTTTGTGTTGGCTCGGATCGCAGCGCTTGCACCAATGTTAGAAAGGCGACCCCGGGGGAGGCAGAAAGTGTCTGACTGACCACCCCTAGGTCTACCCCTCCTTCAGAGAAGGGACCGAGCGATGCCGAGAGGCCTCCGACGTGAGGGCCCTCTCCTAAATGTTAAATGTTATGGGTGTCTTATATAGCGCTCGGCTACTCCGAGGAGTGTCCCGGCGCTTTCTGACCCATAGCTGAAAAACGGAAAAAATAGGAAAAAGGCAGGCCTATCATTGACTATAGAGCCAGGTTTTCAAGCCTTTTCTAAAGGCTAACAGGTTTGAAGTACCGCGGAGTGCCAAGGGAAGGGTGTTCCACATCTTGGGAGCGAGATGTTTAAAGGAACGTCCCCCGATCCTGGCTTTCCTGATAGTGGGGACGGTTGCCAGGCCAAGAGATTCTGATCTAAGGGATCTTGTGGGTTTATAGATAGTAAGGCGTTTCTGAATGTAGTTAGCCCCGACATCATGAAGTGCCTTGTGTGCCAAAGTAAGCGCCTTAAAATGAATCCGCTTTCTGACAGGGAGCCAGTGAAGGGAGAGTAATAGATCAGAAGCTCTGGCATGGCGAGGAAGGCCAAAAATGGCCCTCGCAGCCGAATTTTGGACTACCTGAAGTTTCTGCAATAGGTAGTCAGGAAGACCCAAATACAAAACGTTAGCGTAATCGAGCCTGGAACAAATTAGGGCCTGGACAGTTGTCTTCCTATGGACCAGAGGAAGCAGAGGGAGGAACTTGCGCAGCATCTTCAAAAGACCGAAGCAAGTGCCAGTAAGGCCTATAATCTGGGACTTCAGTGATAATTTATTATCAATTTTTACCCCGAGGTTTTTTGCCACCAAGGAGGAAGACGAAGGAAGAAACATGTTCGCCGGCTACCAATCCTGCCATGGCGGGTCTGCCTGACACCCAAAGAAAAGCACCTCAGATTTATCAGGGTTGCACTTGAGGCTGCTTCGCTGAAACCAGTCGAAAACAGCCCCAAGGCAACCCCGGATGCTCTCTCCGTCGAACTCAACACCTTTTTTACAGGTGAAGAGAAGCTGGGTGTCATCAGCGTATGATATGATCTGGGCTCCGAAAGACTCTGCCAGCACCGCCAGGGGAGTCATAAAGATGTTAAAAAGGGTCGGGCTAAGCACCGACCCTTGAGGGACTCCAACCTCCAACGGCGGTACTTCGGCAGAGTACGGGGGGACCCAGACCACCTGTCGACGACCTTCCAAATACGATCTAAACCAGCTCAACACCGTCCCTCTCAGGCCGATCTCATAGAGTCGACTAAGGAGACCCGCATGAGGGACGGTGTCGAAGGCCGGCGACAGATCTAACATCACCAGCATAGCTCTTCCACCTGAGTCAAGTGCTTCCTTGATGGCTTCATTTACCTCCAAAAGAGCGGTCTCAGTGCTCATATTGGAGCGAAAGCCTGACTGGGTGGAGTGAAGCAGACCATGATTTTCCAAGAAAGTGGAGAGCACAGAGTGGACATGCTTTTCCACAATCTTTGCCAAACCCGGCAGAAGAGATATTGGCCGGTAGTTTGCATGGTTCTCGGGATCAAGACCAGGCTTTTTAAGAAGTGGGACAATCATTGCCTGTTTCCAGGCCAGAGGGAAGATACCACTTGCCAGTGATAGATTAGGAATCAATCAATCAATCAATCAGGTCATTTGTAGAGCGCACTACTCACCCGTAGGGTCTCAAGGCGCTGGGAGGGGGGGGGGTGCCGCTACTGCTCGAACAGCCAGGTCTTGAGCTTCTTCCTGAAGGAGAGGTGGTCTTGGGTCAGGCGCAGATTGGTGGGAAGTGAGTTCCAGGTCTTGGCGGCCAGGTAGGAGAAGGATCTTCCTCCTGTTGTCGCTCTTCGGATGCGGGGGACGGCGGCGAGGGCGTGGTTGGTTGATCTGAGGAGGCGCTTGGGAGTGTAGAAGTTGATCCGGTTGTTGAGGTAGCTCGGGCCTTGGTCGTGTAGGGCTTTGTGTGCGTGGGTGAGGAGACGGAAGGTGATTCTCTTGTTGACCGGGAGCCAGTGCAGATCTCTCAGGTGTCCGGAGATGTGGCTGCGTCGGGGGATGTCGAGGATGAGTCTCGCCGAGGCGTTCTGGATCCGCTGGAGTCTCTTCTGGAGTTTGGCAGTGGTTCCGGCGTAGAGGGCGTTGCCGTAGTCCAGTCGGCTGGTGACGAGGGCTTGGGTGACCGTCTTCCTCGTCTCGGTGGGGATCCACCGGAAGATCTTACGTAGCATGCGCAGGATGTTGAAGCATGATGAGGAGACGGCGTTGACTTGCCTGGTCATGGAGAGGGAGGAGTCCAGGATGAAGCCCAGGTTGCGTGCGTGGTCCGTTGGTTTGGGTGCGGTGCCCAGGGCGGGAGGCCACCAGGAGTCGTCCCAGGCGGAGGGTGAGGAGCCCAGGATGAGGACCTCCGTCTTGTCTGAGTTCAGTTTCAGGCGGCTGGTCGTCATCCATTCGGCTACGTCTCTCATCCCTTCGTGCAGGTTGGCTCTGGCGGTGGCGGGGCGGGGTCGTAAACAGGATTTATTATAGGGTTCAGAATCTCGGCGGTACTGGCCAAAAAAGTAGCAGGACACGGGTCCAAAGGGGAGCCTGACTTAATCTTGAGAAGGAGATCCAGGGAAACGGAAGCAGACATAGCTGGAAACTCCAAGAGAACAGGACTAGACACAATGGGTAAAGATGATTGGTTACTAAAATTCGAAACTGTGCTGAGACCGGAGGGGGGAAAGGAATCCTGGATCTGTTTAATTTTTGTCGTAAAGAAGTTTGCCAGTGAAGTGACCCAAGGCTCAGAAAACTCGTGCTGAACTGCACTGGCCTTGGGAGAGACAAACTCCTTTACAATAGTGAAAATCTCTCTACAAGAGTTGGAAGCTGACTCAATTCTGGTAGAAAAATAGCTCCTTTTGGCAGCCAGAATGTCAGCATGATAAAGTTTAATAGAGACTTTGTAAGCGGCCTTGGCTTCCATGTCATAATGCTTGCGCCATAGTCTCTCGGCTAACTTACAGTTACGCCGGGATGGAGCCAGAGACTCCGAAAACCATGGCGCCGAGCTCCGTTTGGCAGATGGACGGGGCGTGGAAAGAGGGGCAAGATCATCTAGCCGCTCAGTCAGCCATCTTTGTAGCGTGTCGAGGTCATCCTCTAGATCACCTGAAAGAATGCAAGGATGGTCCAGACAGGCTTGAGCTAAACTTTCTGGAGTGACCCGATGGTATGGTCTCCTCGGATGACTGGGATGGCTAGATTTTATACAGGCTATTTTATTTATGCCCTGAATTTGAAAACAGATCAAAAAATGGTCCGACCAAAGTACAGGGCTAGGACAGGACATGACAAGAGGGATGGTAGAGAACACTTGATCAGGAGTGTGGCCCTTATCATGAGTCGCACTCGACAGATGAGGGTTAAGACCTAGAGGGGCGGTGATGTCATTGATTTTGATAGCATCACTGTCAAACTCTACGTCCATATGAATATTAAAATCTCCTAGCACTATGCAGTGTTCAGTCTTCAAGCAAAGTGTTGTGATTACTGACTGTAATTCATCGAAGAAGGGGCCACGCAGGCCAGGGGGTCTGTAAATCAAGAGCCCTGTAAAGGATTGATGGGGGGGATAAGGTGATGGAAAAAGCAAGGGATTCACAGCCTGAAATGGACATAGATGGTACGACCATACAGGTGACAGATCTTTGGACCACAATTGCAACCCCTCCACCCCTGCCTGTAGATCTGTCCTGTCTAAAGAGTACATAGTCCGGCGGGATAGCTGTAGCAATATCCGGGTGGGAAGACTCATTTAGCCAGGTTTCAGTGAGCATTAGACATAGTGGTTTTTCCGTTGTTAACAACTCAAAAATGTCTGTGGCATGTCTACCCAGAGAGCGGGTGTTAAGTAACAGGCACTTGTAGTTGTCCACAGGGGGGGGAACAGGGAACATCTGGCACCCCTAAAATATTTGGGTGCCACCCACATCCGGGACAACGGCATTTACCTTTATAACGCCCTGGGAAGACAGACCGACAGCTGTCCACACAGTTCCTGTGAGATCGTAATTCAGCAATAGTATATGTGAGCCTAGAGCCAGCGCCCCCCGCCGCGCCGTCTGCTGCCGTGTCGCGGACGGGCGCAGACGGGCAGGACTCTGGCACGACTCCGGCGCAGGTCCGGCGCGTCCGCTGTACGCGTCCGCTGCGCGGAGTCATCTATGTCTGTTTATAAAGCGCTGCTAGAGCGCGTCACCAGCCCGACCCACACCCAATATGGCAGCCAAAACCGAAGAACACAGCCCTCGGCGTCAATAGTCAGCCGAGAGCTGGTGAAAGGCGAAGGGAGGGGGGGGAATAAACACAGAGCGCCAGGGAGCGCTGAGGAAGTCCCACACACTTAGTAAAATCAAATCTGCAGAACGTGGTAACAGAAATCTAAAAGATGCAATTAGCAACAGAAAAGAGGGAGACCTCCCGGCTTCCGCCTCAGGAGGGAAAAGCAGCTTTAGTCAGAGTATCACTCGCTCCAACCTGACAGTCCCTTTTAAAGCGCTGCTAGAGCGCGTCACCAGCCCGACCCACACCCAATATGGCGGCCAAAACCGAAGAACACAGCCCTCGGCGTCAATACTCAGCCGAGAGCTGGTGGAAGGCGAAGGGAGGGGGGGGATAAACACAGAGCGCCAGGGAGCGCTGAGGAAGTCCCACACAATTAGTAAAATCAAGTCTGCAGAACGTGGTAACAGAAATCTAAAAGATGCAATTAGCAACAGAAAAGAGGGAGACCTCCCGGCTTCCGCCTCAGGAGGGAAAAGCAGCTTTAGTCAGAGTATCTCCTAGAATCGTACAGCAGAGTAATCACACCACTACAAATGTACACCACACGTAGATAGAGTTTTTAATCTTTATCTGGCAATAAATATTGTTTCAATATATACAGCAGATCCCGAGATCTGGAAAGTCTCGTGACAAGGGGCAAGGTAGCGGGACAGTCTTATAGATGGTCGGTTGCCAGGAGACTCTACGCACAGCTCTCAATCCTCGAGCTGGGGGGTTCCGGAAGGTTGGGCCGCGGCAGCGCCAGCCGGCTCCAAGGTGGTTCAGCGAGTGTGGACCGCGGCAGCGCCAGCAGGTTCCAAGATGGTTCAGCGAGGGTGGACCGCGGCAGCGCCAGCAGGTTCCAAGATGGTTCAGCGAGTGTGGACCGCGGCAGCGCCAGCAGGTTCCAAGATGGTTCAGCGAGTGTGGACCACGGCAGCGCCAGCAGGTTCCAAGATGGTTCAGCGAGGGTGGACCGCGGCAGCGCCAGCAGGTTCCAGAATGGTTCAGCGAGTGTGGACCGCGGCAGCGCCAGTAGGTTCCAAGATGGTTCAGCGAGGGTGGACCGCGGCAGCGCCAGCAGGTTCCAAGATGGTTCAGCGAATGTGGACCGCGGCAGCGCCAGCAGGCTCCAAGATGGTTACCGCGAAGATGGACCGCGGCAGCGCCAGCAGGTTCCAGGTAGAACAGCAAGGTGAGTTCGTCTCAGGGTCAGCCGCGACAGCGTCAGCAGGGCTTCTCGACTCCGGGATACAACTGCCGTCCTACCCCGGGGCTGGCCCAGATATAGGTCTGGAGTCCTTTGATGTCCGGACCCTCTCGCCTGGGGGTCAGAGGGGCCGGGATGATGGTGTCCAGACACACAGCAGGGTGTGGAGCCCGCGCTCAGGGAGGCCGGAGGCCGATCGAAACCAGGCCTCCGGGGACGGTGGGGGAGCCATCAAAACTCCCCTCTCCTTGTCTCTGGTTGAGTGGCCACTCTACCACCCGGAGGGCTCTTGGTGCCTCGATGGCGGGCTCGCTGGGGCCGTGGCCGCGGCTGGGCCGGGACCACGTGTCTGTGACGTGAGGGGCCCAAGATGACGTCGGGCCTGGAATGAGGGTCCGGGGTGGGCACCGGACCGGTAATGCTGGGGCGGCCCGAGTGTGCCCTGTCAGTGGTTGTGGGCCGCCGGGTGGCGGATCTGGTGGTTTGTAGGTCATGCAGAGGTGTGCCCGAGGCCGACCCGGGCTGGATGGGGGGCCGATGTCGTCCGGGGCCCGCCATGCGGGAGGGGTAGGACCACGCCACGAGGCCGGGTCCAACACCCCCATACACTCAAAAGCAAATTATATGTGGGCAAGGGAAGGCAGCACCACCTGGTTGCCTCTTCTGATCTGACAGTGGCAACCAGATTCCGTGTTTCCCAGTACCCCAGTGAGGAACAGCGGGTCAAGCTGCATATCCAAGGGCGTAGGCCAGAACCGGGCCTGGGCACCCACTGTCACCAATGGCTGATCTCAGCAACTTGAGCTTATTGGTGGAGTCTTGTGTGGTGCCCTTGTTGATGTAAATCATCCGCAGTGCAGGAATTGCTCAGGACACAGTGTGCATCACCCACAGGCGCTATGCCTGGGCCCGACTCGCCCACGGGCCTCCCCCTCCATGTGTCCCACCTTCTCCTCACCTGGACATTGACACCGGGGGTCAATGAGCTACACTCTCCCCACATATGTGACTCAGCCAGTAGGAACCTAAGCCAGGTGGGATTCACAAGCCTGGGTACAGCAGTCACCGCCAAGTCCGCTGGGCAACCTCCCAATGCAGGTGATGCTACAGGGCCCCCTTAGGCATGCGGCTGCAGCACTCCCACCAACACGATTGGTGCAGCTCAGGAAAGTCACCCTCCACAGCGTCCGGGCAGCACCACATCCCCCGGCCTGTGATGCAGAGATGCGTGGCCCACCATTGGGAATCTCTTATGCGTGGTATGCGATACAGACCTTCCTACGTTGGTGCTCAGGAGCACCTCTACCAATCATAACTCCAAGGGGCACCAGGGGATCTTCTTACACAAGTCAGCAACATGTCTCCATGTGACCTGCCAGACGATTGCCCACGCCTCAATGTCTACCGCCATAGATCAGCAACTCAACAGCATCTCCGCATCCCACTTCTGGTCCCAGATGCAGACCTAGCGGGGCCTCGAGGGCCCAGGGGACTGTCCGCACTCTCAAGATTTAGATGCCATGGTGTTGCAAGGAGTGCACAATGAAAAGTGATACATCACTGGTGTTGCACCGCGATGCGCCTCTTTTCATAAACGTAGCTCTGATTTTCCTCTTCCCCTGGGACTCTGTCTGGTCATCCTGGTTATTGGGGGTTTTGTTTGGGTTGTTTACTTGTGCTGGACTTGGCACTGGCTGCTCCATTTTGCATTCCATTGTTTTTTTTCCTATTTTTCATTGGAGGTGGACTTATGAGCCATTTTTTCCTCTAGAGGTAAAAAAAAGTCACATTAAGCTGACTAACGAGTTTTTTTGCCCACAAATTGGCCTTTCATCAGATTTTGCCGCTAACTTCAGAATTTGTATTGCCTTCATACTTTACAGCGTTTTTATATATCAAAACATCTTGGTGCATCTAACGTGGCAACACCATTAGGTGGCGCCAAATACCATGTATTCTCCTGTCCACGATTCTGTCTTCCTATTCCTCTGCTGCACCTTTGATAAAAGCATCGAAGAGAGAATAAATTGGGGCCAGTGGCCACACAAAAGCTTCAAAACAGCCGGTTGGAACTGATAGCAATATTAGAACAAAATTGCTTTTGGGGGAGCGTTTCAGGTCTCGCAAGGGGTATGGAAAGCGCTCTATTAGTAGCATATACAATACATTTGTTACACAAGAACAAACGCTTGTTCTTGTGCCTGAGTGTCTAGCACTTATTGCAGTATTATACCTCAAATTATACTTTGTTTTCTCTTGTAACTGCACACTTGTCACTTTTCCTCTTGTGCACTTTTTACTACCTCATGTATTTTGTTTGCTCACAATTGTCACTATTACCTTATGTAAGTAACGTATGCTTTTGTAATCTGTTCTTTTGTAATGTTTCTCATTATGTTTCATTTCTGTTCCTATTGTGAAGCGCTCTGACGCCTTCGGGTAAAGTCCGCACTATATAAAAATGCATAAATAAATAAAATAAATAAATAAATAAACATTACAATTATTGTTCTTATTTCAGCCAGTCCAAGGTAGAAATAACTCAACAGGTTGTCACTTGTCTTCCCGTGGATACTCTGTGTGGCCGCTGGGGGGCAGACTTGGATAAAGGACTGCAAAGATGTTGTCACAATCACGTATGCTTTGACTCTGTCGTGCCATCATAGGCAATAATAATACACTGACTGTATTGTTGTGCTAAGTGCCTTAAATAATACGTTTTATACTCTGTGCATTAAAGCAAATTGAGTACTAATTATATTGAGTATTGTTCTCTATTATTTACAATGTTGTTAACATAAAAACAAGTATTTATTAGCCTATGATACGGAACAGCAATTCAAGCTTAAAGACTGAGGATGAAACTTGTGAGCTATTACTGACCTCAGAAGGATGGAGGGCTGAGTTGGCCTTGTAGGATTCAGACTGGTGATGGGTTACTGCATATGTCGGTGAAGTGCGCCCAGGCCACTGCTTTTCTTTATGCAGGCAGCACCGGTCTGCACGCTCACCTCGCCTGCATAAAATAATGCAGCGTCTGTGATGGGCGATGGTAATCGTAAATTGTATTTGCAGTGGTCCCGGACGACGTATTGAAGCGCTTTACGATAGGTAGAACGCTGATCCGGAACCCCAGGGTCAGCGGTTAGTCCAGTATGATGAGTCTTGCGTGTCCAAGCAAACCATGGGCCCGATTCACAGAATTAACGTAAGACAAAATCCTAAACTTACTACCATTTTGGTATTCACAGAAGGCACTTACTCATTTTGGTATTCACGGAATGCACTTACTACTTTTGGTATTCATAGAATGCACTTACTACTTTTGGTATTCACAGAATGCACTTACTACTTTTGGTATTCACAGAATGCACTTACTACTTTTGGTATTCACAGAATGCACTTACTACTTTTGGTATTCACAGAATGGATTTACGACTACTAACTTTACGTCCGCACTCGAGCCGGAGAGTCCGGCCCGGAGGTGGGAATTCCGGCCCAGAGGTGGAGATTTCGGCCATGGCTAAATCTCCGCTACCGGCCGGATGTCCCACCTCCGGGCCGGAATCTCCGGCCCGAGTGCGGACGTAAAGTTAGTAGTCGTAAATCCATTCTGTGAATACCAAAAGTAGTAAGTGCATTCTGTGAATACCAAAAGTAGTAAGTGCATTCTGTGAATACCAAAAGTAGTAAGTTTATGATTTTGTCTTAAGTTAGTTCTGTGAATTGGGTCCCATATGAGGTATTTGTGGTCATTCAGAGGGACATGTGACTCATGCATGTGCCTGGTGGCATCGGTGGGTGAGCTGGAGGAGGTCAGGTAGTGTTAGACTGCACCTTACCGAACCGGAACACGAGCAGCCGAGGACCGGTTTCGCTTCAGGGCTCATCAGTCTGGTATGATCCTGGTTGCTTCTGTTCTGGGTCAGGTAAGACCTGGCCTGGAGGTTTGGGCTGGACTGTTCCCATTGGAGCAGGGTCAAGACTGATTTGCATATGACTGGGACCAAACAGAGGTTGCGTGGTGAGAAAAGAACGATGGGTTGGGATGTAGCCCAAGTGATCGCCAGAGGTTAGAGAAATAGCACGCATTCTGCCTTCATCTTTTGTGTGTTTGAGCTACATTCAGAACGCCCTCCTAGAAACAAGAAATACATAGGGCCTCATTTATGAGGCTGTGCATCACTTTTACGCCACTGGTGTGTCTCTTTTTGTGACGCACCACTGGCGTAAAAAATACACCTTGTTGTGCCATATTTACAAAGTGACGCATCTAGGTAGATGCGTCACTTTGTAAACCCCTGCGCCACATTATACCTACGCCAGGTATAATGTATGCGGGGGCGTTCTGATGCAAGAAAGGGTCATAGAAGTGACGCAGTGAAATCTATAAGATTTCACTGCGCCGCTTCTAGGACACAAATGCGTCAATATCTTAAGCCTGCCTCACAGCAGGCGTAAGACTGATGCAGGCCCTTTCATAAGGGGCTTGCCCCATGTGAAAGGACACATTGCTGGAGTTGCGTCACTTTTGTGACACACTCCAGCAATGCGTCACTTTTGTGACACACTCCAGCAATGCGTCACTTTTTCGCTTACAGATACGTCAGAAATACTGACGTATCTGTAACTCCTTGCGACATGATGCGTCATACTGTAAATATGACGCATCATTGGTGTCGCAAGGAGGGCGCAATGAAAAGTGACGCATCGCTGTTTTCACGCAGCGATGCGTCACTTTTCATAAATGAGGCCCATAGTTTGTTAAACCGGAGAAGAAAGATGCTAGTCATGTGTCTTTGCCTGGGCATTTCAAGACTGCTGATGAACCCTCATTAAAACGGCACTTGAAAAAACCTGTTTTGCAACCAAGTTTTTTAAGGTGGGTTTTGTTTTGTTTATTTGAATGGAAATGCAGTAAATTAGAGCATCCATGCCGTCGCCGAAGATAAATGTTCTTTTCCTTTATTATATTTCTGCCTTCTGTTATCAGATACAGAAATTGTATAACAGGAAACAATCAATCAGGGGTTTAAAAAGCGTGCTATTCACCCGTGAGGGTCTCAAGGCGCTGGGGGGAGCGCCTGATGTTAAATGGGAGTTTGTTCCAGGCTTTGGGTGAGACATGGGAGAAGGCTCTACCCCCGGCTCTGGTTCGACGGATGCATGGGGTCTCTGCCAGGGCGAGGTCGGCGGAGTGGAGGTATTGTTGGGTGCGTGGAAGGAGACTCTCTCGTTGAGGTATTTGGGCCCGATGTTGGGGAGCGATTTGTAGGCATGGGTCAGTAGCTTGAGGGTTACTCTCTTCTCGACTGGGAGCCAGTGGAGGTCTTGCAGGTGTTGGGTCATGTGCTCATGTCGTGGGGTGCAGAGGACGAGTCTTCCTGCGGTGTCTTAGATGGTCTGGAGTTTCTGTAGGAATGATTTGTTGATTCCCGCGTAGAGTGAGTTACCGTAGTCCAATCTGCTGGTGGTGAGTGCGTTTGTGATGGTTTTTCTGGCTTCAGGTGGGATCCACTTGAAGATCTTACGAAGGATCCAGAACGAGTTGAAACAGGTGGAGGTGACGCCGTTGACCTGGCGAGTCATGGTGAGGTCGGAGTCTAGAATGATGCCAAGGTTCCGGCCATGGTCCATCAGGGTGGGTGGGTTTCCGAGGGTGGAGGGCCACCAGGAGCTGTCCCACGCTTTGGGGGACGGTCCAAGGATGAGGACCTATGTCTTCTCCGAGTTCAGTTTTAGGCAGCTGTCACCTATCAAGGCTGCGACGTCTTTCATTCCTTCTTGGAAGCTGAGTCTGGTGTCTTCGGGATTCTTTGTGAGGGAGAGGATAAGCTGGGTGTCGTCGGCATAGGATGCTGTGTGACGTTGGTGGCGAGGGGGGCCATGTAGATGTTGAAGAGCGTGGGTCTGAGCAATGATCCTTGGGGCACTCCACAATTGATATCTGTGGGTTCAGAGAAGAAGGGTGGCAGTCTGATCCGCTGGGTTCTGCCGGTGAGAACGGAACGGATCCAGTCAAGGGCGAGTCCTGGTATGCATCTTTTGCTTAATTAATGACTTGTTAACTGTAAGGCAGAGCCCTCAGGATGTATTTTGTGCATCATGTGTTAGTTGAAACTGGTTGAAGGTTTCCTTGTTCTATTAAGGGCTGAGAAAAGAACGGAAGGACGCTCTCGCAAGAGTGAGATGAGCATATAGGGTGAGTTGTCGAGTGGAAACAAACTTTATCCGAACGTCATTCCAAAAAGCCTCAGACTTCTTTGTTCAGCTGTAGCCCAGGCATGATACTTATAGACACCTCCGAGTCTATTTAATGAGGCAGTAAGAGAGGGCACATATCCAGAGATTGTAAAAGTTAAACTGGGATTCTTTTTCAAAATCAAGCATTGTATTCGTTGCCCGCTGAGAGGGTATAGACAACCGAAAACTGGGTTCTTCACCAATGAAATAAGCTGCCTTGTTGAGTGAGGAAATCAAGTCTGTTTCCAGATTCAGTGAATTCTATGCAACCAGTTCTGGTTCATATGCTTAAGCTTTGCAAATTCCTGTAATTAACAAAAATATTCCTGTAGGTGGCACATTTGGTTTCCTTAGCTCCAGAGAGGTTACACTCACAATAATGTATTTAGTCTATTTTAGATATCATCATGAAATATATTTTGATTTGGTAAAAAGCCCTCCATTCAAAGTAATCCATGGACTGCCTAGATGACCTCACATGATGTTTATACTGATTGAGCTTCTAGGTCAGTGAAAATTAATTCAGATTGTTGGCAAGCTAATTGTTTAGTGCCCTGTAAGTCTGTCTAAAGTTCCTGCAGCATTAGGTATTTCTCTACCTTCTTGGTATAAAGAATTGAGGGCCAGATGTAGGTAATCTCAATTTACCTATTCTTAAATACCGAATTTTACCGATTCGGTATTTAAGAATAGGTAAATGGGATGTAGATAATTTTTCGGTAAAAATTACCGAATCGGTAAGATTCGGTAATTAAGAATCGGTATTTACAGAATCGGTAAATACGGATTCAGTCATTCCCATTCATTGCCCATAGGAATGAACGGGAATTACCGATTCGGTAAATACCGAATCAGTAAATACCGAATCGGTAATAGGGGGAACCCTTTTAAGGGTGGCAGGGTGTCACTTTGACACCCTGTTGCACCCTCGAACAGTGCATGGGTGCACATGTGGCACACATACATGCCCTAATGGCATGTATGTCTGCCACATGGCACTGAATAAAAACCAAAAAATTGCTTTTTTTACGGTTTTCATTATTTACCACCAACTGGTAGTTGGTGGTAAATAACAAATCCTTACAGGTGAAAAGCACTCACTTGAGTGCTTCCTACATTTCAGATTCAGTAATTTACCGGATCGGTATTCAAGAATTCGGTAATTTACCTAGTTCTTAAATACTGATTCGGTAAATTACGGAATCTGAAATGTAGCCACCTACATCCCAAATGCCGTCAGTAGCGGCCGAAATTCGGTAATTTCGGCCGTTACCGACTGGTATTAGGGTTCCTACATCTGGCCCTTAGTGACAAGAAAAAAGGCAAATTTGATACTGATGGAGAAAAGAGACTTGCTTGGAAGCAATCCTCTCATCTAACTTCTAATATTGTAATAATCATGTAGTGTGTAAATTAATATGCACAACATTGAACATAAAAGATAGAGAAGCTTGCCTATGTGAATTACTAATAAGTAACTCAAGCGAAATTCTAAAATGGCGGCTAACGGGAAATCTTTATTGCGCATGCGTCAGCTGCATCTATGCAGTATGACGTGCTGTCGCTTGGAGGGATTTTCTTGCGCATGAGTAAACGCTTTTCAGATGGCGTCTTGGAAGCTCACATGCTTAGCATCTGCTTTGCTGATGCAGGGGAAGCATTAATAAATTAAATGGGTTTAGAGTAGAGATCGGTGGTATACAGTGAAACCATTTATTTTTGAAAATAATATATGTATTTTTGATTCTTTTGTTTGTGCGTAATTTGGGCCTTTCCTATGAGTCTTAAGTCTGTTAACCACCTGATCTTCGCACATGCGTGGTGTGACTGAGCCGGAAGAAGTGATGTGTCTCTTGAACACAGTCCAAGGACGAAAAAGATAAATATCCAAGGAACCAGTACCGAAGTCCTCTGGATGCATAGAAATACATAAGATATTATTAACTTGTTTCTAATATGATGTAAATACGGGTGGGAATAAAGATTTATGAATACAAAATTAAGGGGTGGGATCTTTTAACAATGGACTGAAAGACTAAATTGTAAAATAAGCATGGCGTGTTGATCATCCCCCCTTGCCTGTCCAATCAGAGTCAGTAGTTTCACGATATTGAAACATTAATGGGTGGTACATGAATATTGTAGGGTATAATTGAGGTAGTCTTAGTTAGTTAGTTAGACGGAGATTTGCTGAATGCTGCAGAGCTCGGGATGCTGTCAGAGTGACGAGAGATGCTGATGAAGAAACGAATGCAGAGCCACTTTATCTTAAATTAAATTACTTAGAAGAAGATCTCGGAAGAATCTCGAGGAGGAAGAGAGTGTCAGAGAGGGGTGCTACTCAAGTGTTAGTGGTAGAGAGGTCATCTATCCTGTCCTGATTCCTGTCCTGAAGCCTTTGTCGCCTGATCATTCCAGAGGGACCCTTCTCAGCTCATTGGCTAGGGGGATGGTTTTCACACCATCCTAGGTAAATGTTTCCTGTGTATGTGCCAATGTTATTTTCTCTCTATCTTCTCCTTTCTGAACATAAGTTATTTCAAGATATAAAAGTATGTATTCGATGAATGTTTAATCAAATCTTACTTCTTATGAGTAACAGAGACTGTACTGTACTTTGTAAGTGGTTCGCATGAAATAAATTTCGATAAAGATTTAAAATACTTCCAGAGCCTGTGGTCATTTATAAACATAAGAAGATTATTTTATGTCATTTCACCATCAACTAGTTCAACTAATGGTCCATTGACCAGAGGAAATAACTTTTTGATCAGTGAAAGATTAGTTAAGAATAAGAGGTGACTAATCTTGAAATGGTAGAAAATCATAAAGAATTGACTCCAGCAGTTTATTGTCAGGTTGTGTGAGTGTGTGTTTATGGGCCCAGGTGAGTATATGGTATTGGAGTACCTGTTGCTTGTGAGCCGCTGGATCAATAACACCACATAGGAGCTATGACAGTAACATTGATTGGAGGCCTGGTCCTCAAGTACCCTGTATTCAAGTGTATGCTCTCACTGAATCAGAAACAGAATATCTTTCAAAATACTTATAAAGAATTTTGGCTAACGGGTTCACAGTCTCCTGCTTCTTCTCCACTATTTTTGTTCATACAAAAAGGGGGTGAATTGAGAATTTGTATAGACGATAGAGCCCTCAGGAGAATCGCAGTGAAGAAGGGTTGTCAATTGTAATTATTAACTGTTCTGTTAGATAAGAAACACAAAGATATTCACAAAGTTAGACATCAAAGGAGCTTACTGTCTAGTCAGAGAGGGAGAAGGAAAGGGCAGTAAAATTGGATTCTTCAATAGGTTTGAGTTGTTCAAATGCTGGGTCATCGTTTTCAGACTCTGCAATGCTTCTAAAATATTCCAGGATTTTATTGATTAGGTACAGAGAATATTTTTGTATGTGTTCTGATTTGTCCATTTAGATGAGATTGTGATCGATTCATACTTGTTATTAACATATGTTAAGTAGGGGTGAGCTTAAATAGTGCAATTCCCATGTGGGAGTGGCGTAACGAAACTTGAGGGGACCCCCTGCAAAGCACATGGAGCGGGCCCCCCATTCTCCGTGCCAGTCAAGAGCTCTCAGGCCAGCGACCCACCATACTGCCCATGAAACACATAAAAACGTGCCTCCCTATGTCTTTAGTCGACCCTCTCTGAAAATCAGGACATGTGCTAATATTGTTGAAATCTAATGGGACAGCTGGTGAAAAACCTGGACTGTCCTGGCGAATACAGGACACCTGGTCATCCTAGCCCCTCCAGAGGTTGGTGGCTTGTGCTCTTCTCTAGTCGTCAGTGCTAGCTGAGAGGCAGGGGCTCCTAGTGAGGCACTGCAGCAGAGGCAGTAGCCAATGAAAAGTACCAAGAGGAAGGACGCAGCCATGGACTACCATTTAGAAGTCACCAGGGATTGCCCCTGCGACACCTTGCTACCAATGGTACCCCCCTTGCGACCCATGGCACTCCCCTTGCGACCCATGGCACTCCCCTTGCAACCCATGGTACTCCACTAGCTACCCATGGCACTCCCCTTGCGACCCATGGCACTCCCCTTACGACCCACGGCACTCCCCTTGCAACCCATGGTACTCCACTAGCTACCCATGGCACTCCCCTTGCGACCCATGGCACTCCCCTTACGACCCACGGCACTCCCCTTGCGACCCATGGCACTCCAATAGCGACCCATGGCACTCCCCTTATGACCCATGGCACTCCCCTTGCGACCCAAGGCAGCTAGATCAAAATGAAGAGCAGAAGGCAAACAGGATGCCGATAAGAACGGTGTACTTACTTTCAGAAACTTCTTGTGTCAGCCGTTTTCTGTTTTGTGAAATGGATATATTCATCCTGGCAAAGTATGCTCTAAATAACTTTCCTCGTTGTCTTGATTGCAAAGATTAATACAATATATGATCCTTAAAATGTAAAGCCTTATTTCTCTATTATGGCCAGATAAATAGATTCCAAAAAACAATGTTTTGTAAAAAGAATAGATGGCCCTGAATAGGGTGCCCCTCGTGACATGGCCTATCTGGTAAACTTACAATCAATCAATCAATCAATCATAGCATTTGTAAAGTGCACTATTTACCCATGAGGGTCTCAAGGCGCTGAGGGAAGGGGGTGCTGCTACTGCTCTAAGAGCCAGGTCTTGAGGAGTCTTCTGAAGGTCAGCAGGTCTTGGGTCTGCAGCAGGTGGGTGGGGAGGGTGTTCCAGGTCTTGGTGGCGAGGTGGGAGAACGATCTGCTGCCGGAGGTCGCTCTTCGGATGCGGGGTACTGTAGCGAGGGCAAGGTTGGCGGAGCGGAGCAGGCGGGTGGGGCTGTAGAGGCTGAGCCATCTGTTGAGTTACGCTGGACTGGTGTTGTGGAGTGCCTTGTGTGCGTGGGTGAAGAACTTGACGGTTATCCTCTTGTTGACGGGGAGACAGTGCAGGTCTCTCGGGTGGGGTGTGATGTGGCTGCGGCGAGCGATGTCGAGGATCAGGCATGCTGAGGCTTTCTGGATGCGTTGAAGCCGTTTCAGGAGTTTGGCCGGTGCTCCTGCGTAGAGGGCGTTTCTGTAGTCCATCCTGCTGCTGACGAGGGCCTGGGTGACCGTTCTTCTCGTTTTGGTGGGGATCCAATTGTAGATCTTGCGGAGCATGCAGAGGGTGTTGAAGCAGGAGGAGGAGACGGCATTGACCTGCTTTTCGTGGAGAGGGTGGAGTCGACGATGACCGCTAGGTTGTGTGCGTGGTCAGTGGGCGTTGGAGCTGTTCCCAGTGCGGCCGGCCACCAGGAGTCCTCCCAGGCCGAAGGGGTGTGTCCGAGGATGAGTACCTCCGTCTTGCCCAAGTTCAGCCTCAGTCGGCTGTTCCTCATCCATTCGGCGACGGCCTTCATTCCTTCATGGAGGTTGGTCTTGGCAATTTGGGGGTCCTTGGTGAGGGAGAGGATCAGCAGGGTGTCATCTGTGTAGGAGATGATATGGAGGTTGTGTAGTCGGGTGACGTGGGCGAGCGGAGCCATGTTGATGTTGAACAGCATTGGGCTGTGGGATGAGCCCTGGGGTACGCCGCAGATGATCTCGGTGGCTTCGGAGTGGAAGGGGGGGAGGCGACGCTCTGTATTCTGCCGGAGAGGAAGGAGGTGGTCCAGTCCAGGGCTTTCTCTTGGATACCGGTGTCGTGGAGGCATGTGCATACTGTGCGGTGGCAGACTGTGTCGAAGGCGGCTGACAGGTCCAGGAGGATGAGGGTCGCGGTTTCTCCGTTGTCCAGCAGGGTCCTGATGTCGTCAGTGGAGGTGATGAGGGCAGGTTCGCTGCTGTGGTTGCTGCGGAACCCGGACTGGAAGGGTCCAGCATGCTGTTCTCCACAAGGTAGCGGGTCAGTTGTTTGTTGACCTACGCCAGGAACGGGAGCAGGGAGATGGGCCGGAAGTTCTTGAGGTCCTTAGGGTCCGCATTGGGATTCTTGAGTAAGACTTTGATCTCTGCGTGCTTCCAGCTCTCCGGGAAGGTTGCTGTCTCGAAGGAAATGTTGATGGCTTTCTGGAGGTGGGGTGCGATGGCGGTGCTGGCTTTGTTGAAGATGTGGTGTGGGCATGGGTCTGACGGAGATCTGGAGTGGATGGTGTTTATGATCTTGATGGTGTTTATTTATTTATTTATTTTTGAGATTTTTACAGCACGTACAATTGCCCGTAGGCGTCTCGGCGCTAGAAACTTTGAATGTATTCCCGAGGTTAGGCCGGTAACTATGATCAAACAGCCAGGTCTTTATCTTTCTGCGGAAATGCATCAGGGATGGGCTGTCTTTGATGGAAGCTGGCAGGGAATTCCATAACCTGGGAGCTGCCACAAGGAAGCGTCTATCGCCCCAGTTAACTGTTTTTGTTTGTGGTATTTGTAGGATTTTAAGGTTGTTAGATCGGAGCGATCTTATGGAGGACTGGTATCTGAGTTGGGATTTCAGGAAATGTGGGCCACAGTTGTGCAATGCTTTATAGAGTATGCACAGCGCTTTAAACTTGATCCTGTTTCGGATCTTGAGCCAATGCAGGTCCCTTATAGTCTCAGTGATTGGTGAGAACTTTGGGATTCCAGACAGGAGACGGGCTGCAGCATTCTGGATGGTCTGCATTTTGTTGGTCACTCTTGCTTGGGCGTTGATGAATAAGCCGTTACAGTAGTCAAGAGATGACAACACGAGGGCGCTTACCAGCGTCTTACCTGCTGAGGTTGGTAGAAACTGCATGATTTTCTTGATCAGCCTGAGTTTGTGATGGGCTGTTGCTGCTATTTTATTTGAGTGGGCCATGAAATTTAATTTATCGTCAAAAATCACCCCCAGATTTCTGACGGAGATGGCTGGTGTAGGTGGAGTTCCGTGCGTAGGGGGCCACCAGGTGTTTGACCATCCGGGGGAGAGATGTCCAAATATGACGACCTCCGTTTTTTCAGCATTTAACTTTAGGCAGTTAGAGGCCATCCACTCACCGATCGCGCGCATGCCCTCTTGGAAGTTTTCGGCTACCTTGTCTCCATTCCCGTTGATGGCCAACACAAGCTGAGTGTCATCCGCGTATGAGGTAAGGCTCATCCCATAGGCCTTGATGACAGAGGCCAGGTCCGACACGTAGATATTGAATAGTGTCGGAGTGAGTGATGAGCCTTGAGGAACCCCACACGGTAGTGACAGCTTGTGCGATTGGAAGGGCCCCAGTGTGACCACCTGTGATCTACCTGCCAGGAAGGAGGAAAGCAGATTTCTAGCCATGTGGCGGATGCCCAGGTTTCCGGCACGGTCGACCAAGATCTTGTGGTCGACCGTGTCGAAGGCTGCCGACAGATCGAGCAATACGAGTATTGCTGTACCTCCTTGGTCCCGTATCACTCTTATGTCCTCTGTAGCTTTTATTAAGGCAGTTTCGGTTCCATGGAACTTGCGGAAACCAAATTGAGTGTTGTCCAGTAGTTGATGTTTTTCTATGAACTCCGAGAGTTGTAAGTTCATAGCCTTTTCCACTACCTTGGCTAAAAAGGGAAGACTGGCTATGGGGCGGTAGTTTTTTGGTTGGTCCTTGTCCAGATTAGCTTTCTTAAGTGAGGGTTTGACCAAGGTGTTTTTAAGGGAGTCTGGGTATATCCCAGTTCTGAACATTGTGTTGCAGATTGATACAATGTCAGGGGAGAGATAGTCCATGATCGGACGAATGACTTTTAGAGGACAGGGATCTAATGCTGAGCCTGATTTAATTGTGGCCGTTATTTCCTTGATTTGTGTTTCTCCAAGGTCTAAGAACTGAGATAGTTCGATATTATTGATCCCGTTGTTAGATGTGGGGGAGCTGATTAGTGTTTTTGTGGAGAATGCTTGATATATATCATTCACCTTTGTGAAAAAGAAATCAGCCAGAGAATCACAAAAGACTTGGGATTGTGGAGGATTCAGGTCCGGTGTGTTTCCCGTTAAGACCTTAGTTATCTCAAAAAGTTTTTTACTTGAGTTTTTAGCAGAATTGATTTGTTCAGTGAAATAGGATTTTTTTGTCTCGACAATAAGGGCTTTGTATTGTCCGAGTGCTTCCTTATAACTGGTCTTGCTTTCAGCGCTGTAGGATCTGCGCCAGTGTCTCTCCCTGTTTCTACAGAATTGCCTCTTAATACGGAGCTCCTCTGTAAACCATGGGGCTGATGGCGTTTCTCTATTTCTAGAGAGTTTTTTAGTTGGGGCTAAGGAGTGGGTGGCGGTACCTATCCACTCCTGAAATTGTCGGGTGGCCAAGTTTGGATCAAATGTTGAATCAGGACGGGTTTTTTCAAGTAAGGTCGTTAGCTCAGCGTGATCGATGTCCTTCCAAACTTTGATGGTTTGTGGTTTCAGTACAGAGTGGGGTCTGGGTCTACTTAATGTGACTGATATTTTTATTAAGATGGCGAAGTGGTCGGTCCATGGCATTGGTAAGGTATCTATTATATTAACGCCTTGCATATTAGTAAAGATGCCATCTAACGTGTGACCGGCTATATGGGTGGGGGTGGTTACCAGTTGCCGAAGACTCATGGTGTGCATGTCTGATATCAAGGAACAGGTGTTTTTGTCAGATGTATTCTCAAGATGGAAGTTCAAGTCGCCCAATAATGTAAATGAGTCTTCCAGCGATGGAGCTTCTAGTATTGCACCCAGATTTGCTAGAAAGTTGGTGCGAGAGCCTGGTGGTCGGTATAGGAGGATGCCTTTAAAATGAAACGATGGGGTGAGTTTAAGATCGAAAAGAAGGGCTTCGCAGGAGGTGGAGTGGATGTGAGATATTCTGACCGTTATGTGGTCGCGGGCGATGATGGCTAGTCCTCCTCCGCGCTGCCCCATTCTATCTAGGCGATAGGCGTTATAAGCTGGGGGGGTCGCAACTGCCATGTCAGGATCGGATGCTCCATCCGTCCATGTCTCCGTGAGAAAGAGACAATCAAGGTTGTTATTGATAATAAGATTGTGTATTTCTTGCCGGTTGTTGTTTATGTTGATCCAGTAGAGCAGGTGGTTGGTGCGGATGGTGGTCGTGGGGGCAGAAGTCTCAGTGGTTGTCCGGGCGTTCATGGCATTGAAGCTGTCGTGGATGTCTGCGATCTTGCGATGAAAGAAGGTGGCCAGCGAGTCGACCAGGTCTTGCCAGGGTGGGATGTCCTTGGTGTTGGAGCTGGGGTGGGAGAGTTCCTTCACAATGTTGAAGAGCTCTTTGCTGTTGTGTGTGTTGTTGTCTAGGTGGTTTTTGAAGGAGTTCTTTTGGGCGCATCTGATGAGGTCTGCAGGTGGCGTACTGGTGGGCTGCGTAGCTGTCCGGTGTTCGGATCCAGTTCTTCTTTAGCTTTCAGCAGGTTTGCTTGGAGGCCTGGGGGCCTTCAGTGAACCAGTTGGCTTTCTTGCTGGAGTGCCTGTTGGAGGGTTTCTTGAGCGGGCGAGGGTGTTGGCACAGTCATCGATCCACTGTCTGAGGTTGCGTGCGGCAGTTTCGGGGTCGGTGGGGTCAGCAGGTTGGCTCTGGGCGAGGGTGGTGGTTAGCTGGTCTTCGGTGACTTACTTTGTTTCAGCAGCTGCGACGCATCTGTTGGGTGCGATGGTGCATGGTGTGCTTTTTTTTTTTTTAGAGTTTTATATAGCGTTAACTTGACCCGTATCGGGTAGCAGAGCGCTTTACATAGCACCAGCTATGTTACATGAGGACACACATTAATTTTTGTTGGGCAGAGTGGGTTGGAGTTGTGACGAGTTGTCTGAGTCCGAGGTTGGCAAAGTTGTCAATCAAGGTGGTGGAATTGTTGTTGTTGTTGTTCTCGAGGTGGAAGTTTAAGTCCCTGAGGAGGATGTAGTCAATGGAGGCGAGGGCGTGTGTGCTGACTATGTCGGCGATTGAGTCGCTGAACTGTGGTCGGGGTCCGGGAGGTCTGTAGACTAGGGTTCCTCTGAGGGTGGTGTTGGGGTTGGTGTGGATCTGAAAGTGCAGATGTTCGGTGGTGCTGAGGGTGTCATTGTTGTTGGTTGAGACTCTGAGAGTGATCCTGTGGACAATGGCGATCCCTCCTCCTACTCCTTGGTGCGGTCCCTGCGAGTGATTTTGTAGCCTTCCGGGATGGCTATGGTGATGTCGGGTGCCGAGGGGGGGTTCAGCCAGGTCTCCGTCAAGAAGGCAACGTCTAGGATGGTGGAGTCGAGGAGGTGCCATAGTTCACCGGCATGCTTTCGGGCAGAGCGGGTGTTGAGAAGGATGCATCTGATGTAGTCTGGTTCTTTGGTTGGTGGGTTGGCGGGCCGGATGCTGGTGAATCTGCAGTTCTGGCAGGAGAAGGAGCCCTGGGTGCGCTTCGGGGCGGCCAGGAAGCAGGTGTGTGATTGTCCGGCATTGAGTGCAAGGAGGGTGCTGGCATCGTATCGATGTCGGTGACGTGGCGGTCGGGGGGGCCAGGGGTTCTGGTGCTGGGCGCAGTCCAGGCACGGACCGGCGCTGACGGGCTTGCCTTAGGCGCACCTTCGGCACGCCAGCGGCGCGCCCGCTGCGCGGCTGCCATATCTGGGGAGAAGAGAGGGAGTGTCAGCTGTGAGGCGGGAGAGGGGCGGCAAAATAACGAGCGGGGCGGGTCGCAGGGGAGCCGCGGCGGGAACGTGGAACAGAAAGCAAAGGGGAGCAGAGAGGGAGGTGAAAATATGCAGAATTGGAAGGCAATAAAATTCAGTATATGCAGAATCAGAAAATACAGTCAACAATCACAGGCGCAGGCAAAAGCAGTAGGGCAGAGGAGGGGCGGCAAACTTACAGAGCAGCAGCAGCGGGGCAACAGAGGCAGGGATGCACAGGAGGTGCTGAGCGGCGGGGGGAGTGGCCTAACCTGCAAGCAGGGTCAAGGGTCGCTCCTTTCACTGCTGCTCGGCCGCCATATGAGGGGAGAAGGGAGGGAGGAGCAGCTGGGAGGCAGGAGTTGGGCGGCGAATGGACCGCAGGGGAACAGCAGTGGGAACAGGGAACAGAAAGCAAAGGGGAGGGGAGAGGGAGGTGAAAATATACAGAAGTGGAAGGCAATAAAATACAGTATAAGCATTATCAGAAACTACAGTCAACAATCACAGGTGCTGGCAAAAGCAGTAGGGCAGAGGAGGGACCGCGAACTTACAGAGTGGCAGCAGCGGGGCAACAGAGGCACGGACGCACAGGAGGTGCTGAGGGGCGTGGGGAGCGACCTAACCTGCAAGCAGGGTCAAGGGTCGCTCTTACTTACTTTACATTAATGCCAGCCTAAGGGCCTGATGCAGAGGAGATGTATATCTATCTGATAGATATTGAGAACACAGTCAAACTTTGCAATTATGAAAACCTTTTAAAATAAATTATGTGACACCCCACCAAGTCCGCTATGCCAGGTTTGACAAACTCCAGGCAGTCCTGACCTTCGAGCCAATAGCATGTTGCATTTTTGGAGATGTTATTCCTTTCCCTCATGTACCGTCCCCACTCTTCAGTTTCCCCCCTCTGCCTGACCCCTTCCCTTCCATCAGGTCTCTTGCATCTTCTGTTCCTCGCCCTCCTGGCCTCTTGGTCCACTAGTGAGAGGGTCACCAGAGATGTGCCCTTTGGTCCATGAGCCCTGCAGGAGAGGCCTTATTGAGACACCCCTCGCTCACCCCGCGCTCACCCCCTCTAGTGACCCTTGTTTCAGGATCATCTGCTTATTCCTGTATTTTCATCCAGCCCGACAAAAGCTGTTTCATGAAAAGTTCCAATTTGAACAGAATTGCATAATCAGGCAGCATGACGATACAGCGCTTCCTGCCTCACTTCGGGTGTTTCTAACACCTTCGGTGCTCATGACGAGCTCAGCTCGTCATGACCGCCGCGGCGCTCCCATGCGGGGATAATTCCCCTGCTGTGCTGAGCGTTCTATGGAAACGGGTGTGGTCATGACGAGCTCAACGCCACCGTGCAGCGTGACGAGCCGAGCTCGTCACAAGCACCGCGGCGCAGCGCGCGGCCCCCCCCCCGCCGCACCGCGGACTAATTAGCCCCATGGTGAAGGGGCTAAACGCTGTAAATAAGGGTGATGGCATTATCCAATCTCATGATTCCCAATTTACCAGCCTCAGAAGGATGTAGAGGCAAGTGGGCCTCGCAAGGATTCAGGCTATGACCTGCAAGCCACTGAATTACCAGTGAAAAAGTTCTTTTAAAAGTAGATATAATAAAACTTTGCTATAAAAACTTGATACTTTTTTATTTTTTTTGAACTTGTAAATCTTGAATATTCCTTTTTCAACGTGGAATACATATTCAATAATTGTATACCATAGTCGGCTGTATGATCTTTTAATTAAAAAAATAAAGCTAAATTAAATCGACAATGCCTTGGAAATATGACAAACAATCGTTTTCACTCTGGGTTTGTATGTGTCGTTTCTGAACTTTTAACATTTAGGCCTTGAATGCGAATGCGTCATTATTTTGCGATCCCTGCGCAAACACCTTTTTACAAACATTGAAGTTACAAGAAATCTGCCCCTCGGAGTTTTGCCTCAATTATGTTTCAGCAAATAAGACGCGCGGAAATGCAGCGGGTGGAAACGACACAGTAAATAACCAAATGTGCAGATTCTGGTGCAGAAAGCTTCAAAATCCAAAGTTATTTCCTATTATTGGGGGAGAACTTGTAATCGCTACGGTTTGTCTCAGCTGCTAAAATCAATTCTTGGGACCCAGTGGCTGTACTCACAGGCTGCCGATAGCACAGTCCGATGGCATTGGGGTACTCACGGGCTGCAGACAGCCCCCCTTCCCTCCCCGTCCCCTAGTGGAATCTGCATCCACAGGAGACCCGCAGGACACCTTCCTTTATCCCCTATCTGGGCCGTACTCACATGGCCCGCGCCACCAGCCCGCCAGCCTGGGCAAAGCAGTACAAAAGGCGGTGGTGATGGATGGAGCATCTGAACCAATCAAACACTCACACCCAGTCAAAAGATATGGGTTTAATCCTTCACAGTTCTTTACCCAACTCTGCCACCCCAGTTCAGACATGGCCATATGCAAATCAGTCTGACCCTGTGCCTCATGGGAACAGTCCAGTCTGAACTGCCAAGACATACCTTCCTTGGACCGGAACCAAGCTTCCTAGGACTGGTTTCTGGCAATTCAGCCGTCTTCAGCCAGGCTTGCTTGAATCCAGTGGCAAAGTGAGCAAGGGGCTCACATCTGAGCATACCCTGCCAACTTATGGCGAACAAAGCGGTACAAAAGGCGGTGGTGATGGACGGAGCATCTGAACCAATCAAACACTCACACCCAGTCAAAAGATCTGGGTTTAATCCATCACCGTTATTTAGCCCACTCTGCCACCCCAGTTCAGACATGGCCATATACAAATCAGTCTGACCCTGTGCCTCATGGGAACAGTCCAGCCCGAACTGCCAAGCCATGCCTTCCCTGGACCGGAACCAAGCCTCCTAGGACCGCTTTCTGGCATTTCAGCCATCTTCAGCCAGGCTTGCTTGAATCCAGTGGCAAAGTGAGCAAGGGACTCACATCTGAGCATACCCTGCCAACTTATGGCAAACAAAGCGGTACAAAAAGGGGGGATGATGGACGGAGCATCTGAACCAATCAAACACGCACACCCAGTCAAAAGATCTGGGTTTAATCCATCACCGTTCTTTAGCCCACTCTGCCATCCCAGTTGAGACATGGCCATATGCAAATCAGTCTGACCCTGTGCCTCATGGGAACAGTCCAGCCCGAACTGCCAAGCCATGCCTTCCCTGGACCGGAAACAAACTTCCTAGGACCGGTTTCTGACATTTCAGCCATCTTCAGCCAGGATAGCTTGAATCCAGTGTCAAAGTGAGCAAGGGACTCACGTCTGAGCATACCCTGCCAACTTATGGTGAACAAAGCGGTACAAAAGGGTGTGGAGATGGACGGAGCATCTGAACCGATCAAACACTAACGCTCAGTCAAAAGATCTGGGTTTAATCCTTCACCGTTCTTTACCCCACTCTGCCACCCCAGTTCAGGCATGGTCATATGCAAATCAGTCTAACCCTGTGCCTCATGGGAACAGTCCAGCCCAAACTGCCAAACTATGCCTTCCCTGGACCAGAAACAAGCTTCCCAGGACCGGTTTCTGGCATTTCAGAATGGTGATGGATTAAACCCAGATCTGTTGACTTGGTGTGAGTGTTTGATTGATTAAGATGCTCCGTCCACCACCACCCCCTTTTGTACCGCTTTGTTCGCCATAAGTTGGCTGGGGATGCTATGATGTGAGTCCCTTGCTCACTTTGCCACTGGATTCAAGCAAGCCTGCCTGAAGACGGATGAAATGCCAGAAACTGGTCCTCGGAAGCTTGTTTCCGGTCCAGGGAAGGCATGGCTTGGCAGTTCGGGCTGGACTGTTCCCATGAGGCACAGGGTCAGACTGATTTGCATATGGCCATGTCTGAACTGGGGTGGCAGAGTGGGCTAAAGAACGGTGATGGATTAAACCCAGATCTGTTGACTGGGTGTGAGTGTTTGATTGGTTCAGATGCTCCGTCCATCATGGTGTTTGGAAGTGGGACAGAGCTGGAGGCCGCCAAATCCCTTCAAGGGGCCGCCAGGCAAATATGTATCCATCCTCAGAGGATTATTATATTAAGGATATATATTGGCGTGGTGGCCCCTGGGGTTTGGTGGCCCTGTGCAGGTGCACAGCTTGCACATGCCTAAGGTCCACCCCTGCTGCCAGGAAGTGGATTCCACCTTTTCTGACAAGACTGCTTTTGGGTTAGTGTAACTTTGTGTCAGCCGCGAAGGACTGAATGCTACCGCTGTTTAAAGAAATAGTTTTTTAGTCATAACAATGCGTTCATTTGTGAGGCAGAGACTAAAACGAGGGGATTTGCTTGGCTTTCTAACAAGAAATATGGAAGTTATGGTTCTGGCTTCCGCATAATCAGTCTTCTGCTGCAACATAATCGTGGTCCCCCTCCAAACCCCTTGACCGCACCCACCCCACGCAGAAAGATCACTGGGTTAACACGACTACCTCCTGACAGATATCCCTGTAAATGCACATCCCAGGCCTGTAACTCTGTGGGGCCCCCACCCCCACCCTTGTCCCGGGCCTGGCTCGTGGCTCTGACTGAAGAGAATCAATGTAACTTGTTACTTTATTTATCTTCAGTCCTGGGTCAGCTCGAGGAGCAGTGGCGTAACGAAACTTGAGGGGGCCCCCCTGCAAAGCTCATGGAGGGGGTCCCCCCAGCAGCCTGGCCCACCACCCAAAGTATATCATCTCGACATCTCAGTCCATCAATTCCTCAGTTAAACTCACAAGTGGTAGAAGTACCGTGTTTATCACAGATAGGTCTATATACACATTGCTCCTCGTAGAATCCTCTGAGGCATTTGATAAAGGAAGCTCTAAGTTTTGGAGGGTGAGTGGCCAAACTGTCGGAATGTCTTCCAGGAATAACTAATACATGACTGAGACATACATGAGAAAATCAGCCAAACTTAAAGCCACTTTAAAGACTTTAGAATGTCACTGATGACGTAAAATAGGATTTAGTACGACAATGATCAACTAAAGTAGATAAACAAATTAAAGCGGTAAGTGAATCAAGGAAACATTGCCTATTACAGGCATCAGGATGTTCATCAATATACTGACTCCGTTAGAGCCCCAATATGAGATTAGACAATCACCAGTAGAAATACTAAAATCTAGAATAAAGCAGCCAAATTACCGGCAATTCACAACCAAAGCCTGTACCCGCACCAATGGGACAGTGATAGCAGTTCGATTCCACAGCTACATCACATTTAAAGGGACACGCCTGCTTCACCCCTTCAAGCACTTTCATTGGCAATTAGCCGGGTTTGGTGGCTCAGTGGACTAATGCTTCCATTGCAGGGGCCTGTGTTTGACCTCATGGTCTGAGGTTCAAATCCCGGTGGGTCCACTCAGCCTTTCATCCATCTGAGGTCGATAAAATGAGTACCATTGAGTTGGGTAATAGGAAACATCTGTTAATCAGCACCAAGATACCTCCAGGTGAACGTGTGCTTTACAAATTCACATGTTATGCTATAGTAGCAGCTCTTAGCATCTACAACGGGGCATCACGTTTAAAGGGACAGTGCGTGCTTGCCGCTTAGCACATTTTTAACGGAACACCCCGGGCACGTCTCAACATACCTGCAATGCTTTCCACGAACCGGCAGAAGCACTTTTCCGAAGAATTTGATTACATTTAGTGGGGCAGAGGCAGTTGCACCACCAGACCTAGGAGCATTCCACGGGGCAGTACAAACATATCCCTGAGCATCGCATGGGGCAGTACAAACATATCCCTGAGCATCCCATGGGGCAGTACAAACATATCCCTGAGCATCGCATGGGGCAGTACAAACATATCCCTGAGCATCGCATGGGGCAGTACAAACATATCCCTGAGTATTCCAAAGGGGTAAAAACATATCCCTGAGTATTGTATGGGGCACAAACATATCCCTGAGAATTCCAAAGGGGTAAAAACATATCCCTGAGCATCGCATGGGGCAGTACAAACATATCCCTGAGCATCGCATGGGGCAGTACAAACATATCCCTGAGCATCGCATGGGGCAGTACAAACATATCCCTGAGCATTCCAAAGGGGTAAAAACATATCCCTGAGTATTGTATGGGGCACAAACATATCCCTGAGAATTCCAAAGGGGTAAAAACATATCCCTGAGCATCGCATGGGGCAGTACAAACATATCCCTGAGCATCGCATGGGGCAGTACAAACATATCCCTGAGCATTCCAAAGGGGTAAAAACATATCCCTGAGTATTGTATGGGGCACAAACATATCCCTGAGAATTCCAAAGGGGTAAAAACATATCCCTGAGCATCGCATGGGGCAGTACAAACATATCCCTGAGCATCGCATGGGGCAGTACAAACATATCCCTGAGCATTCCAAAGGGGTAAAAACATATCCCTGAGCATTGTATGGGGCACAAGCATATCCCTGAGAATTCCAAAGGGGTAAAAACGTATCCCTGAGCATCGCATGGGGCAGTACAAACCTATCCCTGAGCATTCCAAAGGGGTAAAAACATATCCCTGAGCATTGTATGGGGCACAAGCCTATCCCTGAGAATTCCAAAGGGGTACAAACATATCCCTGAGCATTCCAAAGGGGTAAAAACATATCCCTGAGCATTCCACGGGGCAGTACAAACATATCCCTGAGCATCGCATGGGGCAGTACAAACATATCCCTGAGCATTCCAAAGGGGTAAAAACATATCCCTGAGAATTCCAAAGGGGTACAAACATATCCCTGAGCATTCCACGGGGCAGTACAACCAGTTCTCAGAACAATTCTTTGGGCAGTATCAACAGATTCCAAAGAATTTCATGTGGCAGTACAAACAGATCCAAACAAATTAGAAAGTCCCAAACGTTTCAAGGGATAATATAGGCACACCCAAACAGAATGTTGTCTCTGGGGCCCCCACCTTCTTCCTTCTCAGGGTCTGACTCCTGGGCAGTGCCCTGCCCTGTGGTGAATGCTGTCTCTGGGGCCCCCACCCTCTTCCTTCTCAGGGTCCTGAGCAGTGCCCTGCCCTGTGGTGAATGCTGTCTCTGGGGCCCCCACCCTCTTCCTTCTCAGGGTCCTGAGCAGTGCCCTGCCCTGTGGTGAATGCTGTCTCTGGGGCCCCCACCCTCTTCCTTCTCAGGGTCTGACTCCTGGGCAGTGCCCTGCCCTGTGGTGAATGCTGTCTCTGGGGCCCCCACCCTCTTCCTTCTCAGGGTCTGACTCCTGGGCAGTGCCCTGCCCTGTGGTGAATGCTGTCTCTGGGGCCCCCACCCTCTTCCTTCTCAGGGTCCTGTGCAGTGCCCTGCCCTGTGGTGAATGCTGTCTCTGGGGCCCCCACCCCCTTCCTTCTCAGGGTCTGACTCCTGGGCAGTGCCCTGCCCTGTGGTGAATGCTGTCTCTGGGGCCCCCACCCCCTTCCTTCTCAGGGTCCTGTGCAGTGCCCTGCCCTGTGGTAAATGCTGTCTCTGGGGCCCCCACCCTCTTCCTTCTCAGGGTCTGACTCCTGGGCAGTGCCCTGCCCTGTGGTGAATGCTGTCTCTGGGGCCCCCACCCTCTTCCTTCTCAGGGTCTGACTCCTGAGCAGTGCCCTGCCCTGTGGTGAATGCTGTCTCTGGGGCCCCCACCCTCTTCCTTCTCAGGGTCTGACTCCTGGGCAGTGCCCTGCCCTGTGGTGAATGCTGTCTCTGGGGCCCCCACCCTTCTCAGGGTCTGACTCCTGGGCAGTGCCCTGCCCTGTGGTGAATGCTGTCTCTGGGGCCCCCACCCTCTTCCTTCTCAGGGTCTGACTCCTGGGCAGTGCCCTGCCCTGTGGTGAATGCTGTCTCTGGGGCCCCCACCCTCTTCCTTCTCAGGGTCTGACTCCTGGGCAGTGCCCTGCCCTGTGGTGAATGCTGTCTCTGGGGCCCCCACCCTTCTCAGGGTCTGACTCCTGGGCAGTGCCCTGCCCTGTGGTGAATGCTGTCTCTGGGGCCCCCACCCTCTTCCTTCTCAGGGTCCTGGGCAGTGCCCTGCCCTGTGGTGAATGCTGTCTCTGGGGCCCCCACCCTCTTCCTTCTCAGGGTCTGACTCCTGGGCAGTGCCCTGCCCTGTGGTGAATGCTGTCTCTGGGGCCCCCACCCTCTTCCTTCTCAGGGTCCTGGGCAGTGCCCTGCCCTGTGGTGAATGCTATCTCTGGGGCCCCCACCCCCTTCCTTCTCAGGGTCCTGTGCAGTGCCCTGCCCTGTGGTGAATGCTATCTCTGGGGCCCCCACCCTCTTCCTTCTCAGGGTCTGACTCCTGAGCAGTGCCCTGCCCTGTGGTGAATGCTGTCTCTGGGGCCCCCACCCTTCTCAGGGTCCGACTCCTGAGCAGTGCCCTGCCCTGTGGTGAATGCTGTCTCTGGGGCCCCCACCCTTCTCAGGGTCTGACTCCTGGGCAGTGCCCTGCCCTGTGGTGAATGCTGTCTCTGGGGCCCCCACCCTCTTCCTTCTCAGGGTCTGACTCCTGGGCAGTGCCCTGCCCTGTGGTGAATGCTGTCTCTGGGGCCCCCACCCTTCTCAGGGTCTGACTCCTGGGCAGTGCCCTGCCCTGTGGTGAATGCTGTCTCTGGGGCCCCCACCCCCTTCCTTCTCAGGGTCTGACTCCTGGGCAGTGCCCTGCCCTGTGGTGAATGCTGTCTCTGGGGCCCCCACCCTTCTCAGGGTCTGACTCCTGGGCAGTGCCCTGCCCTGTGGTGAATGCTGTCTCTGGGGCCCCCACCCTCTTCCTTCTCAGGGTCCTGGGCAGTGCCCTGCCCTGTGGTGAATGCTGTCTCTGGGGCCCCCACCCCCTTCCTTCTCAGGGTCTGACTCCTGGGCAGTGCCCTGCCCTGTGGTGAATGCTGTCTCTGGGGCCCCCACCCTCTTCCTTCTCAGGGTCCTGGGCAGTGCCCTGCCCTGTGGTGAATGCTGTCTCTGGGGCCCCCACCCTCTTCCTTCTCAGGGTCTGACTCCTGGGCAGTGCCCTGCCCTGTGGTGAATGCTGTCTCTGGGGTCCCCACCCTTCTCAGGGTCCGACTCCTGAGCAGTGCCCTGAGGCTTCACTTCCCAAGCCAGGCTTCCCAAGCGTCCTCAGATACAAAGCACTCAATACATTCCTCTTGCTGTGCATTGGGATGGTCTATGTTGCTTGTGTAATTCCCTGCTAGTCAGGGGAAACCAGGAGGCGATGATACAAAACACAACTGTTTGCAGTTGTGCTGAGGCTTGTGGCATGCATGACACGCCCATGGAGTTCTAAGCGCTGTAGAGATGCAACCTTGCAGCCGCAGATATGTGTTGCACAAAGTATTGTGGTATTATCTAAGCATCCAATGCATTTTAATTCACTGATGGGGAGTCTGAGAGCTTACTGATTAATTAACTGATTACATCAACGTAATAAAAACGCCAGACATACTTTCTTAAAGTTCTTATTATTTAATCATAATCTTGTCTCATTATACTCATTATAAAGAAGAGGCATGCGTTAGCAGGGTTTACGCCTGTGCTCAGACTTCAATTTCTATTTTATAAAATATGTAAACACTAAGGGGCCTATTCACAGAACTAACTTAAGACAAAATCCTAAACTTACTACCATTTTGGTATTCACAGAAGGCATTTACTCATTTCGGTATTCACAGAAGGCACTTACTCGTTTTGGTATTCACAGAAGTTAGGAGTCCTAACTTTAGGACTCCTAAAAGCCTTCTGTGAATACCGAAAGTCTTAAATTTAGGATTTTTCTCGGTTTAGGAGTAGTAAAGTAAGGACTCCTAACTTCTGTGAATACCGAAATGAGTAATTTCCTTCTGTGAATACCAAAATGAGTAAGTGCCTTCTGTGAATACCGAAATGGCAGTAAGTTTAGGATTTTGTCTTAAGTTGGTTCTGTGAATCGGCCCCAAAGAAAATAAGAGACTGGAAAGAAGAACCTACTTCAGCTCCCCGCCTCCCCCACTGAGACATTAACCAAAGGAAGTTCAGCCCTAGTACTGTAGCTGATATCAGGATTTAAATGAATTAATCAAAGAGGAACATGTGTCTTCCAACTAATGCAGGCAGTTTTGAAAAGCTAATTGATTAGAAGGGATTAATAGACATTAACAAAACACTCTGGGCTTCACACAGAGAAGAGAACATGCATGGAAAGGGAAGAGTTACTGTATATGAAATGTCCCCATCTGCGAGAGCAGCGTGTCCAGACTCTCCTTATTCTTGAGTAACAAGTTACTAAAGGCTGCGGGTGGAGGGCACCTCGTGTACATCTTTTCCAGGTACCTGTCCAGGACTTTAGCCATGCAATCTGGCGCTCTACCATAAGCCAACGTTGTAGACTTGATATATATGGTCTGACCAGTCTCCTTAATCACAAGGGTTCTAGGCTGGCACAGGTTTAACGTAGAGGGACACGTGTCGTCAATGTTGAGCTTGTCCTTACGGAAGATCTTGTACTGCTCCAGGAGATACTCTGCATCTTTGATGTAGTCATCAATGTAGGACAAGATACGTTGTCTGCCAGTAATGTCAAGTTGTGCATCAGGGGGCCCCTGTTCCCGTCTCAGCGCTTCCTTGTAGATTTCCATGTGTACGTGGAAGGCCGCCCCGTGCATCCAGACCCTCAGAGACCTGGTGGTGCCCTGGTCATCTCGAAGCATGGAGTTCCGCACCCTGGTCAGTTGGTCGCTCAGCAGCTGCTCATACCGACTTGTCTCCTGGATCAGCGTCTCCTTGTTGCTAACATTGGCCTTCCAGCGCTTGGTGTAGGCGTCCACCAGGTCTCGGATCTCAGAGGCTTTCTCCTCTGCGAAGACGCTCAGCAGGACACTCTCCGTGCTGGGGGTCTTCTTGGCCGTGTTCAGCGCCACGTCTAAGAACATCGACACAATGAGAGCCCCGATGCCAAAGGCGTTGGGCACCTGAGCAAGGCCACCCACCGCATTTCCGAACTCACTGGCATAAGTGGATGCTTTGCCCTCCAAGATGTTCATGTTGTCCTGGTTGTAGACACGCAGAGCTTGCGTGGAGCCGACATCGAGGAACGTCAGGAAGTTCGGCTCCATGCTGATCATCTCGGGCCAGACCACGTCACATGTGGTAACGTGCAGCACATCTGCGGCAAAGCCATCAATAGACCCCGTTGACATAGAACAGCCTCCTCCCATGATGGCCAGGGAGATCAGGGTGAGATTAAATTTGATAAAGTGTCAAGAGTCACCTCTGGTCTGTATTTCAGCTCTCAGAAGCAAGCATCCATCGGCTGCTGCTGTCAGTGAGCCAGTCTCTTTTATAGAGTGCAGGAACACACCCAGTAACCTGGCCAAGGTGCCATCACCGCGCCCATTTTTTTCTCAGTGTGTTGTTTACATTCCTTATCAGTTCTGATAACTTTACCCACGTACTCCAGACAGCAGCTCCAGCTGCAGTGGCCTGATGCTGTCATGTGAAGGGTCATGATTTGGAAACACTGTGCCAGGCAGTGCCCGCCTTGCACTTCCCACCAGTGGACAAAACATATCACAATCAAGAGTAAATACCAGCTTTCACAGGGGTAATAATCAGTGAGGCTCTTATAAATTTAAAGACTCTTTGTTTTAACACACAAAATGAGCATGGAATGAAGACAACAGTGTACAGTTTTCTTTCCTAAATAACAGGAAAGGATGGAGGAGAGCAGCAGTACAATGTTCTCTCACACAGAAGAGGTACCGGATGAGTGACAGCAGCAGAGCAATGTTCTCACACACAGACCGAACAGGTACAGGATGAGTGACAGCAGCAGAGCAATGTTCTCTCACACAGAACAGGTACAGAATGAGTGACAGCAGCAGAACAATGTTCTCTCACACAGAACAGGTACAGAATGAGTGACAGCAGCAGAACAATGTTCTCTCACTCAGACTGAACAGGTACAGGATGAGTGACAGCAGCAGAGCAATGTTCTCTCACACAGAACAGGTACAGGATGAGTGACAGCAGCAGTACAATGTTCTCTCACACAGAAGAGGTACCGGATGAGTGACAGCAGCAGTACAATGTTCTCACACACAGACCGAACAGGTACAGGATGAGTGACAGCAGCAGAGCAATGTTCTCTCACACAGAACAGGTACAGAATGAGTGACAGCAGCAGAACAATGTTCTCTCACACAGAACAGGTACAGGATGACTGACAGCTGCAGAGCAATGTTCTCTCACACAGAATAGGTACAGGATGAGTGACATCAGCAGAGCAATGTTCTCTCACACAGAACAGGTACAGGATGAGTGACAGCAGCAGAGCAATGTTCTCTCACACAGAACAGGTACAGGATGAGTGACAGCAGCAGAGCAATGTTCTCTCACACAGAACAGGTACAGGATGAGTGACAGCAGCAGAGCAATGTTCTCTCACACAGAACAGGTACAGGATGAGTGACAGCAGCAGAGCAATGTTCTCTCACACAGAACAGGTACAGGATGAGTGACAGCAGCAGAGCAATGTTCTCTCACACAGAACAGGTACAGAAGGAGGGACAGCAGCAGAGCAATGTTCTCTCACGCAGACCAGGTACAGGACGAGTGATAGCAGCAGAGCAATGTTCTCTGACACAGAACAGGTACAGGACGAGTGACAGCAGTAGAGCAATGTTCTCTCACACAGACCAGGTACAGGACGAGTGACAGCAGTAGAGCAATGTTCTCTCACACAGAACAGGTACAGGACGAGTGACAGCAGCAGAGCAATGTTCTCTCACACCGAACAGGTACAGAATGAGTGACAGCAGCAGAGCAATGTTCTCTCACACAGAACAGGTACAGGATGAGTGACAGCAGCAGAGCAATGTTCTCTCACACAGAACAGGTACAGGATGAGTGACAGCAGCAGTACAATGGTCTCTCACACAGAACAGGTACAGGATGAGTGACAGCAGCAGTACAATGTTCTCTCACACAGAACAGGTACAGAATGAGGGACAGCAGCAGAGCAATGTTCTCTCACACAGACCAGGTACAGGACGAGTGATAGCAGCAGTGCAATGTTCTCTCACACAGACCAGGTACAGAATGAGGGACATACACAAAAAACAGTTCCCTGTTCAAGTAGTCGCAGTCTAAGATTGCTGTAAGAGAGCTGAACACGGGTGTTGGGCTAATCTGATACTTAGCACATCATACAATGGTCACATCAGACATAAATGCAGGACTAAATATAATCAAGTTCACACAACATATAAAGGTAAAAAACGCTAGTACTAAAATAATTATCAAGATATACACAATTTATTGGAAAACCTCCCAACTGGGTTACAGTCTAAAAAAATGCAGCAGCACATACAGTGTAAAATACCATTAAAAATGGCAACCTTATAAAATTTATACAGTCAAAGTATTGTAAACAAGTCGACGCGGCGTTTCGGTGTTATTAGTCTTGACACCTTCTTCAGGACACAAACATTTGACTTCTTATCTTATATCTTGTATTGAGGAAGCTTTTCAATTGCTATCTCTCTTTGTGATTATTTATCACCAAGGTATCTTCATAATATTCCATACACAAGTGAGCAGTCTTGTGTTGTGGACTGAGGATTATCAGTGTGCACGGAGGAACCACCGTTGCTGCTAAGGGGTGCTCCTTCTGATGTCGGATTTTTGTGGGGAATCTTTATCTTTATAGTCTCGTCCCTTTGAATGTGGGTAGAGATTCGGATTATCACTATGGGTGAGTTCACCGTTTGTTCCGGTCCTTTCTCATGTATAGCCAGGAACTGCCCAATCTTATTCATTCAGGTCGGCCTCCCTGTTCCTCCGTGTCATCCTCCTTCGCATCAGTCGAAGAGAATGAGGGACAGCAGCAGTGCAATGTTCTCTCACACAGAACAGGTACAAGATGAGTGACAGCAGCAGTGCAATGTTCTCTCACACAGAACAGGTACAGGATGAGTGACATCAGCAATGCAATGTTCTCTCACACAGAACAGGTACAGGATGAGTGACAGGAACAGAGCAATGTTCTCTCACACAGAACTGGTAAAGGATGAGTGACCGGAGCAGAGCAATGTTCTCTCACACAGACCGAACAGGTACAGGATGAGTGACAGGAGCAGAGCAATGTTCTCTCACACAGTAGAGGTACAGGATGAGTGACATCAGCAATGCAATGTTCTCTCACACAGAACAGGTACAAGATGAGTGACAGCAGCAGTGCAATGTTCTCTCACACAGAACAGGTACAGGATGAGTGACATAAGCAATGCAATGTTCTCTCACACAGAACAGGTACAGGATGAGTGACAGCAGCAGTACAATGTTCTCTCACACAGAAGAGGTAAAGGATGAGTGACAGCAGCAGAGCAATGTTCTCTCAC
Source organism: Lissotriton helveticus (assembly GCF_964261635.1). Taxonomy (NCBI): domain Eukaryota; kingdom Metazoa; phylum Chordata; class Amphibia; order Caudata; family Salamandridae; genus Lissotriton; species Lissotriton helveticus. The sequence continues at coordinate 33,816,687 of NC_136067.1, read as the reverse complement.
TCAGACAGAACAGGTACATGATGAGTAACAGCAGCAGAGCAATGTTCTCTCCCACACAGAACAGGTACAGGATGAGTGACAGCAGCAGAGCAATGTTCTCCCACACAGAACAGGTACAGGATGAGTGACAGCAGCTGTGCAATGTTCTCTCCTCAGACCAAACAGGTACAGGACGAGTGACAGCAGCAGGGCAATGTTCTCTCACACAGACTGAACAGGTACAGGACGAGTGACAGCAGCAGGGCAATGTTCTCTCACACAGACTGAACAGGTACAGAATGAGTGACAGCAGCAGGGCAATGTTCTCTCACTCAGACTGAACAGGTACAGGATGAGTGACAAGAACAGAGCAATGTTCTCTCACACAGAACAGGTACAGGATGGGTGACAGCAGCAGAGCAATGTTCTCTCAAACAGAACAGGTACAGGATGAGTGATAGGAACAGAGCAATGTTCCTTCAAACAGAACAGGTACAGGATGAGTGACAGGAGCAGAGCAATGTTCTCTCACACAGAACAGGTACAGGATGAGTGACAGGAGCAGAGCAATGTTCTCTCACACAGACCGAACAGGTACAGGATGAGTGACAGGAGCAGAGAAATGTTCTCTCACACAGTAGAGGTACAGGATGAGTGACATCAGCAGAGCAACGTTCTCTCACACAGAACAGGTACAGGATGAGTGACAGCAGCAGAGCAATGTTGTCTCACACAGACCGAACAGGTACAGGATGAGTGACAGGAGCAGAGCAATGTTCTCTCACACAGAACAGGTACAGGATGAGTGACAGGAGCAGAGCAATGTTCTCTCACACAGACCGAACAGGTACAGGATGAGTGACAGGAGCAGAGCAATGTTCTCTCACACAGTAGAGGTACAGGATGAGTGACAGCAGCAGTGCAATGTTCTCTCACACAGAACAGGTACAGGATGAGTGACAGGAGCAGAGCAATGTTCTCTCACACAGAACAGGTACAGAATGAGTGACGGGAGCAGAGCAATGTTCTCTCACACAGACCGAACAGGTACAGGATGAGTGACAGGAGCAGAGCAATGTTCTCTCACACAGAACAGGTACAGAATGAGTGACAGGAGCAGAGCAATTTTCTCTCACACAGAACAGGTACAGGATGAGTGACAGGAGCAGAGCAATGTTCTTTCACACAGACCGAACAGGTACAGGATGAGTGACAGGAGCAGAGCAACGTTCTCACACACAGATCAGGCACAGGATGAGTGACCGCTGCAGTGCAATGTTCTCTCACACAGAAGAGGTACAGGATGGACGACAGCAGCAGAGCAATGTTCTCTCACACAGACCAAACAGGTACAGAATGAGTGACAGCAGCAGAGCGATGTTCTCTCACACAGAACAGGTACAGGATGAGTGACAGCAGCAGAGCAATGTTCTCTCACACAGAACTGGTAAAGAATGAGTGACTTCAGTAGAGCAATGTTCTCTCACACAGAACAGGTACAGGATGAGTGACAGCTGCAGTGCAATGTTCTCTCACACAGACCAAACAGGTACAGAATGAGTGACAGCAGCAGAGCAATGTTCTCTCACACAGAAGAGGTACAGGATGGACAACAGCAGCAGAGCAATGTTCTCTCACACAGAACAGGTACAGGATGAGTGACAGCAGCAGTGCAATGTTCTCTCACACAGAAGAGGTACAGGATGGACGACAGCAGCAGAGCAATGTTCTCTCACACAGAACAGGTACAGGATGAGTGACAGCAGCAGTGCAATGTTCTCTCACACAGACCAAACAGGTACAGAATGAGTGACAGCAGCAGAGCGATGTTCTCTCACACAGAACAGGTACAGGATGAGTGACAGCAGCAGTACAATGTTCTCTCACACAGACCGAACAGGTACAGGATGAGTGACAGGAACAGAGCAATGTTCTCTCACACAGAACTGGTAAAGGATGCGTGACATCAGCAGAGCAACGTTCTCTCACACAGAACAGGTACAGGATGAGTGACAGCAGCAGAGCAATGTTCTCTCACACAGACCGGACAGGTACAGGATGAGTGACAGGAGCAGAGCAATGTTCTCTCACACAGAACAGGTAGAGGATGAGTGACAGGAGCAGAGCAATGTTCTCTCACACATACCGAACAGGTACGGGATGAGTGACAGGAGCAGAGCAATGTTCTCTCACACATACCGAACAGGTACAGGATGAGTGACAGGAGCAGAGCAATGTTCTCTCCTCAGACCAAACAGGTACAGGATGAGTGACAGCAGCAGAGCAATGTTCTCTCACTCAGACAGAACAGGTACATGATGAGTAACAGCAGCAGAGCAATGTTCTCTCCCACACAGAACAGGTACAGGATGAGTGACAGCAGCAGAGCAATGTTCTCCCACACAGAACAGGTACAGGATGAGTGACAGCAGCTGTGCAATGTTCTCTCCTCAGACCAAACAGGTACAGGACGAGTGACAGCAGCAGGGCAATGTTCTTTCACACAGAAGAGGTACAGGATGAGTGACAGCAGCAGAGCAATGTTCTCTCACTCAGACAGAACAGGTACATGATGAGTAACAGCAGCAGAGCAATGTTCTCTCCCACACAGAACAGGTACAGGATGAGTGACAGCAGCAGAGCAATGTTCTCCCACACAGAACAGGTACAGGATGAGTGACAGCAGCAGTGCAATGTTCTCTCCTCAGACCAAACAGGTACAGGACGAGTGACAGCAGCAGGGCAATGTTCTCTCACACAGACTGAACAGGTACAGGACGAGTGACAGCAGCAGGGCAATGTTCTCTCACACAGACTGAACAGGTACAGAATGAGTGACAGCAGCAGGGCAATGTTCTCTCACTCAGACTGAACAGGTACAGGATGAGTGACAGGAGCAGAGCAATGTTCTCTCACACAGAACAGGTACAGGATGGGTGACAGCAGCAGAGCAATGTTCTCTCAAACAGAACAGGTACAGGATGAGTGATAGGAACAGAGCAATGTTCCTTCAAACAGAACAGGTACAGGATGAGTGACAGGAGCAGAGCAATGTTCTCTCACACAGAACAGGTACAGGATGAGTGACAGGAGCAGAGCAATGTTCTCTCACACAGACCGAACAGGTACAGGATGAGTGACAGGAGCAGAGCAATGTTCTCTCACACAGTAGAGGTACAGGATGAGTGACATCAGCAGAGCAACGTTCTCTCACACAGAACAGGTACAGGATGAGTGACAGCAGCAGAGCAATGTTGTCTCACACAGACCGAACAGGTACAGGATGAGTGACAGGAGCAGAGCAATGTTCTCTCACACAGAACAGGTACAGGATGAGTGACAGGAGCAGAGCAATGTTCTCTCACACAGACCGAACAGGTACAGGATGAGTGACAGGAGCAGAGCAATGTTCTCTCACACAGTAGAGGTACAGGATGAGTGACAGCAGCAGTGCAATGTTCTCTCACACAGAACAGGTACAGGATGAGTGACAGGAGCAGAGCAATGTTCTCTCACACAGAACAGGTACAGAATGAGTGACAGGAGCAGAGCAATGTTCTCTCACACAGACCGAACAGGTACAGGATGAGTGACAGGAGCAGAGCAATGTTCTCTCACACAGAACAGGTACAGAATGAGTGACAGGAGCAGAGCAATTTTCTCTCACACAGAACAGGTACAGGATGAGTGACAGGAGCAGAGCAATGTTCTCTCACACAGACCGAACAGGTACAGGATGAGTGACAGGAGCAGAGCAACGTTCTCACACACAGAACAGGTACAGGATGAGTGACAGCAGCAGTGCAATGTTCTCTCACACAGAAGAGGTACAGGATGGACGACAGCAGCAGAGCAATGTTCTCTCACACAGACCAAACAGGTACAGAATGAGTGACAGCAGCAGAGCGATGTTCTCTCACACAGAACAGGTACAGGATGAGTGACAGCAGCAGAGCAATGTTCTCTCACACAGAAGTGGTAAAGAATGAGTGACATCAGTAGAGCAATGTTCTCTCACACAGAACAGGTACAGGATGAGTGACAGCTGCAGTGCAATGTTCTCTCACACAGACCAAACAGGTACAGAATGAGTGACAGCAGCAGAGCAATGTTCTCTCACACAGAAGAGGTACAGGATGGACAACAGCAGCAGAGCAATGTTCTCTCACACAGAACAGGTACAGGATGAGTGACAGCAGCAGTGCAATGTTCTCTCACACAGAAGAGGTACAGGATGGACGACAGCAGCAGAGCAATGTTCTCTCACACAGAACAGGTACAGGATGAGTGACAGCAGCAGTGCAATGTTCTCTCACACAGACCAAACAGGTACAGAATGAGTGACAGCAGCAGAGCGATGTTCTCTCACACAGAACAGGTACAGGATGAGTGACAGCAGCAGTACAATGTTCTCTCACACAGACCAAACAGGTACAGGATGAGTGACAGGAACAGAGCAATGTTCTCTCACACAGAACTGGTAAAGGATGTGTGACATCAGCAGAGCAACGTTCTCTCACACAGAACAGGTACAGGATGAGTGACAGCAGCAGAGCAATGTTCTCTCACACAGACCGGACAGGTACAGGATGAGTGACAGGAGCAGAGCAATGTTCTCTCACACAGAACAGGTACAGGATGAGTGACAGGAGCAGAGCAATGTTCTCTCACACATACCGAACAGGTACAGGATGAGTGACAGGAGCAGAGCAATGTTCTCTCACACAGAACAGGTACGGGATGAGTGACAGGAGCAGAGCAATGTTCTCTCACACATACCGAACAGGTACAGGATGAGTGACAGGAGCAGAGCAATGTTCTCTCCTCAGACCAAACAGGTACAGGATGAGTGACAGCAGCAGAGCAATGTTCTCTCACTCAGACAGAACAGGTACATGATGAGTAACAGCAGCAGAGCAATGTTCTCTCCCACACAGAACAGGTACAGGATGAGTGACAGCAGCAGAGCAATGTTCTCCCACACAGAACAGGTACAGGATGAGTGACAGCAGCTGTGCAATGTTCTCTCACACAGAACAGGTACAGGATGAGTGACAGCAGCAGGGCAATGTTCTCTCACACAGAAGAGGTACAGGATGGACGACAGCAGCAGAGCAATGTTCTCTCACACAGAACAGGTACAGGATGAGTGACAGCAGCAGTGCAATGTTCTCTCACACAGACCAAACAGGTACAGAATGAGTGACAGCAGCAGAGCGATGTTCTCTCACACAGAACAGGTACAGGATGAGTGACAGCAGCAGTACAATGTTCTCTCACACAGACCGAACAGGTACAGGATGAGTGACAGGAACAGAGCAATGTTCTCTCACACAGAACTGGTAAAGGATGCGTGACATCAGCAGAGCAACGTTCTCTCACACAGAACAGGTACAGGATGAGTGACAGCAGCAGAGCAATGTTCTCTCACACAGACCAGACAGGTACAGGATGAGTGACAGGAGCAGAGCAATGTTCTCTCACACAGAACAGGTAGAGGATGAGTGACAGGAGCAGAGCAATGCTCTCTCACACAGACCGGACAGGTACAGGATGAGTGACAGGAGCAGAGCAATGTTCTCTCACACAGAACAGGTAGAGGATGAGTGACAGGAGCAGAGCAATGTTCTCTCACACAGAACAGGTACGGGATGAGTGACAGGAGCAGAGCAATATTCTCTCACACATACCGAACAGGTACAGGATGAGTGACAGGAGCAGAGCAATGTTCTCTCCTCAGACCAAACAGGTACAGGATGAGTGACAGCAGCAGAGCAATGTTCTCTCACTCAGACAGAACAGGTACATGATGAGTAACAGCAGCAGAGCAATGTTCTCTCCCACACAGAACAGGTACAGGATGAGTGACAGCAGCAGAGCAATGTTCTCCCACACAGAACAGGTACAGGATGAGTGACAGCAGCTGTGCAATGTTCTCTCCTCAGACCAAACAGGTACAGGACGAGTGACAGCAGCAGGGCAATGTTCTCTCACACAGAAGAGGTACAGGATGAGTGACAGCAGCAGAGCAATGTTCTCTCACTCAGACAGAACAGGTACATGATGAGTAACAGCAGCAGAGCAATGTTCTCTCCCACACAGAACAGGTACAGGATGAGTGACAGCAGCAGAGCAATGTTCTCCCACACAGAACAGGTACAGGATGAGTGACAGCAGCAGTGCAATGTTCTCTCCTCAGACCAAACAGGTACAGGACGAGTGACAGCAGCAGGGCAATGTTCTCTCACACAGACTGAACAGGTACAGGACGAGTGACAGCAGCAGGGCAATGTTCTCTCACACAGACTGAACAGGTACAGAATGAGTGACAGCAGCAGGGCAATGTTCTCTCACTCAGACTGAACAGGTACAGGATGAGTGACAGGAGCAGAGCAATGTTCTCTCACACAGAACAGGTACAGGATGGGTGACAGCAGCAGAGCAATGTTCTCTCAAACAGAACAGGTACAGGATGAGTGATAGGAACAGAGCAATGTTCCTTCAAACAGAACAGGTACAGGATGAGTGACAGGAGCAGAGCAATGTTCTCTCACACAGAACAGGTACAGGATGAGTGACAGGAGCAGAGCAATGTTCTCTCACACAGACCGAACAGGTACAGGATGAGTGACAGGAGCAGAGCAATGTTCTCTCACACAGTAGAGGTACAGGATGAGTGACATCAGCAGAGCAACGTTCTCTCACACAGAACAGGTACAGGATGAGTGACAGCAGCAGAGCAATGTTGTCTCACACAGACCGAACAGGTACAGGATGAGTGACAGGAGCAGAGCAATGTTCTCTCACACAGAACAGGTACAGGATGAGTGACAGGAGCAGAGCAATGTTCTCTCACACAGACCGAACAGGTACAGGATGAGTGACAGGAGCAGAGCAATGTTCTCTCACACAGTAGAGGTACAGGATGAGTGACAGCAGCAGTGCAATGTTCTCTCACACAGAACAGGTACAGGATGAGTGACAGGAGCAGAGCAATGTTCTCTCACACAGACCGAACAGGTACAGGATGAGTGACAGGAGCAGAGCAACGTTCTCACACACAGAACAGGCACAGGATGAGTGACAGCTGCAGTGCAATGTTCTCTCACACAGAAGAGGTACAGGATGGACGACAGCAGCAGAGCAATGTTCTCTCACACAGACCAAACAGGTACAGAATGAGTGACAGCAGCAGAGCGATGTTCTCTCACACAGAACAGGTACAGGATGAGTGACAGCAGCAGAGCAATGTTCTCTCACACAGAAGTGGTAAAGAATGAGTGACATCAGTAGAGCAATGTTCTCTCACACAGAACAGGTACAGGATGAGTGACAGCTGCAGTGCAATGTTCTCTCACACAGACCAAACAGGTACAGAATGAGTGACAGCAGCAGAGCAATGTTCTCTCACACAGAAGAGGTACAGGATGGACAACAGCAGCAGAGCAATGTTCTCTCACACAGAACAGGTACAGGATGAGTGACAGCAGCAGTGCAATGTTCTCTCACACAGAAGAGGTACAGGATGGACGACAGCAGCAGAGCAATGTTCTCTCACACAGAACAGGTACAGGATGAGTGACAGCAGCAGTGCAATGTTCTCTCACACAGACCAAACAGGTACAGAATGAGTGACAGCAGCAGAGCGATGTTCTCTCACACAGAACAGGTACAGGATGAGTGACAGCAGCAGTACAATGTTCTCTCACACAGACCAAACAGGTACAGGATGAGTGACAGGAACAGAGCAATGTTCTCTCACACAGAACTGGTAAAGGATGCGTGACATCAGCAGAGCAACGTTCTCTCACACAGAACAGGTACAGGATGAGTGACAGCAGCAGAGCAATGTTCTCTCACACAGACCGGACAGGTACAGGATGAGTGACAGGAGCAGAGCAATGTTCTCTCACACAGAACAGGTACGGGATGAGTGACAGGAGCAGAGCAATGTTCTCTCCTCAGACCAAACAGGTACAGGATGAGTGACAGCAGCAGAGCAATGTTCTCTCACTCAGACAGAACAGGTACATGATGAGTAACAGCAGCAGAGCAATGTTCTCTCCCACACAGAACAGGTACAGGATGAGTGACAGCAGCAGAGCAATGTTCTCCCACACAGAACAGGTACAGGATGAGTGACAGCAGCTGTGCAATGTTCTCTCCTCAGACCAAACAGGTACAGGACGAGTGACAGCAGCAGGGCAATGTTCTCTCACACAGACTGAACAGGTACAGGACGAGTGACAGCAGCAGGGCAATGTTCTCTCTCACAGACTGAACAGGTACAGAATGAGTGACAGCAGCAGGGCAATGTTCTCTCACTCAGACTGAACAGGTACAGGATGAGTGACAGCAGCAGAGCAATGTTCTCTCACACAGAAGAGGTACAGGATGGACAACAGCAGCAGAGCAATGTTCTCTCACACAGAACAGGTACAGGATGAGTGACAGCAGCAGTGCAATGTTCTCTCACACAGAAGAGGTACAGGATGGACGACAGCAGCAGAGCAATGTTCTCTCACACAGAACAGGTACAGGATGAGTGACAGCAGCAGTGCAATGTTCTCTCACACAGACCAAACAGGTACAAAATGAGTGACAGCAGCAGAGCGATGTTCTCTCACACAGAACAGGTACAGGATGAGTGACAGCAGCAGTACAATGTTCTCTCACACAGACCGAACAGGTACAGGATGAGTGACAGGAACAGAGCAATATTCTCTCACACAGAACTGGTAAAGGATGAGTGACATCAGCAGAGCAACGTTCTCTCACACAGAACAGGTACAGGATGAGTGACAGCAGCAGAGCAATGTTCTCTCACACAGACCGGACAGGTACAGGATGAGTGACAGGAGCAGAGCAATGTTCTCTCACACAGAACAGGTACAGGATGAGTGACAGGAGCAGAGCAATGTTCTCTCACACATACCGAACAGGTACAGGATGAGTGACAGGAGCAGAGCAATGTTCTCTCACACAGAACAGGTACGGGATGAGTGACAGGAGCAGAGCATTGTTCTCTCACACATACCGAACAGGTACAGGATGAGTGACAGGAGCAGAGCAATGTTCTCTCCTCAGACCAAACAGGTACAGGATGAGTGACAGCAGCAGAGCAATGTTCTCTCACTCAGACAGAACAGGTACATGATGAGTAACAGCAGCAGAGCAATGTTCTCTCCCACACAGAACAGGTACAGGATGAGTGACAGCAGCAGAGCAATGTCCTCCCACACAGAACAGGTACAGGATGAGTGACAGCAGCTGTGCAATGTTCTCTCCTCAGACCAAACAGGTACAGGACGAGTGACAGCAGCAGGGCAATGTTCTCTCACACAGACTGAACAGGTACAGGACGAGTGACAGTAGCAGGGCAATGTTCTCTCACACAGACTGAACAGGTACAGAATGAGTGACAGCAGCAGGGCAATGTTCTCTCACTCAGACTGAACAGGTACAGGATGAGTGACAGGAGCAGAGCAATGTTCTCTCACACAGAACAGGTACAGGATGGGTGACAGCAGCAGAGCAATGTTCTCTCAAACAGAACAGGTACAGGATGAGTGATAGGAACAGAGCAATGTTCCTTCAAACAGAACAGGTACAGAATGAGTGACAAAAGCAGAGCAATGTTCTCTCACACAGAACAGGTACAGGATGAGTGACAGGAACAGAGCAATGTTCTCTCACACAGACCAGGTACAGAATGAGTGACAGCAGCAGAACAATGTTCTCTCACACAAAACATGTACAGGATGGGTGACAGCAGCAGAGCGATGTTCTCTCACACAGACCAGGTACAGAATGAGTGACAGGAGCAGAGCAATGTTCTCTCACACAAAACATGTACAGGATGGGTGACAGCAGCAGAGCAATGTTCTCTCACACAGAACAGGTACAGGATGAGTGGCAGGAGCAGAGCAATGTTCTCTCACACAGAACAGGTACAGGATGGGTGACAAAAGCAGAGCAATGTTCTCTCACATAGAACAGGTACAGGATGAGTGACAGCAGCAGAGCAATGTTCTCTCACACAGACCAGGTACAAGATGATTAACAGCAGCAGAGCAATGTTCTCTCACACAGAACAGGTACAGGATGAGTGACAGCAGCAGAGCAATGTTCTCTCACACAGACCAGGTACAAGATGATTAACAGCAGCAGAGCAATGTTCTCTCACACAGAACAGGTACAGAATGAGTGACAGCAGCAGAGCAATGTTCTCTCACTCAGACTGAACAGGTACAGAATGATTGACAGCAGCAGAGCAATTTTCTCTCACACAGAACATGTACAGGATGGGTGACAGCAGCAGAGCAATGTTCTCTCACTCAGACTGAACTGGTACAGGACGAGTGACAGCAGCAGAGCAATGTTCTCTCACTCAGACTGAACAGGTACAGAATGATTGACAGCAGCAGAGCAATTTTCTCTCACACAGAACATGTACAGGATGGGTGACAGCAGCAGAGCAATGTTCTCTCACACAGAAGATGTACAGGATGAGTGACAGCAGCAGAGCAATTTTCTCTCACACAAAACATGTACAGGATGGGTGACAGCAGCAGAGCGATGTTCTCTCACACAGACCAGGTACAGAATGAGTGACAGGAGCAGAGCAATGTTCTCTCACACAGAACAGGTACAGGATGGGTGACAAAAGCAGAGCAATGTTCTCTCACACAGACCAGGTACAGGATGAGTGACAGCAGCAGTGCAATGTTCTCTCACACAGACCAGGTACAGGATGATTGACAGCAGCAGAGCAATTTTCTCTCACACAGAACATGTACAGGATGGGTGACAGCAGCAGAGCAATGTTCTCTCACACAGAAGATGTACAGGATGAGTGACAGCAGCAGAGCAATTTTCTCTCACACAAAACATGTACAGGATGGGTGACAGCAGCAGAGCGATGTTCTCTCACACAGACCAGGTACAGAATGAGTGACAGGAGCAGAGCAATGTTCTCTCACACAGAACAGGTACAGGATGGGTGACAAAAGCAGAGCAATGTTCTCTCACACAGACCAGGTACAGGATGAGTGACAGCAGCAGAGCAATGTTCTCTCACACAGACCAGGTACAGGATGAGTGACAGCAGCAGTGCAATGTTCTCTCACACAGAACAGGTACAGGATGAGTGACAGGAGCAGAGCAATGTTCTCTCACACATAACAGGTACAGGATGGGTGACAAAAGCAGAGCAATGTTCTCTCACACAGAACAGGTACAGGATGAGTGACAGCAGCAGAGCAATGTTCTCTCACACAGAACAGGTACAGGATGGGTGACAAACGCAGATCAATGTTCTCTCACACAGAACAGGTACAGGATGAGTGACAGGAGCAGAGCAATGTTCTCTCACACAGAACAGGTACAGAATGAGTGACAGCAGCAGAGCAATGTTCTCTCACTCAGACCGAACTGGAACCGGACGAGTTACAGCAGCAGAGCAATGTTCTCTCACTCAGACTGAACAGGTACAGGATGAGTGACAGGAGCAGAGCAATGTTCTCTCACACAGAACAGGTACAGGATGGGTGACAGCAGCAGAGCAATGTTCTCTCAAACAGAAGAGGTACAGGATGAGTGACAAAAACAGAGCAATGTTCTCTCACACAGAACCGGTACAGGATGAGTGACAGGAACAGAGCAATGTTCTCTCACACAGACCAGGTACAGGATGAGTGACAGCAGCAGAGTAATGTTCTCTCACACAGAACAGGTACAGGATGGGTGACAAAAGCAGAGCAATTTTCTCTCACACAGAACAGGTACAGGATGAGTGACAGCAGCAGTGCAATGTTCTCTCACACAGAACAGGTACAGGATGAGTGACAGCAGCAGAGCAATGTTCTCTCACACAGAACAGGTACAGGATGGGTGACAAAAGCAGAGCAATGTTCTCTCACACAGAACAGGTACAGGATGAGTGACAGCAGCAGAGCAATGTTCTCTCACACAGACCAGGTACAAGATGATTAACAGCAGCAGAGCAATGTTCTCTCACACAGAACAGGTACAGGATGAGGGACAGCAGCAGAGCAATGTTCTCTCACACAGACCAGGTACAAGATGATTAACAGCAGCAGAGCAATGTTCTCTCACACAGAACAGGTACAGGATGAGTGACAGGAGCAGAGCAATGTTCTCTCACTCAGACTGAACTGGTACAGGACGAGTGACAGCAGCAGAGCAATGGTCTCTCACTCAGACTGAACAGGTACAGAATGATTGACAGCAGCAGAGCAATTTTCTCTCACACAGAACATGTACAGGATGGGTGACAGCAGCAGAGCAATGTTCTCTCACACAGAAGATGTACAGGATGAGTGACAGCAGCAGAGCGATGTTCTCTCACACAGACCAGGTACAGAATGAGTGACAGGAGCAGAGCAATGTTCTCTCACACAGAACAGGTACAGGATGGGTGACAAAAGCAGAGCAATGTTCTCTCACACAGAACAGGTACAGGATGGGTGACAAAAGCAGAGCAATGTTCTCTCACACAGAACAGGTACAGGATGAGTGACAGCAGCAGAGCAATGTTCTCTCACACAGACCAGGTACAAGATGATTAACAGCAGCAGAGCAATGTTCTCTCACACAGAACAGGTACAGGATGAGGGACAGCAGCAGAGCAATGTTCTCTCACACAGACCAGGTACAAGATGATTAACAGCAGCAGAGCAATGTTCTCTCACACAGAACAGGTACAGGATGAGTGACAGGAGCAGAGCAATGTTCTCTCACTCAGACTGAACTGGTACAGGACGAGTGACAGCAGCAGAGCAATGGTCTCTCACTCAGACTGAACAGGTACAGAATGATTGACAGCAGCAGAGCAATTTTCTCTCACACAGAACATGTACAGGATGGGTGACAGCAGCAGAGCAATGTTCTCTCACACAGAAGATGTACAGGATGAGTGACAGCAGCAGAGCGATGTTCTCTCACACAGACCAGGTACAGAATGAGTGACAGGAGCAGAGCAATGTTCTCTCACACAGAACAGGTACAGGATGGGTGACAAAAGCAGAGCAATGTTCTCTCACACAGAACAGGTACAGGATGAGTGACAGCAGCAGTGCAATGTTCTCTCACACAGAACAGGTACAGGATGAGTGACCGCAGCAGAGTAATGTTCTCTCACAAAGAACAGGTACAGGATGGGTGACAAAAGCAGAGCAATGTTCTCTCACACAGAACAGGTACAGGATGAGTGACAGCAGCAGAGCAATGTTCTCTCAAACAGAACAGGTACAGGATGATTAACAGCAGCAGAGCAATGTTCTCTCACACAGAACAGGTACAGGATGAGTGACAGGAGCAGAGCAATGTTCTCTCACACAGAACAGGTACAAGATGATTAACAGCAGCAGAGCAATGTTCTCTCACACAGAACAGGTACAGGATGAGTGACAGGAGCAGAGCAATGTTCTCTCACACAGAACAGGTACAGAATGAGTGACAGCAGCAGAGCAATGTTCTCTCACTCAGACTGAACAGGTACAGGATGAGTGACAGGAGCAGAGCAATGTTCTCTCACACAGAACAGGTACAGGATGGGTGACAGCAGCAGAGCAATGTTCTCTCACACAGAACAGGTACAGGATGAGTGACAGCAGCAGAGCAATGTTCTCTCACGCAGACTGAACAGGTACAGGATGAGTGACAAAAGCAGAGCAATGTTCTCTCACACAGAACCGGTACAGAATGAGTGACAGGAACAGAGCAATGTTCTCTCACACAGACCAGGTACAGAATGAGTGACAGGAGCAGAGCAATGTTCTCTCACACAGAACAGGTACAGAATGAGTGACAGGAACAGAGCAATGTTCTCTCACACAGACCAGGTACAGAATGAGTGACAGGAGCAGAGCAATGTTCTCTCACACAGAACAGGTACAGGATGAGTGACAGCAGCTGAGCAATGTTCTCTCACACAGACTGAACAGGTACAGGATGAGTGACAGGAGCAGAGCAATGTTCTCTCACACAGAACAGGTACAGGATGGGTGACAAAAGCAGAGCAATGTTCTCTCACACAGAACTGGTACATGATGAATGACAGCAGCAGAGCAATGTTCTCTCACACAGAACAGGTACAGGATGAGTGACAGGAGCAGAGCAATGTTCTCTCACACAGAACAGGTACAGGATGAGTGACAGGAGCAGAACAATGTTCTCTCACTCAGACTGAACTGGTACAGGACGAGTGACAGCAGCAGAGCAATGTTCTCTCACTCAGACTGAACAGGTACAGAATGATTGACAGCAGCAGAGCAATGTTCTCTCACACAGAAGATGTACAGGATGAGTGACAGCAGCAGAGCAATTTTCTCTCACACAGACCAGACAGGTACAGGATGAGTGACAGGAGCAGAGCAATGTTCTCTCACACAGAACAGGTAGAGGATGAGTGACAGGAGCAGAGCAATGCTCTCTCACACAGACCGGACAGGTACAGGATGAGTGACAGGAGCAGAGCAATGTTCTCTCACACAGAACAGGTAGAGGATGAGTGACAGGAGCAGAGCAATGTTCTCTCACACAGAACAGGTACGGGATGAGTGACAGGAGCAGAGCAATGTTCTCTCACACATACCGAACAGGTACAGGATGAGTGACAGGAGCAGAGCAATGTTCTCTCCTCAGACCAAACAGGTACAGGATGAGTGACAGCAGCAGAGCAATGTTCTCTCACTCAGACAGAACAGGTACATGATGAGTAACAGCAGCAGAGCAATGTTCTCTCCCACACAGAACAGGTACAGGATGAGTGACAGCAGCAGAGCAATGTTCTCCCACACAGAACAGGTACAGGATGAGTGACAGCAGCTGTGCAATGTTCTCTCCTCAGACCAAACAGGTACAGGACGAGTGACAGCAGCAGGGCAATGTTCTCTCACACAGAAGAGGTACAGGATGAGTGACAGCAGCAGAGCAATGTTCTCTCACTCAGACAGAACAGGTACATGATGAGTAACAGCAGCAGAGCAATGTTCTCTCCCACACAGAACAGGTACAGGATGAGTGACAGCAGCAGAGCAATGTTCTCCCACACAGAACAGGTACAGGATGAGTGACAGCAGCAGTGCAATGTTCTCTCCTCAGACCAAACAGGTACAGGACGAGTGACAGCAGCAGGGCAATGTTCTCTCACACAGACTGAACAGGTACAGGACGAGTGACTGCAGCAGGGCAATGTTCTCTCACACAGACTGAACAGGTACAGAATGAGTGACAGCAGCAGGGCAATGTTCTCTCACTCAGACTGAACAGGTACAGGATGAGTGACAGGAGCAGAGCAATGTTCTCTCACACAGAACAGGTACAGGATGGGTGACAGCAGCAGAGCAATGTTCTCTCAAACAGAACAGGTACAGGATGAGTGATAGGAACAGAGCAATGTTCCTTCAAACAGAACAGGTACAGGATGAGTGACAGGAGCAGAGCAATGTTCTCTCACACAGAACAGGTACAGGATGAGTGACAGGAGCAGAGCAATGTTCTCTCACACAGACCGAACAGGTACAGGATGAGTGACAGGAGCAGAGCAATGTTCTCTCACACAGTAGAGGTACAGGATGAGTGACATCAGCAGAGCAACGTTCTCTCACACAGAACAGGTACAGGATGAGTGACAGCAGCAGAGCAATGTTGTCTCACACAGACCGAACAGGTACAGGATGAGTGACAGGAGCAGAGCAATGTTCTCTCACACAGAACAGGTACAGGATGAGTGACAGGAGCAGAGCAATGTTCTCTCACACAGACCGAACAGGTACAGGATGAGTGACAGGAGCAGAGCAATGTTCTCTCACACAGTAGAGGTACAGGATGAGTGACAGCAGCAGTGCAATGTTCTCTCACACAGAACAGGTACAGGATGAGTGACAGGAGCAGAGCAATGTTCTCTCACACAGAACAGGTACAGAATGAGTGACAGGAGCAGAGCAATGTTCTCTCACACAGACCGAACAGGTACAGGATGAGTGACAGGAGCAGAGCAATGTTCTCTCACACAGAACAGGTACAGAATGAGTGACAGGAGCAGAGCAATTTTCTCTCACACAGAACAGGTACAGGATGAGTGACAGGAGCAGAGCAATGTTCTCTCACACAGACCGAACAGGTACAGGATGAGTGACAGGAGCAGAGCAACGTTCTCACACACAGAACAGGCACAGGATGAGTGACAGCTGCAGTGCAATGTTCTCTCACACAGAAGAGGTACAGGATGGACGACAGCAGCAGAGCAATGTTCTCTCACACAGACCAAACAGGTACAGAATGAGTGACAGCAGCAGAGCGATGTTCTCTCACACAGAACAGGTACAGGATGAGTGACAGCAGCAGAGCAATGTTCTCTCACACAGAACTGGTAAAGAATGAGTGACATCAGTAGAGCAATGTTCTCTCACACAGAACAGGTACAGGATGAGTGACAGCTGCAGTACAATGTTCTCTCACACAGACCAAACAGGTACAGGATGAGTGACAGGAACAGAGCAATGTTCTCTCACACAGAACTGGTAAAGGATGCGTGACATCAGCAGAGCAACGTTCTCTCACACAGAACAGGTACAGGATGAGTGACAGCAGCAGAGCAATGTTCTCTCACACAGACCGGACAGGTACAGGATGAGTGACAGGAGCAGAGCAATGTTCTCTCACACAGAACAGGTACAGGATGAGTGACAGGAGCAGAGCAATGTTCTCTCACACATACCGAACAGGTACAGGATGAGTGACAGGAGCAGAGCAATGTTCTCTCACACAGAACAGGTACGGGATGAGTGACAGGAGCAGAGCAATGTTCTCTCCTCAGACCAAACAGGTACAGGATGAGTGACAGCAGCAGAGCAATGTTCTCTCACTCAGACAGAACAGGTACATGATGAGTAACAGCAGCAGAGCAATGTTCTCTCCCACACAGAACAGGTACAGGATGAGTGACAGCAGCAGAGCAATGTTCTCCCACACAGAACAGGTACAGGATGAGTGACAGCAGCTGTGCAATGTTCTCTCCTCAGACCAAACAGGTACAGGACGAGTGACAGCAGCAGGGCAATGTTCTCTCACACAGACTGAACAGGTACAGGACGAGTGACAGCAGCAGGGCAATGTTCTCTCTCACAGACTGAACAGGTACAGAATGAGTGACAGCAGCAGGGCAATGTTCTCTCACTCAGACTGAACAGGTACAGGATGAGTGACAGCAGCAGAGCAATGTTCTCTCACACAGAAGAGGTACAGGATGGACAACAGCAGCAGAGCAATGTTCTCTCACACAGAACAGGTACAGGATGAGTGACAGCAGCAGTGCAATGTTCTCTCACACAGAAGAGGTACAGGATGGACGACAGCAGCAGAGCAATGTTCTCTCACACAGAACAGGTACAGGATGAGTGACAGCAGCAGTGCAATGTTCTCTCACACAGACCAAACAGGTACAAAATGAGTGACAGCAGCAGAGCGATGTTCTCTCACACAGAACAGGTACAGGATGAGTGACAGCAGCAGTACAATGTTCTCTCACACAGACCGAACAGGTACAGGATGAGTGACAGGAACAGAGCAATATTCTCTCACACAGAACTGGTAAAGGATGAGTGACATCAGCAGAGCAACGTTCTCTCACACAGAACAGGTACAGGATGAGTGACAGCAGCAGAGCAATGTTCTCTCACACAGACCGGACAGGTACAGGATGAGTGACAGGAGCAGAGCAATGTTCTCTCACACAGAACAGGTACAGGATGAGTGACAGGAGCAGAGCAATGTTCTCTCACACATACCGAACAGGTACAGGATGAGTGACAGGAGCAGAGCAATGTTCTCTCACACAGAACAGGTACGGGATGAGTGACAGGAGCAGAGCATTGTTCTCTCACACATACCGAACAGGTACAGGATGAGTGACAGGAGCAGAGCAATGTTCTCTCCTCAGACCAAACAGGTACAGGATGAGTGACAGCAGCAGAGCAATGTTCTCTCACTCAGACAGAACAGGTACATGATGAGTAACAGCAGCAGAGCAATGTTCTCTCCCACACAGAACAGGTACAGGATGAGTGACAGCAGCAGAGCAATGTCCTCCCACACAGAACAGGTACAGGATGAGTGACAGCAGCTGTGCAATGTTCTCTCCTCAGACCAAACAGGTACAGGACGAGTGACAGCAGCAGGGCAATGTTCTCTCACACAGACTGAACAGGTACAGGACGAGTGACAGTAGCAGGGAAATGTTCTCTCACACAGACTGAACAGGTACAGAATGAGTGACAGCAGCAGGGCAATGTTCTCTCACTCAGACTGAACAGGTACAGGATGAGTGACAGGAGCAGAGCAATGTTCTCTCACACAGAACAGGTACAGGATGGGTGACAGCAGCAGAGCAATGTTTTCTAAAACAGAACAGGTACAGGATGAGTGATAGGAACAGAGCAATGTTCCTTCAAACAGAACAGGTACAGAATGAGTGACAAAAGCAGAGCAATGTTCTCTCACACAGAACAGGTACAGGATGAGTGACAGGAACAGAGCAATGTTCTCTCACACAGACCAGGTACAGAATGAGTGACAGCAGCAGAACAATGTTCTCTCACACAAAACATGTACAGGATGGGTGACAGCAGCAGAGCGATGTTCTCTCACACAGACCAGGTACAGAATGAGTGACAGGAGCAGAGCAATGTTCTCTCACACAAAACATGTACAGGATGGGTGACAGCAGCAGAGCAATGTTCTCTCACACAGAACAGGTACAGGATGAGTGACAGGAGCAGAGCAATGTTCTCTCACACAGAACAGGTACAGGATGGGTGACAAAAGCAGAGCAATGTTCTCTCACATAGAACAGGTACAGGATGAGTGACAGCAGCAGAGCAATGTTCTCTCACACAGACCAGGTACAAGATGATTAACAGCAGCAGAGCAATGTTCTCTCACACAGAACAGGTACAGGATGAGTGACAGCAGCAGAGCAATGTTCTCTCACACAGACCAGGTACAAGATGATTAACAGCAGCAGAGCAATGTTCTCTCACACAGAACAGGTACAGAATGAGTGACAGCAGCAGAGCAATGTTCTCTCACTCAGACTGAACAGGTACAGGATGAGTGACAGGAGCAGAGCAATGTTCTCTCACACAGAACAGGTACAGGATGGGTGACAAAAGCAGAGCAATGTTCTCTCACACAGAACTGGTACATGATGAGTGACAGCAGCAGAGCAATGTTCTCTCACACAGAACAGGTACAGGATGAGTGACAGGAGCAGAGCAATGTTCTCTCACACAGAACAGGTACAGGATGAGTGACAGGAGCAGAACAATGTTCTCTCACTCAGACTGAACTGGTACAGGACGAGTGACAGCAGCAGAGCAATGTTCTCTCACTCAGACTGAACAGGTACAGAATGATTGACAGCAGCAGAGCAATGTTCTCTCACACAGAAGATGTACAGGATGAGTGACAGCAGCAGAGCAATTTTCTCTCACACAGACCAGACAGGTACAGGATGAGTGACAGGAGCAGAGCAATGTTCTCTCACACAGAACAGGTACAGGATGAGTGACAGGAGCAGAGCAATGTTCTCTCACACAGAACAGGTAGAGGATGAGTGACAGGAGCAGAGCAATGTTCTCTCACACAGAACAGGTACGGGATGAGTGACAGGAGCAGAGCAATGTTCTCTCACACATACCGAACAGGTACAGGATGAGTGACAGGAGCAGAGCAATGTTCTCTCCTCAGACCAAACAGGTACAGGATGAGTGACAGCAGCAGAGCAATGTTCTCTCACTCAGACAGAACAGGTACATGATGAGTAACAGCAGCAGAGCAATGTTCTCTCCCACACAGAACAGGTACAGGATGAGTGACAGCAGCAGAGCAATGTTCTCCCACACAGAACAGGTACAGGATGAGTGACAGCAGCTGTGCAATGTTCTCTCCTCAGACCAAACAGGTACAGGACGAGTGACAGCAGCAGGGCAATGTTCTCTCACACAGAAGAGGTACAGGATGAGTGACAGCAGCAGAGCAATGTTCTCTCACTCAGACAGAACAGGTACATGATGAGTAACAGCAGCAGAGCAATGTTCTCTCCCACACAGAACAGGTACAGGATGAGTGACAGCAGCAGAGCAATGTTCTCCCACACAGAACAGGTACAGGATGAGTGACAGCAGCAGTGCAATGTTCTCTCCTCAGACCAAACAGGTACAGGACGAGTGACAGCAGCAGGGCAATGTTCTCTCACACAGACTGAACAGGTACAGGACGAGTGACAGCAGCAGGGCAATGTTCTCTCACACAGACTGAACAGGTACAGAATGAGTGACAGCAGCAGGGCAATGTTCTCTCACTCAGACTGAACAGGTACAGGATGAGTGACAGGAGCAGAGCAATGTTCTCTCACACAGAACAGGTACAGGATGGGTGACAGCAGCAGAGCAATGTTCTCTCAAACAGAACAGGTACAGGATGAGTGATAGGAACAG
Source organism: Lissotriton helveticus (assembly GCF_964261635.1). Lineage (NCBI taxonomy): Eukaryota > Metazoa > Chordata > Amphibia > Caudata > Salamandridae > Lissotriton > Lissotriton helveticus. Next base: position 33,796,186 of record NC_136067.1, on the reverse strand, counting down.
AGCAATGTTCCTTCAAACAGAACAGGTACAGGATGAGTGACAGGAGCAGAGCAATGTTCTCTCACACAGAACAGGTACAGGATGAGTGACAGGAGCAGAGCAATGTTCTCTCACACAGACCGAACAGGTACAGGATGAGTGACAGGAGCAGAGCAATGTTCTCTCACACAGTAGAGGTACAGGATGAGTGACATCAGCAGAGCAACGTTCTCTCACACAGAACAGGTACAGGATGAGTGACAGCAGCAGAGCAATGTTGTCTCACACAGACCGAACAGGTACAGGATGAGTGACAGGAGCAGAGCAATGTTCTCTCACACAGAACAGGTACAGGATGAGTGACAGGAGCAGAGCAATGTTCTCTCACACAGACCGAACAGGTACAGGATGAGTGACAGGAGCAGAGCAATGTTCTCTCACACAGTAGAGGTACAGGATGAGTGACAGCAGCAGTGCAATGTTCTCTCACACAGAACAGGTACAGGATGAGTGACAGGAGCAGAGCAATGTTCTCTCACACAGAACAGGTACAGAATGAGTGACAGGAGCAGAGCAATGTTCTCTCACACAGACCGAACAGGTACAGGATGAGTGACAGGAGCAGAGCAATGTTCTCTCACACAGAACAGGTACAGAATGAGTGACAGGAGCAGAGCAATTTTCTCTCACACAGAACAGGTACAGGATGAGTGACAGGAGCAGAGCAATGTTCTCTCACACAGACCGAACAGGTACAGGATGAGTGACAGGAGCAGAGCAACGTTCTCACACACAGAACAGGCACAGGATGAGTGACAGCTGCAGTGCAATGTTCTCTCACACAGAAGAGGTACAGGATGGACGACAGCAGCAGAGCAATGTTCTCTCACACAGACCAAACAGGTACAGAATGAGTGACAGCAGCAGAGCGATGTTCTCTCACACAGAACAGGTACAGGATGAGTGACAGCAGCAGAGCAATGTTCTCTCACACAGAACTGGTAAAGAATGAGTGACATCAGTAGAGCAATGTTCTCTCACACAGAACAGGTACAGGATGAGTGACAGCTGCAGTGCAATGTTCTCTCACACAGACCAAACAGGTACAGAATGAGTGACAGCAGCAGAGCAATGTTCTCTCACACAGAAGAGGTACAGGATGGACAACAGCAGCAGAGCAATGTTCTCTCACACAGAACAGGTACAGGATGAGTGACAGCAGCAGAGCAATGTTCTCTCACTCAGACAGAACAGGAACATGATGAGTAACAGCAGCAGAGCAATGTTCTCTCCCACACAGAACAGGTACAGGATGAGTGACAGCAGCAGAGCAATGTCCTCCCACACAGAACAGGTACAGGATGAGTGACAGCAGCTGTGCAATGTTCTCTCCTCAGACCAAACAGGTACAGGACGAGTGACAGCAGCAGGGCAATGTTCTCTCACACAGACTGAACAGGTACAGGACGAGTGACAGTAGCAGGGCAATGTTCTCTCACACAGACTGAACAGGTACAGAATGAGTGACAGCAGCAGGGCAATGTTCTCTCACTCAGACTGAACAGGTACAGGATGAGTGACAGGAGCAGAGCAATGTTCTCTCACACAGAACAGGTACAGGATGGGTGACAGCAGCAGAGCAATGTTTTCTAAAACAGAACAGGTACAGGATGAGTGATAGGAACAGAGCAATGTTCCTTCAAACAGAACAGGTACAGAATGAGTGACAAAAGCACAGCAATGTTCTCTCACACAGAACAGGTACAGGATGAGTGACAGGAACAGAGCAATGTTCTCTCACACAGACCAGGTACAGAATGAGTGACAGCAGCAGAACAATGTTCTCTCACACAAAACATGTACAGGATGGGTGACAGCAGCAGAGCGATGTTCTCTCACACAGACCAGGTACAGAATGAGTGACAGGAGCAGAGCAATGTTCTCTCACACAAAACATGTACAGGATGGGTGACAGCAGCAGAGCAATGTTCTCTCACACAGAACAGGTACAGGATGAGTGACAGGAGCAGAGCAATGTTCTCTCACACAGAACAGGTACAGGATGGGTGACAAAAGCAGAGCAATGTTCTCTCACATAGAACAGGTACAGGATGAGTGACAGCAGCAGAGCAATGTTCTCTCACACAGACCAGGTACAAGATGATTAACAGCAGCAGAGCAATGTTCTCTCACACAGAACAGGTACAGGATGAGTGACAGCAGCAGAGCAATGTTCTCTCACACAGACCAGGTACAAGATGATTAACAGCAGCAGAGCAATGTTCTCTCACACAGACCAGGTACAAGATGATTAACAGCAGCAGAGCAATGTTCTCTCACACAGAACAGGTACAGGATGAGTGACAGCAGCAGTGCAATGTTCTCTCACACAGACCAAACAGGTACAAAATGAGTGACAGCAGCAGAGCGATGTTCTCTCACACAGAACAGGTACAGGATGAGTGACAGCAGTAGTACAATGTTCTCTCACACAGACCGAACAGGTACAGGATGAGTGACAGGAACAGAGCAATATTCTCTCACACAGAACTGGTAAAGGATGAGTGACATCAGCAGAGCAACGTTCTCTCACACAGAACAGGTACAGGATGAGTGACAGCAGCAGAGCAATGTTCTCTCACACAGACCGGACAGGTACAGGATGAGTGACAGGAGCAGAGCAACGTTCTCACACACAGAACAGGCACAGGATGAGTGACAGCTGCAGTGCAATGTTCTCTCACACAGAAGAGGTACAGGATGGACGACAGCAGCAGAGCAATGTTCTCTCACACAGACCAAACAGGTACAGAATGAGTGACAGCAGCAGAGCGATGTTCTCTCACACAGAACAGGTACAGGATGAGTGACAGCAGCAGAGCAATGTTCTCTCACACAGAACTGGTAAAGAATGAGTGACATCAGTAGAGCAATGTTCTCTCACACAGAACAGGTACAGGATGAGTGACAGCTGCAGTGCAATGTTCTCTCACACAGACCAAACAGGTACAGAATGAGTGACAGCAGCAGAGCAATGTTCTCTCACACAGAAGAGGTACAGGATGGACAACAGCAGCAGAGCAATGTTCTCTCACACAGAACAGGTACAGGATGAGTGACAGCAGCAGTGCAATGTTCTCTCACACAGAAGAGGTACAGGATGGACGACAGCAGCAGAGCAATGTTCTCTCACACAGAACAGGTACAGAATGAGTGACAGCAGCAGTGCAATGTTCTCTCACACAGACCAAACAGGTACAGAATGAGTGACAGCAGCAGAGCGATGTTCTCTCACACAGAACAGGTACAGGATGAGTGACAGCAGCAGTACAATGTTCTCTCACACAGACCAAACAGGTACAGGATGAGTGACAGGAACAGAGCAATGTTCTCTCACACAGAACTGGTAAAGGATGCGTGACATCAGCAGAGCAACGTTCTCTCACACAGAACAGGTACAGGATGAGTGACAGCAGCAGAGCAATGTTCTCTCACACAGACCGGACAGGTACAGGATGAGTGACAGGAGCAGAGCAATGTTCTCTCACACAGAACAGGTACAGGATGAGTGACAGGAGCAGAGCAATGTTCTCTCACACATACCGAACAGGTACAGGATGAGTGACAGGAGCAGAGCAATGTTCTCTCACACAGAACAGGTACGGGATGAGTGACAGGAGCAGAGCAATGTTCTCTCCTCAGACCAAACAGGTACAGGATGAGTGACAGCAGCAGAGCAATGTTCTCTCACTCAGACAGAACAGGTACATGATGAGTAACAGCAGCAGAGCAATGTTCTCTCCCACACAGAACAGGTACAGGATGAGTGACAGCAGCAGAGCAATGTTCTCCCACACAGAACAGGTACAGGATGACTGACAGCAGCTGTGCAATGTTCTCTCCTCAGACCAAACAGGTACAGGACGAGTGACAGCAGCAGGGCAATGTTCTCTCACACAGACTGAACAGGTACAGGACGAGTGACAGCAGCAGGGCAATGTTCTCTCTCACAGACTGAACAGGTACAGAATGAGTGACAGCAGCAGGGCAATGTTCTCTCACTCAGACTGAACAGGTACAGGATGAGTGACAGCAGCAGAGCAATGTTCTCTCACACAGAAGAGGTACAGGATGGACAACAGCAGCAGAGCAATGTTCTCTCACACAGAACAGGTACAGGATGAGTGACAGCAGCAGTGCAATGTTCTCTCACACAGAAGAGGTACAGGATGGACGACAGCAGCAGAGCAATGTTCTCTCACACAGAACAGGTACAGGATGAGTGACAGCAGCAGTGCAATGTTCTCTCACACAGACCAAACAGGTACAAAATGAGTGACAGCAGCAGAGCGATGTTCTCTCACACAGAACAGGTACAGGATGAGTGACAGCAGCAGTACAATGTTCTCTCACACAGACCGAACAGGTACAGGATGAGTGACAGGAACAGAGCAATATTCTCTCACACAGAACTGGTAAAGGATGAGTGACATCAGCAGAGCAACGTTCTCTCACACAGAACAGGTACAGGATGAGTGACAGCAGCAGAGCAATGTTCTCTCACACAGACCGGACAGGTACAGGATGAGTGACAGGAGCAGAGCAATGTTCTCTCACACAGAACAGGTACAGGATGAGTGACAGGAGCAGAGCAATGTTCTCTCACACATACCGAACAGGTACAGGATGAGTGACAGGAGCAGAGCAATGTTCTCTCACACAGAACAGGTACGGGATGAGTGACAGGAGCAGAGCATTGTTCTCTCACACATACCGAACAGGTACAGGATGAGTGACAGGAGCAGAGCAATGTTCTCTCCTCAGACCAAACAGGTACAGGATGAGTGACAGCAGCAGAGCAATGTTCTCTCACTCAGACAGAACAGGTACATGATGAGTAACAGCAGCAGAGCAATGTTCTCTCCCACACAGAACAGGTACAGGATGAGTGACAGCAGCAGAGCAATGTCCTCCCACACAGAACAGGTACAGGATGAGTGACAGCAGCTGTGCAATGTTCTCTCCTCAGACCAAACAGGTACAGGACGAGTGACAGCAGCAGGGCAATGTTCTCTCACACAGACTGAACAGGTACAGGACGAGTGACAGTAGCAGGGCAATGTTCTCTCACACAGACTGAACAGGTACAGAATGAGTGACAGCAGCAGGGCAATGTTCTCTCACTCAGACTGAACAGGTACAGGATGAGTGACAGGAGCAGAGCAATGTTCTCTCACACAGAACAGGTACAGGATGGGTGACAGCAGCAGAGCAATGTTTTCTAAAACAGAACAGGTACAGGAGGAGTGATAGGAACAGAGCAATGTTCCTTCAAACAGAACAGGTACAGAATGAGTGACAAAAGCAGAGCAATGTTCTCTCACACAGAACAGGTACAGGATGAGTGACAGGAACAGAGCAATGTTCTCTCACACAGACCAGGTACAGAATGAGTGACAGCAGCAGAACAATGTTCTCTCACACAAAACATGTACAGGATGGGTGACAGCAGCAGAGCGATGTTCTCTCACACAGACCAGGTACAGAATGAGTGACAGGAGCAGAGCAATGTTCTCTCACACAAAACATGTACAGGATGGGTGACAGCAGCAGAGCAATGTTCTCTCACACAGAACAGGTACAGGATGAGTGACAGGAGCAGAGCAATGTTCTCTCACACAGAACAGGTACAGGATGGGTGACAAAAGCAGAGCAATGTTCTCTCACATAGAACAGGTACAGGATGAGTGACAGCAGCAGAGCAATGTTCTCTCACACAGACCAGGTACAAGATGATTAACAGCAGCAGAGCAATGTTCTCTCACACAGAACAGGTACAGGATGAGTGACAGCAGCAGAGCAATGTTCTCTCACACAGACCAGGTACAAGATGATTAACAGCAGCAGAGCAATGTTCTCTCACACAGACCAGGTACAAGATGATTAACAGCAGCAGAGCAATGTTCTCTCACACAGAACAGGTACAGGATGAGTGACAGCAGCAGTGCAATGTTCTCTCACACAGACCAAACAGGTACAAAATGAGTGACAGCAGCAGAGCGATGTTCTCTCACACAGAACAGGTACAGGATGAGTGACAGCAGCAGTACAATGTTCTCTCACACAGACCGAACAGGTACAGGATGAGTGACAGGAACAGAGCAATATTCTCTCACACAGAACTGGTAAAGGATGAGTGACATCAGCAGAGCAACGTTCTCTCACACAGAACAGGTACAGGATGAGTGACAGCAGCAGAGCAATGTTCTCTCACACAGACCGGACAGGTACAGGATGAGTGACAGGAGCAGAGCAATGTTCTCTCACACAGAACAGGTACAGGATGAGTGACAGGAGCAGAGCAATGTTCTCTCACACATACCGAACAGGTACAGGATGAGTGACAGGAGCAGAGCAATGTTCTCTCACACATACCGAACAGGTACAGGATGAGTGACAGGAGCAGAGCAATGTTCTCTCCTCAGACCAAACAGGTACAGGATGAGTGACAGCAGCAGAGCAATGTTCTCTCACTCAGACAGAACAGGTACAGGATGAGTGACAGCAGCAGAGCAATGTTCTCTCACACAGACCGGACAGGTACAGGATGAGTGACAGGAGCAGAGCAATGTTCTCTCACACAGAACAGGTACAGGATGAGTGACAGGAGCAGAGCAATGTTCTCTCACACATACCGAACAGGTACAGGATGAGTGACAGGAGCAGAGCATTGTTCTCTCACACATACCGAACAGGTACAGGATGAGTGACAGGAGCAGAGCAATGTTCTCTCCTCAGACCAAACAGGTACAGGATGAGTGACAGCAGCAGAGCAATGTTCTCTCACTCAGACAGAACAGGTACATGATGAGTAACAGCAGCAGAGCAATGTTCTCTCCCACACAGAACAGGTACAGGATGAGTGACAGCAGCAGAGCAATGTCCTCCCACACAGAACAGGTACAGGATGAGTGACAGCAGCTGTGCAATGTTCTCTCCTCAGACCAAACAGGTACAGGACGAGTGACAGCAGCAGGGCAATGTTCTCTCACACAGACTGAACAGGTACAGGACGAGTGACAGTAGCAGGGCAATGTTCTCTCACACAGACTGAACAGGTACAGAATGAGTGACAGCAGCAGGGCAATGTTCTCTCACTCAGACTGAACAGGTACAGGATGAGTGACAGGAGCAGAGCAATGTTCTCTCACACAGAACAGGTACAGGATGGGTGACAGCAGCAGAGCAATGTTTTCTAAAACAGAACAGGTACAGGATGAGTGATAGGAACAGAGCAATGTTCCTTCAAACAGAACAGGTACAGAATGAGTGACAAAAGCAGAGCAATGTTCTCTCACACAGAACAGGTACAGGATGAGTGACAGGAACAGAGCAATGTTCTCTCACACAGACCAGGTACAGAATGAGTGACAGCAGCAGAACAATGTTCTCTCACACAAAACATGTACAGGATGGGTGACAGCAGCAGAGCGATGTTCTCTCACACAGACCAGGTACAGAATGAGTGACAGGAGCAGAGCAATGTTCTCTCACACAAAACATGTACAGGATGGGTGACAGCAGCAGAGCAATGTTCTCTCACACAGAACAGGTACAGGATGAGTGACAGGAGCAGAGCAATGTTCTCTCACACAGAACAGGTACAGGATGGGTGACAAAAGCAGAGCAATGTTCTCTCACATAGAACAGGTACAGGATGAGTGACAGCAGCAGAGCAATGTTCTCTCACACAGACCAGGTACAAGATGATTAACAGCAGCAGAGCAATGTTCTCTCACACAGAACAGGTACAGGATGAGTGACAGCAGCAGAGCAATGTTCTCTCACACAGACCAGGTACAAGATGATTAACAGCAGCAGAGCAATGTTCTCTCACACAGAACAGGTACAGAATGAGTGACAGCAGCAGAGCAATGTTCTCTCACTCAGACTGAACAGGTACAGGATGAGTGACAGGAGCAGAGCAATGTTCTCTCACACAGAACAGGTACAGGATGGGTGACAAAAGCAGAGCAATGTTCTCTCACACAGAACTGGTACATGATGAGTGACAGCAGCAGAGCAATGTTCTCTCACACAGAACAGGTACAGGATGAGTGACAGGAGCAGAGCAATGTTCTCTCACACAGAACAGGTACAGGATGAGTGACAGGAGCAGAACAATGTTCTCTCACTCAGACTGAACTGGTACAGGACGAGTGACAGCAGCAGAGCAATGTTCTCTCACTCAGACTGAACAGGTACAGAATGATTGACAGCAGCAGAGCAATGTTCTCTCACACAGAAGATGTACAGGATGAGTGACAGCAGCAGAGCAATTTTCTCTCACACAGACCAGACAGGTACAGGATGAGTGACAGGAGCAGAGCAATGTTCTCTCACACAGAACAGGTACAGGATGAGTGACAGGAGCAGAGCAATGTTCTCTCACACAGAACAGGTAGAGGATGAGTGACAGGAGCAGAGCAATGTTCTCTCACACAGAACAGGTACGGGATGAGTGACAGGAGCAGAGCAATGTTCTCTCACACATACCGAACAGGTACAGGATGAGTGACAGGAGCAGAGCAATGTTCTCTCCTCAGACCAAACAGGTACAGGATGAGTGACAGCAGCAGAGCAATGTTCTCTCACTCAGACAGAACAGGTACATGATGAGTAACAGCAGCAGAGCAATGTTCTCTCCCACACAGAACAGGTACAGGATGAGTGACAGCAGCAGAGCAATGTTCTCCCACACAGAACAGGTACAGGATGAGTGACAGCAGCTGTGCGATGTTCTCTCCTCAGACCAAACAGGTACAGGACGAGTGACAGCAGCAGGGCAATGTTCTCTCACACAGAAGAGGTACAGGATGAGTGACAGCAGCAGAGCAATGTTCTCTCACTCAGACAGAACAGGTACATGATGAGTAACAGCAGCAGAGCAATGTTCTCTCCCACACAGAACAGGTACAGGATGAGTGACAGCAGCAGAGCAATGTTCTCCCACACAGAACAGGTACAGGATGAGTGACAGCAGCAGTGCAATGTTCTCTCCTCAGACAAAACAGGTACAGGACGAGTGACAGCAGCAGGGCAATGTTCTCTCACACAGACTGAACAGGTACAGGACGAGTGACAGCAGCAGGGCAATGTTCTCTCACACAGACTGAACAGGTACAGAATGAGTGACAGCAGCAGGGCAATGTTCTCTCACTCAGACTGAACAGGTACAGGATGAGTGACAGGAGCAGAGCAATGTTCTCTCACACAGAACAGGTACAGGATGGGTGACAGCAGCAGAGCAATGTTCTCTCAAACAGAACAGGTACAGGATGAGTGATAGGAACAGAGCAATGTTCCTTCAAACAGAACAGGTACAGGATGAGTGACAGGAGCAGAGCAATGTTCTCTCACACAGAACAGGTACAGGATGAGTGACAGGAGCAGAGCAATGTTCTCTCACACAGACCGAACAGGTACAGGATGAGTGACAGGAGCAGAGCAATGTTCTCTCACACAGTAGAGGTACAGGATGAGTGACATCAGCAGAGCAACGTTCTCTCACACAGAACAGGTACAGGATGAGTGACAGCAGCAGAGCAATGTTGTCTCACACAGACCGAACAGGTACAGGATGAGTGACAGGAGCAGAGCAATGTTCTCTCACACAGAACAGGTACAGGATGAGTGACAGGAGCAGAGCAATGTTCTCTCACACAGACCGAACAGGTACAGGATGAGTGACAGGAGCAGAGCAATGTTCTCTCACACAGTAGAGGTACAGGATGAGTGACAGCAGCAGTGCAATGTTCTCTCACACAGAACAGGTACAGGATGAGTGACAGGAGCAGAGCAATGTTCTCTCACACAGAACAGGTACAGAATGAGTGACAGGAGCAGAGCAATGTTCTCTCACACAGACCGAACAGGTACAGGATGAGTGACAGGAGCAGAGCAATGTTCTCTCACACAGAACAGGTACAGAATGAGTGACAGGAGCAGAGCAATTTTCTCTCACACAGAACAGGTACAGGATGAGTGACAGGAGCAGAGCAATGTTCTCTCACACAGACCGAACAGGTACAGGATGAGTGACAGGAGCAGAGCAACGTTCTCACACACAGAACAGGCACAGGATGAGTGACAGCTGCAGTGCAATGTTCTCTCACACAGAAGAGGTACAGGATGGACGACAGCAGCAGAGCAATGTTCTCTCACACAGACCAAACAGGTACAGAATGAGTGACAGCAGCAGAGCGATGTTCTCTCACACAGAACAGGTACAGGATGAGTGACAGCAGCAGACCAATGTTCTCTCACACAGAACTGGTAAAGAATGAGTGACATCAGTAGAGCAATGTTCTCTCACACAGAACAGGTACAGGATGAGTGACAGCTGCAGTGCAATGTTCTCTCACACAGACCAAACAGGTACAGAATGAGTGACAGCAGCAGAGCAATGTTCTCTCACACAGAAGAGGTACAGGATGGACAACAGCAGCAGAGCAATGTTCTCTCACACAGAACAGGTACAGGATGAGTGACAGCAGCAGTGCAATGTTCTCTCACACAGAAGAGGTACAGGATGGACGACAGCAGCAGAGCAATGTTCTCTCACACAGAACCGGTACAGGATGAGTGACAGCAGCAGTGCAATGTTCTCTCACACAGACCAAACAGGTACAGAATGAGTGACAGCAGCAGAGCGATGTTCTCTCACACAGAACAGGTACAGGATGAGTGACAGCAGCAGTACAATGTTCTCTCACACAGACCAAACAGGTACAGGATGAGTGACAGGAACAGAGCAATGTTCTCTCACACAGAACTGGTAAAGGATGCGTGACATCAGCAGAGCAACGTTCTCTCACACAGAACAGGTACAGGATGAGTGACAGCAGCAGAGCAATGTTCTCTCACACAGACCGGACAGGTACAGGATGAGTGACAGGAGCAGAGCAATGTTCTCTCACACAGAACAGGTACAGGATGAGTGACAGGAGCAGAGCAATGTTCTCTCACACATACCGAACAGGTACAGGATGAGTGACAGGAGCAGAGCAATGTTCTCTCACACAGAACAGGTACGGGATGAGTGACAGGAGCAGAGCAATGTTCTCTCCTCAGACCAAACAGGTACAGGATGAGTGACAGCAGCAGAGCAATGTTCTCTCACTCAGACAGAACAGGTACATGATGAGTAACAGCAGCAGAGCAATGTTCTCTCCCACACAGAACAGGTACAGGATGAGTGACAGCAGCAGAGCAATGTTCTCCCACACAGAACAGGTACAGGATGAGTGACAGCAGCTGTGCAATGTTCTCTCCTCAGACCAAACAGGTACAGGACGAGTGACAGCAGCAGGGCAATGTTCTCTCACACAGACTGAACAGGTACAGGACGAGTGACAGCAGCAGGGCAATGTTCTCTCTCACAGACTGAACAGGTACAGAATGAGTGACAGCAGCAGGGCAATGTTCTCTCACTCAGACTGAACAGGTACAGGATGAGTGACAGCAGCAGAGCAATGTTCTCTCACACAGAAGAGGTACAGGATGGACAACAGCAGCAGAGCAATGTTCTCTCACACAGAACAGGTACAGGATGAGTGACAGCAGCAGTGCAATGTTCTCTCACACAGAAGAGGTACAGGATGGACGACAGCAGCAGAGCAATGTTCTCTCACACAGAACAGGTACAGGATGAGTGACAGCAGCAGTGCAATGTTCGCTCACACAGACCAAACAGGTACAAAATGAGCGACAGCAGCAGAGCGATGTTCTCTCACACAGAACAGGTACAGGATGAGTGACAGCAGCAGTACAATGTTCTCTCACACAGACCGAACAGGTACAGGATGAGTGACAGGAACAGAGCAATATTCTCTCACACAGAACTGGTAAAGGATGAGTGACATAAGCAGAGCAACGTTCTCTCACACAGAACAGGTACAGGATGAGTGACAGCAGCAGAGCAATGTTCTCTCACACAGACCGGACAGGTACAGGATGAGTGACAGGAGCAGAGCAATGTTCTCTCACACAGAACAGGTACAGGATGAGTGACAGGAGCAGAGCAATGTTCTCTCACACATACCGAACAGGTACAGGATGAGTGACAGGAGCAGAGCAATGTTCTCTCACACAGAACAGGTACGGGATGAGTGACAGGAGCAGAGCATTGTTCTCTCACACATACCGAACTGGTACAGGATGAGTGACAGGAGCAGAGCAATGTTCTCTCCTCAGACCAAACAGGTACAGGATGAGTGACAGCAGCAGAGCAATGTTCTCTCACTCAGACAGAACAGGTACATGATGAGTAACAGCAGCAGAGCAATGTTCTCTCCCACACAGAACAGGTACAGGATGAGTGACAGCAGCAGAGCAATGTCCTCCCACACAGAACAGGTACAGGATGAGTGACAGCAGCTGTGCAATGTTCTCTCCTCAGACCAAACAGGTACAGGACGAGTGACAGCAGCAGGGCAATGTTCTCTCACACAGACTGAACAGGTACAGGACGAGTGACAGTAGCAGGGCAATGTTCTCTCACACAGACTGAACAGGTACAGAATGAGTGACAGCAGCAGGGCAATGTTCTCTCACTCAGACTGAACAGGTACAGGATGAGTGTCAGGAGCAGAGCAATGTTCTCTCACACAGAACAGGTACAGGATGGGTGACAGCAGCAGAGCAATGTTTTCTAAAACAGAACAGGTACAGGATGAGTGATAGGAACAGAGCAATGTTCCTTCAAACAGAACAGGTACAGAATGAGTGACAAAAGCAGAGCAATGTTCTCTCACACAGAACAGGTACAGGATGAGTGACAGGAACAGAGCAATGTTCTCTCACACAGACCAGGTACAGAATGAGTGACAGCAGCAGAACAATGTTCTCTCACACAAAACATGTACAGGATGGGTGACAGCAGCAGAGCGATGTTCTCTCACACAGACCAGGTACAGAATGAGTGACAGGAGCAGAGCAATGTTCTCTCACACAAAACATGTACAGGATGGGTGACAGCAGCAGAGCAATGTTCTCTCACACAGAACAGGTACAGGATGAGTGACAGGAGCAGAGCAATGTTCTCTCACACAGAACAGGTACAGGATGGGTGACAAAAGCAGAGCAATGTTCTCTCACATAGAACAGGTACAGGATGAGTGACAGCAGCAGAGCAATGTTCTCTCACACAGACCAGGTACAAGATGATTAACAGCAGCAGAGCAATGTTCTCTCACACAGAACAGGTACAGGATTAGTGACAGCAGCAGAGCAATGTTCTCTCACACAGACCAGGTACAAGATGATTAACAGCAGCAGAGCAATGTTCTCTCACACAGAACAGGTACAGAATGAGTGACAGCAGCAGAGCAATGTTCTCTCACTCAGACTGAACAGGTACAGAATGATTGACAGCAGCAGAGCAATTTTCTCTCACACAGAACATGTACAGGATGGGTGACAGCAGCAGAGCAATGTTCTCTCACTCAGACTGAACTGGTACAGGACGAGTGACAGCAGCAGAGCAATGTTCTCTCACTCAGACTGAACAGGTACAGAATGATTGACAGCAGCAGAGCAATTTTCTCTCACACAGAACATGTACAGGATGGGTGACAGCAGCAGAGCAATGTTCTCTCACACAGAAGATGTACAGGATGAGTGACAGCAGCAGAGCAATTTTCTCTCACACAAAACATGTACAGGATGGGTGACAGCAGCAGAGCGATGTTCTCTCACACAGACCAGGTACAGAATGAGTGACAGGAGCAGAGCAATGTTCTCTCACACAGAACAGGTACAGGATGGGTGACAAAAGCAGAGCAATGTTCTCTCACACAGACCAGGTACAGGATGAGTGACAGCAGCAGTGCAATGTTCTCTCACACAGACCAGGTACAGGATGATTGACAGCAGCAGAGCAATTTTCTCTCACACAGAACATGTACAGGATGGGTGACAGCAGCAGAGCAATGTTCTCTCACACAGAAGATGTACAGGATGAGTGACAGCAGCAGAGCAATTTTCTCTCACACAAAACATGTACAGGATGGGTGACAGCAGCAGAGCGATGTTCTCTCACACAGACCAGGTACAGAATGAGTGACAGGAGCAGAGCAATGTTCTCTCACACAGAACAGGTACAGGATGGGTGACAAAAGCAGAGCAATGTTCTCTCACACAGACCAGGTACAGGATGAGTGACAGCAGCAGAGCAATGTTCTCTCACACAGACCAGGTACAGGATGAGTGACAGCAGCAGTGCAATGTTCTCTCACACAGAACAGGTACAGGATGAGTGACAGGAGCAGAGCAATGTTCTCTCACACATAACAGGTACAGGATGGGTGACAAAAGCAGAGCAATGTTCTCTCACACAGAACAGGTACAGGATGAGTGACAGCAGCAGAGCAATGTTCTCTCACACAGAACAGGTACAGGATGGGTGACAAACGCAGAGCAATGTTCTCTCACACAGAACAGGTACAGAATGAGTGACAGCAGCAGAGCAATGTTCTCTCACTCAGACCGAACTGGAACCGGACGAGTTACAGCAGCAGAGCAATGTTCTCTCACTCAGACTGAACAGGTACAGGATGAGTGACAGGAGCAGAGCAATGTTCTCTCACACAGAACAGGTACAGGATGGGTGACAGCAGCAGAGCAATGTTCTCTCAAACAGAAGAGGTACAGGATGAGTGACAAAAACAGAGCAATGTTCTCTCACACAGAACCGGTACAGGATGAGTGACAGGAACAGAGCAATGTTCTCTCACACAGACCAGGTACAGGATGAGTGACAGCAGCAGAGCAATGTTCTCTCACACAGAACAGGTACAGGATGGGTGACAAAAGCAGAGCAATTTTCTCTCACACAGAACAGGTACAGGATGAGTGACAGCAGCAGTGCAATGTTCTCTCACACAGAACAGGTACAGGATGAGTGACAGCAGCAGAGCAATGTTCTCTCACACAGAACAGGTACAGGATGGGTGACAAAAGCAGAGCAATGTTCTCTCACACAGAACAGGTACAGGATGAGTGACAGCAGCAGAGCAATGTTCTCTCACACAGACCAGGTACAAGATGATTAACAGCAGCAGAGCAATGTTCTCTCACACAGAACAGGTACAGGATGAGGGACAGCAGCAGAGCAATGTTCTCTCACACAGACCAGGTACAAGATGATTAACAGCAGCAGAGCAATGTTCTCTCACACAGAACAGGTACAGGATGAGTGACAGGAGCAGAGCAATGTTCTCTCACTCAGACTGAACTGGTACAGGACGAGTGACAGCAGCAGAGCAATGGTCTCTCACTCAGACTGAACAGGTACAGAATGATTGACAGCAGCAGAGCAATTTTCTCTCACACAGAACATGTACAGGATGGGTGACAGCAGCAGAGCAATGTTCTCTCACACAGAAGATGTACAGGATGAGTGACAGCAGCAGAGCAATGTTCTCTCACACAGACCAGGTACAGAATGAGTGACAGGAGCAGAGCAATGTTCTCTCACACAGAACAGGTACAGGATGGG
This sequence comes from Lissotriton helveticus, assembly GCF_964261635.1. Lineage (NCBI taxonomy): Eukaryota > Metazoa > Chordata > Amphibia > Caudata > Salamandridae > Lissotriton > Lissotriton helveticus. The sequence goes on along the minus strand of NC_136067.1, from coordinate 33,780,648 downwards.
TGACAAAAGCAGAGCAATGTTCTCTCACACAGAACAGGTACAGGATGAGTGACAGCAGCAGTGCAATGTTCTCTCACACAGAACAGGTACAGGATGAGTGACCGCAGCAGAGTAATGTTCTCTCACACAGAACAGGTACAGGATGGGTGACAAAAGCAGAGCAATGTTCTCTCACACAGAACAGGTACAGGATGAGTGACAGCAGCAGAGCAATGTTCTCTCAAACAGAACAGGTACAGGATGATTAACAGCAGCAGAGCAATGTTCTCTCACACAGAACAGGTACAGGATGAGTGACAGGAGCAGAGCAATGTTCTCTCACACAGAACAGGTACAAGATGATTAACAGCAGCAGAGCAATGTTCTCTCACACAGAACAGGTACAGGATGAGTGACAGGAGCAGAGCAATGTTCTCTCACACAGAACAGGTACAGAATGAGTGACAGCAGCAGAGCAATGTTCTCTCACTCAGACTGAACAGGTACAGGATGAGTGACAGGAGCAGAGCAATGTTCTCTCACACAGAACAGGTACAGGATGGGTGACAGCAGCAGAGCAATGTTCTCTCACACAGAACAGGTACAGGATGAGTGACAGCAGCAGAGCAATGTTCTCTCACGCAGACTGAACAGGTACAGGATGAGTGACAAAAGCAGAGCAATGTTCTCTCACACAGAACCGGTACAGAATGAGTGACAGGAACAGAGCAATGTTCTCTCACACAGACCAGGTACAGAATGAGTGACAGGAGCAGAGCAATGTTCTCTCACACAGAACAGGTACAGAATGAGTGACAGGAACAGAGCAATGTTCTCTCACACAGACCAGGTACAGAATGAGTGACAGGAGCAGAGCAATGTTCTCTCACACAGAACAGGTACAGGATGAGTGACAGCAGCTGAGCAATGTTCTCTCACACAGACTGAACAGGTACAGGATGAGTGACAGGAGCAGAGCAATGTTCTCTCACACAGAACAGGTACAGGATGGGTGACAAAAGCAGAGCAATGTTCTCTCACACAGAACTGGTACATGATGAGTGACAGCAGCAGAGCAATGTTCTCTCACACAGAACAGGTACAGGATGAGTGACAGGAGCAGAGCAATGTTCTCTCACACAGAACAGGTACAGGATGAGTGACAGGAGCAGAACAATGTTCTCTCACTCAGACTGAACTGGTACAGGACGAGTGACAGCAGCAGAGCAATGTTCTCTCACTCAGACTGAACAGGTACAGAATGATTGACAGCAGCAGAGCAATGTTCTCTCACACAGAAGATGTACAGGATGAGTGACAGCAGCAGAGCAATTTTCTCTCACACAAAACATGTACAGGATGGGTGACAGCAGCAGAGCAATGTTCTCTCACACAGACCAGGTACAGAATGAGTGACAGGAGCAGAGCAATGTTCTCTCACACAGAACAGGTACCGGATGAGTGACAGCAGCAGTGCAATGTTCTCTCACACAGACTGAACAGGTAAAGAATGAGTGACAGGAGCAGAGCAATGTTCTCTCACACAGAACAGGTACAGGATGAGTGACAGCAGCAGAGCAATGTTCTCTCACACAGAACAGGTACAAGATGATTAACAGCAGCAGAGCAATGTTCTCTCACACAGAACAGGTACAGAATGAGTGACAGCAGCAGAGCAATGTTCTCTCACTCAGAACAGGTACAGGATGAGTGACAGGAGCAGAGCAATGTTCTCTCACACAGAACAGGTACAGGATGAGTGACAGGAGCAGAACAATGTTCTCTCACTCAGACTGAACTGGTACAGGACGAGTGACAGCAGCAGAGCAATGTTCTCTCACTCAGACTGAACAGGTACAGAATGATTGACAGCAGCAGAGCAATGTTCTCTCACACAGAAGATGTACAGGATGAGTGACAGCAGCAGAGCAATTTTCTCTCACACAAAACATATACAGGATGGGTGACAGCAGCAGAGCGATGTTCTCTCACACAGACCAGGTACAGAATGAGTGACAGGAGCAGAGCAATGTTCTCTCACACAGAACAGGTACAGGATGAGTGACAGCAGCAGTGCAATGTTCTCTCACACAGACTGAACAGGTACAGGATGAGTGACAGGAGCAGAGCAATGTTCTCTCACACAGAACAGGTACAGGATGAGTGACAGCAGCAGAGCAATGTTCTCTCACACAGAACAGGTACAAGATGATTAACAGCAGCAGAGCAATGTTCTCTCACACAGAAAAGGTACAGAATGAGTGACAGCAGCAGAGCAATGTTCTCTCACTCAGAACAGGTACAGGATGAGTGACAGGAGCAGAGCAATGTTCTCTCACACAGAACAGGTACAGGATGGGTGACAGCAGCAGAGCGATGTTCTCTCACACAGACCAGGTACAGGATGAGTGACAGCATCAGATAAATGTTCTCTCACACAGAACAGGTACAGAATGAGTGACAGCAGCAGAGCAATGTTCTCTCACTCAGACCGAACTGGAACAGGACGAGTGACAGCAGCAGAGCAATGTTCTCTCACTCAGACTGAACAGGTACAGAATGATTGACAGCAGCAGAGCAATGTTCTCTCACACAGAAGATGTACAGGATGAGTGACAGCAGCAGAGCAATTTTCTCTCACACAGAACATGTACAGGATGGGTAACAGTAGCAGTGCAATGTTCTCTCACATAGACCGAACAGGTACAGGACGAGTGACAGCAGCAGAGCAATGTTCTCTCACACAGACCGAAAAGGTACAGAATGAGTGACAGCAGCAGAGCAATGTTCTCTCACACAGAACAGGTACAGGATGGGTGACAGCAGCAGAGCGATGTTCTCTCACACAGACCAGGTACAGGATGAGTGACAGCATCAGATAAATGTTCTCTCACACAGAACAGGTACACAATCAGTGACAGCAGCAGAGCAATGTTCTCTCACACAGACCAGGTACAGGATGAGTGACAGCATCAGATAAATGTTCTCTCACACAGAACAGGTACAGAATCAGTGACAGCAGCAGAGCAATGTTCTCTCACACAGACCAGGTACAGGATGGGTGACAGCAGCAGAGCAATGTTCTCTCACACAGACCAGGTACAGGATGAGTGACAGCATCAGATAAATGTTCCCTCACACAGAACAGGTACAGGATGAGTGACATCAGCAATGCAATGTTCTCTCACACAGAACAGGTACAGGACGAGTGACAGCAGCAGAGCAATGTTCTCTCACACAGAACAGGTACAAGATGAGTGACAGCAGCTGTGCAATGTTCTCTCACACAGAACAGGTACAGGATGAGTGACAGCAGCAGAGCAATGTTCTCTCACATAGAACAGGTACAGGATGAGTGACAGCATCAGAGAAATGTTCTCTCACACAGAACTGGTATAGGACGAATGACAGCAGCAGAGCAATGTTCTCTCACACAGAATAGGTATAGGACGAGTGACAGCAGCAGAGCAATGTTCTCTCACACAGAACAGGTACAGGATGGGTGACAGCAGCAGAGCAATGTTCTCTCACACAGACAGAACAGGTACAGGATGAGTGACAGCAGCAGTGCAATGCTCTCTCACACAGAACAGGTACAGGATGAGTGACAGCATCAGAGCAATGTTCTCTCACACAGACCAAACAGGTACAGGATGAGTGACAGCAGCGCCTGGAAAAGAAGAGCGCTTTAACTGACTGCCAAGGAGCACCTGCACGGAGTGATGAACGCGGGGATGCATTGGGGTCCCTCTGAGTTCACTGGGGATCATAACACCGGTGGCCCACTTGACCACACTTGAAACAAGTGAGTGGCCCTCTGAACAGTCCTACCTGTTGGGGGCACTGGACTCTTCTCCAGAGAGGCTGGGACACCACTGCTTGGTTCTCTGGGGAATTACTCCGGAGCCCTCCTTGAAACTCCCTCGGCTTACCCTTGTCCCCCCCACACCCTGCCCACCTCTGGCGAAGTCTCCCACAAAACCTTTGTGGACCCGGGTGCTCACGCAGCGGTCCGCCTCCTCAGCAAGCGTCCTAGGATTAGTCAGGTTGCTATCAATCAGGTGCTGGTGTAGCTCTGGAAAACAGTAACTAGAAATTTTTTCCCATGCAAACCAATCACACAACTGCTCAAAAGTTTCCACTTTGCTTCCTTTTACCCAGCGATCCATTGCTCTGCAGAAATAAGACACATATTCAACCCATGTGGTACCCTCTAACTTCTTACAGGTTCTAAACATCTGCCTGTACATTACTGGGGTCAAACCATAATGGGTCATCAAAGCTTCCTTCATATGGGCATACACCATCCTGCTCTCCTCAGGCAGGTCCAACAGGGCATCCCTACCATCACTCACAAAGTGTGCCAACAACCCTGCTCCCCAATCCTTCTCAGGGACCCGGTGGGACAACATTGTTATTTCATATGCTGCAAACCATTGTCCAAAATCCTCACTCTTGTGAAAATCTATAATTACATCTTTAGGAATATAAACTCTACTCTCAGGAGTTACTACAGGTATGCTGCCACCAGACGGGGAGACCGGGACACACCTCACCCTGATCTCTATCTCCCTCAACATTATCTTATGTTCCATGTTCATTTTCTTGAGTTCAATTGACAATCGATTCTTCTCAATGTCTAACTTCTTACTCTCAAGATCCTTCTGTCCTTCCAATTGAACCATCTACAAACTATGCCTCCTATCGCTCTCCCTGTCCTCCAGCTCTTCTGGGGTCTGGCTCCTTTGGGATACACTAGTACCTGGAATGGATAGTGTTCTATCCCCCCCTTTACTGCATCATCCTGCTACCCTCCAGCATTCTCTTCCTCATCCCCAGTGGACTCTCTCGCTCCCCACAAGGCCTTCAGCGCTTTCTGGTACTCCTCCTTCCTAGAGAGACCTATCACGGGGACTGCGAATTGCTTACAAAATGACTTGAGCTGTCTGGCAGTATAGGTTTCTAATCTTTCATCCTCAAAGGTGAGATCCCGAAGCATTGGCGGTTGGCCTTCCCATATTAGCAGTACTCATGGCTGCAATCAACAATTCAATCCTAGAACAACCAACTAAATAAAATAGTGGCTGCGCTTTGGTCTACACTCAACAGTGATGTCTACCAGTTATTGTACGTGGATCATAAATGCTGATCCCACCACTGCCACCAATGTTAGAAATGGGGTCTCTAGTTGGCAGTGGCTGGTGCCAATGTCCAAATAGGACCTTTCTTCTAAAGTCAGGGCAAGTAGGCTACCCCCTTTGACAACCCCTGCTCAACCCCCTGTGGTAACGTAGCACGAGCACTTAGGCCTATCTCAGAGGCAGTGTGTGTAGCATTTATGACCATGCACAATAAGGCAGTAACAAGTCCACAAAAGGACACAACTCAAGTAGGTTTATAAAAATAATATTTTTATCTAAGGTTTAACTCAAGACTCTCAAAGTGTTTCAACGAACTACAATGCACGTAAACCAGTAGGGACTCAAAAGGCAATAATGTATTCACCAGAACGGGACACTGACTGTGTTCAAGGCTGGGGCCTACATGACCCATTGCACACTAGATACTTGCCGTTGGAAAGGGACACAGCATGCAGCCTCTGGAAGAAGCGGAGGCGGTGACAGGCGGACTCCCAGCGACCACAAGTCTTGGAAGCAGAGGTCCGCAGCGTGCACCCACAATGATTCAGGCATTCGGGGGCAGGCGGACTCTCAGTGGCAGCAGCACACGGTTGCGGCGGCCCGGGCTGGTGGTGGCGATGACTCTGGTCATCAAGGGAGAGGTGTGGCGCCGCGGCCAGGGCGACTGACACTGGAATCTGGGGACCACGGTTCGATCCCCGGCTCCGGCGGCAGGTTAGCCCAGCACCATGTGACTCTGGGCAATAGCTCGCTTAATCTTCCCGACGGCCCCCAGCGCCTAGAGACCCTTACGGGTGATTGTGCGCTTTACAAATGTGGACTTTTGACTTTTACTGGTCTTGCAGCTCCGTAGTGGGCTCACAGCGGCAGCAGCTCTCTCTTAGCTGCGGCGGCCCACGTGACATTAGCGATAATCCTCGATAAGGGAGAACAAGATGCGGGCACACATTCGTCTGCACTGTTTACCTGTGGCCAGGCGAATTGAATTCAAACCCTTATGTATTGCCTTCAAGGTTTTGAAGCTGGCCACTCCTCCCATCCTGGCTGATCTCCTGTTGCCATATGCCCCTACACCGGTCTCTCCACTCACAGCGTCAGCTCTTGGTGGTGGTTTCCCGTACCCGTAGAGTCCAGGCCGGTGGCCGCTATTTTTCGCCAAGGAGCGGCCACCATTTGGAACTCACTCCCTGTGAAGATTTGTGGCCTTGATAATTATTTTGCCTTCAAAAAGGCCATTAAGATCTATCTTTTCCCTGCATCTTAGTCCTTGCCTGCCTCTTGCTTTGTCAGTCCTTCCTGTATTGGCGCCGGGAGACACCTTTGCTGGGGCAGCTGTCGCACTCAACAAGCTATGATAACATAACATAACACGGCAGTGGCAGCTCTCCCTTAGCTGCGACAGCCCACTGGACAAATCACTGTGAGGCAAAGTTGGCATAGGTGCGGGCACTCAGTGGCAGCAGCTCTCTCTTAGCTGCGGCGGCCTACGGGACAAATCCCAATGTTGCACGGTTGTCAAAAGTGCGGGCACTCAGCGGAAGCTGCTCTCCCTTATTTGCAGCGGCCCACAGGACGAATCACGATGATGCAAAGTTGGCAAAAATTCGGGCGCTCAGCGGCGGCAGCTCTCTCTTAGCTCCAGCGGCCCACACAGATTCAGCAAAACATTCAAAGGTTCAGATTCAGGCGGGCACTCAGCGGCGGCAACTCTCTCTTAGCTGCAGCGGCGCACACAGATTCAGTGCAGGTTCTCAGTCCGCGTTCCTCGCAGTAGGACTAAAGGCTCCAGATTACTCGACGGTGGCCTCATCTGCAAGCAGAATTCCTCGCACAGGAATTCCGACGGCTGACGGGGTGAAGTCTAATGTCCCTGAGTCTTCAGCAGGAGGCACTCTCGATTCAGGCCCTTGGGTAGTGTCTTCAGCAAGCTTGGTGAAAGTTTCAAAGTCCTTTCCTCTGTTCACTCAGTTTCGTCTTTCATTCAGAAGGAACACACCTGAACAAAGTTCCAGCGCAGCGTTTTATATCGAAAAAGTCTTTGTTCTCTAAAGTCACAAATCACTGACTACAGTCAGAACCAGTTTGGTGGGGTCAGGGAGCACTTGGTGTACGAGGCGACATCCTGTCCTTTCAGAATGAGGGTATCTGCTATCTGATGCCCAGTGGGAGGTGGAGCCATCATTCACCTTTCCAGGCACGGACTTGTTCAGATCAAAGAGTCAACCCTCCCCATGCTCTGAATACCGATCTCTCTCCAGCCATATCTGACCCAGCTGGCCCTGCTGCTCCAAAACCAGACGTCCAATACACATACTAGCACAGCTTACCGGAAAGCATAGGCAAGAAAATACCGTGTTTCTAGAAGCGGCATTTTCAAACACGGGATTTATAAATGGTCCTTACTAAAAAGTGTATCTCAATGTCCTGAGCATAAACATATCAAACTCGAAGTTCCTATTAGGCTCCTGGGGTCAGATAGGATTATAAAAGGTAATCCTCAACCTGCCCATTTTAGCCTATGAGAACGGATAGCTTCACAATAGTAACGGTGAAACAGAGGGTAACTCCCTATTAGAACATGCATTACGGTTATCCTAATTCATACAGTTATCTTTATGCAGGGAGCAATCGCACTGTGGCACTGATTAGCAGTGACACGACGCCCAGAGCATCTAAATCCAGCCAACATAAAAGATCGGAAAATAAAAGGGGACGGGACACCCACGCCAATTATGCCAGGATTAATTTGGTCTCATTATCTTTGAGAATCTAGGGTGAGCTTGATACTTACCCATTGGATTTGCACGTACTAATTGAGTGATGTGAGGTAAGCTTTCCTCCCGATCCAATATAAGCTACATTCTAGGCCCGCTTTGGCTAATCACTTTATTTCATGACTTTAGATTGATTGGATTACTCCAGTATCTTGTTGGATTAGGTGCCTTGAACCGTTACTTACGCTATAGCTCAGTAGTTACCCATATGTTGTTTGGAAGTAGAGAGACCTCTTAATAAGTGTTTTCTGCTTAAGATTGCCCTAATATTCCTTCGTCTTGATGAAGACCCGAGTGCAAGGTCCTTCATTACCTTGTGCAACAGTCCGGTCGAAACGTCGACACTAATTATCAAGGCTGGATTGATTATAAAGATTATTGCGAATGGGATGTCAGGACTGAGCTGCAACCATTTCTCAACTATGGATCAATGCCTTTGAGCAGAAGATGTGTATTTGCAGACAGACCTTTTTCATTGGCTAAATTTGAGTTATTTGAGCCAGTGCTTGACGTAGAATATACTCTGTGACTACTTTTCTTTTTCCTTATCACTTTGCACATGAGTACTTTTAAAAACACTTTCTTCATACTCTTTGAGACAATCTGGACAAAAAAGAATTATTAAAATGTATGCAATATTAGAATATTTCTGAAAATATAGATTGAATTAATTTTTTTACAAAGATCCTACGTGTGTTCTTTCATAAGTGTCTCTCTCTTGCCGCTATTGCAATCCGTGGATTAATACCATATTCATTCCTTGCAGCAATTGCCAGTATGACCACACTGTTGTATGTACCATGCTGTTGAAGAGTAGGGCCGGATGAGCATAGAATGGCAAGAGGTCTGCCAGGAACCATAAGCCGTAGTGCCACCTGGCCCTCCCTTGCCCAAGCGTCACACGCACGCGAGCATCAGTACAGGCGCACATTAACACATTACTACACCCTGCTTGGGAGGGACCAACACATTAACACATTACTACACCCTGCTTGGGAGGGACCAACACCATTGGAAACTATTGAAGGCAAGAGAGGGTCTCTTAAGATCTTCAAATGGCCAAATGAAGAGGGTCTTTATCTGATAAGGAGGCCTGCTATAGGAATGGGGGGTTCAGTTCTCTGGTGTAGGGTTCATTAAGACAAACAATAAGAGAAGTAATAGCAGACCTCCTTCAGATTAAAATATTAGGGTCAGAGGGAATGTTGTTAGACTGGTAACCAGTGCTTTAAAGTTGGAAGTAGGGGGTGTAATGGACAGTGGGTGGGCTTGGAGGGCTAGTTAAAGACAGCAGGAGGGATACAGAGACTGGCAGGTGTGAGTGGTACAGAGCAGAAAGGCGATGCACAGAGAGTGGTACTGGAGGAGTGACTCTGGGACTGATGGAGGAGGATGCAAACTGGTTGAGAGGACCACATACTGAGGGAACAGGAGCACAGAGAGGCTTTTACTTGAGAAAGGGTAGAAGGTGATAGGAGAAGCTTGAAGTCTGGTAGTAGAGACTGTTAATAAAGAGGTGAGGATACATGGCCTGGTGTTAGGTGACTCGTCCAGCAGGAAGTGGTGACTCATGGAGGCAGGAAATAGATGTGAGTGAGGAGGTAGGGAGTGTGAGTCATGTTTACCTGTCTTCCTGCTTGGATCACTACCATCTAGATACAGACAGTGACATTGACAGGGATGACAGATAAGGTGGTGATTCTCATGCCCCAGAGACTCTGTCTTTTGTATAACTCTGCTATATAAATACACAAATATATCCATTCATTACTAAAGTGTGTCACAGTAACCCCGATGTTACAAGGAGGATCTGTTTATCCCAACATCTGCCTCTATTGCCCCAGTTGTACACTTCATATCTTTAGAGGGTCTCCAGTATTCAACTTTTATTTGTGAATTGACTTGAAATTTACATATGTGTCTTTAAAAAAATTTGCTTCACAATGCCCACTTATTACACATTTTCTGCACCTTTGTATGGAGTCGAAACCTGTTTATTTCCAGAACCTACTTCAAAGAGCCCCCACCTTGTGCCACATATTGCTAGTGTAGAGTGCAGTACAAGTGGCCGCATGCTACAGTTCATCAATGGTACATCATGGCTTCTAACTCCTCTGACAAGGGTTAGGGCGAGCAACTTGTTAATAAGTTACTGCTGACTTTCACTTGCTCTATTTGTGTAAACATTGAAGGCTTATCGGTCAGTGGCCTCTCCATCACATCTGATGCAACCTGTTTTCCGCTAAATACTTAACAAATATTGAATTGGGCTAAATGTCTTCCATGGCCAGATCTGGTCCAGCCATGACCCTTGAACATGGAAGGTCTTTCGATGCCTTTGCAAGGATGCCAAGAGCCCAGAGGCACGCGAGATATATGAGACCCTCTTATTTGACTCCTCAGAATCTCTGAGCCATCCCTTCCAGGAGTCAGTGCTTAGTTTCACGAGTGGTAAAGATTCTGTTCCGTAATGAACAGCGTTTTCAGATCTTTTAAGGAGATTTTCCAGAAATACTCAGGGCTCATTTATGAAAAGTGCCACATCGCTGGGAGAAAACATCGATTCAACACTTTTCAGTGCGCCCTCCTTGCGACACCTTGGATGCGCCATCTTTACTGTACGACGCTCCATGTCACAAGGATTAACAGATAAGTCAGTAATCCTGATGTATCTTTTGCAGCAAAAATTGGTGCATTGCTGGAATTTGTCTGAAAGAGACGCAACTCCAGCAATGTGTCATTTTTCAGGGGGCAAGCTTCATGTGAAAGGCAGTGCCTCACCCCGCGTAAGGAGATTTTGATGCAGCCAAGTCTTAGGAGTGGCGCAGTGAAATCTCATAGATTTCAACGAGTCACTTCTACAAGGCTTTCCTGCGTGGGAACGCCCCCCCTGCATACATTGTACCAGTTGCAGGTATAATGTTAGCGCAGTGGTTTACAAAGTGACGCCTCTGCCTAGAGGCGACACTTTGTAAATCGGGCACAATGTAGCGCATTGTTTACGCCACCGCAGCATTACTGAAAAGTGATGCAGCTGCGGCGCAAGAGCCTCATAAATGAGGCCCTCAGTTTTAAAGCACATGCAGCAATAACAGCGCTATTAACTGGAAAGAAGATAGGGACAGTAAGGTCACCCCAAGGATTCTTGCCTGACATGCTGAGCAAACTGCGCATTAATAGGTACACTGTGGCAACACAATTTGGCAAAACTGCATCAGTGTCAGATGTAGGTTGTTGTTGCCATTACTGCTACGTTCTGGTCCCGTAAAAGGACAAGGGTCTGTGCCCGATCTTGTATCTACGAGTCCTCAACTACTTTCTCAAAAAGAAAAAGTTCAAGATGCTCACTGTGGCTCAGGTCTTGTCTGCTCTGGACCCAGGAGATTGGATGGTAGCGTTTGACTTGCAGCACGCCTATTTTCACGTTCTCGTCCTACCTGCTTTTTGGCATTCTCTGTCCTTTATGGTAGGCTATGAGCACTTTCAATTCACCGTGCTCCCCTTTGGACTTACCACTGCTCCTCGGGTTTTCACCAAGTTGATGGTGGTGGTCAGAGCCCATCTGCGCAGATCAGGTGTGCCATTCTTCTCCTACCTCACCGACTGCCTGTAGAAGGTGACCTCATCATAGGCTGTCGTCTCCCACCTGCAGAGTACGGCAAACCTCCTGCATTCGCTGGGGTTCACTATCATGACACAGTCACACTTGGCTCCCTCTCAGATGCTCCATTTCATCTGAGCTGTTCTTGACACAGTGCAGTTTCTATCCTATCCTTCCGAACGGAGAGTCCAGCATATTCGGGCTTTGATACCGATGTTTCAGCCTCTATCTTGGATTTCGGTGAGAATGGCTCTGAGGCTGCTGCGCTTCATGGCCTCCTGCATCCTGCTTGTGGCACATGCCAGACGGCGTATGCAGGCTCTGCAGTGAGACCTGTAGTTCCAGTGGGCGCAGCATCGAGGAAATCTCTCCTATATGGTCCAGAACCCCACTCCCTTCCCCAACCAGATCACATGGTAGCGACAGATGCGTCACTCCTGGGATGCGGCCGCCATCTGGAAGCGGTGGAGATCAGAGGACTCTGGACTCTGGCGGAATCGGGACTCCACATCAACTTGCTGGAACTCCGAGTGATCCGCTTGGTATTGAAAGCCTTTCTTCCTTCAATCAAGGGAAAGTAGGTTCAAGAGTTCATGGACAACACCACGGCCATTTGGTACTGCATCAAATAAGGTGGGGTTGTGGATCATTTGTCAAGAGGCTCTGCATCTCTGGACATGGTTGGAGTAGCAGGGTATATACCTGGTGGTTCAACATTTGTCAGCTTCTCTGAACGCCAGGGCAGACAAACTCAGCCGTCATTGCCTATCGGATCACAAACGGCGTCTCCATCCAGAGGTGGCGCAAGGGCTCTTTTAGCAGTGGGGAGAGCATTGGTTAGATGTGTTTGACTCCACCAAAAATGCACAATGTCAGCAGTTTTGTCACCAGAGTTTCCCAGGCAACTTTCGCTTTTAGACGTTTTTTGTATCGGGTTGAGCTAAGACCTCAGATACACCCTTCCACCCATACCACTCCTGTCCAGAGTGGGAAAGAACATCAGGAGCGTTGGACCCGGCCTCATGGCGTGGTCCTACCCCTCCCGCATGGCGGGCCCAGGACGACATCGGCCCTCCATCGAGCCACGGTCGCCCCCTTGGCGCTACCCTACACGAACTTCCAACGAGAGCCGCCACCCTGGCAACCCCGGCTCTCCCCCCTGGAACACGGTGAATCCTGCACGCCCCAACGCTGCAGGTCCGGCTACCACTCCGGACTCCCATTTCAGGCCCGACTCCATCTTGGGCCCATCACGTCCCGAGCACGTGGCCTCGGCCCGACCCCGGCCAAGGCCCCAGCGAAGCCCCGACATTGAGGCACCAAGATCCCCCCAGGTGGTAGAGTGGCCACTCAACGGATCCAAGAGGAGGGGAGTTTCGATGGCCCTCCAGCCGTCCCCGGACGCCTGGTATCGATAGCCCTCCGGCCTCCCTGGGCGCTGGCTCCACCCCCCTGCTGGGTGTCTGGACACCACCATCCCGGCCCCTCTGACCCCCAGGCGCGAGGGTCCGGACATCAAAGGACTCCAGTCCTATATCTGGGCTAGCCCTGGATTAGGACGCCAGTTGTATCCTGGAGTCGAGAGCCCTGCTAACGCTGTCGCGGCTGACCCCGAGAAGAACTCGTTACCCTGTATCCTGAACCCATCTTTGGAGCCTGCTGGCGCTGCCGCGGTCCATCTTAACTGAACCATCTTTGGAGCCTGCTGGTGCTGCCGCGGTCCATCCTAGCTGAACCATCTTTGGAGCCTGCTGGCGCTGCCGCGGTCCATCTTAGCTGAACCATCTTGAGAGCCTGCTGGCGCTGCCGCGGCCCATCCTCGCCGACTGTCTCGGAGCCTGCTGGTGCTGCTGCGGCCCACCTCCGTCAACCCCCTCTGTGAGTCCTGCTGGCGCTGCCGCAGCTCGACCTTTCGGAACCCCCCCAGCTCGAGGATTGAGAGCTGTGCTCAGGGTATCCCTATGCCCCACAAGTACTGAGACTGACCCGCTACCCTGTTCCCTGTTATGAGACTTTACGGATCCCTCAATCCGCCTGTACATATTACCGAAGATAATCAATTCTTTATTCTTGATAAAGCCTAAGAACTTATCCTTGTGTGGTGTCCCTTTGTAGTGGTGTGATTACTCTGCTGTACGATTATAGGAGAGGACCCTCACCCAGGAGGCCTCTCGACAACACTCGGCTACTTCCAGAAGGAGGGGTGGACCTAGGGGTGGTCAGTCAGACATCTTCTGCCTCCCCCGGGATTGCCCTTCTAACATCGGTTGCAGGCAGTGGGATCCGAGCCAACGCAAATCGTACAGAGAGTGACTCAACCACTACCGCAAGAAACACACTGCGACCATGACTACTCAAGAAACCAGACCGACCGCAGAGTTCCAAAAAGAAAAAATGGAAGAGTACAGTCATAAGGAATTGAAGCAATTTTGCAAAGACCTGGGCATCGCTACCACTGGCCTAAGCACCAAAGAAGATTTAAGTCGGCTCTGCAAACATGGGTGGAGGCGGGAGCAACTCCACCCCGGAGCGAAGATAACTCAGAGGCCGACGCACCCCCAGCGGGAGAAAGACCCGCAAACCCAGACACGGGCCTCTCCCACGAAGACGCCCGGGAACGAGAGAGGAACCGGCTCCACGAGTTGGAGCTCGCCCGACTCCGGCTTGACGGAGAACTGCAGCTAGCTGAAAGAAAGATAGCCCATGAGCAACTACGGCTAGAAGGAGATCTGGAGGAAAAACGAAGGCAGAGAGACCTCGAGGAGAAGAAACTCACGTTCAAGCACGAACGTGGCCTGAAAGAACTCTAAATCAAAGCCAAAACAAGTGAGGCCAGCGCCTACGGGGGCAAGACCTCGCCCCCACCTGTGGACACGATGGTACACATTCCCAAGGATGTCGTCAAAGAGTATTATAAAAACGACGACATCCAACAGTGGTTCAAAGCCTATGAAGTGGCCATGACCGCCCAATGAGTACCCCTCAAGGACTGGGGCGCCGGCTTGTGGGGGAAGTTCGTCAATGAAGGGAGGGACGCCCTGCTAGAGCTCCCTGATGCCGAGATGACCTCGTACGAACACATGAAAGCCGCCCTCCTCACTCGCTACGGACTCACCCCCGAAATGTATTGGCAGCGATTCCGAGACTGTAAAAAAATCCCCGGGACCACCTGGGTAGAGTATGTGAACTTTTATAGCAGAGCCCTCGAGGGTTGGATCAAAGGCAGTCAGGTCACCACCTACCAGCAGTTGGTCGACCTCATCATATGGGAGCACATTTCCAACAACTGCTTCATCGAACTCCGGCAGCATCTCCTCGACAGCAAACTGACAGAACCACGGAAACTCGCTGTCGAGGCTGATAGATGGGTGAGCACCCGAGTCCCCCGGAGCCCGATGGGAGACTACGGCCGGGGATCCCCGGGGAACCACCGGCCACGAGGCGGCGGAGGCGGCCAGAGCAGGGGCCGGGACGCCCCCGCGGGGCCATCCCCAACCTCCACTTCGCCAACCATGGCCCGAAGGGGGGCCCCTCCAGCACGACCGGGGCCCCGCCCGAACGTTACCTGCCACAGATGGCAGCGGCCGGGTCACTATGCTAATGACCCCCTCTGCCCGATGAACCAAAGACCCGGCACTACCGGACCTCCAAACCACCAGATCGCGGCAGCCGCCCTGGGTGAAGAAAGAGGCGAGGACGAGGACAACGGCCCCGAACAGGCCGAATGGGAACCCGCCGCTATGTCCTTGGTGTGCCTAGGAGAAAGAGACATGATCCCCCGGGCCCCGATCCCAGGCAACACACAGACGTACCGCCAATGGGTCACCATTAATGGGCACCGGGCCTAAGCCCTCCGGGACACTGGAGCCAGCATGATGGCGGTCCGCTGCCATTTGGTGACCCCTGAACAAATTTTGCCCAACGTCCTGTGCCCAGTACGATCGGCGGACAACTCCGAGAGCTTGTGCCAGATGGCACGTATCCCCTTCGAATGGGGAGGGGTGTCGGGCATGCTGAAGGTGACTGTCCGGGACGATGCCCCCGTGGACTGCCTCCTCGGGAACGACCTGGAAAGTTCACCCTGGGCCCACGCCGAGCAGAGGGAGCATCTGGGGATGCTCGGACTTCCCGAGTGGGTCTGTGCGACCACCCGATCCATGACCACCCGGGCCTCCGCCCCGAACGAGGACACCCCGCCTGAAGAACCGGAGTGGCCCGCGCCTCCGCCGCCCGCCGTCCCTGAGGACGCCGACCCAGAACTCGGGCCCCCGGGGCCCAGCCATGAAGACCACACCGAGCTTGGCCACCTTCCAGAACTAGCCCAATGGCGCCAAGAAGGTGGCCCCACCCGCGAACAGTTCCGGCAGGAACAGAAAACCTGTCCCTCCCTCGAGGGAATCCGACAAAAAGCCGCCACTCAAGCCGCCGGAGACCCGTCGGGGTCCCACTGGGTCTATTGGGACCACAAACTCCTCTACAGCGAGCAGAAAATTGCAGAACTAGGGGCCAGCCGAGTGCTGGTGGTCCCCCTCCGATTCAGAGACTTCCTCTTGAACCTGGCACACGACGTGCCCCTCGCCGGGCACCTGGGGCAGGACAAAACCTACAGCCACCTGGTGACCCACTTTTACTGGCCAAAAATGCGCAACGATGTGAACAATCACTGCAGAACCTGTCCGACCTGTCAAGCCAGCGGGAAGAGCGGGGGGAAAGTCAAGGCCCGCTCCAACCTTTTCCCGTGGTAACCACCCCCTTCGAGCGAGTGGGCATAGACATTGTGGGGCCCCTGGACCCCCGCACCTCTCAGGGACATCGATTCATCCTCGTCCTGGTGGACCATGCCACCCGCTACCCAGAAGCCATCCCCCTCCGAACCATCACGGCCCCCGTGGTGGGCCGGGCGCTGATGGGGATCTTCTCCAGAGTCGGCTTCCCCCGAGAGGTCGAGAGTGATCGGGGCACAAACTTTATTTCCAAATATATGCGGTCCCTGTGGCAACAGTGCAGGGTCACATATAAGTTCACCACCCCGTATCACCCCCAGGGGAATAGACTTGTGGAGCGGTTTAACCGAACACTCAAGGGGATGATCAAGGGCCTAGAAGAGCCACTGCGACGCAAATGGGACGTCCTCCTGCCCTGTCTCCTGTTTGCCTATCGGGAGGTGCCCCAGAAGTCCCTGGGGTTCAGCCCCTTTGAACTATTGTACGGACACCCTGTCTGAGGTCCCCTCAGCCTGGTCAAAGAAGGCTGGGAGACGGCTGTCCGAGACGCTCCACCAGATGTCTACCGGTACCTCCTGACCCTCCGCAACCAGACTCGGAAGTTCCGGGAGCTTGCCGAGGCCAACCTGGAAGCCAGTCAGGAGGAAATGAAACGCTGGTATGACCAGAACGCCTCGTCCAACGAGTTCGAGCCGGGCCAGCAGGTCTGGGTCATGTCCCCGGTCGAACCTTGTGCCCTCCAGGACAAACGGACGGGACCCTTCAAAGTGGTGGAGCGCAAGAGCCCCGTCACCTACCTGGTGGACATGGAGTCCCCCCGAAACCCCCACCGGGTCCTACACGCCAACCGGCTCAAACCTCACTTTGCCCGCACAGAACTGAGCCTCCTGTTGGCTACAGATGACGGAGCTGAAGATGACTCCGAGCCCCTGTCGGACCTCCTGAGCACCGCCGAGAAGGACGGCTCCATCAACGGGGTCACCCTCTCTTCCACCCTGACCCCAGAACAGCACCAGGACTGCCGAAAGCTGCTGGGGCAATTTTCAGACATGTTTTCACTCACCCCCGGGGTCACCCGGTGGTGTGTCCACGATGTCGACACCGGGGACAGCCCGCCCGTCCGACACCGAGCTTTCCGAGTTCCCGACCGAGTTCGGGCCTGCATCCAGTCCGAAGTGGCCAAGATGCTAGCCCTGGGGGTGGTCGAACCCTTCCGACAGTCCCTGGGCCAGTCCCGTTGTCCTGGTCCCTAAAGCCGCCGCCCCCGTCGCGCCCCCGGAGCTCTGGGTCTGTGTCGACTACCGGGGGCTGAATGCCGTCACCAGGACCGACGCCCATCCCATCCCCCGGGCGGATGAACTGATCGATCGCCTGGGGGTCGCCAGGTATCTCAGCACCTTCGACCTCACGGCCGGATATTGGCAGATCGGCCTCACCCCTGGCGCCCAAGAGCGATCTGCCTTCTCGACCCCCGACGGCCACTTCCACTTCAAGGTGATGCCCTTCGGCATGAAAAACGCCCCGGCTACCTTCCAGAGACTAGTGAACAGAGTGCTGGCGGGGCTTGAAGAGTTCAGTGCCGCATATCTGGACGATATTGCGGTGTACAGCCTCCACTGGGACGAGCTCCTAACGCACCTCTGGGAGGTCCTGACAGCCCTCCGACGGGCCGGACTGACAATAAAGGCTAGCAAATGCCAGATAGGCCAAGGGTCCGTGACCTATCCGGAGCACCAAGTAGGGAGCGGCCAGGTGGCTCCCCTCCAACCGAAGATTGACGCCATCCGGGCCTGGGAGCCCCCGGTCCCCAGACAGCAGTCAGAGCCTTCCTGGGGCTCACAGGATATTACCGGCACTTTATAAAAGACTATGGGAGCATTGTGGGGCTCCTCACTGAACTGACCTCCAAAAGGCTACCACAGAAGGTGCACTGGACCCCCGAGTGCCAAGCGGCCTTCGAGACTCTAAAGACGGCCATGTGCACCGCCCCTGTGCTCCAGGCCCCCGACTACAGCCGAGAGTTTGTGGTCCAAACCGACGCCTCGGAGCACGGCATTGGGGCAGTCCTATCACAAGTTAACCCTGAGGGAGTCGACCTTCCTGTGGCCTTCATCAGCCGGCGCCTGCTGGCTAGAGAACAACGATGGAGCACCATCGAGAGGGAAGCCTTCGCCGTCGTTTGGGCCCTAAAGAAACTCCGGCCCTACCTCTTCGGCACCCACTTCCGGGTACAGACCGACCACCGGCCCCTGCGGTGGCTGATGCAGATGCGGGGCGAGAACCCGAAGCTACTGCGATGGTCCATCTCCCTCCAAGGGATGGACTTCACTGTGGAACATCGCCCTGGCAACGACCACGCCAATGCTGATGGCCTGTCCCGATTCTTCCACCTCGGCGAGGAGAACCCCCAAGAAGATGGGTGACTCTCCCCTGCCTTCAGCTGGAGGGGACGTGTGTTGGACCTGGCCTCATGACGTGGTCCTACCCCTCCCGCATGGCGGGCCCAGGACGACATCGGCCCTCCATCGAGCCACGGTCGCCCCCTTGGCACTCCCCTACACGAACTTCCAACGAGAGCCGCCACCCTGGCAACCCCCGGCTCTCTCCCCGGGAACACGGCGAATCCTGCACGCCCCAACGCTGCAGGTCCGGCTACCACTCCGGACCCCCATTTCAGGCCCGACTCCATCTTGGGCCCATCACGTCCCGAGCACGTGGCCTCGGCCCGACCCCAGCCACGGCCCCAGTGAAGCCCCGACATTGAGGCACCAAGATCCCCCCAGGTGGTAGAGTGGCCAGTCAACGGATCCAAGAGGAGGGGAGTTTCGATGGCCCTCCAGCCGTCCCCGGACGCCTGGTATCGATAGCCCTCCGGCCTCCCTGGGCGCTGGCTCCACCCCCCTGCTTGGTGTCTGGACACCACCATCCCGGCCCCTCTGACCCCCAGGCGCAAGGGTCCAGACATAAAAGGACTCCAGTCCTATATCTGGGCTAGCCCTGGATTAGGACGCCAGTTGTATCCTGGAGTCGAGAGCCCTGCTGACGCTGTCTCGGCTGACCCCGAGAAGAACTCGTTACCCTGTATCCCAAACCCATCTTTGGAGCCTGCTGGCGCTGCCGCGGTACAGCTTAGCTGAACCATCTTGGGAGCCTGCTGGCGCTGCCGTTGTCCATCTTAGCTGAACCATCTTTGGAGCCTGCTGGCGCTGCCGCGGTCCATCTTAGCTGAACAATCTTTGGAGCCTGCTGGCGCTGCCGCGGTCCATCTTAGCTGAACCATCTTGAGAGCCTGCTGGTGCTGCCGCGGCCCATCCTCGCCGACTGTCTCGGAGCCTGCTGGCGCTGCCGCGGCCCACCTCCGTCAACCCCCTCTGTGAGTCCTGCTGGTGCTGCCGCGGCTCGACCTTTCGGAACCCCCCAGCTCGAGGATTGAGAGCTGTGCGCAGGGTATCCCTACGCCCCACAAGTACTGAGACTGTCCCGCTACCCTGTTCCCTGTTACGAGACTTTACGGATCCCTTGATCCGCCTGTACATATTACCGAAGATAATCAATCCTTTATTCTTGATAAAGCCTAAGAACTTATCCTTGTGTGGTGTCCCTTTATAGTGGTGTGATTACTCTGCTGTACGATTATAGGAGAGGACCCTCACCCAGGAGGCCTCTCGACAATGCTCGGCCACTTCCAGAAGGAGGGGTGGACCTAGGGGTGGTCAGTCAGACATCTTCTGCCTCCCCCGGGATCGCCCTTCTAACAAGGAGTGACCGGGCCCAAATCATTCCATGGCTCCGGACTGAGCACAGAGAGTCTGGTACCCCAAGCTTCTTCGTCTGAGCATCAATCCTCAAATCAGGCTGCACCTTCGGGAGGATTTTCTGTTGCAGCAGCAGGGGAGGATCCTCCATCCGATCCTGTCAACTCTACCCCTTCTTGAGTGGAGATTTAGTGGTGGCAGTTGACAGCATTTGACCTTCCTCCCAATGTTTGCAATGTTATTTTGGCTGATGAGGTCACGCTGATCCGACCGACACCACATACCGGCATGCAAGGGTATTGCTCGAAGATGTGTGTTTGCAATATTACAGAATTAATTAGGATTCAATTGTGTTTGCAGTACAGCATTTCTGTGGGAAGAAAGGATGTTGATGAGTTATTACGTCTATAAACTCATGCCCAAATTTGTTTTCTCTTGGATGCAACTATTCATAGGGCTTTTTCTATTTTTCTCTTCAGCCTGATTGTTAGAAATGGGGGTCTCTAGTTGGCAATGGCTGCCACCAATGTGCGAATAGGGACCCTTCTTCCTAAGTCAGGGCAAGTGCGCTACCCCTTTTGACAACCCCTGCTTAACCCTGTGGTAACATAGCACGAGCAGTTAGGCCTATCTCAGAGGCAGTGTGTGAAGCATTTATGATCGTGCACAATAAGGCAGTAATGACACCACAAAAGGACACAACTCAAGGAGGTTTATAAAAATAATATTTTTATCTACGGTTTAACTCAAAACTCTCAAAGTGTTTCAACGAACTACAATGCACGTAAACCAGTAAGGACTCAAAAGGCAATAACGTATTCACCAGAACGTGACACTGACTGTGTTCAAGGCCAGGGCCTACGCGACCCGTTGCGCACCAGAAACCTGCCGTTGGAAAGGGACACAGCATGCAGCGTCTGGAAGAAGCGGAGGCGGTGACAGGTGGACTCCCAGCGACCACAAGTCTTGGAAGCAGAGGTCCGCAGCGTGCACCCACAATGATTCAGGCATTCGGGGCAGGCGGACTCTCAGTGGCAGCAGCACATGGCTGCGGCGGCCCGGGCTGGTGGTGGCGATGACTCTCATCTTGCAGCTCCGTGGTGGGCTCACAGCAGCAGCAGCTCTCTCTTAGCTGCGGCGGCCCACGTGACGATAGCGATAATCCTCGACAAGGGTGAATAAGATGCAGGCACACATTCGTCTGCACTGGTTACCTGTGGCCAGGCGCATTGAATTCAAAACCTTATGTATTGCCTTCAAGGTTTTGAAGCTGGCCACTCCTCCCATCCTGGCTGATCTCCTGTTGCCATATGCCCCTACACGGTCTCTCCACTCACAGGGTCAGCACTTGGTGGTGGTTTCCCGGACCCGTAGAGTCCGGGCCGGTGGCCGCTCTTTTTGCTATTGAGCCACCACCCTTTGGAACTCACTCCCTGTGCAGATTTGTGGCCTTGATAATTATTTTGCATTCAGCAAGGCCATTAAGACCTATCTTTTCCCTTCATCTTAGTCCTTGTCTGCCTTGCTTTGCCAGTCCTTCCTGTATTGGCGCCGGGAGACACCTTTGCTGGGGCTGCTGTCGCACTCAACAAGCTACGATAACATAACATAACACACCAGCGACAGCTCTCCCTTAGCTGCGACAGCCCATTGGACAAATCACTATGAGGCAAAGTTGGCAAAGGTGCTGTCACTCCGTGGCAGCAGCTCTCTCGTAGCTGCGGCGGCCCACATGAATAAATCCCAATGATGCATGGTTGGCAAAAGTGCGGGCACTCAGCGGCAGCAGCTCTCCCTTAGTTGTGGCGGTAAACATCGTTTACAACGATGTTTTCACAACGCGGTACCTTTACACCGCGGCTGTGACAACGCAAGTCGTTACCACGACTTGCGCTGGAGGGCGCTCAAGGTCTAAAAATAGTTAATTTACTATCCTAACACCTTCCCTAGGGTCCACGGGGACTGGTGTTAGAATAGTAAATTAAACTATTCGAAATCCGCGCCCCCCCAACGCAAGTCGTGGTAACGACTTGCGTTGTCACGGCCGCGTTGTAAAGGTATGCGTTGTGACGGTACGCGTTGTACCGTCATATATCCGTTGTGGCGTCCCACAGGACGAATCACGATGATGCAAAATTGGCAAGGGTGCGGGCACTCAGTGGCAGCAGCACTCTCTTAGCTGTGGCAGCCTTATAGGACGATTCACGATGATGCAAAGTTGGCAAAGATGTGGGCGCTCAGCACCAGCAGCTCTCTCTTAGCTGCAGCAGCCCACAGGACGATTCACGATGATGCAAAGTTGGCCAGGGTGCGGGCAACCAGAAGCAACAGCTCTCTCTGAGCTGCAGCGGCCCACACAGATTCAGCGAAATATTCAAAGGTTCAGATTCAGGTGGGCACTCAGCGGCGGCAGCTCTCTCTTAACTGCAGCGGTGCACACAGATCCAGGGCAGGTTCTCAGTCCGCGTTCCTCACAGTAGGACTATAGGCTCCGGACTACTGGACAGAGGCCTCACCTGCAAGCAGAATTCCTCGCACAGGAATTCCGACGTCTGACGGGGTGAAGTCTAATGTCCCTGAGTTTTCAGCAGGAGGCGCTCTCGATTCAGGCCCTTGGGTAGTGTCTTCAGCAAGCTTGGTGAAAGTTTCAAAGTCCTTTCCTCTGTTCACTCAGTTTCGTCTTGACATTCAGAAGGAACACACCTGAACAAAGTTCCAGCGCAGCGATTTATATCTAAAAAGTATTTGTTCTCTAAAGTCACAAATCACTGACTACAGTCAGAACCAGTTTGGTGGGGTCAGGGAGCACTTGGTTTATGAGGCGACATCCTGTCCTTTCAGAATGAGGCGGTCTGCTATCAGACGCCAAGTGGGAGGTGGAGCCATCATTCACCTTGCCAGGCACGGACGTGTTCAGATCAAAGAGTCAACCCTCTCCATGCTCTGAATACCGATCTCTCTCCAGCCATATCTGACCCAGCTGGCCCAGCTGCTCCAAAACCAGACGTCCAATACACATACTAGCACAGCCTACCGGAAAGCATAGGCAAGAAAATACCGTGTTTCTAGAAGCGGCATTTTCAAACATGGGATTTATAAATGGTCCTTACTAAAAAGTGTATCTCAATGTCCTGAGCATAAACATATCAAACTCGAAGTTCCTATCAGGCTCCTGGGGTCAGATAGGATTATAAAAGGTAATCCTCAACCTGCCCATTTTAGCCTATGAGAACGGATAGCTTCACAATAGTAACGGTGAAACAGAGGGTAACTTGCTATTAGAACATGCATTACGGTTATCCTAATCCATACAGTTATCTTTATGCAGGGAGCATTCGCACTGTGGCACTGATTAGCAGTGACACGACGCCCAGAGCATCTAAATCCAGCCAACATAAAAGATGGGAAAATAAAAGGGGACGGGACACCCACGCCAATGATGCCAGGTCTAACACTCATTAATTCAGACTCATTTTCTTTGAAAATCTAGGGTGAGCTTGATACTTACCCATTGGATTTGCACGTACTAATTGATTGATGTGAGCTAAGCTTTCCTCCCGATCCAATATAAGCTACATTCTAGGCCCAAATTGGCTTTGGCTAATCACTTCATTTCATGACTTTAGATTGATTGGATTACTCCAGTATCTTGTCGGATTAGGTGCCTTGAACCGTTACTTACGCTATAGCTCAGTGGTTACCCATATGTTGTTTGGAAGTAGAGAGACCTCTTAATAAGTGTTTTCTGCTTAAGATTGCCCTAATATTCCTTCGTCTTGATGAAGACCCGAGTGCAAGGTCCTTCATTACCTTGTGCAACAGTTGGTCGAAACGTCGACACTAATTATCAAGGCTGGATTGATTATAAATATTATTGCGAATGGGATGTCAGGACTGAGCTGCAACCATTTCTCAAATATGGATGAATGCCTTTGAGCAGAAGATGTGTATTTGCAGACAGACCTTTCGCGTTGGCTAAATTCGAGTTATTTGAGCCAGTGCTGGACGTAGAATATACTCTGCGACTACTTTTCTTTTTCCTTATCACTTTGCACATGGGCACTTTTACAAACACTTTCTTCATACTCTTTGAGACAATCTGGACAAAAATGAATTATTAAAATGTATGCATCATTACAATCCTACGTGTGTTCTTTCATATGTGTCTCTCTCTTGCCACTATTGCAATCCGTGGATTAATACCATATTCATTCCTTGCAGCATTTGCCAGTATGACCACACTGTTGTATGTACCATGGTGTTGAAGAGTAGGGCCGGATGAGCATAGAATGGCAAGAGGTCTGCCAGGAACCATAAGTCGTGGTGCCACCTGGCCCTCCCTTGCCAAAGCGTCACACGCACGCTGGCATCAGTACAGGAGCACATTAACACATTACTACACCCTGCTTGGGAGGGACCAACACATTAACACATTACTACACCCTGCTTGGGAGGGACCAACACCATTGGAAACTATTGAAGGCAAGAGAGGGTCTCTTAAGATCTTCAAATGGCCAAATGAAGAGGGTCTTTGAAGATCTTTATCTGATAAGGAAGCCTGCTATAGGAATGGGGGTTCAGTTCTCTGGTGTAGGGTTCATTAAGACAAACAATAAGAGAAGTAACAGCAGTCCTCCTTCAGATTAAAATATTAGGGTAAGAGGGAATGTTGTTAGACTAGTTTTCAGTGCTTTAAAGTTGGAAGTAGGGGGTGTAATGGACAGTGGGTGGACCTGGAGGGCTAGTAAAAGACAGCAGGAGGGATGTAGAGACTGGCAGGTGTGAGTGGTACAGTGCAGAAAGGCGATGCACAGAGAGTGGTACTGGAGGAGTGACTCTGGGACTGATGGAGGAGGATGCAAGCTGGCTGTGAGGACCACATACTGAGGGAATAGGAGCACAGAGAGGCTTTTACTTGAGAAAGTGTCCAGGGTGATAGGAGAAGCTTGAAGTCTGGTAGTAGAGACTGTTAATAAAGAGGTGAGGATATATGGCCTGGTGTTAGGTGACTGGTCCAGCAGGAAGTGGTGACTCATGGAGGCAGGAAATAGATGTGAGTGAGGAGGAAGGGAGTGTGAGTCATGTTTACCTGCCTTCCTGATTGGATCACTACCAGGTAGACACAGACATTGACAGTGACAGGGATGACAGATAAGGTGGTGATTCTCATGCCCCAGAGACTCTGTCTTTTGTATAACTCTGCTATATAAATACACAAATATATCCATTCATTACTAAAGTGTGTCACAGTAACCCCGATGTTACAAGGAGGATCTGTTTATCCCAACATCTGCCTCTATTGCCCCAGTTGTACACTTCATATCTTTAGAGGGTCTCCAGTATTCAACTTTTATTTGTGAATGGACTTGAAATTTACATATGTGTCTTTAATAAAATTTGCTTCACAATGCCCACTTATTACACATTTTCTGCACCTTTGTATGGAGTCGAAACCTGTTTATTTCCAGAACCTACTTCAAAGAGCCCCCACCTTGTGCCACATATTGCTAGTGTAGAGTGCAGTACAAGTGGCCGCATGCTACAGTTCATCAATGGTACATCATGGCTTCTAACTCCTCTGACAAGGTTTAGGGCGAGCTACTTGTTAATAAGTTACTCCTAACTTTCACTTGCTCTATTTGTGTAAACATTGAAGGCTTATCGGTCAGTGGCCTCTCTATCACATCTGATGCAACCTGTTTTCAGCTAAATTCCTAATAAAAAGTTTCTGAGAGTGAATTGGGCCAAATGTCTTCCATGGCCAGATCTGGTCCAGCCATGAGCCTCGAACATGGAAGGTCTTTCGATGCCTTTGCAAGGATGCCAAGAGCCCAGAGGCACGCGAGATATATGAGACCCTCTTATTTGACTCCTCAGAATCTCTGAGCCATCCCTTCCAGGAGTCAGTACTTAGTTTCACGAGTGCTAAAGATTCTGTTCCGTAATGAACAGCGTTTTCAGATCTTTTAAGGAGATTTTCCAGAAATACTCAGGGCTCATTTATGAAAAGTGCCACATCGCTGGGAGAAAACAGCGATTCAACACTTTTCAGTGCGCCTTCCTTGCGACTCCTTGGATGCGCCATCTTTACTGTACGACGCTCCGTGTCACAAGGATTAACAGATAAGTCAGTAATCCTGATGTATCTTTTGCAGCAAAAATTGGTGCATTGCTGGAATTTGTCTGAAAGAGACGCAACTCCAGCAATGTGTCATTTTGCAGGGGGCAAGCTACATGTGAAAGGCAGTGCCTCACCCCGCGTAAGGAGATTTTGATGCAGCCAAGTCTTAGGAGTGGCGCAGTGAAATCTCATAGATTTCAACGCGTCACTTCTACAAGGCTTTCCTGCGTGGGAACGCCCACCCTGCATACATTATACCAGTTGCTGGTATAATGTTAGCGCAGTGGTTTACAAAGTGACGCCTCTGCCTAGAGGCGACACTTTGTAAATCGGGCACAATGTAGCGCATTGTTTACGCCACCGCAGCATTACTGAAAAGTGATGCAGCTGCGGCGCAAGAGCCTCATAAATGAGGCCCTCAGTTTTAAAGCACATGCAGCAATAACTGCGCTATTAACTGGAAAGAAGATAGGGACAGTAAGGTCACCCCAAGGATTCTTGCCTGACATGCTGAGCAAACTGCGCATTAATAGGTACACTGTGGCAACACAATTTGGCAAAACTGCATCAGTGTCAGATGTAGGCTGTTGTTGCCATTACTGCTACGTTCTGGTCCCGTAAAAGGACAAGGGTCTGTGCCCAATCTTGTATCTACGAGTCCTCAACTACTTTCTCAAAAAGAAAAAGTTCAAGATGCTCACTGTGGCTCAGGTCTTGTCTGCTCTGGACCCAGGAGATTGGATGGTAGCGTTTGACTTGCAGGACGCCTATTTTCACGTTCTCGTCCTACCTGCTTTTTGGCATTCTCTGTCCTTTATGGTAGGCTATGAGCACTTTCAATTCACCGTGCTCCCCTTTGGACTTACCAGTGCTGCTCGGGTTTTCACCAAGTTGATGGTGGTGGTCAGAGCCATCTGCGCAGATCAGGGGTGCCATTCTTCTCCTACCTCACCGACTGCCTGTAGAAGGTGACCTCATCATAGGCTGTCGTCTCCCACCTGCAGAGTACGGCAAACCTCCTGCATTCGCTGGGGTTCACTATCATGACACAGTCACACTTGGCTCCCTCTCAGATGCTCCATTTCATCTGAGCTGTTCTTGACACAGTGCAGTTTCTATCCTATCCTTCCGAACGGCGAGTCCAGCATATTCGGGCTTTGATACTGAGGTTTCAGCCTCTATCTTGGATTTCGGTGAGAATGGCTCTGAGGCTGCTGGGCTTCATGGCCTCCTGCATCCTGCTTGTGGCACATGCCAGACGGCGTATGCAGGCTCTGCAGTGAGACCTGAAGTTCCAGTGGGCGCAGCATCGAGGAAATCTCTCCTATATGGTCCAGAACCCCACTCCCTTCCCCAACCAGATCACATGGTAGCGACAGATGCGTCACTCCTGGGATGCGGCCGCCATCTGGAAGCGGTGGAGATCAGAGGACTCTGGACTCTGGCGGAATACGGACTCCACATCAACTTGCTGGAACTCCGAGTGATCCGCTTGGTATTGAAAGCCTTTCTTCCTTCAGTCAAGGGAAAGTAGGTTCAAGAGTTCATGGACAACACCACGGCCATTTGGTACTGCATCAAATAAGGTGGGGTTGTGGATCATTTGTCAAGAGGCTCTGCATCTCTGGACATGGTTGGAGTAGCAGGGTATATACCTGGTGGTTCAACATTTGTCAGCTTCTCTGAACGCCAGGGCAGACAAACTCAGCCGTCATTGCCTATCGGATCACAAACGGCGTCTCCATCCAGAGGTGGCGCAAGGGCTCTTTTAGCAGTGGGGAGAGCATTGGTTAGATGTGTTTGACTCCACCAAAAATGCACAATGTCAGCAGTTTTGTCACCAGAGTTTCCCAGGCAACTTTTGCTTTGAGACGTTTTTTGTATCGGGTTGAGCTAAGACCTCAGATACACCCTTCCACCCATACCACTCCTGTCCAGAGTGGGAAAGAACATCAGGAGCGTTGGACTCGGCCTCATGGCGTGGTCCTACCCCTCCCGCATGGCGGGCCCAGGACGACATCGGCCCTCCATTGAGCCACAGTCGCCCCCTTGGCACTACCCTACACGAACTTCCAACGAGAGCCGCCACCCTGGCAACCCCCGGCTCTCCCCCCGGAACACGGCGAATCCTGCACGCCCCAACGCTGCAGGTCCGGCTACCACTCCGGACCCCCATTTCAGGCCCGACTCCATCTTGGGCCCATCACGTCCCGAGCACGTGGCCTCGGCCCGACCCCGGCCAAGGCCCCAGCGAAGCCCCGACATTGAGGCACCAAGATCCCCCCAGGTGGTAGAGTGGCCACTCAACGGATCCAAGAGGAGGGGATTTTCGATGGCCCTCCAGTCGTCCCCGGACGCCTGGTATCGATAGCCCTCCGGCCTCCCTGGGCGCTGGCTCCACCCCCCTGCTGGGTGTCTGGACACCACCATCCCGGCCCCTCTGACCCCCAGGCGCGAGGGTCCGGACATCAAAGGACTCCAGTCCTATATCTGGGCTAGCCCTGGATTAGGACGCCAGTTGTATCCTGGAGTCGAGAGCCCTGCTAACGCTGTCGCGGCTGACCCCGAGAAGAACTCGTTACCCTGTATCCTGAACCCATCTTTGGAGCCTGCTGGCGCTGCCGCGGTCCATCTTAGCTGAACCATCTTTGGAGCCTGCTGGCGCTGCCGCGGTCCATCTTAGCTGAACCATCTTTGGAGCCTGCTGGCGCTGCCGCGGTCCATCTTAGCTGAACCATCTTGAGAGCCTGCTGGCGCTGCCGCGGCCCATCCTCGCCGACTGTCTCGGAGCCTGCTGGCGCTGCTGCGGCCCACCTCCGTCAACCCCCTCTGTGAGTCCTGCTGGCGCTGCCGCAGCTCGACCTTTCGGAACCACCCCAGCTCGAGGATTGAGAGCTGTGCGCAGGGTATCCCTATGCCTCACAAGTACTGAGACTGTCCCGCTACCCTGTTCCCTGTTACGAGACTTTACAGATCCCTCAATCCGCCTGTACATATTACCGAAGATAATCAATTCTTTATTCTTGATAAAGCCTAAGAACTTATCCTTGTGTGGTGTCCCTTTGTAGTGGTGTGATTACTCTGCTGTACGATTATAGGAGAGGACCCTCACCCAGGAGGCCTCTCGACAACACTTCCAGAAGGAGGGGTGGACCTAGGGGTGGTCAGTCAGACATCTTCTGCCTCCCCCGGGATTGCCCTTCTAACATCGGTTGCAGGCAGTGGGATCCGTGCCAACGCAAATCGTACAGAGAGTGACTCAACCTCTACCGCCAGAAACACACTGCGACCATGACTACTCAAGAAACCAGACCGACCGCAGAGTTCCAAAAAGGAAAAATGGAAGAGTACAGTCATAAGGAATTGAAGCAATTTTGCAAAGACCTGGGCATCGCTACCACTGGCCTAAGCACCAAAGAAGATTTTAAGTCGGCTCTGCAAACATGGGTGGAGGCGGGAGCAACGCCACCCCGGAGCGAAGATAACTCAGAGGCCGACGCACCCCCAGCGGGAGAAAGACCCGCAAACCCAGACACGGGCCTCTCCCACGAAGACGCCCGGGAACGAGAGAGGAACCGGCTCCACGAGGTGGAGCTCGCCCGACTCCGGCTTGACGGAGAACTGCAGCTAGCTGAAAGAAAGATAGCCCATGAGCAACTACGGCTAGAAGGAGATCTGGAGGAAAAACGAAGGCAGAGAGACCTCGAGGAGAAGAAACTCACGTTCAAGCACGAACGTGGCCTGAAAGAACTCGAAATCAAAGCCAAAACAAGTGAGGCCAACGCCTCCGGGGGCAAGACCTCGCCCCCACCTGTGGACACGATGGTACACATTCCCAAGGATGTCGTCAAAGAGTATTATAAAAACGACGACACCCAACAGTGGTTCAAAGCCTATGAAGTGGCCATGACCGCCCAATGAGTACCCCTCAAGGACTGGGGCGCCGGCTTGTGGGGGAAGTTCGTCAATGAAGGGAGGGACGCCCTGCTAGAGCTCCCTGATGCCGAGATGACCTCGTACGAACACATGAAAGCCGCCCTCCTCACTCGCTACGGACTCACCCCCGAAATGTATTGGCAGCGATTCCAAGACTGTAAAAAAATCCCCCGGACCACCTGGGTAGAGTATGTGAACTTTTATAGCAGAGCCCTCGAGGGTTGGATCAAAGGCAGTCAGGTCACCACCTACCAGCAGTTGGTCGACCTCATCATATGGGAGCATATTTCCAACAACTGCTTCATCGAACTCCGGCAGCATCTCCTCGACAGCAAACTGACAGAACCACGGACACTCGCTGTCGAGGCTGATAGATGGGTGAGCACCCGAGTCCCCCGGAGCCCGATGGGAGACTACGGCCGGGGATCCCCGGGGAACCACCGGCCACGAGGCGGCGGAGGCGGCCAGAGCAGGGGCCGGGACGCCCCCGCGGGGCCATCCCCAACCTCCACTTCGCCAACCATGGCCCGAAGGGGGGCACCTCCAGCATGACCGGGGCCCCGCCCGAACGTTACCTGCCACAGATGCCAGCGGCCGGGTCACTATGCTAATGACCCCCTCTGCCCGATGAACCAAAGACCCGGCACTACCGGACCTCCAAACCACCAGATCGCGGCAGCCGCCTTGGGTGAAGAAAGAGGCGAGGACGAGGACAACGGCCCCGAACAGGCCGAATGGGAACCCGCCGCTATGTCCTTGGTGTGCCTAGGAGAAAGAGACATGATCCCCCGGGCCCCGATCCCAGGCAACACACAGACGTACCGCCAATGGGTCACCATTAATGGGCACCGGGCCGAAGCCCTCCGGGACACTGGAGCCAGCATGATGGCGGTCCGCTGCCATTTGGTGACCCCTGAACAAATTTTGCCCAACGTCCTGTGCCCAGTACGATCGGCGGACAACTCCGAGAGCTTGTGCCAGATGGCACGTATCCCCTTCGAATGGGGAGGGGTGTCGGGCATGCTGAAGGTGACTGTCCGGGACGATGCCCCCGTGGACTGCCTCCTCGGGAACGACCTGGAAAGTTCACCCTGGGCCCACGCCAAGCGGAGGGAGCATCTGGGGATGCTCGGACTTCCCGAGTGGGTCTGTGCGACCACCCGAATCATGACCACCCGGGCCTCCGCCCCGAACGAGGACACCCCGCCTGAAGAACCGGAGTGGCCCGTGCCTCCGCCGCCCGCCGTCCCTGAGGACGCCGACCCAGAACTCGGGCCCCCGGGGCCCAGCCATGAAGACCTCACCGAGCTTGGCCACCTTCCAGAACTAGTCCAATGGCGCCAAGAAGGTGGCCCCACCCGCGAACAGTTCCGGCAGGAACAGAAAACCTGTCCCTCCCTCGAGGGAATCCGACAACAAGCCGCCACTCAAGCCGCTGGAGACCCGTCGGGGTCCCACTGGGTCTATTGGGACCACAAACTCCTCTACAGCGAGCAGAAAATTGCAGAACTAGGGGCCAGCCGAGTGCTGGTGGTCCCCCTCCGATTCAGAGACTTCCTCTTGAACCTGGCACACGACGTGCCCCTCGCCGGGCACCTGGGGCAGGACAAAACCTACAGACACCTGGTGACCCACTTTTACTGGCCAAAAATGCGCAACGATGTGAACAATCACTGCAGAACCTGTCCGACCTGTCAAGCCAGCGGGAAGAGCGGGGGGGAAAGTCAAGGCCCGCTCCAACCTTTTCCCGTGGTAACCACCCCCTTCGAGCGAGTGGGGATAGACATTGTGGGGCCCCTGGACCCCCGCACCTCTCAGGGACATCGATTCATCCTCGTCCTGGTGGACCATGCCACCCGCTACCCAGAAGCCACCCCCCTCCGAACCATCACGGCCCCCGTGGTGGGCCGGGCGCTGATGGGGATCTTCTCCAGAGTCGGCTTCCCCCGAGAGGTCGTGAGTGATCGGGGCACAAACTTTATTTCCAAATATATGCGGTCCCTGTGGCAACAGTGCGGGGTCACATATAAGTTCACCACCCCGTATCACCCTCAGGGGTATAGACTTGTGGAGCAGTTTAACCGAACACTCAAGGGGATGATCAAGGGCCTAGAAGAGCCACTGCGACGCAAATGGGACGTCCTCCTGCCCTGTCTCCTGTTTGCCTATCGGGAGGTGCCCCAGAAGTCCCTGGGGTTCAGCCCCTTTGAACTATTGTACGGACACCCTGTCTGAGGTCCCCTCAGCCTGGTCAAAGAAGGCTGGGAGACGGCTGTCCGAGACGCTCCACCAGATGTCTACCGGTACCTCCTGACCCTCCGCAACCAGACTCGGAAGTTCCGGGAGCTTGCCGAGGCCAACCTGGAAGCCAGTCAGGAGGAAATGAAACGCTGGTATGACCAGAACGCCTCGTCCAACGAGTTCGAGCCGGGCCAGCAGGTCTGGGTCATGTCCCCGGTCGAACCTTGTGCCCTCCAGGACAAACGGACGGTACCCTTCAAAGTGGTGGAGCGCAAGAGCCCCATCACCTACCTGGTGGACATGGAGTCCCCCCGGTACCCCCACCGGGTCCTACACGCCAACCGGCTCAAACCTCACTTTGCCCGCACAGAACTGAGCCTCCTGTTGGCTACAGATGACGGAGCTGAAGATGACTCCGAGCCCCTGCCGGACCTCCTGAGCACCGCCGAGAAGGACGGCTCCGTCAACGGGGTCACCCTCTCTTCCACCCTGACCCCAGAACAGCACCAGGACTGCCGAAAGCTGCTGGGGCAATTTTCGGACCTGTTTTCACTCACCCCCGGGGTCACCCGGTGGTGTGTCCATGATGTCGACACCGGGGACAGCCCGCCCGTCCGACACCGAGCTTTCCGAGTTCCCGACCGAATTTGGGCCTGCATCCAGTCCGAAGTGGCCAAGATGCTAGCCCTGGGGGTGGTCGAACCCTCCGACAGTCCCTGGGCCAGTCCCGTTGTCCTGGTCCCTAAAGCCGCCGCCCCCGGCGCGCCCCCGGAGCTCTGGGTCTGTGTCGACTACCGGGGGCTGAATGCCGTCACCAGGACCGACGCCCATCCCATCCCCCGGGCGGATGAACTGATCGACCGCCGGGGGGTCGCCAGGTATCTCAGCACCTTCGACCTCACGGCCGGATATTGGCAGATCGGCCTCACCCTTGGCGCCCAAGAGCGATCTGCCTTCTCGACCCCCGACGGCCACTTCCACTTCAAGGTGATGCCCTTCGGCATGAAAAACGCCCCGGCTACCTTCCAGAGACTAGTGAACAGAGTGCTGGCGGGGCTTGAAGAGTTCAGTGCCGCATATCTGGACGATATTGTGGTGTACAGCCTCCACTGGGACGAGCTCCTAACGCACCTCTGGGAGGTCCTGACAGCCCTCCGACGGGCCGGACTGACAATAAAGGCTAGCAAATGCCAGATAGGCCAAGGGTCCGTGACCTATCCGGGGCACCAAGTAGGGAGCGGCCAGGTGGCTCCCCTCCAACCGAAGATTGACGCCATCCGGGCCTGGGAGCCCCCGGTCACCCAGACAGCAGTCAGAGCCTTCCTGGGGCTCACAGGATATTACCGGCGCTTTATAAAAGACTATGGGAGCATTGTGGGGCTCCTCACTGAACTGACCTCCAAAAGGCTACCACAGAAGGTGCACTGGACCCCCGAGTGCCAAGCGGCCTTAGAGACTCTAAAGACGGCCATGTGCACCGCCCCTGTGCTCCAGGCCCCCGACTACAGCCGAGAGTTTGTGGTCCAAACCGACGCCTCGGAGCACGGCATTGGGGCAGTCCTATCACAAGTTAACCCTGAGGGAGTCGACCTTCCTGTGGCCTTCATCAGCCGGCGCCTGCTGGCTAGAGAACAACGATGGAGCACCATCGAGAGGGAAGCCTTCGCCGTCGTTTGGGCCCTAAAGAAACTCCGGCCCTACCTCTTCGGCACCCACTTCCGGGTACAGACCGACCACCGGCCCCTGCGGTGGCTGATGCAGATGCGGGGCGAGAACCCGAAGCTACTGCGATGGTCCATCTCCCTCCAAGGGATGGACTTCACTGTGGAACATCGCCCTGGCAACGACCACGCCAATGCTGATGGCCTGTCCCGATTCTTCCACCTCGGCGAGGAGAACCCCCAAGAAGATGGGTGACTCTCCCCTGCATTCAGCTGGAGGGGATGTGTGTTGGACCTGGCCTCATGACGTGGTCCTACCCCTCCCGCATGGCGGGCCCAGGACGACATCGGCCCTCCATCGAGCCACGGTTGCCCCCTTGGCACTACCCTACACGAACTTCCAACGAGAGCCGCCACCCTGGCAACCCCCGTCTCTCCCCCCGGGAACACGGCGAATCCTGCACGCCCCAACGCTGCAGGTCCGGCTACCACTCCGGACCCCCATTTCAGGCCCGACTCCATCTTGGGCCCATCACGTCCCGAGCACGTGGCCTCGGCCCGACCCCAGCCACGGCCCCAGTGAAGCCCCGACATTGAGGCACCAAGATCCCCCCAGGTGGTAGAGTGGCCAGTCAACGGATCCAAGAGGAGGGGAGTTTCGATGGCCCTCCAGCCGTCCCCGGACGCCTGGTATCGATAGCCCTCCGGCCTCCCTGGGCACTGGCTCCACCCCCCTGCTGGGTGTCTGGACACCACCATCCCGGCCCCTCTGACCCCCAGGCGCAAGGGTCCGGACATCAAAGGACTCCAGTCCTATATCTGGGCTAGCCCTGGATTAGGACGCCAGTTGTATCCTGGAGTCGAGAGCCCTGCTGACGCTGTCTCGGCTGACCCCGAGAAGAACTCGTTACCCTGTATCCCAAACCCATCTTTGGAGCCTGCTGGCGCTGCCGCGGTCCATCTTAGCTGAACCATCTTGGGAGCCTGCTGGCGCTGCCGTTGTCCATCTTAGCTGAACCATCTTTGGAGCCTGCTGGCGCTGCCGCGGTCCATCTTAGCTGAACAATCTTTGGAGCCTGCTGGCGCTGCCGCGGTCCATCTTAGCTGAACCATCTTGAGAGCCTGCTGGTGCTGCCGCGGCCCATCCTCGCCGACTGTCTCGGAGCCTGCTGGCGCTGCCGCGGCCCACCTCCGTCAACCCCCTCTGTGAGTCCTGCTGGCGCTGCCGCGGCTCGACCTTTCGGAACC
Source organism: Lissotriton helveticus (assembly GCF_964261635.1). Lineage (NCBI taxonomy): Eukaryota > Metazoa > Chordata > Amphibia > Caudata > Salamandridae > Lissotriton > Lissotriton helveticus. The sequence continues at coordinate 33,745,467 of NC_136067.1, read as the reverse complement.
CCCCAGCTCGAGGATTGAGAGCTGTGCGCAGGGTATCCCTACGCCCCACAAGTACTGAGACTGTCCCGCTACCCTGTTCCCTGTTACGAGACTTTACGGATCCCTTGATCCGCCTGTACATATTACCGAAGATAATCAATCCTTTATTCTTGATAAAGCCTAAGAACTTATCCTTGTGTGGTGACCCTTTATAGTGGTGTGATTACTCTGCTGTACGATTATAGGAGAGGACCCTCACCCAGGAGGCCTCTCGACAATGCTCGGCCACTTCCAGAAGGAGGGGTGGACCTAGGGGTGGTCAGTCAGACATCTTCTGCCTCCCCCGGGATCGCCCTTCTAACAAGGAGTGACCGGGCCCAAATCATTCCATGGCTCCGGACTGAGCACAGAGAGTCTGGTACCCCAAGCTTCTTCGTCTGAGCATCAATCCTCAAATCAGGCTGCACCTTCGGGAGGATTTTCTGTTGCAGCAGCAGGGGAGGATCCTCCATCCGAACCTGTCAACTCTACCCCTTCTTGAGTGGAGATTTAGTGGTGGCAGTTGACAGCATTTGACCTTCCTCCCAATGTTTGCAATGTTATTTTGGCTGATGAGGTCACGCTGATCCGACCGACACCACATACCGGCATGCAAGGGTATTGCTCGAAGATGTGTGTTTGCAATATTACAGAATTAATTAGGATTCAATTGTGTTTGCAGTACAGAATTTCTGTGGGAAGAAAGGATGTTGATGAGTTATTACGTCTATAAACTCATGCCCAAATTTGTTTTCTCTTGGATACAACTATTCATAGGGCTTTTTCTATTTTTCTCCTCAGCCTGATTGTTAGAAATGGGGGTCTCTAGTTGGCAATGGCTGCCACCAATGTGCGAATAGGGACCCTTCTTCCTAAGTCAGGGCAAGTGCGCTACCCCTTTTGACAACCCCTGCTTAACCCTGTGGTAGCGTAGCACGAGCAGTTAGGCCTATCTCAGAGGCAGTGTGTGAAGCATTTATGACCGTGCACAATAAGGCAGTAATGACACCACAAAAGGACACAACTCAAGGAGGTTTATAAAAATAATATTTTTATCTACGGTTTAACTCAAAACTCTCAAAGTGTTTCAACGAACTACAATGCACGTAAACCAGTAAGGACTCAAAAGGCAATAACGTATTCACCAGAACGTGACACTGACTGTGTTCAAGGCCAGGGCCTACGCGACCCGTTGCGCACCAGAAACCTGCCGTTGGAAAGGGACACAGCATGCAGCCTCTGGAAGAAGCGGAGGCGGTGACAGGCGGACTCCCAGCGACCACAAGTCTTGGAAGCAGAGGTCCGCAGCGTGCACCCACAATGATTCAGGCATTCGGGGGCAGGCGGACTCTCAGTGGCAGCAGCACACGGCTGCGGCGGCCCGGGCTGGTGGTGGCGATGACTCTGGTCATCAAGGGAGAGGTGTGGCGCCGCGGCCAGGGCGACTGACACTGGAATCTGGGGACCACGGTTCGATCCCCGGCTCCGGCGGCAGGTTAGCCCAGCACCATGTGACTCTGGGCAATAGCTCGCTTAATCTTCCCGACGGCCCCCAGCGCCTAGAGACCCTTACGGGTGATTGTGCGCTTTACAAATGTGGACTTTTGACTTTTACTGGTCTTGCAGCTCCGTAGTGGGCTCACAGCGGCAGCAGCTCTCTCTTAGCTGCGGCGGCCCACGTGACATTAGCGATAATCCTCGATAAGGGAGAACAAGATGCGGGCACACATTCGTCTGCACTGTTTACCTGTGGCCAGGCGAATTGAATTCAAAACCTTATGTATTGCCTTCAAGGTTTTGAAGCTGGCCACTCCTCCCATCCTGGCTGATCTCCTGTTGCCATATGCCCCTACACCGGTCTCTCCACTCACAGCGTCAGCTCTTGGTGGTGGTTTCCCGTACCCGTAGAGTCCAGGCCGGTGGCCGCTATTTTTCGCCAAGGAGCCGCCACCATTTGGAACTCACTCCCTGTGAAGATTTGTGGCCTTGATAATTATTTTGCATTCAAAAAGGCCATTAAGATCTATCTTTTCCCTGCATCTTAGTCCTTGCCTGCCTCTTGCTTTGTCAGTCCTTCCTGTATTGGCGCCGGGAGACACCTTTGCTGGGGCAGCTGTCGCACTCAACAAGCTATGATAACATAACATAACACGGCAGTGGCAGCTCTCCCTTAGCTGCGACAGCCCACTGGACAAATCACTGTGAGGCAAAGTTGGCATAGGTGCGGGCACTCAGTGGCAGCAGCTCTCTCTTAGCTGCGGCGGCCTACGGGACAAATCCCAATGTTGCACGGTTGTCAAAAGTGCGGGCACTCAGCGGAAGCTGCTCTCCCTTATTTGCAGCGGCCCACAGGACGAATCACGATGATGCAAAGTTGGCAAAAATTCGGGCGCTCAGCGGCGGCAGCTCTCTCTTAGCTCCAGCGGCCCACACAGATTCAGCAAAACATTCAAAGGTTCAGATTCAGGCGGGCACTCAGCGGCGGCAGCTCTCTCTTAGCTGCAGCGGCGCACACAGATTCAGTGCAGGTTCTCAGTCCGCGTTCCTCGCAGTAGGACTAAAGGCTCCAGATTACTCGACGGTGGCCTCATCTGCAAGCAGAATTCCTCGCACAGGAATTCCGACGGCTGACGGGGTGAAGTCTAATGTCCCTGAGTCTTCAGCAGGAGGCACTCTCGATTCAGGCCCTTGGGTAGTGTCTTCAGCAAGCTTGGTGAAAGTTTCAAAGTCCTTTCCTCTGTTCACTCAGTTTCGTCTTTCATTCAGAAGGAACACACCTGAACAAAGTTCCAGCGCAGCGTTTTATATCTAAAAAGTCTTTGTTCTCTAAAGTCACAAATCACTGACTACAGTCAGAACCAGTTTGGTGGGGTCAGGGAGCACTTGGTGTACGAGGCGACATCCTGTCCTTTCAGAATGAGGGGATCTGCTATCTGATGCCCAGTGGGAGGTGGAGCCATCATTCACCTTTCCAGGCACGGACTTGTTCAGATCAAAGAGTCAACCCTCCCCATGCTCTGAATACCGATCTCTCTCCAGCCATATCTGACCCAGCTGGCCCTGCTGCTCCAAAACCAGACGTCCAATACACATACTAGCACAGCTTACCGGAAAGCATAGGCAAGAAAATACCGTGTTTCTAGAAGCGGCATTTTCAAACATGGGATTTATAAATGGTCCTTACTAAAAAGTGTATCTCAATGTCCTGAGCATAAACATATCAAACTCGAAGTTCCTATTAGGCTCCTGGGGTCAGATAGGATTATAAAAGGTAATCCTCAACCTGCCCATTTTAGCCTATGAGAACGGATAGCTTCACAATAGTAACGGTGAAACAGAGGGTAACTCCCTATTAGAACATGCATTACGGTTATCCTAATTCATACAGTTATCTTTATGCAGGGAGCATTTGCACTGTGGCACTGATTAGCAGTGACACGACGCCCAGAGCATCTTAATCCAGCTAACATAAAAGATCGGAAAATAAAAGGGGACGGGACACCCACGCCAATTATGCCAGGATTAATTTGGTCTCATTATCTTTGAGAATCTAGGGTGAGCTTGATACTTACCCATTGGATTTGCACGTACTAATTGAGTGATGTGAGGTAAGCTTTCCTCCCGATCCAATATAAGCTACATTCTAGGCCCAAATTGGCTTTGGCTAATCACTTTATTTCATGACTTTAGATTGATTGGATTACTCCAGTATCTTGTTGGATTAGGTGCCTTGAACCGTTACTTACGCTATAGCTCAGTAGTTACCCATATGTTGTTTGGAAGTAGAGAGACCTCTTAATAAGTGTTTTCTGCTTAAGATTGCCCTAATATTCCTTCGTCTTGATGAAGACGCGAGTGCAAGGTCCTTCATTACCTTGTGCAACAGTCCGGTCGAAACGTCGACACTAATTATCAAGGCTGGATTGATTATAAAGATTATTGCGAATGGGATGTCAGGACTGAGCTGCAACCATTTCTCAACTATGGATCAATGCCTTTGAGCAGAAGATGTGTATTTGCAGACAGACCTTTTTCATTGGCTAAATTTGAGTTATTTGAGCCAGTGCTTGACGTAGAATATACTCTGTGACTACTTTTCTTTTTCCTTATCACTTTGCACATGAGTACTTTTAAAAACACTTTCTTCATACTCTTTGAGACAATCTGGACAAAAAAGAATTATTAAAATGTATGCAATATTAGAATATTTCTGAAAATATAGATTGAATTAATTTTTTTACAAAGATCCTACGTGTGTTCTTTCATAAGTGTCTCTCTCTTGCCGCTATTGCAATCCGTGGATTAATACCATATTCATTCCTTGCAGCATTTGCCAGTATGACCACACTGTTGTATGTACCATGCTGTTGAAGAGTAGGGCCGGATGAGCATAGAATGGCAAGAGGTCTGCCAGGAACCATAAGCCGTAGTGCCACCTGGCCCTCCCTTGCCCAAGCGTCACACGCACGCGAGCATCAGTACAGGCGCACATTAACACATTACTACACCCTGCTTGGGAGGGACCAACACATTAACACATTACTACACCCTGCTTGGGAGGGACCAACACCATTGGAAACTATTGAAGGCAAGAGAGGGTCTCTTAAGATCTTCAAATGGCCAAATGAAGAGGGTCTTTGAAGATCTTTATCTGATAAGGAGGCCTGCTATAGGAATGGGGGTTCAGTTCTCTGGTGTAGGGTTCATTAAGACAAACAATAAGAGAAGTAACAGCAGTCCTCCTTCAGATTAAAATATTAGGGTCAGAGGGAATGTTGTTAGACTGGTAACCAGTGCTTTAAAGTTGGAAGTAGGGGGTGTAATGGACAGTGGATGGGCCTGGAGGGCTAGTAAAATACAGCAGGGGGTATGTAGAGACTGGTAGGTGTGAGTGGTACAGTGCAGAAAGGCGATGCACAGAGAGTGGTCCTGGAGGAGTGACTCTGGGACTGATGGAGAAGGATGCAAGCTGGCTGTGAGGACCACATACTGAGGGAATAGGAGCACAGAGAGGCTTTTACTTGAGAAAGGGTCCAAGGTGATAGGAGAAGCTTGAAGTCTGGTAGTAGAGACTGTTAATAAAGAGGTGAGGATATATGGCCTGGTGTTAGGGGACTGGTCCAGCAGGAAGTGGTGACTCTTGGAGGCAGGAAATAGATGTGAGTGAGGAGGTAGGGAGTGTGAGTCATGTTTACCTGCCTTCCAGGATCACTACCAGGTAGATACAGACAGTGACAGTGACAGGGATGACAGATAAGGTGGTGATTCTCATGCCCCAGAGACTCTGTCTTTTGTATAACTCTGCTATATAAATACACAAATATATCCAATCATTACTAAAGTGTGTCACAGTAACCAGGATGTTACAAGGAGGATCTGTTTACCCCAACATCTGCGTCTATTGCCCCAGTTGTACACTTCATATCTTTAGAGGGTCTCCAGTATTCAACTTTTATTTGTGAATGGACTTGAAATTCACAACTGTGTCTTTATTAAAATTTGCTTTACAATGCTCAATTATTACAAATCTTCTGCACCTTTGTATAGGGTCGAAACCTGTTTATTTCCAGAACCTACTTCAAAGAGCGCCCACCTTGTGCCACATATTGCTAGTATAGAGTGCAGTACAAGTGGCCGCATGCTACAGTTCATCAAAGGTACATCATGGCTTCTAACTCCTCTGACAAGGGTTAGGGAGAGCTACTTGTTAATAAGCTACTGCTGACTTTCACTTTCTCTATTTGTGTAAACATTGAAGGCTTATCGGTCAGTGGCCTCTGTGTCACATCTGATGCAACCTGTGTCCAGCTAAATACTTAACAAATATTGAATTGGGCCAAATGTCTTCCATGGCCAGATCTGGTCCAGCCATGAGCCTTGAACGTGGACGGTCTATCGATGCCTTTGCAAGGATGCCAAGAGCCCATAGGCACGCGAGATATATGAGACCCTCTTATTTGACTCCTCAGAATCTCTGAGCCATCCCTTCCAGGAGTCAGTACTTAGTTTCACGAGGGGTAAAGATTCTGTTCCGTAATGAACAGTGTTTTCAGATCTTTTAAGGAGAGTTTCCAGAAATACTCAATGTCAGAAGAGCCTTTTTCTTCCGATAGCATCTTTAAAGTTCTGGGGATGATCTGAGGAGGTGGAGGTTCTAGATTTAAAAAAAAACTATAATTGAAAGAATTCTACCGCCCAATCCTAACCCTTTTATTGCAGTCCTGAAGGAAGTGGCCACCTCTTCCTCTGTGACCCCGCTTAATACTTTCTGACACCTGGGCATTACTTTTTCAGGTAACGGGCTGTGGACTCGTGAAACTACCAATGTCAGGAGCAAGATGGCCAGAAGTATCCATGGTATTTTTAGATTTTCAGCAAAGCTGGGCTCTAGACCATTCAAGGAGATTATTGCAATTTATAGGGCAAGGGTTTTACCTTTTGCAACATATGGGGCTGGTGTCTGGGGTTACCGCAATAGCTCAGTGCTGCAGACGGAGGAAAAATAGCTTCCTCAAATGCCTCCTCACCCTACCCACTTCGGCTTCTTCAGAGATTATACACAAAGAAGTAGGGCTTCAGTATCATACAGATATAGTTGCCTCTCGCCCCTTACTGCTCTGGCAGTCCATATGATCCAAGGAGGAATCCAGTTTTACAAAATCAATCATTTTAGACTGTTTTACTTTGGATAATGTCATGACGATTCCCTGGTTAAGTTATATCAGTTCACTATATGGAAAATTATTTAAGATATCAGAACAGACTAATCTCCCCCGAGGTAACATCACCCAGTAACCTGTCTAACAGAGGTACATTTATTAATCAAGCAATCAATCAATCATGGCATTTGTAGAGCGCATTACATACCCGCAAGGGTCTCAAGGTGCTAAGGGGGGGAGGAGGGAAGCTGATACTGTTCGAAGAGCCAGGTCTTGAGGAGTCTTCTGAAGGTCAGAAGGTGTTCGATCTGCCACAGGTGGATGGGGAGGGTGTTCAATATCTTGGCGGCGAGGTGGGAGAATGATCTGCCTCCGGTGGTCACTCTTCAGATGATGGGGATGGTGGCGAGGGCGCGGTCTGTGGAGCGGAGCTGGCGGGTGGGGGTGTAGGGGCTGAGTCGGCTGTTAAGGTACGCTGGTCTGGTGTTGTGAAGTGCCTTGGGTGCGTGGGTGAGGAGTTTGAAGGTTACCCTCTTTTTGACAGGGAGCCAGTGCAGGTCTCTCAGGTGGGGTGTGATGTGGCTGCGGCGAGCGATGTCGAGGATCAGTCGTGCGGAGGCATTCTGGATGAGTTGGAGTTGATTCAGGAGTTTGGCCGGGGCTCCTGCGTAGAGTGCTTCTCCGTTGTCCAGTCAACTGCGGACGAGGGCCTGGGTGACCATCTTTCTTGTTTCGGTGGGGAGCCACTTGAAGATTCTGCAAAGCATGTGGAGGGTGTTGAAGCAGGAGGAGGAGACGGCGTTGACCTGCTTTGTCATGGAGAGGGTAGAGTCGAGGATGACCCCCAGGTTGCGTGCGTGGTCGGTGGGTGTTGGGGGTGTTCCTAGTACAGTCGGCCACCAGGAGTCGTCCCAGGCCGAGGGGGTGGATCCGAGGATGAGGATTTGAGGACCTCCGTCTTGTCCGAGTTCAGCTTCAGTCGGCTGTTCCTCATCCAGTCGGCGACTGCCTTCATTCCTTCGTGGAGGTTGGTTTTGGTGGTGTGGGGGTCCTTGGTGAGGGAGAGGATCAGCTGGTTGTTGTTGAGGTTGTACCGTCATGCGATGTGAGGGAGTGGTGCCATGTAGATGTTGAACAACGTTGGGCTGAGGGATGAGCCTTGGGGTACGCCGCAGAAGATCTCAGTGGCTTTGGAGCAGAAGGGGGGGGCGGACGCTCAATGTTCTGCCCGAGAGGAAGGAGGAGGTCCAGTCCAGGGCTTTCTCTTGGATTCCAGCATCGTTGAGGCGTGTTCGTAGAGTGTGGTGGCAGACCATGTCGAAGGCGGCTGACAGGTCCAGGAGGATGAGGGCCGCGGTTTCTCCATTGTTTAGAAGGGACCTGATGTCATCGGTGGCTGCGATGAGGGCAGTTTTGGTGCTGTGGTTGCTGCAGAACCCGGAATGGGACAGGTCCAGGATGCTGTCCTTCTCAAGGAAGCTGGTCAGTTGTTTGAAGATGTGTGGTGGTCAGGGGTCTTCCGGTGATCTGGAGTGGATGGTGTTCATGATCTTGATGGTGTCGTCATCGTTGATGTTGGTCCAGGAGATTAGGTGGTTGGTGTGGGTGGTGGTTATGGGAGCGGGGGTCTCAGTAGTTGCCGGGGTGGTGACGGTGTTGAAGCTGTCGTGGATGTCTGCGATCTTGTGATGGAAGAAGGTGGCCAGCGAGTCGCACAGGTCTTGTGAGGATAAGATGTTGTGGGTTTTGGAGCTGGGGTTGGAGAGATCCTTCAGATGTTGAAGAGTTCTTTGCTGTTGTGTGCGCTGTTGTCTAGGCGGTCCTTGAAAGAGGTCCTTTTGGCGGATCTGATTAGGTGGTGGTGTCTGCGGGTGGCGTTCTTGTGGGCGCTGGTGCTTTCTGGTGTTCGTTCACGGATCCAGGTTTTTTTGAGTTTTCGACAGGTTTGCTTGGAGGCCTGGAGGTCTTCGGTGAACCAGCTGGCTTTCTTGCTAGTGTAGGTGTTGGAGGGCTTCTTGAGGGGGCGAGGGTGTTGGCGCAGTCGTTGATCCACTGTTTGAGGTTGTGGGCGGCGGTGTCGGGGTCGATCGGATCTGAGGGTGAGTTCCGGGTGAGGGAGGTGGAAAGCTGGTCTTTGGTGACTTTGCTCCAGCAGCGGCGCGGCATCTGTTGGGTGCGGTGGTGTGTGGTGGGTTTCCAGAAGGTGAATCGGTCTAGTGGAGTTCGGTGGTTTGGTTGAAGGAGATGTGGGAGCTTGCAGAGAAGATGGGGTCCAGCGTGTGGGCAGCGGAGTGGGTGGGTGTAGTGATGAGTTATCTGAGTCTGAGGTTGGCGAGGTTGTCGATCAGGGTGGAGGAGTTGGTGTCATTGTTGTTCTCTAGGTGGAAGTTCAGGTCCTCGAGGAGGATGTAGTCCGTGGAGGCGAGGCGTGTATGCTGACGAAGTCGGTGATGGAGTTGGTGAACTGTGGTCCGGGGGGTCTGTAGATGAGTGTTCCTCTGAGGGTGGTGTTGGGATTGGTGTGGATCTGGAAGTGCAGGTGTTCAGCGGTGCTGAGGGTGTTGTCGGTGTTGGTTGAGACTTTGACAGAGTTCCTGTGTACGATGATGATTCTTCCTCCTACTCCATTGGTGCGGTCCCTGTGAGTGATTTTATAGCCTTCCGGGAAGGCTATGGCGATGTTGGGTGCCGAGGAGGGGTTCAGCCAGGTCTCCATCAGGAAGGCGACGTCTATAGGTCCCAGAGTGCCATGGTGTGTTAGCGTGCGGAGCGGGTGTTGAGAAGGATTCATCTGAGGTAGTTGGGCTCCTTGTTAGGTGGGTTGGTGGGCTGGATGCTGGTGAGGCTGTAGTTCCGGCAGTAGAAGGGTCCTTGGGTGCGCTTCGGGGTGGCCTGGCAGCAGGCATGTGATCGTCCGGCGATGAGTGCGTGGAGGCTGCTGGAGCTGTAGCAGAGGCGGGCATCGTGGCATTTGCGGGGGCAAGGGGTTCTGGCGCTGGGTGCAGTCCAGGCACGGACGGGCGCAGATGGGCCTGCCTTAGGCATTGCCACGCAGCCGCCTCCATATATGGAGAGGAAGGAGGGAGGAGCAGCTGGGAGGCATGAGGTAGGGGCAGGGAATGGACAGTCAGGGGGACAGGGTTGCAGGGGATGCAGCAGCGGGACCGGTGGACGGCACGGGGGCAGGGGCACAGATCATGGGGGTACAGAAGAAAAACAGGGCACAGATCACGGTGGCATAGAAGAAAAACAGGGCACAGATCACGGGGGCACAGAAGAACAAGCATTGGCATAGCCATTAGGTCTCGCTTTTGGGACCTTCTAAGTATTTAGTTATGCAGCACAATATCCTTGGTGCAACAACATGAACTGTTGCATGGCTAAATACTTGTAAGGTCCCAAAGGCGAGACCGTTTGGCTATGCCAATGCTTGTTTCTTTTTCTGCTGATGCTGCACAGAATCGGCAACCAGCTATACAATGACAATAGGTCTGCAGTGGCAGCAACATGGTGAGGCCTATTGGCTTTGCCAGTGGTTGTTTTTGTTGGTTTATATCCTCTCATGTAAGCATTTCACAAACTTCTTCTTCCCTCACGTCTGGAAAGCTGTTAGTGCGGCAGGTTTCTAGAAGTAACCAGGAAATGTTTTGTCAATTCCTGAATTAAGTAAATCCAAGTTTTATGAATTCCTGAGAGTACAAACCTCAGATGCCGATTTCTGATTTCTCTAAGAATTAGCCCTATGTTTTCTTAGTTTTGTTTTGCACAAGCCAACCCCTTTATTAAACCTATGCTAGCACAGCGATGTGGTCGTTCTCATGAATCTCTAAATTGTGACCTTTCTGCCTTTACTTACTCCACATGTTTAAATTCACTTTTTATATTTATTGCATTCAGGAAACTATTCTTTCTTTTTCATTCAGCACTCTGTGGCAGCTTTTACTGCTCGTTCCCTCGTGCAATGCTTGCTTGCTTCCCCTCAAAAACAAACCCCCCCCCCGTGTTCCCCGCGCGCAGGTTTCAGGGTTTAACCGGAAACATTCTGCGTGAGTGAGGGGAGACTTATACCGCACAACTTAGCCCAAGGGCATCAAGGCGCCCCAAAGTCACTTCTAATTGCACAAAGGTTTGGTCGAGAGTGGGTATGGACCCCGTACCTAGTTCTCGCTTAGGGGCCCCTGTACCAAGGCATAGTTGATGTGATTTTGTCCACAATCAAACAAGGCTGTTGTTTACTTGGGGGTGAAATGCGAGCAGGGGCATCTCCTGGCTGTTCGGTGTATGATCCCAAAAACTGGTTTACCTGACATGAGGAAGACAGGTGTGTATACTGTGCCCAGTCCATGCACACTCGATGTGTTGGAGGGGCGCTCTCTGTGCACCTGAAGTGGTACCCAGGCCCTTCCTTGGGATGAACACTGCTCGCTGCAGATGCCACATTGTGAGTCGCGGCAGTGAGATGCGCGTACTTTCAGCTCCAGCTCTGCAGGCGAACAGTGTGGAGTGCAGGCCAGGGAAGCATACGCTGGGCCCGATTCACAGAACTAACTTAAGACAAAATCCTAAACTTACTACTTTTGGTATTCACAGAAGGCATTTAGTAGTAGTAAAGTTAGGATTTTGTCTTAAGTTTGACTTAAGACAAACTTAAGACAGACTTAAGACAGACTTAAGACAAACTTAAGACAGACGTAAGGCAGACTTAAGACAGACTTAAGACAGACTTAAGACAGACTTAAGACAAACTTAAGACAGACTTAAGGCAGACTTAAGACAGACTTAAGACAGACTTAAGACAAACTTAAGACACACTTAAGATAGAATCAAGACACACTAAAGATAGACTTAAGACAGACTTAAGATAAACTTAAGACAGACTTAAGATAGACTTAAGACAGACTTAAGACAAACTTAAAAAAGACTTAAGACAGACTTAAGACAAACTTAAGACACACTTAAGATAGAATCAAGACACACTAAAGACAGACTTAAGACAAACTTAAGATAAACTTAAGACAGACTTAAGACAGACTTAAGACAGACTTAAGACAGACTTAAGACAGACATAAGACAAACTTAAGACAGACGTAAGATAGAATCAAGACACACTAAAGATAGACTTAAGGCAGACTTAAGACAGACTTAAGACAGACTTAAGACAAACTTAAGACACACTTAAGATAGAATCAAGACACACTAAAGATAGACTTAAGACAGACTTAAGATAAACTTAAGACAGACTTAAGATAGACTTAAGACAGACTTAAGATAGACTTAAGACAGACTTAAGATAGACTTAAGACAGACTTAAGATAAACTTTAGACAGACTTAAGACAGACTTAAGACAAACTTAAGACAGACTTAAGACAGACTTAAGACAGACTTAAGACAGACATAAGACAAACTTAAGACAGACGTAAGATAGAATCAAGACACACTAAAGATAGACTTAAGACAGACTTAAGATAAACTTAAGACAGACGTAAGATAGAATCAAGACACACTAAAGATAGACTTAAGACAGACTTAAGATAAACTTAAGACAGACTTAAGACAGACTTAAGACAAACTTAAGACAGACTTAAGACAGACTTAAGACAGACTTAAGAAAGACTTAAGACAGACTTAAGATAGACTTAAGACAGACTTAAGATAAACTTAAGACAGACTTAAGACATACTTAAGACAAACTTAAGACAGACTTAAGACAGACTTAAGACAAACTTAAGACAGACTTAAGGCAGAGTTAAGACAGAGTTAAGACAAACTAAGACACTCTTAAGATAGAATCAAGACACACTTAAGATAGATTTAAGACAGACTTAAGATAAACTTAAGACAGACTTAAGACAGACTTAAGACAGACTTAAGACAGACTTAAGACAGACTTAAGATAAACTTAAGACAGACTTAAGATAGACTTAAGACTGACTTAAGACTGACTTAAGACAGACTTAAGTTAGGATTTTGTCTTAAGTTTGTCTTAACCACTTGGATGCTGAGCCTGTGCTTGTGCTCCAATGTAATTTCCATTGAAGTCAATGGAAACTCCATGACGAGCTGAGCTCGTCATGAGCGTCGAAGGGGTTAAGTCAGTCTTAAGTTTGTCTTAAGTTTGTCTTAAGTCAAACTTAAGACAAAATCCTAACTTTACTACTACTAAATGCCTTCTGTGAATACCAAAAGTAGTAAGTTTAGGATTTTGTCTTAAGTTAGTTCTGTGAATTGGCCCCTGTGTCCGGCCCTGTCACGGACATGCACAGTTCGGAAGGCGCTCACAGACTGGGGTCCCAGCCCTAGAGATGCTCGCTGTGTAGCCTGCAGATGCCACATCTCGAGTTCTAGTTGTGAAGGTCACAAACTGTGGGCTAGGGTCCATAGGTGCAGGATACAGCCCGGGGGAGCACACTTTGTGATCGAGCTGTGAATATGACGAGAGCTTTCTTCAGATTAACACGTTGATTGGTTCGTGGAACTGGAAGAATTTTAGGAAGTACTAAGAGGGGGAGATGAATAAGTTTGACAACTGCGTTGATTTGGGGTACGTCAACTCAACAAAAACTGGCTAATATAACCTGAAAGAGTCCGGTGCACAAACTGTACCCTGGAGATGCACACTCACTGCACTGAAGGTGTGTGCATTGTGCGTGCCACCCGAGGAGGTGCTCAGACTCACTCTTGGCGTGGTAGACTCTGCAAAACATTAACGGAGATGCACGTGCCACGGACTGTCACTCCCAGAGGGGCAAAGACTCTGGGTGCCATCCTGGGAAGCACACCTCGTGGGATCTAGGGTGGCAACGTGCGTCTCAGAAGCAAACTCCCAAGATGTCTTTGAGGTGCATACCGAGTGCATACCGGTTGCATAGGATGCCAGTGTCAGCTTTGAAGTTTAACATACTGAGCCCCGGGTTTACATAATCTATGCCTTAACAGAGCACACTTGGTGCTACAAATGCACACAGGGCCTCAGCCCTGAGGGTGCACATCCTGCGGAGTGATGTGTACAGGGTCGCACAGATCATGGTTCCCAGTCCTGGAGCGGCATAAACAACTGTAGTCTCAGACCTGGATATGTGCACACTGTGGGTCTCAGTCCAACCCACCCCAGGTGGGGGACCGACCCCTAAGGGCCTCACACCATCTACCATGCGCCCCTCCCCAACACATTCCTTGCGTTATGGGGACGCAGACCTTTCTGGTGGGTAAATGGTTGCAGTTTATTGACATCATAAATAAGGATCATGAATCATTACAAATCAACGGTCATTAACATGATCCAAACATCATGCAAATCATTGACATTCCACTTGACATATCCTCTCTATCAGAGATCCTAAATCACTTAAATGTTCGACCCTGATCATGTTACTCCATCACCAGTCCTCAGATCACACATCTGACAGCAGCTCCCCCACAGTCCTTTACTCCGCGCGTCATTGGTGTCCTTGCTATCGAGGTCTGGTGTAGGTGGTCCTCTGGCCTTGCCTGGGCTACATACCACAGCGCTAATGCAGCCTGGAAGAGGCTGTCCTCACCTGTTGTCCTGCATACATTGGGCAGTACCCGCAAGAACGTCCTTAGTCTGGTGAAATCAATGGGTTGCCTGGTGTCTTTCCTTTTTGTTTGCATATGCCCCCATTGCTCGCGTTGCTTCCTGCTAGTAAAACAAGAGCGCGCTTCACGCTGCAGCAGGGGAGGGGGCCTTCGCGATTCCCTTGCAGAAGTGTGCAGCAAGGCACAATGATTATGACCATATGTAATGTAATGTAATGTAAAATCTCATTTATAAAGAGCTACTACCACTCCAAGGAGCATCTTGGCGCTCAAAGCCAACCCAGCTCGAATAGGTTGGTGCACTGGAGGCAACATAAGGCACGATACACACACTACACTAGCGCCCTGCATACAGCGTCAGTAAGGGAGAAAATCCATGTCTTCAAGGATTTCCTGAAGTGTCTCTCCTTGGAGATAAATGGCAGCTGAGGTGGCAATTTGTTCCAGGCCCTGGAACCCAAACAAAAAGAGATTTCCCACCTTTAGTAACCAGTCTAAATCTGGGGATTACCAGAAGATTTTGATTAGCCGACCTCAAGCAACGTGTTGGCTGATAACGCTTAAAGCCCTTGGCCAAGTATCTGGGTCCTTGTGACCTTGTGACCATATGGCGCTGCGAGCTCCCGCAAGGAAATCGGCAGACGTGCACGCGTTGCCATTGCAAGCAATAAGAGCAATAGAGCATAGACACTCTATGAACACATTTAGGGGCATATTAACAAGGACCGGTGTTAAAATTATCACCGAATAATCAGCAGGAAACTGCCGATAAAACGGCGATAATAGGCTTGATAATACGCCCTTGTTAATTCCCATAGAAGCCCATGTTAACGCCAGAACATGGGCTTCTATGGGAATTAACAAGGGTGTATTATCGCTGTTTTATCTGCAGTTTCCTGCCGATAAAACGGCGATAATTTTAACACCGGTCCTTGATAATATGCCCCTTTGCTTCTACACGCTTGGGCCCTGGTAACAACGAAATATGATGATGTTTGCGGTCTGGAGGCTAAAAGCTGTAATGACATTGCGGGCTCCTAACACTGTACATAGGCTCCCATGTAACATGGTTTGTCTGAGTGATCATAGCTCCTCTCACGTGCACGGCCTTTCCATGTGCTCCATCCTCCTCCAAGTCTCTCCCAGGCCTTCTCGCACTGCCAACACCCCACGCTCCCTTTCGCTCTCTCCACATGCATCCGCCTCCACCCACTATTTCACTACAAGCCCCTGAGTTTCCCAAAGCTCCTTGCGTGGTCTGTGCATGAGCTCAAGTAATTTTACATCTTTTGTGCACAAGCGTCAAGTGCAGATTTGGAAATTAGTAATATTGTGTCAACAGACTATGATAAACTCCCACATTTTATATCGCCAGGATCACCTTTCTCATCCTCCGCATCCTTTCACCTCAGCATCAGTGCAGCATCACCACCTCAGCATCAGAGTAGCACCACCAAAGAATCACTCAGCCCCACCACAGCATCACTCATCACTACCTCAGCACCAGCATCTCCTCAGCATCATTGAACACCACCACAGCACCACCTGAGCATCAGCACGGCACCACTTCTGCATCAGTGCACCACCACCAGCACAGTACCGACTTAGTACCAGTGCAGCCTCACCACAGCACCAGCGCAGCATCACCTCAACAGCAACACAGCACAAAAGAAGCACCACCTCAGTATTAGTGCAACACCATCTCCACACCAGCACAGCACTCCCTCAGCATCAGTGCAGCATCACTGCCAAAGCATCAGCGCAGCACCATCCCAACATCAGCACAGAACCATCTCATCATCAGCACAGCACCACCTCCGCATCAGTGCACCCCCCCCCAGTGGAGTCCCACCTCAGCAGCAACTCAGCACCACTTCAGCATTAGCATAACACCAGCTCAGCACCACTTGAGCACCAGCCCAGCACTCCCACCACTTCAACATGACTCAGCAACACATCACTCAGCACCACCTGAGCATCAGACCAACATCAGTACAGCACCACCTGAGCACCAACAAAGCATCACTCAGCACCACCTGAGCACCACCAAAGCATCACTCAGCACCACCACAGCATCACTCAGCCCCACCTGAGCATCACACCAGCATCAGTACAGTACCACCTGAGCACCACCAAAGCATCACTCAGCCCCACCTCAGTATCACTCAGCACCACCTGCGCATCAGCACAGCATCAGCACAGCACCACCTCCGCATCAGTGCACCCCTGCCAGTGGAGTCCCACCTCAGCAGCAACTCAGCACCACTTCAGCATTAGCATAACACCAGCTCAGCACCACTTGAGCACCAGCCCAGCACTCCCACCACTTCAACATGACTCAGCAACACATCACTCAGCACCACCACAGCATCACTCAGCACCACCTGAGCATCACACCAGCATCAGTACAGTACCACCTGAGCACCACCAAAGCATCACTCAGCCCCACCTCAGTATCACTCAGCACCACCTGCGCATCAGCACAGCATCAGCACAGCACCACCTCCGCATCAGTGCACCCCTGCCAGTGGAGTCCCACCTCAGCAGCAACTCAGCACCACTTCAGCATTAGCATAACACCAGCTCAGCACCACTTGAGCACCAGCCCAGCACTCCCACCACTTCAACATGACTCAGCAACACATCACTCAGCACCACCACAGCATCACTCAGCACCACCTGAGCATCACACCAGCATCAGTACAGTACCACCTGAGCACCACCAAAGCATCACTCAGCCCCACCTCAGTATCACTCAGCACCACCTGCGCATCAGCACAGCATCAGCACAGCACCACCTCCGCATCAGTGCACCCCTGCCAGTGGAGTCCCACCTCAGCAGCAACTCAGCACCACTTCAGCATTAGCATAACACCAGCTCAGCACCACTTGAGCACCAGCCCAGCACTCCCACCACTTCAACATGACTCAGAAACACATCACTCAGCACCACCACAGCACCACCTGAGCACCACCTAAGCATCACTCAGCCCCACCTCAGTATCACTCAGCACCACCTGCGCATCAGCACAGCATCAGCACAGCACCACCTCCGCATCAGTGCACCCCTGCCAGTGGAGTCCCACCTCAGCAGCAACTCAGCACCACTTTAGCATTAGCATAACACCAGCTCAGCACCACTTGAGCACCAGCCCAGCACTCCCGCCACTTCAACATGACTCAGCAACACATCACTCAGCACCACCACAGCATCACTCAGCACCACCTGAGCACCACCTCTATCTAGAGTTCATTCACCACTTTGTACACAAACTACCTATCCTCCTCTATCTTCCTTTCCATCTATTCTGTGCAGCTCTCAGCCCTATCCATTCACCATGTCTCATAATTCCAATACACAAAGATGCCACACAACACACAATCCCACCACTAACAATTCCAATTCAACCACTCCAAACCACATGCATTCACTCCACTCCAAACCAAAACGTGTAGATAAGACATTGTCATTTACAGCGCCAGTAGCTCTAACTCTCTTAATTGTGAAACCCATTGCATTGCAAATGCTTGTTCTTTATGTCACCCTTTAATCTTTCTTCCCTTTTGATGTGTTTCCCTCCTGTTTTTTAGCCTCTGCCATTGTTTCTCTTCTCTTTCATCCTCACCTCTCCTGCTTGATTGTGGTTTTCCGTCCTTTCACTCTGCCCTCATGCATTGACATTCATTTAATTGTCCTTTATTTCACGTTTTATTCTTTGCATTAAGCACGCTTGTCTGCCTGTCGCTACTCGTGAACCAGTGGCCGGCTGCACAGGGATGCGACATATTTACAAGAATATGTTGCATCTCGGTGCTTCTCCCTGCGCTGGTGCACACACTGCAGCCATGCGCTGGCGCAGGCACCCTGGCACCGTGGTGCAAGGATGCCTGCGTCGTTGGGAGATTGTTCTTGTGCAGGAAGGGACACCTTCCCACACAAAAACAATCACTACAGGCATTTTGCTCCTCCAATGCGTCCTGTAGAATGCAGCACACATTGAAAGAGGAAAAAACGAGGAGCAATGAAAAAATGTCTCCTCTTTGCACCTCCCTACGTCACCTCTAGGGTGGCGTGGCATTCACACGCATCTCCAGATGTATGATTTCTTGTAAATCTGGAGATGTGTCTTGTTCCAAGGGTGTTCCGTGGGAACACCAACAGCAACACCCATGCAACGCCCCTTCCACACACAGTGCTGCGTTTGAAGGGAGCGTATTTACAAGGAGAGGAAAAGCCACGCAGGGTGGCTTTTCCTCTCCTTGTAAATATGGAGGAGCCCACTGCGCCACCAGTACGTCACGAAATTCCTCGTATGCATACAGTACATACTTTCGCTCTTTGTCGCACCCCCTGGGGTTGCGAGTACCCCAGCTTGGAAATGTCAAAAGTCACTGCCAAAATGATTGTAAGAGGCTGTGTAGAACCCCCTTTCTGTATGTGTCTGCTGTGTGATGACAAGAGCAGTTGTTGCCAAATAGCTAACGCTGCCTGCGGGTGAGTCCTAAAAATGGAATAGCAAATTCTAATAGTAAAAAAAACAACCTCTGCACAGCATCAAATCAAATCCATCAATTTTTAATTCTAAAGAAATCACATTTGCAAGCACAGTTGTGTTCAAAAGCATGTATTCAGTCTTTTACATTCAAATGACGTTGTAAATCAGCGTGCGTGGGGTTGGACACCTACTGGCCGCGAGACTGCCCCAAGTCTCCCTAAATGCATGATGGTACATGTAGTGACAAACAGTTTTACTCACTGAATATGAAGTGACTGCTTGCAGGTTCGAGAACAGTCCAGTACTTGACCCTTGACACGAGTTCCATATTCAACAGAAGGGCCACGCGACAGCTCGCAGGTACCAGCCACACTCCCAGGGCTCGAGTCGGGGTAGCACGCGGGTGGACGGCGTCCCCCCACTTCTTTTACCGGGAGCTCGATAACCATAAACTGCAAGCCACCTTTCCTGACGTCACTTGGGATATGGTTTTCGGAAGCCCTAACCCCACCAAGGCTAACCCTTCTGAACAACACAATGTGTGACACACACACCAAGGCTTCCAAGCACCGGGCTGCACTTGAACCAGGGAAGCACTCACCTAAAGTGAGCAGGGGCGGTGGGTGACATTTGAAAGTGGTGGGGCGCAAGATGATTTGCATACAGCACCGTAGCGAGCGAGCGTAGCGAGCGAGCGCAGCGAGCGAGCCCGAACCCCTTAAGGGGGGTTTGGGGGGATAACCCCCCCCTAGAAAATTTTGAAAAAAGAGAAGAAAAATCGTGCATTTTCCAAGCAAATTTGAGAAAGCAGGAAGGTTAATAAAGCAATTGTGAAAGTGCAGTTATTACATAAATAGATGGCATAACATAGGTAGCTGCTTATACAGTATAACCACAGAGCTTCATATATTCCGTCCTATTACGCTGCTGAATTCAAACTATAAGACTTGCATGAAAATCTCAGCTCTAAGAGTAGAAGAAGTTGCACAGCAGTTGGGAGACAGCCTTTACAAAGCCCTCTGTCCTACTCGTTTTTTGCACCTTTCTGCCCCCTGTTCCACTTGTTTTTGTGCCCTTCTGCCCTCTGTCCCACTCGTTTTTGTGCCTTTCTGCCCATAAGGGGGGGTTCGGAAAATTTTGAAAAAAGAGAAGAAAATCGTGCATTTTCAAGCAAATTTGAGAAAGCAGGAAGGTTAATAAAGCAATTGTGAAAGTGCAGTTATTACATTACAAACACACGCCCACACACAGAGACACGCTTTCACATACAGACTCACCCACACATCAATCCACACACACACTCAGACAGACACCCCCCCCACACACACACACACATATCTAGATAGATTCCACTCTCCACGGTCACTACATGAGGTGCCAGCTCGCTACCACACATGCCTATTCTTTCGAAAAGGCAAATAAAGGATCTAGCATACACACACAGACACACACACACACACACAAACACACACACTCATGCAGATTGTGTTCCTGCAGGGAGCTTGCTGTCAGGCTGTTTGAGGCCTAAGTACTTGCAGCCAGTTTTTACAGTCCGTCTTTGTTTACATCTTAGATGTACCCCAAAAGTGAGCACATCCCACCAGCAAAACCGAAAAACCATAAATATTGTAGCAAGGCCAACTCTGAAGCAGTGTAGTCTTACAGGCTAAGGGAAAGATGGAAGCAGCGGGCTCACAAAAATATGGTGGCACTGTGGCAGCCATTGTGTGCTCTTTAGTCAGATTAAAGTGCTTTAACATTAACATAATAGTGTTTAAGTGTATTTAGGTTCCGACAGGACAGGATGTGAGGCTGATGCCAGGCTTCCAGGAACAGGGTGCGTGTAACACAGTAACCCAGACGACGGCAAGGTGTAGAAAATTGCTGACATGAAAATTAAAATTAAGCTACTGCTTCTCCCTAGCCCACGCCATCTCAACCCCTTCATGGAATTCACACCGACTTCACCTCTATACTGTATAACAGGAAACAGCCCACAAACTTTCCATTTGAATCCCTGAGGTAGCCATAGTGATTTCTTAATGTTAGCTGCTCAAACGCCATTGCCTAAAACTAAATCAGTATCCCCGAATGTCCAGACGGCCTGTTCCTGGCTCATTCATACCAGTTGTGATATACCCCCAAAATTCATGTATGTGATCGTTGAACAGGACACTTGATTTACACAACACGACAGTCTGTGACATTATGTGTCTGCCAAGTCACACACCCACATCTCCCCTGCCTTATAATGGTTACCTATTGGTTACAAGCTGCATGTATATGGATCATTCTGTCTCTGCAACAGCTTCAGAGCTTCTCCGTGAAGTATGGCAGATGTGGAGAAAACTACCAGGACTGTTGTACATGCTGCTAAAAGTCCCAATGAATTTCGCCTTAACTATTACATTCTAATCAGCAATGGTAAAGACAGCAGGGAATTGTTATAAATGAAGCTGGTCTTTATTTATTGTTTCTGTATGGAGTATTGGATGCCTGTTTTGTGATTACCAAACCGCTGTAGCACAAATAAAGAAATACAACACAGAAACAAAAAACGATGCTCGAAGATAGCCTCAAATTTCTCCTTCATAAACTTTACGAGCTGGATTTCATAACTCACATTATTCCGTTTCTTCAGGGGCCCATTTTCATGCAGGGTTCTTAACTATTAATTTCTGGATTCCCAAAGCACCAGCACCTTTGCCAGCTCGTTATGCTATAGCCTCAATTGAACCTGACCTGATTACACTGATTTGGCATTGGTTCTGTTTTTCTAACAACTTTCCACCTATGAACTTTTAATAAGCAGTCTCTTTCACTCAGACCCAAAGCACTGCATATTCATAGCACATTCACTGCAGAGTGTGTACAGGTGACGTTTATCAATAATCTAAGCAGCCCAATAAAACAGGAGGAGCGTGAGCATTGCTCTCACTTACAAGCTGAGTATAGCATCCTCTGGCCCAACACAGTTGAAAGCTATAAAGAACGCTTGTGTTTGGAAGAAATGTGCAGCCCCCTTGCACCCCAGATGAGTCCTGATCCAGCTAAACTTGGCATATAAATGACCCAAGAGAAGCACACTTCCTGTTAGAAGAGAGCATGAACCCACTCATCCAAAATGATGGGGGCTCCCTGCATTGTGTCATGAGGGGCCTCGAGTCTCCCAAATCTGGCTTTCGGCCAGGGCTGGAGTGTACGAGTGCAGTTGTGTACCTACAGTGGGTTCAGGGGCCTGCTCTACCCCCCCTGCACTCCTGCACTCTTTCTGGAAGTCTGCACAAGTTTATCCGACACAGTAACCAGAGTACAAAACTGTGAAAGCAGCGACAAGCCCCCTAGCAATGAGCAAATAAGGCAAACCACGCCCCAATTTGCATGACCTAAATATTTTCTACATATATTGCTTCGAATGAGGCACACATAACAGAAACCAAAACTCTCATTAGCAGTTGCACAGCCTTCTCCTGAAAGGAACAAAAAATAACTTTGAAAAAGATACAACGAATATAAAGTCTCAGATGCTGACCTAGTCATTTGTGAAACTTCACTCAGAGAGGCCAAACATGAGAAGGAGGCTGTAAACATCAGAAACCAGAAAGCTGAGTAGGTCTGTGTACAACATGGACACAATACAAGACAAGATGACAACTAATGATGAGGCATCATGGTGTTGGCTATTACGGTGGTTTTAAAGTAAAGATACATTTGTTATGCTTTTTCATATTAAGAAGAAACGGAATGTCAGGAAGGTGTACTCATCAGTCAAGGAGCCATAACTCCATATCTTAATTTCAATAAGCTTCCTTAAATGTTCAGTTCAGAGTGCGCCAACTGTACATAACAAAATCCAGGATGCCTAAACATCCTACAAGAATAAAGCCCGTTTTAGTTTATGCTATGAATCAGGGTGGACGGGCCCATGCATCTGGGTGTGCCGTGTTCATCACTGTGCACTGCCCTTGAACCCGATGGTGCAGTGCCTTTGATCTACTGTGACCCTGGAATTGAAGTACACGAGTGTGACTGTGCAGTGCCGCTGCAGCCGAGCGCGCAGTGCTAGTATGAAGTGCTCCAGGACATGAACAGTCTGTGCCACTGAGTGTGCAGCGTTCTCGAGTATACAGTATCCCTCGGGCGCAGTGTCCCATTAACTGAGTAGTGTGCCCCTACATGTACTGCTAGCTCCGTACAGTGCTCCCCAGTACTCGCTGGACAACTCCCGCACGGCTACCAGTACAAGATCGTCATACTACATTGCTGGCTGCTTCTCAAACTGCCTTTGGTTGTGCATAAAACCAACCGTGTAGGCTGATAGGGGGAACTCAAAACCTATTCATTTTTTGGCCTCTCTACTGAGTGGTGATTGTGATCTTCATTGGCTTTATGGTATTACTGTTCTGTCTACTGCTCTTCCTCTATCCTATTACATTATGCGTTTCACTCCATCGCTCCTGTTTGCCCTTGCTGTCATCGCCCATTCTATAGCATTATCCTCGCTTCCATCTCCTGCACACTCGTTTACAGTCATTCCGTTTCACTCTCTTTCGCACTTTCCTCTCACTTTCATTCTGGTTCCCACTCCTGAGTTTCTCCCCTTTCTTTGCTTCTTTTTATCTGACTTCCTCTGTCTCCTTCTCCTTCAGCCATCTGTTCCTCTCGCAGTAGTGGCTCCTCTTCCAGATACTTCTCGTGCCTGGCTCCTGCACTCACTGTGTCTCCGATTAACAGCCAGGCAGCGGCTTGCTTTTTAGGCAATAGGACGTGGCATCCTATGACTTGTAGTATTGCAATTCAAGTTGTAAGTGTGGGCTGTAAACCAGAGCATGCACAGCCTTGTTGAATAACATGCCAGACCTGTCTGAAGGGCTCATGGTGATATGGGGGTACTTCGTAACTGGGCAGATCTGATGTGAGTGAGCAACACGGGCCATGGGACAGACACATGTGCCTCTATGTCACCTACCTAGTGCAGAAGGAGCTGTAGAACCGAGAAGGGAAGTGTGCATTGATTACTGAGCGTCAATCACAGCTCTCGAAGGACCCTTGTTGAGGTGCAGCTTCACATAAAAAGGAACACTTCTCAACTTCACGTTCTTCCAATGTAGATTAACACAAACTTTGACCTGTGTGCCACTATCAAGAGACTGGCACACTGAAACCTGCCTAATGCTGTTTCTAACGACCCTGGCGGTGAGTTGCTTAGGGGCCCAAATGAAGGCAGATACTTAGCATTAAACGAAAGCCAAAACTATTATCATTGTAAATGTATGCTTTTGAAATACCAGTGTATGAGGTTTATTTATCCTTTTTCATTCATACCTAAACATTTGGTCCACAATTCTTCTCTATTTTGCTCTTTCTCATTTTCTTGTTACATTAGGTGGTTTTCACATAGAGCCCATGTGCAAGTTACTTAGCGCCCTGGTGCTTTTCCTTGAAGACATACGTGTCCTCGCTCACAGAGTCGTCGGACCATGCACAATATATGATGAGAGGGGCTGTGAAGGATGCTGAGTTTCATCTGCGGTTTACATGGCATTGGCCCTTTCCCTCACTCTCTCCTGCTCTCATTTCTCCCACCACCTCTCACCCACCTTTCCATGACATTATGTTGTTCACTCTGCCTCTCCTGCCTCTTGTCCACTGCTCTCTTTCTATACCATGACCCCTTCCCCCAGCTCACTTCCTGCTCATCACTTTACTCGTGCATTCCATTTGCTCTTTCCCTTTTTTCCACAGTTTTTCTACTTCTCACAACCTTTTCGCTCGTACTCTTTTTCCCTCTCTTGTATTGTCATCTCAGTCTCGTGTCTCTCGCCTGTCCACCTTCTCTTCATCTTCCTCTCCTACTTCCGATACTTCCTCTGCCTGGCCCCTGCCTCTCATCACTCCTACCCGCCCGTGTCTCCATTTACCAGTCAGTGCAGAGGCCAGAATAGCTTACATGTGGCCCCAAATCATTTATGACAACTTCAGCAGTCCCTTGCTTTTCAGTCAACATCACAGTGCATCCTGGGATGTGTAGTTTCGCTTTCAAATTGAAGAATTCTATGAGTTTTGAGCACCTGCATTAACATGCCAGTGTTGCCTGAAGGCGCCACTGGTGACATGAGGCCACTTGTTGGCTGTTGTCCTGAGCTAAGGTGAATGGCAACACATGACACTGGCACAGCCCCCTCCCTGCACATCACACACACACAGTCAAATCATGAGAAAAGCTTGCACTGCTGAATCAGAGTGTGGTGAGCTGAAAGCATTCCACCATTTATGCGTGTAATGTGCTGCAGCTGGTGCCGTTATTAAACTCTTCCATAGAACACAACAACTCCAGGGTCTCTTCACCAGACTCTAAACTGTCCATGATAGTGCCATGCATGACCAAAACAGCCTCTGTTGACTTCCATTTCAATACTGAAAACTCGCACATGACACTCAGAAACTTTCAAAAACAAAGCGCTTATTTAACATTACCTTTTTTCCTTCTGTATTTGAGCTATTCATTTCTTCTATGCTCCTTCCGTATATCTTTCATCCCTCCACTTTTCCCTTACGGTCCCTAATGCCCTTCTGTCACTTCCCTTCCTTACTTTCTTCCTCATTTTCAATATTCACACGTTTTTTTTACAATGATATGAAAATGCTTATTAATGTCACAGTTATGCGCATTTGTTGAAAAACAGTCCTGTGCAACGAGTCCCACAGTTGTAAATAGCTCTCTGCTGCATGTTTATGTGGCAAATATGTGAAAGGCTCGGCTCGTGCACAGACTCTTAAGAGTCAGAGCCGACCCGGCTCGGCTCTGCTCTCCCCGTTTTTTTGTTGCCTCACTCACCGGGCATGCTCCACTTGTGCCAAACAGCCGCCTGAGTTTCACGCTGCCTCTCCACGCCAGCTGAAGGGGGAGACTGATTAACATACTGAAATAAATCCAGCAGCTCGCCTCACTTCATGCACAACAATGGCAACACATGACACTGGCACAGCCCCCCGGACATCTGCTTTCTGCATCCGTACAGGAGGCGCCCTTCAGGAGGGAACAAAGTAATGTGGGACTGCTTTTGAAGGACATCGACGAAGATGGTCAAAAAGAGCGCGGTGACCCCAAAGGTGAAAGTGGCCGGTGCCCCCAGAGCCGGACTGATGAGTGACATGGCGCCAGTGCTGTATTGGAGCATGCCCGAGGTCTGCCTGGTGTACGCATCCAGGTTATTGTTCGCGCCCATGTCCGTGAAGTGCTCGAACCTCCCGTCTAGGGCCAGCCTGTCGCCCAAAAGTAGTTACACATGTTTGCGTAGCACCCAGAGTCGACATAGTTGCACGGTGCCGAGCTCTCGGACCCCATGGCTGCGCTCTGCTCCGGCCCAGGACAGCTCTCTCTCTGCTCGCTTCGAGTCGTCCTGCCAGAGCGGTCTCCACTTCGCAGACTGCGGACAGGGTCAGTGTGTCTGTCTCTCCGTGCGCACCGCAGACCCTTATAAAGCCCCCGCGCAGACACGCGCGCCCTGTGCCAGGCGCGCCCTGTGCCAGGCACCCCCGCCCATCCACACTTGCGCAATATATTTAAACTGCTAGAGTAGACTAACACAGACCCGCCGGTTTGCGAAACATTTTCAACTTGTGGGTGGGTGGGGGGGGGGGGGGGGAGGGAGAGACACTCAATTTATGGGAAGTACCGGAGGGCCAGCTTGGTTCATGCCCTAGGACCGGGATTTACATTGCATAAAAAAACTGAGGGTCTCTCAAAGTGGCGCGGACTGTCTAATTAACGGCATGGCCTAAAACACATGTACCAAAAAAATGTGTGCTTAGGGGGCGTTAAAGAAATCCTTTGAGCCCAATGGGCGTTGCGCACCTGGGCAAATGTGATGGTTTTGTAACTGCATCGGATCCAGAGATGTATTGCAACAAGTAACATTCCACCTAGAACAAGCCAGAACTATTGGCTTTGTCAATGCTTATTAGTTCCATTAGATAACAGCCAACAACTAAGACTTCGTTGTATTTAAGGATGAAAATGATTCAGTGCTGAAATGAGAGAGTGAAAGAAGCGTAACAAGTCTCTCTGAAGTTACAAGGCGCGTGAAGGGGGCGCTGCAGCAGAGGTAAGATTTATTTTTCACCCTGAGGGTGAGGGCAAACATGGGGAGCACGATAGAGACCCGTCTCAGCCGCAGGACCCGGCCCACTTAAAGCCCTGAAGTACGAAACGAGCCTGGAAAAAACAAGTCACATCTAAAAACATATATACATTAAAACTGATTACATTACACATGGAAAATAGCAAGTAGTAAAAAAACAAACCAGGTAAAACTTGATCCGCTACATTGGACCAGAGTTAATCACATCTAAAAACACACATATATATATATATATATATATATATATATATATATATATATATATATATATATATATATATATATATATATATATATTCACTGAAAAAACCATAGGTTATAGACCATATATAGTTAGGAATTAGCATTTAAAAAACCTTGAAAATTCACTGAAAAAAACATAGGTTATAGACCATATATAGTTAGGAATTAGCATTTAAAAAACCTTATTTTACTCACACAAAACCATTGAAATTCCATATATAGTTAGTTGCACTAACTATATATCGCGCACCCGCAATCCACTGCTGATCATGTCACATATTACATCATTCATGACATGGTCAGTGACATCACTGATGACATCTCAAATGACATCACTGATGACATCACTGATGACATCATCCAGTGACTGTGTGTTTCTGTAAAGTTTAAATATGTTTTACATATTGAAGAATGAGTAGATGTATAAGTGTCTGGACGAAGGATTTAGTAGGTGCATGACTGACTGTATGAGTGAGTGATTAAATGTGTCTCACTGAGTGCATGGGCTAGTGACTAAACTGTCTTAATTTGTGCATTATTATGTCTGTTGTTCTGTAAACTGCTGCATGTGTTGATCAGTAGCTATATGAGTAACTATATGGGTTATTGATTGATTGTCCAAGTATTTGTATAGGAGACTGAGTGTGTGTGTGGCTGGCTGGGAGGTGTATGACTCTGTGCAGATCAATCTGTACTTGTATCAATGATTGTATAAGAAGGTAAGTATGTGTTAGTATATGTTTGAAAATGTAAGGTGCTCTATGTTTAAGTGTATAGATTAGAAAATGGAAGTGTGATTGATTCTTTACAGGACTGACTAGGTGTGTGAGTAACCCCATGGATGAGTGGCAGAGTGTGAGTGTCTGTATAGGTGTATGAGTGCATATGATAGTGTTGTAAAGATGAGTGATTGTATGTATGAATGATTGTATGGGTAAATGAGTGAATGTGTGTGTAGACGTAGGAATCAGTGAGTGCGTATGTAGTAACTAGTATTGGTGTGTCAATGGTTTCAAAAATTATACTCTGTATTTAACACTGGGTGTAACTGAGGTTATATTAAAGTGTGAGGAGATGCATTGTATTGTCACATGAATGATATCATCAGTGATGTGGTCATTGATGTCAAATGAGATGTCATCAGTGATGTCATCAGTGATGTCATTTGAGATGTCATCAGTGATGTCATCAGTGATGTCACTGACCATGTCATGAATGATGTAATATGTGACATCATCAGCAGTGGATTGCGGGTGCGCGATATATAGTTAGTGCAACTAACTATATATGGAATTTCAATGGTTTTGTGTGAGTAAAATAAGGTTTTCTAAATGCTAATTCCTAACTATATATGGTCTATAACCTATGGTTTTTTCAGTGAATTTTCAAGGTTTTGTAAATGCTAATTCCTAACTATATATGGTTGTGAGAAGTTGGCCTGGTAGGGGATGTTTCCAATTCTGGAACCACCTACTACCTGACCAAACAATCCCTTATGGTGTCTGGTTGTAAGTCAACCTTATTAGACAAGCTATCCTAGGGGTAGCATGGACTAAGCAGCCTAAAGGCTTAACTTAAGAGGTCGTGTTAAGCGAGCTGTTTTACCACATACAATCCTGTAATACCAAATGAAAGGACACCACACAAGTATATATTATAAAAATATATGTGTTTATTACTAAAAACAATCCCCAGTATTCTTTATGAATAAAGGGGCACAAGCGTTAAATCAAAAGCACTGTTTAAACATACAAGTTGCACAATTATGGATGAGGGCGGGTGGCCACTCAAACCATATACTAAACAAGTGGTATAAGAGAGACCACTCGAACAGTGGTTAGGCCTAGGGCCTAGGGAATCGCTGGGAGCAGTCAGGACAAGCAATGCTGAAGTCGGGAATGGCCCTCGGGATTCGGGAGATGTGCGGAAAGCGCACGCATGCACCAATGTTAACCAATGGTGCGTAAAAGTCATAGAGTTAAAGTTTAAGGACACTTCCGCTGAACCTAGAGGAACAAAACTTAACACACAGACCCTAGAGGTGTGCACCAGTGTGGGAACACCGGCGGAGCAAAGTTACCTCACCCACAGGAAGTGGGTGCACAGGGTCGAAGTGGCGTCGGGTTTTGACACGCAGGCTCTTGGTGCTTGGAGCTGAAAGGGCTGCAGGCGGGTTGAAGATGAAGTGTCCGGTGGAGTCCAAGGGTGGACTCAAGTTGTAGAGTACCTGAAAGCAGAGGGGACAGAGTCTGGGTCACTCAGCAGTGACCAGGGTGGAACCAGGACGGAACCAGGCAATGTCGGGCGCAATCAGGTGGTCGTCGAGGAGCTTCTCTCCGCTGTCACGTGGGCTCTGGGGCATCTGCGACGTCCAGGAGCAGGTCACGATCTGTCCCACGCAGGCTCTCACCGTCGGTGCAGTCGGCTTCAAGTTTGGAGCAAACAAGCCTTGGTAAGAGCAATCCACGCAGGATCGGAAGATTGCTTCTCACTCGGACCAGGAAGGTCAGAGTCGGGGCTCCTTTTCAGGGGAGCTGGTGTGGATCTGGAGCAACCAGAATCACAAGTCTTCTTAGGTAGTTCGTCGGCACAGGGACCACAAGCCAGCTGGCAAGTGACCGGGCCAACGCGTTGAGCCAAATCGTGCCAAAGGGCCCCACGCAGCACTCGTCGAGTGTGGAGGGCTGAACTTCG
Source organism: Lissotriton helveticus (assembly GCF_964261635.1). Taxonomy (NCBI): domain Eukaryota; kingdom Metazoa; phylum Chordata; class Amphibia; order Caudata; family Salamandridae; genus Lissotriton; species Lissotriton helveticus. Next base: position 33,715,655 of record NC_136067.1, on the reverse strand, counting down.
GCTCAGGAGTAGCTCAGGGTAGGGGCTTCTCAAACCCCGGTGCACAGCTTCGAGGGTCACTCGTGGGCTGCACGGTCAGCGTCTCGTGGTCACTTCAAGATGGCGTGCCCCACGCTTCCGGTCGCCTCCACGGGTCTCAGCTTTGCAGGGACTGTGGATCGGGCTGTTAGAAGCTGGGCAGGCTTAATCTTGTCGATCTCAGTCACTCGAGTTCCGGCGGGAACTGCAACTAAGTAGACGTCGAGGGCTGGATGGTGCCTGCTGCTGCAGGGTGGTCACTCCTTGACCACAAGGGAGATTCTTCGGGCTTCCACGTTGAGATGGAGGGCGAAGGGTCCAGAATATCGTTTCAAATGTTTCTTCCAGGAAATCTGATGTGCATTGGCACTGCTCCCACTCTTATTCGAATCTGGTGGGCGTGATTACCTGCTAGGTCCCCTCCTATGGGTGGGACCCAGGAAGTGGGTGGATACACCCCCTTCCTTTGATCCAGGCCGCCTTGGCACGAGGGCTGGAGTGCCCCAGAACCGGTTTGGCCGGATTATGCAAGGGGCAGCCTTGTGCGCCCCAGGCAGTGTCTGGTTTCTTTCAAACCTCCCTGCTACAATACACTATCTCCTGTCTGGAGGGCGGTGACACCCTCCTGTGACAGGAAACCCTTTGTCCAGGACCCCCTTGACTGAGTTTCGGTCAGCTCCAGGGGTCCAGACATTTGTCTGTGGCAGAGGCATCCATTTTGTGGATCTTAAGGCCTTTGGAGAAATCAACCGCATTAAAGTGAAGTAACATGTCTTACCCCTCTAGAGGGGTGGAATGCCATCCCCGTCGCCAGAACTGGCGAGGGGATGGTATTCCAAAGCGTATGACACCTTACACGACATGTTTTGATAAAGCCAAACCAAAGTTGCTAAATAACCGCGAGGATTATAAGGCACTTAATAGTATATGGTATGGCATTATCCTGAAACAGCTTAGGGATTTGTTCCCGACGGCTGCAGACAGGCTCAGCTCATGCTAGAGCTCCATCTCACATAAAACCATGCACCCAGCCTCCAGGATTGGTGAGGCCTGACTATAGGAGTGGCTCACAGGTTTACATGTGTCCAGATATAGGTCTAGACATAGGTATACTATATCTAAGCAAGGGGTGTGTACACCACCTTACCCCAGCTGAGTGATCAGCCAGTTGTGTCAATTTAAGAACCAGCCAGGGGTGGCAAAAGATATGCTGCAGCCCCTGGTAGGCCTTAGTGGCTCCTGTGCCCTGTGCACCTATAGTGCATTCTACAGGGGCTGACAAGGAGTCCATTTCCAATTGGTATGTGCCTATAGCACATGTGTCATTAATTTAGTGAGAGAACAGCAGGCTGGGGGTCTGATCAGCAGGCCCACAGCCTCAGTAGTCGAAAACCAGTGAAGCAAAAAGCAAAAATTTGGGGTGACCATAGGATAGCAGACCCTACTCTCCTACACAACCCCCCCCCAAACGCAGGGACATTAAACTAACCTTGACCAGATAAGTCTTCATGTTCTAAGTGGAAGTACCTGGAGAGACCATCTGCATTACCATGGTCAGTCCCTGGGCGGTGCTCCACTGTAAAGTCCATCCCCTGTAGGGAAATGGACCACCTGAGTAGTTTGGGATTTTCACCCTTCATCTGATTAAGCCACAAGAGGGGCTTATGGTCTGTTTGCACCAGGAAGTGAGTTCCAAACAAGTAGGACCTCAACTTCTTTAATGCCCAAACCACAGCAAAGGCCTCCCTCTCAATGGCTGACCAACGTTTTTCTCTTGGGGTTAGCCTCCTGCTAATGAAAGCAATTGGCTGGTCTTGACCATCTTGATTAAGTTGTGAGAGTACAGCTCCCACCCCCAACTCAGAAGCATCTGTCTGAACAATGAACTGTTTGGAGTAGTCAGGACTCTTTAGGATAGGTGCAGAGCACATGGCCTTCTTCAGGTCTTCAAATGCCTTCTGACAGCTAACTGTCCACTGAACCTTTTTTGGCATCTTCTTGGATGTCAAGTCATTTAATGGTGTCACTATAGACCCATAGTTTTTCACAAACTTTCTGTAATACCCAGTCAAGCCCAAGAAGGCTCTGACTTGTGTCTGGGTAACTGGAGGAGCCCAGTCCTGTATGGCCTGGATTTTGCTTTCCAGTGGCTGAACCTGGCCTCCCCCTACTAGGTGGCCCAGGTATACAACCTTACTCTGCCCTATCTGGCACTCTGTGGCCTTGATAGTTAGGCCTGCCTTTTGCAGGGCCTCCAAAACTTTCTTCAGGTGGATCAGGTGATCCTCCCAGGTGGAGCTAAAGACAGCAATATCATCTAGATAAGCTGCACAAAAGTCATCCAACCCAGTAAGGACTTGGTTCACCAACCTTTGGAAAGTGGCAGGTGCATTCTTCAAACCAAAGGGCATTACCACAAACTGATAATGTCCACTAGGGGTAGAGAATGCTGTTTTGGCTTTTGACTCCTCAGCTAGTCTGATTTGCCAGTAGCCAGCTGTCAGATCAAATGTGCTCAGAAACTTGGCAGAAGCCAATCTGTCAATGAGCTCATCTGCTCTTGGAATGGGGTGAGCATCTGTCCTAGTGACAGCATTGAGACCCCTGTAATCCACGCAAAACCTCATTTCTCTCTTACCATCTTGGGTATGAGGTTTTGGCACCAGGACTACTGGGCTGGCCCATGGGCTCTCTGATGGCTCAATCACTCCAAGCTCCAACATCTTTTGCACCTCAGCCTTGATGCAATCCCTGACATGATCAGGTTGCCTGTAGATCTTATTCTTGACAGGCAGACTGTCACCAGTGTCCACAACATGGGTACACCAGTCAGTTTGGCTGGGTGTGAGTGAAAACATTTGCCTGTGAGCCTGCAAAACTTGTCTGCAGTCCCTCTGTTGTTGGTCAGTGAGGCTGCCTGCCAAGGCTACTCCATCAACTGAACCATCATCAGGGTTCTGAGAAAGCAGGTCTGGGAGAGGGTCACTCTCTTCCTCCTGTTCCCCATCTGTGGCCATGAGCAAGCTCATGTCCTCCCTGTCCACAAATGCTTTCAAGCGGTTCACATGGATTACCCTGTGAGGGCTCCTGGGTGTTCCAAAGTCTACCAAGTAGGTGACTTCCCCCTTCTTCTCAATAATAGGATAGGGTCCACTCCATTTGTCTTGGAGTGCTGCTGGAGCCACTGGCTCCAGTACCCATACCTTCTGTCCTGGTTGGAACTCTACCAGTACAGCCTTTTGGTCATGCCAAGCTTTCTGTAATTCTTGGCTGGCCTCCAGGTTTTTGGATGCTCTTTCCATGTACTCAGCCATCCTGGAGCGGAGACCAAGTACATAGTCCACTATGTCTAGTTTGGGCTTTTTGAGAGGTAACTCCCATCCTTCCTTCACCAAACACAATGGACCTCTCACAGGGTGGCCAAACAAAAGTTCAAAAGGGCTGTAGCCAACCCCCTTCTGTGGGACCTCTCTGTAAGCAAAGAGCAGGCAGGGTAAAAGAATGTCCCATTTCCGCCTGAGCTTCTCTGGTAATCCTTTTATCATGCCTTTAAGGGTCTTGTTAAATCTCTCCACAAGCCCATTGCATTGTGGATGATATGGGGTGGTAAACTTGTAGTTTACTCCACATTCCTTCCACATTGCTTTTAGATAGCTGGACATAAAATTCGTCCCTCTATCTGATAGTACCTCCTTAGGAAAGCCCACTCTTGAGAAAACTGCAATGAGGGCTTTTGCCACCACAGGTGCTGTGGTGGTCCTTAGGGGAATAGCCTCTGGATACCTGGTGGCATGATCCACTACCACCAGTATGAACCTGTTCCCAGATGCTGTTTGGGGGTCCATTGGACCCACAATATCAATTCCAACTCTCTCAAAGGGGACCCCCACCACAGGTAGTGGTATTAGGGAGCCTTTGTTGTGCCACCTGACTTACCACTGGCTTGGCAAGTGACACAGGAGCGACAAAACTCCTTGACATCCTCTGACATGTGAGGCCAGTGAAAGTGTGGAACAAGCCTGTCCCACGTCTTGTTCTGGCCTAAGTGTCCTGCAAGGGGAATATCATGGGCCAAGGTAAGAAGGAACCCCCTAAACTGCAGAGGTATGACCAACCTCCTGGTCATGCCAGGCTTGGGGTCTCTAGCCTCTGAGTAAAGGAGTCCCTCATCCCAATACACAGTATGGGTACCTTTAGCATCCCCAGCAGCCTCAGCAGCAGCCTGCTGTCTGAGGGGTTCAAGGGAAGGGCAATCTAATTGAGCCTGCCTCAGGTCTGCCCTTGAGGGTCCCCCTGTCCCCAGAAACTCAACCTGGTCAGGTTCAAGTTCCTCTGAGACAGTCTCCTCTTGGACTGCAGAATCAGTTTCCTCTGAAACTTGATCCTCAACCTGGGGCAAGGTGGAAGGCTGGGCTTCTCTTGGGTTGTGGCTGGTCTATTGTCTCAAGATCCACCACTGGTTCAGGAAGTCACTTCTTAGCCTGAGCCCTTGTCATGGCAAGGACATGCTCTGAAATCCCTAGCATTTCTGCATGAGTCCTGTACTCCACTTCTGACCATGCTGAGCTTTCAAGGTCATTGCCTAACAGACAGTCTACTGGTAGGTCTGCACTCACCACAACTTTTGATTTGTATGTCCATTTAAGTGGTTTGAATACGGTCCTGTTCTTGAAAGTGAGCCAGTTGGCCTGGTGACCAGATTCAGTCTGAGCATAATAGGACGGAATGTATGAAGCTCTGTGGTTATACTGAATAAGCAGCTACCTATGTTATGCCATCTATTAATGTAATAACTGCACTTTCACAATTGCTTTATTAACCTTCCTGCTTTCTCAAATTTGCTTGAAAATGCACGATTTTTCTTCTTTTTTTTTCAAAATTTTCTTGGGGGGGGTTATCCCCCCAAACCCCCCTTTGGGAGTTCGGGATCGCTGCGCTCGCTCGCTACGGTACTGTATGCAAATCACTTTGCGCCCCACCACTTTCAAATGTCACCCACCGCCCCTGCCTTGGTGCCATCGTTCTGCTGCCTTGGAACTATTCACACAGCAGTTTGCTACTGATGACCCACCCCCGCGATGCCCCACGCCGTTATTTGCTGGGTGGCAACTTACTAGACATCACTTTCGTGTCATCTAGATTTCGGCGCGTTCTGCTGCCTTGGAACTATTCGCACAACAGTTTGCTACTGATGACCCACCCCCCGCGACGCCCCACACCGGAAATCTGGACGTTGTGCTGCGTTGGGACTATTCGCACAGCCGACCGCTACTTCGTTGTTTTTCCCTAAAAATGTTTATATGTTATTACTATTTTTGTTTTCTTGTATATATTTATAAATTATTAAAGTTTTATAATCTTACTACTTTGTCGGAGTGCTATATATTTTTAATGTGACACATAATTGTAAAAACTTTGATGTACAAAGAGTCATCCCTGGAATCTTCCGCTTCACGCTCGGTCCCCTCCCCAATCACAATACAGGATGGTTTTCAGATAATAGCAACGCTTCTGCTGTGACGGATCTCATCGAGTGTGGGCCTTGATCTACTATAACTCCTTTGAAGAGGGGTGATTCTTTACAGCTGTGGCCATAAACTACATCTGCAGGGCTAGCTGATAGCCTAGGACCGGCCTGGACAATCGGACACAGAGGAAAAGGAGTGTCAGAGGGTGCGGTAGTGAATAGGGCGAAAGGGAGGTGTCGGGCGGGCACAGGGTGTGATTCTCAGGGAAGAGCAGCGCAGATGGGGGGAGGTTTATTACCCATGCATAAGACAGAGAGCGGGGGTGACCACTGCCTGGGTGAGATGCTTGCGAGGGTGGGGAGCCATGCTAAGGATCGACAGCGTGCACAGAGTGGGTCTGGTCAAGGCATCTAAAATGGCTGCCGTGCACGACAAAAGTGTGGCATTTGAAAAAAGACAAGATGGCGCAGACAATGTTTTTCAACACTTCCTGATTTCCTTCGAATCGAACGTTAACAGACGTTGGGGCATATTACCAAAGTTAAGCGATATTTATCCCTAACGATGCATTGTAAAGATTTTTTTACCGTCAGAAATTATCGCAGATAAACCTTGCTATTATCAAGGTTTATCGCAAATACGATAAAAAACGACCGCAATGCATTAATATCGCTGAAAACTCAGCGATATTCATGCATTACCGAGCTAATGCTCTTAGCCATGTTATCCACCTCCCATTGGATAACATGGCTAAGAACTGCTCAGGGCAGCTGTTACTTTTTGGAGATATTCGCGCTTATCTCGAATATTTCCAAAAGTTGATAATAGGAGATAGCGATGTTAGCGACTGTTTCCAGTCGCTAACATCTTGGCACGCCCACTTTGCATGTCATTAGTGATAAATATCACTCACATGCAAAGTGGGGCCCAAGATGGTCGCTATCTTCTACTAGCCGTCGCTAACTGGTGTTAGCAACAGCTAGGTAATACAGATATAATTTTATCTCCGCGAAGCGGAGCGCTGTTACAGATATATATCTTGTTTTTGAACGTTAATTTCTCAAAATGCACTGAAGCACATATATTGAGACCTAGCAAAGGCACATCGGGCTACCAGTCCCTAATATTTTACCAAGTTTCGTGCAAATCCATTCAGCCGTTCGATTATTATTATTAATTTTTTTTTTTGCCCCGCGGGGCCCTTTTAAAACCTCCACATCAAACCTAGGGGGTCAGCGAGGATCTACTATGCCCCCTTATGGTCATTTGCCCCTTCGCTTTGGCCTCCTCTTGTCTCTCGATCCTACCGAGAGACAAGATGGCGGCCGCTACGTACTGTTTGGAATGTTTACAGACACCGGAGAGCCAATCAGCTTCGCTTCGCAAAGCTCCGTAACGCGAAAAGTACGCGAAGCGGTGCGCTGTTACAGATATATATCTTTTTTTGAACGTTAATTTCTCATAAGCACATATATTGAGACCTAGCAAAGGCACATCGGGCTACCAGTCCCTACAATTTTGTCAAGTTTCGTGCAAATCCATTCAGCCGTTCGATTATTATTATTATTATTTTTTTTTGCCCCGCGGGGCCCTTTTAAAACCTCCACATCAAACCTAGGGGGTCAGCGAGGATCTACTATTCCCCCTTATGGTCATTTGCCCCTTCGCTTTGGCCTCCTCTTGTCTCTCGATCCTACCGAGAGACAAGATGGCGGCCGCTACGGACTGTTTGGAATGTTGACAGACGCCGGAGAACCAATCAGCTTCGCTTCACAAAGCTCCGTTGCGCGAAAAGTACGCGTCCTGGAGCGCTGCCCGGTCCGCTGTTACAGATATATATCTTTTTTTAAACGTTAATTTCTCAAAATCCACTGTAGCACATATATTGAGACCTACAAAAGGCACATCGGGCTACCAGTCCCTACAATTTTGCCAAGTTTCGTGCAAATCCATTCAGCCGTTCGGGCTAAAAGTGAGGCCAACCGCCCTATGGAAAACTCAATGTTAAAAACACGTTTTGGGACCCCCCTTTTTTCTCGACCCCCCCTGGACGAACCCCCCCCCCAATTTTCAGGGGCTGCTCAGAAACAAAATGTGCCATTTTCCTGAAAATTTCAGCCAATTCCGTCCACAAACGCCAAAGTTATTAGACATAGAATTTTCAAAAAACCCATAGAGAAAAAATCCTAACTATATATACCTACTGGCGACCGCCAGTAGGTAATATATATATATATATATATATCGCCACTAAGTTCAAATTGATGGCACTCCACTCAGGGATTTCTTTCAGCAGTATTTATTTAAATGGCTGTAAAGACCTACGCGTTTCGAACATCTCGTTCTTGATCACGGTAGCATTCTAAACAGTAAGTCCTTTTTCACTTTTTCAATATATACACACATTTTTGAACAGTGCATTGTGGGTCTTGTAGTTAAATTGACAACATTTAACTATGTTTTAATCACAGTCATTTATGTAAAAAAAATTCTGTATTGCTGATCCATCAGTGTTAGTCATTGATGTGTTTTGTTGTCATAATTTGAAGACTGAGTGTCTTAAAGTGACCCTAGCATGTGAGCTGGTATTATTATATTGTGGGTGGTTGTGAAGTTGAATTACAGTGTTATGAAGCAAAGCGGTGGGACATTTATCCTATATATATATGTTTTTGTTTGCAGTGTTCTACTGTGAATGCTTCCACTGTTTGTAATGTAACTGCTGCAAATCTACAATCGGATAGTGCGTCAGTGTTTCTGTGGCTGAGTGCCCTTGCCACCGCTTTGGATTGCCATTCATTGAAATTGTGTTTGCTAGGTGAGGTTTGATTTCTAATACTGTGAGAATAATCATAGTTCATTTTAAGACACAAACATAAATTATCACTTGTCAAATCAAGTTATAAATGTACATGAAGTTCCGCATCTGAGTTTAGTCCCGTTGGTTGAGTAGTTTTGAATTTCATGATTAGTTTTGACTCCAGTCTTCTTAGTTGTGATTTCCTGTCTCCCCCACGTTCATTTATGGGTATTGCGGCCAACTACTTTAACTACAAGACCCACAATGCACTGTTCAAAAATGTGTGTATATATTGAAAAAGTGAAAAAGGACTTACTGTTTAGAATGCTACCGTGATCAAGAACGAGATGTTCGAAACGCGTAGGTCTTTACAGCCATTTAAATAAATACTGCTGAAAGAAATCCCTGAGTGGAGTGCCATCAATTTGAACTTTGTGGCGATAGTATACGGGACACTGCCTTGGTCCCGTTGGTGGCACCAGCCTGTAAGCGCTCCCCCTGTGACGAGGCAAGTTGCGAGAGTATATATATATATATATATATATATATATATATATATATATATATATATATATATATATATATATATATTTCTCTCTGTTTGGTGACATTGATACGTTTTGTATATTGTAGATCCCCTGGATAATTGGGTGGTTCTATTGGAAGTGGTCCTGAAGAAGGTGGCCTTGTGCCGCCGAAACGCGCGTCGACCAAGTGCGGGGTCTCACATTGATCTTGGAGACCTGTATTCATGAGTTTACTTCCTTGTTTTAATTGGTGTGGCAGTGTATGCAACTAGAGTGAGAATGTTTGGATTGCTGAGTATGTGTGTGGTTGTAGTTAAAAAAAAAAATTCCAGGGGATTAATAAATTATGTATTCATTTGTAGGAATTGTGAATGGTATTTAGACATGATTTACCTGTTTTTCCTTATTCACATTATTTGTATAAAAAAATGCTTCTGTCTTTATAAAAATAGATTTTTCACATTCTCATTTGGAATTGACAAAAAAGTATTGATGTAAACTAATGGAATCTATATTTATAAAAATGAAATACATTATTTTTTGAAATAAATGTAGGTTATCTATGAGCTTCTGTCACCAACAATTGATTCAATCATTTGCAATGTTGTTACATTAGTATTATGTGGTAGATAAGGGAAATTGTTCTTTTTGTCATATTGGTAGCAAAGTACTTACCATTGAAAGCACAGTGACTGGGGTCCGGATTAGCGGGATCCCAGATAGCTACAGTCAAAACATACTGACACCATTTACATGACAATTTTTAAAATGGCATTGCCAGGCATCCAGCCCCAGGTGTTGAGTTTACTTAATAACTCACTGGAAACAGGGTATCTTCCTGTCCAGTTGAAGGAAGCTAGGGTCTCCCCACTATTAAAAAAAGTTGCCACTGACCCGAAGGCCTTGAAAAATTATAGGCCCATCTCGCAGCTTCCTTTCCTGAGTAAGCTCTTGGAGAAGCACGTCCTAGGCACTTTGGCCGGCTATCTGGAGGAACACCATCTCCTTCACGCCAGGCAAGCAGTGTTCCGATCCCAACACAGTACGGAACTAGTAATGGCCGCGGTCACCGACGAACTGAGAGTCAGGGCAGACAATAAACAGCCATGCACCCTGATTCTCCTAGATCTGTCGGCGGCTTTCGATACGGTCAGCCACACCATCCTGCTGGACCGTATTGGGAAGCTGGGGATCACTGGCCAAGTGCTAAAGTGGCTGGAGTCTTTTCTATCAGGCCGTACTCAAAGGGTACAGCTGGGTGATCAGCTATCTGGGATTAGTGATGTAACATGGGGTGTGCCCCAGAGGTCAGCGCTATCCCCCCTGCTGTTCAATATCTACCTGCAGCCGCTGGTTGAGGAGCTTATGAGCCGGAACTGCGAAGTTTTTAACTACGCAGATGATACCCAGCTACTGGTTCAGCTGGAAGACACCATTGAAGCCCAGGAATCAGTGAGGAATCTGCTTAGCTTCACGGTCAACTGGATGACCAACAATCTGTTGAAAGTGAATGCCGAAAAAACAGAGGTGCTGGTTCTCTGTAACCTAGGGAACCCCTGGAGTGACCTATACTGGCCCCCAGAGCTAGGTTCCACTCCCCCTCCTGGTAGGGTGGTAAAAAGTCGGGGTCTGAGGATTGATGCAGACCTCTTGATGGCTCCCCAAGTCGCAGCCGTGGTTGGCTCTTGCAACGGTGTACTGAGGCAATTGCGGAAATTGGTACCCATCTTATCAGCCTCTACCCTGCAATCGATTGTATCTGCCACAGTCATTTCAAGACTTGATTACGGCAATGCACTATACCTCGGCTTGCCACAGAAGCTGTTGAGGAAGCTGCAGGTAGTACAGAACGATGCCGCAAGGCTGATTCACTCCCTGCCTAGAAACTCTCACGCCACCCCCCTGCTCCAAAAGTTGCACTGGCTACCGGTCATGTATAGAGTACAATTCAGATGTCTCTGTGTGGCCCACAAGGCTCTCTTTGGTAAAGCACCAGAGTACATAAAACAACGTCTCATGAGATACGTTCCCGGTAGACCTCTGCGCTCAGGGAAGACCTCTAATCTGATTCAACCCAGATTCAAGCTAAAAACCAGAGGAGGCAGAGCCCTGTCTGTTCTTCTCCCACAGTTGTGGAATGCACTTCCGACTACTCTGAAGGAAGAATCTCAGTTACTGCCCTTCAGAAAGAAATTAAAAACCCATCTATTTAAAAGGGCGATGACTCTAGCTTAGTCGATGGGTAGCCTGAGGGCCTTGGGTTAACAGTGTGTTGTGTTGTTCTGTTTCTAAGCGCTTAGAGACCGGCGGTGATAGGCGCTATACAAATAAGCAATAACATAACATAACATAACACCAGGAAAAAAGTGAGGGTAACCATAAAAGAAAGACCCTACTTTGCTACATCCCTTTACAGTGTTTTTAAATATCAACACAGAAGGGATCAGCTGCTCCATCTTGATGCTTCTAATCTGTCGCAAATGCCATGTATTCTCCTTTCCACAGTTCCGGAGAGAGACCTCAGAAATAACTTAGGGGCATATTATCAACAAATAGCGATATTTATCGCTAAGTAGGGTTAGCTGCAATTTTTTCATCGCCGCACATCACCAGATTTTATCGCTGAGATAACGTGCTATTAACAACGTTTACCTCAAAAGCGATAAAATTCCCAGCGATAGCGGCAAAATCCGTGAATATCGCTGAGAATACAGCGATATTCACGCATTATCGCTAACAGGGTCTTAGCCATTATATCCACCTCCCATTGGATATAATGGCTAAGAACTGGTCTGAGCAGGCAGTTTTTGGAGATATTGTCGCTTAGCGCAAATATTTCCATCGCTACGCCTGTGTTGGTAATAGGCGATAGCGACATTAGCGACTGCTTTCAGTCGCTAATAGGTTGGGTACGCCCACTTTGCATGTCATTAGCGATAAATACCGCTGACATGCAAAGCGGGCCCCAAACCGCGCGCTATCGCCTTAAAGCTGTCGCTAACTGCTGTTAGCGACAGCTTGCTAATAGGGCGATAGAATTATCACCACTTAGCGGCTGAAAACGGCCGCTAAAGCGGCGATAATTTCCTAACGCCCCCCTTGATAATATGCCCCTTAGTCCGGCGACAGTACTGCTTCTGAACAGCCTGTGGACACAGATAACAATATTGTAACAGAATTACTTTTGGGGAGCATTTTAAGCCACGCAATGCATATTAAAAGCACTCCATTAGTAAGCACGTACAACACATTCCAAATACAATTCGTGTTCGTATTTCAACCAATTCGAAGTTTAAATACCTTGGCAGTGCACTTGGCTTCCCGTAGGTACTGTCTGCAGGCGCTAGGTGGCGCTCTTGACTGCTAAGGACTGCAAAGCTATGTCCACACTCTCGAATGCTGTGGTTCTGTCCTGTCATCACAGACAATAATACCACACTGTGTTGTTATGCTAAGTGCGTTAAATAGCAGATATTATTACTCTGTGCATTAAAGCAAATTGATTACCAATTATATTAGGAATTATTCACTGTTATTTGCAATATTTTTATTTATTTTTTAAAGTATTCATTAACCTGTGATAAGGAACAGAGAAAGACTGTGGATTAAAACTCTGCGAAATTATTGACCTCAGAAGGATGTGGGACTGAGTTGGCTTTGTGGGATTCAAGCTGGTAATCGGTTACAAAAGTTGTATTACATTACAACGCGGGCTTTTACCCCGCATCTCATTACAACGCGGGGATTACAACGCAAGTCGTTACAACGACTTGCGTTGGGGGGCGCTGGATAGTGGAATAGTTTAATTTTCTATTCCAACTCCAGCCCACGTTGACAGTAGGGAAGTTGTTGGATAGAAAATTAAACTATTCCCTGTCCAACAGCGCCCTCCAGCGAAAGTCGTTGTAAAGACTTTCGTTGTAATCCCCGCGTTGTAATGGTAGTGCGGGGTAATCCCCGCGTTTTAATGGCTGTTCACCGTTACAACTGATGTCCATGAAGTGCAGCTAAGGCACTGAGCCAACTATTTATATATTCATTTAGGTATCACCGGTGATCACGTTCACCTAGCCTGCATGAAAAATTCCGCGTCTGACGAGGTGTTGAAGCGCTTTACGCCGAGCAGGACGCTGTGCCCAGTGGTTAATCCAGTATGATTAGTCTTGTGTGCCCAAAAAAACCATTAGGAGTTATTTGCGGCACATGTATGTGCCTGGTGGCATCAGTGGGTGAGCTGGAAGAGGTCAGGTAGTGTTCGACTGCACCTTACCGAACCGGAACACGAGCAGCCGAGGACCGGTTTCGCCCGGATAAGGGCTCATCAGCCAGGTATAGCCGGTCCCAGGATGCTTGATTCTGGTCCAGGGAGGACCTGGCTCTGCAGTTCGGGCTGGACTGTTCCCATGAGGCTCAGGGTCAAGACTGATTTGCATATGGCTGGGTCCAAACTGGGGTGGCAGAGTGGGAAAAAGAATGATAGGTTGGGATGCTACCCCGAGCGAATGCCAGTGGTTAGACAAATTGCAAGCATTCTCCCATCACCTTTTGTGTGTTTGAGCCACATTCAGAATCCCCTCCGTTGAAACAAGAAATAAGTAGTCTGTTAAACCCAAGAAGAAAGATGCTAGTCATGGGTCTTTGCCTAGACATTGCAAGACAGGACTTGTAAAAAACTTGTTTTCGCAACCAAGGGGCATATTTACAAGAGCTTAACGCTAACTGTTTAAGACATTCTGGTGGTGTTAAGTCCTTCGCCTTCTTCACAAGGCGGAGTTAAGCCACTTAACGCGGCTTAACACCTCTTTGTAAATAAGGCCCACTTTCACGCTACACTAAGCGTGAAAGTGGCGGAAAATGGGTGTTATGTACGTTCTGCCGCAACACCCATTGATTTTGACTCTGCTGACTCTGCCCCCTACTTATGATGACGATTTATTTCTCCTCGTTTTTGCTTTTTTTATTTGGGCTGCATTTTGCAGCACACATACAAACAGCAAATCACCATGAATTATTGTTTATGTACAGGAAGGTATTCCTTCCTTCCTGCACATAAATAATCAATTTAAAAAAGACAATTTGTGACTTCTATGGGTGCTGCACAATGCAGCACAAATAGGAGTTACAAATCGCCATTATGAATTGTTTATGTGCAGGAAGGTGTCACTTCCTGCACATAAACAATCATTCCCCCCAAAGCAGACGCCCTTGCACTACGGTGCAATGTTTTATATACACAATAGCTCAGCACACTTTTGTACGTAAATATCACAATGATATAACGATCAGAAAGCAGCGCTTGTTCCAAAGGTGAGTCGATGCTGTATTAAATTTGATTCTTTATTCAATTCTTTTAAAAACATTTGGAACCGCCAACGCGTTTCGTCCTGTCCAGGGACTTCTTCAGGGCTGATAGTATATGAACGGACAAATTCTAAGCTGTGTTTGTTCATCAGTAGTGTTAACTAAAATGAAGAGTTTAAGTTATCAAGCAACAACGTGGTTTCTCCATTGATTTTAAAATTTCAAATTTGATTCGACAAGACTTCTCATAGAAAGGCAAAGTATCCTAGATCCGGAATGCAAACTCGTACGTGGGGGTGTAGGGAATTGTGCCTCCAGACCTTTTTGCACCTTTTTTCATGTTATTTAAGAGGCAATTTTGAGACTTGTGCAGGCATTTATGCTTCGATTCCTTCTTTTTGTTGTCTCTACGGTGCAATGTTGCCTGCATTGGCGCCAGGCAGCTAAATTTAGCGCCAGCGCAGGGGGAAACGCAGGGGTGTGCCGTTTTGCTGTAAATACGGCACATCCCTGCGTTTTTTAATTGGCGGCACGCGGTGTTAGCACTTTTGGAGATAACCCGCACTCCGCCAGTTTTTTGTAAATATGCCCTCAAGTTTTTTTCTCCTTGGTGGTTACTCCAATAATGCCTTTAGCACCCACTGAAAGATACTCTGGAGACCCAAAGAAGTTTGTGTTGTCATTAAACCAGAATCAGTTACACTTTTGGAGGAAACCCAAGAGTTTTCTAGATGATCACACTAAGATGGGTTTTGTTTTCTTGTATTTAAATGGAAATGCGGCAAATTTAAGCATTCCTTTGCTAGAGGGGAATTATCTTTTCTTTTATGTTTCTGCCTTCTGTTATCAGATACAGACATTGTTTAGCAGGAGCCCGCCCCCTTTCTTTAAATAATGACTTGTTAACTGTGAAGCTGAGTCCTCAGGATGTATTTTGTCTATCATGTGTTAGTTGAAACAGATTGAGGGTTTCCTTGTTCTAAACCTTTCCAAGCGTTGGACGGCCGTCCGACGTCACGGTGGGCGTGTGCGGAGGACACGGGACCATCGAAACCACGCCCACTCAATATTTTAGCCGCACCAAGGTGGAATTCATGCAACGGTCAAACGGTTAAACCCTCCCACGCTCATGACGAGCTCAGCTGGTCATGAGCCACGGTTCTCGTGTGCTCATGACGAGCTGAGCTCGTCATGACCGTTGGAACGCTCGCACGCTGGGCGAATTCCCCTGCTGTGCGAGCATTCTAATGAAACGGGTGTGGTCATGACGAGCTGAGCTCGTCATGAGCACACGACCACAGTGGCTCATGACGAGCTGAGCTCGTCATGACCTTTAGAACGCTCGCGCGCTGGGCAAATTCCCCTGCTGTGCCAGCGCGCCCCACCTCCCCCTGGCACGGCAGGGGAATGACCCCAGTAGCCAAAGGGTTGAGGGCTGAGAAAGGAACTGAAGGGCGCTCTTGCATACGTGGGGATCCCTCCTGCGCAGTGTAATGAGCTTATGTAGTGAGCTATTCAGTGGAAGCAGAGTTTAGTATATGTAGCTTATGCTTCTGTGGTAGATCAGATTCTTTTTTATAAAAGTTTGTTAAAGTTACCCTGGGAAAAATCAGGTTTTGTATTCGTTGCCCGCTGAGGGGGTGTAGACAACAGAAAACTGGGGGCCATATTATCAAGCAAGGGCGATACATTATCGCCGCTTTTATCGGCAGGAAACTGCCGCTAAAGCGGTGATAATGGGCTTGATAATACGCCCTTGTGAATTCCCATAGAAGCCCAGGTTAACATCAGAACCTGGGCTGCTATGGGAATTCACATTGGCCTATTATCAAGCCCATTATCGTCGCTTTAGCGGCAGTTTCCTGGCGATAATGTATCGCCCTTTCTTGATAATATGGCCCTGGGTTCTTCACCAATGAAATGAGCTGCCTTGTCCAGTGAGCCAGTCAGTAAGTCAGTTTCCAGATTTGCAGCCAGTTGTGGTTCATATGCTGAACCTTTACAAATTCCTATATTTAAGAAGAATATTCCTGTAGGTGGCACGTTCGTTTCCTCAGCTCCAGAGAGGTTTACACAAAAATAAATTCTTTGACATGCTTTAGAAATCATCGTGAAATTCATTTTGATGTGGTAAAACCTCTCTGTCCAAAGTAATCCTTGCAATGCAGATTTTCCACAAGCAGACGCGGTATAATTTTGGGGTTATGAATATTTAGGGAAGTCTTGGAGTTTGGTGGTACTCAGGCACAACTATATAGATGTATGTGAATTAAAAAACAAAACAGTAGCTTTAGAAAAACCATGGGCGGTCTGTAACTAGTAAAGATTTTAATATTCTCTTCTGTTCTGTGAATTGGAGCCACATGGGGGGGGGGGGAGCGGTCACTTAGCCGCTGGTTTAGGGCAATTAATCTGCCATCGGATCCATCCCGTGTAGAGGGGGGTGGGGGCTGCTGGGGCCCCCCCGGCCTCAGACTGCACCAGTCCCGCATTCTTTGCTACCAATGGCCTGCCCTGGCATGCAGTCAGTGCTTATTTGAAGCCCCCCCCCCCCCCATGTGCCATGTGTGTGCCAGCCTCTCGTCAGCTGCGGTGGCCGGTGGGACCCTTCAGCTGTGCCAAGGAGTGAGGGGGGGGGGGCTGCCCACCCTGGGGATGCCTTTCTGAGAGCCCCCTGCGCCCAGCTGTGCCGAGGCTTCAGCAGAGAAGAATGCCCCGGTTGTGCTGTGGGCACCCACTCAGCAAGTGTGGCAACAGCTGCTACCAGCTGGGCTCTGGGCACAGACCCCCCCGAACTCCCGACCTCCCTCCCCCGCAGGCGCCTTTTAACACTCTCACTCTGTCATTCTGGGCTTTCTTCATTCTCGAGACTCCCCCACCCCCTGTGTCTCAGTGGTCGGCGGGCACTAACAAAAGTATGTGGACTGTGACTGAGTGCAATGGGGGCGGGTGAGTGAGTCAAAGGGGTAGATAAAAAAATAATATATATATATATATATATATATGTGTGTGTGTGTTCTGTAACAATTTGTTTGTTTGTTTTTTCACCTTCAGGTAATTACATCCATGCACGTTAAGTTAGTCAGAGGGAAACACACAGGGGGCATATTATCAAGGGATTTATCTCCGCTTTTGTGGCTCTAAAAGCCAAGAAAGCGGAGATAAAACGATCTCCCTATCAGCAACAGGGTGCGAACACGCAAATTCGCATGTTAGCACCCTTTTTCTCCACGCTTCCCCTTGCATCTCTAATGAGATGCGAAGGGGGCGTTCCAGAGAAAAATAATAGGAGAAATGTTGTTAAGGGACATTTCTCCTATTATCAAGGATTTCGATAACCCTGTTACTGATAAAAAAAGCAGCGCTAACCGCGGTTAGCACTGCTTTTTTTACACCTGGTATTTTCCTGACTTAGCCATGATATCCTATGGAAGGTGGATAACATGGCTAAGTTTGTGAGCCCCTATCATCAAGCTAACGCCAAACTCCGAGAGATTATCGTTGGTTTTCCAGCGATAATCTCTCATTTGGCAGTTAGCGCGAGGATTTATATCACTTCTGAGATTAACCTTGCTAATAGCAAGTTATCTCTGCGATAATTTCCGGCGATGCTTAGCGTTAAAAAATTCGTTGCTAAGCCTCGTTAGCGATAAATATCGCTAATCGTTGGTAATATGCCCCTGTAGTTTTACGTTATGAAACCTCTTTCGATTAAGGCGATGTGTGTGTGTAACCGGAGAGACACAGGACTGGGTCGTGATGTGTGCAATGGGGAATAACAACTCGTGCATGTTTTGTGCTGGGAGGTACCAGCCTGTGATAGAAGGCACTGTGAAGGTGGAAGTCATTATTTTAAACTTGCATGACACACAGTAAAAGGCAGGCTGTCACGAAATACGCAAAAACATTTAAGTGGAAGATTTAAAAAAAAGTGCTTTCAAAATAGAGATGTTAGAAATAAGCCGACGGTACCTGATACAAACATTTTAAATGTCAAATAAAAGGAGGCACTCTGCAGATCAGCTGGTAACATTACATCGGGCAACATCCTATACAACGCAACTTTTACCACGGAGTGCCTTTACGACGCAACTTTTACAACGCAAACCATTACAACGCATTGCGCTGGGGGGCGCTCTAGGACAGGGAATAGGTTTAATGTACTATCCAACACCTTCCCTACTATCCACGGGGACTGGAGTTGGAATCGAAAATTAAACTATTCACTATCCAGCGCCCCAAAGCACTATGCGTTGTAATGGTATGCGTTTTAAAACTTGCAATGTAAAAGCATGCGTGGTAAAAGCATGCATTGTAATGTCATACATCCCATTACATCTTTTCAATAAATATGTTTTTGGAGGTTCACATAGCGTGAACTCGACCTGAAGGTATTTACTTGAGCAAGAGTTACATTACACAAGGTCACGTGATTTTTTTTTTTTTTTAGGCAGGCGGAAATTAAGGGGCATATCAGCAACAACCGGCGATAATTATCACAAGCGCACCTAACGCTAGGATAATTATCGCCTGCTATCGCTGGTTGATAACGCCGAGATAGCGTGCTATCAGCAACACTTATCTCAATTGCGATAAACAAACCAGCGATAGTTGCGAAAAGGTGCGATTATCGCTGGAAATGCAGCGATAAACGCACAGGGACAGGGGTTACCTTGTTGATAGGGCTGGGTGGTCTCAGCCCTATAATCCACCACCCATTGGCTAACATTGTTTAGTGAAAGGAAAAGCAGGCGTAAAGAAACCTGCGATGAGTGCGGTTAGTGCTCCTTTTATCATCGCTGCACAGGGTAGAGTGCCGGTTGATAATAGGAGTAATGTCGCTTAGCGACATTTTCCTAGAAATACCTCTGTGTTACGCCCACTTTGCATCTCATTAGCGATGCAAAGCTGGACGTTGTTGTAACGGGCGCTAAATCAGCGAAACACGCAATAGCGTGTCTTTGCTGATAAGGCGATGAAATTATCACCGCTTTTTGGCCGAAAACGGACGCAAAAGCGGCGATAATTTGGAAGAGGAAGAGGTGTGGCGCCGCGGCCAGGGCGACTGACTCCGGAATCTGGGGATCACGGTTCGATCCCCGGCTCCGGCGGCAGGTTAGCCCAGCACCATGTGACTCAATAGCTTGCTTAATCTTCCCGACGGCCCCCAGCGCCTAGAGACCCTAACGGGTGATTGTGCGCTTTACAATGTGGATATTTATTATAATTTCATATCGCCGCCTTGATGATATGCCCGTAAGAGCTTTATTTGAATCATGGTGGGCGGTGCGTCTGCTGCTAGGGCACCAGAGTAGATTTCCCCGTCGCCCTGACAGGGGCGCTGCCCACCGGTTCTAGAAATATCCGCAGGCCCAGCGGACATTTCTAGCAGTGTAAGCTTAGCATTGTAAGTTTGACGGAAGGCTCTGTCAACATGACTGACTCGTATGTCAAACGTATAACTTGTTTTAATTTTCTAAAAGGTAATCTCAAAGCAGCATTTTCTTTTTGGAAAAAAAAAAAATGCCACCCTCCCCATGAGAGTTTCCTCCCATGTTGGCAAGGGCATTGTTCACTTTTCAGTGCCGCTTACCGCAGGTACTTCCTGGCGGTGACGGGCATTGACAAATGGCTGAATGTCTGTCCATCTAAATTAGGGGCTACAAAAGGGGGTGGTGATGGACGGAGCATCTGAACCAATAAAAAAAATAAACACCCAGTCAACAGATCTGGGTTTAATTCATCACCGTTCTTTAGCCCGCTCTGCCACCCCAGTTCAGACATGGCCATATGCAAATCAGTCTTGACCCTGTGCCTCATGGGAACAGTCCAGCCTGAACGGCCAAGCCACGCCTTCCCTGGACCGGAAACAAGCTTCCGAGGACCAGTTTCTGGCATTTCAGCCGTCTTCAGCCTGGCTTGCTTGAATCCAGTGGGAAAGTGAGCAAGGGACTCACGTCTGAGCATATCCTGCCAACTTATGGCGAACAAAGCGGTACAAAAGGAGGGGGGATGGACGGAGCATCTGAACCAATCAAACACTCACACCCAGTCAACAGATCTGGGTTTAATCCACCACCGTTCTTTAGCACACTCTGCCACCCCAGTTCAGACATGGCTATATGCAAATCAGTCTGACCCTGTGCCTCATGGGAACAGTCCAGCCCGAACTCCCAAGCCATGCCTTCCCTGGTCGGAAACAAGCTTCCTAGGACCGGTTTCTGGCATTCCAGCCATTGGAGTAGTTTGTCATCAAACTATGTTTCACCCGAATTTAAATCAGGCGGTGGGCCATCATGTTGGCGGGGAGGGAGGGAACTCCAATGCTGTTGTGATGGAGTTCCGTCTGCACATGATTTAAACGAATCCCTTAGTGATTTGTCCTGAATCACGGGACATTGAGCCGACGTTGAGACTCGATGTATTTCCCCAGTTTGAAAGTCGAAAGCTCGTGCCATAAAGAATAAACCTTCGTTATCAGGAAGCTTCAAGTGACTCCATCAATTAACCCCTTGGGCGCTGCCGCGATTCTACGCCTGTGCGGCACCTTCCGATCGCGGGTGCGGTCATGACGGCCGGGAGCCGTCATCAGCACACGAGCACTGTGTGCCATGACGGCTCCCGGCCGTCATCAGCATGAAAGGGGTTAAAGACAATACTGGCTTCCAAGCGCCCTTTACATGTGCAGATTCACCAACTGCACATCTACATTTCTTTCAGGCAGCATGCACTCTTGTTGACAAGGCTTGTTTCTTGTTTAGATGTCTGTCCCTCCCTGGGTTCACAGCACAGGAGACTCCCTCCCTTCCACTTCAGCTGAGGCAGCTCCAATGTTGGAATTTACTGTCCCAGAGCAGTTGTCTCTTAACCCCTTCGCTGCGGCGGCAATTCCGCCGCAGCGCTAGGGGGGTGGGGCGGCCGTGCGGCGCTCCCATGCTCGTGACGGAACCGCTCCGTCACGAGCCTCGGGTGCGCTGTGCTTATGACGGAGCGGTTCCATCACGGCCCCACCCGCTCAATAGAGCACCCGTGCAGGCGCGGAATCCACGCCGTGCAGGCGCCCCGAGCGGGCCGTGACGGAACCGCTCCGTCATCAGCACAGCGCATCCGTGGCTGGTGACGGAGCGGTTCCATCACCAGCATGGGAGGGGTTAACTAAAAGTAGGGGAACTGCTTTTGTGAAATTTAAAAAGCACGGACACGTTGTCGTGTACCCCACAGATCCCGCCCACTGCGACCTCTGCAGTGGATGCACTGTGTATTTGGGAATAAATATCATTTATTGGAAAGAAAGAAAAGACCCCACATACCCACAGCTAAAGGGTCTGTCTGTATACACTGCACTTTCCTCACTACTGAACTAATGCGTGAAATTACAAATTACATCACACATTTAATAAGATAACACAGATCAGCTCCCAAAGTGCATGAAAACAATTATGGGAGCTGTGATCCTGAAGGCAAGGTCAGTGGGGTCAGTAAGAGTGGGAGGAGGGGTTCAAAGGCAGGGCTAAAAAGAACTAAATATTCTTTAGCTATTTTATATTTTACCTTCCCATAGCTGCATAAAAAATAATAAAGACCTCAAATGGAAAATAAATACATGTTAAACCAATTGGTGGGACAATTTTACGTTATGAAAACTCTATAGGTGGGAAACATCGTTTACATCGAATGCGCTACAACGCATTCCATTACAACACGGTCGAGAGGGCGCTCTGGTGTTGGATTTACAATCCAACACCTTCCCTGCTGTTGCACAAACTGGAGTTGGAATAGTAAATTATACTATTCCTAAATCCAGCGTGCCCCATACAGCAAGTCGTTGTAACGACTTGCAATATAATGGTTCGCGTTGTAACAATGCGGTTGTTGTAACGACCGTGTTGTAATAGAATGCGTTGTAGCCCATTCGTTGTAAAGAGATATATTCCCATAGGTTAGTGTGAGAACTGCAAAGGTCTGTGTGTACACACTGATATTATCTGCGTCCCATTAGCACATGAGCCTTCTCAATGCCCACTCAGAGCACTCGTGTGCAGCCACCTTCCTTACATACTCACGGTAGGTAGCGGGGTACTTGTTGCAGTACCCCCCACACACTTTGTTGACTGTTATTGATGCATCTTTGACTGAAGTGTACTTGGTTCCTGCTAACGTGGGACCCAGTACCAGTGATCTTTCCCCAAAATGTACAATTGCTCCACAATTGGCACAACGTCAGCCCCCCTGTAAGTTCCTAGTAAATAGTACCCCTTGGGAATTGGGACTGAAGAAGGTCTACTAGGGTCGCAGCACAAATTATGCCATCCTAGGGACCTTTCAGCAAGACCATGCGAGCTGCCATTGCAGGCTGCGTGTCTTGAGCCGACAAAAACGAAGAGTCCATCCCTGTGTGCGATGCCTACAGACACTGCATGAGATATAAGTAGGTCACCCCTACAGCAGTCCTTACAGTCCTAAGGCAGGGAGCACTGGGAAACAACCTTTACAACGCAACTTTTACAACGCACTACCATTACAACGAAACTTTTACAACGCAACATCCATTACATCGCATGCCATTACAACGCAACCATTACAACGCATGACACTACAACGCATAACTTACAATGCATCTCATTACAACACAGTCATTACAACGCATACCATTACAACACATATCATTACCATCCAACACTTACCCTACTGTTGCACCCCCTGGAGTTAGAATAGTAATTTTTACCCCTACACTAGCCAACACTTGCCCTACTGTTGCACCCCCTGGAGTTAGAATAGTAATTTTTACTCCTACACTATCCAATACTTACCATACATGCAATGTAATGTTATGCGTTGTAATAGTATGCGTTGTAAAGGTAGTATGCATTGTAATGGAATGCGTTGTAAAGGTAGTTTCTAAAAATTCATTGTAATGCCATGCGTTGTAATGGAATGCGTTGTAATGGATGTTGCGTTGTAAAAAATGCGTTGAAAAGGTGTGCGTTGTAAAAGTATGCGTTGTAACTTCATACATACAACCGGGAGCACTATATCCCATGTGTGGACGTATCTTCATGAACAGATGTGACCCTGCAGTATCTAAGTCCATTCCTAGATATTGTTTGTGAACAGGGAGGCCGTAACGAGTACAGGGCTGGACACTGGTCATTACGAGTTCCCTAGCTCCCTGATGGTTTCACTGTACCCCAAAGATGTTTGGTATCAAACATCTCATCTTAATAAACCCGCACTGATGCCAGTGTCAGATTTATTAATAAATGCACTGAGAGGGCACCTTAGATGGGGAACATCATTTACAACGAATCTTTTACAACGCGGTACTGTTACCACGCAACTATTACAACGAAAGTCGTTACAACGACTTGCCCTAGGGGGCGCTCCAGGATAGTAAATAATTTAATTTACTATCCAACTCCTTCCCTACTATCCACGGGGACTGGAGTTGGAATAGTAAATTAAAGAATTTACTATCCAGCGCCCCCCCCAACGCAAGTAGGTGTAACGACTTGCGTTGAAAAAGTTGCGTGGTAACGGTACGCGTTGTAAAAGTACACATTGTACCGTCATACATCCACCTTAAATTTGCCCCCTGAAAACCTGCTGACTGCTGGTGTGGATACCGACGGGTCTCAGCCGGCCGGCCACTACTAAACATGTTTCTGGCCTCCTGGAGTGGGAGCCTCGGCTCTCAGAGGCCGAGAACGAAGCCTGCTCTGGACGGAGGTATTCACACCTCCTCCAAGCAGGAATTACATTCAAGGGTGGTAAGTTCAAAGGCCATTCCACCTTTGAAATGCGACCTAAGCCTCTCCAGTTAGTGGAAGATGTCAACCACCCTCTCCTGACCCCCACATTTAACGGTGGGGCAGGCGGAAAAATGTGTAAGATTAGGTGGTGTGCCCACATCCAGCCAGCACCAGACCTAGGGTAGAGGTGATGTGGACCCCACTTTTTTAGATTCCCCCATCTTGTGTTGGAGAGGATTAGCTTATCAGGGTAACAGTTATGGCCACTTCCCAATGGAAGTGGTCATATGAGTGTCTAGTCAACCTAAAGGTAGGTAGCCCATTGGCTACTACCTGTCACTCCCTTTAACGCACCTAAATTGAGTATTTAGGTGGCACCCCTCGACGCAGAAGTTCAGATTTGATGGACCTAAAGAGGAAGAGGACAAAGAAGAGCTGCTTAACCTCATCGATGCTCATGACGAGCTGAGCTCGTCATGAGGCACGGCGCACCAGTGCTCATGACGAGCCGTGGAACGCTCACACGCGGGGATAATTCCCCTGCTGTGCTGAGCGTTCCACGGGAACGGGTGTGATCATGACGAGCTCTGCTCGTCATGAGCACACGAGCGCCGTGCCTCATGACGAGCTGAGCTCGTCATGAGCATGGGGGCGCTGTGCGCTCCCCCCGCCCCCCCAGCACAGCGGGGGAATTATCCCCGCACGGAAGGGGTTAGCTCGAGAACTGCCGCTTCAAGAGTTAACAACCAAGGTGAACTGTCTCACCCTGCTGCTGTGTGGCCTCTAAGAACCCAGAGGACTACCAGCCCTTCGTACATCACGCAAGAACTCCCTTGGAGTAGAGGAACTACTCTCCAGCAGCCCGCTGGCATCGAACCCACAGAGTTTAGTCCACTGACTTGCAGCTCCCCTGCCCAACCAACGCAACAACCACACAGGAGGAGGTACTCATACGTACTCTGGGAGGTCAGATCTGTCTCGCTATCAAGTGGGAAGACACCAGGACCTACAGGAGCCCTAGAACACCTATACCCAGGTTACCGGTCACACTGCAACAAAAAACAACAAGCAATAATGATATATCATATGCATGTTTTTATGTTAGATATGTGACAGAATAAGCAGTAATTATTCTCTGTTCTACATTACCATAGGGGTCAACTATTGTGATACTGTTCAGTCCTGAAGATGGTCTCGCCTATGGAAAAGTAGAGACCGAAACGTCGACCTACGCTTTTTCTTCTATTATTTTGTATTAATTTTAACTGAGAAGAAAAGTGTCTACAATTGTTACAGTGAATGCATTTGAATCCACATTGTCACCTTCTTGTCACATTGTTTGTATATCTTTTAGTACCCTTTTTGATTTGAAAATACATAAAGTGAATATTTTTTCTATATACACCCGTTTTTGCTTTCATTTTTATGTTGGCCCTTTTTTCTGCATGACAACTAATGTTGGCGATTGTGACTTTGACTCAATGTATGTAATAATCAAGTTGTGACACTAGTTGTTGAAGTCTACTAATGAGAAGAGGCAGCATTTTGTTTGGCCTGAAATTTTATTTTATCAATAATTTAAATAGATTGTAAATCAAATCCCTTGAAGGTACATTTACTCTATCGTTTCATTTTGGCCCGAACCCTCAAGGGTAGATTGGGTTGCCCATTTCTGTACAGCCTTGTCCCTAAGGCCCTTGTGACCCTAGCGGGGAGCATCCTTTACAACGCGGATGTTACCCCGCACTACAGTTACGACGTGTCTTTTACAACACAAGTCGTTACCATGACTTGCGTTGGAGGGCGCTCAAGGACAAGGAATAGTACATTTACTATTCCAAGATCTTCCCTACTGTACGTAGGCTGGTGTTGGAATAGTAAATTTAACTATTGTAAGTACAGCACCCCTACAGCGCAAGTCATGGTAACGACTTGCGTTGTAAAAAACACGTTGTAACGGTACGTGTGGTAATACCACGCGTTGTACAGTCATACATCCGACCCTAGCCCCCAGTTGGTGTGCAGTCTGTTTCTGGGGTCCCCCTTCTTATAATGCCTGCTGCCAACTCCACCAACACCCTACTCTCAATTGAATTCGGGACACACCAGACGAACTGTTAGTAGAGCTTTGTACCTCGGCTTACTACTACTTTGTATCTATAAGGTGAACCACTGAAAGTGTCTGTACTGACTTCTATGCATGTACGCTTTTTCCTCCCACAGGATTGCATTTTGGGTAAAAACTCACAACACTAAACTATTTCCTTATCTTTGATCATTCCCATGAAAAACTTGACTTTCCTGTGAACAAAGTTATTGGGTTGAAAATATATAAAAAATGATGTGCCGTGTTTCTAAATGGGTTTCGGATTTATTCTAGAGTATGTGTCTCATTTATTGCCTTTGTGAGGATAACAGATGCTTTGCCCTACCCTTTGTTAATCTTAACTGCTCGCCCACACTACCACAAATAGAGCGTTAGTATTATCTACTTAACCTCTGTAAGTAAATTTGGGATCCATTGGAATCTCTGCACAGTGTACGTTTTAGTACCCTATATAGAGAGCCTGGGTCCTACAATCACAACGCATAGCACACTCCTGTCATGAGCCCATGCACCATACGTTACACCCCAAGAAGCCTAAAGTATAAACCTGAGCCTCCACCCCATGTCAAACCCCAGGAGCTCCACCCCTCCCAGGACACTGAGCCAGCAGTGTGCATGTGCACCGACTCCAATGCAGGGGCACCTCTGTGTTTCATCCCGAACCCCAATACTTTGCTTGAAGTGTGAAAAGCACTCTGCTGAAGCAAGAAAGTAAAAAGAAATTACAATAAGAGAGAGAATCAAATAATAATAAAATAGAAAAATTAGAGCGGGAAACAGCCTTTACATAGCAGTCATTACATCGCAACATCCTTTACATTGCATTTCATTACAACGCAGCCATTACATTGCATGTCACTACAACGCAGGCATTACATCGCAAGTCATTACAACACATACCATCACAACGCATAGAACCCTTACACTATCCAACACTTACCCTACTGTTGCACCCCCTGGAGTTAGAATAGAAATTTTTACCCCTACACTATGCAACACTTACCCTACTGTTGAACTCACTGGAGTTAGAATAGTAATTTTTACCCCTACACTATCCAACACTTACCCTACTGTTGAACTCACTGGAGTTAGAATAGTAATTTTACCCCCTACACTATGCAACACTTACCCTACTGTTGCACCCCCTGGAGTTAGAATAGTAATTTTACCCCCTACACTATGCAACACTTACCCTACTGTTGAACTCACTGGAGTTAGAATAGTAATTTTACCCCCTACACTATGCAACACTTACCCTACTGTTGAACTCACTGGAGTTAGAATAGTAATTTTACCCCCTACACTATGCAACACTTACCCTACTGTTGAACTCACTGGAGTTAGAATAGTAATTTTTACCCCTACACTATGCAACACTTACCCTACTGTTGCACCCCCTGGAGTTAGAATAGTAATTTTTACCCCTACACTATGCAACACTTACCCTACTGTTGCACCCCCTGGAGTTAGAATATAAATTTTTACCCCTACACTATGCAACACTTACCCTACTGTTGAACTCACTGGAGTTAGAATAGTAATTTTTACCCCTACACTATGCAACACTTACCCTACTGTTGAACTCACTGGAGTTAGAATAGTAATTTTTACCCCTACACTATGCAACACTTACCCTACTGTTGCACTCACTGGAGTTAGAATAGTAATTTTTACCCCTACACTATGCAACACTTACCCTACTGTTGAACTCACTGGAGTGGGAATAGTAATCTTTACCCCTACACTATCTAACACTTACCCTACTGTTGAACTCACTGGAGTTAGAATAGTAATTTTTACCCCTGCACTATGCAACACTTACCCTACTGTTGCACCCCCTGGAGTTAGAATAGACATTTTTACCCCTACACTATGCAACACTTACCCTACTGTTGAACTCACTGGAGTTAGAATAGTAATTTTTACCCCTACACTATGCAACACTTACCCTACTGTTGAACTCACTGGAGTTAGAATAGTAATTTTTACCCCTACACTATGCAACACTTACCCTACTGTTGCACTCACTGGAGTTAGAATAGTAATTTTTACCCCTACTCTATCCAACATTTACCCTACTGTTCCACCCCCTGGAGTTAGAATAGTAATTTTTACCCCTACACTATCCAACACTTACCCTACTGTTGAACTCACTGGAGTGGGAATAGTAATCTTTACCCCTACACTATCCAACACTTACCCTACTGTTGCACCCCCTGGAGTTAGAATAGTAATTTTTACCCCTACACTATGCAACACTTACCCTACTGTTGAACTCACTGGAGTGGGAATAGTAATCTTTACCCCTACACTATCTAACACCTACCCTACTGTTGCACCCCCTGGAGTTAGAATAGTAATCTTTACCCCTACACTATCCAACACTTACCCTACTGTTGCACTCACTGGAGTGGGAATAGTAATTATACCCCCTATTCTATCCAACACTTGCCTTAATGCAATGTAATGGTTTGCGTTGTAATGGAATGAGTTGTAAAGGTAGTTTCTGAAAATGCGATGTAATGGCATGCTATGTGAAAGAATTAGTTGTAAAGAATGTCGCGATGTAAAAACTGGTTGTAAAGGCATGCGTTGTAAATGTATGCGTTGTAATGTCATACATGCCTCTGGTGAATTCAGAACTTTTAGAACCATTGCACTCCTTAGGAACCATAACAACTTTAGATTTGCAGACATCAGAATTGCTAATGCTGGCACTACTGCCGTCACTCACACAACCCTCCCCCTCTGTAATATTAGAGAAGGAAGGTCCATGACCACCCTCCTTAATAACACCGGAAGACGTAGAGCCAAACTTACCCTCAGACGGAGTAAAATGTTCGATCTAATCATACCTGGTTGGGTGAAATTCAGCATGAGAATCATGTTGAAAATTCTTCACACAATCAGGGTAAATCTTGCCTCTAAACTTAGCAATTCTATTGGCATACCACACCTTTTCATCACTGAGTAAGGCAGAAATTGCACATAACCTTGACAACTTTGAGAGGAGCAGAAAACGTACTTTTCCCTTTGCGCGTTATATTACCTTTCTTAACTTTAACTGTATCACCTACACAAAGATGTACTTTTTTTGTACCATGAGATTGGTCAAAATTTTCCCTGTACTTCAACTGAACAGCCTCCAAGGAATCCCTAACTTTTTTGACAGACCGCGAAAAAGAACTAGTACACTTTAACCATCCCACATTGTCTTTGGAGCGAAGAAACCTGCCCCTCATTATCTCAAAAGTAGAATGTCCAGAGGACTCACAGCGTGTAACCCTGTATCCTCAAATGGTCTTCCTTAATTCATCCTCCCAATCTAAATGATTGCTAAAGGAAAGTTCAATAATATCTTTGATTACTCTGTTAAAGCGTTCTACGCTACCATTACCCTCAGGGTGGTACAAAGAGGTGGTCCGATGGATAATGCCAGATTCTTGACAACATTTCTTGAAGATATCACTGACAAATTGCCCACCGTTATCAGAAATAATGTTTTTGGGTAACCCCTCATGTCCAAACACATCAGGTAAGAACAAAAGTACTGACTCTGAGTCTGCCTTGTCAACAACCTTGTATTCTGGCCACTTCGCAAAAGTGATCCACTAAGACCAGAAAATATTTCAGCACCCCTACAGAATTTTTTACAGGACCAAAAATATCGATACCCACTCTTTTCCAAGAAATGTCAGGGACAACAACTGTGTGTTCCACTGCTTTGAACCAAGAGCAGCACTTCTAGGCACTGCAATACTTAGAGGATACAGCACCAGTGGTGAGAGGGACTGAGTATTATATTAATTTGTACCATTTGTATAGCACTCCATACCCCTTTGGTTTGTGCTACAGTTTGTTTGACCTAGCTGTTTTCAGCTACGTTCTCACTTATGGAACACAACCCACATGTTCCAATGATGGAGTGGTTTTACCCCTCCTAAACAAACAAACTACTGCCAAACCTACATCTACCGTCAGACCTCTATCTGGAGTTCCTGCTCTCAGTTTTCTCCAAGACACTAGAAGAATTCTTATTCAGTCGGTCGATTCCTCACTGCTGCACTCGAGTGCCAAAAATTCACTCACCACGATTCCTTTGACAAAAGCTTCCAAAATTCTGGATTTTCTAAAACTTAGGTCCCTACCATATACCAACACAATACAGAGATACATTCAAATTTTTCCTCTGAATTTGGTGTTTGATGTGTTCTATTACAGCGGTCCTGTTTCTAATAACTGTCCTGAAGATGACCTTACGGATTGCCTGCACTAAATGGCCGAAACGTCAACTTTTCACCCCCTTCATTCTCTATCCAGAGTTCATGGATCAGACCATGTGGGGTCTTACACCAAACAAGGTAACTTGTCTAAATTATATTAGCTAGTGTTTGTGTCCTTGTAGGTGTATTTGTACTCATGTGACCCTCTGAAAATACCTATACACGACTGAAATCGTATTATTAACTTTTTTTCATTGCATTGCCGGTGTAAAGATTTGTACCTATCGAAATATATATCTCTATCTGTATCTTTTTAGACGTACAGAATATGCCAATTCATTTATTCATTTTGGTTAAGTTGAACTTTTCTGTAATTAACATTACTGTGGGTTGTATCTTTATTGATCAAACTCAATTGATCAGAATTAAGGATATTCCTAAACAATTCCTTCAGTAGTTTTAGGGAGCTGTCTCTGCATATACTATACCAAAGTAAGGTATAGCGTGCACAGAGTCCAGTGGATCCTCGGAGCCCTAACAGAGGCTAAAGTAGATAATACTAAGGGGCATATTAGCAAGGGCGATATCGCCGCTCAAGCGGGACTTTTTCCTGCGAAAGCGGTGATATTTTTATCGCCCTATTAGCAAGCTGTCGCCAACAGCAGTTAGCGACAGCTTGTATGCGATAGCTATCGCCTACAAGCTATCGACTGAAAGCAGTCGCTAACACAGCTATCGCCTATTTGCAAGGCAGGCGAAGCGATAAAAAAACTTGCACTAACTTGCACTAAGCGCGATTATCACCAAAACCTAACGCCTGCTCAGACCACTTCTTAACCTGTATATCCAATGGGAGGTGGATTTTCAGGTTACGTACCCAATAGCGATGATGCCTGAATATCGCTGGATTTCCAGCGATATTCACGCATTGAGCCGCTATCGCCGGATATTTTACAGGTTGGGTACATGTATCGCTGACATGCAAAGCGGGCCCCAAACGGTCGCTATCGCCTACAAGCTGTTGCTAACTGCTGTTAGCGACAGCTTGCTAATAGGGCGATAAAATTATCGCCGCTTTCGCGGGGAAAAGTCCCACTAAAGCGGCGATAGCGCCCTTGCTAATATATCCCTAAGTCCTGCTAAAGCGGCGATATAGCCCTTGCTAATATGCTCCTAAATTCTTTATTTGTGGTAGTGTGTGTGAGAAGTTAGGCTTAAGAGAGGGTGTGTTAAGCATGTATTGTGCACACTCAGGCAAGAAATTAAAGCACACACCCAAAGGCTAAATCCAGACCAATTTGTTTACATAAAAAAATGTTCCTTTGTCGTTTTATTTTTAGAACCAAACTCATTTGCAGATAAGCAACAGTTTCAAAAGCAGTCATATTTTTCAAATGCTATAGGATTGTTTTGCAAGGTCAGTAAACTACTTAACAGTAGGATAAAAATACTTTACAGTGTTGGGAAATGCTTTGTAATACTTTGAGAAATCAATACTTAGTGCACTGTCAGAGAAGTGCCATACAATCCAATGGAAGGAAAAACAGATCAGCAATTTTAACAGGTATGTACTGGAAATACTTTTTCTAGGGCCACTCAATTTAGAGAATCTGTGTAAGGCTTTGGATATAAGAGTAAACACTTTTACAAGGCAATTCGGTCTCTTGAGAAATTTGGCACAGTAAGAAAACATACAATGCACAGAAGTCAGGGTTTACCTTCGTCCCCAGATCCCAGGTCCCAAGGAGCGCCTTGTTGGATACTCTTGAGTTTTGGTGGGAGAGCGGGACAAAGGAACACGGTCACGGGTGCACCACCAAGGGGGCGGGGGGCACCTATACGAAGGCGGTATTCCAAGGAGGTCAGAGGTTTCCCCAAGGAGGGAGAAGGTTGCAAGGGTATTGGGACTCTGGGACCACGGGAAACAACCTTTACAACGCAACTTTTACAACGCACTACCATTACAACGAAACTTTTACAACGTAACATCCATTACATCGCATGCCATTACAACGCAACCATTACAACGCATGACACTACAACGCATATCACTACAACGCATGTCATTACAACGCATACCATTACATCGCATAACATTACAACGCATAGTACCCATTACCATCCAACACTTACCCTACTGTTGCACCCCCTGGAGTTAGAATAGTAATTTTTACCCCTACACTATCCAACACTTACCCTACTGTTGCACCCCCCTGGAGTTAGAATAGTAATTTATTACCCCTACACTATCCAACACTTACCCTACTGTTGCACCCCCTGGAGTTAGAATAGTAATTTTTACCCCTACCCTATCCAATACTTACCATACATGCAATATAATGTTATGCTTTGTAATGGTATGCGTTGTAAAGGTAGTATGCGTTGTAATGGAATGCGTTGTAAAGGTAGTTTTTAAAAATTCGTTGTAATGGCATGTGTTTTAATGGAATGCGTTGTAATGGATGTTGCGTTGTAAAAAATGCATTGTAAAGGTATGCGTTGTAAAAGTATGCGTTGTAACGTCATACATCCGGGACCACCATAGGTTTGTGGGAATCCAGGTCGGCAGGCAGGGAGCAGCACCAACAGGACAGCTTGGCACTATGCACAAGGTGCACCTTGCGGTCAGGGCCAGTACAATTCTAGTTGGGTTTCTGGGTCTTCTGGGCAACTTAGGAAGTGGGTCATCAGAGGATGGATGACCCTGGTGGGGTCCTGGCATGCAGAAGCCCACTAGGATTCGTTTCACCATGTTTTTGGGTTCAGGGGCCCGGTACCCCGGGTATAGGCACTGGGCGGGCTAGGAAGGCCCTTGGAACACCATATGTGGTGCGGTGGTGGATCTGACCCCTGCTGATGTTGGTATCAAAATTCTTCCCTGTGCGGTCTCGGACAAGCCAGGCAGTTTCTATTCTACTTCGGTGTCTTGTCTGACGAATCTGGTTTCCTGGTTCAGGGAGGCCCCTAAATACTACCATTAGGGGTGTTTTCAGGGGAGTAGAGGGCAAAGGCCCATAGGACCTTTGGGGTGGCTACACCCCCTAAATGCCAGCCTCCAATAGGAGGGGGCATTTCCCAAAAACCTATTGGCTACCTTTCTCCATCTTCAAGATGGTGGAAAGTTCATTTTGTGTTTTACCTCGCTTCCCCACCATAGGGATGGATATTGGCAGAGGAGGGCACACCTCCTGGCTACTGTGGGATTCCCATGGACAGAATGCAGAACAATGTCATACATTCACCCCAGTACAGAGATCTGGGCCTAAATCCATCGTTTTTTCGCACTCCACACCACCCCAGTTCAGACATGGCCATATGCAAATCAGCCTTGACCCTGTGCCTCATGGGAACAGTCCAGCCCGAACTGCCAAGCCATGTCTTTCCTGGACCAGAATCAAGCATCCTAGGACCGGTTTCTGGCTGTCAGCCGTCATCAGCCAGGATAGCTTGACTCCAGTGGTGTGGAGAGCATGGGATCCACGTCTGAGCATACCCATCCCGCTCGGGGTGACAAATGCAAAAAGAACAATTGATGGACAGAATGCAGAACAATGTCATACATTCACCCCAGTACAGAGATCTGGGCCTAAATCCATCATTTCTTTGCACTCCACACCACCCCAGTTCAGACATGGCCATATGCAAATCAGCCTTGACCCTGTGCCTCATGGGAACAGTCCAGCCCGAACTGCCAAGCCATGGACCGGAACCAAGCATTAGGACCGGTTTCTGGCTATCAGCCGTCATCAGCCAGGATAGCTTGACTCCAGTGGTGTGGAGAGCATGGGGCTCACGTCTGAGCATACCCAGCCCACTCGGGATAGGAAGGGGGGCTTCTCTTGCTACAGGAGATGCTGGGGCTGGTGACCAAAGGGTGCTAAGCCCTTCCAAGCTCACTGCCTCGAATTACCCATGCTGGCTGGGAGAGGGTGTGAAGCCCTTTGCTCAACACAAGCTTTGTTCCGAGCACTGAGAGCGCTGGCTCTTACCCCAGGGGTCCAGAACAGCGTCTCAGGGCAGCAGGCCGGCTCAGACCAGTCAAAAAACACACTAGAGCTGCTGGTCTCTTTGGCCCACATGCATCAAACAGAATTGTATTCGCAAACAGTGCGAATCGCAAAATTCGGCCGTTTGCGAATGCAATTCTTTGTTTTAGGATGCATTAACCTTTTTTGTTTTTTCGCAATTTAAGAAATCGCAAATTAATTGCGATTTCTTAAATTGCGATTGCATTTAAGAAATCGCAATTTTGCGATTTCTTAAATGCAATGCATCATCTGAAAAAGTTTGCGAATTCGCAAATTAGCATGAAGTCAACCTTCATGGTAATTTAAGAAAAGTTTCAAAAATGCACAAAAGTGCATTTTTGACACTTTCATTTTACACTCACACATGCCCTTGGGCATGTATGTGTGAAAAATGGACTGTAAGTTACATTTCTGGGGTGCAGGGGGGGTCCTTTGGACCCCCCCTGCACCCTGGAAATTGCATTCTCATTTTGCAATTCCTTAATTGCGAATCGCAAAATGAGAATGCCTATCCATTGATTCCTATGGGCCTCTAGGCCCATAGGAATCAATGTAAAGGGATTCCTTATTTGCGATTCGCAAAATGGGGAATCGCAAATAAGGAAAAATAAGAACTCGCAAAAAAAATTGCGAATTTTTAATGCATAGGTATTTGCGATTTCTAAATTGCGATTCCTTAATTTTCGCAATTTAGGAATCGCAAATACCAACAATGATGCATGTGGCTGCTAGTGCATTTTGTAATAAATCAAACCCAGGCATCAGGGTGGGTTTATTATGAGGAGCAGTTTGGTATCAAACTCTCCCAGGTTCAGTAAAGCCATCATAGTGCTGGGAAACTCGACTTTGGGGAGTTTCCAGCCCATGGACTCTATATGGCTTCACTGTAACAATATTAAGAATCGGCTTAATATTGCAGGGTCATATCTGCTCCTGCAGATATGTCCTCACCATAGATATATTGCACCCTGCCTTAGTGCTGAGAGGCCTTCCAGAGGGGTGACTCACACATATCTTGGCAGTGCTGCTTGGGCACGGCACACACAGCCTTGTTGACTTGTTGATTTTCTCTGCATCAAGGCATGCAGGCTGCAGTGGCAGTTTACATGGGCTTGGGGAGGGGTTCCCAGGGTGGCACAACTAGTACTGCAGCCCTTGGGTACCCTCTTCAGTACCACTGACCTAGGTACTATTCACTAGGGACTTACAGGGGTGTCTGAAGTTGGTGCAATTCTGGATTCCTTTTGGGGAAAGAACACAGGCACTGGGAACCTTATTGCCAGGGACCCAATGCACATTAAGTGAGAGTGAATCAGAAATTTGCCAAAAAGTGTGTGTGGGGGGTTACTGCAACAGAAACCCACTTTCATACAGTAGGTCTGTGTTATGTACAATTAGAACATTGGAATATTGGGAGCTCCATTGAAAACGATGGAGTGCTCCGGGCTTATAATGGCTGGTAGAAGCCCGGAGCTCCAACATTCCAATGTTTCTTTGTTCTCAGCTCTGGCTGTAAACAAAGGCTTCAGGGAGCCTGAGGGGATTCCAATCCCCTCGCGCTCCCATAAGGCTTTGTTTTTTTTGTTAGAACATTCTGCCCTCTATTGGCAGAATGTTCTAATAGCCTTATAGCCCTTCGTAGATGGGCTATACCACTATTAAAGTCCCTCTCCCTTGTTAAAGGCCCTCGCCTTCGGCTCGGGGCCTTTAACGCTTGAGAGGGCCTTTAATAGCCGGTATAGCCCTCTACGGCGGGCTGTAAGGCTATATTATTCGCCCATCTACTTTGGGAAGACTGGGTCGCCCCAGTGCAGCAGTCTTCAAACTTTTTAAAGCCATACCCCCCCCCCCCTAAGAAAAAACCTAATCGGGGACCCCCTAAGATTTTTTAGAATCCCTACCTTGTTTAATATCTATGTGGCTCCCTTGGCCAACCTTCTCAGAACTTGCGGTTTTATTCCCATCTCCTACGCCAACGATACACAGCTGCTATTTCCCTTCGATAAACTTACCTCATCCGTACAGTCGGCCTTCTCTTCCGGAATGAAGGCTATCTCCAATTGGATGAGATGTAACTTTCTCCAATTCAACGTGGGAAGACAGAAATCATGCTCTTTGGAGGCGCACCCTTACTATGGACACCTGAATGGTGGCCTGTGGACCTTGGCTCCCCCCGTCCCCAAGTCCACTATCAAGAACTAAGGTAGTCGCCTGGACCAGGCTCTCACCCTGAAAGAGCATGTCGCTCAGACAGCTGGCTCCTGCTTTAATATGCTGGGCCTATTACTCCGAGAATTTCCCCTGCTTTCCGACTCCACTCGGAAGACCCTGACACAGCCCCCTGGACTACTGCAATGGCCTCTTGGCCTCGGCCCAATGAGTCCTTGCTTTGCAGATTGCAGGTAGTCCAGAACAAGGCGGCGCGACTGGTCCTAAATGCCCCCACCCCGACTGCCTCTCGCCCTCTCCTCCATCAGCTACACTGGCTCCTTGTACGAGAGCGGGTCAAGTTTAAGGTTTGCTGCACGGTTCACAAAGCTTTAAACCATCTCGGCCCACCTACCTTGCCGAGAAATTCACGCCGTACACACCCTCTAGGTCCCTCCGCTCTGGAACCCAATCTCTACTCGTGGTCCCCCGAGTAAGGAAGGCCAGACTAGGTGGAAACGCATTCTCCTACCTTGGTCCTCTTTACTGGAACCAGCTCCCCTTGCACCTTAGACAATGCCCCGACCACCTCCAAGGCAGGAAGCACCTTAAGACCATCCTTTTTTGTCTCTGCTCCTGATCCAGTCCCTCAGTTTTTCAGTTGCCTGTCCGCAGCGCAGAGATACCCCTCCGGAGGTCGATACTGACTGAGACGAGGCCCATACCCGGCTTTCCTGGTGGTCCTGGGCTGTGTCCACTCACTATGTGCTCAACTTATAGCATTGCTGAGGAGCGAGAAACAATATTACCTACCCGCTACCCAGCAAGGTGGTAAAAACGGACAAACTGTGAACTGAGTGAGCATTTGACTTGTGGGTAAAGTAAAGGCTACACCTGTGCCAGGTTCATGCTTTTACCGGATCATGAGGGGGTGGGTGATGTGACCAATCAGATAAGGGTCACCTGGGTGGAATTAGCAAGAGAACTCAGTGGGCAGAGCCATGAGGGAAGATTGTACCTCAGGTCCCTTTATACTGAGTTGGATTGTGTACCATTTACTACTATTGTGTGATTAAAAGTGCTTACTTTTTTTTAAGAAACAAGCGCTGGGCTGGACATGGCACTTAACGTGTCTGTGTGTTGGGTGTTGAGCACTGAGTTCTTGTGCCCCACACTTCCTCCCTGAGAGGCAAGTGACTGCTCACCAGAGCTACCCAGAGAGCCTAGTGTGGAAGGGGTTGTCATTGCATCAGTTTGCAGAACCATAATATTTACAGATAGAGAGTAAGATATGGTCATTTTCATACTCAGACATACTTATTACAGATTTTCCAGGGTTTGTGAGAGGTGATGTTTGTCAGAACCCCTTTCAGGGGACCACGGGAAGACAGGGGTTACTGGTGGATCCAACCATGGGGGGTCATGACCTTTTACGTCTGCTGCCCCAGGCCGGACCTGCTATGGGTCCTGAGTAACTGGTAAACAACATAGGGCCTCACCTAACAGACACTTATTCCCATTAAAAGTGACAAAGCCAGGGTTTTCAATATTCTTCTCAATTCCCTCAAGTGTGTGCAATCCAACTACTCTTGTTTGTCACAGTGTCTCACTAAAAACAATAATGTCTACTACCATCCAAACTCCACACTTACCCACTCCCCAGCTCTGGGATGGAAAGATGGTTGGTGGAGTAGGGAATTCCTGTCCATTGTTTTATGGTGGACATTTGTAGCCAGCCTCCGTTCCACTGCCGTGATGACCACATCAAGGTATACTGCAGATGTGTTGCTGATAGACCACGTGAAGCGGAGGCAGTCATCAGCCTGATTTAGCCACGTCAGGAAAGCTCAGGAGATGGCCCTCTGTACCTGTCCAGATACAGGGGACATCATCAATATACCTCCGCCACAGGGAGATATTCTCCCTGAAGGGATTCCCGGGGTGGTTGACCACATTCACCTCAAACTGGCCCACATAAATGCAGGCCAGACTTGGGGCGAATGTGGCCCCCATAGAAGTTCCAGACACTTGTAGATGCAACTGATGTTTGTATTCAAAGAAGTTTTTTGTCAATGCTAGTTCAATACATTGCATGACAAAAGACGGAGGGGTGTCATAAAAACATTCTAGATCCCCCAGTGCCCGCGCTGCTGCCACCAGCGTGGCGTCCTGGGGGATGCTGGTGTAAAGTGATTCAATATCAATAGTCACCAGCAGCTGGGATTCAGGATCAAACTCAACGTCCTTCAGGATATTCAAAATGTCAGTAGTATCCTGTACATGAGAATCTTGTGTAATCTTGTGTAATGACTGCCTCCCTCATTTTATCTCGTTTTAGTGCCTTGAGAATAGGATTGTGCTTGGAAAGAAATAGGTACATTGTGTATATGACATTTGCAATACGAAACTTAGCCTGAGTGAACAGCAAAAGTCCCCCTCTGCCCCATTTAAAGATGGCCGCCATGATTGTTTTCATCGCGCGTCACGTGGTATTGAAGACGCACTGGTTGGGCGGGACCACAGTAAGAGTTAAAACACACGGCGCCGGGAGCTCGGAGTTGGAGCTCCTA
Source organism: Lissotriton helveticus (assembly GCF_964261635.1). Lineage (NCBI taxonomy): Eukaryota > Metazoa > Chordata > Amphibia > Caudata > Salamandridae > Lissotriton > Lissotriton helveticus. The sequence goes on along the minus strand of NC_136067.1, from coordinate 33,676,716 downwards.
AAACGCCGGTGGGACGCGGCACTGGTAAGAGGGTCTGTGCCGGTCGGTGAGATGTCTGTTTACATAAAACGTGGTAGCTAGTAGTTGCGAGTTTGGGAATTGTTGATGACAGTGCGAGCAGCTTGTTTTTCCTTACAGAAACGTAAACTGTTGTAATGTGAATTGAGAGTATACCTATTGGTTTGAGATCATTATAAATGAGAACTGACTAGAAAATTGTGTTAGGAGCATACAATGAGATGGTATGGTTTGAATAAAATGATATGTAAACCATGCATTATTGATGTTGTTGTGTGTAAACTGTGTTTATATACAATTACAGAGGGCCAGATTGTGGATGGTCTTCTTAGGGACACGTGATCGATTGACACGTTTGACCCGATGAGGAGGGTTGTGTGTATGCTGCAACTTCGCAACCGCCAGGTAATAATGCTCTAAAAGAAACAATGTGCCACTATAGTTTTTGATATTCACGTTGCCCGAGCAGGAGGCATGTGGATTTTTACAACTGGCTCAATTTTATATGTTGTTATCTACCATCACAGGTCTCTATGTAAATATGAAGTGAAAGATTGAGAAGGTGAACCCTTATTAGCCCTGATGAAGTTGCGTGAGAATACAGCAACGAAACATGTTGGCAATAGAGAATTAGATATGGTTTGATGGGGACCATTTTTTTAATTTGGAGGGCTTGCTAAAAGTTGGTTGGCCAGCAAGCCTTACCATTTTTAATGGTGAGAGTCACATTTATTATTTCTCACTGGGGTTCACTGGGGTTCGTTGGGCATATATACACAATAGTAAGCATGGTTTATTTTGTCTTTCTATCACGTGTGTTACCACAATTGTTTGTGGTTCTCGAAAAGGAGAACCAGCACTGTTTTTTCCTTTCTTTGCTTTACTTCTTTCACTGAAGAGAGAGAGTTACTGATGATGAGAAGTGGGTACACTGGTGATTGTCAGCCAGCAACCTCGTTGGCTGTTCTACCGTGAGGTACTCTCTCTCTCCTCCCACGTTTTTTCATTGGATGTAAGGTGGGGAGTTTGGATGGTAGCCATGTTGAGCTCAGTTGGGATTATCTCTCTGACACCATTAGATGCCAACCGATCCTCCTCTGGCATCGTATTTGGACTAAGGAGCAATGTCTCCTTACTCGGCTGTTAATTACCGACTGCTTGTCATTGGTTCACTGGAAAAGGATCCCCTGGCTTTTGTATGTTTTTAATTTTTTGAATGATCTGAATTGCCTAGCTTTTTTTACAAATCCTGTCTCACTAATGTCTATACCAAGAAAGACGCTGAAGAACCTATGTGTCACCCACTTAAGAGAATTAAGCTTGTGTTCTGAAATTGGCAAACAAACAAATATCCATTTATTGATGGCACAATCCTCCTACGGTATCCAACCATATCTGTCTTTTTATTTATCAAACTACGATAGATATGTTTTAACCAGATTTCGGTTTGACTGTTTTTATCGTCTTGTCTCGTTCCCGGAGCCTTTAGATTGGTCCCGCGAACTAAGCAGATGCCCCTGTGACGATTGTTCTATCCAGTCCACTTTGCATGTAATATTATTCTGTAGCTTGTACGAGACCCCGCGTAAACGCTGGTTGGTCCCACTACTTCGACAATTTGGGCTGAGAAGATGCAGACCTGCTCTTTTGGCATTACAGTACTTAGATACTCCATATGTTGCCAAATCTATAGCTCGCTTTTTAAAGGCTTGCTTGAAAATTCGGTCTCAATTTGCTGTTTCTGCATCTTAAAATATTCTGTTTATTGTGCGTATAACTCTCATTCTTTCGCCACATAGGATATCATTGTACAGTTGACTTGTTAGAAATATTCAATTTATGTCTTTGTATATATTAATCAATATTGTCCTTTTAACTGTTGCAAAATTTTTTATAATGAACTTTTATGATTGTTCAATCGAAATAAAGTTTGTTTTGAATTTGAATTTGAATTTGGATGGTAGTAGACATTATTGTTTTTAGTGAGACACTGTGACAAACAAGAGTAGTTGGATTGCACACACTCGAGGGAATTGAGAAGAATATTAACCCCTTGGGGCTGGGGGGGTAAAGGAGGGCCGCCATGCTGGTGACGGAACCACTCCGCCGCCAGCCATGTGTGGGCTGTTCTAATGACGGAGTGGTTCCGTCACGGCCCGGCCGCCTACTAGAACGATCAGAACGATCAGCGTAGGTGCGAAATTAACGCCACGCTGGCGCGAACAGCCCACACATGGCTGGCGGCGGAGTGGTTCCGTCACCAGCATGGAAGGGGTTAAAAACCCTGGCTTTGTTACTTTTAATGGGAACAAGTGTCTGTTAGGTGAGGCCCTATGTTGTTTATAATGTTTTGAGTGGGGGGTGGCCTTTCCTTTTCCTTTCCCCCTTGGCTCCGAGTAGATTGAAGTCCTGAGTAACTGGGCCAACTACTACCCCTTCCAGCACTTGCCTCTTAGTGGTAGCATGGGTCGAGCAGTCCAAGGAAAGGTAGGTTGAGGCATACACAGGTCCAATACTGAAAATAGAAACAATTACTGCATTCAGCTGAGTGTCCAGTTAAATACTTACTTTCATGAAAATGTAGTTTTTAATATAAGCACACAAAGCATAGAAACGACACACTAAATAACATTCACAGACTCTTAAGGTAGGCACGCTAGCGTCATTGTTGGCAGTATCTCGAAGTCCCTCTTTCCCAGCTAGTGAGGCTGGTTATTCCCCATTCAATAGTGGAAGTGACCTTAAGATGTTGCCCATACTAGTCCCTAAGTGACAAAGCCAAGTCGCTGCGTTGCCTCACACTAGAACGGGGAGGCATCCCATGGGCGTTACAGTGGGTATTCCCATGTGACGCATAGGGGAGCTGCAACAAGGAGAAATAACTTTATTTTTCTGCATTTTTCCTCTTTCTATGTGTGCTGCATTTAAACCATGAATGCAAGGGTGCCTACATTGGCGCATGACAGCCAAGTGGGTGCCAGCGCTGGGGACGAGGACAGGAATGGGCGGTATCTTATAGATATTTGGTATTTATCGGGCACATGCATCATTGTCAATTTTCGGCCTTTGGCGAATGCAATTGACAAAATTGGGGTGCATCATGTTTTTCGCAATTTTAAAAATCGCAATCATGTTGCGATTTCTAAAATTGCATTTGCATTTAAGAAATCGCAATTTGAGATTTCTTAAATGCAATGCATGAACATTTTAAATTTGCGAATTCGCAAATAGGGAGAGGTAAATTAGCATGAAGTTGACCTTCATGGTAATTTGCAAAAACTTTCAAAAATGCACAAAAGTGCATTTTTGAAAGTTTAATTTTACACACACACATGCCCTTGGGGCATGTGTGTGTGAAAAATGCACTTAAAGTTATATTTCAGGAATGAAGGGGGGGTCCTTTGGAACCCCCCTGCACCCGTGAAATTGCATTCTGATTTGCGATTCGCAAATTGCGAATCGCAAATTGAGAATGACTTCCCATTCATTCCTATGGGCCTCTAGGCCCATAGGAATCAATGGGAAGGGATTCCTTAATTGCGATTCGCAAATTGTGAATCGCAATGAAGGAATTTTAAGAAATCGCAAAAAAAATTGCGATTTCTTGATGCATAGCCTTTTGCGATTTCTTAATTGCGATTCCTTAATTTTCGCAATTAAGAAATCGCAAACGGCAACAATGATGCACGTGGCTGTATGTCCTTTTCTTTTGATGAACGGCAGCGCAGCAAGGAGGCTTGTGGCACTACCCGATGCCAAAACTTTGTAAATGAAGCCCCAATTTCAAATCAAACCCCCATTTACTGTATTGATGGCCCCCATGGAAAGCCACGGAGCTGGGCCTGTGGAGGAGGGACATCCTTGGTAGTCTCAGGCAATTTATACTTCATTATATAATTGTTTACTATCAAAATAAGGGATTATTGCGACTGAAGACACATCCGGTCACCCTGCTCAAATCAGTGCCTCAGCTACAGTCCACCATCATGGAGCAAATTTCAGAAATCTGTGGCCCCGGGCCCCAGGAACAATGTGCACAAATAATTCTCAGTTGTATGCCCTGTAAGTCTGTTTATAAAACACCCACAAAAATTTGATTTTGGGGTAATTACAACTCATTTCTTACTCCTGTCAAGAGCAGGAGTAAATCCTTTTCCAGTATGGGAAGGAGAAGGGAACCCACTTTCCCCCCCAAATCGCTGGCCTGTAGAAGGAAGGAATATTTCAGCAAGGAAGATTATGGGGCATATTACCAACAAGTAGCGATAATTATCGCTAAATAGGCTTAGCGACGATTTTTTTATCACTGCCTATCGCTTGATATGTTAGGAGAGAAAACATGCTATTAGCAACGTTTTTCTCCATTGTGCTAAAATATCCAGCGATAGCGGCGAAATGCGTGAATATCGTTGAGAATGCAGCGATATTCACGCATTAGCGACAAAATGCTCGTAGCCATGTTATCCACCTCCCATTGGATAACATGGCTAAGAACTGGTCTGAACAGGCGTTAGTTTTTGGCGATAGCGGGAATATTTCCATCGCTACGCCTGCCTTGCTAATAGGCGATAGCAACGTTAGCGACTGCTTTCAGTCGCTAACAGGTTGGGTACGCCCACTTTGCATGTCATTAGCGATAAATATCGCTGACATGCAAAGCGAGCCCCAAACCGCTCGCTATCGCCTAAAAGCTGTCGCTAACATCAGTTAGCGACAGCTTGCTAATAGAGTGATAGAATTATCGCCGCTTAGCGGCCGAAAACGGCAGCTAAACTGGCAATAATTGCCTATCGCCCCCCTTGGTAATATGCCCCTATTTTCCAATTGGTAAAAAAAAAGGAAAAAAAGTTAGCGCATACTTTTTTTGGGCGGGGGAGGGGAGTTCTATATAGCACAAACTACACCCAAAGGTATCAGAGCGCTTTATATGAGCACCACATTACGTTAAACAGGGACACATTCATTTTAATACGCAGAGGGAGAATAAGTGATTTGCCCAGAATCAAAAGATGTTGGCCCTCCCTATCAAGACTTGAACCGGGTTCCCCAGCTCTGAGGTCAACCGCTCTAGCCGTTAGGCCACATCTTCTTGTTTTCATCGCAAGAGAAAAATTATGCATGTATATTCACATATACCAAAAATGGAATTCACACCAGATTTCTCAAGTTTCCAGGTGTAAATTGCGAAGATTTTGTAAATTCCAAAAAGTTGGAAGTTTGCACCCACGTGAGGTTGAAATCTATGGAGAGATGAACAGGTGCAGCACCCAGGCATTGTGCCCCTGCCAAGCCCTGCTCATAAATATGAGGTATAGACAGGTGTTTCAGAGGGCACTGCCAGGGGAAGGGCTGCAGGGAGGAATCCTGCTGCCCCCTAGTGGCCTCTAGCTGTCACCCGCTGCCCTAAGCTGCTCTGCCCACTTCCCCACCCCCACCGCCCTCTCATGTGATATGACTGCCCATTTCAGATAGATATCTCGGAGAACAGCCATTACAACGCGGGGATTACCCCGCACTACCATTACAACGCGGGGATTACAACGAAAGTCGTTACAACGACTTTCGCTGGAGGGCGCTGTTGGATAGGGAATAGTTTAATTTTCTATCCAACACCTTCCCTAATGTCAACGTGGACTGGAGTTGGAATAGAAAATGAAACTATTCCACTATCCAGCGCCCTCCAGTGAAAGTCGTTGTAACGACTTTCGTTGTCATCCCCGCGTTGTAATGTCATGCGGGGTAAAAGCCCGCTTTGTAATGACATACAACCGATATCTCTATGGGGTTCCTCTGCCCTAGCTCAGGGTTAGAGTGGATGGGTTTTTAAAACCAGAGACCTTTTAAGGCATGGGCAAAGTGGGCAATTGCCCATGGCTCCTACCTTCCGAGGGGCAGCTGGGAAGGTGATCTTTTTCTCCCTATCTCACCCCTCAGCCTCCTCCTCTCTCTTTGCTCACATCTACCCCTTTCTTCCTCTCTCCTTAGTATCTTCATAAGGATTTTTGGGGAACTGGGCAAGACAACCTTAGGAGGGTTTGGGTCAGAAAGTTAAAATTTTTATTACGTTTTATGGAGCATCATGAGGGTTTGAATTAGCAGAAAATTGGTAATAAAATCCAAAGTTGATCCGGACCCAGGTCCCATAACTATGTTGTGGGATGTATGACGTTACAACGCATACTTTTACAACGCATACCTTTGCAACACATTTTTACAACGCAACATCCATTACAACGCATTCCATTACAACGCATGCCATTACAACGAAATTTTAAAAACCACATTCACAACGCATTCCATTACAACGCATACTACCTTCACAACGCATACCATTACAACGCATAACATTACAGTGCATGTTTGGTAAATATTGGATAGTGTAGGGGTAAAAATTACTATTCTAACTCCAGGGGGTGCAACAGCAGGGTAAGTGTTGGATGGTAATGTTATGCATTGTAATGGTATACGTTGTAATGACTGCGTTGTAATGACATGCAAAGTAGTGGTATGCATTGTAAAATGGTTGCGTTGTAATGGCATGCGTTGTAATGGATGTTGCATTGTAAAAGTTTCGTTGTAATGGTAGTGCGTTGTAAAAGTTGCGTTGTAAAGGTTGTTTCCCTCCCCCTGTTCTTGCTTTCCAAATTCTAAGAATCTTGACTAGGAACAGATTGGCAGATCTCAGGTTACGCATGGGGCAATGGAAGGACAAAAGGGCGGAGTGAATTTTGGGGCCTATGCCCCAAAGGGTCTAATGTGTGATGCAGAGTGATTTAAACATTATGCGTTCTGAGATGGGCAGCCAGTGTAATGCCTTCAGTGTTGGCTTAGCCGATTGCTCTCTAGGGATGTTATATAATAGTCTGGCTGCACAGTTCTGTACCACTTGGAGTTTTCTTATTACGGAGTTTGGGGGTACCCAGGTATAGTGCACCTCAATACTCCAGCCGGGGGAGTATCAGTGCTTGTACCATCATTCTGCGTGCTGTTTCTGGGAGTAGTGGTAGTATTTTCCTTAGTTGCCTTAGGATACCAAAGCATGTGGATGCTACTTGTACCGCTTGGTGGTCTAGTGTAAGTGATCTATCCAGCCAGATTCGTAGGCTCTTTATTCTATCTTTGGGTACAGGGGTTGGGCCCAGGCAGTTCGGCCATTTTAAATCTGAGGGGCCACTGGCAGTTTTGCCGAGGATCATTAGTTCAGTCTTATCCCCGTTAAGCTTCTGGTAAGACTGGTCCATCCAAGATGGCCACCTTTGTCAGACATGTTTCAAGGTCGGTTGTGCTTCCATCTGGGTGGTTGAGGGCTACCACCAGTTGGGTGTTGTCGGCATATGTCACTATCTGGGCTCCGTATGGGAGGACTAGCTCAGTTAGGGGTCTCAGGTACATGTTAAACAGGGTGGGGCTTAACGAAGACCCTTATGGAACCTCAAGGGTAGTGGGATCTTCCTTGAGGTGTTATTGCCTTCAAATACTTGGAATGTTCTGTCCGTTAGAAAGGACTCGATCCAGGAGCATGCCTTACCTGTCGCTCCCACCTCTTTGAGTCTGTCTAGTAGAGTGCCATGGTTTACAGTGTCAAATGCGGCACTCAGGTCAAGTAAGATGAGTGCCACATTGCCTCCCAGGTCGTGGACTTTCCTTAATTCCTCAGTCACTGTTATAAGTGCTGTTTCTGTGGCGTGATTGGGGCCGAAACCTGTCTGGGAAGTGTGTAGAATCTTATGGGCTTCAAGGTAGTTGGTAAGGGAGGTGTTTACGTGTTTTTCTAAAATCTTACTGACCAGGAGAAATACTGATACCAGGCGTTAGTTGCTCCAGGTTTCTGGGTTTAGGTAGGGCTTCTTTAACCCCTTGGCTGCGGGGTGTTTTCCCCCCGCTGTGCGGGGGGCAAGGGGGGACGCGCACGGCACCGCTGTGCTGTTGACGAGCTCGGCTCGTCATGAGGCACAGCGGAGCTGCCCTCGTGATAAGCTCAGCTTGTCACGGCCACACCCATTTTCAGAACGTTCAGCACAGCGGAGAAATTATCCCCGCGTGCGAACGTTCCAACGGCTGTGACGAGCTCAGCTCGTCATGAGGGCAGCTCAACCGTCCCTCATGACGAGCTGAGCTCGTCAACAGCACACAAGGGGTTAAGAGTGCTTTAACCATGGCGTGTTTCCAGCTCAATGGTACTGTCGCGGTGGTTAAGGACAGGTTGAGGACTTCCAAAAGTGCTGGTACTGTGGTCTCCTTTACCTTATGCAGTAGGTGCGCTGGCGCTGGGTCGCAGGGTGATCCCGATTTAACTTTCGTGAAAAGTGTGGAAAGGGTATCCATATCCAGGATTGGAAGGTCGCTCAGAATGTTTGAACCCTCCGTAGCACTTAACCCTTTTGTACTAGAGTTTCCGTCGGCTGAGGCAGGGGGAAGGCATTATATATGTCAAGGATTTTGGTGTTAAAAAATTCTGCCAATTCCCTACATCGCTGGGGGGCTGATTCTGCGGGCCTTTCTGGCTGGGGACAGAATGATAGTTTTTTTGCTATTCTGGCGATTTCCCTAGGTGCGTTAGCTGGCAGATTCATTTTTTCCTCATAGCATTGAGCCTTAGCTCTTTTGGTTTCTGTCTGATACATTTTTATCGCTTCTCTATATTTTTGTTTTTTCACCGGGCTGTAGTCTCTCCTCCCGGCCCTTTCCAGTCTTTTACATTTTTGTTTGATCTCTCGTATTTTCGGGGTGTACCATGGGAGTCTCTTTTCAGTGGGTTTCTTTGAGCTCCATTTGTGTCGAGGGATGTTGTGGTCCATTCATTAAAATTGTCGTATGCTTTAATGGGATCGGGGTTGATTATGGGGTTGGTGATTTCAAGGCTATTGGCCCAGACATCGGACTGTAATTTTGCCCATGGTCGATCTCAGGTCTTTGAGGGCCGGTCATTAGTAGAAGTCCTCGATAACTTCCGGATAATTGGTATTAAAAAATGGTCTGAGCAGGGGACTGGGGAAGGGTTATTAATTGAGATATTATCTAAATTTGAAAATACTGGTTCTATTATGTGGTCTTTGTTATCAGTTGGGCTTGTGACTCTTTGCTTAAGTTGTAATGCCTGCATATTTTGCATGAGGTTGAGTGCATCGCTTTTATTCGGGTCCTCCAGGTGCAAATTTAGGTCTCCTAGAATAGTGAAGTTGACGGCCGTGTTTGCCCTCATTGCTGCTATGTCAGTGAGGGAGCCAATGAACATTCCACATGGCCCGGGGGGGTCTGTATAGTAGAATACCTGATAGTGAGCATGTGGGGGTGAGGGTGAGTGCAAAACCCATGCTCTCACAGTCAGGTTTGATGCATCCTTTTACGTGGTCTTTAAGGATAATGGCAATTCTCCCCCTTCCGGAGAGTCCTTCTTTCCTAAATATATGGGGCCCGATTCACAGAACTAACTTAAGACAAAATCCTAAACTTACTACTTTTGGTATCCACAGAAGTTAGGATTTTGTCTTAAGTTCGTCTTAAGACTGACTTAAGAAAAAATCCTAACTTAAGTCTGTCTTAAGTCTGTCTTAAGACAAACTTAAGACAAAATCCTAACTTCTGTTAATACCAAAAGTAGTTAGTTTAGTATTTTGTCTTAAGTTAGTTCTGTGAATCGGGCCCCTGGTATCCTGGGGGGAGTGCTTGCACCACATCTGGGTCTGCATCTTTGTGCAGCAAAGTTTCTGTCAGGAACAGTGCTTCAGGCTGTTGGTCCCTGAGTAGGATGTTAATTTCAAGGTAATGTTTTGACAGGGACCTACAATTCATCAGAAGTAGCTTTAGTTCTGTATTAATCTCTTTATTAGCCGGGCACAGCCCTGTGTGGTGCAGTTTGAATGGGCAGTTAGTGCAGGTGTTGCTACTTGAAGTCAGACTAGTGCGGTGTTTGCATTTCTCATTGACAGGCTTCCGGAGTGATTTTAGCTGGTGCTCTGAATATGTCAAATGCCTTTGGGCTTAGTCCAAGGGTTCTGGCCCCTGGTCCCGGCCGGGCGCGGACAGGCGCAGATGGGTTTGCCTTTGGCGCGCCTTCGGCACATCAGCGGCGTGCCCACTGCGCGCGTCCGCGCTGCCATGCGACTCATATAGTCAGTGGCTTCGCCGACTGACCTCTGCCCTGTGCCCCGCCTCCTAACGCCGTTTCCCTCCACACAAGAGGAACACTCCGTGATGGACCGGGGATTAGGCGAATTAGCAGGAGAGCGGGAGTGCGGCGTAATGTACAGTTGGTGAGTGCTTTTAACCAAGATATTCTTTCAGACTCGGAGAGCATTTAAAACATAGCCAGCAACTCACTTATTAAAACTCTGCCTCTCAGAGAGTGTTCCCTAAAAAAACCTCTCTCCTTACGAGTCAGTTAAAAAGGATAAAAGCAGTTATCTACTACTCACTGGTTAAAAATGTCTTCCAGGAAGTGCTATGTGCAAAATACAGCGTGCGCGATCCTGTCTTGTTACAGCGTGAATGATTTCTCTTGCGCTTTCTAGTCGCTGCGCGTCCGCGCTGCCCTGCGACTCATATAGTCAGTGGCTCCGCCTCCTGACTGCTGCCCTGTGCTCGGCCTCCTAACGCCGTATCCCTCCGCCCAAGCCCTATCGGATCACTACAGCACCTGTCTTGGATCACTCTTCACGAAACAGGGAGGGAGCACGCTCCTGACCTCTCAGCCGGGTAGCCCCTTCGCATTCTGGTAAATGCAGTTCACACGATTCAGGACAAAGTCCGTAAGTATTACACCAAGGTTGGTGCAAGCAGGTGCTTAGTAAAAGGAGTCTCTAGACACGAGACATGGTTCGTGTTTCTGGATAGTATCCTTCATCAGTAGAGATCAGTTTGGGGTGGCTTTTGGGTCCCAACATGGGTTCAGAAAGCTGCACAGCACGGAGTCAGCCCTGACTAAGGTCGCAGATAACATTCGTCGGAAAGTCGACCTTGGGCAGACTACTGTGCTAGTTCTGCTTGATCTTACAGCGGCTTTTGATACCCTGTCTCCCTTCACTTTAACATCTAGGTTAAGGGAGGCAGGGGTAGCAGGTCCGGCTCTGAGTCTCCTGAACTCCTTTTTACATCAGAGAGAGCAGCGAGTGATGCTTGGGGATTACCTCTCCCCTGTTAAGTCGTTGCAATGTGGGGTGCCACAGGGGTCGGCGTTGAGTCCGACCCTGTTTAATATCTATGTGGCCCCCCTTGCAAGACTAGTAAGATCTCAGGGGATGGAGGTAGTGTCGTATGCCGACGACACGCAGATTATGGTGTCCCTGACCCACTCCGTTAACGTCACCTCGTCCAGCTTTAAAGCCTGTATGCAACTTGTTGCAGAATGGATGGTTTTCAACTCACTAAAGTTGAACGGTGACAAAACGGAGGTCCTGGTCTTCGGCAAAGACCAGGGTATGTGGTCAGGTGAGTGGTGGCCCTCATCGTTAGGCATCTGCCCCACACCCACAGAATCTGCTAGGAACCTAGGCGTCATTTTTGATACTCGGCTCTCCATGGAGCTTCAGGTAAATAGGACAGTGGCCACCTGTTGGGGGGTCATTGGAATTCTGAAAAGAATTGCTCATTATCTGTCCCCACAGGCACGCAAACAGGTTGTGATTGCCCTTGTTGGCTCAAGGCTTGATTATTGTAATTCTCTCTATGCCGGGGCCAACAAGGGTATTCTACAACGCCTGCAGGTGGTTCAAAACGCCGCGGCACGTTTTGTTTTGGCTCTCCCGTGGCGGTCCTCTGCAACCCTGGCAAGGAAGAGTCTCCACTGGTTGCCCATCCCTTCCAGAGTGACGTTTAAACTTCTTTGTCTTACTTACAGCGCCCTGAGGGCAGGCCCGAATGATGCATTGGGGTCCTTGTTAACTAGGTATGTCCCAAATAGATGCCTCCGCTCTCTCGAGCTTAACCAACTGGTAGTCCCGCGCGCCAGGATGGCGAGATGGGGGAGCAAAGCCTTCTCCATTCTTGCACCACAACTGTGGAATGCTCTCCCTTTAGAGATAAAATCACAGCCCTCACTGGATCTCTTCAGGAAAGCATTGAAAACTTGGTGCTTTATTAAAGCCTACCAGTGAGCTCCTGGTTTCTGTTTGCCGTCAGCTAGTTTTGGAGTTAGGCGCCTTGACGCCCATTGGGCATAGTTGCGCGGATATAAATAACAATTCATTCATTCATTCATAAGAGGCTGCCAAACAATCTAGGCTTCGTTGCCTCTCGGGCGCGGAGGTGCTTCGCCTATAGCTCGCCAGCTATGGAGGCTCACGGGAGCCCCAAACAGGAAACAGGGAGGGAGCACACTCCTGACCTCTCAGCCGGGTCGCCCCTTCGCACTCTGGTAAATGCAGTTCACACGATTCACTCTTCACCACTGCCAGGCCCTGCCTTGGATCCATGCAGTTCTATGTCTTGGGTCCCTGCAGTGCTCTGCCCGGGCTTGCTGAAGTGCCTTCTCTTGGTTCACTGTAATGCCCTGTCCTGGATCCGTCAACTAATATAGTACTCTATCTTGGCTCACAGTTGGATCACTGGATTATTATTATTATTTATTTGTGTATTTTATAAAGCGCGCAGCTACCCCAACGGGTGTCCCAGCACTGATTGAACAGACGGCAAATGGTCCAAGATAGAACCTTACAGGCAGAATAGAAAGGTTTTTAGGGCTCTGCAAAATTCGAGTTCCGATTGGCTCACACGAAGGTATAGCGGAAGCTTGTTACGGCGCTGGGTGGCACATACCTCGAAGGTTTTACCTCCCGATCAGGTTTTTTTAAATCTGGATGTCACTAGTAACAGCTTGGTGTTTGAACGGAGGGCTCTGGAGTTGCAGTATGGTCGGAGACTTGACCTGAGATGGGCTGGGCCTTTGCCTTTTGTCGTCCGATAAGCCAGAGTCATCGCTTTAAACTCAATTCGCTTAGAGACAGGGAGCCAGTGTAATTTTCGCAGGTAAGGAGTGATATGTTGCCTAAGTGTAATACCCCCGATCAAACGGGCAGCTGCATTTTGCACTGTCTGGAGTCTGTGGCACAGGCCTGCTGTCAGACCCAGATATAATCCGTTAGCATAGTCGAGATGCGAGATTATAAGTGCATGGACTATGGTTTTGCGATTATCGCTGGGTAGATAGTTTATGAACTTTTTTATAATTTTGATTTTAGAAAAACATGCAGCAGATACTGTTTGAACCTGATTCACGAAGGATAAACGATGGTCCCATCGGACCCCCAGGTTTCTAACAGAGTCCTTCGGAAGAGGAGCCTGGCTCAGATCTTCCGGCCACCATAAATTGTAGTCTAATGGAGATGGTTGATTGAAAAACAAAACCTCAGTTTTTCCAGATTGAGATCTCCATCATCACTGCAGTGCCCGGTCTTAGATCACTTCGGGGACACTAGTGAACCCTGTCTTGGATCACTGCGGGTCATATCTGTCCACTGTGCCACTCTAGATGGAGACCGGCCAGATACATAAAGAGTTGACCCTGATGTGATTGTCCAGCCAGGACATCCAGGCCTGGTCCTAGGAACAAAGCCAATCCAGACTGATTTCAGAGTGTTTGACCCTCACCAGGAAGGTTTTCATGATCCCTGGCTCACATTCACCTATGTGCTCCAAGTGGGGACAGAGATGTGGTCCCCCAAACATCAGATGTGCTTGAGTCTTTTGCTGCAGCATGCATGAGCGGTGCATGCGGAATGTCGGTGCCACTTGGTGTGATGCTTGGCAGCTGCGACTCATGTTCTACTTAAAACAAATTTATGTCAAGAGAGACTCCCTACCCCAGAGTGCCGCAGGTCTCGCAATGGTGGCGGCGCTCTCAAATTCACACTGGACACAATCATCATGTTTATATAGCTGTAGCATCTCCAACTTCTGTTGCACTTTTATCTGAAGTTTTTGAAGATTTGCTGGATTCAGAGAAGTCATCCGGATAAAATTTGGGGTGAAGGATTTAGGCTTTGATTTGTGAATTGATCATGGATCCTCCTGACAGGGATTACAAAATCGATCGCTCCTGTTCACCAGAGGAGCTGGATTTATCCTGCGCTTCTACGTGTCTCGTCTATAGAACTTAAAGCGACTTATGGTATGAGAGCACTGCCAGTGGTGGGGAAGTGAACGCATCTTGCCGGAGTGCACCCACAACACTAATGTGAATCAATCAATCAATCAATCAATCATTCAATCAATCGGGTGTTTGTAACGCACGGCAACTCACCCGTGAGGGTCTCAAGGTGCTGAGTTGGGGAGAGTGGATCTGCGCTTCAGTCATAGAGCCAGGTCCTGAGGTCCTTTCTGAATTGGGTCAGCGATGGGGATTGCCTGAGGTGGTGGGCTTGGTGTTCCAGGTCCTGGCCGCGAGGTAGGAGAAGGATCTTCCTTCGGTTCTGGTCCTGTATCCATTATTTACAGCTGCTGAGCTTGTTATATTGAGAACCATTCAGATCGCAGGCTTGAGTTACAATTCTCTGCAGGTAGTCCTCACAGAAACATGTATAATAGTCCTGGTTATTCCCTACATATATTATATTATATTATATTACATTATATAATATCATATTATATTATACTATTTTATATTATATTACATTACATCTAATTACATTATATTATATTATATTATGTCATATTATAGTATGCTATTTTATATTATATTACATTACATCAAATTACATTATATTATATTATATTATATTATATTATATTATATTATATTATATTATAGTATACTATTTTATATTATATTACATTACATTACATTATATTATATTATATTATATCATATTATATTATACTATTTTATATTATATTACATTACATCAAATTACATTATATTATATTATATTATATTATATTATATCATATCATATTGTATTATACTATTTTATATTATATTACATTACATAAAATTATATTATATTATATTATATTATATTATATTATATCATATTATATTATACTATTTTATATTATATTACATTACATCAAATTACATTATATTATATTATATTATATTATATTATATTATATTATACTATTTTATATTATATTATATTATATTACATTACATTACATTATATTACATTACAATATATTGGTTTCATTTATCTCGCTGCTCTAGGAAGTCAGAGTTTTCATCAATCATTGTGAGTCAGTTACACAGAGATTGTCACAAGGTAGATTATATGTCATAACAGAAACAGTTCTAATGAGAATTATAAAATATTAAAAGAGCCTTTTCTTGTTTTAGATCTCAGCATTTCTCCAATGCTGGCTGAGCACAGCTGCAAGACCAGGCTGAGCAAATGATCCCGGTATCTCTCTTTTGTGTCCCTTTCCCCTTGCCCCTGCTCACCTGCTGACCAGTGTAGATGTCCTCTGATTGGTCGTCTGTGGGTTCAGGGGAGCATGGATGTTGGCCTTGCTCCAGATTACCAAGTTGGAGCAACCCTGACAAATACTTGAATAAATCTCAGCCTCTGAGGGTTATGCCGGGCTTCATTCTAGCACCTCGTTTGCTCGGGGTTGCCGTTTACGACAGATGTGCTATATGGAAATCAGTCTTGTTCTGCGTCAATATAAAAAACCCATCCTGAAATGCCAGGCCAGGTCCCCTCCAGATGGGGACATAAACAACCCCAGGCTGGTTTCAACAACTTTGGGTGTCATAAGTGAGCTGAGGCTTGCGTCCAGTGGCACAGTAAGCACAGGTCCCTCTTATAGTCACTCTGCGCTCACCGAGGGCACCACACTTAGATAAAAAGGTTATAAGTGGAATGCTTGAATTTAACAGAGCCACAGGTAGTAAATGTAAATGTAAATGTAGTGTATTTGTATAGCGCACGAATCGACCCCAGCTGGGGTATCTCGGGGCGTGTACGAATACCGCTGTGGAACCCTTCCTGGCTTTTCGCTGTGAGGCGCCCACGCCTGGGCACCCCCAAGGTGCAGCCAGGCATCCCAGCGCTGTTGGGTCGTTGTGGAGATTACGCAAGCTATTGCCCAGAGTTGCAGAGTGGGACCCATGATTGGAATAGGCACCGAGGCGAGAATTATCAGGTCCGAGGAAATTGAGCCCGAGACCCACCGAGGCGGGAATTGAACCCTGGTCCCGGGCTAGACCTCTGCATCAGGGTCTGCCGCTCTAACCATTGAGCCACACTTCTCCACTAAAAATGGCTACCTTGCATTCCATCATCGACAAGCAGCTGGCCTTCTAGACCCAAATTAAAAAACTAGCTGGGAGCTGTTTTGGGACATTAAAGTCCCTTAAGAAATTCCTTCCGCTGCTTCCTAGGACAGCGAAGGAAACAGTGATCCGGGCACTGATCCTTTCTTGCCTTGACTACGCCAACGCATTGTACATGGGCCTCCCTGATTATACTCTCAGAAAACTGCAGGTGTCCAGAATGCGGCAGCTAGGCTTGTGTTCAACATTCCTACTAGAAAGAGCATCACGCAACACCTGCGTATCCTGCACTGGCTACCTGTCATGAAACGTGTAAGCTTCAAGGCCCTGGTCATCGCGCATCGTGCTTTGCACACTGGGGGGCCGGAATATCTTAGGAAGCGCTTTGCTTTTTACACGCCTGCCAGACACTTGAGGTCGGCATCTCGGCTTCTTGCACAGATACCCCCGTGCACGCCTGCAAAGAATGGGAGGGGCAAGTCCCTTGCCGTAAGGATAGCCACGGCTTGGAATTCTTTGCCCTTTTCTCCGCGTAGCATCCAGGATCTGGGGCAGTTTCAGAAACAGCTCAAAACTTTTCTGTTTTAATCGCTTCCTCTACCAGCATCTCAAAGGCTCGCGCCGGGACACCCCAGGAGTAGCTGTGCACGTTACAAAATTCAATAACATAAAATAACATCGTCTAGACAGAGGTGAGCTACATGCTAGACTAGTCTTGGTCCTGCTTGGTCAGGTTCCTCTCCTCAGTAAAGGTTTCTTCTTGTAGTCCAAAAGTGATCTAATTTCATGGGAGCAGGGTCCCAATATTTATACCCCAAAATCCTTTGTTCTCTGAGGGGAGAGGGGCCTTTGCCCAGTCCAAACCAGTTCTGAAGCACTCTGTTTACCAGACTTCTCCTTTGCTTTCACAGTGCAGGGCAGAAACATCAGACACCCCACAGGAGGTGGAGCCAGCATTGTGGAAGGCAAGTACAGTCCTGGAGCATTTTGTTTACAGGACTCCTTCTCTTCTTTCAGTGTGCAGGGAAGAGACATCAGCCGCTCCCAAGGGGGTGGAGCCAGCATTGTGGAAGGCAGGCACAGCCCTATTCAAGGTTCAGGTGCAACTCCTCCCTCCCATCTAGATGCAGATCTCTCGATTCACCACTGGGTGACTCAGCCTGTCTCCTGGAATTCCCCAGCCCTGTCACTCACAGAAACCAGACATAGGAATACGCAACCTATCAGAGGCAGGTTTGAATGGTTAGACAAGCAAATACCTACTTTCTAAAAGTGGTATTTGCAAACACAGAATATTAAAATAAACCACCACCCAGAGCCACAGGACTCAACTTGCACATCACTGACGTCCTTTATAATCACCTCCACAATAACATCTACACCATTTGCAACAGAAACAGTTTAATATCTGTCGGCCGAAAGACACTGAAAGAAGACCAGAAAAACCATTGGTGCTCCCACTGTAGGCAAGGAGACTCCACTCCTGGCACTAGACCAGAGCCAAGGCCGGAGTGATAACACAAGATAGGGGGAAGCCCTGGTGTGCCGGGGGCAGGCGACCTGCTATCAGGGATGGATGGATG
The DNA here is from genome assembly GCF_964261635.1 of Lissotriton helveticus. Taxonomy (NCBI): domain Eukaryota; kingdom Metazoa; phylum Chordata; class Amphibia; order Caudata; family Salamandridae; genus Lissotriton; species Lissotriton helveticus. Next base: position 33,658,908 of record NC_136067.1, on the reverse strand, counting down.
GACAGGACGGGACACAGACATTACAACGTGAAAATTACCATGCAGTACCTTTACCATGCATACCTTTTTTGGTGCTCTTACCACGCATTCCTTTACCACAAATGGTAAGTGTAGTTAAGGTAAGTATATAGTTACGGTAAGTATATAATTATGGTAAGTATGTATATAGGATAAAGTACAGTTATAGCTAGGTGAATATGTCAGTGATAACATTAATGGTTTGAGCTAAAAGCATACAGGTATTTACCACTTATAATCAGCAGCGCTAACTATAACTTGCACTGCTTATGACCTCACATATGACATCATCACTCATGACATGTTCTGTGACATCACTCATGACATCTCAAATGGCATAATTGTTGACATCATCCAATTAGAGCGTTCATTTGTTTTATAGTTTACATAGTGGCGGGTAACTACTATTTTGCTTTTCTTCCTCAGAGTGTACAGCCTGTGTATAGATAATCACTGTAAGTGTTTACAAAACACATGTGCTCCTAATGCACCATAGGTGTGTAGAGGTATTGAACACATTATAAATCATTCGATTGAAGAGCAACTCTGTGTGCAGGTGACAGTCGACAACTTGTGGTCGTTATGCTTCACACAAGCTTTTTGGTAAAGCAGGAAAAGTTTCCAGGAGGGCAAAGATTCATCGTACTACATACTAAGTATTGTAGGCAGCCTTGAATTATTATGCAGAATAGTTTTGGCATGACCATATTGATTTTCCATTAAAGACTGTGTGCACCAGGTACTAACCTACGTACACTCTACTCTGCGCCACTGCACTCTATCCCAACTCACTCTACTCTGCAATACTCTACACCACTCTACTGCATTCTACACCAATGGACTCTACGTCACTACTCGCTATGCTAATCCACTCTATGCCTCTCTAATCTACTGTGCACCACTGCAATCTATGACGCTGCACTCTACACCTCTCAACTCTACACCACTCTACTCTATGCCAGTTCACTCTACATGTATCCATTTTATCTATGTTTCTTTCTCTTTTGGTTTGACATTTGCTTAGTGGTATTATGCTACCTGTTCTGCATAACCCGACCTATGTGACCTCTATACTATGTATAAATGTATTATGTGTGTACCATCTACACTTATGTAAAGCGCTCTGATACCCCCGGGTCCAGCCAGCGCTATATAAAACCTTTAAAATCAATAAATAAATACCCCACTCTACTATGCACCACTGCATACTACAACAAAAACTCTAGGCCACTCCACTCTACTCTGCACAACTCCACTCTATGCCACTCTGCTCTGCAACACTGCATTCTATACCACTGCACTCTACACCACTGCACTCTACGTCACTACTCTATGCCACTGCACTCTACCCTGCACCACTCTACTCTACGTCACTGCACTCTATTCCACTCTGTGCCACGCCATGCTACTGCACTCTATGGCACCGCACTCTATGCTGCACCACTCTACACCACTCTACTCTACACCACTCTACTCTACACCACTCTACTCCCACTCTACTCTACACCACTCTACTCTACGCCACTCTACTCTACGCCACTCTACTCTACACCACTCTACTCTACGCCACTCTACTCTACGCCACTCTACTCTACGCCACTCTACTCTACACCACTCTACTCTACACCACTCTACTCTACACCACTCTACTCTACACCACTCTACTCTACACCACTCTACTCTACACCACTCTACTCCCACTCTACTCTACACCACTCTACTCTACGCCACTCTACTCTACGCCACTCTACTGTACACCACTCGACTCTACGCCACTCTACTCTACGCCACTCTACTCTACGCCACTCTACTCTACACCACTCTACTCCCACTCTACTCTACACCACTCTACTCTACACCACTCTACTCTACACCACTCTACTCTACACCACTCTACTCTACACCACTCTACTCTACACCACTCTACTCTACGCCACTCCACTCTACGCCACTCTACTCTACGCCACTCTACTCTACGCCACTCTACTCTACGCCACTCCACTCTACGCCACTCTACTCTACGCCACTCTACTCTACACCACTCTACTCCCACTCTACTCTACACCACTCTACTCTACGCCACTCTACTCTACGCCACTCTACTCTACGCCACTCTACTCTACGCCACTCTACTCTACGCCACTCTACTCTACACCACTCTACTCTACACCACTCTACTCTACACCACTCTACTCTACACCACTCTACTCTACACCACTCTACTCTACGCCACTCCACTCTACGCCACTCTACTCTACGCCACTCTACTCTACGCCACTCTACTCTACACCACTCTACTCTACACCACTCTACTCTACGCCACTCTACTCTACGCCACTCCACTCTACGCCACTCTACTCTACGCCACTCTACTCTACGCCACTCTACTCTACACCACTCTACTCTACGCCACTCTACTCTACGCCACTCTACTCTATGCCACTCTACTCTACGCCACTCTACTCTACGCCACTCTACTCTACGCCACTCTACTCTACGCCACTCTACTCTATGCCACTCTACTCTACGCCACTCTACTCTACGCCACTCTACTCTACGCCACTCTACTCTACGCCACTCTACTCTACGCCACTCTACTCTACACCACTCTACTCTACGCCACTCTACTCTACGCCATGGCACTCTACGCCATGGCACTCTACGCCATGGCACTCTACGCCATGGCACTCTACGCCATGGCACTCTACGCCACTCTACTCTACGCCACTCTACTCTACGCCATGGCACTCTACGCCATGGCACTCTACGCCACTCTACTCTACGCCACTCTACTCTACGCCACTCTACTCTACACCACTCTACTCTACGCCACTCTACTCTACGCCACTCTACTCTACGCCACTCTACTCTACGCCACTCTACTCTACACCACTCTACTCTACGCCACTCTACTCTACGCCACTCTACTCTATGCCACTCTACTCTACGCCACTCTACTCTACGCCACTCTACTCTACGCCACTCTACTCTACGCCACTCTACTCTACGCCACTCTACTCTACACCACTCTACTCTACACCACTCTACTCTACACCACTCTACTCTACACCACTCTACTCTACGCCACTCTACTCTACGCCACTCTACTCTACGCCACTCTACTCTACGCCACTCTACTCTACGCCACTCTACTCTACACCACTCTACTCTACACCACTCTACTCTACGCCACTCTACTCTACGCCACTCTACTCTATGCCACTCTACTCTACACCACTCTACTCTACACCACTCTACTCTACACCACTCTACTCCCACTCTACTCTACACCACTCTACTCTACGCCACTCTACTCTACGCCACTCTACTGTACACCACTCGACTCTACGCCACTCTACTCTACGCCACTCTACTCTACGCCACTCTACTCTACACCACTCTACTCCCACTCTACTCTACACCACTCTACTCTACACCACTCTACTCTACACCACTCTACTCTACACCACTCTACTCTACACCACTCTACTCTACACCACTCTACTCTACGCCACTCCACTCTACGCCACTCTACTCTACGCCACTCTACTCTACGCCACTCTACTCTACGCCACTCCACTCTACGCCACTCTACTCTACGCCACTCTACTCTACACCACTCTACTCCCACTCTACTCTACACCACTCTACTCTACGCCACTCTACTCTACGCCACTCTACTCTACACCACTCTACTCTACGCCACTCTACTCTACGCCACTCTACTCTACGCCACTCTACTCTACACCACTCTACTCTACACCACTCTACTCTACACCACTCTACTCTACACCACTCTACTCTACACCACTCTACTCTACACCACTCTACTCTACACCACTCTACTCTACGCCACTCCACTCTACGCCACTCTACTCTACGCCACTCTACTCTACGCCACTCTACTCTACGCCACTCTACTCTACACCACTCTACTCTACACCACTCTACTCTACGCCACTCCACTCTACGCCACTCTACTCTACGCCACTCTACTCTACGCCACTCTACTCTACACCACTCTACTCTACGCCACTCTACTCTACGCCACTCTACTCTATGCCACTCTACTCTACGCCACTCTACTCTACGCCACTCTACTCTACGCCACTCTACTCTACGCCACTCTACTCTACGCCACTCTACTCTACGCCACTCTACTCTACGCCACTCTACTCTACGCCACTCTACTCTACACCACTCTACTCTACGCCATGGCACTCTACGCCATGGCACTCTACGCCATGGCACTCTACGCCATGGCACTCTACGCCATGGCACTCTACGCCATGGCACTCTACGCCATGGCACTCTACGCCACTCTACTCTACGCCACTCTACTCTACACCACTCTACTCTACGCCACTCTACTCTACGCCACTCTACTCTACGCCACTCTACTCTACGCCACTCTACTCTACACCACTCTACTCTACGCCACTCTACTCTACGCCACTCTACTCTACGCCACTCTACTCTACGCCACTCTACTCTACGCCACTCTACTCTACACCACTCTACTCTACACCACTCTACTCTACACCACTCTACTCTACACCACTCTACTCTACACCACTCTACTCTACGCCACTCTACTCTACGCCACTCTACTCTACGCCACTCTACTCTACGCCACTCTACTCTACGCCACTCTACTCTACACCACTCTACTCTACACCACTCTACTCTACGCCACTCTACTCTACGCCACTCTACTCTACGCCACTCTACTCTACACCACTCTACTCTACGCCACTCTACTCTACGCCACTCTACTCTACGCCACTCTACTCTACGCCACTCTACTCTACGCCACTCTACTCTACGCCACTCTACTCTACGCCACTCTACTCTACACCACTCTACTCTATACCACTCTACTCTACGCCACTCTACTCTACGCCATGGCACTCTACGCCATGGCACTCTATGCCATGGCACTCTACGCCATGGCACTCTACGCCATGGCACTCTACGCCATGGCACTCTACGCCACTCTACTCTACGCCACTCTACTCTACACCACTCTACTCTACACCACTCTACTCTACACCACTCTACTCTACGCCACTCTACTCTACACCACTCTACTCTACACCACTCTACTCTACACCACTCTACTCTACACCACTCTACTCTACACCACTCTACTCTACGCCACTCTACTCTACGCCACTCTACTCTACGCCACTCTACTCTACGCCACTCTACTCTACGCCACTCTACTCTACACCACTCTACTCTACGCCACTCTACTCTACGCCACTCTACTCTACGCCACTCTACTCTACACCACTCTACTCTACACCACTCTACTCTACGCCACTCTACTCTACGCCACTCTACTCTACGCCACTCTACTCTATGCCACTCTACTCTACACCACTCTACTCTACGCCACTCTACTCTACGCCACTCTACTCTACGCCACTCTACTCTACGCCACTCTACTCTACGCCACTCTACTCTACGCCACTCTACTCTACGCCACTCTACTCTACACCACTCTACTCTACGCCACTCTACTCTACACCACTCTACTCTACGCCACTCTACTCTACACCACTCTACTCTACGCCACTCTACTCTACGCCACTCTACTCTACGCCACTCTACTCTACGCCATGGCACTCTACGCCATGGCACTCTACGCCATGGCACTCTACGCCACTCTGCTCTACGTCACTGCAGTTTACACTACTTTACTCAAAACCAATGCACTATACGACACTGCACTCTAGGCCACTCTACTCCATGACACTCAAATCTTTGACACTAAAATCTATTACGTTCTACTCATGGAACTTTATGCCATTCCACTCTACAACACTTTACAAGGCTGGAATGGCTGTACCAGGCATCGGCCGTTTACCCGGGAGGCTGGAAGTGTTGGGGCTGCTTGTGTTTCTGCTTGTGTTTCTGGGGTGGGCGGTTTTGTAGCAGTGCAGCAGTTTTAAATACACTTCAGAGTTCCGTGTATATCCAACAGTTTTCAGGCAACAATAAAAGTGCCAAGATAACTCTGGTGATCAATGCACCTGATGGATAGAGTTTTGTCTGGAGGGAGCTTCGGCTCATTTCAGTTAGTGCAGAGGGTTAATTTGCCTGCTACAAAGAGCATCTACTATGTAGATAACAGAACAATATTTTATGTGCATGGCTCAGTGGGTTACTGCTTTTGTCAGAGAGGCCTTTGCTACTGTGCAGTTCATAAGTTACAATTGCAATATAGGTTAGAAAGATATGTTTTTTTTCCCCCAGTCTTTCATTATCCTAATTTTGCTAAAAAGGTCTTTTTGGAGTAGAAAACGTTCTTTTTAGTACAATCAACCCTAACCACTGTGTTATGTTCTGAATCCTAAGTTTGATTTCCCGAGACCAATCACTCTTAAAAATGCCTACCAGTATAGATGACATCTAAATTCTACACCTTGCAATCTCTTTTGTCTTCTGTAATATTTTCTATACATTGATTTATGTAAATGTATGTGTCTGTAAAGCGCACTGCTGCCCGTAAGCGTCCCGGCGCTGTAGACCGCTGGGGAACCCGTCCTGGCTTTCCCTGTGAGAATGTGGAAAAGTAAAATTTTGCCATGTTGTATGTGCCTACGTGTTCCCCATCTTATGTTATATGTGCATGATCGATATGCATGTATTCCCCTCTGATCGATTAAAGACGCAATTACAGTTGTGTCCATCTCTAGTATGCCATTTTCCAGTCTTCGTGAAAGCAACGAATATTAGGCCTATGTAAACCTACGTTGCCACATTTTACAGTGTGCACGTTAATTCATTGAATTGTCCCCGTTTCTAGGCCTCAAAAGGGCCCGGACTCAGATTCAGCTCCTGTCTCCTGAACCCTCTCCAAGGAGCGATACAGCCCCCACCTGTATCCCTGACTCTTAGCTTACTTTTATGCCTCGCAGTGCCCGGCTCGGCCTGGCTCTGCCTCCCAGTCTGCCAAGAGTATGTTATGTTTCTAGTTATCAGTCCAGCCCTCCTTCTCTGCATTCCTAAGCTACTGAATCGCATCAATAGTTTCCGTCATGGTCTAGCCTTTATGTCTCCATGTAAGAGAAATACTGTATTAATATTCATAGAATATTCCTCGCACACGCACTACATATAGAATTATGCATGCACCAGTCTTAGAGTCTATTAGCCTTTACCCTGATAACTTTTGGATTCTATCAACATGTACTCTAAACACCAGATACTAGATATGCCTGGGTACATGTCGCTCTGACACTCCAGACTTTAGTCTCCTCTTCTAGCGCAGAAGTCATAGCCCCCAGTTCTCCCTGGTAACACGTCATTGCCCGTTTGCGCGCACCACTAGGTTAGAGGTCCCAGCTGCTCAGGTAGCCCCCTCCATGTTTCCGCCCCGTTTATGACATATTCTGTTACGTTTGCAGCACATGTCTATGTACACGCCCTGTACACGCCTTCTTGTTACATCATTTTGCCCTTATCTTTCGCGACTGTTACGAACCACGCCTACTGCTACGCCTACTGTATTGAATGTAATGTATTTGTTTAACTATAAATATTGTGCACTGTTATTAAAAGTTACCCTTATGCTTCCCAGATCCTGCCCCCGGCAGCTGCCATCCTATTCCCGTACAGGCTGTCCTGTTCCTGTCCTTTATGCCTGATTAAAAGCCTGTAAACTCCAGCTACCTCGAATTTTGACTCTTATTTATTGAGCTATCTGTTTATATGAGTATCCTGAAAAATAGAACCGGTAATTAATTATTTACCACCTCTTATATCAGAATACACGACCCTAGGGAGTCCATAGCGGGGAAAGAATTCACGGACCAACTGCCTGGCAGTGGTCGCTGCTGTGTAATCTGGAACTGGATATGCTTCTGTCCACCTGGACAAAGCGCATACAACTACGAGGACATACTTGAAACCTCGACATCGCTCCATCTGAATATAATCCATCTGGAGGACTTCAAAAGGGTGGTCAGGAGGTTGGAATCCACCTTGTTCCACCGGGACACTTTTACCTGGATTGAACTGACAACATATCATACATATACAGACTTTCTGCTTGGCTGCAGCTCGTAAGTGCTTGTTGAACCAAAGGTTCTGAATACTGTCTAACATAGCTTTTATACTGTTTTGTTCTGAATACTGTCTAACATAGCTTTTTCTCCTAGATGTGCACATTACGAACCACGCCTACTGCTACGCCTACTGTATTGAATGTAATGTATTTGTTTAACTATAAATATTGTGCACTGTTATTAAAAGTTACCCTTATGCTTCCCAGATCCTGCCCCCGGCAGCTGCCATCCTATTCCCGTACAGGCTGTCCTGTTCCTGTCCTTTATGCCTGATTAAAAGCCTGTAAACTCCAGCTACCTCGAATTTTGACTCTTATTTATTGAGCTATCTGTTTATATGAGTATCCTGAAAAATAGAACCGGTAATTAATTATTTATTTACCACATAATGGCGCCCGAATAGGGACTTGCCCTTTCCCCACGCGCCGGAGAAGCCACGCAGGCCCCCTGATCCTCTGCAGCCGTGACGGAACCATACCGTGCACGTGCAGATATTTCTGCTTCAAGTATCCCTCAGGCCCACGGAGGAGACGGAGGTTGCGGTCCAGCGTCCAGACGAGGCGGTGGAGGAACGCGGCGAGTCCCGACCAGAGCCCAAGCCGAGAGTCCGAGGTATCCGGAGGCCCACCTGTAACTGAAGTCCGAAGTTCGTAGTCCGTCGTCGTAGCAGTCCAGTCCAGTCCGAGGCCTTCCGTTCTTGCTGCCCGGTGAGTACCGTTGCTGGGGTAGTATCTAGACAGGGTCAAAGTAATTTGTCTCTGGTCCGTGGGTTTGGGTACACAGATCCAACACGAAGTGTTCACCTAGGTGGATGCGGGTCCTGACGTGTCTCTTCATGGGACCGGTAAGTTTCGTACTGTTTTAGCAGTGCATCTAGTCATTCTAGTAAGTTTCTGTTCCAGTAAGTTCTGTTCTCGAGAAAATTCATGTATTCTGTTCGAACTGTTATTCTAAATGTTATTCCATGTGTTTTCAATGTCGTGGTATGAGTGATTCGTTTTTCAGTTATTATTGTGTTTATTGTGTATTGTATTGTGTCCAGACTCCAGCCTAAATTATGCCTTTGTTCTCGAAATTACGTCAGTTAAAAACCAGAAAAGGTCTGCTAGAGGAAGCAGTTCCTGTCCCGCCTAGGGACAGTCCAGGTCATTTTATGTATCATAAGCATGGCTTAAGTGCCATATTATATCTAGATTTATGGGTGGAGTACACCAAGGAATTAGAAGAGAAATATAGATGGCCCGTGTCAGGTACATGGGATGCCGAGTGCATCATGCGAGTAGAAGAAGCATTATGGAAAAAGAAATCCAGACAGTCCCAGAAAGATGCCATCGAGTTATGGCGCAAAGAATCTCATAGAAGAACAGAAAAAGAAATCAGAAAGACAGAATTAAGTAGGGAATCCTCAGAACGAGCCCAAGAAAGGGAACTAATCGAAATAGGTGAACGAGTTAAAGCCGAACAGTCAGACAGACAGAGAAATGCCCTTATTAAGGGTATGTATCCTCTTCTTGCCGAGGGCTTGCCAAAAGCAACCCCGGAAGCACCATGTAATTTTCCGCCGCCATTAGTTCCGATTAAGCTGCGTCACAAACCGACCGCAGCTGATATTTTTCTCTCGTCCTATTTGGACGACACAGTCCCAGAATATGCCAATCCTGTTCCGCCAGCTCCTGTAAATAATGTAATTCCGGTTCCTCCAGTCACCGGGGCACCCGTTACAGTATCTGCTACGGTACCCCCGGTCCAGCCCGCAGTACAAGTACCCGCTACATCAGTCACTCTGCCAGCCCGTACGATACCCGTCGACGATTCTAGTTTAGGGGCCTCGGGGGGAAGTCCTCCTGGAACCCCGCCCCAACACAGATGTGTGACATTACTCGAGCTACATGCCCGAGCGTTACAGCGGTCGCCCAAAAATCAGTCAGTTGCAGATATCAAACGAGCTCTTACAGAATGCCGTTATGATCCGGTCCCAGGCGATGATGATATGGTCCTGTATTCATTGCGTGTAAGACGGGTGACCGAATATTTGGACACCCTACCGAATATGAAAGAATATCTAGACAGAATATATCGTTTCATCCGTACAGGAGTAGATCCAGAAAGTATTGGCGAGGCCATGTCTCAAAGAAAAGTCGAGATTCAGCTCATGCTTTTAAAGTTTCTAATTAATTGTTTGATAAGAGAACAAGATTATCCGGATAAAGATCCGGAAGAAATGAAAGTCCTGACCAGGTGGAGTGACCACATAGCCGAGGGAAGACACAAGACACAGAACTGTATAGACAGTATGTATAAGAAGATCCGTAGGGAAATAATAAAGTTACACGAGAAACGAAAAGCAGCACAAGTAAGCGAGAAAGAAGACAACTCTTCTACTGAAGAGGTAGACGACGAGAATCCCACCAGAATAGCGTATGTAGGTAGTACTAGACTTCCCGACCGACATTCACGCCTAGATCACAAGAAAGTTTTTCCTCTTCCAGCACCAGAACAAGGTTCTCTTGAGCAAGTATTTCAAGCTACCGATCACATTCTGAAATCACGAATCGGTTACAGTGAACTTAGTACCATGCATGAACAAGAACTAGCCCGGTCAGCAGTCCGATGGACTACTGATTCTACCACTTTTCCAGACGAAATAGTGGCACAAATGTTTCTGAAACTGCCCCCAGCCGAGCAGCGACTGGTGGGTATGTATATGATCCAGCACCTCATTACACTGTATGAGGGACAACATTCTGATCCAGGTCCGTTACATGATGTTCTGAACGAGCTACTCCAATATAGATGGAGAGGTTTAGGTACCGATTTAATTAGTGTCATTCTAGAACAGCGCCACAAATATAGAACGTTTCTGAATCCGCATTTTGTTCATGTCTCACCCCCAGAAAGTAAACCATTTTACATAGATAGACAGCATCCGTTACGAGAAGTACACCCAGTTAGGACAGCGGGTGGTGAAATGCAACGAGTATTTGTTTACACCCCTATCACTAAGATGGAACTCTTAGAGATGAAAAAGTTAATTCCCTGTCACGACAAAGATCCAGCAGGATTCCATCGAGAATTAAAAGACATGCTCCGTATGGGAGAATACACGTATCCTGATATCATTAAAATGTTAAAGGTTCTGTTGCCCGCAGGGGTATATGAGAAACTCAAGGAAAAGGAATGGGAGGTGGGAGAGAAAAAGATAGATTGGACAGCTCTAGAAGCTGAAGATAATTCACGAGTACCAGGTACCGGTCTAGGGGCTAAGGTTAAAGAATTGCCCGAGTTATTGATACAAGTTTTGCCAAGGTTACTAGCCACCAAAAAGGAAGATTGGGATGCAATCTCAGCATGTAAACAGAAACAGGATGAAGACACTAGTGATTTTTATTCTAGGTTTGAAAAATGTTTTATTATTAACAGTGGTCTGAAGACAGGTAGTGAGTCGTACCCTCATCTTTTTGTTACCAAACTAGTCGAGAATTCAAGTCCACAAGTTAAAAATCGAGTTTTGAAAGTCGAAAGTAGTTGGCAAGCTAATACTCCGTCCCAAATGCTCCAGATGCTCCAGTATCACCAGAATAGAATCAGGGAAGAGCAAGAACACGAAAGGAGACGTATGAAAGATACGAAAATGAAAGTATTAGTTGCACAATCTGTTCCACAAGACAGTCAGAAGAGGGGTCCGAATCAAGCCAGTCATCCTGCAGCTCCCGTTAAAGGGACTTGCAATTACTGTAAACAGCCAGGTCATTTTATAAACGAGTGTGCAGTTCTGAAACACAACATAGCTACTGGTAAGACTAAAGAAAGACCACGTCCGCCTAGACAAGAACAAGTTTCACAGACTTCTCAGTCACCACAGAATGCACAACAGACAGTTCCAGCACCGCAGCCTATCGCTGCAACACAGCATGTTACACAGCAAATGTACCAGTATGCTCAGTCAGAGTATCCAGAGTATCAACAGTATTCATGAAACAGCCTAGAGAGGGAGGTAGGCTTACCTCTCATCGAGATACCTGTAGATCAAGAGGGTCCCTATGTACACAGTCAAGTATTAGGGAAAGACAGAAAGTTTCTGATTGATACAGGGGCAAGTAGGACTACTATCAGTCATGACGAGGTTCCAGGGGCTCCGCTCTCAGGCTCTAAAAATGTTTCACTTGGATTTTCAGGAAAGCCTATTGTTAACGAGATTTCAAAACCAGTTACTCTAGAAGTAGGTCCATTGTCCCGAACTACTGATTTGTTACTTACGAAATCATGTCCAGAAAATTTGTTAGGCATTAAAACGTTAAAAGAATTAGGTGCAGTAATTTGCTGCTCCCCAGAAGGAGTTCGATTGTTTTTACGTGACTTTAAAGGTCACTATGTATTACGTGATTTTGATCCCAGATTACTGAATGTCCCGCAGCATTTATGGGCGCAAGGTCCAACTGATGTAGGCTGTATGCACATCACACCCCATCGTGTGACTCTCAAACAAGGTATAGTTTTGCCACGAATCAGACAGTACAGATTGCCACCTGAGGCTGTAGCAGCCTTATCCAAAATTATTGACGAGCTTATTGCTCAAGGAGTGGTTGTAGAAACTGACTCCAATGTATGTAATTCTCCTATCATTCCAGTCTTGAAACGTACTGATCCAAATGCACCTCTAGTATATCGATTAGTGATTGACCTTCGAGAGCTTAATAAATGTATCATACCCCAGTATCCAGTAGTCCCAGATATTTCTTCTCTATTGACAGCCATTGATTCTGAAGCTACATTTTTCACAGTTATCGATCTCAAGAATGCATTTTTCAGTGTCCTGATTCATCCAGACAGCCAGTACCTTTTCGGTTTTTGTTTAAATGGAAGGAGCTATAAATTCACACGAGCTCCTCAAGGTTTCACAGAAAGTCCTAGTATTTACAGTCAAGCACTTAAGAGACAACTAGACAATATTCACATGCCAACTGACACTGCCCTGCTCCAGTATGTCGATGATCTACTGATCACAGCCCGTTCTGAACGTGACTGCGAGCGAGCGTCACTTACCGTCCTGTATTTCCTGGCCGAGCAGGGGCACAAGGTGTCCCCTTCCAAATTACAATTCTGTGTCCAGCAAGTGATCTACTTAGGCCACTTACTGTCCAAGTGGGGTAGGCAGTTGACACCAGACCGTATCCAGTTAATAGCGAGTCTTCCACAGCCCAAGACACAGAAGGAGGTACGAGCTTTTATTGGCCTCACTTCTTATTGCAGACAATGGATTCCTCAGTATGCATTTCTAGCCAAGCCACTGATACAGTTAACGACACAGGAGGCAGCCGTATCGACTGTCCTCCCTTGGACATCTGAACATACACTTGTTTTTAATGAATTAAAGAAAGCCTTATGTCAAGCACCTGTTCTAGCTACACCGAACTACAGTAAGCCTTTTACACTTTTTGTCACAGAACGTGATGGTACTGCATTATCTGTTCTCACACAAGATCAAGCCGGACAGTACAAGCCCTGTGCTTATTTTTCGAGCACATTAGATCCAGTAGCCCAGGCTCTGCCTGCGTGCCTCAAGTCAGTTGCAGCCACAGCTCTAGCAATCAGACAAAGTGATTCCATAGTATTAGGACACTCCCTGACAGTACAAGTTCCACACTCCGTGGAAGTTCTTTTAAACCGAACCCAGACTCAGCACTTGACCATTGCACGTTTAACAGGTTATGAACTGACACTGTTCCAGCCACACATAGAAATCAGACGCTGCAACGTTCTGAATCCTGCTACACTGTTACCGTCAGTTACTTCAAATCCTGCCACACATGACTGTGTGGAAGTTGTTAACACTATGACTAAGCCAAGACAAGACCTGACAGACATTGCATTACCTAATCCCGACCTGACACTTTATGTGGATGGTTCATGTATGAGAGCAAGTACAGGAGAACTAGTAGCCGCATATGCAGTGACTACTGAAACTGAAGTTATAGAAACACATCGTATTGACACCCTGTCTGCTCAAGCAGCAGAGCTAGTCGCTCTGACCCAAGCCTGCATACGTGCGAAGGACCTGAAAGTAAACATATATACAGATTCACGTTATGCATTCGGAGTTGTACACGACTTCGGAGTACTTTGGCAGGAGAGAGGTTTCATGACTTCTCATGGAACCAAGATTCAGCATGGTCTCCTCATTCAAGCTCTGTTAGACGCAATACATTTACCGACAGCTATCGCTATCATGAAGTGCAAAGCACATACGAAAGTTACTGACATTATTTCCCAAGGTAACGATCTAGCAGATCGAACAGCCAAGCTTACAGCTCAGACTCCAGACATTCCAGTTAACAAGACACAGACATCCATTCCAGAACAGACTACTTGTATGACAGTTAAGGACCCTACACAAGATGTCATAGACATACAGTTACATGCTACTCCCGAAGAAATCAAGAAATGGTCCGAACAAGGAGGGGTCCAGACAGATCAAGGATGGGTGACGAAGGGAAAAGCCACATGGTTTCTCCCCGACTCTATGGTTCAAGTCATTATTAATACCGCACATAGTCCAGCACATCTAGGAGAAAAAGCTATGTTAGACAGTATTCAGAACCTTTGGTTCAACAAGCACTTACGAGCTGCAGCCAAGCAGAAAGTCCGTATATGTATGATATGTTGTCAGTTCAATCCAGGTAAAAGTGTCCCGGTGGAACAAGGTGGATTCCAACCTCCTGACCACCCTTTTGAAGTCCTCCAGATGGATTATATTCAGATGGAGCGATGTCGAGGTTTCAAGTATGTCCTCGTAGTTGTATGCGCTTTGTCCAGGTGGACAGAAGCATATCCAGTTCCAGATTACACAGCAGCGACCACTGCCAGGCAGTTGGTCCGTGAATTCTTTCCCCGCTATGGACTCCCTAGGGTCGTGTATTCTGATAACGGCCAGCCATTCTCATCTGAGCTTATGAAACATGTTTCCCTTCTGTTAGGGTACTAGTGGAAGTTCCATTGTGTGCGCCATCCTGAAGCAGCCGGTCTCGTAGAGAGACATAATCAGACCCTGAAAATTCGCATTGCCAAAATATGTAAAGAGAAAGGTGTAGACTGGCTAGTTGCCCTGCCAGTTGCTCTATTCTACATGAGGATGGTTGCACATTCCAGATCAGGTCTGTCCCCTTATGAGGTCGTATTCGGCCGCCCCCCAAACATGTGGGGTACACCTAGACCCCGCAGTATTACAGATGTTTCCAGTAATATGTTGACAGATTACCTAGCTTCCTTGATGTCTGCCCTACACTCTTGACGTTCCCAGGTTGCCGCTGCATTTCCAGACAATACTGAAGTGAAACCGCATGAGGTCATTCCAGGCGACCTCGTCCTTGTAAGGAACTTTGATCGTTCAAGTCCGCTGGAGCCTCGTTGGAAAGAGCCGCGACTTGTCCTCCTGACCACCCGCACCACCGTGAAGTTGGAAGGCCGCAAGGGGTGGGTCCATCTGTCCCATATAAAGAAGTTCCATGGAGTTCGAGAAAAAACATTTTCAAAGAACTGTTCCATTTCTAAAGACTGCCTGAAACCAGACTCTAATCTGAATCCTGAACTGAAAGTTCCTCTGTTAGAGAAAACTCCGCAGCAGGAGTATAAAGAGAAACTCCGGTCTAGTAAAATAAGTCAGCCAGTTTAATTGTCTAAGTCCCTCTCGGGTGAAACGGTTAGACAGGTATCTGACATGTATGAGATAGACCCCCATAGTGAGAGAGTTAGTCAAAACTCTATAAGATGTATTGTTTTCCTCAGTTTTATATTGTTTCTAAGTTTGATGGTTACCTGCACAAGTTATGCATTACATTTATGTTTTCCAAGTGCACATGTAAATAAGTTTTCTAATGCTACAGTAGAGCACACATTTAGTGATCTGCCTCCTCACGAGCTATCCTATCGTCTTGCTATCAGAAATAATACATTTATCAGAATGTTACATTATTCACACCAGACCAGCAATGCCACTAATTGTTGGGTGTGTGGTCGACTCCCCCCTTTCCAGACACCGAAGGGAGTTCTGCCACTCTTTCCTTATCCGTTTTCACATAATGGTTCGTGTGGAGCATGGTCCACGTTAACGTCATCCTCCAATGATATGTCCCTTCTAAATAGAACATGTTTTCCAGACAAGCAAGGTTTCCCCCATAGAACAGGGTTAGATCTAGAAAATGAAGTATATGATTTAGGTAATTATTCTTCGAATTTTATGGTCCTGAATGTTCAGTCTGAGACTACTCCAGATTTACCTGCTATTTCAGTACTACCAGTCAAAGGCGAATTATGTGTCAGAAAGAATGGTTCCGCACATGTAGGACATAGTGATTGTACTACTATTGTCGAGTATAGTGACAGTGGGAAATCTATTTTCAAAGCCTCACGTCATTCTTATTTTGTTTGTGGTCAGACCGCATATGTTCGTCTGCCCCTCGATTGGGATGGAACATGTTACATTGCCTTCCTACTGCCACCAGTTTTTCTAGCCCCATCTGATTATCACAGAAACACACATCTAGTACACGTCAGACATAGGAGGGAGATCGAGTCCCCAATTGTCGATCAGACTGAAACTACTCTAGAACAGTATCAGGACTTTAATAAAGGTTTCTTCTTCTTTATAGGACCTGTCCAGAATAGTAAGTTAATACGTAGACTAACCAGAAC
The DNA here is from genome assembly GCF_964261635.1 of Lissotriton helveticus. NCBI lineage: Eukaryota > Metazoa > Chordata > Amphibia > Caudata > Salamandridae > Lissotriton > Lissotriton helveticus. The sequence goes on along the minus strand of NC_136067.1, from coordinate 33,642,127 downwards.
CCTTGAAGCAGTAGTGAATGAGACTACTTCTGCTCTAGGTAACTTAACTGAAGAGCAATCTGCTATGAGATTTGTCGTGCTCCAAAATCGTCTCGTTCTTGACGTCATACTGGCCGATAGAGGAGGAGCATGTAGAGTCATCGGATCTAGTTGCTGCATTTTCATTCCTAATAACGCGCCGTCTGTTTATTCAGCTATAACCAGACTTCATAAAATTGCCCATCAGTTACACCAGAATCCAGGCACCTGGACATGGTCCGGTTGGCTCTGGAGTATCATATCTGCCTGGGGATGGAAAGTATTGTCATTCCTAGGTATTGCAGTAATGATCATATTCAGTTGCTGCCTCTGTATACAATGTGGCCCTGCGATTTGCGGCATGTGTGCTACCTCTTGTATTCCTAGTCCTAAGTCCCGTTCCAAGACAATTCGAGACGAGCAAATGATGCTATATGAAATGATAGATGGTATCATGAATATTGATGTTTCCTGATGGAAACGTAGGGCACAAGGAGGGAATGTGGAAAAGTAAAATTTTGCCATGTTGTATGTGCCTACGTGTTCCCCATCTTATGTTATATGTGCATGATCGATATGCATGTATTCCCCTCTGATCGATTAAAGACGCAATTACAGTTGTGTCCATCTCTAGTATGCCATTTTCCAGTCTTCGTGAAAGCAACGAATATTAGGCCTATGTAAACCTACGTTGCCACATTTTACAGTGTGCACGTTAATTCATTGAATTGTCCCCGTTTCTAGGCCTCAAAAGGGCCCGGACTCAGATTCAGCTCGTGTCTCCTGAACCCTCTCCAAGGAGCGATACAGCCCCCACCTGTATCCCTGACTCTTAGCTTACTTTTATGCCTCGCAGTGCCCGGCTCGGCCTGGCTCTGCCTCCCAGTCTGCCAAGAGTATGTTATGTTTCTAGTTATCAGTCCAGCCCTCCTTCTCTGCATTCCTAAGCTACTGAATCGCATCAATAGTTTCCGTCATGGTCTAGCCTTTATGTCTCCATGTAAGAGAAATACTGTATTAATATTCATAGAATATTCCTCGCACACGCACTACATATAGAATTATGCATGCACCAGTCTTAGAGTCTATTAGCCTTTACCCTGATAACTTTTGGATTCTATCAACATGTACTCTAAACACCAGATACTAGATATGCCTGGGTACATGTCGCTCTGACACTCCAGACTTTAGTCTCCTCTTCTAGCGCAGAAGTCATAGCCCCCAGTTCTCCCTGGTAACACGTCATTGCCCGTTTGCGCGCACCACTAGGTTAGAGGTCCCAGCTGCTCAGGTAGCCCCCTCCATGTTTCCGCCCCGTTTATGACATATTCTGTTACGTTTGCATCACATGTCTATGTACACGCCTCCTTGTTACTTCATTTTGCCCTTATCTTTCGCGAGTGTTACGAACCACGCCTACTGCTACGCCTACTGTATTGAATGTAATGTATTTGTTTAACTATAAATATTGTGCACTGTTATTAAAAGTTACCCTTATGCTTCCCAGATCCTGCCCCCGGCAGCTGCCATCCTATTCCCGTACAGGCTGTCCTGTTCCTGTCCTTTATGCCTGATTAAAAGCCTGTAAACTCCAGCTACCTCGAATTTTGACTCTTATTTATTGAGCTATCTGTTTATATGAGTATCCTGAAAAATAGAACCGGTAATTAATTATTTATTTACCACAAGATGGTCCCTTCTCGGTATCTCCAAGGTGAAACCAGGCATCCCCGGCTTCTGTGGGGGGCCGTTGTGGAGATGAGGCAAGCTTAATGGCAAGAGTTGCCGAGTGTGATCCCTGGTTAGAGTAGGCACCGAGGCGAGAATTATCGAGTCCGCTGACCCTGGTCCAAGATCCTGCCGCGTCGGGAATTGAACCCTGGTCCCGGGCCGTTCTCTGCTTACGGGTCTGCCGCCTCTAACCAGTGAGCCACACCACTCCACTTTTACACGCGTATGATTCTTTCTCTCTATGTGTTTGTGATGTAAAATGCTCCGACACCCTACCCTTGTGTGAGCAGCGCTATAAAACAAATGAAACACATGTGGGAGAGGGGCTATGGAGAGATGAGGGGCAGCGTTGGAGAGTGATAGTGAGGTGTTGGACAGGCCGCATGGTCGGGCTGCCCCCCCTCCCCGCAGAAGGACCTGGACCCTGGCTCTCCCTGCATCCCCAGCCAGAGTCCCTAAACGACCACCCGAAGTACCCTGCAATCCCTCCACTACAAGACACCAGCCCCGGACCCAGCTGGCCCGGGTCACCATCCACACCACGACATCGAACCGGCCGCCATCTTGGGGCACTGCAGCACGAGGCCGCGTGGCCTCAACTCGACCCTAACCCTGGGCCCGGCCGGCCCCGACATCGGGGCACCAACCTCCCCCCAGGAGGCAGAGTGACCACTTGGCAAATCAATGGGAGAAGGAATCGTCAACGGCTCCCCTCCGCCAGGTGTCGATCACCCCCGGCCGCCCTGGGCGCTGGCTCCACCCCCCTGCTGGGTGTCTGGACTCCCTCATCCCGGACCTCCCGGCCCCCAGGCGCGAGGGTCCGGACATCAAAGGGGACCAGACCTATAACTGGGGCAGTGCCAGACCAGGAAGGCAGTTGTATCCTGGAGTCGAGAGACCCAAGAAGAACTCATCCGTAACTGGCCTGCTGGCGCTGCCGCGGCCCTCTGCCTCGTGAAACAATCGTCTTGGCCTGCTGGCGCTGCCGCGGCCCTCTGCCTCGTGAAACAATCGTCTTGGCCTGCTGGCGCTGCCGCGGCCCTCTGCCTCGTGAAACCATCGTCTTGGCCTGCTGGCGCTGCCGCGGCCCTCTGCCTCGTGAATCCATCGACTTGGCCTGCCGGCGCTGCCGCGGCCCTCTGCTTTGTGAGACTATCATCTTGGCCTGCTGGCGCCGCCGCGGCCCGATCCACAGACACTCCAGCTCGAGGATTGTGAGCTCGCCCCTTACCACTACCTGTACCGATCCGGTACCAAGACTGTCCCGCTACCCCCTTTCCCTACAGAGACTAGAAGTGAGAGGACCCCCGGTCCGAGATATCCTGTATCGCTGATATCCTTGCCTTAAGAACCTTATATAAAGCATTGAACCCGACTTGGTGTGGTGCCTGTTTGTGGGGAGGGAGGTAACTTGTCTGTACGATCACCGGAGACGGTCCCCCTCGGGGATCTCTCCCTCAGTACCCGGCCGACCCTCAGGGTCCCCGTCTAACATGAGGGAATCATTGAAGAGCCCCAATAAAGATTGCCATATGCTGGGGCACTCTAAGGCCATCATTTACTATGCTTTAAAAACTAATACAGTTGAACATATAATGAAAAGTGTGTTGCAGAATGCATAGTTTTCGCAATTTTCTCAAGTTTTCTTGAGGGAGAACCACCCAAGCCTCCTTCTGCTACTTTACGACACTACTCCACTCTAACACGCTATGCAACTCCCTCTATGCCACTCTATGCCACTTTACTCCACTCGATTCTATGACACACTACTCCACTGTGCTCCTCTACTCCACTCTACGCCACTCCACTCTACGCCACTCTATGCCACTCCACTCTACGCCACTCCACTCTACGCCACTCCACTCTACGCCACTCTATACCATTCCACTCTACGCCACTCCACTCTACGACACTCTATACCACTCCACTCTATACCACTCCACTCTACGACACTCCACTCTACGACACTCTATACCACTCCACTCTACGCCACTCCACTCTACGACACTCTATACCACTCCACTCTTTACCACTCCACTCTACGACACTCTATACCACTCCACTCTACGACACTCCACTCTACGACACTCTATACCACTCCACTCTACGCCACTCCACTCTACGACACTCTATACCACTCCACTCTACGCCACTCCACTCTACGACACTCTATACCACTCCACTCTATACCACTCCACTCTACGACACTCCACTCTACGACACTCTATACCACTCCACTCTACGCCACTCCACTCTACGACACTCTATACCACTCCACTCTTTACCACTCCACTCTACGACACTCCACTCTACGACACTCTATACCACTCCACTCTACGCCACTCCACTCTACGCCACTCTATACCACTCCACTCTACGCCACACCACTCTAGGCCACTCCACTCTACGACACTCTATACCACTCCACTCTACGCCACTCCACTCTATGCCACTCTATACCACTCCACTCTACGCCACTCCACTCTACGCCACTCTACGCCACTCCACTCTACGCCACTCTATACCACTCCACTCTACGCCACTCTATACCACTCCACTCTACGCCACTCCACTCTACGCCACTCTATACCACTCCACTCTACGCCACTCCACTCTACGCCACTCTACGCCACTCCACTCTACGCCACTCTATACCACTCCACTCTACGCCACTCTATACCACTCCACTCTACGCCACTCCACTCTACGACACTCTATACCACTCCACTCTACGCCACTCCACTCTACGCCACTCTATACCACTCCACTCTATACCACTCCACTCTACGACACTCCACTCTACGACACTCTATACCACTCCACTCTACACCACTCCACTCTACGCCACTCTATACCACTCCACTCTACGCCACTCTATACCACTCCACTCTACGCCACTCCACTCTACGACACTCTATACCACTCCACTCTACGCCACTCCACTCTACGCCACTCTATACCACTCCACTCTACGCCACTCCACTCTACACCACTCTACGCCACTCCACTCTACGCCACTCTATACCACTCCACTCTACGCCACTCTATACCACTCCACTCTACGCCACTCCACTCTACGCCACTCTATACCACTCCACTCTACGCCACTCCACTCTACGACACTCTATACCACTCCACTCTATACCACTCCACTCTACGACACTCCACTCTACGACACTCTATACCACTCCACTCTATGCCACTCCACTCTACGACACTCTATACCACTCCACTCTTTACCACTCCACTCTACGACACTCTATACCACTCCACTCTATACCACTCCACTCTACGACACTCCACTCTACGACACTCTATACCACTCCACTCTACGCCACTCCACTCTACGACACTCTATACCACTCCACTCTACGCCACTCCACTCTACGACACTCTATACCACTCCACTCTATACCACTCCACTCTACGACACTCCACTCTACGACACTCTATACCACTCCACTCTACGCCACTCCACTCTACGACACTCTATACCACTCCACTCTTTACCACTCCACTCTACGACACTCCACTCTACGACACTCTATACCACTCCACTCTACGCCACTCCACTCTACGCCACTCTATACCACTCCACTCTACGCCACACCACTCTAGGCCACTCCACTCTACGACACTCTATACCACTCCACTCTACGCCACTCCACTCTACGCCACTCTATACCACTCCACTCTACGCCACTCCACTCTACGCCACTCTACGCCACTCCACTCTACGCCACTCTATACCACTCCACTCTACGCCACTCTATACCACTCCACTCTACGCCACTCCACTCTACGCCACTCTATACCACTCCACTCTACGCCACTCCACTCTACGCCACTCTACGCCACTCCACTCTATGCCACTCTATACCACTCCACTCTACGCCACTCTATACCACTCCACTCTACGCCACTCCACTCTACGACACTCTATACCACTCCACTCTACGCCACTCCACTCTACGCCACTCTATACCACTCCACTCTATACCACTCCACTCTACGACACTCCACTCTACGACACTCTATACCACTCCACTCTACACCACTCCACTCTACGCCACTCTATACCACTCCACTCTACGCCACACCACTCTACGCCACTCTATACCACTCCACTCTACGCCACTCCACTCTACGACACTCTATACCACTCCACTCTACGCCACTCCACTCTACGCCACTCTATACCACTCCACTCTACGCCACTCCACTCTACACCACTCTACGCCACTCCACTCTACGCCACTCTATACCACTCCACTCTACGCCACTCTATACCACTCCACTCTACGCCACTCCACTCTACGCCACTCTATACCACTCCACTCTACGCCACTCCACTCTACGCCACTCTACGCCACTCCACTCTACGCCACTCTATACCACTCCACTCTACGCCACTCTATACCACTCCACTCTATGCCACTCCACTCTACGACACTCTATACCACTCCACTCTACGCCACTCCACTCTACGCCACTCTATACCACTCCACTCTACGCCACTCCACTCTACGCCACTCTACGCCACTCCACTCTACGCCACTTTATACCACTCCACTCTACGCCACTCTATACCACTCCACTCTATGCCACTCTATACCACTCCACTCTACGCCACTCCACTCTACGACACTCTATACCACTCCACTCTACGCCACTCCACTCTACGCCACTCTATACCACTCCACTCTACGCCACTCCACTCTACGCCACTCTATACCACTCCACTCTACGCCACTCCACTCTACGCCACTCTGCCCACTCCACTCTACGCCACTCCACTCTACGCCACTCTATACCACTCCACTCTACGCCACTCCACTCTACGACACTCTATGCCACTCCACTCTACGCCACTCTATGCCACTCCACTCTACGCCACTCCACTCTACGCCACTCTATACCACTCCACTCTACGCCACTCCACTCTACACCACTCTATACCACTCCACTCTATGCCACTCCACTCTACGCCACTCTATACCACTCCACTCTACGCCACTCCACTCTACGACACTCTATACCACTCCACTCTACGCCACTCCACTCTACGACACTCTATACCACTCCACCCTACGCCACTCCACTCTACGACACTCTATACCACTCCACTCTACGCCACTCCACTCTACGACACTCTATACCACTCCACTCTACGCCACTCCACTCTACGACACTCCACTCTACGCCACTCTACGCCACTCCACTCTACGACACTCCACTCTACGACACTCTATACCACTCCACTCTACGCCACTCCACTCTACGACACTCTATACCACTCCACTCTATGCCACTCGACTCTACAACATTTTACACCATTCTATGGCATTCTACTCTCCTAAACTACTCTACTCCATGCCACTCAACTATATGCAACACCCTCTATGCCATTCTACGCTACTCCACTCTATTATACACCACTCCACGCCACTCTTTGCCACTCCACCTTACGACACTTCACTCTGCTCTATTCCATTCTACACCCTTCCACTCTACGACATTCTGCTCCCTCCACGACACTCCACAACAGTCTACACCGCTCCACTCTACACCACACCATAACACTCCACTTACAACACTCCACTCTCCTTTACCCCACTAACTTTTAGCCATGCTGAACAGCAGCCACGCTGGTGTACAAGAAGACTAAAACATAAATATTGGCAAATATCTTGTATATGCGAGACCTACTGGCTTTGCCAATGCTTGTTTTCATCTGGTAAAAGGCTGATTCCGACATACTGTGGGATCTCCAGAGCACACGCCTCACAAAACAAGCCTCAGTACTTGAAGCAATTAGGAGGGTTGTGAGATCAGCACAGTTGTGAAGCTAACGAGCCCCCGGGGGACTGTGAGCCTCCAAGTATGTCTGGCGTTTGAAGCCCCGCCCAGCGGACGCCGCAGGAGGTCCCTGCAGATCGATAGCGTGACAAATGATGGGGCCCTATGCGGAACGTGCTCAGGGCCCCTGAGACTCCCATATGTCACAGATATTCATAGGCCTTGGGCTGAACGGAGACCTCTGAAGGAAGGGGGCGCTGTGCACTGCACGGGTGCAGAAGGAACCTCTGGCACGCCCCTGCTCCAGATGTTTACTGGGGTCCTCATAAAGGGGCTCAGAAGATTCTAGAAGCCTTCAGCAGAGGTTCTGATCGGGGGGGGAACAACCTTTACAACGCAACTTTTACAACGCACTTCCATTACAACAAAACTTTTACAACGCAACATCCATTACATAGCATGCCATTACAACGCAACCATTACAATGCATGACACTACAACGCATACCACTACAACGCATGTCATTACAATGCAGTCATTACAACGCATGCCATTACACCGCATACCATTACCATCCAACACTTACCCTACTGTTGCACCCCCTGGAGTTAGAATAGTAATTTTTACCCCTACACTATCCAACACTTACCCTACTGTTGCACCCCCTGGAGTTAGAATAGTAACTTTTACCCATACACTATCCAACACTTACCCTACTGTTGCACCCCCTGGAGTTAGAATAGTAATTTTTACCCCTACAGTATCCAATACTTACCATACATGCAATGTACTGTTATGCATTGTAATGGTATGCATTGTAAAGGTAGTATGCGTTATAATGGAATGCGTTGTAAAGGTAGTTTTAAAAATTCGTTGTACTGGAATGCGTTGTAATGGAATGCGTTGTAATGGATGTTGCGATGTAAAAAATGCGTTGTAAAGGTGTGCGTTGTAAAAGTATGCGTTGTAACGTCATACAACCTGATCGGAGACTTGAGCCTCTTATTCATGTACCAGCATCCCTCCTGCATCCACGAGCCCAGGACAAGCATTGTTCACCCTGATGATGCCAGCCTCACCACGTGACCCGAGTGTGGGTACCTTCTGGTTATGCGCCTTCATGCAGTTAGTATTAGCACGGAAGGTGTCCCTGGACGCCCTCGGGTATTAGCATGCCTTATAAATCTAAATTTCATTTCATTTCATTTTGCACCTGGGTTCCCTAAAACTATGAGAAATTTAAAAAAAAATCCACTGAAAATTCTTTTTGCACCAATGGCCCCCCTGAAGAATGCAAAGAGGGGCCATTGAGTCTCCCATATCTTAGAGATGTTCATTGGCCTTGGGCCAAATGGGGACCCCCCAAAGGGTTGAGAGGTCCCAAGAGGGTCCCCCCTGCACGGCAAGGGCCCGCATTACGCCCCTGTGTTGTACACGAGTACGTACCTTGTACAGCTTTTCCTAAGGTGGCTTAACGCTCATGAAGGAAAGTCACAGCACTTATACTTGAGAACAAAATATCAAGGATTGGGGAGTGTGCAACTGAAAACAAAAAAATATTGTTCAGACAAATGCAAACTCGCATTGAAATCCACTACCATCATATTTTCCAGAGTTTTTACAAAAATACACAAAGATCTTTTTTTTTTTTACGACTTCACTATGGGTGTAGCTTCAGGGGTGGTGTTTGGGGTGTGGCAGCCCCCAAATAAATGCATTCCTGACTTGGCAATTGGGCCTGGGTCCCTGAGTCAGGCCTGCCATGTTTGTGTTGATTTTTCACATCGTTCTCATTGCACCAAGAGGTTTTAGTTTGCTCATTTCTTGGACAGGGTACTTATCTATATGCAAATTTATAGGAGTCCTAAAGTTAGGACTCCTAACTTCTATGAATACCAAAATGAGTAAGTGCCTTCTGTGAATACCGAAATGAGTAAGTGCCTTCTGTGAATACCGAAATGAGTAAGTGCCTTCTGTGAATACCGAAATGAGTAAGTGTCTTCTGTGAATACCGGAATGAGTAAGTGCCTTCTGTGAATACCGAAATGAGTAAGTGTCTTCTGTGAATACCGAAATGAGTAAGTGCCTTCTGTGAATACCGAAATGAGTAAGTGCCTTCTGTGAATACTGAAATGAGTAAGTGCCTTCTGTGAATACTGAAATGAGTAAGTGCCTTCTGTGAATACTGAAATGAGTAAGTGTCTTCTGTGAATACCGGAATGAGTAAGTGCCTTCTGTGAATACCGAAATGAGTAAGTGCCTTCTGTGAATACCGAAATGAGTAAGTGCCTTCTGTGAATACTGAAATGAGTAAGTGCCTTCTGTGAATACCAAAATGAGTAAGTGCCTTCTGTGAATACCGAAATGAGTAAGTGCCTTCTGTGAATACCAAAATGAGTAAGTGCCTTCTGTGAATACCGAAATGAGTAAGTGCCTTCTGTGAATACCAAAATGAGTAAGTGCCTTCTGTGAATACCAGAATGAGTAAGTGCCTTCTGTGAATACCGAAATGAGTAAGTGCCTTCTGTGAATACCACAATGAGTAAGTAAGTTTAGGATTCTAGGTAGTAAGTTAGTTCTGTGAATCGGGCCCAAAGCATCGAAGTACTCCAAATAGGTGCAAATGTGCTACTTTTTGGAACTCACAAACATTGGTAGTAGTAGACTTGGAAAGCTGCACCCGTCTCAGGTTCCCAGACTTATGACAGGCATCAAACACCCAAAAGGTGATGGGAATAAACGTTTGCAAATAATTTAACCACTGGTAATCTCTTGGGGTAGCATTCCAATCCACTGTTTTTCACTCACTGTGCCCTTCTAGACAGAGGCTCATGTAATGCAAATCAGCACTGACCCCGCCCTCCATGAAACAGTCCCTCCTGAACCTTGTCCACCTCACCCACTCACCCTGCGACCCACTGCTTTTTTAGTTGAGAAATTTGTGCTTCGCATCCCCTGAATCTTACCCCCAGATGCATCAAGCAACAAGACACTATACATTTCCTCTTTTTCTGTGAACACCTTATTCTCATTAGGAAACGTTTTATTCTTCCAATTCTAAGTAACAAGGGCTTTGTGCAAGTGAGACCAGCCCTTCTCCATTTGCAAATGTTGACTGATGTCTGGGAGATGCGTTGTAATGGAATGCGTTGTAAAGGTAGTTTTTAAAAATTTGTTGTAATGGCATGCGTTGTAATGGATGTTGCATTGTAAAAGTATGCGTTGTAAAGGTATGCGTTGTAAAAGTATGCGTTGTAACTTCATACATCCGTTTTTTGTTGGTGCGGGTCTGAGAGCCTTCAGGATCACTCACAGAGGTTTCCACAAACCTCCCAGCATGGCACCAGCACACCCGCTACCTGGGATCCGGTGATCCGCTCCCCCCTCCAGTGGTCCAGCATCCAGGCACTCAGGAGGCAGGTGCCCCAGCTGCAGCCCTGAGTGGGTGTGGATCTGAACCCCTGGTGAGACCAGCTTTCCTCATCCTTGGATGTATGTCCTGGGGACAAAGATGGAAGAGGAAGGCAGCAGCAATGCTCTTTACTCATGGAGGGGCCCTCTGGGGTTGGCAGGGGTGATGACCTTGGCTACTGCAGCCTGGAAGTCGGCTGAATATGAATATTTTGGTACTCTCAGGGCCACTGGAATTTTGGGGCCAGTGAGAGGCAGAAGACAGGGCTGAGTAAATTATGTGGGAAAAAAAAGCCAAATTATGCGGCATAACGCAGAACATTTCATAACAGTATTACTTAATTACTTTGTTATTTTTAAACTTAGTAACAACTGGGCATTCGTGGCACCCCATTAGTATTAATTTAACAAAGAAATGTAGCAATAAGCAACAGAAAAGTGAGCTTTTCAGCTTTCCAAAGGGCCTTCCACTGCGCCACAATGCATGACGCTGCATTTTTAGTAACTTTTGAACCGTTTGAGTTAGAGTTTTTTTTGCAGAGGGTTAAAAGCTGCAGTTTATGCGGCAGATGATGGATTATTTGGGCAATCTACAATTATGCGAAAATCGCTGCGGCCGCACAAATGCATATTTACAATGGCCCTTGGTATTTTCAAATATTGACTTAGGACTGCCCATGCTATTACTACTAGTGTTAGCCAAGTACGACTTACAGTCAAGGGGCCTTATTTATGAAAAGTGACGCATCACTGTGTGAAAACAGCGATGTGGCATTTTCACTGCGCCCTCCTTGCGACACCTATGATGCGTCATATTTACAGTATGACGCATCATGTCGCAACGAGTTACAGATACGTCAGTATTTCTGACGTATCTGTATGGCGCAAAAATGACACATTGCTGGAGTGTGTCACAAAAGTGACGCAACTCCAGCAATGGGCCCTTTAACATGAGCAAGCCCCATTTCAATGTGCCTGCGTCAGTCTTACGCCTGCTGTGAGGCAGGCGTAAGATAATGACACATTTGCGTCCTAGAAGTGATGCAGTGAAATCTCATAGATTTCACTGCGTCATTTCTACGAGGCTTACTTGCGTCAGAACGCCCACCTTACAGACATTATACCTGCCACAGGTATAATGTGGCGCAGGGGTTTACAAAGTGACGCATCTACCTAGATGCGTCACTTTGTAAATATGGTGCAACAAGGCACATTTTTTACGCACAAAAAGTGACGCACGGCGGCGTAAAAGTGGCGCAAGGCCTCATAAACAAGGCCCATAGTGTCCACGCTAGAGACCAAAAACATGCTACTTTAGCAGAGCATATGTGGGTGAGCACAGCTTAAAAGGGGATGTATGACATTACAACGCATGCATTTACATCGCATGCCTTTACAACGTAAGTATTACAACGCAGTCCATTACAACGCATAGTGCTTTTGGTGCTGGATAGTGAATAGTTTAATTTACTATTCCAACTCCAGTCCCCGTGGACACTAGGGAAGGTTATTGGATAGTAAATTAACCTATTCCCTATCCTAGAGCGCCCCCCAGAGCAATGCGTTGTAATAGTTTGCGTTGTAAAAGTTGCGTTGTAAAGGTAGTGCGTTGTAAAAGTTTCGTTGTAAAGGCTGTTCACCCTTAAAAGGCCTCGCTCCCAGCAGAGGTGAACAACCTAGCAGTCAACGTGGGGGAGGTAAGCTGCCTGGATGGGGCACCTCACTGCTTCAGACAGCCTACATTCCACTACAGTCAATATAGAGAGCCGGGAAATGAAAGAAGGGTAAAGGACTGAGAAAAAAAGAGAAAGTGTGCGTAAAGGAGACAAACGGAAAGAAAAGACGAAAAAGTAAGATTCGAAATACATATGTTGATGAATAAAAAAAGGCGGGTGAATTCATTGAAAATAGAGCTAAATGCAAGTGAATGAGAAGTGACCGATCTGGAGTCTGTGGAATAAACTTTGAGGAAATAGGAACAGGAGAGAAAGTTGAAAAAAAGAAAGAGGTAAAGAGAAAAGGAGTAGGCAGATAATTAGGATGCAATATTGAACAAGCATTTGCAATGTAACAGGTCTCACATTCACGCGAGTTTCAGCTATAGGCATTGTAAATGACAATGCCTTTTATTTATCTTTTGATTTTTGAAACATAAATAAAACGCATTGTTATTTACAATGCCAATAGCTTAAAGTTGAGCCAATGCAAGACCTATTGCATTGCAAAAACTTCTTGAATTACTGGTGCTGATATTGGTGTGGGGTGGCCTGGGACACATTTTCCCAACGTATTTTGCAATTCAAGGACAACACGTCTCGATACAGTCCTTTATTCTGACTAACTTTTGTTAAAGCCAGAGCCGATTGAAGTGCTGTCCTGCCCATACTCACCCACGCCACCTTCAGTAAGCTAACATAGATCCAGCTGGGATGGACCATGATCTGTCTACACTTTGTCTGCTGTCGGTTGCCCTCTCTGCTGCCTCCCAGACCATTTTGTCCTGATGCCGCTAGCCTGCGATGGCACATATATGTGTGATATGTGCAGCCTTCGTCCCTCTCTCTGCTTTTTAGGTCTCGCCTGGCGAAAGCAGCACACGCACTGCCCTCGCCATGGGGAGTACCTTTTGGAATCAATTCTCCCCGTGGGCTTACGTGCACACGTCTGCATGGACAAAGATGGCTGCTCTCGCCATCTGTCCAAAGCATGTCCGTGGGACAGTGGACAGTCCACCGCCATCTTGTTAAACACGCCGGCTTCCTTCAACTCTGGCTCTGTCAAGAGATGTGCACGCGATTGCATGGCGGCGTGCTTTCACTTTAAACACGACGTGCTTTCACTTTAAACAGTGCATGTGCACGTGCGACGGACCCAGGGTTGAAGGATGCCGGCACCCACCTCACAGGAGCCCCAGCCCTGCCAGCCTCTCTCAAGCACCTGCAGCGTCCCCGACGTGTCAGAACAGGAACTACAGCCCGGCCGGCCTCCCTTGTTTTTGTTATTGTTATAATGTTAACACCCTTTCCACCAGTTCTCTGTTGCTCTTGAGAACACAAAACAATCCCCTCCGACTGCCTATTTGACCGTTTTACCCACTTCCACATCTTGTTAGTTTTTTTGTTGTTTTTTTTGTTGATACTGTTTTGCTTCAGCAAACAAGCATTTTTTCTTTGACGACATGGAATTCACAGTAAATAAAAAGATAAACAAAATGCTGGCAGCATCATTACATTTGCATGTGTTTTCAAACTGGGTTGTAGTAGGATCGTGGTGCACACGTATGCATAAGTGAGGATGCTTGTGTGTAACGCAGTTGGTGGTAAGGGCAGTGTGCTCCAGGGGTGGTGCTGGTGCTGGTGAGTGCTGGAGTGGGGCAGGGGGCAGAAGGCAGGAGGCAGGGGCAGTGTGCTGCCAGGGGTGGTGCTGGTGGGGCGTGTGCTGGAGATGGGTAGGAGGCAGGGGCAGTGTGCTGCCAGGGGTGGTGCTGGTGGGGTGTGTGCTGGAGCGGGGTAGGGGGCAGGGGCAGTGTGCTGCCAGGGGAGGTGCTGGTGGGGTGTGTGATGGAGCAGGGTAGGAGGCAGGGGCAGTGTGCTGCCAGGGGTGGTGCTGGTGGGGCGTGTGCTGGAGCAGGGTAGGAGGCAAGGGCAGTGTGCTGCCAGGGGTGGTGCTGGTGGGGCGTGTGCTGGAGATGGGTAGGAGGCAGGGGCAGTGTGCTGCCAGGGGTGGTGCTGGTGGGGCGTGTGCTGGAGAGGGGTAGGGGGCAAGGGCAGTGTGCTGCCAGGGGTGGTGCTGGTGGGGCGTGTGCTGGAGAGGGGCAGGGGGCAGGGGCAGTGTGCTGCCAGGGGTGGTGCTGGTGGGGTGTGTGCTGGAGATGGGTAGAGGGAGGGGACAAGGGCAGTGTGCTGCCGGGGGTGGTGCTGGTGGGGTGTGTGTGCTGGAGAGGGGCAGGGGGCAGGGGCAGTGTGCTGCCAGGGGTGGTGCTGGTGGGGTGTGTGTGCTGGAGAGGGGCAGGGGGCAGGGGCAGTGTGCTGCCAGGGGTGGTGCTGGTGGGGTGTGTGCTGGAGCGGGGTAGGAGGCAAGGGCAGTGTGCTGCCAGGGGTGGTGCTGGTGGGGTGTGTGCTGGAGATGGGTAGGGGGCAAGGGCAGTGTGCTGCCAGGGGTGGTGCTGGTGGGGCGTGTGCTGGAGCGGGGTAGGAGGCAGGGGCAGTGTGCTGCCAGGGGTGGTGCTGGTGGGGCGTGTGCTGGAGAGGGGTAGGGGGCAAGGGCAGTGTGCTGCCAGGGGTGGTGCTGGTGGGGCGTGTGCTGGAGCGGGGTAGGAGGCAGGGGCAGTGTGCTGCCAGGGGTGGTGCTGGTGGGGCGTGTGCTGGAGCGGGGTAGGAGGCAAGGGCAGTGTGCTGCCAGGGGTGGTGCTGGTGGGGCGTGTGCTGGAGCGGGGTAGGAGGCAAGGGCAGTGTGCTGCCAGGGGTGGTGCTGGTGGGGCGTGTGCTGGAGCGGGGTAGGAGGCAGGGGCAGTGTGCTGCCAGGGGTGGTGCTGGTGGGGTGTGTGCTGGAGAGGGGTAGGGGGCAGGGGCAGTGTGCTGCCAGGGGTGGTGCTGGTGGGGTGTGTGCTGGAGCGGGGTAGGAGGCAAGGGCAGTGTGCTGCCAGGGGTGGTGCTGGTGGGGCGTGTGCTGGAGAGGGGTAGGGGGCAAGGGCAGTGAGCTGTCAGGGGTGGTGCTGGTGGGGTGTGTGCTGGAGATGGGTAGAGGGAGGGGACAAGGGCAGTGTGCTGTCAGGGGTGGTGCTGGTGGGGCGTGTGCTGGAGCGGGGTAGGGGGCAGGGGCAGTGAGCTGCCAGGGGTGGTGCTGGTGGGGCGTGTGCTGGAGCGGGGTAGGGGGCAGGGGCAGTGTGCTGCCAGGGGTGGTGCTGGTGGGGTGTGTGCTGGAGCGGGGTAGAGGGAGGGGACAAGGGCAGTGTGCTGCCGGGGGTGGTGCTGGTGGGGCGTGTGCTGGAGATGGGTAGGAGGCAGGGGCAGTGTGCTGCCAGGGGAGGTGCTGGTGGGGTGTGTGATGGAGCAGGGTAGGAGGCAGGGGCAGTGTGCTGCCAGGGGTGGTGCTGGTGGGGCGTGTGCTGGAGATGGGTAGGAGGCAGGGGCAGTGTGCTGCCAGGGGTGGTGCTGGTGGGGTGTGTGCTGGAGATGGGTAGAGGGAGGGGCAGTGTGCTGCCAGGGGTGGTGCTGGTGGGGCGTGTGCTGGAGCGGGGTAGAGGGAGGGGACAAGGGCAGTGTGCTGCCGGGGGTGGTGCTGGTGGGGCGTGTGCTGGAGAGGGGTAGGGGGCAAGGGCAGTGTGCTGCCAGGGGAGGTGCTGGTGGGGTGTGTGATGGAGCGGGGTAGGAGGCAGGGGCAGTGTGCTGCCAGGGGTGGTGCTGGTGGGGTGTGTGCTGGAGATGGGTAGGAGGCAGGGGCAGTGTGCTGCCAGGGGTGGTGCTGGTGGGGTGTGTGCTGGAGATGGGTAGGAGGCAGGGGCAGTGTGCTGCCAGGGGTGGTGCTGGTGGGGCGTGTGCTGGAGCGGGGTAGGAGGCAGGGGCAGTGTGCTGCCAGGGGTGGTGCTGGTGGGGCGTGTGCTGGAGCGGGGTAGGAGGCAGGGGCAGTGTGCTGCCAGGGGTGGTGCTGGTGGGGTGTGTGCTGGAGATGGGTAGGAGGCAGGGGCAGTGTGCTGCCAGGGGTGGTGCTGGTGGGGCGTGTGCTGGAGATGGGTAGGAGGCAGGGGCAGTGAGCTGCCAGGGGTGGTGCTGGTGGGGTGTGTGCTGGAGAGGGGCAGGAGGCAGGGGCAGTGTGCTGCCGGGGGTGGTGCTGGTGGGGCGTGTGCTGGAGCGGGGTAGGAGGCAGGGGCAGTGTGCTGCCAGGGGTGGTGCTGGTGGGGCGTGTGCTGGAGCGGGGTAGGAGGCAGGGGCAGTGTGCTGCCAGGGGTGGTGCTGGTGGGGTGTGTGCTGGAGATGGGTAGGAGGCAGGGGCAGTGTGCTGCCAGGGGTGGTGCTGGTGGGGCGTGTGCTGGAGATGGGTAGGAGGCAGGGGCAGTGAGCTGCCAGGGGTGGTGCTGGTGGGGTGTGTGCTGGAGATGGGTAGGAGGCAGGGGCAGTGTGCTGCCAGGGGTGGTGCTGGTGGGGTGTGTGCTGGAGATGGGTAGGAGGCAGGGGCAGTGTGCTGCCAGGGGTGGTGCTGGTGGGGTGTGTGCTGGAGATGGGTAGGAGGCAGGGGCAGTGTGCTGCCAGGGGTGGTGCTGGTGGGGTGTGTGCTGGAGATGGGTAGAGGGAGGGGACAAGGGCAGTGTGCTGCCAGGGGTGGTGCTGGTGGGGTGTGTGCTGGAGCGGGGTAGGAGGCAAGGGCAGTGTGCTGCCAGGGGTGGTGCTGGTGGGGCGTGTGCTGGAGCGGGGTAGGAGGCAAGGGCAGTGTGCTGCCAGGGGTGGTGCTGGTGGGGCGTGTGCTGGAGCGGGGTAGGAGGCAAGGGCAGTGTGCTGCCAGGGGTGGTGCTGGTGGGGCGTGTGCTGGAGCGGGGTAGGGGGCAAGGGCAGTGTGCTGCCGGGGGTGGTGCTGGTGGGGTGTGTGATGGAGCGGGGTAGGGGGCAGGGGCAGTGTGCTGCCAGGGGTGGTGCTGGTGGGGTGTGTGATGGAGCGGGGTAGGGGGCAGGGGCAGTGTGCTGCCAGGGGTGGTGCTGGTGGGGTGTGTGCTGGAGCGGGGTAGGAGGCAAGGGCAGTGTGCTGCCAGGGGTGGTGCTGGTGGGGCGTGTGCTGGAGCGGGGTAGGAGGCAAGGGCAGTGTGCTGCCAGGGGTGGTGCTGGTGGGGCGTGTGCTGGAGCGGGGTAGGAGGCAAGGGCAGTGTGCTGCCAGGGGTGGTGCTGGTGGGGCGTGTGCTGGAGCGGGGTAGGGGGCAAGGGCAGTGTGCTGCCGGGGGTGGTGCTGGTGGGGTGTGTGATGGAGCGGGGTAGGGGGCAGGGGCAGTGTGCTGCCAGGGGTGGTGCTGGTGGGGTGTGTGCTGGAGATGGGTAGGAGGCAAGGGCAGTGTGCTGCCAGGGGTGGTGCTGGTGGGGCGTGTGCTGGAGAGGGGTAGGGGGCAAGGGCAGTGTGCTGCCGGGGGTGGTGCTGGTGGGGTGTGTGATGGAGCGGGGTAGGGGGCAGGGGCAGTGTGCTGCCAGGGGTGGTGCTGGTGGGGTGTGTGCTGGAGCGGGGTAGGAGGCAGGGGCAGTGTGCTGCCAGGGGAGGTGCTGGTGGGGTGTGTGATGGAGCAGGGTAGGAGGCAGGGGCAGTGTGCTGCCAGGGGTGGTGCTGGTGGGGTGTGTGCTGGAGATGGGTAGGAGGCAGGGGCAGTTTGCTGCCAGGGGTGGTGCTGGTGTGGTGTGTGTGCTGGAGATGGGTAGGAGGCAGGGGCAGTGTGCTGCCAGGGGTGGTGCTGGTGGGGTGTGTGCTGGAGAGGGGCAGGGGGCAGGGGCAGGGGCAGGGTGCTGCCAGGGGTGGTGCTGGTGGGGCGTGTGCTGGAGATGGGTAGGAGGCAGGGGCAGTGTGCTGCCAGGGGTGGTGCTGGTGTGGTGTGTGTGCTGGAGCGGGGTAGGAGGCAGGGGCAGTGTGCTGCCAGGGGTGGTGCTGGTGGGGTGTGTGCTGGAGCGGGGTAGGGGGCAGGGGCAGTGTGCTGCCAGGGGTGGTGCTGGTGGGGTGTGTGCTGGAGATGGGTAGGAGGCAGGGGCAGTGTGCTGCCAGGGGTGGTGCTGGTGGGGCGTGTGCTGGAGCGGGGTAGGGGGCAGGGGCAGTGTGCTGCCAGGGGTGGTGCTGGTGGGGTGTGTGCTGGAGATGGGTAGAGGGAGGGGACAAGGGCAGTGTGCTGCCAGGGGTGGTGCTGGTGGGGTGTGTGCTGGAGCGGGGTAGGAGGCAAGGGCAGTGTGCTGCCAGGGGTGGTGCTGGTGGGGTGTGTGCTGGAGATGGGTAGAGGGAGGGGGCAGGGGCAGTGTGCTGCCAGGGGTGGTGCTGGTGGGGTGTGTGCTGGAGCGGGGTAGGAGGCAGGGGCAGTGTGCTGCCAGGGGAGGTGCTGGTGTGGTGTGTGTGCTGGAGAGGGGCAGGGGGCAGGGGCAGTGTGCTGCCGGGGGTGGTGCTGGTGGGGTGTGTGCTGGAGCGGGGTAGGAGGCAAGGGCAGTGTGCTGCAGGGGTGGTGCTGGTGGGGCGTGTGCTGGAGCGGGGTAGGAGGCAGGGGCAGTGTGCTGCCAGGGGTGGTGCTGGTGGGGCGTGTGCTGGAGCGGGGTAGGAGGCAGGGGCAGTGTGCTGCCAGGGGTGGTGCTGGTGGGGTGTGTGCTGGAGATGGGTAGAGGGAGGGGCAGTGTGCTGCCAGGGTGGTGCTGGTGGGGCGTGTGCTGGAGCGGGGTAGAGGGAGGGGACAAGGGCAGTGTGCTGCCGGGGGTGGTGCTGGTGGGGCGTGTGCTGGAGAGGGGTAGGGGGCAAGGGCAGTGTGCTGCCAGGGGAGGTGCTGGTGGGGTGTGTGATGGAGCGGGGTAGGAGGCAGGGGCAGTGTGCTGCCAGGGGTGGTGCTGGTGGGGTGTGTGCTGGAGATGGGTAGGAGGCAGGGGCAGTGTGCTGCCAGGTGGTGCTGGTGGGGTGTGTGCTGGAGATGGGTAGGAGGCAGGGCAGTGTGCTGCCAGGGGTGGTGCTGGTGGGGCGTGTGCTGGAGAGGGGCAGGGGGCAGGGGCAGGGTGCTGCCAGGGGTGGTGCTGGTGGGGCGTGTGCTGGAGCGGGGTAGGAGGCAGGGGCAGTGTGCTGCCAGGGGTGGTGCTGGTGGGGTGTGTGCTGGAGATGGGTAGGAGGCAGGGGCAGTGTGCTGCCAGGGGTGGTGCTGGTGGGGCGTGTGCTGGAGATGGGTAGGAGGCAGGGGCAGTGAGCTGCCAGGGGTGGTGCTGGTGGGGTGTGTGCTGGAGCGGGGTAGGAGGCAGGGCAGTGTGCTGCCAGGGGAGGTGCTGGTGGGGTGTGTGATGGAGCAGGGTAGGAGGCAGGGGCAGTGTGCTGCCAGGGGTGGTGCTGGTGGGGTGTGTGCTGGAGATGGGTAGGAGGCAGGGGCAGTGTGCTGCCAGGGGTGGTGCTGGTGTGGTGTGTGTGCTGGAGATGGGTAGGAGGCAGGGGCAGTGTGCTGCCAGGGGTGGTGCTGGTGGGGTGTGTGCTGGAGAGGGGCAGGGGGCAGGGGCAGTGTGCTGCCAGGGGTGGTGCTGGTGGGGTGTGTGCTGGAGATGGGTAGGAGGCAGGGGCAGTGTGCTGCCAGGGGTGGTGCTGGTGGGGCGTGTGCTGGAGCGGGGTAGGGGGCAGGGGCAGTGTGCTGCCAGGGGTGGTGCTGGTGGGGTGTGTGCTGGAGATGGGTAGAGGGAGGGGACAAGGGCAGTGTGCTGCCAGGGGTGGTGCTGGTGGGGTGTGTGCTGGAGCGGGGTAGGAGGCAAGGGCAGTGTGCTGCCAGGGGTGGTGCTGGTGGGGTGTGTGCTGGAGCGGGGTAGGAGGCAAGGGCAGTGTGCTGCCAGGGGTGGTGCTGGTGGGGCGTGTGCTGGAGCGGGGTAGGAGGCAAGGGCAGTGTGCTGCCAGGGGTGGTGCTGGTGGGGCGTGTGCTGGAGCGGGGTAGGGGGCAAGGGCAGTGTGCTGCCGGGGGTGGTGCTGGTGGGGTGTGTGATGGAGCGGGGTAGGGGGCAGGGGCAGTGTGCTGCCAGGGGTGGTGCTGGTGGGGTGTGTGCTGGAGCGGGGTAGGAGGCAAGGGCAGTGTGCTGCCAGGGGTGGTGCTGGTCGGGCGTGTGCTGGAGCGGGGTAGGAGGCAAGGGCAGTGTGCTGCCAGGGGTGGTGCTGGTGGGGCGTGTGCTGGAGAGGGGTAGAGGGCAAGGGCAGTGTGCTGCCGGGGGTGGTGCTGGTGGGGTGTGTGATGGAGCGGGGTAGGGGGCAGGGGCAGTGTGCTGCCAGGGGTGGTGCTGGTGGGGTGTGTGCTGGAGCGGGGTAGGAGGCAAGGGCAGTGTGCTGCCAGGGGTGGTGCTGGTGGGGCGTGTGCTGGAGCGGGGTAGGAGGCAAGGGCAGTGTGCTGCCAGGGGTGGTGCTGGTGGGGCGTGTGCTGGAGCGGGGTAGGAGGCAGGGGCAGGGTGCTGTCAGGGGTGGTGCTGGTGGGGCGTGTGCTGGAGCGGGGTAGGAGGCAGGGGCAGTGTGCTGCCAGGGGTGGTGCTGGTGGGGCGTGTGCTGGAGCGGGGTAGGAGGCAGGGGCAGTGTGCTGCCAGGGGTGGTGCTGGTGGGGCGTGTGCTGGAGAGGGGTAGGGGGCAAGGGCAGTGTGCTGCCAGGGGTGGTGCTGGTGTGGTGTGTGTGCTGGAGCGGGGTAGGGGGCAAGGGCAGGGTGCTGCCAGGGGTGGTGCTGGTGGGGTGTGTGCTGGAGATGGGTAGGAGGCAGGGGCAGTGTGCTGCCAGGGGTGGTGCTGGTGGGGTGTGTGCTGGAGCGGGGTAGGAGGCAGGGGCAGTGTGCTGCCAGGGGTGGTGCTGGTGGGGCGTGTGCTGGAGCGGGGTAGGAGGCAGGGGCAGTGTGCTGCCAGGGGTGGTGCTGGTGGGGCGTGTGCTGGAGCGGGGTAGGAGGCAGGGGCAGTGTGCTGCCAGGGGTGGTGCTGGTGGGGTGTGTGCTGGAGCGGGGTAGGGGGCAAGGGCAGTGTGCTGCCGGGGGTGGTGCTGGTGGGGCGTGTGCTGGAGATGGGTAGGAGGCAGGGGCAGTGTGCTGCCAGGGGTGGTGCTGGTGTGGTGTGTGCTGGAGCGGGGTAGGAGGCAGGGGCAGTGTGCTGCCAGGGGTGGTGCTGGTGGGGTGTGTGCTGGAGCGGGGTAGGGGGCAAGGGCAGTGTGCTGCCAGGGGTGGTGCTGGTGGGGCGTGTGCTGGAGATGGGTAGGAGGCAGGGGCAGTGTGCTGCCAGGGGTGGTGCTGGTGTGGTGTGTGCTGGAGCGGGGTAGGAGGCAAGGGCAGTGAGCTGTCAGGGGTGGTGCTGGTGGGGTGTGTGCTGGAGAGGGGCAGGGGGCAGGGGCAGTGTGCTGCCAGGGGTGGTGCTGGTGGGGTGTGTGCTGGAGAGGGGCAGGGGGCAGGGGCAGTGTGCTGCCAGGGGTGGTGCTGGTGGGGTGTGTGCTGGAGATGGGTAGGAGGCAGGGGCAGTGTGCTGCCGGGGGTGGTGCTGGTGGGGCGTGTGCTGGAGCGGGGTAGGAGGCAGGGGCAGTGTGCTGCCAGGGGTGGTGCTGGTGGGGTGTGTGCTGGAGATGGGTAGGGGGCAAGGGCAGTGTGCTGCCAGGGGTGGTGCTGGTGGGGTGTGTGCTGGAGATGGGTAGGGGGCAAGGGCAGTGTGCTGCCAGGGGTGGTGCTGGTGGGGTGTGTGCTGGAGCGGGGTAGGAGGCAAGGGCAGGGTGCTGCCAGGGGTGGTGCTGGTGGGGTGTGTGCTGGAGCGGGGTAGGGGGCAGGGGCAGTGTGCTGCCAGGGGTGGTGCTGGTGGGGCGTGTGCTGGAGCGGGGTAGGAGGCAAGGGCAGTGTGCTGCCAGGGGTGGTGCTGGTGGGGCGTGTGCTGGAGCGGGGTAGGAGGCAGGGGCAGTGTGCTGCCAGGGGTGGTGCTGGTGGGGCGTGTGCTGGAGATGGGTAGGAGGCAAGGGCAGTGTGCTGCCAGGGGTGGTGCTGGTGGGGCGTGTGCTGGAGATGGGTAGAGGGAGGGGACAAGGGCAGTGTGCTGCCGGGGGTGGTGCTGGTGGGGTGTGTGCTGGAGATGGGTAGGGGGCAGGGGCAGTGTGCTGCCAGGGGTGGTGCTGGTGGGGCGTGTGCTGGAGCGGGGTAGGAGGCAAGGGCAGTGTGCTGCCAGGGGTGGTGCTGGTGGGGCGTGTGCTGGAGCGGGGTAGGAGGCAGGGGCAGTGTGCTGCCAGGGGTGGTGCTGGTGGGGCGTGTGCTGGAGAGGGGTAGGGGACAAGGGCAGTGTGCTGCCGGGGGTGGTGCTGGTGGGGCGTGTGCTGGAGATGGGTAGGAGGCAGGGGCAGTGTGCTGCCAGGGGTGGTGCTGGTGGGGCGTGTGCTGGAGATGGGTAGGGGGCAAGGGCAGTGTGCTGCCAGGGGTGGTGCTGGTGGGGTGTGTGCTGGAGCGGGGTAGGAGGCAAGGGCAGTGTGCTGCCAGGGGTGGTGCTGGTGGGGCGTGTGCTGGAGCGGGGTAGGAGGCAGGGGCAGTGTGCTGCCAGGGGTGGTGCTGGTGGGGTGTGTGCTGGAGCGGGGTAGGGGGCAAGGGCAGTGTGCCGCCAGGGGTGGTGCTGGTGGGGTGTGTGCTGGAGCGGGGTAGGAGGCAAGGGCAGTGTGCTGCCAGGGGTGGTGCTGGTGGGGCGTGTGCTGGAGCGGGGTAGGAGGCAGGGGCAGTGTGCTGCCAGGGGTGGTGCTGGTGGGGTGTGTGCTGGAGCGGGGTAGGGGGCAAGGGCAGTGTGCTGCCAGGGGTGGTGCTGGTGGGGCGTGTGCTGGAGCGGGGTAGGAGGCAGGGGCAGTGTGCTGCCAGGGGTGGTGCTGGTGGGGCGTGTGCTGGAGCGGGGTAGGAGGCAGGGGCAGTGTGCTGCCAGGGGTGGTGCTGGTGGGGCGTGTGCTGGAGCGGGGTAGGAGGCAGGGGCAGTGTGCTGCCAGGGGTGGTGCTGGTGGGGCGTGTGCTGGAGCAGGGTAGGAGGCAGGGGCAGTGTGCTGCCAGGGGTGGTGCTGGTGGGGCGTGTGCTGGAGCGGGGTAGGAGGCAAGGGCAGTGTGCTGCCAGGGGTGGTGCTGGTGGGGTGTGTGCTGGAGCGGGGTAGGAGGCAAGGGCAGTGTGCTGCCAGGGGTGGTGCTGGTGGGGCGTGTGCTGGAGCGGGGTAGGAGGCAGGGGCAGTGTGCTGCCAGGGGTGGTGCTGGTGGGGTGTGTGCTGGAGCGGGGTAGGGGGCAAGGGCAGTGTGCTGCCGGGGGTGGTGCTGGTGGGGCGTGTGCTGGAGATGGGTAGGAGGCAGGGGCAGTGTGCTGCCAGGGGTGGTGCTGGTGTGGTGTGTGTGCTGGAGCAGGGTAGGAGGCAGGGGCAGTGTGCTGCCAGGGGAGGTGCTGGTGTGGTGTGTGTGCTGGAGAGGGGCAGGGGGCAGGGGCAGTGTGCTGCCAGGGGTGGTGCTGGTGGGGTGTGTGCTGGAGCGGGGTAGGAGGCAAGGGCAGTGTGCTGCCAGGGGTGGTGCTGGTGGGGCGTGTGCTGGAGCGGGGTAGGAGGCAGGGGCAGTGTGCTGCCAGGGGTGGTGCTGGTGGGGCGTGTGCTGGAGCGGGGTAGGAGGCAGGGGCAGTGTGCTGCCAGGGGTGGTGCTGGTGGGGCGTGTGCTGGAGCGGGGTAGGAGGCAGGGGCAGTGTGCTGCCAGGGTGGTGCTGGTGGGGTGTGTGCTGGAGCGGGGTAGGAGGCAAGGGCAGTGTGCTGCCGGGGGTGGTGCTGGTGGGGCGTGTGCTGGAGATGGGTAGGAGGCAGGGGCAGTGTGCTGCCAGGGGTGGTGCTGGTGGGGCGTGTGCTGGAGCGGGGTAGGAGGCAGGGGCAGTGTGCTGCCAGGGGTGGTGCTGGTGGGGTGTGTGCTGGAGCGGGGTAGGAGGCAAGGGCAGTGTGCTGCCAGGGGTGGTGCTGGTGGGGCGTGTGCTGGAGATGGGTAGGAGGCAGGGGCAGTGTGCTGCCAGGGGAGGTGCTGGTGGGGCGTGTGCTGGAGATGGGTAGAGGGAGGGGACAAGGGCAGTGTGCTGCCGGGGGTGGTGCTGGTGGGGTGTGTGCTGGAGATGGGTAGGAGGCAGGGGCAGTGTGCTGCCAGGGGTGGTGCTGGTGGGGCGTGTGCTGGAGCGGGGTAGGAGGCAGGGGCAGTGTGCTGCCAGGGGTGGTGCTGGTGGGGTGTGTGATGGAGCAGGGTAGGAGGCAGGGGCAGTGTGCTGCCAGGGGTGGTGCTGGTGGGGCGTGTGCTGGAGCGGGGTAGGAGGCAGGGACAGTGTGCTGCCAGGGGTGGTGCTGGTGGGGCGTGTGCTGGAGCGGGGTAGGAGGCAGGGGCAGTGTGCTGCCAGGGGTGGTGCTGGTGGGGTGTGTGCTGGAGCGGGGTAGGGGGCAAGGGCAGTGTGCTGCCGGGGGTGGTGCTGGTGGGGCGTGTGCTGGAGATGGGTAGGAGGCAGGGGCAGTGTGCTGCCAGGGGTGGTGCTGGTGGGGCGTGTGCTGGAGCGGGGTAGGAGGCAGGGGCAGTGTGCTGCCAGGGGTGGTGCTGGTGGGGTGTGTGCTGGAGATGGGTAGGAGGCAGGGGCAGTGTGCTGCCGGGGGTGGTGCTGGTGGGGTGTGTGCTGGAGCGGGGTAGGAGGCAAGGGCAGTGTGCTGCCAGGGGTGGTGCTGGTGGGGCGTGTGCTGGAGCGGGGTAGGAGGCAGGGGCAGTGTGCTGCCAGGGGTGGTGCTGGTGGGGCGTGTGCTGGAGCGGGGTAGGAGGCAGGGGCAGTGTGCTGCCAGGGGTGGTGCTGGTGGGGCGTGTGTGCTGGAGAGGGGTAGGAGGCAGGGGCAGTGTGCTGCCGGGGGTGGTGCTGGTGGGGTGTGTGCTGGAGCGGGGTAGGAGGCAGGGGCAGTGTGCTGCCGGGGGTGGTGCTGGTGGGGCGTGTGCTGGAGCGGGGTAGGGGGCAAGGGCAGGGTGCTGCCAGGGGTGGTGCTGGTGGGGTGTGTGCTGGAGAGGGGTAGGGGGCAAGGGCAGTGTGCTGCCAGGGGTGGTGCTGGTGTGGTGTGTGTGCTGGAGAGGGGCAGGGGGCAGGGGCAGTGTGCTGCCAGGGGTGGTGCTGGTGGGGCGTGTGCTGGAGCGGGGTAGGAGGCAAGGGCAGTGTGCTGCCAGGGGAGGTGCTGGTGGGGTGTGTGATGGAGCAGGGTAGGAGGCAGGGGCAGTGTGCTGCCAGGGGTGGTGCTGGTGGGGCGTGTGCTGGAGCGGGGTAGGAGGCAAGGGCAGTGTGCTGCCAGGGGTGGTGCTGGTGGGGTGTGTGTGCTGGAGCGGGGTAGGAGGCAAGGGCAGTGTGCTGCCAGGGGTGGTGCTGGTGGGGCGTGTGCTGGAGCGGGGTAGGAGGCAGGGGCAGTGTGCTGCCAGGGGTGGTGCTGGTGGGGCGTGTGCTGGAGAGGGGTAGGGGGCAAGGGCAGTGTGCTGCCAGGGGTGGTGCTGGTGGGGCGTGTGCTGGAGAGGGGCAGGGGGCAGGGGCAGTGTGCTGCCAGGGGAGGTGCTGGTGGGGTGTGTGCTGGAGCGGGGTAGGAGGCAGGGGCAGTGTGCTGCCAGGGGTGGTGCTGGTGGGGTGTGTGCTGGAGCGGGGTAGGAGGCAAGGGCAGTGTGCTGCCGGGGGTGGTGCTGGTGGGGCGTGTGCTGGAGATGGGTAGGAGGCAGGGGCAGTGTGCTGCCAGGGGTGGTGCTGGTGGGGCGTGTGCTGGAGCGGGGTAGGAGGCAGGGGCAGTGTGCTGCCAGGGGTGGTGCTGGTGGGGTGTGTGCTGGAGCGGGGTAGGAGGCAAGGGCAGTGTGCTGCCAGGGGTGGTGCTGGTGGGGCGTGTGCTGGAGATGGGTAGGAGGCAGGGGCAGTGTGCTGCCAGGGGAGGTGCTGGTGGGGCGTGTGCTGGAGATGGGTAGAGGGAGGGGACAAGGGCAGTGTGCTGCCGGGGGTGGTGCTGGTGGGGTGTGTGCTGGAGATGGGTAGGAGGCAGGGGCAGTGTGCTGCCAGGGGTGGTGCTGGTGGGGCGTGTGCTGGAGCGGGGTAGGAGGCAGGGGCAGTGTGCTGCCAGGGGTGGTGCTGGTGGGGTGTGTGATGGAGCAGGGTAGGAGGCAGGGGCAGTGTGCTGCCAGGGGTGGTGCTGGTGGGGCGTGTGCTGGAGCGGGGTAGGAGGCAGGGACAGTGTGCTGCCAGGGGTGGTGCTGGTGGGGCGTGTGCTGGAGCGGGGTAGGAGGCAGGGGCAGTGTGCTGCCAGGGGTGGTGCTGGTGGGGTGTGTGCTGGAGCGGGGTAGGGGGCAAGGGCAGTGTGCTGCCGGGGGTGGTGCTGGTGGGGCGTGTGCTGGAGATGGGTAGGAGGCAGGGGCAGTGTGCTGCCAGGGGTGGTGCTGGTGGGGCGTGTGCTGGAGCGGGGTAGGAGGCAGGGGCAGTGTGCTGCCAGGGGTGGTGCTGGTGGGGTGTGTGCTGGAGATGGGTAGGAGGCAGGGGCAGTGTGCTGCCGGGGGTGGTGCTGGTGGGGTGTGTGCTGGAGCGGGGTAGGAGGCAAGGGCAGTGTGCTGCCAGGGGTGGTGCTGGTGGGGCGTGTGCTGGAGCGGGGTAGGAGGCAGGGGCAGTGTGCTGCCAGGGGTGGTGCTGGTGGGGCGTGTGCTGGAGCGGGGTAGGAGGCAGGGGCAGTGTGCTGCCAGGGGTGGTGCTGGTGGGGCGTGTGTGCTGGAGAGGGGTAGGAGGCAGGGGCAGTGTGCTGCCGGGGGTGGTGCTGGTGGGGTGTGTGCTGGAGCGGGGTAGGAGGCAGGGGCAGTGTGCTGCCGGGGGTGGTGCTGGTGGGGCGTGTGCTGGAGCGGGGTAGGGGGCAAGGGCAGGGTGCTGCCAGGGGTGGTGCTGGTGGGGTGTGTGCTGGAGAGGGGTAGGGGGCAAGGGCAGTGTGCTGCCAGGGGTGGTGCTGGTGTGGTGTGTGTGCTGGAGAGGGGCAGGGGGCAGGGGCAGTGTGCTGCCAGGGGTGGTGCTGGTGGGGCGTGTGCTGGAGCGGGGTAGGAGGCAAGGGCAGTGTGCTGCCAGGGGAGGTGCTGGTGGGGTGTGTGATGGAGCAGGGTAGGAGGCAGGGGCAGTGTGCTGCCAGGGGTGGTGCTGGTGGGGCGTGTGCTGGAGCGGGGTAGGAGGCAAGGGCAGTGTGCTGCCAGGGGTGGTGCTGGTGGGGTGTGTGTGCTGGAGCGGGGTAGGAGGCAAGGGCAGTGTGCTGCCAGGGGTGGTGCTGGTGGGGCGTGTGCTGGAGCGGGGTAGGAGGCAGGGGCAGTGTGCTGCCAGGGGTGGTGCTGGTGGGGCGTGTGCTGGAGAGGGGTAGGGGGCAAGGGCAGTGTGCTGCCAGGGGTGGTGCTGGTGGGGCGTGTGCTGGAGAGGGGCAGGGGGCAGGGGCAGTGTGCTGCCAGGGGAGGTGCTGGTGGGGTGTGTGTGCTGGAGATGGGTAGGAGGCAGGGGCAGTGTGCTGCCAGGGGAGGTGCTGGTGGGGTGTGTGATGGAGCAGGGTAGGAGGCAGGGGCAGTGTGCTGCCAGGGGTGGTGCTGGTGGGGTGTGTGCTGGAGATGGGTAGGAGGCAGGGGCAGTGTGCTGCCAGGGGTGGTGCTGGTGTGGTGTGTGTGCTGGAGATGGGTAGGAGGCAGGGGCAGTGTGCTGCCAGGGGTGGTGCTGGTGGGGTGTGTGCTGGAGAGGGGCAGGGGGCAGGGGCAGTGTGCTGCCAGGGGTGGTGCTGGTGGGGTGTGTGCTGGAGATGGGTAGGAGGCAGGGGCAGTGAGCTGCCAGGGGTGGTGCTGGTGGGGCGTGTGCTGGAGATGGGTAGGAGGCAGGGGCAGTGTGCTGCCAGGGGTGGTGCTGGTGGGGCGTGTGCTGGAGCGGGGTAGGAGGCAGGGGCAGTGTGCTGCCAGGGGTGGTGCTGGTGGGGCGTGTGCTGGAGATGGGTAGGAGGCAGGGGCAGTGAGCTGCCGGGGGTGGTGCTGGTGGGGCGTGTGCTGGAGAGGGGCAGGGGGCAAGGGCAGTGTGCTGTCAGGGGTGGTGCTGGTGGGGCGTGTGCTGGAGATGGGTAGGAGGCAAGGGCAGTGTGCTGTCAGGGGTGGTGCTGGTGGGGCGTGTGCTGGAGCGGGGTAGGAGGCAGGGGCAGTGTGCTGCCAGGGGTGGTGCTGGTGGGGCGTGTGCTGGAGCGGGGTAGGAGGCAGGGGCAGTGTGCTGCCAGGGGTGGTGCTGGTGGGGTGTGTGCTGGAGATGGGTAGGAGGCAGGGGCAGTGTGCTGCCAGGGGTGGTGCTGGTGGGGCGTGTGCTGGAGATGGGTAGGAGGCAGGGGCAGTGAGCTGCCAGGGGTGGTGCTGGTGGGGTGTGTGCTGGAGATGGGTAGGAGGCAGGGGCAGTGTGCTGCCAGGGGTGGTGCTGGTGGGGTGTGTGCTGGAGATGGGTAGGAGGCAGGGGCAGTGTGCTGCCAGGGGTGGTGCTGGTGGGGTGTGTGCTGGAGCGGGGTAGGGGGCAGGGGCAGTGTGCTGCCAGGGATGGTGCTGGTGGGGCGTGTGCTGGAGATGGGTAGGAGGCAGGGGCAGTGTGCTGCCAGGGGTGGTGCTGGTGGGGCGTGTGCTGGAGCGGGGTAGGAGGCAGGGGCAGTGTGCTGCCAGGGGTGGTGCTGGTGGGGCGTGTGCTGGAGCGGGGTAGGAGGCAAGGGCAGTGTGCTGCCAGGGGTGGTGCTGGTGGGGCGTGTGCTGGAGAGGGGCAGGGGGCAGGGGCAGTGTGCTGCCAGGGGTGGTGCTGGTGGGGCGTGTGCTGGAGAGGGGCAGGGCGCAGGGGCAGTGTGCTGCCAGGGGTGGTGCTGGTGGGGTGTGTGCTGGAGCGGGGTAGGAGGCAAGGGCAGTGTGCTGCCAGGGGTGGTGCTGGTGGGGTGTGTGCTGGAGCAGGGTAGAGGGAGGGGACAAGGGCAGTGTGCTGCCAGGGGTGGTGCTGGTGGGGTGTGTGCTGGAGATGGGTAGGAGGCAGGGGCAGTGTGCTGCCGGGGGTGGTGCTGGTGGGGCGTGTGCTGGAGCGGGGTAGGAGGCAGGGGCAGTGTGCTGCCAGGGGTGGTGCTGGTGGGGCGTGTGCTGGAGCGGGGTAGGAGGCAGGGGCAGTGTGCTGCCAGGGGTGGTGCTGGTGGGGCGTGTGCTGGAGCGGGGTAGGAGGCAGGGGCAGTGTGCTGCCAGGGGAGGTGCTGGTGGGGTGTGTGCTGGAGATGGGTAGGAGGCAGGGGCAGTGTGCTGCCGGGGGTGGTGCTGGTGGGGTGTGTGCTGGAGCGGGGTAGGGGGCAAGGGCAGTGTGCTGCCAGGGGTGGTGCTGGTGGGGCGTGTGCTGGAGATGGGTAGGAGGCAGGGGCAGTGTGCTGCCGGGGGTGGTGCTGGTGGGGTGTGTGTGCTGGAGATGGGTAGAGGGAGGGGACAAGGGCAGTGTGCTGCCAGGGGTGGTGCTGGTGTGGTGTGTGTGCTGGAGATGGGTAGGAGGCAGGGGCAGTGTGCTGCCAGGGGTGGTGCTGGTGGGGTGTGTGCTGGAGATGGGTAGGAGGCAAGGGCAGTGTGCTGCCGGGGGTGGTGCTGGTGGGGCGTGTGCTGGAGATGGGTAGGAGGCAGGGGCAGTGTGCTGCCAGGGGTGGTGCTGGTGGGGCGTGTGCTGGAGCGGGGTAGGAGGCAGGGGCAGTGTGCTGCCGGGGGTGGTGCTGGTGGGGTGTGTGCTGGAGATGGGTAGGAGGCAGGGGCAGTGAGCTGCCAGGGGTGGTGCTGGTGTGGTGTGTGTGCTGGAGCGGGGTAGGGGGCAAGGGCAGGGTGCTGCCAGGGGTGGTGCTGGTGTGGTGTGTGTGCTGGAGCGGGGTAGGGGGCAAGGGCAGGGTGCTGCCAGGGGTGGTGCTGGTGGGGTGTGTGCTGGAGATGGGTAGAGGGAGGGGACAAGGGCAGTGTGCTGCCAGGGGTGGTGCTGGTGGGGTGTGTGCTGGAGATGGGTAGGAGGCAGGGGCAGTGTGCTGCCAGGGGTGGTGCTGGTGGGGTGTGTGCTGGAGAGGGGTAGGGGGCAAGGGCAGTGTGCTGCCAGGGGTGGTGCTGGTGGGGCGTGTGCTGGAGCGGGGTAGGAGGCAGGGGCAGTGTGCTGTCAGGGGTGGTGCTGGTGGGGCGTGTGCTGGAGATGGGTAGGAGGCAGGGGCAGTGTGCTGTCAGGGGTGGTGCTGGTGGGGCGTGTGCTGGAGCGGGGTAGGAGGCAGGGGCAGTGTGCTGCCAGGGGTGGTGCTGGTGGGGCGTGTGCTGGAGCGGGGTAGGAGGCAGGGGCAGTGTGCTGTCAGGGGTGGTGCTGGTGGGGCGTGTGCTGGAGCGGGGTAGGAGGCAGGGGCAGTGTGCTGCCAGGGGTGGTGCTGGTGGGGCGTGTGCTGGAGAGGGGCAGGGGGCAGGGGCAGTGTGCTGCCAGGGGAGGTGCTGGTGGGGTGTGTGTGCTGGAGATGGGTAGGAGGCAGGGGCAGTGTGCTGCCAGGGGTGGTGCTGGTGGGGTGTGTGCTGGAGATGGGTAGAGGGAGGGGCAGTGTGCTGTCAGGGGTGGTGCTGGTGGGGTGTGTGCTGGAGCAGGGTAGAGGGAGGGGACAAGGGCAGTGTGCTGCCAGGGGTGGTGCTGGTGGGGTGTGTGCTGGAGATGGGTAGGGGGCAGGGGCAGTGTGCTGCCGGGGGTGGTGCTGGTGGGGTGTGTGCTGGAGATGGGTAGGGGGCAGGGGCAGTGTGCTGCCAGGGGTGGTGCTGGTGGGGTGTGTGCTGGAGATGGGTAGGGGGCAGGGGCAGTGTGCTGCCAGGGGTGGTGCTGGTGGGGTGTGTGCTGGAGCGGGGTAGGAGGCAGGGGCAGTGTGCTGCCAGGGGAGGTGCTGGTGGGGTGTGTGTGCTGGAGATGGGTAGGAGGCAGGGGCAGTGTGCTGCCAGGGGTGGTGCTGGTGGGGTGTGTGCTGGAGATGGGTAGGAGGCAGGGGCAGTGTGCTGCCAGGGGTGGTGCTGGTGTGGTGTGTGTGCTGGAGATGGGTAGGGGGCAGGGGCAGTGTGCTGCCAGGGGTGGTGCTGGTGGGGCGTGTGCTGGAGCGGGGTAGGAGGCAGGGGCAGTGTGCTGCCAGGGGAGGTGCTGGTGGGGTGTGTGTGCTGGAGATGGGTAGGAGGCAGGGGCAGTGTGCTGCCAGGGGTGGTGCTGGTGGGGCGTGTGCTGGAGCGGGGTAGGAGGCAGGGGCAGTGTGCTGTCAGGGGTGGTGCTGGTGGGGTGTGTGCTGGAGCAGGGTAGAGGGAGGGGACAAGGGCAGTGTGCTGCCGGGGGTGGTGCTGGTGGGGTGTGTGCTGGAGATGGGTAGGGGGCAGGGGCAGTGTGCTGCCAGGGGTGGTGCTGGTGGGGTGTGTGCTGGAGATGGGTAGGGGGCAAGGGCAGTGAGCTGTCAGGGGTGGTGCTGGTGGGGTGTGTGTGCTGGAGAGGGGCAGGGGGCAGGGGCAGGGTGCTGCCAGGGGTGGTGCTGGTGGGGTGTGTGATGGAGAGGGGCAGGGGGCAGGGGGCAAGGGCAGTGTGCTGCCAGGGGGAGCTTTGATGGCTGAATAATTTCTTGAGAATAGATGGCTCAGAAACCAAGCGGTGATCAGTCTAGTCCATATTGACAGCCCCAGGGCATGGAGTGGTTTATGAATGTCATTCTTGTCTCATCCAGTTCCCTGCTCCCGATTAAAGGTTTCCTTCCTCCATATTCTTGTGTTTGTCTCAAACCTCAAGCATTTACTTTTCACCCCGCGGCGACCAAAGGTCAGCTGATAACTCCTAACCTCGGGAACATTTATTTTCTTTCTTTTTTTTGTTCCATTGGCTTTGCCAGTGCTTCTTGATTATTTCGCCATTCACTCGTAACCTCTCCGCGGCTTCAATGTCCCTGTTTTCCTTACTAATTGCATTTTAACTCGTCCTCCAATCCTTGTCAAGTTCAGTCCCCTCTCAAATTCATTCCTCCTTCTCATGATTTTGGACTTGCCTGCTCTCCACTCCCCTCTGTGGTTTCCATGTTGGTTTTTCTCACCAGTTACTTTTGATCTCTTCCTGTTTTGCATTGATTGTGTCATTATAAACTTTATTTATATCACTCTTACTACCCCTGATGAGGCGTTGAAGCACTTTGCGGCTAGTAGCACTCTACTCTGGAACCCAAAACTGGAAGTTAATAGTTAGTAGAGTAGTAATTTAGAAAACCCAAAAATGTATTTCCTATGTGCATTATTTGTTTAATTTCCTTGCTTTTCACACTTTTCCACTTGCTGAAAACCAAGTATGATCGCCTGGCCTTTTACACTTTACTTCCGGCTGAATTATAAATTAAACTTCCATTATCTACCTGCAATCGGTGTCCTGACCTTTAAACTCCGACCTTCTGAGTTTTCCATGTGATCTGTCCCCTTCTTTCACATTGCACCTCTCCTTGTCTTCCATCTTGGATTTCCTTACCTTTTCAGGCGTGATTTCCTCTTGAATTTCATTTCCCATAAAGTCTTCCAACTGGATTTTATTTACTCTCTTCCAAGCCTTGAAATCTGCCTGCCTTCAGTGTTTCCTTCCCTCTCCCATCACACCTCATCTTTGCTCTTACAACAAAATGGCGCCAGAATTTCAAATGTAAAACTTCCTGGTTCCCAAAAATCGAAGCAAAAATGACCCTGGTTCTTCTGTTCTTACACTGCACAGTCACAAAGACACACACTCCAAGGCCTGGGAAGAGAGTCACAGAGCTGCTGTGCACACACCCTGGCTCTTCTGTTCATGCACTGCACAGTCACAAAGACACACACTCCAAGGCCTGGGAAGAGAGTCACAGAGCTGCTGTCCACACACCCTGGCTCTTCTGTTCATGCACTGCACAGTCACAGAGACAAACACCTCGGGCCTGGGAAGAGAGTCACAGGGCTGCTGTGCACACACCCTGGCTCTTCTGTTCATGCACTGCACAGTCACTCAGACACACACTCCAAGGCCTGGGAAGAGAGTCACAGAGCTGCTGTGCACACACCCTGGCTCTTCTGTTCATGCACTGCA
The DNA here is from genome assembly GCF_964261635.1 of Lissotriton helveticus. Classification (NCBI taxonomy): domain Eukaryota; kingdom Metazoa; phylum Chordata; class Amphibia; order Caudata; family Salamandridae; genus Lissotriton; species Lissotriton helveticus. The sequence goes on along the minus strand of NC_136067.1, from coordinate 33,608,410 downwards.
CAGTCACTCAGACACACACTCCAAGGCCTGGGAAGAGGGTCACAGAGCTGCTGTCCACACACCCTGTCTCTTCTGTTCATGCACTGCTCAGTCACAAAGACACACACTGCAAGGCCTGGGAAGAGGGTCACAGAGCTGCTGTGCACACACCCTGGCTCTTCTGTTCATGCACTGCACAGTCACAAAGACACACACTCCAAGGCCTGGGAAGAGAGTCACAGAGCTGCTGTGCACACACCCTGGCTCTTCTGTTCATGCACTGCACAGTCACTCAGACACACACTCCAAGGCCTGGGAAGAGAGTCACAGAGCTGCTGTGCACACACCCTGGCTCTTCTGTTCATGCACTGCACAGTCACTCAGACACACACTCCAAGGCCTGGGAAGAGAGTCACAGAGCTGCTGTGCACACACCCTGGCTCCTCTGTTCATGCACTGCACAGTCACAAAGACACACACTCCAAGGCCTGGGAAGAGAGTCACAGAGCTGCTGTGCACACACCCTGGCTCTTCTGTTCATGCACTGCACAGTCACTCAGACACACACTCCAAGGCCTGGGAAGAGAGTCACAGAGCTGCTGTGCACACACCCTGGCTCCTCTGTTCATGCACTGCACAGTCATAAAGACACACACTCCAAGGCCTGGGAAGAGGGTCACAGAGCTGCTGTGCACACACCCTGGCTCTTCTGTTCATGCACTGCACAGTCACAAAGACACACACTCCAAGGCCTGGGAAGAGGGTCACAGAGCTGCTGTGCACACACCCTGGCTCTTCTGTTCATGCACTGCACAGTCACAAAGACACACACTCCAAGGCCTGGGAAGAGAGTCACAGAGCTGCTGTGCACACACCCTGGCTCTTCCATTCATGCACTGCACAGTCACAAAGACACACACTCCAAGGCCTGGGAGGAGGGTCACAGAGCTGCTGTGCACACACCCTGGCTCTTCTGTTCATGCACTGCACAGTCACAAAGACACACACTCCAAGGCCTGGGAAGAGAGTCACAGAGCTGCTGTGCACACACCCTGGCTCTTCTGTTCATGCACTGCACAGTCACTCAGACACACACTCCAAGGCCTGGGAAGAGAGTCACAGAGCTGCTGTGCACACACCCTGGCTCCTCTGTTCATGCACTGCACAGTCACAAAGACACACACTCCAAGGCCTGGGAAGAGAGTCACAGAGCTGCTGTGCACACACCCTGGCTCTTCTGTTCATGCACTGCACAGTCACTCAGACACACACTCCAAGGCCTGGGAAGAGAGTCACAGAGCTGCTGTGCACACACCCTGGCTCCTCTGTTCATGCACTGCACAGTCATAAAGACACACACTCCAAGGCCTGGGAAGAGGGTCACAGAGCTGCTGTGCACACACCCTGGCTCTTCTGTTCATGCACTGCACAGTCACAAAGACACACACTCCAAGGCCTGGGAAGAGGGTCACAGAGCTGCTGTGCACACACCCTGGCTCTTCTGTTCATGCACTGCACAGTCACAAAGACACACACTCCAGGGCCTGGGAAGAGAGTCACAGAGCTGCTGTGCACACACCCTGGCTCTTCCATTCATGCACTGCACAGTCACAAAGACACACACTCCAAGGCCTGGGAAGAGGGTCACAGAGCTGCTGTGCACACACCCTGGCTCTTCTGTTCATGCACTGCACAGTCACAAAGACACACACTCCAAGGCCTGGGAAGAGAGTCACAGAACTGCTGTGCACCGACCCTGGTTCTTCTGTTCTTACACTGCACAGTCACAAAGACACACACTCCAAGGCCTGGGAAGAGAGTCACAGAGCTGCTGTGTGCAGACCCTGGCTCTTCTGTTCATGCACTGCACAGTCACAAAGACACACACTCCAAGGCCTGGGAAGAGAGTCACAGAGCTGCTGTGCACACACCCTGGCTCTTCCATTCATGCACTGCACAGTCACAAAGACACACACTCCAAGGCCTGGGAAGAGGGTCACAGAGCTGCTGTGCACACACCCTGGCTCTTCTGTTCATGCACTGCACAGTCACAAAGACACACACTCCAAGGCCTGGGAAGAGAGTCACAGAACTGCTGTGCACCGACCCTGGCTCTTCTGTTCTTACACTGCACAGTCACAAAGACACATACTCCAAGGCCTGGGAAGAGAGTCGCAGAGCTGCTGTGTGCTGCTCTTCCATTCTTCTATTGCACAGTCACAAAGACACACACTGCAAGGCCTGGGAAGAGAGTCACAGAGCTGCTGTGTGCTGCTCTTCCATTCTTACACTGCACAGTCACAAAGAGACTCACTCCAAGGCCTGGGATAGCTTTGCTTTCACTGCAGAGGCTGGGAACGCCATGACATCACAGGTCACGTGCTGACCCCACGGTCCCACGCCTGTGCAGCCTGTTCCCAGGCCCCCACTTCCTCTGGGAGTCAGACTGGCCAGCTGTGGGCCCCCCTGGGCACAGACTCACCCTTGACATTGGAACACACAACAGAACCCCCCAGTGTCTGCGGGTGAACCTTGACCTCATGATGTCATGCTCCTAATGCCAGGCTTCTTTTCCATTACTAGGAGAGATACATCTGGCTGAGCGCTCTCTTTTGTGCTCCACACCCTTACAAGGCGAGGCATTCACGCTGGCAGAGTGAAAAGAGGGGAGTGGGGGTGGAGGGGGAAGCATGCTTTTATCTTATAAATTGTGACTCTTAATAAATATATATAGAATGAAAAAAGGAAACAGTCGCATCTTAAGCACCCAGCTCTTAATGGGCCATGTGTATCAAGATACCCATTTGCGATTCTCAAATAGCGATTTTTAAGAAATCGCTATTTGAGAATCGCAAATGGGTATGTATGTACAAAATCGCATTTTTTTTGCGATTCCTTAAAATTCCTTAATTGCGATTAGCAAATTGCGAATCGCAATTAAGGAATACTTTCCCATTCATTTCTATGGGCCAGGAGGCCCATAGGAATGAATGGGAAGTTAGTCTCAATTTGCGATTCGCAATTTGCTAATCGCAAATTGAGAATAATTTCAAGGGTGCAGGGGTGTCCAAAGGACACCCTGTTGCACCCCTGAAATATGCATGGGTGCACATGTGGCGCACATACATGCCCTAAGGGCATGTATGTGCGTCACATGGCACTTTGAAAAATGCAAAAATGTGCATTTTTTAAGGAATTCGCAAATTACCACAAACTAGAGGTTGGTGGTAATTTGCGTTTCCTTAAGTGCATTTTGCTAATTTTTTTTGCTACATACATTGCATTTAAGGAATCGCAAACTTTGCGATTCCTTATTTTGCATCACATTTTTCTTAATACATTCCATTTAGCATATTCGCATTCGCAAAGTCCGAAATTCTGCGAATTTCGGCCTTAGTGAATGCGAATTTGCTTGATACATATTGCCCTAGATCTTTTGACATTGTAGCTCGATGCGAATGGGGTCCTGATGCGATGCAAAACATAACTTTCTGAAGGAGGAAAACTAAACACAGTTAATAAATCCATGCAAAATTGTTTTCGACAACAACTAAGAATCTTGTGCATGGAGACCCAGGAGCGCAATATTAAAAAGTGATTTCTTCCTTTTGGGGTGAGATAGCGCAAAACATATGCAATTTTGCACTCTAACACCCTCCATGTGGTCAAAATGTATCCCCCTCATTCTGGACACCCCATCTGTGTGCTAAGATTAGTACATGTATAGTCCCCCAGCACACGCAAATGAGTTAAATACAAAAAATACACAGATATAAGTTGTGATTTTTTTTGTTCTTATGTTTAGTTGTGTTACTTCATATCCATAAGCATAGATCTCTTATCCTTTAGACATAGCCAACACGTGTTTCGTTGCACTGTAGGGAGATCTATCCCATAACTTCCTCAGGGCTAATTCTTTCTTAGTCCGTTGTGTGCGCGCGTCGTCCAACGGGCATCGCGAGCACTACCTCGGTAGTGCTGCGCACGTCCGTTGGCCGACGCGGTCACGCCCACTCAATAGAACTCCCGCACTGCTGCGGAATTTGCGCAGCAGTTAAGGAGTTAAACGGTACCTCCCTATCGGTTATAATTCCTTCCCTGTAACACAACTGAACATAAGAACAAAAGACAAAGAAAATCACAACTTATATCTGTGTATATTTTGTATTGAATTCATTTGCGTGTGCTGCAGGACTATACATATACTGTTTTGCTGGTCTTGACCACAGATTAGGGAGTAGGGTGGTTCTCTCTACCTCGGCAGCACCACTACTTGCACAACCTATCAATTACTGAAACATACTACTTTGCGGACTTTCACCTTGGGCGCCACTTCCCAACACACTTGCCGCCCTTCTTTATGTGTGCTAAGATTAGGCCCGGGTGGAGTTTGCATATTAGCAATTTGCGGAACTCTGCGTAGTGGCAAAAAAACTCTGCAGCGCTACGTGGAGTCCCTCGAGCTGGCGGAGTTGCTCGCTACTCCTGTTCGTGCGATATATGCAACACGAAGTGCATTCTCGTGCTGGAAATCACACATGAACAGCACCACATGGTTTGCATGGGCGCGGTCATTTTGTTTTTTGCTTTGTTATGGTGCTTGGGCCTGTTTTTTAAATTCCTCCTTTTTCTGTTTAATCCTACCCCTCTCTACTTTTTCTACCCCTCATTTTTTTTTATTATCTTACTGTGTGTCTTTGTGTTTGTGTATTTTATGCTTTTTAGGTCTCGGACTAGTGTCGCACTGCGCAGCAGTGTGGGCAGAGTCAGAGATTTAATGTTTCTAGATGTTTTTTCTACAGTGGGGCTTGAACGCGCCCCTCTTCTCCATTGGCTGGCTCCCTAAACAGAGGCCAGCCATTGGAGGAGATGGGCATCATTCCATTCAAGCCCCGTCTTTTCCAGATTGGGGGGCGTTTCTCTCTCGTCTTTTTCCTTTTTTAAGCCCGCCCCTTTTCTAGTGGTGGGCGTTACACCCTCCCTCTCGCCGAGGTCCCAGTCTATTCCTCCTGTAATGTACCTTTTGCTACCTCTTGTATTTTGTTTGCTCACAATTGTCACTTTTGCCTCATGTAACTTAACGTATGCTTTTGTAATTTGTTCACTCGTAATCTTCTCATGTATCATTACTGTTCCTATTGTGTAGTGCTCTGACGCACCGCCTGCAGTGACCTGAAGGGGCCGCCGTGCTTCCCGCAGTGACCCGGAAGTACTTCCCCCCAGGACCCGTAAGTACAGGCAGCCAAGCAGGAAGCAGCAGGAGCCTACCCCGAGCTCCTGCGCCCAGGCGGAGAGTCGCCGGTGAGCCCGCAGCCCAGGAGAGTAGCCGCCGCCTGAAGGAGCAGGCGGGGCTTCGGTGTCACCAGGAGAGAGAGCCCCGTAGTAACAGCAGCCGCCACACCAGGAGAGCCGGTGAGTGAGGCCCCGGGATTCATTTCTGTTTGTTTTAGAGGAGGAGGGCGTCGGGCACATTGCTGGTGCCCGCCCCCCCCTCCTGCGGGTGGTAGAGTCGCGTGGGCCAGATCGACTGGGAGGGTGTCCCAGAGCGGGACTCCGACGTTGGGGGAGGCCAGTCCCTGCTCCCCACAGTGCCCACAATTGCTTCAGGGCCCGAGAGGCTCCAATGACGGTGGTTGTTCTTAAGAGCCCACGAGAGGCTCAGGGCACATTTGTTGATTTTGAGTCCCCAGAGGGGGGACTCCAACGACGGGGGCATTATTTCATTGTTAAGAGCCCGAGAGACTCCCACCTATATATGGCTCCAATCACAGGCGAGCACTCTCTACTTGTCATCAACAGCAGGTACAAACTAGTCCAGGGTGGCAGGCACTCTTCATGGTAGGTGACAGAATTCAAATGAGGAGTTTCAGAGGCACAGTGTATAAAACATACAACTACCACCTTTTATTTTTCTCTCAGGATTTTATTTCTGTGCTGTGTTTCGAAAATGAATTAGTGGAATACTTTGGGCAACGATATGAATTTGAAAGACGCTCTGACTTCCGTTAGACATAAATACAGAAACAAAACGGCGGCTTATACACAATGTAAAGTGTTAAAAGTATAACTGTCCCGATTTAGAAATTGATATTTATCAACACTGATAACTTTTATTGGCATAGGGGATCAGGACAGATCATCTTTAGTTTCTTGTTGACTACTACAGGCGCTTAAAAGAAAAAACAGAAATATCTAGTCCTCAACATTTAAGTGACATCAGTACTCGATAGGATTTAAATCTAAACGTTTAAAATTTGCATACTCTAAAATAACTTGCCTCTTGGATGTAACGTGCATTTTTTTAAACATATTTTCTCACTTATGAAATTGCTTGAAGTCCTTGAGTATACAGCCTTAAATATTACCTGTGAGATACTGTAGTCTTCCAATAATGTGTTGCTCTTCGTTGCCGTTACTCAGTAGGATTTAATTATATTTATAATAGTAGATTACAATCTGCTCCTATTAAGCCCAGTTGACTGAGCTGTCATTGCATTTCTAGCCATCAGTTGGATCCTTTGTGTCTGCAAGGTGTCTCTAGATGCGGATGGCAATTAAAAGCCATAACAAATCTATTTGTATGTATGTCGTAATATAGGAGTGTAAATGTAAAACGATTCCGCTGCACTCCTGGGTTAATCAAGTTTATCAAAGTTTTTCCAAGAAAGTAAGTCTTTTAGGGTGCTCAGGATTGTGCCCTTACTGTCCGGGAAGGGCAAAACGTGATTAGTACTTTCAGAAACCTTGTGAGCACAAGGTGGTTAACCTGAGCACTCCTGTGTGCTTGATTGAGCAACAAAGTAATCCAGGGTAATGTTCAAAAAAAGTTTTATTCACTTTTTCACATTAAATTAGTATTTTCACCATGATATCCAAGGTACTCCTCATGTATGAAAAGCTGAGGCCAAAAAATGTTTTTCTTTTTTACGAAATGTTCCAAGAATTCAAATTCAGTAAGGTAACATCAAATGCATGTGTCTTCACCCCGATGCATTTCGAGCCGATGGGCTCTTCGTCAGGGGGTATGTAACTGTAAATAAGTAGAGGGAAACTGTATCAGTCAGGAGCCGGAATAGTGAGGAAGATAAGTAACTGACAATCTTGTGTGAAAAAAACGCCAGGAAACCACAAAACGCCGAAGTGCATTATAGCGTGCCTGTGATCTAAAAAGATGTGTTCAACTGGTCGTCCGGGTTCGTGTCAGGAAAAGGCGTGGTGAATCAAAAGTGATTATCGATTGTGAAAGAGAATCCAAAGTACGAAAATAGTGTAATAGTGTGCTCCGTGTTACAAGAAGTCACCTTATGTGTAAACCAAAAAGATACATCCGTCACCATGAAAAATCTAGTCTCGAGGAATAATGAAATCTAGTCATAGGAGAGTGTGCAGCGAGGCTACACGGAAATGTTAGAAAAACTGTACCCGGGTTCGCTTACCGCGTGTTATATGCAGAAGTGGTTGTATTGAAGAAAAACGGCTGACAGACGCCTTCTGGTAAACGCGTAGATGCGCTTCGAAAACCGCGTGTGCGTATAAGTAGAATGTCAGAAGCTATAGAGGTGAAGACACATGCATTTGATGTTACCTTACTGAATTTGAATTCTTGGAACGTTTCGTAAAAAAGAAAAACATTTTTTGGCCTCAGCTTTTCATACATGAGGAGTACCTTGGATATCATGGTGAAAATACTAATTTAATGTGAAAAAGTGAATAAAACTTTTTTTGAACATTACCCTGGATTACTTTGTGGCTCAATCAAGCACACAGGAGTGCTCAGGTTAACCACCTTGTGCTCACAAGGTTTCTGCAAGTAATATAGGAGTGCAAATTCCGTTCAGTCTCCAGCTCCCCATTGCTAGACTTGAACGCCCCTCGTTTTTTTAGAATAGCACTTTTACTCCCTAATAGCACATGGCAAATTATTTGGCCACCGCCACACGCTGTGTATGGAAGTCTCGAACTCTTACTAACACTCTGGTACAGACCGTAATATGAGGGTAGATTTTTTTGTAGGTGGGTCTGTGTGAGGGTGGCTTTTTGGTGTGTAGGTGGCTCTGTGTGTGTGTCTCTCTGTGTGTGTGGGTGGCTCTATGTGAATGGCTCTGTGTGGGTGGCTCTGTATGTGGGTGTGGGTGGCTCTGTGTGTGGGTGGAAATGCAATAGGTCTCGCATTTGCGAGAGATTAAGCTATTGGCATTGTAAATGACAATGCCATTTATTTATATGTTTTAAAAACAAAAACATAAATAAAAATAATGTCATGAGCAATGTCAATAGCTCTAACTTTATCAATGCCGAGACCATTGCATTGTAAATGCTTGTTAGTAATGTGTTTGTGTTTTTTTGGGTGACTTTTGTACTTTTTTGATTTTTTGCTTTACTTTCTCATTTTCCTTCCTTCTTTCCTATACTATTATTCTGTTCCTCCCAACGAGCGCCATGGAAGAGCACGGCAGTCGCACCGCCAAACCCCCCTGAACCAGCACCATCAGCTGCCTACCTTGCAGTCGACGGTGCCGTGAAGGGGTGCAGCCCGCACCATCTTCTCAGAGGTAGGGGTGGCTGCGCTCGTTTTTTATGTGCAGCGCCACCTCCCCTCCACCCTGGGGGCAGGCCTGGCAGTGGGTACGGTCTCTGGGAGCGTAGGCAGCATTGGGAGAGGGTGTGCTGGACTGGGCGCCACTGCTGTTGGTTCTGGCGCAACAGCTTATGCTTCGGTGGGCTGACATCCTCCTGGGTGTGGAGGTTGCCGCGTTGGTGATAAATAATTATTTATTTGTTGTGTTTTATCTATGCTAATTTTTTTTTCCAAATAAAAAGCATTCTATTTGTACTCAGATAAGTTACGTTTATATTATGTGATCATCCTAGAGCAGACAGGTGCGGGCGGTGTTACCTTATCCTATTCGTTAGAACGTGCATTGACTGTTTATTTAAGAAGTCATACAGAGACTCCTCTGTCCTGTCACTAAAATAGTGGTAATAATTAGTATTATTGAGCTAGCGTGTTCTCTCACTTCTCTGTGCCTTTATTCTTTGTAGCTCATACAGTCCCAACCCCAAGCAATTTCCCAGTGATGTGTAGTAAGTAACTAGTAACTATGCATTCATCAGTTTCAATGCATTGAAAAAAAAATTCAGACTAAATTGATCCGTCAAAGGGCGAGAGATCGAGAATCAGATGAAAAGCAAAGATCATTCTTTGCAATTTATTAGTAGCTCCAAAATGTAGTTTAGGAAATTTAGGAATAGGTTCACGATACTAACAGGAGAGTAAATTTGATTTATAAAAGTTCAATCAAATGTTACTGTGTTTGACTCTTCCTGTCAAAATATTTTTGGGGAGATTAACTGTACCAATAATCTTTTTTAAGCATTTTATTTTGTTAATTTCTTACATCAGCATCCAGGGGCAAGTGGGATACCACCACCGAAGCGCTGGTGGGGGAGAAAGTTGGAGATGCCCCCACAAGTGCTTATTGCTCTGCTGGGCCCAGTGAGTCCTGCTGTTAATATTTATATTATTTTCCTATCTTGATTCTTTTTTTATTGCTCCTCCATTGGAATTATGTTATTTTTTCTATTTTCTATGCTTTTTTAGAATTGTTTTCTAACTCCTCTTGAATCTATCTGTTTCCTAAATGCTTCTAAACTCTGCATTATCCTATTTACTTATTTTCTATAATTCAAGTTTCTGTACTTGACTTCAAAATATGTGTTCTAGTCTGTCTGTAGCTTCCTTCTTCTTCTGCTTTGTCAATAAGCCTTTCCTCTCTCCTTATAGACTGGTGATACTGTAAGACTCAGAGAACCCATTTTAGGCCAGGTACTCTACTGTGAAGATAGCATGCCCAATTAACCCCTCCCATGCTGGTGACGGAACCGCTCCGTCACCAGCCACGGACGTGCTGTGCTGATGACGGAGCGGTTCCGTCACGGCCCGCTCGGCACGCCTGCGTGGTGTGGATTCCGCGCCTGCGCTGGATGTTCCATTGAGTAGGCGGGGCCGTGACGGAACCGCTCCGTCATAAGCACAGCGCACCCGAGGCTCGTGACGGAGCGGTTCTGTCACGAGCATGGGAGCGCCGCGCGGCCGCCCCACGCCCCTAGTGCTGCGGCGGAATTGCCGCCGTAGCGAAGGGGTTAAGGTATTCTATGCTTGTCTGTTGAGAAGGGTTTCTTTTTCATGCTCATGCTTAAACAGTAAAATGAGAGAGTGGGGGAGGAGTATCTGGCATCTTTTTAAAATCATAAATGTATAATTGTTTTCTAGCAGTAAAGACCACCAGTGCTGGGGATGACACCAGCGGAGAGGACACAGCTGCAGTGGTCACCACTGAGGGGGGAGTTCCAGCAGGGGCAGGGGCAGGCAGTGGTAAGTCACATTGTTTACTTATAGACAAATGGTAATATCTCACTGCGAGGGCTCCTTTGACTGACTTATGAACAACAACTTGCTTTAACAGATACAGTGGGAGTTGAGTAGTTATGTCCTCTTCTATCTGCAACTCAGCGGACAAAGGTTCATAAATTAACTTTAAAAATGACGGGTTGATGGAAAGAGAAAACAGGATGGAAGGAGAAAGGATAGGTGAAATCATTGTATGTTATATATGAGTGAAAGAATACATGGGTGAAAGGATGCATCTAGGTGGGTGATGATGATAGGAATCAAATCTGCATGGCTGGGTAAAGGATAGATAAAAGGGTGTATATGGGTGAAACTGGAAGGGTGCCTGCCTGGGTGGGGGAAAGGAATGCTTGGGTGGGTTAAGGCAAAGCAGGATGGGTGAATGGAGTAGGTGAAAGCAAGGATGCATGGTGAGAAAATGGATGTTGGCGAAAGTTTTTTGAGGGGCTATGTTTGGATGGATGAATTAATTGGATAATTACTAGTCTTCTAACCTGAATTAGTAGATGCTATAAGAATGTAAAGCTTAAATGGTGCATATTAAAGCCAAGGGTGAAGATTAAGAATACTAGAAGAACAAGGCAATACTGAATCGATAATGTAATTTGATTTACTTTTGAGGACAGGATAGTCTGTGACCAAAGCTATATTTCGGTCCTTAATACTTTCACTGACAGAACTGCAGTACACCCCTTTGCCCACCGTCTACTTACGGCAGATGATCAATCATATAGGATGGCAGATAGGATGTCCACATGATTGATTAATTTTATATGTGACATGTATCATTCATATTATTAATCTGCCTTATAGTCAGGGTAAAAGCTAAAGGAATTGGAGAAGAGCAGGGCCATTGGAATTAGATAATTGTCAATTACTGACATTTGTGGGCAGGATAGTCTGTGACCAAAGCTATATTTCGGTCCTTAATACTTTCACTGACAGAACTGCAGTACACCGCTTTTCCCACCGTCTACTTATGGCAGATAATCAATCATATAGGATGTCCGCATGATTAATTCATTTTATATGTGACATGTATCATTCATATTGTTAATCTGCCTTGTAGTCAGGATAAAATCCTAAGGCATTGGAGAAGAGCAGGGCCATTGGAATTAGATAATTGTCAATTACAGCTGCCCCATCTAAACTACAAGTACAGCTAGGGTGCCAGCTGAGGCATACTGCCATTAATTAACTAAGCACAGCAAGAGAGAGAACACTTGATCTCCATAGTGCATAATGCCTTTCTCATTAATGAGAGGTAATTTGTTTTTATTATTCAATTTCCACACAAAGGTTCTGTTGTTTAGCTACTTTTTAGTTAATAAGCAAGTACACAATACATGTGCATCGAATAAGTAGAATATGGGCACAATGTTGTAGGCAACATAGGAAAATAATAATGCCTAGACACAGCAATTCAGCAACCTGCCGGGCGTTTATCGAAAGGATGTAGGTTATAGCTGAGGGAGTCATAGGTTAAATAGGCCTGAGTTGATAACAAAAGTAACATGCACATAGCAACACAAGGATTCTTGTTTGACAATCCCTGTTGACAGCTTGAATGACCAACGATTTGAGAGAAAATAAAAAAATGTTGACCCAAGACCAACGGGCTTCCCAAACCTTGCAGAGACAAATGTCGGATCACTTTGACAGTTTGTAGTGGACTGATTTCATATGAAAATGCAAATGAAAAGGTCACACTTGAGATGCTGGAAACAAATTCAAGTTGTCTGATCAACAGCATACCAGAATCATTACTGTAGCTACAATTGGCTGTGACTCTAATCACATCAAATTGAATGGCCCTAGGGGACCACCATTGCACTGATATTGTACCACCAACTACATAATTTTAAACAAGTTTTTTGCACAGAGCATTGTTTACAATTTGTCTTTTTTAATTGTAACTGTTCCTGGTCACCATCATCCATTTCACCAGGATGTAGCAGCCCAGCTGCAGCAGCAAAAGCTGGAGTCGATACAGGCCAAGTAACAGCAGCTGGTGGCCCTGGAAGAGAAGGAATAGTTATGGAAAACAAGGGTACCCCATTAATAAAACCTGGGGAGACCGAACGCCAGAGCAGCGAGGCAGGGATACTAGAACCGTGGACCGCGGTGATCCACTCCCGCCGGGACCATTTACCTTTAATTGATCTACCCTGCATAAACTATAAATTACCTTTCGGTCTCCAACAATACTGGAACACTATGGATTGTGATGAAAACGCTAAATCCAGACGAAATTGAAAGCTAAACCGTGATTTAATTGGTCTAGCTCTGAGCCTAATACATCCAGCTGTTGGAACTATTCGCTAAGCCTTGAACTACAAATTCTTATATCTGATGGAATTTAAATTCATCACTCCAACTAAGTAAAGCTCAGCACGTCCTGATGATGATCTAAAATTGTTTAGATCGAAACGCTGTCGACCCAATCAAGGAAACTCCCCTACCCTATTGTATATATTTGTGGGGAATACCCTTGTTTGTGACACTTTTGTATATAGTTTATTTTCTCACTCAGTCACTATAAGCACTTTGTCACCCATGTGAGCACCTGAAAATTATATATGTATTATAAATATAATAAAGTATTTTTGTATGTTACCCTATAAAAAACTCTATCCCAGGATTGATTCTAGTAACATAGTCATACCCTACTCTAACAGGACCTTTTGAGGCCACCAGAAACCATTGTTCCTTCTATAAATACTGGAAGAGAAGGAGGCGGAGGCAGCTACCCAGGGCCCCAGCACCTCCAGCTTCTTCCCATGGACAATATCAGTGCTGCAGCCCGCTGGCAGCTGCCTGCCAGCAATCACATTCATCATCATTCACTGCTGCCTCCCACTCAGACCACACTTTTTCTACTCTGCATCCTTTCAAGGCTGACGCATATGGAAGCCCGGCAGAGACAAATAGAGAGACACCTACATGAGCTCCTGAGCCTGGCCTACCATTACTGGTGCACTCTGTTCCTTTTTTAACATTTGTTTTGGTGGTTGGGACTTGGTTGTTGGTGTGGGCAGGGAGGGAAGGGGATGTGAGAGTTGGGACTGGGGACTGGGAACTTTGGACAACTTTTTTCCTGAACAATGGAAATTTTGATTGGATAATGGATGGGGACGGGGGGTTTCATTTGTTTGGGAAGAGGCTTGGGCCAGTTGTTGTAGTGGGTGGAAGGGGTGGGTTGTCATTGTTTGGGTTTAGCAAATATAAAAGTTTTGTTATTTATGCCCCAAATCTAGTTTTTTGGGGGGTATTTTATGTTTCAGTGCTGCCGTTTAGCGCAAACTATTTTAAAAAGCTGCTGGTAGTATATAAAAACAATTAGGTATGTGTTATGCCTACATGGTACCCTTGTCCTACTTCTCCCTTAGTTTCTGCAGTCTGCAACTTTATTGACCACTTGGGGAGGGGGTTGCCATTGCCTTGCTTATAACAATTTAGTGCCAAATGTTGATGTCATTAGAAAAGCCTTCCGGATGAGGCGGTCCCGGAAAGCTTTCCGGACGAATCGCACTCAGCGAGTTCCACCCATCGATTACGATGTGTCAGTATATTTACGGAATTGGTTCAGTCGGACTCCAATTGAATTCAATTGAGCCTGTGTACCCAACGTGAACACAGGCTCACATTGAAAAAAGGGGTGCATGGCAAAAAGCGTGCACCCTGTAACGCGCACCCCATGGTACCTGCCACACTGTGCATGCATGGATAGGGGGGACCCATGGGTAACTCCTCGTGACCGATTCGAAGGGCCCTGGTGTAAGAGTGCCTGCTATGGGCCCCCAAAATCCGATTCCCACAGCTGTTTCATCTCAGCAAAACCGAGTCAGTAAGGCTGTCAGAATCGGTCATCGTACTCGCTTGTTCGGAAACCGTCCCGATTGAGCTGCCCGATTCGGCTCCGAATGAGTCAGAGTGCCTGAATCACGTTCGAAACTGATTCGGTGAGCCAGGACAGCTTTTTCGCATCATACTTGGTCGTCCGGAAAAGGTGGATGATTCGGTTTGGAAAAACAGGCTCTGATTCGGATTCGCTTAATCTGAATCCCCCTTGGAGCCTTTCCTAACGACATAGGACTCAGGCCCTTAGTAGAACAATGAGCCATAGTTCTCTTACCGAATAGAAGAAGCGAGGATTGCAAGGTTTCCCAACGTGCCAATGTGGTGGAAGTAGTTGCAGGCTAGTGCACTAACAACAGTGCAGGAATCCGAAGTCAGGTTACACTCCCACCTAGGTGAACTCCAACATGTAGGATTTTAATCTGAAGGATTATTCATCGCAGGCAACTAAGTTGAAATAAAAACGGAGTTAGTGAGTTATATATTACTATATAATAGCTTTACAAACACTTGAGACCAGACTACACAACAAAGATTACCTGATAGGAAATAACAAACAAAACTAAATTATTCAGGGCAACAGTGAGCTAGTATTTTGATTAAAACAAGAGTGACACTTGAATCGTGATTCTTGAAGAGGACTCATAGTCTGGAGCGGACATGGTTATTGGTTAAGTGTTTACGTAAAGCAACACACAATGCCTGAATGATGATGCTGACGAATGATGTTCTTCTATATCTAAAATATACATCACTTTTATGCGTGGGTGGGTAAATGGGGCCAGTGTGGGCTATTGTTTCAGTGATAGGAGTAGAACTGACGATCAAGCACTGAGTTGGTGTTGCTTTCACCACATCCACCCCACCAAGTGTGTGATCAATAAAGCATATGAATTATTAAGTCACACCATAATAAATCACAGAGCCCTGGGGAAGAGGTTTATGGTTTTGATGAACGGATGGGAAAGGCGATTTGGGAAAAAGTGTGACAAAGACAAACACTACAAAAAGACAATATTCCTCGGGCAATAAACAGTCAACAATCATCAATCTGCTATGGGAGGGAAAGGAAATGAAGGAATGACTATGACACAGTTAACTTAAATGTTATGGAAACTAAACAGTTTGTCAGAGCCAGAGCTGGACCTGGCCTCGTGGTGTGGTTCCCCCCCATTCCTCAGCACCCAGTTAGCGTAGCCTGCACCCAGAGTTCCCTGGTCGTCCTGCTCCCTGTACGCCCAGACCCCGTAACCGACGACCAGGCCTGCTTATCCCGTCCCACTCCCGGCTCCGAGCGCCTAGAACCCGCATGCCCCACAAGGCCGGCAGCCATTTTCCCTTCCCGAGATCCCTGACTCCCTGGGCCTAGCGTGACCCCGGCCCCGGTGAAACTCAGCCTCCAAGGCGCGCCAGTCCCGGCTGGGGGGTAAAGGGCTCCCCGAGTGAGATAAGCCAGGGAGTTTCGATGGCACCTCCGGCCTCCCTTGAGCGACTGGGTTTTATCACACCTCTGACCTTCCCCGGTGGACCAGTTTCGATCGCACCTCTGGCCTCCCCGAGTGCGGGCAAGTTACATTATTATATATCTAAATGTTCTGTCTCCTAGTTTTGAAAAATAGTAAATACAAAATATTTAGGAGTTGAGCAGACAACACACACGCTTAAAAAAAATATTATAAAAAGAAAAATGATACTGTATTCCAAAATTGGGAAGTGTATCTGAATTCTTCCTGGATTTTCTGTCAATCTTGAATGCCTGGCTGATGTGGTACGGTAAGGTAAGCATGAGTGTTATGGTGCTTCTGCCTTTTTGTGCAGGAGAAGAGAAGGCCTGTGGATTGTAAAACAAAAATTATATTGTAGAATCGAGGAGAAGGACAGAAGGTAAACTTCAAAAGGAGAGCACCAAGAAGACTCAGAGGCAGGGCAAGAGAGAAGAATAGTCCTTTTTTCACTCATTCATTTTATGACTGATGTGCGATCAATTAGGTGAGAGCAATAAGTTACAACAACCAACAATCACAGACAATGGCTGCACGTACTTTCGGGCTGATCAGACTGGCAACTGTCATGATCATCATCATAATCATAATAATATTATGTAGTCGAGCATGCGCATAATGTGATGATCACCACGCGTATGTCTCCAGTTACCAACAACAGCAGGGCCCCCACCCAACCAACACATACTTTCAAATTTGATCCAGCCAGCACACACACACACACACTCTGCAACATTGCATTTCCTAAATCAAGTAAAATCAACACACCTCTCTCATCACCACTCACCAGAGTTGAGTAGGCCTCTTAGAGTCATCACCAAATGTTGGTTTCTGTGAAGTCGTTGACTTCCTTCTTCTGGTGACACTTGTTGAAGTAGTCATCATGCCTTGAGTCCTTCCATCATCCTCCTGACTCCGAGTAACGCGTCCAACTCTGTGCTGACCGAGTCCCGACTCAAATGCGATAGATTGACCTGCAGTGCAATGCTGTTGATGAACAACAAGTGAAACGTTGAGTCATTTTTGTGTAGATTAGATTTGTGTATGTTAACTAAAGGGACTGGACAGATCTTTGTGTAGAGTAAAGCATAAAACAAAGTTGTGTGAACCCGGCAAAAAAATCTTGATAAGTGTCAAAGGAGAAGGAAGAAATCACCTTCAGGAAAAAAATTATAACCCGTCATTAGGCGACCATCATTGTAAATCAGCACACACATAATCAAGCTAAATAGTTATAGCTAAACAATCAACTTTCAGTCTCACTGCCTGCCACCACATGAATCATCTCAACACACTCACAAATAACAATCACTCATAATACATATCAAACTTTGCTTTGTGCATGCCATTTACCTGTTCTAATTCAAGCGCAGTAACAGTGGTAGATTGCCAATCCATTGTTTTCAAAAACACACATTGGCCAGTCTTATAAATGTAATAATGTGGGGCAGTCCGGCTAGGGACATAAAGAAATGATAGATAGGCACAGGATGTAGGTAGGTACACATTTGTCTCTCTAATGCCCTTAAGGGGAATGGGGGAGCTTCTTCACCCCACACTGGTTGAAGTCCAATACATCAATAAAATGTGTCTAAAATGGTGGGGCTGCATTAGTCAGTCAGACACAAACAAACAAATTAAAATAATGTTCCCCTAGCTATATCTTTTTTATTTTGTTGTCAGTGCAGTTCAGCAATAGAAATAGAAAGTTCTATGTTTGGTGGCCCAGGCCCAGTAGTCAAGAAAGTAGAGTTCATCCTCAAACTCACCCAGAAGTAAGTCAGCTAATACACAACTATCATGACCTAAGTCTGGCCATTCACCCTTATTCTTCTCCTGTCCTACTTCAGCTATGGTGTAATTCAGTGGTATAAAGTGCTGATTCATTTTGATCATGGTTAATCTCTCCACGTTTTGGAGCAAGAGACTGATCCTTGTCACTGTGGCAACTGTACCAGCTGCACTGAACACATGCTCAGCTGGCACACTGGCTACCGGGCAAGCCAGATATTTTGTTGCTACCCTGCTGAGCACCTGCCATTGGCGCCTCTTCCCATATCCACACACCAATAGGTTGTGTTGGGTCATCCAGATAGGCCTGGACCATCCTCTCAATAGTCATTGGTGCTATACCTTGCTCAGCCTCTTGTCTTCACCTCTGCACTGGACTAAAGCCCTTTCTTTAGAAAACAATCACATGCATATTTCTTGGCTGATGTTCCTGTTCCTGTTCTTGCTGATGTTCTTGTTGTTGGTTTTGGCTGCTGTGAGCCAACAGCACTACCCTCAGGCTTTGAAGTTGAAGGCTGCACCACAGAACTTGTGCCCTGGAGGAGTGGGCCTCTCATTCACAGCTGTTGTTTTTCTAGGCCACTGGCTTGGTCGGCAATCCACGACTTGTAGTTTGAACCATCCCTGTCTAAAAAAGGAATGAAAGAGGCCATTAATTGTTTGTACCGTGGATCAAGAATTGTGGCACACATCTAATGATTGGATGACACAATGTCTCTTTGCACCCGTGTATTAACAGATAAGTAAAGAATTTGAGTTCTCCACCAACTCATGTACATCTTTTTTTCCGTCCACACCTGCATACATTTTAGACATCTCCTTTAGCTGTTCCTGTAGCATATGCAACAATGGGATAGCTTGGCCCATGGTACTGTCCTCCTTCCTGACTTCCTGTGTGAAAAACATAATCGGAGGCAGCCTCTCTGTCAGGCGCTTGACTAGGCCCCATTTGTCATCTTGATGATCATGCATTTCACAGTTACATCCCCTCTTTGCATGACATATTCATTGATCAGTCTATACTGCTCAAACAGACGTTGCAGCATGTAATAGGTTGAGTTCCAATGTGCTGGAACCTCCTGCATGAGTGCTTTAACTGGCTTCTATTATCAAGCTGAATGACCCTCAGCTGTTTCCGGGCTTTAAATGAATGGCTAAAATGAGTGCAGATTCTTCTGTAGGTGGACAGTAGGTTGCTGACTTGGTCGTCTTTTTTCAGAAAGTCCTGGCACAATGCTGTTGATGCAGTGCACCAAACACAGGACCCTGAAATGGCCACCATCTGCCATGGCCTTAACTATATTACTAACATTGTCCGTGGCAACAACTCCAATGTTAAGCTCTCTTGGTCACATCACAGCCATTAACAGACATTGTTGTTAAAGTCTTCCAAGATGTTTGCAGCAGTTAAGATTTCTCCATGGCGAACATGGCTACTTTGCATGCTTCCGAGCGCTGTTAAAAATCTCAGCAATCAACACCTGCAGATATCATTTCTCTAACCCCCACAAAAGAGATCCAGTGTGCAGTGATACACACTGGATCACTTGACAACTGGTCCACATGTCTGTCGTCAGGTGAATAGTGTGAACGGCACTCTGCTGAAAGCTTGTCCAAGCAATTACAGCACATTGTGATTTAGTGCGGGAACAGCAACTCTGTCAAATAGGACCGGCTGGGAAACTTCCATTTTGGGCAGATGGCTGCCACAAATTCTAGAAAACCCACCCTTTCCACAAAAGAAAAGGGGAGGAGGTTCAGTGCTAACATTTAAGCCAGCTTCGCGTTATACAAACATGCCATTTGGGTAGTTGTGTACTGCCCCTCCTGTGTAAACATGCCAGGAGTAGTAGCCTGGATTTTTTTCTTTTCTGGTGCCACTGATGCAGGTGACTACTTGAGAGCAGAGGGTGGTAGGCCCAATCTGCGTCTCAGGAGGGCAGTCACTGTATGTTCTTGCCTTGGTGTCTCGACCTAAGTCTTGTTCCATTGCGATGTTGCTGATGTAGACGATACTACTGCACTGCTGGGGACAAGACTGATTTGCGTAACTAAAATGTCTTCCTCCTCTTCACCTTCCATTGTGATTGAATTCTCTGCTCAGCTTTTCAGCCCCTTTACCAACACCACTTGCAATTTGTTTGCTGCTAAGGTGATCCACCCACTGGATTGTGTTGTTTTCTCAAATGGGTTGTTTGGCCTCTGGTACCATTGTTTGTACCAAGCTTATCCCGACTAACACTTCCTATGCAAATAGAGCATATGGCAATGTTTGGCTCCTTCTTGCTAACCATAAAGAAGTCCTAATCTGGGGGGGGGGTCCACTTTCTGATGCTGATGCCATTGCCAATGTCGGATGAATTGGCAGTAGGTGGGCATCTTGACGTTTGCCTCTCTGCAGTGCCTAGTTCTACTAAGGTGATTGTGGATGTAGGTGTTAGAAAGGCGACCCCGGGGGAGGCAGAAGATGTCTGACTGACCACCCCTAGGTCCACCTCTCCGTCGAGAAGTAGCTGAGCGTTACCGAGAGGCCTCCTGACTGAGGGCCCTCTCCTAGGATCGTACAGCAGAGTAATCACAACACTACAAACGGACACCACACAGGAGGTCAAGTTCTCAAGCTTTTATAAATGATAAAGGTTGCGGGTTCTTGGCAGTATATACAGGCGGATCGAGGGATCAGTAAAGTCTCGAAAAAGGGGGGTAAGGTAGCGGGACAGTCTAGCTTCTGGGCGGAGGAAGGGATACCCTGCGCACAGCTCTCAATCCTCGAGCTGGGGGGTTCCGAGAGGTTCGAGCCGCGGCAGCGCCAGCAGGCTTACAAGGTGGTTCAGCGAGGTAGGCCGCGGCAGCGCCAGCAGGCTCTCAAATGGTTCAGCAAGGTAGGCCGCGGCAGCGCCAGCAGGCTCTCAGATGGTTCAGCAAGGTAGGCCGCGGCAGCGCCAGCAGGCTCTCAGATGGTTCCGCAAGGTAGGCCGCGGCAGCGCCAGCAGGCTCTCAGATGGTTCAGCAAGGTAGGCCGCGGCAGCGCCAGCAGGCTCTCAGATGGTTCAGCACGGTAGGTCGCGGCAGCGCCAGCAGGCTCTCAGATGGTTTAGCAAGGTAGGCCGCGGCAGCGCCAGCAGGCTCTCAGAAGGACGTCGGGTTCCAGGAAGGATGAGTTCGTCTGGTGTCGGCCGTGACAGCGTCAGCAGGGCTTCCAGTCCAGGATACAACTGGCGTCCTACTCCGGGTCTGGCCCAGATATAGGACGGAGGTCCTTTGATGTCCGGACCCTCTCGCCTGGGGGTAAGAGGGGCCGGGATGATGGTGTCCAGACACCCAGCAGGGGGGTGGAGCCAGCGCCCAGGGAGGCCGGAGGGCGATTGATACCAGGCGTCCGGGGACGGCTGGAGGGCCATCGAAACTCCTCTCCCTCCGGGATCTGTCGAGTGGCCACTCGACCACCTGGGTGGATCTTGGTGCCTCGATGTCGGGGCTTCGCTGGGGCATGGGCCTGGGCCGAGGCCACGTGGTCGTGACGTGGGGGACCCAAGATGGAGTCGGGCACGGCCTCGTGCTTAGGTCGTGATGGGCCTACGCTGGAGCCAGGCCGGTGATGGGGATCCGGGATGGTAGCCGGATCTGTGGTGTTGGGGCGTGTAGGGTCGGGCCGAAGGGGCCGCCCGAGGCCCGGAGGAGGGCTGATGTTGTCCTGGGCCCGCCATGCGGGAGGGGTAGGACCACGCCATGAGGCTGGGTCCAACACGCGTCCCCCCCAGCTGAAGGCAGGGGAGAGTCACCCATCTTCTTGGGGGTTCTCCTCGCCGAGGCGGAAGAATCTGGACAGGCCGTCAGCATTGGCGTGGTCGTTGCCGGGGCGATGCTCCACAGTGAAGTCCATTCCCTGCAGAGAAATGGACCAGCGCAGCAGTTTCAGGTTTTCTCCCCGCATCTGCATCAACCAATGCAGGGGCTGGTGGTCGGTCTGGACTCGGAAGTGGGTGCCGAAGAGGTAGGGCCGGAGCTTCTTGAGTGCCCACACCACGGCAAAGGCTTCCCTCTCGATGGTGCTCCACCGCTGTTCTCTTGCCAGGAGGCGTCGGCTGATGAAGGCCACAGGCCGGTCGATTCCTTCGGGGTTAACTTGGGACAGGACCGCCCCGATGCCGTGCTCCGAGGCGTCGGTTTGGACTACAAACTCTCTGCTGTAGTCGGGGGCCTGGAGCACAGGGGCGGTGCACATGGCAGTCTTTAAAGTCTCAAAGGCTGTTTGGCACGCAGGGGTCCACTGCACCTTCTGGGGCAATTTCTTTGAGGTCAGTTCTGTGAGGGGCCCCACAATGCTCCCGTAGTCTTTTATAAATCGCCGATAGTATCCGGTGAGCCCCAGGAAGGCTCGGACGGCGGTCTGGGTGACCGGGGGCTCCCAGGCCCGGATGGCGTCTATCTTTGGTTGGAGGGGAGCTACTTGGCCGCTCCCCACTTGGTGTCCCAGATAGGTCACTGACCCTTGGCCTATCTGGCATTTGCTGGCTTTGATGGTTAGTCCGGCCCGCCGGAGGGCCGTCAGGACCTTCCAGAGGTGGGTCAGGTGCTCATCCCACTGAAGGCTGTACACCACAATGTCATCTAGATAGGCGGCGCTGTATTCCTCTAGTCCGGCCAGCACCTGGTTCACTAGTCTCTGGAAGGTGGCCGGCGCATTTTTCATGCCGAAGGGCATCACTTTGAAGTGATAGTGGCCATCAGGGGTCGAGAAGGCCGATCGCTCTTGTGCACCAGGGGTAAGGCCGATCTGCCAATACCCCGGCGTGAGATCGAAGGTGCTGAGGTATTTGGCGGCCCCTAGGCGATCGATCAGTTCATCCGCCCTGGGGATGGGATGGGCGTCGGTCCTGGTGACTGCATTCAGTCCCCTGTAGTCAACACAGAACCGGAGCTCTGGAGCCGTTCCGGGGGAGGCGGCCTTAGGGACCAGGACAACGGGACTGGCCCAGGGACTGTTGGAGGGTTCGACTACCCCCAGGGCCAACATCTTGGCCACTTCCGATTGGATGCAGGCCCGAACCCGGTCGGGCACTCGAAAAGCTCGGTGTTTTACAGGTGGGCTGTCTCCGGTGTCCACATCGTGGACACACCACCGGGTGACCCCCGGCGTGAGGGAAAACAGATCCGCAAACTGCCCCAGCAGCTTTCGGCAGTCTTGTTGCTGCTCGGGGGTCAGGGTAGAGGAGAGCCGGACCCCTTCGAAGGAGCCGTCCTTCTCGGTGGTGCTGAGGAGATCTGGTAGTGGCTCGGAGTCGTCTTCAGCTCCGTCATCGGTTGCCAGCAGCAGACTCAGTTCAGTGCGTGCAAAGTGCGGCTTGAGCCGGTTAGCGTGTAGAACCCGGAGGGGGTTCCTGGGGGACTCCATGTCTACCAGGTAGGTGACGGGGCTCTTGCGCTCCACCACTTTGAAGGGCCCCGTCCATTTGTCCTGGAGGGCACACGGTTCAACCGGGGACATGACCCAGACTGGCTGGCCTGGTTCAAACTCGATGGACGAGGCGTTCTGGTCATACCAGCGTTTCATCTCCTCTTGACTAGCCTCCAGGTTGGCCTCGGCAAGTTCCCGGAACTTCCGAGTCTGATTGCCGAGTGTCAGGAGGTACCGGTAGACATCCGGTGGGGCATCTCGAACTGCTGTCTCCCAGCCTTCCTTGACCAGGCTGAGAGGGCCTCGAACCGGGTGTCCGTACAAGAGTTCAAAAGGGCTGAACCCCAGGGATTTCTGGGGTACCTCTCGGTAGGCGAACAGGAGGCAGGGCAGCAGGACATCCCATTTGCGCCAGAGGGGCTCTTCTAGGCCCTTGATCATCCCCTTCAGTGTTCTGTTAAATCGTTCCACTAGTCCATTTCCTTGGGGATGATACGGGGTGGTGAACTTATAGGCGACCCGCACTGTTGCCATAGGGATCGCATATGCTTCGAGATAAAGTTGGAGCCTCGATCACTCACGACTTCTCGGGGGAAGCCGACTCGGGAGAAGATGCTCATGAGGGCTCGGCCCACCACGGGGGCCGTGATGGTTCGGAGGGGGATGGCCTCAGGATAGCGGGTGGCATGGTCCACCAGGACTAGGATGAAGCGGTGTCCCTGCGAGGTGCGAGGGTCCACGGGCCCTACGATGTCTATTCCTACTCGCTCGAAGGGGGTGGTCACCACGGGGAACGGCTGGAGCGGGGCTTTGACTTTCCCCCCGCTCTTCCCGCTGGCTTGGCAGGTCGGGCAGGTCCGGCAGTGGTTATGCACATCGGTGCGCATTTTTGGCCAGTAGAAATGGGTCACCAGGCGGCTGTAAGTCTTGTCCTGCCCCAGGTGCCCGGCGAGGGGCACATCATGTGCTAAGTTCAGCAGGAAGTCTCTGAATCGGGAGGGGTACGACCAGTACCCGGCCGGCCCCTAGCTCAGCAATCTTCTGCTCACTGTAGAGGAGGTCGTTATCCCAATAGACCCAGTGGGACCCCGCGGGGTCTCCAGCGGCTTGAGTAGCGGCTTGCTGTCGAATCCCCTCGAGGGAGGGGCAGGCTTTCTGTTCCTGCCGGAACTGTTCGCGGGTGGGGCCACCTTCTTGGCGTCATTGAGCGAGTTCTGGGAGGTGGTTGAGCTCGGTGAGATCTTCTTGGTCGGGCCCTGGGGGGCCGTGTTCGGGGTCAGCGTCCTCGGGGACGACGGGTGGCGGAGGTGCGGGCCACTCGGGTTCCTCGGTCGGAGCTCCCCCCGTTGGGGTGGAGGCTCGGGCGGACATGGAGCGGGTGGTCGCACAGACCCACTCGGGAAGGCCTGGCATCCCCAGGTGCTCTCTTCGTTCGACGCCAGCCCATGGGGAACTTTCCAGGTCGTTCCCAAGGAGGCAGTCCACGGGGGCATCGTCGCGGACAGTCACTTTCAGCATGCCCGACACTCCTCCCCACTCGAAGGGGATGCGGGCCATCTGGCACAAAGTCTCTGAGTTATCTGCGGACCGGACTGGGCACAGGACGTTAGGAAGGATCTGTTCTGGGTTTACCAGATGGCAGCGGACCGCTGTCACGCTGGCTCCGGTGTCACGGAGGGCTTCGGTCCGGCGACCATTGATGGTGACCCACTGGCGGTATTTCTGGGTGTTGCCGGGGATCGGACCTCGAGGGATCAGGTCGTGGGTACCCAGGCAGGCTAAGGTCATGGCGGCGGGCTCCCACTCGGCCTGTTCGTGGTCGTCGTCCTTCCTCACTTCTTTCTTCACCCAGGGCAGCCGCCGGGATCTGGCGGGCTGGGGGCCCGGTGGTGCCGGGTCGCTGGTTCATCGGGCAGAGGGGGTCAAAAAAACTCCCATACTGGCAGCAATGACAAAGAACAACATCCTGCACTTGCACAAACTCCACCACTGGCATCCGTGCCAAAGAACAACATCCTGCACAAACTCCACCACTGGCAGCCGTGACAAAGAACAACATCCTGCACAAACTCCACCACTGGCAGCCGTGCCAAAGAACAACATCCTGCACAAACTCCACCACTGGCAGCCGTGCCAAAGAACAACATCCTGCACAAACTCCACCACTGGCAGCCACGACAAAGAACAACATCCTGCACCTGCACAAACTCCACCACTGGCAGCCGTGGCAAAGAACAACATCCTGCACAAACTCCACCACTGGCAGCCACGTCAAAGAACAACATCCTGCACCTGCACAAACTCCACCACTGGCAGCCGTGGCAAAGAACAACATCCTGCACAAACTCCACCACTGGCAGCCGTGACAAAGAACAACATCCTGCACAAACTCCACCACCGGCAGCCGTGACAAAGAACAACAACCTGCACAAACTCCACCACTGGCAGCCGTGGCAAAGAACAACATCCTGCACAAACTCCACCACTGGCAGCCGTGGCAAAGAACAACATCCTGCACAAACTCCACCACTGGCAGCCGTGGCAAAGAACAACATCCTGCACAAACTCCACCACTGGCAGCCGTGACAAAGAACAACATCCTGCACAAACTCCACCACCGGCAGCCGTGACAAAGAACAACATGCTGCACAAACTCCACCACTGGCAGCCGAGACAAAGAACAACATGCTGCACAAACTCCACCACTGGCAGCCGTGACAAAGAACAACATCCTTTACTTTCACAAACTCCACCACTGGCAGCCGTGACAAAGAACAACATCCTGCACAAACTCCACCACTGGCAGCCGTGACAAAGAACAACATCCTGCACAAACTCCACCACCGGCAGCCGAGACAAAGAACAACATGCTGCACAAACTCCACCACTGGCAGCCGCGACAAAGAACAACATCCTGCACAAACTCTACCACTGGCAGCCGTGACAAAGAACAACATCCTTTACTTTCACAAACTCCACCACTGGCAGCCGTGACAAAGAACAACATCCTTTACTTTCACAAACTCCACCACTGGCAGCCGTGACAAAGAACAACATCCTGCACAAACTCCACCACTGGCAGCCGTGACAAAGAACAACATCCTGCACAAACTCCACCACCGGCAGCCGAGACAAAGAACAACATGCTGCACAAACTCCACCACTGGCAGCCGCGACAAAGAACAACATCCTGCACCTGCACAACATCCTCCCAGTGGCATAACAGAACTTGAGGGGCCCCCCCTGCAAAGCACATGGAGGGCCCCCAAGCCCTCGGCGGCTTAGCCCATCACCTATCACTTTGTCCTACCACCCAGAAATCTAGTATATTGTGATTTGAAATCTCCAATATCCAAATTAAACTACTGTGCCTGCTGTTTAAAGTAAATGGTGCTGAATAGGCATAAAGAGTGCCCGATGAGTGATGCAACAGTGTGAGAGTTTGGTAAGAGGAGCGACTGCAGGGTGAGTGAGGTGGCCATATGTAAGTGCAGAGTTGGCCGAAAGAATGCATTGTCAGTGATGGGTTTATTTGAGTGAGATTGCAGAGTTAGCAGTGAGGGGGACAGGTGAGTGAAGTGTGACATGAGTGCAGGGTGAGTAGTGTGCTTGTGTGACTGCAGAGTGAGGTATAGGGTGAACAGCGCAAGTGCACTGCGAGTGCAGAGTGATGACTGAGTGCAGGGTGAGTGGGTGAATGGTGTGAGTGCATGGTGGTCGGTCTGGACTCTGTGAACCAGGAATGCCTGATCCTGACAAGCAGAACTGAAAGGTTAACTCCCACAAATAGATTTTTGTGTACAAACTTGATGAGGTGCTCAGAAAAATCAGTGAAGCTCGCCTTTTGCTTTTCTGGTGCTAAATGTGTGCAAAAGCCTTCACCTTCTCGCTCACTGGGTATCTGATTGAGGGCCATATGTATCAAGCAAATTCGAATTCGCAAAGGCTGGTATGTATACAGCAAAATCTGGTGCAAAACAAGGAATCGCAAAATTTGCGATTCCTTATTTTGTAATTGCATTTAAGGAATCGCAATGCAATGTAAGAAGCAAAAACAAATTCCAAAATGTCCTTAAGGAATCGCAAATTACCACCAACTTCTAGTTGGTGGTAAGTTGCGAATTCCTTGAAAAATGCAAATTTTTGCATTTTTCAAAGTGCCATGTGACGCACATACATGCCCTTAGGGCATGTATGTGCACCACCTGTGCACCCATGCTTATTGTAGGGGTGCAACAGGGTGTTCTTTGGACACCCCTGCACCCTTGAAATTATTCTCAATTTGCGATTAGCAAATTGAGAATCGCAAATTGAGAATAACTTCCTATTCATTCCTATGGGCCTCCTGGCCCATAGAAATGAATGGGAAAGTATTCTTTAATTGCCATTCGCAATTTGCGAATCGCAATTAAGGAATTTTAAGAAATCGCTAAAAAATTCGAATTTGTACATACAAACCTATTTGCAATTCTCAAATAGCGATTTCTTAAAAATCGCTATTTGAAAATCGCAAATCAGGGTGATGATACATATGGCCCTGAGTCAGGTACGCACGCAGCGCTTAGAAACCTGTATTGCGCGCGCACAGTATGCACCGGATGGGTCCAGGACTGCCTTAACCAATAAGCTAAGTAGGCACCTGCTAAGGGCATCGCGAGAAGCGGGCACCAAAGAAATGTTCCATTGCTGAATTTGCCATGGACCATATGATGCAAAACTACAAATGGGGCCGCTGAGCCTATAAATAAATATATATAAATAAAAATAAAGTATGGTATACACAAATAAACATTATTTTCCATCTTACTGTAAGTTGTGTTTCATTTCAGAAAAAAATTATTTTATTGTATGGTTTATTATTGTTTATATTTTGAATTAGATATACATGGGGGGACCAAAATCTTTAAAGTGCAAGGGCCACATGCATGTGACGTCACTCTCCTGGACGTGGGCCAATGACCTACTGTGAATGAGGTTAAATACTGGACCAGTGTGTGCCCTCCGCTGCAGCGGGCTGCCCTCCATGCCAGGGGGAGGAAGCATACATGCCAAGGGGCCCTTGCATGTGTGAAGCATGACCAGCATACATGCCAAGGGGCCCTTGCATGTGTGAAGCATGTCCAGCAGACATGCCAAGGGGCCCTTGCATGTGTGAAGCATGACCAGCATACATGCCAAGGGGCCCTTGCATGTGTGAAGCATGTCCAGCAGACATGCCAAGGGGCCCTTGCATGTGTGAAGCATGTCCAGCATACATGCCAAGGGGCCCTTGCATGTGTGAAGCATGTCCAGCAGACATGCCAAGGGGCCCTTGCATGTGTGAAGCATGACCAGCATACATGCCAAGGGGCCCTTGCATGTGTGAAGCATGTCCAGCAGACATGCCAAGGGGCCCTTGCATGTGTGAAGCATGACCAGCAGACATGCCAAGGGGCCCTTGCATGTGTGAAGCATGTCCAGCATACATGCCAAGGGGCCCTTGCATGTGTGAAGCATGTCCAGCAGACATGCCAAGGGGCCCTTGCATGTGTGAAGCATGTCCAGCAGACATGCCAAGGGGCCCTTGCATGTGTGAAGCATGACCAACAGACATGCCAAGGGGCCCTTGCATGTGTGAAGCATGTCCAGCAGACATGCCAAGGGGCCCTTGCATGTGTGAAGCATGTCCAGCAGACATGCCAAGGGGGCCTTGCATGTGTGAAGCATGACCAGCAGACATGCCAAGGGGCCCTTGCATGTGTGAAGCATGACCAGCAGACATGCCAAGGGGCCCTTGCATGTGTGAAGCATGTCCAGCAGACATGCCAAGGGGCCCTTGCATGTGTGAAGCATGACCAGCAGCCATGCTGGGGTTTCTGAATCTTTACCACAGGAGGTGAGAGCATCACTCCATGTCCCAGAATGCCAAGCGCTGTAGGCTGATGGTGGCTCACCCTGCACGGGGTGATTTCAAAAGCAGCAACGCGCACTGCACTGAGGAGCTGGACATCTATGCAGATTTTTTCTCCGCAAGTGAACCGTTCGCGGAGCTTTTCTGTGCACGGTTTCATTCCGCAAGAAGAGAATCCTGGGTGCAAATTGCGCCCCCCCCCCCCTGCATTCTGCTAGTGCAGCCAGGTATTTACAGGGTGCTCAGCCTGCACCCCATTCCAGGGTGATACATTAGCAGGGTGTGTGTATTTCCACCTTCCCATGATGCACAAACGTGTATGACGTGCTTCTTGCACGCACGATTTTCATCAGGGCTTCCTGGTGAGCTACTGTGCTACTGTGCTACTGTGCCACTGTGCCACTGTGCTACTGTGCCACCGTGCCACCGTGCTACTGTGCCACTGTGCCACTGTGCTACTGTGCTACTGTGCCACTGTGCCTCTGTGCCACTGTGCCACTGTGCCACTGTGCTACTGTGCCACTGTGCTACTCTGCTACTGTGCCACTGTGCTACTGTGCTACTGCGCTACTGCGCCACTGTGCCACTGTGCCACTGTGCCACTGTGCCACTGTGCCACTGTGCTACTGTGCTACTGTGCCACTGTGCCACTGTGCCACTGTGCCACTGTGCCACTGTGTCACTGTGCCACTGTGCCACTGTGCCACTGTGCCACTGTGCCACTTTGCTACTGTGCTACTGTGCCACTGTGCCACTGTGCCACTGTGCTACTGTGCCACTGTGCCACTGTGCCACTGTGCCACTGTGCCACTGTGCCACTGTGCCACTGTGCTACTGTGCTACTGTGCCACTGTGCCACTGTGCTACTGCGCCACTGCGCCACTGTGCCACTGTGCCACTGTGCCACTGTGCTACTGTGCTACTGTGCCACTGTGCCACTGTGCCACTGTGCTACTGTGCCACTGTGCCACTGTGCCACTGTGCCACTGTGCTACTGTGCCACTGTGCCACTGTGCCACTGTGCTACTGTGCCACTGTGTCACTGTGCCACTGTGCTACTGTGCCACTGTGCCACTGTGCCACTTTGCTACTGTGCTACTGTGCCACTGTGCCACTGTGCCACTGTGCCACTGTGCCACTGTGCCACTGTGCCACTGTGCTACTGTGCCACTGTGCCACTGTGCTACTGTGCTACTGTGCCACTGTGCCACTGTGCTACTGTGCTACTGTGCCACTGTGCCACTGTGCTACTGTGCCACCGTGCCACTGTGGCACTGTGCTACTGTGCCACTGTGCCACTGTGCTACTGTGCTACTGTGCCACTGTGCCTCTGTGCCACTGTGCTACTGTGCTACTGTGCTACTGTGCCACTGTGCTACTCTGCTACTGTGCCACTGTGCTACTGTGCTACTGTGCCACTGTGCTACTGTGCTACTGCGCTACTGCGCTACTGTGCCACTGTGCTACTGTGCTACTGCGCTACTGCACCACTGTGCTACTGTGCTACTGTGCTACTGTGCCACTGTGCCACTGTGCCACTGTGCTACTGTGCTACTGTGCCACTGTGCCACTGTGCTACTGTGCCACTGTGCTACTGTGCCACTGTGCTACTGTGCTACTGTGCCACTGTGCCACTGTGCCACTGTGCTACTGTGCCACTGTGCCACTGTGCCACTGTGCTACTGTGCCACTGTGCCACTGTGCCACTGTGCTACTGTGCCACTGTGCCACTGTGCCACTGTGCTACTGTGCTACTGTGCCACTGTGCCACTGTGCCACTGTGCTACTGTGCTACTGTGCCACTGTGCCACTGTGCTACTGTGCTACTGTGCCGCTGTGCCGCTGTGCTGCTGTGCCGCTGTGCTACTGTGCTACTGTGCTACTGTGCCACTGTGCTACTGTGCTACTGTGCTACTGTGCCACTGTGCTACTGTGCCACTGTGCTACTGTGCTACTGTGCTACTGTGCCACTGTGCTACTGTGCCACTGTGCCACTGTGCTACTGTGCCACTGTGCTACTGTGCCACTGTGCCACTGTGCCACTGTGCCACTGTGCTACTGTGCCACTGTGCCACTGTGCCACTGTGCCACTGTGCTACTGTGCCACTGTGCCACTGTGCTACTGTGCTACTGTGCCACTGTGCCACTGTGCCGCTGTGCCACTGTGCTACTGTGCTACTGTGCCACTGTGCTACTGTGCTACTGTGCTACTGTGCTACTGTGCCACTGTGCTACTGTGCCACTGTGCCACTGTGCTACTGTGCTACTCTGCCACTGTGCCACTGTGCTACTGTGCCACCGTGCCACCGTGCCACTGTGCTACTGTGCCACTGTTCTACTGTGCTACCGTGCTACCGTGCTACTGTGCTACTGTGCCACTGTGCTACTGTGCTACTGTGCTACTGCGCTACTGCGCTACTGTGCTACTGTGCTACTGTGCCACTGTGCCACTGTGCCACTGTGCTACTGTGCCACTGTGTTACTGTGCTACTGTGCTACTGTGCCACTGTGCCACTGTGCCACTGTGCCACTGTGCTACTGTGCCACTGTGCCACTGTGCTACTGTGCCACTGTGCCACTGTGCCACTGTGCCACTGTGCTACTGTGCTACTGTGCCACTGTGCCACTGTGCCACTGTGCCACTGTGCCACTGTGCCACTGTGCCACTGTGCTACTGTGCCACTGTGCCACTGTGCCACTGTGCTACTGTGCCACTGTGCCACTGTGCCACTGTGCCACTGTGCCACTGTGCTACTGTGCCACTGTGCCACTGTGCCACTGTGCTACTGTGCTACTGTGCCACTGTGCCACTGTGCTACTGTGCTACTGTGCCACTGTGCCGCTGTGCTGCTGTGCCGCTGTGCTACTGTGCTACTGTGCTACTGTGCCACTGTGCTACTGTGCTACTGTGCTACTGTGCTACTGTGCCACTGTGCTACTGTGCCACTGTGCTACTGTGCTACTGTGCTACTGTGCCACTGTGCTACTGTGCCACTGTGCCACTGTGCTACTGTGCCACTGTGCTACTGTGCCACTGTGCCACTGTGCCACTGTGCTACTGTGCCACTCTGCCACTGTGCCACTGTGCCACTGTGCTACTGTGCCACTGTGCCACTGTGCTACTGTGCTACTGTGCCACTGTGCCACTGTGCTACTGTGCCGCTGTGCTACTGTGCTACTGTGCTACTGTGCCACTGTGCTACTGTGCTACTGTGCTACTGTGCTACTGTGCCACTGTGCTACTGTGCCACTGTGCCACTGTGCTACTGTGCTACTCTGCCACTGTGCCACTGTGCTACTGTGCCACCGTGCCACCGTGCCACTGTGCTACTGTGCCACTGTTCTACTGTGCTACCGTGCTACCGTGCTACTGTGCTACTGTGCCACTGTGCTACTGTGCTACTGTGCTACTGCGCTACTGTGCCACTGTGCTACTGTGCTACTGTGCTACTGTGCCACTGTGCCACTGTGCCACTGTGCTACTGTGCCACTGTGCCACTGTGCCACTGTGCTACTGTGCTACTGTGCCACTGTGCCACTGTGCCACTGTGCTACTGTGCTACTGTGCCACTGTGCCACTGTGCTACTGTGCTACTGTGCCACTGTGCCGCTGTGCTGCTGTGCCGCTGTGCTACTGTGCTACTGTGCTACTGTGCCACTGTGCTACTGTGCTACTGTGCTACTGTGCCACTGTGCTACTGTGCCACTGTGCTACTGTGCTACTGTGCTACTGTGCCACTGTGCTACTGTGCCACTGTGCCACTGTGCTACTGTGCCACTGTGCTACTGTGCCACTGTGCCACTGTGCCACTGTGCCACTGTGCTACTGTGCCACTGTGCCACTGTGCCACTGTGCCACTGTTCTACTGTGCTACCGTGCTACCGTGCTACTGTGCTACTGTGCCACTGTGCTACTGTGCTACTGTGCTACTGCGCTACTGTGCCACTGTGCTACTGTGCTACTGTGCTACTGTGCCACTGTGCCACTGTGCCACTGTGCTACTGTGCCACTGTGCCACTGTGCCACTGTGCTACTGTGCTACTGTGCCACTGTGCCACTGTGCCACTGTGCTACTGTGCTACTGTGCCACTGTGCCACTGTGCTACTGTGCTACTGTGCCGCTGTGCCGCTGTGCCGCTGTGCCGCTGTGCTACTGTGCTACTGTGCTACTGTGCCACTGTGCTACTGTGCTACTGTGCTACTGTGCCACTGTGCTACTGTGCCACTGTGCTACTGTGCTACTGTGCTACTGTGCCACTGTGCTACTGTGCCACTGTGCCACTGTGCTACTGTGCCACTGTGCTACTGTGCCACTGTGCCACTGTGCCACTGTGCCACTGTGCTACTGTGCCACTGTGCCACTGTGCTACTGTGCTACTGTGCCACTGTGCCACTGTGCTACTGTGCCGCTGTGCCACTGTGCTACTGTGCTACTGTGCCACTGTGCTACTGTGCTACTGTGCTACTGTGCTACTGTGCCACTGTGCTACTGTGCCACTGTGCCACTGTGCTACTGTGCTACTCTGCCACTGTGCCACTGTGCTACTGTGCCACCGTGCCACCGTGCCACTGTGCTACTGTGCCACTGTTCTACTGTGCTACCGTGCTACCGTGCTACTGTGCTACTGTGCCACTGTGCTACTGTGCTACTGTGCTACTGCGCTACTGCGCTACTGTGCTACTGTGCTACTGTGCCACTGTGCCACTGTGCCACTGTGCTACTGTGCCACTGTGTTACTGTGCTACTGTGCTACTGTGCCACTGTGCCACTGTGCCACTGTGCCACTGTGCTACTGTGCCACTGTGCCACTGTGCTACTGTGCCACTGTGCCACTGTGCCACTGTGCCACTGTGCTACTGTGCTACTGTGCCACTGTGCCACTGTGCCACTGTGCCACTGTGCCACTGTGCCACTGTGCTACTGTGCCACTGTGCCACTGTGCCACTGTGCTACTGTGCCACTGTGCCACTGTGCCACTGTGCCACTGTGCCACTGTGCTACTGTGCCACTGTGCCACTGTGCCACTGTGCTACTGTGCTACTGTGCCACTGTGCCACTGTGCTACTGTGCTACTGTGCCACTGTGCCGCTGTGCTGCTGTGCCGCTGTGCTACTGTGCTACTGTGCTACTGTGCCACTGTGCTACTGTGCTACTGTGCTACTGTGCTACTGTGCCACTGTGCTACTGTGCCACTGTGCTACTGTGCTACTGTGCTACTGTGCCACTGTGCTACTGTGCCACTGTGCCACTGTGCTACTGTGCCACTGTGCTACTGTGCCACTGTGCCACTGTGCCACTGTGCTACTGTGCCACTGTGCCACTGTGCCACTGTGCCACTGTGCTACTGTGCCACTGTGCCACTGTGCTACTGTGCTACTGTGCCACTGTGCCACTGTGCTACTGTGCCGCTGTGCTACTGTGCTACTGTGCTACTGTGCCACTGTGCTACTGTGCTACTGTGCTACTGTGCTACTGTGCCACTGTGCTACTGTGCCACTGTGCCACTGTGCTACTGTGCTACTCTGCCACTGTGCCACTGTGCTACTGTGCCACCGTGCCACCGTGCCACTGTGCTACTGTGCCACTGTTCTACTGTGCTACCGTGCTACCGTGCTACTGTGCTACTGTGCCACTGTGCTACTGTGCTACTGTGCTACTGCGCTACTGTGCCACTGTGCTACTGTGCTACTGTGCTACTGTGCCACTGTGCCACTGTGCCACTGTGCTACTGTGCCACTGTGCTACTGTGCTACTGTGCTACTGTGCCACTGTGCCACTGTGCCACTGTGCCACTGTGCTACTGTGCCACTGTGCCACTGTGCTACTGTGCCACTGTGCTACTGTGCCACTGTGCTACTGTGCTACTGTGCTACTGTGCCACTGTGCCACTGTGCCACTGTGCCACTGTGCTACTGTGCCACTGTGCCACTGTGCTACTGTGCCACTGTGCTACTGTGCCACTGTGCTACTGTGCCACTGTGCCACTGTGCTACTGTGCTACTGTGCTACTGTGCCACTGTGCCACTGTGCCACTGTGCCACTGTGCTACTGTGCCACTGTGCCACTGTGCTACTGTGCCACTGTGCTACTGTGCCACTGTGCTACTGTGCTACTGTGCTACTGTGCCACTGTGCCACTGTGCCACTGTGCCACTGTGCTACTGTGCCACTGTGCCACTGTGCTACTGTGCCACTGTGCTACTGTGCCACTGTGCTACTGTGCTACTCAGGCTGAGGTTGCAATCCTGTTTCAGTCACAAGCTCCTTGTCCCACCTAAAACAGTATTAATATCCAGCATGTGAGTAGGCTTGTTTTTTTGCGACTTGCGTCTAATGCAGAGACATTTTGGGGCAGATGTATCATCCGTTTTTTTTGTCGCAAACGCTGCGATTCGCAAAATAGCAGCGTTTGCGACAAAAAAAAACGGGATTTGGAATGTATCATGCAAAAAGCCTCTCAATATTAGGGAATCGCAAATTTTGCGATTCCTTAATATTGCGAGGCTTTTAAGAAATGTCAAATTGCGATTTCTTATTTGAAATGTATGAAGCATTTCAGGGTTGCGATTTTTGACTAAGAATTCGCAAATTACCACTAACTTGTAGTTGGTGGTAAGTGGCGAATTCTTTTCAAAATGCACTTTTTTTAAATTCTAACGGTGCCATGTGCGCACACATGTCACATTCAGGGGTGCAGCAGGGTGCCCTTAAGACACCCTAGCACCCTTGAAATTATTCTCAATTTGCGAATCGCAAATTGAAATTGAAATGAATGGGAAATTATTCCTTAATTGCGATTAGCAATTTGCTAATCGCAATTAAGGAATGTTAAGAAATCGCTAAAAAATTGCGAATTTCTACATACATACCATTTTGCAATTCTCAAATAGCGATTCCGCTATTTCAGAATCGCAAAATGGTATCTTGATACATCTGCCCCTTTATGACGCCTAATGTGGGGCGTTTTCGCTCCTGTGAATGTACACGTGTAAAGGAGCCGCCCAAGTGCCGTCGTATTTTTCACAGCGGAGAAACCCCTTATTCCACCTTTTTTGAGCTGTAGAGGACGACATTTGCGTATTCATGTGTGTTCACCTGTCTCCTGCCAGTGACAGGTTGTAGCGGCGTTAGGACATGTATGTTTACCTGTCTGTGAGAGTCCCCTAATGGCCTCCTCTGTGTTTTGAAACTAGTCTGCCGGTCCCCTGCAACGAAGCATCCTTTTTTGTAAAAAAAATTTGGGCTACAACATTCGAATAAGGATACATCTTTCTGTGTATATATATGTGTTTTGTATATGTCTATGTAAATAGCAATATGTAAATATATATGTTGTTGTGTTTGTTTATAGTAGGTGGCCTTACAAATTATATAAGCCCCTATTTAATTCTATATTCTTTTTCAATTAAAGTGAAAAACCAGAAGGAAAATAAGAGTTGGTGCTCTCTCTGTGGAGGTGGGAAATTTCATTTACAAATCTAAAAATAGATGTTTCTTTTGGCAATTTATTTTGTCGTTTGGTCAGATAACTCAACTATCTCACCTATTTATTTAAAATGTATTATTAGTGACCTAGGCATCATTTTTCTTTATATATTACGTCTGGATAATTTAGAGATGAGCAGAACAACAGTTAATTATTAATTCAATATATATTAAAACTAACTAATACCTGCAGCTGAAGCCATTCTTGCAGCTTTGGGGGCCTGGAGGAGTCTGAATTGTGGCATGTGTAGGATGCGATGGTTAGTAATTGTGTTGTTACTGTCATTGGCAGCGCTGCCAGGGGCACTGTGTCAAGCAAGCAGCAGTGGCCTCCTCACCGGAGCCCTGACACATATGTTATTTACAAATTAAGCACTGGTGACGTGTATATATTATCTCCGTATGTAGACGACCCTAGTGGATTCCGTATGCTACATGTGATCAGGGCTACAGAGAAACCCATTCCGATGCACTGAACCCAGGTGCCGCTAGGATGAAGGTTGAAGACAGCCCCACAGAGCCACGTGAAACCCAGGGCTCCCAGGGCCGAGATTCTCCGTCGGGGGAGACCTTTCTGGTGAGGACGCGGACCGCGCCACCCTAGGGGTCCATGCCAGACGACGCCCTGTCCCCAGGCTTGCATTCGCGCTGCATTGTGGGAGTTGTAGTCTTCGTTCGTCCAATGCAAGTGTCAGTGAGAGGGACCCCCTGTGCCCTGGGGCGCTGCTGCTGGCGCCACCTCCCTTTCCTTGGGGGGGTGGGGGGGTCCTGGCTCTCGCTTTCCCAGGGACACCCCGGGTATTTTTAACCCCGCCGCCTGTGCTGCGGTCAATGGGCCCTGTGTTGGGCAGAGGGGGGGGGGGGGCGTGTTGCCCACATGTGTCGCTCTGCCCCCCCCCCCTGCCGGCTGGGGGTCCCCAGGGAGCATGTGTGCAGAGTTCAGCAGTTTAAAGGGGCCTTGCTGCGGGGGCGGCCTGCTAGTCTGGGGCTGGAGTGGGACAGACAGACAGACAGACAGGGGGTCTGTGGAAGAGAGGTGCCTGCGGCTGGGTGTGCGACCACCACCGGCGAGGAACCCAGACAAGGTGAGAGGGGCCGCGCTGCAGCTTTGAATCTAGCGCCTTGATGCCTTTCACATAGCGCCAACAGGCCCTCTTTAGGGCGCTACAGCAGTGAGCAACATGCACTCTGTTTCCCGATGTGCGCTACGAGTGATCTTGGGCACACTCCCTCTTTCCTGATCTGCGCTATGAGTGATCTTGCGCACACTCCCTCTTTCCTGATGTGCGCTATGAGTGATCTTGGGCACACTCCCTCTTTCCTGATGTGCGCTATGAGTGATCTTGGGCACACTCCCTCTTTCCTGATCTGCGCTATGAGTGATCTTGGGCACACTCCCTCTTTCCTGATGTGCGCTATGAGTGATCTTGGGCACACTCCCTCTTTCCTGATGTGCGCTATGAGTGATCTTGGGCACACTCCCTCTTTCCTGATCTGCGCTATGAGTGATCTTGGGCACACTCCCTCTTTCCTGATGTGCGCTATGAGTGATCTTGCGCACACTCCCTCTTTCCTGATCTGCGCTATGAGTGATCTTGCGCACACTCCCTCTTTCCTGATGTGCGCTATGAGTGATCTTAGGCACACCCCCTCTTTCCTGATCTGCGCTATGAGTGATCTTAGGCACACTCCCTCTTTCCTGATCTGCGCTATGAGTGATCTTGGGCACACTCCCTCTTTCCTGATCTGCGCTATGAGTGATCTTGGGCAAACTCCCTCTTTCCTGATCTGCGCTGTGAGTGATCTTGGGCACACTCCCTCTTTCCTGATGTGCGCTATGAGTGATCTTGGGCACACTCCCTCTTTCCTGATCTGCGCTGTGAGTGATCTTGGGCACACTCCCTCTTTCCTGATCTGCGCTATGAGTGATCTTGGGCACACTCCCTCTTTCCTGATGTGCGCTATGAGTGATCTTGTGCACACTCCCTCTTTCCTGATCTGCGCTATGAGTGATCTTGGGCAGACTCCCTCTTTCCTGATCTGCGCTATGAGTGATCTTGCGCACACTCCCTCTTTCCTGATCTGCGCTATGAGTGATCTTGCGCACACTCCCTCTTTCCTGATGTGCGCTATGAGTGATCTTAGGCACACCCCCTCTTTCCTGATCTGCGCTATGAGTGATCTTGGGCACGCTCCCTCTTTCCTGATCTGCGCTACGAGTGATCTTGGGCACACTCCCTCTTTCCTGATGTGCGCTATGAGTGATCTTGTGCACACTCCCTCTTTCCTGATGTGCGCTATGAGTGATCTTGGGCACACTCCCTCTTTCCTGATCTGCGCTACGAGTGATCTTGGGCACACTCCCTCTTTCCTGATCTGTGCTACGAGTGATCTTGGGCACACTCCCTCTTTCCTGATGTGCGCTATGAGTGATCTTAGGCACACCCCCTCTTTCCTGATCTGCGCTATGAGTGATCTTGGGCACGCTCCCTCTTTCCTGATCTGCGCTACGAGTGATCTTGGGCACACTCCCTCTTTCCTGATCTGCGCTACGAGTGATCTTGGGCACACTCCCTCTTTCCTGATGTGCGCTATGAGTGATCTTGCGCACACTCCCTCTTTCCTGATCTGCGCTATGAGTGATCTTGGGCACACTCCCTCTTTCCTGATGTGCGCTATGAGTGATCTTGGGCACACTCCCTCTTTCCTGATCTGCGCTGTGAGTGATCTTGGGCACACTCCCTCTTTCCTGATCTGCGCTGTGAGTGATCTTGGGCACACTCCCTCTTTCCTGATCTGCGCTGTGAGTGATCTTGGGCACACTCCCTCTTTCCTGATCTGCGCTATGAGTGATCTTGCGCACACTCCCTCTTTCCTGATCTGCGCTATGAGTGATCTTGGGCACACTCCCTCTTTCCTGATGTGCGCTATGAGTGATCTTGGGCACACTCCCTCTTTCCTGATCTGCGCTGTGAGTGATCTTGGGCACACTCCCTCTTTCCTGATCTGCGCTGTGAGTGATCTTGGGCACACTCCCTCTTTCCTGATCTGCGCTGTGAGTGATCTTGGGCACACTCCCTCTTTCCTGATCTGCGCTATGAGTGATCTTGCGCACACTCCCTCTTTCCTGATCTGCGCTATGAGTGATCTTGCGCACACTCCCTCTTTCCTGATCTGCGCTACGAGTGATCTTGGGCACACTCCCTCTTTCCTGATCTGCGCTATGAGTGATCTTGCGCACACTCCCTCTTTCCTGATGTGCGCTATGAGTGATCTTGTGCACACTCCCTCTTTCCTGATGTGCGCTATGAGTGATCTTGGGCACACTCCCTCTTTCCTGATGTGCGCTGTGAGTGATCTTGGGCACACTCCCTCTTTCCTGATGTGCGCTATGAGTGATCTTGGGCACACTCCCTCTTTCCTGATGTGCGCTATGAGTGATCTTGCGCACACTCCCTCTTTCCTGATCTGCGCTGTGAGTGATCTTGCGCACACTCCCTCTTTCCTGATCTGCGCTGTGAGTGATCTTAGGCACACTCCCTCTTTCCTGATCTGCGCTACGAGTGATCTTGGGCACACTCCCTCTTTCCTGATGTGCGCTATGAGGGATCTTGGGCACACTCCCTCTTTCCTGATGTGCGCTATGAGTGATCTTGGGCACACTCCCTCTTTCCTGATGTGCGCTATGAGTGATCTTAGGCACACCCCCTCTTTCCTGATCTGCGCTATGAGTGATCTTGGGCACACTCCCTCTTTCCTGATGTGCGCTATGAGTGATCTTGGGCACACTCCCTCTTTCCTGATGTGCGCTATGAGTGATCTTGGGCACACTCCCTCTTTCCTGATCTGCGCTGTGAGTGATCTTGGGCACACTCCCTCTTTCCTGATCTGCGCTGTGAGTGATCTTGGGCACACTCCCTCTTTCCTGATCTGCGCTGTGAGTGATCTTAGGCACACTCCCTCTTTCCTGATCTGCGCTACGAGTGATCTTGGGCACACTCCCTCTTTCCTGATCTGCGCTGTGAGTGATCTTAGGCACACTCCCTCTTTCCTGATCTGCGCTATGAGTGATCTTGCGCACACTCCCTCTTTCCTGATCTGCGCTGTGAGTGATCTTAGGCACACTCCCTCTTTCCTGATCTGCGCTATGAGTGATCTTAGGCACACCCCCTCTTTCCTGATCTGCGCTATGAGTGATCTTAGGCACACTCCCTCTTTCCTGATCTGCGCTATGAGTGATCTTGCGCACACTCCCTCTTTCCTGATGTGCGCTATGAGTGATCTTAGGCACACCCCCTCTTTCCTGATCTGCGCTATGAGTGATCTTGCGCACACTCCCTCTTTCCTGATGTGCGCTATGAGTGATCTTAGGCACACCCCCTCTTTCCTGATCTGCGCTATGAGTGATCTTGGGCACACTCCCTCTTTCCTGATCTGCGCTATGAGTGATCTTGGGCACACTCCCTCTTTCCTGATCTGCGCTATGAGTGATCTTGGGCAAACTCCCTCTTTCCTGATCTGCGCTGTGAGTGATCTTGGGCACACTCCCTCTTTCCTGATGTGCGCTATGAGTGATCTTGGGCACACTCCCTCTTTCCTGATCTGCGCTGTGAGTGATCTTGGGCACACTCCCTCTTTCCTGATCTGCGCTGTGAGTGATCTTGGGCACACTCCCTCTTTCCTGATCTGCGCTATGAGTGATCTTGGGCACACTCCCTCTTTCCTGATCTGCGCTATGAGTGATCTTGGGCACACTCCCTCTTTCCTGATCTGCGCTATGAGTGATCTTGGGCACACTCCCTCTTTCCTGATCTGCGCTATGAGTGATCTTGGGCACACTCCCTCTTTCCTGATGTGCGCTATGAGTGATCTTGTGCACACTCCCTCTTTCCTGATGTGCGCTATGAGTGATCTTGTGCACACTCCCTCTTTCCTGATCTGTGCTACGAGTGATCTTGTGCACACTCCCTCTTTCCTGATCTGCGCTATGAGTGATCTTGTGCACACTCCCTCTTTCCTGATCTGCGCTATGAGTGATCTTGGGCACACTCCCTCTTTCCTGATCTGCGCTATGAGTGATCTTGGGCACACTCCCTCTTTCCTGATGTGCGCTATGAGTGATCTTGCGCACACTCCCTCTTTCCTGATGTGCGCTATGAGTGATCTTAGGCACACCCCCTCTTTCCTGATCTGCGCTATGAGTGATCTTGGGCACACTCCCTCTTTCCTGATCTGCGCTATGAGTGATCTTGGGCACACTCCCTCTTTCCTGATCTGCGCCATGAGTGATCTTGTGCACACTCCCTCTTTCCTGATCTGTGCTATGAGTGATCTTGGGCACACTCCCTCTTTCCTGATCTGCGCCATGAGTGATCTTGGGCACGCTCCCTCTTTCCTGATCTGCGCTATGAGTGATCTTGGGCACACTCCCTCTTTCCTGATCTGCGCCATGAGTGA
Source organism: Lissotriton helveticus (assembly GCF_964261635.1). NCBI lineage: Eukaryota > Metazoa > Chordata > Amphibia > Caudata > Salamandridae > Lissotriton > Lissotriton helveticus. The sequence continues at coordinate 33,566,638 of NC_136067.1, read as the reverse complement.
TCTTGGGCACACTCCCTCTTTCCTGATCTGCGCTATGAGTGATCTTGGGCACGCTCCCTCTTTCCCGATCTGCGCTATGAGTGATCTTGTGCACACTCCCTCTTTCCTGATCTGCGCTATGAGTGATCTTGGGCACACTCCCTCTTTCCTGATCTGCGCTGTGAGTGATCTTGGGCACAATCCCTCTTTCCTGATCTGCGCTATGAGTGATCTTGTGCACACTCCCTCTTTCCTGATCTGCGCTATGAGTGATCTTGGGCACACTCCCTCTTTCCTGATCTGCGCTATGAGTGATCTTGGGCACACTCCCTCTTTCCTGATGTGCGCTATGAGTGATCTTAGGCACACCCCCTCTTTCCTGATCTGCGCTATGAGTGATCTTGGGCACACTCCCTCTTTCCTGATCTGCGCTGTGAGTGATCTTAGGCACACCCCCTCTTTCCTGATCTGCGCTACGAGTGATCTTGGGCACACTCCCTCTTTCCTGATCTGCGCTGTGAGTGATCTTAGGCACACTCCCTCTTTCCCGATCTGCGCTACGAGTGATCTGGGGCACACTCCCTCTTTCCTGATCTGCGCTGTGAGTGATCTTAGGCACACTCCCTCTTTCCTGATCTGCGCTATGAGTGATCTTGGGCACACTCCCTCTTTCCTGATCTGCGCTATGAGTGATCTTGGGCACACTCCCTCTTTCCTGATCTGCGCTATGAGTGATCTTTCTCACCTCCACCCCCTGCCATGTCTGATAATCACCCTGTGGATGCCTCAACGCGTCATCAAGGCCGGCCTGACCAGCATGTTTGCAAATCATGTATCTGATTGCATTTCTAAAAGGGGCAATGGAACTTAAATGCCATGATTATTAAACAATGACAATTCAATAGAATAACTGTAAAAAAATTCTGCGGGGCCCTAAATGATTTTTTTAATTACACATTTGGGGGGCGCCTCATTCAAAAGTTTGAGGCCACTGCCCTAGAGTGTGAGCATGAGGTGAGGCTGCAGCTCTACAGCAACACCTCTAGGTGGCACCAAAGTTCAAGAAGACGCTCTGAAACATCCTTTGTTCTTCAGTGAACCTGGAGAGCTCTAACAGCGAAATTATATTTTGCCTGTAGCTCCGGACATCCGTGCTCTCTACCTCTGGACAGTGTGCGCTGGGTGTGTCTCTCTACCCCTGGACAGTGTGCGCTGGATATGGTCTCCCACCAAACACTGATCGATCGCCTATGCCAAATTGGCATAACAGATGATGCGCTCAGATGGATGGCAAGCCTTCTCAAGGAAGCACCCAGAAAGGGAAGCAACCTTTACAACGCAACTTTTACAACGCACTACCATTACAACAAAACTTTTACAACGCAACATACATTACAACGCATGCAATTACACCGCAACCATTTCGACGCATGACACTACAACACACTCCACTACAACGCATGTCATTACAACGCAGTCATTACAGCGCATACCATTACAACGCATAACATTACCAACCAACACTTTCCCTACTGTTGCACTCCCTGGAGTTAGAGTAGTAATTTTACCCCTCCACTATCCAATACTTACCAAACATGCAATGTAATCTTATGCGTTGTAAAGGTATTATGCGTTGTAAATTTAGTTTTTAAAATTTCGTTGTAATGGCATGCGTTGTAATGGAATGCGTTGTAATGGATGTTGCGTTGTAAAAAATGCGTTGTAAAGGTATGCGCTATAAAAGTGTGCGTTGTAACGTCATACATCCCCCAAAAAGGTTACCTCCCTCCCTTCACATCACCAGCTAAGCACAACATCTGCAGTGTCCCCAAGGCTCAACCCTCAGCCCAACACTCTTCAACGTCCACATGACACCGCTCACAGACATCCTCAGATCACACGTCATCAACATAATTTCCTACGCCAACGACTGTCAGCTCGTCCTATTACTCTCTGCCGATCCCTCCTCAACGAAGTCTAACTTCCACAACTGCATGATGGACGTTTAAGCCTGGATGAAGGTCAACACAGAAGTCCTTATTTTCGGCAAACACACCACCCTCTAGAATGAGTCCTGGTGGCCGTCAGAACTCGGACCCACCCCCACGCTGAAAGACCACGCCCGCAATCTCAGCATTATCCAAGACAGCAAATTCTCCACGAAACGTTAGGTCAATGCCGTCTCCTCAGCCTGTTTGCACACACGCTGTGAAATCTTCAAGTGGCTAAGATGGTAACGCAGGCCCTCTTCACCAGCCGACCGGACTACGGCAATGCACTCTACGGAGGCACCACCACCAAACTCGTGCAAAGACTCCGGGCGATCCAGAACGCAGCGGCTAGACTGATCCTCAACCCCGTAGCGGTTGGGGGTGGGAGTGTTGCCGGGTGGTGACGTGGGGCAGGTGTGGAGGGTAGTAAACTATGGAATACGCCCAAATGCAGGTGGGTAAACATGTAAATAAATAAAACAAATCTTGTTGTGTGCACTGCATCGAATTTGGCGATGCAGTGCGCGCAACAAAATTCGTTTTATTTAATTATATGTTCACTTACCTGCATTTGGCCGTATTCCATAGTTTACTACCCCCCACCCTGCCCCTCCCCCGCCCCCGCCCAGCAGCACTCCCACCACCGACCGCTACTGCTTCAACCTGCCCAAGAGAACCCACATCACCCAGCACCTAAAAGACCTCCACTGGCTCCCGGTCCCGAAGAGATGCCAGTTCAAGCTCCTGACCCATGCGTACACAGCCCTCTGTGACCAAGAACCTGCATACTAGAACCACCGTCTGCACTTCCACTGTCCCCCCAGGAACCTCTCTATCTGTACACCTCGCCCTCGCGCAGATCCCTCGCTGCGCAAGAGGACTCGCCTTCTCCTGTCTCGCAGCAAAAGCCTGGAACATCCTCCGCATCTCGCCCTCGCGCAGAACCCTCGTATACGCTGCTGCTGTGCTGGAGGACGCGCCTTCTCCTGTCTCGCAGCAAAAACCTGGAACATCCTCTACCACCGCACCCTCACTGATCGACTTCAGGAAGGGGCTCAAGACCTGGCTGTTAGACTAAGAACCGCAGCAAGTGCCTGGATACCCTCTTGGGGGACAAGCCGCGCTTTATAAATAATGATTGATTGATTAATTGTGCCATTCTGTAATAATTTTTTTGCATATGTGGTGATATGTGCATGTGCAAACATTACCATACGTTTGCACCTGCAGAATGAGGCCTATGGGCTTTGCCAATGCTTGTATCATATGACCCTTCTAAACACGGAGCAAACATCAACGGCTGTGGAGGTGGGACCGCAGAGACCGCGCCAATGGAATCGGAGGAGGAATCGCCGTCGTCCACAAGTCCACCCTCAAAGTCTAGACCAACTCCAGCGACACCTTCAACACCGCCGAACATCTGCACTTCCAGGTCCACACCGACCCCAACACCACCCTCAGAGGAACCCTGATCTACAGACCCCCCGGACCCTGACCACAGTTCAGCTACTCCATCGCCGACTTTGTCAGTACGCACGCCTTCACATCCAGACTACATCCTCCTAGGAAACCTCAACTTCCACCTCGAGAACAACAACGACACCAACTCCTCCACCCTGATCACCAACCTCGGACTCAGACAGCTCGTGACAACACCTACCCATGCTGTCAGCCACACGCTGGACCCTATCTTCTCGCAAGCACCCACGTCTCCTTCTGCCATACCTCCGAACTACACTAGAGCGACCATCGCTGCATCCACTTCACCTTCTGGAAACCCACCACGCACCACTGCACCCAACAGATCTCCCGCCACTGCTGGAGCAAAGTCACAGAAGACCAGCTCACCATCACCCTTGCCCGGAGCCCTCCCACCAACACCACCGACCCTGAAGCCGCCGCCAGCAACCTCAGACGCTGGATCAACGACTGCGCCAACACCCTCGTACCGGTCAAGAATCCCTCCAACGGACGAACCAACAGGAACCCCATCTGGTTCACCACAGACCTCCAGACCTCCAAGCAACACTGCCGAAAACTGGAGAAGAAGTGGCGCCGCGAACAGACACCAGAGAACCTAGCAGACCACGCCCTATGCAAACATCATCACCTCATCAGAACTGCCCAAAAAAAACTCAATCAAGGACCGCCTGGACAACAATGCTCACAACAGCAAAGAGCTCTTCAACATTGTGAAGGAACTCTCCAACCCCAGCTCCAGCACCAACGACATCCCACCTTCGCAAGACCTGTGCAACGCCCTCGCCTCCTTCTTCCACCGCAAGATCGCAGACATCCACGACAGCTTCAACAACCAGACCGCCACGGCAGCCAACACCCCCCGGACCCCACGGCCACCACCCACAGTGACCCACTGCTCACATGGACAAACATCAACGACGATGACACCATCAAAATCATGAGCACCATCCACTCCGGCTCCCCGTCCAACCCATGTCCCCACCACATCTTCAACAAAGCCAGCGCCTGCATCGCACCCCACCTCCGCAAGGCCATCAACATCTCCTTCGAAACCGGGACCTTCCCGGAGAGAGCAGGAAGCTCGCTGAGATCAACGCCTTGCTCAAGAAACCCAAGGCAGATCCAAGGGGCCTCAAGAACTTCCGGCCCATCTCCCTGCTCCCGTTACCGGCGAAGGTCATCAAGAAGACCGTCAACAAACAGCTGACCCACTACCTCGAAGAGAACAATGTCCTGGACCCGTCCCAGTCGAGCTTCCGCAGCAACTACAGCACCGAATCAGCCCTCATCGCCGCCACCGATGACATCAGGGCCCTGCTGGACATTGGCGAGACCGCTGCCCTCATCCTCCTGGACCTATCAGCTGCCTTCGACACTGTCTGCCACCACACCCTACGCACCCGCTTCCACGACACAGGAATCCACGGCAAAGCACTGGAATGGACCTCCTCCTTCCTCTCCGACAGAAAGCAGAGCGTCCGACTACCCCCCTTCAGATCGAAGCCTCCAAGATCATCTGCGGTGTACCCCAAGGATCATCCCTCAGCCCGACCCTGTTCAACATTTACATGGCCCCTCTCACCTGCGTGGCCAGACTGCACGACCTCAACATCATCTCCTACGCCGACGACACACAGCTGATCCTCTCCCTCACTAAAGACCCTCGCACCGCCAAAACCAACCTCCACGAAGGAATAAAAGCTGTCACTGAGTGGATGAAGAACAGCTGCCTGAAACTGAACTCTGACAAGATGGAGGTGCTCATCCTCGGAACCACCCCCTCAGCATGGGTCGACTTCTGGTGGCCAACTGCCGTGGGTGCAGCCCCAACACCCACCGACCACGCACGCACGCAACCTGGGAGTTATCCTCGACTCAACCCTCTCCATGTCCAAGCAAGTCAACGCCGTCTCATCCTCCTGCTTCAACACCCTCCGCATGCTCCGAAAGATCTTCCGATGGATCCCCACCGAAACAAGGAGAACGGTCACCCAGGCCCTCGTCAGCAGCAGGCTGGACTACGGAAACGCCCTCTACGCGGGAGCCTCGGCCAAACTGCTGAAAAGACTGCAACGCATACAGAACGCCTCTGCACACCTGATCCTCGACATCCCTCGCCGCAGCCACATCACACCCCACCTGAGAGACCTGCACTGGCTCCCCGTCAACAAGAGGATCACCTTCAAGCTCCTCACCCACGCACACAAGGCACTCCACAACACTGGACCAGCATACTTCAACAAACGACTCACCTTCTACACCCCGACCGAACCATCATCTCCGCACTGCCGACCTCGCCCTTGCCTCCGTCCCCCGCATACGAAGAACGACCACCGGCGGCAGATCGTTCTCCCACCTCGCCGCCAAGACCTGGAACACCCTCTCCACAAAACTATGGCAGACCCAAGACCTGCTGACCTTCAGGAGGATACTCAAGACTTGGCTCTTCGAGCAGTAGCAGCATCCCCCCCCCCCCAGCGCCTTGAGACCCTTACGGGTAAGTAGCGCGCTCTATAAATGACTTATTTTATTTATTTATTTATTTTGAAAGTTTTATATATCGCGAACAAGATCTTTGCAGATATCAGAGCGCTTTACAAAGCCGGGAATCCCAACAAGAGAGTGAAATTAAACATAATAAGTGGGAAGGGTAGGTACGTGAGGGAAAGTAACACAGGTACATCAATAATATGCATATTACAGATAAATGTGTGCATAGATAGTCAGTAGCGTCAATAATACAGGTGAAATACATAGTCAGAGTTCGAACAGAGTAATACAGGTCGGTGTAGAGTCTTTCCAGTTCCAAGCTAATAGCTCAAGTGTATTTGGCCATAAAGATAGCTTTTACTTCTTTCTTAAAAAGTGTGATGGAAGAGATGAGCCTGGTTTCAGGAGGAAGTGAGTTCCAGATCCTGGGAGCCATTCCTGAGAAAGAGCGTTTATAGGTTTTTTCTTTCCGGAATCTTCGAGGTTTTAGAAGAAGATTGTTTGTGCCTCTAGTGTTTCTAGCGCCGCCAGAGATTGACAGCTTCTGAGTGAGGTATCCGGGTGAGCTCAGGTGTACAGCCTTGTGTGTCATGCAGGCGATTTTCAGATGTATTCTGGCTTCAAAAGGCAACCAGTCCAGGGATTTCAAGTCAGGGGAGATATGCGAGTATTTATTTGACTTGATTGATTGATTGATTGGGGCCGGCAAGATAAATGCAACTGGGGCCCAGACCCCCATCTCCAACATCCTTTCCCTCCAGTACTCCGACCCCCCTCCCCCACGTTCAGAGGCTTCAAATCCATGACGTCAGAGTCATTCCAGTGACGAAATTCCCAAATGGGAGGGGCCACCTACTCTGGGCCTAGTGGTTCCACGAGCTGCCCCTGCCATTGGCCCCCACTTACACTTTCAGGCAGCAGACACTTTAATTCCTGCAGCGTCAGCAGCTTAGGGGGGTCTTCTGGGTGTGAGAGGCGGGTGGCGGCGGGGGGGGGTCTCTGGCATCTGCTGGGGGCGATGGGTCGCCATGTCAGACCCATCCACAGCGCTTCCATTGTTCGTAACCTGAGAACCCGGCGCTGTCACTCAAAGACTTGGGGGGGAGGGGGGGGGGGGCGTTGACAGACCCTCGGACCAGGCTGCCTTCTGGGTGCGGGGGGTCATGGCGCAGGTGGGGGCTGGGGACAGACTGCCTTGCCCTGATACTGGGCTATGGAAGGACAGGCGGGACGACGGACGGACAGACAGACTGCCGCGTCCCACGGGTGCTGGGCGGTCCGGGGCCTGAGGGGGCTGTGAACAGACATGCGGGGGCAGTGCCAGGACGGGGTGGGGAGGGTGGGCGACCCATAGAATATGCTGTTTTGCGTTTAGGACACTGTCCTGGGATTATTAGCCCTATGGATACTGTGCTGTCCTGGGGTAGGGGGGGCTGTGATCTCACCTCTGGACACTGTCCTGGGGCAGGTGGGGTCTGTGCTCACACCTGCGGACACTGTCCTGGGCCGTGGCAGGGCAGGGGGGTCCCATCCTTGGGACAGGCCGCCTTGCTCTCTGGGTACTGGGCAGTCCTGGGGCAGGTGGGGTCTGTGATCTCACCTCTGGACACTGTCCTAGGCCGTGGCAGGGCAGGGGGGTCTGTGGTCTCACCTCTGGACACTGTCCTGGGCAGGGGGGTCTGTGATCTCACCTCTGGACACTGTCCTGGGGCAGGTGGGGTCTGTGCTCACACCTGCGGACACTGTCCTGGGCCGTGGCAGGGCAGGTGGGGTCTGTGATCACACCTCTGGACACTGTCCTGGGCCGTGGCAGGGCAGGTGGGGTCTGTGATCTCACCTCTGGACACTGTCCTATGCCGTGGCAGGGCAGGTGGGGTCTGTGATCTCACCTCTGGACAATGTCCTGGGCCGTGGCAGGGCAGGTGGGGTCTGTGATCTCACCTCTGGACACTGTCCTATGCCGTGGCAGGGCAGGTGGGGTCTGTGATCACACCTCTGGACACTGTCCTATGCCGTGGCAGGGCAGGTGGGGTCTGTGATCTCACCTCTGGACACTGTCCTGGGCCGTGGCAGGGCAGGTGGGGTCTGTGATCACACCTCTGGGCACTGTCCTATGCCGTGGCAGGGCAGGTGGGGTCTGTGATCTCACCTCTGGACACTGTCCTGGGCCGTGGCAGGGCAGGTGGGGTCTGTGATCACACCTCTGGACACTGTCCTGGGCCGTGGCAGGGCAGGTGGGGTCTGTGATCACACCTCTGGACACTGTCCTATGCCGTGGCAGGGCAGGTGGGGTCTGTGATCTCACCTCTGGACACTGTCCTATGCCGTGGCAGGGCAGGTGGGGTCTGTGATCTCACCTCTGGACACTGTCCTGGGCCGTGGCAGGGCAGGTGGGGTCTGTGATCTCACCTCTGGACACTGTCCTGGGCCGTGGCAGGGCAGGTGGGGTCTGTGATCTCACCTCTGGACACTGTCCTATGCCGTGGCAGGGCAGGTGGGGTCTGTGATCTCACCTCTGGACACTGTCCTGGGCCGTGGCAGGGCAGGTGGGGTCTGTGATCTCACCTCTGGACACTGTCCTGGGCCGTGGCAGGGCAGGTGGGGTCTGTGATCTCACCTCTGGACACTGTCCTATGCCGTGGCAGGGCAGGTGGGGTCTGTGATCTCACCTCTGGACACTGTCCTGGGCCGTGGCAGGGCAGGTGGGGTCTGTGATCTCACCTCTGGACACTGTCCTGGGCCGTGGCAGGGCAGGTGGGGTCTGTGATCTCACCTCTGGACACTGTCCTGGGGCAGGTGGGGTCTGTGATCACACCTCTGGACACTGTCCTATGCCGTGGCAGGGCAGGTGGGGTCTGTGATCACACCTCTGGACACTGTCCTATGCCGTGGCAGGGCAGGTGGGGTCTGTGATCTCACCTCTGGACACTGTCCTGGGCCGTGGCAGGGCAGGTGGGGTCTGTGATCTCACCTCTGGACACTGTCCTGGGCCGTGGCAGGGCAGGTGGGGTCTGTGATCTCACCTCTGGACACTGTCCTATGCCGTGGCAGGGCAGGTGGGGTCTGTGATCTCACCTCTGGACACTGTCCTGGGCCGTGGCAGGGCAGGTGGGGTCTGTGATCTCACCTCTGGACACTGTCCTGGGCTGTGGCAGGGCAGGTGGGGTCTGTGATCTCACCTCTGGACACTGTCCTGGGCCGTGGCAGGGCAGGTGGGGTCTGTGATCTCACCTCTGGACACTGTCCTGGGGCAGGTGGGGTCTGTGATCACACCTCTGGACACTGTCCTAGGCTGTGGCAGGGCAGGCGGGGACAGACGCTTGGGACAGGACGCCTTGCTCTCTGGGTACTGGGCAGTCCTGGGGCAGGTGGGTCTGTGATCTCACCTGTGCACACTGTCCTATGCTGTGACAGGGCAGGTGAGGACAGACCCTTGGGACAGGCCTCTTTGCCCTGTGGGTACTGGGCAGTCCTGGGGCAGGGGGGTCTGTGATATCACCTCTGGACACTGTCCTGGGCCGTGGCAGGGCAGGTGGGTCCCATCCTTGGGACAGGACGCCTTGTCCTGTGGACGCTGGGCTGTCCTGGGGCAGGTGGGGTCTGTGATCTCACCTGTGCACACTGTCCTGGGCCGTGGCAGGGCAGGTGGTCCACTCTCGGGCAGCAGTCCTCGGTACACTGGGCTGTCATGGGACGGAAGAAGGGGCGATTGAAGACACCATTAAACTCTGTAGGTTTTGACATTGAGACAAGGTGGGGGGTCTCTGCTGAGGTGAACGTACTCCAGACTGAAGTAAGTACTGGGAGGAGGAGAGGAGGACAGAGGTATGGTGCTTTAAGGGGGATGAAAGGATGGTCGGCCCTAAATCACCTGTGACCTGAGAAGCCTTCACTCGAGGGGTGGAATGAACACGTGACATGGCCCCCTGTAATCCACAGATACCTCCACGGGGGTCTCACTGGACAAAGCATTGTCAAAACCAACAGGGTATTGTACCTACAGCTTATACCGACCTTTATCCGGGGCTAAAAGCAATAAAAAGCCCTTTAAAGTAAGGGGAAACCAATTAGTTATGCAGTTGAAATGAAATAATGCTTTATGCCATGTACACTGATGGTAAACACCAGCAGCCCCTGTCACAAAAGAGACATCTGCTGACATGTCGTTCTCCCACTAGGATAGGGGTAGGGCTTTTTGTCTTCAGCTGGTAAAGGACAAACATGGAGGGCATGTGTTTTCCAGCTGTCCCTCTTTCCTCTTCCTTTTCTTTCCCACTCTTCGTTTTATTTCTGCTTCACGTCATCTTTTTCATGATTAAATTCCTAGTTTCTTCCATTTCTTCTTAGCTTTCTTCTTTCCTTTTCACTTAGTTGTCTTTTCTTTCCTTCTTCTTTCATTGGTTCATTTTTTACCTTTCTTCAGTAATTTTTTCTTTACTTGTTAATTCTTTCTTCTTTTCGGTTTCATCCTGCTCCCATTCCTTCTTTTATCTTTCACCTCCTTACTTTCTTGATACCTTTCTTTGTCTCCTTCCCTTCCTATAGTTCTTTTTTTTTCTCTCTTTCCTCCTTTTTCTTTCTTCATTTCTTTATTTGTTTAGTTCTTTTGCTGGTTGCAGTTTGATCTTTCTTTCAGTTCTCTTTTTCTTTTCTATCACCTACCTTCCTTTTTTCTTTGTTTCTTTTTGTTTCTTCCTCTTTATTTCTGTTTCCTTTATTTTTTTCTCAGTCTCGCCTCTTACTATTTTTTTTATGTTTTATTCTTCATTTTAGTTATTTTTCATCATTTCATTTTCAGCTTTGTCCTTCTTTGTTCATTACGTTATTTTGTTTATTTTCTCCTGTCCTCCCTTCCTTCTTGACTTCCACTATTCCATTCTCTCCCTTCATTTCTTGTTCCGTCCTTTTCTCCATGTAGTTCCCTCCTTACTCCCCTCGCAGATTGTTAGAACCGGGAGTCTCTGGTTGGCAAAGGTAAGTACCTTGGCCCAAGTAGGGACCCCTAGCTCCGGTCAGGGCGACGGAATAACCCTCTGAGATAACCCCTGCTCACCCTCTAGGTAGCATGGCGCGAGCAGTCTAGGCTAAACTCGGAGACAATGTGGATAACATTTGCACTTAACACAACAGCAATTCCCAATCCACCACAAACTGAGACCACACAGGTAAGTATATATAAAATATAACTTTATCTAGTTTCAGCATGTAAATGAAGCAGTTGCATGATAATCACTTCTTTAGAACACATAGCATTTCTAGCTTAAAGGTTGCACGTAATTCTCTAGGATGGTACTTGTAAATAGGCAGTTCTGGTCATTCAAAACAATAGTCTCAGGTTCCAAATCAAAAATAGTCTCTAGTCTCTTAAATCAGGCCTAAAAATATGCCCCTGATTTCTATGCAATTCGCTCTCAAAACGAGCCAGGAAAACAATGTCAGCGCTTAAAAATAGCCAAGTCGATCTGCCCCTAATGCCAGGAATGCCAAGCGTGGCAGCGCGTCTCACCCGAAGGCTGGGGGGACTCCTTTTCCTTCCCCCGGCACTTCTTACTGCCTCAGGCGAGCCTCCCTTACCAGCGCTCACTCGCGCTTGGGCCCGGCCGGTCCCAGCAGGTTCTCCGCCCGCTCCCAGTCTCGCGGGGGCGGCGAGGAGCAGGGACGGCAGGCCGGGGGCTCGAGCACTCCTACAATTCCCTCGGCGAGGACGGGTCAGTCTTCCCCGGTCCCGGCGGTGATTACGCAGGCAGACGAGGTCCTTGGCGACGGGAACCAATCCTGTCGCGGCCCTTCAGCCGAGCCTCCCGTGACGACACCGTCACTCAGGGGGAGTCAGCCAATCCGGTCGCGGCGCTTCTGCCGAGCCTCCCGTGACGTCACCGCCTGCTCTGGGGAAATCGACCAATCCGGTCGCGGCGTTTCTCACGCAGCCCACGGCGGCAGCCAACCACTGCGCGGCCCCTTCGTGGCTGCGAGCAGACCCTCGGGGGTGATTTCAGGGCCCGGGCCCGCGGCGATGCTGAGGCGGGTCAAGCGTATTTAGCCCTCACCACGCTGGAGCGCTTCAGAACCCTCTGGCCCCCCACAAGCACGTGTCGATGAACACGTCGATCTTGAGATGCAGCAGTTAGTAGTCAGCGCGGCGCTCTCAAGCAGAACAGAGGGCAGCCAGCGCGCTACACGGGGCAATCAGCAGGGCTTAGTCCAGCCGTCCCCGAGTTTCCCTGCACACAGCAGTTTCACGATCTCCTTGCCACACAGCAACTTCAGGGGGGCACCGCAGAGTCTTGTTTCCTTGGGCAACCTTTATGTTCCTGGGTTGCAGACAGGGGGCCAGCTCTTCTCAGGCCCTTGGAGATTCAATTGTAGACACAGCACACAGCAGAGTCTTGGCAGTTTCAAGTAGGCAGGGTCACAGCACACAGCAAAGCCCCTTTTCTTCTCCTCAGCTTCCAGGTAGACAGTAGAACAGGTCAGCCCTTAGAGCACACAGCAAGGCAGTCTTCCTTTAGTTCCCTAGCTGTCCTCCTTCCAGCAGAGGTTCCTTCTTGCTTGCAGAATTTCAGAATCTAACTCTCTGCAGACAGGGGTCCTTTTCTTATACCCCCCAATGTCTTTGAAGTTCTTTGTGCATGGAGGCCCTGGGTCCAGTCTAAACCAGTTCTGGGGGTTGCGGAGCACTGAGGCGTCTCTGGTTTTCTTCTTCCTGTCAGCTTCAGGGCCAGTGGGGTCAGTTGACCACCAGGAGAGAGCTAACGTGGGGGAGGTAGGCAGGCGCAGCCCAGCACTTATCTGGCATTCCTTCCTCCCTCCTCCCAAGCAGGCAGATGTGCCCTTTCATCCCCGGGATGGCTCCGACCCTCTCCTCTGGGGCTCTGCAGCCCCTCCCTGTCACATCCAGACCAGGCAGACATTCCACAAACCCAGGCACACAGAAAGGTTTAGACAAGAGAACAGCCACTTTCTAAAAGTGCTATTCTCCAACACAGGATTTAAAAACACCCTTCACTAAAAGATGTGTCATTAAATTCTGAGTCCAGGGATATCTTTCACTTATGTCCCATCTTGTTCCTATGGGGAGATAGGCTGGTATCACATGGGCCCAGCCCCCCTCCATGTTACTCTATGGAGCAAGATAGCCTCACAGCAGTGAGCATACAAAATGGCTGCTGCCCACTACCAGAGCATAGTACCTGCACTAGCACATGCTCTACCTTATCCATACACTGCACCCTGCCCAGGGGGGTACCTTGAGCCTTCCATAGGGGTGACTGATGTGCACAGACAGGGAAGGGTTAGGCCTAGCCAGTGGGGACACTGGCCAGGCTGACATGGCAGTCACTGACTGCACACAGGCCCTGCGTGGCAGGCCTGAGTCACCCTTTTTAAAGCTACTCATGTGGGTGGCGCAATCTGCGCTGCAGGCCCACTAGTAGCATTTGTCATCACCAGCCCTGGCACACACAGTGCCCTCTACTAGGGACTTCGTGGTGATACAAATATGCCAATTAGGTATACTCAATCAATATCACAATTTACACTGATCAGCAGTGGCAGAGTGTCCAAAACATCTAAATCAGCAAAAACGAAATCCAGCACAGCATCAACACACATGAGTCAGAGGCAAAAAGATGGGGGAAGAACCACGCCAAAAGGTGTCAGGTCTAACACAGATGTTTCCAATTATCCCTTTCTTCTTCTTTAGTTGTGTTTTGTAGAAAACATATGCTCCTCCCAGCATGGCTGTCTGCCATCTGTTCAAATTGCATCTTCAGTTTAACTTTTATCTTCAGCACAAAACAGGTTGAAGAAAGTGAGGTGTCTCTTTATGTTTTTTTGCTAGTCAAGGACTGATAGGAGAAAGTGCCCTGACTTTTCCTGTTTTGGTCTGTTAAGGAGAATAGGTGGTGGTGATACCTATTAGTTGTTTTGTGTGGTGTGTCTCACCTCACATTTCACTCTCAACACTTTATGCCCATTACCACCTTGCGTGCTCATGACGAGCTCACCTCATCACGATGCACGGTGGCGCTGTGCTCATGACGAGCTGAGCTCGTCATGACCGCCACGGCTCTCACACGCGGGGATAATTCCCCAGCTGAACGTTCTATGGAAACGGGCGAGGTCATGACGAGCTCAGAGCGTCATGAGCACAGCGCCACTGTGCAGTGTGACGAGCTGAGCTCGTCACAAGCACCGTGGCGCTGCGCGCGGCTCCCCTCCCCCCAGCACCGCGGGGGAATTAGCCCAGCGGCGAAGGGGTTAACGCTTGTTTGCCTTCTCTATCTTTATTTTTCTTTCTATTACAAAGGAGGAGGATTGGTGTGTAATACATTTCTAGATAAAGGAGGAGGATGTGTAGTAAACGGATGTATGATGTTACAACACATACTTTTACAACGCATACCTTTACAACGCATTTTTTACAACGCAACATCCATTACAACGCATTCTATTACAATGCATGCCATTACAACAAATTTTTAAAAAACTACCTTTACAACGCATTCCATTACAATGCATACTACCTTTACAACGCACACCATTACAACGCATAACATTACATTGCATGTATGGTAGGTATTGGATAGTGTGGGGGTAAACATTACTATTCCAACTCCAGGGGGTGCAACAGTAGGGTAAGTGTTGGATAGTGTAAGGGTAAAAATGTTCTAACTCCAGGGGGTGCAACAGTAGGGTAAGTGTTGGATAGTGTAGGGGTAAAAATTACTATTCTAACTCCAGGGGGGTGCAACAGTAGGGTAAGTGTTAGATAGTGTAGGGGTAAAAATTACTATTCTAACTCCAGGGGGGTGCAACAGTAGGGTAAGTGTTGGATAGTGTAAGGGTACTATGTGTTGTAATGGTATGCGTTGTAATGGTTTGCCTTGTAATGACTGCGTTGTAATGACTGCGTTGTAATAACATGCGTTGTAGTGGTATGCGTTGTAGTGTCATGCGTTGTAATGGTTGCGTTGTAATGGCATGCGTTGTAATGGATGTTGCATTGTAAAAGTTTCGTTGTAATGGTAGTGTGTTGTAAAAGTTGCGTTGTAAAGGTTGTTCCCCGTAGTAAACATATGCTACTCCCAACATGGCCATCTCCAGTCATTTGTCTTTTCTAGATAAAGGAGGAGGGTCTGTAGTAAACTAGTTCTCCTTCCAACGGCCACCTGCTGTCATTACACCCTTCCTCTATGTCCCTTCCTACTAAGCCTCCCAGAATGCCTGTGTACATTCCATGTGGTACTTGAATGCTCCACACTTGTCGGTTGATGGTCTGGTCAGCTGGCGAGGCGTGTTGCTCTGCTGCAATTTAATAAACCTATCTTGAAACTACTAAGAAGTGTCCTGCTGCCTACCTGACCATCTTTACAGCATGTTTCTGCTACGTTGTCCCTTTTGCCCCATTTTCTTTTTAACTCGGTCTTTCTTTCTGCCTCTTATTTTTCAGCTCTCTCCTCTTTTCCGCATGCCCTGTACGTATGCAAACTCGCTCCCTTTCTTTCTCTCTGACTCTCCTGTTCTTCACCCACATTAACCTCCCTAACTCTTTTTCCTAAGGGGCACATGCATCATTGAGACATTTTGCACTTCTTAATTTGCGAAAAATACCGAATTGCAAATTAAGAATTGCAAAATGCTATGCATCATTTTTTTCGGTATTTATTTGTGATTCGGTAAAAATCGCAATTTTTACCGAATCCCAAATAAATACCGAAATTTTAAGTGCATTTTCGCAATTCCCATTGATTCCTATGGGCCGAAAGGCCCATAGGAGTCAATGGGAAGGCTTTTACAAATTCGCAATTTGTTGATGTATTCCAAGGGTGCAGGAGAGGGTCCAAAGGACCCCCCCCTGCACCCCTGAAATGTATTTGAAAGTGCATGTTTCACACACACATGTCCTAAGGACATGTGTGTCTGTAACATGACAGTTTAAAAAATGCATTTTTTTGCTTTTTGACAGATTTTCGCAAATTACCACGAGGGTCAACCTCGTGGTAATTTGCACTTCCAATTTCAAAATTCGCATTTTTTTTTTTTAATTGATGCATTGCATTTAAGGAATCGCACAAATGCGATTCCTTAAATGCATTTGCATTTTTAAGAAATGCAAAAAAATACGAACATTGAAAATGAGTTTGATGCTTCCCAAAAACGTATTTAGGAAGTGCAAACGGCCGAATTTACCGATTCGCACCGTTTGCACTTCCTAAATAGGTTGATGCATGTGCCCCTTAGTCTTTCACTCTAACGCCCACTTTTCCAGCCCCTCTCGTTTTTTAGGTCTCGCCTGTCAATGCGCATGCGCATTGAGCAGAGCGAGACTATTGGGATTTAAACAAAGTTTACCTAACTGCGGCGATTTGGTGCTGTGCCCGTGGCTTTTAGGTCAATGCGCAAGCGCATTGACCTAAAATGCGCGTGCACATCACCAAATCGCCGTCTGTTCCCTCAGCCGCATTCCTCCGACACCTTTTGAAGTGAAGCTTAGCTTCACTTCAAAGGCCCCGGCTGCTTCACACCCTCATGCCGCTCTCCCCGCTCCGCCCCCTCCCCTGCCCGCCGTGTGCATTTCTCCTCCCCCCCCTCCCCACAGCAATGCCCTCCGTCTGTTTTACAATTTGTAGAGGTAATCGGAGTCTCAAAGAGATAAGAGGGATATTTGGATCCATGTCTAGTGGTGAGGAAAAAAAGAGAATTGATGTCAGCGCATGCCAGTGGCGCCGCTATAGGTTTAAATATAAAACAGCAATTGACAGACATCAGTTACCATTACGTTAAAAATCCCATACACCGTTGCAGTTATTAGATAGATCTAGTGCATATTCTGTTAATTTCATCACATATTTATTTATTCGCATTCTCTAGTAGCCAAATCATACTACATTTAAAGAATTCACACACGAGTGTTAATTCCGACCCTGCCCTCCAATAAACAAATTGGGTTTGCAGTCAAATTGCAACATAACCATCTTCTCTCATTACCCCAGCATTTCTATCCAACAAGCTGATTTAGATCTGATATAGGCCTCGAGGCAAAGTTGCTCATTTAAAAAAAACACCTCTCATCTCATCGGATTTGAACGTAGTAATCTGAGTGAAATGAAGTTCCGGCCATACTTAGATTGGAGACGAAACATTCAGTTCTTACAGATACAGATACAGGGAGTTGATTTCAACAGAATCCTTATCAGTGTATCCATTAGGCGTGATGTCATGGAAAGTTGATAACCATACACACCTCTTCAATACTTAACTCTCAAGAGTGCTCATCCGGGTTGTGAACTTGGGGTTTGGAAACCCCAGACATTATAAAACATTTAATAACACTCAATTCATGCCCCGGCAGTGCTATTGATATTCTGGTCACTTTGTCGTACTGAGCATATGCCATGTCAGAGGGAGTAAATAAATAGTATGCTTTTAAGCACAGTAAAGAAAAGGGGTTGCTGACATAGGCCACAATAACCTGCACAGTGAGTGCAGTTGAGTACGAGCAGGTGGGATGTGGTTTGATTCGTGAAGTATTCGAACACCCGATAGTTATCAGCGGGCGGTGCATTTTCTCAGGCCCACAGGTTTGGGCACTCTTATTCAGAGGAATACTTATTTGAGATGTTAAAGGCATGCTATATTAATGTCAATCATATTAATATTAAGCTCTGATCAGACTCTGGGGTGAACTGAACTAGGGATGCAAGTGCCCCATCTTATACTTACTAAACAATCCCGGCTTTCCAGCAATTAGGCAGATGCATTTACGGGGTTCGAGAGGTGGATAGCATTGGATAGCATTGTTTGTTTGCTTGACGATTCATGGCTCTGAGGACATACGTAAATATCATGCCTCTTATCCCAATTTGAGTAATGCACTGATACTATCCGGCACAAAACTATATTCTCCACCTTGCACAGGAAAGAGGTACACTCTATCTGGCACTCACCCTCACCCTCACCCTCCCTCAACCCCTCACCCTCACTCACCCTCACCCTCACTCACCCTCACCCTCACTCACCCTCACCCTCACTCACCCTCACCCTCACTCACCCTCACTCACCCTCAACCCCTCACTCACCCTCACTCTCACTCACCCTCAACCCCTCACCCTCACTCACCCTCAACCCCTCACCCTCAACCCCTCACCCTCAACCCCTCACCCTCATCCACTCACCCTCACTCACCCTCACTCACCCTCACTCACCCTCAACCCCTCACCCTCTCACCCTCAACCCCTCACCCTCAACCCCTCACCCTCAACCCCTCACCCTCACTCACCCTCACCCTCACTCACCCTCAACCCCTCACCCTCACTCACCCTCACCCACCCTCAACCCCTCACCCTCACTCACCCTCACCCTCACTCACCCTCACCCTCACTTACCCTCAACCCCTCACCCTCACTCACCCTCACTCACCCTCAACCCCTCACCCTCAACCCCTCACCCTCACTCACCCTCACCCTCACTCACCCTCAACCCCTCACCCTCAACCCCTCACTCACCCTCACCCTCACTCACCCTCACTCACCCTCACTCACCCTCACTCACCCACCCTCACTCACCCTCACTCACCCTCACTCACCCTCACCCTCACTCACCCTCACTCACCCTCACTCACCCTCACCCTCACTCACCCTCACCCTCACTCACCCTCACCCTCACTCACCCTCACCCTCACTCACCCTCACTCACTCACCCTCACTCACCCTCACTCACCCTCACCCACCCTCACCCACACTCACCCTCACTCACCCTCACCCACCCTCACTCACCCTCACCCACCCTCACTCACCCTCACTCACCCTCACCCTCACTCACCCTCACCCTCACTCACCCTCACCCACCCTCACCCTCACTCACCCTCACCCTCACTCACCCTCAACCCCTCACTCACCCTCAACCCCTCACTCACCCTCAACCCCTCACTCACCCTCAACCCCTCACTCACCCTCACTCACCCTCAACCCCTCACTCACCCTGACTCACCCTCACCCTGACTCACCCTCAACCCCTCACCCTCACTCACCCTCACCCTCACTCACCCTCAACCCCTCACCCTCACTCACCCTCACTCACCCTCACTCACCCTCAACCCCTCACCCTCAACCCCTCACCCTCAACCCCTCACCCTCACTCACCCTCACTCACCCTCAACCCCTCACCCTCACTCACCCTCACCCTCAACCCTTCACCCTCACTCACCCTCAACCCCTCACCCTCACTCACCCTCACTCACCCTCAACCCCTCACCCTCAACCACTCACCCTCACCCTCACTCACCCTCAACCCCTCACCCTCACTCACCCTCAACCCCTCACCCTCACTCACCCTCACAACACATATTGTGTTACAATAGGTGTCACCTTTGCGAAAGATAAAACTATTGCCATTGTAAATAACAAAGCTATTAATTTCGCTATTTTCAAAACGAGCACATAAATAAAAAATGTGTCCTTTACAATACCAATAGCTCAAACTTTCCTAATGCGAGACCTATTGCATTGCTGTGCTTCTCTCCCCTGCTGCACTCTCCTGCTCTCTAGAGATGTGGCCTAACGACCAGAGCTGCCATCTAAGTGACGTAAATACAAAACATGTTGCATTCCAAATGCTATAGGTGTCACATTCGCGAAAGTTATAACTATTGGCATTGTAAATGACAAAGCCATCAATTTAGCAATTTTAAAAACCAACAAATAAATAAAATATGTCATTTACAAGACCAATAACTCCAACTTTTCTAATGCGAGACCTATTGCATTTCCAATGCTTGTTCTCTCTTTCTTTCTTAGTGTGTTATTTTCTCTCACTTTTCTCTCTCCCCTTACTCTCTTCCCTCACTCAACACAATTTCCCTTTCCATGGCATCTCTCCTCCCTTCTCCCATTCTCTTCTCCTGTCTTTTCTTCTCATCTCTCCTCCCTCCACTGCTGTCTTCTCAGTCTCTCCCTCTGAGACTTTTCTCTCCATCTCTCCCCTCGGTTACTTTCCTTCTCTTTCTCCCTCGACGTCCCATCTCTTTCCCAGGGTATCTCCCTCTCGGTCCTCCCCTCTCCTCTCACCCCCCCCCCCCCCTCGCCCCGCCCCCTGCGGGTCTCCATGGGAGCGCACTTGTATTTTTCTGATATAATTTTTAGGACATCAGCTTGGAATTCGATGTCGTCACTTTTTCTTAGAAACGCGCGCTCTGCTGCAGCAGGGAGGGGGCGCCCCCGCATTTCAGGGTGGGGGGCAGGCGGAAGAGGGGGGTTACATGGGGGGGGGGGTATCCCCTGTGAGTTGAAACTCGTGTGAACTTCGGGGGGGGGGGGGGGTTGCTGAGATGCTCACCAGCCCTTGACTGCCCCTTCCTTCTGTGCTGTCCACCCCCCCTCCCTCAAAGCCAGCCCCCACCGCCCTGAGACACTCTGCTGAGGGCCCCTCATCTGCATGGGAGATGGAGGGGTGGGTGCGCACGGGTTAATGCGCGCACGGCTGCGAGAAAAGACAAGGCAGAGAGGAAGGGCGAAGGAAGAGAGAAATTGGGAACAGGGGAGAAGCAAGAAGGGAGAAGGAAAGAGAAGCAAGACGGGAAAGGTGAAAATAAGGAAGGAGAAAGAGAGAAGCAATTAAAAAAACAGGAAGTTAAACAGGCATAATTTATGAGAACCGGAAAACAGGAAAGACGGGAAGAAAGAAAAGAGGAAAAAAAGGCATAAGCAAAGGAGGAAGGGGTTATGTAGTAGAAGCAAGAAACACAGGAAGAAGGGGAAGAAAGAAGAAAGTGTGGGAAAAAGGAGGGAAGGAAGGAAGGAGAGAAAGAAAGCAGAAAAACAAATGTGTAAAACCTAAAAGAAAAGAGAACGTGCGTAAAGCTGACTTAGAATTGAAAGGTAGGAGTTGAAAGGGTAAACATGAGAGAAGTGAACTAGAATAAAAGAGTTAGGAGAGGAAACATGGAGAGAAAGAAGGCAGAAAGAAAAATACTCGTGTAAAAGAGAGAAACCTAAAAGGAAAGAGTGTGCAAAGCTGACTAGCAATTGAAAGGTAGAAGTTGGACGAGTAAACACGAGAGAAGTGACCTAGAATAAAAGAGTTAGGAGAGGAAACAAGGAGAGAAAGAAGGCAGGAAGAAAAATAATCGTGTAAAAGAGAGAAAGCTAAAAGGAAAGAGTGTGCAAAGCTGACTCAGAATTGAAAGGGAGGAGTTGGAAGAGTAAACATGAGAGAAGTGACCTAGAATGGAAGAGTGGACGAGAGGAAACCTTGGCGCGGGGCAGGAAGCGCGAGACATGCGTGAAGTGTTTCCTGGCGCGGGGACGCTGGCCTGGGAAGGCCCTGGGCCGGGGCGGTGATGTCATGCAGCCTGCCTTGCACTCACCCCATCCTGCCCCCTCCCTGGCTCCACCCCCCCAGCCCTCCTCTCCCTCTGCTCTCTCATGCTTGCTTCTGGCGGATGGTTCACTGTCTCCACCATGTCTCCCCTCTGCAGGTCCGGCCGGCGACGCCTCCAGGCCAGCAGCCCTGGGCCCGGGGGCCCCTCAGCAGCAGCAGCATGCCCCTACCCTGCTTCCTGCTCCGCACCCTCCTGATCCGGCTGGCTGGCAGCAGGCTGGCTGCTTCCGGGGTGCAGTTCCTCAGGAAACGCCTCACCTGGGCCGGAGCCCACCTGGCCACCTTGCTGCGCCGCGTGTGGCGGCGGGCCACCTCGGAGGAATCCCGCCAAGCCGTGCTGGGCTGCGTGCTCTGCCTCCTCAACCTGGGCAAGAAGGTGGACGGCGAGTAAGAAGACCACCTCAACTGGCCACCAAGACTCCCCGAAGCCACCTGCGGCACAACTGGCCCTGTTGGCCTGCTCAAAGCTGGTGGTGACCTTCAGATGACCTTCAGCTGTCCATAGCCAAGAGGAGAAAGGTTTTCTGGCCTCCCAGGTGACATCTGTGAAGGAAGGCCCAACTTCCAGCTAAGAAAAGCTCCAGAAAGTCCTCTACCATCTTGTACGCTAGCCAAGGCCACCTAAAACCTCCTGAAGTGACCCTGGCCAAGCAAGGCAGGTGTGGAGGCAACAAGACATACAGACAACAGCAATCCCCCAACACCCGGCACACCCCGCCTCCCACACCAGGATTTGCAAAGGGTTTCCATCCTACTGACAAAAGATTGCTCCTTCCATTTTTGGCCAATCTTCACAGCCATTCCTCTTAAAACCTTTCACTTCTGGCACCTACCTTGGAGAACCGCTCGTCAAGGCGGGCGTGAAGGTACTTACACGCACCACCGACACCGAAGCCTCTTGGCCTGCACGGTGGCCGTCAACTTAAGTCCAGAGCAACATCCGAAAGCTGGGATCTTGTTGGCTATATCGACAAAAATTGATTCATCTCACGCCAAAGAAGTCTTCTCAAGACCATAGACAGCTTAAAGGCCATTGGCCAGCAGTCACCTCTGGCTGCATCTTCACTTTGGATAACAACCAATCAAAACACACGCAAAGACCCTGATACTGCACCCTAGCATCAACAGGACCATATCTGACCTTCTCACAGTCTTCAAGTGGCCTCAAACTTTCCAACTAAGGCCGCCCGCCTCAAGTGACCTTCTAAGCACCTTCTGTCCTGGCAAGCCTGCCTTCCAGTTGGACCAGTAGTTCTGAAGTCTTGGACAGCTCGCGAGGTGACCAGGCCTCAAAGACAGGCCTACAAGGTGAAACAGAGGCAACCAGAGACTGCCAAGGAATCTGAGGGCCAAAGCAGGCCTTCCTTCCACCCACACAAGAGCTCCAGACACCTTGGACACCCTCTGAAGGCCTTGCCAGGCCTCTCTGGCACCTCAGAGCGAAGAACAAGTCAACAAGGCCTCAGAAGGAAGCCAAGGCGAGGAGCTCGAGAAGCGGCCACTCCTAGGAGGCTTGAAACCAAGAGTTCCTTCTTTGTCTAAGTGTGTGAACGCCGTGAAGTCACCCTCACACATGGCTCCTGGGGATAAAAGGGCGGTTCTTCCTCGCGCCCATTGAGGCTTCGACTGAGGGAACAGCAGAGGAAAGCCAGGGGCGTGCCAACTCACCCATTCATCCAGGCCCTCTCTGGCTCACACAGAGGACTGCGGAGCCAGGAGCCCACCCAAAAGGGCCCTACGCAGAGCGGGCTGCAGCGACGGGAGCCCACCCCAATGGGTTCTACCTGGAGCCTCCATTCCCTTTAAGAATCTGCGTCTGATCCAGGCGCCAAGAAGACTGCTTTCTGCTCTGAGGGACCCTTCCTCGGCGCCCTGCCTTTCCCTGGCTGTGGAATCAAGGGGTTAAAGTCTGGAAACTTCTGCCTTTTACTCTCTCCTGTCTTTGGATTTGCGTTTTCAGCTTGTTGTGCGCACTGGGACCCTTTCCTCTTTCTACTGAAGACACTCACTGTGCGTTAGCTGCGGAGTTCGGGCCGCCACGAGGCCTCCACTCGCCCCCGGAAGTGCAGGGTTCCTTCCCTCCATTCCCTGCTTGTAAATATCTCCCCTAGACGGCCTGTCTCTGGCCGCCACGCCGGGCTCGGCCGGAGGATTGGTCTGTTTTTTCCGAGCCTTGCGCCAAGGCTGCAGGACGCGGCCCAAGGCCTCAGCTGTCGGGGGGCAGCTGCTGCAGGGGTGCTGGGGGTCCACCCCAGGCCCCCCCTGGTCCCCGAGGAGCGTCGCGTGCCGCCACCTGCCCCTTCCCTCCCAGGCAGCGCGCCAAAAGCGGGCAGGTGGGCGCGGACGCTGGCCCCGCTGGCCTCTTGAAGGCGCAGGGCGCGGTCCCTCTCTGCGCCCACCTGTCCGGCCCCCCTGGCCTGGATTAGACATTTGGTCACCGGGGGCCTCTTAAAACCCTTTCTGGAGCCTTCCTCGGGGGGCTGATGCTGCGGGGGGATGTCTGAGAGCACAGTCAGGAAGCTGCAGCCCTTCACGGTTGGCACCCGGCTCTCTCTGCCCAAATGCGCCGATGGGGACCCCGGCCTGGCCACCCTGGACAACGGCAGCCTGCACCCCAACCTTAACGACCGCGTGTCCCTCTACCTGGCCCGGGCCCAGGCGGGGTCCGGCCAGCCCTGCCCCCCCACAGCCGGGGCCCCAGGGAGCCCCACAGACTCCATCACCGAAGAGGACCGGATGAACCGGAACGCACTGGCCGCCCGCGCCATCAGGAAGATAACTCTCTCCAACTGGAGAGGAGGCCCGGCTGGGGTCACCGAGGGGACCCCCAGGGGCCCCCCAACTGGATCTGAGCGGAACCTTAACAACAACAACAGTCGGATGAGCCGGGACCTCCCGCGCATGACCGGGATGCACCGTGAGAACCGGCCCCAGGTGAAGGTAAGACACCTTAGGCCAGCAATGGCTTCTTAAACAAGACCGCTAGGGATTCTGGGACTTGTAGTTTCAAATGTGCTATTGGTTTGGGCCTGGAAGACCCAGAAACACAGGTATGGTTCAGTGTCTCACACATGACTTGGGGTTTCTTGGAGCTATGTTTAGAGTGTAATGTAATATATGTTTATCGATTTCCAATGACATATTTTATGGCGCAAACAAGGACACCATTTGAAATGCCTACAGAGTACAAAGCAAGAAAACCTATGCCAGACATAGCGCGTACTCTGAGCCCCCAAGCTGTCTCATTGCAGGTGGGAAGTATATGCTGCTGCCTGTCCATTTACATTCTCTACTATAAACGCAGCACTACAAGTACCAAAATGCAAAGGGACAAAACATACAGTACTGACTGCACATCAAACATCACTCCTGAAATGGAACGAGCTGCCTCGCGGCACTGCGCCTTCCACTTACCAGGGGGGAGGGATGTTTTCTGAAAATATAATGATACATAATAACTTTTGATATAGCTCTTAACACCACAGTTTGTAGGTCGAACCTACCAGACTGCTCCAAAGACCCACTGTCAGCTGACACAGTGGGCTTACAGCAGTACCCCTGGTTGCCATTGGCTGAGTTTATTAAGGTCCCTTATCCGGAAGTAGTTCTCCCAGACCCTTCTCTCTGCTGCCTGAGCGGAAGTCCAGCTTCCAGGGTCCGAGACCTGGTCCCAGCCCAGCCGGTCTCACCCTCCCCAGACCTCCCATGATCCTTTGCGTGCGCACCACATCTTCCGAGCCCTTAGAACAGAGGCCTTCAAACTTTTTGAAACCGAGACCCCCCTGTCAAACACGTTTAGGCCTAAGGACCCCCTCCTGACCATAAATTCTAGAACTTGGTACCCCTTGTCATTGACAACTATCGACAACCATAAACGCCCACAGCAAATCATTTTGACAGTGGGGAAATCATATTAAACAGTGTTTAGCAAACCAAATGTCAGCGAGCCTGGGGGCGTCAGGTGGCTACATATACAATAACAGGTAGCTTAAATGAAAAATACATTTAAAAAGTTGTTACTCGGGGGGGGGGGGGAGCATTGTAGTACATTAGGAAACCTCTATTAGTTATTGCACTGCAGAGGTCTGTGTGTAACCAGAGAGCCGCAGAATTAAATCTTGGTTGGTGCAGTGGGGAATAGTGACTTGTGGATTTTATACGACGTCACAGCCCGTTACAGAAAGCACTGTGAATGTGCAAGTCGTTCTTTTATTCTTGCATTACACACATTATAAGGTAGACTGCTACAAACTGTGCTAATAGTTTTAGGATAAAATGGAGCTTCCAAAAAGTAGATTTCAGTAGTACCTGAACATGAGGAATGCATTCTTTATTGCATAACTGTCCCTTTAACACCTCCTCAGAGGTACTGAGCGATTAAAAGCACGCACTTCACAGCCCAGTTGTTTATTCTTCTTACTACCACTAACAAAAAAATCTTTGCCATCACAAAGCAATTAAAGCCAGAACCGGTCCCAAGCACCATTTACATTTGCAGATTACCTCAATACCCACATTTGCATTTCATTCAGGCAAGCAGGCACCCTGGCAGGAAGGATTCTTTCACCTGTCTGCCCAACCTCTTCGTTTCACAGCACAGGAGACTCAATAAGTTAAAGCATTTTAACAACTGGAATGAAGCGTCCCGGTTTTCAAAAGGAAGAGCACGTGTTTTAGATTCCTGGCAGAAGTGAGGCCTGGAAATGCGAGACCCCTTTGGGACTCCACGGCCCCCCTTAGGGGGTCACGACCTACGGGGTCCACACCCCTTGCAGTCAGTCCTTAGCAGAGTGGTACAAAAGGGGGTGGTGATGGACGGAGCATCTGAACCAATCAAACACTCACACCCAGTCAACAGATCTGGGTTTGATCCATCACCGTTCTTTAGCCCACTCTGCCACCCCAGTTCAGACATGGCCATATGCAAATCAGTCTGACCCTGTGCCTCATAGGAACAGTCCAGCCTGAACTGCCAAGCCATGCCTTCCCTGGACCGGAAACAAGCTTCCAAGGACCGGTTTCTGGCATTCCAGCTGCCTTCAGCCAGGCTTGCTCGAATCCAGTGGCAAAGTGAGCAAGGGACTTACGTCTGAGCATACCCTGCCAACTTATGGTGAACAAAGCAGTACAAAAGGGGGTGGTGATGGACGGAGCATCTGAACCAATTAAACACTCACACCCAGTCAAAAGATCTGGGTTTGATCCATCACCGTTCTTTAGCCCACTCTGCCACCCCAGTTCAGACATGGCCATATGCAAATCAGTCTGACCCAGTGCCTCATGGGAACAGTCCAGCCCGAACTGCCAAGCCATGTCTTCCCTGGACCGGAAACAAGCTTCCGAGGACCGGTTTCTGGCATTTCAGCCGTCTTCAGCCGGGCTTGCTTGACTCCAGTGGCAAAGTGAGCAAGCTACTCACGTCTGAGCATACCCTGCCACACTTATGGCGAACAAAGTGGAGGCCAGGCCGGATAAGGGCACGTTCAGCCCCACTTGTCTAGTTTTTAAGCCAGGTGTTGGGCAAGACCTTTTGACTTTACTAAACTTATATAATATGCTTATAGCCCTCTTCATCCACTGGGCCGTTATTGCGTCATTCACATGTTTCTCCCTCCCACTGCAGCAAACACCATGTGGAAACGGGCCAGCCCCCTATGGTCTGACTTCACTGTGAGGGAGGGAAGGACATTCAGCTGTTTCGCAAGGAACACGCCAACGCACACAGCAATTCACTGCAATCAGAGCCGGACTGAGAACACAAAGCAGCCCTGGCAATTCTGTTGGACCGTCCCTGGGGTTGGGGTGGGGGATCATCACGGTTCAGAGGGCGGGCGAGGGTCTACGGCAGATTCATCAGCTTTTGCCAATGCTTATTTATAAGTGTCACAGTTCTGGCCAAGGACAGTGTGCGCCCAGTGCGGAAGGCAATATTACCTTTTGCCACAGGGGCGCTCCCCTTCCAGTCACTCAGACATTTTGTTATAATAATGCTATCAGTTGGTGGCGCTCTAAGGCTGCTTCCTTTAGCCTATGGATATCAATCAATCAATCATCAGGACTTGTATAAAACGGCTTGTCACCCCGGAGGGTCTCCAGGCGCTCTGTTTTGAGTGATTCTCGTTCAGAGAGAGGTGGTGGTCGAAAAGCCAGGTCTTCAACTCCCTAATAAACTCCCTCAGGCCTGGGCGTAGTTCGCAGAGTTTTGCTACTCGGAACTCCGCGAAGTTACAAAAAAACTTCACGAACTTCCGCGAGTGGCGGAGTGCAGTGCAAACTGCCGTTTGTGCTGGTATTCCTGCCACAAGGGTAGAAATTCTACCCGAGCATCAGCTCGTGCTCGCGAACCTACCATTCGCGTTCACGAACTTACCATTCGTGATTACGAGCCGGGAAAAAACTCTGCTGCACATCGTCAAGCGGATTTTTCTGTACTCCGTGAGTGCGGCATACAGAACACTCTGCAAACCCTGCGAACGGAGTGAAGTTCACCGCCAGGCCTATGCAGGACTTGGCGGCGAGGTAGGAGTAGGCACAGCCACCGCATCAGCTGGGACGGATGCGAGGGACGTAGGCTAATGCAAGGGGGGGCGGAGCCGAGCTCTCTGGACGGTTGGTAGAATGCTAGGCGGTAGTTGATGTAGGTGGGGCCGGTTTTGTGGAGGGCTATTTAGTCGTAAAGGAGGAGTTTGGGAGCCATCTCTTCTGGACGGGGAGCCAGTGGAGGGATTTGAGGTGAGGGGTGATGCTGGCTCTTCTGGGAATGTTCAGGACTAGTTGTGCTGCTGAGTTCTGGATGGCCTGGAGGTGGTTGTGGAGCTGGTTGGCAGTTCTGGCACAGAGGGCGTTGTCGTAGTCGAGGCAGCTCGAGATGAGGGTATTAGTTACTGTCTTCCTGATCGAGGTGGGTATCCACCAGAAGATCATGTGGAGGGTGTGGAAGCAGGCAGAGGAGATGGCGTTGATCTGTTGTTTCATGGTGACCTGGGTTCCTGGATGATGCAGAGGTTGCATGCGTGATCTGATGGGGAGGGTGGTGGGCCGAGAGCGGAGGACAACCAGCTGTTGTCCCAAGGGGAGGGCTTGTTTCCAAAACTGATGATCTCTGTCTTGTCTGAGTTGAGTTTTAGGCAGTCGGTTTTCTTCCAGGTGGAGATGTTGATCATGGTCGATTGGAAGTTGAGTCTTGCGGTGTCCGGGTCTTCTGATAAGGATAGAGATAGCTGGGTGTCGTTGGCGTAGGAGAACATGTCGAGTCCGTGGGGGCGGGCGATGTTGGCCAGAGGGGTCATGTACGTTTTGAAGAGGGTGGGGCTGAGGGAGGAGCCATGGGGTATGCCTAGGGTGACTAACTGGCATTGGTGCAAATTCAGGACGGCGAGGGTAAAAATTCAGGACAAAGGTTCAAAATTCAGGACACAAATTCAGGACAGGAGGTCAAAATTCAGGACAAAACTTCAGGACAATTGGATACGTTTTACAGACACATCAGAGGTCGCGCAATAGTATATAAGTAAGCCCAGCCGTATCCAAACATATTCAACCATTTGCAAACCTATCCATCATGTATCCTTCCATCTATCATTTCACTCATCCATCCCTTCATCCATCCTTTCACTCATTCATCCATTATCCATCCATCCGCCCTTTCACCCTATCCATCTGTACACTCATCCATCCACTCTTCTACCCATCCATCCATTCACTCATCCATCCAGCCATTTAATCTTTCACCCATCCAGCCATCCATTGACCTACTCATCCATCCACCCAGTCACTCATCCTTCCACCCATCCACCCTTTCAGTCATCTATCATCCTCCCTTTCTCTCTCCATCAACTCTTTCACTTAGCAATCCCTCCATCCATCCATCCACCCACCCATCCATCCATCTACCCATCCGCTCATTAATCCATCCATTGACCCTATCACTCATCCATCCTTTCTCTGATCCATTTATACTTTCACTCCTTCACTCATCGTTTCATCATTTTGCCCATCTACCTTCCATTCACTCACTCATCCATCATTACATCCACCCCTTCACTCATCCGTCCATCCATTCACCCTTGCACTTATCAATTCATCAATCCATCCATCATTTCACTCATCCATCCACCCACCCACTCACTCATCATCCACCTTTTCACTAATCCATCCTTTCACTCATCCATCCACCCTTTTACCCATCCAGCTACCCTTCCACCCATACATCCAGCTATTTACCTTTTCTCTCTTCCATCCTTCCACTCACTCATCAATCCATCCATCCTCTCTCATTATCCATCTATTCAATCTTTCATTCATCCATTCACCCTTTCACTAATTCATCCACCCATCCCTTCACTTACTCACTCGCCCACCTTTTCATATTAATTTTGAGCTGAGCCTTTTTGAGAAGAGGCCCATCAAGAACTTCACCCTCGCTGCAAGAGCCATTGCAGGACTGGGACAGAAGCCACTCAGGGCAGAGACAGGATCCACCACAGGGGGGGACAGAAGCCACCGAGGGCGGAGACAGGATCCACCACAGGGGGGGACAGGAGCCATCACAGGAGCCACAGGCATGGGGGGAACAGGATCCACTAGGGTGGGCACAGGGGTTGGTATGCAGTATTCTAGTATCATCTTATTCTCTTCCAGGGTGAGGGAGGGCTCCTCACTCCCTCCTGGACAAGATAACGAGAAGACAGGCTCTTTCCAAAATGTTAGTCCCCCCCCCTCCCACTGATGTACAGTACTGAAAGGAGATACTCCAAGAGAACTGATTTAACTGATTGTCCTCCATACTTTGTTAATGAGTGTGGGTGCGTTTGTGCCATTTCTTTATTTCATTACAATATAGACTGCATGTTTGAAGAATCGGTTTGTTTACAATTCAGTGACTAATTAAGCTCTGTGAAGAGAAGCACGTGCTGCCTCGGCCAGTTCTAGGATATTTGGGGCCCTGGGCAGAAAGGGGGAATGTCTCGCACTAATTGCAGATACAAGATGCATTCAGCAGGGCTGTTTGTATCTGAATAGACGCCCCTGCTCCTGAAGCTGCAGCCCCCCCCCCTCCCCCCTCCCCTCTCAGTCACCTTCGAGCACCTCTTAACAGCTCATCAAGGGCTGAAGGTGTGAGGGTTGCCATCCCGCTGTGCCTTTCCAATGCTGCGGGGTATCTGAGCTTTCACACAGCATCCAGTCAAGAAGGGAGTTGGGGGCCAGCTGTGCCAGTTGTGCGACCAGTTAAAATTACGGACAAATGGCGTCTGTTAAAGAATCCTTCACGGACAACGGACAGACGGCCGAAATTACGGACTGTCCATGAAATTTACGGACGGTTGGTCACCCTAGGTACGCCACATATGATGTTGTTGGATGCCGAGGTGAAGGGTGGGAGGTGGATGCTCTGGGTCTGTCCGGAGAGGAAGGAGACGATCCAGTCGAGCGCCGCCCTGGATGTCTATGCGCTGGAGTCTGGTGACGAGCATGTGGTGGGAGACCGTGTTGAAGGCTGCTGACAGGTCCAGCAGGATGAGGGCAGATCTGATGTTGCAAATCATATGCAAATCAGCCCTGCTTCTGCACCAATAGGAACAATCCAGCCTCAAATGACCCTGCAAAGTCTCCTCTGATTGGGAATCAGTGCAGCTGAGTTCCCTGATACCATGAGCCGGACCACTGGAATTATGCAGCAAGAAAGGGCCAAATTATGCGGCAGAGCAGGAAAAGGCAAATTATGTGGCATAATGCAGCACATTTTGATATAGTATTTATTCATTATTTGTCATTTTTAAACTTGGTAACACTCTCTAGGCATTGGTTGCATCTCATTAGTACCAGTTTGACACCCAAATATATCAATAAGCAACAGAAAGCTGGCCAGTCTGGTTTTGAGGTTTTGAAAAGGGCCTTTGACTGCGCAGTAACTTGTTGTTGTATTTTTAGTAACCTTTGAACCGTTTGAGCTAGAAACAACATTTTCTTTTTGTTAAACTCCGCAGATTATGCGGCAGATGATGGTTCTACATGGCAAACGAGGCAAATCTATAACTATGCGAAAATCGCAGCGGCCGCACAATCGCATAATTCCAGTGGCCCTGTCCATGAGCTATGGAATCCATGTGTGAACAAATGAGAAAAAAAAAACAAGGACCCCCTGAACAATGGATAGTTCAATTCCTAGGACAGGGACTTAAATGGTAGTGACAAAAACTCCTAGGCAATGTCAATAAAGCAAATACACACAGTATCTATAACATTAAGAAAACCCAGGAAGACAGAAAAAATATGTTCAAAGTTGTTACCATTTTAATAATTTCTTCTCATATTATCTAAACAAATGATATTAATACAAAACATAAAAAAATTAAACACAATATGTAACACATCACATTTAATCAATATGTATAAATAAAGGGTTAAAAAGTGGCAATATCTTTATTAACTCGACGCGCGTTTCGGCGTATACAACGCCTTCTTCAGGAATGCCACACAATTATCTAAAAATAAAAGAAAAAAGAGAACATACTCAGATTTCACAAATGGTTAACCGTATCTTGACATGTTTTCTCAAGAAAAACATCTATTTAAACAATTTGTATCTCTTTTTACATATATCTTTAAAAACACAATGTGTATCAGTAGCAACAATCTATGTACATAATCTGACTGTCTTCCCATGTATCACACATTATAATTTTATATTTATCTATGGTGCTATATCTGAGTGCTCAAAAATGAACCTTAAATCGGCAGATGACGGTTCTACATGGCAAACGAGGCAAATCTATAATTATGTGAAAATCGCAGCGGCCGCACATTCACATAATTCCTGTGGCCCTGTCCATCAGCTATGGAATCCATGTTTGAACATACATGCTACACTCAGGGTGTGTCACTGAGAGAAAGAAACACACTTAGGGTGAAAAGAACAAATAGTGATGGATGGAATGCTTGAATGTACCTTAGCCATTGCTTTTAAATCTGGGATGTATTTAATTCCATTGTTTTATTGCCACTAAAGACAGGGGGCATACACATGCAAATCAGACTTGGCCTTGTCCCAAAAATCTAGCCTGATCTACCGGCCCAAATCACATCTCCACATAAACATAAGCAACTCTAGACGTTTCGGCCTTGTTGTGCCTCCATTGTGAGGGCCAGCTTCAGGCCTGTGGTACAGTGAGATGACTGGCCTTCTTCTCTGCTGGGTTTTGTTCTCGGTCGACTGTGGTGTGTTTAGAGTTCTTGGGAGGCCGAAGTGTATTTATTGAAGTAGCTGGGTTTAGCTGACATAATTTGTTTGTGTTGAAAAAGAGGTCAGAGTGATGAGGGCACCGAGATTTTTAATATTTTCTGCCAGATTTAGGGTAGGTCTCAGTGCACAGCCATTTCAGTCAGACTGCCTCCAGTCTTGGGCACTTGAAAAGTCAATTCTGGCTATATGGATATCTCCGCATGGCATGCAGTGATTTCAGAGCATGGCCACTATAAGCCACTGTTGAGTCTCCAGTAGGGAAACATGTGTCTGCGATTGTTGAACGTCTTTGAGGGATGACAAAAGCCATGTTTTCAAGTGTTGCTGTCTTTAGACTGTGACTCTACTATGAGCTTTTTCGCGGAATCACTGAAGAGGTACGTGGACGACACTGAGTGATAACTTTCGCCCTGTAGCCTGATTTTGGTGTGACATCCTTTTATAAAGGGAAGGGAGTCAGTGACGGATCAATGTATGCTTATGGGGTGTGTCTATCCAACAGCACAGATTGGTGAGGTCAATCAGTCAGGGTTGGTAAAGTGCAACTACTCGCCCGCGAGGGTCTCATGGCGCTGGGGGTGAGAGGGGAGGCTCTGTTGAGTGCTGGGGTCATCCGAAGAACCAGGTCTTGAGCTACTTCCTGAATTGGGTCAATGTGGGAGAAGGACTTTTCTCCCGAGGTGTTTTTTTAACATGCCTGCACTGGGATCTGTCTTTTACAAAAAAAGTAGGGCCCGATTCACAGAACTAACTTAAGACAAAATCCTACACTTACTACTTTTGGTATTCACAGAAGGCATTTAGTAGTAGTAAAGTTAGGATTTTGTCTTAAGTTTGACTTAAGACAGACTTAAGACCAAGTTAAGACAAACTTAGGACAGACTTAAGACCAACTTAACACAGATTTAAGACAGACTTAGGACAGACTTAAGACAGATTTAAGACAAAATCCTAACTTTACTACTACTAAATGCCTTCTGTGAATACCAAAAGTAGTACGTTTAGGATTTTGTCTTAAGTTAGTTCTGTGAATCGGGCCCGTAGTGTCCAAGTGTTTGACCCTGTGTAGAAGAATCCCTCGACCACCACCACGCCACCAAGATTGTCTTGAAACAGAGAGCTCTGAATAAATCTCACAGATAACTCCATGTCATCAGGAGCACCACATTCCCGCCCCAGGATTTCATTTGGCCACCCAGTGCATTCTGGGTATTGCAGTACTGGTTCAAGTTAACTTAAACCAACTGCACTAAAGTTTAAAATTTGTGTTAATAGTTTCGATCAATAGTTTAGTTTGCTCAAGCGCTCTGTCCAGTTTCTCTGCATCCACTTTTTATTTCGCTTTTCATTTGTGCAGTCTTTGTTCTGACAGTTTCTTCTTCGGTCTTGTGCTGAGGCAGCATTGTCCCCATTATTCTGATGTATGTTTGGAGTGGGGGTTTATTTTATTTATTTTATTTATAAAGTTTTATATAGCGCCAACAAGATCCCAAAGGATATCAGAGCGCCTTACAATATGATGGGTCTGCCTCTTACTTGTGACTGGATGGCTCACTTGTCACCCCCTGAGAATGTAGCTTTTAGCAGTTTAGTGTATCCTTCCACTGCTGACGTCACGCACTTATTTTTATTTCTGTGTCTGGGAGTTCTGATCTAGACCAGGCAATGCTTCGACTTAGTGACACTTTTCCCCTCCCCCGTCTGTCTCTCCCTGCACACTAGCTGCTGTTCCTCACTATTAGCTTTGAGAATGCCTGTAAAATTGATCAAGCATTGGCAAAGCCAATAGCCACAACCGGCTAACCTGGACTGTTATTCTTTAAACTTTCAAGATGGCTGCCACATAACTTGTGGAGTTAACGCCCTGAAGGAGCCATCTTGGAAATATTCAACATATTGTTTCAAGATGTTCTGGGGGGTAGGTACTGGCTTTGCTAATGCTTTCTGTGTTAGATAAAACCAATACAGACCAACAACAAGCATTGGCAAAGTAACACCAATTGGATTTGCCAATGCTTGTTTGCTCCTAATTTCCCTTTCTATCTTCCTTTTATCCTCCTATTTTCCTTTCTCGGTAATTATTTTATATTTCATTCGATTTCGAACCATTTGATAGTATTCGTTTTTATTTTTTTAACTAAATGTTAAAACTTTTCCGACTTCAGCGGCGATATATGGTAAACCTAGTCAGAGCCCTGGTAATGGTCCATTGCCTGCTTTGGAACTGGGGAACCAGTTTTGAATCCCAGCGTCTGCTCACCAACCTGTGATTCTTGGCAAAGCTCCCAATCTCTCCTAACTAAAAAAAACAAGTCTGACCACGTGTACTGTAACCTGTTGCTCGTGTAAGCGGATGTATGACGGTACGACGCGTGGTATTACCACGCGTACCGTTATAACGCAGGTTTTTCAACGCAAGTCGTTACAACGACTTGCATTGGGGGGCGCTGGACAGTGAATAGTTTAATTGACTATTCCAACTCCAGTCCCCGTGGATAGTAGGGAAGGTGTTGGATAGTAAATTAAACTATTCCCTATCCTAGAGCGCCCTCCAGCGAAAGTCGTTGTAACGACTTTCGTTCTAAAACCTGCGTTGTAATGGTACCGCGTTGTTAGAGTTTCGTTGTAAAGGTTGTTCACCGTGTAAGCATCGAATGCCCTTGGATCAAGTTGTGCTATATAAATTAAACTGCAAAAATTAAGACAGGTCCCTTGAAGAACCCACAGAATCTGGGCAGATCGGAGCTTCAAACCGAGGGCAGAACACGACCCCCTGCGGTTCAGGAAACTCTTGGAAACTGAGATACTTGCATTGGGTTTTGCCTGAGCAGCTGATTTTGTAACTAGGAAGAGGGTGGAGAATCCTAGGTTTGGCCCCGCCCTTGCTTTCCTAGGATGCAACGTGTTGACGTCACTGTCAGGCACCAATGTGACACTATACGAGAACTAATATATAAAGTGTCGGGGACTTAGCTTAGTCAATAATTTTAAGGGGTGAGTCTGGCCATCATATGCCCAGCCCAGGACAGCAGGCTAGAATAAACCCAGCCCAGGACAGCGGGCTAGCATAAACCCAGCCCAGGGCAGCGGGATAGCATAAGCCCAGCCCAGGACAGCAGACTAGCATAAGCCCAGCCAGGGCAGCAGGGTAGCATAAACCCAGCCCAGGACAGCGGGCTAGCATAAGCCCAGCCCAGGACAGCAGACTAGCATAAGCCCAGTCCAGGGCAGCAGGGTAGAATAAACCCAGCCCAGGACAGCGGGCTAGCATAAACCCAGCCCAGGGCAGCGGGATAGCATAAGCCCAGCCCAGGACAGCAGACTAGTATAAGCCCAGTCCAGGGCAGCAGGGTAGAATAAACCCAGCCCAGGACAGCGGGCTAGCATAAACCCAGCCCAGGGCAGCGGGATAGCATAAGCCCAGCCCAGGACAGCAGACTAGCATAAGCCCAGCCAGGGCAGCAGGGTAGCATAAACCCAGCCCAGGACAGCGGGCTAGCATAAGCCCAGCCCAGGACAGCAGACTAGCATAAGCCCAGTCCAGGGCAGCAGGGTAGCATAAACCCAGCCCAGGACAGCGGGCTAGCACAAACCCAGCCCAGGGCAGCAGGCTAACATAAACCCAGCCCAGGACAGCGGGCTAGCATAAACCCAGCCCAGGACAGCAGGCTGGCATAAGCCCAGCCCAGGACAGCAGGCTAGCATTAGCCCAGCCCAGGGCAGCGGGCTAGCATAAGCCCAGCCCAGGACAGCAGGCTAGCATAAACCCAGCCCAAGTCAGCAGGCTAGCATAAACATAGCCCAGGGCAACTGGCTAGCATAGACCCATCCCAGGACAGCAGGCTGCATAAACATAGCCCAGGGCAGCAGGCTAGAATAAACCCAGCCCATGACAGCAGGCTGGCATAAGCCCAGCCCAGGACAGCAGGCTAGCATAAACCCAGCCCAGGACAGCAGGCTAGCATAAACCCAGCCCAGGACAGCAGGGTAGGATAAACCCAGCCCAGGACAGCAGGCTAGCATAAACTCAGCCCCAGGCAGCAGGCTAGCATAAGCCCAGCCCAAGACAGCAGGCTGGCATAAACCCAGCCCAGGACAGCAGGGTAGCATAAGCCCAGCCCAGGGCAGCAGGCTAGCATAAGCCCAGCCCAGGACAGCAGGCTAGCATAAACCCAGCCCAGGGCAGCAGGCTAGAATAAACCCAGCCCAGGACAGCAGGCTAGCATAAGCCCAGCCCAGGACAGCAGGCTAGCATAGACCCAGCCCACGACAGCAGGCTGGCATAAGCCCAGCCCCGGACAGCAGGCTAGAATAAACCCTGCCCAGGACAGGACAGCAGGCTAGGATAAACCCAGCCTAGGACAGCAGGCTAGGATAAGCCCAGCGCAGGACAGTAGGCTAGCATAAACCCAACCCAGGACAGCAGGCTAGCATAAGCCCAGTCCAGGACAGCAGGATAGAATATACCCAGCCCAGGACAGCAGGCTAGCATAAACTCAGCCCCAGGCAGCAGGCTCACATAAGCCCAGCCCAAGACAGCAGGCTAGGATAAACCCAGCCCAGGACAGCAGGGTAGCATAAGCCCAGCCCAGGGCAGCAGGCTGGCATAACCCAGCCCAGGACAGCAGGCTAGGATAAACCCAGCCCAGGGCAGCAGGCTAGAATAAACCCAGCCCAGGACAGCAGGCTAGCATAAGCCCAGCCCAGGGCAGCAGGCTCACATAAGCCCAGCCCAAGACAGCAGGCTAGCATAAACCCAGCCCAGGGCAGCAGGCTAGAATAAACCCAGCCCAGGACAGCAGGCTGGCATAACCCAGCCCAGGAGGCTAGGATAAACCCAGCCCAGGGCAGCAGGCTAGAATACACCCAGCCCAGGACAGCAGGCTAGAATAAACCCAACCCAGGACAGCAGGCTGGCATAAGCCAAGCCCAGGACAGGACAGCAGGCTAGCAAAAACCCAGCCAAGGACAGCAGACAGAATAAATCCAGCCCAGGACAGCAGACTGGCATAAGCCCAGCCCAGGAGGCTACCCTAAACCCAGCCCAGGACAGCATGGTAGCATAAGCCCAGCCCAGGACAGCAGGCTAGGATAAACCCAGCCCAGGACAGCAGACTAGAATAAACCCAGCCCAGGACAGCAGGCTAGCATAATCCCAGCCCAGGACAGCAGGCTAGCATAGACCCGGCCCAAGGCAGCAGGCTAGAATAAACCCAACCCAGGACAGCAGGCTGGCATAAGCCCAGCCCAGGACAGAACAGCAGGCTAGCAAAAACCCAGCCAAGGACAGCAGCCAGAATAAATCCAGCCCAGGACAGCAGACTGGCATAAGCCCAGCCCAGGACAACAGGCTACCCTAAACCCAGCCCAGGACAGCAGGGTAGCCTAAACCCAGCCCAGGACAGCAGGGTGGCACAAACCCAGCCCGGGACAGCAGGCTAGCATAAGCCCAGCCCAGGGCAGCAGGCTAGCATAAGCCCAGCCCAGGACAGCAGGCTACCCTAAACCCAGCCCAGGACAGCAGGGTAGCATAAGCCCAGCCCAGGGAAGCAGGCTAGCATAGACCCAGCCCAGGACAGCAGGCTAGCATAAACTCAGCCCCAGGCAGCAGGCTAGCATAAGCCCAGCCCAAGACAGCAGGATAGCATAAACCCAACCCAGGACAGCAGGCTGGCATAAACCCAGCCCTGGATAGCAGGCTATCATAAGCCAGCTCGGGACAGCAGGCTAGCATAAGCCCAGCCCAGGACAGCAGGCTAGCATAAACCCACCCCAGGGCAGCAGGCTAGCATAAACCCAGCCCAGGACAGCAGGCTAGCATAAACCCAGCCCAGGACAGCAGGCTAGGATAAACCCAGCCCAGGACAGCAGGCTAGGTTAAGCCCAGCCCAGGACAGCAGGCTAGAATAACCCCAGCCCAGGACAGCAGGCTAGCATAAGCCAGCCCAGGACAGCAGGCTAGGTTAAGCCCAGCCCAGGACAGCAGGCTAGAATAAACCCAGCCCAGGACAGCAGGCTAGCATAAACCCAGCCCAGGACAGCAGGCTAGGATAAAACCAGCCCAGGATAGCAGGCTATCATAAGCCAGCCCAGGACAGCAGGCTAGGTTAAGCCCAGCCCAGGACAGCAGGGGTAGAATAACCCCAGCCCAGGACAGCAGGCTAGCATAAGCCAGCCCAGGACAGCAGGCTAGGTTAAGCCCAGCCCAGGACAGCAGGCTAGAATAAACCCAGCCCAGGACAGCAGGCTAGGATAAACCCAGCCCAGGACAGAAGGCTAGCATAAGCCCAGCCCAGGACAGCAGGCTAGCATAAGCACAGCCCAGGGCAGCAGGCTAGCATAAGCCCAGCCCAGGGCAGCAGCCTAGAATAAACCCAGACCAGGACAGCAGGCTAGGATAAACCCAGCCCAGGACAGAAGGCTAGCATAAGCCCAGCCCAGGGCAGCAGCCTAGCATAAGCCCAGCCCAGGACAGCAGGCTAGAAAAGCCCAGCCCAGGACAGAAGGCTAGCATAAGCCCGGCCCAGGACAGCAAGCTAGCATAAACCCAGCCCAGGACAGCAGGCTAGCATAAACCCAGCCCAGGACAGCAGGCTAGCATAAACTCAGCCCAGGACAGCAGGCTAGCATAAATCAAGCCTAGGACAGCAGGCTAGCATAAGCCCAGCCCAGGACAGCAGGCTAGGATAGACCCAGCCTAGGGCAGCAGGCTAGCGTAAGCCCAGCCCAGGACAGCAGGCTAGCGTAAGCCCAGCCCAGGACAGCAGGCTAGCGTAAGCCCAGCCCAGGACAGCAGGCTCGCATAAACCCTGCCCAGGACAGCAGGCTAGCCTAAACCCAGCCCAGGACAGCAGGCTAGCATAAACCCAGCCCAGGACAGCAGGCTAGCGTAAGCCCAGCCCAGGACAGCAGGCTAGCATAAACCCAGCCCAGGGCAGCAGGCTAGCATAAACCCAGCCCAGGACAACAGGCTAGCATAATCCCATATCAGGGCAGCTAGCTAGCATAGCCCCAGCCCAGGACAGGAGGCTAGCATAGACCCAGCCCAGGGCAGCAGGCTAGAATAAACCCAGCCCAGAACAGCAGGCTAGCATGAACCCAGCCCAGGACAGCAGGCTAGCATAAGCCCAGCCCAGGACAGCAGCTAGCATAAACCCAGCCCAGGTCAGCAGGCTAGCA
This sequence comes from Lissotriton helveticus, assembly GCF_964261635.1. Taxonomy (NCBI): domain Eukaryota; kingdom Metazoa; phylum Chordata; class Amphibia; order Caudata; family Salamandridae; genus Lissotriton; species Lissotriton helveticus. Next base: position 33,526,897 of record NC_136067.1, on the reverse strand, counting down.
TAAGCCCAGCCCAGGACAGCAAACTAGCATAAACCCAGCCCAGGACAGCAGACTAGCATAAGCCCAGCCAGGGCAGCAGGCTAGAATAAACCCTGCCCAGGACAGCAGGCTAGCGTAAGCCCAGCCCAGGACAGCAGGCTAGCATAAACCCAGCCCAGGGCAGCAGGGTAGAATAAACCCAGCCCAGGACAGCAGGCTAGAATAAACCCAACCCAGGACAGCAGGCTGGCATAAGCCAAGCCCAGGACAGGACAGCAGGCTAGCAAAAACCCAGCCAAGGACAGCAGACAGAATAAATCCAGCCCAGGACAGCAGACTGGCATAAGCCCAGCCCAGGACAGCAGGCTACCCTAAACCCAGCCCAGGACAGCATGGTAGCATAAGCCCAGCCCAGGACAGCAGGCTAGGATAAACCCAGCCCAGGACAGCAGACTAGAATAAACCCAGCCCAGGACAGCAGGCTAGCATAATCCCAGCCCAGGACAGCAGGCTAGCATAGACCCGGCCCAAGGCAGCAGGCTAGAATAAACCCAACCCAGGACAGCAGGCTGGCATAAGCCCAGCCCAGGACAGAACAGCAGGCTAGCAAAAACCCAGCCAAGGACAGCAGCCAGAATAAATCCAGCCCAGGACAGCAGACTGGCATAAGCCCAGCCCAGGACAACAGGCTACCCTAAACCCAGCCCAGGACAGCAGGGTAGCCTAAACCCAGCCCAGGACAGCAGGGTGGCACAAACCCAGCCCAGGACAGCAGGCTAGCATAAGCCCAGCCCAGGGCAGCAGGCTAGCATAAGCCCAGCCCAGGACAGCAGGCTACCCTAAACCCAGCCCAGGACAGCAGGGTAGCATAAGCCCAGCCCAGGGAAGCAGGCTAGCATAGACCCAGCCCAGGACAGCAGGCTAGCATAAACTCAGCCCCAGGCAGCAGGCTAGCATAAGCCCAGCCCAAGACAGCAGGATAGCATAAACCCAACCCAGGACAGCAGGCTGGCATAAACCCAGCCCTGGATAGCAGGCTATCATAAGCCAGCTCGGGACAGCAGGCTAGCATAAGCCCAGCCCAGGACAGCAGGCTAGCATAAACCCACCCCAGGGCAGCAGGCTAGCATAAACCCAGCCCAGGACAGCAGGCTAGCATAAACCCAGCCCAGGACAGCAGGCTAGGATAAACCCAGCCCAGGACAGCAGGCTAGGTTAAGCCCAGCCCAGGACAGCAGGCTAGAATAACCCCAGCCCAGGACAGCAGGCTAGCATAAGCCAGCCCAGGACAGCAGGCTAGGTTAAGCCCAGCCCAGGACAGCAGGCTAGAATAAACCCAGCCCAGGACAGCAGGCTAGCATAAACCCAGCCCAGGACAGCAGGCTAGGATAAAACCAGCCCAGGATAGCAGGCTATCATAAGCCAGCCCAGGACAGCAGGCTAGGTTAAGCCCAGCCCAGGACAGCAGGGGTAGAATAACCCCAGCCCAGGACAGCAGGCTAGCATAAGCCAGCCCAGGACAGCAGGCTAGGTTAGGCCCAGCCCAGGACAGCAGGCTAGAATAAACCCAGCCCAGGACAGCAGGCTAGGATAAACCCAGCCCAGGACAGAAGGCTAGCATAAGCCCAGCCCAGGACAACAGGCTACCCTAAACCCAGCCCAGGACAGCAGGGTAGCCTAAACCCAGCCCAGGACAGCAGGGTGGCACAAACCCAGCCCAGGACAGCAGGCTAGCATAAGCCCAGCCCAGGGCAGCAGGCTAGCATAAGCCCAGCCCAGGACAGCAGGCTACCCTAAACCCAGCCCAGGACAGCAGGGTAGCATAAGCCCAGCCCAGGGAAGCAGGCTAGCATAGACCCAGCCCAGGACAGCAGGCTAGCATAAACTCAGCCCCAGGCAGCAGGCTAGCATAAGCCCAGCCCAAGACAGCAGGATAGCATAAACCCAACCCAGGACAGCAGGCTGGCATAAACCCAGCCCTGGATAGCAGGCTATCATAAGCCAGCTCGGGACAGCAGGCTAGCATAAGCCCAGCCCAGGACAGCAGGCTAGCATAAACCCACCCCAGGGCAGCAGGCTAGCATAAACCCAGCCCAGGACAGCAGGCTAGCATAAACCCAGCCCAGGACAGCAGGCTAGGATAAACCCAGCCCAGGACAGCAGGCTAGGTTAAGCCCAGCCCAGGACAGCAGGCTAGAATAACCCCAGCCCAGGACAGCAGGCTAGCATAAGCCAGCCCAGGACAGCAGGCTAGGTTAAGCCCAGCCCAGGACAGCAGGCTAGAATAAACCCAGCCCAGGACAGCAGGCTAGCATAAACCCAGCCCAGGACAGCAGGCTAGGATAAAACCAGCCCAGGATAGCAGGCTATCATAAGCCAGCCCAGGACAGCAGGCTAGGTCAAGCCCAGCCCAGGACAGCAGGGGTAGAATAACCCCAGCCCAGGACAGCAGGCTAGCATAAGCCAGCCCAGGACAGCAGGCTAGGTTAAGCCCAGCCCAGGACAGCAGGCTAGAATAAACCCAGCCCAGGACAGCAGGCTAGGATAAACCCAGCCCAGGACAGAAGGCTAGCATAAGCCCAGCCCAGGACAGCAGGCTAGCATAAGCACAGCCCAGGGCAGCAGGCTAGCATAAGCCCAGCCCAGGGCAGCAGCCTAGAATAAACCCAGCCCAGGACAGCAGGCTAGGATAAACCCAGCCCAGGACAGAAGGCTAGCATAAGCCCAGCCCAGGGCAGCAGCCTAGCATACGCCCAGCTCAGGACAGCAGGCTAGAAAAGCCCAGCCCAGGACAGAAGGCTAGCATAAGCCCGGCCCAGGACAGCAAGCTAGCATAAACCCAGCCCAGGACAGCAGGCTAGCATAAACCCAGCCCAGGACAGCAGGCTAGCATAAACTCAGCCCAGGACAGCAGGCTAGCATAAATCAAGCCTAGGACAGCAGGCTAGCATAAGCCCAGCCCAGGACAGCAGGCTAGGATAGACCCAGCCTAGGGCAGCAGGCTAGCGTAAGCCCAGCCCAGGACAGCAGGCTAGCGTAAGCCCAGCCCAGGACAGCAGGCTAGCGTAAGCCCAGCCCAGGACAGCAGGCTCGCATAAACCCTGCCCAGGACAGCAGGCTAGCCTAAACCCAGCCCAGGACAGCAGGCTAGCATAAACCCAGCCCAGGACAGCAGGCTAGCGTAAGCCCAGCCCAGGACAGCAGGCTAGCATAAACCCAGCCCAGGGCAGCAGGCTAGCATAAACCCAGCCCAGGACAACAGGCTAGCATAATCCCATATCAGGGCAGCTAGCTAGCATAGCCCCAGCCCAGGACAGGAGGCTAGCATAGACCCAGCCCAGGGCAGCAGGCTAGAATAAACCCAGCCCAGAACAGCAGGCTAGCATGAACCCAGCCCAGGACAGCAGGCTAGCATAAGCCCAGCCCAGGACAGCAGCTAGCATAAACCCAGCCCAGGTCAGCAGGCTAGCATAAGCCCAGCCCAGGACAGCAAACTAGCATAAACTCAGCCCAGGACAGCAGACTAGCATAAGCCCAGCCAGGGCAGCAGGCTAGAATAAACCCTGCCCAGGACAGCAGGCTAGCGTAAGCCCAGCCCAGGACAGCAGGCTAGCATAAACCCAGCCCAGGGCAGCAGGGTAGAATAAACCCAGCCCAGGACAGCAGGCTAGAATAAACCCAACCCAGGACAGCAGGCTGGCATAAGCCAAGCCCAGGACAGGACAGCAGGCTAGCAAAAACCCAGCCAAGGACAGCAGACAGAATAAATCCAGCCCAGGACAGCAGACTGGCATAAGCCCAGCCCAGGACAGCAGGCTACCCTAAACCCAGCCCAGGACAGCATGGTAGCATAAGCCCAGCCCAGGACAGCAGGCTAGGATAAACCCAGCCCAGGACAGCAGACTAGAATAAACCCAGCCCAGGACAGCAGGCTAGCATAATCCCAGCCCAGGACAGCAGGCTAGCATAGACCCGGCCCAAGGCAGCAGGCTAGAATAAACCCAACCCAGGACAGCAGGCTGGCATAAGCCCAGCCCAGGACAGAACAGCAGGCTAGCAAAAACCCAGCCAAGGACAGCAGCCAGAATAAATCCAGCCCAGGACAGCAGACTGGCATAAGCCCAGCCCAGGACAACAGGCTACCCTAAACCCAGCCCAGGACAGCAGGGTAGCCTAAACCCAGCCCAGGACAGCAGGGTGGCACAAACCCAGCCCAGGACAGCAGGCTAGCATAAGCCCAGCCCAGGGCAGCAGGCTAGCATAAGCCCAGCCCAGGACAGCAGGCTACCCTAAACCCAGCCCAGGACAGCAGGGTAGCATAAGCCCAGCCCAGGGAAGCAGGCTAGCATAGACCCAGCCCAGGACAGCAGGCTAGCATAAACTCAGCCCCAGGCAGCAGGCTAGCATAAGCCCAGCCCAAGACAGCAGGATAGCATAAACCCAACCCAGGACAGCAGGCTGGCATAAACCCAGCCCTGGATAGCAGGCTATCATAAGCCAGCTCGGGACAGCAGGCTAGCATAAGCCCAGCCCAGGACAGCAGGCTAGCATAAACCCACCCCAGGGCAGCAGGCTAGCATAAACCCAGCCCAGGACAGCAGGCTAGCATAAACCCAGCCCAGGACAGCAGGCTAGGATAAACCCAGCCCAGGACAGCAGGCTAGGTTAAGCCCAGCCCAGGACAGCAGGCTAGAATAACCCCAGCCCAGGACAGCAGGCTAGCATAAGCCAGCCCAGGACAGCAGGCTAGGTTAAGCCCAGCCCAGGACAGCAGGCTAGAATAAACCCAGCCCAGGACAGCAGGCTAGCATAAACCCAGCCCAGGACAGCAGGCTAGGATAAAACCAGCCCAGGATAGCAGGCTATCATAAGCCAGCCCAGGACAGCAGGCTAGGTTAAGCCCAGCCCAGGACAGCAGGGGTAGAATAACCCCAGCCCAGGACAGCAGGCTAGCATAAGCCAGCCCAGGACAGCAGGCTAGGTTAAGCCCAGCCCAGGACAGCAGGCTAGAATAAACCCAGCCCAGGACAGCAGGCTAGGATAAACCCAGCCCAGGACAGAAGGCTAGCATAAGCCCAGCCCAGGACAGCAGGCTAGCATAAGCACAGCCCAGGGCAGCAGGCTAGCATAAGCCCAGCCCAGGGCAGCAGCCTAGAATAAACCCAGCCCAGGACAGCAGGCTAGGATAAACCCAGCCCAGGACAGAAGGCTAGCATAAGCCCAGCCCAGGGCAGCAGCCTAGCATAAGCCCAGCCCAGGACAGCAGGCTAGAAAAGCCCAGCCCAGGACAGAAGGCTAGCATAAGCCCGGCCCAGGACAGCAAGCTAGCATAAACCCAGCCCAGGACAGCAGGCTAGCATAAACCCAGCCCAGGACAGCAGGCTAGCATAAACTCAGCCCAGGACAGCAGGCTAGCATAAATCAAGCCTAGGACAGCAGGCTAGCATAAGCCCAGCCCAGGACAGCAGGCTAGGATAGACCCAGCCTAGGGCAGCAGGCTAGCGTAAGCCCAGCCCAGGACAGCAGGCTAGCGTAAGCCCAGCCCAGGACAGCAGGCTAGCGTAAGCCCAGCCCAGGACAGCAGGCTCGCATAAACCCTGCCCAGGACAGCAGGCTAGCCTAAACCCAGCCCAGGACAGCTGGCTAGCATAAACCCAGCCCAGGACAGCAGGCTAGCGTAAGCCCAGCCCAGGACAGCAGGCTAGCATAAACCCAGCCCAGGACAGCAGGCTAGCATAAACCCAGCCCAGGACAACAGGCTAGCATAATCCCATATCAGGGCAGCTAGCTAGCATAGCCCCAGCCCAGGACAGGAGGCTAGCATAGACCCAGCCCAGGGCAGCAGGCTAGAATAAACCCAGCCCAGAACAGCAGGCTAGCAAGAACCCAGCCCAGGACAGCAGGCTAGCATAAGCCCAGCCCAGGACAGCAGCTAGCATAAACCCAGCCCAGGTCAGCAGGCTAGCATAAGCCCAGCCCAGGACAGCAAACTAGCATAAACCCAGCCCAGGACAGCAGACTAGCATAAGCCCAGCCAGGGCAGCAGGCTAGAATAAACCCTGCCCAGGACAGCAGGCTAGCGTAAGCCCAGCCCAGGACAGCAGGCTAGCATAAACCCAGCCCAGGACTGCAGGCTAGCATAAACCAAGCCTAGGACAGCAGGCTAGCATAAGCCCAGCCCAGGACAGCAGGCTAGCATAAACCCAGCCCAGGACAGCAGGCTAGCATAAACCAAGCCTAGGACAGCAGGCTAGCATAAGCCCAGCCCAGGACAGCAGGCTAGCATAAGCCCAGCCCAGGACAGCAGGCTAGCATAAACCCAGCCCAGGACAGCAGGCTAGCATAAACCCAGCCCAGGACAGCAGGCTAGCATAGACCCAGCCCAGGACAGCAGGCTAGCGTGAACCAAGCCTAGGACAGCAGGCTAGCATAAGCCCAGCCCAGGACAGCAGGCTAGGATAAACCCAGCCCAGGACAGCAGGCTAGCATAAACCCAGCCCAGGACACCAGGCTAGCATAAACCAAGCCTAGGACAGCAGGTTAGCATAAGCCCAGCCCAGGACAGCAGGCTGGCATAAGCCCAGCCCAGGACAGCAGGCTTGCATAAACCCAGCCCAGGACAGCAGGCTGGCATAAACACAGCCCAGGACAACAGGCTAGCATAAACCCAGCCCAGGGCAGCAGGCTAGCATAAACCCAGCCCAGGACAGCAGGCTAGCATAAACCCCACCCAGGACAGCAGGCTAGCATAAGCCCAGCCCAGGGCAGCAGGCTAGAATACGCCCAGCCCAGGGCAGCAGGCTAGCATAAACCCAGCCCAGGACAGCAGGCTAGTATAATCCCGGCCCAGGACAGCAGGCAAGCATAAGCCCAGGACAGCAGACTAGCATAAACCCAGCCCAGGACAGCGGGCTAGCATACGCCCAGCCCAGGGCAGCAGGCTAGCATAAACACAACCCAGGACAGAAGGCTAGCATAAACCCAGCCCAGGACAGCAAGCTGGCATAAACCAGCCCAGGGTAGCAGCCTGGCATAAGCCCAGCCCAGGACAGCAGGGTAGCACAAGCCCAGCCCCTGGCAGCAGGCTAGAATAAACCCAGCCCAGGACAGCAGGCAAGCATAAGCCCAGCCCAGGACAGCAGGCTAGCATAAACCCAGCCCCTGGCAGCAGGCTAGCATAAACCCAGCCCAGGACAGCAGGCTAGCATAAACCCTGCCCAGGACAGCAGGCTAGCATAATCCCGGCCCAGGACAGCAGGCTAGCATAAGCCCAGCCCAGGACAGCAGGCTAGAATAAACCGAGCCCAGGACAGCAGGCTAGCATAAACCCAGCCCAGGACAGCAGGCTAGAATACGCCCAGGACAGCAGGCTAGCATAAACCCAGCCCAGGACAGCAGGCTAGCATAAACCCAGCCCAGGACAGCAGGATAGCATAAACCCAGCCCAGGGCAGCAGGCTTGTATAATCCCAGCCCAGGACAGTAGGCTAGCATAAACCCAGCCCCTGGCAGCAGGCTAGCATAAACCCAGCCCAGGACAGCAGGCAAACATAAACCCAGCCGAGGACAGCAGGCTAGCATAAACCCAGCCCAGGACAGCAGGCAAACATAAATCCAGCCTAGGACAGCAGGCTAGCATAAACCCAGCCTAAGACAGCAGGCAAGCATAATCCCAGCCCAGGACAGCAGGCTAGCATATACCCAGCACGTGACAGCAGACTAGGATAAACCGAGCCCAGGACAGCAGACTAGCATAAGCCCAGCCCAGGACAGCAGGCTAGCAGAGACCCAGCCCAGGACAGCAGGCTAGCATAAACCCAGCCCAGGACAGCAGGCTAGCATAAGCCCAGCCCAGGACAGCAGGCTAGCATAAGCCCAGCCCAGGGCAGCAGGCTAGAATACGCCCAGCCCAGGACAGCAGGCTAGCATAAACCCAGCCCAGGACAGCAGGCTAGCATAAACCCAGCCCAGGACAGCAGGCTAACATAAGCCCAGTCCAGGACAGCAGGCTAGCATAAACCCAGCCCAGGACAGCAGGCTAGCATAAGCCCAGCCCAGGACAGCAGGCTAGCATAAGCCCAGCCCAGGGCAGCAGGCTAGAATACGCCCAGCCCAGGGCAGCAGGCTAGCATAAACCCAGCCCAGGACAGCAGGCTAGCATAAACCAGCCGAGGGCAGCAGGCTGGCATAAGCCCAGCCCAGGACAGCAGGCTAGCATAAACCCAGCCCCTGGCAGCAGGCTAGAATAAACCCAGCCCAGGACAGCAGGCAAGCATAATCCCAGCCCAGGACAGCAGGCTAGCATAGACCCAGCCCAAGGCAGCAGGCTAGAATAACCCCAGCCCAGGACAGCAGGCTAGCATAATCCCAGCCCAGGACAGCAGGCTAGAATAAACCCAGCCCAGGGCAGCAAGCTAGCATAAACCCAGCCCATGGCAGCAGGCTAGCATAAACCCAGCCCAGGACAGCAGGCTAGCATAAACCCAGCCCAGGGCAGCAGGCTAGCATAAGCCCAGCCCAGGACAGCAGGCTAGCATAAACCCCACCCAGGGCAGCAGGCTAGCATAAACCCAGCCCAGGGCAGCAGGCTAGCATAAACCCAGCCCAGGACAGCAGGCTAGCATAAACCCAGCCCAGGGCAGCAGGCTAGCATAAACCCCACCCAGGACAGCAGGCTAGCATAAACCCAGCCCAGGGCAGCAGGCTAGCATAAGCCCAGCCCAGGACAGCAGGCTAGAATAAACCCCACCCAGGACAGCAGGCTAGCATAAGCCCAGCCCAGGACAGCAGGCTAGAATAAACCCCACCCAGGACAGCAGGCTAGCATAAACCCAGCCCAGGGCAGCAGGCTAGCATAAGCCCAGCCCAGGGCAGCAGGCTAGCATAAGCCCAGCCCAGGACAGCAGGCTAGCATAAACCCAGCCCAGGACAGCAGGCTAGCATAAACCCCACCCAGGACAGCAGGCTAGCATAAACCCTGCCCAGGACAGCAGGCTAGCATAAGCCCAGCCCAGGACAGAAGGCTAGCATAATCCCAGCCCAGGACAGCAGGCTAGCATAAGCCCAGCTCAAGACAGCAGGCTAGCATAAACCCAACCCAGGACACAGGCTAGCATAAACCCAGCCCAGGACAGCAGGCCAGCATAAACCCAACCCAGGACAGCAGGCTAGCATAAACCCAGCCCAGGACAGCAGGCTGGCAAAGGCCCAGCCCAGGACAGCAGGCTAGGATAAACCCAGCCCAGGACAGCAGGCTAGCATAAGCCCAGCCCAAGGCAGCAGGCTAGAATAAACCGAGCCCAGGACAGCAGGCTAGCATAAACCCAGCCCAGGACAGCAGGCTAGCATAAGCCCAGCCCAGGACAGCAGGCTAGAATAAACCCAGCCCAGAGCAGCAGGCTAGCATAAACCCAGCCCAGGACAGCAGGCTAGCATAAACCCAGCCTAGGACAGCAGGCTAGGATAAACCCAGCCCAGGACAGCAGGCTAGCATAAGTCCAGCCCAGGACAGCAGGCTAGAATAAACCCCACCCAGGACAGCAGGCTAGCATAAGCCCAGCCCAGGACAGCAGGCTAGAATAAACCCAGCCCAGATTAGCAGGCTAGCATAATCCCAGCCCAGGACAACAGGCTAGCATAAACCCAGCCTATGACAGCAGGCTAGAATAAACCCAGCCCAGAGCAGCAGGCTAGCATAAACCCAGCCCAGGACAGCAGGACAGCATAAACACATCCCAGGACAGCAGGCTAGCATAAACCCAGCACAGGACAGCAGGCTGGCATAAGCCCAGCCAAGGACAGCAGGCTAGGATAAACCCAGCCCAGGGCAACAGGCTAGAATAAACCCAGCCCAGGACAGCAGGCTAGCATAAACCCAGCCCAGGACAGCAGGCTAGAATAAGCCCAGCCCAGGACAGCAGGCTAGCATAAACCCAGCCCAGGACAGCAGGCTAGCATAAACCCAGCCCAGGACAGCAGGCTGGCATAAGCCCAGCCCAGGACAGCAGGCTAGCATAAGCCCAGCCCAGGGCAGCAGGCTAGAATAAACCCAGCCCAGACAGCAGGCAAGCATAAACCCAGCCCAGGCAGCAGGCTAGTATAAGCCCAGCCCAGGACAGCAGGCTAGTATAAGCCCAGCCCAGGACAGCAGGCTAGAATAAACCCAGCCCAGGACAGCAGGCTGGCATAAGCCCAGCCCAGGACAGCATGCTAGAATAAACCGAGCCCAGGAGAGCAGGCTAGCATAAACCCAGCCCAGGACAGCAGGCTAGCATAAGCCTAGCCAAGGACAGCAGGCTAGAATAAACCGAGCCCAGGACAGCAGGTAGCATAAACCCAGCCCAGGACAGCAGGCTGGCATAGGCCCAGCCCAGGACAGCAGGCTAGCATAAGCCCAGCCCAGGGCAGCAGGCTAGCATAAGCCCAGCCCAGGACAGCAGGCTAGAATAAACCGAGCCCAGGACAGCAGGCTAGCATAAGCCCAGCCCAGGACAGCAGGCTAGAATAAACCGAGCCCAGGACAGCAGGCTAGCATAAACCCAGCCCAGGACTGCAGGCCAGCATAAGCCCAGCCCAGGACAGCAGGCTAGCATAAACCAAGCCTAGGACAGCAGGCTAGAATAAGCCCAGCCCAGGACAGCAGGCTAGTATAAGCCCAGCCCAGGACAGCAGGCTAGAATAAACCGAGCCCAGGACAGCAGGCTAGCATAAACCCAGCCCAGGGCAGCAGGCTAGCATAAACCCAGCCGAGGACAGCAGGCCAGCATAAACCCAGCCCAGGACAGCAGGCTAGCATAAACCTAGCCCAGGACAGCAGGCTGGCATAAACCCTGCCCAGGACAGCAGGCAAACATAAGTCCAGCCCAGGACAGCAGGCTAGCATAAGCCCAGCCCAGGACAGCAGGCTAGCATAATCCCAGCCCAGGACAGCAGGCTAGCATAAACCCAGCCCAGGACAGCAGGCTAGCATAAGCCCAGCCCAGGACAGCAGGCTAGCATAAACCCTGCCCAGGACAGCAGGCTAGCATAATCCCAGCCCAGGACAGCAGGCTAGCATAAACCCAGCCCAGGACAGCCGGCTAGCATAAGCCCAGCCCAGGACAGCAGGCTAGAATAAACCGAGCCCAGGACAGCAGGCTAGCATAAACCCAGCCCAGGGCAGCAGGCTAGCATAAACCCAGCCCAGGACAGCAGGCCAGCATAAACCCAGCCCAGGACAGCAGGCTAGCATAAACCTAGCCCAGGACAGCAGGCTGGCATAAACCCTGCCCAGGACAGCAGGCAAACATAAGTCCAGCCCAGGACAGCAGGCTAGCATAAGCCTAGCCCAGGACAGCAGGCTAGCATAATCCCAGCCCAGGACAGCAGGCTAGCATAAACCCAGCCCAGGACAGCAGGCTAGCATAAACCCAGCCCAGGACAGCAGGCTAGCATAAACCTAGCCCAGGACAGCAGGCTAGCATAAACCCTGCCCATGACAGCAGGCTAGCATAAACCCTGCCCGTGACAGCAGGCTAGCATAAACCCTGCCCAGGACAGCAGGCTGGCATAAGCCACCACCTAACCTCAGCAGACCAGCTTTAGGACAGGCAGCGAGAGCAGGCCTTTCAGCAGATAAGCCCCAGCAGCAAACCTCGCTTCCAAGAAGAGACGAATCGATGAGAGCCGCACCGGAGAAACTGTGTGTTAGAATTGGGGGTCTCTATTTGGCACAGGTAAGGACTTGTGACAAGCAGGGACCCTCTCCTCTAGTCTGGGCAAATAACCCCTGCTCACCCTCTTGGTTGCGTGGCGCGAGCAGACAAGGCTAAACTTCAGATCGTTATGGGTTAAGCATTTGTAAGTGCATACAGTAATTCATTGATAATACCACAAAAGGGATACCACACGAGGTTTTGTATAAAAAAGAATTACTTTATATAAGACTTAGCACAAGAACCAATTACGTTTTAAAATGAGGCCACAATACTATTAGAAAGGCAAAGTTTTACTTCACAAATGGGTGTCTTAATGGTCTCTGAATGTCGCGCTGACTGTGCGGTTCTCTCGTGTCTTAAAAGAGTAAAAACGTTGCGGACTCGCGGGTCCAATGCGCACACTGTCAGGGACGACTCTCACAGTACCTTGAAGTTCGTAGGTGTCGACGTGGATGATGCGGCTGGTGAAGGTGTCCCAGGAGCGTGCGTGGGCTCTTCTCTGGTGTGGGCCTGGCTTGGTTAGATGCCTCGGTTCGGGGCGTCTGAGCGGGGCTGCAGGGCGAAGCAGACGGTCCGCATCGTAGCGGTTTCACAATGCGGTGCGGGATGCGCGTCGTGCCTTGGAGCGGGGATGCCAATTCGAACCCAGCGGTGCAGTACGGGGCAGCCGGTACGCCTCGAGCGTACGAGCCGTACTCTTCAGTGCGCGGCTGCGGGTTCGGTTTCGGGAGTGCGGTGCCAGGGGAGTGTGTACGCTTTGGTGTACGGGGTGGATTCTCCTTGCGGGGCACTCCGGTCTTTAACTGCCAGCGGCAGGGGCGGCGAGGCGAGCAGTGCGGCTCACGGGGGGAGGGTGCAGCGGGGTGTAGGCGGCCTGGCAGTGGACAGTGCGGGTTACGGCTCGTACAGAGTGGAACCACATGGTGCGGGGCGGCCACGGACATGGCTGCAGAGTGAACAGGGTTTCGAGTCGCACTTTAATAGTGGCTCCAGCGGCAGGGCAAGTTTTGGGCAATGTCCAGCGGCTCTTGAGGCAGGAGGAGTCCAATATTCCTGGGACTCTGTTCAGGGGGCAAGCTCACCCACAAGCCCTTGGAGATTTGGTTGAAGCACAAGTTCTGCAAAGTCTCTCTCAGTCTTTTCCTCTCCTTTCTCAGCAAGGCGCCCACTGTAGGCCAATCCCCCAGGTCAGGGACAGTACTCCTCCTTCAGCTTTTCTAGGTCCTTCTTGTCGGGCAAGCAGGATCTGATTTCGTAGGAGCAGGGCTCCTATATTTATACTGCATTTCTTTTGTTCTTTCAGGCCAGGGGACCTTTGCCTTGTTCAGTCCAGTTCTTGAGCACTTAGTTGACATGATGCAGGCTTCTGCTTTCAAGGTGCAGGGCAGAGACATAAAACGCTCCACAGGAGGTGGAGCCAGCATGGTGGTGGCAGAGCACAGCCCTATTCAGAGTCAAGGGGCACTCCTCCCACCCATCCTGGTGTAATCTTTCTATTCACCACCTGGCTGCCCAGCCTGCCTCCTGGAATTCCCCAGCCCTGTCACACACAGAAACCAGAAAGCAGGTTCACATCCTAGCAGAGGCGGGCTGAAATGGTTTGGCAAGCAAATACCAACTTTCTAAAAGTGGTATTTGCAAACACAGGATATTTAAAATAAACTTTACTAAAATATATATTTTATTATTCTGAGTTCAGGCAAACCAAACTTGAATTTCTACCATGTTCCCTGAGTCGGTTGGGATTATAGAGTGTAACAATTCCAACAGCCCTTTCTGGCCTATGAGAACAGGTAGCCTTACAATAGTAAAAAACGAAAATGGCAGTAATTCACTATTGGGACATGCCACACACATCAGGGCTTGTCCTACCTTATGATTACAATGCACCCTGCCCTTGGGCCTACCATAGGGGTGACTAATATGAAGCTAAGGGAAGGTTTAGGGACTGGCAAGTGGCTGCACTTGCCCAGTCAGCATGACAGTACCAGACGGCACACAGGCTCTGCAATGGCAGACCTAGACACATTTTACAGGGCTGCTTCTGTGGGTGGCACAACCAGTGCTGCAGGCCCACTAGCATCATTTGGATTTACAAGCCCTGGGCACCCCTGGTGCACTGTACTGGGGTCTGGCAGTAAACCAAATAAGCCAATCATGGAATCCAATCAATATAGCATTAATTTATAGTAGGGAGAGCATATGCACTTTAGCACTGGTCAGCAGTGGTAAAGTGCCCAGAGTCATTAAACTAACAAAAACAGGTCAGAGAGAATATAGGAGGAAGGCAAAAAGTTCAGGGATGACCCTGCAGAGAGGGCGAAGTCCAACACTGTGAAACAGAAGAAAATGTTGCAGAATACCTGGCAGTGTGGTATGACAGAAGGAACCTAAAACTCCGAGTGAGGAAAGTTTGAAAGTACCTGGAACGTAAACCCCTTGACCTCCTGAGGTCATCAACAAAGCAAGGAACCAGTTTCTCCCTTTTAACAGAAAATACATAAATTGTATCACACATTTAAAGATGTGAAGATTATGTGAGTGGATCGACTTCAAGGGATTGTAACGCTGTGGGCTAACTCTCCTGGTGAGTCGGCTTTGATGCTATTTTAAGTGTTTGTGGACGCAGAAAGTTGAATCTAGCCTTTTCACAATAGATATGCAGATTAAAATAACGAATCTTAACGATTCGGTAATTTTTACCGATTTTTTTGCTACATAGCATTTACCGATTCGTAAATACCAAATCGGTAAAATTCGGTATTTACGAATCGATAAATACTATTTACCTACATGAGGCCCTAAAGGACAAGTTGTTCTGTGTATGATGGTGACAGGAGTTGTGTCTAATGTGTACTGTTGTTGTAGGGTCCCGTCCTTGTGTGGCTTCAGATGGATTCACTACTGATCGGGCAAACGCTGACACATCTTTGCGGCGTGTAGATGACCCCAGGAGTTGTCTCCTCACGCACTGGCGTGTGATAGGACACCACGATACAGTGACTTGAAAGGGGGGAGGGGTAGATGGAACCAGACTGAGACAGGAAGAAGATGGAGACTCCAAGTTCACACCCTTACCACCAGGGCTTTAAGTGGGATGAAAAAACTGGGGAGTCTCTCAAAGGGGCGTGGCCAATGTAATTAAGGGCGTGGCTTAAAACACATAAGCTAAAAATCTGTGCTTAGCACAGTGTGCCGTCGGACTTCTATTTTGCTGTTTCAGTCATTGCGTCCAGATATATGATACAACAAGTCATATCATACCACAAGTCAGGACTATTGTCTTTGTCAATGGTTGTTTGTTGCATAAGATAAATAAGCAGCAACTATGGCTTGTATATAATTCCACTTAAAGCACTGGTGACACCACAACAATGTTGCTGCTCCCAAATTTCAAATAGAGAAAGAAAAATCCAGAGAGAAAATGACTCTTTAAAGGATTTCCCTTCCCCAACAACACTCACCTGGTATGAGGACACGCGTAACTTAAATCGATGTGCCTGCTGTCACTGCAGTCCAGAAAAAAAACCGGACTGCCTGTGCCAGGACACAAAACAGAGCCCGATAGAGACCAGTTTCGAAGCCTCCTTTAAAAAACTGCTGGTGCTCAGAACCGGTGAGACCCGGCCCACTTAAAGCCCTGCTTACCACCAACCCCGGCACAGCAGAGGAAAGGAGCCTTTCTGCAGAGAGACAAGGGTAGGAGCAAGTGGGGCAAAGATTACGGAAGAAGATCCGGTTCAGTATTCTTGTCCAAGGAAGGTGGCAACACTTCATGGAGGTGGAGCTTAATCCAGCGGTCTTCAAACTGTGGGGCGCGCCCCCCTGGGGGGCGTGGAGACATCTCAAGGGGGGCGCCAGCCAACCATTTGCAACCATCGGTACTGCATTGTTCTTCACAGACTTCATCCACTTGCTGCATGCGATCAAAGTAATATCCATTGTAGGATAACTGGGGGGGATTTACAGATGGTGGGTAGTATAAAATTTGCAGGTACTGCTCGGATTGGGTAAATCTTCCTTCAGTGGGATTGCTGAGGGTTGAATTACCGCCAGCAGAACCCTACTACGGTCATTTAAGTTACTGAAACATAAACAAATTGTTGCTTATATCAACTACGTGCATCTGTCAAACACTGTTAAAACGGGAGAAACACGGCCGCGTTTACTGTACTATGGCTTTCAGCGACATTAGGAATCGTGCATCACCCCATTGGAAGGCCTGCCCTTCTTCCTCACTCTTATCGCAGTGCCTCGTCAAGACTGTCAATATGCTGAAAAATAACCAATTACACATTTCCAGCACTTAATACAGGCTGCCACCACGGTGTGGACCAAAAGGGGGTGGTGATGGACGGAGCATCTGAATCAATCAAACACTCACCCCCAGTCAAAAGATCTGGGTTTAATCCATCACCGTTCTTTAGCCCACTCTGCCACCCCAGTTCAGACATGGCCATATGCAAATCAGTCTGACCCTGTGCCTCATAGGAACAGTCCAGCCTGAACTGCCAAGCCATGCCTTCCCTGGACTGGAAACAAGCTTCCTAGGACCGGTTTCTGGCATTCCAGCTGTCTTCAGCCAGGCTTGCTCGAATCCAGTGGCAAAGTGAGCAAGGGACTCACGTCTGAGCATACCCTGCCAACTTATGGTGAACAAAGCAGTACAAAAGGGGGTGGTGATGGACGGAGCATCTGAACCAATCAAACACTCACACCCAGTCAAAAGATCTGGGTTTAATCCATCACCGTTCTTTAGCCCACTCTGCCACCCCAGTTCAGACATGGCCATATGCAAATCAGTCTGACCCTGTGCCTCATGGGAACAGTCCAGCCCGAACTGCCAAGCCATGCCTTCCCTGGACCGGAAACAAGCTTCCAAGGACCGGTTTCTGGCATTCCAGCTGCCTTCAGCCAGGCTTGCTCGAATCCAGTGGCAAAGTGAGCAAGGGACTTACGTCTGAGCATACCCTGCCAACTTATGGTGAACAAAGCAGTACAAAAGGGGGTGGTGATGGACGGAGCATCTGAACCAATCAAACACTCACACCCAGTCAAAAGATCTGGGTTTAATCCATCACCGTTCTTTAGCCCTCTCTGCCACCCCAGTTCAGACATGGCCATATGCAAATCAGTCTGACCCTGTGCCTCATAGGAACAGTCCAGCCCGAACTGCCAAGCCATGCCTTCCCTGGACCGGAAACAAGCTTCCGAGGACCGGTTTCTGGCATTTCAGCCGTCTTCAGCCCGGCTTGCTTGAATCCAGTGGCAAAGTGAGCAAGGGACTCACGTCTGAGCATACCCTGCCAACTTATGGTGGCCAAAGTGGTACAAAAGGGGGTGGTGATGTGGGGCAGAAATGTTTCACAGAGGCACCAGTTTTTTCAAATATTAGCTCCACAGGTCCTGATGCTCTTAGGTAGATCACGCATTGTATACACAACCAAATACACAAACATATTTCATGTAAATACTGTTTTAACACCTTTTCTCTTTTGCTTGGTGGTAATATTTGAATTTGGCTGGAGGCCCCAGTCGGGTTGGCAAAGGCGGTACAGCGTCTAGAACGCCAAACGTCTAATGCGATTCTTATTGTTTTCATACCATTGTAAACTATTTAAATAGTTATATCGGGCAATATAATTTAAAAGGCACGGTTTTCACAGTTATCTACATATAAAACAAAAAGACAATCTAAAAATGTAAAACAGTCAACTGTTTGTTACTTCAATATTACATTTCGGAGCTCGAAAATTCTCACACTCAAAAGTAATTTGTACATAAAAGTTTAAGAATCAAAAAAATATCTTCATTAAAAGGCCACCTAATGACTAACATAAAAGAATCGTTTATGTCTTGATAAGCTTTATACATTTGCAGAAATTGTACATTCGCATTGATGGGACATTGTTGACTTAAAAGCTGGTATATAATATTTACTCCTTTATGATTGGCTGATGCACGGAAATTCAAGCATCTGGGCAGACATGTGTAGTTTTACTGATAGAATATGGCATTTATTCATGCTGCATTTTCGTGAAGTTAAAAAGCAGTTTTCAAACTCAGCAGTGAATGTTTTTTTTAGCCCGGGCACTGATTTCAGTGGTGAACCAAGTGCCTCGATAAAATATGGTTATCATGGGTGAGGTGAGGATTAGTCAACCTAACGGATATTTTCACTTGTGCAACACTGATAGCGGGGATGTATGACGTTACAACGCATACTTTCACAACGCCTACCTTTACATCGCATTTTTTACAACGCATACCATTACAACGCATAGTGCTTTTAGGCGCTGGTAGTGAATTGTTTAATTTACTATTCCAACTCCAGTCCCCGTGGATAGTAGGGAAGGTGTTGGATAGTACATTAAACCTATTCCCTATCCTAGAGTGCCCCCCAGCGCAATGCTTTGTAATGGTTTGCGTTGTAAAAGTTGCGTTGTAAAGGCTCTGCGTGGTAAAAGTTGCGTTGTAAAGGTTGTTTACCGATATTTTCACTTGTGCAACACTGATAGCGGGTGTATATCGGAAAAGAAACCCGCCACCTTCCATAATGTATCAGGATACATGGAATTTGTGGAATCTGCTTTCATGAAATATGTGAAATTTTGTGAAAATTACGCATAACTACCCAAAATTCAAATCTGTCATTAAGCTCAATATTTTAGTGCAAAGTGTCATTGTACCAATTTTGATGAGAAGACATACTTTGCACTGAAAAAGTGTGATAAACACAAGTGCTGCTAGCGTTCTGGTCGCTCGGGTTCTCCCAGCGCTCCGGCGCTATAACATTACCTCAAACAAGGGCATAATTACGAGGTTTGGCATAATGGCATCATTTTGGGAAACTTGTGTACTATGAATCTCCTGAAATTACACAAATTATGCCAGAGCAATTTAACCCCTTCACAGCTGGGCAAATTCCCCTGCTGTGCTGGGGGGTGGGGGGGGGCGCGGACAGTGCCCCCCCGTGCTCATGACGAGGTCAGCTCGTCATGAGCCACGGTGGTCGTGTGCTCATGACGAGCTGAGCTCGTCATGACCACACCCGTTTCTTTAGAATGCTCGCACAGCAGGGGAATTAGCCCAGCATGGGAGCATTCTAAAGGTCATGACGAGCTCAGCTCGTCATGAGCACACGAGCACCGTGGCTCACGACGAGCTGAGCTCGTCATGACCACACCCGTTTCTTTAGAATGCTCGCACAGCAGGGGAATTAGCCCAGCATGCGAGCGTTCTAAAGGTCATGACGAGCTCAGCTCGTCATGAGCACACGAGCACCGTGGCTCACGACGAGCTGAGCTCGTCATGACCACACCCGTTTCTTTAGAATGCTCGCACAGCAGGGGAATTAGCCCAGCATGCGAGCGTTCTAAAGGTCATGACGAGCTCAGCTCGTCATGAGCACACGAGCACCGTGGCTCATGACGAGCTCAGCTTGTCATGAGATTCAAAGGTGTTAAATTTCACCTGGGCCTATACCAAAACTACTGTGATTTTTGACTGCTTCCTGAAACTGGATTGCACCCAAATGTATTACAAGGCTGCGCAGCGCCACTGTAGGGACCAGATTTACTAATGCTTTGCAACAGGTTTCCGTTAATTTTGCAATGCAAACCCAGTGCAGAGTGTTATGCTGGGATTTACTATTCAAAGCAAGTCAGGATTTGCATTGGATAGTTCCCCAAAGTAACACAAAGTTTTGCTACGTGCTGCCTTGAATTACTTTGCATTAAGGGCGCCTTCCATGGGTAGCCCATGGGTGTCTTTGCAAAAGGGACATTAACCCCTTGCATGCTCGTGCCGGAACCACTCCGTCACGAGCCACGGTGGTGCTGTGCTGGTGACGGAATGGTTCTGTCACGGCCCGGCCGCCGCGCTTGCGCTGCAGTGAGTTCGCGCCTGCGCAGCGCGTTCTATTGAGCGGGCGGGGCCGTGACAGAACCATTCCGTCACCAGCACAGCACCACCGTGGCTCGTGATGGAGTGGTTCCGTCATGAGCATGGCGGTGCCGCGCTGCCCCCCCATTCCCCCTAGCGCCACGGCGGAATTACCGCCGCGGCCAAGGGGTTAAGGCTCATCTTGCTTGCTAGCAGTAGAGCAGAGGGAACCCTTGCTGCAGAAGAGACAATGTGTGGGAGCTATTTTTTCTGAGAGGTAAAGAGAGCCTGTGTCAAGACTGGAGTGACGGCCAGGCAGGGAGGGGAAGGGGTGAAAGAGGTACACGTGACCGCCCGCTACTCAGAAATCCAGCTATCATTAGTGAAGCAGGTGGTGCTTGCATCAACCATCGCCTCCGCCAGGCTGCCAATGAAAGTAACAACACAACTGCTACCCATCACACTCCTACAAGTATGACGTTATGCTGCAGGTAATAGTCATTTTAATGTATATTGGATTAATAATTGACTCTTGTTGTCTCTAAATTGGCCAGACAGCACCACCTTGTGGCAGACTGTGTCAAGCACGGGTGTTGGCGATTAAGTGCCGAGCACTGGAAGCCACTCCCTCAAATTAGAACCCACAGTCACCAACAGATAGGTACATATCAGTGGGTGTAATTTTTTTTCTCTTTTTTTTTACAGAGTGTTATATAGCGCAAACTTGAGCCGAAGGTATCTGGTATCAGAGCGCTTTACATATCACTAGTTGCGTTACATGAGGACACATTCATTTTTGTTAGGCACGGGGAGATTAAGTGATTTGCCCAGAATCACAGGGTATTCAGTGTTATTGCCGAGATTCGAACCTGGTTTCCCAAGGTTGACCGCCCTAGCCGTTAGGCCAACTCCTCTCCCCAATGCTTCTGAAACATGACAATACAAAATCCTCTCCCTCACAAAAGAGGATCAGCACACCATCATCAGTGCAAGGGCCTCTGACAGAACAGGCACAGCCGGGCATTACCTGCACGTTTACCTGTCGCACAAAACATATACCTCGTCAATTGACAAGCTTCCCATGTTCACCGAAAAAATACACCACAGCATCCCTCACACCGAAGGTGCAGCTCGGCATCAGCAGTGCAGGCCTCTATGCCTCGTGGAAAAGAGAGGGGGGGCTATTTCAGGTTTACATTTCAGTATTGTTTTGTGGCCTGGTACCAGCATGGATGGTTGAGCAAATAAAACAGTTAAGTATGGGCGGTTGAGTAAAAATATCTATTATTTCAGCTCCAACTGCCCATGGGGTGAACATATACTCACAAATATGATATGGTTTGTTTATGTTTTGCATTGGCCAGTCTTGAGCGCGAGTTTTCCCGCGTCAAGGTGTGGCTACCTGCAGAGGCCAAAAGGGGGCGTGGCCCGTATGCTCTCTTCTAGCCCGCCCAACACCCTCTTACCCTCGTCGATGCCCGTGCGCCCACAGGAGCGGCCTTAGGCATGTGCAAGCTGTGCACCTGCACAGACCACCAAACCATAGGTGCAACCACCCCAATGTATATCCTTAATATAATAATCCTCTGAGGATGGATACATATTTGCGTGGCGGCCCCTGGCAGGGATTTGGCGGCCTTCGGCTCTGTTCCACTTTCAAACCCCCTGACCCCGCCCCGTCTGGGGGGCTCCGCCCTGCCCGGACCCCCTCTTCCGGGCCCCCTACCTACGCACCCCTTCGTACTTGAGAGCTCATCACGGTGAGACTTGGAGGGGGTAGCCATGCTCCCTCATGTCCTGTGTGTGACGTCAACGAGTGAGGCCACGCCCTGGCACTTGCCTCTGCCACCCCGTGTGGGGGGGGGGGTAATGTCTCGGTTCTCCTTGGAGCATCTTTCACTTACAGGGCTTCGGTTCCTGGTTCTTCTGCACAGCGCGTTCCCTTTCACCCCAAGTTTAACTCCTTCCTTCCCCTCACACCCACAGGCCTTTCTAGCTCACTCTTTCCACAAAGTGGCTGCAATGCTTTCTGGGACTTCATCCATTTCGAACCAGAGCACGTGGGTGGAGGGCACAGGACGACCCTGACAGGACAGTCCCAGTCAGCCTGGTGTTTGGTGGCGTGGGTCAGGCTGGCCCCTCTCTCTCCAGGTGTACTAGACTAGGGGATAACTGTGCCACAAGGGTGCGAGCCTAGTCTTCCAGAGGTGGTCACAAGGGTGAGAGCCTGGCCTTCCAGAGGTGGCCACAAGATTGAGAGCCTGGCCTTCCAGATGTGGCCACAAGATTGAGAGCTTGGCCTTCCAGAGGGGGTCACAAGGGTGAGAGCCTGGCCTTCCAGAGGTGGCCACAAGATTGAGAGCCTGGCCTTCCAGATGTGGCCACAAGATTGAGAGCTTGGCCTTCCAGAGGGGGTCACAAGGGTGAGAGCCTGGCCTTCCAGAGGTGGCCACAAGGGTGAGAGCCTGGCCTTCCAGAGGTGGCCACAAGGGTGAGAGCCTGGCCTTCCAGAGGTGGCCACACGGGTGAGAGCCTGGCCTTCCAGGGGTGGCCACAAGATTGAGAGCTTGGCCTTCCAGAGATGGCCACAAGATTGAGAGCTTGGCCTTCCAGAGGTGGCCACAAGATTGAGAGCTTGGCCTTCCAGAGATGGCCACAAGATTGAGAGCTTGGCCTTCCAGAGGGGGTCACGTGGGTGGGAAATTGGCCTTCCATAGGATATAACATGGGTTGGAGCTTGGCATTCCAGAGGAGGTCACATGGATGAGAACAAAGCCTTCCAGAGGTGGTCACGTGGTTGAGAGCTTGGCCTGCCAGAGGTGGTTACATGAGCAGGAACTTGGCCTTCCAGAAAACTTCTCATGGTTTGGAGATTGGCCTTTGTAGTATTTTAGTCATACATACATTGAAGAGATGTAGTCGAGGCAGATGAGGTAGAGTTGAGAAGTAGGTTTGCTAAGTAGCTAGATGCAGTGAAATGCATGAACATAAATATATAACTCAGAATACTACAGCCTTCCATAGGAGGTCACAAGGGTGGGAGTCTAGCCTTCCAGAGGTGGCCACAGGAGTGAGAGCCTAGCCTTCCAGAGGTGGCTACCTGGGTGAATGTTTGGCCTTCCAGAGGGGGTCACATGGGTGAATGCTTGGCCTTCCAAAGGATATCACATAGGTTGGAGCTTGAAATTCCAGAGAAGGTCACATGAGTGAATGCTTGCCCTTCCAGAGGTGGTCACATGGGTGAATGCTTGCCCTTCCAGAGGTGGTCACATGGGTAAATGCTTGGCCTTCCAGAGGAGGTCACATGGGTGAATGCTTGGCCTTCCAGAGGGGGTCACATGGGTGAATGCTTGGCCTTCCATAGGATGGACCAGTCAGCCTTGGGCACGGATAATGGTGGCATAGGGCAGGCTGGCAGCTCCCCTGGCAGTAGGTATTCCATACTGGGGGATAACCAGGGTACATGGAACTTCAAGAGAATGGTTCCACTCAGCCATGTGCCTCTTGGCATGGGGCAGGCTGGCAGCACCTTCTGCCCTGAGGGGGAACAACCTTTACAACGCAACTTTTACAACGCACTACCATTACAACAAAATTTTTACAACGCAACATCCATTACAACGCATGCAATTACAACGCAACCCTTACAACGCATGACACTACAACGCACACCACTACAACGCATGTCATTACAACTCAGTCATTACAACGCATACCATTACAACGCATAACATAACATCCAACACTTACCCTACGGTTGCACCCCCTGGAGTTAGAATAGTAATTTTTACCCCTACACTATCCAATACTTACCAAACATGCAATGTAATGTTATGCGTTGTAATGCTATGTGTTGTAAAGGTATTATGCGTTGTAATGGAATGCGTTGTCATGGATGTAGCGTTGTAAAAAATGCGTTGTAAAGGTATGCGTTGTAAAAGTGAGGGTTGTAACGTCATATATCCGCCCTGAGGCAACCTTGTGCCTGTAAATGGTGGCCTGGGTAGGCTGGCAGCGCCCTCAGCCACTCCATGCCAGGAGGATAACCAGGGCACATGGGTCGGGGACCGGCTTCCAGAAGAAAGGCCGGGTCAGTTTGTGCCTGTCAATGGTGGCACG
Source organism: Lissotriton helveticus (assembly GCF_964261635.1). NCBI lineage: Eukaryota > Metazoa > Chordata > Amphibia > Caudata > Salamandridae > Lissotriton > Lissotriton helveticus. The sequence goes on along the minus strand of NC_136067.1, from coordinate 33,503,220 downwards.
GGGCAGGCTGGCAGCACCTACTGGCATTCCACAATAGAAAGCTTACCACGGGTGGAGGGGTGCCCTCTAGAGGGTGGGCTCCCTCAGACATCATTCTGAAGTGTGGTGGCATGGGGGCAGCTACTACGAGCAGCATTGACCGCCATACTAGGCTGTGGAGCAAAACCGACTGGGCATATATGTCAAGTCAATAATCTTTATTCGGATATTTCATTATCCATAAAAGTACACACATAATCACGTACATTGTCATGATGATAAAAATAACATAAAAAAATAGGATATGAGTTTTAATCAAGGGAGCCCCAGTATGGAAATAAAACTAACAATGCAGTCTAAGGCTGAAAAGGGTGTTGGAGTCAGGTTAGAGAAGAACCGAAAGAAAAGAAAAGCGCTTTGATGCTCATTTCCCAAAACTAGCGCCTTGAAGCTTTCAAGACATCCAAGACTGCCTCGCAAATGTTCAAAGTTAAAGCACCACCGCCTGCCGGTGTTCAGGGGAGCTGGGAAGTGACCCTTAAGAGGGACAGTATCTAAAGTAAACATCAGGCACGAGTCCTTTAACACCTTCGAGCCTCATGACGAGCTCAGCTCGAACCGTTGCTCATGACGAGCTGAGCTGCTGGGAAAATTCCCCTGCTGTGCAAGCGTTCTAAAGAAACGGGTGTGGTCATGACGAGCTGAACTCGTCATGACCTTTAGAACGTTCGCACGCTGGGCAAATTCCCCTGCTGTGCGAGCGTTCTAAAGAAACAGGTGTGTGTTACATTCCAATGTAGTAATATGCCTTTAAGAGTTACATAATAGTCGCATGCCAGTGCATGAGGCAAGTTTACCTTTGAGATAGTTCTACATTCTAGGGCCAGCTGTTGTAGTCTTATGACTGTTGACATTCATATGAAGCCTGGATTGAAATGGTGTAAGATGTCATCTGTGCTGCTACCAATAAACTAATGGAAATCTACTGCAACCTGTTTGAGTAATTACTACAATTTTGGCGACTGAGGAAATCACCACCTGCAGCACAGATTCAATTAGGTGGTGTTCAGAACCTGCGTTTCTACAAATTTCGTCGTGTTTCTTTTGGACTCAAACGTATTGGTATGTACTGTCTTTTAAAATTCTATATGCACTCTGATTGTGCCAGCGGCTGAATTTTGTTCATGTGCCTTAATTGCACCCGCGGCAGTAATTGATTTCTCATTCAACTTTTAAAACGCCTGCTTGTGCAATTTACCGCACTCAACTCAAGCGACAGTGTACTTTATTTATCTTGTTCCGATGCGAAACACAAACTCGGTTTATCCGGTTTCTGAACAAAAACTTTAATACAAATCCATATATCTTTAAGCATAATAATAAGCCTGTCTCCTTCGTTTACATTCAAAACGGAGAACAACGTACCATCTTGTAGAACGTTGATCTCCGCGTCCTGGAACTTCCGTGCGCAGCCATTTCACAAATCATGATGACGCTACTGAACTAACCCAGTAACGCTCATGACGCACGACGCTCGACGCACGACGCTCCACCACCATTTTGTATACCTTGGTTACCATAACTACGCACACACGGAAACAAAGTCAAGATTCAACCGTGTTATTTACCAATTTCACTCGCATCGATCTCAAAAACGGGGACAAATGGAAGTAAGAGGTTTAATTTAGTTTTATTAATTCAAACATCGCTTTAAGGAACTAGCATTTTGAATACTACAAAATTACATTCTGATTACATAAAAAAATTGTTTTAAATATTATATTCTGAACTATTTCATCCAGTCTATTCTTCATATTTCATAAAATGCAGTTTGATCCTCCTACAAAATTTCTACAAGTAAAAGGCGATCCACCCATGCCTTGGACAAGGTGGAAAGAAGAATTTGTAAATTATATGAGGGCTATTGATGGGGAAAGAATGGGTTCAGAAAGGAAAAAAAGTATTTTGCTTCACTGTCTTGGTTCGGAAGGACAGGAAATTTTTAGGTCTTTACCCCAAATTACTTCAACCAATGAAGCAGGAGGAGACAATTTAAATCCTTATACAGAGGCACTTGCAAGACTTGAAAAAAGATTTAAACCCAATTTAAGCATTGCCCTTAAACGTTTTAAATTTTATACTAGAAAACAAAAGGAAGAGGAGTCTTTTGAAGATTTTTTGACCGCACTAAGGTCATTAAGTTTACATTGCAACTTTGGCAATATTACTGATGAAATGATCCGAGATCAAATAATTGTTCACACTAAATGCAAAAAAACTCAAGATAAACTTTGGGTCATGGGTGATCCAAATTTGACTGAAACCATTGCCATAGCTAAAGCCCAAGAACAATCTGATATGTGGATGAACACAGTAAAAAACACTTCAGAAAAGAAACATCTAGATGAAGAAGTATGTGTAGTAAAATACAAACCAGGAACCAAACAAGAATCTTCATTTAACAAAAATAGACAAAATTCTTTTCAGAAGAAAAATGAATTTTTTAAAACCAAAGTTTTCAAGGAATGTGTTTTAGATGTGGTAATAAATTTCACATTGCTTCTTTTCCAGGTTGTCCAGCCTTAAAAAGAGAATGTAACAATTGCAAAAGGATTGGACATTTCAGCAATATGTGTAGGGATAGACGTACTCAAATACAAAATAAAGGAGTTGTATCTGTTACCTCTGAAGAGAATGTAAGCAGTTGTAGAAGCATAGACACTACTTGCGAATCTAACATTGAGTCAGGTTTCGTAGTATCAATTGTCAATATTCAGTCAAATTTTCAACGTAATTCACCAAAATGCAGTTTTTCCATTTGTGAATGTGATGTTTATTTAATGGTTGATTCAGGATCTCCATGGACCATAATTACTCAAGAGTACTTTGAAAGTATTTTTAGTAATTCAGATAAGTTAGGTAACATGTATGAATCGGATGTGTCAGCCCTAAATTTTTCTGGGGCTAAGATTGAAATATTAGGATTTTACAAAGTTAAAATTCAATTCAAACATAGGAAAGCTGATATCCAGCTTTATATTTCAGTTAAGGGAATCAATGTGTTAGGATGGTTTGACCAATGGAAACTAGGCATTCTATTGAATCCCAGGGCAAAAGAACAAGTATCCCTATGTGACGACAATCTAATGAATACCGTATCAGGTATTGAACCATGTAATAAACATATGATAAGTGTTTATGGATCTGAATTGATCAAACGTTTTGATAAGGTTTTCTGTGAAAAATTAGGAAAACTAAAAAAATTTTCACACAACATCATTTTAAAAAGAAATCATACTCCTGTCATTCAAAAACTTAGAGGAGTCCCCATAAACATAAGAGATAAATTAAAAACTATGTTAGATGATTTATTGAAGGAAGGAATTATAGAACCTATAGAGTCATCAGAATAGGTTTCTCCAATAGTTTTAGTAAGAAAACCAGATCAAAAATTGAGGCTGTGTGTTGACCTAAGAGCACTTAACGCCAACATAGTTATTGATTGTCACCCGCTACCTAATATTAATGAGTTAGTGTCAATTTTTGATGGAGCAAATTTTTTTTCTACATTAGACTTAAGATCTGCTTACCACCAGATTGAGTTAACAAAAGAATCTAGGAATCTCACAGCATTTATAACTCCCCAGGGTCTTTTCCAATATATACGCATGCCATTCGGACTAGCATCTGCTGCATCGGTATTTCAAAGGGTGATGTTTCATATATTCAGAGATGCAGACAAATATGTGAAGTGTTTTCAAGACGATATTTTGGTATTTTCAAAAAATGTTAGTGAACATGAATATCATTTACAACAAGTATGCAAGAGACTACAGTCAAATGGCCTTACTGTAAAAGCACATAAATGTAAACTTTTCCAAGAATCAGTAGAATATTTGGGACATACCTTGTCAGGCAAGGGAGTTTTTCCAAAAAGATCTAATGTAGAGGCCATTAGTAATGCTCCAATTCCTGAGAATAAGGATCAGTTGTTATCACTTGCTGGAATGTGTGAGTACTACAGCAAATTTGTAAAACATTTTGCTGATAAAATGGAACCTTTGAGGAGATTGTTGAGACAAGGAATTGAATTTTGCTGGTCAAATGTACAACAACAGGCATTTGATGAAATCAAAAGCGACATTATCAAAGCTCCAAATTTAAAACCATTTAGAATTAACAAAGAATGTATCATCACAGTTGATGCTAGCCTATATGGTTTGGGAGCAGTATTATCTCAGAAAGAAGGTAATGAGGAATGGAATGTAGCATTTGCGTCAAGAACGTTGAATGAACGTGAGCGTAAATATGCTGTGATAGAAAAAGAACTATTAGCATGTGTTTGGGCCATAGAACATTTCAGACTCTATGTTTGGGGATCTAAGTTTACACTGAGGACAGATCACAAACCATTAGTAAATATTTTGTCAGTGGGAGGAGGATGGAATTCCACAGCCAGGATTGCTAGACTAACCTCCAGATTACAAGAATATAGTTTTGTCACAATATATGTACCTGGGAAAAAGAATGTTACGGCAGACTGTTTATCACGGTTACCATGCAAAGTGGAAGTAGCCAATGTTGTTGAAGAGTCTGATTTTGTATTAGCCATAGAAGATGTATTACAAGGAAAATTTAAGACCATTTCTGAATCTGATTGGAATGAAGGTATAAAAAAAGATTCAAACTGGATAGAATTATCTGATTACATTCAGAACGGTTGGCCTGATAAAAAATTGATCAGATCAGAATTAATGCCTTTTCATAATGTCATGGATGAGTTAGAGTTGGATGGTAGTTTTATTTTTAAGTCTGGGAAATGTATACCACCAGAAAGCATGCAAGACATTATTTTACAGATTGCTCACAGTACTCATCCAGGAATTTCATCCATGAAACGGTTGGTTCGGTCTGTTTTTTGGTGGCCAAGAATCGACAGATTTGTTGACAGAACTGTGAGGGAATGTCAAGAATGTGTGTGTAAAGAAAGGATGCTTAAGGTATATACTCCTCCATTAAAAATTGTTGAATGGCCTTCAGCACCATGGCAGAAGGTTGCTTTTGATATATCTGGACCGTTCAGCGTTTTACCTGAATCTTCACGCTATGCATTAGTGATAGTGGATTATCATTCCAAGTGGCCGGAAGTGAAGTTTGTTTCTAGAGCTACTACTGAGAGTGTTATTAGTTTTTTGAAAGAAATATTTACTAGAGAGGGTTGTCCTGCCGTATTGGTTTCAGACAATGGAGTTCAGTTAACATCTGCTGAAATGTCCAATTTTCTTAAAAGTTGCAACATTATTCATAAGTTTACTTCACTATATGAACCACATGAGAATGGCCAAGTTGAAAGGTTTAATCGTGTTTTGAAGAATTTTGTTGTAGAATCAGTAAAGTCAGGTGAACATTGGATAAGTTCTCTGAGAGAAAGGTTATGGACTTATCGCATCACACCCCACACTGTCACTGAAGTGAGTCCTTTTAAGTTATTCAAGGGTCGTGATCCAGCATCCAAAATGCTACCTTGGTGGTTGAAAGAAAAATGCAAACGATTATCAGTAGATAAAGTAAATTTAGAGGATGTTGCCAAACGTGTAGAGAGTAAGTAATTTAAAACTAAGGAGTGGTATGATAAAAAATGGAACACTAAATCTCAAGAATTTCAAGTGGGGGAATGGGTGAGAATTCTTAGACCAGGTCTACTAGCTAAAGGATCTAATAAATTTAGTGTTCCCATTCAAATTAAAAAAGTTTTTTCCAACAGCGTGATGACACAGGATGGTAAATTTTGGAATATTAAGAAACTGGCAAAATGTACATTCAATCGTGATGATAAAATTCCATCCAATAAATTTCATATGGTGGTTAGAAATGATTCCATTGCTCATAGGGTGAAAGATTCAAAACGTGTTATTAACATACCTAAAAGGTATGTTAATTAAACCTACATGTTGTTTTGAAATATATATGTTTAAGTTTTATTATTGTATATAGTTATAAATTAGTGCTTACCAATGCTTATATTTTCTTTTTTATAAAAAGGGAGATGTGTTACATTCCAATGTAGTAATATGCCTTTAAGAGTTACATAATAGTCGCATGCCAGTGCATGAGGCAAGTTTACCTTTGAGATAGTTCTACATTCTAGGGCCAGCTGTTGTAGTCTTATGACTGTTGACATTCATATGAAGCCTGGATTGAAATGGTGTAAAATGTCATCTGTGCTGCTACCAATAAACTAATGGAAATCTACTGCAACCTGTTTGAGTAATTACTACAGTGTGGTCATGACGAGCTGAGCTCGTCATGAGCACACGACCACCGTGGCTCATGACGAGCTAAGCTCGTCATGAGCACGGGTTGCTGTGCGCGCCCCCCGCCCCCCACCACAGCAGGGGAATTTGCCCAGCTGTGAAGGGGATAAAAAGAAGTGGGGGGACTGAACAAGTTAGGCAGTATACAAGTGACATCATGATGCATGCCATCACAGGACATGACGCGTGACATCCCACATGGCATTACAGGAAGTGACCTCACTGGAAGACTCTGCATTAGGATGAGTAGTGCTATAAAAGAAATAAAATAGTCCTATTTATTTTGATATTTGTGTAAATACTTGGACAGACCAGGCCATCTGACATTCTTACAGTGCATGCACTTATGTATATAAGTACAAAAGTAACAAGCATTGGCATAGCCAATAGGTCTCGCCTTTGGGACCTTATAAGTGTTTAGCGATGCAACAGTTCTTGCACCAAGGATATTGTGCTGCATAACTAAATACATATAAGGTCACAAAAGCGAGACCTATTAGCTATGCCAATGCTTGCTAGATTGTGCCAAAGTGACCAAATTAGAGCTCTTTACACGAGCACCAGATTACATTACATGATTCAGATTTCTGTTTTTAAGTCAAGGGGAGAATGGTGGTTGCAGGACTAAAAGGGTCAAACTGGACAAACGAGGATTAGTAGATTTTCGTTTTGTTAAGCCTGTGGGTGTGATGCAGTGGCAAAGCCATCAAACATTGCAGTGTGCAGTTGGAGCGTCTTACGGCTGTTGAAAGAAAGAAAAAAAGTGGGGTAGTGTGTCGAGGTTTGTTATTGTGGTGGTTTTTGGAGAAGTAGGGAGCACTGTGTGTTGAAGACAGAAATATTTACCCGCTGCAGTACAGCGCTGATGTGTACGTTCACGGTGAGGTTGGCGTCTAGGATGACACCCAGGGTTCTTGGCATGATCAGTAGGGATGAGTGGGGATCCCTGTTCGGAGGGCCACCATGAAGCATCCCAGGAGGAGCGGTTCTTTATTAAAATCAGGACTTCGGTTTGGTATGAGTTGCGCTGGAGGCAGTTGTTACTCATCCATGATGCAATGGTGCTCATGCACTTGGCAAAGTTGGTTTTGGTGGTGTTGGATCTGCCCAATAGGGAGGGAACGAGCTGAGTGCCATCGGCATATGATACAATGACGATGCCGTGCAGGCTGACGATGTCTGCGAGGGGTGTCATGCATACATTGAAGAGCGTTGGGCTTAGGGCCGAGCCTCAAAGGACCCCGCAGAGAAGATCTTTGGGTTCTGAGGTGTAGTGGGTAGTATCACACACTGTGTTTGTCCAGTGAGGATAGAGGATATCCACTGAAGGGCTGGTCCACAGATGCTCAGACGGTGAAGCCTTCTGATGAGTGTGTTGTGGGAGATGGTGTCGAAGGCTGTGTAGAGGTCGAGGAGGATGAGGGTGGCTATTTCGCCTCAGTTGAGGATGCTTCTGATGTCATAAGGGGCTGCATTGAGGGCCGTTTCAAAGCTGTGGTTGGGGCTGCCTGATTGAGCGCTGTCTAGGAGTTGGAGTTGCTCTAGAGTTGAATGTTGATGGCTTCCTCCAAAACTTTGGCTGGGAAAGGTAGGAGTGAGATGGGTCTGTAGTTGCTGAGGGTGTTGGGGTCTGCTGACTGTTTCTCTAACAGGGAGGTGACCTCTTCATTTTTCCAGTTTGCCGGGAAGGTGGCAGTGGTTTGGGAGGAGTTGATGATCCTGGTGAGAGCAGAGAGGTGATGCTGCTTAATAGGTGGTAGATGAAGTGGGTGCCGGGATCGGAGAGGGCTCCTGAGTGGATTGTTTTTATCAGGGCGGTGGTGTCTATGTTTGAGAAGGGTCTCCAGTTGTTGATCTTCTGTTGGGTGGTGATTGCAGAGTCCAGCTGGTCAAGGAGGTTTGGTGGGCTCAGGGTCAAATTTGTTGTTGATCATGACGATCTTCTGGCTGAAAAAGTTTGAGAGGGCATCACCGAGTGTTTTGGATGTGGTGATGTCACTGTTGGCTAGTGCAGGACTGGAGAACTCCTTGACTATGTCAAGGCATTCTTTGCAATTGTAAAAGCTGGCTTCATGTCTGAAGGTAAGGGCTCTTTTCTTTGCATTTAGTGGTTGTTTGTGGTAGAGAGTGACGGTGGAGTCTTGCGGTGGTGTTTTTGTTAAGTCTCTATTTTCTTTCGAATTGTTTGCCGTGGTGTTTGGAATCCCTGAAGTCGTTTGCGTACCAGTTAGGACATTGTTGTTGTTCTTGTTGGTGTTGATACAGCAGGAGATGTGATGTGGCTGGTGCAGTCGGTGATCCAGTCGTTGAAGATTTTTGTGTTGCCATTAGGGTTTCGGTGTTGCTTGGTGGGTGTTCCTGTAGGGCGTTGGTCTATTCTTCTTCGTATACTCTGCCCCAATGTCGTGATTTCAAGCTGTTTTTTGTGGAGAGGTGAATGTGGGTGGGTATCATGAAGTGGACGATGTACTGGTATGACCATGTTAGCTGTGTTATGTGGGTGGTGGTGATTCAGTTGTTGGTGGTGAAGATCGGGTCCAGGGTATGGCAGCCTGTGTGTGTAGCTCCAGGCACTAGCTGGGTGAGTCCGAGGTTGCTGAGTCTTTTGAGGAGGGCCATGAAGTTGGGGTCTGTATTATCTTCCAGGTGTAAGTTGAGGTGTTCAAGGACACTGTAATAGCTTGATCTGACCGAGAGGGGAGCGATGAAGTCCATAAGGGGGTTGCAGAATTCTGCTCGCGGGGCCCCGTGGACAGTAGGCGAGGGTGCCCTTCAGGGTGGTGGTGTTCGTTCGTATTTTGAAGTGTAAGTGTTCCATGAGTTTGGTGTCTGAGTCCGTGGAGGTGGTGCAGTTGAATGTGTTTTTGTGGATGATGGCGAGTCCTCCGCCTGGTTTGAGGGTACGGTCTTGGTGCATAATTTAGGAGATGGGTGGGATGACTGTGGCGATGTCCGGGTTGGATGCTGGATTTAGCCAAGTTTTGGTCAGGAAGAGAAGGTCGGGTACAGATTTCTGTGGAGTGTTTCCCGAGTGAGCGGATGTTAAGGAGGATAGTGGGCAGATGGTATGGGGTTGGGGTGGTATCAAACGCCAGTTGTTTGGTGGCAATTGTTGGTTGCTTGGTCGTGGTTATATCGGCATCTGAAATTTTGTATGTTATGTAGCAGCTGAAATTGCAGTGGGTTCAGGGGAAAGGTCCTACTCTGGTGCAGAGAGATCGCAGTAGTAGTGCAAAAGACGGTGCTTGGTGTTGAGGCGGTGGAGGATGGCGGCAGAGCAGAGGCGGCATTCTTTGTCTCCGGTGTCTGTAGCGGCTGTGATGGTGGTCTAGCGTCGAACGTGGGCCAGGGTTCCTGACACAGGGCAGGGTCCAGGCATGGACGTACTAGCCGTTGGTGCTCCAGCGGCATGGTCACTCACCGGTCCACATTTAGTAGATACTGGGGTGGGCGGGGCTTCGGCAGAGGTAGGAACGGGAGAGCGGGAAACCTGTCAGTTGCAGTGAAACTAGGCAGCAATGAGTGAGAGAAAGGCAGGGAGAATCTGGGGCTGGCAAAAGGAGCAGGAAGCTAGCAGGCAGGAGCCCAGGTACCTTCACTAATTCATTGATTCATTGTGTGCAGGTACAGAGACAGGTGTAAATGTAGTAGTACTTGTATAGCGCCCGAATCGACCCCCGAAGGGGTATCTCAGGCACTTGTACGCATACCGCTGTGGAACCCTTCCTGGCTTTCCATGTAAAGTGCCTACTCCTGGGCACCCCCAAGGTGGAGGCCAGGCATCCCAGCGTTGTTGGGGCCGTTGTGGAGATTAAGCAAGCTATTGCCCAGAGTTGCAGCGTGGGACCCATGATTGGACTAGGCACCGAGGCGAGAATTATCAGGTCCGAGGAAATTGAGCCCAAGACCCGCCGAGGCGGGAATTGAACCCTGGTCCCGGGCCAGACCTCTGCATCAGGGTCTGCCGCTCTAACCATTAAGCCACACTTCCCCACGGTGTGATAGGCAGTGTCCACAGGAGATTGAATCAGTGCATACTTGCAGGGAACGCCTGACTGTGTAAGAGAAAAAATTTTCAGGTTGGTTTGTAGATGCTGAGAAGCTGCTGAGTGACGTGGGTCCGCCCTACACCCCAGGGAGGATATGGCAGTGTGAACTTCCTTCAGAAGCGCCCTACCCTTGGAGGGCGTTTATGGACCCGATGGCTGGACGCGACAGCACTAGACTGGTTTCCACCAGCAGGTAGATTCCCTGTGTCCTCCCAGGTACTGTGTCATCGAGAAACTGGGTGATGATTGTCAGCGCTCCTGTCAAAATGACATCTTCCCTGCTGGAGCGCTCCCCATTCACTCACTAATTAAAGGGGTTTGTTTTTGTCCCTTTTGTTATTTGGCACCACCTAGTGGTGATGCTGTAACGTTCCTGCCTTACCTCGCCCATGGTAGTACCAGTCCCGGCGCCATCTCTGCTGCTGTGAAGGTGGTTTCAGATGGAGAGAAGGCATCCCTGGTTTCCTGGCCAGATAGCATGTGGGCAACCCAAAACAGGCCACCCCTACAGGGCCACCATCTTGAGAGGGGGCTCACTTCTTTATCCAAGGGGTAAATTTATCTTGACAAAAAAAGGTGTGCTGTTCACAAAGGGGACAAAGGGGAGTAGGTCAGAGAAAAGGAGCCACTGTAAGTGGAGTAGTTTCTTTTTGGAAACGGGGCCCTCACACACCCTTGCAGGTGTCTTGCTTCATCATAGGGCTTGCTCCTCGACGGGCCGGCGCTGCAATGCCTGACGGGCACCCTCAAGGGGACTCTTTATCAGAGATCTTTTTCCAAATGGAGAAGTGTGGCTCAATGGTTAGAGCGGCAGACCCTGATGCAGAGGTCTGGCCCGGGACCAGGGTTCAATTCCCGCCTCGGCGGGTCTTGGGTTCAATGTCCGCGGACCTGATAATTCTCGCCTCGGTGCCTATTCCAATCATGGGTCCCACTCTGCAACGCTGGGCAATAGCTTGCTTAATCTCCGCAACGGCCCCAACAGCGCTGGGATGCCTGGCTTCACCTTGGGGGTGCCCAGGAGTGGGCATCTGACAGGGAAAAGCCAAGAAGGGTTCCACAGCGGTATGCGTTACAGCGCCAGGAAACCCCAGTTGGGGTATTAGTGCGCTTTACAAGTCCACATTTCATTCATTCCATTTCATTCATTTATTTCATTTAAAATCTGTGATGTGAAGTGCAAATTAGATGTAGATTGAGGAAACATAGGTGTCAATGACGTGATTAGTGACTTAGAAAACGCTAGGCAAGTCTCAAATCAAATTTTAGTCCATGAGTATGCCCGGCTTATTAAAAACGTGATGTCACCAGTGGGGACAATGATCCCTGGTGACTTATATCAAGTTTTTAATACGTCAGGAATACTCATGGATGAAAATTCAAGGAGAAGCAAGCCAGATGAAGAGGCGTGACACCCGCATGGGTGTGTGAGGGCCCCATTTCCAACAAGCATTGGAAATGCAATAGGTCTCGCACCATTAGAGTTAGTGCTTTTAGAATTGTTTATGGGGTTTTTTTGTAAATGTTTAGCATTTTTGTTTCCTGTAGCCAATGCTAAAGTATTACAAATAAAAAAAGCCATAAACATTTCTAAAAGCTCTAACTGAAATGGTCTGAGAACTATTGCACTGTGTGAGGGTGAGGGTGAGTGAGGGTGAGGGTGAGTGAGGGTGAGTGAGGGTGAGTGAGGGTGAGGGGTTGAGGGTGAGTGAGAGTGAGGGTGAGTGAGGGTGAGTGAGGGTGAGGGGTTGAGGTTGAGGGTGAGGTGTTGAGGGTGAGTGAGGGTGAGGGTGAGTGAGGGTGAGGGTGAGTGAGGTGTTGGTGTTGAGGGTGAGTGAGGGTGATGGTGAGTGAGGGTGAGGGGTTTTGGGTGAGTGAGGGTGAGGGGGAGTAGTTGAGGCTGAGTGAGGGTGAGTGAGAGTGAGGGTGAGTGAGGGGTTGAGGGGTTGAGGGTGAGTGAGTGAAGGTGAGGGGTTGAGGGTGAGTGAGGGTGAGGGTGAGGGTGAGTGAGGGTGAGTGAGGGTGAGGGGGTGAGGGGTTGAGGGTGAGTGAGGGTGAGTGGCGTTAGTGTAGAGGCTCAGGCTAAGTATGATGCAGCTCGACCAGTCCACCTCCTATTAAAAAAAAAAAACATAGGCAAAATAAACTCGTTGTGCCAAGGACAACAAAAAAACACTGATCCAATGTATTCGAAACTCATCATGCTCCTGTGTACACGCCCTGGGTCTAAAACAAACTCCCACAATGTATTTATGTATTTCTTAGGCTAACTACTATGATCGTCAACCTAATTCCATTGATGTGGGGGCAGGCGGGAGACCCCTAGAACAAGAACTACTTTGTCCAAAGTCCATGCCACACATTATGGAAGAAGCAGTATGCCTGTTGGTTCTGGATCACTGTGTTTAGTACACCGTCTGCACGTCATAAGTTAACATATGGTGTGCTTGTGTCTGAAATGTCACCCAACAGTGGGTTTTATGCTTAGAGATTTGAAGATGGTTTTTATATTTTTTTGATGGGAGGGGTAACATCGCCGTATGAATATTTTAGAGGAAACACACAAACCACAGGTTGAGGCTGCAAGCCAACTCTACCTTCTGAAAAATCATGGCCACTCTGGTGCTGAGTGAGACATAAAAACAGTGACAAAAATATGAAATTAGGAGCATCCTTTGACAGCTGCGAGCTAAAATAACATGAAGACATCCCATTTCAGCCTGCCCTTCCCGAGCCTTCCTACTGCGATTGCCTCATAATTACCCCGTCCGCAGTCCAGGCACATCCAGAGAGCAGGGATTACTCATTAGACAAGGAATTAGCAGGGCTGCGGGCTTCACTGGCCGAGTCTGGCAGCGGCCGAGCCTGGTACTCCGCCCGCAGTGTCACAAACACAGCACAGTCCAGACTCAAGAGGGAGGCAGGGCACCTGCTTTCTAATCTTCTGGGAAAGAAAAGCGCTGATTCAGCAGGCAGCACCAACAACCCATGCCAGGCAGGCACATCGGGCTGACGTCAGCTGGGCCCCGGAGTCAAAGGGCACCGTCTGGGTTAATAAGCAGCACGGCCGAGTCCATGGCAACACTCATTTAGGCGCCGAACAATATCCGACATGTCTGCAAGGCTGAATGCGGAACGGTTCGCCAGTGTGTCGTCTGATGGGTTTTCACCCCGAATTAATTTGAAGGCGCTTGTGTGGGAGGGGCGGCGGGTGTACTTGGCCTACAGCAAGGAACCTGCACACACTGGTCTGGTCTATGAAATCTAAGAACTACACATTTAAATAAAATTAAAAAAAGGAAGCGACAAAGGAAATAAGTCTAATTAAGCCTTTATACATTTTAAAAAGAAAGTCAATTAATCGCAAACGTAACGCAGAGATTCTAAACCCTACTTAAGGCAGGTATACATACACCCATGCTCACATACCGGAGGTCTACCTGAGAAAACGTCCTGCTACAAGGAATGTTGTCTTTCATGGCTTCCTGTAGATGTCCTCCTGCAAGTCAGTTTCCTGCGACATTGCGCTCAAACTCCTGCTATCCCTTATTAAACAAGCACTGGCGATGCCAATGGGCGCGAAGGGGTGGTGCGGGTGGAGAAGAGAAGCAATAGGTGAGAAAACAACATAGAGCGAGTTGGGAGAATGACACAGACGAGATAGAACCAGGGAAGTGCACGAGGGAGAGCGCAACATGGAAAGGGGCCGGGAGAAGCACATGGATGACAGAGCAACTGGAGAGAAGTACACAAGGGAGACAGCTGGTAAAAGCAAGCACTTTCATGGCGTGCAACACATCGTGGAGGGCATGTTGGTGATCGGCTGGTGGTGGAGGGAAGGGGATACATGATCCTGAAAGACGTCTACCTGGAGAGGAGGTGGGTTGGGGGAATTCCTAACACCTCAGGAGGCCTGCGAGACGTTTAGAGTGGGCTGGACAGTTTTTGCAGTATGCAAGGATTGTAATTACTAAAAAGACGAAACCGTGTTAATGGCTGTAGGGTGGGGGAAAGGAGGGAAGAGAGAGAAGGGGAGGGGGGAGGAGAAATGCGACACGGCGGGCAGGGGAGGGGGCGGAGCGGGGAGAGGGAACAGACGGAGGGAAGGCAGATAAGGGGAGGGGGGAGGAGAAATGCGGAGGGAAGAGAGAGAAGGGGAGGGGGGAGGAGGGGGGAGGAGAAGTCTCAGGTAGGGTAGGAAGCGGGATGTAAGTAGGGGGGAGGAGAAGTCTGGGCAGGCAGGATGACTCAGGGGAGGGGGCGGAGCGGGGCAGAGCGGCATGTGGGTGTGAAGAAGCCAGGCCTTTGAAGTGAAGCTAAGCTTCACTTCAAAGGTGTCGGAGGAATGCGGGCGGCTGTGCACGCGCTTTTAAGCTCAATGCACATGCGCATTGAGCTTAAAAGTCACGGGCACTGCAAGGAATCGCCACGATTCCTTGCAAGTTAGATAAAGAGTCGATGAGCCCCTATAGTCTCGCTTGCTCGATGCGCATGCGCATCGACAGGCGAGACCTAAAAAGGAACTACTCCCCTTGAAGTGCCTCCATTTCTCTAACCTACTCCCCTTTGTCCCCTTTAGGAACAGCTTGCCTTTTCTTTTGAGAATTAACATTGGAACATGTATGCTGGACCTTTATTCGCTGAAGGTCCCCAATTTTTTGTGCTGGACGAATTTGTATTGAGACACCCCCAAAAAATAAGCCCCCCCCCCATCACACTTTATCTTTAAAACTGCAATGAATTGTGTATTAATAAATTGTATGTTTCTCCTACAATCGTCATCTTTTGTGGATATTTTTTTTTTGTTTCATAATTTTTTATTAAGAAATGTTTTATAATGAATGTAAAGGTTTAAATACATAGGAATACATAGAAATAACATTTAAAAAATGTAAGCTCAAAGAAGAATATTATTAAAACATTACCAAAAGAAACAGAAATAGAGAGAGGAAGAGTTACATAAGGGGTCCTATAAGAATGGGGAATGAATTGTGTAAGCAATATAAAAGAGGATAATATATTATTTTTTGTGGATATTTCTACAAACAAATTGCTAAATTTGTGGTTGAAAAAACACATTGAATGGTCTTTCCTTATAAAATTTCAGCCCTTTACGTTGTTACTTCTTTGAACATCTTTTAAATGTTTTGACAGCTTAGTCTTGATATCCTATGCACTCTTATAAGTCATAGTAAGCTTCCTTTCTAATGGCTATATCGACAAGGAAAATAAAATATTTCAATATTGTCCCTCAGAGGGCAGAAAATGGTTAAAAATATTTTCCTGATTTTTACATAACTAGTTTGTAACATGTTTGGCCCCAAAATGTTTTGACAAAATGTATGAGTTTGAAAAAGCAATGAAACATTATTAGTGCATGGAGTAGTCTTGCGTTAACCTAATGATAGTTGGTTTCATCAACGGGTTCGGTAGAGGTCTCACAGGTTCACCAAATATTTTTCTGTCTTCTAGGTCTTCCTCAGGAAGGAGTCAGAGGAGGTGGAGAATGACTCCGGAGGAACCGCGCAGAAACGGCTGTGCTCTGGCGTCACTCGCTCGTCGCCGGAGACTAGCTCTCCATTCCATATGGTGAGTAACTTCCAGTGGTGCGCATCCATGGGGGTGAGCGGATGACCAGGACCACAGGGGCTCAGCACCACAAGGGCTCTGGGTCACCAAGTTCATTATTTCTTATATTCTTCCAGGCCAGGATACTCAATGGTCCCCAAAACTGAAGCTCGGCTCATACCAATGAGCACCCCTCTGTTTATTTGGGAGGGTTGTCTGATCACTCTTTGGTCATAAACGTGCCCAAGGAATCTATACGATAATAAAGAATGCAAAGCAAAGAAATATATTATAGACAATATGTCATCAATCAATAGCATTTGTAAAGTTCAGCACTGTCACCCTGCGGGGCATCTGGGCACTGAGAATACTGTTTCCCCATCAATAAGCCAAGTCTTAAGTCTGTTCCTGAAGTCCGATAGGTAGGGTGATGTTTGGAGGTGGAGGGGCAGGTTGTTCCAGGTTTTAGCTGCAATGTAGGAGAGAAGGAGCGGCCACCGGGTTGATGGAATTTCAGTCGATGGTTGATATAGGATGGTCCTTGATAGTGGAGGGCCTTTTAGGCGTGTGTGCGGATCATGTACTGGCATGCCTTCTGGATCGGGGACTATTGGAGGTTTCTGAGGAGGGGGTGATGTATGACCGTTTGAGAAGGTCCAGGATGAGTCTGACGTCTGCGTTCTGTATGGTCTGGAGTCTCCTGAGGAGCTGGGTGGAGATGCCGGTATAGAGATAGTTGCAGTAGTCGAGGCGGCTGGTGATGATGGCCTGAGTGACGGTCTTTCTGGTGTCGATTGCGATCCATCGGAAGATTTTGCAGAGCATGCGAAGAGTGGGGAAACAGAGGGAAGCAACTGCTTTGACTTGTCGTCTCATGGTCAGCTGGCTGCCGAGGATTATCCTGAGGTGGCGTGCATGGTCTGTTGGTGTTGGGGTTGGCCTGAGTTCAGCTGGCCACCAACTGTGGCTCCAGACCGAGGGGTTGTTCACAAAGATCAGTTCTTCGGTCTTGTCGGAGTTCAGTCTCAGGCAGTTGTCTCTCATCCAGTTGGCTACGTTGGTCATGGGTTGGAGAAGGTGGTTTTGGTGTTGGTGGGGTTCTCAGTGGGCGAGAGGATGAGTTGAGTGTTGTGGTGGGACCATTAGGAGGAACATGCATTTTACACTGAATTTATGAAGCAGCAATAGCAAACTAAATAAGATTAAAGCCAAGCTCTAGCTACATCTGTAACTCTAAGACATATCATTACCCTAACTTTATCCCAAGCCGGTGAGCTTTATCATAACCCTAACCCTCTTACCTAATGCTAAACCTAACCACACCAAACACTGCCCTAACACTCCCACATAATGCGAAACCTAACCACAACAGCAAACACTGCTCTAACCCTCTCACATAATGCGAAACCTAACCACAACAGCAAACACAGCTCTAACCCTCTCACGTAATGCGAAACCTAACCACAACAGCAAACACAGCTCTAACCCTCTCACGTAATGCGAAACCTAACCACAACAGCAAACACAGCTCTAACCCTCTCACGTAATGCGAAACCTAACCACAACAGCAAACACAGCTCTAACCCTCTCACGTAATGCGAAACCTAACCACAACAGCAAACACTGCTCTAACCCTCTCACGTAATGCGAAACCTAACCACGACAGCAAACACTGCTCTAACCCTCTCACGTAATGCGAAACCTAACCACGACAGCAAACACTGCTCTAACCCTCTCACATAATGCGAAACCTAACCACGACAGCAAACACTGCTCTAACCCTCTCACATAATGCGAAACCTAACCACGACAGCAAACACTGCTCTAACCCTCTCACATAATGCGAAACCTAACCACAACAGCAAACACTGCTCTAACCCTCTCACATAATGCGAAACGTAACCACGTCAGCAAACACTGCTCTAACCCTCTCACATAATGCGAAACCTAACCACGACAGCAAACACTGCTCTAACCCTCTCACATAATGCGAAACCTAACCAAAACACCAAACACAGCTCTAACCCTCTCACATAATGCTAACCCTAACCACAACACCACACACTGCTCTAATCCTCTCACATAATGCGAAACCTAACCACAACAGCAAACACTGCTCTAACCCTCTCACATAATGTGAAACATAACCACAACAGCAAACACTGCTCTAACCCTCTCACATAATGCGAAACCTAACCACAACAGCAAACACTGCTCTTGTGATGTATTCCTATAGGTTCTGTATCGATCCCCCTATTCCTGACCCTATTCTGGTTAACAAACTAACAAGTTAACTAGCAGCCATCTCATGAGGCAGAAAACCCCCATGATGCAGGAACCGTTATCTGATAAAGCCACACTACGGCACAGGAACGTGTTATCTGATTAGGTCATAACGCTTGCCATCTAATTAGACAAGCGATATTCCTCCAGCCCCCTGATAAGGCATACGGAGTTCTCAAAACAAATCAAACCTATGACACCTTGGGAAAAACCCTGCGGCCATTGTTTTGATTACACCGAGAACTTCAGCAAAAGGTGTTCCATCCAACAAATTCAAGACGAATACGGTCCAGAACCCGCTTTAACTCTTGGTATGAAATTACTGAAAGACTTCAAGCAGGTCTCGGCTATATTACTAGCCAATATAAAGGGAGAAGCAGCAAACGTGGCGATCCGCCAGAGGTTAAAAGAGACAGATATAGCAGACCAACCAGCTGAAATTGCCAGAATCATAGAAAAATCCTATGAGGAACTAGGTAGAGATAGTTTAGGTGGAATACCAGTAAAACCGCAACTGATTGAAAGTCCTGAAAAAATATTTTTTAACAATAATTCAACATCACAGAAAAAGAGCTGGGATGGAAACAAACAATCCAATCCTAAAGAAAAGAAATTCCAGTCCAGAGGAAGGTCTCCTAGGCGAAGAGAAAAATCTCCCAACCAAAGACACAGGTCACCCCAGAGTGACCCCTCTGGGAAAAGATATAACCTTAGAAATAGGGATAATATAAAGAAGCCTGATAGATATCAAGACATTGATACACGTCCCTCTCAATCTTTTCAGACTTCCTCGCAGAAATCGGAAAGAAGAGGACGATCAGAACAAAGAGAAGAGCACACCAAGTCCAAAGACAAGGAACCTGCTCAGCAAAAAAAGAAATTACAATTTCCAAAAAAGAAGGTAGCTAGTATCAAGGTAGTTAACAATGCCTAGAATACTGAGGACACAACTGAAAAACGGAGAATGGGCTCAGACAATGCTAGACAGCGCAGCAGAAGTGAGCATAGCTCGCAAAGTCCTTATGAATCATCTGGAGACAGTGGACACGAATGAATATCTTCAAGTGGAAACTGCAGACACCAGAGTTAGCAAACCTCACAAAATATATGAAATAACATTACGTATAGAGGGGGATAAGACTAGAAAAATAAGGGGACTATTTTGGGATAATCTCTCCAAGGGCTATGACATCCTTCTAGCTGAAAAAGACTGGCCACCAGAGTTTGTCAGGGAGTGCCCTCATGGCGAAGAAAAAATTATGCCTGCCTTCTCAAATCATATCCCAATTCATAAAAAATACACACTTGCTAGAAAGTGGGCAGTAGCCCTAGCTCCTGCTTTACATAAAAATCATGTAGGATGGGATGAGGACTCTCCTCCTCACAAAATCCAGTTAAAATCACAACCTACTGCACAAAGACAGTACCCAATTAAGCAAGAAGCTAAAAAACAGGTAAAAGAAATCCTAGATCAGCTAGAATACCAGGGGGTGATTGAAACTTGCACCTCACAAATGAACAACCCTTTGTTTCCGGTCTCCAAACCAGACAATTCATATCGTCTAGTTTTGGATTACCGACACCTTAACTCATGTTGCAAAACTCACACAGTGCTGCACTAATGAATAACATAGTGCGCAAAAAATACAAAACAACATTAGACATCTCTAATGGATTCTTTTGTCAAAACATAGCACCAGAGAGCAGATATTTGTCTGCGTTCTCAATAAATGGCACTCAAAAACAATTCTGTTGTTTACCCCAGGGGTACAAGAACAGCCCTGGAGTATTCTCAGCGAGAGTAACAGAATTACTACAAATATATGATAATGAAGCATTATCGTATGTCGACGACATATACTTAACAGATGATGACTTGGAGACTCACTTGAAGAGAGTGAACACCATAATACTTGGGTTCGCAGCAGAGGGTTACAAATTTAACTTTAAAAAATCCAGAATTGCCCATCTGACAGTCCTGTTCTTAGGATATGAATTATCAAGTGAAGGCAAAAGCCTGGCAGACAATTTCCTAGAGAAATGTGCCGTACTCCAAGCACCTAGAACACTAAAAAACCTACAGTCAATTCTAGGCTTCCTAAATTTCGGAAGAACATACATTGCAAATTACGCAGAAAGGGTCAAACCCCTTTATGATCTAATAAAACCAGATTTTAAAAGAACCAATTGGACTCAAATACACACAGAAATTCTGAGATCCTTACAAACAGACATGTTAATTAAAACAAAATTAGAAACACGTGATAACACACGCAATCTTGTGATTCGAGTCATCCCAGGAAGATGCGGATTCGCATACCTATCCTCTAATGAGGGAGAAAAATCACACTCGTACACAGAAGCTGAACAGAAATTCAGCATTAAAGAAAAAATTGTTCATGCAGTTCAAACCGCAATAGCTAGAGAAAAAGATCAAGCTGACGGTAGACGTATCACAGTCAGAACAGCAGAATCAGCCTTTGAAGCATTAACAACACCATGTAATTTACCAACAACAACATTGAATCCGAAATGGATACAATGGGTGAATTCAATTACAACGGACAAAGTATACTACTACTTTGATCCAGAACTAAAAGAATTGAAAAATCTAGAATATGAAAGAACATTCCCTCTGCCTATCGACATTCTGCCCTTACGACAATACGCTTGTGTAATCTATACAGACGGACATGCTCAACCCTCCGTTTGGGGAGAACAAGCATACAACCCCACATGTGAGATTACAAAAGAAGTGTGGCGCGGAGGTAAACTAAGACCTCTATTAACAAAAACACACTCAGTAGAAACTAATTCAGAACAACAAACTGAAATAATAGCATTGAAAATGGCGCTAGATAATGCGGATCGCGAATTCCCGACACTTATAGTGTCCGATTCATATTACTGCGTCAAATCATATAACAAGGATTTGCAGACATGGATTCAAAACGGTTACAAAGATGACACAGGTGCAACAATAAAGCAGAAACTGCTCTGGGAACAAATAGCTCTTTTACAAAAAGAACTACCAAAGACTCACGTGACACACTCACTGAGTCATCAGCGTGATGGCGTTCACGTTGCAGGGAATTCATTGGCTGAGGCAGCCACAGCGGTAGCAACTAAATCGGCTTCCGTAGTTCGAAAAAAGCATACAGTGAAGCATATTGACGGTGAAACAGTGCTGGCAGTGAAAACGTCATCAAAAGGCGACTGCTCAGCGCTACCGATCAACTATCCACTCAATTATACATACATAATCGATGCAAACTCCGTCCCTTTTGCTCGAATCCCTCGAGTGGGGGATAGAGTGATTCCAAACATGGACAGGAGAAACTTGTTAATCGCAGACGCACATATGGGCGAGGGTCTTAGACACCTCAAACTAAAAGATTCTCTGGAAGAATTACAATCAAGGTACTGGTGGCCAGGCATGAGCCTGCATCATAACATTTTTGTAAAAAACTGCCCAAACTGCAACAGAAATCGCAGTGGTGAGAGAAACGGTGTAATACCGTGTCGTTTCACTCCAGAAAAAATCAACAGTAAAAAGCAAAGCGTCCGATTAACATATACAGGCTAGTTTCCACTTATAATGTAGATCACCTGCACTCGGCTGACGTCTGGACTGTTATACAAAGATTTGCGAGTCTAAATGGCATATACGCTAGAAGCATGCTACGTTTGACCATTGTTTTCACTCGAGCCCTCAAGCATGAGGGGAAACATGGCCAAATGAGCATAGCACAGCGGGAATCTTCTCACTTCCTTCCTGAGGGATACGGGATGGTGTAAAGAAAAAACCAAGGCATAAAGCAATCTATAACGGAAAGGATATTAGGTTCGGGAGCTGGGTGGGTCAAACATCTAATAAGTGTCCAACGTAGTCTAAATAACTTGCCAAGAAATTCTCTGAAGGGATTCAGTCCGTACGAATTATTATTTGGAACTAGGATGTTAATCTCTGACCTTGACAGTCAGACTTCAGTGGTAAAGGAAAAAAGCTTTGATATCAAAGATCGTTTGGCTATTTTACAGGCCTTAAACGAAACAAGAAAAGACCTGAGCAACATAAAGTTGAAACAACAGCCAACAGCCACTGAAGAACCACCACCTGTCCCAGCAAGACCTGTCTGGATTCCAAAAGTCGGGGATCTAGTCAGAGAAAAGATCGCGGTAAAGAAGGAATTTGGGCCTTCTTACAGAAAAGCAGTTCCTGTCTTGTCTGTCAACGGGACAAGATCAGTTGTACTACCGCCGCTTGCTGGTAAAAAGGAGAACCGAGTTGTATCCATCGACCTGGTAAAACCACAATCATGTGGCCGATAACAAACAGTAGGCCAAGTGGACTCCCCATGAGTAGCAGAACACCAAGGTTTGCTACCAGTACAGAGGTCCTAACAAAGAGGCTAATCACATTCGAAACGCCTACAGAAATACAACAAGGACTATGCAACAATGCAATGGAACTTAGACCTCTGAACACCCAAATAAAAACATTTAGCAGAGACACACCAACCTATAATGAAGTAACAAACGACTATGCAAGAAACAGTAATCCTGAAACAATTGGAACAATAGACAGAACTGCATCCGGCTACTTCATAAACTTCGATGATTCCTCTGAAGGCTTCACTGAATCAAAGACACAGCCATCATCAAAAACCTTTAAAGATAAAGCTAAAGAACTCTTGAAACAACTGAAAGAAACATATCTAATTTCTCCATGGATTGAATTTTGGGTGGGTTTTGGTGCATTTATCCTCATACTTTGGCTCATCATGATACTAACATTGGGACGCTTCATTGAGGGAAAATATGCTAAAATGGACACAGCAAGTCAGAAAATCAACTTGATCCTCAAACCACACACATCTTCACACGTCGAGAAAAGAGAACTTTCTTCAGTCAACTTCACAGCCAATCCTATTCCGGGTGGGGTAGCATGGGACAACACTGACTACGAAATCTATGGTCCGGTTGAAATCCTGAAATATCCACACCAAATTAAAATCTCATTAAGTGACTTCGTAAAACCAAGCACATTTGCTGATGATTGGGACTTTGAAAGTATAAACAATATGATGTCTGACTTAGTGATGTCTGCTAAATTTACCAAACATGATTATTTGCAGGGTTCGACAAATTATGATAGTATGTACTGTTATAACCACTATGGTAACCATTTTCTACATAGATCTGCACAACCTAGAAATGTATTAAAAAATAATCAATGGGAACATTGTGCAACCCCTCCAAAAGGAAGCTCAAGAACCGTTTACGACAAATATTCATACTTTTCAGGTTTTAACGTAAGTAATGCTGAAACATTTTATTTCAAATTGTCAAATAAGACAGGGACAAAGACCATGATAACCAACACGAAATTGATATATTCAGACTCGTTTTTTGAACAAATGAATACTTTTGGTTTTGATTATTGGGACAAAAATGTTGAATTGAAAAGTGTTTGGGGCACAAAAGAATGGCAAGTACAGGGTATAGAATCTTTGTTTAGAGCCTGCATGATCCCAGAACAAATTATATTTTTAAATGACACTGTTCAACAAACCACCTGTCTTGGCTTAGCCAAAATCAAAGATTTAAATAAACCGTCTATTCCAAAACCAACAATGAACAGCAATAGCTCCACAGACGAAGAGATAGACGTAAATTATGTATTAAACCAAATCAGAACACATCCTGATTGGAAACAGTGGTTGATCTGGCCCACAGATACTAATAACTGTCAAAACAGATTCCTGAACAAAACACAGGGGTTCAAAATGACCAGGCCAGACCCTAGATATCCCCAAAGACATCACCCAGGGATAATAACCACCTACAGTGTGGGCAAATTATGCCTTCAATGGCTGCAAACTTCCACACTGGCAGAAATTAAGCAACACCTAACTTTACTTACTGATGGTGCTGACTTGCGTGATTTCACTATGGGACCACGCAAACAGCGTCAAAAACGTTTCATAGCAGCCTCTGTATATGCAGCATACAACGAGGCCTGGAAGGTTACTCAAATTGAGACAGCAGAAAGAATACGGGAAATTGACCGTATTAATTTGGAAAAATCACTTTCTGTAGTGGACAATGGGTTAATGACTCTGTCCTCCAGAATTTTTTCTTTGGACAGCATTGTGTCTTCAGCAATCGACATAATATCGCAAGACTTACTGTTGTTACAACACGGTCAGTCTCAATTGCGTTCTATTGTACAGCTTGGCTGGACGTTACAAAATCTGCATTCAGGCTATGTGCCTTGGCGTTTAATCAACACAACGTCACTATTCAATATCTTTAACCTTACTGATAAACAAATCAGTATGGCACAAAAGGGTGCTGATTATACAATCCTGAGCATTGAGAAACTCGAAAGATTACCAGTGACAATGTCAGAACGACCTGTCAGTGAATGGATAATACATGGGATAATTAATATTCCAATATCTACCTTCAGGTTTCAATACTGCCAAAAATATATACAGGCTGGCATGTACGAAAAATTGGGAAAAGGGTACATTAAAACAACATGGAACCTGCCCTATTCACATGCATGTGTCAGTAATAAAGGCCAGAAAGTGTTTCTTAGTGGCAATAATTGTGCGATGTCACTAAGCGGTACACTTCTGTGTAACGGAATTAGTTTGCATGGAGCCTGTGAAGGGAACTCAAATAACCTTTCATGTCACCAGCTAGGCACACCTGCTACAGAGATAGAACCATTCTTTCAAAGACTCTACAATGGGAGTTACATTCTAATTGTAGACCGCAGATGCTGTAGTCTTATGCCCGGGACTCCTTATCTCGTAACTACGACTGCGAAGGTCAAGTGCTGTGGACGCTTATTGTTCCCCAGCTCCTTTCCAGACAGGGAGGCAAGGGCATGGCCCAACTTGAAAATTACTTCTATTCGAATAGATACTTTAAGCAGAATGAAAACAGTGCTTCTTCAGACGCCGACAAGGCTCACGTCATCAAAAGAAACGTATGATCTCCCAGTCGCAAGGACGACTGCAGAGATACATTCATTGCTATCGACTAATTCCCCCATACATTTCGCAGAAATCCTGAATGAAATCTTAAATATTTCTGATACCAGTGGAGTCTCAAAAGTATTTAAGACAGTATTGGCATTAACACCATTCAAAGCCATACTGGGTATTTTTCCAGATTTCGTCCACTCGATTTTTGGCGGACTTCCCCTGATTTTGGGACTAATTGCAGGAATCCTATTCCTAGTCCTTATATTTCGTTATGGCAAACCATGTCACAGACAAAACACCTGCGACAAGGGAAGAAACAATCCTAGCCATTGGATATCGGGACCGGATATCAAAAATCCTGGGACTATCCCGGCTTAGAGACCTGAACATGACTTGGTTTCTATCATTTCGACCCATGTGGCAACGATGTGTTTTACCTGTATTAAGGTGCCTGCTATGCGGAGAAGAATGCGTGTTAGACACCTGTCTGACGCTACAATCGGATACGCCAATGGATGCAGAAACATTGTTGAGTCCAACAAAGGCTCATGCTTTGTGCTGCCCTCAACGGCTACCAATCCTGATGACGGCATTCGTGGAAGCTTCACCACTACGATTAAGGGGTAGTGAGGTTCAAAATGAAAGCAGCATCGATCAGGTACGACCTTCTGTCAGCAATCCAAATCAAAATGTCAATGGAGACAATCATGCGCACGAATGCATGGTTACACCTATTTCCGAGTTAGTGGAACTCTCCCAGGAAGCTGTTGACAACTTTTTCGAGAGTCTAAATGATATGATGTTCTCACCAGAGCAGAAATAGAGACTTTTGAGCAAGCTCGTACACGGCGTTCCCTGAATTTGACCTTCAACTAGAAAAGCAAAATACCATGAACAATTTTCCCTCCAGTTCACGGACAGCAATATTTTTCAGCAGCCCCAAAATATTTTTGCATATTTTTCGGGACACTATCTTCTGCTTAAAGTAAGAGCTATTCTTAGAGAACTAAGATTTCTACTTTTAGATAGCTTATAGACATTAGCTGCCCGCTGGTATGTTCATAATTATTTTATTCTGTGATGGAATGGTCTCGAACCTTTTTTCTGTATTAAGAGCCATTTCATGTGTAAATTCTCATATACCATTTAGCAATAATGTATACAAATGCGTGATTACTTTAGCATTATTTCTCAGCTTGAGTGCATACAATACATGTAAATGCTTTTTTTCCCCGTATATTTGATGATTTCAAAATGCATTCATGTATTTTAGGGTGGTAAGGTATACACGATACTCTACAGTATGTTTTACTATGCATAGATTAGTAAATATGTCCATAGTTAGCGTGGAGTGGGTGTGATGTATTCCTATAGGTTCTGTATCGATCCCCCTATTCCTGACCCTATTCTGGTTAACAAACTAACAAGTTAACTAGCAGCCATCTCATGAGGCAGAAAACCCCCATGATGCAGGAACCGTTATCTGATAAAGCCACACTACGGCACAGGAACGTGTTATCTGATTAGGTCATAACGCTTGTCATCTAATTAGACAAGCGATATTCCTCCAGCCCCTGATAAGGCATACGGAGTTCTCAAAACAAATCAAACCTATGACACCTTGGGAAAAACCCTGCGGCCATCGTTTTGATTTCACCGAGAACTTCAGCAAAAGAATGTGCTAACGACCTGGTCGTATGACATCCTTATTGACGTATCTATGTCCATCCTTACGTCAATCTCGGCACCTTAAAGGTATAAATATTACCGATATTGCCCTATGCAAACACACGCGGTGGTGACGAGGACGGAGCAGCCAGACTTGCCGAAGCCCAGAGCAGAGCAGACCCCGCTGGCGCAGCCCCGCCTTTCTGACGCGCTGAGAACGAGACGCTGCTTTCTCCTGCCGAGAAATCCAGCTCCGGGCTTCCGGGTAGCCCTCGCAGGCAGCCTGGAATATCGAGACCAGAGACGAGAGATACCATCCCTCATCCATCCTAGATTCCAGGTACAGAACTGAATAACCCCTCGCAGAGAATTCTTTAGTCAGTCACTTGGCAAAACAAACTTAACTTAAACTGTAACTTTCTATCCCCGCCCACGTATTAGGCTTAGGTCAGGTACACGGGGTAGGCGTAGTTAGAAACACCAGTTGAGTACGATTAGTCAAATGTATATGTGTATGTAATATATTTTATTCATTTTAAACCTACATATGGCTTAGAAACCATATCAATGTTTTTACAGTATTATTTTATACTTCTGCTTTTAATGTATGCACTTTACTTAACCATAAGTATTGCAATAATATCGATCCATTTCTCTTGTATGAGAAAAGAGACTGATCAATAAATAACATCTTTTATTGAACACGCCCGTCTCTTCCTTTTCTCTACAATCTGATGAGACTAAGAATGCACGTACTGACTGAGTAAAATAAATTGCCTTTTGTTTTCACACGACTCTAGAGATACACTCTTGATTAGGGGAGAGCAAAGTTGTCATGTTCTATGGTTGTCAGAAACTAAATCCCTTCTTGTCTATCCAGGGAGGTTCAACTCCTCCTTGCCTATTCGAGAACGTTTCTAGTGAACTCTGAGCTAGCTGGCAAACCCAAAACTTTAAGTCTAATATCGACAGTAGTAGACCTAGTTAACGTCTGGTCTAGGCCTATACTATTGAAGGTATTATTCCAATGCGCAGAGCCTATTGGGATAATAGGAACTACACTACACTCTAACCCTCTCACATAATGCGAAACCTAACCACAACACCACACACTGCTCTAACCCTCTCACATAATGCGAAAACGAACCACGACAGCAAACACTGCTCTAACCCTCTCACATAATGCGAAACCTAACCACGACAGCAAACACTGCTCTAACCCTCTCACATAATGCGAAACCTAACCACGACAGCAAACACTGCTCTAGCCCTCTCACAAAATGCGAAACCTAACCACGACAGCAAACACTGCTCTAACCCTCTCACATAATGCGAAACCTAACCACGACAGCAAACACTGCTCTAGCCCTCTCACATAATGCGAAACCTAACCACTACAGCAAACACTGCTCTAACCCTCTCACATCATGCGAAACCTAACCACAACACCAAACACAGCTCTAACCCTCTCACATAATGCTAACCCTAACCACAACACCACACACTGCTCTAACCCTCTCACATAATGCGAAACCTAACCACAACAGCAAACACTGCTCTAACCCTCTCACATAATGTGAAACTTAACCACAACAGCAAACACTGTTCTAACCCTCTCACATAATGTGAAACATAACCACAACAGCAAACACTGCTCTAACCCTCTCACATAATGCGAAACCTCACCACAACAGCAAACACTGCTCTAACCCTCTCACGTAATGTGAAACATAACCACAACAGCAAACACTGCTCTAACCCTCTCACATAATGCGAAACATAACCACAACAGCAAACACTGCTCTAACCCTCTCACATAATGCGAAACCTCACCACAACAGCAAACACTGCTCTAACCCTCTCACATAATGCGAAACCTCACCACAACAGCAAACACAGCTCTAACACTTTCACATAATGCGAAACTTAACCACAACCAAACACTGCTCTAAAACTGTCACATAATGCGAAACTTAACTACAACCAAACACTGCTCTAACACTCTCACATAATGCGAAACCTAACCATGACACCAAACACTGCTCTAACACTCTCACATAATGCGAAACCTAACCACAACAGCAAACACAGCTCTATCCCTCTCATATAATGCGAAACATAAACACAACTGCAAACACAGCTCTAACACTCTCACATAATGCGAAACATAAACACAACTGCAAACACAGCTTTAATCTTCTAATGTGCTCTTACTCTGTGATCCCGCTTGCATTTTGGGGTTGATTGCCCTTATTTTAACTGCAGCTGTTTCGTGAGATGTATTGAAAAGCATCACAGAAAATAAGCTTTCTCTTAATTTGATAGAGGGTCTGTCTCAAGCCCAACTACAATTATTTAGCTTGGCAGCAACATGTCATATTTTGTAGAATAATTGTTAGAAAATGTTTTTCATGTTGGGGTGCGCCTGGTGAAATTATTTTACATGGGGGGCCGGATAGGGGAACTATCAAAAAGTGTGAAGACCATTACACTAAATCTTGCCCTCATTGTGACCTTTGACCCCACTGTAGCCCTTGTGATGCCCTGTCCTAAACTGAACTCAAAGCTCAAACACAAACCCCTTGTGCTAAATGTTACCAAAGTTCTCACCCTTCAAAGAGCCACCAGTGTACCCGCGCCCTCAACCCCACAATGATAACGTCACCCAGCCTACAGGCCAGCGTCCTGCAGCCAAGGGGAGGTCTGAGCTTTGCCAGTGCTTGTTCCATGTCACAGGACTCTCTTTGTCTCTGTCACCAGATCTCAATTTAGCATAGCCCCAAAAGCCATCTTCAGCTGAGTAACTGCTCTCTTGACTGGAAACTGTGCCCTGAACTCCAATGATGCAACTCACCCCCATGTGCCTTGAAACAAAGGCCTTTCTATGTCAGCACTGGACTCATTTGAGAAACCAACTGATGTATGTTATCAGGAATCTCTGAGCTGATGTCCTAAACTGTTTGAAAAATCAATTTATATTAATTTACTAGCTTACCCGTCGCACGTTGCTGCAATCTCCGAAGAAAGGACATTTAAGGAAACTCGTCATGATAACATTCAATTTACATTGTGTCATTTTTATTCAAACGTATTCATTTTAATATGGAAAACATTTCAAAGTGTCGTTTTAATTCTATGTATTTATTCGAGTGCTTGTGGATACACGATTTGTTGTTTTTCCGTCTTGTGCGTAAATCAGTATTCGAAAGATTATGAGGGCCCTGGGGGGCCGATATTTTAAAAAAATGTATGCCCGAAACCTTCGCGGGAGTGTCCTCAACAACTTCCCAAAGTTTCCTGGCGATCGGATGAATGGTGTTTTAATTCTATTTATTTATTCGAGTGCTTGTGGATACACAATTTTTTGTATTTCCGTCTGGTGTGTACATCAGTATTCCAAAGATTATGAGGGCCCTGGGGGGGCCGATATTTAAAAAAATGTTATGCCAGAAACCTTCGCGGGAGTGGTGTACTCAACAACTTCCCAAAGTTTCATGGCAATTTTTTTTTTTCGTCTTGTGCGTACATCAGTATTTGAAAGATTCTGAGGGCCCTGGGATGCCGATATTTAAAAAATGTTATGCCAGAAACCTTCGCGGGAGTGTACTCAACAACTTCCCAAAGTTTCCTGGCGATCGGATGAATGGTGTTTTAATTCTATTTATTTATTTGAGTGCTTGTGGATACATGATTTTTTTTCCCGTCTGGTGCGTACATCAGTATTCGAAAGATTATGAAGGCCCTGGGGGGGCCGATATTTTAAAAAATGTTATGCCAGAAACCTTCGCGGGAGTGTACTCAACTTCCCAAAGTTTCATGGCGATCGGATGAATGGTGTAGTAATGCATAAAGGACAAACAGACAGACAGACAGACATACATTCGATTCTATATATATAGATTGGAGGAATGTCTATCGTTTGATGGCCCAATGGTTGTTTTATTACCTTTAATTATACATTTTTCCATATGTAACTTTAAAATAACTATTTGTTCTATACAAATATTGTGTTTTAGCAGATGTTCTGTTGATAAATGCCTGTAATTCTGTTATTTGCGGATTCCATGCTGGCCACATACTTACCGTAATCCATATTTCTATCCTCAGGACTTGGGGGGCCGCAGCGCCTCGCCCCCCTCCAGGGATCCCTTTCGGAGGCCGGATGCATCTGGCGGGGTGAAGCCCAGTCCCCGCGGCTGTGAGGGCCCCCCAGGGTTGGCCAGCCCAAGCTCACACATGGCGCAGTTCAACCGAGAGCTGCTGCAGGTAAGAGCGCCTTCAACCCCCGGACTCCTTTCCAAGAGTGTGGGGGTGCAGCGCCTGGATGGGGGTCCCCGATCGCCCACGAGGCTGTGACCCCCACCAGCGGGAGGGTTCAGGGGTGTGGCATAGTGTCCAGCGCTGGGATTCTACTGACCCTGTTGACTCAAGTGGAGTTCACCTTTCATTTGTAACTTGTAAATAGCAAATTGGAAGAGGGAGAGACAAAACAAATAACACAAGAAAATGAAGTAACCCAAAATACACCATGCAAGAAAGCTAGAACCCACTGTGCTAAGGAAAGTGGAACAAAACCGAGAAAACTGGGTAAAGATTGTGGAAGGAAGTGGGAACAAAGGGAGGAGTTGAAAATTGGGCTCATTAGAGGTGGAGAGAGAGAGAACTAAAGAGGCAGAGAGGGAGGCCGAAGGCGCTGTGGGGGGTCGCAGCCCGGGTCAGCGGGGCAGGGCTGCGGCCGAGGCCGGAAGGGCTGGGAGCACTTTCCCTTCCTGGTGACATCACTGGCCTGGACCAGGCCCCAGGAGAGGAAACAAGCGCGCATTCTGCAGCCTGGGAGCAGGTGGGGGGCCCAGAGGCTCATGGGATGTGTGACCAGCATCCCTGGGTCAGGGGCTGCACCCCAGCCGGTGGGACAGAGGCCTTCGAGACACAAGCATTGGCAAAGCCAATACAACTGGTGACATCACTGTCCTGGACCAGGCCCCAGGAGAGGAAACAAGCGCGCATTCTGCAGCCTGGGAGCACGTGCCCCCCCCCCCAGAGGCTCATGGGATGTGTGACCAGCATCCCTGGGCCAGGGGCTGCACCCCAGCCGGTGGGACAGAGGCCTTCGAGACACAAGCATTGGCAAAGCCAATGCAACTGGTGACATCACTGGCCTGGACCAGGTCCCAGGAGGAGAGGAAACAAGCGCGCATTCTGCAGCCTGGGAGCACGTGCCCCCCCCCCCCCAGAGGCTCATGGGATGTGTGACCAGCATCCCTGGGCCAGGGGCTGCACCCCAGCCGGTGGGACAGAGGCCTTCGAGACACAAGCATTGGCAAAGCCAATACAACTGGTGACATCACTGGCCTGGACCAGGTCCCAGGAGGAGAGGAAACAAGCGCGCATTCTGCAGCCTGGGAGCACGTGGAGCCCCAGAGGCTCATGGGATGTGTGACCGGCATCCCTGGGCCAGGGGCTGCACCCCAGCCGGCGGGACAGAGGCCTTCGAGACACAAGCATTGGCAAAGCCAATGCAACTGGTGACATCACTGGCCTGGACCAGGCCCCAGGAGAGGAAACAAGCGCGCATTCTGCAGCCTGGGAGCACGTGCCCCCCCCCCCCCCCCCAGAGGCTCATGGGATGTGTGACCAGCATCCCTGGGCCAGGGGCTGCACCCCAGCCGGTGGGACAGAGGCCTCCGAGACACAAGCATTGGCAAAGCCAATACAACTGGTGACATCACTGTCCTGGACCAGGCCCCAGGAGAGGAAACAAGCGCGCATTCTGCAGCCTGGGAGCACGTGCCCCCCCCCCCAGAGGCTCATGGGATGTGTGACCAGCATCCCTGGGCCAGGGGCTGCACCCCAGCCGGTGGGACAGAGGCCTTCGAGACACAAGCATTGGCAAAGCCAATGCAACTGGTGACATCACTGGCCTGGACCAGGTCCCAGGAGGAGAGGAAACAAGCGCGCATTCTGCAGCCTGGGAGCACGTGCCCCCCCCCCCCCAGAGGCTCATGGGATGTGTGACCAGCATCCCTGGGCCAGGGGCTGCACCCCAGCCGGTGGGACAGAGGCCTTCGAGACACAAGCATTGGCAAAGCCAATACAACTGGTGACATCACTGGCCTGGACCAGGTCCCAGGAGGAGAGGAAACAAGCGCGCATTCTGCAGCCTGGGAGCACGTGGAGCCCCAGAGGCTCATGGGATGTGTGACCGGCATCCCTGGGCCAGGGGCTGCACCCCAGCCGGCGGGACAGAGGCCTTCGAGACACAAGCATTGGCAAAGCCAATGCAACTGGTGACATCACTGGCCTGGACCAGGCCCCAGGAGAGGAAACAAGCGCGCATTCTGCAGCCTGGGAGCACGTGCCCCCCCCCCCCCCCCCCCAGAGGCTCATGGGATGTGTGACCAGCATCCCTGGGCCAGGGGCTGCACCCCAGCCGGTGGGACAGAGGCCTTCGAGACACAAGCATTGGCAAAGCCAATGCAACTGGTGACATCACTGGCCTGGACCAGGTCCCAGGAGGAGAGGAAACAAGCGCGCATTCTGCAGCCTGGGAGCACGTGCCCCCCCCCCCGAGGCTCATGGGATGTGTGACCAGCATCCCTGGGCCAGGGGCTGCACCCCAGCCGGTGGGACAGAGGCCTTCGAGACACAAGCATTGGCAAAGCCAATACAACTGGTGACATCACTGGCCTGGACCAGGTCCCAGGAGGAGAGGAAACAAGCGCGCATTCTGCAGCCTGGGAGCACGTGGAGCCCCAGAGGCTCATGGGATGTGTGACCGGCATCCCTGGGCCAGGGGCTGCACCCCAGCCGGCGGGACAGAGGCCTTCGAGACACAAGCATTGGCAAAGCCAATGCAACTGGTGACATCACTGGCCTGGACCAGGCCCCAGGAGAGGAAACAAGCGCGCATTCTGCAGCCTGGGAGCACGTGCCCCCCCCCCCCCCCCAGAGGCTCATGGGATGTGTGACCAGCATCCCTGGGCCAGGGGCTGCACCCCAGCCGGTGGGACAGAGGCCTTCGAGACACAAGCATTGGCAAAGCCAATGCAACTGGTGACATCACTGGCCTGGACCAGGCCCCAGGAGAGGAAACAAGCGCGCATTCTGCAGCCTGGGAGCACGTGGGGGCCCCAGAGGCTCATGGGATGAGTGTGACCTGCATCCCTGGGCCAGAGGGGCTGCACCCCAGCCAGTGGGGCAGAGGCCTTCGGGACACAAGCATTGGCAAAGCCAATACAACTGGCTTGAGTGTGAGGGCTAACTAAAACAGAAACAAAACAAAATAAAACGATTGCTTTCTGTCTAGAATGCATGTTTGAGACGCAGAATTGAATGTGTGGGAGTGAGTGTACTGCTGAGATGTGAACCTGCCCCTCATGCACTGAAATGGAAGCACGCCAGGGGTTAGGCAGTAACCACCCACAATGCACGGGTTCTGTCGCAGTACAGGAGCGAGGGAGTAACCACTCTTACTGCACAGGTAGGTTATCGAGGTACTAGGGGTAGAGAGTAACCGCCATCAATGAACTGGTTGTTTTAAATTACTAGGGATAGAGAGTAACCCTCCTTAATGCTCGGGGATAATGGACGGAGTGTTGAACATTGCAAACATTCACCCCCAGTCAACTGATCTGGGTTTAATCCATCACCGTTCTTTAGCCCACTCTGCCACCCCAGTTCAGACATGGCCATATGCAAATCAGTCTGACCCTGTGCCTCATGGGAACAGTCCAGCTCGAACTGCCAAGCCATGCCTTCCCTGAACCGGAAACAAGCTTCCGAGGACCGGTTTCTGGCATTCCAGCCGTCTTCAGCCCGGCTCGCTTGAATCCAGTGGCAAAGTGAGCAAGGGACTCACTTCTGAGCATACCCTGCCAACTTATGGCGAACAAAGCGGTACAAAAGGGGGTGGTGATGGACGGAGCATCTGAACCAATCAAACACTCACCCCCAGTCAACCGATCTGATTTTAATCCATCACCGTTCTTTAGCCCACTCTGCCACCCCAGTTCAGACTTGGTAGTGAGTAACCACCTTACAGCATGGGTTGTGTCGCAGCACTAGGGGGTAGTGAGTAACCACCCTTCCTGCACGGGTTGTGTCGCAGCACTAGGGGGTAGTGAGTAACCACCCTTCCTGCACGGGTTGTGTCGCAGCACTAGGGGGTAGTGAGTAAACACCCTTCCTGCACGGGTTGTGTCGCAGCACTAGGGGGTAGTGAGTAACCACCCTTCCTGCACGGGTTGTGTCGCAGCACTAGGGGGTAGTGAGTAACCACCCTTCCTGCACGGGTTGTGTCGCAGCACTAGGGGGTAGTGAGTAACCACCCTTCCTGCACGGGTTGTGTCGCAGCACTAGGGGGTAGTGAGTAAACACCCTTCCTGCACGGGTTGTGTCGCAGCACTAGGGGGTAGTGAGTAACCACCCTTCCTGCACGGGTTGTGTCGCAGCACTAGGGGGTAGTGAGTAACCACCCTTCCTGCACGGGTTGTGTCGCAGCACTAGGGGGTAGTGAGTAACCACCTTTCCTGCATGGGTTGTGTAACAGTGCAGGCAGAAGACGGGGGTAACTGAGGGAGCATATTTTTGTCAGCTCCAGTGAGGGAGTGAATGAGTGAGTATATGTGGAAGTCATAAATTGAGTCTGTCAATGCCTTTGTGAGTAAACAGAAGTGAACAAATGTGAGGGTGAGTGCAGGTGAGCACAAGAAAGGTGAAAAGTGAGAAAGAACAAGTGTCGGCGGGTGGTGGGCTAGATGTGAATAGTGCTGTCGAACCATGTGGGACGAGCAGTCTGCATGAGGGGACTGGGGTGCTGCATGGGAGTACTGGGGTGCTGCATGTGAGTACTGGAGATATAGTATCCTGGCTATCCTGATCACCCCAACCTGTCTTCTGACGACCCCGAGACCCGCTCCCCCAGAGAGGACCAGTGTCCTTCACCCCCCCGATTCCTGCTGACTGTAGGGGCAACCTAGGCAAAGTCCTGGGAAACTTAAACATTCCTTCCTGAATGGGCCGGTGACCCTCCCCAATACGCAGGTAGTAGTGCCTAGACCACCTCAACCCTCCCCCTGCATGGGCTGGTGATCCTCCCTTCCCAGGCAGTAGTGTTCAGACCACCCATAGCCCCCACCCCCCTGAATAGCCTAGGGATACTACCCTCTACCCCTACCAGTGTCCAAGGCCACCCACCACTTCCTGAGCATGCAGGCTGACCCTGTGTATAGTTCCAAGCAGGACTTGTGCCCCCACCGAGAGGCACCTGTTAGCTTTGAGAACACTCCCTCCAGTGCTTAATTTGAGCCAGTGCTTGCAGGTGGAGCCCACATGCACTCATGTTTGCCGACCTGCAGTTATTTTACCTCATTGGACCCAGAGGAAGAGAGAGAAAAACACAACAGGGCGGAAGAAAGAGAAAGAGAACAATAGAAAAAGTGTGACCAAGGGAGAAAGCAGGGATGAAAATGAGCCTGCAGGTGCGAGACAAGGAGCTGGGTCCCTGTGAGTGTCTGTAGGTGGATGAACGAGGCCTGAGGTGGAATCAAGACTGCGCAGCCTCGGTTATTCGTCACCCGGACCATAGATATCACCACTGGCTTTGGGACCCGGCACTTATTCTGTTACAAATTAAGCACAGCCCCTGAGCACCCCAGGGGCTTCAGGGCACATAATGGTCCACATCCAGTATCAGCCCTCCCCGGATGTATGACATTACAACGCATGCTTTTACCACGCAGGCCTTTACAACGCAGTTTTTACAACGCATGCCATTACAACGCATAGCGCTTTGGGCTGCTGGATAGTGAATAGTTTAATTTACTATTCCAACTCCAGTCCCCGTGGACACTAGGGAAGGTGTTGGATAGTAAATTAAACTATTACCTATCCTAGAGCGCCCCCCAGCGCAATGCGTTGTAATGGTTTGCGTTGTAAAAGTTGCGATATAAAAGCACTGCGTGGTAAAAGTTGCGTTGTAAAGGATGTTTCCCGCCCTCCCCTCATCCTCTGCTGTGGCATTATTCAAGCCCTTGAAACACACCGGCCACCGGGACAGAGATGTGTCTATACAGGAGAGTAACACTGAGGTCCTGACCAGGGGCGTGGCTTGGGGGGGGTGTTTGGGTTGTTACACCCTCAATACATGTATTCTGTAGTAAATAGTTGGGACCGGGTGCTTTCCATGGGGTACTGAGAGGCGACGGTCGGATTTCAACTAGGATTTTTACATGCACACCGACTAAAACACAGGGGGGCCGATTCACAGAACTAACTTAAGACAAAATCCTAAACTTACTGCTTTTGGTATTCACAGAAGTTAGGATTTTGTCTTCAGTTTGTCTTACGGCAGACTGAAGACAGACTTAAGACAACATCCTAACTTAAGTCTGTCTTAAGTCTGTCTTAAGTTTGTCTTATGTTTGCCTTAAGTCAAACTTAAAACAAAATCCTAACTTCTGTGAATACCAAAAGTAGTAAGTTTAGGATTTTGTCTTAAGTTAGTTCTGTGAATCGGGCCCACTCACTCTGTCTCTATATTGAAGTTCTTAAAAAATGTTGGTTATTTTACAAAATGTTTTGTTTTAAGTAGCTCTAACATTCCACGATGCCCTCCCTTTCCACTGTCCCTTCAGCCCTCCTCATGACTTGCTTCTCAAATATTGTATGTTAAAAAGATATGCCAGCATTATTGTTGGGAAATCGGAAGCTCACCCCCCAAATTTTACTGACCAAGCTACACCCCTGGTGGTGATCCTCGAGCAATGCCCCAGGCAGACTTTCCTGACCTTCTCAGTGGAGGAGTGTGGCTCAATGGTTAGAGCGGCAGACGCTGATCCAGAGTTCTGGCCCGGGACCAGGGTTCGATTCCCGCCTCGGCGGGTCTTGGGCTCAATTCCCTCGGACCTGATAATTCTCGCCTCGGTGCCTATTCTAATCACGGGCCCCACGCTGCAAATCTGGGCAATAGCTTGCTTAATCTCCACAACGACCCCAACAGCGCTGGGATGCCTGGCTTCACCTTGGGGGTGCCCAGGAGTGGACACTTCACAGGGAAAGCCAGGAGGGTTTCCACAGCGGTGTGAGTATCAGCGTCAGGAAGCCGAATAGACGACACCGCAAGGTGACCCCTTATGGTGACAGTGCGCTCTATAAGTACCATGACATTTACATTTACATTTACATTCTCGCCATCCTGTGTTGCAGGCGGAGACCTGGGTCCGAGCCAAGCTGCGCGACCTGAGGGACGGCTGCGACTCCCAGCTCACCCCGCTCCAGGACTGGGAGCAGGCGGCGCTCTCCCTCCAGCGGGACATGAGGGGCTTCGAGACCACCCTGACCAAGCTGAGCCAGGTAGGCAGTGGCAGCTGGCATGTAAGGAGGGTGGGCAAAAATTCTAAATAAGTAAAAAAAAAAAAAAAAATCACTTCACTTACCTTCTTCCTGGTGCGGTCGTCCTCCTCACTCGGGTCTTCTCTCTAGGAAGACAGGAAACTGCAGTAACCAATCCTGGCGTTCCTTTCATGTTGCATGAGAGCAGCGCCAGGATTGGAGGGAGCGGCATCTCTCGATGCTCCCAAGGGCACTAGAGAGCTATGCTGTCTCTAACCCACCTGTCTTAGAGAGGCTTAGACGGTATGTCTGGCTGCCAATCGCAAGACAGCCGGCCAAAAAGACATGTGCACTCTAAACCTAAGTGCCCTGCCTATCACTGCTTCCTGCTGCTGCCTGACGGGCAGCATCAGAAAGCCCCGCTCCCCGTTCTAACACTCGGATCTGGGTGGGGTTTTAAAAATTAAAATGATAATAAATGAACTTTATTACCATTTTATATTTCTATCTTAGGGGGAATTATTTGTGGGGCGACGCTCCTCCACTTTAATGGAGCAGCTGCCCCTGCAGGTAGGCCCTGCGTAGACTGCTTAAAGGTTTATAGAGTGTTTCATGCTCGTGTGTCGCTGCTTATTAAGTGCTCCTTGTTGCAGCTGTTAAAGGGTCGGAGGCCGGGGTGTAACCAGACCCATCTTTTGTGGAGGGGGGGGCTAACACTTTGGATGGTGGAGCTAGAACAATGTTTAGAACCAGAGATAAAATTCCTTGCGGGGGCTCCTTTCACTTTTGTGGTACTCTGCATAATAAAAGTAACCCTGGGCGTAGTACTACGCTACGCTGATGGAGCGTGCATAATTTGCGCTACTACATACTACGCGAATTGCATGTAGCACAGTGCAAAAACGCGTAGCGTAGCGGGCATTTTTTGCTTGCTCGCGGTCCTCAACGTCAAGTCGCCGATCGCGAGCGAGCAAAATCAACATCCCGTTGAGACTTTTTCCTCGTTCGCGATCAGCAACATCAAGTTGCCGATCGCGAGCGTGGAAAATAAACCTCCCGGCGAGATTCTCAACGCGGGAGGTCAGGTTAATCATTGCAAGTGGTCGTGTATGCTCGCGACGAGAAACTACCAGTCCGCGTTCAGAAAACTGCTGCTTGAGTACAAATCTACTTGAGCGGCAGAAAACAACCGCTTGCACTGTGCAAGATGCTGTTTGCAATTATTGCACAGTGCGGACAAGCATCTGGCACTGTGCAATCAGTGTGAACAGCATTTTCCCTACCGCACTACGCAGTTCGCGTAGCTACGCCTAGCATGCGTAGTGCGAAGTGCACTTCGCGTAGCTACGCATAGCGCTACTATGCAAACTACGCCCCGGGTTAAATAAAAGTACTTTTCTGAGCAATATGTGGTAAAGATACTCCCCAGGTATCAGGTTCAATAACAGATGGAGCAGGTTACAACAGGTTAAAACGTGATTTTCAAAAGCAGTAAAAAGACCTAAGTGCTTCTCACAGTTCGCTGCGCGTCCGCTCTCATGCTGCCTATATCCAAGCAGGAGCGAAAGGACGCGCGCTGCCCCGCCCAGCACCAAACACTGGAGCGGGGACGCAAAATGGCCAAGCGGTAGACCTAGACCGCCGCCATTACTAAGTAAAAAGGTGCAAAGTGCAGTAAAGAGGTAAGTGGCCCAATAACACTCCTCCCTTCAAAGTTCCCCTAAAGCAGCCATGCACCACTCCCCAGGTATCAGATTCAGTAACAGTTTGAGCAGGTGAAAACAGCTTAAAAAGCGGTTTTAAAAGCCATAAAAAGAGCAAAGTGCTTCTCACAAAACCCCCTCCCCCCTTTTTTCGGATTTGTCTCTCATTTATTGAAATCAATTGTATAGAAATGTTGGTATGGTTTTTGGTGTTGAATAAGTGTTTTTTATGGATGATGTTATTTGATTTATTGTTTAGATGTATTGTTTTCATTTTTGTAAATTGTTATGTATAGTATTGTAAATATATGTACAGTTGGTCCTTTTTTGCTAATCAATGCGTAAAAAATTTTGAAAGAAAAAAAAGAAATTAAATGGTATGAAAAACGAATACCGGGTCAGAATTAAATAATAAATCATTCTGGTCCTTCTAAAATTGTGTTTGTGTTAAATAAAAGTGGTTTAGGCATATTTTGTATTATTCTTGCCCAGTGATGTGATCTTTTTTCTCAATAAAAGCACATTAAACTGATTTTTTGGCACTTTTGAGACTTTTTGAAGTGTTTTATTCTACAACCTGTGAAACTTTAACAAATGCATAATTTTATTTTTTTATGGTTATAATATTATTTTATAAATCTACTACAGCAGTTGGTGCAGTGTATTTAGCACTGTAAAGTGTTGTCTTCAACTCAGAGAGAGCCTTTCACGCCTCTGTGACTGATAAAATGAATGAGATCACCCTCCTGGAATACAACATTCCTGCAGGGTGCACAAAGATGTCTGTAAGGGGCTCATGAGTTTCAAATTCCTGTAGGGTATACGCAGATATCTGCAAAGGGCTCAACACCGAGGCATAGAACTATCACTTGAAGGGCCATATGTATCATTAACCTGTTTTGCGATTCTGAAATTGCAATTTTTTAGAAATCGCTATTTCAGAATCGCAAATTGGGATGTATGTACAAATTCGCATTTTTTTTGCGAATTCTTAGTATTCCTTAATTGCGATTCGCAAATTGCGAATCGCAATTAAGGAATACTTTCCCATTTGTTTCTATGGGCCAGGAGGCCCATTGGAATGAATGGGAAGTTACTCTCAATTTGTGATTCGCAATTTGCGAATCGCAAATTGAGAATATTTTCAAGGGTGCAGGGGTGTCCAAAGGACACCCTGTTGCACTCCTGAAATATGCATGGGTGCACACGTGGCACACATACATGCCCTAAGGGCATGTATGTGCCTCACATGGCACTTTGAAAAATGCAAAAATTTGCATTTTTCAAGGAATTCGCAAATTACCACCAACTTGAAGTTGGTGGTAATTTGCGATTCCTTAAGGACAATTAGCATTTTTTTTTGTTGCTTCATACATTGCATTTAAGGAATCGCACATTTTGCGATTCCTTGTTTTGCACCAGATTTTCCTTCATACATACCATTTTGCAAATTTGCATTCGCAAATGCCGAAATTCTGCGAATTTCGGCGTTTGCGAATGCGAATTTGCTTGATACATATGGCCCAAAGTTTCATAAAGCTGCTTATCTTGTGCATTAAATAGAGGAAGTGATAGAATATTTAGCACCAGATGTCAGAATGCATTCTCTCTTTTGTTACCTTATGTTTAAGTCAAGCCTACTAGACCGCACATTTGTCTGCTGTGAGGCAGCATATTGTGGGTTTACAACTAACACACAAAAGGCTTCGAGCCCGCCCACTGCTTACCACTGGCAGGCTTTCCTGTCACTCGCATGTGCTTGCTTCTTTTTTGATGGATTACCTTGTCCATCCTGTGTCTGTCTCACCAGGTTAACATTGCTTATGTGTGTCCTTCCACTGCTTACTTTTAGGGATCTACTTTTATTGCTCTTAAGCACTCAATGAGAGTCCACGTGTTGTCAAGCTGTCCCCAGAGCGTGCAGCTCTTCCCCTCTACACCCCCTGGGCCTCATTACGATGTCAGTCGGAAAGGCTCCAAATGGCATTTGGATTTTCCTAATTTATGACGGAACCCATGTTTACGACTGACTCGGAAACATTTCTGACTGACCGATCACGATAGAAGGTAACCGGTCAGCCAGTTGCGACCAGCATTCAGAGAGTCCAAGTCGGTCAGAGGCGAATCATACAGCTCAACGGGCCACATTTACGACTGGCCGATTACGATGTCAGATTCCGACAGCCTTTCCGAATTGGTCTGTCCAACACGAATCGGTTGTCGGAAACTGACTTTAGTGACCCGTAGCAGGGCCCCCTTTCACCCAGAGTTTGTTCCCAACTTCGTGGACCTCTGCGTAGTCCTGCTACGCCAACAACGCCCAGGGTTAATTTCATTGAGGTATTTCATTCCTTCTTGTGGTTCAGGCCCTT
The DNA here is from genome assembly GCF_964261635.1 of Lissotriton helveticus. Lineage (NCBI taxonomy): Eukaryota > Metazoa > Chordata > Amphibia > Caudata > Salamandridae > Lissotriton > Lissotriton helveticus. The sequence continues at coordinate 33,460,952 of NC_136067.1, read as the reverse complement.
TGGACATGTTGAGTCTACCAGAACTTCTATCCTCTGCATCCCACTGAGCTCTTACTCTTGGTCTAAAGCATACATATTAGTGTTCTACCTGCCACATGACAGCACTATGGTGCCTCGCAAGGGGTAGGAAGCACTATTTAACTGCCGTTGCAAATCCATGCATCCTATGTCTCTCCTGCGTCTTTTCTACAGATGGCCGAACATCTCATCAACAAGCAAGCCCCGAATGCTGACAACATGACCAAGCAGCTGCAGTCTCTGAAAGACCAGTGGCATGTGCTGAAGCAGACAGCAACCAATCAGAGCAAGGCGTTGGGTGTGGCACGGACCCTCCAGGAGTTCAAGCGGAAGGCGGACGAGCTGGAGGTCTGGATCCGAGAGAAGGTACCGTGAGACCTGATGCAGGATTTTCTCTATGCAGTAGTTATCGCTCGAACACTAGAGGGTTACTCCTGTCATTGGTTTACAACAAACCCATTCAAAGTGCCCTGCAGAATTCTGTCCGGGAGGGGGTGATGTGGCCATATTTGAGTAAGCCCCACAATGAGATATGCTGACCATACTTCTGACTATGTAGATGAGTGCCCTGTAGATTCACTCAGTGTACATTATTTTATGTGAATATCTTGAAAACCTGGGATCTCTCTGGCCCTCCTGGACCTATGCTAGAAACTGTTGCTCTGAACTATGTCCAGGATCAAAGATGTGTGGCCAATGAGCAACAGTCCTGGATAACATCCATTTGGTAACTCTTGATTATTGACATCCATTTAAAAATGAAGGTGTTTATGGCTCACAGAATTAGAATTACCTACCATAAACCTTCTTTACCTTACCTTCAACTTGTCACAGATTGTTCTGCAGTACTATTTCGTACGTGGTCTTCATGTAGGCAGGCGTTGTGTTGTTTTCAAGTAGTAGGGAGGGTTTGTGAAGTATTTATAGTTTTAATTACTTTAAATAAGTGGATTTACATTTTTCATTACTTCCTATGGGGTTTTATTTGAAGTCCTCACTGCCATTATTGTCTATGGGAGGGTGTTGCAGGACCAGTGGTTGGCCAGGGTTGGAGGTGGAGATTTACACTCGTAGGTTTGTGAATTGCATTTTGTAGCCAGTAGTAGTACTGTAGCACTGCATCACAATCTACAGGATGTAGTTTGTGGATCAGGCCCAAATGGTGTTTGATTGGTTGTGTTAGTGTTTGACCAGTTTCACCTCTTTGCGTCTGACCCTCTGGCCCCAGTAACCAGAACCCTGTCCTTGTCCTGACCCAGATATTTCAAGGGTTCATTGAAACCTGTTAGATCTGTGCAAAGTCAGAGTAAAAACCTGCTGAAGGGATGTGCTTCACCTCTGCTCCAGAGAGATGACCACTCAGAGTAGATCTGTGACTAGGAATGGAATCCTTTCTTGTATTGTCGTTCCTAATCTTGTCTTCTCTCTTTCTTCTTCACTGCATCTTTCTCGTTTACCCTTTTTTTGCAAATCTCTCTTCATCCTCTGTCTCACTCACCTTCTCTCTCTCTTTATGTCTTTCGTCTTATTATCTCTCTCGTCATCCTCGCCTCCTATCCATCTGCTCCTCTTCCGCTCTTCTGCTATCTCTTGCCCTTCTCTCCATTGCTCTAACTTCCCTCCCTCCATATCTTTCTGTTTTCTCCATCTCTCTCTCTCTCTCTCTCTCTCTCTCTTCCTCTTCTCTTCCCTTCTCTCCTCTCCTCTCCTCTCCTCATCCCCTCTCCTCTCCTCTCCTCTCCTCTTCCCTCCTCTTCCCTTCTCTTCTCTCTTCTCTCTTCTCTCTTTTCTCTTCTCTCTTCTCTCTTTTCTCTTTTCTCTTTTCTCTGTTCTCTTCTCTATTCTCTTCTCTATTCTCTTCTCTTTCTTTTCTTTTCTCTTTTCTTTTCTTCTCTTCTCTTCTCTTCTCTTTCGCTTCTCTTCTCTTCTCTTCTCTTCTCTTTTGTTTCTCTTCTCTTTCTTTTCTCGTCTCTTTCTGTTCTGTTCTCTTCTCTTTCTTCTCTCTTTTCTTCTCGTCTCTTTCTTTTCTCTTCTCTTCTCTTTCTCTTCTCTTCTCTCTTTTCTTCTCTTCTCTTTCGTTTCTCTTCTCTTCTCTTTCTTTTCTTTTCTCTTTTCTCTTTCTTTTCTCTTCTCTTCTCTTTCTTTTCTTTTCTCTTCTCTTCTCTTTCTTCTCTCTTCTCTTCTCTTTCTTCTCTCTTCTCTTCTCTTTCTCTTCTCTTCTCTTCTCGTTCTTTTCTCTTCTCTTCTCTTTCTTCTCTCTTTTCTTCCCTTCTCTTTCTTCTCTCCTTTCTTCTCTTCTCTTTCTTCTCTATTCTCTTCTCTTTCTCTTCTTTTCTCCTTTCTTTTCTTCTCTTCTCTTCTCTTTCGCTTCTCTTCTCTTTCGTTTCTTTTCTCTTCTCTTCTCTTCTCTTCTCTTCTCTTCTCTTCTCTTCTCTTCTCTTCTCTTCTCTTCTCTTCTCTTCTCTTCTCTTCTCTTTCTCTTTCTCTTTCTCTTTCTCCCCAACCCCCACTCTCACTTTCCATCACCCATGTAGGAAGACAAGCGGTGCCCGGTCGTCCTCCCCGAAGACAGTGGCGACAAAATCCAGCTGGCCCGACGCATCCTGGACCTGAAACAGGTGGGTTCTGCTTACCTGCAGAGAAGGTGGCTTACCAGGTGAGAACCACCTGCTGACTCAGAGGAGTGTGTGTGTGATCTCATGGTCACAGGTTCAAACCCCAGCAGGCTCGCTCAGCCTTTCATCCTTCCCTTAATGGTAAAATGATTACCACTGAGTTTAGTAACACTCAGCCTCATCTGCCTTGGTATGGGCCACAATAAACCATCACTTTATGGCCCATGCAAGTCCCAAGTACCTTCTCAATTTTATCCCCCAGCCCAATGGCTTGTTATTTTTTTGGTTGCAGTTTTATATAGCACAAACTCGACCCAAAGGTATTGGAACACTTTACACGAGCACCAGTTACATTACACATTCATTTTTAGTAGGCACAGGGGGATTAATTGATTTGCCCAGAGCCACAGAACGTTGAGCCAGCGCTGAGATTCGAACCTGGTGCCCCCCTGTTCCAAAGTTGGCAGCTCTGGCCGTTACGCTACATCTTACCCCTCCCCTTAGAGTCTAGGTGTACTTTTTATGTATATATCACACCAGGTATTTACGGCACTCTCTCCAATCCTGAACATTTCACCTACAAATCATTGTTTTCAGGTGTGTTCATCTCACTACTACTTCAATATTAGCAAAGTAAGACTACACCATCCAGAATGCATTTGGATATACATTCTTGAAGTGCAGTGGTCAATATAAGTAGCTCTATCTGTTGTACTGGGGAAAGTCTGGCAGCCTGGATACACATACCTGTGGTTTAAGGTTATCCTCCGAGCCAAGGTTTGTTTTTCACCCCGGGCCCCAGTGCATTGTGGTACTTGCAGTCCTATGCTCTTTGACGCACAGCACTGAAGTGACGATCCGTTTTGATATTGTTTACTTCATGCCCGCTATGTGTCTCGTCGGAAGACCTACATATTCACCCTTTCAAGGCACTTCCATCCTTCGTCACTGGGGTGTATAACTGATGGCCTGATAGGGTCGGTGGTGTCACAAGCAAGCAGAGCAATGGGGCTGGAGTGATAAGGGTGCAAAACTGCATTTTTACCAAGAGCCAATTTATGTCCAATGACCAACGGGACACAACTCTGAACAATGCAAAAACACATTATCAACAGTCCTGGAGAAGCGTGGCTCAATGGTTAGAGCGGCAGACCCTGATGCAGAGTTCTGGCCAGGGACCAGGGTTCAATTCCCGCCTCTGCGGGTCTTGGGCTCAATCTCCCCGGACCTGATAATTCTCGCCTCGGTGCCTATTCTATTTTGAGAGTTTTATACAGCGCGAACAAGATCTTTGCAGATATCAGAGCGCTTTACAAGTAAAAATACAAAGTAAAGATACAGAGTAATAACGCGTATATACAAAGTGATATATGAGGTAGTTAGGTACAAGGTGCTAGTTACATAGGTAGGTCAAAGGACATGAGGTAGGTCACAGGTGTGGTAGTGTAGGTACACTGAGAGTAGACAAACAATTGCGTCAATAGTATAAAGTGCAATACCAAGGAGCATATACTTGCTTAAGCGTGTTTAGAGTATTTAGAGTTTAAAGGTGGGCCAAGTTGAGGTGGGTGTGTGCAGGATGTATAGTCCCACAGGTGCGACAGTAGAAGGGAAGTAAAGATCGTTGAGGTGGAGAGGGTAAAGTGTGCAAAGTCAACCAGGTGCGTCAACAATATAACAATATACATAATCAACCAGGTGCATCAAACATTATAACAAAATACAAAGAGTGAGCGTATACAATTACGTAATTCGATAATACAGGTGGTACAATAGGCCAAGGTCGGGCAGGACTTACAGAGCAGATTCATGAGTGATACGGAGTAATAGGTCATGTGTATTTTGCCATGAGGATCGCTTTCACTTCTTTCTTAAAGATTGTGTTGGAGGAGATGAGCCTTGTTTCAGGAGGGAGTGAGTTCCAGATCCTGGGTGCCATTCCTGAAAAGGAGCGTTTATACGTTTTTTCCTTCCGAAATCTTCGAGGTTTCAGCAAAAGATTGTTTGTGCTTCTAGTAGTTCGGGAGCCACCCGAAATTGTCAACTTTTGAGTGAGGTAGGCGGGTGAATTCAGATGCACAGCCTTGTGTGTCATGCATGCGATTTTCAGTTGTATTCTGGGTTCAAAAGGTAGCCAGTTCAGTGATTTAAAGTCCGGGGAGATATGCAAGTGTTTTTTTGAGCCTGTGACGAGTCTCGCTGCGGCGTTAAGGGACGCTCTTAGGGGTGCCGTTGTAGTTAGGGGGAGCCCGCAAAGGGCGGTGCTACCGTATTCTATGTGCGGGATGACTATAGATTGTACTGCAGTTTGGAAGTCTTTGGCAGGAAGGAAAGGTTTAAGTTTTCTCAGGGTATTGATTTGGAAGTTCGCTCCTTTGGTTGCCTTGCTGATGTGCTGCTGCATGTTAAGATTGGTGTCAAGTGTTATGCCTAAAGATTTTGCTGAGTCTACTACGATGGGCTGTACATTTAGAGCCGTTAATTGCTTAAGCCATGTTTGAGCCGTGGATATTTTAGCGGGAGGTGAGATCAGGAGGAACTCGGTCTTCATAGCATTGAGTTTGAGGTGATTCTCAGCAAGCCAGGATTGGGTGTTTCTGATCGTGGTGTTCAGCAGCATGATGTCCTTGGGAGATTGTATTTTGAGATAAAGTTGGGTGTCGTCAGCATACATATGAAAGTGCACATTAGAAGCCTGTAACAACGTAGTGAGAGGTTCCATAACTAGGTTGAACAGTGTTGGGGAGAGGGAGGATCCTTGAGGGACGCCTAGCGATACAGGTACCGGAGAGGACAGCAGGTTGTTGCTTTTGATTCTTTGTGTCCGGTTGTGTAGAAATGAGGTGAACCACTTTAGAACAGTCCCAGATATGCCCATTCTTGTGTTTAACAGTTCGAGTAAGTTCTCATGTTTAACTGTATCGAATGCTGAGGAGAGATCCAGAAGGATGAGGAGACAGGTATCGTTTTGGTCTAGGATTTGGAGGGCATCGTCCACTATGTGAGTCATGGCAGTTTCGGTACTATGCCCTGCTCGGAAGCCTGACTGATGAGCGTTTAGGAGATCAAACTTATCTATGTGCTTAGTCAATTGTAGTTGTACGCATTTTTCCAACAGTTTAGCGAGAGTGGGAATGTTTGTAATAGGGCGGTAATTGTTTAGATCAGTGGGGTCTGCTGTTGGTTTTTAGGTCTCGCGCCTGCGATGCATATGGCGAAGCCATATGCCATCGCGCAGGCGCGATACTATTGTTGCTGGGTCTGCTTCCCAGGAGACAGAGACTGGCGCGCGCACGCTCTGGAAGGCGATCGGCGCCGGCCGCGCGCGCGTTTCCCAATCTCCTGTCTCTCTGGGAAGCACACAAGCAAGCCCAGCAAGCCCCGCCAAGGTACCACGAGCACGTCCCACGTGGGCGCCTACCACGAGGACGACCGCAGCAGCAGGGCAGCCTCGCCGCTCACGGCATCTCGCTCAGCGATCACTTTCACCGCTCCTACTCACTGTGACCCGCAAAGGCGACAACAGGGAATAGACGCCGGACTCTGTGCGCGCTGCTAACACCGTAAAGTAAATATTCATCCCTACTACGCAGTAACTGCTGCTCCTGGCAGTTCGCTTTTCATTTAATTTGATAATGTGTTCAGCAAATGAAGTGGTGCGGGCTGCAGTGTTTTACCAGGACAAATGCATATTTTCAATCATTGTTTAACGGGGGCGGCTCAAGGCAGAGCTTCAACCCCCCACTAGCGCCGTGTGCGATAGGAAGAGTAGGCGCTATCAATCGTTATTGTCTGTCTCGCGCGCTGTAATTGCATTTGATAGTCCACTGATTCTGATGTCTGCGCTAATGTTGGGAACAGCGGATAGACAGATGCTCGGGACCAATCATATGCATCCAGTGGGCACTTTGATAAGTTGGCAGCGAGGTTCCGGGTTTGATGATAAATTGTCTCACTGGTCTCTCAGCCTCTCCTGCTCGCTCCTCAGTGATTGCTCTTCCCTTCCGCCATTGAGGGGTCAGGAGTCTCTGCTAAATTTAAAACTGCCATTATTTAAGATGTAGGCGATGCAAAGGCTAGCCCGTCAGTTGATTACACATCTGAACGTTACTTGTTTTTGGTTTAGCTGGTATGTCTTGTTTTTAACAGGGCTGGATGGATACTTTTTAGGTCTCCTGGCGTTTAACAGCGCGTCAGCGCTGTGTCCGCCAGGAGATCTTTTGTCGCTGACTCTGGTTCCCAGGAGACAGCACCTGGCCGCGCGTATTTCGCAAAAGGCGATCGGTGCAGGCCACGCGCGCGCGAACGCGCTCGCCGTGGCTGTCTCCTGGGAAGCGCAAACATACACAGGCACACCTCCCCCTGCACGCATGCGCACACACATACACAAGCACACACATACACAAGCACACATACACGCACGGAGAGACATCCCCCCCCACCCCTCCGCCGTCGCACACACAGACACACACACACGCACACATACAGGCATCCCCCCCTTCCCCGCTCACCGGCACTCCGGACTTGTGCAGCCTCTGACCGCGGGGCTCTCCCTCGGGCATGGGAGCCCCGCGTCACCACTGCTCCTCCAGGCACTCCGTGGGCGCGGGCTTCACAAAACGGAAGTCCCGCCCCCACCATAGGTTTCGTTTTTAGGAGTGCGCGCGCAGTAGCGTCCTCCTCCGTGCCAGCAGCAGACCTACGTAATTACGTGACATGGCACAGTAGCGTAATTTTGCATAACGAATGTAAGGTGAAATTAACCAAATAACATAAAATGAAGTCCGCATAATGCAGATTTCGGCCAGCCCTAATCCGAATTCAGTGTGCGATGCACTCTTAATAACCATTTGAAAAGTCATCCATGGATTACAGAGTGCCGCATTTAATGCTTGAGTACTATGTGAGTGGCAAATGAAATCAGCCACGCCTCTAAAATTAAGCATTCCCCTCTTGGTTTCTTTTAGGCATGATATTTGTCTCATGCAGCAATGTATATCTAATTGGTCTAAATGTTTTCTGCCGTACGTCACTGGTATGCAAACATACCTTCTTTCTTTTAGCATCTAAGAGAGTATTTAATGTCTTAGACTTAACACCGAGCTCCGTGTTCAGGATTAAAAGAACTTGTTTTATTTATTTTTTTATTTTTTATTTTTACGAATAAAGCATGCAAGACGCTAAGTGAATTTGATAAATAGGGGACACAATTGTGCTGTCTCACCAGAAGCCAGATTAACCACTGCACTGTTGTTGGACATATATCATGAAATCTTATCCTTTTCCCTCATCTGTGTAGCATAGCATAGCATAGATACTACTTCCATTGTCTGGTGGTTCGCGTACAGCAGAATCAAAACTAAAAATACATTTGCAGTTTAATGACATTGGAAACGGACAGAATGGAGATGAGACACTGACATGTTCAATTAGGGAGACACTTATGTGCATTAGGATGGCAAGGCATTGAGTCAAGTGGCCAACATTCACTTACACTTGGGCACGGAAGACTGACTACACTCTAGGAGAGGAGACAGCACACTATAGGGAGACAGCACACTATAGGGAGACAGCACACTACAGAGAGACAGCACACTACAGGGAGACAGCACACTGGAGACAGCACACTACAGAGAGACAGCACACTACAGGGAGACAGCACACTACAGGGAGACAGCACACTACAGAGAGACAGCACACTAGAGACAGCACACTACAGAGAGACAGCACACTATAGGGAGACAGCACACTACAGAGAGACAGCACACTACAGGGAGACAGCACACTACAGGGAGACATCACACTACAGGGAGACAGCACACTACAGGGAGACAGCACACTACAGAGAGACAGCACACTAGAGACAGCACACTACAGAGAGACAGCACACTACAGGGAGACAGCACACTGGAGACAGCACACTACAGAGAGACAGCACACTACAGGGAGACAGCACACTACAGGGAGACAGCACACTACAGAGAGACAGCACACTAGAGACAGCACACTACAGAGAGACAGCACACTATAGGGAGACAGCACACTACAGAGAGACAGCACACTACAGGGAGACAGCACACTACAGGGAGACATCACACTACAGGGAGACAGCACACTACAGGGAGACAGCACACTACAGAGAGACAGCACACTAGAGACAGCACACTACAGAGAGACAGCACACTATAGGGAGACAGCACACTACAGAGAGACAGCACACTACAGGGAGACAGCACACTACAGGGAGACAGCACACTACAGGGAGACAGCACACTACAGAGAGACAGCACACTACAGGGAGACAGCACACTACAGAGAGACAGCACACTACAGGGAGACAGCACACTACAGGGAGACATCACACTACAGGGAGACAGCACACTACAGGGAGACAGCACACTACAGAGAGACAGCACACTAGAGACAGCACACTACAGAGAGACAGCACACTATAGGGAGACAGCACACTACAGAGAGACAGCACACTACAGGGAGACAGCACACTACAGAGAGACAGCACACTACAGGGAGACAGCACACTACAGAGAGACAGCACACTACAGGGAGACAGAACACTGGAGACAGCACACTACAGAGAGACAGCACACTACAGGGAGACAGCACACTACAGGGAGACAGCACACTACAGAGAGACAGCACACTAGAGACAGCACACTACAGAGAGACAGCACACTATAGGGAGACAGCACACTACAGAGAGACAGCACACTACAGGGAGACAGCACACTACAGAGAGACAGCACACTACAGGGAGACAGCACACTACAGAGAGACAGCACACTACAGGGAGACAGAACACTGGAGACAGCACACTACAGAGAGACAGCACACTACAGGGAGACAGCACACTACAGGGAGACAGCACACTACAGGGAGACAGCACACTACAGAGAGACAGCACACTACAGAGAGACAGCACACTATAGGGAGACAGCACACTACAGAGAGACAGCACACTACAGGGAGACAGCACACTACAGAGAGACAGCACACTACAGAGAGACAGCACACTACAGAGAGACAGCACACTACAGGGAGACAGCACACTACAGAGAGACAGCACACTATAGGGAGACAGCACACTATAGGGAGACAGCACACTACAGAGAGACAGCACACTACAGAGAGACAGCACACTACAGGGAGACAGCACACTACAGGGAGACATCACACTACAGGGACACAGCACACTACAGAGAGACAGCACACTACAGGGAGACAGCACACTAGAGACAGCACACTACAGAGAGACAGCACACTACAGGGAGACAGCACACTACAGAGCGACAGCACACTAGAGACAGCACACTACAGAGAGACAGCACACTATAGGGAGACAGCACACTATAGGGAGACAGCACACTACAGAGAGACAGCACACTACAGAGAGACAGCACACTACAGGGAGACAGCACACTACAGGGAGACAGCACACTACAGAGAGACAGCACACTAGAGACAGCACACTACAGAAAGACAGTACACTACAGAGAGACAGCACACTAGAGACAGCACACTACAGGGAGACAGCACACTACAGGGAGACAGCACACTACAGAGAGACAGCACACTACAGGGAGACAACACACTATAGGGAGACAGCACACTACAGAGAGACAGCACACTACAGGGAGACAGCACACTAGAGACAGCACACTACAGGGAGACAGCACACTACAGGGAGACAGCACACTACAGAGAGACAGCACACTACAGGGAGACAGCACACTATAGGGAGACAGCACACTACAGAGAGACAGCACACTACAGGGAGACAGCACACTACAGGGAGTGCAGAGTAGTGAGTAGTGAGTGCAGAGTAGTGAGTAGTGAGTGCAGAGTAGTGAATGCAGAGTAGTGAGTGCAGAGTAGTGAGTGCAGAGTAGTGAGTGCAGAGTAGTGAGTGCAGAATAGTGAGTGCAGAGTAGTGAGTGCAGAGTAGTGAGTAGTGAGTAGTGAGTAGTGAGTGCAGAGTAGTGAGTAGTGAGTGCAGAGTAGTGAGTAGTGAGTGCAAAGTAGTGAGTAGTGAGTGCAAAGTAGTGAGTGCAGAGTAGTGAGTAGTGAGTGCAGAGTAGTGAGTGCAAAGTAGTGAGTAGTGAGTGCAGAGTAGTGAGTAGTGAGTGCAAAGTAGTGAGTAGTGAGTGCAAAGTAGTGAGTGCAGAGTAGTGAGTGCAAAGTAGTGAGTGCAGAGTAGTGAGTAGTGAGTGCAAAGTAGTGAGTAGTGAGTGCAGAGTAGTGAGTGCAGAGTAGTGAGTAGTGAGTGCAGAGTAGTGAGTAGTGAGTGCAGAGTAGTGAGTAGTGAGTGCATAGTAGTGAGTAGTGAGTGCAGAGTAGTGAGTAGTGAGTGCAAAGTAGTGAGTGCAGAGTAGTGAGTAGTGAGTGCAGAGTAGTGAGTGCAAAGTAGTGAGTAGTGAGTGCAAAGTAGTGAGTGCAGAGTAGTGAGTGCAAAGTAGTGAGTGCAGAGTAGTGAGCAGTGAGTGGAGAGTAGTGAGCAGTGAGTGCAGAGTAGTGAGCAGTGAGTGCAGAGTAGTGAGTAGTGAGTGCAAAGTAGTGAGTAGTGAGTGCAAAGTAGTGAGTAGTGAGTGCAGAGTAGTGAGTGCAGAGTAGTGAGTAGTGAGTGCAGAGTAGTGAGTGCAGAGTAGTGAGTGCAGAGTAGTGAGTGCAGAGTAGTGAGTGCAGAGTAGTGAGTGCAGAATGGTGAGTGCAGAGTAGTGAGTAGTGAGTGCAGAGTAGTGAGTGCAAAGTAGTGAGTAGTGAGTGCAGAGTAGTGAGTAGTGAGTGCAGAGTAGTGAGTGCAAAGTAGTGAGTGCAGAGTAGTGAGTAGTGATTGCAAAGTAGTGAGTGCAAAGTAGTGAGTAGTGAGTGCAGAGTAGTGAGTGTAGAGTAGTGAGTAGTGAGTGCAGAGTAGTGAGTAGTGAGTGCAGAGTAGTGAGTAGTGAGTGCAAAGTAGTGAGTAGTGAGTGCAAAGTAGTGAGTAGTAAGTGGAGAGTAGTGAGTGCAGAGTAGTGAGTGCAGAGTAGTGAGTGCAGAGTAGTGAGTAGTGAGTGCAAAGTAGTGAGTAGTGAGTGCAGAGTAGTGAGTAGTGAGTGCAGAGTAGTGAGTGCAGAGTAGTGAGTGCAGAGTAGTGAGTAGTGAGTGCAGAGTAGTGAGTGCAGAGTAGTGAGTGCAGAGTAGTGAGTGCAGAGTAGTGAGTGCAGAGTAGTGAGTAGTGAGTGCAGAGTAGTGAGTGCAGAGTAGTGAGTAGTGAGTGCAGAGTAGTGAGTAGTGAGTGCAAAGTAGTGAGTAGTGAGTGCAAAGTAGTGAGTAGTAAGTGCAGAGTAGTGAGTGCAGAGTAGTGAGTGCAGAGTAGTGAGTGCAGAGTAGTGAGTAGTGAGTGCAGAGTAGTGAGTGCAGAGTAGTGAGTAGTGAGTGCAGAGTAGTGAGTAGTGAGTGCAGAGTAGTGAGTGCAGAGTAGTGAGTGCAGAGTAGTGAGTAGTGAGTGCAGAGTAGTGAGTGCAGAGTAGTGAGTGCAGAGTAGTGAGTGCAGAGTAGTGAGTAGTGAGTGCAGAGTAGTGAGTGCAGAGTAGTGAGTGCAGAGTAGTGAGTGCAGAGTAGTGAGTAGTGAGTGCAGAGTAGTGAGTGCAGAGTAGTGAGTAGTGAGTGCAGAGTAGTGAGTGCAGAGTAGTGAGTAGTGAGTGCAGAGTAGTGAGTAGTGAGTGCAAAGTAGTGAGTAGTGAGTGCAAAGTAGTGAGTAGTAAGTGCAGAGTAGTGAGTGCAGAGTAGTGAGTGCAGAGTAGTGAGTGCAGAGTAGTGAGTAGTGAGTGCAGAGTAGTGAGTGCAGAGTAGTGAGTAGTGAGTGCAGAGTAGTGAGTAGTGAGTGCAGAGTAGTGAGTGCAGAGTAGTGAGTGCAGAGTAGTGAGTAGTGAGTGCAGAGTAGTGAGTGCAGAGTAGTGAGTAGTGAGTGCAGAGTAGTGAGTGCAGAGTAGTGAGTAGTGAGTGCAGAGTAGTGAGTGCAGAGTAGTGAGTAGTGAGTGCAGAGTAGTGAGTGCAGAGTAGTGAGTAGTGAGTGCAGAGTAGTGAGTGCAGAGTAGTGAGTGCAGAGTAGTGAGTAGTGAGTGCAGAGTAGTGAGTGCAGAGTAGTGAGTAGTGAGTGCAGAGTAGTGAGTGCAGAGTAGTGAGTAGTGAGTGCAGAGTAGTGAGTGCAGAGTAGTGAGTGCAGAGTAGTGAGTGCAGAGTAGTGAGTAGTGAGTGCAGAGTAGTGAGTGCAGAGTAGTGAGTGCAGAGTAGTGAGTGCAGAGTAGTGAGTAGTGAGTGCAGAGTAGTGAGTGCAGAGTAGTGAGTAGTGAGTGCAGAGTAGTGAGTGCAGAGTAGTGAGTAGTGAGTGCAGAGTAGTGAGTAGTGAGTGCAAAGTAGTGAGTAGTGAGTGCAAAGTAGTGAGTAGTAAGTGCAGAGTAGTGAGTGCAGAGTAGTGAGTGCAGAGTAGTGAGTGCAGAGTAGTGAGTAGTGAGTGCAGAGTAGTGAGTGCAGAGTAGTGAGTAGTGAGTGCAGAGTAGTGAGTAGTGAGTGCAGAGTAGTGAGTGCAGAGTAGTGAGTGCAGAGTAGTGAGTAGTGAGTGCAGAGTAGTGAGTGCAGAGTAGTGAGTGCAGAGTAGTGAGTAGTGAGTGCAGAGTAGTGAGTGCAGAGTAGTGAGTGCAGAGTAGTGAGTAGTGAGTGCAGAGTAGTGAGTGCAGAGTAGTGAGTGCAGAGTAGTGAGTGCAGAGTAGTGAGTAGTGAGTGCAGAGTAGTGAGTGCAGAGTAGTGAGTAGTGAGTGCAGAGTAGTGAGTGCAGAGTAGTGAGTAGTGAGTGCAGAGTAGTGAGTGCAGAGTAGTGAGTAGTGAGTGCAGAGTAGTGAGTGCAGAGTAGTGAGTAGTGAGTGCAGAGTAGTGAGTGCAGAGTAGTGAGTGCAGAGTAGTGAGTAGTGAGTGCAGAGTAGTGAGTGCAGAGTAGTGAGTAGTGAGTGCAGAGTAGTGAGTGCAGAGTAGTGAGTAGTGAGTGCAGAGTAGTGAGTGCAGAGTAGTGAGTAGTGAGTGCAGAGTAGTGAGTGCAGAGTAGTGAGTGCAGAGTAGTGAGTGCAGAGTAGTGAGTAGTGAGTGCAGAGTAGTGAGTGCAGAGTAGTGAGTAGTGAGTGCAGAGTAGTGAGTGCAGAGTAGTGAGTAGTGAGTGCAGAGTAGTGAGTGCAGAGTAGTGAGTAGTGAGTGCAGAGTAGTGAGTGCAGAGTAGTGAGTGCAGAGTAGTGAGTAGTGAGTGCAGAGTAGTGAGTGCAGAGTAGTGAGTAGTGAGTGCAGAGTAGTGAGTGCAGAGTAGTGAGTAGTGAGTGCAGAGTAGTGAGTGCAGAGTAGTGAGTGCAGAGTAGTGAGTGCAGAGTAGTGAGTGCAGAGTAGTGAGTGCAGAGTAGTGAGTGCAGAGTAGTGAGTAGTGAGTGCAGAGTAGTGAGTGCAGAGTAGTGAGTAGTGAGTGCAGAGTAGTGAGTGCAGAGTAGTGAGTAGTGAGTGCAGAGTAGTGAGTGCAGAGTAGTGAGTGCAGAGTAGTGAGTAGTGAGTGCAGAGTAGTGAGTGCAGAGTAGTGAGTAGTGAGTGCAGAGTAGTGAGTGCAGAGTAGTGAGTAGTGAGTGCAGAGTAGTGAGTGCAGAGTAGTGAGTGCAGAGTAGTGAGTGCAGAGTAGTGAGTGCAGAGTAGTGAGTGCAGAGTAGTGAGTAGTGGGTGCAGAGTAGTGAGTGCAGAGTAGTGAGTAGTGAGTGCAGAGTAGTGAGTAGTGAGTGCAGAGTAGTGAGTGCAGAGTAGTGAGTGCAGAGTAGTGAGTAGTGAGTGCAGAGTAGTGAGTGCAGAGTAGTGAGTGCAGAGTAGTGAGTAGTGAGTGCAGAGTAGTGAGTGCAGAGTAGTGAGTGCAGAGTAGTGAGTAGTGAGTGCAGAGTAGTGAGTGCAGAGTAGTGAGTGCAGAGTAGTGAGTAGTGAGTGCAGAGTAGTGAGTGCAGAGTAGTGAGTGCAGAGTAGTGAGCTGCCTCAAGTGAAGTACTCTGGTACCCAAGGGTGACTAGCAAACAATATTATTCACAACGTTGCTTACTATTCAGCAACATTTGACAGTTTGCAAATCATCTTTATACAACAATTCAGAGTTTGATAATAAATTAATGTAACACATTGTAATATACAATGCCAATAGCTCAAACTTTAATGCTGGGAGACCCATTGCATTGTAAATGCTTGTTTTTATATTCATGGTTCTGAGGGGAGACATAAATTGCCATTCCAAACAAAGACGAGTTTTTTTTTCTATTAAAAACCTGAACTGGCCCCAACAATTATTAAGATCTGTATCTTTCGCTCCCTGCGTGGATAACGAGCTCTCTCTCTGCTGGACACAGACGCTGTGTCTCGAGGCTCGGTTAATGAAGCGCGCCTTAGGTCGGGAAATTAGCAGGACTCTGACTCCGGAGCCAACCTTTGGTGACCCGGCTGTACATCAAGTGCCTCTGCCATGTCTTCCCTCGTTATCACCCCGTAACCATGTCAACCCCTCTTTGTTTTCATTTCCTGTAGCCTCTTAGCGAGACTGTCGGGTGCTCTCTGGCCAGGGACAAGAAAGAAGGGGGGAGGAAGTCACGTGCATTCTGCCTTTTATGTGCTTGCGTTTGTTTGCTTAAATCAATGGAAACTTCCTATAAAATACTTTAAAAAAAAGCTAAACTCAATTATTTGTTTTGGAAAATGTGCATCACTCCCCTCGCCCAAGGCATGCCTTTTATTGTCCAAACACAGTGGCTAGCGTTTACAGTAATTTGAAGTGTTGGAGCCTGACTGACAGCAAAAAGCAGATTTAAAGTTTTACCCTGTGAAGTTTACCGACTCTTTAGGTTTCATAGCTACTTATACATGTTCATTAATGTGGCGGTGGCATAACGGTCAGAGCTGCTGACTTTGGAGCTGGGGAACCAGGTTAGAGTCTCGGGTCGGCTCAACATCACTTAATCTTTCCTGGCCTACCAAAAAATGAATGTGTCCTTGTGTAATGTAACTGGTGCTCAAGTAAAGCGCTCCAATACATTAGGGCGAGTTCATGCTGTAAAATACTGCAAAAAATAAAGTGTGTAAATAAGGGGAACCATACAGTGGGACTTTGGGCCCTCAAGCCATGCAAGAATAATGCCTCATCTACCCATTGCTGTGTGGTAAAAGACAGCCATCACCCTGATGAAGAGAGTATCTTACAGTCCAAAGCTTTGGTGCCACTGTACCTGCTGCACTATTGATAGCTGCACCCTAGGCTTTTAAATGCAACACTGTAAACCCAACCACTTCTACAGCGCCAGGGTATCGGAAAGTGATTTGGGACCAGTGCAAAGGGTGAATGCGTGATACAAATACACTTAAAACACACTATATGTAGCACTTAGTTTGGATGTTTATAAATATTCTCAAGTTTATACAGATTGGGACTGAAGGCACTGATTTATAAGGTGATTTGTCCTGGATCAAACATTTTTGGGTAAAGTGGGGAAGCTGAGATTAATATAACCTGATGTCTCCTGCCTCTGAAGTTAACCACTGCGACACAAGAAAATGGGAGTTATTTAGAGTTTGGTGGACAAGATAAAAGTTATGTGTACCCTGTCAACCAAATTCGTGGTTCGCCAGCTCAATTTACAGACCCCCCTGGATATTGCTATTTTTACAAAAGTCACCACGAAAATTAAAACAGTGACTTAAAAAAATAAAAATCGGCTGATCTTCCGTTTATTTGCTCCTCGCTGTCGCCCAAAAAAAGGTGAGCAACAGGCCAGCTGTCATCAGAGGTGTAAAGTACCTCTGTCGCGCCTGTTAATAACTTGCAAACGCCTGTATAGATCTCCCCAGACCCCGCCCTCTCCACTGCTCTTTGTCTCCATCAACCAGTGTTGCCATCAGTTTAAATGAAGATGAAAGTGGCAGCTCACTGTAAAGAGACATGTGTCATTTCGAAGTAGGTGAGATCCATTAAGTAAAGGAGATTACCACTGCTCCCACTAACTCATGAGTTTGTCACTTTCATAATAACTGGCTTCAATAGGTCCAATCCAAAGATGCTGAAAAACCTGGCAACCGGGAAAGGACTGAGAGACATTGGACGCAGTGTCTATCCTTACAGGCATTCTATTGGGTCACGAAGTCAATGGGATGTTGCGGAGAAGTGTGGCTTAATGATTTTAGCGGCAGACCCTGATGCAGAGGTCTAGCCCGGGACCAGGGTTTAATTCCCCACCTCGGCAGATGTTGGGCTCAAAATTCCACGGACCTGATAATTCTCGCCTGGGTGCCTATTCCAATCATGGAGTCCAACTCTGGGCAATACCTTATTTATTTATTTTGAAAGTTTTATATAGCGCGAACAAGACCCTTGCGGGTATCAGAGCGCTTTACAAGGTAAGTGTCTTAGATACATAGGTACAAGGTAAATAACATAAAGTTCAAAGCTAGTCAATGATAGCGTAAACACCCTATCGTAGATACATAGGTATATGGTGCAAAACAAAACGTTCCATGAAGAACTTTTCTCTAGGCTCCAGATATTGCAAAATACTGCTGCAAGAATGGCTCTGAATAAGCCCAGACGTACCCAGTCCCGTCCCCTGCTGCAGTCCCTGCACTGGCTGCCCGTTAGGAAGAGAGCAATCTTAAAACTTCTTATCTTGGTGTTTACATTTTGCATTACAAATGCTATAGGTGTCCCATTTGGGAAAGTTATAACTATTGGCATTGTAAATGACAAAGCTATTAATTTCGTTATTTTCAAAACCAACACATAAATAAAAAATGTGTCATTTACAATACCAATAGCTCAAACTTTCCTAATGCGAGACCTATTGCATTGCAAATGCTTGTTTTAGTAGCGGTGTGACTTGCCCTACTTTGAGGGCGTTGGGGATGGATCCTTGTTGAAGAGAGCTATTGATAATCTTAGACCAGAGTGGGAGAAGCCAGGGGGAAAAGTCTTTTACAGCGTTAGCACGAAGGGGGTCAGAGAGGTGATTGGAAGGTTTCAAGGCGCTGAGCAGTCTGCCAATTTCTTCTACGGAGTAAGTGTCAAAGGATGACCAAGTAGCATTGTTCTTAGGTTGAGGCACTGCTGTGTGTCGGGGGTTGGAGTACAGGATAGCGTCATTGAGGAGATTGCTTCTTATTCTCTCAGTTTTTTGGGTAAAGAAGGCAGAGAAGTCTTCGCAGGAAGGAGTATCGCCCATAGGGCTGGGTGTCTGGGGTTGCTCTTTGGATTGTGTTCTGACTAACTCAAACAGTTTTCTTGGACGGTTTTTAGCTTGGGCGAGCTGGAGGCTGAAGAAGTCTCTTTTTGAGCGTTTTATTTTCCTGAAGTAGGCGTTTCTCTGTTTCTTTAGACTTTTTAGGTGCACTGCAGAGGGGGCTGACCTCCAGGTACGCTCTGCCATTCGCATGGCCCGTCTATCCTCATTGAGGCTTCCGTCATACCATGGGTTGGAAGTCTTCTTGGACGAGACTCTTTTCAGTTGCATGGGCGCCGCCTCATCGATTATTGTGGACATAGTATTGAGATAGTGGTCAGTCAGAAGTTGAACGTCTGTATCGCCGGGAGGGGGAAGTAGCCGATTGCAGCTGTTGGGTGGTAGGGAGTTTGGGTTGAGTTTCTTCAAGTCTCTTTTCCACACTTTGTGCTTAGGGGGTTGAACTGAGTTAAGTCTGGTTTTTTCCTTGATGAGGAAGGAGACAATATGGTGATCTGACCAGTCACAAGGTTGGATTGACTCCAGTTGAATAGCGCCCTCTTTGGAGATGATAAGGTCAAGGGTAGAGCCTCTCTTATGGGTCGGGCTGTTGCATATTTGGTTGAGATCATGGGTCCCACTCTGCAACTCTGGGCAATAGCTTGCTTAATCTCCACAATGGCCCCCACAACGCTGGGATGCCTGGCTTCACCTTGGGGGTGACCAGGAGTGGGCACTTTACAGGGAAAGGCCAGGAAGGTTTCCTCAGGGGTATTAGTACAAGCACCGAGATGCCTCCGGGTAGTCGTGCGCTATACAAGTACATCTACATTTACAACAGGTGACTGTGACTGGTGAAAAAATACCTTAGAACCGTTGATGACACCCAGAGTCTAAACATCACACAAGACCATCACAATTGTAGTAAAACGCTATACAAATGCGCATAACATAACTAGCTATATTTCCCTGATCGGTAAAGATTATAAGCTTCCCATTGCCACAGGAAAAAGGCACTTTTAAAATTAGAAAGGTTTTGACAGGTATGTCATATATCTCCCAAACTACAATATCACAGGTCTTAAGTTTCCCAGGTGAGACTACAAGTCCCAGAATGCATAGCACAGGTCTCAAGTTTTCCAGGTGGGACTACAAGTCCCAGAATGCATAGCACAGGTCTCAAGTTTCCCATGTGGGGCTACAAGTTCCAGAATGCAAAGCAAAAACCTGAAGTGGATGAACCACTCACTGTAAGAACGAGAATTATTACTTGATATGGGCAGTCACCCAAACCATGGAATAATAACGCTAACTTCTCAGGTGAACTCCAAGGTCTATAAATTACCCTGAGTTGAACCCTATGGTAGTGATGGCAAAGACTAGGCAGCTCAACATAGGCCAATGTGTAAAGTGTTTATGAAGTGCCAAAACAGTATTAAAATAAAAAATAAGAAAACAATAAAAATCCCAAACTGAATTAGAAAAAAAGGCCAAAAAGTAATAAAAATGATACTAAAATAGCAAAGATCTTATAAAGGGCAATCAGAGATATGAATGTTTGAAATGTTAAGTAAAAATTGCACCAAAAAACAATACGCACCTATGATAGTCTATGGAATGGTAGACCAGGACCGTGGCGTGATTTCAGGCCGAGCGCAATGGAGCACTGGTTGGATACACAAGGCAGGTTTGCCGCGGTTAAAGATTTTACCTTCTGACTTAGACTGTTTATGGAGCTCAAAATCCTCCAGTGGGATAAGCCTGAATCTATATTTGAGGAAGTTGCATTAAAATCATACACCTTTGCTGCAAGGTCTTGCTGACGGCTCCAGAGGACTTGCAAGTCCAAACATTTTCTAAATCCCAAATTTTCAGGGTTTTTGGAGCAGCTCCTCTGGGCCACTTCTGAGGTCCCTCGGACCTCCGAGACAGCACTAAGGGGCCAGTACTCACGCCGTGGAAACCACCAGCAAGGTTCAGTCCAAGACCAGTTGGCACTGGTCAACTGATCACTTTAGAAGAAAGGCCTCTTGCAGCTTGTGGTGTCCCTATCCCACAAACGAGGTCAGCCAACTGACTCTTGGAGCCAACTTCTTTTTCGTGGTTTCGTGGATGCAAGAGGGAGCCGGCCCATTCATTTAGGGCTCAACGCAGATCACAGACAGCAGGACCAGTGCTTTTCTGATCTTCTGCAGGTCCAGAAAGTGTTCGCAGGAGGGGTTCTTTGGTCGCCACATTTATGGAATGCACTAGTCAGTGGATGGGGGTGAATTCTGGACACTCCCGAACCAATGGCCAAAAAAGTTCACAGTGGCAACACTGCCCACTTTTTCAGCACTTTCTTCTTGCCTTACTGCAAACAGTCCCAAAGGCCACCTCCCTCCTAAAATCCGAGCTAGGGAAACCTTCTTCCCTTATGCAGAGCTCTAGTGCTCCCTCAGAAGTGTGGCCAGGAAAATGAGTAGGCCCATCCCCTGTGTCCACTCCAAACCAGTTCTGTGGGTAGCTCCCCTCCCACTGGGTTTGGAGCCAACCTGGCTGGTGGGGGCCTTGGGACAAAGGCCATTCTTTCTTCAGGTTTCATCTTATACTGAACTATGAATGGGCCGGTCTCACCTCTGCCCGTTAATGACGTTCCTGGGCCCACTCAACTGTCCTTCCTGGGCTGATAGGGCTCACATATGCCTTACAAGCATTCCATTCTGTCACTGGTCCTAAGTTCTGCTGTGGGAGCAGTTTTCACAGCTCATTAAGGTCAATAACCCGCTTGACAGCTGCTGGTGGGCTAAAGCAAATTCAGGCGATTGAAGCAAGAAAAAAGTAACTTTCTCTAATATACTGCTAAATATTTATTGAAATTCAAACTTCACCAATGAATTGGATTTTTCATAAATATTAAAAATAGTATTTGAATGACTATTTTAGCCATTTCCTGTCAAAAGTTGCAGATTAAAATTTATAATGTATACTTTGACATTTTTTAGGATCCAGCTATAGCCCTCCCAGTGTAGCTTTTGGAGTTGAGAGGGAGAGGTGTGGCGGCGTGGGCAGATTGGCAGGCTCCAGAGTGTGGGGCTTGCAGTTCGATCCCTGGCTTCAGCTTAGCATCATGTGACTCTGGGCAATATCCCCGACGACCCCCAGCATCTGGGTACCCTTACGCGTTATAAGCCACATTTTACAACTATGGAATTTATTTATTTAGTCACTGGAGGTGCCTTCCAACTGTAATTTCTTACATTCTTCACTTTTACATATCAGCCACCCTACCTTGTGAGTGATAAGGTGTACCGAGGTATGACTTATTAATATTTAAAAAAGGGTCTCCCATGAGTCAGAAAGGGTTATACTGAAAAGTTTGACAACTGTTTTTTAGGCTGATGCAATCAGCCTACACAGGGTAGACATCAAGCCATATTTCACAGGCCCACTCTGTGGATGGCACAAGGCGGTGCAGTCCACAGTTGGCATTTAACTTTCAGGCCCAAGGTGTATTTCCTATACCATACACTAGGAACTTATAGGGAAGTTAAATATGTCAGCCAGGGGTAAGCCAATTTAACTGTGTTTCAACATGGCACAGACATTAGACCTCTGCTTTACACAGAGTTGGAAATCCTACAAAAATAAGGTCCAAAGAAAGGTGAAATTTGGGGTGACCGTGCAGAAAAGGCAGATTTGCTGCACTCATGTATAAACCTAGGAATCTTCTGAGCTCGCAGTAGAGGTCTTTGATGACTGTGGGTTCTCAGGGGCATATTATCAAGGGATTTATCTCCGCTTTTTTGGCTTTAAAAGCCAAGAAAGCGGAGATAACATTATCTCCCTATCAGCAACAGGGTGCTAACACGCAAATTCGCATGTTAGCACCATTTTTCTCTACGCTTCCCCTTGCATCTCTAATGAGATGCAAAGGGGGCGTTCCAGAGAAAAATAATAGGAGAAATGTTGTTAAGCGACATTTCTCCTATTATCAAGGATTTCGCTAACCCTGGTAGTGATAAAAAAAGCAGCGCTACTTTTTTTACACCTGGTATTTTCCTGACTTAGCCATGATATCCTATGGAAGGTGGATATCATGGCTAAGTTTGTGAGCCCCTATCATCAAGCTAACGCCAAACTTCGAGAGATTATCGTTGGTTTTCCAGCGATAATCTCTCATATGGCAGTTAGCGCGAGGATTTATATCACTTCTGAGATTAACCTTGCTGATAGCAAGTTATCTCTGCGATAATTTCCGACGATGCTTAGCGATAAAAAATTAGTTGCTAAGCCTCGTTAGCGATAAATATCGCTAATCGTTGGTAATATGCCCTTCAGTTTTGCCCAAAGTGTAGCCTTTCATCATTCAGAAACCAATACATTTTGCTCTGCTGAGTTGGGTGCTTATGAGTGGTGCTCCAGTTTGTGCTAAGCGCTATATAAATGTTGAGTGTGACTGTGCTTCCGCAGGAGCAGCAGCGCTTCCGGAACCTGCAGGAGGAGGTGAACGGCCTGGCCCAAAAGCTGGAGAAGCAGGGGAAGAACGAAAGCAGGAGTATCTCGGCTCGACGCAAGCACCTCAACAAGATGTGAGTAAGACCGGTAGGGTAAGGATGCAGTAACAAGGCCTGCGTAGCGCCTATACAGGAAGTACACGAGCAAAGCACACCACCTGAGCCCAACACAAGCACAAACAAGAAGTAGTGGTGCAAGGGTGCGCTAACAGGACATCTGTAGTGCTTACTTGAGGAACACAAAACTGCTCCGCTACGGAGCGCAAGGCCCGCTAACCAAAGCGGACCAGGCCGGCTCCATGTAGAGTCCCAGCACCCCCAACCTGGAAGCGCTATATTCCAACCTAGGTAGCACCAGACTGCGCACGAAGGAGGTCCCTGAGTACCCGGTTAGTAAATACAGGATTGTCCATACTAAACTTTGCAAAATGTACCCACCCATCCAGGGCATACCACGTCGCTTCTATAGAAAGTGCCCAGCTGACCCCTTAAGAAGTGCAGGTTTGGCTACCCAGATAGTAAGAGAGTGCTCACTCAGGGGACATGGTACCCCAGTCCTAGGAGTACCCGTCCATCCACCTAGGTGCACCAGTCAACCCAGCCTGGTGACCACTTGCATCTCAAGGTGAAACCCAGACCTCGAAGAGACTGGAGACCTGTCCTGTTCTAAGTGGAAACACCCTTTGCAAAATGAGTCCCTGAGGGGGGAGTATCTGCTGATCCCTTTTGCAGACATGCTGATGTTTCAGAAACCTACAAACTCACCAGTGAACCATGCACCATTCTCTGCTTTTTTTTAAGACACAAAAGGTCACATTTGTAAAGTACAATTGACTCTTCCAAACACAGATTTCCCAAATACTCCTGTTGCACCACACTCACTCTTTGACTTCCATTAACCCTGTCCATTGCTGACACTTGCGCGATGCTGACTACGTTGCCCCTCTAACACCTGGGCACCTCCACGTGTGGCATTTACAGCCACATGAAGCTTTTCCGTTGTGGCATGACGTGGCCTGTGTAAGCGGCTAAACATTCCGTCAAAGGCAACACATCACACTTGCTGGGATCCTCCTGTGTTTCTTCCAACCCACTTCGACATATATTTCCTGCCCTTAAATGGTGAGAGGGCACACGCCAAAAGTCCCTCTTCCACTCAGCGGTGCCAGCTCGTGCCCTCGGCAGCCGCATCCACAGGTCCTCGTCCACATGTGCCGGGTAAACAGACGGAAGTGGGTACCAGTGCGGGGCATTCAGAGTCACCCATAGTCAAGGAGAGAGGTGTAACGTATGGGGTGCTGCGCCCCTCTGAGCTGGTGGCTCTGCATCTCTCGTTGGTGGTGTCTGTCCGTTGATAGCGCTTAGATACCCCTGGGTGATAATGCGCTCTATAAGTGTATATTAACATAACATAACACCCCCTTTACCTGCCCCACCCCTTATAACTGTG
The DNA here is from genome assembly GCF_964261635.1 of Lissotriton helveticus. NCBI lineage: Eukaryota > Metazoa > Chordata > Amphibia > Caudata > Salamandridae > Lissotriton > Lissotriton helveticus. The sequence continues at coordinate 33,437,119 of NC_136067.1, read as the reverse complement.
TGAATATGTCTGTGCAGGTGGCTGAAAGTGCAGGGGACGCTGGCCGACCACCACAACACGCTCCAGCTGGCCCTGGAAGCAGCCTCCTTCCACCAGCAGGCCGATGCCCTTCTCCGCACCATAGACACCAAGGTAGGTGGCCAGGGGAGGGAAGGCAATGGGCAAGTGATCTGCAGGGGCAGCACCCTCATATTGGCAACCTGGGACAGAGAAATGGCTCAGGGAGGCACATCTTATCACAAAAAGGGATAATATTGCAGGTACTACCTTTAGTTTTAAGATAGTAACAAGAGTCAAAAACAAATCCATGCAGTGCCAAAGGTCTATGCAGAAGCTCTCACTATAGTGTCCCAGATGTTCTTGTTTGGCACCTTCAGTATGGAACCCTCATGGCTACACACTCCCGCCAGCCCCACAGGATGTGGGTGGGACACCCCTCAGAGGGTACCCTGTTTCTATCTGCATCTCACTTACCTGTCCTCATTAGGACCACACGTGACACGTTTCAGCGCCTTGTAGAGCCCCACACCTCCATCCGTGGTCCCTGTGGTATCCAGTCCAAGCCCCTTCACCATGACCCTTTTGCTGTTTCTTTGCAGCGGACAAAATGAGGCTGTTTCAGAGGTTGCCTGGACCATGCCCTCGCTGCCTGTGCCAAGACACCGGACAGTTTCATGTTTCTCATCGCTATTCTTGTGGAGGGCATGACCAGTGGTGTTGGACAAACTTCCTTCTGTCAGGAACCATAACATCTGTCTCTGGTCCCCAGGCTTAGTAGATTGGTCCAAATATTGGAGATGCCATTCCTATGCATATGAGTAACCACATACTCTTAGCGCACTCCATCATTGACGTTGGGTCTCTCTTCTTTATCAAGAACATTAATTCTGACTGATTGACAGTGACAGCAATGCGATCCTGACTGCCACCTTACCACAAGATCACACATATTGTGTATTTTCGCATCAATCTTTAGATAGAAAGGGGGCTTTTTCTGAAAAAATCAATTGTCCTGTTGAAGGTCTTATAGACTCAGGCTGGCAAGACCGAAACGTCGACTTTCGCATCAACTCCAATGAAATCTATTTTCTGAAGAGCATTGTTTATTCATTATTGGATTACAGTTGCTCTCTGGCTATTGTAGGAGCTGATGCATGTTATGAACTGTTTGTTTATTTGACTTTTACATCTTTTCATGACATTTTTTGCTGATGGTTTATTCCTTTTTATGTATCCCCTTGAATTAACTTCTGACATACAAAATATATGAACTATTTTTGTACAATTAGGACTTTCCGTGTGCTTACTACTTTCCATTCTCATTCACTGTTGTTGTTTCTGTGGGGATGTATGACATTACAACGCATGCTTTTACCACGCATGCTGTTACAACGCGGTTTTTACAACGCATACCATTACAACGCATAGCGCTTTGGGGTGCTGGATAGTGAATAGTTTAATTTACTATTCCAACTCCAGTCCCCGTGAACACTAGGGAAGGTGTTGGATAGTAAATTAACCCCTTCAGTGCTGTGCGAATTTCGCTGCAGTGCTGAAGGGTTTAAAAGCGTATTGGCTCATGACGGAAATGTTCCGTCATCAGCACCGGAGCACCGACGCTGATGACGGAACCGTTCCGTCATGAGCATGCAAGGGGTTAAATCTATTCCCTGTCCTAGAGCGCCCCCCAGCGCAATGCGTTGTAATGGTTTTCGTTGTAAAACCTGCGTTGTAAAGGCACTGCGTGGTAAAAGTTGCGTTGTAAAGGATGTTTCCCTTTCTGTGGACACGTTCGAGGTTGATCTTATATGACTTACTCGTCCAATTGAGTTTTAAATCACAATTGTACTAAAAAACAAATTCCCTTGTAGATTACTTTTGCCTTGCAATGTTTATTGCCCAAGCCTACAAGGGTTTATTGGGTTTTCCCATATCTTTAAACGATTCCTATGCAGGTGGCACCCAGTTCTACCTGCTATTGGATGATCTGCTGTGGTATGACCTGAAGAGGTGATCAAGACCTGGTTAGGGCACAGCTGGCAAGAGCAGCACTTACACCCAGTTGTCTGAAGACGTACCACTTCCAAACGCTAGCCTCCCTGGTCTCATGTTTTAGAGTGGTTACACCATGGTCTCGCTTGTAAATATATGTACGAGAGCTGCAATCTCTACGCACCATAGGTGCAGACGGGGCACTTTGAGATTGGCAGATGTGCAGTGCATTGGGACTTTTCTATCACTTGTGTACCGCAGGTGATACCTGGCTTTGCAATAGACCAATACAGGGAATACTTCGGGGCAGAAGATATGTCCCAACTAAGACTATCTTCAGTAGAGGGTGATTCATACCTTGGTCCTGCTGACGTATCCCTCATGGACACATTATTTCTATCCCTCTCCAGGTCATAGGACGGATGTATGACGTTACAACGCACACTTTTACAACGCATACCTTTACAACGCATTTTTTACAACGCAACATCCATTACAACGCATGCCATTACAACGAAATTTTTAAAACTACATTTACAACGCATTCCATTACAACGCATACTACCTTTACAACACATACCATTACAACGCATTACATTACATTGCATGTTTGGTAAGTATTGGATAGTGTAGGGGTAAAATTTACTATTCTAACTCCAGGGGGTGCAACAGTAGGGTAAGTGTTGGATAGTGTAGGGGTAAAAATGACTATTCTAACTCCAGGGGGTGCAACAGTAGGGTAAGTGTTGGATAGTGTAGGGGTAAAAATTACTATTCTAACTCCAGGGGGTGCAACAGTAGGGTAAGTGTTGGATGGTAATGTTATGCGTTGTAATGGTATGCGTTGTAATGACTGAGTTGTAATGATATGCGTTGTAGGGGTGTGCGTTGTAGTGTCATGCGTTGTAATGGTTGCTTTGCAAATGCATGCGTTGTAATGGATGTTGCATTGTAAAAGTTTCGTTGTAATGGTAGTGCGTTGTTAAAGTTGCGTTGTAAAGGTTGTTTCCCCATAGGACGATGTCTTACCTTCCATGGTGGCAGCTGATTCGCAATAATGCGATAATTCGTGGTTCCATGTCACTGCATTATTCACTGTCTGAATAAAGTGCTTTGTGTTTGTGCAGAGAAGGACGGTGTGCAGCCTCAGAGCCCAGGCGGAGCCGGAGGGCCAAGCTGACCGAGATGTACGGGACATCGCCGGCCAGATCATGGTAAATGGAAACGCAGTACACTGAGCCATAGGTTGCTTGCAAGTGTTAGCTTCTGTATATGTAAGAACCTCACCTCACTCTGTTGACACCATCTGGGCAAAACTAAAACTGGAAACCCATTATAAAGTAAAGTAAGTAAGTAAAGTAAAGTAATTCTTTATTGCATGATTAATAAAAATCTTTGCAATTGGTCTAAAAATACATAGTTGAGCACTTTTGCAAAGCACATAAAAAAGAGAAAAAGGTAATAGGTCTTAATTTTACATAGGTCTTGACCAGACTAGGCAAGGCGGATAACGAGGAGCAATCTATGTTCACTGGAATCATTTAAATAGGCTTTTTCATGGTAACACCTGCTTTTATGAGCTTCCTATGCCGGGGCTCAAAATTTCTTCCTAAGTTCTGCACCCTGTAGCCTGGCAGACATTGAGGGTGCTCACGCTGCAGCCACCTGCTCCTCCCCACCCAACCCCCGGTGACATCACATTTCCACTCGGGAAACAACCTTTACAACGCAACTTTTACAACACACTACCATTACAATGAAACTCTTACAACGCAACATCCATTACATCGCATGCCATTACAACGCAACAATTACAACGCATGACACTACAACGCATACCACTACAACGCATGTCTTTACAACGCAGTCATTACAACGCATACCATTACAACCCATACCATTACCATCCAACACTTACCCTACTGTTGCACCCCCTGGAGTTAGAATAGTAATTTTTACCCCTACACTATCCAACACTTACCCTACTGTTGCACCCCCTGGAGTTAGAATAGTCATTTTTACCCCTACACTATCCAACACTTACCCTACTGTTGCACCCCCAGGAGTTAAAACAGTAATTTATACCCCTACACTATCCAACACTTACCCTACTGTTGCAACTCCTGGAGTTAGAATAGTAATGTTTACCCCTACACTATCCAACACTTACCCTACTGTTGCACCCCCTGGAGTTAAAATAGTAATTTTTACCCCTACACTATCCAATACTTACCCTACTGTTGCACCCCCTGCAGTTAGAATAATAATTTTTACCCCTACACTATCCAACACGTACCCTACTGTTGCATCCCCTGGAGTTAGAATAGTAATTTTTACCCCTACACTATCCAATACTTACCCTACTGTTGCACCCCCTGGAGTTAGAATAGTAATTTTTACCCCTACACTATCCAATACTTACCCTACTGTTGCACCCCCTGCAGTTAGAATAATAATTTTTACCCCTACACTATCCAACACTTACCCTACTGTTGCATCCCCTGGAGTTAGAATAGTAATTTTTACCCCTACACTATCCAATACTTACCCTACTGTTGCACCCCCTGGAGTTAGAATAGTAATTTTTACCCCTATACTATCCAATACTTACCATACATGCAATGTAATGTTATGCGTTGTAATGGTATGCATCGTAAAGGTAGTATGCGTTGTAATGGAATGCGTTGTAATGGAATTTTTTAAAAATTCGTTGTAATGGCATGCGTTGTAATGGAATGCGTTGTAAAAAATGCGTTGTAAAGGTATGCGTTGTAATGTCATACATCCTTTCCACACATGGGTTCCTTCCGGTGATATCACATTTCCAAACCTGGGTTCAGCCTCACCTGCTCCCCCCCCACCATTGCCAGTGACATCACATTTCCATGCCTGGATTTAACCTCACCTGTGCCTCCCCCACCCCACAGCACCTGCCCCTCCCCCGGTAACGTCACATTTCCACCCTGTTTTCCAGATGCTGGACGTGACGGTGTCCCAACTCATCAGCCTGCACCCAGAGCTGGCTGCCGGGGTTACCCAGAAGCACCGGGAGGTGAAGAACAGCTGGGGCGCTCTTCAGCAGGTTGTCAGGTAAGGATGACCTTACTCCCCTAACGCCTCCATTGACGTAAGCTGCCACTGCACGGGCTGAAAGCAGGGGCGTAGCTGCAGGGGGAGAGTGAGGGTGTTTGGGGTGTGACACCCCTCGAATAAATCCATTCTTGGCTTGGTACTTTGGTCTGGGGGACCCAGAGTGGTGCCTTATATGTCTGTGTTTTTCTCTACATTCTGATTTGACTAGGAGGCTTTAACCTCGTCGCGTGCACTACCTCGGTAGTGCTGCGCACGTCCGTTGGACGACGCGGCCCCGCCCGCGCAATACAACGTTCCGCACTAGCGTGGAATGTTCAGCGCAGTAAAGGGGTTAACTTGTTCATTTTTTGGATCAGGAACGTAAAAATATATAGTGACCTGTTTACACAAAAAAGTAGCAAGTCAGCTCCCACAGAAGTGCCACGTAAATGGATGCAAATGTACTACTTTTTGGAATTCACAAACATTGGCAGTAGTGGGCTTGGAAAGCTGCGGCGGTTGAGCTTCTAAGCATACTGCTGGAAATCAAACACCCAAAAGGTTATGGGTTGATTGCTTGCAAATAGACCAACCAGCGGCAATCTCTCGAGGTAGCATTCTAACCCATCGTTTTTCGCCCACTGTGTCACTCTAGACAAATGGCCATATGTATCAAGGAACCATTTTGCGATTCTGTAATAGCGATTTTTAAGAAATCGCTATTTCAGAATCGCAAAATGGTATGTATCAAGAAAAATGCAATTGTTTAGCGAATGGGAATTTTCTCTCAATTTGCGATTCGCAATTTGCTAATCGCAAATTGAGAATAATTTCATGGGTGCAGGGGTGTCCAAAGGACACCCTGTTACACCCCTGAAATATGCATGGGTGCACATGTGGCGTACATACATGCCCTAAGGGTATGTATGTGCATCACATGGCACTTTGAAAAATGCAAAATTGTGCATTTTTCAAGGAATTCGCAACTTACCACCAACTAGAAGTTGGTGGTAATTGTCGATTCCTTAAGGACAATTAGCAATTTTTTTTGCCTTCTTACATTGCATTTAAGGAATCGCAAATGTTGCTATTCCTTATTTTGCATCGGGATATCCTTCATACATATCATTTTGCGAATTCGCATTCGCAAAGGCCGAAATTCGGCGAATTTCCATGATACATATGGCCCAAAGAGCCTGATTTCCAGTCAAGGTAGACAGAGTTGCAGAGGAATTTATGTCAGCCAACCAGCATTACTTTGCTCTCCAAATTTAAAGATGTCTGCCTGCCTGGCCGATATTTCAAAACATTGCCAGTGCCGTGGCGATTCTGGTCAGTTTAGAAAATGTTTGACGGATGGCTCCATGAAATATGACGGACAGCTGTTGAGCCTTTTCCAAAGTTTATTTTTTAAAAAAACCTCCAAAAGCGGAAGTTTGTTTTTGAAAAATAAAAAACCAATGACCCCCACACCAAAGGTTCTAGTGGTACTTTTTCTTTCTTTACTGCCTCCCTCCTCCAGGCTATTTTATTGTTAGGATGCAGGGGTCGATTGTTAAAGTACAGGTTGTGTTGCATGAGATGAGTTGTGGGCAATTTCCAGAAATACAATAATGGGGATTAAGATGAACGTACATGTGAGTTGGCGGTGCTCAGAGAGACGAGGCGCGCAGAGGATGGAAAAGAAGGAGAGGGTCATTGGAAAGAAAAATGAGTCACAATCAGAATTTTTAAGTCAAGATCAGTTTTTATGCACACTTTTTAGGAATATTATGGTGAGTGTTTGGGATAGCATGAAACACTGAAGAGAGAAACAACATCATATCCATGTGAGAGAGGGCAGTGTTAGGTACTTTTGATAGGTAATAGATTCAATTGAAGACCATCGCTTGAGCAAAGACAGATCTCCCTAGGATAGTCCCACGAAGACCCCAAGCTGCCCAGTCACATGAATGAGGAGCTCTAGGCACTATATCATGGGGAACATCCTTTACAACACAACTTTTACAACGCACTACCATTACAATGCAACTTTTACAACGCAAGTTATTACAACGCATTGTGCTGGGGGGCGCTCTAGGATAGGGAATAGTTTAATTACTATCCAACACCTTCCCTACTATCCACGGGGACTGGAGTTGGAATAGTAAATTAAGCTATTCACTATCCAGCGCCACCCAACGCAAGTCGTTGTAACGACTTCCGTTGTAAAACCTGCGTCGTAGTGGCATGCGTTGTAAAAGCATGCGTTGAAATGTCATACATCCCTATATCATGCCCTCAGACATTGCAAGCCATGGACCCTATGCATTGTGCCCCCATTTTGCATAACTTGCCCCCCAACTGACCATCCCCATCCAACTACACTTTTGTTTTTCACCGTACAATCCGCTGTCTCCCTGTTTTCTAGAGAAGATAAGTTGACATCGAAAGGGCGTCCTCCCAAGGATGCAGAGGGTCCCGTAACCCATGCGCAGGAAGGGCCTCGCGGCGTGGGAAAGCCGCAGCTTGGACCCGCGCCCAGAGGAAGCCTCATCGGACTGCGCATCGAAGGCAACGAGGTCAGTAAAGACTTCATATCCTGAGTCATGCACCATGTACGGTCCTCAAAGTGATACAAAAGGGGGTGGTGATGGACGGAGCATCCGAACCAATCAAACACTCACACCCAGTCAACAGATCTGGGTTAAAGACGGCTGAAATGCCAGAAACCGGTCCTCGGAAGCTTGTTTCCGGTCCAGGGAAGGCATGGCTTGGCAGTTCGGGCTGGACTGTTCCCATGAGCCCATGAGGCACAGGGTCGGACTGATTTGCATATGGCCATGTCTGAACTGGGGTGGCAGAGTGGGCTAAAGAACGGTGATGGATTAAACCCAGATCTGTTGACTGGGTGTGAGTGTTTGATTGGTTCAGATGCTCCGTCCATCACCACCACCCCCTTTTGTACCATGTATGGTCCTCTGCACGAGATCCTAGTGGCACGAAGACATCGCAAAGGGTATTTGTAGGAGGCGAATGCGTGAACCAATGACCACACTTCAAGCTAAAACCAGCGGATGAATGCTAGTCTCATTTCACATATTGTGGTAGCAAAGATGTGCTTGTTGTCTGGTCATTTTCTTTACTCTTGAAATCTGACTGCAACAAAACCTATGTTTTCTTATGTAATCTATGTGTTCTTATAGGTGGAAAGAGGTGATGGCCCTAACTCATTAGGAACAGGGGCATCAAAAGGAAAGAGCGAGCTCTCTTCCTCGAAGGTGCTACAGGAAACAGGAAGTGATGTCATCAACGGGCGCCACAGTGACCACAAAAGGTAGTGTTCTGCTGATATTAAATAGGGTGAGCAAAATTAAAATCTCACCTATGGCGTTTTGGAAAGTTCACAAGAGTTGCTTTCCACAAAGATTGTGAAGATTAAACTTTGCAACACTTCACTCATGCTAGGTTTCTCTTTCAAATATTATTTTGCAAGATAACTCACCCACTAAAAGTGAGTTTTTTTTATTGAAAAAATATTGACGCAAAACCTATTATCACAGAACTTAAAAATCCTGAACCCTCATGAGCGTTACAAAGCTTGCAAAGATTTTTAAAAAAAAATGAGTTTGTAGAAGAAAATCTTGGAATCTTGGCACATGCCTGATATCAACTTATATCACATTGAATTCTTATGTATGGTAATTTTGACGGGGAACATCCATGACAACGCGGTCAAAACACTGCGCTGCCATTACCACGCGTCTTTTACAATGCAAGTCGTTACCATGACTTGCGCTGGGGGGGGCGCTCTAGACTAAGAAATAATAGATTTACTATTCCAACACCTTCCCTACTGTACGTAGGCTGGAGTTGGAATAGTAAATATTACTATTCCTAAGTCCAGCACCCTACAACGCAAGTCGTGGTAACGACTTACGTTGTAAAAGATGCGTTGTGATGTACCGTGATCTAAAAGATCGCGTTGTAACATCATACAACCCTGGTGTGTGTTTGTGATGGTCTCTCGTTGATCCTATGGGATACACAGTCCTCTTTTCTTGCTGGAGTTTGCCATGGAAATGGTGCTCAGGAGAGTTGGGTTTTGATAAGACCAGGTCGCTTGTGTAATGCAACTCTGTCCCCTCCTTACCCCGACACACCCCATACTCCTAACTATCTTGGTGAACACAGGTGGTAAGATAACTAGGTCTCCTCTGACTGACCCTTGAAGGATAAACTTAGCCTCTTACCTTCTTCTTGGTTCACTGTTCAGGAAAAGCACAGAAAAAATGTATTCTCCTAGTTCGGAACCCAGTGACAAGGCGTAAATCCTCGATGATGGGAAAAAAGGAATACACCGGCACAAACTACTCAATTTATTGACAATGGAAGAAGCACATTCATGGGTAGAGCAATGGCTGATTTACAGGGTTTTGAAAGACACCCGCTTCTCTTGTAGAAGTTAGTGAAGGGTACAAAGGAGATGGTACATAAGGCTGAGTTTGAAAACTCATAGGTAGGGGGGGCTGGTGCAAGAGCTTATCAATTATTATTATTATTATTGTGTCTTTTGTAAAGCGCACAGATACCCGAACGGGGTGTCCCGGCGCTGATTGAATGATAACTGTCTCGAAGGCTAGAAATTACAGGCGAAACAGAAAAGTTTTCAAAGATCTGCGGAATTCTCGTTCCGAATTGCTCCTATGAAGATCCAGAGGCAATTTATTCCATCTTTGAGAAGCTCGAAGCTCAAAGGTCTTTCCACCCGCTCGGGCTTTCCTGTATCTTGGGGTGGCCACCAAAAGTTTGGTGTTGGAGCGAAGGGTTCTCAGATTGCTGTAGGGTAGATTGAAGATGAGCCGCACCAAGGCCCTTAGTGGATCGAAAGGCGAGTATCATCGCCTTAAACTCAATTCGTTTGCCCATAGGGAGCCAGTGTAGTTCCCTTAAGTATGGGGAAATATGCTGTCTGCGGGTAAGGCCACCGATTAGGCGTGCAGCAGCATTTTGGACCCTTTGGAGTTTCTGACAGAGACATTTAGTGAGACCCAGATACAGACCATTAGCATAATCGAGATGGGAGATGATGAGGGCATGAACAATGGTTTTTCTGTTAGCACAGGGAAGATAGTTGATTAGTTTTTTTAAGATCCTTATCTTGGAAAAACAGGCCGCTGAGACAGTTTGAACCTGACTGTCAAAAGATAATTTGTTATCCCAACAAACTCCTAAGTTTCTCACAGAGTCCTTTGGGGTCGGGGCTGGGCTCAGATCTTCCGGCCACCACAGGTTCGAGCTAAGAGGAGATGGCTGATTAAAAAAGAGCACCTCTGTTTTCCCAGCGTTGAGTCTCAAGGATTTAAGGTCCATCCAGCTGGCGATATCTCTCAGACATGTTTTGAGTAGATTGAAAGCACTAGGGGATGGATCCTTAAACGTAAACAGCAGCTGGATATCGTCCGCATAGGACGTTGTTTTTATTCCTGAGCGGGAGATCAGCTCTGCCAATGGTGAAAAATACACTTTAAATAATAGTGGGCTTAGAGAAGGGCCCTGGGAGACACCCCATTTCAATGGTCTACGTGTTGAAATAAAAGGAGGGGTGTGGACCTGTTGTGTGCGGTTGGACAGAAACAAGCTGATCCAATCAAGGACCTTGCCTTGAATGCCACTATCCTGCAATTTATTAAGCAGTAAGGGGTGAGAGACGGTGTCGAATGCTGCTGATAAATCCAGCAGCACCAACACCGCCCTCGATCCCTGATCTAAGGTCCATCGCACAGAGTCGGCCATCTCAATGAGGGCCGACTCCATGCTGCAGCCCCTGCGAAAACCATGTTGAGAATCATGGTAGAGGCCATTCCTCTCAATATAACGGGCAAGTTGCTGGTGAGCAAGCCATTCTAGAATTTTGGCAGGGGCTTGAAGAAGAGATTTGTGCAGGCTCACAAGCTTCTTTCCTGAAATGTAGGGACAAAGAATCAAGTGTTGTCCAAACTAACTCTCCTTACTGGTCTAACTATAGGTGATAACCGATTTTCTCTTTGATCCAAAACACTGTAAAGAGGCCTGAAAGAGACTTGTTGGATGGTGCTTAAAACAAGTAGAACTGATGAATATACTACTAGAATAACAAGGATTCATCCCAGAATCCTCTACTTTTAGTTCCCCATTTTAACTAAGCAAAAAAAATGAACAATGGTTTTTTCCCCCGAAACACAAACGGTTAAAATCAATGCTAACATAATCTTGGGGGTTTGGTGAGGCTGACCATCTTCTAAAATGTATTAACCTTTTGGTGTCTGCAGAAAGAAGAGACCTGCAGGACAGACGGACGGTCCAAAGGCGAGACCTCAACCGGAGGCCCAGCTGCAGCACTTCTGCCAGGTAGCTGCCCAGGTACGGAAATCAGAGAGGCCGATGATCGTCAAGAAGGCTCAACTGCTTGGAGTTTAGAACTTTAGCATCTATCTGAAAAGGAATCTAACTTATGCTATGATTACATTCTTCAAAGTGCTCTTTTAACCCTGTCTTCTTCTTCTTCAAATCGAGGCTGCTTGTCACTCAGATCAACGCTGATCCGTATTCCTGTTGGTTTTCTTGCTAACAAAGTATAGCCCGCATAGGCATTTGATATAGGAAATACAACTGTTTATATCTTAATAACTACTGGAATAACTCATCCTCCTCCTACTGCAACTACTACTAGTAATAATAATAAAAATTTGGTGACACTGCTCCGCCTTTCTTCTACCCAGGCACAGTGCATATTTTCATTTAAACCAGTGGTTCTTAAACTTTTTTATTCTGTGGACCTCTCCACTTAATCATTACTAGAATCCAGGGACACCCATGAATCATTGTTGGAATCTGGGGACCACCCCCCTTTGAATTTTTACTGGAAGCCAGGGACCCCCGCCTAAGCAATTTCGATGACTTGGAACACAAAACAGTACACAAAAATACAGACAAAAGCATTCATCAAATATACAAATGATTAAATATTTTATTTAATTCAAAACAAAATATATAAAAAATACAATTTTAATGGGAAGGTTGGAGCTTTTCTAAATTCAATTTAGGCCACTCATTGTGTATATTATATTCTGTTTGATGCACTTGCACTGCTCCCATTAATCAGTCTGAGGATACCGACTTAATAGTCTCTGATTTCTAATTCCCCCGGAGTCGCGGACTACCAGGGGTCCCTGGACCACAGGTGAGAGCCACTGATCTAGGCTCTAGAAGGGTAGGACAGAAGGATAGAGAACACAACAGTAGAATAATGCACCCCATTGCTCCCTGTCTCTCTGCATCGTGTGGAAGCACGGCTTGCTTCACTTGCTGCTCTGAATTCATGAAGCTCTAAAGACTCTCTTTTCTCCCTCAGGCTCTGTGCTGGTTGAAGGAGAACATGTCATCCAGTGCCCAGTGGGATCGAGCCGAGAGTGAAGAAAATCTAGAGGAGATGCAAAAACAACAGGCAACTCTGCAGCAGGAAATCACCCGGCAGCAGGCCCTGATAGAGGCAGTGCAACAGGTGCGTGTGGCAACATGAGTGGGTAGTGATAGTGCAACAGGTGCGTGTGGCACCATTAGCGGGTAGTGATAATGCAACAGGTGTGTGTGGCAACATGAGTGGGTAGTGATAGTGCAACAGGTGTGTGTGGCACCATGAGCGGGTAGTGATAGTGCAACAGGTGCGCGTGACAGCATGTGTGGGTAGTGACAGTGCAACAGGTGCTGTGGCACCATGCTCGTGTAGGGATAGTGCAACAGGTGCGCGTGACAGCATGTGTGGGTAGTGACAGTGCAACAGGTGCTGTGGCACCATGCTCATGTAGGGATAGTGCAACAGGTGCGTGTGGCAGCATGAGCAGGTAGTGATAGTGCAACAGGTGTGTGTGGAGCATGCTGGGGTAGGGGCTTGGCAACAGGTGCGTGTGACAGCATGCTCCTGTAGGGCTAGTGCAACAGGTGCGTGATGCAGCATGAGCAGGTAGTGATAGTGCAACAGGTTCTTGTGGCACCATGAGCGGGTAGTGATAGTGCAACAGGTGTGTGTGGCAGCATGGGCAGGTAGTGATAGTGCAACAGGTGATGTGGCACCATGCTCGTGTAGGGATAGTGCAACAGGTGTGTGTGGCAGCATGAGCAGGTAGTGATAGTGCAACAGGTGCATTTGGCACCATGCTCGCATACTGATAGTGCAACAGGTGCGCGTGACACCATGAGCTGGTAGTGATAGTGCAACAGGTGCGTGTGTCAGCATGAGTGGGTAGTGATAGTGCAATAGGTGCGCGTGACAGCATGTGTGGGTAGTGACAGTGCAACAGGTGCTGTGGCACCATGAGCGGGTAGTGACAGTGCAACAGGTGCATGTGGCAGCATGGGCAGGTAGTGATAGTGCAACATGTGCTGTGGCACCATGCTCGTGTAGGGATAGTGCAACAGGTGTGTGTGACACCATGAGCGGGTAGTGATAGTGCAACAGGTGCGCGTGACAGCATGTGTGGGTACTGACAGTGCAACATGTGCTGTGGCACCATGCTCGTGTAGGGATAGTGCAACAGGTGTGTGTGGACGCATGATCAGGTAGTGATAGTGCAACAGGTGCATGTGGCACCATGCTCGCGTAGTGATAGTGCAACAGGTGCGCGTGACAGCATGCTCAGATTGGGGCTCTCGAAGAGGCAGCTGTTGCAGAAGGCCTTGTGAACACCCACATTTTCAGTTTCAATTATAAGTGGCATCTCCACGTTTACAGTAGGTCATTGTGTGACATTTATGTGTAAAAAACAAGGACCCCCTGAACACAGATAAAAATTCCTAGGACAGGGAAATAATATAATGTAACAATTCCTAGGCAATTAGAATAAAAACAAAGGGAACTAGTATATGGAGGGGGAGGACATTCAAACCAAACTTTGTTCCAATCAAATAATATTTAATATACAATTAATGAAAAATCACATTTATTTCAATTTAAAATACATATACTAAATACACAAAATTATTAAACATAAATGGACAATAATTCATAAAACATAGTGGCAAGAGAATATTTCTCGACGCGCGTTTCGGCGTGTACAACAACGCCTTCTTCAGGAGACACAAAAAATGCTTCGTTTCAAACAGATGTGTTCTTTAAAGGATTCAATAATTGGGCAACTTTTCACAGAGGAACGACCCCAATCAAGGTAACGTTTCAAACGGGCGGAATGTGCCGGTTTTAAAACAGCGTGTTTACCAATAATGGAGAGAATGAGTGGAGTTCTCAAACGAGAAGTAGGGTTAAAAGCGGTATTAAAAAACGGGATCCTCCGGTTGATAGCGGGAAAGAAAATATGCTGCCGCTTATCTTGATCGCGTGTAATTACTTCAATCAGGAGTAAAAATACCAGGACGAAATGGCTCAAGATGGCTGGTGGCGTCCTACGTCCGTTGCAGTAATAGCATTGTGTGACATTTATACACATCATGCATGGCACAAGTGACACTTTATCACGACAAGTTAAAGAAATCTGGTGCAAAGAGTAACTCTTTTATCTTGGTTTATTTTTTGAATTAGGGTACTTACAGTTCTACATTTGGACTCCGATTAGAAGTAAAAGTACCATACTACTCAGGTAGGGCAGGATTACATTAATTACTTTTCATCTGTAATGGGACAAGCCATTCTCTTTGAGTCTGTCCCAGGTCAGGCCCCAGCCTACATTTCTCTTTGAGGTTCACGTCAAATCACTCAGGTTGCAACATTTCTAAGGGGTGAGCAATAAAATGTGTTGCAGAACTCAACATCAATGACATTGCAGATAAAGACATCATTGGAAGTGATTACTGAATATAAATAAGACGAATACCTCACTAAAATAAAAGCATTACTGACAGTGTCACTAAATCAGTAATACATGAAGGTAATGATAACCACAGGCAGTAATGTGCACCAATCACTATAGAGAGCAATAGACATCAGTGGCCCAAGAAAATATATGTGTCCATGGCTCCGAGCAGTAGTCTGCATCAGTGGAGCAAAAATGTGTTTTTCCGCTTGCCTCAATTGTAAATTAATAATTGTCAATTGATATGGATAGGCCTCATGGTCACCCACTAAAATAATTACACAGGAAGGAATTTTTTCTTTGACAACCGTTTGGAACCCAGTCCTTTCTGGTCCCTGGGAAACTCTCTCTTTTTCTTGAGTCTGCATCAGAGGCCCCAGACCATAATATGCATCAAAGGCCACAGAAGCTATGTATGTATCAGTGCCCCTTGACAGCACTATATAGCAAGAACCAAGGCAGTAATTTCTATCAATGGCCCCAGACGGTAAAGTGCTTCAGGGAGCCTGAGGGGATTCCAATCCCCTCGCGCTCCCATAAGGGTTTGTTTTATGTATTAGAACGTTCTGCCCTCTAGTGGCAGAATGTTCTAATAGCCTTATGGCCCTTCGTAGCAGGGCTATTCCGGCTATTAAAGTCCCGCTGCCTTGTTAAAGTCCCTCGCCTTGGCTCGGGCCTTTAACGCTGCAGCGGGCCTTTAGTAGCCGGTATAGCCCGCTACGGCGGGCTATAAGGCTATAATAGACATCAGTGGCCTTAAGGGAATAGTCTTCCGCTGCCTCAGACATAATATGTCACAGCAGGCCCAGACATTATATGCATCAGTGGCCCTATACAATATATCCGTACATGACTTCAGAGGGCAATGAGCATTAGTGGTCTCAGACAGAAATAAGTGTCTACAGATTTCACCCCTTCATTACTTTTAATGAATACTTGTGGCACACCTTGGGCCATAAATCCCCTTTTCTGCAATGGCATCTCCTGAGGTTACAGGAAAATGGCCAAATTATCCCTATAATGTGTCCCTTGCTCACTTTGCCACTGGATTCAAGGTAGCCGGGCTGAAGACGGCTGAAATGCCAGAAACCGGTCCTAAGAAGCTTGATTCCGGTCCAGGGAAGACATGGCTTGGCAGTTCGGGCTGGACTGTTCCCATGAGGCACAGGGTCAGACTGATTTGCATATGGCCATGTCTGAACTGGGGTGGCAGAAAGGGCTAAAGAACGGTGATGGATTAAACCCAGATCTGTTGACTGGGTGTGAGTGTTTGATTGGTTCAGATGCTCCGTCCATCACCACCCCCTTGTGTACCCCATGTCAACTACGGCACAAGAAGTGACGGATACTGAAATATGCCCCAGAGAGATGGTCTCAAATAAGAAGAGGTTACAAGTAAACAGCTTACTTTCCAACCCCTCCACCCCCACCCCCCGGTTTCTGTGTGCCTTCTCATTTGATTTCCCTTAGTTTCTATTTTTTTCTGCTGCTTTTTCCCTGATTTTTGAGTGCCTTCTCTTTACTACCCCCATGTTTTAAAAAAAGGGGGGGGGGGGAAGCGGTTAGAAACTCCAGCGCTTTGTTGAGACCCTCATGGGTGATTTGTAGCGCATTATAAATGCTCGATCGATCGATTGATTGCAGAACTCTCTACCAAAAGAAGAATACAGAGAACTCTGTACATTCAAACTATAATGAGCCATAAAAGTGAGTGGTGATGAGGTATGGCTGCCCTACAGACTTCACGCAGAGACCCTCTGTGCTTTGAACAATAAAGATCACACACTGACTTTCAGGAGCCTATAGGGATAATTTGGTACAAAAGGGGGTGGTGATGGATGGAGCATCTGAACCAATCAAACACTCACACCCAGTCAACAGATCTGGGTTTGATCCATCATCGTTCTTTAGCTCCCTCTACCACCCCAGTTCAGACATGGCCATATGCAAATCAGTCTGACCCACTGCGTTTGCTCCTAATGTTTGAGACTTGAGAGTGGAAGCCATTATTCTGTCCCAGGTCCACATGTCCACCATTGGTACCCATTGCATTGTGAGCTCTGATCCTATCTGCAGACATGCTCAGTGGGTTAACGCACCTGCTGCAGAAATCATTACCATGGTATACTTGACACCACCAACCAACCTTCATAAGAGGATGGGTATTAATGCAATCTGGCATTCAATCTATATTTATAAAAACGAATATATGTCTGTCTGTCTGTTTGTCCTTTATGCATTACTACACCATTCATCCGATCGCCATGAAACTTTGGGAAGTTGCTTGAGTACACTCCCGCGAAGGTTTCTGGCATAAACATTTTTGAAATATCGAAGCCAGATTAGAAGCTGTTCGAATACAAACTGATCAAGCCCGTGCTTCTCAAACGAACGACGATCGAGAATCGCTCCGAAGGTGAATTCCTCTAATGTAACCCGGCCCTCCTCGATCGCAGCTACGCACGTTCAGGGGGCCGGAGTAGCTGCCCAAACATGTCGAATCAGTCTTCGTTGTGCCGAGACGGAGTGTTGGCGAGACGGTGCGGGATTGGGAATGAACCCGAGTCGTGGTGGGGGCGCAAGGTAGCGTGTAAGCGATGTGCTCTCGCGCTCGCGTTCAAAAGTACACCAAATGCGATGAGGCCTAATCCGGTTCGAAATAGAACCAGAGGGGAAGTAGTCTAGGGTGAAAGACACAGGGGCCAATATCGCATCACAGGGATGGGGCTTGCTGAGGTCAGCAGACCACCATGTCTGTGATTACTTTTAATAAAGCAAGCTTTTTAAAACCTATGCAGCCAATTTTCCTTATAAGAAAACGGGAGGCATTTCAAAAACAATAAATGAAATATTGAAGTTTCATTTTTTATGGGTAGGTTGTGGTCCGAGGGATCTCTACCTGCTCTTAAAAAATATAATTTTTTACATTCTCAAAAGGGAAGGGGTCCCTTGGTAAAACCCTTTGTGAATGGGTTACCACCAGTTATAAACTGGTGGTAAATTATTACTGTTTTGTGACTGGAATTCGGACCAAAACAGTAATGCGTACCATACTGATTCGGTATTTGGAAGGGACGCCCTAAACACGCCTCTTCCAAATTCAGAAAATGCAAAATGCGATTACGGAGTCACATTTTGTACATAAGAAAAGGTATTTGTCTGGTCGCAAATGGCCCGATTGTGCGTATCAGGCCGTTTTGCGACTGGAAAAATTCTTTGAACATCTGGCCCCTAGTGTCTGCGTGGTGTCTGTGCTCCAGCTGTTGTCTGAGATGTTACCTGGGATGCTAAACTCGGAATCAGGCAGATATCACTGGTTATAACCCTGGGCTCACAATGTGTTTCTGGACTCCACAGGAAGGGAAGGCCCTGGTGGCCCTGGACCACCCCGGGAGCCCACGCGTGGAAGGAATCCTGAGGGAGCTGGAGAGGCTGTGGAGTGCCCTGAAGAGGAGGAACCAGCACAGAGGCACCGTCCTGCAGGAAGTGAACAAGGTACTGGAGCAAGGCAGGGGGCTGCAGAAACTAAACAAAGTGTTCTGGAACTGGGCACAGGTCTGCAGGAGCTAAAGGTATTGGAGCAGGGCACAGGTCTGCAGGAACTAAACAAGGTACTGGAGCAGGGCAGGGGGCTGCAGGAACTAAACAAAGTGATCTAGAACTGGGCACAGGTCTGCAGGAGCTAAAGGTACTAGAGCAGGGCACAGGTCTGCAGGAACTAAACAAGGTACTGGAGCAGGGCAGGGGGCTGCAGGAACTAAACAAAGTGATCTGGAACTGGGCACAGGTCTGCAGGAGCTAAAGGTACTGGAGCAGGGCACAGGTCTGCAGGAACTAAACAAGGTACTGGAGCAGGGCAGGGGGCTGCAGAAACTAAACAAAGTGATCTGGAACTGGGCACAGGTCTGCAGGAGCTAAAGGTACTGGAGCAGGGCACAGGTCTGCAGGAACTAAACAAGGTACTGGAGCAGGGCAGGGGGCTGCAGGAACTAAACAAAGTGATCTGGACCTGGGCACAGGTCTGCAGGAGCTAAAGGTACTGGAGCAGGGCACAGGTCTGCAGGAACTAAACAAGGTACTGGGCAGGGCACAGGTCTGCAGGAACTAAACAAGGTACTGGGCAGGGCAGGGGACTGCAGAAACTAAACAAAGTACTGGAACTGGGCGCGGGTCAGCAGGAGCTAAAGGTACTGGAGCAGGGCACAGGTCTGCAGGAACTAAACAAGGTACTGGAGCAGGGCAGGGGGCTGCAGGAACTAAACAAAGTGATCTGGAACTGGGCACATGTCTGCAGGAGCTAAAGGTACTGGAGCAGGGCACAGGTCTGCAGGAGCTAAACAAGGTACTGGAGTAGGGTACGGGACTGCAAGAACTAAACAAGGTACTGGAGCAGGGCACAGGTCTGCAGGAACTAAACAAGGTACTGGGCAGGGCACAGGTCTGCAGGAACTAAACAAGGTACTGGGCAGGGCAGGGGACTGCAGAAACTAAACAAAGTACTGGAACTGGGCGCGGGTCAGCAGGAGCTAAAGGTACTGGAGCAGGGCACAGGTCTGCAGGAACTAAACAAGGTACTGGAGCAGGGCATGGGTCTGCAGGAACTAAACAAGGTACTGGAGCAGGGCACAGGTCTGCAGGAACTAAACAAGGTACTGGAGCAGGGCAGGGGGCTGCAGGAACTAAACAAAGTTCTCTGGAACTGGGCACAGGTCTGCAGGAGCTAAAGGTACTGGAGCAGGGCACAGGTCTGCAGGAACTAAACAAGGTACTGGGCAGGGCACAGGTCTGCAGGAACTAAACAAGGTACTGGGCAGGGCAGGGGACTGCAGAAACTAAACAAAGTACTGGAACTGGGCGCGGGTCAGCAGGAGCTAAAGGTACTGGAGCAGGGCACAGGTCTGCAGGAACTAAACAAGGTACTGGACCAGGGCAGGGGGCTGCAGGAACTAAACAAAGTGATCTGGAACTGGGCACAGGTCTGCAGGAGCTAAAGGTACTGGAGCAGGGCACAGGTCTGCAGGAGCTAAACAAGGTACTGGAGTAGGGTACGGGACTGCAAGAACTAAACAAGGTACTGGAGCAGGGCACAGGTCTGCAGGAACTAAACACGGTACTGGCAGGGCACAGGTCTGCAGGAACTAAACAAGGTACTCGGCAGGGCAGGGGACTGCAGAAACTAAACAAAGTACTGGAACTGGGCGCGGGTCAGCAGGAGCTAAAGGTACTGGAGCAGGGCACAGGTGTGCAGGAACTAAACAAGGTACTGGAGCAGGGCATGGGTCTGCAGGAACTAAACAAGGTACTGGAGCAGGGCACAGGTCTGCAGGAACTAAACAAGGTACTGGAGCAGGGCAGGGGGCTGCAGGAACTAAACAAAGTGATCTGGAACTGGGCACAGGTCTGCAGGAGCTAAAGGTACTGGAGCAGGGCACAGGTCTGCAGGAACTAAACAAGGTACTGGAGCAGGGCAGGGGGCTGCAGGAACTAAACAAAGTGTTCTGGAACTGGGCACCGGTCTGCAGGAGCTAAACAAGGTACTGGAGTAGGGTACGGGACTGCAAGAACTAAACAAGGTACTGGAGCAGGGCACAGGTCTGCAGGAACTAAACAAGGTACTGGGCAGGGCACAGGTCTGCAGGAACTAAACAAGGTACTGGGCAGGGCAGGGGACTGCAGAAACTAAACAAAGTACTGGAACTGGGCGCGGGTCAGCAGGAGCTAAAGGTACTGGAGCAGGGCACAGGTCTGCAGGAACTAAACAAGGTACTGGAGCAGGGCACAGGTCTGCAGGAACTAAACAAGGTACTGGGCAGGGCACAGGTCTGCAGGAACTAAACAAGGTACTGGGCAGGGCAGGGGACTGCAGAAAGTAAACAAAGTACTGGAACTGGGCGCGGGTCAGCAGGAGCTAAAGGTACTGGAGCAGGGCACAGGTCTGCAGGAACTAAACAAGGTACTGGAGCAGGGCATGGGTCTGCAGGAACTAAACAAGGTACTGGAGCAGGGCACAGGTCTGCAGGAACTAAACAAGGTACTGGGCAGGGCAGGGGACTGCAGAAACTAAACAAAGTACTGGAACTGGGCGCGGGTCAGCAGGAGCTAAAGGTACTGGAGCAGGGCACAGGTCTGCAGGAACTAAACAAGGTACTGGAGCAGGGCATGGGTCTGCAGGAACTAAACAAGGTACTGGAGCAGGGCACAGGTCTGCAGGAACTAAACAAGGTACTGGGCAGGGCAGGGGACTGCAGAAACTAAACAAAGTACTGGAACTGGGCGCGGGTCAGCAGGAGCTAAAGGTACTGGAGCAGGGCACAGGTCTGCAGGAACTAAACAAGGTACTGGAGCAGGGCATGGGTCTGCAGGTCATAAACTTATTATTAAATATTAAATCAGAGTTTGTGACTTCCAAAGTGTACGTTTACCTTTGTGAATCAGGCCCAGTGTTTGGGAGGGCGCAGATGGAGAATGTGGATGTTTAGGGAAGTTTATTACCTGAACAGCAGACACTGCTGGAGAGCACATGCCTTGCAGTGCTTAATTTGTTGAAAAAAGCGCAGAGGCCCAAAGCTAGTGCTCATTAATGTTACCGGGCCCGTATTACAAGTAGGGCACGCTTTCCCTGTGTGCGCTACGGCACACCTTTAACCCCTTGCATGCTGATGACGGCCCCCAGCCGTCATGAACGGTGCTTGTGTGCTGATGACGGCAGGGGGCCGTCATGAACCCGCCCACTTGCGATTTTGCCGCACAGGCGCAGAATCGCAGCCGCATGGAAGGGGTTAAACCAAAGCACCAGTCGCAAACGGGTTCTGCTTTTAAAAATGTTGATGTCCTGAGACTCTGAGAAGAGCTGGGACATAAGGGGGAGAATTGTTCTGGGGGTCTGCTGGAAGCCTCAAAAGGAATATTTTGCACAGTAATGGAATTGTAGTGAATGTTTTTTGGATTTAAAGAACTGTATGAATTTTAGTTGGTTTCTGGATGCCGCCATTTTTACCTCTGAGCATCGGTTTCTTTCCAGCCGCCATTTTGTTCAGACTGCTAGTACCTATGTGCAGGCAAGACCTCACCGATTTAGGGCGTACTGCTACACACCCAGGTTATTTATGCCCGCTCATGATAGAACGCAACATCCATTACAACGCATTCCATTACAACGCATGCCATTACAAAGAATTTTTAAAAACTACCTTTACAACGCATTCCATGACAACGCATACTACCTTTACAACGCATACCATTACAACGCATAACATTACATTGCATGTATGGTAAGTATTGGATAGTGTAGGGGTAAAAATTACTATTCTAACTCCAGGGGGGTGCAATAGTAGGGTAAGTGTTGGATAGTGTAGGGTTAAAATTACTATTCTAACTCCAGGGGGTGCAACAGTAGGGTAAGAGTTGGATAGTGTAGGGGTTAAAATTACTATTCTAACTCCAGGGAGTGCAACAGTAGGGTAAGAGTTGGATAGTGTAGGGGTTAAAATTACTATTCTAACTCCAGGGGGTGCAAAAGTAGGGTAAGTGTTGGATAGTGTAAGTGTACTATGCGTTGTAATGGTATGCGTTGTAATGACATGTGTTGTAGTGGTATGCGTTGTAGTGTCATGTGTTGTAATGGTTGCGTTGTAATGGCATGCGTTGTAAGGGTTGTTGCGTTGTAAAAGTTTTGTTGTAATGGTAGTGCGTTGTAAAAGTTGCGTTGTAAAGGTTGTTCCCCGCACCAGCACTATCGGTATTACAGAAGGTGATGCACGAGCGCCTGAGGCCTCTTCTGTAATACTATTGATCCCGGGGTTGCACATAGCAGACACACATACCCGTTGCACCCCCTGGAACATTGTAAATTATGGCCCCTGGTGTTCATTTTACAGCCGTCCCCTTTTTTCCACCACACTCCACTTCCTGTCTCTTTACCTGACTTGCGCGGGTTCTTTTCATCCTTGCTTTCTCCCCTTTTTTCCCAACACCTTCTACTTCCTGTCTCTTTATCTCAGTTGTGCAAGTTCTTTTTCATTTCTACTCTCTCCCTTTGTCACTGTGTTCCTATTCTCTTCTTCCTCCTTTCTCCCTTTCCAGTCTTCCTCTCTCTTGCTCTGAATCAAAGTCTGATAATGAGAAATAAGTCCCGGACCCCAAAAATGACAGCCGGTGTGCACCACTGGCAACCACCCACAAAAGTAAGCATTGCAAATGAAGGTGGCATGCTACATACACCAGGAATGGGCGAAAGCACATTGAGAAAACGAGGTACAGCTGGAGGGTTGAGGCTATAGGAAGGATGTACGTTGTTACGACGCGTGGTATTACCAAGCGTACCGTTACAACGCGTATTTTACAACGCAAGTCGTTACCACAACTTGCACTGTAGGGGTGCGGACTTAGGACTAGTTTAATTTACTATTCCAACACCAGCCTACGTAAAGTAGGGAAGGTGTTGGAATAGTAAATCTACTATTCCTTGTCCTTTAGCGCCCTCCAGCGCAAGTCGTGGTTATGACTTGCGTTCTAAAATACGCGTTGTAACGGTACTGCGGGGTAACATCTGGGTTGTAAAGGATGTTCCCCTATAGGAAGCCAGTAAAAAACTCAGGGGGGTACAAGACTCCTGCGTACAATTTTTCAAAAAGTCAGGTAGATAGCATTCAGGAGTTGGAGTACCACAGGAGGCTTTTTGATACACAGGAAGTCTCACTGTAGGAATACTCATCAGGGCAGGAAACAGGAGACAGACTGAGGGAGGGGCGGCACTGTTGGAGGTAAACCCTTCCCAAGGTAGACGCTACACAGTGGTACCTAGCCACAATAAGAAAGTATTTCATGGATGGTTTAGATAGGCTTTGTGGGAAGTGGTGGGTTTGACTGTTGTCTCCATTGCCATGTTAGTACTAAGGTTGACTCTGAAGCCATTGTCCTCTCCTACAGGGGAACAGCGTTTACAACGCAACTTTTACCACGCACTACCTTTACCACGCAACTTTTAGAACGCAAGTCGTTGCAATGACTTGCGCTGGGGGGCGCTGTAGGATAGGGAATTGTTTAATTTACTATCCAAAACCTTCCCTACTAACCACAGGGACTGGAGTTGGAATAGTAAATTAAACTATTCACTATCCAGCGCCCCCCCAACGCAAGTCGTTGTAACAACTTGCGTTGTAAAAGTTGCGTGGTAAAGGCATGCGTTGTAAAAGCATGCGTAGTAACGACATACATTCCTCCTACAGGACTCAAGAGGGGGCTCCAGTGAGACCCTATGTGTTCCCAAGGGTTCTTGCTGGCAGATGATAGCGATGAGTGTTTGTCTCTTACTGAGTGTCCGTCTCTGTTTCTTCCCTTCCTCCCCAGGCTCACAGGGTTCTGGATGAACTCGCAGATATGGAGCGGTGGCTGCAGGCCCTGGCTAGCTCGCTGTCCGAGCCCGCTGTCATGAGGGACCCTGAAGCCATTAGGAAAGACCTCCAAGAGACCAGCCAGATGGAGAGTGAGCTATCCTCTCGCGGCCTCTCCCTCCATGCCTTGAGGGAAGACACCAATGGAATACCGGCTGGCAGTCGGCTCTTCTTAGCCGCAAAGATCCAGAAGAGGCTGGAAGCAGTGGAGAAAAGGTAGGACCCGCGATACGTCTTTGCTGAGCAGGCAACGAAAGGCGAGCTCACGTTGTCATTAGGATCCATATTGCAATCAACCGGAGACTAGTGAGCCTCTTTGAAGTCCCAGTGGGATGTACGTTGTTACAACGCATGCTTTTACTACGCATGCCTTTACAACGCAGGTTTTTCAACGCAAGTTGTTACAACGACTTGCGTTGGGGGGCGCTGGATAGTGAATAGTTTAATTTACTATTCCTACTCCAGTCCCCGTGGATAGTAGGGAAGGTGTTGGATAGTAAATTAAACTATTACCTATCCTAGAGCGCCCCCTCAGCGCAATTCGTTGTAATGACTTGCGTTGAAAAACCTGCGTTGTAAAGGCACTGCGTGGTAAAAGTTGCGTCGTAAAGGATGTTTCCCGTCCCAGTGCCCCTACAGCAGAGAACTGGTAGACCTGCCTTCATTTATAAACACCAGGGGACAGAAAAGAATATGCCAGAAATCGGTGGGTTTTTATCAGTGAATAATCAAAGTTTTTAACACAGTCCCCTGGGTCCAAAGAACTCTCCAAAAATAAGTTGTACAAGTGAAAATATCATATGTATACAGAACTTAAAAACTGAGCTGTCGTTGCACCTGGGTGAGGGTTACTCATGTTCTGTTACTGCCCAGTAGCTGGCAGTTATGGGTGCGCAGATGTGCAAGCTTCTGAAGTCGAGAATTGTATATGAGTGAGCCAGTTTTGCATCACCAAAGAGGGCCCCACCAGTCCCTGGGCCCCTGAAGAAGGTATTCTTAAAGTAAACGGTTCAATATAAAACTTGGTTTTTTTCTCAGCACCTTTGAATACTTAGGGCCTAATTTTGATCTCGGCTGACGGGTTACTCCGTCACAACAGTGATGGATATTCCATCCGTTGAAATATAAATCCCATAGGATACAATGTGATTTACATTCCGGAGGTTTTAAATTCCGGTGGATGGGATAACCGTCACCGTGGTGATGGAGTAACCCGTCCGCCGAGATCTAAATCAAGCCCTTGGTGTTTCTCACGGGTAATCGGTGATGCGCCAGTTTACCCAAGGTGGCCTAAACGCTCTGTCGGGTTGCACTGGGAACACGTCCTGCGCCTCATGTAGGGTCGCCATCCGTGTCTGCATTGATAGTTATGAGACAAAACTTTCTGAATTGACTAAAACAGCTTTTTGGTGACACCAAGAGCCTGCTGGACTTGTGGGTAGCCATCATGTGTCCCCTGGCTTTGACATTAACCCTTTGCATGCTGGTGACGTATCCACTCCGTCACCAGCCACGGACACGCTGTGCTAATGATGGAGTGGATCCGTCACGGCCAGGCTCCCGCACCTGCGCGGCATGAATTTCACGCCTGCGCTGAGCGTTCTATTGAGCGGGCGGGGCCGTGATGGAACCACTCCGTCACAAGCAAGGCGCGCCCGTGGCTCGTGACAGAGTGGTTCCTTCACGAGCATGGCGGCGCCGCACGGACCCCACTCCATCCAAGCGCCGCGGCGGAATTACCGCCGGGGCCAAGGGGTTAATGTACAGTCTGGTAGAGATGAGGAAAGATGGCTGAAGAGCGAGGAATCATTGGGTTCCTTGGATATGCTGCAGTATTTTTAACCATTACTTCCGGCAGCTGTCTCTATGGATGTCATTGTTTCTACCTTGGCAGGTTTGCGATGGTGAAGGACGCCGTCCGGCGCAGAGAGCTGGACCTCAGAGACTCATTGGTTCTGTCCGAATTTTTACAGAATGTGCAGAGGGAGGAGAAGTTGAGCCAGAGGAACATGACTCCGGTAAGGAACACGTCACGAGAAACTGATTTATACGTGTGAACAGCTGACAAACCGACCAGGTCCACACTGCCAGCTGCACCACAGACACTACGGGCCCGATTCACAGAACTAACTTAAGACAAAATCCTAACCTTACTACTTTTGGTATTCACAGAAGTTAGTATTTTTTCTTAAGTTTGTCTTAAGACAGACTTAAGACAGACTTAAGAGAAAATCCTAACTTAAGTCTGTCTTAAGTCTGTCTTAAGACAAACTTAAGACAAAATCCTAACTTCTGTGACTACCAAAAGTAGCAAGTTTAGGATTTTGTCTTAAATTAGTTCTGTGAATCAGGCTCAATATGCCCTATGACCTTATCTTCATTTCATACCACTGATGCCAGCTTCTCAAATGAAACCAGTGTCTTCTTTGTAAAATGGTTCTCTCTCTTTTACACTTAATATAAAACTCCAGTGCCCCATCCAGTATCCTACGTCATCACAATGCGAAGTTTCAAGGGTACTGAAATAATCTTTCAGTAGAATCCTACACCAGAGGGGCAGATCCTATAAGGGGTGAAGCATTTAACAATATATCTCTGTATTACACAAATAGTTTAGACTGAAAAAATTCTTCACACATTTAGCTCATGGTGTAAGTATACTCTGCATCTCTGTTTGTCATGAACACGTACACATGTCGCAATGTTGTCACCATGTGTGTCTCTTTATAGAAATCCTATATTATGGTGATAAAGTCAATGTCTGCCTTTCTTTTTCAAAGTGTAGGAAAAACAAACAGTTGAAGAGTTATTACTATTGGTTTAATAAAAAAGCATATTTTCAACATTTGTAAGAATTCTTCACTGCCATTGTGATTGTGAAAGCTCTTGGCATGTTTCAGATGTGGTAAGAAATTGTAACTTGCCTTCTTCGGGACAATTGTCCTTTGATTACACAGTTCATTGTACAATGAACTGTGTAATCAAGCTATTTACTGCAGTGCTTGCCACTGGTGAAGAAACACACTTTTTTTGTGCTTGGTCATTTTTTGATAATTATATCACCCCTGACTGAGTTGTGTTATAACATTCAGAGAAGGAGTGATTATGAGATAGGATGTTGCTGGTGTCCTGTGGAAAGTACAGTCTGGAGTGTCGCCTGGAGTGATGACGTTTGATCATGACAGGATGGTGCAGATTAGGGAGTTATTTCATCTTGGTCACCATTGACCACCAAAACCTGCAACTGCATCTGGAATTGTAGAATGTAGAGAGTGGTGGGTGACCTTTGGACATCCCGTTTGCTCCCTTTAATAGGGACTGACATATGTGCACCCTGCTTACTTTTTGAAGAAGGCAGAGTTGGAAGAAGTTTGGTGATCTCAGACAACTTGAATCTTGAAAACATTAAGGACAAGGGGCCCAATTCACAAAAGTGATCTGAGACAAAGTCCAAACTTTACAACTTTTGGTATTCACAACAGGCATTTAGGAGCAGTAAAGTTAGGAATCCTAACTTTACTCCTCCTAAATGCCTTTTGTGATTACCGAAAGTCGTAAAGTTTGGACTTTGTCTCAGATTACTTTTGTGAATCTGGCCCAAGGTTCTTCTTGTAATCTGTTACTACCTGACCGCGGACGCTGCTCTTTGTTGCTTGCCACCATGCCGTGTAACGTTTAAACAGTCACAGTGGACTACAACAGAACTGAAGGAGATGTAATTTGATGTTCTTTATCGTGAATACCTTTCCAAAATTGACCTAACGTTGACCTTTTTAAGCCCTGAAGAAGTCTCGTTTATGAGACGAAACGCGTTGGCTAAAAGAAAATCACTTGTGTTTCTGAAATTTATTGTTTGGATCAAGTAATAAAGAATATATTCCGATCACCAGTGGAGTCCGGACCTGTTCATTACACCATTTTTCTTTGGATTGATTTAATGTGAAAGGACTTATATGATAATTTTTGATGGGTGCTGATTCCCCAAAAAAGGTTCTTCTTGTAATCTAACTGGCGACCCCCCACAGGTCTAGGTTGTTTAGAAAGGTTTCAGTATCCAGCATGCACTTTATAGCTTCTAACAAAATACATGAACACCCCCAAACCCCCCCCCCCAAACAAACTCACCACCTCACCCCCTTGTGTTGTACCTCCGGTGAGGAGCTAAGATATTTCATGTGTTGAACTTGAACTAACCCCCTCTCGCACCTTTTTAAAGTATCCATTGAGTTCCTCGACTCTCCAAAGAGGACAAGGTAGGGCAACCGGAGGTGAGATCTTAGTAGCCAAAATATCCCTGATGCCAAGGAGGTGGGGGGTGCCCCGGAGCCTCGTCTTTTCCACACGGCATGTTTCGGGGTGCACAGATAGCCGCACACACAGAAACTCTCCAAGCTGTGTCTTAAAAAGAAAGCACACAGTCCCTTCCCAAACAAGACATGAATAGCCAACGCTGTGCTCCACCATCCTAACCACTGTTGCCAACCTAATAGGCTTCCCATTAATAGGGGCGAGGGCCAGATTGGGCAGCGGGCACCATGTTCTTTTTTGCATAGTAGGATTCCCAGCATTGTCTCCACCTCTGACTTGTGAAGCCCACGAGATCCACCCAGAATACCTTGACTTTGAGGTCAGGACAGGACCAATGGTCTGCACAATTCTGATTGCAATATTTTTCTTTCAGGCTGTGAGGCGGAGACTTGATTTTCGCGAGCCTTTGCGCCTTACGCCGACGAAGGAAGGGCAGAAGCAGGTGACTGGCGAGAACGTGGAAGAGATGGCCAGCCCGCTGGACGAGCTCCAGGAAGCGGTGGACATGCTGAACGATGCCGTCAAGGAGCGGGAGAGAGTCATGGCTGCCGAGAAGGAGTCCGGAAGCCTGGCGCATCTCGTATGTTTATAACCCGGTCAGGGGTGCATGACTTTGGAATGGTAGGGCTTAGCGGGTTACCCTTAGTCAAGGGGGGGATCCCTGGAGTCGAATAGTCTACTTCTTACACAGACCTTTCTTGTAATACAAGGAGAGGTCACAGTATATCATAGGTATTCAGACAAGCATAAGGATGGATTTCCACAAAGAAATAGTCTTGCTAAACAATCTAGATTTATTCGAATTGTATACAAATAGACAATAAAAACAAGATAAAATTCATCCAAAATAATTAAAAACCAAGATAACATATCCCGGTGGGTTAAGAATAATTATTAAACAATGTTACATCACCACAATATTATGATACACAATAAATGGAAAATCAATCAAGATACACAATAAATGGAAAAGCAATCAAGATATATTCACAGTAAACAACAAACAAAGCAAATTTACAATAAACCCCTCATATCTAAGTGGCCCACTTAATATTTCTGCCACTATATTTGACAAGATCCAATGGCCATAGACGGTTTAAATACTCTCTAGCTTTAGTGGAGAGACCTAATGCCCATCTGAAGCTCAATCTGGCCCTGGTTGGATTCTTTTGGATCAAAACAGTGCGTCGACGCGTTTCGGTGCTTGTCACTTGATATCGTAGCACCTTCCTCAGGACTTCTTGTTTCTGGGGTTTCAGGGAACGGATGAATATACCGTATCCTTGGTGCCGTATTGTGGGCGCTCAAAAAATGGGGTCTCCTTAAGGTCTCCCTCTTTTGGTGCTACACATATAGTCCTTGGTGCCCTTCTCTCTCTTGTAACCAAAAGCTCCTTTTGATGGGGTTCCTTGGTTGTTTAGTTGTCAGGCAACTGCCCACTTGTAGTGTATCTCAGATATTTTTAAAACTTGTTTAGAACGGGCATATGTAGTCATTCGTCTGCTGCTGAACTGGATATGTTCGTTATGTAGCTGATCGATCGCTTCTGCCTCGTTCCTGCACTTAGCGGGTTACCCACCTAAGGAACATGGAGTGGTTTTGGCTCCCTGGATAACTGACCAGTGATGCTAAAGTTCTGTCCCTTGTAGCAGCTCCTATAGGCCCATCATGCAGCAACATCTGAAGTCTGCACCAATCACAGTACGCGCTGCTGCCTTATACCTACCACACAAAAAGTAATAAACTTTGCAACAATTTGATGTCACAATAAATGGTCCTATCAGAAAAACTTAGTGTATCTGCAGAAAACAATACAAAATAGAACATACCTCTAAGCGAGCAGCTTATCTCAAATGATACCCACGTATGGGGTCATTTGAGAGCAGCTGCATGCTCTCTTTAGCTCTTTTGTGGGATACGACAGCTTATATGTACACACATGCTTCTGCCTGCACATCCCTTAACATTTTGCCCACATGGTCATTCCACTGGGCCATTATAAGTATGTTTTCCCCATTTAGAGATATTTTCAATCACAACAATGTACCTGTCTGCGCACGGTTTTGGTATTGCGCCCAGAAGATTTCCCAGGGGGCTCCTAAATGATTGTTCATCCCCTTTTGTGTTATTCTGTGAATAGGGTAATTGTCTTTCCTGTTACATTTGTCACTGTCTGTCATCATATAGACAGTTGGGGTGTTCCTTTGTTTTGTCCTGATGAAGACCCTTCTTTGATGTACAACTTACACTTCCTTTTGGTGTGTCGAAACGTCGATGACAAATTCTGACCCTGAATCACAGAGAGTTTGAACTGGACTATTGATTCTGTGAACTGAGTACCTAGCCATATCAATATATGCTCTCAGTGAACTCTGGTCCCTGACCAGGCTAGTCAAGAATCATTGTAGAATCATATTGAGTATTGAATTGTGGAATAATTCTATTTTATGTATTATACACTATTTGAAACATTGCACTAGCACCTTTGCACATATGCACGGATCACCTTTAGTGTTTTATCTTTATTGTCATTGTATGTCTTTTGGTATAAATCTTATATACATTGTTTTCTTTAGCTTATCTCTTCAGTGTGCTACAGATGATTTCATATGACAAGTCATTAATGAGGATATTTTGTATTGTTTTCTGCAGATACTATACGTTTTTCCAGCAGAACTATTTATTCTGATATCGATTATTACCCAGTTTCTGAGGAACACAGAGTTACCCCATTGGTCATAACTGCTTTGCCAACATTTACCATACTTTGTGCAAACTCCAGCAGGAAGCATCACCTGTGGTGCTGTCCTGGGGACTCAACCAGTAGACCTTGTACAAGAAATGAAATTGGACTCAGTCACAGTTGTGCCTCTATATATCATCAACCACCACAGGGGCAGCCCTAACCACCTGAACCAGGGGCTATCAGTATTTTATCCTTACAGCGGTTCAGAATGTACAACAATTACTAAACATATCATAACACATACAAAAGACAGAAAAATTGAAAAAGAATAAAAAATGAAAAATTTGGCCCGTATAAGAAACAATTATAGAAAAAAATATATGTATAATTATAAAAAAATATTATAGAAAAAATATATGTATAATTATAAAAAAAAAATTCAAAATTTATTCAGATTAAAATGTTACATAAAGCTCAAACCTATTGCCGGTTAAAAAAACAATTACAGTACATATAAAACCAGACAGGTGGCATACAAAACAATGTGCCCTCCTTAAGTTGAGGCCACAATAGCGTCGACGGCGTTACTGATACAAGCACTTATTTGGTTGTGCTTGTCCGCGACTCTACTGCGCGGAAATTGGTTGGTGAAAAGCTCAGTTAACTTATTGTCCTGAGGATGACCTTGTTTTAATGACAATGGTCGAAACGCCGTCAACGCTATTGTGGCCACAACTTAAGGAGGACACATTGTTTTGTTTATAGGAGTTCTTGTATGGATCTAGAACTCTTGTGTTTGTGTAACCTCTGTGTGTATGCCACCTGTCTGGTTTTATATGTACTGTAATTGTTTTTTGTACCGGCAATATGTCTGAGCTTTATGTAACATTTTAATCTGAATACATTTTGTATTTTTTTTTATAATTATACATATATTTTTTCTATAATAGTTTCTTATACGGGCCAAATTTTTCATTTCTTATTCTTTTTCAATTGTTCTGTCTTTTGTCTATATATGATGGCACACCGGAATTGTAGAACCAGTAATGGGGGTGCCATCTGTAGGGTACCCATGAAGAGCTGAAGGGTTAGCGGGTGAGCAGTGGGGTTTTGAGATCAGATGAGTGTGTTGGAGATGGACAATGTTGCCTCGACTGTCCTGCCGGATCATCTCCAGAAGAGTGTGATGGCCACATGGACATGTAGCGATGCCTGCTGTCTTCACGCTTTATGGGTAATCGCCCCCTTTGTTTTCTCACATGTCCCCCTCAGCTCTCCGATGTGTCCCAAAGGATATCCTCAGCTCAGAGCCTGGCGGAGGTTCTCGGCCAGGACATTGTGGAGACAGAGCGGGACTTTGCTGCGGTGAAGAGTGAGCTGGGCTTGGAAGGACTCCAAGGGCTGCAGGACAAGCAGAAGGAGTTGGAGGTGAGCTTCAGACATCTCCTGGAGTTGGGGTGACAGAGGGGGAGTTGAAAAGTCAGTGTACGTAGGTGTTCAGTGCGCAGGTTCTTTGAGTCGTATTTGTCTTTGAGAAATATAGCGATTCGTTGATAAAGCGGAGAGAAGGGAGAAGATGCGAAGGTCACACATGTTGTCTGGTAAATTAATGAGCAGTCATGGGGAAGTCAACCTTGCAGTATTGTGGGGTGGGAAATATTTATGTCAAGGAGCCACTTCAGGCATCTGTGCTTTGTAGAGGATCAATAGAGTGGCTGTGGGGTGCTAGTGACCAGGTGTGTGAGATCTGTGTGTGGCTACCACAAAATAACAGTGGTGGGGGCTGTGTAGAGGGTGCCGCATTGGGTTAGAAAATAGGCCAAGATACAGTTGAATGGTATGGAGGTCTGTTGTTCATGACGTCTGGTACAGTGGAACGTTTCGGTCATAATATGAGAATAGAAGGACTGCTTCAGGACAGAATTTTGGTGCACTTGCCAATCTGAGTATAGGTCTGAGGATTTGAAAAGAAGATGGAACTGAGTGGGGTGGAGCCAGCCCAGTGTCACCATCTGCTCTGCTGCGTTTCCATTAGAGAGCTTGGGGTGTCTAGGTGTGTATTTTACCTAGTGAGATTGGGAGCTGTGAGTCTAAGATTTCCAATAAACAGCTAATTGTACCCAGCCCCCTGCAGGTTACAGCCACCAGCCCCAATGAGATAGTTCAGGATGGTGGCAGTGTCTCCACCTTGTGGTGGTGTGCGTCGAACTGTATGTTGTGCTTGTGTGCTGCATGACATCAGGCAACATCCCCAGAATATGACAAGGAGGATGTGGACAACAACTTTAGTGGGACCGGACATTAGCTACTTCCAGGGCTCGAGTCGGGGGTACACGCGGGTGGACGGTGTCCACCCACTCTTTTCACAGGGTGGACCCCATCCACCCTGCCAAGAAGTTGAGCCCCACTCTAAAATATAGGTGGTTTTCTTTCTCAGTTTCGGAGGCATAAGAAGGAGTGAGTTGGAGCTTCTCAGCCTTCTGGATTGATCTGCTCTTACCAGTTTGTTGTTCAGGTAGTTGGGGGCCGGAGAGTGAAGGGTTTTGTGTGTGATGCAGGCCAGCTTGTAAATACACCTCCCTTCCATGGGAAGCCAGTTGAGGGAGTTGAGAGCTGGAGTGATGTGTTCAAATCTTTTTACTCCAGATATGAGTCGAGCGGCCATGTTCAACACTGTCCTTAGAGGGGCTAGGTGTGCTTTGGGAGTCCCTGTAAGGATGGCGTTCCCGTAGTCGATTTTAGAGAGAACTGGGGATTGAACTACTGTCTTGAGGTCATCATGTTGAAGACAAGGTTTTAATTTCTTGAGGTGTTTTAGTGAGAATAGAGCACTTTTTGCAGAGTTTTTGATGTGAGCCTCTATTGATAAGTTCTTGTCAAGGGTGATGCCTAGAGACTTAACTGAGTCGGATGGGACGAGGGGGCAGTTTAGGGCAACCCGATTCTTGAGCCACTCTTGGATTGGTCAGTGGTTGCTTTTTGGAGAGAATAGGATTAGTTCCATTTTATCTAGGTTGAGCTTTAAGTGGTTAGCGTTGAACCAAGTTTGTATCTCGGTTAGAGTGACATTGAGGTGTCGGATGTCGCTGGGAGACTTGATTTTGGAATAGATTTTGGTGTCGTCCGCATAAAGGTGGTAACTCACTCCAGCTTTTTTCAAGATGATCGTGAGGGGCTCCATGAAGAGATTGAAGAGGGATGGGGAGAGGATCGAGCCTTGCGGGACCCCAAGTGTGACTTTTGTTGGCTTCGTGATACAGGAGTTGATTTTAATTTGTTGCGAGCGGTGTTGAAGGAAGGAGGTGAACCATTTTAGTACTGTGCCATTGATGCCGGAACGCTTCAACAGGGTCTCCAGAAGAGCTGGATGGTTTACTGTGTTGAATGCCGCCGATAGGTCATTAAGGATGAGTAGGCAGGCATCACCTTCATCTAAAGCTTTGTGAATTTCGTCAGAGATGTTGAGCATAGTTGTTTCAGTGCTACAGCCTTTCCTGAATCCTGATTGAAATGTGTCGAGGAGGTTGAACTCATCGATGTGTTTGTCCAGTAGTGACAGCGGGCAGGGCTTTAACTCTGGCCTGGACTGAGGTGCCTCAGCAGAGCTGTGTGTGGGATCCAGTGCTGTGTGTGGGGTCCATTGTTACGTGTGGAGTCCAGTACTGGCACAGGCAGGACCGTAACTCCAGCCTCCGAACTCCAGAGCCTTTTAAAGTGTTTGGTAAAAACATCGATGCTGTGGGCCAGGGCCTGGGTGCGGTGCGCACCACTGCTGCTTGTATTCTCGTGAGTGAGAGACCGACATATGCACAACACATGTCAGTGTTTGCAGCCAGTGACGTCACTGGCAGGCCGAGGGTCTGGCTTCAGTGGGATCCAAGCCAAGTCCATGACCTCATTTTAAAACCTCACGCAGGCTCTGCGTGGATCAAAGTCCATGCCATGTGCACTGTCCTTACTCCAACCCAGGCCAGAGTGTGATTCACACGTGTGTGCATATTCACAAACGTGCACACGAGTGCTGAGTATAGAGTGAGGGCTTTCTCAAGAGCACTCTGCAGGAGACTACCTGACAAATGCAGTCATATCACTCGCTCACATACTCACTGCCAGTCTGTGAGGAGTACCTCCTGAGTACACTGTGAGTACTCACATGCATGTGAGTACTTAAGGAACTCGCCCTTGGAGAAAGGTGGACCTGTTTTAAATGCGCGTGACTGCCAGCGTGCTATAGGGCTTGCAGCGCTATCAGTATTTTAAAAAAATACCAGTTTTTTCATTTTTGTTAATTTTCGTTTTTTACCCCCTGATTTTAACTATCACCATTGCGTCCACACACCTGCACCATAATTGTGCCCCCACCGCTTCGTAGAGCGGAGTAAACACTCTAATTACCGGCTACTCGTGGCGTCTGGCCGCCATCTTGGGGGTGATTGAGACCTTCATTGTGCCACTCGCCTGAGCGCTCTAGTGCTCAGCCAAGCAGACCAGGTGAGCTTCTACTTAATGCTCACCCCTCTCGCGCAGCGGTGACGCGCAGCGGGGTCGCCTGACTCGAGCCTGAGTCAAGCCAGAGTCTGCCCATCTGCGCCCGTTAGCGCTAAGGAGGCGTGAGAGGCGGGAGACTCTGAGCAATTTAATGCTGTCCACCTGCAATTTCTCAGATTCAGGTATGTCACGTGACTTTCTGTTATCTTTCCAAGGGCCTCAAGTACCTTGTAATTGTGCCATACCTCCACAAAGTTGGCATGGCCCTGTTTGTTGTGCCCATTGTCATACGACATTAAGTCCTGACCTTTTAATGGAGACACCTTCAGACACTATTTTAGTGCGAGGTGGTTTAATTAATGCATGGTCGTTAGTGAAAAATGCTCAGAACATTTATGACCTTATCACCGAATCACATCTGGACTGGCTTTTGGTCACAGAAACGTGGCTAAAACCATGGTCTAATCCTGCCCTAGCTATAGCCCTGCCTCATAACTTCCTTATCCAGCGTTTGGATAGACATGGACAACGGGGAGGAGGTCTTGCAATTATCTATCGAAATACCTTTAAATGTTCCACCCAAGAATTGATAGAAATAAAAGAGGCAGAAGCACTAGTATTCTCCTTGGAAATCCATGATTCTTGTGTTTTTTCTGGGGTCCTTATCTATCGCCCCCCGGGTCCTCCTTCAAAATTTTTGGATACTGTAGGCGACGTGCTGAGTGACTTAACACTCAGGTTCTCCAACTTTTCTGTACTGGGTGACCTTAACCTACATCTTGAGTCCCCAAACGATCCTGGTGTTAGCTGCTTTATGGATACAATTGAAGTGCTGGGCCTTACTCTTGTGAACTGGGAACCCACCCACCAGGCAGGACATTTACTAGATTGTATCTGTTCCAATTACCCTAGCTTGATAGCCAAATCCCCTTGTCCTCAGGTATGGACAGATCATTTTTTAATCCCTTTTATTATAGTTGGGATTCTGAAACCCACCATAAACCCTTCAAAGTGTCATGATAAACTGCTTTTTAAAACCACTCCGGACTGGAAGTCACTGGCTAGCAGACCTGACATTATTGAGAAACTCAATAATAGTAGGCCAGTCCTGGTCGATCTTACCTCGACAGATACTCAGACCTTTTGTGACTGGATTGCTGGAGCGGGTACTTTGCTAAAATCATCTAGAGGTGATTACCTTAAACCCAGGAAGACAAAAAAGAATGCCCCTTGGTTCTCAACAACCTTAAAGCTTGAACTAAGCGAAGTTAAAACACTAGAACGGATGTGGCGTCGAAATTACGACACCGCTACACGTAACATCTATATAGCAGCGAGACGAAAGTACCATGCAGGAATAAAGTCAGCAAAAAAAATATACTATCTACAAGCCAAATCTACGGCAGGCCAGGAACAAAAAGCAATCTTTAAGATTGTTAAGGATTTCATGAATCCTTCAGCTCTATCGCAAGAGATTCCTCCATCGCAAGATCTCTGTAACGCGATATCTGATTATTTTGACAATAAAATCCTGGCTATCACGAAGACCTTTCCATCAGGAGCCACTGCAACGATGGGTGTTGAAGAGATAGTAGAGACAATATCTGCCCCCTGCTTTGAGGACTTCGCCCCAGTATCCTTGGAGGAAACTGCTAAAGCGATCTTAGCCAGTAAATCGGGATCCCCTTTCGATCCCTGTCCCCCCCCGGTGTTGCATCTTTTACTAGAGATGGTTAATCCAATGATCAATAAGATCATTAATTCCTCTCTAACCACGGCAAGTATCCCTAACGATTGGAAACTTGCAGCTGTTAAGCCTCTCCAAAAAAAGGCCCTTGCCGACCCTACTACCCTCTCCAACCTGCGCCCGATTTCCTTGTTACCCATTCTATCTAAGCTGACTGAAAAGTTTGTCAATAGTCAACTGACTAACTTTCTGGAGAAGAATAACGTTCTCCATCCTAATCAGTCAGGATTTCGGTCAGAACATTCTACCGAATCAGCCTTACTCTATACTGCAGAAACATTAAGGGCAGCAATGGATCAAGGAAAGAAGGCTGTCCTTATCCTACTTGACCTGTCGGCAGCCTTCGATACGGTCTCACATAACATCTTAGTGGACCGGTTGTCTGCCGCAGGGGTAGGAGGACAGGTCTTGGCCTGGTGTAGGAACTTCCTTACCAACAGACGCCAAATAACAGTGCTTGGCCCATATCAGTCTGAGGCTAAAGACGTCAGCTCAGGGGTTCCTCAGGGCTCTAGCTTGAGCCCTGTTCTTTTTAACCTATACATGGTACCACTGATGAAACTGATCGCGTCATTTAAGATCAGTTCTATTTCATACGCTGACGACACCCAACTGATATTGGTGTTGGATAGGGAGCGGCCAGGTGCCGAGGAAGATCTTAAGGACTGTCTTGCAGCAACTTTTATTTGGATGACGAACAACCATTTAAAGTGCAACACCGGAAAAACCGAAATCCTACCCATAGGGAACCACAATCTCTTTTCCCCAACAGCGTGTTGGCCAGTGGATGCCGAAGTGCCCCCCAATACAATTGCATCCGCCCGCAATTTGGGCATCAAATTCAACAACCATTTATCTTTCAAACCCCAGCCTGTAGCAGTAGCATGCATGTGCTTTCAGATCATAAAAGCACTGAGGAAGTTCTTTGATCTTCTCCCGCTATCGGCGAGGAAAACAGTCGCAGTGGCCTTAATAAGTTCTAGGCTGGACTATTGTAATGGACTATACGTTGGAGCTAACAAAATCGTTCTCCATAAATTACAGATGGTCTAAAATGCGGCAGCCCGCCTTGTATTGCGCCTGCCCCGTAAGTCATCAGCCTCAGCAGCTTTAAACACCCTTCACTGGCTACCAATAGGTAAAAGAATCTTGTTTAAACTTCTTTTAATCACCTTTAGAGCTTTTCACCAGCGAGGCCCAACCTATTTATGTAACGGGTTTAAAAGATACCATCCAACGCGCTGTCTGAGATCTCCGAGCCAGAACTTACTTACTCCTCCTCACTTCAAGTTGGCCACAAAAGGTGGCAAATCCCTTTTCGTATTGGGAACTAAAGCCTGGAACAAACTTCCCCTTTTCTTGCTGTCTTTTTCTCAAGAAGCCCCCTTCTGGAAGGCTTTAAAAACGTGGATTTTTTCTTTGCCTGACGCTATTTGTAGGACCCTAGTGTAATGTTTGTGTAGAACTCAGGACACCCCTTTCCCTTCTCAACTCCTCCATCTGAGTTGTGTGAGCGCCAAGATACTCCTTGGAGTGAAAGTTGCGCGTTAGAAATGTCCCTTACATTACATTACATTACATGTTACCGGTCTGTGGGAGTACCTGCTGAGTACAGCGTAAGTACTCACTCACTTGCACATTAGCAGCCTGTGAGGAGTATTTGAAGAGTACAGTGTAAGTACTCACTCACACATTACCTATCTGTGAGGAGTATCTGAAGAGTACAGTGTAAGTACTCACACGCACATTACCTATCTGTGAGAAGTATCTGATGAGTACAGTGTAAGTACTCACTCACACATTTCCAGTCTGTGAGGAGTATCTGAAGAGTACAGTGTAAGTACTCACTCGCACATTTCCAGTCTGTGAGGAGTAACTGAAGAGTACAGTGTAAGTACTCACTCGCACATTACCAGTCTGTAAGGAGTATCTGAAGAGTACAGTGTAAATACTCACTCGCACATTACCAGTCTGTGAGGAGTATCTCAAGAGTACAGTATAAGTACTCACAGGCACATTACCAGTCTTTGAGGAGTATCTGAAGAGTACAGTGTAAGTACTCACTCGCACATTACCAGTCTGTAAGGAGTATTTGAAGAGTACAGTGTAAGTACTCACTCGCACATTACCAGTCTGTGAGGAGTATCTCAAGAGTACAGTATAAATACTCACAGGCACATTACCAGTCTTTGAGGAGTATCTGAAGAGTACAGTGTAAGTACTCACTCGCACATTACCAGTCTGTAAGGAGTATTTGAAGAGTACAGTGTAAGTACTCACTCGCACATTACCAGTCTGTGAGGAGTATCTGAAGAGTACAGTGTAAATACTCACTCGCACATTACCAGTCTGTGAGGAGTATCTGAAGAGTACAGTGTAAGTGCTCACTCGCACATTACCAGTCTGTGAGGAGTATCTGAAGAGAACAGTGTAAGTGCTCACTCGCACATTACCAGTCTTTGAGGAGTATCTGATGAGTACAGTATAAGTACTCACAGGCACATTACCAGTCTTTGAGGAGTATCTGAAGAGTACAGTGCAAGTACTCACTCGCACATTACCAGTCTGTAAGGAGTATCTGAAGAGTACAGTGTAAATACTCACTCGCACATTACCAGTCTGTGAGGAGTATCTCAAGAGTACAGTATAA
This sequence comes from Lissotriton helveticus, assembly GCF_964261635.1. Taxonomy (NCBI): domain Eukaryota; kingdom Metazoa; phylum Chordata; class Amphibia; order Caudata; family Salamandridae; genus Lissotriton; species Lissotriton helveticus. The sequence continues at coordinate 33,396,960 of NC_136067.1, read as the reverse complement.
GTACTCACAGGCACATTACCAGTCTGTGAGGAGTATCTCAAGAGTACAGTATAAGTACTCACAGGCACATTACCAGTCTTTGAGGAGTATCTGAAGAGTACAGTGTAAGTACTCACTCGCACATTACCAGTCTGTAAGGAGTATTTGAAGAGTACAGTGTAAGTACTCACTCGCACATTACCAGTCTGTGAGGAGTATCTAAAGAGTACAGTGTAAATACTCACTCGCACATTACCAGTCTGTGAGGAGTATCTGAAGAGTACAGTATAAGTACTCACAGGCACATTACCAGTCTTTGAGGAGTATCTGAAGAGTACAGTGTAAGTACTCACTCGCACATTACCAGTCTGTAAGGAGTATCTGAAGTGTACAGTGTAAATACTCACTTGCACATTACCAGTCTGTGAGGAGTACCTGAAGAGTGCAGTGTAAGTACTCACTCGCACATTACCAGTCTGTGAGGAGTATCTCAAGAGTACAGTATAAGTACTCACAGGCACATTACCAGTCTTTGAGGAGTATCTGAAGAGTACAGTATAAGTACTCACTCGCACATTACCAGTCTTTGAGGAGTATCTGAAGAGTACAGTGTAAGTACTCACTCGCACGTTACCAGTCTTCGAAGTGTACCTGAAGAGTACAGTGTGAGTACTCACTCGCACATTACCAGTCTGTGAGGAGTATCTGAAGAGTACAGTGTAAGTACTCACTCGCACATTACCAGTCTGTGAGGAGTATCTGAAGTGTACAGTGTAAATACTCACTCGCACATTACCCGTCTTTGAGGAGTATCTGAAGAGTACAGTGTAAGTACTCACTCGCACATTACCAGTCTGTGAGGAGTATCTGAAGAGTACAGTGTAAGTACTCACTCGCACATTACCAGTCTTTGAGGAGTATCTGAAGAGTACAGTATAAGTACTCACTCGCACATTACCAGTCTGTGAGGAGTATCTGATGAGTATGCTGTATTCTCCAAGATGCACATTACCAGTCTGTGAGGAGTATCTGAAGAGTACAGTGTAAGTACTCACTCGCACATTACCAGTCTGTGAGGAGTATCTCAAGAGTACAGTATAAGTACTCACAGGCACATTACCAGTCTTTGAGGAGTATCTGAAGAGTACAGTGTAAGTACTCACTCGCACATTACCAGTCTGTGAGGAGTATCTCAAGAGTACAGTATAAGTACTCACAGGCACATTACCAGTCTTTGAGGAGTATCTGAAGAGTACAGTGTAAGTACTCACTCGCACATTACCAGTCTGTGAAGAGTATCTGAAGAGTACAGTGTAAGTACTCACTCGCACATTACCAGTCTGTAAGGAGTATCTGAAGAGTACAGTGTAAATACTCACTCGCACATTACCAGTCTGTGAGGAGTATCTGAAGAGTACAGTGTAAATACTCGCACATTACCAGTCTATGAGGAGTATCTGAAGAGTACAGTGTAAGTACTCACTCGCACATTACCAGTCTATGAGGAGTATCTGAAGAGTACAGTGTAAGTACTCACTCGCACATTACCAGTCTGTGAGGAGTATCTGAAGTGTACAGTGTAAATACTCACTCGCACATTACCAGTCTGTGAGGAGTACCTGAAGAGTGCAGTGTAAGTACTCACTCGCACATTACCAGTCTGTGAGGAGTATCTCAAGAGTACAGTATAAGTACTCACAGGCACATTACCAGTCTTTGAGGAGTATCTGAAGAGTACAGTGTAAGTACTCACTCGCACATTACCAGTCTTTGAGGAGTATCTGAAGAGTACAGTGTAAGTACTCACTCGCACGTTACCAGTCTTCGAGGAGTACCTGAAGAGTACAGTGTGAGTACTCACTCGCACATTACCAGTCTGTGAGGAGTATCTGAAGAGTACAGTGTAAGTACTCACTCGCACATTACCAGTCTGTGAGGAGTATCTGAAGTGTACAGTGTAAATACTCACTCGCACATTACCCGTCTTTGAGGAGTATCTGAAGAGTACAGTGTAAGTACTCACTCGCACATTACCAGTCTGTGAGGAGTATCTGAAGAGTACAGTGTAAGTACTCACTCGCACATTACCAGTCTTTGAGGAGTATCTGAAGAGTACAGTATAAGTACTCACTCGCACATTACCAGTCTGTGAGGAGTATCTGATGAGTATGCTGTGAGTATTCTCCAAGATGCACATTACCAGTCTGTGAGGAGTATCTGAAGAGTACAGTGTAAGTACTCACTCGCACATTACCAGTCTGTGAGGAGTATCTCAAGAGTACAGTATAAATACTCACAGGCACATTACCAGTCTTTGAGGAGTATCTGAAGAGTACACTGTAAGTACTCACTCGCACATTACCAGTCTGTGAGGAGTATCTGAAGAGTACAGTATAAGTACTCACTCGCACATTACCAGTCTGTGAGGAGTATCTCAAGAGTACAGTATAAGTACTCACAGGCACATTACCAGTCTTTGAGGAGTATCTGAAGAGTACAGTGTAAGTACTCACTCGCACATCACCAGTCTTTGAGGATTATCTGAAGAGTACAGTGTAAGTACTCACTTGCACATTACCAGTCTGTGAGGAGTATCTGAAGAGTACAGTATAAGTACTCACTCGCACATTTCGAGTCTGTGAGGAGTATCTGAAGAGTACAGTGTAAGTACTCACTCGCACATTACCAGTCTGTGAGGAGTATCTGAAGAGTACAGTGTAAGTACTCACTCGCACATTACCAGTCTGTGAGGAGTATCTGAAGAGTACAGTGTAAGTACTCACTCGCACATTACCAGTCTGTGAAGAGTATCTAAAGAGTACAGTGTAAGTACTCACTCACACATTACCAGTCTGTGAGGAGTATCGGAAGAGTACAGTGTAAATACTCACTCGCACATTACCAGTCTTTGAGGAGTATCTGAAGAGTACAGTGTAAGTACTCACTCGCACATTACCCGTCTGTGAGGAGTATCTGAAGAGTACAGTGTAAGTACTCACTCGCACATCACCAGTCTGTGAGGAGTATCTGAAGAGTACAGTGTAAGTGCTCACTCGCACATTACCAGTCTTTGAAGAGTATCTAAAGAGTACAGTGTAAGTACTCACTCGCACATTACCAGTCTATGAGGAGTATCTGAAGAGTACAGTGTAAGTACTCACTCGCACATTACCAGTCTTTGAAGAGTATCTGAAGAGTACAGTGTAAGTACTCTCTCGCACATTACCAGTCTTTGAAGAGTATCTGAAGAGTACAGTGTAAGTACTCACTCGCACATTACCAGTCTGTGAGGAGTATCTGAAGAGTACAGTGTAAGTACTCACTCGCACATCACCAGTCTGTGAGGAGTATCTGAAGAGTACAGTGTAAGTGCTCACTCGCACATTACCAGTCTTTGAAGAGTATCTAAAGAGTACAGTGTAAGTACTCACTCACACATTACCAGTCTGTGAGGAGTATCGGAAGAGTACAGTGTAAATACTCACTCGCACATTACCAGTCTTTGAGGAGTATCTGAAGAGTACAGTGAGCTGAAGAGTACAGTGTAAGTACTCACTCGCACATCACCAGTCTGTGAGGAGTATCTGAAGAGTACAGTGTAAGTGCTCACTCGCACATTACCAGTCTTTGAAGAGTATCTAAAGAGTACAGTGTAAGTACTCACTCGCACATTACCAGTCTATGAGGAGTATCTGAAGAGTACAGTGTAAGTACTCACTCGCACATTACCAGTCTGTGAGGAGTATCTGAAGTGTACAGTGTAAGTACTCACTCACACATTACCAGTCTTTGAAGAGTATCTGAAGAGTACAGTGTAAGTACTCTCTCGCACATTACCAGTCTTTGAAGAGTATCTGAAGAGTATAGTGTAAGTACTCACTCGCACATTACCAGTCTGTGAGGAGTATCTGAAGAGTACAGTGTAAGTACTCACTCGCACATCACCAGTCTGTGAGGAGTATCTGAAGAGTACAGTGTAAGTGCTCACTCGCACATTACCAGTCTTTGAAGAGTATCTAAAGAGTACAGTGTAAGTACTCACTCGCACATTACCAGTCTATGAGGAGTATCTGAAGAGTACAGTGTAAGTACTCACTCGCACATTACCAGTCTGTGAGGAGTATCTGAAGTGTACAGTGTAAGTACTCACTCACACATTACCAGTCTTTGAAGAGTATCTGAAGAGTACAGTGTAAGTACTCTCTCGCACATTACCAGTCTTTGAAGAGTATCTGAAGAGTACAGTGTAAGTACTCACTCGCACATTACCAGTCTGTGAGGAGTATCTGAAGAGTACAGTGTAAGTACTCACTCGCACATCACCAGTCTGTGAGGAGTATCTGAAGAGTACAGTGTAAGTGGTCACTCGCACATTACCAGTCTTTGAAGAGTATCTAAAGAGTACAGTGTAAGTACTCACTCGCACATCACCAGTCTGTGAGGAGTATCTGAAGAGTACAGTGTAAGTACTCACTCGCACATCACCAGTCTGTGAGGAGTATCTGAAGAGTACAGTGTAAGTACTCACTCGCACATTACCAGTCTTTGAAGAGTATCTAAAGAGTACAGTGTAAGTACTCACTCGCACATCACCAGTCTGTGAGGAGTATCTGAAGAGTACAGTGTAAGTGCTCACTCGCACATTACCAGTCTTTGAAGAGTATCTAAAGAGTACAGTGTAAGTACTCACTCGCACATTACCAGTCTATGAGGAGTATCTGAAGAGTACAGTGTAAGTACTCACTCGCACATCACCAGTCTGTGAGGAGTATCTGAAGAGTACAGTGTAAGTACTCACTCGCACATCACCAGTCTGTGAGGAGTATCTGAAGAGTACAGTGTAAGTACTCACTCGCACATTACCAGTCTTTGAAGAGTATCTAAAGAGTACAGTGTAAGTACTCACTCGCACATTACCAGTCTGTGAGGAGTATCTGAAGAGTACAGTGTAAGTACTCACTCGCACATCACCAGTCTGTGAGGAGTATCTGAAGAGTACAGTGTAAGTGCTCACTCGCACATTACCAGTCTTTGAAGAGTATCTAAAGAGTACAGTGTAAGTACTCACTCGCACATTACCAGTCTATGAGGAGTATCTGAAGAGTACAGTGTAAGTACTCACTCGCACATTACCAGTCTGTGAGGAGTATCTGAAGTGTACAGTGTAAGTACTCACTCACACATTACCAGTCTGTGAGGAGTATCTGAAGTGTACAGTGTAAGTACTCACTCACACATTACCAGTCTTTGAAGAGTATCTGAAGAGTACAGTGTAAGTACTCTCTCGCACATTACCAGTCTTTGAAGAGTATCTGAAGAGTACAGTGTAAGTACTCACTCGCACATTACCAGTCTGTGAGAAGTATCTGAAGAGTACAGTGTAAGTACTCACTCGCACATCACCAGTCTGTGAGGAGTATCTGAAGAGTACAGTGTAAGTGCTCACTCGCACATTACCAGTCTTCGAAGAGTATCTAAAGAGTACAGTGTAAGTACTCACTCGCACATCACCAGTCTGTGAGGAGTATCTGAAGAGTACAGTGTAAGTACTCACTCGCACATCACCAGTCTGTGAGGAGTATCTGAAGAGTACAGTGTAAGTACTCACTCGCACATTACCAGTCTTTGAAGAGTATCTAAAGAGTACAGTGTAAGTACTCACTCGCACATTACCAGTCTGTGAGGAGTATCTGATGAGTCCAGCTTGGAGGTCGACCGCTCTATCCGTTTGACCACATCCTCTCACCAGTCTGTTAGTATCGGCTGAGTATAATGTACACTATCAATCTGTGAATATTTGCGGGATATAGTGAGTGTACTTGCATACGTATCTGCTGTGTGTGTTTACTCACATACATACTGCCAATAAGAGCATTACTCATGCCCTCACGCCTCCTGTATGCAAGTGCCCAGGTCTATGGTGAGTACTCACTCACACTAGCATACCATGTCTGTGAGAGTGCAGATCTATTGTATTCAGTGTTAGTGAATATTCCCTCATAACTCACTCCTCCGGTCTGTGATCTGCTGTGTTTCCTCCATCTCAGGGCAGGTAGATCTGAGCAGGAGTCTGAGTGCTTCCTGGAGAGGTCTGAGGCAGGACAGATGGCAGCCAAGTTGGATGACAGCATCGCCTTGGCCTCCATTACCTTTCAAGATGGCGGCTCCCAGCATGCCCTAGCCCCACATGGGTATGAGCGCAGTGACCCCTAGTGGCCAAAGCAAAGTCTGCGGTGAGATGAAAGAGAAGTGTGCCAGAGATGAGACAGAACTGCACACCACCTACCACTTCAAATAGATTCCTTCACTTAATGTGACTGAGGGCCATATGTATCAGGCAAATTTGCAATCGCAAAGGCCGAAATTCGCAGAATTTCGGCCTTTGCAAATGTGAATTTGCTAAATGGAATGTATGAAGCAAAATTGGTGCAAAATAAGGAATTGCAAAATTTGCGATTCCTTATTTTGCAATTGCATTTAAGGAATCGCAATTTTTGCGATTCCTTAAATGCAATGTATGTAGCAAAAAGAATTAGCAAAATGTCCTTAAGGAATCGCAAATTACCACCAACTTCTAGTTGGTGGTAAGTTGCGAATTCCTTGAAAAATGCAAATTTTTGCTTTTTTCAAAGTGCCATGTGATGCACATACATGCCCTTTGGGCATGTATGTGCGTCACATATGCACCCATGCATATTTCAGGGGTGCAGCAGGGTGTCCTTTGGACACTCCTGCACCCTTGAAATTATTCTCAATTTGCAATTAGCAAATTGCGAATCGCAAATTGAGAATAACTTCCCATTCATTCCTATGGGCCTCCAGGCCCATAGAAATGAGTGGGAAAGTATTCCTTAATTGCGATTCGCAATTTGCGAATCGCAATTAAGGAATTCTAAGGAATCGCAAAAAAAATGTGATTTTGGGCCATATGTATCAAGATACCCATTTGCGATTCTCAAATAGCGATTTTTAAGAAATCGCTATTTGAGAATCGCAAATGGGTACCTTGATATATATGGCCCTTAAAGAGGAATTTCGGTGATGTTCAGAGTTTGTGTGAAAGTGATAGATATTTTCAGAGCAAAGAAGGAGAGTGCTGTTGGCAAACTCGAAGCTAGACACAAGCTGATTTAACAACTGTCCTTTTTAGGTCGAGCCTACCAGACAGCGCGGCAGGCTGGAAAAGGCCTATTGTCAGCTCGACAAGATCTTACCGTGGGCTTAAAGTCCGCCCATTGCTTACCATTGGTTGGCTCTATTGCCACTTTCATTTCCTTGCTTCTTATTTGATGGATTTCCTTATCCCATCTTGTGTTCATCCCTCCCCTGGAGCTTAGCATCTTTACCGTCCTTTTGTTCGGCTAACTCGTATCCTTCCACTGTTTACGTTTTAGGAAACTACTTTTTTTCTTTTTGGCTAAACACTCCATGAGAGTGCATGTGTTTCCAGCTCTCTCCCCCGTGTACTGGTTTAATTTATTAGGTTCTTTGGAATGTTTAGTTTATGATGTCATATGTTCTTTATAGGGCTGCATGTGTGGGCAGCAAATAAAAATGATTGCACAATGTTAGCCTCTGTTGTCTTTAATGAAATCAAGATTCTCTCTGTATGTTAATTAGAGAATCGGCGTTCTCCTTCGTATTGCTTCCCCCTGCTCTCTCCATCTTGGCACCCCCTAATCTTTTCTGCTACTTCCCTTCTCCTCTCGGATTATCCTTGCGGAGGGACAATGTACCCCGGAGCCCTTTTCATCATTTATAGAGCCTCTCTGCCAGCTGGAGAAAGGCTCCGAGCCCACTCACATCGACAGGGCGAGCCCCGACGAACCACCAAAGGCGTTTTACAGCCGCACAGCACAAAGGCTGCAGGAACAAATTAGCTTCAGTGCTCTAGGCTGATTTCCCACTAAACAAAGCCATGTGGCTTTCAATGTGCGTGAAGAACTACCTGCCTTTAACTTATTAAATGCGCTCATAAACCCTCAGTGAAATATGGACCGCGAAGCAGCATGGGAAGGCAGACGTTAAAAACTCCCAATGCCAATTTAGAAAAGAAAATCTACGTAACCATCGCGGGCATACCTTCAGAATTACCCTTCCAGAGTCGTTTACAGCGCTGCAGTTTTCAGTTCACTAAGGGCCATATGTATCAAGCAAATTCGCATTTGCAAACGCCGAAATTCGCAGTTTACGAATGCGAATTTGCCAAATGGTATGTATTAAGGAAAATCTGGTGCAAAACAAGGAATCGCAAAATTTGGGATTCCTTATTTTGCAAGTGCATTTAAGGAATCGCAAATTTAGGGATTGCTTAAATGTATGAAGCAAAAAAAAATGCTAATTGTCCTTAAGGAATCGCAAATTACCACCAACTTGAAGTTGGTGGTAATTTGCTAATTCCTTGAAAAATGCACATTTTTGCATTTTTCTTAGTGCCATGTGACGCACATACATGCCCTTAGGGCATGTATGTCTGCCACATGTGCACTCATGCTTATTTCAGAGGTGCAACAGGGTGTCCTTTGGACACCCCTGCACCCTTGAAATTATTCTCAATTTGCGATTCTCAAATTGCGATGCGCAAATTGAGAATAACTTCCCATTCATTCCCATGGGCCTCCTGGCCCATAGAAATGAATGGGAAAGTATTCCTTAATTGCGATTTGCAGTTTGCTAATCGCAATTAAGGAATACTAAGAATTCGTAAAAAAATTGTGAATCTGTACCTACATCCCTATTTGCGATTCTGAAATAGCGATTTCTAAAAACTCGCTATTTTAGAATTGCAAATCAGGTTGATGATATATATGGCCCAATATCATGATTATTGTGGCCCATTTGACGAGGTTTGCATTATCTGCTTAAGTTTACTTCCTGCTTCTGACCTTGAAAAACTCACTTGCCCGGTTACATAGATTAGAGGATTTTTTGGGCTCCTTGTCCTGTGTCTTGTGCAAGCCCTCTGAGCTGGGTTCAGGAGTATGCAACAGCTCACCGCTTAGATTGAGCAGAATTCGCAAATGTTCTCTCGCTGAGCAGCCACCAGCCGTGCAGCCTTCGGGCCACCTTTTGAAAACCAATGGGGCTACCATGTCTTCTTCATTCCTAGCCACAAGCTGTCAGTCCGCCTGCGATTGTGCATCCGGGGGTCCAAACCAGGCCGTGAACGCAGACATTGCACATTACTGTTGATACGATGAGAAGTAAATGTATTTCAAAGTTTTTGTGTATCGAAGAGTCCCAAGATGAGCCAGGACAGCCACCTTTTTATTATTATGTGGGCCAGTCTCTAAGGATTTTCTTCCTATCGTCTTTTAAGACAAAAAATGTCTTAGAATGGTGTAAAGTTTCACGTCCAACCTCAGTGGCTCATACAATCGCCTTGTTTAGCGTGTCGTCACGGATGTCTGTCACTACAACGCGATCTAAAAGATCGCGGTACTTGACAACGCGGGCATTACAACACAAGTCGTTACAACGACTTGCGTTGGAGTGCGCGGATTTTGGAATATTATAATTTTATATTCCAACACCAGTCCACGTAACAGTAGGGAGGGTGTTGAAATATAAAATTACAACATTCCTTGCCCAACAGCGCCATCCAGCGCAAGTCGTAGTAATGACTTGCGTTGTGATGGCATTGTTGTAAAGGCACTGCGGTGTAAACACCACGTTGTAAACGATGTTTACCGTCGTCACCTCTATCACGTCGCCGGTTTCAAGGTAGAGCCACTATTTTTAGGTCAAGCCTACGAGACCCCATTTGCACTGTCTGTTTCGAGGCATACTGGGGTTTACCAGTACACAGGTGGGCTTGCAGCCTGCCTATTGCTTACAATTGGTTGGCTTTCCTGTCACTCTCGTTTGCCTGCTTCTTATTCGTGTCTCAGCTAGTCAATCTTGTGGTTGTCCCACCCAAGGACCAGTAACAGACTTCCAGACTCAGGGCGCTATCTTCTTCTGCCACTGCCAGGCAAAGTGGCAAATACACCCTGCACCAGGACAAAATGAAACCACTCACATACTTTACTTGGGGGTGTGGAGTTGTGGGCTATAGGGCCACATTCTACTATTACGAGTGACAGGGACATGTGGGTATGCTGGTTAACTGGCCACGAACGAGCATGTGCACTCAGACCCTTTTATTCTTGAGCCCGCCTCACTCGTGACGCTTGTGTTGGATGGGTGTGGGGTGTGAGTGTGTCCTGCCCTTGAGGGAGTGGCTGGTAAAACGAGTGCCTGCTGAGTCGCTAGAACGTGTCCAGCCGGACACTACAGGGGGGTCGAGGAACACCGACGCTCTCTGCATCGGCCTAGGCGGGAAAAAGGTACAGTGACGGGGGTGCTGTAAAAATGCAGCCTCGCCTGAATCCAAGCAGGAACACCATAGCTGTAATAAGTTTTAATACTTATTCCTACGCTCACCTGCCATAGTTTTCACCCTCCTCACCTGTGAAATTGCACCAGATTTGCCACTTTTAAGCGCATGCGCGGTGAAGGCAGTGGGCTCGAAATGGAAATGAGGAGAGCACTGCACTGGCAGACCGGTGATGTACTTTTAGGTTACTGAGCAGTGAGGCAGCCCCATGGGACACTTAAGCTGTCCTCCGGGACCTCCAGTCTCCAGGGATTTGCCTCAGTCCGTCCTTAATGAAGCAAGGGTCGCAAGCAACCACCCAGTGGTCCTAAGTAACTATCCAAGAGTCCCAAGCAACCATCCAAGAGTCGCAAACAACCATCCAGGGGTCGTAAGCAGCCATCCAGTGGTCGCTAGTAACCATCCAGGAGTCATAAGCAACCATCCAGGGGTCGCAAGCAACCATCCAGATGTCGCAAGCAGCCATTCAGAGGTCACAAGCAGCCATCCAGGGGTCACAAGCAACCATCCAGGGGTCGCAGGCAACTATCCAGGAGTCCCAAGCAGCCATCCAAGAGTAGCAGACAGCCATCCATCCAGGCGTCGCAAGCAGCCATCCAGGGGTCACAAGCAGCCATCCAGGGGTCACAAGCAACCATCCAGGGGGTCGCAAGCAACTATCCAGGGGTCGCAAGCAACTATCCAGGGGTCGCAAGCAACCATCCAGGGGTCGCAAGCAACTATCCAGGGATCGCAAGCAACCATCCAGGGGTCGCAAGCAACCATCCAGGCGTCGCAAGCAACTAACCAGGGGTCGCAAGCAACCATCCAAGAGTCGCAAACAGCCATCCAGGGGTTGTAAGCAGCCATCCAGTGGTCGCTAGCAACCATCCAGGAGTCGCAGGCAACCATCCAGGGGTCGCAAGCACCCATCCAGGGGTCGCAAGCAACCATCCAGGGGTCGCAAGCAACTATCCAGGGGTCGCAAGCAACCATCCAGGGGTCGCAAGCAACCATCCAGGGGTCGCAAGCAACCATCCAGGCGTCGCAAGCAACTATCCAGGGGTTGCAAGCAACTATCCAGGGGTCGCAAGCAACCATCCAAGAGTCACAAACAGCCATCCAGGGGTCGTAAGCAGCCATCCAGTGGTCTCTAGTAACCATCCAGGAGTCGTAAGCAACCATCCAGGGGTCGCAAGCAACCATCCAGATGTCGCAAGCAGCCATTCAGAGGTCACAAGCAGCCATCCAGGGGTCACAAGCAACCATCCAGGGGTCGCAAGCAACTATCCAGGAGTCCTAAGCAACCATCCAAGAGTAGCAGACAGCCATCCATCCAGGCGTCGCAAGCAGCCATCCAGGGGTCACAAGCCACCATCCAGGGGATCGCAAGCAACTATCCAGGGGTCTCAAGCAACTATCCAGGGGTCGCAAGCAACCACCCAGGGGTCGCAAGCAACTATCCAGGGGTCACAAGCAACCATCCAGGGGTCGCAAGCAACCATCCAGGGGTCGCAAGCAACCATCCAGGCGTCGCAAGCAACTATCCAGGGGTCGCAAGCAACTATCCAGGGGTCGCAAGCAACCATCCAAGAGTCGCAAACAGCCGTCCAGGGGTTGTAAGCAGCCATCCAGTGGTCGCTAGCAACCATCCAGGAGTCGCAGGCAACCATCCAGGGATCGCAAGCAACTATCCAGGGGTCGCAAGCAACTATCCAGGGGTCACAAGCAACCATCCAGGGGTCGCAAGCAACCATCCAGGGGTCGCAAGCAACCATCCAGGCGTCGCAAGCAACTATCCAGGGGTCGCAAGCAACTATCCAGGGGTCGCAAGCAACCATCCAAGAGTCGCAAACAGCCATCCAGGGGTTGTAAGCAGCCATCCAGTGGTCGCTAGCAACCATCCAGGAGTCGCAGGCAACCATCCAGGGGTCGCAAGTAACCATCCAGGGGTCGCAAGCAACCATCCAGGCGTCGCAAGCAGCCATCCAGGGGTCGCAAGCAACCATCCAGGGGTCGCAAGCAACTATCCAGGAGTCCCAAGCAACCATCCAAGAGTAGCAGACAGCCATCCATCCAGGGGTCACAAGCAGCCATCCAGGGGTCACAAGCAGCCATCCAGGGGTCACAAGCAACCATCCAGGGGGCGCAAGCAACTATCCAGGGGTCGCAAGCAACTATCCAGGGGTCGCAAGCACCCATCCAGGGGTTGCAAGCCACTATCCAGGGGTCGCAAGAAGCCATCCAGGGGTCGCAAGTAGCCAACTAGGGGTCGCAAGCAACCATTGAGGGGTCTCAAGCAACCATCCAGGGGATCGCAAGCAACAATCCAGGGGGTCGCAAGCAACCATCCAGCGGTCGCAAGCAGCCATCTAGGGGTCGCAAGCAGCCATCTAGGGGTCGCAAGCAACAATCCAGGGGGGTCGCAAGCAACCATCCAGGGGTCGCAAGCAACCATCCAGGGGTCGCAAGCAGCCATCCAGCGGTCGCAAGCAGCCATCCAGGGGTCACAGGCAACCACCCATGGGTGCCAAGCAACCATCCAAGAGTCACAAGCAGCGAGTGAGGATGGTAATGGGGGGCAAAGCAACATGAGGGCTGGAGGGAGGGGCAGGCAACCAACACAAAGCATCAGTGGAGGTGGCAACCGGGGGGTGTGGCGAGGCAAAGGTGAGAAGCAAACTGGCAAGCACGACAGGGAGGTGTGTGAGGAGCAGCCCTGGGGTAACAGAGAGATACACATAGTTCAGGGAGACAGAAGCAGGTACCTTGAATGAAGGGGTGCTCATGGGATCATGGGGTGCCAGGGGGTCATCGCGTCTGAGTACTGACAGGGTGTCTGCAAACATGCAGACCTTGAATTATATATTGCTTTGAAGGTACTCTGTTTCCCCATTTACTCAAAGTGTTCTATAGTTATATATTGTGCTGTGTGTGACACTTTCTCTCCTCTCGTCTCTTGTTTCAGGGGCATATTATGGAGTCCTTAAAAGTGGTGATGGCGGAAGTGGAGGAGCACGCGGCACACGTCGAGGTGCTATGCGCGAGCCCGCTGCAGGCTGTGCGACAGGAGATTCAAGGCGCAAGAACGGCCTGGACCAAGCTGCAGAAGACAGTCTGCGAGAACCAAGCCAAGCTCGAGAAGGCCTCCAAGCTGCAGGAGTTCTTCAGGAATTACTTGGCCATGATGTAAGTGACGTCATATCCTGCCGCCTCACTGGCCGCCCAGTCCACTTGTAGCGCAGTTTCCAATCATACGAAAGAAGTGAGGCGCATCGCAGTCTTGTGAATAAGGGTCCCCTTGTCCTCTTGATTGGGGGGACACAGCTGCAGAGAGGAAGCAAGAACTTGACACTCGTGTGAGAAGTTAGCCTGGCATATGATGTCCACTATCCTAGTGGGCACCTTGCACCAGTCCAAACGACCCTTATTGATGGTGGTTGTAAAGTCAACCTTATAGACCAGCTATCCTAGTGGTAGCATGAACCAGCAGTCATCAGGCTAAGACTTCAGAGAGCATGTGAAGCCAGTGGTTTTACCATATATAATCCCTTGAATATCAAATGAAAGGACACCACACAAGGTATATATCAAATATATATGTATTTATTACTAACACAACCCCTCTGCACTCTTTATGAGGTCAGAGGTCAAAGTACATCACAAGTTACTCAATTAGCATACGATAGGTTGCACAAACACAGTTATGCCCTAGGGGCCTCACAAACCATATACTAAGAAAGTGGTATAAGAACCACGTGAGAGTTAGACAGCAAGCCTAGGGCCTGTAGATTCACTGGGGCTACACTAAACAACCAAAGGTTAGGAAGTAGGAGGCCCACGGGAGACGCGTGCAGTGTCTAAACACAGTCGCGAGTTACCATTTTCTTATATGGGAAACGTAGAAGTTACAAAGTTCCTGTTTAAAGACACTTCCGGATGGACTTGGATGGAACCCTTTTAAACTAGGACACTTCGAGAGTCAAAACCCACGGGAGCACCGGAGTACTCGTGTTACCTCACCCAGGGAAGCCGGGGGCATAGGTGCCTTTTGGTGTCGGGTTTCGTCGATGTTTTCAATGGAGATCTGCAAAGAAGTGCTGCAGGCGACCAGAGGAAAAGTGTCGGGGTGGATCGACAATCTAAAGAACCTGAAAGCAGAGGGGACAGAGTCTGGGTCACTAGCCAGTAACCAGGAAGGAACCAGGAAGGAACCAGGCGATGTTGGGTGCTTGAAGGTGAAGAAAGTGAGTTTGTCTCTTCAGCCACGAGGTCCAGGAGGCATCGACGATGACCAGGTGCTGGATTCGAGCTGTCCCACGAAGGATCTATTGACTGCGGTGTCGGTATCTGGATTGGACCCAACAAGCCTTGGCAACCGCAACCCACGCAGGATGTCGAGATTGGCTCTGTTGCAGACCAGCAAGGTCTGTGGCGCTTCCCCTTTGAAGGGAAGCTGGAGCAAGCCTGGAGCAACCAGGAAAGCAGATTAGTTCAAAAGAAAAGTCTTCCGGGGGCTCACTAGCCAACGGGCAAGGAACTGGGAAGGCGTGTCGAGCTGAAATGCAAGAGCAGGCCCCACGTGGCATTCGTGGAGTGTGGAGGGTTGAGCTTCTGTGCAAATGGTGCTCGGGTCTGGGGCTTCTCATACCCCAATGCACAACTGAGAGGGTACATCGGTAGTCGAGCTGTTAGCAAAATGCAGGATGTCCAGGGTGTCTGGTCCCACGTCTCTCGTGTCCGCCACGGGTCTCAGCTTTGCTGTTGATGTGGGTCAGAGTTAGAAAAGTCTGAGAGTCCAGTTCCTGTGTCGCTGAGTCTTCAGGTTTTGGCAGGGTTGTCGACATAGCAGACCGGCAAGTTACTGGTGGTGCCTGTTTGCACAGGGTGGTCACTCCTTGACCAAAAGGGAGATGTCTTCCGTCTTCTAGTCAGAAAAGAATGTCGAAGGTCCAAGAGTTCTGTATCAAAGTTTCTTTCCAGGATAATCTAAAGTCCTGGGGACACAGATCCTATACTTATACTAAGCTAAGGGGCTGGATTACCTAGGCCCCTCCTATGGGTGGATATGAGAAGGGGGTGGTTACACCCCTTTCCCTTTGTTCACTTTCGCGCCAGAGCTGGGACTGGAGTGCACCAGCAACTGGTTTGAACTGGACTATGCATGGAGCACCATGTGTGCCCCAGGCAGTGTCTCAAAAAGCATCTGCTGATGCAGCCCTCCCAGTCTCAATACACATCTGCCTGTCTGGGGAGGTGCTGGCACCTCCCTGGACAGGAAACCTATTGTCCAGGCCTCCCCTGCCAAAGTTTCATCCAGCAGCAGGAGGTCAGACTTGTGTCTGTGGCAGCAGCATCCATTTTGTGATACTGAAGCTCTGTTTAACTTTAACCGGGTAAAGCAGTAACATACATGTCTTTTCCCTCTAGAAGGGTGGAATGCTACCCCTGCTGCTAGAATTGGCGGGGGTAGTATTCCAAAGTGTTTGACACCTTACACGACATGTTTTGATAAAGCCAAACCAAAGTTAGCATTAACCACGAGGATTATAATGCACTTAAGAGTATATGGTATGGCTATATCATAGAACAGCTATAAGGAGATGGTTCCCGAAAACTGCAGAGGGCTCAGCTCATGCTAGGGCACCCTCTCACATAAAACCAACTATAGGAGTGACTATATGTGTCTATATATAAGGTAGATATAGGTATACTATATCTAAGTAAGGGGTGATTTCACCACCTTGCCCAGGCTGAGTGATCAGCCTGTGGTGTCAGTTTGGATGGCCAGCCAGGGGTGGCATAATACATGCTGCAGCCCCTGGTAGGCCTTGGATGCACCGATGCCCTGGGTACCTATGGTACACTATACAGGGGCCCACAAGGGTGACCCAGTAACCAATCTGGTATGTATCTAAAGTACATGGAGTCCATTTAGAGAAAGCAGATAGTCTGGGGCCCTGAATAGCAGGGTCCCAGGCCAACTAAGTCGAAAACCAGCAAAACACCAGGAAAAAAGTTGGGGTAACCATATAGTCAGATTCCACCTTCCTACAACTCGTGTCAAGCTCTGGTCAAGTCAGTAATCTAAAGGTCTTCATACATTTATTTGAGTTACCTCAGAGTAATTCTTTGAATAGATGGTCCATTTATTTCATTTGTTACCAACAGAATCATTGCAGAAGTACCTCACAATAGCAGGATTGCTCGAGCCCTGGACACGTAACACTTATATGAAGACCTTTGTATAAAAGCAACTAAGACCATACAAGTCAGACCCATTCTCCATAAATGTAAATAAATGTAAACCCGTATTTGTAAAGCGCGAAGTACTCACCCTTACGGGTCTCAAGGCGCTGGGGGCTGTCGTAGAAATTAAGTGAGCTATTGCCCAGAGTCACATGGTGCTGAGCTGAGCTGCTGCCGGAGCCGGGGATCGAACCGTGAACCCTGTGCTCCAAAGTCAGCTGCTCTGGCCGCTGCACCACACCTCCCACCCCAGATAGAAACCTTAGATCAAGGAAACGGCTCCTTTTCTGCCCTCGGCGCATCCACAAGGCTAATTATGGTGGACAGGTATTTACATATGTATCCCCGCACCTCTGGAATAAACTACCCTTTGTCATCAGGGCTTGTACCAACTTTGCAGGCTTCAAAAAGCAGCTTAAACCCTGGCTATTCTAAATGGCCGCTCCTAACTTTTCTGTTACCTCAGTGCAGAGATGCCCTTTCGGCGACGAGTCGTGCGCTATATCAAATACTCAGTAATGTAACATAACATTCTCTTTTGGAAGATCTGTACAGTAAATGAACAGTTGAATGAAAGTTACCCATTGGGGAATTTTAATTAATGGCAAAGGGAAACGGCCACTACAACGCGGCCATTTCAACGAAAACCTTAACCACGCATGCATTACAACGCATGCATGGTTACAACGAAAGCCTTTACCACGCATACGTTTACTATGAGGTACGTAGTAAAGGCATGTGTGGTAAAGGGTACAATTAAAAAAGGGGGGCTTGGGGGGGCTCCCCCCCCCCCCAAAAAAAAAAAAAAAAAACCTGAAGTCGAGATGTGCAGGCAATCGGCGTCGTATAAGAGGAAACGGAAAGAAACTTCCGCTTCCTCTTTACGACATATGACGTAACCACGGAAGAATTCGTGGAGAAGGATAAGCGTGGAAAAACCATTCCGTTGTAGCGCATGGGTGGTAAAGGCATGCGTAACTACGGAGTTTGTTGTAAGAACATACAACCAATGGCAAATTGGCCTTGAGGAGATGCAGCCACTGATGGTCGTCATTTCATATCGAAAAGAATTTAGCTGCGGATGTGGTCTTGGTGTCGTCGGTGGCGGAGATGAGGGCGGTTTTGGTGCTGTGGTTGCTGCGGAATCCGGATTGGGACGAGTCCACGGTGTTGAAATGGGAACTAATTTAGCTAAAGAGACCACTGACAAATTACAAATTGAGTGCAGCCTCTGGTCAGTCATGCACTGAGCACATTGTGGTAGCCATGGGTCCCTCCTTGGGAGATCGAAGCCTTCTTACCAGCAGTAGAGCAAGTTTTAGAGACACTCTTGACTGTGGCGCACCAGCCACTGAGTAGCAGGCTACTCACTGAGTACATTTGCATGCTCAAGAGCTGCCCTTTGAGGGGTGGTAGCTCCACAATGGGTAAATCACCCACTGGGTGTCTTGACACATTAAATGGCTGCATGGTAAGTTCATCTACTGCTTAAGAAGAGCTAACCACCTAATATTGGCCCATTGACGGATTCCTGTGGCTGATCAATCACTCACTCAGGGGCAGATTTACTAATAATTTTCACAACACAGGGCGGGATACAAAGTTGCTGCATTGCGTGAAAGGGCATAAATGGATGTATGACATTACAACGCATGCTTTTACCACGCATGCTGTTACAACGCAGTTTTTACAACGCATGCTGTTACAACGCATAGCACTTTGGGGTGCTGGATAGTGAATAGTTTAATTTACTATTCCAACTCCAGTCCCCGTGGATAGTAGGGAAGGTGTTGGATAGTAAATTAAAACTATTCCCTATCCTAGAGCGCCCCCCAGTGCAATGCGTTGTAATGGTTTTCGTTGTAAAACCTGCGTTGTAAAAGCACTGCGTTGTAAAAGTTTCATTGTAAGGGATGTTTCCCGGCATAAATGCTCCATATTTACGAAGATATGCAATATTTCTGCTCTCTCCTTGCGCTTGCACACTTCTGGCATCCTAGCACCAACGCAGACACCCTTGCGCCATGGTGCAAGGGGGCCTGCTTTGCAAGAATTGTTTTTGTGCAGGAGTTCCCTTTCCCCCCAGTACATTGGTTGACAGTACTCAGAGGATTATCAGATTATCGACAAGGCTATGGTACAGCATCATCCTAAAGATTCGGGCGACCCCGGGGAGGGCAATGGGCCCGATTCACAGAACTAACTTAAGACAAAATCCTAAACTTACTACTTTTGGTATTCACAGAAGTTAGGATTTTGTCTTAAGTTTGTCTTAAGACAGACTTAAGTTAGGATTTTGTCTTAAGTTTGTTTTAAAACAGACTTAAAACAGACTCAAGACAACATCCTAACTTCTGTGAATACCAAAAGTAGTAAGTTTAGGATTTTGTCTCAAGTTAGTTCTGTGAATCGGCCCCAATGACTTGGGCCCACTCTATAGAACAATTTTTGAATTGTATTACCCATTTCCTGCTAATTCAAGCCCGCATGCGAGCAAACAATACTAAATTATATGTTAAACTTTCACAGGGTCATAAAAAATATTTGAAGCATCTTAGTTGTGACCCCGAAAATCTTAAACATGGCACAGAGAAGAGAGGCAGAGTTAGCTGTAGGCAGAAAGGGAGAGGATTGGATAGAGAAAATGATTAGACAGTTGTCAAAGAGAGACAGTTCACTTTCCCAGGGGGCCTTGGACAGCAGGGGCTCTGCCTACTTTGTTACTCTGCTTTGGTAAGTTGTAATTAATGTGCGAGCGAGGTGACAATCTGTACTGCTAAACTGCGTCTCTGTGGTTAAATATCACCACACCTGATTTTGTGACTTAGAAATGTAACTAATGTAACTTCACGTTTGCAGATCTTTATTTTATGCACCCCCGCCAGGTTGTTCTTATTAACATAGAAACATTTGGAGATTCAAAATTGGGTTGAAAATGTTTTTTTTATATGAAATTAGATGTGTGTGTCTTTTGCTGCCTGGGTATGAGCAGAACAAGTTTGGTCGGCTGTAAGGGAGTCTGGTGTCCCAGCATAGATGGCTTTATGGGTAATATTTGTGTGAGTGTGTGAGTGTGTGAGTGTGTGAGTGTGAGTGTGTGTGTGTGTGAGTGTGAGTGTGTGAGTGTGTGAGTGTGTGAGTGTGTGAGTGTGAGTGTGAGTGTGTGAGAGTGTGAGTGTGTGTGAGTGTGAGTGTGCGAGTGTGAGTGTGAGTGTGTGAGTGTGCGAGTGTGCGAGTGTGTGAGTGTGTGAGTGTGGGTGTGTGAGTGTGTGTGAGTGTGTGAGTGTGTGAGTGTGTGAGTGTGAGTGTGTGAGAGTGTGAGTGTGTGTGAGTGTGCGAGTGTGAGTGTGAGTGTGCGAGTGTGTGAGTGTGCGAGTGTGTGAGTGTGTGAGTGTGTGAGTGTGTGAGTGTGCGACTGTGAGAGTGTGAGTGTGAGTGTGTGAGTGTGAGTGTGTGAGTGTGTGAGTGTGAGTGTGTGAGTGTGTGAGTGTGTGTGAGCGTGTGAGTGTGTGTGTGTGTGTGAGTGTATGTGTGAGTGTGTGAGTGTGTGAGTGTGTGTGTGTGTGAGTGTGTGTGAGTGTGAGTGTGAGTGTGAGTGTGAGTGTGAGAGGGGGTGCTTGGGTGGTTCCAACCAGCACAGTGGATGTACATCTGTAGGTGAGTGAGCAGACAATAGTCTTCAGGTATTTTCCAACTTCATGCGGATTTACTCCTGGCACAGGGAGAAATAAATGTGTTTCTTGGGAAGGAATGACACAGTAACATACCCATAGTTTATGGGGTGAAGTGTAATGTGAATTACACCTTACTGTTAAATTTCTGCATACCAGATTGTGTTCATGTTACCACTCTGCATGCACTCGTCCCTCTCTCTCCCTCCCCCCAGCTGAAACTAGTCAAGGGGGGTGGAGGGCGAGTTGTGCTGGGAGAATCGACCCACTGCAGGAGAAGAGGCCGCCCCTCCTGCGGTCTACAACCTTTACACCGCGGTGTTTTTACGACGCGTCTTTTACAACGCAAGTCGTTACCACGACTTGCGCTGGAGGGCGCTCTAGACTAAAGAATAGTAGATTTACTATTCCAACACCTTCCCTACTGTACGTAGGCTGAAGTTGCAATAGTAAATCTTACTATTCCTAAGTCCAGCACCCTGCAGTGCAAGTCGTGGTAACGACTTGCGTTGTAAAAGATGTGTTGTGATGTACCGCGATCATTTTGATCGCGTTGTAACATCGTACAACCGCCCCTGCTTCAGAAAGTTGTGCTTTGCGGCGGTCCTATTATAATCTCACATTCTATAGATACTATTGCCACCTAGCGGTCAGTTTGGGAAATTGCAAGCTACTTTTCCCCTCCTTACTAACAAGGTGCGCGCTCTCTCCCTTTCACTCCAATGATGTGCACGCGCGTGCTTCTTTTTAAAATGTTTGGCATCAGCTAAGGACGCCAGATGCTGGACCGTTCATTACTGTTATTGTCATTATTTTTGTTGTTGTTATTACTGTTGGTATTTTTATCACCAACATTGTTTTTTTTTATAATCTGTTTTGTTATTTCATTAACGGTATTGTGATGATGATTTATTACTGTTGATGTTGTTATTTGCTCTTTTGTTCATATTACTATTGATATTTTCTTCTTCTTACTATTATTATTATTGTTTTTCTTTCTTATTATGACATTACTTTCCAAATTCCCTACTGGTTTTGCCAAATCTCCTTGATAAGTCACCATCATTGGATGGTCTCATTGGGAGTTTCTTACGGAGCAGTTGTCCGCATATCATCTTTCCCAAACCCGGGTACTTCTGAACCCCGTTTTCCCCCTATAATTTGATTCCCATAATTGGTGACACTTTGATAATAAGAGAAAAACAAGTGGTTTATGAATGAGTGATTCAATTATGTTCCCAAATCGAGGCGTTTCGCGCTGTGCTCAATGTCCAGTGCTCTTGTTTTTGTTTCCGCAGCTCTTGGACCGAGGACACCAGGTCCCAGGTCTTTTCGGGGGGCCTGGATGCTGACGGCCCCCCCACGAAGGAGAAGGAAGAGCTGGGGCGAAAGATTGAAGTGAAGTTTAAGGAGTTTGAAGACCTGGCTGACGTAGGGTTGAGGCTGATCGCCGAAGACCATTGCTTGACCGACACGGTAAGAGGGGGCAAGGCCTCTGCAAGGAATCCATTTTGGGGGAGAGGTCCTTCCTGGACCCCACCAAAGTGTCTGACCTTCAATGCACCTTAGTGGCTAACCTGCCCACTGTAAGGCGCACCCTCCTGTTATGTGCTCACGAACAAACTGTGATGGCAGACATTTAAATGCTTGGATTGTCCTTGTTTTTGACAACGCCAGTGCTTGATTTGAGCCAGTGTTTGCAGGTGCTCAGCACTGGCACTTATTTGTCAACACTGGCACTTGTGACAGTCTGCCACAAGGTGGCGCAGTCTGCCTAATTTAGAGATGACCACAACAACAGTTAATTATTGATTCAATATACATTAAAAATTACTATTACCTGCCGCCCATATCGTTCTTCTAGCTTTGGGGTCCAACATTGTCTGAATTGTCACACTTGTAGGAGAATGATGGTTAGTAGTTGTGTTGTTACTATCATGGGCAGCGCTGGCACTCCTGACGAGAGCCCTTGCATTTATTATTTTGCAAATTAACCGCTGGACCATGCATTGCGTTGAGGCACCATATGCTAGAGTAGAGATGGAGCTGTGCACTCTTTAGCCTGTTGTCTTCTTCCTTTAGATAAAAGAGAGGCTCGCGGAGCTGCAGAGCATGCTGGGATGGGTGCTGGTACGCTGGAGAGCACAGAAGCAGCAGCAGGATCCTGGGAAAAAGAAAGACAAAAAGAAGCAGAAAGAGAGTCGACCGCAAGAGGTCGTGAGCAAGATCCCGGCTGTGCAGGTGAGCAACGCTGCAGCATCTGAGGCCATTCACACAGGCACTGGCCAGACCCAAATGTCTGTAGGGCGCCTGGTCTGCACCAGCTGCACACCCTAGGCACCTCTAGGCGTGCAGACGGTGCAGCTGTGTGTACATACAAGGACCACTGATGAACTGATGGTTGGAAGTAAAGACCCCTTTGCACTTCTTAGCAGTCCCACCATGATGCTGTAGACACCTAGGGGTCCATTAGGATGACGGGCGGACTTAGTCCGCCCGCCATCCCATCGGTAATCTGGACCGCCCGCCATAAGGGCGGGGGTCCTGTAAAACCTGGGTCGGGGACAATCGATATTTGCCCGGCGGTATTGCCTCTGTGACCCACGAATTATTAATCAATGAAGAGGCAGGCGCTGGAGACTGGAAAGCAGGAAACAAGGTTTTATTCTCTCCGGAGGAGAACACAGCAAAACAGACAGCAGGTATTGTTCTGAGGTGCTCTAACTTATTTCTGAGGCCTGGCCCCTTATATACAGCCTTTTGCGGTTTTATTACAGTTTACATGTTCATGGCAATGCTTTGATGTACGGAAAGACATTCCCGGAATCCCCCCTTCGGGCCCGTTCCCACACACATTTACAGTAGAAGTCCCCACCCTGGTCACAACAGGTGATGACTATCGCGCAGCTGGATATTCCGCCAATTCATGGAATGCGGGGTTCGATCGGATCTCATGGGTGGGGGCTTTGATCAACTCGGGGGTCCTTTGATGAGGGAAGCTTTCTATTGCACGGGGAGGTGCAAGGAATAGTATCGGCAGAGCTGGGTGTCGGCCTGGGAACGAGGAAGACAAACGGGCACACGGGGAAAAGGGGTTTGCATCAAAGGGCCGGGGACCAGGAAAGGGAAGAAGGGAGGTGTCGCGCTGGGAACAGGATGAGGTTCTGAGGCAGAGCCGCGCTGAAGAGGGGTTTATGATTCAAGGCAGGTGCGAGCAGGGGGGGGTTGGTCAGCGTGCAGGCTTGGTGTGGGCGAAGGGCTATGTCGGGGGCCAGTGGCATGCAAAAAGGGATGGTCCTGATCGGGGCACCTAAAATGGCGGGCGCGCACGACAAAAGTGTGGCGTCAGGGAAAAGGCAAGATGGCGCAGATAATGTTCACCAAACCGTACTAATTTTCCACAGTCCTCCCTTTAACATAATCAAGACATCTTGCTGGTTCATTTTCTACTCAGTTCTATTATGGTGGGCATAAGAAGAAGCAGTAGGAACCCTAGGTGAAGGAGTCGTAAACATTACATTTAAGATCTCTAGTTTTAGGAGGCGGGCCTATTGATAAACTTTGATAAACTTGTTTAGCAGGAAAGTCATAGTAATGCAATACAAAAATGATTCGAAGTGCGGGCAGTGAGTACATTTCATAAGGTGAACTGATGGATTGTTACATAATTAATACAATGTTGGCTGGGAGAGAAACGAGACGTAGCAGAAATGATAGTGAAGGAATGTTCGAGGTTTAGTAAGTTTTCAGCAATTTTTCGTCTTCTGTTGGCACTGTGGAGCACCGGCGGTGGAGCTACGAGTCCAGCTCTATTCTAAGTTCCGTGTTGCAGGGCACGACCTTTTCCTCGCGTTTCTGGTCAAAAAGGTCTTTTTCGCCCTGTGTCCTTTGGAATCAATAGTCAAAAGTTCAGGTGGAAGAAGAGGGTACAAATAGTCCATCGGGTAGGTCGGAGAAAAAGGGGGATGGAGCAAGGCCAGATCGGGAACAAACTAGGGGAACGAGAGATTTCTGGTAGGCGGGCTCATGACCGGGTCTAGAGAGCGGGGACTTCTCAGCACACATTCGAACATTTGAGCAGGGGCATCGGGTTAGCCCTTTCCTCTCATTTTGTCGGAGATAGTGCCTCGTCCTGCAGCTCCGTTCAGTCGCGGTCTCGCCTTGGCCCATGTCGCAGACGTTCCATAGTCTGTAGTCAGGCCACGTGCTCCCACATCCGGTCCTTATTTCCTCCGACAGCCGTACCCTTGAAGGAGTTTGAAAAGACAGTCTTTAGAGAATTGGTAGAGGAAAGTAACCACATAAGTCTATTTCTCTCCCAGCCCCAGGTAAATGAGAATAGAAACGTCCGTTATGTTAGGGTTCACAACTGACATATAAATGATCGATGGTGAGCTTGCTGGATTTACTATGACTTTCCTTCACGATTGTTTAATATAATCACGACAGTTCATCTGATGGGGACCCACCTTTGTAATACAAGCCTGACAATGCTTTACCGTTCTCTAGGGGTCTATATTTACAAAAAGGGTGTTGTGAGCTATCAGCATGGTACTAACAGGCATCTCGCTGTGGGACGAA
The DNA here is from genome assembly GCF_964261635.1 of Lissotriton helveticus. Classification (NCBI taxonomy): domain Eukaryota; kingdom Metazoa; phylum Chordata; class Amphibia; order Caudata; family Salamandridae; genus Lissotriton; species Lissotriton helveticus. The sequence continues at coordinate 33,372,123 of NC_136067.1, read as the reverse complement.
CATAGGCTAAACATTTTTCATATTATCAATGCCTCCTGCCTTTTACCTAAACATTTTCGCTTTTCGACAACGTTCATTGTAATGGTTCTCTTTGCTTCGGTCTAATCTTTGACTTTGTAAAACATCATTCTGGTTCCTATGCAGCCTCTCACGGCCTAATTACTAAATTAGAAAAGACAGGGGTCTCATGGGAAGGCAACTAGGGACATAGAAAACTGTGATGGGGGGCGTCATCTTACTTTGGGTTATAAGGGTACTATCGGCCGAAGGCCATAGTTCAGTTGGTGAGCATTCAGTGGCATTTCTCGAATTCCAAACTCTGAAATTTTCCTATATATAAAAAAATCATTTCTAGGAACCACAGCTGGCCTGTGTTAGGCGCGAGTCGACCCACCTTTTACAATCGGGGGATGAAGGATAGTTTAAAAACTCTTATCGGGGGACAACTGAACGCAATACTGGGTGCGTCCTGAGAAGATGGGGAGGTTTCGATTACCTTTATGGTTTGGGTATCGCGACAATTCGGGACGGGGAAGGTCGCGCTATCTGGGGCACTCTATTCCATCAGGGGAGCCGCTGACGTAGTTCCCTTATTACGGGTCAGATTAGGGAACCTCAGTCGTCTTACCCGTCCTTTCCCTTATGGTCAATTCAAAATAGTTTTCGGAAAGGAGAGGTAGTGGCACAGCGTTAGGGCGATTGCATTAAAGACAAGTTTGAGCAAATACTGGCGGTATTTGAAGCCAATTGGGTGGTGTGCTAGGGGTGGTAGTCTGCCAATTTCGGAGCTAATCGCTCGGAAGAGTGGGAGTGTGAAGGAGAGAGAGAGAGAGAGAGAGAGAGAGAGAGAGAGAGAGAGAGAGAGAGAGTGCAACGGCAGGCTAAATAGTACACGTGCGACAGGAGGGTGGCAGTGTATTCGAGAAAGGCTATTCAGTGCATTACACAGCAAAGGACAGTTATGGGTCTGCGTTAGAATCTTGAAAGCATGCAGTTTGAGGCGGACGAGCATTAGACAGGGTAGAGGGGGCATGCTTTGAGGAAAAGGAAAAAGGAGGTACCATTGTGTCGCACTTTCTTGCACTCTTGGTCCTTCGACCAGTTGAGTCAACGCTTCAGTCACACACACACATTCTCTCATAGTTTCGAATCATACGTGACATGGGTTCATTCGTGCAGCCTGGTTTAAGGGTGATCATTTTTCATCAGATCATACTAATTTTACGGGCTTGTTTGCTACGTGAGTAGTTTGTAGGCGTGCTTAGGCGCCACCTTGCAGCGCTAGTCTGCTTCGTGTATCAGACATGGCAAGGCTTCAGATCTTCGCCACACCTAGGCTGTAATCTCTGATGTAACCTGCAGAGGGAGGGAAAAGAGGGGAACGGAGGGGGACAACATTCGCGCATATCAAATACATGGATTCGAGAGTTCTTTTACTTACCTCATACTCGTTTTTCCTCCTCGGGGTAGAGTCCTCGGGGATATGGTTTCTGGAGTAGGGGGGGGCAGTGTGTCCTTATAGGTCGTGTGCGGGGAAGCGTAAAAAAAGGGAACCAGAGGTGCCTAGTGCGAGGTATCTAGTTAATAGATGTATCTCACTATCGGGGTCCTTAAATCTCCTTCAACGCTGTGACATTCTAGTGTTCTTCGGTCCTCGGGTCAGCTCTGTTCCCTAATACCTTTGAACGTCGTACTTTATAACATTTACATCGTTTTATTTTACCCTTCTTTTACATTCCCTCATTTATACCGTTCGTTTTACCCATCCTTGGAAGCCGAGGTCCTCCTCCCTGCGAGAGTTCATGAGTCAGTCGCGTACCTTGAAGGCAGAGTATCGTGTCGTAGATCCGATCCGTCCTCCAGGGCTGGGCAGCCATCTTCTAATAACCTTAAAGAGAGAGCAGAGTAGGGTGCACAGAAAAGAACTCTCCCGCCCATCCCATATTTCAAATAAAGCATGCAATACCCGTTCATTATTTCGAAGACCTTTATTTTTGCAAAATCATAGCACGTGGATTTAAGAGGGTGCAGTCGTATTTGGCCGGACACGGCAATGGCTAAAGTGCGTACAGTGGGGGGTGTCGTTCTGCAGCAATAAAAACGTTAGAAAAGGGTTATCAATTCACTTGTAGCAAACTAAAACGTCTATCAGTTGGCCGGGGGGCTCGGGGGCGTTTATTTCATAATTTAGAAGCATAGTCAGACTAGTTGCAATCAGATTTCTTATATGCATACCATGTGCGTGCGTCATAAGCGAGGTTATACATCAGCTATATATATAAAAAAATATAATACATTGTACATTTGTAATCATCATTTTCAACGGGATTCTTTTACATTGTTCGTTGAGTGAGCTCCCCTTTCTTCTTGTCAAGTGCACAAAGGGTCATATATGTCGCAGAACATTAAGTTTGTATAGTAAAAAGGGACACCACGAGGTGTTCGTAAGTTCCTATTGATACCGGCGCCATTTTGGGCGGTGCCGGGTCAATCCGGAAGCAGCATCAGAAAAATGTTTCCTACAACCGGCAGTTGGACCAGAGTCCTTTTCGGCAGTTCTAGAATTTATGCTAACAGAAGGAGTGGCAACGTCATGTTTATTTCGTTGGCGATCAAGGCAGTTGTCCCTTACCGGAGGCCTGCAGTGGCCGAGGGTTCCTCCGGGGACCTTTGTAGAATCTTCAAGGCTGTGGAGATGTTGTCGGAGGTGGGGGCTCGTGCTCCGGTGGGCGAGCGACCGAGTTACATTGCTGTTCAAAGTTACTCTAGTGGCCGAGGCCCGCCTTCCAGCAGACCCAGACGCCATTTTGAGGCCCCGCAGCAGTCCCCTCTCATCGAGTCTGCAAGAGTGGAAGAGACCTTTTTGGGGACAAAAATAGAGAGTGGAACTCTGTGTTGTGGAAGCGGGACATTCGGCTGGGGTGCGGCTGTGATGCCCCCACCTGGGGGGGCGAGGGAGACTCGTTCGCGCCGTCTCCTTCTTCCGGTGCACTCCAGGCCGCTCTCTTCCATGGGCATGCACGATGGTCTCTCCACACCCTGTGCTCCACAAGGCCCATGCTCGATGCTGTGGAAGTATGGCCACCTGTGGCGCACATTCGGTGCTGCGCAAGTATCGGCGCAGTCATTGCATATTCGGTGCTCCGAGAATATGGGCACCATTGCACGTTCGGTGCTGCGCAAGTATTGGGGCACCATCACCTGGCTGGGGGTGTTCGGCGTTGGGCCGGGGGCTGGGAGACCTCCTATCCGTGGAGGTGGGAGAGGCTCGTCCGCGTCGCCTCTCCCTCCCAGCCCAACTTGGACGAATTGTTGTGGAGGTACGTGCAGGACATCCCGCCGCCCAGAGCTGCTGCGGCTGTTACGGAGGGGAAAAGAAAGAGGTGCCTCGTTCTTCTCTGGACCGGGCTTCCTTAGGTTATCGGCTGCAGCCGGACTCAGTTGGCCCCGGTCCCTGGCCATTGGTGGCCGGACCGGGTGGACATGTTGGGCGACTACCTGAAACTATCCAGGCCCGTTGCGGCTGGGCCGAGGAGGCATGTGGCGGGATTACCGGCAACTACCTAGGGCCGCTGCGGCTGGACTCCGCTGGCCCCTGCCTCTCCTCCGGCTCCCCCATACGTTAAGATTTCCTGACCAAGTGTTGGCAGCAGGGCCCGCCTTATATGGGTTGCCGCCGGTTGGGCGTAGCCGTAACCCCGCCCTGCTTTGGAAGGTTCCAGAATGAGGGGGGGTGTTCTGTTGACTTTCATGTTCTACAGTTTACCGTTCTTGTTTTTCTAGCGTTATTGTGTTTTTCTTAGCTTGTTATGTAAAAATAAAAGTTCGTGTTTATCAGTGGCTTACTGATTTCGTGTCCCATTTCTTTCTTTCCAGGTTGTTTCATGCTAAAATTTCTATTAACATAGTTTATGTAACATGGAAGCACGTGCAGGGGGATGACGCAGATTCATATATTACGTACACACAAGCTCAGACGGGGGGAACAGTAAAAGCATGACACACAAGATCCAGAGACAAACATAAAAACAGTTATTGGCCATAATTATCTTTTTCGTCCGTTAATTTAGAGCTAGGCTGGGTTCCCGTCTCAACGTTGTCCGACCTAGGAAAATTCGAACATGTCGCTGAAATCGTTCTGGCGAAATCTGTGCCATCGGGCATAATCAAACGTGGTGGTTCTATCTGGTCTGTCCATGTGAGTCGGATTCTTCTTTGTCTCGCGCTTTTTCTCATTCTGCCGGCCTGTCGTTCCTGTCGGCCCTCTGCCCCTACTCACGCTCAGTAGAGTCGGGCATTGGGCTTTCCAGTGTCCGACATATCTACAAAAAGCGCATTGGTCTTGCCCTAAGTCTGGCCGTCTTTTGCGTAGTGTCGGGGGATAATTTTTGGGTCGTGGTGCCCCGGGGTTGTCCTGTCGATATATTTCTCTACCTGATTTGTCCTCGTCTTTTCTCTGTCGTTGCATAGCCTCTCTGCGCCACATACCGAGACTGTCGAGCATAATAGGCGTTGTCTTATTATTGCGAAGGGCTATTTCCAACGTTTCTATTTTATCAAGGTCAAAGGATCCTACCAGTGGCCACTGTTTGTCTTGACTTTCTTTGGTATACCTGTGCCACAATTTATTATAGGCTATGGTAACTAATCCATAGTTTATGAACATGTCCTTATTAGGGGTGCCTTCCAGTGGAGCTATATGGTCCACCTCTAATACACGGTCCGGGCTGAACCAATTATCAATCAGTGGGGAGAAGACAGACATGACGGCTCGCAACGAGGGACAAAAAGTCAGCACTGCCTATCTTATCACTGCGCGCAAAGACTAGACAGAATATTTCTATTCTACGTTGTTTGCAGGCAGTGAATACCTCATGAACAAAATAACAAAGAGTAACCAATAACGAGGAATAATCAATAATAAATAAGATAGAGTAGAATCAATGGGGAGAGTAAGTAGGGCGCAAAAGTCTGCGTCCTCTACCCTTTCACTATCCGCAAAGAGGAATCTGTTATTTCCGGTTTGCAGACAGAGAATCTCCAGAAGACAATCTGCGAACAGTAGTTCGGGGTCAAAGAACCCAGTTAATCAGTGAGGGAGAGGGAATCTCCCAAAAACCGTTAATAAATAATAGAGTCAGTGGGGGAGAAAAATAGGCACGACGGTTGCGTTACCTATCCTTCACTGTTTGCAAAAGGGAAAGAGCCTACTGTTTCTCCGCGTGCAGACAGTGAATCTCCAAATAAGTTAACAAAGAGTAATACTAGTATTTTTTTAAACAATCAAGCAATTATTTCGTAATTCGTCGTGTTTACACGACCTTACCCGGACCGTATGGACAGTTTCTTGTCTTCCGAATCCAGCGCCCGTTCGTCCTCTTTTTCTCGTATTTCTCACGGCACTCCTAATGGTTCCCAGTCAGGACCGTAGATCACTCGAGAGAGGTCTGTTCGGAACTAGTGAAGTTCGGATGATCGGCTGCCAGACGAGGGTCTATTGGGCAAGAGCTCTCCCGATCGTTGCAGTCGTTCACTCTGTCGTCGGGACCTCTCCCACTGGATCCACGAGTCGCTGATGGGCCCCACGCTTGGGACGCCAATTGTAAAACCTGGGTCGGGGACAATCGATATTTGCCCGGCGGTATTGCCTCTGTGACCCACGAATTATTAATCAATGAAGAGGCAGGCGCTGGAGACTGGAAAGCAGGAAACAAGGTTTTATTCTCTCCGGAGGAGAACACAGCAAAACAGACAGCAGGTATCGTTCTGAGGTGCTCTAACTTATTTCTGAGGCCTGGCCCCTTATATACAGCCTTTTGCGGTTTTATTACAGTTTACATGTTCATGGCAATGCTTTGATGTACGGAAAGACATTCCCGGAATCCCCCCTTCGGGCCCGTTCCCACACACATTTACAGTAGAAGTCCCCACCCTGGTCACAACAGGTGATGACTATCGCGCAGCTGGATATTCCGCCAATTCATGGAATGCGGGGTTCGATCGGATCTCATGGGGTGGGGGCTTTGATCAACTCGGGGATCCTTTGATGAGGGAAGCTTTCTATTGCACGGGGAGGGGCAAGGAATAGTATCGGCAGAGCTGGGTGTCGGCCTGGGAACGAGGAAGACAAACGGGCACACGGGGAAAAGGGGTTTGCATCAAAGGGCCGGGGACCAGGAAAGGGAAGAAGGGAGGTGTCGCGCTGGGAACAGGATGAGGTTCTGAGGCAGAGCCGCGCTGAAGAGGGGTTTATGATTCAAGGCAGGTGCGAGCAGGGGGGGGTTGGTCAGCGTGCAGGCTTGGTGTGGGCGAAGGGCTATGTCGGGGGCCAGTGGCATGCAAAAAGGGATGGTCCTGATCGGGGCACCTAAAATGGCGGGCGCGCACGACAAAAGTGTGGCGTCAGGGAAAAGGCAAGATGGCGCAGATAATGTTCACCAAACCGTACTAATTTTCCACAGTCCCACAGGGGGTATTAGGATGCGTTTGCCACTGTGGCGGGCGCATCCGGTATTTTTAGCATTGTGGCGGGCGACCGGGGCGGAAAAGCGGCGGACGGTCTTTCCGTCCGCAGAGGTCCCCCCCGCCATACTAATATGGCGGGGGGAATTCGAATGCGGATGTCGGGCGGATTGCCCCCGCCAGGCTGGCGGTAGCCACCGCCAGCCTGACGGGGGGAATTTGCCCGACATCATAATGGGCCCCCTAGTGCTCTGGCCGCTTTTCCACCATCACTTCCGGAAGGAATTGTGTGTTTGTATTCTCTGGGTCAAAGGATGAGGCAGAGTTACCTAAATCAACTTAGGCCACATCATGAACCCCTCAAATGTTTCTCTGTTACTTTGATTCTCGCTCGTGAATCAGGGTGGCATGAGGAAAGGCTGTGCGGGAGGCTAATATTGGATGAGGTGACATGGGGCTAGATGTAGGTAGGCTATTACCGGTCGGTAACAGCCGAAATCGGCCGGTACTGACCGGTAATAGACTTTTCCTATGTAGGAGGCTTTTTTAGCGATTCGGTAAATAACGAATCGGTATTTACCGATTCGGTAATTGACATTCATTCCTATGGGCCTCCAGTCCCATAGGAATGAATGGCAAATACCGAATCGGTAATTACTGATTCGGTAAATACCGAATCTTAACGATTCAGTATTTTTTACCGATTGATTACCTACATTGCATTTACCGATTCGAAAATACCGAATCGGTAAAATTCGGTATTTTCGAATCGGTAAATTAAAATTACCTACATCTAGCCCATGATGTCTTGCAGAGTGAGGGGAACGCGTTGAGGAGGCAAGAAGACAACTGTGGTCAGGTGAGGTGGGTGTGAGGTCTTTTCTTGGGGTCCTGTGGCACCCAGTGGTTAGTGGGCAGTGTCCACTGTGTGGGCAGCGCCCCTTCGGGCGCATGATTCTCTCCAAGCATTGAAGTGAGCAGTCGAGCGTCACCTCGGGTGATGGAAGGGACCAGAAACTTTGATACAGTATGATTAGTAGACAACACTCAATTTCACTAATATCCAGTCAGTGCAATGAACTGTAAGAGGAACAGGTCTTTAGTTTCAGGTTGGTGATAATATTAGTTAGAAATAAGATGTGTACAAGGACCAAGAAGGCTCTTCAGTTTTTGGGCCTGAGGCATGACCTCAGATGTACGTTGAGCTGTTTTTTAGATGAGTGGGACTCCCCATTCCTAACCAAGTGTGAGTGGGGTGAACTCGGAAGGAGAGAACGTACTTACAAAGAGATGATGATACGTATGAATGGTAAGATTTGTTAGCAAGCTGTGACATTCAAAGACTCAATGACGTACTGAATGATGTCCAACACTGGCTGTCCTCGAATCATCTTAAACTAAACCCCGACAAAACCGAGATTCTTCTTATCTCGAACAAAGAGGAGAACCCTCAAATTGTGGAATGGCTCAAAGCCGTAGATGCGCTGAACGGAAATCTCACCCTTGCTGACTCTGTCAAATCACTCGGTATCACCCTAGACCGGAAACGAAACATGTCCAGACACATCAAGAATTCGGCTAAGAGCGCCTTCCTTAACCTCAGACTTTTGAACAAAATAAAACCCTTCATCCCGCCTGGTGATCTCAAACAGGCCACCCAAACCCTGGTACTGTCCAGGCTGGACTACGGGAACGCAGTCCTCTCAGGGATTGCAAAGTCACACCTAGCTCCCATCAAAACAACTCTGAATGCAGCAGCCAGAATGGTTACCGGAATCAAGAAATTTGACCACAACTCTCCGGCTCTCAGTGAACTTAAGTGGCTCCCAGTTGAAATGAGGATCAGCTTAAGAATAGCGTGCCTCAATCATAAAGCCCTTCATACCGGCAAACCCGAATACCTGGCGGCCAAACTCAACAAAGCCGGTCAGGCCAGGAACCTTAGAAGCTCTAACTCCCTCCTTCTCATTCCACCAAAAACTTGAAAAACAAAAACTGCGACTCGTTCCTTCGCCGGGAACGCGCCTAAAATCTGGAACTCCATTCCCCTCCCCCCACATCAGAACCATCCCCTCCATTGTAAAAATCAAAAGCCAACTCAAAATCCTGTTCCTCAACCGACCCAGGAAACCGATAGGAGCTTTCAGAGTGGAGGTACAGACTTTTTTCCGCTCCTGCAACATCTCGGGGAGAATACGAAACAGATGTTCCCTCGAATACGAAGCCGATACCTCAACATCGACATGCATTTTTGTCACTCTCTTGTATTTTCTTGTTATCTTCGCAATGTATCCTCTGTAAAGCGCTCCGATACCCTCGGGTCAGGCTAGCGCTATATAAAACTACCAAAAACATAATAAATAAATTGCTTCACTCAAACTCATAAATTCTGTGCACCTTCCTGGCACCCATGTGTACACTGGACCAGGATGTGTTACAGAAGTGGGAGCTCAGGCTAATGACAAAGAAACCAGTGGAGTGCACTTCAGATGTCAGGGGTGGCCCTGCAGTGGCTGAGATCTTTCCTTTCCGGACGATCTTACCAGGTTCGGGATGGCTGTGAGAGTTCCAAGTCAATTCCCCTCCAGTGTGGAGTGCCACAGGGCTCTTCTTTGAGCCCTACATTATTTAATGTTTACATGGCCCCCCTGGAGGATGTAGTGTCCCCATATGACATCAAAATCGTCAGCTATGCTGACGATACGCAGCTGGTGGTTTCTTTATCCCATCTGGCCGACAACCCGGACACTTAGAACTCCTGCCTGTCGGATGTTCATATTTGGATGGAAGAATCCTCCCTTAAGCTGAACGGTTCGAAGACGGAAATATTGCTGCTGGGGAGCAAAACTCCCCTTTTCCCTTCGATTCACTGGCCGAGATGTATGGGTGTTTTCCCAGCCCCCAAAGAAGTAATCAAGAGCCTGGGAGTCTGGCTAGAACCAGACTTGTCATTTCGCACCCAAGCCAAGAAAACTGCAGGAGTGTGCTATGCCCTGCTTCGGTCGGCTCGAAAAATTTTCCCTCTCCTACCGTTAACATCGAGGAAGCTGTTGATTCAGGGTCTTATAACATCTAGACTCGATTATAGTAACGCCATTTTTTTGGGCGCCCCTGAATCCACCTTCAAGACCCTTCAGCAGGTCCAAAATGCAGCGGCAAGGCTGCTTATGGATATCCCGAGGACGCAATCAGCGAAACCGGCATTAAAGGCGCTGCATTGGCTCCCAGTACGGGAGAGAGTGACCTTTAAGGCACTTTGCACGGCCCATAAAATCCTCTCAGGGAAAGGTCCCCTTATTTTAAAAAACCTAGTTATTCCATACAAAGCAAGCAGAACGCTTCGATCTGATCGGAAACATCTCTTGCTAGTCCCGAGAGTCAAAAAGGCCCGCACGGGTGGGAGAAGATTTTCATTTAATACAGCAAAGATTTGGAACTCGCTTCCTCTAAAACTACGCGCCGAGTCTTGCACACTGCGTTTCCGCAAAGGTCTTAAAACCTTTTTGTTCCCCGTTTAGTGCGTTAATTCTGTCCCCCAGTAACATCTGATCTTGTCTGGAAAAGCGCTGGGATGCCCAAGGGTAACTGCGCGCTATATAAGATTTTAAATAATAATAATGTCCAAGTCATTAACCCCTACCGTGCCGCCGCGATTCTGCGCCTGTACCGCAGAATTGCGAGTGGGCTGGTTTATGACGCCCCCAGCCGTCATCAGCACACGAGCCCCGTAGTGCATGATGGCTGGGGTCCGTCATCAGCATGGAAGGGGTTAAAGAATATGTATTTGTAAACACCTGAAACTCTCCCATCCAGAATGAAATTTACAATTTAACACTCTGAGAAATGATTTCAATGTCCGCTTCCAGAATTACAGAGTAAAGTATTTCCACTTCAAAACTTACCCTAAAATGCTGGAAGGATGTATTTCCGGTACTGAAAGAGAATACTGTGCTCTTCTCAGAGTGTACTGTGCCTGCAATGAGCACAGAGTGAATGCAGCCCTCAGGACGTTAGACTCGGGACGTGTTAGGATCTGCAAACACAGCTTGGAGGTGGTTGGTCCACAAACCCGACTCTTGTATAGTAAGCCAAGAGAGAACCAAAAAGAAAGGGTGCCTTACTCTCCGCCAACTCTACCTCGCTTTGGCGTAACACAAAATACTCCCGACAGCTGTGTTTTTTGTGTTTTTAGTCATAGCAGAGGCAGACTCTCAGATCTAATTTGAGGAGGCGAGTCCAGATGGGAAACTTCATTTACAACGCGGTGTGTACACCACACTACCTTTACCACGCTGCCATTACAACGCAAGTCGTTACTACGACTTGCGCTGGATGGCGCTGTTGGTTAAGGAATATTGTAATTTTATATTCCAACACCTTCCCTACTGTTACGTGGGCTGGTGTTGGAATAGAAAATTATAATAATCCTCAATCCGCGCCCTCCAACGTTGTAACGACTTGCGTTGTAGAAACCGCATTGTAAAGTACCGCGATCTAAAAGATCGCGTTGTACTGACATACATCCAGTCCAGATACCACAACCTTTACAGTTCTGGGTTTTGCGTTCGCAAACGATCTGCGCATTTTCCCACTTGGCACATTTGAGTTGAACAACGACTACGACTCCCAGAATGCACACATTTGTTATATAAAAGGCCTCATTTGAACACGAGGTGCTCCAGTAATGTGAAATCATTTGGGAACTGGTCACACTAGTGATGGGCGCACGAGCAAGGTGTTGGTTTGAGGCATCAGGGTGTTTTCCTGTGTTACCATTTTTGCTCACAGAAATGTGTAATCCTGCTTTTCTCTCTTGCAGGAATGCTGTAGTGATGTAACCATCAATGAGGCAGTTTCTCTGCCCCATACTGCCTTGGCATGCTCTGTGGACCCGCCCTCCAGTCAGCGGAGAGTGCCAGCTAACCAGCCTGGCAGCCGGCTTCCTTGGGACGGTCAAGCGTGGGAAGGCTTCCCAGATCCACTGGACCTGGCAACAGAAGACAGCCAGGAGCACCCCGCTGCGCCCTCCTTCTCAGAGCTAGGGGTACCACGCTCCTCACTGGTGCTGGACCCCTCGGAGACACCGGTGGTGGTGATGCCCCAGTCTGGCACGAGCAGTCTTGGGGGCACAGTCAACCTGATCCTAAGCATCAGCCGGAATGGTGAGATGAAGCCACAGGCACAGAAAGTGGAGGGCGTGGAAGAGGTGCAGCAAGCAGATGGTGTGCACCGGGTAAGCACCATGGTTCTAGTGACGAGGATGGGTATCTGGGATCGCTAGATGAAGTCTTGAAGCGCCATGGTTCTAGTAACAAGGATGGGGATCTGGAATGGATGGATGAAGTCTTGAAGCGCCATGGTTCTAGTGACGAGGATGGGGATATGGGATGGGAAGAAATAGAACCAGAACTCCTTAGGCCAGCCATGTCCCCACTCTGCTTACATTCACTCAATGCAGACAATTCTACAGGTGTCAGAACTAACCCTTGGCAAAGTACTACGCTATGCTCGCATAGTTTGCGAAGTTTGCGCAACTTCGCACTATGCGAACTGCACGTAGCACAGTGCAAACATGTGTAGCGTTGTGCAGGGGTCATTTTTTGCTTGCTCGCGGTCCTCAATGTCAAGTTGGCGACCGCGAGCAAGCAAAATGACATCCTCATGTGACTTTTTCCTTGTTTGCGATCAGCAACATCAAGTTGACGATCACGAGCATGGAAAATAAACCTCCCGGCGGGATTCTCAAAGCGGGGAGGTCAGGTTTCTCATTGCGAGTGGTCGCACATGCTCGCGACCGCTCGCCATGAGAAACTACCAGTCCGCGTTGAGAAAGCTGCAGCTCGAATAAAAATCTACTCGAGCGGCAGAAAAGTACAGCTCGCACTGTGCAAGAGGCCGTTTTCAATGCTTGCACAGTGCCAGATGCTTGTCCGCACTATGCAATCATTGAAAATGACATCTTGCACAGTGCAACATGTTATTACGCAGTTCGCATAGTGCTACGCGTAGCTCGCGTAGTACGAAGTGCACTTTGCGTAGCTACTCGTAGCGCTACTTCGCCCACTCCTAGTCAGAACCCACTTACAAAACTGTGACTTCTCACTAAAAATCACTCTGCTTAACCTCAGCCACAAACAGACTATGAGCAATAATTACAAGCACCGGAAGATCGGCCTCATCGACTGCAGATCCCTCGCAGGTCCCAAATTTGAGATCGGGATGCTTATAGAGGAAGAAGAACTTGATGTTCTGTTTCTTACAGAAACGTCGCTCTAAGAAAGCTCAATGCCAGACATCATAATAACCCTTCGCCCAGGCTATGGGATACACAGACGTGACAGGGCGGGAAAAGCAGGAGTCGGTGTTGCCATTATTTATAAGCTACTATTGAGCTGCTCCATCAAACTAACCAATTGCGAGGCCATTCATTTCGGATTGGCTCTCACGCCCACATCCTCCTTCTCTGGCAGTCTTATTTACAGGCCCCCAGGGACATGTACATCTTTTAAAGAGTCCATACCTGATCTCCTAGCCAGTCTAATCGTAGGAAAAAGCGCATTCTCAGCACTGGGCGATTTTAACGTCTACTTGGACGATACAAATAACCCATCCTCCAAGTGACTTTTATCCGACCTTGAGGCAATGCAACTTACACAGCTAGTGGGTTCCGCTACACAAAATTACTATTCCCACTCCAGAGAGTGCAACAGTAGGGAAAGTGTTGGATAGCGTAGAAGGTGAAAATAACATAAATACATTAATAATTTAAAATAATACAAAAATTAATTAGTAAATAAATATAAACAATTTACAAATACCAATACATAATTATTAAAAACATGATTAGCAATAAATAATTAAGTAAAAATGAATTAATAATAATTACCAATTCATAATAATAAATACAAAATTAATAATTAATTAACAATAATATAATTTACAAAACAATGAATCAAAAGAAATATTACTTAATTACATTTAAATTACTTCCCACCCTATTCCCCTATAAACCCATAACCTGCTACAGAACATAATTATCAATTCATCAATTAATTACAATTAATTACCAATTAATTAAAACTAATTTATAATTCCTAATAATTAATCATTAATTTACTATAATTACATTACTTCCCACTCTATTCCCCTATGAACCCAGACCCGCTACGGTACTAAAATACAAAATGTACTTAAATTACATAAATAAAAATTAAATAGATAAAAAATACATAATAATATACATAAAAATCATACAAAAATCAATATTTGTAACACCGATATTACTAACATCGATATTAGTAACATCGATATTAGTAACATAGATATTACTAACATCGATATTAATAACATAGATCATACTAACATTGATATTAAACATATCGATATAACTTACCTTCTATATTATGTCCCTTCGATATTTAAACAACGGCATTATTGTATGTCGATATTTAAAACTCGATATTTTGTCTGCCTAACTTATCCAGATACCCTAGTCGGACCACTTCTATATTCCTCTCCTATAAGAGAAGGCATTTACGAATAAGCCCACTGGGGGCAGCACAGTCCTGGGACGTAAATGGTCCAGGCTTGCACCAGAAACGCGGACCAGTCATCTGGAGGCCACTACCCATCCAACCTCAGAACACCTCTACGAGGCACACAAGCAATGGTCAGACTGGATCACCAGCTCAGTTGATAGAAGCTTTCGAAAACCCAGGCCGACAGCCCCGCGGAACCCCAATAGAGCAGCCTGGTTCAACTCCCAGCTAGCGGTCCAAAAGAAACACTGTAAACAGCTTGAGAGGAGCTGGAGGAAAACTAATGACCCAGACCTCAAACCATCATACAAAGTTACAAACCGAACCAAGGATGGCTGGGTAACAGTTGCGCTATGTTGCGTAAAGTAATAATGACTATATCAGAATGCTCCAAGGATATAGATAGTGGCCATCCACCATTACCAAGTATGCAGACAAAGCAAGTACATATAAGCAAAAACAAGAAAGTAATATCCTGAGCAAAAATTGCCCACAGTAATAAGCACAGTCCACATCAGTAGTAGTCTCAAAGTTCTTCTTTTTCTTCTTTATTTCTTTAAAACACACTTCAACACTGGTCGTAGCTAACACGTGTTTCGTCTTACTGTGGAGTCAACCACAGACTTCTTCAGGGCTAGAACATTTAACAGAAAAAAACATATTAAAAACTACAATATTCTTCACAGAAAACATGTCTATAAAAGACAACAAAAAGGCCCAAAAAGAGCTGAGCACACAATGAGCAGAGACCCCTGACCAAATGTACATAACCATATCACCAAATAGGAAAAAAAGATCAAATAAGGCACATAGAGAGAAGAAAAAGAAGAACTTTGAGACTACCGTACTACTGATGTGGACTGTGCTTATTGCTGTAGACAATTTTTGCTCAGGATATTAGGGCCAGATGTATGAAGCTCAAATGGGTTCGCAACTCATTTGAGCAAAATGGTATGTATGTAGCAAATTTCAGTGCAAAATAAGGAATCGCAAATTTGCGATTCCTTATTTTGCGATTGCATTTAAGGAATCGCAAAATTTGCAATTCCTTAAATGCAATGTATGAAGTTTTAAAAAATTGCTAATTGTCCCTAAGGAATCGCAAATTACCACCAACTTCAAGTTGGTGGTAATTTGCGAATTTCTTGAAAAATGCCAATTTTTGAATTTTTCAAAGTGCCATGTGATGCACATACATGCCCTTAGGGCATGTATGTGCACCACATGTGCAACCATGCTTATTTCAGGGGCGCAACAGGGTGTCCTTTGGACACCCCTGCATACTTGAAATTATTCTCAATTTGAGATTAGCAAATTGCGAATCGCAAATTGAGAATAACTTCCCATTCATTCCAATGGGCCTCCTGGCCCATAGAAATGAATGGGAAATTATTCCTTAATTGCGATTAGCAATTTGCTAATCGCAATTAAGGAATTTTAAGATATCGCTAAAAAATTGCTAATTTCTACATACATACCATTTTGCAATTCTCAAATAGCGATTCCTTAAAAATCGCTATTTGAGAATCGCAAAAGTGTATCTTGATACATCTGGCCCTTACTTTCTTGTTTTTGCATCATACAAAGTTGCCATCTGACAATATCATGATGATATCAAGAAAGCGCATGCAGTTTTCTTTGAGGAGAGGACTGATAAGTCCTCCAATTCACCCAAAGAATTATTCAAAATCGTGAAATCTCTCACCACAGCTGAAATATGCTCACACATACCCCACTGCTCAAAGGAGAGATGCAACGAACAAGCCACTTTCCAAAGAACAAAGTCAAAAACATCGACAACTCGCTACATACACACTCCGGGGACAACTCTGAAGGGATGCAGGACAGAGCAGGCAAGTCAAACTCTCATCCCTGTCCAGAACTGCCCAAGCCTACTCCGCCTCTTTCATTGAATTCCTTCCCTACGTTGAGCAAAGAGTGTACAGGCCTCCTCCTGAGTAACACCAAATCGGGGTCTCCAAGAAATCACGCCACCCCCCTCTCACATCCTATTCCAGGGGGTGCGATTCCATACTGCACAACATGGCCGACCTCATCGAGAACTCAGCTCGAACCATTTGCAGCTTGTTCCATGCTTGGAAAAAATAGGAACATGCATGTAGCCTAAAATTGAATGGGGACAAAACAGAGATTATGTTCCTAGGCAATGACCATGGGCCACGGGCAGGGATCAGCAGGCCTGGGAATTGTACCGCCCGCCCACTCCTAAAACTTCCATAAAAAACCTGGGGATGTGGTTAGACAAAAACCTATCCATGGAAACACAAGCCAAAAAACTTTCGGCTATCTGCTTCGGTATGCGACGAATGATCCGTAAAATCATAAACGTAATCCCAGAAAAATTGAGAAAGACCGTGGTACAGGCCCTGGTGGTCTCGCGACTGGACTACAGCAACTCTTTGTACCTTGGCTCTCCTAAATATGTCAGGAAACATCAAGTTCCATGTGGGCATTGCATCGCAATGCCGTTACATCGCAGGTATTACAACGCAAGTCGTTACAATGACTTGCGCTGGATGGCACTATAACCTAAGGAATAGTATGATTTACTATTCCAACACCTTCCCTACTTTACGTAGACTGGTGTTGGAATAGTAAATCATACTATTCCTAAGTCCAGCACCCTCCAAAGCAAGTCGTTGTAACGACTTGCGTTGTAAAAACTGCGATGTAACGTTCCGCGATCATTTTGATCGCGTTGTAACGTAACATATTCAAATACGTCACAGACAGGCTGCAGGTGGTCCGAAACGCGGCAGCCAGAATGCTTCTCAAGATCCCCCGATACGAATTGGCGAGATCGTCTCTGAAGAAGCTGCATTGGCTACCAATCCAATCCAGAGTTACATTCAAGGCCCTCTGCATAGCCCACAAAGCCATGCAGGGGAGAGGTCCGACCATGATACAATCCTTGGTCTCGCCATACTTTCCCAGCAGGCTCCCCAGGTCAGAAATCCTGATGAAGACCCCAAAGAGAAGGAAATCATGGTAACTAAGTCTGGATGGATGGATGAAGTCTCTAAGCATCATTTAGGTCATTGTGGGGCAGATGTATCAAAATACCTATTTGCGATTCTCAAATAGCGATTTTTTGAGAATCGCTATTTGAGAATTGCAAAATGGTATGTATGTAGAAATTCGCTATTTTTTAGCGATTTCTTAAAATTCCTTAATTGCGATTAGCAAATTGCTAATCGCAATTAAGGAATAATTTCCCATTCATTTCTATGGGCCAGGAGGCCCAATAGGAAGGAATGGGAAGTTATTCTCAATTTGCGATTCGCAATTTGCTAATCGCAAATTGAGAATTATTTCAAGGGTGCAGGGGTGACTCAAGGACACCCTGCTGCACCCCTGAAATTTACATGTGTGCCCATATGGCGCACATACATGCCCTAAGGGCATGTTTGAGCGCCACATGGCACCTTTACAAATGCCAAAAAGTGCATTTGTAAAAGAATTCGCAAATTACCACTAACTAAAAGTTGGTGGTAATTTGCGATTTCTTAGTGTAAATTCGCAAAACTTAATTGCTTCTTACATAGCATTTAAGGAATCGCAATTTGCGATTCCTTAATATTGCGATGAGTTTTAGTTGATACAATCCATTTTCCGATGTTTTTGTCGCAAACACTGCTTTTTACCGTTTCGCAGCGTTTGCGACAAAAAAATCGTTCAATACATCTGCCCCTCAGTTACTGTACATTATACACTCCATTTAATCTGCAGCGACACCACTTTTCAGGGTATACCGCTCTCTCCCTACAGCTGCACGTTACACACTCTCTACTGACACTAAGGCCGCACTCATGCCCCACACAGAATCAATGTCCCACTGCAGCCACTCTGACACTAACCTGGAACCACAATCCAGTCTCCCAGGCTCTACGCAGCCGACAAAGTAGCTCTCGATTTCTGTGATCTCCCTGCCTTAATCTCTGTCTTTCAACAGTCACTCACTGTTTAAGTCTTCATTTCTCTCTGTTTTTCTCTATGTACATTTTTTAAAATTCTGAGGCTTATATTGCAGGGAGGCTTTAGTTTTGTTTGTGCACAGTAACAGTGGCTGATCCTCTTACAACCAGTGTGGCATCTTCGCTTCCAAGCAAAGTATGTTTTTTGTTTGTTTTTGTACAAGGATTTTGGGGTGTCTGAAAGAGCTTGAAACATTTTGTAACAACTGGCTTCATGGGATTTAGCTGTGAGATTTCATCAATATTTGGAAGCAAAAATGAGAGAAAAAAACTTTTCAAAATACAATTTAAGATCACAAAAAAAAATGCTGCCTATAAGGCAATTCATGATCCAGTTCACATATAGGATAGACGAATAACCCACCTCAAACATTTATAGTTCATGGTGATAGTCTTTGGATCAAAGAGTGCGGACAGCAGCCCCTTGGTTGGGGTCCTTCAAGATCTGAAAGAGACACGTTGTGATAGATTCCTTACCTTAGAATATCCCCAGACGTCAGACTGGATCCGGAAAGCTTTGGTCAGCAGTACCCTTGCTCGTCAATAGGCGTCGTCGTACGGCTCGACGTGCGTCACTGGCATCGTATTCGCCGAAATGACGTCACTGGAGCTACTTAGACGCGTCCACGCATGTTGACGTCAGTTCTTTCTTTTTCCACGCCAGCAAGCGCAGATCCGGAGAGAGTGGTACCCCGTCAACTTGTTGACTAAAGTGTTTGTTTGATTAAAGTGTAAGTAAAACTTACTTCTGGTGCATAGGGATGCCCGGTGTCAAGCTTTGCGAGGCGTGTCCGCGCACGATGTCGCTGATGGACCTGCACCATGAGTGTCTCTTCTGCCTGGGGCGTGACCATGACACTGAGTCGTGTTCCCACTGCCGAGCCATGGCCCCGAAAACTTTGCGGGAGCCCCGAAAGTGGTTCATCATCCCCTTCAGCTACTGTGGAGAGTGGTTCCTTTTCCACGGTGCTTCGTAGGGCGGCCGAAGCTCTTGACCTTGAGCTCCCTACAGTGGCTGACAGGACCAACCTACTGACTGAAGTGCTTCGGCCAGCTTCTTCTTCTACAGAACCGCTGTTGCAGTTTAATGAGGCACTTTATGATGTGCTTTTGGGAACTTTGTCCGGCCCACCAAAGGGGCCCTATGGATAAGGGTGTGGGTCGACGTCATCTCCCGGCTTCGGGCGACCCTGCCTTCCTCACCCAGCACCCCACACCTGAAAGTTTGGTTGTTCAGGCCTCCACGTCCCGAGTGCGTTTCCTTCTGCTCCACCAGGCAAGGAATCCAAGAAATTGGAGCAGTTTGGCAACAAGATTTATTCTTCCGAAAGTTCTGGACTGCGGTTTGTGAACACTGCCTGTCTCTTGGGCCGCTATTCCCATTCTGTATGGGATGCGGTTGAGCAGGTGCTACCTCAGTGTCCAGAGGAGGCTCGCACAGTTCTCTACCGAGCTCTTGTGGAGGGGAGATATGCGGCCAAGCACAATGTATGTTGTGGTTTTGATACCACTGATTCGCTGGGTAGGGCAATTTCCACAACGGTGGCGTTACGTCGTGATGCCTGGTTGAGGACGGCTGGCTTTTCTGCAGATGTCCAGAATACTTTGATGGACATGCCCTTCGATGGCACCCACCTCTTTGGTGATAAGGCCGATTCCACATTGGAGCGTTTTAAGGACTCTCGGGCCACAGGCAAGTCCTTAGGCCTTTCGGCCGCACTTACTCCTTGCACTTCCAACTTTCGTTCCTTTCGAAGCTCCGGGAGAGGCGTGCAAACACGTTCCTTTCAGAAAAAGCCTGCGCAGCATCAGTCCCAGCGCAGCAGCGGACCTGGGGCTCGCAGAGGAGGGTCACGGGGCTAGCGTGCGGGTCAGTCCACCAACACCCCTGCTACCAGTGCCTCCACACCTCCCTAGTCCGGTGTTTCAGGCCCACCAGACGCCAATGGGGGGCAGGATTCATCATCACCTCCCCCACTGGCGCACCATTACATCTGACATGTGGGTTCTGGAGATTGTTCGACGGGGCTACCCCCTTCCCTTCGAGTCTACCCCCCCAGCTATGCCACCCCTGTTCCACCACATGTCGGGGGCTCATTTGGCACTTCTCCAACAGGAAGTTGTGGCCCTCTTGGCCAAGGGGTCCATCAAGCGCGCTCCGATGCCAGAAGTAGGTCGTGGTTGTTACTCCCACTACTTCTTGGTTCCAAAGAAGGACAATGGTCTACGTCCCATCTTAGACCTTTGAAACGTCAATCGCTTCCTCCGGAAGGAGAAGTTCAAGATGCTCACTCTGGCTCAGGTCTTGTCTGCTCTCGACCTAAAAGACTGGATGGTGGCACAGGGCTTGCAGGATGCTTATTTTCATACTCCCGTCCTGCCAGCCCATCAGCGTTACCTGCGATTCACGGGCAGGAGCATTTTCAGTTCACGTGCCCCCCTTTGGCCTTACAAGCGCCCCTCGGGTGTTCACGAAAGTGATGGCGGTGGTTGCAGCTCATCTGTGCAGATCAGGGGTTTCAGTCCTTCCGTAGCTCAACGACTGGTTGTTCAAGGCGGGCTTGCCTCAGACAGTCATCTCCCACCTGCAGACTACCGCCGACCTCCTGCATTTGCTGGCATTTTCCAGCAACGTGCCGAAGTTGCACCTGATCCCCTCTCAGAAGCTCCTCCTCATCGGAGCGGTTTGGAAACGGCACATTTTCGTCTTTATCCTCCCGAACAGCGAGTCCAGGACATTCGGGCTATGATTCCGATCTTTCAGCCTTGTCCTGGTTTTCTGTCAGGAAGACCTTGAGGCTGCTGGGACTTATGGCCTCCTGCATCCTGCTGACCACCGATGCCAGGTGGCATATGCAGGCTCTGCAGTGGGACCTGAAGTTCCAGTGGGTGCAGCATCAGGGAAACCTGTCCGATTACGTCCAGATCTCGGAGGGTGCTGCACAACAATTGCAGTGGTGGCTCACAAATCAGTATTGGGTCAGCGGCAGATCCCGCTACCTTCCCCAATCGGAGCACACAGTGGTGACGGTTGCATCCCTCCGGGGATGGGGCGGCCACATGGGAGAGGCAGAGATCAGAGGCCTCTGGTCTCCGGCAGAGTCCCGGCTCCATATCAACCTTCTCAAGCTTCGGGCGATTGTTTTTGCACTGAAGGCATTCCTCTCCTCTGTCAGAGGGAAGTTAGTGCCGGTGTTCACAGACAATACCATCGCCATGTGGTATTGCTACAAACAGGGCGGGTGGGGTCGTGGACCCTATGTCAGGAGGCTCTGTGCCACTGGACACGGCTGGAAGATCATGGCATTTCCTTGACGGTTCAACACCTTGCAGGTTCTTTGAACGCCAGGGCGTACGAACTCAGCCGCCCATGTCTTATGGATCATGAATGGCGTCTTCACTCGGGGGTGGCGCAAGGTCTCTTTCAACAGTGGGGAGGGCCTTGGTTAGATCTATTCGCCACCCAAGAGAACTCGCAATGTCATCAGTTCTGCGCGTTGGAATTTCCAAGGCGGCGCTCGCTCGGTGACGCTTTGTCGCGAGTGGAGTTGTGGTCTGTTGTACGCCTTTTCGCCTATACCACTTCTGCCCAGAGTTCTGAAGACGATGAGACGCGACCGGGCCCAAGTCATCCTTGTGGCTCCGGACTGGGCTCGAAGAGTTTGGTATCCCGGGCTACTCAGTATGAGCCTGGATCCTCCTATCCGACTGCCTCTGCGGGAGGATCTTCTGTCGCCGCAGCAGGGGGGGACGGTTCTCCACCCGAACCTGCCCAGCCTCCAGCTACATGTGTGGAGATTGAGCGGCGACAGTTGATTCCATTTGACTTGCCTCCCGAAGTCTGTGATGTCATTCTGGCAGCCAGGCGTCCCTCCACCAAATTGGTATACGCCTGGAACCAATTTGTGGCATGGTGCACAGCCAAGACTGTGGATCCCCTTTCTGTCCCTCTTTCTGAGGTCCTTTTGTTCCTTCTTTCTCTGGCCCGGCAGGGCTCTGCTCTGGGCACTATCAAGGGCTACCTTTCTGCCATTCCAGCCTTTCTGAGGCTTCCAGATCAGCCTTCTCTTTTCAAGTCCCCAGTTGTACAGAGACTCTTAAAAGGCATTACTCATATGGTCCCTCCTGTTCCTTTCATAATGCCTCAGTGAGACTTGAATCTTGTTTTGACCTATCTCATGTGCACTCCCTTTCAGCCGCTTCACAATTGTCCCTTACGTCTTCTGACTTTGAAAACTGCCTTCCTGGTGGCTATCACCTCTGTCAGGAGAGTGAGTGAGCTTCAGGCTCTTTCTTGTAAGCCTCCTTTTCTGTCGGTTTATCCGGACAAGGTTGTGCTTCGCACTCGTCCTTCCTTCTTGCCAAAGGTTGTCACTGCCTTCCACATTGAGCAGACTACCACCTTGCCCACTTTCTTTCCGCCTCTGCATCCTTCCAGAGAGGAAGAGAGGCTCCACCGTCCTGACCCTAAACGTGCGCTCTCCTTTTACCTGAATCGCACACAACATTCCGGGTGGATGACCAGCTCTTTGCTGGCTATGCAGATGCCAAGAAAGGCCGGGCTGTTCACAAGAGGACTATCTCCCACTGGGTCATCTTGTGTCTCAAGGCCTGTTATTCTATGGCTAAAAATGAACCTCCGGTGGCTACGTGCCCATTCTACCAGGGCGACAGCAGCTACTACTGCATTGGAATGTGGTGTCACCTTGCAAGACATCTGTCAGGCTGCCACGTGGGCTTCACTGCACACCTTTACGAAGCATTATTGCCTTGACAGTCAGGTCTGGAGGGATGGCTTCTTTGGCCGTTCTGTTCTCCGTGACTTTCTGATGTAATCTTATTCGCAGACCCACCATCGGGGTTGGTATTGCTGGGTTATCTATTCTAAGGTAAGGAATCTATCACTAACGTGTCTCTTTCAGATGCACCAGTTACTACTTGTGTAACAATATATCTGTAGGAGACATTAGTTAGTGATAGATTCCTTACCGCCCCAACCATCCTCCCCATTCTGCGAACTGATTACTCGGGTTAAGGTCATCCTTTCGGGCCCTAGTTTCTATGCACCAGTGGTCAGTATCTTACATGGCTCTGTGTTCCTGTCACGGAAAGTTGTGTACAGAACTGACGTCAGCGCGCGTGGGTGCGTCTATATTGCTCCGGTGAAGTCCTCTCGGAGAATACGACGCCAGCGACGCACGCGGAGCCATACGACGACGCCTAACAACGCGCAGGAGTACTGCTGACAAAAGCTTTCCGGATCTAGTCTGACGCCTGGGGATATTCTAAGGTAAGGAATCTATCACTAACTGATGTCTCTTACAGATATATCGTTGCACAAGTAGTAGCTTGTGCAACAGACCCTTTTGGTCTTTGAATGGGATGTTACAGAGGTGACGCTGTGACACTGGCATTTTTGAACATCAGATTAAATGTGTCCTCAAAGTCACTGTCGGCAGTTACACCTACCAAATACAGTTATCGGATCTAGGTTCAGACGGATTAAACATCTGCCATAATCCAATGTTTGAGAACATCAAACAACAAGCAAGGATTTCAAGGTTTAATGTGTTTCAAAATCCAAACCTAAGCAAAGATTTGCAAACTTTAAGCAAGAAGCTTTACAATAGGTCTCACCTGCTTCTAAAAAATATCATTCCCGGTACAGCATTTACCAACACTCCAGACTGGTGAAATATAATGACGCAAGAGGGTGGTCATGAAAATCTGAATACACAAAAAAAAAAAGAAGGATCCTAATCCTAATGATTCCTGCTTCTGCCCCACAGCTGTAAAATCAACAATCAAGGTTGAGTTAGTATGGCAGGAATGGGAGATGAGGTCAATTTGCTATCTTTTTCTTAAAGTCTTTGGGCCTGATTCACAGAACTAACTGAAGACAAAATCCTAAACTTACTACTTTTGGTATTCACAGAAGTTAGGATTTTGTCTTAAGTTTGTCTTAAGACAAACTTAAGACAGACTTAAGACAGACTTAAGAAAAACTTAAGACAGACTTAAGAGAAACTTAAGACAGACTTAAGACAGACTTAAGGTAGACTTAAGTTAGGATTTTGTCTTAAGTCTGTCTTAAGGCAAACTTAAGACAAAATCCTAACTTCTGTGAATACCAAAAGTAGTAAGTTTAGGATTTTGTCTTAAGTTAGTTCTGTGAATTGGCCCCACAATACACACATTTTTATATTATCTTAAACACAGTAGACATATATAGACAACAACTGGGAAGCCTATCTCATATAGCTCCGCCCATCTCAATGCCTTATAACAGATTGGTAAGGTAAGTGTCGACCCTTCACTGTCCATCCATTACACCATCCTTCTCAACCGACCCTTTTCGTTCAGTAGAATACACATTCTATCCATCACTCGTACATATCCCATTATCCTCCCCTACCCCCTCCAGTCCTAATTTACTATCTTAATTTTCCAACGTCATTTCTTTTTAGGTTGTATATTGTTGCCACTGTTGTTTACACTCTTGCCAGTTCTAAGTTACCTTTAACTTTATTTTGTTTTTCAGGGCGTTTCGATGTAGTTTCATCCGCGCACCTTGTATTTGCACCATGATGCCCTTCTCAGTCAAATCCTCTTTTTTATGATCCATGTTTGGTGCATTTAGATATGAATTGCTGTCTTACACCTGATATCGAGTTCCTCGTAATATTCTGACCCATGAGTAAACTCCTGTTTACACATGGGTCGGAATTATTATTTTGAGTTTTATTTGGTGCTAGCTATTCCCGAAGGTATCCGAGCGACCTACAAGTTGTGGGCATAGGTAATTTGAGGTACAAGCGAGGATACGTGTATGTCAAACGCAGTCAAAGAAGTATAAGCAACATATCATTAAAACAGTGAGGACAATATAAAGTATGTAACAATACAACCTTAGGTAATGACATTAGTGCAAAAATGGGACTGAATGGGTCACTGTGAGTTTGAATGTATTTAACGCATCCAATAATTATCGAGTATTAAATAACTCATTATTCATTCAATTTCGGCTGGTCAAACCTGCCGACATTTTGCAGGCGGACACGTGCGATATTTGCCATATCTTGCTGATTTTGGTATTTTAAACACCAAATTATGTTCCCAGGAACTCATAATAGGTATTATTAATCACACCCGACAAATAATATACCCGTGGTAGGGTTATAAATAATGCCTTAGATGGTAATCAGGTCCTTTGTGTTCCAGAAGTTATTAGCCATTGTGATATTGTGAGACATCCATGTCTTGTACTGATAACAATTGACAAGAATACTGTGACAATTTTATTTGGGGGTTGAATATATTTGAACCTCTCACTGTGTGCTGGCAGAAGGTTTTTTCTGGGTGGGGAGAAAATGAAAAATGTACCAATTGCCAAAAAATAACAATCCCTCTTTTAAGAAGAACTGACTGTTTTCTTGAAGGGATTTGACTTAATTCCTCAGTCGTTTATTGCACTTTTTCATGTCTTTCAAATTCCATCTCTCTCTCTTTGTCTCTCTCTCTCTCACTCTCTCTGTCTCTTTTTCCTCACCCTCTCTCTTACCTTTCT
The DNA here is from genome assembly GCF_964261635.1 of Lissotriton helveticus. NCBI lineage: Eukaryota > Metazoa > Chordata > Amphibia > Caudata > Salamandridae > Lissotriton > Lissotriton helveticus. The sequence goes on along the minus strand of NC_136067.1, from coordinate 33,346,561 downwards.
GCTCGCTTTCTCTCTTCCTACACTATCAGATCTCTGACACTACATCCGCAGGCCCTAAAACATTTTGGAAACGGTGCCAGGGCCTCATAGGCACCACTTTCGGTAGTTTAAAGCGAAAGAAAAAAAACTCCCGCCTGAGTGTGGAAGAGGTAAAACCCTGTGCACTGGTGCATGCTGGGAAGGTTTTGCTGCATGTAGTGGGCTTGGCTTCACTCTTTTTTATTTTAGGGGGACTCTGGTTTCCATATTTTTTCCAGGGATTAGAAGAATTAGTAATATCTCACTTGTTCTCACGAGGGCTGCCTTCCTCTGTGTATCTCTGTACAATTGATTCTAATTAAAGATTTGTTAAAGTTGAGATAAACCTTTTTAGAAGGGCTTGTCATGCATTTTGTATGGGTGAAACCACAAATGTGTTCACAGTTTTACAGTAATGTGTATGTTCAATAGATAGAAATCTGTGAACTGGTTGCAAGTTCATGGAATATCCCCACCGTGCACATAACTTCCAGAGACCGAGACGGCTCACTAACAACATATCGAACGCACAAACATTGTGTCACACACATATCGTATCAAAAATATCGTTGACATAAATATTGTTTAATATACTTATAAAGGGAAATACAAAAATATCAAAATATATATATAATTTACACTAATATTGTTTAAAAAAATTACAAAAATATCGTCTTTTGCATAAATATAAAGTTCTTATTAGTAAAACTTAAATGCATAACTATAATATAATGTATATTACATGAAATGAAGTAGCATTTAATAATACATATATTTTTATATAAACATACTCAAATAAAAACATGTGGGTATGTTTATATATACATATCTATAACGATGAATATTAGATATATATGTTTACATTATGTTAGTAATTTGTTTTTTAACTTACTAATATAAAAAGTGTATCTGTACATATATATTTGTATATAAATAAATAATTAAACATTAAACAATTTAAAAATAAAAACAAATTACATAAAACATCACATGTAATAAAAATATCAAATAAAAATAAAAGGTTATACACATATATATATATATATACAAATAGTATATATTGTTTTAAGAAATAATATTACATATATTTAAAAAATAATAAAACAAATACTAAACTGTGTAAAAAATAAGATTACTATATCAACTCCGGTGTATCCAACAGCAGGGAAAGCGTTTACTATTCCCGCTCAATTCTGTGCAACAGAAGGGAAAGCTTTGGACTCGGGAGGGGTAAAATTTACTATTCACGCTCCAGGCTGTGCAACAGTAGAGAAAAAGTTGGATTTCAAAGGGGTAAAGTTTACTAAACCCACTCCAGTCAGTGCAACAGTAAAATAAATATTCCAGTTCAAACACATAACATATGTTAATATCTCTATTAATTGACAAAAAACACAAAAGTATTAACCTTTTATAGAACAACATTTTTACAAAATGCAAAAAAAAATTATTAAAAGAAAATTGTGATTGATAAAATTTGATTAACACCCCCCAAACAAAACAATACACAATCAAAATATAATTAACATAAATGAACTCAATTAACCTATTACGTAATATACAAAATAATTATTAAAAAAAGATAACATTTTTGTTTATTAATTATAATTTAATAATTTCCCACCCTATTCCCATACAAATGAAACAACACAAAATATAATTATGAAACCATTTACATAATTAATAATAACTCAATATGTAATTAAAAATTAATGATTGATTATTAATACATTAACTTTGCACCATATACACCTTCAAACACAATGACCCACGCCTAAAATATAACATAAAAAGAATAATGAAATTATTTACCTGATTATAAATTAAATATTTACTATTACAATAATAAATAATTGATAGATTATTACTTTGTTAACTTCACATTCTATAACCCCTCCAAATGCAAAAACAGACACCCAAAATATCAGTAACAAATATATAATAATCACACAATTTATATAATTGTCAATGAACTAATTAATAAGCAAATAATACATTATTAGTCAATTAACTTCCGACCCTATACTTCTACAAACAAAACAACCCACACCAAAATATCTCTTACAAAAGAAAATAATGACACCATTTACATAATTATCAATTAAATAATTAATACTTATTGCAAATTAATTATTAATTGATAATTCTTAATTAACTTCCCACCTTGTACCCCTGTAAACCTCACAACCAGCAGCGACACTAAGTTACTCTTAAAAATAAAATTAAAAATGCTAAATAACTTAAAATGAAAAATTATAATATAAAATGATTTACAACAATTACACAAACCATATATGACAGATATACAATTAAAATATGAACTAAAGCACATATAAATAATTAGAAAACAATACTTTTTACAATTATATTATTGCAAACAATATTGAAAACACCAATATTATTGTACAAAATAATACTTACCTAAAAATCAACATTTATGTCTACCATATTTCTGCATTACGGTATTAAGGTGTCACTATATTAAAGACTCAATATTTGTCTGCCTCGATATTTATGACTCAATATTTTGTCCAAATACCCAAATCCTTACCGGAGATCCCATCAACGTCTAGCGCATCACTCTTTGCTCCCTTCTTTTCATGACTATTACTTTGGCCGTTTGCAGAGTTGGGAACATTGAGTCCTTTTTCATTTGAAGCTCACGCTTACCCCCGAAAGAATATCCCTAAAAACAGTGTCAGACATTGACTACACACCAACGATTCACCTACATCCGTGGCCTTCATAAAGGTTCCATTGTCATGGACCACTGAGGTAAGTCGAGCTGCAAGTCCTGAGGCAGTCCGACCGCTCTAAGATAATAAGGCATATAGTAGGGAGGCTTCTATCGAGATATATAGTGCTCGTGAACATAGCGGTTCTTAAAGCACATATGGGCAAATAGAGACAATGGGCACGCCTGATGAAAGCAAGCTGGGCAAAGGACAGTTTCTTGTTGCTTTACTGTGTTGGGTGGACTCCATAGAGGCTTCCTGATAAAATACCTCATGTTACAGGGGACGACTCGCAGGATAAACATAGTTAAAGAAAGGCACCTTCACAACAGGACAGACATGCAAAGCAGCTAGAGATTAGTGGTTATTTTCTATCTAACTGCAATTACTAGAGCTAAAAACCATAGCCTAAGTATGAGACTTCACAAGAACAAGTATATGTCGAAAAATGTTTCGACTCACACACTACTTGGCAGGCATCCTTCCTCAGGGCAAAAGCACTAATTGCAACCAAATAATTTATAAAAATAAAAAGCTTTTCCAGGCAAGACAGTCCAGGAATTGGTACCTATAATGGAATGCAGAATTATATAGCAGGACATGCTGGGTGCTATGTAGAAGGACAGGTGAGGAGCGGTCTGTAGCTGGAGAGGTGCCTCAGTATTTATAGGTGGGCCACTCTGCTGCATGACAGACGGAGCAGCTTTAAGCATGACAGGATGAGTGGTATTTTGCGGACAAGTGATGCAACTGTGGCTTCCAATTTTTTCATACATATATTTTAATTCAGCGACTATTTAAAAGGAAAAAAATTAAAGCAACCGTAATAGAACTCAAGCTGGGTAGCAGGTGAGTCCTTATGACAAATCTCAGTCACTATGACAAAATTCATTACCCTTGGACAAACTCACTTCAATGAATACAAGCTTTCAATAAAGAGGAGTGGGTAGCATTGCTACATTCTGAACTAACTGGTCTTTTTCTTTGCATTTCCTCCATGTTTACTATCTAAGCTGAATGACGTAAGTTGAAATGAGTGTTTTCACTCACTTTGACACTCTTCTCACTACTTAGCCAGTGGGCAGTATGATAGTCATAGTTAGCTCAATAAATGTGACTGAGGTTTCCAGTACTAATTAGTATAAGATACTAATCTTTTTGGTAGAAAAACTGTGTCTTGCATCCCCCTTAACCCGTACTCACTTACACTTTCCTACAGGTTGCAGTGTTTATGGCTCACGCTTCAAGTGCAATGTGTAACATAAAATAGAGAAAAGGTGTGTCATGAAATGGAGGTTGGACGCATGACTGTGTGATGCCGTGCATTAATAGTACCCGGGGTGGTTGGGCTTTGCGTTCTTTTCTGAATGCTCAGAAGCTTTAGTCTCATAACATGTTCTTCTTGTTCTGTAGGTCTGTACATACTTGCATGTGAAAGACAGTGAGAAGGAACAGAGTCCCGTCTGCCACAGCTTGACGATGCCGCGTTCTTCTAAAAAGACCCCAACCAAAGCGTGCGCATCTCCGCTCTCTGGTCCTCACGGTACGACTAGTGCGGCCTTCCACACGTTGCCCAAGATCAGCCCCAACTCGCTCCTCAACAGTCTGAAGAGGAAGGAGAAGGCGAAGCCGGAGGCGCAGCGGCTGACGGTCCAGAAGATTATGGGCGCGCACACTAACGGGGCAAGGCCGCTGCCCGAAACAAATCAAAGTGGAACGAACACCTGGCCGCTGAAACGGCACAAGAAAAAATCAAGGGTTCCCAGCCCTGAAATGGAGGGGTTCCTTGACTACATGAAGAACCCCCTGGCAAGAGACATTGATGCGGAGTGTGGTTCAATGAGACCAGCATCTGGTTTCATCAAAGAGGAAATTAGTTGTAGGACGTTGGGTTTTGTTGGGTCAAAGACTAATAGTGTAAGCTACGGCTGCCGGCATCTCTCGTTAGGTTCTGTGCTAAGTCTTGAACTTCCCAAAGATCTCAGTCTATTGGAAAACTTCCAGGATATCCAGGAAAGCATCAGAATTCTTCCTGAGGGGTCTGACAGAAGGGGTGAAGCAAGGCATGGCCCTGATGTCCTTGGCGGTGGTCCTGCCCAAAGGGGAACAAATGATTTGGTGGAGGAGGAAGAAAAGGTTTCAGATCATCAAAGACAGAGCGTTGATTGTGTGCAAGAGATGCCCGAGAAACCTGTCGAGCTTGGAGAAGCTGTCACGAATGTTCTCACCCATGATAAGATTCAACAGAACCCAGGTGTCTGGTCATGTGACGCGGCCAATTCCCCAGATCCCCTAACGCATGTTCACACAGTAAGTGAACAAGACGGATTGATCGTCGTGGGGCAGAGAGATTCAACAGAGGACCTGCTTGACTTCGGTCTGAAGCGACTGTCCCGTATCAGTGTCCTGCACGAGCAGATGGATCACGAGTGGGACCGGTTGGCTGCCCGAATGAAGACATCGAGTGGGCCCACTGGGTCTCTAGCAGAGGCACAGGTGAGCTGCTCTGTGAAACGGAGAGAGATGTTAACAAGCAAAATGATGGTGAACTCCCCAGATAAGTCTCCATCGAGGACAGTTCGTACCAGACCACCCGAGTCCACGGTGGCTGAGAGCCTGATAACTGGTTCTTTACAGATGGCAACGAGTGCCCATGGTTGTAACCAAAGACCAATCGAAGACTCAGCAGGTTCCGCTGCAGTTTCGCAGCAGATCCAGCTGGGTCTCAAACCCTCGAGTCAGCTCTCGGTGTTGCAGTATGAAATCTGCCACCCGGACCCCAAGTCCTCCAGTCCCATAAAACCTTCAACAAGAGCAGGCAGGACTCAGTCGCCTGCGGCAGTGGGAAGCCCCATCAGAGTTAACACGAAGGCACCTCTGCCAACAGATATGGTTCATCTCAATCATAAGCTGTTCGAAGAAGATGAGGAGGAACTGGAGGGGATTTGGAAGAATGTAGAGCGTTACAAGAGCCGACAAGGCAAAGATGTCGTACAGGCTGCATGGACCAAGGAGGCTGGTGGTGACTCCAAGGCCGGCACGGGTGAAACTGAAGACCCCAAGGCCGGCAAGGTATATAATGAACCTCACTCTATAGCCATTCCTGGTGGCCAGATCATCATGACGTCTGAGCCCAATATGCTGGTTGCCAAATTCACGTTGCCCACATCAACACATACCCATCAGAGACTGGACTTCAAAGACAATACCAGTGGCAATGGAGGTGTGCCAGTCAACATGCACGTGTCATGTACATCCCAGCACCCTAGAGAAGAGGCCAATCAGAAACTTCCTAACAAGACTGTGCTTACTGTGGCAAAGGATCCGTGCGAGATGGACCAGCTCACAGCTGCATGCAAATCGCAGGAGGCTGACGGTGGCAATGCTTGCGCTTCCAAGGTAAGGCTTTGATCACTGAAGTCCGCGGTTGTGATGGGACAGTGTTGGGCCACAGTAGGGTGCATTTTTGGGAACCACTGATTAGGTCGTAAGAGAGACCTATCTATTAATGTGACAACTGCAGAGATCATTGTGAAACCTGATGGTCTTTTCTTCGTGATTTTGATGAGTTAAGGCCTGATGTAGGTCTTGGCGGACGGGTTACTCCATTACAACGGTGACGGATAGCCCATCTGCCGATGATACGTTCTGTTATATCGTATGGGACTCCTATTTCAGCGAATGGGAGTAACATGTCCGTCTAAATCTAAATTGGGCCCTTAATGTGCCTATCTCAAAGATGTTTTTGCAATCTCAAATTTGTCCTCATTTGAACACAAAGTCATAGGAATCCTTGGGATGAAGTTTGTTCTGCCGATATACGTGTGCAGCCCGGTGTTCTTCTTTGGAAGTCTAAAGAATATAGTGCCACAATACAGGTGAAGCAGCAGCGCTTTACAAATCCTGATTGATTGATTGATAGAGTAAGACACCCCAGTGGGATGTATGACGTTAAAACACACACTTTTACAACGCATACCTTTACAACGCATTTTTTACAACGCAACATCCATTACAACGCAATCCCTTTCCAACGCATACCATTACAATGAATTTTTAAAAACTACCTTTACAACGCATTCCATTACAACGCATACTACCTTTACAACACATACCATTACAACGCATACCATTACATTGCATGTATGGTAAGTATTGGATAGTGTAGGCGTAAAATTACTATTCTAACTCCAGGGGGTGCAACAGTAGGGTAAGTGTTGGATAGTGTAGGGGTAAAAATTACTATTCTAACTCCAGGGGGTGCAACAGTAGGGTAAGTGGTGGATAGTGTAAGGGTAAAAATTACTATTCTATCTCCAGGGGGTGCAACAGTAGGGTAAGTGTTGGATAGTGTAGGGGTAAAAATTACTATTCTAACTCCAGGGGGGGGCAACAGTAGGGTAAGTGTTGGATAGTCTAAGGGTAAAAATTACTATTCTAACTCCAGGGGGTGCAACAGTAGGGTAAGTGTTGGATAGTGTAAGGGTACTATGCGTTGTAATGGTATGCGTTGTAATGGTATACATTGTAATGGTATGCGTTGTAATGACATGAGTTGTAATTGTATGCGTTGTAGTGTCATGCGTGGTAATGACATGCGTTGTAAGGGATGTCGCGTTGTAATGAATGCGTTGTAATGGTAGTGCGTTGTAAACGTTGCTTTGTAAAGGTTGTTTCCCCCCAGTAGCATATTATGAAATCTTGTCGCCCACGTGCCTTCTTGAGTTCTTTTCTGGTGCCTTCAATAGAAGATAGGGGAGATAAGAGATACTGAAGTCACCTGCAACCTAAGATGGCTCAGTCGGTGATGAGCTTGTTGCTGACACTCTCTCTGGAAAGATGGACCATCCAGTTGTTGTTCTGCTGTATGTCCTGAAGATGATAGACCTACATCCAAGTGGGCTTGACTCAGCCCTTCATCTACCCCAGGTGTAAGGACGGACCTGAGTGGGCGTACGCGTATTTATCACCTTGATGGTAAATGTAGCCCAAAGTCTGCCCTTCATGGCGTCGCTGTTAATGCAGCATAGATATTGCATCTAGTTAGCCAAGGTAGCACGTGCCACCCCTTCCGGCCCTTTGATGCTCTGACATGTCTCTTGCTATCCCTCGTCTCAGAGTTCATGAATAAACACAACGTAAACAGGGCTCCGCCACTCGGAAGGCCCTCAGAAGCAAACCGGAGACTGTTGAGGGTTTAGGGCTTGGACAAAGGATCAGTGCTTTGATGTCATTTGGGGCCAAAGGGTGTGTGACATCACATCTACTCCTCCCTGTTTCTTGTGAATTGAGGTCCCAGTAGAACACTACAGTCGTTGAGTGATTCCGAAGTATCTCTGTGGTGTCTTTTAAACCATAACACTCCTTGGTCTATCCTGAGGACTTGTCTAACAGGACTCACAGCTCAGACGATGCTTTTCTCAGTCATTTCACCACAATGCACTTAATTAAACTGACAACTCAGACAATTGTTGCCACAGTAAACATATATCAGCCATTCAGCATTATATTCTGTCCAGTAGTATTCATTTCAGTCTCCACTGGTTTGCAGTCCACGTTTTATGTACTGTCTTTTTTGATGACATACATAGGCATCTTTTGTTACTCTCTCCAGAGTTTCTGACAGATTTCTCTGGGTGATACCCTGTTTTTCTTCTTCACTGTTACTAACAAAAACTTGATTTACCTTGCAGAATGTGAGAAACTTGCTGTCCCAAATGTATTAGTATGTGGAGCAGTGTAGAAGTCTCTTGGAAACTGCGATTCTGTTTCAGTTTCTGGTTTGATTGTATCGGTGTCGTTCAGTTTCTGTTTCTGGTTTGATTGTATCGGTGTCGTTCAGTTTCTGTTCCTGGTTTGATTTTATCTGTGTCTTTCAGCTTCTGTTTCTGGTTTGGTTGTATCGGTGTCCTTCAGTTTCTGGTTTGATTGTATCGGTGTCGTTCAGTTTCTTTTTCTGGTTTGATTTTATCAGTGTTATTCAGCCTCTGTTTCTGGTTTGATTGCATCAGTGTCGTTCAGTTTCTGTTTCTAGTTTGTATCAGTGTCGTTCAGTTTCTGTTTCTGGTTTGATTGTTTCGGTGTTGTTCAGTTTCTGTTTCTGGTTTGATTGTATCGGTGTAGTTCAGTTTCTGTTTCTAGTTTGATTGTATCGCTGTCGTTCAGTTTCTGCTTCTGGTTTGATTATATTGGTGTCGTTCAGTTTCTATTTCTGGTTTTGTTGTATCGCTGTCGTTCAGTTTCTGTTTCTGGGTAGATTGTATTGTGTCCTTCAGTTTCTGTTTCTGGTTTGATTGTATCGGTGTCCTTCAGTTTCTGTTTCTGGTTTGATTGTAATGATGTCGTTTAGTTTCTGTTTCTGGTTTGATTGTATCAGTGTTGTTCAGTTTCTGTTTCTGTTTTGATTGTAACGGTGTCGTTCAGTTTCTGTTTCTGGTTTGATTGTATCGGTGTCGTTCAGTTTCTGCTTCTGGTTTGATTATATTGGTGTCGTTCAGTTTCTATTTCTGGTTTTGTTGTATCGCTGTCGTTCAGTTTCTGTTTCTGGGTAGATTGTATTGTGTCCTTCAGTTTCTGTTTCTGGTTTGATTGTATCGGTGTCCTTCAGTTTCTGTTTCTGGTTTCATTGTAATGATGTCGTTTAGTTTCTGTTTCTGGTTTGATTGTATCAGTGTTGTTCAGTTTCTGTTTCTGTTTTGATTGTAACGGTGTCGTTCAGTTTCTGTTTCTGGTTTGATTGTATCGGTGTCGTTCAGTTTCTGTTTCTGGTTTGATTGTAACAGTGTCGTTCAGTTTCTGTTTCTGGTTTGATTGTATCGGTGTTGTTCAGTTTATGTTTCTGGTTTGTGTTCAGTGTCGTTCAGTTTCCATTTTTGGCTGGGGCACTCCGGGATCTATAGACTAGTGTGTCCCCTGAAAGGACCTGTGTTTGAAATAATTGTCACAGGTCCGAATCCCAGCAGGTCCATACAGCTTATCATCCTTTTGAGGTCGAGCTCGGTAACAATAATCATCTGTTATTCAGTGCCAAGATACCCTTCTGAGTGGTTTTGCACTTTACAAATCCACATATTATGTTATGTTATACCATGGACTAGACAAAGTGGCAAAACACTTTACATAGTTTGCATCACTCGTTGTCCCTGCCAGGGCTGCCAATGACATACCAACACAACTTTTAACCATCGCACTGTGCTTCAAGTGAGACAGTTCCAAATGTTCAATGCCCCCTAAGCTATAAGAATGGCTTGGGCGACAGCCTTTAGCTGTTTTTAATGTATATTGAATTAATAAATAACTGTTGTTCTGCTTATCTCTAAGTTATGCAAACAGCACCACCATGTGGCAGCCTATCATAAGTGCCGGTGTTGACAATTAAGTGCCGGTGCCGAGCACGGCAACCACAGGCTCAAATTAAGCACTGTGCGCCTTCCCTTGAGATCCCCGGTATATCCTTATACACCTTGCTGTGAACTACGAGAGTTTGTACTGGGTTCCCATTTCCAACTGTTCCACGTAAGTGATCTGATGTCCCCATAGGCGGGAAAAATAAAGAAATAATATTACACACTGAACTAGAGAGCATGGACTGTCTACAATATCTCCCGTCTAACGCCGGTCAACCTGCGGGCCACAAACTAAAGCAGCCGAGTCCTCTGGCCTAAAAACAATGAGGAAATAGATAATTATTAGCTTTCATCAAATGGTTAGTTATAGCCCAAATAAGAGGCGACTGCATCTGCTGTGACAACAGGTTGCAGCTGATGCTTAATCCCTTTGCTGCGTTGTTAAATTTGCTGCAGTGCGAGGGGGAGTGTGGGCGTGGTGCGGTGCCGCGGTGCTCATGACGGCTCCCGGCCATCATGAGTCACAGTAGGCGTGTGCTCCCGCCCACTGATTAATTCGCCCACACAGGTGGGGAATTAATCGCACGTCGGCGGAGCGGCAACGTTCGGACGGCTCCCGGCCGTCATGAGCACATGACCACTGTGACTCATGACGGTCAGGAGCCGTCATGAGCATGGAACGAGTTAAAAGCAGGTGGGTCCACACACATCAGACACATGGCAGCCTGAAATCCCACCCCTGGAGGAGCTACTCGCCCCTGACAGAGGCCAGCCTGAGATCTTGAGAAGCCACTCACGCCTGAGATTGGGAAGACTGCCATTGCAGCCAACGTGCACATACATGTCACCCTTTGCACATTAACTGGGACAGAAATCTGCAACTCCGATTGCTTCTGGTAGGGAGTGGGGTTGGGGGAGACCGGCGAAGGAGAGGTCTGGAGTAAGTTCAGCAGATAAAATTAGGGCGTGCAAGAAACCGCACTTACGACTGATCCGTGTCTTCCAGAGCCCAACCAGGAAGGATTTCCAGCTGATGGAGGGGACCCTGGAGAAGAAGCACGTTTTACAGCCTGGGGGAAGGAAGGTTAGTGCTCCAAGTACACCTGGCGCCAAGAAGCTCCTTGTAGCTGATGTTTGTGTTGCATGCACATGATAGCAGCAAGAAGCGCCTTGTAGCCGTTGTTTGTGAGGCATGCCAGCATTTGTTTTACAAGTTGTTTACATGACCATGACCAGAAAGGAAGCACAGATCCACTAACAATGGGGTTGACATTCAGCTCAGTTCTTACTAGGGTCACAGATGTAGTGGAATAACATTCCATGCAGTGAACAGGGAACGGTCAAGAGGACCACTGCCTGCTCAGCTTGTGAAAGGACCGACTGAGTAGTCTCCGGGGTTCCTAAGTGGAGATTTTCTGAGCAGATCTGGCAGCTCCCTCCTCTCGGATCCTTTGATTTTGCATTGGATCCAATCATCAATATTCACTCTAGTTTTGATGAAAGGACACTTATCCAAAGTCGTTGCTGTCCTGATGAAGGTCTACGCATGTGATGCCTCGATGGACTGAAACGTCAATGCTACTGTGCTGATGCAGCATAAATGGACTTTTAAATCTTTTGGTTGCAAGCTGGCTGATTTCTGTTTTATGTTATGTTATGAGTCATGAACCATGTAAACAACTTTTTATTCATGTTGTTTGCCATGAATACTGTTTCTTCTACTTCTTTCCATGATGATTGTAATATACTTATTTTGACATTTATCAATATTTATATGATTGTGAGACCTATCTCCAAGCCTTACTATTGAACATATATTGTTATTTTTAATACAATAATTGATTAACAGAGCACATTAAATACCAATAAGTAGCACAACATTTGGAAATATTACTCAAATTTCAGCGGAATTATTTAAATTTTGCCCACGCCTTATTGTGAGGGGCTGTGCCTATGATGGGCACGGTAGCGAAAGGCTGAGCTAGAGAGGACACTGGTCAGTGGGTGGCGAGCAAAATATTATTTTCTTACTATAGTGTGAGTTTCTAACAGTGCAATGCTGTTAGGGGCCTGGAGGAGGAGAGGCAGACACACACGCCCTTGGCTTACCAGCTATCTCTCTGTGGTGCAAATCAGTTGGTGTCAGACGTGGCCTGGGGCCTGGACGCAGAGGTTTCTTACTCTGCAGGGTTGCAGCTAAGCAGACAAGGAGGTCCTACCTCTCCCACGCAGGGTGAAGGCCTACACGGTGAGCCTTTTACCTGGGTTGGAACCATTCCATCATCTAAGGCACCCATCAGCCCTAATTCAGAACCAGTAGGAATTAATAACTATTGACACGTAGATTATTGTGTATATACTAAGTATGGGCGAAATTTGCGAATTCGCGGTCCGCAAAATCCGCGAATTTGTGCAAACTCGCAATTTTTTTTATTTTGGCGTGTTCATGGGTTTTTTTTTAGCGCGGCTACCACGAACTTACCCATGCGGTTGTTTTTGGGCGCAACCATCTTGTTCGCGGGAGGAAAACAACTCGCAAACTCAGAATCAAGGTAAGACAATGCAGCGCGCGCAAGATTGTATATTTGAAGCGCGAACAAGCAAAAACAATTCGCAAACTTGCGAATTGCGGATTGTTTGGCAATTTCGCGCGATTCGCGGAACGCGAAATTGTCAAAAATCCGCAAATTTTGCGAGCGGGATGAATTTTCAGCCCATGCTTAGTATATACAGTGTACACTTTCCTTTATCAGAAAATCTCACAGATGCTGACATAGGAAAAAATCACAAATGCACTCTTGGTGTGTTGTACATGGGTTTCTTCATAAGTGCTCTTTTCTGGCCATCTTATCATTTTATCCTTTCTTGAATGAAAGATAAATACATCGAAAAGAAGCACTTGAACACACTGTAACTTTATCGCTCTTTTCTTTTTGATGTGGTAGGCAACCTGTCGCGCGTGGACGAAGTGCCACGCCGTGCTGGTGAGACAGACGCTCTGCTTCTATCAGGACCGCAAAGACCCACTTAAGGTACCTATTGGTGGCTACCAGACTATATCGAAAGCCATAGATAGTAATCTCTGTGTTACACAAGGTTGTATGACACTACAACGCGGGCTATTACCACGCGTGCCATTACAACGCTGTTTTTACAACGCAAGTCGTTACAACGACTTGCGCTGTAAGCGCTGGCTAGTGGAATAGTTTAATTTTTCCAACTCCAGCCCACGTTACAGTAGGGAAGGTGTTGGAATAGAAAATTAAACCATTCCCTATCCAACAGTATCCACCCCTCTCTTTTAGGAATGCACGTGTGTCCACCCCTCTCTTTTAGGAATGCATGTGTATCCACCCCTCTCTTTTAGGAATGCACATGTATCCACCCCTCTCTTTTAGGAATACGCATGTATCCACCCTTCTCTTTTAGGAATGCACATGTATCCACCCGTCTCTTTTAGGAATGCACATGTATCCAGCCCTCTCTTTTAGGAATGCACTTGTGTCTACCCCTCTCTTTTAGGAATGCACATGTATCCACCCGTCTCTTTTAGGAATGCACATGTATCCAGCCCTCTCTTTTAGTAATGCACATGTATCCACCCGTCTCTTTTAGGAATGCACATGTATCCAGCCCTCTCTTTAAGTAATGCACATGTATCCACACCTCTCTTTTAGGAATATGCATGTATCCACCCCTCTCTTTTAGGAATGCACGTGTGTCCACCCCTCTCTTTTAGTAATGCACATGTATCAACCCCTCTCTTTTAGGAATGTACATGTATCCACCCGTCTCTTTTAGGACTGCATGTGTATCCACCCCTCTCTTTTAGTAATGCACGTGTGTCCACCCCTCTCTTTTAGGAATACGCATGTATCCACCCCTCTCTTTTAGGAATGCACGTGTGTCCACCCCTCTCTTTTAGGAATGCACATGTATCCACCCGTCTCTTTTAGGAGTGCACATGTATCCAGCCCTCTCTTTTAGGAATGCACGTGTGTCCACCCCTCTCTTTTAGGAATGCACGTGTGTCCACCCCTCTCTTTTAGGAATGCACATGTATCCACCCCTCTCTTTTAGGAATGCACGTGTATCCACCCCTCTCTTTTAGGAATGCACTTGTGTCTACCCCTCTCTTTTAGGAATGCACATGTATCCACCCGTCTCTTTTAGGAATGCACATGTATCCAGCCCTCTCTTTTAGGAATGGGCATGTATCCACCCCTCTCTTTTCGGAATGGGCATGTATCCACCCCTCTCTTTTCGGAATGCACATGTATCCACCCCTCTTTTTTAGGAATGCACACGTATCACCCCTCTCTTTTAGGAATGCACATGTATCCACCCCTCTCTTTTAGGAATGCACGTGTGTTTACCGCTCTCTTTTAGGAATGCACATGTATCCAACCCTCTCTTTTAGGAATGCACGTGTGTCCACCCATCTCTTTTAGGAATGCACATGTATCCACCCCTCTCTTTTAGGAATGCTCGTGTATCCACCCCTCTCTATTAGGAATGCACGTGTGTCCACCCCTCTCTTTTAGGAATGCACGTGTGTCCACCCCTCTTTTTTAGGAATGCACATGAATCCACCCCTCTCTTTTAGGAATGCACATGTGTCCACCCCTCTCTTTTAGGAATGCACGTGTGTCTACCCCTCTCTTTTAGGAATGCACATGTATCCACCCCTCTCTTTTAGGAATGCACATGTGTCCACCCCTCTCTTTTAGGAATGCATGTCTGTCCACCCCTCTCTTTTAGGAATGCACGCGTATCCACTCCCCTACTTTGGGAATGCACATGTATCCACCCCCCTCTCTTTTAGGAAAGCACGTGTGTCCACCCCTCTCTTTTAGGAATGCACGTGTGTCCACCCCTCTCTTTTAGGAATACACGTGTGTCCACCCCTCCCTTTTAGGAATGCACATGTATCCACCCCTCTCTATTAGGAATGCACGTGTATCCACCCCTCTCTTTTAGGAATGCACGTGTATCCACCCCTCTCTTTTAGGAATGTACATGTATCCACCCCTCTCTTTAAGGAATGCACATGTATCCACCCCTCTCTTTAAGGAATGCACAGGTATCCACCCCTCTCTTTAAGGAATGCACATGTATCCGCCCCTCTCTTTTAGGAATTCACATGTATCCACCCCTCTCTTTTAGGAATGTACATGTATCAACCCCTCTCTTTTAGGAATGCACATGTATCCACCCCTTTCTTTTAGGAATGCACGTGTGTCTACCCCTCTCTTTTAGGAATGCACGTGTGTCCACCCCTATTTTAAAGGAATGCACATGTATCCACCCCTCTCTTTTAGGAATGCACGTGTGTCCACCCCTCTCTTTTAGGAATGCACATGTATCCACCCCTCTCTTTTAGGAATGCACGTGTGTCCACCCCTCTCTTTTAGGAATGCACATGTATCCACCCCTCTCTTTTAGGAATTCATATGTCTCCACCCCTCTCTTTTAGGAATGCACGTGTATCCACCCCTCTCTTTTAGGAATGCACTTGTGTCTACCCCTCTCTTTTAGGAATGCACATGTATCCACCCGTCTCTTTTAGGAATGCACATGTATCCAGCCCTCTCTTTTAGGAATGGGCATGTATCCACCCCTCTCTTTTCGGAATGGGCATGTATCCACCCCTCTCTTTTCGGAATGCACATGTATCCACCCCTCTTTTTTAGGAATGCACACGTATCACCCCTCTCTTTTAGGAATGCACATGTATCCACCCCTCTCTTTTAGGAATGCACGTGTGTTTACCGCTCTCTTTTAGGAATGCACATGTATCCACCCCTCTCTTTTAGGAATGCACGTGTGTCCACCCCTCTCTTTTAGGAATGCACATGTATCCACCCCTCTCTTTTAGGAATGCTCGTGTATCCACCCTTCTCTATTAGTAATGCACGTGTGTCCACCCCTCTCTTTTAGGAATGCACGTGTGTCCACCCCTCTTTTTTAGGAATGCACATGAATCCACCCCTCTCTTTTAGGAATGCACGTGTGTCCACCCCTCTCTTTTAGGAATGCACGTGTGTCTACCCCTCTCTTTTAGGAATGCACATGTATCCACCCCTCTCTTTTAGGAATGCACATGTGTCCACCCCTCTCTTTTAGGAATGCATGTCTGTCCACCCCTCTCTTTTAGGAATGCACGCGTAGCCACTCCCCTACTTTGGGAATGCACATGTATCCACCCCCCTCTCTTTTAGGAAAGCACGTGTGTCCACCCCTCTCTTTTAGGAATGCACGTGTGTCCACCCCTCTCTTTTAGGAATACACGTGTATCCACCCCTCCCTTTTAGGAATGCACATGTATCCACCCCTCTCTATTAGGAATGCACGTGTATCCACCCCTCTCTTTTAGGAATGCACGTGTATCCACCCCTCTCTTTTAGGAATGTACATGTATCCACCCCTCTCTTTAAGGAATGCACATGTATCCACCCCTCTCTTTAAGGAATGCACAGGTATCCACCCCTCTCTTTAAGGAATGCACATGTATCCACCCCTCTCTTTTAGGAATTCACATGTATCCACCCCTCTCTTTTAGGAATGTACATGTATCAACCCCTCTCTTTTAGGAATGCACATGTATCCACCCCTTTCTTTTAGGAATGCACGTGTGTCCACCCCTCTCTTTTAGGAATGCACGCGTGTCCACCCCTATTTTAAAGGAATGCACATGTATCCACCCCTCTCTTTTAGGAATGCACGTGTGTCCACCCCTCTCTTTTAGGAATGCACATGTATCCACCCCTCTCTTTTAGGAATGCACGTGTGTCCACCCCTCTCTTTTAGGAAGGCACATGTATCCACCCCTCTCTTTTAGGAATGCATATGTCTCCACCCC
This sequence comes from Lissotriton helveticus, assembly GCF_964261635.1. Lineage (NCBI taxonomy): Eukaryota > Metazoa > Chordata > Amphibia > Caudata > Salamandridae > Lissotriton > Lissotriton helveticus. The sequence goes on along the minus strand of NC_136067.1, from coordinate 33,329,600 downwards.
TCTCTTTTAGGAATGGGCATGTATCCACCACTCTCTTTTAGGAATGGGCATGTATCCACCCCTCTCTTTTAGGAATGTACATGTATCCACCCCTCTCTTTTAGGAATACACATGTATCCACCCCTCTCTTTTAGGAATGCACATGTATCCACCCCTCTCTTTTAGGAATGCACATGTATCCACCCCTCTCTTTTAGGAATGTACATGTATCCACCCCTCTCTTTTAGGAATTCACATGTATCCACCCCTCTCTTTTAGGAATGGGCATGTATCCACCCCTCTCTTTTAGGAATGTACATGTATCCACCCCTCTCTTTTAGGAATGTTCATGTATCCACCCCTCTCTTTAAGAAAGGCACGTGTATCCACCCCTCTCTTTTAGGAATGCACGTGTCCACCCCTCTCTTTTAGGAATGCACGTGTATCCACCCCTCTCTTTTAGGAATGCACATGTATCCACCCCTCTCTTTTAGGAATGCTCATGTATCCACCCCTCTCTTTTAGGAATGCACGTGTATCCACCCCTCTCTTTTAGGAATGCACATGTATCCACCCCTCTCTTTTAGGAATGCATGTGTATCCACCTCTCTCTTTTAGGAATGCACGTGTGTCCACCCCTCTCTTTTAGGAATGGGCATGTATCCACCCCTCTCTTTTAGGAATGCACTTGTATCCACCCCTCTCTTTTAGGAATGCTCATGTATCCACCCCTCTCTTTTAGGAATGCACGTGTATCCACCCCTCTCTTTTAGGAATGCACACGTATCTACCCCTCTCTTTAAGAAATGCACGTGTATCCACCCCTCTCTTTTAGGAATGCATGTGTATCCACCTCTCCCTTTTAGAAATGCACATGTATCCACCCCTCTCTTTAAGAAATGCACGTGTATCCACCCCTCTCTTTTAGGAATGCACGTGTATCCACCCCTCTCTTTTAGGAATGCACATGTATCCACCCCTCTCTTTTAGGAATTCACATGTATCCACCCCTCTCTTTTAGGAATGCACATGTATCCACCCCCCTCTCTTTTAGGAATGCACATGTATCCACCCCTCTCTTTAAGAAATGCACGTGTATCCACCCCTCTCTTTTAGGAATGCACGTGTATCCACCCCTCTCTTTTAGGAATTCACGTGTATCCACCCCTCTCTTTAAGAAATGCACATGTATCCACCCCTCTCTTTTAGGAATTCACATGTATCCACCCCTCTCTTTTAGGAATGCACATGTATCCACCCCCCTCTCTTTTAGGAATGTACATGTATCCACCTCTCTCTTTTAGGAATGCACGTGTGTCCACCCCTCTCTTTTAGGAATGCACGTGTGTCCACCCCTCTCTTTTAGCAATGCATGTGTATCCACCCCTCTCTTTTAGGAATGCATGTGTATCCACCCCTCTCTTTTAGGAATGCACATGTATCCACCCCTCTCTTTTAGGAATGCACGTGTATCCACCCCTCTCTTTTAGGAATGCACATGTATCCACCCCTCTCTTTTAGGAATGCTCATGTATCCACCCCTCTCTTATAGGAATGCACGTGTATCCACCCCTCTCTTTTAGGAATGCACATGTATCCACCCCTCTCTTTTAGCAATGCACGTGTATCCACCCCTCTCTTTTAGGAATGCATGTGTATCCACCCCTCTCTTTTAGGAATGCACATGTAACCACCCCTCTCTTTTAGGAATGCACGTGTATCCACCCCTCTCTTTTAGGAATGCACATGTATCCACCCCTCTCTTTTAGGAATGCTTATGTATCCACCCCTCTCTTTTAGGAATGCACGTGTATCCACCCCTCTCTTTTAGGAATGCACATGTATCCACCCCTCTCTTTTAGGAATGCTCCTGTATCCACCCCTCTCTTTTAGGAATGCTCATGTATCCCCCCCTCTCTTTTAGGAATGCACGTGTATCCACCCATCTCTTTTAGGAATGCACATGCATCCACCTCTCTCTTTTAGAAATGCACATGTATCCACCCCTCTCTTTAAGAAATGCACGTGTATCCACCCCTCTCTTTTAGGAATGCACGTGTCCACCCCTCTCTTTTAGGAATGCACGTGTGTCCACCCCTCTCTTTTAGGAATGCACGTGTGTCCACCCCTCTATTTTAGGAATGCACGTGTATCCACCCCTCTCTTTTAGGAATGCTCATGTATCCACCCCTCTCTTTTAGGAATGCTCGTGTATCCACACCTCTCTTTGAGGAATGCACATGTATCCACCCCTCTCTTTTAGGAATGCTCGTGTATCCACCCCTCTTTTTTAGGAATGCACATTTATCCACCCCTCTATTTTAGGAATGCACATGTATCCACCCCTCTCTTTTAGGAATGCTCATGTATCCACCCCTCTCTTTAAGGAATGCACGTGTATCCACCCCTCTCTTTTAGGAATGCACGTGTATCCACCCCTCTCTTTTAGGAATGCACGTGTATCCACCCCTCTCTTTTGAGAATGCTCCTGTATCCACCCCTCTCTTTTAGGAAGGCACATGTATCCATCCCTCTCTTTTAGAAATGCTCCTGTATCCACCCCTCTCTTTTAGGAAGGCACATGTATCCACCCCTCATTGTAGAGATTACCCCACGGGTCCTTGGCAGTGGTTCAACCCTCTCTTTCCTTCTCCCCCACAGAGCTCCACTGGCGCTGTCCCACTGAACCTGGCGGGGGCGCTCTGCTCCTTGGATATGGAGTATACCAAGAAGAATAACTGCTTCCGGCTACAGTGAGTCTTTTTCTTACCTCCCAGGGTGAGGGTGTGTGCTGGAGGGGAGGGGTCTTGTCCTGGAGGAGAGGGTGGTCCATGATGGGGAAGGCTCCAAGATTATATGTGGGGTTCCAGGTGGGACCGGTGAGGGGCCCTGACTTTTTTTGTAGGGGTTCATGCAGTGCCCTATGAGAGGCCAAGTGTACTGAGCAGAAGGGGTGGTGTCTATGCAACAAAAGGATGTTGGCATACACTGGAGAGGAAGGGGTCTGCACACAGAGACAGATGGTAAGAAATTGCACTAGTTTTAGTTGGGGTGGATGACAACCCACCCCAAGGAATAATCACAACCCTTGTCTGGGCGAACCCTCAAAGTCACTAGATTAACCGGAGATCAACTCCCCAGCATTCTATGGCACAAAGCAGACAAAACAGCGATAAAGTCAAAAGCAATACAATAAAAATCACAAAATGTATTTTAAAAAAACAGAGTAACATGTAATAAAGAAAATGAAACCAAATTGACAACAATTCAATAAGGGTAGCCTGAGATATGAATTTTTAAAGTTTTAAGCAAAAAATAGTGCAAAAATTCAAAAAGCGCAAATAGTAGTTAATGGTCATGGTACACTAGAACCTAGGCACACTATGAGGCAGATTGCGATGGAGTGTGATTCGGATGCACCAACTAGGTTTGTCCCAGTCAAAGATTGTGCCTTCTGATTTGAGTGCACTAGGGCCCACACGCATCAACAATGCGATTTGCGATTCCTTATTAGCGAAAAATAAGGATTCGCTAATAAGGAATTGCAAAAGGCTATGCAAGAAGAAATCGCTAAAAAAATAGCGATTTCTTAAAATTCCTTAATTGCGATTCTCTAATTGAGAATCGCAATTAAGGAATACCTCCCCATTCATTCGGAATGAATGGGAAGAAATTCGCAATTTGCGATTCTCAATTAGAGAATAACTAATTGAGAATGCAATTTCAATGGTGCGAGGGTGTCAAAAGAACACCCTGTTGCACCCCTGAAATCTGCCTAAAAGGAAATCTTGCACACACACATGCCCCAAGGGCATGTGTGTGTGTAAAATGGAACTTTGAAAAATGCACTTTAGTGCATTTTTCTACGTTTTCGCAAAGTACCATGAAGGTCAACTTCATGGTAATTTGCTCCCCTTATTAGCGAAATCGCTAATTTTTTAAGTTTGATGCATTGCATTTAAGGAGTCTCAATTTGAGATTCCTTAAATGCAATTGCAATTTAAGAAATCGCAATTTTGCGATTTCTTAAATTGCGAAAAGTACAAAAATGATGATGCATCCCAAAAGTTCAAATTGCATTCGCAAACGGCCGATTTTTGCAATTCACACCATTTGCGAATGCCATTTTCAATGATGCATGTGCCCCTAAGTCCCAATCCTCCACAGGTGTACACTTCAGAAGACCCCCCCAGGGCCTCAGGGGAGACACTTAGAGACTCACAGGGTGTCAGTCAATGGCCAACTGCAGGGTCCAGTCTTGGTCCAGTTGCCATTGGTTAGCTGGGTACTTCAAGGAAAAGGCCTCTTGAAGGCACACATGAGGACAACCAATTGACCCTTGGAGTTCATTTTGTTGTCCTGGGTGGAAGAGGGGGCATGTCCAGTACTTCAGAGCTCCTCACAGGTCACAGACCGCAGGCCCAGTCCTCTTCTGATCTTCCGCATGTCCAGAAGTGTTCTGACGTAGATGCTTGGAGATGCCACATTTATGCCTGCCATTAGCTAGTGGGCGTGATAACTCTTGGCCTCTCGCTAACCAATCGAGTAAAAGTTATAGGGACCAACCCTAACAACTTTTTCAGTAGTTTCTGTTTGGCTTACTGCAAACTGAACCAAAATGCAATATATCGGGGCCTTTTCAAGATATCAAAAGTCTTCAGCCATCCTAAATACTGTTTAGAGAAGGTACTGTACCCATAATAAACCCAGTGGCGGATGTCTGGTACGATGAAAGCAGAGTCCTTTAGCAACCAGACAGGGGATCCCCATGAATTGTCTTGACATCCTGTTGTCTCACCTTTCAAGTATGCCCCAAGTATTATATGTAAACCCCGCAGGCCTGTCAAGCAGGATTTGACATTGAAGTAGTATTGACACTTGAGTGTGAAAAAGGAAGCCCACAGCCCCTACCCTGCATACTCGGTGGAGGTCAGAGGAGTCATGTCTTTTCGTTCAGTTCAGCCTGTTGTCTGCTCCTAAGAGGCATTTTATACCTATTCACTCCTATTCAATGCTAATTAATGCTAAAAGCTTGAGAACCAATGTAAATTAGCCTCCAGGAGCTTCAGGCATGGAAAACGTAGCTTCTGAAAAGTTACTTTTACTTAATATTTATTGAAAATCCGACTTCACCCTTACATTTTTTTTTTTATAACTATTAAAAATATTTGTTTAATTATTTTTCTTGCTGCTTACATTCACAAGATACAGTTTTAGGATTTTAATCTGCCCTCTGGTTTTCTAAATTGGACATCTAGGCCTGCCACATTGAAAATAGCCTCTGGGCGCTAGTCACTGGAAGAACTTATTAAAATTACATTTCTACATGCCTAAAATATCATGCACCCTGCCTTGTTGGCTACAAGGCCTATATAGGGGAGACTTATTAAAATGTAAAAGCTTGATTTTTACTTGTCGAAATGGTTTAATTTGACAGCTCGAATTACAATTCTTTATACTGCTACAGTCAGGCTGCAGTGGTAGGCCTGAAGCCTGATTTGCACAGCCACTGTAGTGGGAGGGGCAACTGAGGCCGCAGACCACTAGTGGCATGTATCTTCCAGGCCCTGGGTACACTGTGTACCACCTCCTAGGGACTTATAGGTAAATTATATATTCCAATTAAGAATATGCTAATTCGACCAAGTGGAGTGTTGCAAAGCCAGCAAACATGTAGGGTGCAGCAAACGCGGAACTATTCAGGGTGACCACAGAGAAAAGGCTATTTCCTAATTAGATGGTCAGATATGGGACCCGGAGAGCCCCAGTTTATGGATTGGTGTGGGTTTTAAGTAACAGAATGGGAGGGTTTCACGCAATGGCTAGAGGGTGGTCCATGGAGGACACACGAAGAGGTGCAGTGGAGAGAGGGTCGTCCGTGGGGGAGATGGGTAGAGGTGCAGCGGAGAGAGGGTGGTTCTTGGAAGAGACGGGAAGAGGTGCAGTGGGAATGGGTGGTCTGTGGAGGGTACGGGAAGAGGTGGATGCAGTGGAGGGGGGGCTTGAGCCAGGTTACCAACTTGCTTTATTAGAACCATCATGTAAACTGCACTTTTTTAAACCTGCTAAAGCGCATTGGGTCGCGCCAACCTTGCCTGGACTCTGTGTGGTCTCTGCTGACTTCTCCTGACACCTTGCAGCACCCGCTCCGCGGGTGCCGCTGCGCCATACCAACGCGAGGAGGAACAGTCCGGGAGACCGGGGAAACACTTTTTCGGCGTCGGCGGAGGGCTGCAGGGCTGCGAGCGTGACAGGGACTCCAATTCCCAGGAGTCCCTGACAGACCGTGGTCAACTTCCGGTCCGCTCTCCCTGCCGGCCCGCCCCCGCCCACCGGAGTGCATTTTTAAACCCCTGGCTGACAAGCCCTCACTGGGACACTTTTTTAAACCTGCTAAAGCGCATTGGGTCGCGCCAACCTTGCCTGGACTCTGTGTGGTCTCTGCTGACTTCTCCTGACACCTTGCAGCACCCGCTCCGCAGGTGCCGCTGCGCCATACCAACGCGAGGAGGAACAGTCCGGGAGACCGGGGAAACACTTTTTCGGCGTCGGCGGAGGGCTGCAGGGCTGCGAGCGTGACAGGGACTCCAATTCCCAGGAGTCCCTGACAGACCGTGGTCAACTTCCGGTCCGCTCTCCCTGCCGGCCCGCCCCCGCCCACCGGAGTGCATTTTTAAACCCCTGGCTGACAAGCCCTCACTGGGACACTTTTTTAAACCTGCTAAAGCGCATTGGGTCGCGCCAACCTTGCCTGGACTCTGTGTGGTCTCTGCTGACTTCTCCTGACACCTTGCAGCACCCGCTCCGCGGGTGCCGCTGCGCCATACCAACGCGAGGAGGAACAGTCCGGGAGACCGGGGAAACACTTTTTCGGCATCGGCGGAGGGCTGCAGGGCTGCGAGCGTGACAGGGACTCCAATTCCCAGGAGTCCCTGACAGACCGTGGTCAACTTCCGGTCCGCTCTCCCTGCCGGCCCGCCCACCGCCCTCTATCACTTCCTATATCTAGGGTTAAATCTCCCGCAGCGCGGGACGCAGCCCGGGACAAGACCGGGCTAAGAGCGGGCCGTTTGAGGCCGTTCGAGGACGGCAGAGGACGGCCCCGGCCCTTATCCCCCTATCGGCTTTACCCAACATCCAAGGTAGGCGGGATAATTAACCGCTATTGACTTTTACTAAAAACTGATACTTCCCAACTGTTTGGATACAAGAAACATTTTAATCCCTGATAGGACTTTGATATCTGCATAGATTATTTGTGTAAATTACCGTGTTTAGTTGCTATCTCCCATAATTGTTCCACGTAGAAAATATGCCATTACGTTCAGGCAAAACACGCATTGTCCAAGTTCAGACCCCTAAAGGAGTGGTTTCGGGGCCATTGGATGTTTTTATTTCTCGTGCCACAGGTATACTGGAAAAAGAAATCGCTATGGTAGAGAAACGTCTTTCAATTGACCTACTTAGTGAAAAACGCTCTTCACTGGGTAGGCTGGCTACGATCCCTAGCCCTGTGACACAACCCCATGCAGCTTTTAATTGTATTCATTCAGCAACCATTGAGGCTCTAGTACATATAGATAGTGAAGGGGTTGACTTGCCCGTACATATGCCAGGCCATGTTGAACATAATCTAGATGATTCTGAGGCGAGTAGAGAAACTGCATCTCAGGTTAGTTTTGAATCAGACTATACCTCAGAAACGCACCAATCATCTCCCGAGCCCCCTAAAACAGTCTCCAAAAGGGTAATACAAATGAACACCGTCGGTGCTGATATGGCAACAAGGAAGAGAAAGCACAACACGAATTACCTAGAGGGGAGAGAACGAAAAATGCCCAAATTAAAAGTAAAAGAAACCGCAGACAACTGCCATGGCAATCCAACATCATTAGCTATGGGTAAACCGGACGATAACAAACACTGTCCCAGTACTTTTCCTAATATCCCTTGCCCTTCCCTTATCTCGCTTGGATCCTCTGACCCCTGCCCCACCTGTCAAAATAGCGATGAATCATTGTTGGTTAAAATCGAGGCTTTGATGAAAAACCTCTTATTGCCTGTTCTAGAGCGGACCAGGTTAATGACCCAAAAAATTGAATCCCTGGAGGCAGTAGTAAACACTAATTCAGCCCTACTAGTATCACTAACTAGCTTGAGCCAAGGGGGGGCTAATCTATTACAACCAGCAAACAATGCTCAAATAAATACTTCCCCATCTTTTAATAATAAACCCCTTGGGGTAGTAATTAATGGACCAATGAGGGGAGGAGATCCTAAGGTTGCACCTAAAAACACATCAGTGGCCGCATCCCAATCATCGCAGAAAAAGCAGTCTGTGGCCAAACCTGACAGCTTAATCCCCGCTAGACCCCACTTAACTAGACCACCATCCCTGGCCCAACCCAGTCTGAATACCCCTCGGTCTCTTTTCTCAGGGCCTCTAGCTAACCAAAAACGTAACACCTTAAAACCCCCGGTTGAAAAACATCATAGAAATACCAAGTCACGGGTTGATCTCCCTACCGAGGCTGCACTATACACAATAGTTTTGACTGGTGTAGCCCCCCTCCAACCCGGTAAGAGGGAGACTTTTGATGATCTACGAAATAAGGTGACCTTTTGGTTAAATAAAAACCGACCGCTACCCCCCTCACTGCCCACTGAAATTCTGTTTGTGAGAAGGGTGGACTGGGTGGGCCATGGTACAAAAGATCTGGAGGGCGATTGTATACTGATCTCGTTTAAGGATCCTTGGGTAGTGGAAATAATTGGTAGAAAAGCGAGGTTTGCCAGACAGGGGGATGTTCAAACATTGAGCCTATCATACTTTTACCCGCATAGGCAGAGTAGTACCCAGATGGGTCCTAGACTTGGCCAATCCAACATTAGGAGTTATCCAACCATGAGGACTCCCCAGCCTACCCTCTTCCCATTTCTTTCCAACCAATTCGGCCCATTATCTGGTCTTGAGGCCAACGATTGACTTCATTCTCGACCTGGCATAGTAAATCCAGGGTCTCTGCCAGCTAGGCCGTGTAATGAGCCTTCGCAGTTTGTAATTGCAGAGGTAGAGCAAATGGGGGCCCCAATAATAGCAAGTACTACTAGACTACCCTTAAGGGAAGTAGAAGCCTCCCGGAAGACAGGGAAAAATTGGAGCACCCCTGGGTGCACCATAAATGGGTGTGATGCTGAGAATAATTCGGATGCTTTAGTAGCCCTGGACCTGGTGGTACACCCTGTGACCCACGCTCCAGAACTACTTACCATTGTCTTTTGGAATGTTGCAGGGGTTAAAAGTCGTATTCACTCAGATGACTGGCTGGAGTTTATAGATAAATATGATATCATCCTACTCCAGGAAACCTGGGCAACTGAACCAATATTTAGGCAGGGATATACTAACTTTTTTAAACTTGCAATTAGAAGTCCCAAAGGGAGAGCTTCAGGGGGCTTATTGATCTGGGTGAAACAATCCCTGGGATTTCACTCTACAGAAATAACATCACATAACTCCGACCTCCTTATAATTAGGTTGAGCAAGACTGGTTGTCGGGATATGATTCTGATTAATGTATATGCCCGAGGCTTGCCAGGAGGTCGCTCCCCTCTCCTGTTGGAAGCATTGGATCCCATTTTAGACGATCTTGATAGTGATCTTGTAACCCTCCTGGCTGGAGACCTAAACTGTACCTTTGAGCCATTGCTTGACTCAGGGGACAGTTGGGGCTACGCGGAGGATGCAGTATGGGGTATCCCTGAACTGATGCCCTGTAAATCAGTAATGGCAACGGAGGCAGCAGTGAATTGGACGGCTCTTTGCCTTGATAGGGGCTTTCGGGCTGTCAATGGCCGCGCCAAATCAGACCAGGAAGCAAACTTTACATTTGATAACGGGTTGAGAAAAAGCCGTATCGATTATATCCTATTAAAAGTAGGAGACTGGCCTCTTATGATGGACATGGAAGTTCTCCCCCGCCCAGAAAGCGACCATAACCCCTTGTCCTTAAAATTAAAATTACCAGGTTTAGTGAGAGCTGAGAACCCTGGTACTGCACAGACTGGGGATGCCTTCCTAACCAATGATAGGAAGAGATTAAAATGGTCCAAAATAGTGGAGGATGTTACTTTAAGGGATGAGGTAAATATAAAAGTCAGCAACACATATAGTGAAATGCTGGCATATGATCATCTGGGGGATAATCACGAAATGGCCAACCATATTGTTAACCTCCACAATCGTTGTTTTGCTGACCTCAAATCCCTGCTTTCAAAACCACGGCCTAAGGCAAACCCCAAAATGCCGATCTGTCCCAAGAAATGGTATAATACTAAATGTAGGGAAGCCCATACCAAACTTATAAGGGCAGTTAAGTCCAGAGTTATGATCTCAGTGAAAGAAGCTAGATCAAACTATAAGAAAACGCAGTGGGAAGCTAAGCGGGTGTGGGAGGATAAGCATTGGTCGGATTTATTGGAGGCTACCACTTCAAACAATCCCATTAAGTTCTGGGAAATAGTTAAGTGGGGGAAAGATCCCGATGCATGCATCCCCGTAAATCATGTGTCCCCTGTGGAATGGGTAATGTTTTATTCGACCCAGTTTTGTGCCGAAAACCCTAATCCCCCCAGCATTATGGCGATGGTATCCAAGCCACCCTTGCAAACTAGGATTATTACCTTTTCGGAAAAAGAGGTCGAACTGGCTATAGGTCTTACAATGCGAGGGAAAGCACCGGGCATGGATCTCATACCAGCCGACCTGTTTAAAACCGACCCCGCTTTATGGACACCCTACCTTACTAAAGTGGCTAATTCAATAGCCGCTGGTGCAAGTATACCAAAATCCTGGAAGGGGGCTGAGATATTACCCATCTACAAAAAGGGCAGTAGGTCAATTCCGGGTAACTACCGCCCAATTAGCCTCATTGATACAACCCAGAAACTTATTGCACGTATGATTTTAGGTAGGGTCCAAGGATGGATCGAACTAGAGGACATTCTATCTCCAATGCAGGCGGGCTTCAGATCGGGAATGAGCACCATTGACCAGGTGTTCAGATTTTGTCTGATCTACTGGAAGGTGGTTCAGCTTGGCGGTGGTACAATCTACGCAGCGTTTCTTGATCTGAGGTCCGCGTTCGATCTTGTCCCTAGGGATAAATTGTGGGGAGTTTTGAGGAGCTTGGGAATGCCCGAGGAGCTATTAGTTTTAATAGTCAAATTGCATGAAGACAATTTTGCGAGGGTGAGATGGGGTGGCCAGGGGCAGGTGACGGAACACTTCCCAGTAACCAGGGGTGTCCGCCAGGGGTGTGTTTTGGCACCTACCCTTTTTTTTATTGTTTATTGACCAAGTGGTCAAATTTTTTAAGGATACCCCAACAGACGCCCCGATGCTTGCAGGTCAGCGTTTCCCGATGCTCATCTTCGCTGATGACACTCTTCTCCTTTCCCGGACACGCTCTGGTCTTCAGCGGGCATTGGATCGGTTTGGGGAGTTTTGTGCCATCAGTGACCTTAAGGTGAACGTCGGGAAAACCAAGCTTATGGTATTAACAAGGAATCGCCCTGTCCGGTGCGCAGTTAACATGGGTGGTGTTAAACTGGACCAAGTGGAGAATATGGTGTATCTAGGGGTCACCCTAGACAGTCGTCTGGGATGGAAAGCACAAGTCGAAGCTCAACAACTAAAGCTTGCCCGCCTTACCGGCTGCCTATTAAGTGAACAAAAAAGATCTATCACTAAGCGGGTTTGTCCGGTTCTCAAGATCTATGATGCTAAAATTAACCCAGCAATTTTATATGGTGCAGATTTGTGGGGTTATATGGATCTTATGGGTTTGTACAAAATACAATGCAAATTCCTGCGTAACCTAGTGGGTTTGCCACAGTCGACCCCCTCTATCCCTCTTTGCTTGGACATGGGTTGCCCCCCGATTAATGAGATGGCTAAATTTAGATTGGTTGCTTTTTGGAGGCGTTTGTGGACAACCCCTGAACTTACCCTATTTGCTACTGAGGTAGCCGAAGTTAGGTCACTCGGGGGTTCAGGTAAAATTAAATGGTTTAAAATGGTAAAATCTATCCTGACGGATATGGGGCTAGAGCAACTTTGGACATCCCCTTCTACCAGCACTTTTCCATCTAAATTAGCATTTAAGGAACTGTACTGGGCCACGCTCCGTCAGAATAGAGTCAATGCCTCAAGCTCTACCAATCTTACGGGTAGGTTCCTGTCATTTAAGTTGGACTTGTCCCGTGAACTCTATTGGGATTCAATCTCCAAAACACTGGACAGGAAACTCTACCATCAGTTTCGGGTGGGTGCATTACCATTGAATATTTTCACTAATAGCTGGAAAAAGAGTACTGTGGATCATTGCAGATGGTGCCCAGGCCACAAGGAAACAATAGGACAATTCTTGTTTGCTTGCCCTAGATATCTAGCACCCAGAGCCAAATGGTTAAAGCCACTGTTTCAGCGTATGCCCATAAGAAAATCTGAAGAGGCTATTCGTGTATTAACAACTAACACCTCTGAGTTCATTTCAGTGTGCCTGGCTAAATACCTGGGGTGGGCCTGGATACTGAGGTTGAAACCGTAGTATAACTACTGCATTGACCATGATAATGCTCCCCCATGATGTACTGAGCTCTATCAAAACAGGCTGCTCATTTCTGCTTATGTTATCGTAAACTGCTTGGAATTTAATTGTAAACTTTTGTGCTTTTATTCCTGAGCTTAATCTTAGTATTTTTTTTTTTTCCCAGGTTTGTCTTTTTTGTCATTTAATACTAGTTTTATGAATCTAAAGATTATGTATTTTTTTAAAATAAGCCCTGTTTGTCAAATGTTTGTTAAATGTTTGTCTTTTATGATTTTTTATGAATCGAAATAAAGACTTTAAAACCTGAACCTGAACCTGAAACTGCACTTTCTATGTTGCAAACCATTCTCATCTAGCACTTTAGTATAATTGTCTCTAGTGAGTTTTACAGGGACGGCCCCCCTGAATGCCTTTAGTGACTAGCTAGATTGCCAGGACCAGGAGACAGATGACCTTAGGTTTGCAGTGGGAGGGACAGACACATGGACAGAATTGCAGTGTCACTTTTACAACTCTTTGGTTGTCATTAAATACTGAACCAAGCAGACGTGTCCAAATTCTCACGTCAAAACCTTTCTCTCATCCCACCCTTCCCTCCTTGCTTTCACCCTCTCTTCTTTCTCGCTTCCACCTTCTTTCCTGCCTTGTGATCCTCTTTTTGGCTGTTTTTCTATTTCTCTCTCCCGCGGTCTCTTTTTACTGTTCTCTCACTCCATTTCTCATTTTCATTTTCTCTTCTTTTTCGCTCAAACGATTTCTCTTTCCCCATTTTATTCTCTTCTGATTCTCTTTATCTGTTTCTCATTCTTGTTTTTTTAACTCCCCCATCTCGTCACTTCGCTATCACGTCACCTCTTTGGCACTCTCTCTCTCCTTCTTTCTCTGTATCTGTTCCTGTCCTCCCTCTCTTTATCTTCCTATCTCTTTCTTCCTCTCTCTTACCTCCCTGCACTGTAACTCTCCTTTGTTGTCCAAAACTATCTATTTTCTGCTTCTTACATCCTGTTTTCCAACTCTCTCTCACTACCTTGCACCCCCCTATTGCACCCCACAATTGCAGGATGCGAGACGGCTCCGAGGTTCTCTTGAGAGCCCCCACCGGCCCCCTCATGGAAGAGTGGATCTCAAAGATACAGATGAATTCAGGTGAGGAGCGGCTCCTGTGGGACATGTATGATGGGAGAGAACATGTGTGTGCTGGAAACAGATCTCCATGGTGTGTGTAACGAGCCGGGTCTGGTGGCTCAGTGGACTAAAGCAGCCACTGCAGGGGCCTGTGTTTGACCTCATGGTCACAGGTTCAAATCCTGGCGGGTCCACTCAGCCTTTCATCCTTCTGAGGTCGATAAAATGAGTACCATTGAGTTGGGTAACAATAGACATCTGTTATTCAGCGCCAGGACACCTATGGGTAATCGTGCGCTTTACAACTACACCTGTTATGTTATGTTACGAGTGAGTCACGAACATTTAACGCTTTAACAGCGTGCGGGTGTCCTAAAGGGTTGGCGGGGCTGTGTCGGCCATTAGACGTGCGCAGCACCAGCGAGGTAGCGCTCGCGACATCCAACGGCCGACGGCAGCACGCAAGAGGTTAAAGTAGCAGTCCTGTATTCCTGTTTTACGTTCTCTTACTTGCTTTCCTTTATTAGCTTCAAAACATCTCAAATAGAAATAAAATGGAAATATTCAGGGAATATTCATTTACAGTTAGTACAAATGGGAAGGTTTGTGCCATCTTTGTACCTTTACTACTCAGAAGTTGGATGTATAAGTACCACGTCACAAAGTTATGAAGCATATGATGGCCTGACGGCGGCAGACCACCCAAAAATCGTAATCAGGCTCTAAGGTCCCGATTCACAGAACTAACTTACGACAAAATCATAAACTTACTACTTTTGGTATTCACAGAAGACATTAAGTAGTCTTAAGTTAGGGTTTTGTCTTAAGTTAGGATTTTATCTTACTTAAACTTAAGTTTGTCATAAGACAAAATCCTAATTTAAGACAAAATCCTAATTTAAGACAAAATCCTAACTTAAGACAAAATCCTATTTTAAGACAAAATCTTAACTTAGGACAAAATCCTATCTTAAGACAAAATTCTAATTTAAGACTACTAAATGCCTCCTGTGTATACCAAAAGTAGTACGTTTAGGATTTTGTCATAAATTAGTTCTGTGAATTGGCCCTTAAATGTTTGAAAGATTGTTTCATTTATGTTCAAGGTAAATATATATGTATTTTTAATGTATTACTTTCGAAAACAAATATACTTTTTAAAATTATAAAGAATGTTTGTTACATTTACATGTATATAAGTGATGTTTTGGCCCACAGTATTTTTGTGGTCAGTATACTGGCACTTAACCGCTTCCGTGCGGCGCGTTAGCCGCGCCCTGTGCTGGACATTCCAGAACAGGGCGCGGTCGTGACGGAACCGTTCCGTCATCAGCACAGCTCAGCCGTAACTGATGACGGAACGGTTCCGTCACCAGCATCGAAGGGGTTAATATAATATGTATATGTAAAGTCAATATTTTTGATCTCAATATTTTTTCAGCAATTTTTTTGTATCACATTGTTTTCTGGTCCATTTTTGTGTCATAGAATCTTGTGTGTGTGTTGGTCTGTGTGCATGTGGTTTTGATATGCCAGCAGTGTTTGTACGGGGTCTTCCTGACGGGAGCGGGGTCTGTGCATTGTGCTTGTCTGTGTTGTACACCAGCAGGAGAAGACTCTGATCATGTATGTGTGTGTGGCTTTGAATGAGAGGTAGCAATCTGTGCATGTCATGTGTGTGTCTTTATCTTTGTGGTGCTCACTTAGGGGAGAGTGATCTGTTAGTGTGTGTGTGTGTGTGTGTGTGTGTGTGTGTAGTATGCATGTGCGGTACGAACTTGTGTCTGTGTGTGCTTGTGTGTGGTGCGTGTGCAGAGGAGAGGTCAGTGCATTTGTGTGTATGTCTGTATGGGTTTGTGCTTGTGTGGTCTGCATGCATGTGAGGGGAATCTATATGTGAATGTGTGTGTCTGTGTGCTTGTGTTTGAAATATGCATGCTGAGAGTCCATGTATGTGAGTCTCTAACTCTCACACTTCTCTCACATTGTATGACAGGGTTCGATGAGGAGGATTTCTTCCAGGCGGCTGCGCGTCCACCGGAGGGGACCCCGCCTCCCACGTCAGGGTAAGGATATGGTCTGTGTGGTTCACATGTGTTCCATAAGGACAGCCTGGAAAGGGAATGATACAGCAGCCACTGAATCGCTGTCACTGTGACACTCATGGGGAGGGGGTCTGTCAGGCAGGTTCTTGAACCTCAATCTTGAGTTCGCATCTTCGAGAGGTCGATGAAGAGTTCTGTGAGGCGCTCTGTGCTGAAGAAGCCACTGCTGTGAAGGGTTGATGGAAGATTAGCCCCCTCGCCGCGGGGCTAATTCCCCCGCGGCGAGGGGGGCCGCACGCCGCGGTGCTGATGACGAGCTGAAATTGTCATGGCCACGCCCGCTCAATGGAACGCCCAGCACAGCGGGGTAATTATCCCCGCGTGGGCGTTCCGTGGAGGCCATGACGAGCTCAGCACACGCCCACCGTGCTGCATGACGAGCTGAGCTCGTCATCAGCATGCAAGAGGTTAATCTGGCAGCTTGGCTCAGGGCCAGATGGAGTCTGCGATTGAGGAATATAGCCTGTTACTAAGCTTGCTATTACAATATGTTCTATTACAACGCGGTCGTTACACCGACCGTATTGTTAGAAAGCGATACCTTTACATCGCAACTCATTACATCGACTTGCTGTAGGGGGGCTTGCTGGACTTAGGAATAGTATCATTTTCTATTGCAACTCAAGCGTGTGCAACAGTAGGGAAGGTGTTAGAATAGTAAATTATACTATTCCTTAGGTTAGAGCGCTCCCTACAGCAAGTCGATCTAAAGTCTATGTAAAAGGTATTACGTTCTAACAACGCGGTCGAAGTAACGACCACGTTGTAAAAGGAACGTAATGTAGTAGAAGCGTTGTAAACACTGTTTCCCGCGATTGAGGCCTTTGGGGAAATCAAAATAGAGAAAGTTAGCATAGTCGATCCTTGAAATGACCAAGGCCACGACTACTAGGACAAGGGCTTTGTGGGGAAGGAGTTTCCTAAGATTCCTGATTCTTCGGAGTTGCAAGAAGCATTGGGAAGTGACTGCTCCTAGCTAGGGCTTCATCCAGAGAGCCTCGTCACTCAGTGCCCGGAGGCTATTTACTGCTTTTTTGAGCTGTGGAGGAGTTGACTGCCTAGTTGTATATTCTGACATTCATTTCTTTTATAGATTATATTAAAAAGTTAATATAGGTTATACAGGAATGCTTATGGGCATTTCATGTGTTGGTCCCCCTCTCTAGAAACTAGGGTCTAGATGTAGGTAATTGAAATTTATGGACTCTAAAATACCGAATTTTACCAAATCGGTATTTTAGAATCGGTAAATGCAATGTAGGTAAAAAATCGGTATTTTTTACAGATTCAGTAAAATTCGGAATTTGCCATTTGGAATTTACCAAATCGGTAAATTTACCGAATCGGTAAATTTACGGAATCGGTACATTTACGGAATCGCTAGTTTTTTGGGCCCCTACATCTCAATATCCAAATACCGGTCGGTAAATGCCGAAATTCTGTATTTTCGGCCGTTACCGACCGGTATTTGGCTACCTACATCTGGCCCTAAAATCTAATTTTAGAGGTGCCCTTCTTGTGATGTCAGATGTGAATACCTACTCCTGTAGTCTCATGTTGGGTGAGTGTTTCTTGTCTAGCCTGACACCTCATGGTGTCTCATGTCAGATGTGAGTAGCTGCTCCTGAACGCTCATGTCAGGTGATCCCCTCTGACGTTGTCCTATTCAGAGATCACAAAGATCTACTTCAGAAGCAAGTAGCTCTCCCAGTGCAGGGATCTGAAGTTGTCTGTGTTAAGTACACACAGCTGTTCCCGCCCACAGACTTTCCCTGTATTGATCTGGAGATCCTGAGTGTTCCGGTGGCATCTCTGAGTAGCTGGTGCTATCATGACCTCTCGAGTCATCCCCGCTGTGAGTAAGTCCATTGGCTTCTGTGGATTTCCTATTGTATTTTATCATATGTACTGATGGCTTTAAGTGGGCCGGGTCTCACCGGGTCTGAGCACCAGCAGTCTTTTTAACCCGTTGCGTGCCCGTGACGGAACCGTTCCGTCACGAGCCTCGGGTGGGCTGTGCTGGTGATGGAAAGGTTCCGTCACGGCCCGCTCGCCGCGCCTGCGTGGCGCGAATTCCGCGCTTTCGCTGAGCGTTCTAAAGAGCGAGTGGGGCCAGGACGGAACCGTTCCGTCACAAGCACAGCTCACCTGAGGGCCGTGACGGAGCGGTGACAGCAGCCACATCGATATGCGCTGCTCACACTGCTCACTTCTCACCAGTGTGCGCGTGCTCACACTGCTCACTTCTCACCAGTGTGCGCGTGCTCACACTGCTCACTTCTCACCAGTGGAGAAGTTACGACATGACGCCATGCCAGGTGAGCGTTGTAGGGGAAGGGAAATCCTTTAAAGCGAGTCATTTTCTCTCTGGATTTCCCTTCTCTTTTTGAATCTCAGGAGCAGCAACATTGTCATGGTGTCACCAGGGCTTTAAGTGGAAGCTTTTACAATATTACTTACACGCCGTAGTTGCTGCATATTTATCTTATGCAACTAACAACCATTGACAAAGCCAATACTCCTGACTTGATGTAGGTATGATGTTACTTGTTGTATGATATATCTGGATGCAATGACAGAAACCGCAAAATACAAGTCGTGCGGCACACTATGCTAAGCAGAGATTTTTAGTTTATGTGTTTTTAAGCCACACCCTTAACGCCTTAACCGCGGCGGTTTATCCGCCGCGGTGCGGGCGTTCTAAAGAGTGGGCGGGGCTCTGTCGGCCGTTGGCCGACAGCAGCACTAGGGAGGTAGTGCTCTCGTCTGCCAATGGCCGACGGGAGCACGCAAGGGGTTAATTACGTGGCCACGCCCCTTTGAAAGACCCTCCAGTTTTTTCATCCCACTTAACGCCCTGTGTGTAGCCTTTAGCAAAACAGGCAATATTGGAATTCCAAGAAAAACACTACAACAGAATAAGCTGCTCACGCAGGGGCTCAGGACAGCGTGAGCTACCTGTGTGGATAGATGGATGTCAGTGAACATGACATGGTTAGTCAGTCCAAGGCTCCGCTTTACATGTCTGGATCATTCTGAGAGTTTTAGTGTCGGTTCACTTCAATCGAAACAATCTGTGTAACATACACAGGACGAGCGTTCCTTCTCACACCTGGCGGCCAAGGCTTGGAACAACCACCCCCTACACGCAGGATGGCACCTTCGATCCAGCAATAATAAAATATACGCAAGACCCAGCTTTGAAGAGGGGTCGGTCGAGGGTTCGCACTGGTTCGTCTGTTCTACACCCACCCTTTTTGTTCTATCAGTCTGTACTAATGGACATAAGGGACTTGCCCCAATGACTCCCCTTCGTCAGCTGCTTCACCTCCGTTCAGTAGCACAGCAGGTTCAAGAGGGGGTGAAGTAGCATTTTTGGGGGACCCCTTGTGAAGGCACCGGCCTACCTGTTGTTGTGTCCTGCTGGACACAGTCTAGCGTTTCAGCCAGCCACTCCCTCGAGGGCTGGCCCAAACACACACCCCCTCACCCATTCAACACGGGCGTTCAGTCAGGCGACCCTGCAAATAAAAGAGCCCGAGTGCATTTACTCGAGGCTGGTTCACAGTACCATATTCGCTGTGTCCGTGTTGGCATTCCTACATCATGCGGGCCTAGGGCCAAGAACAGAACACTGGCGATGAGGCGGGATTGACCCCGTGTGTTTGCTGACAGAGGGCCCGATTCACAGAACTAACTTAAGACAAAATCCTAAACTTACTACCATTTTGGTATTCACAGAAGGCACTTACTCCTTTCGGTATGCACAGAAGTTAGGAGTCCTAACTTTGGGGCTCCTAAAGGCTTTCTGTGAATACCGAAAGTCTTAAAGTTAGGATTTTTCTCAGTTTAGGAGTCGTAAAGTTAGGAGTCCTAACTTTACTACTCCTAAACTGAGAAAAATCTTAATTTTAAGACTTTCGGTATTCACAGAAAGCCTTTAGGAGTCCTAAAGTTAGGAGTCCTAACTTTACTACTCCTAAACTGAGAAAAATCTTAATTTTAAGACTTTCGGTATTCACAGAAGGCCTTTAGGAGTCCTAAAGTTAGGAGTCCTAACTTTACTACTCCTAAACTGAGAAAAATCTTAACTCGAAGACTTTCAATATTCACAGAAGGCTATTAGGAGTCCTAACTTCTGTGAATACTGAATTGAGTAAGTGCCTTCTGTGAATACCAAAATGGTAGTAAGTTTAGGATTTTGTCTCAAGTTAGTTCTGTGAATCGGGCCCAGAGTCTCTCGTCGTCCCATCGGAAGGATCATAGCATGTTTTTAGACTGCGCCCCCGACGTGCATCCTGCAGCTGGTAGTGAGGAAGTTGGCAGGAGGTGTGTGAAGAGGGCATGACAAAGCGCCTGGTATCTCCCTATAACGGGAGCAAAAAGGAGCTGCTCTGTGGTATGGTGGAACAAGCCAGGCAACCCGGGTAAGAATTCACTGGCGGAAAAGGTCACAGCATCCTGAGAAGTGCCTGGGGGTGAAAGCAGGGCAGTGTGACAAGGGGCATACAGCGGTTACAAGAGAAGGCACCCTGGGCCCCTTGACGTGTGGAGGGGCCTGTGCATGCCCAGGTTCCCGTCTGCAGAGATGCCTGCAAGCTGCCCCCTCAGCTGTCCCATTGCGGAAGAAGAGGAGCGCCTATTCCGACATGGCGCGACACAAGTGAGCCATACCCGGTATTAGCGGTGCTACACTTTGTGTCCCCCAGAGAAGTGCCAGTGGCACAGCCAGGGCCGGACTGAGAACCAAAACGGGCCCTGGCAAAGTGCTCGGTCGGCCCCCTGGGTGCGCGACCGAGCTCTTTGTCGGGCCGGTTTTCGGACGATTTTGTTACAGGGCCGCTTTTGCAGCTATGCTTCAAAAAAGGCCCCCATGGCCCAAAACCGGCCCCCACCCTTGCGGCGCACCGGGGGATTGCCCGGTGCCCGCAACGGCCAGTCCGGGCCTGGGCACAGCAGAAGACTGGTGCACCCCCGAGGCATCCTGCTGCCCCGATAACGACGTATGAAGGCTGGTCTGCCTCCGACGCTGCCCTAGCAGTGCCCTGGTAAATAAGGCTCTGATCGGACATAAGCAGCCGATCGCGACACCCCGCCAGCAGGAGTGATGCAGCAGTATGAGAGAAGCCCCGGCTGCCTGCTCATGTGCTGTCCGACGGCAAAAGGGGAGCAGCCTGAACCAGCCCCGAAGAAATGAGCAAAAGGTGCACAGCGCGACAGCACGACCCCCAGCAGCGACATGTGCAGTGGTGAGAGGTGCCCTGGCTGAATCGGTGGTAGGAGGCCTGTACCCCATTGTATTAGCATTGCCAATAAATGCTGGACTCGCTGCCAGGTACAGCTGTGCCCCCATGCCGGAGAAAGGGAACATGCCGCACTTTTGGATGTCTGTGTCAAACCCGTCTTTAAAAAGATGAGCTGCGTTTTCACTCTGCAAGCTGTGCTTGGTGCCGACATAGGTTCCAGGCACTATTCGCTATACTTGAAAATGCTGCAACTTCCCGAACCGAGAGTTGATGCAGAAGAACTGAGGGGCATATTATCAAGAACGGTGTTAAAATTATCAGCGGTTTAGCGGCAGCAAACTGCAGCTAAAGCGGCGATAATGGGCTTGATAATATGGCCTGGAGAATTCCAATAGAAGCCCATGTTCACACCAGAACATGGGCTTCTATGGGAATTCTCAAGGGCATAATATCAAGCCCATTATCGCCGATTTTTCCTGCCGCTAAAGCGGCGATAATTTTATCGCCGTTCTTGATAGTATGCCCCCTGGTTTTTGGCACAACACATCCCGATTGTACTAAAGCAGTCTTCCAGCTGGTGAGTGTGCCAACAGTGCCATCTAGTGGCTGTTTTGTGCTACCACAGTCACATTAAAAAGAACTTTAGTTTAACCCCTTAAATGCTGCCGTTGGACGTCGCGAGCACTACGAAGTGCTGCGCACGTCCAACGGCCGACGCAGCACCCCCCGTTTTGCGGGAACCGATTGCTGCAACCTGCGATCAGTGCAAGGGAAGAACTTTCTGCATGTGTTTTTGTTAAGAAAAAGAAAGAAAACTCAATAGTACCAAAGGTACAGCAGGAGCACAGGACCGGCTGTTGCATCACAACATGATTGAGGGACAACGAGCACCAACATAAAGAAAACAAGAGGCAACTACTGCCGCAGTAGCACAGCCCGCAGCGTCAGCAAGGCTGCCACGGCCCTCAGAGGGCCCAAGACGGGTGAACACAGACTCCTATCCCCCACAAGGCCCTGCTCATGAGCCAGCGAGTACCTCTGCATAGCAGTCAGAAAACTGTTTCCTCAGAGAAGATGCAATTTGTGTGGCCTGAGGAAAGAAGCCACCTAACTTGAAGTAGTTTCCCTATGAGAGAGGCGAGGGTTACAACACCCAGTGGCTGTCTGCCACCACCGCAAGGGAAGAGGGCAGGCACTGTCTCGAGGGATGTATGACATTACAACGCATACTTTTACAATGCATACCTTTACAACGCATTTTTTACAACGCAACATCCATTACTGCAGCGGCGTCGGAGGGCTGGTTGCGGCTTGTGACGCTGGGAGCGGCTGCCCCGAAACTGTGGCGGCCGGGACTAGGGCCGGGACCAGAGCGGAGCAAACGCCGGACCCTTCCCCCGCTCCGGAGCAGAAGCGGAGGCTGTTGAGGGTTGTGGCAATCACGACGACATCGGCAGCAGAGGACAGCAGAACACCGGGACCAGCGTGAACAACAGAACACCCCCTTCCCCCGCAGCAGAAGGAATCCTACCGCCTACCGACAGCAGAGGACGACGGTGACAGCCGGGACCAGCGAGGAACGAGGCGACAACTTCAGAGCTCCCCCCCCCTCCCTCCCTCCCTCCCGGAGTATCCCAGGACCAGCGCGGGACCAGCCTCGTCAATAGACGCCCCCCCCCCCTCTCGACCTGCTCCCGCTCCGCAGCGGAGGACTCCTGGCGGTCTTGAGGGTTGTGAGGGGCTGGGGGAGACCAGCAGACCACGGGCGGCGGTGGATGCCCTCTCTCCCTCCCTCCTATAATGGCTGAAACAAGAATGTCTCTACTTTCAACTTTCCTGCAGAGGACCCGCGAGAGCTACTTCACAGGGTCTTTGCCAAATAAGGTACTTTCTTGAATTCGCTTATTATGTTATTTAAACCCTTTGTCCAAAATGGCGGGGTCCAGAAACTAAGGCAATAAATCACCTGTGCCTCAGATGCCCACGAGGCTCCTGCAAGATAAGACTCCCTCGCAGCTACGTAGAAACTGGGTTAGCTGAAAGCGAAACTGCCCTCCCTGCTCACAAAGCAACAAAAATAAAAAGAGGACTACTGGCTCCTTCTCCCATATGGGGCGGCCACTCATCCTTTCAGTCACACTATCTGAACTTACACTAAGATCTCAACATCGGCTACCACTTAGTCTACCTTTTTTGTGGCAAGACTGTATTTTTACTTGTATTCTGTTCACTTTTGACAGAATGTCGGTCTCTTATGCAGGATTATACCTCTAGCTGTATGATAAACATTTCTGCAGGATTATACCTTTTTTAACCGGCACTCTGTTCACTTCCCATGTAACACAAAGACTGCTACCTCATATTCGGGGTCATTCCCACATGTCTCCACTACTACCTGTGATAGAGATAGACTATGTTTTGCTATATTATATTTGTATCTGTATCTTGTACACCTTGCAACCTGCACCCAGTTCACCTTCTCTTTGGGACGCACCGACTGCTACCTCATATACTACCTCATATACTTCGATTGCTACCTCAGATACTTTGATCGCTCACTAATGTCAATGCTACCTCCTATATCAATATTATATTTTTACCTGTATTTTGCTCACTTTTGTAACCTGCACCCAGTTTCACTTTCTCCTGGGTCGCACCGATTGCTACCTCATATATTTTGATTGCTCTCCAAGATCACTAATGTTCTGATTTCTGACCCAGATAACCTGTTGGGCTTGCATGTGCACCTTGCTCCGGCATATCACTACTGCTCACCCACCCCCGCGCTACACTGCTACCATACCAACATGGAGCTCATTGGAAAACACACATATAAAATAAACTACCCTTCCTCTCTCACCAAAAAATCTACTAAACGATTTAAACACGACTTCCTTAGGTCCCACCCAGAAACACCCTTTGCCGACACCTACTTCTCATCGGTCAATGGACCCTTGAACACCGACATCATTTTCCACACCACACGCAGAGCGCAATGGAAAAAAGTGTTCCTCTCC
This sequence comes from Lissotriton helveticus, assembly GCF_964261635.1. Classification (NCBI taxonomy): domain Eukaryota; kingdom Metazoa; phylum Chordata; class Amphibia; order Caudata; family Salamandridae; genus Lissotriton; species Lissotriton helveticus. The sequence continues at coordinate 33,305,514 of NC_136067.1, read as the reverse complement.
CTATTCACCGTCTCCACCACCAGGAAATCCGCACATGGCCTAACACTCTCCATCACATCGTCCCAACTCCTCCCAGGCAGAACCACCATCACTATTTACAACAACGGGATTGTTTTAATTCAAGCGATAGACAGGAACCTGGAACTACTGGACAACATGTTCCCCTCTCTCAAAGAGCACCTTTCCAACATTTGGACTTACACGCAGATCACGCCCTGTCCCACCTCCCCTAACGTCACAGCCCCCACCCTTAACTCCCCTAACACAGTTCAGCAGCAAGAAGACACACACCTCACCTTCACACCCTGCTCCACAGTCAATCACCTGCCCCTCGCAGCTACCCCTCCCCGCCCCTCATTCACAGACATAGACCTAGTCCCTACACACACCACTCGCTTTCCCAGCCCCCCTACTAACCTTCGTACCTCTGCTCTTCCTCTTGTCTCCCCCTCCACACTGTGCACTCCCATACCTTCCCCCGCACATTTTTTCTCGGAGCACCCCATCTCCCCCAATGGCACCACACACAACATGACTCTCTCTCCGACTTCTGCCCCCCCACACTTAGCACTCCCACCACACCTAGCCTGCACCCCTCCATCAACCTCCCACCCCCCTCGCTCACTCCTCAATACCCCACATCCTCCCTCACAACAGCCAGCCTTCACATCACCCCCTTTTTCCGCTCCCCCACTAGCACGGATGCGCTTCCTAACACCTACCCTCGCGCTAACGCCCCCAACGCCCCCAACACCCTCATCAGTCCCGACTCTCCACCCGGACTGCCCCCGGTCAACGCACCCATCATCACCTTGGACACTATTATGTCTACCCTCCTCCAATTGAAAGAAGAAGTACACTCCATTAAAGAGTTGCTCTTCACACACCCCAGACACCCCCACATCAACACCCCTACCACACCTAACACCACCACTTCCCCCTCACCTCCTACCCACCCTACCACACAACACTCCACACACCGGACCTCTATCCCCCCTCGCAATACCAACAATCGCAGTAACAATTGCAATCTCGTCACTACCAAGCGCAGTACTCCCCCTTCTCCTCCGAACAACACTTCCTCCTCTCCCCCTACTCGCCTTAACACACATCTCCCCCCACATTGGACTTCTACCCCCTCTTGCAATACCACCAATCGCCCCAGACGCACCTCCAACCCGATCTCTGACCATGACGTACACACCCTTCTCCACTCTTACGACCCGGCTCCCCAAAAGCCACTAGCTACCAACAACATGTCCATCCCAACGATTATATCCAACCCCCTTAGGCAACAAAAGGATAACAACAGAGGTGCTGTCCCCAACAACCTCACTAATGTACCCCTCATTACGGAATCGTCCTCCACCCTATGCACCCCTAGCCTTAAATGCATACTTCTCAACTGCAGATCGGCCCAAAGACATTCCACGGAGGTCGCCGACCTCATCATGTCCCTGGAACTGGACCTAGCCATTCTGACTGAAACGTGGCTGTCTGATTCCTCCACACCTATACTGGATATCCTAGTCCCGCCCAACTACTGTATCATTAGACTTGACAGGGCCATAAAGACAGGCGGTGGAATTGCCTGCATCTACAGAAGCAACCTCTCAGTCTCCAAAGTGGCCGTCCCCTCTCTTACTTCCTGTGAATACCTTTGCCTCGATATCATCAGCGAAAGCAAACCGGTATGTTCACTCCACATTATATACCACCCACCTGGGGACAATCTCTCCTTCGTCCAACAACTCATGGATATAATATCAGCCAACTCAGGACGGCAGCACACCCAAATTTTCCTTGGCGACTACAATCTCCACTGGAATGACAGCAATGACGCAGTGGTAAACAGCCTCAAAAGCTTTCTCAGCGCATTTGATCTCAACCAAATATGCAATAACCCGACCCATAAGAGAGGTTCAACCCTTGACCTTATCATCTCCAAAGAGGGCGCTATTCAACTGGAATCAATCCAACCTTGTGACTGGTCAGATCACTACATTGTCTCCTTCCTCATCAAGGAAAAAATCAGACTTAACTCAGTTCAACCCCCTAAGCACAAAGTGTGGAAAAGAGACTTGAAGAAACTCAATGCAAACTCCCTACCGCCTAACAGCTGCAATCGCCTACTTCCCCCTCCCGGCGTATCAGACGTTCAACTTCTGACTGACTACTATCTCAATACTATGTCCACAATAATCAATGAGGCGGCGCCCATGCAACTGAAAAGAGTCTCGTCCAAGAAGACTTCCAACCCATGGTATGACGGTAGCCTCAATGAGGATAGACGAGCCATGCGAATGGTAGAGCGCACCTGGAGATCAGCCCCTTCTGCAGTGCACCTAAAAAGTCTAAAGATACAGAGAAACGCCTACTCCAGGAAAATAAAGCGCTCAAAAAGAAACTTCTTCAGCCTCCAACTCGCCCAAGCTAAAAACCGCCCAAAAAAACTGTTTGAGTTAGTCAGAACACAATCCAAAGAGCAACCCCAGACACCCAGCCCTATGGGCGATACTCCTTCCTGCGAAGACTTCTCTGCCTTCTTTATCCAAAAAACTGAGAGAATAAGAAGCGATCTCCTCAATGACGCTATCCTGTACTCCAACCCCCGACACACAGCAGTGCCTCAACCAAAGAACAATGCTACTTGGTCAGCCTTTGACACCTACTCCGAAGAAGAAATTGGTAGACTGCTCAACACCTTGAAACCTTCCAATCACCTCTCCGACCCCCTTCCTGCTAACGCTGTAAAGGACTTTTCTCCTTGGCTTCTCCCACTCTGGTCAAAGATTATCAATAGCTCTCTTCAACAAGGATCCATCCCCAACGCCCTCAAAGTAGGGCAAGTCACTCCACTACTGAAAAACCAACAGCAGACCCCACTGATCTAAACAATTACCGCCCTATTACAAACATTCCCACTCTCGCTAAACTGCTGGGAAAATGCGTACAGCAACAACTGACTAAACACATAGATAAGTTTGATCTCCTAAACGCTCATCAGTCAGGCTTCCGAGCTGGGCACAGCACCGAAACTGCCATGACTCACATAGTGGACGATGCCCTCCAAATCCTAGACCAAAACGACACCTGCCTCCTCATCCTTCTGGATCTCTCCGCAGCATTCGATACAGTTAAACATGAGAACTTACTCGAACTGTTAAACACAAGAATGGGCATATCTGGGACTGTTCTAAAGTGGTTCACCTCATTCCTACACAACCGGACACAAAGATTCAAAAGCAACAACCTGCTGTCCTCTTTGGTACCTGTATCGCTAGGCGTCCCTCAAGGATCCTCCCTCTCCCCAACACTGTTCAACCTAGTTATGGAACCTCTCACTACGTTGCTACAGGCATCTAATGTGCACTTTCACATGTATGCCGACGACACCCAACTTTATCTCAAAATACAATCTCCCAAGGACATCATGCTTCTGAACACCACAATCAGAAACACCCAATCCTGGCTTTCTGAGAATCACCTCAAACTCAATGCTCTGAAGACCGAGTTCCTCCTGATCTCACCTCCCGCTAAAATATCCACGGCTCAAACATGGCTTAAGCATTTAACGGCTCTAAATGTACAGCCCATCGTAGTTGACTCCGCAAAATCTTTAGGCATAACACTGGACACCAATCTCAACATGCAGCAGCACATCAGCAAGGCAACCAAAGGAGCGAACTTTCAAATCAATACCCTGAGGAAACTCAAACCCTTCCTTCCTGCCAAAGACTTCCAAACTGCAGTACAATCTATAGTCATCCCGCACATAGATTACGGTAGCACCGCCCTCTGCGGGCTCCCCCTAACTACAACGGCACCCCTAAGAGCATCCCTTAACGCCGCAGCGAGACTCGTCACTGGCTCAAAAAAACACTCGCACATCTCCCCGGACTTTAAATCACTGAAATGGCTACCTTTTGAAGCCAGAATACAACTGAAAATCGCTTGCATGACACACAAGGCTGTGCACCGGAATTCACCCGCCTATCTCACTCAAAAGCTGACAATTTCGGGTGGCTCCCGAACTACTAGAGGCACAAACAATCTTTTGCTGAAACCTCGAAGATTTCGGAAGGAAAAAACTTATAAACGCTCCTTTTCAGGAATGGCACCCAGGATCTGGAACTCACTCCCTCCGGAAACAAGGCTCATCTCCTCCGAAACAATCTTTAAGAGGGAAGTTAAAGCGATCCTCATGGCAAAATACACATGATCTATTGCTCCGTATCACTCATGAATCTGCCTTGCAAGTCCTTCCCGACCCTGGTCTACTGTGCCACCCGTGTTTTCGAATTACTTAACTGTATACGCTCACTCTTTGTATTTTGTTATAATGTTTGATGCACCTGGTTGATTATGTATATTGTTATATTGTTATATTATTGACGCACCTGGTTGACTTTGCACACTTTACCCTCTCCATCTCAACGTTCCTTACTACTCTCGCACCTGTGGGACTATACACCCTGCTCACACCTACCTCAACTGTACCCTCCTTTAAACTCTAAATATTCTAAACACGTTTAAGCAGGTATATGCTCCTTATTATTGCACTTTATACTATTGACGCAATTGTCTGCCTATACACTGTGTACCGACACTACCTCACCTGTTACCTACCTCATGTCCTTTATCCCACCTATGTAACTTGTACCTAACTACCTCATATATTACTCTGTATATACGCTTCATTACTTTGTATTTTTTACCCCCATGCCCTTGTAAAGCGCTCTGATATCTGCAAAGATCTTGTTCGCGCTATATAAAACTTTCAAAATAAATAAATAAAATTACAACGCATTCCATTACAACGAATTTTTAAAAACTACCTTTACAACACATTCCATTACAACGCATACTACCTTTACAACGCATATCATTACAACGCATACCATTACATTGCATATATGGTAAGTATTGGATAGTGTAGGGGTAAAAATTACTATTCTAACTCCAGGGGGTGCAACAGTAGCGTAAGTGTTGGATAGTGTAAGGGTACTATGTCTTGTAATGGTATGTGTTGTAATGGTAAGTGTTGTAATGGTATGCGTTGTAATGACTGCGTTGTAATGACATGAGTTGTAATTGTATGCGTTGTAGTGTCATGCTTGGTAATGGTTGCATTGTAATGGCATGCGTTGTAAGGGATGTTGCGTTGTAATGAATGCGTTGTAATGGTAGTGCGTTGTAAAAGTTGCGTTGTAAAGGTTGTTTCCCGTCTCGAGAGACACAGAGACCATGCAAGACGGCATACAGAGAGTGCCCTGATGCAAGGGACACAGAGACAATACATCCCTTAATGAATGGAGCAGCACCAGCTGGCAGACCAGCACCACGGATGCCCTTCTTCCAGCTCAAGAAAGGATGACGTGTGTTAGACGGGGACCTGGAGGGTCGGCCGAGCACAGTGATCGCACAGACAGGTAACTTCCCCCCCACAGATGGACACCACACAAAGATTAGGGTAACACCTTTTATAGGCACTTCTGGTAGTAGAGTGGTACGATACAAGGCGGTCAGGACACGATGATCCTCTCAATTCTAGTCTCTAGTAAGGGAAGGGGGTAGCGGGACAGTCTTGGTACCCACGGGTACGGGTGTGTAACGGTGATAGCTCACAATCCTCGAGCTCGGTGTTCGGAGGGGTCAGACCGCGGCAGCGCCGGCAGGTCCCGAAGAGGTCGCAGGTGGCAACGGGCCGCGGCAGCGCCAGCAGGTCCCAACGAGGATGAAGGTTACAACGGGCCGCGGCAGCGCCAGCAGGTCCCACGAGAATGCAGGTTGCAACGGGCCGCGGCAGCGCCAGCAGGTCCCACGAGGATGAAGGTTACAACGGGCCGCGGCAGCGCCAGCAGGTCCCACGAGAATGCAGGTTGCAGAGGGCCGCGGCAGCGCCAGCAGGTCCCACGAGGATGAAGGTTGCAGAGGGCCGCGGCAGCGCCAGCAGGCCGGACAATAGTTCACAAGGCAGGGCTGTGGCAGCGCCAACAGTCCGTCAAGGATGAGTTCGTCGCGGTGTCTCTCGACTCCAGGATACAACTGCCTTCCTGCCCTGGGGCTGCCTCAGTTATAGGTCTGGCGCCCTTTGATGTCCGGACCCTCGCTCTTGGAGGTCGGGAGGTCTGGGATGAGGGAGTCCAGACACCCAGCAGGGGGGTGGAGCCAGCGCCCGAGGAGGCTGGGGGTGCTCGGCACCTGGCGGGGGAGAGCCATCGACACTTCGTACTCCCATTGACCTGCCAAGTGGGCCGTTCACCTCCTGGGTGGAGGGTGGTGCCGGGATGTCGGGGCCTGGCCAGGCCCAGGGTTGGGGTCGGGCTGAGGCCGCGCGGCCGCGTGGTGCCGTGTCCAAGATGGCGGCCGGGCCGGGCAATGGTGCTGACGGTGGCCCGGGCCCTGTCCTGCGGGGAGGGAGCGAGCCCTTCATGGGGCCTGTCCAACATGCGTCCCCCCCAGCTGAAGGCGGGGAGAGTCACCCATCTTCTTGGGGACTTTCCTCGTCGAGGCGGAAAAAGCGGGACAGGCCATCCGCGTTGGCGTGGTCTTGGCCGGGTCGATGTTCCACAGTGAAGTCCATCCCCTGCAGGGAGATGGACCAACGTAGTAGTTTCGGGTTTTCCCCCCGCATCTGCATGAGCCATTGCAGGGGTCGATGATCGGTCTGGACCCGGAAGTGGGTGCCGAAGAGATAAGGCCGGAGCTTTTTGAGGGCCCACACCACGGCGAAGGCCTCCCTCTCGATGGTGCTCCAGCGTCGTTCTCGGGCCAGGAGCCGTCTGCTGATGAAAGCCACTGGCTGGTCAAGTCCTTCGGGGTTCAGCTGGGAAAGGACTGCCCCAACGCCATGGTCGGAGGCATCTGTTTGGACGATAAATTCCCGACTGTAGTCGGGGGCCTGGAGCACCGGGGCGGAGCACATGGCGGCCTTCAGCTTCTCGAAGGCCGCTTGACAGTCTGGGGTCCAGTTGACCTTCTTTGGTTGGTTTTTGGAGGTGAGTTCCGTGAGGGGCCCTACGATGCTGCCATAGTCCCTCACGAACCGTCGGTAGTAGCCTGTGAGTCCCAAGAAGGCGCGGACCTCGGTCTGGGTGATGGGGGACTGCCACGACTGGATGGCAGCGATCTTGAGTTGCAGAGGGGCCACCAGACCGCTTCCCACCTGGTGCCCGAGATAGGTCACGGACCCCTGGCCAATTTGGCATTTGCTGGCCTTGATCGTGAGGCCAGCTCGTTGGAGGGCCTGTAGCACCTCTCGGAGGTGGTGGAGGTGGTCGGACCAGTGGTGGCTGTACACAGCGATATCGTCCAGGTAGGCGGCGCTGAATCCTTCGAGTCCTGTCAGGACCTGGTTTACTAGCCGCTGAAATGTTGCTGGGGCATTCTTCATGCCGAATGGCATGACCTTGAAGTGATAGTGGCCGTCAGGGGTAGAGAATGCAGATCGTTCTTGGGCCCGGGGTGTGAGACCGATCTGCCAGTAGCCCGCTGTCAGGTCGAAGATGCTGAGGTAGCGGGCAGCTCCCATGCGGTCGATTAGTTCATCTGCTCGGGGGATGGGGTGTGCGTCTGTTCTGGTGACCGCATTCAAGCCCCGGTAGTCGACGCAGAACCGGAGCTCCGGCGTGGCGCCGGGGGCGGCCGCTTTGGGGACCAGTACCACTGGGCTGGCCCAGGGGCTGTCTGAGGGCTCGATGATCCCGAGTGTGAGCATCTTGGCCACCTCCTCTTGGATGCAGGCCCGTACCCGGTCTGGTACGCGGTAGGCCCGATGGTGGATAGGGGGACTGTCTCCAGTGTCCACGTCGTGTAAGCACCAGGGGGTGACCCCTGGGGTGAGGGAGAACAGGGTGGAGAACTGTAGCAGGAGGACTCGGCAGCCTTGGCGCTGTTCCAGGGTGAGGGCCTCCGAGAGTCGGACCCCGTCCACGGAGCCGTCCTTCTCCCGTGACCGTAGGAGGTCAGGGAGGGGTTCGGAGTCCTCCTCGGTTCCATTGTCGGTTGCCATCAGGAGGCTGAGTTCGGAGCGTACAAAGTGGGGTTGCAGTCTATTAGCGTGGAGGACCCGGAGAGGGTTTCGGGAAGATTCCATATCGATGAGATAGGTGACAGGGCTCTTGCGCTCGATTACTTTGAGGGGCCCCGTCCATTTGTCTTGCAGGGCGCATGGTTCGGTGGGAGACATTACCCACACTTGTTGGCCGGGTTCAAATTCGATGGAGGATGCATTTTGATCGTACCACCTTTTCATGTCCTCCTGACTGGCCTCCAGGTTTGCTTTTGCCATCTCTCTGAACCTTCTGGTCTGGTTGCGGAGGGTTAGGAGGTACTTGAAAACATCTGGAGGGTTCTTTAGAGGGGGCATTTCCCAGCCTTCTTTGACTAGGCTGAGCGGGCCTCGCACCGGGTGTCCATACAAGAGTTCGAAAGGGCTGAAGCCGAGGGACTTCTGGGGGACTTCTCGGTAGGCAAAGAGAAGGCACGGTAGTAGCACATCCCACTGGCGACGGAGGGGCTCTTCCAACCCCCCAATCATCCCTTTGAGCGTGCGGTTGAACCGCTCAACCAGTCCGTTCCCTTGAGGGTGATAGGGGGTCGTGAATCGGTAGGTGACCCCACACTGTTGCCAGAGGGACTTCATGTATTTTGAGATAAAGTTCGTACCCCTGTCGCTGACGACTTCCCGGGGGAAGCCCACTCAAGAGAAGATCCCCATCAAGGCTCGACCCACTACTGGGGCTGTTATCGTACGAAGGGGGACCGCCTCAGGATAGCGGGTAGCGTGATCCACCAGGACCAGGATGAAGCGATGTCCCTGTGCTGTTCGGGGGTCCAGGGGCCCCACAATGTCTATTCCCACCCTTTCGAACGGGGTGGTCACCACGGGGAATGGTTGTAGGGGTGCCTTGAGTTTGCGGCCGCTCTTCCCACTGGCCTGGCAGGTCGGGCAGGACCGGCAATGGTTGGATACGTCATTCCTCATTTTGGGCCAAAAAAAGTGAGTCACCAGGCGGTGGTAGGTCTTGTCTTGGCCCAGGTGCCCGGCCAGGGGGACATCATGGGCTAGGTTCAACAGGAAGTCTCTGAAGTGGAGAGGCACCACCAGCACTCGCCCGGCCCCCAGTTCTGCGATTTTCTGTTCGCTGTACAAGAGATCATTGTCCCAATAAACCCAGTGGGCCCCGGTGGTGTCTCCTTGGCTCTGGGCGAGCGCTTGCTGTCGCAATCCCTCGAGGGAGGGGCAGGTCTTTTGCTCCTGCCGGAATTGTTCCTGGGTGGGCCCCCCTTCTTGACGCCACTGAGCCAGGTCGGGAAGCTCGGGGGGCTGTGTGGACCCCTCTGGGGTGGGGTCCGGGTGGTCGGTCTGGAGGAAGTCTTCTTCTGGAGTGATCGAGGGCGGAGGTGTTGCCCATTCTGGTTCTTCTGGTCTAGGGATGGTGCGGGTGGCCATGGACCGGGTGGTTACGCATGCCCAGTCCGGGAGACCCAACATCCCCAGATGCTCTCTTCTTTCCACAGCGGCCCACGGGGAGCTCTCGAGATCGTTCCCCAGGAGGCAGTCTACGGGGGCATCGTCACGGACAGTTACTTTCAGCATGCCGGACACTCCTCCCCATTCGAAGGGGACGCAGGCCATCCGACACAGGCTCTCCGAGTTATCTGCCGATCGGACGGGGCAAAGTACGTTTGGTAGGATTTGTTCTGGGGTCACCAGGTGACAGCGGACGGCTGTCACACTGGCCCCGGTGTCACGCAGGGCCTCGGCCTTGCGCCCATTGATGCTCACCCATTGGCTGTACTTCCGAGTGTTGGCGGGCAGGGGAGTCCGCGGGACCATGTCTCTTCCTCCCAGGCATGCCAGGGTCATGGCGGCGGGTTCCCACTCGAACTGCTCCGACTCATAGGTCTCCGTGTCTTCGGAGACTTGTTCTTCTCCCAGGGCGGCGGCCGCCATCTGGCGGGGCCCGGGGGCCTGGTTCTTCGGGCAGGTCGGGTCACTGGCATAGTGGCCGACTCGCTGGCATCGATGACACGTCACGTTAGCTCGGAACCCCGGGCGCATCGGGGGGTTTCCCCGGCCTGCTGGGGCCGGGGTGGCGTTAGTGGGTGCGGCCGGGGCGGCGTCTCTGCCCCGGCCCGGGCCTCCTCCTCCTCCTCGGGGACGATGGTGACCTTGGTTGGTTCTGTTCTGCTCATTCGGCCCACTCCGGGCCACTCGGGTGCTCTCCCACCGGTCAGCCTCGGTGGCGAGCTGCCGGGGTTCAGTCAATTTACTGTCGAGGAGGTGCTGCCTGAGCTCGACAAAGCAGTTGTTGGAGAGGTGCTCCCACACAATGAGATTGAAGAGTTGTTCGTAAGTGGTTACGTTGTTACCCTTGATCCACCCCTCGCAGGCTCGGCTGAAATAGTTCACGTATTCCACCCACGTCGTACCTGGGATCCGGGTGCAGTTGCGGAACCTCTGGCGGTACATTTCGGGTGTAAGTCCATATCGACTGAGGAGGGCGGCCTTCATGTGGTCATAGGACGTCATTTGATGGTCCGGAAGCTGCAGCAGGGCATCACGACCCTCATTGACGAATCTCCCCCATAGACCGGCTCCCCAGTCACTTCGAGCGACCCGGTGGGCGGTCATGGCAATCTCATAGGCCTTGAACCACTGCTGTATGTCGTCGTTCCGGTGATATTCTCGGACCACATCCTTGGGGATGTGGACCTTCTGCTCGGTAGGACCCGGGGAGTGCGGTTGCTCGGGCACCCCTGGGTTTTTGTTCAGTTTGCGTATTTCTATCTCCGCTAGTTTGCACTCGTGCTCGTATGCCAGTCTTTTTTCTTCGAGGTCTCTCTGTCTCTGTTTTTCCTCTCGCTCTTCTCTGAGCCGTAAGTGTTCTAAGTTTATTTTTTGTTCCGCCAGTTTCAATTCTCCGTCTAATCTGAGTCGTGCCAAGTCTAACTCGTGTAATCTATTTTTTTCCCGCTCCTGGATCTCTTCATGGGAGGGGCCTATTCTCCGTTCCTCCGTCCGGGTGGTGTTGACTTCCGGGGCTGCGGGGTCCCGGGGGGTTGCGGTATTTGTCTCTGTCCAGGCCTCTAGAGCGTTTTTGAAGTCTTCTTTTGTGCTTAGCCCGGTGGTAGCAATGCCTAAGTCCATGCAAAATTGTTTGAGCTCTCGGTGGTTGTATTCTTCCAGCATTTCCATCTGGAACTTCTCCGCCGATCCGCTCTCTTTGGTCGTCATTGTGGTTTTAGTCGTAGGGTGAGTTACTGTCTGTACGGTACGCGTTGGTTCGGATCGCGCCGCTAGCCACCAATGTTAGACGGGGACCTGGAGGGTCGGCCGAGCACAGTGATCGCACAGACAGGTAACTTCCCCCCCACAGATGGACACCACACAAAGATTAGGGTAACACCTTTTATAGGCACTTCTGGTAGTAGAGTGGTACGATACAAGGCGGTCAGGACACGATGATCCTCTCAATTCTAGTCTCTAGTAAGGGAAGGGGGTAGCGGGACAGTCTTGGTACCCACGGGTACGGGTGTGTAACGGTGATAGCTCACAATCCTCGAGCTCGGTGTTCGGAGGGGTCAGACCGCGGCAGCGCCGGCAGGTCCCGAAGAGGTCGTAGGTGGCAACGGGCCGCGGCAGCGCCAGCAGGTCCCAACGAGGATGAAGGTTACAACGGGCCACGGCAGCGCCAGCAGGTCCCACGAGAATGCAGGTTGCAACGGGCCGCGGCAGCGCCAGCAGGTCCCACGAGGATGAAGGTTACAACGGGGCGCGGCAGCGCCAGCAGGTCCCACGAGAATGCAGGTTGCAGAGGGCCGCGGCAGCGCCAGCAGGTCCCACGAGGATGAAGGTTGCAGAGGGCCGCGGCAGCGCCAGCAGGCCGGACAATAGTTCACAAGGCAGGGCTGTGGCAGCGCCAACAGTCCGTCAAGGATGAGTTTGTCGCGGTGTCTCTCGACTCCAGGATACAACTGCCTTCCTGCCCTGGGGCTGCCTCAGTTATAGGTCTGGCGCCCTTTGATGTCCGGACCCTCGCTCTTGGAGGTCGGGAGGTCTGGGATGAGGGAGTCCAGACACCCAGCAGGGGGGTGGAGCCAGCGCCCGAGGAGGCTGGGGGTGCTCGGCACCTGGCGGGGGAGAGCCATCGACACTTCGTACTCCCATTGACGTGCCAAGTGGGCCGTTCACCTCCTGGGTGGAGGGTGGTGCCGGGATGTCGGGGCCTGGCCAGGCCCAGGGTTGGGGTCGGGCTGAGGCCGCGCGGCCGCGTGGTGCCGTGTCCAAGATGGCGGCCGGGCCGGGCAATGGTGCTGACGGTGGCCCGGGCCCTGTCCTGCGGGGAGGGAGCGAGCCCTTCATGGGGCCTGTCCAACAACGTGCACGAGAACCAGTACCTTCATGGACAGGGCTAGGCTGCATCGCAGGACATCCAAGAGAGGAGCAGCCACTACGCTCAATGCACGCGACAGACTGAGCGTCTACGCACTGCTGCGCATGGACAGTGAATGGCTACATGGAGGAATGCGTGCCGGCCAGCTGCCCCAGTACTGTCGAGAAGGATTTTACAAGGAGTTACCAACCCTGCCAAGCATGCAGAAACCAAGGCAGGAGCCAACGGAGTGACAGCGCAATCTCAAGGTGCAAGAGCAATGCCCATCAGCGAAGAGTAGGCGGACTGGAGATTACCCGCCATCTGCAAGGCACCAAGGGTAGAGAGGGGCCCGTGTGGGCAGAACGCAGGAAGAAGATAGATCGTAGTCACCCTACCCGCACCAACATCGCCCAGCAGTGGGCCAGAGGCCGTTCAGAGAGTGCTTCCAATACTTCCTTAACCTCTTTGATGCTCATGACGGCTCCCGGCCGTCATGAGTCACGGCGGGCGTGTGCTGATGACGGCCGGCAGCCGTCATGATCACGCCCGCGATTTGAATGTCAGCACTGCGGCGGAATTCGTGCCGCAGTGATGAGGTTAAGACTTGGTGTGCATCGGTCCGTAACAGGCATGAGGAGATTCCCGCACTCCAAGTGGCGAGCTGCCACTACTGCAGCAAAATGCCACTGCAGCAAGACACCACTGCAGCAAGAAGCGACCTGCATTGAGTGGCCTTTCGTCACATTTCAGAGCATGTACAGACGGAACATGCGTTGCGTGGTTTTTCGCCACTCTTGAGAGATAGAAGAAAAGGAGTGGAGAGATAGGTGGGTGACAATCCTATCCCAGGAAAGCAGACGACAACTGGTGCGCAGTAGAAGTCAGCAAAAGGGGATCAGAACGAGTACTCGTATGATCACCTGAATGCACATTCTGATATACGACAGCCACTGGGGTGCGGTGACATCATTATTCGCAGTGACCGTCCAGCCACCTGTCACTGGCTGCTTAAAGGAAAGGGCATCCCTGTTTGTTTACACACATGCCAAATAAGAGTTGCACCAAGTGTACAACGAATATCATGACGGCAAAGGTTCACCAGTCACCCCTTCTCACTGCCAGTCATCACCACCTGTTGTTCAGTCGTCTCATGACACCCACTCCATCATTTGTTATGTGTATCACTCCCATCCCTGGAGCATAATGTACCATGACGAGTCCTTCACCATTGCCATACAGAGTGACGATCTGAAGACATAGTGACCGTTTGCTTACCTGGCGAACATTCTGATCCTGGTAGCGAGAGCATGTTCTGACCAGGACACGTCCACCCTGAAGTTTGCACGAGTGACGAGGCGGTGGCTCCAGAGTCAGAGCCCATATGCAGTCCAGTAGCAACTCATCCAAGGGGCCTCCCCGAGCGTGAGAGGTGGACTTTACTTTACCCCATTAATGGATTCCAGGAAGCAGCCAGGCCATACAACCGAGAATCCAACAGGTCACAGAATGCTAAGACTGTCGACAAGGGATCAAGTTACATCATCGTCAGGTGTTTACAATGGACTCCACCTAGGCAGCTATTTTGAACAATAAGGCGCTAGTTGCCGGGAAACATTCTTTACAACGAAACTTTTTCCACGTAGTGCCTTTACAATGCAGGTATAACAACGCAAGTCGTTACAACGACTTGCGCTGGAGGGCGCTGTAGGATAGGGAATAGTTTAATTTACTATCCAAAACCTTCCCTACTATCCACGGGGACTGGAGTTGGAATAGTAAATTAAACTATTCCACTATCCAGCACCCCCCAGCGCAAGTTGTTGTAACGACTTGCGTTGTAAAACCTGCGTTGTAAAGACATGCGTGGAAAAAGCATGCGTTGTAACGACATACATCCTAGTTGCCTCACAACAAGAGTACGCTGGACCGACTAACACCACATAGGTGGACTATCATTTAACTGGCGCCAAGGTCCACACTTCATCAGCAGCGTGTTCGTGTCCAGATAGGCCTGCTTAAAGTATGAACCTGTGCCAAGATGTCCGGTGCTCCCAGCTGCCCCTGTCCACCTCTGTCCTGCGAGCCACATCTCTGAACTGTGAGGCCTCAGTTATTTTTAGCTGCTTTCTCATTCCTTCCCATAGGTTGGACTCTTGTTTGTTGTTTTTTGTTTTAACCCCTTCCATGCTGATGACGGCCCCCGTCCGTCATGCATCACAGTGCTCGTGTGCTGCTGACGGCTGGAGGCCGTCATGAACCCGCCCACTCATTAAAACGGCCGCACAGGCGCAGAATCGAGGGCTGGCCCACACACACACCCCCCCTCACCCATGCAACAGGGGCGTCACCAGTCAGGTGACCCTGCGAATAAAAGAGCCCGAGTGCACGTGCTCGGGGCTGGTTCACAGTACCATATTCGCTGTGTCCGTGTTGGCATTCCTACATCCTGCGGGCCTAGGGCCCAGAACAGAACACCTGTCTCCTGTTGGGCTTCTCCAAAGCAAGGGGGACGCAAAGGAGTTATTTCCTTGCGTAATGTTTTCTCTTATAAATGACAGCTCAGTGTGAATATCGGAAGGAAGCTGCAAAAGTGAGTGTGACCCTAAGTGTTTTCTTTCGGGTTTCATATTTAGGAGGTCGAAATGACCCCCAGTCCAGCTCGGGTGCGCCCTCGCACAAACACAAAGCTTTTCCAGTCCCGGTTTGAAGCTTCCATGGCTAGCACTTGTAATTCTGATTTTAAACATAAATATTACATGACTTCAAGGGCCATATGTATCAAGCCAAATTGCATTCGCAAATGCCGAAATTCGCAGATTGGATCACAATCAAGTTTCAAATATGTGTCGGTGTCAGATACATGCTCCTCTACCTTTGATACATAATATGATCGATCCATGACCACAATAGCGCCGCCTTTGTCGGCTTGTTGGATATGAATTTCAGAATTTTCCGCCAATCCTTTCAATATCATCTTTTCAAATTTTGACAGATTCCAATAGCATTTTTTCTTGGTGTTGATTTTTTTCAAGTCTTTCAATACGAGATTCTCAAAAGCATCCAGTATTTTGTGAGAAGTTGGTGCTTGAAAGGTAGATTTGGGTTTAAATTGGAGATACTCTGCGGGTTGTGATTCAGTGGTTTGATCAGAGAAATTCAAGAAGAAATATTTCAAACGGATTGATCTCATGAACTTAAATAAATCAATTTCCATCTCTAACATGGTGGTTTGATAGGTTGGCACAAAATTAAAGCCCTTATTCAAAACCTGTTGTTGCTGGTTTGAGAGTTGTTGGCTGGAAATGTTTATGATCAAGTTGGACGGGTACTCCGCAAGTTTGGTTTGGTTACCTCTTTTGCTTCTCCTTGTTTTCCTTTGGGTTTGCCTGGTGGTTGTGTTGTGTCCGCGTCCTGGGCGGAAAAAGACGTCTTGGAGGTAGAAGCCCCTGATGTGGTCAGCGTTTCTTTCTCTCCTGCTCCAGTTTCAACAACTATTGGTGGGGGTCTATTTACATTAGTGTCACCTTCAGATGCCATGCTTTCTTGTGAGGAGGTATTGGTGGTTCTTTTTGTGAATGTTCTCCTCTGGGCATAGACCTCTGCCCACGTGTACACTTCGTTAAGCTTGTAGTCCAAAGTGTCACGTTTGTATTTCCTAAGTTTACCCTCTTGTATCTCCTTAGTGTGTTTGTCCATCCTCGCATTCATCTCCTCCAGAAATTTTGACCAGTCCTCTGCATCCATTCTGGATTCAAGATTGGTTTCAATTGTAGCTATCTCCTCTGTAATCTCTTTAATAACTACTGCCAGCTCTTCTACCAGTAATAGGATAAGGTCAAGGGAACACTTATTAAGAACTGCGTACCAGCGGTCCATAAAATCTTTCTTCATATGAAATCTGAAGAGCATGGGTTTGATTGGCATCCTTAAACCTCTTGGAATTCTCTTTGCGCGATGATATTGCACCAATGTAGACGCATGCAGGCGTTGGTTTAGTTGTCTCTTTGTTAAAAACTCAAGTTGCTTTAACTGCTGCGGCAAGCTGCTTCCTTGTACATTGAAGGATTTAACATCTTGAATTAATGAATAAATTTCTGCTGCTTGATCATTAGTATAAGCCAAAGTACTGGCTCGATTGTCAGTTAAGCCTGTGATGGCATCAAAAGAAGACATTTTTTCAATCAACGGGTGCTACCTCCCTGTGGACAGGGTACAAAACAATAATTAGTGGTGGGAGATGCACACCTTATTCAACAATTTATGCAAGAAACTTTTTTTGAAAAACACTTAAACACAAGCGTGCTGCGGAGGATAACGCAATGTCCAAATTGCGGTAAAGAAACATATGTAACAAACAACAACAAGCGAACCTGCTGCGCCTCTGCGCACTGTTGCTGATCCAGAGTGGATCCCTAAATCCAATTACTTTCAATGAAAATAAAAATGTTTTAGACGACACAAAAAGCTGCGTTTCATATGTATATTTTATAGATGTACATAAATGCACTGATTTAATCTCAGTATCACTATAACATGATCAATACATGTAGATATATAAATTCATTTGTTCGTGTGAACATAAACAAAACATTTAATTGTAAGGTAAATAATACATTCCTTAAATTTCGCTTAGCGGGTTTGCCCTGCCCAATGCATTTCGGGCCCCCAGGCCCTTCTTCAGGGGCGGTACCTACAAACAAGATGAACAAAATACATGATAATCCTGTGATAAAAAAACTACTCTAAACCTTCAATGAACAAGATAATAGACTTGCCACTTTGTGGATCAACTATTCATGATAATGTTTGAACACACATAATTATTTCAGTATGACAGAAAAAATAAATAGACTTACATGGATTATAGTAATGCGTTGTGATACAAATAATTATGGAACCCGGTCTGGGTTGATGTTAATCAGACTGTGAGGAATCTCGGTATTCTCTGAAAACGAGAATGAAAATGAAAATGAAAAAAACGTAAGATATATGCAAAAATATGTGCGTGTGCTAGAAAGGTAACAGAGAAAATTCTGCTTACATTTACACAGCGAGGGTGGACATGAGGAACCTGTCGGTTAACGCAAGTACTGTGAAGACGGCGGAGGTGTGGCGGCGGTGCGCCTGTTAGTCATCGAAACCGTCCCAATCTAAAAAACGGAAGAATAGTATAAACAAAACTCCGCGCCGGGTGCACAGATAGATATCACCACGTATTGTCAAGGATCAAAATGAAAAATACAATGCATCGCCTCAATGCTGGTGGCTGATGACACAGCCAAGATTGTAACTGTGCGAACTAACCTCGTTGTGCTAGTGCGTTCTGTGACATCAACGAACCTCCAATATGTGCATCCAAGAAACCAACCAGGGAAGTTAGCCTGTAACAAATAAAGCACCTTCCATGAAAGCGGGTCTACTGCGCTATGCGGTACACATCTAACAAGACGCGGTCCCGGTTACCTCTCAATTCCTGAATACGTTCCAACACAGCTAACGGCCCTCCGTCCAAGCAACCCCGAGTGGCGGCGGTGATTACGATTTCAATGCAGGACGCGACGGCTTTATATGATGACGTCGGGTAAAGCGCTAAACATAAACAACGGACCAAAAGGCGGTCCGGGCCAGAAATAAGAATGAAAATAGACGACTGAGCTCACGATTCAAATGGAAAAAACGAAGAATAATGTGTGGTAGTTAAAAATGTGTGAAGGGAAAGAAGGAGCATACCGGTTTCCAACACATAAAAATTCTGACATAGTTGATTAATGCAGTGATATAAACAGTAAACAACATGACGAATTCCTAACAAGTCCTGCAGCGTAGAACATAAGTGCAATGTCATAGAAAACAACTTAAGTCCGCTCTGTCATTGATCCCAGACGGATCTTGAGTATTAAGACGTTTGATCCAAAAGATCTCCCTCTGTAACAAAGTTTTGTTGTGATTTCTTCCTGGGGTGGGTTTCACCATTTCCAATACCTGGAACTTCATCTGTGCAATCGTGTGCTTATTTAGGTCCCAATGGGTCCCAATGGGTCGCCACAAGGAAGCAGCTTGCCGCAGCAGTTAAAGCAACTTGAGTTTTTAACAAAGAGACAACTAAACCAACGCCTGCATGCGTCTACATTGGTGCAATATCATCGCGCAAAGAGAATTCCAAGAGGTTTAAGGATGCCAATCAAACCCATGCTCTTCAGATTTCATATGAAGAAAGATTTTATGGACCGCTGGTACGCAGTTCTTAATAAGTGTTCCCTTGACCTTATCCTATTACTGGTAGAAGAGCTGGCAGTAGTTATTAAAGAGATTACAGAGGAGATAGCTACAATTGAAACCAATCTTGAATCCAGAATGGATGCAGAGGACTGGTCAAAATTTCTGGAGGAGATGAATGCGAGGATGGACAAACACACTAAGGAGATACAAGAGGGTAAACTTAGGAAATACAAACGTGACACTTTGGACTACAAGCTTAACGAAGTGTACACGTGGGCAGAGGTCTATGCCCAGAGGAGAACATTCACAAAAAGAACCACCAATACCTCCTCACAAGAAAGCATGGCATCTGAAGGTGACACTAATGTAAATAGACCCCCACCAATAGTTGTTGAAACTGGAGCAGGAGAGAAAGAAACGCTGACCACATCAGGGGCTTCTACCTCCAAGACGTCTTTTTCCGCCCAGGACGCGGACACAACACAACCACCAGGCAAACCCAAAGGAAAACAAGGAGAAGCAAAAGAGGTAACCAAACCAAACTTGCGGAGTACCCGTCCAACTTGATCATAAACATTTCCAGCCAACAACTCTCAAACCAGCAACAACAGGTTTTGAATAAGGGCTTTAATTTTGTGCCAACCTATCAAACCACCATGTTAGAGATGGAAATTGATTTATTTAAGTTCATGAGATCAATCCGTTTGAAATATTTCTTCTTGAATTTCTCTGATCAAACCACTGAATCACAACCCGCAGAGTATCTCCAATTTAAACCCAAATCTACCTTTCAAGCACCAACTTCTCACAAAATACTGGATGCTTTTGAGAATCTCGTATTGAAAGACTTGAAAAAAATCAACACCAAGAAAAAATGCTATTGGAATCTGTCAAAATTTGAAAAGATGATATTGAAAGGATTGGCGGAAAATTCTGAAATTCATATCCAACAAGCCGACAAAGGCGGCGCTATTGTGGTCATGGATCGATCATATTATGTATCAAAGGTAGAGGAGCATGTATCTGACACCGACACATATTTGAAACTTGATTGTGATCCAATAAAAGAACTCAAATCTACCTTGGAGATCATTTTGGACCAAGCGGAAGAAATGAAATGGATAAATACCAAAACCCGCCAGTTCCTCACAACACCATATCCGAAGCAGCCAGGAATCTATATGCTGCCGAAAGTCCATAAAAATCTTTCCAATCCACCATTTCGCCCAATTGTCACTGGGTGTGGGACCATTTTCGAACCACTGGGACAGTTTATAGATCGTTTTCTTCAACCTTTTGTACAGGCATGGTATTCCTACACGAAAGACACCACTCATTTTTTGCAAAAACTTATGCAAGTAACCATTCGCCCCAACATGCTGCTGTGCACTTTAGACGTCAGAGCCCTCTACACCTCAATTCCGCACGATGCTGGAATAGAGGCTGTAGAATGGGCTCTACTCAAACAGGATGATCTGCCAGTGAATAAAGTTTTTTTGCTAGAACTTTTGCATTTCAGTCTAAGACACAGTTATTTTAAGTGGAATGATGCTTTCTTTCTGCAGAACAAGGGGACCTCCATGGGTTTTTCTGGGGCCCCAGCATATGCGAATACCTATATGGCGAGATTTGAAGAGACATTTTTGATGACTGACAAAGATTGGATGGAGAATACGACCATGTACTGTCGCTATATAGATGACATCTTTTTGATATGGAACAACTCCAGAACCATGTTGGAACAAAAGATCCTACAAATCAATCAATATGATGAGAGCTTACAATTTACACACCATATCAGTGAGACTATGATTCCATTTCTGGATGTGATGGTTAAAATCGAGAACAACACTTTGGAAACTGAAGTGTATCATAAAGACACAGACAAGAACACAGCATTACAATATAACAGTTTTCATTCAAAGAAACTCATTGATAATCTGCCGTATTCTTTAATGCTTCGAGCAAAAAGGATCTGTTCACAAGAGGAGACTTTGCAAACAAATCTCAAAACAATAACTTCAAAATATCTATCAAAGAAATATCCTGTTGACATACTAGAAACAGCCAGAACCAAAACTGACAATGTCTCGAGGGAAAGCTTGTTGAGAAAAAGTACTAAAGAACCACGCCAACGGCAGGTATTTGTCAGCAAATATTCCACAAGCTCACTAAATATAAAAAAGATCATCAATCGTCATTGGGACCTGCTCAGCGATGAGACGGATTTCAAGGAGTTATTCAGGAACAGACCTATTTTTGCCTACAGGAGATCGCAGAACATCAGGGAATTAATCAAACCCAAAGTGACATCTGAAACCACTGTGTTCAAAGGAATGCGTAAATGTACCAACTGTGTACATTGCAACAATGTAATGGTAACAAGCACGGTGAGACATCCACACACAGGAGAATTGATTCCCACTAAGATCAGTGCAGATTGTAATTCCTCTAGTGTGATATATGCCATTAAGTGCCCATGTGGCTTGCTGTATGTGGGCAAAACAGAGAGAAAAATTAAGACCCGCATCTCAGAGCACAAAAGTACAATTCGTAATAAAAATCCCAACAGTATTCTGGCGACCCATTGGGACCTAAATAAGCACACGATTGCACAGATGAAGTTCCAGGTATTGGAAATGGTGAAACCCACCCCAGGAAGAAATCATAACAAAACTTTGTTACAGAGGGAGATCTTTTGGATCAAACGTCTTAATACTCAAGATCCGTCTGGGATCAATGACAGAGCGGACTTAAGTTGTTTTCTATGACATTGCACTTATGTTCTACGCTGCAGGACTTGTTAGGAATTCGTCATGTTGTTTACTGTTTATATCACTGCATTAATCAACTATGTCAGTATTTTTATGTGTTGGAAACCGGTATGCTCCTTCTTTCCCTTCACACATTTTTAACTACCACACATTATTCTTCGTTTTTTCCATTTGAATCGTGAGCTCAGTCGTCTATTTTCATTCTTATTTCTGGCCCGGACCGCCTTTTGGTCCGTTGTTTATGTTTAGCGCTTTACCCGACGTCATCATATAAAGCCGTCGCGTCCTGCATTGAAATCGTAATCACCGCCGCCACTCGGGGTTGCTTGGACGGAGGGCCGTTAGCTGTGTTGGAACGTATTCAGGAATTGAGAGGTAACCGGGACCGCGTCTTGTTAGATGTGTACCGCATAGCGCAGTAGACCCGCTTTCATGGAAGGTGCTTTATTTGTTACAGGCTAACTTCCCTGGTTGGTTTCTTGGATGCACATATTGGAGGTTCGTTGATGTCACAGAACGCACTAGCACAACGAGGTTAGTTCGCACAGTTACAATCTTGGCTGTGTCATCAGCCACCAGCATTGAGGCGATGCATTGTATTTTTCATTTTGATCCTTGACAATACGTGGTGATATCTATCTGTGCACCCGGCGCGGAGTTTTGTTTATACTATTCTTCCGTTTTTTAGATTGGGACGGTTTCGATGACTAACAGGCGCACCGCCGCCACACCTCCGCCGTCTTCACAGTACTTGCGTTAACCGACAGGTTCCTCATGTCCACCCTCGCTGTGTAAATGTAAGCAGAATTTTCTCTGTTACCTTTCTAGCACACGCACATATTTTTGCATATATCTTACGTTTTTTTCATTTTCATTTTCATTCTCGTTTTCAGAGAATACCGAGATTCCTCACAGTCTGATTAACATCAACCCAGACCGGGTTCCATAATTATTTGTATCACAACGCATTACTATAATCCATGTAAGTCTATTTATTTTTTCTGTCATACTGAAATAATTATGTGTGTTCAAACATTATCATGAATAGTTGATCCACAAAGTGGCAAGTCTATTATCTTGTTCATTGAAGGTTTAGAGTAGTTTTTTTATCACAGGATTATCATGTATTTTGTTCATCTTGTTTGTAGGTACTGCCCCTGAAGAAGGGCCTGGGGGCCCGAAATGCATTGGGCAGGGCAAACCCGCTAAGCGAAATTTAAGGAATGTATTATTTACCTTACAATTAAATGTTTTGTTTATGTTCACACGAACAAATGAATTTATATATCTACATGTATTGATCATGTTATAGTGATACTGAGATTAAATCAGTGCATTTATGTACATCTATAAAATATACATATGAAACGCAGCTTTTTGTGTCGTCTAAAACATTTTTATTTTCATTGAAAGTAATTGGATTTAGGGATCCACTCTGGATCAGCAACAGTGCGCAGAGGCGCAGCAGGTTCGCTTGTTGTTGTTTGTTACATATGTTTCTTTACCGCAATTTGGACATTGCGTTATCCTCCGCAGCACGCTTGTGTTTAAGTGTTTTTCAAAAAAAGTTTCTTGCATAAATTGTTGAATAAGGTGTGCATCTCCCACCACTAATTATTGCATTTTTCTAAGTGCCATGTGAGGCACATACATGCCCTTAGGGCATGTATGTGTGCCACATGTGCACCCATGCATATTTCAGGGGTGCAACAGGGTGTCCTTTGGACACCCCTGCACCCTTGAAATTATTCTCAATTTGCGATTCTCAAATTGCGAATCGCAAATTGAGAGTAACTTCCCATTTATTCCTATGGGCCTATTGGCCCATAGAAATGAAATGGAAAGTATTCCTTAATTGCGATTCGCAAATAACGATTTCTAAAAAATTGCTATTTGGGAATCGCAAATCAGGTTGTTGATACATGTGGCCCCAAGTCTCATGCAAGTCTAGCAGCCTGGTTTGGAACTTTCTCAAGTCATGAAAGGACAGCAAATGATTTCCACGGTCTCTGCGGCGATTTTTAATCCTGCGGCGCCACCTGCTGCCTATTTTGTGACTTACACCGCACACTGCATTTGAGTGGATTTCTTTAGCATTGGCTCTCAGTTCTGTGCTCGAGGCTGCTTGTCTGCTCATGTCTCACCAGAGGCGCTGGAAATAGGGGAGCAGGGGAGTGGGGCTGCTGCACCCCTGGAATAACCATGCTGGAGTTCATAAGATGAATGAGCAATAAAGAGGCCATTCAATAAAGAGGCCTGTTTTTGTCCTGTTGCCATATGTGATGTGCATTCAAAGCCAGAGGTCAAATGTCAGGCTGTCTTATGACAAATTGATGCTTATTCAATATCAAAGATAGCTTTATTCGATTTTACATTAAAATCATACAAGCAGATAAAAAATGAATACATCCAATGGAACAGTTACAAATAATATTTAAAAAAGTATATACAAAACATAATTCGGCTCACCCCTTTCCCAAAGGATGCTAAGATAAAATAACAGCAATCATTACATTTCATATAGGGTTACAATTAAACCATAGTGCATCTGCATCTGATCGCAAATTTCAG
The DNA here is from genome assembly GCF_964261635.1 of Lissotriton helveticus. Taxonomy (NCBI): domain Eukaryota; kingdom Metazoa; phylum Chordata; class Amphibia; order Caudata; family Salamandridae; genus Lissotriton; species Lissotriton helveticus. The sequence goes on along the minus strand of NC_136067.1, from coordinate 33,281,564 downwards.
GTACCTAGACACAGCAATAATAGTCATTTCATCAGACAAGGTGAGTAATTTAAATAATGCTGGTCTGCATTGTCTCAAGTTTCAGGCTTTAAGAAGAGGTAATAGATATCTTTTCCGCCCCCACTCATAGAATCTACAGAACAAAACACAATGTATGATTGATTGGGTGGAAGAAACATCACACGGACAGGTGGTTAATTGTGACGACCAATCATTTGGGTTAGGAAAAGTTAACATCCTAAAAAAGCTTCCAGTTCTCAGACGGGCCAAAAACATTCTGCTGTAACTTGTCTGGTCGGGTGACAAATAAAGCTGTAGCCCAGAGCTATGCAACAAAAATTGATGATGAATAACAGAAGCCTTTTTCCCCTCTAAACACCAGCGTCGATCTTCCAGGAGGGCAAGACAAGCTTCCTTCAATGCTTTTCTGGAGATTGAAGACAATGACGAAGGTGAATTATAAAATTCAGGGCGCCCTATATTTAAAAAAAAATCCTGAACCTAGGAGAGCCACTGGATCTGTTTGGACCCTTCAAGTTTAATACAGTCCGCAATGATCGCCCTGTTAAAAACAGTTTCTGTTGAAGTCCAGATCTTGTGCCACAACAACATAGGGCTAATTTTAATTAGATCTGAGATAAAGGGCAAGGCTAATTCTTTATGACAGACATAAGTGGAGGTGGAACGGGGAACAGCGAGCAGGTAGCAGAGGAAACCATTTTCCTTTGTTTGGATTTCATGGCAATTTGCCACCCCCATATACCAGCTCCATACAGAGCTGTCGATACACATTTAGCCCTATATATATCAATCAGGATGTCTACTGGCCTGTCCCCTAGCTTATTTGCGAACTGCTTCAAAATACCAATGATGCTTATTCTTTTAACATGGAGATTGATGTTTCCTTTTCTTACTCTGACTGCAGATTGAGAGGAGTTTGTAAATGAATTATGTAACAATCTTCTTGGGGGCACAGGGATTGTGAAAGGAAAGGCTGTTAGATGTTAGTTTAATTCTAACACAACAACATTTAAGTACGTGTAAATGAACATATTTCAACATTTATCAATCATTAGGAAAGCACATATGAGGCACATTTTATTTTAAAAGTGTGAAGGAAACAAAGATTTCAATAGGATCAAACAAATTAAGACACTTGTGTTGGTGATGAGTAAATGATAAGTATTTGCTGAAACCCGATTTCCATGTATTACAGTATGCGCGTTATATAGTTTTCTGCCCATTTCACTGGAAACTGCGCGGGCTGTAAATGACAGTGCACTAACGCACTATGCGTTAATAATACATTTGTGACACTGTGCTTTAAAATGTACTACGAACTCCATACTACACCCGTGCCACCCTCCTACTGCGTGGGCGTGGCCCATTTTCTACACTTGCTCTTTGTGTGATGCTTGGATTTTGCACAAGGCCCATGACTTTAATGATATAGCATTGATGCCAGCACCCACTCTAAAAATTGTTCCAGCACCACTGTTGATTTGCAGTCACTACCAAGTTGATAGCCATGCACGTGTCATTAGTATATGATAAGGTACATTAATATTAATTATATATTTACCTATATATATATAATAGCATTCTAGCTAACCTTTACGACTTACCGGGGTTCTTCACAGTTTCACACCAAGCCTCAGGCCTCTAGCTCAGCTGTAGTTTGGTTTAAAAATAGACATCTTGCTGGTTATTTGTGGCAAAAAATATTGACTTGAAAACTCTAAAAAAAAATTATACCTCATGTTTTTCAAGTCCATATGTTTGCTGAGATTGAGTCAGATGCAGGCCTTGCCATCGGATCATTGCTTCATCTCACACTGATGCCCTTGGGTCAGTACTTAATTTGTAAATCAATAAATAAATTCATTAATAAATACACAACTTAAAAAATAAACAGCTGCACATCCTTACACATTGTAAAAATGGCCAGAAATTGAGGATCTCTTTTAAGTCACACTCTTAAGTGGATTGATGTTTAATTTTGGGGGTTTTAATGCCTTTCTTCAAAACCAGGGCACAATTTTAAGAAAATACATTTCTTTAAATAGTAAGGGTCCGATTCACAGAACTAACTTAAGACACAATCCTAAACTTACTACTTTTGGTATTCACAGAAGTTAGAATTTTGTCTTAAGTTTGTCTTAAGACAGACTTAAGACAGACTTAAGTTAGGATTTTGTCTTAAGTTTGTCTTAAGACAGACTTAAGACAGACTTAAGTTAGGATTTTGTCTTAAATCTGTCTTAAGACAGACTTAAGACAGACTTAAGTTAGGATTTTGTCTTAAGTTTGTCTTAAGACAGACTTAAGACAGACTTAAGTTAGGATTTTGTCTTAATTTTGTCTTAAGACAGACTTAAGACAGACTTGAGTTAGGATTTTGTCTTAAGTTTGTCTTAAGTCTGTCTCAAGTTTATCTTAAGACAGACTTAAGACAAAATCCTAACTTCTGTGAATACCAAAAGTAGTAAATTTAGGATTTTGTCTTAAGTTAGTTCTGTGAATCGGGCCCTCAGGTCTTACAGTGTAATTGCTGTTTCATGTTGATCTGTTGATGTTTAGCCACAATTTATAAAAAAATACAATAATATATGTGGCCAGGCCCTGTTAATTCCACAGTGCACTGCGCCTTAGTGACCAGCGCTCTCTGTATCTCTCCGCATTGTCCAGGGCTGCTGGGGTGACCAGTTCTGGCAGGTCCAGTTGCACCCACCTGTCTGGGTATGTCCGGCCCAGTTCAGCACCACTGAAGGAGGTCTCGTTCGTGAGCAGGCCGAGCGCCCGGCTGCAGTGGCCCTCAGGGAGACCGGAACCCACGTCCTTAAAAAGAGGTGAGCGCACGAACAACAACCTGGTGGGACCGGCGAAGAGACAAGAGAACGAGAAGTCAGTTCTGCTCGTGTCGCCTTCCAGTCATATCCACCTGCCTGTGACACTCTTGAGGTTCACACCAGTACTTAATTTGTGCATGTGGTTTCCAATGCTCGGCACCGGCATTTAATTGTCAACACCAGCACTTAACACAGACTGCCACATGGGGGCACTGTTTTTCTAATCTAGAAATTAGCACAGCAACAATTGTTTATTAATTCAATATACATTAAATGTGACTAAAGCCTGACACCCAAGCTAGTATAGCCTTGAGGCCTGGAATAGTCACACTTGCAGGAGTGTGCTGGTTAGTAGTTGTGTTGTTAGTGTCACTGGCAGTGCTGGCGGGGGCGATGGGTGTTGCAAGCTGCAGTGGCCTCCTGACGATGGCCCTGGCACCGTCTCTGGGCAGATGTGGCCCAGCTTGTGTCGTGTTGGTTGTTGTTGGTGGTCTTCAGCACAACCTTCATTAGCTTGGCTTTTGGGAGTAGGGTGACCTAACTTAATGGGATGACGGAGTAAGACGGGCTTAAATGTGGCTGTTGTTAAATTGTCTTTGGAGAGGAGGGAGGCCTTTGTTTATGAAATCCTGACTTATGAAGATCTCCAGTGCAACCACTGTTAGCGTGGCTGTGGGGAGGAGCGAGACCTTGACCTGAGGAAAATTGGCTTATGAATGTGTTTTGTAGATCATTGTTAGTTGGCTTTGAAGAGGGTTGGGACCTTTGTTTGTGGAATGCTGGTTTATGAAGGTTTCCAAAGGTACCAATGTTGGCTTGGCTTTGAGGAAAAGGGAGACTTTTGCTTATGAAACATTGGCTTACATAAATGTCAACTAGAATCATTGTAAGGTTGGATTTTTGTGCCAGTGAGACCTCTGTGTATGGTTTATTGGTTTATAATGGTCTTAACTGCGATCATGGTTAGTTCAGGTTTTAAGAGGAGAGACAGTGGTTTGTGGAACGTCTGTTTATAAAGGTGTCTGGTGCAACCAATCCTAGCTTGGCTTTGGCGAGCAGTGCGACCTTTGTTTGTGGAACGCTGGTTTATGAAGGTGTATGGTGTAACCAATGCTAGCTTGGCTTTGGTGAGGATGGAGACCTTTGTTTGTGGAATGCTGGTTTATGTAGGTGTCTGGTGCAACCAATGCTAGCTTGGCTTTGGCGAGGAGTGCGATCTTTGTTTGTGGATCTCTGGTTTATGAAGGTGTCTGGTGCAACCAATGCTAGCTTGGCTTTGGCGAGGAGTGCGACCTTTGTTTGTGGAATGCTGGTTTATGTAGGTATCTGATGCAACCAATGCTAGCTTGGCTTTGGTGAGGAGTGCGACTTTTGTTTGTGGAACGCTGGTTTAGGTAGGTGTCTGGTGCAACCAATGCTAGCTTGGCTTTGGTGAGGATTGAGACCTTTGTTTGTGAAATGCTGGTTTAAGTAGGTGTCTGGTGCAACCAATGCTAGCTTGGCTTTGGTGAGGAGTGCGACCTTTATTTGTGGAACGTTGGTTTATGTAGGTGTCTGGTGCAACCAATGCTAGCTTGGCTTTGGCGAGGGGTGCGATCTTTGTTTGTGGAACGCTGGTTTGTAAAGGTGTCTGGTGAAACCAATGCTAGCTTGGCTTTGGCGCGGAGTGCGACCTTTGTTTGTGGAACGCTGGTTTATGAAGGTGTATGGTGTAAGCAATGCTAACTTTGCTTTGGCGAGGAGCAAGACCTTTGTTTGTGGAATGCTCGTTTATGAAAGTGTCTGGTACAACCAATGCAGCTTGGCGAGGAGTGCAACCTTTGTTTGTGGAACGCTGATTTACGAAGGTGTCTGTTGCAACCAATGCTAGCTTGGCTTTGGTGAGGAATGAGACCTTTGTTTGTGGAACGTTGGTTTAAGTAGGTGTCTGGTGCAACCAATGCTAGCCTGGCTTTGGCGAGGAGCGAGACCTTCGTTTGTGGAACGCTGGTTTTTGGAGGTGTCTGCTGCAACCAATGCTAGCTTGGCTTTGGCGAAGAGTGCGATCTTTGTTTGTGTAATGCTGGTTTATGAAGGTGTCTGGTGCAACCAATGCTAGCTTGGCTTTGGTGAGGATTGAGACCTTTGTTTGTGGAACGCTGGTTTATGAAGGTGTCTGGTGCAACCAATGCTAGCCCGGCTTTGGCAAGGAGTGAGACCTTCGCTTGTGGAACGCTGGTTCTTGAACGTCTCTGGTACAGCCAATGTTACCCTTGCTATGAGTAGGCTGGAGACCCCAGTTTGCAGAACGCTGGTTCGATAAGTTCTCCTGTTCGACCTTTGTTAGCCTGGCTGCATAGAGGAGGGAGTCAGTAGTGTAATGGTTCAATATGAGTGTATGATGGTCGCATCTGTTTTGCCTTCAACTTACAGGACTTTATTTCCTATTAAAATGCAGATGACCACAGGTCTGTCCAGGATGCTGTGGGGCGAAGACTTTGCCAGTGGGCACCAGTGGGGTCTCCGAGGCTGCATCACAGTGGCTGGCATGAAGACGATGACCCTGCATTGGTCGCGAACCAGAGGCGGTCCCGCTCGTTCACTTCAGGTAGTGCCAAATGCCCTGGCCCTTTGCAACCTCTGCACCCATCATTTGTGTAACATGAGTGATGACGTCAACTTGGGAGAGGGATACAGCACCGGCTCTTCCATTGGCCTTAAGTGTCCCCCATGGTTGGTTGGAGCATCAACCTCCTACCTCAGCCCAATTCATATATCTCATTCCTCAGCTTCAGCACCTCCTGCTACACCACTGCTGAGACCCACCCACACACACAGATTTTGTGGACCACACACAGCTCCTCTGAGGCACACATAGCTCCTCTGAAGTACATACAGCTCCTCTGAAGCACACACAGCTCCCCTGGAGCACACGCAGCTCTTCTGAAGCACACACAGCTCTTCTGAAGCACACACAGCTCCTCTGAGGCACACATAGCTCTTCTGAAGTACATACAGCTCTTCTGAAGCACACACAGCTCCTCTGAGGCACACATAGCTCTTCTGAAGTACATACAGCTCTTCTGAAGCACACACAGCTCCTCTGAGGCACACATAGCTCTTCTGAAGTACATACAGCTCTTCTGAAGCACACACAGCTCCTCTGAGGCACACATAGCTCTTCTGAAGTACATACAGCTCCTCTGAAGCACACACAGCTCCTCTGAAGCACATGCAGCTCTTCTGAAGAACACACAGCTCTTCTAAAGCACACTCCGCTCTTTTGAAGCGCACACAGCTCTTCTAAATCACACTCCGCTCTTTTGAACCACACACAGCTCATCTGAAGCACACGCAGCTCACCTGCACCACACACAGCTGTTCCGAACCACACACAGCTCTCCTGAACCACACACAGCTCTTCTGAAGTGCCTCCACCCTTCCCACCAGCACCATCCCATCCACTACTAACACCCACACAGCATTGCCTCTATACCTTAATCTTGACCTTCAACCCCCTTTACTTTTCCAGTATTGCGGTCACCTCACAGGCTACCAGTGCACCCCTATTCTGAGAAGCGCCAACCCACAGTATCCTGACATCGAGACCACGCATAGCTCTAACGAAACCGCTCATTCTAAACCAAGAGCACTCGCTTCTTTTCAACTTCTAGGATCCACAGACAGCTCTGCTGATGGACCTCAGGCATGAAGGCTACTCTTCCCAGAGTTGTGCTCACTCCACACTACGCCGCACCAACCTGTCCTGAACCGCACACTCAACAGATGCTTTGCTAATGTCACCCTACCAAACAGCAATAAACAATAGACATCAACACACCACCTCCACTCACCACCCACCACCACCACCCACGAGCCACCACCACCAGCCACCACCACCACTACCTTCACCCACCACCACCAGCCTTCCCCACCACCACCACTAATCATCACCACCACCAGTCATCACTATCACCACCAGCCAGCACCACCACCTCCTCCACCACCAGCCGTCACCACCAGCCCCACCACTACTAGCAGTCACCACCACCTCCACCACTACCAGCTGTCACCACCAACAACCATCATCACCACCACCGCCTCTCCCTCCACCCATCACCACCACCACCAGCTATCACTACCACCACCAACCATCACCAACGTCTCCTCCACCACCAGCCATCACCACCACCAGCTACCACCACCTTTACCTTCACCCACCACCACACACGAGCCACCACCACCACCAGCCATCACCACCACCAGTTGTCACCACCACCTCCACCACCAGCCATTACCACAACCACCAACCATCACCACCACCAGCAGCCATCCCTACCACCACCAACCATCACCACCACCAGCCATCACCACCACCACCAGGCCTTACCACCATCAGCCATCACCACCTACAGCCATCTTTTCATGCAGCTCTGAGCCCATGAGTGGAGATGTTTACTCTGTTACTGAAAAGACAGGGGTAAAGCTCAAACACATAGTCAGTCATTACAATTACGCCTTTCTCTCTTTCAGCCACGTACCAGAAGGTCACCCCGGTGTCACTGCCCGCAGAAGCCTTTGAGGCCGGGGGCAGCTTCTCAGTCACATTGTACATCGGAGACCAGTCGTCGCCATTGCAGAGAGCTCGGCGCCACTCCTTGGCCAGCAAGGACTCGAGTGTGCAGAGGGAGCAGCTTCACCAGCTGGGCTGGCAGGCGGAAGACCTTCCCGGAAGGAACCTGGGCGCCCTCACGCCTCCGAAGAACAAGTCTGTCTTTAAAAGGTTCTTCCGGAAGAAAGACTAGAGGTGCTTCATACATGCTTGGATCATGGCCACTGTTTGCACACTTACCGCTTTGGTGAAAGAGTACAACAGCGGCCTTTGCTTACGATGGCGGTCTGGTGACTTGTAGGCTACAAGGTCAGACATTGATGGTCGCCACTGCTTCCTCCGCACAAGGGTTGCTCCTTCCGTCCTGGAGTCCCAGGTGAGAGGAGGAGGGTGCCTGCGGTTCTAGAGCAGAAGCTGGGATGGTGAATGTGATGTCACCAACGGGACCATGGCATCGAACAGTCGTATGAGGACATGGGATAGAGCTCTGCACACAGGACTTGGGAGAGGTTTGGATGCTTTAAGGTCAATGGTTAATACAATTAATAAAAAAAGAAATCACAGGGAGTGTAAGGTTAGTAGGAAATACAAGCTAATGACACCAAATCTAAAGGAAACAGTGCAGAAGCTTCAAAACAGTAAATGAAAGCTACACATGTCTCAGCAATGTCTCCTGGATGTGTTTCTACTCTCGTTAACAGGGCACAAATGATCCTTCTGTGGGGGGAACAGCGTTTACAACGCAACTTTTACCACGTAGTACCTTTACCATGCAACTTTTACAACGCAAGTCGTTACAACGACTTGCGCTGGGGGCGCTGTAGGATAGGAAATAGTTTAATTTACTATACAAAACCTTCCCTACTATCCACGGGGACCTGAGTTCGAATAGTAAATTAAACTATTCACTATCCAGCGCCCCCCAACGCAAGTCGTTGTAACGACTTGCGTTGTAAAACCTGCGTGATAAAGGCATGCGTTGTAAAAGCATGCGTAGTAATGACGTACATCCCTCTGAGGCTGTGTTTACACTGCTGTATGTTGGGGCAGCGCCAGCGCTGTCCGTAGTTTGGGGCACATTAGTCACTTCGCTACAGATGCACAGACATTGATGATCACTGTTAGGGCCACGAAGCCGATCACATCTCACAGACCTTTGTCTCCTGCAGTCATGTGGCCTATCGGTTCCTTTCAGCCCAGATCCGCTTCATTGTTTCCGCTGCAGCCCCTGAGTGTCCCCACCAGGTCATAGCTCACCTTCACATATAGTATCTCTATTATCACCCCCTCCATGCTTCCAGGTTGTATAGATTTAAGTTAAACCATATACCTTCATATAACTCCAGACTCAGGTGGGGCACAATGTTGTTTACACATCTCTAATGTGTGAGAGAGGAGAGAGGCACCAATGTGACCAGTCAGCTGATGAGTTCTTGAACTGTTCACTCGACAGACATGTTCAGTTGTTCTCTGCCTCCTGCCTGGTGCAGCAAGACACCTCAGAGCAGCTTTTGGTCTACGCTTCACGCGCATGTGGATTACTGTCCATTGGCGACCACGTTGGGATATTGCTACACACAATGATGAAAATGGCGACCACGTTGGGATATTGCTACACACAATGATGAACTTGAGTTGGCCGCCCAATTTGTTATTCAGTGCAAATGCTTTGACTTGAAGAAAGTACCCCCCATCCTTTTCTATGCAGACTATAGTTAGTGGACCTTGGACTGTACCTTTGGGGCCTCATGCTATAGAGCTGTACTGGGATAGTAATCTAACCGCATCTTTTTGCTCTGCTAGCATCCTTTACTCTACAACACATCACATCTTTTTGCTCTGCTGGCGTCCTTCACTCTTCACCACACCACATCTTTTCACTCTGCAGGCGTCCTTTACTTTTTCCAACACCGCATCTTTTCACTCTGCTAGCGTCCTTACCCTTCACAACACTGCATCTTTTCGCTCTGCGAGCGTCTTTTACTCTTCACCACACCGCATCTTTTCGCTCTGCTGGCGTCCTTACCCTTCACAACACCGCATCTTTTCGCTCTGCGAGCGTCTTTTACTCTACACCACACCGCATCTTTTCGCTCTGCTAGCGCCCTTTACTCTTCACAACGCCGCATCTTTTCGCTCTGCGAGCGACCTTTACTCTTCACAACACCGCATCTTTTCGCTCTGCTGATGTCCTTTACTCTTCACAACACCGGATCTTTTCGCTCTGCTGATGTCCTTTACTTTTCACAACACCGCATCTTTTCGCTCTGCTAGCGTCCTTTACTCTTCACAACACTGCATCTTTTCGCACTGCTGGCATCCTTTACTCTTCACAACGCCGCATCTTTTCGCTCTGCTAGAGTCCTCTGCTCTTCACAACATCTCATCTTTTCGCTCTGCTGATGTCCTTTACTCTTCACAACACCAGATCTTTTCGCTCTGCTGATGTCCTTTACTCTTCACAACACCGGATCTTTTCGCTCTGCTGATGTCCTTTACTTTTCACAACACCGCATCTTTTCGCTCTGCTAGCGTCCTTTACTCTTCACAACACTGCATCTTTTCGCACTGCTGGCGTCCTTTACTCTTCACAACGCCGCATCTTTTCGCTCTGCTAGTGTCCTCTGCTCTTCACAACATCTCATCTTTTCGCTCTGCTGATGTCCTTTACTCTTCACAACACCAGATCTTTTCGCTCTGCTGATGTCCTTTACTCTTCACAACACCGCATCTTTTCGCTCTGCTGATGTCCTTTACACTTCACAACACCGCATCTTTTCGCTCTGCTTGCATCCTTTACACTTCACAACACCGCATCTTTTTGCTCTGCTGATGTCCTTTACTCTTCACAACACCGCATCTTTTTGCTCTGCTGATGTCCTTTACTCTTCACAACACCGCATCTTTTCGCTCTGCTGATGTCCTTTACACTTCACAACACCGCATCTTTTCGCTCTGCTGATGTCCTTTACTCTTCACAACGCCGCATCTTTTCGCTCTGCTGATGTCCTTTACTCTTCACAACACCGCATCTTTTCGCTCTGCTGATGTCCTTTACACTTCACAACACCGCATCTGTTCGCTCTGCTGATTTCCTTTACTCTTCACAACACTGGATCTTTACGCTCTGCTGGCATCCGTTACTTTTCACAACACTGCATCTTTTCACTCTGCTGGCGTCCTTAACTTTTCACAATACCATGTCTTTTTGCTTTGCTGGCTTCCTTTCCTCTTCACCTCTTCACCTCACCACATCTTTTCGCTCTGCTGGCGTCCTTTACTCTTCAGAAAACCACATCTTTTTGCTCTGCGAGAGTACTTTACTCTTCACAACACTCATCTTTTCGCTCTGCTAGCGTCCTTTACTCTTCACAACACTGCATCTTTTCGCTCGGCTGGAGTCCTTTACTCTTCACTACACCCCATCTTTTGGCTCTGCTGATGTCCTTTACTCTTCACAACACCGAATCTTTTCACTCTGCTAGCGTCCTTTCCTCTTCACAACACTCATCTTTTCGCTCTGCTGCTGTCCTTTACTTTTCACAACACCGCATCTTTTCACTCTGCTGGCGTCCCCTACTCTTCACAACGCCGCATCTTTTCGCTCTGCTAGAGTCCTCTGCTCTTCATGACACCGCATCTTTTCGCTCTGCGAGCGTCCTTTACTTTTCACAACACCGCATCTTTTCGCTCTGCTAGCGTCCTTTACTCTTTACAACACTGCATCTTTTCGCACTGCTGGTGTCCTTTACTTTTCACAACACCGCATCTTTTCGCTCTGCTAGCGTCCTTTACTCTTTACAACACTGCATCTTTTCGCACTGCTGGTGTCCTTTACTCTTCACAACGCCGCATCTTTTCGCTCTGCTAGAGTCCTCTGCTCTTCCCGACACCGCAACTTTTCGCTCTGCGAGCGTCCTTTACTCTTCACAACACCGCATCTTTTCGCTCTGCTGCTGTCCTTTACTCTTCACAACACCGCATCTTTTCGCTCTGCGAGCGCCCTTTACTCTTCACAACACCACATCTTTTCGCTCTGCTAGCGTCCTTTACTCTTCACAACACCACATCTTTTCGCTCTGCGAGCGTCCTTTACTCTTCACAACTCCGCATCTTTTAGCTCTGCGAGCGCCCTTTACTCTTCACGTCACCACATCTTTTCGCTCTGCTGGTGTCCTTTACTCTTCACAATACCGCATCTTTTCGCTCTGCTAGCGTCCTTTACTCTTCACAACACCTCATCTTTCGCTCTGCAAGCGTCCTTCACTCTTCACAACACTCATCTTTTTGCTCTGCAAGCGTGCTTTACTCTTCACCCCACCGCATCTTTTCGCTCTGCTAGCGTCCTTTACTCATCACAACGCTCATCTTTTTGCTCTGCAAGCGTGCTTTACTCTTCACCTCACTGCATCTTTTCGCTCTGCAAGTGTCCTTTATTCTTCACAACACCGTATCTTTTCGCTCTGCTTGCATCCTTTACTCTTCACCCCACCGCATCTTTTCGCTCTGCTAGCGTCCTTTACTCTTCACAACACCGCATCTTTTCGCTCTGCTGGCGTCCTTTACTCCTCACAACACTGCTTCTTTTCGCTCTGCTAGTGTCCTCTGCTCTTCACAACACCGCATCTTTTCACTCTGCTAGAGTACTTTACTCTTCACAATACTCATCTTTTCGCTCTGCTAGCGTCCTTTACTCTTCACCTCACCGCATCTTTTCGCTCTGCTGGCGTCCTTTACTTTCCAGTTCACGTAAACCAACCAGCCGCCTTTGCTGCTACAACCAACTCCTCAAAGATCACTTATTCGATTTCTTCTTGCCAAAAAAAGTTTTCCTGACACCATATATTTGTCAGTCAAACCAGTATCCAGAACATCTACTGTGAGATTCCTCAGAATATTCTTGGTGATGTCTCACCGTCATCCAATTGGAAATGAGTCAAAGTCCCTTCATGTGCACTCCCAATGCCCTCCACTAATATTCAACCTTAGAAATGTACTTTACAACACACTGTTGTCTACACAAACCACAAGATGCAGCTCTAGCAACATGTAGTTTTGTTCTCTACTCCATAGACAGGCATTCTGTTCTTTTGTACATAGGATGTCAGAATTTCGATGGCAAAAATGTCATCCGACAAAAGGGTGTCCTGAATATCATTTACAAAAATATTGTTCCATTGGGTGCAAATTTTGTAATATTACCTCCAATTGAGTGATATTTTGATAAACATTAAGAGGACACAGTATGTTTGTCAGTTGAAATGTAGTGCTACATAACACAATTCTGTCATTTCTAAGCCCTATAAATAACAGATGTAATTGTTACACAATCTAGTGAACTATGGAAGAGTGAATCCTACAGAAATCCCCAGCATGTGTGCATCTGCCATGTTCTCACTGCCTAAAACTAAAACAGGGCCATGGTTTTTATGGGAATATTTGAGGTCTCAAAACCCCAAACATTTCCATCCTGGAAGGGTAGGTAATTGTAATGAGCACATTAAAAATAAAAATCCAGATCTCTCTTATGTCAGTAGACACATGTTTGTGGGCGCTGAAAGGTGTTCCATTAGAGGGCTTGGAGAATTGCTGATTTAATGTATGTGTTAGTAAGGAATACACATCTTTCTAGAAAGGTACTTAATCACATCTCGAAGACAGTAAATATATATAAAATAAAGCATGCACTGCAGACCCACCCTTCTTTCTGGAAATAAAACACATTAAAGTGAGAGCACCAGTTCTACCACTGTTACTTCCTGCCTTTTTACCTCAAGTAGATTATGAGCCGGCCAGGCACAGACTATATCACCAGTGCTTAATATGAGCCCGTGGTTTCTGGTGCTCGTCACCAGCACTTAATTGTCACCACCGGCACTAGTAACAGTCCACCACATGGTGGCGCTGTCTGGTTACATTTTAAAGGAGGACAACAACCGTGTTAATTAAGTCTATTTGCATTGAAAATTAATAATACCAGCCTCTCACGCCATTATTTGTGAGTGTGTTCTCTGTGCTTACCCCGCACTGTCAGGCCATTTAGGAGATTGCGCCCCCAGCTGTTGGGTGGTGGGAGTGCAGTGTCCATACCGAAGAGCCAAGAGGGGGGGGGGGACAGAAGGGCATTAATCAATTAAACTTAAAATTCTGTTGTGAAGAAGACCTAACAGAATGTGAGGACATGCATCGTACTTGTGCCTTACACGTAAACGATTCCAGAAACCCAGTGAACTGTCCCACAGGCCTGGGATCAGCGCTCCCGTCTTCTCGATCACCTGAGATCTCATTTACCTCTGATATATGACAGATGACGGACTCTGGGGTCAACCTGTGGCTGTATCCAAAACGAATGTCCTACAATTCACTTGAACTGCATGGCTTATTGATAAGAATATATGATGTTTTTGTATATTTAACAACGTTTATTGAATTGTGTTTTTCTAAATATTTGAGTGGCTAATTTTTTGTATTAAAGAAAAGTATTTTTGCCTTTATTCTGGAGCTTCTGCTTGTTTGTACTTGTGTCTGTGTGCATATGTATAACCTCCCCTGTGTATTCTTATGTGCTGCGCATGTCATTGAAATACTCCTATCCCTTTATAGGGCTTGCACGTTACACCAACATGACAGAATTTTTCTCATGCGCGACTCACTAACAGTAACTTGGTGAGCGCAAGCAAGATTTGGCGTTCCCTGACACTGTTTATGGTCACTAGGAGGGCACCCAGTGAGATTTCCCGAAAGCTGGCCATAGCGAGCGGTCACGACCATTCGCAGTCAGAAAGCTGCCGCTCGAGTAGAAAATCTACTCGAGCAGCAGCAAAATAAACTCTAGAAGCAGTGCCCTCTAGTGCGCCATGAGTTGCCGTTTATGCTCATTTTTTTCAGCGTGGAACGAGCTCCTGCCTCTAAAAATCACTGTGTTCAGCAAAGCGTACCTAATTCCGCCTGTTCGCGGAATCTCGCAGAGTTTTCACGTAAGTTAGTCGGATTCCGCATATTGAAACGCCGAGAGTTCTGAACAACCCCTACTCAATGCCCTGTTCAGCACTCAAATACCCACAACAAGAGAAAAAGGAGGCGCACGCTGGTGAAAAGAAACACCCTTCTCTGGAAAAACATAAGTTCTATTTAAAAATACCCTCACCCACTAGATAGTGAAATGCTTTATCATAGGGCTGCTACAATAATCCTGTGCAGACCAAGGCCTGGATAGAGCAAGGGGAGGGGGAGGACAATGCAAACACATATGTAGGGATCCACGCAGTAAACTACATATAGACAGACAATGATAGTGCAAATGTAAAACTACATCAGGAATACCCTCCAAAGTATCACCAGTAGGTAGTTCTAGTTAGAACCTAGTTTCCATAGGAAAAGCATTTTTTGATTTGCTAATAACTTTGGCGTTGTATGATGAATCTTCGCGAAATTCTCAAAAAAAAAAGGTCTATCCAGGTTAGCTCCTATGCTGAAAGTTTGGAGGTGATTCGTCATACTGTGGCTGAGGAAAAAGGGGGATCCCAAAAAGTGTTTTCTCCATGTTAATTTCCATAGGAAATTTTATTACAGGCTACCGCCCGAACTGCTGGACGGAATTACATCAAATTTGATAAAAAGGTAGTGCTTGGTTCAGAAAGCAAAATTTTTTTTTAAATGGTGTAAATCCGTTCAGTAGTTATTGAGAAATTCAAAAATAAAAGTCTGAAAACCAATTTCCCGTAGGAAACTTTAGCCAAGGCTACAGCCCGAACTGCAGTTGCTGAGAAATTCAAAAAATAAAAGTTTTGATATCTGGGGCAGCGGTGGGTTCGTGCACCCTCCCGACTACGAGCTTCACTGTGATTGACTGCCAACACTCCAAACGAGGAAGTGTTGGCAGTCATCTTGTGACTCGGTAGAACCGAGTCACAAGAAAACAGTTGAAACAAGATTAAAAAAGAAGAACGGGGGGCAGGGTAGAAACACCCTGACCCCCTAGTCCTACTCAGTCCTGCTCAGGACGTACAAATGCGCACAGGGTGCTCGAATCCGGACAAAAAAAATAATGAAGAGGGGCTCCCCCACTTCATTTAAATGAGCCCCGGGGTGGGCCAGGTTCCGGGGGCAATCCTATAATTATATTGCGGGGGCCTGCCCCTGCAATATGAGCCCCGGGGACCACCACTTCCCCTGGGCTTTGAAAATAGAGGGAGGGGAGCCGTGCGGCCCCCTCCTGGAGCACTTGCTGGCCTTGGGGACCGCCACCCCCCAGGGCCGGCTCATGCAATGTCCCGGGGTACCCATCCCCAGGACATTGCTATTTGCTATGGCCCTGCTCTCGCTCTGTTATAGGCCCCCTGCATTGCTTCATTGAAGCGAGAGCAGGAAAACCTGCTCTCGCTTCAATGAAGCAAAGCAGGATTGCTTTTGGGCCAGGGGAGCTGCATGTTAGTAGTTCACCTTGCCCAAAAGCAATGCCAGTTCCCCCAGGAGGAGGGGAGCCGGCTGGACCCTGGGGGCATTGGGGCTCCCCCCATGGTCCCCAACGAAGAGGCTAGGCCCCGGGGGATGGCGTCCCTGGGGGCAGAAGTGGACAAGGGAAGGGGAACAATGCGGCCCCCCTTTCTAATGATTAATAAAAACATACAAGAATTGGTGATGCCTCGGGGATGGGGTCCTCGGAGTGAATATAAATGAATGGAGGTGGACCGTTTTTTTTTTTTTAGAAAAGTTTGGAGTGGCGATCCTAATGAGGCGCTCAGCACGGCCTCCTAGTGTGAACGCGCTGGGTGCACGGCTCTCAGCGCGACCCCCTAGTGTGAACACGCTGGGTGCGCGGCTCTCAGCGCAGCACCCGAGTACTTGACAGGTCTTTAAAAGACCATTTACCTGTTAATGAGGCTTTGTTGTGTTTTCACCCCTTCTTGGAGCCCCTGCATCTCCACTCTGCCTATGACTGAAATTATTACCCCCCCCCTGAAATTTTTATAAGCCTCCCCCGAAATTTGCCTCGAGTTGCGCCCCTGACTGGTGTATGCCGGCTCTGCCCACTCTGCTTACTGTTACAGAATTCCATGGATTCTATCCGCCGTATGTCAATGATCCAACTATGGGGCTAGGAATATGTTGGAGACATGATTCTGGGCCTTTTATTGCCAGTGCTCCATGGACCCAGCAGCTCGCTTTAGTGGATCCAGTTGAAGGGACTCCGGGGATCCAACAGTCAGAATTCCTTGATCCAGCTATCAACGACCTGGGAGGGTATCCACTGAATGAGAATGCAGTATACCACAATGAGAATTCCAAGCTCCTGGACTCAGTTTTCCAGGCATCCATGCGGTATTCCCGCTAGCCAGTGGCCCAGATTTTAGTGGGCGGGAACCTAGGGTACTAGAGCAAAGGCTGTGGGGATCCCGTAGCAAAGAAGGCGGATGCCTCAGGAACCGCGGGGTGCCTACTCACACTCCGTGGATAGCATTGGCTCTCCCGAGACTTGGTTTGCAATCCTGATCCTCCGCTGGGGTTGCCACTGGTTGGCAGCTAGTTAGAGCCAAGCTCGTGCTCGGGGGTTAGGCTCCACCAACATATGTACTTATCCAATCACTCCGCCAATCCCCAAGCACTTATAAATTCACCATACACTCTCCTTGCAGTGCTCTAATCATCCAGTCTCTACCCATGCACTCATAGAATGACCCAGAGAAAGTTACATAACCAAGTTCTTCCCCACTGCCAGAGGTAAAATGGTTGCGTGCGCAGTCAACAGCACAATGTAATGTGGTAGGGCCCAGGGCCATCATGCATAAATAATGAATACACGGACACAGTTAGATAGATAGTGGAGCTAGCTACGGACATGTGCGCTCGGCCCCTTTTTATTACCAGGGTCCCATGTCCAATGACGTCTGTGCTGGATTAAATGAAATGATTACGCACTTGTATAGCGCACGACTACCCGTAGGCATCTCTGCGCTTGTACGAATACCGCCGAGGAACCCTTCCTGGCCTTTCCCTGTGAAGTGTCCACTCCTGGGCACCCCCAAGGTGAAGTCAGGCATCCTCAGCATTGTTGAGGCCGTTGTAGAGATTAAGCAAGCTATTGCCCAGAGTTGCAGAGTGGGACTCATGATTAGAATAGGCACCAAGGCGAGAATTATCAGGTCCGAGGAAATTGAGCTCGAGACCCGTCGAGGCGGGAATTGAACCCTGGTCCCGGCCAGAACTCTGCATCAGGGTCTGCCGCTCTAACCATTGAGCCACACTTCTCTATGCGTGTGGGGTGAGTGTAAGCCAGCCCTCGGGGAATGGTTGGTGCTGGAAACAACTATAACAGTGATTATCGGAAAACACACAGAGATTCATTCATAAAATGTCCATGACTTGTGGTGCACTCAGGTAGGGGCACCAGATGTGAAATAACACACAAAAGATTTTATCGTAAAGGGTCCATGACTTGTGGTGCACTGAGGTAGGGGCACCAGAGGTGAGCGTGCTTATGTGAAGAAACTGTTAATGTCCCTTCGGAATATTCCTGCTTCCTGAGGTGACATTGTTGCACCCGGTGTCTACAGCACAAATCATAAAGGGTCCATGAGTTGTTATGTGCAGAGTTAGTGGCACCTGAAGAGCTCAGCGTGTGCACAGCCAGCGATGATACGTGGTTCGGGCGGGCCGCACTGGGAGCAATGTCTTTTGCCTAATGAATTCTGCCTCAATAAGGCCACTTGGCGATGACTTGTGGTGCACTGAGTTAGTGGCATCAGAAGCATTCAGCATGTGAGCAGCCAGCGAAGATGCGTGGTACGGACGGGCCGCACTGGGAGCAATGTCTTTTGCCTAATGAATTCTGCCTCAATAAGGCCACTTGGCGATGACTTGTGGTGCACTGAGTTAGTGGCATCAGAAGCATTCAGCATGTGAGCAGCCAGCGAAGATGCGTGGTACGGACGGGCCGCACTGGGAGCAATGTCTGTTGCCTACTGGACTGTGTCATCTGCAATCGCAACTAGATCTGAATTTTGAGCCCTGCTGTCCGCAGTGTAGGTCGAAGGCAGTTGTCAGCACAGACATCGAGGAATGCTTTTTCTTACTTCCTCTTGACAAAATCTGAGGACATAGAGTACAATTCACTCTGCAATTAATAAATCAGGACTAAATTTGAATTGTGAGACCTGCTGACCGCGTGTAGGTGTATGGAACAAAAGATGAAATATGTATGGTATACATTGTCGAAATATGTAGGTTTCAGGGACGTTATAGTTAGTTGCCTACTGGACTCTGAAATTAATTAATCAAGACTGAATTTGAATTGTGAGCCCTGCTGCTGTGTAGGCCGGAGGCAGCTGTCAGCAAGGGATCACTGACAGAATATCGACAGTCACAATATCGAGATGACAAAATATCGAGGTCAAAATATCGACGACAAAATATCGACTTCCTATCTTCAAACAGGTAAGTACAAAAATATTGACTCCAAAATATCGAGTGTAAAAAATATAGACTGTCAAAATATCGAATTTTTTAAATGTCTTAAAAGTAATTTAAAAGTAATATAATAATAAATGAAATTATTTTTAACTTATTTAAAATACTTAAATAAACGTAACATTAATAAATAATTAATATAACTTAAAAAAATATATATTTTTAATACATATATATATATATACATATTATTAACAAAACATGTACAATATTTTTACCGTAGGATAGCAAGAGGTTTAAATTTACTGTAACGACTCCAGTGAGTGCAACAGAAGGGAAAGCGTGGGATAGCGTAGGGGTAGAAATTACTATTCCCCCTCCAGAGAGTGCAACTGTAGGGAAAGCGTTGGATAGCGTTGGAGTAAAAATTACTATTCCCACTCCAGAGAGTGCAACAGTAGGGAAAGCGATAGATAGCGAAGGGGTAAAAATTACTATTCCCACTCCAGAGAGTGCAACAGAAGGGAAAGGGTTGGATAGCGTAGGGGTTAAAATTACTATTCCAACTCCAGAGAGTGCAACAGTAGGGAAAGAGTTGGATAGCGTAGGGGTAAAAATTACTATTCCCAAACTAGAGAGTGCAACAATAGGGAAAGCCTTGGATAGCGTAGGGGTTAAAGTTACTATTCCCACTCCAGAGAGTGCAACAGTAGGGAAAGAGTTGGATAGCGTAGGGGTAAAAATTACTATTCCCACTCCAGCGAGTGCAACAGTAGGGAAAGCGTTGGATAGTGTAGGGCTAAAAATTACTATTCCCACTTCAGAGAGTGCAACAGCATGGAAAGCGTTGGATAGCGTAGGGGTAAAAAATACTATTCCCACTCCAGAGAGTGCAACTGTAGGGAAAACGTTGGATAGCGTAGGGGTAAAAATTACTATTCCCACTCCAGAGAGTGCAACAGTAGGGAAAGCGTAGGATAGCGTAGAGGTTAAAATTACTATTCCAACTCCAGAGAGTGCAACAGTAGGGAAAGAGTTGGATAGCGTAGGGGTAAAAATTACTATTCCCACTCCAGCGAGTGCAACAGTAGAGAAAGCGTTGGATAGCGTAGGGGTAAAAATTACTATTCCCACTCCAGAGAGTGCAACAGTATGGAAAGCGTTGGATAGCGTAGGGGTAAAAAATTACTATTCCCACTCCAGAGAGTGCAACAGTAGGGAAAACGTTGGATAGCGTAGGGGTAAAAATTACTATTCCCACTCCAGAGAGTGCAACAGTAGTGAAACCGTTGGATAGTGTAGGGGTTAAAATTACTATTCCAACTCCAGAGAGTGCAACAGTAGGGAAAGAGTTGGATAGCGTAGGGGTAAAAGTTACTATTCCCACTCCAGAGAGTGCAACACTAGAGAAAGCGTTGGATAGTGTAGAGGTTAAAGTTACTAGTCCCACTCCAGCGAGTGCAACAGTAGGGAAAGCGTTGGATAGCGTAGGGGTAAAAATTATTATTCCCACTCCAGAGAGTGTAATAGTAGGGAAAGCGTTGGATAGCGTAGGGGTAAAAATTACTATTCCCACTCCAGAGAGTGCAACAGTAGGGAAACCGTTGGATAGTCTAGGGGTTAAAATTACTATTCCCACTCCAGAGAGTGCAAAAGTAGGGAAAGAGTTGGATAGCATAGGGGTAAAAATTACTATTCCCACTCCAGAGAGTGCAACACTAGGGAAAGCGTTGGATAGCGTAGGGGTATAAATTACTATTCCCAATCCAGAGAGTGCAATACTAGGGAAAGTAAATACTTCATATATAAATAACATAAATAGTAATACCAATTACAAAATAATAAAAATATTTTACAATTGTATAAAATATTTTAAATAATTATTTATAAATACAAATTAAAAATATTTAAGTATAAAAATTACCTACTAATACTAATTAATTACCTATTAACAATAAATTAATTTACGATTTAAAAATTAATCAATTAATTTTAATTGGCAATTATATTTTTATTAATTACCTATTAAAAATTAATTACCAAATAATTGTAAATAAATACCAATAAATTAAATGACATATTTAATTAATTATAATTAAATTACTTCCCACCCTGTTCCCCTATAACCCCACAACCCGCTACAGAAAATAATGTAATGAAATTAACATATTTATCAATTAATCAATTAAAATTATTTACCAATTATATTTTAATTAATTACCAATTATTATTTAATTAACAATTAATTCAAAATAATTAACAATAAATAAATTAACATATTTAATTAATTATAATTAAATTACTTCCCACCCTATTCCCCTATAAACCCACAACCCGCTACAAAAAATAATTTAATAAAATTAACATATTTATCAATTAATCAATTATAATTAATTACCAATTATATTTTAAATAATTACCAATTAATAATTAATTAACAATTAATTCTAAATAATATCAATAAATAAATTAACATATTTAATTAATTATAATTAAATTACTTCCCACCCTATTCCCCTATAAACCCACAACCCGCTACAGATTTATATTACACAAAAAATAAAAAAAAATTAACTTACCTTAAATTCGATATTTTTGTAGTCTATATTATGTCTAGTCGATATTATGTCCATTCTATATTTTTGATTCGATATTATGTCCATTCTATTCGATATTAATTTTTTCTAGTCGATATTTTTGTTGTCTATATTATGTCTAATCGATATTATGCCCATTCTATATTTTTTACTCGATATTCTGTCCAGTCGAAATAAAAAACTCGATATTATGACTGCACACCGTCAGCAAGGGCCCACAAGCACGTGGCATTGAGTTGAGCTGCGCAGTTAGTGGCACCTGAAGCCCTCAGCCTGTGCACAGCCAGCGATGATGTGTGGTCCGCGCAGGCTGCACTGGGAGCAATGTCTTTTGCCTAATGAATTCTGCCTTAATAAGGCTACATTGCAGTTACTTGTGGTGCACTGAGTTAGTGGCACCTGAAGCACTCAGCGTGTGCACAGCCAGCGATGATGCGTGGTGCGGACGGGCCCCACTGGTAGCAATGTCTGTTGCCTACTGACTGCATCATCTGCAATCCCGACTCGATCTGAATTGTGAACCCTGCTGTCTGCAGTGTAGGCCGGAGGCAGCTGTCAGCAAGGGCCCACAACCATGTGGCGTTGAGTTGCGCTGCACAGTTAGTGCCACCAGAAGCATTTGTCGTATGTGCAGCCTGCGATAATGCGTGGTCCGGGCGGGCCGCACGGGCAGCAATGTCTGTTGCCTACTGGATTGCATCATCTACAATCGCGACTTGATCTGAATTGTGAGTCCTGCTGTCCGCAGTGTACATCGAAGGCAGTAGTCTGTACAGACCTAACTCTGTGGTGCTATGCTGCTGTGTTTGCAGGGGACCTGTGTCGAGGAGACCGGCGGTCACGGCGGCGGCCTTGTGGCAGGGGGAGGGCCGCTGCTCTGGCAGACGCATTGGCCTTCTTAGAAGTGAACCACGCCCAGAGCCCTGACCTATTTATTCACACTCTTACGCTGGAGTGGCGTACTTTGGACCAAGCCACTCCGCTTCCGCTTACGGGGGGGACAGCACAGCTACATGACCGAGATCTTTCCCACTGCCTGAGGTAAAATGGTTACGTCCACTGTTCACAACACTACAAGTACCAGTAGTATATGTCCACATGGAGAGGTCTGTGCTCTGCATAGTGAGGTCTGTCTAGCACATTACCGCTACACTTGGCATTGTGTGCATTCTTATACATGGGTGACTTACCTCCTTCACACATACTTCGTTCCCACCTCTCCCAACATTCAGCTATTGTGTGGCTGAGGGGCCATGCCATTTTTGGATGGTCCGCTGTCTTGTTCAGCATTGCCTCAGTTGTAGTGGGGGGTTCGTCTGGGGGGGTCCTGGGCGTGGTGGAAGTGGGTGTTGTGGCCTTCTTTTGTGTCGGAGCTCCATGAGCAGTAGCTCTATGACATGTGTTGGTCTTCAGATGTGGCTCTGGGCTGGGCTCCCTTTCATACTGTAGGTAGTCGCCCTGCTTTATACCAATAAAAGGCAGATGTCAAATTCTTACTGCTAGTGTGGCTTATCGCCTGTTTTTGGATCCCGATTTGGCTGGTCATTGAAAATATCGGGAAGTGGTGTTTTAGTGTTTTGTGTTTTTTTTGCACAGGAACGCCTACACTGCATATCATTAGCGTTAGTTGTCGCTCTCATTCGTGACGATTTTTTTTCGGAAGCTATCGCTGGAAAACTTGTGATATCGGCAGTTTGCACCAGGTTGAGAATGGGATGATAATTCTTTTGCCACTTTTTTTGCACTAAAGTGCCAATAACTCTGCGATAAGTCCTTGAGAATACGCCCCATAATGTATTTATTTTTGTCCAGATTCACGCACTCAGCCGCTTAAAAAAAAAATAATGATATTAATTATTATTTGGCCCTGTAGATTTTTGTGGGATCCCCTGAGCAGGCCTGGGGGTCAGGGTGTTTGTACCCTGCCCACTTTTCTTGTTTAGACATCTTTTTGCTTATGATTCGCATGTAGCTACAACAAAGTCCATTTTAGAGTCATCCTATAACCCAACAGTGGGGACTTATTGCCGAGTTATCGACACATTAGCACAGCAAAAGTGGCAAAAGAATTATCACCCCATTCTCAAGTTGGTTCACACTGCCACATTGCCCACAGGATGACGGTACCAACACATCAGACAATCAACATCCTTCCGCAGATAAAGCTGCTGGCTCTGCTGCACCTGTTGGCCTTTGGTACTTTCTAACTAACAACTGCCAGAGTCGGAGGAGTCTCACAGCCAACCATATTAAACTTCCCCACACGTCTTGGATGCATGTCCACAAAAGCAACGTGGGGAACCTGTATCCGCACTACCCGCTCGTCCCAATGCGAAGTATTCTTGCACAACCAACCCCAACCCCAGTCATTGCTTGACACCTCTGTGCTCCAGATCCAAGACTGTAGTCACTGAAAAGGGGGTGCGCCAGGTCATGAAGTCTAGTAGTCAACAGTAGTGGAAAAACAGTACTTTATTAGAGAAACATCAATTAACAACACAAAAACATCAAACAAAGAGTGACATTCCCAACGGAGAATATCATCAGGGCAACTTGTGGATCGAAATAACTGTAGATCGTCCTGGAAATCCCAATACTCCGTATTCAGAAATCTGTTGAATAAATGAAGACAATGGTCAAGCGTTAGTATGGTCACAAACTATATGTGGTACAATGTATTGCACTTGGACAAACCGGAATGCTTACAGGTATGATCAATCCTGCACAAAATGACCGTAACAGAAGTTTGTGTGGTCGTCACCTTCGTAGGAAAGAAAAGGAATGTTACAACCACACTAATTTCTGTTATGGTCTAATTATGCAGGATTTATCATACCTGTAAGCATCATGGTACGTTTCAGCTTGACACACCTGCATGTTCACTTAACCCACACTGCAAAGGAACAGCTGGAGACCAAGCAAGGTAACCACACCATAGCAGGCTTCCTGCACGTGTTGGGGGCAATTGACTGCACACATGTACCTCTTGTGCCCCCTGCCGACACTGCACACAATCACTGCAACAGAAACCACACGCATTCCAACAATGTGCAGGCAAAACTGGACCACCGGGGCCTGTACACTAATGTCGTTGCAAGCTTCTCAGAAAGTGTGCATTATTCCTACATCTTTCGCAAGCATCCCAGCCCTGGTCCCCAGACTACTCCGCAACCCAGAGATGACTGCCTGACCCTGCGTACCAAATCAATCAATCAATCAGAGTACTTGTAAAGCGCGCTACTCACCCGTGAGGGTCTCAAGGCGCTGAGGGGAAGTGGGTGCCGCTACTGATTGAAGAGCCAGGTCTTGAGGAGTCTTCTGAAGGCGAGTAGGTCTTGGGTCTGCCGTAGGTGGGTGGGGAGGGTGTTCCAGGTCTTGGCGGTGAGGTAGGAGAAGGATCTGCCGCCGGAGGTCGTTCGTTGGATGCGGGGGACATCGGCGAGGGCGAGGCTGGCGGAGCGGAGCTGGCAGGTGGGAGTGTAGAAGCTGAGTCTGCTGTTCAGGTAGGCTGGTCCGGCGTTGTGGAGTGCTTTGTGTGCGTGGGTGAGGAGCTTGAAGGTTATACTCTTGTCGACGGGGAGCCAGTGTAGGTCTCTCAGGTAGGGGGTGATGTGGCTGCGGCGGGGGATGTTGACCATCAGTCTGGCGGAGACGTTTTGGATGAGTTGTAGTCGTCTTAGGCGTTTGGCTGGGATTCCTGCATAGAGTGCGCTGCTGTAGTCCAGTCTGCTGCTGACGAGGGCCCATTGAGCACCCAGACCTCAATGCTCACCTGCGCCACCGGCGTGTCTCCAAGAGGGCCCACCACATGGCGGAGCAACCTCCTCAGCCACCGCTGGATTCCACGCCACAGGACACCAGCGCATCCTGTTGCACCATGCCGGGGAGTCATGTCTGTACAGGCAGCTGCCTTTGGCGTACGCATCATCGCAGGCTGCAGACCCACTCAGTTCTGGTGGCAATATCTCAGTGCAGCTCAAGACATCGCCACGTGACGGGAGGCCCGTGTTGGCCAAAATGCCTCAGCTGCCACCAACTCTGTGCACCTCAAGTCATCTTCACCTTGCGGGAGGCCGTGTCAACCAAAGTGCCACAGCTGCTACCGACTCTGTGTACCTCAAGTCATCGCCACGTTGCATGAGGCCCGTGTCGGCCAAAGAGCCTTGGCTGCCACCAACACTGTGCACCTCACGTCATGGGCCCTTTATGATTGAATATCGTGGAGCGGACACCATCATCTCACCTCCGGCAGTGGGGAATGTGATGTGGTAGGGCCCTAGGCCTTCATGCATGAACAATAACCACACGGACACAGCCAGATAGAGAGTGGAAATTGTGTCAAGCATGTGCGCCCGGCCTTTTTATTTGGCAGGGTCACATGTCCTGTGATGCCTGTGCTGGATGGGTGCGGTGTGGGTGTAAACCAGCCCTGAGGGAGTGCCAGTGGCTGACAACTAGACCTGAGTTCCGCAGATCACTCCAGGGAAGACCTGGGACATGTAGTGTTGTGGTTCCCTCCCTGTAAGCGTAAGCGGAGTGGGATGGCTGAAACGCACGCGCATCCTTCACGACTTCACCAATATGACGGCTTGGAGGAATGGCCTTGCTGTTGGTGCCCCAGCCCTCCTGACTCCGATGAAGGGGCGTCACGCTCCTTCCGCAGCCACTTGATGGAAATAAAAAGGAGCTGGGCTCGGGGTCCGACTGTCCGCTCTGTGCACAGCAGCCTCTGTGATCTGCTCCATCCCAGGTTTTCTGACACCCTCTGGGTGCCTTGAAGGGCAGGTCACAGTCTGTAAGGTGAGTGCTGGTTGCTTCAGGATGCGCTACTCGAGGCACTAGACAGGGGGCGCTAGAAAAGCGTGACATTGCATTTCAGTGCGATAATGCGGGAAATGTACTGAAATGTGTTAGGTGTACCCGCTTTGCGTGACACTTGGGAGGGCTGGTGGCGTGTCTGCTGCCCCGCGTCAAGTGACATTTCTTGCACGGGCGTCACTATTGTATTAAATTGTAAAAAGCGCGTCAGGAACGCCCACAACTAGTGGTGGCCTATTCCATACAGTTACAACTGCACTTATCTTACCAGGTAGGGGGCGACCTCCATGACTGACAGCCCAAAAAGCCAATCAGAGCTCAAAGAACTGTTAGGTCCTCAGAGGCACGTGCTGGAGTGCAGAAAGAAGAGCCACATTTACACAAAGCACCACGTGACACTCCTCGCGCAATGCTGCTGGGAGTCAGTAAATGGCGCCCCCTTGTGGTGTCCTAAAGCATTGCCCAGCGAATTTAGATCCGAAATTTCTGAAGTTTTGCAGTTTCACTGCACCTGTGCACAGTGATGTAATGTAAATGTAGGCGATTGCATTTCTAGCGCTTACCACTCCCGACGGGGCGTTGAGGCACTTTAAAGTACTGTACATTGGATGATGTTCACTGTAATCGAACCAAGCCAAAAAAACACTTTGCAGAATTTGTTCCTGCAACTTATTTTTTGGGACACTGACACACATTGTCCCAAAACTTCCGTTACTCACTCAGACTAGAAAACGGTAAACACTACGGGCGTCATTTATGAGGCTATGCGTCACTTTTACGCAGCCGGTGCGTCACTTTTTGTGACACACCAGTGGCGTAAAAAATGCGCCTTGTTGTGCCATATTTAGAAAGTGACGCATCTAGGTAGATGCGTCACTTTGTAAACCCCTGCGCCACATTACACCTGCGCCAGGTATAATGTATGCAGGGGGGCGTATTGACGCAAGAAAGGGTCATGGAAGTGACGGAGTGAAATCTATATGATTTCACTGCGCCACTTCTAGGACTCAATGCGTCAAAATCTTACGCCTGCCTCACAGCAGGTGTAAGACTGACGCAGGCCTGCTGGATTTGCGTCACTTTTGTGACACACTCCAGCAATTCGTCACTTTTGCGCCTACAGATACATCAGAAATATTGACGTATCTGTAACTCCTTGCGACATGATGCGTCATACTGTAAATATGACGCATCATTGGTGTCGCAAGGAGGGCGCAGTGAAAAGTGACGTCATTTTTCATATATGAGGCCCTAGATTTACAAGGCCCTTGCGCCACTTTTGCGCCATTTTTTACATGGGAAAAGTGACGCAAAAGTGGCGCAAAGGCCTTGTAAATAAGCCCGTACACATTTTGCAAAGCTTTCTGTAGCGCTCTGCGCAGATTCAGGGGGAAAATAAATGTTAAACTCCGTACACCACTAGATTGTTCCCCCTTCCCTCCCACGCCAGCCCCTCCTCCACGCCCCCCACTCCCGGGTCTGGTGCGTGCACCGGTCCATGGTCTCTGCTGCTGATTGCTTGCACTGAGCCGGATGGGTGGGAGTTGGCACTTTGCCAGTAGGGGGTGATGGGGAGGGGTCGACATTGGAACCTCCTGGCATTTCCACTCAGAATACATAGCGGGCTGTGGGAGCCCCCACTTCCCCGGCACCCTCCAGGAGCGCGCCTCGAGGCGGAGCCGGTGGGCGCTGTCTGAGGGCAGACGGGCCTCTCTGCTGACTCCTCGTGGGGTTCAGATTCCTGACGTCACGAGCCTGGAGCCTGCCCTCCTGCCCGGCATGGAAGTTGCTTCTCTGTCACTGGTACCCGCCGAGGCTTGAATAAATCCCAGTCTGAACTTACGTTGTGTGGCCCCTTTTCACTGATGATCACTGCTCACGTGGACCCAGCTCTGCGCTGGGCGCACGAGTGTCAAACGACAGTGACAATATCACACGTAGGTGCAAAGCTGTGACTTGTGATGAATTCACCACACAGCACAATGATACAACATCTGACATCCATGTGCAGAGTGCAGTGACCCTGGTGGGGTCAGTGAGTTGTGAACAAGCCCCCTGGGGGTGTGCGTGCGCCCTTGTGGGTGACCCCGAGTGACTGTGCCTGTGACGTGTGTCGGGTGCCTGGGGGGACCGATGCCCTATGCGTGAATGTCCTCCCCCCGCCCCGCCCCGTGCCCCTCCGCTGGCGACAGCTGCCCCCAACACACACAGACACTGCCCTCAGCCTGGCAACAGCGACGTCCCTCTTGCATTGCCTCGGAGTGTTTGCTTTTCCCAGGAGGGCGTGTTTCTGTGGGGTTTTAATGCTACATATGACTCCGGTACAGCGCCTAGTGGTTTTTTTTTTAAAATTTTTTTTTTTATTGAACAGAGCAATAGGTATAAAACAAACTTCACTTTAAATTTCAATATCAATACATTTCAATACATTTCAGAAAAACCTTTGCCTATTGAATGAGAGGTTAAAAAGAGATAAAAAGGGCAACAAGATTCATCGAGACATATTCAGCCAATATTATCATTAAGGATTCCAATAAAATCGTGTGCAAAATGCGCAATTTATAAGATCAAAGTGCTACAGCAAGGTGCAAAAAAATGCAATAAAGTGCAATCTTAAAAGTGCTAGTGCCATAATAGTGCAAGTCAGCATGAAAAGCTAATAAAGTGCAAATGTGCCTGAAAACATAGTGAGACCCCAGATGAGGCGGCTGATGGCAATAAAAACATTCTTATCTAATCTCAAATTTCTTTTTTGAATCATCCTTCTTCAATTCTTCTAGATTCCCAAAGTATTTCCAATTCTTTTCAAATCTCCCACCTAGTGTGAAAAGAATCGCTCCTTAGTATGTTTGTGGCTGCAGGGTGTGTGTGTGTGTGTAGGGTGTGTGTGTGGGTGTGTGTATGTGTGTGTGTGTGTGTATGTGTGTGTGTGTGTATGTGTGTGTGTGTGTGTGTGTGGGTGTGTGTGGGTGTATGTATGTGTGTGTGTGTGTGTGTGTGTGTGTATGTGTGTGTGTGTGTGTGTATGTGTGTGTGTGTGTATGTGTGTGTGCGTGTGTGTGTGTGTGTGTGTGTGGGTGTATGTGGGTGTGTGTATGTGTGTGTGTGTGTGTGTGTGTGGGTATGTGTGTGTGTATGTGTGTGTGTGTGGGTATGTGTGTGTATGTGTGTGTGTGGGTGTATGTGTGTGTGTGTGTGTATGTGTGTGTGTGTATGTGTGTGTGTGTATGTGTGTGTGTGGGGAGGGGGTGTGGGGGTAGTGCTGCTGGAACAGACTTCAGACCTGTTGTGGACGCCACTGTCATGTACACACTTTACATTGAAATGACCCCTCAGATGTACAGAGGGACAGTTTTACTAATAAAGCAAACAAACCTTGGCATAGCCAATAGGCGTCGCCTTTGGGACCTTATAAGTGTTTAGCCATGCAACAGTTAATGTTGTTGCCAGGGCCTTAGCATGCACTTAGCATGCCTTAGCATGCTGGCCTTAGCATGCACCGGGCACTTTGGCTGACAGGGGCCTCATGCAACGTGGCGATGACTTGAGGTACACAGAGTCGGTAGCAGCTGTGGCTCTTTGGTTGACATGGCCTCCCGCAACGTGGCGATGACTTGAGCTACACAGAGTCGGTAGCAGCTGTGGCACTTTGGTTGACATGGCCTCCCGCAACGTGGCGATGACTTGAGCTACACAGAGTCGGTAGCAGCTGTGGCTCTTTGGTTGACATGGCCTCCCGCAACGTGGCGATGACTTGAGGTACACAGAGTCGGTAGCAGCTGTGGCTCTTTGGTTGACATGGCCTCCCGCAACGTGGCGATGACTTGAGCTACACAGAGTCGTAGCAGCTGTGGCACTTTGGTTGACACGGCCTCCCGCAACGTGAAGATGACTTGAGATACACAGAGTCGGTAGCAGCTGTGGCTCTTTGGTTGACATGGCCTCCCGCAACGTGGCGATGACTTGAGCTACACAGAGTCGGTAGCAGCTGTGGCACTTTGGTTGACACGGCCTCCCGCAACGTGAAGATGACTTGAGGTGCACAGAGTTGGTGTCAGCTGAGGCATTTTGGCCAACATGAGCCTCCCGTCACGTGGAGATGTCTTGAGCTGCACTGAGATATTGCCACCAGAACTGAGCGGGTCTGCAGCCTGCGATGATGCGTACGCCAAAGGTAGCTGCCTGTACAGACATGACTCCTCGGCATGGTGCAGCAGGATGCGCTGGTGTCCTGTGGCGTGGAATCCAGCGGCGGCTGAGGAGGTTGCTCCGGCACGTGGTGGGACCTCTTGGAGACACGCCGGTGGCGGCAGGTGAGCATTGAGGTCTGGGTCCTCAAGGGGCCCTCGTCAGCAGCAGACTGGACTACAGCAACACACTCTACGCAGGAATCCCAGTCAAACACCTAAGACGACTACAACGCATCAAAAACGCCTCCGCCCGACTGATCGTCAACGTCCCCCGCCGCAGCCACATCACTCCCCACCTGAGAGACCTACACTGGCTCCCTGTCGACAAGAGGATCACCTCAAGCTCCTCACCCACGCACACAAGGCACTCCACAACGCCGGACCAGCCTACCTGAACAGCAGACTCATCTTCTACACCCCCACCCGCCAGCCTCGCCCTCGCCGCTGTCCCCCACATCCAACGAACAACCTCCGGTGGCAGATCCTTCTCCTACCTCATCGCCAAGACCTGGAACACCCTCCCTACCCACCTACGGCAGACCCGAGACCTACTCGCCTTCAGAAGACTCCTCAAGGCCTGGCTCTTCGAGCAGTATCCCACCCCCTCCCCTCAGCGCCTAGAGACCCTCACGGGTAGATAGCGCACTTTACAAGTACTCTGATTGATTGATTGATTAAAATCATTACTAAATACCACAGGTCAATGTTAAAAGACTTCTTTCACATCCTTACGTAGCTTAATTCCAAGTTCAATTGTTGGCACACAATAATCGAGATCTTATAGAACACATCCATCTTAACCCATTGGCTAATTGGCCGACGGCAGCACTACCTCGCTGGTGCTGCCGTCGGCCAATGGCCGACGCAACCGCGCCCGTTTTTTAAAACAGCCGCACTGTGCAAAAAAGCGGAAGCAGCCAACGGGTTAAAAACGTTGCTACTGGGATTGCATAGCGGAGTGATGGATCAATGCACAGAATTCTCAAGGCAACACTACATTATTATTATTATTATTATTATTATTATTATAATTACACTTGATTAAGCGCACAGCTACCCGAAGGTTTCCCGGCATGATCTTGTACCCATGTTCCTGCATGTCTGCGCCAACCATACTTTTCGGGGATCGGAATACGTGGGGCAGACGAACAATACATGCAAGTAGGTTTCTTCTCGGTCAGTGCAAATAGGACATTTCTTGTCACCTGATGTAGTCCATTTGGCAGTAAAAGACTTTAGTGGTAGCTGGCCCACCCTAAATTACAAATACAATTTACGATTAAGAGGCTTTGAGATTGCATCCCAGTAATGCTCAAAGCTCGACCATGGGTTTGTTCATAAAAAGCTCCTCGTCAACGATGTACAATCCTTACTTCTAATTGCATCGTGTTCAATCATCTTCCCGTATCTTTCCTTGATTGTGACCCTTGATGGAAACTGGGAGCTGAATGGGGTTTTCCACAGATGCGACAGACCCGTTCTGGCCAGGAGATTTCTGGTATCATGCAGCCAACTAATTTTATGAAAATGATCGGCATCAATGATATCCTTAAAACCCTCTGCGAAGTTAACCAATTCCGGCGTGCACCAGATTCTACGCCAGTATAGAATAGGGCGTACCCTAGCTAGATCTACCAGAGCTTCTTTGCCTAGGTCATTCCGCAAAGGCAGCGTGGGGGTCCTTTGTGGTAAGCTTGTAATCATTCGGAGAAACCTATTCTCTGATATGGCTAGCTGTGTAGTTTCTCGAAGCCCCATAATTCAGCACCGTATAAGACTGAGCTCACCGCCTTTGTGTTATAGATCTGCAACACCAAACTAAGGGCCATATGTAGGAAGGCTATTACCGGTCGGCAACGGCCGAAATTAACGAATTTCGGCCATTACCGACCGGTCATAGGCTTTTCTGACGTAGGGGCCGAAATTAACGATTCGGTAATTTACAGATTTCTTAAATACCGATTCGGTAAATTACCGAATTCCTAATGTAGGGAGCACTTAAATGAGTGCTTATCCCATGTTAGGATTCGTTATTTACCACCAACTAAAAGTTGGTGGTAAATAACGAAAACACCCCAAAAAGCAATTTTATGCAAATTGCTTCAGTGCCATGTTGCAGACATACATGCCCTTAGGCATGTATGTCTGCAACATGTGCACCCATACACAATTGCGGGGTGCAACAGGGTGTCAAAGTGACACCCTGCCACCCTTCAATGTTTTCCCCCTTTTACCGAAACACTATTTACCAATTCGGTAATTGACATTCATTCCTATGGGCCTTTTGGCCCATAGGAATGAATGGCAATTACCGAATCGGTAAATACCGATTTGGTAAATACCGAATCTTAACGATTCGGTAATTTTTACCGAATGATTTGCTACATAGCATTTACCGATTCGAAAATATCGAATCGGTAAAATTCGGTATTTTCGAATCGGTAAATGCTATTTACCTATATCTGGCCCTTAGAGGCTTGGAAAACGATGTTTAAAATTAGTTTCTTAGGACCCTAGCTAATTGTCGGTGCTTTAGTACCATGGTGTCAATATGTGGCCTCCATCTCAGTTCCTTCTGCAGGTTCATACCTAAGTAGATAAATGCGTCTCCCTGTTCAAGGAGTAACCTGCCCATTACCATAATACCCTTGAACAATCTATGCTGGTTAAAAGTCATAAACGTAGTTTTTGCTGCATTTATTTTTAAGCCCCGTAAAAAAAAACAGAAATCTTCAAAACGTCACAGTGCACGCTGTAACACACTAGGAGTTTTAGAAATAATAAGCATATGCGGGCACATGCATCAAAGGAAATTGCATTCACAAACGGTGCGAATCGCAAAATTCGTCCGTTTGCGAATGCAATTCCCATTTTTGGGATGCATTAACATTTTTGTCACTTACGCAATTTAAGAAATCGCAAAATTGCGATTTATTAAATTGCGATTGCATTTAAGGAATCTCAAATTGAGATTCCTTAAATGCAATGCATCAAATGTAAAAAATTTGCGAATTCGCAAATAAGTGGTGCAAATTACCATGAAGTTGACCTTCATGGTAATTTGCGAAAACTTTTAAAAATGCACTAAAGTGCATTTTTGAAAGTGCCATTTCACACACACATATGCCCTTGGGGCATGTGTGTGTGAAAAATGTACTTAATGGCAAATTTCAGGGGTGCAACAGGGTGTCCTTTGGACACCCCTGCACCCGTGAAATTGCATTCTTAATTTGCGAATTTCTAATGGTGAATTGCAATTAAGAATGTCATTCCCATTCATTCCTATGGGCCTCTTGGCCCATAGGAATGGATGGGGAGGTATTCCTTAATTGCGATTCTCAATTACAGAATCGCAATTAAGGAATTTTAGGGAATCGCTATTTTTTTAGCGATTTTTTGATGCTTTGCATTTTGCAATTCCTTAATTGCAATTCCTTATTTTTCGCAATTAAGGAATCGCAAAATGCAATATTGATGCATGTGCCTGATGGTCTGCGAACATTAAAATCAGAATCTGTTTACCTGTTAAAACCAGGGCCAGGACCCTCACCAAGAGGCCACTGCAGATTGCACCATCCATTGCCCCTGCCAGGCTGCCAATTATAGTAACAACACAACTGCTACCCATCAGACTCCGACAAGTGTGACAGTTCAGACTATTTCAGACCCCTAAAGGTATAAGGATGGCTTGGTCAGAAGGTAATAGTCATTTTTAATGTATATTGAATTAATAATTAACTGTTGTTCGCTCACCTCTAAATTAGTCAGGCAGCGCCACCTTGTGGCAGACTGTCACAAGCGCCAGTGTTGGCAATTTATTGCCAGTGCCGAGCACCGGACACCACCAGCTCAAATTAAGCACTGCATCCTGAGTCCAGTGGCGTAACCTAAAATGAGGCGCTTCCCTACAGAATGTGAAGAGCGAACCCCTAGATTTCGGTATCCCACAGAAATTCATTGGCTTTGGGCGGAATGGGGCCTCCGCACCGCAGGGGCTACATGGGCCTGCGTTACGCCCGTGCCTGGTTTCGTCTTGTCTGTAAGGTGGTCAGGGTCGATCGGAAGGGTTGTGAAGGCAGTCCTGGTAGCAGCTCGTGGGCGTCTTGGACTCCTCACGAAGTCTACGACTCTGAGACCTGTCAATGAACTGAAGACATTGCTATAGTTAGGGATAGTGCATGGATTTAATTTGAATGACAGCTGTCAGTCCAGTGGATCTTGTCAGATGAATAGAATCCTTATATGTCAGGGGGTAGCTCCTGAGGGTCTGGACGCCTCCAACTATAAATAAATTGCACCCCAGGTGGTATAATGGAGGCCTCAAGCTGCCATGTCTTACTATTAACATATCAGCTATACTTATTCTGCCTACCTCTGAAGGATGAGAGGCCAAGTGGGCCCTCTGTGTTTCAAGCAGGTAACCCTGAGTATAGAGGCAGATTTCTCTCTCTTACAGAAGAAGGTTAATGGTGTATTTATTCCCTCATTTCTTGGAAAGCAAGGAAGGCAGTCTGGAACGGATGTATGACATTACAACGCACGCTTTTACATCGCATGCCTTTACAACGCTGTTTTTACAACGCATGCCTTTACAACGCATAGCCCTTAGGGGTGCTGGATAGTGAATTGTTTCATTTACTATTCCAACTCCAGTCCCCGTGGATAGTAGGGAAGGTGTTGGATAGTAAATTAAACCGATTCCCTATCCTAGAGCGCCCCCCAGCGCAATGTGTTGTAATGGTTTGCGTTGTAAAAGTTGCGCCGTAAAGGCACTGCGTGGTAAAAGTTGCGTTGTAAAGGTTGTTCACCGCCTGGAACCAACACATTTGCGTGAGTTGGCAGAGGGCAAACCCGTCAAAGAAGCAGACACATTTACAAACACGTTTCCCCGCCGTACCATGAACCAAACCCTCTACCTGTCAGCCCCGGGCATCCAGAAATGCACCGTCCTGTCGCACTGCCAAAGGTATAGCTGTTATGCAAGAGAGTGCTCCTGAAGGGGTCACTTCTGATACTCCTCTAATTTTGTTGGTGTAATAATCCCACTATATAAATTAAGTCACAAAAAGTAATAAGGCGTAACAACATTTTCCCCTTTTTTACAGAAGAGACATGAACTTTTTTTTCCTCTTTTCTTTCTTTTTTGTAACTAAACAGTGCCAAAATAAAATCAGGGGGGCAAATTTACAACGAACTGACACATCTGCATAGATGCGTCAGTTTCCTTGAGTCACCTCCAAACGTCTTTGCGCCACCTTGGATGCGCTGTGTTTACAAAACGGTGCACCATGGCGCAAGGAATCACAGATGCGTCAGAAATTCTGACGTATCTGTTGGAGGAAAAGTGACGCATTGCTGAAGTGTGTCACAAAAGTGACGCAACTCCAGCAATGAGCCAGAAAACATAGGGAGGTCCCATGTAAAATGCCCTGCGTCAATACTTACGCCTGGTCTGAGCAGGTGTAGGGATTTTGACACAGTGAAGGCGTAGAATGACGCAGTGAAATCTTGTAAATTTCTCTGCACCAGTTCTACGTGGCTTTTTGCGCTAGAACGCCCACCCTGCATACATTATACCTGGCGCAGGTACAATGTGACGCAGGACTTTACAACGTGAGGCATCTCCCTTGATGTGTCACGTTGTAAATGGGCCACAACTTTTACGCCACCACTGCATCACAAAAGTGACCCAATGGTGGCACAAAAGGGACACAACGGGCTTGTAAATCTGCCCCATGGTTTTTAATACAAAGTTTCGAGTTGCACTCCCGACCCACACTGATAAAATCCCATGATTTATTTTATATTCAGAGTAGTCAGTGGGGGACGGTCTATCTACCTAACAAAATATGCATTTTCGATCAAAAGTGTCCATTCCTGAGTGATAGAAAAATGCAAACAGATGAATGGAGTTTTCCCTGAGTGTTGTTAGAGAGGATAATGCTCGACGTTTTAGCCTCTCTATTTAACGAGTCGATGAGGCCTTCATCATGGCTCAGTGAGGAAAACAAAGCCAAACTGAACCGTTCCCTGAACGATCTAATAACACGTTCACTAACAGAATCAGAATAAAACATGTTATGCCAAAAGAGACAATCAAAATATCTGGACCACTCATCCACAATGTGCCAACACACCTCATGTCTGAGTGACATATGAAGTATCTCCAACTCCACCAAGAATGTTCCTACATGGTTCCAACAAGTCAAAAATCCAGTTAATTGCAAAGTACTGCAAACAAGTGACTCTCTCCACCAAGTGTCATGAAAGGTGCCAAAGGTCGAAGAGGAGTTTAGCTTACCATCAGTTTAACTCCCAATCTATATCTTAATAAGAATAAAGGGGCATATTACCAAGGGTGGCGATAGGCAATTATCTCCGGTTTAGCGGCCGTTTTCGGCCGCTAAGCAGCGATAATTCTATCACTCTATTAGCAAGCTGTCGCTAACTGATGTTAGCGACAGCTTTTTGGCGATAGCGAGTGGTTTGTGGCCCGCTTTGCATGTCAGCGATATTTATCGCTAATGACATGCAAAGTGGGCGTACCCAACCAGTTAGCGACTGAAAGCAGTCGCTAACGTCGCTATCGCCTATTAGCAAGGCAGGCGTAGCGATGGAAATATTCCCGCTATCGCCAAAAACCAACGCCTGTGATGGGAAAAACTTCCTTTTACATAGCTCAAACTGCCAATCGATCACAACTATTTATGAAAGCATGATCCATGTATGCACAGTAAAGGGAAAAAAAGTGAAAGAATCCTCTATAACAGGACCATCCGTAAAACAACCAACTAATGATCAGACAGGCACTCTAAAACAATAATCTCATCCCAAAACAGAATTAATCTTTTAACCTGAGAAAATAAAGACAAAACACCTCACCGCTCTAGTCAAGGGTGAGTGATTACACTCACAGCATAACCTGTGCTCACCCTTGGGTAGCGTGGCACTGAGCAGGCAGGCTTATCTCAGTCGCAGTGTGTGAAGCATTGCCACAGCACTCTCATACAATAAATACACCGAGCGTCACTAAAGAGACTTCACACAGGATGTTTGTTTCCAATGTTTATATTCAACACACATATTCACTCATTATAATAGGGTCACCATATACTTTTAGGCATTAAATACATTCGGTAATATTACTAGCAGTACTAAGCCCACTCGTATTGTGGTGATATCAATAGTATGCACACTGTGGACAATTCCTAATGTAACCTTCCCCCTTCAAATTGAAAGAGAGCACCCTTGTGTGGTGCACAATATCAAAATTATGTACATACACGAAAATAGAACAATTTTTATCTGCACCGTGGGCCAGAGCCACGTGGAAGAACCCAATGTCACATGTATTGTGCTTTTGGCAACAACCACCATATGAAGTGGCACTGCGGGCCAGTGTCGTTAATCACAGGCAATCCACGAATGATCACTTCCACTCATCCTCACGGTTGTATGATGTTACAACGCATACTTTTACAACACACACCTTTTCCAACGCATGTTTTACAACGCAACATCCATTACAACTCATTTCATTACAACGAATTTTTAAAAAATACCTTTACAACGTATACCATTACAATGCATAACATTACATTGCATGTTTGGTAAGTATTGGATAGTGTAGGGGTAAAAATTACTATTCTAACTCCAGGGGGTGCAACTGTAGGGTAAGTGTTGGATAGTGTAGGGGTAAAATTACTATTCTAACTCCAGGAGGGTGCAACAGTAGGGTAAGTGTTGGATAGTGTAGGGGTAAAATTACTATTCTAACTCCAGGAGGGTGCAACAGTAGGGTAAGTGTTGAATAGTGTAGGGGTAAAATTACTATTCTAACTCCAGGCGGGTGCAACAGTAGGGTAAGTGTTGGATAGTGTAGGGGTAAAATTACTATTCTAACTCCAGGAGGTGCAACAGTAGGGTAATTGTTGGATAGTGTAGGGGTAAAAAATACTATTCTAACTCCAGGGGGGTGCAACAGTAGGGTAAGTGTTGGATAGTGTAGGGGTAAAATTACTATTCTAACTCCAGGGGGTGCAACAGTAGGGTAATTGTTGGATAGTGTAGGGGTAAAAAATACTATTCTAACTCCAGGGGGGTGCAACAGTAGGGTAAGTGTTGGATAGTGTAGGGGTAAAATTACTATTCTAACTCCAGGGGGTGCAACAGTAGGGTAATTGTTGGATAGTGTAGGGGTAAAATTAGTATTCTAACTCCAGGGGGTGCAACAGTAGGGTAAGTGTTGGGGTAAAAATTACTATTCTAACTCCAGGGGGGTGCAACAGTAGGGTAAGTGTTGGATAGTGTAGGGGTAAAATTAGTATTCTAACTCCAGGGGGTGCAACAGTAGGGTAAGTGTTGGGGTAAAAATTACTATTCTAACTCCAGGGGGTGCAACAGTAGGGTAATTGTTGGATAGTGTAGGGGTAAAAATTACTATTCTAACTCCAGGGGGGTGCAACAGTAGGGTAAGTGTTGGATAGTGTAGGGGTAAAATTACTATTCTAACTCCAGGGGGTGCAACAGTAGGGTAAGTGTTGGGGTAAAAATTACTATTCTAACTCCAGGGGGTGCAACAGTAGGGTAAGTGTTGGATAGTGTAAGGGTACTATACATTTTAATGTTATGCGTTGTAGTGGTATGCGTGGTAGTGTCATGCGTTGTAATGGTTGCGTTGTAATGGCATGCGAAGTAATGGATGTTGCGTTATAAAAGTTTTGTTGCAATGGTAGTGCGTTGTAAAAGTTGCGTTGTACAGGTTGTTTACCGAATGGGGAGCAACACAGGAGAGCCTCTCGATAGGATGAGGTGCCCTAATTGGTACATAATGATTCAGGTTGTGCCCAGGCAATCCAGGCACAACACCTGGAGTGTGTTGTTATGTGTCACACCAGGCATTTCAGATTTCAAACAAGGTGAGCTGCAAATTCCTGGAAAGGAGTCACAACGACTGGTGCACGTTGAGATGGGTTGCACCAGGCAACACCGGTCACGCTCAGTGAAGAGATTCAATTCCGTACCTCCCTGGAATGAGGCACAATGTCCGGTGCACAATGATACAGGTTGCACCAGTCCGGCCACACAAAGGCGCAAGTTCAGCAGAGCCACATGAGGTCAGATGAGGCAAAACTACAGGTACACCCCAAACTCCGAGGGTCGCGCTCTGTGAATTGGGCACCGCACGCAATGAGCATGCAGTTGACGCATCGCACAAGAGAGTTGCGGCAAGGTCGACGAAACGGGTCACGCGGGGTCCCAAAACTGGTGAATCCGCTCACCGCCAACTAGACGCTTATGAGTGTTGGGGTCCCAGCAGTATAGGAACCACGGGGCATATTACCAAGCAATAGCGATAATTATCGCTATTGCTTGGTTAGAGACAAAATTTTATCGCAGAGCCGCGGCGATTTTTATCGCAGATAAACCTTGGTATTACCAAGGTTTATCGCAAATGTGATAAAAAACGGACGCAAGGCATGAATATCGCTGAAAAGTCAGCGATATTCATGCATTACCGAGCTAATGCTCTTAGCCATGTTATCCACCTCCCATTGGATAACATGGCTAAGAACTGCTCAGGGCAGGTGTTAGCTTTTGGAGAAATTCGCGCTTAGTGCGAATATCTTCAAAAGTTGGTAATAGGAGATAGCGATGTTAGCGACTGTTTCCAGTCGCTAACATCTTGGCACGCCCACTTTGCGCGTCATTAGTGATAAATATCACTGACATGCAAAGCGGGGCCCAAGATGGTCGCTATCTCCTACTAGCCGTCGCTAACTGGTGTTAGCGACAGCTAGGTAATAGGGAGATAATTTTATCTCCGCTTTCTTGGCTTTTAAAGCCAAAAAAGCAGAGATAAACCCCCTTGATAATATGCCCCCACACGCCTTAGATGCAGGCAATGTCTCTGGGGCTCCGCACTAGGCAATCCGGGTTCCAGGCACAAGTCTTACTTCTATGCTAACACCATGCTACCAGTGGGATTGAGTAGCCAAGGGGGGCACTGGAGAGGGCATCATTCTCCAGATGTCAGAGGTAGATGGTGTAGGTCCCTTGAGGGAGGTCTTTGTTGTCTCTGAGATCAGAAGGCCCGCGGTCGGGACCTTGGAGAGCACACTTCACGGCACCACATTTCAGCAGGTCCTAGACCCAGGCAAGCAACTATTAAGCCATTTATCCTACACGTG
Source organism: Lissotriton helveticus (assembly GCF_964261635.1). Classification (NCBI taxonomy): domain Eukaryota; kingdom Metazoa; phylum Chordata; class Amphibia; order Caudata; family Salamandridae; genus Lissotriton; species Lissotriton helveticus. The sequence continues at coordinate 33,240,923 of NC_136067.1, read as the reverse complement.
AACAACAGAGTCCTCTGACAATGTTCACCACACAGTCCGGGTTCTCTGGTTCCACGTCCCGGCAAGCGTATTTCTCCCCTGCTGAAGGGTGGCACACATAGTTATACTAATCAAATAAATGACATAACTCACACCCTGGGCCAGATGTAGGTCACCAAATACCGGTCGGTAACGGCCGATTTCAGTCGTTACCGACCGGTATTTGGTGATTGAGATGTAGGGTGCCTATATTTTACAGAATCGGTAAATTTACTGATTCGCTAAAGTTACCGATTCTGTAAAATACCGATTCGGTAAATTTACCGAATCGGTAAATCTATATGTAGGTGGCACTCAAAATAGTGCCACAGGCCCTTTAGAATTCGTTATTTACCATGACATACTATGTCATGGTAAATAACGAACTCCTGTGTACATGCACAGATGTGCATGTACACCTGTGCCATGTGACACACATACATGCCCTTTGGGCCTGTATGTGTGTCACATGGCACACAAGCCAGAATCAGGGGTGCAACAGGGTGTCAAAGTGACACCCTGTTCCCCTTGCAAAATCGGTAATTTTACCGAATCGGTATTTACCAATTCGGTAATTGCCATTGGTTCCTATGGGCCTCAAGGCCTATAGGAATCAATGGCAATTACCGAATCGGTAAAAACCTATTCGGTAATTACCGAATCATACAGATTCTGTAAAAATTACGATTTTTTCCCTACATCTGATTTACCGAATCTAGAATACCGAATCGGTAAAATTCGGTATTCTAGAGTTGGTAAATCAGATTTACCTACATCGGGCCCCCTGTTGCCCTGCCAGCAACTACAGTAAGTAGAACCAGGTGTGACCAAGCCCATTAAATACCCGCCCAATCAACCATAGTTATTCTGTTATGGGTCTTTGAAGTTCATGGTGGTCTAGGGGGGGTTTCCTTTGAACCACAGATGTCTCCCCTGAATTGTAGGCCTGTCTGCCATGGGGCAGTGGAATGCAGATTTTCATCTTTAGTGGGGCCCTGATTCCGCCCTTAGAACCTATCGGGACCATTAGGATGGCGGGCGGATCGCCCCGCCAGGCTGGCGGTAGCCACCGCCGGCCTGGCCGGGGAGATCCGCCCGCCATCCTTGCGCTGAAAACCTCCCACCATATTAGGATGGCGGGGGGGACCGCGGCGCATGGTAAGACCGCCCGCCGCTTTGTCACAAGGCGACCGGGGCGGAAAAGGTAAAATATGGTGGCGGTGTCTATGAGACACCGCCAGCTATATTATGATGGGCCAATTTGAATGCCTTTCCGTGACGGAAATGTCCATATTCTATAAGTGGCATTTCTGAGCGAGTTATGGCAGAACCCCCTTTACCAATGCAAAGGGTTTGGCATGGCGAGTCGATTGATTTGAAACATCATGAGGCTGCTCCAATACAATCCACAATTGCAGTCCGACGTAATATCAACCACCTCCCCGTGTTAACCTATGGGAAGAACAGGTCCCATAGGTAGTAAAAACACACAGGTATTCCTCACTACTTGGGCGCACGTACACTAGTGTGCACACCAACGTGCGATGGCAGGTGGGAAACATAGGGGGATATTTACAAGCCCCTATCACCACAGGAACATCACTTTTTTGACGTTTCTGAGGCGATACAGGTCTTGCCTTATTTACAAGACACTGCCTTGTAAATAAGGCACCCTTTCACGCTATACTTAGTGTGAAAGGGGTGGGCAATGGGTTTGCAATGGGAATTCCGCCACAACACTCATTGATTTTGATGCTGCCTATATTTACAAGAGTGATACAAAAGGGGATGAAGGACGGAGCGTTTGAGCAAATCAAACTCTCACCCCCAGTCAACAGATCTGGGTTTAATCCATCACCATTCTTTAGCCCACTCAGCCACCCCATTTCAGACATGGCTATATGCAAATCAGTCTGACCCTGTGCCTCATGGGAACAGTCCAGCCCGAACTGCCAAGTCATGCCTTCCCTGGACCGGAAACAAGCATCCTGGGACCGGTTTCGGATTCATAATCCTCATCAGCCAGGCTAGCTTGAATCCAGTGGCAAAGTGAACAAGGGACTCGCGTCTGAGCATACCCTGCCACACTTATGGGGGCCAGAGCGGTACAAAAGGGGATGATGGACGGAGCGTTTGAGCAAATCAAACACTCACCCCCAGTCAACTGATATTTACAAGAGTAGCACAAATATTGGGCAGTGCCTAAATTAAGACAAAAAAAAACCTGGCTTTACCATGGAGCGATAAGGAGAAATGCTGGATTTCTCCTAGTTTTTTGCTTTTTATCTGTGCTCTACATTGTGCAGCACGCATAGAAAAGGAGAAGTGCCATGCATGATTTTTTATGTGTAGGAAGGTGACCCTTCCTGCACATAAACAATCATTTTAAAAATGACGAATTGCAACTTCTATATGTGCTGCATAAGGCGGCACACATAGAAGTTACAAATCGCCATTTAAGGTTGTTTATGTGCAGGAAGGGACTCCTTCCTGCACATAAACAATCATTCCCACAATGCAGGACCCTTGCACTATGATGTCAGGGTGCCTGCGTTGGCGCTAGGCAGCTGTAATTAGCGCCAGCACATGGGGAAATGAAGGGGTGCACCGCATACTTGTGAATACGGTGCTGTCCTGCATTTCAAAAGTGGCAGAGCGCCGCGTTAAGCCAAGAAGTCTAACACCGTACTCTGTCACTTTTCTTGTAAATATGTCTAGCACCAAGGGTGCAAGTGCTCCCTCCCGAATCTTCAAAACAGACCGGACACAGGTTTAACTGATAAGTGTGTCTGTGTGAATGCACAAGCCTGCATTGGCAGGCGACACACGCAATCACTGGCAGAATAGGCGCACATACAGCGACCTACAATGGCAAGGTACTCATAAGTTCACTCACAATAGATGCTAGTGCACACTCACCGGTCTGAAATCACACATCGGCCCATGTTTCAAAACATTAACGCAGTGCCACTTCCCACCAAGCATAGGAAGTGTGAATGCACTTTCAAGCAGCAAGGACAGGCCCTAGCAACTTTGGTGCAAGTGCGCGCACACCAACCTGCCTGGACCAGCTAAACATGGTTGACCCCCTTACGGGTGCGATTGCGTGCTCCCAGCCCGCGACAATGGACCGGGTGCCTTGCCACTAGCACCATAAATGCAAGCATGGGGACAGAGGCCTGCACCAGCAGGCCCGTGCGCATGCTCTAACGGAGCCACTAACTGGAACAGAAATCGACTTGCACGGCTCATACACTGAGCGGGGCGAGCTGCGCCCTGCCCCAGCCCAGCACGGGAGCGGGGAGCGTGGCGGGCCCACAACACCAAAGAGCGCCGCCAGCCTAGCTGGCCGTGAAGCATTTACAGTTTCAAAATAGTTACATTAACCCACCCTAGACGCTGGGAACGCGGAACAGGGATCAAGTAGGAAGTGACTGGGGAGGCGAGCAGCATTATGTCTAGTCCTTGAAATAAAGGAAGGACTAAGGAGTTTATTTATCAAAGCCCTATGTCACTTTTGCTCCACGTAAAGTGGTACATGCATGACGCAGGGCTCTGAATCCGATTTATGAAGCCACGCAAAGCCACCCTGCATGGCTTTTTGCGGCCTCATGATTCTTGAGTAAAGCGACACAGCGCGAATCACTGCGTCACCTTACGCTGCGCGTGGTAGACGTTCCACGGGCGTTGTGGTGGGTTTTCTGACGCAACATCCATGGTTTTTGACGCAATCCCAGATTTGCAAAATCAAGTAAACCTGGGGAGTCGCCATATCCGTACGCCTCCCGACGTGAGGCGTAGTGAGGAGAAATATGCTTATTTCTCCTAGTTTTTATTAACTTTTTCTAGCACACATAGAAAATGCCACTCAGGATTGCTTTTATGCAGGAAGATGGCCCCTCCTGCACAAAAAAAACCATCCTGACTGCAGTGTAGGCACCCTTGCACCAAGCTGCCTTGCTGCACTGCCCTGCTCCACAATCCTATAGATGAGGAACTAAGGCCCACATGCATCAAGGTAAATTGCATTCGCAAACGGTGCGAATCGCAAAATTCGGCCGTTTGCGAATGCAATTCTCAAATTTTGGAGGCATCATGCTTATCGCAATTTTAGGAATCGCAACCATGTTGCGATTTCTAAAATTGCGATTGCATTTAAGAAATCGCAATTTGAGATTTCTTGAATGCAATGCATGATTATTTTTAAATTGCGAATTCGCAATTTGGAAGGGTTAAGTTAGCATGAAGTTGAACTTCATGCTAATTTACCGAAAACTTTCACACATGCACAAGTTACATATTTGAAAGTTTTAATTTACACACACACATGTCCTTGGGGCATGTGTGTGTGTAAATGGATCTTGAAGTTAAATTTCAGGGGTGCAGGGAGGGGTTCTTTGGACTCCCCCCTGCATCCTTGAAATTGCATTCACATTTTGCGATTCGCAAAATGGAATTCGCCAAATGTGAATGCCTTCCTATTCATTCCTATGGGCCTTTTGGCCCATAGGAATCAATGGGAAGGGTTTCCTTAATTGCGATTCGCAAATTGTGAATCGCAATTAAGGAAAAATACCGAATCGCAAAAAAAAAATGCGAATTTTTCATGCATTGCCATTTGCGATTCCTTAATTTTCGCAATTTAGGAATCGCAAACGGCAACAATGATGCATCTACCCATTAGTATATTATGGGGGAAACCAAGGTGGGAAGGCTCTGGCGGGGCGTAGTCCCACAGGTGAGGAGTGGAACAAGAAGCAGTGATGAGGAGGTATTGAACATCAACAAGAATTTGGCAAAAGTACATCTTGGGAGCAGCTGCATACCCTACCCTAGCACAAGCAGGCCCAGCCCCCCCAGCCCCCTCTCTGTGGGTCTTTAAATCAGACTTTGAGGCGGACACGTTCCTGGCCTGAGCTGCTGACACAGGGAAGTTTTAGAAGGTATGTCTGCATTTGGCAAAGGGCAGGTGCTTGGGACAGAAACCATGGCTGGGAGGCTTCCAGGGGTGTCATCTCCAGTTACTGGAAGATTTAATGTCCAGATAAGAGAAGGATTTTTAGAGTTATATACAGCACATAAAATGCGTCCTTGGCAGCCCCTGCTGGAAGTTATATAAAGTGCGGACGCCTGAGCGCTGTGATGACCTCCTGCTGCAGGACCAGGGGGCACAGGATGGCTCTGGCCTGTGTCTGCTGGTGTCTGTAGAGCCTGTAAGTTCACGCCGCTGAGACCAGGGTGCGTGCACAGCATGCCCCTGACCTGTATCTGTGGGTGTCTGTAGTGCCAGTCAAATCACACCCCTGAGACCAGGGTGCATGCCCAGGATGGCTCTGGCCTGTAGCTGTCGATGTCTGTACAGCCTGTAAGTTCACACCCCTGAGACCAAGGTGCACGCACAGGATGGCTCTGGCCTGTAGCTGTCGATGTCTGCAGAGCCTGTAAGTTCACAACCCTGAGAACAGGGCGCATGCACAGGATGACTCTGGAGAGTATCTGAGGGTGTCTGTAGAGCCTGTAGGTTTATAACCCTGAGACCAGGGCGCACACACAGGAATTCTCTAGCCTGTATCTGCGGGTGTCTGTAGAGTATGTAAGTTCACGTCCCTGAGACCAGGGCGCGTGCACAGGATGGCCTTGAGCTGTATCTGTGGGTGACTGTACAGCCTGTAAGTTCACGCCCCTGCGACTAGGGACCACACACAGGATGGCTCTGGCCTGTATCTGTCAATGTCTGTAGAGCCTGTAAGTTCACACCTCTGAGACCAGGGCACACGCACAGGATGGCCTTGAGCTGTATCTGTGGGTGACTGTACAGCCTGTAAGTTCACGCCCCTGCGACTAGGGACCACACACAGGATGGCTCTGTCCTATATCTGCCGCTGTCTGTAGAGCCTGTAAGTTCATGCCGCTGACACCAAGGTTAACACACAGGATGACTCTGGCCATTATATGGGGTGTCTGTAGAGCCTGTAAGTCCACTCTGCTGAGACCAGGGTGCAGCACAGGATGGCTCTGGCCAGTATCTGCCGATATCTGTAGAACCTGTAAGGTCACACCCCTGAGACCAGGGTGCACGCACAGGATGACTCTGGCCTGTATCTGTCAATGTCTGTAGAGCCTGTAAGTTCACACCCCTGAGACCAGGGTGCACGCACAGGATGGCTCTGGCCAGTATCTGCCGATATCTGTAGAACCTGTAAGTTCACACCCCTGAGACCAGGGTGCACGCACAGGATGGTTCAGGCCTGTATCTGTCAATGTCTGTAGAGCCTGTAAGTTCACACCCCTGAGACGAGGGCACACACACAGGATGGCTCTAGCCTGTATCTGCGGGTGTCTGTAGAACCTGTAAGTTCACGCCACTGAGACCAAGGTGCACGCACAGGATGACTCCGCCATTATTCGGGGGGTCTGTAGAGCCTGTAAGTTCACACCCCTGAGACCAGGGCGCATGCACAGGATGACACTGGCCTGCATCTGTGGGTGTCTGTAGCGCCTGTAAGTTCATGCCGCTGAGATCAGGGCACGCGCACAGGATAACACTGGCCTGCATCTGTGGGTGTCTGTAGAGCCTGTAAGTTCACATTCCTGAGACCAGGGCGCACGCACAGGATGGTTCTAGCCTGTATCTGCGGGTGTCTGTAGAGCCTGTAAGTTCACGCCACTGAGACCAAGGTGCACGCACAGGATGACTCGGCCATTATTCAGGGGGGGTGGTCTGTAGAGCCTGTAGGTTAACGCCACTGAGACCTGGGTGCAGCATGGGATGGCTCTGGCCTGTATCTATGGATGTCGGTAGAGCCTGTAAGTTCACACCCCTGAGAACAGGGCGCACACACAGGATGGTTCTGGCCTGTATTAAGGGATGTCTGTAGAGCCTGTATGTTCACGCCGCTGAGACCAGGGCCCACACACAGGATGGCTCTGGCCAGTGTCTGAGAGTGTCTGTAGAGCCTGTAAATTTACGCCACTGAAACCAGGACACACATAGGATGGCTCTGTCTCTAGTGGAGAAGTGTGGCTCAATGGTTGGAGCGGCAGACCCTGACGCAGAGGTCTGGCCCGGGACCAGGGTTCAATTCCCGCCTCGGCGGGTCTTGGGCTCAATTTCCACGGACCTGATCATTCTCGCCTCGGTGCCTTGTCTAATCATGGGTCCCACTCTGTGACTCTGGGCAATAGCTTGCTTAATCTCCACAACGGACCCAACAGCGCTGGGATGCCTGGCTTCACCTTCGGGGTGCCCAGGAGTGGGCACTTCACAGGGAAAAGCAAGGAAGGGTTCCACAGCGGTATGCATACAAGTGTGGAGATGACTCATGGGTCGATTCGTGCGCTATACAAGTACTACTAAATTATCTGGGCGTGTCTGTAAAGCCTGTAAGTTCACACCCCTGAGACCAGGGCGCCTGCACAGGATGGCTCTGGTCTGTATCTGTGGGTATCTGTACAGCCTGTAAGTTCACGCCCCTGAGAGCAGGGCACACACACAGGATGGCTCTGGCCTGTATCTGCAGGTGTATGTAGAGCCTGTAAGTTCACGCCGTTGAGACCAAGGTGCACAAACAGAATGACTCTGGCCATTATCTGGGGGTGTCTGTAGAACCTGTAAGTTCACGCCGCTGAGATCAGGGTGCATTCACAGAATGGTTCTGACCTGTATCTGTCGGTGTCTGTAGAGCCTGTAAGTTCACACCTCTGAGACCAGGAAACACGCACAGGATGGCTCTGGCCTGTATTTGTTGATCCCTGTACAGCCTGTAAGTTCACACCTCTGAGACCAGGGCGCACGCACAGGATGACTCTGGCCTGTATCTGGTGGTGTCTGTAGAGCCTGTAAGTTCAGACCCCTGTGAGTGGGTCTCAGTACTGGGGTACAAGATAGAGGTGTGTGTGGGTCTCAGTACTGGGGTACAAGACAGAGCTGTGTGTGGGTCTCAGTACTGGGGTACAAGATAGAGCTGAGTGTGGGTATCAGTACTGGGGTACAAGATAGAGCTGAGTGTGGGTCTCAGTACTGGAATACAAGATAGAGCTGAGTGTGGGTCTCAGTACTGGGGTACAAGATAGAGCTGTGTGTGGGTCTCAGTACTGGGGTACAAGACAGAGCTGTGTGTGGGTCTCAGTACTGGGGTACAAGATAGAGCTGTGTGTGAATCTCTGTGGGAGAGGCTAAGATGGCCGCCTGGTGAGGAGCTCACAGGAAGAGCTCCAATGGCTGGGGATTGCTTGTTGTGATATCTCCCTGTTAGCCCCTGAGCCGACACTGAAAGAGAAACAAGACTACACCCCTTGTGATCCAACTATTAGAAAGCGAAAGAGGATCTCCCCCCAAGGAACAGACACTGGTTGTCAACAAGGCGGCCATCTTGGACTGACTCACTCTAAACAAACATCTTCCCTGATTCCTCAGCCAACGAATCTCACAGAGTTCTATCTTTTCTGCCATCGTGTTGCATAGGTAGGCACAATGTCGCTTTAACTTCCTGCTCTGTTCTCTCCCCTCTCACTCACCTTTTCTTTCTCTTCTTCCACTTTATGATCTCTCCCTCCTTCATTCCTCCTCATGGCGCTTTATACTAAATCTGCATGTACCTGAAACTGAATGTATTGTTCCTATAAAACTTTAAACTATTGTCTCTCTCCTCTCACTCCCTGTCACTCATTTCACCTCACTGTCTAAGCTGAGCCATAGACTTATGCTCCAGTAGCCCGACTGCAACGGTATTAGGACCGAATGCCATTTCATCGGACAATGTATGCGCCTTAACTACCCGACTCGTTCCTATGTTTATTACTATTACTGTTGTTTTTTTCTCTACTTGCATTGCAACACACCTCCCCATTCATTCAATACTCCTCTCAGCTTCCCCACGCTTCACCCACAGCCTACCTGAACTCTAAATCCATCATCACTCTAACCCTCCAGCATACCTCCTCTAACCCTTTCCACTACCCACTGCCCTCCCCTATATCTTTGTAGCTCCCAACGTCAATCTGGGCACCGACCTCTGCCTTCCCCCGCTCTTTTTTATCAACCTTCCTGATCTTAATATACCCCATCCACCCCTACCTTGCCCTTAATTTCTCTCTTTCCCCCCCAACCCGCGCCACTCCTACCACCCCCGGATTTGCTGCAGTGACTCCATTATCTAACCCCTCCCACCATCCCACACCCTCTCCCTCCGCACGCTCACACAAACCTCCTTTCTGTAAACTTCTCCCCTTTACCGACTCCCTTATTCTCTCCCAGCCAAACCTCACCACCACCATGTCCCTCCTCATTAACTCCTCCTCAAAACGAACTATATTTTCTAAACTAAGGGCCAGATGTAGGTAGCCAAATACCGGTCGGTAACGGCCGATCTCGGCCGTTACCGACCGGTATTTGGCTTTTGAGATGTAGGTGGGTCGGAATTTACAGAATCGGTATATTTACCGATTCTGTAAATACCGAATCTGTATTTCCCATTGATTCCTATGGGCTTCAAGGCCCATAGGAATCAATGTGAAATACAGATTCGGTATTTACAGAATCGGTAAATACCGACTCTTACAGAATCGGTAATTTTTTACCTACATCTGCCTCCTTCAAATTTACCGACTCTTAAATACCGATTCGGTATGGGTCGGTATTTAAGAGTCGGTAAATCGAAATTACCTACATCTGGCCCTAAACGCCCCTCCAAATGGAAGAGCACCTTTTTACTCCACCTCCCAGTATCTTTCGCAATCAAAATCCCCCATGGTCACAAACTTACCACTTCTCCTACGTTTATTTTCCCTGGTGAAATTACCATCTCCATCTACAAAACTGGGAACATCCTGATTCAAGCCTCAGAACTCCACCTCACAATTTTTGAACTCCTCTTCAGCTCTCTTTCTAACCAGTTGTCGCTACCTACTCCTCCCCCAATACCCTCTCAATCCCAGAACCCCTCCGAGCCCCCAACAAGCACCACTACTCCTAACTCTCTCCCTGACGACAGTCCCCGTTCAACAACTCCTACTGTGTCACACTCACTTGGACTCTCTCCTGTCTCAATCCTATCCCCTCTCCCCACACCGGTTCCCTCCCCCACTCACTCCCAACTCTCCTCCTCCTCCCAGAAATAATCTCTATGTCCCCTAGACTACTCCTACCTGCAATGACACAGCCCTCTCCCTAGCTCCTATTCTTCCCTCCTCCCTGGAACCATCTCCCCCCTATTCCTCTAATACACACCTCCAAACTCCCATGTCCCCAAATGACCGTCTGTCTCCTACACCCTATCACCTCCCGAGTTCCCCTCCTCCTCGTCTAAACCATCCCATAATGAACATAACCCTGCATGTCCTTGCCCCTTCCTCCACTAGCTACCCTTCCACCCATTACCTCATTAACACATCCCCTCTCACACCTCACTTTCTCCCCCCTCCACTCCCCCTTTCCTCTTTACTCCCCTCCTGGCCATCACCCACCACACCCATCCCTCCCTCCCAACACCAGGCCTCCCCCACTCCTCCCTCTAACACAAAATTACCCACATTATCCTCCCCTGGCAAACTGCCCACTCCAAGCTGTCAACCTTCACTTCCCAGCCACTCCGTCTCTAATTTCTCCTCCACTCCAGCCTCTTCCACTTCCCTCCTCTCCAACCTCAGCTAGTCACTTCGTAACCTGGACTACAATCTCTCTACCCTTGCTACTGAACTTACCCTACTCAGAAAAGATTTTAATCGATTCAAATCCTACAAACCCATAGCCCGCCCCTCTTGGCCCACCCTCCCATGTGCTAGCCTTTGAAAACGAAAACACTCATATCCCAAACATTGGTTAACAACGCCTCTCCGCACCCGTTCTCACAGACCCCTCCGAACCTCGAATTCCTACTCTGCCCCGATCTCTCTGTCCTCTGCAACGCCTACCTTAACAACCCCCAACTAAAGATCTTACCCCCTATCTCTCAAATATCCCTGTTATCTGGGGAACCAGCAGAACCCCCGAGTCTCCTAGCTTGCCCAGGCCCCCCTCAGCTCACCAGCATTCAATTACTCCCAGCCCCTATCAACAACTCCAAACCCCTTTCCTGCTTACTCGTGAACTGCCGCTCAGTTGTCCGGCATGCGACCGAAATCTCAGAAACCATTTTAAATGAAGATGCCAACATCGCCTTCCTCACTGAAACCTGGCTAAAAGACCACTCTACACCCATCATTGACCTTCTGCCCCCCCCCCCCTGGCTACTCCATTCTCAGAAGAGAAGGACCTTGAAAAATAGGGGGTGGCCTAGCAATCATTTTTAAAGATGACCTACATCTCTCCCCAATTAATAATACTGACTACACAACCTTTGAATACCTAGGAGCCGAACTCAAAATGAAAAACTCCTCCTATACGACTTCATAACATATATCACCCTCCCAGTGAACCCATTCCCTTTGCCGAAGAACTCTCCAACCTTCTCACTAAATCACTTCTTTCCAACACCAAAAATCTCTACCTATGTGATCTTAACCTTCATTGGAATGAACCCAATGAACTGGCAATCAACCTTCTCAATAACCTCCTTGATATTAGCGACCTCAAGCAACTTTTCCACTTCCCACCCACGCCAAAGGAGCTATTCTAGACGCCATCATCTCCAACCCCGATCTGTCAACCTTATCCAACATCATCCCTATCGACTGGTCTGACCACCATCTCATTCTGCTCACCATCTCCCCTCCTGCCCCACAAGCCCCTAAAAAAACAATAAATCTACAATTGTGATCAGAAATCTTAAACAAATCCCGCTGGCGTACTGGAAGGAACATAAACTCCAATCCCAACTTAGTCTCACCCCCCCCCCCCCACCCACCCTCTTCAAATGCAAATGAACTCACTGAGCACGTTAACAAAACTGTCTCTGAGGGTTTAGACCAACTCGCCCCTTTGAAAATTAAAACGTTAAAAAATGCCCCATCCAAATCATGGTTCACCCTAGACCTTAATAAAGAAAGACGCTCACTGAGACTGGCTGAAAGAACATGGAGACAACACCCTTCCCCATCCCATCTCGCTCTCCTTAGAACTGCAAGATCCTCTTACAAAAAACACATCTTCTCGGAAAAAGCATCTTTCTTCGGTCTACAACTCTCTTGTGCCAAAAACAGACCTAGAGAACTGTTCAACTTTATTAGAAATCAAACCTCCCTGCTCCCCTTAATCTGGTGGCCTCCATTAACAAATGTGAAGAAACTTTTTCAGTGAAAAAATCGCTAAAATTGACCGTGCTTTCCTCAATACTCAACCCTCACTCACCCCTCAACCTCCCCTGGATACTACACCTCTACCACCCCTTTCCTTTACAACACCCTTGACTCCCTCACTACTCCTCCCATCACATACCCCTCCTGAACCCCTTCCCGATACCTCACCGCTTAAAAATAACGCCTCATGGCATAATTTACACCCCGTCTCTGAACGAGAAGTCTTCAACATCCTAGCCAAACTCAAACCTTCCTCCCACACTAAAGACCCTCTCCCTTCCGCACTCGTCCAAGATCTCAAACACGTCATTGTCCCCTATTGGACCAATATCATCAACGCCTCCCTATCAACTGGGAATGTTCCCATCTCCCTTCAACTCGGACACATCACTCCCATCCCCAAAAATCCCAAGGCTGACCCCAACGACCCTAACAATCTCCGCCCTATCTCCAACCTCCCCCTCCTGTCCAAAGCCCTGGAAAAATGCGCCCTACTCCAACCGGACAAACACATTGACACGTTCAACCTTCTAGACCCCCTTTAATCTGGCTTCCGCAAAGGTTGCAGCACTGAAACTGCACTGCTCAACATTGTCGATGATATTTACTTAGCCCTGGACAAGGGCGAGACCTACCTACTCATCCTTCTTGACCTCACCACTGCTTTTGACACTGTTTACCACCCAACCTTACTCAATACACTCAAAAATCGTTTCGGCCTCAATGGCACTGTCCTTAACTGGTTCACCTCCTACTTCCAACATAGAACCCAACAAATTAAAATTCAAAACTGCCTCTCTAGCCCAACCTCTGTCTCCCTTGGTGTCCCTCAAGGATCCATCCTCTCTCCTGCCCTTTTCAACCTCTTTATGGAACCCCTTACCATTATACTTAAACAAGCCAAAATAAACTATCACCTGTACGCGGACGACACCCAACTGTACTATAAAGTAAACTCCCATGCTGATATCCTGCACCTTAACAGGTCTCAGTACTGGAGTACAAGATAGAGCTGAGTGTGGGTCTCAGTACGGGAGTACAAGATAGAGCTGAGTGTGGGTCTCAGTACTGGAGTACAAGACAGAGCTGAGTGTGAGTCTCAGTACTGGAGTACAAGACAGAGCTGAGTGTGAGTCTCAGTACTGGAGTACAAGATAGAGCTGAGTGTGGGTCTCTGTACTGGAGTACAAGATAGAGCTGAGTGTGAGTCTCAGTACTGGAGTACAAGATAGAGCTGAGTGTGGGTCTCAGTACTGGAGTACAAGATAGAGCTGAGTGTGGGTCTCAGTACTGGAGTACAAGACAGAGCTGAGTGTGAGTCTCAGTACTGGAGTACAAGATAGAGCTGAGTGTGGGTCTCTGTACTGGAGTACAAGATAGAGCTGAGTGTGGGTCTCAGTACTGGAGTACAAGATAGAGCTGAGTGTGGGTCTCAGTACTGGAGTACAAGATAGAGCTGAGTGTGGGTCTCTGTACTGGAGTACAAGATAGAGCTGAGTGTGGGTCTCAGTACTGGAGTACAAGATAGAGCTGAGTGTGGGTCTCAGTACTGGAGTACAAGATAGAGCTGAGTGTGGGTCTCAGTACTGGAGTACAAGATAGAGCTGAGTGTGAGTCTCAGTACTGGAGTACAAGACAGAGCTGAGTGTGAGTCTCTGTACTGGAGTACAAGATAGAGCTGAGTGTGGGTCTCAGTACTGGAGTACAAGATAGAGCTGAGTGTGACTCTCTGTACTGGAGTACAAGATAGAGCTGAGTGTGGGTCTCTGTACTGGAGTACAAGATAGAGCTGAGTGTGGGACGCTGTACTGGAGTACAAGATAGAGCTGAGTGTGGGTCTCAGTACTGGAGTACAAGATAGAGCTGAGTGTGAGTCTCTGTACTGGAGTACAAGATAGAGCTGAGTGTGGGTCTCAGTACTGGAGTACAAGATAGAGCTGAGTGTGGGTCCCTGTACTGGAGTACAAGATAGAGCTGAGTGTGGGACGCTGTACTGGAGTACAAGATAGAGCTGAGTGTGGGTCTCAGTACTGGAGTACAAGATAGAGCTGAGTGTGAGTCTCTGTACTGGAGTACAAGATAGAGCTGAGTGTGGGTCTCAGTACTGGAGTACAAGATAGAGCTGAGTGTGAGTCTCTGTACTGGAGTACAAGATAGAGCTGAGTGTGAGTCTCTGTACTGGAGTACAAGACAGAGCTGAGTGTGGGTCTCAGTACTGGAGTACAAGATAGAGCTGATTGTGGGTCTCAGTACTGGAGTACAAGATAGAGCTGAGTGTGAGTCTCTGTACTGGAGTACAAGATAGAGCTGAGTGTGGGTCTCAGTACTGGGGTACAAGATAGAGCTGAGTGTGGGTCTCTGTACTGGAGTACAAGATAGAGCTGAGTGTGGGTCTCAGTACTGGGGTACAAGATAGAGCTGAGTGTGGGTCTCAGTACTGGAGTACAAGATAGAGCTGAGTGTGGGTCTCTGTACTGGAGTACAAGATAGAGCTGAGTGTGAGTCTCAGTACTGGAGTACAAGATAGAGCTGAGTGTGGGTCTCAGTACTGGAGTACAAGATAGAGCTGAGTGTGGGTCTCAGTACTGGAGTACAAGACAGAGCTGAGTGTGAGTCTCAGTACTGGAGTACAAGATAGAGCTGAGTGTGGGTCTCTGTACTGGGGTACAAGATAGAGCTGAGTGTGGGTCTCTGTACTGGAGTACAAGATAGAGCTGAGTGTGGGTCTCAGTACTGGAGTACAAGATAGAGCTGAGTGTGGGTCTCAGTACTGGAGTACAAGATAGAGCTGAGTGTGGGTCTCTGTACTGGAGTACAAGATAGAGCTGAGTGTGGGTCTCAGTACTGGAGTACAAGATAGAGCTGAGTGTGGGTCTCAGTACTGGAGTACAAGATAGAGCTGAGTGTGGGTCTCAGTACTGGAGTACAAGATAGAGCTGAGTGTGAGTCTCAGTACTGGAGTACAAGACAGAGCTGAGTGTGAGTCTCTGTACTGGAGTACAAGATAGAGCTGAGTGTGGGTCTCAGTACTGGAGTACAAGATAGAGCTGAGTGTGACTCTCTGTACTGGAGTACAAGATAGAGCTGAGTGTGGGTCTCTGTACTGGAGTACAAGATAGAGCTGAGTGTGGGACGCTGTACTGGAGTACAAGATAGAGCTGAGTGTGGGTCTCAGTACTGGAGTACAAGATAGAGCTGAGTGTGGGTCCCTGTACTGGAGTACAAGATAGAGCTGAGTGTGGGACGCTGTACTGGAGTACAAGATAGAGCTGAGTGTGGGTCTCAGTACTGGAGTACAAGATAGAGCTGAGTGTGAGTCTCTGTACTGGAGTACAAGATAGAGCTGAGTGTGGGTCTCAGTACTGGAGTACAAGATAGAGCTGAGTGTGAGTCTCTGTACTGGAGTACAAGATAGAGCTGAGTGTGAGTCTCTGTACTGGAGTACAAGACAGAGCTGAGTGTGGGTCTCAGTACTGGAGTACAAGATAGAGCTGAGTGTGGGTCTCAGTACTGGAGTACAAGATAGAGCTGAGTGTGAGTCTCTGTACTGGAGTACAAGATAGAGCTGAGTGTGGGTCTCTGTACTGGAGTACAAGATAGAGCTGAGTGTGGGTCTCAGTACTGGAGTACAAGACAGAGCTGAGTGTGGGTCTCTGTACTGGAGTACAAGATAGAGCTGAGTGTGAGTCTCAGTACTGGAGTACAAGATAGAGCTGTGTGTGGGTCTCAGTACTGGAGTACAAGACAGAGCTGAGTGTGAGTCTCAGTACTGGAGTACAAGATAGAGCTGAGTGTGGGTCTCTGTACTGGAGTACAAGACAGAGCTGAGTGTGGGTCTCTGTACTGGAGTACAAGATAGAGCTGAGTGTGGGTCTCAGTACTGGAGTACAAGACAGAGCTGAGTGTGGGTCTCTGTACTGGAGTACAAGACAGAGCTGAGTGTGAGTCTCAGTACTGGAGTACAAGACAGAGCTGAGTGTGGGTCTCTGTACTGGAGTACAAGATAGAGCTGAGTGTAGGTCTCTGTACTGGAGTACAAGATAGAGCTGAGTGTGGGTCTCAGTACTGGAGTACAAGACAGAGCTGAGTGTGGGTCTCTGTACTGGAGTACAAGATAGAGCTGAGTGTGAGTCTCAGTACTGGAGTACAAGATAGAGCTGAGTGTGGGTCTCAGTACTGGAGTACAAGATAGAGCTGAGTGTGGGTCTCTGTACTGGAGTACAAGATAGAGCTGAGTGTGGGTCTCAGTGCTGGAGTACAAGACAGAGCTGAGTGTGGGTCTCAGTACTGGAGTACAAGACAGAGCTGAGTGTGGGTCTCTGTACTGGAGTACAAGATAGAGCTGAGTGTGGGTCTCTGTACTGGAGTACAAGATAGAGCTGAGTGTGGGTCTCAGTACTGGAGTACAAGATAGAGCTGAGTGTGGGTCTCTGTACTGGAGTACAAGACAGAGCTGAGTGTGGGTCTCAGTACTGGAGTACAAGATAGAGCTGAGTGTGAGTCTCAGTACTGGAGTACAAGACAGAGCTGATTGTGAGTCTCTGTACTGGAGTACAAGATAGAGCTGAGTGTGGGTCTCAGTACTGGAGTACAAGATAGAGCTGAGTGTGAGTCTCAGTACTGGAGTACAAGATAGAGCTGAGTGTGGGTCTCTGTCCTGGAGTACAAGATAGAGCTGAGTGTGGGACGCTGTACTGGAGTACAAGATAGAGCTGAGTGTGGGTCTCAGTACTGGAGTACAAGATAGAGCTGAGTGTGAGTCTCTGTACTGGAGTACAAGATAGAGCTGAGTGTGAGTCTCTGTACTGGAGTACAAGACAGAGCTGAGTGTGGGTCTCAGTACTGGAGTACAAGATAGAGCTGAGTGTGGGTCTCAGTACTGGAGTACAAGATAGAGCTGAGTGTGAGTCTCTGTACTGGAGTACAAGATAGAGCTGAGTGTGGGTCTCAGTACTGGAGTACAAGACAGAGCTGAGTGTGGGTCTCAGTACTGGAGTACAAGATAGAGCTGAGTGTGAGTCTCTGTACTGGAGTACAAGATAGAGCTGAGTGTGGGTCTCAGTACTGGAGTACAAGACAGAGCTGAGTGTGGGTCTCTGTACTGGAGTACAAGATAGAGCTGAGTGTGGGTCTCTGTACTGGAGTACAAGATAGAGCTGAGTGTGTGACTCAGTACTGGAGTACAAGATAGAGCTGAGTGTGGGTCTCTGTACTGGAGTACAAGATAGAGCTGAGTGTGGGTCTCTGTACTGGAGTACAAGATAGAGCTGAGTGTGGGTCTCAGTACTGGAGTACAAGATAGAGCTGAGTGTGGGTCTCTGTACTGGAGTACAAGATAGAGCTGAGTGTGAGTCTCAGTACTGGAGTACAAGATAGAGCTGAGTGTGGGTCTCAGTACTGGAGTACAAGATAGAGCTGAGTGTGAGTCTCAGTACTGGAGTACAAGATAGAGCTGAGTGTGGGTCTCAGTACTGGAGTACAAGACAGAGCTGAGTGTGACTCTCAGTACTGGAGTACAAGATAGAGCTGAGTGTGGGTCTCAGTACTGGAGTACAAGATAGAGCTGAGTGTGAGTCTCAGTACTGGAGTACAAGATAGAGCTGAGTGTGAGTCTCTGTACTGGAGTACAAGATAGAGCTGAGTGTGGGTCTCAGTACTGGAGTACAGGATAGAGCTGAGTGTGGGTCTCAGTACTGGAGTACAAGATAGAGCTGAGTGTGGGTCTCAGTACTGGAGTACAAGATAGAGCTGAGTGTGGGTCTCAGTACTGGAGTACAAGATAGAGCTGAGTGTGGGTCTCTGTACTGGAGTACAAGATAGAGCTGAGTGTGGGTCTCTGTACTGGAGTACAAGACAGAGTTGAGTGTGGGTCTCAGTACTGGAGTACAAGATAGAGCTGAGTGTGAGTCTCAGTACTGGAGTACAAGATAGAGCTGAGTGTGGGTCTCTGTACTGGAGTACAAGATAGAGCTGAGTGTGTGACTCAGTACTGGAGTACAAGATAGAGCTGAGTGTGGGTCTCTGTACTTGAGTACAAGACAGAGCTGAGTGTGGGTCTCTGTACTTGAGTACAAGATAGAGCTGAGTGTGTGACTCAGTACTGGGGTACAAGATAGAGCTGAGTGTGGGTCTCTGTACTTGAGTACAAGACAGAGCTGAGTGTGGGTCTCTGTACTGGAGTACAAGACAGAGCTGTGTGTGGGTCTCTGTACTGGAGTACAAGACAGAGCTGTGTGTGGGTCTCTGTACTGGGGTACAAGACAGAGCTGAGTGTGGGTCTCTGTACTGGAGTACAAGACAGAGCTGTGTGTGGGTCTCTGTACTGGGGTACAAGACAGAGCTGAGTGTGGGTCTCAGTACTGGAGTACAAGACAGAGCTGAGTGTGGGTCTCAGTACTGGAGTACAAGATAGAGCTGAGTGTGGGTCTCTGTACTGGAGTACAAGACAGAGCTGTGTGTGGGTCTCTGTACTGGAGTACAAGACAGAGCTGTGTGTGAGTCTCTGTACTGGGGTACAAGACAGAGCTGAGTGTGGGTCTCAGTACTGGAGTACAAGACAGAGCTGTGTGTGGGTCTCTGTACTGGAGTACAAGACAGAGCTGTGTGTGAGTCTCTGTACTGGGGTACAAGACAGAGCTGAGTGTGGGTCTCAGTACTGGAGTACAAGATAGAGCTGAGTGTGGGTCTCTGTACTGGAGTACAAGACAGAGCTGTGTGTGGGTCTCTGTACTGGAGTACAAGACAGAGCTGTGTGTGAGTCTCTGTACTGGGGTACAAGACAGAGCTGAGTGTGGGTCTCTGTACTGGAGTACAAGACAGAGCTGTGTGTGAGTCTCTGTACTGGGGTACAAGACAGAGCTGAGTGTGGGTCTCAGTACTGGAGTACAAGATAGAGCTGATTGTGGGTCTCAGTACTGGAGTACAAGATAGAGCTGAGTGTGAGTCTCTGTACTGGAGTACAAGATAGAGCTGAGTGTGGGTCTCAGTACTGGGGTACAAGATAGAGCTGAGTGTGGGTCTCTGTACTGGAGTACAAGATAGAGCTGAGTGTGGGTCTCAGTACTGGAGTACAAGATAGAGCTGAGTGTGGGTCTCTGTACTGGAGTACAAGATAGAGCTGAGTGTGAGTCTCAGTACTGGAGTACAAGATAGAGCTGAGTGTGGGTCTCAGTACTGGAGTACAAGATAGAGCTGAGTGTGGGTCTCTGTACTGGAGTACAAGACAGAGCTGAGTGTGGGTCTCAGTACTGGAGTACAAGATAGAGCTGAGTGTGAGTCTCAGTACTGGAGTACAAGACAGAGCTGATTGTGAGTCTCTGTACTGGAGTACAAGATAGAGCTGAGTGTGGGTCTCAGTACTGGAGTACAAGATAGAGCTGAGTGTGAGTCTCAGTACTGGAGTACAAGATAGAGCTGAGTGTGGGTCTCTGTCCTGGAGTACAAGATAGAGCTGAGTGTGGGACGCTGTACTGGAGTACAAGATAGAGCTGAGTGTGGGTCTCAGTACTGGAGTACAAGATAGAGCTGAGTGTGAGTCTCTGTACTGGAGTACAAGATAGAGCTGAGTGTGAGTCTCTGTACTGGAGTACAAGACAGAGCTGAGTGTGGGTCTCAGTACTGGAGTACAAGATAGAGCTGAGTGTGGGTCTCAGTACTGGAGTACAAGATAGAGCTGAGTGTGAGTCTCTGTACTGGAGTACAAGATAGAGCTGAGTGTGGGTCTCAGTACTGGAGTACAAGACAGAGCTGAGTGTGGGTCTCAGTACTGGAGTACAAGATAGAGCTGAGTGTGAGTCTCTGTACTGGAGTACAAGATAGAGCTGAGTGTGGGTCTCAGTACTGGAGTACAAGACAGAGCTGAGTGTGGGTCTCTGTACTGGAGTACAAGATAGAGCTGAGTGTGGGTCTCTGTACTGGAGTACAAGATAGAGCTGAGTGTGTGACTCAGTACTGGAGTACAAGATAGAGCTGAGTGTGGGTCTCTGTACTGGAGTACAAGATAGAGCTGAGTGTGGGTCTCTGTACTGGAGTACAAGATAGAGCTGAGTGTGGGTCTCAGTACTGGAGTACAAGATAGAGCTGAGTGTGGGTCTCTGTACTGGAGTACAAGATAGAGCTGAGTGTGAGTCTCAGTACTGGAGTACAAGATAGAGCTGAGTGTGGGTCTCAGTACTGGAGTACAAGATAGAGCTGAGTGTGAGTCTCAGTACTGGAGTACAAGATAGAGCTGAGTGTGGGTCTCAGTACTGGAGTACAAGACAGAGCTGAGTGTGACTCTCAGTACTGGAGTACAAGATAGAGCTGAGTGTGGGTCTCAGTACTGGAGTACAAGATAGAGCTGAGTGTGAGTCTCAGTACTGGAGTACAAGATAGAGCTGAGTGTGAGTCTCTGTACTGGAGTACAAGATAGAGCTGAGTGTGGGTCTCAGTACTGGAGTACAGGATAGAGCTGAGTGTGGGTCTCAGTACTGGAGTACAAGATAGAGCTGAGTGTGGGTCTCAGTACTGGAGTACAAGATAGAGCTGAGTGTGGGTCTCAGTACTGGAGTACAAGATAGAGCTGAGTGTGGGTCTCTGTACTGGAGTACAAGATAGAGCTGAGTGTGGGTCTCTGTACTGGAGTACAAGACAGAGTTGAGTGTGGGTCTCAGTACTGGAGTACAAGATAGAGCTGAGTGTGAGTCTCAGTACTGGAGTACAAGATAGAGCTGAGTGTGGGTCTCTGTACTGGAGTACAAGATAGAGCTGAGTGTGTGACTCAGTACTGGAGTACAAGATAGAGCTGAGTGTGGGTCTCTGTACTTGAGTACAAGACAGAGCTGAGTGTGGGTCTCTGTACTTGAGTACAAGATAGAGCTGAGTGTGTGACTCAGTACTGGGGTACAAGATAGAGCTGAGTGTGGGTCTCTGTACTTGAGTACAAGACAGAGCTGAGTGTGGGTCTCTGTACTGGAGTACAAGACAGAGCTGTGTGTGGGTCTCTGTACTGGAGTACAAGACAGAGCTGTGTGTGGGTCTCTGTACTGGGGTACAAGACAGAGCTGAGTGTGGGTCTCTGTACTGGAGTACAAGACAGAGCTGTGTGTGGGTCTCTGTACTGGGGTACAAGACAGAGCTGAGTGTGGGTCTCAGTACTGGAGTACAAGACAGAGCTGAGTGTGGGTCTCAGTACTGGAGTACAAGATAGAGCTGAGTGTGGGTCTCTGTACTGGAGTACAAGACAGAGCTGTGTGTGGGTCTCTGTACTGGAGTACAAGACAGAGCTGTGTGTGAGTCTCTGTACTGGGGTACAAGACAGAGCTGAGTGTGGGTCTCAGTACTGGAGTACAAGACAGAGCTGTGTGTGGGTCTCTGTACTGGAGTACAAGACAGAGCTGTGTGTGAGTTTCTGTACTGGGGTACAAGACAGAGCTGAGTGTGGGTCTCAGTACTGGAGTACAAGATAGAGCTGAGTGTGGGTCTCTGTACTGGAGTACAAGACAGAGCTGTGTGTGGGTCTCTGTACTGGAGTACAAGACAGAGCTGTGTGTGAGTCTCTGTACTGGGGTACAAGACAGAGCTGAGTGTGGGTCTCTGTACTGGAGTACAAGACAGAGCTGTGTGTGAGTCTCTGTACTGGGGTACAAGACAGAGCTGAGTGTGGGTCTCAGTACTGGAGTACAAGATAGAGCTGATTGTGGGTCTCAGTACTGGAGTACAAGATAGAGCTGAGTGTGAGTCTCTGTACTGGAGTACAAGATAGAGCTGAGTGTGGGTCTCAGTACTGGGGTACAAGATAGAGCTGAGTGTGGGTCTCTGTACTTGAGTACAAGACAGAGCTGAGTGTGGGTCTCTGTACTGGGGTACAAGACAGAGCTGAGTGTGGGTCTCAGTACTGGAGTACAAGACAGAGCTGAGTGTGGGTCTCAGTACTGGAGTACAAGATAAACCTGTGGCTCTGTCTTTGACCTCCATGATGCTGGACCAGCCCCCCTCCCAGTGCCTTGAGAACCCTACAGGTGAGTAGCAGCGCTATACAAATCCCTGATTGATTGATGGATTGATTGGTTGATTAATTGATTGATTGACCAGGCATCAGGCGGCTGCATTCCCCCATCACAAGTTGAGGTAGTAATGGTGAGCACCGTGCACATGCGGCTCGTGCTCCTGTTACTACTTCAGTGGATTGTTGGTGGTGGGAGGCTGGTGCAATGCGCCAGGACACAACCAGAAGCACAACCAGAAGCAAACACAATGTGCGGTCCTTGTACTAAGATTGCCTTGAATACTATCTGGCCCAATATGTTAAAAATGACCCTAAAATGTGACACATCTGGTCTGTGCTTGATGTACGTGACACTGAGATGTTGTCTCTGGTGTGTTCTGCTGGATGATGGTGGCCCCTGCAGAGTTTGCCTGGGATTCTCTGAGCCGTGTGTGAAAGGCCACATGTTGGGGTACCAGTGCTAAATTTAAGCCGGTGGTTTCTGGTGCTCAGCACCAGCACTTAAATGTCAAAACCGCCACTTATGACAGTCTGCCGCATGGTGGCGCTGTTTGTCTAAATTAGAGATGAACACAGGAACAGTTGTTGATTAATTCAATATACATTAAAATTGACTACAACTTGTCGCCCAAGCCATTCTTATGGATTTGGGGGCCTCGAATAGTCTGAATTATTACTCTTCTAGGGTGTGATGTGTAATAGTTGTGTTGGTTCTGTCATTTCCAGCGCTTGCAGGGGCAATAGATGAAGTGACCTGACGAGAGCCCTGCAACTCAATGTTTTAGAAATGAAGCACTGTGGGGGTGCCCAGCATCTGCTTAGTGTGGTTGAGGGTTAGTGGGGGTGCTTAAGGTCAAGAGTTGGCTCACATGCGGAGTGTTCCAGTGAGCTGTGTCATGGGATAATGTTCAGACATCTGCTTCTCATCCGTCCTCACATTTTTTTCACATTTTACAAAAAAAAGAGTGCATGTGGTGAGACTGAGTTCTGTCCAAGAAATCTCAGAGCATGTGCTGCCTTTCACCCACATCGGAAACTTTTAGATTTGTGGTGTGTCTCCCTGAAACATCTCTCTGACTGCCAAGTGATTCCTCGAGGGCAATATTGGCCCTTCCTACCAGTGAGGTTAATGGGATGTGCTGGGAGAGTCTGGGGCTTGGAATGGTGGGCATGGATTGTGGGCATGCTTCCCTGCGTGGAAGTTTGTGTGGAGTTCTGTGTCATTTTCTGCCGGGCTGTGTCTGGAGCTTCCTTTTAGTGGCGACGAGGATGGGACACAAACCCACGCGTGCAAAGCACAATGAATTACCGTGTGTCTGGAGCTTCCTTTTAGTGGCGACGAGGATGGGACACGAACCCACGCGTGCAAAGTACAATGAATTATCGTGTGTCTGGAGCTTCCTTTTAGTGGCGACGAGGATGGGACACGAACCCACGCGTGCAAAGCACAATGAATTACCGTGTGTCTAGAGCTTCCTTTTAGTGGCGACGAGGATGGGACACGAACCCACGCGTGCAAAGTACAATGAATTACCGTGTGTCTGGAGCTTCCTTACAGTGGCGACGAGGATGAGACACAAACCCACGCGTGCAAAGCACAATGGATTACCGTGTGTCTGGAGCTTCCTTACAGTGGCGACAAGGATGGGACACAAACCCACACGTACAAAGCACAATGGATTACCGTTTGTCTGGAGCTTCCTTACAGTGGCGACGAGGATGGGACACAAACCCACGCGTGCAAAGCACAGTGGATTACCGTGTGTTTGGAGCTTCCTTACAGACATAACGAGCGTCACCCAGTGGCACCGAAACAATGTTCAGAGAGGGGTGCTGACTTCAATGTTATATCACTGAAGTCACAGGGATAGTAAAAAAACTCCAAGTGTCACACAAAGAAGAAGTGTAGCAAGTGAGGCCACGCCAACTCAGCAGGAGGTGATAAGCGTGTGATATGCAGCTGGTGGGGCATTTTGGAGCACACCGGTGCAAATATATGACTAAAGCATGGTGTTGCACAGTGTCATTTACAGACAACAATCTCTACATATTGAAATGCCACCAAATATACCAGACATAGTTTAATTGATGGCACGATACAGCTCACGAAAGATAATGTGCGTAGATTGGGTGTCAGTGACTATCTATCAATTGTGCATCACCCAGTAATGTGTCTTTATTTGTTTTGATTCCATTAAAAACTTTGGGGCATATTATCAAGGGGGGGCGATAGGGAATTTTCGCCGTTTTAGTGGCCGTTTTCGGCCGCTAAGCGGCGATAATTCTATCGCCCTATTAGCAAGCTGTCGCTAACTGATGTTAGTGACAGCTTTTAGGCGATAGCGAGCGGTTTGGGGCCCGCTTTGCATGTCAGCGATATTTATCGCTAATGACATGCAAAGTGGGCGTACCCAACCCGTTAGCGACTGAAAGCAGTCGATAACAACGCTATCGCTTATTAGCAAGACAGGTGTAGCGATGGAAATATTCGCGCTAAGCGCGAATATCTCCAAATACTAGCACCTGCTCAGATCAGTTCTTAGCCATGTTATCCAATGGGATGTGGATAACGTGGCTAAGAGCATTTTGTCGCTAATTCGTGAATATCGCTGTATTCTCAGCGATATTCACGCATTTTGCCGCTATCGCTGGAAAATGTATCGCTTTGGAGATAAACGTTGCTAATAGCACGTTATCTCAGCAATACATTCCGGCGATGATCAGCGATAAAAAAATTGCCGCTAAGCCTATTTAGTGATAAATATCGCTACTTGTTGGTAATATGCCCCTTTGTTTCCATCACTCTCAGTGGCGGTGCGTCCATTGGGGGCGTTGGGGCGTTGCCCCCCTGCCCGCACCCGCAGCTCCCTCGGCGTCTCTGAACTGAAGTAAACTCTGCGTTTTGAACTGAAGTTAACTGAGAGTTTACTTCAGTTCAAAACGCAGAGGGACAACGCCTGTCAGTCAGCATGACACAGGACCGCCCACCCCCTTCAAAGTTTGAAGGGGGTGGGCGGTCCTGTGTCATGTTGACCGACAGGCATATTCAGGGGCAGGCAGCAGCACAGGTGTGCATGAGTGGGGAGGGAGGGCACATTTTTCAGCCTTCCCCACGCATGCGCACTTGTGCCTGCTGCATGCCCATTAGAAGAGCGAAACCTCGCTCTCCTAATGGGCAGACGGGCAGAAAGCAACCATGCCCTGTGTCAATCCTGGCGCTGCTCCAGCGCCAGGATTGGCTGAGGACGGAGGGCGAGGTAACTGCTAACGCGGGATTTCTGGTTACTAGTTACATTACCAAATCCCAAACTACGTCGATTGAATCGTTGGTACCTGTCATTGAGTAAAAGGTAATCTAGCAATAAGTCAATCAATTTAAGAACTTACACCACTCTAAATGACCACTGACCAATTTTTAAGTTTCAAGGATTTAATATAAAGTCAAGGATAACTGAAGATACAAACTTCTCAAAATGAGATTAAGAAGATAAATCGGTATCACTATGAACATGAACTTTTTGAATAGTCTGAGTCTGAAAAACAAAATAATAAGTACAAGCTCAAAAACCATAAGGGTTGCCAAAATGGATATAAGTTGTAACCTCAAAGTCATTACAGAAAAGAAAATTAAGGTTAGTCTGTCCCTACACTATACTAAGTGACATCCCTACTTAGCAAGATCTTTACCCCTCTAGGTGTCAGCCGTGGTGACTTCCTAAGAAGATCACACACTTCTCTTTGTCTCTCCTCTGATAATGGGTCTCTCCTGATCAGCCTATCTGCCTACCCATCCGCTTCCTTAGGCTCCCAAAATCATCTGCTCTGCTCTCCTCCCGGGTCGCTTTCCCTAATACCAAATCACATTTCCAATAGAAACGCCCCTTGGGACGCCCCTCACGTGGTACATCTTTGCGCGGCAAACTCCATGATGGTACTCTTGAAGACCCTCGTTAAAGTTGACCTTGGTTCCCAGGCTTCTTCTCCAGTGCGCTGATACCCCCTGAAATTCCTGGAAACTCCTACAGGCCTGCGCAAGGCGCCACTGAACAAAGTCCCTTTCATTCGAGCTGATTAAGACCCTCGCACCTGCATACAGCTCGTCCTGCAGTGGGCCTCAAATTCCAGACTCCACCATATCTTTAGTCGTAAAACACTCTCAAAGCTCTGTGCTGGACACCTCACGACCCCTTCTCTAACGAGCACATGGCAATTTAAACGACATGACATTATCTGCTCTGGCCTACTTGATTTACATGCAGCAGGTCCCTGCAATCTTAAAACGTTAACTTGATTTAAACAGCAAACATTCTTAGCTAGCATACGTTTCTAAAATAACACATCTATAAAGCATATACTTCTAACCCTAAGTTCAATAGTACATTTGGAAGAACCATGTCAACCTTATCTCACATTATTTTAGCAGCATGTTCAGGTTTGCTGTGAATTGCCCTAAGGCCTACACATTATACTGGATTTCAAAGTTACATTTAATTCGGACATGATTCTTTTAACATGAGAACATGAGGTTTTCACATATATTCCAACATTTCTACATTAATCTCACACCGTTATAATTATAGTTACTCCACTTAACATTCTATACATTTCACTACTGAATATAAAACACTCGTGTGCAAAACATGTTTAAACTAACTACGTGCTTGTAAATATGGCGTACTTATACATTTTTTCAAACTTGTGCTCTCTCAGTCCCCCCTTTGATGACCTTCAGGGGTCATCATCACCAAGACACCAAAAATGTAGAACCCTTCAAAGTGAAGACATGGCTGTGCCACTTCTTTTCATACTTTCTAATGCTTTCAGACTCTTGTATTGAGTGTCCTGCATCGCTGTCAACTCTTCCTCCTGTTTCCTCATAGTTCTCTGCAACCTATTTGCTCTATAACATTGATACAAACGCACCAGTCCCCACAAAGTGATTACACAAATCACTATTATGATGATGGGTTTCAGTATGTACCAAACGATACCCTTTCCTAAGTTGGCAAACCAACCTCCAACTTTACCCATTCCATGACCTACTTTTTCCCACACATTTACTTTTGCCAGGTCCTCAATTTCGTAGTGTATGGCAGTGATGTTTCGTATATACTTCTCTAGAGGTTTTGAATTGTCTGGAATGTAAGTACAGCATTCCTGGACCTTCAAAGCCTTACAGACTCCTCCCTCTTTAGCTAACAGAACGTCTAAAGCAAGTCGGTTCTGAAGAACCATTGCCCTAATCGATTGCATCTCCCCTTCTATCAGCATCAAGGATCTTGCAGTACTGGCAGATAGTCTATCTATGACTGTAGCTAACCTCCTGATCTTAATGTCAGTCAATATCAGTCCTAAGATAGGGAATGCAGCGCCTAGTACATCTCTAACTACCTCTGCTGCACCCAGCCCTCGCTTCCATCTAGTTGGTATTTCTTTCTTTGGTGTGTCTAAATTCTCAACATGATATATTTTAGGGAAGACAACAGCCAGATAGCATGATCCGTACCAATTATCTGGTAACTTCACATAGGCATTTCTTCCACATACAAAATATACATTTGGTATTGCTTGCATCCCTTTCAAAAAATCCTTAGAGTAATACTCCAGTTGAAAGGCATGTTCACAATTGACTTGACCTACATAAAAATTCTCATAATAGGAGTAACTCCTGTGAATGCACAGTTTCCCCCGTTTTTCCTTATCCAATGCAATTGGACCAATACTACCTTTTCTTTGATGTGCCCTTTCCTCCTTGGTCCAATCTGTTTCCCATTGTCCTGATGCCTTCAAAATCTTCTGCCTCCTGTATCTAGTATCTACCTGACCTATAAACTTTTTCTCAACTTCTGATATTTGACAAGTCAGATTGTTTCTTCGAGCATGTGAAGTATCTAACGTTTTCCATGGAATAAACCATTTGTGTAATCTGTCTTCGCTTTTGTAGTAGTCCCATTTGTTCAAATGCTTGAAATTCGGGACCTCTGGCAATGTCGAGTCGAAATTCGAGAAATAATACTCAAATCCATCTCGTCCATAAAATATGCTCAACAACAAACTACATGTGATTCCATATGTCAATGGAAGATGATGGTACCTGATACCTTCCTCCACAGAAGCTGGTAATTGCATACAAACGTAACAATCCTTCACTTCCATGGCATCAACATATTCATAAAGCAATTTAGCATAAGCATTTGACTTGTAATTTCCCTGTGACGCATCTGTATGTAGCCTTTTTATTTCTGCATCTAACAACGCTTTGTCTTTATCATTGATGTTTCCCTTTTCTTTAATAATGGTAGTTTTCGGTGTTGACACTCCCTTGACCTCCTTGACTGCAGTTTCATCCCTCTCGTGTCCCACTAGGAATGAAACAGTTACCACTAAAATTATAAGAGAAACCACTACTCCTAAAAGTGTAACAACTATACATTTTGCCCTGCGGTTCGGGTTGCCAGCCTCCATGTTCTCAAACAGTGTAGTTCTTGACTTTCTTCCAGCATTCACTTTTTCTCTTTCCTGAGCCAAAAGTCTTTCTTTCTCGCAATGTCTCTCTTTTGAACACTTGGAAGCTTGACAATTTGTTTCCGCAAAACAGTTCAAAGTCCCATAGAAATTAGACAACCCTAGCCCTTCTCCATCCACTAAAATGAAACCCCACCATTTTTCTTCTTCCACTCGGCGCTAGGTTATCTTGCAACAAGTTTTTACAAAGTCTTTTCAAGAGTCTTATCTCCGTCTGAAGTTATGTATGGTTCAAGGAGTGACACTACGTCTTCATAAATGTCCATCCGAAGTATCATTCCCTCGGGTTCTGGGCAGTTCGTACCACAACATGGAAAGTCAACTTTTTCTAAGATTATTCTCCTTATTTCGCTCAGGACAAGTGGACGGACGAAATTGAGAGTTAGCGTTTTTTCAATTTCTACTCCTGGTACTATCAGTTCTACATCCACAATTACAAAGGGGTCCGTTCTAATCAGGATCACTTTCTTCACCTTTCCAGTTCTGCGCCCCTTTGAAGACATTCGTAATGATATTAATCCACAACAATAAGCGCTCCTAGCATTTCTACTACTCGCTCAAGCATTTCCAAACGAAGAAGAGTTCCCTCCAATATTGGATATCGTGAACAGCAAACTGGAAACTCAACTGTCTCTAAAATCTATTTTCTTATTCCACTCAGGAGAGCAGGATGAACGATGTTGAGTGTCAGCAACCTTTCGGTCTCCGCTCCTGGCAGTAGAAACCTTATTTGCACTGTGATGATCGGGTCAGTTCTGACCAGTTCCACTTCCCTGATCCTCCCTGTTCTGTGTCTCCCAGACATCTGCAACGAGGTAGGTCCAGTCGGGAGTAGAGTATCTTCTGCTAGGCACTCGCACCCTTCTTGATCTTCTAAGACCCTCCTCGGCTTGATCCTGGATATCTTCTTCTGGATCTGAGTCTTCGGATATAGGAGCAAGCGTTTCTTCTTGGGCCGACCTCAAACTTAGCCTTCTTCTCCTTGCTGGCCAAGTGGCAGCTCCAAGCCTTATTCTCCTATTCCTTGTCCTCTCACTGGGTTCTTGGTCGCTCTGATATGGATCTGAGTCTGAGTCGTATTCACTTCTGCTCTCTCCTTCAGTTGCGTCTTCTGTCTCACTGCCGTCCTGCCTTCGCTCTTCTTCTGAATCCGTTGCGTTCCCAACTTCTTCCGACACCCCCTCAGCTGCCTCAATCCCTTCTTGCAACTCTTCTTCCACTTCCGGGCTTTCGTCTGGGATGGGAGCTGTTCCTTCTAGAGGTGCTGGAACTCTTCGAGTATGGGAAGCATGGATCCAATTTGGCAGCCCCCCGCACTTCACCGCTGTGTTCGTTATCAGGATTACCTGAAAGGGCCCACGCCAGCGAACATCTAGGCAGTTCTTCCGGACGTGTTTTTTAACCAAGACCCAGTCCCCTGGGTTCAGATCATGACACAGGTTCCTCGATGCTGGAACTTCAGCCGCATGCACCTGAAGGGACACAGAATGGATGGCGTCAGACAGTCCTTTACAATAATCCAAGATCAGATCATCTGTAATATTCAATAGGGCAGTAGTTGGAACTGTAGGAAGTCTCATGGCCCTCCCCATCAGGATCTCGTGGGGAGAGAGACCTGTCCTCCTGTCAGGTGTGCTGCGCATGCTCATGAGCACTAAAGGAAGAGCATCTGGCCAACTCAAGGATGTGGATGCCACTACTTTAGCCAATCTATTCTTCAAAGTGCCGTTCACTTGTTCCACAATTCCTGAAGCTTCTGGTCGATAACTACAATGCAGCTTTTGATCGATATTCAATGTGGAGCACAACATCTTCACTATTTCGCTGTTAAAATGTTTTCCTCTGTCAGATTCCAAAGAGGCAGGCACCCCGAAGCGCGGTATCAACTCCCTGAGCAACAATTTAGCCACTGTGAGTGTATCGCACCTACGTGTAGGGTACGCTTCAACCCATCTGGAAAATACGCATACAATCACCAACACATACCTAAGGCGATTGACTCTTGGCATTTCGATGAAATCTAATTGCATTCTATTGAAAGGCCCCCCAGACCTCCCAATGTGACTCAGTGTGACTGGTGTTCGTTTGCCTACGTTCAGTTGTTGGCAGGTAACACATCGCTTACATACTGATTCTGCTGCTATTCTAAATTTCGGGCAATACCAAGTTTGCCTAAACACCCTCATCGTAGCATCCCTTCCTAGATGTACTGGGCCATGTATTTCTCTTGCCATGGGATTAGCTAATTCTTCAGGTAACACAGCCCTCCCATCTGCTGAAACCCAAAAATCCATTTCACTTCGCACACAACCTGCTATTTCCCATGCCTTTTTCTCTGTTTCAGGTGCGTTCTCCTGCATTATTCTTAAGTCCTCCCAAGTGTCTACAGTTTCTAACATCATACTTAATTCAGTCTTTTCTTCTGCACCTTCTATTTCCACCTTTGAGAAAGAATAATTTTGTTCCGCACAATAGCGTGCGACTTCATCAGCGTATCTGTTGCCTTGTGACACAAAATCTGTATTCTTAGTATGAGCTACACATTTTACTATTGCGATGTCAACTGGACCTTGCAATGCTTCTAACAACAGCCGCACAAATTCTCCATTTCGAATGGGCGAACCAGAGGAGGTCATGTAACCCCTCTGAGACCACAACTGCCCGAAATCATGAACCACACCGAAACCATATTGGCTGTCCGTGTAGATGGTGACTCTCTTTCCGTTTCCTGCTATGCAGGCACGAGTTAGGGCAATAATTTCTGCTACCTGTGCGGAATGTACTCCTTCCAGGCAAGCGGCTTCCACAACTCCAGTAATGGTACAAACAGCATAAGCTGCTCTCAACCGACCAGTATCGTCTCTTAAACATGAGCCATCAACAAAGTAAATTTCATCGGGGTCAGATAATGGCTCATCCACAATATCTGGTCTGGGTTTCGTGCATAGTTCAGTCACATCAAGGCAATCGTGGTCTTCACATCCTTCGCCTTCTATCACAGTGGGTAATGGCATCAAAGTAGCAGGATTCAAGACAGAGCATCTCCTGAGAGTCACGTTCTCTGCGGCAAGAATAACTTGCTCGTAGCGCGTGAGCCTACTATTGGTCAGATGCTGCGTCTTCGTCCTGGTCATTAGCAATTCAACTGAATGTGGTACATACACCACCAATGGATGTCCCATCACAATACTCTCGCTCCTTTCAATGCTGACACCCGTTGCAGCAACGGATTTGAGACATCCGGGCAACGCTGCGGCTACTGGATCTAATGTAGCCGAAAAATATGCAACTGGTCTACGGGCATTTCCGTGGGTCTGTGCCAAGACTGACAAAGCACATCCCTCTCTCTCACAGCAATAGAGTGAAAATGACTTTTCGTAATCTGGCATTCCCAGAGCCGGAGCACGACATAAATCGTCTCTCAGCTGTAAAAACGCCACCAGACATTCTTCATCCCATGGTACCGGATCACTCACCTCCTTGTGCGTCAGTTTCTGTAAGGGCTTTGCTTTCAGTGAAAAGTTAACTATCCACTGTCGGCAGTAACCCACCATTCCTAGGAACATTCTAACTTCTCTCTGTGTTGTAGGCGCATTCATTTTCATTATCGCCTCAATCCTCTCTGGTGACACCTTACGTTTTCCTTTCTCTAACCGGTGCCCTAAATACTGTACTTCTGTCAGACAATACTGCAACTTGCTCGGAGATACCTTATGTCCATTTTCAGCTAAATGGTTCAGTAAGGCAATTGAATCTGTTTTACAGGCTTCCTCTGTCTCTGACGCAACAAGTAGGTCATCTATGTACTGGACCTGAACCGAGTTCTGCGGCAGTACTAGATTTTCGAGATTCTTCTTCAACAACTGGTTGAAGATGGATGGGCTGTCTGTGAATCCTTGTGGGATTCGACACCATGTTAAAACGCGATCTTCCATTTTAAAAGCAAAAAGATATCTGCTCTCTTCATCCAATGGGATTGAAAAGAAAGCCTGGCAAAGATCTATCACTGTGAACCATTCTGCTTGACATGGTATTTGAAACAGTATCACTGAAGGATTCGGTACCACGGGACAACATGAAACGACTATGTTGTTAATTTTTCGTAAATCCTGCACTATCCTGAATTTCCCGCTAGGTTTCTGCAAACCCATAATCGGGGAGTTACAAGGACTACCCACGATTTCTTTCAGTATTCCCTGTTGTATCATTGACTCGATCACAGGTTTTATTCCCGCAATCGTTTCCTGGGACAATTTGTATTGAGGCGTTCTTGGAAACTCAACATTTGGTTTTACCAGAATTTTTACCGGTTCTACCCCTTTAATCAATCCTATATCTTCTCCTGTGAAATCCCACACCTCTGACGCCACTGCATCTCTTAAATCTTGGGGAAGATCTTCTACAGTCAGAGTAGGATATAATTCTACACAGAATTTTGAATTGGCCACCTTAAAGGTAGCATCATCGTCGGTAGTCTGTACCTCCACTCCTTGTGGGGTGCAGTATATGGTGCAATTCAATTTGCATAACAAATCCCTTCCTAACAGACATACCGGACTTGAGTCACAAACCACAAACTGATGTTCGTTCATGTGGTTTCCAATTTTCACAGACACTGGTTCTGTCAAAGGACTAGTCATTCTTTTATTTGCGACTCCTACCACCTGAATAGTTTCCCCTGACATTGGCAAGTCTGGAACCACCGCTGATTTCAGAGTCGAACGAGTAGCCCCAGTATCCACTAAGAACGTAGTGGGACACCCTGCCACTTCTGCCTCAACAAATGGCCCTCTTTGATCCACTTCTAGGACTGCCCCGAGGGTACAGTCCTCTTCACTGCTCACACGTTGTCCTGTCAATGGATCAATGTAGTAACACTTGTCTTCCTCGATGAAGAGAGGCATCTGCTTAAAGACCTTACCCCCAGCTGCTATCTTCGGTGGCTGTGGGAATTGGGCCCGTGGAGCCGAAGTCCCCCCTTTGGCCACCTTACTACTTGGGACTGTCACCTTTTGCACTGGGACTTCTTGTACCTGCTCTTCTACTTCTAGCTCTCCATTTTCAGGGTTAAAGGGACACTCGCGTCGCCAATGCCCCACCTGGTGACACTGATGGCACTTTGTCGTTTTCTTTAAAGTGGCAAAGTCTATCCTAGGTCTCTGCCCTTCTTCATTATCTTTGCTCTGACCGTTTGGTTTTCGTCCCATTCCCTGCTTCTGCTGGCCACCCTTCCCAGCGGACTGCATTTGCACCACCATCAATTTCTCCTTTAGATTCTTGGCTTTAGAATCTATCTCGTCACTGCAGTACCTCGCATAACGTAAAATCTCATCTAGTGGTTTGTTCTGCCAACAGATTAAATGTTGCTGTATCATCAAACAAATATCAGGTCTCAACCCCAAGACAAACTTTGACACAAACTGCCCTATATCTTTGGGATCCATTACATCTAGTCCACTGTATTGCTTGAATGTTTTCAATAATCTTTCATAAAACTCGTGAACTGTCTCCTTGGGTTCCTGCCTTGTTCGGTCTATTTTTACCCAATCTATGTCCTGTGGTGGTACCTTATCTTTCAGCCATGCTATTACCCTTTCATACTTTCGCATGACAATCTCAGACGGTCCATTAGTCCGAGCATCCCTCACTGGTTCAGTATTTGGCCATTCAACACTAGTCTTACAAGGGGTCCACAGATCAGATGGGACCACGATGTCAAACAACGTGTTCAAATCAATCCACAATACCTTCGAAATTTTAACAAACCTCTCTACCTGCTTATACCACTCTACTGGATTGTCCCGCAACTTCGGAAATGAGTTGGTAAATGCAGCTAAGTCTCCTCTACTCCAGGGCACATGTACATAATTTCCATTTGATATTTCTCGCAAAGGGAATGCCTCCATATGCATTACCCTTCCCTCGGGGGTCATCACATTTGCACTTCGTCTAACCGTGCCCTTTTTCGACCACCTTTCTTCCCATTTATCCAGTTCCCTCCACACTCTTATCCCTGATACCAGCTCTCTTATGTGTGTTTTTAATCCAGTAGTTCTCTTCTCATCTAGATCCTGGTCTGCGTACTGTAATCTGTGGTTACTCTGTAATGCCCTTGTCCTAGACAAATCCACGGCATATCTATCTGCCAAATCAGTCAGTTTCTCATGAAACGCTCTAGCTTTCCTAGTAATATCCTTTGCCATGAACAATAACTCATCCTGTTCATACAATTCTATCCTTTCCAAAGGCAATGTTCCATCTATTATCTCATCAACATCTGATTTTAAACTGGTAACATCAAGCCTTTTTGCCTTAATTTCAGCTTTCAAGACACTCAATTTAGCTCCTCCATCCGCATCTCTCCCATCCCAGCTCCGAGATCTACGTTTAGGTATTGGTGAGTTATAGGGAGTCCTCCCCTGTTCCCATCTCTCTAGGTCCCATGCCTTTCCATCTTCTCGGGGTGGGTGGTGAAACACTCCTTCACGCCTCATAGCCCCTCTCTCCCCATCCTGGCTAGTTTCACGGGATGCAGGGTAAGATGTTCCATTACTCCCTCTTTCCTCCCTACTTCCCTGTGATTCCTGATTATTCGAGGCGTGGCGGGACCTATCGCTGTTCTCCTTTCTCCAATGTTGAACGTCTTCCCCGAGTGTATGATGAAGGCACCTAAACCTATTCTGAAAAGCCCGTACCGCCTCATCTCCTCCTTTCCCCCAGAGACGGGACATTTCCTCACATTCTACAATCCTAGTATTTTGTTCCGGCTGTTCTCTCTGATTTGTAGGACATGCATCCCTTCTATTCTCTTGACTTTGGCCTTCCCGTCCCTGACTGCTTTCGCTGGCCCCACAATGAGATACAGTCCCGTTACCCCTGCTTTCCCACTCTGGTTCCGTTCTTGTCCTGTTACTCGGAGATACTATGGACCCGTCCCATTCCCTCAAATCAGCTCTTAACTCTGAATAGGATCTTGGCCGTGGTCCCCTTAGATCCATTGGTCCTCTCGGACCTCCCTGTTCTGAATTGGGACCGACAGTTGTGTCTAATGGGGTATTCCATGTTACCGATCCTGGCAATTGTTTCCATGCATTTGTCACATTATTCCTCCTTTCCATCTCAATCCTTTCCCTATCCAATTGCCTTTGTTGTTCCCCTCTATCTCTCTCAGGGTTATAGATCGAAACTATGGGTCCTATGGTAACAGGCACTTGAAGAGCGTCTGGTAATCCCACAGACTCAGCCCTTTCGGTGGTTGGCGTTTTCTGCACTACAAACCTTCCCACTACACTCTGTACAGTGTTGTTTGGAGGTGTTTCTCCGCCTTTGATAGGTGTCCATTCCGATATAGGGAGTGGTGTATATCCCTCTATGTCATTCCCATCTTCCCTTGCGAGCCCTCTATCTTCTATCAACCCCACTCTCGGAGGTGGTCTATCCATTAACAATCTGTTTATCAGATTGTCCTCCGACTCGCTTTCCTCGTCTTCTTCCATGAGGTTTCCTCCTCCTCCTGCCACCTCCCTCATCGGATACATTTTTTCCACCTCAATAGCCTGTACCCTCCATCGCTTTGCTTCCTCATCCCATTTGGAATCTCGCACTGCCCTTACCGATCGCGTCAGCCTTTGTTGACGCCTGTTCAAATTTCGGTCGTGTGCAGCCTTAATCCATGCATTAAGGGCCTCAAACTGTGTTGGTCTGGGCGAGGGTTTCAATGAGGACATGGTTGCTTTTAGCTGATGCAACACCTCTAACTTAAACGTCCCGTACCTCGGGAACTGCATTTCCTCATTCCCTTCCGTAAGCTTATTCCAAGCCCCAATCCATAATATCGTATGCAGCCCCACATTCGTTGCCATATAATGAGCTGGCGTACCCTCTGGCGGAGCCTCTTCCCCGTAATAATGTTCACTTCGTTTACGTTTAAAAATCCCTTTCAAACACTTAAAACACTTCATGATTTCTCTTTTCTCTGCGTTTGTTTACTTCCTGATGACACTCCACCAATCTCAGCGCCGTTCTCACTAACTGGCCTATCCGTACGCGACTTTCCTCCGATGTCACTCTAGCCGCCCAACCAGAGCGCGGCTCTAGCTAACGTCACACCAACCGCTCAATCACAGCGCGGCTCTAGCCGACGTCACCCGTCCCCCTTCGCAGCAGTTCCCCTCCTTTCTCAGCTCGTCTCCTCGGTCATGCACGCGTCCCATTCATACTCCGAAAAATGATTACTTCCGTCCAAGCGATCACCTTTCTTGACTGTACGCCCACAGTCTTTCTGTAGTTGTCACCTTAACTTGGCGAAATATCTTTCCGTTTACTTCCAGACAATCGCCTTCTCCGATAGGTTACTCACACACAGTAACTTTCGACCAGCGTCCGTTACTCATACACTCACTCTTACACTCCCCCTATCTTGGATCCACGGCGGTCAATGGTACCTCGTGACCTCCGTACTATGGTCGACAACTACCCTGGATGTTCGATACACCCAAAACCACTTAAGCTCTGGCCTGAACTTAAGATTTCACCAGTTCACCCGTTTACCAGGTTACCAGCTTACCAGGTTGCGCGCGCTCACAACCTTCTCTCATTCACACTACAGGCATTCAACTCCGCAAGACATTACAATACAAATACAACACAAAACACCGCAATCTGTTCACGCATGACCCTTTTTATACTCACTCTCCTCCGATACTGCTGCTTTTCTCGCACCGTCTGCACCTTTCGGCACACGATTCTTCCGCTGCTCGTCTCTCGATGTCTAGGGGCCTTGGGGTAAACTAACCTCTCTAGATTACCTTCCTCAAGAAGATAACCATCCTCACTCTGCTACCAACTGCCAACGCGGGATTTCTGGTTACTAGTTACATTACCAAATCCCAAACTACGTCGATTGAATCGTTGGTACCTGTCATTGAGTAAAAGGTAATCTAGCAATAAGTCAATCAATTTAAGAACTTACACCACTCTAAATGACCACTGACCAATTTTTAAGTTTCAAGGATTTAATATAAAGTCAAGGATAACTGAAGATACAAACTTCTCAAAATGAGATTAAGAAGATAAATCGGTATCACTATGAACATGAACTTTTTGAATAGTCTGAGTCTGAAAAACAAAATAATAAGTACAAGCTCAAAAACCATCAGGGTTGCCAAAATGGATATAAGTTGTAACCTCAAAGTCATTACAGAAAAGAAAATTAAGGTTAGTCTGTCCCTACACTATACTAAGTGACATCCCTACTTAGCAAGATCTTAACCCTCTAGGTGTCAGCCGTGGTGACTTCCTAAGAAGATCACGCACTTCTCTTTGTCTCTTCTCTGATAATGGGTCTCTCCTGATCAGCCTATCTGCCTACCCATCCGCTTCCTTAGGCTCCCAAAATCATCTGCTCTGCTCTCCTCCCGGGTCGCTT
Organism: Lissotriton helveticus; assembly: GCF_964261635.1. Lineage (NCBI taxonomy): Eukaryota > Metazoa > Chordata > Amphibia > Caudata > Salamandridae > Lissotriton > Lissotriton helveticus. The sequence continues at coordinate 33,202,734 of NC_136067.1, read as the reverse complement.
TCCCTAATACCAAATCACATTTCCAATAGAAACGCCCCTTGGGACGCCCCTCACGTGGTACATCTTTGCGCGGTAAACTCCATGATGGTACTCTTGAAGACCCTCGTTAAAGTTGACCTTGGTTCCCAGGCTTCTTCTCCAGTGCGCCGATACCCCCTGAAATTCCTGGAAACTCCTACAGGCCTGCGCAAGGCGCCACTGAACAAAGTCCCTTTCATTCGAGCTGATTAGGACCCTCGCACCTGCATACAGTCCGTCCTGCAGTGGGCCTCAAATTCCAGACTCCACCATATCTTTAGTCGTAAAACACTCTCAAAGCTCTGTGCTGGACACCTCACGACCCCTTCTCTAACGAGCACATGGCAATTTAAACGACATGACATTATCTGCTCTGGCCTACTTGATTTACATGCAGCAGGTCCCTGCAATCTTAAAACGTTAACTTGATTTAAACAGCAAACATTCTTAGCTAGCATACGTTTCTAAAATAACACATCTATAAAGCATATACTTCTAACCCTAAGTTCAATAGTACATTTGGAAGAACCATGTCAACCTTATCTCACATTATTTTAGCAGCACGTTCAGGTTTGCTGTGAATTGCCCTAAGGCCTACACATTATACTGGATTTCAAAGTTACATTTAATTCGGACATGATTCTTTTAACATGAGAACATGAGGTTTTCACATATATTCCAACATTTCTACATTAATCTCACACCGTTATAATTATAGTTACTCCACTTAACATTCTATACATTTCACTACTGAATATAAAACACTCGTGTGCAAAACATGTTTAAACTAACTACGTGCTTGTAAATATGGCGTACTTATACATTTTTTCAAACTTGTGCTCTCTCATAACGATTTCCGCTCCAGTGAAGGCGCCAAGGTCCCAGAAGATGCGGCGCTGACTGGCGGGTACGTTTTCTTCTTCCTTTAAATTCTTTATTCTAATTCCCCGGGCGGTACAGTGTGTATTGGGTCGCAGGTTTGGTTCGGTAATGTACAAGAGGTCTTGGCGGAGGCACCGCCACACCAACGCAGCTTCCTTCAGTCTGAGATATGGGGATTGTTTTCTTTATTATTACTTTGATTCCGCGCACCTCAGCCATCCCCTCCTCCCGCTCTTCCCTCACACGTACTACCGCCGGGTCCTGCAGTAGTCACTCGCTAATTAACCCTACATTAGAGTTGCCTGCCAGTGCCGAAATGAGATCCCCCCCTCCCTTCACCCCACTGAATGCTGCCGTCTTCCTTGGCATGTCTAAAGAAAACTGCCTGGTGGTCTCTCCACGCAGATGGAGCGCCTGGCTGTCTGCGAGTCCTTCCCCAGAAATGTAATATGACATCATTAAGCCTGTGTTTTTTTTAAAAAAATGCTTGGAATTTTTGTGTGTGTGAGTAGCAATTTGTATATGGCTTATGCTTTTTTCTATCGCTTCGATATTTCAATATGTGCTCACTTGAGATGCCTTTCTTTGCCTTGACCCCGACCGATGCAGTGTTTCAGTTGCTCAGTTGTTTAGTGTGGAAGTGGTGTAACACCCTGAGCATCGTTGCATAAGGAGACTGCATGACATATGCCAATGGTAGCAAATGTAACACAAATTAAGATGCAGGGGCCGGGCTTAGGTGACTGGAGCTTGAAGCGGCCTGTGGTGTAACCGAGGTGAACTTTAAAAGTGAACTGTTCATTGGTTACAATAACTCCTTTAACCTTAGGGCTCTTGGGGTGCAGTGCTCACGGGGTGTGAGTTGTCTGTCTAGTTATCAACTGGACCCAGAGCCGTAGGTGCATCAACCCACTGATCTGTCTCCTTGTGTTTGGAACCTCTGACCCACCCATATGTTGTGCACAACGCAAATCTCTGCAGCAGGTGCATTTACCCACTAAGACATCTGACTGAGATTAGAACCGGGGGCCTGCAGGCTACACACAGATCTGTGTAGGAGTGTTTAGTATTTAAAGTCACTAAACTCCGGTGGCTTGGTACAAGGGAGCTGTTAATGAACCGTAGAGCTCCACAATATTCACATTAACCCGACGTGTTACCTGATTCACCTTCTAACCTGCAGTCTACAAAGCCTATTCACGTTTCTAACATGGGAACAGTTTCTAATTTTTCAAGATGTATATGGCATCTTCCTTCCCTTTTTCTTCAGTGGCGGCTGAAAGAGGCCTCAGGTGCCAGTTCACAGCATTCTGAATTACAACAAGCAAGCAGTGGTGAGCACTGTGAGGTGTTTGAGGACAGTCATGTGAAGCTGGCACTGTTGGGCAGAGATGAGCTTTCTCTCATGGGCAGCGTGTGACTGTGAAGGTGGCATTGCTGGATAGTGTTAGAAAGGTGACCCCGGGGGAGGCAGAAGATGTCTGACTGACCACCCCTAGGTCCACCTCTCCGTCGAGAAGTAGCCGAGCGTTACCGAGAGGCCTCCTGAATGAGGGCCCTCTCCGAGGATCGTACAGCAGAGTAATCACAACACTACAAACGGACACCACACAGGAGGTCAAGTTCTCAAGCTTTTATAAGTAATCAAGGTTGCGGGTTCTTGGCAGTATATACAGGCGGATCGAGGGATCCGTAAAGTCTCGAAAAGGGGGGTAAGGTAGCGGGACAGTCTAGCTTCTGGGCGGAGGAAGGGATACCCTGCGCACAGCTCTCAATCCTCGAGCTGGGGGGTTCCGAGAGGTCGGGCCACGGCAGCGCCAGCAGGCTTACAGGATGGTTCAGCAAGGTAGGCCGCGGCAGCGCCAGCAGGCTCTCAGATGGTTCCGCAAGGTAGGCCGCGGCAGCGCCAGCCGGCTCTCCGATGGTTCAGCAAGGAAGGCCGCGGCAGCGCCAGCAGGCTCTCAGATGGTTTCAGCAAGGTAGGCCGCGGCAGCGCCAGCAGGCTCTCAGAAGGACGTCGGGTTACAGGAAGGATGAGTTCGTCTGGTGTCGGCCGTGACAGCGTCAGCAGGGCTTCCAGTCCAGGATACAACTGGCGTCCTACTCCGGGACGGGCCCAGATATAGGACGAAGGTCCTTTGATGTCCGGACCCTCGCGCCTGGGGCCAGAGGGGCCGAGATGATGGTGTCCAGACACCCAGCAGGGGGGGTGGAGCCAGCGCCCAGGGAGGCCGGAGGGCGATCGATACCAGGCGTCCGGGGACGGCTGGAGGGCCATCGAAACTCCTCTCCCTCCGGGATCTGTCGAGTGGCCACTCGACCACCTGGGTGGATCTTGGTGCCTCGATGTCGGGGCTTCGCTGGGGCCTGGGCCTGGGCTGAGGCCACATGGCCGTGACGTGGGGGACCCAAGATGGAGTCGGGCACGGCCTCGTGCTTAGGTCGTGATGGGCCTACGCTGGAGCCAGGCCGGTGATGGGGATCCGGGATGGTAGCCGGATCTGTGGTGTTGGGGCGTGCAGGGTCGGGCCGAAGGGGCCGCCCGAGGTCCGGAGGAGGGCTGATGTCGTCCTGGGCCCGCCATGCGGGAGGGGTAGGACCACGCCATGAGGCTGGGTCCAACAGATAGTGTGAGGTGTCAGAAACAGTGGACACTGTAAAGGTTAGCACAGGTAAGCTCTCTCTTCCACACTCTATCTTGCTGTCTGTTACCATACTTTTTTCTGCCACACTCTCAACATCTGTGTAGTCCTCTGTGTAATAACCTTCCCCAAAAAATCCAACACTCAGCAATTTCGTAAATTGTAAATAATTCAAGTGAATTGCTTTATTAATCTTCCTTCTTCTGCCTCAAGATTGCTTGAAAAAGCATCATTTGTCCACTCTTTTTTCAAAAGGTTCCCCCCATAGGTTGTTCGGGCTCGCTCACTACTACTGTTCGCTCGCCGTATTGCAGTACACAATAATTGTACGCCTTACCACTTTCAAATGTCACCAGCCGCCACTGATCACTCTTCAGAATGACAATAGAAAGGGCTTCATTTGTGCTTTCCTAACTGCTGATGTATTTTGAAATATTTGTACAGTTCAAGTTTTGTTGCGTTAGAAATCTTTTTTTTACATCTTTCAGCCTTTCCTTTTACACTTAGCAGAACTGTTGTTATATAGTTTACATTTCAAAACCTTCTCACTTTGCGGTCAGCGAAAGAGAGGTTAACACTAATCCCCTTGTTAAAAGAATAAGCAGCAACTTGCTAAAAGAAAGAGCCTGACATTTGACCTCTATGACCAGATAAAATGCAAAGTCATCTTAACTGCTTATCCAACCCTATGAAAGCTAGCATAGTTATATTGGGGGGCTGCAGCACCCCACACCCATACTTCCAGCGGCGTTACCCAACTCAAAGGTGCTCGCTCTATGGGCCTCGGAAGGATGAGAGGACGAGTCTTCCCTGCTGGGGCCTGCCCCTGTGCCCCGCAGGCTGCGCAGAGATGTGTGCGCAGGGGGATCCTTGTGAGGAGAGGGAGGGGTCACGGGACACAACAGAGGGGCACAGCCACGTCCTCTGCACCGTTGGTATTGTAATAATTGCATTTATGTAGCGCTTACTACCGCTGACAAGGCGCTGAAGCGCTATCCGCTGGACAGCACGCTGCTCCGGAACCCATGGTTAGTGGTTAGTTCAGTGTTATTGGTTAGAGCTGATTTATAATAATAATATATATAGTTTTTTAAATGACAAACATTTACTTTATCTAAAAGTTCTTACAGCAAAGTGCAACCAGTGTGGCACTTAAAGATGAAAAAGGCAGACATCACCACAAAGTGCGTGTTACAATAGACACGAGTTTTCTTTTGAGTAGTTTGGTTCAAAAGGTTAAAACACACTTAGAATAGCATCGTCTGCTTTGGTTGTGGAGGGGTGCAAGGCAGCAGTGTCCATCGGGGGAGGTGTTGGACCCGGCCTCATGGCGTGGTCCTACCCCTCCCGCATGGCGGGCCCAGGACGATATCCGCCCTCCAGCAGACCTCGGGCGGCCCCTTCGGCCCGATCCTGCACGCCCCAACCCCACAGGACCGGCTACCATCCCGGTCCACCAGCGCAGGCCTGACCCCAGCGTAGGCCCATCACGACCTCAGCACGAGGCCGTGCCCGACTCCATCTTGGACCCGCCACGTCACAACCACGTGGCCTCGGCCCCAGCCCAGGCCCCAGCGAAGCCCCGACATCGAGGCACCAAGATCCACCCAGGTGGTCGAGTAGCCACTCGACAGATCCCGGAGGAAGGGGAGTTTCGATGGGCCTCCAGCCGTCCCCGGACGCCTGGTATCGATCACCCTCCGGCCTCCCTGGGCGCTGGCTCCACCCCCCTGCTGGGTGTCTGGACACCATCATCCCGGCCCCTCTGGCCCCAGGCGCGAGGGTCCGGACTTCAAAGACCTCCAGTCCTATATCTGGGGAAACCCTGGATTAAGACTTCAGTTGTATCCTGGACTGGAAGCCCTACTGACGCTGTCACGGCCGACACCAGACGAACTCGTCCGTAACCCGACGACCTTCTGAGAGCCTGCTGGCGCTGCCGCGGCCTACCTTGCTGAACCTTCCGAGAGCCTGCTGGCGCTGCCGCAGCCTACCTTGCTGAACCTTCCGAGAGCCTGCTGGCGCTGCCGCGGCCTATCTTGCTGAACCACCTGAGAGCCTGCTGGCGCTGCCGCGGCCTATCTTGCTGAACCTTCCGAGAGCCTGCTGGCGCTGCCGCGGCCTATCTTGCTGAACCATCTGAGAGCCTGCTGGCGCTGCCGCGGCCTACCTTGCTGAACCATCTGAGAGCCTGCTGGCGCGGCCGCGGCCGATCCTGTCGAACCATCTGAGAGCCTGCTGGCGCTGCCGCGGCCTACTTCGCTGAACCACCTTGCAAGCCTGCTGGCGCTGCCGCGGCTCGAACCTCTCGGAACCCCCCAGCTCGAGGATTGAGAGCTGTGCGTAGGGTATCCCTTCCTCCGCCCAGAGTAAGACTGTCCCGCTACCTTACCCCCCTTTAAGAGACTTTCCAGATCCCTCGATCTGCTTGTACATACTGCCCAGAACCAGCAACCGTTTATTCCCTATAAAAGCTTGAGAACTTAACTTCTTGTGTGGTGTCCATCTGTAGTGCTGTGATTACTCTGCTGTACGATCCTAGGAGAGGACCCTCATTCAGGAGGCCTCTCAGCAACCGCTCGGCTACTCCTCGGCGGAGAGGTGGACCTAGGGGTAGTCAGTCAGACATCTTCTGCCTCCCCCGGGGATGCCTTTCTAACAGGAGGTCACATCTGCAAAGGCAGCTGCCCAGAGAGACAGCAATTACAAAGGTACATTTTCACAGTTTAGAGAAATGACACAAATGCTCTGAGACACTCAAAAGGTCTGAACCCCACTCACAACTTTGAGAATTTAGGAAGGTCATGGATTGTAAGGGTTTGAAAAAAATGTATTGCTAAATGTTTCGACCTATAAGTGAAGCGTGTGACTGCGGATGTTAAGAATATGTTCACGTGCAAACACTCCAGACAAGGAGGGCTGTGAGGGCTACGGCGACACTCACCTGTGCGTGCACCTGAGGGGTGACGTCAGGACTCGCGGTCTCACCCAGGAGTGACGTCAGGATCTGTGATCTCCCAGGTCAGGCCCAAGGTGGGGGCAGAGGGTCCATTATTACCGGGACACCGTGGGGCAGATTTACAACAAAGTAACGCAGCACAGTGCAGCAAGTAATTTTGCTGCGCCGTACGGGCTGCGTTACTTTGGAAAGCACAGAGATGCAACATATTTACAAGAATATGTCGCATCTTGGTGCTTCCTCTGCACTGGCACACAAACCTCAGCCATGCGCCGGCGCAGGCACCCTTCCACCATGGTGCAAGGATGCCTGCGTCGTGGGGAGATTGTTTTTGTGCAGGAAGGAGCACCTTCCTCCACAAAAACAATCACTACAGGCATTTTCCTCTTTCAATTCATCCTGTAAAATGCAGCACACGTTGGAAGAGGAAGAAACGAGGAGAAATGAAAACATTTCTCCTCGTTGCGCCTCGCTACGCCACCTCTAGGGTAGCGTAGCATTCACACGCATCTCCAGATTTACGCTTTATCGTAAATCTGGAGCTGTGTCTTGCTCCATGGGTGTTGCATGGGAACACCCACAGCAACACCCATGGAACGCCCCTTCCACGCACAGTGCTGCGTGTGAAGGGGCCGTATTTACAAGGAGAGGAAAAGTCACGCAGGGTGGCTTTTCCTCTCCTTGTAAATATGGAGGAGCCCCCTAATTTCAAAGAGAACCAGCCTTATTTATTAATGGCGAGGAAGCTAATACTGCTACTACCACTAGATGGCACCAGAGGCTCAGCAATCGGCATTTGTATAGCGCAGCACTGTCATCCCTAGGGGTTTCTGGGCGCTGTGGATGCCTCCTCAGAATGAAGGTCAGAAAAGAGCTGAAAGAGGCAAAATAAAGGTCAGAACAGAGCAGAAAGAGGCAGAGTGAAGGTCAGAAACTGACAGCAAGAGGCAGAATAAGGGTCAGAAACAAGCAGGAGGCAACATAACGGGCAGAATGAGCAGAAAAAGAGGCAGAATAAAGGTCAGAAACTGACAGCAAGAGGCAGAATGAAGGTCAGAAATGAGCAGAAAGAAACAAAATAACGGGTAGATCGAGAAGAAAGAGGCGGAATAGAGGGCAGGAGCGAGCAGAGAAGAGGCAGAAAAATGAACAGAAACTAAGCAGAGGAGGCATAAACCGAAGGCAGCAGAAGGTAGAAAACTGACTGCATGCTGGACAGGAGGACGGTCACAGGAAGAGCTCGCCCGAGACACTCTATCTGCTATGTCCTCTCTTTGATAGCACATACGTGTGCATGGAAGGCATCACTGAAGCTGTTGACCCAGGCCCAACAAAAACTCCTGACATGCCTGCTTCCCATCCATGGATGCTGCCAGGCTCTGCATTCTTCCTAGGTGTGTCTGTGCCACCAGAGGTCTTCTCCGGACCATGGGTGCTTTTATGAGTGACTGCACTTCCTTCCTGCCTGATCGAGAGGCAGTCCATTCATCTGGGGTCTAGGGACTGCTCCCTTCCCTCCCTTCTGTGCCCTTTCAGTATCCCCCCCCAACACACACACACCTTTTGCATACAGGCATTCATCCCCAGGTCTTGAGGGGGATTCTGAAAAAATCTCTTGTTTGCATTTTGAAGTCTCTTGATCTGGGCACTTCTTGCACACCCATGTGATGTCATCGCATGAAAGCCCATAGAGGGCACCTCTGTGCCAACTGCTGAAAGAAGCCCCTCCCCTGGCAACACTCTTGATGCCACCAGCCCCAGGAGAGGAACACAAGGTGCAAATAAGCAATAGCTTTGGAAGCATTTACCACCTCTCCAATCCACAGCATATAAAGCAAGATACTAAAGCAAATCCTGCAACAAGCATCTAATTAGCAAAGCCAAGATCCTCAAGCTGCATTGATGAATGTAACCTTTGACCCGGCACTCAGGTGACAGTCATGTGGCGTCAGCATTGAACATGGCCACCTTCAAGCTAGCCAGGCCAATGGTGCTGGAACCAATTTCAGAATGGGGTGCTGCCATTAATGTTACATCACTAAACTCCTAGATATTGTGGAATATTCAAGCGTCTAAAACACCCAAACAAGTGTAGCAGGAGGGTGGTGAGGGTGTGGTATGTAGCCAGTCGTGCATTTTGGGGCACTGTTGTGGTTGCACACTGTCATTTAAAGAGAGCACATTTTCCATTGAAATGGCCACTAAATTTGTATAGACGTATGGGGGCATAATAACAAGGAACAGGGAAAATAACGCTAAGGGCGCTTAGCGTTAATTTTTTTAACGCCCGCTATTGCTGGATAATGTTGCCTGGATATCGCGGTATTAACAACACTAACCGCTTAGGCGATAAAAAATCCAGCGATAGCGGCATTTTGAGAGGTTATCGCTGGTAATGCAGCGATAAAACTACAAGGATAGGGATATCCTTGTTGATAGCCCACGGTGGATTTAGCCATGTAATCCACCTCCCATTGGATTACATGGCTAAGTCTGAAAATTTGCAGATGTAAAAAAGCAGCGTCAACCGTGTTTAGCGCTGCTTTTTTTGTCTCTAACAGGGTTAGCGTGAAGCTTAATGATAGGAGAAATGTCGCTTAGCGACATTTCTCCTATTATTTTGCTCTGGAACGCCCACTTTGCATCTCATTAGAGATACAAAGGGAAGCGTAGTGAAGGGTGCTAACATGCGATTTTGCATGTTAGCACCCTGTTGTTGATAGGGCGATTTTTTTTATCTCCGCTTCTTTGGGCCATATGTATCAACAAATGATTTTGCATTTCCTAAATAGCGAATTTTAAGGAATCGCTATTTAGAAATTGTAAAATGGTATGTATGAAAAAAATCGCTATTTGTTAGCGACTCCTTAATATTCCTTATTTGCGAATTCGCATTTTGCAAATTCGCAATTAAGGAATAATTCCCAATGCATTCCTATGGGCCAGGAGGCCCATAGGAATGATTGCGAAATAATCCTCAAATTGCGAATTCGCAATTTGCTAATCGCAATTTGAGAATTATTTCAAGGGTGCAGGGGTGTCTCAAAGACACCCTGCTGCACCCCAGAAATATACATGTGTGTGCATATGGCGCACATACATGCCCTATGGGCATGTGTGTGCATCACATGCCACCTTGAAAAATGCCAAAATATGCATTTTTTGAAGAATTCGCAAGTTACCATCAACTAAAAGTTGGTGGTAATTTGCGAATTCTTAACCATATTTCGCAAGCCAAAAATGCTACAAACATAGCATTTAAGGAATCGCAAAATTGCGATTCCCTAAATGCTATGGCAAAATAAGGAATCGCACAACTTTGCAATTCCTTATTTTGGGAATGTTTCATACATCCCAAAACATGCAAAACGTCCGTTTGCGAATCGCAAAGGCCGAAATTCTGTGAATTTCAGCCTTCGCGATTCAAAAACGGCTTGATACATATGGCCCTTAAAGCCAAAAAAGCGGAGTTAAAGCCCTTGTTAATATGCTCCATAGCTTTACTAGTATAATGCCATATTACTCAGCTCTCCAACTCAAATCCCAGATGCAATATTACTCCACCAATAATGTAGATCAATTGTCCATGTTTCAATGAGACATCAGAAGAGTCCTATATGCAGTTTGTTTTCAATTCTTTATTATTCTTCTTTCCTTAAATTTCTTTTCATTGTTGCCTGAGCCAATGCGTTTCATCCCCGTTGGGACTTCTTCAGGGCTACACAAATAAATATACAAATTATTTAAAATGTATTATTCTTTAAAAACACTACATGCAATTTAAAAATAAACTCCTAGCAGTCACTCTGACACGTCATGGCAAATGCCAATCAACATATCACAGCACCGCATGGAATGCAGCTTTTTAAGAAACAGAGACAATTCAAATGCATTCGAAGATTTAACCATACTCATATGCAAAGTTATGAGACTGTATATAGAAATTATATAACCCCTCACCAAAACAAACCCAATGATATCCTTTCTCGGATTAATTAGTTATTCATTTTATGATATTCACAATACATATACACATCTTACCCTTTAATATTTAAAACACTAGTATGAATGAAAAATAAACACAATACTGTCTTTATATTAAATATCAACAAAAGTTCTGATTGATCTAAACGAGTACATATATTTGTTGATTGAATTGATCATAACTAGCATTCATTAACTACTATTGTATACAACATGGTCACAATTTATATACCCAATTATACAAGCATTTTTAAATGTATTACAATATTAAATCCATGATTAGGTATCATATGGGAGAATACCTTTTTACAATTCTATTAGATGATGATGCCAATTGTATTAGATGATGTCAAAACAATATTTTTATCTTCCACAGGTGAAAAAGTACTCGGGTGTAAACGTAATAAAAAAAAGTATAATCAATTTGAAAGTCATGAAATCCACTGTTGCACAATAATATCAACACTCAGTGTGATATCTATGAATGAACCGCCACATGTCCATTTGAGAAGAATCAGGATCTTTAACCCGTTTTTTCTGTTCCCGTGGACACAGCCGATTCCACATTTCCAAGTGAGTTAACCCTTAGAATTATGCGTATCATCACACCACGTAATTAGATTTTTTTTTTTTTTTTTAAGGTTTTATAGAGCGCAAACATGACCCGTGAGGGTATCAGAGCGCTTTACAGATACAGTAGAATAATACAGGGACATATCACACGATAAACGATGAAAACTAGGTACAAAGGAGGGCTTACAGAGAGTCAAGGGATGAAGGTGGGACAGGGTAGCAGAGGGTACTGTACCTGGGGGATGTGAGAAGCTATACAACAAGGATAAGTAAAGTACAATGAATATAATACAAATAATACAAAAAGTCAAATACAGTGGTGTGCAATGGCGCAGGATAGGGCAACATTCTCTCAGGTGGCTGACGGAATGAGTTTAGCCAAGGAATTTACCCATGAGAAAGGACTTGGCCTCGTTTTTGAAGCGAGCAAAGGAAGGGATTTTTCTAATGTCAGATAGTTTGGTAATCTTGGGTTGGTTTATGTTTGTTTTTAGGACACCGGCACGTCTTTCGCATCCTCACTCGGGAACCGTCAGGATTCCGCTTACTTCTTCTCGTTGTTTTAAACCACACAAGTGAGTTAAATTCGATGGATGCTGTGTTATTAACACTTAGCGATATGATGTTATATTTTCTTTATTTATCATTTTCATAATATTTGTTGTTATGCGACTAGGAACAGTTTTAGTTTCGTATAGATTATCTCGTAAAACACTAGTCGACATGACGCGATTGATAAGCTATTGCTGTAACAATGTAGTAGATAAATCCACGCTGCAACTTACTGTAACCCATGACGCTGGAGGTCATTCGATGTGGTGAACGTATGAATTTGTTTATGTTTTTCAGGTACAGCCCCTGACGAAGGGCCGTGTGGCCCGAAATGCATTGGGCAAGGGCATCTTTTGAGAAAAAATGGAATCTATGAATTTATTGTTTCTACGAACAACAAGTAATGTTAAGACATAAAATATCACTGAACATAAGGAATGTTATGACATAAAATAATGTTCTGATGAACTAAGAAATTTCAGTAAAAGATGCATTGGCTGAATAATTCTTGTTTATGTTTTCTTCAAAAATTCACGGAATACATTTGATGAATATTTGTATGTCCAACTAGGATTTGCAACAGTGCACAGAGGGCAAGCGGTTTCGCTTGAGTATATTATTCATATCTATGAATGTCCCCCACATTGAAAAAAAATCTACAGGTCTACAAATCAAATCCACATGGCCCCAATCAACAGAAACTCCCACGCACTGCATCTCACTCCATACATAAGGGAAAAGCTTAATATAGAGGTTACTGCAACCACAACATGCTGCCTGCAACTGAATAGATCTTATTTTGAACTCCACAGAATGGAGCCGAGAGCATTCATGCACAATACAAAAATTTTCCTGTAAGCCATGTCGTCTCATATTACATTATACACAGACAAATATATGCAACAATGCTCCTACACCAATGCGGTTTGTGTCCAGACAGCTTATATGTAGCATGCGCGCAGTGTATAAAGCGAGCACCACAACGGTATGTGTTTATATACACACTGTCATCAAGAAGTCACACTGGTGTCGCAAGATGAGAAAACTCAAAATAGCAATGGGACGTCAACCCCTTTTTTTCACTATTCTTGGCGTATAACACAGATGACGAATGTGTTCCATATTGTGTATTAGTAATAGAGATTTCTGGCTGGCAGAGTATACACCCTGTCCAAGCAGGAGCCAAAATCTTAGTCAGGGTAAGTCAGATACAGGACCTAAATTAACCTGAGCTCACCCTCTGGTAGCTTGGCACCGAGCAATCAGGCTTAACTCAAGAGGCAATATGTGAAGTATTTGGGCACCTTTTAATTACAGTAACACAAACAAACAACACAGAAAGACTCAAAACCAGTTTACAAAAATAGAGGATATTTATTTAACTAAAACAAGAAAAAAACAATAAAAATCCAAAAGGTAGAACTTGAGATATGAATGTTTAAAGATTAAATGTGAAAATAGTGGTTAGAAATAACCAGCGGTCAAAAGGTTATTTGAAGTTGCGAGACACCGGTACAAATCCAAAGGTCGGCCCGACCGTGAAAGAGGGCAGGCTGGCTACAGAGACCATGCAGGGACCGCTGAGAAGGTACCTTGTATGGAGCAAAGCGTCAACGTCGAGCACACGATGCATCTGAATTTTCACATGAGTCCGTTGACTGCATCTGAGATGAGCCTCGCAGATAGAGTTGAAGATTCTGCGCTGCACCATCGTCGAGCCTCGCAGGCGGTGTCATAGAATCGGCTATACAACTTTGTTGAGCCTCACAGTCGGGAACTGCGTCTCCATCAATTTGGGACTGCGTCGGTATCGGGAAGTGATGCATCGATTTTTCACATGCAGTCGGGTCGATGTTGCAGTTTATGAAGAAAAACAGCTGCAGAACCCCCTTCTGAGGTCCAGGACTAGAGGGGGCACCTCAGGCAAGGGTAGGACTCACAGATTGCAGAGTCCAGCAGCACCAGCAGAGTTGCAAGAAGTCTTTTGTGTCCCTGAAACTTCAGAAAACAGGAGGCAAGCCAGCAAGTCCTTGGATAATCTTTGGTTCAAGGATGTAGAGAGCAGGTCTAGTTCCTCTCACTCCCAGGCAAGAAGCAGTACGTCAACACAGCAGATCAAGGTGCAAAGTAGCAGTCCCTCCTGTAGCGCAACAATCGGCAGGCCAACACAGCAATGCAGGCGGCTAAGTGGTGGTCCCTCCTACACCACATTATCTCTTCTTCCAGGCAGAATCCAGCAACGTTCTGATTTGATTGTGCAGGGGAACCAGCACTTATACCCAAATGTGCATTTGAAGTGGAGGAGACATCAGAGAGGCCTTTAGAAGAACAGAAGGTTCCTGCCTTTCCTGCCCTGTAGAGTGTTTATACACTCTACAGGGGGTATGCAGTTCTTTGTGTGGGGACAGGCACAGCCCTATTCAGGCGCAAGTGTCAGCTTCTCCCGCCCAATTGCCTCAGGAAGGCCGCTAAAGTGCAGGTGCTCACTCCTTAAAACAAGGTAATATTGGGTCATCCTCAATTGTCACATGCAGTTTCCTTATAAGTCACTGGTATAGTGGTACTACATGTGTCCAGAGGCTGTAAATTAAATGCTACTAGTGGGCCTACAGAACTGATTGTGCCACTCCCTTAAGTAGCACTTTAAACATGTCTCAGGCTTGCTATTGCAGTCTGTGTGTGAAGTTTTTAAAGTACCATTTCAACCTTGCAAAATAAACCTTTTGCCAGGCCCAAACCTTCCTTATTAATACATATATCACCCCTAAAGTAGGCCCTGGACAGCTCAAGGGCCGGGTGCAGTATATTTAAAAGTAGGACATGTACTTTTAAGTTTTACATGTCCTGGTAGTGAATAACTTAAGTTTGTTTTTCACCAATGCAAGGTCTATCTCTCCTGTGGGATAACACTGGATTTGCCTTATTACATTTTATAAGCGTAATTTCCAATTGGGAAGAGATACCCAGATCAATTTTGGTGTCTCTGGAATCACAATATAAAATAATAACTTATGTTGATGTCGGAGTGCCATATCAGGAAACTGAGGTGATGTGATCGCTGTATGTCAGATGCTAATACAATCACCTGTATCAGAGATATTTTAAGGCATTGTCAAAATAGGCTACTGGCTAGAGGCCCCACCTTCCAAGGGACCACTTAGTAAAAGGAACCTTCTGTTTGCTCACTTCTGCATATTTTGTATCTTAAGCTTTGACCTATAATTCAATATGGTTCGGCAACTATTGTAGCAATATTTTGGAAAATGCAAAATGTGCAAATGTGTAAAAAATACATTTTGATAATTAGATTTTTTTTATGATGCATACAGTCATAACTGATGAGCTCACCATTGCACCTGAAACGAGTTACCTAGGTGACTTAGAAGTGTGAATAATACTATGAACAGCTACGCCAAATTTTCGTGTAGCATGCCAATATTTTTTAAATTAATGTAGTTCCTGATGTTCAATTCAACTTGCTCACGCCTTAAAGTTATCTCTACCTTGTTTCCGTTGAGCAATCAAGTGAATGACATAAATGTATTAGCAAAATATAATATTCTTAGAAGATCTTTATTGTGAATGATGCTTCCATCATGTACCCGAGGTACCATTTTCAAGGACTTCTACTGGAAGTTGCACTGAGAACTAGTTGGTGCTAATTCTATGAGCCATTATTTAAGAAACATTTCATTCGTGTTGTACATCTTTGGGGCACAGTTGCTGCAGAAGCGATGGAAGATTTCTCCTTCCTTAAGAAATGGGTTAGAGTTAAATAATCACAGTGGGCCCGATTCACAGAATGAACTTAAGACTCAATCCTAAACTTACTACTATTTTGGTATTCACAGAATGCACTTACTACTTTCGGGATTCACAGAATGAACTTACTACTTTTGGTATTCACAGAAGTTAGGATTTTGTCTTAAGACAGACTTAAGACAGACTTAAGACAGACTTAAGACAGACTTAAGACAGACTTAAGACAAACTTAAGAAAGACTTAAGACAGACTTAAGACAGACTTAAGACAAACTTAAGAAAGACTTAAGATAGACTTAAGACAAAATCCTAACTTAAGTCTGTTTTAAGTCTGTCTTAGGTTTGTCTTAAGTCTGTCTTAGGTTTGTCTTAAGTCTGTCTTAAGTTTGTCTTAAGACAAACTAAAGACAAAATCCTAACTTCTGTGAATACCAAAAGTACTACGTTCATTCTGTGAATGCCAAAAGTAGTAAGTGCATTCTCTGAATGCCAAAAGTAGTAAGTGCATTCTTTGAATACCAAAATAGTAGTAAGTTTAGGATTGAGTCTTAAGTTAATTCTGTGAATCGGGCCCATAATTCTTAATTATTACTTTGTTGTTTCTGATTTGCAAAATGCGACCCTAACCATGACCATGCCATGTTGAATTTGCAGAATCTAGTAACAGCTTGTGTGACTTGTCTATAAAACCTCTGGGATTCAGTTGCAACAGGGGTATACTTTGCTATTCTTCTCCTAGGCGACTTACCGTGCTCAGTACTCTTTATGAATTTGCCACTTAGAATGTTTGCTTGGATTTAGCTTAACCAGGGATTAGATAGTTTGATTTTGTATTTATCTCTGCTGCTGTCATTGGGGCCTTCATGGCAACACATGCATTTTTCTCTCTACTGTATTTTGGATTTTTCTGTAATAAATATGTATCTTCTATTTTTGATCTAGCTTTTTATGCTTCTGATATTTTATTCCATTTAACTCTGCTAAAATGTGTTTTCCAGATGAGGAGTGTCGTCTCTCACCACTGGGGGCACTGGAGTTGAATTGTTTTGTTTAACATTTGGGTCAGTGCAAACATTAGGGGTTCAGGTGATTACTGGGGTTCAGCTCCCACATAGTACAGGGCTTGAATCAGCAAATAATGAAAATTCAAAGTTGTTCCATACAGGGGCCCCTAAAATCCCTACTATGGCTTTGACCTGCGTGCTCCCCTGTGGGTGGCTGTGTGGTGTCTGTAACTCCTCAGCACTGCCTGCTGCCTGGAATACCCAAGTAGTAAGACCAGGCAAGCAAGGTGTGTTTAAGAAAGCATCAGTTTATCAGCATTGTACAGTGTGGTGACTCATATGTAGGTAATTTCCATTTTGCGATTCCCAAATAGCGATTTTTTAAGGAATCACCATTTGAGAATAGCAAAATGTAATGTAGGTAAAAATTTGCTATTTTTTTGCCAATCTTTAACATTCCTTTTTTGCGAATCGCAATTAAGGAATAAGTGTCCCATTCATTCCTATGGGCCAAGAGGCCCATAGGAATGAATGGAGATACATTCTCAAATTGCGATTTTCTGTGTGAAAATCGCAATTTGAGAATCGCAATTCCAAGGGTGCCAAGGTGTCCAAAGGACACCTGTTGCACCCCTGGAATGTGCCTGTAAGTACATGTGGCGCACATAGATGCCCTAAGGGCATGTCTGTGCGCCACATGGCACTCTGAATTTTTTTTTTAAATGCATTTACCGCAAAATACCATCTACTTGAAGTAGGTGGTATTTTGCAATTCCTTATGCAAAACTCGCAATTTTTAAAGCACCTCTACATAGCATTTAAGGAATCGCAAAATTGCGATTCCTTTAATGCTTGAGCAAAATAAGGAATCGCAATTTTTGTGATTCCTTATCTTGCTAATATGCACCTACATATCAAAACGCCGTTTGCGATTTGCAAACGCCGAATTTCGGCATTTGCGAATCGCAAACGCCTACCTACATATGCCCTCAGAGTCGTGTGCCACACTGCACACTTCGGTGAGCCGGTATCTATACACTTCCTTACAGCTTGCTCACGTGGCAAAAATGTTTTAGAAATGCCCTCTCAGCTGAAGATTTTTTCCCCTAACAAAGTTTTGCAAAGTCTGCGATTTATGCTCGGTAGAAACGTCACTAAGGGGCAGATGTATCAAGCTATTTGCGACTCGCAAAGGCCGAAATTCGCAAATGGCCAATTTGCATGTTTTTGAATGTATCAACAAATCGCAATTTAAGGAATTCGCGATTCCTTATTTTGCCATAGCATTTAAGGAATCGCAATTTTAGCGATTCCTTAAATGCTATGTATGAAGCAATTTCAATTTGCGAATTTTGGTTAAGAAATCGCAAATTAACACCAACTTGTTGTTGATGGTAATTTGCGATTTCTATTAAAAAAGCACAATTTGTCATTTTTTAAGGTGGCATGTGACGCACACACATGCCCATGGGGCATGTATGTGCGCCATATGCACACACATGTATTGAGACACCCCTGCACCCTTGAAATAATTCTCAAATTGCGATTAGCAAATTGTGAATTTGCAATTTGAGAATTACTTCACAATCATTCCTATGGGCCTCCTGGCCCATTGGAATGAAAGGGAAATTATTCCTTAATTGCGAATTCGCAAATAAGGAAGATTAAGAAATCGTTATAAAATAGAGATTTTTTGATACATGCCATTTTGCGATTTCTAAATAGCGATTCCTTAAAAATCGCTATTTAGAAATCGCAAATGGCTATCTTGATACATCTGCCCCTAACTTTGTTTGTCAGCTGTCACTCATGGGAGGATTTCCCACTAGCCAAGCTGTAAAATACATGCAGATGCATTTTTTCTGCAGTTTTACCTTTTGTACAGCACTTCTGTGATTAATGGCAAATGTTTGCATAATATTTCTCTGCAAGTCCCCCACTTCCGAAATTGTTCTATGAGGCGCTTCTAGATTGCATGGGAGCTGAAGAAAGCTGTTTGGCTTCAAACATATTTTATGCAGAAAACTTCTTAGCATTAAATGCGAGTTTATGCTACAAAATTCACAATGTTCATGCAAATGTTGGAAGTATGTCCCAGAGTGTCCTTCTGTCCTGCACTAGGAGGCAGACAGACTGCCCTCTGGGGTGGTTGAAACCCTGCACTGACTGGGGGGACAGCTGACAGACAGAGGGACGGATGGAACGGATTTCACAGAAATTAGGCCTTCATTTTAAATTGAGTGGACCAGTTGAGGCCAGCATGCGCAGGCTCGTCGGCGCCAGTGTGGAAGGAAGCCGAGTCACACGGGGACTCACGAGCAGGATATTTTAGGCTCGTGACACATCCTTCCTCGAAGCACCGCTGGGCTGATGTTATGTGCCCTGGGTCAGTCCCAAAGACCTCCCGCTGTCACATGTCAGACACAAGCAACTCGTCAGGTCCAGTTCTCTGTTGGTATTCTGGGATTTGTAGTTTTCCTTTCCTTAGCATAAATGTCAGACTACAAGTACCAGCATGCAAAGCAGAGATGGGCACACGACGAGCTACTCAGACAACTGGGATGGACAACTGGAGCCCCTGAGAAGGGAGATGTGTGGACAAGCTTGAGAGCTCTGGACTGTGGGTGCGACTCACACCGGTGTGAGAACTCTCAAACTCTTCAGGTGGACTTAAAGAGACACACCTGGCAGGAGGCAGCGCGGGACCTCTAGACAGAGGGCGCTGCCCACACACTGGAAGACTTGAGATCCCCAGACAGAGTGAGAGTCTCAACACTGGCATGGGACAGTGTGAGACGGATGTATGACGTTACAACGTATACTTTTACAACGTATACCATTATGACGCATTTTTTACAACGCAAAATTCTTTACAACGCATTCCATTACAACGCATGCCATTACAACGAATTTTTAAAAACTACCTTTACGGGGGGAGGAGCCTAGCTCGCGACCGAGATGGCCGCGTTTTAGCTCGGCTCCGTTCAACCACCTGTTTTCTTCGATTATCCTGTATTTCTCCTGCCCCGGGAAGCCCTCCTTGCGGTGTTTCGGTACCGCGGGCACTTTGCGGACACTTACCCGTTGCTCCGGTGATCCTGGGTGCTGTCGATCCTGTGCGGTGGTCCCGCTCGGAGCCTTCGGGGCGGACTGGCCTGGACCTCCTGGCAGCGACGGGACGTGACGGAGCGCGATGGTCGGCCCTTGCTGGCGCTGTGGATCTGGTTGCGGAGGCTGATGTGCGAATAGGCCGGCTGTGCCCGTTGGCGGACCCGACTGGCCTGGGCCTAGGGGTGCGGACGCTGCCTCCTGCGGGGGAGCCTCCTCATTTATCCGGCTTGGTCCCCCCCTTTGTTCCCCGGCCCGGCCATTTTGAATTTTCCGCCCGGGCTCGGAGAACGGGGCCGGCGGCACGAGGGGGCCGCTGAACATCCTTCTTCTGGTGGGTCTCCTTCCTGCCTTGGGGCGCCCCGCCGCAGTTCGGCTGACCTCCTTTTGCTTTGGTGTTGCTCCGGCCGGGGCCCCCGACGACCGAGGGCTTGCTGGGCTCCTAAGATGGCGGCCGACCCTGAGAGTCTCTGCCGGGCCTGGGCGAGCACTGGGGGCCCGCCACACGGCCCGGATATCGGATCTTGTGAAGGGTTTCCTGCACTTCAAGTTGTCCTGGATGCACTATACTCCTGGCGGACTTCCGTGGCTGCGCCTGTTTCCCCTGTGGAGGCGGACCCACTTTTCGATTTAGGCGGGCCCCCATCGTTGGATTTTGCTTCCTTGTTGCAGGGTACGGCTGGTGTGCTCCTGGTCTCTGTGCCTCCGGCGGAGACCGCATCCCTGAATTGGAGACTCTCCGACGCCCTTCGTCGTCCTGCTTTGTTGCCTCGGCCGCTGGTCTGCGGTCCGTTTGCATCCTGTCCAGGCCTCGATGATCCTTTCTGTTTCTCATCGCGTCGGCTCCCCGGCCGGGGCGCCTGTGCCGACCCAGCTGGGCTTGCCTCGTTGGACTTGTCCATAGAACTGTGCCTGCGGTGCGAAGATTGTACCGTAACTTTTTTATATTCTCCGTATTTTCTTTCACGTTTCTCCTCAGGACTGCCGCTGGATTTCCTCCTGAACCCTGTGTCCCTCGTCGTTTGGACTTTGTTTGTTTGGATGATTACAACCTTGGACAAAAGCGGACAGGGCTGAAATGACTTATTATATGCGGTAGTCTTGTTTTTGATCTATGACCGACATGTGCTGTTGTGATGTTGCGTAACTTCGTGGGACTCCTGAAACTTATCCTGATGTCGTTTAACTTCCCGTGGGCTCTGCCTCTCCCCTTTTCACAGGTGGTGGGATGGTTGCAGATTATCCTGTTTTTGCCCTCTCCCGTGTGTAATGTTCCTTCCTTTCCCTGGCCCTTCTTTTTGCCTTTGTTTCTACCTTGTTTCTTTCTCCTATATTTCGGGTTCTATTTAGGGCGACAGGCACGCTGCTGGGGGGTTGGCCGTAGCCTTCTGCAGGGGTGTAGGGTGGGCTTGAGGGGTGGGTGGGGGGGTCTGTTGCTGTTTTTGGGGGATCTTTTTCCTCCTTTCTTCTCCCTTTTTGGTTCTATGGCCCTTGTGTATCCCTTCTTTCGGGGCTCTGTCTCGTCGTCTGTCCCCCTGGTGTCTTTCTGGGGTATTTTTCCGGTATCACGATGATTCTGATTTGCTGGGTGTGTTTTCTGTATTTTCAATGTCTATTTTGTACCGGGTTATGGTTTTCCTGTTTCGTCGCCCGGGGGCGGGTGTTTGGATAAGAGTCCCTTCCTTTCCTTCTTCCCCCTTCCTTTCCCCCCCCCCCCCCTTATGCGGGGTTCCTTTCTTTTATTGGGGGTCCGTTTCGCATTGTTCTTGTATTTGGGTCTTTTTCTGTGCTGTTTGGTGGGACGGGTGGTAGCTGCGGTGGGCGGGCATTGGACGGTGTGTGCGATGGCCTTTCCTCATGTCTGTTGTTTTGACCGGTGCTTATTGGTATGCCTATTTCGTGTTTGTTTCTCCTGTGTTTTTTACGATCATTGTATTGCTGCCCGCCGCGGCCCCGCCCCTTTGGATTGTCTCTTGGCCCGCCATACTCCTGTACTCCCTAACCCGTCCTTTAAAAATAAGAAAACTACCTTTCTACTTCTTATCTCCTGTGATCGCTCTAAGAAGCTTGTTATTTCTCCTGTTTTTTTGCCTTTGTATACTGTGATACTCTGTGCATTGCTCCTGACATTCGGCTCTGTGGTGGCCAGCCCGGTGGGTTGTAGGCCCGTATTTGTGAGCTCTTTCTGTACAATAAAGGTTTTTAAAAAAAAACAAAAAAAAAACAAAAAAAAAAACTACCTTTACAACGCATTCCATTACAACGCATACTACCTTTACAACGCATACCATTACAACGCATACCATTACTTTGCATGTATGGTAAGTATTGGATAGTGTAGGGGTAAAAATTACTATTCTAACTCCAGGGGCGTGCAAAAGTAGAGTAAGTGTTGGATAGTGTAGGGGTAAAAATTACTATTCTAAACTCCAGGGGGTGCAACAGTAGGGTAAGTGTTGGATAGTGTAGGGGTAAAAATTACTATTCTAACTCCAGGGGGTGCAACAGTAGGATAAGTGTTGGATAGTGTAGGGGTAAAAATTACTATTCTAACTCCAGGGGGTGCAACAGTAGGGTAAGTGTTGGATAGTGTAAGGGTACTATGCGTTGTGATAGTATGCGTTGTAATGGTATGCGTTGTAATGACTGCGTTGTAATGACATGCGTTGTAGTGTCATGCGTTGTAATGGTTGCGTTGTAATGGCATGTGATGTAATGGATGTTGTGTTGTAAAAGTTTCATTGTGATGGTAGTGTGTTGTAAAAGTTGCGTTGTAAAGGTTGTTTCCCGCACACAGGGTTCAGGTCTCTTGTGCCCTGCACACAGGGTTGAGGTCTCTTGTGCCCTTAGCTGAGGAGAAAGGTCCCTTGAGCCTTATAGAAGTCCTGCTGAGCAGAGGTTTCTTGCTGGTTGGTGGAAGGGGATGCAACTGTTCAAGCAGGAGGGCCTGAGTTGTATAGCATGTGTGTAGGGAGATAGAATTGAGCATGTTTGTGTATCTTGTCGGGGTTCAGCTTGAGGCCGTTGGCTTTCTTCCAGTTATTGACTTTAGATATGCAGGTGGCAAACGTGTTTATTGCGTTGGAGAAGTATTGTCCAAGAGGGAGAGTATGAGTTGTGTGTCATCTGCGTAGAAGAGAATGATGTTGTGTGCTCGGATATTGTGTCCCAGGCCAGTAATTGCAGGCTGTGTGGGCAGTTTGTAAACGGCCATTTTGACCTGGCAAAATAAACCTTTTACCAGGCCAAACCCTTTCTTTTTAGGTCGAGGACCTAAAGGCTGCGCTTGCGCAGTCTGTGGTCGGAGATTTTATGTCTTTCAGTAGCACTGTAAGTCCCGCCTTCCTCCCCTGTCTCTCCTCCATTGGCTGGCTTCCTAAACGGAGGCCAGCCATTGAAGGAGAGACCCGTCACTCCGATGTAGCCCCGTCTTTTTCGGATTTGGGGGCGTAAGTTTTGCAGTTCTTTAGCTCGTGACGTAGTCAGTCACTCAGAACTTCAAAACCACGCCCCCAACTCCGAAAATGGCCGTAGGATTGTAAATGACATTTTGCGCTGATCATCTGTGCAAGAAGTCGCGGGGTCCTTTTTCCGACGGTATGTATGTTTGCTTTATATGTGTTTTTCTTTTGATGTTACTTTTTTATTTTTGCTAATATGTTTATTCTCTGTTTTCTAGGTGCAACATGGCCCGTGTCGTCTCCGTGCAGCACTGTGCTCCGCTGTGCACGAAGTGGTTCAGACAGGTATGTATGCTGCTGTTTTGCTGTTAGAGGTAAGCCATTTGGTTTATTTTGCTAATCTTATGTTTATTTCCCTGTTTTTCAGGTTTAACATGGCCCGTGTCGTCTCCGTGCAGCTGTGTGCTCCGCTGTGCACGAAGTTGTTCCGACGGGTATGTATGCTGCTGTTTTGCTGTTAGAGGTAAGCCATTTTGTTTATTTTGCTAATCTTATGTTTATTTCTTTGTTTTTCAGGTCCAATATGGCCCGTGGCGTCTCCGTGCAGCTGTGTGCTCCACTGTGCACGAAGTGGTTCAGATAGGTATGTATGCTGCTGTTTTGCTGTTAGAGGTAAGCCATTTTGTTTATTTTGCTAATCTTATGTTTATTTCTTTGTTTTTCAGGTTTAACATGGCCAGTGTCGTCTCCGTGCAGCTGTGTGCACTGCTGTGCACGAAGTGGTTCAGACAGGTATGTATGCTGCTGTTTTTCAGTTAAGGTAAGGCATTTTGTTTATTTTGCTAATCTTATGTCTATTTCTTTGTTTTTCAGGTCCAATATGGCCCTTGGCGTCTCCGTGCAGCTGTGTGCTCCACTGTGCACGAAGATGTTCCGACAGGTATGTATGCTGCTGTTTTTCAGTTAAGGTACGGCATTTTGTTTATTTTGCTAATCTTATGTTTATTTCTTTATTTTTCAGGTCCAACATGGCCCGTGTCGTCTCCGTGCAGCTGTGTGCACTGCTGTGCACGAACTGGTTCCGATATTCTGCTCTTTTGATGTTCGAGGTAATCTATCTTTTGATTTTGCTAATCTTAGGTTTTTTTCTCTCTTTGCTAGATACAACATGGCCCGTGTCGTCTCCGTGCAGCTATGTGCACTGCTGTGCACGAAGTGGTTCAGACAGGTATGTATGCTGCTGTTTTTCAGTTAAGGTAAGGCATTTTGTTTATTTTGCTAATCTTATGTTTATTTCTATCACTCACTGCTGCACTCTCTCCTCAGCCTCTTACTGCACCATCCCTTCACTCTCTCCTCAGCGCCACTATACCGTCTCTTAACTGTTGCACTCTCCTTAGTCTCTCACTGCACCATCCTTTCACTGCTGCACTCTCTCCTCAGCCTCTCCCTCCACTGTCCCTTCACTGATGCACTCTCTCCTCAGCCTCTCCCTGCACCGTCCCTTTATTGCTGCACTCTCCTCAGCCTCTCACTGCACCGTCCCTTCACTGATGCACTCTCTCCTCAGCCTCTCCCTGCACCGTCCCTTTATTGCTGCACTCTCCTCAGCCTCTCACTGCACCGTCCCTTTACTGATGCACTCTCTGCTCAGCCCCCATTGCATTGTCGCCTTAACTGCTGCACTCTCCTCAGCCTCTCCCTCCACTGTCCCTTCACTGATGCACTCTCTGCTCAGCCCCCCATTGCATCGTCCCTTTACTGCTGCACTCTCCTCAGCCTCTCACTGCACCATCGCTTCACTGCAGCACTCTCTGCTCAGCCTCTCCCTGCACTGTCCCTTCACTGCTGCACTCTCCTCAGCCTCTCCCTGCACCGTACCTTCACTGATGCACTCTCTGCTCAGCCCCCCATTGCATCGTCCCTTCACTGCTGCACTCTCCTCAGCCTCTCCCTGCACCGTCCCTTCACTGATGCACTCTCTCCACAGCCTCTCCCTGCACCGGCCCTTCACTGATGCACTCTCTCCTCAGCCTCTCCCTGCACTGGCCCTTCACTGATGCACTCTCTCCACAGCCTCTCCCTGCACCGTCCCTTCACTGATGCACTCTCCTCAGCCTCTCACTGCACCGTCCCTTCACTGATGCACTCTCCTCAGCCTCTCACTGCACCGTCCCTTCACTGCTGCACTCTCTGCTCAGCCTCCCATTGCATCGTCCCTTCACTGCTGCACTCTCCTCAGCCTCTCCCATTGCATCGTCCCTTCACTGCTGCACTCTCCTCAGCCTCTCCCTGCACCGTCCCTTCACTGATGCACTCTCTGCTCAGCCTCTCCCTGCACCGGCCCTTCACTGATGCACTCTCTCCTCAGCCTCTCCCTGCACCGTCCCTTCACTGATGCACTCTCCTCAGCCTCTCACTGCACCGTCCCTTCACTGATGCACTCTCCTCAGCCTCTCACTGCACCGTCCCTTCACTGCTGCACTCTCTCCTCAGCCTCCCATTGCATCGTCCCTTCACTGCTGCACTCTCCTCAGCCTCTCCCTGCACCGTCCCTTCACTGATGCACTCTCTGCTCAGCCCCCCATTGCACCGTCCCTTCACTGATGCACTCTCTGCTCAGCCCCCCATTGCATCGTCCCTTCACTGCTGCACTCTCCTCAGCCTCTCCCTGCACCGTCCCTTCACTGATGCACTCTCTGCTCAGCCTCTCCCTGCACCGGCCCTTCACTGATGCACTCTCTCCACAGCCTCTCCCTGCACCGTCCCTTCACTGATGCACTCTCTCTACAGCCTCTCCCTGCACTGTCCCTTCACTGCTGCACTCTCTGCTCAGCCCCCCATTGCATCGTCCCTTCACTGCTGCACTCTCCTCAGCCTCTCACTGCACCATCGCTTCACTGATGCACTCTCTCCTCAGCCTCTCCCTGCACCGTCCCTTCACTGATGCACTCTCTCCACAGCCTCTCCCTGCACCGTACCTTCACTGATGCACTCTCTGCTCAGCCCCCCATTGCATCGTCCCTTCACTGCTGCACTCTCCTCAGCCTCTCACTGCACCATCGCTTCACTGATGCACTCTCTCCACAGCCTCTCCCTGCACCGGCCCTTCACTGATGCACTCTCTCCTCAGCCTCTCCCTGCACTGGCCCTTCACTGATGCACTCTCTCCTCAGCCTCTCCCTGCACCGTCCCTTCACTGATGCACTCTCCTCAGCCTCTCACTGCACCGTCCCTTCACTGATGCACTCTCCTCAGCCTCTCACTGCACCGTCCCTTCACTGCTGCACTCTCTGCTCAGCCTCCCATTGCATCGTCCCTTCACTGCTGCACTCTCCTCAGCCTCTCCCATTGCATCGTCCCTTCACTGCTGCACTCTCCTCAGCCTCTCCCTGCACCGTCCCTTCACTGATGCACTCTCTGCTCAGCCTCTCCCTGCACCGGCCCTTCACTGATGCACTCTCTCCTCAGCCTCTCCCTGCACCGTCCCTTCACTGATGCACTCTCCTCAGCCTCTCACTGCACCGTCCCTTCACTGATGCACTCTCCTCAGCCTCTCACTGCACCGTCCCTTCACTGCTGCACTCTCTCCTCAGCCTCCCATTGCATCGTCCCTTCACTGCTGCACTCTCCTCAGCCTCTCCCTGCACCGTCCCTTCACTGATGCACTCTCTGCTCAGCCCCCCATTGCACCGTCCCTTCACTGATGCACTCTCTGCTCAGCCCCCCATTGCATCGTCCCTTCACTGCTGCACTCTCCTCAGCCTCTCCCTGCACCGTCCCTTCACTGATGCACTCTCTGCTCAGCCTCTCCCTGCACCGGCCCTTCACTGATGCACTCTCTCCACAGCCTCTCCCTGCACCGTCCCTTCACTGATGCACTCTCTCTACAGCCTCTCCCTGCACTGTCCCTTCACTGCTGCACTCTCTGCTCAGCCCCCCATTGCATCGTCCCTTCACTGCTGCACTCTCCTCAGCCTCTCCCTGCACCGTCCCTTCACTGATGCACTCTGTTCAGCCCCCCATTGCATCGTCCCTTTACTGCTGCACTCTCCTCAGTCTCTTCCTGCGCCATCGCTTCACTGCTGCACTCTCTGCTCAGCCCCCCATCCAGGCTGCAGCTCTCACTCCTCCACTGCACCATCACTCACTGCTGCACTCTCTCTCAGTCTCTCACTGCACCATCCCTTCACTCTCTCCTCAGCTCCACTATACCGTCTCTTCACTGTTGCACTCTCCTCAGCCTCTCCCTGCACCATCCTTTCACTGCTACACTCTCTCCTCAGTCTCTCCCTGCACCATTCCTTCACTGATGCACTCTCTCCTCAGCCTCTCCCTGCACCGGCCCTTCACTGATGCACTCTCTCCTCAGCCTCTCCCTGCACCGTCCCTTCACTGATGCACTCTCCTCAGCCTCTCCTTGCACCGTCCCTTCACTGATGCACTCTCTGCTCAGCCCCCCATTGCATTGTCCCTTCATTGCTGCACTCTCTGCTCAGCCTCGCCCCCCATCCAGGCTGCAGCCCTCACTCCTCCACTGCACCATCACTCACTTCTGCACTCTCTCCTCAGCCTCTTACGGTACCGTCCCTTCACTCTCTCCTCAGCTCCACTATACCGTCCCTTCAAACTCTCTCTCTCACTACCTCACTCTCACTACCCCACTCTCTCTTTCACTAACTCACTCACTACCTCACTATCTCTCACACTACTACACTATCTCTCATTCACTCTCTCTCTACCTCAATCTCTACCTCACTACTCAACTCTCTCTTTCTCACAGCATCACAATATCACTACCTCAGGAACTATCTCTCTAACACACTACTTCACAACTTCACTCTCTCTATCTCACTTCTGTGGTTCCCAAAATCCGGACCCTGTGGTTTTCCCGATATCGAGGTCCAATACCCGTGTCACAAAATCTCAACGTACCAAGACGATTTTGGTGTCTACGAACCGATAATGATTAGGACATCATGTTCGAGGTAATCTATCTTTTGATTTTGCTAATCTTAGGTTTTTTTCTCTCTTTGCTAGATACAACATGGCCCGTGTCGTCTCCGTGCAGCTATGTGCACTGCTGTGCACGAAGTGGTTCAGACAGGTATGTTTGCTGCTGTTTTTTAGTTAAGGTAAGGCATTTTGTTTATTTTGCTAATCTTATGTTTATTTCTATCACTCACTGCTGCACTCTCTCCTCAGCCTCTTACTGCACCATCCCTTCACTCTCTCCTCAGCGCCACTATACCGTCTCTTCACTGTTGCACTCTCCTTAGTCTCTCACTGCACCATCCTTTCACTGCTGCACTCTCTCCTCAGCCTCTCCCTCCACTGTCCCTTCACTGATGCACTCTCTCCTCAGCCTCTCCCTGCACCGTCCCTTTATTGCTGCACTCTCCTCAGCCTCTCACTGCACCGTCCCTTCACTGATGCACTCTCTCCTCAGCCTCTCCCTGCACCGTCCCTTTATTGCTGCACTCTCCTCAGCCTCTCACTGCACCGTCCCTTTACTGATGCACTCTCTGCTCAGCCCCCCATTGCATTGTCGCCTTAACTGCTGCACTCTCCTCAGCCTCTCCCTCCACCGTCCCTTCACTGATGCACTCTCTGCTCAGCCCCCCATTGCATCGTCCCTTCACTGCTGCACTCTCCTCAGCCTCTCACTGCACCATCGCTTCACTGATGCACTCTCTCCACAGCCTCTCCCTGCACCGGCCCTTCACTGATGCACTCTCTCCTCAGCCTCTCCCTGCACTGGCCCTTCACTGATGCACTCTCTCCACAGCCTCTCCCTGCACCGTCCCTTCACTGATGCACTCTCCTCAGCCTCTCACTGCACCGTCCCTTCACTGATGCACTCTCCTCAGCCTCTCACTGCACCGTCCCTTCACTGCTGCACTCTCTGCTCAGCCTCCCATTGCATCGTCCCTTCACTGCTGCACTCTCCTCAGCCTCTCCCATTGCATCGTCCCTTCACTGCTGCACTCTCCTCAGCCTCTCCCTGCACCGTCCCTTCACTGATGCACTCTCTGCTCAGCCTCTCCCTGCACCGGCCCTTCACTGATGCACTCTCTCCTCAGCCTCTCCCTGCACCGTCCCTTCACTGATGCACTCTCCTCAGCCTCTCACTGCACCGTCCCTTCACTGATGCACTCTCCTCAGCCTCTCACTGCACCGTCCCTTCACTGCTGCACTCTCTCCTCAGCCTCCCATTGCATCGTCCCTTCACTGCTGCACTCTCCTCAGCCTCTCCCTGCACCGTCCCTTCACTGATGCACTCTCTGCTCAGCCCCCCATTGCACCGTCCCTTCACTGATGCACTCTCTGCTCAGCCCCCCATTGCATCGTCCCTTCACTGCTGCACTCTCCTCAGCCTCTCCCTGCACCGTCCCTTCACTGATGCACTCTCTGCTCAGCCTCTCCCTGCACCGGCCCTTCACTGATGCACTCTCTCCACAGCCTCTCCCTGCACCGTCCCTTCACTGATGCACTCTCTCTACAGCCTCTCCCTGCACTGTCCCTTCACTGCTGCACTCTCTGCTCAGCCCCCCATTGCATCGTCCCTTCACTGCTGCACTCTCCTCAGCCTCTCCCTGCACCGTCCCTTCACTGATGCACTCTGTTCAGCCCCCCATTGCATCGTCCCTTTACTGCTGCACTCTCCTCAGTCTCTTCCTGCGCCATCGCTTCACTGCTGCACTCTCTGCTCAGCCCCCCATCCAGGCTGCAGCTCTCACTCCTCCACTGCACCATCACTCACTGCTGCACTCTCTCTCAGTCTCTCACTGCACCATCCCTTCACTCTCTCCTCAGCTCCACTATACCGTCTCTTCACTGTTGCACTCTCCTCAGCCTCTCCCTGCACCATCCTTTCACTGCTACACTCTCTCCTCAGTCTCTCCCTGCACCATTCCTTCACTGATGCACTCTCTCCTCAGCCTCTCCCTGCACCGGCCCTTCACTGATGCACTCTCTCCTCAGCCTCTCCCTGCACCGTCCCTTCACTGATGCACTCTCCTCAGCCTCTCCTTGCACCGTCCCTTCACTGATGCACTCTCTGCTCAGCCCCCCATTGCATTGTCCCTTCATTGCTGCACTCTCTGCTCAGCCTCGCCCCCCATCCAGGCTGCAGCCCTCACTCCTCCACTGCACCATCACTCACTTCTGCACTCTCTCCTCAGCCTCTTACGGTACCGTCCCTTCACTCTCTCCTCAGCTCCACTATACCGTCCCTTCAAACTCTCTCTCTCACTACCTCACTCTCACTACCCCACTCTCTCTTTCACTAACTCACTCACTACCTCACTATCTCTCACACTACTACACTATCTCTCATTCACTCTCTCTCTACCTCAATCTCTACCTCACTACTCAACTCTCTCTTTCTCACAGCATCACAATATCACTACCTCAGGAACTATCTCTCTAACACACTACTTCACAACTTCACTCTCTCTATCTCACTTCTGTGGTTCCCAAAATCCGGACCCTGTGGTTTTCCCGATATCGAGGTCCAATACCCGTGTCACAAAATCTCAACGTACCAAGACGATTTTGGTGTCTACGAACCGATAATGATTAGGACATCATTCCTATGTATTTGCGTTACAATCGAGGGTTGCCAACACCCCTAAATCACAGTTTCCGTCCCATCCCTTAAACTCCATTTTGTGAACGGCATCCATCTTGCATCTTGCCCTCATGATAAGTCAATTAAAGGTCGAGCTTGATCCAAATAGACACGTCCACCTTTCGTGACTTTCCCCTGACCTGTCCCAACTGACTCCACTGTCTTCGGCCAAACCTGTTTAGGCAGCTCCTCGCCCAGTGGCCGAATACGATAGCATCTACGCATAACATTCCACGAATCATTCACTACATACAGCCCATGTTTCCTTCAAACACGCACCTGTCCCCGTATCTTGTTTATGGCCTTTTTATGGCTGGGTTGTACCTTCCTTTATTGGTGGTTCATCTATATCTGATGGGAGTTCCCGGTCCAACTGGGTAATCTATCAGCAAACTGGACATCTAAAATATGGGCTTGCTTACATGACTTCGCTCTTTGTATTGTTGTAGAAATATGTGTGTTGCCATACCATAAACTCAAGAATTCTTGCTTGAAGCCATATATTTGATATATAAGGAGACGGCTGGTTCTGTAAAAACGAACAGTCTCCCAAGAACCTACTCTCTGTGCGGTGTACTTCTGGGACACGTGTTACTTGGTAGCTACCAATAAAACTTGATCTTTGACTGCGACTAGAAGACTACGTGTTTCTGTGGTCCGGAACAAGGGAACTCAGAGGTCTTCGGGTGTTATCCCCTGACACCGACGGGTTCCTAAAAACCCGTTACCTCAGTTGGCGCCCAACGTGAGGCGATATCAAGCGGTGACGGTCCAAGCCAGATGTTCGTGAGGAGCTTCGTGTGAAAATTCCAGAGGACGGCCAGCCACTTCAGCGACCCCTGTATGTCGACGTGGTTCCGAAGGTCTTTGCTGCGAGGTTCCCCGCGTCCCGACGGCTACGAGGGACTGCTGCCCTGACTATCGCCTTGTTTTGGACCCAGTGATCCTTGGTAGAGCGAAACGATAGAGGAGTCTTCTAGCGACGTCATCGATCTTCAAATACTTCAGTTAAGTATAAGTGGAGCGTCTCCTAGTCCTTAGTTTGTTCTTAGTTTTTGGTATCCTTGAGATACGACTTGATTTGGAACTTGCAAGCCCCAAAGCCGAAGGACTCGTGTATTCACGAGAAATATCGTAACAGATAATCCTTTGAAGTTTGAAGCTAGACTAGTGAGCGAAGATGCCTAGTTTTAGCAAACTTGGAAACTTGTTTTGTCTTGGTTGTAGTAAGGACTCCCAATTGGAAGATTCTTGTCCGGTTCCTCCAATTGGAACTCCAACGTATGAACTCTATGTGAAGCACGGCGTAGGTCCTATCACATATAACGAAGTATGGATAAAATACACCCGCAAGGATGGTGTTTTAAAATGGCCCCAATATGGTAGTTTCGACCAAGAAATATTAGATAACTTAGAGGTCAAATTGTTCAAGAAGAAAGCCCGGCCGGCGATGTTTGACTCTTTCCGCTTATGGCGCAAGGAAGCCAAACAGAAAGAAATAAGATTAGCAAAAAAGAATAAAAGAGATATGTCAATGGTGCAAGCTGCCGTTGCATACAGAGATAACGAGGAAGAGCAGGAGAGCGAACAGATGCTTAGGAGCAAGAAACTAGCGATAGATAAATGTTACCCGATGTTGCCAAATAAGGGACAAGGTCAAAAGGAAGGATCCGAGAAAGATCCATTAATGTCCCACCTATTAAATTCTCCGCCACCCTATGCACAAAATGCCACAGCACCTCCGCAACCTTTCGTTGCACCTTTGGTAGCTGTAATACAGGCTCCTTTACCGCACTCACCGGCTACTCTTCAGCTGGCTCCTGTTTCTTTGGCACAGCCTCCTCAAGGCTCACCGATCACATCTATTTCTCCTACCGTTCCTTCTAAAATTTCGCCTAGCGCACCTTCTAGTCTCTCTGATACTCGTTCTACGAACATTTCTGTTTCTGCTTTGCGTGACTCTGTTCTACTACCAGCTATTCCTTCACTTTCACCTTCCGTCTGGCATAAAATGGCCAGCATTGTTACTAACTTTCCTTCACCACTTTTTCGGTCGCCTAAAACGACCCCTAACACGGAACGAAGACAATTACGAAGCCAAATGCCTGATTATCAGGAAAGGGAAACATTGAATAAGTTAGCACGAAATTGGGCTATGGATACCGCGAGATATGATGTAGAGTCTGTCATGAACGTTTTCCGTCAATGGGATGAACCAACGCATAGATACGTCTTTGAGCAGATGTGTGTTTTCCTGTGTGAGGATTTGGAAGATAATGGTCAGAAGAGCAACCTGCAGGAGTTGTGTAGGTTACGATTTAAATTTGGGGAGGGTATGATAGTTGGTCCCGACGTTGAAAGAGCAGTAGAGATATTATTATCACATCGAAGTACAGGTGGTAATTCTGGGTCATCCTCTGACAGTGGTACATCTAGTAGGAAAAGAGCGAGACAGTACCCTATGAGAGAGGTTCCTCCGGTTTGGAGGGAAGGTGATGCAAACGCAGTTCCACCGGTTCTGCCTCATTTCCAGCGTGTATGGGTACATGTCCCCTGGAAAAGATCAGAAGTTCTAGCACTCAAGCAGACACTACCCGATCCCCGTAAAAACCCGACTGGGTATTATAAGGAGTTGTCCCAAACTGCAAGCTCATGTATAATGAATTTAGCGGATATAGACATGTTGTTTGGGAACATTGTTCCACATCCTTTATGGAGTAAGATACGTCATACGGATCATGACCAAGAATTAGGTGACTCATGGGCAAACATTGCGACTACAGATGCTAGACAAATCGGTGGTTTCAAGCCTGAGCCGTTAATAGCTGAACTTCCTGGTAGAATTATTGCATACATGAAGACAATTATGCCTGAAGTACGTGTTAACTGGGACAAGTTATCCGCGTGCAAACAGAAGAAAGACGAGAATGTGTCTGACTTCTTCACGAGATTTGAGGAAACCTTCACTGACCATAGTGGTCAGGATATGGCTACCGAGGGTGGCCAAAGACTGTTTGTAGACAAGTTTGTACACAATTTGCTTCCTGAATTGTGTGCTAAACTAAAAGACTCAGAAAGTGCTTGGGCTGTCTCTACGTCAGCGCAGATTCTAGCAACAGCCCAGTACTATGAAAATAGGCGTAAAGACGAGTTAGACAAGGCAGACAAAAAGACGAAAGATTTGAAAACTAAAGTTCTTCTCCAACAGGCCTATCAGCCTCGTATGGCTAGCCAGTCTAATTATCAACAGAATCAGCAGTACTCTAGAGACGCGCAAGGAAACGAGCTTTCCCATCAGCGTCCTACGTATGGCCCGAATCAATGTGCGTATTGCAAAGAAGAGGGTCATTTTAGGAATAATTGTCCGGCTCTTGCACGACGTTTAAACGGTGCACAAGGTGTAAGGGGAAGAGGTGTTCAGCATGCCTCTAGAGGTAGAGGCCGTGGAAATTTCACTCAGAATATAACTTCTTTTCCACCTCAGAAATCCATGAATAGCTTTGATCAACAGGGTAATTCATCGTCCAAGTCAGCTCAGTACTATGCTGACGACTATTACACCGAACACGACAATGAGGGTAACGATCGCTAGGACAGCCATAGACAAAGAGAGGGAGTTGTTTCAGTTCCAGTAGATCAGGATGGACCTTATGTCGAGGTAATTACCTCAGGAGTGTCAGAGCCATTTCTGCTGGA
Organism: Lissotriton helveticus; assembly: GCF_964261635.1. Classification (NCBI taxonomy): domain Eukaryota; kingdom Metazoa; phylum Chordata; class Amphibia; order Caudata; family Salamandridae; genus Lissotriton; species Lissotriton helveticus. The sequence continues at coordinate 33,168,521 of NC_136067.1, read as the reverse complement.
TACTGGTGCTACAAAAAGTTCTATTATGCACTCAAAACTTCCTGGCGCACCTTTGTCTGGCGAAATGAATGTCTCAGTAGGCTTCTCTGGCGCCCCTGTTAGAAACCCGATCTCTAGTCCTATTTCCCTTTCTGTTGGCCCCCGTGAATTAGAAGCACCCCTCATTCTTACAACAGGTTGTGGTGAAAATTTGTTAGGATTGGATTTGCTAAAGAGGTTGTACGCGACTTTGTACTGTTCTCCCTCGGGAGTACAGCTTACTTTAGGGAGAAAAGTCATTTCTCCAATGTACTTGTCAAAAGACGGTATCCCAACTGAATTGTCATCACTTCCAGATTTACTATGGGCTAATGGTTCCAACGATGTAGGTCGTTTAGAGATAGCACCGTATGTCATAACTTTGAAAGCAAACGTCAGATTGCCACGTATTCCCCAATACAAAATTTCTAACGACTGCGAACAGGCATTGTTAACGATCGTTTATGATTTGATCGATAAAGATGTTATCGAGGAAACAACAGGAAACATTTGTAACAGTCCAGTTTTACCGGTCTTGAAACGTACTGATCCTTCACAGCCCCCTGTGTATAGGTTTGTGATTGACCTCCGAGAGGTAAATAAGGTAGTTATACCACAGTTTCCAGTCGTCCCCGACATTACTGCTTTATTGACAATGGTTCCAGCTTCAGCAGCTTGGTTCTCGGTGATTGACCTGAAGAACGCTTTCTTCAGCATCCCGATCGCCGAAGAGAGTAGAGACCTTTTCGGCTTCAATTTAGGAGGACGAAGCTTCCGCTTCAAATGCGCTCCTCAAGGCTACTGCGAAAGTCCATCAATATTCAGTCAGGCTCTGAAAACACAACTAGACACAATTGTACTGCCAGATGGGTCAACATTGATTCAGTACGTAGACGATCTACTGATCGCTGCAGACACTGAAGAGATTTGCAAGGAAGCTACGTTGTCGCTATTACGTCACCTATGTGACATGAAGCACAAAGTCTCCCTTTCAAAACTGCAATTTTGTCGACAAGAAGTAACCTACCTAGGTCACATCTTGTCGAAGGAGGGAAGGAGACTGACACCAGAAAGAATACAGGCAATTGCAGAACTGAGTGCCCCAAGGACACAGAGAGGTGTCCGAGCTTTTTTGGGCATTACATCGTACTGTAGACAGTGGATACCGGATTTCTCACTACTAGCCAAACCTTTACTGTCACTACTCCGCAAAGACACGCCTAAACCTATGCCTTGGTCTGAAGATTGTCAGACGAGTTTCCGCGAGTTGCGCGATGCATTGTGTTCGGCTCCTGTGTTGGGAAACCCCAACTACAGTAAGCCTTTTACATTGTATGTCCACGAAAAAGAAGGTTGTGCATTATCAGTCTTAATGCAACTCTTTGGGGACAAACAACGCCCATTTTCGTATTTTTCGGCAACTCTGGATCCAGTGGCTAAGGCACTGCCAAGTTGTCTAAGAGCAACAGCCGCAGCAGCTGTCTGCATTCGACAGTCTGCTGGATTAGTCATGAATAACACTTTGATCGTTATGGTTCCGCATGCAGTAGACATTGTACTAAATAGGACAAAGACACAACACCTTACTAGCGCTCGACTATCCAGTTACGAACTTACCCTGCTAGCAAGTCACATCCATATAAAGAGGTGTGATACACTCAATCCCGCTACGTTATTACCCATCCCGACAGAAACAGACAAGATTGACAAGCATGACTGCTGTTTCAGGACAGAGGAAGAGACAAAAGGGAGAGTAGACTTACAGGACACTCCCCTTCCCGAATGCAATGATACTCTATGGGTTGATGGTTCATGTTTCAAGTTGCCGAATGGTGATACGACTACAGCATATGCCGTAACGACGTTACACACCATTGTAGAGACTGCACGCATTCCCCACAGTTCTGCACAAGCTGCAGAGTTGATAGCGCTTACTAGAGCATGTGTGCTGGCGAAAGGAAAGCGAGTGAATGTGTACACTGACAGCCAATACGCCTTTGGTGTGGCTCACAGTTTTGGGAGATTATGGCGTGAACGAGGGTTCCTTACGTCCCATGGTGCAAAGATACAACATGGCCAGCTAGTCAATGAGCTCCTTGAGTCACTCACTTTGCCCCTACAAGTCGCCATTATAAAATGTAGTGCACACAGAAAGATTCAGGATGATGTTGGCCGCGGAAATGCATTTGCAGATGAGGTTGCGAAAGGAACTGCAAGGAACACAATGAGTCGGATGTATGTCATGGGTCCCGCTAGATGGATTGCTGATGTAGGAATGTGTGAGGACACCATTGAAAGCGTAAAATCAATACAAGCCGAGGCCACTGAGAACGAGATGAATGAATGGAGAGAAAGCACAGGTAGATTGGATGCGAATGGTTGTTGGGTCGAACTATCGGAACACCAGCGATGGTTACTACCTAATGCATACGTACTTGCAGTGGTAACGATGGCTCACGGAATGGCACACATCAATTCGAGAGGAATATGTCAACTATTGGCCCCAGTATGGCAGAATAGCAATATCCAAAAGTATGCAGAAAACGTGGTCAGAAAGTGTATGGTATGTTTGAAGTACAATCCCGGTAGGGGAACGCCAACTCCAGCTGGTCATTTTGCGCCTCCAACGTATCCGTTCGAGGTTTTGCAGCTAGATTTCATCCACATGGAGAGGTGCAACAACCTGAAATACGTTCTCGTTGTTGTTTGCGCCTTTTCAAGGTGGGTGGAAGCGTACCCCCTTAAGGACAACACCGCCTTATCGACTGCCAAAGCCCTTGTCAAAGAGTTCTTCCCTAGATTCGGTATGCCTAGAATTGTCTGGAGTGATAACGGAAGTGAATTCGTAGGATGCGTGATGAAGAGAGTGTGTGAGTGTCTAGGCATACACCAAAAATTCCACGCTGCAAATCACCCCCAATCAGCTGGATTAGTAGAATGCTACAATGGCACTCTAAAACTCAAACTAGCCAAAATCCAAGCCAGTACAGGTCTTAAATGGCCTGATGCCTTGCCTCTAGCACTTTTGTCAACCAGGACGACTGTCCACTCCAGGTTAGGACTTAGCCCCCATGAAATCGTGTTTGGCCGCCCAGCCAAGGTCTGGGGCGTGCCAAGACCCAAGAAACTGAGCGAGATAGAGCACCCCGTACTGCTTGACTATTTGTGCGAATTGACAACTAAATTGCGTGTTTTACACCAACAGGTTCACAGTTCTTCTCCACCAGCCTCTGACGATCCAGGTCACCTCATCGAACCCGGTTCGTGGGTTTTGCTGCGGAATTTTCAGCGCACCAACAACGGACAACCGAGGTGGACCGCACCGCACCTGGTACTACTTTCAACAAGATCTGCTGTTCGGGTTGAAGGCAAGAAGAACTGGGTACATGGGACCCACTGCAAACGGGTCCCTCTACCCCTTCCATACGACCGGTGGGTCAACAAAGGACTTGCTGACTCTGAGACAGAATCCGTACCTCGCTTCATCCCTTTCAGCGATGCCCGTTTGAAAGAAACTAGTACCGAAAAGGAGAGTGATCATATTTTGCAAGGACTTGTGTCACCATCTATGCAATTGGACACTACTGAACCTGAAACGCTGTTTGAAGATCACACCGTACCTGGGAAACGACGATACGACCTGCGGTCTAAACAAAAGAACTAATAAAAGTGTGATCTAATGTAATTTCCTTTTCCCCTAAGAACTATTTTTGAATTTTCAGCTCTCTCGTCCCAAGGGAACTAGCTCATTTTTGATTTTTCGAACCGCCATCCGGTTCTGCTGCTAGGGTCGCGGTTGAAGTCTGGGGAGTGCAACTGGGAAGTTCTAGGTCCACGGTTCTGATTGGTCCACGGGAGTTACCCCGGACTGAGCAGAGCGCGCTCCCTGGGAGAATCAATCAACCACCGCGGGCAGCAACTAGAGGATGGAGTTTCCAAGGGTAGAGAGACCTGTCAGACTCACGAACTTTGAAAAACAGTTATGCACGATACTGTCCAGAAGAACATTCCTGATATTATGTGTTTTAATGTTATGTAGCATACTTGTGTTTTTTATTGGTTATGCTTTGTTCGTATTTAAAGTTACCTTTTCGAATGACACCCAGACACCACCTCCTCCCACTATTTCTCCACACTACTTTCACCCTTTACCTGAACACGAGTCTGCCCGAAGACTCGAATTTGTAAACAACTCTTTCATCCAGCTTCTACACCAACACCAGTCCATAATGAACACGTCAAACTGTTGGATATGCGGACTTATGCCACACACAACCGATAAAGGGATCCCATACTTCATTTTGCCATTTAGCTACTAGGGTTCTCTGTGGGCTTTCCAGACCCTGTTCTTATTCGCCCTAGAACCATACCCGACCCGTTCCGCTGCGAGCGATTCCAGTAACAAGGCGCTAATCGCAGGGATAAGGAACATGAGTAGGGATATCGACACCTATCTGACAATGCCCAAAGATGAACTGAGTCCCTACTCCCGTTGGAACGTGACCAAACATGGGGTTTACCTGGTCAAGAGCCAGGCAGCACAGAAATCTCACCCAGTTTGGATAGTTCCCCACCGAGGTCACTTATGCTTACAGGGTATTGGTAGGAACCCCACAGCACAGTTAGGAAAGAGCATTTGCACGGAAACATACGTATTTGCTTCCCGAACTTCCCCTATACTCCTGGCAGCTAAAGGCACGTATTTCGTTTGCCACGACCAAGCCTACACGTGGTTGCCCCCTGATTTCTCAGGTTCATGTTTCATTTCATTTCTGCTGCCTCCCACCTATACGGCCCGAGCAGATTACCATCGGACAAGGATAGCTAGAGGTGTCGTGAGTAAAGACGACACCGCGGGTCAGGAATTCGCTGACTTTGCAAAGGGTTTTCTGCCATTTTGGGGGCCTATGGTGAACAGCAGGAATATTCGCCAGTTAGCGAGGGTAGTTGAATCCGCTGTGACTACAACGGCCGGAGCACTTGGCAATTTGACAACAGAGCTTCAGTCGGATCGACTTATGACCCTTCAGAACCGAATTGCCTTAGACATTATACTCGCCGATCGTGGTGGTGTGTGTAGAGTCATCCAATCCAGTTGCTGCATTTTCATCCCTGATAACGCACCGACAGTATACCAGGCCATCTCCAAACTACACGAAATATCTGGTTCCCTTCACATTGAGAAAGGGGATTGGTCCCTGCTGGGGTGGTTCTGGGAACTGATCACTGCCTGGGGATGGAAAACTTTGATTTTCATTGGGATGATCTTGGCACTTCTGTTCATGTTTTGCTTGTGTATACAGTGTGCTCCTGCACTATGTGGCCTCTGTGCTACCTCGTGTGTACGGAAGCCTGTGTCACAGGACGAGCTGAGTAACAGAATGATGCTCCAGCAACATCTCCACGAATTTCTTCATACCGATTTGGACTCAGATTAGCATGAGTTATTGCCTTATATGAGGGCAAAAGGAGGGTCTGTGGTTCCCAAAATCCGGACCCTGTGGTTTTCCCGATATCGAGGTGCAATACCCGTGTCACAAAATCTCAACGTACCAAGACGATTTTGGTGTCTACGAACCGATAATGATTAGGACATCATTCCTATGTATTTGCGTTACAATCGAGGGTTGCCAACACCCCTAAATCACAGTTTCCGTCCCATCCCTTAAACTCCATTTTGTGAACGGCATCCATCTTGCATCTTGCCCTCATGATAAGTCAATTAAAGGTCGAGCTTGATCCAAATAGACACGTCCACCTTTCGTGACTTTCCCCTGACCTGTCCCAACTGACTCCACTGTCTTCGGCCAAACCTGTTTAGGCAGCTCCTCGCCCAGTGGCCGAATACGATAGCATCTACGCATAACATTCCACGAACCATTCACTACGTACAGACCATGTTTCCTTCAAACACGCACCTGTCCCAGTATCTTGTTTATGGCCTTTTTATGGCTGGGTTGTACCTTCCTTTATTGGTGGTTCATCTATATCTGATGGGAGTTCCCGGTCCAACTGGGTAATCTATCAGCAAACTGGACATCTAAAATATGGGCTTGCTTACATGACTTCGCTCTTTGTATTGTTGTAGAAATATGTGTGTTGCCATACCATAAACTCAAGAATTCTTGCTTGAAGCCATATATTTGATATATAAGGAGACGGCTGGTTCTGTAAAAACGAACAGTCTCCCAAGAACCTACTCTCTGTGCGGTGTACTTCTGGGACACGTGTTACTTGGTAGCTACCAATAAAACTTGATCTTTGACTGCGACTAGAAGACTACGTGTTTCTGTGGTCCGGAACAAGGGAACTCAGAGGTCTTCGGGTGTTATCCCCTGACACCGGCGGGTTCCTAAAAACCCGTTACCTCACTACCTCACCCTCTCTACATCACTACCTCACTCTATCTATTACTATCTCACTATCTCACTGCCTCACTATATCATGACACTCTCAAAAATTCACTACAACACTCTCTCACTACCTCACAACTTCACTCTCTCTCTCTCTCTCTAATTCACTGCTTCACTCTCTCTCTATCTCACTACCTCACACTCTCTCTATATACTACCTCACTCTATTTCTATCTCACTATCTCTCTCTCACTATATCACGACACTCTCTCTAAAGTTCACTACATCACTCTCTCACTACCACACAACTTCACTCTCTCTCTAACTCACTACTTCACTCTCTCTCTATCTCACTACCGCACTCTCTCTCTCTCAAATACACTAACTCACTTTCACTCTCTCATACACTACCTCACTCTCTCTCTAGCTCACTACTTCACAACATCTCTCTGTTTCTATCTCAATACAGCACAACAACTCTCACCCTCACTACCTCATTCTTTCACTACCTCACTCTCTCTATCTCTCACTACCTCACTCTATATCTACTTCACTCTCCCACAAAACAAAAATAACTACATCACTACTCAAATTATATCTATAACACTATCTCACTCTCTCTCTCACTAACTCTCTCCATAACATCACTCTATCTATTTCCATATCACTCTCACTACCTAACTATAACACAAGTCACTCACTCAAAAAATAACTACAACACTCTCTCGCTGACTCACTCTCTATCTCACTAGCTCACAAGTTCACTCTCTCTCTCCAACTCACTACGTCACTCTCTATCTCACTAACTCACTCTCTCTCTTTCTATCTCACTAAGTCACTTTCACTCTCTCTTACACTACCTCAGTCCTTCTCTATCTCACTACGTCACAACATCACTCATTGTTTCTATCTCACTACCACCAAAATCACTCTCCATCACTAACTCACTCTTTCACTACCTCACTCTCTCTGTCTCACTCTATCTACCTCACTCTCTCTCTCACTACCTCACTCTCTCTATTTCTATCTCACTAAGTCACTTTCACTCTCTTTCACTACCTCACTCTCTCTCTATCTCACTACCTCACAAACTCACTCACTGTTTCTATCTCACTACCTCAGAACATCCCTCTACCTCACTCTTTCACTACCTCACTTTCTCTCCATTCTCACTACCTCACTCTCTATCTACCTATCTCTCACTACATAACTCTCTACCTCACTACTCCACTCTATCTCACTACCTCACAACTTCTTTCTCTCAAAACATCACTACCTCACTCTCTCACTACCTCACTCTCTAGCTCACAACCTCACAACTTCACTCTCTTTCTCTAACTCATTACCTCAATCACTCTCTATCTCACTACCTCACTCTTTCTATCTCACTAACTCACTTTCACTCTCTCTTTCACTACCTCTTTCTCTATCTCACTACATCACAACATCACTCTATGCTTATATCTCACTACCTCACAACATCCCTCTCCCTCACTACCTCACTCTTTACTACCTCACTCTCTATCTCACTACCTCACTCTCTCTCACTACCTCACTCTCTCTCTATTTCAATACCTCACTCGCTCTCTCTATCTCACTACCTCACTCTCTCTCTGCTAATACAATAGGTATCACATATGCAAAAAACAAAGCTAATGCCAATACAAATGACAATGCCATTTATTTAGGGATACAAAAAAGATAAAAAAATAATGAGCAATTCTAATAGCTCTACCTATAATATTGCCGAGACCATTGCATTGTAAATGCTTGTTAATACATATAAATCACCCCTTGTGTAGGGCTTGGACATCCCTTGGACAGGGTGTAGTGTATTTAAACACAAAGACATGTACTTTTAAGTTTTACATGTCCTGATAGAGAAAAACTCTTACATTTGTTTTTCACTAATTTAATGCCTATTTCTCCCATTGGATAACATTGGAGTTGCCTAATTACATTTTAGTAAGTGTAATTTCCAAATAGGAAGAGATAAACAGTTCATGTTTGGTGTCTCTGGAATCACAGTTTAAAATACTAACTTATTTTGAAGTCAGATTTTTAAATTGCAATTCTGAAAATGCCACTTTAAGAAAGTTATCATTTTCTTACCTTAGTCATTTAGGGTATGTAGCCTGTCTCCAGTCACATGACTGGGTGTAGCTGTCAGTTGAGCTTTGTGTACTCCTCCTAGACAGCCACACACAATAGGGAGCATAGGTGTGTCTGGTTGGGCCATCACTGGCAGGATGGGAGAGAGGAGCTGGACACCCCCTGCCTTCACTACCCCCCTGTAGTCAGTCTGGAGCCAGGGAAGGCAGGATGCTTGGGGACTTCAAAGGGAAATCTCTAGAAGCTTCTACACCACTTCAAAGGCGTAACTCGGTATAACTCCTGGACCTCAGACTCCAACCCTTGAGTACACTGCTGGACCTGTGGATACTGTGCCAGGCAGAAGGACTGCTGTGATGCTACAAGGACTGCCACTCTGCTGGACTGCTGTTTGAAAGAACTGGAGCCCACTGCTGTGCTAACTTGCCACATGCTGCCCGCTTATCTGGGTGAAAAGAATTGGACCTGTATTTCTTGAACCCGGAACGCAGAGTAACTCAAAGGGCTAGTTGGCTGGCCTCCTGATCTGGAGCCTCAGGGACAAAACAAGATTCCAACAATGTTTTATCTGCACCAGGACATTAGTATCTGCCATTTGTAAGTCTACCCTGCCAAGTGGTGCCACCCCAGTCCTGGGCCCTTGAAAGTAGGCTTAGGGTGCTCTGCCAGCTTTTGCGAATCCAGCCGAACCGATGCATCTCCACAGCTGCCTGGCACAAACCCATTAAGAACTGATGAATTGCAGCTTCTGGCTGTATTGGACCTGTCACAAAGACCCCCATCGCATCACAGCGGTTTTGAACAGGTGCATTGCCCCAACTGCATGGCGCATCCTCAACGCAGGCCCTCACATATCTTGTCTACGGCAGCCTCGACAATGATGCAAGACTCTGCATTGCAGCCTTCTAAAGCTTCGGTACAGACGTATCGCCCTGACTACGTGCCCCATCCTCAAAGTTAGTCTTTGCATTGCAAGCCACATCTGCTGATTGTCAACGACGACCCAGGGTCTTGCATCGCAGCCTTGCCATATCTCGATGTATTGCTTCGACTGTGTAACACATTTTGAACACAGATCCACAAAGATCAAAACCAGAATTTGAGGTACTTTATTCAGTAGGTCCAAGTGCCCCCCTGGAGCTGGCCCATGCTCCATCGCGATTGGCCTGAACTTGTGACTTTGTCCTGGTCTGGCAAGATCAGATATCCACAGTTGGCGTTTTGTGTTTTTTGGCACTATTTTTAGTTTAATCTTTAAAATTCATAACTTCAGTTCTACTGATTGGATTTTTGTTGTTTTGGGCATTTATTTTACATAAAAGTTTGCTCTCTTTTTCTAAACTGGTGTGGGGTCTTTTGCGTTGCTTTCACTTTTTTAATGTTTGAAGTATTACACAAATACTTTACACATTGCCTCTAAGTTAATCCTGATTGTAATGTACCAAGCTACCATGGGGCTGAACACAGGTTAATTTGATGTTTTCGTGTGTCTGACCCTGACAAGGATTGAGGTTGCTGCTTGGCCTGGGCCCACACCTCAGTCATCCAGTAACCTAATTTCCTACAGTTGTGTAGGATAAACAGTCAATCCTTTGCTCAGGATTGAATTTGCGTCCTATGCAACCATCTATCTTTGCTGATATTCATGTTGACGTGTTCAAGTTTATCAGGGAATTAAAATTAAAGAAAATATTCAGCAAGCATGAACTAATGTCTTCTGTCCTAACATTGCCATATGAGAGGCTGACAAGGGTTGAGACATTGTTGTAATGAATACAACTGATTATATGAGTGAGATCAGTAGACAGTTTAATGACTTCTCCTGTTATGATAAATTGGATGAAAACCCCATACCATCTATTGAGAGACATATAATGCTAGATGACTGACTGTAGGGAGTCTTGTTTAATATCTGAACAGAGATATACTTATCTTAACCCGTTGGCTGCTTCGAACGTTCGAAAAATGGGTGGGGCAGCGTTGGCCAACGGACGTGCGCAGCACTACCAAGGTAGTGCTCGCGACGACCGTTGGCCAACGGCAGCCAACGGGTTAAGATTCACTGCTCTAGATTTCCATGCATTTATGTGTTACCCAAGGTTTTTCCAAAAGGAAGTCCAATCATCTCTGAGAATGGCTCACGCATCGAACATTTGGCACACTATGTGGACGACTTCTTGCCACTCATTGTTGCTAACCTTCGCTCTTATTTACATGATAAAAAGGATGTCCTGGGCAAATTAGGAGACTTTCAATGGGAGGATGATAATTTTATGTGACTATGATTGTCACAAGGTTATATACTTGTATGAAGTTAGAATCTGTCTTAGAGGCATTAAGATATTTTCTCTATAAGTGGATGCCACACACAGATGCTATTAGGACTGGCTCTAATAATTTGTAGTTGCAATTGTTTTTACATGATTGCATCTGGTATTTTCAGAAACGGGGTACAGCAATGGGCTCCAGGTTTGCTCCTTCTTCTGCAAACCTTTTCATGGGATTGTATGAGAGGGAGCATGCCTGGGGCCTCGGTGCACATTAATGGGTGGACAATATTATCTTCTAGGTAAAGGTATATAGATTATATCCTCATAATCTGGAATGCAACGGAGGAGGCCCTGCAAGCTTTTCATGCATATCTAAATACAAACCATTTACATGTACAATTAACATTGAAAGATAATAGGCGTTAGGTAGAATTAATTACCCTCCTATTATTAACCCCTTGGCCGCGGTGGTAATTCCGCCACGGCGCTAGGGGGCAGGGGGGGCGCGCGGCACCACCATGCTCGTGACGGAACCACTCCGTCATGAGCCGCGGTGGCGCTGTGCTTGTGACGGAATGGTTTGGCACGGCCCCGCCCGCTCAATGGAACGCGCCGCGCAGGTGTGAAATCAGCACCACGCAGGTGCGGTGGCCGGTCCGTGACGGAGCCATTCCGTCACCAGCACAGCCCCACCGTGGCTCGTGACGGAATGGTTCCGTCACGAGCACGCAAGGGGTTAATAGATCAAAATTCCACCCAGAGTGATGTTTTAAAAAAGAAAACCACCTCCAATAGGGTGTTACGTGCTTCTAGCTCACACCCAAAGACTGTAATTAAATCTATACCTTAAGGGAAAATGGTGAGAGGCAGTCTGAATTGTATCCAGGAAATACATTTTAAGAAGAGGTTAACATTAATAAAGCAAGGGTTTCAACATTGAGGGTATGATATTAAAAGCGTCGATTATGCAGAAAATAGATCCCTTGAACTGGAGCATAAACAAACTTTGTCACATGCTCAAGGTAGGAATACTTTTAAAAATGGAAGCATTATTTTTTGTAATGCAATACAGTATTTACAGTGGACTTATTTATAATGTGTATTTTCGTGTATGTAAAGTGCTCTGTTGCCCACTGGTCTAGCTAGCGCTATATAAAACGTATAAATAAAGAATGTCCTTAGAAAACATCGGCAAATTTTAAAATGTGTTACCATGCCAGATGGAGTAGTATCATCTAAACTGCGTGTGGTTTATCGAAGACGGATGACGCTAAGAAATGTTCTCTGTCCAACTATGTAAAGAGTGACATCCCAGACAATATTGACAGTAACTGGCTTCCCATGACACCTAATGGTTTTTAAGTGTGTGGTAACTGCAATGTTTAGCTTAGGTCATATTATGACAAAAAAGTTTTGTTGTAACACCAATAAAAGTTACACTATTAACAGTTTCATAAATTGCGATACCACTTATAACATATATGTCTTAGGATGTACCTGTAATAAGATATACATAGGAAGCAGTGTATGTCCACTTAGATTGCGAATTCAAGAACACATAAGGGCCATTCGAAATCACACTGAAGCATATCCGGTGGCTACACATGTTGGGAAACAACCTTTACAACGCAACTTTTACAATGCACTACCATTACAACAAAACTTTTACAACGCAACATCCATTACATCGCATGCAATTACAACGCAACCATTACAACGCATGACACTACATCGCATACCACTACAACGCATGTCATTACAACGCATACCATTACAACGCATAACATTACAACGCATAGTACCCTTACACTTTCCAACACTTACCCTACTGTTGCACCCCCTGGAGTTAGAATAGTCATTTTTACCCCTACACTATCCAACACTTACCTTACTGTTGCACCCCCCTGGAGTTAGAATAGTAATTTTTACCCATACACTATCCAATACTTACCATACATGCAATGTAATGTTATGCGTTGTTATGGTATGCGTTGTATAGCTAGTATGCATTGTAATGGAACGCATTGTAGAGGTAGTTTTTAAAAATTCATTGTAATGTTAGAAAGGCGTCCCCGGGCGAGGCAGAAGATGTCTGACTGACCACCCCTAGGTCCACCTCTCCGTCGAGGAGTAGCCGAGCGGTTGCTGAGAGGCCTCCTGAATGAGGGTCCTCTCCTAGGATCGTACAGCAGAGTAATCACAACACTACAGAGGGACACCACACAAGAAGTTACGTTCTCAAGCTTTTATAGGGAATAAACGGTTGCTGGTTCTTGGCAGTATGTACAGGCAGATCGAGGGATCTGGAAAGTCTCTTAAAGGGGGGTAAGGTAGCGGGACAGTCTTACTCTGGGCGGAGGAAGGGATACCCTACGCACAGCTCTCAATCATCGAGCTGGGGGGTTCCGAGATGCTCGAGCCGCGGCAGCGCCAGCAGGCTCTCAGATGGTTCGACAGGGTAGGCCGCGGCAGCGCCAGCAGGCTCTCGGAAGGTTCAGCAAGGTAGGCCGCGGCAGCGCCAGCAGGCTCTCAGATGGTTCAGCAAGATAGGCCGCGGCAGCGCCAGCAGGCTCTCAGATGGTTCAGCAAGATAGGCCGCGGCAGCGCCAGCAGGCTCTCGGAAGGTTCAGCAAGGTAGGCCGCAGCAGCGCCAGCAGGCTCTCAGATGGTTCAGCAAGATAGGCCGCGGCAGCGCCAGCAGGCTCTCGGAAGGTTCAGCAAGGTAGGCCGCGGCAGCGCCAGCAGGCTCTCAGATAGTTCAGCAAGATAGGCCGCGGCAGCGCCAGCAGGCTCTCGGAAGGTTCAGCAAGGTAGGCCGCGGCAGCGCCAGCAGGCTCTCAGAAAGTCGTCGGGTTACGGATGAGTTCGTCTGGTGTCGGCCGTGACAGCGTCAGCAGGGCTTCCAGTCCAGGATACAACTGAAGTCTTAATCCAGGGTTGCCCCAGATATAGGTCTGGAGGTCTTTGAAGTCCGGACCCTCGCGCCTGGGGGTCAGAGGGGCCGGGATGATGGTGTCCAGACACCCAGCAGGGGGGTGGAGCCAGCGCCCAGGGAGGCCGGAGGGCGATCGATACCAGGCGTCCGGGGACGGCTGGAGGCCCATCGAAACTCCCCTTCCTCCGGGATCTGTCGAGTGGCTACTCGACCACCTGGGTGGATCTTGGTGCCTCGATGTCGGGGCTTCGCTGGGGCCGGGGCTGGGGCAGAGGCCACGTGGGTGTGACGTGGCGGGTCCAAGATGGAGTCGGGCACGGCCTCGTGCTGAGGCCGTGATGGGCCTATGCTGGGGTCAGGCCTGCGCTGGTGGACCGGGATGGTAGCCGGCCCTGTGTGGTTGGGGCGTGCAGGATCGGGCCGAAGGGGCCGCCCGAGGTCTGGTGGAGGGCGGATATCGTCCTGGGCCCGCCATGCGGGAGGGGTAGGACCACGCCATGAGGCCGGGTCCAACACGTTGTAATGGATGTTGCGTTGTAAAAAATGCGTTGTAAAGTTATGCGTTGTAAAAGTATGCGTTGTAACGTCATACATCCACACATTTTATTATCAATCATTCCGCTTGCCCTGTGATTTTGTTTCATGCCTTAAAGCAGACTGAATGAGAGAGTAGGTAATAGGGAAACTCTGCTGAGACAGACTGGGGGCGAAATGGATTTGCAGACTTAGAACCATGGGAATTGGCCTTAATATCAAATAAGAATTACATCTTTTTTTATAATAAGCATTTCTTTGGGAAGGATTGCACTTTGTCAGGCATATGATTCCGGATTATCATTGTAATAATTTGTACTTTTTTGGGGTTCATGTTATCATTGTCATATTTGTGTATAATGAATCTTGGATTAGACCTTTTCAGATTTGGTTCAAACACCACACATGTTCAGTGTTAATAGTTTTCTGACAAATCTCTCCTCAATTGGGATATGCATTTTACGATGACTGTGCATGAGTGATTATTTATATACTGTCTACCTTTGATGTCAAGACAAGGGTTTATGGTGAATACAGGTATAGTCCTATTTTTTATCTTTATTTTCAAGTTTGCTTGTTTTAATATTTTTTTGAAATGTTATAGATATTAAACGCATATATAATGGGGAAATGTGGCATTTACAACATACGCCATGAATAGTTTGAAGCTGTTTCTCAATACCCTTTTTTCACTTCTATTTCTGTCCTCGTGTGATATTAATGTGTTTTTTTGTTCATGGTGTAGACAAATGGGTACCAACATGGCATCCGTGCTTCTTGCCATGTGATCATTGGTGGCTCACAAAATGGATAAAATACATAATATGGGATAAACAATATATTTTAGCGGGAATTAATATGATGCCTGTGCACCAGGCACAAACCATGTGCAGTTGTGTGGTATACCTTATTTATTTTCTTGCCACACACTAGATGTGACACCCCACAAGTGCGCCATGAATATGTGAAGGTTTTGCTCGAGACCTATTTCTATTTCTTTTCCAGTCCTTTGGTGATTTGGTCGACTTTTGCTGATTATACACATAAATAGGTATTAACATGGCACTTCTTTAATATATTATGCGCGTGTTTTATATGCACTTGTTTTATATACAATGCTCACCTTATTGGTTGGCTAAAATGATCCAACATATAATGTGGAGCAGCTGATTAATGAAAATAGGCGCTTACATGACGCCAGTAGTTAATGATTAGCTGTAGTCATCTAATATAGCCTTGTAGCCCGCCCTAGAGGGCTATACCGGCTATTAAAGGCCCTCTCCAGCGTTAAAGGCCCGAGCCGAAGGCGAGGGCCTTTAACAAGGGAGAGGGACCTTAATAGCCGGTATAGCCCAGCTACGAAGGGCTATAAGGCTATTAGAACAATCTGCCACTATATGGCCGAATGTTCTAACAAAAAAGAACAAAGCCTTATGGGAGCGCGAGGGGATTGGAATCCCCTCAGGCTCCCTGAAGCCTTTATTCACAGCCAGAGCTGTGAACAAAGAAACATTGGAATGATGGAGCTCCGGGCTTCTACCAGCCATTATAAGCCCGGAGCACTCCATTGTTTTCAATGGAGCTCCCAACATTCCAATGTTCTAAAGCATAATATGGGACAAGTATGCATCCATGTAATACGCCAAGAATAGTGTAAAGATGGAGTTGAACTCTCATTTCTATTTGGGTTTCCTCATCTCGCGAGAGCAGAGTGGCTTCCTGACCATAGTGTGCATATAAACATGTACCATTATGGTGTTTGTGTTATACACTATGCACATTCTACACATACACCATCTGGACACAAACAGCTTTGAGGTAAGAGTATTGCTGTGTATGCTCATAGGAATATGGTTTTATGCATGAACGCTCTTGGCGCCATACTGTTGAGTTAAAAAACAATGCATTAAATTGAACGTGACAATTTTTAGTTGAGGTAATCTCAGTATTACACTTATCTCATATGTAAGGAGTCGGATACTGTGCTCTGGAGTTTCTGTTGATTGGTGCCTTTTGGATGTCATTTGTAGACCCATAGATTTTACTTTAATATATGGGGCATTTATTTATATCACACTGGGTGTTGGATTTTCTTGTGCAACAGTGGATCTCATGATTTTCTAATTAATTATAAAATGTTTTGATTTTTTAGGACTATACCCGATTACTGTTTCACCTTGGCAGGATAAAAAACATTAATTTGATATCATCTATTACAGTCTCGGAGGAGATATTGTCTTAGTTTTAATTTGACTGATTATGTAGGATTATACAATTGTGACCAAGGGGCAGATGTATCAACTGTATTTTAAGTCGCAAAAGCTGCGAATCGCAAAAAAGCAGCGTTTGCGACAAAAAAATTCACAAAACAGTATGTAGTAGGAAAATTGCATCGCAAAATTAAGGAATAGCAAAATTTGCGATTGCTTGATTTTGCACAACCTTTTAAGGAATCGTAAATTGCGATTCCTTAAATGCTATGCAACAAGCGTTCAATTTTTGCGATTTCTCCTTAAGAAATCGCAAATTACCACCAACTTCAAGTTGGTGGTAATTTGTGATTTCTTTGACAAATGCACTTTTTAGGCATTTGTGAAGGTGCCATATGGCGCACATACATGCCCTTAGGGCATGTATGTGCGCCATTTGCGCACACATATTCATTTCAGGGGTGCATCAGGATGTCCTTATGACACCCTTGAAATTATTCTCAATTTGCAGTTCTCAAATTGCGAATCGCAAATTGAGAATGACTTCACATTCATTTCAATGGGCCTCCTGGCCCATAGAAATGAATGGGAAAGTATTCCTTAATTGCAATTTCGCAATAAGCTAATCGCAATTAAGGAATACTAAGAAATCGCTAGAAAATTGTGATTTTGTACATACATCCCTTTTGCAATTCTCAAATAGCGATTTTCAAAAAATTGCTATTTGTGAATCGCAAACTGGGATCTTCATACATATGCCCCCAAATACATAATCATGGATTTAATGTTATAATAGGTACAAACATGCATGTATAATTGGGTATATAAATTGCCACCATATTGTAAATGATAGCAGTTAATAAATGTTAGTGTTTCTATCAACAATCTTGTGTTTCTATCAACAAATGTAGGTACAAGTTTTGGTCATTAGAAACTTTTGTTGTTATCAAATATAAATACTGTCGGGTTTTGATTTTCATTGATACTAATCTTTGAATTTTAAATAGTATGATTTGTTTATGTAATATACATAACATTAAATGAATAAGTAATTGATTTGAGGAAGGATATAAATTGGTTTGTTTTGGTGATGGGTCAGTATATTGGTTAATTATGAAGATGATTATGATATTGACAATTTTAATATAGAATCTCATAACTTTGCCTATGAATATAGTTAAATATTCAAATGCATTTGCATTGGCTGTGTTTCTTTAATAAATGTATTCCATCCGGTAGTATGATAAGTTGTTTGGAATTTGGCATTAAGTGCCAGAGTTGGTGTTGGAAATTTAGTGTTAAATTGTATATTGTTTTTTTTATTAAAGATGAGTACAGAGTAAATAATTTTTATATCTATTTTTATAGCCCTGAAAAAGTCCCAAGGTGGATGAAACGTGTTGACTACAGCTACAATCAAAGCAATTTTATAAGAAGATGAATATTAAAGACTTGAATACAAACTGCATATATGACTCTTCTGCTGTCTCATTGAAACATGGACAATTGATCTACATTGTTTGTGGAGTAATATTGCTTCTGGGATTTTTTAATCGGAGTGCTGAGTAATATAATGCATTATATTTGTGAGCAATGAGATTACTTGGTAGAGGGTCTATGGTGGCTGGTCCCTCGTACCCGTCCACCCATATCTCCAAACAAAATTCAGTTGCTCTTAGGAACTAATTAAGAAAAACCAAAGGTTTGGCCGCCATAAGTGTGGCAGGGTATGCTCAGACGTGAGTCTCTTGTTCACTTTGCCACTGGATTCAAGCAAGCCGGGCTGAAGACGGCTGTAATGCCAGAAACCAGTCCTGGGAAGCTTGTTTCCGGTCCAGGGAAGGCATGGCTCGGCAGTTCAGGCTGGACTGTTCCCATGAGGCACAGGGTCAGACTGATTTGCATATGGCCATGTCTGAACTGGGGTGGCAGAGCGGGCTAAAGTACGGTGATGGATTAAACCCAGATCTGTTGACTGGGTGTGAATGTTTGATTGGTTCAGATGCTCCGTCCATCACCACCCCCTTTTGTGCCGCTTAGGAACTAATTAAACATACCGATGTGATCATTTATTTGTATGTAGTTTTACTAGTGAAACTATATAGCACACAAATGATAATGTGTGGGCATTGGGTTTCAGTGAATATTTATTATTTGCACATCACCAAGTAAAGGGTATTGATTTGTTTTGATCCAATTAAAATCTTTGATTTCATCAGACTTCAAAAGTACAATAAAATGTGCTACATTTTTTTCTTCTAATTTCTTATGTATTATGAAATATATGGATAGTCCATTTACAGGTATTTAAATATTGTTGTGTGCTCAGAAAAAACACTGACTTCCTGTAGCCTGTCCTTTCACTTCCTGTACCCCAGCAGGATTATCACCTAGGTCACTTTTGCAAAATTCTCCCTCTTTGCAGTCTGAAAGATGATAGTAAATACCTGTCTTGGAATAAGAAGCAATTTGTCAGAAGACAAAGCCTGACAATAGACCTCTGTCTTTGAACACACCGCAAATAATATCAATACATCTAAGTCACGTAAATACAAAACATGTTGCATTACAAATGCTATAGGTGTCACATTTGCGAAAGTTATAACTATTGGCATTGTAAATGTCAAAGTTATTAATTTTTTTAAATATTTTATATTTTTATATTTATATAATAATTTCCGGGTGACTGTAACCAGAAACACAGATGGGACTCCAGTGGCGTAGCTGGAGAGTCCCAGGGTGGACCTCAGGTATCTGCAGCTATTTATGAAGTGGCGGCAACAGTGCAGGCCTCTGGGATGGCCATCAGAGCTCAGGATGAGGCAGACAGAGCTGGGCTATGGATGAGTCCTTCAGACCCCCATGGAAGGCTCTGGGTGATGCTTCAGTAGTTTATTAGAGCAACAGAAAGCAAAACACAAGATAAGCCTACCTCCGAATATAGACAGCAACAATAATGATGATAGTGACTCCCTAGTCAAAGATCAAACTCACACAGGAAAATATTAAAAACATCAGTTCAATTATTAGGACCAGAAACAAAGAAAACAAAACATAATAAACAATCTAACAATAAAGGAGCACCACAAAAAAACTGATATGTAATACACAGCAACAGGCTGCAGGTGTTGATTGAGACACCAAAAAGATATTTCCTAAAGGGAAAAACCACATATTTATCTAGGACCAAACATTGATTTGGTCAATTTCGGCAGTCCATATTGTAGAACCAAAAGTCAACGTTTCAGCCCAAAGGTAAACTTGACCAGGGCCTTCATCAGGACAATATAACGCAAGGACATTAAGTGAAAAGCAACCTAAAAAGATCCATGATAGATAAAAAATAGACCATGGAGTGGTCTAGATAGCTAAATTAAGGGAAAGCAGTCATGCAACAAAGTGCTCAACAAGGGTTCAATCTCTGTTAGATAGCACCCTGAGGAGCAAGGTGAGGCCAGCAAGGGAAAGCTACACACCAGCGGGGTCTCACAATTTAAGAGGCACAGTCCTGTATGTACTCGATCCATCGACACTGTGTGAGCCTCCAAACATGCCGCCCTCGCCGAGCCTGTAATTTACGCACACTATGTCGATCGGCCTTAATTAGCAAACCTGTCTCATGGGCCTTCGTAGACGTACGAGTGCACAGAAGGTACAGCTGAAATTCTGGCCCACATACTGTAATTTAAGGGTAATATAGACCCTCTGGAAATACCCTGCTAGCCCCCTTTCGGCTACTATTGGCATTAGCATGGACAGACCAGGACTACGGGGTGGGAGGGTTACGGCGGGAGGGGGTGTAGTCGGGTTTGTTTATTTCAGTTCATTGGAAAATATACGCTTTATGTTATCGATATTCATGTGACACTGCTGCAATGTACGCGAAACCTATCGCTATTATTTGGAAGTATGTGCTGTACATTTTCTGCCGTACTGTACGAACGCTGTATAGTAGACTCATGCAATGTATTTGTAGTAGCTGTCTCAAGATCAAAAGACTTAATCTTTGCATTGGATGTGATGTCAAGGTCCTCAATAAAGTATGTTAAAAAAAAAAATAGCAAACCTGGAAGAGAGACTCTGAGCCTGAAAGGTCATTGTTTGAACTTACAATGGGTGCTCCCTTCTGTCTGAAGAAAGCTATGCCTCTCTGATGAGCTCTACCCAGAGCGAAACACGTGTCACGGGCTGCTTAGAGTGAAACACTGTGTCAGGGGCTGCTTTTATTCATTGCAGGTTGGCTTGGATGGTATTTCACCAATTCTAAGATGTAATACTGTGCCTCTAGTGGTAAAAGGCTTTTGTCATTTTCTAGCTCGGCATGGATGGTGCTTGCTTATCATACACAAGGCTTTGTCCTTTTGCATGGCCGGACTGGGAACGGAGACCGGCCCTGGCAAACTGCTCAGCTGGCCCCCCCTGGGGAGAGGGGGAGTGCAGCCGAGCAGTTTGCGGCGGCCGGTTTCGGACGATTTTGTTACAGGGGACCGATATTGCCGACAGCCGGTAACAAAAACAGCCCCCCAGGGGCCCAAAACCGGCCCCCACCCTAGCGGCCTCCCGGGGAAAGGCCTGGTGCCCACTATGGCCAGTCCGGCCCTGTCCTTTTGTAATTCTGTGTGGACGGCACTGTGCTAATGCCATGCTTCAAACTCTGCTAAAAAAAGCAGAGGTGCAGATCTCGAGCTATGGTGGTGTAGAGTGCTCCATAAAAAGGAGCCACTCTTCTCCTAAACTTGGGAACTATCCAGGATTCCCTAATTCTTCCGTTCTGCTGTGATAGAATTCGCAGAAATTGAAGTGGTCAGTGACTTATCAAGGCAATTAAAGCCAGTTCTGACTATTCTGCTTAGGGGACAGTGGATGAAGTGAAAGTCGCCCACACCTTGCAAGTAGTGACCAGAAGGGGAATAGCATCCAGAGGGAGGCAGAGAGAAGACAACGTACCTGCACCCTATATGGAGAGGAGTGTAGACAGACAGTGTAAGCACCCCCTGTGCTATCAATGGTTTCACTGGACCAGGGGCCATGGAGCTAGGCATGGTACGAGCACGGACAGGTGTAGAGACACTTGCCTTTGGCACGCCTTCGGCACGTTCCGGGAACATTGATGTACCTGAGCGGGGGTGGTCATTCTAGACATTAGTGTGTAGATAATAGGAATAGACGTGCTTTTTGGAGTGTGAGGCCAGAGCAGTTCATTTCTGGCAACATAGGTGCTTGATTTTAAGAGCATGGCTTTTCGGCTCTGGAAGTAGGGGTGCAGGGGATGTGCAATACCCTCCAAAATAACCATGTTGGAGTTTGGAAGATGAATGCCCAATAAAGACACTTTTAGATTTTGTGTTTATCTTCTCACATTTTAGCACATTTTATTGCACGTGTTTCCTTCTCTACCCCATTCGCACACCACCTCTCACTCTTGTTACACCCCCTTCCACACTCCTCTATCGCTCAGTGCCACATAATTATATGCTACATAATTACACTGCGCTCAACGCAACATACACTCCAAATACCACTCAGTGCCATATAATTACACGCCACATAATTACACTGCACTCAATGCAATGTACACTCCAAATACCACTCAGTGCCACATAATTACACACCAAAGAATTACACTGCACTCAATGCAACATACACTCCAAATACCACTCAGTGCCACATGATTACATGCCACATGATTACACAGCTCTCAATGCAACATACACTCCAAATAACACTCAGTGCCACATAATTACACGCCTCACAATTACACTCTACTGAATACAACATACACTCTAGACAATACCAATCAGTGCCACATAATTATATGCTACATAATTACACTGCGCTCAATGCAACATACACTCCAAATACCACTCAGTGTCACATAATTACACGCCACATAATTACACAGCACTCAATGCAACATACACTCCAAATACCACTCAGTGCCACATAATTACACGCCACATA
This sequence comes from Lissotriton helveticus, assembly GCF_964261635.1. NCBI lineage: Eukaryota > Metazoa > Chordata > Amphibia > Caudata > Salamandridae > Lissotriton > Lissotriton helveticus. The sequence continues at coordinate 33,146,128 of NC_136067.1, read as the reverse complement.
AATACACTGCGCTCAATGCAACATACACTCCAAATACCACTCAGTGTCACATAATTACACGCCACATAATTACACTGCACTCAATGCAACATACACTCCAAATACCACTCAGTGCCACATAATTACACGCCACATAAATACACTGCGCTCAATGCAACATACACTCCAAATACCACTCAGTGTCACATAATTACACGCCACATAATTACACTGCACTCAATGCAACATACACTCCAAATACTACTCAGTGCCACATAATTAACCTCCACCTAATTACACTGCACTCAATGCAACATACACTCCAAATACCACTCAGTGCCACATAATTACACGCCACATAAATACACTGCACTCAATGCAACATACACTCCAAATACCACTCAGTGCCACATTATTATATGCCACATAATTACACTCTACTGAATGCAACACACACTCCACACAATACCACTCAGTGCCACATAATTATATGCTACATAATTACACTGCACTCAATGCAATGTACACTCCAAATACCACTCAGTGCCACATAATTACACGCCAAAGAATTACACTGCACTCAATGCAACCTACACTCCAAATACCACTCAGTGCCACATAATTACACACCACATAATTACACTCTACTGAATGCAACACACACTCCACACAATACCACTCAGTGCCACATAATTATATGCTACATATTTACAATGCAACATACACTCCAAACAACACTCAGTGCCACCTAATTACACGCCGCACAATTGCACTCTACTGAATACAACATACACTCCTCATAATACCACTCAGTGCCAGAGAATTATATGCTACATAATTACACTATCTATCTATCTATCACCCTCACTCTATCTATCACCCTCACTCTATATATCTATCGCCCCTCACTCTATCAATCTATCTATCTATCGCCCTCACTCTATCAATCGCCCTCACTCTATCTATCGCCCTCACTCTATCTATCTATCGCCCCTCACTCTATCAATCTATCTATCTATCGCCCTCAATCTATCTATCTATCTATCTATCTATCTATCTATCTATCTATCTATCTATCTATCTATCTATCTATCTATCTATCTATCTATCTATCTATCTATCTATCTATCTATCTATCTATCTATCTATCTATCCATCTATCTATCTATCTTTCGCCCTCACTCTATCTATCTATCGCCCTCACTCTATCTATCTATCGCCCTCACTCTATTTATTGCCCTCACTCTATCTATCAATCGCCCTCACTCTATCTATCTATCACCCTCACTCTATCTATCGCCCTCACTCTATCTATCTATCTATCTATCTATCTATCTATCTATCTATCTATCTATCTATCTATCTATCTATCTATCTATCTATCTATCTATCTATCTATCTATCTATCTATCTATCTATCTATCTATCTATCTATCTATCTATCTATCTATATATCTATCTATTGCTCTCACATTATCTATCTATTTATTTTATTTATTTATTTTTTACACTTATAGAGCGCACTGATACCAGTCGGCGTCCTGGCGCTGAAGTGATAGTTCCAGAGAAGCGAAAGTCTAGGTACTTTTGGGAGAAAAGCCATGTTTTTAGATCCTTCCTGAATGCCAGGAGATTTGTATTGAGTTTGAGGGAGAGAGGGAGGGAGTTCCACGCCATCGCAGCTCCCCTGACAAAGCTCCTTCCACCCCAGCGTGCCCTCTTGATTCGGGTGGTTTTAACTAGCCCCAGACTGGCCGACCTCAGTTGTCTACCTGGTCTATACCACTGAAAAAGATCTTGAAGGAACACTGGGCCAAGGCCATGCAGTGCCTTAAAGACAATACAAAGGGCCTTGAACCTAATTCGTTTCCGTACCGGAAGCCAGTGCAGTTTATCCAACTCCTTAGAGACTGAGGAAAACTTGGGCAAACCCCCAATCAAGCGGGCAGCCGCATTTTGTAAAACTTGAAGCTTGTTGAGCACTCCCTGTTGTGCCTCGAGAAAAAGACTATTACAATAGTCAATGCGTGATAGGACGAGGGCTGTCACCACCGTCTTTCTACAGCCCTCAGGAAGGTACGGTAGAACCTTTCTGATAATTCTCAGAATGTAATGTACTGAGGAACTCAGCGCATTGACTTGGGGTTTGAAGGTGAGAAGGTTATCAATAACGACCCCCAAATTCTTCACCTTTGTAACAGGGATAGGAGGGGCCCCCATATCAGTGGGCCACCAGTTAGGGCTCCAAAGATTGGTACTTGGGCCAAAAATGATCACCTCAGTCTTTGATGAGTTCAGTTTTAAACAGCTTTTTGCCATCCAAGAGCTGACTGCCGACATGCAATCCTGAAACCTGCCTGCCACCTCCCTCTCAGTCCCCGGGAGCACCGAGACCACAATCTGGGTGTCATCGGCGTATGATGTTAACTCGAACCCGAAGGATCTGATTACAGGGGCAAGAGCGGCTACGTAGATGTTGAATAAAGTGGGGCTTAGGGAGGATCCCTGCGGGACCCCCCCCGGGAGCTCGAAAGGTCTTGATTCATATTCCCCCATGGCCACCACTTGTACCCGCTCAGTTAAAAAGGCCTCCAGGAGCTTGAGTGCTTGGCCGCGAACCCCGCAGCCCTCCAACCGATCTAGTAACAATGCATGGTGGACGGTATCGAAGGCTGCTGATAGGTCTAAAAGAATCAGCACTGCCTGGCCCCCTTCGTCAAGCACCTTCCGGATCTCCTCTGTGGACTTAATCAGAGCCGTCTCAGTGCTGTGACCCTCTCTAAAACCATGTTGTGCTGAGTCTAGACCTTTAGAATTGCGCAGGAAAGAACAGAGTTGGGAGTTCATAATTTTCTCAACCAATTTCGCAGGCAGTGGCAACCTGGATATTGGTCTATAGCTGTTGGGGTCCGCAATATCAAGGGAGGGTTTTTTGAGGAGCGGGCTGATTGAGGCCCGTTTCCAGATCGTAGGGAAATTGCCTTTTTCAAACATTAAGTTGAAAATCCCTGCCAGTTGGTTCGCAATAGGGCCAACCGCCAGTTTAGCAATAGAAGTGGGGCAAGGATCGTAAGGTGAACCAGATTTGGTGGCTAGCAACAGTTTTGCTACTTCCTCTGCCTCCACAGGGTTAAAGGTTGAGAAAGTAGCCCCCGTGGATCCCGCATGGGAGTTCCTATGGGGAGTGTCATGGAGGCTCTGAGCCACCTGAGGTTCAAGAGAGGTAAATATCACCTGAACTTTATTCTGAAAGAACTTTGCTAAGGACTCACAGAGTTCTAGATTAGGCGGGACCATCACCGCCTTAGGAGAGGCCAGACTGGTGACAGTATCAAAAAGTTCTTTTGAGGAGTTCTTAGCCTTCTCAATACGATCCGTAAAGTAGGCCCTCTTAGCTTGCCTGATCTCGTCTTTATAGGCCCTTTGGCCGGCTTTAAGCTTTTCCTTGTCATGCTCGGAATAGGTGGACCTCCAAATCCGTTCTAGCTTTTTGCATACTATTTTGGCATCTCTAAGGACGTCCGAGTACCAGGGGGCTGATGGCGCTGACCTAGCGGGTCGACATCGTTTAGGGGGTGCCAACTTAAGGCAAGCATGGTCAATCCAGTCTGTATATTCGGAAGAAGCTATGCTTACGTCAGTCGGTCGGGCCGGGTCAGAGGCAAGAAGCAACTCCTCCAAGTCATTTGCTTTGATGTTTTTCCAAGGCCTACACATACTGCTAGTTTGCCCCTCACCTGTCACTGTTTTAGCCTGAGGAATAAGGATGGCGAACCGCACCACCCCATGGTCTGTCCAGGGTAGAGGTTCGGCTTTTTGGAACATAAGATCAGAGCTGTTGGTAAAGATTCCATCTAAAGTGTGGCCAGCCTGGTGGGTTGGCCCTACTACCGACTGGATCAAGCCCACTACCGACATTACGTCTGATAAGGCCAAGGTATCTGAGTCAGCGGGATCTTCCAAATGGAAGTTAAAGTCCCCCAAGACAGTAAAGGAGTCAACCCCAACCGCCTCCTCTAAGATACTGCCAACTGTTTCGAGAAAGCGGGACGTCGCCCCAGGGGGTCTGTAAAGCAGGCATCCCTTAAAGGAGTAATGGTTGGAAAGATCTATCTATCTATCTATCTATCTATCTATCTATCTATCTATCTATCTATCTATCTATCTATCTATCGCCCTCCCTCTATCTATCTATCGCCCTCACTCTATCTATTGCACTCTATCTATCTATCGCATCACCACAGCATCACTCACGGCCTCCACAGCATCACTCAGCACCACCACAGCATCACTCTGGGGCACCTCAACATCACTATGCGCTACTACAGTATCTCTGAACGCCACAGCATCACTCGTCGCCACAACATCACTCAGCTCCACCACAGCATCACTCTGTGCAATCATTCAACAACAACTGGTTCAAATATGTTCTCTCAATGTTTCAAGCTTTATTACAAATGTCACAAAAAGATGTTAATATTTCACTTCTGTTCTTGGATTTTCGTCGCAATAAAATACACTGAACATAATCTTCACAAACGTTATTTACAAAAGTTTAAGCTATTGCCATTATAAATTACAATAACTTTTATTTAAGTATTAATTATTTAAAAATATTAAAAGCCATTGTTATTTGTAATATCAATACATCTAAGTCACGTAAATACAAAACATGTTGCATTACAAAAGCTATAGGTGTCACATTTGCGAAAGTTATAACTATTGGCATTGTAAATGACAAAGCTATTAATTTTGCTATTTTCAAAACCAACACATAAATAAAAAAAATGTCATTTACAATACCAATCGCTCAAACTTTACTAATGCGAGACCTATTGCATTGCAAATGCTTGTTATCATTATCATGGCCGATGCAGGACAACAATAAGACAATGCAAAATACCCAGATTACGCTGGTGGTTAATGAGAAAGTGGAGCCTGGTGGTGCCTGATATGGGGCTGGGACCCAAGGTCAGCTGGGAGATAAGGTGCACTGGAGAGGAGTAGTGGCTAGTCAAGCCTGTAAGGGAGTGCATTGCAGAGTCAGGGGTGAGGTGGAGGTAGGTATGAAGATGGATTCTCCCTGAAGGCCGCACAGAGGGAGCCCGAGAAGTGTCACTTGCCCAATACTACTACCTCAGAAACCTCCTCTTCCCATCAAAGGAACATTACAAGGAAAAAACACTTTTTGAGAGTGATAATATTCAGAAAGATATTTGGAAATGAGTGTGTTTTACTGGGCCTTGTAAGACTAAGAAGAGATAAAGGAGGGTCCTGAAGCAGGCCTGCCTAGACATATATGCGACAAATCGAGCCCGCAGTGACCCACCCAAACGGACCCTTGGCCCACCCAAATAAAAATGCCTGTTACAAATGAGTATACCACATCAGTCTTAGCACTGGTATATCGACAGCCTTGGGGGGCTGAAAATACTCTTCTGCCTTGGGGCAGCTAAATGTGTTACAAGCTGATGGTGTCATAAGAACCTATTGGACCCCAGAGGCAGGACTTATTACCTCCCTGCCCCCCCCCCCAACCAGCCTTTTGTATTTCATTTATACTACTCAGCTGTGGACCCGCCCTGCTTTCTAGTTCCCTGCAGCACACTTTTAAAACTTTGAAAACTTTTAAACACTGTGGGGCCCCACTTCAGTCTGTTGGCCCCGGGCCCTGTAAGGACTTCGGAGATGCCTGGTGACCTCACCTCCTTCAGGCCTCACTCACCCTCTGATGGAGTCATTAAAACAAACCCCAAGGCCTGGGGGTGGGGGGAATGGGATAGGGGTCACTGATCAGATATTTTTTTGATTTCAAGAAAATGTTATTGATGAGAATAACGGTAAGAATAATGAATATACAATGCAATACAAGTGATACAATCGATGCAATAAAGATATGCAAAAAGGGCTAAAATTGATAGGAAAATCAAGATATTATATATATATAATGAACAATAGCCCATGAGAGCTATAGATTTCATTCAAGTAAAAGCCTCTATCAAGGCATTAAAACAAATGTATCACTATCAAATGTGGAGAAGGGGATAGGGGAGGAAGCAGAAAGAGGAGGAGGGGAGAAAAAGAGAAAGAGTAAAGAGAGGATGAGTAGGAAGAGAAGACAGTAAAGAGAGAAGAGAAAAAAGAGAGAAGAAGGATTCCCACAGGACTAACCCAGCCTAGAGACCAAATAGCAGACAACAATTAGACAGACACATCAAAAGGAAATTGAGGAACCAACCCCTTGGAAGACAATTCCATATAATCATCCAAAGCTTTCCAAACCCCACTAGAAATAGATGGAGAGAGGTGAGCTTGATCAACCGAAGTGTGTGCACTGCGTAAAAAGGAGACCCAAGCCCACCACGTATGATAGGAAACCGATGAAAAGGATTTCCACTCCATAAGAATAATTTTCACCGCTACAGTCAGGAGAAGATCCAACAACTGTAACTCCAATGGATCTAAAGGGAGAGGAGTAGGGGCAGCCAGTGGGCCTAATAAAATTACGGGGAAGGAAAGTTGGAGCTCAATACCAAAGATAAGTGAGAGATGTTTCTGAATGAGGTTCCAAAAAGGTTGAAGCAAGGAACAATGAAAAAACATATGAGGAAAGTCGCCTGCCAACAGGCCACAGCTCCAGCATAAGTTGTCTTCTTTAATGTTAAGTGAGTGAAGACGTACAGGCGTCCAATGAAGAAGATTAATAGAAAAAAACTTAGACTGCATTAAAGAAGGTGCGATTTTATTACGAAGAGAGAATTTACCAATTGATTGCCAAGTTTCAGAGGAAATATGTTCTGTAGTGGCATGATCAAAATGGTGTAACCATTTACGATGAGCAACCGTCTGTTCAGGGAGTGAAGCAGAGGACAAAAATTTATAAATTTTGGAGGCTACATGACCAGATTTACTCCAAATATTAAAAAGTGAGATAGTAGAAGAAGTAGGATGAAGACGAACTTTAGCAATGGCCACCTTAATTTTAAGAAAAGTATAGAAATCAAGATTTGTTAAGGAATGGTTCTGGGCCAAAGTAGAGAAGGGTAATGGTTCGTCAGAAGCACCATAGAGATGTTTAACAAGAGAGATTCCTTTGTCTGCCCAATAGGAGATGAGGGTGGGAGAAATGATAAGCTTAAATTTGGAATTCCTCCAGATAGATGTCCACCTGGTTTTATGCAACGGAATTGCCACCTTCTTGTCTATTTTCCTAACTGCCGCAATTGTATCAAGAATTATAGACCGGGAAAATAGGATATGCAAAGTGGATGCAGTGCAAAAAGAGGCAGTAGGCAAAGGAGATGCTAAATGCTGTTCTATGAGTAGCCAAGAAGGAACATGCAGAGATGGCGGAGAAAACCATAAAGCACCTTGAGACGCCAAAAAAGCAGTCTGATATTTCTCCCAGTCAGGAAAATTACAACCTCCCATATCACAAGGACGACGCAAAAATTTGTAGGCAAGTCGAGCACGTTTGTCATTCCACAAAAATTTAGAAGTCAGAATATCGATTTCGCGAAAAAAGGAATATGACAGTTTAATCGGCAGCATGGATGAAACAAAATTAATAATCGGCGTGATCATCATTTTGAGAGTTTGGAGGCGACCCCACCAAGAAATATGTTTCGGAGACCATGTATCCAAAAGACGACGCACTTTAAGTATAGTCTGAGATTCATTATAGGCAATAGTGGTAGACAAAGTAGAACAAAAATAAATCCCTAAGTATTTCAAGTGTGTAGACTGCCATTTAAAGCCCGCTGATCCCATATGCGAGGGGAAACAATAGGCATTTAAAGGGAACATTTCCGTCTTGTCTTTATTTAGGGTATATCCTGAAACCGAAGAGAATAGAGAAATGATGTTAGAAATAGCCGGGATTGCCAGAGCGATATCATCCGAAAAAATAAGAACATCATCTGCGTATGCAGCAGTTTTAATACAGTGAAGGCCAAAAGAGAAACCCTTGATATCAGGATGTAGGTCAATCAAACGAAGAAGAGGATCAATGGATAATAAAAATAAGAGTGGGGATAAGGGACAACCCTGTCGAGTGCCCTGACTGAGATTGAAAAAAGAAGACGTCGCACCATTAACTCTAATGTTAGCTTTGGGTTGAGAATATAAGGACATAATCATATTAATGAAAGAGTCACCAAGATTGTGCGCGCATAAAACCGCACGAAGAAACGGCCAAGAAACCTTGTCGAAAGCCTTTTCCGCATCAAGGGCCAAGGCCGCGGCAGGAAGTAGAGAGCGTTTGGCAACACCGAGAACATGACAGAAAGTGCGGATATTGTCTCGCGCAAGACGGCCTTTCACAAATCCAGTTTGGGAAGGAGTTACTGATCAGATATAAACGTGATGTTGATTGTTTGATCTGCAGCTGTCTGGGCTAATGCGTGCATCAGAACGGATGCAAGGGATGGAGAGACCCACAGATGGAGGGGGAGGGGCCTGACCTCTGATTTGGGAATCTCTTTATGATAACCATATATGACATTTTCAAAAGAATCCTAGCGTATCACACACACGCCCCACAATAAAACACACCTGTTAGTGGGCTCCCTCAGGGGTTGGTTTGGGGTACAGATTTAAAGTACGAACAGGAATAAAAAAAATGGTTTATAATAAGTCACTATCCAGACAGTACTTTTACTTGAAAAAGAGTAAGGGGCATATTTACAATAACTGGCGCATCCGTGCAAATCAGCAGGGATGCGCCAGTTATTGTGCGCCACGGCTCCGTCACCATGGATGCGCCGCATTTACAATGTGGCTCGCCATGGGGCAAAAACGGCACAGATGCGTGACGCACCTGTGCCGTAAAAGTGACGCATTGCTGGAGTTGCGTCGCAAGCGCGACGCAGCTCCAGCAATATTCTGGGGGGCCCTATTCTCACAATGCTGCGTCAATCCTTACGCCTGCTTCAGGCAGGCGCAGGGTTTTGACGCAGCATGGGCCTAAAAGTGACTGAGTGAAATCTTGTAGATTTCACTCAGCCAGTTTTAGGAGGCGTTCCTGCGCCGGAACGTCCCCCCCTGCACAGGAACGCCTACATGTGGCACAGGGCATTACAACGTGACGCATCTCCCAGATGCGTCACGTTGTAAGTACCCCTGCACCATGGAGCAGGATTTGCGCTGCCGCTGCGTCACAAAAGTGACGCAACGGCAACGCAAATGAGGCGCAAAAGGCTTGTAATTCTGCCCATAAGTATTTTAAATACAGAAGGCAGGTGGGGGGTGGGTGTCAGGGAGTGGAAGAAGCTTGCCCGTGGGCTCCAAGAACATCTTACAAGTGGTTTAACCCATTTTGCTGCCCCAGGGCAGAAGAGCACTTCAGTCTCCCAAGACTGTTGATATATCAGTGCTAAGACTGAAGTGGTGTAGTCATTCTTAAGCTATCTGAGTGACTGCCCAGGTGTATATGAACTAACACTGGTCCCGGAATCCTTGGTGGTGCACTGATGAGGCATAGTCGCTGCCCCGCTCGTGCACGCGCACGCGCGCACACCAGTGCTACGTAGCGGCAGCACTGCCTTGGCTCCGACCTCCTTACTTCAGCGACGCCCCCTGGCGGTGGGTCCTGTGCACACATCTAGAGGTCTGAAGAGAGAGGTCTCAACTAGGACCGGGCGAAATTATAATTACGCCGGAGTAATCGGAGTAATCGGAGTCATTTCAGTAACTACTCATTACTGCTCGACACCACAGCCCCAGACGTCGCCTTCCTCATGGAAACCTGGATGAACGCCTCCTCAGCGCCCGACATCGCCATCGCCATCCCGGACGGCTACAAGATCATCCGGAGGGACCGCGTCAACCAGACAGGAGGAGGCATCGCCATCATCCACAGGAACACCATCCGCATCACGACCAACACCGACGACACCCTCGCACCCGCCGAACACCTGCACTTCCAGATCCACATCAACCCCAAGACAACCCTCAGAGGCACCCTCATCTACTGACCCCCGGGACCACGCACACAATTCAGCGAAGACATCGCCGACTTCATCAGCCCGCACACACTCCTCTCCGCTGACTACATCCTCCTCGGGGACCTCAACTTCCACCTGGAGAACAACAACGACCGCAACACCACCACCCTGCTGGACAACCTCGCCAACCTCGGACTCAAGCAGCTGGTGACCACCCCCACCCACTACGCAGGACACACACTCGACCCTGTCTTCTCATCCAGCAAGGACATCGCCTTCAGCCACGCCACGGGACTCCACTGGACGGACCACAGCTGCGTCCACTTCAGCTTCAAAAGGACCACGCTCCACCATCACCAACAACAGGTCCCCCGCAGAAGCTGGAACAAGATCACAGCCTACCAGCTCGCGTCTTCCCTGAGCAAGAAGCCTCCCACCAGCACAACGAACCCCAGCCAAGCCGCCACCAACCTCACGAAATGGATCAGCGACTGCGCAGACGACCTCGCCCCTCTGAAGACCCCACCGAGCAGACCCGGCAGCAAGAAAGCCCCATGGTTTAACGACGAACTCAAGAGCTCCAAGAAGAACTGCAGAGCACTCGAGAAAACCTGGCGCAGAGACCCAACACCGGACAACATGACTGCCCTCAAGCTCGCCACCCGAAAACACCACCAACTGATCCACACCACCAAGAAAACCGCATCCAAGGAACGACTGGACAACAACGCGCACAACAGCAAGGAACTCTTCAACATCGTGAAAGAGCTCTCCAACCCCAACGCCGGAAACAACGACATCACCCCGTCGCAAGACCTCTGCAACTCCCTCGCCTCCTACTTCCACAACAAGATCGCAGACATCCACAACAGCTTCAGCACTCAATCGACGCACGCCACGACCGAACCACCGCCCCCCACCACCACCCTCCGCGCCTGGACTCCGATCAGCACCGAAGACACCATCCGCACGATGAACTCCATCCACTCCGGATCTCCGACAGACCCCTGCCCTCACCACGTCTTCAACAAGGCCGACACTGTCATCGCACCCCACCTGCGGGACATCATCAACACCTCCTTCGACACCGCCACCTTCCCGGAGAGCTGGAAGCACGCCGAACTCAGCGCTCTACTCAAGAAACCATCAGCCGACCCCACCGACCTCAAGAACTACCGCCCCATCTCGCTGCTCCCGTTTCCGGCTAAAGTCATGGAGAAGACTGTCAACAAGCAACTGGCCGCCTTCCTTGAGACGAACGGCTCCCTCGACCTCTCGCAGTCTGGCTTCCGGGCCAACCACAGCACCGAGACCGCCCTGATCGCAGCTACCGATGACATCCGAGCCCTGCTCGACAACGGAGAAACGGCGGCCCTCATCCTCCTGGACCTCTCTGTGGCCTTCGACACCGTCTGCCACCGCACCCTAGTACAGCGCCTCAGCAACGTCGGAATCCAGGAGAAGGCACTGGAGTGGATCATCTCCTTCCTCGCAGGAAGGACACAGAGAGTCCGCCTCCCCCCGTTCAGATCGGAGGCCACTGAAGTCATCTGCGGCGTTCCTCAAGGCTCCTCGCTCAGCCCAACACTCTTCAACGTCTACATGAGCCCCCTCGCAGCCATCGCACGCCAGCACAACCTCAACATCATCACCTACGCCGACGACACCCAGCTGATCCTCTCCCTCACCAACGACCCCACCACCGCCAGAGCCAACCTGCACGAAGGGATGACAGATGTGGCCAAATGGATGACGAACAGCCGCCTGAAACTGAACTCAGACAAGACCGAAGTCCTCATCCTAGGATCCTCACCCTCCGCCTGGGACGACTCCTGGTGGCCCCCCGCCCTGGGCAGTGCACCCAAACCAACAGACCACGCACGCAACCTGGGCTTCATCCTGGACTCCTCCCTCTCCATGACCAGACAAGTCAACGCCGTCTCCTCGTCGTGCTTCAACATCCTGCGCATGCTACGCAAGATCTTCCGATGGATCCCCTCCGAGACCAGGAAGACGGTCACCCAGGCCCTCGTCACCAGCCGTCTGGACTACGGCAACTCCCTCTACGCCGGAACCACCGCCATCTCCAGAAGAGACTCCAGCGGATCCAGAACACCTCAGCACGACTCATCCTGGACATCCCCCGCCGCAGCCACATCTCCGGACACCTGAGAGACCTGCACTGGCTCCCGGTCAACAAGAGAATCACCTTCCGGCTCCTCACCCACGCACACAAAGCCCTACACAACCAAGGCCCAGGATACCTCAACAGCCGCCTCAACTTCTACGCTCCCAAACGCCAGCTTCGATCGACCAGCCACGCCCTCGCCACCGTCCCCCGCATCCGAAGAGCCACCACAGGAGGAAGGTCCTTTTCCTACCTGGCAGCCAAGACTTGGAACTCCCTTCCGACCCGCCTCCGCCTGACCCAGGACCACCTCGCCTTCAGGAAGCAGCTCAAGACCTGGCTGTTCGAGCAGTAGCGGACCCCCCCCCCCCCCAGCGTCTTGAGACCCTCCGGGTGAGTAGCGCGCTATATAAATGCTTTGATTGATTGATTGATTGATTGATACTCTTGTGATGTGAAATTGCCGAAATTAAGCGATAACGCCAGCTTGAGTAATTAACAGTAATTTGGGGCAAATATCCTACCACAGGAGCACAGGAACAACAAACTGCAAGAGAGCACGAGGCTGTGGTGACCGCTGTCCGTGTCCTGCAGCATTAAGTAGGGGAGAGGAGTTGGCTAGGGCGCTCGACCTCGGACCTGGGGATCTGGGTTCGAGTCTCGGTAACGACGCCTAAAACCTCCTGTGATTCTGGGCAAATCACTTAATCTCCCCGTGCCTAAAATGAATGTGTGTCCTCATGTAACGTAACTGGTGATATGTAAAGCGCTCTGATACCTGATTCGGTTCGGGTCTAGTTCGCGCTATATAAAACCCCAGACCTGTTTTGGACGCAAAGTGCATTTTGCACTAAGGAAATGGCGCAAAAGGCTAGATTTCGCTTTCCACATAATTATGTATTATTATGGGTCATTTCGTGGTTATTATTAGGGGAGGGCGGAATATGCAAAATTCACTTTCGCAAATTATCGCAAAAATGTCCAAAATCTTCGCAAACACACGGAAATATCGGGAAGACGCAGAAGTTTTTTTTCCCCGCCTGTTCGCGTTATTTTCTACGTGATCGAGTTGAAAAATGTCTCGCCAACTTGCCCATGCGGTCGCCATCTTGCTTTCACTTGTCCCGCCCGCGCGCGATGCTTATTTCCTGTTCGGGGTCTCGAATGACGTGTTTGCGATCGCAAACTCACGCGGGGTAACGCGACCGGCTACCAACAATGCAACATAGGAAAACTCGTCGGCGAACGCAGGGACGCTACCGCGCGCGAGAGAACGCATTTTTAAAGCGCGAGCAAGAAAAGACTTGCGTTTCACGGCAGATTGCAAAAGTTTTGACATTTTCGCGCTTTCCGCGGAACGCGAAAATGTCAAATTATCACAATTTCCACGAGCGGAACGAAATTTACCGCCCAGGCCTAGTTATTATGAGTAATTACGCTAAAGAGAATTACGCCAGTTACGCCCACCCCTAGTCTTTTCAGGCGCAGGTCAGCAGACGGAGCACTTCCTAGCACTAGCCACAGGGATGGAAATCTTCATTGCTGGAACTTCCTCAGGCCCCAGAACTCCTGTCCACCACAGACACAAATGAAGACACCCCCAGGGCTGCAGCAGTGAGCCTGTGGAGAGTCTGTGATAGACAAAATGCCGACTCTGGCTGCGATTTCTACCAGTGCCACGCCGTCACAGGCATTCCTTCTTCTGGTGAGCAAACCATCATCTATCATCTCTACGCAGACGACACTCAAATCTACCTCAAGGTTGCCTCCACTCACGATCTCTCCATCCTAAGCTCTACCCTCGACTCCACTCAAAACTGGATGCCAACACATCAACTGATTCTGGATCCCTCTAAAACTGAATTCCTCCTCCTCTCCTCCTCACTTTCTCCTCCTCCGGTACAATCATGGGTGGATCAGATAAATATACTGAACAATAAACCCATCATTGTCGACAGCGCAAAAACCCTCGGTGTCATACTCGACACAAAACTCAATCTACTCTCCCACATTAATTCCATTGCAAAGTCTGCTCGATACCAACTGCACCTTCTTGGAGGGATTTGTCGCTTCTTCCCGCAGCAAGACCTTAAAACCCTGGTCCAATCGCTGGTCCTCTCCAGACTGAACTACTGCAATTCTCTTCTTACTGGCCTCCCCAAATCCCACCTGTCCCCCCTCAAGTCTGTTCTGCATTCAGCAGCTTGTTTCATTTATGGGGCTAAAAGAAGCGACCACATCACACCCATGTTATCCACCCTCCGCTGGCTTCCCATCGAGGCTAGAGCTATCTACAAGACTGCCTGCATTATCCACAAAGCCTTGCACTCCTCCTCTCCACGCTACCTGGCGAACAAACTGAAAAACTCTGGAGGCTCTAGACTATCACGAAATGCGGAAAATCTACTGCTTGAACCTCCCACCTTCAAGAAGGAAAGATCGATGGCCCAATCCTTTTCAGGCAATGCAGTGAGAATCTGGAACTCACTTCCGCCTCAGCTCCGAACCACCACCTCCTCCCAGGCCTTCAAAACTGACCTCAAAGTTCTCCTTCTTCAAAGACACTTCCAAAGTTAACTCATGCCCTCTCTATTATCTGAAGGAAGACCCTTTAGTATAGAAAATTTCTATTCTCCATGACTATGGAAGTGTCTTCCCAGTGTGTTCGTGTGGTTGGAGTGTTTACCATTTATTGCAGGATTATCCTTGTACCTGTGTTTGGTTCTCTTTTGTAACATGCACATATCACTTTTCTCTTGTAACACAGTTTGCTACCTCTTACATTTTGTTTGCTTTAGATACTTGCTCAAGTGCCACCAGTGCCTACGTAACGTTTGTTTTTGTGTTTGAGTGTTATACCTCTACTTGTACTTTATACGCTTTTGTAACTTGCACACATGCCACTTTTTCCTCCTGTAATGCACCGTTTGCTACCGCTTGTATTTTGTTTGCTCACAATTGTCACTTTTGCCTCATGTAACTTAACGTTTGCTTTTGTAATTTGTTCACTTGTAATGTTCTCTTGTATCAGTTCTGTTCGTATTGTGAAGAGCTCTGACACCTTTGGGTAAAGTCCGCGCGAGAGAAAAACGCATAAATAAAATATATAAATAAAATAAATAAATAAAATAAAGTTGTGAATTTTCTTAGTACCAAGGTGTCACAGACTCTTTCTCCAAGACTGTCTTCTGCCTTCTTGCCAACTCCGCCCACTCCGATGGGTGGCATCACCATCTACATACCCAAGGACAGATTGAGACGCACTGCAGGGTGCCAGGGTCAGAAGCCCCCAGCAGGTGGCCTGGTCTTGCAGATGCTTCCCTGGAGCTCAGCTTCCCACAGGCCTCCTCTTCCAAGACATCTTTCCTCTGTGCAAGGGCCCCTCTAGCCCCCAGTCAGCAGTCAGTGGGCTTCCTCCCTCAAGGTGTGTTCAAGGCAGGGCACAGAGGTGCCAGACTCCTGCTGCTGACCATGGCGCGGGGAGTTGGCCGTCAGTGACCCCAGCCCTGGAGCTCAGGTGCTTTACTTGGGCTCCACTGGCACTGGTCATTGGGACATCCTGACCCATCAGCTGGGGGTCTGACCTATCCTTCACCTCTGTTTGTCAACACAGTGGTGGCTCCCACAGGGTAAGCATCCTTTACAACACAACTTTTACCACGCACTACCTTTACAACGCAGGAATTACAACACAAGTCGTTACAGCGACTTGCGCTGGAGGGCGCTGGAGGATAGGGAATAGTTTCATTTACTATCCAAAACCTTCCCTACTATCCACGGGGACTGGAGTTGGAATAGTAACTTGCGTTGTAAAACCTGCGTTGTAAAGGCATGCGTGGAAAAAGCATGCGTTGTAACGACATACATCCGGACAGGTTTTTGTCCTGTACTCTCAGCTCCGGTGAGGAGTGGGGCTGGAATAGTCCTGCCAGGAAGACCCACAAGAAAGGTTCAAAAGAGGAAGGGGTTTCCTCACGCCTCCCTCGCAGCCTGCTGGGAGTAACATCTCAGCAGGAAGGGTCCGAGGACTGCCTGTATCCTTCAAAGGACCCTCTCTCCCATCCCCCACACCCTAAATACTGATCCATTCCACAGGAAGGGCCTCAGGGGCGTCGGAGCAGCCCTGCAGCTCATAGAGCTGCCTGGCAGGAGGCATCTTATGCATCTCACACAATGGAGAGACAGGATCTTATGCACCTCACACACTGGAGACACAGGATCCTATGCACCTCACACACTGGAGACACAGGATCCTATGCACCTCACACACTGGAGACACAGCATCTTATGCACCTCACACACTGGAGACACAGGGTCTTATGCACCTCACACACTGGAGACACAGGATCTTATGCACCCCACACAATGGAGACACAGGATCTTATGCACCTCACACACTGGAGACACAGCATCATATGCACCACACACAATGGAGACACAGGATCTTATGCACCACACACAATGGAGACACAGGATCTTATGCACCTCACACACTGAAGACACAGCATCATATGCACCTCACACACTGTACACACAGGATCTTATGCACCTTACACACTGGAGACACAGGATCTTATGCACCACACACACTGGAGACACAGCATCTTATGCACCTCACACACCGGAGACACAGGATCTTATGGACCACACACACTGGAGACACAGGATCTTATGCACCTCACACACTGGAGACACAGGATCCTATGCACCTCACACACTGGAGACACAGGATCTTATGCACCTCACACACTGGAGACACAGGATCGTATGCACTTCACACACAGGAGACACAGGATCTTATGCACCTCACACACTGGAGACACAGGATCTTATGCACCCCACACAATGGAGACACAGGATCTTATGCACCTCACACACTGGAGACACAGCATCATATGCACCACACACAATGGAGACACAGGATCTTATGCACCACACACAATGGAGACACAGGATCTTATGCACCTCACACACTGGAGACACAGCATCATATGCACCTCACACACTGTACACACAGGATCTTATGCACCTTACACACTGGAGACACAGGATCTTATGCACCACACACACTGGAGACACAGCATCTTATGCACCTCACACACCGGAGACACAGGATCTTATGTACCACACACACTGGAGACACAGGATCTTATGCACCTCACACACTGGAGACACAGGATCCTATGCACCTCACACACTGGAGACACAGGATCTTATGCACCTCACACACTGGAGACACAGGATCTTATGCACTTCACACACAGGAGACACAGGATCTTATGCACCACACACGCTGGAGACACAGGATCGTATGCACCACACACACTGGAGACACAGGATCTTATGCACAACACACACTGGAGACACATCGTCTTATGCACCACACACACTGGAGATACAGGATCTTATGCACCACACACACCGGAGACACATCATCTTATGCACCACACACACTGGAGACACAGGATCTTATGCACCTCACACACTGGAGACACAGGATCTTATGCACCTCACACACTGGAGACACAGCATCTTATGCACCTCACACACTGTACACACAAGACCTTATGCACCTCACACAATGGAGACACAGGATCTTATGCACCACACACACTGGAGACACAGGATCTTATGCACCACACACAATGGAGACACAGGATCTTATGCACCTCACCCACTGGAGACACAAGATGGGTTCCTGGCCTCATCCGTCCAGCGCAGCTCACACGTTCCGCGCCCGTGCTACTACACACGTGTAGGATAAACACACGTGCATAGAGCGAAGGACCCGGATGTGGGGATCCACAGACAAGCATACTCTCCAGGTGCAGGCAACCGGTAAAGGGACTGTGCCTTCTTGTAGAATCAGTCGCTGCCACCACTGTGGGTGGTCTGTAGACCAGAGAGCTGACGGGGTTCACGCCCAGTAAAAGGGGGGTGCTCCTGGTGTACCCCTACAGACCACAGATCTCAGCCCTGGGTCACAGGGGTGACTGTTGTGTGCAATGAGGCTAAAAACCCAAACTACCAGAGTCTCAGTACATGGGGAGCTCAGAACTGAGGCGCGCTCTTCTGCGCCATGGAGGGGGTCTTCACCATCCAGACTGTAGGGCTCAGTCTCGCGAGGACTTGTTGAAAGTTAGGCTGAAACCGTCAACATTATCGGCGCCCTCTTGCTCTTCCCGAACCCTTTCGTACACGTAAACAGCCGCCATTTTGAACACCATGGCTTCCCTGCCCTTCGCTGATAGCCAGCGCGTCTCTCTCCCTCTCCCAGCCTCGCAGGCATCCCCACATGCTGACGACCCCCTCGCCCTCACATGCCTCGGGTCATAAACCCCTCTTCCACGCAGCTCTGCCTCGGAATCCCATCCTGTTCCCAGCACGACACCTCCCTTCATTCCTTTCATGGTCCCAGGTCTTTTGATACAAACCCCCTTTTCCTGTGTGCCCGTTTGTCTCCCTCGTTCCCAGGCCACCACCCGACTCTGCGGATGCTGTTTATTGCCCCCAGTACAGTAGGAAGCTTCCTCCCATTAAAGAACCCTCGGGTCGATCAAAGCCCCCACCCTACGAGATCCGATCGAATCCCACACATTCCGTGAATCGGCGGAATATCCAGCTGCGCAATAATCACTACCTGTTGTGACCGGGGTGGGGACTTCAACTGTAACTATGTGTGGGAACGGGCCTGAAAGGGAGATCCCGGGGATGTCTTTCCGTACATCAAAGTATTGACGAGAATGTGTTACATGCAATAAAGTGACAAACTTGTGTATAAGAGGCCAGGCCTCAGAGATGCGGGTAGAGCACCTCAGAACGATACCTGCTGTCCAACTGATGTGTTTCTCCTCCGGAGAGAATAAAACCTTGTTTCCTGCCTTCCAGTCTCCAGCGCCTGCCTCTTCATTTGTTAAATAGCTTGTGGGTTCGAGAGGCGACACCGCCGGGCAATACTTAAGGATCTTATATTCTGGTTGGTAGCGTCACCCTTTTACAATTGGCGTCCCAAGCGTGGGGCCCATCAGCGACTCGTGGATCCAGTGGGAGAGGTCCTGACGACAGAGTGAACGACTGCAACGATCGGGAGCGCGCCTGTCCGATAGACCCTCGTCTGACAGCCGATCATCCGAACTTCACTGGTTACGAACAGACCTCTCTCGAGTGATCTACGGTCCTGACTGGGAACCATCAGGAGTGCCGCGAAGATAACGGAGAAAAGAGGACGATCGGGCGCTGGATTCGGAAGACAAGAAACTGTCCATGCGGTCCGGGTAAGGTCGTGTAAACACGACGAGTTGCGAAATAATTGCTTGATTGTTTAAGAAATACTAGTATTGCTCTTTTTATTTATTTGGAGATTCACTGTCTGCAAACGGAGAAACAACAGGCTCTCTCTTTGCAAGCAGTGGAGGATAGGTAAGGCAGCCGTCGTGCCTATTTTTCTCTCCCCCACTGAATAATTACTTGAAACTGAACTGTTGTTCGCAAAACTATTGTTTTCTGGAGATTCTCTGTCTGCAAACAGGAAAGAGACCACCCTTTTTGCAGATAGTGAAAGGGGTAGGTACCGCAGACCTTTGCGGGCCTACTTATTCTCCCCACTGAATATTTATTGGTCATTTGTTATTGGTTCATGAGGTATTCACTGCCTGCAAACAACGTAGAATAGAAATATTCTGTCTAGTCTTTGCACACAGTGATAAGATAGGCAGTGCTGACTTTTTGTCCCTCGTTGCGAGCCGTCATGTCTGTCTTCTCCCCACTGATTAGTAGCCTGTTTAGCCCGGACCGCTTATTAGAGGTGAACCATCCGGCTCCACTGGAAGGCACCCCTAATAAGGACATGTTCATGAAGCATGGATTGATCGCTATAGCCTATAGCAAACTATGGCATAAATATACGAAAAAGGATCGAGAAAGTCAGTGGCCACTGATAGGATCTTTCGATGATGATAAAATAAAAGCGCTAGAAACAGCCCTTGGTAAAAACAAGACAACACCCACTATGCTTGATAGTTTCGGCATGTGGCGCAAAGAAACTGAACAACGTAAAAAGAAAACTGAGAGTAGGTTGGGAAAAGAGCTGCGAAAAGCAGCCCACCTAGCTGCTCAGAAACTAGAGGGAGAGATAAAGGAAAGAGAAAAAGCTAAACAGAAACTAGAAAGGGAAACATCAAACCAGTGTCCAGTTAGAACGCCCTCCACACTCTACCCTGACTTACCCTCGAAACAACGAGCCAACGATGATCTGCTGTTGGGTCCTCCAATCACCTACATGCCCCCTCCATATGCCCCTTCCCAACCCTTAGCACAGCACGCACCACCCCCAGGTACGAACGAGGGTACCACCACAGCTTCGGCCCCCATGGCCTCTGTGCCAGCCGAACCCCTTGTATTAAATACTGCGTCAACGACAACGTTAGACGACCCTGAGACTCGAGGGGCTGGCCCTGCAAGAACAAGCAGATTAAGCAAAGATGAGCGAGCAGGGATCGACAAGATAGCAAGGACACTGGTAGAAAGGAAGGAAGATGAAGAGTACATCACGGATATGTTTAACTCGTATACAGGGAGTCACAGACGACATTTTACCGTACGACTGTGTTACCATGTCTTGAATGCATACGAGGACCGATATCGAGACAAAGGTCCCGAGAGCCTAACGACTCTGTACCGGAAGGTCGATATCGGAGATGAGGGCGAGTGTGATGTGTCGGACCTCCTTACGCGCACGCTTGAGGTTTTCCGCCACCTCACTGAATGAGAGTCGGGAACTAAACCCACGACCTCCGTAGTGACCGAGCCACCAACCGAACAATCTAACACCATGATGCCGATACGAGAGGCTGCCCCTTACTGGGTTCCTCCCCGAGGCACAGGGACTCACGATGATGCAAACAACCAGGATGCAAAGGGAAGGGTAGTGTACAACTGGGTCTACAAGCCATGGGACCGGCAAGAGATTCTGATATTCCGGAAATCTCTGCCTGACCTGCGTAAAAACCCCACTGCCTTTTATACTGAATTGGGTACAGCCCTGGGTTCAACGATTATGACCCTGGCTGACATCGACTTGTTCTTCGGGTTATGTCTACCAGCTGATGTGTGGAAGCAAATCCGGAAAGTCGACCACCTTGAGCTGTTTGGACATACCTGGTCACAACTCGATGACCTGGATAAACAACGGGGACCAGGACAAAAGCCTTTGAAATCCATTCTAGACCTTCCAGATAAAATCGTAGAGAAATTAAAAACCCTGATTCCAGAAAAGAAAGTGGACTGGTCGATAGTAACGGCCTGTCGCCAGAAACCCCAGGAGGATGTATCGGAATACTTCTCCCGGTTTGAAACAGTGTTCTCCGATTACAGCGGCCAGGACATGACCACTGCGACCGGACACCATCTGTTTGTCCAGAATTATGTTAAGGGCCTGTCATCAGAGATCTCCCAGAAACTACAGGCCAGCGAGAGTAGTTGGGCAGCCTCCAAACCTACAGCTATTCTCCAAATGGCCCAATATTATGAACATCAGAAAAACGAAAACGATAGGGCAACAGAGAAAAAGAAGAAGGACCTGAAAGAGAGGGTGATGATTGCCAAACTGCAAGGGGTGACTATAGGACGAGACCAATACCGGGGAAACTACCAGACGAACGTCCCTAAGACTACATTTCCCCAGGACCACACTCTGACTTCCTACAGTGGACGTACAGACCTTAGAGAGAACCAGTGTGCTTTCTGCAAAGGAACTGGCCATTGGAAATCCCAGTGCCCAGTTCTTCTGGAAATAATCAAAAACAGAGACCCCAGGGACATAGCAAATGGACTGAGAAATAAGGGACAACAGCGAGGGCCCCCAAATGACACGACTAACGACAGATCAGGCAGACCAAATACGTTTGATCGACCCAGGCAGAACCAATATCAGCAATCCGACTATGAGGACGCCCACAACTTCGCATAGGACAGCCAAGGGCAAGGGAGGGATCCAGTCGAGCTCTATGTTGACCAGCAGGGCCCTTACGTCACTGCTAAGGTCCTGGGTACCAAGTCTCCATTTCTGGTAGACACTGGCGCAACACGTAGTGCGTTATCTAAACGACTGATTCCAAGGGCACCCTTGTCTGGCTCACTCATAACATCGACAGGTTTCGATGGAACGCCCTCCACTAACCCTTTGTCTGCCCCGATTCTCTTTGACGTAGAAAACAACACCACTGACACCACGTTTTTGCTCTCCTCCAATAGCCCTGACGCCATTATGGGACTTGACCTACTGAAACACTTCCGAGCGACGATCAGATGTTCTCAAGATGGAGTTCGAGTGTTTCTTTACGACAACCCCGTTCTGCTTAGACATTGCTCTCCCCAACACATGTTTTCCATCACCGACGCTGACGCATCCCTGCTTGACGCTCTGCCTCCGTATCTGTGGGCCAAAGCGGATTCGGACGTAGGGCGTATGTTAATTGACCCAGTGCACATTACTGTCCGACCAGACGCAACACTCCCAAAACTGCCACAATATCGGATATCGCCCGAGGGCGAGAAGGCATTGGTAAAGATTATCCAGTCACTGATAGACGCAGGAGTGGTAGAGGAAGTGGTTAGCAACATTTGCAACAGCCCTATCTTGCCCATCATCAAGAAACAGGGAGAGGGAGATGAGAAAGCATACCGTTTTATCATCGACCTCCGAGAGATCAACAAAGTGGTGGTACCCCAGTACCCTGTGGTCTCAGACATCACCACCATCCTGACTTTGATTCCTTCTACTGCCACCACTTTCACCGTCATCGACCTCAAAAATGCATTCTTTTCCATCCCCATCCACCCAGACAGCCGATATCTCTTCGGCTTTACCCTAAAAGCCCGCTCATATAGGTTTTGCCGAGCACCCCAGGGCTACACAGAAAGCCCTAGCATCTACAGCCAGGCCCTCAAAAGACAACTGGATCAAGTCCAGTTACCCGATGGAGTGGTGTTAGTACAATATGTCGATGACATCCTTTTGGCGGCCGACACTATCCCATTAGCGGTTACCGCCACCATTCAACTCCTGCACTTCCTTGCGGAAAATGGCCACAAGGTCTCCAAGAAGAAGTTGCAATTCTGCCAACCCCAGGTCACTTACCTAGGACACCTTTTGTCCAAAGAAGGAAGAAAACTCACTCCTGATCGAATCCAAACCATTCTAGATACTCCTGTCCCTAAGACCCAGAAGCAGGTTCGCTCCCTATTAGGTCTCACCTCCTTCTGCCGACAGTGGTTACCAAACTTTAGCCTCGTTGTGAAACCACTGCTTTCTCTGCTAAGTAAAGACGTCCCTTTCCCACTCCCTTGGACCCCTGAGTGTCAAACTTCCTTCACGGAACTACGAGATGCCCTTTGTTCGGCCCCCGTCCTAGGTACCCCTGATTACAAAAAGCCCTTCTCCCTTTACACTCACGAAAGGGAGGGGTGCGCTTTGTCCGTCCTGACCCAGGCCATTGGCCCGAGACAACGACCGTGCGCTTACTTCTCTGCCACTCTTGACTCTGTAGCCAGGGCCTTACCTGCCTGCCTTCGAGCCGTGGCTGCTGCTGCAATCTCTATCCGACAGAGTGAGGGGATCGTACTCTCGAATTCCCTCACGGTACTGGTACCCCACGCAGTTGACACCCTCCTGAACCAAACCAAGACGCAACACCTGACGAGCGCACGACTGACCGGATACGAACTGACTTTGCTTGCACCCCATATCACCCTGAAAAGATGCACCACACTGAACCCGGCAACTCTGATACCCTTACCAGAGAACGATCCCAATGTGCACCCTATACATGACTGCGTGACTCTCACAGATGAACAGACTAGGAGTAGGGTTGACCTCAGAGACACGGCTTTCCCTGACCCCGACGGGGAGCTGTGGGTGGACGGTTCTTGCATCAAACTCCCCGATGGCACCACTTCCGCTGCCTATGCAGTCACCACGGCTCGAACTGTAATCGAGACAGCCCGCATCACGCAACGATCTGCCCAGGCAGCGGAACTGATTGCCCTAACACGAGCTTGCATCCTAGCAGCAGGAACCACAGCAAACATCTACACCGACAGCCAGTATGCCTTCGGGGTGGTTCACCATTTTGGGCTCCTTTGGAGGGAAAGGGGATTCTTGACCTCACACGGCACACCCATTTTGCACGGGGATCTAGTCTCCGCCTTGATCGAAGCTGTCCTTCTCCCCAAAAAGCTTGCAGTCATCAAATGCCAGGCACACAAAAAGGTGACGGACATTATTGGACAGGGAAACGCGCTAGCCGACATCACTGCCCGAACGACAGCTGAAAATAGGACGACAACACGTATGTACGTGACCAGGTCACAAGCAGAAAACTGGACGGACGCTAAGGACACTATTAGAGACATTCAAACGGCTAGCACACAACACGAACTGACTGAATGGACACGGGTGGGATTAAAAGATGACGAAGGCTGCTGGCGGACAAAAGCCACAAACAAATGGTTGCTACCTGACTCATACCTGATTCCCATACTGACCATGGCACACTCCCCTGCCCACATAGGGTCAGCCCCCATGATCGAACTTGTCTCCAGAGTTTGGCACAATGATAAAATCCCAGATTCCGCCAAACGCCTGGTCCAACAATGCTTAATCTGCCTGCAACACAACCCCGGGAAAGGAACTGTAGTACCCCGGGGGGGATTTGGGGTCCCAAACCACCCATTTGAAGTCCTGCAGATGGACTACATCCAGATAGACAGGTGCCAAGGCCTAAAATATGTACTTGTTGTGGTGTGCGCATTTAGCAAGTGGGTGGAAGCATACCCAACCCGTGACAACACCGCTATGGCCACTGCAAAGGTACTGCTAAAGGAATTTTTCCCCCGTTACGGCCTCTGTCGTATTTTATGGAGTGATAATGGCCCCCACTTCATAGCCGAAGTTATCCAGCTCATCTTAAAGGGGTTGGGCATCAGACAGAAATTTCACGCAGTCTTCCACCCCCAATCTGCTGGACTTGTCGAGCGACACAATGCCACCCTAAAGCTTAAACTGGCCAAAATAGTGGCTACCACGGGTCTGAAATGGCCAGACGCCCTCCCACTGGCATTGCTATCGATGCGCTCTACCCCCACCCGACATCACTTAACTCCTTATGAAGTTGTCTTCTGTCGACCCATGAGTGTCTGGTCTGCCCCAAAACCAACTTCCATTCATGACGTCCCGGACGTCCTAATGTCTGATTATCTGTATAAACTGAAACTCTGTCTGTCATTCATCAGCAGGTGCAGCAGGCCATCCCCGATGCTTCCAGGGGTCCGGGTCACGCCATCCAACCTGGGGATTTCGTGCTGATCCGGAATTTTCAGCGGTCGAAGAGTTTGGAACCCCGGTGGACGGGCCCCTGGCAAGTGTTGATCACCACTCGGACAGCTCTTCGAGTGGAGGGGAAGAAGCACTGGCTGCACGCCCATCACTGCAAAAAGGTCTCCTCAGCCCTGGCCACGACAGACACCGTCAGTATCCAAGAAGAGCTCCTGAACAAAGACCGACCATCATTGAACTGTTATCCCGACACAGAGACACTTGAACTTTCAAAACATTCTGATCCCACTGTGCCATCTCGAGAAGGGTATTTCCTGCGTCGAAAGGAGGGAGCTTCGGCTAAGTAGGCCACTGACTAGGTTAAAAGGTCTCAGAACGGTGGCCCAAAACTACCAAGGGTTACCTGGAGAGAAGCTAAACTAAGTCTGTGGTTCTGCCCACTACCGAGCACCTTGAAAACGAAGATGATGGAAGCGCCAGATAAGAAGATGATGGAAGCGCCAAATAAGAAGACGATGGAGACAACAGGAAATACCCACTACAGAAATCTGAGAACAGACAGACTCCATAGTTCAAAGACAATTGCACTCTTCATCGCAATCCTCTTCTGTTTTCTCCTCATGACCACGCTCTGGCTTATGGAAGAACATGCACCTGCTCGCGAAACATTTCTAACCACTGCTCAGCCTACCACCATGAAGGAACATTATCTGATTTCGCTCTCTCCTCAACTAAGAGAGAGACGGAAGGAGTTTTGGAATAACTCTTTCGTACAGCTGCTTCACCAACACAATCTTGCCACCAATGCCACCAACTGCTGGATCTGTGGGTTGCTACCCCATGCCACTGGACATTCAATACCATTCATCCCTTCACCCTTCTCTGTTCACGGCTCCTGCCTTGCTTGGCTGATCCTCCTGCAAGAAAGCTATAAGGACAATGCCACCTCCGGCAGAACCGTAACGCATTTCTCCCACGGGGTCCGGCGGAACAAAACGAAGATACACTTCTGCCCGCAGACCTCCAACGACTCAATCCAAATGGACATCCCTGCTAAAGAACGAATCGAAATGCAGGTGTTCAACAATCCAACCAGACCCACCTTCTCCTATCTGCGGAAACGAACGGCTGCCACTCTGACTGTGGCCCTGTCGGTCATCAACGTCACAGGCCACATGTGTGTAGAAGGACTTGGGACACAGCTGGTGGGCCGCAGCGCTTGCCGCTTTACCAGAACTTTGGACTCCTCGGATCCTCCTTCCTTTGTGTCGTCCCCAAACATGTATTTCGTCTGCGGCACAAAGGCCTACACCTGGCTCCCCAAAGGCTGGGGGGGCACTTGTTTCATCTCTTTCATCCTTCCTCCGACTTATGTGGCCCCAGCGAATCATCATAGACAAAAGCGAGCCAAGGACATCGAGCAAGCCGACTCAACAGGAGCACAGTTCCTCGATGCCATGAAGGGACTTGTTCCCCTCTGGGGCCCGATGGCAAACAGTCGTGCCATCCGACATCTGACTCAGGCTGTTGAGACAACAATGAACATCACTGCTGGTATTTTTGCTAACAACACCGCCGAGCTCCAAGCAGTCCGCTTGGTGGCCCTCCAGAACCGCCTTGTCCTAGATGTGGTTCTTGCGGACCGTGGTGGAGCATGCCGCATTATTGGGTCCAGCTGTTGTACATACATACCGGACAACTCACCCTCAGTGTACAAAGCCATCGAACATCTTCACAGACTCTCTTCAGAGGTCCACCAAGAACAAGAAGAATGGTCGCTTGGTGGTTGGTTCTGGGACACCGTTAAGAACTGGGGCTGGAGACTGCTCACCATTATCCTGATTCCTGCAGTTGTAATATGTGGTCTATGCTTAGGAATTCAATGTCTGCCACCTCTGTGTTCTTTATGTGCAAGTTGTATTTTCCCCAAAACTGTGGACTTTGGAAGCGAACACATGAGAGCATTGTATGATGCCGAGGTTAGGAATTTGATGAAAATTGACATTGAGTAAGCAAGTTGGCTAGATACGTTGAAAAGGGAGGACTGTTGAAAGTTAGGCTGAAACCGTCAACATTATCGGCGCCCTCTTGCTCTTCCCGAACCCTTTCGTACACGTAAACAGCCGCCATTTTGAACACCATGGCTTCCCTGCCCTTCGCTGATAGCCAGCGTGTCTCTCTCCCTCTCCTAGCCTCGCATGCATCCCCTCATGCTGACGACCCCCTCGCCCTCACATGCCTCGGGTCATAAACCCCTCTTCCACGCAGCTCTGCCTCGGAATCCCATCCTGTTCCCAGCACGACACCTCCCTTCATTCCTTTCATGGTCCCAGGTCTTTTGATACAAACCCCCTTTTCCTGTGTGCCCGTTTGTCTCCCTCGTTCCCAGGCCACCACCCGACTCTGCGAATGCTGTTTATTGCCCCCAGTACAGTAGGAAGCTTCCTCCCATTAAAGAACCCTCGGGTCGATCAAAGCCCCCACCCTACGAGATCCGATCGAACCCCACACATTCCGTGAATCGGCGAAATATCCAGCTGCGCAATAATCACTACCTGTTGTGACCGGGGTGGGGACTTCAACTGTAACTATGTGTGGGAACGGGCCTGAAAGGGAGATCCCGGGGATGTCTTTCCGTACATCAAAGTATTGACGAGAATGTGTTACATGCAATAAAGTGACAAACTTGTGTATAAGAGGCCAGGCCTCAGAGATGCGGGTAGAGCACCTCAGAACGATACCTGCTGTCCAACTGATGTGTTTCTCCTCCGGAGAGAATAAAACCTTGTTTCCTGCCTTCCAGTCTCCAGCGCCTGCCTCTTCATTTGTTAAATAGCTTGTGGGTTCGAGAGGCGACACCGCCGGGCAATACTTAAGGATCTTATATTCTGGTTGGTAGCGTCACCCTTTTACAGACTGAAGGCGGAGCTGGCCTTGAGTGGACTCAAACCCACGCCCTACTGACCACAACTGAGGTCACTCACGAGCATTTAACTCACTGAGCCATTTTACTGGAAGTCTGAAACATTAAAAACACACACACAGTATAGTTATTATCATAAAAATAACCCGGCTTATAACAATTGGAAACCAATCTATTATTCTGCCAGGAACTTGTGTAAACACCAAGAAAGCCAATAAATAGAAATGAACATACATTGACATACGATTGT
Organism: Lissotriton helveticus; assembly: GCF_964261635.1. Taxonomy (NCBI): domain Eukaryota; kingdom Metazoa; phylum Chordata; class Amphibia; order Caudata; family Salamandridae; genus Lissotriton; species Lissotriton helveticus. The sequence continues at coordinate 33,117,571 of NC_136067.1, read as the reverse complement.
CATATTAGGCCCAAACACAGGGTCACTGGGCCAGTATGGCTGGTTTCAGACGATTTTGTTACAGGAGGCAGATATTGCCGGCCCCCGGTAACAAAAATGACCCCCAGGGGCCCAAAACATTCCCCCTCCCTGGCGGCCTACCGGGGAAACGCCAGGTGCCCGCTACAGCCAGTCCGGCAAGATTCAACATACGACAACGAGGGAAACTTACCATTAAAAAGAATACCTCGTGTAGGTGACACAGTGGCTGTATGTGCCTGCTGGCGAGCCTGTGTCTGTGTTTGCATCCGTGTGCGCGGGAAACATCCTTTACAACGCAACTTTTACCACGCAGTGCTATTACAACGCAGGTTTTACAACGAAAACCATTACAACGCATTGCGCTGGGGGGCGCTCTAGGATAGGGAATAGATTTAATTTACTATCCAACACCTTCCCTAGCGCTTAGAGACCCCTGGGTTATAATGCGCTATATAAATCAAATAAATTAATAAATAAATAGTATCCACGGGGACTGGAGTTGGAATAGTAAATTAAACTATTCACTATCCAGCACCCCAAGGCGCTATGTGTTGTAATGGTATGCGTTGTAAAAACTGCGTTGCAACAGCATGCGTGGTAAAAGCATGCGTTGTAACGTCATACATCCGTGTGCACTCCTGCACTTCAGCATGGCTGCCTGCAAGCCTGTCTCTCCAGCATCCCTCTGTCTGCTTGTAGGTTTGCTAGTATGTGTGAAACTACGTGTTGTCCTAGAAAATTGTGAAAAGTAAGAAAAAATGTGCATTAATGAGGCATTGTGAAGTCAAAATTTGCATTGCTGACAAAAGTGTGCATGAAAGCTTTATTGTGGCCTGAGTTAGCAACTGCACTTTGAGGCAGCACAGAAAACTCGGGGTGCGATTTACAGGGCGTGCGTAATTAGCTTTTGAGCCCACTCCCAATGTACCTCGGCGAGGGTGCCAAAGTAGCCTTCGTTGAAAGTTGGAAGCGTTTTTTTTAGGCCGCGCCTAACACAGCACGTGTTGTCTCTTGTGAGACATTGTTTTCTATCAGTGGGTTTGGAGGCTTTGCTTATCATTGGTTGGCTTCATTGTCACTCTCATTTGCTTGTTTCTTATTGGTCAGTTGTCGTAGGCTTCCTTCCTCTGCGTGCTTTTGTCCCTCCCCTGCAAGATGGAAGCATTACTTGTGGCCTTTCACTTCTCATTTTTGTAGGCGTTCCTTTTTTCTTTGTGTTCAGCCCTCCACTAGAGTGAGTCTTTGTCCGTTGGCTCCCTCGTGTCCGTGTGTCTCCCAACTGCTCTTCTGTTCTGTGTCTTCCGTTATTTGTGGTGTTGTGCACCCAGACTCTTTCCCTCTTTCATGTTGTATTTGTTATCCCTGTTTTGCTTCCTTACCGCCTTCCTACTATGTAATGCAGTTTTCTTCTGTCTTTACTGTATGTATGTAAAGCGCTCTGACACCCACGGGTCAAGCTAGCGCTATATACAACTTTTAAAATAAAATAAAATAAATTGACAAAGCCAATACCTTGTGTAGATAACACATTGGTTTTTGCCAATGCTTGTTGAGATGAGAGGGTAAGGGGCCTGGCAGCTGTCTCTTGCACTTTTATTGCACTCCTGATTTATAGCCCCCCCACAGGCCCCCATCAGGACATCCTGCAACCATACATCAAAGCGCCCAGTGCAGGCCTTTTATGTGCAGGTGGCGGCTCGCTCCCGGGTTTCAGAGGGGGCTGCACAGTAACAGCCTGGCTCCTGTGTTTATGCTGCTGTCGGCTGTGTTCCGTCAGAGCAGGAGGCGTGCTGCCAGCCTGCAGTCCATCAGAGCAGGGCGAGGCGTGCTGCCAGCCTGCAGTCCATCAGAGCAGGGTGAGGGGGCTTTATGTGCCTGTCGGGCTCTGCCCCCCCACCCCCCCCCCCCCACCCACCCGGATGACACACCGCAGCTTCTGGGTAATCACTCTTGCTACAAATTGACTTTTACTCGCGTTTCTGAGGCCCCACAGGCGCTGTGTTCTCACCGAGGCCTCTGAAACAGGAATGCTTCCTCAACCCTGCACCTTCCTTGCTTCCTCAACCCTGCGCCTTCCTTGCTCCCTCAACTCTGCACCTTCCTTGCTTCCTTAAACCTGCACCTTCCTTGCTTCCTCAACCCTGCACCTTCCTTGCTTCCTCAACCCTGCACCTTCCTTGCTTCCTCAACCCTGTACCTTCATTGCTTCCTCAACCCTGCACCTTCCTTGCGTCCTCAAACCTGCACCTTCCTTGCTTCCTCAACCCTGCACCTTCCTTGCTTCCTCAACCCTGTACCTTCATTGCTTCCTCAACCCTGCACCTTCCTTGCTTCCTCAACCCTGTACCTTCCGTGCTTCCTCAACCCTGTACCTTCCTTGCTTCCTCAACCCTGTACCTTCCTTGCTTCAGCCTGGGCCCCCTGTACCTTTCCTTGCTTCCACAACCCTGTACTTTCCTTGCTTCCTCAACCATGCACCTCCCTTGCTTCCTCAATCCTGTACCTTCCTTGCTTCCTCAACCCTGTACCTTCCTTGCTTCCTTAACCCTGCCCCTTCCTTGCTTCCTTGCTTGCTCAACCCTGCACCTTCCTTGCTTCCTTAACCCGGTACCTTCCTTGCTTCCTCATCCCTGTACCTTCCTTGCTTCCTCAACCCTGTACCTTCCTTGCTTCCTCAACCCTGCACCTTTCTTGCTTCCTCAACCCTGCACCTTCCTTGCTTCCTTGCTTCCTCAACCCTGCACCTTCCTTGCTTCCGCAACCCTGTACCTTCCTTGCTTCCTCAACCCTGCACCTTCCTTGCTTCTTCAACCCTGTACCTTCCTTGCTTCAGTCCGGGCCCCGTCGAGTGAGATGCACAAACGTTTATGGGCGCCCTTTGGAGCATATTTACAAGGGGAGTGTGTTATCGCACGATCACTTTTTTCGACATTTCAAGGCGCAATGTCCTGCTCCATATTTACAAACCAGCGTAAAACCACTTTACGTGCCTTAACGCCGCTTTGTAAACATCGTACCCCTCCACACAGGTATCTGCGTGAAAGGTGTGTGCAATGGATATTGCTGTGGGTGTTCCACCGCAACACCCCTTGCATTTTGACACTGCCCCCTATTTACAAGGATTTGAACATCTGCGGCAGCGCCAAAAACTAACGCCACTGAACAGCAGCGTCGGATTGGCGCAACGAGGAGAAATACTGACATTTCTTCCAATTTTTGCTCTTTCTATGTGAGCTGCATTCTGCTTCACACATAGAAAGAGCAAATCGCTTTCAAAGATAGGGTCAGATTTACAAGCCCCTTGCGCCACTGGTGTATCACTTTTTGCGACGCACCGGAGGCGCATTTTGCTGCCCCATATTTACAAGGACAGGAACAGCCACTCTGCCTGGCTTTGGTGCGTTTCCTGTCCGTGTAAATACGGCCCCTTTACACGTAGCACTTTGCGTGAAAGGGGCGTTCCATGGGTGTTGCTGTGGGTGTTCCCACGGCAACCCGGACACATTTCCAGATTTACAAGAAATCGTAAATCTGGAAATGTGTCTGAATGCTACTCCTCCCCAGGGGAGGCTTCGGGCGGCACTACACGGAGAAATGTATACATTTCTCCTTGTTTTTTCCCTCTTCCTATGCGTGCTGCATTCTACAGCGCACATAGACAGAGGAAATCACCTCTGGTGATTGTTTATCTGCAGAAGGGTTTCCTTCCTGTACATAAACAATCATCAAAACAATGACGTTTTACAAGTTCCATGTGTGCTGATGCAGCACCTATAGAAGTTGTAAAACACCATTTCTGATTCTTTATGTGCAGGAAGGAAACCCTTCCTGCACATAAACGATCCTCCCCATGACACAGGCACCCTTGCACCATGGTGTAAGGGTGCCTGCGTCGGCACGTGGCATCAGTTTGTGCGCCAGCGCAGGGGGAAGCACAAGAGATGCGACATTTTTTTGTAAATATGGTGCGTCCCTGTGCTTTGAAACTAACAGAGCACGGCGCAGCAAAAGGACTTGCTGCACCACGCTGCGTTAGTTTCTTGTAAATCTGCCCCATAGTTTTTTGTGCAGAAAGGTGTCCCTTCCTGCACAGAAACATTCGTACTTGCACGGCAGGCAACCTTGCACTATGGCGTAAGGGTGTCTGTGTTGGCACTAGGCAGCTCTTTTGACACCAGTGGAACGGCAAACACAGTGGGATTCGTGTAAATATGGCGCATTCCTGTGGTTTTTAAATGACACAGCGCGGCGGTGATACATTGCATGCAGTGCTGCGCCATTTCCTTGTAAATATCCCCCTATGCTTTTCTTGCATGTTGATTTATTCATTAGTGAGCTTTTAGAGAGTGTCAACGACGCCCTCTACGCAGGAGCTTCGGATAAACTCCTGAAACTGCTACAATGCATCCAGAACGCCTCCGCACGCCTGATACTCGTAATCCCCCGCCGCAGCCACATCACCCCCACCTGATAGACCTGCACTGGCTCCCCGTCAACAAGAGGATCACCTTCCGGCTCCTCACCCACACACACAAGGCACTCCACAAGACCGGCCCAAAGTACCTCAACAGACGACTCAGCTTCTACAGCCCCACCCGCCAGCTCCGCTCTGCCGACCTCGCCCTCGCCACTGTCCCCCGCATCCGTAGAGTGACCGCTGGCGGCAGATCATTCTCCCACCTGGCCGCCAAGACCTGGAACACCCTCCACACCCACCTACGTCAGACCTAAGACCTGCTGACCTTCAGAAGACTCAGTCTATGAAAGAGGCTATCACTGCTCAGCTGCATAGGGTTTCAGAGCCGGGGTAAAATGGCATGTCGCCGTTTTAGCGCTCCATAACCAACAGGGTCACACCCGAGGCCTTTAGTTGCAATCTGACCCCCTTGAGGTGAAGAAACCTCAGCCCTGGCAGTGGCATGAGCTGATGTGTAAGTGCTCGTGGGGTAATGATGGTGTAACACAATATCTGGAGAGGGTGGGGCATCCCAGGTAGGATCAGGGGGCATCTCACCTCTGGCATAAAAGCACTGTCTGTCGCAAGATGTAAGGGGGGTCGGCTCAAAATAGGAAACAGACCCTTGGGGCCAGTTTCAGATGGCACCTGTTGTGCTAAGCAGGGCTCAGGCTGAAGAAACTAGCCTTACACAAGCATGATTTGTATTGTAATTGATTTTAGGTAGTGCCACCTTTCCCTCAGGCATAAAAGCGCTTTACGTTAGTCAGCTGTGGAAACCCAAGGTTATTGGTTAATCCAGTGGTTATTGGTTATTGCTGGTTATTGGCATTAGTCTTTTAAGGCTGCAATGCATGTGACTTAGAGTCGGTTGTGCTCAGAGCGATGAGGAATGATGAGGTTGGGGGTGAAGGAAGTGACCCGAATAGGGTCACCCGGGTCACTTGTGACCACCTCTCGGCCTTCCAGACAAATGAAGAGTCGGTCAGACAGTAGAGAATACAAACAAAGTTATTTATTAGTATTCGCTGGAGTAGAGTCCGGTCTGATCAGCCTCCTGAGATGGCTGCGGAGGGACTTACTTTCACAAGCATAAAGGTCACAATTATACATTCCGCAATGGGCACAAAACACACCCACCCGGGAACTTTCCGCAGAAGGCACCAAGAAACAAAGGGGCACACAGAGATACGCTGAGAATCTGGGACCGGGCACACACTATCTCTCTGGCAAGGTCCTTCTGTCTGTACCCGCAGCTGCAACAGTGGGAGAGAACCTCTATCTAGTGGGAAAGGTATATGCTAATGAGCAACTCGTTCAGGCGTTCAGAGAGGCCCAACCTTGGAGACACACAAGCGTTAGAACAGCTCGTTTTAGATGAGAAAATAGAAATAGGTTCCGAATATTATTCAAAATGGCGGTTATCGAGAAAATGGTGCCATGGATATTAACTCAACTTAGAATACGGTATAAGCAATATGGCGGAAATATTTTGATTATAACAGGGGCAAAAAGAGGGTACCTTGAAACAAAAACAAAGAGATGCAACAGTCAGATGCCTTGTTGGGGTCAATTTATAGGATGTATGTCACTACAACGCACAATTTTACAACACATACCTTTACAACGCATTTTTTACAACGCAACATCCATTACAACGCATTCCATTACAACACATGCCATTACAACGAAAATTAAAAAATACATTTACAACTCATTCCATTACAATGCATAATACCTTTACAATGCATACCATAACAACGCATAACATTACATTGCATGTTTTGGTAAGTATTGGATAGTGTAAGAGTACAATTTACTATTCTAACTCCAGGGGGTGCAACAGTAGGGTAAGTGTTGGATGGTAATGTTATGCGTTGTAATGACTGCGTTGTAAAGACATGCGTTGTAGTGGTGTGCGTTGTAGTGTCATGCGTTGTAATGGTTGCGTTATAATGGCATGTGTTGTAATAGATGTTGCGTTGTAAAAGTTTCGTTGTAATGGTAGTGCGTTGTAAAAGTTGCGTTGTAAAGGTTGTTTCCCCAATTTATAATGCAGGGTTTTTTAGGCCTATTGAAGAGGCTTTTTGAGAAAGCATGTCATCTGAGGATGCAAAACTGTAGTAATAAACGTGATTTGCACTGAGACAGTGTTATATTAGATACTTTTGAGAAGCACTAGAAATTGGTGAACAGTCTGCCCACTGCTAGGCCACCTCTAGACCACTGACATTAAAATAATAGATTGGCATGTTAGACAAAGCGCAGCCTCCTGACCCCGCTCATGTAAGGTTCTTACCGTTATGTAAAGCCCAGACTCTGGCACGGACATCCCGTGTGCATGTCGAGTGTGTGTACAGTGAGCATGTGGTAGCAGGGCTCTGCATTCCTGTGGCTTGAGGATGGCGACCCAGGTACTGAAGTGAGGACGATGAATTCCGAGCTGACAGGCACATGCATCAATATTGCTTTTTGCGATTCCCTAATTGCGAAAAATAAGGAATCGCAATTAAGGAATCCCAAAATGCAATGCATCAAGAAATCGCTAAAAAAATTGCGATTTCTAAATATTCCTTAATTGCGACTCGTAAATTTTGAGTCGCAATTAAGGAATACCTCCCCATTCATTCCTATGGGCCTAGAGGCCCATAGGAATGAATGGGAAGACAATCTCAATTTGCGATTCGCAATTAGCGAATCGCAAATTGAGAATGCGATTTCAAGGGTGCAGGGGTGTCCAAAGGACACCCTGTTGCACCCCTGAAATCAATCTGTGCACATATGTTGTGCACACACACATGACCTAAGGGCATGTGTGGGCACAACATGAAACTTTGAAAAATGCACAAAAGTGCATTTTTCAAAGTTTTCGCAAATTACCATGAGCTTCAACCTCATGGTAATTTGCTCCCCCTAATTGCGAAATCGCAATTTTTAAAAGTTTCAAGCATTGCATTTAAGGAATCGCAAAAAGCGATTTCTTAAATGCAATCGCAATTTGAGAATCCTCAAATTGCGAGGGCCTTTACCCTTCATGCATTCCAAAAGCAGGACAATTTTTGCGATTTGCACCGTTTGCGATCACAAAATCCTTTGATGCATGTGCCTGTATGTTTACAAATCCCCTGAAGGCTTTGCGAGCCCGCCCTTTTGTCTGTCCTTGAGTGTTGCTGAAGGAAGGCTGCTGACAGCCATCTGCTGAGATCTCACACCTCAATGTGCCTCTGTTGTGAGTACTCTTGCTTGGAGACAGTCCCAGGGCTATCCGCTGTGAGAATCATCACTTTACACAAAGTCTGGCTTTGGAGAGCTGCCTGGGAAGGACACTTGAAAGAGAACCAACCCAAGGTAACTGAAGACTAGAAATGGGCAAAACTTTAACCAAATGGAGAGCACTTCAAGAGCCCAGGCGAACCCCTGGATGTTGCTGTAATGGTGCAAGGGAAGTGTGCTTCACTCACATCAATTGATTAAACCACATCCGTATAGAATAACATTTGGGAGTTGCTGCCCTTGGTTATTAAACAAGACGCCCCATAACACATTGAAAAGCATAGCACTGATACATCTGTGACTGGCTGCACAGTATGGCCAACACATGATGCAAAAAGAAGCCATGTTTTCTCTGGGGGTGCCTGTTGTCCATTGAGATACGCTGGTGCTGTCCCGTGCTCTCCATGCCACTGGAGTCAAGCTAGCCTGGCTGATGAGGGCTGAAAGCCGGAAACCGGTCCTTGGATGCTTGCTTCCAGTCCAGGGAGGACCTGGCTTGGCAGTTCGCGCTGGACTGTTCCCATGAGGCACAGGGTCAGACTGATTTGCATATGGCTGGGTCCAAACTGGAATGGCAGGGTGAGTAAAAGTACGATGGATTTAGGCCCAGATCTCTGTACTGGGGTGAATGTATGACATTGTTCTGCATTCTGTCCATCAATTGTTCTTTTTGCATTTGTCACCCTGAGTGGGACAGGTATGCTCAGACGTGAGTCCCGTGCTCTCCATGCCACTGGAATCAAGCTATCCTGGCTGATGAGGGCTGAAAGCCGGAAACCGGTCCTAGGATGCTTGTTTCCTGTTCAGGGAAGTCCTGGTCTCACAGTTTGGGCTGGACTGTTCCCATTGGGTGCAGTGTCAAGACTGATTTGAATATGGCTGGGTCCAAAGTGGAATGGAATGGTGAGCAAAAAAACGATGGGTTTAGGCCTAGATCTCCGTACTGGGGTGAATGTATGACATTGTTCTGCATTCTGTCCATCAACTGTTGTTTTGCATTTGTCACCCCGAGTGGGACGGGTATGCTCAGACGTGAGTCCCGTGCTCTCCATGCCACTGGAGTCAAGCTATCCAGGCTGATGACGGCTGATAGCCGGAAACCGGTCCTAGGATGCTTGTTCCCAGTCGAGGGAGGACCTGGCCTCACAGTTTGGGCTGCACTGTTCCCATTGGGCGCAGGGTCAAGACTAATTTGCATATGGCTGGGTCCAAACTGGAATGACATGGTGAGCAAAAAACGATGGATTTAGGCCCATATCTCTGTACTGGGGTGAATGTATGACATTGATCTGCATTCTGTCCATCAATTGTTCTTTTTGCGTCTGGAGGGAGCTGGCACAATAAGTGGTTGGTTCATTACTTGGGCATGTAAGCAGACTGTGCCAGTTTGGCAATAAACTTTGCACAATACCTCACTGGGATACGGGAACCAGTGACCCTGCAACCCATTGGCAGCAGGCCTTAGGTCATCGGAATGAGGTGGCTCTTGAAATGAAGGGTGGCAGCTTCTTTACAAATGAAGGAGAGCTCTTGGGGGGGACATCTTGCAGCTAGAATGGCATCCCCATAGCTACCACCCTCAACCCCACCCTCTCACCACCTGCTCATAGGTGCTGGTGGGGGCAGTGAGGACCGGGTGGGTGGCGTCAGGGGCGGTACAGACTTAATACCAGCAACATGGCTGGGGGCACACTTCGGGTGGATGGGTGCACTGGGTGGGCCAGATAGTGACAGACTTTGGTGAGGTTGAGTGCATAGCAAAGAATTCAGGTGAGTTCTCACTTTAGGGGTGGAGTAGATACAGTTTGGTCTGGAAACTAAAGCAGGCCTTGCATCAATGTTTAAATCAGTCCCCCCCCTCCATTTTCACTCTCTCTCTCTCTCTCTCTCTCTCTCTCTCTCTCTCTCTCGACGGACGACGGGGTAAGTAGAATGAAATAAAAAACTAAATAAAACCACTTACATTGGCTCGCCATATCGCTTAATTGGCGATGCGGCCAGCGCAAAGTAAGTGATTTTATTTATTTTTTTATTTAATTTTACCTATCCTGTCTGTCGACTTTCACCACCCCACTCTGCCCCGCCCCCTCCCCACCACTTTTACCTGTGCTGGCCACCACTGGACATGGTAGCAGGCAATACTACTAATATGTACAACATTTAGCTAATAGTTACTGGTGGTGAGAGTTACAGATTAATAGGTTACAAATTCCCTGAAGGTTGCATTGTTGTACCACAGTTTCCAAGTCCTCCCCTGTCCCACAAGGCACCACATGTACGTAAAACTGAAAGGGCAGTTCCACCCTTCTCTCCCACTCAGGCAGGGCGGAGCTGTTTATATTGGATCCCGGCAGAGAAGCTCCTCCTCTTAGACTCCACGCTTGCTTTTAATAGACAGAATATGGCTTCCCACTATTTTGATTGGTAGGGGACTAATCAGTGCCTCGCCCCTCCCTTTATAAACCTCTCCTCGCTCCTTCCCAACAAGTGGGGGCTTTTGTGACATGACGGCGCGGCCGAGGGCAGTAGTGCAGTGCCCATGGCGGGGGCAGGTCGTTGTGCCAGAGGGGGAAACAACCTTTACAACACAACTTTTACAACGCACTATCATTATAACGAAACTTTTACAACGCAAGATCCATTACAACGCATGTCATTACAACGCAGTCATTACAACGCATACCATTACAACGCATGTCATTACAACGCATGTCATTACAATGCATACCATTACAACGCATACCATTACAAAGCATACCATCACAACGTATAGTACCCTTACTCTATCCAACACTTACCCTACTGTTGCACCCCCTGGAGTTAGAATAGTAATTTTTACCCCTACACTATCCAACACTTACTCTACTGTTGAACCCCCTGGAGTTAGAATAGTAATTTTTACCCCTACACTATCCAACACTTACCCTACTGTTGCACCCCCTGGAGTTAGAATAGTAATTTTTACCCCTACACTATCCAACACTTACCCTACTGTTGCACCCCCTGGAGTTAGAATAGTAATTTGTACCCCTACACTATCCAACACTTACCCTACTGTTGCACCCCCTGGAGTTAGAATAGTAATTTTTACCCCTACACTATCCAACACTTACTCTACTGTTGCACCCCCAGGAGTTAGAATAGTAATTTTTACCCCTACACTATCCAACACTTACCCTACTGTTGCACCCCCAGGAGTTAGAATAGTAATTTTTACCCCTACGCTATCCAACACTTACCCTACTGTTGCACCCCCTGGAGTTAGAATAGTAATTTTTACCCCTACACTATCCAATACTCACCATACATGCGTTGTAATGGTATGCATTGTAATGGTATGCGTTGTAAAGGTAGTATGTGTTGTATTGGAATGCGTTGTAGTGGTGGTTTTTGGAAATTCGTTGTAATGGCATACGTTGTAATGGAATGCGTTGTAAAGGATGTTGCTTTGTAAAAAATTTGTTGTAAAGGCATGCGTTGTAAAAGTATGTGTTGTACCGTCATACATCCGCCAGAGGTGGGCAACCAATTGAAATGGGGTTGATATTAAAGGCTGCGGTGAACAGTGGTGCCAAGCCTGGCACTGGCGTGGCATAAGCACCCGTCCAGTGGTTTCACTGTGTGGCAAGCAAGCCCAACCCTCACCCAGGTTTCTTTGGGCTTACTTCTGCCAGAAAACTATGTAAAACTGCACAACAGCAGTGCACTTTTCAGACCAAATTCCATTGGGTAAAAAGCCGTGGGCAATAAAGGCGGTTCAGAAATCTGGCGGTGCAAATGTCACGTGGCCCTCTGGTTTGCAGACTGCTGAGAGCACCCTCTCACTTCTACAATCCACTTCCTTCTGCTTTTCTACCCTGTGTCTCCTCAGCCGTGCACGGTGACGACAATGTGCGTGGAAGGGACAGTGGGAACCAGTAAAACTAACACAGAACTCCCTGTATGGATGTATGTCGTTACAACACATGCTTTTTCCACGCATGCCTTTACAACGCAGGTTTTACAACGCAAGTCGTTACAACAACTTGCGTTGGGGGGCGCTGGATAGTGGAATAGTTTAATTTACTATTCCAACTCCAGTCACTGTGGATAGTAGGGAAGGTTTTAGATAGTAAATTAAACTATTCCCTATCCTACAGCGCCCTCCAGCGCAAGTCGTTGTAACGACTTGCGTTGTAATACCTGCGTTGTAAAGGTACTGCGTAGAAAAAGTTTTGTTGTAAAGGATGTTTCCCCCCTGTATTATGTGGCAGGCGCGGGCATAATTATACACGTTAGGGTTGAGTGAATTATGCGTCATGAAAAGCTAAATTATGCGGCACATTTTGTGATTGTATTAACTTCATTATTTTGACATTTTTACACTTGTTAACACTTTCTGGGCATTAGTTGGGCCTTATTAGTAGTAGTTTAGCACCCAAATATAGCAATAACCTACAGAAAGATGGCCAGGCAACCTTTCCAAAAGGCCTTCCACTGTTCGGCAATATGTTTTGCTGCGTTTTTACTGTTGCACCGTTTGAGCTAGTAAGAATTTTTAAAAGTTCAAATCTGCATATTATGCGGCAGTTGAAGGATTATGTGGCAAATGCGGCAACTCTCTAATTATGCTAAAATCACCCCACAATCGCATAATTCCAGTGGCTCTGATCATAGTACAGACAGCGGATGTATGACGTTACACTTTTACAATGCATACCTTTACAACACATTTTTTACAACGCAACATCCATTATAACGCATTCCATTACAACGCATGCCGTTACAACGAAATTTTAAAAACTACATTTAAAACGCAATCCATTACAACGCATAATACCTTTACAACGCATACCATTACAACGCATAACATTACAATGCATTTTTGGTAAGTATTGGATAGTGTAGGGGTAAAAATTACTATTCTAACTTCAGGGGGTGCAACAGTAGGGTAAGTGTTGGATAGTGTAGGGGTAAAAATTACTATTCTAACTCCAAGGGTTGCAACAGTAGGTTAAGTGTTGGATAGTGTAGGGGTAAATATTACTATTCTAACTCCAGGGGGTGCAACAGTAGGGTAAGTGTAGGATGGTAATGTTATGCGTTGTAATGGTGTGCGTTGTAATGACTGAGTTGTAATGACATGCGTTGTAGTGGAGTGCGTTGTACTGTCATGCGTTGTAATGGTTGTGTTGTAATTGCATGCGTTGTAATGGATGTTGCGTTGTAAAAGTTTAATTGTAATGGTAGTGCATTGTAAAAGTTGCGTTGTAGAGGTTGTTTCCCGCAGACAGCAGATGTAGACAGACCTTCAAGAGGCCCACAGCAGAGCTACCTCTCAAATGAAAACATCTCCTGGGATCACACAGCAGTAGCCAGACGGTCATTAAAAGCTTAATTTATCCAGCTGATGAAATGCAGTCACCGGTCATGGAATCAAAGGGATAAAAGGATGAAAAATCACTTCTGCGAAAGGTCTCCAGAACCTATCTAGACTTACAATTGTTTTGTTTTGAAGCATCAGCTTTTGGAAATATACACATGTTGCTGTCAACTTTTGGCTTTTATTTGTAATAAACTCAAATGTCCCCAATACAAGCACTCCAGTTTCATGAAAAGACTATTTTGTTCTGCAATATTGGCTTTGTCTGTTTTAGGTCGAGCATGGCGGCAGCGAGCATGCGCTGCTTGATCTGCGGGGAATGCTATAGTAGAGTATGTACTGGAAGCCCCGCCCATATTTTTAATTGGCTTGTGTCATTGTCCTTTGTAAACCCTGGCTTCCAATTCATTATTAGGCTTGTTAGTCCCTCCTTGGTACCGCCTTTTTCTGCATATGTTATCTCCCATAACGACGGGACCTTTTACTTGGCTCGTTACACGGTCTGCTTTATGAGTGGGTGAGCACTATTTGGTTTATTGACACTGATGTGGACAATGGCGGCTGTGCTGCTGAGCGCGGACCCACTACAGGGACACCCCGCTCAGTTTCAAATTTTATTTTTAATTAAAGGTTCATGTTGAGCGCGGCGTTTGCTTCAGGGACACTGCGCTCTGTTTAATTTTTTTCTTTTTACTTTCATACTGTGCATGTTGCCCACTTCAGGGACGCCGCACTCTGTTTTTTTTTTATATATAACTTTAAAACTGAGCGTGGCACCCGCTTCAGGGACACCCTGCTCTGTTTCTTTTTTTTTTTTTACTTTAACCCTGAGCGTGGCGCCCACTTATGGGACACCGCGCTCTGTTTATTTATTTAACTTTAGCCGTGAGCTCGACGCCCGCTTTAGTGACACCGCGCTCTGTCTCTCTCTCTCTCTTTTTTTTTACTTCAATTGTGAGCCCGGCGCTCGCTTAACAGACACTGTGCTCTGCAAAAGGTATTGTTTTTGCAAAAGTTTAAACTATTGGTATTGTTAATGGCAATGCATTTTAATATTATAAAAGGAATTTCCATTTACAATGCCAATAGCTCAAAATCAAGTAATTGCGAGAGATATTGCATTGTGAATGCTTTTTTAGTGAATGTATTTATTCTGCCAGGATCAGTGCCTTGCACGAGGATAGGTTCTGCCTTTGACGCACAGTCGTCACAATCGCATGAAAGAAATGTCCCGTACATGCAGAGCTCTTCCACCGACATTATGTCAGTGTGGGCATAACAGTTGCCCGCAATATGCGCATGATGTTAATGGTCTGGGTCTAGGAGTGTCAGGCCTCAAACATCACATACACGAGTGCTCTGGAGTGTCAGACTCAGGTCCGAGCATGAATGCGCATGCCTGCTAATGATTTCGTCTGTGCTTCAAATGATAGGATACTATCCTAGGGGTGGGCGTAGTTCGCGAAGTAGCGCTTCGCGTAGCTATGCAAAGTGCACTTCGCACTATGTGAGCTACACGTAGCACTACGCGAACTGCGTAGTAGCATGTTCGCACTGTGCAAGATGTCGTTTTCAATGATTGCACAGTGCAGGCAAGCATCCGGCACTGTGCAGTCATTGAAAATGGCGTCTTGCACAGTGCGAGCTGTTCTTTTCTGCCGCTCGAGTAGATTTTTACTCGAGCTGCAGCTTTCTCAACGCGGACTGGCAGTTTCTCATCGTGAGCGGTCGTGATCATGCGTGACCACTCGCAATGAGAAACCTGACCTCCCCGCGTTGAGAATCTCGCCGGGAGGTTTATTTTCCATGCTCGCGATCGGCAAATTGATGTTGCTGATCGCGAACGAGGAAAAAGTCTCGCCAGGATGTCATTTTGAAAAAAAATGACGGCTGCACTACGCTATGCTGCGCTACGCGAAGTTGCGAAAACTATGCGAGCGTAGCGTAGTGCTTCGCCCAGGGTTACTATCCACCCAGACTACTAGGTTTTTAATAGCAGTCTTAGTAGCGGGAGGGCAGAGGCAACCCAGGCAGGTTTTGGCCAATCCCGGTCTCTTCAGTGAGGGAGAGCGTGGTTCCTATTGCAACATTGAGCATTAGACCCGAACACATGTCCCACACATTATATGCCCAGACCTGGGTTCTGTGCCCTCTGAACTATAGTAAACAAGCTATTCCCAGACCCACTGAAATTATGCAAATGTGTGACCACTTTATTTTTTGCATAATTAAAATGTTGCGCATTTGTCACATAATTCATCATTTGATGCATAATCTGCAGATTTCACCCCCCAAAAATGTTGTTTCTAGCTCAAATGGTTCAAAAGTTATTAAAAACGCAGCTGCACCTGTTACTGTGCAGAGGAAGGCTCTCTGCAAAGGTTAACTGTGCATCTTTCTATTGCTTATTGCTTCATTTGGGTATTAAACGAGGTGCAACCAAGGCCCAGACAGTGTTAACCCCTTCGACGCGGATGACAAAGCCAGCTCGTCATGGGCGTTACCTGCGCTACGCACATGACGAGCTGGCTTTGTCACGTAACCCGCGATTTTCGAATCTTCAGCGCACAGCGGGAAAACACGCTAGCGCGGTAGCGGTTAACAAGTGTAAACATTTCAAAAGAAAGAAGTAATACTATCACAAAATGTGCCACATTATGCTGCATGATTTGGCTTTTTTTGCCACATAATTTACTCAACCCTGCTGCATATTTTTGGCCCTCCGCTGCCACATAAATCCAGTGGCCCTGTTTATACCGCATTAAACAGGACACTGGTCTGAAGTGACCTGTGTTTCTCCTGCCTGCAGGACACTTGCATGGCAGACTGAACTGGACTTTCAAGCACATGCATCAAAGGATTTTGCGATCGCAAACGGTGCGAATCGCAAAAATCTGAAGTTTGCGATCGCAAAATCTGCTTTTGGAATGCATGAAGGGTGAAGGCCCTCGCAATTTCAGAAATCGCAAATATTTGCGAATTCTCAAATTGCGATTGCATTTAAGGAATCGCATTTTGCGATTCCTTAAATGCAATGCATGAAACTTTAAAAAATTGCGACTTCGCAATTAGGGGGAGAAAATTACCATGAGGCTGAAGCTCATGGTAATTTGCGAAAACTTTGAAAAATGCACTCTTGTGCATTTTTCAAAGTTTCATGTTGTGCACACACATGCCCTAAGGGCATGTGTGTGCACAACATATGTGCACAGATTGATTTCATGGGTGCAACAGGGTGTCCTTTGGACACCCCTGCACCCTTGAAATCTCATTCTCAATTTGCGATTCACTAATTGAGAATCGCAAATTGAGAATGTCTTCCCATTCATTCCTATGGGCCTCTAGGCTCATAGGAATGAATGGGGAGGTATTCCTTAATTGCGACTCGCAATTTGCGAGTCGCAATTAAGGAATATTAAGAAATCGCAATTTATTTAGCGATTTCTTGATGCATTGCATTTTGCAATTCCTTAATTGCGATTCCTTATTTTTCGCAATTAAGGAATCGCAAAAAGCAATATTGTTGCATGTGCCTGTTTGTCTGTTAGAGCAGGACCAAGGCTGGTTTGCATGTGGCTGTTCTCTGGTTGGAGGGGCAGAGTGGGCACAGAGTGAAGGGTAGCAATGAAGCCCTCAGAAGGTGCCAGTGGCTGACATTCATTCAAGCATTCCACCAAACAGTTTTCTGATTTCCTGGGTGTAGAAGAGGCTCACCTCATACATCCTGTGCACGCATGCTCCCACCACGAGTAGAACATCTAAAACTCCTCTGGACATGAACTGGACACTGGGAGCAGATTTACAAGCCCCTTGCGCCACTTTTGCGTCACTGTTCCCATGTGAAAAGTGATGCAAAAGTGGCGCAAGTGCCTTGTAAATCTGCCCCTGAGTGCACAGGCACACCAGCTCGGCATGAACTGGCCTAGAAGTGACACCCCTGGCATACCACATGCGAGTCTGCCAGGACTCCTGAGAGCAGCCTCACTTTTAGAGCAGAGATCTGGTTTGAGAAACTCTTTGGGCAGTGAGATTCACTCCTGTAGCCTGGGAATGAGCGTGCATGCTTGCACAAGATGTGACAGGCCTCAAACATCATATGCACGAGGAACATCCTTTACCACGAAACGTTTACAACGCGGTACCATTACCACGCAGGTTTTACAACGAAAGTCGTTACAACCACTTGCGCTGTGGGATAGGGAATAGTTTAATTTACTATCCAACACCTTCCCTACTATCCACGGAGACTGGAGTTGGAATAGTAAATTAAACTATTCACTATCCAGCACCCCCCAACGCAAGTCGTTGTAACGACTTGCATTGTAAAACCTGCGTTGTAACAGTACGCGTGGTAATACCACGCGTTGTACCGTCATACATCCATATGCACGAGTGCACTGGAGTGTCAGACTCAGAGGTCTGAGCGGAAATGCACATGATGGCAATGTCCTGGGTCTAGATGTGACACGCCTCATGCACCATACGCATGAATGTCAGACTCAGGAACTCTGGCCCTCCGCACTCCCACAGGCACTCCGCTGCAGATCTCCGTGTCCTGGACTCTCGGCGCAACAACAACTGCTGCCGCGCATCTCTGCGCTCCATAGCGGGCCCGTCCACCTGCCTCCAATGACGGTTTATCTCCATCCCTGGACCTGTCACCTTCGCAGAAGCCAGTGCCATGCCCTCCCTGCTGAACGTCACTCTACCAGAACCAATCAGATGCCTCCTGATCACCGCCAGATGGCTCTGCAAACACGCGACTGAAGTCTGAGGCACCATCATCTCCACCCTTGCCCCCAATGTGACCTCCATCACAGAAACATGGCTCACCCCACATCGGCCCCGGACGTCACGAACACAACACCCAACGGCTGCACGGTAAAACACATTGACTACACCAACAGACACGCGGGTGGCATTGCATCATACGCAAGGAATCGATCATCGGCACCACCATCGAAGACAAAACTATGACAAGCATGGAACACCTGCACTTCCAACTGCACACCAATGACAAAACCACCATCAAAAGCAGCCTCACATACAGACCCTCAGGACCACAAGCTGGCCTCAGTGAAGCCGTCACAGAACTCATCACCCCGCTCGCCTTCGAATCCGAATACTACGTCTTCCTGGAAGACATCAAATTCCACCTGAATGACCCCACAGACACCAACTTTACCAACTTCCTGAATGAATGGACAAACTCAGCCTCAAGCAGCTGGTATCAGACCCCACACACAGAGCAGGACACACACTGGACCCTATCGTCACGTCCAGCAATAGAGTCAGATACCGCCACGGTAACAAGACAAAATATCAAATTCAAAATATTGAATTACCAAAATATCGAAGTCAAAACATAGAATGGACAAAATATCGAATGGAAAGAATATAGTGGTAAAAAATATCGAATTGAAGGTAAGTAATTTAATATCGAATAGTAATTGTTACCCCTACGCTATCCAACGCTTTTCCTACTGTTGCACTCTCTGGAGTGGGAATAGTAATTTTTACCCCTATCCTATCCAATGCTTTCCCTACTGTTGCACTCACTGGAGTGGTAATAGTAATTTTTACCCCTACGCTATCCAACACTTTCCCTACTGTTGCACTCTCTGGAGTGGGAATAGTAATTTTTACCCCTACGCTATCCTACCCTTTCCCTACTGTTGCACTCTCTGGAGTGGGAATAGTAATTTTTACCCCTACGCTATCCAACGCTTTCTCTACTGTTGCACTCTCTGGAGTGGGAATAGTAATTTTTACCCATACGCTATCCAACGCTTTCCCTACTGTTGCACTCTCTGGAGTGGGAATAGTAATTTTTACCCATACGCTATCCAACGCTTTCCCTACTGTTGCACTCCCTGGAGTGGGAATAGTAATTGTTACCCATACGCTATCCAACGCTTTCCCTACTGTTTCACTCTCTGGAGTGGGAATAGTAATTTTTACCCATATGCTATCCAACGCTTTCCCTACTGTTGCACTCTCTGGAGTGGGAATAGTAATTTTTACCCATACGCTATCCAACGCTTTCCCTACTGTTGCACTCTCTGGAGTGGGAATAGTAATTTTTACCCATACGCTATCCAACGCTTTCCCTACTGTTGCACTCCCTGGAGTGGGAATAGTAATTGTTACCCATACGTTATACAACGCTTTCCCTACTGTTGCACTCACTGGAGTGGTAATAGTAAATGTTTTATTTACTATTTCATTAATTTTAAATTACTTTTAAGACATTTAAAAAAAATCGATATTTTGACTTTATTATATTATATATACTATATTTTTTTCAACTATATTTTTGATTCGATATTTTTTTACGTACCTGTTTGTAGATAGGAATTCAATATTTTTGCATTCTATATTTGTGAATTCGATATTATGTCAGTGATCCCCCAGACGGACGTCTCCACCTACCTAAATCGGGCTGTAGAGAACTTCAATGCCTGGATCACCAGTGCCGCTGACCAAGTCGCCCTCAACAAACCAGCCAAAACTCACAGATCCACCAAATGAGCCAGCTGGTACACCCCAGAACTCGGTGCGATGAAACGCAGGTGCAAACAACTGGAAGGGATATTGCGCACCAGCAGAAACAACATTGAGCAAGCCACTTTCCAGTCTGCCCTTGACCACTACAACCACCACCTTAAAGTCACGAAAAGGAGTCCCTGACAAACCACATCGAGGCCAGCCCTAACCAGACCAAAGAACTCTTCGTCGTCATCATCAGAGAGTTCGCTAGCCTACCACCCACCGAAAACTCGATCCCCTCCTCACAGGAACTCTGCAACGCTCTGGAAACACTCAGAGGTCAGACCCCTCCTATGGATAAATGCCAATAAAAAGGAGAAAAACAAATATGGAAGAATATTGTCAGAAATTGGAAAGGTTAAAAAATAAATATCATAAAACTGCACCAGAAACAAAATTATGAATGGACTACATGTTGTGATATGCAAATGAGTTGGTTGCAATGTTCATCATAGAGAGCAACAATATTGTGCCACTTTTTGTTATGAAGAAGGTTTGATATATAATAATTGCAGAACCAAAACGTGTTGACTTCTTGACTGAATTCTTGGCGTAAGGGAAGGGGTTCAAGATAAGATTAAGAGGCAGATGTATCATCACCATCATTTGCGATTCCCAAATAGCGATTTTTTAGAAATCGTTATTTGGGAATTGCAAATGGGTATGTATGTAGAAATTTGCTGTTTTTTAGAGATTTCTTAAAATTCCTTAATTGCGATTTGCAAATTGCTAATCGCAATTAAGGAATACTTTCCCATTCATTTCTATGGGCCAAGAGGCCCATAGGAATGAATGTGAAATTATTCTAAATTTACGATTCTCAATTTGTTAATCGCAAATTGAGAATAATTTCAAGGGTGCAGGGGTGTCCAAAGGACTGTGCACGCCCCCCCCAGCACAGCAGGGGAATTACCCCCGCTGCAAAGGGGTTAAGGGGTTATTTATCATCGCCCCAAAATCATGATACCATGGTGTCTGTTATTTATCAGTGCGACTCATAACACCTATTCTGAGATTATGGGGAATAACACGAGAAATGTTGTGTTTAACGCGCATCAAAATCAGCATGATACGGTAAATACCATATGTTTTCCCCTGTTGAATTTCAGCAGGTTGGACCCGCCAAAATGGAATAACTGTTGGGCTGTTTAACACATCCGATAATGATCTGGGGCTAGATGTAGGTAATTCATTTTTACAGATTCTGAAATACCGAATTTTACCGATTCGGTATTTTAGAATCGGTAAATGCAGTGTAGGTAAAAAATTGGTATTTTTTACTGATTCGGTAAAATTCGGAATCTGGCTTTCGGAATTTACCGAATCGGTATTTACCGATTCGGTAAAATTACCGAATCAGTCGTTTTTTGGGCTCCTACATCTCAAAATCCAAATACCGCGTGGTAACGGCCGAAATTCGGTATTTTCGGCCGTTTGCGACCGATATGTGGCTTCCTACATCTGACCCCAAAAGCCTTAAATAAAACCAAACTCGTAATTCCGTCCCGTTAGAAAACCGTGGTTTACACACAGGATGGAATTTAACGCGACACTTGTAAGTAGGCCCTAAGCATTGAAAGGTGGACTGTTATTATGCTGTGTTATAGCGGGCAGACAACACATTTGTTACAAAGATAGTAGGCTAAGTGATTAAAGATGGTTCTCCCTCTGACAAACCCTGGGACTAAGGATTTTCAATGTAATAATCCATGATCGGCCCTCTTAGCCGCCGTGGTGTATTGTTTTGCCAACTGTACTTTTGCACTTATTTGTAATTTTAAAACTCTATACTTGATGGTTGCTCTTGTGAAAGCTTATGTTCAATACAGTAGTCCTGAGTTAATTATTGTTGCCAGGTCTGGGAGAAAATTCTGTTACACTTGCCATAGTATCATATAACTTTGGTAATTTTGCTTGTCACACGATATTCCACAAATTATGCTATTACACCATGTCATGTAATTATACTTCATCCGCTGCTAAAATTTAGGACAGGGACACGGGAACAAAGTAATTAACGAGGAAGCGAGTAGCTGCTGTTCTATGCACATGTGGAATTTGTGGTATATTTTTCAGCACCAAATGCCAGTTTTGTGTAATTAACCATATTTTTGTTTAGTTTTTCTGACATTTTCCCAATTGTGCAAAAGCATATTATGCGAATTTCACACCCCCCTAATTATGACCAATGCTGAATGGCAGGGATGTATGACGTTACAACGCATACCTTTACAACGCATTTTTTACAACGCAACATCCATCACAACGCATTCCATTACAACGCATACCATTACAACAAATTTTTAAAAACTACCATTACAACGCATTCCATTACACCGCATACTACCTTTGCAACGCATACCATTACAACGCATAACATTACATTGCATGTTTGGTAAGTATTGGATAGTGTAGGGGTAAAAATTACTATTCTAACTCCAGGGGGTGCAACAGTAGGGTAAGTGTTGGATAGTGTAGGGGTAAAAATTACTATTCTAACTCCAGGGGGTGCATCAGTAGGGTAAGTGTTGGATAGTGTAGGGGTAAAAATTACTATTCTAACTCCAGGGGGTGCAACAGTAGGGTAAGTGTTGGATAGTGTAGGGGTAAAAATTACTATTCTAACTCCAGGGGGTGCAACAGTAGGGTAAGTGTTGGATAGTGTAGGGGTAAAAATTACTATTCTAACTCCAGGGGGTGCAACAGTGGGGTAATTGTTGGATAGTGATGGGGTAAAAATTACTATTCTAACTCCAGGGGGTGCAACAGTAGGGTAAGTGTTGGATAGTGTAGGGGTTAAAATTACTATTCTAACTCCAGGGGGTGCATCAGTAGGGTAAGTGTTGGATAGTGTAGGGGTAAAAATTACTATTCTAACTCCAGGGTTGCAACAGTAGGGTAAGTGTTGGATAGTGTAGGGGTAAAAATTACTATTCTAACTCCAGGGGGTGCAACAGTAGGGTAAATGTTGGATAGTGTAGGGGTTAAAATTACTATTCTAACTCCAGGGGGTGCAACAGTAGGGTAAGTATTGGATAGTGTAGGGGTAAAAATTACTATTCTAACTCCAGGGGGTGCAACAGTAGGGTAAGTGTTGGATAGTGTAGGGGTAAAAATTACTATTCTAACTCCAGGGGGTGCAACAGTAGGGTAAATGTTGGATAGTGTAGGGGTTAAAATTACTATTCTAACTCCAGGGGGTGCATCAGTAGGGTAAGTGTTGGATAGTGTAGGGGTAAAAATTACTATTCTAACTCCAGGGGGTGCAACAGTAGGGTAAGTGTTGGATAGTGTAGGGGTAAAAATTACTATTCTAACTCCAGGGGGTGCATCAGTAGGGTAAGTGTTGGATAGTGTAGGGGTAAAAATTACTATTCTAACTCCAGGGGGTGCAACAGTAGGGTAAGTGTTGGATAGTGTAGGGGTAAAAATTACTATTCTAACTCCAGGGGGTGCAACAGTAGGGTCTATGCATTGCAATGGTATGCTTTGTAATGACTGCGTTGTAATGACATGCGCTGTAGTGGTATGCGTTGTAGTGTCATGCATTGTAATGGTTGTGTTGTAATGGCATGCGTTGTAATGGATGTTGCGTTGTAAAAGTTTTGTTGTAATGGTAGTGCGTTGTAAAAGTTGCGTTGTAAAGGTTGTTTCCCAATGGCAGAGGCCTGATTGGTGGATCTGGTTATCTGATAGAATATTGATGCTAAAAATATTGTGCAAACAGAATATTATCTCAAAAAAATCTAGAACCAAAAGTACAGATTCGCGATTCTTAACTCCACATCTAAATACCCTGGATATATAAATGTCGTCAAGTTACATCCACGTGGAGTTGTGTATAGTAAAACTTACCTATAGAAACTTACTTTCACGATATTTGGTCCATACGATATTATGGACTCAATCTTTGGTCCACACCCTGCGGATTTGGAAAGGTTTTGTCAGATGCTATTGGACTGATCTGTTTAATATGAAATATTATGGCAAAGGCAGTAGGCCTGGCTTAATGTAAAACATATGGTAATACCATTAGGTCTCTAAGGAAATATTATTACACAGTGTTAAAGCCTGTATCCAGGTAACTTCTTACATGTATTCTCACTACTTACCACGTACCATAGGAGACAAGGACTGTTGTGTTCATCACCCACTCTGTCAAACTCTGGGTGTAGACGACTTGTCAGATGGGCCTTATAAGGAAGGTTATATTTTATCGGCTGTCATTTTGTGTATATTTATAATTTTATGACTGCATGACCATTTTGCACCTGAGGAGGTGTGCTTGGTGTGAGAAGTTAGCCTGGCATATGATGTCCACTAGTTCTAGTGGGCACCTTGCACCAGTCTAATCGACCCTTATTGATGGTGGTTGTAAAGTCAACCTTATAGAAAGCTATCCTAGTGGTAGCATGAACCAGCAGTCTTCAGGCTAAGACTTCAGTAGGCGAGTTAAGCAAGTGGTTTTACCATTTACAATCCCTTGAATCCCAAATGAAAGGACACCACACAAGGTATATATCAAATATATTTGTATTTAATCTAAACACAACCCCTCAGCACTCTTTATGAGGTCAGAGGGGCTCACAAGGGTGACCCAGTAACCAATCTGGTACGTACCTAAAGTACATGGTGTCCATTTTATAGAGAAAGCAGATAGACTGGGGCCCTGAATGGCAGGGTCCCAGGCCAACTAAGTCGAAAACCAGCATAACACCAGGAAAAAAGTGGGGGTAACCATATAGTCAGATTCCACCTTCCTACACTTGGATAGGCTGAAATGACCCAGAATTCTCGGGCGATTGTATTGTGGTCAATTTTAGATTCCCATGGCTGGCCCACCAATCATTGTGCAAGCACAGGAGCAGTACTGTAGCAGACAACCATATCTCCCTGGCCCCACTTGGCTATTTTTCTAGACCCCCCTTCCCAGAGGCAATGTTTGAATAATCTCTCTCTAGACCACTGGCAGGGTGTCTTGGCCAGTCGCCCCTCCATGCACTTTGGGCACAGCACACTGTCTTCGGGTATTCCTAACCCACCAGAGTCAGCATTCCAGCCACTGCTGTTACAGCCAATTCCTTGCCCTCTACTTCTAGCAACCTATGCATCAAGCCTACATCCAACAGGTACGACATACTTTCTGATTTAGATTGACAGTCGGATGGAAAAGTTCCTGCAATATCCACCGTACCTGCTGTGACGCAACACTCGGCCCATACGCCTCGCGCCATAGCCACATAGTACTGTTCCATTACTATACTGAGCTGGAATGTATCATGCCGAAACAATTTGGACTGTGTTATGCCCTGCATAGTTATTCTATGTTCCACACTTCACCCTTTCTTTCTTCCTGCTGCTCAGCCATTGTGCATGTTTACTGTAGAATTTTGGGAATACAGTGATGCATGGAATGTTGGTTGTCTGTGTCAGTGTGGAATGACAGAGAGAGAGGGTACAGACTGGCAGCTATTTGTTCAAAAGCACAATATAATCTCTCTGCATGAAACTTGGCTGACGGCTGCACCTCTCTTTGAACTATGCCTGTTATCCGGCCGGCAGTCCCATCACCACGGGGTCGGGCTATGGGTGGGCTAGTCATATGCCTCCAGGTAGAGGCCTTACAAGTTAAATCTGCACCATACTTATTTATAGCATTAAAAACTCACATTCCTAAAACAAATAACACTTTTTACTTGGCAAATTTTTACAACAATGACTTTACTAATGCTATTTGCTCACAATATATTGATTTGGTTAATTTTTTATCTGACCGACAAGCCAAAGCTGTAAATTGTCATTCGCAATTCCATATATTTTTTTTTCTTTTTTTTATATATATTTTTATTGATTTTCTTTTTTTTCTTTTTTTTTCTTTTTTTTATTTCCAGTACTTTTTATTGAAGTATTTACAAGGTTAAACAAGATACAGATATACATGTAACACTTAGTATGTGGTGACTTTAACGCAAAACTAAACAGGGCGTCTCGGAGCCCTGATGACCACGCAGGCGACCACGCCATTGCCAAGTACGCAAGGGGGCGGAGCTCCTGGATTATCTTGTTGCTCATGACCTAGTTGATTTGCTTGGGGTTTTAGGTGGTATCAATAGTACGGTTCCTACTTTTAGAGGAGGAGGTCAGGCCTCAATAATCGATTATATGTTCGTTAGCGCTAACTTTACCTCAAGGTTTTCCAATGCAGAGATTTTGCCTACAGTTTGGGGAGATCATAACCCCCTCTGTGCCTCCTTGGTATTACCAGTTAAGAGACACTTGTGCAAATGTAATTTAGCAAATAGAATATGGAATCCGCACCCATCAAGGAGATATCATAATCAGTCTTTTTTTTATCCTAAATAAATCAGAAGAACGTTTTCTTAAAAAACAGGTCCGGACTTTTAATAATGGTCGTTTTCAATTCTTTATTGGTTGATCCAAAAACAGATAAAATCCAAATGTGTATATGACTGTTCTTTTAGCCAACGCGTTTCGTCTCACAAATGAGACTTCTTCAGGGCTCGATAGACTGTTTTTGCTAATTCAAATACGAGAGAATTGTTCTTATGTCAATAACTTCACATTTAGTAATCTGTTATATTCTTGTTTTGTCAAGTATCGAAAAAGGCATGGTAACCTCGAAACAGGAAACGATGTCAGCGGTTCGATAATGCAAATGTAATTTAGTTTCAATTACTCAACACTCAACAGATGGCTGTAGATTAGTATGGTGCTTGAACAAACCCTTAGATTCACTGTGCACCTTACTCCACCCGCACTTATGCCTGTTCCTCAATTGCCATGCAGATAGTGGACATGAGATGGTGGCTTGGCACTACAATAGGTTAACTCAGTAGGTGGAGCATTTTTCAAATTGAAATATTATGGCAAAGGCAGTAGGCCTGGCTTAATGTAAAACGTATGGTAATCCAAAAGAGAGTGACAGAGTGCACACCGATTTTTTTAAAAGTTTATCAATGTTGCGTTTGTTTGCGTGCTGGCCCAGAATCGTGGTCTGCTCAAAGCCACGAACTTGTGAAAAACACTAGAAACAATAGGGCAACCTCTCACCTCATTTCCGGACGCACAGCGATAATTTGTGCATACCAATAATGCAACACGTTAAACAAAGTTTGTTCCAAAATTCATTCAAAGTTCATCAAAGTTATTCACGGTGTCCAGGGTTTATCCATTGTCGCTTGTGAGACATCTTACTGTCATCACTGTAACCTCAAACGCTACAGACATGCTGAGGCCTTCATCGGTCGCTAGGAGTGAGTGTAAGAGGTGGCTTAGGTGCCGCGCAAGATGGCCGGCTAGGTGCTGAGCTCCGAAGCACCGTTTCACCTCAAAGCTACTTTCCCGATGTGAACTGGGCTGTCTCTGCACCTCTTTGCCGAATTCTTGTCTCGGAACTTGAGGGGAACAAGCGGAGTGGCTTTGCAGCTTTCAGAGTGCCGCTCTTCATCTGATTCCGCGATGTTCCTGTCGCTCCTCACGGAGCCGCCATCTTAGACTTTCCTCGAGTTGCCGGACCTCTGCTTCCACAACACGCCAGGACGACTTCTACTGCCATGTGTCATTCGGGGTCAACGGCCTTGGGGGTGAGCAATTGAAGTGTTCGGTGACTTTTTCCTAAGTTTTCATTCCGCTCTCTGTTCTGAGGAGTGTCTGCTCAGGCTCTACGTTATGGCGCTGCCTTTGTGAGACCCGCTTTCTTCAGACGCTTTGCCACCTCAGCGCTAATGTTTTTTTATAATTTAACCGTCCTCCTACTCACTGAAAGTACACCAGTGCTGCTAATAATGGCTTTCTACTGACTTTCTGTTTATATCATTACGCCTCAGGTGCCTCATGATACGCTTTCCGCAACTGCCATTTTCAGCGCCCTCTCTCTTCAGCATTGCTATCGTATGCACCATTCAATTCACTGGCGCTTTCTAGTGCAACTTGCAAGCGCTTCCTCAGGGAGATAATTTTTCATCTCATCCACCTCATGATATTACACCTTTATGTTCTATATTTTTAATATCTATATACTAGTTTTTCATGCCAAACACAAGCTTTGGACCCGATGAAGGTGTTTTGGTGAACCCTGTCATGTTCAACTAAGGCTTCAACGCTGCTACTTCTTTCTTATTGGCATTACTCACAGTGCTATATAGTTGGAGCGTCTTGTATTAAATAAATACCTGGCTCACCTTATGCTAGAATGACCTTCTGAGACACAGTTATTACAGAAGTGTGTGTTTTTTTGTTTTAGTTTTTTTTTTCGCGCACTTTTCTCTACTTCTCAGTGCATTGAGATTACTTGTTGACTGAAGTGTGAACTTCCTATGGTGAGACTACGCAAGCCTAAATTTGTCTTTGCTTCCTCTGTGAATACCCTGGTGAGTTCTTCAACTGTTGCGTCTACATCGACTCACTCTGCAAAATGTCCACTTCTTCCTCTCAGCGATCTCCTTCGGGACACTCGTCTTCCAGTAGGACCTCTCCTCCTGCTCCATCCGGCAAACGTCTTAAACAAAATTCTCCTACACCGGATAATTCCTCTTCCTCATCTCCTATTGATCAAATTTTGGAAGAAATTTGTGCAATGCGTCCTTTTATCGAAGAGACAAGCAAGGATATGCAGCTTTTGAAGGACAAATGGGAGTCCATGGATGCTCGCATTTCTTCTGTTGAACTACAGATCCCTGAGGTTCAATCCAATACGCAACGCATTGTAGCATTAGAAAAGACTGTCCTCTCTCTGCAGAAACATACAGAGGATTTGGAAAATTGCAATAGAAGAAACAACCTTCGTATTTACAATTTACCAGAAAATCTTGAGGGTGACAATCCAGTGACTTTCTTTACCTCCTTCCTTCCGAAATTTTTGGACATGCCCCCTTCTACGTCCATCAATATTCAAAGAGCTCATAGACTAGGTGCAAGAACGTCTTCATCTACCAAACCTCGTGGGGTTATTATTCTATTTTTGAAGTTCACAGATCTTCTCTCGATCCTTTCAGCAGCAAGGATCAAGAAACAATTGACTTGGCAAGGTCAGCGAGTTTACTTGTCTCAAGATGTCTCTAATGCTACTGCCTCCAGACGTAAGGAATTTCTAGCAATGCGACCTTCTTTGCGATCCCTTGGAGCACGATATGGCTTGTTTCACCCTTGTACTTTCAGAGTCACTTATCGGAATAAGACTTGGTCATTTCAAGATCCTGGTGAACTACGCAACTTCATCTTTTTGCAGAGTGAGGAGGGGATGGAAGCCTCTTCCTCTCCATCAAACAGTGGCTGAAATGTTTTGATGTATCCATGTACTGCTCTCTAGTTGTTTTCTTTCTCTAGTTTCATGTACTCCTGTCTACTCCTTCTCTTGGTCTTCTCAATCTTCTCATCTTGGTCGTCTTCTTTTTCTTGTGTCTTCTTGCGTATGTTTCTACATAAATCTTATCTCTGGTTTCTGGCTATATACCTTGTGTCACATGTTCCGTGTTCTAATAATTATTTCCTTTTTCCCCATGCAGATATGTATCGGCTGTTCCCTTCATCATCTTGTTCCACCCTTTGTTCCTTTTTTGTGAGGTCTCGGTGTGGTTCTGCTCCTGTTCCTGGTCTACCCGTCTTGTAACGCATCACCACCTCCCCACTTCCCCTTTGTATATTTCCCCTTTCAGGTATGTTTATTACAGTCATCCTTTTGGATTTGTACTGTCTTCTATGCCTTTTCTCTTTTCTTTCTTCTCCTTCCTTTGCTGAACCTCTTTCCTTTCCCCTAACCTTCTTTTTCCTTATTCTTTCTTATTCTACCTTAATGGTTGTTCTATTTTCTACTCAGTTAATGATTGGCTTATTGCTTGTACAAGATGTTCTTGCACTTTTCAATTTTGAACAGTTCAATATGTTTTGATTTTCAAAGTTATTTCATGGAATGTGAAAGGATTTAATCACCCTGTTAAGCGGCAGAGAGTACTTTCTCACCTTTCCTCTTACAACCCTGATATTGTTCTCGTACAGGAAACCCATCTTTCAGACGTTGAATCTTTGAAACTAAATAGATTGTGGGTTGGCACTGTTTGGTTTTCTCCAGCCTCTCATAAAAAGAATGGTGTTGCTATTTTAATTCACAAACGGCACAAATGTAAAGTAATTCTTGAAGAAAAAGATGAGGATGGTCGCTGGATTCTAGTCAAGTTGCTTATTAACAACATCCCAATTACCTTACTCAATGTTTATGGTCCTACAGGTTTTGATTCCTCTTTTTGGCCCGTGATTACTGCAAAGTGTATCCAACAAAAGGATGATTCCTTCATATTGGGCGGGGATTGTAATCAGATCGTTGACCCCTTTTTAGACCGCAAGTCCTCTGTACGTTTCACCCCTCACAAACCCCATAAACAGTTTCTTGATACTATCACACAAGTTCACCTTGTGGATTCATGGAGGCTCACACACCCGGATACTATAGATTTTTCTTTCTTCTCCCCACCTCACGCCTCTTTTTCTCGTTTAGATTATATCTTTCTTTCTTCCTCTTTATCTCAAAATCTTATATCCTCGTCTATTGAACCTATTGTCATCTCTGATCATTCTCCTATTGTTACTGACTTTGACCTTTCTCCTCCAACTCCTAAATCTTCCCGTTGGCGTTTTAACTCTTCTTTACTTACAGATCCTCTTTTTTCCTCCTCTTTTCGCTCTTTCACATCTGAATTCTTCCAGCTTAACTCTGACCCTGATATCTCTCCCCATGTTATTTGGAACTCTTTCAAGGCCACAGCCCGCGGATTTATTATTGACTTTGTATCCAAAAAAAAGAAAAGGTTTCTCCAAAAGCGTAAGATTGCTCTCGCTCATATCAAATCACTTGAACACCAATTTTATACTTCCTCTTCGACTCATATGCCCTCGGAACTTCTTCAAGCTAAAATCGCATATAACAAACTTACTACAGATTCGGCCTCCTCCTTCCTCCTTCGAGGTAGTGCACGGTATTATGGAGGACGCAACAAATCGGGCAAATTGCTTGCTAATTATCTAAAATCACGTAAAGAACAAACTCTTATAGACTCTATCTATTCCCCTGCTAATGTCCTCTTACACACAGATAAAGACATTTTGGAACAGTTTCACTCCTTCTATGAGTCTTTATATTCTCCTGAGAACCCCCCTACTCCAGAGCTCCTCCAATCATATTTTGAGGGCTAGCCCAAACCAGACACCTCACAACTTAATTTCTCGGACATTGATACGGATTTTACCCTTTCTGAATTGTCCACTGCACTGTCTTCTCTTACCAAGGGCAAAACTCCGGGGCCTGACGGCTTTCCAGTTGAATTTTACTTACACTTCTCTGATCTTCTCTTACCCAAACTTCTTTTTCTTTTTCAATCTTTTTGCTCCACTGGTCTGGCTCAAGGCTCGTTCCAGGATGCTACCATATGCCTCATACCTAAGGACGGACGAGACCCAAAATTCTGTAAGAACTATCGACCAATATCCCTAGTCAATGTGGACTATAAAATCTATGCAAAACTATTAGCCCTTCGTCTTGATCTTTTTATGCCTCATCTTATTGGGAAGGAACAATGTGGTTTTGTTAAGGGCCGCCTCACCTCAGACAATTCCAGACTCCTCCTTAATGTTCTCAACAAGGCTTCCTCTCTTTCTATCCCTCTTGCGGCTATCTCGGTTGATGCGGAAAAAGCCTTTGACCGAGTTGATTGGTCCTTTTTAATGGCTTCACTGAAATGGCATGGCTTTGGTCCGAAATGTATCTCCTACATTTCTTTAATATATTCTATGCCCAAAGCATCAGTCCTTGTCAATGGTCAACTTACCTCCCCTTTTACCCTTAAACGAGGTGTACATCAGGGCTGTCCCCTTTCCCCTCTCCTTTTCATTTTAGCACTCGAGCCATTCATCTCTTCTATTCGTAACAACCCATCCATTTCTGGTTTTCCTTACGGTGGACACCAACTTAAATTGTCGGCATATGCAGATGACATACTTTTATTCATTTCGGATCCAACTACTTCTATCCCTGCCTTATTGGTTGAGTTTCAGACATTTTCCCATGTTTCGGGATATAAAATAAACTCGGATAAGACGGAGATTCTTCCTATAACTAAACTCTGTCTTCCACACCTCTTTGCTTCTACCGGCTTTGCTTGGAACAGTAAGAAAATAAAATATCTTGGCGTCCTCTTCTCTAACTCTATCTCCACTTCTATCCAAATTAACATGAATGCAGTCATTTCTAGAATAGAATCTCTCCTTTCTTCTTGGAATCCCCTTTACCTTTCCTGGTGGGGCCGTCTTGATTCGGTTAAAATGATGATTTCTCCGATTTTGATCTACTTACTTTCCATGCTTCCTGTGCATATTCCAACTTTATATTTCCGTCGTATTGATTCTATCTTGTCTAAATTCCATTGGAGGCAGAAGAAAGCACGTGTATCTCTTTCAGCTCTTCGTAATTCTAAGTCAAATGGTGGGGTTAATTTTCCAAACTTCCGCCTTTATCACAAGTCCTTCTCTCTTCGTCAAGCCTCCCGTTGGTTATCACAGAACGCGACCCCTTTTGCTCCTCTGTGGTTAGCAGTTGAACGAGAGTTAATGCTTCCCTATTCCTTTAAAGATGTGATATGCTTTACTGCCAAGGCTCCTTGTCTTAACCCTCCATTATTTAAACATACTTCCTCTCTTTTGCGACCCTTAATATCCAAATCCTCTGTCTCTCGTGAATCCTTTTTATTGTCACCCATTTGGTATAACTCATCTATTCTAATACGGAATAGACCTATTGCTTGGGCTTCATGGAGATCAAAGGGCATCATTTGGGTTCATCATCTTTTTGAGGGCTCATCTCCTCGTTCCTTCCCCCAATTTCAAGCCCAGTTTCATTGTCCTCCGTCGTTTGTGAAGAAATACTACATTCTCATGGACACAGTTCTTGAACGATACTACTCTTTACCATCAGCTGAATTCTCCACCTCACCTTCGTCTTTACTTACCATCCTTTCTACTATTCCTAAAGCATCTCTTATTTATCGATACTTCTCAGCTCCTGACCCTGACCGTCCCAAATCAAAATTGGAACTTTCTTGGGAAAAAGACTTAAGTTGCTCTTGGCCGACCTCTCTTTGGGACAAGCTTTGGGCTAAATCCTTCAAGATTTCCCGCACTGCTTCTCTCACTCAATCCTTATTTTTCTTCTATCTCAGACTCTACTTCTCTCCTCTTTCTCTCTCTCGTTTTTTCTCTTCTTCTACATCCAACTGCTGGACATGTGCTGTTCCCAATGCTGATCTTTATCATCTCTTCTTTCTCTGTCCCTCTGTCCGTTGTTTTTGGACACAAGTGTGGTCTCGCATTTCCCATATTTTTAATCTCTCTATTTCTTTTTCTTCCTCTTTGGTCTTTTTGGGTAGCCTTTCGGAGTCTTTGGACCTTCCCCCGCATTCCCGTGGTCTTTTTGACCTCATGTTAGCCCTTGCACTCCAACATATCGCCTCCAATTGGAAATCTTTGAACAAGCTCTCCATAATTTCCTGGTGAAATTTAATATGTCACTCTCATAGACTAGATGTTGCCTTTGCATCCTCCTGCAAACCCCCTCGCAATGTTGAACTCTACTGGTTACCTCTTACCTTACACTTAGATCGATCCATCAAAAAGAATTACACTTCACTTTCCTCTGACAATTTTAAACCCCCTTGAGCGCTTGTACTCCTGCTTGTAATTTCATGCTTCAGATTTCACTACTGAAAGTTTTCTTGTTTCTTTCGTTTACTCATATTTGATAACGTTCTTAACTTGTGCATTTACTAGTTACTCGTGCATTTATTGTTTCTCTTTGCCATCACTTAATCTGCTGATTTTATAGTGTAGTCTTATTGTATTTTACATTGTTCCTAATTTCCCTTCCCCTACCCTCCCCCCTCCCTTAAAATTTAAAATGCTTTGCCTTTTCATTGTGCCATCAGCTGATTTCATTTTGTTCTCCTATGAATACCCCTATCTCACTTTATTCTGCTGTTGTCACCTTATTGTACTGCTAATTTTTTATTTCAATAAAGCTTTCAAACATAAAAAAAAAAAAAAAAAAGGAGTGAGTGTAAGAAATCTTCATTCGTTCATCACGATAACCCAATGCATTTCGGGCCTTACCATGGCCCATCGTTTGAAAGAGTTGTGGCGCAGCGGCCAGGGCAGCTGACTCTGGAACCGGGGGCTCACGGTTCGATCCCCAGCGCCGGTGGCAGGTTAGCTCAGCACCATGTGACTCTGGGCAATAACTCGCTTAATCTTCCCGACGGCCCCCAGCGCCTTGACACCTACAGGTAATTGTTTGCGCTTTACAAATACTGGACATTTACATTCACCAGGGGTATTCTACCATTAAAAACAATGTTTCAATACAAAAACTTTCCAAATCGATGTTTCTTTGTACATGTTTAAACATATTACAAGCGATTTTCTCATAACCCGATCAGCAATCGCTGGTCCTCTCCAGACTTGACTACTGCAATTCTCTTCTCACTGGCCTCCCGAAATCCCACCTCTCCCCCCCTTAAATCTGTTTTCCACTCAGCAGCTCGCTTCATTTTTGGGGCCAAAAGAAGCGACCACATCACACCGATGTTATCCACCCTCCGCTGGCTTCCAATCGAGGCTAGAGCTATCTACAAGACCGCTTGTATCACCCACAAAGCCTTGCACTCCTCCTCTCCTCGCTACCTGGTGAATAAACTGAAAAACTCTGGAGGCTCTAGACCATCACGTAATGCGGAAAATCTACTGCTTGAAACTCCCACTTTCAAGAAGGAAAGATCGATGGCCCAATCCTTTTCAGGCAACGCGGTGAGAATCTGGAACTCCCTTCCGCCGCAGCTCCGGACCACCGCCTCCTCCCAGGCCTTCAAAACGGACCTCAAAGTTCTCCTCCTCCAGAGACACCTCCAAAAGTAATTCACGCCCTCTCTATTATCTGAAGGAAGACCCTTTAGTATAGAAAATGTCTATTCTCCATGACTATGGAAGTGCCTTCCCAGTGTGTTCTGGCAGTTTGAGTGTTTACCATTTATTGCAGTATTATCCTTGTACTTGTGTATGGTACCCTTTTGTAACTTGCACACACCACTTTCCCTTGTAACACACAGTATGCTACCTCTGACATTTTGTTTACCTTTGATACTTGCACAAGTGCCACCATTGCCTACGTTACGTTTATTCTTGTGCCTGAGTGTCTAGATTATTTTACAGTATTATACCTCTATTTGTACTATGTTTTCTCTTATAACCTGCACACTTGTCACTTTTTCCTCCTGACACCTTTGCTACCTCATGTATTTTGTTTGCTCACAATTGTCACTTTTACCTCATGTAACTTAACGTTTGCTTTTGTAATTTGTTCACGTGTAATGTTCTCCTCATGTAACAGTTCTGTTCCTTTTGTGAAGCGCTCTGACGCCTTCGGGTAAAGTCTGCGCTATATAAAAACGCATAAATAATTAAATAAATAAATAAACATATCAACGTTTTTCCGCTAATTGTGACCATAAACCGCCACAAATGTATTAATGTCCAGGTCTCCTTCCCTCTATCCCCCTCGTTCTCCTAGTGTATGGTTAAATCTATACATCCCCGTGTAACTCTCGTAAGCGGACAAGTTATAATACGGTGTTTCAGTTAATCTATAAGCAAAGTGTGACAATACCTATACACGCGCGAATTAAGATGCAATATTTCAGTTGGTCTTCGAGCGAGATCGAATCCATCCGAACCCTTACCTTTATCTTTACAAATGTCCTTCTCAGTCCCTCCTTTTTATTTTCGCGTCCTTTGGGTGCTCTCAATACACTCTGACAACATATCCTTTTTTCAGATGTCCCTGTATTGTTAGGTCCTGAAGAGACCCCTCATTGTTGGCGGGGTCGAAACGTTGTTTACAAATTCAAAGTGAACCATTTATCAGCCTCTATTTCTGTATTAGAAGGCTGTGTCCATTTCTTATCTGTGTTTTAGCCAACTTTATAAATATAGAAACCGTCTTTTTATGTCACAAAATGTCACAAGCTGTTATGTAGTTTCATGTTCACTGGGGACACTATACACCTGATCCGATATATATATTGAAAATTGTGTATATAAACATTTGAACATTTGAACTTACAAACATCCCGCAGTATATAGGCCCAGATGCATGAAGCTAAAATCCGCTCGCAAAGGGGCAGGTTCTCAGAATCTGCCCCTTTGCGACCGGTATTTTTGCATTTGGGATGCATCATCCCAAATACAAAAATCGCAATTTAAGAAATCACAAAATTGTGATTGCTTAAATTGCTATTGCATTTAAGGAATATCAAATTGAGATTCCTTAAATGCAATGCATTAAAGTTAAAAAAATAGCGATTTCGCTAATAGGGGACGCAAATTACCATGAAGTTGAACTTCATGGTAATTTGCAAAAACTTTGAAAAATGCACTTAAATGTCTTTTTCAAAGTTCCATTTTACACACAGACATGCCCTTAGGGCATGTGTGTGTGCAAGATGTACCCATATGCAGATTTCAGGGGTGCAACAGGGTGTCCTTTTGACACCCTGGCACCCTTGAAATTGCAATCTCAATTTGCGATTCTCTAATTGAGATTGTCTTCCGATTCATTCCTATGCGCCTCTAGGCCCATAGGAATGAATGGGAAGGTATTCCTTAATTGCGACTTGCAATTTGCAAGTTGCAATTAAGGTATTTTAAGAAATCGCTATTTTTTAAGCGAGATCTTCATGCATGGCATTTTGCTATTCCTTATTAGTGAATCCTTATTTTTCGCTAATAAGGAATCGCAAAATGGATGCTTGATGCATCTGGGGGTAGTGTTCTATCTCTCTTTGGCATCCACCTACCCCTTTTACCGCCATTGAGCCTGTGATTATTATTGTCTATGAATTGCATTTGTCCACAGGGACCATTGTTTCTGTTTATTCAGATATATTGAGGGCACTTTTGCATCCTTGGACCTTTCTTCCATTACGACTGAACCTTGTAGCATAACTAAAGCTAAAATAGATAGAGGTGAAAGCAATATTTCTTGAGCACTGCAAGGACTCAAGATGACAAACATCAAGCTAGCAAAACCCTCAGTTTTGAATTACTACAGATCTTTAGCCACAGGTGAAGCCCCCATGTACCTATCCCTAGATCTTACACAATGGGAGCGTGCACTCCTCCTTCGCTGCAGGGCGGGTTCAATATATTGGTCCCTGTGTTTTAAACGTTTTATAGACCCAGAAGGGCACATAGCCTCCTTGTGTCCCTGAGACAATCGATCTGCACAATCACTTCTGCGCTTTATGTTTTTCTGCACTTTGTACAGTTTACCACGTAAGAACTTTCTGAAACACGTGTTATGCACACAAGGGTGTCAGTAGTGCAGAGCACCCTTGTGAAAGGGCAATCACACACCTTTGTGAGAGAGGTGTCACAAACCCTTGTGAGAGGGCAATCACACACCCTTGTGCAACAGCAGCCACACACCCTTGTGAGAGGGCAGTCACACACCCTTGTGAGAGGGCAGTCACACACCCTTGTGAGAGGGCAGTCACACACCCTTGTGAGAGGGCCGTCACACACTCTTGTGAGAGGGTAGTCACACACCCTTGTGAGAGGGCAGTCACACACCCTTGTGAGAGAGCAGTCACACACCCTTGTGAGAGGGCAGTCACACACCCTTGTGAGATGAGGGTCACATACCCTTGTGAGATGAGGGTCACATACCCTTGTGAGATGACCGTCACAAACCCTTGTGAGATGACAGCCACACACCCTTGTGAGATGACAGTCACACACCCTTGTGCAACAGCAGTCACACGCCCTTGTGAGATGACAGCCACACACCCTTGTGAGATGACAGTCACACACCCTTGTGCAACAGCAGTCACACACTCTTGTGAGAGGGCAGTCACAACCCCTTGTGAGAGGGCAGTCACACACCCTTGTGAGAGAGCAGTCACACACCTTTGTGAAAGAGCAGTCACACACCCTTGTGAGAGGGCAGTCACACACCCTTGTGAGAGGGCAGTCACAACCCCTTGTGAGAGGGCAGTCACACTTCCTTGTGAGAGGGCAGTCACACACCCTTGTGAGAGGGCAGTCACACACCCTTGTGAGAGGGCAGTCACACACCCTTATGCAACAGCAGCCACACACCCTTGTGAGAGGGCAGTCACACTTCCTTGTGAGAGGGCAGTCACACACCCTTGTGAGAGAGCAGTCACACACCCTTCTGAGAGGGCCGTCACACACTCTTGTGAGAGGGTAGGCACACACCCTTGTGAGATGACAGTCACACACCCTTGTAAGAGAGCAGTCACACACCCTTGTAAGAGAGCAGTCACACACCCTTGTAAGAGAGCAGTCACACACCCTTGTGAGAGGGCAGTCACACACCCTTGTGAGAGGGCAGTCACAACCCCTTGTGAGAGGGCAGTCACACTTCCTTGTGAGAGGGCAGTCACACACCCTTGTGAGAGGGCAGTCACACACACTTGTGAGAGGGCAGTCACACACCCTTGTGCAACAGCAGCCACACACCCTTGTGAGAGGGCAGTCACACTTCCTTGTGAGAGGGCAGTCACACACCCTTGTGAGAGAGCAGTCACACACCTTTGTGAGAGGGCCGTCACACACTCTTGTGAGAGGGTAGGCACACACCCTTGTGAGATGACAGTCACACACCCTTGTAAGAGAGCAGTCACACACCCTTGTGAGAGGGCAGTGACACACTCTTGTGAGAGGGCAGTCACACACCCTTGTGAGAGGGTAGGCACACACCCTTGTGAGACGGCAGGCACACACCCTTGTGAGAGGGCAGTCAAACACCCTTGTGAGAGAGAAGTCACAAACCCTTGTGAGATGACAGGCACACACCCTTGTGAGAGGGCAGTCAAACACCCTTGTGAGAGGGCAGTCACACACCCTTGTGAGAGGGAAGGCACACACCCTTGTGAGAGGGTAGGCACACACCCTTGTGAGACGGCAGGCACACACCCTTGTGAGAGGGCAGTCAAACACCCTTGTGAGAGAGAAGTCACAAACCCTTGTGAGATGACAGGCACACACCCTTGTGAGAGGGCAGTCAAACACCCTTGTGAGAGGGCAGTCACACACCCTTGTGAGAGGGAAGGCACACATCCTTGTGAGAGGGCAGGCACACACACTTGTGAGAGGGCAGTCACACACCCTTGTGAGAGGGCAGTCACACACCCTTGTGAGAGGGTAGGCACACACCCTTGTGAGAGGGCAGTCAAACACCCTTGTGAGAGGGCAGTCACACACCCTTGTGAGATGACAGCCACACACCCTTGGGAGATGACAGCCACACACCCTTGTGAGAGGGTAGGCACTCACCCTTGTGAGAGGGCAGTCAAACACCCTTGTGAGAGGGCAGTCACACACCCTTGTGAGAGGGTAGGCACACACCCTTGTGAGATGACAGCCACACACCCTTGTGCAACAGCAGTCACACCCCCTTGTGAGAGGGCAGTCACAACCCCTTGTGAGAGGGCAGTCACACTTCCTTGTGAGAGGGCAGTCACACTTCCTTGTGAGAGGGCAGTCACACACCCTTGTGAGAGGGCCGTCACACACTCTTGTGAGAGGGTAGGCACACACCCTTGTGAGAGGGCAGTCACACACCCTTGTGAGAGAGCAGTCACACACCCTTGTGAGAGAGCAGTCACAAACCCTTGTGAGATGACTGCCGCACACCCTTGTGAGATGACAACTGTTAGAAGGGGCGATCTCAGAGGGCCAGGTTGTGCTCACCCAACCACCCCAGGACCCACCTCTCCCACAGATCTTGCCGAGTCTTATCGTGAGGTCCTCACCGGGGAGGACTTCGAGTCTAGGATCGTACACACTGAGCTCACACCACACTTACGAACGGACACCACAACGTTGGATTTCAGTAGCAAGTTCTTTATAAGCAGTAAAAGGGATTAGCACTCTTATGTACAAATGATCGAGGGATCACAAAAGTCTTAGAGGATTCGGGGAGAGGGAAGCGGGACAGTCTTTAGCCTTTGGGCCAGTACGAAGCGTACCCTGCGCACAGCTCTCAATCCTCGAGCCGGGGGATACGAAAGATGATGGTCGTACTGGCTGCTTCACTCATGTCGAATCGGCTCGGTCGTGATGGTGATCTCGATGGTCCAGCCGGACCAGAGTACTCCTCGAGCCGCGACGAGGTCAGCAGGGCTCGATCCGGAGAAGTTCTTGAGGAGCCGCGACAGCGTCAGCAGGGCTCCGATGGTTGCAGGTTCAGGCTCGAGCCGTGACAGCGTCAGCAGGGCTCCGAGGTCTTAGAGAGGACGAGCCGAGACAGCGTCAGCAGGGCTCCGATGGTTACGAATTCAGCTCGAGCCGCGACAGCGTCAGCAGGGCTCCGAGGTCTTAGAGAGGACGAGCCGCGACAGCGTCAGCAGGGCTCAGGTGGTTCAGTTCTTTGTTGCGAGGAGGGAGCCGCGACAGCGTCAGCAGGGCTCAGTGATTCAAGATGAGTTCTTCTTAGGGTCAGCCGCGATCAGATCAGCAGGGCTTCAGGTCCAAGATACAACTGCCCGCTAGTTGTCGGGCGGGCCCAGATATAGTCCAGTGGCCCTTTGATGTCCGGACCCTCGCAGGCGGAGGTCTCAAGCCCTGGGGGCTGGTCGTTGGCGAGGTCCGGCGGTTGGCTCTTTGATCCTTTGAAAGATGGGTCCGGAAATTCCCAGACGCCCAGCGGGTCTGGAGCCAGCACTCAGGGAGGCCAAAGGTGCGATCGAAACTGGCCACAGGGGAGGGCCAAAGGTGTGACAGATACCAGTCTCTCAGGGGAGGCCGGGGGTGCCATCGAAACTGCCTGGCTTATCACACTCGGGGAGCGCTTTACCCCCCAGCCGGGACTGGCGCGC
This sequence comes from Lissotriton helveticus, assembly GCF_964261635.1. NCBI lineage: Eukaryota > Metazoa > Chordata > Amphibia > Caudata > Salamandridae > Lissotriton > Lissotriton helveticus. Next base: position 33,076,956 of record NC_136067.1, on the reverse strand, counting down.
CTTTGGAGTCTGGGTTTCGTTGGGACCGGGGTCACGCTAGGCCCAGGGAGGCAGGGATCTCGGGAAGGGAAAATTGCTGCCGGGCCTTGTGGGGCATGCAAGGTTAGGCGCTCGGAGCCGGGAGCGGGACGGGGACATGCGAACCTGGTCGTAGGTTACGGGGGTTCGGGCTTGTCGGGGGTGAGACGACCAGGCTTCGGGGTGCAGGCTACTCTCACGGGGATGCTGCGCAGGGGGCTCAGGGTGCAGGCCTACGCTCACAGGGTGTGGCGGGACAGGCGCGAACCACACCACGAGGCCGGGTCCAACAACAACCACACACCCTTGTGAGAGGGCAGTCACACACCCTTGTGAGAGAGCAGTCAAACGCCCTTGTGAGATGACAACACACACCCTTGTGAGATGACAGTCACACACCCTTGTGCAACAGCAGTCACACACCCTTGTGAGAGGGCAGTCACACTCCCTTGTGAGAGGGCAGTCACACTTCCTTGTGAGAGGGCAGTCACATACCCTTGTGAGAGGGCAGTCACACACCCTTGTGAGTGGGCAGTCACACACCCTTGTGCAACAGCAGTCACACACCCTTGTGCAACAGCAGTCACACACACTTGTGAGAGGGCAGTCACACACCCTTGTGCAACAGCAGTCACACACCCTTGTGAGAGGGCAGTCACACACCCTTGTGAGAGAGCTGTCACAGACCCTTATGAGAGGGCAGTCACAAACCCTTGTGAGAGATCAGGCACACACCCTTGTGAGAGGGCAGTGACACACCCTTGTGCAACAGCAGTCACACACCCTTATGAGAGTACAGTCACACACCCTTGTGCAACAGCAGTCACACACCCCTGTGCGAGGGCAGTCACACACCCTTGTGCAGCAGCAGTCACACACTCTTGTGAGATCACAGCCACACACCCTTGTGAGAGAGCAGTCACACTCCCTTGTGAGAGGGCAGTCACACTTCCTTGTGAGAGGGCAGTCACATACCCTTGTGAGAGGGCAGTCACACACCCTTGTGCAACAGCAGTCACACACCCTTGTGAGAGGGCAGTCACACTCCCTTGTGAGAGGGCAGTCGCACTTCCTTGTGAGAGGGCAGTCAAATACCCTTGTGAGAGGGCAGTCACACACCCTTGTGCAACAGCAGTCACACACCCTTGTGAGAGGGCACTCACACACCCTTGTGCAACAGCAGCCACGCACCCTTGTGAGAGGGCAGTCACACTCCCTTGTGCAACAGCAGTCACACAAACCCTTGTGAGAGGGCAGTCGCACACCCTTGTGCAACAGCAGTCACACACCCTTGTGAGAGGGCAGTCACACACCCTTGTGAGAGAGCAGTCACACACCTTTGTGAGAGAGAAGTCACACACCCTTGTGAGAGATCAGTCACAAACACTTGTGAGAGGGCAGTCACACCCTTGTGAGAGGGCAGTCACACACCCTTGTGAGAGAGCAGTCACACACCTTTGTGAGAGAGCAGTCACACACCCTTGTGAGAGATCAGTCACAAACCCTTGTGAGAGATCAGTCACAAACCCTTGTGAGAGGGCAGTCACACTTCCTTGTGAGAGGGCAGTCACACACCCTTGTGAGAGGGCAGCCACACACCCTTGTGAGAGCGCAGTCACACACCCGTGTGAGAGCGCAGTCACACACCCTTGTGAGAGCGCAGTCACACACCCTTGTGAGATGACAATCACACACCCTTGTGAGAGAGCATTCAGGCACTCTTGTGCGAGAGCAGTCAGGCACTCTTGTGAGAGGGCAGTCACACACCCTTGTGAGAGGGCAGTCACACACCCTTGTGCAACAGCAGTCACACACCCTTGTGAGAGGGCAGTCCCACCCCTGTGAGGGTGCAGTCACACACCCTTGTGAGAGGGCAGTCACACCCTTGTGAGAGGGCAGTCACACACTCTTGTGAGAGAGCAGTCACACACCCTTGTGCAGCAGCAGCCACACACCCTTGTGAGAGGGCAGTCACACACCCTTGTGAGAGGGCAGTCACACACCCTTGTGAGAGGGCAGTCACACACCCTTGTGCAGCAGCAGCCACACACCCTTGTGAGAGGGCCGTCACACACTCTTGTGAGAGGGTAGGCACACACCCTTGTGAGAGGGCAGTCACACACCCTTGTGAGATGACAGTCACACATCCTTGTGAGAGGGCAGTCACACACCCTTGTGAGAGAGCAGTCACAAACCCTTGTGCAACAGCAGTCACACGCCCTTGTGAGATGACAACCACACACCCTTGTGAGATGACAGTCACACACCCTTGTGCAACAGCAGTCACACACCCTTGTGAGAGGGCAGTCACACTCCCTTGTGAGAGGGCAGTCACACTTCCTTGTGAGAGGGCAGTCACATACCCTTGTGCAACAGCAGTCACAAACCCTTGTGAGAGGGCAGTCACACACCCTTGTGCAACAGCAGTCACACACCCTTGTGAGAGGGCAGTCACACACCCTTGTGAGAGAGCCGTCACAGACCCTTATGAGAGGGCAGTCACACACCCTTGTGAGAGATCAGGCACACACCCTTGTGAGAGGGCAGTCACACACCCTTGTGCAACAGCAGTCACACACCCTTATGAGAGTATAGTCACATACCCTTGTGCAACAGCAGTCACAACCCCCCCGTGAGAGGGCAGTCACACACCCTTGTGAGATGACAGCCACACACCCTTGTGAGAGGGCAGTCACACTTCCTTGTGAGAGGGCAGTCACATACCCTTGTGAGAGGGCAGTCACACACCCTTGTGCAACAGCAGTCACACACCCTTGTGAGAGGGCAGTCACACACCCTTGTGCAACAGCAGTCACACACCCTTGTGAGAGGGCAGTCACACTCCCTTGTGAGAGGGCAGTCACACTTCCTTGTGAGAGGGCAGTCACATACCCTTGTGAGAGGGCAGTCACACACCCTTGTGCAACAGCAGTCACACACCCTTGTGAGAGGACAGTCACACACCCTTGCGAGAGAAGTCACACACCCTTGTGCAACAGCAGCCACACACCCTTGTGAGAGGGCAGTCACACTCCCTTGTGCAACAGCAGCCACACACCCTTGTGAGAGGGCAGTCACACTCCCTTGTGAGAGAGCAGTCACGCACCTTTGTGAGAGGGCAGTCAAACACCCTTGTGGGAGGGCAGTCACACTCCCTTGTGAGAGAGCAGTCACAAACCCTTGTGAGAGGGCAGTCACACACCCGTGTGAGATGACAGGCACACACCCTTGTGAGATGACAGTCACACACCCGTGTGAGATGACAGGCACACACCCTTGTGAGAGAGCAGTCACACACCCTTGTGAGAGGGCAGTCACACACCCTTGTGAGAGAGCAGTCACACACCCTTGTGAGATGACAGTCACACACCCTTGTGAGAGGGCAGTCACACACCCTTGTGAGATGACAGGCACACACCCTTGTGAGAGAGCAGTCACACACCCTTGTGATATGACAGTCACACGCCCTTGTGAGATGACAGTCACACACCCTTGTGAGAGGGCAGTCACACACCCTTGTGAGAGAGCAGTCACACACCCTTGTGAGAGGGTAGTCACACACCCTTGTGAGATGACAGGCACACACCCTTGTGAGATGACAGTCACACACCCTTGTGAGAGGGCAGTCACACACCCTTGTGAGATGACAGGCACACACCCTTGTGAGAGAGCAGTCACACACCCTTGTGATATGACAGTCACACGCCCTTGTGAGATGACAGTCACACACCCTTGTGAGAGGACAGTCACACACCCTTGTAAAATGCAGTCACACACCCTTGTGAGATGAGGGTCACATACCCTTGTGAGATGACAGTCAGATACCCTTGTGAGATGACAGTCACACACCCATGTGAGATGACAGTCACACACACTTGTGAGATGACAGTCACACACCCTTGTGAGATGACAGTCACACACCCTTGTGAGATGACAGTCACACACACTTGTGAGATGACAGTCACACACCCTTGTGAGATGACAGACACACACCCTTGTGAGAGAGCAGTCAGGCAGTCTTGTGAAAGGGTAGTCAGTCATAATTCTGCTTCCCTTTGATGCACGGAGCTTATCAATTCTGATCATGTTTTATGAGCATCTCATTGGGAAGTGATCAGACAGAGTGCAAGGGTGATGACTTTTGATACTTGCTCCAATATCTTGTCTAGTTTCTCGGATTGCCTAACTCCAAACTTTGAAAGTGGATAGAAGAGAATCTGTTTGTTTCAGAAATGTGACTGCGGCCGCCCTGCCTCTGGAGAGGGTGGAGAGCAGAGTGCCTGATGGCAGGTACAGGGTAGCCAGAGCGACAGACTCCAGTCCACTCTTGGGACCACCAGGGATAGGCTCTGGGCTCCATATATATTTACTGTGGGTTGTATGACGTTACAACACATTTTTTACAACGCAACATCCATTGCAACGCATTCCATTACATTGCATGTAGGGTAAGTGTTGGATAGTGGAGGGGTAAAAATTACTATTCTAACTCCAGGGGGTGCAACAGTAGGGTAAGTGTTGGATAGTGTAGGGGTAAACATTACAATTCTAACTCCAGGGGGTGCAACAGTAGGGTAAGTGTTGGATAGTGTAGGGGTAAAAATTACTATTCTAACTCCAGGAGGTGCAACAATAGGGTAAGTATTGGATAGTGTAGGGGTAAAAATTGCTATTCTAACTCCAGGGGGTGCAACAGTAGGGTAAGAGTTGGATAGTGTAGGGGTAAAAATTACTATTCTAACTCCAGGGGGTGCAACAGTAGGGTAAGTGTTGGATGGTAATGGTATGCGTTGTAATGGTATGCGTTGTAATGACATGCGTTGTAGTGGTATGCGTTGTAGTGTCATGCGTTGTAATGGTTGCGTTGTAATGGCATGCGTTGTAATGGATGTTGCATTGTAAAAGTTTCGTTGTAATGGTAGTGCGTTGTAAAAGTTGCGTTGTAAAGGTTGTTTCCCTTTACTGTGTCCATCTCGATGAGGGCCTTGGTGGTACACCATACCGGTGGGAAGGCGGTACTCATGCGGCGGAGACTCAAAGCGAACGGTCTCCACCACCGCGCCACACTCACTTTTACCCCAAGATACTTCTGTTGCTGGATTTTAGATGCTCCCAAAGCATTCCTCGCTCAGACGAAGCAAGACGAGCCGGGTCAGTAAGACCCATGGGGAGGGTTGCCCTCTTCAGGTCTTTGATAAGACTGGAGCCATGCTGGCACATTCTGGGAGCCTGTGCCCATGGTGGAGCAAGTTGAGGCAAGTTTTAATTACTTGGAATGGCACACTGGAGTCAAGCTATCCTGGCTGAAGACGGCTGATAGCCAGAAACCGGTCCTTGGAAGCTTGATTCCCGTCCAGGAAATACATGGCTTGGCAGTTCGGGCTGGACTGTTCCCATGAGGCACAGGGTCAAGGCTGATTTGCATATGGCCATGTCCGATGGATTTAGGCCCAGATCTCTGTACTGGGGTGAATGTATGACAATGTTCTGCATTCTGTCCATCAACTGTTGTGTTTGCACATTGATGAGGGCACATTTTTCACCAGGTCTGTGAGTGCATGGCCAGCAAGAGAAGAGGCTGATAGCTTGTCTGGGTTTGCCAAGAAGCAGCAGGTGGGAGTTGTCGTCATAGATAGAGCGGCCCCTCCCTCTAAGGATAGTCTAGAAGAGCTGAACCTTTGATAACTGCCCATTCCACCGCCAGGATGTATCCACAGCGGTAAACAACCTTTACAACGCAATTTTTACCATGCAATGCCTTTACAACGCAACTTTTACAACGCAAACCATTACAACGCATTGCGCTGGGGGGTGCTCTAGGATAGGGAATATGTTTAATGTACTATCCAACACCTTCCCTACTATCCAGCGCCTAAAAGCACTATGCGTTGTAATGGTATGCGTTGTAAAAACCGCGTTGTAAAAGCATGCGATGTAAAAGAATGCGTTGTAATGTCATACATCCATCCACAGCACCCAGAGGCTGAGGGAAATGATGAAGAAAGCAGGCCTGGGAGGAGGTGGCAACAATAAGGGGCGCTGGGTGCCACCTTGCGCAATGTGGTGCAGCTGTGGAGGGGCAGGGGACGGAGGTGGTCACTGGTGGCCGGGGGACAACTGGGGCTCTTCCGGCAGAAGGCCCCGGCGTGGGGCTGAATACAGGTCCGCACCAGGTGGAAGGTGTGTTGTCTTGAGGCTTTGCAGCGTGGGCTGAGTAGGTCCACGTCGACAGGTCATGACATCTGATAACATAACATAACATGTGTATTTGTACAGCGCACGTTCACCACTACGTGTATCTTGGCGCTGAAAAACAGATGTTTGATGTTACCCAACTCAATGGTACTCATTTTATCGACCTCAGATGGATGAAAGGCTGAGTGGTCCACCAGGATCTGATGTCGGTGGTGGTGATGAGTAGAACCCAGTAAGGCTATTGGGAAAAAGAGAATTAGCACTGGGCAGGGGTGCTGCTTATATCTATGTGCTGCAGTTGTGTCACAATTACATGTTCAATTAATCATAAACCACACATGTTTATTATCAAAAAATAAATCTTTTTTTTATTTTATTATTATATTTTACTTTTATCAAAAATATTTTTTCATATGGTTAACAATTGATAATCATAACAATATCTAAAAACGTTATGTATGCAAAGGCATACTCAAGTATCAATGTATAAAAACTGGTCTCCTTCTATTCAATAGTGAATGTATCCTATATAAGAACATGGCCACTAAAAGAAACAGGTCCTAATCACCTGCCTATTAAATGCAAAACAGAAGTGAAACAATTCCCACATTAATACAAAAAAAGGGGAAAAAAGGGAGTATCAATACAAAATATAGAAGAAATAGGGGCTAGAACACTGGTTTCTGACAACAATTATCACCAACGCGTTTCGGTGTTGAACCTTCCTCAGGGTGATTGGACCAGTGGCATACCGCACAGCTGCTCGGAATCAGATGATATACTGATCTCGTGTACTAGTCAAAAATAGTTGTCCATCTAAAAAAGATTTCTCACTAATTGTAGGAGAGTAGGGTCTGCAATCCTATGATCACCCAGATTTTTGCTTTTTGCTGCACTGGTTTACGACTTTCCCTGGCTGTGGGCCTGCTAATCAGACCCACAGCCTAGCTGTTCTCACTATCCAAATTGTACTCAGGTACTGAATTGGCACTGGGCCCTCTCCAAGTCCCTGTACCCAGGGCTGAGGTGCACCCAGAAGTCTCCCAGGGGCTGAAGCATGTATTGTGCCACCCCTGGACTGACTAACTAAACTGACACAACTGGCTGCACGACAGCTGGGGCAAGGTGGTGTACTCACCCTTTGCTTTAGATATAGTATACCTATATCTAACCCTAAAATGGACACACAGATCTCCTATCAGTCACTCCTATGGCAGGCCTTAACAATCCTGGAGGCAGAGTGCTTGGAATCGTGTGAGATGGTGCTCTGGCATGAGCTGAGCCTGTCTGCGGCTTTCGGGATCCATCCCTTAGCCGTTTCCATGATATCGCATACCATATACTCTTAAGTGCATTATAATCCTCGCGGTTATATGCCAACTCTGGTATCGCTTTATCAAAACATGTCGAGTAAGGTGTCATACGAATTGGAATACTAATCCCTCGCCAATTCTGGCGACGGGGTTAGCATTCCACCCTTCTAGAGGGACACGACATGCATGTAGCCTGTAACCCCGGTTAAAGTCAAACAGAGCCTCAGCTCCACAAAATGGATGCTGCCACCGAGACACAAGTCTGCCCTCCTGCTGCTGGGAGTCCTCCCAGAGCAGGAGATAAGGACAAAGGGTTTCCTGCCAGGGGCGGTGCCAGCACCGTCCCAGACCGGATTTTGTGTATTGTAGGTAGGCAGGGCTTCAGAGGAAGGTGACTGCACGTGGCACCCCGGTGCTCACTGTGCATAGGCTGGCTTGAACCAGTTCCAGGGACACTCCAGACCCTGTGCTGGGGAAAAGCCCGCCAAGGAAGTGGGTGTAACCATCCCCCTCCTGGTCCCACCCATAGGGCAGGACCTAGTCGCTTGCCAGCCCCCTTTTCCCAGATAAAGGTAGAGACTGGCCCCCTTCCAAATCAGATCATCTTTGGAATCAAGACACGACTTTCTGCGAAAGGACATCAAGATTTCTTCTTCAAGATTCTCCCTTGTGGCTAAGGAGTAGTCACCCTGCATCCGCAGGCACCATCGCAAGAACACTGCGGTCTGCTGTAAGTCCTTCCTCCGGAATCCGACTGCCCAGCTCGACAAGACCCGGCTTCCCTGGCACCTCCGACCTCTACTCACCTCTACAGCCAAGCTGAGAACCGTGAGTGCGACGAGACCTCAAGGGACCGACTATTGCCAAGACTGCACGACTTCTGCACAGCAAGCCCGCCGAGTCATCTCCTGGTGGGTGCTTTGGGGTCCGAGAAGCCCCGACCCTGAGCAGCTCCAGCACCGAAGTGCAGCCTCCCAGCATCTCCACGATCTGCGTGGGGCCCTTCTGCTTTTTGCTGCTCACCGCGTTGTTTGGCTACTAGCCCGCTGGCTTGTGGCCTTCTGAACGACGCCCGACGACATTTCTGCTGCTGGTCTGGTTGCTCCAGACTGGCCCTTGCTCCCTTCCAGAAGAGGAGCACCCCGGACCCTCCTGGTCCACTCAAGACGCCATTTTGAGTCCACCGCGTGGGCTTGAATTAGCCAAGGCTTGTGGCCCAATCCTGGGTTCTTCGACGCCGACAGCTTCATCCATCGTGGGACAGCTCGCCTCTCCATCCTGGTCGCCGACAACGCCTCCTGGTCCGTGAGATCTGCAGAGCACAGCGTCGCCCACTCACCTAGTCGAGGTGACTACCATCCGGTGCCCTCCTGGTGCCCACTGACTACTGGCTAGTAGTCACGAACTTGGTCCCCTCTGCTTTCAGGTGTCATCCCTCTTCGATCCAGGCTTGGATCACTCGAACAATCTTCACTGGTCGCCTGCCAGCAACTCCTTTCTTCCAGGCTCCTGGTCCGGCAACGAGGATTCCCGACGTCTTTTGAGACCTATGCAGCTGCAGCCCCTGGGCTAGGTAACTTCGGCACTTCGGTGCCCCAGCATAGCCTCACTATCCAAGGGTCAGGATCCACTGTCGTTTTCTCCCTACCAGGTCGGGTTCGCCCGTGAACACTAACTTTAACTTTACTAGCTTCCATAGACTTTGTCCCGCATCCCGCGTGAGAGTGCACACTCTGCACCCGAGTCCCCTAGGCCTCCTAGAAGTAATCTAACGATTCCCTAGTCAAGTCCTAGCGATTCCAAAGCCTATTAGTACTGTACTTACCTGCTAGTAATTTCGCATTCCACTTTTAGAGTATATGGTTTTTCGTGCCCCTCGGGCATTTGTGTATAACGTGCTAACTTAAGTATTTTCGTAAGAGTTTTGTTGTGTGCCTAGCACCCTGTCCTCATAAAGAGTACAGGGTTGTTGTGATTCTAATAAATACATTGTTTATTTTCATAACACTTGTGTGGTGTCCTTTCACTGGGTGTTCAAGGGGTAATGTGATGGTAAAACAGCTGGCTTAACACGCCCTCTAGAGTCTTAGCCTTAGACTGCTCGTATCCATGCTACTAGGATAGCTGGTCTATAAGGTTGACTTACAACCAATCATCAATAAGGGTTGTTCGGACTGATATATAGTGATCACTAGAATAGTGAGCACTGCACATCTGGCCAACTTCTCACACTAATGATGTCTTGAGATGTAAGGATTTTCCTGAGAGTAGGTACAGCTGCTGACTCTTTTCTTGCTATTGTGAGTATTATTACTGCAAAGCAGATCCTTTTATCTTACGCATCCATGGATGCATGATTTAACCGCATCGCCGCTAGCGGTTTTTAAAAAAAAAGCTTTACATGACGAGCTGAGCGTCGCAACTCATGACGAGCTGAGCTCGTCATGAGCGGAGAAGGGGTTAAGGGCATAGCAATTCATTTATTGATGGAAATGATGATTCTTCCAAAGCGCTGCTGTCGCTGTCTAATAAATATCTAATGGCGACACTAAAAACAGGGTCTAAGCCTGCACAAAAGGCGCGCCCCCAGCGGCACCGGGGCGGCTGAGCACAGCGCGTCCTCCTGGCGACTGGCGCCCTGCAGCCTTCTACGGGAATTCTCCGGCCCGCAAACACAATGCAGGCTCAGGGACGGAGGTCCCCTGGGTGCGACCACCACCCGGAGAGGAAAGCTGGGATGGGGATTCACCGGGTACCGTTGGCTGGGCACCCAAGTAGCTCTTATTAAAGAAAAGTTTGGAGACCCCTGATTTAGAGAAACCATTATTTAATAAATAAAATGCTGTCATCCATTAATAAGTGCAGTTTCATTTGTCTTAAAAGTATAAAAAGGCTGATGTACCTGATGCAGATAAAAGTAGAGAGGTGGTCTCAGAAGTTATCCTGATTTCAGTTTTAACCTCTTGCGTGCTCGTGACGGAACCGTTCCGTCACAAGCCTCGGGTGAGCTGTGCTGGTGACGGAACGGTTCCGTCACGGCCCGCTCCCCGTGCCTTAGTGGCACGAATTCCGCGCCTGCGCTGAGCGTTCTATTGGGCGGGCGGGGCCGTGACGGAACCGTTTCGTCACAAGCACAGCTCACCCGAGGCTCGTGACGGAGCAGTTCCGTCACAAGCACGGGAGCGCCGCGCGCCCCCCCCCCCTTAGCGCTGCGGCGAAATAGCCGCCGCAGTGAAGGGGTTAATGTAGATTGTTTGACGCATTTTTCTTCGCAAAGATAGGACAGATACAAATGATCTATATGTGATTGATGAACAAGACTTTGTCTGGATTTTGGCCGTGATCCCTTCCAGGAACCTTCAAAATGATAAATTGAAATATGAAATAGTCTGCAGCGCAAATATTCAACTTTTCATGGTGGAGGATGAGTTGAAATCAAGATAATGCTGTCACCTCTTCATGGAGGAGTCTCGGGAGTACTAGGAGAATTTATATTCCATCGAGCTCTTTAAAGGCCATATTATCAAGAAAGGGCGATACATTATCGCCGCTTTAGCGGCAGGAAACAACCCAGGTTCTGGTGTTAACCTGGGCTTCTATGAGAATTCACAAGAACATATTATCAAGCCCATTATCGCCGCTTTAGCGGCAGTTTCCTGCCGATAATGTATCGCCCTTTCTTGATAATATGGCCCCAAGTCACTTTCGTAAGACTGTTTTGTTAAAGGTTTTCTTTACAAATGATCTGCGTGCCGGCGTTGTCTGATTGGGCGTGGCTACACGAGACAGTTATTGACACACACTGACTATCAGGTTATTAGTTTAAGAACAAGAAAAACAAAAACATGGTGTGATAAAAATACTTTATTGTAAAGTACTGGTTTTAGTGTATCTTGTTTGGTGCCAGCACATTCACAAAAAATAACCGAATTATTATGTGTTTATGAAGAAAATGTAACAACAATCAACCCAGCTCAAGACGCAATCTGCACGGCGGGTTGGAGGATGTATGGTTTCATTATAAACGTCTGAGGGCCATATGTATCATCCAAATTCGCACTCGCAAATTTTGCGATTCCTTAAATGCAATGTATGAAGCTAAAAAAAATTGCAAATTGTCCCTAAGGAATCGCAAATTACCACCAACTTCTAGTTGGTGGTAAGTTGCGAATTTCTTGAAAAATGCCCTTTTTTGCATTTTTCAAATTGCTATGTGACGCACATACATGCCTAAGGGCATGTATGTGCACCACATGTTCACCGATGCTTATTTCAGGGGTGCAACAGGGTGTCCTTTGGACACCCCTGCACCCTTGAAATTATTCTCAATTTGCGATTAGCAAATTGCAAATCGCAAATTGAGAAAAAATTCCCATTCCTTCCTATGGGCCTCCTGGCCCATAGAAATTAATGGGAAAGTATTTCTTAATTCAGAATCTGTAATTTGTGATTTCGCAATTAAGGAATATCAAGAAATCGCTAAAAATTTGCGATTTTCTTGATACATCCCAATTGGCGATTCTGAAATAGCGATTTCCTAAAAATCGATATTACAGAATCGCAAATTGGTACCTTGATACATATGGCCCTGAACTACACAAATAAATATTACATTATGTTTAACGGGAGAACTATAGGCCCTTGACGCTGACCAGGAGCGCGCTTGTGTGTGATGCATCGGCTGAGGGGCTGATTGCTCTTCAGCCATATTTATTTGAATATCTTTCAGTGCCAAAAGCTATTTATCTACTTCTGCTTTTAAAACTGGAAAAATAAAAGTCCCCAAGTTGCTCTGTTGTAAATGGTGAAACCCAGGTAGGTAGTCCCATGTTCTAAGATTGTAGTATACATTTTCCTGCAAAACCAGGGGCTTCATTTATGAGGCTGTGCGTCACTTTTACGCCGCGGATGCGTCACATTTTGTGACACACCAGCAGCATATAAAATGTGCCTTGTTGCACCATATTTACAAAGTGACGCATCTAGGCCCATAGGAATGAATGGGGAGATATTCCTTTATTGCGATTCGCAATTTGCGAGTCGCAATTAAGGAATTATTAGAAATCGCTATTTTCTTAGTGATTTCTTGATGCATAGAATTTTGCTATTCCTTAATAGTGAATCGTTATTTTTCGCTATTAATGAATAGCAAAATGTGTTCTTGATGAATCTGGGGGTAAATTGTCCCAGCTTTTCACTCCCAGGTTTGCAGCGCTAACCCATCGCCTGGTCCAGGAAGTCTGATATGAAAATAAAAGGGGGCAACAGTGCAGCCCTGTTTCAAGGTGTGGCTGCACTGCTCTTCGTAGGAAGACCTTTACGGGTGATGGCTGAATTTGCATCCCATTGTTTATATAAAATTCTGTAACAAATCACAGTGTGTGCTGTCAATCCCCCAAGACTGCAGTTTAAACCATAAACCACATCTGTCCACTCTGTCAAAAGAGGAGGACAAAGTAGCAAAAGTTTTCTCCTTCCTAATTGAAGGCTATGCTTAATCCTTATGTTTAGTGCCATGATGTTATCACTCGTCGTTGAATGTCACTCATAATTACACTGAAATTAAGAACATGTCACACATAGGAATCTGGAACCTAGGCAGCTATGTATTTATGAAAGCTATGTTTTTATGAATTGTAGGCTCAAGCGACTGGACATAAGCTGCACAATCAGGTTCAAGATACAAATGTATATGTTTTATGATCACAGGTCTCCAAAGATAGTCAAGTAATGAAACTGAAACAAAGGCATTACACCTGTGCATGAGACTAGCCAAGTTTCAAATTACCTTTAAATTGATACAAATATGAAAACCTAGCCGCTGAGCAAGCTAATCAGAAATTCATCCGGCTCAAATGCCAAGTATGAAACCAAGTTTTTTACTTGTCAAAAATTAGCACAGCTTGACCGCATGGTCAGCATGAGCTGAAGTTGGCTGCTCCTGTTACAGTTCACTTAGCCGAAAAAAACCTGAAACCTCACAGCCATTTCCCATTGCACACCTGCACAGTAAGTAACGTCATTGGATTTCCCATCACCCATCTGCACAGGAAGTGACATCACTGGTTTCCCACCCACAATTCCCTGTGTTTGCTCCTCCCTCCTCTCAGAGCCTATTCAATGTGGCTGGAGCGTGGATGTGCAGCGGAGGTTCAGAGCGAGTGCGTCACTGCACGACAAAAGGAAGCCAAGCTGCGGCTGGACCGTGTCCAGCACTAGGAAACCTGGTTCTCATCCTACCCAGCTGCGCTCTTCTGTGCTCTTAACCCCGGCCACTGCTTACCGCACTGCTGCCACAACACACCACACAACATAGAAGGAGCGTTCATGTGCACTTCTTGCACGTTCTCATGCACTCTCCCACACCATATACCCACCACTCCTGCAATACCAGCACCCAGCACCTGACTCACTCACTCACACTCACGCACACAAGCCACCCAACTTACACTCACACACGCCAAACACCACACTTGGATGCATACTCCTCAACACCCACTCGCTCACCAAACATGAGATGGAGATATGGGACCTACTGCACTATCAAGCTCCTGACCTGCTCTTTCTCACGGAAAATGGCTAATCCCCACCTGGGCAGCGGACATCGCTACAACCATAGCCAGCTACAAGAGTGCCGGGCAAAAGCATCAGCACAAGCCCAGAGGTGGAGTCACCATCATATTCAAAGATACCATCAGCTGCACCACCTACACGGACACACCTGTTAGCTACATGGAACACCTCTCATGCAAGGTCACATCACAGCCAACTTTTCCTGCTCGGAACCCTTGTGTACAGACCATCAGGACTCCACACACCTCACATTCAAGGTCACATCACAGCCAACTTTTCCTGCTCGGAACCCTTGTGTACAGACCATCAGGACTCCACACACCTCACATTCAAGGTCACATCACAGCCAACTTTTCCTGCTCGGAACCCTTGTGTACAGACCATCAGGACCACACCAATCTCGCCAGCTGCATCACGGACTGCATCGAAATCCTTGCCATCAACACCAGCACTTTCATCTTCCTCGTAGATCTTAACTTTCACCTAGAAGACCGCACCAACCCAAACTAACAATTAGTGCCGGTTCCGAGCACCGGAAACCACTGGCTCAAATTAAGCACTGCAAACTTTATAAGAAAACTATGAATCCCAGAATACTAACAGAGAACTAGACCTGACGAGTTGCTTCTGTCTGACATGTGACAGCTGGAGGTCTTTGGGACTGTCCCAGGGCACACATAGTACTTCAGTAGTGCTTCGAGGAAGGATGTGTCACGAGCCTAAAATATCCTGACCGTGACTGTCCCCATGTGACTCGGCTTCCTTCCACACTGGCCGCCGACGAGCCTGCACATGCTGGCCGCAACTGGTGCACTCAATTTAAAATGAAGGCCTAATGTCTGTGTAATCCGTTCCATCCGTCCGTCTGTCAGCTGCTCCACCAGTCAGTGCAGGGTTTCAACCACCCCAGGGGAAGGGCTGGCTGCTTCCTGTGTGCGGCTCTGCAGGACAGCAGGACACTCTGGAATAAACTTCTGTATGAACATTGTGACTTTTAAAGCATAAGCTTGGGATGTATGTCGTTTCAACGCATGCTTTTACCACGGATGCCTTTACAACGCGGGGATTACAAGGCAAGTCCTTACAACGACTTGCGTTGGGGGGCGCTGGATAGTGGAAAAGTTGAATTTTCGATTCCAACTCCAGTCCCCGTGGATAGCAGGGAAGGTGTTGGATAGAAAATTAAACTATTTCCTATCCAACAGCGCCCTCCAGAGAAAGTCATTGTAACGACTTTCGTTGTAATTCCTCGTTGTAATGGTAGTGCGGGGTAAAAGTTTCGTTGTAAACGATGTTCCCCATAGCTCGCATTTAATGCTAAGAAAATTGTCCTGCATAAAATATGTTTCAAGCAAAACAGCTGTCTTTATCTCCCATGCAATATAGGGTCTTCCGCCTGGTCTGGTGGGTGGTGCTGTGGCGGTCTGAGGCGGTGGTCTGTCAGGCTGATCGAAGAGCCTGACAAACAGACCGCCCGCCTCAGAGAGTCGAATGCACCTTCCTGCATGGGCTGGCATACATGCCACATCATGGAGGAACAGGGGGTGCAAGCCAGGGGGCACTACTTGTGCCCCCCCGCAGGCCCAGGAGCAGCAGGGGGCCCTATTAGGGCGTCTTCGTTGCCTCTCCCCTACCCTTTTCATGGCTGGCCCACTGCCATGAAGAGTGGCAGACAGGCAATTACTGATATGCTTGGTGGTCCCTGTAGGTGGCAGATGTTGCACAGCTGTTCTAATTTTCTTCCATTGGTCTTCTTGGTGGAAGTGATGGCAGAGATAATATTACTTTCTCCTATTTTTCCCACTAGGTGGCAGTGTTCACACAGCCCACAGCAGATAAAATAAGTAAAGCTTTTCACTAGATGGATGTGTTGACAAGGTTGCTATCCTTTTTTTCCTATTTCACTCAGTAGGTGGCAGTGTTGACACAGCTAGTATCATTGTCTCCCATTGGTCCCCGTAGGTGGCAGTGTTGACACAGCTAGTATCATTCTATCCCTCCGCTATCCTTCTCAATCCAAATAACTGATTAACCCTTTGGATGCGTCGGACGGCTCCTGTCTGTCCGACGCTACGGGTGGTGTGTGCGTCGGACGGCTCCTGTCCGTCTGACGCTATGGGTGGTGTGTGCGTCGGACGGCCGGGAGCCATCCTAATTGTGCACACGTGAAATTTTCACACACTGCGGGAAAATTTTGCACGCATCCAAGGGGTTAATACCCACCATTCAAATTACTTTCATTATTCACCATATAAATTCACCAGTAATCCTTATGGGTTCCAGAGTAGCGTGCTACTCGCCAAGATAGTGCTTCAACAAGCGGTATATAAATGCAAACCTTTTTTAATTTCTTCTATCCCTCCGTTATCCTTCTCAATATAAATAACTGACTAATATCCACCACTCAAATTACTTTCATATTTCACTATACTAATTCACCACTAATCCTTTTGGTTTCCGGAGTAGCGTGCTACTCCCCCCAAAAAACTGTTTGACCTCTCGTCAGGGGCAGTAAGCGCTATAGAAATGCAATTACAATAGGTGACAGTGTTGACACAGCTGGTATCATTGCCTCCCATTGGTCCCTGTGGGTGGCAGTGTTGACACAGCTAGTATCATTGTCTCCCATTGGCCCCTGTAGGTGGCAGTGTTGACACAGCTAGTATCATTGTCTCCCATTGGTCCCTGTAGATGGCAGTGTTGACACAGCTAGTATCATTGTCTCCCATTGGTCCCTGTAGATGGCAGTGTTGACACAGCTAGTATCATTGTCTCCCATTGGCCCCGTAGGTGGCAGTGTTGACACAGCTAGTATCATTGTCTCCCATTGGTCCCTGTAGGTGACAGTGTTGAAAGAGCTAGTATCATTGTCTCCTATTGGTCCCTGTAGGTGGCAGTGTTGACAGAGCTAGTATCATTGTCTCCCATTGGTCCCTGTAGGTGGCAGTGTTGACACAGCTAGTATCATTGTCTCCCATTGGCCCCGTAGGTGGCAGTGTTGACACAGCTAGTATCATTGTCTCCCATTGGTCCCTGTGGGTGGCAGTGTTGACACAGCTAGTATCATTGTCTCCCATTGGTCCCTGTAGGTGGCAGTGTTGAAAGAGCTAGTATCATTGTTTCCTATTGGTCCCTGTAGGTGGCAGTGTTGACAGAGTTAGTATCATTGTCTCGCATTGGTCCCTGTAGATGGCAGTGTTGACACAGCTAGTATCATTGTCTCCCATTGGTCCCTGTGGGTGGCAGTGTTGAAACAGCTAGTATCATTGTCTTCCATTGGTCCCTGTGGGTGGCAGTGTTGACACAGCTAGTATCATTGTCTCCCATTGGTCCCTCTGGGTGGCAGTGTTGACACAGCTAGGATCATTGTCTCCCATTGGTCCCTGTAGATGGCAGTGTTGACACAGCTAGTATCATTGTCTCCCATTGGTCCCTGTGGGTGGCAGTGTTGACACAGCTAGTATCATTGTCTTCCATTGGTCCCTGTGGGTGGCAGTGTTGACACAGCTAGTATCATTGTCTCCCATTGGTCCCTGTGGGTGGCAGTGTTGACACAGCTAGTATCATTGTCTCCCATTGGTCCCTGTAGGTGGCAGTGTTGACACAGCTAGAATCATTGTCTCCCATTGGTCCCTGTAGGTGGCAGTGTTGACACAGCTAGTATCATTGTCTCCGATTGGTCCCTGTAGGTGGCAATGTTGACATAGCTAGTATCATTGTCACCCATTGGTCCCTGTAGGTGGCACTGTTGACACAGCTAGTATCATTGTCACCCATTGGTCCCTGTAGGTGGCACTGTTGACACAGCTAGTATCATTCTCTCCCATTGGCCCCGTAGGTGGCAGTGTTGATACAGCTAGTATCATTGTCTCCCATTGGCCCGGGAGGTGGCT
Source organism: Lissotriton helveticus (assembly GCF_964261635.1). NCBI lineage: Eukaryota > Metazoa > Chordata > Amphibia > Caudata > Salamandridae > Lissotriton > Lissotriton helveticus. Next base: position 33,058,964 of record NC_136067.1, on the reverse strand, counting down.
GTGCTGACACAGCTAGTATCATTGTCTCCCATTGGCCCCTGTAGATGGCAGTGCTGACACAGCTAGTATCATTGTCTCCCATTGGCCCCGGAGGTGGCTGTGCTGACACAGCTGGTATCATTGTCTTCCGTTGGTCCCCTGTAGGTGGCAGTGTTGACCCAGCTAGTATCATTGTCTCCCATTGGTCCCTGTAGATGGCAGTGTTGACACAGCTAGTATCATTGTCTTACATTGGTCCCTGTGGGTGGCAGTGTTGACACAGCTAGTATCATTGTCTCCCATTGGCCCCGTAGGTGGCAGTGTTGACACAGTTAGTATCATTGTCTCCCATTGGTCCCTGTAGATGGCAGTGTTGACACAGCTGGTATCATTGTCTCCCATTGGTCCCTGTAGGTGGCAGTGTTGACACAGCTAGCATCATTGTCTTCCATTGGTCCCTGTAGATGGCAGTGTTGACACAGCTAGTATCATTGTCTTCCATTGGTCCCTGTAGGTGGCAGTGTTGACACAGCTAGTATCATTGTCTTCCATTGGTCCCTGTAGGTGGCAGTGTTGACACAGCTAGCATCATTGTCTCCCATTGGTCCCTGTAGATGGCTGTGTTGACACACTTAGTATCATTGTCTCCCATTGGTCCCTGTAGGTGGCAGTGTTGACACAGCTAGTATCATTGTCTCCCATTGGTCCCTGTAGATGGCAGTGTTGACACAGCTAGTATCATTGTCTCCCATTGGCCCCGTAGGTGGCAGTGTTGGCACAGCTAGTATCATTTTCTCCCATTGGTCCCTGTGGGTGGCAGTGTTGACACAGCTAGTATCATTGTCTCCCATTGGTCCCTGTAGATGGCAGTGTTGACACAGCTAGTATCATTGTCTCCCATTGGTGCCTGTGGGTGGCAGTGTTGACACAGCTAGTGTAATTTTCTCCCATTGGTCCCGTAGGTGGCAGTGTTGACACAGTTAGTATCATTGTCTCCCATTGGCCCCGTAGGTGGCAGTGTTGACACAGCTAGTATCATTGTCTCCCATTGGTCCCTGTAGATGGTAGTGTTGACACAGCTAGTATCATTGTCTCCCATTGGGCCCGTAGGTGGCAGTGTTGACACAGCTAGTATCATTGTCTTCCTTTGGTCCCCGTAGGTGGCAGCGTTGACACAGCTAGTATCATTGTCTCCCATTGGTCCCCGTAGGTGGCAGTGTTGACACAGCTAGTATCATTGTCTTCCATTGGTCCCAGTAGATTGCAGTGCTGACACAGCTAGTATCATTGTCTCCCATTGGCCCCGTGGGTGGCAGTGATGACACAGCTAGTATCATTGTCTCCCATTGGTCCCCGTAGGTGGCAGTTTTGACACAGCTAGGATCATTGTCTTCCATTGGTCCCTGTGGGTGGCAGTGTTAACACAGCTAGTATCATTGTCTTTCATTGGTCCCTGTAGATGGCAGTGTTGACACAGCTAGTATCATTGTCTCCCATTGGTCCCTGTGGGTGGCAGTGTTGACACAGCTAGTATCATTGTCTCCATTGGTCCCTGTGGGTGGCAGTGTTGACACAGCTAGTATCATTGTCTTCCATTGGTCCCAGTAGATGGCAGTGCTGACACAGCTAGTATCATTGTCTCCCATTGGCCCCGTGGGTGGCAGTGATGACACAGCTAGTATCATTGTCTCCCATTGGTCCCCGTAGGTGGCAGTTTTGACACAGCTAGGATCATTGTCTTCCATTGGTCCCTGTGCGTGGCAGTGTTGACACAGCTAGTATCATTGTCTTTCATTGGTCCCTGTAGATGGCAGTGTTGACACAGCTAGTATCATTGTCTCCCATTGGTCCCTGTGGGTGGCAGTGTTGACACAGCTAGTATCATTGTCTCCATTGGCCCAGTAGGTGGCAGTGTTGACACAGCTAGTATCATTGTCTTCCATTGGTCGCTGTGGGTGGCAGTGTTGACACAGCTAGTATCATTGTCTCCCATTGGACCCGTAGGTGGCAGTGTTGACACAGCTAGTATCATTGTTTCCCATTGGTCCCCGTAGGTGGCAGTGTTGACACAGCTAGTATCATTGCCTCCTATTGGCCCCGTAGGTGGCATTGTTGACACAGCTAGTATCATTGTCTCCCATTGGTCCCTGTGGGTGGCATTGTTGACACAGCTAGTATCATTGTCTCCCATTGGTCCCTGTGGGTGGCAGTGTTGACACAGCTAGTATCATTGTCTCCCATTGGCCCCGTAAGTGGCAGTGTTAACACAGCTAGTATCATTGTCTCCCATTGGCCCCGTAGGTGCCAGTGTTGACACAGCTAGTATAATTGTCTCCCATTGGCCCCGTAGGTGGCAGTGTTGACACAGCTAGTATCATTGTCTTACATTGGTCCCTGTGGGTGGCAGTGTTGACACAGCTGGTATCATTGTCTCCCATTGGTCCCAGTAGGTGGCAGTGTTGACACAGCTAGTATCATTGTCTCCATTGCTCCCTGTGGGTGGCAGTGTTGACACAGCTAGTATCATTGTCTCCCATTGGCCCCGTAGGTGGCAGTGTTGACACAGCTAGTATCATTGTCTCCCATTGGTCCCTGTAGTTGGCAGTGTTGACACAGCTAGTATCATTGTCTCCCATTGGTCCCAGTAGATGGCAGTGTTGACACAGCTAATATCATTGTCTCCCATTGGTCCCCGTAGGTATCAGTATTGACACAGCTAGTATCATTCTATCCCTCAGCTATCCTTCTCAATCCAAGTAACTGATTAATACCCACCACTCAAATTACTTTCAATATTCACTATACGAATTCACCACTAATCCTTATGGGTTCCGGAGTAGCATGATACTCGCCAAGAAAGTGCTTCAATACCCCATCAGGGGTACCAAGCGCAATATAAATGGAAACTTTTTTCCCCTCTGCTATGCTTCTCAATACAAGTAACTGACTAATATCCACCACTCAAATTGCTTTCGTATTTCACTATACTAATTCACCACTAATCCTTATGGGTTCCAGAATAGCCTGCTACTCGCCGCGTCATCTCCAGTCCACAGTTTCTGAGAACAACAACCCGGAAGAAAACCAACACGTAACCTCTGAGACCACATCAAGGGCGCCCTCCATAATGTGTTGAACAGCAGAGGCCTAGAGCCAAATGAAGCTACTGGGCAACCATGTGGGTGGCGGGGGGAGGGGGATGGAAGAAAAGTGTGGCAGGGGGAAGCGACGGGGGCCGAGGGGGCATTTAAGACCCTCTACTGCGTCGGTAGGGAGACATTGAGTACCCTTTCGATATCGTTTGGCGGCACATGTAGTGTTGCGCTCTAGTCGTTGCGCTGTGACGCGACGACGTAGAGCGTAACCGCCATGTTGAACAGAGAGTGCGGAGCCCGCGGAGAGTGCGGTTGTGGCTCCCAGCGCTCTTACAACGCGCATATTAAAATAAGGGTTTACCCTCAACCTGCCTCCGCCTTTCCTTTGAGGGGTAAGCACCCTGCTACAGAACACTTCTAGGGAATGTAGGGGTGCACCCGTGATGGGGGGTACCCACGATAAGCTCCCTCAAATGGCAGATGCCGTTCCAGCCTGTGTCCACACCAGGGCATACATCCAGCGCGGCTCCCCGGCAATAGTCGAGGAGGGTTGCCCTACTGGCTCAGAGCCAGCGGCTGAAAAATGATATTTTTTAATGGTTTTATTTTCTAGCTGCTGGCTGAGCCAGCGTGTGCAGGGAGGGGCGGGGCCGGGCCATGGGAGGGGGAGGAGGAGTGATTGATGCACTTTAAAGTGAGCATGGGCCATATGTATCAAGCAAATTCGCACTCGCAAAGGCCAACATTCGCAATTTCGGCCTTTGCGAATGCGAATTTGCTACATGGTATGTATTAAGCAAAATCTGGTGCAAAATAAGGAATCACAAAATTTGCGATACTTATTTTGCAATTGCATTTAAGGAAATGCAATGTATGAAGCAAAAAAAATTTGCAAAATGTCCATAAGGAATCGCAAATTACCACCAACTTCTAGTTGGTGGTATGTTGCGAATTCCTTGGAAAATGCAAATTTTTTCATTTTTCAAAGTGCCATGTGACGCACATACATGCCCTTAGGGCATATATGTGCGCCACATGTGCACCCATGCATATTTCAGGGGTGCAACAGGGTGTCCTCTGGACACCCCTGCACCCTTGAAATTATTCTCAATTTACGATTATCAAATTGCAAATCGCGAATTGAGAATAATTTCCCATTCATTCCTATGGGCCTCCTGGCCCATAGAAATGAATGGGAAAGTATTCCTTAACTGCGATTCGCAATTTTCTAATCGCAATTAAGGAATTTAAGAAATTGCTGAAAAAATGCGATTTTGTACATACATACCCATTTGCGATTCTCAAATAGCGATTTCTTAAAAATCGCTATTTGAGAATCGCAACCCACCTGCTGTGTGCCTCGCACCTCCTGTATCCACCCCACCACTCCTAATCTTTGTCGGCCGCCACTGTAAACATTCACTTGGATGGTGAGTGCAATCATGTAGAGTGCAGATTAAGTAAGGTTGTGGGGGTGCAATTCTCACGCATGGAGATCACTTGTGTGGGGGTGATGATGTGTGTCGCGGGGCCTGAGACATGGGGCACGAAGGAGTGTCCTGATTATTATCATTCAGAAATGGAGCCCAGACTTGGAGGCAGGTTTCAACTTCATCTTGCAGTTTGTAGATAATTTTTTCATAGGAGCCGGTCTTGTAAATATTGACAACCCATTCCTTGTGTGCGGCCCTATGTGGGACGCGCCAGACTGCCAGTGGCACAGAATGCATAGCTTGGCCGCAGTCAACGCTGTGGCCAGTAAGCGGCCTTCGTGATTGGTCAAGGTATGGACATCAGCGGTGTCGTGGAGTACTATCATGTGGTGCAGCTGTGGCATAAGGCTAGCAATGGATCCACTTAGGGTGGGGCCCACAAAGTGTGATTATCAGGGCAGTCCCTTAGTAAGCTCATGCTCAGGGTCACTCATCACACGGCGGTCACCACCGAGCCAACTAGTAGAGTAACGAAGCAAACCAGGTTTTTTCAGTTTCACTGCTGTCCAAAACGGATCAATGACAAAATATAGAATACACAAATATAGAATATCCAAAATTAATTCTAAATGAATATCAATAAATAAATTAACATATTTAACTAATTACAATTAAATTACTTCCGACCCTATTCCCCTATACACCCACAACCCGCTACGGAAAATAAATTAATACAATTTCCATAATTATCAATTAATCAATTAATAAACATTAATGGCCAATTAAAAATTAATTACCAATTAAATATTAATTAATTACAAATGAATAATTAATTAACAATTAATTCAAAATAAATACCAATAAATAAAATAACATATCTAATAAATTACAATTAAATTACTTTCTACCCTATTCCCCTATAAACCCACAACCCGCTACAGAATTAAATTATGCCAAAATTAAAAAACATAACATAAAAAAACACTTAAAAAATTCGATATTATTAAAAATTCAATATATTTTAATACCTATGTTATATACTTCGATATTTTAACTTGTATATTTAAAAAATCGATATTACATTACTTACCATAAATTCGATATTTTTCGCCACTATATTCTGTCCATTCGATATTTTGTCCATTCTATATTTTGACTTCGATATTTGTGCTATTCTATATTTTGGATTCAATATTATGTCTGTATACCGTCCAAAACTGACCTTGGAGCGCCTTAAAGAGGCAGTACTTTATGCTTGGCTCCCTAGCCCCTGGTCCTCATTAGCTCCGCCCAGTCCTCAGCGTAGTCTATGTTAAGCCGTTCCTTCCATCGGGCTCAGAGTCTCAATAGCTGGGGTTGGGAGTATAGAGATGCCGTATAAGCAGATTGTAAAGTCTGACATTACCCTTTCAATGGTCCCCAGCAGTGAAGGGTCAGAAGGGACGGCTGGATGACCCATGGCGGTGGCCCCAGTCTACAGGGAAGGCAGCGGCGCAGGAGTAGATATTTCCACTGTTGACTCCTTGGGCGATGGAATTCTTCTGCAGCTCCTCAAAAAATGTGAGAGTGCCTTGAGACAGGACATGGTTCAATTGTCTGATACCCGCCTATCATCACTGTCCGCAGTGAAGCATGACCCTTGAATTTGATGGTTATTATTGTGCTAAAGAGGTGGCTTGTCATGTATGCTGCTGCGAAAACAAATGATGGACAAAATGCTGAACATTGTCAAACATTCCCCCCAATCAAGATCTGGGTTTAATCCATCATTCTTTAGCCCACTCTGCCACCCCAGTTCAGACATGGCCATATGCAAATCAGCCTTGACCCTGTGCCTCATGGGAACAGTCCAGCCCGAACTGCCAAGCCATGTCTTTCCTGGACCGGAATCAAGCATCCTAGGACCGGTCCCTGGCTATCAGTCGTCTTCAGCCAGGATAACTTGACTCCAGTGGTGTGGAGAGCCTGGGACTCAGGTCTGAGCATACCCATCCCACTAGGGGTGACAAATGCAAAAATAACAATTGATGGACAGAATGCAGAACAATGTCATACATTCACCCCAGTACAGAGATCTGGGCCTAAATCCATCGTTTTTTTGCTCACCACACCACCCCAGTTCAGACATGTCCATATGCAAATCAGTCTGACCCTGTGCCTCATGGGAACAGTCCAGCCCGAACTGCCAAGCCAAGCCTTCCCTGAACCGGAAACATGCTTCCGAGGACCGGTTTCTGGGTAACAACCTTCATCAGGCAGGCTTGCTTGAATCCAGTGGCCAGGTGAACAAGGGACTCACGTCTGAGCATACCCAGCCAACTTAGGGCAAACAAAGCGATACCAAAGGGGATGATGAACGGAGCGTTTGAGCAAATCAAACACTCACCCCCAGTCACAGATCTGGGTTTAATCCATCACCGTTCTTTAGCCCACTCTGCCACCCCAGTTTTGACCCAGCCATATGCAAATCAGTCTTGAACCTGTGCCTCATGGGAACAGTCCAGCCCGAACTGCCAGGCCAGGTCTTCCCTGGACTGGAATCAAGCATCCTAGGACCGGTTTCGGGGTATCACCCCTCATCAGCCAGAGATGTAATGGGAGATATTAAGGTGCAAAGGTTTGTGGGCTGGTTGTGCCAGACCCATGGAAAGCAAAAGACAGATCAGAGCGTGGCCATGATTGTTTTAGGATTAAGTTATGGGCCACTAGCACAATCATTGATTGAGAAATAAGAAAGGAGTTGTTTCTGGACTGGGTGTCGTGGACCAGTCAGTAGTAAGATTATTTACCTCTCAACCAGGTTTGAAACACTCTGTACATCAAGCTGGCCATGGTTGGTTAGGACTTTGCTCATGACTGCCCTCTTGCTGGGTTACTGGCCACAACCAGTATTGCATCATGGGTCAAATTCCAATCACTCTCTATGAACAGTAGTGTGGTGCCCATATCTGTATGATGCATCTAAGCCGGAGGAGGAATGTCTTATAGTCCCAATGGGTGCATAGACCAAGCCTACACTCAACGCTCAAGCTGAGTGTGGCAAAGACGTACCTGCCCTCTGGATCAGTTCAAGTGTATAGCCCTGTGCGTACGAGTATTCTCTGCAGGCGGATGGGAATAATGAGTTGTAAAACAGAAAATGGGAGGGAGGCCAAGAACCCAGAGTGAGTTATGGGGAATATGCTTTAGTCGGTAGATGTAAACATCTAGGGTTAGGGTCTCGGGCACCCATGAGACCCAGGGCCGGCTGGCCATTGCAGGCATCGGGCATTTACCCAGGAGGTTGGAAGGGTGGGCTGATTTTTCAGAAGCAGGGGCTGGTTTTGTTACTGGGGATTGGTTTTGAAGCTGCTCTGCAATATCGTCCCCCAGTAACAAAAGCAGCACCTGCGCATCCGAGCCCCCACGCCCCAGGGCTGGTCTGCCAAATTGCCAGGGCTGCTTTAGGTTCCCATTCTGGCTGTGGTAAGACCCCAGGGAGGGCCAGGATGGATGGTTATGTTACGTTAGTGGAGCCCACAGAGGTGGTGGCGTAGAGACCTAAGGCGAACGTTACATGGGGAGGTTAGCCGTGATGCTGTCCACAACCCATGAGAGAAATAGGGTGTTATGGTGGCGGGGCAGGGATGCAGTGATGGAGCCTGCATTTATAAGAGAGGAGCAGGTAGTGACTGAGACGGGTGTGACTGTGTCGCTGTGGTGGGTCTAGACCTGTTGTGTTGGGGGGATGTGCGTCAGTACTCTATGGGCCCGATTTACAGAATTAACTTTAGACAAAATCCTAAACTTACTACTTTTGGTATTCACAGAATGCACTTACTACTTTTGGTATTCACGGAATAGATTTAAGACTACTAACTTTACGTCCTCACTCGGGCCGGAAATTCCGGCCCAGAGGCGGAGCTTCCGGCATGGAGGTGGAGCTTGTGGCCCGGAGGCGGAGCTTCTGGCCCAGCAGTGGAGATTTCAGCCATGGCTAAATCCCCACCTCCGAGCCGGAAGCTCTGCCTCCGGGCCAGAATTTCAGGCCCGAGTGCGGACGTTAAGTTAGTAGTCGTAAATCCATTCTGTGAATACCAAAAGTAGTAAGGGCATTCTGTGAATACCAAAAGTAGTAAGGGCATTCTGTGAATACCAAAAGTAGTAAGGGCATTCTGTGAATACCAAAAGTAGTAAGTGCATTCTGTGAATACCAAAAGTAGTACGTTTAGGATTTTGTCTTAAGTTAATTCTGTGAATCGGGCCCTATGTGAGGATTAGGATCAGCGCCGCACCTGGGGGTAGCAAATCTTGCAGCAAGGCGGGAAGAAATTAAACAATGAAGAAATACATGCAAACATTTCAAGACAAGCAAACATTTCAAACAGTGCAAGTAGCAGGTACTCATCTGCCTGCCAGTGGAGGGGTGTGTGGGAATGATCATGGATTGTCTTTGCCCGGTTCAGCTTCAATCTTCAGTGGTGAACGGGACTTATCCTACTCTCCGAGCTGTGTGAGTTCCATCATCACTTTGAAATCTCTATCCTCCCATTTTGGGACCTGAACACTTGCCCTTGTATCCTTCCCACCCATAAGGGCTTCCCATCGTCCCCCGGTGCCGAGGCATTTGTGGTAGTGAGAGGAGATGCAGTGTCCATTGCCACTACCTGCAAACCTTCCAGGAAAGACCAAAGTTCTCCAGAGTTAGTGAGGTGTTTGGATTTGCCATTGGCTGTGATCCACATCTGTGTGAGTTCAAAGAGTCCATATTTGATGTCCCTTTTCCACAGCATTGGACGGAGTGCCAGGAAACCTTTTCATTTCTTGTGGGTTTCTAGCAAAAAGTGCACCATGATTCGTATCCTAGCTCTGTCATAGTCATACGGGCAATGTTTGAGGGCGGCGGTGAGTTCCTGGTGGGCTTGTTCATGGAGGAGAAAGCATGTAATGATTGGTCTGGCTTTCACATTGGACCCAGGCCTGTAGGGGCCTATTCTGTGCACCCTTTGTAGTTCCAACGGCAGAGAGAAGATAAGTCCAGAAAGGCGGGGAAGCAATTTGCAGAGGATGCCTCAGACATCATCTTGTTCCACCTTTTCTGGGATGCCAAAGAAATGAACGTTGTCCCTGCGGCTTCTATCTTCTAGATCTGCTGCCTTTGTCCACCAGTGCAAGAGATCAGTGTCCCATGAGGTGGAGGCCTCCACCCGTGACTCCAGAGTCATCAAGCTTTTGTCCAGTCCTTCTATTTTGTCATGGAATGCTCCAATATCCACCCAGAAGAATTTTGTGGCCACTGTGAGGGCAGTTAATTTTGTGCCCCACTGCTGTAATTTTCTTGAGGGTGAGATTCATCCTCGTTGACTCGTAATGTCCAGACAGTGGGGGCGTGGCTCATTTACTGGGCACCACAAACTCTGTGAAAAGTGAGCTTCCACAATGACTTCCCAGTGTCCAACACCGCATGGCTGGCAATGGCATCAGCGGACGCTTACCTGTGTGCTGTGTCCCTTTAACCCCTTGCGGCGCTCCCGTGCTCATGACGGAACCACTCCGTCACGAGCCTCGGGTGTGCTGTGCTTGTGACGGAACGGTTCCGTCACGGCCCGCTTGCCGCGCCTGCGCGGCGCGAATTCCGCGCCTGCGCTGAGCGTTCTATTCGGCGGGCAGGGCCGTGACGGAACCGTTCCGTCACAAGAACAGCTCACCCGAGGCTCGTGACGGGGTGGTTCCGTCACGAGCACGGGAGCACTGCGCGGCCCCCTTACCCCTTAGCACTGCGGCAGAACAGCCGCCGCAGTGAAGGGGTTAATGGCAAGGACTGCATGGTCAAAGGGCAAGTCTCATTCGATTCCCTAGTCGAGGTCTGGAGGGAGGTATTTGGTGGCTCCGGTTAGCTCACAAACCTCTTGATATTCCCACACTATCAGCCAGGTCGAGGGAGCTTGTTGGTGCAGAAGGTGGAGGGACAAGCCTCTGTGGGCGGTGGGTGTCCAGAGAGTGGGAGGGGGCACACAGATCAGTTTGAGATTGGGATAGTGCTCTTGAGTGCTAGGATATGCAGTCTGCTGTTAGGCGTCGTGGGTGCCTCCAGCAATAGACATCAAGCTTAGCCACCGGTGAGGAGGTGATCATTGAGTGAGGCTTTAGGGACCGCTGCAGCACAGAGCTGGGATTCAAAAAAGCACCGGAGCTCCAGAATCAGATGGCCATATTCACCAGTAGCCTGACCCTGCCGTGCTTATCAGTCTTGACCCTGCTCCAGTGGGAACAGTCCAGCCCAAACTGCCATGCCAGGTCCTCCCTGAACCAGAACCCAAGCAAACAAGAACCGGTTTCGCCCTACTTAGGGCTCATCAGCCAGGTATAGCTTGATTCCAGTGACACAATGTGATACCCACGTCTGGGCATGTGCATCCGACTTAGGGCGACACACTAAAGTATACAAAAAAGCAATAGATGGAAGGGTTGAATTAATCTCAGCAACTTAATCACTCTGCCCGCATCAGCGTTATTTTACACACCATGCCATCTCAGTTTGGACCCTTCCATATGCAAATCAGTCTTGACCCTGCTCCAGTGGGAACAGTCCAGCCCGAACTCCCAGGCCAGGTCCTCCCTGGACCCGGAAACAAGCATCCTGGGACCGGTTTGGTCCTATCTAGGGCTCATCAGCCAGGTATAGCTGGTGTGCACGGGTCCCGGGTCTGGGTATATCCATCCCACTTAGGGGGAACCACTAAAGTATACAAAAAAGGGATGGGTTGAATGCTTGAATTAATCTCAGGACTGGTAAGTACTCTGGCCACATCCGAGTCCATGTATTCTGCCCACCATGCCACCTCAGTTTGGACCCAGCCATATGCAAATCAGTCTTGACCCTGCTCCAATGAGACGGGTCTCTGAGAAACTCAAGTTTCTAATGCGTGTGGGCAGGTCCATCTGTCCAGAGGTCCCGCGCTGCCTCGTGTCAGGTGTGTCTCCTTAAGTCCACCTGAAGAGTTTGAGAGTTCTCACACCGGTGTGAGACCCACAGTCCAGAGCTCTCAAGCTGTCTTGCCCCTGCTAGCTCCCGCCTTCTCAAGAGCTCTAGTCATCCATGTGCTGTCTGAGTAGCTCGTCGCGTGCCCTTCCCTGCTTTGCATGCTGGTACTTGTAGTCTTTCATTTAGAATAAGAAAAGCAAAACTACAAATCCCAGAATACTACCAGAGAACTGGACCTGCTGAGTGGCTTGTGTCTGACATGTGACAGCTGGGGGTCTTTGAGACTGACCCAGGGCACACATAGCATCAGCCCAGCGGTGCTTCGAGGAAGGATGTGTCACGAGCCTAAAATACCCTGCTCGTGACTGTCCCCGTGTGACTCGGCTTCCTTCCACACTGGCCGCCGACGAGCCTGCGCATGCTGGCCTCAACTGGTCCACTCAATTTAAAATGAAGGCCTAATTTCTGTGAAATCCGTTCCATCCGTCCGTCTGTCCGTCTTTCAGCTGCTCCACCAGTCAGTGCACGGTTTCAACCACCCCAGAGGGCAGTCTGTCTGCCTCCTGTGTGTGCCTGTGCTGGACAGGACACTCTGGGACAGGCAGTGGGTGAGCAAAACTCTATTTATTGCATCCTCCTGAAGCACACCTGCGTAAAAATTGTGCCTTTTGTAGCACATTTCCTTCTTTGAAAGTAAGAAAATAGTTTTGCATAACACACGTTTCCAGCAAAACTTCAGTCTCAATATTCACAGAAAGACTTTGGAACTGGTCGACTTGCAGAGAAATATTCTGAAACCTTCGCCATCCTTCACAGAAACGAACCTCAAAATGTAAACTTGCAGAAAAAACATCTGCATTTCTTTTGCAGCTTGGCTAGCGTGATTAGAGTTAAAATCATCTCCAGATGTGAATACATTTTCTCATGGGTGAGGCTAAAAAAGGAAAGTTAGGGAAGTTTCTAAAGAGCATAAGTTGCAGACTATGTAAAAACTAAGGGGCATATTACCAACAAGTAGCAATATTTATCGCTAAATGCGCTTAGCGACTTTTTTTATCGCTGCCTATCGCTGGAAATTTTAGCGGAGAAAACATGCTATTAGCAACATTTTTCTCCATTGTGCTAAAATATCCTGCGACAGCGGCGAAATGCGAGAATATCGCTGAGTATTCAGCGATATTCTCGCATTAGCGACGAAATGCTCTTAGCCATGTTATCCACCTCCCATTGGATAACATGGCTAAGAACTGGTCTGAGCAGGCATTGTTTTTTGGAGATAGCGGGAATATTTCCATTGCTACACCTGCCTTGCTAATAGGCGACAGTGACGTTAGCGAATGCTTTCAGTCTCTAACTGGTTGGGTACGCCCACTTTGCATGTCATTAGCGATAAATATCACGGGCCCCAAAATACTAGTTGGTGGTAAAATGCGAATTCCTTGACAAATGCAAATTTTTGCAGTTTTCATGTGCGCCACATGTGCACTCATGCATATTTCAGGGGTGCAACAGAGTGTCCTTGAAATTATTCTCAATTTGCGATTAGCAAATTGCGAATCGCCATTTGAGAATAACTTCCCCTTCAATCCTATGGGCCTCCTGGCCCATAGAAATGAATGGGAAAGTATTCCTTAATTGCGATTCGCAATTTGCTAATCGCAATTAAGGAATTTTAAGTAATCGCAAAAGAATGCGATTTTGTACATACATACCCATTTGCGATTCTCAAGTAGCAATTTCTTAAAAATCGCTATTTGAGAATCGCAAATGGATATCTTGATACATATGGCCCTTAGATACCGGAGATAGTAAAACTGAGGGTAAGTTGGAAGGAGAAGAGCAGAGCTTTGCATGCCGGGAGTGGTAGCTACACCATTTTACACTGAAAGATGTATTTGCAGATAATTGCTATGCCACCTCCCTTCTTATTTTTACAGTCTCTCCTGAGGATGTGATAGTTGCGGGAAAGAGCAGTGATAATGTATGGCGAGGAAGCTTCATGTAGCCAGGTCTTTGTTAAAAACAAAGCATCTGGGGCCATATCTACTAGAAGGTCATGAATATGTAGATTACTGCTCCCCATGAATATGTATCTTATTGCCCACAAAAATGCAATACTCTAGCTCCCCCACCCCACCTCCACCAAAGAGGATAAGGGATCTACTCTAGATGTTTTTGGTCCAAAAGACCTCAGGGGAATCCAGGCCGGTGCTGGAGCTCAAGGATTTCTGATCTTACATTGCCCTTGAAAGATTCAAGTTGATAACACTTCCAGAGATTCTACCATTCTTCAACCAGGGGGTGCTCTAGCATTCCTGGATTTATTGGATGCATTCCTACATGTTCCTGTACATCCCAACTCACAAAGGTTTCTCAGGTTCTCAGTGAACACTCAGCATTACCTGTTCTAGGTACTCCCTTTTGGTCTTTTTTCTTGACCAAAGGTATTTACTGTGGTGTTAGCAGCGTTTGTGGGGGCCATTCATGGGAGGATAATAGAAGTGTTCCTTATCTGAATGACTGGCTCATTTCTGCTTCTTCTTTTCCTGAGGAAATACTCCAGGTCCAAGAGGCGTGCAAGATCATGGGCTTATGTTAAACCACAAGAAGACGTGTCGAATATCGACATGTGAAACGAGACATGAGGGGTCATTTAAAAGACAGATGTAGGGCAGGTGTTTTACCTGTGGAAAGAAAAGGAAAGCTGAGGACAGAGGTTGTTGACTTTCTCAAACCAGAATCCCCACCCGTGAGACAATGGGGCTGAGACTGCAGGGGTTGATGGCTACCTCAACAACCGCCTCTCGTTCTACACTCCCACCCGCCAGCTCCGCTCTGCCAGCCTCACCCTCGCCACCGTCCCACGGATTCACAGAACCACTGCCGGAGGAAGATCATTCTCCTACCTGGCAGCCAAAACATGGAACTCCCTCCCCGCTCACCTATGACTGACCCAGGACCATCTCACCTTCAGGAAACACCTCAAGACCTGGCTTTTTGAGCAGTAGCAGCACCCCCCCCTTTTCCAGCCCCTTGAGACCCTCACGGGTGAGTAGCGCGCTCTATAAATGTTTTGATTGATTGATTGATTGCTTCGTCGCTCAATGTTCTTCCCTAGGCTCATCTCCATATGTTCCAATTAGTCCATCATCTGTTAGCCCGTTGGGTGCCATCCTTGTAGGAGTACGATCAAGGAGAGCCACTTGGTGTAGTGGAGGACGCTGAACATGAAATGGCTGTAGTGTCCTTCGACACAGAAAAAGCATTTGATATAGTGGCATGACATTACTTATTTGCGACCCTTAGGGAATTGAACTTCAGGGTGCAATTCATTATAACGGTATTGTTGCTGTACGCTAAACCCTTGACCAGAGTTCAAATGAACGACATGTTGTCGGAAGAGTGGGAACTGGAGAGATGGATGCGACAGGGGTGCCCATTGTCACCCATTTTGTTCGCGTTTGCTATAGAACCTCTAACATGTAGATGGCGAGAAGGGTAAACAACGTTTACTACAATTCTTTTTCTCCGTGGGGAATCACAACGCGGTCAATTCCGCATACCATTACTCTGCAAGTCGTAACGACTTGCGGAGGGGGGGAGGTGTTGGATTTAAAATCCAACACCTTCCCTAGTGTCCGCACAGACTGGAGTTGGAATAGTAAATGATAGTATTCCAACTTCCAGCGCCCCCCCTCCGCAAGTCGTTGTTACGACTTGTGGAGTAATGGTATGCGGAATCACAACGCGGTCGTGATAACGACCGCGTTGTGATTCCCCGCGGAGAAAAAGAATGCGGGAATTCATCATATATTCGGCGAGAAGTGCTGGCGACCCCCACCTGGGACAGCGGATATGTGGTGTCTTTATACGCTGATGACCTACAGATCTACTTGAAAAACCCAGCAGTATCCCTGAGCAGACTACTCGATAAGCTGGACCGATATGGGCAGCAGTCGGGCTTAAATGTCATGAAGCAAAAATCAGTGGTTTATCCAGTGGACGAGGTGAGTAGTGCGACGAGAGAGTGTCTTCCGTAAATGGGAGGTGAGTTCCTTCCACTATTTGGGAATTCAAGTGACCAATGACCAGGATGGCTCGATCACATCAAATCCACATAAGCTCCTAGTAGATATACTGAGCAAGATAAAATATTGGGGTTCACAACCCCTGTCTTTGGTGAGTAAAATAGCCATTGTAAAAACGCTGGTGCTCCCTAGATGCTTATATTTGTTACAGTGCACTATATTCCCTGTCCCTCGTGTCAAACTTAAGAAACTCTAGTCAACAATGATCAGTATTGTAGGGGGGGCAAACGAAGCAGAGTCAAGATGTAGACGGTGCAATGCTCGTACGAGCACATCAGGGTTCGGGTCCAGGATCTGGAGGCGTATTATCTGGCGACCCAGTTGCAGTTCTTGGCGGAGTGGTATAGTATGGACAGTTCTAGGAATATAAAACTATTGGGGAAGCGAGAACTCAGGCTGAATTGGCATGAAACCATCCATATCCGGATGGCCTCCCAGGCACTTAGAGAGAGAATATTAGAATGATCACTCTATGCCTGGGCCCTGTTTGGGGGCCGATGGGAGTGCAGACTACCCAACTCCTAAAAATGACCACTGTAGGGTCTCCTTGAACCTCAGCACATAGACGGAAAGTTTAATATAAGGCAATGAAAGAAGGGAGGCTGCTCCAAAGCAGGAAAACCATGTTAGACATTGGACAGAGGATTACATGGGAGCAGATGAAAGATAATTTTCAGCTATCAAAGGACAGTACTAAATTTGCAAAAAGTTCTAGGGCACTCGTCAGGAGGCCTCTGCCGATTGCAACACCCAGTGTCCCTCCCAGCACAGAACCAACTCAATTACTAATCATGACACTCCTACAAGTGTGACTATTCAAATTATTCCAGGCCACCAAAGCTATAAGAATGGCTTGTACGGCACTCAATCGTCATTTTTAATGTCCATTGAATTAATAAACAACTGTTGTTGTGTTCATCTTTAAATTAGACAGACTGCGCCACCATGTGGCATTCTGTTACAAGCCTGGTGTTGACATTTAAGTGCAGGTACCAAGATCCTGGAACCACTGGCTCAAATTAAGCACTGGGAGAGGGCCAGCACTTGCATTACGGGGTGATTCGACGCATAGCACAGAAAATATGGGTCACACATGGGTCATACATGGGAGCTCAGATGCATTGACATTAGTCTCGGTCTTATGGATCATACTTGGAAAGATAATTTGCACAGACTCGTGATGAAGGCTGCGTTTATCTTCTTCAATGTCCAGCCGGACCGAGAAGCATTTATTATGAAAACAATTTTAGTATAAGCAGAATAAGGCGAAACAGGTCGCACATTGATAACTGGGCACAAGCCTGTACCTAGTCAGAAGAAGACAATACATGGGGAAAGAAGAAGGAGTTTACAGGCAAACAAGGAGAACAGGGTGGCTTATAATATAGTACAAACAATTTTTGGATAAGCACAAACCCACAGTAACTGCCGTAAAAAATAATTCATAAAACAAGCAGGTTGGCCCTGGAGTGGCTGAAGACACTTGGAATGCGCAATAGCTTCCGGTGTAGCTGATGCCGTGTCCAGTTCGTGGTCGAGCGGCATCAAGGATTCTAAACCCGGTAGGGTTGGTTCAGTTCAGACCCTTGGAGCCTAGCATCTAGCGTGGGCTCGACGGGGAACTTCAAATGAATGTTTCAACCGTCCTAGGCGGTTTGTAATCTCCGCAGGGCGCTCAATAGCGTGGGCCTTATCCGTGTGAGCCGTGATGTGCTCGTAGTGGGGCCGCAGTGGGTTCCCGTCTGGAGGCTCGATGGCCTTGTCTTCAGCCACTCCAGGGCCAACCTTGCCCCGCTTGTGGCTCACTCGACTAATCAGGCAAAGTCAATTGTAGTCCTGAAGATGATCCCACTATACCTTAGGAGATAGGGATCGAAACGTTCGTCGACTGTTTAGCAGTACTGCTTGTTTTATGAATTATTTTTTACGGCAGTTACTGTGGGTTTGTGCTTATCCAAAAATTGTTTGTACTATATTATAAGCCACCCTGTTCTCCTTGTTTGCCTGTAAACTCCTTCTTCTTTCCCCATGTATTGTCTTCTTCTGACTAGGTACAGGCTTGTGCCCAGTTATCAATGTGCGACCTGTTTCGCCTTATTCTGCTTATACTAAAATTGTTTTCATAATAAATGCTTCTCGGTCCGGCTGGACATTGAAGAAGATAAACGCAGCCTTCATCACGAGTCTGTGCAAATTATCTTTCCAAGTATGATCCATAAAACCTAGGACCTCTGTTAAACAAAAATAACCAGTTCCACCCGTGGTCCTTGGCCAATTTTACGGGTTCCCTTGTATACCGATACCTTGACATTAGTCTCGCCAACAGATGAGGGTAGAGGAACGACAACCCTTATCCACCATGCAGTCCGAGCAGGCACGTGTGTGCCCCGATTACACGCCAAACTGAAATGGGACACAAAGGTAATGAGCCTTTCCTAGACACACAATGACCAGAAGTGGTCAAACACATTAGCACCTCAACGAGCAATAGCAGATTTTGTATGATACAATTCAGCCTCATGAATCGCACTTATATCACACCAGCAATGCTTCATAGGATGGATGCCGCGAGTTCACCTCACTGCCCTATATGTGGACAGGACGAAGTGACATATCACCTCACATGGATGTGTACTGACATTCAGGGTTACAAAGGCGGACCTTCAGAGGGGGATGTTTGGGGTGTTACACCCCCTAACAATATATTTATTCTGTAGTAAATAGTTGGGTACAAGTGTTTTAAGTCAGGTCTGATGAGGTGTTTGTCAGATTTCACTTGTGATTTTTAGATACACATGCAGACAAAATCACACACATCCACTCTTGTCTCTGTTATAGGGTCTTAAAAATGGTTATTTTACAAAATATGACGTTATAGGTACCACGCACAATCTACACTCCTCTCCCTTCCTGCTGTTCCATTAGCCCCCTCCTGCTCAGCTTCTTATATAATGTATTTTAACCAGTGTGATTGTTGGGAAATGTGAAGCTCACCCCCCAATCTTACTCACCAAACTGCACCCCTACAGGGTGACTGTGCACAGGTGGCACGTATATATACAACAACAGGACACCAATAGGATTACAGAGTAACCCTCAGGTTGTTTACCGGGTATGTGAGCGTAGCGCACAAAACATCTCATCAATAAAAAGTTCATAGATTCCACTTTGCTATTGGCTAGAAGGAGTCTGATGATCCACCGCCTCACAAACACACCCAGTGGTGGAAGGGGGATGTATGACGGTACAACGCGTGGTATTACCACACGTACCGTTACAACGCAGGTTTTTCAACGCAAGTCGTTACAACGACTTGAGTTGGGGGGTGCTGGATAGTGAATAGTTGAATTTACTATTCCAACTCCAGTCCCCGTGGATAGTAGGGAAGGTGTTGGATAGTAAATTAAACTATTCCCTATCCTAGAGCGCCCTCCAGCGAAAGTCGTTGTAACGACTTTCGTTCTAAAACCTGCGTTGTAACGCAACCGCGTTGTTAGGGTTTCGTTGTAAAGGTTGTTCCCCCTGGAAGGGTGCTTGAAAGACGTTGCCGAGTGGTGTGCAGCTGAAGAAGCTGGAATGAAACTGGTATGATTTGATCCCAAGCTTAGGTATGATTTAGAATTATGACATGAGCTGACCAGGGCCTTAATGTTCCTACCAGATGAGCACGTGCCATGAAGGGGGTGCCAACTATCTGCATAAGCCAATATTGGTATTACCTACTAACACGTTGTTACATGGGCAGCCGCATCGAGTGCTTTGTTGAAATCCAAAGATGCCATGGAGGCATGTGAGCTGCCTTGAACCACTAGGAGAGAACTGTCTAATGCTAGGAATGTTTTCTGCCCAAATCTCTAGCAAAATGTTATTGTTTAATGTTCAGTTTTTCCTTACATATCTGATTGTACTGCACAGTCATAGAAATACATGCAATATTTCACATCTGAACATTGCATATCTGTGTACTGTGAAAAACATAAACAAAAGGTCATAAAAAATATTTAACTCCTTAACCGCGGAGCGGGAGTTTAATTGAGCGGGCGGGGCTACTTCGGCCAACAGACATGCACAGCACTACCGAGGTAGTGCTCACGATGGCCGTTGGCCAACGCGCGCATTCAAGTGGTTAAACAAAAGAATCCAGGGGCCAGATGTAGCAAAATCAGAAATACCGACTCTTAATTACCGAATTTTACCGATTTGGTAATTAAGAGTAGGTATTTCTAATGTTGGTACCAATTCAGTAAATTTTACCAAATCGCAAAAAATCGGTATTTACCGATTCGGTAAATACCGAATCGGTATTTGATATTGAATCCTATGGGCCTTGAAGCCCATAGGATTCAATATCAAATACCGATTCGGTATTTACCGAATCGGTAAATACCGAATTTTGCAAGGGTGCAGGGGGTGTCACTTTGACACCCTCTGGCATCCCTGCTTTAGGCTTGTGTGCCATGTGGCACACATACATGCCCTAAGGGCATGTATGTGTGCCACGTGGCACAGGTGTACATGCACAGATGTGCAAGTACACCTGAATCGGTATTTTACCATGCAATTGTATTGCATGGTAAAATACCGATTTTCAAAGCCCTGTGTCAATGTTAAACTTGGCACCTACATACCAAAAATGCATTTTCGGTAATTTTACCGACCGGTATATTTACCGATTCGGTAAAATATACAGATTCTGTAATTTTACCGATTCTGGAATTTTACCGAATCGGTAAAATTACCGATTCGGTAAAATTACTGAAAATGCATGTTTTTTATCCCCCTACATCTCCATGGCCATTTACCGGTCGGTAACGGCCGAATTCGGCCGTTACCGGCCGGTAAATGGCCAAAATCTCCCACCTACATCTGGCCCCAAGTCTCAGAGCAGGTCCAGTGGTCTTCAGACTGGCGGTTGATGGAGGACAACCTTGCCAAAGGTCCTCCCTTTCATGTGGTCCCCTCAAGAGTTGTGACCCTGGATGCCAGCAGGCTGGAGTGGGGTGGGGCGCCACTGTAGACTCTTGGGAGATTCTAGGAAGTGGATAACACTGCAGGTTTCCTGTTCATGAAACTTCAGCGAGCTGCAGGCAGTCCATCTAGCTTTGAAGGAATGTGCCCCCCCAGTTGCTAGGCCATCATGTCCAGGTGAGGCTGAGCAACAGAGTTGTGATGGGGTACATAAACCATTAGGGTGATTGCAGAGTTCAATCCCTTCGGCTATTGACACAGGAAATTAGTGTTTGGGCCTTCGATTCGATTCTCTGAAGGGAGTGCCATAGAGGAAATGAAACATGAAGAAATTACATTACAGCAAGCATCAGCAGAAACTATATAAAAGTATATGTGGTGAAAGACCAGCAGGGGCCTAAATCTCATGCAGATGTACCCCATTACCCAAAAACCCAAAACTGACCCTGAACCCTAAAAATATCCCTTTACCCAAAAACCTAAAACTGACCCTGAACCCTAAAAATACCCCTTTACCCAAAAACCCAAAACTGACCCTAAACCCTAAAAATACCCCTTTAAAAAAAACCTAACATATAACATTTTAAATATAATTATATACTTACCAATACTTACGTTGTAATGGTATGCGTTGTAACAGTACCTGCGTTGTAAAAACATGCGTTGTAAATAAATGCGTTGTAATGGTATTTGCGTTGTAAAAGTTCCGTTGTAATGGTAGTGCGTTGTAAAAAATGCGTTGTAATGTGTGTTTACCAGATGCTAGAGAGGTGAAGTGTTCACTAGAAAATAGAGTGAATGACCTGCAAGGCCCTAGTTAAAGGAAAACCCTGTTTGAAAGCTTGAAGGAATTTATGGTCTCAGCACACAGGCAGGTATCTGTTGTATCAGTAACTTAAAAAAATGATTCAAGAAAAGGAGCAGGAGATAGAATTAGCCAAACGTACCCAGAATCTGATAAGAAGCCTTGGAAACAGAAGAATAAAACACACATGCAAACACACATACATTCAAAAGAAATAAATACCTGGGTTCCTGAGTGTTGGACCCGGCCGCATGGCGTGGTCCTACCCCTCCCGCATGGCGAGCCCAGGACGACATCGGGCCTCCACCGAGCCTCGAGCAGCCCTTTCGCCCGACCCTGCACGCCCCAACACTACCGGTCCAGCTACCATCCCAGACCCCCACTACCGGCCTGGCTCCATCTTGGGCCCATCACGTCCTGAGCACGAGGCCTCGCCCGACTCCATCTTGGGCCCACCACGCCACGACCACGTGGCCTCGGCCCCGGCCCCAGCGAAGCCCAGACATCGAGGCTCCAAGATCCACCCAGGTGGTCGAGTGGCCACTCAACAGATCCCGGAGGAAGGGGAGTTTCGATGGCCCTCCAGCCGTCCCCGGACACCTGGTATTGATCGCCCTCCGGCCTCCCTGGGCGCTGGCTCCACCCCCCTGCTGGGTGTCTGGACACCATCATCCCGGCCCCTCTGGCCCCCAGGCGCGAGGGTCCGGACATCAAAGGACCCCAGTCCTATATCTGGGCCAGCCCCGGAGTAGGACGCCAGTTGTATCCTGGACTGGAAGCCCTGCTGACGCTGTGTCGGCCAACACCAGACGAACTCATCTTTCCTGTAACCCGAAGCTACCTTGAGAGCCTGCTGGCGCTGCCGCGGCCCACCTTTGCTGAACCATCTCGAGAGCCTGCTGGCGCTGCCGCGGCCCACCTTTGCTGAACCATCTTGGGAGCCTGCTGGCGCTGCCGCGGCCCACCTTTGCTGAACCATCTTGGGAGCCTGCTGGCGCTGCCGCAGCCCACCTTTGCTGAACCATCTTGGGAGCCTGCTGGCGCTGCCGCGGCCCACCTTTGCTGAACCATCTCGAGAGCCTGCTGGCACTGCCGCGGCCTCCCCTCCGACACTGACCACCTGTCGAGTCCTGCTGGCGCTGCCGCGACTCGACCTCTCGGAACCCCCGGCTCGAGGATTGAGAGCTGTGCGCAAGGTATCCCTTCTGGCACCCCTATCGAGACTGTCTCGCTACCCTGACCCTTTTACGAGACTCTACAGGTCCCTCGATCTGCTTGTACATATCGCTGAGAACCAGCAACCTTTATTTCCTGATAAAGCTTACGAACTTAACCTCTGGTGTGGTGTCCATTTGTAGTGTTGTGATCTCTCTGCTGTATGATCCTGGGAGAGGACCCTCACCCAGGAGGCCTCTCGGCAACGCTCGGCTACTTCTTGACGGAGAGGTGGGCCTAGGGGTGGCCAGTCAGACATCTTCTGCCTCCCCCGGGGTTGCCTTTCTAACATTGGTGGCAAGCGACGGGATCCGAGCCGACGCAGATCGTACAGAGAGTGATTCACGCACTACCGAGAAAAACACACTACGACCATGTCTACGCAGGAGACTAGACCAACTACGGAATTCCAGAAAGAAAAAATGGAAGATTACAGCCACAAAGAATTAAAACAATTCTGCAAGGACCTAGGCATCGCTACCACGGGCCTCAACACAAAAGAGGACTTTAAATCGGCCCTGCAAGCATGGGTGGACGCCGATGACGCGCCACGCCAGAATGAAGACAACCCGGGCCCGAACGGACGCCCGGAGACCGTCGAGAACCCAGCGGGGGAAAGACCCGCAAACCCAGACACGGGCCTCTCCCACGAAGACGCCCGAGAACGAGAGAGGAACCGGCTCCACGAGTTGGAGCTCGCCCGACTCAGACAAGAAGGAGAGATACAGCTGGCAGAAAGGAAGTTAGCCCTCGAGCAACTACGGCTAGAAGGAGACCTAGAAGAAAGGCGAAGACAAAGAGACCTCGAAGAAAAGAAACTCATGCTCGAGCATGAGCGCGGCCTCAGAGAACTAGAAATCAAGGCCAAGACAAACGAGACCGGCACCTCCGGAGGCAAGACCTCACCCCCTCCGGTGGACACGAAGGTGCACATACCCAAGGATGTCGTCAAAGAGTACTATAAGAACGACGACATCCAACAGTGGTTCAAAGCCTACGAGGTCGCCATGACCGCCCATCGAGTACCCCTCAAGGACTGGGGCGCCGGCCTATGGGGGAAGTTCATCAACGAGGGGAGAGACGCCCTGCTAGAGCTCCCCGATGCCGAGATGACCTCGTACAAGCACATGAAGACCGCCCTCCTCACTCGCTACGGACTCACCCCCGAAATGTACCGGCAGCGATTCCGAGACTGTAAAAAAATCCCCGGTACCACATGGGTGGAATACGTGAACTTTTATAGCAGAGCATTCGAGGGGTGGATCAGAGGTTGCCAGGCCACCACCTACCAGCAGTTGGTCGACCTCATTCTATGGGAACATCTTTCCAATAACTGCTTCATCGAACTCCGGCAACACCTCCTCGACAGCAAACTGACTGAGCCACGAAAACTCGCTGTCGAGGCTGATAGATGGGTGAGCACCCGAGTTCCCCGGAGTCCGATGGGAGACTACGGCCGGGGATCCCCGGGGAACCACCGACCACGAGGCGGCGGAGGAGGCCAGAGCAGGGGCCGAGACACCCCCACGGGGTCCTCCCCGACCTCCACGTCGCCATCCCTGGGCCGAAGAGGGGGCCCCCCAGCCAGACCCGGGCCCCGCCCGAATGTTACGTGCCACAGATGCCAGCGACAGGGCCATTACGCGAACGACCCTCTCTGCCCAATGAACCAGCGACCCGGCACCACCGGTCCCCCGAACCGCCGGATCGCGGCCGCCGCCCTGGGTGAAGAAAGAGGCGAGGAAGAAGACGACGACCACGAACCGGCCGAGTGGGAGCCCGCCGCTATGATCTTAGCATGCCTGGGTGAACGAGACATGATCCCCCGAGACCCGATCCCAGGCAACACCCAGAAATACCGCCAATGGTTCACCATCAATGGACGCCGGGCCGAAGCCCTCCGTGACACTGGAGCCAGCGTGACGGCGGTCCGCTGCCACTTGGTGACCCCCGAACAAATTCTTCCCAACGTTTTGTGCCCAGTACGGTCGGCGGACAACTCTGAGAGTTTGTGACAGATGGCCCGCATCCCCTTCGAATGGGGAGGGGTGTTGGGCATGCTGAAAGTGACTGTCCGAGACGAGACCCCCGTGGACTGCCTCCTCGGGAACGACCTGGAAAGTTCCCCCTGGGCCGGCGTAGAGCAGAGAGAGCATCTGGGGATGCTAGGCCTTCCCGAGTGGGTCTGTGCGACCACCCGCTCCATGTCCGCCCGAGCCTCCACCCCAACGGAGGAAGCCCCGACCGAGGAGCCGGAGTGGCCCGCACCTCCGCCGCCCGCCGTCCCCGAGGACGCCGACCCTGAACCCGGCCCCCAGGGGCCCAGCCATGAAGATCTCTCCGAGCTCGGCCACCTTCCAGAACTAGCTCAATGGCGCCAAGAAGGTGGCCCCACCCGCGAGCAATTCCGGCAGGAACAGAACACCTGTCCCTCCCTCGAGGGAATCCGACGACAAGCCGCCACTCAAGCCACTGGGGACCCTGCGGGGTCCCACTGGATCTATTGGGACAACGACCTCCTCTACAGTGAGCAGAAGATTGCCGAACTAGGGGCCAGCCGGGTGCTGGTCGTTCCCCTCCGATTCAGAGACTTCCTCTTGAACTTAGCACACGATGTGCCCCTCGCCGGGCACCTGGGGCAGGACAAAACTTACAACCGCCTGGTGACCCATTTCTACTGGCCGAAAATGCGCCACGATGTGCATCATCACTGCAGAACCTGCCCGACCTGTCAAGCCAGCGGGAAGAGCGGGGGGAAAGTCAAAGCCCCGCTCCAACCTTTTCCGGTGGTGACCACCCCCTTGGAGCGAGTGGGGATAGACATTGTGGGGCCCCTGGACCTCCGCACCTCTCAAGGGCACCACTTCATCCTCGTTCTGGTGGACCATGCCACCCGCTATCCTGAAGCCATCCCCCTCCGAACCATCACGGCCCCGATCGTAGGCCGAGCCCTAATGGGGATCTTCTCCAGAGTCGGCTTCCCCCGAGAAGTCGTGAGTGATCGGGGCACCAACTTTATCTCCAAGTATATGCGATCCCTGTGGCAACAGTGCGGGGTCACATATAAGTTTACCACCCCGTATCACCCCCAAGGAAATGGACTGGTGGAACGGTTTAACCGAACACTAAAGGGGATGATCAAGGGCCTAGAAGAACCGCTACGACGTAAATGGGATGTCCTGCTGCCTTGCCTCCTGTTTGCATATCGCGAAGTACCCCAGAAGTCCCTGGGGTTCAGCCCCTTCGAACTATTGTATGGGCACCCGGTCCGAGGCCCCCTCAGCCTGGTCAAAGAAGGCTGGGAGACGGCTGTCCGAGGGGCTCCCCCAGATGTCTACCAGTACCTCCTGACCCTCCGCAACCAAACTCGGAAGTTCCGGGAAGTGGCCGAAGCCAACCTGGAGGCTAGTCAGGAGGAGATGAAACGCTGGTATGATCAGAACGCCTCGTCCATCGAATTCGAGCCGGGCCAGCAGGTCTGGGTCATGTCCCTGGTTGAACCCTGCGCCCTCCAGGACAAAAGGACAGGGCCCTTCAAGGTGGTGGAGCGCAAGAGCCCCGTCACTTACTTGGTGGACATGGAGTCCCCCAGGAACCCCCTCCGGGTTCTACACGCTAACCGGCTCAAGCCGCACTTTGCCCGCACTGAACTAAGTCTGCTGCTAGCGACCGATGACGGAGCTGAAGACGACTCCGAACCTCTACCAGATCTCCTGAGCACCACTGAGAAAGACGGCTCCGTCGAAGGGGTTACGCTCTCATCTACCCTGACCCCAGAACAGCACCAAGACTGCCAGAAGCTGCTGGGACAGTTCGCAGACCTATTTTCCCTCACTCCCGGGGTCACCCGATGGTGCGTCCACAATGTAGACACCGGAGACAACCCACCTGTAAGGCACCGGGCTTTCCGAGTGCCCGACCGAGTGCGGGCCTGCATCCAGTCCGAGGTGGCCAAGATGCTGGCGCTGGGGGTGATCGAACCCTCCGACAGTCCGTGGGCCAGTCCAGTTGTCCTGGTCCCTAAAGCCGCTCCCCCCGGCACACCCCCGGAGCTCCGGTTCTGTGTTGACTACCGGGGGCTGAATGCAGTCACCAGGACCGACGCCCATCCCATCCCCCGGGCGGATGAACTGATCGATCGCCTGGGGGCTGCAAAGTATCTCAGCACCTTCAACCTCACCCCTGGAGCACAAGAGCGATCGGCCTTCTCGACCCCTGATGGCCACTACCATTTCAAGGTGATGCCCTTCGGCATGAAAAACGCCCCGGCCACCTTCCAGAGACTCGTGAATAGGGTGCTGGCCGGGCTAGAAGAGTTCAGCGCCGCCTACCTAGACGACATTGCGGTGTACAGCCTCCACTGGGATGCACACCTGACCCACCTCCGGGAGGTCCTAACGGCCCTCCGCTGGGCCGGACTGACAATAAAAGCCAGCAAGTGCCAGATAGGCCAAGGGTTCGTTACCTATCTGGGACACCAAGTAGGGAGCGGCCAGGTGGCTCCCCTCCAGCCAAAAATTGCTGCTATCCAGGCCTGGGAGCCCCCGGCCACCCAGACCGCCGTCCGAGCCTTCCTGGGGCTCACTGGATATTATCGGCGCTTCATCAAAAACTATGGGAGCATTGTGGGGCCCCTCACAGAACTGACCTCGAAGAAACTACCACCAAAGGTGCGCTGGACCCCCGAGTGCCAAGCCGCCTTCGAAACACTGAAGACTGCCATGTGCACCGCCCCTGTGCTCCAAGCCCCCGACTACAGCCGAGAGTTTGTGGTCCAAACCGACGCCTCGGAGCACGGCATTGGGGCGGTCCTCTCCCAAGTGAACCCTGAGGGGGCCGACCTTCCCGTTGCCTTCATCAGCCGGCGGCTGCTGGCCAGAGAACAACGATGGAGCACCATCGAGAGAGAAGCCTTTGCCGTCGTGTGGGCCCTAAAGAAGCTCCGGCCCTACCTCTTTGGCACCCACTTTCGGGTCCAGACCGACCACCGACCCCTGTGGTGGTTGATGCAGATGCGGGGAGAAAACCCGAAACTGTTGCGATGGTCCATCTCCCTGCAGGGGATGGACTTCACTGTGGAGCATCGCCCCGGCAACGACCACGCCAATGCTGACGACCTGTCCCGATTCTTCCGCCTCGGCGAGGAGAATCCCCAAGAAGATGGGTGACTCTCCCCTGCCTTCAGCTGGGGGGGACGCGTGTTGGACCCGGCCGCATGGCGCGGTCCTACCCCTCCCGCATGGCGAGCCCAGGACGACATCGGGCCTCCACCGAGCCTCGAGCAGCCCTTTCGCCCGACCCTGCACGCCCCAACACTACCGGTCCGGCTACCATCCCGGACCCCCACTACCGGCCTGGCTCCATCTTGGACCCATCACGTCCTGAGCACGAGGCCTCGCCCGACTCCATCTTGGGCCCACCACGCCACGACCACGTGGCCTCGGCCCCGGCCCAGGCCCCAGCGAAGCCCAGACATCGAGGCACCAAGATCCACCCAGGTGGTCGAGTGGCCACTCGACAGATCCCGGAGGAAGGGGAGTTTCGATGGCCCTCCAGCCGTCCCCGGACGCCTGGTATCGATCGCCCTCCGGCCTCCCTGGGCGCTGGCTCCACCCCCCTGCTGGGTGTCTGGACACCATCATCCCGGCCCCTCTGGCCCCCAGGCGCGAGGGTCCGGACATCAAAGGACCCCAGTCCTATATCTGGGCCAGCCCCGGAGTAGGACGCCAGTTGTATCCTGGACTGGAAGCCCTGCTGACGCTGTCGCGGCCGACACCAGACAAACTCATCTGTCCTGTAACCCGAAGCTACCTTGAGAGCCTGCTGGCGCTGCCGCGGCCCACCTTTGCTGAACCATCTTGGGAGCCTGCTGGCGCTGCCGCGGCCCACCTTTGCTGAACCATCTTGGGAGCCTGCTGGCGCTCCCGCGGCTCACCTTTGCTGAACCATCTCGAGAGCCTGCTGGCGCTGCCGTGGCCTCCCCTCCGACACCGACCACCTGTCGAGTCCTGCTGGCGCTGCCGCGACTCGACCTCTCGGAACCCCCGGCTCGAGGATTGAGAGCAGTGCACAAGGTATCCCTTCTGGCACCCCTATCGAGACTGTCCCGCTACCCTGACCCTTTTACGAGACTCTACAGGTCCCTCGATCTGCTTGTACATATCGCTGAGAACCAGCAACCTTTATTTCCTGATAAAGCTTACGAACTTAACCTCTGGTGTGGTGTCCATTTGTAGTGTTGTGATCTCTCTGCTGTATGATCCTGGGAGAGGACCCTCACCCAGGAGGCCTCTCGGCAACGCTCGGCTACTTCTTGACGGAGAGGTGGGCCTAGGGGTGGCCAGTCAGACATCTTCTGCCTCCCCCGGGGTCGCCTTTCTAACACTGAGCATTGTTGGAACTACATTGAAGAATGTGTAGGAAAAAGGTTAAGAGGTTAGGGACACAGGTGACATGTTGTTCTCTGTAACCAATATGTTATTTCTAAGCAACTCATTATTTGACCTTTTGTAACAAGCATTTTCTGAATAAGTATAAAAGTGGTTGCCTGAGAAGCAGCAAATTGAGACCAGCTGTTTACCTGTATGGAGATAGCTACGCTCCCTGTCGCGACAGTAAAGAGCTTTGTTTGTCTTGGCTAGAGAAGTCTTGTCTTTTTTATTTATTTTAAGTTACCCTGCAACAGCATTGTATAGTCTTGGGAAGGGAAACAGGACGGAAGTCAACCTAAGCCAAGTGTTTCCTCTAATGAGAGCATTATCGTTAAACAGGAATGTGTTCCATCGGTTGTTGAAGAGTTTTGGGTGCTCGATGATCGACTTTTTTGCCACCATAGAGAATGCTCTTTTCTCACGGTTCAGCATCATTATTTTCTGTCTAGCGGTGTGAAGTTGGATGCCATGTCATTCAAGCTACCGCCTGATCTGCTGTACGTATTCCCTCCTATTCCTGTGATTCCTAGAGTACTTTAGAAGATCAAGGAAGACAGAGCCATAGTTCGTCTTATAGTTCCAGGGTGGGAGAGATGCTCTTGATATCCCATATTTTTGAAAATGGCAGTTCACCCTCAATGGTAGCCCTGTTCATCTGTACCGTCTAATAGTGTCTCCCCTCCCTCTCTTGTTGGTATAGAAGTTACGGCTTCAGACTTGGCTCTTCGGAGTTTAACCCTCCGTGATAAAGGATGTGCTTCTGAGGTGGTAGAGGTCATTTAAAACTCCAGAGGACTGGCTACCCTTTAAGCCTATTCCTGAACACCTTTAAGGGGAGAACAGCCATGACAACGCGGGGATTACCCCGCACTGCCATTACAACGCGGGGATTACAACAAAAGTCGTTACAACGACTTTCGCTGGAGGGCACTGTTGGATAGGGAATAGTTTAATTTTCTATCCAACACCTTCCCTACTGTCAACGTGACCTGGAGTTGGAATAGAAAATTAAACTATTCCACTATCCAGCGCTTACAGCGCAAGTCGTTGTAACGACTTTCGTTGTAATCCCCGCGTTGTAATGGCATGCGGGGTAAAAGCCCGCGTTGTAATGACATACAACCCCTTTAAGGAATGGTGCTACTTGGAGGTTATGAATTGGTTTCTGTAGGGCCTATCAAGGTCTTGGATTTTTTATCTGATGGTTTCATTTTTGGACTTGTGACTTCTACTCTTCGGCCCAGTGGGCAGTGGTGAAGGCTGTCAGAAGTCCCCAATTAGATCATGTTGAACCACTTGTGTCTAGACTAATAAAAGTATTTTTTTCTTAAAAGACCATGGGTGCTATGTCCTTTTCCTTCATGG
This sequence comes from Lissotriton helveticus, assembly GCF_964261635.1. NCBI lineage: Eukaryota > Metazoa > Chordata > Amphibia > Caudata > Salamandridae > Lissotriton > Lissotriton helveticus. The sequence continues at coordinate 33,028,621 of NC_136067.1, read as the reverse complement.
GATCTGCCTTTAGTGCTAAGGACATTCCATCTCTCACACTTTTTACCTTCAAAGAAGAAGGTGGGTATTATGTTTTTGACTCTTAGGGTTGTGTGTTTGGTGGCCATTTCCTCTGCCAGGAGAATAGGGGAATTTGGGTCATTTTTTAGGTCAGAGCCTTTCCAAAGGTGTTTCCAGAGGACAGAGTGGTGTTAAACCTGACGTTTATGGCTAAGATCCTTTCTGTTTTTCATAGTTCTTGGGTGCTTGTGCTACCAGCTTTTCCCTAATCCTCAGTCAGAGGAGGAATCATTGTTACACCTGTTGGATGTAAGAAAGACTGTTTTAACCTATTTAGAGAGAACTTTGGGCCTGATTCACAGAACTAACTTAAGACAAAATCCTAAACTTACTACTTTTGGTATTCACAGAAGTTAGGATTTTGTCTTAAGTTTGTCTTAAGACAAAATCCTAACTTAAGTCTGTCTTAAGACAAATTTAAGACCAAATCCTAACTTCTGTGAATATCAAAAGTAGTAAGTTTAGGATTTTGTCTTAAGTTAGTTCTGTGAATCGGGCCCAGAGGGTTTACCGAAGTATAACAGCCTATTTGTGAGGTTTGGCCTACTAGGAAATTGTTTGAAGCCATCTAATTGTAGTTTGAGAAGGTGGACCAATCAGATGATTGTTCTAGCTTATGTAGCTCCAGATGGATGTTTGGGTGCCCTTATTCAGGATACGCCGACAAGAAGTGTTTCCACCTCGTGGGCATCTTTTAAGGGTTTTTTAAGATTTTTTCAATAGAGAAAGTGTGTACTGCTGCTACGTGGCCATCTCTACACACATTCATAGATCAGTATAGACTTGAATTAGGGGGCAACACTTCAAAGAATGATTTTGCCTTCACTGTTTTGAATGTACATGTTAACTTATCTTGCGGTGTATGTGTGATTACCACAGCGTTTATTCGTACCGACCTCTCCTCCGAAGGAGAGAGAGAACTAATGGACCTACTCCTGGCAGCTGCAGTCAAGTTGTGCTAACCAACTGGAAGGACACCGCCAAAACCAGCTACAAAGGCTGCTAAACTAAGTCACCCACCTCAGGGGGGGGGGTCGCTTGGCGCTGCAATGCTCCCCCTGGACTTCCTGTTAACCCTTTGGCTGCGGGGGTTATTCCCCAGCTGTGCTGGGGAGCAGGGGCGCACACAGCACCCCGGTGCTCATGACGAGCTGAGCTCGTCATCAGCCACAGTGCTCGTGTGCTGATGATGAGCTGAGGTCGTCACGGCCACACCCGTTTCCTTAGAACGCTCAGCACAGCGGGGGATTTATCCCCGCGTGTGAGCGTTCTAACGTCCATGACGAGCTCAGCTCGTCATCCGCACACAAGCACCGTGGCTGATGACAAGCTGAGCTCGTCATCAGCATGGGAGGGGTTAATGTTGATTATGGGGAAGAGGGAGACGGCCATACTCGAAGGGATTGGAAGAACCATTATTGTTTTGTCAGAAAGGTTCTGTCCATAGGCACTATTGCTCAAATAATTATAACTGTGGCGATGAAGATTTGGACTCAGAATAATGAAGATTACCAGTAAGTAACCAGGGCATCACCAAAGAGTCCTAGTTGGATACTGGAGTGCCCAGCTGTGTCATGGGACCCTGGGCTGTGGAGCGAGGTACCTGCTGTGAGAGTGTCAGGAACAGTTTAAAATGGCTGCAGCACTTCACTCCCAGCTTCTCTACAAAGTGGGGCTTTGGATGGCTCATTTGTAGACAATTATGCTTTTTTACAGGTGCGGTACAACAGTAGTGCTTGCCAACAGAGCACTAAAAACAATTTCCAAAGTTATTTTATTTACATTTTCTCCAATTGATGCTCTAGGTGTGCGGTGTTGACTTAGTTATATCATTTCCTCCCATTGGCCCCCTAGGAGGCAGTATTATTGATGCAGCTAGTATCATTGTCTCCCATTGGTCCCCGTAGGTGGCAGTGTTGACACAGCTAGTATCATTGTCTCCCATTGGTCCCTGTAGGTGGCAGTGTTGACACAGCTAGTATCATTGTCTCCCATTAGCCCCGTAGGTGGCAGTGTTGACACAGCTAGTATCATTGTCTTCCATTGGCCCCGTGGGTGGCAGTGTTGATACAGCTGGTATCATTGTCTCCCATTGGCCCCGAAGGTGGCAGTGTTGACACAGCTAGTATCATTGTCTCCCATTGGCCCCGTAGGTGGCAGTGTAGACACAGCTAGTATCATTGTCTCCCATTGGTCCCCTTAGGTGGCAGTGTTGGCACAGCTCGTATCATTGTCTCCCATTGGTCCCCGTAGATGGCAGTGTTGACACAGCTAGTATCATTGTCTCCCATTGGTCCCTGTGGGTGGCAGTGTTGACACAGCTAGTATCATTGTCTCCCATTGGTCCCCTTAGGTGGCAGTGTTGACACAGCTAGTATCATTGTCTCCCATTGGTCCCTGTAGATGGCAGTGTTGACAGACTAGTATCATTCTCTCCCATTGGTCCCTGTAGGTGGCAGTGTTGACACAGGTGATATCATTGTCTCCCATTGGCCCCATAGGTGGCAGTGTTGACACAGCTAGCATCATTGTCTCCCATTGGCCCCGTAGGTGGCAGTGTTGACACAGCTAGTATCATTGTCTCCCATTGGCCCCGTAGGCAGCAGTGTTGACACAGCTGGTATCATTGTCTCCCATTGGTCCCCGTAGATGGCAGTGTTGACAAAGCTAGTATCATTGTCTCCCATTGGTCCCTGTGGGTGGCAGTGTTGACACAGCTAGTATCATTGTCTCCCATTGGTCCCTGTAGATGGCAGTGTTGACACAGCTAGTATCATTGTCTCCCATTGGTCCCTGTGGGTGGCAGTGTTGACACAGCTAGTATCATTGTCTCCCATTGGTCCCTGTAGATGGCAGTGTTGACAAAGCTAGTATCATTGTCTCCCATTGGTCCCTGTGGGTGGCAGTGTTGACACAGCTAGTATCATTGTCTCCCATTGGTCCCTGTAGATGGCAGTGTTGACACAGCTGGTACCATTGTCTCCCATTGGTCCCTGTAGATGGCAGTGTTGACACAGCTGGTATCATTGTCTCCCATTGGTCCCCGTAGATGGCAGTGTTGACACCGCTAGTATCATTGTCTCCCATTGGTCCCTGTGGGTGGCAGTGTTGACACACCTAGTATCATTGTCTCCCATTGGCCCCTTAGGTGGCAGTGTTGACACAGCTAGTATCATTGTCTCCCATTGGTCCCCGTAGGTGGCAGTGTTGACACAGCTAGTATCATTGTCTCCCATTGGTCCCTGTAGGTGGCAGTGTTGACACAGCTAGTATCATTGTCTCCTATTAGCCCCGTAGGTGGCAGTGTTGACACAGCTAGTATCATTGTCTTCCATTGGCCCCGTGGGTGGCAGTGTTGACACAGCTAGTATCAGTGTCTTCCATTGGTCCCGGTAGGTAGCAGTGTTGACACAGCTGGTATCATTGTCTCCCATTAGCCCCGTAGGTGGCAGTGTTGACACAGCTAGTATCATTGTCTCCCATTGGTCCCCTTAGGTGGCAGCGTTGACACAGTTAGTATCATTGTCTCCCATTGGTCCCTGTAGATGGCAGTGTTGACAGACTAGTATCATTGTCTCCCATTGGTCCCTGTAGGTGGCAGTGTTGACACAGCTAGTATCATTGTCTTCAATTGGCCCCGTAGGTGGCAGTGTTGACACAGCTAGTATCATTGTCTCCCATTGGCCCCGTAGGTGGCAGTGTTGACACAGCTAGTATCATTGTCTCCCATTGGTCCCCCTAGGTGGCAGTGTTGACACAGCTAGTATAATTGTCTCCCATTAGCCCCGTAGGTGGCAGTGTTGACACAGCTAGTATCATTGTCTTCCATTGGCCCCGTGGGTGGCAGTGTTGATAGAGCTAGTATCATTGTCCCATTGGTCCCTGTGGGTGGCAGTGTTGACACAGCTAGTATCATTGTCTCCCATTGGCCCTGTAGGTGGCAGTGTTGACACAGCTAGTATCATTGTCTTCCATTGACCCCGTGGGTGGCAGTGTTGACACAGCTAGTATCATTGTCTCCCATTGGTCCCGTGGGTGGCAGTGTTGACACAGCTGGTATCATTGTCTCCCATTGGCCCCGTAGGTGGCAGTGTTGACACAGCTAGTATCATTGTCTCCCATTGGTCCCTGTAGATGGCAGTGTTGACACACCTAGTATCATTGTCTCCCATTGGCCCCGAAGGTGGCAGTGTTGACACAGCTAGTATCATTGTCTCCCATTGGTCCCCTTAGGTGGCAATGTTGACACAGCTAGTATCATTGTCTCCCATTGGTCCCTGTAGATGGCAGTGTTGACACAGCTAGTATCATTGTCTCCCATTGGTCCCTGTAGATGGCAGTGTTGACACAGCTAGTATGATTGTCTCCCAATGGACCCGTAGGTGGCAGTGTTGACACAGCTAGTATCATTGTCTCCCATTGGTCCCTGTGGGTGGCAGTCTTGACACAGCTAGTATAATTGTCTCCCATTGGTCCCCTTAGGTGGCAGTGTTGACACAGCTAGTATCATTGTCTCCCATTGGTCCCTGTGGGTGTCATGTTGACACAGCTAGTATCATTGTCTCCCATTGGCCTCGTAGGTGGCAGTGTTGACACAGCTAGTATCATTGTCTCCCATTGGTCCCTGTAGGTAGCAGTGTTGACACAGCTGGTATCATTGTCTCCCATTGGCCCCGTAGGTGGCAGTGTTGACACAGCTAGTATCATTGTCTCCCATTGGTCCCTGTAGATGGCAGTGTTGACACACCTAGTATCATTGTCTCTCACTGGACCCGAAGGTGGCAGTGTTGATACAGCTAGTATCATTGTCTCCCATTGGTCCCCTTAGGTGGCAATGTTGACACAGCTAGTATCATTGTCTCCCATTGGTCCCTGTAGATGGCAGTGTTGACACAGCTAGTATCATTGTCTCCCATTGGACCCGTAGGTGGCAGTGTTAACACAGCTAGTATCATTGTCTCCCATTGGTCCCTGTGGGTGGTAGTCTTGACATAGCTAGTATCATTGTCTCCCATTGGTCCCCTTAGGTGGCAGTGTTGACACAGCTAGTATCATTGTCTCCCATTGGTCCCTGTGGGTGTCATGTTGACACAGCTAGTATCATTGTCTCCCATTGGCCCCGTAGGTGGCAGTGTTGACACAGCTAGTATCATTGTCTCCCATTGGTCCCTGTAGGTGGCAGTGTTGACAAAGCTAGTATCAGTGTCTTCCATTGGTCCCTGTAGGTAGCAGTGTTGACACAGCTGGTATCATTGTCTCCCATTGGTCCCCGTAGATGGCAGTGTTGACACAGCTAGTATCATTGTCTCCCATTGGTCCCTGTAGATGGCAGTGTTGACACAGCTAGTATCATTGTCTCCCATTGGTCCCCTTAGGTGGCAGTGTTGACACAGCTAGTATCATTGTCTCCCATTGGTCCCTGTAGATGGCAGTGTTGACAGACTAGTATCATTGTCTCCCATTGGTCCCTGTAGGTGGCAGTGTTGACACAGCTAGTATCATTATCTCCCATTGGCCCCGTAGGTAGCAGTGTTGACACAGCTGGTATCATTGTCTCCCATTGGTCCCCGTAGATGGCAGTGTTGACACAGCTAGTATCATTGTCTCCCATTGGTCCCTGTGGGTGGCAGTGTTGACACAGCTAGTATCATTGTCTCCCATTGGTCCCTGTAGGTGTCAGTGTTGACATAGCTAGTATCATTGTCTCCCATTGGTCCGGTGGGTGGCAGTGTTGACACAGCTAGTATCATTGTCTCCCATTGGTCCCTGTAGATGGCAGTGTTGACACAGCTGGTATCATTGTCTCCCATTGGTCCCCGTAGATGGCAGTGTTGACACAGCTAGTACCATTGTCTCCCATTGGTCCCTGTGGGTGGCAGTGTTAACACACCTAGTATCATTGTCTCCCATTGGTCCCTGTAGGTAGCAGTGTTGACACAGCTGGTATCATTGTCCCATTGGTCCTGGTAGATGGCAGTGTTGACACAGCTAGTATCATTGTCTCCCATTGGCCCCGTAGGTGGCAGTGTTGACACAGCTAGTATCATTGTCTTCCATTGGCCCCGTGGGTGGCAGTGTTGACACAGCTAGTATCATTGTCTCCCATTGGCCCCGTAGGTGGCAGTGTTGACACAGCTAGGATCATTGTCTTCCATTGGTCCCTGTAGGTGGCAGTGTTGACACAGCTAGTATCATTGTCTCCCATTGACCCCGTAGGTGGCAGTGTTGACACAGCTAGTATCATTGTCTCCCATTGGCCCCGTAGGTAGCAGTGTTGACACAGCTGGTATCATTGTCTCCCATTGGTCCCCGTAGATGGCAGTGTTGACACAGCTAGTATCATTGTCTTCCATTGGTCCCTGTGGGTGGCAGTGTTGACATAGCTAGTATCATTGTCTCCCATTGGTCCCTGTGGGTGGCAGTGTGGACACAGCTAGTATCATTGTCTCCCATTGGTCCCTGTAGGTGTCAGTGTTGACATAGCTAGTATCATTGTCTCCCATTGGTCCCGTGGGTGGCAGTGTTGACACAGCTAGTATCATTGTCTCCCATTGGTCCCTGTAGATGGCAGTGTTTACACAGCTGGTATCATTGTCTCCCATTGGTCCCCGTAGATGGCAGTGTTGACACAGCTAGTATCATTGTCTCCCATTGGTCCCTGTGGGTGGCAGTGTTGACACACCTAGTATCATTGTCTCCCATTGGTCCCTGTAGGTGGCAGTGTTGACACAGCTAGTATCATTGTCTTCCATTGGCCCCGTGGGTGGCAGTGTTGACACAGCTAGTATCGTTGTCTCCCTTTGGCCCCGTAGGTGGCAGTGTTGACACAGCTAGTATCATTGTCTTCCATTGGTCCCTGTAGGTGGCAGTGTTGACACAGCTAGTATCATTGTCTCCCATTAGCCCCATAGGTGGCAGTGTTGACACAGCTAGTATCATTGTCTTCCATTGGTCCCTGTAGGTGGCAGTGTTGACACAGCTAGTATCATTGTCTCCCTTTGGCCCCATAGGTGGCAGTGTTGACACAGCTAGTATGAGTGTCTCCCATTGGTCCCTGTGGGTGGCAGTCTTGACACAGCTAGTATCATTGTCTCCCATTGGTCCCCGTAGGTGGCAGTGTTGACACAGCTAGTATCATTGTCTCCCATTGGTCCCCGTAGGTGGCAGTGTTGACACAGCTAGTATCATTGTCTTCCATTGGTCCCTGTAGATGGCAGTGTTGACACAGCTAGTATCATTGTCTCCCATTGGTCCCCGTAGGTGGCAGTGTTGACACAGCTAATATCATTGTCTCCCTTTGGCCCCATAGGTGGCAGTGTTGACACAGCTAGTATCATTGTCTCCCATTGGTCCCTGTGGGTGGCAGTGTTGACACAGCTAGTATCATTGTCTCCCATTGGTCCCTGTGGGTGGCAGTGTTGACACAGCTAGTATCATTGTCTTCCATTGGTCCCTGTAGATGGCAGTGTTGACACAGCTAGTATCATTGTCTCCCATTGGTCCCCGTAGGTGGCAGTGTTGACACAGCTAGTATCATTGTCTCCCATTGGTCCCAGTAGGTAGCAGAGTTGACACAGCTAGTATCATTGTCCCATTGGTCCCTGTGGGTGGCAGTGTTGACACAGCTAGTATCATTGTCTCCCATTGGCCCCGTAGGTGGCAGTGTTGACACAGCTAGTATCATTGTCTCCCATTGGCCCCGTAGGTGGCAGTGTTGACACAGCTAGTATCATTGTCTCCCATTGGTCCCTGTAGATGGCAGTGTTGACACAGCTAGTATCATTGTCTCCCATTGGTCCCTGTAGGTGGCAGTGTTGACACACCTAGTATCATTGTCTCCCATTGGTCCCTGTGGGTGGCAGTGTTGACACAGCTGGTATCATTGTCTCCCATTGGACCCGTAGGTGGCAGTGTTGACACAGCTAGTATCATTGTCTCCCATTGGCCCCGTAGGTGGCAGTGTTGACACAGCTAGTATCATTGTCTTCCATTGGCCCCGTGGGTGGCAGTGTTGACACAGCTGGTATCATTGTCTCCCATTGGCCCCGTAGGTGGCAGTGTTGACACAGCTAGTACCATTGTCTCCCATTGGTTCCTGTAGGTAGCAGTGTTGACACAGCTGGTATCATTGTCTCCTACTGGTCCCTGTAGGTGGCAGTGTTGACACAGCTAGTATCAGTGTCTTCCATTGGCCCCGTTGGTGGCAGTGTTGACACAGCTAGTATCATTGTCTCCCATTGGTCCCTGTAGGTAGCAGTGTTGACACAGCTGGTATCATTGTCTCCCACTGGTCCCTGTAGGTGGCAGTGTTGACACAGCTAGTATCAGTGTCTTCCATTGGCCCCGTTGGTAGCAGTGTTGACACAGCTGGTATCATTGTCTCCCATTGGTCCCTGTAGGTGGCAGTGCTGACACAGCTAGTATCATGTTCTCTTGTTTGTCCAGTAGGTGTCAGTGTTGACGCAGCCTACTGCAGGCAGAATTACTACAGATTTCCTCCAGCCATGATAGGGCAGGTTTTGCTGGACTCTGTGGACAGTCCCTCCTGAGCTCTGCCTGGATCTGAGTGTTTTTGAGGGGTGAGGGATGGTATGGTAAGGAGGATGGTGGGGAGAACTTGAGAAGGGTAAAACCTTTTAGGAGGAAGGTGCCACCGGCCTCCAGTGGTGCACTCCAGGGAAAGGCCCTGTTAGAAATGGGATTTCCAGTTGGCTGAGGCTTGCGCCAAAGCCAGGCAGAAACCACCACTCTAGTCAGGGCAAGGGAGTTACATGCCAAAGATAACCCCTGCTCACCCTCTAGGCAGCATGACACGAGCAGTAAGGCTGATCCCCGGGGCAATGTAAGTTAAGTATTTCTTAAGATTTCTAGATTGGCAAATGAGGGGTGGGCACCCTCGGTAGGCAAAACGTAGAAGCGAGGTGGGCACTCGCTAAGGGGGCAGATAAACGGGGTGGCACCCGTAAATTATAATAAAGCAAATAGTCTGGCAGAATGCAGGGTGGGCACCTGCTTAGAGGAAAAATAAGCGGGCATGATGCACACAGCGCTCCCAGGGCGCTAAAGGTAACCAGAGGTCCTGGGATAAAGAGGAAAGCACCTTCAGGGAGCTAAGAAGATGTAGCAAGGTCCGGGGGCAAGGAAATGGAGCAACCAGCTCTTCAGCAAAGAAAAGTCCTCCCGGCATCCAGGATATCCAGGGGCTGGGCAGGGCCCAGGGAGGCAAGCCTTCCCCTGGGCCCCAGCAGCAGCCCGCCCCTGGCAAGATTCAAGTTGGGAACAAGAACATTGAACATGAGGTCACAGCCTCATTTTATACAGAAAATCCCTTTGTCTTAAGGTGCAGGGTGGGGGCAAAACCAGACGCAGCTGGTTTGGGAGCACTCTGATGGGCTCAGCCCCTCTTACTATTCACTGGCCCTGCTAGGGTCATTAGACGCACCACAGGGGGCGGAGCCAGCATTGTGGGGGGAAAGCCCAGCCCTATTCAGGTCCCAGGTGCACCCCTCCCTCACATCAGCATGCTAATCTCAACACTCACCACTGGGGCAGACCCATCATGACTCCTGGAACCAGGCTCACCAGCCAGCTCCAGCCAATCACACGCCAGACACAAATTACACAAACATGCTAACTTCTAGAAGTGGCACTTCCACACTAGACACATTCACGCCGCACACATCATTGCGCAGCATTTAATCACACGAGTCTGCACATACCAAACTCGCACCTGCTCTCCCCACACATCAGGAACTAACATGGACACATACATTCCCCATGCTTTCCTATGGGAGGGCAGGCCTATCTCACGCACTCACACACGCACTCAGAGAGCGCACGCACTTTACACTGTGCCACAGTGCTAAAGTGCGCAAAGACCAGAAATTATTATAAGTATGTAACACTAAAAGGAAAAAAGTTCAGGGGTGAACCTGCCAGAAGGGCCAAGTCCAACAGGCCCTATCTCAGACGATTCACCAAGGATTTGGACAGCACCAGTGGACAGCCTAAGGGTAGGACAGGTGGGGGTATGTTATGTTTCGTGGATTTGACTGGCAAGGCTTATCACTCGTGAAGGTTAGACTGGACCATTACATCTGATTCGACTAGTCCAAAATTACTTCAAGAGGAGGACTGGGCAAGATTCCAGCAGACGCTAGGGGTGTTACGTCGGTGTCCAGCAGGGGCGCAGTACGTGATGTAAGATTTCGGAAGGGGCGCAGTAAGTGGCCTTAGATTTTTGAAGGGGCGCAGTACGTGACGTCAGATTTTTGAAGGGGCGCAGTACCTGGCGTCAGATTTCTGAAGGGTTGCAGTACGTGACATCAGATATTTGAAGAGGCGCAGTACGTGACGTCAGATTTCTGAAGGGGCGCAGTACGTGACGTCAGATTTCGGAAGGGGCGCAGTACGTGACGTCAGATTTCTGAAGGGGCGTAGTAAGTGGCCTTAGATTTTTGAAGGGGCGCAGTACGTGACGTCAGATTTTTGAAGGGGCGCAGTACCTGGCGTCAGATTTCTGAAGGGTTGCAGTACGTGACATCAGATATTTGAAGAGGCGCAGTACGTGACGTCAGATTTCTGAAGGGGCGCAGTACGTGACGTCAGATTTCGGAAGGGGCGCAGTACGTGACGTCAGATATTTGAAGGGGCGCAGTACCTGACATCAGATTTTTGAAGGGGCGCAGTACCTGACGTCAGATTTTTGAAGGGGCGCAGTACCTGACGTCAGATTTTTGAATGGGCGCAGTACCTGACGTCAGATATTTGAAGGGGCGCAGTACGTGACGTCAGATATTTGAAGGGGCGCAGTACGTGACGTCAGATATTTGAAGGGGCGCAGTACCTGGCGTCAGATTTCTGAATGGGCGCAGTACGTGACGTCAGATATTTGAAGGGGCGCAGTACCTGACGTCAGATTTCGGAAGGGGCGCAGTCCGTGTCGTCAGATTTCTGAAGGGGCGCAGTACGTGACGTCAGATTTCTGAAGGGGCGCAGTACGTGACGTCAGATTTTTGAAGAGGCGCAGTACGTGGCGTCAGATATTTGAAGGGGTGCAGTACGTGATGTCAGATTTCTGAATGGGCGCAGTACGTGACGTCAGATTTCTGAAGGGGCGCAGTACGTGACATCAGATATTTGAAGGGGCGCAGTACGTGATGTCAGATTTCTGAAGGGGCGCAGTACGTGACATCAGATATTTGAAGGGGCGCAGTACGTGACGTCAGATTTCTGAAGGGGCGCAGTACATGACGTCAGATATTTGAAGGGGCGCAGTACGTGACGTCAGATTTCTGAAGGGGCGCAGTACATGACGTCAGATATTTGAAGGGGCGCAGTACGTGACAAGGCAGGCTGGTGACTACAATGGGTCGCTGACCCCTGGGTGGCGCTGTGCAATCCTCTCCCGATCCCTTAGGTAGATGCTGACCTCTATGCTTGTGACCTGCTGCACGACATCCATGCATAAGATTAATGATGCTATTTATTAGGAGGGAAATCCCAGAATGCATTGCGATGTTGGCTAAAAACCTTGGACCGACTGAAAGTGGCACACTGGACATAGGAATCCCGCAGCTATGCTGATGCCAACGGATGCCACTTTGATGGCTCGATGCCTCAGTGAGTTAAAGGCACCACTGTGTACTGCACTTTGTTGTCGACAGCGCAGCTGGGCTCAGTCAGTCCTTCATCCCTCACGGCTGGTAAGCTGAGGGCCTTTAGGCTGGTAAATCAACCAACATAACTCTTGTTTGCAATTAACTCAGCGGAGTTCCACAAGCAGCGGAGTGTCGTAAGTTGCGCTGCTCGCACTGACTTTTAGCGCTGGGAGTTTGTCGATGCTGTAAAATCACTGTGAACTACACTACGCATCGTGCCGTAGGCCGCTGCTTCTTTCTGCCGCTCGAGTAGATATTCCACTCGAGCAGCACCCTCCTCAGTGCGAGCGTAGGATTTTAAAATGTGAGCGGTCGCTACCTGCTGTGACCGCCTGCGTTGAGAAATCTCACAGGAAGGACGTCTAGCACACAATTTTTCTCTGTTGTGCTCACAAACTTACCGCAGGCGAGCCACGTGAGAGAAACACTCTGCTCCAGGTCACTTCACTGAGGGGCATATTACCAAGGGTGGCGATAGGCAATTATCGCCGGTTTAGCGGCCGTTTTCGGCCGCTAAGCGGCGATAATTCTATCGCTCTATAAGCAAGCTGTCGCTAACTAATGTTAGCGACAGCTTTAGGCGATAGCGAGCGGTTTGGTGCCCGCTTTGCATGTCAGCGATATTTATCGCTAATGACATACAAAGAGGGCGTACCCAACCTGTTAGCGACTGCTGTTGCTAACGTTGCTATCGCCTATTAGCAAGGCAGGTGTAGCGATGGAAATATTCCCGCTATTGCCAAAAACCAACGCCTGCTCAGACCAGTTCTTAGCCATGTTATCCAATGGGAGGTGGATAACATGGCTAAGAGCATTTCGTCGCTAATGTGTGAATATCGCTGTATCCTCAGCGATATTCACGCATTTCGCCGCTATCGCTGGATATTTTAGCACAATGGAGAAAAACGTTGCTAATAGCATGTTTTCTCCGCTAACATATCCAGCGATAGGCAGCGATAAAAGAATCGTCGCTAAGCCTATTTAGCGATAATTATCGCTACTTGTTGGTAATATGCCCCTGAGTTTTGCGGAACTCCGCGCTTGGCGCGTGGAGGGGGCAAAACTCTGCGAACTCCGCCGGCGGAGCGGAGTTCTACGCCCACCCTTATTTGCAAAGTCAGCAAAACAGCGACATCAAACTGAACAAGGAAAATAATTATTTTATATGACATCCCAGAAGAGACCCGTGCTTAGCAGCACAGCAAGTGGACGATGACATACATTTACGCTCCCTGCTGACGTCTGCTATGAGCTAATCCTGACAAAGCCAACACAGGCTCTTAGATATGGTTGTCACCTTAGCAGAGAAAAATGTCAGTCATTTTTCATTTTTTGGGGGTCGGGAAAGGCCAAGAGATGCAACTTGAATACCAGTTTGTCAACCTCCCTCTGACCTGTTTATAAACACAGCAGTGTCGCCTCCAGGTGCCATAGCAGTCAGGAAAAGACTGGACATCACTGACTCTGAACAGGACCTGGCAGGCTGCCCTGCTTCACCCTCAGCCCTCTCTCCCATCAGAAGACCTGAGCCCCCCCCTCCCCCCCCTGGAGGCCTCCTCCAGCTGTTGGGGGCGGGGCTTCTCCTGGTACCCGGGCCACCAGGTGGACGAGCCCTCCACGCGTTGGCTGTGATACTTCTCGCTGCATACATAGGGGCCACGGCGCGTGCGGGGTGGCAGGCCGCAGCTCTGGCTAGGAGGGGCCCCTGTGTGCCGGAGGGGGGCCGGTGACGCACAGCGCAGCTGTCTGCAGCTGGCCCCTCATGGCTATGCAGATCACTTCTTATTGGCTCCTCACTGCATACATGGGGCCAGGGCCCGCGAGGGGTGCAGGTCACAGCCGCTCAGGCCAGGAGGGGCCCCTGTGTGTGCCGGAGGGTGGCCGGTGACGCACGGACGCATGTCGCTCTCTGCAGCTGGCCCCTCATGGCTATGCAGATCACTTCTTATTGGCTCCTCGCTGCATACATGGGGCCAGGGCCCGCGAGGGGGGTGCAGGCCTGAGCTGTGGCCAGGAGGGGCCCCTGTGTGTGCCGGAGGGTGGCCTGTGACGCAAGGCGCCCCTCTCTGCAGCTGGCCCCTCATGGCTATGCAGATCACTTCTTATTGGCTCCTCACTGCATACATGGGGCCACGGCCCACGAGGGGTGTGCAAGCCACAGCAGCTCAGGCCAGGAGGGGCCCCTGTGTGTGCCGGAGGGTGGCCTGTGACGCACGGCGCAGCTCTCTGCAGCTGGCCCCTCATGGGTATACAGATCACTTCTTATTGGCTCCTCACTGCATACATGGGGCCAGGGCCCGCGAGGGGGGTGGCAGCCACAGCTCTGGCCAGGAGGGGCCCCTGTGTGTGCCAGAGCTTGGCCTGTGACGCACGGACGCCCCTCTCTGCAGCTGGCCCCTCATGGCTATGCAGATCACTGCGGGGCTCCTGGGCGCAGGCCTCCAGGGCAGGTGGCCTGATGAATAAAACAGCAGCGGGGCCCGTGGGCCGGGAGCCCCAGTCATGGAAGCCCGGCCCCGCCCGGAAACAGCCCTGCCCGGCTCTCCCTGGCACCGAGCTCTGCCCACACCCTGCGCCTCATTCTAAGCCCCGCCCCCGTAGCCAGGCGACTGGGATTGCGTAATTCCACATAATAATGAATCCATCACCTGCCGCATAATTTACAGACTTTGACCTAACATGTTTGTGGCTTAAACAGATCAAAAGTCACTAAGATGCTTCTACGTGTGTTGCTGGGCAGGGCCGTCCCCGTTGCAAAGGGTGACTGGTCACCTTTCAGTTGTTGCTTGTTGTTTTTAGGTGTTAAACTGACACTAATGAGTTGAAATGTTTGGCTGGATTGTGTTAACGAGTAAAAATACCACCAAGGAGTAATACCGCCACAAATGTGCCTCGTTGTGCCGCATAATTTGAGATTTCTTGCCACATAATTTAGTCAACGCTAAAGCATAATTTGGCCCTCACCTGCCGAACAATTCTAGGGGCATATTACCAAGGGTGGCGATAGGCAATTATCGCCGGTTTAGCGGCCATTTTCGGCCGCTAAGCGGCGATAATTCTATCGCTCTATTACCAAGCTGTCGCTAACTGATGTTAGCGACAGCTTGTATGCGATAGCGAGCGGTTTGGGGCCCGCTTTGCATGTCAGCGATGTTTATCGCTAATGACATGCAAAGTGGGCGTACCCAACCCGTTAGCGACTGAAAGCAGTCGCTAACGTCGCTATCGTCTATTAGCAAGGCAGACGTAGCGACGTAGCGATGGAAATATTCGCGCTAAGCGCGAATATCTCCAAATACTAACACCTGCCTAGACCAGTTCTTAGCCATGTTATCCAATAGGAGGTGGATAACATGGCTAAGAGCATTTTGTCGCTAATGCCTGAATATCGCTGTATTCTCAGCGATATTCACGCATTTTGCCGCTATCGCTGGATATTTTAGCACAATGGGGAAAAACGTTGCTAATAGCATGTTTTCTCCGCTAACATATCCAGCGATAGGCAGCGATAAAAAAAACGCGTTAAGCGGATTTTGCAATCAATATCGCTATTCCTTGGTAATATGCCCCTGTGTGACTTAATATCAGTGTCACGAAAATAATGGGAATATATTGATTCTGGAATTAACCGAATGATTTGACTTCAACACTTACTTTACTTTGAAGAACCTTCAATATTTGGAGGGTTTGGGACTATTTTCATATGGAGAGCGAGTTATATTTTAGCATAGAGGTGACGAATATTGCATAGTGGACTCCCAATTTTGAGAATCATATAAAAGAAAGACAGAGCCCTGAGGAAGTCGTAGGGTCACTCCCTATTACGACAAAACACGTTGGCACAAGGGATTGGAGGATCTGTGGAAATTAAAGAAAAGAAATCAAGAACTCAACTAATTGCTTTGAGATTTATTGTTTAATGACTGTATTATTATTGAATATACAAGTGCTCTAAAAATTGTGAATTGTTTGATTAATCTTGAATTGAGTTTTGGGGAAGTGGGTGTTTCCCTGCCCTTTTAGATGCACCATACTATATTGAATTTCACCAAATAGAAGTGTAAAAGCCATATGAGCGCCTGTATACCCTCCACACCCAACTTAGCGAATTATGAAAAATAAAAGATCTGAGGAAGTCTCAAGACGTAAAACAGGTCGAAACGTGTAGATGAGAGCCAAATCATGTACAGGTAGTGAAGGTTAAAGAGGGTAAGGAGTTGAGTAGGGACTCGTAAATGGAGATCATGAGTAGAGGCAACAACATTAAGGAAGTCGCAGATGACGTTAATGCTTTTGATGCATCATTAAGGGTCACATGGCTGCAGATAGGTCTTGTCTGTCTTTAAACCAATTATGTAGCAGTTGTAAGTTCAAATGTGTAATAGTGGTGGCTCATGGGATTATGATACTAGTAGGTGTGTATATTTGCTTGACGTTTGGGGAGGAGGTGGTAGAAAATGGCAATGGTAGAGACAAAGGAGTTATTCTACAAATATGTTGGGTAGAGGAGGAGCTCGAAGCCCTATTGGTGATATTGAGATAAATGGGATGATCATGAATGTGATGGCTGATTCAGACGCATGACACACTCGAAGTGGGATGAAGATGGTGCATGTGTACCAAGATGAGAAATTAGTGCCATCTAACATCAGACTGACACATACAGGAGGAAAAGAATAGAATTGGTGGGATGTTGTAACACCACAATGAAACTCAAAGGACAAAGTGTTCACTCCAAAGTTTATAAAGCCAAAGAAAGGGGGAGAGGGGTTCTTGAATGGCCCCTGCAGAGATATTTGTGAATAACCTTGACCCCATCCATCCTAATGAGGTGCTGTGTGTGAGAAGGGGACAGGAAGTGGAACATTGAGTTATGAAAACAATAGTACCCAAAAATATTCAAAGATCAGCTTGGTTTGCTGAACGGATTCAAACATCAAATTATATTGGGCCAATGGATCTTACATAGGTACACAGAGTAAGGCCAGTATCATTGGCGCTGAGTTCAGAGTTGAACGAGAAGCTTGATAGTCTATTCTGGGAAGGCATTTTAGAAGCGGCTAAAGCATCCGGATAGTTGGCTCTGGTTGTTCTGGCAAGGAAGGAAGGTGGAATATTGACAATGTGTGTTGATCTGAGAGATCTCAACGACAATATCTGTGTAGATCGACTCCCAGTGCCAAATATGAACAAGATCTTGGAAACTCTGAGGCGATCTGGGGAAATGGAATTATGTACCCTGGAGGCTGGATCTCTCCTCAGCGTGCCACCACACTGCATAGGAGGAAAGTTTTAAACAGTTGGCCTTATTTGGCACTCCAGAAAAGGCATATACATTTAGTTGTATACTTTTTGAACTTGCCTATGTATCAGCAGTGTACCAAAGCACAATGCACAAGCTGTTGAGAAAGGTTAGTAATATCACATATTTCCAGGATGACATTCTGGTGTATCTGAAAAGCTGAGAGAAGTATGGATTCTATATTGAAAGATGCGCTTGACTCCCCGAGAGAGAGTGTCCTGACATAAAAGGCTAGAAATGCAAATTAGGCACTGACGCAGTTGCACCTTTTTTCCATCATACTGGCTGTGAAGACATACTACTGAAAGAAAAATTAGTTAATTCAATAACAGAGGACCGCGATTCAGTCAATAAGAAGAAACTTTGCCTGTTTTTGGGGCCTGCAGAATACTGTACCATGTTCAAAGTGTTCTCTGCTTATGCAAATAAGGGATGGAGGACTACCCCACCCTCCCCCAAAAGAGAGTTATACAGGCCCTGGAGACCCTCTCTGAGCTAGCATGGTGAGACCCTTTACTCAAATAGACTTTTTTGGCCTCTGCGAACCACCCAAACAGTTTATTAGGAATGACCCTCGACTTATTATATGTAGCTTTCAAGCAACTGTGTGCAATCGTTTGTAGGTTACTGCTGTTAAATGTACAAAAATATTAATAAAATATTAAGTGGGGATGGAAGTTGTTATGGTTATGCGTCAAGGGCATTGAGACAATCTGAGCACAGTTCCTTGGTAGTAGAAAAATAAACTCTGGCCTGCTATCGGCGAGGTGACATTTTATTTTATTTATTTATTTATATTTAATTTTATAGAGCGTACAGCTACCCGGAGGTTTCTCTGCGCTAAACTAACAAAGAGGGAGTACAGTTGCAAAGTTTATTGATCAAAAAGCCAAGTTTTTACGTCTTTTCGGAACTTTAGATAGTTGGGTTCAGTCCGAATAGACAAAGCAAAAGATCGACCGCCCATTCTGGCTCTCTTCGTCCTAGGGATCTGAAGTTTATGTTGCCCGGATGAGCGAAGAGTGCGGGCAGGAAGGTATGGATGAATTAAAGATTTCAGATACTGAGGGGCCTTACCAGTATTAATTTTATGTACAAGACAAAGAGCCTTACATTTTCAACGACTGTCAATGCATAGCCAATGAAGGTTACGACGGTACAGAGATGTGGAAGATTTGTAAGGTAATTTGCACAATAGACGGACTGCCATGTTCTGGACCGTTTGTAGTTTACGGATTACCTCCTTGCCTGCTCCTAGAAAGAGAGCATTACCATAGTCAAGGCGAGATGTTATTAACGCCTGGACTACGGTTTTCTGGGTTTCCAGAGGAAGCATCCAGGTGATTTTCCTCAACCATTTGAGGATAGTTATACAAACGGAGGAGACTCTCACGGCATGTTGACTCATGGACAGCTGGTCATCAAATATTATTCCCAAGTTCCGGGCTGTTTTCGAAGGGTTAGGAGGGGTGCCCATTTGAGTAGGCCAGTGAGAGGGTCACCATAAGGCAGGATTGTTGCCAAACAGGAGGAGCTCAGTTTTCCCTCCGTTCAGTTTTAGCTTATTGTTGTGCATCCAGGAGGCAATATTGTTGAGACCGTGTCGGAGGGAAGAAGTAGTGGAGTGATGACTGGTGGAAAGAGAAAAGATGATCTGTGTGTCATCTGCATATGAAAATATGGAGAGCCCAGCTTGTTCCGCAATGGCAGCCAAAGGTCTGACATATAAATTAAAAAGGAGGGGGCTCAGAATGGAACCTTGTGGCACACCATATGCAGATGTATGAGTTTTGGATGCAGAGGTGGACGAGAAGACTTGAAATGTCCGGTCGGACAGAAAACTGATGAGCCATTCAAGGGCAGAATGGGTAATGCCAGATAGCTTCAGGATGTTAATCAGAATGGGGTGGGAGACCGTATCAAGTGCCACGGTCTCCCCTCTGTCCACCAGATGACGGATGGTTTCAGAGACTCCCAGAAGAGTGGATTCCATAGAAAAACCAGAACGAAAAAAACCAGATTGTGAAGGGAGTAAGATGTTATGAGATTCAATGAAACTAGTGAGTTGTTTATTTATATGCTTTTCCAGAATTTTAGAGTAGACTGGAAGGAGCGAAATTGGCCGGAAGTTGGCGGGATTATTAGGGTCTGCATTGGCCTTTTTCAGCAACGGTACGACCATTGCATGTTTCCATGAATTCGGGACCTTGGCCTCCCTCAAAGATGTATTTAGTAAATCCATGATGAACTTTATAAGAGAAGGGTCTAGTGTAAGCAAAATTGAGGGAGGGAAAGGATCCAACGGGGAACCTGATTTGATACTTTTCACTATGTCATGTAGTGTAGAAGGAGTCAAGGGGTCCCAGGCAGTAATCTCCGCAACTGCCGACTGAAGGACATCAGTTGTAGTGGGTGTAGTAGATTCAGAGGCGGAGTGAACGTTAGAGGGGCCAAAGTCAGCATATATACTTTCGATTTTAGAGACAAAAAAATCAGCTAAAGAGTCACATTGTGCTTTATCTAGGCATGGGGCCTTAGGTTGACTAGTGGCACCAGAAATTTCCTGCACTACCTTAAACAAGGCTTTAGGATGGTTTTGGGCATTTAAGATGGAGGAGTTGACATATTCGGTTCTGGCTGTCTTGCAGAGAGTATGGTATTTGTCTAAAGCTGCTTTGTACTGTAGTTTAGCTTGTGGATCGTAGTCAAAACGCCACTTCCGCTCAAGATGTTTACAGTTGTTTTTTTCTTTTTTTAGATGTCATTAAACCATGGCGCGGGAGGGTGATGTATATTAAAGGTCTGCTTTCGAAGTGGAAGACAAATGTCTGCCGCAGACGTAAACCAGCGATGAATAACCTCCACTTGATCAATGCTACTGACCTTAGTAAGGGGCATTGAACCTGATAAAACAGAATTGAATTTGTTAGAGTCCAATTTCTTCCAATTGCGGGTCATTCTGGGTTTAGTAGCAATTGCTGATTGACTAATAGATTGATCAAATGAAATAGAGAATTCTACCACAAAGTGGTCAGACCACGGGATGGGAAAAGGGAGCTTGCATGATACCGAATCCAAATTAGATAAAATAGGGTCAAGCAAATTACCCGCCTTATGAGTAGGGCCTGAATTGTGTAGAGTAATATTCATGGCTGCTGAATCAGACAGTAAATTAGTACTGATGGGGCAGGTTGCATCATTAAAATGAATGTTAAGATCGCCGACAATAAGAAAGTTAGTTGCCGTCAATAGTAGAGGAGCTAGAATTTCAGGAAGAGATGAGGCCCAAAAAGTGGCAGGGCCAGGGGGGCGGTACATCAAAGCGCCTGTAAGTGTAAGATTGGGGGATAGAAGTATCTTAAACAGCCCAGCCTCACAGTTAGGAATCACAATATCCTCCCATTTACAGGAAAATGTTCGTTTAAAAACAATGGCTATTCCCCCACCCTCCTTACCCTTTCTGTTGCTACCCGTATAGGTGTAATTATCGGGAAGGGTGGCTGCATTATCAAAACCAGAATGGTCTGTCAGCCAGGTCTCCGTGAGGAATAAGGCATCGGGTTGGAAGGAGCAGAGAAGGTCAAAAACATCTCTGCTGTGCTTAGGGAGGCACCTGCAATTGAGACTGATAAAGTTAAAGGTCTGTGAGGGAAGTTTCAGAATTGGTTTACATAAAAAATTAGATGCCGAGATGTCTAATGTTGATGGAAGAGCAGAGAGGAACAACGAACAATCCGGGCATGTCAGGGGCGTATGCTGTGGGCAAAGGGGAATATCAAAAGAGCATTGGGGTGGCCTAAGGGACAAAAGAGTGTTTTTAGAGTATGTTAGCCTACAATTTGCACATGAAGGGGCATGAGGAATGGCCCTGGGCCGCGTACAGACGCGGACGGGCGCAGACGGGCAAGACTCTGGCACGACTGGGAGGATCAAAATACCCCATGTTAATATTCGCCGACGACACCCTGCTCCTTTCCAAGACTCGGAGCGGCTTACAAGTAGCTCTAAACAGATTTGCTGAATTTTGCACAAAAAATGATCTTCAGATTAATGCCGATAAAACTAAATTTATGATTTTTAACAGAAATAAACCAATTAAAAGCTCGTTTTTATTAGATGGTGTCCCAATCGAACAGGTCAAAGTCATGACATACTTGGGCGTGACCCTTGACCACCAACTTACTTGGAACCCCCAGTTGGAGGTTTTAATTCTTAAATTTGTTCGCCTGGCAGGATGCTTGCTGAAGGAACAGAAAAAAACCTTTACCAAACGCATTACACCAGCGCTAAAAATGTATGAGGCCAAGGTCAATGCAGCTACCCTATATGGTGCAGACATATGGGGTTATAAAGGCCTGCCAGAACTAACCACTGCTCAGAATAGGTTTCTTCGGAACTTAGTGGGGCTCCCACAATCGTTACCCATAAAACCATTGCTTTTGGACTTAGGCTGTAGACCGCTGAATGAGATGGCACAGTATCGTCTCGTAGCTCTTTGGCGTCGCCTTTGGACGACCCAAGAGCTTAGTCTTTTCGCTCATGAATTGGGCGAGGTCAGATCATTGTGGGGTGCTCACAAAATCCCATGGTTGCAGGAGGTTAAACAAATATTGTATTCTATGGGCCTCCCTGAATTATGGTTACATCCTGAATATTCTAGGTTCCCATCTAAAGTGGAATTTAAAGAGCAATTTTGGGCTGCTAAGAAATCTGTACTGGTCTCTCTTTCGTCAGAAAATAGCCTAACGGGACTGTTTTTAACACACAAGATAACACCGTCCCTTGAGCCCTATTGGGATATGATATGCAAAACCCTCGATCGTAAGCTGTATCATCAGTTTAGGGTGGGTACCTTGCCGATCAACTCCTTTACTGCAAAGTGGGCGAAGAATTCAAGTAACAAATGCCCTTTTTGTCCGGACCAGGTCGAAAGTATCGGTCACCTGTTTTTTGCATGCCCAGCGTATCGATTGCCCAGACAAAAATGGTTGAAACCTATCTGCAAAACCTTAAATTGTGGGGGGCATCGTGCAGCCCTGTTGAAATTATGCGACTTACGTATCGAAAAGTCTGTGATTTGTGTCGCTAAATTTTTGGGGTGGTTGTGGCTGATTCGCGCAAAGAAACTGTAACCCCATGTAAATTAACCTAAATGTTTTTTGTTTTTTTTTATGTCTGTATATTGTCTGAATGTAAATGTCCTTATATTTCTGGGGTTCCATTGTATAATGTTGAAACTGTAGAAAATGTTTTTATCTCTGCTGTCTTTTATGAATTTTATTCGAAATAAAGACTAAATGAACTGAACTGAATATTCATGGCTGCTAAATCAGACAGTAAATTAGTACTGATGGGGCAGGTTGCATCATTAAAATGAATGTTAAGATCGCCGACAATAAGAAAGTTAGTTGCCGTCAATAGTAGAGGAGCTAGAATTTCAGGAAGAGATGAGGCCCAAAAAGTGGCAGGGCCAGGGGGGCGGTACATCAAAGCGCCTGTAAGTGTAAGATTGGGGGATAGAAGTATCTTAAACAGCCCAGCCTCACAGTTAGGAATCACAATATCCTCCCATTTACAGGAAAATGTTCGTTTAAAAACAATGGCTATTCCCCCACCCTCCTTACCCTTTCTGTTGCTACCCGTATAGGTGTAATTATCGGGAAGGGTGGCTGCAATATCAGAACCAGAATGGTCTGTCAGCCAGGTCTCCGTGAGGAATAAGGCATCGGGTTGGAAGGAGCAGAGAAGGTCAAAAACATCTCTGCTGTGCTTAGGGAGGCACCTGCAATTGAGACTGATAAAGTTAAAGGTCTGTGAGGGAAGTTTCAGAATTGGTTTACATAAAAAATTAGATGCCGAGATGTCTAATGTTGATGGAAGAGCAGAGAGGAACAACGAACAATCCGGGCATGTCAGGGGGGTATGCTGTGGGCAAAGGGGAATATCAAAAGAGCATTGGGGTGGCCTAAGGGACAAAAGAGTGTTTTTAGAGTATGTTAGCCTACAATTTGCACATGAAGGGGCATGAGGAATGGCCCTGGGCCGCGTACAGTCGCGGACGGGCGCAGACGGGCAGGACTCTGGCACGACTCCGGCGCGCCATCGTCGCGCCCGCTGCGCGTTGCCCAACACATTCTTAAAAATAGGGAGGCGGCGATAGAATGACTAGACCGCACACCCCCGCTTCCGCCGGAAGTGAAATAGGGATAGTAAGACCTCCCTCCACACCACGAGCACGGCTCGGGGAGGAACGGGGAGTGGTAGAGCAGAAAATAAGGTGACTGTCAGCAATCGACACACACTATTTTTAAAAGCAAGCAGTTTTAAAACACACGAGTTCAGGCACCCGAAGATGTGCCCCCTTGCTCTCTCACAGCAGCGTCACACACCTCGGAGCCATAATGCACAAGATAGACTATTTACAATTCAAATTACGATAGCGCTGTCCGAGCACCTAAATCGTGCCCCCCACAGATTGTTTACACAACGCGGTGTGAGCACATAGATCGTGCCCCCCGCAATCAAGTTTAAAAGTGGCTCAGTTACACAGCAGTACACGTACCCGTGTTAGTAGGTCATACATCAGACACTATGTTTAGGGCAGTATAATAATTGTCCGCTCTGACCATGAACCACTGGTGGACCTGATTTTTATAAAGAAGCCAGAAAAGCAACATCTTGCAAAAAGAAATGGCTTTTCGTAGTGCAGGAATTTGTATTTTGGGTTGAGTATGATTCTGGTAGAAAAATGTAATGGCGAATTGCTTTTTGAGCTTACCCTTGAAGGATCAAACGCAGGATGATGTGGATGCGGAATGCGTGGTAGTAAATATGAATTTGGAGAATGGCAAGTGTGTGTCTCAAGTGGAATGGATGATGGAGATGCATAGAGATGAAGTGTTGAGTAAGGTTATCGATTAGAACAGGTCAGGAAAGCCCTAGACAAGAGATCGAAGGAGAAAGAGAAATCTTGTGAAAAAGTGAAGGAGGAACTGTACTGTCAAGAAAACTTTGGGAGGAGAAGTAGCGCCCTAGTATTACTGCTCGAACTGAGGAAAAGAGTGAAAGGCCATGAAGGCCATGTGCGATGAAACGGAGGTTGAGGCCAGATTATTGGTGTCCAGGAATAGATTGAGGGTATGTTGAGGTAAGGTGTAGCCAGCCTCATAGATGAGTTGTTCGTGAGGGAGGGTGTACCGGTGGAAACAATCACAGACAATGGAGTACACTTGGTATTCATGTAAATGAAGAGATCCTTGAATAAACTGTAGTTCCACCATGTTTATTTATTTATTTGTTTATTTGGGAGTTTTCGATAGCGCTAGCCAGACCTGTAGGTATCGGAGCACTTTACAACACAAGTCATGGGGAAATCACAAAAAATAACAGTAGTATCGATGCATCACACCCAAAGCAATGGGCTGGTGGATAGGTGGAATGGAGAGTTGACGGAAAGGTTACAGCTGGCCTTGTGTGAAGGTGACAACTGGTCGTATGTAGTATATAGTTGGTGTGGGTTTCTTGTACCACGCATAACGCAACCAAAGGTCATAAACCATACAAGTGGATGCAGGGCAGAGAATTTTGTTGCTGAGCTCCAATTTGGATTTTTAGGGAAGTGATATTTTAAAGGAGGTTGTGATGGTAACAGAAGCCACTCCAAGAGTTTTAAGTTTTAAGTTTATGACTGCCATATTCAATCCTGTTCCTAGCATCCGGAAAGGAGTTTCTTGTTTTTCAAACCCCCTACAAATGCGGAGTGTGTAGGATTGCGTCTTTGAAGTGTCCGATAGGAACATGTGGAATGTGAAGAAGGCTGTGTGAGTTGCTGAGTGTGTGGTGGGGGTTTTACCTGACACTGATGGCATGTGTTCGGAAAGGTTGGTAGAAACAATGCAGACCATGCAACAAGAGTCATAAAATGCTATTGTGGTTGAGGGAGTACAACAGGTCATAATTATGGTGTGTGTCTTACTTGCTTGCATGTTTTACAATTGGGTTGTTGAGAACAGACTAGATATTTGTGATCTCTTGTGGTCTTTGCATAAGATCGCTAAGGTCACCAGTAGGGGGTACATCATACACCTCATGTATTACCTTCTTCTCCCAACTTGTATCTTAAGTCTGATGCACGGGGAGCGGACTCTGTATCTCATATACATTCTTACATTTGGGGCACAGCACTCGGTGTGGGAAGGCATTCGCTCCCCCCCACTGGCTGCCAGACAGGAAGCGTATTACATATAAATCTCTTTGCATGGTCAATATGACTTGTCACCATCAAGGGCTTGAACCTTTCAAAACAGCGTTCCACTGGTACACCCCCAATTGACTGCTCAGATCATCATCTTTCAAAAAGGCGACCATCCACAGATTCCGCAAAGCCAGGTGGGGCTGCAGCTCCTTCTCGGTAGCGGCGGCTAAATTATGGAACACTCTGCCGGCACATATTGCGAGTCTGGACTCTTGCTTGGTGTTCCATAAGCAACTTAATACCTGCCTTTTTTCCTCTCCTTGATTGCTGCTCCTTAGTCTCCAGGTCGTTTTCCTTACTAGCTCTAGCGCTTTATTGCCCTCTGGTTTAGTGAGTGTTGCAAATACTATTCCATTCCATTATCTAAGTCTGCCTCTTATATCAGAAACATTCTGACCTCTGTCTCATCTTATCTTAGATCAATTCTGATCTCTGTCTCATCTTATCTTAGATACATTCTGATCTCTGTCTCATCTTATGTCAGATACATTCTGATCTGTCTCATCTTATCTCAGATAAATTCTGATCTCTGTCTCATCTTATCTTAGATAAATTCTGAGCTCTGCCTCATCTTATCTTAGATAAATTCTGATCTCTGTCTCATCTTATCTTAGATACATTCTGATCTCTGTCTCATCTTATCTCAGATACATTCTGACCTCTGTCTCATCTTATCTTAGATAAATTCTGATCTCTGTCTCATTTTATCTCAGATAAATTCTGATCTCTGTCTCATCTTATCTCAGATAAATTCTAATCTCTGTCTCATCTTATCTTAGATACATTCTGATCTCTGTCTCATCTTATCTTAGATAAATTCTGATCTCTGTCTCATCTTATCTTAGTTAAATTCTGACCTCTGTCTCATCTTATCTTAGATAAATTCTGATATCTGTCTCATCTTATCTTAGATAAATTCTGACCTCGGTCTCATCTTATCTTAGATAAATTCTGACCTCTGTCTCATCTTATCTCAGATACATTCTGACCTCTGTCTCATCTTATCTTAGATAAATTCTGATATCTGTCTCATCTTATCTTGGATAAATTCTGATATCTGTCTCATCTTATCTTAGATAAATTCTGATATCTGACTCATCTTATCTTAGATAAATTCTGATATCTGTCTCATCTTATCTTAGATAAATTCTGATATCTGTCTCATCTTATCTTAGATAGATTCTGATCTCTGTCTCATCTTATCTTAGATACATTCTGATATCTGTCTCATCTTATCTTAGATAAATTCTTATATCTGTCTCATCTTATCTTAGATAAATTCTGACCTCTGTCTCATCTTATTTTAGATAAATTCTGACCTCTGTCTCATCTTATCTCAGATACATTCTGACCTCTGTCTCATCTTATCTTAGATACATTCTGATATCTGTCTCATCTTATCTTGGATAAATTCTGATATCTGTCTCATCTTATCTTAGATAAATTCTGATATCTGACTCATCATATCTTAGATAAATTCTGATATCTGTCTCATCTTATCTTAGATAAATTCTGATATCTGTCTCATCTTATCTTAGATAGATTCTGATCTCTGTCTCATCTTATCTTAGATACATTCTGATATCTGTCTCATCTTATCTTAGATAGATTCTGATCTCTGTCTCATCTTATCTTAGATACATTCTGATATCTGTCTCATCTTATCTTAGATAAATTCTTATATCTGTCTCATCTTATCTTAGATAAATTCTGACCTCTGTCTCATCTTATTTTAGATAAATTCTGACCTCTGTCTCATCTTATCTCAGATACATTCTGACCTCTGTCTCATCTTATCTCAGATACATTCTGACCTCTGTCTCATCTTATCTCAGATACATTCTGATATCTGTCTCATCTTATCTCAGAAACATGCTGATCGTCTGATGTCACTCTACATATATCTTATCTCAGATACAGTCTTATCTCGTTCTGCATCTTCCCTCAGACATGGTCTTATCTCACTCTCCATCTTATCTCAGGCACATGCTTCTTTCCCTCTGCTTCTTATCTTAGACGTGTCCCTGCCTCTTCCTTTATCTCATATGAATCATTGTTATTTTAGCCTATCTGTGATAAAACCTTATCTCTCCATGTGCAGTAACTCAGTATCTTATCTCAGATATATTCTCATCTTGTCTAAAACATATTGGTGTCTTTCCCTGTATATAATCCAAGATCTGAGTGTTTTCGCCACCGAGCGTGCCTCGAGTATGTTCTAATTGCAACATGTATTTTATCTCAACTACATGCCTTCCTCGTCCAGTCTTTAGGTCACATATGTTCTTACCTGGAGTTGTGTCTTATAGATGGGTATTAATGTATCCTCACAGCCATGTCATTATCTCTTCTCTTGCTTTATCTCAGGTGTGTCCTTGGTCACCCCCTGTGGAGTGGGTGATCTGTCTCAATGCATCACCCAGAGATGGCTCTCATTATGAGGAGAGGGGATGTCTTGTGCACCTCCTCTTGTTGACACCAGGGGGTAGTGCTGCACACAGCCTCATGGGGGATAGGGTGGGGTATCTGGGTGTCTTCTACGGGTTGGAAGGTACCTTGAGGGAGCTCGCTGCCAGGGGTGGGCTGTGTCTGAAGTCTGACCGAGACAGATGTTCTGTGACGGTGAGTGCATCTGGACTGGAGTGTTTGCAGAGAAGAAATCTTCCAATTATTTTATTATTATTTATTATTTATTGATTTTGTAATGCGCTCAGCTACCCAAAAAGAGTTTCCCGGCGCCAGGACGGACATAAACAGCAAGCGGATCCTACAGTAGGCATTACTGATCAAACAACCAGGTTTTGAGTTTTTTTCGAAAACGCATGTAGTTAGTTTCTTTACGAATGAAAGTGGGAAGAGTATTCCAGATGGAGGGGCCCAGGAAGCAGGTGCACATCACCTTGAAGGGTGCGTCCCAGCCTGGAAGGGGTTCCTCAAGTCTTGGGTAAGGCTCCGCGACTAGCCGATGTGTGGTACAGGTGGGCAGTTGCCTCATCCTGTGCTGATGACATGATTCCTGGTGTGGTACCCTCTTCCACTCACCATTCTGAGTCGGTGACACAGCATTTAGGACTCCACAGATCAGTGGGTCAGTAAGTCTGTCCTGGGTGGTTGCCGGACACCCGTCCAAGTAACATGCCATGGGTAGACATAGACAGGAATAGGAGCTTTGGCAGCCCTGCCTTTAACTATGTCCTTGTAGAGGGCCCTGATCTCTTTCTGGGGTGATGGGAAAACCACTGCGGGGTCTACTCTTCTTGTGCCTTCTCCCCGCCAGACGAGCTAAAGATACCAGGAGTAAAGGGAAGCACCCATGCCTGGATCTCCTGCAGCATCGCCAACAGAGAAGGCGTGACCTTGCTTCCTCTTCTCACGCCCTCAACAAAGAGCGGTCATCTCTGCCCTCCTGTTCGACTCCTCTCAGCTCTGAACCACCACCAGACCAGCAGCTCGGAACTCATCTTTCAACCTGCCAGTCCAGAGCTGGGCAGGTGACACACAGATCAGGCTGAGAGATCTTCACACCTGAAGACTGTCTCTGAGGTGTCCATGGGTGGGTGCTAACTGACCAGCTCAAGCTCAGCTCACCTGGGCCAACATCGTAAGATGTCACAGAAAAATGAAAGGAGTCTAAATGTCTGTGTTTCTCAAACCTCACCACTGAGAAGGTTTGTCATTACTTTACAACTGTGCTAAGACCCACTGCAACTGAAATGTAAATACATTGCTGCAAGAACCAGGCCTCATGGGAATTTGTATCACCCTGTACTACCCTCACTAAGTTTACACTGCTAAACCTGCTAGAAACAAAATGAAAGAAAACTGCCCATCTCTTGTCTGAGCTGCAGAAAGTCCATCTGGAGTGAGACGTACAACTGATCAAGTGCATGGATGCCTGCTTACCTCCCAGCATGACTGCCTGCTTACCTCCCTGCATGACTGCCTGCATAACTCCCTGCATTACTGCACATCTCCCTGCATGACTGCATACATCCCTGCATGACTGCCTGCCTACCACCCTGCATGACTGCATACTTCCTTGCATGACTGTCTGCACACCTGCCTGCATGACTGCCTGCATACCTGCCTGCATGACTGCCTGCATACCTGCCTGCACAACTGCTTCCTTGACCGCTTGCACAACACCCTGCATGGTGCCCTGCAGATCAGCTTACGCGACTGCACCTCTTGTATCTTTCACTCGTTTATGCTTCAAATTAATTCACAGGCACCAAAAACCAAGGGAGAGCTCAGCTCTGGACTTCACACACACTACCCGTGTACTACCCGTATACTACCCGTATACTACCCGTGTACTCCATGGAGAGACGGCCATACTTGCAGGCAAAGTACAGCGACTCTTTATAAACCTTGACACACAATAGGAAAGGGTTATTTGTGCACCATAATTGAATAACTAACTAAATGACTGTTTCCATCCCCTTCCTGGAAGAATTGAGGCTCTTTCTGCGGTTTTTAGTGAGACCTGACCCCTGTCTAATACCAGCGCCTGCTCTGAGTGACCCTCAGAAAGGCGGCCAGAAGAGCCACTGAAGCCAAGTATTTAGTCTTGAGCTTTTATTGCAGAAAAAAAGTGCATTCTGGGAATAGAAATGATGTGTCAGTGGGAAAATAGTGCCCTGATGACAATACTAACCCCTACTCACACTTTATCTTACGCAGGTCTCTTTCAGGTAGATGCATCAAGCATTTTTGCGAACGCAAACGGTGCGAACCGAAAAAAGGCATTTGAGATGCATCAAGGGTTCATGCACTCGCAATTTAAGAATTCGCGAATAATTGCGAGTTCTCAAAATGCGATTGCATTTAAGGAATCGCAATTTGCGATTCCTTAAATGCAATGCATGAACCATTCCAAGATTGCGAATTCGCAATCTGGGGCCGCTATTTACCGCGAAGTCAAACTACGTGGTAAATAGCAAAAACTTAGAAATATGCACTTTAGTGCATTTTTCTAAGTTGTATATTACACACACACATGTCCTTGGCACATGTGTGTGCGCAACACCAGTGAACATTACCATTTCAGGGGTGCAACAGGGTGTCCTTTGGACACCATGGCACCCTTGAAATTGCAGCACATTTGCGATTCGCTAATTGCAAATCGCAAATAAGGAATGACTCCCCATTAATTCCTATGGGCCTTAAGGCCCATAGGAATGTATGGGAAAGCCATTCCTTATTTGCGATTCGCAATTAGCGAATCGCAAATAAGGAATCAGTAGAAGTCGCAAATAATATTGCGATTCCTACATGCATCCCGTTTTGCGAGTCTTTAATAGCGAATCCTTAAAATTCGCTATTAAGGACTCGCAAAACATAACTTTGATGCATCTGGGGGTATTTTTTTTGATGTTCGTGCCCTACGGCTTCTAGATGCAAACGTGGCTAAGAAAAAATTTGCGGGGGCTAATTCTTCCAGCAATAGGCAGAGTGGACCTGCAGGGGCTCTAAGAAGGGGTGAACCAACAACAAAGCCTCATTAACAAGCAAATGGTATTTTAAAGACCTGTGAAGTGCTCGGGTGTGGCTGTTTGTGCGCCCCGGTAGCTGTCTCATCACGGGCTACCACACACAACGGGGGGGGGGAGCTGAAGCCCTTTGAGCCCAACGGGCGTTGCACGCCTGACATAAGGTACCTGATTCACTAATAGGGGCCACTTTTATTTTGGGTGAGACTTTTATTTTGGAGCCTGGGTCTATTTTGTGTCCTGGTCCGACCGTGATCCGGAGGGACAGGCTGGACGCCACCGTAGGTGGACACAAATATATGAATTCGCGTTTCCTTCCCTCAGCCTCACCCCCGTCCACACAGGGCCTTCTGTCCACATGATCCTGCTCACAAGACCCCCCTCTCATGGGGTCGCTCTGCACATGCCTCCCCTCACGGTGCCCATCGGTGCAGCCAGGCAGAACACCGCGTGAGCAGGTCACGTGCTGCCGCCTGTTTGCCTCCAGGGCCTCACTGTCCCGCCATCTCGCCGCTGACGTCACGGTCACGTGCATCACATGGTCCAATCCCTTTCGTTCCACAGCCCCATGGTGGGTAGCACATTGGCTGGCCTGTCCCGCCATCTCCCTCTGACGTATTTATTTATTTATTTATTTGATGCGATTTTCTATAGCGCGAACATTACCCGAAGGTGTCAGAGCGCTTTACAAAAGAACCAGTTGCGATACATAAGGATTTAGGATTACATGAGTTACATAAAAGATACAAACAGGAAAAGAAAATTGCAAATGTAGAAGTTGTAAAGTCACGTAGGGAAGAGATACAAATAGAAAAAAATTGCAAATGTACAAGTTGTAAAGTCACACAGGGAAGAGGTACAAATAGAAAAAAAATGCAAATGTAAAAGTTGTAAAGTCACTCAAGGAAGAGATACAAATAGAAAAAAATTGCAAATGTACAAGTTGTAAAGTCACTCAAGGAAGAGATACAAATAGAAAAAATTGCAAATGTACAAGTTGTAAAGTCACTCAAGGAAGAGATACAAATAGAAAAAATTGCAATTGTACAAGTTGTAAAGTCACTCAAGGAAGAGATACAAATAGAAAAAATTGCAAATGTACAAGTTGTAAAGTCACTCAAGGAAGAGATACAAATAGAAAAAAAATGCAAATGTACAAGTTGTAAAGTCACTCAAGGAAGAGATACAAATGGATAAACTCTAAGAATCACATAGGAATGGTAGCGAGTACAAAGGTCTACTACATATACTCGTGGTTAGAGTTCTCAGGATTCAATTTTACCAGCGATTTGGCTTGGACAAGTATATATCATATATTTACAGAGTGAAAAGAGAAATAAAAAATAAAGAAAAAAATAAAAATAAAAAGGGGTAGAGAGCGGTTTGTGGGGGAGAAGAATTGGAGGCTGAGATTGGTGAGAGGAGAGAGGGGGACCTGAGCGGGAGAAAGAGATAAGGCAGTCCAGCGTAAGAGAAATGTCTGAAGGTCAGCGGGATGGAATCCAAGGGACCAAAGGAAAGGACAAGAATCAATAAAATGACGGACCCGGGTTGTGGGCATTGATGGAAACCATCTCAACATGGCAAGATGCACCCAGGGCAAGAGCGACGGCAGGAGAGGGTCCCAAAATGGCGGGCGCACACGAGTTCCAGTCCAAAGGTTACGAGGGCCAAGACAAAGAAAACTAGGAAGCTGACCCAACGGAGGAAGAACAAGAGGGGAAAAGGAGCCAGGCAGACAAAAGGAGGAGCATCTTCAGTATTTGCTCCTCCTTTCACCACTGCTGTACACACATGATCCCTGGTCTAAATGCTCTCATGCTCCTGTACTGGGCACTGACGTCACAGTCATGTGAATCACATGGTCCAATCCCTCGCATTCCAGGGGTTCGAGCTAGCACATTGCGTCACCTGCGGCGGAAAGAGCAGCCCCACCCTCCAGCACGTGCCGGAAGGGGCGTGTCAGCATGCAGCCACCATCTCGACCAGTCTGAGAGCCTCTGTCACTCCAACTGCAGCTTCTTAGGTAACTCAATCATCCTGGAGCCGAGCCGCCCCCCTGAAGAAGGGCTTGTGCAGACTCTTAGAAATGCTGCACACTGCTGAATTACTGGCAGCTGATTGGCTGTGAGGCGATTACTTGAAATAATGGACACTACGCAGATTTTCATTAAAAAATGTTTTTTTTACTGCATGTTTATTAAATACAAAGCCACCCCCTCTCCTGAGAAGTGCCGGTACTCTCCCATTCAATGTATTGCAGCCGTGCTTCGAAGTGCCGGTACTTACCCATTCAATGTATTGCAGCCGTGCTGTGAAGTACCGGTACTTTCCCATTCAATGTATTGCAGCCGTGTTGAGAAGTGCCGGTACTCTCCCATTCAATGTATTGCCGCCGTGCTGATAAGTGCAGGTTTCTCCCATTCAATGTATTGCAGCCGTGCTGCGAAGTGCCGGTACTCTCCCATTCAATGTATTGCCGCCGTGCTGATAAGTGCAGGTTTTCTCCCATTCAATGTACTGCCGCCGTGCTGAGAAGTGCCGGTACTTTCCCATTCAATGTATTGCAGCCGTGCTGCGAAGTGCCGGTACTCTCCCATTCAATGTATTGCAACCGTGCTGCGAAGTGCCGGTACTCTCCCATTCAATGTATTGCAGCCGTGCTGCGAAGTGCCGGTACTCTCCCATTAAATGTATTGCAGCCGTGCTGATAAGTGCAGGTTTTCTCCCATTCAATGTATTGCAGCCGTCCTGCGAAGTGCCGGTACTCTCCCATTCAATGTATTGCAGCCGTGCTGATAAGTGCAGGTTTTCTCCCATTCAATGTATTGCAGCCGTGCTGCGAAGTGCCGGTACTCTCCCATTCAATGTATTGCCGCCGTGCTGATAAGTGCAGGTTTTCTCCCATTCAATGTACTGCCGCCGTGCTGAGAAGTGCCGGTACTTTCCCATTCAATGTATTGCAGCCGTGCTGCGAAGTGCCGGTACTCTCCCATTCAATGTATTGCAGCCGTGCTGCGAAGTGCCGGTACTCTCCCATTCAATGTATTGCAGCCGTGCTGCGAAGTGCCGGTACTCTCCCATTAAATGTATTGCAGCCGTGCTGATAAGTGCAGGTTTTCTCCCATTCAATGTATTGCAGCCGTGCTGCGAAGTGCCGGTACTCTCCCATTCAATGTATTGCAGCCGTGCTGAGAAGTGCCGGTACTCTCCCATTAAATGTATTGCAGCCGTGTTGAGAAGTGCAGGTACACTCCCCTTCAAATTAAAAAGTGTGGGTACTCGGTACCTGTCCATTTAAAGAACTTGAAACAACATCAGAATTGGTATCAGAACCCAACCAGATGTAAACAAAATAATCTGTGGGGATCGTTATTGGGTGAGCCGCTTGCAGGTGTGGGGGACGAGGAGGCCCCAAGATTCGCAGGAGCCCATCCAGTGGGCAGTGTGTCAAGTAAAGTTGTGTCTTTGGTGTTTCCACAAGAGGGGACGTAAAAAACACTTCCTCCCTGCAGCACAGCTCACACCCTCACAAGCCCTCACCCTCACACCCTCACCCCCCCTCACCCTCACACACCCTCACACACCCTCACTGACCCTCACCCTCACAAGCCTCTCACCCTCACTCACCCTCACACACCCTCACCTCACACACCCTCACATACCCTCACTCACCCTCATTCACCCTCACACCCCTTCACCCTCACACCCTCACATACCCTCACTCACCCTCATTCACCCTCACACACCCTCACACACCCTCACCAGCATAGCATAACAAAACATAGCATAGTATAACAAAACACAGCATATCATAGCATAACAAAAAAAGCATAGGATAGCAAAACATAGCATAGCATAACAAAACAAAGCATAGGATAGCAAAACACAACAAAGTATAGCAAATCACAACAAAACAGCATAGCATAGCATAAGATAACATAGTATAACAAAGCATAGCATAACAAAGCATAGCAAAACAAAACATTGCATAGTATAACAAAGCATAGCATAGCATAACAAAACACAACAAAACAGCAGAACAAAACATAGCATAACATAACAAAACATAGCATAACATAACAAAATAAAGCATAGCATAACAAAACATAGCATAAAAAACAGCAAAACCCAACAAAACATAGCATAACATAACAAAACACAACAACACATAGCATGCATATCAAAACATAGCATAGCAAAACATAGCATAGCATAACAAAACAAAGCATAGGATAGCAAAACATAGCATAACAAAACAAAACATAGCATAGCAAAACACAACAAAGTATAGAAAAGCATGACAAAACAAAGCATAGCATAACATAACAAAGCATAGCAAAACAAAACATAGCATAGTATAACAAAACATAGCATAGCATAACAAAACACAACAAAACATAGCAGAACAAAACATAGCATAACATAATAGAGCAAAACATAGCATAACAAAACATAGCATAACAAAACGCAACAAAACACAACAAAACATAGCATACATATCAAAACATAGCATAGCAAAACATAGCATAGCATAACAAAACAAAGTATAGCAAAGCATAACAAAACACAACAAAACATAGCATAGCATAATAAAACATAGCATAACAAACAAAGCATAGCATAACAAAGCATAGCAAAACAAAACATAGCATAGTATAACAAAACATAGCATAGCATAACAAAACACAACAAAACATAGCAGAACAAAACATAGCATAACATAACAAAACATAGCATAATATAACAAAACGTAGCATAACAAAACAGCAAAACACAACAAAACATAGCATAACAAAACACAACATAGCATAGCATAACAAAACAAAGCTTAGCATAGCAAAACAAAACATAGCATAGCAAAACACAACAAAGTATAGAAAAGCATGACAAAACAAAGCATAGCATAACATAACAAAGCATAGCAAAACAAAACATAGCATAGTATAACAAAACATAGCATAGCATAACAAAACACAACAAAACATAGCAGAACAAAACATAGCATAACATAATAGAGCAAAGCATAGCATAACAAAACATAGCATAACAAAACGCAACAAAACACAACAGAACATAGCATACATATCAAAACATAGCATAGCAAAACATAGCATAGCATAACAAAACAAAGTATAGCAAAGCATAACAAAACACAACAAAACATAGCATAGCATAATAAAACATAGCATAACAAAACAAAGCATAGCATAACAAAGCATAGCAAAACAAAACATAGCATAGTATAACAAAACATAGCATAGCATAACAAAACATAGCAGAACAAAACATAGCATAACATAACAAAACATAGCATAATATAACAAAACAAAGCATAGCATAACAAAACATAGCATAACAAAACAGCAAAACACAACAAAACATAGCATAACAAAACACAACATAGCATAGCATAACAAAACAAAGCTTAGCATAGCATAACAAAACATAGCATAACAAAACATAGCATAGCATAATAAAACACAACAAAAGATAGCATTGCATAACAAAACATAGCATACCATAACAAAACATAACATAGCAAAACACAACAAAACATAGCATAGCATAAGACAAAACAACAAAACATAGCATAGCATAACAAAACAAAGCATAGGATTGCAAAACAAAACATAGCATAGCATAACAAAACATAGCATAACATAACAAAACATAGCATAACAAAACACAACAACACATAGCAGAACAAAACATAGCATAACATAACAAAACATAGCATAACAAAACACAACAACACATAGCAGAACAAAACATAGCATAACATAACAAAACATAGCATAACATAACAAAACATAGCATAACAAAACACAACAACACATAGCAGAACAAAACATAGCATAACATAACAAAGCATAGCAAAACAAAACATAGCATAGTATAACAAAACATAGCATAGCATAACAAAACACAACAAAACATAGCAGAACAAAACATAGCATAACATAATAGAGCAAAGCATAGCATAACAAAACATAGCATAACAAAACGCAACAAAACACAACAGAACATAGCATACATATCAAAACATAGCATAGCAAAACATAGCATAGCATAACAAAACAAAGTATAGCAAAGCATAACAAAACACAACAAAACATAGCATAGCATAATAAAACATAGCATAACAAAACAAAGCATAGCATAACAAAGCATAGCAAAACAAAACATAGCATAGTATAACAAAACATAGCATAGCATAACAAAACACAACAAAACATAGCAGAACAAAACATAGCATAACA
This sequence comes from Lissotriton helveticus, assembly GCF_964261635.1. Classification (NCBI taxonomy): domain Eukaryota; kingdom Metazoa; phylum Chordata; class Amphibia; order Caudata; family Salamandridae; genus Lissotriton; species Lissotriton helveticus. Next base: position 32,991,590 of record NC_136067.1, on the reverse strand, counting down.
CACAATAATATATCCTGAGCTCGATAGGCTGAAAAAAGACAACAATTATTTAGTCCATCAAATTCAATCCAAGAAAGTAGTAGTCTTTTATATCTTCTTCATTTATTTCCAATTTGATCAGGAAAGAGACTTCAATCTTCACCCAGATAACAAAACAAAAAAGCCGTTGCCAACACGTGTTTCGTCTTGGTATGGTAACCAATGACTTCTTCAGGGCTGAAATAGTTACAATAGAAGCAATCATATATCTAATAAACTATATAAACATATATCAAACATTAAGACCACACCTAAAATGATAAATATCATACAAAGTGGCTGTAATTGTGAGTACGGATCCTCAATTGAGCCCTACCCCAATTAAGCAGGTCTCCAATATTGACTATATTCCCACAATTGTTTATATATTAAGACAATTGAATTCTATATTATTCAGACAGCCTTGTTACTATAGACATACAAGATTAGTCAACCATATTTCTCATTGGTAATTATACCACAACAGTATGATACAGTCATGTAACATACACTGGAGGTTAACACATAGGCAGTATAGAGAAAAGAAATAAAGATCAGAAAAAACCCACACCCAAAGCGTGAAAAGACGGATGAACCGAAATGATCCCAATAAGGAACAAACCAATAAATATCCAAAATCACAACACCCAAAGTATACCAGTGTACATAAACCAACAGTTGATAGAAACCAAGGTACGGGTATGTTAGTATTGTTCGCTCACCTATGGCTAAGGTAAAATCGGGTCATAAACGGAAGTTTAAGTTTATACTGATCCACCGCTTTCACCAGTGTAATCTAAAATAAACAGGGATTTATGAGTCAAACTAATAACTATGTCATATATAATTCGATAATCGGGCAACACTGGTAATTATTAGTTGTCGCATCCACGTGTAAAAATTATAAGAGACACTCACTAGAGATGGTTGTTATCCACGCTTTCGCTGGGCGTTGAACAATTTGCTAGTCAAAGGCGGAGATCCGCCGATTTCCATAGAAAATGTGTATCAAACTCACAATGAGTATAATTTTCGTGTTATTAAACACGTGGTACCCTAGAGAGAATGCATATGTATTAGTCCTGATTCTATTTTTATAACCAGATATAATTGTATCAATAAAAAGTATACCAAAATTATTGTATTTTTACATTTAAGAAAAACGGAGTTGTTATCCTGTCCGTTTTATGCTAGTGAATCTATTTGACTAAAAACGACTAATTAAACTAGTCCATTAATTATCATAACAAACACTTCCAGTTTGTAATTATTTATAAATAATCGATATCCACATCAAAGTCAGTGTGATAATCGAAATTCAATGTCAAGGCGAATTAAAAACTAAAATAAACCAGTCCTTATCTCAAAGTTTAAGGAGAAAGAAAAAGTCTGGCGTCATTTCATTACCTCCGAGTGCAGAGAGTAGAAAACGATAGGCTCTCCGTGTATTCGGCGTTCAACACGGGCGCCATCTTTGTAACCTCATATACTCCTCCACGAGTAATGGGAAACAAACAAAGGACTTCGCAGTATTATTTCGGATAAGATGCAATTCGCATCCATCTTGGAGTAGCACGGATTATATTTAATAATAATTCGAAAGCCAAGAGTTTGGCTAACTATAAAAATGCCAAATCACGGGCCTCTCGGGCAAAGTAATATCTTCAATTATTTCAAAAAACCCATCATATTTGTAGCGAGTGCAGTGATATTTTCTAGAGATCTACCAATATCCCATGCCCCCAGAAAGGATAAAATTGCGAAAAATGTAGGGGGGGGGGGGACAAAGGTGGTTATTGGGTACCACTATAGTTACAGACAATATACATGCAAACTAAATCAAAAGTAGTGAAAATTAATTTATATATAAACGTAAAAGAGAAAGTCAATTTGATAAACATAACAGAAAGAGGAAGGAAGGATGAAACGAACAAGGTGTTCCAAAGAATAAAAGTTAAGGAAAATTTCTAACTTTTACCACACAGCAATCAAATAAACGTATTAGTAAAAACTATTATACAGAATAAATAAACAAAAAATCATATTGTCACAATTCCATCCGGACTCAAGACATATGATACAATACATCAATTTACAGAATTTTTCAAATAGGCTCATCATTTGTCTTAATGCTTCTCAACATAAGAAATATTGCATCTCCCCGTCAAAATTAAGCCCCTCATCCACCGCATTGGCACGCATAATCCATCGCGCCTCTTGCTGTCTCAATTTTAATTCACGGTTCCCACCCCTAGTTCCAACTGGTACCACTTCTATACCATGAAAGGACATAGTTAGGTGTTCCGTTTGCGATGTACATTTTATAGCATGTGCCGCTATTGGGACTCTAGCATCTCGATTTTTAAGAGCTCTAAAATGTTCACTGGTCCTATCCTTTAATTTTCTGATGGTACTACCTATATACACCTTTTTGCATTTACATAGAATGGCATATATAACATAAGTAGTATTACAGTCTATATGTGTTTTGATGTTATAGACACCGGAGTTGTTATATTCAAAGGATTTTATACCATGCAAGGACATTCTACACATACTGCAATCCCCGCATCTGAAAGACCCCTTATTATGGGTATGGAGCCACAATGGTTTGTGGCTACTTCTAGGATAGCTGGGGCTGATTATATTTTTAATCGTTAAACCTCTTCTGTATGTTATTGATGGATGAGGTAATATTAGATCTTTTAGTGAAGGATCCGAAGTAAGCATAAACCAATATTTATTAAGTATTTGATAAATTTGTTTTGACCAAACACTGTAACCCGTGATCAATCTAATAGGGTTTCTTTTTTTGACAGGTTTACTTTTCAATAATAGAGTTTCTGTTCGTTTCAATTTTAAAGCTCTATTCCTAGCCCTTTTGACCACATCCTGTTTATACCCTCTGGACAGAAATCTATTCTCAATGTCGTCCACACACTTCAAAAATTCTGTATTCTCATTACAGTTACGACGGGCTCTATAAAATTCCCCATAAGGAATCGAATTTATTTGGGAAATCGGATGTGCACTATTTCCATGTAGAACCGAGTTACATGATGTTTCCTTTCTAAACAACTTACTACATAGTTTCCCATCATGTACATATAGTTTAAGGTCAAGAAAAACTATTTCTGTTCGGCTATAGTTGATTGTGAAGGTCATGTTGTACAAATTATTGTTCATATAGTTAAAGAAGGTCATCAGATGTTCCACACTTCCTGTCCAAATAAATAGAAGATCGTCAATATACCTTCCATAGTAGTTGATATATTGATGCCACGGAGCACCGCCAGGGCCCCAGATGTGCACCGCCTCCATCCAGCCCATGAAAAGGCAGGCGAAGGACGGCGCAAATCTGGAACCCATGGCTACTCCACATTTCTGTTGATACCATCTATCATTAAAAAGGAAAACATTATTTTCCAGAATAAGTCTAGACATGTTAAGTAACATATTGGTGTGATCAAGTAGTTCTACCGGTCTTTTGTACAGAAAATATTCTAATCCCTGGATACCCTTATCATGGCTGATGTTTGTGTATAACTGTGAAACGTCCATGGTGACTAATAACATTTCAGGTTCCCAAATAAGATCGTTCAAAATATTGAGAACATCCTTCGTGTCCTTGATATAAGAAGCTAAGCCAGTGACATACGGCCGAAGGAAGATGTCTACGAATTCCGATAGTTTTTCGGTTGGTCCTCCTATACCGGAAACTATGGGTCTTCCAGGGGGACAGGTAGCATCTTTGTGCACCTTGGGCAAGGTGTACAGGCAAGGGAAACGGGGTCGGTCCACCAATAAGTATTTGTATTCCTCATCTGTTAGAATGGTTTCATGATGGCATTGTTTAAGGTACATATTAATTCTTGAAACAATGGAAAAAATAGGGTTAGATGGTAATTCAGCATACCAGGCTCGATTATTCAATTGGGTATAAACCTCCTGGTCGTATTTTGTTTTGTCCATGAGGACGACATTACCTCCCTTGTCAGCCTCTTTGACTACAAGGGAGGAATCTTCAGACAGAGCTTTAAGTGCTTGTCTTTCCTTTACCGTTAGGTTGTTGGTATATGGGGATATCTTGGTCTTTTTAATCTTAATCTCCAAAAGGTTAAGTTCTTGAATAATAATCTTATGAAATGCATCTATGTTATTATTCCTAGGTAATTGTGGTGTCCACTTAGATTTACTTTTAAGTCCACTGTCCTCACTGTAGTTTGTACAATAATCAAGATCTTGTAAAATACGTTCCAATGTAATAGGGTCATTTTCATTCTCAGTAATTGACAGTAAAAGTTTAGTAGCCTCCACATCATGTATGGTAACATCTCCCCAAGTTTTTTTAGGCAATTCATTTTTGTCCACACCATTTGCTGCAAAAAACTTTTTAATTTTCAGTTGTCTGATAAATTTAAATACATCAATTTTGACATCAATCACATTGCATCTGTCAGTAGGACAAAAATTTAAACCCTTTTTCAATGCAGACATAGTCTCATCGGGGAAGTCCCTGTCAGATAAGTTAATTATTTGGATTTCATTGTCTGCCTCTATCTTCCCTGATTCGCCTTCCACGATCTGGTCTGATATTGGGTTCTTGTGTCTTTGTTTGCGGCCACCCCTTTTACCTCTCTTGGACCTACCACTTCTTCCCCTCGTTGGTCCCGTTGTCTCGAATTGCCTATCCGTATCCGTTGGACCTCCTTTAAAAAAGAGGAAGAAGAGGAAGCCCCCACATTAGTCTGATTTTTATTACTATTGCTAGCTTCTTCGTCTTCACTGATAGAAATACTACTAGATGAGATTGTATTTATACTGCTGGTTGATGGCATTTTGTTCTCACTAGTTAGTCTATCATTGGTGATGAGTGTATCAAACCTTTTAGCAAAGGTGAAAACTCTGCCTGTGGCATAATCATGTTCATCACGTTTGAGTTTACGTGCCTTTCTCTGTTTGATGTCATCCTCATATTTATTTAAGATCTCATTCAAAATATCATAGTTTTTTCTAGTTCCTTCCACTTTCTGCAAATCAGTTATTTCCTTTTCCAAGATGTCAACCTCCTGTATTATTTTAGTTACTTTTCGCTCACAGTTCTCTATAAGCAAGTTCATTAGTTTCATAGAATTACTGGTCAGTTCTTTTTCCCAGATTAAAAGGAGATCTTCATCCAAATCATCATAGGTGGGAAAGAGCTGGGATCGAAGGCCCCTCGGTACTCTATCTAATCTTTGATATTCCTTTAGTGTAGCTCCATCCCACCATTTGCTGATCTCCTGTTTTTTCAAACGTTCTAATCTCATAAATTTGGATTTTAATCCATCATTCGGTTTAGAAATTCCTGATGTTACTGCTTTATTGATTGAAATTCCAGCATTAAGATTTTTGAAAAGGTCATCAGCCACTTTGCTGCGATCAATTCTAGAACACATTTTTGATTTAGTCAAAGGCACAAATGCCACGTAACTTCCCTGCTGCACACTCAAATTATATGAATACAAAGCGATACAGGTGAATGAGTTTAGATAGCGCTGGGAAGATACACGAGTGTAGATCAATATTTGTCCGAACTCTAAGGATAAGGTCCCAGTCACCTAACAGAGACCAAACAATGTGATAAGAGGAGCCAATCACTATTGTAAAACAGACACACAATAATATATCCTGAGCTCGATAGGCTGAAAAAAGACAACAATTATTTAGTCCATCAAATTCAATCCAAGAAAGTAGTAGTCTTTTATATCTTCTTCATTTATTTCCAATTTGATCAGGAAAGAGACTTCAATCTTCACCCAGATAACAAAACAAAAAAGCCGTTGCCAACACGTGTTTCGTCTTGGTATGGTAACCAATGACTTCTTCAGGGCTGAAATAGTTACAATAGAAGCAATCATATATCTAATAAACTATATAAACATATATCAAACATTAAGACCACACCTAAAATGATAAATATCATACAAAGTGGCTGTAATTGTGAGTACGGATCCTCAATTGAGCCCTACCCCAATTAAGCAGGTCTCCAATATTGACTATATTCCCACAATTGTTTATATATTAAGACAATTGAATTCTGTATTATTCAGACAGCCTTGTTACTATAGACATACAAGATTAGTCAACCATATTTCTCATTGGTAATTATACCACAACAGTATGATACAGTCATGTAACATACACTGGAGGTTAACACATAGGCAGTATAGAGAAAAGAAATAAAGATCAGAAAAAACCCACACCCAAAGCGTGAAAAGACGGATGAACCGAAATGATCCCAATAAGGAACAAACCAATAAATATCCAAAATCACAACACCCAAAGTATACCAGTGTACATAAACCAACAGTTGATAGAAACCAAGGTACGGGTATGTTAGTATTGTTCGCTCACCTATGGCTAAGGTAAAATCGGGTCATAAACGGAAGTTTAAGTTTATACTGATCCACCGCTTTCACCAGTGTAATCTAAAATAAACAGGGATTTATGAGTCAAACTAATAACTATGTCATATATAATTCGATAATCGGGCAACACTGGTAATTATTAGTTGTCGCATCCACGTGTAAAAATTATAAGAGACACTCACTAGAGATGGTTGTTATCCACGCTTTCGCTGGGCGTTGAACAATTTGCTAGTCAAAGGCGGAGATCCGCCGATTTCCATAGAAAATGTGTATCAAACTCACAATGAGTATAATTTTCGTGTTATTAAACACGTGGTACCCTAGAGAGAATGCATATGTATTAGTCCTGATTCTATTTTTATAACCAGATATAATTGTATCAATAAAAAGTATACCAAAATTATTGTATTTTTACATTTAAGAAAAACGGAGTTGTTATCCTGTCCGTTTTATGCTAGTGAATCTATTTGACTAAAAACGACTAATTAAACTAGTCCATTAATTATCATAACAAACACTTCCAGTTTGTAATTATTTATAAATAATCGATATCCACATCAAAGTCAGTGTGATAATCGAAATTCAATGTCAAGGCGAATTAAAAACTAAAATAAACCAGTCCTTATCTCAAAGTTTAAGGAGAAAGAAAAAGTCTGGCGTCATTTCATTACCTCCGAGTGCAGAGAGTAGAAAACGATAGGCTCTCCGTGTATTCGGCGTTCAACACGGGCGCCATCTTTGTAACCTCATATACTCCTCCACGAGTAATGGGAAACAAACAAAGGACTTCGCAGTATTATTTCGGATAAGATGCAATTCGCATCCATCTTGGAGTAGCACGGATTATATTTAATAATAATTCGAAAGCCAAGAGTTTGGCTAACTATAAAAATGCCAAATCACGGGCCTCTCGGGCAAAGTAATATCTTCAATTATTTCAAAAAACCCATCATATTTGTAGCGAGTGCAGTGATATTTTCTAGAGATCTACCAATATCCCATGCCCCCAGAAAGGATAAAATTGCGAAAAATGTAGGGGGGGGGGGGGACAAAGGTGGTTATTGGGTACCACTATAGTTACAGACAATATACATGCAAACTAAATCAAAAGTAGTGAAAATTAATTTATATATAAACGTAAAAGAGAAAGTCAATTTGATAAACATAACAGAAAGAGGAAGGAAGGATGAAACGAACAAGGTGTTCCAAAGAATAAAAGTTAAGGAAAATTTCTAACTTTTACCACACAGCAATCAAATAAACGTATTAGTAAAAACTATTATACAGAATAAATAAACAAAAAATCATATTGTCACAATTCCATCCGGACTCAAGACATATGATACAATACATCAATTTACAGAATTTTTCAAATAGGCTCATCATTTGTCTTAATGCTTCTCAACATAAGAAATATTGCATCTCCCCGTCAAAATTAAGCCCCTCATCCACCGCATTGGCACGCATAATCCATCGCGCCTCTTGCTGTCTCAATTTTAATTCACGGTTCCCACCCCTAGTTCCAACTGGTACCACTTCTATACCATGAAAGGACATAGTTAGGTGTTCCGTTTGCGATGTACATTTTATAGCATGTGCCGCTATTGGGACTCTAGCATCTCGATTTTTAAGAGCTCTAAAATGTTCACTGGTCCTATCCTTTAATTTTCTGATGGTACTACCTATATACACCTTTTTGCATTTACATAGAATGGCATATATAACATAAGTAGTATTACAGTCTATATGTGTTTTGATGTTATAGACACCGGAGTTGTTATATTCAAAGGATTTTATACCATGCAAGGACATTCTACACATACTGCAATCCCCGCATCTGAAAGACCCCTTATTATGGGTATGGAGCCACGATGGTTTGTGGCTACTTCTAGGATAGCTGGGGCTGATTATATTTTTAATCGTTAAACCTCTTCTGTATGTTATTGATGGATGAGGTAATATTAGATCTTTTAGTGAAGGATCCGAAGTAAGCATAAACCAATATTTATTAAGTATTTGATAAATTTGTTTTGACCAAACACTGTAACCCGTGATCAATCTAATAGGGTTTCTTTTTTTGACAGGTTTACTTTTCAATAATAGAGTTTCTGTTCGTTTCAATTTTAAAGCTCTATTCCTAGCCCTTTTGACCACATCCTGTTTATACCCTCTGGACAGAAATCTATTCTCAATGTCGTCCACACACTTCAAAAACTCTGTATTCTCATTACAGTTACAACGGGCTCTATAAAATTCCCCATAAGGAATCGAATTTATTTGGGAAATCGGATGTGCACTATTTCCATGTAGAACCGAGTTACATGATGTTTCCTTTCTAAACAACTTACTACATAGTTTCCCATCATGTACATATAGTTTAAGGTCAAGAAAAACTATTTCTGTTCGGCTATAGTTGATTGTGAAGGTCATGTTGTACAAATTATTGTTCATATAGTTAAAGAAGGTCATCAGATGTTCCACACTTCCTGTCCAAATAAATAGAAGATCGTCAATATACCTTCCATAGTAGTTGATATATTGATGCCACGGAGCACCGCCAGGGCCCCAGATGTGCACCGCCTCCATCCAGCCCATGAAAAGGCAGGCGAAGGACGGCGCAAATCTGGAACCCATGGCTACTCCACATTTCTGTTGATACCATCTATCATTAAAAAGGAAAACATTATTTTCCAGAATAAGTCTAGACATGTTAAGTAACATATTGGTGTGATCAAGTAGTTCTACCGGTCTTTTGTACAGAAAATATTCTAATCCCTGGATACCCTTATCATGGCTGATGTTTGTGTATAACTGTGAAACGTCCATGGTGACTAATAACATTTCAGGTTCCCAAATAAGATCGTTCAAAATATTGAGAACATCCTTCGTGTCCTTGATATAAGAAGCTAAGCCAGTGACATACGGCCGAAGGAAGATGTCTACGAATTCCGATAGTTTTTCGGTTGGTCCTCCTATACCGGAAACTATGGGTCTTCCAGGGGGACAGGTAGCATCTTTGTGCACCTTGGGCAAGGTGTACAGGCAAGGGAAACGGGGTCGGTCCACCAATAAGTATTTGTATTCCTCATCTGTTAGAATGGTTTCATGATGGCATTGTTTAAGGTACATATTAATTCTTGAAACAATGGAAAAAATAGGGTTAGATGGTAATTCAGCATACCAGGCTCGATTATTCAATTGGGTATAAACCTCCTGGTCGTATTTTGTTTTGTCCATGAGGACGACATTACCTCCCTTGTCAGCCTCTTTGACTACAAGGGAGGAATCTTCAGACAGAGCTTTAAGTGCTTGTCTTTCCTTTACCGTTAGGTTGTTGGTATATGGGGATATCTTGGTCTTTTTAATCTTAATCTCCAAAAGGTTAAGTTCTTGAATAATAATCTTATGAAATGCATCTATGTTATTATTCCTAGGTAATTGTGGTGTCCACTTAGATTTACTTTTAAGTCCACTGTCCTCACTGTAGTTTGTACAATAATCAAGATCTTGTAAAATACGTTCCAATGTAATAGGGTCATTTTCATTCTCAGTAATTGACAGTAAAAGTTTAGTAGCCTCCTTCCTCTTTCTGTTATGTTTATCAAATTGACTTTCTCTTTTACGTTTATATATAAATTAATTTTCACTACTTTTGATTTAGTTTGCATGTATATTGTCTGTAACTATAGTGGTACCCAATAACCACCTTTGTCCCCCCCTCCCCCTACATTTTTCGCAATTTTATCCTTTCTGGGGGCATGGGATATTGGTAGATCTCTAGAAAATATCACTGCACTCGCTACAAATATGATGGGTTTTTTGAAATAATTGAAGATATTACTTTGCCCGAGAGGCCCGTGATTTGGCATTTTTATAGTTAGCCAAACTCTTGGCTTTCGAATTATTATTAAATATAATCCGTGCTACTCCAAGATGGATGCGAATTGCATCTTATCCGAAATAATACTGCGAAGTCCTTTGTTTGTTTCCCATTACTCGTGGAGGAGTATATGAGGTTACAAAGATGGCGCCCGTGTTGAACGCCGAATACACGGAGAGCCTATCGTTTTCTACTCTCTGCACTCGGAGGTAATGAAATGACGCCAGACTTTTTCTTTCTCCTTAAACTTTGAGATAAGGACTGGTTTATTTTAGTTTTTAATTCGCCTTGACATTGAATTTCGATTATCACACTGACTTTGATGTGGATATCGATTATTTATAAATAATTACAAACTGGAAGTGTTTGTTATGATAATTAATGGACTAGTTTAATTAGTCGTTTTTAGTCAAATAGATTCACTAGCATAAAACGGACAGGATAACAACTCCGTTTTTCTTAAATGTAAAAATACAATAATTTTGGTATACTTTTTATTGATACAATTATATCTGGTTATAAAAATAGAATCAGGACTAATACATATGCATTCTCTCTAGGGTACCACGTGTTTAATAACACGAAAATTATACTCATTGTGAGTTTGATACACATTTTCTATGGAAATCGGCGGATCTCCGCCTTTGACTAGCAAATTGTTCAACGCCCAGCGAAAGCGTGGATAACAACCATCTCTAGTGAGTGTCTCTTATAATTTTTACACGTGGATGCGACAACTAATAATTACCAGTGTTGCCCGATTATCGAATTATATATGACATAGTTATTAGTTTGACTCATAAATCCCTGTTTATTTTAGATTACACTGGTGAAAGCGGTGGATCAGTATAAACTTAAACTTCCGTTTATGACCCGATTTTACCTTAGCCATAGGTGAGCGAACAATACTAACATACCCGTACCTTGGTTTCTATCAACTGTTGGTTTATGTACACTGGTATACTTTGGGTGTTGTGATTTTGGATATTTATTGGTTTGTTCCTTATTGGGATCATTTCGGTTCATCCGTCTTTTCACGCTTTGGGTGTGGGTTTTTTCTGATCTTTATTTCTTTTCTCTATACTGCCTATGTGTTAACCTCCAGTGTATGTTACATGACTGTATCATACTGTTGTGGTATAATTACCAATGAGAAATATGGTTGACTAATCTTGTATGTCTATAGTAACAAGGCTGTCTGAATAATATAGAATTCAATTGTCTTAATATATAAACAATTGTGGGAATATAGTCAATATTGGAGACCTGCTTAATTGGGGTAGGGCTCAATTGAGGATCCGTACTCACAATTACAGCCACTTTGTATGATATTTATCATTTTAGGTGTGGTCTTAATGTTTGATATATGTTTATATAGTTTATTAGATATATGATTGCTTCTATTGTAACTATTTCAGCCCTGAAGAAGTCATTGGTTACCATACCAAGACGAAACACGTGTTGGCAACGGCTTTTTTGTTTTGTTATCTGGGTGAAGATTGAAGTCTCTTTCCTGATCAAATTGGAAATAAATGAAGAAGATATAAAAGACTACTACTTTCTTGGATTGAATTTGATGGACTAAATAATTGTTGTCTTTTTTCAGCCTATCGAGCTCAGGATATATTATTGTGTGTCTGTCTTACAATAGTGATTGGCTCCTCTTATCACATTGTTTGGTCTCTGTTAGGTGACTGGGACCTTATCCTTAGAGTTCGGACAAATATTGATCTACACTCGTGTATCTTCCCAGCGCTATCTAAACTCATTCACCTGTATCGCTTTGTATTCAAAACATAGCATAACATAACAAAACATAGCATAATATAACAAAACAAAGCATAGCATAACAAAACATAGCATAACAAAACAGCAAAACACAACAAAACATAGCATAACAAAACACAACATAGCATAGCATAACAAAACAAAGCTTAGCATAGCATAACAAAACATAGCATAACAAAACATAGCATAGCATAATAAAACACAACAAAAGATAGCATTGCATAACAAAACATAGCATACCATAACAAAACATAACATAGCAAAACACAACAAAACATAGCATAGCATAAGACAAAACATAGCATAGCATAACAAAACAAAGCATAGGATTGCAAAACAAAACATAGCATAGCATAACAAAATATAGCATAACATAACAAAACATAGCATAACAAAACACAACAACACATAGCATAACAAAACACAACAACACATAGCATAACAAACACAACAAAACTTAGCATAGCTTAACAAAACACAACAAAACATAGCATAGCAAAACAAAACATATAATAGCATAGCAAAACAAAACATATAATAGCATACCAAACACAACAAAACATAGCATATGTTATGTTATGTTAAGGTGTGCTTATAAAGCGCTCTGTCACCGTGGGTTTCCTGGCGCTAATCTGAAACTGAGGGAGGCAAAGAGAATTAACCGGATTGTGGGAAAAGCCAAGTTTTTAAGGATTTACGAAAATGGATGAGCGAGTTGGAAAATTTAAGCAGGGGAGGAAGAGAGTTCCAGAATTTGGGGGCCAAGAGTGCAAATCTCCGGCCACCGATTCTGCAGAGTTTAACAGAGGGAACAACCAGGAGGCGGAGGTGAGAAGATCTGAGGTTACGTGAAGGGCAGTAGGGACTGATAAGGGATTTCAGGAAGGCGGGGCAGGGGCCGGTTAGGGATTTAAAAGTGAGGCAGCCGATCTTGAAGGCTGCCCTCGAAGTGACAGGAAGCCAGTGTAATTTGGTGAGAAGAGGTTTGGCGGATTGCCATTTCGGGATCCCGAAGGCCAGTCTCGCCGCTTGGTTCTGGACGATCTGTAGTCTAGAAAGAAGGACCTTAGGCAGACCATGATAAAGAAAGTTAGAGAAATCCAAGCGGGAGAGGACAAGAGCCATGATGACTTGAATCAGGGCTTCGGGAGTCAAGAGATAGGCCACCTTTCTGATCCTGCGCAGCTGATACATGCAGGAAGAGACCACCGTCCCTATTTGGGGTTTAAGGGATAGCTCGGAGTCAATAGTGACCCCGAGACTCTTCACCGATGCCACAGGGGTGGGAGAGGGGCCAAGCTCTGCCGGCCAGAAATGCGGACCCCAGTGGGTGGAGGTCTTACCAGGGAGAAGGAGCTCCGTCTTCCCGGGATTCAATTTAAGTTGGTTCTGGCTCATCCACTGAAGAATGTGGACCATAACCGCCTGGAAGTTAGAAATAGCAGAAAGAGAGTCAAGAGGAAAGATGAGTTGCAAGTCGTCAGCGTAATTAAAATGGTGACGTCCCACTGCCTCAGAGAGAAGAGAAGAGGTTGAAGATATAGATTGAAGAGAAGAGGAGATAAGGAGGAGCCTTGGGGGACCACGCAGAGTGAGCGCTCCCTGGGTGCCCTGAAAGAGCCCAGGCTGACAGTCTGAGACCTCCCGGTCAGGAAGGATTCGACCCATGCCAGCGCCAGGCCCTGGATGCCGGCCTGCTCGACACGATGGAGAAGGATGTTATGGTCCACCGTGTCGAAGGCGGCCGACAGATCTAAAAGGACCAGGGCCTGGGGGGTACCCCTGTCAACGCCGTCTCTAAGAGCATCCAGCACGGCCAGGATCACTATCTCCGTGGAGTGGTCAGGTCTAAAACCGGCCTGGTTGGCTTCAAGGAAGTTGGAGCTCTCGGTGAACTGAGAGAGACAGGCGGTGACGTGGGCTTCCAGAATTTTAGAGAAGTAGGGCAGAAGGGAGATAGGCCGGTAGTTCGCCAGGGCTGCGGGGTCGGCTCCAGGTTTCTTCAGTAGAGGCGCCAGAACGGCTGCCTTGAAAGAGCTAGGCACCGAGCCAGAAGAGAGAGAAAAGTTCAACAGAGGGAGAATAGTGTCAGGAAGGGAAAGGCATATGTCCCGTAGTATGGATGGTGGACAGCAATCGTCCGGAGAGCCAGATTTGACCCGAGCGGCCAGTGTGGCCAGAGATTTTGAATCAAGAGGGGGAGATGGGTGAGAGAGAGTGCATTGGGAGGGGGACAGCCAGAGTCAGTGCCAGGAGAGGTGGCCGGGATGGTGTCCTTGATCATAACAATTTTCTCTAAGAAAAACGTGCTGAGGGCATTGCATGACTCTTGTGTAGAAGCCTGGGTCGGGAGCGTCCTGGAGTCGGAAGTAAATTCATCAAGGACTCTAAAGATCTCCTTCGACTTACAAGGGGCAGATAAGATTCTTTTAGAGGCATAAGCTGTTTTGGCCACAGTGATGGCTTTTTTGTATTTATTGCGAGCGGCCACATAGGTGTCTCTGCTCGTGGAGCAGTAGGCTCTTCTCCACTTGCGCTCCAGTTGGCGTAGCTCCAGGTGTTGGATTTTTAGTTGGGGGTCGAACCATTTGTGGGAGTTTCTATGCCGAGAGCGGGGAAACTTGGTTAGCGGAGCAAAGATATCGCTAGCGGACGTGAGCCAGTGGGAGATGTTACCGTCTAGCTCATCGATGCAGATATCGTTCGGGAGGGAGGGACAGGACTGAGCCAGATGGGAGAGAAATTTAGAAGAGTCGACAGCCCTCCATTTGCGGGCGGCACCACCCTCCAGAGGGGGGGCCCTGATGTTACCATCAATGGAGATTATAGTCTCGATCAAGGAGTGGTCAGACCACACACAAGGAGTGATCTGCGTAGCATAACAAAACATAGCATAGCAAAACAAAGCATAGCATAATAAAACACAACAAAACATAGCATATCATGACATAACATAGCATAGCATAACAAAGCATAGCATAGCAAAACATAGCAAAGTATAACAAAACATAGCGTAGCATAACACAACACAGCATAGCATAGCATAACAAATCAAAACATAGGATAGCAAAACATAGCATAGCATAACAAAACAAATCATAGGATAGCAAAACAAAACATAGCATCGCTCTGCACCATCACAGCATCACTCAGGGGCACCACAACATCACTAGGCACTACCACAGCATCACTGAACGCCACAGCATCACTCGTTCGCCATCACAACATCACTCAGCGCCATCACTGCATCAATCTGTGCAACCATTCAACAACAACTGGTTCAAATATGTTCTCTCAATGTTTCAAGCTTTACTACAAATGTAACAAAAAGATGTTAATATTTCACTTCTGTTCTTGGATTTTCATCACAATAAAATACACTGAACATAATCTTCACAAAAGTTATTTATAAAACTTTAAGCTAGTGCCATTATAAATTACAATAACTTTTATTTAAGTATTAATTATTTAAAAAAAATTAAAAGCCATTGTTATTTGTAATATCAATACATGTAAGTCACGTAAATACAACACATATTGCATTACAAATGCTATAGGTGTCACATTTGCGAAAGTTATAACTATTGGCATTGTAAATGACAAAGCTATTAATTTCGCTATTTTCAAAAACAAAACATAAATTAAAAATGTGTAATTTACAATACCAATAGCTCAAACTTTCCGAATGCGAGACCTATTGCATTGCAAATGCTTGTTGGAACGGTCACCTGTAGGTACTAATGCTGCCTACTCTGCATCCACAATTTACAGGTTACCATTGAGTGTTACACTACACTGAAGCTTGATATCTCCCAGCCTTGCCCTTTTGGAGGGGTGTAGCCGCCTTGGTGCAGCAGGTGTAGTGGTACCAGATCCCAGACCCCTAAGGGGCCCATGGAACTCTGAAAATCACTGTAATTTACAACCCCAAAAAGTAGTCATAGTGGCCATTTTCCTTGCTTGCACCAGGGCCCATGGCATCCTTCCTAAGCCACTGCCTTCATGCACTATTCTTGTGAGTGCCATCTCCAATACCAGGCGGCCACCTTGGTGGCCCACCCTCTGTCTGCGGCCCGACAGTGGCCGACACTGTCACTGACTTGCCATGCAGAGTGAACATAGGGAAATCTGTTACCCCCATCCTCCCTCTTCAGAGTGATGGCCTCAAAGCCCTGAGCCCAGAGCCCTCTCCCTAAGTTCTTGGATTTTAAAATGGCTGCCTTGAGAGGCAGAAGAAATGCTTGAGCCATGACATCCTGTAGCTGGGTTTACACACTCCCATAGTCGAGGTATTCACATAATCTAGCCAAACATAACATGTATTTGTAAAGCACATGTTCACTTGTTACCCAACTCTATTGTTGTCATTTAAACCTCAGAAGGATGAAAGGCTGAGTGAACCCACCAGGCATATGAACCTCTTGCCTTGAGCTCAAACACAGGTTTTTGGAGTGAATGCATTAGTCCACTTTGTGAAGTAGTGTGGCTCACTGGTTAGAGGCGGCAGACCCGAGAGCAGAGGACGGCCCGGGACCAGGGTTCGATTCCCGGCGCGGCAGGTTTCTGGACCAGGGTCAGCGGACTCGATAATTCTCTCGCCTCGGTGCCCACTCTGATCAGCGATCACACTCGGCAACTCTGGGCATTAGCTTGCCTCATCTTCACTAACGGCCCCACCAGACCGCCGGGGATGCCTGGTCTCACCCTGGAGATACCCATTAAGGGACCATCTCTCAGGGAAGCCAGGAAGGGTTTCGCAGCGGTCGAAGCGCCTTGGGACCCTACGGGTAAGTAGTGCGCTATATAAATGCCTATACATTACATACATACATTTACATTACTTAGCCACCAAAGCCAGCTAGAAGGCCCTTGGCTCACTCAAAGGTATCCCAGGCCGAGCTGAAGCCTTTACTCCATAAAAGGTGCTGCGGAGTGCAGAAATCTGTATTTGCAATGCAAACTTATAAGGATATAAGGGACTTAGGGCCATATGTATCAAAGCAAAATGGGTTCGCAAATGCAGAAATTCGCAGAATTCCGGCGTTTGCGAACCCATTTTCGCTAAATGGTATGTATGAAACATTTTTGGTGCAAAATAAGGAATCGCAAAATTAGCCATTCCTTATTTTGCTTTTGCATTTAAGGAATTGCAAATTTTGCGATTCCTTAAATGCAATGTATCAAGGAAAAAAACATTCCAAAATGCCATTAAGGAATCGCAAATTACCACCAACTTCTAGTTGGTGGTAAGTTGCGAATTCTTTTAAAAAAGCATTTTAAACATCAAAAGGTGCCATGTTACTGTATGTGCGCCATATGCCCCCACATGTCATTTTTAGGGGTGCAGCAGGGTGTTCTTGAGACACCCCTGCACCCTTGAAAATATTCACAATTTGCGATTAGCAAATTGCGAATCGCAAATTTCCCCTTCATTACTATGGGCCTCCTGGCCCATAGAAATGAATGGGAAATTATTCCTTAATTGCGATTAGCAATTTGCTAATCGAAATTAAGGAATTCTAAGGAATCGCTAAAAAGAAGCGATTTCCTACATACATACCATTTTGCGATTTCTAAATAGCGATTCCTTAAAAATCGCTATTTAGGAATCGCAAAACGGAATGTTGATACATATGGCCCTTAAGGCTTGGATGTAAGATCCACACCAAAGTTATATAAAATAGTAAAAACATAGGGCTAGATGTAGGTAAACTACATTTACCGATTCTAAAATACCGAATTTTTCCGATTCGGTATTTTAGAATTGGTAAATCCTATGTAGGTAATTACTCGGTAAGTATTACCGAATCGGTAAATACCGATTCGGTAATCCCTATTCATTCCTAAGGGCCTGTAGGCCTGTAGGCCCATAGGAATGAATGGGAATTACCGAATCAGTATTTACCGATTCGGTAATAGGGGGGATACATTCAAGGGTGGCAGGGTGTCACTTTGACACCCTGTTGCACCCCTGAATTCTTCATGGGTGCACATGTGGCACACATACATGCCGTAAGGGCAAATATGTCTGCCACACTGCACTGTCATTAAATGCAAAAAATTGCTTTTTTTAGGGTTTTCGTAATTTACCGCTAACTTGTAGTTGGCGGTAAATAACAAATTCTTACAAGTAAAAAGCACTCACTTGAGTGCTTCCTACATTTCAGATTCTGTAATTTACCGAATTCTTAAATACCGATTCGGTAAATTACCGAATCTGAAATGTAGCCACCTACATCCCAAATGCCTAATACAGGTCGGTAACGGCCGAAATTCGGTAATTTTGGCCGTTACCGACCGGTATTAGGGTTCCTACATCTGGCCCATAATTACTATGAATGTGTGAAACTGTATTATTATTCTGCACGTCAAGCTCGGAAGCAATGGAGCACTTCACAGATGGCGTGAGCACAGATGACGCTATGCGCAGGTAGAGTGCTTGGGTGTGTGGTGGCACTGTCCTAGACAGAGCTATGCATTGAGTTTCTCTCTGGATTTCAGGACAGGAACAGTTCTGACGTAGGTGGGGACGATGTTCAGGATCCTGAGGGGCTTGTTTATGAGACCCCTGTGTCACTTTCTCACCATGTAAAGTGGCCAAACAATCCGCAATTTGCAAGTTTGCATATTTTTGGCCGTGCTCAAAAACTACCGCATGGGTAAGTTTGCGGTAGCCACGCTGAACCCCCCCCCCCCCCCCACGAACACACCAAAATAAAAAAAATTGAAAGTTCGCACAAATTCGTGGATTTCGCGGACCGCGAATTCGCTTTCGCGCGAATTTGCAGACCGCGAATTCGCAAATTTCGCTCATACTTACCAAACTGCCATAAATGGGTCCCTGAGTGTGTAGACAGGGAGGGCCTGTCTTCTGGTATTATTCTCTTTGCATTTTATGTGCCGTGAGGGCCTGCCCCTACTGTAGTGCTGTCCAGCTGGGGTAGATGCTTTCTCAGCCAGGTATGAAGGTCTGTTCTTCGTGTCGGCCTTGTAGGTGATGCAGCTGGTCGTGAACAAGATGCCGGTCCAGACAGGAGTCCACTTTAGTTCCTTGGGCTTGGGAGTGATATGGTAGGGCGTGCGTCTGTATAGTGCAGCTATTCAATCAGGTATAGGACACCCTTCATGTTTTACGTGTGCTAGTGAGTGGGCCATTGAGCAGAGCACTGCCTGCATCCAGGCCAGAGAGGACCCAGGCTTGTACTGTTGTACTCAAGTAAGATCCTGGAAGAAAGCATTGTCTTGGTGGGAGAGGGCATTGTGCTCTGAGTTTTCTTATTGATGTGTTCTTTGAAGGCATGTGTGTCAAAGGCCTCCCAAGGGATTTTGCATTAGCTGGGGGCTGAATCTATTTAGGTTAATTTTTTAAAAAATGTGCTCCAATCTGTGTTTTTTGTCTCATGAAATGGAACAATTTATTCTTTGTAGGGTTGAGCTTCGGATGGGTGCTTAGCATCAAACTCTTGCTTAGTTCAAGGCAGGTTTGAGTGAGTGACTGTCAGCTGGAGAGTAGTGGTGGGCGATAAATTCCACTCCGGCGGTGGAGTAGCGGAGTTTGGGCCACTCCGCCTTATTCCTGTAACGCGAAGTTCTGGCCAAACTCTGCCAACCGCAGTGTGGTGGAGTTCTTTCTTGCACGGTGTTTGCCAATGGTAAGTTGGCGGGTGAGAATTGACATCCTTTAGTGGTGCCATTCACACTGATTTTGCAGCGCTAAATATGAGCAGTGTGACGTACCAATTTACACCCACTCGTGGAACTCCACAGAAACTTCCGGAGTTTTCATGTAACTCCGCAGAATTCCGCGGAGTCAATCAATCCGAACATTTGTAAAGCGCACTACTTACCCATAGGGGTCTAAACACGCTGGGGCGTGGGATGGTGCTACTGTTCGAATAGCCAGGTCTTGAGGAGTCTTCTGAAGGTTAGAAGGTCCTGGGTCTGCCGTAGGAGGATGGGGAGGGTGTTCCAGGTCTTGGCGGCGAGGTGGGAGAACGATCTGCTGCCGGAGGTCACTCTTCGAATGCGGGGGATGGTGGTGAGGGCGAGGTCTCGGTAGAGCGTAGCTGGTGTTTGGGGGTGTAGAAGCTGAGTCGTCTGTTGAGGTATGCTGGTCCGGTGTTGTGTAGAGCCATGTGTGTGTGGGTGAGGAGCTTGAAGGTGATTCTCTTGTTGACGGGGAGCCAGTGCAAGTTTCTCAGGTGGGGTGTGATGTGGCTGCGGCAAGGGATGTCGAGTATCAGGCATGCAGAGGCGTTCTGAATGCGTTGTAGTCGTTTCAGGAGTTTGGCCGAGGCTCATGCGTAGAGGGCGTTTCCGTAGTCCAGTCTGCTGCTGACGAGGGCCTGGGTGACCGTTCTTGTTTCAGTGGGGATCCACCTGTAGATCTTGCGGAGCATGCAGCGGGTGTTGAAGCAGGAGGATGAGATGGCGTTGACCTGTTTTGTCATGGAGAGAGTAGAGTTGAGGATGAACCTCAGGTTGCGTGCGTGGTCGGTGGGTGCTGATGCTGCTCCCAGTGTGGTTGGCCACCAGGAGTCGTCCCAGGCCAAGCGGGTGGAGCTGAGGATGAGGACTTCAGTCTTGTCCGAGTTTAGCTTCATACGAATGTACTTCATCCACTCGGCGACGTCTTTCATTCCTTCGTGGAAGTTGGTTTTGGCGGTGTGGGTGACCTTGCTGAGGGATAGGATCAGCTGGGTGTCATCGGCGTAGGAGATGATGTTGAGATCATGCAGTTGGGCGACGTGGGCGAGCGGGCCATGTAGGAGTTGAACAAGGTCGGGTTGAGGGATGAGCCCTGGAGTAAGTCGCAGATGATCTTGGTGGCTTCGGAGTGGAAAGGGGGGAGGCGGATGCTCTGGGTTCTGCCAGAGAGGAAGGAGGTGATCCAGTCCAGATAGAATAGACTCCTGAGAGACAAGGATAGAATGGATCCCTGGAAGACTGTGATAGAATAGATCCCTGAGAGACAAGGATAGAATAGATCACTGGGAGACTGTGATAGAATAGATCCCTGAGAGAATGTGATAAAATGGATCACTGGAGACTGTGATAGAATAGATCCCTGAGAGACAAGGATAGAATGGATCACTGGGAGACTGTGATAGAATAGATCCCTCAGAGACAAGGATAGCATGGATCACTGGAAGACTGTGATAGAATAGATCCCTGAGAGACAAGAATAGAGTGGATCACTGGGAGACTGTGATGGAATAGATCCCTGAGAGACAAGGATAGAATGGATCACTGGGAGACTGTGATAGAATAGATCCCTGAGAGACAAGAATAGAGTGGATCACTGGGAGAATGTGATACAATAGATCCCTGAGAGACAAGAATAGAGTGGATCACTGGGAGAATGTGATACAATAGATCCCTGAGAGACAAGGATAGAATGGATCACTGGGAGACTGTGATGGAATGGATCCCTGAGAGACAAGAATAGAGTGGATCACTGGGAGACTGTGATGGAATAGATCCCTGAGAGACAAGGATAGAATAGATCACTGGGAGACTGTGATAGAATAGATCCCTGAGAGACAAGAACAGAGTGGATCACTGGGAGACTGTGATAGAATAGATCCCTGAGAGACAAGAATAGAGTGGATCACTGGGAGAATGTGATACAATAGATCCCTGAGAGACAAGGATAGAATGGATCACTGGGAGACTGTGATAGAATGGATCCCTGAGAGACAAGGATAGAATGGATCACTGGGAGACTGTGATAGAATGGATCCCTGAGAGACAAGGATAGAGTGGATCACTGGGAGACTGTGATAGAATGGATCCCTGAGAGACAAGGATAGAATGGATCACTGGGAGACTGTGATAGAATGGATCCCTGAGAGACAAGGATAGAATGGATAACTGGGAGACTGTGATAGAATAGATCCCTGAGAGACAAGGATAGAATGGATCACTGGGAGTCTGTGATAGAATGGATCCCTGAGAGACAAGGATAGAATGGATCACTGGGAGATGTGATACAATGGATCCCTGAGAGACAAGGATAGAATGGATCACTGGGAGACTGTGATAGAATGGATCCCTGAGAGACAAGGATAGAATGGATCACTGGGAGACTGTGATAGAATAGATCCCTGAGAGATAAGGATAGAGTGGATCACTGGGAGTCTGTGATAGAATGGATCGCTGAGAGACAAGGATAGAATGGATCACTGGGAGACTGTGATAGAATAGATCCCTGAGAGACAAGGATAGAGTGGATCACTGGGAGACTATGCTAGAATAGATCCCTGAGAGACAAGGATAGAATGGATCACTGGGAGACTGTGCTAGAATAGATCCCTGAGAGACAAGGATAGAATGGATCACTGGGAGACTGTGGTAACATTGATCAATGGGAGACTGTGATAGAATAGATCCCTGAGAGACAAGAATAGAGTGGATCACTGGGAGACAAGGATAGAATGGATC
Source organism: Lissotriton helveticus (assembly GCF_964261635.1). Taxonomy (NCBI): domain Eukaryota; kingdom Metazoa; phylum Chordata; class Amphibia; order Caudata; family Salamandridae; genus Lissotriton; species Lissotriton helveticus. The sequence continues at coordinate 32,969,051 of NC_136067.1, read as the reverse complement.
ACTGGGAGACTGTGATAGAATAGATCCCTGAGAGACAAGGATAGAATGGATCACTGGGAGTCTGTGATAGAATAGATCCCTGAGAGACAAGGATAGCATGGATCACTGGAAGACTGTGATAGAATGGATACCTGAGAGACAAGGATAGAATGGATCACTGGGAGACTGTGATAGAATAGATCCCTGAGAGACAAGGATAGAATGGATCACTGGGAGTCTGTGATAGAATAGATCCCTGAGAGACAAGGATAGCATGGATCACTGGAAGACTGTGATAGAATAGATCCCTGAGAGACAAGGATAGAATAGATCACTGGGAGACTGTGATAGAATAGATCCCTGAGAGACAAGAATAGAGTGGATCACTGGGAGACTGTGATAGAATAGATCCCTGAGAGACAAGAATAGAGTGGATCACTGGGAGACTGTGATAGAATAGATCCCTGAGAGACAAGGATAGAATGGATCACTGGGAGACTGTGATAGAATAGATCCCTGAGAGACAAGGATAGAATGGATCACTGGGAGACTGTGATAGAATAGATCCCTGAGAGACAAGGATAGAGTGGATCACTGGGAGACTGTGCTAGAATAGATCCCTGAGAGACAAGGATAGAATGGATCACTGGGAGACTGTGCTAGAATAGATCCCTGAGAGACAAGGAGAGAATGGATCACTGGGAGTCTGTGATAGAATAGATCCCTGAGAGACAAGGATAGAATAGATCACTGGGAGAATGTGATACAATAGATCCCTGAGAGACAAGGATAGCATGGATCACTGGGAGACTGTGATAGAATAGATCCCTGAGAGACAAGGATAGAATGGATCACTGGGAGTCTGTGATAGAATAGATCCCTGAGAGACAAGGATAGAATAGATCACTGGGAGAATGTGATACAATAGATCCCTGAGAGACAAGGATAGAATGGATCACTGGGAGACTGTGATAGAATAGATCCCTGAGAGACAAGGATAGAATGGATCACTGGGAGTCTGTGATAGAATAGATCCCTGAGAGGCAAGGATAGAATAGATCCCTGAGAGACAAGGATAGAATAGATCACTGGGAGAATGTGATACAATAGATCCCTGAGAGACAAGGATAGAATGGATCACTGGGAGACTGTGATAGAATAGATCCCTGAGAGACAAGGATAGAATGGATCACTGGGAGAATGTGATACAATAGATCCCTGAGAGAAAAGGATAGAATGGATCACTGGGAGACTGTGATAGAATAGATCCCTGAGAGACAAGGATAGAATGGATCACTGGGAGACTGTGATAGAATAGATCCCTGAGAGACTGTGATAAAATGGAACACTGAGAGACTGTGATAGAATAGATCCCTGAGAGACAAGGATAGAATAGATCACTGGGAGACTGTGATAGAATAGATCCCTGAGAGACAAGGATAGAGTGGATCCCTGAGAGACTGTGATAAAATGGAACACTGAGAGACTGTGATAGAATGGATCCCTGAGAGACAAGGATAGAGTGGATCACCGAGAGACTGTGATAGAATAGATCCCTGAGAGACAAGGATAGAGTGGATCACTGAGAGACTGTGATAGAATGGATCCCTGAGAGACAAGGATATAATGGATCACTGAGAGACTGTGATAGAATAGATCCATGAGAGACAAGAATAGAATGGATGACTGGGAGACTGTGATAGAATAGATCCCTGAGAGACAAGGATAGAATAGATCACTGGGAGACTGTGATAGAATAGATCCCTGAGAGACTGTGATAAAATGGAACACTGAGAGACTGTGATAGAATAGATCCCTGAGAGACAAGAATAGAATAGATCACTGGGAGACTGTGATAGAATAGATCCCTGAGCGACAAGGATAGAGTGGATCACTGAGAGACTGTGATAGAATGGATCCCTGAGAGACTGTGATAAAATGGAACACTGAGAGACTGTGATAGAATAGACCCCTGAGAGACAAGGATAGAGTGGATCACTGAGAGACTGTGATAGAATAGATCCCTGAGAGACAAGGATAGAGTGGATCACTGAGAGACTGTGATAGAATGGATCCCTGAGAGACAAGGATAGAATGGATCACTGGGAGTCTGTGATAGAATAGATCCCTGAAAGACAAGGATAGAATGGATCACTGAGAGACTGTGATAGAATAGATCCCTGAGAGACAAGGATAGAATAGATCACTGGGAGACTGTGATAGAATAGATCCCTGAGAGACAAGGATAGAATAGATCACTGGGAGACTGTGATAGAATAGATCCCTGAGAGACAAGGATAGAGTGGATCACTGGGAGACTGTGCTAGAATAGATCCCTGAGAGACAAGAATAGATTGGATCACTGGGAGACTGTGATAGAATAGATCCCTGAGAGACAAGAATAGAGTGGATCACTGGGAGACTGTGCTAGAATAGATCCCTGAGAGACAAGAATAGAATGGATCACTGGGAGACTGTGCTAGAATAGATTCCTGAGAGACAAGAATAGAATGGATCACTGGGAGACTGTGATAGAATAGATCCCTGAGAGACAAGAATAGAGTGGATCACTGGGAGACTGTGATAGAATAGATCCCTGAGAGACAAGGATATAATGGATCACTGGGAGACTGTGATAGAATAGATCCCCGAGATACAAGGATAGAGTGGATCACTGGGAGACTGTGATAGAATAGATCCCTGAGAGACAAGAATAGAATGGATCACTGGGAGACTGTGGTAAAATTGATCAATGGGAGACTGTGATAGAATAGATCCCTGAGAGACAAGAATAGAGTGGATCACTGGGAGACTGTGATAGAATAGATCCCTGAGACTGTGATAGAATGGATCACTGGGAGACTGTGATAGAATAGATCCTTGAGATACAAGGATAGAATGGATCACTGGGAGACTGTGATAGAATAGATCCCTGAGAGACAAGAATAGAATGGATCACTGGGAGACTGTGGTAAAATTGATCAATGGGAGACTGTGATAGAATAGATCCCTGAGAGACAAGAATAGAGTGGATCACTGGGAGACTGTGGTAAAATTGATCAATGGGAGACTGTGATAGAATAGATCCCTGAGAGACAAGAATAGAGTGGATCACTGGGAGACTGTGATAGAATAGATCCCTGAGACTGTGATAGAATGGATCACTGGGAGACTGTGATAGAATAGATCCTTGAGATACAAGGATAGAATGGATCACTGGGAGACTGTGATAGAATAGATCCTTGAGATACAAGGATATGACTCATTGTCAGTGAAATTGCTCTCCCACCCTCGCAGCTCCACCATTAAGTGAGGTGCCCCTGCCCCTGCACTCTTGAGTGTTGGTGATCGAGGCCCTCCTCCACCACAGGTTTCCCTGCGCCTCATCCCTGGTGGTCCAGTGGACCTCTGTCTCCTTTCTCTCACTCTGCTCCTTCACTCGGTTTTCTACTCTTTCTATCTTTCACCTTTCTGCACCTTTCTGCATCTCTGCTCTTTTGTGCCTTATTTCTGCCCATTTTCCCTTTCTCTCTCTCTGCTCCTTCACTCGTTTTCACTCGTTTTTCTATCCTTTCTATCTTTCACCTTTCTGCACCTCTGCTCTTTTGTGCCTTATTTCTGCCCATTTACCCTTTCTCTCCCTCTGCTCCTTCACTCGTTTTTCTACCCTTTCTATCTTTCACCTTTCTGCACCTTTCTGCACCTCTGTTCTTTTGCGCCTTATTTCTGCCCATTTTCCCTTTCTCTCTCTCTGCTCCTTCACTTGTTTTCACTCGTTTTTCTACCCTTTCTATCTGTCACCTTTCTGCACCTCTGCTCTTTTGTGCCTTATTTCTGCCCATTTTCCCTTTCTCTCCCTCTGCTCCTTCACTCGTTTTCACTTGTTTTTCTACCCTTTCAATCTTTCACCTTTCTGCTCTTATCTGCATCTCTGCTCTTTTGTGCCTTATTTCTGCTTATTTTCCATTTTTTCTTTATCCCTTCTTTCCTCCCTTTACCTTTCCCGCCGCTGCTGCCCCCGCGGCCCCTTCCCCCCCCAGCTCGACCTGTCCAATCCAGCTCCCCTCCCCGCTCCCGCCTCCCAGCTGTCCAGCCCTCCCCCGACCCCTACTTAATGGCGGCTACTGCTGCGGGCGCGCCGCTGGTGCACCGAAGGCGCGTCAAAGTCTGCGCCTGTCTGCGACCCGTCCGCGACCAGCACCAGGAACCCTGGACCTCCGCCCCGCCAACGCTACGACCCAGCAGCACTCCACGCACTCAACCCAGGCTGCAACAACAACTGCAAGCTAGCATCACCAGCCGACACCCATGGACCCTTCAGCTGTCACCGCTGCCGGCACACCTGCAGCACCGCCAAGAACACGGATCCAGCACAACCCGCCCACAAGACCACAACCGAACCGAAGACCCTGCAATGCATCCTCCTCAACGTCCGATCCCTCCACAAACACGCCACAGAAATCTGGGACCTCCTCGACAGCACCACCCCGGACGTAGCATTCTTCACCGAAACCTGGACCAACACCACCTCGGGACCGGACATCGCTATCGCCATCCCCTAAGGATACAAGATCTCCAGGAAAGACTGCCCCACCCATCCAGGAGGAGGAATCGCCATCATCCACAAATCCAGCCTCCGCCTGAGCACACTCCCTGACGAGTCCACAGAACTGATGGAACACCTTCACTTCGAGATACTGGCCAGCCCCACCGCCGCCCTCCGAGGAACCCTCATCTACCGACCCCCGGACCCTGCAGACCCTTCGCCAACTCCATCACGGACATTATCTCCCCGCAGGCCATCGCATCCACCAACTACACCCTGCTGGGAGACCTCAACTTCCACCTCGACAATCAACTGGACCCCAACACCACATGCCTCCTGGACAACCTCTACAATATTGGACTCCGCCAGATCGTGACCGAGCCCATGCACTCAGCAGGACACACGCTTGACCCCCTCTTCACTACAGGAAACTCCATCACCTTCAGCCACACCACCGAACTCCCATGGACCGACCATCGTTGTGTCCACTTCACCTTCAGAACACCCACCATCCACAGACACCAGCACCTGCTTCCACAAAGAAACTGGACCAAAATCACCGACGATCAGCTTACCTCCTCACTCAACAACTCCACCCCAACCATGGCGGAAAACGACGACCCCAACACCGTACCCCGAACCCTGCATAGACGGATCTCGGACAGCACCAACACCATAGCCCCCCTCACGAAAAACAACAATACCCGTGCCAAGAAAGCCAGATGGTTTACCACTGAATTTCGAGAATCCAGGCGCACATGCCTCCACCTCGAAAAGGCCTGGAGAAACACCAAATCCACAGAAGCCCACAACAACTTCAGAGCCGCCACCAACGCCCACCATCAACTCATCAGAGAAACGAGGAAAAAAGCGATTGAAGACAGAATCTCCACCCACGCACACAACAGCAAGGAACTCTTCAGCATCATCAAGGAGTTCGCCCAACTCACCAGCGAGTCTACCGACATCCCTCCCTCACAAGACCTCTGCGACAAACTCAGCACCTTTTTCCACCACAAAATCAAGAGCATCTACGACAACTTCGACAAAGACAACCAACACACTGAACCCTCACCAACCACCCCGACACCCGGAAACCAGCGATTGATGACTGGACAGCCCTCACCACCGAAGACACACTGAAGACAATGAAGTCAATCTACTCAGGGGCCCCCACGGAACCCTGCCTCACCACATTTTCAACAGAGCCGCCGACACCATCGCACCCATGCTCCGCCACACCATCAACCGCTCCCTGGCGACCGCCTCGTTCCCCGACGGCTGGAAACACGCCGAGGTGAACCCCCTCCTAAAGAAACCCTCAGCGGACCATACCGACCTCAAAAACTACAGACCCATCTCCCTGCTCCCGTTCCCAGCAAAAGTCATCGAGAAAGCCATCAACAGCCAACTCGCCACATTCATTGAAGAACACAACATCCTCGACTCCTTCCAATCCGGCTTCAGAAAAAACCACAGTACGGAAACCGCCCTCCTCGCCACAACAGACGACATCCGCACCCTACTGGACAAAGGAGAAACAGTAGTCCTCATCCTCCTCGACCTATCAGCGGCGTTCGACACAGTCTCCTACCGCACCCTAATACGCAGACTCTACGACGCAGGAATCCAGGACAAGGCCCTCGACTGGATCTGCTCCTTCCTCTCCGGTAGGACGCAGCGGGTCAGACTCCCCCCTTTCCTCTCAGACCCCACACCTACCACCTGCGGAGTCCCCCAGGGCTCCTCCCTCAGCCCGACGCTCTTCAACGTCTACATGGCTCCACTGGCCCCCATCGTCAGAACCTACGGACTCAACATCGTGTCATACGCAGACGACACCCAGCTCATCCACTCCCTATCCAACGAGCCCAACACCGCCAGACGCAACTTTCGAGAAGGCATGGAAGCCGTCGCCAAATGGATGAAAAACAGCTGCCTACAACTAAACACCAACAAAACAGAAGTACTCATCATGGGCCCAAACCCCGATGCCTGGAGCGACACCTGGTGGCCCACCGCCCTCGGAAACCCGCCAACCCCCACAGACCACGCACGCAACCTGGGAATCATCCTGGACTCCGAGCTCAAAATGGACCGCCAGATCAACTCTGTCTCATCTTCCTGCTTCCACACCCTCCGCCTCCTTCGTAAGACCTTCAAATGGATCCCCCTCGAACACCGAAAGACAGTCACTCACGCCCTGGTCACCAGCAGACTCGACTACGGCAACGCACTCTACGCCGGAATAAACAAAAACCTCATCCGCAAGCTACAGAACATCCAGAACGCTGCCGCAAGACTGGTCCTCAACCTGCCAAAACACTGCCACATCTCCCAGCACCTGCGCACACTCCACTGGCTCCCCGTCGAGGCGAGAATCACCTTTAAGATGCTCACCCATGCACACAAGGCCCTCCACGGCACCGGACCTGCAAACCTGAACAGCCGACTCAAATTCCACGCACCCCAAAGGACCCTACGATCAGCCCAGTACTCTTACGCCGTGGTCCCCCGCACCAGAAAGACCAGATCGGGAGGCCGCTCCTTCTCCTTCCTCGCGCCCAAAGCATGGAACGCCCTTCCGCTCCACCTCAGACAGACAACATCGCTCCCCATCTTCGCAAGAAACCTCAAAACCTGGCTCTTCGACAGAACCCCTCCTTGATGGAATGGAACCTGCACCCCCCCCCACCCCTAGCGCCTTGAGACCCTTACGGGTGAGTAGTTGCGCTTTAACAAACCCCTGATTGATTGATTGAGGATAGAGTGGATCACTGCGAGACTGTCATAGAATAGATCCCTGAGAGACTGTGATAAAATGGATCACTGTGAGACAAGGATAGAATGGATCACTGGGAGACTGTGATTGAATAGATCACTGAGAGATAAGGATAGAATGGATCACTGGGAGACTGTGATAGAATAGATCCCTGAGATACAAGGATAGAGTGGATCACTGGGAGACTGTGCTAGAATAGATCCCTGAGAGACAAGAATAGAATGGATCACTGGGAGACTGTGGTAAAATTGATCAATGGGAGACTGTGATAGAATAGATCCCTGAGAAACAAGAATAGAGTGGATCACTGGGAGACTGTGATAGAATAGATCCCTGAGAGACAAGAATAGAGTGGATCACTGGGAGACTGTGCTAGAATAGATCCCTGAGAGACAAGAATAGAATGGATCACTGGGAGACTGTGGTAAAATTGATCAATGGGAGACTGTGATAGAATAGATCCCTGAGAGACAAGAATAGAGTGGATCACTGGGAGACTGTGATAGAATAGATCCCTGAGAGACAAGAATAGAGTGGATCACTGGGAGACTGTGCTAGAATAGATCCCTGAGAGACAAGAATAGAATGGATCACTGGGAGACTGTGGAAAAATTGATCAATGGGAGACTGTGATAGAATAGATCCCTGAGAGACAAGAATAGAGTGGATCACTGGGAGACTGTGATAGAATAGATCCCTGAGAGACAAGAATAAAGTGGATCACTGGGAGACTGCAATAGAATAGATCCCTGAGAGACTAGGATAGAATGGATCACTGGGAGACTGTGGTAAAATTGATCAATGGGAGACTGTGATAGAATAGATCCCTGAGAGACAAGAATAGAGTGGATCACTGGGAGACTGTGATAGAATAGATCCCAGACCGTGTTGTTACAGAGCGAACCTTTACATCGCAAATCGTTTCAACGACTTGCTGTAGGGGCGTGCTAAACTAAGGAACAATATAGTATACTATTCCAACACCTTCCCTACTGTTGCACACACTGGAGTTGGTGTAGTAAATTATACTATTCCTACGTTCAGTGCGCCCCCTACAGCAAGTCGTTGAAATGACTTGCGATGTAATGGTTTGCGTTGTAACGACCGTGTTGTAATCGCATGCGATGTAATATCATATATTCGGGACAACCCAGTGCAGTAGCCATATCAATAAATTATGATGATATGAAACACCACAATAATACCTGCAGCTGCTCATGGCTGCATGCATACCCCAAAAATGCCAAGTCCACGATTGACGCAAACTCATATAAACTTTTTTTTGACTTGTACTATGTTGGTTGTCTATTTACGTACGCGTATACTATTGCCTGCCCTCCTCTGATGTGTCTATAAAACGTACCTTTTGTTCCAAATTTTTGTCCTGAATTTTGACCCTTTGCCCTGAATTTTCGCACTCACCATCCAGAATTTGCACCCGTGCCAGTTGGTCGGACTAGGTACCGTGTGAAGGGAGGCATACCTGGCACAGTGCTGCCAGGACGCGGCCAGGCTGGCACCTGCTGTAATGAGAGATTAGTATTTGCTTGTAATGAGATGCAAATGACTTCCTGATGAGGTGGTAATGAGCTGTGAGTGAGTTTTGGCAGAGATGTCGGCTGCTCTGTCAATGTTTTGTCCTGTGTACTTCTAACTGTGTTAATGTGTCATGAACCATTTCTTTCAAGCCTCTGCCCTCTCGCCTTCTGACCTGCAGCAGGGTAATAGCTTATTACAGTCGAGTAGTGATGCCGCACAAGTTGCATGTAGTTATTGGAAGCTTCAGTGCTCATGACATTGATGAAGTTAAAAAAGGGCTCTTTGCGGCAAGTCACTGAGTGGTTCTGTAACCAATCAGAAGGCCGCAGACCCTTGCAGAGACACAAGACCGCAGAATCAAGCCGCAGACCTATGCAGAGACACATGGCCACAGAATCAAGCCGCAGACCCATGCAGAGACACATGGCCACAGAATCAAGCCGCAGACCTATGCAGAGACACAAGACCGCAGATACAAGCCGCAGACCGATGCAGAGACACTAGACCGCAGATTCATGCCGCAGACCCATGCAGAGACACAAGACCGCAGAAAGAAGCCGCAGACCCATGCTGAGACACAAGACCGCAGAATCAAGCCGCAGACCCATGCAGAGACACAAGACCGCAGATCCAAGCCGCAGACCCATGCAGAGACACAAGACCGCAGATCCAAGCCGCAGACCCATGCAGAGACACAAGACCGCAGATCCAAGCCGCAGACCCATGCAGAGACACAAGACCGCAGATTCAAGCCGCAGACCCATGCAGAGACACAAGACTACAGATTCAAGCCGCAGACCCATGCAGAGACACAAGACCGCAGATACAAGCCGCAGACCCATGGAGAGACACAAGTCCGCAGATACAAGCCGCAGACCCATGCAGAGACACAAGACCGCAGATACAAGCCGCAGACCCATGCAGAGACACAAGACCGCAGATTCAAGCCGCAGACCCATGCAGAGACACAAGACCGCAGATTCAAGCCGCGGACCCATGCAGAGACACAAGACCGCAGATTCAAGCCGCAGACCCATGCAGAGACACAAGACCGCAGATACAAGCCGCAGACCCATGGAGAGACACAAGTCCGCAGATACAAGCCGCAGACCCATGCAGAGACACAAGTCCGCAGATACAAGCCGCAGACCCATGCAGAGACACAAGACCGCAGATACAAGCCGCAGACCCATTGAGAGACAGAAGACCGCAGATTCAAGCCGCAGACCCATGCAGAGACACAAGTCCGCAGATACAAGCCGCAGACCTATGCAGAGACACAAGACCGCAGATACAAGCCGCAGACCCATGCAGAGACACAAGACCGCAGATACAAGCCGCAGACCCATGCAGAGACACAAGTCCGCAGATACAAGCCGCAGACCCATTAAGAGACAGAAGACTGCAGATTCAAGCCGCAGACCCATGCAGAGACACAAGACCGCAGATACAAGCCGCAGACCCATGCAGAGACACAAGACCGCAGATACAAGCCGCAGACCCATGCAGAGACACAAGACCGCAGATTCAAGCCGCAGACCCATGCAGAGACACAAGACCGCAGATTCAAGCCGCAGACCCATGCAGAGACAGAAGACCGCAGATTCAAGCCGCAGACCCATGCAGAGACACAAGACCGCAGATACAAGCCGCAGACCCATATAGAGACAGAAGACCGCAGATACAAGCCGCAGACCCATATAGAGACACAAGACCACAGACCCATATAGAGACACATGGCCGCAGATTCAAGCTGCAGACCCCCACAGAGACACAAGGCCACAGACCCATACAGAGACACAAGGCCACAGACCCACACAGAGACACAAGGCCGCAGACCCACACAGAGACACAAGGCCACAGACCCATACAGAGACACAAGGCCGCTGACCCATACAGAGACACAAGGCCACAGACCCACACAGAGACACAAGGCCGCAGACCCACACAGAGACACAAGGCCACAGACCCATACAGAGACACAAGGCCGCTGACCCATACAGAGACACAAGGCTGCAGACCCATACAGAGATACCAAGGCCATAGACCCATACAGAGACACAAGGCCACAGACCCATACAGAGACACAAGGCCACAGACCCATACAGAGACACAAGGCCACAGACCCATATAGAGACACAAGGTCACAGACCCATACAGAGACACATGGCCACAGACCCACACAGAGACACAAGGCCGCAGACCCATACAGAGACACAAGGCCACAGATACAAGCCGCAGACCCATGCAGAGACACAGAAGACCGCAGATTCAAGCTGCAGACCCATTAAGAGACACAAGGCCGATGACCCATACAGAGACGCAAGGCCACAGACCCATACAGAGACACAAGGCCACAGACCCATACAAAGACACAAGGCTGCTGACCCATACAGAGACACAAGGCCACAGACCCATACAGAGACACAAGGCCACAGACCCACACAGAGACACAAGGCCGCTGACCCATACAGAGACACAAGGCCGCAGACCCATACAGAGACACAAGGCCACAGACCCATACAGAGACACAAGGCCATAGACCCATACAGAGACACAAGGCCACAGACCCATACAGAGTCACAAGGCCGCGGGCCCATATAGAGACACAAGGCCACAGACCCATACAGAGACACAAGGCCACAGACCCATACAGAGACACAAGGCCGCTGACCCATACAGAGACACAAGGCCGCTGACCCATACAGAGACACAAGGCCGCTGACCGATACAGAGACACAAGGCCACAGACCCATACAGAGACACAAGGCCACAGACCCATACAGAGACACAAGGCCGCTGACCCATACAGAGACACAAGGCCGCTGACCCATACAGAGACACAAGGCCACAGACCCATACAGAGACACAAGGCCACAGACCCATACAGAGACACAAGGCCGCAGACCCATACAGAGACACAAGGCCGCGGGCCCATATAGAGACACAAGGCCACAGACCCATACAGAGACACAAGGCCACAGACCCATACAGAGACACAAGGCCACAGACCCATACAGAGACACAAGCCCACAGACCCATACAGAGACACAAGGCCGCTGACCCATACAGAGACACAAGGCCGCTGACCCATACAGAGACACAAGGCCACAGACCCATACAGAGACACAAGGCCACAGACCCATACAGAGACACAAGGCCGCTGACCCATACAGAGACACAAGGCCATAGACCCATACAGAGACACAAGGCCGCTGACCCATACAGAGACACAAGGCCGCTGACCCATACAGAGACACAAGGCCGCTGACCCATACAGAGACACAAGGCCACAGACCCATACAGAGACACAAGGCCACAGACCCATCCAGAGACACAAGCCCACAGACCCATACAGAGACACAAGGCCGCTGACCCATACAGAGACACAAGGCCGCTGACCCATACAGAGACACAAGGCCACAGACCCATACAGAGACACAAGGCCGCTGACCCATACAGAGACACAAGGCCATAGACCCATCCAGAGACACAAGCCCACAGACCCATACAGAGACACAAGGCCGCTGACCCATACAGAGACACAAGGCCGCTGACCCATACAGAGACACAAGGCCACAGACCCATACAGAGACACAAGGCCGCTGACCCATACAGAGACACAAGGCCATAGACCCATACAGAGACACAAGGCCGCTGACCCATACAGAGACACAAGGCCGCTGACCCATACAGAGACACAAGGCCGCTGACCCATACAGAGACACAAGGCCACAGACCCATGCAGAGACACAAGGCCACAGACCCATACAGAGACACAAGCCCACAGACCCATACAGAGACACAAGGCCGCTGACCCATACAGAGACACAAGGCCGCTGACCCATACAGAGACACAAGGCCGCTGACCCATACAGAGACACAAGGCCGCTGACCCATACAGAGACACAAGGCCACAGACCCATACAGAGACACAAGGCCATAGACCCATACAGAGACACAAGGCCGCTGACCCATACAGAGACACAAGGCCGCTGACCCATACAGAGACACAAGGCCGCTGACCCATACAGAGACACAAGGCCGCTGACCCATACAGAGACACAAGGCCACAGACCCATACAGAGACACAAGCCCACAGACCCATACAGAGACACAAGGCCATAGACCCATACAGAGACACAAGGCCACAGACCAATACAGAGACACAAGCCCACAGACCCATACAGAGACACAAGGCCACAGACCCATACAGAGACACAAGGCTGCTGACCCATACAGAGACACAAGGCCACAGACCCATACGGAGACACAAGGCCACAGACCCATACAGAGACACAAGCCCACAGACCCATACAGAGACACAAGGCCACAGACCCATACAGAGACACAAGGTCACAGACCCATACAGAGACACAAGGCCACAGACCCATACAGAGACACAAGCCCACTGACCCATATAGAGACACAAGCCCGCAGACCCATACAGAGACACAATCCCACAGACCGATATAGAGACACATGCCCGCAGACCCATACAGAGACATAAGGCCACAGACCAATACAGAGACACAAGCCCACAGACCCATACAGAGACACAAGGCCACAGGCCCATACAGAGACACAAGGCTGCTGACCCATACAGAGACACAAGGCCACAGACCCATACAGAGACACAAGGCCACAGACCCATACAGAGACACAAGCCCACAGACCCATACAGAGACACAAGGCCACAGACCCATACAGAGACACAAGGCCACAGACCCATACAGAGACACAAGGTCACAGACCCATACAGAGACACAAGGCCACAGACCCATACAGAGACACAAGCCCACAGACCCATATAGAGACACAAGCCCGCAGACCCATACATAGACACAAGGCCACAGAGACACAAGGCCACAGACCAATACAGAGACACAAGCCCACAGACCCATAGAGAGACACAAGGCCACAGACCCATACAGAGACACAAGGCTGCTGACCCATACAGAGACACAAGGCCACAGACCCATACAGAGACACAAGGCCACAGACCCATACCGAGAGCACAAGTCCGCAGATTCAAGCCAGAGACCCATTAAGAGACAGAAGACAGCAGATACAAGCCGCAGACCCATAAAGAGACAAAAGACCGCAGACCCATATAGAGACACAAGACCGCAGATTCAAGCCGCAGACCCACACAGAGACACAAGACCCCAGACCCACACAGAGAAACAAGACCGCAGATTCAAGCTGCAGACCCACACAGAGACACAAGACCCCAGACCCACACAGAGACACAAGACCGCAGATTCAAGCCGCAGACCCATTAAGAGACTGAAGGCTGCAGATACAAGCCGCAGACCCATAAAGAGACAAAAGACCGCACACCCATATAGAGACACAAGACCGCAGATTCAAGCCACAGACCCATATAGAGACACAAGACCGCAGATTCAAGCTGCAGACCCATGCAGAGACACATGGCCACAGACCCATACAGAGACACAAGGTCACAGACCCATACAGAGACACAAGGCCACAGACCCATAAAGAGACACAAGGCCACTGACCCATACAGAGACACAAGGCCACAGACCCATACAGAGACACAAGGCCACAGACCCATACAGAGACACAAGGCCACAGACCCATACAGAGACACAAGGCCACAGACCCATACAGAGACACAAGGCTGCTGACCCATACAGAGACACAAGGCCACAGACCAATACAGAGACACAAGGCCACAGACCCATACAGAGACACAAGGCCACAGACCCATACAGAGACACAAGGCCACAGACCCATACAGAGACACAAGGCCACAGACCCATACAGAGACACAAGGCCACTGACCCATACAGAGACACAAGGCCACAGACCCATACAGAGACACAAGGCCACAGACCCATACAGAGACACAAGCCCACAGACCCATACAGAGACACAAGGCCACAGACCCATACAGAGACACAAGGCCACAGACCCATACAGAGACATAAGCCCACAGACCCATACAGAGACACAAGGCCGCAGACCCATACAGAGACACAAGCCCACAGACCCATACAGAGACACAAGCACACAGACCCATACAGAGACACACGGCCACAGACCCATACAGAGACACAAGGCCACAGACCCATACAGAGACACAAGGCCGCAGACCCATACAGAGACACAAGACCACAGACCCATACAGAGACACAAGGCCACAGACCCATACAGAGACACACGGCCACAGACCCATACAGAGAACCAAGGCCACAGACCCATACAGAGACACAAGGCCGATGACCCATACAGAGACACAAGGCCATAAACCCATACAGAGACACAAGCCCACAGACCCATACAGAGACACAAGGCCACAGACCCATACAGAGACACAAGGTCACAGACCCATACAGAGACACAAGGCCACAGACCCATACAGAGACACAAAGCCACAGACCCATACAGAGACACAAGGCCGATGACCCATACAGAGACACAAGGCCATAAACCCATACAGAGACACAAGCCCACAGACCCATACAGAGACACAAGGCCACAGACCCATACAGAGACACAAGGCCACAGACCCATACAGAGACACAAGGCCACAGACCCATACAGAGACACAAGGCCGATGACCCATACAGAGACACAAGCCATAAACCCATACAGAGACACAAGCCCACAGACCCATACAGAGACACAAGGCCACAGACCCATACAGAGACACAAGGTCACAGACCCATACAGAGACACAAGGCCACAGACCCATACAGAGACACAAAGCCACAGACCCATACAGAGACACAAGGTCACAGACCCATACAGAGACACAAGCCCACAGACCCATACAGCGACACAAGGCCACAGACCCATACAGAGACACAAGGTCACAGACCCATACAGAGACACAAGGCCACAGACCCGTACAGAGACACAAAGCCACAGACCCATACAAAGACACAAGGCCGCTGACCCATACAGAGACACAAGGTCACAGACCCATACAGAGACACAAGGCCACAGACCCATACAGAGACACAAGACCGCTGACCCATACAGAGACACAAGGCCACAGACCCATACAGAGACACAAGGCCACAGACCCATGCAGAGACACAAGACCGCAGATTCAAGCCGCAGACCCATTAAGAGACAGAAGGCTGCAGACCCATATAGAGACACATAGCCACAGACCCATGCAGAGACACAAGACCTCAGATTCAAGCCACAGACCCATTAAGAGACAGAAGGCTGCAGACCCATATAGAGACACAAGGCCACAGACCCATACAGAGACACAAGGTCACAGACCCATACAGAGACACAAGGCCACAGACCCATACAGAGACACAAGCCCACAGACCCATATAGAGACACAAGCCCGCAGACCCATACATAGACACAAGGCCACAGAGACACAAGGCCACAGACCAATACAGAGACACAAGCCCACAGACCCATAGAGAGACACAAGGCCACAGACCCATACAGAGACACAAGGCTGCTGACCCATACAGAGACACAAGGCCACAGACCCATACAGAGACACAAGGCCACAGACCCATACCGAGAGCACAAGTCCGCAGATTCAAGCCAGAGACCCATTAAGAGACAGAAGACAGCAGATACAAGCTGCAGACCCATAAAGAGACAAAAGACCGCAGACCCATATAGAGACACAAGACCGCAGATTCAAGCCGCAGACCCACACAGAGACACAAGACCCCAGACCCACACAGAGAAACAAGACCGCAGATTCAAGCTGCAGACCCACACAGAGACACAAGACCCCAGACCCACACAGAGACACAAGACCGCAGATTCAAGCCGCAGACCCATTAAGAGACTGAAGGCTGCAGATACAAGCCGCAGACCCATAAAGAGACAAAAGACCGCAGACCCATATAGAGACACAAGACCGCAGATTCAAGCCACAGACCCATATAGAGACACAAGACCGCAGATTCAAGCTGCAGACCCATGCAGAGACACATGGCCACAGACCCATACAGAGACACAAGGTCACAGACCCATACAGAGACACAAGGCCACAGACCCATACAGAGACACAAGGCCACTGACCCATACAGAGACACAAGGCCACAGACCCATACAGAGACACAAGGCCACAGACCCATACAGAGACACAAGGCCACAGACCCATACAGAGACACAAGCCCACAGACCCATACAGAGACACAAGGCCACAGACCCATACAGAGACACAAGGCCACAGACCCATACAGAGACACAAGGCCACATACCCATACAGAGACACAAGGCTGCTGACCCATACAGAGACACAAGGCCACAGACCCATACAGAGACACAAGGCCACAGACCCATACAGAGACACAAGGCCACAGACCCATACAGAGACATAAGGCCACAGACCCATACAGAGACACAAGGCCACAGACCCATACAGAGACACAAGGCCACTGACCCATACAGAGACACAAGGCCACAGACCCATACAGAGACACAAGGCCACAGACCCATACAGAGACACAAGGCCACAGACCCATACAGAGACACAAGACCACAGACCCATACAGAGACACAAGGCCACAGACCCATACAGAGACACAAGGCCACAGACCCATACAGAGACACAAGGCCACAGACCCATACAGAGACACAAGGCTGCTGACCCATACAGAGACACAAGGCCACAGACCCATACAGAGACACAAGGCCACAGACCCATACAGAGACACAAGGCCACAGACCCATACAGAGAAACAAGGCCACAGACCCATACAGAGACATAAGCCCACAGACCCATACAGAGACACAAGGCCGCAGACCCATACAGAGACACAAGCCCACAGACCCATACAGAGACACAAGCACACAGACCCATACAGAGACACACGGCCACAGACCCATACAGAGACACAAGGCCACAGACCCATACAGAGACACAAGGCCGCAGACCCATACAGAGACACAAGACCACAGACCCATACAGAGACACAAGGCCACAGACCCATACAGAGACACAAGGCCACAGACCCATACAGAGACACAAGGCCGATGACCCATACAGAGACACAAGGCCATAAACCCATACAGAGACACAAGCCCACAGACCCATACAGAGACACAAGGCCACAGACCCATACAGAGACACAAGGTCACAGACCCATACAGAGACACAAGGCCACAGACCCATACAGAGACACAAAGCCACAGACCCATACAGAGACACAAGGCCAATGACCCATACAGAGACACAAGGCCATAAACCCATACAGAGACACAAGCCCACAGACCCATACAGAGACACAAGGCCACAGACCCATACAGAGACACAAGGCCACAGACCCATACAGAGACACAAGGCCACAGACCCATACAGAGACACAAGGCCGATGACCCATACAGAGACACAAGCCATAAACCCATACAGAGACACAAGCCCACAGACCCATACAGAGACACAAGGCCACAGACCCATACAGAGACACAAGGTCACAGACCCATACAGAGACACAAGGCCACAGACCCATACAGAGACACAAAGCCACAGACCCATACAGAGACACAAGGTCACAGACCCATACAGAGACACAAGCCCACAGACCCATACAGCGACACAAGGCCACAGACCCATACAGAGACACAAGGTCACAGACCCATACAGAGACACAAGGCCACAGACCCATACAGAGACACAAAGCCACAGACCCATACAAAGACACAAGGCCGCTGACCCATACAGAGACACAAGGTCACAGACCCATACAGAGACACAAGGCCACAGACCCATACAGAGACACAAGACCGCTGACCCATACAGAGACACAAGGCCACAGACCCATACAGAGACACAAGGCCACAGACCCATGCAGAGACACAAGACCGCAGATTCAAGCCGCAGACCCATTAAGAGACAGAAGGCTGCAGACCCATATAGAGACACATAGCCACAGACCCATGCAGAGACACAAGACCGCAGATTCAAGCCACAGACCCATTAAGAGACAGAAGACCGCAGATACAAGCCGCAGACCCATAAAGAGACAAAAGACCGCAGACCCATATAGAGACACAAGACCGCAGATTCAAGCCGCAGACCCACACAGAGACACAAGACCGCAGATTCAAGCTGCAGACC
Organism: Lissotriton helveticus; assembly: GCF_964261635.1. Lineage (NCBI taxonomy): Eukaryota > Metazoa > Chordata > Amphibia > Caudata > Salamandridae > Lissotriton > Lissotriton helveticus. The sequence continues at coordinate 32,950,127 of NC_136067.1, read as the reverse complement.
CACACAGAGACACAAGACCGCAGATACAAGCCGCAGACCCATTAAGAGACAGAAGACCGCAGACCCATATAGAGACACAAGACCGCAGATTCAAGCCGCAGACCCATTAAGAGACAGAAGACCGCAGACCCACACAGAAACACATGGCCACAGACCCATACAGAGACACAAGCCCACAGACCCATACAGAGACACAAGGTCACAGACCCATACAGAGACACAAGGCCACAGACCCATACAGAGACACAAGGCCACTGACCCATACAGAGACACAAGCCCACAGACCCATACAGAGACACAAGGCCACAGACCCATACAGAGCCACAAGGCTGCTGACCCATACTAGACACAAGGCCACAGACCCATACAGAGACACAAGGCCACAGACCCATACAGAGACACAAGGCCACAGACCCATACAGAGACACAAGGCCACAGACCCATACAGAGACACAAGGCCACAGACCCATACAGAGACACAAGGCCACTGACCCATACAGAGACACAAGGCCACTGACCCATACAGAGACACAAGGCCACAGACCCATACAGAGACACAAGGCCACAGACCCATACAGAGACACAAGGCCACAGACCCATACAGAGACACAAGACCACAGACCCATACAGAGACACAAGGCCACAGACCCATACAGAGACACAAGGCCACAGACCCATACAGAGACACAAGGCCACAGACCCATACAGAGACACAAGGCTGCTGACCCATACAGAGACACAAGGCCACAGACCCATACAGAGACACAAGGCCACAGACCCATACAGAGACACAAGGCCACAGACCCATACAGAGACACAAGGCCACAGACCCATACAGAGACATAAGCCCACAGACCCATACAGAGACACAAGGCCGCAGACCCATACAGAGACACAAGCCCACAGACCCATACAGAGACACAAGCACACAGACCCATACAGAGACACACGGCCACAGACCCATACAGAGACACAAGGCCACAGACCCATACAGAGACACAAGGCCGCAGACCCATACAGAGACACAAGACCACAGACCCATACAGAGACACAAGGCCACAGACCCATACAGAGACACAAGGCCACAGACCCATACAGAGACACAAGGCCGATGACCCATACAGAGACACAAGGCCATAAACCCATACAGAGACACAAGCCCACAGACCCATACAGACACACAAGGCCACAGACCCATACAGAGACACAAGGTCACAGACCCATACAGAGACACAAGGCCACAGACCCATACAGAGACACAAAGCCACAGACCCATACAGAGACACAAGGCCGATGACCCATACAGAGACACAAGGCCATAAACCCATACAGAGACACAAGCCCACAGACCCATACAGAGACACAAGGCCACAGACCCATACAGAGACACAAGGCCACAGACCCTTACAGAGACACAAGGCCACAGACCCATACAGAGACACAAGGCCGATGACCCATACAGAGACACAAGCCATAAACCCATACAGAGACACAAGCCCACAGACCCATACAGAGACACAAGGCCACAGACCCATACAGAGACACAAGGTCACAGACCCATACAGAGACACAAGGCCACAGACCCATACAGAGACACAAAGCCACAGACCCATACAGAGACACAAGGTCACAGACCCATACAGAGACACAAGCCCACAGACCCATACAGCGACACAAGGCCACAGACCCATACAGAGACACAAGGCCACAGACCCATACAGAGACATAAGCCCACAGACCCATACAGAGACACAAGGCCACAGACCCATACAGAGACACAAGCCCACAGACCCATACAGAGACACAAGCACACAGACCCATACAGAGACACACGGCCACAGACCCATACAGAGACACAAGGCTGCTGACCCATACAGAGACACAAGGCCACAGACCCATACAGAGACACAAGGCCACAGACCCATACAGAGACATAAGCCCACAGACCCATACAGAGACACAAGGCCGCGGGCCCATACAGAGACACAAGGCCACAGAGCCATACAGAGACACAAGGCAGCAGACCCATACAGAGACACAAGGCCACAGACCCATACAGAGACACAAGGCCACAGACCCATACAGAGACACAAGGCCACAGACCCATACAGAGACACAAGGCAGCAGACCCATACAGAGACACAAGGCCACAGACCCATACAGAGACACAAGGCCACAGACCCATACAGAGACATAAGGCCGCTGACCCATACAGAGACACAAGGCCATAGACCCATACAGAGACACAAGGCCACAGACCCATACAGAGACACAAGGCCACAGACCCATACAGAGACACAAGGCTGCAGACCCATATAGAGACAAATTGCCACAGACCCATGCAGAGACATAAGATCGCAGATACAAGCCGCAGACCCATAAAGAGACAGAAGACCGCAGACCCATATAGAGACACAAGACCGCAGATTCAAGCTGCAGACCCACACAGAGACACATGGCCACAGACCCATACAGAGACACAAGCCCACTGACCCATACAGGGACACAAGGCCACAGACCCATACAGAGACACAAGGCCACTGACCCATACAGAGACACAAGCCCACAGACCCATACAGAGACACAAGGCCACAGACCCATACAGAGCCACAAGGCTGCTGACCCATACAGAGACACAAGGCCACAGACCCATACAGAGACAAAAGGCCACAGACCCATACAGAGACACAAGGCCACAGACCCATACAGAGACACAAGCCCACAGACTCATACAGAGACACAAGGTCACAGACCCATACAGAGACACAAGGCCACAGAGCCATACAGAGACACAAGGCCACTGACCCATACAGAGACACAAGCCCACAGACCAATACAGAGACACAAGGCCACAGACCCATACAGAGACACAAGGATGCTGACCCATACAGAGACACAAGGCCACAGACCCATACAGAGACACAAGCCCACAGACTCATACAGAGACACACGGCCACAGACCCATACAGAGACACAAGGCCACAGACCCATACAGAGACACAAGGCCACAGACCCATACAGAGACACAAGGCCACAGACCCATACAGAGACATAAGCCCACAGACCCATACAGAGACACAAGGCCGCTGACCCATACAGAGACACAAGGCCACAGACCCATACAGAGACACAAGCCCACAGACTCATACAGAGACACACGGCCACAGACCCATACAGAGACACAAGGCCACAGACCCATACAGAGACACAAGGCCACAGACCCATACAGAGACACAAGGCCACAGACCCATACAGAGACATAAGCCCACAGACCCATACAGAGACACAAGTCCGCTGACCCATACAGAGACATAAGGTCACAGACCCATACAGAGACACAAGGCCGCAGACCCATACAGAGACACAAGCCCACAGACCCATACAGAGACACAAGGCCACAGACCCATACAGAGACACAAGGCCACAGACTCATACAGAGACACAAGGCCGCAGACCCATACAGAGACACAAGGCCGCAGACCCATACAGAGACACAAGCCCACAGACCCATACAAAGACACAAGGCCGCAGACCCATACAGAGACACAAGGCCGATGACCCATACAGAGACACAAGCCATAAACCCATACAGAGACACAAGCCCACAGACCCATACAGAGACACAAGGCCACAGACCCATACAGAGACACAAGGTCACAGACCCATACAGAGACACAAGGCCACAGACCCATACAGAGACACAAAGCCACAGACCCATACAGAGACACAAGGTCACAGACCCATACAGAGACACAAGCCCACAGACCCATACAGCGACACAAGGCCACAGACCCATACAGAGACACAAGGTCACAGACCCATACAGAGACACAAGGCCACAGACCCATACAGAGACACAAAGCCACAGACCCATACAAAGACACAAGGCCGCTGACCCATACAGAGACACAAGGTCACAGACCCATACAGAGACACAAGGCCACAGACCCATACAGAGACACAAGACCGCTGACCCATACAGAGACACAAGGCCACAGACCCATACAGAGACACAAGGCCACAGACCCATGCAGAGACACAAGACCGCAGATTCAAGCCGCAGACCCATTAAGAGACAGAAGGCTGCAGACCCATATAGAGACACATAGCCACAGACCCATGCAGAGACACAAGACCGCAGATTCAAGCCACAGACCCATTAAGAGACAGAAGACCGCAGATACAAGCCGCAGACCCATAAAGAGACAAAAGACCGCAGACCCATATAGAGACACAAGACCGCAGATTCAAGCCGCAGACCCACACAGAGACACAAGACCGCAGATTCAAGCTGCAGACCCACACAGAGACACAAGACCGCAGATACAAGCCGCAGACCCATTAAGAGACAGAAGACCGCAGACCCATATAGAGACACAAGACCGCAGATTCAAGCCGCAGACCCATTAAGAGACAGAAGACCGCAGACCCACACAGAAACACATGGCCACAGACCCATACAGAGACACAAGCCCACAGACCCATACAGAGACACAAGGTCACAGACCCATACAGAGACACAAGGCCACAGACCCATACAGAGACACAAGGCCACTGACCCATACAGAGACACAAGCCCACAGACCCATACAGAGACACAAGGCCACAGACCCATACAGAGCCACAAGGCTGCTGACCCATACTAGACACAAGGCCACAGACCCATACAGAGACACAAGGCCACAGACCCATACAGAGACACAAGGCCACAGACCCATACAGAGACACAAGGCCACAGACCCATACAGAGACACAAGGCCACAGACCCATACAGAGACACAAGGCCACTGACCCATACAGAGACACAAGGCCACTGACCCATACAGAGACACAAGGCCACAGACCCATACAGAGACACAAGGCCACAGACCCATACAGAGACACAAGGCCACAGACCCATACAGAGACACAAGACCACAGACCCATACAGAGACACAAGGCCACAGACCCATACAGAGACACAAGGCCACAGACCCATACAGAGACACAAGGCTGCTGACCCATACAGAGACACAAGGCCACAGACCCATACAGAGACACAAGGCCACAGACCCATACAGAGACACAAGGCCACAGACCCATACAGAGACACAAGGCCACAGACCCATACAGAGACATAAGCCCACAGACCCATACAGAGACACAAGGCCGCAGACCCATACAGAGACACAAGCCCACAGACCCATACAGAGACACAAGCACACAGACCCATACAGAGACACACGGCCACAGACCCATACAGAGACACAAGGCCACAGACCCATACAGAGACACAAGGCCGCAGACCCATACAGAGACACAAGACCACAGACCCATACAGAGACACAAGGCCACAGACCCATACAGAGACACAAGGCCACAGACCCATACAGAGACACAAGGCCGATGACCCATACAGAGACACAAGGCCATAAACCCATACAGAGACACAAGCCCACAGACCCATACAGACACACAAGGCCACAGACCCATACAGAGACACAAGGTCACAGACCCATACAGAGACACAAGGCCACAGACCCATACAGAGACACAAAGCCACAGACCCATACAGAGACACAAGGCCGATGACCCATACAGAGACACAAGGCCATAAACCCATACAGAGACACAAGCCCACAGACCCATACAGAGACACAAGGCCACAGACCCATACAGAGACACAAGGCCACAGACCCTTACAGAGACACAAGGCCACAGACCCATACAGAGACACAAGGCCGATGACCCATACAGAGACACAAGCCATAAACCCATACAGAGACACAAGCCCACAGACCCATACAGAGACACAAGGCCACAGACCCATACAGAGACACAAGGTCACAGACCCATACAGAGACACAAGGCCACAGACCCATACAGAGACACAAAGCCACAGACCCATACAGAGACACAAGGTCACAGACCCATACAGAGACACAAGCCCACAGACCCATACAGCGACACAAGGCCACAGACCCATACAGAGACACAAGGCCACAGACCCATACAGAGACATAAGCCCACAGACCCATACAGAGACACAAGGCCGCAGACCCATACAGAGACACAAGCCCACAGACCCATACAGAGACACAAGCACACAGACCCATACAGAGACACACGGCCACAGACCCATACAGAGACACAAGGCTGCTGACCCATACAGAGACACAAGGCCACAGACCCATACAGAGACACAAGGCCACAGACCCATACAGAGACATAAGCCCACAGACCCATACAGAGACACAAGGCCGCGGGCCCATACAGAGACACAAGGCCACAGAGCCATACAGAGACACAAGGCAGCAGACCCATACAGAGACACAAGGCCACAGACCCATACAGAGACACAAGGCCACAGACCCATACAGAGACACAAGGCCACAGACCCATACAGAGACACAAGGCAGCAGACCCATACAGAGACACAAGGCCACAGACCCATACAGAGACACAAGGCCACAGACCCATACAGAGACATAAGGCCGCTGACCCATACAGAGACACAAGGCCATAGACCCATACAGAGACACAAGGCCACAGACCCATACAGAGACACAAGGCCACAGACCCATACAGAGACACAAGGCTGCAGACCCATATAGAGACAAATTGCCACAGACCCATGCAGAGACATAAGATCGCAGATACAAGCCGCAGACCCATAAAGAGACAGAAGACCGCAGACCCATATAGAGACACAAGACCGCAGATTCAAGCTGCAGACCCACACAGAGACACATGGCCACAGACCCATACAGAGACACAAGCCCACTGACCCATACAGGGACACAAGGCCACAGATCCATACAGAGACACAAGGCCACTGACCCATACAGAGACACAAGCCCACAGACCCATACAGAGACACAAGGCCACAGACCCATACAGAGCCACAAGGCTGCTGACCCATACAGAGACACAAGGCCACAGACCCATACAGAGACAAAAGGCCACAGACCCATACAGAGACACAAGGCCACAGACCCATACAGAGACACAAGCCCACAGACTCATACAGAGACACAAGGTCACAGACCCATACAGAGACACAAGGCCACAGAGCCATACAGAGACACAAGGCCACTGACCCATACAGAGACACAAGCCCACAGACCAATACAGAGACACAAGGCCACAGACCCATACAGAGACACAAGGATGCTGACCCATACAGAGACACAAGGCCACAGACCCATACAGAGACACAAGCCCACAGACTCATACAGAGACACACGGCCACAGACCCATACAGAGACACAAGGCCACAGACCCATACAGAGACACAAGGCCACAGACCCATACAGAGACACAAGGCCACAGACCCATACAGAGACATAAGCCCACAGACCCATACAGAGACACAAGGCCGCTGACCCATACAGAGACACAAGGCCACAGACCCATACAGAGACACAAGCCCACAGACTCATACAGAGACACACGGCCACAGACCCATACAGAGACACAAGGCCACAGACCCATACAGAGACACAAGGCCACAGACCCATACAGAGACACAAGGCCACAGACCCATACAGAGACATAAGCCCACAGACCCATACAGAGACACAAGGCCGCTGACCCATACAGAGACATAAGGTCACAGACCCATACAGAGACACAAGGCCGCAGACCCATACAGAGACACAAGCCCACAGACCCATACAGAGACACAAGGCCACAGACCCATACAGAGACACAAGGCCACAGACTCATACAGAGACACAAGGCCGCAGACCCATACAGAGACACAAGGCCGCAGACCCATACAGAGACACAAGCCCACAGACCCATACAAAGACACAAGGCCGCAGACCCATACAGAGACACAAGGCCACAGACCCATACAGAGACACAAGGCCACAGACCCATACAGAGACACAAGGCCACAGACCCATACAGAGACTCAAGGCCGATGACCCATACAGAGACACAAGGCCATAAACCCATACAGAGACACAAGCCCACAGACCCATACAGCGACACAAGGCCACAGACCCATACAGAGACACAAGGCCACAGACCCATACAGAGACACAAGGCCACAGACCCTTACAGAGACACAAGGCTGCTGACCCAAACAGAGACACAAGGCTGCTGACCCATACAGAGACACAAGCCCACAGACCCATACAGAGACATAAGGACACAGACCCACACAGATACACAAGGCCACAGACCCATACAGAGACACAAGGCCACTGACCCATACAGAGACACAAGGCCATAGACCCATACAGAGACACAAGGCCACAGACCCATACAGAGACACAAGGCCGCAGACCCATACAGAGACACAAGGCCACAGACCCATACAGAGACACAAGGCCACAGACCCATACAGAGACACAAGGCAGCAGACCCATACAGAGACACAAGGCCGCTGACCCATACAGAGACACAAGGCCTTAGACCCATACAGAGACACAAGGCCACAGACCCATACAGAGACACAAGGCCACAGACCCATACAGAGACACAAGGCCACAGACCCACACAGAGACACAAGGACACAGACTCATACAGAGACACAAGCCCACAGACCCATAAAGAGGCACAAGCCCACAGACCCATACAGAGACACAAGGCCGCTGACCCATACAGAGACACAAGGCCACAGACCCATACAGAGACACAAGCCCACAGACCCATACAGAGACACAAGGCCACAGACCCATACAGAGACAAAAGGCTGCTGACCCATACAAAGACACAAGGCTGCTGACCCATACAGAGACACAAGGCCATAGACCCATACAGAGACACAAGCCCACAGACACATACAGAGACACAAGCCCACAGACCCATACAGAGACATAAGGCCACAGACCCATACAGAGACACAAGGCCACAGACCCATACAAAGACACAAGGCTGCTGACCCATACAGAGACACAAGGCCATAGACCCATACAGAGACACAAGCCCACAGACCCATACAGAGACACAAGCCCACAGACCCATACAGAGACACAAGGCCACAGACCCATACAGAGACACAAGGCCACTGACCCATACAGAGACACAAGGCCACTGACCCATACAGAGACACAAGGCCGCAGACCCATACAGAGACACAAGGCAGCTGACCCATACAGAGACACAAGGCCATAGACCCATACAGAGACACAAGGCTGCAGACCCATACAGAGACAAAAGGCCACAGACCCACACAGATACACAAGGCCACAGACCCGCATAGAGACACAAGGCCGTAGACCCACACAGAGACACAAGGCCACAGACCCACATAGAGACACAAGCCCGCAGACCCACTAAGAGACACAAGGCTGCAGACCCATACAGAGACACAAGGCCACAGACCCATACAGAGACACAAGGCCACAGACCCATACAGAGACACAGGGCCGCAGACCCATACAGAGTCACAAGGCCGCAGACCAACACAGAGACACAAGGACACAGACCCATACAGAGACACAAGGCTGCTGATCCATACAGAGACACAAGGCCATAGACTCAAACAGAGACAGAAGCCCACAGACCCATACAGAGACACAAGGCCACAGACCCATACAGAGACACAAGCCCATAGACCCATACAGAGACACAAGCCCACAGACTCTACAGAGGCACAAGGCTAAAGACCCATACAGAGACACAAGACCGCAGATTCAAGCCGCAGACCCATGTAGAGACACAAGGCCGCAGACCCATATAGAGACACAAGGCCGCAGATTCAAGCTGCAGACCCACACAGAGACACAAGGCCACAGACCCATACAGAGACACAAGGCCACTGACCCATACAGAGACACAAGGCCACTGACCCATACAGAGACACAAGGCCGCAGACCCACAGAGAGACACAAGCCTGCAGACCCATATAGAGACACAAGGCTGCAGACCCGCAGAGACACAAGGCCCAGACCCACAGAGAGACACAAGCCCGCAGACCCATATAGAGACACAAGGCTGCAGACCCGCAGAGAGACACAAGGCTGCAGACCCATATAGAGACACATGGCCGCAGACCGATATAGAGACACAAGCCCACAGACCCATATAGAGACACAAGCCCACAGACCCATATAGAGACACATGGCCGCAGACCCATACAGAGACACAAGGCTGCAGACCCATACAGAGACACAAGGCTGCAGACCCGCAGAGAGACACAAGGCTGCAGACCCATATAGAGACACATGGCCGCAGACTGATATAGAGACACAAGCCCACAGACCCATTTAGAGACACAAGCCCACAGACCCACACAGAGACACAAGGCCACAGACCCATACAGAGACACAAGGCCACAGACCCATACAGAGACACAAGGCCACAGACCCATACAGAGACACAAGGCAGCAGAACCACAGAGAGACACAAGGCCGCAGACCCATACAGAGACACAAGGACACAGAACCACAGAGAGACACAAGGCCGCAGACCCATACAGAGACACAAGGCCGCAGACCCATACAGAGACACAAGGCCGCAGACCCATACAGAGACACATGGCCGCAGACCCATATAGAGACACAAGCCCACAGACCCATATAAAGACACATGGCCGCAGACCCATACATAGACACAAGCCCACAGACCCATACAGAGACACAAGGTCACAGACCCATACAGAGACACAAGGCTGCAGACCCATATAGAGACACATGGCCGCAGACTGATATAGAGACACAAGCCCACAGACCCATTTAGAGACACAAGCCCACAGACCCATATAGAGACACAAGGCCGCAGACCCACAAAGAGACACAAGGCCGCAGACCCATACAGAGACACAAGGCCGCAGAACCACAGAGAGACACAAGGCCACAGACCCATACAGATACACAAGGCCACAGACCCATACAGAGACACAAGGCCGCAGACCCATACAGAGACATAAGGCCGCAGACCCATATAGAGACACAAGACCACAGACCCACACAGAGACACAAGGCCACAGATCCATACAGAGACACAAGGCCACAGACCCATACAGAGACACAAGGCCGCGGACCCATACAGAGACACAAGGCCGCGGACCCATATAGAGACACAAGACCACAGACCCATACAGAGACACAAGACCACAGACCCATACAGAGACATAAGCCCACAGACCCATACGGAGACACAAGGCCGCAGACCCATACAGAGACACAAGGCCACAGACCCATACAGAGACACAAGGCCACAGACCCATACAGAGACACAAGGCCACAGATCCATACAGAGACACAAGACCACAGACCCATACAGAGACACAAGGCCACAGATCCATACAGAGACACAAGGTCACAGACCCATACAGAGACACAAGGCCGCGGACCCATATAGAGACACAAGACCACAGACCCATACAGAGACACAAGACCACAGACCCATACAGTGACACAAGACCACAGACCCATACAGAGACACAAGACCACAGACCCACACAGAGACACAAGGCCACAGATCCATACAGAGACACAAGGCCACAGACCCATACAGAGACACAATGCCGCGGACCCATACAGAGACACAAGGCCGCGGACCCATATAGAGACACAAGACCACAGACCCATACAGAGACACAAGACCACAGACCCATACAGAGACATAAGCCCACAGACCCATACAGAGACACAAGGCCGCAGACCCATACAGAGACACAAGGCCGCAGACCCATACAGAGACATAAGGCCGCAGACCCATACAGAGACACAAGGCCACAGACCCATACAGAGACACAAGGCCACAGACCCATACAGAGACACAAGACCACAGACCCATACAGAGACACAAGACCACAGACCCATACAGAGACATAAGGCCGCAGACCCATATAGAGACACATGGCCGCAGACCCATACAGAGACACACGGCCACAGACCCACACAGAGACACAAGGCTGCTGACCCAAACAGAGACACAAGGCTGCTGACCCATACAGAGACACAAGCCCACAGACCCATACAGAGACATAAGGACACAGACCCACACAGATACACAAGGCCACAGACCCATACAGAGACACAAGGCCACTGACCCATACAGAGACACAAGGCCATAGACCCATACAGAGACACAAGGCCACAGACCCATACAGAGACACAAGGCCGCAGACCCATACAGAGACACAAGGCCACAGACCCATACAGAGACACAAGGCCACAGACCCATACAGAGACACAAGGCAGCAGACCCATACAGAGACACAAGGCCGCTGACCCATACAGAGACACAAGGCCTTAGACCCATACAGAGACACAAGGCCACAGACCCATACAGAGACACAAGGCCACAGACCCATACAGAGACACAAGGCCACAGACCCACACAGAGACACAAGGACACAGACTCATACAGAGACACAAGCCCACAGACCCATAAAGAGGCACAAGCCCACAGACCCATACAGAGACACAAGGCCGCTGACCCATACAGAGACACAAGGCCACAGACCCATACAGAGACACAAGCCCACAGACCCATACAGAGACACAAGGCCACAGACCCATACAGAGACAAAAGGCCGCTGACCCATACAAAGACACAAGGCTGCTGACCCATACAGAGACACAAGGCCATAGACCCATACAGAGACACAAGCCCACAGACACATACAGAGACACAAGCCCACAGACCCATACAGAGACATAAGGCCACAGACCCATACAGAGACACAAGGCCACAGACCCATACAAAGACACAAGGCTGCTGACCCATACAGAGACACAAGGCCATAGACCCATACAGAGACACAAGCCCACAGACCCATACAGAGACACAAGCCCACAGACCCATACAGAGACACAAGGCCACAGACCCATACAGAGACACAAGGCCACTGACCCATACAGAGACACAAGGCCACTGACCCATACAGAGACACAAGGCCGCAGACCCATACAGAGACACAAGGCAGCTGACCCATACAGAGACACAAGGCCATAGACCCATACAGAGACACAAGGCTGCAGACCCATACAGAGACAAAAGGCCACAGACCCACACAGATACACAAGGCCACAGACCCGCATAGAGACACAAGGCCGTAGACCCACACAGAGACACAAGGCCACAGACCCACATAGAGACACAAGCCCGCAGACCCACTAAGAGACACAAGGCTGCAGACCCATACAGAGACACAAGGCCACAGACCCATACAGAGACACAAGGTCACAGACCCATACAGAGACACAGGGCCGCAGACCCATACAGAGTCACAAGGCCGCAGACCAACACAGAGACACAAGGACACAGACCCATACAGAGACACAAGGCTGCTGATCCATACAGAGACACAAGGCCATAGACTCAAACAGAGACAGAAGCCCACAGACCCATACAGAGACACAAGGCCACAGACCCATACAGAGACACAAGCCCATAGACCCATACAGAGACACAAGCCCACAGACTCTACAGAGGCACAAGGCTAACGACCCATACAGAGACACAAGACCGCAGATTCAAGCCGCAGACCCATGTAGAGACACAAGGCCGCAGACCCATATAGAGACACAAGGCCGCAGATTCAAGCTGCAGACCCACACAGAGACACAAGGCCACAGACCCATACAGAGACACAAGGCCACTGACCCATACAGAGACACAAGGCCACTGACCCATACAGAGACACAAGGCCGCAGACCCACAGAGAGACACAAGCCTGCAGACCCATATAGAGACACAAGGCTGCAGACCCGCAGAGACACAAGGCCCAGACCCACAGAGAGACACAAGCCCGCAGACCCATATAGAGACACAAGGCTGCAGACCCGCAGAGAGACACAAGGCTGCAGACCCATATAGAGACACATGGCCGCAGACCGATATAGAGACACAAGCCCACAGACCCATATAGAGACACAAGCCCACAGACCCATATAGAGACACATGGCCGCAGACCCATACAGAGACACAAGGCTGCAGACCCATACAGAGACACAAGGCTGCAGACCCGCAGAGAGACACAAGGCTGCAGACCCATATAGAGACACATGGCCGCAGACTGATATAGAGACACAAGCCCACAGACCCATTTAGAGACACAAGCCCACAGACCCACACAGAGACACAAGGCCACAGACCCATACAGAGACACAAGGCCACAGACCCATACAGAGACACAAGGCCACAGACCCATACAGAGACACAAGGCAGCAGAACCACAGAGAGACACAAGGCCGCAGACCCATACAGAGACACAAGGACACAGAACCACAGAGAGACACAAGGCCGCAGACCCATACAGAGACACAAGGCCGCAGACCCATACAGAGACACAAGGCCGCAGACCCATACAGAGACACATGGCCGCAGACCCATATAGAGACACAAGCCCACAGACCCATATAAAGACACATGGCCGCAGACCCATACATAGACACAAGCCCACAGACCCATACAGAGACACAAGGTCACAGACCCATACAGAGACACAAGGCTGCAGACCCATATAGAGACACATGGCCGCAGACTGATATAGAGACACAAGCCCACAGACCCATTTAGAGACACAAGCCCACAGACCCATATAGAGACACAAGGCCGCAGACCCACAAAGAGACACAAGGCCGCAGACCCATACAGAGACACAAGGCCGCAGAACCACAGAGAGACACAAGGCCACAGACCCATACAGATACACAAGGCCACAGACCCATACAGAGACACAAGGCCGCAGACCCATACAGAGACATAAGGCCGCAGACCCATATAGAGACACAAGACCACAGACCCACACAGAGACACAAGGCCACAGATCCATACAGAGACACAAGGCCACAGACCCATACAGAGACACAAGGCCGCGGACCCATACAGAGACACAAGGCCGCGGACCCATATAGAGACACAAGACCACAGACCCATACAGAGACACAAGACCACAGACCCATACAGAGACATAAGCCCACAGACCCATACAGAGACACAAGGCCGCAGACCCATACAGAGACACAAGGCCACAGACCCATACAGAGACACAAGGCCACAGACCCATACAGAGACACAAGGCCACAGATCCATACAGAGACACAAGACCACAGACCCATACAGAGACACAAGGCCACAGATCCATACAGAGACACAAGGTCACAGACCCATACAGAGACACAAGGCCGCGGACCCATATAGAGACACAAGACCACAGACCCATACAGAGACACAAGACCACAGACCCATACAGTGACACAAGACCACAGACCCATACAGAGACACAAGACCACAGACCCACACAGAGACACAAGGCCACAGATCCATACAGAGACACAAGGCCACAGACCCATACAGAGACACAATGCCGCGGACCCATACAGAGACACAAGGCCGCGGACCCATATAGAGACACAAGACCACAGACCCATACAGAGACACAAGACCACAGACCCATACAGAGACATAAGCCCACAGACCCATACAGAGACACAAGGCCGCAGACCCATACAGAGACACAAGGCCGCAGACCCATACAGAGACATAAGGCCGCAGACCCATACAGAGACACAAGGCCACAGACCCATACAGAGACACAAGGCCACAGACCCATACAGAGACACAAGACCACAGACCCATACAGAGACACAAGACCACAGACCCATACAGAGACATAAGGCCGCAGACCCATATAGAGACACATGGCCGCAGACCCATACAGAGACACACGGCCACAGACCCACACAGAGACACAAGGCCGCAGACCCACACAGAGACACAAGGCCGCAGACCCACACAGAGACACAAGACCACAGACCCATACAGAGACACAAGGCCGCAGACCCACACAGAGACACAAGGCCGCAGACCCACACAGAGACACAAGGCCGCAGACCCACACAGAGACACAAGGCCGCAGACCCACACAGAGACACAAGGCCGCAGACCCATACAGAGACACAAGGCCGCAGACCCACACAGAGACACAAGACCACAGACCCATACAGAGACACAAGCCCACAGACTCATACAGAGACACAAGGTGGCAGAACCATACAGAGACACAAGGCCGCAGACCCACACAGAGACACAAGGCCGCAGACCCATACAGAGACACAAGGCCGCAGACCCACACAGAGACACAAGACCACAGACCCATACAGAGACACATGGCCACAGACCCATACAGAGACACAAGGTGGCAGAACCATACAGAGACACAAGGCGGCAGACCCATTAAGAGACAGAAGACTGCAGACCCATACAGAGACACAAGGCCGCAGACCCATACAGAGACACAAGGCCGCAGACCCATACAGAGACACAAGGCCGCAGACCCATACAGAGACACAAGGCCGCAGACCCACACAGAGACACAAGGCCGCAGACCCACACAGAGACACAAGACCACAGACCCATACAGAGACACAAGGCTGCAGGCCCACACAGAGACACAAGACCACAGACCCATACAGAGACACAAGGCTGCTGATCCATATAGAGACACAAGGTGGCAGAACCATACAGAGACACAAGGCCGCAGACCCATACAGAGACATAAGGCCGCAGACCCATATAGAGACACATGGCCGCAGACCCACACAGAGACACAAGGCCGCAGACCCATACAGAGACACAAGACCACAGACCCATACAGAGACACAAGGCCGCAGACCCACACAGAGACACAAGGCCGCAGACCCATACAGAGACACAAGGCCACAGACCCATACAGAGACACAAGGCGGCAGACCCATTAAGAGACAGAAGACCGCAGACCCATACAGAGACACAAGGCCGCAGACCCATACAGAGACACAAGGCGGCAGACCCATTAAGAGACACAAGACCGCAGACCCATACAGAGACACAAGGCCGCAGACCCATACAGAGACACAAGGCCACAGACCCATACAGAGACACAAGGCCGCAGACCCATATAGAGACACAAGGCCGCAGACCCATACAGAGACACAAGGCCGCAGACCCACACAGAGACACAAGGCCGCAGACCCATACAGAGACACAAGGCCGCAGACCCACACAGAGACACAAGGCCACAGACCCATACAGAGACACAAGGTGGCAGAACCATACAGAGACACAAGGTGGCAGAACCACACAGAGACACAAGGCCACAGACCAATACAGAGACACAAGGTGGCAGAACCACACAGAGACACAAGGCCGCAGAGCACGTATAGGATCATGAAACCACAATATTCTTTCAGTGTACGGTAACAAAACAGCTCTGCTCACGACAGGGCTCCTCACCCATGGAAAGGAGCCGGTCACAGGCCTCTGGCCAGCAATGTGCCTTGATTGGATGTGGAGGACTGGGGCTGGTGGGGCAGCCCCCTCTCCCCTCCCTTCTAAAGGAGCCCTCCATGCCTCGCCTTCAAAGAGAAGAAAGTATGGCAAATCTTTATGGTCGCTTGGCACTGCCCCTAGAATGCGGAAAATGTTCCTCACCCCATTGGGGCTGTTTAATAGGGCCTTTCATCAGCGTCCACTTCCCTCCAGTGCTAACTCGAAGCACATTTTTAGGAATAATGGTCCATTTTGTCATAAAACTCACAGCCCTGCATTACAGACAGGTGTTTTGCATTTTATGTTGTCCCTCCCCCCCAGGGTAGTTTGTAAGTGGACATGGAAGTTTTTTTAGATAAGGACGTGTTATTAAGGAGCCACAGTAGGGACTTTTTCTACTTCGAAGGCATAGAATGCCAGAGTTATTAATAATATCATGTCCATAGGGCGCATTTCATATGATGTCCTTTGTACCCAGCACAACCCGGCATATACTTTCTTTAAGGATAGACTATAGCCTTATAGCCCGCTGTAGAGGACTATACCGGCTATTAAAGGCCCTCTCCAGCGTTAAGGGCCCTGAGCCGAAGACGAGGGCCTTTAACAAGGGAGAGGGACTTTAATAGCGGTATAGCCCAGCCATGAAGGGCTAGAAGGCTATTAGTACATTCTGCCACTAGAGGGCAGAATGTTCTAACAAAAAAGAACAAAGCCTTATGGGAGCGCGAGGGGATTGGAAGTCCGGAGCACTCCATTGTTTTCAATGGAGCTCCCAACATTCCAATGTTCTAATAGTCTCTTACTGCCCTCAAAGAAACCTTAGATCCAGCCATCAATGTCTGCTTCGACCACACCCTATTCAAACTTTAAAATACAGTCCTTTCTTTGTCACACCTTGCGCCACTCCATTGGAACCAGCCCCCCTTGCACATTAGGGATTGCACAGAGTTTTTAAGCTTCAAAAAACATCTGTAGACCCAGCCGGCTCTGTAAGGGACAGTGCTTTTGGTCCTGCTATTTATTATTTATTTATTTATTTAAATTCTTATATCGCGCCTGAATCAGCCCCGAAGGGGTATCTCCGCGCGTGGCTACTGTATGAGTTGGACAAAATTATAGTGAAGGGGTGACTGAAAGAGAGGCCAGATTAATCTGATGTAAACAGGAGAGTTTTTAGTTTCTTCCTAAAGGAAAAAAGATTGGAGATTTGTCTCAGCTGCGGAGGGAGGGAGTTCCACAGCAGGGGGCCTTTAAGGGAAGGTGCTCGGCCACCCTGTCTAGCTCTGGTAACTTTCGGTACATGCAGCAACATGGTATTGCTGGATCGCAGAGCACGACCGGGAGAATAGGGAAAGAAAATATCTTTTAGATATTTGGGACCAGATCCATAGATGCACTTATGCATGATACAGCAGAGTTTGAAATTTACCCTCTGTTGTACAGGGAGCCAGTGGAGGTGGGAAAGGAGAGGACGGGAAGGGGTGCGAGGAGGGGCATTCAGGATGAGTCTTGCCGCGGTATTCTGCACCACCTGCAGTCTGCGTAGTTGTTCCTGGTTGGCGGAAATGAGTAGACTATTACAATAGTCCACCCGTCCAAGGACTAGTGCCTGTACCAGCGTTTTCCTATAGGTGTTTGGTAGGAAAGGGAAGATACGCCGTAGAAGACCAATTGTGCTGAAACACGTTCCCGTGACCTGGCTGACGTGATCTTTCATAATCAGATTTTGGTCCATGCGTACCCCCACATTTTTGATGGTCTGTTTGGGTGCTGGGACAGGTCCTAGCTCAGGTGGCCACCAATCTGGCGACCAAAGCAGAGTGGCCCCTCCAAACAACATGACCTCCGTTTTGGTCACATTGCATTGGAGGAAGTTCTGGGCCATCCAACCGGCCACCGCTCTCATGCCGTTTTGAAAAGATTGCATGACTGCAGGTGTGATGGTATGAAAGGGAAACAACAGCTGAGTATCGTCAGCGTAGGAAATTGGGGAGAACCCGTAAGATCTTATAATCTCTGCCAGAGGGGCCACATATACGTTAAATAACGTAGGGCTCAGACATGAGCCCTGTGGCACACCTTTGGTAAGCTTCCTGCAGACAGATTTAAGCCCCCAGTTGCCAGATGGTTGATTACTAGACGGATGTCCAGGTCACTTGGAAGGTGGGGCTTCAGGAAGAGTCTGTGGGAAATCCAAGTGGGGTTGAAAATTGCAAGGCCCACAGGGCACCACACACCTGCCATGTTGTCACTGGATAGATTGGCTGCCAAGCAACTGAAATCTAAATCTCATGGAGAAACTATGAAGGAGAATCAGAAATTATTGATAGATTCCCCTTGTAACTTTCCATTGCTAAAGGCAGTGGCGGCTGCTGTGGCATTTTAGTGGTGAGACAGCTTGGGGGGGAGGTCAGCGTGGAGAACAGAATTTAAAAATAATGCTTACCTGCATTCTCCAGCGTCGGTGCTCTTCAGACCTCTGCTTCCTGACTCCTGGAATGTCACAGGGACCCCCTACGCCAATCCAGACTCATGCTGGGATTACCCAGTATGAGAGCAGCGCCATGATTGGTGTGAGTGCCATGGTTAGGCGCTCACTAAGGGACTCTGACCCTCTGCTTGTTGCCCACCCAGCAGTAAAGCACAGCTCGGCTAAGCACGAATATCTCCAAATACTAACACCAGCCCAGACCAGTTCTTAGCCATGTTATCCAATGGGAGGTGGATAACATGGCTAAGAGCATTTCGTCGCTAATGCGTGAATATCGCTGTATTCTCAGCAATATTCACGCATTTCGCCGCTATCGCTGGATATTTTAGCACAATGGAGAAAAACGTTGCTAATAGCATGTTTTCTCCGCTAACATATCCAGCGATAGGCAGCGATAACAAAATCATCGCTAAGACTATTTAGCGATAGTTATCGCTACTTGTTGGTAATATGCTCCTCTGACCCTCTGCTTGTGGTCCACCCAGCAGTAAAGCACAGCTCGGGTGGAGAGATCCAAGTTTGCATGAGGGTTTGTCCGGCCTTAGGCCGGCCAAACGCCCTCATGCGCACTTGAAGCAGCGCCACCGCTCTTCCTCCTCCCTGCGGCTGTGTCGACGCGAATGAAAGGCCCGCCCTCGGCTCACTGCGGGAAGTAAGCGAGGAAAAATTAAATGATAAACACCTTTGTTATTATCATTTTAGTTTTAGTTTTTCACGTCTCAATAGCAGTGAGGGGACACTCCTCTGCCTTTGTGAAGGAGCCGCCACTGCCTAAGGGGACTTTCAGGATTCAACCTGTAATCATTGCGTAGCATGTGGATGGAATGGTTGTAAATATAAGAAAAGCCATTGAAAGATCACTGCTGTGTGTACGTACGCACGTGCACGCGTGAGCGGCCATTTTGAAATGTTTTTTTTCATAATGTACAACAACAAAAATGAAAAAAATAATATTAAAACACTCACCCGCAGGCCGGCTGCCACTCTATGTCCTCTTCGACTCCTCGGTGGACTCCAGGAGCAGGAAGCAGGAACCAGGAAGTGCACAGGCTCCCAGACTCCCCTAGCCAATCACGGTACTGCTTTACAGCAGCGTTGTGATTGGTCTGAGCGCTGTGGTTCCGTGCTCAGTAAGGGAATGGGAGGCTGTGCATGTTTTCCACCCAGGCTGTGCAATACAGCCGACAGAGAGCATGCAAAGTGTGCATGACTGTTTGGCCGGCCAAACCGTCATGCGCAATTAGTGTGTGCTCACCACTCCTCTCCCTGGCCCCGGATCTGGCTAGCCCAGCCCCGCCCTACCCCGCGCCTAAGCAGGAACGGAAAAATAAAGTGATAATAACATTGCGTTATTATCATGTTATTTCTCATTTTTGAACTGCTCGCAGAGCAATGGGGCGACGCTCCTTCGCCTTAGCGGAGAAACCACCACTACAGGACAGCAGTGGAAAGCAGAGTTAGGGAGCAAGAATAGAACTATTACCCCGCCCCATGCACTGGAAGGCAAGGACTTCATAGTAGGTAGAAGGATGCAGAAATAGCCAACAGAGTAAGCAGAAACAGTGGGTCATGTGTGGGCTGAACTAAGATGGAAATAACAATCAGGGTTGGACTGGGACAGAAAATCGGCCCGGCGCCAAAATAAAACCGCTTCCCATCAGTGGTTTAGATTTACCCCAAAAAGTGGTCCAGGGGCCTCATTTATGAAAAGTGACGCATCGCTGCATGAAAACAGCGATGCGTCACTTTTCTCTGCGCCCTCCTTGCACCACCAATGATGCGTCATATTTACTGTATGACGCATCATGTCACAAGGAGATACATATACGTCAGTATTTCTGACGTATCTGTATGGCGCAAAAGTGACGCATTGCTGGAGTGTGTCCCAAAAGTGACGCAACTCCAGCAATGTGTCCTTTCACATGGGGCAAGCCCAATGTGAAAGGGCCTGCATCAGTCTTACGCCTGCTGTGAGGCAGGCGTAAGATAATGACACATTTGCGTCCTAGAAGTGGCGCAGTGAAATCTTATAGATTTCACTGCGTCACTTCTACGACCCTTTCTTGCGTCAGAAGCCCCCCCTGCATACATTACACCTGGTGCAGGTATAATGTGACGCAGGGGCTTACCAAGTGACGCATCTACCTAGATGCGTCACTTTGTAAATATGGCGCAACAAGGCACATTTTTTATGCCACTGGTGCGTCACAAAAAGTGACACACCAGCGGCGTAAAAGTGACGCACAGTCTCATAAATGAGGCCCATGTTTGCAAATTGGGACAGTTTTAAACTTGCCAATATGCCCTCTATAAGTGTTTTGCAAGGTATAGAAGACTGCATGGATCTGAGCTTGCTGCTGGCAACGTTTTTGATAAAATCAGTAAAATCAAGAGTAAAAACCGGCCCAGCCGACCATAGATCAGGTCTAAAAACAGCCAAAAAACACCCACACACTGACCTGTAAGACCAGCCCGTGTGGCACTGCCGACTGCCCTTTAGACCAGTCCAACCCTGATAACAATGTCTCTAACTAATGCCTGGAAGAGGAAGAAGACAAGAAGGCAATGGTTTGACAAGGCCAGCCCAAAGCCCACTATGCTAAGGTGTGTGATATAAGAGGTCTGTGACAACAGACCGCTGAAGTTGTCTGTGGACATACGGCCAGATTCATCAATGTAAAATCGGCTCGCAAAGGGCCAGATTCTGAGAATCCGGCCCTTTGCGAGCGCTATTTTTGCATTTGGGATTCATCATCCCAAATGCAAAAATCGCAATTACAGAAATCGCTTAATTGCGAAGAATCGCATTTAAGGAATCTCAATTAGAGATTCCTTAAATGTTATTCATGAACCTTTTTAAAATTGCGAATTCCCAATCTGGGGCCGCTATTTACTGCGAAGTCTAACTTCGTGGTAAATAGCGAAAACTTAGAAAAATGCACTTTAGTGCATTTTTCTAAGTTGTATGTTACACACACACATGTCCTTTGGACATGTGTGTGCGCAACACTTGGGTACATTTGCATTTCAGGGGTGCTACAGGGTGTCCTTTGGACACCCTGGCACCCTTGAAGTCGCTTCCTTATTTGCGATTCGCTAATTGCAAATAAGGAATAACTCCCCATTCATTCCTATGGTCCTTTGGCCCATAGGAATGAATGGGGAGTCATTCCTTATTTGCGATTAGCAATTAGCGAATCACAAATAAGGAAGCAGTAGAAATCGCATTTAATTGTGCGATTTCTACATGAATCCCAATTTGCGAGTCCTTAATAGCGATTATTAAGGAATTGCTATTAAGGACTCGCAAATCGGGACATTGATGAATCTGGCGGTAGGTCTTAAAATGTGACGGAGACCAAGATACTCACATATTCACCCCCTTCCCCCACACCCTCTCCACAATCTGCAGACCACTTATAAGCCCTGTGAGTACCCGGTGCTGTGAGCCTCATCTGCCTGGGACATTGAGGGATTCTGAGCAGTGAGGAGGTGGGGCACCGCCAGGTCTTTCTCGTATAGGGTGAGCCGGGCTGTCTCGCGCACAACTGAAGTGAACTTTCGCATGAAATTCAATTGTGGGTTGTTTGTGCATGCAATGTATAAACCACAGTGCTGAGTATAGAGATAAGATAGGTTTAAACCAGCACTCATAAGGCACAGAGGAGTACCTCCCCACCTGGAGGCAATGCAACACCAAAGTGACTTTTAGGCCACCTGTGGGGGATGTATGTCATCGTAACGCATGCTTTTACTACGCATGACTTTACAACACAGGTTTTACAACGCAAATCGTTACAACGACTTGCGTTGGGGGGCGCTGGGTAGTGAATAGTTTAATTTACTCTTCCAACTCCAGTCCCCGTGGATAGTAGGGAAGGTGTTGGATAGTAAATTAAACTATTCCCTATCCTAGAGCGCCCCCCAGCGCAATTCGTTGTAATGACTTTCGTTGTAAAACCTGCGTTGTAAAGGTACTGCGTGATGAAAGTTGC
The DNA here is from genome assembly GCF_964261635.1 of Lissotriton helveticus. NCBI lineage: Eukaryota > Metazoa > Chordata > Amphibia > Caudata > Salamandridae > Lissotriton > Lissotriton helveticus. Next base: position 32,926,445 of record NC_136067.1, on the reverse strand, counting down.
GTCGTAAAGGATGTTTTCCCCTGTGGGCCTTCTCAGGATGGGATTACCCATGAGATATGCAGAGGGCTCCTTCATCTCCAATCACAGATACCAAGGGCCCGGGGCTGAGTGGGGGCTCCTGGGCTGTGGGTCCTCCAGTGCGACAACTAGAGGTGGGCGAGCAGCTGAACACGCGATCCTGAAGCCTGGCTCCAACTCAGCTCGAGGTCCTGTTAGAACCTGAAGCACATAAAATGATGAAGTTTCATGTGGCTTCTGCCTGCCACCCTTGCTCCTCCCTCGTGCACAAAGAGGTAAAAAAAAGCATTATCATTTGAGGTGAAAACTAAAAGGAGAAACAAACAGATACCCATTTACTGGCTGATTTGTACAAAGTGAAACCAGAAAACCCGGATTAATCATGGTAACCAAATTGCATGATCTGACCTACGAAATTATTTAATTTTTATGGGCCCGATTCACAGAACTAACTTAAGACAAAATCGTAAATATACTACTTTTGGCATTCACAGAAGTTAGGATGTTGTCTTAAGTTTGTCGTAAGAATTTCTTAAGTCTGTCTTAAGTCTGTCTTAAGACAAACTTAAGACAAAATCCTAACTTCTGTGAATACCAAAAGTAGTAAGTTTAGGATTTTGTCTTAATTTAGTTCTGTGAATTGGCCCCATTGATCCTCCTTTTTCATCACAATCGCATATGAAAGCGTCTAAAATTCACGAGTTCAGAATACCAGCGGTTTAAAATCCTATTGTGTTTGATTTAATAGACTGTAATGTTGCTCTGTCTATAAGAATCTGGTTCAAATGACAACTGTCCTGCTTCTTATTTCAGAAATGGAACCCTTGCTAGGGTGTGGGCGGGGCAGGAATGGTTCTAAGTTCATGTTTAACAAGCATTGGCATAGCCAATAGGTCTCGCTTGTGGGACCTTATAAGTATTTAGTTACAAGGATATTGTGCTGCAAAACAAAATACTTATAAGGTCCCACAAGCGAGACCTATTGGCTATGCCAATGCTTGTTTGTCTGGACTGCTTTTCGTTTCCATTCAAGAGAACGCGTAGGCGCCTCGCTGAGCCTATGAGTATTAGTAGATGGCTTTCACCACCAGCAACAAAAAACACGAAACCGTTTCGGCTGAGCGAACTTGTTTGCAACGTGTTGTGCCTCTGGTGCCAGGCTTCAACACGCCTACAGCTAAGAGACCGGCACAGGCAATAAATAGACTTTATTCATTTATTTTATGCGTTTTTACACTAAAAGAGCTAAGCGTTTACACGTTTTACTACTGTAATATTAAACTGGCACTTGGAAAAGTATCACACCGTCACAAAAATGAAACCAGTGAGGGAGACCCATAGTTGTGTTTTGTACAGTGGTTTTGAAATGTAACGTTCTTCTACTAAAAACGTTTTTCTTACACGTTCAATTCCCAAAGTTGTAAACGCGCAATACGTTGTAACACTGAAAGCCGCTTCTCTTTTATCAGCTGTGGGTATGGCAGGCATGTTACACGTAGACTTTGATCAGTAATAATTGTAAACAATAGCGGAAGTTGTGGTTCCAGGCGCTTGGACTTTCTCCCGCATTAGCACCCAAGCCCTTGGAAGCGATGCAAGACACTTATCGACACGGAACACGTTTTACTTTTAACAAAATGTAAGTCGTTATTAATTAATATGACGAGTAACGAACTTAGGTTTCAAATTATCACGCAAAAGCTAGTTTTTGATCTCAAATTATGCTTTAACGGATGATTTTCCAGCTGTGCTAATATATGGATGGATTCCGCTGTTTTAAAGTATGTTATGTAACAGGCATGTTGTGCTGATGGCTACACGTTTGCCACGCAATAACATCTGAAGAAAAAAAAAGTGCATTATTTACGTCATGTTTTGCTCATTGACATTGTAATATTAATGTTTTGTTGCAGATAGCATGTTCCGACTATTGTTTGCAGCCTTGGTCTACGTGCTCCGTGTGGCTGGATGTGCAGGGGAAGAAGCGATGCTGCCGGTGGGAGAAACCTCAGGGGGGGCAGTGATGCTGCCGGTGGGAGACATGTTCTGTCGGCCCGGGTGCACGTGCCTTGGGCAGCTTATGAACTGTGGGCTGTGGGACGTGGGTCCTCTTTAGGTGACCCTGTACAGCGAGTACAAGGCCTGTCTGGGACAACGGCATCAGACGGCAAGAGTCACAGTATGAAATCATTTGCTCCAAATATGTGAATGAGGAAACCTCGTTTAGGGCCTAACCCCAGCTTGCATTGGTTTTTCTTGGCCGGACTGTGGGTATTGTATCAAGTTTTCTTAAGCAAAAAGAGCTGATCTTCCTTTGCAAATTGTTTTTTCAGACTTTGAACCGAGGCTACGGGCTGGGGAGGGGGAGGAGAAATGAAAGGAGAGAGAGGGGAGGTGCTGGTGTGGGAGGGGGGAGGTGCTGGTGTGGGAGGAGTGCTGCTACGGCAACTGCTACGGGCTGGGGAGGGGGAGGAGAAATGAAAGGAAAGGCTGTGTTTGCGGGGAGAGAGAGGGGAGGTGCTGGTGTGGGAGGGGGGAGGTGCTGGTGTGGGAGGAGTGCTGCTACGGCAACTGCTACGGGCTGGGGAGGGGGAGGAGAAATGAAAGGAAAGGCTGTGTTTGCGGGGAGAGAGAGGGGAGGTGCTGGTGTGGGAGGGGGGAGTAGCTGGTGTGGGAGGAGTGCTACTAGGGGAGGAGAAGCCCTGGCCGTGAATGCTCGTGCATGTTCACGTGAACTGCAAGAAAACGCCGGGCTGAAACCCCTTAGTTTGAAGAGGATTTTGCCGACATGAATTCGATCCTATCCATTCCTGCGGAATGGGACAGGCTCGACCTAAAAACTACCTCTTTCATCTCACAGCAGTGCTATAATGTGACATATTCTTGTCAAAGCTTCCACATGTGAAAGAAATACACCTTTTAAAAATTTGAAGAGAGAGTTTCTCATATTTTATACTGTGTGTAAGGCTTTCTGACACAGACTGGGACCTCCTAGTACTAAACATACACAAGTCACTGTTCTCCACTACACCGTCCAAGATTCACTTCTGTGGCTGTGTGGTTACAGACACAGACCTCTGCAGTACATTAACTAACAGAGGTTTCATAATGTATGATAGGATTTCCAACTGAACAACACAACTCGTATTTAATTTTTATTTGAGCGGGGCATTATTTTATGTGTAGTTACCGAAAGGTGAAAAACTGAAAAAAGTTACAGAATATTTAGAATTTTAGCCTCGCATTTGACCACACCCACACATGGCTACCTGGCACGACCAGGCTTGCTGAATCTGGTATGTATTTCTGAAGAACCTCCTATCTTTTCAATTGATTTCTGTTAGTGTCCCTTTTAAATGCCTGCTATTGTTTGATGGATATGCCTAATTAGTCCAACCGTTTGGTATTTTTGACACGCCCAGGCGACTGCCCCTGTTACTGTGGTATTACTCTTTTCTAACGTATGTTCGTTCTTGCTGCTCTCCTTGCAGGAAGAGGTGTGGCGCCGCGGCCAGGGCGACTGACGCTGGAATCTGGGGACCACGGTTCGATCCCCGGCTCCGGCGGCAGGTTAGCCCAGCACCATGTGACTCTGGGCAATAGCTCGCTTAATCTTCCCGACGGCCCCCCAGCGCCTAGAGACCCTTACGGGTGATTGTGCGCTTTACAAATGTGGACTTTACTTTTTACTTTACTTTCTTTTCACTTTTCCTCCACTCATCTCTCAGCAAGGCATCTGCTTTATAGACACCTCATATAATGTCCTGGATGCCATTTATGGCATTTATTTTAGTGCTGCTTTATCTTTCCCTTCCATCGCTGCCTCTTTATATTTTTGGCTTTCCCCCTCCCTCCTCGCGTTAGGAGCCTTCCCCTCACCCTCCAAGCACAAACACAGCTGTGGGTTTCTCGGTACACGCTTTGTCAGCAGGGAGGGAGCCCACGCTAAGACTCGAACCCGGTTACTCGTCCCGAAGTCGGCAGCTCTTTATCTTACGCCACACCCTCTCAGAGATCTTTATCTGTCCTGATAGGAATATTTTGGATGGCAAATATGCCATCAGAACAAATTAAAATATTGAAACAAAATTACGAACCACAACGCAGAGGCCGTATGTCTGACCTACGGCTTCCGTGAGCCAGTGGCGCAACGTAATATGATGGGGCCTCCACAGAAAGCTCGGAGTCGCCTCTAAGATGTTGCAAATCATGAATACTCAGAGGCCCTAGGTTCAGTGGCGGCTGCGGTACGCCTCTGGCTCGAGCAGTCAGACAATCTCTCAGGCCTCGTTCTTTCGGACACCATCTGACCAGTGGTCTAGTCGCCGTTGACCTATCGAACTCAATGGTAGGTCAGTCACATATACTCAGCTGAGTGCAGGGCTCACCACATACTACTTTAAATGGACCAGACAACACTCACCAGACTCGGTCTTTGGAATGGCATGACGTCACCGGTCACCAGCGTTACGAAGCCGCACTTATAGCAGGCTGCGCTATAAAAAATAATAATATCTCCAATAAGGCGCTGCTGTTAGGAGTGTCTGAGTGAGAGAGTGTGCAGTTCTGTAGAATGGTGTGCAGCCGTGGGCAAACATCCTTCACAACGCGGTCAAAACACCGCGCTGCTATTACGACGCTTCTTTTACAGCGTAAGTCATTACCACGACTTGCGCTGGAGGGCGCTCTAGGCTAAGGAATAGTAGATTTACTATTCCAACACCTTCCTTACTGTACGTAGGCTGGAGTTGGAATAGTAAATCTTACTATTCCTAAGTCCAGCACCCTACAGCACAAGTCGTGGTAACGACTTGCGTTGTAAAAGATGCGTTGTGATGTACCGCGATCATTTTGATCGCGTTGTAGCATCATACAACCGCAGCCGTGTAGTGTACTTTTCAAAGAGGAAAGACCCATATTTAATTAAAATAAGATACATTTATTTGATCCCTTTACTGAATTTAGGATACTTGAACAGTACTGTTCTGCTTCTTCATTTTCTTATTTCTAAACGCTATAAGCTATCTGCGAATAATTGAAGCGCAAGAAGTATTAACGGTGTAAAACAATTGTTTTAAAAGCCAGTTGGAAAGCAAGGTTGGCATTTATTTTGTAACCAATGTATAAGAAATGATAAGCTATGGTTTTTTGCAAATTAATTTGATCCATTTTTTAATGCATTTATTGCATTATGATTTTTGCAGGTTGGTCATTTTTTGGCATTTTTTTTTGGTGGACAGACCTTATGTCTAGTAGCTTTCCGTCTTTTAAGACATTGGACAAGATTGGTTATTGGCATCTGCAGTGTATACTCTTGGAGGAAACGTTTTTCTTATTTTTCTCAGCAGACATTTTGTCATGCACATTTTGATTGAGGCCAGCCTTAGCACACATTACACATTTAAGTAGAGCTTCCAGACCAGCCAATAGAGTTATCTAGAACTGTGATACATCAAGTTAATCAGGGGTGACCCTTACTGTGGGCCAGACTTCTGCCCAGCAACGCCAGTGGGCTACTCCGCTTGTAGATTTGACAGAACTCACAAAAAAGGAGGAGGCCTTGCTCTCATCCATCGAGAACACTCCTCTGTCAGGACAGCAATAATCCCCACCAAGATCTGTGAAGCTCTTAGCTTCACGATTATGGTCGCCCACTTTCTACTTTTCAAAGGTATCCTCCTATACTGTCCCCCCCCGGTTCCCGAACGGAATTTCTTTCTTCCATGGGCTGCCTACTAGAGCTGGTAGCAGGAGAAAGCAATTTCTCCATCCTTGGAGACTTCAACTTCCATCTTGAAGCCCATGACGACCAAGACACCTTAGCCCTCCTGGCCGAATTGGAGGCGGAAGGCCTCTCACAATTAGTCTTGTGTCCCACAAACACCGCCAGACACACACTAGATGGACTATTCTCGAACCATCAGCAAATCCTCCTGGAGAACATCCTCCCGTTGCCTTGGACTGGTCATTGTGAAGTCCTTTTCGAATTTCAAATTCAAACAACTCGCCCCCTCACACCAACCTCACATCCCCAGACAGTTTAAAGCAACATTGCACCACTAGAGTTTAAATCTAACTTACAACTCAGCAAGACCTCCCTCCTGACCCCGAACTTGCAGCCAACGACTACACACAATGGTTTCAGGACACTGGTAATACGGCGGTTCCCACCCAAAAAAATTTCCAATAATATGCAGACTTTATCCTCACCCTGGTTCAACGAGCCACTTAGGCTCGAGAAACAAAAATGCAGACACCAAGAACGACTCTGGCGCTTACAGTACGATCCGGCTCCAAAAATCCTCTATAAACAGGCATTAGCTAAATACAAACACCTCCTGATCATGGAGAAAAGCAATTTTTACCTCAAACAAATTGAATCGGCGCAAGACTCTATCAAACACATGTTCCAGGTAGTTACCAAGCTATCTTGACAAGGTTCCACCCCTCACACAACCGCCTCCCAATCACTCTGTAATTCGCTGGCTAGCTACTTCCAAGAAAAAGTCAGTAACATCTATGCTAACTTCACAGCCTATATTTCGACTGACACACGTACAGTAGCACCCCCAGCGAATACATAAACTCCGTTTCCCCTCATAAATCTATCTCAACCGACAAACTACCCTCGCCCTCACTAGAGGAATTTAGTCAAGTTTCCCCGATCAGATCTCTCATCTACTCTCCTTAATCAAATCGGAATCTCCTGACGATCCTTGTCCCCCTGCTACCCTCAAACTGATCCCCGACATCATAGGCTCCACCTTAGCTAACATCTTCAATTCAATGTTCAGAACAGGCATATACCCTTCTATCTGGAAAAAAGCTGTCATCAAGCCCCTCATAAAGAAGAACAACCTTGATCCAACTGACACCACAAGCTACAGACCAATCGCCTGCCTTCCTCTCCCAGCTAGAACACCCAGTTAACACACTTCATTGATGAAAACAACCTACTAGACGACACCCAGTTTGGCTTCAGAAAGGGATACGGCACTGAAACTGCTCTTATCAAAGCATCGGACGAAATCAGAAAGATACTAGATGGAGGAGGGGCCATGGTCCTCGTGTTTTCGGATCTCTCAGCTGCATTCGACACGGTTGACCATGTAACCTTGATCGACCATGCTGCAGCCATTGGTATTTCTCATAATGCCAAGGCCCTCTTAGCCTCCTTCCTCACCAACCGATCTCAACCTGTCACGCTTGGCAACTTCAACTCCCCCTCTTTTGCCCTTCCTTGTGGTGTGCCTCAGGGATCCTCTCTAACTCCGACCTTATTTAACATCTATGTGTCGGAGCTGGCGAGGGTCATCCAATCTTACAACCTGGGCCTAACGTCATACGCCGAAGACACGCAACTAGTGTTAGCGGTCCACAATGACGGTTGTAAGGTGGCAGCTAACTTCCAACAGGGAATGCTCGCCATCAGTACCTGGATGGCAAACGACTGCCTCAAATTAAATTCCGACAAGACGGAGGTGATGATCTTTGGCAATCTCTTCCCTGCCTGGTCCCCTTCCTGGTGGCCAGCTAAGTTAGGATCACCTCCGTCACCTGTTTCAAAGGGGAGAAATCTAGGGGCCATCTTTGACACCAAGGTGTCATTTATGCACCATGCGAATGCAGTTATCTCCGCATCCTTCTATACCATCAAAACGATAAAGAAACTTCTACCTTTCCTCCCAACCACTGCCGCTAAGACCCTCATCAGTACACTAGTCATGTCCAAGGTAGACTATTGTAATGGCCTATTCATCAATGCTCAAGAAAGAGTTCTAAACAAACTACAACTAGAGCAAAACGCAGCAGCCAGACTTCTGACAGGCACCCCCAAATTCAAACCAATTTCAAACATAGTTCGACAGCTTCACTGGCTGTCGTTAGAAGCAGATCCAAGTTCAAGGCCTTATGCATTGCCTACAAGGCTGTTCACGCCAGTGGTCCCGAGTACCTACAAAAATCCCTCTGCCCCTACAATCCCTCGAGACGTTTACGCTCCTCCACAGCAAACCTTCTAATTGTACCACGCACAAAAAAAGCTTCCTGCGGTGACAGAACTTTTCTGTTCACCACCACCAAACTTTGCAACAGTCTCCCCCTCCACATCAAGGCAAGTCCATCCTTACTTACCTGTAGGAAACAACTAAAGACCTGGTTCTTTAATGAATAGTCAGCCGTGTCAGCCTCTTCGGTCCAGTACACAGCGTCGAGACACCTCAGAGTATTTGCGCACTTTATAAGTTGCATAAAATAAATAAATAAGTATGGTCACGTTCTACACCCATGTGTACCTATCTCCCTTGGTCTTGCTTACCATTTAATGATGACGTGTTTCGGGTGGTGAGTGGATTAAGTGTAGGATGCTGACTCTCAAGCAGCACAGCCAGTCTCCATGGAGCCGGACTCATTTAGATGACTTCCTGCTGCACAATGTATAGTTTGGAAACTGTGCTATAACTATTTGCAGGGCTTTAAGATGGATGAAAAAACTGGAGGGTCTCTCAAAGGGGCGTGGCTTAAAAACACGTATGCAAAAAATGTGTGTTTAGCATAGGGTGCCGCCTGACTTGTATTTTGCTGTTTCAGTCATTGCATCAAGATATATGATACAACAAGTAACATCATACCAACAACAGGTCACAATTATTGGCTTTGTCAATGGTTGTTAGTTGCATAAGATAAATTAGCAGCAACTATGGCTTGTATATAATACTAGCAGCCCGCCCCAGCGTTGCCTGGGGGCAATGAGGCTTCAGGGCCAACCGCCCGCCCAGGACCCCGCCCGCCCCTACATTGTCCGTGCATGCCCATGCACAGACACGGACCAGGCCCCCCTTCCGCCCGACTCCCTCCCGCCCCCCTCCCGCCCCGACTCACTCCCGCTCCGACATTTTCCTTTCCTAGCTGCCTCATCTATAGGAAGGCAATCGACATGTCGTCTGTCTGCCTCACTTCACTCCCCCCTGGGACGCCTCCCCCTGCATCACACAGTCTCGCACTGAGAGTTTAGGAAAAGCTCGAAAACTTTCCCTTTCCTTACCTGTGCCGCCGCTCCTCACTGCACAGCCGCTCGTCACTGCACCGCCGCTCCTCCTTCGTCGTCATCACGCACGTCACGTCGCGGTCATCACGCACGTCGCGGCCAGCGCTAGGTCCCGGTCGGCGCTACTTTCAGGGGACTACTTTGTTTTCAAACTTAATTTTCTTAATTTACTTTTTTTTTAATTTATATAGCCTTATGTCCATCTACACACCCTGACATTTTCATAGATGTATCGGGTGTGTAGATTGGCGCTGTGGTTCCCGAGTTTACCTGGCCAAAAGGTGCAAGTTCTCTCTTTATAATAGTAGTATAGATTGAAAACACTTCCACTTAAAGCCCTGGTGACACCAGGACAATGTTGCTGCTCCTGAGTTTCAAAAAGAGAAGAGAAATCCAGAGAGAAAATGACTCTTTAAAGGATTTCCCTTCCCTCACAAGGATCACCTGGCATGACGTCATGCCATAACTTCTCCACTAGTGAGAAGTGAGCAGCGCACATTGATGTGCCTTCGATCACTGCAGTCCGGAAAAACGGACCGCCTGTGCCAGGGCACAAAACAGAGCCCGATAGAGACCCGCACGAGGCCCCCTTTAAAAAACTGCCGGTGCTCAGACCCGGTGAGACCCGGCCCACCTAAAGCCCTGACTATTTGTTTTAAACTCTCCTCCTCTGACTTTGACAATGAAGTGGTTGCAGTCCCTCGATAGGTGTTCTTTCAACTGATCAGTCTCGTGCCTCATTGCCTGCTGTCACCAGGAGCACCATTATGCCTTGTTCTTTTTTCACAGGGAAACAGTCTGAACACTGCGGTCTTAACCGCGCGTGTTCCAACCACGCAAGCTCAGCCACGCATGCCTTAACCGTGTGCATGCCTTAACCACGTGCTGGTGACGGAACCACTCCGTCACCAGCCACGGACGCGCTGTGCTAATGACGGAATGGTTCCGTCACGGCCCGGCCGCCGGGCCTGCGCGGCATCAATTCCACGCCTGCACTGAGCGTTCTATTGAGCGGGCGGGCCATGACGGAACCACTCCGTCACAGCGCGCCCGTGGCTCATGACGGAGTGGTTCCGTCACGAGCATGGCGGCGCCGCGCGGACCCTCCTAACCCCCAGCGCCGCGGCGGAATTACCACCACGGACAAGGGGTTAGGGCAGTGCGCTGTCCATCTGCAGGCTGCTGCTGTGGTGAAGGCGGAAGCAGAAGCAGGAAGACGCCAGGAAGAGACGCTGTGAGGTAATTGGGGCTGGGGTGTAGTTTTCAAGGCTGGGAGGGGTCGGGTAGTTTTAGGGACACCGGGGGATCGGGTAATGTATGTAAAGTGGCAAGGTTGTAGACCTTAGAGCAGCGGCAGGGTAATGGGTAGTCGGGGTAGTTTTTAGACGGGGGGCTCTTGGTAGGTCTTAGGCCAGTGGAAGGGGTTGGTGTAGTTTAAGGGACAGTGCGGAAGACGGGGGAAGTCAGGTGGTGTAAGTACAGGTGCAGGGTTTTAGGCCTTAGGGCAGGGGAGGGGAATGGGTAGTCTGGGTAGTTTTAGAACAGCGTGGGAGGGGGGTACTGTTTGTGAAGGGGCAGAGTTTTAAAGGGACAGCGCGGGTGGGAGGTGGTTGGGGGGTGGAAGGGGTCGCGGTAGTGGCGACCATAGCCACACATACCCCTTTACCATTCATGCCTACACCACAAAATGTGTTGGTGCGGCAAAATCGCAAGTGGGCGGATTCATGACGGCCCCCAGCCCTCATCAGCACACGAGCACCGTAGTGTTGTTGAAACAACCACATTTTTAGGGGATGTATGACATTACAACGCATGCTTTTACATCGCATGCTTTTACAACGCAGTTTTTACAACGCAACATCCATTACAATTCATTCCATTACAACGCATAGTGCTTTGGGGTGCTGGATAGTGAATAGTTTAATTTACTATTCCGACTCCAGTCCCCGTGGATAGTAGGGAAGGTGTTGGACAGTAAATTAAACCTATTGCCTATCCTAGAGCGCCCTCCAGCGCAATGCTTTGTAATGGTTTGCGTCGTAAAGGCACTGCGTGGTAAAAGTTGCGTTGTAAAGATGTTTCCCATTTTTAGGTTCTTCCTTAAAAGCTTGTGATTGCTCATTTCTCTCATTCTGAGAGGCCTAGAATGACACCTTTGTGGGATATGAAAAGATTCTGCCTCCCATTCTTGGGTACCTGAAGAAGGTGTTTCTTGGTGAAACCAAGATTTCTGGCCAGGGTGTAACTCACCAGTTGGCTCAGGTGTTGTCATGATTTTTAGAATTGGATACAATTATTTGTGTATCATCGGCTGCAATGCAAGATGAAAGACAAAGGTTTTTACCACTGTAGCCCATTTTGTCAGATAGATGTTGAATAATGTTGGGCTCAGAGAGTAACCTTGAGGCACTCAGCATTTGAAGGAGAATTTGTCGACATGAATAGGGCAATAGCAACAGATTGTAATCTGTTTGAAAGAAAAGATTGAAACCGACGAAGGGCCTTTTTGCAAATTCCAAGTGTAGAAAGGCAGGTAATCAACAATGGATTAGATCTGGTGTTCAAAGGTTCAGAGAGATCTCACACATATAAGTAAAACACATTTCCATTAGAAGGCCAATAGCTCTAAATCTAAAAAATGGGAGACCTATTGCATTGCAAATGCTTGTTTTAATGCCCTTCGACTATTGGAGGAGACAGGTGTTTCAGCTGGAGAGAAGTAATTCCCCAGTAACGCTCTATTTTTGGCGCAAGGGGTGAAACGTGCCCTGAAAGACGCCACTGGCTCACAGAGGGGTGGCAAGGACGCAGACCGGTGACTGAAGGTCAAGGGTCATCGGGTGAAGTGACCCTTCCCAGTCCTTCTGGTGGCATCAGGAACATTATATTTAATCCAGGTCAATTATAGGTGCACAGTTTCAAGGTACTAAGTTATTTACCCGAGGTTTCGGTGCTGAGATAAGCAGTAGCGGCTGGCGCGGATCGGGCGTGGCCGGTCGGGGGAGAGGAGATAAAAAAGAAAACTTAGTTCCTCGCGTCTCTCTGCGGCGTCCCTTGTCGTTGTCCCTCCGATCCGGGCAGAAGAGGAAGCAGCCCGGTTCTCCTGACCAATCACAACGCTACAATGCGACGTTGTGATTGGTCTGAGCGGCATGGTTCGCCGCTTTGATGAAGAATGGTGGTCTGGGCTTGTTCTCCATGCAGGCTGTAATGCAGCCTTCCTCGAGAGCATGAAAAGTGTGCATGAGTGTTTTGCCGGGCCACTAGGGCCGGTCAAAGTGTCATGCGCACTTTAGTGTGCCCACCACTCCTCCCCTACCCTGGCAGCAGAGCAGCCCCGTCCGCCAAGCTGCTGAACCGGGACAAAATAAAATTGTAATAACAGCAAGTTATTATCATTCTATTTTTCCTTAATTTCCACTGTTAAAAGCAGTGGGGCAACGCTACTCCGCCTTAGCAGAGAAGCCGCCACTGGAAATAAGGCCTATATGTGATCAGGTCCATTATAGGCGCACAGGTTCAAGGTGCTAAGTTTATTACACGAGGTTTGGGTGCTGAGATAAGGTTTATATATGATCAGGTACATTATGTGTGTAAGAGGGGGAAGGAGTTGGCCTAACGGAAAGGCGGTCGACCACGAATCTGGGATACCGGTTTCGAGTTTTTGCAATAACGCTGAACATCCTGTGATTCTGGGCAAATCACCTGGGGCTATATGTATCAAGATACCCATTTGCGATTCTCAAATAGCGATTTTTAAGAAATAGGTATGTATGTACAAAATCGCATTTTTTTGTGATTTCTTAAAATTCCTTAATTGCGATTCGCAAATTGCGAATCGCAATTAAGGAATACTTTCCCATTCATTTCTATGGGCCAGGAGGCCCATAGGAATGAATGGGAAGTTATTCTCAATTTGTGATTCGCAATTTGCTAATCGCAAATTGAGAATAATTTCAAGGGTGCAGGGGTGTCCAAAGGACACCCTGTTGCACCCCTGAAATATGCATGGGTGCACACGGGGTGCACATACATGCCCTGAGGGCATGTATGTGCGTCACATGGCACTTTGAAAAATGCAAAAATGTGCATTTTTCAAGGAATTCGCAACTTACCACCAACTAGAAGTTGGTGGTAATTTTCGATTCCTTAAGGGCATTTTGCTACATACATTGCATTTAAGGAATTGTAAAATTTGCGATTCCATAAATGCAATTGCAAAATAAGGAATCGCAAATTTAACAATTCCTTATTTTGCACCACTTTTGCTTCATACATTCCATTTAGCAAAATCGCATTCGCAAAGGCTGAAATTCTGCGAATTTCGGCCTTTGCGATTGCGAATTTGCATGATACATATAGCCCTTTATCTCCCCGTGCCTAACTAAAATGAATGTGTCCTCATGTAACGCAACTGGTGCTCTGTAAAGCGCTCTGATACCTTCGGGTCAAGTTCGCGCTATATAAAACTCCGTAAAATAAATTTAAAAAATAAATAAAATAATAATAATAATTACACGAGATTTGAGTGTTGAGATAAGGTTTATATATGATCAGGTGCATTACGCGTGATCAGGTCCATTATAGGCGCACGGTTTCAAGGTGCTAAGTTGTTTATTCACATGAGGTTTCGATGCTAAGATAAGGTTTATACCCCACTCACTAGGTCCCCTCCGCTTCCAATCACGACGCTTATCAGGTAATGAGTTCAGTTAAACAGATTATACCTGGGACCTGCGCTGAGAGCTCTTACGACAGTGTGTAAACACAATAAATCTCTCTGTGCACACTGATTATCGATTTTAGAGCCAGGAGGCTAGAGCCAGGCGGCGTGCAGGAGACTGAGAGCCCCGTGGCCGAGGCTTCACACGTGCCAGGCATGCTAATGCATACAAAAGGGGGTGGTGATGGACGGAGCATCTGAACCAATCAAACACTCACCCCCAGTCAACAGATCTGGGTTTAATCCATCACCATTCTTTAGCCCACTCTGCCACCCCAGTTCAGACATGGCCATATGCAAATCAGTCTGACCCTGTGCCTCATGGGAACAGTCCAGCCCGAACTGCCAAGCCATGCCTTCCCTGGACCGGAAACAAGCTTCCGAGGACCGGTTTCGGATTCATAATCCTCATCAGCCAGTCTATCTTGAATCCAGTGGCAAAGTGAGCAAGGGACTCACGTCTGAGCATACCCGGCCAATTTATGGAGAACAAAGCGGTACAAAAGGCATGCTAATGGAGGCCACGTGTGCAGCTTTACATGTCACACGGAGGCTGTTTCAGAGCATGTAGCTGTCCTCCGTTGGATCCAGCGCCTTGAGCAGGCCAGCGCTTGAGTGGGTGAATCCGGCTCCTTGGATGAGGGCCTAGAGCGAGTCACCTTCCAGTACTTCCGGTGGAGCTAGAGGCTAGAGTAACCCTCCACCCATGACCCCGAGTTTATTTATTTATTTTATTTAAGGCGTTTTTATGTAGCGTGGACTTTACCCGAAGGTGTCGGAGGCTTCACAATAGGAACAGAACTGATACACGAGAACATTACAAGTGAATAAATTACAAAAGCAAAAGTTAAGTTACATGAGGCAAAAGTGACAATTGTGAGCAAACAAAATACAAGAGGAGCAAACGGTGCAAAACAGGAGGAAAACGTGACATGTGTGCAGGTTACAAGAGAAAACAAAGTACAATTAGGGGTATAATACTGCAATATATGGTAGACACTCAAACACAAGAACAAACGTTACGTAGGCAATGGTGGCACTTGTGCAAGTATCAAAAGCAAACAAAATGTAAGAGGAGCAAACAGTGTGTTACAAGAGAAAAGTGGCGTGTGCAAGTTACAAAAGAGCACCAAACACAGGTACAAAAATAATACCACAATGAATGGCAGAACACACTGGGAAGGCACTTCCATAGTCATGGAGAAAAGGATTCTCTATAATGGAGGGCCTTCCTTCAGATAATGGAGAGAGTCACGCATGGGCGCCATTTTCCCAGGCCCGCCATGATGCAGCCAATGGGCTGGAGCGGAAGCCACGCGATCAGATATGGGACATTCACATCCAACTCGAAAACAAAACATGTTGTTTTGTAGCAGGCTACCTCTGACGTCACAAGGCCTCGAGCAACAGCATCGCAGGGAAAGAATGTTGAACACGTCTCCCTGAAGACTTTAGGAGTTACCAATTAGATATATAATGACACCCACTCTCCTCTCCTCCTCAGATTATACTCGTGTGAACTTCCTGGGAGTTTGCAGTCACAAGCTGAGAAGGAATCATTTAAATGGGTCATCTTAATTTTAATTCACATCCTGCAGCGGGACTCTTAAAGTGATGCAGTGAGCCATAGGGATGTATGTGGTTTCAACGCATGCTTTTTCCCCGCATGCCTTTACAACGCAGTTTTTACAATGGCGCAGTTTTACGGGGGGCGCTGGATAGTGGAATAGTTTAATTTACTATTCCAACTCAGGTCCCCGTGGATAGTAGGGAAGGTTTTGGATAGTAAATTAAACTATTCCCTATCCTTCAGCGCCCTCCAGCGCAAGTCGTTGTACCGACTTGCGTTGTAATACCTGCGTTGTAAAGGTACTGCGTGGAAAAAGTTTAGTTGTAAAGGATGTTTCCCGAGCCATAGCTTACTACAAACCCCAGACTGAGTATTTAACGAGAATAATTAGAGGGCCCCTTTAGTTAGAGGCAGTATAACATGAAACCTGTTTTTCTTGACTTCATTTTATATTTTTCTGCAAATTTTATTCTTGTGCCTGGAAAAAATATATTCTCCCGTTGTTCTTAAAATATAAATTTGCACAATGTCGCCCAGCTTTGTTTTTCCTCCAAATGCTCCCAACCCCACATGTAAACTTCTGTGTTACATCATATTTATGTATGGCTTTATCAAAAAGATGATTACTTAGTTGGTAGACTGTATTTTAACATGTGGCACTGTTTAGCACTTTATACTGCCCGCTGTTCACTGTTTAATGTTTGTAATTGAGTTGTCCCAGTATCGCACTAAGCACTTTATTAGATAGTAGCAGCCCGTCCCGACATTGTCCCGGAGCAATCAGGCTTCAGGGGCCCCGCCCGCCCTGCCGTTGTCCGTGGGTCCCCCGGAGCGCACCCGCAGCTGCTTCACCTACCTCAGCCGCCACTCCTCCCCGCGCTCCTGAGTTCACCACTCCTCCCCGCCTGTCCGCCGCTCCTAAGCGCTCCTCCCCGCCTGTCCACCGCTCCTTCCCGCCTGTCCGCCGCTCCTCCCCGCGGTCATGTCCGCCGCTCCTCCCCGCGCTCATGTCCGCCGCTCCTTATCGCGCTCCTCCCCGAGCTCCTAATGTCAGCACGCACGTCACGGCCGGCGCTACTTCCAAGGGACTACTTTTTTTTCGTAAATTTTTTAAAGAACGTATATATATTTTTTTTATATAGCCTATGTCCATCTGCAGACCCTGACAATTACAATGATGTATCGGGTGTTTGGATTGGCGCTGTGGTTCCCGAGTTTACCCACCTCAAACGTTCCCAGTTCTCTCTTTATAATAGTAGTATAGATTGAATGAATTCCCCACGTTTTAATTAACGTTTTGGATAATGTTTTAATATATTTCCTATCTGTATTCTATTTTGTGTTTTTATTGAAACTTGAAGGTGGTGTATTATAATTTTAATATGCGATAATGTATATTTCTGCACTTTTATGATCAAATAAAGTCATATTGATTGATTAATTGATTGACTTGTAGTTTTTAATGTATTAGAAATTAAGCCTAAACTAACATAAGCCAGTTTCATGCTGTTGTCCATCTTTAAATGGCGTCTCACTGCACCACGTGTTCACTGCTGCTGTTAATGGGCCAGATTCACAGAACTAACTTAAGACAAAATCCTAAACTTACTACCATTTTGGTACTCACAGAAGGCACTTACTCATTTCGATATTCACAGAAGTTAGGAGTCCTAACTTTAGGACTCATAAACTCAGAAAAATCCTAACTTTAAGACTTTTGGTATTCACAGAAGGCATTTAGGAGACCTAAAGTTAGGACTCCTAACTTCTGTGAATATTGAAATGAGTAAGTGGCTTCTGTGAATATCAAAATGAGTAAGTGCCTTTTGTGAATACCAAAATGAGTAAGTGCCTTCTGTGAATACCGAAATGGTAGTAAGTTTAGGATTTTGTCTTAAATTAGTTCCGTGATTCGGGCCCGATGTCTTCACTGTAATACAGAGCTGTGAGCTTGGCATTGAAAGACTGAGGCCTTCTCAGCCACACTGAACGCGGTGTACCTAACCAGGGACAACCGGGCCGTCCCAGCCCGCTTTGCACTCTATGTATCAACTCATTGATGTAAATAGACTCTGAGAATGTCTGAGTCCAATGCAATAGCATTATGAGAGAATCCTCGAATGCATGTTGTAGTAAAACGTGTCTTCTTGCTCGTTCCCCATCGGTGCACATCCCGGGAACCATGTTCTGGTGTCGCGAATGTATGAAACCCTTTGTCTAAAGTCATATAAAAGGGTCTGAGTTTTCACTGTTAGAGAGACCCCCTTTTCCCCACCCAAGAAGGCAAATCTATGCTGGATTTTCTACTGAACTTTACTGAGTTCTTTCTTCTTATGATTTATGTGCCATTTTATTAAATGATTAACGGTCCTTCTTATGTATTTTGATGTCTTGTTCTGTAAGTAAACTTTTAAACTTCATCTCATGTCTGCCATTCTTACTGAAAATGTTGCAGCTTGCTTTCAATGTGTAAGAGCTAACACATTGCGTACAAGAGACGGGTCCATTCGTGGCCCACCAAAGTCAGTAGAGGGACTACACCGCCCCGACCCGAACCCTTGGAGCACTTTTGGCAAGCAAAAGGGCGACAGATTTGCACCCCATCTTACCCAGGACTGACCCATGCATCCATGTACAGGGCAGCACCACCTTAGGACAGCAGGAGGCGCCAGACACACTTCTCTTTCAAGACTGGGTTTGCAACAAAAGGCTTCAGGTGCAAAAAATCCTCACACCATTGCTGATGAAACAATGTTTTGAGAGGGGTTATTTGAGGGTGACTGTATTATATAGAATACATTGTTCTCTACTATGCCTAACAACATTACCAAAGCCAGTAGTTCTGGCTTTAATATGCTAAGAGTGCAGAAGCAGGCATCCATGCTCAAGCGCTATATGCATGCTGGAGCTTTTTAAAGCCAGACCTATTGCCTTTGCCAATGGAAGGTTTCCAGATGGTGAGCCGCACAAGACAGCAGTACAACAGGTTAGTAGGTGACCCAAGATTAAAAAAGAACAGCTACAGTTTATTCCAGCAGGACTGCAATAGAGCTGGACTATCATTTTGAATGTCTTAATATATGCAGTAGTACTTATTTTACCAAAAGTAGATTCATTGTTTATCTAAAAGTAATATGTTTAAGAAAGACCACAATGGCCCATAGAACCATCAACACAGAAAAGGGACTACAGTGGCACATAAAATGAGGGATTTTGTAGAATCGACCACAATGACACATACAGTCAGTAACTTATAAATAGGACCACAATAACTCTTACAATCACATGATTGAAACTGGAACCTGAGTAAAGTAACAAACAGCTCACCAAGATAACTATGTAAATGCTGCATGATATTCAAAATATTTCAGTAGTTTCTTCACAAAAAAGTTTTCTTTAAAAAACACACATGAAACAGCTTATTTACATACTTAATTTTTGGATTATAATTCAACTAAAGTATTACAAATGACTGAGTAAACACTTTGCTTATAATGCAAAAGCCATCTTTTCAAGATGGCGGATGTTTTCATCATATGCATCGCAATGGAAACACTTCCTAGAAGATGGAATGGCGCATCATACAGGCAGCAGCCTGCAGGGAGAGATGGTTACTGCTCAGAACCCTACTGTACACATATGTTTAAGGAGAGCAGTGACAAACGTTCAGGCAGACAGCAGCGCGGTCAAGCCACGCCTAAAAAGAAACACCTCCCGCTGAGCGGATTACTAAACTGTGGCCTTTCCGAACGACCAAACGGTGGTTTATTTTGTGTCATTTGGTGACGGGCGTGCCACCGGGCGGTGACGTGGGGCAGGGGAGGGACAGTGTGGGGGGTTGTAAAATGCGGGAAACTGACGATTTCAGGTAAGTATCGGAAAAAAAACGAATGTCGTTGCGCGCGCTGCATCACATTTGGCCGTGCTTAGCGATAGTTATATTATCGCAGGCTATCTCTGGTATGTATCGCCCTGGTAGCGCGTTATTAACAACGCGTTACTCCAGGGCGATAAACATTCCAGAGATAGCGAGGTTATCGGCCTTTTGCAGGGAACATCGCTGGTTTTCCAGAGTTGTTCCCTGCAAAAGGGTGATAACCTTGCTGATACGACCCACAGGGTCGTATCAGCATAATCCACCCCCTATGTTAGGGATGGCTAAATCAGGATTTTAGCAGACGTTAGGTTCTGGCGAAAACGTCAGTTTTCACCAAAATCTAACGTGTGCTAAAATCATGTGGACTGCCTTGTAAATATCGCGATGTAAACATCAGCGATATTTGCAAGGTAGTCCACCGAGGGTACGCCCAGTGACGCCCACTTTGCATCTCATTGGAGATGCAAAGGGAGGCGTCGGGAAAAAGGGTGCTAACATGCGATTATGCATGTTAGCACCCTCTTGTAAATAGGGCGCTGGTTTTATCCTCCGCTTTTTTGGCTTTGTAAGCCAGAAAAGCAGAGATAAAGCCCTTGAAAATATGCCCCTAAATGTGTGCTCCCACCCGGCGGCAGACTCAAAGAAGTGTTTATATTTTTGCTAAGAAAACTTTATTAAATTTTTTTCAATTAATTATCACATTTATTAAACATTAAAGTGTATGAATTAATTAAATATACATTTCCTAGTCATTTTCAGACAAAGACAGTTCCTGTGCTTTATGCATGCTGTTATTCTGACCCCTTCATAAAGCTAAAAGGCCCTCTTGGTATATTTTAGGGTACACAGACATAATATCGACTCCAAAATATCGTTTGGACATAATATCGACTCCAAAATATCGTTTGGAGAAAATATCGACAGGACAGAATATCGACAGCCAAAATATCGTTTTTAAGGTAAGTGAAGTAATATCGTTTTTAAGGTAAGTGAAGTAATATCGTTTTTATTTTTAGGGTTCAGGGTCAGTTTTGGGTTTTTGGGTAAAGGGGTATTTTTAGGGTTCAGGGTCAGTTTTGGGTTTTTGGGTAAAGGGGTATTTTAAGGGTTCAGGGTCAGTTTTCAGTTTTTGGGTAAAGGGGTATTTTTAGGGTTTAGGGTCAGTTTTCAGTTTTTGGGTAAAGGGGTAGTTTTAGGGTTCAGGGTCAGTTTTCAGTTTTTGGGTAAAGGGGTATTTTTAGGGTTCAGGGTCAGTTTTCAGTTTTTGGGTAAAGGGGTATTTTTAGGGTTCAGGGTCAGTTTTCAGTTTTTGGGTAAAGGGGTATTTTTAGGGTTCAGGGTCAGTTTTCAGTTATTGGGTATTATTTTATTATATTTTATTACTATATATATATGTTTAATAAATATGAAATAAAAAAATATTTATTTAACTTTCATTAATTATTTAATTATTATAAGTTAATTTAAGTAATTTTAAGTATATTTTAGTAATTAATTATTAATATTAATTTAATTTAACACTGTTTTTAGTAAATACGATATTTTTTACAACTATATTTTTGTAAACGATATTTTGTACTCGATATTTTTGTACTTACCTGTTTGTACATACAAACTCGATATTTTTGCTGTAGATATTTTTTCCTCGATATTTTGGGTAGTCGATATTTTGGTAGTCGATATTCTTTCAGTGATCCATATTTTAGTGTTCTGACCCTTTGACAAAGTCAGTAGCTCTGCCTTACTTAAAATGAGACCCCTCATATACAGCCGTGCGTGCCCATGGAAGATCGGGCACCAGGCCCTGCACCCAACCCCCGCTGTACACGGCTTTTGCACAATGGTGGCTTGGGCGCCGTCATGTGGGGGTTGGGCGCAGGGCCTGGCCTGCGGCCAACCCCACGCCGCACATGGAACACAGAGGGGTGGCCGCAGTTCCTGGCCGTGAGGCCAGGCTCTGGGCCCAATCCCATGCTGTGCACAGCCGACAAAAGGGGTTGGTCGCAGGTCCCTCTCTGTGGCCAAACCCTGCGACCAATCCCTCTCCGCACTCAATCGAAGGGCGTGCTCAGTTTGGGGTTGGCGTCACATATTCCAATAAAATATTATTCTCATTAAAAAGAATCCTAGAAATTTTACTGACAAGCCAAAGGTAAATGTGATTTTATACAATGGTGAGGGTGAATGGATTTATGATACTCTAACTAGCTATAAAGATTCTATATATACAGCTAAGTTTTATCACATACTTATGAAGCTATAGCATTTGCCACATATATATCTATATGTATGTTTTAGGAGATTTTAACCCATAAGAGAAGTACCAGCACTGCCGGAAGAATGATTTATTATAGCCTTATAGCCCACCGTAGAGGGCTATACCGGCTATTAAAGACCCTCTCCAGCGTTAAAGGCCCGAGCCGAAGGCCTTTAACAAGGGAGAGGGACTTTAATAGCCGGTATAGCCCATCTACGAAGGGCTATAAGGCTATTAGAGCATTCTGTCACTAGAGGGCAGAATGTTCTAACAAAAAAGAACAAAGCCTTATGGGGGCGTGAGGGGATTGGAATACCCTCAGGGTCCTTGAAGCCTTTGTTCACAGCCAGAGCTGAGAACAAAGAAACATTGGAATGTTGGAGCTCCGGGCTTATACCAGCCATTATAAGCCCCGAGCACGCCATCGTTTTCAATGGAACTCCCAACATTCCAATGTTCTAATAATTATTATTGGCTGGATTAAGTCTGAGTCTCAGCTCCAAACCACCTCCCATAGTAAGCCTTAGACCGCTCTGCCTCGCTACCTGCGGGTCACGTGCTAAAATGGGGTACATGGTGACCAGATTTGTGGGATATGACGACACAAGCTAGCGGTGCGACGGCCTCCGAAGAGCCGACGGCCTCCGAAGAGCCGCTGCTTGATCTGCCGTGATCCGTCATCTCTGCTCTTAAAGATTGATCTTAAACCTGGTGGTCTTTATTCAACCCAGTTTGTCTCACTCAGCTCGAGTTTACCTTCTTGGTGGCCTTGGGGTCTCCTAAAAGGTGGTCCAGGCTGTCACTGAAAATGAAATAATTCATTTCTTGGTTCTTTTCCTCTGATTGCATCACTTGATGGGTCAATCAAACCTCAAGTGACCATTTCAAGACAGAGCCTACAGGTCTATTATGAAAATTACTCCTTACACCAAGAGTTGCATGTTCTGGAACCTTCTAGTGCACAGTGTGCGGAGACCGCCCAAAACCTGGCCAGTTACCACAAGTACCAAACCAAGCAGGTGGCCAAGCCTTAGTGAGAACAGATGGATCACACCACAACATCCAGTGATGTTTCTCTAGTTACATCAAGAAGATCATTAGCTGAGCTTTCCAGGCCACTCAATATAAAAATAATAAAATGAAATAAATTCATCTGATACCCACTCTGACGCGGATATAGAGCTGTGCCGAGCATCTTGAGCAGGGCTCGAGTCGGGGTACCACGCGGGTGGACGGCGTCCCCTCACTTATTTTACCAGCGGGGATGCCGTCCCCCCTGCCAAACAGCTGGACTTCACTTTTTGGCATCTCTGGGATGAGGAGCTCGGCACCTTTCGTGAGGTCACTTCCTGTCGTGACGTCACTTCCGGTGGCAGCGTCCCCCCCACTTCTTTTTTTACGACTTGTGCCCTGATCTTGAGGTTCCTCAGATCCAACCTCAGTCCAGACTTGGGGATCCGGGCAGTGGTCCAACACGCTTTGTACGTGCTCGGAGCCCGTAAATGCGACAAAGGTTTTCACGTGTGACTTTTTGTACGGGCCGGACGACATGGTGTAAAAACGAGCCTTCGATAGTCATCTTAAGGTTTGTCTCTGTACCGGACTGTTCTCGCCCTGTCCCTACTCAGCACCTACATCACACCTGAGAACAGAACAAGAACAGCCGCTAACTCACGCTTGAGTTGTCCCATACGGACAGAGCGTGCTTCTGAGTTTGTCGACAAAATGGCTGATTATTATCAAAAAAATAATAATAATACGGCCCTGATATTATTATGAGTTCCTGATGTACAGAGGCCTTTGTGGTTGCAAGTGGAAGGTTTCACAAATTTGCTGGGTTTGCAACCCCAAGTGGGCTTTTTACAATATTTCTAAGTCCTTTCCAATGTGTACAAGGGCTTTTGTGGCTCTTTCTGAACTGCAAAAAGGAGCTAACAACAAAACATATTTAAAACACTTAGCAAGTGTGTGATGGATGTATGACGTTACAATGCATACTTTTACAACGCATGCCTTTACAACGCGGTTTTTACAACAAAAACCTTCACAATGCATAGCGCTTTGGGGTGCTGGATAGTGGAATAGTTTAATTTACTATTCCAACTCCAGTCCCCGTGGACACCAGGGAAGGTGTTGGATAGTAAATTAAACTTATTCCCTATCCTAGAGCACCCCCCAGCGCAATGCGTTGTAATGGTTTGCGTTGTAAAAGTTGCGTCGTAAAGGCACTGCGTGGTAAAAGTTGTGTTGTAAAGGATGTTTCCCGTGTGTGATATTTAGCTCTATATAACAAAGTTATTGTTCCATTTACTTCTTTTCGCAAATGAACCATTTCTACTCCTTGAAATGTGTTCCTACACAAGGGTAGAAATGTTTGCCAGTCTAAAGTAGTTCCAGAAAAGAAACCAGTATATGTCTGATTTACACTGAGGGCTCTTGCTGTTTTGTGCAAAATACACGTTTCTATCAAACTCGGAAATAAGAAATACTGTAACACAGGAGGTACATGTGAGAACTGGGCCAATGAACAGTAATTTTCCTCAACTGACACTTTGGTGGAAGTTTTGTTTCTGCATGAGAGATGTGGATTGACAGGGTTCAGGCGAGTGTAGCTTTTCTGTTATCCCAAAAACAGTGGCGTAGCTAGGCCTTTTGCCGCTCATGGCGGTCCCAGCGTTTGCCACCCCGCAGTGACCGTAAGAGCGGGGGTGAGGGTGCTGGTGATTCCTGCGTTTGCCGCCCCGCAGCGACCGTAGGAGCGGGGTGAGGGTGCTGGCGATTCCTGTGTTTGCCACCCCGCAGCGACCGTAGGAGCGGGGGTGAGGGTGCTGGCGATTCCTGTGTTTGCCACCCCGCAGCGACCGTAGGAGCGGGGTTGGGGGTGCTGGCGATTCCTGCGTTTGCCGCCCCGCAGCGACCGTAGAAGCGGGGGTGATTGTGCTGGCGATTCCTGCGTTTGCCGCCCCGCAGCGACCGTAGGAGCGGGGGTGAGGGTGCTGGTCGATTCCTGCATTTGCCGCCCCGCAGCGACCGTAGGAGCGGGTATGGGGGTACTGGCGATTCCTGGGTTTGCTGCCCCGCAGCGACCGTAGGAGCAGGGGTGAGGGTGCTGGCGATGCATTTGCTGCCCCGCAGCAACCATAGGAGCGGGGGTGAGGGTGCTGGCGATTCCTGCATTTGCCACCTGCAGCGACCGTAGGAGCGGGGGTGAGGGTGCTGGCGATTCCAGCGTTTGCCGCCCCGCAGCGACTGTAGGAGCGGGGATGGGGGTGCTGGCGATTCCTGTATTTGCCGCCCCGCAGCAACCGTAGGAGCGGGGGTGAGGGTGCTGGCGATTCCTGCGTTTGCCACCTGCAGCGACCGTAGGAGCAGGGGTGAGGGTGCTGGCGATTCCAGCGTTTGCCGCCCCGCAGCGACTGTAGGAGCGGGGATGGGGGTGCTGGCGATTCCTGTATTTGCCGCCCCGCAGCAACCGTAGGAGCAGGGGTGAGGGTGCTGGCGATTCCTGCGTTTGCCGCCCCGCAGCGACCGTAGGAGCGGGGATGGGGGTGCTGGCGATTCCTGCATTTGCCGCCCCGCAGCGACCGTAGGAGCAGGGGTGAGGGTGCGGGCGATTCCTGCGTTTGCCACCCCGTGACGGCCGCAGGTAAGAGCAGGGGGGAGGCCCCCTGGTACGCCACTGCCCACCCAGAGAGCAAATGTCCACGTTAAAGCAGTTGCGACGTGAGTGACTCTTTGATTATCGCTTGGAAACCGAGGGGCATATTACCAAGCAATAGCGATAATTATCGCTATTGCTTGGTTAGAGAAAACATTACCGCAGAGCTGCGGCGATTTTTATCGCAGATAAACCTTGGTACTACCAAGGTTTATCGCAAATGCGATAAAAAACGGCTGCAATGCATGAATATCGCTGAAAAGTCAGCGATATTCATGCATTACCGAGCTAATGCTCTTAGCCATGTTATCCACCTACCAGTGGATAACATGGCTAAGAACTGCTCAGGGCAGGTGTTAGCTTTTGGAGATATTCGCGCTTAGCGCGAATATCTCCAAAAGTTGGTAATAGGACATAGCGATGTTAGCGACTGTTTCCAGTCGCTAACATCTTGGCACGCCCACTTTGCATATCATTAGTGATCAATATCACTGACACGCAAAGTGCGGCCCAAGATGGTCGCTATCTCCTACTAGCTGTCGCTGACTGGTGTTAGCGACAGCTAGGTAATAGGGAGATCATTTTATCTCCGCTTTCTTGGCTTTTCAAGCCAAAAAAGCGGAGATAAACACCCTTGATAATATGCCCCTTAGTGCACTGCCTGGCTCTTACCTTAAACCTTGACAGTCCGTATGCTTTGTGAACCTCGATTTATAAACCATTCCCTACAGCAGTCCTATGATAGTTGTGTATTGTTGTTTACCACAAGTGTCTGAGGTACACCCCTCCGGTTAACAAGTTATTTACTTTGAGATGAAACATGACAACAATATTTTCTTTTTCATATAGTCCTTCACACAGCGTTTCGTGCCAGTGCTAAGTGCAGTATTTAATGACATTCTATTTACTGGCCTAGAAAGGAGGACACTACCACTCTCTCCCTCTTGATCCAAGGTGTAACTCCAACCTTCTGGAATAACCCTTGACCATGTCAGTAATATCTGCACCTTTCCTTTGAGAGCCCCTTAGCGCCCGGATGCCTTCGTTAACATATCATTTTTCATTCATCCCACTCAATAGAGCAATAGTTAAAGATGTGTGCTTAAACTGCTCTATTTGCTGCAAGTTTACAAAAAGTCCTGTCAAAAGGGGGAGGTGACAAAGCCCAAATATCTTGAAACCCGATTGAATTCTTCTTTCGTATCTTTCAAAAAGGAAGTAAAAGCGATTCTCATGGCAAAATTTACTTGACCACTCTTCCCGGCCCTGAACCTTTTCATCCGAGACTCGCTTTATATGTTCTTGGAACAACTATGATCCCACGCTTTGGTATCTTTACGATTCTTTCTGTGTGTTTTATTTTATTTCATTTATCCCATGCTTGTTGTCTGTACTGTGTCTTGCTATTCATTTGTTATAATCATCTTCGTTCATTGTAAAGCGCTCTGACATACGCAAGGATCTTGTTTGCGCTCCATAAAACCTCTAAAATGTTATGTTATGTTATGTTAAAGGTTTGTTCAGCGCGACAGCTGCCCCAGCAACGGGGCGTCCCGGCGCTAAGAACCATAGCACAACCTACTGGGGGAAGGGAAGGGAGGATAGAGACCTACAAACGTGGGAAGAGGTGAGTTTTATTTGCTTTACGGAACGCGAACAGGTCGTCGAGGCGACGAATATGGAGCGGCAGGGAGTTCGATAGTTTTGCTGCCAGAAGTCTGAAGGAGCGACCCCCGATGCGGCAGAGCTTTGTGCGGGGGACTATTACTAATTGTTGATCCATGGAGCGAAGATGGGGTTGGGGGGTGTACGGAGTAAGCAGCGACTGGAGGAGTTCAGGGCCCTCCATCTTCAGGATTTTGAAAGCAGTGGTGAGAGCCTTAAATTGAATGCGGGCTTCTACAGGAAGCCAATGGAGTCTCTGTATGGTGCCTCTAACAGAGCACCTTCTGGGAAGGCCTACAATTGCCCTGGCCGCAGAGTTCTGAATTCGCTGGAGCCTAGTTGTCTCTGCTTTGTTGGCGCCCAATAATAGGACGCTCGCATAGTCCAGTCGGGCCAGGATGGTGGATTGGACGATGAGCTGTCGTGTTTTGGGGTCGAAGAATCCTAGAATGGGATTGAGGCTTCTCAGTATCCCAATGCATGTAGCTGCTACCTTCTTGGTGTGAGTTTGGTAGTTCAGCGCAGAGTCCAGCCATACTCCTAAGTTTTTGACCAGAGCTTTGGGAGGGGGGATAGGACCCAGCAGGGGTGGCCACCAGTGGTCGTTCCAGTAGCTGGGGTTCTTACCCAGGAGTAACACCTCGGTTTTCCCTGCATTCAGTTGCAGGCAATTCTCAGTCATCCATTTGGCAACTGCGGCCAGCCCATCCCTAAATTTTGTAGCAGAGGTAGAGGGCACCTCAGTGAGGGTAATCACCAGCTGTGTGTCGTCTGCGTACGACACCAGCGTGAGATCCCATTCTTTAGCCACTGCCGCTAGGGGCTGCATATACAGATTAAAAAGGGATGGGCTGAGGGCAGAGCCCTGTGGTACTCCTTGGCCAATAGCATGGGGAAGGGAGATGAAAGGAGGGGCTGACACTCGGAAGGATCTGTTCGTGAGAAACGATCGAAACCATTCAAGTGCCCGATCGCTGATCCCAATGCTTTCCAGACGGCTCAGTAAGATATCATGGGAGACCGTGTCAAAGGCTGCGCTGAGATCGAGCAGTATCAGCGCAGCACTCTAACCAGTGTCCATGATTCTCCTGAGGTGTTCGGTGGTGGAAAGGAGGGCGGACTCCGTACTGTGTCCAGGCCTAAACCCGTGTTGGGAAGGGTCCAAGATGTTTTGTTCGGACATATGTGCAGTAAGTACGGTGTTCGCTTGGGATTCTGCAAGTTTGGACACCCAGGTTGAGTAATGACACGGGCCTGTAGTTCTCTGGTTTTGTGGGGTCCATAGTAGGTTTTTTAATAAAGGGAATGACCCAGGCCTGTTTCCAACCTGTGGGTACTGTGGCCGATGAAAAGGAAAGGTTAAGGAGCGTGGCCAGAGAGGGAAGAAAAAAGTCCAAAGCCCTCAGAAAGTGGGCTGGTCTCATGGGGTCTGAGGGGGCACCGGATTTCACCTTTCTGCAGAATTTAGCTAGGTCCTCATGGGAGATGGCCGGCAGACAAGTGAGTCTGGGGCCTTTGGAGGAGGTACAGGGAGAGCTAGCTCGGGCAGAGGGGTTTTGAGGGAAGGTGTTGTAGATCTTCCTCACCTTTTCTGTAAAGAACGTGGCGAGGTCCTCGCACTGCTGAGTGGAGGAAATACACGAGGCAGGGTTGCCGCCATTTTGTAGTTTCTGGACTAGTTTGAAAATTGTTTTCGTGGGGTTGGGGCTGGAATCAATTTCTTTGGCATAAAAGGATGCGCGGGCAGTGCGTATGGCTTTATGATATCGCTTGAGTATGGCCAGGTAAGACACTTTGTCCATGTCCCTATAATCTTTCCTCCAGTGGCGTTCCACTTTTTTGCATTCCTTTCTAAGATTTTTTAAGTTCTCGTCGTACCATGGGTTAGACGGGGTGCTCCGACCTCTGGTCCATTTGACTGGTATGATGGTATCGAGTCCTTTGGTGATCCATTCCTAAAATAAATAAATAAAAATAAATGTAATTTGAAGGCCTAGTTTTTTTGTAGACTAATGCATCTGTCCTGGTGTGTAAACAGCGCATCCTTTGTCACGAACTGTCCAGAAAACTGGAACCCCGCTTGCCACTCCACTGTTTATACTGTCCCAAACCATGCACGAATCTGGAAACAATTAGTGAACACCAGAATACTTATATCAGTTTAAGAGACACATAAGCCAAGGTTTTCCACCTAGTTGAATTAATGTAAAGTGTTTCAGCCCAATATAGATCTAAGATCAAAGGGCCATATGTATCAAGATACCCATTTGCGATTCTGAAATAGCGATTTTTAAGAAATCGCTATTTCAGAACCGCAAATGGGTATGTACAAATTCGCAATTTTTTTGCGATTTCTTAGTATTCCTTAATTGCAATTAGCAAATTGCGAATCGCAATTAAGGAATACTTTCCCATTCATTTCTATGGGCCTCCTGGCCCCTAGGAATGAATGGGAAGTTATTCTCAATTTGCAATTCGCAAATTGAGAATAATTTCAAGGGTGCACCCCTGAAATCAGCATGGGTGCACATGTGGTGCACATACATGCCCTAAGGGCACGTATGTGCGTCACATGGCACTTTGAAAAATGCAAACATTTGCATTTTTCGCGGAATTCGCAAATAACCACCAACTTAAAGTTGGTGGTAAATTGCGATTACTTAAGGAAAATGTGCAATTTTTTTTTGCTTCATACATTGCATTTCAGGAATCGCAAAATTTGCGATTCCTTAAATGCAATTGCAAAATAAGGAATCACAAATTTTCCGATTCTTTATTTTGCACCAGATTTTCCTTTATACATACCATTTTGCGAATTTCGGCGTTTGTGAATGCGAATTTACTTCATACATATGGCCCTATGTCTTTATTTTATTAGGACTATTATTTTTACTGATGTCTAAACTAGGTAAGTAGGTTCTTGCAAAATTGTTTCAAAGACACCAGATAATAATAGTCAATTGATAATACTTCCTGTGATGTCACTTCCTGTGAGGTTCCATCTCATGCAAATCATAGGGGCCTGGCAAGTTCCTGGGCTGCACATTTCCTAGAACCACCCTGAGGTGCGCGCGGGCGGAAGTGGGCAGATTAATGAGCCGTCAGGGACAAAAACTGGGTTTGTTGCTTTGCAGACTCGAAGTCACCGAGATAATTGAGTCGGATGTTTGTAGACACTCACTGTGGAGAGGGCACAGCTGTTCCCAGTTCCCATCAGTCCATGCGGGCGGTGTCAGAGAGGCTCCATGAAGACAGGGTCAGAGGTCAACATTGCTATTTCAATGAGCTGCAATCCTTGCCTTTTATGAGCAATGACCTCTGACTTTACACCAGTCACACTTCACTTTATTAAATGCGCTCTAACCGGGCCTGGCCTGGGCGCCCTGGGCCCCTGCCCAGGGCGCCAGTCTTCAGAGGGGCGAATAGACCCGTCTGCATTAATGTCGCGTAAACAGAAGCCTCCTTCGCACTTGGCACCAATTATTCTGTTTGAAGTTTAAAGTGCCATGCTTTTAATCATTGTTAAACGTGTGGCATGTGTTGTTTTTCACACTCGCTCAGCCCCCTTCCTTGCCCTCCCCTCTCGTGCCCAGTCCAAGCCCTAGCCACGTCACACACCAGCGCCCTCCCTCCCTACATGCAGCCTGGCACCAAGCTGTGAGTGTGAGGAGTGGGCTGGGGAGCTGTGCCCATGTTTGTGTTCAGAGGGCAGTCAGTCCTAACTGCTGGCAGAATGTCTGCCAACCAATGCCAACCAATGCTGTGGCCCACGCTCAGGGGTCTCATAGCTGGCCTCCCTGGAATGGGGCAGATGTCGCCCACCATGACACTCTCTGCACCATCACCAAAGACGCCACACTTCCCATGCCAGTCTTTGGCTGCAGTGACTTCGCCAGGCGCGGTGGTGCCTGCGCCACTCTGGAGCAAGCGTCTGATCCACGAGTGTCTTGTCCACAAGCAGCTTTACTACTTCTAAACTGAGGAAAATCCTAACTTTAAGACTTTCGGTATTCACAGAAGGCATTTAAGAGTACTAAAGTTAGGACTCCTAACCTTACTACTGCTAAACGGAGAAAAATCCTAACTTTACGACTTTCGGTATTCACAAAAGGCATTTAAGAGTACTAAAGTTAGGACTCCTAACCTTACTACTGCTAAACGGAGAAAAATCCTAACTTTACGACTTTCGGTATTGTAAAGTTAGAAATCCTGGGCCTTATTTATGAAGGCCTTGCGCCGCCGGTGCGTCACTTTTAACACGGGAAAAAGTGACGCACCGGTGGCGCAAGGCTTTCCTAAATGAGGCCCCCTAACTTTACCACTCCTAAATGCCTTCTGTGAATACCGAAAGTCGTAAAGTTATGTTTTTGTCTCAGATTAGTTCTGTGAATTGGCCCCTAGGTCTTGGGCGCCTTCGTCACTATCTTTATGTATTTTCAAAGAAAGCGGAAGGTGCACACGTTGCGGAGTCAAGACGCAGCAGTCAGAGTATTTTCCAAAAACACTTCTTTTTATTTCAATACATCTTTAAAACTGGCATACAGCCAACACGTTTCGTTGCACTTTTTTTTGCCAGTGGGAACTTCGTCAGGGCTGCAATTTTATAGACAAGACATGACTTTAGAATAACATTAACCAACATCTAACAAACATTTAAAACGACATTTGGAAAACATTTAAAAAACATTTCAAGACAATGTACTAGAGGACACATATCCAAATAATATTGAACACATATCAAAAAATGTTTCGAGCTGTACAAGAACTCATGTTAAGCTGTGAAACCCCAATCATGACACTCATCAAACCCCAGCACAAGAAGAACAGAAAAATGACCAAAAATCTAGACCCCACATATAGACCAAAGAAAACTTCAAATACATAAACCATATACAGTTACCACAAAAAGAGACATTAGGGAAAATCCTGCGTTGTCGTGAAAAGTGCCTATATCTAATACCAAAAACTATCCCTATGCACTATCATACCCACATATGTAAATGGTAACATTCGTTGTATAATAACCATCTATTTAAAGTTGCAAAGTGTTCACCATAGCCAGAGATAAGTGCCTCTGTAGATTTACCATATACTATCTGTCAATATAATGCTAGTCAATAAAATGCTCATGTAACCAGAAAATCTACTTGTAGAGCCATAGAGTAGCAGAGTATTTACTAAGAGGTATTTATAAAAGGATAGTCTCTATGTTGAAAATAAGAACTGAGTAGAAAATGCAAGGAAGGAACTACTTATGAATTAATCAAATGTAAAAGAAAAAATGAGAAAATAATCAATGTATGTAGTCTGGCTGATAAGTGCTGTTACCCCAAAACTGGTCCCAGGATGCTTGTTTCCGGTCCAGGGAAGGCATGGCTTGGCAGTTCGGGCTGGACTGTTCCCATGAGGCACAGGGTCAGAATGATTTGCATATGGCCAGGTCTAAACTGGGGTGAATTACTGGGCAAAAGAACAATGGATTTAACCCTGATTTGCATATAGCCATGTCTGAACTGGGGTGGCAGAGTGGGCTAAAGAACGGTGATGGATTAAACCCAGATCTTTTGACTGGGTGTGAGTGTTTGATTGGTTCTGATGCTCCGTCCATCACCACCCCCTTTTGTACCGCTTTTGGCCACCAATAGTGTGGCAGGGTATGCTCAGACGTGAGTCCCTTGCTCACTTTGCCACTGGATTCAAGCAAGCCGGGCTGAAGACGGCTGAAATGTCAGAAACCGGTCCTCGGAAGCTTGTTTCCGGTCCAGGGAAGGCATGGCTTGGCAGTTCGGGCTGGACTGTTCCCATGAGGCACAGGGTCAGACTGATTTGCATATGGCCGGGTCTAAACTGGGGTGAAGTAGTGAGAAAAAGAACAATGGATTTAACCCAGATCTCTTGACTGGGGTGTATGTTTGATTCATTCGGCGTTCCGTCCATCATTTGTTGACACAGAATTTTTTGGCACTGCCTAGATCATCACTTTTCACTTTGTTTTTTTCAGTGAATGTCTGTTTTTTTAATGTTTAAGTTATGGTCATATTTCCATGCGTAAGTATAGCATCACGTTAAACGTCAGGGTATAAATCACTTTAACCTTGGTTTTTGCAGTCCATTTCTGGAATGTTTTCAGCACATCCTTTATTCAGGATTTCTAAATTGTTCCTCGGATGGAGAGAACCTGTGGAGATGGTGACACAGCCATTTACAGTACCGTTTAGAACTACTGTTTTTTTTAACTCATTTTTTACATAATCTTTGTATTTCTTTTATTTTTTGCACAGTTCTTTGTATTCTGTGTGGAGATGGTATTCCATGGCGAAGTGTGGCTCAATGGTTAGAGCGGCAGACCCTGATGCAGAGGTCTAGCCCGGGACCAGGGTTCAATTCCCGCCTCGGCGGGTCTTGGCCTCAATTTCCTCGGACCTGATAATTCTCGCCTCGGTGCCTATTCTAATCATGGGTCCCACTCTGTGACTCTGGGCAATAGCTTGCTTAATCTCCACAACGGCCCCAACAATGCTGGGATGTCAGGCTTCACCTTGGGGGTGCCCAGGAGTGGACACTTCACAGGGAAAAGCCAGGAAGGGTTCCATAGCGGTATGAGTAGAGAGCCAGGACACCCCGTTGCTGGGGCAGCAGTGCGCTTTACAAGTACAAATTCATTCATTCATTCATTCATTCATGGCCTTTGAAAATGTTCTCCTTTTAGTTTTCTCAGCAGACATTACTTTGAGGCAGTGACTGCACTGTGTTGCAAAGTGCTGCATCTTCTTGGCACTTTCTTTTTGATGTTATCTCCCCACTTCCTGTGGAGCAGGCGGGGTGACCCTCAGCTCTTCTGCATCACAACACAAGCCATGCTGTTGGGGTGTATGGTTCACAGGTGCTTCCACATCCCACTGACTTCCATGGAATATTGTCCAACCTTTCTCTATGGAGCACCTGGGTGGACAAAGTGCACATAATCTCCTGTTCATTTTTTGGGCAGCTGGAAGTTTGAAAAACTGACTTAGCGCTGATTTTGTTTCTCAAGCCTCAATTTTTGTGGTGCTGCAGAAGTAGATGGACTAACACTAATGTTGTCATCTTCTGATGCTGCACCTGTGGAAGGCCTGGTGGGTGGGGTGCTTAGGGGGTCTCTTTGTGTCTAGATTTATTTGAGACCGTAAATGCATTTAAACCAAACTGCCTCTCTTATCAATCTAGTAATGATGTTTGCTTTGGAAAATCATTTGAAGCTGTTTCTAAAGGCTGTGGGCTTATTTTTTAGTAGTTTTCCCTGTGTGGACAATTAGATGGCTGCTTTCATTTTTTTTTTTGGTGTGTCCTAAGTTCCACTGGGACCAAAGAGCCAATGATAGAATGCTGTTTCACTCTCACAAGACCTTTACTTTTCCAAGATCTGCAAAAGTCCTGCGGGAACCAGTAGTTTAAAAAAAACATTGTATTTACAATGAAAAGGTCATTTTATTTTAAGTTTGAGCCATGGGAGTTTCCTCATAGGCACAAATAACCAAGACATCTTGTAATTTTTAATATAATATGCACATTTATAGATGTTGCTGTACCACAGGAAGTAGTAGTAACTTTATTGTACAGTTAATAAAAACCATTACAAAAACCGACAGCAATAAAAAGTTAAGAACATTTTTAAGACAAGGGCTTCATTTTGGTAGTAGTAAAAATTGGATTCAAATTTGTTAAAAAAGGAAGTGTTTGTCTGCCACTGGGAACTTCTGCATTTCCTCGGAGAAGGTTTCTTTTGTCAGTCCTTGCCTCCTTTCCCGTTCGGGGGACTATTTGGGGTCCACATTCCTCATGGGAATAAGTCCATCCTTTTCCCTGTGTGCGCGTGACTTTTAGTGATCCGTCGTTGTTTAGTTTCGTTAGCCGGTTATGACTCTATGCAATCTTAATGTTTTGGTTCTAGGAGTATGGAGGGAGCACTGTCTTTGTCCGTTTGTTCTTTCCTTGTATTGATTCTGGTTTCTACGGCTTGGAAGTATTTTACCAGACGGCAGGCCAATTGGACATCATCGCCCGAGAAGCAGGCCAGGGATGCTTGTCTGCATGACCTGATTCCTTTTTTGTTAAATAGGGGTCTCAGCAGGTTCCTGCGGTCTTGCTGCAGATCTTTACAGATTGTGATGAGGTGTACGATATTTTCCTCGTACCACAGGAAGTGAACACTGTACCTATGACTCAGAGAAAAGACATCTTATTGGCTAGATCTGACTGTACTGATGTCATTTGAAGGAGCCCCCGCCCTGATATTGTTGTCAGGGAGTGACAATTCAATACAAATTTTATTTTATTGATAAAGTTTTATATAGCACAAACTCGATCCCGAAGGATATATGCTACCAAGAGTAGATGAGGGGGCCTTGGCATAGTCTGCCCCCCTTCAAGATCTCCAGCCTGGCGAGTCTCTGAGCGATGCACTTAAAAAAAAAATGTATCACTTTATTTTTTTAGAAATAAAAATATCCATAAAAGTACAGGCAGTAGATACCAACGACAGTACAAATTGTTAAAAAATAGTAAAACGTAAAAACTTGTTTGTACCCTCACCCAAGACACCAGCCCTCTGTATGCTGGTATTGTTTTATAATGTGCGAAATCTGCAAACATGGAATGTGTTGGTGAACAGAGGACAGCATTCAAGACCCACTGCTGGCTGCTCCCAAGCAGACGGCAGAAACTTGA
Organism: Lissotriton helveticus; assembly: GCF_964261635.1. Classification (NCBI taxonomy): domain Eukaryota; kingdom Metazoa; phylum Chordata; class Amphibia; order Caudata; family Salamandridae; genus Lissotriton; species Lissotriton helveticus. Next base: position 32,890,925 of record NC_136067.1, on the reverse strand, counting down.
TTCTCTTTTTATTTTTTCTATCCATGTTCAGATGTCATTTTCTTGTTGTTTTTAGTTGAACTGATAAAAAAAAGTTTATTGCAGAAAAAAAATCAAAAGTCTTTAAAAAAAACAACAATACAGATTTTCTTTTTAAAACGACCTTTTTGGTAAAAAAAAAACAAATAGAAAAAATTACGTTGTTTGTCCCTCCTTTGAGGAGCCACCTCCCTCCTTTGAGGGGCCACCTCCCTCCTTTGAGGGGTCACTGCTCTCCTTTGAGGGGCCACCTCCCTCCTTTGAGGGGCCACCTCCCTCCTTTGAAGGGTCACCTCCCTCCTTTGAGGGGTCACCTCCCTCCTTTGAGGGGTCACCTCCCTCCTTTGAGGGGCCACCTCCCTCCTTTGAGGGGTCACCTCCCTCCTTTGAGGGGCCACCTCCCTCCTTTGAGGGGTCACCTCCCTCCTTTGAGGGGTCACCTCCCTCCTTTGAGGGGCCATTTCCCTCCTTTGAGGGGTCACCTCCCTTCATTGAGGGGTCACCTCCATCCTTTGAGGGGTCACCTCCCTCCTTTGAGGGGCCACTTCCCTCCTTTGAGGTGGTCACTGCCCTCCTTTGAGGGGTCACCACCCTCCTTTGAGGGGCCACCTCCCTCCTTTGAGGGGTCACCTCCCTCCTTTGAGGGGCCATTTCCCTCCTTTGAGGGGTCACCTCCCTTCATTGAGGGGTCACCTCCATCCTTTGAGGGGTCACCTCCCTCCTTTGAGGGGCCACTTCCCTCCTTTGAGGTGGTCACTGCCCTCCTTTGAGGGGTCACCACCCTCCTTTGAGGGGCCACCTCCCTCCTTTGAGGGGCCACCTCGCCCCTTTGAGGGGTCACCTCCCTCCTTTCAGGGGTCACCTCCCTCCTTTGAGGGGTCACCTCCCTCCTTTGAGGGGTAGGTGATCCCAGTAAAGGCTACAGTGAGTTTGTACTCTCCCGGGTCTTTACTAGGAGTGGGAGACAAAGTAGAGTCTTGAAACAAGGGGTTCAACGTACCCTCGAGGGGTGCCCCCAGCACCCCGATGGTCTTGCGTTCATGCTTTACCTTGGATGTTGCTGGTGGAATCAATCAATAGATTGCCCATCTGAGTTTATGACTAAGGAATTTTTTTTATAGGTCCTACTATTTGTTTCCCTTGGTCACTTTGTCTCTTTACAGCCAGCCTTATTTCTCGTAAGCAAGGACTATAAGTACAAAGTGCGTCTTTACGCACCGCTTGCAGGTTTTCAAAGCACATACATAAAAGGCATTGTCATTTACAATGTCAACATCTTAAATGCGAGACCTGTTGCATTGCAAAGGCTTGTTGATGATGATACGCAGTTTGTGTCTGAAACTCCCACAAACTTAGAAAACTTGTTATCCATATTTGGTAAGCTCTTCAAAAAGGAGAGGGTCGCAATCGCAACCCCAAAAACAAAACGAATAGTCTTCCAGCCACATGAGGGGGTTGTATGACGTTACAACGCATGCTTTTACCACGCATGCTGTTACAACGCAGTTTTTACAACGCATGCTGTTACAACGCATAGCGCTTTGGGGTGCTGGATAGTGAATAGTTTAATTTACTATTCCAACTCCAGTCCCCGTGGATAGTAGGGAAGGTGTTGGATAGTAAATTAAAACTATTCCCTATCCTAGAGCGCCCCCCAGCGCAATGCGTTGTAATGGTTTTCGTTGTAAAACCTGTGTTGTAAAAGCACTGCGTTGTAAAAGTTTCGTTGTAAAGGATGTTTCCCACATGAGGGCCTTCTAAAATGAAGGGGCGGCGGGTGGAACCCTCCTGGCGAAGGAGTTCAACTTTGCGCATCTGGGAGGGGAATAAGAAGTGGCAGGAACAGATCTCCAAGTGCCAGAATCCTTCACAGCTGCAGGCTGGTGCACAACCCGCTGTGCTACCGAGGGGGTAGCATGTGCTGCTCGCCTCTCTCTGCCCCTTGGACTCTTCTGGCCAATCATGGCTGCTCTTTGAATCTCTGTGAGGGTGCACTGGCGCGCGACAAGGCACTTCAAGTTCTGGTTCCCACAGGGAGAACTGGTTCTTGCCAGAAGTGAGAGCCTTAAACAGGAGCTGCCTGGGTGAAAACACAGGCTGTGCCAGGGAAGCGCCCTGGGCTCAGGTAAAGAGCAGGGCAGGTGACCAGTTAAAATCCTGAACCCCCCCAGGACTCCTGCCCTCCTCCACTCCAGACCCAAGAACTATGTGAGGCAGAGGCTGTTTCTTCTGCAGAATGGCCGCAGCTGCACTTTATTTATGCGTTTTTATATAGCGCAGACTTTACCCGAAGGTGTCAGAGCGCTTCACAATAGGAATAGGAACAGAACTGATACAAGAGAACATTACAAGTGAACAAATTACAAAAGCAAACGTTAAGTTACATGAGGCAAAAAAGACAATCGTGAGCCAACAAAATACAAGAGGTAGCAGACGATGCATTACAGGAGGAAAAAGTGACGTGTGCAGGTTACAAAAGAGTACAAAGTACAAGTAGAGGTATAATACTGCAATAAATGGAGGACACTCAAACACAAGAACAAACGTTACGTAGGCAGTGGTGGCACTTGTGCAAGTATCGAAAGCAAACAAAATGTAAGAGGTAGCAAACAGTGTGTTACAAGAGACAAGTGACGTGTGCAAGTTACAAAAGAGAACCAAACACAGGTAAAAGGGTAACACTGCAATAAATGGCAAACACTCCAACCACAAGAACACACTGGGAAGACACTTCCATAGTCATGGAGAATAGACATTTTCTATACTAAAGGGTCTTCCTTCAGATAATAGAGAGGGCGAGAATTAACTTTGGAAGTGTCTTTGGAGGAGGAGAACTTTGAGGTCAGTTTTGAAGGCCTGGGAGGAGGTGGTGGTCCGGAGCTGAGGCGGAAGTGAGCTCCAGATTCTCACCGCGTTGCCTGAAAAGGATTGGGCCATCGATCTTTCCTTCTTGAAAGTGGGAGGTTCAAGCAGTAGATTTTCCGCGTTTCGGGATGGTCTAGAGCCTCCAGAGAGTTTCAGTTTATTCGCCAGGCAGCGAGGAGAGGAGGAGTGCAAGGCTTTGTGGGTGATACAGACAGTCTTGTAGATAGCTCTAGCCTCGATGGGAAGCCAGCGGAGGGTGGATAACATGGATGTGATGTGGTCGCTTCTTTTGGCCCCATAAATGAAACAAGCTGCTGAATGCAGAACAGACTTGAGGGGGGACAGGTGGGATTCGGGGAGGCCAGTAAGAAGAGAATTGCAGTAGTCCAGTCTGGAGAGGACCAGCGTTTGGACCAGGGTTTTAAGGTCTTGCTTCGGGAAGAAGAGACAAATCCCCCAGAGAAGGCGCAGTTGGTATCGAGCAGACTTTGCAATTGAATTAATGTGGGAGAGTAGATTGAGTTTTGTGTCGAGTATGACACCAAGGGATTTTGCGCTGTCGACAATGATGCGCTGCAGCCAGCTTTTCTTCTCAGCCTGTGGAAAGGGTAACATTAGCCTGACACGACCCCGCTCCTGGGGCACCACTGCCCCGACGTCCTGATCTCTTTGTCCCTAAGAGTACGGTACGGGGGACTTTCCACCCAAAACGATGCAACAGTCCAGAATCCACGACTCATTTAATTTTGTCCAGTTTCTCTTTCTTATCTGTCACTTGTTTTCCAGCTATCACAGCAGAAAGGTTCCACAACCACCTCTGTCCTGACCCCTGCCCAGGTCCCCTCTTCTTCAGTCCATCCTTCCTGCAGGAGGCTGGCATCTCCTGCCGAAGGCCCGAGAAACAGAGACTGGGAGAAACGTGTGACACATGCGATATGAAGATACGATGATCCTTCCTTAAAACGCCTCGCCGCCCCCATCCAGCGCCAACAGTGCCCGGCCGAAGGATGCCCCATGACGTGGTCACATTCCACACCACCTGCTCCCATTCTACTCGGCTGCAAAATCTATTTATCACACACACTAATAGGATCACCTCATTGTGAAGAAAAGAGGGGCGGGGTCCACCCCATCTTTGGTAAGTAAAGACCTCCTTAGAGAGGTTCAGGATGCTGACTCTGGCTCACTCACCTCCATGAATTGTTGAAACATGTTGAGATCTTATGATTCTTCCATAAAACAATCTTTTTTAGGGGCTGGTACACTAGTGTGAGTGACAGGGGAAACAACCTTTACAACACAACTTTTACAACGCACTACCATTACTATGAAACTTTTACAACGCAACATCCATTACAACGCATGCCATTACAACACAACCATTACAACGCATGACACTACAACGCACACCACTACAACGCATGTCTTTACAACGCAGTCATTACAACGCATACCATTACAACGCCTAACATTACCATCCAACACTTACCCTACTGTTGCACCCCCTGGAGTTAGAATAGTAATTTTTACCCCTACACTATCCAACACTTACCGTACTTTTGCACCCCCTGGAGTTAGAATAGTAAATGTTACCCCTACACTATCCAATACTTACCTAAACATGCAATGTAATGTTATGCGTTGTAATGGTATGCGTTGTAAAGGTATTATGCATTGTAATGGAATGCGTTGTAAATGTAGTTTTTTAATTTTCGTTGTAATGGCATGCGTTGTAATGGAATGCGTTGTAATGGATGTTGCGTTGTAAAAATGCATTGTAAAGGTATGCGTTGTAAAAGTGTGCGTTGTAGTGACATACATCCGAGTGACAGACAAGTACCACTGTTAGGGTGCTCTTTCTTCCGGTGCTGGAGGTTTAGATCAGCCTCATAGTGTCACCCCACTAAGTGTAGGGTCGGGCACAGAACAGGGAACTCCGGTGTAAGAAGAGCAGCCGGAATTATGCGGTTTGCTGGCAGCGCCATTTCCCACATAAATATGGAGTTACCACATTTGACACAATCTATTATCTGCTACATAATTTGCAGCTTCCACCTAGAGAGCAATTCTTTCTAGGTCAGTGGTTCAGCTGATTGGCTGACCCTTTACAAAGGTTAACTGGTCAACTTGCAGTTACCTATTACTGTAATCAGGAGTTAAACTGGTACTAATGAGGGGCACCTTTGCCCAGTTAGTGTTAACAGCTGTAACAAGCATTTGCAATGCAATCGGTCTCGTCTGTGACAAAATACAAAATAATTCTGCTTTAGACTGCGCCACATAATTTGCCTCTTTTTGCTGGATGGTTTTGTCTTCCTTGCTGTATAATTTGGGGACATATTATCAAGCCCATTTTCGCCGCTTTTGCAGCTGTTTTCGGCCGAAAAGCGGCGATAATTCCATCGCAGTATTAACAAGGACACGCTAGCGCGTGTTTCCTTGTCTTAGCACCCGTTTCAGTTACGCCGTGCCACGCATCGCTAATGAGATGCAAAGAGGGCATTCCCGGGCAACACAACAGGGAAAAACTCGCAAACCGCACATCACGGTATTAACAAGCCCATGCCGTGACACCCATAGCGATATTGAAACCCGCGCTAACCCCGGTTATCGCTGTAAGCGAACGTCTGATACATTTCAGACTTAGCTATATGTGTAAAAGGGGGTGGATTGTCAGGCTATGACCACCATGGGCTATCAACTAGAAATTCCCTATCGCTGCAGGAATATGGCTGGTTTTCCAGCGATATTCACGCATTTGGCTGACTATCACTGGATTTTTATCGCCTGGGTGATGAGTGTTGTTAATAACGTGCTAACCGAGCGATAAAAACTGGCGATAATTAAAATCACGTTGAGCGTGCGTAGCGATGTTTATCGCATTTTCTTGTTAATATGCCCCTTGGTCTTCCACATAATTCCAGTGGCCCAGAATATAAGGCGGTAACACACCCGGCGCTCTTGCCTCGGGGGCTGTGATAGGAGTCAGCCTTCGATTGAGGACAGGAATATAAACAGACAGACAAATGCTAACATGAAAGAGTCGTTTTTTTTCTTTTTTGAGTTTTACTCTTAGGATGAGGGGGGTAGGGGGTATGTAACAGTTGTCGCGCTTGGAGCTCCTATGAGGTGCTGTCTCATTTTTAAACATCTTTTTTTTTAGACATTTCTTTGTTGCTGACGCAAGGGGATCTTCTATACCTTAGATAATGGCAATGTTTTAATGTATATATGTTATTCTTAAAGGTATTGTTTTATTTTACTTGAATTACTACATTGTCTTTACACTGTGTGTGTTATCTTGATTATTGTATACTGGGTATATATCTACTGTTGTCGGTCCGTCCGTGTGCCTCGAAAGCACGGAAAAAGGGGCGGAACTGACATCATCACGCCGGCGTAGGCCTATTATGGTGTCGGTGACGTCATCGGAGTCGCGCGTGATGCCATGCCTCTGTGACGTCGTCCACGTCGGCGCGAAGCTACGAAAAGAATTTCCGAATGTTGCTGACGCAAGCGGATATTGATGTGAGGAATCCACAGGCAGATACTGTATCTACCAGAAAAAGCGTTACCGAAGGTAAGTAACTTGTTCTTGTTGGACCCGGCCTCATGGCGTGGTCCTACCCCTCCCGCATGGCGGGCCCCGAACGACATTGATCCTCCTCCGGGCATCGGGCGACCCTTGCCCGGCCCTGCACGCACCAACACTGCCGGTCCGGTTGCCACCCCGGACCACCCCTACCGGCCTACCTCCATCCTGGGCCATCACGTCACGAACCACGTCCTGGGCACGAGGCCTTGCCCGACTCCATCTTGGACCCATCACGTCACGACCACGTGGCCTCGGCCCCGGCCCAGGCCCCAGCGAAGCCCCGACATCGAGGCACCAAGATCCACCCAGGTGGTCGAGTGGCCACTCCACAGATCCCAGAGGAGGGAAGTTTCGATGGGCCTCCAGCCGTCCCCGGACGCCTGGTATCGATCGCCCTCCGGCCTCCCTGGGCGCTGGCTCCACCCCCCTGCTGGGTGTCTGGACACCATCATCCCGGCCCCTCTGACCCCCAGGCGCGAGGGTCCGGACATCAAAGGACTCCAGTCCTATATCTGGGCCAGCCCCGGAGTAGGACGGCAGTTGTATCCTGGACTGGAAGCCCTGCTGACGCTGTCGTGGCCGACACCAGAAGAACTCATCGCCTGTAACCTGAAGAGACCTTGGGAGCCTGCTGGCGCTGCCGCGGCCCACCTTTGCTGAACCATCTTGGGAGCCTGCTGGTGCTGCCGCGGCCCACCTTTGCTGAACCATCTGGGGAGCCTGCTGGCGCTGCCGCGGCCCATCTTCGCCGAAAACCCCTCGAGGCCTGCTGGCGCTGCCGCGGCCTCCTCTCCGTAAAGACCACCTGTCGAGTGCTGCTGGCACTGCCGCGGCTCGGCCTCTCGGAACCCCTGGCTCGAGGATTGAGAGCTGTGCGCAGGGTATCCCTTCCTACACCCGAACGGAGACTGTCCCGCTACCCTATCCCTTCCGTACGAGACTTTACAGATCCCTCGATCTGCCTGTATATATCACTAAGAACCAGCAACCTTTACTCTTGATAAAGCCTAAGAACTTATCTTCTTGTGTGGTGTCCATTTGTAGTGTGGTGGTTACTCTGCTGTACGATCCTAGGAGAGGGCCCTCACCCAGGAGGCCTCTCGGTAACGCTCGGCTACTTCTCGGCGGAGAGGCGGACCTAGGGGTGGTCAGTCAGACATCTTCTGCCTCCCCCGGGATCGACTTTCTAACAGTTCTTCTGATAGATACATCTGCCAGTGGATTCCTCACCATGTGAATATCCCCTTGCGTCAGCAACATTCGGAAATTCTTTTCTGTGGGGGTGCAGGGTAGAGTGGAGTGGAACAGAGTAGAGTGCAGTGGCATAGAGTGGGGTGCAGAGTAGAGTGCAGTGGCATAGAGTGGGGGTGCAGAGTAGAGTGCAGTGGCATAGAGTGGGGGTGCAGAGTAGAGTGCAGTGGCGTAGAGTGGAACAGAGTAGAGTGCAGTGGCATAGAGTGGGGGTGCAGAGTAGAGTGCAGTGGCATAGAGTGGAACAGAGTAGAGTGCAGTGGCGTAGAGTGGGGGTGCAGAGTAGAGTGCAGTGGCATAGAGTGGAACAGAGTAGAGTGCAGTGGCATAGAGTGGGGGTGCATAGTAGAGTGCAGTGGCATAGAGTGGAACAGAGTAGAGTGCAGTGGCATAGAGTGGGGGTGCAGAGTAGAGTGCAGTGGCATAGAGTGGAACAGAGTAGAGTGCAGTGGCGTAGAGTGGGGGTGCAGAGTAGAGTGCAGTGGCATAGAGTGGGGGTGCAGAGTAGATTGCAGTGGCATGGAGTGGGGTGGAACAGAATAGAGTGCAGTGGCATGGAGTGGAACAGAGTAGAGTGCAGAGTAGAGTGGGGTGGAACAGAATAGAGTGCAGTGGCATGGAGTGGAACAGAGTAGAGTGCAGAGTAGAGTGGGGGTGCAGAGTAGAGTGCAGTGGCATAGAGTAGGGGAGCAGAGTAGAGTGGAGTGGAACAGAGTAGAGTGCAGTGGCATAGAGTAGGGGAGCAGAGTAGAGTGGAGTGGAACAGAGTAGAGTGCAGTGGCATAGAGTGGGGGTGCAGAGTAGAGTGCAGTGGCATAGAGTGGGGGTGCAGAGTAGAGTGCAGTGGCGTAGAGTGGAACAGAGTAGAGTGCAGTGGCATAGAGTGGGGGTGCAGAGTAGAGTGCAGTGGCATAGAGTGGAACAGAGTAGAGTGCAGTGGCGTAGAGTGGGGGTGCAGAGTAGAGTGCAGTGGCATAGAGTGGAACAGAGTAGAGTGCAGTGGCATAGAGTGGGGGTGCATAGTAGAGTGCAGTGGCATAGAGTGGAACAGAGTAGAGTGCAGTGGCATAGAGTGGGGGTGCAGAGTAGAGTGCAGTGGCATAGAGTGGAACAGAGTAGAGTGCAGTGGCGTAGAGTGGGGGTGCAGAGTAGAGTGCAGTGGCATAGAGTGGGGGTGCAGAGTAGATTGCAGTGGCATGGAGTGGGGGTGCAGAGTAGAGTGGGGTGGAACAGAATAGAGTGCAGTGGCATGGAGTGGAACAGAGTAGAGTGCAGAGTAGAGTGGGGGTGCAGAGTAGAGTGCAGTGGCATAGAGTAGGGGAGCAGAGTAGAGTGGAGTGGAACAGAGTAGAGTGCAGTGGCATAGAGTGGGGGTGCAGTGTAGAGTGGAGTGGAACAGAGTAGAGTGCAGTGGCATAGAGTAGGGGTGCAGTGTAGAGTGGAGTGGAACAGAGTAGAGTGCAGTGGCATAGAGTGGGGGTGCAGAGTAGAGTGCAGTGGCATAGAGTGGGGGTGCAGAGTAGAGTGCAGTGACATGAAGTGGGGGTGCAGAGTAGAGTGGAGTGGAACAGAGTAGAGTGCAGTGGCATAGAGTGGGGGTGCAGAGTAGAGTGCAGTGGCGTAGAGTGGGGGTGCAGAGTAGAGTGCAGTGGCATAGAGTGGAACAGAGTAGAGTGCAGTGGCGTAGAGTGGGGGTGCAGAGTAGAGTGCAGTGGCATAGAGTGGGGGTGCAGAGTAGAGTGCAGTGGCATAGAGTGGGGGTGCAGAGTAGATTGCAGTGGCATAGAGTGGGGGTGCAGAGTAGAGTGGGGTGGAACAGAGTAGAGTGCAGTGGCATAGAGTGGGGGTGCAGAGTAGAGTGCAGTGGCGTAGAGTGGGGGTGCATAGTAGAGTGCAGTGGCATAGAGTGGAACAGAGTAGAGTGCAGTGGCATGGAGTGGGGGTGCAGAGTAGAGTGGGGTGGAACAGAGTAGAATGCAGTGGCATAGAGTGGGGGTGCAGAGTAGAGTGCAGTGGCATAGAGTGGGGGTGCAGAGTAGAGTGGAGTGGAACAGAATAGAGTGCAGTGGCATGGAGTGGAACAGAGTAGAGTGCAGTGGAACAGAGTAGAGTGCAGTGGCATGGAGTGGGGGTGCAGAGTAGAGTGGAGTGGAACAGAGTAGAGTGCAGTGGCATAGAGTGGGGGTGCAGAGTAGAGTGCAGTGGCATAGAGTGGGGGTGCAGAGTAGAGTGGGGTGGAACAGAGTAGAGTGCAGTGGCATGGAGTGGGGGTGCAGAGTAGAGTGGAGTGGAACAGAGTAGAGTGCAGTGGCATAGAGTGGGGGTGCAGAGTAGAGTGCAGTGGCATAGAGTGGGGGTGCAGAGTAGAGTGGGGTGGAACAGAGTAGAGTGCAGTGGCATAGAGTGGGGGTGCAGAGTAGAGTGGGGTGGAACAGAGTAGAGTGCAGTGGCATAGAGTGGGGGTGCAGAGTAGAGTGCAGTGGCATAGAGTGGGGGTGCAGAGTAGAGTGGGGTGGAACAGAGTAGAGTGCAGGGGCATGGAGTGGAACAGAGTAGAGTGCAGTGGCATGGAGTGGAACAGAGTAGAGTGCAGTGGCATAGAGTGGGGGTGCAGAGTAGAGTGCAGTGGCATAGAGTGGGGGTGCAGAGTAGAGTGCAGTGGCATGGAGTGGGGGTGCAGAGTAGAGTGCAGTGGCATAGAGTGGGGGTGCAGAGTAGAGTAGGGTGGAACAGAATAGAGTGCAGTGGCATGGAGTGGAACAGAGTAGAGTGCAGTGGAACAGAGTAGAGTGCAGTGGAACAGAGTAGAGTGCAGTGGCATGGAGTGGGGGTGCAGAGTAGAGTGCAGTGGCATAGAGTGGGGGTGCAGAGTAGAGTGGGGTGGAACAGAGTAGAGTGCAGTGGCATGGAGTGGAACAGAGTAGAGTGCAGTGGAACAGAATAGAGTGCAGTGGCATGGAGTGGGGGTGCAGAGTAGAGTGGGGTGGAACAGAGTAGAGTGCAGTGGCATAGAGTGGGGGTGCAGAGTAGAGTGGGGTGGAACAGAGTAGAGTGCAGTGGCATGGAGTGGAACAGAGTAGAGTGCAGTGGAACAGAATAGAGTGCAGTGGCATGGAGTGGGGGTGCAGAGTAGAGTGGGGTGGAACAGAGTAGAGTGCAGTGGCATAGAGTGGGGGTGCAGAGTAGAGTGGGGTGGAACAGAGTAGAGTGCAGTGGCATAGAGTGGGGGTGCAGAGTAGAGTGCAGTGGCATGGAGTGGGGGTGCAGAGTAGAGTGGGGTGGAACAGAGTAGAGTGCAGTGGCATAGAGTGGGGGTGCAGAGTAGAGTGCAGTGGCATGGAGTGGAACAGATTAGAGTGCAGTGGAACAGAATAGAGTGCAGTGACATGGAGTGGGGGGTTTAGGGTAGAGTGTATTGGTGTTGAGTGTACTGGGATAGAGTGCAGTGGCAGAGTGTTGGGTGTTGCAGAGTAGAGTGGGGTGGAACAGAGTAGAGTGCAGGGGCATGGAGTGGAACAGAGTAGAGTGCAGTGGCATGGAGTGGAACAGAGTAGAGTGCAGTGGCATGGAGTGGAACAGAGTAGAGTGCAGTGGCATAGAGTGGGGGTGCAGAGTAGAGTGCAGTGGCATAGAGTGGGGGTGCAGAGTAGAGTGGGGTGGAACAGAGTAGAGTGCAGGGGCATGGAGTGGAACAGAGTAGAGTGCAGTAGCATGGAGTGGAACAGAGTAGAGTGCAGTGGCATAGAGTGGGGGTGCAGAGTAGAGTGCAGTGGCATAGAGTGGGGGTGCAGAGTAGAGTGCAGTGGCATGGAGTGGGGGTGCAGAGTAGAGTGCAGTGGCATAGAGTGGGGGTGCAGAGTAGAGTAGGGTGGAACAGAATAGAGTACAGTGGCATGGAGTGGAACAGAGTAGAGTGCAGTGGAACAGAGTAGAGTGCAGTGGAACAGAGTAGAGTGCAGTGGCATGGAGTGGGGGTGCAGAGTAGAGTGCAGTGGCATAGAGTGGGGGTGCAGAGTAGAGTGGGGTGGAACAGAGTAGAGTGCAGTGGCATGGAGTGGAACAGAGTAGAGTGCAGTGGAACAGAATAGAGTGCAGTGGCATGGAGTGGGGGTGCAGAGTAGAGTGGGGTGGAACAGAGTAGAGTGCAGTGGCATAGAGTGGGGGTGCAGAGTAGAGTGGGGTGGAACAGAGTAGAGTGCAGTGGCATGGAGTGGAACAGAGTAGAGTGCAGTGGAACAGAATAGAGTGCAGTGGCATAGAGTGGGGGTGCAGAGTAGAGTGGGGTGGAACAGAGTAGAGTGCAGTGGCATAGAGTGGGGGTGCAGAGTAGAGTGCAGTGGCATGGAGTGGGGGTGCAGAGTAGAGTGGGGTGGAACAGAGTAGAGTGCAGTGGCATAGAGTGGGGGTGCAGAGTAGAGTGCAGTGGCATGGAGTGGAACAGATTAGAGTGCAGTGGAACAGAATAGAGTGCAGTGACATGGAGTGGGGGGTTTAGGGTAGAGTGTATTGGTGTTGAGTGTACTGGGATAGAGTGCAGTGGCAGAGTGTTGGGTGTTGCAGAGTGCCATAGAGCGGAGTTGTGCAGAGTAAAGTTGTAGTGGTTTAGACTGGAGTGGTGTAGACTGGAGTGGTGTAGAGTGCAGTGGCAAAGAGTGAACTGGTGTAGAATAGTGTGGTGCAGAGTAGAATAGAGAGGCCTAGAGAGAAGTGGTGCTGAATGAAGTGGTTCGTAGTGGAGTAGAGTGCAGTGACGCAGAATGCAGCGGTATTGTGTAAAGCGGAGTGGTGCAGCGTAGAGTGCAGTGCCATGGAATGGAGGGCGCAGAGTAGAGTGGAGTGGCATGGAGTGGAGTATGCACGGTGTGGTAGTGCACTGCCATTACAGACAACACATTTTCAATTGAAATGACCATAATATTTACCCAGACATACAGTTTTACTAATAAAACGATACGGCGCACAAATGATAATGTGTTAAAATGGCATCATCTATTGTAAGGGTTTCTTTTGATCGTATCAAAGTATTTGTTTCCAACACACTTGAGAAATAACAAAACATGCAATTAATTTGTGTTTCTAATACTGATGTATTCTGCAATACATACACAGTTTACTTAAATGCTGTGTGCTTGAAAAAACTCTGTTCTAGCCCCAGTATCCAGCACGATTGTCATATACAACCTCTCACTGCGAAGTCAGAAAGTAAGAGTAAACAAGTGCCCTTGAAAGAGATAGAGTGACATTTGACCTCTGTCTTTGAATGCACTGCAAATGTGATGAGATAAGAACAGGACTTGAGAGCACTCAGAAGGATACTGTGAATAAGGTTTGAGCAAGGGAAGGTATTGACTCGAGCTGGACAGCCTAAAAGAAATAAAGCCGCTTTGTTTGCCATAAGTGTGGCAGGGTATGCTCAGACGTGAGTCCCTTGCTCACTTTGCCACTGGATTCAAGCAAGCCGGGCTGAAGACGGCTGGAATGCCAGAAACCGGTCCTCGGAAGCTTGTTTCCGGTCCAGGGAAGGCATGGCTTGGCAGTTCGGGCTGGACTGTTCCCATGAGGCACAGGGTCAGACTGATTTGCATATGCCCATGTCTGAACTGGGGTGGCAGAGTCGGCTAAAGAACGGTGATGGATTAAACCCAGATCTGTTGACTGGGTGTGAGTGTTTGATTGGTTCAGATGCTCCGTCCATCACCACCCCCTTTTGTACCGCTTTGGCCGCCATAAGTGTGGCAGGGTATGCTCAGACGTGAGTCCCTTGCTCACATTGCCACTGGATTCAAGCAAGCCGGGCTGAAGACGGCTGTAATGCCAGAAACCGGTCCTTGGAAGCTTGTTTCCGGTCCAGGGAAGGCATGGCTTGGCAGTTCGGGCTGGACTGTTCCCATGAGGCACAGGGTCAGACTGATTTGCATATGGCCATGTCTGAACTGGGGTGGCAGAGTGGGCTAAAGAACGGCGATGGATTAAACCCAGATCTGATGACTTGGTGTGAGTGTTTGATTGGGTCAGATGCTCCGTCCATCACCACCCCCTTTTGTACAGCAAATGGAAAGCAGCAAAGCCAATAGCAAGCAGCGGGCAGATTGCATTCCTAGGTCAGCTTTCAGGATGACCCCAAGATGTCTTCAGCAAACCAGGCAACTGCGCGGTCTGGTAGGCTGAGACCTAAAACGTAACTGTGAGACCCGTAGCAGTATGCACAGTGTAAAAGAACAACAACGCACACCCTACACTGTGCAGCGTGCTACCCATCTATTGTGTTGTAGTGCATTCAGTGCTTACAACACCAATGTGGGGTGCTGAAGTGTTTCATACATACTACACCGTGTAGAGTGTGTGGCTGGAAGGGTCTTGCATTTGTTCTGATCCTGTATGGGAAGTGTTTCCACGTCGTGTGTGATCACCACGAAGGCACAGTTATGGTATTATGGGACACTGCACATAGAAGTGTGGTGAATGATGAAGTGTAAGAGTCAGGCGCACAGACTATGGGCCTCATTTATGAGGCCATGCGTCACTTTTACGCCGCCGGTGCGTCACTTTTTGTGAAGCACCAGGGGCGTAAAAAATGCACCTTGTTGCACCATATTTACAAAGTGACGCATCTAGGTAGATGCGTCACTTTGTAAACCCCTGCGCCACATTATTCCTGCGCCAGGTATAATGTATGCAAGGGGAGCGTTCTGACGCAAGAAAGGGTCGTAGAAGTGACGCAGTGAAATCTATAAGATTTCCCTGCGCCACTTCTAGGATGCAAATGCGTCAATATCTTATGCCTGCCTCACAACAGGCGTAAGACTGACGCAGGCCCTTTCACATGGGGCTTTCCCCCATGTGAAAGGACGCATTTCTGGAGTTGCGTCACTTTTGTGACACACTCCAGCAATGCGTCACTTTTGGCCTACAGATACGTCAGAAATACTGACGTATCTGTAACTCCTGGCGCCATGATGCGTCATACTGTAAATATGACGCATCATTGGTGTCGCAAGGAGGGCGCAGTGAAAAGTGACGCATCACTGTTTTTACACAGCGATGCGTCACTTCTCATAAATGAGCCCCTATGTTCTTTGGTAAGCCGGCAGCTTTGAGCAGCTCTGCCGGCCCCTTTTGGTATTTATTTTGCACTGGGTTGTCCATTCTGAAACATCTTGTTTGGTGTTTATGGTCTTGAGGAGGCGTAGGTTGGAGGGTGACATGGATGAGAGATTTGCTGGAATGGACTTTGTTACTGTCGTGGCATATCTGGTTGCCACGGTGATCCACCAAGAAACCGTCAAAGTGTATTTCAAGTTGGGACCCGTAGTCATGGATGAATTCAAAGTCCTCTGTTGGCCAACAGCATCCAGGCAAGCGCTTCAGCACCTCACACCTCATAGTAAGCGCTATATAAATGTTGTAATGTAATTAGGGCTCCCTGTTTTCCGTTTTTACCGATTTTTACACCTAAATACAAACAGAAAACATTTATTTTTGTGTCTGTATTTATTTTTAAACGTGGATAAAAACGGAAATTGGGTTGTTTTTGGAGTAATTCTAAATTCTGTTTGCCGTGGCTGCAAGCCTATAGCTGTGTGGGTTGACAGGAAAGGGGGTTAAAAAAGAATGAGATTTTAGTAAACAGGCTTTAACATCAGAAGATAATCACAAGACAGATCCTGAACTTTGCATGTTTTCAAATAAGTGCATTCATTTAACTTCAGCTGGTGTTCACAGCACTGAAACCAGACAGGCCTTCAAGCAGGAGTGCATATTTACTGGTTGAATAAATGTGGAAATATACTAATTTCACCTTTATTTTTTCACAAAGTCCAAAATAAATATGGATAAATACAGATAAAATGTGAAGAAAAAAAAATATGGATAAATACAGATAAAATGTGCAAAAAATAAATATGGATAAATACAGATAAATACAGATAAAATGTGCAAAAAATAAATATGGATAAATACAGATAAAATGTGCAAAAAATAAATATGGATAAATACAGATAAAATGTGCAAAAAATAAATATGGATAAATACAGATAAAATGTGGAAAAAAAAATATGGATAGATACAGATAAAATGTGCAAAAAATAAATATGGATAAATACAGATAAATACAGATAAAATGTGCAAAAAATAAATATGGATAAATACAGATAAAATGTGCAAAAAATAAATATGGATAAATACAGATAAAATGTGAAAAAAATAAATATGGATAAATACAGATAAAATGTGCAAAAAATAAATATGGATATATACAGACGGAAATATCCCAAAAATAAATAACATAAAACTGGGAGCCCTAAATGTAATACAGAATAATACTCCTACTGCATATTAAGGAATGAGGTGTGCATAGGAAATCCATGAAATGACATGATGTGTATAATACAGAAATACAACAGACAGTTCAGCTAATGAATGGCTCTTAGAAAAGGCTCAAAGAAAGGACCTTGAAGGAGTCAGACTGGAGCAACTTGAGCAAGCTTCCTTGAAAGGAACAACAATTAATACACTTTATTAGTACAAAGACCATAGATTATGCTTCTACTTCGCTGATTATTTTTAAATAGAAATGCTCAAAAGAAAGCGCATGTAAAAGAGAGTGCACATTTCTTTCTGCAAACAGGAATGGACGTGAATGCAGACTGGTTTCGGCCTTGTCATGCTGAACTGAATAAAGCCTTCTTTTGCAAATAAGAACACTTTAACAAAGATAAGCACTGGGTTGGACAATAGTTAGTGCATGCTGTATCTGTTGAGCTCTGAGACTCTAAATCCTAGGGGCCTCATTTATGAGGCTGTGCGTCACTTTTACGCCGCCGGTGCGTCCAGCAGCGTAAAAAATGTGCCTTGTTGCACCATATTTAGAGAGTGATCCATCTAGGTAGATGCGTCACTTTGTAAACCACTGCGCCACATTATACCTGCGCCAGGTATAATGTATGCAAGGGGGGCTTTTTGATGCAAGAAAGGGTCGTAGAAGTGACGCAGTGAAATCTATGAGATTTCACTGCGTCACTTCTAGGACGCCGTTGCGTCAAAATCTTACGCCTGCCTCACAGCAGGCGTAAGACTGACACAGGCCCTTTCACACGGGGCTTGCCCCATGTGAAAGGACGCATTGCTGGAGTTGCGTCACTTTTGTGACACACTCCAGCAATGCGTCACTTTTGCGCCATACAGATACATCAGAAATACTGACATATCTGTAACTCCTTGCGCCATGATGCGTCATACTGTAAATATGACGCATCATTGGGGTCGCAAGAAGGGCGCAAAGAAAAGTGACGCATCGCTGTTTTCACGCAGCGATGCGTCACTTTTCATAAATGAGGCCCCTAGGTTTCCTCTGTTGGAAGTTTTGTACTGCTCGCTCCACTACCCGGATGGTTAGGCGCGACACCGGTGCTAAAAGGCGCGCCCGAACCATCACGGCTACGGTCCACTAACACCTGGTTGCCCCATGGTCCCTGGACAGGTGCTGACAGTAGGTACTTCTCTTTTCCTCAAAAGTGAGAGATTCTTCAGATGTCCTGGACCCCATCTTGCTGCTCCTCACTAGGCCTGGCTGGAGTTCACGGAGTTCCTCGAAGCGGAACTACGCAAAGTGACCAAAAAACGCCACCCCGCTACGTGGAGTTCCGCAAGTGGCAGAGTGCATTTTGGTCATGCCGTTCGCTTTGATTTTCAGCGCTGGGTATAGCTCTGGCACTGTAAAATCAGCACAAATAGCGCTATGTGCAGCACATGAGGGCGCTGCTTCTTTTCTTGGCGCTCGAGTAGTTTTTCTACCCGAGCAGCAGCTTTCTCAGCGCGAACGGAAAGTTTCTCAACGTGAGCGGTCGTGAACGCCTGTGTTGAGAAATCTGACCACCCATGTTGGCAAATCTCGCTGGGAAGTGCATTTTCCTTCCTCGCCAATGTAGCCGAGTGGGAGCGAGGAAAAAACTCTGCTTCACGGAACAGTGTTTTTCAGAAAGCCACATGTTCTGTGGAGCGTGGAGTGTGGGAAACTCTGCAAATGCCGCGAACGGAGCGGAGTTCACTGCCCAGGCCCACTCCTCATTAGAAGTGAGCAGAAGTCGCAGAGTTTCATTCCATTGAGTTTGTGGGAGTTATAGAAAAACTGCTGAAGATTACTTGGAATTCCACCAACAGACATAAAATATGCTGCTTGCGCTGCAATGTAGTGCTGGTAGCGCGAGCAGCATTGAAAATCAGTGCGAACCGCACCATGCGTTGCACAAAGCGTGCGACCCTTTGAGTTGATTTTCCTGAAAATTCATTCGAGCAGCAGCAAATCTACTCGAAAGGCAGCCCTCTCTGACTGCGACCGTTCGCGCCCGCTGGAAGGCTCCATGGCGAATGGAAATCACACCAGGGGCCAGCCAATCTCGCTCGGGCTCACAAGCACACGTTGCGTACTCTCACGGAGTCTCAACTCTGGGCAATAGCTTGCTTAATCTCCACACCGGCCCCAACAGCGCTAGGATGCCTGGCTTCACCTTGGGGGTGCCCAGGAGTGGACATTTCACAGGGAAAAGCCAGGAAGGGTTCCACAGAGGTCTACAGCGCCAGGACACCCCAGTTGGGGTATTAGTGCGCTTTACAAGTACAAATTAAATTACATTACAACTGCGCATTGCAAGCGTAATGCAGTTACCCAAATTACGCCAATTTTGCGAACGGAACCATAATTCCGCCCGGCCTACTTCTCCCAGCGTCCTCTGTTCTTCCATCCGAGCTCCTCCCCCCTCGGGTCGCTGCTCCACCCCCAGTCCCTGTGACCCTGGAGATGGGATGGGGGCAGTTACCAGCCCAGATGCCCCCCACAGACACATCTTTGGTGACTGGCCTCCCCGGCCAGGCCCCTCCTGCCAGGCCTGTGGCCGTGGACTTCGGCTGCCTTCATGCTGGGGGGACAGACAGACGGCCCCTCCCTCGAGGACACACGTGTGTTCCCCACATGTGCTGCGGCCTCATCCGAGGCGAATCTGGATTTTCGCTTCTTGCTCTTTTTATTGGAGCAGAAATATCCGGGTGGCCTGAGACTGCTCGGAGGAAGGGCGTGTAGGGGGGGGGGGACAGGGGGACAGGGGGGGTGCACGCCTGACCCTGCACTCGCGACAGCTCTTCGGCAGGGTGAGTGCGGATTGACATGCACAGCGCCGCACAGCGCACCGTGCGCTCCTCGGTACATGGCCAGGCGCTGACGTCACCTCCACAATGAGTAACTCCCAGGCTCCCCCGGGGCCACGTGTTTGCACCTCCCTGGCCCTTGGCCAGGCTCGTCCCCTGCTGGGCTCCGGCGCCGCTGCTGGCCTTGAGTGAGCGGCCAGAGAGCAGGCAGGGGGGGCAAAGAGAGAGGGGGAAGGGCTGGGACTACAGGCACAGGGAGGAGAGAGGCCTCTGCAGGCACAGGCAGGAGAGAGGCCTCTGCAGGCACAGGCAGGAGAGAGGTCTCTGCAGACACAGGCAGGAGAGAGGTCTCTGCAGGCACAGGCAGGAGAGAGGTCTCTGCAGACACAGGCAGGAGAGAGGTCTCTGCAGACACAGGCAGGAGAGAGGTCTCTGCAGGCACAGGCAGGAGAGAGGCCTCTGCAGGCACAGGGAGGAGAGAGGCCTCTGTGGAGAGAGAGAGGCCTCTGCAGGCACAGGCAGGAGAGAGGCCTCTGCAGGCACAGGGAGGAGAGAGGCCTCTGCAGGCACAGGCAGGAGAGAGGTCTCTGCAGGCACAGGGAGGAGAGAGGCCTCTGTGGAGAGAGAGAGGCCTCTGCAGGCACAGGCAGGAGAGAGGCCTCTGCAGGCACAGGGAGGAGAGAGGCCTCTGCAGGCACAGGCAGGAGAGAGGCCTCTGCAGGCACAGGGAGGAGAGATGCCTCTGCAGGCACAGGGAGGAGAGAGGCCTCTGCAGGCGCAGGCAGGAGAGAGGTCTCTGCAGGCAGGAGAGAGGCCTCTGCAGGCACAGGGAGGGAAGAGGCCTCTGCAGGCACAGGCAGGAGAGAGGTCTCTGCAGACACAGGCAGGAGAGAGGTCTCTGCAGGCGCAGGCAGGAGAGAGGTCTCTGCAGGCACAGGCAGGAGAGAGGCCTCTGCAGGCACAGGCAGGAGAGAGGCCTCTGTGGGGAGAGAGAGGTCTCTGCGGGCACAGGCAGGAGAGAGGTCTCTGCAGGCACAGGCAGGAGAGAGGCCTCTGCAGGCACAGGCAGGAGAGAGGCCTCTGCAGGCACAGGCAGGAGAGAGGTATCAGCAGGCACAGGCAGGAGAGTGGTATCTGCAGGCACAGGCAGGAGAGAGGCCTCTGCAGGCACAGGCAGGAGAGAGGTCTCTGCAGGCACAGGGAGGAGAGAGGTCTCTGCAGGCAGGAGAGAGGTCTCTGCAGGCACAGGCAGGAGAGAGGCCTCTGCAGGCACAGGCAGGAGAGAGGTCTCTGCAGGCACAGGGAGGAGAGAGGTCTCTGCAGGCGCAGGCAGGAGAGAGGTCTCTGCAGGCACAGAGAAGAGAGAGGTCTCTGCAGGCACAGGCAGGAGAGAGGCCTCTGCAGGCACAGGCAGGAGAGAGGCCTCTGCAGGCACAGGCAGGAGAGAGGTCTCTGCAGGCACAGGCAGGAGAGAGGTCTCTGCAGACACAGGCAGGAGAGAGGTCTCTGCAGACACAGGCAGGAGAGAGGTCTCTGCAGGCGCAGGCAGGAGAGAGGCCTCTGCAGGCACAGGCAGGAGAGAGGCCTCTGCAGGCACAGGCAGGAGAGAGGTATCTGCAGGCACAGGCAGGAGAGAGGCCTCTGCAGGCACAGGCAGGAGAGAGGCCTCTGCAGGCACAGGCAGGAGAGAGGTATCTGCAGGCACAGGCAGGAGAGAGGTCTCTGCAGGCACAGGGAGGAGAGAGGTCTCTGCGGGCACAGGGAGGAGAGAGGTCTCTGCAGGCACAGGCAGGAGAGAGGCCTCCCCAGGCGCAGGCAGGAGAGAGGCCTCTGCAGGCACAGGCAGGAGAGAGGTCTCTGCAGGCACAGGCAGGAGAGAGGTCTCTGCATGCACAGGCAGGAGAGAGGTCTCTGCAGACACAGGCAGGAGAGAGGCCTCTGCGGGCGCAGGCAGGAGAGAGGCCTCTGCAGGCACAGGCAGGAGAGAGGCCTCTGCAGGCACAGGCAGGAGAGAGGTATCTGCAGGCACAGGCAGGAGAGAGGCCTCTGCAGGCACAGGCAGGAGAGAGGCCTCTGCAGGCACAGGCAGGAGAGAGGTATCTGCAGGCACAGGCAGGAGAGTGGTATCTGCAGGCACAGGCAGGAGAGAGGCCTCTGCAGGCGCAGGCAGGAGAGAGGTCTCTGCAGGCACAGGCAGGAGAGAGGTCTCTGCAGGCACAGGCAGGAGAGAGGCCTCTGCAGGCACAGGCAGGAGAGAGGCCTCTGCAGGCACAGGCAGGAGAGAGGTATCTGCAGGCACAGGCAGGAGAGTGGTATCTGCAGGCACAGGCAGGAGAGAGGCCTCCCCAGGCGCAGGCAGGAGAGAGGCCTCTGCAGGCACAGGCAGGAGAGAGGTCTCTGCAGGCACAGGCAGGAGAGTGGTATCTGCAGGCACAGTCAGGAGAGAGGCCTCTGCAGGCACAGGCAGGAGAGAGGTCTCTGCAGGCACAGGCAGGAGAGAGGTCTCTGCAGACACAGGCAGGAGAGAGGTCTCTGTAGGCACAGGCAGGAGAGAGGCCTCTGCAGGCACAGGGAGGAGAGAGGCCTCTGTGGAGAGAGAGAGGCCTCTGCAGGCACAGGCAGGAGAGAGGCCTCTGCAGGCACAGGCAGGAGAGAGGCCTCTGCAGGCACAGGCAGCAGAGAGGCCTCCCCAGGCGCAGGCAGGAGAGAGGCCTCCCCAGGCGCAGGCAGGAGAGAGGCCTCTGCAGGCACAGGCAGGAGAGAGGTCTCTGCAGGCACAGGCAGGAGAGAGGCCTCTGCAGGCGCAGGCAGGAGAGAGGTCTCTGCAGGCACAGGCAGGAGAGAGGCCTCTGCAGGCGCAGGCAGGAGAGAGGCCTCCCCAGGCGCAGGCAGGAGAGAGGCCTCTGCAGGCACAGGCAGGAGAGAGGCCTCTGCAGGCGCAGGCAGGAGAGAGGCCTCGGCAGACACAGGGAGGAGAGAGGCCTCTGCAGGCACAGGCAGGAGAGAGGCCTCTGCAGGCACAGGCAGGAGAGAGGCCTCTGCAGGCACAGGGAGGAGAGAGGCCTCTGCAGACACAGGCAGGGGAGAGGTCTCTGCAGGCACAGGCAGGAGAGAGGTCTCTGCAGGCACAGGCAGGAGAGAGGTCTCTGCAGGCACAGAGAGGAGAGGTCTCTGCAGGCACAGGCAGGAGAGAGGCCTCTGCAGGCACAGGCAGGAGAGGTCTCTGCAGGCAGAGGGAGGAGAGAGGTCTCTGCAGGCACAGGCAGGAGAGAGGTCTCTGCAGGCACAGGCAGGAGAGAGGTCTCTGCAGGCACAGGGAGGAGAGAGGCCTCTGCAGGCACAGGCAGGAGAGAGGCCTCGGCAGACACAGGCAGGAGAGAGGCCTCGGCAGACACAGGCAGGAGAGAGGCCTCTGCAGGCACAGGCAGGAGAGAGGTCTCTGCAGGCACAGGCAGGAGAGAGGTCTCTGCAGGCACAGGCAGGAGAGATGCCTCTGCAGGCACAGGCAGGAGAGAGGCCTCTGCAGGCACAGGGAGGAGAGAGGCCTCTGCAGACACAGGCAGGGGAGAGGTCTCTGCAGGCACAGGCAGGAGAGAGGTCTCTGCAGGCACAGGCAGGAGAGAGGTCTCTGCAGGCACAGAGAGGAGAGGTCTCTGCAGGCACAGGCAGGAGAGAGGCCTCTGCAGGCACAGGCAGGAGAGAGGTCTCTGCAGGCAGAGGGAGGAGAGAGGTCTCTGCAGGCACAGGCAGGAGAGAGGTCTCTGCAGGCACAGGCAGGAGAGAGGTCTCTGCAGGCACAGGGAGGAGAGAGGCCTCTGCAGGCGCAGGCAGGAGAGAGGCCTCTGCAGGCACAGGGAGGAGAGAGGCCTCTGCAGGCGCAGGCAGGAGAGAGGCCTCTGCAGGCACAGGCAGGAGAGAGGCCTCTGCAGGCGCAGGCAGGAGAGAGGTCTCTGCAGGCACAGGCAGGAGAGAGGCCTCTGAAGACACAGGAAGGAGAGAGGCCTCTGCAGGCGCAGGCAGGAGAGAGGTCTCTGCAGGCACAGGCAGGAGAGAGGGGACTCTACGGACAGATGCAGTGCCAAGTAAGAGCTTTCCATGCACAGGCAGCCCCAGGGGGGGTCCGCGCGCACAGGGGACACCCAGCAAGGCCTTCTGTGCCAGCACGTGGCCGGCGTGGTCCACATTTCCCCTTTTGAAGTTTACGTTTATGTTTTTCATCCTCGTATAAACTTGCAGATGCAGACGTGTGTTCTTGTTTAGAGCGCAGTAACGTGCGCAGCAGGCACGGGAATAGAACAAATAAAGGAAGACCCCCCGCCGGGCCCCACGCCTCCCAACGTGGCCTTCACCCCCCCACCCCCCCCCCCGTTGCCTCTGCGGGCCCTAGGGGGGGGGGGGGGCTCTCAGAATCCTCCGTGGCCCCCCCCTGGCCCCTGCTTCCTTCCCTCACCCCAGGATGAGGCCGCCCTCCCATCCGCGCGCAGCCGGACACGCACCGCCCCCCGCTGGGATGACCCCGTCCGAGGGGGCAGGAGCAGGACACAGCCCGGAGGATGCTCGTCCTCAGCATCCTCTCTGATGCGGGCCTGGGGGTGGTCAGGGCCACAGGTGGCCGTGTGAGGGGCCAGGGCCACAGGTGGCCGTGTGAGGGGCCAGGGCCACAGGTGGCCGTGTGAGGGGCCAGGGCCACAGGTGGCCGTGTGAGGGGCCAGGGCCACAGGTGGCCGTGTGAGGGGCCAGGGCCACAGGTGGCCGTGTGAGGGCCACAGGTGGCCGTGTGAGGGGCCAGGGCCACAGGTGGCCGTGTGAGGGGCCAGGGCCACAGGCGGCCATGTGAGTGCCCAGGGCCACAGGTGCCCGTGTGAGGGGCCATGGCCACAGGTGCCCGTGTGAGGGGCCATGGTCACAGGTGGCCGTGTGAGGGGCCGTGGCCACAGGCGGAGGCGGCCTGCGCAGGACCCGTGCACTCCAGGCATGCTCCCGCCCATGCTTGCAGCTCGGAAGGGGGGGGGTGAAGCACTGTGCGTGAAACCTGCAATTTGATGATCTTTACAGCATGCGCATAAACCCACCGAGCTACCGTCGGTATTGTTAATGGTTCAGTCATATATTCACACTAGTTAGTATATTCCCCATGGAATATGAAATGATTCGAGCCACCAAGATTTGGGATGCGATGGAATGGACCCGGAGAACCGCAAAACAAGCATCAAATATCCAAACAAAATACAAAGAAAAACGTTCCAAAGTAAAAAGATAAGACAACTATCAAAAGTGGTGAGCAACTAAACATAGATTTAACAATCAAAGAAAAGCTTCTCTCAAAGATGGTGAACAATAACAGACGCATCGTGCCATATTTGGGGCTTCTCAGCACCATAGAGTTTAATAATGTACTTTACAGTCGTCGTGATTTTTCAGCAGTGAAGCCTGCGGTGCAACACAACCAAAGGGGCTCCCTGCCAGCTAAGGGGGAGGGTGGGTGGGAGGGGGAGAGGGGGGTGATTGCCTTGTTCCCATACCTTTCGCCCACCACTCAGCAACAACCCCAATTTTTAGAAAACAATACTTTTTACAACAATGTAATAAAAACCTATTTTTCTGCCCTGCTTCATGGACGTGACACTCCGTAGATAAAGGCTACCTAAGGCATCACCACCCTGGGGGCGGCCATGTTGTGGGGGGGGGGGGGTACTGGGGGTGTATCTGTAAATAAATCTTGGGGGGCTGTATCTGTAAATCAAGGAAGCTTGCCCCGTTCGGCACATTCTTACAGCCCATAGCAATGAGCTGTAACTATATAAGGACAGGTATGTGGGGGCAAGCATTCAACCCCCTCAGGGTGTCCAGCGTGTGTCCAGAAGGGTTGGACCCAGCCCATGTTATCAGAACAATCCGTAAGGTAACGTGCAACTCATTGAAAGTACTTTTTATGTCATTTTCTATCCTGGGCTGATAGTGTGACCCTGACCCAGCCCTCCTGGCCCCAGACAGACGCCCCTGCGGCACTTGGCCTCTATTCGTTTTCCCTCTTGACTATTTGGAAAGTGCTCTTGTGGTTTGTGCTTGGTTTTCACCCGGGCCAAGCTCTTGTAGTTGTGTATATATGTGTCTAGTCTGTTATGTTCTCTGCAGCGCTTGTGACACGGGGGGTGTCCTACTTCTAGGCACATTGGCGCTTCGGCCAGAACAAAAGGTGATTTACATGGAAACTCTCCCTGTCTTGAGCATCAGCTCTTCTAGCCTGGGATGGGCCGCACCATGGCAGGGTGGGAAGAGAGGGGGGTGAGGTCACTCAAGCCAGAAGGAGCCAGAGAATGAGGGAGCCCAGGACAGAGGGGGGGTTCATGACCCAGTCAGGAGGAGACAGGGGTCTCCAGCCCTGAGACTCCCCAAGTCAGAATCCACTGAGCCAGCAGGTGGAGGGTACAGACTCAACCTGATGCTTTAATGCAGAGAGGTGTCATTTAAACTCCAAGGGCCATAATACACAAGTGCCCCCGCGGGTGGAAGGGGGAGGGGGGTGCGAAAGAGGATCACAGGCTTTTGCGCCTGCTTTGAACACCCCCGGGGCACTTTGGTATCACAGCAGGAGCCGCAGACACTTGTGTGGCCGCTTCGGTAACAGAGATAGGGCCCAATTCACAGAAGTAATCTGAGACAAAATCCTAAACTTACTACTTTTGGTATTCACAGAAGGCATTTAGTAGTAGTAAAGTTAGGATTTTGTCTTAAGTCTGTCTTAAGTCAAACTTAAGTCAAACTTAAGACAAAATCCTCACTTTTAGTTCTGTAAATCGGCCCCATATCGCTTTCACACATGTAGCGCCAACGCTGTCATAAGGCGCTGTGCCATCATTTGCAGGGGGCGGGCTCCCACGCAAATAAAGGAATCACTTTGTCTCTGCACCTGCGCAGTATTATCGCCGTGGGCACAGAGGCAAACATGCCTTTAGAAGGCGCACTTTCAGTGTGTCATAGAAAGATAGTGCACTGTCAGTGTGCGTTTTAAATGCAGCCCTCTGAAGGGTTGAAAGGGGGTCCCATACACCCCCAGACATCCCCATCCACAGACACTCACTGCACCTGCCGGCAAGGGGTTCTCTCTCCCGTCTTGAAAGTGCAGGCAGGTTGCCGACAGGGCCAGACTGGCTGTAGCAGGCACCGGGCAATCCCCCGGTGGGCCGCAAGAGTGCGGGCCGGTTTTGGGCGACGAAAACAGTAGTTTGGAAGGAAGGAAGTTCCATTGCATTAAAAGGGGTTCTAAAGGAAATACAAAACACATGCCATGGCTATAAGCTAATATCCAGCCCCTGCAGCCTGGAAACGAGCAGAGTGCATCAACGCTGATGAAAGTGGCTACAAACCTAAAAGGGAGATAGCATGACCCACTTTGTGTCCAGAGATGAAGGGAGGCTGAGAAGAGCTGGGACCCAAGTTGCCTCAGCACCATGCGTAGGGCAACATTCTGCTCGCTCAGGGTCATGAAAGTACTGAGAGGGAAACTTTTCAAGCAGGACGAAGGCTGGACGTGAACTCCCCTGGTCCGATTACTTGGGTGTGGGAAACATCCTTTACAACGCAACTGTTACAACGCACTACCATTACGACGCAACCATTACGACGCAAGTCATTACAACGACTTGCGCTGGGGGGCGCTCTAGGATAGGGAATAGTTTTAATTTACTATCCAACACCTTCCCTACTATCCACGGGGACTGGAGTTGGAATAGAAAATTAAATTATTCACTATCCAGCGCCCCACAACGCAAGTCGTAACTTGCGTTGTAAAACTTGCGTCGTAAAGGCATGCGTTGTAATAGCATGCGTTTTAACGACATACATCCCTTGGGTGTGGGTGAGTGAGTTGCAAGACATTGTTCTTCCATGAATGAATTTGTGTTTGAGGAAATGTGTGTGTGGATTGGAATGGATGGACAGATAGATAGATGGAAGGGTATAGTGACAGATGACTGTAATGTGCTACTTATCACCACTTTTGAGTGTGGAAGGAGCAAGACTCTTGAGAGGGGAAGCCTCATGTGAGTCCTGCTGCTGCTCCCTCCCTCAACAGCTATAATTAAGGCTCCCCGGTTTCCGTTTTTACAGATAAATACAGACAGAAAACATAAATTTTCTCGTCTCTATTTATTTTTAAATGTGGATAAAAACTGAAACTGGGTTGCTTTTTGAGTAATTCTAAATACTGTCTGTCATGACTGCCAGGCCAATGGAGGTGTGGGTTGATAGATACGAAGTTAAAAAAGAAAGTATTTTTTAGTAAAGAGGCTTTAACAGCAGTAGATATGCACAAGGCTGATACTGAAATTTGCATATCTTCATATAAGTTCCCTGATTTATCTTCTGTGGGTGTTCACAGCACTGAAACCTGGAAGAAAATCAAGCATCAGGGCCTATTTATTAAATAAATGTGAAAATTTAATAATTTCAGCTGACTTTTTCCAGAAAATCCAAAATAGATATGAATAATTACAGAAACAATTATCAAAAAATAAATATGGATAAATACAGACGGAAATGGCAAAAAAAAAATGCCATAAAACCGGGAGCCCTAGTTATAATAAACAGATAGCATGGTTTTCACACCCACAATCATAAACAAAGGTGTCTATCCAGCACAAAAAAAGAATAAATCAATGTTTTGTGAGAACAATCACTCAAAATAAGTCTTGTGGCTTACGGCCTGATTTAGACATCCGCGGGCGGGTTACTCCGTCACAACAGGGACCAATATCATGTCCGCCGAAATATAAAACTCATATTATCCTATGGAATTTACATTTCGGCGGATGGGAAATCCGTCACTGCTGTGTAGGAGTAACCCCTCCGCCGAGATCAAAATCCGACCCTTAGTTATTTTCCTGTCCAGTCATTATAACATGAATATTGCGTACAGTACTGAAGAAAAAAAAACAGTGACGGGTTGAATGCTCCAATTAATCTCGTCCACTAATAATTATTCAGGCTGCATTCCAGTCCATACTTTTGTGCCCACTATGCAAATGCAAACACCAAACGTACGCATATCAGACTAATGGGCACATTACCAAAGGTGGCGATAGGCAATTATCGCCGGGTTAGCGGCCGTTTTCGGCCGTTTTCGGCCGCTAAACGGCGATACTTCTATCGCTCTATTAGCAAGCTGTCGCTAACTGATGTTAGCGACAGCTTTTAGGCGATAGCGAGCGGTTTGGGGTCCGCTTTGCATGTCAGCGATATTTATCGCTAATGACATGCAAAGTGGGCGTACCCAACCTGTTAGCAACTGAAAGCAGTCGCTAACGTCGCTATCGCCTATTAGCAAGGCAGGCGTAGGGATGGAAATATTCCCGCTAACGCCAAAAACTAACGCCTGCTCTCACCAGTTCTTAGCCATGTTATCCAATGGGAGGTGGATAACATGGATAGCATTTTGTCGCTAATGCGTGAATATCGCTGTATTCTCAGCGATATTCATGCTATCGCTGTAAAATGTATCGCTTTAGAGATAAATTCGGGAACCGTTCCGTCACCAGCACAGCCCACCCGAGGCTCGTGACGGAACGATTCTGTCACGAGCACGCAACGGGTTAAATACCTTGCAAAAACAAGAGACAACCGGCGTTTGACAAAACAGGATCAGTTTGTTTAATTAAGCGATGTGGCCCGGGGCACAGTCACAGGCATAGGGTCTGTTGAGTGTCTCAATTTACAATCGGTCTAACACAGACTTTTATACAGTTCATTGAAGGTAATAAAATGTTTCTGGCGATCCTTTTATGGTAAGGAATGTGTACCTCTGTCTTTGGAGCCATAAATTAAGATATTGGATGAGGAATCCAGGTGGGCATTGTCCCAGTGTGGACACAGTGCGGCCAGTGGGTAACATGCACAGATGTCTGGTATGGGGAGCACGTCATCACTGTTTGTATTGTCTGTGCTGTGTTTTGGTTGGCTGAGTATTCCTAACTTCATGTGGGATGTGACTTTAAGGTGTTTTGAGAACACGCGCACCCCTCCGTCAATGTGTGGATTATCGGGGCCTATCTCACTGGACCATTGTGGTGTTGCTGGGCCTATCTGTGGGATCCATGTGGGATTTCCTGTTCACACGCTTGTCTGCTGGCTACGTTCCACCCCCTGTGACCTAGCAATCAGTGACCACGGGCCTGTGTCTCAGGGCCTGCTTGACAACGTATTTCTGAGTCGGGTTGACGTGGAGTTCACAACGGGCGAGTTCGTCAATAAAGATGCAATTTTGTTTTTATACATGAATGTATCGTTATTCATATTGACGTTGACTTTCTCTATATTAAC
Organism: Lissotriton helveticus; assembly: GCF_964261635.1. Taxonomy (NCBI): domain Eukaryota; kingdom Metazoa; phylum Chordata; class Amphibia; order Caudata; family Salamandridae; genus Lissotriton; species Lissotriton helveticus. The sequence continues at coordinate 32,861,740 of NC_136067.1, read as the reverse complement.
ACTGGCACTGCTTAAATTCCCCTCTAGTACGTATCGAGCTCTATACAGGCGCAGATATCAGCAGCAAGTACACTAACCTTGTGGGCGACCTATGGTTACAATCTGTGACATGCATAGCGCAGATTAGGATACAGCTGCATCACAAGATGCCTGTAGACGTACAGAACGGATATATCTGCACGTCACAGGGGTGCCAGATGTACATAGATAGCTCCGTGATGCCCCATTGCTGTTGTAACAGTGCATTGTGCAGATCAGGATAGAGGTGCCTTGAGAGAGCTCGTGGATGCTTCAATGTGAGGATAGCTTTGTACGGGGCAGGTAAGGAGAGCTCAGAGGACAATCCAGTGCTAAAGTAATTGTGCACCGGAAAGGTCAGGATATAGGTGCATTGTGAGAACGTGGTGCTCGTCTCAGGGGTAGGAGAGCCTTGCATGGGCAGGTGAGGACAGAGGTGCATCATGAGAGTTTGTGAAGGTCTCACAGCTAGGCGAGGTAGGTGAGGGTAGGAGTTTGTCGTGAGAGCTCAGTGCATGTCTTGATCTTAGCATGGTTTTGAATGGGACACAGCAGATCTAGAGTGCACAGTGAGAGCGTGAGCGCATGGCACGCGTCTTAGTGCTAGCCCAGCTTTCCGTGGACTAGGTGAGAGTAAGAGTATGTCGTGAGAGCTCAAGCACTTCCCCCTCATCTCTTTGCTCCCCTTCACCGCCAAGATCTTCAAGAAAGTATTAAACCACCAACTTGCGGAACAACAATCTCCCAGATATCGTCCAGTCGGGATTCCGTGCCAACCACAGCAACAAATCCTCCCTCATCCCTGCCAAAGACGGCATCAGTGGTCTCCTGAACGGAGGGGAAACAGCATCCCTGAGCCCCCTCATCCTCTCTGTGGTCTTCGAGACCGTATCCTACTACAGGCTCATCGAGAGTCTTACCCACAACGAAATTCAGGGACACGCCCTCAGGTGGATCACCTCATTCCTCACCGGAAGAACCCAGAGAATCCTTCTTCCTCCCTACAGTTCCAAACACAAAATCACCAGCTGTGGCGTCCTTCATGGCTCATCCCTAAGCCTGACCCTGTTCAACACCTACACGGCTCCCCTGGTCGACTGCGTCAGAGCTCACAGACTAAACATCATCGACTATGCAGATGACACCCAGCTCATCCTCTCGCTATCGGAAAAGCCCGCGGCCACGTGGACCATTTTCCACAGATGTATGATGGACATTGCCGATTGGATGAAACTCAACTGCCTGAAACTCGACACCGATAGATCGGAGGTTCTGCTGTTCGGGAACAACACTTCCACGTGGATCGAGCCATGGTGGCCTTCAGAACTAATTCCCACTCCTACAGACCAGGCCCGCAACCTCGGCATCATCCTGGACAGCAAGCTCACCAAGAAAAACCAGATCAACACAGTCTCCTCCACCTGCTTCCTCACTCTGTGCATGCTTCACAAGATTTTCAGATGGCTCCTGGTTGACACCAGAGGTACCATCGCCCAAGCCATGGTCACCAGCCGGCTGGACTACACAGCACACTCTGGTATAGATGCATCAACAATGCCATTTGCGATTCCTTATTAGCGAAAAATAAGGATTCGCCAATAAGGAATAGCAAAAGGCTATGCATGTAGAAATCACAAAAATACTAGCAATTTCTAAACATTCCTTAATTGCGACTCACAAATTGCGAGTCGCAATTAAGGAATACCTCCCCATTCATTACTATGGGTCTAAAGGCCCATAGGAATGAATGGGAAGACATTCTCAATTTGCGATTCTCAATTAGAGAATCGCAAATTGAGAATGCAATTTCAAGGGTGCCAGGGTGTCCAAAGGACACCTGTTATACCCCTGAAATCTGCATATGAGAACATCTTGCACACATACATGCCCCAAGGGCATGCGTGTGTGTAAAATAGAACTTTGAAAAATGCACTTCAGTGCATTTTTCAAAGTTTTTGCAAATTACCATGAAGTTCACCTTCATGGTAATTTGCGCCCCCTAATAGCGAAATCGCAATTTTTTTTACTTTGATGCATTGCAATTAAGGAATCTTAATTTCCGATTCCTTAAATCCTACTTCTTCAACTCCGCCCCTCACGCTTGCTGCTGGAATTCAGGAAAGGCTCAAAACCTGGCTGTTCGCAGCACGAGCCACAGTGACTGGACATACTGACGGGTGATTAGCCGTGCTTTATAAATCTGGTGATTGATTGTCAACAAAATACCTGCAGACGGCCATTTTGTTTTATGAACAAGGTCTCAACCCTACTGAGTGCTACAACAGCTTTGCACAAGTCATTTGCGGATAGAGGTGCATTATGAGAGCTGAGCACATCTCGGTGCTAGGTACCCTTGTGTGAGGAGCTTAGAAGCACTGAGACAGCCTCAGGGATGTCTTTGGGATGGCACAGCCCCTTGAAGCCTCACATGCAGGCTTCCACGCGCTGTAACACTTTAAGAATCACTCCAGATCCCTTCTCTCAACCTCCCACTGTATCTCATCCAGCACACCCCCCCTGGGAGCCAGTCCTGGCTCCCACTGCAGGAAAGAGACAGAATCTGATCTCTATGGGATGAGAACATGGAAAACATCTGTGCTTTACACATAATGAAAGTGAAAGCAGGGAGGTTTCCCCACTCCTCACCCCTCTCTTCTGCACGTGTGGCCTCCCCAAGAAACAGACTGTCAGCCTTCCCATCAGGCCATGGGGAGCAGAGAGCCCACTGCTCATTGGACCCCCAAGGGCTGCCTCTGATGAGAATCAAAAACAGACCTCAGCCTCATACTTATATTTTGCTTCCTGTACCTAAAGGGGTCCCCACTCCAACGACGTGTAAGCTGTGACCGCCCAGCCCCCCGTTCCTTCCTGCACCGCTGAGGCCTTGGATACGACCCTAAGTGAATTTTAATATAATTTTAATATATAGCTTGTGCTTCGCCTAAGGAAGTTAGAGCGCATTCCATCGACCCCAGATTACATAACACAACGTCAGACTATTTTTTTGGTAGGCGGAAGGAGATCATGATCCGTATGTACAAAAAAGTAGAAATTTCAATTAGGAAATCGCAATTCCTAATGTTATGTAAGAAAAGTTACAAATATTAAATAGTGATTCCGAGTGATCGCAAATCGACCTACCTCATAAATATTAATTAGGTGGGTCCAATTGGCGACCCATCAGGAATCGCAGCCAGGGACGGTGGCCTGCTTTGGTCAGCATACCACCATGTCTGTGATTGCTTTTCAATAAACAAATCTTGAGTGTGGTAGAGTAAAGTGTAGTAGAGTGCAGCGGCATACAATGCAGGGTCGTAGAATATTGTGGCATACATTATACTGTTGCATAGTAGAGTGCAGTGGTGCAGAGTGCAGTGGTGCTGAGAGCAGGGATGAAGAGTAGATGAGTAGAGTAGACTACAGTGACGTAGAGTGCAGGGATGCAGAGTAGAGTGCGGTGGTCTACAGCCTCCGTCTCCCTCTTGCTCGATCACACAGTGAAACGTTGGCGGACGCTCCTTCTCCTACCTCACTGCAAAGTCCTGTAACGACCTCCCCCTTCACCTTCGGACCGCACCCTCTCTGCCGGAATTCAGGTAAGCTCTCAGGACCTGGCTGTTTGACTGAACCCACCTGAAGCAGTAAGACCCTCAAGGCCTGGATACCCTGTAGGGTGATTAGTCGCGCTTTCCAAATCCAGATTGATCGATTCATTGAAGGACAAAGTTCAGAAAACAAGATCAAATTTCCAGATGACAGAACAATCTTCAAGATGCTTAATATATTCTAGGTTATAAAGACAATTCTGGAGAGAGGCGCACGATCAAAACGATCAAAACCAAACCCCACAGTGACAGAGTCGTGGCGCGCCCGCTCCACGCGCTGTCTGCCCGGGGACAACCTGAGGCTCAAAACAGGACAATGTTTACAAACAGAAAGAGTGAGAATCAGAAACACTGTGAAACTACACAAACATTGCCCCTATGTACCAAGATAGACAGACACTATAGGAAATATTGTGCTGACATCAAAGATGCCTCAGAAATACCCTGGAACCATTGGAATAGAATCAACGACCCCCCCCCTCCCCGAACACTGTATGAAAGAACACTGTGGCTTAGAATTCGGTTTAGGGCCTTGCTTAAAACACACTTATACACTGCATAGATCATAGGATCTCTTTCATGCTGTGTCACTGTTAGCTTTCAGCGCAGGGACATGCCGTGATGGCATTACTGAGCGCTTTACAAGCTCTTTATTATTATTATTTATTTATTAGAATACATCAATCACCACAATATAACTCAAAGCTGTCCTCACATCACATAACTATTCTTAGGTGTAAATGTCAGTGTTCTAATGAAGGCTGGAATGTTCCACAGGATGCTCAAGCAAGTGTTCCTTCAAATGTTTACATTTTCTCCTCGTGTTTGTTCCATTGCCAGTCTCTGAAAGGGTGTGCATCGTGTGGCTGTCGGACTAGTGCTGTACAAAACAGCCTGGGCTCGGATTAACAATCCAGTCAGAAAGGCCGCACGATGACACACTTGTTATGTTATGTTATTAAGCCAAAGCGACTTCTCTTTTTCCAAGCATTCCACGGCTCTCCGGTGCAAGTTGGTAATACTATAATAATAATCCACATTTGTAAAGCGCGAACAATCACCCGTAAGGGTCTCTAGGCACTGGGGGCCGTCCGGAAGATTAAGCAAGCTATTGCCCAGAGTCACATGGTGCTGGGCTAACCTGCTGCCGGAGCAGCCGGGGATCGAACCGTGGTCCCCAGATTCCAGCATCAGTCGCCCTGGCCGCTGCACCACACCTCTCCCTCTATGCAAACTAATACAAGTTTATTCGCCCGGTTTTAGGTGAACTCAGTGATCTGTTATGTTATGTGTACTTGTAAAGCTCACCACTCACCCAGGAGGGTTCCTGGCGCTATATCAGGAGCTCTACGGGCTGAGCCAGACCCGGGGTTAGGTGAAGAAAGAGGGCTTCAGTTTTATGCACTGTATCGACGATTTACACTTCTATCGTATATTATTTCCCTGTGTGCATACCATTTTTTCCTTGTGTATCCATTGTCCATGCAAACTTTGTGAAGCGCTTAGATGTCCTGCAGTCACCAGTGGGTAGTTATAGTTAGGACCATGTTTCCATTGGCAATTTTTTTTTTGACTTGTCTATATCTTTGGTGCCATTTGACAAAGCTTCAGTAAATTTTCCAAATGAGTGTCAGGTTAGGCCATGTTGTGCATGGAAACTTTTGGGGTGATCTGTCAAATGCGGGCAGAGAGAAAGGAGGGTAAAAGATAAGCGTTTCCCATGTTAAATACCATTGACTCTTTAGACACGCCTGCAGACCGAACCGCTGAGCGGAATTACACCAAATTTGGCAGAAAGCTGGCTTTTGGTCCCGGGATAGTGGTTTTATTATTTGGTGTAAATCTGTTCAGTAGTTGTTGAAAAATTTAAGGAAATCCAAATTTGTATTATTGTGGATGTGACGACGTTGTGAGGAATGATGACCTTCTGGAGAGACCTGATTGGCTGCAAACACTCCAACCAGGAAGTGTTGGCAGCCATTTTGGGACTCATCTTCAGCCGAGTTCCAAAAATAACACGGAATAAATAAAAAGGGGGCAGGGTAAGAATGCCCTGACCCACAAAGCATTGGCCATAGGGTCTAATAAGGCCAATAACTGGGCAAAAAAGCATTTTTTTAGTGTTCAAGGCGAAATATGTGCATATTCACAAATAATGTGTGAATTCAAAAAAGTAAAACAAGCGCGGTCTCCCACGCTTGTTTTTCAAGAAGCACCTAGGTGGGCCTAGTTCCAGGGGCATGCGGTATACATAAAAAACAGAGGGGGGGCACACGTGCCCCCATCTTGTTAATGCATCGGGACCACCACTTCCCTCAGGGCTCTTGTTAAAAATAAACATGGGGCATGGCGGGCCCTAGAAACCACCACCTCTCCAAGGCTATCATCAAGGAATAATATAGGGGGGCCACGCAGATGCCCTGGGAACCACCACCTCCCCAGGGCTAAAATAAAGGGTCCAGCCCTGGGGACATAATCTCCCTGAGTCTGCATGGGCCCTTCCGGGGCCATCTACAGCCCCGGGAAACACCACCTCCCTGGGACCGGCCTGCGCAGATGAAAGGATCCGGGGCGCGAGGCCTCCTTCTTCACTATGTCCCAGGGATGACTCCTGCTTTGTCCCTGTGTGCCTACCCCCAGGACATAGCAGTTTGCTTTTGCTTGGCAGGAGCTGGCAGTTCCCACCAGGCAAAAGCAAAAGCTCCACTTCCAGCAAGCGGGTGCTGTCAACGCGCTCCCACTAGCTTGAGGCAGAAGTTTAATCTCTTTCCCTGCCCACAGACATGCGGGCAAGGAAAGAGATGGAACTATTGCTCTTGCACACACGGATCTGCATTTCCAGCAGCACCCTGAGTGCAATCACAATAATGCCTCCTCCCGCAGGTGGCGGGGAGCTGGCTGGGACAGTGGGGGTGTTGAGGCTCCCCACACGGTACCATAGAATTTCGGGTGCTCGGGATGGGACTAGGGCAACCAGAGACACATGGCCGTGCCCAAGGGGCAGAAATTGGCTCGGGAGGAGGGCCATAAGGACCCTCCTCACCTATTGAATTATATATAAGTACCTAAAGAGTTACCAATTATCCAGTAGATAGTACTCCAGTTGTGTAGATATTTTGTGCAAAACTATGGCCTTTCTTGAAGAAATAGGCAGGTGTGGTTCCATTCTGGCTTTAATTATTTATTATTTTAAACTCAACGGGAAGCACTTTGAGACATAAACATAACATGTATCCCAGTTGAAGCTCCACATCTGTAATGGACAAATTATCCTAACTTCTTCGGCTTTGCAAAGAAAGTGCATTTTCCCTGCAATTCCACATTGAAAAACCATCTGAAATCCCGGCTGGAGGTGAATGCGTTGTTAATGTATCAGAGGGTAATCTCTTCTGTAGTGACTGAGACGAGTGGGTTCTTTCTTGTCATATCCTGGTGAGAGCAGAGTCCATGGTTCTCCCTTTTAAATACCCTAAGTATGCAAATGCCCCAAATCCATAGCAGCACTCACACACCCACTCACCAACACACATGCATGCACAGACACACACAAAAAACTCACTCATCCACTCACAGACACATATTACCACTCTCAAACCCAGTCACAGACCAACACAGGCACTCACGGACCCACTCGCAGACCTGCACAGGAACCTACACACCCACTCACAGCCACACACAGGCACTCACAGACACAAACAGGCATTCACAGACACAAACAGGCATTCACAGACACAAACATGCATTCACAGACCCACACAACCGCTCACTCATCCACTCACAGACACATAGCGCCACTCAGAAACCCAGTCACAGACCGACACAGGCACTCACATGACACAAAGACCCATATAGGCACTCAGAGACCCATTCGCAGAGCCACCGAGGCACTCACACACCAACTCACAGACCCATAGCACCACTCACACACCAACTCACAGACCAATACTGACACTCACACACCCACTGAGAAAAACCAAAGGTGGTGATGGACGGAGCGTTGACAATACAAGTACTCACCCCCAGTCAACTGATCTGGGTTTAATCCATCACCGTTCTTTAGCCCACTCTGCCACCCCAGTTCAGACATGGCCATATGCAAATCAGTCTGACCCTGTGCCTCATGGGAACAGTCCAGCCCGAACTGCCAAGCCATGTCTCCCCTTTTGTATCGCTTTGTTCGCCCTAAGTGTGGCAGGGTATGCTCAGACGTGAGTCCCTTGCTCACTTGGCCACTGGATTCAAGCTAGCCTGGCTGATGAGGATTATGAATCCGAAACCGGTCCCAGGAAGCTTGTTTCCGGTCCAGGGAAGGCATGGCCTGGCAGTTCGGGCTGGACTGTTCCCATGAGGCACAGGGTCAGACTGATTTGCATATGGCCATGTCTGAACTGGGGTGGCGGAGTGAGCTGAAGAATGATGATGGATTAAACCCAGATCAGTTGACTGGGGGTGAGTGTTTGATTTGCTCAAACGCTCCGTCCATCATCCCCTTTTGTATCGCTCACACACCCACTCACAGACTCACACAGGCACTCACACACCCACTCACAGACCCATAGCACCACTCACACACTCACTCACAGACCAACACAGGCACTCACACACTCACACAGTCACTCACACACCCACTCACGGACCCATACAGACACTCATAAACCCACTCACAGACCCACTCAGGCACACACACCCACCTCTCAGATTTCAGGTTATATATAAGAAATACAATTTAAAAAACCTTCGAAATTCAACGAAAAAACTCAAATAATACAGGGATTAAGAAACATTCACAATTCACTGAAAAAAGCAAAGGTTACATGGACATTGTAAGAAGCATATCCCAGCACTCAAACATCCACTTAAACAGCAATAATGTATTGATAGTTCATTTCATTTCAAAATCTTCAGCTGAGGCCCCAATGGAAATCCAAATCTTCATATTACTTTAGTAGTAATTAGTATTCTCTCTTTAGTCAAGCAGGCAGATAATCCCGTACATTTCTTCAAAGCAAAGGGCTGTCGATTACACAGTTTGGAGACAAAGCCAACACGTGTTTCGTCGATAGGTCATTAAGACCGCGACTTCTTCAGGGCTGTTTGAGTTAGAATATGTGGAAGCATCCACTGGATCAACTCTGGACCTCACCCTTGCTGCTGGAATACACGAAAGACTCAAAAACTGGCTATTTACAGCACCAGCCACAGTGCCTAGACACCCTGACGGGTGATTAGCAGCGCTTTATAAATCTGGTGATTGATTGATTGAATGTCAACAAAATACGTGCAGATGGCCGTTTGAACAAGATGGCATCCTTACTGAGTTACTGAGTGCTACAACAGCTATGTACAAGTCATTTCAGGACAGAGGTGCATCATGAGAGCTGAGCACATCTCTGTGGCAGGGACCCTTGCGTGGGGAGCTTAGAAGCACTGAGACAGCCTCAGTGATGTCTTTGGGATGGTACAGCCCCTTGAAGCCTCACATGCAGGCTTCCACGCGCTATAACACTTTAAGAATCACTCCAGAACCCTTCTCTCAACCCCCCACTGTATCTCATCCAGCACACCTCCTCTGGGAGCCAGTCCTGGCTCACACCACAGGAAAGAGACAGAATCTGGTTTCTATGGGATGAGAACATGGAACACATCTGTGCTTTCCACATAATGAAAGTGAAAGCAGGAGGTTTCACCACTCCTCACCCCTCTCTTCTGCACTTGTGGCCTCCCCAAGAAACAGACTGTCAGCCTTCCCATCAGGCCATGGGGGGCAGAGAGCCCACTCCTCATTGGACCCCCAAGGGCCGCCTCTGATGAGAATCAAAAACAGACCTCAGCCTCATACTTTTTAAAATATTTTGCTTCCTGATCCTAAAGGGGTCCCCACTCCAATGACGTGTAAGCTGTGAGCCCCCAGACCACCCTCCATCCCCCCCCACCCCTGCACCGCTGAGACCTCAGGCACGTCCCTGAGTGAATTTTAATATCATTTTAATGTATAGATTGAGCTTGGCCTCAGGGAATTAGAGCGCATTCCATCGACCCCAGATTACATTACACAACCTCAGACAATTTTTTGGGTAGGCGGTGGGAGATCAGGGGCCGTTTGTACAAAAAAAAGTAGAAATTGCGATTTGTTAAATGCGATTCTTACCGAATTGCAATTAGGAAATCTCAATTCTTAAAGTAAGAAAAGTTACAAATATTAAAAAGTGATTCCGAGTGGATCACAAATCGACCTACCTCATGAATATTAATGAGGTGGGTCCAGTTTGCGACCCATCAGGAATCGTAGCCAGGGATGGTGCCTGCTTTGGTCAGCAGACCACCATGTCGGTGATTGCTTTTCAATAAAGAAATCTTTCTTTTGTTTGAAATGCAGCCCGTTTTCTTTATAGAAATGGAAGATGGGATGCATTTTGAAAAAAGGCAACTATTGGCAAAGGCAACAGGTCACGCCTCTGCAATGTGTTTCAGCCATGTTCTACACCAGCTTTGCTGCTGTTAATCATATCAAAAAGTTAGTGTCGTAGAGAAGAGTGGTGTGGAGTGTTGTAGAGAAAATGGCGAAGAGTGGAGTAGAGTATTGCAGTGTGGAGTGGCATAGAGTGTCGAGCATTGGAGTGACATAGAATGGTGCCGCATAGCGTGCCATAGAGTGCAGTGGCGTGGAGTGTGGTAGAGTAAAGTGGAGTAGAGTGAAGTGGCCTAGAGTGCAGCAGCATACAATGCAGGGTCGTAGAATATTGTGGCATACATTATACTGTTGCAGAGTAGAGTGTGGTGGTGTAGAGTGCAGTGGTGTGGAGTGCAGTGGTGCAGAGTGTAGCGGTGCTGAGAGCAGGGTTGAAGAGTAGAGAACAGTGACGTAGAGTGCAGTGATGCAGAGTAGAGTGCAGTGGTGTAGAGTGCAGAGTGCAATGATGCAGAGTTGAAGAGTAGAGTAGAGAACAGTGACGTAGAGTGCAGTGATGCAGAGTAGAGTGCAGTGGTGTAGAGTGCAGAGTGCAATGATGCAGAGTTGAAGAGTAGAGTGGAGAACAGTGACGTAGAGTGCAGTGATGTAGAGTCGAGTGTTGTACAGCCTCTGCCTCCCTTGCCCTCGATCACACAGTGAAACAGTGACGGTCGCTCCTTCTCCTACCTCACTGTAAAGTCCTGTAACGACCTCCCCCTTCACCTTCGGACCTCACCCTCTCTGCCGGAATTCAGGTAGGCACTCAGGACCTGGCTGTTTGACTGAACCCACCTGAAGCAGTAAGACCCTCAGTGCCTGGATACCCTGTAGGGTGATTAGTCGCGCTTTCCAAATCCAGATTTATCGATTAATTGAAGGACAATGTTTAGAAAACAAGATCAAATTTCCAGATTACAGAACAATCTTCAAGATGCTTAATTTATTCTAGGTTATAAAGACAATTCTGGAGAGCGGCGCGTGATCAAAACGATCAAACCCAAACCCCAAAGTGACAGAGTCCTGGCGCGCCCGCTCCACGCACTGTCTGCCGGGGACAACCTGAGGCGCAAAACAGGACAATGTTTACAAACAGAAAGAGTGAGAATCAGAAACACTGTGAAACAACACAAGCATTGTCCCTATGTACCAAGAGAGACAGACACTAAAGGAAATATTGTGCTGACATTAAAGCTGCCTCAGAAATACCCTGGAACCATTGGAATAGAATCAAAGAAACCCTACCCCCGAACACGTATGAGAGAACACTGTGGCTTACAATAAATCAATCACCGCAATATAACTCAATGCTTTCCTCACATCACATAACTATTCTTAGGTGTAAATGTCAGGGTTCTAATGAAGGCTGGAATGTCCCACAGGATGCTCAAGCAAGTGATCCTTGAAATGTTTACATTTTCTCCTCGTGTTTGTACCATTGCCAGTCTCTAAAAGTTGTGCACCGTGAGGCTGGCTGACTAGTGCTGTACACAACAGCCTGGGCTCGGATTAACAATCCAGTCAGAAAGGCCGCACGATGACACACTTGTTATGTTATGTTATGTTATTAAGCCAAAGCGACTTCTCTTGTTCCAAGGAGTCCACGGCACTCCGGTGCAAGTTGGTAATACTAGTTTATTCGCCCGGTTTTAGGTGAACTCAGTGATCTGTTATGTTATGTGTACTTGTACAGCATTCCACTCACCCAGGAGGGTTCCTGGCACTATATCAGGAGCTGTACGGGCCGAGCCAGAGCCGGGGTTAGGTGAAGAAACAGGGCTTCAGTTTTATGCACTGTATCGACGATTTACACTTCTGTGGTATATTATGTCCCTGTACGCATACTATTTTTGTCCTTGTATATTCATTGTCTATGCAAACTTGTGACGCGCTCTGATGCCCTGCAGTGGCCGAGAGTCGTGTAGCGAACATTTTGGAATATACCTTAGAATCACCGTTAATAAGGTTTCACCCCGAACACAAGCTTTTAACGTGTCCCAAGCTACCATCACTGGGGCTGTGCCTAGGTTGTTATCAAGGAAGGTCTGTATCCATTGTTTCATATGGGTCTGGTAACCCTCATCCAACAGGAGTGCTCTCTCAAAACTCCAGGATGAGATTTCCTTGTGGGTAATCAAACCCCGAATGTTGAGGCTTAAGGAGTTGTGATTGGAAAAGATTAAGTATTGGTGAATTTTGCGGATCTGCGGGCCGCGAATTCGTGCGAAATAGCAAAAAATCCGCGAATATGCGGATTTTCCCATGAACTCGCAGATTTGTTTGCGATTTGCACTGTAGTACTTTCTACTGGCTAATCCAGAAAGTGCTACCTCGTTGGGTAAATGCATGGTGCTTTTCCTACACTGCAGCTGCGTAAAGGGCCAGAAGATTTGCCTCCAGTGACCGTGTGTGCCTGTAACTTTGGTCCCTTGAGTGAGCTGGCCATCAAAAAAAAAAAAATCCGCCCTCGAACGAATTTGCGAATTTTGCGGCAATTTCGCGAGATTCGCGGATCGCGAAATTGCCAAAAATCTGCAAATTTCGCGAGCGGAACTGATTTTTGGCCCATACTTAGAAAAGATACGGGGAAGCAGGTCGATTTCACTATTGTGGATTAGAGAGGAGGAAACTAAGAAAAAGTCCAGGTGTGCGAAGGATTTGTGTGGTGCAGAAAAAAATGTGTGTCCTGGCAGAGTTGGATGAAACTGAGACCCGGCATCCACGAGCCCATTAATATGTAAAAGATTTTTAAGAGCTTGAAGCACTTTAGGTTTGCGAGTAGCCAGCCGGAATTGAGAGTTTGACCCCCAGTTGCAGGGTAGATTAATATTAAAGTCCCCGCATATGATGGCGGGGAGGGGCCAAAGAGCCAATTCTGTTGAAACCCGGTCTATCACGCTAGGGTCATCCAAGACGCTCCCATATATAGGGCACAAGGTGAAGGAAAAGGCAGGGGTTATACGACATTCTGTAAACACCCATCTTCCTTGGGGATCAGATTTGACTCGGGTATACTGAGGTAGACAATTATAGCGTGCTAAAATAGCAACGCCCCTAGTTCGAGTACCTTGTGATGTACCCCCAATAACTTTATAACCCAGGGTATTTAAAAGATGCAGCTGAGAGCCTTCTATATGTGTCTCTTGGAGGCAGACTATGTTGGCCCCTAGCAAGTGTAAGCTCTTGTGGAAAAAGGGTTCAGGCAGGTCAGGTCGATTACCCCTTTCCGATATTTGCCCGGCGTTAGCCGCCTCTCACCCAACTGATGGTTATCAAATAAAGAGGCAGGCGCTGGAGACTGGAAGGCAGGAAACAGGAGTTTATTCCGACGGAACAGAACACGTCAAATCAGACAACAGGGTATCTTCTCGAGGTGCCCTCCCAACATCTCTGAGGCCTGGCCTCTTATACACTGGTTTATTACTTTATTACATACAACACATTCTTGGTAATGCTTTGATGTACGGAAAGACATTCGTGGAATCCCCGCTTCAGGCCCGTTCCCACATATATCTTCAGTAGAGGTCCCCACCCAAACCTCCGCATGATGGCTATCGCGCAGCTGGACATACCGTTGGGAACAGGAATGCGGGCGATCGGTCGGATCTAGGGGTGTGAAGGCATTGACTAATCACCGCTCCTCTGATGTGAGGCGAGGGCCTACTGTAGGGGGCAATAAACTGCATCTGTTGGGCTAGGTGATGGCCTGGGATCAGGCCGGGCAATCGGGCAGGGAGGAAGAGGTTACCAAAAGGCCTGTTCTATGGGTGGGATGAAAGAGCGAGGGGGGGTAGGGGGTTCATCACGGAGGCAGGGTCGTGTTTATGATCCAAGCAGGAGAGACCGGGGGCTGTCGGGGCACGGGGGAATGCTTGCGAGACTGGGGAGTGGGGGAAGAGGCGCGCAGGCTATTGGCAGTGGGCAGAGAGATCATGACACACAAAATGGCTGCTATCTATGTTCGTGATGGGGCCTAAAAGGGGGACAAGATGGCAGGCCCACTGTTTCATGACTTTCGTTTTACTTTCAACAGTGGCGAGGGTGAACACAAATGAACGCCGCTTATGTACATATACATTGTCATTTTCCACACTCTGATCTACCTTCTGCCTTTTCCGATTATCATTTAACCCGCAAATGTTCAGAGACACGATTTTAAGATTTGTTTTATTCACCAAAGTTTTAAAAGAAGGGTCCCCCCATTAAAGAACACTGTGAGTGAGTGTGCACAATATATATACACTCTATAAACAAAGTCCCTATTATGCCCATAAACCTTGTAGCCAGTATGGATGAAACACATCAAGAAACACTGAAACCTGCCCTAAATGAACCTTTGGAAAGCATTTGTCAAACGGTAGGACACTCTAAATATACTTTTGGCATAAGACTGATCATAAAAAAATGAACATTAGGCACATCAAAAAAGCAAAAGCAACTGTTTTAAACTCAGCGTTCCCCCCTGAACATCCACCCCCCTCCCAACCTTGCCCTAACCCCCAAACCCCCCCCCCTGCCCACCCTCCTCCCCGAAAAATGAGCAATCCGGAAAACCCTGAATGATGGAGCCTATTGTGTCACCCCGCCACCCACCCCATGCCATGTAGAATAATCCCATGTTTGGCATACGGCCTGTATTAAGACATCAGGAAGACGAGAAGAAAAACCTAAATAGAAAACGAGATAGAAAAAGGGGAAAGGGAAAAGAGGGAGCAAGATTCAGCGTAGTCCTTATCCTGAGTCTTTTTGTTCGAACAGCTCTTTGTTGAGAGTAGACCAGATGGATTTCTTGGGGCTATCTTGTTATTAAGATAATTTTCAGCGATGACAGATATCTAACCACGGAAAATAAACTATGATCATACTAGCCAAAATTTGCATTAATTTGGCACTTTCCTGGCCTTGTGTCCAGTGAGAAACTCTTGAGCCTTGATTTCTGTAG
Source organism: Lissotriton helveticus (assembly GCF_964261635.1). Taxonomy (NCBI): domain Eukaryota; kingdom Metazoa; phylum Chordata; class Amphibia; order Caudata; family Salamandridae; genus Lissotriton; species Lissotriton helveticus. The sequence continues at coordinate 32,846,727 of NC_136067.1, read as the reverse complement.
TGAAGATCCGTGAAGCGCCGTTCAAGATGACCTTTAACGTACCGGGGTTCATGAGGAAGACCTGTGCTCCCAGCTGTTAAAATGGGGCAATTAATTGATGAAGGTGCCATCTTTGCTCCACGGTGATATGGCAGAAGTCAGGATTGGCTAAGAAGGATACACCCTCAAAGCATTTCTGAGAGTACTGTCTGGCTTGGTCGAAGATTAGCTGTCTTAATAAAAAGTTCCCGAAGAAAACCAGGAAGGCTCGTGGCTTTGTGGATTCGTTGGTGTTGCCAGACTGCTTCTTTAGTATAAAGGGGAAGCGATGGGCTCGTTGGACTTCATGTTCCCAATACCACTCAGTCTGTTCGGGAAAATCCCCCGTTAGGAGTTTTATGATGTAGCGCCGAGGATCTTCCCCCTCTACTCCCTCTGGAATCCCAAGAAGGCGGAGGTTGTTTCGGCGTTGCCTATCTTCCTGTTCTTCCAACTTCCACAGGACGTCCGTCATGCGATCACCCTGGGAAGTAGATTGGCTTTTAAGTAGCACGACATCCGATTTGAGGCTTTCAGCACACCCTTCCACCATTGTCACTCTCTCACAGATATCAGAACAAGTTTTGTTAAGTTTTCGAAGGCCCCCTTGAAGTTTTATACCAGCACATTTGGCCTGTTGGCTGTCTACCCGAGCTTCTTCCTGAAATTGTTTAATTGAAGTCAGTATAGCAGCCAAAGAGGGTTCAGCAGACTGGTCTTGTGGGACACATGTCGTCTTAACAGGTTCATCATTGTGGGAAAAAGAGAGTTGAGACCCAGAATAGTCCCATTTAAGATGATCTTTCTTATCTTGCTTCTTCCCTCTGCTTTTAGCCCCGTGGCATTTCTGTTTTCGAACCGCGTTTTTCCCTTTAGAGGCATTACTAAAGTTGGATTCAGAGAGGTCGCTGTCACTAGATGATGAGGAGCTTGCTTCCGCCGGAGAGAGTTCGAACCATCTGAGACCGAGAAAAAGTGCTCCCCCAAAGCATCTGTAGATCCTGGACTTTGTCATCATTGTGTGCTGATATTCTTTAAATCAAGGGCATCGGTGGGCGAGGGGCTCCAGATATCGTGATCCTGTGGAGCGCTTGTAGCTGGAATCAAGCTAGTGTCTGCACCAGTCAGCAGATCAGTCTTGGCAGGGGAAGCTGAGGCATCCCAATTGATATTAAAGGTAGCTTTATCGGCTATCAGAGGCCCTTGAGTTTGAGCTATCAGGCCAGGTTCTAAGCCGAGTATGCCGGGTAAGGGAGTAGGCTGTGACTCTAGCTGTGTGTCAGGAAGCTTGACCGGGCTGGCGGAGGCTGATTTTGTTAAATCACTCTCTCTATTGGAGTTGTTGTGGGTCTTGTCCCACTGCCAGGACCTGAGCTAGTCCCCATTCCCGCTAAAGAGAACAAATTTGCAACTGAGGGCTGGGAGGAGCCCCCTTCCTTTGGGGGTCCCCCACTGGCCGGTTTGGTTGAAGTTTTTTTTAGGGCCCGCGGTCTCTCGCTTGGTTTTGGGAATGGGTTCTGCTTCCAAAGGAGGGGGCTTCAATTGAGGGACCAGAGCTGGAATTGGATGGTATTTTGCCTTTTACCCCCCGGACCCAGCGAGAAGTCATGCTCCACTCACCCGTTGGAGAGTCCGCGGTTAGGGTGATTAAGTCCCGTGAGTCTCGTGCGGGACAGCGCCGAACCACCACAGAAAGCAACAAAGCAGTAAGAAGGCCAAGCAGGAAACCGGGACAGCTCCAGCCACTCCTGCACCCCAGGAAGACAAGCAGCACACTCCGAGCTCCGGGGTTTGAGGAAAGTGCCCACGCTTTGTAATGCTTGCTTCCCGCGCCAAGTCCCGGAGCTGTCGGGTTCCTCCGCGTTCTCGGAGTTGTCCGCGGTCGTGGTGCTGTTTGCTGTCGAGGGGAAGATTCACAGATGTACCCAGAGTGGCAATCCAGTGCAGACTGCCCCCACCATAGCAGTGTCTCAAGGTAAGGCCGCATAGCGGACGGCCGAAAGGTCTCGTGGCGCAGGTGGCGGTGAGGCAGGAAATCACACAGGCACCATCATGCTCCGCAAATATGCCACTCCAATACTCAACACTCTATGCCACTCCAAACTACAATACTCTACTCCACTCTTCGCCATTCACTCTACAACACTCCACACCACTATTCTCTACGACACTAACTTTGTGATATTCTTAATAGCAGCCACGCTGGTGTAGAACATGGCTAAAACACATTGGCAAAGCCAATAACTCTTGCATAGGCGTGACCTGTTGGTTTTGCCGGTGCCTGCCTTTTTTCAAAATGCATCCTATCTTCCATTTCTATGAAGAAAACAGCCTGAAAAACAAAAACAAAAAAAAGATTTGTTTATTGACAAGCAATCACAGACATGGTGGTCTGCTGACCAGAGCAGGTCACCATCCGTGTCTACGTTTCCTGATGGGTCGCAAATTGAACCCACCTCATTAATATTCATGAGGTAGGTCAATTTACGATCCTCTATGGATCACTATATAATATTTGTAACTTTTCTTACATTAGGAATTGCGATTTCCTAATTGTAATTCGGTAAGAATCGCATTTAACAAATTTCTACTTTTTTGTACAAACCTGACGTTGTGTAATGTAATCTGGGGTTGATGGAATGCGCTCTAATTAACTTAGGCCAAGCTCAATCTATACAATAAAATGATATTAAAATTCACTCAGGAACATGCCTAAGGCCTCAGCGGTGCAGGGGGGAGTGGGGAAGGTGGAGGGTGGGCTGGGGGCTCACACCTTACACGTCGTTGGAGTGGGGACCCCTTTAGATACAGAAAGTTCAATATTTTAAAAAGTATGAGGCTGAGGTCTGTTTTTGATTCTCATCAGAGGCGGTCCCTGGGGGTCCAATGAGGAGTGGGCTCTCTGCTCTCCATGGCCTGATGGGAAGGTTGACAGTCTGTTTCTTGGGGAGGCCACAAGTGCAGAAGAGAGCGGTGAGGAGTGGTGAAACCTCCCTGCTTTCACTTTCATTATGTGTAAAGCACCGATGTTTTCCATGTTCTCATCCCACAGAAACCAGATTCTGTCTCTTTCCTGTGGTGTGAGATAGGAATGGCTCCCAGAGGAGGTGTGCTGGATGAGATACAGTGGGAGGGTGAGAGAAGGGTTCTGGAGTGATTCTTAAAGTGTTACAGGGTGTGGAAGCCTGTATGTGAGGCTTCAAGGGGCTGTACCATCCCAAAGACATCACTGAGGCTGCCTCAGTGCTTCTAAGCCACGGATAATGCTTTTTGTATTTTGATGTAAATCTGTCCAGTAGTTGTTGAGAAATGTAAGGAAATCCAAATTTGTATAATTGTGGACGTGACGACGTTGCGAGGAATGATGAACTTCTGCAGAGCTCTGATTGGCGGCCTACACTCCAACCAGGAAGTGTTGGCATCCATTTTGAGACATCTTCAGCAGAGTTCACAAAATAACGCAAAATATATGAAAAGGGGGCAGGGTAGGAATGCCCTGACCCCCAAAGCATTGGCCCTGGGGTCTCATAGAGACAATAACGGGGCAAAAAAGCTTTTTTTTAAAGTTCATGGCGAAATATGCGTATGTTCACAAATATCGTGTGAATTCAAAAATGAAAACAGGCTTGGTCTCCCACGGGAGAACATCGTCAGTCCAGGCGCGCACATAGTTTTCTCCCTTCACTAGCAAAAGCCACAACAATAGACTCGCCAAGGCGACGCGGCACATGCGCTGCATGCGCTAGGCGAGACCTAAAAAGGGGGAAAGGGAAAAGAGGGAGCGAGAAAGAAAAAACAGATTCAGCGTCGCCCTTATCCTGAGTCTTTTTGTTCGAATAGCTCTTTGCTGAGAGTAGATCAGATGGATTTCTTAGGGCTATCTTGTTATTAAGATAATTTTCAGAGATGACAGATATCTTACCGGGGAAAATTAACTATGATCATACTAAGCCAAAATTAGCATTAATTTGGCACTTTTCTGCCCTTGAGTCCAGTGAGAAACTCTTGAGCCTTGATTTCTGAAGTGAAGATTCGTGAAGCGCCATTCAAGATGACCTGTAACTTAGCGGGGTTCATAAGGAAGACCTGTGCTCCCTGCTGTTGAAATGGGGAAATTAATTGACGAAGGTGCCAACTTCGCTTCACGGTGATATGGAAGAAGTCAGGTTTGGCGCAGAAGGATACCCCCTCAAAGCATTTCTGAGAGTAGAGTTTGGCTTGGTTGAAGATTAGCTGTCTTAATAAAAAGTTCTAGAAGAAAACCAGGAAGGCTTGTGGCTTTGTGGATTTGTTGGTGTTGCCAGACTGCTTCTTTAGTGTAAAGGGGAAGCGATGGGCTCATTGGATTTCATGTTCCCAACACCACTCAGTCTGTTCGGGAAAAGCTCCCCTTAGGAGTTTTATGATGTAGCGCCGAGGATCTTCCCCCTCTACTCCCTCGGGAATCCCAAGAAGGAGCAGGTTGTTTCGGCGTTGCCTATTTTCCTGTTCTTCCAACTTCTACAGGTTGTCGGTCATACGATCACCCTGGGAAGTACATTGGCTTTTAAGCAGCACGACATCTGATTTGAGGCTTTCAGTATGCCCTTCCACCATTGTCACTCTCTCACAGATATCAGAACAAGTTTTGTTAAGTTTTCGAAGGCCCCCTTGAAGTTTTATACCAGCACATTTGGCATGTTGGCCGTCTACCCGGGCTTCTTCCTGAAATTACTTAATTGAAGTCAGTTAAGCAGCCAAAGAGGGTTCATCAGACTGGTCTGGTGGGACACATGTCGTCTTAACAGGTTCATCATTGTGGGAAAAAGAGAGTTGAGACCCAGAATAGTCCCATTTAAGATGATCTTTCTTATCTTGCTTGTTCCCTCTGCTTCTAGGCATTTCTTTTTTCGAACCATGTTTTTCCCTTTAGAGGCATTACTAAAGTTGGATTCAGAGAGGTCGCTGTCGCTAGATGATGAGAAGCTTGCTTCGGACGGAGAGTTCAATCCATCTGAGACCGAGAAAAAGTGCTCCTCCAAAAGATCTGGAGATCCTGGATTTTGTCATCATTGTGTGCTGATATTCTTTAAATCAAGGGCATCGGTGGGCGAGGGGCCCCAGATATCGTGATCCTGTGGAGCGCTTGTAGCTGGAATCAAGCTCGAGTCTGCACCAGTCACCAGATCAGTCTCCGCGGGGGGAGCTGAGGCTTCCAAATTGATATCAAAGGTAGCTTTATCGGCTATCAGAGGCCCTTGAGTTTGAGCTATCAGGCTGGGTTCTAAAGCGAGTATGCCGGGTAAAGGAGTAGGCTGTGGCTCTAGCTGTGTGTCAGGGAGCTGACCGGGCTGGCCGAGGCTGATTTTGTTAAATCATTCTCTCTATTGGAGTTGTTGTGGGTCTTGTCCCGCTGCCAGGACCTGAGTTAGTCCCCATTCCCGCTAAAGAGAACAATTTTGCAACTGAGGGTTGGGAGGAGCCCCCTTCCTTGGGGGGTCCACCACTGGCCGGTTTGGTTGAAGTTATTTTAGGGCCCGCGGTCTCTCGCTTGGTTTTGGGAGTGGGTTCTGCTTCCAAAGGAGGGGGCTTCAATTGAGGGACCAGAGCTGGAATTGGATGGTATTTTGCCTTTTACCCCCCGGACCCAGCGAGAAGTCATGCTCCACTCACCCGTTGGAGAGTCCGCGGTTAGCGTGATTAAGCCCTGTGAGTCTTGTGAGGGACAGCGTTGAACCATCAGAGAAAGCAACCAAGCAGTAAGAAGGCCAAGCAGGAAACCGGAACCGCTCCAGCCGCTCCTGCGCCCCAGGAAGACCAGCAGCACGGTCCGAGCTCTGGGGATTGAGGAAAGTGCCCGCGCTTTTAACCCCTTCCATGCTCATGACGAGCTCAGCTCGTCATGCAGTACAGTGCTCCTGTGCTCATGACGACCACACCCGTTTTTATTGCTGTCCAGCACAGCAGGGGAATCGCTCTAGCAGCGATGCGGTTAAAGGCTTGCTTCCCGCGCCGTGTCCCGGAGCTGTCGGGTTTCTCCGCATTCTCGGAGTTGTCCGCGGTCGTGGTGCTCTTTGCTGTCGAGGTGCAGACTGCCCCCACCATAGCAGTATCTCAAGGTCAGGCCACATAGCCGACGGCCGAGAGGTCTCGTGGCGCAGGTGGCAGTGAGTCAGGGAATCACACAGGCACCATCATGCTCCGCAAATATGCCACTCCAATACTCGACACTCTATGCCACTCCAAACTACAATAATCTACTCCACTCTTCGCCATTCACTCTACAACACTCCACACCACTCTTCTCTACGACACTAACTTTTTGCCATGCTTAACAGCAGCCTCGCTGGTGTAGAACATGGCTACAACACATTGGCAAAGCCAATAACTCTTGCACAGGCTTTGCCAGTGCTTGCTTTTTTTCAAAATGCATCCCATCTTCCATTTCTATGAAGAAAACGGGCTGCATTTGAAACAAAAAAAAGATTTTTTTATTGAAAAGCAATCATAGACATGGAGGTCTGCTGACTAAAGCAGGCCACCATCCCTGGCCACGATTCCTGATGGGTCGCAAATTGAACCCACCTCATTAATATTCATGAGTTAGGTCGATTTGCGATCAAATTCTGGATCACTATTTAATATTTGTAACTTTTCTTACATTAGGAATTGCGATTTCCTAATTGCAATTCGGTAAAAATCGCATTTACCAAATCGCAATTTCTACTTTTTTGTACAAACCTGACGTTGTGTAATGTAATCTGGGGTCGATGGAATGCGCTCTAATTCCCTTAGGCCAAGCTCATGCTATATATTAAAATTACATTAAAATTCACTCAGGGGACGTGCCTAAGGCCTCAGCGGTGCAGGGGGGAGTGGGGAAGGTGGAGGGTGGTCTGGGGGCTCACACCTTACGAGTCGTTGGAGTGGGGACCCCTGTAGGTACAGGAAGCAAAATATTTTAAAAAGTATGAGGCTGAGGCCTGTGTTTGATTCTCATCAGAGGCGGTCCCTGGGGGTCCAATGAGGAGTGGGCTCTCTGCCCCCCATGGCCTGATGGGAAGGTTGACAGTCTGTTTCTTGGGGAGGCCACAAGTGCAGGAGAGAGGGGTGAGGAGTGGTGAAACCTCCTGCTTTCACTTTCATTATGTGTAAGGCACAGATGTTTTCCATGTTCTCATCCCATAGAAACCAGATTCTGTCTCTTTCCTGTGGGGTGAGCCAGGACTGGCTCCCGGAGGAGGTGTGCTGGATGAGATACAGTGGGGGGTTGAGAGAAGGGTTCTGGAGTGATTCTTAAAGTGTTACAGCGCGTGGAAGCCTGTGTGTGAGGCTTCAAGGGGCTGTACCATCCCAAAGACATCACGGAGGCTGCCTCAGTGCTTCTAAGCCACAGATAGTGCTTTTTGTTTTTTGGTGTAAATCTGTCCAGTAGTTGTTGAGAAATTTAAGAAAATCGAAATTTGTATAATTGTGGACGTGATGACTGCGAGGAATGATGAGCTTCTGCAGAGCTCTGATTGGCTGCCAACACTCTAACCAGGAAGTGTTGGCAGCCATTTTGGGACTCATCTTCAGCAGAGTTCCAAAAAGAACGCAAAATATATGAAAAGGGGGCGGGGTAGGAATGCCCTGACCCCAAAGCATTGGCCCTGGGGTCTCCTAGACACAAAAACGGGGAAAAAATCATTTTTTTAAAGTTCATGGCGAAATACGCGCATATTTACAAATATCATGTGAATTCAAAAATGAAAACAAGCGTGGTCTTCCACACTTGTTTTTCAAGAAGCCCCCGGGTGAGCCTAGTTCCAGGGGCATGCGGTATACATAAAAAGAAACAGAGGGTAGCACACGGGCCCCCACCCAAAGTCTTGTTAATGCACCTGGGAACACCACTTCCCCAGGGCTCATGGTAAAAACTAAACAGGGAGCATTGCGGGTCCCCAGTCGCTGTGGACCAAAGCGTCCCTGGGGCTAATTTCATAGTTAATCCGTGGAGGGGGGCACACAGGCACCCCTGGGCCCCAGAGACCAACACCTCTCCGAGGCTATCATGAATGAATAATGTAAGGGTGGCTGCGTGGATCCCCCGTGCCCTGGGAACCACCGCCTTCCTGAGGCTAAAGTGAACATTCAAAGAGGGGTCCAGCCCTCTGGACACCATCTCCCTGGGGCAAATAATTTTTAAACATGAAGGAGGGGGGCTGCATGGCCCCCACTGTGGCCATCTACAGCGCCGGGAACCACCACCTCCCTGGGACCGGCATGCGCAGATTAAAGGAGGCGGGGCATGAGGCCTGCTTCTTGACTATGTCCCAGGGATGGCTCCTGCTATGTCCCGGTGTGCCTACCCCTGGGACATAGCAGTTGGCTTTTGCTTGGCGGGAGCTGGCAGTTCCCGACAAGCAAAAGCAAACGCTCCACTTCCAGCAAGCGGGTGCTGTCAACATGCTCCCACTTGCTGGAGGCGGAAGTTTCATCTCTTTCCCTGCATATAGACATGCGGGCAAGGAAAGAGATGGAACTATTGCTCTTGCACACAGGGAGCTGTATTTCCAGCAGCTCCCTGAGTGTAATAGCAATGCCGCCTCTCACAGGAGGCGGGGAGCTCGCTGGGAATGTGGGGGCTTGAGGCTCCCCACACAGTCCCCTCGCACTCTGGGTGCTCTGGGTGGCCCTAGGGCACCCAGAGACACATGGCAGTGACCTTGGGGATGGGGTCGTGGGGCAGAAATCGGCTCGGGAGTGGGGGCCAATCAGCCCCTCCTCCCCCATTGAAATATATATAAGTACCTAAAGAATTAGCACTTACTAATTAACCAGTAGATAGTACTCCAGTTGGTTAGACATTTTGTTCAAAACTGTGGCCTTTCTTGGTGAAATAGGCAGGTGTGGTTCTATTCTGACTTCAATGCTTATTATTTTTTAAAAACTCAACTGGAAGCACTTTCAGACATAAACATAACAGGTATCCCAGTTGAAGCTCCACGTCTGTACTGGACAAATTATCCTAACTTCTTCGGCTTTGCAAAGCAAGTGTATTTTCCCTGCAATTCCACTTTGAAAAACCATCTGAAATCCTGGATGGAGGTGAATGCATTGTTAATGCATCAGAGTGCAATCGCTTCTATAGTGACTGTGACGAGTGGGTTCTTTCTTGTCATATCCTGGTGAGAGCAGAGTCCATGGTTCTCCCTTTTAAATACCCTAAGTATGCAAATGCCCCAAATCCATAGCAGCACTCACACACCCACTCACAGACACACACAGGCACTCACAGACACACACAGGCACTCACAGACACACACACCCACTCACAGACACACACAGGCACTCACAGACACACACACCCACTCACAGACACACACAGGCACTCACAGACACAAACAGGCATTTACACACCCACTCACCAACACACATGCATGCACAGAACCTCACAACCACTCACTCATCCACTCACAGACACATATTACCTCTCACAAACCCAGTCACAGACCAACACAGGCACTCACACAGCCACTCAAAGACCCATAGCACCACTTACACACCAACTCACAGACCAATAGCACCACTCACACACCAACTCACAGACCATTACAGGCACTCACACAGTCACTCATAAACCCACTCACAGACCGTCACAGGCACACACACCCACCACTCAAAGATTTCAGGTTACATATAAGAAATACAATTTAAAGAAAACCTTCGAAATGCACTGAAAAAACCCAAAGAATACAAGGACGTTATAATTAGGAAATAGAACATTAAAACTTCACAAAAAAAAGCAAAGGTTACAGGGACATTGTAACAAGCATATCCGAGCACTCACCAATCTACTTAAATAGTAATAATGTATTGATAGTCCGTTTTAACTCAAAATCTTCAGATCAGGCCCCAATGGAAATCGAAATTTTCATATTACTTTAGTAGTAATTAGCATTCTCTTTTCTCTTGAAGCAGGCGCATAATCCCATACATTTGTTCAAAGCATTGGGCTGTTGCTTACATAGTTTGGCGACAAAGCCAACACGTGTTTTGTCGATAGGTCGTTAAGACCATGACTTCGTCAGGGCTATTTGAGTTAGAATATGTGGAATCATCCACCTGATCACTGTACAGTTTGATGGGCACTATAATGCCTACACTCAGTCATAACCAAAAGGGTGAAAGAATCATAATCCTAGTGCATTTGTATGCCACACTAAAGTACTCTGTGCTTTCAAATAGCGTGGACATTGTAGTTAGGAAATAGAACATGAACCCCTTTAGTGCTGCCGTCGGCCGTTGGACGTTGCGAGCACTGATCCACAAATGCTCTCAGACATCCATTCACTCATGCAGCTACTCATACAACCACTAACTCACCCATATAGAAACTCATGCTCCTACTCACTCACCAATACAGCCACTCACACATCCAGGCATACAGACGTAAACTTAAACTCAACTCATATACCCATACAGCCACTCCCACATTGAGTCACTCATCCATACAGCTGCTTGCACTCCTATTCAGTCATCCATACAGTCAGTCACACAGCCACTCACTCGCCCATACAGTTGCTCACACATCCACTCACTTTCTCATATATATACCATTGCATGTAGTCACTCACCTATACAGTAATTGAAACATGCATTCACTTACCCATACAGTCACTCTCACATTCACACACTCACCCATAGAGTCACTCAATTACCCACTCGCCCACCCATACAACACTTATGCACCAACTCACTCACCCCTACAACCACTTACACAATATCACTCACCTTTACAGCCTCTCACATACCTACTCTCATGAATACACCACTGACACATGTACTCACTCAGCCACAGAGTCACCCATACACTCGCTCACACGCCCACTCAAACACCACTACAGTAACTCACAAAGACACTCACTCACTCATAGAACCACTTACAAACTCATTGAACCACTCAGACACCTACTCACACATGAATACACACATTCACACAGCCACTCACATAATGTGTGTTACAAATGGTATCACTCATTAGTAGTACACAAAGAATACTTATTTATCTCTTGTAGTGTCTTAGTATATACGTTTAACACTCAAAACCTTTTACAAAACACTCACACTCACACTCACTAGATGATGTCATCAATGATGTCATTTGAGATGTCATCAGTGATGTAAGCAAAGATGTCACTGGCCATGTTATGAGTGATGTAATATGTGAGGCCATAAGCAGTGCATTGTGGAGGCATACGTTATAGTTAGCTCAGGTAACTATAACTACTCAGTTTCAATGTTTTTTTTTCCCAGTAACTTTGAGCCTAACTATAAAATCCCTATTAACCTTTGGTTTTTCCAGTGAATTGCAAAGGTTTTTTAATATTCCCTCACTATTTCCTCACTATAACGTCCCTGTAACCTTTGGTTTTTTTCGGTGAATTTCTAATGTTTTCTAATGTTTTATTTCCTAACTACAACACAATCTTTCACTTTCAAATATCAAAGCAGACACCTTCTGCAGTTTCAGAGTTTCTTTATTGCAGAACACCCTGACACGTTTCAGCCAACCACAGCAGCCTTGGTCACATGACATGCATGTACAATGGCAATGCGTTTGTGTTTCTTTCATCATAAACAAGGAGAAAAGACTTGCATTCCAATGTATTCTCAAATGCACAAGCTTGTTATCTCAGCATAGTTGATCACACAAGATTATTTTATCTGTACTCATGATAGTCTTGTATCAATCGGTATCAAAATTAATTCATTTTCTAAATCCGACCACATTTCTAGTACCATGTTAGTCCACTCCCTATGGTAGGAATAAGGACTAGAAAGGGAAAATCAGAAAGAAAATCTAACCAACAAGGAAAAGAAAAGGAAAGTATAAGTCACAAGAATGAATATATAAAGATACTATCATCATCATCAAAATGATCTTCACTGGTGAATAAAAACCATAAAAGAAACATACAGTCCGAATAAAATACATAAAAATGTAGAAAATACATCAAGACACAAACCCCTGGGGGCATATTACCAAGCAGGGCGATAGGCAATTATCGCCACTTTAGCGGCCGTTTTCGGCCGCTAAGCGGCGATAATTCTATCGCTCTATTAGCAAGCTGTCGCTAACAGCAGTTAGCGACAGCTTTAGGCGATAGCGAGCAGTTTGGGTCCCGCTTTGCATGGCAACGATATTTATCGCTAATGACATGCAAAGTGGGCGTACTCAACCTGTTAGCGACTGAAAGCAGTCGCCAAAGTCGCTATCGCCTATTAGCAAGGGAGGCGTAGCGATGGAAATATTCCCGCTATCGCCAAAAACTAACGCCTGCTCTGACCAGTTCTTAGCCATGTTATCCAATGGGAGGTGGATAACATGGCTAAGAGCATTTTGTCGCTAATGCGTGAATATCGCTGTATTCTCAGCGATATTCATGCTATCGCCGGAAAATGTATCGCTTTGGAGATAAACGTTGCTAAAAGCACGTTATCTCAGCAATAATTTCAGGCGATGCTTAGCAATAAAAAAAATTGTTGATAAGCCTAGTTAGCGATAAATATCGCTAATCGTTGGTAATATGCCCCCTGGTTGTTTAAAATGAAATTCAGGGAAAAACATAATATGCAATAAGAACAGTAACATCACTAAAAATTATTTATAAGGTTACCATAAATACAGAAGAGATAAAAAAGTAAGTTTGTCAGTCACTTCATCTTCTAAGCCTGACTGCACTATTGACAAACCTCGCTACATTAAAATCAACATATTAATGAGGTAACATTTGTAAAAATATAAGAGCTGGTCTAGCCTGCGTAAACTTTGGCCCTTTCAGAAGTGGAAGAAGAAATTGTCTATGGGGGGCATGGAAAAGGTCCCAAAACAGTACAAAATAAAAAGTATCCTCAGCTGAAAAGTTGTCACCACAACATGGAGTTACATTTTTAACAGAGTTCCATCCTGTAGGGTCAGCTAAAGCCAATGAAGTTATTCAACACACAGCGGGTCAGCAGAAATCAACGTTAATGTCAAAGGTAAGGTAAAGTTCAATGCACCCGTATGTAGAAATACTAGTATCTGAGCAAACTGAGGGCGTAACTTATTCCCCACTTTCCCTGTCAGCTTGTGTGCTAGGGCAGAAATGATTTTGAACCCAGGACACATCTCCTTTACTCATATTTTCTGGATGATCGTACAGCTCAGGGCGCCCCAGCTCCCTACAAGTAGTTCTAATGTACTTCAGCCATGAAATAAGTTTATCTTTTCCTGAAACTGGAAGTCCCTCAGAATGACTCTGTTGAGCTCCAGTTCGGGATTATTCCAAACTGGAACCCATCTTAACCCCCAGCTCATCAATTCAATTCAATTCAATTCAATTCAATATTTTAATAAAGATTTGGAACTCCTAAGAGGTCCAGATAAAAGTACATGCATATTATTTCAAGAATAAAACATGACAAAACTCAGAATAGCAGAGCATATCCAAGAATGTACAAAGGACAGTAAATAGCAACCAGTTCATATGCAAAATGGAGCCCAAAATTCAGCTTTGGCTAAAAATTCAATCTGGAATTAGCAGCAAGAAAGAGGAATAACAGAGCATGTCTTAACATGTGCAAGTAGCAATTCAGTAGCAGCCAGTTCATGTGCAAAATACAGCCAAAATCACGCTTCAATTAAGTAACCACGAGAACATAGTGGGAAACGAATGCAACGTATCCCTATTGTGCAAATAGCAGTAAATAGCAGCCAATCAATGTGCAAAATACAGTCTGACAAAATAGAGAATACTAATATTTCGTAAGAAGGTTTCAGACATGGGGGTTAAATGCCCTGTTAAAAGAATGTGTAAAAGATTTAAAATACATACATAAACTCCTTAAAATAATTAAATAATTTTACACACACTGCTTCGTTTTTGGGACAGAAAAGATAATCTCTGGCTGAAGTTATATTTTCAACACAATTTTGTAAAAACATTGGCCGAAGCCAACGATGGCGACTCGAAGCCAGTGCTAGACAGGCAAACAAGACATGGTCCAGGGTCTGAATGCTCAGTTTACATATATTTTTCCATTTTTCAAATTCTGTGGCCAGTTTGCTGTTAAGTCGTTGAGAGGTAAAAGATTCATACGACATAAAGTGAGCAAACATCGAGATCCGTCTTCTAAATTCCAAAATAAATATTTTTGTGAAATTCTCAGTGAGTTTGTCCTGGCAATTAGCTTTAATCTCTGTTCAGAATTACAAAATGTAGTATCTTTATCAAAGCTAACTTTGCCACTTAACGTTTTTAAGAGAGATTTAAATGCTTATGGTGGAAGGGTAATCACTGATTCTTCTTTTATGCAAAACATGTTTAGTGCCAATGAAAAATCACAATAAAAAGAGTAATTGCCTGCCTTAACACCGAAGATTTCATGGCACATGAAGCCTCTTAATGAATCTAGCTCGCTATTTTTTAGCTGATATCCCCAGCGCAGAACTCTGGATAAACCTTGGATATAGGAACTTATCAAGCCAAATTCCAGTCTAATTGCTGCCGTTGGAACTAACGTGTTAATATTACATATTTGAGGTAGTATCTGACCTTCAATCCTATCTAAAAAAAACTCCAATCCTTAACAGGGATTGATTCAATCGCATAGAGCAGGGTTGGAGGAATGTTTGCCTTAAAAACCATCAGTAGATGTAAATAAATGTCTTCTACCCATAGCACTATAAAAAATACGCAGACCAATAGCATGGGATGTAGCTTTACAAGTGCTATGTTCAATATGAAGTTTGTTCTTCGTACTACCTGCTATAAGTTTCCCTAAATAAAGGTATGAGCCTACCACCTCCAGCTTTTCAGGACCAATTTCCAACTTATAATTACATGATTTTCTACGTTTGTTACTTTCCAGAAAAAAAAAGAAAAAAAGCAGCGGTGCTAACAAGCAACCTTGTTTCAAACCATTTTCTGTAGTGATTACATCAGATAAACCTTTATTTCCACCCTTATTATCTGGCACCAAGTTTGCAAATGTAGTGCAATAATTATGGATAGCAGGGGTGAGGGCAATCCCATTTTTTGCAATTTTCTCCACACTAGTGGTCAATCTACCTTATCGAAGGCTGTTGAAAAAACTATGAAAGCCATGTATACATTTGAATTGCGCGAAATTGTATATTTCTCCTCAATTCGTTTCAACATGGAGATATTATCAAGCGTGGAATTATTTTTTCTAAAACCTGCTTGTTCTATGGGGAGGACTGTTTTCTTCGTCACCCATTCTGTAAGATGATCGAGGATACTACGAGCAAATATTTTCCCCGCCGCATCCAACAAGGCTATTTGTCGATAATTACCTGGGTGTGTTCTAGGGCCCTTTTTTGTACAGCTCTTCCTGAGCCACAAAAGAAGCAGTAGATTGGGACAAGGCCAAGAGGCTTCTAAAATATTATTCTCAATGGTTTGGAGATCAGGGGCTTTTTTGTAGCCCAAAAAATTACTCCTATACGAAACCAGGGAAATGCATTTTAAGTGATAAATTTGCATGAGGGCTGTGATTGCTTTTCCCCCTAAACGGCTAGAAAAGTCAAACACAGAGACCTCTGGCCTAGCAAAGGCATTCATTTTAGCTCTCAAGAGGGAATCTCAAGAGCCCCTCTCATCAAAATACACCCCCAAGTATGGGAAAGTATTGACTACAGTGATCTCAGCCCCTTCCCCAGGCTGTAGGTTCTCACCCCCTTGACACCTCTTCCAAGCTCATGAGTATGAGGTTTACTAAAGTTGGTACATAGATCCAACCCCCCCATGAAACAGACAAAAACATTTAAAAAGTTTTGCAAGCCGACTGCGGTCCTAGATAATAAGACCACGTCGTCGGCATGCAATAAACCCGGAATGCTACATGTGCCTACAAGCGGAATATCCAAACAGGCTGCACATAGGGTCTCCCCCAGATCATCCTATAATTCACTTCGGTCCTATTTTGCCTCACCTTGCTGTACTGTTTGGCAAACAGTATGGTCTCCCTGTATTTCTTGTTTTCTGATTTCTGTGCTTCCTCTATCATTAAGAGAGTATATCCCCTCTCTACAAAATCTTTATTTAAATTATTCCTGATAATGTAGTGTTTCAATTGCCATGCTATGATTTCTCTTTGCACAAAACATTTCCCCAAATGGAATAAGGAAGAAAAATTGATGAGTGTAAGGTTGTGTTATATGCAGTGTCTTTTCTATAGAGGCGTGTTACCAGATTGCCATTGTGTACAAAACCTTCCAGATCAAAGAATGTCACACTAGTTCTACTAATGTTATGTATGAATTTTAGATTCAGAGTGTTGATCTTAATGTCCCTTACAAATTGTTCTGCAGATTCCACTGAACCCTTCCATACCACAAATAAAGTGTCTATAAACCTTGACCTTATTGCAATGTGGTCATCCCATGCCTCCCCTTGGTATCTGCAGAGCACCTGCTCCTTCCACCAACCCACATACAAGGATGCAAAGCTGGGGGCAAAACAGGTGCCCATTGCAGTTCCGCTTCTGCCCATAGTGATGTGCACCTCTGTATGTTTGTACAGACTGACCTGTCTGCTTTGTAAAAAATAACCCATTGCCCTCAGGTCATCCTCATGATGTATACAATGTGGTAATATCAAGCGCAATCAATACATAGTCATCCTCCATGGGGATATCATAAAACAATATGAAACAAGTCACTACTGTCCTGTACATAGGATGACAAAATCTTTACATGTTGCTGCAAGAAAAGTTAATGCACTTTGAGGTGTTTTCCATTAACCCCTTCCATGCTGCCGTCGGCCATTGGCCGACGGCAGCACTACCTGGCCAGTGCTGCCGTCGGGCAATGGCCAACGCGGCCCCGCCCGTTTCGCGGAAGTACCGCACTTCGCAAAACGGGCGGCGCATGAAACGGGTTAAATTCCCCAGTGCAGAAATGATAGATCACCCTGGAGGTGTTGTTGCGCTCTTGTGTTATGTTGTTATGTTATATTATATAAACTTATAACGCGCACAGATACTCCGAGGAGTGTCCCGGCACGAGCCTGAAAAGGGTCGAATTCTGAGTCAGAGGACAGAACTAGAAAAGAAAGGTTTTCAGCTTTTTCCTAAAGATCATAGGATCTTTGACGTCCCGTAAGGCCAGTGGCAATGCATTCCATGCCAGCGTAGCAATCCGGGTAAAAGAACTCCCACCAAGCCTTTGGCGATGAAACCGTGGGGTCTGTCCCAAAAGTTGGGAGGAGGAACGCAACTGTCTCACCGGAGAATAGAAAGCAACCCTCTTCTAAAAATAAATGGGTCCCAGACCATGGACGACTTCATGGGCAAAAGATACAATTTTAAATGTTATTCGCACATCCGTCGGGAGCCAATGCAGATATCGCAAATGAGAACGCACACTGCACCTGCTGGAGAGACCCAGCAGGAGTCTTGTGGCTGAATTTTGGATCACCTGTAACTTATTCAAAAGGTAACCTGGAATGCCAGCGTACAGTGCGTTAGCATAGTCCAAACGGGAAAGAATTAAAGCACGGACAACAGTTTCCTTTGCAGAATTGGGCAAAAGAGGAAGAAACTACCTCAAGGTCTTCAGAATACTAAAGCAAATGCCGGCCAACTTCTTAACCTGCGATGAGAAGATCAAGTTCTCATTGAACCAGACCCCCAGATTCTTGGGAGACTCTCCCTTAGAACTTGGTAGGGAAAACCCAGGGGGCCATAGCTTCTCTCTGAAGTTGAAAGGGAATGTGCCGTACAACAGGATCTCCGATTTCTCCTCATTGCACTTAAGCTGTGCCTGAGCAATCCCGTTAAAGACCAAAGATAGACAGTGTTGAGCAGGGACAACGGCATCCTCATCTTGTCCCCAAGAGAACAGAAGCTGGGTGTCATCAGCGTAGGCCATCACCTTAGCCCCTAGTACCTCCGCGAGATAAACCAGCGGGGTGACATAGATGTTAAAGAGAAGAGGGCTAAGGGATGACCCCTGTGGAACACCCGTAGCCACAGGTTGGGGAACTGAGGCTCACGGGTTGACCCCTGTGGAACACCCGTAGCCACTGGATGGGGGACTGAGGCGCACGGTCGAAGCCAGACCTGCTGCGACTGACCCTCCAAGAAAGACCTGATCCAGCCCCAGGCGGACCCGGATACGCCAATCTCCGAGAGGCGATCAAGGAGCAGGACATGCGGCACAGTATTGAATGCCACAGAGAGGTCCAGCATAAACAAAGCTGCCCTCCCTCCAGCATCCAGGCACTCAGGAATCACCTCAGTCACCTCCAGTAATGCTGACTCTGTGCTATACGCAGCTCGGAAACCTGATTGGGCCGGATGGAGGAGGCCATGGGGTTCAACGTACTCAGTGAGCTGGTTTGTGACCACCTTTTCACACACCTTGGCCAGGCTAGGCAAAAGCGAGATGGGACGATAATTTCTGGGAATCGATCGATCAAGGGACGACTTTTTAAGGAGGGGGAGGATTTTCACCTGTTTCCAAGACAATGGAACGAAGGCATAGCGCAGTGACATATTAATGATCTGATTGACCTCGGGATTGATACAGTCTGCGACAGTAGCCAGAGTCTGGCCGCACAGGGGTCAGTTGGAGAGCCTGATTTCAAAGCCTTCAACATTTTGAGGGTACTAGATAAGTCTACTGGCCAAAAAGATGAAAAATTGTGCAATGGATCTGCTAAAGGCCGGACAAAAGTGCAGGGAGTAAGCGCTGAGACACAGGATGAAAGCGTGGCCTGGATGGCACAGATTTTGTCCAGGAAAATCTTGGCAAGAGTATTGCACCAGGACTCCGAAACTGGCAAGGAGCACACCAAGGCAGTTGGAGACAGAAAGCTTTGCACAATTGAAAACATTTCTTTTGAGTTATTATTGGCCTGGTCGATGCGTTATGCAAAGAATCGACATTTAGCAGCCGCAATGGCGGCATAATAACTTTTTTGTTTAGCTCTAAGAGTGAGTTTTGCCAAAGGGAAGTAGCCTCTGGAGTGCCAACGCCTCTCCAGAACTTTACATTCATGTTTCAGAGTTTTAAGCTCCAGAAGAAACCAGGGTTTAGAAGGGGATTCCCTCGCTAGCTGAGGCAAATGCGGTGAGGATAATGAAGACACTGAATCAGCTATCCATTTAGTAAACCCCGTCACGCTCCCTTCAAGATTTTGCTGACAGGGGGTCTAGAGGCAGCCAAAGAGCTCATAAATGGAAGAGTATCGATTTTACTGAACGTCGGAGGGCGAAGGCAGCACATAGGCCATGCAGGCTGAGTAATCTCCCAGGAGAAGCAAATAAGAAATTGGTCCGAACAGGAGGTCGGAGAGGGCTCGGCCACCTGAACATGAAAATTAGGGCAGATGGGATCTAAGATATGGCCACCCTGATGAGTGGGATGAGAGACCCATTGAGAAAGATGGGCTAATTGAAGGGAATCAAGAAAAACCACAGTCTTTAGCATCTTGTTGATCAAGGTGGAGATTCACATCACCCAGAACCATGTAGTGGGAGAAGCTCAAAGCACGCTCAGCTATGGCATCCCCGCAAGATTTAAGAAAGGCACTAGCCGGCCCAGGGGGGTGATAAATGAGGGAGCCACCTAGCGTAAAATGGTCGGAGAAGTGGATGCTAAAATCCAAAACCTCGCACTCACCCCATATGCTAGAGGTATCGCTGTGAAGAACCCAGTTATCCCGATGCAGGATGGCTTGACCACCCCCTCTACCAACAGGGCAGTCCGCCCGACAAAGCTGAAAGCAAGCAGGGGTGGCTAGCGCAACGATTGGGTTTGAGGCTGCATCAAGCCAGGTCTCCGTAACAAACAGCAGATCCAGAGATTTATCAGAGACCAAGTCAAAAACATCAGCATGACGCTTCCTCAGTGATCTGGCATTTATGAGG
Source organism: Lissotriton helveticus (assembly GCF_964261635.1). Taxonomy (NCBI): domain Eukaryota; kingdom Metazoa; phylum Chordata; class Amphibia; order Caudata; family Salamandridae; genus Lissotriton; species Lissotriton helveticus. The sequence goes on along the minus strand of NC_136067.1, from coordinate 32,826,807 downwards.
GCAGCTCTAATGCACGGGCATTCCCTGGATTTACCGTGCCTTCAGGATTAAATAAAGTACAGGGGTTCTTGGATCTTCATTGTTCAAAAGCATATATTCATCACGCGTGATCTGGCCATCATTCCGCCAGGGGCGGCCTTAGGCATGTGCAAGCTGTGCACCTGCACAGGGCCACCAAACCCCAGGGGCCTCCACGCAAATATATATCCTTAATATAATAATACTCTGAGGATGGATACATATTTGCTTGGTGGCCCCTGGAAGGGATTTGGCGACCTCCGGCTCTGTTCCTCTTCCAAACACCCTGACACCCCCCCTCTTCACTGGCCTCCTCGCCAGCGTTCCTTCTGGTTCCTGAGATCTGGGGGGCTCCACCCCACTCGGATCCCCTCTTCCGGGACCCCCTTACCTACTCTTCCTGCCCAAGGCCGCCATGAGCCTAGAGCCGCCCCTGATTCTGCCAACCTTCAGCACGTAGCCACGACGGTTCCTTCTAGTCGGCCATTAGTTCCTTCCAGTTTCGTCCCTCCCGCCTCCTCCCATGTACGCTAACACAGACTGAATCTTCTTTAATGCTTCAGGTACTTTTTAGAAACAACTCTTTCCTGCGTTTCTTCTTTGTGTTGCTGACCGCTGTCCGCCATCGCCTCTCCTCTGCTCGCGCTGTGATTTAGGATTTGTTTTGCTCTATTTTTTTTTTATTTTTTTTTTCGTCAAACAAAATTTTTATTGTTTTCCACATCAAAAGATTCAAGGCACAATTGTTTTGCAGGAGATTGTTCTTGCGTTCGGAGGCATTTAATCATTTACAGGGAATGATCTGAGATCTGATTGGGCGGTGCAAGTGCAAGCGTTTGTATGCTCTCTTCATCTGTTTTCTTTTGTTCAAATCTTAGTCTTTTTCAAATCTCAAAGGCGTCAAAGGCAGCCGCGGTCGGAAGTGTGATGACCTGCAGGGCGGTGACGTGGGTAGGGGGAAGGGCAGGGTGGGGGGTGGTAATGTATGGATTACGGAGTTTTACAGGTAAGTAAACATATAAATAAATAAAACGAATTTAGTTGCGTGCACTGCATCACCAAATGCGATCCTGAAGCATGAGGTTGGCATTCAAATTTTGACAAGCTAACATACTTCTAATAATGTGGCTGTTTCCTTAATTTGTGCATCCAGTACTCTCAGCAATCAAGATGCTCGGTGAATGAAGCAGCAGCAGTGGAAAGTGCTTCAACGCCTCGTCAGGGGTAGTTAGCGCTATAGGAGTGCAATTACAATTATAAAACAAAATCTAACTGTGCACACTGCTACATATGTCGATCGGCTTTCAGTTTTTGCCAAAGCCGGCCACTAAGGGACAGTCACTGCAATAGGTGTATATTGCCATGAAGGAGGGCGGGCTGGGAAAAAACAGACTGTTGTGGCGGGTGGAATTCGCCAGCAGAATGAGACAGCGACACCAGTGTGCATATCTGTTCACTTTTAGGCCATCATTTGCTGCCCTTTACTACTGCATTTAATGCAAATCTGAAACGCGGCTGCTGCTTCCAGGGCCTCGCATGATTTTTGGGGATTAGTCAGTAGCTTTGCTTAGCTCTCGGTGTCTTTGTTGTGCCAGTGCCTGCCATGTGGAATGCAACAAAATGGCAAAAAAAATGGTTGTTTGTTCTTACAACGAACTCCGTTGTAACGCATGCCTTTACCACGCATGCGTTACAACGGAATGGTATTTCCACGCTTATCCTTCTCCACGTATTTTTCCGTGGTGACGTCATACGTCGTAAAGAGGAAGCAGAAGTTTCTTTCTGTTTCCTCCTATACGACGCCGATTGCATGCACATCTCGACTTCAGGTTAGGTTTTTTTTTTAGGGGGGAAGCCCCCCCAATCCCACCTTTTTTAAATGTACCCTTTACCTCACATGCCTTTACTACGTACCTCGTAGTAAACGTATGCGTGTTAAAGGCTTTCGTTGTAACCACGCATGCGTTGTAATGCATGCGTGGTTAAGGTTTTCGTGGAAACGGCTGCGTTGTAGTGGCTGTTTCCCAAAAAAAATGCATAGATGAGTATCCTTTGCTGTGCTCCGGTACCCTGTCGCCAATAACTCTAACTTTCACAAATGCGAGACTGATTGCACTGGAAATGGTTGTAGAACTCAGAGAATTTCTAAGATATATGCATGAAGATCTACTTGGCTCCGCTCGCCCCCATCGTCAGAACCTACGGACTCAACATTGTGTCATATGCAGACGACATCCAACTCATCCTCTCCCTATCCAACGAACCCAACACCGCCAGACTCAACTTTCAAGAAGACATGGAAGCAGTTGCCAAATGGAAGAAGAGCAGCTGTCTACAGCTCAACACGGACAAAACAGAAGTACTCATCATGGGCCCAAACCCCGATGTCTGGAGCGACACCTGGTGCCCCCCCCCCCGCCTTCGGAAGCCCGCCAACCCCCACAGACCACGCACGCAACCTGGGAATCATCCTGGACTCCGAGCTCAAAATGGACCACCAGATCAACTCTGTCGCATCCTCCTGCTTCCACACTCTCCACCTCCTACGCAAGACCTGCAAATGGATCCCCCTCGAACACAGAAAGACCGTCACTCACTCCCTGGTCACCAGCAGACTCGACCACGACAACACACTCTACGCCGGAATAAACAAAAACCTCACTTGCAAACTTCAAAATATCCAGAACGCAGCCGCAAGACTGGTCCTCAACCTGCCAAGACACTGCCACATCTACCAGCATCTGCACACACACCACTGGCCGCCCATCGAGGCAAGAATCACCTTCAAGATGCTAACCCACGCTCACAAGGCCCTCCACGACCCTGGACCAGCATACCTGAACAGCCGACTCAAATTCCACGCACCCCAAAGGACCCTACGATCAGTCCAGCTCTTCTACGCCGCAGTCCCTCGCACCAAAAAGACCACATCGGGCGGCTTCTCCTTCTTCTTCCTCGCGGCCAGAGCCTGGAACGACCTTCCGTTCCACCTCAGACGGATAACATCACTCCCCATCTTCACGAGGGACCTCAAAACATGGCTCTTCAATAGACCTCCTCAGGAACCTGTGCCTCACGCCCCTCACCCCCAGTGCCTTGAGACCCTCACGGGTGAGTAGTCACGCTCAACAAACACATGGCTGTTGGTACCACATAAGCAACAAAAAAAAAAGAGGCGCACAGCTGTGCACCGCGGAGCCAGCGCAGCTCATCATGATACGGCCCAGGTCCCTATAGCACAACCATCTGAACATGGTGTGTTGTAAGACATTATACCACGTGAAGTGATATTTCCAATACATCGTCAAAATTAAGATTCCCTTTGAACCAACCACTTCTAGTATAACTCACTATCAACACTTAAAGCTATCATTCGCACTAGACAACATACTGGGAACACCGCCATAGAAACACAAAACACCAAAGTTAAAAAAATATAGTATTCATTTAATTAACGATACAGAATCAATTCAATAAAAAAATACGACATATCATTAAAATCATTTCTCATAAAAAGTTTTTTTTCCATATAACTATCACTCTAATAGTGTAAAGAACACCAAGCACTGTTACATAAACAAAACATAAATATAACAAAAAACATGGAAGGAAACAGAAGCAAAGCAATTTTAGGCCTTTACACAGTTAATTCAACATATTAGTGAGCAAGGTAAAGGACATGAAAATGTATGTCTCTATGCCACTTGTCCCCAAGTGAATTTAACCAAACTTTGAAGCGTCGACGCGTTTCGGTGGTTTTACATGTATTTAGCCACCTTCTTCAGGACACATGTGAATATTTCCAATACATTCCATTAAATGTATAAACACCCCTGTCCTTTTCCACTCTGGTTTCATCCAGTCACTTAAGATGCTTTTGTTCTGTTTTTCATAGAGTTGTGAAGTGCTTTACTCAGCTTTTCTGGTTGTGACGTCACTGTGACCGCGGCTGAGCGTCTCCAAAAAACTGCTGCGAGCCCTGGGGGGAGTTTACATAGCAGAGGCCTCTGAGGGTTTGAGCAGGAGGTCCTGATCAAAGTCAGGTAGCTGCCCGCCTCTTCCCAGGGGGGCAGCCCACACATGGCAATGCCTTACTGGGCTGCTGGGCTTCCTGCCCTGCTTTGAGGGCAGTGGGTACAAAGGGGCCCTTTAAAGACCTCAGGCCGTAAGCTGCTCTCTTCTCGGTGTGACGCCACATCTGAGTGTCCCCCCACCAGGGCTCGAGTCGCGGTATCACTCGGGTTGACAGAGTCCCCCCTATTATTTTACTGGGGGGGACACCGTCCCCCCTGCCAAACAGCTGGAATTAACTCTTTGGCCTCTCTGGGACGAGGAGCTCGGCACCTTTCGTGACGTCACTTCCGGTGACAGCGTCCCCCCACTTCTTTTTGTAGGACTTGTGCCCTGCCCCCACCCTTCAACTTCCAATGTGCAGTAGGTTAGTGAATAGAGGCAATGACGAACATGCCCTGGTGAAATCTGCAACAACTTCCTTCGTGTTCCTGCCCTCGCACTTGCTAACTGGCTCGCGTGGACAGAGGTCACTGCTGGCGTGACTTTCTCGACTGTGCGTGTATTTTTTATGTTTTTGAATTCTCAATGCAATTTTGATATCTCATTATAACAAACTTAAAGCCAAATCTGGTTATGTGCGTGTTATTTTGTGATACCTCTCCGTGGAATGAGGCCTAATTTTGTTTGTCGGTGAGGGGCCTCCTGAGCATCAGGCATGGTCTCTGAGGGGCAGATTTACAAGAAACTAACGCACCTTCCTGCACAAAAACAACCACTAAAGGCTATTTCCTCTTTCAATGCGTGCTGTAGAATGCAGCACGCGTTGAAAGAGGAAAAAACGAGGAGAAATGTTATATGTTAAAAACATTGATATGGTTGCGTAGCTGCCATGGGTGCTTCGGGTGCAGTGGCACCGGGCCCGAGTCCTGGGCGACCCATTGGAACTCCATAATTGCTGTATTTCACTTCCCCAGCACTAGACAATGGGGCCGCTTTCCTTCCTTGCACCAGGGTCTGTGGCATCCTCAAAATATTCTCAATTTGCGATTAGCAATTTGCGAATCGCAAATTTCCCCTTCATTCCTATGGGCCTCCTGGCCCATAGAAATGAATGGAAAATTATTCCTTAATTGCGATTAGCAATTTGCTAATCGCAATTAAGGAATTTTAAGAAATCGCAAAAAAAACCGAATTTCTACATACATACCATTTTGCGATTTCTAAATAGCGATTCCTTAAAAATCGCTATTTAGAAATCGCAAAAGGGAATGTTGATACATATGGTCCATAGTTCTTCCTCGTCTCCCTGCTATAGCTCCTTTCTCCCCTCCTGTCCTATAAATTCTTTCAGCCGCGTTATTTGTTTACTGTCCCTTACTACGCTATTGTAACTGATGTAATTTGTAACGCTATGTTCCTCTGCTATAGCGCTCTGATACCTCGAGGTCTAGATAGCACTATATAACCCTCCCAAATCAAATAAACTAAAAACAGTTTTTTCCTGAACGCTGAGACCTGAGCAACATGGCTGATTTTCCCCCTTGACTGTCACCTACCCAGCCAGACATTGGGCACAGTTCCTCCTCGTCTCCCTGCTATGGCTCCTTCCTCCCCTCCTTTCCTACGAATTATTGAAACATTGTTTATCTGTACTGTACCTTACTATGCTCTTGTATCTGATGTAACTTGTAACGCAACAATCCTAAATGTAAAGTGCTCTGATACCCTCTTGGGTCAAGTTTGTGCTATACAAAACTTTATAGATAAATAAATAAATGACTAACCTGTGCTCACAGGCAGCAGACCTGAGGCCCAGAGAGGGTTTAGGCGGTGAGTGGAGGGTGGTGGTGGTCTGGCTGTGATAAAGCACTCGGCAAGGCCTGGAGATGCCGGAGGCAGAATAAAAGGTCCGAGGTGAAGAAATGAGAGTGTTGTAGCTAGGTTTGACCTCTACAAATATATATATACAGGCCAAGGGAGTCTCAGGGCCACCTGGTGGGGTTTACGCGCTGATTATTGGTCTCTTGAGGGGGTCTGTGAGTGACGAATAGTCTCTGTGTTTACTTGACAGATTGTGGAATGTGTTGTGTCCATAGCTGTCAAATTTGTTTTGGCACAGAAAAGCTAAAAACAATGGAATGGAATGCAGCCTGGAGTAGTTGCCAGTGGCTGAGGTTAGTCGGCGCCCTCCATCCACCACATTTTGAGCTGTATGTAGTTGTAATGTAATGTAAAGTGCATTTTTATAGCGCAACTACCACTCCAAGGAGTATCTTGGCGCTTAACACCAACCCAGATGAAATAGGTCAGGGGGAATGAAGGCGCACCCAGTAACAATACACTCTACACCAAAGCTCTACAAGCGACATCAGTAAGTTAGAACATCCACGTTTTGAGCGCTTTCCTAAACTTGCTCTCATTAGGGATCGATCGGAGCTGCGGCGGAAGTTTATTCCAGGCCTTAGCGCCCAGAAAAAAAAGAGATCTGCCACCTTTGGAAGCCCGCTTAAATCTGGGTATTACCAACAGGTTCTGATTTGCAGACCTCAGACAACGCGTTGGCTGATAGCGCGTGAAGCCGCTGGCCTGATATCTAGGCCCTAACTGTTGGAAAGCTCTGAATATAATCAAAAGAATCTTGAACAGGATCCGTTTACAGATCGGTAACCAGTGAAGTGCTTTAAGCGCGGCCGAGGCAGACGACTTTCGGGGCCAGCGTAACACCAAACGGGCAGTTGCGTGTTGGACCATCTGCAGCCTGTGGAGCACGGACTTATTTGCTCCTGCGTACAGGCCATTGCAGTAGTCCAATCTAGATGTAATCAAAGCAACTGCCACTGTTTTTCTTGCTGACAAAGGAAGCAGATAAAAAAACTTCCGTAAGGATCTAATAAGGTGAAAACACGTACCAGCCACGGCCACCGCTTGTTGTTGAAAAGACAACTGATCATCAAATTTGATGCCCAAGTTCCGGGCAGAGGAGATAGTGTTTGGGGGGACTTCAGCATCATCAGGCCACCAGTCTTTCGGAGAGAACAGGTTTCGAGAGCCAAACGGCAAAATTTCCGTTTTACCGGAATTACATTTGAGGTGATTGTTAGTCATCCACTCAAATGTGGCTGTAAGGCAGTTTTTCAAATTTTCTTCAGCCCCAGGAAATTCCCTATCCAGGACCAGGATGACCTGAGTGTCATCAGCATACGATATTGTGCTAATCTGATAGCTCGCGATTAGCTCAATCAGGGGCACCATGTACAGGTTGAAAAGTACAGGGCTCACACTCGAGCCCTGAGGGACCCCTGAGCTGATGATTTTAGCTTCAGATTGATACTGGCCCAGTACCGTGATTTGGTGCCTATTGCTCAGAAAATTTCTAAGCCATGTCAATACCACCCCTCCAATACCTGCGTTAGCTAAACGGTCCACTAAGATAGTATGTGAGACCGTATCGAAGGCCGCCGATAGATCGAGTAAAATCAAGACGGCCTTCTTTCCCTGGTCCATAGCCAATCGTAAGGTCTCAACCGTAAATAGCAAAGCTGATTCGGTAGAATGTTTCGAGCGAAACCCTGATTGGTTAGGGTGCAAGATGTCATTCTCCTCCAGAAAATTTGTAAGCTGGTTATTAACAAAGTTTTCTGTCAGTTTGAACACCAGAGGGAGCAGGGAAATAGGGCACAGGTTGGAGAGGGTGGTCGGGTCAGGGATAGCCTTTTTCTGAAGAGGCTTGACTGCAGCAAGCTTCCAGTCACTGGGAATTTCTGCCGTAGCCAAAGATGAATTGATGATGTTGTTGATGATGGGATTAGCCACCTCCAGTAGAGCCTGTACCACTGAAGGTGGACATGGATCAAAAGGGGACCCAGATTTACTTACTAAGATGGCATTTTTTGTGTCATCCAAGGAAATAGGGGCAAATACATTCAGACTTGAAAGGCCTGTAGTTATATTAGCCACCTCCATGTTTCCAAGGGTAGGAGACACAGGTGGAAAAGCCTTCACAATGTCCAAGATCTTGTTTTCAAAGTAGTTAGCAATGGCATTACAAAGAGATAAGGACGAGGGAATTTCCTGTAGAAGAGCTGGAGGATTAATAAAGTGATTTACTATTTTAAAAATTTCTTTTTGGCCATTACTAGAGGTAGCTATCGCATGCAGGTAATGAGCCTTTTTAGCTAGCTTAATTGCTGCATGATATCGTCTTCTGGCAAGTAGGTAAACATCACGGGCAACCGCCTCGTAATTCCTACGCCACCTACGCTCCAAAGATCTCACCTCCATCAGATCTTTCTTTAAGGTGAGAGAAAACCATGGGGCGCTCTTTTTGCTTTTTGGGCCTCCTACCTTTTTCCTACAGGTTGGAACAAGGAGAGTTCCGACTGTCATTATCCAACTGCAGAATTGTTGATAATCCGTGGAAGTATGGCCCGTTGGGATGGGCTTGCTTTCTTGTAGGGTCTCTACCAGATCTGGCCTAGTGGATAGATTCCTCCACTCTGGTTTACTTGACGCATCTATTTTATTCCTATTATTTACAGGAGCATTACGCTTCAGAGAGATGTCAAACGGAATGAAGTTATGATCAGTCCAAATTTGAGGGCAGGGAGATTTAACTACCAGCCTATCAGAATTGGAACAAATACAATCCAAGACGTGTCCTGCTGTGTGTGTGCGTTCAAGAGTAAGAAGGGTGAGACCTAGGACGTTGATAATGTCCATGAAACAACTTACTCCTGGGTCATTCGGTGAGTCTAAGTGAAGGTTCAGGTCCCCTAGGACTGTGAAATTGGCAGACCTAAGCACTAAATCGCTCAGTACATCTCCCACGCTCTCTAAAAACTCCACAGAAGACCCAGGAGGACCATAGATTAGAGCACCAGAAAAAGTGAGGGAATCATGTAAACCTAAACAAAAGGCCATGGTCTCCGCGCCTTTAATATCTGGCAACTCATGTGTGGTACATGTCAGTGAATCACGATAAAGAATTGCCAGTCCTCCACCCCGTTGCAGGGGCCTGTCTAGTCGCTGTATCTAGAGATTCTGCGGAAGAGCCACAGCCAAATCAGGGTTACACCAAGATTTAAGCCAGGTTTCTGTGATAAGCAGGCAGTCTAAATTAGCCTCCGTAATCAAATCGTTGATGTTTTGAGCATTCTTACAGAGTGAGCGAGCATTAATGAGACTGCCACGTAAAGTAGAGGAATTAGGGGCTACTGCCTCAACTACTAGGGCAGGTGGTTCGGGAGCAAACATAGCCTTACACCGACGACAACTAACGGGGCCATCCCATGTAATAGGATTTAGGACCTCATGACAATGTATTGAGGTCCTACTATACGGGCGCAATAGATCATCCCCTAAGCCTAAGAGGTCTTTACAAACAGGCCAACATAGAGCACGGCCTACCTCCTTAGGCGCCTCCTCAGCGCTGATGGGCGCAGACGGGCAGGACTCTGGCTCGACTCCGGCGCGAGTCCGGCGCGCCCGCTGCGAGTCACCGCTGCGCATGTTCATTACATGTTTAAATAGGAAACTCACCTCGCCTGAACACTAGAGCGCTCCACAGGATGGCGCTAGCAGACGTCCCCCAGCAACCCCCAAGATGGTGGAACCACGAAAAAGCGAAGGAAAGTCCGCTAAAACAGCGGTAAATGGCACAATTAAAGTGCAGATATGCGCAGTGTAAACAATTTAAAATCAGGGATGAAAAAACTATATTTTAACGAAAATATGCAAAATCAGGATATTTATTTAAAGTTCACGCTCTACTTCGCTAGTATGCTCGCTTTAGCGCAGAATGGTATACAGAGCGCAGTGTTGCACAGATAAGCCTTTCCCACCAAGGTGTTGCTACTCCTGGCATTGAAGAAGATATCTCTGGCACACTGGGGGCGTCACCCGCACAGTGACGGGCATCGGAGGCATAGGGGCGGGGCTCACTTTTTATTTCTAATTTGAAGACTGTCTGTAGATTTTCGATAAAGACATCATACAATTAAGAAGACGCAATGAAGTATACGTCATATTGAAATATACAGGTCAGTTTAATCAGTTTAAACATTAAAATTCATAAAGTAGGGACCTTCAAACGAGGCAACTTGTCAAAATTACCAGGAAACGAGGATAATGGGCAGCTGTGGGCCCAGGAACACGGCTATCCTAATATGTGCAAGACCTCGACCGAGGGTTCAAGGGTCGACCCCAAAGCCTTGACCGAGGGGTCAAGGGTCATTCCAGACGCACCCTCTTACATGCCAATGAACAACTGGGCAGAGCACGCGGCCTGCACCCAGCGTCATGCCCCGCACACACGTCATCACGTGGCAGGGGGTCTTGTCTGTCTCACAGTGCAGGACAGAGAGAGCTTTATTTACTATACAGGCTAGCAGGCAGGTCAGAGGGAGCTTTATTTACTATACAGGCTAGCAGGCAGGTCAGAGGGAGCTTTATTTACTATACAGGCTAGCAGGCAGGTCAGAGGGAGCTTTATTTCCTATACAGGCTAGCAGGCAGGTCAGAGGGAGCTTTATTTACTATACAGGCTAGCAGGCAGGTCAGAGGGAGCTTTATTTACTATACAGGCTAGCAGGCAGGTCAGAGGGAGCTTTATTTACTATACAGGCTAGCAGGCAGGTCAGAGGGAGCTTTATTTACTATACAGGCTAGCAGGCAGGTCAGAGGGAGCTTTATTTACTATACAGGCTAGCAGGCAGGTCAGAGGGAGCTTTATTTACTATACAGGCTAGCAGGCAGGTCAGAGGGAGCTTTATTTACTATACAGGCTAGCAGGCAGGTCAGAGGGAGCTTTAATTCATATACAGGCTAGCAGGCAGGTCAGAGGGAGCTTTATTTCATATACGGCTAGCAGGCAGGTCAGAGGGAGCTTTATTTGCTATACAGGCTAGCAGGCAGGTCAGAGGGAGCTTTATTTCCTATACAGGCTAGCAGGCAGGTCAGAGGGAGCTTTATTTCCTATACAGGCTAGCAGGCAGGTCAGAGGGAGCTTTATTTCCTATAACGACTAGCAGGCAGGTCAGAGGGAACTTTATTTCCTATACAGGCTAGCAGGCAGGTCAGAGAGAGCTATATTTCCAATACCGGCTAGCAGGCAGGTCAGAGGGAGCTTTATTTCCAATACCGGCTAGCAGGCAGGTCAGAGGGAGCTTTATTTCCAATACCGGCTAGCAGGCAGGTCAGAGGGAGCTTCATTTCCTATACAGGCTAGCAGGCATGTCAGATGAAGCTTTATTTCCAATACCGGCTAGCAGGCAGGTCAGAGGGAGCTTTATTTCCAATACCGGCTAGCAGGCAGGTCAGAGGGAGCTTCATTTCCTATACAGGCTAGCAGGCATGTCAGATGAAGCTTTATTTCCTATACCAGCTAGCAGGCACGTCAGAGGGAGCTTTATTTCCTATACCGGCTAGCAGGCAGGTCAGAGGGAGCTTTATTTCCTATACCAGCTAGCAGGCAGGTCAGAGGGAGCTTTATTTCCTATACCAGCTAGCAGGCAGGTCAGATGAAGCTTTATTTTCTATACCGGCTAGCAGGCAGGTCAGAGGGAGCTTTATTTCCTATACCAGCTAGCAGGCAGGTCAGAGGGAGCTTTATTTCCTATACCAGCTAGCAGGCAGGTCAGAGGGAGCTTTATTTCCTATACAGGCTAGCAGGCATGTCAGATGAAGCTTTATTTCCTATACCAGCTAGCAGGCACGTCAGAGGGAGCTTTATTTCCTATACCAGCTAGCAGGCACGTCAGAGGGAGCTTTATTTCCTATACCGGCTAGCAGGCAGGACAGATGAAGCTTTATTTCCTATACAGGCTAGCAGGCAGGTCAGAGGAAGCTTTATTTCCTATACAGGCTAGCAGGCAGGTCAGAGGAAGCTTTATTTCCTATACAGGCTAGCAGGCAGGTCAGATGAAGCTTTATTTCCTATACCAGCTAGCAGGCAGGTCAGAGGGAGCTTTATTTCCTATACCGGCTAGCAGGCAGGTCAGAGGGAGCTTTATTTCCTATACCGGCTAGCAGGCAGGTCAGAGGGATCTTTATTTCCTATACCGGCTAGCAGGCAGGTCAGAGGGAGCTTTATTTCCTATACCGGCTAGCAGGCAGGTCAGAGGGAGCTTTATTTCCTATAACGGCTAGCAGGCAGGTCAGAGGGAGCTTTATTTACTATATCGGCTAGCAGGCAGGTCAGAGGGAGCTTTATTTCCTATAACGGCTAGCAGGTAGGTCAGAGGGAGCTTTATTTCCTATAACGGCTAGCAGGCAGGTCAGAGGAAGCTTTATTTCCTAAACCGGCTAGCAGGCAGGTCAGAGGGAGCTTTATTTCCTATAACGACTAGCAGGCAGGTCAGAGGGAACTTTATTTCCTATACAGGCTAGCAGGCAGGTCAGAGGAAGCTTTATTTCCTATACAGGCTAGCAAGCAGGTCAGAGGGAGCTTTATTTCCTATACCGGCTAGCAGGCAGGTCAGAGGAAGCTTTATTTCCTATACCGGCTAGCAGGCAGGTCAGAGGGAGCTTTATTTCCTATAACGACTAGCAGGCAGGTCAGAGGGAACTTTATTTCCTATACAGGCTAGCAGGCAGGTCAGAGGAAGCTTTATTTCCTATACAGGCTAGCAGGCAGGTCAGAGGGAGCTTTATTTCCTATACCGACTAGCAGGCAGGTCAGAGGGAGCTTTATTTCCTATACCGGCTAGCAGGCAGGTCAGAGGGAACTTTATTTCCTATACAGGCTAGCAGGCAGGTCAGAGGAAGCTTTATTTCCTATACAGGCTAACAGGCAGGTCAGAGGGAACTTTATTTCCTATACAGGCTAGCAGGCAGGTCAGAGGAAGCTTTATTTCCTATACAGGCTAACAAGCAGGTCAGAGGGAGCTTTATTTCCTATACCGGCTAGCAGGCAGGTCAGAGGAAGCTTTATTTCCTATACCGGCTAGCAGGCAGGTCAGAGGGAGCTTTATTTCCTATACCGGCTAGCAGGCAGGTCAGAGGGAGCTTTATTTCCTATACCGGCTAGCAGGCAGGTCAGAGGGAACTTTATTTCCTATACAGGCTAGCAGGCAGGTCAGAGGAAGCTTTATTTCCTATACAGGCTAGCAGGCAGGTCAGAGGGAGCTTTATTTCCTATAACGACTAGCAGGCAGGTCAGAGGGAGCTTTATTTCCTATACCGGCTAGCAGGCAGGTCAGAGGGAACTTTATTTCCTATACAGGCTAGCAGGCAGGTCAGAGGAAGCTTTATTTCCTATACAGGCTAGCAGGCAGGTCAGAGGGAACTTTATTTCCTATACAGGCTAGCAGGCAGGTCAGAGGAAGCTTTATTTCCTATACAGGCTAGCAAGCAGGTCAGAGGGAGCTTTATTTCCTATACCGGCTAGCAGGCAGGTCAGAGGAAGCCTTATTTCCTATACCGGCTAGCAGGCAGGTCAGAGTGAGCTTTATTACCTATACCGGCTAACAGGCAGGTCAGAGGGAGCTTTATTTCCTATATCGGCTAGCAGGCAGGTCAGAGGAAGCTTTATTTCCTATACCGGCTAGCAGGCAGGTCAGAGGGAGCTTTATTTCCTATACCGGCTAGCAGGCAGGTCAGAGGGAGCTTTATTTCCTATACCGGCTAGCAGGCAGGTCAGAGGAAGCTTTATTTCCTATACCGGCTAGCAGGCAGGTCAGAGGGAGCTTTATTTCCTATACCGGCTAGGAGGCAGGTCAGAGGTCAGACTTAAGAGACCCACCTGCTAGTAGTGTCCGATGTTATTGGCTGTGTTAGAAGAGTAAACTCCGGTGGCACAAGAGGAAATGTAGGAAAGGCCACTGTGGCAGTCGAAGGTGCAAGAAAGTCAATATATGGTTTTCACTTGGTGAATGGTATCCATGTTATGAGGTGTACATAAGTGGCATATTTTGGGCTCCCATCTTGTAGGGGGTGGCCATCTCAGGCACAGCAGTGGCCCTGCTTGCCATAATAATGTACCTGGTATAATGGTGGACCCTCTGCCACGCCATAGCCATTTTTAGCTTCTGATGAGCAGACCTGGCATAAAGTGGGCACTGTTGGAAGCCCGAGGCTCCCAGTGGCTCTCCATGCCACTGGAGTCAAGCTATCCTGGCTGATGAGGGCTGAAACCCCGAAACTGGTCCTAAGATGCTTGTTTCCGGTCAGTGCTCTGTCCATCCTCTCCTTGTGTTTGCTTTATTCACCCTAAGTTGGCAGGGTATGCCCAGACGTGGGTCCTGTGCTTTCCATGCCACTGGAGTCAAGCTATCCTGGCTGATGAGGGGTGAAACCCCGGAACCGGTCCTAGGATGCTTATTTCCAGTCCAGGGAGGACCTGGCTTGGCAGTTCGGCTGGACTATTCCCATTGGGTGCAGGGTCAAGACTGATTTGCATATGGCTGGGAACAACTGGAATGGCATGGGGAGCAAAAAACAATAGATTTAGGCCCAGATCTCTGTACTGGGGTGAATGTATGACATTGTTCCGCATTCTGTCCATCAACTGTTCGGCGACGCATCGACATGTGAACCAGAGCCTTTCCACATGGAGGCATTTGCGCGCATGACAGCTTGATAAAATGACATGCTGACGTTCTGAGATCAAATTTGCATTTACTGAACATGAAATTTGACATTTGAGAACGAAGAGTCAAGTCAAGTCAAGTTTTATTCGAACTCACAACGTGAATCATAAAAGCTGCACAATGAACTTACACTTTTGTATAACTTTACTACTTTTCAGTATTCACAATGGTAAGTTACTACTAGCAAAGTTAGACTTTTGGTTTAAGTTTACCTTTGTGAATACCGAAAAGTAGTAAAATTACACAAAAGCATAAGTTTACCTTTGTGAAACGGGCCCATAATATTTAAGGTGAATATATTCGGGTATTTTTAGAAAAAGGCAAGCTAATATCTCATTGTGAAAATTACATTGTTATGTAAATTTGATGTATGAGTGATACTTTTTGCTGAGTTAAGGACACTTATTGCTGGTGTTATTTTGTTGGTGTTAGAGGGCACTTGCAGCTTCGGCTGTTACTTTTGTGATTTCTAGAAACCTTTCATCAGGTCTATGAGTATAGCATTTTATTATGTTATTTATCATGACTAATACTCTCTGGGGGCTTAGCCTGTTAGATTGGTGTGAACTAAGAGACATGTATGTTGTCTGAACTTCAGAGGTCCCTGTAATCTGAGAGATAGTGCTATTGTCTATGCTTGTAAAGTATGTCTAATTTTAGGGACAACTGCGGTCTATGGTCTGAAACTGTGAGGTCTGCGTAACTTGTAATTGTCCCACCTTGTCACTGCTGAGTAAGCAGAACTAAAGATGCTCTACAAATGATAAACAGTGCCAAACTTTATAGCTCAGTTTATGTAACCCTCTGAAACACCTAGGAGTTTTCTGCCACTTTTTAGAGCAACTGGACAGAAAAATGCACAATTTTGCTACTGTGTTTTAAAGTTTTTAGTTTTTGCGTGAAACCTCATATATGAACTTATTCAATTGTTTGTAGATCACACTGTCAACAAAGGTATCACGGTGCCGTGGGGCCACATATACATGGACAAGTGAACAGAGAAACAAAAAAGCAAGACCCGTCACATCGCCCTGTGGGACCGGCTCATCAACAGAGTGAATCCTTCTTCTGGGTTTTTCTCATACAATTTTGGCAAATGGTGGGCTTTAGTGCCAGAGGGAGCTTGTTCTGCTGTGAACCTGGGCTTCTATGGGAATTCACAAGGGCATATTATCAAGCCCATTATCGCCGCTTTAGCGGCAGTTTCCTGCTAATAAAAGAGGCGATAATGTATCATCATTTCTTGATAATATGGCCCAGGAAAACTAAACTTTGGAGTTTGGAGATAGAAGTCTCAGTGACATGCAATTATCTGGTTCTTGACATGTTTGGCCAAAGCCAAACACGAAGGAGGCTTCCTGACCAAATATAAGAACCCACAATTTGTCTCCAATCGTTTTTACAAATTGTTAGCGGCCACCCAACCAGGACAGGTCGTTAGGCGGGTCCTCGATTGACTGATGGAAATGTCTGAGCTCTGATCCAGGACCATCTGGGTAACATCAGCCCAGGATAAGTCTTAAAAACTGGAAAAACCAGACAAGGTGCCACATACAGACAAAAGAGAATGGGCAATGCCCTGAGGCACTCTGCAAACATCTGGCTGCATCGCTGAGCTGAATGTGGGGATCGAGCGGGCACCAGGGTGCGCGCACCCAGAACTGAAATGAACCATTGGAGATTTGAGACGTCAAAGCCCGCCGCTGAGAGATGCCTCGCCAAGATTCAATGGTTGACGGTGTCAAAAGCGGCCGACAGGTCTACCAGCTGCAGGGCGGCTCACGGGGTGCTCCTCTCGGGTCACACAAACTTTGTCCAATTTGGCCAAGAGGACAATTTCTGTGCTGTATAGAGGCCACAATTCTTCATTCTACAGAGCCCATGGTCTTCCAGAACCGTAGCCACCCATGAAGCCACCCACTTCTCCAAAATCTTACCTGCTCCATGGACACCACAGAGTCATCTTCATCAAAGATGGGTCCAAATCAGATTTTGTCATCCAACCCGCGGCAAAGGAGCAGTTGATAATCACTGGAATCGCAGTGGCCAAGGCTGGTGATGCTAGCCGCAGGAAGTAGGAGAGTGGGGGGGAGGTGCTGGAGCACCCCTAAATAATACAATAATCTTGTTGGAGTTCAGAATTTAAATGAGCAAGAAAGAGGGCTTTAATGTGTGTTTTATCTTGTCATTTTTGTTGTTGGGTCAAAGACAGAGGTCAAACGTCAGGCTATTTCCTCTGATAATTTGCAACTTATTCTTTTAACATGGAGATTGCTGCTTACTCTTCTTTCTCTGACTGGAAAGGATTTAGAGGCATGACTAAAGTTGGATTCAGAGAGGTCGCTATCGCTAGATGATGAGGAGCTTGCTTCCGCCGGAGAGTTCGAACCATCTGAGACCGAGAAAAAGTGCTCCCCCAAAGGATCTGGAGATCCTGGATTTTGTAATTATTGTGTGCTGATATTCTTTAAATCAAGGGCATCGGTGGGCGAGGGGCCCCAGATATCGTGATCCTGGGGAGCGCTTGTAGCTGGAATCAAGCTAGTGTCTGCACCAGTCAGCAGATCAGTCTTGGCAGGGGAAGCTGAGGCATCCCAATTGATATTAAAGGTGGCTTTATCGGCTATCAGAGGCCCTTGAGTTTGAGCTATCAAGCCAGGTTCTAAGCCGAGTATGCCGGGTAAAGGGGGAGTAGGCTGTGACTCTAGCTGTGTGTCAGGGAGCTTGACCGGGCTGGCCGAGGCTGATTTTGTTGAACCACTCTCTCTATTGGAGTTGTTGTGGGTCTTGTCCCACTGTCAGGACCTGAGTTAGTCCCCATTCCCGCTAAAGAGAAAATTTTGCAACTGAGGGTTGGGAGGAGCCCCCTTCCTTTGGGGGTCCCCCACCGGCAGGTTTGTTTGAAGTCTTTTCAGAGCCCGCGGTCTCTCGCTTGGCTTTGGGAGTGGGTTCCGCTTCCAAAGGAAGGGGCGCTGCAATTGAGGGACCAGAGCTGGAATTGGATGGTATTTTGCCTTTTACCCCCGGACCCAGCGAGAAGTCATTCTCCACTCACCCGTTGGAGAGTCCGCGGTTAGCGTGATTAAGTCCCATGAGTCTCGCGAGGGACAGCGTTGAACCACCAGAGAAAGCAACCAAGCAGTAAGAAGGCCAAGCAAGAAACCGGGACCGCTCCAGCCGCTCCAGCGCCCCAGGAAGACAAGCAGCACGGTCCGAGCTCCGGGGTTTGAGGAAAGTGCCCGTGCTTTTAACCCCTTCCATGCTCATGACGAGCTCAGCTCATCATGCAGTACAGTGCTCCTGTGCTCATGACGACCACACCCATTTTTATTGCTGTCCAGCACAGCAGGGGAATCGCTCTAGCAGCGATGCGGTTAAAGGCTTGCTTCCCGCGCCGCGTCCCGGAGCTGTCGGGTTTCTCCGCGTTCTCGGAGTTGTCCGCGGTCGTGGTGCTCTTTGCTGTCGAGGTGCAGACTGCCCCCACCATAGCAGTGTCTCAAGGTCAGGCCGCATAGCCGACGGCCGAGAGGTCTCGTAGCGAAGGTGGCGGTGAGGCAGGAAATCACACAGGCACCATCTTGCTCTGCAAATATGCCACTCCAATACTCGACACTCTATGCCACTCCAAACTTTAATACTCTACTCCACTCTTCGCCATTCACTCTACAACACTCCACACCACTCTTCTCTACGACACTAACTTTTTGCCATGCTGAACAGCAGCCACGCTGGTGTAGAACATGGCTAAAACACATTGGCAAAGCCAATAACTCTTGCATAGGCGTGACCTGTTGGCTTTGCCAATGCTTGTCTTTTTTGCGAAATGCATCCCCTCTTTCTTTTTCTATGAAGAAAACGGGCTGCATTTCAAACAAAAAAAATGTGTTTATTGACAAGCAATCACAGACATGGTGGTCTGCTGACCAAAGCAGGCCACCATCCCTGGCTGCGATTCCTGATGGGTCGCAAATTGGACCCACCTCATTAATATTCATGAGGTAGGTCAATTTACGATCCTCTCTGGATCACTATTTAATATTTGTAACTTTTCTTACATTAGAAATTGTGATTTCCTAATTGCAATACGGTAAGAATCGCATTTAACAAATCGCAATTTCTACTTTTTTGTACATTCGGCCCATGATCTCCCTCCGCCTACCAAAAAAATAGTCTGACGTTGTGTAATGTAATCTGAGGTTGATAGAATGCGCTCTAATTCCCTTAGGCCAAGCTCAAGCTATATATTAAAATGATATTAAAATTCACTCAGGTACGTGCCTAAGGCCTCAGCGGTGCAGGGGGGAGTGGGGGAGGTGGAGGGTGGTCTGGGGGCTCACACCTTACAAGTCGTTGGAGAGGGGACCCCTTTAGATTCAGGAAGTTAAATATTTTAAAAAGTATGAGGCTGAGGCCTGTTTTTGATTCTCATCAGAGGCGGCCCCTGGGGGTCCAATGAGGAGTGGGCTCTCTGCTCCCCATGGCCTGATGGGAAGGCTGACAGTCTGTTTCTTGGGGAGGCCACGAGTGCAGAAGAGAGGGGTGAGGAGTGGTGACACCCCCCTGCTTTCACTTTCATTCTGTGTAAAGCACAGATGTTTCCATGTTTTCATCCCAAAGAAACCAGATTCTGTCTCTTTCCTGTGGTGTGAGCCAGGACTGGTTCCCAGAGGAGGTGTGCTGGATGAGATACAGTGGGGGGTTGAGAGAAGGGTTCTGGAGTGATTCTTAAAGTGTTACAGCGCGTGGAAGCCTGTATGTGAGGCTTCAAGGGGCTGTACCATCCCAAAGACATCACTGAGGCTGTCTCAGTGCTTCTAAGCTCCTCACGCAAGGGTACCTACCACAGAGATGTGCTCAGCTCTCATGATGCACCTCTATCCGCAAATGACTTGTGCAAAGCTGTTGTAGCACTCAGTCGGGTTACCACCTTGTTCATTTAACAAAACGGCTGTCTGCACATATTTTGTTGACAATCAATCAATCAATCACCAGATTTATAAAGCGCTGCTAATCACCCGCCAGGGTGTCTAGGCACTGTGGCTGGTGCTGTGAATAGCCAGGTTTTGAGTCTTTCTTGAATTCCAGCAGCAAGGGTGAGGTCCAGAGGTGATCCAGTGGATGCTTCCACATATTCTAACTCAAACAGCCCTGAAGAAGTCGCGGTCTTAATGACCTATCGACGAAACACGTGTTGGCTTTGTCTCCAAACTGTGTAATCGACAGCCCTTTGCTTTGAACAAATGTACGGGATTATCTGCCTGCTTGAACACAAGGGAGAATACTAATTACTACTAAAGTAATATGAAGATTTGGATTTCCATTGGGGCCTGAGCTGAAGATGATTTTGAACTAAAATGGACTATTAATACATTATTGCTGTTTAAGTGGATGTTTGAGTGCTGGGATATACTTGTTACTATGTCCCTGTAACCTTTGCTTTTTTCAGAGAATTTTGAATGTTTTTTAATGTTCTATTTCCTAACTATAACGTCCCTGTATTCTTTGGGTTTTTTCAGTGAATTTCTAAGGTTTTCTTTAAATTGTATTTCCTATATATAACCTGAAATCTTTGAGAGGTGGGTGTGTGTGCCTCTGTTGGTCCGTGAGTGGGCTTGTGAGTCTCTGAGTGGGTGTGTGAGTGACTGTGTTGGTCTGTGAGTAGGTGTGTGAGTGTCGGTATTGGTCAGTGAGTTGGTGTGTGAGTGGTGCTATGGGTATGTGAGTGTGTGGTGCGTGCCTGTGTTGGTCTGTGAGTGGGTGTGTGAGTGTCAGTATTGGTCAGTGAGTTGGTGTGTGAGTGGTGCTATGGGTATGTGAGTGTGTGGTGCGTGCCTGTGTTGGTCAGTGAGTTGGTGTGTGAGTGGTGCTATGGGTCAGTGAGTGGGTGTGTGAGTGCCTCGGTGGCTCTGCGAATGGGTCTCTGAGTGCCTATATGGGTCTTTGTGTCATGTGAGTGCCTGTGTCAGTCTGTGACTGGGTTTCTGAGTGGTGCTATGTGTCTGTGAGTGGATGAATAAGTGGTTGTGTGGGTCTGTGAGAGCCTGTGTGTGTCTGTGAGTGCCTGTGTATGTCTGTGAGTGCCTGTGTGTGTCTGTGAGTGCCTGTGTGTGTCTGTGAGTGCCTGTGTGTGTCTGTGAGTGGGTGTGTGAGTGCTGCTATGGATTTGGGGCATTTGCATACTTAGGGTATTTAAAAGGGAGAACCATGGACTCTGCTCTCACCAGGATATGACAAGAAAGAACCCACTCGTCTCAGTCACTACAGAAGAGATTGCTCTCTGATACATTAACAACGCATTCACCTCCATCCAGGATTTCAGATGGAATTGCAGAGAAAATACACTTGCTTTTCCAAGCCGAAGAAGTTAGGATAATTTGTCCAGTACAGATGTGGAGCTTCAACTTGGATACCTGTTATGTTTATGTCTGAAAGTGCTGCCCGTTGAGTTTATTTAAAAAAACAAGCATTAAAGCCAGAATGGAACCACACCTGCCTATTTCTCCAAGAAAGGCTACTGTTTTGCACAAAATATCTACCCAACTGGAGTACTATCTACTGGATAATTAGTAGTTGCTAACGCTTTAGGCACTTATATATAATTCAATGCGGCAGGAGGAGCTGCATGGCCCCCCTCCCGAGCCAATTTCTGCCCGAGGACACCATCCCCCAGGGCACGGCCATGTGTCTCTGGGTGCCCTAGTCCCACCCAGAGCACCCAGTGCTCTATGGGACAGTGTGGGGAGCCACAGCGCCCCCACTTTCCCAGCCAGCTCCCCGCCTCCTGCGGGAGGTAGCATTGCGATTGCACTCAGGGTGCTGCTGGAAATGCAGCTCCCTGTGTGCAAGAGCAATAGTTCCATCTCTTTCCTTGCCTGCATGTCTGTGGGCAGGGAAAGAGATTAAACTTCTGCCTCAAGCAAGTGGGAGCACGTTGACAGCACCCGCTTGCTGGACACGGAGTCTTTGTTTTTGCTTGGCGGGAACTGCCAGATTCCGCCAAGCAAAAGCAAATTGCAATGTCCCGGGGGTAGACACATTGGGACATAGCAGGAGCCATTCCTGGGACATAGTCAAGAAGGAGGCCTCATGCCCCGCCTCCTTTCATCTGCGCAGGCCGGTCCCAGGGAGGTGGTGGTCCCTGGGGCTGTAGATGGTCCCTGAGGGGCCCATGCAGCCTCAGGGAGATTATGTCCCCAGGGCTGGACCCCCTCTTTGAATGTTTATTTTAGCCCTGGGGAGGTTCCCGGGGCACGGGGGATCTGCGTGGCCCACCTATATTATTCCTTCATGATAGCCTTGGAGAGGTGGTGGTTTCCGGGGCCCGCAATGCCCCATTTTTATTTTTAACAAGAGCCCTGAGGGAAGTGGTGGTCCCCAGTGCATTAACAAGACCTTGGATCGGGGCCCGTGTGCCCTCCCTCTATTTGTTTATGTATACCGCATGCACCTGGAACTAGGCCCACCCTGGGGCTTCTTGAAAACAAGCACGGGAGACTGCGCTTGTTTTACTTTTTTGAATTAACACAATATTTGTGAATATGCGCATATTTCGCCATGAACTCTAAAAAAATGCTTTTTTGCCCAGTTATTGTCCTTACTAGACCCTATGGCCAATGCTTTGTGGTTCAGGGCATTCCTACCCTGCCCCCTTTTTATTTATTTTGTGTTATTTTTGGAACTCTGCTGAAGATGAGTCTCAAAATGACTTCCTGGTTGAAGTGTTGGCAGCCAATCAGAGCTCTGCAGAAGCTCGTTATTCCTCGCAACATCGTCACGTCCACAATTATACAAATTTGGATTTCCTTAAATTTCTCAACAACTACTGAACACATTTACACCAAATAGTAAAAAGCACTATGCGGGGACCAAAAGACAGTTTCTGCCAAATTTAGTGCAAATCCGCTCAGCGGTTCGGTCTGCAGACGTGTCTAAAGAGTTAATGGTATTTAACATGGGAAACGCTTTTTCTCACCCCCCTTTTTCTCTGCCCCAGTTGACAGATCACCCCAAAAGTTTCCATGCTCAACATGGCCTAACCTGACATTTATTTGGAAAATTTACTAAAGATTGGTCAAATGGCAACAAAGATATAGGCAAGTCAAGAAATGTTTTTTCCAATGGAAACATTTTATGTTATGTTATGTTATATTAATTTATTATGCGCACAGCGACTCCAGCGAAGGAGCGTCCCGGCGCAGAGACAAGGAGAAACATAACACAACAGGATAAAATAGGACCTAAAAGTGATAACTAGAACAGAAATGTTTTAATAGCTCTTCGAAAAGACAACAGGTCCTCGAGCAGACGGATTTCAACTGGGAGGGTGTTCCAAAGTAGTGCAGCTCTCACCTTAAAAGAACGAACCCCCATCCTGCTGAGCCTGAATCTGGGAACAACAGCAAGGGCCAGACCTTGGGACCGAAGGTTACGGGTGGGGACGTAAAAGGAGATACAGTTGGACAAGATCTCAGGGCCTATACCTCTCAGGATTTTAAAGGTCAGACAAAGGACCTTAAAAAGAATACGCTTCCTAACAGGGAGCCAATGTAGGGAGCGGAGGACATTAGCCACCGGGCAGAATTTAGGTAGGCCAACAATGGCTCTCGCCGCGGCGTTTTGAACCCGCTGAAAGTGAGTTAACTCAGCCTGGTTGGCCCCAGCCAGAAGAGAGCTAGCATAGTCCAGGCGAGAGATGATGGTTGCCTGGACAACAAGCTGTCTGGTTGGGGCGTCGAAGAATTTAAGAACTGGTCTTAAACCTCGTAACAGTCCAAAACAACAGGCTGCAGTTTTTTTGGTATGCCCTGCAAAGGTGAGACCAGCGTCCAACAAGACCCCTAGATTTTTCACCTCCGACACCGGGGTCGGAGTAGGGCCCAACTCAGAAGGCCACCACTGATCGCCCCAAAGCTCCACTCCCTTCCCGACGACCATTACCTCCGTTTTAGTGGCATTAAGCTGGAGACAGTTTCCTGTCAGCCAGCTAGCCACCGCCTTCAGTCCAGACTGAAACCTGGGGGCATCCTGTTCCGCATCCCCGCTGAGAGTAACCGCCAGCTGTGTGTCGTCGGCATATGAGACCAAAGTTAGGCCCCACTGCCTTGCGACATCAGCCAGCAGTCTCACGTAAAGATTGAACAACGTGGGACTCAGCGAGGATCCTTGCGGAACCCCCATGGCCAGAGGCTGGAACCTGGACTTGAAGGGAGGGATGGCAACACAGAAGGAACGGTCGTCCAGGAAAGAGCGGAACCACTGCAGCGCTGGGCCACCGATACCAATCTCCTCGAGCCGATGCAGGAGGATGCTGTGAGATACAGTGTCGAAGGCGGCGCTGAGATCTAACAAGATCAGCGCCGCCATCTGACCAGCATCCAACCTCGCACGGAGATGTTCCACCATCACAAGAAGAGCAGTCTCCGTGCTGTGACCAGCACGGAAGCGATTTTGTGTGGGATCGAGTGCATTGGTTCGGGCTAGATGTTCTGACAGGGCCAGATTGACATGGGCCTCTGTCTATTTAGCTGGCCAGGGTAGCAGCGAAATGGGACGGTAGCTTTCCGGTTTAGACGGGTCCAAGGAGGGTTTTTTAATAATCGGAGACACCACCGCCTGCTTCCATCTAGTTGGAACCACCCCCGACTCCAGGGAGAGGTTGACAAGGGAACGTACAACAGGACGTCCCATAAAGGTCTGGTCTCGAAAGAGAGCAGGTCTCACTGGATCGGATGGGGACCCAGATTTAACTTGCAAAGCAAGTTTATCAAACCCTTCCAAGGTCAGAGGGGGGAATGAAAGCAGGGTGATCTGATGAGGTGTCTCGTTGGAACTACCCAACATGGTCCCAATACTGGGGAATGTCCGGTATATAGCTTGGACTTTTCCCAGAAAATAGGAGGCAAGGGATTCGCAATGTGCGACAGAACTCTCAGCCGTGGAGGTAATACGCTTTGCCATAAGATCTTTAACCGCCTTAAAGATGGCCTTCGACGGGTTGGAGCTGTTCCGGAATTCATCGGCATAGAAGGCCGCTCGGGCACGACATATAGCCCGATGGTAGAGCTTGACGGATGCGGCATATGCAGCTTTTAACTCAGCCCCATATGTCTTCCGCCAGGCCCTCTCCGCCCGTCTACAAGCTCCCTTCAAGGCGCGCAGAGCGCCATCATACCAGGGACTCGACTCGCGTGGATTGATTTTCATCGATACAGTAGGTATCAGAACGTCCAGAGCCCTAGTGAGCCAAGAGCAAAAAAGATCGTACCCCTCCTCTACGTTGTTCAATGGGCCCAGGGGTTCCACTGACAGAAGATGATGGAAATCTTCCAGCCTGAGTTTATTCCAGGATCTCCTAGGTACCCGTCTAGCTGAAGAGGTAGAAGTGGTAGCCAATATAGGGCAACAGATGGACACCAAAAAATGATCAGACCATTCTACAGGGGTGATCGAGATGACTTTAGCCTCTGTCAAATTGGTGAAAAAAGGATCAAGAATATGCCCCCCAGAATGAGTAGACTGGGAGACCAGCTGGAAAAGTTGAAAGGCCTCTAAGTCCAAGGAAATACTACGAGTAGTCAGATTGGAAGGTGTATGGAAGTGCAGATTTAAATCACCCAGGATAGAGAAATTGGCGCAAACGGTGACCAAGGCGCCAACAATATCCGGGAAGGCATTCCTGAACGCCACGTCACTGCCCGGCGGGCGATACACCACCATACCAGAGAAGGTAAATTCTGGGCTGACAGAGACTTTAAACGAGGCACTTTCACACCCAGCGATCCTGAGACCGTTCCACACACAAGGAAAGCTGGGCCTCACTATAAGGGCTATTCCCCCCCCTCTAGATGATCTATTCAGGGTGTACATAGAATAGCCAGGAGGGCAGACTAGGTTGGGAATGGCAGTGTCGGCTTCCTGAAGCCAAGTTTCAGTTAAAGCAAGGATATCCGGAGCTTCATTCTCAATCAAGTCATACACGTTCTGCTGATGTTTCAGAATCGACCTGACATTTAGGTTCATGATCCTCAGAGTGGAAGGAATACCCCTACTGTGATGGACGACAGAAGGAGTTTTCCGAGGGAGAGGCAGGGGGGTCTCAAGTGCCAAGCCATTGCAGGGGCAACGGTACGGTCCACATAAGGGATGGACCGGCGGTAGAGTGCAACTGCAACTCACCTTGCCGATGGAATACAGACTCTCCCTAGAATATGACCGCATGGCAACAGGAGCAGATGTAATATGCGACACAGGGCCCGCCACGTCCCGCACGGCTTTAGCGCGGACGGGCGCAGACGGGCAGGACTCTGGCCACGCGAGGGCACGCCCGCTGCGCGATCCCGCTGCGCTAGGGGAGGAGCATTAAATACGCGTTCCCCCGCTGGCGCATGCGCAATGAAGCGCTGTCAGGTGTAATGGCACACTCACCCCAAACCAAGATGTCCGCCACCCCAGGAACCAACCCGCCAAGCGGCGGTGCGGGACACAATTACTGTGCAGGTGAGGGGCTAAGAAGAGCGAAGGTCTAAGCGACCTAAAAGAATGGAAAAATAAACAATAATCAGGCTGTTAAAAGCAGTAAAACAGCAAGCGCCGTCACGCTCCTGTCTGCGGTGCGCTCCTTGTCAGGGGAGAGAGAACGGGGACTCGCGTTAAATACGCGTTCCCCCGCTGGCGCATGCGCAATGAAGCGCTGTCAGGTGTAATGGCACACTCACCCCAAACCAAGATGTCCGCCACCCCAGGAACCAACCCGCTAAGCGGCGGTGCGGGACACAATTACTGTGCAGGTGAGGGGCTAAGAAGAGCGAAGGTCTAAGCGACCTAAAAGAATGGAAAAATAAACAATAATCAGGCTGTTAAAAGCAGTAAAACAGCAAGCGCCGTCACGCTCCTGTCTGCGGTGCGCTCCTTGTCAGGGGAGAGAGAACGGGGACTCGCGTTAAATACGCGTTCCCCCGCTGGCGCATGCGCAATGAAGCGCTGTCAGGAGTAATGGCACACTCACCCCAAACCAAGATGTCCGCCACCCCAAGAACCAACCCGCCAAGCGGCGGTGCGGGACACAATTACTGTGCAGGTGAGGGGCTAAGAAGAGCGAAGGTCTAAGCGACCTAAAAGAATGGAAAAATAAACAATAATCAGGCTGTTAAAAGCAGTAAAACAGCAAGCGCCGTCACGCTCCTGTCTGCGGTCCTAACTATAACTACCCACTGGCGACTGCAGGACATCAGAGCGCTTCACAAAGTTTGCATAGACAATGGATACACAGGGAAAAAATAGTATGCGTACAGGGAAATAATATACAACAGAAGTGTGAATCGTCGATAGAGTGCATAAAACTGAAGCCGCGTTTCTTTACCTAACCCAGGCTCTGGCTCGGCCCGTACAGCTCCTGATGTAGCGCCAGGAACCCTCCTGGGTGAGTGTAACGCTTTACAAGTACACATAACATAACAGATCTCTTGGTTCACCTAAAACCGGGTGAATAAACTTGTATCAGTTTGCATAGAGGTGAGAGGTGTGGCGCCGCGGCCAGGACGACTGACGCTGGAATCTGGGGATCACGGTTCGATCCCCGGCTCCGGCGGCAGGTCAGCCCAGCACCATGTGACTCTGGGCCATAGCTTGCTTAATCTTCTCGACAGCCCCCAGCGCCTGGAGACCCTAACGGGTGATGGTTCGCGCTTTACAAATGTGGATTATTATTATAGTATTACCAACTTGCACCGGAGAGCCGTGGACTCCTTGGAACAAGGGAAGTCGCTTTGGTTTAATAACATAACATAACAAGTATGTCATCGTGCGGTCTTTATGACAGGATTGTTAATCCGAGCCCAGGCTGTTTTGTACAGCACTAGTCTGACAGCCTCACGATGCACACCCTTTCAGAGACTGGCAATGGAACAAACACGAGGAGAAAATGTAAGCATTTCAAGGAACACTTGCTTGAGCATCCTGTGGAACATTCCAGCCTTCATTAGAACACTGACATTTACACCTAAGAATAGTTATGTGATGTGAGGACAGCTTTGAGTTATATTGCAGTGATTCATTTATTCTAAGCCGCGGTGTTCTCTCATACGTGTTCGGGGGTAGGGTTTCTTTGATTCTATTCCAATGGTTCCAGGGTATTTCTTTGGCAGCTTTAATGTCAGCACAATATTTCCTATAGTGTCTGTCTCTCTTGGTACATAGGGGCAATGCTTGTGTTGTTTCACAGTGTTTCTGATTCTCACTCTTTCTGTTTGTAAACATTGTCCTGTGTTGCGCCTCAGGTTGTCCCCGGCAGACAGTGCGTGGAGCGGGCGCGCCAGGACTCTGTCACTTTGGGGTTTGGGTTTGATCGCTTTGATCATGCGCCTCTCTCCAGAATTGTCTTTATAACCTAGAATATATTAAGCATGTTGAAGGTTGTTCTGTCATCTGGAAATTTGATCTTGTTTTCCAAACTTTTTCCTTCAATTAATCGATCAATCTCGATTTGGAAAGCGAGACTAATCACCCTTCAGGGTATCCTGGCATTGAGGGTCTCACTGCTTCAGGTGGGTTCAGGCAAACAGCCAGGTCCTGAGTGCTTTCCTGAATTCCAGCAGAGAGGGTGAGGTCTGAAGGTGAAGGGGGAGGTTGTTACAGGAATTACCAGTGAGGTAGGAGAAGGAGCGTCCGCCACTGTTTCACTGTGTGATCGAGGGAGAGGGAGGCGGAGGCTCAGGACCACCGCACTCTACTCTGCATCACTGCAATCTACGTCACTGTACTCTACTCTACTCTGCACCCCTGCTCTCTGCACCACTGCACTCTGTACCACTGCACTCTGTACCACTGCACTCTGTACCACTGCACTCTGTACCACTGCACTCTGCACCACTGCACTCTACTATGCAAAAGTCTAATCTATGCCACAATTTTCTACGACGCTGCATTGTATGCTGCTGCACTGTAGGCCACTGCAATCTACTCCACTTTACTCTACAATACTCTTTGCCAATGCACTTTACATCAGTCCACCCTACTCTATGCCACTACAATACTCGACACTCTATGCCACTCCACACTACAGTGCTCTACTTCACTCTTCGCCATTCACTCTACAACACTCCACGTCAGGCACGTCACCTCATTAATATTCATGAGCTAGGTCAATTTGCGATCCACTCGGGATCACTATTTAATATTTGTAACTTTTCTTAAATTAGGAATTGCGATTTCCTAATTGCAATTCAGTGAGAATCGCATTTAACAAATCGCAATTTCTACTTTTTTGTACATTCTGATCATGGTCTCCTTCCGCCACCAAAAAAATAGTCCGACGTTGTGTAATGTAATCAGGGGTTGATGGAATGCGCTCTAATTCCCTGAGGCCAAGCTCAAGCTATAAATTAAAATGATATTAAAATTCACTCAGGGGATGTGCCTAAGGCCTCAGCGGTGCAGGGGGGAGTGGGGGAGGTGGAAGGTGATCTGGGGGCTCACAGCTTACACGTCATTGGAGTGGGGACCCCCTTAGGTACAGAAAGCAAAATATTTTAAAAAGTATGAGGCTGAGGCCTGTTTTTGATTCTCATCAGAGGCGGCCACTGGGGGCCCAATGAGGAGTGGGCTCTCTGCTCCCCATGGCTGGATGGGAAGGCTGACAGTCTGTTTCTTGGGGAGGCCACAAGTGCAGGAGAGTGGAGTGAGGAGTGGTGGAACCTCTCTGCTTTCACTTTCATTATGTGTAAGGCACAGATGTTTTCCATGTTCTCATCCCATAGAAACCAGATTCTGTCTCTTTCCTCCAGTGCGAGCCAGGAATGGCTCCCAGAGGAGGTGTGCTGGATGAGATACAGTGGGGGGGTTGAGAGAAGGGTTCTGGGGTGATTCTTAAAGTGTTACAGTGTGTGGAAGCCTGTATGTGAGGCTTCAAGGGGCTGGACCATCCCAAAGACATCACGGAGGCTGCCTCAGTGCT
The DNA here is from genome assembly GCF_964261635.1 of Lissotriton helveticus. Lineage (NCBI taxonomy): Eukaryota > Metazoa > Chordata > Amphibia > Caudata > Salamandridae > Lissotriton > Lissotriton helveticus. The sequence goes on along the minus strand of NC_136067.1, from coordinate 32,797,239 downwards.
TCTAAGCCACAGATAGTGCTTTTTGTTTTTTGGTGTAAATCTGTCCAGTAGTTGTTGAGAAATTTAAGGAAATCCAAATTTGTATAATTGTGGACATGACGACTTTGCGAGGAATGATGAACTTCTGCAGAGCTCTGATTGGCTGCCAACACTCCAACCAGGAAGTGTTGGCAGCCATTTTGGGACTCATCTTCAGCAAAGTTTCAAAAATAACTCAAAATATATGAAAAGGGGGCAGGGTAGGAATGCCCTGACCCCCCAAAGCATTGGCCCTGGGGTCTCATAGAGACAATAACGGGGCAGAAAGGCATTTTTTTAAAGTTCATGGTGAAATATGCGCATATTCACAAATATCATGTGAATTCAAAAATGAAAACAAGCGTGGTCTCCCACGCTTGTTTTTCAAGAAGCCCCCGGGTGGGCCTAGTTTCAGGGGCATACGGTATACATAAAAAAACAGAGGGTAGCACACGGGCCCCCATCCACAGTCTTGTTAATGTACCGGGGGACACCACTTCCCCAGGGCTCCTGGTAAAAACTAAACAGAGGGCATTGCGGGCCCCCCAGTCGCTGTGGACCAAAGCGTCCCTGGGGCTAATTTCATAGTTAATCCGTGGAGGGGGCACACAGGCACCCCTGGGCCCCAGAGACCAATACCTCTCCGAGGCTATCATGAATGAATAATATAAGGGTGGCCGCGTGGATCCCCCGTGCCTTGGGAACCACCGCCTTCCTGAGGCTAAAGTGAACATTCAAAGAGGGGGTCCAGCCCTCTGGACACCATCTCCCTGGGGCAAATAATTTTTAAACATGAAGGAGGGGGGCTGCATGGCCCCCTCTGTGGCCATTAACAGCTCCGGGAACCACCACCTCTCAGGGGCTGGCCTGTGCAGATGAAAGGAGGCAGGGGGAGAGGCCTCCTTCTTGACCATGTCCCAGGGATGGTTCCTGCTATGTTCCGGTGTGTCTACCCCTGGGACATAGCAGTTTGCTTTTGCTTGGCGGGAGCTGGCAGTTCCCGTCAAGCAAAAGCAAACACTCTGCTTCCAGCAAGCAGGTGCTGCCAACGTGCTCCCACTTGCTGGAGGCGGAAGTTTCATCTCTTTCCCTGCCCACAGACATGCGGGCAAGGAAAGAGATGGAACTATTGCTCTTGCACACAGGGAGCTGTATTTCCAGCAGCACCCTGAGTGTAATAGCAATGCCGCCTCTCACAGGAGGGGGGAGCTGGCTGGGAATGTGGGGGCCTTGAGGCTCCCCACACAGTCCCCTCGCACTCTGGGTGCTCTGGGTGGCACTAGGGCACCCAGAGACACATGGCCGTGCACTGGGGGATGGTGTCCTGGAGCAGAAATCAGTTCGGGAGTGGGGGCCATGCAGCTCCTCCTCCCCCATTGAATTATATATAAGTACCTAAAGAGTTAGCACCTACCAATTATACAGTAGATAGTACTCCAGTTGGGTAGACATTTTGTTCAAAACTGTGGCCTTTCTTGGTGAAAAAGGCAGGTGTGATTCTAGTCTGGCTTTAATACTTATTTTTTTTTTTTAACTCAATGGGCAGCACTTTCTAACATAAACATAACAGTTATCCAAGTTGAAGCTCCACATCTGTAATGGACAACTTATCCTAACTTCTTCGGCTTGGCAAAGAAAGTGCATTTTCCCTGCAGTTCCACTTTGAAAAACCATCTGAAATCCTGGCTGGAGGTGAATGCGTTGTTAATGTATCAGAGAGCAATCTCTTCTGTAGCGACTGTGACGAGTGGGTTCTTTCTTGTCATATCCTGGTGAGAGCAGAGTCCATGGTTCTCCCTTTTAAATACCCTAAGTATGCAAATGCCCCTAATCCTTAGCAGCACTCACACATCCACTCACAGACACAAACAGGCACTCACAGACACACACAGGCACTCACAGACACACACACCCACTCACCAACACACATGCATGCACAGACACACACAAAAAACTCACTCATCCACTCACAGACACATATTACCACTCTCAAACCCAGTCACAGACCAACACAGGCACTCACGGACCCACTCGCAGACCTGCACAGGAACCTACACACCAACTCACAGACCAACACAGGCACTCACACACCTACTCACAGGCCCACACAGTCACTCACCAGGGCTCGAGTCGGGGTACCACGCGGGTGGACGGCGTCCCCCCACTTATTTTACCAGGTGGACGCCGTCCCCCCTGCCAAACAGCTGGACTTCACTCTTTGGCCTCTCTGGGACGAGATCGGAGCTCACAGCACGCTGCTCATACTCAGAATAGATCCATTAGGGATGCGTCTCTGCCTGGCGGGGCTCGTGTTATCACGTCAAGTGGTGGGAGGCAAGCTGGAAAGAGTGCAGTTTAGATAGTCACCCCTCACTCAAAGAGAACTCACTCGGCGCGGACGGCTCTTTGGAATAAATTAGAGATTTCAGGGGAACCGAAGTCCTCCAATAGGCAGTCAAGTGCTTGGAAGAGATAATGGTGACTGGGGATGAAAATACGACTGCCAGACACTTTCTCCAAGTTCATGAAGATGTGGAGTCAGATTTTACGTTTTGATCGTATGAGACAGTTTATTTATGTTTCCTCTTTCTTGTTGTTGTTTTTATTGGCAAATAAATCAGTTTCTCCCTCTGACCATTAAAGAAGTGCTGTGAAGTGACATATATGTCCATTATAGCGCTACCGAAAATAAATAGGTATACAACCTTCACATCTTCTCAGATGCAACCGCATCTAAGGGGTGAGCGAGGGGAGGCAATGAGCCCGATGGTGCAAGCCACCTATTGTGACGTCACTTCCTGTCATGACGTCACTTCCGGTGACGGTGCCCCCCACTTCTTTTTTTAGGACTTATGCCCTGTCACTCACAAATCCACTCACAGACCCCTTCACGCACTCACAGACCAACTCAGACACTCATAAACCCACTCACAGACCCACACAGGCACACACACCCACCTCTCAAAGATTTCAGGTTACAATTTAGAAATACCATTTTTTTTAAAAACTTAGAAATTCACTGAAAAAAAACAAAGAATACAAGGACGTTATAATTAGGAAATAGAACATTAAAAATTCACAAAAAAAAGCAAAGGTTACAGGGACATTGTAACAAGCATATCCGAGCACTCACCAATCTACTTAAATAGTAATAATGTATTGATAGTCCATTTTAATTCAAAATCTTCAGCTCAGGCCCCAATGGAAATCAAAATTTTCATATTACTTTAGTAGTAATTAGCATTCTCTTTTGTCTTGAAGCAGGCAATTAATCCCGTACTGTTGATTACATAGTTTGGCGACAAAGCCAACATGTGCTTTGTCGATAGGTCGTTACGACCGTGACTTCGTCAGGGCTATTCGAGTTAGAATATGTGGAATGATCTACTCAATCACTATACAGTTTGAATGGCACTATAATGCCTACACCCAGTCATAACCAAAAGGGTGAGAGAATCATAATACTAAAGCATCCGTACGCCACATGAGAGTACTCTGTGCTTTCAAATAGTGTGGACCTTGTAGTTAGGAAATAGAACATTAAAAGAAAGTTGAAATTCACTGAAAAAAGCAAAGGCTACAGGGACGTTATAGTTAGGCTCACATTTCATTTATACAAAACCATTGAAATGCAGCAGTTACAGTTACCAGAGATAACTATAACTTACGCCCCTGCAAAGCACTGCTAATGACCCCACATATTACATACACCATGAGTGGTTCTGTGGATGATGTCATCAGTGATGTTATCAGTGAGTGGCATCACTGATAACATCACTGATGACATCATCCACAGAACCACTCACACACCCACTCACACCCCTATAAACCTCTCATATACCCACTCCCACACAACCACTTACATACCCATTCACAGATCCATACAAGTACTCACACACTGATCCATAAATTGCTCTCATACTCATACAACCACTAACTCACCCATACAGAAACTCATGCACCCACTCACTCACCAATACAGCCACTCACACATCCAGGCATACAGACGTAAACTTAAACTCAACTCATATACCCCTACAGCTACTCCCACACTGAGTCACTCATCCATACAGCTGCTTGCACTCCTATTCACTCATCCATAGAGTCACACAGCCACTCACTCACCCATACAGTTACTCACACATCCACTCAATTTCTCATATATATATATATATATACCATTGGATGTAGTCCCTCGCCTATACAGTAATTGACACATGGATACACTTACCCATACAGTCACTCTCACATTCACTCACTCACCCATGGAGTCACTCAATCACCCACTCACCCACCCATACACCACTTATGCACCAACTCACTCATAGAACCACTTACAAACTCATAGAACCACTCAGACACCTACTCACACATGAATACACACATTCACACAGCCACTCACATAATGTGTGTTACAAATGGTATCACTCATTAGTAGTACACAAAGAATACGTATTTATCTCTTGTAGTGTCTTAGTTTATAGGTTTAACCCTCAAAACATTTTACAAAACACTCACATTCACTAGATGATGTCATCAATGATGTCATTTGAGGTGTCATCAGTGATGTAAGCAAAGATGTCACTGGTCATGTTATGAGTGATGTAATATGTGAGGCCATAAGCAGTGCATTGCGGAGGCATACGTTATAGTTAGCACAGGTAACTATAACTGCTCAGTTTCAATGGTTTTTTTTCCAGTAACTGTGAGCCTAACTATAAAATCCCTATTAACCTTTGGTTTTTCCAGTGAATTGCAAAGGTTTTTTAATATTCTATTTCCTCGCTATATCGTCCCTGTAACCTTTGTTTTTTTTCGGTGAATTTTTAATGTTTTCTAATGTTTTATTTCCTAACTATAACACAATCTTTCAACTTCAAATATCAAAGCAGACTCCTTCTGCAGTTTCAGAGTTTCTATCTTGCAGACCGCCCTAACACGTTTCAGCCAACCACAGCAGCCTTGGTCACATGACATGCATGTACAATGATTCAGAAAAGGGGGTGGTGATGAACAGAGTGCCTGAAGTAAGCAGACCACTCTTACCCAGTCCAAAGATCAGGGCTTGATCCATCACCGTTTTTTAGCTCACTGCACCATCCCAGCTCAGAACTTGGCTATATGCAAATTAGTCTGTTCCTGTCCCAGTGCATGATGGGAACAGGGCAAACCAAACTACCAAGCCAATTCTTGTACTGGGAAGGAAACAAGCTTCTGGGGACCGGTTTCTGCCATTTCAGGCGTCGTCGGCCCGGCTTGCTTGAATCCTGATGGTGCAATGAGCAAGGGACTCACATCTGAGTATACCCTTCCACGCTTATGGTGGACAAAATGATTCAGATGTATGCATGTACAATGGCAATGCTTTTGTGTTTCTTTAATCATAAACAAGGAGAAAAGACTTGCATTCCAATTTATTCTCAAATGCACAAGCTTGTTACCTCAGCATAGTTGATCACACAAGATTACTTTATCTGTACTCATGATACTCTTGTATCAATCGGTATCAAAGCTAATTCATTTTCTAAATCCGACCACATTTCTAGGACCATGTTAGTCCCTATGGTCGGAATAAAGACTAGAAAGCAAAAATCAGAAAGAAAATCTAACCAACAAGGAAAATAAAAGGAAAGTAAAAGTCACAAAAACGAATATTTAAAGATACTATCATCATCATCATCAAAATGATCTTTACTGGTGAATAAAAACCACAAAAGAAACATACAGTCCGAATAAAATACATGAACATGTAGAAAATACATCAAGACACAAACCACACACCACCCTAGTAGCCAAAAGCATACAAAACATCCAAAAGCATAATTGGTCTTAACAGTTCTTATAACACCTGGGGGCAGATGTATCAAGATACCCTTTTGCGATTCTCAAATAGCGATTTTTAAGGAATCGCTATTTGAGAATTGCAAAATGGTATGTATGCAGAAATTCGCTATTTTTTAGCGATTTCTTAAAATTCCTTAATTGCGATTAGCAAATTGCTAATCGCAATTAAGGAATCATTTCCCATTCATTTCTATGGGCCAGGAGGCCCATAGGAATGAATGTGAAATTATCCTCAATTTGCGATTCGCAATTTGCTAATCGCAAATTGAGAATAATTTCAAGGGTGCCAGGGGTGTCTCAGGGACACCCTGCTGCACCCGTGAAATGTACATGTGTGCGCATATGGCGCACATACATGCCCTAAGGGCATGTATGAGCGTCACATGGCACCTTTACAAAATGCAAAAAGTGCATTTGTAACAGAATTAGCAAATTACCACCAACTACAAGTTGGTGGTCATTTGCGATTTCTTAGTCAAAAATCGCAAAACTGAAATGCTTAATACATTTCAATTAAGAAATCACAATTTGCGATTTCTTAAATGCTTACGTAATATAAAGGAATCGCAAAATTTGCAATTCCTTGATATTGCGAGGATTTTGCATGATACATTCCAAATCCCGTTTTTTTTGTCGCAAACGCTGCTATTTTGCGAATCGCATCGTTTGCGACAAAAAAAACGGATGATACATCTGCCCCCTGGTTGTTTAAAATGAAATTCAGGGGAAAACATAATATGCAATAAGAACAGTAACATCACTAAAAATTATTCATAAGGTTACCATAAATACAGAAGAGATAAAAAAGTAAGTTCGTCAGTCGCTTCATTTTCTAAGCCTGACTGCGCTATTTACAAACCTCGCTACATTAAAACCAACATATTAATGAGGTAACATTTGTAAAAACTATAAGAGCTGGTCTAGCCTGCGTAAACTTTGGCCCTTTCAGAAGTGGAAGAAGAGGAAATTGTCTATGGGGGGCATGGAAAAGGTCCCAAAACAGTACAGAATAAAAAGTATCCTCAGCTGAAAAGTTGTCACCACAACATGGAGTTAAATTTTCAACAGTGTTCCATCCTGTAGGGTCAGCTAAAAGCCAATAAAGTTATTCAACACACAGAGGGTCAGCAGAAATCAACGTTAATGTCAAAGGTAAGGTAAAGTTCAATGCACCCGTATGTAGAAATACTAGTATCTGCGCAAACTGAGGGCGTAACTTATTCCCCACTTTCCCTGTCAGCATGTGTGCTAGGGCAGAAATGATTTTGAACCCAGGACACATCTCCTTTACTCATATTTTCTGGATGATTGAACAGGTCAGGGCACCCCAGCTCCCTACAAGTAGTTCTAATGTACTTCAGCCATGAAATAAGTTTGGCCTTTTCCTGAAACTGGAAGTCCCTCAGAATGACTCTGTTTAGCTCCAGTTCGGGATTATTCCAAACTGGAACCCATCTTAACCCCCAGCTCATCAATTCAATTCAATTCAATTCAATTCAATATTTTAATAAAGATTTGGAACTCCTAAGAGGTCCACATAAAAGTACATGCATATTATTACAAGAATAAAACATGATAAAACTCTGAATAGTGGAGCATATCCAAGAATGTACAAAGGACAATAAATAGCAACTAGTTCATATGCAAAATGGAGTCCAAAATTCAGCTTTGGCTAAAAACTCAATTTGGAATTAGCAGCAAGAAAGAAGAATAACAGAGCATGTCTTAACATGTGCAAAATACAGCCAAAATTACGCTTCAATTAAGTAACCACAAGAACATAGTGGGAAACGAACGCAACATATCTCTATTGGGTAAATAGCAGTAAATAGCAGCCAATCAAATTGCAAAATACAGTCTGACAAAAGAGAGAATACTAATAGTTCGTAAGAAGATGACAGACAAGGGGGTTAACCGCGCAGTTAAAAGAATGTGGAAAAGATTTAAAATACATACATAAACTCCTTAAAATAATGTAAAAGTTTTACACGCACTGCTTCGTTTTTAGGACAGAAAAGATAATCTCGGGCTGAAGCTACATTTATAACACAATTTTGTAAAAACATCGGCCGAAGCCAACGATGGCGACTCGAAGCCAGTGCTGTACAGGCAAACAAGACATGTTCCAGGGTCTGAATGTTCAGTTTACACATATTACAAGTTTTTCCATTTTTCAAATTCTGGGGCCAGTTTGCTGTTAAGTCGTTTAGAGGTAAAAGATTCATACGACATAAAGTGAGCAAACATCGAGTTCCGTGTTCTAAATTCCAAAATAAATATTTTTGTGAAATTCTCAGTGAGTTTGTCCTGGCAATTAGCTTTAATCTCTGTTTAGAATTACAAAATGTAATATCTTTATCAAAGCTAACTTTGCCATTTAATGTTTTTAAAAGAGATATAAATGCTAATGGTGGAAGGGTAATCACTGATTCTTCTTTTATACAAAACATGTTTAGTGCCAATTAAAAATCACAATAAAAAGAGTAATAACCTGCCCAAACACTGAAGATTTCACGGCACATGAAGCCTCTTAATAATTCTGGCTCGCTATTTTCTTAGCTGATATCCCCAGCGCAGAACTCTGGATAAACCTTGGATATAGGAACTTATCAAGCCAAATTCCAGTCTAATTGCTGCCGTTGGACCTAATGTGTTAAAATTACATATTTTACGTAGTATCTGACCTTCAATCCTATCTAAAAAACTCCAATCCTTAACAGGGATTGATTCAATTGCATAGAGCACGGTTGGAGGAATTTTTGCCTTAAAAACCATCAGTAGATGTAAAAAAATGTCTTCTGCCCATAGCACTATAAAAAATACGCAGACCAATAGCGTGGGATGTAGCTTTACAAGTGCTATGCTCAATATGAAGTTTGTTCTTCGTACTACCTGCTATAAGTTTCCCTAAATAAAGGTATGAGCCTACCACCTCCAGCTTTTCAGGACCAATTTCCAACTTATAATTACATGATTTTCTACGTTTGTTACTTTCCATAATTAAGATTTTACTTTTAGAAACATTTATTTTCAAGAAATGGCCCTCTTTAGAATTCTGGAGTGATATCAGCTTCAATTCAACCCAATAGGGGTTAGGTCCATTACTACTATATCGTCTGCATATAATAGACATAAAAAAGGCCGGCTACTTATCTTTATTGCATCCCCATCTATTTGAGTAAAGCAATCGGGTAAATCCGTATTATATAAAGAAAAAAGCAGCAGTGCTAACAAGCAACCTTGTTTCAAACCATTTTCTGTAGGTATTACATCAGATAAACCTTTATTTCCACCCATTAGTATCTGGCACCAAGTTTGCAAATGTAGTGTAATAATTATGGATAGCAGGGGTGAGGGCAATCCCATTTTTTGCAATTTTCTCTACAGTAGTGGTCAATCTACCTTATCGAAGGATGTTGAAAAACCTATGAAAGCCATGTATACATTTGAATTACGAGAAATTGTATATTTCTCCTCAATGAGTTTCAACATGGAGATATTATCAAGCGTCGAATGATTTTTTCTAAAACCTGCTTGTTCTATGGGGAGGACTGTTTTCTTCGCCACCCATTCTGTAAGATGACCGAGGATACTACGAGCAAATATGTTCCCCGCCGCATCCAACAAGGCTATTTGTCGATAATTACCTGGGTGTGTTTTAGGGCCCTTTTTGTACAACTCTTCCTGGGCCACAAAAGAAGCAGTAGACTGGGACAAGGCCAAGAGGCTTCTAAAATATTATTCTCAATGGTTTGGAGATCAGGGGCTTTTTTGTAGCCCAGAAAATTACTCCTATACGAAACCAGGAAATGCATTTTAAGTGATAAATTTGCCTGAGGGCTGTGATTGCTTTTCCCCCTAAACGGCTAGCAAAGTCAAACACAGAGACCTCTGGCCTACCAAAGGCATTCCTTTTAGCTCTCAAGAGGGGAACTCAAGAGCCCTCTCATCAAAATACACCCCCAAGTATGGGAAAGTATTGACCACAGTGATCTCAAACCCCCCAGGCTGTAGGTTCTCCCCCTCCAAGCTCATGAGTATGAGATTTATTAAAGTCGGTACATAGATCCAACCCCTCTATGAAACTAACAAAAGCATTTAACATTTAACATTGCAAGCGACTGCGGTCCTAGATAATAAGATCACGTCGTCGGCATGCAATAAACCCGGAATGCTACATGTGCCTACAAGCGGAATATCCAAACAGGCTGCACATCGGGTCTCCCCCAGATCATTCTATGTTTCACTTTGGTTCTATTTTGCCTCACCTTGCTGTGAAGTTTGGCAAACAGTATGGTCTCCCTATCTTTCTTGTTTTCTGATTTCTGTGCTTCCTCTATCATTGAGAGACTATATCCCCTCTCGACAAATCTTTATTTCAATTCTTCCTGATAATGTAGTGTTTCAATTGCCATGCTATGATTTCTCTTTGCACAAAGCATTTCCCCAAATGGAAAGCTCATTTTAGTGTTTCCTGGAAGAAAAATTAATGAGTGTAAGGTTGTGTTACATGCAGTGTCTTTTCTATAGAGGCCTGTTACCAGCTTGCCATTGTGTACAAAACCTTCCAGATCAAATAATGTCACACTAGTTCTACAAATGTTATGTATGAATTTTAGATTCAGAGTGTTGATGTTAATGTCCCTTACACATTGTTCTGCAGATTCTACTGAACCCTTCCATACCATAAATAAAGTGTCTATAAACTTAGACCTTATTGCAATGTGGTCATCCTATGCCTCCCCTTGGTTTCTGCAGAGCACCTGCTCCTTCCATAAACCCACATACAAGGATGCAAAGCTGGGGGCAAAGCAGGTGCCCATTGCAGTCCCGCTTCTGCCCATCCTAATGAGCATCTCTGTATGTTTGTACAGACTGACCTGTCTGCTTTGAAAAAAAAAACCCATTTCCCTCAGGTCATCCTCATCATGAATACTTGTATACAATGTGGTGATATCAAGCGCAATCAACACATAGTCATCCTCCGTGGGGATATCATAAAACAACCTTTAAAAGTCACTACTGTCCTGTACATAGGATGACAAAATCTTTACATGTTGCTGCAAGAAAAGTTAATGCACTTTGAGGTGTTTTCCATTAACTCCTTCCATGCTGCCGTCGGCCATTGGCCGACGGCAGCACTACCTGGCCAGTGCTGCCGTCAGCCAATGGCCGACGCGGCCCCGCCCGTTTCATGGAAGTACCGCACTTCCGCAAAACGGGCGGCGCATGAAACGGGTTAAACTCCCCAGTGCAGAAATGATAGATCACCCTGGAGGTGTTGTTGCATTCTTGTGTTATGTTGTTATGTTATGTTATATAAACTTATAACGCGGAGAGATACTCCGAGGAGTGTCCCGGCGCGAGCCGGAAAAGGGTCAAAGTCTGAGTCAGAGGACAGAACTAGAAATTAAATGTTGTCAGCTTTTTCCTAAAGATCATAGGATCTTTGACGCCTCGTAAGGCCAGTGGCAATGCATTCCATGCCAGCGCAGCAATCCGGGTAAAAGAACTCCCACCAAGCCTTTGGCGATGAAACCGTGGGGTCTGTGCCAAAAGTTGGGAGGAGGAACGCAACTGACTCACCGGAGAATAGAAAGCAATCCCCTTCTGCCAATAAATGAGCCCCAGACCATGGAGGGCTTTATGGACAATGGATACTATTATTAATGTTGTTTGCGCCTCCGTCGGGAGCCAATGCAGAAATCGCAAATGAGAACGCACACTGCATCTGCTGGAGAAACCCAGCAGGAGTCTGACGTCTGAATTTTGGATCACCTGTAACTTAATCAAAAGGTAACCTTGAATGCCAGCATACAGTGCGTTAGCATAGTCCAAACGGGAAAGAATTAGAGCACCGACAACAGTTTCCTTTCCAGAGTTAGGCAAAAGAGGAAGAAACTTCCTCAAGGTCTTCAGAATACTAAAGCAAATGCCGGCCAACTTCTTAACCTGCGATGAGAAGATCAAGTTCTCATTGAACAAGACCCCCAGATTCTTGACAGAGTCTCCTTTAGAACTAGGTACGGAAAAACCAGGGGGTCATAGCTTCTCTCTGAAGTTGACAGGGAATCTGCCGTACAACAGGATCTCCGATTTCTCCTCATTGCACTTAAGCTGTGCCTTAGCAAGCCAGTGAAAGACCGAAGATATACAGTGTTGAGCAGGGACAACGGTCCTCATCTTGTCCCCAAGAGAACAGCAGCTGGGAGTCATCAGCATAGGCCATCACCTTAGCCCCTAGTACCTCCGCGAGATAAACCAGCGGGGTGACATAGATGTTAAAGAGAAGAGGGCTAAGTGATGACCCCTGTGGAACACCAATAACCACTGGATGGGGGACTGAGGCGCACGGTGGAAGCCAGACCTGTTTCGAGAGACCCTCCAAGAAAGACCTGATACAGCCCCAGGCGGACCCGGATACGCCGATCTCCGAGAGGCAGTCAAGGAGCAGGGCATGCAGCACCGTATCGAATGCCGCAGAGAGGTCCAGCATCACCAAAGCTGCCCTCCCTCCGGCATCCAGGCACTCACAAATCACCTCAGACACCTCCAGATAATGTTGACTCTGTGCTATATGCAGCCCGGAAACTGCATGGCCGAATGGAGGAGGCCATGGGTTTCAATGTACTCAGTGAGTTGGTTTGTGACCACCTTTTCACAAACCTTGGCCAGGCCAGGCAAAAGCGAGATGGGACGATAATTTTTGGGAATCGATCGATCAAGGGACGACTTTTTAAGGAGGGGGAGGATTTTTGCCTGTTTCCAAGACGATGGAACGAAGGCAATGCGCAGTGACATATTAATGATCTGATTGATCTCGGGATTGATACAGTCTGTCCGATCACTGAAATAATATCGAGGGACAGAATATCGACCATCAAAAATATCGTTGACAAAATATCGACAGTCAAAATATCGAGTTTCTATCTACAAACAGGTAAGTACAAAAATATTGAGTTAAAAATATTGTTTACAAAAATATAGTTGTAAAAAATATCGTATTTACTAAAAACAGTGTTAAATTAAATTAATATTAATAATTAATTACTAAAATATACTTAAAATTACTTAAATTAATTTATAATAATTAAATAATTAATGAAAGTTAAATAAATATTTTTTTATTTCATATTTATTAAAACATATATATATAGTAACAAAATATAATAACATAATACCCAAAAACTGAAAACTGACCCTGAACCCTAAAAATACCCCTTTACCCAAAAACCCAAAACTGACCCTGAACCCTAAAAATACCCTTTACCCAAAAACTGAAAACTGACCCTAAACCCTAAAAATACCCCTTTACCCAAAAACTGAAAACTGACCCTGAACCCTAAAAATACCCCTTTACCCAAAAACCCAAAACTGACCCTGAACCCTAAAAATACCCCTTTACCCAAAAACCCAAAACTGACCCTGAACCCTAAAAATTAAAACAATTTTTTTTACTATCTATATTATATACTTACATATTTTCACTTTCTATATTATTTACAGTCGATATTACTTCACTTACCTTAAAAACGATATTTTGGCTGTCTATATTCTGTCCTGTCGATATTTTGTCCAAACGATATTTTTGACTCGATATTCTGTCCAAACGATATTTTGGAGTCGATATTATGTCTGTGCACCACAGTCTGTCACAGTAGCCATAAGTCTGGCCGCACAGGGGTCAGTTGGAGAGCCTGATTTCAAAGCCTTCAACATTTTGAGGGTACTAGATAAGTCTACTGGCCATAAATATGAAAAATTCTGCAATGGATCTGCTAAAGGCCGGACCAAAGTACAGGGCGTAAGCGCTGAGACACAGGATGAAAGCGTGGCCTGGATGGCACAAATTCTGTCCAGAAAAAACTTGGCAAGAGTATTGCACCAAGACTTCGAAACTGGCAAGGAGCATACCAAGGCAGTTGGAGACATAAAGCTTGGCACAATTGAAAAGATTTCTTTTGAGTTATTACTGGCCTGGTCGATACATGATGCAAAGTATCGACCTTTAGCAGCCGCAATGGCAGCATCATAACTTTTTTGTTTAGCTATAAGAGTGAGTTTTGCCAAAGGGCAGTACCCTCTGGATGCCAACGCCTCTCCAGAACTTTACAATCATGTTTCAGAGTTTTAAGCTCCGGAAGAAACCAGGGTTTAGAAGTGGATTCCCTCTCTAGCTTAGGCAGATGCGTCGAGGACAATGAAGACACTGAATCTGCTATCCATTTAGTAAACCTAGTCACGCGCTCCCTTCAAGATCCTGCTGACAGGGGGTCTAAAGGCAGCCAAAGAGCTCATGAATTGAAGAGGATCGATTTTACTGAACGTCGGAGGGTGACGGCAGCACGTAGGCCGTGCAGGCTGGGTAATCTCCCAGGAGAAGCAAATAAGAAAATGGTCCGACCAGGAGGTTGGAGGGGGTTCAGCCACCTGAACATGAAAATTAGAGCAGATGGGATCTAAGATATGGCAACCCTGATGAGTGGGAAGAGAGACCCATTGAGAAAGATGGGATAATGGAAGGGAATCAAGAAAAAACAGTGGGGCATATTATCAAGGGGGTTTATCTCCGTTTTTTTGGCTTTAAAAGCCAAGAAAGCAGAGATAAAATTATCTCCCTATTACCTAGGTGTCGCTAACACCAGTGAGCGACAGCTAGTAGGAGATAGCGACCATCTTGGGCCCCGCTTTGCATGTCAGTGAAATGTATCACTAATGACATGCAAAGTGGGCGTGCCAAGATGTTAGCGACTGGAAACAGTCGCTAACATCGCTATCTCCTATTACCAACTTTTGGAGATATTCGCGCTAAGCGCGAATATCTCCAATAGCTAACACCTGCCCTGAGCAGTTCTTAGCCATGTTATCCAATGGGAGGTGGATAACATGGCTAAGAGCATTAGCTCGGTAATGCATGAATATCGCTGACTTTACAGCGATATTCATGCATTTCGGCCGATTTTTATCGCTTAGGAGATAAACCTTGATAATAGCAAGGTTCCTAAGCGATAAAAATCGCCGCAGCCCGGCGATAAAAAATTGCCGCTAAGCCAACATAGCGATAATTATCGCTAGTTGTTGGTAATATGCCCCCACAGTCTTTAGCATCTTGTTGATCAAGGTGGAGATTCACATCACCCAGAACCATGTAGTGGGAGAAGCTCAATGCACGCTCAGCAATGGCATCCCCGCAAGATTTAAGAAATGCACTAGCCGGCCCAGGAGGGCGATAAATGAGGGAGCCACCTAGCGTAAAAGGGTCGGAGAAGTGGATGCTAAAATCCAAAGCCTCGCACTCATCCCATATGCTAGAGGGATCGCTGTGAAGAACCCAGATATCCCGATGCAGGATGGCTTGACCACCCCCTCTACCAACAGGGCGGTCCGCCCGACAAAGCTTAAAGCCAGCAGGGTTGGCTAGCGCAACGATAGGGTTTGAGGCTGCATCAAGCCAGGTCTCCGTAACAAACAGCAGATCCAGAGATTTATCAGAGACCAAGTCAAAAACATCAGCATGACGCTTCCTCAATGATGTGGTATTTATGAGGGAAGCGCTAATGCACGGGCATTCCGTGGATTTAGCGTGCCTTCAGGATTAAATATAGCACAGGGGGCATATTACCAACGATTAGCGATATTTATCGCTAACGAGGCTTAGCAACGAATTTTTTAACGCTAAGCATCGCCGGAAATTATCGCAGAGATAACTTGCTATTAGCAAGGTTTATCTCAGAAGTGATAAAAATCCTCGTGCTAACTGCCAAATGAGAGATTATCGCTGGAAAACCTACGATAATCTCTCGAAGTTTGGCGTTAGCTTGATGATAGGGGCTCACAAACTTAGCCATGATATCCACCTTCCATAGGATATCATGGCTAAGTCAGGAAAATACCAGGTGTAAAAAAAGCAGTGCTAACCGCGGTTAGCGTTGCTTTTTTTATCACTAACAGCGTTAGCGAAATCCTTGATAATAGGAGAAATGTCGCTTAACAACATTTCTCCTATTATTTTTCTCTGGAACGCCCCCTTTGCATCTCATTAGAGGTGCAAGGGGAAGCGTAGAGAAAAAGGGTGCTAACATGCGAATTTGCGTGTTAGCACCCTGTTGCTGATAGGGAGATCATTTTATCTCCGCTTTCTTGGCTTTTAAAGCCAAAAAAGCGGAGATAAATCCCTTGATAATATGCCCCATGGGTTCTTGGATCTTCATTGTGCAAAAGCATATATTCATCATGCGTGATGAGGCCATCATTCCGCCAGGGGCGGCCTTGGGCATGTGCAAGCTGTGCACCTGCACAGGCCCACCAAACCCCAGGGGCCGCCACGCCAATATATATCCTTAATATAATAATCCTCTGAGGATGGATACTTATTTGCGTGGTGGCCCCTGGCAGGGATTTGGCGGCCTCCGGCTCTGTTCCACTTCCAAACACCCTGACACCCCCCCTCTTCACTGGCCTCCGCTCCTGCGTTCCTTCTGGTTCCTGAGCTCTGGGGGGCTCCACCCCACCCGGATCCCCTCTTCTGGGGCCCCCTACCTACTCTTCCTGCCCAGGGCCGCCATGAGCCTAGAGCTGCCCCTGATTCCGCCAACCTTCAGCACGTAGCCACGATGGTTCCTCCTAGTCGGCTATTAGTTCCTTTCAGTTTCGTCCCTCCCGCCTCCTCCCATGTACGCTAACACAGACTGAATCTGCTTTAATGCTTCAGGTACTTTTTAGAAACAACTCTTGCCTGTGTTTCTTCTTTGTGTTGCTGTCCGCTGTCCGCCGTTGCCTCTCCTCTGCTCGCGCTGTGATTTAGGATTTTTTTGCTCTATTTTAACTGTTTTGCAGGAGATTGTTCTTGCGTTTGGAGGCATTTGATCATTTTCAGGGAATTATCTAAAATCTGATTGGGCGGTGCAAGTGCAAACGTTTGTATGCTCTGCGTTCAACTGTTTTTTTTTTGTTTGAATCTTAGTCTTTATCAAATCTCAAAGGCGTCAAAGGCAGCCGCGGTGGTAGTGTGATGACCTGCAGGGCGGGGGGTGGTAATGTATGGATTATGGAGTTTTACAGGTAAGTAAACATATAAATAAATAAAACGAATTTCGTTGCGTGCACTGCATCACCAAATACGATCCTGAAGCAGGAGGTTGGCATTAAAACTTTGACACGCTAACATACTTTTAATAATGTGGCTGTTTCCTTAATTTGTGCATCTAGTACTAGCAATCAAAATGCTCGTTGAATGAAGCAGCAGCAGTGGAAAGTGCTTCAACGCCTCGTCAGGGGTAGTAAGCGCTATAGGAATGCAATTACAATTATAAAACAAAATCTAACTATGCACACTGCTACATATGTCGATCGGCTTTCAGTTTTACCAAAGCCTGCCACTAAGGGACAGTCACTGCAATAGGTGTCTACTGCCATGAAGGAGGGCGGGCTGGGAAAAAAACAGACTGTTGTGGCGGGTGGAATTCGCCAGCAGAATGAGACAGTGACACCAGTGTGCATATCTGTTCACTTTTAGGCCCACGTTTGCTGCCCTTTACTACTGCATATATGACAAATCTGAAACGCGGCTGCTGCTTCCAGGGCCTCGCATGATTTTTGGGGATTAGTCAATAGCTTTGTTTAGCTCACGGTGTCCATATTGGGCCAGTGTCTGCAATGTGTGATGCAACAAAATGGCAAAAAAATGCATAGATGAGCATCCTTTGCTGTGCTCCGGTACCCTGTCGCCAATAACTCTAACTTTCACAAATGCGAGACTGATTGCACAGCAAATGGTTATAGAACTCAGAGAATTTCTGAGATATATGCATAAAGATCTACTTGGCTCCACTCGCCCCCATCATCAGAACCCACAGACTCAACATTGTGTTATACGCAGACGACTCCCAACTCATCCCCTCCCTATCCAACGAACCCAACACCGCCAGATACAACTTTTAAGAAGGCATGGAAGCCGTCGCCAAATGGATGAAGAGCAGCTGTCTACAGCTCAACACGGACAAAACAGAAGTACTCATCATAGGCCTGGAGCGACACCTGGTGGCCCCCCGCCCTCGGAAGCCCACCCACCCGCACGGACCACGCACACAACCTCGGAATCATCCTGGACTCCGAACTCAAAATGGATCACCAGATCAACTCTGTTCCATCCTCCTACTTCCACACCCTCTACCTCCTACGTAAGACCTTCAAATGGATACCCCTCAAACACAGAAAGACCTTCACTTACGCCCTGGTCACCAGCAGACTCGAGTACGGCTACACACTCTACGCCAAAATAAACAAAAACCTCACCTGCAAGCTACAAAACATCCAAAACACCGCCGCAAGACTTGTCCTCAATCTGCCAAGACACTCCCACATCTCCCAGCGCCTGCGCACACTCCACTGGCTCCCCATCGAGGACAGAGTCACCTTCAAGATGCTCACCCACGCACACAAGGCCCTTCACGACACCAGACCAGCATACCTGAACAGCCGACTCAAATTCCACGCACCCCAAAAAACCCTATGATCAGCCCAGCTCTCCTACGCCCTGGTCCCCCGCACCAGAAAGACCAGATCGGGAGGTCGTTCCTTCTTCCTCCCGACCAGAGCCTGGAACGCCCTCCCTCTCCACCTCAGACAGACAACATCGCTCCCCATCTTCACGTGTACCTCAAAACATGGCTCTCCAATAGACCTCCTCAGGAACCTGCGCCTTCCTCCCCTCACCCCCAGTGCCTTGAGACCCTCACGGGTGAGTAGTCGTGCTCAACAAGCACATGGCTGTTGATACCATAAGAGGCGCACAGCTGTGAGCCGCTGAGCCAGCGCAGCTCAGCGTGATACGGCCCAGGTCCTTATAGCACAGCCATCTGAACATATGTGTTGTATGACATTACACCACGTGATGTGATATTTACAATACATTCCATTAAATGTATACCCACCCCTGTCCTTTTCCTCTCTGGTTTCATCCAGTCACTTTAGATGCTTTGTTCTGTTCTTCATAGAGTTGGGAAGTGCTTTATTCAGCTTTCCTGGTTGTGACGTCACTGAGCCTCTCCAAAAACTTGAATGTGAAAATTCACTCGGGGATGCTTGCAGCTCAGGTTTACTGCACATGCGAAGACCCCTGGCTGGGAGCCCTGGGGGGGGGGGGTTACATAGCAGAGGCCTCTGAGGGTTTGAACAGGAGGTCCTGATCAATGCCAGATAGCTGCCCGCCTCTCCCCACAGCAGGGGGGCAGCCCACACATGGCAATGCCTCACTGGGCTGGTGGGCTTCCTGCCCTGCTTTGAGGGCAGTGGGTACCAAGGGACCCTTTAAAGACCTCAGGCCGTAAGCTGCTCTCTTCTCGGTGTGACACCACATCTGAGTGTCCCCCCACCAGGGCTCGAGTCGGGGTACCACGCGGGTGGACGGCGTCCCCCCACTTATTTTACTGGGGGGACGCCGTCCCCCCTGCCAAACAGCTGGACTTAACTCTTTGGCCTCTCTGGGACGAGGAGCTGGGCACCTGTTGTGACGTCACTTCCGGTGACATCGTCCCCCCACTTCTTTTTGTAGGACTTGTGCCCTGCCCCCCACCCCCACCCTTCAACTTCCAATGTGCAGTAGGTTAGTGAATAGAGGCAATGACGAACATGCCCTGGCGAAATCTGCAACAACTTGCTTCGTGTTCCTGCCCTCTGACTTGCCAACTCGCTCGCGTGGACAGAGGCCACTGCTGGCGTGACTTTCTCGACTCTGCGTCTATTTTTTATTTTTTTGTCTTCATGCAATTTTGATATCTCATTATAACAAACATAACGCGAAAACTAGTTATGTGCGTGTTATTTTGTGATACCTCTCCGTGGAAGGAGGCCTAATTTTGTTTTCGGTGAGGTGCCTCCTGAGCAACAGTGTCTGAGGGGCAGATTTACGAGAAACGAACGCAGCGCGCTGCTGCCAGTCATTTTGCTGTGCCGTGCTGCTTTAGTTTAGAAAGCGCTGCGAGGCCTCAGGGTAGTATATGCGCTATATAAATGTAATTTTCATTTCATTTCATTTCACAGAGATGCGACATATTTAAAAGAATATGTCGCATCTCGTGCTTCCCCTGCGCTGGCGCACAAGCTGCAGCGGTGCAGTGACACAGGCATCCTTCCACCATGGTGCAAGGATGCCCGAGCCATGGGGAGATTGTTTTTGCACAGGAAGGGGCCCCTTCCTGCACGAAAACAATCACTAAAGGCTTTTTCCTCTTTCAATGCGTGCTGTAGAATGCAGCACGCGTTGAAAGAGGTAAAAACGAGGAGAAATGTTATATGTAAAAAACATTGATATGGTGGCGTAGCTGCCATGGGTGCATCAGGTGCAGTGACACCGGGCCCGAGCCCTGGGCGACCCATTGGAACTCGATAATTGCTGCAGTTTCCAACCCCAGCACCAGACAATGGGGCCACTTTGCTTCCTTGCACCCGGGTCTGTGGCATCCTTGGGGCTCTCCTGGGTATGCGTCGGTGAACCTCTCTTGTGACTCTATATTGAACCCCAGGTTGGCTGCCTCTCCCCAGCACATCTGTGACCTGCCTGTCCTCTGCCAGATGTGTTAACATGCACCAAGGCCTGTAAATCATGTACCATGATCATGTATTTCTGCCGTTCTGCCTTTTCCTTGTCTCCTTTCTTTCCATTTTTCTGACCGATGCCCGTTGGAGATTCCTAGAGCGCTATAGAGGAGACTGGCTTTGGATTATCTCCCTGGCCGTCACCTACCCACTCGGTCTTTGGGCTGACTTTCGCTTTATCTCTTTTCCGTCTTTCCCCTCGTCCTCTCACTCCACCGCTCCCCTTTCCCTCTCTATTTGTCTCTCTGGACATTGGACAAAGGGCCATATGTATCTACCAAATTCGCATTCGCAAAGGCCGAAATACGCAGAATTTCGGCCTTTGCGAATGCGAATTTGCTAAATGGGATGTATGAAGGAAAATCCGGTGCAAAATAAGGAATCGCAAAATTTGCGATTCCTTATTTTGCAATTGCATTTAAGGAAAAGCAAATATTGTGATTCCTTAAATGCAAATTGTCCCTAAGGAATCGCAAATTACCACCATTGCAAATTTCTTGAAAAATGCCTGTTTTTGCATTTTTCAAAGCGCCATGTGACGCACATACATGCTCTTAGGTCATGTATGTGCACCACATGTGCACCCATGCTTATTTCAGGGGTGCAACAGGGTATCCTTTGGACACCCCTGCACCCTTGAAATTATTCTCAATTTGCGATTAGCAAATTGCGAATCGCAAATTGAGAAAAAATTCCCATTCCTTCCTATGGGCCTCCTCGCCCACAGAAATGAATAAGAAAGTATTCCTTAATTGCGATTAGCAATTTGCGAATTCGCAATTAAGGAATATCAAGAAATCGCTAAAAAATTGCGATTTTATTGATACATACCAATTTGCGATTCTGAAATAGCGATTTCTTAAAAATCGCTATTACAGAATCGCTAATTGGTACCTTGATACATATGGCCCATAGTTCTTCCTCGTCTCCCTGCTATAGCTCCTTCCTACTCTCGTTTCCTATACATTCTTTCAACCGCATTGTTTGTTTACTGTACCTTACTACGCTATTGTAACTGATGTGATTTGTAACGCTATGTTCCTCTGTTATAGCGCTCTGATACCTCTGGGTCTAGATAGCACTATATAACCCTCGCAAATCAAATAAACTAAAAACTGTTTTTTCCTGAACGCTGAGACCTGAGCAACATGGCGGATGACCGGTGGAGCTGCCTGACAGCTAATGAGGAGATTGGCCCTGGTTTCCCCCTTGACCGTCACCTACCCAGCCGGACATTGGGCGTTGTTCCTCCTCGTCTCCCCGCTATTACTCCGCCCCCCCTCCCTCTTACGAATTATTGAAACATTGTTTATGTGCACTGTACCTTACTATGCTCTTGTATCTGATGTAACTTGTAACGCAACAATCCTAAATGTGAAGCGCTCTGATACCCTCTTGGGTCATGTTCATGCTATATAAAACCTTATAAATAAATGTACAAATCTGTGCTCACAGGCGGCAGATCTGAGGCCCAGAGAGTGTTTAGGCGGTGGGTGGTGGGCAGTGGGGGTCTGGCTGTGGTGAAGGACTCGGCAAGGCCTGAAGATGTCGAATGCGGAATAAAAGGTCCGAGGCGCAGAAATGAGAGTGTTTTATCTAGGTTTGACCTCTACAAATATATATATACAGGCCAAGGGGCTCTCGGCAGCTGGTGGGGTTTAAGCGATGATTATTGGTCTCCCGAGGGGGTCTGTGCGTGGCGAGTAGTCTCTGTGTTTACTTGACAGATTGTGGAATGTGTTGTGTCCATAGCTGTCAAATTTGTTTTGGCACAGAAAAGCTCAAAACAATGGAATGGAATGCAGCCTGGAGTAGTTGCCAGTGGCTGAGGTTAGTTGGCGCCCTGCATCCATCTCTGTGTGAGCTGTTTTTAGTTCTGGCCACTCCTGGCATTGAAGAAGATGTCTCTGGCACACTGGGGGCGTCACCCGCACAGTGACGGGCATCAGAGGCATAGGGGCGGGGCTCACTTTTTATTTCTAATTTGAAGACTGTCTGTAGATTTTCGATAAAGACATCATACAATTAAAAAGACGCAATGAAGTATACGTCATATTGAAATATACAGGTCAGTTTAATCAGTTTAAACATTAAAATTCATAAAGTAGGGACCTTCAAACGAGGCAACTTGTCAAAATTACCAGGAAACGAGGATAATGGGCAGCTGTGGGCCCAGGAACACGGCTATCCTAATATGTGCAAGACCTCGACCGAGGGTTCAAGGGTCGACCCCAAAGCCTTGACCGAGGGGTCAAGGGTCATTCCAGACGCACCCTCTTACATGCCAATGAACAACTGGGCAGAGCACGCGGCCTGCACCCAGCGTCATGCCCCGCACACACGTCATCACGTGGCAGGGGGTCTTGTCTGTCTCACAGTGCAGGACAGAGAGAGCTTTATTTACTATACAGGCTAGCAGGCAGGTCAGAGGGAGCTTTATTTACTATACAGGCTAGCAGGCAGGTCAGAGGGAGCTTTATTTACTATACAGGCTAGCAGGCAGGTCAGAGGGAGCTTTATTTACTATACAGGCTAGCAGGCAGGTCAGAGGGAGCTTTATTTACTATACAGGCTAGCAGGCAGGTCAGAGGGAGCTTTAATTCATATACAGGCTAGCAGGCAGGTCAGAGGGAGCTTTAATTCATATACAGGCTAGCAGGCATGTCAGATGAAGCTTTATTTCCTATACCGGCTAGCAGGCAGGTCAGAGGGAGCTTTAATTCATATACAGGCTAGCAGGCAGGTCAGAGGGAGCTTTATTTCCTATACCGGCTAGCAGGCAGGTCAGAGGGAGCTTTATTTACTATACAGGCTAGCAGGCAGGTCAGAGGGAGCTTTATTTACTATACAGGCTAGCAGGCAGGTCAGAGGGAGCTTTAATTCATATACAGGCTAGCAGGCAGGTCAGAGGGAGCTTTAATTCATATACAGGCTAGCAGGCATGTCAGATGAAGCTTTATTTCCTATACCGGCTAGCAGGCAGGTCAGAGGGAGCTTTAATTCATATACAGGCTAGCAGGCAGGTCAGAGGGAGCTTTATTTCCTATACCGGCTAGCAGGCAGGTCAGAGGGAGCTTTATTTCCTATACCGGCTAGCAGGCAGGACAGAGAGAGCTTTAATTCATATACAGGCTAGCAGGCAGGTCAGAGGGAGCTTTATTTCCTATACCGGCTAGCAGGCAGGTCAGAGGGAGCTTTAATTCATATACAGGCTAGCAGGCAGGTCAGAGGGAGCTTTATTTCCTATACCGGCTAGCAGGCAGGTCAGAGGGAGCTTTAATTCATATACAGGCTAGCAGGCAGGTCAGAGGGAGCTTTATTTCCTATACCGGCTAGCAGGCAGGTCAGAGGGAGCTTTATTTCATATAACAGCTAGCAGGCAAGTCAGAGGGAGCTTTATTTCCTATACCGGCTAGCAGGCAGGTCAGAGGGAGCTTTATTTCCCATTACGCCTAGCAGGCAGGTCAGAGGGAGCTTTATTTCCTATACCGGCTAGCAGGCAGGTCAGAGGGAGCTTTAATTCATATACAGGCTAGCAGGCAGGTCAGAGGGAGCTTTATTTCCTATACCGGCTAGCAGGCAGGTCAGGGGGAGCTTTATTTACTATACAGGCTAGCAGGCAGGTCAGAGGGAGCTTTATTTCCTATAACGACTAGCAGGCAGGTCAGAAGGAGCTTTATTTCCTATACCGGCTAGCAGGCAGGTCAGAGGGAGCTTTATTTCTTATACCGGCTAGCAGGCAGGTCAGAGGGAGCTTTATTTCCTATACCAGCTAGCAGGCAGGTCAAAGGGAACTTTATTTCCTCTACCGGCTAGCAGGCAGGTCAGAGGGAGCTTTTTTCCTATAACGACTAGCAGGCAGGTCAGAGGGAGCTTTATTTCCTATACCAGCTAGCAGGCAGGTCAGAGGGAGCTTTATTTCCTATACCAGCTAGCAGGCAGGTCAAAGGGAACTTTATTTCCTCTACCGGCTAGCAGGCAGGTCAGAGGGAGCTTTATGGCCTATAACGGCTAGCAGGCAGGTCAGAGGGAGCTTTATTTCCTATACCGGCTAGCAGGCAGGTCAGAGGGAGCTTTATTTCCTATACCGGCTAGCAGGCAGGTCAGAGGGAGCTTTATTTCCTATACCAGCTAGCAGGCAGGTCAAAGGGAGCTTTATTTCCTATAACGGCTAGCAGGCATGTCAGAGGGAGCTTTATTTCCTATACCGGCTAGCAGGCAGGTCAGGGGGAGCTTTATTTACTATACAGGCTAGCAGGCAGGTCAGAGGGAGCTTTATTTCATATAACAGCTAGCAGGCAAGTCAGAGGGAGCTTTATTTCCTATACCGGCTAGCAGGCAGGTCAGGGGGAGCTTTATTTACTATACAGGCTAGCAGGCAGGTCAGAGGGAGCTTTATTTCCTATATTGGCTAGCAGGCAGGTCAGAGGGAGCTTTATTTACTATACAGGCTAGCAGGCAGGTCAGAGGGAGCTTTATTTCCTCTACCCGCTAGCAGGCAGGTCAGAGGGAGCTTTATTTACTATACAGGCTAGCAGGCAGGTCAGAGGGAGCTTTATTTCCTATATTGGCTAGCAGGCAGGTCAGAGGGAGTTTTATTTACTATACAGGCTAGCAGGCAGGTCAGAGGGAGCTTTATTTCCTCTACCGGCTAGCAGGCAGGTCAGAGAGAGCTTTATTTCCTATAACGGCTAGCAGGCAGGTCAAAGGGAACTTTATTTCCTCTACCGGCTAGCAGGCAGGTCAGAGAGAGCTTTATTTCCTATAAAGGCTAGCAGGCAGGTCAAAGGGAACTTTAATTCCTCTACCGGCTAGCAGGCAGGTCAGAGAGAGCTTTATTTCCTATACCGCTAGCAGGCAGGTCAGAGGGAGCTTTATTTCCAATAACATCTAGCAGGCATGTCAGAGGGAGCTTTATTTCCTCTACCGGTTAGCAGGCAGGTCAGAGGGAGCTTTATTTCCAATAACATCTAGCAGGCAGGTCAAAGGGAACTTTATTTCCTCTACCGGCTAGCAGGCAGGTCAGAGGGAGCTTTATTTCCTCTACCGGCTAGCAGGCAGGTCAGAGGGAGCTTTATTTCCAATAACATCTAGCAGGCAGGTCAAAGGGAACTTTATTTCCTCTACCGGCTAGCAGGCAGGTCAGAGGGAGCTTTATTTCCAATAACAGCTAGCAGGCAGGTCAAAGGGGGCTTTATTTCCTATACCGGCTAGCAGGCAGGTCAAAGGGAGTTTTATTTCCTATACCGGCTAGCAGGCAGGTCAGAGGGAGCTTTATTTCCTGTAACGGCTAGCAGGCAGGACAGAGAGAGCTTTATTTCCTATAACGGCTAGCAGGCAGGTCAGAGGGAGCTATATTTCCTGTAACGGCTAGCAGGCAGGACAGAGAGAGCTTTATTTCCTATACCGGCTAGCAGGCAGGTCAGAGGGAGCTTTATTTCCAATAACAGTTAGCAGGCAGGTCAAAGGGAGCTTTATTTCCTCTACCGGCTAGCAGGCAGGTCAGAGGGAGCTTTATTTCCAATAACAGCTAGCAGGCAGGTCAGAGGGAGCTTTATTTCCTATCACCGGGTAGCAGGCAGGTCAGAGGGAGCTTTATTTCCTCTACCGGGTAGCAGGCAGGTCAGAGGGAGCTTTATTTCCTCTACCAGCTAGCAGGCAGGTCAGAGGGAGCTTTATTTCCTATACCGGCTAGAAGGCAGGTCAGAGGGAGCTTTATTTCCTATACACAGGCTAGCAGGCAGGTCAGAGGGAGCTTTATTTCCTATACAGGCTAGCAGGCAGGACAGAGGGAGCTTTATTTCCTATACCGGCTAGCAGGCAGGTCAGAGGGAGCTTTATTTTCTATAACAGCTAGCAGGCAGGTCAGAGGGAGCTTTATTTCCAATAACAGCTAGCAGGCAGGTCAGAGGGAGCTTTATTTCCTATCACCGGGTAGCAGGCAGGTCAGAGGGAGCTTTATTTCCTCTACCGGGTAGAAGGCAGGTCAGAGGGAGCTTTATTTCCTATACACAGGCTAGCAGGCAGGTCAGAGGGAGCTTTATTTCCTCTACCAGCTAGAAGGCAGGTCAGAGGGAGCTTTATTTCCTATACACAGGCTAGCAGGCAGGTCAGAGGGAGCTTTATTTCCTATACAGGCTAGCAGGCAGGACAGAGGGAGCTTTATTTCCTATACCGGCTAGCAGGCAGGTCAGAGGGAGCTTTATTTTCTATAACAGCTAGCAGGCAGGTCAGAGGGAGCTTTATTTCGTATACCTCCTATCCTAGGATGCTTGTTTCCAGTCCACTGAGGACCTGGCTTGGCAGTTCGGGCTGGACTGTTGCCATTGGGCGCAGGATCAAGACTGATTTGCATATGGCTGGGTCCAAACTGGATTGGCATGGTGAGCAAAAAAAACGATGGATTTATGCCCAGATCTCAGTACTGGGGTGAATGTATGGCAGTGTTCCGCATTCTGTCCATCAACTGTTCTTCATGCTGCTCGGCGACGCATCGACATGTGAACCAGAGCCCTCCACATGGAGGCATTTATGCACATGACAACTTGATAAAATGACATGTTGACCTTCTGAGATCAAATTTGTATTTACTGAACATGAAATTTGACATTTGAGAATGAAGAGTCAAGTCAAAACAAGCTTTATTCGAACTCACTACGTGAATCATAAAAGCTGCACAATACACCCAGAACAAGATTTTTTAATTACCAATATAAAAGTTAAAACAGATTAAAAAGCTAAAAAAAACTGTGGTGCACAGATACAATCACAACAATCAGTTACACAATCAATTTCAATTTCCAGTTCAATTTCCATTTACCGCTGCTTCTTGCAGCTAATAACAGCCAATCAGAAATCTGGACATTACTGCTCATATGTAAATATTCGGTAACATTTGCAAGTACATGAAAGCTGGTCGGCATTGTACAAAACCAGCTGCAATAACAAGAGTTTGATAAATGTCTTCATTATCCCGGAGAAATGTTTACAAAAGAAGGGGAAACATCCTTTACAACGGAACCGCTACAACGCGGTACCGTTACGACGCAGTTTTAACAACGAAAGTCGTTACAACGACTTTCGCTGGAGGGCGCTCTAGGATAGGGGATAGTTTTAATTTACTATCCAACACCTTCCCTACTATCCACGGAGACTGGAGTTGGAATAGTAAATTAAACTATTCACTATCAGCGCCCCCCCAACGCAAGTCGTTGTAACGACTTGCGTTGTTAAAACTGCGTCGTAAAGGGACGCTCTGTAACGGTACGCGTTGTACCGTCATACATCCCAAAAGAAGACAGTGCGCATGGTGCTCTGCAAGGAGATATCATCACAGGGGCATTTCACCAGGCCAGATGACCAGTTATTGATGGTGGGAAACTGAATTAAGTGATGAAAGATATCCAAGCGGAACTGAGTCAGCACAAACCTGTGGCGCGCATTGTGCACATTGGCTAGATGAAATTGCATGCGGTAGCTAGTCAAGATCATCTGATTCCTCAAAACAGAAGATGTCATAATTTCAGATGATAGTCTTGTTTTCTCAAACAATGATAAACATTTCATTTTCAGTACTTTTCTTTGAACAGATAGCAAGCTCTCAGGATGTTCAAAATACTCAGGATGACCAATAACTGCCAGAAAATTGTGCACAAATTTGAACCAGGGGATTTTAAGAGCTGACGTAGATCGGCTAGGTGTAGTGTGTTCCGATGACCACATTTTATGCCATAGTAACACTGGCTGAATCCTAATCAAGTCTGCTATATAAGGGGCTTCTAATTCCATGTGACAGACGTAGGTTGAATTGCTTTTCAGAACAGCAAGATCATTCCTTAAAAGTGCGTTTTCTTCCAATTGAAGGCTATCGATCTGCCTGTGTCCCTAGAGTTCATACTATACGTTTCCTCTACTAAATCGCCGATAATATATGGAGTGCCGCAGGGCTCTGCGATCAGCCCCATTTTGTTCAATATATATCTTCAGCCCTTGCTTCTTAGTATTAAATCTTTTGGAGTCAGCCTAGTAAACTATGCTGATGATACTCAGTTGGCGTTCTCCTTAGAAGGTGAACACGCGATCTCCTTGGATACCTTCCAGCAGTGCATGCAACGCACGGCTGGCTGGCTCAGGAGAAATTCCCTTCAATTTAATAGCGGGAAGACCGTGGTGCTGTATTGCTCCTCCGCAAGGATACCTAAACCTCTACCTTGTGAATTCAAACTCACTCCTGAGGAGGGACCTATAGCGCCGGTCAAGAAGGTACGCAACCTGGGGTGTGGATCGACGACAACCTCCAGATGGAGTCTCAAGCAAATAAGACCGCTAATGTATGCTTCTCTTGATACGGTTGCTACGAAAAATACTACCGCTACTACCAATGGATTCTAGCCCGGAGGTGGTAAGAAGCTCAGTACTAAGCAGGCTGGATTATTGTAACTCTCTGTACTCGGGCGCCCCACGTTACATCATTCAGGGCTTGCAGAGAGTACAGTCTGCTGCGGCGAAATTGGCACTCAATAGGTCGCGTAGTTCATTCTTCCACCTTGGCTCTCAGAGAGCTACATTGGCTGCCAATTAAGGAAAGGATACACTTTAAGTCCTTATGTTTGATTTTCAGAGCAGTGCACAAACTGGGACCGATTCCCATGCAGGACAATTTAGGTGGTATCAGCCCAAGCGGAATCTTCGCTCTTCGAGTACCGGCCTTTTGTCGGTCTCCAGGTTTAAACGGGCCAGGGCTGGAGGGAGGGCATTCAACGTGGTGGGTGCCCGCCTCTGGAATGAACACCCCCTGAACCTAAGACATGCAGACACCCTGACTGAAGTCCGTAAGAGCCTGAAAACTTGGCTCTTTCCAAAATCTTAGCTCTCCGCCTGCTATATACTTGGCCCGACCTCTTCTCCATCAAGGCTCCCCTCTCAGTCAGAAGCGCCAGGATACCCGTAGGGTGACAGTTAGCGGTATAAAAGTACTAAATTCATTCATACATTCATTATACATGGCAGTGGCATTTCGCCTTGTAAATGGTCATCAGTTCCCCCAGGTGTTTAATTCCTTGTTTTCTGGCAAAATGCAACAGGGCCCTTGTTGTTGTAACAAAATGGAGTTGCCCTGCTTTTACTGCCAGTTGCCATTCCCCAATTTGAGTAAATACAATCCCCAGATAGGAAAAAATTGTTGTGAACTGAATTTTTGCGCCCTCAATAAAAATGTCACAACAGCGAGAGGTCCTATTCCCAATTTTCCTTGCAAAGGTTTGGCTAATTTACATTTTTAGGCCATGGCTCTGCATAAAATTGGCAAATTAAACGACTAGGCGCTGGTGACCAAGAGGTGTACGAGCCATTAAGACAGCGTCATTGGTGTAAAAATGTGCCGGGGTTGGACGAAGACCCACATGAGGTAAATCTACGCACTTACTTGCCAAAGTGTCGCCTACGCTGTTGAGATAGAGATTAAACAAGGAGGGGGCGAGTACGCAGCCTTGTCGTACCCCTCTTCTTTTTTTAAATGACTGGGTACAGTTGCTGTTAAGGCCGTAACATACTCTACCCCGACCTAGAGCATACAAATCTCTAAGGAAGTTTACAATAGTGCAGTCAACAACCCAAGCTAGTCATAATAGACCATCATTTCTCGTGAAGCGCAAAATCAAAAGCGGAAGATAAATCCACAAAGACTAAAAACAGGATTCCTTCCTTGAGGTGCGTATATTTGCCAGTGAGAACGTCCAGGTTAATGGCCTGTTCTGTAGTCCCCAGGCCTGACCTAAAGCCGCACCGCAGCTCCGAGTGGATGTTATTAGACTCTGCCTAGTCCTGCAGTAGGTTGAAAAGAATACGCCCAGCCACCTTCACTAAAGAGTCTAAAAGGGAGATTGGCCTGTATTGTGCTGGGCTATTGCCGTCGCCTTTCTTGAATATAGGGACAATGAGAGACTCAGGCCAGGTTTGCAGGAAACCTTTCCCCCGGCAGGCTCTGAAGAGCAAGGTAATGATAGGGGCCCCAGAGGTCAGTATTGGACTTAACCCCTTGTGTGCTGTTGACGAGCTCAGCTCGTCATGAGGGACGGTTGAGCTGCCCTCATGACAAGCTGAGCTCGTCACAGCCGTTGGAACGTTCGCACGCGGCAATAATTTCCCCGCTGTGATGAACGTTCTAAAAACGGGTGTGGTGTGACGAGCTCAGCTCGTCACAAGGGCAGCTCCGCTGTGCCTCATGACGAGCCGAGCTCGTCACCAGCACAGCGGTGCCGTGCACGGTCCCCCTCCCCCCGCACAGATGGGGGGGGGGAACACCCCACAGCCAAGGGGTTAAACAAGGCAATAGGGATCCCATCAGGGCCCGCGGCTTTTCCACCCGTGCTTGTCTTCATTGCCTCAACTACTTCGTCCAAGGTAAAAACTGGATAGTTCCTTTTGTTTAGTGATAGTGTAGTAGCAGACTCGCGAGAGGAAGATACAGGGGCAAGGGAGTCACAGAGTCATTCTTAGGGGAATATAAATTTGTAAAATGGGATAGCCAAGTGGGCTCGGTAATGGCTATCTCAACTCAGTTTGCGGAGTCATAAGAAGGAGAATTAATAATACGTCAGAACATGATGTTACCATTAGACAAACTGGCTTCGAGTAGTCGATTCAAGGTATTGTCCTTTAAGCTTTTTTTTCATTGATTAATGGCCAATTTGTATGCAAATCTGTAATACCGTACATCCTGGACCAGTCTCGGTTTTTGGGCTAAAGCTAATTTTAGGTTTCTGCGGGTTTTAGTACAAGCCGAATCATACCAGCCAGGATGAAGAGTCATTTACAGACAATGCTGAACTTCAGTTTGGGAGAACTTGATGTCTAAGCCCATAAGTAATAGATGATGTTTGAGCAAAATGTGGTTATTTTAGGAAAATGCAAGCTTTGGTAGATGAAAAAATGCTGCGTTTCGGAAAACTAAAATTGTAGGGCTCGATTCACAAAGGTAAACTTACACTTTTGTATAACGTTACTTCTTTTCAGTATTCACAAAGGTACACTTAGGCCAAGAGTTTAGCTGTAGTACTTTTCAGTATTCACAATGGTAAGTTACTACTAGCAAAGTTAGACTTTTGACTTAAGTTTACCTTTGTGAATACAGAAAAGTATTAAAATTACACAAAAGCATAAGTTTACCTTTGTGAATCGGGCCTGTAATATTTAAGGTGAATATATGGGTATTTTAAGAAAATGGCAAGCTAATATCTCATTGTGAAAATTACATTGTTATGTAAATTAACCCAGGGTGGAGTTGGCGGAGTTGCGCGCAACTCCGCGCAGTGGCAAACAAACTCTGCTGCACAACGCAAAGCTCCGCAAGTGGTGGAGTTCCATAGTAAAATGCTGTTCAGGGTGATTTATTTATTTATTTATTTTATTTTAATTTCTTCTATAGCGCAGGACCGTGCAGCAGATCTTAAAATCGATGCGCTGTCTTATTGGGAGCCAATGCAGCTCCCTCAGCAAGGGTTTAGAGGGGGTCCTAGCTGGTGCACCCATAACCAGTCTTGCTGCCGTGTTCTGGACCACCTGCAAACGACCTACTGCGTCAGCGTTTGCTAACGTCAGCAGGCCGTTGCAGTAGTCCAGACGGCTGGTCACTAATGCCTGCACAAGTGTCTTCCTGTAAGAGGCAGGGAGATACGGAAAGACACGTCTAAGCAGGCCAATAGTGTGAAAGCACAATCCTGCAATGTGGTTGGTGTGCTCCTTCAAGGTCAGCTTTTGGTCCAATTTCACCCCAAGATTCTTCACATGATGTTTAGATGAAGGTACTGGGCCAAGATCTATTGGCCACCAGTCAGGGGACCAAAGAATACTTGCTTTGCCAAAAAGCATGACCTCGGTTTTTGTGACATTGCATTGGAGGCAGTTCTTCGCCATCCAATGTGACACCGCCCTCATACCCTCAGCAAAGTTCTCTTTGACTTTAGAGTCAAGGGAGCTGAAAGGGTAGAGGAGCTGGGTGTCATCAGCATAGGAGATCGGTGTGAACCCATACTACCGCACAATCTCAGCAAGGGGGGCCACATATACATTAAACAATGTAGGGCTAAGGCATGAGCCCTGTGGCACCCCCTTCGTGAGCCCCCTAGAGATGGAACAAAAGGGGCCCAGGCTGACGGATTGTGATCTCCCGGAGAGGAAACTCTCCAACCATGATAGTGCTAAGCCTCCGATTCCTACTCCTTGCAACCGGCCGAGAAGGATGTTATGGGCCACGGTATCGAAGGCTGCGGACAGGTCCAGCAGCACTAGAATCATGGAGCCTCCTCTATCCTGCGACATTTTGATCTGATCCGTCACAGAAAGAAGGGCTGATTCCGTGCTGTGGTTGGGCCTGAACCCAGATTGTGATTGGTCCAGGCCCCCTGTCGCCTCGATAAAGTTGGAAAGAGTGGTATTTACGTGCTTCTCTGCCAGTTTGCTGATGTAAGGAAGGAGAGAAATCGGGCGGAGGTTGGAGAGTTCGGACCAGGGCAGGGTGGAATTTTTGCGTATAGGGTTCACTACCGCTTTCTTCCAGGCTGATGGAAGCATGCCCTCAGCGTATGAAAGATTGAGCAAGTGCTGGATGGAAGGTCCTACTATGTCAGTTAGAGGGGAGATGAATTTATTAGGTAGCAGGTCAGTGGGGGAACCAGTCTTTATTTGATTAATCAATATGGTCAGGTCCTCAGTAGTTATTTCTGGGATAGCCTGAAGAGTTATTTCAGAGGTCAGCATAGGGGATATTTCAGGGACTTCATTTCCCGGAGGGTCTGAGACAGCGGTGATTTTTTTATATATCCCTTCTATTTTGTCTTCAAAATATTGGGAAATATCGTCACACAGAACCTGGGTAAAAGTGTTAGGGCTCTCGCACACCTCAGGGATTGCGGATGCTTGTCGATTTCAGGTATTCTCCTTTAAGCTTTTTTTTCATTGATTAATGGCAAATTTGTTTGCAAATCTGTAATCCCGTACCTCCTGGACCTGTCTCGGTTTTTTCGCTAAGGCTAATTTTAGGTTTCTACGGGTTTTAGTACAAGCCGAATCAAACCAGCCAGGATGAAGAGTCATTTACAGACAATGCTGATCTAGAGTTTGGGAGAACTTGAGGTCTAAGCCCATAAGTAATAGATGGTGTTTGCGCAAAATGTGGGTATTGTAGGAAAATGCAAGCTATGGTAGATGAAAAAATGCTGTATTTCGGAATACGAAAATTGTAGGGCTCGATTCACAAAGGTAAACTCACACTTTTGTATAACTTTACTTCTTTTCAGTATTCACAGAGGTACACCTAGACCAAGAGTTTAACTGTACTTCTTTTCAGTATTCACAATGGTAAGTTACTACCAGCAAAGTTAGACTTTTGGTTTAAGTGTACCTGTGTGAATACCGAAAAGTAGTAAAATTACACAAAAGCATAAGTTTACCTTTGTGAATTGGGCCCGTAATATTTAAGGTGAATATATGGGTATTTTAAGAAAATGGCAAGCTAATATCTCATTGTGAAAATTATATTGTTATGTAAATTAACCCAGGATGGAGTTTGCAGAGTTGCGCGTAGCGCAACTTTGCGAAGTGGCAAAAAAACTGCTGCACAACGCGAAGTTTCACAAGTGGCAGAGTTCCATAGAAAAATGCTGTTCGCGGTGATTGCACAGTGTGGATGCTTGTCCAACTGTGCAATCATCGTGAACTGCACCTTGCACAGCGCACGCGGTACCTTCTTTCCCTTTTCTGCCCCTTGAATAGATTTTTACTCGAGCGGCAGCTTTCTCAACGCGAACAAGTAGTTTCTCATTGCGAGCGCAACCACTCGCAATGAGAAACCTGACCACCCCGCGCTGAGAAATCTCACCGGGATGTTTATTTTCAACGTTCGCGCTCGCCAACTTGATGTTGACGATCGTGAACAAGGAAAGATCTTGCTGGGAGGTTGATCTTCCTC
Source organism: Lissotriton helveticus (assembly GCF_964261635.1). Taxonomy (NCBI): domain Eukaryota; kingdom Metazoa; phylum Chordata; class Amphibia; order Caudata; family Salamandridae; genus Lissotriton; species Lissotriton helveticus. The sequence goes on along the minus strand of NC_136067.1, from coordinate 32,762,816 downwards.
GCTCACGGTCGCTAACTTGACGTTGACAATCGCGAGCGAGGAAAAAACTCCACTCCGCGAGTTTTTCAGAACTCCATGTTACACGGAGTGTGGGAAACTCTGCAAACTCCGCGAGCGGAGCGTAGTTTACTGCCCAGGGTTAATGTAAATTTGATGTATGAGTGATACTTTTTGCTGAGTTAAGGACACTTATTGCTGGTGTCATTTTGTTGGTGTTGGGGGGCACTTGCAGCTTCGGCTGTTAGTTTTGTGACTTCTAGAATCCTTTCATCATGTCTATGAGTATAGCATGTTATTATGTTATTTATCATGACTAATACTCTGTGGGGGCTTAGCCTGTTAGATTGGTGTGAACTAAGAGACATGTATGTTGTCTGAACTTCAGAGGTCCCTGTAATCTGAGAGGTAGTGCTATTGTCTATTCTTGTAAACTATGTCTAATTTTAGGGACAACTGCGGTCTATGGTCTGCGACTGTGAGGTCTGCGTAACTTGTAATTTTCCCACCCTGCCACTGCCGAGTAAGCAGATTTAAAGATGCTCTACAAATGTTAAACAGTGCCAAACTTTGAAGCTCAGTTTATGAACCCTCTGAAAACCCTAGGAGTTTTTCGCCACTTTTTAAAGCAACTGGACGAAAAAATGCACAATTTTGATACTGTGTTTTAAAGTTTTTAGGTGAGTGAAACCTCATATATGAACTTATTCAATTGTTTGTAGATCATACTGTCAACAAAGGTATCCACGGTGCTGTGGGGCCACAGATATATGGACAAGTGAACAGAGAAACAAAAAATCAAGACTCGGCGCATCGCCCTGTGGGACCGGCTCATGAACAGAGTGAATCCTTCTTCAGGGGTTTTTCTCATCCAATTTTGGCAATGGGTGGGCTTTAGTGCCAGAGGGAGCTTGTTCTGGTGTGAACCTGGGCTTCTATGGGAATTCACAAGGGCATATTATCAAGCCCATTATCGCCGCTTTAGCGGCAGTTTCCTGCCGATAAAAGCAGCGATAATGTATCGCCCTTTCTTGATAATATGGCCCAAGAAGACTAAACTTTGGAGTTTATAGATAGAAGAAGTCTCAGTGACATGTAAAGATCTGGTTCTTGACATGTCTGGCCAGAGCCAAACATGAAGGAGGCTTCATGACCAAAGATAAGAACCTACAATTTGTCTCCAATGGTTTTTACAAATTGTTAGCGGCCACCCAACCAGGACTGGTCGTTAGGCGGGTCCTCGATTGACTGATGGAAATGTCTGAGCCCTGATCCAGGAACATCTGGTTATCATCATCCCAAGATAAGTCTTAAAAACTAAAAAAACAGACAAGGTGCCACGGTGGTGCCACATACAGGCAAAAGAGAATGGGCAATGCCCTGAGGCACTCTGCAAACATCTGGCTGTATCGCTGAGCTGAATGTGGGAATCGAGCGGGCACCTGTGTGCGCTCACCCAGAACTGAACTGAACAATTGGAGATTTGAGACGTCAAAGCCCTCCGCTGAGAGGTGCCTCGCCAAGATTCAATGGTCGACGGTGCCAAAAGCGGCCGACAGGTCTACCAGCTGCAGAGCAGCTCACGGGGTGCTCCTCGGGTCATACAAACTTTGTCCAACTTGGCCAAGAGGACAATTTCTGTGCTGTAGAGAGGCCACAATTCTTCATTCTACAGAGCCCATGGTCTTCCAGAACCGTAGCCACCCATGAAGCCACCCACTTCTCCAAAATCTTACCTGCTCCATGGATACCACAGAGTCATCTTCATCAAAGATGGGTCCAAATCAGATTTTGTCATCCAACCCGCGGCAAAGGAGCAGTTGATAATCACTGGAATCGCAGTGGCCAAGGCTGGTGATGCTAGCCGCAGGAAGTAGGAGAGTGGGGGGGAGGTGCTGGAGCACCCCAAAATAATACAATAATCTTGTTGGAGTTCAGAATTTAAATGAGCAAGAAAGAGGGCTTTAATGTGTGTTATATCTTGTCACTTTTGTTGTTGGGTCAAAGACAGAGGTCAAACGTCAGGCTATTTCCTCTGATAATTTGCAACTTATTCTTTTAACATGGAGTTTGCTGCTTACTATTCTTTCTCTGACTGGAAAGGATTTAGAGGCATGACTAAAGTTGGATTCAGAGAGGTCGCTATCGCTAGATGATGAGGAGCTTGCTTCGGACGGAGAGTTCGAACCATCTGAGACCGAGAAAAAGTGCTCCCCCAAAGCATCTGGAGATCCTGGATTTTGTCATCATTGTGTGCTGATATTCTTTAAATCAAGGGCATCGGTGGGCGAGGGGCCCCAGACATCGTGATCCTGTGGAGCGCTTGTAGCTGGAATCAAGCTCGAGTCTGCACCAGTCAGCAGATCAGTCTCCGCGGGGGGAGCTGAGGCTTCCAAATTGATATTAAAGGTAGCTTTATCGGCTATCAGAGGCCCTTGAGTTTGAGCTATCAGGCCGGGTTCTAAGCCGAGTATGCCGGGTAAGGGAGTAGGCTGTGACTCTAGCTGTGTGTCAGGGAGCTTGACCGGGCTGGCCGAGGCTGATTTTGTTGAATCACTCTCTCTATTGGAGTTGTTGTGGGTCTTGTCCCGCTGCCAGGACCTGAGTTAGTCCCCATTCCCGCTAAAGAGAACATTTTGCAACTGAGGGTTGGGAGGAGCCCCCTTCCTTTGGGGGTCCCCCACCGGCAGGTTTGTTTGAAGTCTTTTCAGAGCCCGCGGTCTCTCGCTTGGCTTTGGGAGTGGGTTCCGCTTCCAAAGGAAGGGGCGCTGCAATTGAGGGACCAGAGCTGGAATTGGATGGTATTTTGCCTTTTACCCCCGGACCCAGCGAGAAGTCATTCTCCACTCACCCGTTGGAGAGTCCGCGGTTAGCGTGATTAAGTCCCATGAGTCTCGCGAGGGACAGCGTTGAACCACCAGAGAAAGCAACCAAGCAGTAAGAAGGCCAAGCAGGTAACCGGGACCGCTCCAGCCGCTCCAGCGCCCCAGGAAGACAAGCAGCACGGTCCGAGCTCCGGGGTTTGAGGAAAGTGCCCGCGCTTTTAACCCCGTCCATGCTCATGACGAGCTCAGCTCGTCATGCAGTACAGTGCTCCTGTGCTCATGACGACCACACCCATTTTTATTGCTGTCCAGCACAGCAGGGGAATCGCTCTAGCAGCGATGCGGTTAAAGGCTTGCTTCCCGCGCCGCGTCCCGGAGCTGTCGGGTTTCTCCGCGTTCTCGGAGTTGTCCGCGGTCGTGGTGCTCTTTGCTGTCGAGGTGCAGACTGCCCCCACCATAGCAGTGTCTCAAGGTCAGGCCGCAAAGCCGACGGCCGAGAGGTCTCGTAGCGCAGGTGGCGGTGAGGCAGGAAATCACACAAGCGCCATCTTGCTCTGCAAATATGCCACTCCAATACTCGACACTCTATGCCACTCCAAACTTTAATACTCTACTCCACTCTTCGCCATTCACTCTACAACACTCCACACCAATCTTCTCTACGACACTAACTTTTTGCCATGCTTAACAGCAGCCACGCTGGTGTAGAAAAGGCTAAAACTCATTGGCAAAGCCAATAACTCGTGCATAGGCGTGACCTGTTGGCTTTGCCAGCGCTCGCCTTTTTTCAAAATGCATCCCATCTTCCATTTCTATGAAGAAAACGGGCTGCATTTCAAACAAAAAAAAAGATGTGTTCATTGACAAGCAATCACAGACGTGGTGGTCTGCTGACCAAACCTGGCCACCATACCTGGCTGCGATTCCTGATGGGTCGCAAATTGAAGCCACCTCATTGATATTCACGAGGTAGGTCAAATTGCGTTCCTCTCTGGATCACTATTTAATATTTGTAACTTTTCTTACATTAGGAATTGTGATTTCCTAATTGCAATTCAGTAAGAATCGCATTTAACAAATCGCAATTTCTACTTTTTTGTACATTCGGATCATGATCTCCCTCCGCCTACCAAAAAAAATAGTCCGACGTTGTGTAATGTAATCAGGGGTTGATGGAATGCGCTCTTATTCCCTTAGGCCAAGCTCAAGCTATATATTAAAATGATATTAAAATTCACTCAGGGACGTGCCTAAGGCCTCAGCGGTGCAGGGGGGAGTGGGGAAGGTGGAGGGTGGTTTGTGGGCTCACCACTTACACGTCATTGGAGTGGGGACCCTTTTAGGTACAAAATATTTTTTAAAGTATGAGGCTGAGGCCTGTTTTTGATTCTCATCAGAGGCGGCCCCTGGGGGTCCAATGAGGAGTGGGCTCTCTGCCCCCCATGGCCTGATGGGAAGGCTGACAGTCTGTTTCTTGGGGAGGCCACAAGTGCAGAAGAGAGGGGTGAGGAGTGGTGACACCTCCTGCTTTCACTTTCATTATGTGTAAGGCACAGATGTTTTCCATGTTCTCATCCCATAGAAACCAGATTCTGTCTCTTTCCTGTGGGGTGAGCCAGGACTGGTTCCCAGAGGAGGTGTGCTGGATGGGATACAGTGGGGGGTTGAGAGAAGGGTTCTGGAGTGATTCTTAAAGTGTTACAGCGCGTGGAAGCCTGTGTGTGAGGCTTCAAGGGGCTGGACCAATCCAAACACATCACTGAGGCTGTCTCAGTGCTTCTAAGCCACGGATAGCGCTTTTTGTTTTTTGTTGTAAATCTGTTCAGTAGTTGTTGAGAAATTTAAGGAAATCCAAATTTGTATAATTGTGGACGTGATGACTGCGAGGAATGATGAGCTTCTGCAGAGCTCTGATTGGCTGCCAACACTCCAACCAGGAAGTGTTGGCAGCCATTTTGGGACTCATCTTCAGCAGAGTTCCAAAAATAACAAAAAATATATGAAAAGGGGGCAGGGTAGCAATGTCCTGACCCCCAAAGCATTGGCCCTGGGGTCTCATAGAGACAATAACGGGGCAAAAAAGCATTTTTTTTAAAGTTCATGGTGAAATATGCGCATATTCACAAATATCGTGTGAATTTAAAATGAAAACAAGTTTGGTCTCCCACGCTTGTTTTTCAAGAAGCCCCCGGGTGGGCCTAGTTCCAGGGGCATGCAGTATACATAAAAAAACAGAGGGTAGCACACGGGCCCCCATCCACAGTCTGGTTAATGCACCGGGGGACACCACTTCCCCAGGGCTCCTGGTAAAAACTAAACAGGGGGCATTGCGGGTCCCCCAGTCACTGTGGACCAAAGCCTCCCTGGGGCTAATTTCATAATTAATCTGTGGAGGGGGGCCCACAGGCACCCCTGGGCCCCAGAGACCAAACACCTCTCCGAGGCAATCATGAATGAATAATATAAGGGTGGCCGCGTGGATCCGCCGTGCCCTGGGAACCATCACCTTCCTGAGGCCAAAGTGAACATTCAAAGAGGGGGTCCAGCCCTCTGGACACCATCTCCCTGGGGCAAATCATTTTTAAACATGAAGGGAGGGCGGCATGGCCCCCTCCGTGGCCATCTACAGCTCCGGGAACAACCACCTCTCAAGAGCCGGCCGGTGCAGATGAAAGGAAGCAGGGCGAGAGGCCTCCTTCTTGGCCATGTCATCTTCTTGGCCAGGCCACCGAAGTCATCTGCGGTGTGCCACAAGGATCATCACTCAGTCCTACCCTCTTCAACGTATACATGAGCCCCCTCGCGGCCATCGCACGCCAACACAACCTCAACATCATCTCCTACGCTGATGACATTCAAATGATCCTCTCACTCACCAAAGACCCAAACACCGCCAAAACTAACCTACATGAAGGGATGCAAGAAGTAGCCGAATGGATGAAGCAAAGCCGTCTAAAACTGAACTCGGACAAGACTGAAGTCCTCATCTTAGGTACTTCCCCTTCCGCCTGGGACGACTCTTGGTGGCCAGCGGCCTTAGGAAAAGCACCCATCCCAACGGACCACGCACGGAACCTGAGCGTCAGCCTGGACTCCTCACTCTCGATGACCAGACAAGTCAACGCCGTTTCATCATCATGCTTCAACATTCTTCGCATGCTCAAAAAAACATTTCGCTGGATCCCCACCGAAACTAGAAAAACGGTCACCCACGCACTGGTTACAAGCCGCCTGGACTACGGAAACACCCTGTACGCCGGCACCACCCGCAAAACTTCAGAAACAACTCCAACGCATCCAAAACGCTTCAGCCAGACTCATACTAGACATCCCGCGCAAAGACCACATTTCCGGTCACCTGAAAGACCTCCACTGGCTCCCCGTCAACAAGAGGATAACGTTCCGCCTCCTCACCCACGCACACAAGGCCCTCTACGAACTTGGACCCGAATGCCTCAACTCGCGACTATCCTTCTACACCCCCTCTCGCCAGCTACGTTCTTCCAACCAAGCCCTCGCTGCTGTCCCACGCATCAACAAAACCACCATGGGAGGAAGATCCTTCTCCTTCCTAGCGGCTAAGACCTTGAACTCCATTCCCATTCACCTCCGCCTTACCCAAAACCACCTAGCCTTCAGAAAACAGCTTAAAACCTGGATATTCGACAAGTAATTCTCCACCCTTCTACAAGCGCCTTGAGACCCTCTGGGTATGTAGTGCACTATATAAATCAATTCAATCAATCAATCAATCAATCAATCATGTCCCAGGGATGGTTCCTGCTATGTTCCTGTGTGCCTAGCCCTGGGACATAGCAGTTTGCTTTTGCTTGACGGGAGCTGGCAGTTCCCGCCAAGCAAAAGCAAACAATCCACTCCCGGCAAGCGGGTGCTGTCAACGTGCTCCCATTTGCTGGAGTCGGATGTTTCATCTCTTTCTCTGCCCACAGACATGCGGGCAAGGAAAGAGATGGAACTATTGCACTTGCACACCGGGAGCTGTATTTCCAGCAGCTCCCTGAGTGTAATAGCAATGCCGCCTCTCACAGGAGGCGGGGAGCTCGCTGGGAATGTGGGGGCTTGAGGCTCCCCACACAGTCCCCTCGCACTCTGGGTGCTCTGGGTGGCACTAGGGCACCCAGAGACACATGGCAGTGACCTTGGGGATGGGGTCGTGGGGCAGAAATCGGCTCGGGAGTGGGGGCCATGCAGCCCCTCCTCCCCCATTGAAATATATATAAGTACCTAAAGAGTTAGCACTTACTAATTAACCAGTAGATAGTAGTCCAGTTGGGTAGACATTTTGTTCAAAACTGTGGACTGTTTTGGAGAAATGGCAGGTGTGGTTCTATTCTGGCTTTAATGCTTATTATTTTTTAAAAACTCAACGGGAAGCACTTTCAAATATAAACATAACAGGTATCCAAGTTGAAGCTCCACATCTGCAATTGACAAATTATCCTAACTTCTTCGGCTTGGCAAAGCAAGTGCATTTTCCCTGCAGTTCCACTTAGAAAAACCATCTGAAATCCTGGATGGAGGTGAATGCATTGTTAATGCATCAGAGTGCAATCTCTTCCGTAGTGACTGTGACGAGTGGGTTCTTTCTTGTCATATCCTGGTGAGAGCAGAGTCCATGGTTCTCCCTTTTAAATACCCTAAGTATGCAAATGCCCCAACTCAATAGCAGCACTCACACATCCACTCACAGCCACACACAGGCACTCACAGACACACACAGGCACTCACAGACCCACACAACCACTCACTCATCCACTCACAGACAAATAGTGTCACTCACAAACCCAGTCACAGACCAACACAGGCACTCACACAACCACTCACAGACCCATAGCACCACTCACACACAACTCACAGACCAATAAAGACACTCACACACCCACTCACCGACTATCACAATCACTCACACACCCACTCAGAGATCCACTCACGCACTCAGAGACACACTCACAGACCCACTGAGGTACTCACAAACCTGCTCACGGACCCATGCAAACACTCTTACACCCACTAGCAGACCCACACAGACACACACACCTCTCAAAGTTTTCCGGTTACGTATAAGAAATACAATTTTAAAAAACCTTAGAAATGTACTGAAAAAACTTAAAGAATACAGGGAGGTTATAGTTAGGAAATAGAACATTAAAAAACATTCAAAATTCACTGAAAAAACAAAGTTTACAGGGACATTGTAACAAGCATATCCCAGCACTCAAAATCCACTTAAACAGTAACAATTTATTGATAGTCTGTTTTAATTCAAAATCTTCATCTCAGGCCCTGATGGAAATCCAAATATTCATATTACTTCACTAGTAAATAGCATTCTTTCTTTTGTTCAAGCAGGCAGATAATCCGGTACATTTTTTCAAAGCAATGGGCTGTCGATGACACAGTTTGGAGACAAAGCTAACACGTCTTTTGTCGAGAGGTCACTAGAACTGCGACTTCTTCAGGGCTTTGTGAGTTAGAATATGTGGACGCATCCACTCGATCACTATCCAGTTCGACGGGCACTATAATGCCTATACCCAGTCATAACCAAAAGGGTGAGAGAATCGTAATCCTAGACCATCCGTAACCCATGGGAGAGTACTCCGCGTGTTCGAATAGCATGGACATTGTGGTTAGGAAATATAACATTAAAAAACCTTGTGAATTCACTGAAAAAAACAAAGGGTACAGGGACGTTATAGTTAGGCTCACATTTCACTCATACAAAACCATGGACATTCCGCAGTTACAGTGACCAGAGATAACTATAACTTACGCCCCTGCAATGTACTGCTAATGACCTCACATATTACATCACTCACGACATGGTCAGTGGCATGACTGAGAGCATCACTGATGAAATCTCAAATGACATCACAGATGACATCATCCACAGAACCACTCACAAACACACTAACACCCCTATAAAGCTCTCATATACCCACTCCCCCACACAACCACTTACATACCCATTCACAGATCATTACAAGTGTTCACACACTCACACAGCCATGCATACTACAACTAACGCACCCATAGAGCCACTCATACATCCAGCCATACAGACATATACTTAAACACAACTCATGCACCCATACAGCAACTCACACTGAGTCAGTCATCCGATTCACTCACCCATACAGTCAGCCACACAGCAACTCACTCACCCATACAGTTACTCACACATCCACTCACTTGCTCATACAGCTACTATTGTATGTAGGTACTCACCTATACAGTAATTGACACATGCACACTCACCCATATAGCCACTCTCACATTCACTCACTCACCCATAGAGTCACTCAATCACCCTCTCAACTACCCATGTCCCACCTATGCACCTAATCACTCACCCCTATGTAATGGTTCTTGTTGAGCGCATATTTCGCCCAGAGGTCTCATAGCGCTTTGCCGAGACTCAGAACAGACAAAGGAGGACTAGAGGGAAAGAGTCGAGCACAGGCTAAACATCATCTACTATGCAGATGATACCCAGCTCATCCTCTCGCTATCAGAAAAGCCCTCCGCCACGATGTCCATTTTCCACAGGTGTATGATGAACATTGCCGATTGGATGAAATTCAACTGCGTGAAACTCAACACAGACAGATCTGAGGTTCTGCTCTTTGGAAATAACACTTCCCCATGGAACGACCCCTGGTGGCCATCAGACTACATCTCACACCTACGGCCCGCAACCTCAGCATTATCATGGACAGCACACTCACCATGAAAAACCAGATCAACGCAGTCTCCTCCACCTGCTTCCTCACTCTGTGCATGTTTCACAAGATTTTCAGATGGCTCCCGGTTGACACCAGATGTACCATCACCCAAGCCATGGTCACCAGCCGGCTGGACTACACAACAAACTCTGTGCAGGAACCAACTCGCACCTCCTGACGAGAGTACAAACCATACAGAACACTGCGGTCAGACTCATACTCGAGCTCCCCAAGACGACCCACATCACCCTCCACCTCTGGAAGCTCCACTGGCTCCCCATTCAAAACAGATGCCACTTCAAGACACTGACACACACCTACACAGACCTGCACAACCATGGACCGGCATACACCAACCACTGCCTGAACTTTCACCAACCCTCCGGACACCTGCGCTCTGCCTCTGTTCACCTCACTCACACCCCTCGCATACGTCAAAGCCTCAGAGGAGGTCGCTCTTTCTCCTCCCTCGGGGGCCAAGGCCTCGAACAACCTCCTTCTTCGACTCAGGACCTCACCCTTGCTGCTGAAATTCTGGAAAGACTCAAAACCTGGCTATTCACAGCACAAGCCACAGTGCCTAGACACCCTGACGGGTGATTAGCAGCGCTTTGTAAATCTGGTGACTGATAGATTCATTGATTGGCAACAATATACGTGCAGATGGCGTTTTACTTTATGAGCAAGGTGGCACCCCTACTGAGTGCTACAACAGCTTTGCACAAGTCATTTGCGGATAGAGGTGCATTATGAGAGCTGAGCACATCTCTGTGGTGGGTACCCTTGCGTGGGGCAGCTCAGAAGCACTGAGACAGCCTCAGTGATGTCTTTGGGATGGTACAGCCCCTTGAAGCCTCACCTGCAGGCTTCCACACGCTGTAACACTTTAAGAATCACTCCAGAACCCTTCTCTCAGCCCCCCACTGTATCTCATCCAGCACACCTCCTCTGGGGGCCAGTCCTGTCTCACACCACAGGAAAGAGACAGAATCTGGTTTCTATGGGATGAGAACATGGAAAACATCTGTGCCTTACACATAATGAAAGTGAAAGCAGGGAGGTGTCACCACTCCTCACCCCTCTCTTCTGCACTCGTGGCCTCCCCAAGAAACAGACTGTCAGCCTTCCCATCAGGCCATGGGGAGCAGAGAGCCCACTCCTCATTGGACCCCCAGGGGCAGCCTCTGATGAGAATCAAAAACAGACCTCAGCCTCATAATTTTTAAAATATTTTGCTTCCTGTACCTAAAGGGGTCCCCACTCCAACGACGTGTAAGCTGTGAGCCCCCAGACCACCCTCTACCCCTGACTCTCCCCTGCACCGCTGAGGCCTTGGGCACGTCCTTGAGTGAATTTTAATATCATTGTAATAAATAGATTGTGCTTGGCCTAAGGGAATTAGAGCGCATTCCATCGACCCCAGATTACATTACACAACGTCGGACTATTTTTTTGGTAGGCGGAGGGAGATCAGGGGCCGTATGCACAAAAAAGTAGAAACTTCAATTAGGAAATCGCAATTCCTAATGTTATGTAAGAAAAGTTACAAATATTAAATAGGGAACCCAAGTGGATCGCAAATCGACCTAACTCATGAATATTAATGAGGTGGGTCCAATTTGCGACCGATCAGGAATCGCAGCCAGGGATGGTGGCAGCTTTGGTCAGCAGACCACCACGTCTTTGATTGCTTTTCAATAAAGAAATCTTTCTTTTGTTTGAAATGCAGACCATTTTCTTTATAGAAAAGGACGATGGGATGCATTTTGAAAAAAGGCAATCATTGGCAAAGGCAACAGGTCACGCCTCTGCAAGAGTTATTGACTCTGCCAATGTGTTTCAGCCATGTTGTACACCAGCGTGGCTGCTGTTAAGCATGGCAAAAAGTTAGTGTCGTAGAGAAGAGAAGCATGGAGTGTTGTAGAGTAAATGGCGAAGAGTGGAGTAGAGCATTGTAGTATGGAGTGGCAGTGATTGGTCAAACACATTGACCAATTTGACCTCCTCAACTCTCATCAATCAGGCTTCCGAGCGAAACATAGCACAGAAACAGCTATGACACACATAATTGATGACGCCCTCCAAATTCTTGATCGCAATGAGTCCTGCCTCCTCATCCTTCTCGACCTCTCGTCAGCATTTGACACGGTCAAACACGAGAACTTGCTGGAGCTGCTAAGCACTAGAATGGGTCTATCGGGAACAGTTCTCAAATGGTTTTCGTCCTTCCTTCACAACCGGTCTCAGAAGTTCAAGATCGACAATGTGCTATCTTCACCTGTGCCTGCAGATCTAGGCGTTCCACAAGGATCCTCCCTCTCCCCCACACTGTTCAACCTTGTCATGGAACCGCTTACCACCTTGCTACAAGCTTCCAGTGTCCAATTCCATATGTACGCCGACGACACACAACTGTACCTAAAGCTACAATCTCCGGAAGATATCAAACATCTGAATTCCACGCTTATTAACACTCAAGCCTGGCTAGCCCATAACCACCTCAAACTAAATGCTCTGAAAACTGAGTTCCTACTCATCTCACCCCCGGCGAAAATTTCCACCACCCAAACATGGCTCAACAACCTAACAGCACTCAATGTCCAACCCACCATCGTGGACTCAGCGAAATCCCTAGGCATCACACTCGACGCCAAGCTCAACATGCAGCAGCACGTCAGCAAAGCTACAAAAGCAGCTAATTTCCAAATCAACGCACTGAGGAAAATTAAACCCTTCCTCCCTGCTGAAGACTTCCAAACTGCTGTACAAGCGTTAGTCATCCCTCGAATAGACTACGGAATTGTGGCCCTCAGCGGACTCCCGCTATCCACAACAGCACCCTTAAGAGCCTCCCTGAACGCTGCTGCGAGACTCATCACTGGCTCAAGAAAACATTCGCATATATCCCCAGACTTAAAGTCACTAAAATGGCTGCCTTTTGAAGCCAGAATACAGCTAAAAATTGCAGTTATGACACACGCGGCCGTGCACCACAATGCACCCAACTACCTCGCCCAAAAGTTGTCTTTATCAGGAGGTTCGAGAACCAATAGAAGCTCAAAAAATCTACTCCTGAAACCGCGTAGATTCCGGAAAGAGAAAACTTACAAGCGCTCCTTCTCAGGAATGGCACCCAGGATCTGGAATGCGCTCCCTCCTGAAACCAGGCTTATCTCCTCCACTGCACTCTTCAAGAAAGAGGTGAAAACCATCCTTCTGGCCAAGATCTCCTGAACGTTATAGGTGCTGATCAGAGACCCTGCATTGCCTTGTGTCAATGCACACCTTGCCCTTTGGCACTAAACCTCTACCTGATGGGGACACTACTACGCTACTTGCTTACTACCGACCAATACATGGTCCACGCTGAGCCACAGATTCACTCTCCCGATGCCCCCACTCAATGCTCTCTCTATACTAAAACATTGGTATAAGCCTTCCACACACCCAAGGTGTACCTGAACACCTCTGTAGGGGGATCAATGGTCGTCTTATATTATTTGTCTAACTGATTGTATATTGATATGTTTTATATATGTTATTATTATCCTATTATGTTTGTGACTACTACGTTGCTCCAATTACCTCTGCTCATTCCTACTGCCCCTACCCTGTATTTGTGAAGCGCTCTGATATCTGTAAGGATCTTGTTCGCGCTATATAAAACTTTGAATAAATAAATAAATAAATAAATAGTGTCGAGCATTGGAGTGGCAAAGAGTGGTGTCGCATAGCGTGGCATACAGTGGAGTGACGTAGAGTAGAGTGGAGTAGAGTGCAGTGGCCTAGAGGGCAGTGGTACAGAGTGCAGCGGTGCAGAGTGGAGTAGAGTACAGTGACGTAGAGTACAGTGACATAGAGTGCAGTGATGCAGAGTGGAGTGCAGTGGTGTAGAGTGCAGTGGTTCAGAGTGCAGGGGCTTAGAGTTGAAGAGTGGAGTAGAGTACAGTGACGTAGAGTGCAGTGATGCAGAGTAGAGTGCAGTGATGCAGAGTAGAGTGCAGTGGTCTACAGCCTCTGCATCCCTCTCCCTCGTGTACACAGTGAAACAGTGACGGTCGATCCTTCTCCTACCTCACTGCAAAGTTCTGTAATGACCTCCCACTTCACCTTCGACTTCACCCTCTCTGCTGGAAATCAGGTAAGCTCTCAGGACCTGGCTGTTTGCCTGAACCCACCTGAAGCAGTAAGACCCTCAGTGCCTGGATACCATGAAGGGTGATCAGTCGCGCTTTCCAAATCCAGATTGATCGATTAGTTGGACAAAGTTTAGAAAACAAGATCACATTTCCAGAGGACAGAACAATCTTCAAGATGCTTAATATATTCTAGGTTATAAAGACAATTCTGGAGAGAGGCGCATGATCAAAATGATCAAACCCAAACCCCAAAGTGACAGAGTCCTGGCGCGCCCGCTCCATGCACTGTCTGCCCGGGGGAACCTGAGGCACAAAACAGGACAAACAGAAACAGTGAGAATCAGAAAGACTGTGAAACAACACAAGCATTACCCCTATGTTTGAAGTTTGAAGTTTTTTATTACTTTAGCACAGTTACTTAAAACCATTGCTATAAAAGCCAACATTATCACATTTATCGTATTAAAAAGACAGAGCATTGCCCCTATGTACCAAGAGAGAGACACTATAGGAAATATTGTGCTGACATTAAAGCTGCCTCAGAAATACCCTGGAACCATTGGAATAGAATCAATGAAGCCCCCCACCCCCGAACACTGTATGAGAGAACACTGTGGCTTAGAATAAATCAATCACCGCAATATAACTCAATGCTTTCCTCACATCACATAACTATTCTTAGGTGTAAATGTCAGTGTTCTGATGAAGGCTGGAATGCTCCACAGGATGCTCAAGCAAGTGTTCCTTGAAATGTTTACATTTTCTCCTCGTGTTTGTACCATTGCCAGTCTCTAAAAGTTGTGCATCGTGAGGCAGGCTGACTAGTGCTGTACACAACAGCCTGGGCTCGGATTAACAATCCTGTCATGAAGGCCGCACGATGATATACTTGTTATGTTATGTTATTAAGCCAAAGCGACTTCCCTTTTTCCAAGGAGTCCACGGCACTCCGTGCAAGTTGGTAATACTAGTTTATAAGCCCGGTTTTAGGTGAACTCAGTGATCTGCTATGTTATGTGTACTTGTACAGCGTTCCACTCACCCAGAAGGGTTCCTGGCACTATATCAGGAGCTGTACGGGCCGAGCCAGAGCCGGGGTTAGGTGACGAAACGGGGCTTCAGTTTTATGCACGGTATCGACGATTTACACTTCTGTTGTACATTATTTTCCTGTATGCATACTATTTTTTCCTTGTGTATTCATTGTCTATGCAAACTTGGTGAAGCGCTCTGATGTCCTGCAGTCGCCAGTGGGTAGTTATAGTTAGGACCATGTTTCCATCGGAAAAAACATTTTTTGACTTGCCTATATGTTTGGTGACATTTAACCAATCTTCGGTAAATCTTCCAAATAAGTGTCAGGTTAGGCCATGTTGTGCATGGAAAGTTTTGCGGTGATCTGTCAACTGGGGGCAGAGAAAAAGGGGGGTACAAAAATAAGCGTTTCCCAAGTTAAATACCATTGACTCTTTAGACGCTCCTGCAGACCAAACCGCTGAGCGGTTTCGCACCAAATTTGGCAGAAAGCTGCCTTTGGTCCCCGGATAGTGCTTTTTATTATTTGGTGTAAATCTGTTCAGTAGTTGTTGAGAAATTTAAGGAAATCCAAATGTGTATAATTGTGGACGTGACGACGTTGCGAGGAATGATGAGCTTCTGCAGAGCTCTGATTGGCTGCCAACACTCTAACCAGGAAGTGTTGCAGCCATTTTGAGACTCATCTTCAGCCGAGTTCCAAAAATAACACAAAATAAATAAAAAGGGGGCAGGGTAGGAATGCCCTGACCCCAAAAGCATTGGCCATAGGGTCTAATAAGGACAATAACACGGCAAAAAGCATTTTTTTAGACTTCACAGCGAAATATGCGCATATTCACAAATATTGTGTGAATTAAAAAAAGTAAAACAAGCTCGGTTTCCCATGCTGGTTTTCAAGAAGCACCAGGTGGGCCTAGTTCCAGGGGCATGCGGTATACATAAACAAACAGAGGGAGGACACACCAGGGCCCATCCAAGGTCTTGCTAATGCATCGGGGACCACCACTTCCCTCAGGGCTCTTGTTAAAAATAAACATGGGGCATGGCGGGCCCCGGAACCCACCACCTCTCCAAGGCTATCATGAAGGAATAATAAAGGGGGGGCCACGCAGATCCCCCGTGCCCCGGGAACCACCACCTCCCCAGGGCTAAAATAAACATTCAAAGAGGGGCTCCAGCCCTGGGGACATAATCTCCCTGAGGCTGCATGGGCCCCTCCGGGGCCATCAACAGCCCCAGGAACCACCACCTCCCTGGGGCCAGCCTGCGCAGATTAAAAAAGGCGGGCATGAGACCTGCTTCTTGACTATGTCCCAGGGATGGCTCCTGCTATGTCCCGGTGTGCCTACCCCTGGAACATAGCAGTTTGCTTTTGCTTGACGGGAGCTGGCAGTTCCCGCCAAGCAAAAGCAAACACTCCACTTCCAGCAAGTGGGTGCTGCAAACGTGCTCCCACTTGCTTGAGACGGAAGTTTAATCTCTTTCCCTGCCCACAGACATGAGGGCAAGGGAAGAGACTGAACTATTGCTCTTGCACACAGGGATCTGCATTTCCAGCAGCACCCTGAGTGCAATCAAAATGCCGCCTCCCGCAGGTGGCGGGGAGCTGGCTGGGAAAGTGGGGGTGTTGAGGCTCCCCACACTGCCCCATAGCACTCTGGGTGCTCTGGGTGGGACTAGAACAACCAGAGACACATGGCCGTGCCCTGGGGGATGGCGTCCTGGGGCCGATATCGGCTCGGGAGTGGGGGCATGCAGCCCCTCCTCCCCTATTGAATTATATATAATTACCCAAAGAGTTAGCACTTACCAATTATCCAGTAGATAGTACTCCAGTTGGGTAGATATTTTGTGCAAAACTGTGGACTTTTTGGGAGAAATAGGCAGGTGTGGTTCTATTCTGGCTTTAATGCTTATTTTTTTTTAAATAAACTCAACGGGCAGCACTTTCAGACATAAACATAACAGGTATCCAAGTTGAAGCTCCACATCTGTACTGGACAAATTATCCTAACTTCTTCGGCTTGGAAAAGCAAGTGTATTTTCTCTGCAATTCCATCTGAAATCCTGGATGGAGGTGAATGCGTTGTTAATGTATCAGAGAGCAATCTCTTCTGTAGTGACTGAGACGAGTGGGTTCTTTCTTGTCATATCCTGGTGAGAGCAGAGTCCATGGTTCTCCCTTTTAAATACCCTAAGTATGCAAATGCCCCAAATCCATAGCAGCACTCACACATCCACTCACAGCCACACACATGCACTCACAGACACACACAGGCACTCACAGACACACACAGGCACTCACAGACACACACAAACATTCACACACCCACTCACACACTCACACAGTCACTCACACACCCACTCACGGACCCATGCAGACACTCATAAACCCACTCACAGACCCACTCAGGCACACACACCCACCTCTCAAAGATTTCAGGTTACATATAAGAAATACAATTTAAAGAAAACCTTCGAAATTCACTGAAAAAACTCAAGGAATACAAGGACGTTATAGTTAGGAAATAGAACATTAAAAAACATTCAAAATTCACTGGAAAAAAAGCACAGATTACAGGGACATTGTAACAAACATATCCCAGCACTCAAAATCCACTTAAACAGTAATAATGTGTTGATAGTCCATTTTAATTCAAAATCTTCAGCTCAGGCCCCAATGGAAATCCAAATGTTCATATTGCTTTAGTAGTAATTACCATTCTCTCTTTTGTTTAGCAGGCAGATAATCCTGTACATTTGTTCAAAGCAAAGGGCTGTCGATTACACACTTTGGAGACAAAGCCAACACGTGTTTCGTCGATAGGTCATTAAGACCGTGACTTCTTCAGGGCTGTTTGAGTTAGAATATGTGGAAGCATCCACTGGATCAACACTGGACCTCACCCTTGCTGATGGAATTCAAGAAAGACTCAAAACCTGGCTATTCACAGCACCAGCCACAGTGATTAGACACCCTGATGGGTGATTAACAGCGCTTTATAAATCTGATTGATTATTGATTGTCAACAAAATACGTGCAGACGGCCATTTTGTTTTATGAACAAGGTCTCAACCCTACTGAGTGCTACAACAGCTTTGCACAAGTCATTTCAGGATAGAGGTGCATTATGAGAGCTGAGCACATCTCTGTGAAAGGTACCCTTGTGTGAGGAGCTTAGAAGCACTGAGCCAGCCTCGGTGATGTCTTTGGGATGGTCCAGCCCCTTGAAGCCTCACACACAGGCTTCCACGCGCTGTAACACTTAAAGAATCACTCCAGATCCCTTCTCTCAACCTCCCACTGTATCTCATCCAGCACACCTCCTCTGGGAACCAGTCCTGGCTCACACCACAGGAAAGAGACAGAATCTGGTCTCTATGGGATGAGAACATGGAAACCATCTGTGCTTTACACATAATGAAAGTGAAAGCAGGGGGGTGTCACCACTCCTCACCCCTCTCTTCTGCACTTGTGGTCTCCCCAAGAAACAGACTATCAGCCTTCCCATCAGGCCATGGGGAGCAGAGAGCCCACTCCTCATTGGGCCCCCAGGGGCCGCTTCTGATGAGAGTCAAAAACAGGCCTCAGCCTCATACTTTTTAAAATATTTTGCTTCCTGTACCTAAAGGGGCCCCCACTCCAATGACGTGTAAGCTTGGAGCCCCCAGACCACCCTCCAAGTTCCCCACTCCCCCCTCCACCGCTGAGGCCTTAGGCACGTCCCTGAGTGAATTTTAATATCATTTTAATATATAGCTTGAGCTTGACCCCAGGGAATTAGAGCGCATTCCATCAACCCCAGATTACATTACACAACGTCGGACAATTTTTTGGGAGATCGTGGGCCGTTTCTACAAAACAGTAGAAATCGTGATTTGGTAAATGAGATTATTACCGAACTGCAATCAGTTAATTGCAATTCCTAATGTAAGAAAAGTTACAAATATTAAAAAGTGATTCCGAGTGGATCGCAAATCGACCTACCTCATGAATATTAATGAGGTGGGTCCAACTTGCGACCCATCAGGCTCGTAGCCAGGGATGGTGGTGGCTTTGGTCAGCAGACCACCATGTCTGTGATTGCTTTTCAATAAAGAAATCTTTTTTTTGTTTGAAATGCAGCCCGTTTTCTTTATAGAAAAGGAAACGGGATGCATTTCGAAAAAAGACAAGCATTGGCAAAGCCAACAGGTCACGCCTATGCAAGAGTTATTGACTTTGCCAATGAGGTTTAGCCATGTTCTACACCAGTGTGGCTGCTGTTAATCCTAACAAAAAGATATTGTCGTAGAGAAGAGAAGCATGGAGTGTTGTGGAGTAAATGGCGAAGAGTGGAGTAGAGTATTGTAGTGTGGAGTGGCATAGAGTGTCGAGTATTGGAGTGGCATATATTATACTGTTGCATAGTAGAGTGCAGTGATGTAGAGTGCAGTGGTGCAGAGTGCAGTGGTGCAGAGTGCAGTTGTGCAGAGAGCAGGGTTGAAGAGTAGAGAACAGTGACGTAGAGTGCAGTGGTGTAGAGTGCAGTGGTGCAGAGTGCAGTGATGTAGAGTGCAGTGGTACAGAGTGCAGTGGTGCTTAGAGCAGGGTTAAAGGGTAGAGAACAGTGACATAGAGTGCAGGGATGCAGAGTAGAGTGCGGTGGTCTACAGCCTCCGCCTTCCTCTCGCTCGATCACACAGTGAAACAGTGACCGTCGATCCTTCTCCTACCTCGCTGTGAAGTCCTGTAACAACCTCCCCCTTCACCTTCGGACCTCACCCTCTCTGGTCTCCGGTCTCCGGTCCTGGCTGTTTGCCTGAACCCACCTGAAGCAGTCAGACCCTCAGTGCCTGGATACCCTGTAGGGTGATTAGTCGCGCTTTCCAAATCCAGATTGAGCGATTAATTGAAGGACAAAGTTTAGAAAACAAGATCAAATTTCCAGATGACAGACCAATCTTCAAGATGCTTAATATATTCTAGGTTATAAAGACAATTCTGGAGAGATGCGCGTGATCAAAACGATCAAACCCAAACCCCAAAGTGACAGAGTCCTGGCGCGCCCGCTCCACGCGCTGTCTGCCCGGGGACAACCTGAGGCTCAAAACAGGACAATGATTACAAACAGAAACAGTGAGAATCAGAAACACTGTGAAACTACACAAGCATTGCCCCTATGTACCAAGAGAGACAGACACTATAGGAAATATTGTGCTGACATTAAAGCTGCCTCAGAAATACCCTCGAACCCTTGGAATAGAATCAATGACACCCTCCCACCATACACTGTGTGAGAGAACACCGCGGCTTAGAATAAATGAATCACTGCAATATAACTCAAAGCTGTCCTCACATCACATAACTATTCTTAGGTGTAAATGTCAGTGTTATAATGAAGGCTGGAATGTCCCACAGGATGCTCAAGCAAGTGTTCCTTCAAATGTTTACATTTTCTCCTCGTGTTTGTACCATTGCCAGTCTCTGAAAGGGTGTGCATCGTGAGGCAGGCTGACTAGTGCTGTACAAAACAGCCTGGGCTCGGATTAACAATCCTGTCATAAAGGCCGCACGATGACACACTTGTTGTGTTATGTTATTAAACCAAAGCGACTTCCCTTTTTCCAAGCATTCCACGGCTCTCCGGTGCAAGTTGGTAATACTATAATAATAATCCACATTTGTAAAGCGTGAACCATCACCCGTAAGGGTCTCTAGGCACTGGGGGCTGTCGAGAAGATTAAGCAAGCTATGGCCCAGAGTCACATGGTGCTGGGCTGACCTGCCGCCGGAGCCGGGGATCGAACCGTGGTCCCCAGATTCCAGCGTCAGTCGCCCTGGCCGCGGCGCCACACCTCTCATCTCTATGCAAACTGATACAAGTTTATTCGCCCGGTTTTAGGTGAACTCAGAGATCTGTTATGTTATGTGTACTTGTACAGCGTTCCACTCACCCAGAAGGGTTCCTGGCGCTATATCAGGAGCTCTACGGGCTGAGCCAGACCCGGGGTTAGGTGAAGAAACAGGGCTTCAGTTTTATGCACTGTATCGACGATTCACACTTCTGTTGTATATTATTTCCCTGTGTGCATACCATTTTTTCCTTGTGTATCCATTGTCTATGCAAACTTTGTGAAGCGCTCTGATGTCCTCCAGTCACCAGTGGGTAGTTATAGTTAGGACCATGTTTCCGTTGGAATTTCTTTTTTTTTTTACTTGTCTATATCTTTGGTGCCATTTGACAAAGCTTCAGTAAATTTTCCAAATGAGTGTCAGGTTAGGCCATGTTGTGCATGGAAACTTTTGGGGTGATCTGTCAAATGCGGGCAGAGAGAAAGGAGGGTAAAAGATAAGCGTTTCCCATGTTAAATACCATTGACTCTTTAGACACGCCTGCAGACCGAACCGCTGAGCGGAATTACACCAAATTTGGCAGAAAGCTGGCTTTTGGTCCCGGAATAGTGGATTTATTGTTTGGGGTAAATCTGTTCAGTAGTTGTTGAAAAATTTAAGGAAATCCAAATTTGTATAATTGTGGACGTGACGACGTTGTGAGAAATGATGACCTTCTGGAGAGACCTGATTGGCTGCAAACACTCCAACCAGGAAGTGTTGGCAGCCATTTTGGGACTCATCTTCAGCCGAGTTCCAAAAATAACACGGAATAAATAAAAAGGGGGCAGGGTAAGAATGCCCTGACCCACAAAGCATTGGCCATAGGGTCTAATAAGGCCAATAACTGGGCAAAAAAGCATTTTTTTAGTGTTCAAGGCGAAATATGCGCATATTCACAAATAATGTGTGAATTCAAAAAAGTAAAACAAGCGCGGTCTCCCACGCTTGTTTTTCAAGAAGCACCTAGGTGGGCCTAGTTCCAGGGGCATGCGGTATACATAAAAAATAGAGGGGGGGCACACGTGCCCCCATCTTGTTAATGCATCGGGACCACCACTTCCCTCAGGGCTCTTGTTAAAAATAAACATGGGGCATGGCGGGCCCTAGAAACCACCACCTCTCCAAGGTTATCATGAAGGAATAATATAGGGGGGGCCACGCGATCCTCCGTGCCTGGAAACCACCACCTCCCCGGGGCTACAATAAACATTCATAGAGGGGGTCCAGCCCTGGGGACATCATCTCCCTGAGGCTGCATGGGCCCCTCCGGGGTCATCTACATCCCCGGGAAACATTACCTCCCTGGGGCCGGCCTGCGCAGATGTAAGGATCCGGGGCGCGAAGCCTCCTTCTTGACTATGTCCCAGGGATGGCTCCTGCTTTGTCCCAGTTTGCCTACTCCCGGGACATAGTGGTTTGCTTTTGCTTGACGGGAGCTGGCAGTTCCCGCCAAGCAAAAGCAAACACTCCACTTCCGGCAAGCGGATGCTGTCAACGTGCTCCCACTAGCTTGAGGCAGAAGTTTCATCTCAACCAGTGTGGCTCACTGGTTAGAGGCGGCAGACCCGGAAGCAGAGGTTGGCCCGGGACCAGGGTTCGATTCCCGATGCGGCAGGGTCGTGGACCAGGGTCAGCGGACTTGATAATTCTCGCCTCGGTGCCTACTCTAACCATGGGTCCCACTCAACAACTCTGGGCAATAGCTTGCTTAATCTCCACTAACGGCCCCATCAGCGCCGGGGATGCTTGTCTTCACCTTGGAGATGCCCAGGAGGGACCATCTCACAGGGAAAGCCAGGATGGGTTCCCCAGCGGTATACAGCGCCGGGACGCCCCTTTGCTGGGGCAGCTGTGCGCTTTACAAGTATACGACATTTAACATTTCCCTGCCCACAGACATGCAGGCAAGAAAAGAGATGGAACTATTGCTCTTGCACACAGGGAGCTGCATTTCCAGAAGCACCCTGAGTGCAATCGCAATACCGCCTCCCGCAGGTGGCGGGGAGCTGTCTGGGAAAGTGGGGGTGTTGAGGCTCCCCACACGGTCCCATAGCACTCTGGGTGCTCTGGGTGGGACCAGGGCACCTGGAGACACATGACCGTGCCCTGGGGGATGGCGTCCTGGGGCCGATATCGGCTCGGGAGTGGGGGCATGCAGCCCCTCCTTCCCTATTGAATTATATATAGGTACCCAAAGAGTTAGCACTTACCAATTATCCAGTAGATAGTACTCCAGTTGGGTAGATATTTTGTGCAAAACTGTGGACGTTTTTGGAGAAATAGGCAGGTGTGGTTCCATTATGGCTTTAATGCTTATTTTTTTTTTAATCTACGGGAAGCACTTTCAAATATAAACATAACAGGTATCCCAGTTGAAGCTCCACATCTGTACTTGACAAATTATCCTGACTTCTTCGGCTTTGCAAAGAAAGTGCATTTTCCCTGCAATTCCACATTGAAAAACCATCTGAAATCCCGGCTGGAGGTGAATGCATTGTTAATGCATCAGAGTGCAATCTCTTCTGTAGTGAATGTGACGAGTGGGTCCTTTCTTGTCATATCCTGGTGAGAGCAGAGTCCATGGTTCTCCCTTTTAAATACCCTAAGTATGCAAATGCCCCAAATCCATAGCAGCACTCAAACACCCACTCACAGACACACACAGTCACTCACAGACACACACAAACATTCACACACCCACTCACACAGTCACTCACACACCCACTCACGGACCCATACAGACACTCATAAACCCACTCACAGACCCACTCAGGCACACACACCCACCTCTCAAAGATTTCAGGTTACATATAAGAAATACAATTTAAAATTAACCTTAGAAATTCACTGAAAACCCCGAAAGAATACAGGGACGTTATAGTTAGGAAATAGAACATTAAAAAACATTCAAAATTCACTGAAAAAAGCAAAGGTTACAGGGACATAGTAACAAGTATATCCCAGCACTTAAAAATCCACTTAAATAGTAATAATTTATTGATAGTCCATTTTAATTCACAATCTTCAGCTCAGGCCCCGATGGAAATCCAAATCTTCATATTACTTTAGTAGTAAATAGCATTCTCTCTTTTGTTGAAGCAGGCAGATAATCCCGTACATTTGTTCAAAGCAATGGGCTGTCGATTACACAGTTTGGAGACAAAGCCAACACGTGTTTCGTCGATAGGTCATTAAGACCGCGACTTCTTCAGGGCTGTTTGAGTTAGAATATGTGGAAGCATCCACTGGATCACCTCTGGACCTCACCCTTGCTGATGGAATTCAGGAAAGACTCAAAACCTGGCTGTTTGCCGCATGAGTCACAGTGCCTAGACACCCTGACGGGTGATTAGCAGCGCTTTATAAATCTGGTGATTGATTAATTGACTGACAAAAAAATACGTGCAGACGGCCATTTTGTTTTATGAACAAGGTGGCAATTTTACTGAGTGCTACAACAGCTTTGCACAAGTCATTTCAGGATAGAGGTGCATTATGAGAGCTGAGCACATCTCTGTGGTAGGTACCCTTGCGTGGGGCATCTTAGAAGCACTGAGACGTCTGATAGTGATGTCTTTGGGATGGTACAGCCCCTTGAAGCCTCACATGCAGGCTTCCACGCGCTGTAACACTTTAAGAATCACTCCAGAACCCTTCTCTCAGCCCCCCACTGTATCTCATCCAGCACACCTCCTCTGGGAGCCAGTCCTGGCTCACACCACAGGAAAGAGACAGAATCTGATTTCTATGGGAGGAGAACATGGAAAACATCTGTGCTTTACACATAATGAAAGTGAAAGCAGGAGGTGTCACCACTCCTCACCCTTCTCCTCTGCCCTTGTGGCCTCCCCAAGAAACAGACTGTCAGCCTTCCCATCCACTATGGAGAGCAGAGAGCCCACTCCTCATTGGACCCCCAGGGACCGCCCCTGATGAGAATCAAAAACAGACCTCAGTCTCATACTTTAAAAAATATTTTGCTTCCTGTACCTAAAGGGGTCCCCACTCCAATGACGTGTAAGCTGTGAGCCCCCAGCCCACCCTCCACCCCCACACCTCCTGCACCTCCGAGGCCTTGGGCGTGTCCCTGAGTGAATTTTAATATCATTTTAATATATAGATTGAGCTTGGCCCAAGGGAATTAGGGCACATTCCACCAACCCAACCAACCAAAGAAGAGCAAGAACGAACCAGGGCCTGCTGACTCGCCGAGCTATGGGGGAGATTGACTTTGGGCTCTCTCCTTTGACTTTCACCTACCCAGCCGGACTTCGGGCTAACGTGCCGTGTCTCTCCTGACCTTACCTTCCCCCTCCCCCTTCCCCCAACCCTCCCCCTCTCCGCTCCTACTCTTTCCAGCTTCTGTCCTCTGCCCTCACATGCCCTTGCCCTTTGTCCCGACCCTGTTTTTTTTTTGTGAACCTCTTCCCTCGCCACTTGAGACTGATCTATTTTGTCTGATGCCCGATGGAGCTACCTGGTTTAGCTATAGGGGAGAGGGGCCGTGGATTCCCTCCTTGGTCGTCACCTACCCAGTCGGTCTTTAGGCAGACTTCTTTTCGTCTCTCCTTATTGTCTCTCCCCTAGCTACTATCCTCTCTCCCCTGAATCTCTCCCCTTGCCTGCTACTCAGCCTACCCCCCTGTCCTTTGTGCCCTTTCACTAAGCACTCCTTCTCCCCTTTTTGGGGAAAGATCCAATATTTATACTCTGGAGTCTCAGCGAACCCGCTGAGTGAGTCCACTGTGCCAAGGGAGCCACTCACACTTGAGGTACGGTATGGCACCCCTTGCCAAAGCACTCCCTCTCCCCTTTTTGGGGAAGGATCCAGTATGTAGGCCTTGGAGTCTCAGAGACCCCTCCGAGAGAGTCCACTGCGTAAAGGGTGCCTCACGCAATAGTGATAGGGAAGGGATACCACTTCCCCTGGGATCACAGCTTACTGGACTTTGGACGTTGCCTTGACTCATCTACCGGTTGGTGTCCCCGTCACCCTTCCCCTCCTCTTTCCCGCCTTCATTATCTGTCTACTTCCCCTACTCCAACCCTCCTCCCCTGAATCTCTCACCTTGCCTTCTTTTCCCCTTACGTATTTGTGCTTATTGTTTATCTTGTCCTAACAAGTAACTATGTTGCCATGCTCTAAGAACTGTGTAACCTTTGTAACGATGTAACCTGTAACTATGATCCGATGCTCATGTAAAGCGCTCCGATACCTCCGGGTCTAGCCAACGCTATATAAAACTTTTAAAATTAAATTTTTTTTTTTAAAACCCTGATGTAGAAAAGTGAAATTGCAATTTGTTAAATGCGATTCTTACCGAATTGCAATTCGGAAATCTCAATTCCTATTGTAAGAAAAATTACAAATATTCAATAGTGATTCCGTGTGGATCGCAAATCGACCTACCTCATGTATATTAATGAGGTGGGTCCAGTTTGCGACCCATCAGGAATCGTAGCCAGGGATGGTTGCCGGCTTTGGTCAGCAGACCTCCATGTCTGTGATTGCTTTTCAATAAAGAAATATTTCTTTTCTTTTAAGTGCTGCCAGTTTTCTTCATAGAATAGGAAGAGGAGATGCATTTCGAAAAAAGGCAAGCATTGGCAAAGCCAACAGGTCACGCCTATGCAAGAGTTATTGGCTTTGCCAATGAGTTTTAGCCATGTTCTACACCAGCGCGGCTGCTATTAAGCATGGCAAAAAGTTAGTGTTGTAGAGAAGAGTGGAGTGGAGTGTTGTAGAGTGAATGGTGAAGAGTGGAGTTGAATATTGAAGTGTAGAGTGGCATAGAGTGTCGAGTATTGGAGTGGCATAGAGTGGTGTCGCATAGCGTGGCGTAGAGTGCAGTGCCGTAGAATAGAGTGGACTGGTGTAAAGTGCATTGGCGTAGATTATTGTAGAGTGCAGTGTTCTAGAGTACTTAGGCAGACAATACAGCGTCGTAGAATATTGGAGCATAGTAGAGTGCAGTGGTGCAAAGTGTAGCGGTGCAGAGAGCAGGGATGCAGAGTTAAAGAGTAGAGTACAGTGACGTAGAGTGCAGTGGTGCAGAGTAGAGTGCGGTGGTCCACAGTCTCCTCCTCCCTCTCCCTCGTGCACACAGTGAAACAGTAATGGTCGATCATTCTCCTACCTCACTGCAAATTCCTGTAACAACCTCCCCCTTCACCTTGGGACCTCACCCTCTCTGCCGGAATTCAGGTAAGCACTCTGGACCTGGCTGTTTGACTGAACCCACCTGAAGCAGTAAGACCCTCAGTGCCTGGATACCCTGTAGGGTGATTAGTCGCGCTTTCCAAATCCGTATTGATTGATTAATTGAAGGACAAAGTGTGGAAAACTAGATCAAAGGGCCTGATTCACAGAAATAACTTAAGGCAAAATCCTAAACTTACTACTTTTGGTATTCACAGAAGGCATTTAGGCGTAGTAAAGTTAGGATTTTGTCATAAGTCTGTCTTAAGTCTGTCTAAAATCTGTCCTAAGTTTGTCTGAAGTTTGTCTTAATTAATCACCGCAATATAACTCAATGCTTTCCTCACATCACATAACTATTCTTAGGTGTAAATGTCAGTGTTCTAATGAAGGCTGGAATGTTCCAGAGGATGCTCAAGCAAGTGTTCCTTGAAATGCTTACATTTTCTCCTCGTGTTTGTTCCATTGCCCGTCTCTGAAAGGGTGTGCATCGTGAGGCTGTCAGACTAGTGCTGTACACAACAGCCTGGGCTCGGATTAACAATCCTGTCATAAAGACCGCACAATGACATACTTGTTATGTTATTAAGCCAAAGCGGCTTCCCTTTTTCCAAGGAGTCCACGGCACTCCGATGCAAGTTGGTAATAGTATAATAATAATCCACATTTGTAAAGCGCACAATCACCCATAAGGGTCTCTAGGCACTGGGGGCCGTCGGGAAGATTAAGCGAGCTATTGCCCAGAGTCACATGGTGCTGGGCTAACCTGCTGCCGGAGCAGCCGGGGATCGAACCGTGGTCCCCAGATTCCAGCGTCAGTCGCCCTGGCCGCGGCGCCACACCTCTCATCTCTATGCAAACTAATACAAGTTTATTCACCCGGTATTAGGTGAACTCAGTGATCTGTTCTGTTATGTGTACTTGTAAAGCTCACCACTCACCCAGGAGGGTTCCTGGCGCTATATCAGGAGCTGTACAAGCCGAGCCAGACCCGGGGTTAGGTGACGAAACAGGGCTTCAGTTTTATGCACTCTATCGACGATTCACACTTCTGTTGTATATTATTTCCCTGTACGCATGCTATTTTTTCCTTGTGTATCCATTGTCTATGCAAACTTTGTGAAGCGCTCTGATGTCCTGCAGTCGCAAGTGGGTAGTTATAGTTAGGACCATGTTTCCATTGGACATTTTTTTTTTTGACTTGCCTATATCTTTGGTGACATTTGACCAATCTTCGGTAACTTTTCCAAATAAGTGTCAGGTTAGGCCATGTTGTGCATGGAAACTTTTGGGGTGATCTGTCAACTGGGGGCAGAGAAAAAGGGGGTAACAAAAAAAGCGTTTCCCATTTAAAATACCATTGACTCTTTAGACACTTCTGCAGACCGAACCGCTGAGCGGAATTACTCCAAATTTGGCAGAAAGCTGGCTTTTTTTTATTTGGTGTAAATCTGTTCAGTAGTTGAAAAATTTAAGGAAATCCAAATTTGTATAATTGTGGACGTGACGATGTTGCAAGGAATTATGAGCTTCTGGAGAGCTCTGATTGGCTGCCAACACTTCAACCAGGAAGTGTTGCCAGCCATTTTGGGGCTCATTTTCAGCTGAGTTCCAAAAATAACACAAATAAATAAAAAAGGGGGCCGGGTAGGAATGCCCTGACCCCCAAAGCATTGGCCACAGGGTCTAGTAAGGACAATACCTGGGCAAAAAAGCATTTTTTTAGAGTTCATGGCAAAATATGTGCATATTCACAAATAATGTGTGAATTCCAAAAAAGTAAAACAAGCGCGGTCTCTCAGGCTTGTTTTTCAAGAAGCAACTAGGTGGGCCTAGTTCCAGGGGCATGCGGTATACATAAACAAATAGAGGGAGGGCACACGTGCCCCCATCCAAGGTCATGCTAATGCACCAGGGACCACTACTTCCCTCAGGGCTCATGTTAAAAATAAACATGGGGCATTGCGGGCCCCAGAAACCACCACCTCTCCAAGGCGATCATAAAGGAATAATATAGGGGGGCCACGCGGATCCCCAGTGCCCCGGGAACCACCACCTCCCCGGGGCTAAAATAAACATTCAAAGAGGGGGTCCAGCAGTGGGAACTTTTTCTCCCGGAGGCTGCATGGGCCCCTCCGGGGCCATCTACAGCTCCGGTAACCACCAAGGCCTCCTTCTTGGCTGTGTCCCAGGGATGGCTCCTGCTATTTTACGGTGTGCCTACTGCCGGGAGATAGCAGTTTGCTTTTGCTTGGCAGAAGTTGGCAGTTCCCGACAAGCAAAAGCAAACACTCTGCTTCCAGCAAGCGGGTGCTGTCAACGTGCTTCCACTTGCTTGAGGCGAAAGTTTAATCTCTTTCCCTGCCCACAGACATGCGGGCAAGGAAAAAGATGGAACTATTGCTCTTGCACACAGGGAGCTGTATTTCCAGCAGCTCCCTGAGTGCAATCGCAATGCCGCCTCCTGCAGGTGGCGGGAGCTGGCTGGGAAAGTGCGGGTGTTGAGGCTCCCCACACAGTCCCATAGCACTCTGGGTGCTCTGGGTGGGACTAGGGCACCCAGAGACACATGGCCGTGCCCTGGGGGGTGGTGTCCTTGGGCAGAAATCGGCTCGGGAGGGGGGCCATGCAGCTCCTCCTCCCGCATTGAATTATATATAAGTACCTAAAGAGTTAGCACCTACTAATTATCCAGTAGATAGTACTCCAGTTGGGTAGATATTTTGTGCAAAACAGTAGCCTTTCTTGGAGAAATAGGCAGGTGTGGTTCCATTCTGGCTTTAATGCTTATTATTTTTTTTAAACTCAACGGGAAGCACTTTCAAATATAAACATAACAGGTATCCCAGTTGAAGCTCCACATCTGTAATGGACAAATTATCCTAACTTCTTTGGCTTGGCAAAGCAAGTGCATTTTCCCTGCAGTTCCACTTTGAAAAACCATCTGAAATCCTGGATGGAGGTGAATGCGTTGTTAATGTATCAGAGGGTAATCTCTTCTGTAGCGACTGTGACGAGTGGATTCTTTCATGTCATATCCTGGTGAGAGCAGAGTCCATGGTTCTCCCTTTTAAATACCCTAAGTATGCAAATGCCCCTAATCCATAGCAGCACTCACACATCCACTCACAGACACACACAGGCACTCACAGACACACACAGGCACTCACAGACACACACGTGCACTCACAGACACACACAGGCACTCACAGAAACACACTGGCATTCACAGACCCATGCAACCACTCACTCATCCACTCACAGGCACATAGCACTACTCAGAAACCCAGACACAGACCGACACAGGAACTCACACAACCACTCACAGACCCATAGCACAACTCACACACAATTCACAGACCAATACAGACACTCACACATCCACTCAGAGACCCATTCACTCACTCATAGACACACCCACAGACCCATTCAGATGCTCACAAACCCACTCACGGACCCATACAGACACTCATAAACCCACTCACACACCAACACACAGACACACCCAGGCACTCACAGAAACACACAGGCACTCACAGACATGAACAGCCATTCACAGACCTACGCAACCACTCACTCATCCACTCACCGGCACATAGCACCACTCAGAAGCCCAGTCACAGACCAACACAGGCACTCACACAACCACTCACAGACCCATAGCACCACTTACACACCAACTCACAGATCACTACAGACACTCACACACTCACTCACAGACCAACACAGGCACTCACACACTCACACAGTCACTCACACACCCACTCACGGACCCATACAGACACTCATAAACCCACTCACAGACCCACTCAGGCACACACACCCACCTCTCAAAGATTTCAGGTTACATATAAGAAATACAATTTAAAAAACCTTCGAAATTCAACGAAAAAACTCAAATAATACAGGGATTAAGAAACATTCACAATTCACTGAAAAAAGCAAAGGTTACAGGGACATAGTAACTAGCATATCCCAGCACTCAAACACCCACTTAAACAGCAATAATGTATTGATAGTCCATTTCATTTAAAAATCTTCAGCTCAGGCCCCAATGGAAATCCAAATCTTCATATTACTTTAGTAGTAATTAGTATTCTCCCTTGTGTTCAAGCAGGCTGATAATCCCGTACATTTGTTCAAAGCAAAGGGCTGTCGATGACACAGTTTGGAGTCAAAGCCAACACGTGTTTCATTGATAGGTCATTAAGACCGTGACTTCTTCAGGGCTGTTTGAGTTAGAATATGTGGACGCATCCACTGGATCAACTCTGGACCTCACCCTTGCTGCTGGAATTCAGGAAAGACTCAAAACCTGGCTATTCACAGCACCAGCCACAGTGCTTAGACACCCTGATGGGTGATTAACAGCGCTTTATAAAACTGATGATTGATTGATTGTCAACAAAATACCTGCAGATGGCCGTTTTGTTTTATGAACAAGGTGGCAACCCGACTGAGTGCTACAACAGCTTTGCACAAGTCATTTCAGGATAGAGGTGCATTATGAGAGCTGAGCACATCTCTGTGGCAGGGACCCTTGCGTGGGGAGCTTAGAAGCACTGAGACAGCCTCAGTGATGTCTTTGGGATGGTACAGCCCCTTGAAGCCTCACATGCAGGCTTCCACGCGCTGTAACACTTTAAGAATCACTCCAGACCCTGCTCTCAACCCCCCACTGTATCTCATCCAGCACACCTCCTCTGGGAACCTGTCCTGGCTCACACCACAGGAAAGAGACAGAATCTGGTTTCTATGGGATGAGAACATGGAACACATCTGTGCTTTACACAGAATGAAAGTGAAAGCAGAGAGGTTTCCCCACTCCTCACCCCTCTCTTCTGCACTCGTGGCCTCCCCAAGAAACAGACTGTCAACCTTCCCATCAGGCCATGGGGAGCAGAGAGCCCACTCCTCATTGGACCCCCAGGGGCCGCCTCTGATGAGAATCAAAAACAGACCTCAGCCTCATACTCTTTAAAATATTTTGCTTCCTGTACCTAAAGGGGTCCCCACTCCAACAACTTGTAAGCTGTGAGCCCCCAGACCACCCTCCAGCTTCCCCCTCCCCCCTGCACCGCTGAGGCCTTGGGCACGTCCCTGAGTGAATCTTAATATCATTTTAATATATAGCTTGAGCTTGGCCTCAGGGAATTAGAGCGCATTCCATCAACCCCAGATTACATCACACAACGTCGGACTATTTGTTTGGCTAGGCGGAAGGAGATCATGGGCCGTATGCACAAAAATTTAGAAATTGCGATTTGTTAAATGCGATTCTTACCGATTTGCAATTAGGAAATCACAATTCCTAATGAAAGAAAAGTTACAAATATTAAATAGTGATTCCGAGTGATCACAAATCGACCTACCTCATGAATATTAATGAGGTGGGTCCAGTTTGCGACCCATCAGGAATCGCAGCCAGGGATGGTGGCGGCTTTGGTCAGCAGACCTCCATGTCTGTGATTGTTTTTCAATAAAGAAATCTTTTTATTGTTTGAAATGCAGCCCGTTTGCTTTATAGAAAAGGAAGATGGGATGCATTTCGAAAAAAGGCAAGCATTGGCAAAGCCAACAGGTCACGCCTATGCAATAGTTATTGGCTTTGCCAACGTGTTTCAATCATGTTCTACACCAGCGTGGCTGCTGTTAAGCATGGCAAAGAGTTAGTGTCGTAGGGAAGAGTGGAGTGGAGTGTTTTAGAGTGAATGGTGAAGAGGGCAGTAGAGCACTGTAGTGTGGAGTGGCATAGAGTGTCGAGAATCGGAGTGGCATAGGGTGGTGTCGCATAGCGTGGCGTACAGTAAAGTGGAGTAGAGTGCAGTGGCCTAGAGTGCTGAGGCATACAATGCAGGGTCATAGA
Organism: Lissotriton helveticus; assembly: GCF_964261635.1. Classification (NCBI taxonomy): domain Eukaryota; kingdom Metazoa; phylum Chordata; class Amphibia; order Caudata; family Salamandridae; genus Lissotriton; species Lissotriton helveticus. The sequence goes on along the minus strand of NC_136067.1, from coordinate 32,730,128 downwards.
ATTGTGTGGCATAGATTTGACTGTTGCATAGTAGAGTGCAGTGGTGCAGAGTGCAGTGGTGCAGAGTGCAGTGGTGCAGAGTGCAGTGGTGCAGAGTGCAGTGGTGCAGAGTGCAGTGGTGCAGAGTGCAGCAGTGCAGAGGTGCTGAGAGCAGAGTTGAAGAGTAGAGAACAGTGACATAGAGTGCAGTGATACAGAGTCATGGCTTAGACGGAGGATACCTTTTCTGCACTCCTGGACATCCCACCTAGACTTGATACTGCATACCTTCTTGTATATTTTATCTACTTGTATTGATTTTTATATCACATGTAGCCTGAACTTTAAACGTGTAGCGTGCTTTTCTTGTATAATGCACCCCCTACATTTCCCAATGTATCCCCCCGTCCTTACGCTTGTATACTACCCCTTAATCCTGTAAAGCGCTCTGATACCCTCACGGGTCTGGTTCACGCTATATAAAACTATAAAAAAATAAATAAATAAAAGAGCAGTGATGTACAGCCTCCTCCTCCCTCTCGCTCGATCACACAGTGAAACAGTGATGGCCAGTCCTTCTCCTACCTCACTGCAAAGTCCTGCAACATTTATTTATTTTATTTGTATTTATTTTATAGTTTTATATAGCGCGAACCAGACCCGTGAGGGTATCAGAGCGCTTTACAGGATTAAGGGGTTGTATACAAGCGTAAAGAAGGGGGGGATAAATTGGGAAAGGTAGGGGGTGCATTATACAAGAAAAGCAGGCTACATGTGATATAAAAATCAATACAAGTAGATACAATATACAAGAAGGTATGCAGTCTCAGCTCTAGGTGAAATGTCCAGGAGTGCAGAAAAGGTATCCTCCGTCTTAGCCATGGATATTGCCGAAGTGGAGAGTTGGGTAAGTCACTGTGGTATTTGTAAAGTATTCGTTAGGCGAGGTATTTTCCCATTAAGAAGGTTTTGGTTTCCTTCTTAAAGTGTGCCATGGATGGAAGTCTTCTGATGGTGGGTGGGAGAGAGTTCCAGATTCTTGGGGCGGCCTCAGAAAAGGCCCTAATGTAGGTTTTGTTCTTCCGGAAGCGTGCTGGTTGCAGCAACAGGTCTTTGGCAGATCGAGAGTTTCTGGCTCCTCCGGATACCACGAGTTTTGGTGCAAGAAATGTTGGGGAATTGGAGAAAAGGGCTTTGTGAGTGATGCAGGCCAGTTTAAATTGGATTCTGGCCTTTAGGGGAAGCCAGTTCAGAGCTTTGAGGTGGGGGAGATGTGGGTGCATTTCCTTGAGCCAGTAAGGAGTCTGGCGGCAGTGTTGAGGCAGGCTTTCAAAGGGGCCAGCGAGTTCTTGGGTAGCCCTGCGAGAGTAGAGCATCCATATTCAAGTCTGGAAATGACTAGGGCCTGGGTTGCTGTTTTATGGTCGGCCACATCGAGGAAGGGTTTAAGGTTTCTTAGGTAACTCAGGTGGAATCTGGTAGTTTTGGCCATCGAGTTGATATGGCCGCGCATGTTCAGGCTGCCATCAAGGGTTATTCCAAGAGATTTCGTTGAGTCAACAATAGTAGAACAGTTTAGCGCTGTGATGGTCTTGATCCATTCCTGGATGTCTGGATTGGGTTTGGGTGGGGAGATCAGGAGAAATTCCGTTTTACTTGTGTTGAGTTTTAGCTGGTTGGCGGTGAGCCAATGGACTGTCAGTTTCAGGGCCTCATTCACGGAGAGAATGACATCAGGGGACATGGCCTCAGGGGGGATTTATATGTAGATCTGAGTATCGTCAGCGTACATAAAGTACGAGATGTTGGCGGCACGTAGCACCTTGGTGATAGAGGTTCAAGGTAAAGGTTGAAGAGGGTAGGGGAGAGGGTTGATCCTTGGGGGACTCCAACCATAACCGGCGAGGGGGCGAATAGAATACCGTTGATGAGGACTCTCTGTGAGCGGTTCTGGAGGAAGGATCTAAACCATTCAAGGACGGTGCCATCCAACCCCATCCTAAGTTTGAGACGTTCTAAGAGAATTTCGTGGTTAACTGTATCAAAGGCAGAGGACAGGTCTAGGAGGATTAGGAGACAAGTTTTGCCTACGTCGAGGGCTTGGAGGGCGTCATCCACTATGTGGAGGAGGGTGGTTTCCGTGCTGTGACCAGGTCTGAACCCTGATTGGAAGTCATCAAGCAGGTGAAAGTTGTTGATGTGTAGGCTTAGCTGCTGTTGCACACATTTTTCCAGAACTTTGGCAAGGAGAGGGATGTTGGATATGGGCCTATAGTTCTCGGCAGAGGCAGAGGCCAGCGTTGGTTTTTTTAGGATGGGGATAACTTTGCCAACTTTGAGCGAGTCTGGAATTGAGCCCTGTAGGAGAGAGGCGTTGATTATTGAGGTCCAGAAAGGGATGATGGCCTGAGAGGCGGCAGCTAGGCAGTTAGAGGGGAGAGGATGATTGAAGTGATTGTTCGGTTTTAAGGAGGCAAGAGTTTTTGAGATAAAATGTTCATCATAGGTTTTAAATTTGGACAAGTGTGCTAGGTTTTTGGGTGGGGTTTGGGAGGACAGCCCGGAGAGAGAAGGTGAAGCAGGTGGATTTTGGTTTTGGTTGTGAGCAGCGGATTTGAGTTCATTTCCAAGGGCAGTGATTTTGTCGCAGAAGAAGGAAGAGAATTCCTCGCTTGATATTAGGGGTTTAGGTGTTTCTTTGGTGGTTTTCGCTAGTTTGTTGGATTGGTGTTTGACCAAGTCGAACAGCTTGCGAGGTCGATTTTTGGTATTCTCTAGTTCAGATCTGAAGAATTCTTTTTTAGTGTTGAGGATTTTCTTATTGTAGGCATTTCTGGCCTGGCGGAGAAGTTTTAGATGTGCTGCTGAAGGGTGTTGTTTCCAGTTTCGTTCAGTCTGTCGAAGGGATCTCGTCTCCTTATTGAGGGATCCATTGAACCAGGGGTTTCAGTCTTTGATCTGGGTTCTTTTTTAGTTTTAATGGTGCCAGGTCATCGAGAATGTCGGATATGGTTGAGGAGTAATAAGTCGCTTGGTTCTCAACCGAGATGCACTGAGGGGGCGGGGGGAGGTCAGACCAAACGCAGGGGTCAATAGAGAGAAGTTTGACCGCTGAGTCCTTAGCAATGATCCAGTCTAGAGTGGCGCCTTTCGAATGAGTAGGGAGGGAGCAGGCTTGGGTAAGGGCTTGATCTGCCAAGAAGTCTCTGATGGCATTGACCTGAGGGTCCTTAGGATCGCTCCGGAATTCAGGTAGGCACTCAGGACCTGGCTGTTTGCCTGAACCCACCTGAAGCAGTAAGACCCTCAGTGCCTGGATACCCTGAAGGGTGATTAGTCGCGCTTTCCAAATCCAGATTGATCGATTAGTTGGACAAAGTTTAGAAAACAAGATCAAATTTCCAGATGACAGAACAATCTTCAAGATGCTTAATATATTCTAGGTTATAATGACAATTCTGGAGAGAGGCGCATGATCAAAACGATCAAACCCAAACCCCAAAGTGACAGAGTCCTGGCGCGCCTGCTCTACGCACTGTCTGCCCGGGAAAACCCGAGGCACAAAACAGGACAATGTTTACAAACAGAAAGAGTGAGAATCAGAAACACTGTGAAACAACACAAGCATTGCCCCTATGTACCAAGAGAGAGACACTATAGGAAATATTGTGCTGACATTAAAGCTGCCTCAGAAATACCCTGGAACCCTTGGAATAGAATCAATGACCCCCCCCACCCCACCCTCGAACACTGTATGAGAGAACACTGTGGCTTAGGATAAATTAATCACCGCAATATAACTCAATGCTTTTTTCACATCACATAACTATTCTTAGGTGTAAATGTCAGTGTTCTAATGAAGGCTGGAATGTCCCACAGGATGCTCAAGCAAGTGTTCCTTGAAATGTTTACATTTTCTCCTCGTGTTTGTACCATTGCCAGTCTCTGAAAGTTCTGCACCGTGAGGCTGGCTGACTAGTGCTGTACACAACAGCCTGGGCTCGGATTAACAATCCTGTCATAAAGGCCGCACGATGACATACTTGTTATGTTATGTTATTAAGCCAAAGCGACTTCCCTTTTTCCAAGGAGTCCACGGCACTCCGGTGCAAGTTGGTAATACTAGTTTATTCGCCCGGTTTTAGGTGAACTTAGTGATCTGTTATGTTATGTGTACTTGTAAAGCTCGCCACTCACCGAGGAGGGTTCCTGGCACTATATCAGGAGCTGTACGGGCCGAGCCAGAGCCGGGGTTAGGTGAAGAAAGAGGGCTTCAGTTTTATGCACGGTATCGACGATTTACACTTCTGTTGTATATTTTTTCCCTGTGTGAATACCATTTTTTCCTTGTGTATCCATTGTCTATGCAAACTTTGTGAAGCGCTCTGATGTCCTGCAGTCGCCAGTGGGTAGTTATAGTTAGGACCATGTTTCCATTGGAAAAAACATTTTTTGACTTGCCTATATGTTTGGTGACATTTAATCAATCTTCGGTAAATCTTCCAAATAAGTGTCAGGTTAGGCCATGTTGTGCATGGAAAGTTTTGGGGTGATCTGTCAACTGGGGGCAGAGAAAAAGGGGGGTACAAAAATAAGCGTTTCCCATGGTAAATACCATTGACTCTTTAGACACGCCCGCAGACCGTACCGCTGAGCGGAATTGCTTCACATTTGGCAGAAAGCTGCTTTTGGTCCCCGGATAGTGCTTTTTGCTATTTGGTGTAAATCTGTTCAGTAGTTGTTGAGAAATTTAAGGAAATCCAGATGTGTATAATTGTGGACGTGACGACTGCGAGGAATGATGAGCTTCTGCAGAGCTCTGATTGGCTGCCAACACTCCAACCAGGAAGTCATTTTGGGGCTCATCTTCAGCAGAGTTTCTAAAAATAACACAAAATAAATAAAAAGGAGGCAGGGTAGGAATGTCCTGACCCCCAAAGCATTGCCCATAGGGTCAAACAAGCATTGTTTTAAAAGTTCACTGCAAAATATGCGCATATTCACAAATATTGAATGAATTCAAAAAAGAAAAACAAGTGCGGTCTCCCACTCTTGTTTTTCAAGAATCCCCCGGGTGGGCCTACGTCCAGGGACATGCTGTATACATAAGAAAATAGAGGGGGGGCACACGGGCCCCCATCCAAGGTCCTGTTAATGCACCAGGGACCACCTCTTCCCTCAGGGCTCATGATAAAAATAAACATGGGGCATTGCGGGCCCCGGAAACCACCACCTCTCCAAGGCTATGCTGAAGTAATAATATAGGGGGGTAACGCAGATCCCCCTGCCCTGGGAACCACCACCTCTCTGGAGCTAAAATAAACATTCATAGAGGGGGTCCAGCCCTGTGGACATCATTTCCCTGAGGCTGCATGGGTCATCTACAGCCCCGGGAACCACCACCTCCCTGGGACCGGCCTGTACAGATGAAAGGAGGCAGGGCAAGAGGCCTCCTTCTTGGCTATGTCCCAGGGATGGCTCCTGCTATGTTCTGGTGTGTCTACCCCCGGGACATTGCAATTTGTTTTTGCTTGACGAGAGCTGGCAGTTCCCGCCAAGCAAAAGCAAACACTCCACTCCACTTCCAGCAAGCGGGTGCTGTCAACGTGCTCCCACTTGCTGGAGGCGGAAGTTTCATCTCTTTCCCTGCCCACAGACATGAGGGCAAGGAAAGAGATGGCACTATTGCTCTTGCACACAGGGAGCTGCATTTCCAGCAGCACCCTGAGTGCAATCGCAATGCCGCCTCCTGCAGGTGGCGGGAGCTGGCTGGGAAAGTGGGGGCGCTGAGGCTCCCCACACTGTCCAATAGCACACTGGGTGCTCTGGGTGGGACTAGGGCACCCAGAGACACATAGCTGTGCCCTGGGGGATGGTGTCCTTGGGCAGAAATTGGCTCGGGAGAGGGTCATGCAGCTCCTCCTCCCCCATTGAATTATATATAAGTACCTAAAGAGTTAGCATTTACCAATTATCCAGTAGATAGTGCTCCAGTTGAGTAGATACTTTGTGCAAAGCTGTGGCCAATCATGGAGAGATAGGAATTTGTGGTTCCATTCTGGCTTTAATGCTTTTGTTTTTTAACTTAATGGGAAGCACTTTCAGACATAAACGTAACAGGTATCCCAGTTGAAGCTCCACATCTGTAATGGACAAATTATCCTAACTTCTTTGGCTTTGCAAAGCAAGTGTATTTTCCCTGCAATTCCACTTTGAGAAACCATCTGAAATCCTGGATGGAGGTGAATGCATTGTTAATGTATCAGAGGGTAATGTCTTCTGTAGTGGCTGTGACAAGAGGGTTCTTTCTTGTCATATCCTGGTGAGAGCAGAGTCCATGGTTCTCCCTTTTAGGTACCGTAAGTAAGCAAATACCCCAAATCCATAGCAGCACTCACACACCCACTCACAGACACACACAGTCACTCACAGACACACACAGGCACTCACAGACACACACAGGCACTCACAGACACGAACAGCCATTCACAGACCCACGCAACCACTCACTCATCCACTAACAGGCACATAGCACCACTCAGAAGCCCAGTCACAGACCGACACAGGCAGTCACACAACCACTCATAGACCCATATAGGCACTCACAGACCCACTCGCAGAGCCGCACAGGCACTCATACACCCACTCACAGACCCATAGCGCCACTCACGCACCCACTCACAGACCCACACAGTCACTCACACACCAACTCACAGACCAATACAGGCACTCACACACCCACTCAGAGACCCATTCACTCACTCATAGACACACTCACAGACCCCTTCAGACACTCACAAACCCACTCACAGACCCATACAGACACTCATAAACCCACTCACAGAGCCACTCAGGCACACACACCCACCTCTCAAAGATTTCAGGTTATATATAGGAAATACAATTTAAAATTAACCTTAGAAAATCACTGAAAAAAAACAAAGAATACAGGGACGTTATAGTTAGGAAATAGAACAATAAAAAAACATTCAAAATTCACTAAAAAAAGTAAAGGTTACAGGGACATTTTAACAAGCATATCCAAGCACTCAAAAATCCACTTAAACAGTAATAATGTATTAATAATTCATTTTAATTCAACATCTTCAGCTCAGGCCCCAATGGAAATCCAAATCTTCATATTACTTTAGTAGTAATTAGTATTCTCCCTTGTGTTCAAGCAGGCAGATAATCCCGTACATTTGTTCAAAGCAAAGGGCTGTCGATTACACAGTTTGGAGACAAATCCAACATGTGTTTCGTCAATAGGTCATTAATACCGCGACTTCTTCAGGGCTGTTTGAGTTAGAATATGTGGAAGCTTCCACTGGATCAACCCTGGACCTCACCCTCGCTGCTGGAATACACGAAAGACTCAAAACCTGGCTGTTCGCAGCATGAGCCACAGTGCCTAGATACCCTGACGGGTGATTAGCAGCGCTTTAGAAATCTGATGATTGATTGATTGATTGTCAACAAAATACGTGCAGATGGCCGTTTTGTTTAATGAACAAGATGGCAACCCTACTGAGTGCTACAACAGCTTTGCACAAGTCATTTCAGGATAGAGGTACATTATGAGAGCTGAGCACATCTCTGTGGTAGCTACCCTTGCGTCGGGAGCTTAGAAGCAATGAGACAGCCTCAGTGATGTCTTTGGGATGGTACAGCCCCTTGAAGCCTCAGATACAGGCTTCCACGCGCTGTAATACTTTAAGAATCACTCCAGAACCCTTCTCTCAACCTCCCACTGTATCTCATCCAGCACACCTCCTCTCAAGTCAAGTCAAGTCAAGTCAGAGTTTATATAGCGCACTACATACCCAGAGGGTCTCAAGGCGCTTAAGGAGGGGGGGAGGTTTACTTATCGAATATCCAGGTTTTGAGCTGTTTTCTGAAGGCTAGGTGGTTTTGAGTAAGGCGGAGGTGGCTGGGAAGGGAATTCCAGGTTTTGGCCGCTAAGTAGGAGAAGGATCTTCCCCCCATGGTGGCTTTGTGGATACGTGGAACAGCGGCGAGGGCTTGGTTGGACGAACGCAGCTGGCGGGTGGGGGTGTAAAAGGAAAGGCGCGAGTTGAGACAATCAGGTCCAAGTTCGTATAGGGCTTTGTGTGCGTGGGTGAGGAGACGGAACGTTATCCTCTTGTTGACGGGGAGCCAGTGAAGGTCTTTCAGGTGAACGGAAATGTGTTCTGTGCGGGGGATGTCTAGTATGAGTCTGGCTGAAGCATTTTGGATGCGTTGGAGTTTTTTCTGCAGTTTTGCGGTGGTACCGGCGTACAGGGTGTTTCCGTAGTCCAGACGGCTTGTAACCAGTGCGTGGGTGACCGTTTTTCTTGTTTCGGTGGGGATCCAGCGAAATGTTTTTTTGAGCATGCGTAGGATGTTGAAGCATGATGATGAGACGGCGTTGACTTGTCTGGTCATCGAGAGTGAGGAGTCCAGGATGATGCCCAAGTTCCGTGCGTGGTCCGTCGGTATGGGGGCTTTTCCTAGGGCCGTTGGCCACCAAGAGTCGTCCCAGGCGGAAGGGGATGCACCTAAGATGAGGACTTCCGTTTTGTCAGAGTTCAGTTTCAGACGGCTATGCTTCATCCATTCGGCTACTTCTTTCATCCCTTCATGTAGGTTGGTTTTGGCGGTGATTGGGTCTTTGGTGAGTGAGAGGATCAGCTGAGTGTCATCAGCGTAAGAGATGATGTTGAGGTTGTGTTGGCGTGCGATGGTTGCGAGGGGGCTCATGTAGACGTTGAAGAGGGTGGGGCTGAGTGATGATCCTTGCGGGACGCCGCAGATGACTTCGGTTGCCTCTGATTTAAAAGGGGGGAGGCGGACTCTCTGGGTTCTTCCAGCGAGGAACGAGATGATCCAGTCCAAAGCTTTTCCTTGAATTCCGATGTTTCTGAGGTGTTGTATCAGGGTGCTATGGCAGACTGTGTCGAAGGCTGCAGAGAGGTCAAGGAGGATGAGGGCAACTGTGTCTCCGTTGTCCAGTAGTGTTCGAATGTCGTCTGTTGCTGCGATGAGGGCGGTCTCGGTGCTGTGTTTGGCTCGGAAGCCAGACTGTGAGGAGTCGAGTGATTTGTTGGTTTCGAGGAAGGCGGCGAGCTGATTGTTGATGGCTTTCTCAATGACTTTGGCAGGGAATGGGAGGAGCGAAATGGGCCGGTAGTTTTTGAGTTCGGTGGGGTCGGCTGTGGGTTTCTTCAGAAGGGCGCTGAGTTCGGCGTGTTTCCAGCTTTCTGGGAATGTGGCTGAGTTGAGGGAGCAGTTGATGACGTCTCGGAGATGGGGTGCGATAATGGAGTCTGCTTTGTTGAAGATGTGATGGGGGCATGGGTCTGAAGGGGATCCTGAGTGGATGGAGTTCATCAGGCGAATGGTGTCTTCTGTGGTGATTGGGTTCCAGTCGAAAAGGTTATTCGGAGGAAGTACAGGTTCGGAGGTGAGTGGGGTGGACTGGTTTACGGGTTGGTTGTCAAAGCTGTTATGAATGTCGTTAATTTTGTCATGGAAGAATGAGGTGAGGGAGTCGCAGAGGGCTTGAGAGGGGGTGATGTCGTTTGAGCTGGCGGTGGGGTTGGTGAATTCTTTGATGATGTTGAAAAGTTCCTTGCTGTTGTGGGCGTTGTTGTCTGGTCGGTCTTTGAGTGATGATTTCTTGGCTGTTCAGATTAGTTGGTGGTGTTTGCGGGTTGCGTTTTTGAAGGCGGCTTGGGTGATAGAGTTTGGGTCTTTTTTCCAAGTTTTCTCAAGGGGGCGACAGAGCTTCTTGGATTTCTTAAGGTCATCGTTGAACCAGGGGGCGTTCTTGCTTCCTTGCTTGATTTGATGTTTTTTCAAGGGTGCTAGTTTGTCGGCGGTTTGGGTTAACCATTGTGTGAGGTTGATGGTGGCTTGGTTAGGGTTCGTTGAATAGGCAGGGGGTTTTTGAAGAAGCGATGTGGAGATCTGGTCGATGGTGATTTTGTTCCAATTTCTTCGCAGAGTTGGTTGAGGGTGGTTGTGGGTTGTGGTTTTATTGTAAATGAAGTGGTGTGCGTGAAGGAGATATGTTTGCTGGAAGTGAAGATAGGGTCGAGTGTGTGTCCTGCATAGTGTGTGGGGGTGTTAACGAGTTGTTTGAGTCCGAGGTAGGCGAGATTGTCCAGAAGGGTGGTAGTGTTACTGTCGTTGCTCTTTTCCAGATGGAAATTGAGGTCTCCCAGTAGAATGTATTCTTCCGAGGGGAGGGCGTGTGGAGTGATGAAATCGGTGATGTTTTCGCTGAATTTAGTACGGGGTCCTGGTGGCCTGTGGAGGAGGGTGCCTCTGAGTGTGGTCTTGGGGTCGGTGTGGATCTGGAAGTGAAGGTGTTCGGCGATAGCGAGGTTGTCTTCTGAGCTGGTTGAGATGCAGATGGTGTTCTTGTGGACGATGGCGATGCCTCCTCCTGTTTGGATGGTGCGGTCCTTACGGCTGATCTTGTAGCCGTCCGGGATGGCTATGCTGAGCCAGAGCCGGGGTTAGGTGACGAAACGGGGCTTCAGTTTTATGCACGGTATCGACGATTTACACTTCTGTTGTACATTATTTTCCTGTATGCATACTATTTTTTCCTTGTGTATTCATTGTCTATGCAAACTTGGTGAAGCGCTCTGATGTCCTGCAGTCGCCAGTGGGTAGTTATAGTTAGGACCATGTTTCCATCGGAAAAAACATTTTTTGACTTGCCTATATGTTTGGTGACATTTAACCAATCTTCGGTAAATCTTCCAAATAAGTGTCAGGTTAGGCCATGTTGTGCATGGAAAGTTTTGCGGTGATCTGTCAACTGGGGGCAGAGAAAAAGGGGGGTACAAAAATAAGCGTTTCCCAAGTTAAATACCATTGACTCTTTAGACGCTCCTGCAGACCAAACCGCTGAGCGGTTTCGCACCAAATTTGGCAGAAAGCTGCCTTTGGTCCCCGGATAGTGCTTTTTATTATTTGGTGTAAATCTGTTCAGTAGTTGTTGAGAAATTTAAGGAAATCCAAATGTGTATAATTGTGGACGTGACGACGTTGCGAGGAATGATGAGCTTCTGCAGAGCTCTGATTGGCTGCCAACACTTCAACCAGGAAGTGTTGCAGCCATTTTGAGACTCATCTTCAGCCGAGTTCCAAAAATAACACAAAATAAATAAAAAGGGGGCAGGGTAGGAATGCCCTGACCCCAAAAGCATTGGCCGTAGGGTCTAGTAAGGACAATAACACGGCAAAAAGCATTTTTTTAGACTTCACAGCGAAATATGCGCATATTCACAAATATTGTGTGAATTAAAAAAAGTAAAACAAGCTCGGTTTCCCATGCTGGTTTTCAAGAAGCACCAGGTGGGCCTAGTTCCAGGGGCATGCGGTATACATAAACAAACAGAGGGAGGACACACCAGGGCCCATCCAAGGTCTTGCTAATGCATCGGGGACCACCACTTCCCTCAGGGCTCTTGTTAAAAATAAACATGGGGCATGGCGGGCCCCGGAACCCACCACCTCTCCAAGGTTATCATGAAGGAATAATAAAGGGGGGGCCACGCAGATCCCCCGTGCCCCGGGAACCACCACCTCCCCAGGGCTAAAATAAACATTCAAAGAGGGGCTCCAGCCCTGGGGACATAATCTCCCTGAGGCTGCATGGGCCCCTCCGGGGCCATCAACAGCCCCAGGAACCACCACCTCCCTGGGGCCAGCCTGCGCAGATTAAAAAAGGCGGGCATGAGACCTGCTTCTTGACTATGTCCCAGGGATGGCTCCTGCTATGTCCCGGTGTGCCTACCCCTGGAACATAGCAGTTTGCTTTTGCTTGACGGGAGCTGGCAGTTCCCGCCAAGCAAAAGCAAACACTCCACTTCCAGCAAGTGGGTGCTGCAAACGTGCTCCCACTTGCTTGAGACGGAAGTTTAATCTCTTTCCCTGCCCACAGACATGAGGGCAAGGGAAGAGACTGAACTATTGCTCTTGCACACAGGGATCTGCATTTCCAGCAGCACCCTGAGTGCAATCAAAATGCCGCCTCCCGCAGGTGGCGGGGAGCTGGCTGGGAAAGTGGGGGTGTTGAGGCTCCCCACACTGCCCCATAGCACTCTGGGTGCTCTGGGTGGGACTAGAACAACCAGAGACACATGGCCGTGCCCTGGGGGATGGCGTCCTGGGGCCGATATCGGCTCGGGAGTGGGGGCATGCAGCCCCTCCTCCCCTATTGAATTATATATAATTACCCAAAGAGTTAGCACTTACCAATTATCCAGTAGATAGTACTCCAGTTGGGTAGATATTTTGTGCAAAACTGTGGACTTTTTGGGAGAAATAGGCAGGTGTGGTTCCATTATGGCTTTAATGCTTATTTTTTTTAAATAAACTCAACGGGAAGCACTTTCAGACATAAACATAACAGGTATCCAAGTTGAAGCTCCACATCTGTACTGGACAAATTATCCTAACTTCTTCGGCTTGGAAAAGCAAGTGTATTTTCTCTGCAATTCCATCTGAAATCCTGGATGGAGGTGAATGCGTTGTTAATGTATCAGAGAGCAATCTCTTCTGTAGTGACTGTGACGAGTGGGTCCTTTCTTGTCATATCCTGGTGAGAGCAGAGTCCATGGTTCTCCCTTTTAAATACCCTAAGTATGCAAATAACACAAATCCATAGCAGCACTCAAACACCCACTCACAGACACACACAGGCACTCACAGACACACACAGGCACTCACAGACACACACAACCGCGTATTCATCCACTCACAGACACATAGCCCCACTCAGAAACCCAGACACAGGCACTCACATGACACAAAGACCCATATAGGCACTCACGACCCAGTCGCAGAGCCACCGAGGCACTCACACACCCACTCACTGACCCATAGCACCACTCTCACTGACCAATACTGACACTCACACACCCACTCACAGACCAACACAGGCCCGCACCACCTACTCACATACCCATAGCACCACTCACACACCAACTCACAGGCACTCACAGAAACACACAGGCACTCACAGACATGAACAGCCATTCACAGACCTACGCAACCACTCACTCATCCACTCACCGGCACATAGCACCACTCAGAAGCCCAGTCACAGACCAACACAGGCACTCACACAGCCACTCAAAGACCCATAGCACCACTTACACACCAACTCACAGATCACTACAGACACTCACACACCCACTCACAGACCAACACAGGCACTCACAGACCCACACAGTCACTCACACACCCACTCACGGACCGATACAGACACTCATAAACCCACTCACAGACCCATGCAGACACTCATAAACCCACTCACAGACCCACTCAGGCACACACACCCACCTCTCAAAGATTTCAGGTTACATATAAGAAATACAATTTAAAGAAAACCTTCGAAATGCACTGAAAAAACTCAAGGAATACAGGGACGTTATAGTTAGGAAATAGAACATTAAAAAACATTCAAAATTCACTGGAAAAAAAGCACAGATTACAGGGACATTGTAACAAGCATATCCCAGCACTCAAAATCCACTTAAACAGTAATAATGTGTTGATAGTCCATTTTAATTCAAAATCTTCAGCTCAGGCCCCAATGGAAATCCAAATGTTCATATTGCTTTAGTAGTAATTACCATTCTCTCTTTTGTTTAGCAGGCAGATAATCCTGTACATTTGTTCAAAGCAAAGGGCTGTCGATTACACAGTTTGGAGACAAAGCCAACACGTGTTTCGTCGATAGGTCATTAAGACCGTGACTTCTTCAGGGCTGTTTGAGTTAGAATATGTGGAACCATCCACTGGATCAACACTGGACCTCACCCTTGCTGATGGAATTCAAGAAAGACTCAAAACCTGGCTATTCACAGCACCAGCCACAGTGATTAGACACCCTGATGGGTGATTAACAGCGCTTTATTAATCTGATTGATTATTGACTGACAAAAAAATACGTGCAGACGGCCATTTTGTTTTATGAACAAGGTCTCAACCCTACTGAGTGCTACAACAGCTTTGCACAAGTCATTTGCGGATAGAGGTGCATTATGAGAGCTGAGCACATCTCTGTGGCAGGTACCCTTGTGTGAGGAGCTTAGAAGCTCTGAGACAGCCTCAGTGATGTCTTTGGGATGGTCCAGCCCCTTGAAGCCTCACACACAGGCTTCCACGCGCTGTAACACTTTAAGAATCACTCCAGATCCCTTCTCTCAACCTCCCACTGTATCTCATCCAGCACACCTCCTCTGGGAACCAGTCCTGGCTCACACTGGAGGAAAGAGACAGAATCTGGTTTCTGTGGGATGAGAACATGGAAAACATGTGTGCATTACACATAATGAAAGTGAAAGCAGGGGGGTGTCACCACTCCTCACCCCTCTCTTCTGCACTTGTGGTCTCCCCAAGAAACAGACTGTCATGTCAGCCTTCCCATCAGGCCATGGGGAGCAGAGAGCCCACGCCTCATTGGGCCCCCAGGGGCCGCTTCTGATGAGAGTCAAAAACAGGCCTCAGCCTCATACTTTTTAAAATATTTTGCTTCCTGTACCTAAAGGGGCCCCCACTCCAATGACGTGTAAGCTTGGAGCCCCCAGACCACCCTCCAAGTTCCCCACTCCCCCCTCCACCGCTGAGGCCTTAGGCACGTCCCTGAGTGAATTTTAATATCATTTTAATATATAGCTTGAGCTTGACCCCAGGGAATTAGAGCGCATTCCATCAACCCCAGATTACATTACACAACGTCGGACTATTTTTTTGGCAGGCGGAGGGAGATCGTGGGCCGTTTCTACAAAACAGTAGAAATCGTGATTTGGTAAATGAGATTATTACCGAACTGCAATCAGTTAATTGCAATTCCTAATGTAAGAAAAGTTACAAATATTAAAAAGTGATTCCGAGTGGATCGCAAATCGACCTACCTCGTGAATATTAATGAGGTGGGTCCAACTTGCGACCCATCAGGCTCGTAGCCAGGGATGGTGGTGGCTTTGGTCAGCAGACCACCATGTCTGTGATTGCTTTTCAATAAAGAAATCTTTTTATTTTTTTAAGTGCTGCCTGTTTTCTTTATAGAAAAGGAAACGGGATGCATTTCGAAAAAAGACAAGCATTGGCAAAGCCAACAGGTCACGCCTATGCAAGAGTTATTGACTTTGCCAATGAGGTTTAGCCATGTTCTACACCAGCGTGGCTGCTGTTAATCCTAACAAAAAGATATTGTCGTAGAGAAGAGAAGCATGGAGTGTTGTGGAGTAAATGGCGAAGAGTGGAGTAGAGTATTGTAGTGTGGAGTGGCATAGAGTGTCGAGTATTGGAGTGGCATATATTATACTGTTGCATAGTAGAGTGCAGTGATGTAGAGTGCAGTGGTGCAGAGTGCAGTTGTGCAGAGAGCAGGGTTGAAGAGTAGAGAACAGTGACGTAGAGTGCAGTGGTGTAGAGTGCAGTGGTGCAGAGTGCAGTGATGTAGAGTGCAGTGGTACAGAGTGCAGTGGTGCTTAGAGCAGGGTTAAAGGGTAGAGAACAGTGACATAGAGTGCAGGGATGCAGAGTAGAGTGCGGTGGTCTACAGCCTCCGCCTTCCTCTCGCTCGATCACACAGTGAAACAGTGACCGTCGATCCTTCTCCTACCTCGCTGTGAAGTCCTGTAACAACCTCCCCCTTCACCTTCGGACCTCACCCTCTCTGCCGGAATTCAGGTAGGCACTCAGGACCTGGCTGTTTGACTGAACCCACCTGAAGCAGTGAGACCCTCAGTGCCTGGATACCCTGTAGGGTGATTAGTCGCGCTTTCCAAATCCAGATTGAGCGATTAATTGAAGGACAAAGTTTAGAAAACAAGATCAAATTTCCAGATGACAGACCAATCTTCAAGATGCTTAATATATTCTAGGTTATAAAGACAATTCTGGAGAGATGCGCGTGATCAAAACGATCAAACCCAAACCCCAAAGTGACAGAGTCCTGGCGCGCCCGCTCCACGCGCTGTCTGCCGGGGAAAACCCGAGGCGCAAAACAGGACAATGATTACAAACAGAAACAGTGAGAATCAGAAACACTGTGAAACAACACAAGCATTGCCCCTATGTACCAAGAGAGACAGACACTAAAGGAAATATTGTGCTGACATTAAAGCTGCCTCAGAAATACCCTCGAACCCTTGGAATAGAATCAATGACACCCTCCCACCATACACTGTGTGAGAGAACACCGCGGCTTAGAATAAATGAATCACTGCAATATAACTCAAAGCTGTCCTCACATCACATAACTATTCTTAGGTGTAAATGTCAGTGTTATAATGAAGGCTGGAATGTCCCACAGGATGCTCAAGCAAGTGTTCCTTCAAATGTTTACATTTTCTCCTCGTGTTTGTACCATTGCCAGTCTCTGAAAGGGTGTGCATCGTGAGGCAGGCTGACTAGTGCTGTACAAAACAGCCTGGGCTCGGATTAACAATCCTGTCATAAAGGCCGCACGATGACACACTTGTTGTGTTATGTTATTAAACCAAAGCGACTTCCCTTTTTCCAAGCATTCCTCCTCACTCCGGTGCAAGTTGGTAATACTATAATAATAATCCACATTTGTAAAGCGCACAATCACCCGTAAGGGTCTCTAGGCACTGGGGGCTGTCGAGAAGATTAAGCAAGCTATTGCCCAGAGTCACATGGTGCTGGGCTAACCTGCCGCCGGAGCCGGGGATCGAACCGTGGTCCCCAGATTCCAGCGTCAGTCGTCCTGGCCGCGGCGCCACACCTCTCACCTCTATGCAAACTGATACAAGTTTATTCACCCGGTTTTAGGTGAACTCAGTGATCTGTTCTGTTATGTGTACTTGTAAAGCTCACCACTCACCCAGGAGGGTTCCTGGCGCTACATCAGGCGCTGTACGGGCCGAGCCAAACCCTGGTTTAGGTGAAGAAACAGGGCTTCAGTTTTATGCACTGTATCGACGATTCACACTTCTGTTGTATATTATTTCCCTGTGTGCATACCATTTTTTCCTTGTGTATCCATTGTCTATGCAAACTTTGTGAAGCGCTCTGATGTCCTCCAGTCACCAGTGGGTAGTTATAGTTAGGACCATGTTTCCGTTGGAATTTCTTTTTTTTTTTACTTGTCTATATCTTTGGTGCCATTTGACAAAGCTTCAGTAAATTTTCCAAATGAGTGTCAGGTTAGGCCATGTTGTGCATGGAAACTTTTGGGGTGATCTGTCAAATGCGGGCAGAGAGAAAGGAGGGTAAAAGATAAGCGTTTCCCATGTTAAATACCATTGACTCTTTAGACACGCCTGCAGACCGAACCGCTGAGCGGAATTACACCAAATTTGGCAGAAAGCTGGCTTTTGGTCCCGGGATAGTGGATTTATTGTTTGGGGTAAATCTGTTCAGTAGTTGTTGAAAAATTTAAGGAAATCCAAATTTGTATAATTGTGGACGTGACGACGTTGTGAAAAATGATGACCTTCTGGAGAGACCTGATTGGCTGCAAACACTCCAACCAGGAAGTGTTGGCAGCCATTTTGGGACTCATCTTCAGCCGAGTTCCAAAAATAACACGGAATAAATAAAAAGGGGGCAGGGTAAGAATGCCCTGACCCACAAAGCATTGGCCATAGGGTCTAATAAGGCCAATAACTGGGCAAAAAAGCATTTTTTTAGTGTTCAAGGCGAAATATGCGCATATTCACAAATAATGTGTGAATTCAAAAAAGTAAAACAAGCGCGGTCTCCCACGCTTGTTTTTCAAGAAGCACCTAGGTGGGCCTAGTTCCAGGGGCATGCGGTATACATAAAAAATAGAGGGGGGGCACACGTGCCCCCATCTTGTTAATGCATCGGGACCACCACTTCCCTCAGGGCTCTTGTTAAAAATAAACATGGGGCATGGCGGGCCCTAGAAACCACCACCTCTCCAAGGTTATCATGAAGGAATAATATAGGGGGGGCCACGCGATCCTCCGTGCCCGGAAACCACCACCTCCCCGGGGCTACAATAAACATTCATAGAGGGGGTCCAGCCCTGGGGACATCATCTCCCTGAGGCTGCATGGGCCCCTCCGGGGTCATCTACATCCCCGGGAAACATTACCTCCCTGGGGCCGGCCTGCGCAGATGAAAGGATCCGGGGCGCGAAGCCTCCTTCTTGACTATGTCCCAGGGATGGCTCCTGCTTTGTCCCAGTTTGCCTACTCCCGGGACATAGTGGTTTGCTTTTGCTTGACGGGAGCTGGCAGTTCCCGCCAAGCAAAAGCAAACACTCCACTTCCGGCAAGCGGATGCTGTCAACGTGCTCCCACTTGCTTGAGGCAGAAGTTTCATCTCAACCAGTGTGGCTCACTGGTTAGAGGCGGCAGACCCGGAAGCAGAGGTTGGCCCGGGACCAGGGTTCGATTCCCGATGCGGCAGGGTCGTGGACCAGGGTCAGCGGACTTGATAATTCTCGCCTCGGTGCCTACTCTAACCATGGGTCCCACTCAACAACTCTGGGCAATAGCTTGCTTAATCTCCACTAACGGCCCCATCAGCGCCGGGGATGCTTGTCTTCACCTTGGAGATGCCCAGGAGGGACCATCTCACAGGGAAAGCCAGGATGGGTTCCCCAGCGGTATACAGCGCCGGGACGCCCCTTTGCTGGGGCAGCTGTGCGCTTTACAAGTATACGACATTTAACATTTCCCTGCCCACAGACATGCAGGCAAGAAAAGAGATGGAACTATTGCTCTTGCACACAGGGAGCTGCATTTCCAGAAGCACCCTGAGTGCAATCGCAATACCGCCTCCCGCAGGTGGCGGGGAGCTGTCTGGGAAAGTGGGGGTGTTGAGGCTCCCCACACGGTCCCATAGCACTCTGGGTGCTCTGGGTGGGACCAGGGCACCTGGAGACACATGACCGTGCCCTGGGGGATGGCGTCCTGGGGCCGATATCGGCTCGGGAGTGGGGGCATGCAGCCCCTCCTTCCCTATTGAATTATATATAGGTACCCAAAGAGTTAGCACTTACCAATTATCCAGTAGATAGTACTCCAGTTGGGTAGATATTTTGTGCAAAACTGTGGACGTTTTTGGAGAAATAGGCAGGTGTGGTTCCATTATGGCTTTAATGCTTATTTTTTTTTTAATCTACGGGAAGCACTTTCAAATATAAACATAACAGGTATCCCAGTTGAAGCTCCACATCTGTACTTGACAAATTATCCTGACTTCTTCGGCTTTGCAAAGAAAGTGCATTTTCCCTGCAATTCCACATTGAAAAACCATCTGAAATCCCGGCTGGAGGTGAATGCATTGTTAATGCATCAGAGTGCAATCGCTTCTGTAGTGACTGTGACGAGTGGGTCCTTTCTTGTCATATCCTGGTGAGAGCAGAGTCCATGGTTCTCCCTTTTAAATACCCTAAGTATGCAAATGCCCCAAATCCATAGCAGCACTCACACATCCACTCACAGACACACACAGTCACTCACAGACACACACAGGCACTCACAGACACACACAGGCACTCACAGACACACACAGGCACTCACAGACACACACAGGCACTCACAGACACACACAAACATTCACACACCCACTCACACACTCACACAGTCACTCACACACCCACTCACGGACCCATACAGACACTCATAAACCCACTCACAGACCCACTCAGGCACACACACCCACCTCTCAAAGATTTCAGGTTACATATAAGAAATACAATTTAAAATTAACCTTAGAAATTCACTGAAAACCCCGAAAGAATACAGGGACGTTATAGTTAGGAAATAGAACATTAAAAAACATTCAAAATTCACTGAAAAAAGCAAAGGTTACAGGGACATAGTAACAAGTATATCCCAGCACTTAAAAATCCACTTAAATAGTAATAATTTATTGATAGTCCATTTTAATTCACAATCTTCAGCTCAGGCCCCGATGGAAATCCAAATCTTCATATTACTTTAGTAGTAATTAGTATTCTCCCTTGTGTTCAAGCAGGCAGATAATCCCGTACATTTGTTCAAAGCAATGGGCTGTCGATTACACAGTTTGGAGACAAAGCCAACACGTGTTTCGTCGATAGGTCATTAAGACCGCGACTTCTTCAGGGCTGTTTGAGTTAGAATATGTGGAAGCATCCACTGGATCAACTCTGGACCTCACCCTTGCTGCTGGAATTCAGGAAAGACTCAAAACCTGGCTGTTTGCCGCATGAGTCACAGTGCCTAGACACCCTGACGGGTGATTAGCAGCGCTTTATAAATCTGGTGATTGATTAATTGACTGACAAAAAAATACGTGCAGACGGCCATTTTGTTTTATGAACAAGGTGGCAATTTTACTGAGTGCTACAACAGCTTTGCACAAGTCATTTCAGGATAGAGGTGCATTATGAGAGCTGAGCACATCTCTGTGGTAGGTACCCTTGCGTGGGGCATCTTAGAAGCACTGAGACGTCTGATAGTGATGTCTTTGGGATGGTACAGCCCCTTGAAGCCTCACATGCAGGCTTC
This sequence comes from Lissotriton helveticus, assembly GCF_964261635.1. Classification (NCBI taxonomy): domain Eukaryota; kingdom Metazoa; phylum Chordata; class Amphibia; order Caudata; family Salamandridae; genus Lissotriton; species Lissotriton helveticus. The sequence goes on along the minus strand of NC_136067.1, from coordinate 32,709,642 downwards.
CACGCGCTCTAACACTTTAAGAATCACTCCAGAACCCTTCTCTCAGCCCCCCACTGTATCTCATCCAGCACACCCCCCCTGGGAGCCAGTCCTGGCTCACACCACAGGAAAGAGACAGAATCTGATTTCTATGGGAGGAGAACATGGAAAACATCTGTGCTTTACACATAATGAAAGTGAAAGCAGGAGGTGTCACCACTCCTCACCCCTCTCCTCTGCCCTTGTGGCCTCCCCAAGAAACAGACTGTCAGCCTTCCCATCAGGCCATGGGGAGCAGAGAGCCCACTCCTCACTGGACCCCCAGTGGCCACCTCTGATGAGAATCAAACACAGACCTCAGCCTCATGCTCTTTAAAATATTTTGCTTCCTGGTCCTAAAGGGGTCCCCACTTCAATGACGTGTAAGTTGTGAGCCCCCAGACCACCCTCCACCGTGCCCCACTCCCCCCTGCACCACTGAGGCCTTAGGAACGTCCCTGAGTGAACTTTAATATCATTTTAATATATAGCTTGAGCTTGGCCTAAGGGAATTAGAGCGCATTCCATCAACCCCTGATTACATTACACAACGTCAGACTATTTTTTTGGTAGGCGGAGGGAGATCATGGGTCATATGTACAAAAAAAAGTAGAAATTGCGATTTCTTAAATGTGATTCTTACCGAATTGCAATTAGGAAATCGCAATTCCTAAAGTAAGAAAAGTTACAAATATTAAATAGTGATCCAGAGAGGATCACAAATTGACCTACCTCATGAATATTAATGAGGTGGGTTCAATTTGCGACCCATCAGGAATCGCAGCCAGGGTTGGTGGCGGCTTTGGTCAGCAGACCACCATGTCTTTGATTGCTTTTCAATAAAGAAATCTTGTTTTTGTTTGAAATGCAGCCCGTTTTCTTTATAGAAAAGGAAGTTGGGATACATTTAAAAAAAAAGGCAAGCATTGGCAAAGCCAACAGGTCACGCCTCTGCAAGAGTTATTGGCTTTGCCAATGTGTTTCAGCCATGTTGTACACCAGCGTGGCTGCTGTTAATCGTAACAAAAAGTTAGTGTCGTAGAGAAGAGAAGCATGGAGTGTTGTAGAGTAAATGGTGAAGAGTGCAGTAGAGTATTGTAATGTGGTGTTGCATAGCGTGGCGTACAGTGGAGTGGAGTGGAGTGTGGTAGAGTAAAGTGGAGTAGAGTGCAGCAGCATACAATGCAGGGTCTTAGAATATTGTGGCATACATTATACTGTTGCATAGTAGAGTGCTGTGGTGTGGAGTGCAGCGGTGCTGAGACCAGGGATGAAGAGTAGGGAACAGTGGCATAGAGTGCAGTGATACAGAGTAGTGTGCAGGGGTGTAGAGTGCAGTGATACAGAGTGCAGTGGTTCAGAGTGCAGTGGTGTAGAGAGCAGGGGTGCAGAGTAGAAGATTAGAGTACAGTGACATAGAGTGCAGTGATGCAGAGTAGAGTGCAGTGGTCTACAGCCTCCGTCTCCCTCTCGCTCGATCACACAGTGAAACAGTGACGGTCGATCCTTTTCCTACCTCGCTGCAAAGTCCTGTAACAACCTCCCCCATCACCTTCGGACCTCACATTCTCTGCCAGAATTCAGGAAAGCACTCAGGACCTGGCTGTTTGCCTGAACCCACCTTAAGCAGTCAGACCCTCAGTGCTTGGATACCCTGTAGGGTGACTAGTCGCGCTTTCCAAATCCAGATTGATCGATTAATTGAAGGACAAAGTTTAGAAAACAAGATCAAATTATTCCACAGGATGCTCAAGCAAGTGTTTCTTGAAATGTTTACATTTTCTCCTCGTGTTTGTACCATTGCCAGTCTCTGAAAGTTGTGCATCGTGAGGCAGGCTGACTAGTGCTGTACACAACAGCCTGGGCTCGGATTAACAATCCTCTCATAACGGCCGCATGATAACCTACTTGTTATGTTATGTTATTAAGCCAAAGCGACTTCCCTTTTTCCAAGCATTCCACGGCACTCCGGTGCAAGTTGGTAATACTATAATAATAATCCACATTTGTAAAGCGCGAACAATCACCCGTAAGGGTCTCTAGGCACTGGGAGCCGTCGGGAAGTTTAAGCAAGCTATTGCCCAGAGTCACATGGTGCTGGGCTGACCTGCCGCCGGAGCCGAGGATCGAACCGTGATCCCCAGATTCCAGCGTCATAGTGCCAATATCGGCCCAACCCCAGACCTTTCTTCATACAACACACCACTCCACCAATAACCGACACAACACAAGTTTGATGGAGAAAGTTGTTGCAGTTTTATTAGCATATACATTATGCCGCCATGTTGGGTTATCATACGGGTCAATCCAGAGCAGGTCACCTCTCATGACCCACCCACCTGATGAGCCATACCCCCAGCGGTGTTAACCGTAGGGGCGTTGTCAGTTTTGGGGGGGAAGGTCTATCCCCTCCCCCGGCGAACCTCTCATTCGCCCATTACTCCGCCCCTCCCTCTCGGGGGCGGAGCGTTGGCAACCACCTGTTGCTCAGGTCTACAACCGCTTGAAGGACTAACGGGGCGCCGTCACTCCTCCAGGTCCATCACAGCGTGGATCTCCCTGGGGATAATTCTGCTCTCGCACCCACCGGTGCTCCTGTAGAGGGTACGCCTCTGTACCTTACTACATTGATCGCCCTGTAACTCCACCTGCAACACAAAGACAGTAATATTAAAAGCAAATCCCCCCCACTTACTGCCCGAAAGCAGGGTAAGCGGATGGGAGGGAAAACAGCGACAGGCAGTCACCCGCTCAGAGTCCAGGCAGGGGAGGGCGAGGGTCAGCGCGAGCAGCGCCAGGAACAAAGAGGGCGCTTGACCCTCGCCCCCTGGGCTATATAGCCACTCCCCCCTCCCCCAAGACCAGGAAGTGACATCCCGGGGGGGGGAACCTCTAATCCCCCCAACCACTAGACCGCTCAGGGTCTGTGCCATCCTATGGCACTAAGGGTGGCCGCCCTCGTAGGTGGCCACCTTTGGTGTCCCGGGGCAGCCAATCAGTCGCCCTCAATCAATCAATCAATCAGGTCATTTATAGAGCGCACTACTCACCCGTAGGGTCTCAAGGCGCTGGGTGGGGGGGGGTGCCGTTACTGCTCGAACAGCCAGGTCTTGAGCTTCTTCCTGAAGGAGAGGAGGTCTTGGGTCAGGCGCAGGTCGGTCGGGAGTGAGTTCCAGGTCTTGGCGGCCAGGTAGGAGAAGGACCTTCCTCCTGTTGTCGCTCTTCGGATGCGGGGGACGGCGGCGAGGGCGAGGCTGGTTGGTCTGAGGAGGCGCTTGGGAGTGTAGAAGTTGATCCGGTTGTTGAGGTAGCTCGGGCCTTGGTCGTGTAGGGCTTTGTGTGCGTGGGTGAGGAGCCGGAAGGTGATTCTCTTGTTGATCGGGAGCCAGTGCAGATCTCTCAGGTGTCCGGAGATGTGGCTGCGGCGGGGGATGTCGAGGATGAGTCTGGCCGAGGCGTTCTGGATCCGCTGGAGTCGCTTCTGGAGCTTGGCGGTGGTTCCGGCGTAGAGGGCGTTGCCGTAGTCCAGTCGGCTGGTGACGAGGGCCTGGGTGACCGTCTGCCTTGTCTCGGTGGGGATCCACCGGAAGATCTTACGTAGCATGCGCAGGATGTTGAAGCAAGACGAGGAGACGGCGTTTACTTGTCTGGTCATGGAGAGGGAGGAGTCCAGGATGAAGCCCAGGTTGCGTGCGTGGTCCGTCGATTTGGGTGCGGTGCCCAGGGCGGGGGGCCACCAGGAGTCGTCCCAGGCGGAGGGCGAGGAGCCCAGGATGAGGACCTCCGTCTTGTCCGAGTTCAGTTTCAGGCGGCTGGTCGTCATCCATTCGGCTACATCTCTCATCCCTTCGTGCAGGTTGGCTCTGGCGGTGGCGGGGTCGTTGGTCAGGGAGAGGATCAGCTGGGTGTCATCGGCGTAGGAGATTATGTTGAGGTTGTGTTGGCGTGCGATGGCCGCGAGGGGGCTCATGTAGACGTTGAAGAGGGTGGGGCTCAGTGAGGATCCTTGAGGGACGCCGCAGATGACTTTGGTGGCCTCTGACTTGTACGGTGGTAGGCGGACTCTCTGTGTTCTTCCGTCGAGGAAGGAGGTGATCCATTCCAGTGCCTTGTCCTGGATTCCGATGTTGCCGAGGCGCTGTACTAGGGTGCGGTGGCAGACAGTGTCGAAAGCCGCGGAGAGGTCCAGGAGGATGAGGGCCGCTGTTTCTCCGTTGTCCATCAGAGTTCGAATGTCATCGGTGGCAGCGATGAGGGCGGTCTCGGTGCTGTGGTTCGCTCGGAAGCCCAACTGTGAGGGGTCGAGGGATCCATTCGTCTCGAGGAAGGCGGCCAGCTGTTTGTTGACGGTCTTCTCGATGACTTTGGCCGGGAACGGGAGGAGCGAGATGGGACGGTAGTTCTTGAGGTCGGTGGGGTCTGCTGTGGGTTTCTTGAGAAGAGCGCTGAGTTCGGCGTGCTTCCAGATCTCAGGGAAGGTGGCGGTGTCGAAGGAGGTTTTGATGATGTCCCGCAGGTGGGGGTGCGATGACAGCGTCGGCCTTGTTGAAGACGTGGTGAGGGCAGGGGTCAGTCGGAGATCCGGAATGGATGGAGTTAATTGTGCGGATGGTGTCTTCGGTGCTGATCGGAGTCCAGGTGCGGAGGGTGGTGGTGGGTGGCGTTGTTGCGGTTGTGGCTTGCGTTGGTTGGTTGCTGAAGCTGTTGTGTATGTCCGTGATCTTGTTGTGGAAGTAGGACGCGAGGGAGTTGCAGAGGTCTTGCGACGGGGTGATGTCATTGTTTCCGGCGTTGGGGTTGGAGAGCTCTTTCACGATGTTGAAGAGTTCCTTGCAGTTGTGTGCGTTGTTGTCCAGTCGGTCCTTGTATGTATTTTTCTTGGTGGCGCGGATCAGTTGGTGGTGTTTCCGGGTGGCGAGCTTGAGGGTGGTCATGTTGTCCGTAGTTGGTTCCCTTCTCCAGACTTTCTCGAGGGCTCGACAGTTCTTCTTGGAGCTCTTGAGTTCGTCGGTGAACCATGGTGTTTTTCTGCTGCAGGGTCTGCTGGGTGGGGTTCTCAGAGGGGCGAGTTCGTCCGCGCAGTTGTTGATCCACTTCGTGAGGTTGTCGGCGGCCTGGCTGGGGTTCGCTGAGCTGGCGGGAGGGTGCTGGCTCAGGGAAGCGGTGAGCTGGTCGGCTGTGATCTTGTTCCAGCTTCTTCGGGCAACCTGTTGCTGGTGGTGGTGGATCGTCGTTCTTCTGAAGGTGAAGTGGACGCAGCTGTGGTCCGTCCAGTGGAGTCCTGTTGCGTGGCTGAAGGTGACGTCTTTGCTGGATGAGAAGACGGCGTCGAGTGTGTGTCCGGCGAGGTGGGTGGGGGTGGATACCAGCTGCTTGAGTCCGAGGTTGGCGAGGTTGTCGAGCAGGCTGATGGTGTTGCGGTCGCTGTTGTTCTCCAGGTGGAAGTTGAGGTCCCCCAGGAGGATGTAGTCGGCGGAGGGGAGGGCGTGCGGGCTGACGAAGTCGGCGATGTCCTCGCTGAATCGTGTGCGTGGACCCGGGGGTCGGTAGATCAGGGTGCCTCTGAGGGTGGTCTTCGGGTTGGTGTGGATCTGGAAGTGCAGGTGTTCAGCGGTGGTTAGGGTGTCGTCGGTGTTGGTCGTGATGCGGATGGTGTCTCTGTGGATGATGGCGATGCCTCCTCCCGTCTGCTTGGCGGCGCGGTCCCTCCGGATGATCTTGTAGCCCTCTGGGATGGCGATGGCGATGTCGGGGGCTGAGGAGGCGTTCATCCAGGTCTCGGTGAGGAAGGCAACGTCAGGGGCGGTGGTGTCGAGGAGGTTCCAGAGTTCTACGGCGTGTCTGTGGACGGAGCGGGTGTTGAGCAGGATGCACTTGAGGTGGTTGCTGCTGGTGTTCGGCTTGGCGGGTGCAGGGAAGGTCCGGATGCAGGTGAACTTGCAGGCGTGGCAGCTGAAGGGTCCGTGGGTGTGCTTCGGGGCGGCTCGATGACATCCCGGGATGCGGCCGGTGTTGAGAGCGATGAGATCGGCGGCGGTGTAGGTTCGTCGGGTCGGCTTCCGTCGGTGGGGGCCAGGGGTCCTGGCGCTGGTCGCGATCCGGTCGCGGACGGGCGCAGACGGGCTTACCTTTGGCGCGCCTTCGGCGCACAATCGGCGCGCCCGCTGCGCGTCAACGCTGCGCGTTCGCATGGTCGCCATTTAAGGCGAAGTGCGCGGGTGGGCGGAGCAGCTGGGAGGCGGGAGCGGGGAGGGAACAGAAGGAAAAAAGGGGCGGGGTCGGCGGTGGTGGCGGGAAGCGGGGGCGGCGAGGGAGGCGGGAAACAGGCCGGAGGACGGTCAAAAACCAAGAAAACAGGCACAAGTTACAGTAAAAACGCTAAACACGGGTAAAAACAAAGAGAGATACAAACAAGCACAAATGACAGTCAAAAGACGCTTGACACGGGCCGAAACTAGGAAAAATAAAAACAAGCACAAATGGTTGTCAAAAACACAACAGAGCAGCAGGGTCAGCCGGCAGCGAGGCAAGCAGCGAGGCAGAGGGCACAGCGAGGGGGCACACGCAGCAGCTGGTGGCCGTGCGGCGCGGGGGTGTCCCACAAGTGGGTCACACTCACCTGTGTCGCACGGTCGCCATTTAAGGCCAAGTGCGCGGGTGGGCGGAGCAGCTGGGAGGCGGGAGCGGGGAGGGAACAGAAGGAAAAAAGGGGCGGGGTCGGCGGTGGTGGCGGGAAGCGGGGGGCGGCGAGGGAGGCGGGAAACAGGCCGGAGGACGGTCAAAAACCAAGAAAACAGGCACAAGTTACAGTAAAAACGCTAAACAAGGGTAAAAACAAAGAGAGATACAAACAAGCACAAATGACAGTCAAAAGACGCTTGACACGGGCCGAAACTAGGAAAAATAAAAACAAGCACAAATGGTTGTCAAAAACACAACAGAGCAGCAGGGTCAGCCGGCAGCGAGGCAAGCAGCGAGGCAGAGGGCACAGCGAGGGGGCACACGCAGCAGCTGGTGGCCGTGCGGCGCGGGGGTGTCCCACAAGTGGGTCACACTCACCTGTGTCGCACGGTCGCCATTTAAGGCCAAGTGCGCGGGTGGGCGGAGCAGCTGGGAGGCGGGAGCGGGGAGGGAACAGAAGGAAAAAAGGGGCGGGGTCGGCGGTGGTGGCGGGAAGCGGGGGGCGGCGAGGGAGGCGGGAAACAGGCCGGAGGACGGTCAAAAACCAAGAAAACAGGCACAAGTTACAGTAAAAACGCTAAACACGGGCAAAAACAAAGAGAGATACAAACAAGCACAAATGACAGTCAAAAGACGCTTGACACGGGCCGAAACTAGGAAAAATAAAAACAAGCACAAATGGTTGTCAAAAACACAACAGAGCAGCAGGGTCAGCCGGCAGCGAGGCAAGCAGCGAGGCAGAGGGCACAGCGAGGGGGCACACGCAGCAGCTGGTGGCCGTGCGGCACGGGGGTGTCCCACAAGTGGGTCACACTCACCTGTGTCGCACGGTCGCCATTTAAGGCCAAGTGCGCGGGTGGGCGGAGCAGCTGGGAGGCGGGAGCGGGGAGGGAACAGAAGGAAAAAAGGGGCGGGGTCGGCGGTGGTGGCGGGAAGCGGGGGGCGGCGAGGGAGGCGGGAAACAGGCCGGAGGACGGTCAAAAACCAAGAAAACAGGCACAAGTTACAGTAAAAACGCTAAACACGGGCAAAAACAAAGAGAGATACAAACAAGCACAAATGACAGTCAAAAGACGCTTGACACGGGCCGAAACTAGGAAAAATAAAAACAAGCACAAATGGTTGTCAAAAACACAAGAGCAGCAGGGTCAGCCGGCAGCGAGGCAAGCAGCGAGGCAGAGGGCACAGCGAGGGGGCACACGCAGCAGCTGGTGGCCGTGCGGCGCGGGGGTGTCCCACAAGTGGGTCACACTCACCTGTGTCGCACGGTCGCCATTTAAGGCCAAGTGCGCGGGTGGGCGGAGCAGCTGGGAGGCGGGAGCGGGGAGGGAACAGAAGGAAAAAAGGGGCGGGGTCGGCGGTGGTGGCGGGAAGTGGGGGGCGGCGAGGGAGGCGGGAAACAGGCCGGAGGACGGTCAAAAACCAAGAAAACAGGCACAAGTTACAGTAAAAACGCTAAACACGGGCAAAAACAAAGAGAGATACAAACAAGCACAAATGACAGTCAAAAGACGCTTGACACGGGCCGAAACTAGGAAAAATAAAAACAAGCACAAATGGTTGTCAAAAACACAACAGAGCAGCAGGGTCAGCCGGCAGCGAGGCAAGCAGCGAGGCAGAGGGCACAGCGAGGGGGCACACGCAGCAGCTGGTGGCCGTGCGGCGCGGGGGTGTCCCACAAGTGGGTCACACTCACCTGTGTCGCACGGTCGCCATTTAAGGCCAAGTGCGCGGGTGGGCGGAGCAGCTGGGAGGCGGGAGCGGGGAGGGAACAGAAGGAAAAAAGGGGCGGGGTCGGCGGTGGTGGCGGGAAGCGGGGGGCGGCGAGGGAGGCGGGAAACAGGCCGCAGGACGGTCAAAAACCAAGAAAACAGGCACAAGTTACAGTAAAAACGCTAAACACGGGCAAAAACAAAGAGAGATACAAACAAGCACAAATGACAGTCAAAAGACGCTTGACACGGGCCGAAACTAGGAAAAATAAAAACAAGCACAAATGGTTGTCAAAAACACAACAGAGCAGCAGGGTCAGCCGGCAGCGAGGCAAGCAGCGAGGCAGAGGGCACAGCGAGGGGGCACACGCAGCAGCTGGTGGCCGTGCGGCGCGGGGGTGTCCCTGGCAGCGGCGACACACCTCTCACCTCTATGCAAACGAATACAAGTTTATTTGCACGGTTTTAGGTGAACTTAGTGATCTGTTATGTTATGTGTACTTGTAAAGCTCACCACTCACCCAGGAGGGTTCCTGGCACTATATCAGGAGCTGTCCGGGCCGAGCCACAGCCGGGGTTAGGTGAAGAAACAGGGCTTCAGTTTTATGCACTTTATCGACGATTTACACTACTGTTGTATATTATTTCCCTGTGTGCATGATATTTTTTCCTCGTATATTCATTGTCTATGCAAACTTTGTGAAGCGCTCTGATGTCCTGCAGTGGCCGAGAGTCGTGTAGCGAAGATTTTGGAATATACCTTAGAGTCACCGTTAATAAGGGTGATTGGGCGGTAGGAACCCATTTCTGTTGGCAGTTTGTCTTTTGAAGTCAGTATAGCAGCCAAGGAGGGTTCCTCAGACTGGGCTTGTGGGACGCAGGCGTCTTAACAGGGTCATCATTGTGGGAAAAAGAGAGTTGAGACCCAGAATAGTCCCATATAAGATGATCTCTCTTATCTTGCTTCTTCCCTCTGCTTTTAGCCCCGTGGCATTTCTTTTTTCGAACCAGGGGGCATATTAATAAGATGTGCGTTAATAAACACACTTCGCACATTTGACTATCGCCGGATTTTTTTGCCGTGTTAGCGAGTTATTATCAACGCGCAACACGTAGGCGATATTAAATCCAGCGATAGCCGGCAATAGTGAACATTGGCGCGTGAAAACAAGCGTTGTTGTTACGCGTTAATGTGTGCCTTGATAATATGGAGGGGTGGATTCAGCTTTATGATCCACACCCCCATGTTATCAATGCCTAACGCCTGGTCAGAGCAGGCGTTGGGAGACCTGCGATAAACGAGTTTATCGCGTGTCTCCTTCTCCCAACGCCTGCCTTGGTAATAGGGTGTTCCCACCTCCAACCACATTTACATGTGGTTGGACGTGGGAACTCCCACTTTGCATGTCATTAGCGATGTTTCTCGCTGACATGCAAAGTGGGCTTGAGGCAGGCGTTATCGCCGCTTTCTCGGCACAATTCGCCGAAAAAGCGGCGATACTTCAGCTTGTTAATATGCCCCCATGATTTTCCCTTTAGAGGCATTACTAAAGTTGGATTCAGAGAGGTCGCTGTCGCTAGATGATGAGGAGCTTGCTTCCGCCGGAGAGTTCGAACCATCTGAGACCGAGAAAAAGTGCTCCCCCAAAGGATCTGAAGATCCTGGATTTTGTAATCTTTGTGTGCTGATATTCTTTAAATCAAGGGCATCGGTGGGTGAGGGACCCCAGATATCGTGATCCTGTGGAGCGCTTGTAGCTGGAATCAAGCTAGAGTCTGCACCAGTCAGCAGATCAGTCTCCGCGAAGGGAGTTGAGGCTTCTAAATTGATATTAAAGGTGGCTTTATCGGCTATCAGAGGCCCTTGAGTTTGAGCTATCAGGCCGGGTTCTGAGTCGAGACACTTCCGGGTTATAGACGCCAGGGATACGAGGGCGATTCGGCCTCAGAATGAGTGATACCACAGGGACCCATGTGGGTCGAAAGACTCTGAATACACTTCGAGAATTGGAAACAGGCACTATTTATTGCACAGGTGTGCGTTTTTCTGGCGTCCTCTGCAACATTTTAATAATTTCGGAGTGCCATATACTGTTGTCTTCCAAATACGAGGTTACCCTGCCGGGTTGGAATTATCACCGGACGCGGGCCCAAACAATACTAAGGATTCAGCCTTTGAGCCCTGAAGAGTTGTAGTTACTGTGTATGTACGGACCTACAACGAAACAGGTGTCGGCTGGCTGTAAATTGTCAAATGATTTGGTGACCGAATAAAAGGAGATATGAATGAAACTTCAAGAACCGACGTTGGACATAATTCTTTTTAAATACATTTTCACACTGTTGGCTTTATTTGATTTGAGTGCGCAGGACTTGTGTTTATGTTCTAGATGTGTTTTTTACACACTTAAATTGAGGGGTTTTGTGGGTCTCCCCTCCCTGCTAGCACCATAAATTCTAAACTTGCAATAGAAATTTTGACGTTAATACTGCTTGAGCGCCCAGAGATCCCGTATACGTAAAAGCCTTTCTCTCTTGTGTTTATTCTGAGCCGAGTATGCCGGGTAAAGGGGGAGTAGGCTGTGACTCTAGCTGTGTGTCAGGGAGCTTGACCGGGCTGGCCGAGGCTGATTTTGTTAAATTACTCTCTCTATTGGAGTTGTTGTGGGTCTTGTCCCACTGTCCGGACCTGGGTTAGTCCCCATTCCCGCTAAAGAGAACAATTTTGCAACTGAGGGTTGGGAGGAGCCCCCTTCCTTTGGGGGTCCCCCACCGGCAGGTTTCTTTGAAGTCTTTTCAGAGCCCGCGGTCTCTCGCTTGGCTTTGGGAGTGGGTTCCGCTTCCAAAGGAAGGGTCGCTGCACTTGAGGGACAAGAGCTGGAATTGGATGGGATTTTGCCTTTTACCCCCGGACCCAGCGAGAAGTCATTCTCCACTCACCCGTTGGAGAGTCCGCGGTTAGCGTGATTAAGTCCCATGAGCCTCGTGAGGGACAGCGTTGAACCACCAGAGAAAGCAACCCAGCAGTAAGAAGGTTAAGCAGGAAATGAAATGAAATTAAATGAATTTGTACTTGTAAACTGCACTGATACCCCAACCGGGGTTTCCTGGCGCTGTAACGCATACCGCTGTGGAACCCTTCCTGGCTTTTCCCTGTGAAATGTCCACTCCTGGGCACCCTCATAGTGCAGACCAGGCATCCCAGCGCTGTTGGGGCCGTTGTGGAGATTAGGCAAGCTATTGCCCAGAGTCACAGAGTGGGAGCCATGATTAGAGTAGGCACCGAGGCGAGTATTATCAGGACCGAGGAAATTGAGCCCAAGACTCGCCAGGGCAGGAATTGAACCCTGGTCCCCGGCCAGACCTCTGCATCAGGGTCTGCCGCTCTAACCATTGAACCACACTTTTCCAAATTTCTCCAGGAAACCGGGACCGCTCCAGCCGCTCCTGCGCCACAGGAAGACAAGCAGCACGGTCTGAGCTCCAGGGTTTGAGGAAAATCCCCGTGCTTTGTAATGCTTGCTTCCCGCGCCAAGTCCCGGAGCTGTCGGGTTTCTCAGCGTACTCGGAGTTGTCCGCGGTCCTGGTGCTCTTTGCTGTCGAGGTGCAGACAGCCACCACCATAGCAGTATCTCAATGTCAGGCCGCATAGCCGACGGCCGAGAGGTCTCGTGGCGCAGGTGGCGGTGAGGCAGGAAATCACACAGGCACCATCTTGCTTCGCAAATATGCGACTCCAATACTCAACACTCTGTGCCACTCCAAACTACAATACTCTACTCCACTCTTCGCCATTCACTCTACAACACTCCACACCACTCTTCTCTACGACACTAACTCTTTGCCATGCTTAACAGCAGCCACGCTGGTGTACAACATGGCTAAAACACATTGGCAAAGCCAATAACTCTTGCATAGGCGTGACCTGTTGGCTTTGCCAGTGCTTGCCTTTTTTCAAAATGCATCCCGTTTCCTTTTCTATGAAGAAAACGGGCTGCATTTCAAATAAAAGAAAGATTTCTTTATTGAAAAGCAATCACAGACATGGGGGTCTGCTGACCAAAGCCGCCACCATCCCTGGCTGCGATTCCTGATGGGTCGTAAATTGAACCCACCTCATTAATATTCATGAGGTAGGTCAATTTGCGATCCACTCTGGATCACTATTTAATATTTGTAACTTTTCTTAAATTAGGAATTGCGATTTTCTAATTGTAATTTGGTAAGAATCACATTAAATAAATCGCAATTTCTACTTTTTTGTACAAACCTGACGTTGTGTAATGTAATCTGGGGTTGATGGAATGCGCTCTAATTCAGGCCCGGACTGACAATGCCGGGCACCGGGCAATCCCCCGGTCGGCTGGATGGTGTGGGGGCCGGTTTTCTGATAGGGGGCCGGTTTTGTTGCAGAGGCCGATTTGGACGGTGAGGGCGACGTGACCGACGAGCAAACAAGCACATTTCTCTGCATACAATGCAGCAGCTGCTGGTGCCGTCCGTGTCCATGATGCTGCATGTTATGTCACCAAAATGTTATTTCTAGCCACTGCCAGGAGGACTACATTTATTATAAAAAAAATCCACCGGCACGCATTGCCACTGGCTGATTGGCTGCCTGCATGCAGCGCGCAGTGATGTCATTTCACCGTGGTGGTAAACATTCACCTTTAGGGTGAGGTCTGGTGCGCGTGACTGCGAGGCAGAGAGAGGAGGCCACGGCCACGGCCACTAACTACTCCAGAGAGAGAGAGGCTGGAGTATCAGAACCTGGAGGCACTTCTTTAATTATTTCCCAATGTATCTGCCGCCCAGCGCCCGCAGGTGAGGCACTGTCTGCAGGGGTCTTGGGACCCGGACCGGAATTACAAAAAAAGTAAAAGCCTGATTGATGGTGATTACTTAGGCCCCGGCCCGGTTCTGCGACCGCAGCTCAGTGGATTTCCTGAGTGAGAGCAGTGCAGTGCTCACAACATAAATCCTAAATAAATCCACTGCGCTGCGGTCGCGAAACCGGGCCGAGCCTAAAAGTAGTAATGGAATCTGAGAGTCAGCCAGCCAGGACTCATTAAGAAAGCCTAAGGTGGATTGAATGAGTTGCTGACGCGCCAGTCACGCTGGCCTTAAAGATCATTCAATAGTAAGTAGACAGTTGTTTACCAGCCATTTGCTACCCCAGACTGTTAGTGTTAACACAAATTAAATCACCAATGCCTAGGAGCACGCGATCAGGGCGCAGCTGCAGCTGCTTGCTGTCTGTGTCACTCAGTGCTCCATCACCGAGATACAGGTGGGTGGGTCCGTGACTAACTGTTGTGCTGAGGCCTATCACATGATCCCTGCTGTTGGGCCGGGTGACGTCAGTCGTGTCACAGAGAGTGGCCCGAGTCCTGATATGGTGTTGTCCAGATTGATTTGGCTGTCAATCTCAGTGCTCTGTTTTTTGTCTGCCTGCCGGACTGCGACAACACTAGGCACCATTGTGTTGGGGGCTCACACATCCTGTTTGGGCCAGGTCTCAGACCCACGAGTGAGTGCTGATATACATATTTGCAGAATTACTGCTAATCCGAAGCACTGTTACACGGCTTAATGTACTGGACTGTCCAGTAAAACAAGATGGCCAGTCATAACTCTTTCCACCGCTATTTGCGTGAATGTTTCAAGAACTGCTTGTTTCTGTAGTTGTCAGTCTCGTATCTCTCAAAAGACAGACGCTACCTTTATCTACCACAATGGCATAGGATGTTTTGACCATGCGTCAGTACTCAAACATCCGATCCATAAGTTTAACATTGATGACAGAAGCGAACATGTAACACACAGAGCCAGGTTATCTATCGTATTCAAAAACATTTCTTTGTTTCGGTTACTACTTTAACAGAAGAATTGGCTGGGTGATGGAAACGACTGAAGGTGTAAAACATGGCAATATTATAGCGTGGAAGGTGGCTATCTTCGGCGCTTGCTCCTCTTGGGTGCTTGTGTATGCAGAATGCTACAGGGAGAAAACGTGAGGTAGACTGCATGTTGGATGGGAGGGTACATTGAAATTAGAGTTAAGCATGTTTCGGTACACATTTGTGACAACCATTGCGAAGAGAAGAGCTTAACTGCAGCCCCAGTCGCCCTGAGCAAAAAACAATTCTTTGTAGGCCCTGGGCTCTTGCATGTGGCCTGTCATTTGCTGCTGGGCCAATGTGCTCCGCATTTAATTAAAATGATTGTTGCGCTGCTCAAATGAAAGATTGGGAGCCCGGTTAACACTGCTAGTAGCATTTTTGTTTCTACAATAACTAAACCTCCCAGTGATCGCATTCATGTTTTGAACTGATTCACACATATATTCATCAGCAGACACACAGGAAATTACGCTTCTTACTTCTTGTGACTGGGCATAAATCATCTCCTGTGTAAGCAGGATATGTACCGCACACTCCAACATCTTTATTTGTTTCAACCTCTTTCTTACTGCTATATATTATACCAGGGCTAATTGTTTGCTTTTGAATGAAATATATCCAGTGTATATCTATTTGTATAACTATTTTGCTCCTTGATGGTGTTGGAAGGCGCAATTGTGGAATGATTTTTGCCAGCTGATGCAAAGTGGTGTCTCACATGCACCACCATTTGGGCCACGTTTGATGCTTTTAGTAACAACCTGACACTTCATAATACTGACAATATTCAGAGAATGCATATATGCTTGTAGGTGTAACTGATAGAGCGCGCGAGGCCACCCGACCAATAGTTTTCGCCGTTTCCGGCTTCAGGGCCCATATACTTTTCAAATCACCATATACATCGATCAGGTGACTTCACGAGCTCTACCAATTTGGTGTGTGTGTGTTCCCTGCTACCAATTCTCAGTGCACCCGACTTACCATCCACCGATGCGGGTGCCTAATGACCACAATGAATCAGGGAGCTAGCTGTAAAGAAAAGCAGCAAAATACAAACCCAACCAATAACATTCAAATACTGTGTAAATGACCACGGACAACTGGAAGTTTTAAAATGTTTATCTAAAGTTCAGTATTTTCTTGCATGAGATACAGTAAAATAAGGCAATCAATAACCAAGAAAATGTAAATCACATATGCATAAAGAAATAATGGCAGAGTAATCATCAACGTACTAATAAAATGTCACGAGAAAAGATACTTATACAAGTCAGTATTATCTAAAACAGTGATAGACTAAGTGTGTGTGATTATAGAAGAACTTATAATGAATAACACGCTTCACTTAAGGTGAAAGGGCCTTTGAACAACCTAGGCAATGAAGTTCTAGACCATATCAGGAAATGACACACTGCTATGCAAAATATAATTTCTAACGAATGAGAAGACATAGGAATCACTTTGCAAAGATTTAAATGACTTTCAATAGTTGCGGAAAGGCATGGAAAATATCACATTTGCAATGTTGAACTTTATTGAAGCAAAAGTTAGAAATTCAGAAGGTGCAAGAATTTCAAGAGATTTCAGAGCAGTATTTACCTAGAAAGGTGTGGAAACCAAACCCTGGCCACGGGTCAGTTAAAGACAGGAAACCCTCAAGGAAGGATACCCTCAAAGGACAGCAGGTGCAGAATGGACACCCAGGACAGGACAGGATACCCTCGGAATAAGAATCAGGACAGGACCTCAGGACAGGACAGCAAACCCTCAGGACAGGACCCTCTTCAGGACAGGACCGGAACCCACAGTTAGGAAGCAACGCCTGCGCTCCACCCGCTCTGCAGATATCGATCAAGACCCCGATTGGGTCAGCGAACTCCCAGCTAAGTGCCTTGTCTGCACTTTAAGGTTCAGTAAAACCTTAGTCTATGGTCAAATTCGGACAGAGTGCACTGCAGCGCTCTGTGTCTTCAGTCACCTATTGAGTGCGTTGGGTCAGTGACAGGTCAGCTAAACCAGACAAGTCGGACGGTTCACTAGGTGAACCCAGGGTAGATATACAGTTTTGGGACAGTGTACCACCCCCCAATGTTGCAAAGTGTCAGAATCCCTCAATTTCGATTGGTCCTAAGGTAGGATTTGGGTAACACACCAATCACAATATACGATTTGAAGCCTTCATTTACATATTTTGGGACCGCCTAGGATGTTTGGGTTCCCATGAGCTAACAGTAGCACATTAATACAATGTAACATATAAGAAGCCACATTCGCTGTTCTCGCAGGGCAGAGGTGACTTTCTCAGGAGCATCTCGCCCATCACTGCCAGCTGGCTATATTCCATCAGCCAAGGTCCCTCGTGCTGCCGAATGTCGCACAGGCGCAGAAGGGACCTCCAATATGGCTCTCCTCTCACTCAGACCCCCATTGCCCGCGGTACATGAAAAGTAAGCGAAAACAAATTAATACATAATAATGTCATTATGAAAACACATCGCAGGGTTTGTACTTTTAACTCATCATCAAGAAATAAACTTATGCAATTTAAATGTTAGCTACATTTAGACGAAATACAAGAGCAGTGGCACGAGCAGTACCACATGATAAGCACAGCTATGAATTACGCATGCGCATAACTTTCCCTCCACTTCTGCAGACGCGTCAGGACACGTGAGTGTGGCTGACGCATGCGCAGTAACTAAAATACAAGCGGCGGCCATTTTTAGAAGACATGGATTAATTTCATTAGAAATACACATAGGCAAGCGTCTTAAACTTTACTCAAACTTAATATAAACGTTAGTAAAACATACACGGGTTACCTTATTACACATAAATGAGGTTCTTGATTTCGGCAAGCCGCAAAATATGCGAAGCTTTGCTTCATCAATCCCCTCTTTGATGATATCTAGTATCATCACAAATTATAATGGAACCAGATGCCAACTTTCTTTCACACTTTATAAAGTTCTATTTCTTCCAGCAACCGTTCTAGCTTTTCTCTTTCAGTTTTAGCAGGGTGAGAAGTCTTCACCTTTTTGTATATCTGATCATTCACTTCCTCTAATTCAATCTCATCCACACTTCGTTTCACCCCTCTTGCATTAACCTCGTGCTTTCTGGTGCGCTTGCGGTATTTACAGCATAAGAAAATGGAAAGTATAATAAGACCTATAATACCAATAGGCATCAGAATTTTGAATAATAAGCTTTTACCTATGCCAGCAAGCCAATGACCTACATTTGAGAGACCATCTACCAGTCTCTTCCAGGCACTATCAACCTCGAGTGGTTTGAGTTCCTTTGCCAAATTAGTAATGTTTCTCACATATCTTTTGATCTGTACACTTTTGTCCGGAATATAAGTGCAACAATGTTGCGCCTTCAACATCCGGCAGACTCCGCCCTCTTTCGCTAATAAGGTGTCAAGAGCAAGTCGATTTTGTAAAACCATTGATCTGATCGCAACCATTTCGGTATTGACCAGCAGGAATCCATGAGCTGTTTCAGTAGACAGCACATCTACTATAGTAGACAATTTGCAAATTCTGTGAGTGTTCAGAACCACTCCCACTCCAGGTATCAGTGCACTGAAAATACTACCCATAATTTCACCTATACTTTCTCTTTTACTACGCACTAAGCCATTAGTATCTTCATTGCTTCCAGCTTTCCCATTCACATGGTATATTTTCGGGAAGACAATGCCAAAGTAGCAGCTTCCATACCAGTGATCCGGCAATTTGAAATAAGCCTTGTCCCCACAAATATAATAAATTCCAGGAAACACAGGCTCTGACCCATTTTTGAAACCCCAACCTCCAATTACCTTGTAATTATGTTCGCATTCACTGGAACCAATGAAAACATTATTATAATAGCTAGTCTTCTCGCGGTGAAGACATAGCTTGCCTTTCTTTTCAAAATCCAGCAACAGAGCAGGACCCGCTCCACCAGATGAGGTGCCTTCCATGTTTTCTGCCCATTTTGGCTTTTTCTGACTTTCGTCATTAGCCTTCTTCTGAATTTTAATTCTCCTTTTCTCTGCCATGTTCAGGAACATCTTTTCCTGCTCACGCAAAGAACAAGTCAAGTTATCTCTGTGTGCATCTGCTATGTCAATGTTCCCTATAGTCAGAAAGTAGTCTCCCATATATCTTATGGTGTCAGTTTTGGTATGTACAGGATTCAAGTTCCCACGTATAGGCAGTTCAGAAAAGATCACGTCATTGTTAGAGTAATAATACTGTAACGGTCCCCTTTTGTAAAATAAACTAGCTAAAATGCTACAGGAAATTCCATAAGTTAATGGCAGATGATGGTATGTCACGCCTTCAGCCACAGAGGTAGGTAGCTTCATGCAGACATAGCAATCTTCAATTTCCATAGTCTCTACATAGTGTATTAACAAGTTTGCGAAAACATTCAAATGTGTCCTGTTCTTCATGCCATGATAATGTAGTCCTTTCTCATCTGATGCTTCTAAGTCTCGTTTAGTTTGTCTCAATGCTCTCTCATGTCTTTCTACACTCTGTGTTGTCAGCTCCTCACTGTCAGTATTTACAACTTCAGTAGGGACAATGTTAGTATCTTTACTTACAGCAAAGGGAATGAAAATTGTTAATCCTATCCAGATAACTATCAGTACTACTATACTACATATACACACCTTGCAACACGTCTTAAAACGGCTGCAACTAGGACTACCATTCACTGTTGAATCAGATATTTTAGCTCAGAAGGAGTCTCTTGAACCCCTCTTTGTTGCTTTACACAATTAGCTTACTTTGTGCAAATTCACGGTGGCTCGTCTTCCTCTTCAGCTGAGTACTCTGGGACAGGTTCTCCGTCACTCACGTCAGTTATATCAAGATCTTCAAGCTCCTCCAAAACCAGTGTCCATTCAGGAGACTTGTACTTTTTGTTTTGTCTTTTTATTCGCTCACTCCTTCTTTTGGAAGAGTCTTCTTCTTGCTCTGCTATCCGAGCACTTCTTCTTGCCTCTGCACGTTTTTCTTCCACTGTCTTTATCCTAAGTCTCAATCTTTTTACAAACCTAGGCTCAAGGTTGTTTCTTTTCTTTAGTCTCTTAGTTGGTACTTGGACTTCACTTTCTTTTCTTCTTCTCTTGTTCTCTTTATCCTGTTGTAATTCTTCTCCACTATCTTTTTCTATTTCCCCTATCTGGCTAGTTCCAGGGCTAGCATCAAATTCTTCTGCCTGGTTGCTAATCTGGCCTTGTTCAGGAATATTTTGTTTTTGGCTTTCAATTGTCTCTGTTTCTGTTTCTGTTTCCTGAACCCGTTTTTCTAACTCTATCTGATCCTGTTCAAGCACTTCGATCTCTTGATTTTCTTCTGCTCGAACTATTACTCTATGTCTCGTCTGTCCCTTATCCACATCAGGAGTTAATGGAGGAGTATCGAACACTTGCTCTGTATCCTGCACTTGTTCAATATCAGGTACTTGTTCAGTCTCAGGTACCTGTTCAGTATCGGGTACTTGTTCAGTCTTATTCACTGGATCTGTATCAATCACGTGCTCTGTCCCTGTCTGACCTTCTCCTTCCTCAGTTTTGATTTGGATCTCAAGTGGCTGAGGTTCTTCGCCTGTGCCTTGCTTTTCCTGACTAGTCCACTCTCTACCTTCACTAAGTCGTTCTCTTGTTCTGATAGGATCTTCGGTCAGATCAATCATCGGTATCCATTCTTCTGGCCATATGCTTGGCAGCTCGTCTTCAGCTACTCCTGGCTCAGTTTCCTGGACTTCTTCAGCAGGCTGGTTTCTTGGCAGTTCGCAGTCAACTACTCCTGGGCCAACGTCTGCTGTTCCTGCAACCTGACTGGTGCTGGGCTGCTCGTTGTCAGTTGCTACTGGTCTGGCTGCTTCAGGGTCCTCTGCTGGTTGCCCTGGTTCTTCAAATCCTTTGTCTGGCAATACCTTCTGGGTGTGTCCGGCGTGGATCCACTGGGGAACACCTGCGACTTTCACTGCAGTGGTTGTCACCAGGATTACTTGGCGCTTCTTTCCCCACCTGGGTGCCAGACAGCTTGATCGAGTGTGCTTCTTTATTTTAACCCAGTCTCCTGGAACCAAGTTGTGGAGAGGAGTCGTTGGATTAAGGATGCCGTCGTCTCCAATCTGGCGAGAGATAGAACGCACTTGGTCACCCAATCTTCTGCAGTATTCAAGCACCAAATCATCAGTAATACTCAACAGTTTGCTTCCTGGCACCCATGCTTGTCTCATCACTCTTCCCATAATGATTTCATGGGGACTTAGGCCTGTCTTGCGGTCTGGAACACTTCTCAGTCCCATCAGGACCAGGGGCAGGGCCTTCACCCAGTTCATGCCAGTAGCATCTGTCAGCTTTGCTAGTCTGTTTTTGATAGTTCCATTTACTTGTTCCACTATTCCAGAAGCCTCTGGGTGGTATGCACAATGGAGTTTCTGCCTTATTCCAAAGGCCTTACACAGTTCAGCCATTATTTCATTGTGGAAATGTCCACCCTGGTCTGATTCAATAATGTATGGTATGCCGAACCTAGGTATCAGTTCTTTTAGTAAACACTTCGCTACTGTCAGTGCGTCACTCTTGGGAGTAGGGTAAGCTTCTACCCATTTTGAAAATACGCACACAATGACAAGGACATATCGTTTCCCTTCACAACGGGGCATGGTGATGAAATCAACCTGTATTCTTATAAAGGGACCCCCTGACCTCCCAATCTTGCTCAGTTCAACCATTGTCCTCTTGCCTGGGTTCATCTGTTGACATGACAGGCACCTCTGGCAGAGGGACTCTGCTACCTTCCTGAATTTCTTGCTGTACCAAGTCTGTTGAAATACCAGAATCATGGCATCCCTACCAATGTGTGATCCTTCATGTATTAATCTTGCCATTGTGCCAAGCAAGTGTCGGGGTAACACAGGCATACCAGTTGGGCCCAAAATCACACCATCCACACGCCTCGGTCTACACCCATCCTCCTTCCATTTCTCTCTTTCTTGCCAAGGAGCCGACTCCTGCCATTCTCTCACTTCATCCCATGTAGGCACTTCCTCAAACACCTGAAGCTGGCAGCTGGTTCCTGGCCCCCCTCGTTTTGGATTTATAATATATCGATCTTTGGCACACCATTGAGCCACTCGATCAGCATAATCGTTTCCCAGTGATACTCTGTCCATGCTCCTTTGATGAGCAGCACATTTTACCACTGCCAGTTCTTTGGGCAACTGGATGGCCTCTAAAAGGTCATGAACAACCTTTGCATTCCGAATGGGAGTACCTGAGGAAGTCATGAATTCCCTCTGCATCCATAATTGGCCAAAGTCATGCACAACGCCATAACAGTACTGACTGTCAGTATACACTGTTATGCGTAAGTCCTTCCCAATTTTGCAAGCCATTATCAGGGCTATCAATTCGGCTACTTGTGCAGACTTGATGTGATATAGGTAACCTGCTTGTTCAATTTTTTCAAAAGATACTACTGCATAAGCAGCACTCAAGCCTCCTAATTCATGTCTTAGGCAGGAACCATCCACAAACAGTTCTTTATCATGCTCAGGCAATGGTACTTCTTTTATGTCAGGGCGTGGCTTGGTACTGAACTCTGTCAGATCAATACAATCATGTTCATCATCATCCCCACCTTCCATTTCTGAGGGGTCGGGGAGTAAGGTGGCAGGGTTCAGAATACCGCACCTAACAATGCTCACATTTGCTGCACCCACAAGAATCCTCTCGTATTTAGTCAGCCGACTAGGGGTGAGATACTGTGTTTTAGTTCTGGTCAATAGAATTACCACTCCATGTGAAACATAGACAGTCACAGGATGTCCCATGACAATGGACTCACTCTGTTCCAAACTTGCACAGGTAGCAGCTACTGCTTTCAGACAACCTGGTAACCCAGCAGCTACTGGGTCCAGTGTGGCAGAGAAATAGGCCACAGGCCTCCTGGTTGTGCCATGTTCTTGAGTCAGGACTGACAATGCGCAATTATCGCGAGTGTCACAGAAAAGGGAAAACTCTTTTGAATAATCTGGCATTCCCAACGCAGGGGCTGTACACAGACAGTTTTTCAATCTGGTGAAAGCCATTAGACTTTCATCGTCCCACTGCACAACATCTGGCATTCCTCTCGTGGTCATTTTTATCAAGGGCCTGGCTAAGGCTGCAAATCCCAGAATCCACTGCCTGCAGTACCCTAATACACCCAGGAACATTCTGACTTCCTTTTGCGTACGGGGCAACTGCATCTTTTGAATTATTCTCACTCTTTCTGAAGTGACTTTTCTGACACCCTTTTCTATCTGGTGTCCCAGATATTTCACTGACTTTGCACAGAACTGTAGTTTGTCAGGGGACACTTTATGCCCTTTCTCACACAGGTGATTTAGGAGGGCAATGGTGTCAACTACACAGTCCCTGTGACTTTTAGACGCCAATAGAAGGTCGTCTATGTACTGCACTAATACAGAGTTCCCAGGTAATGTCAAAGTCTCTAGACATTTCTTCAAGATCTGATTAAAGATAGAAGGGCTCTCTGTATACCCTTGAGGGACCCGATTCCAACAATACACGTGACCCTCGAAGGCAAATGAGAAAAGAAATTTGCTGTCGGGGTGCAGGGGTATCGAAAAGAATGCATGACACAAATCAATCACAGTGAACCACTCAGCATCCCAAGGAATCTGGTACAGAATTACTGCAGGGTTCGGGACAATAGGGCAGCAAGGAACTACAATCTTGTTAACCTTTCTCAGGTCCTGCACTACCCTATACTTGCCACTAGGCTTTTTGATGCCCATAATCGGTGAGTTGCATGGGCTGCTCATCACTTCTTGTATGATGTTTCCTTCCAATAATTTTTGTATCTCCAGAGTGACACCTGCTTTCACTTCAGCATTCATTCGGTAGGGCCTAGTGTTAGGATATACTGCATTGTCCTTGATGGCTATTTGTATGGGGTCCACATCTTTCATCAAACCCACATCTTTTCCAGTGAAATCCCACACTTCTGGCTTTACGGCTTCCTGTAGTTCTTTGGGCAAGTCCTGCAGAGTCAATCTTTTAATTTCTGAGTCAGGTCTAAGCAACAACAATTTATAAATGCCGTCTTCATCTGGGGTCTGTATTTCAACACCCTTTGGTGTGCAAAAGATGGTACAGTTCATTTTGCACAGCAAATCACGACCCAGTAGATTCACTGGACTGGTGTCACAGACGACAAATCTATGCATCTGTTTAAAATTTCCAATTGAAATCTCCATTGGTTCGGTAACAGGAGTACTAATCAATTGATTAGATACACCTACTACTTGGATGTTTTCTCCCGAGAGGGGCAGGTTTGGAACGTCCACTGTTCTTACAGTAGAACGGGTAGCGCCAGTGTCCAACAGAAAGGTGACATCATTTCCGTCAACCTTTCCTTCAATATATGGTCCAGACTGGTCTACCGGCAAGGAAGCGCCAAGTACGCACTCCTCGTCCTCCCCTCTCAGGCCCCGTCAGTCCTGATCATTACAAAGGAAGGTATCATTCAGCAGATACTGCGAAGTTGCTGTATTTCTGTTCTCCCCGCTTTCCCAAACCTCTATCTCTTCATTTTCTGCCTGTCTTCCCCTGTATACCTGTTTGGGTGCTCGAGGCACCTGAACTGTTTTTACCTGGGGTTGAGTCTTTCTTGGTCTTTCTTTCTGCGTCTGTGGAATTAAATCAGGAGTTGTCTCATTAACATCGACTAATTGGGGACACTCGTTTCGCCAGTGTCCAATTTCGCCGCACTGATGGCAGGGAAATTTTTTCATAGCCTCTTCCCTGCTAAATTTGGGCCGGGGCTTTCCTCCACCCCCTCCCCCAGGACTTTTGTTCTCAGCATTTTTAACCATGTTACTCAATTGTTTTTCCTGCTGTTCTGCGAGCTTCACCTGAGCCCACATAACCTTCTCCTTAAGGGCTTTTTTCTTTTCTGCCATCTCGTCCTCGCAGTACTTAGCGTACCGCAGGACCTCATCCATTTTCTTAGTATGCCAACATATTTTATTGTCTTTTATCCACTGACAAATTTCAGGTCTTAAACCATTTACAAACCTGTAAATAAAGTGTGTCATATCCTTCAGGTCGATGTTGTCAATACCACTGTATGTTTTAAATACCTGCAACAACCTCTCATAGAAGGAATGCACTGTCTCGTCCCTTTCCTGTGTTGTTCTATCTATTTTTGTCCAATCAGTTTCCTTGGCGGGCACCTTTTCTTTCAAGTGCTGAATTACCTGCTCATATTTTCGCATGACTTCCTTTGATGGCTCCCCTGTGACCTTGTCTCTGGGATACTCTTCACTGGGCCAATTTATGTTTATTTTACACTGGGTCCATAAATCTACTGGAACCACAATGTCGAAAAACCCATCCAGGTCTTTCCACAGACATTTCTGTACCTTCACGAACCTTTCCACCTGCCGGTACCAGTCAACTGGTTTCTCTCTTAATTTTGGAAAATCGTTCGTGAAGGACACAATATCCTGCCTAGACCAGGGGACATGCACATATTTCCCTCCTGGAACTTCGCGCATGGGGCATAACTGCTCAGGTTTTTCTACCTCTCTTAAAGCAAACTCGGGAGTCACTTGTCGGGAGCGAACCTCTTCCCTCTTTTTCGCCCACCTGCTTCTCCATTTTTCCACATCTCCCCATTTCTGCAGTACCCCCATTAATTCTTTAATCTGCAACTTTTTTCCTGCCACATTCAGGTGTTCTATATCCTTGTCTGAGAAGTCTGCTCTGTACGGTTTCTGTAAGGGCTTGGATTTTGAGATATCTACCCCCATACTAACTGCTGTTTCGGTCAGTTTTTCATGGAGCACTCTGGTGTTCCTTGTAAAGCTTTTACATATGAACGACAATTCTTCCTCAGAGTAGGTATTCAATCGATTCAACCCCACATTTCCTGCCATTAATTCTTCTATTTCAACCCTCAGCTTGTAGAGGTCTAAAGGCTTTGTTTGCGGAGTCTGCTTTTCTAATTCACGACTCCAACTCTCAATTTCATCCGGAGTTACCAGAGAGACATTCCTAGTACCTGTTGCTGTCTCTAATTTAATTTCTTTTGCATTAAAAGGATTATACCTCTGCTGTATTCCCTTTCCGGTCTGTTTGTTTGGCAATTCCAAGAATGCAACTTCAGACTCGCATTCACTGGACTGATCATCTATGATGATCGGTTCCTGTCTCGGGGGTGCCATGACTGGGGTCATGACTGGAGTAATCGGATTTCCCTGACCATTTCCGTATAATGGGACCACCGGTCCAATAGTTACTGGAATAGTCAATGCCTCAGGACTGGTATTTATCTGAGAAATTTTCTGAATTATTTCTGTTCTTTGTCTAGCTAGAGCCTCTTGCTCCTTTTCCACTAGTACCCTTCTTAGAGTTGTGTCATGTAATATCTGTGGGGTCAATGGAGGAGTAAAACTCGGGGCAGTAGGCGGAGGAGTAAAACTCGGGGCAGTAGGATGCGTTTCACTTGGTCCTCCACCATAATTTGGCTTCGGGAATAAAGTTCCAGTATTAAAGGACCTGCGCTCTTCCCCATATGGAGGTTGAACAAAAGGCAGTCCTGAATTCGATGGTTTCTCTTCGCTTTCATACAAGGGTCTGGGGAAAAAGGTTTTTGTACGTGAATATTTTTCTTCCTGACTTGCGGGCACTTTGGGATATATATCCCTTGTTTCCGCCAGTTCGGGTTTTTCAGGATAGGGTAATACTTGACCACCCCCTCCCAGTCCCAGGGACCTGTCTTCTTCTTTTAGGAAGGGGCGTCGGGGAACATCTCCTACACTGGCAGGTCGGGTTCCCTCACTGTAAGGTGGCGGACTTCTGGTACAGATGTCATCTATTAGTTCATCATCTGAATCCCCTAGGGCCCCCCAATGCTTACATTTTTCAGTACTTTTCCCCCCCGCTGCAGGGTTATGACATGCCGGCATCATGGGAAACAGACCCTCAACAATCATGCTCTGCCTCCACTGCTTCATCCTTTTATCCCTGGACTCCTGTTTCAGCCTGGGGTACCACTTGGTCAAACCCTTGTCCATTCGGGGTCTTTCTCTTTCAAAAGCCTCAATCTCCCATTCCTCTAATGCCTCATACTGCGTTAGTCTCGGTCTGGGATGCAGTTCATTCATTCGGGTTCTTAAATTAAATAAGATCCTACCATTGAAAGTACCATCTAACGGAAAAGCCAATACTCCGTCATCTTTTGTATATTTCACCCAATTCTCCAGCCACACACAGGTATTGTACCCTCGGTCAAACATCATAAATGAGGCGGGAGTATTGGGTGCTGGGACAAGAACACCTTCCCTTGATTTAATCGGTTTGTCCGTTTTAAAATAATTTTTCACCTTATTTACAAGGGACATTTTTCTCTTGGTTCCGTACATAATATCGTATCTGTTAGCCTTCCACTGATCCCTTTCAAACCCTAGATGCCTTGGATCAGGTCGCGTCTCTGTAGTCCGCGAGTGCCACATACGACTTCTGCGCTAACTGTGTTTACAAACCACCTCCAATCAGAATGCGCTTCAGAAAATCGTGCAACCAATGGGTGCGCGACACAAAATAAGCTCTGCCAATGGGTGCGCGGCCCCTTCGTGAGACAGTTCCCACGCTCCGGCGCTCACCCCTCCTTTATAATTTCAGCTCCGCTACCCGCCCGCTGTTTCTACCAATCCCAGCGCGGCACAGAGTGACGTCAGAGGCGCTTCGCGACTGACTCCCTCCCTTCACAAGGTAACGGAAACTTTCTTACTTTTAAAGTGCTCAGTGCTTGGTTATTTTACAACAAATACACATTCGCCACAGTGCTCAAGTGTCTAGACAGAGATAGAATTCTATTACTGCAAGTAAACTACTTCCATTTACTTTTCACTTGCTGCGGGCAGATCTCTTCCGCCTACCCTTCACTCTAGCATCGGTGAACCTGTTATTCCCCTAAAACTCATCCACTTCTTTCCGGGATATGTTCCGAGTTTAAGGTTTCTCAGCGGACCCCTCTGCTTTCACGCTAGCTCCGAGGAACCTGCTACTCTTCCGATGTGACCCTTACTAGGTTACGCCACTATGGGAATTTTGCCAATGAACCCCGTTACTGTCATTTATTCACACATGTATTCAGAAAACCCTAGTTAGTGCTTCCCGGTTATCCTAACCTGCACCTAACTTTCCTCGAACCTGTGACCTCAGGACAATGGATTCTATTCACCACTTGCCCTTTCAATTCCCCGGGGAGTTCGGACAACACTTAACAAGTCGATTTACAAATGCATTGATTAGTACATATAACAATATAAGAACAAGAATAATGACAATACAGTAATTCATAAATTTCAGCAGCGTATTCACAAGAGAGTGATCAGTTCCCTCAGAACAGCCGCTCTTGTAGCAGCAATAAAATAGCAGCTTCCGACTTAACTAGTCTAACTAGTCCCTACCTTACTCTCAACTAGTCCCTAACCATCCTCTAGCTACCAGAAAAACTGATAGAGCGCGCGAGGCCACCCGACCAATAGTTTTCGCCGTTTCCGGCTTCAGGGCCCATATACTTTTCAAATCACCATATACATCGATCAGGTGACTTCACGAGCTCTACCAATTTGGTGTGTGTGTGTTCCCTGCTACCAATTCTCAGTGCACCCGACTTACCATCCACCGATGCGGGTGCCTAATGACCACAATGAATCAGGGAGCTAGCTGTAAAGAAAAGCAGCAAAATACAAACCCAACCAATAACATTCAAATACTGTGTAAATGACCACGGACAACTGGAAGTTTTAAAATGTTTATCTAAAGTTCAGTATTTTCTTGCATGAGATACAGTAAAATAAGGCAATCAATAACCAAGAAAATGTAAATCACATATGCATAAAGAAATAATGGCAGAGTAATCATCAACGTACTAATAAAATGTCACGAGAAAAGATACTTATACAAGTCAGTATTATCTAAAACAGTGATAGACTAAGTGTGTGTGATTATAGAAGAACTTATAATGAATAACACGCTTCACTTAAGGTGAAAGGGCCTTTGAACAACCTAGGCAATGAAGTTCTAGACCATATCAGGAAATGACACACTGCTATGCAAAATATAATTTCTAACGAATGAGAAGACATAGGAATCACTTTGCAAAGATTTAAATGACTTTCAATAGTTGCGGAAAGGCATGGAAAATATCACATTTGCAATGTTGAACTTTATTGAAGCAAAAGTTAGAAATTCAGAAGGTGCAAGAATTTCAAGAGATTTCAGAGCAGTATTTACCTAGAAAGGTGTGGAAACCAAACCCTGGCCACGGGTCAGTTAAAGACAGGAAACCCTCAAGGAAGGATACCCTCAAAGGACAGCAGGTGCAGAATGGACACCCAGGACAGGACAGGATACCCTCGGAATAAGAATCAGGACAGGACCTCAGGACAGGACAGCAAACCCTCAGGACAGGACCCTCTTCAGGACAGGACCGGAACCCACAGTTAGGAAGCAACGCCTGCGCTCCACCCGCTCTGCAGATATCGATCAAGACCCCGATTGGGTCAGCGAACTCCCAGCTAAGTGCCTTGTCTGCACTTTAAGGTTCAGTAAAACCTTAGTCTATGGTCAAATTCGGACAGAGTGCACTGCAGCGCTCTGTGTCTTCAGTCACCTATTGAGTGCGTTGGGTCAGTGACAGGTCAGCTAAACCAGACAAGTCGGACGGTTCACTAGGTGAACCCAGGGTAGATATACAGTTTTGGGACAGTGTACCACCCCCCAATGTTGCAAAGTGTCAGAATCCCTCAATTTCGATTGGTCCTAAGGTAGGATTTGGGTAACACACCAATCACAATATACGATTTGAAGCCTTCATTTACATATTTTGGGACCGCCTAGGATGTTTGGGTTCCCATGAGCTAACAGTAGCACATTAATACAATGTAACATATAAGAAGCCACATTCGCTGTTCTCGCAGGGCAGAGGTGACTTTCTCAGGAGCATCTCGCCCATCACTGCCAGCTGGCTATATTCCATCAGCCAAGGTCCCTCGTGCTGCCGAATGTCGCACAGGCGCAGAAGGGACCTCCAATATGGCTCTCCTCTCACTCAGACCCCCATTGCCCGCGGTACATGAAAAGTAAGCGAAAACAAATTAATACATAATAATGTCATTATGAAAACACATCGCAGGGTTTGTACTTTTAACTCATCATCAAGAAATAAACTTATGCAATTTAAATGTTAGCTACATTTAGACGAAATACAAGAGCAGTGGCACGAGCAGTACCACATGATAAGCACAGCTATGAATTACGCATGCGCATAACTTTCCCTCCACTTCTGCAGACGCGTCAGGACACGTGAGTGTGGCTGACGCATGCGCAGTAACTAAAATACAAGCGGCGGCCATTTTTAGAAGACATGGATTAATTTCATTAGAAATACACATAGGCAAGCGTCTTAAACTTTACTCAAACTTAATATAAACGTTAGTAAAACATACACGGGTTACCTTATTACACATAAATGAGGTTCTTGATTTCGGCAAGCCGCAAAATATGCGAAGCTTTGCTTCATCATAACTACCTGGTTCCATCAAAAGACAATATGCCAGGCGCTTTGCAGTAATATTATGATCTTCTTAAAGTTTCTCTTTGGTGAAATGGGTGTAATTTCTGATATTTATATGCTTCCATCATCTTTATTACTTGACTTAAGCTTGCGAGAAAGTGTCACTCATAGTCGTCGAAATGTCACTCATAGTTACACTGAAATGATGAAAATGTCACACATAGCAATCTAAAACCTTGGCAGCTATGGTAACCATGCTTAGGGCGGACAGCGGAGGCTCGGTAATACCTCCATGACCGGACATGTAATATTTTAAATTCTTCTTGGTTCAAGTTCAGGCCAATCTCTGTCAAGTCAAACAGAAATCATGCATCTTGCACTTTCCAGTGCTTAGAAACACAGTGAGCATTATCGGTACTGTTGAGATTATCTTTGATGATTGACCACCCGCATGTATATTTCTTGACTTTGCCCACATAGCAGTCCGGTTCGATTCTTGTTTTTCTACATTTTTCTTGTGCGTATTGCTTTGAACATACCAATAGATACCAACATTTATACGCACACACCAGATCATACTGATGAGTTTATCTTGTTTTTGCCATTTTTGTTTTTCACATGTTTGCTTGGAGGGGACTGTCTCCTCTAATAAGATATTGTATCCCTTTGAAAGTGTGATTTCTAACCGTGTGTTCTATTCTGCGTTTTTGTTGGGGGTAAACATTAGCTTGAAAAATGGCTCAGCTCTTGCCAGTGTATAAATGTTTGTAATAAATTCCCAATATTGCAACTGAGCTCTGCTAAGAGCTGGGAAAATCTGCTGCCACGGTTCAGTGATCCAGATGAATGCATGGTCTTGCATTGCTACTGACCAGTTTGCGAATACATTTTATAAGTATCAGGGTACAGAGTCTACTTTGGTCTGGTTTCTATGCCATAGTTTTTCCACCCTTTGTGCTCAATGAAAACCTGTTACAGTAACTTTAGCGTCTCTGGCAGAAACCCTCAGGTTTTGTTATTACCTATTGTTCAGTTCGGTGATAGCATAGTGTCCTCTTGGAATATAGTGGTATGCTCTCCAAAGAGCTTTGAGAATATAAACTATTCTTTGTTGGTAAAATTGAAAATTCACGCCGTCAGGGTCTTGTTTCACATGCAGTCATTGCTTTCTATTACCCATTCTCTGAACAGAGCCATGCCCATTTGAACTCTTTAGAGTTGGTCAAATTAATCTCTACTGAAACACCTTAAATTAAAGTAATCTAAACCATAATCAGAGGGAACTTGTCCCCACATGCTCAAACAACATGCTCTCATTTGTTTTTTAATAGTCTGTCTGTGAGGCCAGTGACATGATCTTTATAAAGGTTTACACCAGGGTGAACTTGGACAACGCAGCGCAGGAGCTCATTTTGGGCGAATGAAGGCTGGCCTCGTTGGAAATCCGCAGCTTAAGCACAGATTCCTGCCGCAGACGGTCAACACACTGAGCTATCTCACTTTACTAGTAAAATGATTGGACGCGTTTTACAGCATGTTTATGTCTGTAATATGATGACAGTTCACAGCAGAAGGGTGTGGGGCCCACTGGCTGAGACCGGACTGTCTGCATATCGGGGTTGTGAAGATGGCCGTAGAGACTGTGTCTTCAAGATAGCACTAGACGGGCCACTTAACTCCTAAAACCCCCCTACACCCCATACCCTCACTGGACAAACACGGGCACTCTGCAAATTGAACCACAAGCAACGGCAAATTAGCATTTTTTGCTCCCAAATAAACGACATTATGGCTTCTTTTGAATTAAACTCCCATTGGGAGTCTATAGTAAAAGGGGTTGTACATGTTTCAGAGCGCCCTGCACCTTACACGGCCTTACTGTGGGGTTTTAGTAAGGCATTTCAGTCCAAAATCCTCATCCTTTTCACCAAAGAGTGCCTCTTTGTATCTCTTGTGGACTCCATGCACATCCACAGATGCATGCTACCCTCTGAGTTCGAGGCTGCCAATAGGAAGCTACCGGCGACTGTTCGGGGAAGTGGTGGCTGCACTGGCTGGCCTGGCCTCCTGGCTCTAGGGTATGAGGTCAGACTTGGAGCAGGACACAGCGTCGTATTCGCGCATTCTAATGAGGCTTGGGCTTGGATTGTTGCCATACTGTACTCACTACTAACTGAAAACTGGCAACTAGCTTGGACTCCATTAAAGTAATTTGGGGATGCTTTCCTGCTGAGTCAGGAGTGTGTTTCTTTCCAGGTGTTCACATTCACCCTATTTGCATTTCTAAATGTAGAATCCCCAACTAAAGCTGCCATAGCAATACATATATGCTGTAGCTTCTCCCTCTGGTCACATCCCTACACACAAACAATCCATAGCAGCCACTTCTCTATTTCCTCAATCAACTATGTAGGCCTTGTGCACTACTTAGCTGAAAAAAAATAAACTATCAGATTTTTGTTATCACTGCTCTGCACTACATAGGGACTAATGAAGTAATTTATGGCTGTCAGTCAGAGCATCCAGTGTGGTTAGCGCTTCCCCAGGCTCACTGCGCAGATTAAAAGCACAGTATAGGTGACCACTCACACCCTCAGATTACAGGGAACTGACTGTGCTCTTAAGTACAAACGGCCTGTAGGATAACATTCTGAGCCCGGGCTGAGCTGAACACAGAACCACTCTGTCATTTTCCAAATAGACTACAGGCTAGATGGCTGCTTTCAAAGCAGGATGGGCTCCCATGACCTGCACATAGCCACATATATCAAATACAGTTGTGACCCCCTGTAGTTTGGAGCTGATTTAAACATCTTCCAGTCCAACCCTGCCTGAGCTACAAATCTATATCTGTGCATAACCAAGAGCCAAAGCACTTCATTTTTATGATGAGAATTGTAGGTTTGAGTTGAGTTGTCGATGGAATGTTGCCTAACTGGAAAAGGGAAAGCGAGAATGAATGTGTTTATTTTTGGAATTTAGAATGGGGAGGGAATTTGGAGTGAGTGGTAATTGAAAGTCAGTTGGAAGATAGCCTCTTACCCTGCACCAATTTCTTCCTGTTTTAAATTTGGAAGTACTGAAGGGGCCAAGCAGGCCACAAGGAGAACTGCTCTAGTTGTAGTTTTAAGGGCATATGTTTGATGACCTTAATTAAATGTGATGATGTGTCTTGCTTGAGTCACACTCATGCTTTGAAGATGTGCTCAGAGTAAACACCAGTTAGTCTGTTTTTAAACACTGGGGTCTGACTGTTTAGGAGCACATATTTTCCCAGTTACCTCCATAAAGACATCCTGCGTGCCACCCTCTCTGTGTTAGAGGCTGGTCTGTTCGTGTGATCTGTGTTGTCTCTCTAGTAACATACTATGCATTGATTTGTCAAGACGTGATTTTACTCCGTTTAACTTCGTTTACTCCCTCTTTTTTAAATTCTTCCTTAATATTGATTTCACATGTTCTTTCTTCTATATACTCTGTTGTATGCATATACAGTCATTTCCATGCTATGTATTCTATGGAGTCAGTCAGCCTGTCTTTATGTCTGTCAGTCCGTCTGTCTATCTACATTTAAATGTAAAAGTTAGTGTCTATCCACATTTAAAGTTACATTTTATTGGTGGTGCTGGAGTCTCTTCATCTGTTTGTCTATCTTCCTACATGACTACCTACCTAATCCATCTATCCATCAAGCCACCCATCCATACCTCAATACATCCACCCATCCGTCCCTTGTACCATTGCGTCTACCCTTCCATTTATCTCTGTCCATCTCCTCCTCTCTAGGCCACATTGGTGGGCAGACAATGGCCTCCCCTTGTGGTCTTTTGAGCCCTCTCACTCACTGTGGGTGTGACCCCGAACGTGGAAATAGCCGCAGGCTGGTAGGTGTCTGTCAGCCACAGTGTGCTGGCCCATTGCTCACGGTGCTGAAGGCTTTGTGGGGTATCACTGGTGGAGCGCATGAACTTTGGGAAATCCCGGGCTGTCGCTGCAGCTCCTCTGTGAGGGGGAACCCGTCTCAAATTTACCCTGTGACATTGTGGCTAATTTTCAGAGCAGGCACAATAGGGCATCAAATTGGCACGACTCATACAGGGTGTACACAACACAAAACACATCAATCCATTGTAATTGGTAAATCAGTTGTGAAGTCACTTCACAACTGATTTACCAATTACCATGGATGGCTCGATATGTAAAGTCCCATGCAGCCTGGTGAGTGTGAAATTTAATTCATGTTTGATCTGCTTTATTACAGCAAAATAGGCCATTTTTGTTGGCTCTTATGGCTCAGTGAAATTTACCACCACTAACCAGTGCTAAAGTGCTTGTGCTCTTTCCTTTAAATATAGTAAAATTGGCTAACACCCAATGGGCAAATTTAATTAACTTGTAAGTCCCTAGAAATGTGGCTCTACATGTTCCCAGGGATTGTAAATTAAATGCTGCTAGTGGGCGTGCAACACTTAATGTGCTACCCACGTAAGTAGCCTATTTAAACATGTGTCAAGGTCAGGGCCTGTCATTGCAGTCTGCCTGTGCAGTTGTAAAACTGCCATTTTGACCTGGCAAAAGGAACCTTTTGCCAGGTCTAAAAATATTCCCTTTTACTACATACGTCACCAGGACGTCACCACTAGTGCAAGCCCTTTCCATAAGGCAGAGTGCTGCGTGCAGTGTATTTAAATGGTTTGGCATATACTTTTAAGTTGTAGGCATGGCTGAATTGCTACCCTTGTTATTTGTGTAATTCTTGAATTTTTCAAAATCCCATGACTTCATTGATGTACAGGCTACGTTGATGGCAGCACCCACACTCTAAAAAGTGTTCCAGTGCCACTAGCCTGGGTGCCTTTGTGTGAATTGTTCATGCTTTCTGGCTAGGGTGCCATGTGAGACATTTCCATGCCTTCTGGCAACCTGGGTGCTTATGTATGCCGTTTCCATGCTTTCTGGGCTTGGTGCTTATGTGTGGTGCTTATGTGTGCTATTTCCATAGTTTCTGGCCTCAGTGACCTGGAGGCTCTTAGGAATGTCTGTGATTTATAACTGGGTATCCTGGTGCTCCATAAGGTATTCCTTTACTATGCTTTAAAAGTTAATACAATCTAATATGTAAAGAAAAATGTGTTGAAAATGCTTTGTTTTGGCCTTTCGGTCTCCAGAATTTTCTTGGGGGGACAACCCCCCAAACTCTCCCTAGTGGTGGTTGCTCACTGCGCTTGCTTGCTACACACCATGTGGGGTCTGGTCTCACTTTTACTTTGTTCTGTCCGATTCACTACTTGTGTCTTTTTTTGGTGCTCTATGAAAGAATGACTATGGGTACATATGACTGGGTGGGTAACCTGGTGCTCTTTAAGGTCACCATGTACTATTTACTGTGCTTTGAAAGTTGATAGTGCTGTAAAATTCACCATTTTGGTCTGTCTTTTTCCAAAATTTTCGTGGGGGGAGAACCCCCCCAAACCCCCCTAGTAGTGGTCGGGCTCGCGCGCTGCGCTCGCTCGCTACACGCCGGACGGGGGCTGGTCTGTCAAAATTTCCCAGGGCTGCTTTCAGTTCCCAGTCCGGCCCTGGGGACACCAACGCTGCATAGGCTTCAATCCACCTCATGCATCTTTCATCCACAACACACACTCCCTGCCCCTCCCTCTCACTCTTTGAATCCACCTCATGCATCTTTAATCCACAACAGACACTCCCTGTCCCTCCCTCTCACTCTTTGAATCCACCTCATGCATCTTTAACCCACACAGACACTCCCTGCCCCTCCCTCTCACTCTGAATCCACCTCATGCATCTTTCATCCACAACACACACTCCCTGCCCCTCCCTCTCACTCTTTGAATCCACCTCATGCATCTTTAACCCACACAGACACTCCCTGCCCCTCCCTCTCACTCTTTGAATCCACCTCATGCATCTTTAATCCACAACAGACACTCCCTGTCCCTCCCTCTCACTCTTTGAATCCACCTCATGCATCTTTAACCCACACAGACACTCCCTGCCCCTCCCTCTCACTCTGAATCCACCTCATGCATCTTTCATCCACAACACACACTCCCTGCCCCTCCCTCTCACTCTTTGAATCCACCTCATGCATCTTTAACCCACAACAAACACTCCCTGTCCCTCCCTCTCACTCGAACAGTTGCTGTTTTTTCCTTTCATGACGGTTTTGCCGTCTTTCTCTTCTTCTGTCTTTCTTCTTTGTTTGTATTTCCATCTCTTGCAGAAAAATAAGTGCCTGTGACCAAAAATAAGTGCAGATGGCCCCACCAGCAACCACCGGCTCAAATTAAGGACTGGCTCACCTCTGATGTAATGTTGTGTGGTGTATTATGTTACATTATGCTATGCTGGGATATACCTGCTACAGTGAAGTTAATTCATAAAATGGCCCTAGGATAAACCTGCCTTGCGTGGTTCGCCTAGGCTGCAACTTGTTGGGCCTTGTCAAGGTCCACCCCTGATGTTATGGTGTGTTATGCTATGTTATGCTGCATTATGATATGCATGCTAGGATAAGGTTAACACATGAAACGGCACAGGTTACACACGGTTTGTATTTTTTAAAGCTTCTTCTCTCTTCTTCTCAGCTACTGTGGATAAGGTCTCAAGATAATAAAATTGTGACTAAGAATTCAACAAGAGATTGTGGCATAATGAGGTTTAATCCTTGGTATCTATGTTGCCCCCCGTCTGATTTGATCACACACAGTTCTTTATTTGTAAAGAAAAAATAAATAAAGTGTAGGGACTCGCATTTTTTCTTGGGAACACCCCCCCCCCATCCCCCACGCAGGTGAAAGGCTGTGTTGTCGAATACCGAAGCTGCCTTTTCTTGATTGCAGCTCTTACCTCTTCCACCATGCACATCTCTCCTCCATACCGTGCTGCTGCAGATTCTTTTTCATCCCTGCTTTCTACCTTTGTCAATGTTTTTCTTTTTTTCCCTCCCTCCTTTTTCCCTTTTTCTCTCTCTTACTTGTCAATCCTGTTCCACACAATCACACAATTGAGGGCTGAGGTAAATGTAAATGTAGTGTACTTGTATAGCGCACGAATCGACCCCAGCTGGGGTATCTCAGCGCTTGTGCGAATACCGCTGTGGAACCCTTCCTGGCCTTTCCCTGTGAGGTCTCCACTCCTGGGCACCCCCAAGGTGAAGCCAGGCATCCTTAGCGTTGTGGGGGCCGTTGTGGAGATTAAGCAAGCTATTGCCCAGAGTTGCAGAGTGGGACTCCATGATTGGAATAGGCACCGAGGCGAGAATTATCAGGTCCGTGGAATTGAGCCCAAGACCCGCCGAGGCGGGAATTGAACCCTGGTCCCGGGCCAGACCTCTGCATCAGGGTCTGCCACTCTAACCATTGCTCTAACCATTGAGCCACGCTTCTCCACATCCCAACCCACCTGCACAAATTAACAACCGTCTGACAGCAAGAAAGAGAAGGACACACCTTCCATGTGAGCATGAGTGACCCACCTCATCCGGTGATTTGCTTTCCGTCATGAGGCTGTCACTTCGTACTGTGAACAGTAGAAGTGGACGTGTCCTGCATGGTGCTTACTGTCTCCTCTTTGAGTCACAGTTTCAGCACTGCCCTCATCTTGCAGAAAAAGCTTTATAAAGCACTCCAGTTGAATGGCCACTGTTGGAAGTGGACACTGTCCTTTCAAAAACCAGTAGTCCTGCACTTTTATATTAGCCAAATGACGGCTCAGTGAACTGTACTCTCATTAAGCCTCATACTAGGATCTGCATATGACCAGTCTGCATCCAGAAGAATGTGGTAATAGTAACACTAGTTATTTACAACTCTTATAAATGGCAGAAGTACCCTGTGAAAAGCAAATTAAATGCAAGTTATGATTTTATTAATAAAAGCAATACCTGCAAAGACCACAATGTGAGAGATAAAACCAGGACTGTCCCACCATGTTGTACCCAGTATGTAAAACAAGCATTTACAATGCAATAGGTCTCGCATTATTAAAGTTTGAGCTATTGGCATTGTAAATGACAATGCCTTTTCTTCATTTGCATCGTTGCGTAAACAAGCACTTTGCACTTATAGTCCATGCTTATGAGAAGCAAGGCTGTAAGTCTCTTTTACTGCCAGCTTTGCTCATTGTAAGCAAGGAATATAATTTCGAAGTGCGTGTTTATGCACCGATTGCAGGTTTTAAAAACAATAAATAAAAGACATTGTCATTTACAATGCCAATTGCTCCAACTTTAATAATGCGAGACCTATTGCATTGTAAATGCTTGTTATATATATAGATAATTGAAGAGTTATAATTTTTGCTTGCATAAAGTTCCTCTGTATTGGTTACAGTGTCAGACCCAGGTCAGAGGCCCAGTTTTAGGTCTTGCCGACTTGAGAGCTCATGCGCTGGCTGCTGCGAGATGTATTGTTGCTTCCTGTGGGCTTAGATCCCGCCACTCTTTGCCAGTGGTTGGCTTTCATGTCAATCTCATTTGCTTGCTTCCTATTCGCCAGCTTCTGTGGACTTTCTTTCCTCTTCTTGTGTTTGTCCCACACAGGGATCTTGGACGCATTACTTGTGTCCTTCCACAACTGGCTTTCGAGGCACTACTTTTTTTAAAGCACTCTACAAGATTCTGTTTTTCCAGCTATTCGACGTCTAGAAGGATCTCTACACTGTGCTTATTTGTGACAAAAACAACAACAGTAAGGTCCTACCTCCCTTAGGGCCATATGTATCAAGCAAATTTGCATTCGCAAATGCCGAAATTCGCAGAATATCGGTGTTTGCGAATGCGAATTTGCCAAATGGTATGTATTGAGGAAAATCTGGTGCAAAACAAGGAATCGCAAAATTGGCGATTCCTTATTTTGCAATTGCATTTAAGGAATCACAAATTTTGCGATTCCTTAAATGCAATGTATGAAGCAAAAAACAATGTGTCCTTAAGGAATCGCAAATTACCACCAACTTCAAGTTGGTGGTAATTTGCGAATTCCTTGAAAAATGCACAATTTTGCGTTTTTCAAAGTGCCATGTGACGCACATACATGCCCTTAGGGCATGTATGTGCACCACATGTGCACCCATGCTTTTTTATGGGGTGCAACAGGGTGCCCTTTGGACACCCCTGCACCCTTGAAATGTTTCTCACTCTGTGATTCTCAAATTGCGAATCGCAAATTTAGAATAACTTCCCATTCCTTCCTATGGGCCTCCAGGCCCATAGAAATGAATGGGAAAGTATTCCTCAATTGCAATTCGCAATTTGCTAATCGCATTTAAGGAATACTAAGAATTCGCAAAAAAATGGCAAATTTGTACATACATCTCTATTTGCGATTCTGAAATAGCGATTTCTAAAAAATCGCTATTTCAGAATCGCAAATCAGGTTGATGATACATACATATTTCACGGGTGGCGACTCCAGTAGTCACACATTTGCCAAGGAGATACTCCCTCAGCCATCCTATTCGGCCCCTGTCAGTCCCACAGTTCGGCTGATAACAGGAGCCGGGTGGGGTGACTGAGGGCATATTTCCTTGACGAAGGTGCAATATATGACTTTTGAAGGGAGGTGGGACCTTAACTTTTTCCTCTTTTTTATGATTAAGCATAGACTAGGAACCCTACTAGGGCCCTGAAGAATGCCCACGTCTGTTTATGGCTATTAAGAGGCCGAAACGTGTTGGCGAAACAGGTGGATCACAAAGGTCATTGTACCCAAAAGCATCCTCCGAATAAATGTTATAGTAGTTTTATTGATACCTAGGGTACCAGCTAATAAAGGCATTCTTTGTGGTAAACTGGATCCCTTGAATGTTATCAGGAACATAATATTTTAAGAAGTCCTTAAAAAAACCCCGAATCAGTTATTTATCTGCCTGCTGACAGCTGTAATTGTATGCAGATAAATGAAGGCATCTTTTCAGTATGCCCGTCCTGCAGGAGGCTGGGGGCTGTGCCCGCAGAGGGCGCCCGGCTGCACATTTCATGCCAGGCCTGTCTGTGCCCGGCGCTGTGCCCAGTGGAGGCGGCTGGCATCAGACCCGCTGGTGCTCCTGAGCCAACGCAATTAGCAGGCGCGGGGGGGGGGGCAGAGGAATCCGGCCCCAGCAGGGGCTGAATGAGCTTGTGATGGGGCCAGGGAGGCGGGGGGCTTGGGGAGGGCTGGAAGGGGGGGGCACAGTCCTACAGCTCCAGGGCAGAGGAATGCAGGTCAGTGCGGGCGAGGGGCAGGCCGTGCCAGGTGGGGCAGGCCGTCTGCATTCAAAGCAAGCCCAGCAGGGACAGGAAGGGGGGTCATAGCCCATGAGGGGAGAGGGGGTGGTGGGGGTATTAATGTGGCAGCCCTAGGCTGCTAGAGGTGCGTAAGTAGCAGAAGCACACCACCCCTGACTCGGCAGCCTCGGATGCTTCTGAGAGGGAAGGGGCGGGTGCGTGCAGGGACGTGAGAAGGGCCAGCTGTAGTGCTGGTGGCGGCTGGTACCACAATCATCCTAGTTTCCCCCATGACCTCCTCCTCGGATTCCCCCGTGAACACCAGGCAAGAGTGCCCCTCATCTCCCCACAGCCCCTCTCTCACATACATTCCATGTGTGCCCCTCATCTCTTCATAGCCCCTCTCTCACATACATTTAGGAGCATATTACCAACGATTAGCGATATTTATCGCTAACTAGGCTTAGCAACTAATTTTTTATCGCTAAGCAGCGCCGGAAATTATCGCTGAGATAACGTGCTATTAGTAAGGTTTATCTCTAAAGCGATAATTTTTCCGGTGATAGCGTGAATATCACTGAGAATACAGCGATATTCACGCATTAGCATCGAAATGCTCTTATTAGCCATGTTATCCACCTCCCATTGGATAACATGGCTAAGAACTGGTCTGGACAGGTGTTAGTATTTGGAGATATTCGCGCTTAGCGGGAATATTTCCAACGCTACGCCTGTGCTGGTAATAGGCGATAGCGACGTTATCGACTTTCAGTCGCTAACAGGTTGGGTATGCCCACTTTGCATGTCATTAGCGATAAACATCGCTGACATGCAAAGCGGGCCCCAAACCGCTTGCTATCGCCTACAAGCTGTCGCTAACATCAGTTAGCGACAACTTGCTAATGGGGCGATAGAATTTTCGCTGCTTAGCGGCCGAAAACGGCCGCTAAATCGTCGATAATTGTCTATCGCCACCCTTGGTAATATGCCCCTTAATTTGTTCTAAAGCACTGGTAAAGCCTGGCTTTACTAATAATAAGGTATATCTACTCAAACAAACTTTTTTCAGCAACATTAGAAATAGATAACGTGGGGGGGAAACAAAGGGGCATATTATCAAGAACGGTGAAAAAATGATCACCGCTTTATCGGCAGGAAACTGCCGCTAAAGTGACGATAATAGGCTTGATAATATGACCTTGTGAATTCCCATAGCAGCCCAGGTTCTGGTGTTAACCCGGGCTTCAATAGGAATTCACAAGGGCATATTATCAAGCCCATTATCGCTGCTTTAGCGCCAGTTTCCTGCCGCTAAAGGGCGATCATTTTATCACCGTTCTTGATAATATGCCCCAAAGTCCTGACCTATTTGATGCAGTTTGCAGGCAGCTCTTTGATGGCAGCTCAGAACAGTCACTGCTCTCTCGTGGGGTTGTATCTTATGTACTGCGGTGAAAAAGCGTCTCTGAGACAAAAGCAGTAATCACTCAGCTCTCCACATTAAATACAGATCTGTGGTCTGCACAGAACACAGGGCCCGATTCACAGAACTAACTTAAGACAAAATCCTAAACTTACTACCATTTTGGTATTCAAATGTGGATTATTATTATTATTCACAGAAGGCACTTACTTATTTCGGTATTCACAGAAGTTAAGACTCCTAACTTTAGACTCCTAAATGCCTTCTGTGAATTCCGAAAGTCTTAAAATTAGGATTTTTCTCCGTTTAGTTGTAGTAAAGTGGAGAAAAATCCAAATTTTAAGACTTTCGGAATTCACAGGAGGCATTTAGGAGTCTAAAGTTAGGAGTCTTAACTTCTGTGAATACCGAAATGAGTAAGTGCCTTCTGTGAATACCAAAATGAGTAAGTGCCTTCTGTGAATACCATAATGGTAGTAAGTTTAGGATTTTATCTTAAGTTAGTTCTGTGAATTGGGCCCACATTCTTTGCAGCAGGCACATTAACCCTCTGCGCTACTTTATGGTAGCCAAAGCTGCCACTAGACAAAAGTCTGATCTCTCTCTCTCATGCGCGCGTGCATGGAAGCAGGGCCATTGGTTATCCCAGAAGGGACACGTGCACGCGGGCAGTGAGGGGTGTCATTGATTATACCAGAAGGGGCACGTGCACGCGGGCACGTGAGCGGTGCCATTGAATATTCCAGAAGGGGCACGAGTTACGTGAGGGGTGTCATTGATTATCCCAGAAGGGGCACGTGCAAGCGGGCACGTGAGCGGTGCCATTGATTATCCCAGAAGGGGCACGTGCACGTGGGTACGTGAAGGGCGTAATTGATTATCCCAGAAGGGGCACGTGCACGTGGGCACGTGAGGGGTGTCATCGATTATCCCACTCTGTGCTAAAGAGGAGGCTGTGTCCTCGGTGCAGACTGGCCTGATTGAACCCCGTGGCACTGAGAGGGATTCTCCGGCAGGCTCTGGTCATGGGGTGACACATCCTGCCTTCTCCCTCGGTGCCCTCAAGAAGGCCCCAAGTCTCACCACCAGCTGACGTACCAGGGCAGGAACCTACCATAACATGACGTGTATTTGTAAAGGGCACTGTAGGAAGGTAGATCCCTGACTATGGTTGCCCCCAACTTTTTGCCTGGTGTTTTGCTGGTTTTCTGACTTAGTTGACCTGGGACCCTGCTAATCAGGACCCCAGGCCTACTGCTCTCTCTGTAAAATGGATTCCATGTACCTTAGGTACATATCTAAATTGGATACTGAGTCACCTTATCAGTCCCTGTACAGTGTACCTTAGGTACCCAGGGCATAGGTGTACCCAGGGCCTACCAGGGGCTGCAGCATGTATTATGCCACCCCTGGCTGGCCATCCAAATCTGACACAACTGGCTGCTTGACAGCTGGGGCAAGGTGGTGTAATCACCCTTTGCTTTAGATATAGTATACCTATATCTAACCCTAAAAATGGACACACAGATCTCCTATCAGTCACTCCTATGGCAGGCCTTGACAATCCTGAAGGCAGAGTGCTTGGAATCGTGTGAGATAGTGCTCTGGCATGAGCTGGGCCTGTCTGCGGCTTTCGGGATCCATCCCATAGCCGTTTCCATGATATCGCATACCATATACTCTTAAGTGCATTATAATCCTCGCGGTTATATGCCAACTCTGGTATCGCTTTATCAAAACATGTCGAGTAAGGTGTCATACGAATTGGAATACTAACCCCTCGCCAATTCTGGCGACGGGGTTAGCATTCCACCCTTCTAGAGGGACACGACATGTATGTAACCTGTAACCCCGGTTAAAGTCAGACAGAGCCTTAGCATCCACAAAATGGATGCTGCCACCGAGACACAAGTCTGCCCTCCTGCTGCTGGGAGTCCTCCCAGAGCAGGAGGCAAGGACAAAGGGTTTCCTGCCAGGGGCGGTGCCAGCACCGTCCCAGACAGGATTTTGTGTATTGTAGGTAGGCAGGGCTTCAGAGGAAGGTGACTGCACGTGGCACCCCGGTGCTCACTGTGCATAGGCTGGCTTGAACCAGTTCCAGGGACACTCCAGACCCTGTGCTGGGGAAAAGCCCGCCAAGGAAGTGGGTGTAACCACCCCCCTCCTGGTCCCACCCCTAGGGCAGGACTTAGTCGCGTGCCAGCCCCCTTTTCCCAGATAAAGGTAGGAGCAGGCCCCGTTCCAAATTAGATCATCTTTGAATCCTGAAACTACTTTCTACGAAAGGAACTCAAGACTTCTTCCTAAGATTTCTCCCTTGTGGCTAAGGAGTAGTCACCCTGCATCCGCAGGCACCATCGCAAGAACACTGCGGTCTGCTGCAAGTCCTTCCTCCGGAATCCGACTGCCCAGCTCGACGAGAACCGGCTTCCCTGGCACCTCTGACCTCTACCCACCTCTACAGCCCAGCTGAGACCCGTGGGTGCGACGAGACCTCGAGGGACCGGCCATCTGCAAGACTGCACGACTTCTGCACAGCAAGCCCGCCGAGTAATTTCCTGGTGAGTGCTTTGGGGTCCGAGAAGCCCCGACCCTGAGCAGCTCCAGCACCGAAGTGCAGCCTCCCAGCATCTCCACGATCTGCGTGGGGCCCTTCTGCTTTTTGCTGCTCACCGCGTTGTTTGGCTACTAGCCCGCCGGCTTGTGGCCTTCTGAACGACGCCCGACGACATCACTGCTGCTGGTCTGGTTGCTCCAGACTGGCCCTTGCTCCCTTCCCGAAGAGGAGCACCCCGGACCCTCCTGGTCCACTCCAGACGCCATTTTGAGTC
This sequence comes from Lissotriton helveticus, assembly GCF_964261635.1. Classification (NCBI taxonomy): domain Eukaryota; kingdom Metazoa; phylum Chordata; class Amphibia; order Caudata; family Salamandridae; genus Lissotriton; species Lissotriton helveticus. Next base: position 32,665,232 of record NC_136067.1, on the reverse strand, counting down.
CACCGCGTGGGCTTGAATTAGCCAAGGCTTGTTGCCCAATCCTGGGTAACTTCGACGCCGACAGCTCCATCCATCGTGGGACAGCTCGCCTCTCCATCCTGGTCGCCGACAACGCCTCCTGGTCCGTGAGATCTGCAGAGCCAGCGTCGCCCACTCACCTAGTCGAGGTGACTGCCATCCGGTGCCCTCCTGGTGCCCACTGACTACTGGCTAGTAGTCACGAACTTGGTCCCCTCTGCTTTCAGGTGTCATCCATCTTCCAGATCCAGGCTTGGATCAACTCGAACTATCTTCACTGGTCGCCTGCCAGCATCTTTTCTTCCAGGCTCCTGGTCCGGCAACGAGGATTCCCGACGTCTTTTGAGACCTATGCAGCTGCAGCCCCTGGGCTAGGTAACTTCGGCATTTCGGTGCCCCAGCATAGCCTCACTATCCAAGGGTCAGGATCCACTGTCGTTTTCTCCCTACCAGGTCGGGTTCGCCCGTGAACACTAACTTTAGCGTTACTAGCTTCCATAGACTTTGTCCCGCATCCCGCGTGAGAGTGCACACTCTGCACCCGAGTCCCCTAGGCCTCCTAGAAGTAATCTAACGATTCCATAGTCAAGTCCTAGCGATTCCAAAGCCTATTAGTACTGTACTTACCTGCTAGTAATTTCGCATTCCACTTTTAAAGTATATGGTTTTTCGTGCCCCTCGGGCATTTGTGTATACCGTGCTAACTTAAGTATTTTCGTAAGCGTTTTGTTGTGTGCCTAGCACCCTGTCCTCATAAAGAGTACAGGGTTGTTGTGATTCTAATAAATACACTGTTTATTTTCATAACACTTGTGTGGTGTCCTTTCACTGGGTGTTCAAGGGGTAATGTGATGGTAAAACAGCTGGCTTAACACGCCCTCTAGAGTCTTAGCCTTAGACTGCTCGTACCCATGCTACTAGGATAGCTGGTCTATAAGGTTGACTTACAACCAATCATCAATAAGGGTTGTTTGGACTGATATATAGTGATCACTAGAATAGTGAACACTGCACATCAGGCCAACTTCTCACAGGCACATTGAATAAAAGATGTTTATTGTTACCCAACTCAATGGTACTCATTTCATCAACCTCAGAAGGATGAAAGGCTGGGTGGACCCGCCATGATTTGAACCTGTGACCATGAGGTCGAGCCCAGGCCCCTGCAGTGGATGCATTAGTCCACTGAGCCACCAGACCCGGCCCACCAGATACCATCAACCATCATGCCCCTCACCCGCACCGATGGTACAGTCCTCCAGCATGCCCCTCACCCGCACCGATGGTACAGTCCTCCAGCATGCCCCTCACCCACACCGATGGTACAGTCCTCCAGCATGCCCCTCACTCACTCTGATGGTACAGTCCTCCAGCATGCCCCTCACTCACTCTGATGGTACAGTCCTCCAGCATGCCCCTCACCCGCACTGATGGTACAGTCCTCCAGCATGCCCCTCACTCACACTGATGGTGCAGTCCTCCAGCATGCCCCTCACCCGCACTGATGGTACAGTCCTCCAGCATGCCCCTCACTCACTCTGATGGTACAGTCCTCCAGCATGCCCCTCACTCACTCTGATGGTACAGTCCTCCAGCATGCCCCTCACCCGCACTGATGGTACAGTCCTCCAGCATGCCCCTCACTCACACTGATGGTACAGTCCTCCAGCATGCCCCTCACCCGCACTGATGGTACAGTCCTCCAGCATGCCCCTCACCCACACTGATGGTACAGTCCTCTAGCATGCCCCTCACCCGCACCGATGGTACAGTCCTCCAGCATCCCCCTCACCCGCACCGATGGTACAGTCCTCCAGCATGCCCCTCACTCACTCTGATGGTACAGTCCTCCAGCATGCCCCTCAATCTGATGGTACAGTCCTCCAGCATGCCCCTCACTCACACTGATGGTGCAGTCCTCCAGCATGCCCCTCACTCACTCTGATGGTACAGTCCTCCAGCATGCCCTGACTCACACTGATGGTACAGTCCTACAGTATGCCCTCACTCACACTGATGGTACAGTCCTCCAGCATGCCCCTCACTCACTCTGATGGTACAGTCCTACAGCATGCCCCTCACTCACACTGATGGTACAGTCCTCCAGCATGCCCTCACTCACTCTGATGGTACAGTCCTCCAACATGCCCTCACTCACACTGATGGCACGGTCCTCCAGGATGCCCGTCACTCACTCTGATGGTACAGTCCTCCAGCATGCCCCTCACTCACTCTGATGGTACAATCCTCCAGCATGCCCTCACTCACTCTGATGGTACAGTCCTCCAGCATGCCCCTCACTCACTCTGATGGTACAGTCCTCCAGCATGCCCCTCACTCACTCTGATGGTACAGTCCTCCAGCATGCCCCTCACTCACTCTGATGGTACAGTCCTCCAGCATGCCCCTCACCCGCACTGATGGTACAGTCCTCCAGCATGCCCCTCACTCACACTGATGGTGCAGTCCTCCAGCATGCCCCTCACCCGCACTGATGGTACAGTCCTCCAGCATGCCCCTCACTCACTCTGATGGTACAGTCCTCCAGCATGCCCCTCAGTCACTCTGATGGTACAGTCCTCCAGCATGCCCCTCAGTCACACTGATGGTACAGTCCTCCAGCATGCCCCTCACTCACTCTGATGGTACAGTCCTCCAGCATGCCCCTCACCCGCACTGATGGTACAGTCCTCCAGCATGCCCCTCACCCACACTGATGGTACAGTCCTCTAGCATGCCCCTCACCCGCACCGATGGTACAGTCCTCCAGCATCCCCCTCACCCGCACCGATGGTACAGTCCTCCAGCATGCCCCTCACTCACTCTGATGGTACAGTCCTCCAGCATGCCCCTCAATCTGATGGTACAGTCCTCCAGCATGCCCCTCACTCACACTGATGGTGCAGTCCTCCAGCATGCCCCTCACTCACTCTGATGGTACAGTCCTCCAGCATGCCCTGACTCACACTGATGGTACAGTCCTACAGTATGCCCTCACTCACACTGATGGTACAGTCCTCCAGCATGCCCCTCACTCACTCTGATGGTACAGTCCTACAGCATGCCCCTCACTCACACTGATGGTACAGTCCTCCAGCATGCCCTCACTCACTCTGATGGTACAGTCCTCCAACATGCCCTCACTCACACTGATGGCACGGTCCTCCCGGATGCCCGTCACTCACTCTGATGGTACAGTCCTCCAGCATGCCCCTCACTCACTCTGATGGTACAATCCTCCAGCATGCCCTCACTCACTCTGATGGTACAATCCTCCAGCATGCCCTCAGTCACACTGATGGTACAGTCCTCCAGCATGCCCCTCAGTCACACTGATGGTACAGTCCTCCAGCATGCCCCTCACTCACTCTGATGGTACAGTCCTCCAGCATGCCCCTCAATCTGATGGTACAGTCCTCCAGCATGTCCCTCAATCTGATGGTACAGTCCTCCAGCATGCCCCTCACTCACACTGATGGTACAGTCCTCCAACATGCCCTCACTCACACTGATGGTACAGTCCTACAGCATGCCCCTCACTCACTCTGATGGTACAGTCCTCCAGCATGCCCCTCACTCACACTGATGGTACAGTCCTCCACCACCCTCCTAGACAACCTCGCCAGCATCAGACTGAAGCAGCTCGTCACCGCCCCCACCCACTAGGCAGAACACACCCTCGACCCCATCTTCGCAGGAGAAAATAACATTTGCTTTAGTCACACCACGCAACCCCTATGGATGGGCAACTATTGCGCCCACTTCTCCTTCTCGAAACCCACCATACACAAGCCCACCCCACCCCATGCCGAAACTGGAGCAAGAGCCCCGAAGAACACCTCCACTCCACCCTGAGCCGCACCCCTCCTCCCATCATGATCGATGACAACTCTGCCAGCCAACAAACTCCACAGATGGCTCACCGAGTGAACAAACATGCTCCCCCCTCCAGAACTCCGACAGACAATGCATCTCGAAGGCCTCCTTGTTCACCACTGACCTCCGAGAATCCAAGCGCCTGTGCCGATGACACAAAAAAGGATGGAGGAACAGCATAACCTCGGAAGCACGCACCGCCTACAAGACTGCCATGACAGAACACCACCAACTCATCAGGTCCCCAAAGAGTAACTTCATTCAGGACAGAATCCTCTCCAACTGCCGCAACTCCAAGGAACTCTTCAGCATCATACAAGAATTTGCCAAACCCCACAGTGAAACCTCGGACGTCCCTCCCTCCCAGGATCTCTGCAACAAACTCGGCTCCTTTTTCCATCACAAGATCGAGACTCTTTATGACAACTTCTACGAACAGAACCAAGGCACACACACCACACCAGCTCCATCAACGCCACCCAGCCGACAATCACCGCCTGGACCCTGGTCACCACAGAAGACACTGCAAAGACCATGAGGAGCATTCACTCAGGAGCCCCCACTGACCCTTGCCAGTCGCACAACCTCAACAGAGCCTCCTCTGCTATAGCACCTGAACTACGACGTACAATCAACTGCTCCCTCGAAACAGGCACCTTCCCCCATGACTGTAATTGTGCAGAAGTAAAACCTCTCTTCTAGAAGCCCTCCGCAGACCCAACAGACCTCAGGAACCACAGACCCATCTCCCTCCTCCCCTTCACCTCTAAAGTCACCAAACTTCATAGAATACAACTTGATCCGCAACACTTCTCACTCCGGATTCCACAGTAACCACAGCACCAAGACTGCCCTCCTAGCCCCCACAGATGGCATCCACATTCTCCTCAAACAAGGCCATGTGGCAGCACTCATCCTACTAGACCTCTCAGCAGCCTTCAACACAGTCTCCCACTGCCCTCTAGCTGCCAGACTCCACGACACTGGCATTCAGGGAACTGCCCTAGACTAGATCCACTCCTTCCTTGCCGACAGAACCCAAAAGATAAGACCTCTGCCCTTCCTCTTCGAATCCACAGAGATCAGATGAGGAGTTCCCCATGCTCCTCACTCAGCCTCACGCTCTTCAACATCATCATGACTTCTCTCGCAGCCATCGTCAGGAAATACAGACTCAGCATAGTATCCTACGCCGATGACACCCAGCTCATCCTCTCCCTCACCAAGGAACACAACATCACCAGGCACAGCTTCCAGGAAGGAATGAAGGAAGTCACATACTGGCTGAGCAGCAGCTGCCTGAAGCTCAACTTCGAGAAGACAGAAGTCCTCGGAACCAACCCCTCCACGTGGAATGACATCTGGTGGCCAAGCACCTTCGGCAACCCTCACATCCCCATGGACCACGCCCGAAACTTTGGCATCATACTTGACTCCTCTCTCACCATTAACTGACAGATCAACGCCATCTCTTCCAGGTGCTTCAACACCCTCCGCACACTCCGCAAGACCTTCAAGTGGATCCCCCCAAAGCCAGGAAGACCGTCACCCACGCACTCTTAACAAGCAGACAGGACTATGGAAACACCCTCTACACCAGAATTAACACATCTCTACTCCACAAACTCCAGACCGTCCAGAAAGCCGCAGCCAGCCTTGTTCTTATATCCCACGACAAGACCACATCACCCAACACCTACGAGACTTCCATTGGTTCCCCGTCCAAAAGAGAGTGCCCTTCAAGCTGCTCACTCAGGCCCACAAATCCCTCTACAACATCGGACCCCGACACATCAATGAAAGAATTTCCATCCACGCCCCCAAGAGAAACCTCCACTCTGCCGACCTCGCCCGGCCGAAATTCGAGTACTCCTGTATCCAGGTACGACAGATACCTGCAGTGTTGGTAATTCGGGTACTTCTGTACACTGGTATTAGAGATACCAGCCCTGTCGGTAATTTGGGTACTCCTGCATCCCGATATTACAAATATCCACAGGGTCAGTAATTCGGGAAGCGCGATGTAATATACAGAGCCCAGATGTAATCAGAGCTCCACTGGTTTGCGTCATGTGGTGAAATTGCTTCTCTCTTTCTTACCCTGCCCTGTGGAATTTGTGCCGGTGTCAGCGGATTGGCTTTGAGTGAAAAGAGGAGTAGTGACTAATATCAAATCCCGCCCTTATAAAATTCATCCTGTAAAAGGGAATGGAGTCACTTTACAGAACCAAGAGATTCACAGACTCATCAATAATTCCTGTTTGTTTTACTTTTTATAAGTTATGTAAATGTTTTGTAAATATCAAAGTATTATAGGAAGTCAGAAATGGATGAAACGTACATTGTTTTTCAACAGACGTGGAACTTTGTAATATGGGACAGGAGTACTGAGGCTTTTTGCGGTTGTAAAGAGTCTGGCTCGTTTAATCGGGTCATTTGCGACAACAAAAAAGGCCTCTGATGTGTAACAAACACAAATTGGAATTTAGTAACACATTAACAAATCGCAATTTTTGTTTCCGAGAATATACTGAATAGGTATCTGGAAGAGGCGTGTTTAGGGCGTCCCTTTCAAATACTGAGTTGGAATGGTGAGGTAAGATGTAAGACCATTTCATTTTGTGAGTCTCTAATTGCTATTTTCCCAAAGGGGTTGCAAATTACCTACCGCATCATTTTTTAAGCCCATAGGACCACTGCCTGCTCTTAAAAAATGTTGGTGCCCACATTGACAAAGAGGAAGGGGTCTCTTGGGGACCCGTTTCTGTTTGAAAATGGGTTACCACCAAATCGAATTTGGTGGTAAACTGTGATTGCTTTGAGACCGCATTCCTATCGCAAAACAATCGTACATGCACTTGTGACTCGCAATTAGGAAAGGACGCTCTAGGCATGCCCCTTCCTAATACCGACTAGCCTACATAATTATGCTGGTTGGTAATAGGTTACCGGCTCGAAAAATAGGGTTAATACAAGCCAAACAACTTTTTAGCGGTCGCAAACTGCACAATTCTTCTTTAGTGACTACTAAAATGTGGGCTACATGTGGCCAAGATGCAATAATCTTTTGCAACCGAAATCCGGTCGCAAAACAATTAATATATTACCAACCACATAAATGTAGTGGTAACCCATCCTCAATCAGGAAGGGGGTTCTAAATGGGACCCCATTTCCTTTGTGATTGTTGACAAAAAGATTTTTAGGTCGACGCGGCATTTGACACCGTCTCCCACAACACCCTCATCAACAGACTCTACAGCATAGGCATACAGCAAGATGCCGTCAAGTGGATCACCTCTTTCCTTACAGGCCGCACACAGAGCATCCCACTGCCTCCATTCACCTTTGCACCCAAAGATATCATATGCGGCATACCACAAGGATCATCCTTCAGCCCCACCCTGCTCAACGCCTCTCGCAGACATCGTCAGATGCCACGGACTCAACATACTCTCTGTTGGACCCGGCCTCATGGCGTGGTCCTACCCCTCCCGCATGGCGGGCCCGGGACGACATCGGCCCTCCATCGACCCGCTGTCGCCCCCCCTGACACTACCCTTCATGAACCCTCGACGAGAGCAGCCCCCCTGGCAACCCACGGCTCTCCCCTCCGGAACCCGGCGAACCCTGCTCGCCCCAACTCTGCAGGTCCGGCTACCACTCCGGGCCACCATTTCAGGCCCGACTCCATCTTGGGCCCATCACGTCCCGAGCACGTGGCCTCGGCCCGACCCCGGCCGCGGCCCAGCGAAGCCCCGACATAGAGGCACCAAGATCCACCCAGGTGGTAGAGTGGCCACTTGACGGATCCCGGAGGAGGGGAGCTTCGATGGCCCTCCAGCCATCCCCGGACTCCTAGTATCGATCGCCCTCTGGCCTCCCTGGGCACTGGCTCCGCCCCCCTGCTGGGTGTCTGGACACTCTCATCCCGGCCCCTCTGACCCCCAGGCGCGAGGGTCCGGACATCAAAGGACTCCAGTCCTATATCTGGGCCAGCCCTGGATTAGGACTCCAGTTGTATCTTGGAGTCGAAGCCCTGCTGACCTCGTCGCGGCTGATCCTGATAAGAGCTCTTGCACCTGGAACCTGAAACTATCTTCGAGGCCCTGCTGACGCTGTCGCGGCCTGACCACGCTGAACCATCTTTGAGACCCTGCTGACGCTGTCGTGGCCTGACCACGCTGAACCATCTTCGAGGCCCTGCTGACGCTGTCGCGGCCTGACCACGCTGAACCATCTTCGAGGCCCTGCTGACGCTGTCGCGGCCTGACCACGCTGAACCATCTTGGAGGCCCTGCTGACGCTGTCGCGGCCTGACCACGCTGAACCATCTTCGAGGCCCTGCTGACGCTGTCGTGGCCTGACCACGCTGAACCATCTTCGGAGCCCTGCTGACGCTGTCGCGGCCCGACATCGCTGAACTATCCTCAGAGCCCTGCGGACGCTGTCGCTGCTCCTTGTACCCCCCCAGCTCGAGGATTGAGAGCTGGGCGCAGGGCATCCTCATACCAGTTGGTACCAAGACTGTCCCGCTACCCCTTTTCCCTGATACCAAGACTTTAAGGATCCCTCGATCCCTTTGTATCTATTGCCACGAGAACTTGCCTTTATTCTTTACATAAAGACTGTTAAGAATCTACTCTCGTGTGGTGTCCCTCTGTAGTGGTGTGATTGCTCGGCTGTTACGATTGTAGGAGAGGAGCCTCGCCAAGGAGGCCTCTCGACGGCGCTCGGCCTAGTTCATAAGGAGAGGTGGGTCTCGGGGTGGACAGTCAGACATATTCTGTCTCCCCTGGGATCGCCTTTCTAACATTGGTGGCAGGCGACGGGATCCGAGCCGACGCAAATCGTACAGCGAGTAACTCGCCCACTACTAACAGAGACACACAGCAACCATGAGTACTAAAGAAGCCGGAACGACCCCACAGTTCCAAAAGGAACTATTGGAGGAGTACACCCATAAAGAACTCAAACAATTTTGCAAAGACTTAGGTATCGCTACCACCGGACTAAGCACCAAAGAAGATTTTAAAGAAGCGCTGCAAACATGGGTGGAGGCCGGAGCGACCCCACCCCAAACTGACGGTGACACTGTCCAAGAAGTGCCCCCGAGAACCATAACAGCCCCGGCGGAAGAAAGAACCGCCAACAGAGACACGGCCCTCTCCCCCCGAAGACGCCCAAGAGCGGGAGAGGAGCCGGCTCCATGAGTTGGAGCTCGCCCGACTCCGGCTGGACGGAGAACTCCAACTAGCGGAAAAGAAAATGCCCATTGAGCAACTATGACTGCAAGGAGACCTGGAGGAGAGACGGAGGCAGAGAGAATTGGAAGAAAAGAAACTCACGTTCGAGCACGAGCGTGGCCTCAAAGAACTAGAGATCAAGGCCAAGAGCGAAGAAGCTGGCGCCACTGTGAACCGAAGCCCCCCACCTCCTGCCGACACGAAGGTCCACATTCCCAAGGATGTCGTCAAAGACTACTATAAAAATGACGACATCCAGCAGTGGTTTAAGGCCTACGAAGTCGCCATGACCGCGCACCGCATACCTCGAAAAGATTGGGGTGCCGGCTTATGGGGGAAGTTCGTCAGCGAAGGAAGAGACACCCTGCTGGAACTGGCCGAAGACGTGATGTTCTCCTATGATCACATGAAGGACGCCCTGCTCACCCGTTATGGTCTCACTCCTGAGATGTACCGGCAGAGATTCAGAGACTGTAAAAAGATCCCCGGTACCACATGGGTGGAATACGTGAACTTTTATAGCAGGGCACTGGAAGGGCGGATCAAGGGCAGCAAAGTGACCACCTACGAGCAGCTTTTCGATCTCATCGTATGGGAGCACAACTGCTTTGTCGAGCTCAGGCAGCATCTACTCGACAGCAAACTGACCGAGCCACGGAAACTCGCCATCGAGGCCGATCGATGGGTGAGCACCCGGGTCCCCCGGACCCTGATAGGAGAATCAGGACGGAATGCCCAGGGGCACCCCCGCCAGCGAGGCGGCGGAGGAGGCCAGAACCGGAACCGAGACTTCCCGTCTGCGCCGCCCCGGAGTCTGCCCCGGGGGTCACCCAGAATAACACTTCGCCATCCCTGACCAGAAGAGGGGGCCCCCCCAGCACGGCTGGGGCCCCGGCCGAACATTACCTGCCACAGATGCCAGCGGCCAGGGCACTTTGCCAGTGACCCCCACTGTCCAATGAACCAGCGTCCCGGCACCACCGGGCCTCCGACCCGCCAGCTCGCTGCCGCAGCCCTGGGGGACGGAGAAGAAGAAGAAGAGGCCTATAACGAGGACCAGACCGAGTGGGAGCCGGCCGCCATGGCCCTAGTCTGTCTGGGCGAGAGAGACATGGTCCCCCGGGCCCCTCTCCCGAGCAACACCCAAAAATACCGTCAGTGGGTCAACATTAATGGGCGACGGGCCGAAGCACTCCGTGACACTGCAGCCAGTGTGACGGCCGTCCGCTGCCACTTGGTGACTCCCGAACAGATCCTACCGAATGTGCTGTGCCCCGTGCTGGCTGCCGACAATTCCGAGACCTTGTGCCAGATGGCCCGGATCCCCTTCGAGTGGGGAGGGGTGTCGGGCATGCTAAAGGTGACCGTCCGGGACGACGCCCCCGTGGACTGCCTCCTCGGAAACGACCTCGAGAGTTCCCCCTGGGCCCAAGTCGAGCGGAGAGAGCATCTGGGAATGCTGGGACTACCCGAGTGGGTCTGCGCGACCACCCGATCCATGGCAGCCCAGGCCCCGGCGTCGACCGAGGCCGCCCCGACCGAATAGCCGGAGTGGCCCGCGCCATCACCGCCCGCCGTCAATGAAGAAACCGACCCTGAGTCCGAGCCACCGGAGCCACCGGAACCCAACCGCGAAGATATCGCCGAGCTCGGCGACATCCCTGAACTAGCCCAATGGCGCCAGGAGGGTGGTCCCACCGAGAACAATTCCGGCAGGAACAGAAGGCCTGTCCCTCCCTCGAGGGAACCCGGCAGCAAGCCACAGCTCAAGCCGCCGGGGACACCTCGGGGCCCCACTGGGTCTACTGGGACCACGGCCTCCTATACAGCAAGCAGAAAATTGCCGAACTAGGGGCCAGCCGAGTGTTGGTGGTCCCCCTACGATTCAGAGACTTCCTCTTAAACTTGGCACACGACGTGCCCCTCGCCGGGCACCTGGGGCAGGACAAAACCTACAGCCACCTGGTGACCCATTTTTACTGGCCAAAAATGCACAACGATGTGCACAATCACTTCAGAACCTGTCCAATCTGTCAAGTCAGCGGAAAGAGCGGGGGGAAAGTCAAGGCCCCGCTCCAACCCTTTCCCGTGGTGACCACCCCCTTCGAGCGAGTGGGGATCGACATCGTGGGGCCCCTGGACTCCCGCACCTCTCAGGGACACTGCTTCATCCTCGTCCTGGTGGACCATGCCACTCGCTACCCAGAAGCCATCCCCCTCCGGACCATAACGGCCCCCGTGGTGGGCCGGGCGCTGATGGGGATCTTCTCCAGAGTAGGATTCCCCCGAGAGGTCGTGAGTGATCGGGGCACAAACTTTATATCCAAATATATGCGGTCCCTGTGGCAACAGTGCGAGGTCACATATAAGTTCACCACCCCGTATCACCCCCAAGGGAATGGACTTGTAGACGGTTTAACCGAACACTCAAGGGGATGATCAAGGGCCTGGAAGAGCCCCTACGCCGCAAATGGGACGTCCTGCTGCCCTGCCTCCTGTTTGCCTATCGGGAGGTACCCCAGTCCCTGGGGTTCAGCCCCTTTGAACAATTGTACGGGCACCCTGTCCGAGGTCCCCTCAGCCTGGTCAAAGAAGGCTGGGAGACTACAGTCCGAGATGCTCCGCCTGATGTCTACCGGTACCTCCTGACCCTCCGAAATCAGACTCGGAAGTTCCGGGAACTTGCCGAGGCCAACCTTGAGGCCAGTCAGGAGGAGATGAAACGCTGGTATGACCAGAACACCTCGTCCATTGAGTTCGAACCGGGCCAGCAGGTCTGGGTCATGTCCCCGGTCGAACCGTGTGCCCTCCAGGACAAATGGACGGGGCCCTTCAAAGTGGTGGAGCGCAAGAGCCCCGTCACCTACCTGGTGGACATGGAATCCCCCAGGAACCCCCTCCGGGTTCTGCACGCCAACCGGCTCAAGCCTCACTTTGCCGGCAAGGAGCTGAGCCTGCTGCTAGCTACGGATGACGGAGCCGAAGACGACTCCGAGCCCCTGCCCGACCTCCTGAAGTGCTCTGAAAAAGACGGCTTCGTCGAGGGAATCCCCCTCTCCTCCGCCCTGACCCCGGAACAGCGCCAGGACTGCCAAGAGCTGCTGGGGCAGTTTGCGGACCTGATTTCACTCACTCCCAGAGTCACACAGTGGTGTGTCCACGATGTCGACACCGGGGACAGCCCGCCCGTGCGACACCGGGCCTACCGAGTTCCCGACCGAATTCGGGCCTGCATCCAGTCCGAAGTTGCCAAGATGCTAGCCCTGGGGGTGGTCGAGCCCTCCGACAGTCCCTGGGCCAGGTCCCTAAAGCCGCCGCCCCCGGCGCCCCTCCGGAACTCAGGTTTTGTGTTGACTACCGGGGGCTGAATTCCGTTACCAAGACCGACGCCCATCCCATCCCCCGGGCCGATGAACTGATCGATCGCCTGGGGGCCGCCAGGTACCTCAGCACCTTCGACCTCACGGCCGGGTATTGGCAGATCGGCCTCACCCCTGGTGCCAGAGGCTGGTGAATAAGGTGCTGGCGGGGCTAGAAGAGTTCAGTACCTCATATCTGTACAATATTGTGGTGTACAGCCTCCACTGGAACGAGCACCTGAAGCACCTCTGGGAGGTCCTGACGGCCCTCCGACGGGCCGGACTAACAATAAAAGCAAGCAAGTGCCAGATAGGCCAAGGGTCTGTGACCTATCTGGGGCACCAAGTCGGGAGCGGCCATGTGGCTCCCCTCCAACCAAAGATCGATGCCATCGTGGCCTGGGAGCCCCCGGTCACCCAGACAGCAGTCCGAGCCTTCCTGGGGCTCACTGGATATTATCGGCGCTTCATAAAAGACTATGGGAGCATCGTGGGGCCCCTCACTGAACTGACCTCCAAAAGGCAACCACAGAAGGTACACTGGACCCCCGAGTGGCAGACGGCCTTCGAGACTTTGAAAACTGCCATGTGCACCGCCCCTGTGCTCCAAGCCCCTGACTACAGCCAAGAGTTTGTGGTCCAAACCGACGCCTCGGAGCACGCATCGGGGCGGTCCTATCACAAGTTAACCCCGAGGGGGTTGACCATCCTGTGGCCTTCATCAGCCGGCGACTGCTGGCTAGAGAACAACGATGGAGCACCATCGAGAGAGAAGCCTTCGTCGTCGTATGGGCCCTAAAGAAACTCCGGCCCTACCTCTTCGGCACCCACTTCCAGGTCCAGACCGACCACCGGCCTCTGCGGTGGCTGATGCAGATGCGTGGCGAGAACCCAAAGCTGCTGCGATGGTCCATCTCCCTGCAAGGGATGGACTTCACTGTGGAGCATCACCCTGGCAACGACCACGCCAATGCTGATGGCCTGTCTCGCTTCTTCCGCCTCGGCGAGGAGAACCCCCAAGAAGATGGGTGACTCTCCCTGCCTTCAGCTGGAGGGGGCGTGTGTTGGACCCGGCCTCGTGGCGTGGTCCTACCCCTCCCGCATGGCGGGCCCGGAACGACATCGGCCCTTCATCAACCCGCTGTCGCCCCCCCTGACACTACCCTTCATGAACCCTCGACGAGAGCAGCCCCCCTGGCAACCCACGGCTCTCCCGTCTGGAACCCGGCGAACCCTGCTCGCCCCAACTCTGCAGGTCCGGCTACCACTCCGGGCCACCATTTCAGGCCCGACTCCATCTTGGGCCCATCACGTCCCGAGCACGTGGCCTCGGCCCGACCCCGGCCGCGGCCCAGCGAAGCCCCGACATCGAGGCACCAAGATCCACCCAGGTGGTAGAGTGGCCACTTGACGGATCCCGGAGGAGGGGAGCTTCGATGGCCCTCCAGCTGTCCCCGGACGCCTAGTATCGATCGCCCTCCGGCCTCCCTGGGCGCTAGCTCCGCCCCCCTGCTTGGTGTCTGGACACTCTCATCCCGGCCCCTCTGACCCCCAGGCGCGAGGGTCCGGACATCAAAGGACTCCAGTCCTATATCTGGGCCAGCCCTGGATTAGGACTCCAGTTGTATCTTGGAGTCGAAGCCCTGCTGACCTCGTTGCGGCTGATCCTGATAAGAGCTCTTGCTCCTGGAACCTGAAACTATCTTCGAGGCCCTGCTGACGCTGTCGCGGCCTGACCACGCTGAACCATCTTCGAGGCCCTGCTGACGCTGTTGCGGCCTGACCACGCTGAACCATCTTCGAGGCCCTGCTGACGCTGTCGCGGCCTGACCACGCTGAACCATCTTCGAGGCCCTGCTGATGCTGTCGCGGCCTGACCACGCTGAACCATCTTTGAGGCCCTGCTGACGCTGTCGCGGCCTGACCACGCTGAACCATCTTCGGAGCCCTGCTGACGCTGTTGCGGCCTGACATCGCTGAACTATCCTGAGAACCCTGCGGATGCTGTTGCGGCTCCTTGTACCCCCCCAGCTCGAGGATTGAGAGCTGGGCGCAGGGCATCCTCATACCAGTTGGTACCAAGACTGTCCCGCTACCCCTTTTCCCTGATACCAAGACTTTAAGGATCCCTCGATCCCTTTGTATCTATTGCCACGAGAACTTGCCTTTATTCTTTACATAAAGACTGTTAAGAATCTACTCTCGTGTGGTGTCCCTCTGTAGTGGTGTGATTGCTCGGCTGTTACGATTGTAGGAGAGGAGCCTCGCCAAGGAGGCCTCTCGACGGCGCTCGGCCTAGTTCATAAGGATAGGTGGGTCTCGGGGTGGACAGTCAGACATCTTCTGTCTCGCCTGGGATTGCCTTTCTAACACTCTCCTTCACAGACAGGCACCCAAATGATCCTCTCGCTCACTAAAGACCCTTCCAACGCCAAAGCCTACTTCTGCAACGCCATGACCAACGTAGCCAAATGGATGAGAGACAACTGTCTCCAACACAACTCCAGCAAAACTGAAGGACTGATCTCGGGCAGTTCACCGAGACATGGGACCACAGCTGGTGGCCGGCAGAATTCGGACCGACACAAATACCGATCGATCATGTACACAACTACGGCACCATCCTCGACAGCTAATTGGCCATGAAACGACAAGTCAACGCAGTCTCCTCCTCCTGCTTCCACACATTCCGCGTGCTCCGCAGAATCTTCAGATAGATCCCAACCAACACCAGAAAGACCGTCACCCAGGCCCTCATCACCAGCCGCCTCGATTACGGCAACGCCCTCTATGCCGGCATCTTCACCCAGCTCTTCAGAAGACTCAAGACCATACAGAACGCTGCAGCTCTTTCTCCGACATTACTGCGTAGACCTGGAACGACCTTCCCCTCCAAACTCAGTACAGCCTCCTCGCTGGCAGACTTCAGAAAAAGACTCAAGGCCTGTTCTTCGATGGAGACACAGCGCCCAGATACCCCTAGGGGTGAGAGTGGTGCAGTCTACAAATGCTGTTTGATTGTTTGATTACATTTAGGTGTGGCCAGTAAGGGGCAATTGGGGATTTTTTTTTATAATTTAATGAATTGTTACCCAAGAGCTCACAAAGCATTTGTACGAAATGTTTCGGGACAGGTGTAGAGTTTGCAACCCAGGCTCCAGTGTCTAGGCCCAAAAGCCTGTTTACGTAGAAGGTCGCTGCTCCAGGGTGGGAACAGCGTTTACAACGCCACTTTTACCACGCACTACCTTTACCACGCAACTTTTACAACGCAAGTCGTTACAACGACTTGCGCTGGGGGGCGCTGTAGGCTTGGGAATAGTTTAATTTACTATCCAACTCCTTCCCTACTATCCACAGGGACTGGAGTTGGAATAGTAAATTAAACTGTTCACTATCCAACGCCCCCCAACGCAAGTCGTTGTAATGACTTGCGTTGTAAAAGTTGCGTGGTAAAGGAATGCGTTGTAAAAGCATGCATAGTAACGACATACATCCGCTCCAGAGAGCTGCTGTGACAGTCAGTATGTGCGTTGATACAGGATTACAACCTCACATTGACGCAGCTCGGCCCCCCTGACTGCTGAGCAGGTTTGGGGGCTCCCAGTCCAGATGTGCTGCCTGAAGCAGCCCCCTCCCCTCCCCTCTGTGCAGGCAGCTGCTGAGAGATCCCACCAGCAGCCCTCCCTTTGAAGTGCTTGCTAAGCAGGGAGAGTCCAGCTCGCATGGATGGGCAGCAGGCATGCTGAGGCTGTCATTCCTGCTCTGATGGGCACTGTTCAAGTGCCTTACCAGGTGCTTGTGCCAGGCATTCAGGAGGGACCATGGGTCATCAGCCTCTCTGACTGGCAGCCTTCTGCCCAGTTTTCACCGATTCACCCACTTGACATTGCTGTGCGCCCAACAAGTGCTTGAGATGGAAACACAGGGCCCGATTCACAGAACTAACTTAAGACAAAATCCTAAATTTACTATCATTTTGGTATTCACAGAAGGCATTTAGGACTCCTAACTTCTGTGAATACCGAAATGAGTAAGTGCCTTCTGTGAATACCGAAATGAGTAAGTGCCTTCTGTGAATACCAAAATTAGTAAGTGCCTTCCGTGAATACCAAAATGAGTAAGTGCCTTCCGTGAATACCAAAATGAGTAAGTGCCTTCCGTGAATACCAAAATGAGTAAGTGCCTTCTGTGAATACCGAAATGAGTAAGTGCCTTCCGTGAATACCAAAATGAGTAAGTGCCTTCCGTGAATACCAAAATGAGTAAGTGCCTACCGTGAATACCAAAATGAGTAAGCGCCTTCTGTGAATACCGAAATGAGTAAGTGCCTTCTGTGAATACCGAAATGAGTAAGTGCCTTCTGTGAATACCAAAATGAGTAAGTGCCTTCCGTGAATACCAAAATGAGTAAGTGCCTTCTGTGAATACCGAAATGAGTAAGTGCCTTCCGTGAATACCAAAATGAGTAAGTGCCTTCCGTGAATACCAAAATGAGTAAGTGCCTTCTGTGAATACCGAAATGAGTAAGTGCCTTCTGTGAATACCGAAATGAGTAAGTGCCTTTCCGTGAATACGAAAATGAGTAAGTGCCTTCCGTGAATACCAAAATGAGTAAGTGCCTTCCGTGAATACCGAAATGAGTAAGTGCCTACTGTGAATACCGAAATGAGCAAGTGCCTTCCGTGAATACCAAAATGAGTAAGTGCCTTCTGTGAATACCAAAATGGTAGTAAGTTTAGGATGTTGTCTTAAGTTAGTTCTGTGAATCGGGCCCACAGTCATGCAGGTCCCTTTACCAGAGGAGCTGCCTGCTTCTGAGAAGGGCTAGCAGTCTCAAAGTACAAGTATTTCACCTCTGCTGAGAAGTGCTGGTACTCTCCTCCTCAAAGTAAAGAAGTGTCGGTACCCAGTACCTCACGGTGCCGGTCCATGTTACCCTACTAACGGACACAGTTGTAAAACAGCTACAGTGCCCCCTGGATAGTATTTACTTCTCCAGCCAGTCATGAGGTGGGTTGATGTGAGTGGGACCACAGTGACCCTGGATCATCTCCAAAGAGCATCCTGCTTCAGTTGGTCCTGTTCGACCACTCTGCTGTCTAACATACTGCGGATGATACCCCCGGCCTCAGAGCGTGGACAGCCGCGGCGGCAGGTCAGGAAGCAGCTGTTGTCTCAGAGGTATATTTTGGGGTACAGAAGGGTCCAGAGGTATATTTCGGGGTACAGCAGGGTCCATTATTTTTAAGAATCATACAGGGCCCATATATACATAAGAGGAACAGCACGAGGAGCAGCATTGCAAGCTTTACTCACACGGACAGTCACAACACGAGGCGGGGTAGTGTGAGCTTTACTCATACACGGAACAGGCACAGCGTGGGGGCAGCAGTGAAGCTTTACTCACACAAAGATCAGGCACAACAAGAAGAGGGGTAGTGTGAGCTTTACCCATGTACAGAACATGCATGGAGGACGAGGAGTAATACCAACAGGTTGAAGAGGAGGAGAGGAAGAGGGGGACCAGGGCCTACAACCAGTATGATGGCTCAGACGTGGCCCTACAGAGGGAGGTTGAGGACTTAGAAGGTGGTACTGGAGCGAGTCCTGGCCATGGTACGAGGTGGTTGTGAGTCAGGGCATCGGTTGATGGTTTCCCAGCTATAGCAGCCTGTCTCATGTTGGGAAGGTCCGAGCCTGTTGGCTATTAGGGGCGTGCTGCATCCTAGCTTGTGACGGTGTGGGCCGGAAGCATGTGGTTTTGCAGTGCTGGGAAGCACGGTGAAGGTGGCAGGTGCGCTGAAGAAGTGTCATATCCTGCTCAGGAGAGAGACTGGTGAAGGTAGTTCTGGGGTCTGGACCGGTGTTGGAGATGGCTGAAGCCTTCGCCGTGGGTGCACAGAGACTGGTCAGACCATGCATCAACAAATATAACCGTAGCCAACACGTTTCGTCCTCTCAGACTTCTTCAGGGCAAAAAGTGTGTTGGCCTTTTATCCTGTGTAGTATCACCGATGTTCAATCCTCTTTCTTAAAGTGGTATTGGTAGACACCTGATCAATGTAACAATTCTTCCTACGTCTAGGTATTAAAGGATATGGCAATTTTCTGGTAAGCAATCTTCTAGTGTGATTCAACCTCTAGCCTGGATAAAACATGACAATGGGTGTTATAACAAGACAATGGGTGTTATAACATGACAATGGGTGTTATCCCCTTCTGCAACCTTGTGATTCATAGAGCCCGGTTATTCACCACGTTTTCTTACTTTTTGCCCGGAAGAAGTCCGAGAGGGCGAAACGCGTTGGCTATAGTTTTACTTGTCAAGGTCAGAAGCCGGCACCAAGGTTCTTAAGGGGGGTTCAAGTCACGGCATTCGGAGGGTTGCAGCGGCATGGGCGAAGCTCGTTGAATACCTTTGAGGAGGGTACAGTGTGGCAGCTGGGGCTTGTCCTGGGGGATTGTAAACCTGGTGCACATGGTGGTTCCAGGGTGAGTAATGCCTCCCTCCCTGCCCCCCAGGCAGAATCTCGTCGGGTACGAGCCTTTGCGCTAGGAGCAACTTGAAGCAGGAAGCAGGCTGCAAAAAAGGCGCGGAAAGATACAAGGGGGACGAACTGGAGAGAGGGGTAAACGTCCTTTACGACGCAACTTTTACCACACAGTGCCTTTACAACGCAGGTTTTTCAACGCAAGTCATTACAACGAATTGCGCTGGGGGGCGCTGGATAGTGCAATAGTTTAATTTACTACCCAACACCTTCCCTACTATCCACGGCGACTGGAGTTGGAATAGTAAATTAAACTATTCACTATCCAGCACCCCCCAACGCAAGTCGTGGTAACGACTTGCGTTGAAAAACCTGCGTTGTAAAGGCATGCGTGGAAAAAGCATGCGTTGTAACGACATACATCCGCAGAAAGGTGGCATTGGCAGTGGGGCCACAGTGCTGGCTCTCACCAGTGCCCATGCAGGGCGCGCCCTAATAAGGGGGCAGAGAGGCCCAGGTGGGCGCACGAGGTGTTACACGGAGGCCCCGGGCACTGTTTGCCCCGTGCACAGGGTGACCAGGCGTCCATTGGCTCCACTGTGCCCAAAGAGGGCACACTGCCGGGCTGCCGCCTGGGCTCCTGTGGGTGACGTCACCTCGCCCAGACGGGAATGGTCAACTGGCAGTGCCTGGAACGCGCGTCCTGCAGCTGCTACGAGGCAGGGCTGGAGCTCCCAGCAGCAGGTCCGCTGCTTGCAAAAAAAGAAAATAAAACCCCGGATTATCTGACGCTGACCCTTGCACGGGGGTTATTAGATGTTTTATTCACATCAGGGAGGGTTTTCCGTCCCGGTGGGGGCCCCGCTCTCTGTGAACAGAAACTAATGAAAAGATTCTTGTCTGAGAGAAGGGGGGGAGGGGTCCACGGGACCCCGTCCCAGGTTCAAAGCCGCCCCCTGAGGGGTGTGGCGCCAGCAGGGCTGGCATTCCTCTCTGGAGGGCAGAGGGTGGTGCCCTGTGAGCAGCGAGGGCTTCGAGGCGCTAGAAGGGATGCCGTCTTAGCACTATAGTGCTATTCCAGTCACTCGGTGTGAACCAAACAATTCACCAAACCCTGTTGTATTTATTAAAATAATATTACCTGGAGGGATCTGTCTGACTGATGGGGGTCTACACGAGGTGACCCTTGAAGCCAGGGAGGGGGTGGGGGGCAGGACAGGGGCGTTAGGAGGGACAGGGTCGTAACGCGGCCCATGCACGGGGGCCCTCAAACCCCTTAACCATTCAGCCAAGGTCTATACATATTTGTGAGATATGGGAGACTTGGGGGCCCCTTGTCATATTCTGCCTTTGCATCATGCGACTGGTGCAAAGCAGTAACTTGGGGCCTCATTTATGAAAAGTGACGCATCGCTGCGTGAAAACAGCGATGCGTCACTTCTCAGTGCGCCCTCCTTGCGACACTAACGATGCGTCATATTTACTGTATGACGCATCATGTCGCAAGGAGTTACAGATACGTGAGTATTTCTGGCGTATCTGGAGGCGCAAAAGTGACGCATTGCTGGAGTGTGTCACAAAAGTGACGCAACTCCAGCAATGTGTCCTTGTATGGGGCATCAGGTGCTTTTGAAAGATGAACATGGCGCCCCCACCCCAAGTCAGCGCTCGTACCGCCCTAGAGCCGGCCCTGCAAAAGTTGTTTTCAGTATTTGTAGCATACTACTGATGGTACATTAGGTTCTGAAACCGAGTTACTAGCGCAGAGGAGCCTAGTATTTGAATGAGCACTTATCACAAGAAGCAAACGCGTTATGAAGCTAGCTATCACCTGATGTAGCTTCTGCTAATCCACGCATCATTTATATGTTTAGACTCAAATTTAATTGTTGAATACGGAGGAGTTAAAATTGTTGGGCGTAGGAGACCAAAAATGTAAAGCCCTGCTTATTGTACGCATTCGATACTAAGGAGTTAAACCCTCCAATCTCTCACGTCACAATGCCCTGGGCCTGCACAATGCACCCTTACTTAAGTTTGACAGAAAGACGGAGCCAGCGCGCGGTGTTTCAATATTATGAGCACGCAGCCAATGGATTTAAGGATTGCATGCAATTAAAACGACTGGACGGTGTCTGGTCCAGTCGTGAATACACTCACCTGCGGGCGGCAGTCCAGACAGGGGGAATTTAATTAGGGGGTGTCTCGCTCTTCCCAGTCTCTCCCTGGCCTCTGAGATGCCTGCCTCGCCTCCTCGACCTCGGAGTCACACTGCGCGCACTTTTAATTGCGTGAGCCAAATGCGCATGAGCATCACAGGCAGCAGACCCCACAACAGCGCGCAGACGCGGAGGAGGTGACATCTGCGCGCTGCCTGCGTCTACGTCACTCATCATTATCAATGATCACATGGTGAGGTGTTTTTTAAAATAAATTATAACAAGTCCGGTATAGTAGGCTGCCTGCTAATGCCTAAATAAAATAAAAATCGGCCGACGGGTCACTGCTCACGTCAGGTCACAGAGGGTTGTTCTTAATGCAATGTTATGTTTAACTTTACTTTGTACGGTCGGTCTGACACAGCCAAATCGGCCCCCAGCAACAGAACCGGCCCCCCATCATAAAACCGGCCCCCACCCCATCCAGCCTACCGGGGAATTGCCCAGTGCCTGGAATTGTCAGTCCGGCCCTGGTTCAGACCCAGCCACATGCAAATCAGTGTGACCCTGTGCCTCATGGGAACCGTTCAGCCCGAACTGCCAAGCCATGCCTTCCCAGGACCAGTAAACTCACTGCAAGAGCCTATCCACAGAAGGTAGTGAAACAAGCACATAAGCGTGCACTCAACACTCCAAGAGAAGCCTTACTTGAAAGACAGACCAGAGAACAGAAAGGAATGCATCCCGGTGGTCACTACTTTTGGCCCCCATTCTACGAAGATTCACCAGATAATTAGGAAGCACTGGCATCTGCTGAGTACCAATACTATGCAAACGGTCTTCCAGCCTGAGGGACCTTTTGGTCCACACACGACCGACACCACCGGGGAAAGACTCTGGCATCCCTCTGGGACACTATCTGTGTGGGGGGTGCACAGTGTGTGCACTCACTATCAAATCCAAAGCAATTACACGATCCAATGGGAAGACCTGGTATCTGAACAGTTTCAGTAACTGTAATTCCATCAATGTGATTTACAGACTTTCATGTCCGTGCGGTTTGCACTATATAGGTGTTGGACCCGGCCTCGTGGCGTGGTCCTACCCCTCCCGCGTGGCGGGTCCCGGACGACATCGGCCCTCCACAGAGCCCCGGGCGGCCCCTTCCGCCCGATCCTGCACGCACCAACACTACCGGTCCGGTTACCACCACGGGCCACCACACCGGCCTGACTCCATCATGGGCCCATCACGTCCTGAGCACGAGGCCTCGCCCGACTCCATCTTGGGACCACCACGTCACGAACACGTGGCCTCGGCCCCGGCCCAGGCCCCAGCGAAGCCCCGACATCGAAGCGCCAAGATCTACCCAGGTGGTCGAGTGGCCACTCGACAGATCCCGGAGGAAGGGGAGTTTCGATGGGCCTCCAACCGTCCCCGGACGCCTGGTATCGATCGCCCCCGGCATCCCTGGGTGTTGGCTCCACCCCCCTGCTGGGTGTCTGGACACCATCTTCCCGGCCCCTCTGGCCCCCAGGCGCGAGGGTCCGGACATCAAAGGACTCCAGTCCTATATCTGGGCCAGCCCCGGAGTAGGACGGCAGTTGTATCCTGGACTGGAAAGCCCTACTGACGCTGTCACGGCCGACACCAGAAGAACTCATTGTCCCTGTAACCCGAGGATATCCTGAGAGCCTGCTGGCGCTGCCGCGGCCCACCTTTGCCGAACCATCTTGAGAGCCTGCTGGCGCTGCCGCGGCCCACCTTTGCCGAACCATCTTGAGAGCCTGCTGGCGCTGCCGCGGCCCACCTTTGCCGAGCCATCTTGAGAGCCTGCTGGCGCTGCCGCGGCCCACCTTTGCCGAACCATCTTGAGAGCCTGCTGGCGCTGCCGCGGCCCACCTTTGCCGAGCCATCTTGAGAGCCTGCTGGCGCTGCCGCGGCCCACCTTTGCCGAACCATCTTGAGAGCCTGCTGGCGCTGCCGCGGCCCACCTTTGCCGAACCATCTTGAGAGCCTGCTGGCGTTGCCGCGGCCCACCTTTGCCGAACCATCTTGAGAGCCTGCTGGCGCTGCCGCGGCCCACCTTTGCCGAACCATCTTGAGAGCCTGCTGGCGCTGCCGCGGCTCGACCTCTCGGAACCCCCCGGCTCGAGGATTGAGAGCTGTGCGCAGGGTATCCCGTCCTACACCCCAACCGAGACTGTCCCGCTACCCTGACCCCCTTTTACGAGACTTTAAAGACCCCTCGGTCTACTTGTACATATCGCTGAGAACCAGCCACCTTTATTTCCTGATAAAGCTTACGAACTCGACCTCTGGTGTGGTGTCCATTTGTAGTGTTGTGGTTACTCTGCTGTACGATCCTAGGAGAGGGCCCTCACCCAGGAGGCCTCTCAGTAACGCTCGGCTACTTCTTGACGGAGAGGTGGACCTAGGGGTGGTCAGTCAGACATCTTCTGCCTCCCCCGGGGTTGCCTTTCTAACATTGGTGGCAGGCGACGGGATCCGAGCCGACGCAGATCATACAGAGAGTAATTCACTCACGACCATGACTACTCAGGAAACCAGACCGACTGCGGAATTCCAGAAAGAAAAGATGGAAGATTACAGCCACAAGGAATTAAAACAATTCTGCAAGGACCTAGGCATCGCTACCACGGGCCTCAACACCAAAGAGGACTTTAAATCAGCCTGCAAACCTGGGCGGACGCCGATAACGCGCCACCCCAGAACGAAGACAACCCGGGCCCGAACGGATGCCCGGAGACCGACGCGAACCCAGCGGGGGAAAGACCCGCAAACCTAGACACGGGCCTCCCCCACGGAGACGCCCGAGAACGAGAGAGGAACCGGCTCCACGAGTTGGAGCTCGCCAGACTCCGACAAGAAGGAGAGATACGGCTGGCAGAAAGGAAATTAGCCCTCGAGCAACTACGGCTGGAAGGAGACCTAGAGGAAAGGCGAAGACAACGAGACCTCGAGGAAAAGAAACTCGTGCTCGAACATGAGCGCGGCCTCAAAGAACTGGAAATCAAGGCCAAGACAAACGAAACCGGCACCGCCGGGGGCAAGACCTCACCCCCGCCGGTGGACACGAAGGTGCACATACCCAAGGAGGTTGTCAAAGAATACTATAAGAACGACGACATCCAACAGTGGTTCAAAGCCTACGAGGTCGCCATGACCGTCCATCGAGTACCCCTCAAAGACTGGGGCGCCGGCTTATGGGGAAAGTTCATCAACGAGGGGAGAGACGCCCTGCTAGAGCTCCCCGACGCCGAGATGACCTCGTACGAACACATGAAGACCGCCCTCCTCACTCGATACGGACTCACCCCCGAAATGTACCGGCAGCGATTCCGAGACTGTAAAAAAATCCCCGGTACCACTTGGGTGGAGTACGTGAACTTTTACAGCAGAGCCTTCGAAGGGTGGATCAGAGGCTGCCAGGTCACCACCTACCAGCAGTTGGTCGACCTCATCCTATGGGAACATCTTTCCAATAACTGCTTCATCGAACTCCGGCAGCACCTCCTCGACAGCAAATTAACAGAGCCACGAAAACTCGCTGTCGAGGTGGATAGATGGGTGAGCACCCGAGTTCCCCGGAATCCGATGGGAGACTACGGCCGGGGATCCCCGGGGAACCACCGACCACGAGGCGGCGGAGGAGGCCAGAGCAGGGGCTGAGACACCCCCACGGGGTCATCCCCTACCTCCCCGTCGCCATCCCTGGGTTGGAGGGGGGGCCCCCCAGCAAGACCCGGGCCCCGCCCGAATGTTACGTGCCACAGATGCCAGCGACAGGGCCATTATGCGAACGACCCTCTCTGCCCGATGAACCAGCGACCCGGCACCACCGGTCCCCCGAGCCGCCAGATCGCGGCCGCCGCCCTGAGTGCAGAGGGAGGCAAAGAAGAAGGCGACGACACCGAGCAGACCGAGTGGGAGCCCGCCGCCATGATCTTAGCATGCCTGGGTGATCGAGACATGATCCCCCGAGACCCGATCCCAGGTAATACCCAGAAATACTGCCAATGGGTCACCATCAATGGATGCCGGGCCGAAGCCCTCCGGCACACTGGAGCCAGCGTGACGGCGGTCCGCTGCCACTTGGTGACCTCCGAACAAATTCTTCCCAACGTCTTGTGCCCAGTACGGTCGGCGGACAACTCTGAGAGTTTGTGCCAGATGGCCCGCATCCCCTTCGAGTGGGGAGGGGTGTCGGGCATGCTGAAAGTGACTGTCTGAGACGATGCCCCCGTGGACTGCCTCCTCGGGAACGACCTGGAAAGTTCCCTCTGGGCCGGCGTAGAGCGGAGAGAGCATCTGGGGATGCTAGGCCTTCCCGAGTGGGTCTGTGCGACCACCCGCTCCATGTCTGCCCGGGCCTCCACCCCAACGGAGGAAGACCCGATCGAGGAGCCGGAGTGGTCCGCACCTCCAACGCCCGCCGTCCCCGAGGACGCCGACCCTGAACCCGGCCCCCAGGGGCCCAGCCATGAAGAAATCACCGAGCTCGGCCACCTTCCAGAACTAGCTCAGTGGCGCCAAGAAGGTGGCACCACCCGCGAACAATTCCGACAAGAACAGAGCACCTGTCCCTCCCTCGAGGGAATTCGACGACAAGCCGCCACTCAAACCGCTGGAGACCCGGCGGGGTCCCACTGTGTCTATTGGGACAACGACCTTCTCTACAGTGAGCAGAAGATTGCCGAACTAGGGGCCAGCCGGGTGCTGGTCGTTCCCCTCCGATTTAGAGACTTCCTCCTGAACTTAGCACATGATGTGCCCCTCGCCGGGCACCTGGGGCAGGACAAAACTTACAGCCGCCTGGTGACTCATTTCTACTGGCCGAAAATGCGCAACGATGTGCATAATCACTGCAGAACCTGCCCGACCTGTCAAGCCAGCGGGAAGAGCGGGGGGAAAGTCAAAGCCCCGCTCCAGCCTTTTCCCGTGGTCACCACCCCCTTCGAGCGAGTGGGGATAGACATCGTGGGGCCCCTGGACCCCCGCACCTCAAAAGGGCACCGCTTCATCCTCGTTCTGGTGGACCATGCCACCCGCTATCCGGAAGCCATCCCCCTCCGAACCATCACGGCCCCAGTAGTAGATCGAACCCTAATGGGGATCTTCTCCAGAGTCGGCTTCCCCCAAGAAGTCGTGAGTGATCGGGGCACAAACTTTATCTCCAAGTATATGCGATCCCTGTGGCAACAGTGCGGGGTCACATATAAGTTCACCACCCTGTATCACCCCCAAGGGAATGGACTTGTGGAGCGGTTTAACCGAACACTGAAGGGAATGATCAAGGGCCTAGAGGAGCCACTACGACGCAAATGGGATGTTCTGCTGCCTTGCCTCCTGTTTGCGTATCGCGAAGTACCCCAGAAGTCCCTGGGGTTCAGCCCCTTCGAACTATTGTATGGGCACCCGGTCTGAGGCCCCCTCAGCCTGGTCAAAGAAGGCTGGGAGACGGCTGTCCGAGGTGCTCCACCAGATGTCTACCAGTACCTCCTGACCCTCCGCAACCAAACTCGGAAGTTCCGGGAACTGGCCGAAGCCAACCTGGAGGCTAGTCAGGAGGAGATGAAACGCTGGTATGACCGGAACGCCTCGTCCATCGAATTGGAGCCGGGCCAGCAGGTCTGGGTCATGTCCCCGGTTGAACCTTGCGCCCTCCAGGACCAATGGACGGGGCCCTTCAAGGTGGTGGAGCGCAAGAGCCCCGTCACTTACTTGGTGGACATGGAGTCCCCCAGAAACCCCCTCCGGGTTCTACACGCTAACCGGCTCAAGCCGCACTTTGCCCGCACTGAACTAAGTCTGCTGTTAGCGACCGATGACGGAGCTGAAGACGACTCCGAACCTTTGCCAGATCTCATGAGCACCACTGAGAAGGACGGCTCCATCGAAGGGGTCATGCTCTCCTCCACCCTGACCCCCGAACAGCACCATGACTGCCGGCAGCTGCTGGGGCAGTTTGCAGATCTGTTTTCCCTCACCCCTGGAGTCACCCGGTGGTGTGTCCACGATGTAGACACCGGAGACAGCCCGCCTGTAAGACACCGAGCTTTCCGAGTGCCCGACCGAGTGCGGGCCTGCATCCAGTCCGAGGTGGCCAAGATGCTAGCGCTGGGGGTAGTCGAACCCACCGACAGTCCGTGGGCCAGCCCAGTTGTCCTGGTCCCTAAAGCCGCCGCACCCGGCACGCCCCCGGAGCTCCGGTTCTGTGTCGACTACCGGGGGCTGAATGCCGTCACCAGGACCGACGCCCATCCCATCCCCCGGGCGGATGAACTGATCGATCGCCTGGGGGCTGCGAAGTATCTCAGCACCTTCGATCTCACGGCCAGGTATTGGCAGATCGGCCTCACACCTGGAGCGCAAGAGCGATCAGCCTTCTCGACCCCTGATGGCCACTACCATTTCAAGGTGATGCCCTTCGGCATGAAAAACGCCCCGGCCACCTTCCAGAGACTCGTGAATAGAGTGCTGGCTGGGCTAGAAGAGTTCAGCGCCGCCTACCAAGACGACATTGCGGTGTACAGCCTCCACTGGGATGCGCACCTGACCCACCTCCGGGAGGTCCTGACGGCCCTCCGTCGGGCCGGACTGACCATAAAGGCCAGCAAGTGCCAGATAGGACAAGGGTCCGTGACGTATCTGGGACACCAAGTGGGAGCGGCCAGGTGGCTCCCCTCCAACCAAAGATTGACGCTATCCAGGCCTGGGAGCCCCCGGTCACCCAGACTGCCGTCCGAGCCTTCCTGGGGCTCACTGGATACTATCGGCGCTTCATCAAAAACTATGGGAGCATTGTGGGGCCCCTCACAGAACTGACCTCAAAGAGACTACCACAAAGGGTGCACTGGACCCCCGAGTGCCAGGTAGCCTTCGACACCCTAAAGACCGCTATGTGCACCGCCCCTGTGCTCCAAGCCCCCGACTACAGCCGAGAGTTTGTGGTCCAAACCGACGCCTCGGAGCACGGCATTGGGGCGGTCCTCTCCCAAGTGAACCCTGAAGGGGCCGACCTCCCCGTTGCCTTCATCAGCCGGCGGCTGCTGGCCAGAGAACAGCGATGGAGCACTATCGAGAGTGAAGCCTTCGCCGTCGTGTGGGCCCTAAAGAAGCTCCGGCCCTACCTCTTCGGCACCCACTTCCGGGTCCAGACCGACCACCGGCCTCTACGGTGGTTGATGCAGATGCGGGGAGAAAACCCGAAACTGTTGCGATGGTCAATCTCCCTCCAAGGGATGGACTTCACTGTGGAGCATCGCCCCAGCAACGACCACGCCAATGCTGACGGCCTGTCTCGATTCTTCCGCCTCGGCGAGGAGAATCCCCAAGAAGATGGGTGACTCTCCCCTGCCTTCAGCTGGGGGGGGCACGTGTTGGACCCGGCCTCGTGGCGTGGTCCTACCCCTCCCGCGTGGTGGGCCCCGGACGACATCGGCCCTCCACAGAGCCCCGGGCGGCCCCTTCCGCCTGATCCTGCACGCACCAACACTACCGGTCCGGTTACCACCACGGGCCACCACACCGGCCTGACTCCATCATGGGCCCATCACGTCCTGAGCACGAGGCCTCGCCCGACTCCATCTTGGGACCACCACGTCACGAACACGTGGCCTCGGCCCCGGCCCAGGCCCCAGCGAAGCCCCGACATCGAGGCGCCAAGATCTACCCAGGTGGTCGAGTGGCCACTCGACAGATCCCGGAGGAAGGGGAGTTTCGATGGGCCTCCAACCGTCCCCGGACGCCTGGTATCGATCACCCCCGGCATCCCTGGGTGCTGGCTCCACCCCGCAAACCGGGTCGTACATCTGTCCCTCGGTGTCTACATCTGCGCCTCCTTTGCAGTAACCCTTGGCTGCACGAGCTCGTCACCGTGAAAGAGTTCCACGTGGTCCATCAGTTAAAGTGCATCCGTGCTGTACCCAGGACAAGAGTGGTGAAATTATGGACGGCTACAAGTGCCCAGTTGCGGACCCCGGTGCCCGAGAAAGGGCCTGGCCTCTTCCTTTGAGGTCGGATTAACTAGTCGTCTGCTACTTCCAGGAGAAGACGGGGTGAGTGGCCAGCCTTCCAGCGCACACCAGGCCCTGTCCAGTGTCCTGGTGAGGGGGAAGCCGGAGCTCTCTCACTGGTGATACTGCTCGGCTGTCAAGGTGACTGTTGGCTGCCCGTGGTCCATGAAGGGTACCCTCGTAAGAGGGCGGCCCGCCATAGTGCCACATGAGGGCACACAAGACAGTCCAGGTTGTGGGACCCCCCCCAGGGGTCCGTGCGAAGCGTCACTTCCGGTAGGGGGTGGGCGGCGGATGAGGTATAAGTGCCTCTCCCCGCCCACCTGGCG
Organism: Lissotriton helveticus; assembly: GCF_964261635.1. Lineage (NCBI taxonomy): Eukaryota > Metazoa > Chordata > Amphibia > Caudata > Salamandridae > Lissotriton > Lissotriton helveticus. Next base: position 32,635,714 of record NC_136067.1, on the reverse strand, counting down.
GCCTCTTTGTCACTGCCCTTTATGCCATTTCCCTCCCTACCGCTTACCGGGCGTAAGTGCTGGGTGGGGTGGGAGAGGTGTTCTAAGTTGTTCTTTTGTGTTGCAGGTGGAGTTACAGGGCGATCCAATGGTACTATGGGGTACCCTCTTCAGGAGCACAAAGGGTGCTGAGGCCAAATTCCCCAGCAAGTCCTCGCGCTGGACCCTGGAGGAGCGACGGCGCCCCGCTAGTCCTACGAGCAGTTGTAAGCCTGAGCAACCAGGGGTTGCCTAGAACACGCCGCGCCCTTGGGGGCGTGAGTAAGGGGGTGGACTGGCGGTTCACCGGTGGGAGAGGTTATCCCCTCCCCCAAAAGTGGTAAGCACCGATTGTCGACGGCCACGGTGTAATTTGGCTCATCAGGTGGGCAGGCGGCATAGGGGCTGCCTGCCCTTGGATCACCCGTATGATAACCCACCATGTTGGCATATTTGGTATGCAAATAAACCTGCAGCAATTTTCTCCACAAACAAGGTGTTGTGTGGTTTCTTTCCTAATAATATTGCTGTATGCGGGATTGGGAGTGTTTCTGATATTGGCACTAGGCAGTCTGCCAAGGCGCATGGAGTGGGGGGCAGCGCATGGCACAGGCAACAGCAGTGAATGGCTCAAGGTAAAGTTGGTTATACATAATTACATTAGAGATATTTGTAGGTCTGTGGGCCTCTATCTGCTAAACTTTCTCCTGTAACACTTTATTGTAAAGGGCTCTGACAACTCCGGTAATGTAGGCGCTATATAAAATCGCATAAATAAATAAATAAAGCCAGGGCCTTGCAGCCTTGCACCCGGGCCCTAGACGTCGGCTCCTTGATGGGAGTGACTGGTTCAAAAGTTGGCGCTGGGGCTTCACCCTACAGGAGCGCTCTGCTGAGGGGAAGCTTCCCTTGTAGGCGCTGCTCACGCTCGCCAGTGGCCTGTAGCATGGCCCTCGTGTGTCATGTGTGTCCTCCACGTGTGCTCCACATGGATCTGGTCTTCTAGACCTCGGATGAAGCTTGTAGGAGTAGGGATGTACCCAAGGAATGTAGCGGGGGAAAAATCATCTAGTATGAGCTGAAAGCCATAGCGCCTAACCTGGCAGTGGAGAGCGCTAGGCATGAGGGGAGTCATAATGCAGCCTTCTTAGCAAAGGTTCCCAGTATCAGTCACCAAAATCACTGTCTTCTCTAAATGTTTAATGGCTCCAATGATATTATGTCCTTTTATCCCCCTGATCTCCCACTCCCCTATTCCTCTAACTTCCATTCTCCAAATCTCCCTCCTTTATCTTCTCTTTTTCACCTCCTCACACCCGCCCTCATCTAAGCACCCTCTGCCCAATCAGCTTATCATTGTACTCTTGTAAATAGTACTCATATTTATCTACCTTCCTTGTTATATTGGTTTGTATGGAAAATATTTTCGACCAAATGTATCAATTCTGTACCTTCTGTAAAGCGCTCTGATACCTACGGGTCTAACCAGCGCTATATAAAACCTTTAAAATAAATAAATAAATAAATAAATGTAGCACCTCATGAGCTTCAGGAGACCTATCGAAAGCTGTCTTCATCCAACTGCAGCAGCTCGGAGAGCCAGTAGTCACCCTGGACCACAGGTATTAGCGAGAGACAAGTCATTGTATAGTGCACGCGATGGACTGTAAATATATACCATTAATACATGAACATCAAACACCATCAGCACCTTCTTGAAATGTGAAGGAAACAAGAGAATCCTGACACTCCACCTTCACAAGAAGAAATAATTGAGTTTCATACAATTGTGCAAAAACAAGGTCAGCGAGGCAATCAACAACCAGTGGCTAAGACAATGGCATAGAAGGACTGCACTGAAGTGTGTAATACATTGATATGTGACATACAGCTTCGTCAGCGTGAGGCCGGCAATGGAAGTATTTGCTATAAAGTCAGACATTAGCGAGATACTAAAAAGACATGGAGGCATATTACCAACGATTAGCGATATTTATGGCTAACTAGGCTTAGCAACGAATTTTTTTATCGCTGAGCATCACCAGAGATTGTCGCTGAGATAACGTGCTATTAGCAACGTTTATCTCCAAGGCGATACATTTTCCGGCGATAGCGTGAATATCGCTGAGAATACAGCAATATTCACGCATTAGCGATGAAATGCTCTTAGCCATGTTATCCACCTCCCATTGGATAACATGGTTAAGAAATGGTCAAAGCAGGCGTCAGTTTTTGCCTTGCTAATAGGCGATAGCGACGTTAGGGACTGCTTTCAGTCGCTAACAGGTTGGGTACGCCCACTTTGCATGTCATTAGCGATAAATATCGCTGACATGCAAAGCGGGCTCCAAACCGCTCGCTATCGCCCAAAGCTGTCGCTAACTGTTGTTAGCGACAGCTTGCTAATAGAGTGATAGAATTATCGCCGCTTAGCGGCCGAAAACGGCCGCTAAACCGGCGATAATTGCCAATCGCCACCCTTGGTAATGTGCCCCATGATGCCTCCCTGGCTTATCTAATTCTAGGTTGAAAATTAATCTAGAGTTCAATTCCTGCTCATAAAAGAGGGATTATCCCTCCATTTTCTGCCATGTTCCTGGTGAGGCCGAGCCATGTGTATCCCTTTCTAAGGGTGACCACCAAAGATGCTTGCAAACACACAGCACCCCTTCATGGGTTTGCAAAACTCTTTGCTGAGAGGCTATTGGTGGAGCTGTAAGAGCGGGCAGAGAGTAATAACAAAAGTCCTGATTAAAAGTTAGGCGGGCGGGTTCCTCCATAACAAAAATGACAGATATCCCGTTCACCTTATTACAAGTGCATTATACCTAGGACCTCTGGAATTATGCAGCAGCATAGGGCTTCAGCTTAGGATGTACATTGTTATAATGCATGCTTTTACCACGTATGCTTTTACAACGCAGGTTATTCAACGCAAGTCGTTACAACGACTTGCATTGCGGGGCTCTGGATAGTGAATAGTTTAATTTACTATTCCAACTCCAGTCCCCGTGGATAGTAGGGAAGGTGTTGGATAGTAAATTAAACTATTACCTATCCTAGAGCGCCCCCCCAGCGCAAGTCGTTGTAACGACTTGCGTTGAAAAACCTGCGTTGTAAAGGCACTGCGTGGTAAAAGTTGCGTCGTAAAGGATGTTTCCCTTCAGCTTAAGATGTTTAAAGCTAAAGCGCGGGTGCCGCCATTATAACCAAATTAAATGAAGAGAAAAAATGGAATGTGACTGCTTCCGCGATGCAACTAATAAAAGAAAGTCACACCTGCCATTTTTCCAATCACAGCGCACTTCGTAGGATAAATTAAAAAAAAATAAAAGTGTTGTGGAAGAGCGTGTCCTGCCTGAAACAGCAAAAGTGGAAAAAAACAAAAAATTGTGCATCCTGTGAGACAATTTCCATGCTGTCTTTCACGAATTCCAGACAAAAGCCGAGCAGAAAAACAGCATAGGGAATTAAAAAACGGATGAGATTTCCTTAAATACAGGCATATGTTAACATATATTTGTATATAATGCTAATATGTACCTGAGGTGTAGAGTTTTATTATATATGGCTGCTCAATTTGCTAAATGCGAGACACATCCACGTATGGGTGCACATCTAAGAGTTAAATAAATGTGAAAATATAACATGTTATGACTCTATATATTCTTAAAACACAAAATTAATATGGGCAAATACCAATTAGATGGACAAAATTAAAAATGGATGAGTACCGAAGTAAGGGCCATATGTATCATCAACCCGATTTGCGATTCTGAAATAGCGATTTTTTAGAAATCGCTATTTCAGAATCGCAAATTGAGATGTATGTACAAATTCGCATTTTTTTGTGAATTCTTCGTATTCCTTAATTGTAATTCGCAAATTGCGAATCGCAATTAAGGAATACTTTCCCATTCATTTCTATGGGCCAGGAGGCCCATAGGAATGAATGGGAAATTATTCTCAATAGCGATTCGCAGTTTGAGAATCGCAAATTGAGAATAATTTCAAGGGTGCAGGGGTGTCCAAAGGACATCCCTGCACCCCTTGCACCCCTGAAATAAGCATGGGTGCACATGTGGCGAACACACATGCCCTAAGGGCATGTATGTGCGTCACATGGCACTTTGAAAAATGAAAAAATATGCATTTTTCTAGGAATTCGCATATTACCACCAATTTGAAGTTGGTGGTAATTTGCGATTCCTTAAGGACAATTTTCATTTTTTTTGCTTCATAAATTGCATTTAAGGAATCGCAAAATTTGCGATTCCTTAAATGCAATTTCAAAATAACGAATCGCAAATTTTGCGATTCCTTGTTTTGCACCAGATTTTCCTTAATACATACCATTTAGCAAATTCGCATTCGCAAACGGCCCTAAGTGTTAAAAAACATAAGTACCATAAAACCGGGAGTCTTAGTTATACTTCAGCAGTTTTTTTGGTCTCTGATTGGCTGAGGCAAGGCGCTCAAGGGGAATATAAGCCGTCTTCACTCCCAGAATATTGTGATTTGTGCGGTGGACTCTGATCAGGCAGCCTAGATAAACCAGAGTCCAGAGAGCAGAGAGTCCTGGGATAAGAGCTGACTCTCCATGCAGCCGGCAGGCCGAAAGCCTGATGTGTACGTGTGCGTCAGCGTCAGTTCACCCCTGTACCTGAGCTTTGAACGTCAGCCACGCACACTGACCTGGTCCATCCCACTAGTCACGAGGCCATCGTTTTTATGCCTGAATTGCAGATTTTCTTACAGAGAAGCCTAAGTTTAGATCACAGCTTCCCCATCTTGACGCTGAATAAGATATTTATTTTTACCCAACTCAATGGTACTCATTTTATCAACCTCAGAAGGATGAAAGACTGAGTGGACGCACCAGGATTTGAACCTGTGACCATGAGATCGAACACAGGTCCCTGCCGTAGACACATTAATCCACGAGGCCACCAGATCCAGGGTGGAAAGTGTAATGTCCCTTTTTCATGTCCAACAGCACCACGTGAAACCTGGAGGCGAGGGACAGGAAGGAAATAATGACCCCCAAAATCCTGGGAGGAAACTCTTAGGGCAGCCCCAGGCCCAGCTCTCCCTCGCTGCTGCATCGCTCTCTCCGGCCTCATTTAACTGCTTTCCCCCTCTTTTCCCCCTGTTTCTCTGAAGTTCTCTCTCCTGTTTCTGCCTCGTTTTACCACTTTCTCTTTCCTTCCCCCCATTTTTCTGAGTGCTTTCTCCTGCTTTTTTTTTATCGTTTTTACTGCTTTCTTCTCCTTCCCCCGTTTTTCTGAGTGCTTTTGCCTGCTTTTTACTGTTTTCCCGTGTTTTTGTCATTGCCGAGCCTGCCTGTAGCCCATTTAATTCCTCCCGGCTAGCCCCACCCGGCACCTCCCAGCACCCTCCCTCCACCCGGCACCTCCCAGCACCCTCCCTCCTTCCAAGACCTAATTAATGGAGGCCGCAGCACGACCCCATTGAGCAGGCCCCAGGCCCAGCTCTCCTGTTCTGCTGAACCGCTCTCTCCTGCTTCTGCCTCATTTAACTGCTTTCTCCTTCCTCTATCCCCATTTTTCTGAGTGCTTTCTCCTGCTTTGTGCCTCATTTTTACTGCTTTCTCCTTTATTCCCCCCATTATTCAGGGTGCTTTCTTCTGCTTCTGCCTCGTTTAACTGCTTTCTCCTTCCTCTACCCCCATTCTTAGGTCTCGCCTGAGCCAATGCACTTGTGCATTGCTCCGGAGAGATTATAGTAAGCGGAAAAGAAAAGTCTACCAAAACGGCTGCGGATCGCATACAGTTCATGTGATCTATGTGCATGCACACCATCTCCAGCCACATAACACAACACCATTTGTCTGTGCCTCGGCATCCGACTTCAAAGGCTGCCGCTCCCCCGCCCCCCCACGTACACATCGCGCACCACCATTTGTCTGTGCCTCAGCATCAGACTTCAAAGGAAGCCGCTCCCCTGTTCCCCCGCCCCCCCCATCAAACTTCAAAGGAATGCGCTCCCGAACTTGCTGGCCTAGCTCATTTATTTACTTGTTTTCATGGTCTGTTCTTCATCCAGCTCTCTCTCTCGCTTTCAACCTTGTATTTTCATATTGATTGCCCTGGCTCTTCTCTTCCATACAAGTTCACTTCTGTTGCTCGCTGCTTTTGCTCCTATGAATTTTGGCCTATCTCCAACCTCCTCCCTCGCTGATCTTGGATCTCAGCCCCCTCTTCCTCTTTCTTCTCTCCTTCTCCTCTTCCGCGCTTACTGTTCCTGCCTCCTATTCATTCATCTTCCTCATCCAATTTACCACCCTCTCTTCATGTCGCAGACATACTTGCTTTCTTGGCTAAGAAAATCATTGCAGTATTGATCTGTGTCTACTCGTCTCTCTTCATAACACATCCCATGCTTTGTTAATCAATGTTATATACATAACAAGGGTTTTGTTTATAGGTCTATTAAGAGGGTACTTCACTCGGGGACACCACCACATCACTCGGGGACACCACCACATCACTCAGGGGCACCACCGCGTCACTCAGGGACACCAACACATCACTCAAGGACACCACCACATCACTCAGGGACACCACCACGTCACTCAGGGACACCACCACATCACTCAGGAACACCACCACATCACTCAGGGACACCACCACATCACTCAGGAACACCACCACATCACTTTGGGACACCACCACATCACTCTGGGACACCACCACATCACTCTAATACACCACCACATCACTCAGCCCAACCACATCATCACTCAGCACCACAACAGCACTGTCCTTGCTTACTACCAACAAGCATTGCCATAACCAATAGGACTCGCATTAGGAAAGTGTAAGCTATTGGCTTTGTGAATAACACTGCTATTAATTTAGATATTTTCAAAGCCAACACATATTTAAAAAATGTGTCATTTACAATACCAATATCTCACACTTTCCTAATGCGAGACCTATTGCATTGCAAATGCTTGTTTTTACTGCTTTCTCCTTCCTTTCCCCCCATTTTTCTGAGTGCTTTCTTCTGCTTTTGCCTCGTTTTTATTGCTTTCTCCATTTGTTCTCCCCTTTTTCTGAGTGATTTCTCAAGCTTTTGCCTCGCTCCTCACTGTTTCCCCTTGTTTTTCCATTGCTGCTCCCGCCTGCCACCCATATTCACACCTCCCACCTAGCCCTGCCCATCGCCATCCAGCACCCCTCCTAGACCTACTTAACAGAGTGCGCGGGGCAGCCGCGCAGCATAGCGGCGAAGGTGCACCAAAGGCAAGCCCGTCGTCACCAAGACTGCGCCCAGCACCAGGCGCCCTGGCTCCTTCACCCACTAAGGCACACCGCCTCAGACCTCCGAGCCCTGGACCCCGGACACACCAACGACCCTGGTGACCCTCCATGCGGCAGCAAACAGCTCTAGCACCTCAAGACACTCACGCATGATGCGTCACGCTTTACAAATGTTTGATTGGCGATTGAGGGCATGGTGGGGCCATTCGTTTTTTAACCCGTTCGCTGCTGCCGTCGTTGTGCGAGCTACCTCCCTGGTGCTGCGACGCGGCCGCACCCGTTTCTTTGAACGTTCAGCTCTGGTGTGAACGTTCGAAGCAGCAAACGGGTTAAAAAATAAACTCTGACTTTGTTTCTGAAAAAAAAAAGTTCAAAATGTTGCTGAATGACCATCAATCCTGAAGGTGCAAGCACAGCAAACTTTTTGTACCTTGAAGGGACCGCCATGACGGCGGTTCTTTTTAAGGTACAGAGATGACCGCTGGGTCTTAGAGAAGGGGAACAGTCAGGGTGGCAGAGCTAATATCTCCCACTACCTTGGTGGAAGAAGTACAGTCTGATAAAGCTTAAATGAAGCTTGTGGTTGTGATTATGAAAAGTCTGATACAAGATTACCGGGGCAGTGATTCCCATTTCTGTGCAGTAATTCTGCCCTCAGCCATGCAGTTACAAGTTAATTACACTTGAATGAGGTATAACTAAGCAGGCCTATATGTTTCAGGGCAAAAGTGCATTGTTTTCTCTATACCAGCCAGCTTATTCACCGTCAGTTCTGATCAGGTGGTAAATGAAGGAACTGCGCCAAGGTGGGCCACGGCAGGTGGCGGGGGGAGCAGTGGCTGCACAACCCCCTATTGTTGCTCAGCGTAGGCCGGTGCGGGAAACAACCTTTACAATACAACTTTTACAACGCACTACCATTACAACGAAACTTTTACAAAGCAACATCCATTACAATGCCATTACAACGCAACCATTACAACGCATGACACTACAACGCATGTCATCACAACACAGTCATTACAATGCATACCATTACAACGCATACCATTACCATCCAACACTTACCCTACTGTTGCACCCCCTGGAGTTAGAATAGTAATTTTTACCCCTACACTATCCAACACTTACCCTACTGTTGCACCCCCTGGAGTTAGAATAGTAATTTTTACCCCTACACTATCCAATACTTACCATACATGCAATGTAATGTTATGCGTTGTAATGGTATGTGTTGTAAAGATAGTATGCGTTGTAATTGAATGTGTTGTAAAGGTAGTTTTTAAAAATTCGTTGTAATGGCATGCGTTGTAATGGAATGTGTTGTTATGGATGTTGCGTTGTATAAAATGCATTGTAAAAGTATGCGTTGTAAAAGTATGCGTTGTAACATCATACAACCGCCGGTCCAGGCCAGCCCCAGGCTTCTGCCTCCCTGTGGCCAGTTCCAGTGGTGCACCCAGCCTTTCTGATGGGGTTGGCGGTCTATAGAAGAAGTCTGAAGCAAGGCAGGATATCTGGATACTGCAGGCCGCTTACTCTGACCTGGGACACATGGGGGGGCAGGAGGGAGCAGGGTCAGGGGTGTATGTATGGGGATTACCTTCAGCCTTGGCCCTGCCTATGAGCCAGGCCTGTACTTGCTACTTTAAGGGGTGGGAGATGGTGGTAACAGTGCCTGGGGAAGCAGCAGGAAGTCCGGATAACATAGACAGCTCCGCGTGTGTTGCTACGGGGGCAATCAGGGGCAGGGCATTGCTCCTGCCTGCATCTGACACCAGCCACTAGCCCAGCCACGTTTTAACGAGTGCGGACTCGCCCCTTCTTAAACCAGAGCTAGTGTTTCCGAATCTGAGATTACCGGGTAGACCAAAATCACACCCGGTTATCCCAGATGAAGTAACACATTCCCACTTGTAATGGCTTCCTTGGCGATATCGCTCCGGACCACCAGGACCACCACTGGTAATGGTTTTACTGGTGAATACTCAATCTGCAGATTCCTCACCTTCGGCGTGTAGCCGGTTTCTGGTTCCTGTGTCGGATCACACTACGTCCGAGATCCTGATAACACGCCCTATTATACGTCGATGTTACTTTTCTATTAACAATTATTCGTTAGTCAAGCAATAGCCCTGAAGAAGTCTGTGGTCTATGCCATCAAAGACGAAACACGTGTTGGCGGCTAGATTCTTTTAAGAAGAACAACATCGTAATAAATGAAGATACGAAAACCATCTTCTTTGTGATTTATTTGAAGGACTTTATTGACTTTTGCTATTAGCTCAGGATATATCTTGCTTTTGAATTATATGTGGTATTGTTTTTTTAATTACCCATTTGGTTGATGGTGGATGGCCATCACCTTGGGGCTTTCTGTACTGTAACCTCAGATTTTTTCATAACCCAGCGCAATCATCGCTCAGCCATCTTTCGTCCATTGTACTGGTCCTTGATGTGGTCAATGTAACATCTCAATGCCCCCGTTAGGATCAAATCTATCAACCAATCAATCAATCAGGGAATTGTAAACACGCTTCTCGCCCGTGAGGGTCTCAAGGCGTGCTGACAGGGGGTCCGCAGATCTGTTTAGCTGAAGAGCCAGGTCTTGAGCGTCTTCCTGAAGGTGTTCAGAGAGGCGGCGTGTCTGATATCTGCCGGTAGCTCGTTCCAGGTCTTGAGCGTCTTCCTGAAGGTTTTCAGGGAGGCAGCGCGTCTGATGTCTGCCGGGAGCTCGTTCCAGGTCTTGAGGGTCTTCCTGAAGGTGTTCAGAGAGGCGGCGCGTCTGATATCTGCCGGTAGCTCGTTCCAGGTCTTGAGCGTCTTCCTGAAGGGTTTCAGGGAGGGGGCGCGTCTGATGTCTGCCGGGAGCTCGTTCCAGGTCTGGAGCGTCTTCCTGAAGGTGTTCAGGGAGGGGGCGCGTCTGATGTCTGCCGGTAGCTCGTTCCAGGTCTGGAGCGTCTTCCTGAAGGTGTTCAGGGAGGGGGTGCGTCTGATATCTGACGGTAGCTCGTTCCAGGTCTTGAGGGTCTTCCTGAAGGTGTTCATGGAGGGGGCGCGTCTGATGGCTGCCGGTAGCTCGTTCCAGGTCTTGAGCGTCTTCCTGAAGGTGTTCAGGGAGGGGGCGTGTCTGATGTCTGCCGGTAGCTCGTTGCAGGTCTTGAGGGTCTTCCTGAAGGTGTTCAGAGAGGCGGCGCGTCTGATATCTGCCGGTAGCTCGTTCTAGGTCTTGAGCGTCTTCCTGAAGGGTTTCAGGGAGGGGGCGCGTCTGATGTCTGCCGGGAGCTCGTTCCAGGTCTGGAGCGTCTTCCTGAAGGTGTTCAGGGAGGGGGCGCGTCTGATGTCTGCCGGTAGCTCGTTCCAGGTCTGGAGCGTCTTCCTGAAGGTGTTCAGGGAGGGGGTGCGTCTGATATCTGACGGTAGCTCGTTCCAGGTCTTGAGGGTCTTCCTGAAGGTGTTCATGGAGGGGGCGCGTCTGATGGCTGCCGGTAGCTCGTTCCAGGTCTTGAGCGTCTTCCTGAAGGTGTTCAGGGAGGGGGCGTGTCTGATGTCTGCCGGTAGCTCGTTGCAGGTCTTGAGGGTCTTCCTGAAGGTGTTCAGGGAGGGGGCGCGTCTGATATCTGACGGTAGCTCGTTCCAGGTCTTGAGGGTCTTCCTGAAGGTGTTCAGGGAGGGGGCGCGTCTGATATCTGACGGTAGCTCGTTCCAGGTCTTGAGGGTCTTCCTGAAGGTGTTCATGGAGGGGGCGTGTCTGATGTCTGCCAGTAGCTCGTTCCAGGTCTTGAGGGTCTTCCTGAAGGTGTTCAGGGAGGGGGCGCGTCTGATATCTGACGGTAGCTCGTTCCAGGTCTTGAGGGTCTTCCTGAAGGTGTTCAGGGAGGGGGCGCGTCTGATATCTGACGGTAGCTCGTTCCAGGTCTTTAGGGTCTTCCTGAAGGTGTTCAGGGAGGGGGCGCGTCTGATATCTGACGGTAGCTCGTTCCAGGTCTTGAGGGTCTTCCTGAAGGTGTTCAGGGAGGAGGAGCGTCTGATATCTACCGGTAGCTCGTTCCAGGTCTTGAGGGTCTTCCTGAAGGTGTTCATGGAGGGGGCGCGTCTGATGTCTGCCGGGAGCTCGTTCTAGGTCCTGAGCGTCTTCCTGAAGGTGTTCAGGGAGGGGGCGTGTCTGTTGTTGATCGGGAGCTCGTTCCAGGTCTTGAGCGTCTTCCTGAAGGTGTTCAGGGAGGTGGCGTGTCTGATGTCTGCCGGGAGCTCGTTCCAGGTCTTGAGCGTCTTCCTGAAGGTGTTCAGGGAGGGGGCGTGTCTGATGTTGATCGGGAGCTCGTTCCAGTTCTGGAGGGTCTTCCTGAAGGTGTTCAGGGAGGGGGCGTGTCTGTTGTTGATCGGGAGCTCGTTCCAGGTCTTGAGCGTCTTCCTGAAGGTGTTCAGGGAGGTGGCGTGTCTGATGTCTGCCGGGAGCTCGTTCCAGGTCTTGAGCGTCTTCCTGAAGGTGTTCAGGGAGGGGGCGCGTCTGATATCTGACGGTAGCTCGTTCCAGGTCTTGAGGGTCTTCCTGAAGGTGTTCAGGGAGGGGGAGCGTCTGATATCTACCGGTAGCTCGTTCCAGGTCTTGAGGGTCTTCCTGAAGGTGTTCATGGAGGGGGCGCGTCTGATGTCTGCCGGGAGCTCGTTCCAGGTCCTGAGCGTCTTCCTGAAGGTGTTCAGGGAGGGGGCGTGTCTGATGTCTGCCGGGAGCTCGTTCCAGGTCATGAGCGTCTTCCTGAAGGTGTTCAGGGAGGGGGCGTGTCTGATGTTGATCGGGAGCTCGTTCCAGGTCTTGAGCGTCTTCCTGAAGGTGTTCAGGGAGGGGGCGTGTCTGATGTCTGCCGGGAGCTCGTTCCAGGTCATGAGCGTCTTCCTGAAGGTGTTTAGGGAGGGGGCGCGTCTGATGTCTGCCGGTAGCTCGTTCCAGGTCATGAGCGTCTTCCTGAAGGTGTTCAGGGCGGGGGCGTGTCTGATGTTGATCGGGAGCTCGTTCCAGGTCTTGAGCGTTTTCCTGAAGGTGTTCAGGGAGGGGGCGCGTCTGATGCCTGCCGGTAGCTCGTTCCAGGTCTTGAGCGTCTTCCTGAAGGTGTTCAGGGAGGGGGCGCGTCTGATGTCTGCCGGTAGCTCGTTCCAGGTCTTGAGCGTCTTCCTGAAGGTGTTCAGGGAGGGGGCGCGTCTGATGTCTGCCGGTAGCTCGTTCCAGGTCTTGAGCGTCTTCCTGAAGGTGTTCAGGGAGGGGGCGCGTCTGATGTCTGCCGGTAGCTCGTTCCAGGTCTTGAGCGTTTTCCTGAAGGTGTTCAGGGAGGGGGCGCGTCTGATGTTGATTGGGAGCTCGTTCCAGGTCTTGAGCGTTTTCCTGAAGGTGTTCAGGGAGGGGGCGCGTCTGATGTCTGCCGGGAGCTCGTTCTAGGTCCTGAGCGTCTTCCTGAAGGTGTTCAGGGAGGGGGCGTGTCTGATGTCTGCCGGGAGCTCGTTCCAGGTCTTGAGCGTCTTCCTGAAGGTGTTCAGGGAGTGGGCTCGTCTGATGTTGATCGGGAGCTCGTTCCAGGTCTTAAGGGTTTTCCTGAAGGTGTTCAGGGAGGGGGCGCGTCTGATGTCTGCCGGTAGCTCGTTCCAGGTCTTGAGCGTCTTCCTGAAGGTGTTCAGGGAGGGGGCGCGTCTGATGTCTGCCGGTAGCTCGTTCCAGGTCTTGAGCGTCTTCCTGAAGGTGTTCAGGGAGGGGGCGCGTCTGATGTCTGCCGGTAGCTCGTTCCAGGTCTTGAGCGTTTTCCTGAAGGTGTTCAGGGAGGGGGCGCGTCTGATGTTGATCGGGAGCTCGTTCCAGGTCTTGAGCGTTTTCCTGAAGGTGTTCAGGGAGGGGGCGCGTCTGATGTCTGCCGGTAGCTCGTTCCAGGTCTGGAGCGTCTTCCTGAAGGTGTTCAGGGAGGGGGCGTGTCTGATGTTGATCGGGAGTGTTGAAATTAGTACGTTTTGGTGAACATTATCTGCGCCATCTTGCCTCTTCCCCTGATGCCACACTTTTGTCGTGCGCGCCCGCCATTTTCTAAGATGCCCCGATCAGAACGAACCCTTTTGCATGCCGCTGGCCCCTGACATAGCCCTTCGCCTTCACTAAGCCTGCACGCTATCCACCCCCTGCTTGCACCTGCCTTGAGTCATAAACCCCTCTTCGGCGCTGCTCTGCCCCAGGCCCTCATCCTGTTCCCAGCGCGACACCTCCCTGCTTTCCTTTCATGATCTCCGGCCCTTAGATGCAAAACCCTTTTTCCCCGTGTGCCCGTTTTGTCCTCCCCGTTCCCAAGCCGACACCCAGCTCTGCCGATACCATCCTTGCCCCTCCCCGTACAATAGAAAGCTTCCCCCATCAAAGAATCCCCGGGTTGATCAAAGCCCCCACCCCATGAGATCCGATCAAACCCCCCACATTCCGTGAATTGGCGGATTATCCAGCTGCGCGATGCTCATCACCTGTTGTGACTAGGGTGGGGACTTCAACTGTAAATGTGTGTGGGAACGGGCCCAAAGGGGAGTTCCGAGAATGTCTTTTCCGTACATCAAAGCTTTAACATGTATGTGTAATCTACAATAAAGTCATAAATGTGTGTATAAGAGGCCAGGCCTCAGGAATACAGTTAGAGCACCTCAGAACGATACCTTCTGTCCGTTTCGTTGTGTTCTCCTCCGGAGAGAATAAAAACCCTTGTTTCCTGCTTTCCAGTCTCCAGCGCCTGCCTCTTCATTGATTTAAATAACTAGAGGGTCACAGAGGCAATACTGCCGGGCAAATATCGATTGTCCCTGACCCGATTGAACTTTTTACAATTGGCGTCCCAAGCGTGGGGCCCATCAGCGACTCGTGGATCCAGTGGGAGAGGTCCCGACGACAGAGTGAACGACTGCAACGATCGGGAGAGCTCTTGCCCAATAGACCCTCGTCTGGCAGCCGATCATCCGAACTTCACTAGTTCCGAACAGACCTCTCTCGAGTGATCTACGGTCCTGACTGGGAACCATCAGGAGTGCCGTGAGAAATACGAGAAAAAGAGGACGATCGGGCGCTGGATTCGGAAGACAAGAAACTGTCCATGCGGTCCGGGTAAGGTCGTGTTACCACGACAAGTTGCGAAAAATTTGCTTGATTGTTTGTTTGTTCAAAAATACTAGTATTGCTCTGTTTATTTTTATTTGGAGATTCACTGTCTGCAAACGGAGAAACAACAGGCTCTCTCTCTCTTTGCAAACAGTGGAGGATAGGTAGGGTAGCAGCCGTGCTTATTTTTTTTCTCCCCCACTCAATAATTGCTTGAAACTGAACTGTTGTTCGCAAACTATTGTTTCCTGGAGATTCCCTGTCTGCAAGCAGGGAAGAGACCACCCTTTTTGCAGATAGTGAAAAGGGTAGGTAACGCAGATCTTTGCGGACCTACTCATTCTCCCCATTGTTATTTATTGGTCGTTTGGTTTTATATTTTTTTTTGATCCATGAGGTATTCACTGCCTGCAAACAACGTTGAATAGAAATATTCTGTACGGTCTTTGCACCTAGTGATAAGATAGGCAGTGCTGACGTTTTAGTCCCTCGTTACGAGCCGTCATGTCTGTCTTCTCCCCACTGATAAATAGCCTGTTTAGTCCGGACCGCGTATTAGAGGTGGACCATATAGCTCCATTAGAAGGCACCCCTAATAAGGACATGTTCATAAACTATGGGTTAGTCACCATAGCCTATAATAAATTATGGCACAGGTATACCGAAGAGAGTCAAGACAAACAGTGGCCACTGGCAGGATCCTTTGACCTTGATAAAATAGAAACGTTAGAAATAGCCCTTCGAAATAATAAGACAACGCCGATTATGCTCTACAGTCTCGGTATGTGGCGCAGAGAGGCTACGAAACGACAGAGAAAAGACGAGGATAAACCAAGTAGGGAAATATACCGACAGGACAACCCCAGGACACCGCTACCCACAACTTATCCCCCGACACTATGCAAAGGACGACCAGACTTAGGGTCTGACCAATGCGCTTTTTGTAGGTATGTCGGACACTGGAAAGCCCAATGCCCGACTCTACTGAGCGTGAGTAAAGACAAAGGGCCGACAAGAACGACAGACCGACAGTACGAGAAAAAGCGCGAGACAAAGAAGAACCCGACTTACATAGACAGACTAGACAGAACCACCACGTTTGATTATGCCCGATGGCACAGATTTCGCCAGGAAAATCTCAGCGGCATGCTCACGTTCTCCTAGGTCGGGCAATGTCAAGACGGGAACCCAGCCTCGTTTAAAATTCACAGACGGAAAGAGATAATTATGACCAATAACTGTTTTTATATTTGTCTTGGGTCTTTGTATGTCGTACTTGTACTGTCCCCCGTCTGAGTTTGTGTGTATGTAATGTGCAAATCTGCGTTATCCCTCTACACGTGTTTCCGTGTTACTCGACCTCTGTTAGCAGAAACTTAGCATAAAAGCAACCTGGAAAGAAAGAAATGGTGAAACAAAATCCGTAGACCATTAATGAACTTGAACTTTTAATTTAACACAACAAACAAGGAATAATAACGATAAACTGTAGAAAATGAAAGTCAAACAGAACATTCGCCCCCCCCCCCCATTCTGGAACCTTCCAAAGTAGGGCAGGGTTACGGCTACGCCCAACCAACGGCAACCCATATAAGGCGAGCCCGGCCGCCAACTCTTGGTCAGGAAATCTTAACGTATGGGGGAGCCGGAGGAGAGGCAGGAGCCCGCAGCCTGGGCATTTGCAGGTAGTCCCGCCACATGTCTCCTTGGCCGGCCGCAACGGGCCTGGAAAGACTAAGGTAGTCCCGCCACATGTCCAGAGGAGAACGAGGCACCTCTTCCTTTTCTCTTCCGTCACAGCCGCAGCAGTCCTGGACGGCGGGATGTCCTGCACGTATCTCCACAACAATTTGTCCAAGTTGGGCTGGGAGGGAGAGGCGACGCGGACGAGCCCCTCCCACCTCCACCGGTAGGAGGTTTCCCAGCCCCCAGCCCGACGCCGAACACCCCCAGTCAGGCGATGGTGCCAATACTTGCGCAGCACCGAACGTACAATGGTGGCACCCCAGTACTTGCGCAGCACCGAACGTACAATGGTGGCACTTGGGGAACACCGGATGTGGAGAGGCCTTCATGCGGGGCGATGAAAAGGAGCGGCATGGAGTACACCGGGAGAAGGAGACGAGGCGAACGAGTCTCCCTTGCCCCCAGGTGGGGGCATCACAGCCGCACCCCAGCCGAACGTCCCGCTTTCACAAAACAGGGACCTCTTCCTTTCACTCCGAAGGGTCTCTTCCACTCTTGCAAACTCGACGAGAGTGGCCCCGGTAGGGCCTCAAAATGGCGTCTGGGTCCGCTGGAAGGTGGGCCCCGGCCACTAGAGTAACTTTGACCAGCAATATAACTCGAACATTTGCCCTCTGGAGCACGAGCCCCCATCTCCGACAGCATCTCCGCAGCCTTGAAGATCCTACAAGGGTCCCCGGCGGAACCTTCGGCCTTTACAGGTTTCCGGTAAGGGACGGCTGCCTTGATCGCCAACGAAACAAACATGACATTGCCACACCTTCTGTTCGCGTGAATTCTAGAACTGCCGAAAGGGACTCTGGTCCAAACTGCCAGTAATGGAAACATTTCCCCCTGATGCTGCTTCCGGACTGAGCCGGCCCCGCCCAAAATGGCGCTGGTATCAATCGGAACTTACGAACACCTCGTGGTGTTCCTTCGCACTAATATAAACTTGATGTTCTGAGATTTTATATGATCCTTTGTACACTTGGCTAGAAAAGACAAGGAGAACTTACTCGACGAACAGTATGAAAAGATCCCCGTTACAAATGTTGATTACGAATGTACAATGTATTATATTTTTATAACTGATGTAAACCCCATTTACGACGCACACGTACGGTATGCATATAGGAAATCTGATTACAACTGTTATGATTATGCTTCTAAATTATGAAAATATATGCCCCCGAACCCCCAGCCAATTAATAGACGTTTTAGTCTCTTACAAATGAACGAGTAAAACTTTCCGATGTTTTTATTGCTGCAAACGACACCCCCCACTGTACGCACTTTAGCCATTGCCACGACCGGCCAAATACGACCGCACCCTCATAATCCATATGCTGAAATGATTTTGCAAAATAAAGTCTTTGAAACTATGGACGGGTATTGCATGCTTTATTTAAAAAAAATATGGGATGGGTGGGAAAGTTCTTTTCTGTGCACCCTACTCTGCTCTCTCTTTAAGGTTAAAAGAAGATGGTTGCCCAGCCCTGGAGGACGGATCGGATCGACAACACGACACTCCGCCTTCAAGGTACGCGACTGACTCATGAACTCTCGCGTAGAGGAAGACCTTGACTTCCAAGGATGGGTAAAACGAATGGTGTAAATGAGGGAATGTAAAAGGAGGGTGAAATGAAATAATGTAAATATTATAAAGTACAACGTTCCAAAGTAGCAGGGACCCAAGAACCGAAGAACCTTAGAACGCCACAGCGTTGAAAGAGGTTTAAGGACCCCGATAGTGAGATACATCCTTTGACTAGATACCTCGCACTAGGCACCTCTGGTTTCCTTTTTATGTTTCCCCGCACACGCCCTACATGAACACACTACCCCCCCCCGACTCCAGAAACCATATCCCCGGGGACCCTGCCCCAAGGAGGAAAGACGAGTAAGAGGTAAGTAAAGGACTTATGAATCCATGTATTTGAATGCGCGCGAATGCTGTCTCCCCCACCCCCCCCCCCTTTTTTTCCTCCTTCTGCAGGTTACATCAGAGATTACAGCCGAGGTGTGGCGAAGATCTGAAGCCTTGCCACGTCTAATACACGAAGCGGACTAGCGCCGCAAGGTGGTGTCTAAGCACGCCTGCAGACTACTCACGTACCGAACAAACCCGAAAAATTAGCACAACCTGATAAAAAGTGATCACCCTTAAACCAGACCGGACGAATGAACCCATGTCACGTATGATGCGAAACTATGAGGGAATGTGTGTATGTGTGACTGAGGCGTTGGCCCAACTGGTCGAAGGACCGAGAATGCGAGAAAGTGCGACAACATGGTACCTCCTTTCTTCTTTCCTTTTTCTCAAGGCACGTCCCCTCTACCCTGTCTAATGCTCAAACTGCATGATTACAAGATTCTAACGCAGACTCGTGAATGCCCTTTACTGTGTAATGCACTAAATAGCCTTTCTTGAATACACTGCCACCCTCTCTGTTGCACGTGTACTATTTAGCCTGCCGTTGCACTCTCTCTCTCTCTCTCTCCCTCTATTTTTGCACTCCCACTCTTCCGAGTGGTTAGCCCCGAAATTGGCAGACTGCCACCCCTAGCACCCCACCTAATTGGCTTCAAATACCGCCAGTATTTGCACAAAAACTTGTCTTTAATACAATCACCCTGAGACCGCGTCATTACCTCTCCTTTTCCGCTAGAAGTCAATGAACCCAGGTTGGGCCGTAAGGGAAAGGACAGGTAAAACGACAGAGGTTCCCTAATCTGACCCGAAAATAAGGGAACTACATGTCAACGGCTCCTATAGTATAAGACAAGGACCTCAGAATACGCGACCCTCCCCTCCCCGAACTGTCGCAATACCCAAACCGGAAAAATGACCACCCCCGTTACCTCCCCTGTATATGTCCCTGGTTGTTTCCCATAAAACCCCTGTCCTTCCTAATTAAGTAATCGGGCTGTAAAAGGTTACGTAGGACCCAGAATGATGTTTTACAAGGTTAACAGACTAGTTCAAGGTAAAGAAATCATCGAAATGAACCCCGCAGTAGTTGCAAAACAGGATGCACCGATAGAAAGGAAATGTTTAGCCATGTTCGTCTCTCAGCAAAATACCTGTGTAGGACCATGTTGACGACTCACTGCACCCTTTTGTAAATGTAAAACTCTAGAGAACGGCATATCTTCGCCAGATTTGTCTCACAAGGGTGGGTTACCATCAGATGAGCTGCCATGCCTGTAATAAATAATTATGAAGGAAAGTCATAGTAAATCCAACAGAACCCGTCACCGGTCATTCATATGCCAGTTGTGAACACTAAAATAACGGGCATTTTTCATTCTTTGCCTGGAGCTGGGAGAGAAATAGACTTTTTGATTATCTTCATCTGCAAATTTTCTAAAGACTGTCTTTTCAAACTTGTTTAAGGGTACCGCTGTTGGAGGAGAAAAGGACCGGATGTGGGAGCACGAGGCCCGACTGCAGACTAAGGAACACCTGCGACATTAGCCAAGGCGAGACCACGACTGAAAAGAGCTGCAGGACGAGGCACTGTTTTCGACAACATGAGAAGAAAGGGTCGACCTGATGCCCCTGCTCGATGTCCAATGCCTGTCGACAAGTCCCCGCTCTCTGAATTCGGTCACACGCCCGCCTATTTGAAGTCTCTCGTTCCCCTAGTTTGTTCCTAATTTGGCCTTGCTCCATCCCCTTTCCCTCTGACCTACCCTATGGACTGTTTTGTACGCTCTTCTTCCATCCGAACTTTCTGACAATCACCTCAAAGGACACAGGGCGAAAAGGACCTTTCCGACCAGGAACGCGAGGAAAGGGTCGTGCCCTGCAACGCAGAACTTAGAACAGAGCTGGACTTGTAGCTCCACCGCCGGTGCTCAACAGCGCCAACGAAAGACCACAAAGAACAATGAGAACTCGTAAAACTTCGAACATTTGACATCCTCAATCACCGTTTTTTTATGCCTCATTTCTCTCCCAGCCGCCATTGTATTGATCCTGCTCCAATCCGAATCTGAAATATGTATTAACCTGCCAGTTCACGTTATGATATGTACTTGCTGCTCGCCGTTTTTGTATTACATTCCTATGACTTTCCTGCTGAACAAGTTTATCAAAGTTTATCAAATAGGCCCGCCTCCTGAAAACTAGAAAAGTTAAAATGTATCGTTTACAACTCTTTTTATCTAGGGTTCCTACCATTTTCCTTCTCATGCCCACCACAATAGAACCGAGTAGAAAATGAACCAGCAAGATGTCTTGAATATGTTAAAGGGAGGACTGTTGAAAATTAGTACGTTTTGGTGAACATTATCTGCGCCATCTTGCCTCTTCCCCTGATGCCACACTTTTGTCGTGCGCGCCCGCCATTTTCTAAGATGCCCCGATCAGAACGAACCCTTTTGCATGCCGCTGGCCCCTGACATAGCCCTTCGCCTTCACTAAGCCTGCACGCTATCCACCCCCTGCTTGCACCTGCCTTGAGTCATAAACCCCTCTTCGGCGCTGCTCTGCCCCAGGCCCTCATCCTGTTCCCAGCGCGACACCTCCCTGCTTTCCTTTCATGATCTCCGGCCCTTAGATGCAAAACCCTTTTTCCCCGTGTGCCCGTTTTGTCCTCCCCGTTCCCAAGCCGACACCCAGCTCTGCCGATACCATCCTTGCCCCTCCCCGTACAATAGAAAGCTTCCCCCATCAAAGAATCCCCGGGTTGATCAAAGCCCCCACCCCATGAGATCCGATCAAACCCCCCACATTCCGTGAATCGGCGGATTATCCAGCTGCGCGATGCTCATCACCTGTTGTGACTAGGGTGGGGACTTCAACTGTAAATGTGTGTGGGAACGGGCCCAAAGGGGAGTTCCGAGAATGTCTTTTCCGTACATCAAAGCTTTAACATGTATGTGTAATCTACAATAAAGTCATAAATGTGTGTATAAGAGGCCAGGCCTCAGGAATACAGTTAGAGCACCTCAGAACGATACCTTCTGTCCGTTTCGTTGTGTTCTCCTCCGGAGAGAATAAAAACCCTTGTTTCCTGCTTTCCAGTCTCCAGCGCCTGCCTCTTCATTGATTTAAATAACTAGAGGGTCACAGAGGCAATACTGCCGGGCAAATATCGATTGTCCCTGACCCGATTGAACTTTTTACAGGAGCTCGTTCCAGGTCTTGAGCGTCTTCCTGAAGGTGTTCAGGGAGGGGGCGTGTCTGATGTCTGCCGGGAGCTCGTTCCAGGTCATGAGCGTCTTCCTGAAGGTGTTCAGGGAGGGGGCGTGTCTGATGTTGATCGGGAGCTCGTTCCAGGTCTTGAGCGTCTTCCTGAAGGTGTTCAGGGAGGGGGCGTGTCTGATGTCTGCCGGGTGCTCGTTCCAGGTCATGAGCGTCTTCCTGAAGGTGTTCAGGGAGGGGGCGTGTCTGATGTCTGCCGGTAGCTTGGTCCAGGTCTTGAGCGTCTTCCTGAAGGTGTTCAGGGAGGGGGCGTGTCTGATGTCTGCCGGGAGCTCGTTCTAGGTCCTGAGCGTCTTCCTGAAGGTGTTCAGGGAGGGGGCGCGTCTGATGTCTGCCGGGAGCTCGTTCTAGGTCCTGAGCGTCTTCCTGAAGGTGTTCAGGGAGGGGGCGTGTCTGATGTCTGCCGGGAGCTCGTTCCAGGTCTTGAGCGTCTTCCTGAAGGTGTTCAGGGAGTGGGCTCGTCTGATGTTGATCGGGAGCTCGTTCCAGGTCTTGAGCGTTTTCCTGAAGGTGTTCAGGGAGGGGGCGCGTCTGATGTCTGCCGGTAGCTCGTTCCAGGTCTTGAGCGTCTTCCTGAAGGTGTTCAGGGAGGGGGCGCGTCTGATGTCTGCCGGTAGCTCGTTCCAGGTCTTGAGCGTCTTCCTGAAGGTGTTCACGGAGGGGGCGCGTCTGATGTCTGCCGGTAGCTCGTTCCAGGTCTTGAGCGTTTTCCTGAAGGTGTTCAGGGAGGGGGCGCGTCTGATGTTGATCGGGAGCTCGTTCCAGGTCTTGAGCATTTTCCTGAAGGTGTTCAGGGAGGGGGCGCGTCTGATGTCTGCCGGTAGCTCGTTCCAGGTCTGGAGCGTCTTCCTGAAGGTGTTCAGGGAGGGGGCGTGTCTGATGTTGATCGGGAGCTCGTTCCAGCTCTTGAGCGTCTTCCTGAAGGTGTTCAGGGAGGGGGCGTGTCTGATGTCTGCCGGGAGCTCGTTCCAGGTCATGAGCGTCTTCCTGAAGGTGTTCAGGGAGGGGGCGTGTCTGATGTCGATCGGGAGCTCGTTCCAGGTCTTGAGCGTCTTCCTGAAGGTGTTCAGGGAGGGGGCGTGTCTGATGTCTGCCGGGAGCTCGTTCCAGGTCATGAGCGTCTTCCTGAAGGTGTTCAGGGAGGGGGCGCGTCTGATGTCTGCCGGTAGCTCGTTCCAGGTCTTGAGCGTTTTCCTGAAGGTGTTCAGGGAGGGGGCGCGTCTGATGTCTGCCGGTAGCTCGTTCCAGGTCTTGAGCGTTTTCCTGAAGGTGTTCAGGGAGGGGGCGCGTCTGATGTTGATCGGGAGCTCGTTCCAGGTCTTGAGCGTTTTCCTGAAGGTGTTCAGGGAGGGGGCGTGTCTGATGTCTGCCGGGAGCTCGTTCCAGGTCTTGAGCGTCTTCCTGAAGGTTTTCAGGGAGGCGGCGCGTCTGATGTCTGCCGGGAGCTCGTTCCAGGTCTGGAGCGTCTTCCTGAAGGTGTTCAGGGAGGGGGCGCGTCTGATGTCTGCCGGGAGCTCGTTCCAGGTCTTGAGCGTTTTCCTGAAGGTGTTCAGGGAGGGGGCGCGTCTGATGTCTGCCGGGAGCTCGTTCCAGGTCTGGAGCGTTTTCCTGAAGGTGTTCAGGGAGGGGGCGCGTCTGATGTTGATCGGGAGCTCGTTCCAGGTCTTGAGCGTTTTCCTGAAGGTGTTCAGGGAGGGGGCGCGTCTGATGTTGATCGGGAGCTCGTTCCAGGTCTTGAGCGTTTTCCTGAAGGTGTTCAGGGAGGGGGCGCGTCTGATGTCTGCCGGTAGCTCAGAGCCCGGGCCTGCTCTCCTTTCCTGCCCTCTGTCCATATGTGTATGTCCATGGCTTGTGATGTCCATTGTGGCAGAGGCTGGACCTGGTCTACTTCTTAGCCTTTGCCATACTTGCATGCACATGGGCTTTAAGACCTCAGTCTGCCAGAGGCCTGTCTCAGTCTCGCTTCTAGGCTTTGCCCATATGTGCCTGTGCATGGCATGTGAGGTCCAGGCTGTGCCAGAGGCCAGGCCCATTCTCATATGTGCGCGTGTAAGGTCCAGCCTCTCTTGCCACATTTGTCCGTGCAAGCCTGACTTCTGTCCCTCCCTCCTACCATGACGCCTCAGGACTACAACTGTACTCCAATCTCAGATTGTGCGGTAACCAGCTCAGCAGACTATATCATATGAAATGCCATAAAGGGGCCCGCAGAGCTGTTCAAAGCTACAAGAATACAAACAAACATAAAACTGCGGGTCTGTCTCTCAGGTCGTCATCCACCTCACTGCCACGCGCTGCGCCACACCACATGACAACTGCGCCTTGTGGTCAACCCGCAACATGTAAACATTTCCCACACAGGACCACAACAAAGGCAGCATCATCACAACCACACACCTGACGCGGCGCAGCGTGATACCCATGTAGGCAAGCGCCTCAGCGCTCCACAGAGGTGCACTACATAAATGCTGCAGTGCATACGATAACATGTATGGCCCAGCAGTGTCAAAGGATGGTCCCAGCCTCTCTTCCTGCCATTGTCCCTATCTGCATGCGTGTGACATGTGAGTTTCAGTCTGTGACACAGTCCAGTCCTGGCCTGTCTTGTGTGTCCCCCTTGAGCATACACACACACATATCTGCTCACGCATTTGGCATGTGAGGTCCAGTCTGTGACACAGGTCAGTTCCACCATGTGTCATACGTACACGCGCACGCTCATGAGCACCAGCTTGAGCTACCTTACACAAGGACACATTCATGTGTCTTAGGTGAGAGAGCACAAGTTTGGAAAAAATGTATAAGTACGCCATATTTACAAGCACGTAGTTAGTTCACATGTACTTTGCACCAGAGTGTTTATATTTAGAAGTGAAATACACAGAGTGTCTTATATTCAGTGGTGAAATGCATAGAATGTTTAAGTAGAGTAACGATAATCATAACTGTGTGAGACTAATGTAGAAGTGTTTGGGATAAATATGAAAACCTCATGTTCTCATGTTACAGGAATAATGTAAGAGTTGAATGTAACTCTAAAAACCCAGTATTTTGTGTAGGCCTCATGGCAATTCACAAGCAAATCTAAACGTGCTGCTAAAATAATGTGAGACAAGGTTGACATGGTTCTTTCAAAATGTACTATTGAATTTAGGGTTAAAAGTATATGCTTTATAGATGTGTTATTTTAGAAACGTATGCTAGTTAAGAATGTTTGCTGTTTAAATCAAGTTAACGTTTTAAGAGTGCAGGAACCTGCTGCATGTAAATCAAGTAGGCCAGAGCCGATAATGTCATGTAGTCTGAATCGTCATGTGCTCGTTAGAGGAGAGGTCGTGAGGTGTCCAGTATGAAGCTCTGAGAGTGTTTTATGGCCTAAGATATGGTGAAGTCTGGAATTTGAGGCCCACTGCAGGACGAGCTGTATGCAGGTGCGAGGGTCCTAATCAGCTCGAATGAAAGGGACTTTGTTCAGTGGCGCCTTGCGCAGGCCTGTAGGAGTTTCCAGGAATTTCAGGGGGTATCAGCGCACTGGAGAAGAAGCCTGGGAACCAAGGTCAACTTTAACGAGGGTCTTCAAGAGTACCATCATGGAGTTTGCCGCGGAAAGATGTACCACGTGAGGGGCGTCCCAAGGGGCGTTTCTGTTGGAAATGTGATTTGGTATTAGGGAAAGTGACCCGGGAGGAGAGTAGAGCAGATGATTTTGGGAGCCTAAGGAAGCGGATGGGTAGGCAGATAGGCTGATCAGGAGAGACCCATTATCAGAGAAGAGACAAAGAGAAGTGCGTGATCTTCTTAGGAAGTCACCACGGCTGACACCTAGAGGGTTAAGATCTTGTTAAGTAGGGATGTCATTTAGTATAGTGTAGGGACAGACTAACCTTAATTTTCTTTTCTGTAATGACTTTGAGGTTGCAACTTGTATCCATTTTAGCAACCCTGATGGTATTCGAACTTGTACTTATTATTTTGTTCTTCAGACTCAGACTATTCAAGAAGTTCATGTTTATAGTGATTCCGATATACCTGTTGAATCTCATTTTGAGAAGTTTGTATCTTCAGTTATCTTTGACTTTATATTAAATCTTTAAAACTTAATTTTGGTCAGTGGTCATTTAGAGTGGTGTAAGTTCTTATATTGATTGTTTACTTCGAGATTACCTTTTACTCAAGACAGGTACCAACGATTCAGTCGACAGGAAATGGGATTTGGTAAGATAATTAGTAACCAGTAATCCCGCGTTAGCATAGGCACAGGGAGATTAGGTGATTTGCCCAGAATCACAGAATGCTGAGCCGACGCCGAGACTCGAGCCCGGTTCCCCAGCTCCAAGGGCGGCAGCTCCGGCATTTAGGCCACATCCTCTCCCCTTCTCTACATGTACACATGCATGTTGCATATGAGGTGAATTGCTTTAGACCTGTCCCACGATTTGTCAACACGCGCATGGCATGGGATGGGAGCCCCGCCCTCTTCCTCGCCCCGCAGCACTTGGAGTTTGTTTTTGAGCCTGTCCTGAGAGCAGCATCCCTTGGAGTCAGAGAATAACAGAGGAAGCCCAGGGGGACCCCGCAGGGCCCCAGGAAGGGGCCACACTGTACTGTTTATTATCAGAGACACAAGATGTGAGGCGGCCTGGAAGGAAGCTGGAGCCGCGCTGCATTCTGGGAGGAGGGAACCAGCCACACTTCTGTCTATTATTATTGCAGTCACATAGGACTGCGATGTGACCCTCGCACACTTGAGAAAGACCTTTGCGCCACTGTGCGCGCCCCCTGGGGCGGGCCCTGCCCCTGTCATTCCCAGGCACCTTATCTGTGTTTGCACTCGCTATCTTGATGTTATGGTTTCAATGACAAACAGCCTCCTAGTGCCGAGAAACGCTCCGTGGGTGTGAAGCACTGGGAACTACCAGAGTGCACACACCAGACCCCGTCAGGGCACTCAGTGCTGCGCTCCTGGGAGTGTGTGCCCCCCCCCCCCCTATAGGGGGAGGTGCTGGTGCCAGCCAGTGGCATGCATGTGTGTCTCCTGACCCACCCACAGGGGGCGGTGCTGCCCTCCAGGCTGGGTGAGCTGCTGGGTGTCCTTTAGTAAGGAGCCGAGGGGACTGCCTGGGGCAGGGGCGGATTGGCACTGCGGGCATTCGGGAATCGGCCGAAGGGCCGCTGTTTCAGTGCCCTCTGTGGGCCGTTTTTTCCTCCCCTTTCCCAGTCCACAGAGAGTGCTCTCTGCTGTCTGCTCTCTGTCGACTGGGAAATGGGAGAAAAAAACGGCCCACAGCACGGAGACAGAGACAGAAATGAAAGCGCTTCACTGTGCAGGCCATACAGCGATTATCAGCTGTGGCCTCTACTGCACCCCCTGCCCTGCAAAGCAATCACGCTGAGGGTGGCTGGGGAGGGGGTGATTGTTCACAAGAATCGGCCTCCCTGGGGGCCAGGTGTTTCTCAGGCCTTTTGAGCCATTTTCACCATGGCCCCCCTGGGGCCCACGCCGCCGGGAGGGGGGGGGGGGGGGGGGGGGAGGGGGGGGAAACAGTGATAGTCTTAACACCTCGCCCACAGCCCCTCACATTCAGGGCACAGTGGGCGAGGAAGAATGGGTCTGGCTGTGGGGGCCAGGTGATGTTTTGAAAGCGCACAATCGTCACCTTAGGCCCCCCCCCCCCTGCAAGAAGTTTAAAAAAAAAGGGTTATAGTTCTTTCTCTGTGTCATCATTTGAGAACTGATGCATTTTCAATATTACATTCAAGGAAGTCATGTTTGCAGCTTTTCTATTTCATGCAACTAACAACCATTGACAAAACCTATAGTTCTGGCTTGTTGTAGGTGTAACATTACTTGCTGTATTATATATCTGAACGCAATGACAGAAGCAGCAAAATACCAGTCGGGCGGCACACTATGCTAAGCACAGAT
Source organism: Lissotriton helveticus (assembly GCF_964261635.1). Lineage (NCBI taxonomy): Eukaryota > Metazoa > Chordata > Amphibia > Caudata > Salamandridae > Lissotriton > Lissotriton helveticus. The sequence continues at coordinate 32,608,430 of NC_136067.1, read as the reverse complement.
TTGTAGCTTAGGTGTTTTAAGCTACGCCCATAATTACATTGAACACCCCTTTGGAGAGACCCCTCAGTTTTGTCATCCCACTTAAAGCCCTGGAAACAACACCATGTCACAGACACCTCAGGGCCTGGCACTGTGCATCATGCATGACTCATGACTTCCAAGGTTTCAGATTAACTATTTGCAGGGGCATCTTGAACGCCTCCCTTTGCTTTAGGAACTACAGCGAGGGGTGGGTTCCTGATGAGTCTCTTCTGTCTGCAACTCTGCGTACAAAGGCTCAGCTCACAATTATTGTGAAAAGGTGGGTGAGAGAGTAAGTGAAGGGATGGCTGGATGGATCAGTGAAAGGGTGAATGGATGAATGAAAGGGTGAATGGATGGATGATGAGAGAGAATGGGTGGATGGATGAGTGAAATGATGGATGGATTGATTAATTGATAAGTGAAAGTGTGAAAGGATGAACAGATGTGTGAAAGGGTGGCCGTAAGGATGGATGAGTGAGTGAAAGGAAGGGTACATGGGCAAAAGATTGGATAGATGAGTGAAGGAGTGAAAGGATGGATGAGAGAAAAGATGGATGGATGATTGAAAGGATGGATGAGTAATAGGGTCAATGGATGGATGCATGAGTGGATGAGTAGATTGATAGTTGGGTGGATGGAAGGATGGATGGCTAAGTGAAAGGGTCGATGGAGAGAGAAAGGGAGAATGGATGGCTGAAAGGGTGAATAGGTGGAAGGATGAGTGACTGGGTGGATGGATAAGAAAGTGAAAGGATGGCTGGATGGGTGAGAGGGCAAATGGCTAGATGGATGAGTGAAGAGATGGATTGGGTGAAAGGGTGGATGGAGAGAAAAAGTGAGGATGGATGTGTGGATGACTGAACGGGTGAATGTGTCTAAGGGTGAGTGACTGGGTGGATGGATGAGTAAGTGAAAGGGTGGCTGAGTGAATGGATGGATGGGTGGAAGAGTGGATGAATGGGTGGATAATGGGTGGATGAGTAAAAAGGTGGATGGAGGGATGGATGAGTGAAATGATGGATGGAAGAATACATGATGGATAGGTTTGCAAATGGTTGAATATGTTTGGATCTGGATTAGCGGCATCTTATGTTTGCCACTTTACATCTCACAATGACTATCCAAGCAGATCTTCCCGACCATTTCTCTCACCAAACATGCCTGCTCAGAACCATGAATTGTAAACAAAATATCAGACTGGACAACCCAGTGCTGTAACCATTTATATAGATTATTATTATATGAAATATCACAAAAAGACCTGCACAGTTGATCAAAGCTGCGTGCATACCAAAAAACCGTGAAGTACACGATTGGTTCAACCTGATATAAACTTATTTTGACTAGTGCTTAAATGGTTGTCTATTTACTTACATAATAATGCGCAACCTCCTCTGATGGGTCTGTAAAACGTACCTTTTGTCCAGAAGGTTTGTTCTGAATTTTAACCCTTTGTCCTGAATTTTTACACTCCCCATCCTGAATTTGCACCCATGCCAGTTGGTCACCCTAGTCCTGACACTCCCATACAGAACTACAGAGTGTTCACCCTGCCTTTTCTATTTGGTTACTCTTGTAACCAGATGCACCACACTGCCAAGCTCTAACTCAAGAGGGGCCATCTAATCCCCTTGGCATCCCACTCTCCACAGGGCTGACCAAAGTAGGCTGAGTAAAGCAGTACTCAAAGCTACATCGAGTGTGCCTCAATTGTCATCCCACCGAATCCAGAAAATACTGCACTAGACTAGTGCAGTAGGTCTTCCTCAAAGGTTTACTTGACTTGCCACATCCAGCACCCAGAAATGCAATGTGTTGCTAGCCGATCCCTTCCTCTGAAGCAAGAAGGAACCGGTAGGAACCATTTTGTTTACCATTTCTTTGCACAGTTTACTGATTCATTTGTGTGCCCGTTAATAATGTAACTTTATTTTAAAGGCCTCATCCAAAATGCAGACAAGGGGCATATTTCTCTATATGCCAAAAATATTAATTAGTAAGTTTTGGTTAGTTTTTGTTTGTAGTGTGTAGGTCTGACTGCACTCTATTTTAGGTCCTAGGCCAGAATGTGGCAACATGCTTGTGTGTTGATTTCAGGACATGTCTAAGACTTTGTGTAATGTGATTTCTCAAAAGAGAGCTGTTTAGCCTCATTCTATGCTAGGCCTTGTTCGAGGCCTAAGCAAAATTTGCAAACTTGGCACTTCTTTCTCTGTGCAGAAGAATTAACTTTTCTAGCATGTCCAGGTTAGAATTCCTTTTTGCAGATTTTATATCATTTTCATGGTTAATTGAGTAATCCTCAGTCTCCTCATGGCCCAGACTTGAAGGCAGCAACAGATGTGAATAACACTGTGTTTTTTGTATATAGACATCACTTGCTGGCTGTGAAATAAATTTATGACTAGATTGTACAGATACATTTTTTCAGCATTCTTTACACCCCAGACTGCCTTTTCCTCATTTGTGAATTCTTACTTTTGTTATTACATGTTCTGTTCCCAGAGATTCCAGTCTTACCCTTTCTCCTTGACTTTGTACTAGATTTCTGATTTATGTGATGATTAGCTGGTTGGGAAAGAGTATCTAACGACCTTGTGCAGGGCGTTAAGACTGCATGTAAGTATTCAGTTATCAGACCTGCAGTGCTCCTAGTCTTTACCAATATTACTTGCTCTGTAAGCTTTAAAAGGCTTAATTTACTAAATATTTCTCTACGAATTAGACCTCAAAGAGTAACCAAATAGTGTTTCATGAAAGGGCATGCCCCTTGAATGTGGGCCATGCCCCTTAACTGCAGGCCACGCCCCTTAACTGTAGGCCACGCCCCTTGAACGTGGGCCACTTTTTTCGTCAGTGCCCGGGCCAAATTGTGATCCCAATCCGACCCTGCTGGGAACTACCAGAGTGCACACACCAGACCCCGTCAGGGCACTCAGTGCTGCGCCCCTGGGAGTGTGTGGGCCCCCCCTATAGGGGGAGGTGCTGGTGCCAGCCAGTGGCATGCATGTGTGGCTCCTGACCCACCCACAGGAGGCGGTGCTGCCCTCCAGGCTGGGTGAGCTGCTGGGTGTCCTTTAGTAAGGAGCCGAGGGGACTGCCTGGGGTGAGAGCAGGGGTGCCAGATGTTGAGACCCTTCCCAAGCCCACAGCTGTCTGAGTATAAGCCTCATCCAGCCCAACACGGACCAACATTAGCCCAAAATGCAAGAACATCAGCCCAAATTCAGCCCAACACGGACCAGCATCAGCCCAATACGGACCAACATTAGCCCAAAATGCACCAACATCAGCCCAAATTCAGCCCAACACAGACCAGCATCAGCCTAACACGGACCAGCATCAGCCCAAATTCAGCCCAACACGGACCAACATCAGCCCAAAATGCACCAACATCAGCCCAAATTCAGCCCAACACAGACCAGCATCAGCCCAATCTAGCCCAACGCGGACCAACATTAGCCCAAAATGCACCAACATCAGCCCAAATTCAGCCCAACACAGACCAGCATCAGCCCAACACGGACCAGCATCAGCCCAAATTCAGCCCAACACGGACCAACATCAGCCCAAAATGCACCAACATCAGCCCAAATTCAGCCCAACGCAGACAGGCATCAGCCCAACACGGACCAGCATCAGCCCAAATTCAGCCCAACACGGACCAACATCAGCCCAAAATGCACGAACATCAGCCCAAATTCAGCCCAACACAGACCAGCATCAGCCCAATCTAGCCCAACACGGATCAACATTAGCCCAAAATGCACCAGTATCAGCCCAAATTCAACCCATCACGGACCAGCATCAGCCCAATTCAACTGATCCTCTCCCTCACCAAAGACCTGGCCACCGCCAAATCCAACCTCCACGAGGGAATGAAGGCCGTCGCTGACTGGATGAAGACCAGCCACCTGAAACTGAACTCAGACAAGACCGAGGTCCTCATCCTTGGCTCCACCCCCTCCGTTTGGGACAACTCCTGGTGGCCGACAACGCTGGGAGCTGCCCCAGCACCCACTAACCACGCACGCAATCTGGGGTTCATCCTGGACTCAGCGCTGTCCATTACCCAGCAAGTCAACGCGGTCTCCTCCTCCTGCTTCAACACCCTCCGCATGCTCCGCAAGATCTATAGATAGATTCCCACTGAAACCAGAAGGACAGTCACCCTGGCCCTCGTCAGCAGCCGTCTGGACTACGGAAACACCCTCTGAGCGGGAACCACGGCCAAACTCCAGAAAAACTTCAACACATACAAAACGCCTCCGCACGCCTCATCCTCGGAATCCCTTGCCACAGTCACATCACCACCCACCTGAGAGACCTTCACTGGCTCCCGGTCAACAAGAGGATCACCTTCAAACTCCTCACCCACACTCAAGGCACTCCACAACACCGGATCAGCCTACCTCAACGAACGACTCACCTTTTACATCCCGAACCGCAGCTTCGCTCCGCTGACCGTGCCCTTGCCACCGTGCCATGCATCTGCCGAACGACACCGGTGGCAGATCGTTCTCCTTCCTCGCCGCCAAGACATGGAACACCCACCTGCGACAAACCCAGAACCTGCTCACCTTCAGGAGACTTCTCAAGACCTGGCTCGTCGATCAGTAGCTGCTTCCCCCGCCCCGTGCCTTGAGTAGCGCTCTTTACAAATGCTTGATTGATTGATTGATTCAGCCCAACACGGACCAGGATCAGCCCAAATTCAGCACAACACAGACCAACATCAGCCCAAAATGAACCAGCATCAGCCCAAATTCAGCCCAACACGGACCAGCATCAGCCCAAAATGAACCAGCATCAGCCCAAATTCAGCCCAATGCGGACCAGCATCAGCCCAAATTGAGCCCAACACGGACCAACATCAGCCCAAAATGAACCAGCATCAACCAAAATTCAGCCCAACACGGACCAACCTCAGCCCAACACGGACCAACATCAGCCCAACATGGACCAGCATCAGCCGAATCCAACCCAACACGGACCAACATCAGCCCAAATTCAGCCCAACATGGACCAGCATCAGCCGAATCCAACCCAACACGGACCAACATCAGGCCAAATTCAGCCCAATACGAACCAGCATCAGCCGAATCCAACCCAACACAGACCAACATCAGCCCAAATTCAGCCCAACACAGACCAACATCAGCCCAAATTCAGCCCAACATGGACCAGCATCAGCCGAATCCAACCCAACACGGACCAACATCAGCCCAAATTCAGCCCAAAATGGACCAGCATCAGCCGAATCCTACCCAACACGGACCAACATCAGCCCAAATTCAGCCCAATATGAACCAGCATCAGCCGAATCCAACCCAACACAGACCAACATCAGCCCAAATTCAGCCCAACACAGACCAACATCAGCCCAAATTCAGCCCAACATGGATCAGTATCAGCCGAATCCAACCTAACACGGACCAACATCAGCCCAAATTCAGCCCAACATGGACCAGCATCAGCCGAATCCAACCCAACACGGACCAACATCAGCCCAAATTCAGCCCAATACGAACCAGCATCAGCCGAATCCAACCCAACACAGACCAACATCAGCCCAAATTCAGCCCAACACAGACCAACATCAGCCCAACACGGACCAACATCGGCCCAACATGGACCAGCATCAGCCGAATCCAAGCCAACACGGACCAACATCAGCCCAAATTCAGCCCAACATGGACCAGCATCAGCCGAATCCAACCCAACACGGACCAACATCAGCCCAAATTCAGCCCAATACGAACCAGCATCAGCCGAATCCAACCCAACACAGACCAACATCAGCCCAAATTCAGCCCAACACAGACCAACATCAGCCCAACATGGACCAACATCAGCCCAACATGGACCAGCATCAGCCGAATCCAAGCCAACACGGACCAACATCAGCCCAAATTCAGCCCAACATGGACCAGCATCAGCCGAATCCAACCCAACACAGACCAACATCAGCCCAAATTCAGCCCAAAGTTGCATCCTACAAATATAAAAAAAATAGCCATCAGGAAACATTTTAAGCATAATTCTAATTACTATCAATATTAATATAGTAAGAGGTTCACTATGCCCTTCACAATCATGTCCAAATTTTATTAATAACTTTTAATTTTCTAGATCAGTCCCCACTGTGACCGTTGCACGGGTACTTCTGCCACGGAAATCCATACCCGACTCTGGCAGTGATGAACGGACTAAAACATAAAGTATAATCCACCTTTTGTTACAACAAGTCAAAACCCCAATGATCATTTATTTCCATCACTTCTTTCATTAACCCGTTGCGTGCTGCCGTCGGCCGTTGGACGTCGCGAGCGCTACCTCGCTGGTGCTGCGCACGTCCAACGGCCGACGCAGCCCCGCCCGCTCTTTAGAACGCCCGCACCGCGGTGGAAAAACTGCCGAGGTAAAGGCGTTAACTGCCATAGACTGACTTGTGGAAAGTCTTTCTATTGGCTCTTTGGTGTATCACTTCTGCTGTGCAGTCCCTGAATTGCAATGCACAAGGTTATTTCACATCTAAAATATACACTCAATTAGCACACATCCAGGGGGGAGAGTCTAGAAAATGTTATTTGGGAGTTCATATTAGTTAGATGAGGTTTGGGATGCGTCAGAGGGGAGACAGAGGAGGGACGAGTATAGGAAGGATCTTAGGGAGACCATGGTGGTAGAATCAACTTTGGGGTGCATTAGAGAGTGGAGGTAGAGGAAGAGGATATGGTGAGGGGAGTGTTGAAAGCTATTTTGTGACATTACATAGAGAATAATACCTTAACATAGCATGAAATAGCATATTCTGACATTGCATATAGAATAACAATATAGGTATACATACATATACATATATATGTGTGTGTGTATATATATATATATATATATATATATATATATATATATATATATATATATATATGAAAACAAAACCCTTTCAGGCATAGAGTGACGCATAAATTATGCAAAAAAGAAGGAGAGAACTCTGGGTAGTTCTCAAGTTTAGGTGGAAAGCAGCTCCTGTTAGAGCACTCTCAACAGCAGCGACACTCTAGATCTGCTCACCTCAAATATCTGTTTTTCTATCAAAGTCTTTAAGCATAGGATTAGCACAGTGCCATCCACGCCGAGATAGAAAAGGACTAAGTCCATTGCCATTTCTACAGCAAAGTCTTTAAGCAAAGCTATACCTCTCTGAAGAGCTCTAATTTTAGCATAACTGAAAGTTCATGGATATAAGACAGTTGCTAGCAGATGCAGACACTTCCTGATTCTCGAGAAAGGCAGAAAGAGCTGTCATGGAACCAGCAGTCTAGTCTGACTGCTGCTGTGTACCCAGAAGAGGTTCTCTTGAGCGATAAGAGTCTTTCTCAAATGCATTGAGCCTTGTCTCACCACCTCTTGTGCAAAGTAATCACTTCCTCTTGGTTGTCACTGGAGACTGTCTACTGTATCACATTGATTTTCTGACAATGACAGTTACCTCCTTGTGTTAATGTCTGGAGCAAAGGACAAGGCCCCCTCTGCCTACTGAACCCTCCCCTTCCATAACTTCCGATTGCATAGAGAGACACTAGACACCTCATAGCGCTATATCTCCCCCTGAGGGTCTATAGCGAATTAAATGTTGGTTAGTTAACCTAGCACTGTTTAAATCATGTTACACAACATCACACAACCTCTTTCCCCTCAGGCACACCCATCAGAGTTGCCCTCCACAAACAAACAGTGCGCAGAAGCCAAAAAATCCCTATCACCAGGTCACAATTAAAAAGTTCAGGGGTGAACCTGCCAGAAGGGCCAAGTCCAACAGATACCAGCACACATCTTGGAGGGGAATCACTCTTGCCACTTTTGACTTCAAATTTCCTACAGTGCAATCCACGACTTTGCACAGTTATCAAGAGACAATCAAAAAGATGTCACACCTGGGCATGACAAATCCCTATTTATTTCAATCATTTACAAATTCATGCAGAGTTCCTCGCTTGTGCTCGCACACATGACGGAAAACAACTTCCAGGATTCCTCGCAGTGTGTCTAAAGTCTGACATAGGTGAATAAACAGTATTCCCCCGTCTCCTCCCACACAACTGAGATATAAGTTCCATCAAGCTTATGTTCATACTGCATCATTAACTGCAATAATGAAAATCCACAATCCCCATATTTTTGATTCACCAGTATTAAAGTGTCTTCATTTCTTATAGACGTTTATTCAAATGCTCTTGTAACTTTGTGAGAATGAGAAAATTTTGTTTTTAAATGATTTAGGGGGAAAATGTATCAAGATTCCATTTTGCGATTTCTAAATAGCGATTTTTAAGGAATCGCTATTTAGAAATCGCATAATGGAATGTATGCAGAAAATCGCTATTTTTTTGCGATTTCTTAGTCTTCCCTATTTACGAATTCGCAATTTGCGAATTCGCATTTAAGGAATAATTTCCCATGCATTCCTATGGGCCAGGAGGCCCATAGGAATGATTGTGAAATAAATCTCAATTTGCGATTCGCAATTTGCTAATCGCAAATTGAGAATAATTTCTAGGGTGCAGAGGTGTCTCAAAGACACCCTGCTGCACCCCTGAAATTTGCATGTGTGTGCATATGGCGCACATACATGCCCTATGGGCATGTATGTGCGTCACATGCCACCTTCACAAATGCCAAATAGGGCATTTTTAAAAGAAATCGCAAATTACTACCAACTACTAGTTGGTGGTAATTTGCGATTTCTTAACCAAATTTCGCAATTTCTAAAACCTACATACATCGCATTTAAGGAATCTCTAAATTTGCGATTCCTTAAATGCTTAAGCAAAATAAGGAATCGCAAATTTTTGCGATTCCTTATTTTGCAATTTTTTAATAAATATAAAAAAATGCAAAAAAGCCTTTTGCTAATCGCAAAAGGCATGATACATCTACCCCTTAGTCTCATGCAGTCCCTCTAAATATTGCCTTTGGTATGTTGCAACAATATATTCATCTTCAAACACATGAATCAATTTATCAACACAGGAAGTCTACAGGCAGCTCAGATTTTAACACCATAGTGCAGCTCCTTCTCTAAATTTAATCCTTTTGGGTGCTTTGTCACTAATTTCTAGAAAAATCTGGTTTCAGCCTGAAGTTGTCTTACAGCCTGTTGCCATCTCTGTCGTTTAATTTCACGCAATCTAAAGCCAGGAAATTAAACTGACAAAAACACAATCATGAGGCTCCATCTTGGAGAACACACAACACCTAAAAACTGCTACTGGCAAGTTGCATCCTGGAAATTTCTACCGTACCTCTTGGAAAGTGACCCCAATGCGACACCTGAATAAATACATATGTCCCAGAGCGCTATCCTTTGGGTGATTGTCAGTGTTCCCCCTTCACTTTTCCTTACATTGTTGATGTTGAACACGTTTGGGCTACACCCCATACTCTGAGGTCTAATGTTATTTGCTTGTATAGTGTTCAGCTTGCAGGGCCCGATTCACAGAACTAACTTAAGACAAAATCCTAAACTTACTACCATTTTGGTATTCACAGAAGGCACTTACTCATTTTGTTATTCACAGACGGCACTTACTCATTTTGGTATTCACAGACGGCACTTACTCATTTTGGTATTCACAGGTGGCACTTACTCATTTTGGTATTCACAAAAGGCACTTACTCCTTGATGAGTAAGTGCACTTACTCATTTCGATATTCAAAGAAGTTCGGAGTCTTAACTTTAGGACTCCTAAATGACTTCTGTGAATACCGAAAGTCTTAAAGTTAGGATTTTTCTCAGTTTAGGAGTAGTAAAGTTAGGAGTCTTAACTTTAGGACTCCTAAATGCCTTCTGTGAATACCGAAATGAGTAAGTGCCTTCTGTGAATACCAAAATGGTAGTAAGTTTAGGATTTTGTCTTAAATTAGTTCTGTGAATCAGGCCCGCAGTGTTGCACTATACAAGTCATCTCACACAACAGCTTAGCAAGAAGCGCACATCTGGTCTAAGCCCCGCCCAGCCCTCCGTGCCCATCATAACATCACAGAGAGAGCCCGCCTGTCAGGGCCTACTGCTCTTGTACAAGTCTGCGAGTCTGTGACCTGCAGCAGCGCCCGCTTCATGCCACTGCCCCCAGCATTGGGCACCCCTCGCTGCTAGATGCCTTTGTGAGCCACAGTGCAGGGAAAGGCCTGCCTCCCGGCAAGCAGCCTGCAGCAGGAAGGTTATCACAGCAGCAAGCAGAAAGAAAGATCAGATGCAAAGCTCCATCACCCCCGTATTAGTAGGCATGCAGAAAGTACAAATGCAGCCAGGGCAGCAGGTTTGATACCCCTCCCATTCTTCGAGGCTCTCCTTCATCTTCTGCGCGCCAACAGCCCAGGGGTAGGGAGCTCGGTGCCGCCTCAAAGCGGGCAGCGCGAGAAAGCGCTAGGCTGCCTTACCATACATCATCCGAGCTCTACCAAGTGCCACGTATCATGGGTTAACCTAACGCATTTCAGTGCTTGGCCTCGCATTACTGCACTGAAACTAAATGTCACGCCAATTAGATCTCCTCTTAGATTGCTCGAGGCCCTCTGCTCTTAACATGGCTGTGTGAAAATAAATAAAACTGTCATCATGCGCCTGAGTGCTCTAGGGAAGAGAGGAGGTACCAGCTCTTACTTTTTCGTCACAAATTCAAAATACTGGTGCCTGGAGCAAGTCTCTGGCACTCTGATTATGGAGACGGGCTGCAGGAAGGGGTTAACAGTCCGCTTAAAATAAATGAAATATGTTCCTAGCAAAAACATACAAGTTTATTAAACTAAAGTAGTAAACTTTTTTGTTTTTTTTTGTTTTTGAAAACCTTTATTGTGCAGATGTAGCTTACAAATACGGGCCTACAACCCATCGGGCCGGCCACCACACTGTATTAGCACGTAGGCCAGGAAAGAAGCTCCAGCAGGTCTCCAATATAACAGATGCAACAAGGCGAGGCAGAAAGCCACAAGGAAAGCACCATGAGTAGGAAAAGTGAAGGTTAATTTTATAATACAATAGGGTGAATAGCAGGAATAGTGCAGTTATTAGGGTCCAAAAGTCCGTGGCGGGCCGTCAGCAAGCAGTAAAACAATACACAGCAAATTTCAAAAAGAACAGCTACATTATAGCAAGGGCAAAACGTAGGTCCCACATCTGCAAGCAAGTCCAACCACTGCCCAACGCCCACCCGTTACTACTAAAATACGCAGCAATACATAAAAAGGAAGTCAGGATTGCAATACAAAGAGCCATCCGCTACATCAACCCAAAGAAAGGGAGAAAAAAGGGGAAAAAAGGGGGGAAAGGACATCAAGAAAAAGGGTTGAAAAAACAGGGAAAAGAGAACGCGGCACCACAGCATGCGCCCCCTGGCAAGCAAAGCATACAAAAGAAAAGGCCAGCCTATGGAACCGAAGGAAATAGGAGTAGTGGATGCACAATGAACATCGGTGGCAGGGAGATTATGAGGCCCACGCTGGCAAAAACACCCCAGGAGGCCTACATGTAGACGCAGCGTCCAGAAAAGAGGATACATAAGAGCCATAGAACCAAGAACAAAGAAAAAAAACTAAAATACAGACCCCCCCCCACCCACCCCACCCTGCACCCCTGCAGAAGGCTACGGCCTACCCCCCCAGCAGCGTGCCTGTCGCCCTAACAGGAAACCCGAAATATAGAAGAGTCAAAAAGTAAGGAAGAAACCACACAGGCAAAAAGAGAGGAAGGGGAAGGGAAAGAAAAAGGAAAAAATTCTCTAGTGGGAGAGGAGACACATAATCAAAACTAGCAGCTCCCAACCCCCCGTTCGAACACATTTTAGATCCCACGAGAAGATGAAGTCATTTCAAAAAACAGGCACCAGGAATATGAAGAGGAATCGATCATACACGTACAGCAGCAAGGTGGTCATCGCCATGCCACGAAGTAATAGTCCGGCGGTACAAGTGTATCTCACCCCTGTCCTCGTCTGTCCAGTGCCATAGGCACAGAGTGCACAAAGAACCAGAACATGAGGGGCCAGAGGTGAAAAGCAGGGATTCCAATCGTCGATATACCACACAAGTTATAACGGCTTCGGACCGGATGAGCAAGAAAGTACAGCAACAGCAGCAGGCAACTCAAGCATAGCTCCGCCGACCAAGGGGAAAAAGTCGCCCCGGTGAAACAGTTACAGGATCTCCGCTCGGCAGGTCGAGGCAAAAAAACACCGGGAGACCCGGCGAGACAGACCCGGACGGATCTCGGCCGGAGGCCCTCCAGTACATCCACCACAGGGAAGAACTCTTGACGATACAAGGCAGTAGGCATCTGTATGTCCAAACAAGCGGTGGCCCCGGTGTCTCCAATTTCCAGGAAGGACCCCGCAGCACGCTGAAGCGGTGGAACCGCACACGCAGGGGACGGCCCAACGAGCCCGGTACAAAGACCACCATCCGGCCCAGCGACAGGTACAGTCATGGAAGCACGCCAGGAACACAAGGCGGCGAAGACGTCGCCAACTGTAGGCTCACCTTTACGGTATTCAGCAAACGTGCCGTGCGGCCAGCCGATGTCGCCATCTCCAACTGGGCGTAGATACAGGGCGCAGGCCGCCATCTTTTTAGCCCGGCGAGGCCTCGGCAATCTCCGACCCCAATCCGGCCACCGGCGGGGCTCGATGAAATCCAGCCGGCGACAAGCAATGGAACCTCCATGGCAGAAAGGCGGGCCACCAGAATATTGAGGCAGCCGGCGCCACCGACCCACAGGCGCCGCCCGCCAAGACCGGGCGGAGGGTTTCAAGATGGCCGGACAGGAGAACAAAGGGGAGACGAGTCGCCCACGCGGTCAATCCCCGTCCGCGGAAGGCAGCGCTCCACCACCAGGTCCCCGGACAGCCAGCCCAGGCCCGGTCAGTCACCACCGGTCCAACCGCACAGTGGCCGCTCCGGCCGACCCCACTCCTCCACCAAGGGGTTGGCCCCGGAGCTCCGCCCCGCCCGGGCGCCGCAGACGAGTCCAGGCCTGCCCGCCCCGGAGGCTCCGAAGCGAACAAGGGCACAGCTCAAGATCCGCGGCACCTAGGATCATCCAGAGCAGACGGTAAGTGCCAGCAAAACGTCATAATTCCATATTCCATCAAATAAGACTTCTCGGGGCAGGATAAGGCGCAGGATAGTTAGTTCAAGCAGGAAGGCTGACGGAGCCGAGCTACAACGCGGCCATCACGGTCGCGAGCTTGGCTCCTCCCTCTAAAGTAGTAAACTTGATATATGTATTCATTAGTTATCAAGGTGACAAACGTATGTACACGCTGATCCTGGTAGCAAATGGAAGCAAGTTAGTGACCTTGCATAAGCACGTCAGGAGCATTGGGCAGTTTGTGAAATTCAGCTCACTCCACAGGTTTAACTGTTGCTCTCTGTTCAATTCCCTGTTCTCTCTTCGGTGTCACTCTAAGTGTCACACATAACAAATTCAAATGTCACGCATAACCAGACCCACTATGGATATGTCACGCTTAGGTGGGCATACCTCAAAAATAAACATTGTGTCCCAGAAGGTTTTTAGTTTACTTTGTAAACGTACACACTGATCACCCTGACTAAACAATGGTTTTTAACATTGTTCCGAAGCAAGTCCATCAAGAAATGCTTCTGGCCTTCATGAATAGGAGGACTTGGGGAACTTAGGGCCATATGTATCAAGCAAATTCGCATTCACAAAGGCCGAAATTCACAGAATTTCGGCCTTTGCGAATGCGAATTTGCTAAATGGTATGTATTAAGCAAAATGTGGTGCAAAATAAGGAATCGCAAAATTTGCGATTCCATATTTTGCAATTGTATTTAAGGAATCGCAAATTTTGCGATTCCTTAAATGCAATGTATGTAGCAAAAAAAATGTGCAAAATGCCCTTAAGGAATCGCAAATTACCACCAACTTCTAGTTGGTGGTAAGTTGCGAATTCCTTGAAAAATTCACTTTTTTGCATTTTTCAAAGTGCCATGTGACCCACATACATGCCCTTAGGCATGTATGTGCGCCACATGTGCACCCATGCATATTTCAGGGGTGCAGCAGGGTGTCCTTTGGACACCCCTGCACCCTTGAAATTATTCTCAATTTGTGATTAGCAAATTGCGAATCGCAATTTGAGAATAACTTCCCATTCATTCCTATGGACCTCCTGGCCCATAGAAATGAATGGGAAAGTATTCCCTAATTGCGATTCGCAATTTGCTAATCGCAATTAAGGAATTTTAAGTAATCGCAAAAAAATTGCGATTTTGTACATACATACCCATTTGCGATTCTCAAATAGCGATTCCTTAAAAATCGCCATTTGGGAATCGCAAATGGGTATCTTGATACATATGGCCCTCAGTCCCAAATTCCTCTTCCCTGGAAGCATTGCTCACACTCCCTTCCATATTTATTGATGCTTACAGAGTGCACAGCTCACTAACAGGTCTACCCCAGGGCACGAGTCGAGGATAGATGTGGGTACGCAGCGTCTACCTACTTTTTTCACAGGGCGGATGCCGTCTACCCTGCCGAGAGTTTGGGCCCCACAGAAATATACAAAGCTTTTCACAGTGTAATTTTTAGACACCGGGACACATTCAGAGGCACCTGCACATTGGCTGCTTTCAGTGCAGGTGAGGAAAGGGTTTATCACATTCCAGCAAGACACAAAACAAAGGCCTGAGTTAAGGGGCCATTAGACCTCCTTTTGTTGGAGTATCCTGGCTGGGAGCTATCTGGCGCCTCACACCTAAATGCAATGGAGGGGAAACAAAGGCTCACAGCTTATCACTTCACAGGTACTTAAGAGAGGCATGCTTTTGACTTTGTTCAATCCCTGTAAATAAGACTGCATGCAGTCTGCGAATGTCAGATGTGTTGTGTATCCCAGTATTTACACAAATAATTTAAATACCACTATGTTGATGTATTTCTTTTATAGCGCTATACCACTACTCATCCCAATGCAGGGTGTCAGAGCACTTTACATCACACATACACTTCCTGCATTGACAATAAATCATATGTGTGTGTAATTCAATGTACAGGGTGTGTTACATAAGACAGTGAGGGTTACACGGTGTAGGAGTCACCTATCGTCCTTCATAGCTCACTGTGCAATATTAGAAAGGTTACAATTTATGAACTGCAAGTAACAAAAGGTCTCTTTGTTAAAAGCAGTAACCCACATGAAATAAAAATCTGTCATCTGCATGCTACATATTGTGCTTTGCCGTAGACATATTAAAACTCTATGTGACTTTGATTTAAAACGGTGACTAGACAAAACACAGATCTCTCCAGCAAATATGTTATCTCACCATCATTATTATTCCTTGAGCATTTCTGGGCACACAAAGATACCTGAAGTAGGTGTCTCAACCCCATAAGATATTTTAAGATGCAGACTTTGCAAACAATTAAGCAGAACAGATTTAATATTTATTTATTTATAAAGTTTTATATAGCGCGAACATGATGTCTCTTTGTTGCCAATTTCTTTCTGGTAAAATTTTAAAAAAATCATGTATAAGTTGAGGCCCAGATTTTACATTGGGTTGTGTCACTTTATTGGCACATCTCCGAAGCGAAATCTCATTTGATAAATATTGCAATGCGCTCAAATGGGGAAACATCCTTTACAACGAAGCTTTTACAACGCAGTGCTTTTACAACGCAGGTTTTACAACGAAAACCATTACAACGCATTGCACTGTAGGATAGGGAATAGTTTTAATTTACTATCCAACACCTTCCCTACTATCCACGGGGACTGGAGTTGGAATAGTAAATTAAACTATTCACTATCCAGCGCCCCAAAGCGCTATGCGTTGTAACAGCATGCGTTGTAAAAACTGCGATGTAACAGCATGCGTGGTAAAATCATGCGTTGTAATGTCATACATCCGCTCAAATGTATTCAGTTAAAGGTCTGGCTTACAACCAGCTTTCAGGGCCAGACGACTGCTTACTATTGGATGGCTTTCTGGTCACTCTTTTTTGCTTGCAGCTTATTGGACGGCTTTCCTTCCTCTTCTTGTGGTTGTCCCTCCCCTGGAGCATTGGCTGTTTCTCCCACTGCTCACGCTTAGAGCACTACTTTTTTCTCTTAACCCTAGCACTCCCTGAGAATGTGTGTTTACTGTGTGTTCCTTTCCTTCTCGCCTCCCCGCCTCCCTCTCTGTGCTGCCCCCCAAGCCTGTCCATTGCCCCCAGCTCATTTTTGTTATTTTTTGTCATTTTACCCGTACCCATCTCCTCCATGGCTCCCCCAGCAAGAAACAAGTCCCTGCTAATCTCGCATCTCAGCAGCGTTTCCTGCCCCCAGCCCTGCCCC
This sequence comes from Lissotriton helveticus, assembly GCF_964261635.1. Lineage (NCBI taxonomy): Eukaryota > Metazoa > Chordata > Amphibia > Caudata > Salamandridae > Lissotriton > Lissotriton helveticus. The sequence goes on along the minus strand of NC_136067.1, from coordinate 32,592,036 downwards.
CCCACTAGTTGTCCACCCACCCATCCCTACTGATTGTTTTTTATTTTTTCCCTTTTAGGAGGACCTAACAGCTCCAGGCCACTTCTTTTTCAAAAGCTTACTGACACATGTTTGTACTCACCTCTCCAAGGGTGGCATGTGTGACCTTGGAACAATTAATAAAAGAAAATCAAAATGGTGGCCACGTCATGCGTCACGTGCGTGCAGACGTCATCACATGGGTCACTCATAAAGGAAATGCATGCATGTTGGTGCACTGAGGCCGCACTGCATCGCATACAGGCCGTGTTTTCGCTTTTTTTTCAATGCTGAATAAAAAGCATTGGCAAATCCAATGGGTGTGCATTGGTACGCCCCCCCCCCCCCCCCAGGGGCGTTGGGGGTGCGACCGAGCTCTTTGCCAGGGCCGGTTTTCGGTAGATTTAGTTACAGGGCCGATTTTACAAAAATGGCCCTGTAACAAAAATGGCCCCCAGGGGCCACAAACCGGCCCCCACCAGTGCGGCGCACCGGGGAATTACCCGCCACGGCCAGTCCGGCCCTGCCAAACAGTGAGACATTTCGGCTTTGCCAGTGCTTGCTTCTTACACTTCTGAGACGGTCTGCCATACTAGAACACTATGGGGCAGATTTACGAGTTCTGGCGCATCTCTGCAAATCAGCAGGGATGCGCCAGAAAAGATGCGACACGCAATTCCCTCCATGCGCCACCACGCATTTACAATGCGGCACACCATGGTGCAAGGATAAGGCAATGCCTGCCACATCCTGTGGCGTATGGGTGGCGCAGTGCTGGAGTCGTGTCACAAGCGCGACGCGGCTCCAGCAATGCTCAGGGGCGCCCTATGCTTAGCATGCTGCGTCACTCCTTACGCCTCCTTCAAGCAGGGTTTTGACGCAGCATGGACGTAAAAGTGACTCAGTGAAATCTTGTAGATTTCACTGCGTCACATTTACGAGGCGTTCCTGCAACAGAACGCCCACCCGGCGCCGGAACGCCCACATGAAAACCTAACGCAGGTTGCAGGTGGCGCTGGGCTTTACAACGTGACGCATCTCCCTAGATGCGTCACGTTGTGAATAAGGCGCAAGGTGGCGTATGGTTTAAGTCACCGCTGCGTCACAGAAGTGACGCAACGGCGGCGTAAATATGGTGCACGGGGCTTGTAAATCTGCCCCTATGTATACATCCATAATCGTGTTATTTATTTTGCTTTATTCATGTGGGTCATGTAGTGCTGCACGTGCCTTGCAGTAACTTCAGTGCACTGCACAGATGCAAGCTGGGTCGTGGGGTTGTGGGATAGCTTGACCCTACAGTTGAGGGGCCTGACCCCTCCCACACAGTCCTGGCTGGCTCCCACCACCTCTGGGCCTAGTCACAGCCAGCGTGGACAGATGTTTCTGGCAGACTCCTGAGGCACGGAAGTCAAGGTCGAGGTCATTGCCCTCCACAGCTGTGACCTTGAACCCCTGGGGAGCGCCCCCGGTCCTTCTCTTGTCACCAGAAAATCCGAGATGGATTGCTGCTTGGGACCAGGCTTTAAATTGATGGGTTACCCCAGCACCTGTCTGAGCTCTTTTACTTCCGGGTGGGGATCTTGAAGGCACCTTGGGGTACCCCAGCAGGTGTCTGAGCTCTTTTACTTCCGGGTGGGGATCTTGAAGGCACCTTGGGTTACTCCGCACCTGTCTGAGCTCTTTTACTTCCGGGCGGGGATCTTGAAGGCACCTTGGGGTACCCCAGCAGGTGTCTGAGCTCTTTTACTTCCGGGTGGGGATCTTGAAGGCACCTTGGGTTACTCCGCACCTGTCTGAGCTCTTTTACTTCCGGGCGGGGATCTTGAAGGCACCTTGGGGTACCCCAGCAGGTGTCTGAGCTCTTTTACTTCCGGGTGGGGATCTTGAAGGCACCTTGGGTTACCCCGCACCTGTCTGAGCTCTTTTACTTCCGGGTGGGGATCTTGAAGGCACCTTGGGGTACCCCAGCAGGTGTCTGAGCTCTTTTACTTCCGGGTGGGGATCTTGAAGGCACCTTGGGTTACCCCAGCAGGTGTCTGAGCTATTTTACTTCCGGGTGGGGGTCTTGAAGGCACCTTGGGTTACCCCGCACCTGTCTGAGCTCTTTTACTTCCGGGTGGGGATCTTGAAGGCACCTTGGGGTACCCCAGCAGGTGTCTGAACTCTTTTACTTCCGGGTGGGGATCTTGAAGGCACCTTGGGGTACCCCAGCAGGTGTCTGAACTCTTTTACTTCCGGGTGGGGATCTTGAAGGCACCTTGGGGTACCCCAGCAGGTGTCTGAGCTCTTTTACTTCCGGGTGTGGGTCTTGAAGGCACCTTGGGTTACCCCAGCAGGTGTCTGAACTCTTTTACTTCCGGGTGGGGATCTTGAAGGCACCTTGGGGTACCCCAGCAGGTGTCTGAGCTCTTTTACTTCCGGGTGGGGATCTTTCAGCAGTGATCGAAATGTTTAAAAAAGGATAGCACCTGTGATCCTGGGTGCAATGGGGGCACGGGGAGTGGGCAGTGAGTGTGAGGCAGAGTCACAAGACTGGCTAAAAAGAGCAACATATGCTGTCTTCTTCCTGTTGGCCTCTCACTTACAGGTGAATGCACATGAAATGTTCAGAAGACCTTCACCCTTACCTACAAGCTGATTTTATTAGATTTCTGCAGCACTGACTGTTGACATTGAGACACGCCCTCACCATGTGGGGACCTTGCACTGGTGACTCACGAGTCACACAATGGTGCACGCGGTCAGTGTGGGAGGCAGCTCTCACCAGGCCCTACTTATATTTGTGTGTTTGCCTTTAAATACTGCAGAAGCACCGCTCAGCCTTGTACAGATGTGGATACATCTGGCAAGCGGCCAGCACCCAGAACCTCTCTCTTCCGGTCCACTGTATAGGGTTGTACTGCTTGACAGCCTGATCCCATTCTCCTTACACCTGTCCTGGATGTGGCACGAGACTAGATACACTTAACTCATACACCTCATCATGCAGAACTTGGCCAGACCCCTGTTCCTACGAATTCAGCCAGAAATCTAGGTATGTTACTAGATACCAAACTTTCGTATGTGAAGCATATTGAAAAGGTTACTGGCAAATGTTACGCAGTTCTTAAAATCCTGCGTAAAGTTCTGGACCTAGTACCGATGAGCTCTAGGAAAACTCTTGTACATGCCTTAGTCACCCCCCATCTTGACTATGGCAATGCCCTACTTATAGGGCTGAGCCAAAAAGGCTTGAGACAACTCCAAAGAGTCCAGAATATGGCTGCCCGCCTAGTCCTCAACCTCCCCCGTAGAGCATCAGGGAAAGATGCTTTATCTAAACTGCACTGGCTTCCTATAAAGGAGCGTATACTCTTTAAGGCCATGTGCATTTCCCATCGAATTGCACAAGGGAAAGGTCCTCCTTATCTGAACAAGCTCCTTAACATCTACCGCCCGAAACGTCATTTAAGATCAATGGGCAGCATGCTGTTTTCAGTCCCTCGCATTTTCAAAGCCAAAATGGGCGGCCGCTCATTTTGCTATCTAGCAGCCTCCTACTGGAATAGACTGCCCATTGAATTGCGGATGGAACCTTCCGAGAAGAGATTCCGCATGAAACTTAAGACGCATCTTTTCCCTACTGATTAATGATCTGTGTTGCGTTGGAGATTTTACTGCTTTGGCTGGTCTGAGGGTTTAATGAGGTGGTTCTACAGCGCGGGGACACACTGTTAAGTGTAACCAGGCGCTTAATAAATGGTTTTATTATTATTATTATTATACACAAACCCCTCGGGCTCTAGTAACAACTCGACTCCATAAGAATGAACGCTGCTCTGTGCCCTGCTTAACGCAAGGTCCCTGATCAAGCACAGTACAGAACTTAACCTATTTATGGAGACAAATGGCCCCTCCATAGTATTTATAACAGAATCTTGGGCCTACCCTTCAAATGCCCCAGATTTACTAATCACTATACCCCAGGGCTACTCCATCTTCAGCATGATAGATTACTTACATTTGATTTTAATTTCTACTTAGAAGTCCCTCAAGAGACGGAGACACTAATGGCCAGATGTAGGAGCCCTAATACCAGTCGGAAACGGGCGATTTTGGCCGTTCTCGACCGGTATTAGTGTTTTCAGATGTAGGGCATGCATTTACAGAATCGGTATTTTACCGATTCTGTATTTACCGATTCGGTAAAATTACCGAATCGGTAAATACGGACTCGGTAAAATACCGATTCTGTAAATGCAGATGTAGCTGGCACATGTCAGAGTGTCACAGGGCTTTAAGAAGCGGTATTTTACCACCCAATCCAATTGGGTGGTAAAATACCGAATCCAGGTGTGCATGCACATGTGTGCATGCACACCTGTGCCATGTGACACATAGACATGCCCTTAGGGCATGTCTGTGTGCCACATGGCGCACATGCCTATTTTTGGGGTGCCGGAGGGTGTCAAAGTGACACCCCCTGCACCCTTGCTGGAATCGGTATTTACCGATTCGGTAATTACAGAATCGGTATTTCCCATTGATTCCTATGGGCTTCACAGCCCATAGGAATCAATAGGAAATACCGATTCGGTATTTACCGAATTTTAACGATTCGGTATTTCCACATCTGGAAATACCTACATCTCCCCCCTTAATATTTACCGATTCATAAATACCGAATCGGTAAAATTCGGTATTTATGAATCGGTAAATATCATTTACCTACATCTAGCCCTTTATCTTTTTCATTCTCTGTCCAGCTTTGGTCTGTCTCAACTGGTGAATGGCCCTATTTATTCCACAGGACACACATTGGATGGAATATTTACAAACAATTCAGCTCTTAACCCCTTTCCTGCTTATGACGGAACCACGCTGGCATGAGCCACGGGCGGCGTGTGCGGATGTATGTCAATAGAACGCGATCTTTTAGATTGCGGTACTTGACAGCGCGGTCATTACAACGCTAGTCGTTACAACGACTTGCGTTGGAGGGCGCGAATTGTGGAATATTATAATTTTATATTCCAACACCAGTCCACGTAACAGTAGGGAAGGTGTTGGAACATAAAATTACAACATTCCTTGCCCAACAGCGCCATCCAGCGCAAGTTGTAGTAACGACTTGCGTTGTAATGGCATCGTTGTAAAGGCACTGCAGTGTAAACACCACATTGTAAATGATGTTTACCGGCGTGTGCTCATGACGTCGTGGTTCCGTCATGCGGCTGCCGCTCCGCCCATGCAGCATTAATTCCCCGCCTGTGAGGGTGAATTAATGAGTGGGCGGGGCCGTGACGGAACCACGCCGACATGAGCACAGTCCGCCCCTGACTCATGATGGTGTGGTTCCGTCACGAGCATGGTGGCGTCGTGCTCACCCCCGCGCCGCAGTAAAATTAGCGCCGCGGCCAAGGGGTTCATGTTGTCAATAGCCGTCGACTCGCCTGGTCAGACCGCAATGCAATTTTCTCGAATCTGACATATAATGTCACTCCTAAAAGGCCCTCTACTAATTCAGGTGCATATATCTCTAGGGCTGGCATTCCTTACAGCCTGACAGACTGATGGATGAATTTAACAATTCCTCTCCAGAGAGCTCCATTAATATCGACACCGCGGCCACTCAATACACAACATGGCTTAATAAAGCGTCCCATCTGCTTGCACCACCTAAGCTAAGTAAAGCTAAAAAGGACCAGGACAGCTCCTTGCTTCTCAGAAGAACTTAAAGCGCTGAAACAAAAATGCCACAGGTAGGAGAAGATTTGGAGACGTAATTATGACGAAACGGAGAAAACGAATTACAAGCTCTGTTGAGCATCCTATAAAGCTCTTCTCCTCAAAGAAAAACCGTCTTAGTTTACAAAAAAATAGAGGAAGCAGAAAACTCATCAAAAGAGCTTTTTGAGACAGTAAAAAACCTTACCACGGTGGTATGTGATGGGGAACATCCTTTTCAACGAAACTCTAACAACGCGGTACCATTGCAACGCAGGTTTTAGAACGAAAGTCGTTACAACGACTTTCGCTGGAGGGCGCTGTAGGATAGGGAATAGTTTAATTTACTATCCAACACCTTCCCTACTATCCACGGGGACTGGAGTTGGAATAGTAAATTAAACTATTCACTATCCAGCACACCCCAACGCAAGTCGTTGTAACGACTTGCGTTGAAAAACCTGCGTGGTAACGGTACGCGTGGTAATACCACGCGTTGTACCGTCATACATCCGTATGTGATACATCCAGTCTCCTCAGCAGATTTTATTCAGGAAAAAGTAGGAGTTTACAATCTCGTCTCCTCTTCAACCCCTAATTCGGCCGATATCATGGACTTCACTCTGACATGCAGAAATGGTCCTAGTTTTAGCAGTTTCACTCCACCCACATTAGAACAAGTTAATAATCTTGTGAGACCAACTACATCCGGCTCTCCCTATGATCCTTGTCCACCGAAAACAGCTGGCTCTGTGGCGGAATCTGTTGCTCCTCCACCTCTGGCCATTTTTTCGAATATGTTCCAGGTCGACCAATTTCCTTCCATTTGGAAGAAAGCTTCCATGCTTCCGCTGCTGAAAAAAGCAAACCTGGACCCAAAAAATCCTAGTCGCTACCGTCCTATATCACGCCTCCCTTTTCCATCTAAGGTTGTCGAAAAAATTATGAATAATCAACTTATGGATCATATTGAGTTCAATAATCATCTGGATGCCTTTCAGTTTGGTTTCGGTGGTATATTTAGCACTGAAACAGCCCGGATCGAGGCAACTGAAGAGATCAGGCAATCACTCGATCAGAATCATGGTACAGCACTGATACTTATTGATCTCTCGGCTACCTTTGATACGGTAGACCATATACTGCTGCTGGACCGTTCATCGGAAATCAATGTTAGTGGCACTTCTTGGACCCTTTTAAAATCTTTTCTCCTTGAAAGAGAACAATCCGTCAAACTTGGCGAGTACATCTCTCAGTCCTTTTCCTTTCCTTGTAGAGTGCCGCAGGACTCTTCACTTACCCCCAGATGCATCAAGCATCCATTTTGCGATTCCTTATTAGCGAAAAATAAGCATTCGCTAATAAGGAGTAGCAAAATGCCACGCATGAAGATTTCTCTTAAAAAATAGCGATTTCTTAAAATTCCTTAAGTGCGACTCGCAAATTGCGACTCGCAATTAAGGAATGCCTCCCCATTCATTCCTATGGGCCTAGAGGCCCATAGGAATGAATGGGAAGACAATCTCAATTTGTGATTCTCAATTAGAGAATCGCAAATTGAGATTGCAATTTCAAGGGTGCCAGGGTGTCAAAAAGACACCCTGTTGCACCCCTGAAATCTGCATATGGGTACATCTTGCGCACACACATGCCCTAAGGGCATATCTGTGTGTAAAATGGAACTTTGAAAAATGCACTTTAGTGCATTTTTCAAAGTTTTTGCAAATTACCATGAAGGTCAACTTCATGGTAATTTGCGCCCCCTATTAGCGAAATTGCTAATTTTTTTAACTGTAATGCATTGCATTTAAGGAATCTCAATTTGAGATTCCTTAAATGCAAATAATCGCAATTTAGCGATTTCTCAATTTGCGATTTTTGCATTTGGGATGATGCATCCCAAATGCAAAAATACCGGTCGCAAAGGGGCAGATTCTGTGAATCTGCCCCTTTGCGAGCGGATTTTAGCTTGATGCATCTGGGCCTTAGCCCTACTTTATTCAACAGTTATATCACACCCCTTGCTTACCTCATCAAGTGTTTCGGTTTTTATTCAACATCTTATGCAGACGACACCCAGATTGTCGTATCCCTGCCAAAAAATATCAAGGAGTCAACAACAGATTCCACGACTGTGTGGAAGTTGTCTCCACTTGGATGAGCAGGAACTGTCTTAAGTTGAATGCAGAAAAAACTGAAGTCACACTCTTTGGAGCGCAGACCCAAGTTTGGACGCCTTCACGTTGGCCAGTCGATATGGGCAATCTTCCCTCTCCCATCACCAAAGCTCGGAATCCGGGAGTCTTGATTGACCACAAATTGACCTACAATCATCATGTTAATGCTCTCTCTTCTTCGACGTTCTATGCTTTAACCCCTTGCATGCTCGTGACGGAACCATTCCGTCACGAGCAGTGGTGGTGCTGTGCTGGTGACGGAATAGTTCCGTCACTGCCCGCCCGCCGCGCCTGCGTGGTGCTGATTTCGCACTTTTGCTGAGCGTTCTATTAGGCGGGCGGGGCCGTGGCGGAACCATTCCGTCACAAGCAGAGCGCCATCGCTGCTCGTGACGGAGTGGTTCCGTCACGAGCATGGCGGCGCCGTGCGGCCCCCTCCCCCCTAGCACCGCAGCGGTAATTACCGTCGCGGCCAAGGGGTTAAGGATGTTAATAAAGATCTTCCCTTTTATTCCGTTCCATTTGCAATGAGACTCCTGCAACGGTCTATTTCTCACCTCACCCCCCTCCCCCCAGTACACTCTTGACAGGCTGCAGATTTAGCAAAATGCAGCCGCCAGGTTTCTATTAAAATGACCCAAATATCACTCTGTCTCTTTAGCCATCAACAATTTACATGGACTCCCAATCAGACAGAGATGCACTTTCAAGGTTCTCTGCATCGCTTACAAAGCACTTCATGGCTCAGGCCCGGCCTATTTGCAGCAAAGCTTCAAGTGACATAACCCAGATTATCGCCGCTTTAGCGGCAGTTTTCTGCCGATAAAAGCGGCGATAATGTATCGTCCTTTCTTGATAATATGGCCCCTGACTTTTTAACATTGGCTAACCCAGGTACACCTGTATTTTGACATCACTCTAAACCAGCGCCAAGACACCTGCGGGTATTTTTTGCGCTTTACAAGACTCATTAACATTAACTCGTTTGAGAGTTTAGGACTACACATTCCAGATGCGACTTGGCACCACCTGCTCCAGCCGGTGTCGGGCGGTCTTGGCATCTAAGGTGGCACGTTGGGTAATGTAATGTAATGTAGATAAAATGTATAAAGCGTGACATGCCCAGAGGCGTCTTGGCGCTATAGCGTTCTGACCAAAGGGCCAGTGGGGCTGAGCATTATGTTAAAAGTGTGCAGAAAAAAACCTTTTGTTTATCCTGTGTAAAAAGCCACGCTTTTATTGACTTCCTGAAACTGAGAAGGGAGGTAGTTGTTTTTAGAGAAAGTGGCAGACCATTCCAGAGCATTGCTGTTATCCTGTGCATACCTCCCCCCCAATGTGCTTTTTTTTAAATGGGGGGGACCACCATGTTCCTGGCTGAGCATGAGTGTTCTTACTGGAGTATACCGTTTAAATCTTTTCATACGCCGGTCTGGCTCTAGTCCGTGCAAAGACTTAAACGGCAAGCAGAGGGCTTTAAACTTACACCTTTGCCTAACAGGCAACCAGTGTAGTCTTCCAATGGCTTCTTTTGCTGACTCATATTTAGGTATGTTGCCATTCATGACACTATTCAGCGCCCAAATGTCCTGTGTTAGCCCCTGTTAGCGCTACGAGGGAATATGGGGCTAGAAGTAGGTAGGCTATTACCGGTCGGTAACGGCCAAAATCGGCCGTTACCGACCGGTAATAGACTTTTGAGATGTAGGAGGCTTTTTTACCGATTCGGTAAATAACAAATCGGCATTTACCGATTCGGTAAATGAGATGTAGGAAGCCCTTTCAACAGTGCTTCTGGCCTTTAAGGATTCGTTATTTACCACCAACTATTAGTTGGTGGTAAATAACGAATTCCTATGTAAATGCAAATATGTGCATTTATACCTGTGCCATGTGACAGTATGTGTGCCACATGTGCACACCAGCACTAATCAGGGGTGCAGCAGGGTGTCAAAGTGACACCCTGCCACCCTTGACTATTTCCCAATTTTACCAAATCGGTATTTACCGATTCGGTAATTGCCATTCATTCCTTTGGGCCTCAAGGCCCATAGGAATGAATGTCAATTACCGATTCGGTAAATACCGAATCCTAATGATTCGTTATTTTTTACCGAAAAATTACCTACATTGCATTTACCGATTTGAAAATACCAAATCGGCATAATTAGGTATTTTCGAATCTGTAAATTAAAATTACCTACATCTAGCCCATGGTTGTAAATATCACCCCCAACAGGGCATTGAGCAGAAGTGGCAGAGAGGGGTAGTCCTTGCTTTGCAGTCTTCTCAGCCTGTGGTAGTGGCAAGAAGCCTGGGCCACACTCTTTAGGAGCTGTATGACCTCTGGCCGAGGACTGTGCAGCTGTCATAGCATTGGAGGTGAATTTGAGTGAACTCTTTGCTTTCCCAAAACCTATAGATTCCAGGCCCAGCCTCGTTCTATATGTGCTGAGTTTTGTTGTCTGCGTACCCGCTATGGAGAGGGGAGCCTGTTTAAGTCAGCCTGTAGAGATCTGCCTGTAAAGGTCAGCCTGTGAAGAGCAGTGTGTAAAGGCCAGCCTGTAAAGGACAGCCTGTAAAGGTCAGCTGTAAAGGCAAGCTTGTAAACATCAGCCTGTAAAGATCATCCTGTAGGAATCAGCCTGTAAAGGTCAGCCTGTAAAGTCAAGCTTGTAAACGCTAGCCTTTAAACGCCAGCCTGTAAAGGTCAGCCTGTAAAGGTCAGCTGTAAAGGCCAGTCTGTAAAGGTCGATACGAAAAAGTGGTCAGAGTCTATTGATTAACAAAAACACCAAATGGCTCATATGAACATTGTCATTTGTAAAATGATCAACATTCCATCCATGTAGTGCAAAAAAAAATTTTAATTTACATTTAAGCACCTTGTTATCTCGATACTTAGTATAATTCAATAAGTACCAGAAATTGTGAAATCAAAATCAAACATTTGAGAAAGAATTATTTCAATTACTTCATTGAATCAGACAAACAATTAAGGACATAAATATCAATTTAGTGCATAGAAAAAACTTCATGTGTAGAAAAGGTTCACACATATTAGCTCCATTATGACATATCGACGCGCTCAAGGTGATGATGAAAAGAGGTAGTTAGATGGGATGGGTGTGATTGGGTAAAGGTGGGGACTGGGTAAAGGTTGTTGTGACCATAAAACAATCACAGTGGTATTCAGTACTGCCTTTACAGTCTTATTAAGATCAGTGGTTCCAAGTAGCTCTTTATCATAGGATCTGTATTACTCCATTAGTTCTTCCTATGGTTAGAGAATAGGTATGGTCTGGTCTAAGTTTCGACCCCCGGTTTAAGGGTTGGTTGAAGCCTCATGCTGGGGTCTTCTTCAGGACATAAAAGAACAGGAGCGCTTAGTGTAAGGCCGTTCAGTGGCCATTAGAGTTGGACCATCCTCGGTTCCTATGTGGATAAATAGTACTGGGACATTGTGGCTTTCAAATCAGCATATCTAATATTTCTGCTTCGTAATGTGTCCAAAGGAGACCATATGCGGGTGCGCGAAAAAATCTCGCAGCCCTCGGGGTTCGTTAATTCAGCTCCGAAAGGTCTGTTTCCATCCTCGCTGCCGAGCAGTAAATGGTCAGCCTGTACAAATCAGCCTGTAAAGGTCAGCTGTAAAGGCAAGCTTGTAAACGCTAGCCTGTAAAGGCCAGTCTGTAAAGGTCAGCCTGTACAAATCAGCCTGTAAAGGCCAGTCTGTAAAGGTCATCCTGCAAAGGTCAGCTGTAAAGGCCAGTCTGTAAAGGTCAGCCTGTACAAATCAGCCTGTAAAGGCCAGCTGTAAAGGTCAGCTGTAAAGGCCAGTCTGTAAAGGTCATCCTGCAAAGGTCAGCTGCAAAGGCCAGTCTGCAAAGGTCAGCTGGAAAGGCCAGTCTGTAAAGGTCATCCTGCAAAGGTCAGCTGCAAAGGCCAGTCTGCAAAGGTCAGCTGTAAAGGCCAGTCTGTAAAGGTCATCCTGCAAAGGTCAGCTGTAAAGGCCAGTCTGTAAAGGTCAGCTGTAAAGGTCAGCTGTAAAGGTCAGCTGCAAAGGCCAGCTGTAAAGGCCAGTCTGTAAAGGTCATCCTGCAAAGGTCACCTGTAAAGGCCAGTCTGTAAAGGTCAGCTGTAAAGGCCAGTCTGTAAAGGTCATCCTGCAAAGGTCAGCTGTAAAGGTCAGCTGTAAAGGCCAGTCTGTAAAGGTCAGCTGTAAAGGCCAGTCTGTAAAGGTCATCCTGCAAAGGTCAGCTGTAAAGGTCAGCTGTAAAGGCCAGTCTGTAAAGGTCATCCTGCAAAGGTCAGCTGTAAAGGCCAGTCTGTAAAGGTCAGCCTGTAAAGGTCAGCTGTAAAGGCCAGTCTGTAAAGGTCATCCTGCAAAGGTCAGCTGTAAAGGCCAGTCTGTAAAGGTCATCCTGCAAAGGTCAGCTGTAAAGGCCAGTCTGTAAAGGTCAGCCTGTAAAGGTCAGCTGTAAAGGCCAGTCTGTAAAGGTCAGCTGTAAAGGTCAGCTGTAAAGGCCAGTCTGTAAAGGTCATCCTGCAAAGGTCAGCTGTAAAGGCCAGTCTGTAAAGGTCAGCTGTAAAGGCCGGTCTGTAAAGGTCAGCTGTAAAGGTCAGCTGTAAAGGCCAGTCTGTTAAGGTAAGCTGTAAAGGTCAGCTGTAAAGGCCAGACTGTAAAGGTCAGCTGTAAAGGTCAGCTGTAAAGGTCATCCTGCAAAGGTCAGCTGTAAAGGTCAGCTGTAAAGGCCAGTCTGTTAAGGTAAGCTGTAACGGTCAGCTGCAAAGGCCAACCTGTAATGGTCAGCTGTAAAGGTCAGCTGTAAAGGCCAGTCTGTAAAGGTCAGCCTGTACAAATAAGCCTGTAAAGGTCAGCTGTAAAGGTCAGCTGTAAAGGCCAGTCTGTAAAGCTCTGCCTGCAAAGGTCAGTTGTAAAGGCCAGCCTCTAAAGGTCAACCTGTAGGGATCAGACTGTAAAGATCAGCCTGTAAAGGTCACTCTGTAAAGTACAACCTGTAGAGATCATCCTGTACAGATCAGCCTGTAATGATCAGCCCATAAAGGTCATCTTGTTAAGGTCAGCCTGTATAGGTTCAGCCTGTAGAGATCAGTCTGCAAAGGGCAGCCTGTAAAGATCAGCCTAGAGAGGTCAGCTTGTAATGGTCAGTCTGTAATGGTCAGTCTGTAAAGATCATCCTGTAAAAGTCAGCCTGTAGAGACCCGGTGCATCTTTGTATACTATGTATGTGCAGTTAAACATGAAAGCCAAGGCCAGGAGAGAAGGACGGTGTCCCTGAGAGGTCAGACCACAGGATCTCCTGAGGCACTCTGGACTCATGATGCGTCCCTGGTATAATCAGCGGTTATACCACGGCTGATGAGTACTGGTACCGCTGTGGGCAGTATTTGCTAGGCGCTACATCACTTCTCTCTTCCTCTTACGTACTCCAAGTGGGTGTAATACACTAATGCTCAGGTTTCATCCTGTAAGACTTGCCTGGGACACATTTCCCCTGCACAAATTCTGTCAGGGTTTGCCTGGTGAACTTTGTGCAGGGAGATAGACTTGTGTCACTGCCCCGTTGAGTCCAGATCTGGCTCACTGTCCTGTTTGGGACCAGTGTGGCCCTTTCTTGGGGCCCCAGGGCAGTCAGAGCTCACTGGCCTCAAGTGTGAGAACAGAGGTTGTTTGCCAAGGGTGACCTCAGGCAACAATCTAGTGCATTCCAGTTGCATTACACTGGGCTCCCATTCACCCTTGACTCAGATAGGGGGCAAGGCCTTGCACAAGGAGAGATCCAGAAAACAGGAGGGCAAAGAGTAACTGTTGATAGGGTCACTGCCCAGCTAGATCTTTGCAGAAGAATGAGCTTTAATTATGCATAAGATAAATGATCTCTACCAACTATGAAACATAGAGTAAACCAGAAAGTTAGCACCCTCTGGGCTTCAGATCTGACACCAAACACTTCTAAAGCCCCTGAGTGCTAAGTGCTGGAATGCAAAAGTTACCATTAGCCCTAGTCAAGTCAAGTCAAGTCATAAAATTTGTATAGCGCACTACATACCCAGAGGGTTTCAAGGCGCTTAGGAAGGGGAGGAGGATTATTTGTCAAATATCCACGTTTTAAGCTGCTTTCTGAACGCTAGGTGATTCTGGGTGAGGCGAAGGTAAGCGGGGAGTGAGTTCCATGTTTTGGCAGCCAGGTAAGAAAAGGATCTGCCTCCCATGGTGGTCTTGTTGATGCGAGGTACAGTGGCGAAGGCTTGGCTGGAAGAGCGAAGTTGGCGGGAGGGGGTGTAGAAGGACATTCGAGAGTTGAGGCAATCTGGTCCGATGTCGTAGAGTGATTTGTGTGCGTGGGTAAGCAGTCGGAAAGTGATCCTCTTATTGACGGGTAGCCAGTGGAGGTCTTTAAGGTGACCAGAGATGTGTTCATTGCGTGGGATGTCTAATATGAGCCTGGCTGAGGCGTTTTGGATTCGTTGTAGTTTCTTCTGGAGTTTAGCGGTGGTACCTGCGTAGAGGGTGTTTCCGTAGTCCAGTCGGCTCGTGACTAGAGCGTGGGTGACTGTTTTCCTTGTTTCGGAGGGGATCCAGCGAAATGTTTTTCTGAGCATGCGAAGAATGTTGAAGCAGGAAGAGGATACGGCGCTGACTTGTCTGTTCATTGAGAGTGAAGAATCCAGGATGACGCCAAGGTTCCGTGCGTGGTCTGTCGGGATGGGTGCTTTTCCGAGGGCTTCCGGCCACCAGGAGTCGTCCCATGCAGAGGGGGATGTACCTAAGATGAGGACTTCTGTTTTGTCTGAGTTCAGATTCAGACGGCTTTGTTTCATCCATTCGGCGACTTCTTTCATTCCTTCGTGTAGGTTAGTTTTGGCGGTGCTGGGGTCCTTGGTGAGAGAAAGGATCAGTTGAGTGTCATCCGCGTAAGAGATGATGTTGAGGTTGTGTTGGCGGGCGATGGCCGCGAGGGGGCTCATGTATACGTTGAAGAGGGTGGGACTGAGTGAGGATCCTTGAGGTACGCCGCAGATGATTTCAGAGGCCTCGGACTTGAATGGTGGGAGGCGGACTCTCTGGGTTCTTCCGGTGAGGAACGAGGTGATCCATTCCAGTGCTTTTCCTTGGATTCCGATGTTTCTGAGGCGTTGTAAAAGGGTGCTGTGGCAGACTGTGTCGAAGGCTGCAGAGAGGTCGAGGAGGATGAGGGCGACTGTGTCTCCATTGTCCAGTAGAGTTCGAATGTCGTCTGTTGCTGCGATGAGGGCGGTCTCAGTGCTGTGTTTGGCTCGGAAGCCAGATTGTGAGGGGTCTAGTGATTTGTTGGCTTCGAGGAAGGCGGCGAGCTGGTTGTTGACGGCTTTCTCGATGACTTTGGCCGGGAATGGAAGAAGCGAGATGGGGCGGTAGTTTTTGAGTTCGGTGGGGTCCGCTGTGGGTTTTTTCAGAAGGGCGGTGAGTTCAGCGTGTTTCCAGTCTTCTGGGAAGGTAGCGGAGTTGAAGGAGCAGTTGATGACGTCTCGGAGGTGCGGAGCTATGACGGAGTCTGCTTTGTTGAAGATGTGGTGAGGGCATGGGTCTGTGGGGGATCCAGAGTGGATGGAATTCATCAGGCGGATGGTGTCCTCAGTGGAGATTGGGTTCCAGGCGTTAAGGGTATTTACGGGGGGTAGATGGTCAGCAGATGGTAGGGTGGGTTGGCTTCCGGGTTGGTTGTCAAAGCTGTTGTGGATGTCAGCAATCTTGTTGTGGAAAAAAGAGGCTAGGGAGTCGCAGAGGGTTTGAGAGGGGGTGATGTCGTTGGAGTTGGCCGAGGGGTTGGAAAATTCCTTGACGATGTTGAAAAGTTCCTTGCTGTTGTGGGCGTTGTTGTCAAGTCGATCCTTGAATGCTGTTTTCTTGGCTTTTCGGATCAGTTGGTGGTGAGTACGGGTGGCGCTTTTGAAGGCGTCCTTGTTGCTGGTGGATGGGTCTTTTTTCCAGGCCTTTTCAAGGGAGCGGCACAGTTTCTTGGACTTCTTGAGATCATCGTTGAACCATGAGGCCTTCTTGTTGCCAAGTTTGTGTTGACGTTTTTTCAGTGGTGCTAAGGTGTCGGCGGTGTTGGATAACCAAAGGGTGAGGTTGGAGGCGGCTTCGTTGGCGTTAGAAGAGAGGGCTGGGGAGGTTCGAAGGAGCGATGTGGAGATCTGATCCGTGGTGATTTTGTTCCAGTTTCTTTGTAGAGTTGGTTGGAGGTGGATGATGGGTTTCGGCTTGTTGTAGGTGAAGTGAACGCAGCTGTGGTCAGTCCAGAGGAGATCCGTAGTGTGGCTGAAGGAGACATGGTTGCTGGAGGTGAAGATGGGGTCGAGTGTGTGACCTGCGATGTGGGTGGGGGAAGTGACTAGTTGTTTAAGTCCGAGGTTGGCGAGGTTGTCTAAGAGGGTGGCGGTGTTGCGGTCGTTGATCTTTTCAAGGTGGAAGTTGAGGTCTCCCAGAAGGATGTAGTCTTTGGAGGGGAGCGCGTGTGGGGTGATGAAGTCCGTGATGTCTTCACTGAATTTTGCGCGGGGTCCTGGAGGTCTGTAGAGGAGGGTGCCTCTAAGAGTTGTCTTGGGGTCGATGTGGATCTGGAAGTGAAGGTGTTCGGAGTTAGCGAGGTTGGCGTCGGAGCTGGTAGAGATGCGGATGGATTTCTTATGGACGATAGCGATTCCTCCTCCTGTATGGTCGGTGCGGTCCTTGCGTGTGATCTTATAGTCGTCAGGGATAGCGATGGCGATGTCAGGGGCGGAGGAAGCGTTCATCCATGTTTCCGTTAGGAAGGCGACGTCAGGAGAGATGGTGTCTAGTAGGTTCCAAAGGTCAATGGCGTGCCTGTGGACCGAGCGGGTGTTGAGAAGGATGCATTGTAGGTGGTTGGGGTCGGGAGTCAGTGGTGTGGTCGTAGCGGAGATGTTGTCGGTGCCGCGAAATTTGCAGGAGAAGCAGGAGAACGGTCCATGGGTGTGTCCAGGAGCGGCTTGGACGCAGTTGGGGGCATGCTGTCCATTGGAGAAAAGACTTCTTAGGTACAATTGGAAGGCTTCCCTGGGAATGCATCCCCCCATTGTTTACCATTGGCTCTGTGGTTTGTAACTCACGTATTCTGCCTTTCTATTGGCTGGCTTCATTAGGTTTAGGCTGTCCAGCATGTCTTTGTCCCTAAAGCTTGTTCACTGTATTCTTTCACGAGTGCTCGCTTTCTGTAAACAGGCCTTTAAGTTTTGTTCTTATCTTGTCACATTTGTCAGGCTCTCTCTTCCCCACACATTGTTGTTTGTGTGCTGTAGAGTATTCTCAGTAGCACTGTGTGTGAAAATGTCACAACAAATATAACTCACACTCTGGTGGCAGGCACTAGCAATCAGCCACCCATGTCCTAACAATCAGAAGCAGCAAGAGGATTACATAAAGTAATTCAAGAGTGCAAGAAAACAAGGGACCACCCAGCACCACCCCCCAACATAAGACAAAAACATTTGTCTATTTCAAAGCAAGCAAGAATATGGTTCAGCTCCAGTAGCGTAACAGGGGGCGGCACAAGGTTTTGGGGGTGCTACCCCTACCTGCCGTCTTGGGGTAGCAATCGCAAGCATCCCTTACCCTGCTCTTCAATGTGGCCGCCTTGCATCAGCAAACGCAGTGACCACAACGGGCGGCCAAAGGTCTAGCTACACCACTGTTCAGCACTCTATGTATTATGTATGGTATATCAATAAAGTCCAAATTTAAGATGAGACCAGCATAAGAACATATAGGCACACCCAGAAGATCTTATACAATCACACAATGATCCAATGTGAAATATAAAAAAATAGTCTTTATTTCATTAACTTTTTTACATTCATTAAAACCTGATCCAGTTTTTTTCCTGTAGCCAACGCGTTTCGTTCATAAGAACTTTTTCAGGGCTACAAGAAATAATGAAAAAGACATATTATATAAATACATGGATATTGAGAAAACATAAAAGAAAAACAGTCATATTGTAATATAGCCATGATAACGCTTACTATATACAGACTGCAAACACCTATCAGAAGCCTGCAAAGGTATCTTTCAGCTAAGTAATATTTTGGAAGCCTTTGAATTCTCACAAGATTTATGCATCCATTTCATGTCCAAAGGCTTTTACACTTACAGAGTTCATCTCATCACATCAAAGCCACCATAAATAAAGTGCTTGAAAATAATAAAGGTTTTCCATTTGCTAAGATACCTACACAGATTGTAATCTTTTTCGTAGCCAAGATGGTGCCTCATATTTCCAGTACAATGCAGGATTAGCTGGAAACAGGTATCTGCACAAGTCATCCATTTCTGGGTTAACAGTCTTATATACTCTTAAAAAAGTAGAAAAAAAAATAAAGCAACTAAGGAAAGCGGCCATGTGAAATGTCTATGCGGATATATTTATAGTCCATGATACAACAGTGGTGGTTGGGCAATTGTTACTATTTGATTCAAATTAGTCTCTAGATTGAGACCTCCATTTTATAAAACTCATTCATATTTTAACCTGCCCTGAAAGCATCACATATGTATCTCAACACATGATTAACCCATCCCAAGTATAACATCAATAAAACCATACACGACCAGTACACGCTATTCAAGTCACATCTTAATTCATATATCCTCATATATATATATTCGCCGCAGTGGGATATACCAGCCATTAAAGGCCCGCTCCAGTGTTCGACTCGGGTCTTTAACAAGGGCGCGGGTTTTTAATGTCGGTATAGCCCAGCTACGGAGGACTATAAGGCTATTAGAAAATTCCGCCCTTAGAGGGCAGAATGCTCTAACAAATAAAACAAAGGCCTCACGGAGTCCGAAGGAATTGAAATGCCCTCTGGCTCCTTGAGGCCTTTGTTTACATTGTCTTTAGCAAACCGGCCTCAACCTAAAAAGTGATCTAAGGCAAAGAACATACATCCCTCTATCTGTATTGTTATATGTTTATCGAGCCTCGCTGGAGAGAAATGCATACATGCCAATAGACCCGATTCAGGCGGGAGACGTTTGATTTTTTTTAAAGTCAAATATGCAGTCACGGCTCGCATGACTCGCGGGTGGGGGAGCAGGTGGGGGGGTCGCATGGGGGTTCGCTTGGGAGGATTCATTTAAAAATAAAAATATAAAAACGTACTTCACCGGGTCCCGTGCCACCTCTGCTGCTAGCCGTGTCCTGCTGCTTCAGGAGAAAAGGAAGCAGGCATCCTCCCTCCCCTCCCCTCCCCTAAGCCAATCACAATGCTGCAATGGCAGCGTTATGATTGGTGCGGACGGCGCCTTTATGGAGGCGATTTTCTCTATGTAGGCTGCATGCAGCCTACATAGAGAAAATGTAGAGTGCACATGACTGGTTTGGTTGGTCCCGGAGGACCGACCAAACAGTCAGGGCCCACAACATTCTGTATTTAAAATACCATTATATGTTTTTGCTTCTCGCGCTGTGAGAAAGCAGTGGGGCGACGCTTCTAAGCCCTAATGGAGGAGCCACCTCTGCAAATATGGCTTTATTTTGGATGTATCCGCCTAAAATAGTTTCTGACTCAATATCAGTAAATAGCGAAGATATATTTGCCCAATTTTTATTCAAAATATCTCACTTCCCAGTCTGAAAATGTTGGCATGTATGGAAAGGAAGTGCGGAGCTTCGGACCTGACCCTTGGCAGCCTACATAGAGAAAATGGCCTCCATAAAGGCGCCGTCCGCACCAATCATAACACTGCCATTGCAGAATTGTGATTGGCTTAAGGGAGGGGAGGGGTGGGAGGATGCCTGCTTCCTTTTCTCCTGACTGTGAAACAGTAAAGGTATCGGATCCTACATCTGACCAACCCGGATCTCAACAATAGGAAAAACAGAACAAGGTGGCTGGACAGGATTATTCGTGAAACAATTCCCCAGACACACAGTCAATCTGTACCATGTGACCACTGGATTTAATGTCCAAACAAGTTTATTTTTCTTTTTTACTTTTATCAGCAATTTTTTGAAACACAAGCACAAACAAACCACTGTCAATTCAAAAGGTTCATATATACAGTATCTACAAATGCACACATTTACAAATTTACAACAAAGAATCAAACAAAAAATTGGTTAGACACACCAAAAGACAATAACATATGTATAATAATTCAAATAAATTGCAATTATATACAGTGCAGAGATTAGTCCATAAGCAAACAAACGGGCACCAGTCCTAGAGATTGAAAAAACCAAGTGACAGGCGGGGTTGAGATCGAAAACAAGCCTGCCTGTCAACGAAAGCCTGTGGTGTAATGTTAAATAGGGTTGCGAGGCTAGGATACAGAGTGGTGGTATGATTTACATCCTAGCGGCACCCTTTGTTGTAGCCACAGGGTGGTATTGTCGACGCGTTTCGAACCTAAGTATTCAAGGTTCTCTTCAGGACAGGGACTGGGAAACAGATTCTGCAAAAAAGTACAGAATTTGGTGTCAGACGTACATTAACGTACTGTAGAATGCCTACTCAGACTCCATGAGAAGTAGAAAATATTTACCTGCACGCGGGCACAAAGATTGCCGTGGCGTAGGTATATCGTGTTCACACCTAAAAGACATATGTAAAGGTGCTCAGTGCACGGGGATTAAAGGGGTCGCACTAGGAAAGGCAAACGGTCTGTCCTAAGTATGAATCATACCTGCAATAGGCGCAGAGCAGGACTTAAGGCGTGGTGTCAGGCTTCAGAAGCTTGCGGGTATCAGGGCGGCTCACATTATTTTTTGCGCGTGTAGGTCTAAATGGATGATACAAAATCATGTATGGAATATATATCTCTAGGCATTGGTGCACAGCACAACACCCCCCCACTCGCCAAGATCGAATTGCGCGAGGTTCCTACCTGGCTATGCAGACCACAGGGAGGGAAGCGGCCGGTCACTGGCCTCAGTTCAGGCCGGCAGTTAAAGTTGGCCCGCTGAAAAAAGAGAAACCCTTTGTGAGCGCCAGGGTCAAAAGGCAGCAGCGGAGCTGGTTACAAACCGCTGCGCATAGCAATGCTTACTTTTCTGAATGAAGTAATCAAGCCACAGTAAGGTCCGTGTTGCTCACTCTCTCCCAGGGACAAGCTGTCTGTAGGTGGAGCGCCGGGACACCAGTAGGTATTTTGAATCAAGTTCACAGTAACAGGGGGTGTGGTCAAAAAACGGAGTGAAGCCCCTAAGGAATGCTGGGATCTGTAGTTTTGAGAACACTGAAGACTAGCATGTCGGCTGATATTATACATGAAAGCCTGCCAAAAGCCTCGCAATTTCATAATTCTACAGGCGTGCAGTTTGTAGATGGGGCGCCTGGACACCAGTGGTATTTTGGATCCGGTTCACAGTGACAGGGGGTGTGATTCAAAAACGGAGTGATGCCCCTGAGGAATGCTGGGATCTGTAGTTTTGAGGAAACTGAAGACTAGCATCTCGGCTGGTATTATGCTTGGAGGCCTGCCAGAAGCATCGCCATTTCGTAATTCAACTGCTTACTCAACTGATTTGCATGACATTCCTCCCCGCACATGGGCATATTTACAAGGTCAATACAATGAGCCACATTTACACAATAGCACTATATTTCATCATATCCCTTGTTTTCCCCAACGTGGTGCATGTACATATACTCATCCAAACGCGACATTCCTCCCCGCGCATGGGCATATTTACAAGGCCACTCTAAAAAAGACATTTTCATCAGTCTAAATGAGCAATATTTACACAATATCACTACACGTCCTCATACACATTGTTTTCACTACAGTAGTACATGCCAATATACCCATCTAGCACATGAAAATTCTGAGTTCATTGTACAGTTCAGAGTTCTGAACAGCAATAATTGCATTGCAACCATAGACACCGCCATGACTCAAAATACAAGATGACTCAATACTAGACCTTATGCGACTCAATGGATATTGTTAAAAAAGTGAGTAAGAAATAGAAAATAAGTACACAGCGAAAGTTATGGTAGTGCAGCACAGCCAAACTGGACAACATCAGAGGCGGATTCATAAATTGACAGTTTCAGACATCTCGTTCAATCCAGAATTGGATGTATCGAACTTCAGGATAAGATACGCCTCTTTTTGGGAAAGGCGAAGGTCAGGATCTCCACTGCCACCCCTGATCACCGCCAGGACAATCCATCTTATATCCTGGCTGGAATGTTTCTGTTGCAAGAAATGAGAGACAAGAGGAGCAGTCAAGATCTTGTTATTGATCCGTGAGCGGTGTTGAATAATTCTTTGGCGGACCTCCTGCGTGGTTTTACCAATGTACAGTTTTTTACACGGACACTGGATGGCATACACAGTGTATTTTGTCTTACAGTTCGTGTGTTCATTGTGTCGCCAGAACTTTTTGCCATCTGTAAACAGGGAACCTTCTATTGTCAGGTTACAGACCGAGCATGTCCCGCACTTCCGATGGCCCAAAACTGGATTGGCTCCAAAAATCGTACCTTGTGAATCCTTTTTTGGAGGAGGGCGGGTTGATGTAATCATTTGGCCAATACTCCTGTTCTTTTTTAAGGCAAAGAGTGGTGTGCCTATGTCAGGCATTATTTCCTGCACCAAATGCCAACTTTTTCTGATTATTTTTTGGAGCTGATTGGTATGGGGACCAAAAGTAGACACACAGACCATCCTTTCCGTCGTCGGTCTCAGTCTCTTCTCAAGAAGATGTTCCCTTGGTGTCCATCTCGCTCTCTTCATAGAGTGTTTTAGGAGCTTGCGAGGGTATCCACGTTCCTGTAATTTCGCAGTCAGTCCTTGTCCATGTAACTCGAACTGTTGAATGGTGGAACAGTTCCGTCTCACCCGGAGATACTGTCTATAGGGGAGATTGTCTCTTAAACTCCGCGGGTGGTAGCTCTTATAATGCAAGGCATTATTCTTATCAGTTTTCTTCTGGTAAAGTGAGCATGTGAGCACATCATTTCTCACAGATATCTCAACATCAAGAAATGGTAAGGACTTCTCATTGTGCGTCAGGCTGAATTTTATGTCTGGACTCCTATCGTTCAACCACACGTGGAACTCCTCAAGTTGTGCCGATGTCCCGTTCCACACACACCACACGTCGTCTATGAAACGGAGCCATTGGGCAATGTGACCTCTGTATGGGTTGTTGTTCAAAACATATTTCTCTTCGAATTGGCCCATGAACAGAATAGCCATCTCAGGGGCAAAAGGACAGCCCATTGCCGAGCCTTTGATCTGTAGGAACATCTCGTCCTCGAAGGTGAAGAAGTTCTTCTTCAAAGCCAAAGTTGCGAAAGAGATGATGAGTTCAGTCGGTACCCTATGTGGACGTGGTCGGTTCTCCAGGTATAATTCCATAACGTCCAGGCCATCTTGCTGTGGTATCTGTGTGTACAGGGATGACACATCCATGGTAGCTAGCAATTGGCATGAGGAATCGAATGGCAGCCCTTCCACCTTGTTTATAAAATCCATGGTGTCTCTGAGATAGGATGGTACCTGAACCACAAGGGGTTTCAAGAACACATCCACGAATTTGGAGATGGGTTCAAACACAGAATCACACCCGGACACTATCGGGCGTCCTGGAGGTGTCAAGGGGTCCTTATGAACTTTCGGGAGGAAGTACAAATGGGGAGTCCGTGGATACCGCTTCACCAGATATTCAGATTCTTTTCTCCTGAAGCAGCAGGACACGGCTAGCAGCGGAGGCGGCACGGGACCCGGTGAAGTACGTTTTTATATTTTTATTTTTAAATTAATCCTCCCAAGCGAACCCCCATTGCGAATTCGTAATTAAGGAATACTTTCCTATTCATTTCTATGGGCCTCCTGGCCCATAGGAATGAAGGGGAAATCTGCGAATTGCAATTTGCTAATCGCAAATTGTGAATATTTTCAAGGGTGCAGGGCTGTCTCAAGAACACCCTGCTGCACCCCTGAAAATGACATGTGTGCGCATATGGCGCACATACATGCCCTAAGGGCATGTATGAGCGTCACATGGCACTTTTGATTTTTAAAAAAATGCTTTTTTAAAAGAATTCGCAATTTACCACCAACTAGAAGTTGGTGGTAATTTGCGATTCCTTAATGGCATTTTGGAATGTTTTTTTCCTTGATACATTGCATTTAAGGAATGGCAAAATTTGCAATTCCTTAAATGCAATCGCAAAATAAGGAATAGCAAATTTAGCGATTCCTTATTTTGCACCATAATTTGTTTCATACATACCATTTAGCGAAAATGGGTTCGCAAATGCCGGAATTCTGCGAATTTCGGCGTTTGCGAACCCATTTTGCCTTGATACATATGGCCCAATGTCTTTTATAATATTAAAAGGCATTGTAATCTATAATACCAATAGGTCAAACTTTGGCAAAAGCAAGACCTATTGTATTGTAGAGCGTGGTGTCCCTAAAGCGGGCGCCACGCTCAACATTATAGTTTACTCAAAAAAATATTAAACTGAGCGTGGTGTCCCAAAAGCGGGTGCTGCGCTCTGCATGCAAGTTTTTTTTTTTTTTAAAAAGGTGAAAGAACGTGCAGTGTCCCTGAAGCAGACGCCACGTTGTCCTAAAAAGTCATTTAAAAAAAGCGTCGCCATTGTGCCATGAGTGCAGTGGGGGTAGGGGCCAGCTCTTTAAAAGTTAGAGAGGGATAAGAAAAGTGGCCGTTATTGTCCTGTGTGGGCGTGCTGCAAATACAAAAAGCAGCCGCCATTGTCCCCATTAGTCAATAAACAAATTAGTGCTCACCCACTTATAACGCAGACCGTGTAAAAAGCCAAGTAAAAGGTCCAGTCGTTATGGGAGGTAACAAATGCAGACAAGGAGGTACCAAGGAGGGACTAACAAGCCTATTTACGAATCAGAAGCCAGCATTTACGAAGGACAATGACACAAGCCAATCACAAATATGAGCAGAGAGTGGGCGGGGCTTCCAGTGCATACTCCAATACAGCATGCCTCGCAGAGCGAGCGTCGCATGCGCGCTGCCGCTATGCTCGACCTAAAAAGGGATGTTTTCATTCAAATGTACTTTATTGGGGTAAGAATGGACACAGAGACTGAGGGGTGGCAGTCACTGGAGTAAGGCCACGTGCACCTGCCCGGCTGGTGACGCTTGTGAGGGATGGGCGTGTCTCACGTGTAAGGACCGCCCTCAGGGCGGGACCTCAGGACGCCAAAGAGACGTTTGATGGAGACAGGGGCCTTGACATCAGAACTCACAGATTGTCCTTGAAGAGAAATGTGTGTGTGGGGGGGGGGCACAGCCCCTACATACGTCAATCATCTTCTTTTATAAATCGCCAGGGATGCCGAGAATAAAGAGGGCAGCGCTGTGTACCTGGCTCTTTCAGTGCACATTGTTCCAACAAACATAAATAGGATTTTCCACTTTCGTCTCTGAAGATTTTGCTTTCTTTTACACAGAAATGTGTATATGATTCTGCAGCTGGTGACGTGTTCCTGCAGATTCCACACACGTGTCTGTGGTTTGTCTTTTCTGCTCCTTTGTTTTCGGATCATCTGCTTGTCCTTGTGAAGAGAGTGCGCCCGTTAGTCCTTCGGGCGGTTGTGGGCCTGAACAACCGGGGGTTGCCTTGCTACGCTCCGCCCTGAAAGGGGCGTGAGTCATAAGGGACCAATGTGTCACATGATCCAGTAAGGGGATCACCCCTATAAGGGGAGCGCTGATTGGGTTTCCACAGTGCTTGGCACATCAGGATGGCAGGGTAGCATAGGTTAGTACGGCTGGGAAACATCCTTTACAACGCAACTTTTACCACGCAGTGCCTGTACGACGCAACTTTTACAACGCAAACCATTGCAACGCATTGCGCAGGGGGGCGCTCTAGGATAGTGAATAGGTTTAATGTACTATCCAACACCTTCCCTACTATCCACGGGGACTGGAGTTGGAATAGTAAATTAAACTATTCACTATCCAGCGCCCCAAAGCACTATGCGTTGGAAAGGCATGCGTTGTAAAAACAGCGTTGTAAAGGCATGCGATGTAAAAGCATGCGTTGGAATGTCCGTACGGCTACCTGCCCTTGGATCGCCCGCAAGATAACCCACCATAATTTGCATACTGTAGTATGTAATAAACCTGCAGCCATATTTTCTCCAAACAAACAAGTTGTGTTGTGTATTTATTTATGTATGCCTTTTCTACTTTGGTGCGGGTGGGGGTTGTTGGACCCGGCCTCGTGGCGTGGCCCGTCTCTGTCCCTCAGAACCCTGCGAGCGTAGGCCTGTACCCTGAGCCCCTGCGCAGCGTCCCCGTAAGAATAGCCTGCACCCAGCCGCCTGGTCGTCTCACCCCCGATGAGCCCAAACCCCCGTAAACCCACGACCAGGCCGCACGTCCCCGTCCCACTCCCGGCTCCGAGCGCCTAGACCTGGCATGCCCCACAAGGCCCGGACGCCATCTCCCCTCTCCGACATCCCTGTCTCCCTGGGCCTAGCGTGACCTCGGCCCCAGCGAAACCCAGACTCCAAAGGCGCGCCAGTCCCAGCCGGGGGGTAAAGGGCTCCCCGAGTGAGATAAGCCAGGGAGTTTCGATGGCACCTCCGGCCTCCCCTGAGAGACCGGTATCTGTCACACCTTTGGGCCTCCCCTGTGGCCCAGTTTCGATCACCCCTCTGGCCTCCCCGGGGGCTGGCTCCAGACCCGCTGGGCGTCTGGGAATTCTCGGACCCATCCTTCAAAGGGATCAAAGAGCCAACCGCCGGACCTCGCCAACGACCAGCCCCCCGGGCTTGAGACCTCCGCCTGCGAGGGTCCGGAGATCAAAGAGCAGAAGGACTATAACTGGGCCCGCCCGACAACTAGAGAGCAGTTGTATCTTGGACCTGAAGCCCTGCTGATCTGATCGCGGCTGACCCTAAGAAGAACTCATCTGGAACCTCGGAGCCCTGCTGACGCTGTCGCGGCTCAAGCTGAACTGAACCATCGGAGCCCTGCTGACGCTGTCGCGGCTCAAGCTGAACTGAACCATCGGAGCCCTGCTGACGCTGTCGCGGCTCCCCCGAACCTCTCCAGACCGAGCCCTGCTGACCTCGTCGCGGCTCGAGGAATACTCTGGTCCGGCTGGACCATCGAGAGCACCATCACGACCGAGCCGACTCGACGGAGGTGAGGCAACCAGTACGACTATCATCTCGTACCCCCCGGCTCGAGGATTGAGAGCTGTGCGTAGGGTACGGCTTGTATTAACCCAGAGACTAAAAGACTGTCCCGCTTCCCCCTTCCCGAATCCTCCAAGACTTTGTGGTCCCTTGACCACTGTGTATATAAGAGTGCTTCCTTCGTTATTTGCTTATATAAAGATATTGTTACTAAAACCCACCGGTGTGGTGTCTGTTTGTAGTGTGGTGTGAGCTCAGTGTGTACGATCCTAGACCCGAAGTCCTCCCCGGTGAGGACCTCACAGTCAAGACTCAGCAAGTTCTGTGGGAGAGGTGGGCCCTGGTGTGGTCGGGTGAGCACAACCTGACCCTCGGGGATCGCCCCTTCTTACATTGGTGGCAGCGTCGCGATAAGAACCTACGTCTAGGGATCGTACAGTACTGACACACTAACCGAACGAAGAAGCAGCCATGAGCGTCACGGCCGACAAGACCACCTTCCAGATGGAGCTTCTGGGAGACTATTCGCACCGTGAGCTCAAGCAATTCTGCAAAGATCTCCATATCCCGTCAACGGGATTAAACACCAAAGAGGACTTCCAACAAGCTCTAACAGCCTGGGTGGAGACCGGAGCCCAACCTCCAGCACCGACGGAAGCCGATGGAGGGGGAGCGCCCCCGATCGAAACCCGCGCCCCAGAGCAAGAAAGAGCAGAGCCCCCGACGCGGACTTACAGCCCCGAGAGAGGTCTGTCTCGAGAAGAGATGACCGACCGAGAACGCAACCGAAACCACGAGCTAGAACTAGCCCGTTTGAAGATGGAATGAGAACTCAAGCTGGCCGAGAAAAAGCTAGCCATCGAGCAGTTGCGGCTGCAAGGAGAATTGGAGGAGAAGAAGCTCCAACGAGAACATGACGGAAAGAAGCTCCAGCTGGAGCACGAGCGCAGCATATTGGAAATAGAACTAAAAGCCCGGAACGAAGGCAGCAAAACAGCAGCGACCCGAGAGGCCATTCCCCCGGTGGAACCCAAGGTCCACATCCCCAAGGACGTGGTCAAAGAATATTATAAAAACGATGACATCCAGCAATGGTTCAAGGCCTACGAGGTCGCCATGACCTCCCACCGAGTTCCGCAGAAAGATTGGGGAGCCGGGCTGTGGGGTCGATTCCTGAGCGAGGGGAGAGACACCCTACTTGACCTACCGTCCGCCGAGCAGACCTCCTACAGCCACATGAAAGAGGCCCTCCTCACCAGGTACGGGCTCACTCCAGAAATGTACCGCCAACGCTTCCGGGACTGCAAGAAGATCCCCGGCACCACCTTGGTCGAATATGTCAACTTCTACAGCCGGGCCCTGGAAGGGTGGATCAAGGGCAGCAAAGTATCCACCTTCGAGGGGCTCATCGACCTCATTGCCTACGAACATTTGTCCCTGAATTGCTTTGTGGAACTCCGACAGCACCTCCTGGACAGCAAGTTGGCTGGCCCCCGGAAGCTGGCCGTCGAGGCCGATCGCTGGGTGAGCACCAGAGTACCCCGGGGGCCCGGGGGAGACTCTGGCCGAAATGAACAGGGGTCTTCCTGCCAGAGGGGAGGGGGGAACCAGAATAGACAGAGGGGTTCCCAGGTAGGGTCCCCGCGTAGTCCCCCCAGAAACCAGCCCGGCACCTCGCCTCCCACAGCGCGCGCAGGGTTTCCCCCAGCTAAGCCAGGGCCCCGAGCCAGCCAAGCCTGCTTCCATTGCCAGCAACCAGGGCACTATGCCAATGACCCCCGCTGCCCTTTGTTCAAGAAACCTGCCGCGGCAGGCCCCCAGTGCGCCACCTCACCTCAGTCGCCCTAGAAGAAGAGGAGGGAGAAGAGGAGTTCGGGGGAGCTGACCCCGCAGCCATGATGTTAGTGTCCCTGGGTGATAGAGAGATGGTCCCAGGAGCCTCCCTACCCGACAATACCGAGAAGTACCGACAGCAGGTGACTGTCAATGGCCATCACATAGGGGCGCTCCGAGACACGGGGGCCAGTATCACTGCTGTGAAACGGCATCTAGTACAAGAAGCCCAGATTGTCCCCCACATCTCCTGCAGAGTGATCGCAGCCGATAACTCCGTCCGCACCTGCCGGATAGCTCAAGTCCCGTTCGAATGGGGGGGCGTCTCTGGAGAGTTACGAGTGGCGGTCCGCTCCGACATGCCCGTGGACTGCCTGCTCGGCAACGACCTAGAGAGCTCCCCATGGCAGCGGGTTGAGAAGAGGACCCACCTTGAGATGGTGGGCCTGCCCGAATGGGCCTGTGTGAATACCCGGTCAATGACCACCCGAAGGATCACCCCCGCAGGGGCGACCTTAGAGGCGGCCCCAATGACCCCTGAGGACCCCGAGGTCCCTGAACCCTCCGAAGCTCCTGAACTGTTCCCCGGGGAGAGCTTCCCCTCCGACGCGGGTCCCCTCGGCCCTAGCGTCGAGTCGACCCCGAGTCTGGACGACCTTCCTGAGCTGGCCCAGTGGCGCCAGGAAGGGGGACCGTCCCGTGAAGAATTCTGCCTAGAGCAGACCTCCTGTCCATCCTTGGTTGGGCCGCGGCAGCAGGCCGCCGGGGACCAGTCCGGCTCCCACTTGGTATATTGGGAAAACGGCCTCTTATACAGCGAGCAAAAGTCCGCCGAACTAGGGTCCGGCCGAGTGCTGGTGGTCCCCCTACGCTTCCGCGGCTTTCTCCTGAACCTGGCCCATGACGTACCCCTGGCGGGACACTTGGGACAAGACAAAACGTACCATCGCCTGGTCACCCACTTCTACTGACCGGGCATGCGCTCCGATGTAGCAGGCCACTGCAAGTCCTGCCCCACGTGTCAGTCCAGCGGAAAGAGCGGAGGGAAGCGCAAGGCTCCTCTCCAACCCTTCCCCGTGGTCAGTACCCCCTTTGAGAGGGTGGAAATCGACATCGTGGGCCCCCTCGACCCCCCGACCTCCTTGGGGCACCGCTTTATCCTAGTGCTGGTGGACCATGCCACCCGCTACCCCGAAGCCATTCCCCTCCGGACGGTGACCGCCCCTGTAGTGGGGCGGGCCCTCATGGCCATCTTCTCCCGGGTGGGATTCCCCCGAGAGGTCGTCAGCGATCGAGGGACCAACTTCATCTCGAAATACATGAAGTCCCTCTGGCAGCAATGTGGGGTGACCTACAAGTTCACCACCCCATATCACCCCCAGGGGAACGGTCTGGTGGAACGCTTCAACCGGACCCTCAAAGGGATGATCATGGGTCTCGAAGAGCCCCTGAGACGTAAGTGGGACGTCCTCCTCCCCTGTCTCCTCTTCGCGTACCGCGAAGTCCCCCAGAAGTCCCTGGGGTTCAGCCCCTTCGAGCTGCTCTACGGGCACCCCGTCCGGGGACCCCTCACCCTGGTCAAGGAAGGGTGGGAGACGGCGGCCCCAGAGCCCCCTCCCGATGTGTTTCGATACATTTTGGCCCTCCGGAACCAGACGAGGAAGTTCCGAGAGCTGGCCGAGGCAAACCTCGAGGCCAGCCAAGAAGAAATGAAACGGTGGTATGACCAGAATGCCACTCTGGTCGAGTTCCAGCCCGGACAGCGGGTCTGGGTGATGGCCCCCGTAGAGCCCAGTGCCCTGCAAGATAAGTGGACAGGGCCCTTCAAGGTGGTCGAACGCAAGAGTCAGGTGACCTACCTCATCGATGTAGAGTCCCCCAGGAACCCTTTGCAGGTCCTTCACGTGAACCGCCTCAAGCCCCACTTCGCCCGGTCCAAGTTGAATTTGCTCCTCGCCACGGACGATGGGGAAGAAGAAGAAATGGAGCCTCTCCCCGATCTCCTGTCCACGAAAGAGAACGATGGCTCCGTAGAGGGAGTGAGTCTCTCCTCCTCCCTCTCTCCAGAGCAGCGTGAGGACTGTCGCCAGTTGTTGGGACAGTTCTCGGACCTCTTCTCCCTCACCCCCGGCGTCACCAACTGGTGCGTCCACGACGTGGACACCGGGGACAGCCCTCCGGTATGGCACAGAGCCTACCGCGTCCCTGACCGAGTCCGGGCCTGTATCAAGGCCGAGGTATCGAAAATGTTGGCCCTCGGGGTGGTCGAAGCCTCTGACAGCCCATGGGCTAGCCCCGTGGTCCTGGTTCCGAAGGCAGCCGCCCCTGGTGCCGCTCCCGAGCTGAGGTTCTGCGTTGACTACCGCGGGCTCAACGCAGTCACCAGAACCGATGCTCATCCCATCCCCCGAGCCGACGAGCTTATCGATCGCCTCGGGGCTGCTCGCTTCCTTAGCACCTTCGACCTGACCAGTGGATACTGGCAGATCGCCCTCACCGAGGGAGCTAAGGAAAGGTCCGCTTTTTCCACCCCGGATGGTCACTACCATTTCCGGGTGATGCCCTTCGGGATGAAGAACGCCCCCGCCACCTTCCAGAGGCTGGTTAACCAGGTACTGGCTGGGTTGGAAGAGTTCAGCGCTGCGTATCTGGACGATATCGCGGTGTACAGTTCCCACTGGCCCGAGCACCTCCAGCACCTCTGGGCGGTGCTGACCGCCCTGAGGAGGGCAGGTCTCACCATTAAGGCAAGCAAGTGCCAGATCGGACAAGGGTCCGTAATCTACCTTGGGCACCAGGTCGGAAGCGGCCTCGTAGCCCCCCTCCAGCCCAAGATCGATGCCATCGTGGCCTGGGAGGCCCCCACGACCCAGACGGAAGTGCGGGCGTTTCTAGGGCTCACGGGGTACTACCGCCGGTTCATCAAGAGTTACGGCAGCATCGTAGCCCCCCTCACGGAGCTAACCTCCAAGAACCAGCCGAAGAAAGTCAGCTGGACCTCCGCCTGCCAGGAGGCGTTCGAAACACTGAAAGACGCCATGTGCACCGCCCCCATCCTACAGGCCCCCGACTACTCACGAGAATTTGCAGTCCTTTGTAGTCCAGACGGACGCGTCCGAGCATGGCATCGGAGCGGTCCTGTCCCAGGTGAACGAGAGCGGCCTAGACCAACCAGTGGCATTCATTAGCCGAAGGCTACTCCCTCGAGAACAAAGGTGGAGCACCATCGAGCGGGAGGCCTTCGCGGTGGTTTGGGCCCTGAAGAAGCTGAGACCCTACCTGTTCGGTACTCACTTCCGGGTCCAGACCGACCACCGACCTCTCCGGTGGCTAATGCAGATGAGAGGGGAGAACCCCAAATTGCTGCGCTGGTCCATCTCCCTCCAGGGGATGGACTTCACTGTTGAGCACCGGCCTGGCTCTGACCACGCCAACGCAGACGGCCTCTCCAGATTTTTCCGCCTCAGCGAAGAGAACCCCCAAGAGGATGGGTAGTTCTCCCCGCCTTCAGCTGGGGGGGACGCGTGTTGGACCCGGCCTCGTGGCGTGGCCCGTCTCTGTCCCTCAGAACCCTGCGAGCGTAGGCCTGTACCCTGAGCCCCTGCGCAGCGTCCCCGTAAGAATAGCCTGCACCCAGCCGCCTGGTCGTCTCACCCCCGATGAGCCCGAACCCCCGTAAACCCACGACCAGGCCGCACGTCCCCGTCCCACTCCCGGCTCCGAGCGCCTAGACCTGGCATGCCCCACAAGGCCCGGACGCCATCTCCCCTCTCCGACATCCCTGTCTCCCTGGGCCCAGCGTGACCCCGGCCCCAGCGAAACCCAGACTCCAAAGGCGCGCCAGTCCCAGCCAGGGGGTAAAGGGTTCCCCGAGTGAGATAAGCCAGGGAGTTTCGATGGCACCTCCGGCCTCCCCTGAGAGACCGGTATCTGTCACACCTTTGGGCCTCCCCTGTGGCCCAGTTTCGATCACCCCTCTGGACTCCCCGGGGGCTGGCTCCAGACCCGCTGGGCGTCTGGGAATTCTCGGACCCATCCTTCAAAGGGATCAAAGAGCCAACCGCCGGACCTCGCCAACGACCAGCCCCCCGGGCTTGAGACCTCCGCCTGCGAGGGTCCGGAGATAAAAGAGCAGAAGGACTATAACTGGGCCCGCCCGACAACTAGAGAGCAGTTGTATCTTGGACCTGAAGCCCTGCTGATCTGATCGCGGCTGACCCTAAGAAGAACTCATCTGGAACCTCGGAGCCCTGCTGACGCTGTCGCGGCTCAAGCTGAACTGAACCATCGGAGCCCTGCTGACGCTGTCGCGGCTCAAGCTGAACTGAACCATCGGAGCCCTGCTGACGCTGTCGCGGCTCAAGCTGAACTGAACCATCGGAGCCCTGCTGACGCTGTCGCGGCTCCCCCGAACCTCTCCAGACCGAGCCCTGCTGACCTCGTCGCGGCTCGAGGAATACTCTGGTCCGGCTGGACCATCGAGAGCACCATCACGACCGAGCCGACTCGACGGAGGTGAGGCAACCAGTACGACTATCATCTCGTACCCCCCGGCTCGAGGATTGAGAACTGTGCGTAGGGTACGGCTCGTATTAACCCAGAGACTAAAAGACTGTCCCGCTTCCCCCTTCCCGAATCCTCCAAGACTTTGTGGTCCCTTGACCACTGTGTATATAAGAGTGCTTCCTTCGTTATTTGCTTATATAAAGATATTGTTACTAAAACCCACCGGTGTGGTGTCTGTTCGTAGTGTGGTGTGAGCTCAGTGTGTACGATCCTAGACCCGAAGTCCTCCCCGGTGAGGACCTCACAATCAAGACTCGGCAAGTTCTGTGGGAGAGGTGGGCCCTGGTGTGGTCGGGTGAGCACAACCTGACCCTCGGGGATCGCCCCTTCTTACAGGGGTCATCCTGCGCCGATAATGGAACTATGTGGCTGCAGGAGTTTCCTCTCGTTGTTGCAGTGTCTTCTGTCTTCACAACTGGAGCAAGACACGGTTACATAAATGAACCCGTTTTTTACGAGCCGCATGTTGACATCGGTCTGTCCAGCTGGACGGCTCCTCTGTGTTGTCCTTTGTAGCTCTCTAGCACCTGGTCCTTGCTTCTGTTTGTTTGACTTTCTTCACATAGAGTAAATGTTTTGCCAGTGAACTCCTTCTCTTGAGTAGTTTGCAGCGTTGTATTTTGTTGTGCGTCTGTGTTTGGGTTTCCCAAGGATTTCCTATTTGTGCATGTTTGTTTGTCCCAGATTCAGAAGCTGTGCGTTTGTGTTCCTCTGTTTTTCCCTCCTCTGCTGCACGGAAGAGCCCCCATCCACTATTTTGTTTTTTGTGTGTGCCATTTTCTAATCTTCGTAGGGATTTGTAGTGCATGCACTTCTCTGCATTTCTTTCTTTGGAATCTCTTTGCAAGTCAAACGGTAGCTATGTTGGGGATTGCACCAATGGTAACAGGAAGCTGGCCAAGACAGGGTCCAGGGTTCGAGGCACAATTGTGCACACACTGGAGGGGGAGGGCCCTTCCTACGGGTTAGGTCTGTGGTGCTCTGTGAGGGGCGAGTGTCCCCTGAATTGGAGGAGGCTGGGGCAGTTCTGATGGACACAGCTTGTGGCACCGGATCCTGGGTGTATAGATGGAGAAGGCCCATTCACATAGTCACATCAGGTCAACAACGACCCCCGCCCCACAACATACCCAACATCCCGCAAATAACACACATACACCAGTGTTAGATTGGGAAAGTTGCTGCAGGTTTATTACATACAACATATGTAATCGCGGTGGGTTATCTTACAGGCGATCCAAGGGCACCTCCTGCCCGGGGAGGAGTGGGTGACCGGAGAAGAGGGGGGGGCAGGGGAAGCCCTCCGTGACTACTAGCCCGGCCTCCTGATGGCCACCGGGTGGCCTCGGGCAGCCGCAGTTTTTTAGTTCTTTACATGTTCTTGTCTCCAGTAACAGACGCTGTGCTAGTGACACATTTCGGCCACTGTTGGGAATATATCTACACGCCTTTGGCTCTCCTCTCTCTCGCTCTGCTATACCCTTCCTCTCTCGCTTACTGGTGCTATGCTGAAAAACGTTTGTGAACCGTTTAAATGCACTTGCGCACTAGGGCGAAATCTGTCCTGGGTTGCTTGTTTCTGATCCAGAGAGGATGTGCCCTGGCAGTTCGGGCTGGACTGTTCCCATGGGGCACAGGGTCAAGACTGATTTGCATATGGCTGGGTTCAAACTGGAATGGCATGGTGAGCAAAAAAACGATGGATTTAGGCCCAGATCTCGGTACTGGGGTGAATCTATGACATTTTTCTGCATTCTGTCCATCACCTGTTGTTTTTGCATTTGTCACCCCGAGTGGGACGGGTATGCTCAGATGTGAATCCTGTGCTCTCCATGCCACTGGAATTAAACTATCCTGGCTGATGAGGGCTGAAAGCCTGAAACTGGTCTACCACGCGGCACCACACCACTCACACAACATATCTGTGCGTAGGGGGGGGAGGAGTGCACATCGGTGATGGTGCCCACACACAATGGTACCCACCTTCGATTGCCCCGCATTTAACCCACTACGACAAGCAGGCAGTTGTGATTTAAAAGAGGGGGAGCCACCGGTTACCGCGACTCCCCGCCAACTTCGTCAAGACCCCCGCCAAATGACTCACCCTCGGTGCAGATGCCGGGGAGGCGCTCCATCTGCAATGTCCCGCACAGCCCCCAATGGCATAAAGCATTCCAAATGGGGCGAGAGTGCCAACCTGGGGCTCGCGCCCCCCATGGCCGACGTGCCATGGCCCCTGTGCAACCTGGTAAAATCATGGTGCATAATGTATACATTTTTAAATTAAATTCACTGGGTTTACTATTCTTGGGTTTTATTTTTAAAATTAAAAGTATTATAATAGTTGCCTTAAGGACCAGAGGTGATCTGACCTGTCTTGACTCCCACTGAAAGTTCCCTATGAGCGGAAACCTGAGATGAAAGAAACTAGAGCGTTCTAGAACTTTTTCTTTCTCCTTCTATCTATGCAACTCTCCCTTTTTTACCTCTATTCTGCTGTTTTTCTCTCACATTTCTCCCTTTCTTTCACTCCCTTCCCTTTGTAGCTCCTTTTCTGTATATACATATTACTTGATATATCTCTATCTCTCTCTCCCCTTCTCACCTC
Source organism: Lissotriton helveticus (assembly GCF_964261635.1). Taxonomy (NCBI): domain Eukaryota; kingdom Metazoa; phylum Chordata; class Amphibia; order Caudata; family Salamandridae; genus Lissotriton; species Lissotriton helveticus. Next base: position 32,555,945 of record NC_136067.1, on the reverse strand, counting down.
TTTCTCTTTCTGCCTATCCTCTCGCATTTTATACAAGGCGTGGAGGCACAAAATACAAGTGAATTGCAAGGTGGACCTTTGGAATATGAGTGACAATAGGGTGTGACCAACCACCAACCTCATGAGGCAAAAAAGAGCTGTTTTTACCAATACCCTCCTGATACAAGACTAAGGAGGGTTTGTATGTGTATGTATGCCAGACAGAGTGTGGTATGGGGGTGATTGGTGAGAACCACACATTGTGGTAGGACACTTACCAAGAAGTGTTGGACCCGGCCTCGTGGCGTGGTCCTACCCCTACCGCATGGCGGGCCCAGGACGACATCGGCCCTCCATCGACACACTGTCGCCCCTCCGGACACCACCCTCAACGAACCCTCGACGAGAGCAGCCCCCCTGGCAACCTACGGCTCTCCCTCCTGGGACCCCGGCGGACCCTGCTCTCGCCAACCCCGCCGGTCCGGCGACCATGCCAGGCCGCCATTTCCAGCCCAACTTCATCTTGGGCCTCTCACGTCCCGAGCACGTGGCCGCAGCCGCCCCTGGCCCCGGCCCCAGCGCAGCCCCGACATCGAGGCACCAAGATCCTCCCAGGTGGTAGAGTAGCCACTTGGCGGGTCCCGGAGGAGGGGAGTTTCGATGGCCCTCCAGCCGTCCCCGGACGCCTGGTATCGATCGCTCTCCAGCCTCCCTGGGCGCGGGCTCCACCCCCCTGCTGGGTGTCTGGACACCTTCATCCCGGCCCCTCGAACCCCCAGGCGCGAGGGTCCGGACATCAAAGGCCTCCAGTCCTATATCTGGGCCAGCCCTGGATTAGGACTCCAGTTGTATCTTGGAGTCGAAGCCCTGCTGACCTCGTCGCGGCTGATCCTGATCCGAACTCTTGTACCTGGAACCTTCGAGGCCGTGCTGATGCTGTCGCGGCCTGACCAAGCTGAAACACCTGCGAGGCCCTGCTGACGCTGTTGCGGCCTGACCAAGCTGAAACCCCTTCGAGGCCCTGCTGACGCTGTCGCGGCCTGACCGAGCTGAACCACCTTCGAGGCCCTGCTGACGCTGTCGCGGCCTGATCACGCTGAACTATCTCAAGGCCCTGCTGACGCTGACGCTGTCGCGGCCCGACCCCTTGAACTATCCACGCACCAGTTGGTACTAAGACTGTCCCGCTACCCCCTTATTCCCGAAACCAAGACTTTACGGATCCCTCGATCCCAGTGTTATGCTACTACGAGAACGTGCCTTCATTGCTTATATAAAGATTCTTGAGAGTATCCCTTCGTGTGGTGTCCGTCTGTGGTAGTGTGATTGCTCCATTGTTACGATTGTAGGAGAGGAGCCTCGCCAAGGAGGCCTCCCTACGGCGCTCGGCCTATCCCATACAGAGAGGTGGGTCTGGGGGTGGGCAGTCAGACATCTTCTGTCTCCCCTGGGATCGCCTTTCTAACATTGGTGGCAAGCGATGGGATCCGAACCATGCGAATCGTACAACGAGCAACTCGCCGCTACTAACAGAGACCCACAACCACGATGACTACTAAGGAAGCCGGAACGACCACAGAATTCCAGAAAGAACTATTAGAGGAGTACACCCATAAAGAACTCAAACAATTTTGCAAAGCCTTCGGTATCGCTACCACCGGACTAAGCACCAAAGAAGATTTTAAAGAAGCGCTGCAAACATGGGTGGAGACCGGAGAGACTCCACCCCAAACCCATAATGACATTGTCCTAGAAGTACCCCCGAGTACAGTCATCGCCCCAGTGAAAGAAAACACCGCCAACAAAGAACCGGGCCTCTCCCACAAAGACGCCCGGGAGTGAGAGAGAAACCGAGTCCACGAACTAGAGCTCGCCCGACTCCGGCTGGATGGGGAACTGCAATTGGCCGAAAAGAAAATGGCCATTGAGCAACTACGATTACAGGGAGATCTGGAGGAGAGGCGGAGGCAAAAAGAATTGGAAGAAAAAAACTCACGTACGAACACGAGCGTGGCCTCAAAGAACTAGAGATCAAAGCCAAGAGCGAAGAGGCTGGCGCCGTGGTAAACCGGGACCCTCCTGCCGACCCGAAGGTCCACATCCCCAAGGATATCGTCAAGGAATATTACAAGAATGACGATATCCAGCAATGGTTCAAGGCATACGAAGTGGCCATGACCGCACACCGCATCCCGCGAAAAGATTGGGGTGCCGGCTTATGGGGAAGGTTTGTCAGCGAAGGAAGAGACACCCTGCTGGAGCTGGCCGAGGACGTGATGTCCTCCTATGATCACATGAAGGACGCCCTGCTCACCCGGTATGGCCTCACCCCCGAGATGTACCGACAAAGGTTCAGAGACTGCAAAAAGATCCCCGGTACCACGTGGGTGGAGTACGTAAACTTTTATAGCCGGGCCCTGGAAGGATGGATCAAGGGCAGCAAGGTGTCCACCTACGAACAGCTGTTCGACCTCATTGTTTGGGAGCACCTCTCCAACAACTGTTTTGTCGAGCTCAGACAGCATCTACTCGACAGCAAGCTGACCGAGCCCCGGCAACTCGCCGTCGAGGCCGATCGATGGGTAAGCACCCGGGTCCCCCGGACCCTGATAGGAGAAACAGGACGGAACGGCCAGGGGCACCCCCGCCAGCGTGGCGGCGGAGGAGGAGGGCCGAACAGGAGCCGAGACTTCCCGTCGGCCTCGGCCCGGAGCCCGCCTCGGGGGGCCCCCCAGAATAACACTTCGCCATCCCTGACCAGAAGGGGGCCCCCTCCAGCACGGCCGGGGCCCCGCCCGAACATTACTTGCCACAGATGCCAGCGGCCCGGTCACTATGCCAGTGACCCCCTCTGCCCCATGAACCAGCGTCCCGGCACCACCGGGCCTCCAACCCGCCAGTTCGCCGCCCCAGCCCTGGGGGAAGGAGAAGAAGAAGACGAAGAGGCCTACAAGGAGGATCAGACTGAGTGGGAGCCGGCTGCCATGGCCCTAGCCTTTCTGGGCGACAGAGACATGGTCCCCCGGGCCCTGCTACCGAGCAACACCCAAAAATACCGTCAGTGGGTCCACATTAATGGACGACGGACCGAAGCACTCCGAGACACGGGAGCCAGCGTGACGGCCGTCCGCTGCCACCTGGTGACCCCCGAACAGATCATACCAAATGGGCGATGCCCCGTGAGGGCCGCCGACAACTCCGAAACCCTGTGTCAGATGGCCCGAATCCCCTTCGAGTGGGAGGGGATGTCGTGCACCCTCAAGGTGACCGTCCGGGACGACGCCCCCGTGGACTGCCTCCTCGGAAACGACCTCGAGAGCTCTCCCTGGGCCCAAGTCGAGCGGAGAGAACATCTAGGAATGATGGGACTACCAGAGTGGGTCTGCGCGACGACCCGATCTATGGCAGCCCGAGCCCCGGCGGTGACCGAGGCCGCCCCGACCGAAGAGCCGGAGTGGCCCGCGCCACCACCACCCGCCGTCAATGAAGGATCCGACCCCGAGCCCAGGCCATCGGAGCCCGACCGCGAAGACAGCACCGAACTCAGCGACATCCCCGAACTAGCCCAGTGGCGCCAAGAGGGTGGCCCCACCCGAGAACAATTCCGGCAGGAGCAGACGGCCTGCCCCTCCCTCGAGGGGACCCGGCAGCAAGCAGCAACCCAAGCTGCCGGGGACACCTCGGGGTCCCACGGGGTCTACTGGGACCACGGCCTCCTGTACAGCGAACAGAAAATTGCCGAACTGGGGGCCAGCCGAGTGTTGGTGGTCCCCCTACGATTCCGAGACTTCCTCCTGAACCTGGCACACGACGTGCCCCTCGCTGGGCACCTGAGGCAGGACAAAACTTACAGCCGCCTGGTGACCCATTTCTACTGGCCGAAAATGCGCAACGATGTGCACCACCACTGTCGCACCTGCCCGACCTGTCAAGCCAGCGGAAAGAGCGGGGGGAAGGTGAAGGCCCCGCTCCAACCTTTTCCAGTAGTGACCACCCCCTTCGAGCGAGTGGGGATCGACATCGTGGGGCCCCTGGACCCCCGAACATCGCAAGGGCATCGCTTCATCCTCGTCCTGGTGGACCATGCCACCCGCGATCCCGAAGCCATCCCCCTCCGAACAATAACGGCTCCCGTAGTAGGCCGAGCGCTGATGGAGATCTTCTCCAGAGTGGGGTTTCCTCGAGAGGTCGTGAGTGATCGGGGCACAAACTTTATATCAAAGTATATGCGGTCCCTGTGGCAACAATGCGGGGTTACGTATAAGTTCACCACCCCGTATCACCCCCAAGGGAATGGACTTGTGGAGCGGTTTAACCGAACACTCAAGGGGATGATCCAAGGCCTAGAAGAGCCCCTCCGCCGCAAATGGGACGTCCTGCTGCCCTGCCTCCTGTTCGCCTATCGAGAGGTACCACAGAAATCTCTGGGGTTCAGCCCCTTTGAACTCTTGTACGGGCACCCTGTCCAAGGTCCCCTCAGCCTGGTCAGAGAAGGCTGCGAAACTACAGTCCAAGACGCACCGCCGGATGTCTACCGGTACCTCCTGACCCTCCGAAACCAGACTCGGAAGTTCCGGGCCCTTGCCGAGGCCAACCTTGAGGCCAGTCAGGAGGAAATTAAGCGCTGGTACGACCAGAACGCCTCGTCCATCGATTTCGAGCCGGGCCAACAAGTCTGGGTCATGTCCCCGGTCGAACCTTGTGCCCTCCAGGACAAATGGACGGGCCCCTTCAAAGTGATCGAGCGCAAGAGCCCCGTCACCTATCTGGTAGACATGGAATCACCCCGAAACCCCCTCCGGGTTCTGCACGCCAACCGGCTTAAGCCTCACTTTGCCCGCACGGAACTGAGCCTGCTGCTAGCGACAGATGGCGGGGCCGAAGACGACTCCGAGCCCCTGCCCGACCTCCTGAAGTGCTCTGAAAAAGACGGCTCCATCGAGGGAATCACCCTCTCCGCCGACCTGACCCCCGCACAGCGCCAGGACTGCCAAGAGCTGTTGGGGCAGTTTACAGACCTGTTCTCCCTCATCCCCGGGGTCACCCAGTGGTGTGTCCACGATGTCGACACCGGGGACAGCCAGCCAGTGCGACACCAGGCCTACCGGGTTCCCGACGGAGTGCGGGCCTGCATCCAGACAGAAGTTACCAAGATGCTGGCCCTGGGGGTGGTCGAACCCTCCGACAGTCCCTGGGCCAGCCCAGCTGTCCTGGTCCCCAAAGCCGCCGCACCCGGCGCCCCTCCCGAACTCAGGTTTTGTGTCGACTACCGGGGATTGAATGCCGTCACCAGGACCGACGCCCATCCCATTCCCCGGGCCGATGAGCTAATCGACCGCCTCGGGCCGCCCAGTACCTCAGTACCTTTGACCTCACAGCCGTATACTGGCAGATCGGCCTCACCCCTGGTGCCCAGGAGCGATCGGCCTTCTCAACCCCCGATGGCCACTTCCATTTCAAAGTAATGCCCTTCGGGATGAAAAATGCCCCGGCAACGTTCCAGAGACTGGTGAATAAAGTGCTGGCGGGGCTAGAAGAGTTCAGTGCCGCCTACCTGGACGATATCGCGGTGTACAGCCGCCACTGGGCCGAGCACCTGCGGCACCTCTGGGAGGCCCTGACAGCCCTCCGACGGGCCGGATTAACTGTGAAAGCCAGCAAGTGCCAGATAGGTCAAGGGTCCGTGACCTACCTGGGACACCAAGTGGGAAGCGGCCACGTGGCTCCCCTCCGACCCAAGATTGACGCCATCATGGCCTGGGAGCCCCCGGTCACCCAGACTGCAGTCCGAGCCTTCCTGGGGCTCACCGGATATTATCGGCGCTTCATCAAAAACTATGGGAGCATTGTGGGGCCCCTCACGGAACTGACATCTAAAAACCGCCCACAGAAGGTACCATGGACCCCCGCGTGTCAGGTGGACTTCGAGACTCTGAAAACAGCCATGTGTACCGCCCCTGTGCTACACGCCCCTGACTACAGCCGGGAGTTTGTAGTCCAGACCGACGCCTCGGAACACGGCATCGGGCGGTCCTATCTCAAATGGACCCAGAGGGGATTGACCATCCTGTGGCCTTCATCAGCCGGTGGCTGGTTGCCCGAGAGCAGCGATGGAGCACCATCGAGAGAGAGGCCTTCGCCGTCGTGTGGGCCCTCAAGAAGCTTAGGCCCTACCTCTTCGGCACCCACTTCCGGGTCCAGACTGACCACCGGCCCCTGCGGTGGCTGATGCAGATGCGTGGCGAGAACCCGAACCTGCTGCGATGGTCTATCTCCCTGCAGGGGATGGACTTCACTGTGGAACACCGCCCTGGCAACGACCACGCCAACGCTGATGGCCTGTCCCGCTTCTTCCGCCTCGACGAAGAGAATCCCCAAGAAGATGGGTGACTCTCCCCGCCTTCAGCTGGAGGGGACGTGTGTTGGACCCGGCCTCGTGGCGTGGTCCTACCCCTCCCGCATGGCGGGCCCAGGACGACATCGGCCCTCCATCGACACGCTGTCGCCCCTCCGGACACCACCCTCAACGAACCCTCGACGAGAGCAGCCCCCCTGGCAACCTACGGCTCTCCCTCCTGGGACCCCGGCGGACCCTGCTCTCACCAACCCCGCCGGTCCGGCGACCATGCCAGGCCGCCATTTCCAGCCCAACTCCATCTTGGGCCTCTCACGTCCCGAGCACGTGGCCGCAGCCGCCCCTGGCCCCGGCCCCAGCGCAGCCCCGACATCGAGGCACCAAGATCCTCCCAGGTGGTAGAGTAGCCACTTGGCGGGTCCCGGAGGAGGGGAGTTTCGATGGCCCTCCAGCTGTCCCCGGACGCCTGGTATCGATCGCTCTCCAGCCTCCCTGGGCGCGGTCTCCACCCCCCTGCTGGGTGTCTGGACACCTTCATCCCGGCCCCTCTGACCCCCAGGCGCGAGGGTCCGGACATCAAAGGACTCCAGTCCTATATCTGGGCCAGCCCTGGATTAGGACTTCAGTTGTATCTGGGAGTCGAAGCCCTGCTGACCTTGTCGCGGCTGATCCTGATCCGAACTCTTGCACCTGGAACCTTCGAGGCCCTGCTGATGCTGTCGCGGCCTGACCAAGCTGAAACACCTGCGAGGCCCTGCTGACGCTGACGTGGCCTGACCAAGCTGAAACCCCTTTGAGGCCCTGCTGACGCTGTCGCGGCCTGACCAAGCTGAAACACCTTCGAGGCCCTGCTGACGCTGTCGCGGCCTGACCGAGCTGAAACACCTTCGAGGCCCTGCTGACGCTGTCGCGGCCTGACCGAGCTGAACCACCTTCGAGGCCCTGCTGACGCTGTCGCGCCTGATCACGCTGAACTATCTCAAGGCCCTGCTGACGCTGTCGCGGCCCGACCCCTTGAACTATCCACGCACCAATTGGTACTAAGACTGTCTCGCTACCCCCTTATTCCCGAAACCAAGACTTTACGGATCCCTCGATCCCAGTGTTATGCTACTACGAGAACGTGCCTTCATTGCTTATATAAAGATTCTTGAGAGTATCCCTTCGTGTGGTGTCCGTCTGTGGTAGTGTGATTGCTCCGTTGTTACAATTGTAGGAGAGGAGCCTCGCCAAGGAGGCCTCCCTACGGCGCTCGGCCTATCCCATACAGAGAGGTGGGTCTCGGGAGGGCAGTCAGACATCTTCTGTCTCCCCTGGGATCGCCTTTCTAACAAGAAGCTACTAAGGGATCTGTGTGAGGTCCTGATGAAAGCCACATAAAATAACGGAGAGCAAAGGTGGCCGAAACATGTCAACCAAGGATACCACTGTTAGCTATTCTTCTCATGAAGCAGCCCCATTTTGTTTATAACTTTGCCAACGTACCCTCAAATAAATACGGGATAGGGCCACCTTAGACACTTTTGCCTGTGCTAGGACCCCACTCAACTACGTCAAAGAGCTCCCTTGCTTGGCAAGGTGGAGCTCCTGCAGAGGCGTTAGATCTCTGCACATGAACTAAACGATGAAGCATCCATGGGCAATCCCAGTGGGTGAGAGTTCTAATCAAACTATCAGCGATTTGGTTTGGAGACGATTGGATCCTCCCTATATTTGATGTATTCTGTACATTTGGGAAGCTGGGAACCCCTGTTCCTTTTCTCACTGCCTCTTTTGGATAACAAATGAACCATGCGTTGATGCCTTGTGGAGGGCACTTTGCCATCAGATGTTGGTCCATGCCACAGTTGCTTGTCTCCCTGCCAAGTTGGTGTCTCCTTTTGTAGCATTCGCCTGATCACATCCGGGATCTTTTTTTGCTCGAGGGGCTCTGTTCACATGAGCCAGGGCGGAGTTCATTTCTTCTGTATTGTTGTTTGAAAGGTCATGTGACAAGGTCAGCACCAACATGGCGTCCAGCGTCAGCTCTGGTTTCCTTCGGATGAGCCGTCATAGCACTGAGCAACATCCCTGTATGGTTTGGGTGCAAACATCTGTCCCTGGATCCCCATTCCAGCATGTGCTGCTAGCTCCCTCATTCTTGCATAAAAAGCCGCCCATTGATTCCCCTTGGCCCAGTTCTGCCTGTCTTAATTTGAATCTATCATATTCCAGATTCATTTGGACGTCATAGTGTCTTTTCAGAGCCACCTCTCCAGTCTCATAGCCATGTTCGGCCCAGTGTTAGAAAGATTCTCAAACAGTTTATATATCTCTCCCCTACCAAAATGAGAATCACTGACAGAATATAGACTACAAGAATATCAACGTCAAAAATATCGGAGGCGAAATATCGAGATCCAGAATATCGAAGTCTTGTCTATATTATGGTAAGTACAAAAATATCGGGAAAAAAATATCGTTGCAAAAAAGATAGTTTTTTTTTAATTCCCACTCCAGTGAGTGCAACAGTAGGGAAAGCGTTGGATAGCGTAGGGGTAAAAATGATAATTACCACTCCAGTGAGTGCAACAGTAGGGAAAGCGCTGGATAGCGTAGGGGTAAAAATTACTATTCCCACTCCAGAGATTGCAACAGTAGGGAAAGTTTTGGATAGCCTTCATGTCGATTTTCTGGTCACCGATATTCTTGATGTCGATATTCTGTCCCTGCGATATTTCTAACTCGATATTTCTGTAGGTGGAAAGAAAAAAGTCGATAATATGTCTGTTTACCCCAAAATGAATGAGGCTGCCTGTGGCGCACGCCGTGTGCCCATATGAATAGGCGGCCACCTTAGTGCTGCATTAGGCACATCACCACACTTTAGATGTGGGGACCCCCGGGGAGTCCCCCAAAGGCCGGTGCTGAGGCCACGTCACTTTGGGCGTTCAGAGAGTCGGGGGAGTTACTTATACCTGCCCCCGCCCACTGGCCTATTTCTTGCCAGCTCTGTACTCCCATACAATTGGAGGTCAGCGAGTAAAGATACGGGGAATATGTTGGCCACAAATAATAACTTATTAACAAATCTCTTTTCGGGGTCTTGGAGGCGAACCCCACTATGCTTCCCAGCAAATCCTAAATTCAGGGACTGGGCAGTGAGGGGTAAATACAGGGCTGTGCCAATCACCAATCAGAAGGCCCAAATTGGAACAGAGGGCACCATAGGGCCATCACTTGGAATTGTGGTTAAAGAGGAGAACAGTAGTTGTCAACTTCGGGGGAGGCCATCGAACTTGCCTACAGAAGGGTAAATAAAGCCAAGCACAAGCCCACCAAGCAGGAGGGCTTGGTTCAAGTCAAATTCAAAATCAAATAGAATAAGACGAGCTTGGTAAATTTGGCGTGGCCCCATTAGTGTAACCACCACATGCTACCTTGATAGGGACGGGGCACACCTGCCAGAGGTAGATAGGGAATTGGTCCAGCTAGAAGGACTGATATCTGCAGGTAACAGGAGGTTATGGAGCCTGCCATGGTGGGGGGGGGGGGTCCTCGTATATGACGGTGGCCACAGACAGGGCTTTGGCGGAGTTACAGGGCGATCCGGAGGCTGACTGCTACATAGTGGGGACCCTCTTCAGGAGCATAACAGGGGTGCCCTATGCCATACCCCAGGAGTCTCTGCAGCAGAACCCTGGATAATCGTCAGCGCCCCACTAGTCCTTCGGGCGGTTGTAAGCCTGAGCAACCAGGGGCTTGCCTTGCAACGCTCAGCCCCTAAAAATGCATGAGTAAGGTCATGGACTGGTTGTTCCACTGTATTTAAGGGGGATAATTCCCAAATAAATGGGAGCACCGATTGGGTTGGCCACAGTGCAGTTTGGCTCATCAGGCAGGCAGGGCAGCTTAGGTCAGTCATCGCTGCCTGCCCTTGGATCGCCCGTAAGTTAACCCACCACGTTGGCATACTTCTTGTATGAAATAAACCTGCAGCAAACTGTTTTCCAACAAACCTGTTTTTTGTGTGATTATTTATTGCATACTATGTTCATCATGTGTGGGGAGGGTTGCCTATATCAGCACTAACAGTAATGACCGCTTTGCCGTGCCCCTAAAGCAGTCGTTAAGTCTCCCCAGCAACGTTTTTCCATCTTGGCGCCGCTGTGCCAGTGTCAAGCAGTTCCCTGAATGGCGGGCTAGAGACTGGGGCGGCATGCACTGATTTGGGGGTTGAAGTCTCTGTCAATCTTCACCACCAATGAGCTGTTGGTCGTCAGCCATGCTCTTCTCTGTTGTGGCTCATGACCAGTTTTCTGGACTTCACGGTATCTTGTAATAATCCAGTTTATCTTTTTTATTTTCTTCTTGTGTCATTTCTGAAGGCCTGTATTGTGACAGCAGGTTGAGTGATTTCACTTCTGTGCTGTAGTGAGTGTTGTTTTGTCTGTCAAAGTGTGACCAGTGGCAGTGTGTGCAGGTTTCACCAGCAGTAGCGGCTGCTATGGGGCTGTAGTGGTGAGGCAGGGATATATATTTTTTAATCCACTTACTTAACAGACGCCACCTTTCCTCGGTCTGATATAGGAAGCACACAGGTTCCCAGACTCCCCTAACCCAATCTCAACACGGCTGTAATCAGCATGACAGCAGCGTCGTGATTGGTTTGAGCACAGTGGTTCGGCACTCAGACAGGGACTGGAAGTCTGTACATGTTCTCCACCCAGGCTGCGCAATTCATCCGGGTGGAGAACATGCTAAGTGTGCATGACTATTTGGCCGACTCTAGAAGGCTGACCAACCCATCATGCGCACTTAGAAATTGCCCCTGCTTTAATGTTTCATGCAGTCGGTGACAGCGGTGCTTGGGTTTGCGGCTCTACCTTCTAGTATTGCTCTGGCTTTACTCAGGGTAGTGCTGCATCCTCGTCGCCAATGTTGTTACCTTCGCTTGGACCCACATCCACTACGCTTCTGCAGTATTAGAGATGGGTCACACGCAGCCAGGCACGTGGTGTGGGATCAGGCCATGAATGACCTACAAACGTTAATTTATCGCCCCGCTAAGCCCGGCCAGTGGGCGTGTGTGATATTATGTTCAATACAGTAAACCTGAGCTGATTTTACGATAACAAGGCAGCGAGAAATGCAAAACACCTCACTGGTTCACTGGGAAATGTTGTGTCTGATGCCATAGCTCTAATCTATTTAATGGGAGATGTTATGAAAATGTCAGTAGGACCGGTTTATTTATCGTGTAAAGCATTTGTTAAATCTAATTGTTCTTTATGGGTGGACAGTTGTCACACTGTGGTAAAGCGCAGCCGAGCCTCCTGGGCCAGTGTGGAACTGGCACACTCCCTTGTGCCAACATCCTCTTGTTACCCCTGGCATCTCCTAGTTTCATACATGCCATCAGACCCGATTCAGGCGGGAGACTCCCAATTTTAAATCCAAAAATGGCTTTAATTTACTTCAATACAAGTCAATGGGGAAAATGTATCTCCCCGATTCTTCTTCTTAAAACTCCATCTTTCTGCTTTGCAAATGTTGGCATGTATGTAGTCTCCACCCAGCTGGCATATCATTAGCCTCTTGACCTGGGCCCTTAAGCCTGTTGGCTAGTTTGAGACACCAATGGGTCACTGAAGTATGAATTGTTTCAACCAAAACCTATTAGAAGCAAGCGGACAAACTCTACCACTTCTCCTATGTGCCCGTCCTGTAACTCTGCTATCGAAACTATTGAACATTATTTTTTTCTGCCCTATATAAATTGATTATTCCTGCATGCCGGGTGTTGTCATTTTCCCGTCGCTCAGATGCCCTGCGTGTTTTTAGCTCCGACACAACCAAATTGCTTGTTTTTACCTTATCCAGATATTTTCTATGGGCCCGATTCACAGAACTAACTTAAGACAAAATCCTAAACTTACTACCATTTTGGTATTCACAGAAGGTACTTACTCATTTTGGTATTCACAGAAGTTAGAAGTCCTAACTTTAGGACTCCTAAATGCCTTCTGTGAATGCCAAAAGTCTTAAAGTTAGGATTTTTCTCAGTTTAGGAGTCCTAAAGGTCGGAGTCCTAACTTTACTACTCCTAAACTGAGAAAAATCCTAATTTTAAGACTTTTGGTATTCACAGAAGGCATTTAAGAGTACTAAAGTTAGGAGTCCTAACTTCTGTGAATACCGAAATGAGTAAGTGCCTTCTGTGAATACCAAAATAGTAGTAAGTTTAAGATTTTGTCTTAAGTTAGTTCTGTGAATCGATCCCAGAATGCCTGCTGGTTGAAACCCAAAGCGGTTATTCGAACACCCACCACTGAAGCAGGGGGAATAACAGAGAGGGCCCAGTTGTGAGCCTAGTGCTGTAAGCTAAATGCATTAGCTCTCCTCAACATATAACTGATTTTATACATTTTATTTCATTGTTTATAATCTTTTTAATCCTTGATCTGGTGACAAACCCTATCATAATATTTGTTTTTTTAGACATTGTACTTGAAGTTTTGATGTACTTGTATATATCACTGATGAACTTATGTATTGAGATTTATTAATATGTTTTTGTGTGTTTTTATGATATGTGTATGATCATGCTATTGAGCGAATAAATAATCATATTAGTAGTATGTGGGTCTCAGTACTGGTTCAGAAGCGGGCAGAGGCCCGGCTCGAGGCGCTGTGACAGTGCTGGGACAGCCAGAGCCGGCCTTTGGTTCGATAGCGCCCTGGGCAGAGACACATGTGCCCCCATTACTTATGATAGTCAATTAAATGAGGGGGGGGGGGTGTTTAAGTTCACTGTCAGTCCCCAGATGAGCAGGGACTGCCCCCTTCAAACAGAGGTCTCCGGGCAGCGCACCCAGACCACCGACAGCTGGGCTGCCTCACCCAGGTGATGGCTTTGTTGCTCTGTGCCAGCAGGGGGCAGAGGGTGAGGGCAAGAAGGGGGCACTGGGGTGTTAAAAACATTTAACACCACTTACTGGGAAGTCTGACAGATACGAGTCCTCGGGGGCACGGCCCCGGCTGGCAGGGGCGCTGCTGTCCTCATCACCTCGATGCGCACAGGCCCGTGCGCCCCTCGGAGTGTTGGCGCCCTGGGCGGAGGCCCCTCTCGCCCCTGCCTAAGGCCGCCCTGGGGGCAGCAGTGTGCTGAGCCGCTCTGCCACAGTCACGGGTGTTTACCGGTGGAGTCGGGACTCTGAGGGTGCAAAGGTCGGGGATTCCCAATATTTGTGCTCTGGATCCACTGGGCAGGCGGTGCCAGCTCCCCGGGAGGGGCTGTGCAGGGCGCCGGGGGTGGGGGTGGAGGGGGGGGCTGTACTGTGCTCCCAGCAGCAGTGATTGCAGCTTTGGGTGCTGATAAGTTTCTGCCCGGTCAGCAGGGCCGGCGCTGGAGTTTGGCCAGAGCGCGCGGACAGGGCACAGTGTGTGCCACGGGACAGCCTGGGCAGGGAGTGCCAGCCTGGCTGCGAGAGGACAGCGTGGGCATCTGCCGGGCAGCAGCATCGGCATCTGCTGAGTGTGGACGGAGAGGGCCCGGGTGGCACCGGTCAGACTGGGCTGAGGGGCCCCAGTGGCACCTTGCGGAGGTTGTGGCCCTGTGGCACCCAGGTGGCATCGGTCAGCCTGGGCAGGAGGGCCCAAGAGGCGCCTTGTGGACAGAGGCAGGGGTGGCCCCTGAAGCACTTTGTGGACAGTGGCCGGAGGGGCCCCAGTGGCGCCTCGTGGACAGTGGCCCCGTGGCACCTGCTGGCAGTGGGAGGACAGTGCCCGACAGCCACCGCCTGAAGAGGAGGCTTGACCCCGGGGTCAGCGCCAGCTGCTGGTAAGGTGCTTTGCAATGTTGCAGCCGAGACGTGTGTTTGTGGCTCTGTCACCCCTCAGGTTGTAGCTGCGAGGGTTCAAGCAACACAGCCCCCGGGGGCTCACGGGTGCGCCCCCAGCAGACGATGCACAGTATGGGGGGAGGGGGTGGGGAGGGATGCGCAGCAACATGGCTAAAAAACATTAGCAACACCAAATGGTCACGAAGGTGAGAACTGTTGTTTTGCCAATGCTTGTTGTGTCAGACCGAACCTGAGGGAGGCGCTCGCATGACTGCTTCTTGTTACCCCAGGAGGGCTGCAGCAGACTCTGCAGTGCAGGGAGAGGGGTTACTGCATGGTTGTCATTATTTCCATATTTATTGTGGGTGTGGCCAGGTGTTCACCTCCAATTGACGTCAGAGAGGAGAGAGAGCCTTTCACCTCTTTATTGAGTGTGTGTGGGTGGGGGGTCAGGTATGCACCTACTGCTGAGGACAGAGAGGAGACTGAGCCTTTCGCCTCTTTATTAAGTGTATGTGTGCGTGGGGGGTCAGGTATGCACCTACTGCTGAGGACAGAGAGGAGACTGAGCCTTTCACCTCTTTATTAAGTGTATGTGTGCGTGGGGGGTCAGGTATGCACCTACTGCTGAGGACAGAGAGGAGACTGAGCCTTTCACCTCTTTATTGAGTGTGTGTGCGTGGGGGGTCAGGTATGCACCTACTGCTGAGGACAGAGAGGAGACTGAGCCTTTCACCTCTTTATTAAGTGTATGTGTGCGTGGGGGGTCAGGTATGCACCTACTGCTGAGGACAGAGAGGAGACTGAGCCTTTCACCTCTTTATTGAGTGTGTGTGCGCGTGGGGGGTCAGGTATGCACCTACTGCTGAGGACAGATAGGAGACTGAGCCTTTCACCTCTTTATTGAGTGTGTGTGCGTGGGGGGTCAGGTATGCACCTATCACCGAGGTCAGAGAGGAGACTGAGCCTTTCACCTCTTCATTGAGTGTGTGTGCGTGGGGGGTCAGGTATGCACCTATCACCGAGGACAGAGAGGAGACTGAGCCTTTCACCTCTTTATTGAGTGTGTGTGCGTGGGGGTCAGGTATGCACCTACTGCTGAGGACAGAGAGGAGACTGAGCCTTTCACCTCTTTATTGAGTGTGTGTGCGTGGGGGGTCAGGTATGAACCTACTGCTGAGGACAGATAGGAGACAGAGCCTTTCACCTCTTTATTGAGTGTGTGTGCGTGGGGGGTCAGGTATGCACCTATCACCTAGGTCAGAGAGGAGACTGAGCCTTTCACCTCTTCATTGAGTGTGTGTGCGTGGGGGGTCAGGTATGCACCTATCACCGAGGTCAGAGAGGAGACTGAGCCTTTCGCCTCTTTATTGAGTGTGTGCCCGTGGGGGTCAGGTATGCACCTATCACCGAGGACAGAGAGGAGACTGAGCCTTTCACCTCTTTATTGAGTGTGTGTGCGTGGGGGGTCAGGTATGCACCTACTGATGAGGACAGAGAGGAGACTGAGCCTTTCACCTCTTTATTGAGTGTGTGTGCGCGGGGGGGGGTCAGGTATGCACCTACTGCTGAGGACAGAGAGGAGACTGAGCCTTTCACCTCTTTATTGAGTGTGTGTGCGTGGGGGGTCAGGTATGAACCTACTGCTGAGGACAGATAGGAGACAGAGCCTTTCACCTCTTTATTGAGTGTGTGTGCGTGGGGGGTCAGGTATGCACCTATCACCGAGGTCAGAGAGGAGACTGAGCCTTTCACCTCTTCATTGAGTGTGTGTGCGTGGGGGGTCAGGTATGCACCTATCACCGAGGTCAGAGAGGAGACTGAGCCTTTCGCCTCTTTATTGAGTGTGTGCCCGTGGGGGTCAGGTATGCACCTATCACCGAGGACAGAGAGGAGACTGAGCCTTTCACCTCTTTATTGAGTGTGTGTGCGTGGGGGGTCAGGTATGCACCTACTGATGAGGACAGAGAGGAGACTGAGCCTTTCACCTCTTTATTGAGTGTGTGTGCGCGGGGGGGGTCAGGTATGCACCTACTGCTGAGGACAGAGAGGAGACTGAGCCTTTCACCTCTTTATTGAGTGTGTGTGCGTGGGGGGTCAGGTATGAACCTACTGCTGAGGACAGATAGGAGACAGAGCCTTTCACCTCTTTATTGAGTGTGTGTGCGTGGGGGGTCAGGTATGCACCTATCACCGAGGTCAGAGAGGAGACTGAGCCTTTCACCTCTTCATTGAGTGTGTGTGCGTGGGGGGTCAGGTATGCACCTATCACCGAGGACAGAGAGGAGACTGAGCCTTTCACCTCTTTATTGAGTGTGTGTGCGTGGGGGTCAGGTATGCACCTACTGCTGAGGACAGAGAGGAGACTGAGCCTTTCACCTCTTTATTGAGTGTGTGTGCGTGGGGGGTCAGGTATGAACCTACTGCTGAGGACAGATAGGAGACAGAGCCTTTCACCTCTTTATTGAGTGTGTGTGCGTGGGGGGTCAGGTATGCACCTATCACCGAGGTCAGAGAGGAGACTGAGCCTTTCACCTCTTCATTGAGTGTGTGTGCGTGGGGGGTCAGGTATGCACCTATCACCGAGGACAGAGAGGAGACTGAGCCTTTCGCCTCTTTATTGAGTGTGTGCCCGTGGGGGTCAGGTATGCACCTATCACCGAGGACAGAGAGGAGACTGAGCCTTTCACCTCTTTATTGAGTGTGTGTGCGTGGGGGGTCAGGTATGCACCTACTGATGAGGACAGAGAGGAGACTGAGCCTTTCACCTCTTTATTGAGTGTGTGTCTGCGTGCGGGGTCAGGTATGCACCTACTGCTGAGGACAGAGAGGAGACTGAGCCTTTCGCCTCTTTATTGAGTGTGTGCGCGTGGGGGGTCAGGTATGCACCTACTGCTGAGGACAGAGAGGAGACTGAGCCTTTCGCCTCTTTATTGAGTGTGTGTGCGTGGGTGGTCAGGTATGCACCTACTGCTGAGGACAGAGAGGAGACTGAGCCTTTCGCCTCTTTATTGAGTGTGTGTGCGCGTGGGTTGTCAGGTATGCACCTACTGCTGAGGACAGAGAGGAGACTGAGCCTTTCACCTCTTTATTGAGCGTATGTGCGTGGGGGGTGAGGAATGCACCTACTGCTGAGGACAGAAAGGAGACTGAGCCTTTCACCACTTTATTGAGTGTGTGTGCGCGTGGGGGGTCAGGTATGCACCTACTGCTGAGGACAGAGAGGAGACTGAGCCTTTCACCTCTTTATTGAGTGTGCATGCGTGGGTGGCCAGGTATGCGCCTACTGCTGAGGACAGAGAGGAGACTGAGCCTTTCACCTCTTTACTGAGTGTGTGTGTGGGGGGGTCAGGTATGCACCTACTGCTGAGGATAGAGAGGAGACAGAGCCTTTCACCTCTTTATTGAGTGTGTGTGCGTGGGGGGTCAGGTATGCACCTACTGCTGAGGATAGAGAGGAGACAGAGCCTTTCACCTCTTTATTGAGTGTGTGTGGGGGGTCAGGTATGCACCTACTGCTGAGGACAGAGAGGAGACTGAGCCTTTCACCTCTTTATTGAGCGTATGTGCGTGGGGGGTGAGGAATGCACCTACTGCTGAGGACAGAAAGGAGACTGAGCCTTTCACCTCTTTTTTGAGTGTGTGTGCGCGTGGGGGGTCAGGTATGCACCTACTGCTGAGGACAGAGAGGAGACTGAGCCTTTTACCTCTTTATTGAGTGTGTGTGCATGGGGGGTCAGGTATGCACCCACTGCTGAGGACAGAGAGGAGACTGAGCCTTTCACCTCTTTATTGAGCTTATGTGCGTGGGGGGTGAGGAATGCACCTACTGCTGAGGACAGAAAGGAGACTGAGCCTTTCACCTCTTTATTGAGTGTGTGTGCGCGTGGGGGGTCAGGTATGCACCTACTGCTGAGGACAGAGAGGAGACTGAGCCTTTCACCTCTTTATTGAGTGTGTGTGCGTGGGTGGTCAGGTATGCGCCTACTGCTGAGGACAGAGAGGAGACTGAGCCTTTCACCTCTTTACTGGGTGTGTATGCGTGGGGGGTCAGGTTGGCACCTACTGCTGAGGACAGAGAGGAGACTGAGCCTTTCACCTCTTTATTGAGTGTGTGTGCGTGGGGGGTCAGGTATGCACCTACTGATGAGGACAGAGAGGAGACTGAGCCTTTCAACTCTTTATTGAGTGTGTGTGCGCGTGGGGGGTCAGGTATGCACCTTCTGCTGAGGACAGAGAGGAGACTGAACCTTTCGCCTCTTTATTGAGTGTGTGCGCGTGGGGGGTTAGGTATGCACCTACTGCTGAGGACAGAGAGGAGACTGAGCCTTTCACCTCTTTATTGAGTGTGTGTGCGCGTGGGGGGTTAGGTATGCACCTACTGCTGAGGACAGAGAGGAGACTGAGCCTTTCAACTCTTTATTGAGTTTGTGTGCGTGCGGGGTCAGGTATGCACCTTCTGCTGAGGACAGAGAGGAGACTGAACCTTTCGCCTCTTTATTGAGTGTGTGCGCGTGGGGGGTCAGGTATGCACCTACTGCTGAGGACAGAGAGGAGACTGAGCCTTTCGCCTCTTTATTGAGTGTGTGTGCGTGGGGGGTCAGGTATGCACCTACTGCTGAGGACAGAGAGGAGACTGAGCCTTTCGCCTCTTTATTGAGTGTGTGTGCGCGTGGGTTGTCAGGTATGCACCTACTGCTGAGGACAGAAAGGAGACTGAGCCTTTCACCTCTTTATTGAGTGTGTGTGCGCGGGGGGTCAGGTATGCACCTACTGCTGAGGACAGAAAGGAGACTGAGCCTTTCACCTCTTTATTGAGTGTGTGTGCGCGTGGGGGGTTAGGTATGCACCTACTGCTGAGGACAGAAAGGAGACTGAGCCTTTCACCTCTTTATTGAGTGTGTGTGCGCGTGGGGGGTTAGGTATGCGCCTACTGCTGAGGACAGAGAGGAGACTGAGCCTTTCACCTCTTTACTGAGTGTGTGTGTGGGGGGGGGGGGTCAGGTATGCACCTACTGCTGAGGATAGAAAGGAGACAGAGCCTTTCACCTCTTTATTGAGTGTGTGTGGGGGGGGTCAGGTATGCACCTACTGCTGAGGACAGAGAGGAGACTGAGCCTTTCACCTCTTTATTGAGTGTGTGTGCGTGGGGGGTCAGGTATGCACCTACTGCTGAGGACAGAAAGGAGACTGAGCCTTTCACCTCTTTTTTGAGTGTGTGTGCGCGTGGGGGGTCAGGTATGCACCTACTGCTGAGAACAGAGAGGAGACTGAGCCTTTCACCTCTTTATTGAGTGTGTGTGCGTGGGTGGTCAGGTATGCGCCTACTGCTGAGGACAGAGAGGAGACTGAGCCTTTCACCTCTTTACTGAGTGTGTATGCGTGGGGGGTCAGGTATGCACCTACTGCTGAGGACAGAGAGGAGACTGAGCCTTTCACCTCTTGATTGTGTGTGGAGGGTCAGGTATGCACTACTGCTGAGGACAGAGAGGAGACAGCGCCTTTCACCTCTTTATTGAGTGTGTGTGCGTGGGGTGTCAGGTATGCACCTACTGCTGAGGACAGAGAGGAGACTGAGCCTTTCACCTCTTTTTTTAGTGTGTCTGCGTGGGGGGTGAGGTATGCACCTACTGCTGAGGACAGAGAGGAGACTGAGTCTTTCACCTCTTTATTGAGTGTGTGTCTGCGTGCGGGGTCAGGTATGCACCTACTGCTGAGGGCAGAGAGGAGACTGAGCCTTTCACCTCTTGATTGTGCGTGTGGGGTCAGGTATGCACCTACTGCTGAGGACAGAGAGAAGACAGCGCCTTTCACCTCTTTATTGAGTGTGTGTGCACCTACTGCTGAGGATAGAGAGGAGATAGAGCCTTTCGCCTCTTTATTGAGTGTGTGTGCGCGTGGGTTGTCAGGTATGCACCTACTGCTGAGGACAGAGATGAGACTGAGCCTTTCACCTCTTTATTGAGCGTATGTGCGTGGGGGGTGAGGAATGCACCTACTGCTGAGGACAGAAAGGAGACTGAGCCTTTCACCTCTTTATTGAGCGTATGTGCGTGGGGGTGAGGAATGCACCTACTGCTGAGGACAGAAAGGCGACTGAGCCTTTCACCTCTTTATTGAGTGTGTGTTTGTGTGTGTGTGTGTGTGTGGTGTCAGGTATACAATAATGACAGAGGTCACAAAGGAGAGAGAGCCTTTCACCTCTTTATTGTGTGTGTGTGTGTGTGTGTGGTGTCAGGTATACAATAATGACAGAGGTCACAAAGGAGAGAGAGCCTTTCACCTCTTTATTGTGTGTGTGTGTGTGTGTGTGTGTGAGGGTCAGGTTTTCACCCATGGCTGAGGTCAGAGAGGAGATAGAGCCTTTCACCTCTTTATTGTGTGTGTGTGTGAGGGTCTGGTATTCACCCATGGCTGAGGTCAGAGAGGAGAGAGAGCCTTTCACCTCTTTACTGTGTGTGTGTATGTGTGGTGTCAGGTATACAATAATGACAGAGGTCACAAAGGAGAGAGAGCTTTTTGAGTCTTTATTGTGTGTGTGTGTGTGTGTGGTGTCAGGTAGACAATAATGACAGAGGTCACAAAGGAGAGAGAGCCTTTCACCTCTTTATTGTGTGCTTGTGTGTGTGTGTGAGGGTCAGGTATTCACCCATGGCTGAGGTCAGAGAGGAGAGAGAGCCTTTCACCTCTTTACTGTGTGTGTGTGTGTGTGTGTATGTGTGGCGTCAGAGTTACAATAATGACAGAGGTCACAAAGGACAGAGAGCCTTTCACCTCTTTATTGTGTGTGTGTGTGTGTGGTGTCAGGTATACAATAATGACAGAGGTCACAAAGGAGAGAGAGCCTTTCACCTCTTTATTGTGTGCTTGTGTGTGTGTGTGAGGGTCAGGTATTCACCCATGGCTGAGGTCAGAGAGGAGAGAGAGCCTTTCACCTCTTTATTGTGTGTGTGTGTGTGTGTGGGTGTGTGTGTGGTGTCAGGTATACAATAATGACAGAGGTCACAAAGGAGAGAGAGCCTTTCACCTCTTTACTGTGTGTGTGTGTGTGTGGTGTCAGGTATACAATAATGACAGAGGTCACAAAGGAGAGAGAGCCTTTCACCTCTTTGCTGTGTGTGTGTGTGTGGTGTCAGGTATACAATAATGATAGAGGTCACAAAGGAGAGAGAGCCTTTCACCTCTTTGCTGTGTGTGTGTGTGTGGTGTCAGGTATACAATAATGACAGAGGTCACAAAGGAGAGAGAGCCTTTCACCTCTTTATTGTGTGTGTGTGTGTGTGTGTGTGGTGTCAGGTATACAATAATGACAGAGGTCACAAAGGAGAGAGAGCCTTTCACCTCTTTGCTGTGTGTGTGTGTGTGTGTGTGGTGTCAGGTATACAATAATGACAGAGGTCACAAAGGAGAGAGAGCCTTTCACCTCTTTGCTTTGTGTGTGTGTGTGGTGTCAGGTATACAATAATGACAGAGGTCACAAAGGAGAGAGAGCCTTTCACCTCTTTGCTGTGTGTGTGTGTGTGTGTGTGTGGTGTCAGGGATACAATAATGACAGAGGTCACAAAGGAGAGAGAGCCTTTCACCTCTTTGCTGTGTGTGTGTGTGTGGTGTCAGGTATACAATAATGACAGAGGTCACAAAGTAGAGATAGCCTTTCACCTCTTTATTGTGTGTGTGTGTGTGTGTGGTGTCAGGTATACAATAATGACAGAGGTCACAAAGGAGAGAGAGCCTTTCACCTCTTTATTGTGTGTGTGTGTGGTGTCAGGTATACAATAATGACAGAGGTCACAAAGGAGAGAGAGCCTTTCACCTCTTTGCTGTGTGTGTGTGTGTGGTGTCAGGTATACAATAATGACAGAGATCACAAAGGAGAGAGAGCCTTTCACCTCTTTGCTGTGTGTGTGTGTGTGGTGTCAGGTATACCATAATGACAGAGGTCACAAAGGAGAGAGAGCCTTTCACCTCTTTGCTGTGTGTGTGTGTGTGTGTGGTGTCAGGTATACAATAATGACAGAGGTCACAAAGGAGAGAGAGCCTTTCACCTCTTTGCTGTGTGTGTGTGTGTGTGTGTGGTGTCAGGTATACAATAATGACAGAGGTCACAAAGGAGAGAGAGCCTTTCACCTCTTTATTGTGTGTGTGTGTGTGTGGTGTCAGGTATACAATAATGACAGAGGTCACAAAGGAGAGAGAGCCTTTCACCTCTTTGCTGTGTGTGTGTGTGTGTGTGGTGTCAGGTATACAATAATGACAGAGGTCATAAAGGAGAGAGAGCCTTTCACCTCTTTGCTGTGTGTGTGTGTGTGTGTGTGTGTGTGTGTGGTGTCAGGTATACAATAATGACAGAGGTCACAAAGGAGATAGAGCCTTTCACCTCTTTGCTGTGTGTGTGTGGTGTCAGGTATACAATAATGACCGAGGTCACAAAGGAGAGAGAGCCTTTCACCTCTTTATTGTGTGTGTGTGTGTGGTGTCAGGTATACAATAATGACAGAGGTCACAAAGGAGAGAGAGCCTTTCACCTCTTTGCTGTGTGTGTGTGTGTGGTGTCAGGTATACAATAATGACAGAGATCACAAAGGAGAGAGAGCCTTTCACCTCTTTGCTGTGTGTGTGTGTGTGTGGTGTCAGGTATACAATAATGACAGAGGTCACAAAGGAGAGAGAGCCTTTCACCTCTTTGCTGTGTGTGTGTGTGTGTGTGTGGTGTCAGGTATACAATAATGACAGAGGTCACAAAGGAGAGAGAGCCTTTCACCTATTTGCTGTGTGTGTGTGTGTGTGGTGTCAGGTATACAATAATGACAGAGGTCACAAAGGAGAGAGAGCCTTTCACCTCTTTATTGTGTGTGTGTGTGTGTGGTGTCAGGTATACAATAATGACAGAGGTCACAAAGGAGAGAGAGCCTTTCACCTCTTTGCTGTGTGTGTGTGTGTGTGTGGTGTCAGGTATACAATAATGACAGAGGTCACAAAGGAGATAGAGCCTTTCACCTCTTTGCTGTGTGTGTGTGTGTGGTGTCAGGTATACAATAATGACCGAGGTCACAAAGGAGAGAGAGCCTTTCACCTCTTTATTGTGTGTGTGTGTGTGGTGTCAGGTATACAATAATGACAGAGGTCACAAAGGAGAGAGAGCCTTTCACCTCTTTGCTGTGTGTGTGTGTGTGTGTGTGGTGTCAGGTATACAATAATGACAGAGGTCACAAAGGAGAGAGAGCCTTTCACCTCTTTGCTGTGTGTGTGTGTGTGGTGTCAGGTATACAATAATGACCGAGGTCACAAAGGAGAGAGAGCCTTTCACCTCTTTATTGTGTGTGTGTGTGTGGTGTCAGGTATACAATAATGACAGAGGTCACAAAGGAGAGAGAGCCTTTCACCTCTTTGCTGTGTGTGTGTGTGTGTGGTGTCAGGTATACAATAATGACAGAGGTCACAAAGGAGAGAGCCTTTCACCTCTGTGCTGTGTGTGTGTGTGTGGTGTCAGGTATACAATAATGACAGAGGTCACAAAGGAGAGATAGCCTTTCACCTTGCTAGAGATCGTGGGTCACCCAACCAATAATTTCACCACTTCTGGCTTCGGGCCCATATACTTTATTTTATCATACGCATTGATCAGGTGCCCACACAATCTACTACCAATAATTGTGAGTTCCTTTTCTATTTTCTAGTGTACCCGACTTACCATCCACTGTTACGGGTACCTATGACCACAATGGATCAGGGAGCTAGCTGTAAAAGGAAAGGCAGCAAATATCATATAACTTTACTTTCCATAAAATGACCACGGACAACTAGAAGTTTTATAAAAGTTTATATAAAGTTCAAATAAAAGGGCAGTCATACAGTTTATCAAAAGAGAGTGCTCGTGCAACAGGGAACCCGCTAAGGGAGAGGGAAAACTAAGATAAGGGGCAAAGTGACCACGCTATAAATCTGAGTTACTTTTAGCCAGTTTATGAGAGAAAAACCAAGACCATATCAGGAAATTGCAAACTGCAATACAGAAAATGATTTCTAAAAGGTAGGGTGACATAGGAACACGCTATGAAATCAAATGCAAATGACTTTATGAAATACAATGGTTGCAGGAGAAAGCATGGAAAATAAATTCACGTGCAAAGGTATGTCTTTATTGAAGCAAAGACAGAAAATAGAAAGGTGCAGTTTCAAGAGATTTAGAGCGATATTTACCTAGACTGGTGTGAAAAACCAAACCCTGGCCACGGGTCAGTTAAGGACAGGAAACCCTCAAGGAAGGATACCCCTCAATGGACAGCAGGTGCAGAAATGGACCCCCAGGACAGGACAGGAAACCCTCAGATTAGGATCAGGACAGGACCACCAGGATACGACCAGCACCCGCAGTTCGGAAGCAACGCCTGCGCTCCACCCTCTCTGCAGCTATCGATCAGGACCCCGATTGGGTCAGCGAATTCCCCAGCAAAGTGCTTCGCCAGCACTTAAGGTTCAGTAAAACCTTCAGAGTCTATGGTCAAATTTCGGACAGAGAGCTCCGCAGCTCCTCTGTATCAAGTCACCTTTTGAGTGCGTTGGGTCAGTGACAGGTCAGCTACTCAGACAAGTCGGGCAATTTCCCTAGGTGAACCCAGGGTAGATATACTGTTTTGGGACAGGGTACCACCCCCCAAATGTTGCAAAGTGTCAGAATCCCCAAATTTCGATTGGTCCTAAGGTAGGATTTGGTCAGCACACCAATCAGAACAGACTATTACAAGCCCTACTTAGCATCCTAGGGTGCCGCCTAGCAAGATTGGGGTTCCCACGAGAAGTCGCAGAGAATACAATGGAAACTTATACATTTGTTACAACATAGGAACATTTTCTCCATCCTCCTGGGTCAGAGGTAGCGCTCCCAGGAGCCTCTCGACTGTGGCTGCCAGCTGGCTGAGTTCCACGGTCCAAGCTTTGCCTCTGGCCTTGCTTCTGGAGCATGCGTAGAAAGGACCTTCAAAATGGCTCATGACCCAATTGGACCCCCATTTCCCGTGATACATGAAAAGTAAGCGAAAACAAATTAAAACATAGAAATAAATGCTTGTATTACATGTCATGACTTTGTACTTCAGATTCATCATCAGAAAAATATACTATGCAATTAGACATTAGTAACATATACATGGACACGAGAGCAACTGCACGGGCATCACCACGTTATCACGAAAGCTGCGTATTACGCATGCGCACCCTTTCCCTCCAGAACTACATCTACGTAGAGTCACGTGAGTGTGACTAACGCATGCGCAAAAGTGAAAAGACAAGCAGCGGCCATTTTAGGGACACGGATTAATCGTATTAGTAGAACACATATGCAAGCTTCTCTATCATACATATATATCGGAAATAAAAGATATTAGTAAGACGTACAATTCGTTACGAGGTTACAACGGTTTCGAGGTTCATGAATCGAGCAAGTCGCGATGCGAAATCTTGCTCTATCAACCTCTTTATTGTGTGTGTGTGTGGTGTCAGGTATACAATAATGACAGAGGTCACAAAGGAGAGAGAGGCTTTCACCTCTTTGCTGTGTGTGTGTGTGTGTGGTGTCAGGTATACAATAATGACAGAGATCACAAAGGAGAGAGAGCCTTTCACCTCTTTGCTGTGTGTGTGTGTGTGGTGTCAGGTATACAATAATGACAGAGGTCACAAAGGAGAGAGAGCCTTTCACCTCTTTGCTGTGTGTGTGTGTGTGTGGTGTCAGGTATACAATAATGACAGAGGTCACAAAGGAGAGAGAGCCTTTCACCTCTTTACTGTGTGTGTGTGTGGTGTCAGGTATACAATAATGACAGAGGTCACAAAGGAGAGAGAGCCTTTCACCTCTTTGCTGTGTGTGTGTGTGTGGTGTCAGGTATACAATAATGACAGAGATCACAAAGGAGAGAGAGCCTTTCACCTCTTTGCTGTGTGTGTGTGTGTGGTGTCAGGTATACAATAATGACAGAGGTCACAAAGGAGAGAGAGCCTTTCACCTCTTTGCTGTGTGTGTGTGTGTGTGTGTGGTGCCAGGTATACAATAATGACAGAGGTCACAAAGGAGAGAGAGCCTTTCACCTCTTTGCTGTGTGTGTGTGTGTGGTGTCAGGTATACAATAATGACAGAGGTCACAAAGGAGAGAGAGCCTTTCACCTCTTTAATGTGTGTGTGTGTGTGTGGTGTCAGGTATACAATAATGACAGAGGTCACAAAGGAGAGAGAGCCTTTCACCTCTTTGCTGTGTGTGTGTGTGTGGTGTCAGGTATACAATAATGACAGAGGTCACAAAGGAGAGAGAGCCTTTCACCTATTTGCTGTGTGTGTGTGTGTGTGGTGTCAGGTATACAATAATGACAGAGGTCACAAAGGAGAGAGAGCCTTTCACCTCTTTATTGTGTGTGTGTGTGTGTGGTGTCAGGTATACAATAATGACAGAGGTCACAAAGGAGAGAGAGCCTTTCACCTCTTTACTGTGTGTGTGTGTGTGTGTGTGTGTGTGTGTGAGCGTGCAGGCGTGTGTGTATGGGGGTCAGGTGTTCACCCGTTGCTGAGGTCAGAGAGGAGAGAGAGCCTTTCACCTCTTTACTGTGTGTGTGAGAGAGAGAGAGAGTGGATGGCTGATTGGGCCCACACGTAGACCCATTCTGCAGGTTGCACCAGCCAAGATCCTCCCCACCCTGACATATGGGACTGAGGCGCTCAGGGGCGCGGGTACCTCCAGACTGGACAGAACCTTTCTCAAAATATTCAGGCCAATTTTCACCTACCTCTGAGCACATCACCCGCACAAATAAGGCTGGAAGTTGGTATCTCAAAAGAGACAATGGCTCGGAGGCAGCCTTCGTGTCTCGCTCCCACATGTTTGGGATGGCTCCAGAGGGTACCCTGGGCAACCACATCTGGCAAGAACTGGCATTGAGGCCGAGCCCCCCTGCACTGCAAAGCGACACCAGGCCCAAACCACAGGGCTACCGAGGGGAAACATGTGGTAATCGGGTCAAAGTGCATACCATTGGAGTTAGAATAGTAGTTTATAACCCCTACACCATCCAACACTTACCCTACTGCTGCACCCCCTGGAGTTAGAATAGTAATGTTTACCCCTACACTATCCAATACTTACTCTACTATTGCACCCCCTGGAGTTAGAATAGTAATTTTTACCCCTACACTATCCAACACTTACCCTACTATTGAACCCCCCTGGAGTTAGAATAGTAATTTTTACCCCTACACCATCCAACACTTACCCTACTGTTGCACCCCCTGGAGTTAGAATAGTAATTTTTACCCCTACACTATCCAACACTTACCCTACTATTGAACCCCCCTGGAGTTAGAATAGTAATGTTTACCCCTACACTATCCAATACTTACTCTACTATTGCACCCCCCTGGAGTTAGAATAGTAATTTTTACCCCTACACTATCCAACACTTACCCTACTATTGAACCCCCCTGGAGTTAGAATAGTAATTTTTACCCCTACACCATCCAACACTTACCCTACTGTTGCACCCCCTGGAGTTAGAATAGTAATTTTTACCACTACACTATCCAACACTTACCCTACTATTGAACCCCCCTGGAGTTAGAATAGTAATTTTTACCCCTACACTATCCAATACTTACTCTACTATTGCACCCCCCTGTAAGTTAGAATAGTAATTTTTACCCCTACACTATCCAACACTTACCCTACTATTGAACCCCCCTGGAGTTAGAATAGTAATTTTTACCCCTACACCATCCAACACTTACCCTACTGTTGCACCCCCTGGAGTTAGAATAGTAATTTTTACCCCTACACCATCCAACACTTACCCTACTGTTGCACCCCCTGGAGTTAGAATAGTAATTTTTACCCCTACACTATCCAATACTTACTCTACTATTGCACCCCCCTGGAGTTAGAATAGTAATTTTTACCCCTACACTATCCAACACTTACCCTACTATTGAACCCCCCTGGAGTTAGAATAGTAATTTTTACCCCTACACCATCCAACACTTACCCTACTGTTGCACCCCCTGGAGTTAGAATAGTAATTTTTACCCCTACACTATCCAACACTTACCCTACTATTGAACCCCCCTGGAGTTAGAATAGTAATTTTTACCCCTACACTATCCAATACTTACTCTACTATTGCACCCCCCTGGAGTTAGAATAGTAATTTTTACCCCTACACTATCCAACACTTACCCTACTATTGAACCCCCCTGGAGTTAAAATAGTAATTTTTACCCCTACACCATCCAACACTTACCCTACTGTTGCACCCCCTGGAGTTAGAATAGTAATTTTTACCCCTACACTATCCAATACTTACTCTACTGTTGCACCCCCCTGGAGTTAGAATAGTAATTTTTACCCCTACACTATCCAACACTTACCCTACTATTGCACCCCCCTGGAGTTAGAATAGTAATTTTTACCCCTACACTATCCAACCTTACCCTACTATTGAACCCCCCTGGAGTTAGAATAGTAATTTTTACCCCTACACCATCCAACACTTACCCTACTGTTGCACCCCCTGGAGTTAGAATAGTAATTTTTACCCCTACACTATCCAACACTTACCCTACTATTGAACCCCCCTGGAGTTAGAATAGTCATTTTTACCCCTACACCATCCAACACTTACCCTACTGTTGCACCCCCTGGAGTTAGAATAGTAACTTTTTACCCCTACACTATCCAACACTTACCCTACTATTGAACCCCCCTGGAGTTAGAATAGTAATTTTTACCCCTACACTATCCAATACTTACTCTACTATTGCACCCCCCTGGAGTTAGAATAGTAATTTTTACCCCTACACTATCCAACACTTACCCTACTATTGAACCCCCCTGGAGTTAGAATAGTAATTTTTACCCCTACACCATCCAACACTTACCCTACTGTTGCACCCCCTGGAGTTAGAATAGTAATTTTTACCCCTACACCATCCAACACTTACCCTACTGCTGCACCCCCTGGAGTTAGAATAGTAATGTTTACCCCTACACTATCCAATACTTACTCTACTATTGCACCCCCCTGGAGTTAGAATAGTAATTTTTACCCCTACACTATCCAACACTTACCCTACTATTGAACCCCCCTGGAGTTAGAATAGTAATTTTTACCCCTACACCATCCAACACTTACCCTACTGTTGCACCCCCTGGAGTTAGAATAGTAATTTTTACCCCTACACTATCCAACACTTACCCTACTATTGAACCCCCCTGGAGTTAGAATAGTAATTTTTACCCCTACACTATCCAACACTTACCCTACTATTGCACCCCCCTGGAGTTAGAATAGTAATTTTTACCCCTACACTATCCAACCTTACCCTACTATTGAACCCCCCTGGAGTTAGAATAGTAATTTTTACCCCTACACCATCCAACACTTACCCTACTGTTGCACCCCCTGGAGTTAGAATAGTAATTTTTACCCCTACACTATCCAACACTTACCCTACTATTGCACCCCCCTGGAGTTAGAATAGTAATTTTTACCCCTACACTATCCAACACTTACCCTACTATTGAACCCCCCTGGAGTTAGAATAGTAATTTTTACCCCTACACCATCCAACACTTACCCTACTGTTGCACCCCCTGGAGTTAGAATAGTAATTTTTACCCCTACACTATCCAACACTTACCCTACTATTGAACCCCCCTGGAGTTAGAATAGTAATGTTTACCCCTACACTATCCAATACTTACTCTACTATTGCACCCCCCTGGAGTTAGAATAGTAATTTTTACCCCTACACTATCCAACACTTACCCTACTATTGAACCCCCCTGGAGTTAGAATAGTAATTTTTACCCCTACACCATCCAACACTTACCCTACTGTTGCACCCCCTGGAGTTAGAATAGTAATTTTTACCACTACACTATCCAACACTTACCCTACTATTGAACCCCCCTGGAGTTAGAATAGTAATTTTTACCCCTACACTATCCAATACTTACTCTACTATTGCACCCCCCTGTAAGTTAGAATAGTAATTTTTACCCCTACACTATCCAACACTTACCCTACTATTGAACCCCCCTGGAGTTAGAATAGTAATTTTTACCCCTACACCATCCAACACTTACCCTACTGTTGCACCCCCTGGAGTTAGAATAGTAATTTTTACCCCTACACCATCCAACACTTACCCTACTGTTGCACCCCCTGGAGTTAGAATAGTAATTTTTACCCCTACACTATCCAATACTTACTCTACTATTGCACCCCCCTGGAGTTAGAATAGTAATTTTTACCCCTACACTATCCAACACTTACCCTACTATTGAACCCCCCTGGAGTTAGAATAGTAATTTTTACCCCTACACCATCCAACACTTACCCTACTGTTGCACCCCCTGGAGTTAGAATAGTAATTTTTACCCCTACACTATCCAACACTTACCCTACTATTGAACCCCCCTGGAGTTAGAATAGTAATTTTTACCCCTACACTATCCAATACTTACTCTACTATTGCACCCCCCTGGAGTTAGAATAGTAATTTTTACCCCTACACTATCCAACACTTACCCTACTATTGAACCCCCCTGGAGTTAAAATAGTAATTTTTACCCCTACACCATCCAACACTTACCCTACTGTTGCACCCCCTGGAGTTAGAATAGTAATTTTTACCCCTACACTATCCAATACTTACTCTACTGTTGCACCCCCCTGGAGTTAGAATAGTAATTTTTACCCCTACACTATCCAACACTTACCCTACTATTGCACCCCCCTGGAGTTAGAATAGTAATTTTTACCCCTACACTATCCAACACTTACCCTACTATTGAACCCCCCTGGAGTTAGAATAGTAATTTTTACCCCTACACCATCCAACACTTACCCTACTGTTGCACCCCCTGGAGTTAGAATAGTAATTTTTACCCCTACACTATCCAACACTTACCCTACTATTGAACCCCCCTGGAGTTAGAATAGTAATTTTTACCCCTACACCATCCAACACTTACCCTACTGTTGCACCCCCTGGAGTTAGAATAGTAACTTTTTACCCCTACACTATCCAACACTTACCCTACTATTGAACCCCCCTGGAGTTAGAATAGTAATTTTTACCCCTACACTATCCAATACTTACTCTACTATTGCACCCCCCTGGAGTTAGAATAGTAATTTTTACCCCTACACTATCCAACACTTACCCTACTATTGAACCCCCCTGGAGTTAGAATAGTAATTTTTACCCCTACACCATCCAACACTTACCCTACTGTTGCACCCCCTGGAGTTAGAATAGTAATTTTTACCCCTACACCATCCAACACTTACCCTACTGCTGCACCCCCTGGAGTTAGAATAGTAATGTTTACCCCTACACTATCCAATACTTACTCTACTATTGCACCCCCCTGGAGTTAGAATAGTAATTTTTACCCCTACACTATCCAACACTTACCCTACTATTGAACCCCCCTGGAGTTAGAATAGTAATTTTTACCCCTACACCATCCAACACTTACCCTACTGTTGCACCCCCTGGAGTTAGAATAGTAATTTTTACCCCTACACTATCCAACACTTACCCTACTATTGAACCCCCCTGGAGTTAGAATAGTAAATTTTTACCCCTACACTATCCAATACTTACTCTACTATTGCACCCCCCTAGAGTTAGAATAGTACTTTTTACCCCTACACTATCCAACACTTACCCTACTATTGAACCCCCCTGGAGTTAGAATAGTAATTTTTACCCCTACACCATCCAACACTTACCCTACTGTTGCACCCCCTGAAGTTAGAATAGTAATTTTTACCCCTACACTATCCAACACTTACCCTACTATTGAACCCCCCTGGAGTTAGAATAGTAATTTTTACCCCTACACTATCCAATACTTACTCTACTATTGCACCCCCCTGGAGTTAGAATAGTAATTTTTACCCCTACACTATCCAACACTTACCCTACTATTGAACCCCCCTGGAGTTAGAATAGTAATTTTTACCCCTACACCATCCAACACTTACCCTTCTGTTGCACCCCCTGGAGTTAGAATAGTAATTTGTACCCCTACACCATCCAACACTTACCCTACTGCTGCACCCCCTGGAGTTAGAATAGTAATGTTTACCCCTACACTATCCAATACTTACTCTACTATTGCACCCCCCTGGAGTTAGAATAGTAATTTTTACCCCTACACTATCCAACACTTACCCTACTATTGAACCCCCCTGGAGTTAGAATAGTAATTGTTACCCCTACACCATCCAACACTTACCCTACTGTTGCACCCCCTGGAGTTAGAATAGTAATTTTTACCCCTACACTATCCAACACTTACCCTACTATTGAACCCCCCTGGAGTTAGAATAGTAATTTTTACCCCTACACTATCCAATACTTACTCTACTATTGCACCCCCCTGGAGTTAGAATAGTAATTTTTACCCCTACACTATCCAACACTTACCCTACTATTGAACCCCCCTGGAGTTAGAATAGTAATTTTTACCCCTACACCATCCAACACTTACCCTACTGTTGCACCCCCTGGAGTTAGAATAGTAATTTTTACCCCTACACTATCCAACACTTACCCTACTATTGAACCCCCCTGGAGTTAGAATAGTAATTTTAACCCCTACACCATCCAACACTTACCCTACTGTTGCACCCCCTGGAGTTAGAATAGTAATTTTTAACCCTACACTATCCAATACTTACTCTACTGTTGCACCCCCCTGGAGTTAGAATAGTAATTTTTACCCCTACACTATCCAACACTTACCCTACTGCTGCACCCCCTGGAGTTAGAATAGTAATGTTTACCCCTACACTATCCAATACTTACTCTACTATTGCACCCCCCTGGAGTTAGAATAGTAATTTTTACCCCTACACTATCCAACACTTACCCTACTATTGAACCCCCCTGGAGTTAGAATAGTAATTTTTACCCCCACACCATCCAACACTTACCCTACTGTTGCACCCCCTGGAGTTAGAATAGTAATTTTTACCCCTACACTATCCAATACTTACTCTACTATTGCACCCCCCTGGAGTTAGAATAGTAATTTTTACCCCTACACTATCCAATACTTACTCTACTATTGCACCCCCTGGAGTTAGAATAGTATTTTTTACCCCTACACTATCCAATACTTACTCTACTATTGCACCCCCCTGGAGTTAGAATGGTAATTTTTACCCCCACACCATCCAACACTTACCCTACTGTTGCACCCCCTGGAGTTAGAATAGTAATTTTTACCCCTACACTATCCAATACTTACTCTACTATTGCACCCCCCTGGAGTTAGAATAGTAATTTTTACCCCTACACTATCCAACACTTACCCTACTGCTGCACCCCCTGGAGTTAGAATAGTAATGTTTACCCCTACACTATCCAATACTTACTCTACTATTGCACCCCCCTGGAGTTAGAATAGTAATTTTTACCCCTACACTATCCAACACTTACCCTACTATTGAACCCCCCTGGAGTTAGAATAGTAATTTTTACCCCCACACCATCCAACACTTACCCTACTGTTGCACCCCCTGGAGTTAGAATAGTAATTTTTACCCCTACACTATCCAATACTTACTCTACTATTGCACCCCCCTGGAGTTAGAATAGTAATTTTTACCCCTACACTATCCAATACTTACTCTACTATTGCACCCCCCTAGAGCTAGAATAGTACTTTTTACCCCTACACTATCCAACACTTACCCTACTATTGAACCCCCCTGGAGTTAGAATAGTAATTTTTACCCCTACACCATCCAACACTTACCCTACTGTTGCACCCCCTGGAGTTAGAATAGTAATTTTTACCCCTACACTATCCAACACTTACCCTACTATTGAACCCCCCTGGAGTTAGAATAGTAATATTTACCCCTACACTATCCAATACTTACTCTACTATTGCACCCCCCTGGAGTTAGAATAGTAATTTTTACCCCTACACTATCCAACACTTACCCTACTATTGAACCCCCCTGAAGTTAGAATAGTAATTTTTACCCCTACACCATCCAACACTTACCCTTCTGTTGCACCCCCTGGAGTTAGAATAGTATTTTTTACCCCTACACCATCCAACACTTACCCTACTGCTGCACCCCCTGGAGTTAGAATAGTAATGTTTACCCCTACACTATCCAATACTTACTCTACTATTGCACCCCCCTGGAGTTAGAATAGTAATTTTTACCCCTACACTATCCAACACTTACCCTACTATTGAACCCCCCTGGAGTTAGAATAGTAATTTTTACCCCTACACCATCCAACACCTACCCTACTGTTGCACCCCCTGGAGTTAGAATAGTAATTTTTACCCCTACACTATCCAACACTTACCCTACTATTGAACCCCCCCTGGAGTTAGAATAGTAATTTTTACCCCTACACTATCCAATACTTACTCTACTATTGCACCCCCCTGGAGTTAGAATAGTAATTTTTACCCCTACACTATCCAACACTTACCCTACTATTGAACCCCCCTGGAGTTAGAATAGTAATTTTTACCCCTACACCATCCAACACTTACCCTACTGTTGCACCCCCTGGAGTTAGAATAGTAATTTTTACCCCTACACTATCCAACACTTACCCTACTATTGAACCCCCCTGGAGTTAGAATAGTAATTTTAACCCCTACACCATCCAACACTTACCCTACTGTTGCACCCCCTGGAGTTAGAATAGTAATTTTTACCCCTACACTATCCAATACTTACTCTACTGTTGCACCCCCCTGGAGTTAGAATAGTAATTTTTACCCCTACACTATCCAACACTTACCCTACTGCTGCACCCCCTGGAGTTAGAATAGTAATGTTTACCCCTACACTATCCAATACTTACTCTACTATTGCACCCCCCTGGAGTTAGAATAGTAATTTTTACCCCTACACTATCCAACACTTACCCTACTATTGAACCCCCCTGGAGTTAGAATAGTAATTTTTACCCCCACACCATCCAACACTTACCCTACTGTTGCACCCCCTGGAGTTAGAATAGTAATTTTTACCCCTACACTATCCAATACTTACTCTACTATTGCACCCCCCTGGAGTTAGAATAGTAATTTTTACCCCTACACTATCCAATACTTACTCTACTATTGCACCCCCTGGAGTTAGAATAGTAATTTTTACCCCTACACTATCCAATACTTACTCTACTATTGCACCCCCCTGGAGTTAGAATAGTAATTTTTACCCCCACACCATCCAACACTTACCCTACTGTTGCACCCCCTGGAGTTAGAATAGTAATTTTTACCCCTACACTATCCAATACTTACTCTACTATTGCACCCCCCTGGAGTTAGAATAGTAATTTTTACCCCTACACTATCCAACACTTACCCTACTGCTGCACCCCCTGGAGTTAGAATAGTAATGTTTACCCCTACACTATCCAATACTTACTCTACTATTGCACCCCCCTGGAGTTAGAATAGTAAGTTTTTACCCCTACACTATCCAACACTTACCCTACTATTGAACCCCCCTGGAGTTATAATAGTAATTTTTACCCCCACACCATCCAACACTTACCCTACTGTTGCACCCCCTGGAGTTAGAATAGTAATTTTTACCCCTACACTATCCAATACTTACTCTACTATTGCACCCCCCTGGAGTTAGAATAGTAATTTTTACCCCTACACTATCCAATACTCTACTATTGCACCCCCCTGGATTTAGAATAGTAATGTTTACCCCTACACTATCCAATACTTACTCTACTATTGCACCCCCTGGAGTTAGAATAGTAATTTTTACCCCTACACTATCCAACACTTACCCTACTATTGAACCCCCCTGGAGTTAGAATAGTAATTTTTACCCCTACACTATCCAACACTTACCCTACTGTTGCACCCCCTGGAGTTAGAATAGTAATTTTTACCCCTACACTATCCAATACTTACTCTACTATTGCACCCCCCTGGAGTTAGAATAGTAATTTTTACCCCTACACTATCCAATAATTACCTTAAATGCAATGTAATGGTATGCGTTGTAATGGTATGCGTTGTAAAGGGAGTATGTGATGTAATGAAATGCGTTGCAATGTTAGTTTTTTAAAATGCGATGTAGTGTCATGCAATGGAATGGAATGCCTTGTAGTGGATGTTGCGTTGTAAGTCCATGTCCGGCATCCTTGTCTATAGACCTCCGGGTCCGGCCGGTCCATTCCATGAAGCTATTAGTAATGCCGTGGGCCCCATTGTGCTAAAATGCAAACATTGTATAATACTAGGGGACTTTAATGTCCATATAGATAAAAGCAGTGATCCGGATGGTAGCAGCTTAAAGGAAGCGCTGAACATCTTCAAACCGACCCATTTTTTCAGACTCCGACTCATGAAAGAGGCCATATTCTGGACCAGGTTTTCTCCACACGTGACATAGAAGTCTCCCCTTCCCCACCAGAGTGGTTTGTTCGGACCATTTTCTCCTGGAGTTCGGAGTCCACCGAGAGACATCCAGGGCAAGCCCCGTATGGGCAGCTTCAGACCTTATCACTGTATCACACCAGAAGCTGTGATGGTGGCTCTCGACCAGGGCCGTACTGGCTACCGGGCAGTTGTGTGTGCTGCCGTGCTGGGGGCTAATTTCATTGATGGGGACCTGCGTGTGCAAAACGAAATTCGTATTGCTTATTTTTATTTCAAATCGCACGCCGGTCCCCATCAACGAAATAAGTCCCCACCACAGAGAAATTAGCCCCTAGCTCGGCAGCACACACAACTGCCCAGTAGCCAGTCCGGCCCTGCTCTCGACTCCCACCCACTTGTTCTTAGTGGTAACCTGGAGGACGATGTGACTGCCCTGGACAACCGGCTACTGCTCCGTGTAGCACAGCTCGCCCCTCTCTCTTCCCGCCCTGCCCAGACCTCATGAGTCTCTGCTCCCTGGTTCACGTCTGCTCTTAAAAAAAGCAGGAGTACCTGTAAAAAACTCGAGAGAGCATCGCGGAAAAATTTCGAGATTAAGGCGAAAATACTGTATAAACAAGCACTTAAGTCGCATCACAAACTTATCCTCAAGGGGTAAAGAATTTTTTTCTCATCGAGAATAGAGGCAGCCAAGAACACAAATAAAGAGATTTTTAAAATAGTGAAGGAATTCTCCTCCCCAAGGCCGTGACTAGGACATTCTCACCCTCAGCAATATAGGTGGGTCAGATGGCCTCTTTCTTTGCTGAAAAAATCAGAAAGATCGAGGGTACTTTCCCTACCCCCCATTGGGCTAACAATTTGGACAGGGTACCCTCCCATCCTTCCCCGCGGCTCAGTATCCCTCCCTTCACAGAGTTCTCGCCTTTTCCCCTGGCGACCTCATTAGGAATTCTGAAGAATCTGAAATCGGGCGCTCCATCGGGAAACAACCATTACAACGAAACTTTTACAACGCAACATCCATTACATCGCATGCCATTACAACGCAACCATTAAAACGCATGACACTACAACGTATACCACTACAACGCATGTCATTACAACGCATACCATTACAACGCATAACATTACAACGCATAGTACCCTTACACTATCCAACACTTACCCTACTGTTGCACCCCCTGGAGTTAGAATAGTATTTTTTACCCCTACACTATCCAACACTTACCCTACTGTTGCACCCCTCTGGAGTTAGAATAGTAATTTTATCCGTACACTATCCAATACTTACCATACATGCAATATAATGGTATGCGTTGTAATGGTATGCGTTGTAAAGGTAGTATGCATTGTAATGGAATGTGTTGTAAAGGTAGTTTTTAAAAATTCGCTGTAAT
Organism: Lissotriton helveticus; assembly: GCF_964261635.1. Lineage (NCBI taxonomy): Eukaryota > Metazoa > Chordata > Amphibia > Caudata > Salamandridae > Lissotriton > Lissotriton helveticus. Next base: position 32,517,940 of record NC_136067.1, on the reverse strand, counting down.
GGAATGCGTTGTGATGGATGTTGAGTTGTAAAAAATGCGTTGTAAAGGTATGCGTTGTAAAAGTATGTGTTGTAACGTCATACATCCGCTCCATCCGACCCTTGTCCGGCTTCTATCTTGGCAGCAATAGCTATGTCCATCAACCCCTATGTTAATCAGATTTTGAATGCCTCCCGGGAGCAAGGGTGTGTCCCCGGCAAGCGGACGGAAGCACACATACTTCCCCTCGTGAAAAAGCCTAATCTGAACCCAGAGACACCCGCTAACTATAGGCCTATATCCCTCCTACCTTCTTTTTCCTCGGTATTGGAAAAATATGTTCCCTCAGCCACTTCCACATTTCTTGAGGCAAACAACATTTTGCATCAAAGTCAATCCGGGTTCTGTCCAAATTTTAGCACCGAGACGGCACTCCTGGGAATTTCGGAGTCCATCAAAGACGTTCTGGACAGGGGTGGCACGGCCATGCTGATACTGTTAGATCTTTCAGCAGCCTCTGATACCGTCCCCCACAGCCGACTCCTAATGAGACTCCAGGAGTCTGGTTTTGGAGGGACGGTCCTCAAATGGTTTGCCTCTTTTCTGTCAGGTCGCCAAAAAACTGTCTGGGCTCCCCCTTTTTCGGCACTAATGGAAGTGGGAGTACCTCAGGGCTCTGTTCTCCGCCCAACATTATTCAATCTGTATATGTCTCCACTGGCAAATCTAGCTGAGTCGCACGGAGCTAAAATAGTGTCGTATGCTGACGACACCCAATTACTTTTACATGCGACAAGGATACCGAGTTTAAGGGGGAAGCGATTAAGGCCTGTGTGTCCGCGTTGTTTTCCTGGCTCCAGCCGAATCAACTTAAATGTAGTTCCGACAAGTCGGAAATCATTTTCTTTGGCTGCCCATCCAATAACTTGTGGCAGAGCTGATGGCCTCAGGATATGCACCCTCCGGCTAACTCGGTGATGTCAGTTAAAAACCTCGGTGTAAAGCTGGACAATTCCTTGAATATGAAGCTACAGGTTCAGACAGTGGCCGGTCAGCGCTTCAGCTTTTTGAAAATGCTTAAACAATTTCTGCCACTACTTCAGGTCTCCTATAGGAAAACTTTGGTACAGGCCTATATCTCGGCCTGCCAGAGTATCTGCTCACCTGCCTTCAGGTAGTTCAGGAGAAGTGTGGCTCAATGGGTAGAGCGGCAGACCCTGATGCAGAGGTCTAGCCCGGGACCAGGGTTCAATTCCCCGCCTCAGCGGGTCTTGGGCTCAAAAAATTCCACGGACCTGATAATTCTGGCCTCGGTGCCTATTCCAATCATGAGTCCCACTCTGCAACTCTGGGCAATAGCTTGCTTAATCTCCACAACGGCCCCCACAACGCTAAGGATGCCTGGCCTCCACCTTGGGGGTGCCCAGGAGTGGACACCTCAAAGGGAAAGCCACGATGGATTCCACAGCGGTATTCGTACAAGCGCCTTGAGACCCTTGCAGGTGAGTAGTGCGCTATACAACTATCAATTTACATTTACATTAAAATGCTGCGGCTAGGGCTATCCTGCCTCTTGGCCCCAGGACTCAGGTGTCGGCTCATTTGAACTCTCTCCACTGGCTCCCTATCCGTAAGAGGATCCAGTTCGAACCCCTTGTGTTGGCCTTCAAGGCCTTGCATGGCTCTGGAGCCCCCTACCTGAGGAAGAGAGTTCAATGTTACCATCCACAACGCTCTCTTTGTTCCGCCTCCTTGGCGTTAGTCTTCACCCCGGTGGTGAAACACTCCCGAATAGGAGGACGCTCCTTCCGGCTGCAAGTGGCTAAACTATGGAATAATCTACCGCTTGCTCTGAGACGATTGCCGGATCTGCTTCCCTTCAGAACGGCCCTAAAAACATGGGGCCTCATTTATGAGGCAATGCGTCAGTTTTGCGCTTCCGATGCGTCACTTTTTGTGACGCATTGGACGTGTAAAACATGCCTCCTGTTGCGCACTATTTACATAGTGACGCATCTAAGCAGATGCGCCACTTTGTAAACCCTGCACTACATTATACCTGCGTCAGGTATAGTGTATGCAGGGGGGTGTTCTCCCGCAAAAAGCCTTGTAGAAGTGATGCAGTGAAATCTATAAGATTTCACTGCGCCACTTCTAGGACGCAAATGCGTCAAAATCTTGCGCCTGCCTCACAGCAGGCGTAAGACTGACGCAGGCCCTTTCACATGGGGCCTGCCCCATGTGAAAGGACGCATTGCTGGAGTTGCGTCACTTTTGTGACACACTCCAGCAATGCGTGACTTTTGCGCTTACAGATACGTCAGTAATACTGATGTATCTGTCATTCCTTGCGACATGATGCGTCATACATTAAATATGACGCATCAGGCATGTCGCAAGGAGTGCGCACTGAGAAGTGACGCATCGCTGCTTTCACGCAGCGATGCGTCATTTCTCATAAATGAGGCCCATGGTTGTTTCAGCAATAATCTGTCACTCTGCTTCCAGGATATCACCCCTCCCTCACCATGTTAGCCTCACTCACCCAGCGCCGGGACACTCAGTAGAGTAGCTGTGCGTTTCATAAAAACCAATTTAACATAACATAACATAAGAGCATGGGTTGTAAATGTATGCGTTGTGATGTCATACATTCGTCTGTGCTGCGCCAGTATGGAAGACCGCCACCGTGAACTCTTGAGTAGGAAGTGGAGAAACCGCGGTATACGGTCATGCAGGGGGGGGGGCGGTGCGGGCCAGCTTTGACCCAATGGACATTAGTCTGAACTGTGCCATGATTACATTTCTTCAGAGATTTGAAAAGAGAACTGAGAGCAAGGAATCAAGAACTGGTAAAGCAGGAACCGCTCGAGAAGCCAACACAAGCACAGTAATCCGCAGACACTTCTTTAAAGTGCCTCTTAGAAGACCCTAATAGCACCACCCTCGAAGGAGGGAATTATTGCACCTTGAACTTTGACCGTTAACATCTAAATTCCCGTGGGAATTTTATGTAATGCAACCTGCGTTTTAACTAACCCTGGGCAAAGCGCTACGCTCGCATAGTTTGTGAAGTTTGCGCTACTTCCCACTATGCAAACTGCACGTAGCACAGTGCAAACACACGTAGCGTAGCGTAGTTCAGCGGTCATTTTTTGCTTGCTCGCGGTCCTCAATGTCATGTTGGCAAACGCGAGCAAGCAAATTGACATCCCGGCGAGACATTTTCCTCGTTCGCGATCAGCAACATCAAGTTGCCAATCGCGAGCATAGAAAATAAACCTCCCGGCGAGATTCTCAACGCGAGAAGGTCAGGTTTCTCATTGCGATTGGTCAAGTATGCTAGCGACCGCTCGCTATGAGAAAATACCAGTCCGCGTTGAGACAGCTGCCGCTCGAGAATAAATCTACTCGAGCGGCAGTAAAAGACAGCTCGTACTGTGCAAGATGCCGTTTTCAATGATTGCACAGTGCGGACAAGCATCCAGCACTGTGCAATCATCGCGAACAGGGTACTTCGCAGTTCGCGTAGTGCTATGTGTAGCTCACGTAGTGCGAAGTGCACTTCGCGTAGCTACGAGTAGCGCTACTTTGCGAACTATGCCCAGGGTTAGTTTTAACGCCTCACAGCCTATTATTGGCTGTATTGGTAAAGATCCTATGTTTTTATTCTCTTAAGGTAAAAAGCATGGATCGAGTTATGTGTTTTACAGATGTTTTATCACGCAATACATTGCAAAGGTTTTTATTGATTATGCAATAAACATTTAGTACTACTAAGCTCTTGATTGCGTGTGTGTATGTAGGGGTCAGTTATTCACCTATGGCTGAGGTCAAAGAGCAGAGAGAGAGCTTTTCACCGAAATGCATAAAGAAAAGTATTGTATCTGTGACCCTGGGTACAATGGGGCGTGGTAAGTGAGCGTGGAGGCGGGGTCACAGGCGTGGCTAAAAAGAACAAAACATTCTGTAACATTATGTTGGCCTCGCCCCTCCAGAAAAATGCTTATAAAATATAATGTACATACCTGAAATGAAAAAAGATAAACAACTTCAATGTATCTGTGGGAAATGCATGTTTTTGGCAGAACAGCGATGTGGGTTAATGCAAGCGCTGCAGATGTCTGTCTGTGGTGTAACTGGAAAGTCAGTGGTTTCCATCCCAGTTGATGCCCTGGGGAGACACTGGCATGAATATATTGTGCTAAGAGGTCCAAGCTTTTGCTAAATACACACTTTGGATGAGTAAGCAATTAATTAAAAACACGTATTACATACAGTATAAGTTGCACACAGTGTAAACAGGCTGCTGCAGAATGTGTTTTGTTTGAATGTTTACAGTGCTTTTAAAGGCTGTGTTTTTAGTAAAACGCAGATTGTACCTCGTGTATCCCAGTTTTATTGGTTTCCATTTCAAGGTCGCATTCCTGATTCTGCCCATTAGTGCCAGCCCTGGCTATCAAGCAGTCTGTAGATTTGCAGATTGGCGGGCTGTGCTTGTTTACATTTCTTTCAGGTCGCAGGCACCTTCTGAGAAGACTTGTTTCTTCCTTAGCAGCCCTCCTTTTTAGGTCTCGCACCTGGAAATTACAGCGCGAAAGCGCTGTCTCGCCTGCGAGACCTATAGTCACCGGCTCTGCTTCCCAGGAGACAGGAGATGGGCACGCGCAGCATGCCGGAATCGGATCAGGTCGCGCGTACACACACACAGACACACGTGCGCACACACACACACACACACACACACACACAGACACACGCACACACAGACACACGTGCGCACACACAGACACACGTGCACACACACAGACAAATGCGCACACACAAACACACAGACACATGTGCACACACACGCGCACACACACACACACGCACATACATCCCTCCCTCCCTCCCCTCCCCACTCACCGGGCTCTTTCCGCGTGTCCCTCTCTCCCTCAGCAGCGGGTCAGTCTCGGCAGCAGGCGGGGCTCTCCACGAGCACGGGAGCCCCGTTAGCTCACACGCTCACTTCCTGCTGGCTTTACGGGCACAGGAGCGCGGGGTAGGCTCCCGTCTGCTTCCTGTCTTTTTGCGGCCCCGATCCCCGTCCCAACACAGGTTGCCTGGCTTCCTGTCCAAGCCGGGCTGCGGCGGTGAGTTTCTCAATACTTGACTTGTTTCTTCTGTATCTACCTAGGTCTGGTTGTTTCTTTCCGGCCCTCACTCTCTTTCTCTCTCAGACTCCACTCTTCATTATTTTCTTCTTTCCAATAGCTGACCTAATTCCTCTCTTACTCTTGCCCTGTTTTTCTCACCTTGACTTCGTTCTCTCTTTCTTTACTACTTTACTTGTTAATTAGGTTACAAAATGTTCTTCAATGCCACAACCTTGTGCCTTGCTAAACCTCTTAAGCAACACTGTGTGGGTTCAAATGCTGATGAAGTTCGTAACGTGCCAAACCAACTGCAGAAAAAGGCAGGTGAATATTACGTTGCTCATTGGCACTTATTTTTTAGTGCTGCAGTAATACCAGGATTAGGGCGCAGACGGTATTCTGTGTTGTGTGGTAATAACGCCGCTCGCACAAATTCAGAGCACCAGCCGTATATCTATGGCGGACCCTGGTCTACCTCGGTGCCATGCTGCCCTATTAAAGTCATCCCCCCGCCACACACACACACATGGCTTACCACCCTGTCTTTCCACTCACCTGCCAGCCTTTGCTCGCTTCCCCTGCCTCTCTGCCTAGCCATGCCTCTCGCACTCCTGCCCATTAGTTTCTTCTCCCTTTCTATCGCTGTTCCCCTCTTCCCCCTTATGCTGTTTCTCTCGCATCTATCGCTCTCCACCTACCGCTCGAGTCCACTCTCTTGCTTTCTACCGCACTCTTTTCCTCTTTCAACGTGCCTCTCACCCTCTTTCTATCCATCCAGTCCCCTCGCCTCTGCATTGCTCCTTTCTAACATCATGTTCCCTCTAGCCCTTCTTTTCTAGCTCTCTCCCCTTCATCCCTTCCTCTGTGTTTCTCTCTTTCCTCCCCATATTCCATCCTCCTGTTCACCGTGCCTTCTCGTTCCTTCTTTAATTTGCAGCAATATTTTCCTGTGCCCCCCCACCCATTCATTCGACATTTTATCTTCCCTTGCTGTTAGTCGCTATACATTTATAGCTTCCTCCTTTACTTCTCTACATAAAGGAAATTAACGTGTTCAGTACACACGTGCTCACATTTCTTTTGATTAATCTCAAGCTTTCCCACTATGATTACAGCATTGTTCCAAGTCTGTACGACACAAAGTTTCCTATTCATGGATTTTATTTGACAACCTATCTCTTTTTAAACAATCATTTACAATGCCATAGGTCTTGCATTTGCGAAAGTTTATGCTATTGGCATTGGAAATGACAATGCCTTTTATTTATTTGTTTAAAAAACCAACACATTAATAAAAGGCATTGTAATCTACAATGCGAATAACTCAAACTCTAGTAAATGTGAGACCTATTGCATTGCAAATGGTTGTACTTCATGCAACAGGACTTCCTTCTTCTCCCCTTTCAACCTCCGGCAGCCCAGCTGCTCAGGAACGGTTGCTTTATAAATAATAATAAAAACAAACAAGCATTTGCAATGTAATAGGTCTCGCATTATTAAAGATTAAGCTATTGGCATTGCTAATAATAATGCAACACCAATCGCTCAAACATTCAGTAATGCGAGACCTTTTGCATTGCAAATGGTTGTATGACGTTACAACGCATACTTTTACAACGCATACCTTTACAACACATTTTTTACAACGCAACATCCATTACAACGCATTCCATTACAACGCATGCCATTACAACAAGCTTTTAAAAACTACCTTTACAACGCATTCCATTACAATGCACACTACCTTTACAACGCATACAGTTTCAACGCATAACATTACAACGCATAACATTACATTGCATGTATGGAATCAGCTTGCATAACTGTAGACACCGCTCAAGGGATGGAAGGATTCAGCATAGCGCCAAGACGCCCACAGGCATTCGCGCGCTCTACAAGTTAACAAATCAATCAATCAAATCATGGTAAGTATTGGATAGTGTAGGGGTAAAAATTACTATTCTAACTCCAGGCGGTGCAACAGTATGGTAAGTGTTGGATAGTGTAGGGGTAAAAATTACTATTCTAACTCCAGGGGGTGCAACAGTAGGGTAAGTGTTGGATGGTAATGGTATGCGTTGTAATGGTATGCGTTGTAATGACTGCGTTGTAATGACATGCATTGTAATGGTATGCATTGTAGTGTCATGTGTTGCAATGGTTGCGTTGTAATGGCATGCCATGTAATGGATGTTGCGTTGCAAAAGTTTCGTTGTAATGGTAGTGCATTGTAAAGGTTGCGTTGTAAAGGTTGTTTCCCTTGCAAATGCTTGTTATAAGCAGGCATGTGGGATGCAGAATTCCATGTGAAGAATAATGCAAGGAAATAGGGCCGGCCTCCCCGGTGAAGCTGAGCGTCTTAACAGAGGGTCGAAGCACGCACCGCTGTGCAGCTCAGCACCAAAGACTCAAACACTGGTCCGACACAAATCCCGAAATACACGTACAAATAAAGCAGCTTTCAGATCCACTGTACGCAATACCGTGCCAGCTTGATTTAAAAGGATAGATCTCAGAGTGTGATCTGGCACTTTCTTCCCCCACACTCCCAGTCAAGAGGACATTGACTGAATGGGCAAGCAGACTAAACTCCTTTCGCGTGCAAAGGGCATCATATTGAACAAAGGCCAAGGATTTAAAGGGCTTGCACCCTATATGCAGAGGCTAGTAACTGATTGTGCACGGAGCAAGGATGGGCGCCTCTTTCCAGCAGAGAGGCCAAGCACTGAATGGGCACAGTCCCATCCTTCCAGCAGAGAGACCAAGGGCTGAATGCACACTGGATTCCCGTCTTGCCGTGCAAGCAATCCCTTTGAAGCTTTACACGCAGTGTGTCCCCCGCTAGTGTTGAATAAAATTTCATATTATTTTTAATGAGAAGAATCGCCCATGAAATTGGTGCCTGCCTTGCGGGCGGGCTCAGGCGCAGTCTCGGCCTCTTTTTGTGCTCGGAGCTCCTTCTGGCCTCTCGTTGCACGGGGTTAGGTGTGACTGCAGCTAATACGCATTGGTTGCACCGTTCTCCGTCCATCCCCCCGGCAGCCCGTGTGTGCCACGCATCTGAGGACAGCATGTTGACAGGGATCCCTGGCTAATTGAGGCAGAATTCCCCGGAGTTGGCAGAGTCTGCATTCATTTGTACAACCTCGCCCTGGCCGGGCACTGACAAACGCCCCCCTCATCCACTGCCACCCACCCCTCCCCCACCTCAGCCTTCATTAGATTTGTTTTCTTTCACAGCAGTTTGGATGGAAATGTAATACATTTCATCAGCGCTGATGCAGCCTCCTGACTGCTGACGTCATCGCAGGTCTCGTCTATTTCATAGTTGTATTGAAGAATTTTCTTATCTGCTTGTTAAAATAAACAAGCAGATAAGAAAAGTCTTTACGACAGCCACAAACCAGGCCATGGTGTACGGAGGGGCTGTCCGAAAAACGGACAGGGTGGCAACCAAAAACACTCCTTTCCATTGGGAAGCCAGCGTTTAACATAAACGCTGACGCTACCCAATGGAAAAGAGGGGCTGGGCTTAGAGTCCCCTTTAGAATTTTTTTCTAACAATATCTCTCACACTGGTGGCGCAGCTTCACTGCCACGCCCACGCAAGACCTAAAAATGAGACCATCTGACCATCTACACGGCGTCAGCGTGCGCCTACTGATAGAGTGCGGGTTCACCTGCTCGTTTTACCATATTCACCTGGGCCCATAATCATACACGCTTTGAACAGGTAACCCTTGCTAATCAGGATTTGAATTTACTTTTAGGACTTATACCTATACGATTTAACTTACAAATCCTTGTCACCGGTACCTAAAGTCCTAAGGGATCAAGGGTGTTAGCATAACAGGTAGAAAAACAACATTTGCATTCACAAAATAACCACAGACTCGAGAAAGTTTTAAACACTTTATCTATGTAAATTCTTAAATATCAGAGTCCATACATGTGCTATTAAAGCCTTTTCCATTAGGAAGATAATGATCAAAGCAAAAATATGTAAAGATTTTATGAGACTGTCTTTAAGCATTGGAACATAGGAAGGGTAGAAAAGGGAAACAGTACGATGACGTACCCACACATATTATATTTGCCTAGAATGGTGTGAAGATCAACCCTGGCCACGGGCTGGGATAAAGAAACAGAACTCCCAATAGTTCAGGTGCCAAAGAACAGGACAGGTTCCGATCAGGACAGGTGAAGACCAAATCCGGACGGATAGAGGTCAGGACAGGTACCCTCAGCTAAGTGCAACGCCAGCATCACACCCCTCTCTGCGGCTAACAGTCGGACCCCGATTGGGTTATCGATTCTTCTCCCACAGAATCCCGATTTGGTTATCGATTCTTCTGACAGAGTGCTCTGACAGTACCTCTGCTCTCGATCGTCTATTGAGTGCGTTGGGTTAGTGACAGGTCAGCTATTCGGACAAGTCGGACAATCTAACTAGCTAAGCCTACCTTAGATATACCATTTTCCAGGGCAATGTACCACTCCCCAGAGTTTCACATTCGTGTTGTCCGCTCAATTTGATTGGTCAAAAGGCAAGAAGAGGTCTTCACACCATACCAGTTATGAGATCATTTGATTCAATAATGCAATTTATCTTACCCGCCTATAACTTTATTTTCCCATGCACTTTTATTCCACCCAGCAATGAATGTTCTAATAGTAAATACACTGTTAAACATTTTAACAAGTTGACATCCTCTTGGAAGTTCATGAGGTCGGGTTCTCAGGAGCATTGCAGGCAAGACTGTCACTGGCACCCGTTCAATGCCATGGCGTGTGGACTCTCGGGATTTTGGTTCATGCGCAGTCTCGGGACCCAAGATGGAGCAACATTGTACTTGATTGGCCCAAACACGAGCTAGTAGCAAAGTCAAAGACGAACAGTTTTATAACAAAGAATAAATGAATGCACTGTATACCACTTATCTCTACTCTATTCCCATTACTTTATTTTAACTATAGCATTAATAGTTAAGCCAAACGAACAATGTTTAGTACAAGCAGCAGCATACGCATTAGCCTGTAAAACAGAGAGCAGCAATCTTTAGTTCTAGTGGGCACAAGCAAAGATTTCCCACCAAGGCTGAGTGTACGTCACACCACGTGAGTATGGTAGATGCATGGGCAGTGACATTCCCGCGTTGCGGCGGCCATTTTAATGCATTTGAGTTACTGTTAGTATTTCCTTGTAGGGGATGCCGAGGTTGGTTCATCGTGTGGAGTTGATGGCGCCCTGAGAGGTAGCACAATAATAACATTTTAAGTTGTTCCTCAGCCTTGTGCATCCTACCTGCTGTGTTGCCAGGTTGTGGCAGTGTCCTCTTCTGGATCCTGGCTTAAGCGTGGTTCCTTGGCCAAGACTTGGGACTCGTCTTCCAGAGGACACAAGACTCCATCTTACCCTGCTTCCCTGCATAAGTCCATCTCTTTCAAATCCCCCTTTAAGACTCATTGCCTCCTCCAATTTCCCCCTACTCTGATATTCTAGCCCTAGGAATGGCCAACTCTGGTGAGCAGCCGGCACAACGCGGTCAAAACACCGCGCTGCCATTACGACACGTCTTTTACAACGCAAGTCGTTACAACGACTTGCGCTGGAGGGCGCTCTAGACTAAGGAATAGTAGATTTTTTTTAGATTTTTTTTTTTTAAAACCTTTATTGTACAGAAAGCGCTCACAGATACGGGCCTACAACCCATCGGGCCGGCCACCACAATAAAAGAAACATAGCAGGCAATACAGAAGCTCCCACAGGACATCACAGCAATCCATATGAGAAGCAAAGGCAAGAAGCCACCGAGCAACCATCACGTACAGGATGAGAGTTGAGGTTGATTTTATAATAGAAGAAAGGGTGTCTCAGAATAAGGGCAATCCGTAAAGTCCAGAGGGCCGTGGTGGGCCGCGAACAAGCAGCAATATCGAACACAGGAAAATTCAAAAAGAACAGGCACATTTTGGCAAAGTCAGAGCGTGAGTCCCACAGTAATAAGCAATTGCAACCGCTGCCCAGCGCCCTCCCACCACTACGAAAACACACAATAATACACAGAACTAAAAATAGGCTTGCAAAACAAAGAGCCCTCTGCCACAACAACCCAGGGGAGGAAAGAAAAAGGGGGAGAGGGGAAAAAAAAGGGGGGGGAAAGACATAGGAAAAAAAGGGGGAGAATTAAGAACGCAGCATCACTGCACGCGCCCCACGGCTAACGAAGCACTCAAGAATAGATCAGCCCATGGAACCAGTGGTAACAGGAGGAATGAATGCGTAGTAAACCGTGACGGCAGGAATACCAGAAGGACCATGCTAGCAAAAACACCCCAGGGGGCCACATGCCGACACCGCGTCTCGAAAAAAGGGGATACATAAGAGCCATAGAACCAAAAAAAGGAATGAGGGGAAAACGCAATACAACAGACCCCCCCCCCCCCCCACCCCGCACATCCCACCCTGCACCCCTGCAGAAGGCTATGGCCTACCCCCCGGCAGCGTGCCTGTCGCCCTAATCAGAACCCGAAATATAGAAGAGATAAAAGTAAGCAAGAACCACAAAGACAAAAAAAGAAGGGAAAACAGGGAAGTAGCAACGGGAGAGGAGCCATATAATCAAAACCCCATCAGCTCCCACCCTCCCGTCCGAAAATACGCAGAACCCACGGGAAGATAATAAGCACAAGGATAAGCTCCAGGAACACGAAGGAGAATCGAACTTAGTCATACAGTTACAAACGGATCATCCGATCATACCGCAAGATAACAGTCCACCGAGGCAAGTTCATCTCAACCCTGTCCTTGTTTATCCCAAGCTGTAGTCGTCCAACGCACAAGGAACCAGATCATTTGGAACAGGAGGTGAATAACAGGGAGTCCGATCGGCAATCCACACAAGTCATATCGATTGTGACCCGGATGAACCGGAAAGGACGGCAACCACCTCAGGCAATGCAGGCACAGTTCCGACGACAATATGAGGGAAGCCGATCCGGCGGAGCAATGACAGGATCTTTGTTCGGCCATTCGAGGCAAAAAGGGAAAGGGAGATCCAACAAGGCCGGTCCGGACGGGACCCGGCCGGCGGACCCCCTGTACAGGGGGGAGCACAGGATGAAGGAGGGCAGAGGACATCCGCACACCCACACCAACGGCAGCCGCCGGGCCCACGACCTCCAGGAAAGTTCCAGCAGCACACAACAGAGATGAAGCCGCACACACCGGGGGGGGCTCGGCAGGCCCGGCAAAATGATCCTCCTCCAGGTCAATGATAGGCGCGGCCATGGGAGCACTCCAGGAGCGCAAGGCGGCGAGGATGTTGCCAAGTGTAGGCTCACCTTTACGGTATTCAGCAAACGTGCCATGCGGCGGATCAGCGTCGCCAGTCTCGGCCAGTCCGAGAGACATGGGGTCGGCCGCCATCTTAGAAGCCCGGCGGGGCCGCGGCAAACTCCGACCCCCGTCCGGACACCAGCGGGGCAAACAGGATACAGCCGACCACCAGCAGAGGCACCACCAGAGCAGGAAGGGGGGCCACCAGAAGAAGGCGGGTCGCCGGCTCCCCACACGCTACCGGCTCCGTTCTCCGAGTCCGGGCGGAGGGACTCAAAATGGCCGGACCGGAGAACAAAGGGGAGACGGGCCACATACATGGTCAACCCCGTCCATGGAAGGCAGCGCCCCAACACCAGGCCGCAGGACCGCCGGATCAGGCCCGGATAGCCGTAATCGGTCTAATTGCACATCGGCCTCTCCGACCGAACCCACACCGCCACCAAGGGCCGGCCACAGCGCTCCGCCCCGCCCGGGCGCCGCCAAGGAGTGTCAGGCCCGCTCGCTCCGGAGGCCCCGAAGCAGACAAGGGTGCAGCCCAGGATCCGCGGCACCCAGGAACAAACGGATCAAACAGTAAGTGCCTGTGAAATGTCGTAGTTCCATAGTCTATCAAAGAATACTTCCCGGGGCAGGATAAAACACAGGATAGACGTTCCAGACAGGAAAGCGAACGGAGCCGAGCTAAAACGCGGCCATCTCGGACGCGAGCTTGGCTCCTCCCACCAGGAATAGTAGATTTATTATTCCAACACCTTCCCTACTGTACGTAGGCTGGAGTTCGAATAGTAAATCTTACTATTCCTAAGTCTAGCACCCTACAGCGCAAGTCGTGGTAACAACTTGCGTTGTAAAAGATGCGTTGTGATGTCTGCGCTCATTTTGATCGCGTTGTACCATCATACATCCGCCAACTCTTATCTTTCTGTCTCTATGTATCCATATTTTATTTGGTACTCTTTTTTTCTCTGTATTTTTCCATATATAGTTTGTGTTTTGGAAAAAATGAAGCCACAAATAGTATTTTTCCATAGTAATGGAACTGTTAAAGGTACACTCGCGTGAATGTCTGACAGGCTTTAGTGCTGGTAGAAGCCATACCATGCATCCACAGGACAAAATCATGATTTAATATCAATTCACGTGCGTCTGCAGCTGTTTAAAGCATCTTAAGCCCCTTTAATAGTCCCTCCCTTTCAGTCTGTACATGGAAAGGGAATTGCCACAAACTCGTCTTTGTGTGTACTCTGTATTCTGTAAATATGGTACCTCGCCTTGAGTAACTGGTTATGTAAACTGTAAATACGTGCTCGTCTTTACCTTATGTATCCGGCACCCGTCCCCCTTACTACTCGAGCTGTAACTGGTTGATTCTAAGTCTGTCTGTATATTGCTTCAATGTTCTGTATTTGGGCCGTACATTCTTAGAAGGTACTGAAGTCAAGGTTCTGTATTTGGGCTGTACATTCTTAGAAGGTACTGGAGTCAATGTTCTGTATTTGGCCCGAACATTCTTAGAAGGTACTGGAGCCAAGGTTCTGTATTTGGGCCGTACATTCTTAGAAGGTACTGGAGTCAACGTTCTGTATTTGGACCGTACATTCTTAGAAGGTACTGGAGTCAAGGTTCTGTATTTGGGCGGTACATTCTTAGAAGGTACTGAAGTCAAGGTTCTGTATTTGGGGCGTACATTCTTAGAAGGTACTGGAGTCAAGGTTCTGTATTTGGGCGGTACATTCTTAGAAGGTACTGGCGTCAATGTTCTGCATTTGGACCGTACATTCTTAAAGGTACTTGAGTCAAGGTTCTGTATTTGGACCGTACATTCTTAGAAGGTACTGGAGTCAAGGTTCTGTATTTGGGCCGTACATTCGTAGAAGGTACTGAAGTCAAGGTTCTGTATTTGTGCCGTACACTCTTAGAAAGTACTGGAGTCAAGATTCTGTATTTGGGTTGTACATTCTTAGAAGGTACTGGAGTCAAGGTTCTGTATTTGGATTGTACATTCTTAGAAGGTACTGAAGTCAAGGTTCTGTATTTGGGCGGTACATTCTTAGAAGGTACTGGAGTCAAGGTTCTGTATTTGGGCCGTACATTCTTAGAAGGTACTGGAGTCAAGGTTCTGTATTTGGGTTGTACATTCTTAGAAGGTACTGGAGTCAACGTTCTGTATTTGGACCATACATTCTTAGAAGGTACAGGAGTCAAGGTTCTGTATTTGGGCCGTACATTCTTAGAAGGTACTGGAGTCAAGGTTCTGTATTTGGGCCGTACATTCTTAGAAGGTACTGGAGTCAAGGTTCTGTATTTGGGTTGTACATTCTTAGAAGGTACTGGAGTCAATGTTCTGTATTTGGACCATACATTCTTAGAAGGTACTGGAGTCTAGGTTCTGTATTTGGGCCGTACATTCTTAGAAGGTACTGAAGTCAAGGTTCTGTATTTGGACCGTACCTTCTTAGAAGGTACTGAAGTCAAGGTTCTGTATTTGGGCCGTACATTCTTAGAAGGTACTGAAGTCAAGGTTCTGTATTTGGGCCGTACATTCTTAGAAGGTACTGGAGTCAAGGTTCTGTATTTGGGCCGTACATTCTTAGAAGGTACTGAAGTCAATGTTCTGTATTTGGACCGTACCTTCTTAGAAGGTACTGAAGTCAAGGTTCTGTATTTGGGCCGTACATTCTTAGAAGGTACTGAAGTCAAGGTTCTGTATTTGGACCGTACCTTCTTAGAAGGTACTGAAGTCAAGGTTCTGTATTTGGGCCGTACATTCTTAGAAGGTACTGAAGTCAAGGTTCTGTATTTGGGCCGTACATTTTTAGAAGGTACTGGAGTCAAGGTTCTGTATTTGGGCCGTACATTCTTAGAAGGTACTGAACTCAACTTTCTGTATTTGGACCGTACCTTCTTAGAGGGTACTGAACTCAACGTTCTATATTTGGGCCGTACATTCTTAGAAGGTACTGGAGTCAAGGTTCTGTATTTGGGTTGTACATTCTTAGAAGGTACTGGAGTCAATGTTCTGTATTTGGACGGCACATTCTTAAAAGGTACTGAAGTCAATGTTCTGTGTTTGGACCGTACATTCTTAGAAGGTACTGAAGTCAATATTCTGTATTTGGGCCGTACATTCTTAGAAGATACCGGAGTCAATGTTCTGTATTTGGGCCGTACATTCTTAGAAGGTACTGGAGTCAATGTTCTGTATTTGGACCGTACATTCTTAGAAGGTACTGAACTCAATGTTCTGTATTTGGACCGTACATTCTTAGAAGGTACTGAACTCAACGTTCTGTATTTGGACCGTACATTCTTAGAAGGTACTGAAGTCAAGGTTCTGTATTTGCTCCGTACATTCTTAGAAGGTACTGAACTCAACGTTCTGTATTTGGACCGTACATTCTTAGAAGGTACTGAACTCAACGTTCTGTATTTGGACCGTACATTCTTAGAAGGTACTGAAGTCAAGGTTCTGTATTTGGGCCGTACATTCTTAGAAGGTACTGAACTCAACGCTCTGAATTTGGACCGTACATTCTTAGATGGTACTGAAGTCAAGGTTCTGTATTTGGGCCGTACATTCTTAGAAGGTACTGGAGTCAATGTTCTCTATTTGGACCGTACATTCTTAGAAGGTACTGAACTCAATGTTCTGTATTTGGACCGTACATTCTTAGAAGGTACTGAACTCAACGTTCTGTATTTGGACCGTACATTCTTAGAAGGTACTGAAGTCAAGGTTCTGTATTTGGGGCGTACATTCTTAGAAGGTACTGAAGTCAAGGTTCTGTATTTGGGCCGTACATTATTAGAAGGTACTGAACTCAACGTTCTGTATTTGGACCGTACATTCTTAGAAGGTACTGAACTCAAGGTTCTGTATTTGGGCTGTACATTCTTAGAAGGTACTGGAGTCAATGTTCTGTATTTAGACCGTACATTCTTAGAAGGTACTGAAGTCAAGGTTCTGTATTTGGACCGTACATTCTTAGAAGGTACTGAACTCAACGCTCTGAATTTGGACCGTACATTCTTAGAAGGTACTGAAGTCAAGGTTCTGTATTTGGGCCGTACATTCTTAGAAGGTACTGAACTCAACGCTCTGAATTTGGACCGTACATTCTTAGAAGGTACTGAAGTCAAGGTTCTGTATTTGGGCCGTACATTCTTAGAAGGTACTGAAGTCAAGGTTCTGTATTTGGACCGTACCTTCTTAGAAGGTACTGAAGTCAAGGTTCTGTATTTGGCCCGTACATTCTTAGAAGGTACTGAAGTCAATGTTCTGTATTTGGGCCGTACATTCTTAGAAGGTACTGAAGTCAAGGTTCTGTATTTGGACCGTACATTCTTAGAAGGTACTGAACTCAACGCTCTGAATTTGGACCGTACATTCTTAGAAGGTACTGAAGTCAAGGTTCTGTATTTGGGCCGTACATTCTTAGAAGGTACTGAACTCAACGCTCTGAATTTGGACCGTACATTCTTAGAAGGTACTGAAGTCAAGGTTCTGTATTTGGGCCGTACATTCTTAGAAGGTACTGAAGTCAAGGTTCTGTATTTGGACCGTACCTTCTTAGAAGGTACTGAAGTCAAGGTTCTGTATTTGGCCCGTACATTCTTAGAAGGTACTGAAGTCAATGTTCTGTATTTGGGCCGTACATTCTTAGAAGGTACTGAAGTCAATGTTCTGTATTTGGGCCGTACATTCTTAGAAGGTACTGAACTCAACGCTCTGAATTTGGACCGTACATTCTTAGAAGGTACTGAAGTCAAGGTTCTGTATTTGGACCGTACCTTCTTAGAAGGTACTGAAGTCAAGGTTCTGTATTTGGGCCGTACATTCTTAGAAGGTACTGAAGTCAAGTTTCTGTATTTGGGCCGTACATTTTTAAAAGGTACTGAAGTCTAGGTTCTGTATTTTGGCCGTACATTCTTAGAAGGTACTGAAGTCAATGTTCTGTATTTGGGCCGTACATTCTTAGAAGGTACTGAAGTCAATGTTCTGTATTTGGGCCGTACATTCTTAGAAGGTACTGAAGTCAAGTTTCTGTATTTGGGCCGTACATTTTTAAAAGGTACTGAAGTCTAGGTTCTGTATTTTGGCCGTACATTCTTAGAAGGTACTGAAGTCAATGTTCTGTATTTGGGCCGTACATTCTTAGAAGGTACTGAAGTCAAGGTTCTGTATTTGGGCCGTACATTCTTAGAAGGTACTGAAGTCAAGGTTCTGTATTTGGACCGTACCTTCTTAGAAGGTACTGAACTCAAGGTTCTGTATTTGGCCCGTACATTCTTAGAAGGTACTGAAGTCAATGTTCTGTATTTGGGCCGTACATTCTTAGAAGGTACTGAAGTCAATGTTCTGTATTTGGGCCGTACATTCTTAGAAGGTACTGAACTCAACGCTCTGAATTTGGACCGTACATTCTTAGAAGGTACTGAAGTCAAGGTTCTGTATTTGGACCGTACCTTCTTAGAAGGTACTGAAGTCAAGGTTCTGTATTTGGCCCGTACATTCTTAGAAGGTACTGAAGTCAAGTTTCTGTATTTGGGCCGTACATTTTTAAAAGGTACTGAAGTCTAGGTTCTGTATTTTGGCCGTACATTCTTAGAAGGTACTTGTGAGACTTGGCCCTTTCCCCAAAAAAATTTCGCCTTTTAATTTAGAATGCCCTCATGGTAACAGCAATGTATAGGCCTTGTGTAGTGAGGAAAGCCCTGTGTACTGTGAAACTGATGTTAAGGGACAGGTGACTTATACCCCTAACATGGCTGCCACTGATCACTGCTGCTGCAGCGTGGTTTAGTGGGCGCATTCTAGTGGCCAGGGCCTGGCTGGAATCCTCCAAACAATGTATCCATCTTAGCCTGCCAGCCTGCCCACAGGTAGAATGGTGGAACCTCCTGGAAGCCTCTGGAACCTTCCGGAAGAGGTGAGGTGACACCAACTGCCACTACCAACTGTCAACTGGCACTGTATAAGGAAAGGGAGGGAAACTTTCCTGTCAGAGAGACTGAGGGGAGACCTGGGGAAGAACCTACGCAGGAGGATAGGCAGTGAGGGTCAGGACAGGGACTTATGATACTGGAAGAGACAGGGCCTAGGTGTCGCCTTTCAAGTGTTGAGGTATCTTGTACCCCCCCCTCTGATCTAACCCAGCGGCAGGGAACCCCCAGGGACCGGACCACTTGAAGGGATTGGCTGAGAAGAACTTGGAACACCAGCCGCCAAGTTTACCCCCCCTTCAAGGAACAAGAAACCAAGCAACTAAATTAAGGGCACAAGAAACATCACGCCAAGAAGAAACTAAGCAACCACAGGACTTTTGAGGAACTACCCAGGTATTGGCGCTGTGTTGCTCCTTGTGCCTCCTGACGCCACCTGGGGTCCCTGCGCTAACCTACCGCTGCTGTGTGGCTTGTCCTGTGAGCTGCCTCTATTCTAAGGCAGCTACTGTTAAAGCGCCAACCTAGAACTGCTTAAGCGCTACATTGCCCTTCCAAGCGCTTGACTGGTGAAGAATTGCTGTGTCCTATGGGAAGCGCTTGCCGGCTGTAATTGACTTTGTAAAGCGCTGTGAGGAGGAATGCGCTGTACCAACCCTGCTGGGGCTCTGTAGATTGATGTGCCTCTGTGGTGCTGTGTTGTCAGCTCTGTTAACCGAACTGCTGTCTTGCCCTGAAGTGCCGCGAAGTTTATGGGCGCTATCTCTACTTGAGACGCTGTGCTCTGTGGAGCTGCTCTGCCCATCTGTGGGGTTCTGGGAAGCGTTAGCCCACTGACCAGCTTGAACCTGCTGAATGCCCCAAGCGCTACATCTTCCCAGCGCCGTGTGGGCATCTGAGAGCACTGCTTACTGATGCGCTATGTGAGATTCCAGAAGCGCAACATTTGCCGAGCGCTGTGCCCAGAAAGCGCCGCTCGACCTACCTCTGAGCCGGCCTGGTCACCGGCGCAGCCCAGTCCACTGGAGCGCCCGGAGCACTGTAGAAACCCCCGCGGCGGCCCCTGGCGTGAAGAGAGGGCCGCCGGAATCTGAGGAGGGCCGTGCCGGGCCCCAACGATCTGCCGCGGATGTCAGCTGGGCCGCAGTAGGCCTCGTAAATTCCTGTCAGCATGATCTCCAAGAGGGCCACGTTAGGCCCAAGAAGCCTACCCCTACCGGCTCACGTGACGGGGGCGCCCGCATCATCGGCCGCGCCCCCACATTACGTTATTGGCTTACCCGGCCGCATCCCCTTGCCGGCCGCGCTGTGATTGGCGGCCGGCACCACACCTCCCCAGTGAAGCCTGCGATTGTCTCCCGGCTGCAAGGAGGCTCGGGCAAGCCGGGAATCCTCACGGAGGGGGCTGGAGGAGCAAGAGCCCCCCTCCGATGTGCTACAGCTACCTCGGGGCTGACCCTGAATGAATCCCGGGTCCCGGAGACAGAGCGAGGCCCGGGGACAAGAGGAACTACAACCGGAGGGCTCCAGATTGGAGGAGGAGTTCTCCCCTTCGCCTGAGACCACCGAAAGGGGCCCGGAGAAGGCCCGAAGAGACAGGTAAACCCCGGGAAGGAGGGCAGAGGGTCCTAAGACCGCCCCTCCCCGGGAAAACCCTGGTACTTGGCCCGTTGGCCCCACTTAATGTGTACAACCCCCCCCCCCTTTTGGGTGGAAGAGAGGGGAAGTTAAGTGCCTACCGGTCTGCGGGGCCCTTGAACTGGGCCAGGAGTGTATTTTTAACCCTGCTGTACAGCCCATCGAACTCCTGTACATTAAAAAGGCCTGGGGGCTGAGAACTGGAATGGGGATAATCTCCTAATTAGAAGTTGATTCCTAGTTGAGGAACTGGTTAGTGTTACCTAAAGGAGATGGGTACCCTTGCATAGTGAATTGGGACCCAAGCACGAATGAGATGTGTTGCCCTTCTTGAGGGATACTACCCTAATGGAATGTCTATTCAATTGGAAATGTTTATTCCTGACTAAGGAAATGTTATTTATGGTTGGGGAAATGTTATTATTCCTGCCGGACTTCTAGTGTAATGTTTACTCCTGATTAGGGGGATGTTACCTAGGCTTGGGGAAGAGTTTTGAAGTGGTTATTCCTGCTTGAAGCCAGGATTATTCTGAACTATAGAAGTTTTATTACACGCCCGCCCCAGTGTACTAACCTCAACTTATTTACAGGGTGCCTCTTGGGGGTTGAAAGGGTTATGCCTGCTTAATGTAGGTATTAGAATGTTGATTCTGACCTGGGAGGTGGAAACGCCAACAGCCGCATAATGAACTGTGTCTGCTGACTAATGCAACATTTATTCATGTTGGCTGAAAGGTGGAGCACATGCCCACAGTTATGGAGTGAGGTGCTCCTTGCTTTAAAGAAATGTTTTCATTTACTAAAAGGTTTTATATGCATAAGCCAAGTCCACTAAACTCAGGCTGGTTTGCTAAAATGCTTAATGTTGTGCAAGGGATGTTTACTCATAATGAAATGTGAGATCCACACTTAATGCCCTGTTTATTCCTGCACAAGGAGATGTTACTGTTTTGGAACTGTACAGCCCTGATCTAGGGAATGTCTACTCCTACTGGGAGAGATGCATTAATTGGTCATTTCTGATTAAGGAGATGGATATACTTGCACTAGGGGATGTTTATTCTAACGACATGTTTTCTCCTATACAGTGCTATATTTACTGAAATACCTACAGGAACAAATGCCATGATATTGGGTTGTCTCCTTAATGCATTTTTACAGGTGCTGTCAAGAAGCAAGGCGAAGGACAGGCCTATGGATTTCTGAAAATGTATTTATCTAATATCTGATATTTATTGAATATTTACTATTTATCTAACTAATATTTATTGATCCCATATTTAATATTTATTGATTATTTAATATCTATTCATCCGTTATTGATTGCAAGTTTTGAGACACATGTATTCTAAATGAATTTATGATTTCCCTGATCCTGCTCTATCTAACTATTTATCTTAATACAAATTACTTGTTTTTATACAAGCTTTGGAGTGGAGTCATTTATTGCGTGCCCAGGGTTCTGTCTCAGTGTGAGTGTGTGCTGCATGATCGCTTAACACATGTGCTTTCGGATGCCTACCTGCTCGTGCCATGCTACCCTCGGGGAGCTGGTGACCCCAGTTCCAACAGTACTGAACTCAACGTTCTGTATTTGGACCGTACATTCTTAGAGGGTACTGAACTCAACGTTCTGTATTTGGACCGTATATTCTTAGAAGGTACTGAAGTCAAGGTTCTGTATTTGGGCCGTACATTCTTAGAAGGTACTGGAGTCAAGGTTCTGTATTTGGGCCGTATATTCTTAGAAGATACCGGAGTCAAGGTTCTGTATTTGGAACGTACCTTCTTAGAAGGTACTGAAGTCAAGGTTCTGTATTTGGGCCGTACATTCTTAGAAGGTACTGAAGTCAAGGTTCTGTATTTGGGGCGTACATTCTTAGAAGGTACTGGAGTCAAGGTTCTGTATTTGGGCCGTACATTCTTAGAAGGTACTGAACTCAACGTTCTGTATTTGGACCGTACCTTCTTAGAGGGTACTGAACTCAACGTTCTGTATTTGGACCGTACATTCTTAGAAGGTACTGAAGTCAAGGTTCTGTATTTGGGCCGTACATTCTTAGAAGGTACTGAAGTCAAGGTTCTGTATATGGGCCATACATTCTTAGAAGGTACTGAAGTCAAGGTTCTGTATTTGGGCCGTACATTCTTAGAAGGTACTGAAGTCAAGGTTCTGTATTTGGGCCGTACATTCTTAGAAGGTACTGAACTCAACGTTCTGTATTTGGACCGTACCTTCTTAGAAGGTACTGAACTCAACGTTCTGTATTTGGACCGTACCTTCTTAGAAGGTACTGAAGTCAAGGTTCTGTATTTGGGCCGTACATTCTTAGAAGGTACTGAAGTCAAGGTTCTGTATTTGGGCCGTACATTCTTAGAAGGTACTGAACTCAACGTTCTGTATTTGGACCGTACCTTCTTAGAAGGTACTGAACTCAACGTTCTGTATTTGGACCGTACCTTCTTAGAAGGTACTGAAGTCAAGGTTCTGTATTTGGGCCGTACATTCTTAGAAGGTACTGAAGTCAAGGTTCTGTATTTGGGCCGTAAATTCTTAGAAGGTACTGAACTCAACGTTCTGTATTTGGGCCGTACATTCTTAGAAGGTACTGAAGTCAAGGTTCTGTATTTGGACCGTACATTCTTAGAAGGTACTGGAGTCAAGATTCTATACTTGGACCGTACATTCTTAGAAGGTACTGGAGTCAAGATTCTGTATTTGGACCGTACATTCTTAGAAGGTACTGGAGTCAAGATTCTGTATTTGGACCGTACATTCTTAGAAGGTACTGAACTCAAGGTTCTGGGCGGTTGAGCTTCAGATGTATCAGGCACTGAGGAGATCCTCAGCCGGAAGATCCTGGTTGAGGTCAGTTGGTTGTCACCTAAATAAATTTACCTTGAACTTTACTGGATACTGGATCCATCTTTGCTATAAGCTGCTTCCACAAGGTATGGACAACACCACCTAGATATCCTCACGGGTGATCATAAGTGCTCTGCAAATCTACTGATTGATTGATTGATTGATGCTACTGGTGACAGAAGCATTTATTGACACAGCACCTTAAACGTGGATTATGGAGGTTTTATATAAAGGTTAACACTCAGACATATTAAGCACCAAGTATGTGGTTAGGAGGGATCTCCAGCTATCTGGAAGATTGAATCTTTCAATGGGACCATTTAACAATTCTTCACAATCAGTTTTCTTCTCTTTTTTTGCAGATCATCTGTACAAGCGCCAATCAATACAAATCTGATCTAGGAACTTGTTGCCAATGAACTGCTACTAACAGTCTCTCATAGCCCAGAGAACACAAAAAAGCAGAGAAAGAAGTGTTTGTTCTAAGGTAGGTTTCTAGAAGTTTTCTATAGTCTGTTGTGAATATTTACTCATTGAGTCACTTTTTTGGGGTGTTGAGTTATGTCGCAGTCTGTACATGTTTTCGCTCTATGAGCTTGCTCTTCTGGATACACAAGTTTATATCCCACCTTGGTCGCCAATGTAATATTCAAGAAAGTCCATGTGTTTACAGGTACAAACAGGTTACTTTACAGGAAAACATAGGCAGGTTCAAGTAACACATTCCACCAGCTGCTCCAGGCCTGAGTCGCACACAGAGCAGTAGTTCCATATGTTCTACATCACTGAAGCATCCTCGCAAAGCTCGGACATACTGCTCACACAGAACACTATGACACATCTCAAAGCGAGGCACGTGTTTGAACAGATTTATAAACTGAGTCCATTATCCAGTTCCCAGTAGTTCAGCTGTTGCACGTTTCTAGTTCTATCTCTGGTTAGAGGTACCAGCAGGTTGACAATGGACAGCAGGAACATCACTAAGTATGGGCAAAATTTGCGAATTCGCGTACGCGAATTCGTGCAAAAGCGAATTCGCAGTCCGCGAAATCCACTAATTTGCGAATTTTATTTTTTCTGTGTTCGCGGGGCTTTTTGCCTGTTCGCAGGGATTTTTACGTGTTCGCAGGATTTTTTCAGCGAGGTTACCCATGCGGTCGTACATGGGCTAGTTGCATGCTCGCGTTGTGCAATTGCGTGTTCGTGACCGTTTGTGCGTGCTCGCGGACAAAAAGTCTCGCGACCAAGCAAAAAAATCCGCAAGCTTGCGAATTGTGAATTTTTTGACAAATTCGCGCGATTCGCAGAACGCGAATTTGTCAAAAATTCGCTAATTCCGCGAGCGGAACAGATTTTATGCCCATGCTCAATTTTCACCTCACTGTGGTTGGTAAACTTCCACAGCTTGATGGTCCTCACTCTGGTCGAGGAGCGAAGGCGTTATTCGTCTCTAGTTTCTCTTTGGTGTCACACAGGATGGCTGAGTACAGCCAGGGATATCCCATTACTTTTAGTTTTTGCACTCAAGCATTGTGAGTTGCAGTTTGTCTACTATTCTGGACACGGACTAAGGGGTCAAGGACAGGGGCAGACTGCCTGATATTAAAAGGATCCAGGGTGTATAAACTAATGAGAACCTTCGCATATATAGTATATTTCCATATGATGAACTACAAGTTCATGAGACACAAATCGTGGTATATTGTCTGCACTAAATCAGAGTACCCTGAAGAAGTCCACAGTGGTGAACGAAACGTGTTGGCTGTCTTGCTTTGCTGTAACACTTGGATCTATATGTCCACTGTACAAGTACAATAAAGAAGATATGGAACATTCTACATTTTGATTTGGACTCTTCCACATTATGATTTACTGTTGGTGCACCTCTGTATGTTTTTTTTATATTCCCCCTTATTTATTTATTTATAACATTTATAGAGCGCACTGTTAGCAAATGGTGCTCGCTGCTCATTCCGAACCAGGACTTGGCGCCC
The DNA here is from genome assembly GCF_964261635.1 of Lissotriton helveticus. Lineage (NCBI taxonomy): Eukaryota > Metazoa > Chordata > Amphibia > Caudata > Salamandridae > Lissotriton > Lissotriton helveticus. Next base: position 32,493,040 of record NC_136067.1, on the reverse strand, counting down.
TTTGTATCGGTCTATCCTCTCTCATTCCTCTTACTTATAAGGCACGGTGACAAGACAGTTCTTGTGTGGCCCTTTGGAAACGTAGTGCGATAACCGCTCCCCACATCTGTCCTTGGGCATGGAGAAGGCATCTAACCAAGAGGGGTGGAAAATAATTGGCCAAATTCTCAACTAGCATGGACGAGGCCAAACCTTAAATGGTGTCAAAGGGCAGATAAAGTCTGAAAGCAAATATCAGATTGTCGTAAACATGGCGGCCGAGAACATGAGGTCCAGGCTAAAGAAGGAAGTCCTTTGGTCTTCACCCCGCCAAAATAATCCTAGATGTAGAAGACGTGAAATGCTTTGTCATTGGCCAAAGCCTACAAAAAGGGCATTCTTGGCGATTTTTTGTTTTTCCGTCTTGTGCGTACATCAGTATTCGAAAGATTATGAAGGCCCTGGTGGGCCGATATTTAAAAAACATTTATGCCACGATCGGATGAATGGTGTAGATATGCATATGCCAGAAACCTTCGTGGTAGTGTACTCAACTTCCCAAAGTTTCATGGCGATCGGATGAATGGTGTTTTAATTCTATTTATTTATTCGAGTGCTTGTGGATACACGATTTGTTGTTTTTCCGTCTGGTGCGTACATCAGTATTCGAAAGATTATGAGGGCCTTGGGGGGCCTTTATTTAAAAAAAATGTATGCCAGAAACCTTCGCGGGAGTGTACTCAACAACTTCCCAAAGTTTCATGGTGATCAGATGAATGGTGTAGTAATGCATAAAGGACAAACAGACAGACAGACAGACCTTTTATATATATAGATTACATATATACATTTGAGTCTCCTAAAGATACTCCCAGGTATGTAATTGTTCAGAAATGTCTTTAAAGGTCACCTGACGCGATCCACGTCACCACGGCTTCTGTACTAGGAGCTCTGCCAGGTGTATTTAGAAAGTAAACACAAGTTCTGAATCACAGAACTGCAGCCACACACAGTCACGTGGACAAATAAAGCGGTGGGTGTTTTAAAAATAGACTTTATATGTGGGTGTGAAGTAAAACTATAGCCTGGTGGCCTGAGATGCTGTATATTATATTACAGCAAGTGTTAAGGCCATCCCAGGGCGGAGAACTCTCCAGAAAACAAGCACTGGCCTGAGTTGAAGCAACCTCACCTGCAAGGCCCCCAAATGATGAAAAATCCGACCATGAACCGGTGCACTATTGCAGAACTTTGTAAAGATTTAATAGTATTTTATATTAGAATAACTGCATTATGATATGTCTGATGTATTAATACTTTACCAACATTGAGTGTACAAGATATCCTAGTAATTTTAATTGAAAAAAATGTAGTATTATTACAAGATAACACGAATATAAGTTTTAAGTAATAGTAAATAAATATGAACTGTATCACCATCTGTCTATACTAATATAATAAAGAGAGAGCCCAAACATTTGAGGCATGTAATCTCAGGTACCACAGCACCAATCACAACACCCAATACAGCGTTGCAGCAGAAGGACACAGGCTATGCAGATGCCCACCAAATACATTTAAAAGGTAAAAGAACCGTGTCAGAAAAGTAGTCCCTTGTGGGCGGGTCTGCGTTGTGCTGTGGGCATGTGCTGAGGGCGTGTGGTACGTTCCGCCCTTCATGCCATGTCTCATATCGTGTGCTAATCCCACCCTGCTCCCTTTAAATACCCCTGCAACCCATAATCATAACCCACCCTTACTCCTTAAAATACACCAAAACCCATAAACACTAACCCATCTTAACCCTATAAATATACCCTGTACCCCAAAACCCAAACCTATCCCTAAACCCTAAAAATACCCCTGTACCCCAAAACCCAAACCTAGCCCTGAACCCTAAAAATACCCCTGTACCCCAAAACCCTAACCTAGCCCTGAACCCTAAAAATACCACTGTACCCCAAAACCACCCCTGAACCCTAAAATACCCTTGTACCCCAAAACCCAAACCTACCCATGAACCCTTAAAATACCCCTGTACACCAAAACCCAAACCAACCCCTGAACCCTAAAAATACCCCTGTACCCCAAAACCCAAACCTAGCCCTGAACCCTAAAAATAACCCTGTACTCCGAAACCCAAACCTACTCCTGAACCCTAAAATACCCCTGTACCCCAAAACTCAAACCTAGCCCTGAACCCTAAAAATACCCCTGTACCCCATAACCCAAAACTATAACTGAACCCTTAAAATACCCAAACACCCCAAAACATATACCTCGGTACCCCAAAACATATCCCCCTATACCCATACTTACCTTATCCAAACATTAAAAAAAAACATGCTTTTACCATTCATGCATTTACAATGAATTTCGTTGTAAATGTATGCGTGGTAAAAGTATATAAAATGTAATGCCATGCGTTATAATGGCATTGCGGAGTCATGGTACTTTCGTAATGAAAGTATGCGGAGTGATGGTATGCGGAAAGAAAGTTGCGGAATAATAGGTGTTTACCCTCCCCCGGTAAGTACATTGGTGGCACGGCGGCCCACATCTCCAGCAACATACTCATATTTTTTCACCACCCATTTGAAAAATGCACAGGTCTCTCTCATTGATGGCCAGCACCGTGTGGTAAATAAATAAATAATACCCTATTTTTGACTAGACATATATCATAACAGATAGCTCAGTAAATAAGAGTCAAAATTCGAGGTAGTAGGAGTTTTGCAGGTTTAATACAGCATAAGGACAGGAACAGGACAACCTGCATAGGAATAGGATGACAGGGTGACAGGGCCCAGCAGCTGCTGGGGCTGGATCTGGGATGAGCGCGCTGACTTTCAATAACAATACATGAGCATATATACATAACGCAAACACATAGCATTACATTGCAGTAGGCGTAGCAGTGGGTGGAGCAGAAGGCGTGACGCGTAGCAGTCGCGAAAGATAAGGGTAAAAGTAGGTGTAACTGGGCGTATACATAGACATGTGGTGCAGACGTAACAGAATATGTCATGAATGGGGCGGAAACCATGGAGGGGGCTACCTGAGGAGCCGGGACCTCTAACCTAGTGGTGCGCGCAAACTGGCAATGACGTATTACTAGGAGAAGCTGGGGGCTATGAACTCTGTGCTAGGAGCAGAGACTGAAGTCTGGAGAGTCAGGGCGACATGTACCTAAACAGTATCTAGTATCTGATGTTTAGAGAACATGTTGATATAAACTAGAAGTCAGGAGGGGAAAGGCTAACTTGATTCTAAGACTGGACCATGCATTATTCTACATGTAGTGCGTGATGAAGAATATTAAATGACCATTAAATGCAGTATTTCTCTAACGTGTGATCCAGCGGGCTATAGAAAATATATCATAAACTACGCTACCCAACTTCATAACCTATAAACAAAATTCTAAACTAAATATGGACCCATTTATAAACCTGATATATTTTGGGCCTACTGAATCAGGTGGTCAGAATAAATCTATATACACATTATCTACAAACTATATACATATTTATATATTTGCAGAAAGAATATTATCATTAGAATAAAACCCAACCATTTAAATGACCACCATAGGCGACGTGATCTAGCTAATGGTAACCTATACTTCTAAATAATCAAGACCAGCTTGTTTGTCAAAAGTAAGATTTTATTTTCTAAATTATGGTATATAAGTTGAAAGTTTTATAAATGAAATTTATTTGCAATAAAGCAAGCATGATGGTGAGAAATATGAGAAAAATACAATTTAAGCAATTGAATCAATTTTAAAGAAATTATATAAAGTTTAGCATTTCTAAAACCTATTTCCCTAACTGAGCTAAATAGACAGAAATTAAAGTAAAGTTCTTTGAGGATTCTTACGTGCTCCACGCAAAGTCCAGCAGCACATCACCCTCATCGGAAAGTCAGAAAGCAGCAGCCAGCCCAACCCTAAGGGCATGACTTTTTATACCTTTCTACGCTAACTAAACTAGCAAAGGAAAATTTTCAGAAATCCTCGACGTCCCATTGGCTGAGAGTGACAAGTGACATGTCACCCGATTCTTAAAAAGTTCCACAAAATCATGTCTTACAAAGACCATTGTCTCTTCCACGTGAAGCCAGAAGCTTCCTGCGATTGCAACTTTGTATTAAGTCATCCTCGCAGCTTCCATAGTCTTTCAGTACAATTTCCGCGGATGCCAAGTTAAGGACTGACAAAAAGTTCACTTTCGACCTTGGCCATGTCCGACAGAATGATGTCAGCTCATCAGTTTTTGCTTTGTGAATGCAGCTTCAATAAACGTTTTAATTCAGAATGGGCGTCTCGTGACTTTCTGCAGAATTATAGATCAGCTCTTTTTCTGCGGCTCAAATAACTAGGCCCAAAAGCAGGCAACTTATGTTTTCTAGTATAAAACAAACACAAGAAAAGTATTAATGTAAGAAATAAAGTATATTCTGTATCCACCCCATGGTTTACTAATTAATTAACCCACCCGATTAATCAAAATGTTACCTAGCTAATGCAAACAATTAAAGCAGCGTTTATATTTACCAGTCTCCGTTTTTCTATGAGACCCATATGCACCTAGAATAGTAGAAATGACATCACACAGACAAGGAAAAGCAAAACAAGCACATGCTTCTTTTAAGTTTGCAGCAGTTAGTAATGACAAAAACGAAAACAATAAATTATTTTATTATTTTGAACGAACAAAAAGATGCAACAAATATGCACGTTTATGAGCACACATGTTAGTCCCCCCACGTGTAAAGTTTAATCTAGGTTGTATTAGTACGACATATCACAAATCATTAATAATTTTATTCATGTTATGGAAATGTGACTTTGCGAGTTTAAACAAAATTTTGTTTTCTATCTCGCTCCATCAACTCCCTCATCTGGTGATTAACAAATCACCACACCAGCACTCAAAATTTTGGTAAATTAAATTTTAAGAAATCGATTCAAATTCAATTGTATTAGTAAACCTAAAAGTCTGTTTCAGCATAATCTTTGCAATTAACATGACGCTCTCTATGTAACTCCTGTAACTCAATCTCCCTTTCCTCTTCTTTTCTGAGTTTATAGATTCTCTTCTTTTCCTTCAACTGTTTCTTTCTTTTATGTAACAAACAACCTACTTTAGTCAAAATAAAAATGAATACTATTATAATCAAAGGTGCCAGAATCTTGCCAAGAATTGAACTTCCGATATTATGAAACCAGTTTTTAATTGCTTGAAACCTTTTTGAAAGTTTCCCTGTAAAATCTTCTTCTTCTAAAGGAATTATCTCTGAATGCATTTGTGTAATATTCTTAATATACATTTCAATATTCTTACTTTCATCCGGTATATATGTACAGCAATGTTGGACATGTAAAATGCCACAGACTCCTCCCTCTTTTGCTAAGAGTATGTCTAAAGCAAGACGATCTTGAATTACCATGGATCTAATAGCAATAACTTCAACATTCACTAATTGAAACCCATCAGCAGTGTCAGTTGATAATCTATCAACTATAGTGGACAGTTTTCTGATTCTCCCTGCATTTAGGGTTATACCAACAAAAGGTATCACAGCTTGAAAAATATCTCCCAGAACTTCAGTAAAAGTTTCTCTTTTAGCTCTATTTACATAATTATGAATTTTAAACAATCCTTCTGAATCTCTGTCAACATGAAACACTTTAGGAAAAACAATTCCCACATAACAAGTTCCATACCAATGGTCAGGAAGGTTATAGTAAGCTTTGTCACCACAAACACAATAAATTCCAGGGAAGATAGGATCTTTTCCACCTTTAAATCCCCAACCTCCCATAATCTGATAAGTATCTTCACAGTTACTTGCACCTACAAAATAATTATCAAAAAGTGTATTATCTCTTCTAATGCAAAGCTTTCCACTAACAGGTTTGTCTATGTGAATTGCAATATTTTCAAGCATTTTGCCATTTAATTTCTCATCCTCTTTTTGCCAGAAGGATGACTTAGTCTGCTTGACTAATTCATTTCTCTTATAAATTGCTCTTCTCTCCTCAACCATATTCAAAAATTTCTTTCCTTCAGCACTTAATTTACATGTTAGATTATTCTTGTAAGCATACTCATAAGTGAGTTCGTTAGTAACAAGGAAATATTCTCTCATTTGTTTTGCTTTCTTATGCTTATTTAAAGCATTATCAATCTTAACATTAGCAAAAATTTCATCATAATTTGAATAGTAATATTCTAAACGTCCAGTTTGATAAAATAAACTAGTTAATACACTACATGTAACAGCATAAGTGAGAGGAAGCATATTATATGTTACTCCCTCAGAAACAGAAGCAGGTAACTTAACACAGACATAACAGTCCTTTGCATCCATTACCTTTACATATTCACTCAATAGCTTTGTGAATGTATTGCTTGAAAAATCACCTATTGATTTATCTTGATGAATGTTAGGCTGATGATCAATTACTTTTGCAGATGCACTATGTTTAGTTTGACTAACCAGAGCTTTGCTTGTTATGTTAACTTTGTGTAATTCTCTATTCATTTCTAAAGGGATAATCACAGCTAGTACCAACCAGAGCAGAACTAAAATGAGCAGACATACCAGAGTCATCTTACAGCATCTTTTAAAAACAGAACATTTTGAAGTGCTCTCCTTAACGTAAGGCATTTTTAGGTTAGTTTTAGCCTCAAAAATAAAAATAAATTTTAAAATTTATATACACCCCCCTTTTAAAATATATTTTTCTTTTATGACCCTAAACAAGATTTCTTCGACCTTCTGTCATACATAAGTTTTCTTCAATTAAACAGTTTTTCTTCGACCTTGTGTCAACTAACAAGATTTCTTCAGCCTTTTGCCAATCTAATAATTTTGCACTTCAATCATTGTCACTAATTTCTTGGATTTCGTTTTCTTCTTCACTACTATCATATATGTCAATAACAGGTGGAATTACTAAGTAAGTCCACTCAGGAGACTTGTATTTCTGGTTTGGTCTAATTATTCTCTTCCCTTTTCTCGATATCACTTCAATTTTTCTTCCAACTCCAACTTCTTTTCCTGGACTCTTTTGACTACTGATTTCTTCAACTTGTTCTATTGGCTTTTTGATCAATCTTACTCTCAATCTTCCACCAGGCCAGTAGTCTGCTTTTCTCACGTACTTCTTCTTTGGTTCAGAATTATTTGATTCTGACTTCCAAGTCCTTTTCTTTCCGTTTTCACTTCCACCATCCACGTCACTTTCTTCGGTTTCGTAGTCTGAAATTTCAATTGACTCAGGAACTTCTCTATTCGGCAATTTCACTCCTTCAGGAACTTCACTTTGTCTTCCATCACTGGTACTCGGTAATTCGTTCTCCTCCTCTTCCTCAATTACCTCTAGCTTCCCAGATTTTGGATTTCTGTTCCTTACTTCAGAGCTTATTCTCTGCCTTTCGATACTCTCCCGGTCTGAAACTTCTTTTGGTTCAGCTTCTTTGTCTTCAATAGAGACAACCGAATCCTCAGTTATCTTTCCTTTTAACAGATTCTCTTCACCTTCAGAATCTATTTCAATTATTTCTAAGTCTTTTCTTGTCAGATTTCCATTCACTGGCACAGTTTCCAGATGTCGACTTTCTTGTCGATCTTCAGAATCTGGAATTACTTCACCTTCTGTTCTGTCTTCTGCTTCAGAATCAGAATCATCTGTGGTATCACTTTCAACATCAGAACTCTCAGGAGTTGGTACTGGAATAGTATGACTTGGATGAATCCAGCGCTTCAATCCTCTGCACTTTACAGCATTAGTAGTGATCAAGATTACCTGCCTAGGTTTCTGCCATCTAGGAGATAGACAATTCCTCCTCCGATGTACTTTCGTTCTGACCCAATCGCCAGGTCTCAGATCATGAGTCAAAACTTTTTCATTTGATTGAGCTTCAGTTCCCACCTGATTAGACACAGAAGTTACCATATCAGATAACCTTTTACAGTAATCCAAAATTGCACTGTCATTTATGCTCAACAGTTTACCTACAGGTACAAAAGCTTGCCTCATAACTCTTCCCATTATAATTTCATGAGGACTCAGACCTGTCTTTTTATCTGGTGTACTTCTTAATGACATCAAAACAAGTGGAAGAGCATCAGTCCACTTAACACCTGTCTCTAGACACATTTTTCCAATTCTGTTTTTGATAGTTCCATTTATTTGTTCAACTACACCTGATGCCTCTGGTCTGTATGCACAGTGTATTTTCTGCTCGATGCTCAAAGCTTCACAAATTAACTTCAACAGTTTGTTATCAAAATGGCTTCCTCCATCACTCTCAATAGTGACTGGAAAACTGTACCTTGGGATGATTTCTCTGAGCATTAGTTTTGCCACTGTAATTGAATCACAATGTCGTGTAGGGAAAGCCTCTACCCACCTTGAGAATAAGCATACAATTACAAGTACATATTTCAAACAGTTGTGTAAGGGCATTTCAATGAAATCTATTTGTAATCTGGTAAAGGGACCACCCTCTCGACCAATTATTCCTGTCCCCACCACTGATTTTCTGTTTGGATTCATTTGTTGGCATGACAAACACCTTTGACAAAAAGATTCTGCAATGGTTCTAAATTTTGTATTGAACCATGTTTCTCTAAAAAGTCTGACCATAGAATCTCTTCCTAAATGTGCAGGACCATGATATAATCTGGCCATGTCAGCAATCAAGCAATTTGGTAAGACTATTCTGCCATCTTTGTAAACCCACACTCCATCTTCTTCACGTGGTCTACAATCTGATCTTAACCATAGGTCTTTTTCTTCATCATCTGCTTCATTTTGTAAATCCCTAATCTCATGCCATGTTTCTACAACAGTTGTTAGCATTAATGAATTTGAATCAGTTTCTTTACTCCTATTCCGATTGTAAGAATAATTTTTCCTTGCGCAGTACTTTGCTGTTTCGTCTGCGAAGGCATTTCCCTTGGAAATATAATCAGTTCCTCTAGTGTGCGCTGCACATTTGACTATGGCAATTTCTTTTGGTAATTGTATTGCTTCAATTAATCTCCTAATAAAAACTGCATTTTTAATTGGCAATCCTGTTGATGTCATGTATCCTCTCTGTGACCAGAGTTGTCCATAATCATGCACAACTCCGTACCCATACTGACTATCAGTAATGATGGTAACTCTTATATCTTTTGATATTTCACATGCACGAATTAAAGCAATCAATTCAGCCACTTGTGCTGAACGAACTCCTTCAAGACATGATGCTTCTTCAACATCTACAACTGTACAAACTGAGTATGAAGCTTTCAAGACACCTCCTTCGGATCTTAAGCATGAGCCATCTACAAAGTAGACAAAATCCGATTCAGACAAAGGTCTGTCTTTGATGTCTTTTCTGGGTTTAGTGCAGAATTCCATGACATCTAAACATTCATGTTCAGTTTCGATGTCATCAACAATTTCAGAATCAGGCAGTAATGTAGAAAGATTCAGATTCAAACATCTTGAAATCGAAACATTATCTGCTCCCAGTATGATTTTCTCATACTTTGTCAATCTGCTACTTGTTAAATGTTGAGTCTTACCTCTTGTCAGTAATATTTCAACTGAATGAGGCACAAAAACTTTCACAGGAAATCCCATAATGATTCCTTCACTTTGTTCAAGGCTGATACTTGTAGCTGCAACTGCTTTTAAACAACCTGGTAATGCTTTTGCAATTGGATCAAGAACTGCAGAGAAGTATGCAATAGGTTTCTTTAGATTTCCATGTCTCTGAATTAACACAGATAATGCACATCCTTCTCTCTCACTGCAATACAGTTCAAAATCTTTCTCATAATTTGGCATACCCAAAGCAGGAGCTTGGCATAAGCTCTTTTTCAGGTTCTCAAAAGATTCCATCTCAGCATCATTGAGAATAATTGGATCTTTTACATCTGATTTGGTCAGTCTTTGTAGTGGTTTTGCAATTACTGAAAATCCACTTATCCATTGTCGACAGTAACCTACCATTCCCAGGAACATTCTGACCTGTCTTTGTGTTCTTGGCGGTAACATTGCTTGAATCATTTTTATTCTCTCTATTGTTACTTGTCTTTTTCCTTTTGCAATTCTGTGACCAAGATATTTTACTTCTTGTTTGCAAAACTGTAGTTTTGCTGGGGACACTTTATGTCCTTCTTCTGCAAGGCGATTTAACAGAATTATTGTGTCTGTTACACAATTTTCTCTTGTCTTTGCAGCTATTAACAAATCATCAATATACTGCACCAGCGTAGACCTACCTGGTAAGTCTAAATCTTCTAATGATCTTTTTAACAGTTCGTTAAAGATTGAAGGACTTTCAGTATAGCCCTGAGGGATTCTTGTCCATCCAAGGGTCTTACCTTGGAATCTGAAAGCAAAGATTTCATAACTGTCTGGGTGTAAGGGAACAGTAAAGAATGCATTGCAAAGGTCAATAACTGTGTACCATTCAGCATCATGTGGAATCTGAAATAGAATTACTGCTGGATTTGGAACCACGGGACAACATGGAATGACAATTTGATTAACCTTTCTCAAATCTTGTACGATCCTAAATGTTCCGTTAGACTTTTTAACTCCCATAATTGGTGAATTACAAGAGCTACTCTTCATTTCCTTTAATACACCTTGCTTGATTAACTTTTCAATTATAGGTGTAATACCTTCAATTGTCTCTATTTTCATTTTATACTGTGGAGTGTTTGGAAATTCTATTCCCTGTTTCAATGCAATTTTAACAGGATCTACGTTTTTCATCAGACCCATCTCATTCCCAGTAAAATCCCATATTTCAGATTTCACTGTTTCCTTTAGCTCTTCAGGTAAATCCTTTTCTTCAAATGCAGGAAACAATTTTGTTTCTTCTGCTTCCATCATCATCATTGTCATTCTGTACAAACCATCTTCCTCCATTGTTTGTAACTCAACTCCTTCAGGAGAACAATATATTCTGCAATTCATTTTACATAGGATGTCTCTACCTAATAGATTTACTGGACTACTGTTACAAACCACAAATCTGTGTTTGTCTCTGTAATTTCCAATTTCAACTGGTACTGGATCAGTTAAGTCTGTTTTAATTTGCTGATTACTTACTCCCACAACTTGGATGGTATCCCCAGAGAGAGGTAGGTTTTCAATTTCCACTGATCTAACAGTAGAACGGGTAGCACCAGTGTCCACTAGAAAAGTGATGTCTACATCATTAACTTTCCCGTTTACATAAGGACCAGACTGGTCAACCTCAAGAGTGGCTCCAACAACACACTCTTCCTCCTCTCTCGGGCACCGTCAGCAATAATCATCAGAATCACTGTCTTGACTTTCTGTTAATAAAAATTGTTGTGAAGCATTTTGCATTTGAACCTTTTGCTGCTTTTGCTGTTTTTGTGGTTTTATTACCTGTTCACATCCCTGAAATCCCACGTTTGGATTATATTTTTGAACTCCCCCACAATTCGGAAAAGGTGGTTGTGGCAACTGGTCTTGACGATTATTCACCTGTTGTTGTTGCTGTTGTTGTAACTGTCGCTGAATATTAAATTCATTTAACCCCTGTTGCATCTGTAGCTGTTGCTGCAGGTTAACACCATTCTGCATCTGTGGATTCAATAAGGGATTCTTTGAGTTTCTAGGAGGATGAGGACACTCGTCCCTCCAATGTCCAATTTCGCCACAATTAAAACAAGGTAATCTTTGTTTCAGTTCTTCTATCTTTGGGCTAAATTTCTTTGGGAAATTATTACCTTTAAACTTTCCTTGTATCTGGTTTGTATTTCCAGTTTGAACAAAATTAGTGTTCTTATTTCCCATGCTGGCAATCTGTTGCTCAGCCACCTTTACCTGAGCCCACATGGCTTTCTCCTTCAGCTTCTTCTGTTTTACTTCTAATTCATCGCTACAATATTTTGCTTTTCTTAGAATATCATCTACAGATAGTGCTTGCCATCCGACAATACTAGTTCTGATCATTTCTCCAATTTCAGGTTTTAGTCCATAAACAAATCTATAGATAAAATGACTCATGTCTTTTTCATCTAATTTTTCATAACCACTGTATTGTTTAAAGATTAACAATAGTCTTTCATAAAAAGAATGAACTGATTCTTTTGTTTCCTGTTCTGTTCTTTCTATTTTAACCCAATCAACTTCTTTGGGTGGAATTTTGTTTTTCATCCAAACAATTACTTTCTCATAGAAATCCATTACAAGTGGATTTGGGGCACCTGTTTCTTTAATTCGCTCAGGTTCTGCTTTTGGCCAACTAATAGATATTTTACATTCTGTCCAAAGATCAGATGGAACTACAATGTCAAAAAATCCATCTAAATCAATCCACAGAACTTTTGACACTTTGATAAATCTATCAACTTGCCTGTACCACTCAACTGGTTTCTCCCTCAATTTTGGAAAGTCATTTGTGAATAACAGAATGTCTTGTCTTGACCATGGGACATGAACATATCCTCCACCTGCAACTTCTCTCATTGGAAATTGTTTTGACAATTTTTCCAATCTTTCATCTTCCTTCCTTTTGGTCCATTTCACTCTCCATTTGTTCAGTTCTCCTAGCTTTTTGATATAGACAATCAAATCTTTAATGTGAACTATTCTTCCCATTGAGTTCAAACTCTCAATGTCACTTTCTGAAAAGTCTAATCTGTAATGCTTTGCAAAATTCTTTTGTTTACTTACATCGATTTCAAGTTCTGCAGCTAGATCCTCTAATTGATCATATTTATTTTTCGTTTTCCACTGAATACTTTTGCAAATGAATAGTAGTTCATCATCCCGATAGTAATTTAAACTATCTGGGCCAATTGTTCCAATTATTAATTCTTCTATATTCGCTTTTAATTTGGCCACATCAAGTTTTGGTGTGGTTACCCTAACTTCAGGACTTCCTACATCTGACATAGCACCCATTGGTGTTTTTGGAGATAAATCCTCATTAAAGGTTAAATCAGGCATTCTCGATCTAGAAGTGTTTAATTCAGTCAAGTCTGAATAAAATTTTTCAGTAGCCTTTTGAGTTTCTGTATTTAAAGGAATAGTTAATCCATTTTTGTTTGTATCTCTTTGATCAAATACAGGCTGAACAGGACCTATTGTTACTGGAACTGTGACAGCTTCCATGCCTTTTGTCATTCTTTTAATTAATTCTTCTTTAGACCTTAAATATTCATTATAATCAACATCCTCAACATTTCTTGTCTCTCTTGCATAATCTTTTGGAGGTTCCCTTGCTCTTGGAGTCATTGAAAAATGTCTACCTTCATTTCGAGCATTCTCAAATTCTGATCTTCTAGGAGTTTCAGTGATTTCACTATTATTTGGATAAAGTTTAGGAGCTTCACTAATTGGAGGTGCACTCGGTGAAGTTTCAGTAGAAACCACCGGAGTAGACCATGATTTAGGAGGTCTCAAAGGCTGATTAGGCTGTTTCTTTCTAGCAGTTGTATATATTTCTTCCATAACTGCATTCTCAGATTCACTTTCCATAGATTTCCCTGTAGGAGAACCCATTACCATTTCATGAATTAAATATAATCCTTCACTCATGTTTCCCTGTCTCCACATTCGCAATCTATCTTCATGAGTTTCCCTTTTCCATGATGGATTTTTAGAAGGTCTTTTAATTCCACTAGCTTCTCTTTGTAACTGATACATCTCGTCTTCCCACTCAACTAAAGCTTCAAATTGAGTTGGTCTCGGTTTTGGAACAAGAGCATTCATTTTCTCTCGTAAATTTCTTAAAACTCTTACATTAAATGAACCATCATCAGGCCAAGCTAAAACACCGTCGTTTTTAGTATAGCGTTTCCAACTGTCGAACCATAAGACAGTATGATATCCGTATTCACCTTCCATGTACGCTGCAGGTGTTTTATACTTATGAAGTAGTTTACCACCTCGCGTTTCGATTTTCTTGTCAGGTGAAAATAAATTCTTAAATTTCTGAAATAATGTTGTCTTTTTCTCAACATGTTTAAAATGATAACTCATTTTTAAAAGTTAAATTTAATTCACAAAATCGTTCGTAAAATATTTCCGGGATGTTCCGCAAAACAACCAATCCGTGCGCGAAACACACCAACAAGCCAATGGCAGTTGAGCTACGTCACTTTTCTGCTCAACCAATAAATTTAGAAATTTTCCGAACGACCAATCAGCTCACAGGCCGTCAGAGACTCAAGAGCCAATCAGAATACAGCTTGTGACGTAGGTCACCCAATCCCAGCGCGGCTCTGTGACGTACACAGCAGCTGCGGTTTCTCGCTTCTCACTCCTGGCGCTTACCCCTCCTTCACAAAATCTTTTCACAGCGCCATTTTAAGGACACTTTTCAGTGTAAATTAATCCTTAACGATGACTATAAAGACAACATCTGTTCGTTTCACTAATTAGGATAGTTTACATACATTCAAGTATCCACACTTCGGAATAGACGGCGCTATTCACACTAAGGATAATATTCAATTGTCAGTAGAGTAACCTTACCCCACCCTTCTAACACGTATAATTATGAACTCGCTTTGCTCTGAACCCACCGCGAAGTGAAAGTTCTAAGAGTTCCACTTGAACATAAAATACAATTCAAACTCGCACTTTTACACGGAAAATTCCCTAAATTCAAACACACATGAAATCCGTACAGGACTCTCACCTGTTTATAGAATTCATGCACCGTTAGCAAAATAACGACGTTATCCGTACAGGGCTCTCACCTGTTTATAGATATGAAACATGTACCCGTACAGGACTCTAACCTGTTTATAGATAATCATGCACCGAAGTTAATTTTACCCTTCACTCAAGCTCGGAAATAACTAATACTCTCATCACAGTGAGTTTTATGGAAGGCGCTTTGTCCCTATTCTCATGCTGCTTTGATTTCTTAGAAAGTCCTCACTATACAAGATTCAGACCTAGCCCTAAAACTGTGCTGCTCGGCGACAACACTATGGTACACGGCGATACCTCTTGTGATACTCGGCGATATCACTACAAACTGAACAGATGGCTTGCGTGACTAATTTCTCGCCACACAATCTATACCGGTATAGCTTACAGATAGGCACGAAAAACGAACTTAACATGTGTTAAAACATCGATCCTATTTCATACCATGACGTAACCCTTAGCAACCAACATATTACCTTGGTTACCTCTTAGCAACCATCAATTTCTGCTACCAGAGAATTGATCCAGCGGGCTATAGAAAATATATCATAAACTACGCTACCCAACTTCATAACCTATAAACAAAATTCTAAACTAAATATGGACCCATTTATAAACCTGATATATTTTGGGCCTACTGAATCAGGTGGTCAGAATAAATCTATATACACATTATCTACAAACTATATACATATTTATATATTTGCAGAAAGAATATTATCATTAGAATAAAACCCAACCATTTAAATGACCACCATAGGCGACGTGATCTAGCTAATGGTAACCTATACTTCTAAATAATCAAGACCAGCTTGTTTGTCAAAAGTAAGATTTTATTTTCTAAATTATGGTATATAAGTTGAAAGTTTTATAAATGAAATTTATTTGCAATAAAGCAAGCATGATGGTGAGAAATATGAGAAAAATACAATTTAAGCAATTGAATCAATTTTAAAGAAATTATATAAAGTTTAGCATTTCTAAAACCTATTTCCCTAACTGAGCTAAATAGACAGAAATTAAAGTAAAGTTCTTTGAGGATTCTTACGTGCTCCACGCAAAGTCCAGCAGCACATCACCCTCATCGGAAAGTCAGAAAGCAGCAGCCAGCCCAACCCTAAGGGCATGACTTTTTATACCTTTCTACGCTAACTAAACTAGCAAAGGAAAATTTTCAGAAATCCTCGACGTCCCATTGGCTGAGAGTGACAAGTGACATGTCACCCGATTCTTAAAAAGTTCCACAAAATCATGTCTTACAAAGACCATTGTCTCTTCCACGTGAAGCCACAAGCTTCCTGCGATTGCAACTTTGTATTAAGTCATCCTCGCAGCTTCCATAGTCTTTCAGTACAATTTCCGCGGATGCCAAGTTAAGGACTGACAAAAAGTTCACTTTCGACCTTGGCCATGTCCGACAGAATGATGTCAGCTCATCAGTTTTTGCTTTGTGAATGCAGCTTCAATAAACGTTTTAATTCAGAATGGGCGTCTCGTGACTTTCTGCAGAATTATAGATCAGCTCTTTTTCTGCGGCTCAAATAACTAGGCCCAAAAGCAGGCAACTTATGTTTTCTAGTATAAAACAAACACAAGAAAAGTATTAATGTAAGAAATAAAGTATATTCTGTATCCACCCCATGGTTTACTAATTAATTAACCCACCCGATTAATCAAAATGTTACCTAGCTAATGCAAACAATTAAAGCAGCGTTTATATTTACCAGTCTCCGTTTTTCTATGAGACCCATATGCACCTAGAATAGTAGAAATGACATCACACAGACAAGGAAAAGCAAAACAAGCACATGCTTCTTTTAAGTTTGCAGCAGTTAGTAATGACAAAAACGAAAACAATAAATTATTTTATTATTTTGAACGAACAAAAAGATGCAACAAATATGCACGTTTATGAGCACACATGTTAGTCCCCCCACGTGTAAAGTTTAATCTAGGTTGTATTAGTACGACATATCACAAATCATTAATAATTTTATTCATGTTATGGAAATGTGACTTTGCGAGTTTAAACAAAATTTTGTTTTCTATCTCGCTCCATCACGTGGAGACGTGAAGGCTAGACAATGACGGAAACTATTGATGCAGTTCAGTAGCTTAGGAATGCAGAGAAGGAGGGCTGAACTGATAACTGGACTCATAACATACTCTTGGCAGACTCAGAGGCAGAGCCAGGCTGGACCGGGCACTGAGAGGCAGGAAGTAAGTGAAGGGTCGAGGATACAGGTGGGGGCTGTATCGCTCCTCAGCGAGGCTTCAGGAGACAGGAGCTGAATCTGGTGTCCAGGCCCTTTTGAGGCCTAGAAACGGAGACTTTATAATAGAATAACGTGCACACTGAGAAACGTGGCAACGTAGCTTTACATAGGCCTGATATTCGTAGTATTCACGAGGACTGGAAACTGGCATACTAGAGGGGGACACAACTGTAATTGCGTCATTAATCGAACATGGGGAATGCATATGCATATTTAATCATGCACACATAACATATGATGGATGACACGTAGGGACACAGAACATGGCAAAATTTACTTTTCCACATTCCCTCCTTGTCACTACGTTTCCGTCAGGAAACATCAATATTCATGATACCATCTATCATTTCATACAGTATCATTTGCTCGTCTCGAATTATCCTGGAACGGGATTTAGAACGGGATTTGGGACTAGGAATACAAGAGGTAGCACAAATGCCGCAAATCGCAGGGCCACATTGTATACAGAGGCAGCAGCTGAATATGATCGCTACTGCAATACCTAGAAAGGACAATACTTTCCATCCCCATGCGGAAATTATATTCCAGAACCAACCGGACCATGTCCAGGTGCCTGGATCTTGGTGTATCAGATGGGCAATTTTATGGAGTCTGGTTATAGCTGAATAAACAGACGGCGCGTTATTTGGAATGAAAATGCAGCAACTAGATCCGATGACTCTACAAGCCCCGCCCCTATCGGCCAGTATGACGTCAAGGACGAGACGATTCTGTAAAACGACAAATCTCATAGCAGATTGCTCTTCGGTTAAGTTACCTAGAGCAGAGGCAGTCTCATTTACTACAGCTTCAAGGGTTCTTGTTAATCTACGGATCAACTTACTATTCTGGATAGGTCCTATAAAGAAAAAGAAACCTCTGTTGAAATCTGTATACTGTTCTAGAGCAGTTTCAGTATAATCGACAATTGGGGACTCCCTTCTATGTCTAATGTGTACTAGATGTGTGTTTCTATGATAATCAGGTGGGGCTAGGAAAACTGGTGGCAGTAGGAAGGCAATGTAACAGGTTCCCTCCCAATCGAGGGGCAGACGAATATATGCAGTTTGACCACAAATAAAATATGAATGACGTGAAGCTTTGAAAATAGATTTCCCACTGTCACTATACTTGACAATAGTAGTACAATCACTATGTCCTACATGTACGGAACCATTATTTCGGACACATAATTCGCCTTTGACTGGTAGTACTGAAATAGCGGGTAAGTCTGGAGTAGTATCAGACTGAACATTCAGGACCATAAAATTCGACGAATAATTACCTAAATTATACACTTCATTTTCTAGATCTAAACCTGTTCGGTGAGGGAGACCTTGCTTGTCTGGAAAACATGTACTGTTAAGAAAAGACATATCTGTTGAGGATGACGTTAACGTAGACCATGCTCCACACGAACCATTATGTGAAAAAGGATAGGGAAAAAGTGGCAGAACTCCCTTCGGTGTCTGGAAAGGGGGGAGTCGACCACATACCCAACAATTAGTGGCATTGCTGGTCTGGTGTGAGTAATGTAACATGCGGATAAAGGAGTTATTACGCATAGCGAGGCGGTAGGACAGTTCATGAGGGGGCAGATCACTAAACGTGTGCTCTACTGTAGCATTAGCAGACTTATTTACATGAAGAACTGGGAAACATAGGTAAAATGCATAACTGGTGCAGGAAATCATAAGGCTGGAAAACAATATGAAACATAGAAAAACGATACATCGGATTGAGTTTTGACTAACTCTCTCACTATGGGGGTCTATTTTATACATGTCAGAAACAGTCTAACCGTTTCACCTAGGGGAGGACTTAGACAATCAAACTGGCTGACTTAATTTACTAGACCGTAATTTCTGTTTATACTCCTGCTGTGGAGTTTTCTCTAACAGGGGAGGGGTTGTAACAATGTCATTTGCGGGACAGTCCTTGAGAACAATATTCTGGCAATCCTTTGAATCCTGGGAAATGTTCTTAAAGACGGGTTTCAGTCCTTTAAAAAGTTTAACATGAGAAAGGTGCACCCAGCCCTTGCGTCCTTCCAACTTCACGGCTGTACGGGTGGTGAGGAGGACCTGTCGGGGCTCTTTCCATCGAGGCTCCAGCGGACTTGATCTGTCAAAGTTGCGGACCATCACCATGGATCCTGGAACGATTTCATGCGGTGCCACCTCGGTATTGTCTGGAAACGCGGCAGCAACCTGTGAACGACATGAGTTGAGGGCAGACATCAAGGAAGCTAGGTAATCTGTCAGCATATTACTTGAAACATCGGTAATACTTCGGGGTCTAGGAGTACCCCACATATTAGGGGGGCGGCCGAAAACGACCTCATACGGGGACAGACCTGATCTGGAATGTGCGACCATGCGCATATAAAATAAAGCGACTGGTAGAGCTACTAGCCAGTCCACACCTTTTTCTTTGCATACTTTGGCGATACGGATTTTCAGAGTCTGATTATGTCTCTCAACGAGACCGGCTGCTTCAGGATGGCGTACACAATGGAACTTCCACTGGTACCCTAGCAAAAGGGAAACGTGCTTCATTAACTCTGAGGAGAATGGCTGGCCGTTATCAGAATATACGACTCTAGGGAGTCCATAACGAGGGAAAAACTCACGAACCAACTGCTTGGCAGTGGTCGCGGCTGTGTAATCTGGGACTGGATATGCTTCTGTCCACCTGGACAAAGCGCATACAACTACAAGGACATACTTGAAACCTCGACATCGCTCCATCTGAATATAATCCATCTGGAGGACTTCAAAAGGGTGGTCAGGGGGCTGGAATCCACCTTGTTCCACCGGGACACTTTTACCTGGATTAAACTGACAACATATCATACAGGTACGGACTTTCTGCTTAGCTGCAGCTCGTAAATGCTTGTTGAACCAAATGTTCTGGATACTATCTAACATAGCTTTTTCTCCTAAATGTGCTGGACTATGTGCGGTATTAATAATGACTTGAACCATAGAGTCGGGGAGAAACCATGTGGCTCTACCCTTTGTTAACCATCCTTGATCTGTCTGGACCCCTCCTTGTTCGGACCATTTCTTGATTTCTTCGGGAGTAGCATGTAACTGGATATCTATGACATCTTGTGTAGGGTCCTTAACTGTCATGCATGTAATCGGATCTGGAATATGTGTCATGTTAACTGGAATGTCTGGAGTCTGGGCTGTAAACTTGGCTGTGCGATCTGCTAGATCGTTACCCTGGGAAATAATGTCAGTGACTTTCGTATGTGCTTTGCACTTCATGATAGCAATAGATGTCGGTAAGTGTATGGCATCTAACAGAGCTTGAATAAGGAGACCATGCTGAATCTTGGTTCCATGAGAAGTCATGAAACCTCTCTCTTGCCAGAGCACTCCGAAGTCGTGTACAACTCCAAATGCGTAGCGTGAATCTGTGTAAACATTAACTTTCAGGTTCTTGGCGTGTATGCAGGCTTGTGTCAGAGCAACTAGCTCTGCTGCTTGAGCGGACAGAGTGTCAATACGGTGTGTCTCAATAACTTCAGTGTTAGTAGTCACTGCATACGCGGTGACTAGTTCTCCTGTACTTGTTCTCATACATGAACCGTCCACATAAAGTGTCAGGTCGGGGTCTGGTAACGGAATATCTGTCAGATCTTGTCTTGGCTTTGTCGTAATGTTAACTACTTCCACACAGTCATGTGGGTCAGGATTTGAATTAACTGATGGTAACAGTGTAGCAGGATTTAAAATGTTGCAGCGTCTGATTTCTATGTGTGGCTGGAACAGTGTCAATTCATAACCTGTTAAACGTGCAATTGTCAAGTGCTGAGTCTGTGTTCGGTTCAGAAGAACTTCCACAGAATGTGGAACTTGTACTGTCGAGGTATGTCCTAAGACTATGGAATCACTTTGTCTGATAGCTAGTGCTGTGGCTGCAACTGACTTGAGGCACGCAGGCAGAGCCTGGGCGACTGGATCTAATGTGCTAGAAAAATAAGCACAGGGCTTGTATTGTCCTGCTTGATCTTGTGTGAGAACAGATAATGCTGTACCTTCGCGTTCAGTGACGAAAAGTGTAAAAGGCTTACTGTAGTTCGGTGTTGCTAGAACTGGAGCTTGACATAGGGCTTTCTTTAACTCATTGAAACTAAGTGTATGTTCAGATGTCCAAGGGAGAACAGTCGATACGGCTGCCTCCTGTGTCGTTAACTGTATCAGTGGTTTGGCTAGAAATGCATACTGGGGAATCCATTGTCTACAATAAGAAGTAAGGCCGATAAAAGCACGTACCTCCTTCTGGGTCTTGGGCTGAGGAAGACTCGCTATTACCTGGATACGGTCTGGTGTCAACTGCCTACCCCTCTTGGACAGTAAGTGTCCTAAGTATACCACTTGCTGGACACAGAATTGAAGCTTAGAAGGGGATACCTTGTGCCCCATCTCGGCTAGGAAATACAACACCGTCAGTGACGCTCGCTCGCAGTCACGTTCGGAACGGGCTGTGATCAGTAGATCATCGACATACTGGAGCAGGGCAGTGTCAGTTGGCATGTGAATGTTGTCTAGTTGTCTCTTGAGTGCTTGACTGTAAATACTAGGACTTTCTGTGAAACCTTGAGGAGCGCGTGTGAACATATAGCTCCTTCCATTTAAACAGAATCCGAAAAGGAACTGGCTGTCTGGATGAATTGGAACACTAAAAAATGCATTCTTGAGGTCTATGACAGTGAAGAACGTGGCTTCGGAATCAATGGCGGTTAATAGGGAAGAGATGTCTGGGACAACTGGGTACTGCGGAATAATACATTTATTAAGCTCTCGTAGGTCGATCACTAATCGATATACTGGGGGTGCATTTGGATCAGTACGTTTCATGACTGGAATGATCGGAGAGTTGCATACATTGGAGTCAGTTTCTACAACTACTCCTTGAGCGATGAGCTCGTCAATAATTTTGGATAAGGCTGCTACAGCCTCGGGTGGCAATCTGTACTGTCTGATCCGTGGTAACACTACACCTGGTTTGAGAGTCACACGATAGGGTGTGATTTGCATATAACCTACATCAGTTGGACCTTGCGCCCATAAATGCTGCGGTACATTAGACAGTCTTGAATCAAAATCTCGTAATACATAGTGACCCTTAAAGTCACGTAGGAACAATCGTATTCCCTCTGGGGAACAGCATATAACTGCACCTAACTCTTTCAGTGTCTTAATGCCTAATAGGTTTTCTGGACATGATTTGGTAAGTAACAGATCAGTAGTGCGGGACAATGGACCTACTTCTAGAGTAACTGGCTTTGAAATCTCATTTACGATAGGTTTTCCTGAAAATCCAAGGGAAACATTTCTTGAGCCTGAGAGCAGAGCCCCTGGAACTTCGGCGTGACTAATTGTGGTCCTACTTGCCCCTGTATCAATCAAAAACTTTCTGTCTTTCCCTAATACTTGACTGTGAACATAGGGACCTTCTTGATCTACAGGTATCTCGATGAGAGGCAAGCCTACCTCCCTCTCTAGGCTGTTTCATGAATACTGCTGGTACTCTGGATACTCAGACTGTGCATACTGGTACATCTGCGATGTAACGTGCTGTGTTGCAGCAATAGGCTGCGGTGCTGTAACTGTCTGTTGTGCATTCTGTGGCTGAGCAGTCTGTGAAACTTGCTCTTGTCTAGGCGGACGTGGTCTTTCTTTAGTCTTACCAGTAGCTATGTTGTGTTTCAGAACTGTACACTCATTTATAAAATGACCTGGCTGTTTACAATAATTGCAGTTCCCTTTAACGGGAGCTGCAGGATGACTGGCTTGATTCGGACCCCTCTTCTGACTGTCTTGAGGAACAGATTGTGCAACTAGTACTTTCATTTTCGTGTCTTTCATACGTTTTCTTTCATGTTCTTGCTCTTCCCTGATTCTATTCTGGTGGTACTGAAGCATCTGGAGCATCTGGGACGGGGTATTAGCTTGCCAGGTACTTTCAACTTTTAAAACTCGATTTTTAATTTGTGGGCTTGAATTCTCGACTAATTTAGTAACAAAAAGGTGAGGGTATGACTCACTACTTGTCTTGAGGCCACTGTTGATGCTAAAACATTTTTCAAACCTGGAATAGAAATCACTAATATCTTCCTCTTGTTTCTGTTTACAGGCTGAGATTGCATCCCAGTCTTCTTTTCTAGTTGTCAATAATCTGGGTAAAACTTGAATCAATAATTCTGGTAATTCTTTACATTTCTCTCCTAGACCAGTACCTGGTACTCGTGCCTTGTCTTCAGCTTCTAGAACTGCCCAATCGATCTTTTTCTCTCCTACCTCCCATTCTTTTTCCTTTAGCTTTTCATACACCCCTGCGGGCAACAGGACCTTTAACATTTTAATAATATCTGGGTAAGTGTATTCTCCCATACGGAGCATGTCTTTTAATTCTCTATGGAACCCTGCTGGATCTTTGTCATGACAGGGAATTAATTTCTTCATTTCGAGGAGTTCCATCTTTGTAATCGGGGTGTAAACAAACACTCGTTGCATTTCACCGTCCTCTGTCTTAACTGGATGCACTTCTCGTAACGGGTTCTGTCTTTCCATGTAAAATGGTTTACTTTCTGGGGGTGAGACATGAACAAAATGCGGGTTCAGAAACATTCTATATTTGTGGCGCTGTTCTAGAATGACACTAATTAAGTCGGTACCTAGACCTCTCCATCTATACTGGAGTAACTCGTTCAGGATATCATGTAACGGACCTGGATCAGAGTGCTGACCCTCATACAAAGTAATGAGGTGCTGGATCATATACATACCCACCAATCGCTGCTCGGCTGGGGGCAATTTCAGAAACATTTGTGCCACTATTTCGTCTGGAAAAGTGGTAGAATCAGTAATCCATCGGACTGCTGATCGGGCTAGTTCTTGTTCATGCATAGTACTTAACTCACTGTAACCGATTCGTGATTTCAGAATGTGATCGGTAGCTTGGAACACTTGTTCTAGGGAACCTTGTTCTGGTGCTGAATGATGGAAAATTGACTTGTGTTCTAGGCGTAAACGGCGATCTGGAAATCTAGATTTTCCTACATACGCTATCCTGGCGGTATTCTCGTCGTCTTCCTCTTCAGGATCAGAGTTACTTTCTTTCTCGCTTACTTGTGCTGCTTTACGTTGTTCGTGTATCTTTATTATTTCTCTACGGATTTTCTTGGACATACTCTCCATGGCACTAATGGTATTGTGCTTACCCTCGGCTATATTATCACTCCACTTTGTCAGGGTTTTCATTTCGGCCGGATCTTTGGACGGGTAATCTTGTTCTCTTATTAGACAGTTAATTAAAAACTTTAATATCATACGCTGGATCTCAGCTTTCCTTTGAGACATGGCATCACTAATACTTTCTGGATCATCCCCTGTACGGATGAAACGATATATTCTGTCTAGATCTTCTTTCATATTGGGTAGGGTGACTAGATACTCGGTCACCCTCCTTACGCGTACTGAATATAAAACCATATTATTCTCGCCTGGGACTGGGTCATAGGCACATTCGCCAAGGGCTTGCCTGATTTCTGCAACCGACTTATTACTCTTGGGAGTACGCTGTGATGCTTGAGCATGTAATTCGAGTGCTGATAAACGCTTGCGTGGCGGCGGGGTTTGAGGAGGACCTCCTCCTGCGGCCCCTAGACTAGAATCGTCGACTGATATTCTTCGTGGCGGAGCGGGAAATTGAAATGCTGGCTGGACCGGGGGTACCGTAGCAGGTACTGCATGGGGTGCCCCGGTGTCTGGAGGAGCAGGATGTGCCTGATTTACAGGGACTGGCGGAGCGCGAACAGGATTTGCATATTCAGGGACTGTGTCGTCCAGATAGGACGAAATAAAAATATCAGCTGCGGTCGGTTTGTGACGTAGCTTGGTCGGAACTAGTGGTGGCGGGAAATTACTGGATGCCTCCGGGGTCGCTTTTGGCAAGCCCTCGGCAAGAAGAGGATACATACCCTTAATAAGGGCATTCCTCTGTCTGTCTCTCTGTTCAGTTTTGACTTGTTCACCTATCTCGATTAATTCTTTTTCTTGAGCTCGCTCTAAGGATTCTCTACTTAATTCTGACTTCTTGATTTCTTTTTCAGTTCTTTTATGAGCTTCTTTACGCCATAACTCAATGGCATCTTTCTGTGACTGTCTGGCTTTCTTTTTCCATAATGCCTCTTCTACTCGCATGATGTACTCAGCATCCCATGTACCCGATACGGGCCATCTATACTTTTCTTCTAACTGTTTGGTATACTCTACCCATAAATCTAGATACAATATGGCGCTTATGCCATGTTTCTGATACATAAAGTGACCTGGACTGTCCCTGGGCGGGACGGGAACTGCTGCTTCCAGCAGACCCTTTCTAGTTTTTAACTGACGTAACTTGGAAAATATGGGCATGACTGAACTGTAATCTAGACACAATACAATACACAATGAACACGATACTTATTCCCCATTCATACCACGACATTAAAATACATGAAAAACATTTAAAAATAACAGTTCGAACAGAATACTACCTGGAAATACTGAGAACAGAACACATAAATTTTCTCGAGAACAGAAACTGACTAGAACAGAAACTAGATGCACTGCTGAAACAGTACGAAACTTACCGGTCTCATAAAGAGACACGTCAGGACCCGCATCCACCGAAATGGACACTTCGTTTGTGGGACTGTGTACCACCAACCCACAGACCAGAGTCACTTAAATTGACCCTGTCTAGATACTACCCCAGTAACGGTACTCACCGGGCAGCAAGAACGGAAAGCCTCGGACTGGACTGGACTGCTACGACGACGGACGACGAACTTCGGACTTCGGACTTCAGTTACGGGTGGACCTCCGGATACCTCGGACCTTGGACTCTTGGCTTGGGCTCTGGTCGGGACTCGCCGCGTTCCTCCACCGTCTCGTCTGGATGCTGGACCGCCTCCTCCGTCTCCTCCGTGGGCCTGAGGGATACTTGAGCAGAAATATCTGCCACTGCGCAGAAGGGTTCCGTCACGACTGCAGAGGGTCAGGGGGTCGGCGTGGCTTCACCGACGCGTGGGGAAAGGGCAAGTCCCTATTCGGGCGCCATTATGTGGTAAATAAATAAATAATACCCTATTTTTGACTAGACATATATCATAACAGATAGCTCAGTAAATAAGAGTCAAAATTCGAGGTAGTAGGAGTTTTGCAGGTTTAATACAGCATAAGGACAGGAACAGGACAACCTGCATAGGAATAGGATGACAGGGTGACAGGGCCCAGCAGCTGCTGGGGCTGGATCTGGGATGAGCGCGCTGACTTTCAATAACAATACATGAGCATATATACATAACGCAAACACATAGCATTACATTGCAGTAGGCGTAGCAGTGGGTGGAGCAGAAGGCGTGACGCGTAGCAGTCGCGAAAGATAAGGGTAAAAGTAGGTGTAACTGGGCGTATACATAGACATGTGGTGCAGACGTAACAGAATATGTCATGAATGGGGCGGAAACCATGGAGGGGGCTACCTGAGGAGCCGGGACCTCTAACCTAGTGGTGCGCGCAAACTGGCAATGACGTATTACTAGGAGAAGCTGGGGGCTATGAACTCTGTGCTAGGAGCAGAGACTGAAGTCTGGAGAGTCAGGGCGACATGTACCTAAACAGTATCTAGTATCTGATGTTTAGAGAACATGTTGATATAAACTAGAAGTCAGGAGGGGAAAGGCTAACTTGATTCTAAGACTGGACCATGCATTATTCTACATGTAGTGCGTGATGAAGAATATTAAATGACCATTAAATGCAGTATTTCTCTAACGTGGAGACGTGAAGGCTAGACAATGACGGAAACTATTGATGCAGTTCAGTAGCTTAGGAATGCAGAGAAGGAGGGCTGAACTGATAACTGGACTCATAACATACTCTTGGCAGACTCAGAGGCAGAGCCAGGCTGGACCGGGCACTGAGAGGCAGGAAGTAAGTGAAGGGTCGAGGATACAGGTGGGGGCTGTATCGCTCCTCAGCGAGGCTTCAGGAGACAGGAGCTGAATCTGGTGTCCAGGCCCTTTTGAGGCCTAGAAACGGAGACTTTATAATAGAATAACGTGCACACTGAGAAACGTGGCAACGTAGCTTTACATAGGCCTGATATTCGTAGTATTCACGAGGACTGGAAACTGGCATACTAGAGGGGGACACAACTGTAATTGCGTCATTAATCGAACATGGGGAATGCATATGCATATTTAATCATGCACACATAACATATGATGGATGACACGTAGGGACACAGAACATGGCAAAATTTACTTTTCCACAACCGACATACACTTTTAGACACACCTCCCGCCACAAGTTCTAGAATTGCGAACTTTAGAGCTGGGGAGCTACGTTCGAATCTCGGCATCAGCTCAACATCCTGTGATTCCAGGCAAATCGCGTTGTCTCCCCGTGCCTACCACAAATGAATGTGTTCTTCTGGAATGTAAATTGTGCTCATGCCATGCTGTCGAGTTCGCGCTATATAATATTGCAAGGAAAAATAAAGTAGGGAAACTCGAGTTCACACACGACTGAACGCGCACTCTTTAGTGCATCAGCAGAGCACTGTGAATCGGAGCGTTTCACAGGCCTGTCACAGATAAGAAATGCTATCAAAACGAAATCCTACAAAACAATATACTACTGGCCGGCAGCAATTCAGACCCGGACAACGTCGGGACGGGCTGCTAGTATTATATAAGAAAATATATCGTAACCCAACAGGGAAGAGAACAAGGCAGAATGGAGAGAAAGAAAAATTAAGATAATTTATGCAACTTAGTAAATTTATCATTTCAATCAAAAACAACAACCCGCGGTCATCAGAGGTGGGAGAAATAAATAAAATAAAATAAGTCTACGAACATATAATAGACAGAATGATTAAACTACACCATGGAGGCTTAGGAAAAACTGGGGCTTTCACAAATGTAACTCACCCGTTATTTACACTTACAATTTCGAAAAATGTAACTACTTTTGGCTATTCACAACCCCCAGAAAAGCTGGTGAAGTCACATTTACGAGTGTAACTTACTACTGCCAGTAAGCAACAGGAGTAAGAAAAGCACTGAACACGCGTGGCCAACCACGGCTACCGCAACAGCCTTCAATGGAAAATAGGAGACACATAAACTCAAAATAAAACCTTGTAGAGAATTATGTTAAATTAGATTATTTAAAATAGTTATGCGTATTAATACATGTAATATATTGTTTAACAAAACATCTAAAATGAAACATATTTATTATTTAATTATAATAACATTTTAAATTCATAAATGAATGTCAATTATTCTAATATAATTCAACTTCTTTTAATTCTATACAAAAAGTTTAATGAATAAGCATGTTTACTTTACGTGGGAACTTATTTTTGATTTAAACTTCAGAAAAAATAGTTCTTTAAATCAATATATTTAAATGAATTAAAGATTTAATTTAATAAAGATTTTAAGTTAAAAGTGTTGTAGCATTTTTCTATTCTGTTTTACATTTAAAATAATAATATCAAATGTATTTAAATTACTATTTAAAATAAAAATATTTGTACTAATTCATCATAAAGTTTAATTAACTTTATACATGTATCCTGTACTTTACTATAGAGAGATCTCCCCCTCGACTCTGGAATCTCCCTGTGGTAAAGTATAGAGACAAGTAAAAAAATGTATGCAACTTAAAAAAATATAACAAAAGCTTTTATCAAACCACAGCTATTGCAACCCCCCTCCATGGAAAATAATAGACACAAGGACTCAAAATAAAACCTTGTCGAGAATTATGTTAAATTAAAATATTTTAAATAGTTATGTTTTTTATGTTATATTATATTACATATAATATAACAAAAGCTTTTTTGATCAAACATATTCTATGTAAATAAAAAAAGAAAAAGGCCCCAGATCTTTTACATGGTCGTATTAAAAAAAGCCAGCCCCCCCTGAAATGAGACAGCTGAGATCAGTGGGTGGGGTGCACTCTCACTCCTGTCATGGGGGCACCTCAGACCTCTGCAATGGACCTCTCACACCTGCCATAGCTTCTCTCACATCCGACACAGAAACAATGGGGTTCCTGGTGTATTGGGACGCAGGGCTTTATTTGTCATTATTTGTCAGTGAGGACGTGCGAAAGCCACAATTCTTGGAACAAAAAGAGTCAGTGGTCAAGGGGGGCGCCAGGACAGGGGGGCGCTGACGTGTGTCCACAGTGGGAAGGAGGGGGGCTTCCAGACACAAAGGACTTCCTGTGCTCTGATGTGCAACTGTCCATAGCAGGATATGATGACAACCTCTGGATCACCAGGAAATACACATGTTTCTTCCTTTTGGGAGGCTGAGGCTCGCCCACACCTCAGGCTCCTGCCTTTGGCAACAGAGTACTTTTCCATAACTCTCTTTTAGTGGACACCAATGGAGGGGGTCATTCATTTCATCCAGTGAGATTCACTGCAGCGTTGGAAAGGACCAGGACCGAGCCACAAGTGGTTGATAGAGTGCCAGGATCACACAGTGTGGTCAAGTGGAGGCGCCGGGATCTGAACACACTTTCATAGTCATCAATCACCTCCACAAACCGGAAATAATGAGGGATGCCATGCCCTCCACGCCTCCAGGTTGCTGTTCCCAAATGTGGCTAGTGTCAGCCCCCCCCCCCCCCCGGAGTAGTAGTGGCCAGCAGTCCTTCCCTGTAGTGACCGAGACGCCCATCCACAGCCGGCGGCAGGCGGTTCTACCCACATGTGAGGGTGTTTACCGTCGCCTCACAGGACAGCCATTGCCTACACACCCCTTCCTGGGGTGACGTGCTGCCCCCATGGCTGGGCTGGTGGGTTCTTACTAGAATTATAACTTGTGTGTCCATCTCTTACAGACCCTCCCCTATCGCGACTCCAGGCGCTGCTTCCCATAACACGATAACCGCTCCTCGGTGGTCATCACACACACCATGGAAACACTTCCCATACAAGCACCCAACAAAAACGCATCCGCCTGACTGATCATCAACATCCCCCGCCGCAGCCACATCACCCCTCACCGGAAAGACCTACACTGGCTCCCCATCAACAAAAGGTTAACCTTCAAGCTCCGCACCCACGCACACAAAGCGCTCCACGACACCGGACCGGCGTACCTCAATGGCCGACTCAGCTTCTGCACCCCCGCCCGCCAGCTCTGCTCTGCAGACCACGCCCTCGCCACCATCCCCCGCATCCGAAGGGTGACCGCCGACGGCAGATCGTTCTCCCACCTCGCCGCCAAGACCTGGAACACCCTCCCCACCCACCTACGACTGACCCAAGACCTAATGACCTTCAGAAGACTCCTCAAGACCTGGCTCTTCGAACAGTAGCAGCCCCCCTCCCCCCCACAGCGCTTTGAGACCCTCACGGTAAGTAGTGCGCTCTATAAGTACTATGATTGATTGATTGATTGACAAAAACTACCCTCTCCCCACCACAGAGTGGAGCTTGTTATACACATGGGTAAGCGCTTTAGCGCCCCACATAGGGTTAGGAAGCTCTCTACAAATGCTACAACACAATACAATAAAATACTGTATAGATTTGGTCAGCTTTTGCCGTGTATACAAGACATTTGTACAGGAACAGACACTTTCATGAGTGCACATCTACGCGGCACGAACACACCAATATGCACCCATACACAACTGGTTCATTTTTACACACAGGTGCGCTCATAAATGGATATACCAACAGCAAACATACCGGTACATGCACCAAGGCATGCCTATGAGTGCACACGCTTGGGTATATCTGGTGCATTCCGGCACGTACAGACATACTCAAAAATGCATTATCAGATTAAAACTCAAGCGCACGTGCTTTACTATGCCACCATTTCAGTTAAAGTTCTCAGACGGTTTTATGTCATCAGTTGCTCTGGGTTACTGTCCTACACCTTCTTTTAACTCTTCATCACTTTCAGTTGAGTTAGTCCAATTGATTTAGCTGAAATAAATCAACATTACAAGTACCACAATGCATTGGGTTGGTAAACGTTAACATGTGAGCATGTTATGATAGGTATCGTGTTCTCCAGGGAGTGTGTGCTTTGCCGATGAGGGGTTGTCACGTGGCTGCAGGAGGTTCACCTGGAGGAATACATAGCTCTCTTTTTAGGTCTCGCAGACCTGCGTTGCAGCGCTCAGGCGCTGCTCGCTCTGCGAGGCTTATTGTAATCGAGGACATTTCTGAAGTTGAGTTGAAGCCCCGCCCATTATTTTGATTGGCTGGCAGCATCGTTTATGCTAAACGCTGGCTTTCCATTGAAAATGAGGCTTCTTTGTTACCACCCTGTGTCCTTTTGAGACTGCCCTTCTGGACTGGATTCTTTACTTGTTTTCGTTACACTGCCTCCGGTAGGCACTATATTTTTTTCGGCGACAGCTTGTTTACGGACCCCAGGTGGCGCCGCGTCCTCCTGTCGCTATCTCCCTTGGGCGCCTCCGGGGTATTCCAACGTGTCGACAGCTTCTTTACGTACGCCACTAAAGTAGCATCTTGCTCTGTTTCTTTCTTTATTTTTATTTTATTTCGGAGCGCGGCGCCTGCTTTAGGGACACCGCGCTCTGTTTCTTTCTTTATTTTTACTTTAATTCGGAGCGCGGTGCCCAATTCAGGGACACTGCGCTCTTTCATTTTGACAATGTAATCACTCATCCCCGCACACTCTCTGAGCGGCTACTGTACCTAGACCCGCCCTCCCCCGATACCTCTGACTGTCTGTATCCTCGGTGTGCTCTCATTGAGCAAGTGTGGGGCCCTAGGAGTGAAGAAATGAGTGTGGGGACACAGGCAGACAGAGCCGGCTGCGCAGGCACAGTCAGAGGGCACAGGTACAGCACGGCAGAGCAGCACACGTACAAGTGGGCAGAGCAGAGAGGACTGATACAGGCAGACAGCACAGTGGATAGATGTTTGGCAACATTTTTCCAAAAGCCACGTAGATCAGCAGAATTTAGACTGCCACTCCTTAATCCGCTCCAAAATCTTTCCATCTCCAACAATGCTCTTCCCTTATGTATCCATCTCTTCCATTTCCTGCCTTGTATCTATGCCCTGTGCTAGTATCCAGAGTGTCAGCACAGGGCCGTGTTCACACACATATGCATGCAAGCAGCCTTCCCACATACTTACACACATGTCCCTCGACATTAAAGAAACACACACACACAATAAACTCGCACTGACAACCTATACACCTAGGCACATCCTGTTCCGCACACACAAACACACTCCAGCACCTATCTACCCACAGTCACATTTTTCACACAAGTGCTCTTACACACAAAGAATACAGAACTATGCATACAAACACCATTAACTTGCTATATAGTATCTCAGGCACACACATACACAAGCTCCCTGTGTAGACACCCAAACACACACACATAATCTCCCTATCTAGGCACACGCATTCAGACACACAAACACGCACACGCGAACTACCGATAGATATCCAAACACACACGACAGCCCACAGAGACACCTAAGCAAACCACCCGCACACAACATTTCTCTAGACACCTAAGCCCACAGGCAGACACACCCACAAACGTGCGTGCACACCCCCACACACACACAAACTCCCTTCCAGACACTGGAGCCCACACGCGCATACACAATCACTATGAGTGGTTTTGATTTACTTCCGGCTGTGCCGGCTCTCTCTTCGTTGAGCCCTTATGCAGCAAACACAAGGAGATGACGATGACGGGCGGAGTTCTGAAACTTTTCAAATACTCACCCCCAGTCACAGATCTGGGTTGAATCCATCATCATTTTTTTTATTCTTTAGCCCACTCTGCCACCCCAGTTCAGACCAGGCCATATGCAAATCAGTCTGACCCTGTGCCTCATGGGAACAGTCCAGCCCGAACTGCCAAGCCATGTCTTTCCTGGACCGGAATCAAGCATCCTGGGACCGGTTTCTGGCATTACAGCCGTCTTCAGCCCGGCTATCTTGAATCCAGTGGCAAAGTGAGCAGCAGAGTAGCAGAGGGGAACCTGCCCACTGAAGGGGTTCTCTGCTGCAGACCGGTCCTTCCACAGAGGACCGAACTTTGTCCTCGGAGGACGCGATCCCGCAAGAAAGAAGACATTGTTTGCTGCCGTGCTGAAAATGTGAATTATTCCTGCCCGCTGTACTAAAGCAGGGCGCAGGGGAAACCCCCATGCAGAGGGCCCTCATGTTCCTTTTAGGGGTGGAGCATGGCCTGTCCAGTCTGACAAACTGGCTTTAGGGAACACAACATTTTTTTGCTAGAAACGTGTCAAATGTTCCCCCTATCCACTTGGAGATGGCTGAAATAACTTGCTGCATCCACTCAATGCAAGATGGGGCTGCTGTGAGCACATTTTCAAAGACTGATGTTAGCTTCCCAGCTGCCCTTGTCCAGGTGCACTGAATCAAAATGTATACACTATGTGCAAAATGTCATCAATCTCAGAAAGATCATTAAACCTATATTGGGCCCTGACACCAATTCAGACCATTCACAAGCAGCCTTCCCACAAGTCTTACCAGCAGGTGCATTAACCCACAATGCTGGCTTACCTGTTTGCTTTCTACTTACGAATGGGGGAGGTGGTTTGGGTTCCAGGCACGGCCCGTGACGGGCGTGCCACCGGGTGGTGACGTGAATCGGGGAGGGGTAGGGTGTAGAATTGTAAAATGCGGGAAACTGACGATTTCAGGTAAGTACCGGAAAAAATAAAGAAAACGAATTTCGTTGCGCGCGCTGCATCGCCAAATGTGATGCAGCACGCGCAACGAAATTCGGGTTTCTTTTTCCGGTACTTACCTGAAATCGTCAGTTTCTCGCATTTTACAACCCCCCACCCTGTCCCTCCCCCGCCCCACGTCACCGCCCGGTGGCACGCCCGTCACGGGCCGTGCCTGTTGGGTTCGTGTATTTACGCACACTGGTCAGTATCACGCACCCGTCCCCTTGGTATGTGCCAGAAACACCCTAAGTATAAATGAGTCCCACACACCTGTGCGTTGACTTGAGAGGGGGATTTTGCAGACTCCACCCTATGAACAGTACAACGGTATCTTGTGTTGTCGCTGACTCTTTTGTACTCACAGCAAGTGAAACCAGATTTAGAAAAAGAATTGAGAACAGGCCTTGACTCGGTGAGATAAAAAAAAAGCATGTGCAATGCAATAGGTCTCGCATTTTAGAAACTTTGACCTATTGTACTGTAAATGGCAATGCCTTTTATTATTGCACGTTTGTTAACCCCTTGGGCGCGGCCGCGATTCTGCGCCTGTGCGGCCGTTTTAATGAGTGGGCGGGTTCATGACCGCCCCAGCCGTCATCAGCACACGCCCACCGTGCTGCATAACGGACGGGGGCCGTCATCAGCATGGAAGGGGTTAAACACATAAATGAAAGCTATTGTCATTTACCACGCCAATAACTTAAAATCTTGCAATTGCGAGACCTATTGCATTGCAAATGCTTGTTTTTCTCTGCGCTCAGAACCATTCATACAGCAGACAACAAGGGCTCGCAGAGTGCAACCACAAGATACGTGCCTCCTGTGTACTTCAGGCTAGAGACACTGGAAAACAATGCAGATAAGAGCTGGATGCAAGTTCACCAGGAATGCTACCTCAAAGTAGGTGCAGCATACCACTGCCAGGAGGGGGTTTGAATCTTTTACATGCAGTGATTTGTACATTAACCTCACTATCTGCATATAACATGTCATTCATGTTTGCAATATATTGCCAGTGCATTCCTTTGCTCCCTAGTTCAAGAACAACTCTTAAATGACAGTTTATGGGGTCTGAAGTGTCAGGAGCTGCATTCTGAAGCACTCTCTTGCATAATGTGTAAATATCACTTTATGACAGCTATGGTGGTAGCCTCCCAGGGTTTGGGATAGTCGTATTATCAGATTAAAACTCAAGCACACGTACCGTATTATCAGGTTAAAACTCAAGCACACTGGTAAAACACATTGTCAATTACAACACCAATCTCTCTAACTCTCACAATTGCAAGACCTGTTGCATTGCAAATGCTTGTTTAAGAGCAGATGGCCCCACTTCTTGCTCTTAAATATGATTTTGTTTAACGTACTTAACCCCTCCCACGCTTGTGACGAGCTCAGCTCGTCATGAGCCACGGTTCTTGTGTGCTCATGACGAGCTGAGCTCGTCACGGCCGTTAGAACGCTCGCACGCGGGGATAATACCCCTGCTGTGCTGAACGTTCTATTAAAATGGGTGTGGCCGTGACGAGCTCAGCTGGTCATGAGCACACGAGAACCGTGGCCGGGGTGCTGTGCGCACCCCCCGCCCCCCAGCACAGCGGGGGAATCGGCCCCGCAGCAAAGCGGTTAAAGGCGTAAGAGTCCTTTAGTGACCCCTTTTGCAAATCGATTATCACCAATTTTGAATTGGTGATAAAATATTACTGTGGTGTGAGCGGAATTCGGTGGCAAATCATTAATACAAACCACTGCAATTCAATATTTGGAAGGGACGCCCTAGAGACGCTCCTTCAAAATACTGGATCAAATTGGGTCGAATACGCAAATTGTGATTTGGTAACAAGTTAACATATCGCATTTTTTTGTTTTTTTACATTTAAAAAAGCTTTTTTTTGCAGTCGCAAATGTGTCATTTGCGACCTCAAGAAGGTATTGTGACATTTGTAGACCTCTTGACTTTATTTTTATTTTGAAAAATGCTGCCGAAGCGCAAAGGATATCACGGAGAGCGTCAAGGCGCCTCACATTTACACAGATTAAAGTACAATGCACGCAGAGAAGCACCGGAAGTGACTGCATCCTGTGACGTATGTGGGGTAAAGCCTAAATTTGCATCATCAGCACATCAAGAGAATATTGAGCTAAAAATAAGGGTTCCTCTTTCTAAAGGCAGTGCATTGTTTTAAATGTATTCAATTAAACAAGAAAGAACATTACAGGTAGCAATATTACATCCTTGTAAATCATGGCATTGAGTTAAAAGTATTTCTAGAGTACATAAACAGTTTACTATCACCAGCACTCCTCACTTGTTAGCCGCCATTTATCCTATGACCACGTGGTCCTGTCATCTGAGGAGCCCTGGTGAATGATAAACCTGAAGGTGGTATCCCTGTGATGGAAGAGATAGACATTATATATATATCCATCACAAAAAGCTTGCCTGGCTCTCTCTAATGTTTGGGACTGCAATTGTTGGATATATATATATATATATATATATATATATATATATATATATATTACCTACTGGCGATAGCCAGTAGGTATATATAGTTAGGATTTTTTTCCTATGGGATTTTTGAAAATTCTATGTCAAATAACTTTGGCGTTTGAGGACAGAATTGGCTGAAATTTTCAGGAAAATGGAACATTTTGTTTCTGAGCAGCCCCTGAAAATTTGGGGGGGTTTCGTCAAGGGGGGGCCGAGAAAAAAGGGGGGTCCCAAAACATGTTTTTCCCATGCATTTTTCCATAGGGCGGTTGGCCTCACTTTTAGCCTGAACGGCTGAATGGATTTACACCAAACTTGGCAAAATTGTAGGGACTGGTAGCCCGATGTGCCTTTGCTATGTCTCAAGATATAGGCTCCAGTGGTTTTTACGAAAATTAACTTTGAAAAATATATATTGGGCTACATTGGGCTATATATATGTTGGAGCCCAAATGTAGCCCAATGTAGCCCAATGTAGCCCAATGTAGCCCAAAGATGGCCACCAGAGACAAAAAAAACAAATGTAGCCCAAATATCAGCCAGATTTAGCCCAACTATAGCCCAATGACAGAATGTCCCAGAGTGTTCTAAAGAACAACTAGAGCGCTAACAGTCCTACTTATTACAAAGGTATGGCACACCTGAAGCCATCTTGATTGGAATAAAGTGGTAACTCTTAAAACATTTAATTTAAAAAGGAACAAAATGAGGGGGTTCATTTTGCC
Organism: Lissotriton helveticus; assembly: GCF_964261635.1. NCBI lineage: Eukaryota > Metazoa > Chordata > Amphibia > Caudata > Salamandridae > Lissotriton > Lissotriton helveticus. The sequence continues at coordinate 32,456,032 of NC_136067.1, read as the reverse complement.
ATTGAAAGTATGATTAGCGAATATATGACGAAATCCCGCATACCATCAGTCCGCAAAAAAAATCCCGCATGTACTATTAGGCCGCAAATTAAAATAACGAAAACATTTAGAACGAATATGCCTTTAGCATACACTAAACAACTAAACTACCCTAAACCCTAAAACACTACCCCCAGCATGACCCTACACTACACAAACAGTACAACACTACCCTAAACCCTAAAACACTACCCCCAGCATGACCCTACACTACACAAACACTACAACACTACCCAAAACCCTAAAACACTACACCCTAGCATGACCCTACACTACGCAAACACTACAACACTACCCTAAACCCTAAAACACTACCCCCAGCATGACCCTACACTACGCAAACACTACAACACTACCCTAAACCCTAAAACACTACCCCCAGCATGACCCTACACTACGCAAACACTACAACACTACCCTAAACCCTAAAACACTACCCCCAGCATGACCCTACACTACGCAAACACTATAACACTACCCTAAACCCTAAAACACTACCCCCAGCATGACCCTACACTACGCAAACACTACAACACTACCCTAAACCCTAAAACACTACCCCCAGCATGACCCTACACTACGCAAACACTACAACACTACCCTAAACCCTAAAACACTACCCCCAGCATGACCCTACACTACGCAAACACTACAACACTACCCAAAACCCTAAAACACTACCCCCAGCATGACCCTACACTACGCAAACACTACAACACTACCCAAAACCCTAAAACACTACCCCCAGCATGACCCTACACTACGCAAACACTACAACACTACCCAAAACCCTAAAACACTACACCCCAGCATGACCCTACACTACGCAAACACTACAACACTACCCAAAACCCTAAAACACTACACCCCAGCATGACCCTAAACTACGCAAACACTACAACACTACCCAAAACCCTAAAACACTACCCCCAGCATGACCCTACACTACGCAAACACTACAACACTACCCAAAACCCTAAAACACTACCCCCAGCATGACCCTACACTACGCAAACACTACAACACTACCCTAAACCCTAAAATACTACACCCCAGCATGACCCTACACTACGCAAACACTACACCACTACCCAAAACCCTAAAACACTACCCCCAGCATGACCCTACACTACGCAAACACTACAACACTATCCTAAACCCTAAAACACTACGCCCAGCATGACCCTACACTACGCAAACACTACAACACTACCCTAAACCCTAAAACACTAGCCCCAGCATGACCCTACACTACGCAAACACTACAACACAACCCTAAACCCTAAAACACTACCCCTAGCATGACCCTACACTACGCAAACACTACAACACTACCCTAAACCCTAAAACACTACCCCCAGCATGACCCTACACTACGCAAACACTACAACACAACCCTAAACCCTAAAACACTACCCCCAGCATGACCCTACACTAAACAACCACCACAACTCTACACTACACTAACACAACACTACACTACACAACACTACACTACACTACACAATCACTAACCCACGAAAAAATTAACACAAACCCACTTACCTCTCTCGTCATCGTGGTTTTCACATCGCAAATGCAATTACCATACATGCCTTTAAAGCGTAATTCTTTGTAAAGGCATGCGCGATAAATGCACATGCGTTTTGAAAAAATGCGGGATAATGGTATGCGAGGTCAATGACCTTGCGGGATAATGGTATGCGGACTCAAAGTCTGCGGGATAAAAAATGCGGGAAAATGGCTGCAAACCATGATTAGCAGCAGACTTCCCTGGTGAGCACTAGCTTTACTACAGTGATCTAATGAGCAACTAGAGTGCTAACATTCAGAATTTATGGCAAATGTGTGACACATCTGAATGCCTTCTTGATAGAACCAAAGTAAACAAGCATTGAAAATGCAATAGATCTCGCCCTTGTTTCAGTTAAAGCCATTCTGTTTGTAATGAGGTGGCTTTTTAGCTTTGCTTTTATTAGTGTTTTTAAAACTTTCATGTAAATAACATGCATATGTATGCATATATGTATATGTATGCATGCATTTATATTTATATAGATATGCAGATTATATATGTTTATATATGTATATTACCTATTGGCGATAGCCAGTGGGTATATATAGTTAGGATTTTTTCTCTATGGGGTTTCTGAAAATTCTATGTCTAATAACTTTGGCGTTTGTGGACGGAATTGGCTGAAATTTTCAGGAAAATGGCACATTTTGTTTCTGAGCAGCCCCTGAAAATTTGGGGGGGGTTTCGCCAAGGGGGGGCCGAGAAAAAAGGGGGGTCCCAAAACGCGTTTTTCCCATTCATTTTTCCATAGGGCGGTTGGACTCACTTTTAGCTCGAACGGCTGAATAGATTTACATGAAACTTGGCAAAATTGTAGATATGGTTTGCCCGACGTGCCTTTGCTATGTCTCAATATATGTGCTCCAGTGGATTTTGAGAAATTAACGTTTAAAAAAATATATATATCTGTGACAGCGCTCCGGTTAGCACCCCGGTTCGCGTACCTGACGCGTAACGGAACTTCGCGAAGCGAAGCTGATTGGCTCTCCGGTGTCTGTCAACATTCTAAACAGTCCGGAGCGGCCGCCATCTTGTCTCTCGGTACGATCGAGAGACAAGATGTGGTGAAAAACGAAGGGGGAAATGAAGGAAAGGGGGCAAGGTAGACCACTCCTGACCCCCTAGGATTGATGAGGGGGATATTAAAGTGCCCCGCGGGGCAAAAAAAAAAAAAAAAAAATTTTTTGCGATTTTACGCCGTAGAGGCGCGTCCCGGTACGTGAACCGGGCAGCTCACCGGGCAGCTCACCGGGCAGCTAACCGGGCAGCTAACCGGCAGCGTAGCTGTCAACATTGTAAACAGTCCGGAGCGGCCGCCATCTTGTCTCTCGGTAGGTTCGAGAGACAAGATGTGGTGAAAAAAGAAGGGGGAAATGAAGGAAAGGGGGCAAGGTAAACCCCTCCTGACCACCTAGGATTGATGAGGGGGATATTAAAGTCCCCCGCGATTTTTCGCGGTAGAGGCGCTTCCCGGTACGCGAACCGGGCAGCTAACCGGCAGCGTAACGGGAGTCCGCCATCTTGTGTTTTTGGAGCGTCCGGTTCGCGTACCGGGTAGCGTCCCGGTAAGCGTAACAAGGGGAAAACCAAGAGAAACAGTAAAAAAAAAAGTAAGGGAATAGATTTCCAGCAAACTTGGCAAAATTGTAGGGACTGTTTGTTTGATGTGCCTTTGCAAGGCCTCAAGATATGTGCACGTGTGGATTTTGTCTAATTAAGGTTAAAAAAAATATATATATCTGTAAGCGTGCTCCGGCACGCTTACGTTACGGGTTTTGTTTGCGCTGCAGAGCCGATACGTCACGGTTATGCGACGCGTCATGAGGCGTCTCACGTGGCTACGTGATACGTCACGTAATAAAGAATATATTTTACAGCTATAGATATTAGCTTTTAAAAAACCAATGAAATTCACTGAAAAAACCATAGGTTATAGACCATATATAGTTAGGAATTTGCATTTACAAAACCTTGAAAATTCACTGAAAAAACCATAGGTTAGAGACCATATATAGTTAGCTGGACATTTTATTGACATAAAACCAATGAAATTCCATATATAGTTAGTTGCACTAACTATATATCGCGCACCCGCAATCCACTGATGATGATGTCACATATTACATCATTCATGACATGGTCAGTGACATCACTGATGACATCACTGATGACATCTCAAATGACATCACTGATGGCATCACTGATGACATGTCAAATGACATCACTGATGACATCATGACACACCAATACCAGTTACTACATACGCACTCACTGATTCCTACGTCTACACACACATTCACTCATTCACCCATACAATCACTCATACATACAGTCACTCATTATTACAACACTATCATATGCACTCATACACCTATGCAGACACTCACACACTGCCACTCATCCATGGAGTTACTCACACACCTAGTCAGTCCTGTAAAGAATCAATCACACTTCCATTTCCTCATCTATACAGTTAAACACAGAACACCATACTTCAGTGACATCACTGATGACATCACTGATGACATCTCAAATGACATCACTGATGACATCTCAAATGACATCACTGATGACATCATGACACACCAATACCAGTTACTACATACGCACTCACTGATTCCTACGTCTACACACACATTCACTCATTCACCCATACAATCACTCATACATACAGTTACTCATTATTACAACACTATCATATGCACTCATACACCTAGTCAGTCCTGTGAAGAATCAATCACACTTCGATTTCCTCATCTATACAGTTAAACACAGAACACCATACTTTTCACACATATACTAACACATACTTACTCTCTTATACAATCACTGATACAAGTACACATTGATATGCACAGAGTCACACACCTCCCAGCCAGCCACACACACACTCAGTCTTCCATACATCCACTCATTCTTCAATATGTAAAACATATTTAAACTTTACAAAAACACACAGACACTAGATGATGTCATCAGTGATGTCATTTGAGATGTCATCAGTGATGTCATCAGTGATGTCATTTGAGATGTCATCAGTGATGTCATCAGTGATGTCACTGACCATGTCATGAATGATGTAATATGTGACATCATCAGCAGTGGATTGCGGGTGCGCGATATATAGTTAGTGCAACTAGCTATATATGGAATTTCATTGGTTTTATGTCAATAAAATGTCCAGCTAACTATATATGGTCTCTAACCTATGGTTTTTTTAGTGAATATATATATATATATATATATAAGAATTGGGGGCTGGCCCTGGGGGATGGGTCCCCAGGGCCCCAAAAAAAAAAAGAAGGGGGGCCACACAGCCCCCTTCTTAAAAGTAGATTTTAAAAAAACAGGATCTGGAGGAGGCCACGCCCCCTCCCTGCGCCTCTCTGCAAACGCGCCCATTTATTCTTCCATCGACCTTTAGATATACATATATAAAAAATATTTATTTTTCAGGAAGACAAACATTCACTGGATGATGTCATCAGTGATGTCATCAGTGATGTCATTTGAGATGTCATCAGTGATGTCATCAGTGATGTCACTGACCATGTCATGAGTGATGTAATATGTGACGTCATCAGCAGTTGAACTAACTATAACGGGCGAATTTCAATGGTTTTGTATGAGTGAAATGTCCAGCTAACTATAACATGTGTGAAACTTATGGTTTCTATATATATATATATATATGTTATTGCCAATAGAATGTTGCAGTTTTCCTATGGATACTAGGTCCTAACTATAACTACCTACTGGCGACCGTCAGTAGTTCTTCCTTCTCTATTGTGGTACTGGATTTCCAGGAAAAATGGCAAAACAGCAAGAAACAGGAGAATGGCAATCCAGTATATTTAAAAGTAAAAGAGTATTTCTTTTCAAGTGTAATCCAAGAAACCCACAACAGCAGGGCTGGCAGCGATCGAATCCAGGAGCAACTGACTCATCTGTGAGTCTCATCGGTATAAATAAAGCTTAGCAGATTTGAAGGGAAGCATGCATCTTCTAACAGAACAAAGCCGTCCTCACGCTGAAGCATGCTTCGAAGGAAAAACAGAGTGTGAATAGCATGGACATCCTTGCAAGCACGAAATGTACAGCGCATGAGTGAATGAAAGGAGCACTGTGAAAGGAACACTCACGCACGTGCACATGCTGCCTGGGAGAATGCTAACCATGCCTGAGCAGAAACCAAGTCACATTACAACATCGATAGGTGATATTCTATCAGTGGTTCTTCATTCTGTAGAGGCGGTGTTCTATCAGTCGTTCTTCATTCCCAACAGACGGTATTCTATCGTGGTTCTTCGTTCTCTAGAGTCTGTAGTCTATCAGTGGTTCTTCATTCTCAAGAGACGGTATTCTATCAGTGGTGTTTCATTCTCTAGAGGCGGTATTCTATCAGTGGTACTTCATTCTCAAGAGACGGTATTCTATCAGTGGTGTTTCATTCTCAAGAGACGGTAATCTATCAGTGGTGTTTCATTCTCTAGAGGCGGTATTCTATCAGTGGTGTTTCATTCTCTAGAGGCGGTATTCTATCAGTGGTTCTTCATTCTCTAGAGGCGGTATTCTATCAGTGGTTCTTCATTCTCTAGAGACGGTATTCTATCAGTGGTGTTTCATTCTCAAGAGACGGTATTCTATCAGTGGTGTTTCATTCTCTAGAGGCGGTATTCTATCAGTGGTTCTTCATTCTCTAGAGGCGGTATTCTATCAGTGGTTCTTCATTCTCTAGAGACGGTATTCTATCAGTGGTTCTTCATTCTCAAGAGACGGTATTCTATCAGTGGTTCTTCATTCTCAAGAGACGGTATTCTATCAGTGGTTCTTCATTCTCTAGAGGCGGTATTCTATCAGTGGTGTTTCATTCTCTAGAGGCGGTATTCTATCAGTGGTTCTTCATTCTCTAGAGGCGGTATTCTATCAGTGGTGTTTCATTCTCTAGAGGCGGTATTCTATCAGTGGTTCTTCATTCTCAAGAGACGGTATTCTATCAGTGGTGTTTCATTCTCAAGAGACGGTAATCTATCAGTGGTGTTTCATTCTCTAGAGGCGGTATTCTATCAGTGGTGTTTCATTCTCTAGAGGCGGTATTCTATCAGTGGTTCTTCATTCTCTAGAGGCGGTATTCTATCAGTGGTTCTTCATTCTCTAGAGACGGTATTCTATCAGTGGTGTTTCATTCTCAAGAGACGGTATTCTATCAGTGGTGTTTCATTCTCTAGAGGCGGTATTCTATCAGTGGTTCTTCATTCTCTAGAGGCGGTATTCTATCAGTGGTTCTTCATTCTCTAGAGACGGTATTCTATCAGTGGTTCTTCATTCTCAAGAGACGGTATTCTATCAGTGGTTCTTCATTCTCAAGAGACGGTATTCTATCAGTGGTTCTTCATTCTCAAGAGACGGTATTCTATCAGTGGTTCTTCATTCTCAAGAGACGGTATTCTATCAGTGGTTCTTCATTCTCTAGAGGCGGTATTCTATCAGTGGTGTTTCATTCTCTAGAGGCGGTATTCTATCAGTGGTTCTTCATTCTCTAGAGGCAGTATTCTATCAGTGGTGTTTCATTCTCTAGAGGCGGTATTCTATCAGTGGTTCTTCATTCTCTAGAGGCGGTATTCTATCAGTGGTTCTTCATTCTCTAGAGACGGTATTCTATCAGTGGTGTTTCATTCTCAAAAGACGGTATTCTATCAGTGGTGTTTCATTCTCTAGAGGCGGTATTCTATCAGTGGTTCTTCATTCTCTAGAGGCGGTATTCTATCAGTGGTTCTTCATTCTCTAGAGACGGTATTCTATCAGTGGTTCTTCATTCTCAAGAGACGGTATTCTATCAGTGGTTCTTCATTCTCAAGAGACGGTATTCTATCAGTGGTTCTTCATTCTCAAGAGACGTATTCTTTCGTGGTTCTTCATTCTCAAGAGACGGTATTCTATCAGTGGTTCTTCATTCTCTAGAGGCGGTATTCTATCAGTGGTGTTTCATTCTCTAGAGGCGGTATTCTATCAGTGGTTCTTCATTCTCAAGAGACGGTATTCTATCAGTGGTGTTTCATTCTCAAGAGACGGTAATCTATCAGTGGTGTTTCATTCTCTAGAGGCGGTATTCTATCAGTGGTGTTTCATTCTCTAGAGGCGGTATTCTATCAGTGGTTCTTCCTTCTCTAGAGGCGGTATTCTATCAGTGGTTCTTCATTCTCTAGAGACGGTATTCTATCAGTGGTGTTTCATTCTCAAGAGACGGTATTCTATCAGTGGTGTTTCATTCTCTAGAGGCGGTATTCTATCAGTGGTTCTTCATTCTCTAGAGGCGGTATTCTATCAGTGGTTCTTCATTCTCTAGAGACGGTATTCTATCAGTGGTTCTTCATTCTCAAGAGACGGTATTCTATCAGTGGTTCTTCATTCTCAAGAGACGGTATTCTATCAGTGGTTCTTCATTCTCAAGAGATGGTATTCTATCAGTGGTTCTTCATTCTCAAGAGACGGTATTCTATCAGTGGTTCTTATTTATTTATTTGGACATTTTTAAAGCGCCTGGTGACGCCAGAAGGCGTGTCCCCGCGCTATGGTAAGTGATCAGTTGCCATCCCCCCCTTCCCGAGGATCTACCTGCTAAAAAGGTAAGTTTTTAATTTTTTTCTGAACAGGGCCTCTGATGGCTCAAGACGGAGGTCTAGGGGCAGGACGTTCCAGCACTTGGGAGCAAGGTATCTGAAAGACCTCCCACCCATCCGTGCCTTCCTAACTCTGGGCACCACAAGTAGTCCCGTCTGAGAGGACCGTAGATTGCGGGTAGGCTCATAGTGGGACACCAGACTCTGAAGTGGCACAGGGGCTTTGCCGCTCAGAATGCGATGGCACGTAGAGAGGGCCTTAAACTCAACTCTCTTCTCCACCGGAAGCCAATGGAGAGCTTGGAGAGCGGGTTTAGAGGGAGACCTTCTCGGGAGTTTTAGCACGAGCCGGGCTGCGGCATTTTGGAGCACCTGAAGGCGCCCCATGACCTTGCCTGAAGCCCCCAGATAAAGCAGGTTACCATAGTCCAGGCGCGAGGTGACCAGGGCGTGCACCAGCGTCCTACGAGCCGAGATGGGAAGTAGATCTAAAACCTTCCTCAGAGTTCTCAAGACACCGAAACACACCCCCGTCACCCGGCCAACCTGCGGGCCAAAGGCAAGGTCATTATCAAGCCACATGCCAAGATTCTTGGCCTCCAGGCTGGGCGTGGGGGCCTCACCTAGGCAGGATGGCCACCACGCAGGCGACCACGCAGAAGGCCCGCCCCCCACCACGATCACCTCGGTCTTGCTGCCGTTCAATTTTAAACAGTGTGCGGACATCCAGGCTGCAAGATCTTGCATGCAATTCCTGAAGATGTCCGCCGCAAGGCCGGGGGAGCGAGATAGGGAGACGACCAACTGCGTGTCGTCGGCGTAGGACACCAGGTGAATACCGTGGCCCTCCGCGATGGCTGCTAACGGGGAGACGTAGATATTGAATAAAGTCGGGCTCAGGGACGAACCCTGTGGTACGCCCTGGCCCAACTCGATCTCCCTCGAGTAGCATTCTCCCATCCTGACCTGGAAGCACCTATCAGACAGGAAGGACTTAATCCAACCAAGCACAGCACCTGTGACCCCTCCTTCACTCAGACACTGTAGCAAGATGGTATGTGCTACAGTGTCGAATGCTGCACTCAAGTCGAGTAGGATCAGGGCCATAGTCTGGCCCTCATCCACACCCTGTCGGAGTGCCTCCACCGCCACCAAAAGTGCAGATTCCGTTGAGTGGCGGGGACGGAAGCCAAATTGTGAGTCGTGGAGTAGCGAGGCCTCCTCCACGAACTGCATCAATTGCATATTAGCAATTTTCTCCGCTATTTTGGCCATGTAAGGTAGAAGGGAGATGGGGCGGAGATTGTCGAATTTCTCGAAACTCACATTGGCCTTTTTTTGCAGGGGGAGGACAACCGCCCGTTTCCAGGCCTTGGGGACATTCTGGGACAGGAAAGAGGAATCCAAAAGGTTACGAACATAAGGTTCGAGAACCTGCAAGCTGCCCTTAAGCCGACTGGGGGTCGTCGGGTCTCTTGGGGAGCCAGATTTAATTGACCCGCAGATGCGAATCAGCTCTTCTGTGGGCGGGGTAAGGAAGGAGGTAAGCTGCTTTACTCCCGTCTTTTCCACACCCTTCCCCCATGTAGGAACGTTAGTTGCCTGTCGAGGAAAGGAATTGTAGAGGTGAGTGACCTTGTTAGTAAAAAACTCTGCAACACGGTCACAGCCCTCCACCGTGCAGAGTTTCGAGGGGCATACAGCAGACTTGCTTATGGTGATGGATTTATAGATTGAGAAGAGTTCTTTGGTGGACTGCTCAGCTCCTTCAATCCTAGTGCAAAAGTACGCCGATTTGCCCTTCCGTAGTAGTTTATGGTAACTACGCCTACGGTTGGTGTATTCTGCTTTAGCGGAGGCGGAGTATGCTACTCTCCATAGCCTTTCAGCCCTTTTGCATGCTGCTTTTGCCACCCGCATATCAGCATTGAACCAGAGGGCAGATCTCTTTGCTCGGCCCCCCGATTTGGCCGCACCAAGTGGAGCAACCAGATCCAAGGCCTCTGTAATGCGTTGGTCTAGGTTGGAGTTGATCTCTGCCACACCTATTCCGCCAGGATGACCTTTGGCCGTAAGAGCCAAATTGAATGCGGATTGGGAGAATGCTGCCCATCTCCGCCTAGGATGTTTATCAGCTGGAGGGTCAATCAGTGCAGGTTCTTGATTCCCTATGGTAAAGGGGACAAGATGGTGGTCAGTCCATGGAATGGGGACCGGTGTGCATGCTTCCACTTGACTCCAATTAGCAAAAATTGGGTCAAGAAGATGACCCAGGTTGTGGGTAGGATGCTGCACCTTCTGCTCAAATTGTAAATTCGCCATTGTAAGACAGAGGTCCATAGCTGTCTTATCTGATAGAGTGTCCAGATGTAGGTTCAAATCACCTAAAACTAGATACCTATCAGTGTTCAGAGCAGCATCAGTAACAGCTTCCACAAGTTTCTCAATGAAAGCTGTGGGGGAGCCCGGTGGGCGGTAGATCAGGAAACCCTTTAAGGTGGACTTGCCATTCAGAGAGATGGAAAAGACACCCGCTTCACTACCTTCAATAGTGGTGCGTTCAAGCATTCTCTAGAGGCGGTATTCTATCAGTGGTGTTTCATTCTCTAGAGGCGGTATTCTATCAGTGGTTCTTCATTCTCTAGAGGCGGTATTCTATCAGTGGTGTTTCATTCTCAAGAGACGGTATTCTATCAGTAGTTCTTCATTCTCCAGAGACGGTATTCTATCAGTGGTTCTTCATTCTCTAGAGACGGTATTCTATCAGTGGTTCTTCATTCTCAAGAGACGGTATTCTATCAGTGGTTCTTCATTCTCAATTCTCAAGAGACGGTATTCTATCAGTAGTTCTTCATTCTCAAGAGGCGGTATTATATCAGTAGTTCTTCATTCTCAAGAGGCGGTATTCTATCAGTGGTTCTTCATTCTCAAGAGGCGGTATTCTGTCAGTAGTTCTTCATTCTCAAGAGGCGGTATTCTATCAGTGGTTCTTCATTCTCAAGAGGCGGTATTCTACCAGTAGTTCTTCATTCTCTAGAGACGGTATTCTATCAGTGGTTCTTCATTCTCAAGAGGCGGTATTCTATCAGTAGTTCTTCATTCTCCAGAGACGGTATTCTATCAGTGGTTCTTCATTCTCTAGAGATGATATTCTATCAGTGGGTCTTCATTTTTCTAGTTCAAGTTCAAGTTCATGAATTTGTATAGCGCGCTACTCACCCAGAGGGTCTCAAGGCGCTTGGGGGAAGGGGAAGCATTATTTATCGAATAGCCAGGTTTTAAGTTCCTTCCTAAAGGTGATGTGGTTCTGGGTAATGCGGAGTTGAGTGGGGAGAGAATTCCAGGTTTTGGCAGCCAAGTAGGAGAAGGATCTTCCTCCCATGGCCGATCTTTGGATGCGTGGAACTGCAGCGAGGGTTTGATTGGAGGATCTTAGTTGGCGGGTCGGTGTGTAGAAGGACAGTCGTGAGTTGAGGCATTCGGGTCCTAGTTTGTAGAGGGCCTTATGTGCGTGGGTGAGGAGACGGAACGTTATTCTCTTGTTGACAGGAAGCCAGTGGAGGTCTTTCAGATGACCGGTAATGTGAGCTTGACGCGGGATGTCTAATATGAGTCTGGCTGATGCGTTTTGGATGCGTTGGAGTTTTTTCTGTAGTTTGGAAGTGGTTCCGGCGTAGAGGGTGTTTCCATAGTCCAGTCGGCTAGTGACCAGAGCGTGGGTGACAGTTTTTCTTGTTTCGGTGGGGATCCAACGAAAGATTTTTTTGAGCATACGAAGTACGTTAAAGCAAGAGGATTAGACGGCGTTGACTTGTCTGGTCATCGAGAGGGAGGAGTCTAAGATGAAGCCTAGGTTACGTGCGTGGTCTGTGGGTATGGGTGCCGTGCCCAGGGCCGATGGCCACCATGAGTCGTCCCAGGCAGAGGGGGATGATCCTAGGATGAGGACTTCCATTTTGTCTGAGTTGAGTTTTAGGCGGCTGTTTTTCATCCATTCGGCTACTTCTTTCATGCCTTCGTGAAGATTGGTTTTGGCGGTGTTAGGATCTTTGGTAAGGGAGAGGATCAGCTGGGTGTCGTCAGCGTAAGAGATGATGTTGAGGTTGTGTTGTCTCGCGATGGATGCGAGGGGGCTCATGTACACGTTGAAGAGGGTGGGACTGAGTGATGATCCTTGTGGTACTCCGCAGATGACTTTTGTGGCCTCAGATTTGAATGGGGGGAGTCGGACCCTCTGGATTCTCCCGGCGAGGAACGAGATGATCCAGTCTAAGGCTTTTCCTTGTATTCCGATGTTACTGAGGCGTTGTATGAGGGTGCTATGACAGACCGTGTCGAAGGCGGCGGAGAGGTCGAGTAGGATGAGGGCAACTGTTTCTCCGTTGTCCAGTAGTGTTCGGATGTCGTCTGTTGCTGCAATAAGGGCGGTTTCGGTGCTGTGTTTGGCTCGAAAGCCGGACTGTGAGGGGTCGAGGGAGTTGTTGGATTCAAGGAAGGCGGTGAGCTGTCTATTGACGGCTTTCTCAATGACTTTGGCAAGGAATGGGAGGAGGGAGATGGGGCGGTAGTTCTTGAGTTCAGAGGGGTCCGCTGTGGGTTTCTTCAAGAGGGCGTTGAGTTCGGCGTGTTTCCAGCTTTCTGGGAAGGTAGCGGAGTTGAAGGAGCAGTTGATGACATCACGGAGATGGGGTGCGATGATGGAATCTGCTTTGTTGAAGATGAGGTGGGGGTTACAGGGGTCTGTTGGCGAGCCTGAGTAGATGGAGTTCATTAGGCGGGTGGTGTCTTCAGTGGTGATCGGGTTCCAGGCGTTAAGGATGTTAGAGGGCGGTTTAGGTTCGGAGGTGGGTGGAGTGGACTGTTTTTTGGAAATGTACTCAAAGCTGTTATGTATGTCGGCTATTTTGTTATAGAAGAAAGAGGATAAGGAGTCGCAGAGTTCTTGGGAGGGAGTAATGTCGTTTGAGGCTGTGGTGGGGTTTGTAAATTCTTTGACGATGTTGAATAGTTCCTTGCTGTTTTGGGTGTTGTTGTCGAGTCGATCCTTGAATGCTGACTTCTTTGTGGATCGGATCAGTTGGTGGTGTTTGCGGGTGGCTGTCTTGAAGGTGGTCAAGTTCTCAGTGGTTGGGTTTTTTCTCCAGGTTTTCTCAAGAGAACGGCATAGTTTCTTGGATTTCTTGAGGTCCTCGTTGAACCAGGGGGCTTTTTTGCTGCCCTGTTTGGTTTGGTGGTTTTTCAGGGGTGCTAGTTCGTCAGCGCTGAGAGTGATCCATTGTTTGAATTTGGTGGCCGCTTGATTTGGGTCCGATGAGAGGGCGGGAGGGTTTTGATTGAGCGATGTGAGGAGTTGGTCGGTGGTGATTTTGTTCCAATTTCTTCGTGGAATAGGTTGTGGGGGGTTGTGGGTCGAGGTGGTTTTGTAGTTGAAGTGAACACAGCTGTGGTCCGTCCAGTGGAGATCTGTGGTGTGATCGAAGGAGATGTGCTTACTGGAGGTGAAGATTGGGTCAAGCGTGTGTCCGGCTATATGGGTAGGGGTGTCAACAAGTTGTTTGAGGCCCAGATTGGCCAGGTTTTCCAGAAGGGTGGTGGTGTTGCTGTCGTTTTTCTTCTCCAGGTGAAAGTTGAAGTCTCCCAGTAGCATGTAGTTTTGGGACGCGAGGGCATGTGGGCTGATGAAGTCAGTGATGTCTTCGCTGAATTGTTTACGGGTTCCTGGTGGTCTGTAGATGAGGGTGCCTCTAAGTGTGGTCCTGGGGTCAGTGTGGATCTGAAAGTGGAGGTGTTCGGCGGTTGTAAGGTTATCGTCGAAGCTGGTTGTGATTCTGATGGTGTTCTTATGGACGATGCCTCCTCCTGTTTGGTTGGTGCGGTCTTTTCGGATGATCTTGAAAGTGTCCGGGATGGCTATGGCGATGTCGGGCTGTGGAAAAGTAAATTTTGCCATGTTCTGTGTCCCTACGTGTCCTCCATCTTATGTTATGTGTGCATGATTAATATGCATATGTATTCCCCATGTTTGATTAAAGACGCAATTACAGTTGTGTCCATCTCTAGTATGCCAGTTTCCAGTTCTCGTGAAAGCTACGAGTATTAGGCCTATGTAAAGTTGCGTTGCCACGTTTCTCAGTGTGCACGTTATTTCATTGTAAAGTCCCCGTTTCTAGGCCTCAAAAGGGCCCGGACACCAGATTCAGCTCCTGTCTCCTGAGCCCTCGCTGAGGAGCGATACAGCCCCCACCTGTATTCCTGACCCTTCACTTACTTCCTGCCTCACAGTGCCCGGCTCAGCCTGGCTCTGCCTACGAGTCTGCCAAGAGTATGTTATGATTCTAGTTATCAGTCCAGCCCTCCTTCTCTGCATTCCTAAGCTACTGAATCGCATCAATAGTTTCCGTCATTGTCTAGCCTTTACGTCTCCATGTAAGAGAAATACTGCATTTAATGGTCATTTAATATTCCTCAACACGCACTACATGTAGAATAATGCATGCTCCAGTCTTAGAGTCTGTTAGCCTCTCCCCTCCTGACTCTTAGTTTATATCAACATGTCCTCTAAACATTAGATACTAGATAGGGTTTAGGTACATGTCGCCCTGACTCTCCAGACTTCAGTCTCTACTCCTAGCGCAGAGTTCATAGCCCCCAGCTTCTCCTAGTAACACGTCATTGTCAGTTTGCACGCACCATTAGGTTAGAGGTCCCGGCTCCTTAGGTAGCCCCCTCCATGTTTCCGCCCCATTTATGACATATTCTGTTACGTTTACATCACATGTCTATGTATACGCCTCCTGTTACACCCACTTTCACCCTTATCTTTCGCGACTGCTATTGACCACACCCACTGCTCCGCCTACTGTATTCACTGTAATGCAATTGTTTTAGTATATATATGTTGTACATTGTTATTAAAGTTAGCGCGCTCATCCCAGATTCAGCCCCGGCAGCTGCCGGGCCCTGTCATCCTATTCCTGTGCAGGTTGTCCTGTTCCTGTCCTTTATGCTGTATTAAACCTGCAAACTCCTACTACCTCGAATCTTGACTCTTATTTATTGAGCTATCTGTTATTCATATGTCCAGTCAAACCTAGATCCGGTATTATTTATTTATATACCACATAATGGCGCCCGAACAGGAACTTGCCCTTTCCCCACGCGCCGGTGAAGCCACGCCGGCCCCCTGACCCTCTGCAGCCGTGACGGAACCATACCGTGCACGTGCAGATATTTCTGCTTCAAGTATCCCTCAGGCCCACGGAGGAGACGGAGGTGGCGGTCCAGCATCCAGACGAGGCGGTGGAGGAACGCGGCGAGTCCCGACCAGAGCCCAAGCCGAGAGTCCAAGGTCCGAGGTATCCGGAGGCCCACCCGCAACAGAAGTCCGAAGTTCGTCCGTCCGGCGTCGAAGCAGTCCAGCCCAGTCCGAGGCCTTCCGTTCTTGCTGCCCGGTGAGTACCGTTGCTGGGGTAGTATCTGGACAGGGTCAATCTAATTGTCTCTGGTCCGTGGGGTTTGGTGGTACACAGATCCCAAAACGA
Organism: Lissotriton helveticus; assembly: GCF_964261635.1. NCBI lineage: Eukaryota > Metazoa > Chordata > Amphibia > Caudata > Salamandridae > Lissotriton > Lissotriton helveticus. The sequence goes on along the minus strand of NC_136067.1, from coordinate 32,440,256 downwards.
AGTGTCCACTTCGGTGGATGCGGGTCCTGACGTGTCTCTTTATGAGACCGGTAAGTTTCGTACTGTTTTAGCAGTGCATCTAGTTTCTGTTCTAGTCAGTTCTGTTCTCGAGAAAATTCATGTATTCTGTTTTCCGTATTCCAGGTAGTATTCTGTTCAAACTGTTATTTTAAATGTTCTTCATGTATTTTAATGTCGTGGTATGAAAGTGGTGTAATTATCGTGTTCATTGTGTATTGTATTGTGTCTAGATTACAGTTCCGTCATGCCGTTGTTCTCGAAACTACGTCAGTTAAAAACCAGAAAAGGTCTGTTAGAAGCAGCAGTTCCTGTCCCGCCTAGGGACAGTCCAGGTCATTTTATGTATCAGAAGCATGGCATAAGTGCCATATTATATCTAGATTTATGGGTAGAGTATACCAAACAGTTAGAAGAAAAGTATAGATGGCCCGTATCAGGTACGTGGGATGCCGAGTGCATCATGCGAGTAGAAGAAGCATTATGGAAAAAGAAAGCCAGACAGTCACAGAAAGATGCCATCGAGTTATGGCGCAAAGAATCTCATAAAAGAACCGAAAAAGAAATCAGAAAGTCAGAATTAAGTAGAGAATCCTTAGAACGAGCCCAAGAAAGGGAATTAATCAAGATAGGTGAACGAGTTAAGACCGAACAGTCAGACAGACAGAGGCATGCCCTTATGAAGGGTATGTATCCTCTTCTTGCTGAGGGCTTGCCAGAAGCAACCCCGGAGGCATCCAGTAATTTTCCGCCACCATTAGTTCCGACCAAGCTACGTCACAAACCGACTGCAGCTGATATTTTCATCTCGTCCTACTTGGACGACACAGTCCCAGAATATGCAAATCCTGTTCCGCCAGTCCCTGTAAATCATGCAATTCCTGCTCCTCCAGACACCGGAGTACCTGCTACGGTACCCCCGGTCCAGCCTACATTACAATTTCCCGCCGCGCCAGCACGAAGAGTATCAGTCGACGATTCCAGTTTAGGGGCCGCAGGAGGAGGCCCTCCTGGTACCCCGCCACCACACCAACGAGTAACGTTAGTCGAGTTACATGAAAGTGCGTTACAACGTACGCCCAAATATAAGTCCGTTGCAGATATCCGACGAGCTCTTACTGAATGCCGCTATGATCCAGTCGCAGGTGATGATAGTACGGTTATATATTCCATACGTGTAAGACGGGTGACCGGGTATTTGGACACCCTACCGAATATGAAAGAAGATCTAGACAGAATATATCGTTTCATCCGTACAGGGAATGATCCAGAAAGTATTGGCGAAGCCATGTCTCAAAGGAAAGCTGAGATCCAGCTCATGATATTAAAGTTTCTGATTAATTGTTTAATAAGGGAACAAGATTATCCGTCCAAAGATCCGAGCGAAATGAGAATCCTGACAAGGTGGAGTGATAATATAGCCGAGGGTAAACACAGAACTATCAGTAGTATAGAGAGTATGTACAAGAGAATTCGTAAGGAAATAATAAGGTTACACGAACAACGTAAAGCAGCACAAGTAAGCGAGAAAGAGAATGACTCTTCTACAGAAGAGGTAGAGGACGAGAATCCCGCCAGAATAGCGTATGTAGGAAAATCTAGATTTCCAGACCGCCATTTACGCCTAGAACACAAGTCAGTTTTTCATCGTCCGGCACCAGAGCAAGGTTCTCTAGAACAAGTATTTCAAGCTACCGATCATATTCTGAAATCACGAATCGGTTATAGTAAGTTAAGTACTATGCATGAACAAGAACTAGCCCGATCAGCAGTCCGATGGATTACTGATTCTACCACTTTTCCAGACGAAATAGTGGCACAGATGTTTCTGAAACTGCCCCCAGCCGAGCAGCGACTGGTGGGTATGTATATGATCCAGCACCTCATCACATTGTATGAGGGTCAACACTCTGATCCAGGTCCGTTACATGATGTCCTGAACGAGTTACTCCAGTATAGATGGAAAGGTTTAGGTACCGATTTAATTAGTGTCATTCTAGAACAGCGTCACAAATGTAGTGCGTTCTTGAACCCGCATTTTGTTCATGTCTCACCTCCAGAAAGTAAACCGTTTTACATAGATAGACAGAATCCGTTACGAGAGGTACACCCAGTCAGGACAGCAGATGGTGAAATGCAACGAGTATTTGTTTACACCCCGATTACGAAGATGGAACTCTTAGAAATGAAGAAATTAATTCCCTGTCATGACAAAGATCCAGCAGGGTTCCACCGAGAATTAAAGGAATATGCTCCGTATGGGAGAATACACGTATCCAGATATTATTAAAATGTTAAAGGTCCTGTTGCCCGCAGGGGTATACGAGAAACTCAAGGAAAAAGAATGGGAGGTGGGAGAGAAAAAGATCGATTGGGCAGTTCTAGAAGCTGAAGATAAAATACGAGTACCAGGTACCGGTCTTGGAGAGAAATGTAAAGAATTACCTGAACTGTTAATACAAGTTTTGCCAAGATTATTAGCCACTAAAAAGGAAGACTGGGATGCAATCTCAGCCTGTAAACAGAAACAAGATGAAGACACTAGTGATTTTTATTCTAGATTCGAGAAATGTTTTATTATAAACAGTGGCCTCAAGACAAGTAGTGAGTCATACCCTCATCTCTTTGTTACTAAACTAGTCGAGAATTCAAGTCCACAAGTTAAGAATCGAGTTTTGAAAGTCGAAAGTACATGGCAAGCTAGTACCCCGTCCCAGATGTTACAGATGCTCCAGTACCACCAGAATAGAATCAGAGAAGAGCAAGAACACGAGAGAAAACGTATGAAAGACACGAAAATGAAAGTACTAGTTGCACAATCTGTTCCACAAGACAGTCAGAAGAGGGGTCCGAATCAAGCCAGTCATCCTGCAGCTCCCGTTAAAGGGACATGCAATTATTGCAAACAGCCAGGTCATTATATAAACGAGTGTGCAGTTCTGAAACACAACATAGCTACCGGTAAGACTAAAGAAAGACCACGTCCGCCTAGACAAGAACAAGTTTCACAGGCTTCTCAGCCACAGAATGCACAACAGACAGTTCCAGCACCGCAGCCTATTGCTGCAACACAGCATGTTACACAGCAGATGTACCAGTATGCACAGTCCGAGTATCCAGAGTATCAGCCATATTCATGAAACAGCCTAGAGAGGGAGGTAGGCTTGCCTCTCATCGAGATTCCTGTAGATCAAGAAGGTCCCTATGTTCATAGTCAAGTATTAGGGAAAGACAGAAAGTTTCTGATTGATACAGGGGCAAGTAGGACGACCATCAGTCACGCCGAAGTTCCAGGGGCTCCGCTCTCAGGCTCTAGAAATGTTTCCCTTGGATTTTCAGGAAAGCCTATTGTAAACGAGATATCAAAGCCAGTTACTCTAGAAGTAGGTCCATTGTCCCGAACTACTGATCTATTACTTACGAAGTCATGCCCAGAAAATTTGTTAGGCATTAAGACATTGAAAGAATTAGGTGCAGTTATTTGCTGCTCCCCAGAGGGAATACGATTGTTTCTACGTGACTTCAAGGGTCACTATGTATTACGAGATTTTGATCCAAGATTGTCTAATGTTCCGCAGCATCTATGGGCGCAAGGTCCAACTGATGTAGGTTTTATGCAAATCACACCCCATCGTGTGACTCTCAAGCCAGGTGTAGTCCTGCCACGAATCAGACAGTACAGATTGCCACCTGAGGCTGTAGCAGCCTTATCCAAAATTATTGACGAGCTCATGGCTCAAGGAGTAGTTGTAGAAACTGACTCCAATGTATGTAATTCTCCGATCATTCCAGTCATGAAACGTACTGATCCAAATGCACCCCCAGTATATCGATTAGTGATTGACCTTCGAGAACTCAATAAATGTATTATTCCCCAGTACCCAGTTGTCCCAGATATTTCATCCCTATTGACAGCCATTGATTCCGAGGCTTCATTTTTTACAGTCATAGACCTCAAGAACGCGTTTTTCAGTGTCCCCATTCATCCGGACAGCCAGTTTCTTTTCGGATTTTGTTTAAATGGAAGGAGCTATATGTTCACACGAGCTCCTCAAGGTTTCACAGAAAGTCCAAGTATTTACAGTCAAGCACTTAAGAGACAACTAGACAATATTCACATGCCAACAGACACTGCCCTGCTCCAGTATGTCGATGATCTACTGATCACAGCCCGTTCTGAACGTGCTTGCGAGCGGGCATCACTTACAGTCTTGTATTTCCTAGCCGAGATGGGGCACAAGGTGTCCCCTTCGAAGCTTCAATTCTGTGTCCAGCAAGTGATCTATTTAGGCCACTTACTGTCCAAGTGGGGTAGGCAGTTGACACCAGACCGTATCCAGTTAATAGCGAGTCTTCCTCAGCCCAAGACCCAGAAGGAGGTACGTGCTTTTATCGGCCTTACTTCTTATTGCAGACAATGGATTCCTCAGTATGCATTTCTAGCCAAACCACTGATACAGTTAACGACACAGGAGGCAGCCGTATCGACTGTCCTCCCTTGGACATCTGAACATACACTTAGTTTCAATGAGTTAAAGAAAGCCTTATGCCAAGCTCCAGTTCTAGCTACACCGAACTACAGTAAGCCTTTTACACTTTTCGTCACAGAACGCGAAGGTACAGCATTATCTGTTCTCACACAAGATCAAGCAGGACAGTACAAGCCCTGTGCTTATTTTTCGAGCACATTAGATCCTGTAGCCCAGGCTCTGCCTGCGTGCCTCAAGTCAGTTGCAGCCACAGCACTAGCTATCAGACAAAGTGATTCCATAGTATTAGGACATTCCTTGACAGTACAAGTTCCACACTCCGTGGAAGTTCTTTTAAACCGAACACAGACTCAGCACTTGACAATTGCACGTTTAACAGGTTATGAATTGACACTGTTCCAGCCACACATAGAAATCAGACGCTGCAACGTTCTAAATCCTGCTACCCTGTTACCGTCAGTTAATTCAAATCCTGCCACACACGACTGTGTGGAAGTAGTTAACACTATGACTAAGCCAAGACAAGATCTGACAGATATTCCATTACCAGATCCCGACCTGACACTTTATGTGGATGGTTCATGTATGAGAACAAGTACAGGAGAACTAGTAGCCGCGTATGCAGTGACTACTGACACTGAAGTTATAGAAACACACCGTATTGACACCCTGTCCGCCCAAGCAGCAGAGCTAGTCGCTCTGACACAAGCCTGCATATACGCTAAGAACCTGAAAGTCAATGTTTACACAGATTCACGCTACGCATTCGGAGTTGTACACGACTTCGGAGTGCTCTGGCAGGAGAGAGGTTTCATGACTTCTCATGGAACCAAGATTCAGCATGGTCTCCTTATTCAAGCTCTGTTAGATGCCATACACTTACCGACATCCATCGCTATCATGAAATGCAAAGCACATACGAAAGTTACTGACATTATTTCTCAAGGTAATGATCTAGCAGATCGCACAGCCAAGCTTACAGCACAGACTCCAGACATGTCAGTTAATCCGACACAGACACATACTCCAGATCCGACTACATGTATGACAGTTAAGGACCCTACTCAAGATGTCATAGATATCCAGTTACATGCTACTCCCGATGAAATCAAGAAGTGGTCCGAACAAGGAGGGGTCCAGACTGATCAGGGATGGGTAACGAAGGGTAGAGCCACATGGTTTCTCCCCGACTCTATGGTTCAAGTCATTATCAATACCGCACATAGTCCAGCACATTTAGGAGAAAAAGCTATGTTAGACAGTATCCAGAACATTTGGTTCAACAAGCATTTACGAGCTGCAGCTAAGCAGAAAGTCCGTACCTGTATGATATGTTGCCAGTTTAATCCAGGTAAAAGTGTCCCGGTGGAACAAGGTGGATTCCAGCCCCCTGACCACCCTTTTGAAGTCCTCCAGATGGATTATATTCAGATGGAGCGATGTCGAGGTTTCAAGTATGTCCTCGTAGTTGTATGCGCTTTGTCCAGGTGGACAGAAGCATATCCAGTCCCAGATTACACAGCCGCGACCACTGCCAAGCAGTTGGTTCGTGAATTCTTCCCCCGTTATGGACTCCCTAGAGTCGTATATTCTGATAACGGCCAGCCATTCTCATCTGAGCTTATGAAACATGTTTCCCTTTTGTTAGAGTACCAGTGGAAGTTCCATTGTGTACGCCATCCTGAAGCAGCCGGTCTAGTAGAGAGACATAACCAGACCCTGAAAATCCGCATTGCCAAAGTCTGTAAAGAGAAAGGTGTGGACTGGTTAGTAGCTCTGCCAGTCGCTCTGTTTTATATGCGCATGGTCGCACATTCCAGATCAGGTCTGTCCCCGTACGAGGTCGTATTCGGCCGCCCCCCTAATATGTGGGGTACACCTAGACCCCGAAGTATTACCGATGTTTCAAGTAATATGCTGACAGATTACCTAGCTTCCTTGATGTCTGCCCTACACTCTTGTCGTTCACAGGTTTCCGCCGCATTTCCAGACAATACCGAGGTGGCACCGCATGACATCGTTCCCGGAAGTTTGGTCCTTGTGAGGAACTTTGATCGTTCAAGTCCGCTGGAGCCTCGCTGGAAGGAACCAAACAGGTCCTCCTGGCCACCCGTACTGCCGTCAAGCTGGAAGGCAGGAAGGGCTGGGTCCATTTGTCTCATGTGAAAAAGTTTTACGGACTAAAGACTGTTTCTAAGAAGATTTCCGAGGATTTTAAAGACTGCCGAAGTACTATTCTTAAGGACTGTCCCGCAAAAGACTATGATACAAATCCCTCCCTGTTAGAGAAAACTCCGCAACAGGAGTATAAGGAAAAATTAAGGTCTAGTAAAATAAGTCAGCCAGTTTGATTGTCTAAGTCCTCCCCTAGGTGAAACGGTTAGACCGGTTTCTGACATGTATAAAATAGACCCTCACAGAGAGAAAGTTAGTGAGAACTCTAAAAGTTGCACTATTATTTTATGTTTTCTGCTATATCTCAGCCTTATGATTACCTGCACAAGTTATGCATTTTATTTGTGTTTTCCAGTTTCTCATGTAAATAAGTCTTCTAATGTTACAGTAGAGCACACGTTTAGTGATCTGCCTCCTCATGAACTCTCTTATCGTCTTGCTATGCGTAATAATTCCTTTATCCGCATGTTACATTATTCACACCAGACCAGCAATGCCACTAATTGTTGGGTGTGTGGTCGACTCCCCCCTTTCCAGACACCGAAGGGAGTTCTGCCACTCTTTCCTTACCCATTTTCACATAATGGTTCGTGTGGAGCATGGTCCACGTTAACGTCATCCTCAACAGATATGTCTTTTCTTAACAGTACATGTTTTCCAGACAAGCAAGGTCTTCCCCATAGAACAGGGTTAGATCTAGAAAATGAAGTTTATAATTTGGGTAATTATTCTTCGAATTTCATGGTCCTGAATGTTCAGTCTGATACTACTCCAGACTTACCTGCTATGTCAGTATTACCAGTAAAAGGTGAATTATGTGTCCGAAAGAATGGTTCCGTACATGTAGGCCATAGTGATTGTACTACTATTGTCAAGTATAGTGACAGTGGGAAATCTATTTTCAAAGCTTCACGTCATTCTTATTTTGTTTGTGGTCAGACCGCATATGTTCGTCTGCCCCTCGATTGGGAGGGAACCTGTTACATTGCCTTCCTACTGCCACCAGTTTTTCTAGCCCCACCTGACTACCATAGGAATTCCCACCTAGTACATATCAGACACAAGAGAGACCTCCCGATTGTCGATTATACTGAAACTGCTCTAGAACAATATATAGATATCAATAAAGGTGTCTTCCCCTATTTAGGTACTGTCGTGAATAGTAAACTGATACGTAGATTAACCAGAACACTTGAAGCAGTAGTGATTGAGACTACCTCTGCTCTAGGTAACTTAACCGAAGAGCAATCCTTTATGAGAATTGTCGTGCTCCAGAATCGTCTCGTCCTTGACGTCATACTGGCCGATAGGGGCGGGGCATGTAGAGTCATCGGATCTAGTTGCTGCATTTTCATTCCTAATAACGCGCCGTCTGTTTATTCAGCTATAACCAGACTCCATAAAATTGCCCATATGTTACACCAAGATCCAGGCACCTGGACATGGTCCGGTTGGTTCTGGAATATGATTTCCGTCTGGGGATGGAAAGTGTTGTCCTTTCTAGGTATTGCAGTAGCGATCATATTCGGTTGCTGCCTCTGTATACAATGTGGCCCTGCGATTTGTGGCATTTGTGCTACCTCTTGTATTCCTAGTCCCGAGTCCCGTTCAAAAATCCAGTTCCAAGACAATTCGAGACGAGCAAATGATACTGTATGAAATGATAGATGGTATCATGAATATTGATGTTTCCTGATGGAAACGTAGTGACAAGGAGGGAATGTGGAAAAGTAAATTTTGCCATGTTCTGTGTCCCTACGTGTCCTCCATCTTATGTTATGTGTGCATGATTAATATGCATATGTATTCCCCATGTTTGATTAAAGACGCAATTACAGTTGTGTCCATCTCTAGTATGCCAGTTTCCAGTTCTCGTGAAAGCTACGAGTATTAGGCCTATGTAAAGTTGCGTTGCCACGTTTCTCAGTGTGCACGTTATTTCATTGTAAAGTCCCCGTTTCTAGGCCTCAAAAGGGCCCGGACACCAGATTCAGCTCCTGTCTCCTGAGCCCTCGCTGAGGAGCGATACAGCCCCCACCTGTATTCCTGACCCTTCACTTACTTCCTGCCTCACAGTGCCCGGCTCAGCCTGGCTCTGCCTACGAGTCTGCCAAGAGTATGTTATGATTCTAGTTATCAGTCCAGCCCTCCTTCTCTGCATTCCTAAGCTACTGAATCGCATCAATAGTTTCCGTCATTGTCTAGCCTTTACGTCTCCATGTAAGAGAAATACTGCATTTAATGGTCATTTAATATTCCTCAACACGCACTACATGTAGAATAATGCATGCTCCAGTCTTAGAGTCTGTTAGCCTCTCCCCTCCTGACTCTTAGTTTATATCAACATGTCCTCTAAACATTAGATACTAGATAGGGTTTAGGTACATGTCGCCCTGACTCTCCAGACTTCAGTCTCTACTCCTAGCGCAGAGTTCATAGCCCCCAGCTTCTCCTAGTAACACGTCATTGTCAGTTTGCACGCACCATTAGGTTAGAGGTCCCGGCTCCTTAGGTAGCCCCCTCCATGTTTCCGCCCCATTTATGACATATTCTGTTACGTTTACATCACATGTCTATGTATACGCCTCCTGTTACACCCACTTTCACCCTTATCTTTCGCGACTGCTATTGACCACACCCACTGCTCCGCCTACTGTATTCACTGTAATGCAATTGTTTTAGTATATATATGTTGTACATTGTTATTAAAGTTAGCGCGCTCATCCCAGATTCAGCCCAGGCAGCTGCCGGGCCCTGTCATCCTATTCCTGTGCAGGTTGTCCTGTTCCTGTCCTTTATGCTGTATTAAACCTGCAAACTCCTACTACCTCGAATCTTGACTCTTATTTATTGAGCTATCTGTTATTCATATGTCCAGTCAAACCTAGATCCGGTATTATTTATTTATATACCACAGGGCGATGAAGAGGCGTTCATCCAGGTTTCTGTAAGGAAGGCGATGTCCGGTGAAGCAGAGTCGAGTAGGTCCCAGAGTTCTGTGGCGTGTCTGTGGATCGAGCGGGTGTTCAGTAGGATGCACTTCAGGTGGTTGGGGTCGGAGCTGTGTTTGGAGTTAGTGGAATTGGTGGGGGTTTTGATGCAGGCGAACTTGCAGGAGTGGCAGGCGAAAGGGCCGTGGGTGCGTCCTGGGGCAGCCTCGTAGCATTGTGAAGTGCGTCCGGGATTAAGGGCTAGGAGGGTGGCGGAGTCGTACGATATGCGGGATGAGTGCGGTTTGTGGGGGCCAGGGGGTCTGGCGCTGGGTGCGGTCCAGGCGCGGACGGGCGTAGACGGGCTTACCTTTGGCGCACCTTCGGCGCGCATGGGGCGCGACCGCTGCGCATGAACGCTGCGTGAAAAAGCATCTGACATATGCGGATGGTGGAGGGTGAGGTGGGAGGGAGGGTCAGCTGGGAGGCGGGGGGCGGGGTGGAGATCAGGGCAGGGAGGCTCAGACAACAACAAACCAAACAAAATGGCTGCAAGCCAATAATCAATTTGGGCTGGGGTACGATAGGCGAGTGCACGAGGCTGATGGTGGTGGCTTCGGCAATTTAAAGCAGCAGGCAGCTGGACTAGCGCACCCTGGCAAAAAGCGCTGCTATCATGTAAATCTTAGCGGAAAGCAGATAAATTATGCAGGCTATCAAGTAGGTTCCGATAATTATGCAGGCAATCGTATTCTATTCAATAAGTTCTGCAGGCTCAAGTAGTGCAGTGCGAGATCGCTACTGTACCCGGGCAGGTGAGACGGTATTCTATCAGTTGTCATTCTCTAGATGCGGTATTCTGTCACTAGTACTTCATTCTCTAGAGGTGAAATTATGTCAATAGTCATTCTCTCGAGACCAGTGATCTTCCAGCTTCTTAACACTGCCCCCCCCCCCCAGTAAAAAAAAAATACTCAGGTGGGGGGGCCTCACTTTTTTCACAGTTCTTCTGCTAAATGGACAATCCCCCCTGAGATCACTTAAGGCCCCTCCAGGGGGGCCCACCCACCAGTTGGAAGACCTCTGCTCTAGAGGCTGTATGCTGTCAATAGTCAGTCCCTAGATGTGAGACAGAGCACTGAAACTTTTCAGACACTCACCCCCAGTCACAGATCTGTGTTGAATCATTGTTTAGCTCACATTGCCACCCCAGTACAGCCCCAGCAATATACCAATCAGTCTTGACCCTAGCTTTATTCCAGTGGCATGGAGAGCACTGGCCGTCCCACTCAGGGTGTCAAATGTAAAAAGAACAATTGTTGCACAGAATGCAGAACAATGTCAAGCATTCACCCCCAGTCACAGATCTGGGTTTAATCCATCTTTATTTTGCTCACCAAGCCACCCCAGTTCAGACATGGCCATATGCAAATCAGTCTTGACCCTGTGCCTCATTGGAACAGTCCAGCCCGAACTGCTAAGCCATGTCTTCCCTGGACCGGAAACAAGCTTCCTATGACCGGTTTCTGGCATCCAGCCATCTTCAGCCCGGCTTGCTTGAATCCAGTGGCAAAGTGAGCACGGGACTCATGTCTGAGCATACCCTGCCACACTTATGGCGGCCAAAAGCGGTACAAAAGGGGGTGGTGATGGACTGAGCATCTGAACCAATCAAACACTCACACCCAGTCAACAGATCTGGGTTTAATCAATCACCGTTCTTTAGCCCACTCTGCCACCCCAGTTCAGACATGGCCATATGCAAATCAGTCTGACCCTGTGCCTCATGGGAACAGTCCAGCCCGAACTGCCAAGCCATGCCTTCCTTGGACCGGAAACAAGCCTCCTAAGACCGGTTTCTGGCATTCCAGCCGTCTTCAGCCAGGCTTGCTTGAATCCAGTGGCAAAGTGAGCAAGGGACTCACGTCTGAGCATACCCTGCCAACTTAGGGCGAACAAAGCGAGACAAAAGGGGGTGGTGATGGACGGAGCATCTGAACCAATCAAACACTCACACCCAGTCAACAGATCTGGGTTTAATCCATCACCGTTCTTTAGCCCACTCTGCCACCCCAGTTCAGACATGGCCATATGCAAATCAGTCTGACCCTGTGCCTCATGGGAACAGTCCAGCCCGAACTGCCAAGCCATGCCTTCCCTGGACCGGAAACAAGCTTCCGAGGACCGGTTTCTGGCATTTCAGCCGTCTTCAGCCCGGCTTGCTTGAATCCAGTGGCAAAGTGAGCAAGGGACTCACGTCTGAGCATACCCTGCCACACTTATGGCGGCCAAAAGCGGTACAAAAGGGGGTGGTGATGGACGGAGCATCTGAATCAATCAAACACTCACACCCAGTCAAAAGATCTGGGTTTAATCCATCACCGTTCTTTAACCCACTCAGCCACCCCAGTTCAGACATGGCTATATGAAAATCAGTCTGACCCTGTGCCTCATGGGAACAGTCCAGCCCGAACTGCCAAGCCATGTCTTCCCTGGACCGCAAACAAGCTTCCGAGGACCGTTTTCTGGCATTCAAGCCATCTTCAGCCCGGCTTGCTTGAATCCAGTGGCAAAGTGAGCAAGGGACTCATGTCTGAGCATACCCTGCCAACTTATGGCGAACAAAGTGGTACAAAAGGGGGTGGTGATGGACGGAGCATCTGAACCAATCAAACACTCACACCCAGTCAACAGATCTGGGTTTAATCCATCACCGTTCTTTTGCCCACTCTGCCACCCCTGTTCAGACATGGCCATATGCAAATCAATACGATTCAAAAAGGGGGTGGTGATGGACAGAGTATCTGAGTTAATCAGAACACTCCTACCCAGTCAACAGATCAGGGCTTGATCCATCACCGTTTTTTAGCTCACTGCACCATCCCAGTTCAGAACCTGGCTACATGCAAATTAGTCTGTCCCTGGCCCAGTGCATCATGGGAACAGGGCAGACCAAACTACCAAGCCAATTCTTTACTGGAAAGGAAACACGCTTCCGGGGACCGGTTTCTGGCATTACAGCCGTCTTCGGCCCGGCTTGCTTGAATCCTGATGGTGCAGTGAGCAAGGGACTCACATCTGAGCATACAGATCTGGGTTTAATCCATCACCGTTCTTTAGCCCACTCTGCCACCCCAGTTCAGACATGGCCATATGCAAATCAGTCTGACCCTGTGCCTCATGGGAACAGTCCAGCCCGAACTGCCAAGCCATGCCTTCCCTGGACCGGAAACAAGCTTCCGAGGACCGGTTTCTGGCATTTCAGCCGTCTTCAGCCCGGCTTGCTTGAATCCAGTGGCAAAGTGAGCAAGGGACTCACGTCTGAGCATACCCTGCCACACTTATGGTGGCCAAAAGCGGTACAAAAGGGGGTGGTGATGGACGGAGCATCTGAATCAATCAAACACTCACACCCAGTCAAAAGATCTGGGTTTAATCCATCACCGTTCTTTAACCCACTCAGCCACCCCAGTTCAGACATGGCTATATGAAAATCAGTCTGACCCTGTGCCTCATGGGAACAGTCCAGCCCGAACTGCCAAGCCATGTCTTCCCTGGACCGCAAACAATCTTCCGAGGACCGTTTTCTGGCATTCAAGCCATCTTCAGCCCGGCTTGCTTGAATCCAGTGGCAAAGTGAGCAAGGGACTCATGTCTGAGCATACCCTGCCAACTTATGGCGAACAAAGTGGTACAAAAGGGGGTGGTGATGGACGGAGCATCTGAACCAATCAAACACTCACACCCAGTCAACAGATCTGGGTTTAATCCATCACCGTTCTTTTGCCCACTCTGCCACCCCTGTTCAGACATGGCCATATGCAAATCAGTCAGACCCTGTGCCTCATGGGAACAGTCCGGCCCGAACTGTCAAGCCATGTCTTCCCTGGACCGGAATCAAGCTTCCCAGGACCGGTTTCTGGCATTACAGCCGTCTTCAGCCGGGCTTGCTTAACTCCAGTGGCAAAGTGAGCAAGAGACTCACGTCTGAGCATACCCTGCCAATTTATGGCGAACAAAGCGGTACAAAAGGGAATGATGGACGGAGCACTGAAACTTTTCAGACACTCACCCCCAGTCACAGATCCGGGTTGAATCCATCTTGACTGGACACAGACAACGTGCCTGAACTGCTAAATTGTGACCCGTGTACCAGATCCCAGATCAGGTCGAGGAATAGCTGCAAGGATCTGGCGGGATCCGGCGGGATCCCCCTACTTTCCAGCACTGGACGGGCAGGAGCCTCATGATCAGGACCCCTGACCCGCGTCTTGTGTTTCTATGAAGAATCAACCCTGGAACCAAATTAATTTGGAAACTTCAGAAGAAGCCGGCCTGCAGCCCTGACAGAGAGGGGGGTCCTCGACCCTTTCACCAGAGAGCTCCTGAAAGAGAGTTTCTCATCTGCATCCTCTGCTTCTTTGCTCTGGTTCTTTTGTTGTTTTTTTCACGTATGAGATTTACATTTTTGGATCACCGGTTGGGTCTTCAGTAGGCCTGGGTGGTAAATTACGTTCCGCTCGCGGAATTTGTGGAATTTGGGTAATTTTGCGTTCCGTGGAGAACGCGAAATTGCCCAAAATTCTGCCTTCCGCGACTTTGCGAAATTTTTTACTTGTTCGCGTTCTCAAATGCGTGTTCGCGACATATTTTCCCCGAGTATGCAAACAGCGATTGAGAAGAGTAAAAAAAGCATCGCGAACAAGCAATTCCGCTTGTTCGCAGAATTTCTGTGTGTTCGCGGAGATTTTTTACCGTTTCGCGGAGATTTGCGTAACGCGATTACGCAAATTCCTTCCACCCCTAGTCTTCAGTCGTTCCTGGACCACAAGAAACCTCCAGGCTCCTGCAGTGTCGGTGTCTAGAAGTGAGGAATGGTTTGCACGTGAACTAGATCATAGTGAGTTTACACAAGCAGAATGGATCCCCCAGTGGTGCACCTGAGATCCTGATGGGCCTGGGCACCGGAGGGGCTAAGACCCGCCCAGGGACCTGTGAACAGCGAGCCGCCACCGCGTGGCTAGGTTTGCATTGGCCAGATACATACATTCATCAATACATAGATTCATACATTCATCAATACATAGATTCATACATTCATCAATACATAGATTCATACATACGTAAATACATATATACCCACACAGACTCATACATGTATTCACTCATGCATACATTGAACTTCCAACCTTTTACCGGGTTATCTGACGCAGGAGCTGGAGCAGGTGAAACTCGCAGGCAGGTCAGTTCTTGGGTCTGGCCGGATGGCACAGTCGTCGCCAGACCTTATTTGATCAACCAGAGTACCACAGAGAGCGGCTTGGACCCGCCCACCTGTAGATTGACCTGGGGACAGGACGTGATTGGGCAGAAGAGGCCCGTTATTTCCGGTACAGAGCGGCAATTCTCTGGAATTCTCTGCCCCCCATATTCGTGGCCTTAACAACCTTACTGATTTTAGGAAAACTATTAAAACCTTTCTTTTTCCCAATGTGTAGCCCGCTGTGTGTATTACTGCCACTGGATTGTTACTAGCGCCGGGACGCCCCTTGGCTGGGGCAGCTGTCGCGCTCTACAAAATAATAAAATAGAAATAGGCGTGCTTCCACTGAAAAGACTGCTTGCATTGCACTTTGACCTTGTGACAAAGCATATCATATGTACGACTGAGTTTTTGCAGCAAATAGGCCTGATCTGTTTATTATGAAACATAAAGAAAGATAAAGGCACGAAGCCTGACATATGTATTATGAAAGTTACCGCCGATCCCTTTAAGGGAGGATTGCTGTTACGCTGTATAAAAGCCGGCAGACAAAGGTTTGTCACACGGCATCTCACAGATTACCGCAGTCGCCAATGGTTTTGGAGTTATGAGAACAATGGAGCGGTGCACTCTGAAGTGCGTATAACCAGCCGCGGCCCGTGGAGGGAGTTCGGTGGGGCAGGGAGGTGGTGCGGGGGAGGGGCAGGGTAGACAGTGGTAAACAACGGAATATGGATAATTGCAGGTAAGTAAACAATTTAATAAATAAAACGAATTTCGTAGCGCAGCATGCTTCGCAAAATGAAGCTCGATCAGTGTCTTCGTTGCAAAAATATATACATCTTTATTTCCAACAGTCCATAGGATTTGCGCAATACATCAGCCAACGTGTTTCGTTCTAGGTTGAACTTTGTCAGGGCTGAAAAAAGTGTAACATAAATAATATGAATACACCAATTATGTGACACATAAAATATATAATGAATCAAAACCGGAGAGCAACCTTGTATCTATAGTAAATAAGACACTGGTAACAAACTGGTCGTGCATGATGGAAATACATAATACATCTGCTGGGTAGTGACAAATACAACACAGTACAAAACATCTAGTTCTATCTAATATATTAGTTGCAAAACACTAAAAGACAAAAACGAAGGTTGGGATAACTGAACAGAACATGTAACAGTTAAAAAATATGCTGCCACCTGCGTTAGCAACACTACAGTTACAACCTCAAAACTTATCCTTCAGTAATTCTATAAAGGTGACTCCAATTTGATCAGAATAATTAAGAGCAATTAGAACATTGGAATGCTGGGAGCTCCATTGGAAACAATGGAGTGCTCCGGGCTTATAATGGCTGGTAGAAGCCTGGAGCTCTGACATTCCAATGTTTCTTTGTTCACAGCTCTGGCTGTGAACAAAGGCTTCAAGGACCCTGAGGGGATTCAATCCCCTTACGCTCCGATAAGACTTTGTTTTTTTTGTTAGAACATCCTGTCCTCTACTGGCTGAATGTTATAATATCCTGATAGCCCTTCGTAGCTGGGCTATACCGGCTATTAAAGTCCCTCTCCCTTGTTAAAGGCCCGAGCCGAGGGCCTTTAATAGCCGGTATTGCCCTCTACGGCGGGCAATCAGGCTATATTTTGTCCTAGTTATACATTAGTATCTTACTGATATGACCCAGGTTAATGAAATATAAAAAAGGTAGAGAAAGGGTAAAGGGCGGGAACACAAAGGGGCCTGTAACTGATTATAGAAAGTATTTGATTTCTTAATTATTAAAATATTTTAATTCTTGGTGAAATATTTCAACACACGGTGATGAGTATTTTGGATCTCTATTTGCTGAATTTTAGGTAGTATGAGAACGCCCAGAGTGTTACTGGATGAGTACCGTGAAAAGAAGTGCCGCACAGTCCATAAAAGCGACCAAAATAAGAGGGGAGGTGTGCCTCTCTGTTGCGAAAGTAAGGACAAAACCTGCGTATGGTTAAGATGTAACTCCACTGAAATCAACATTCGGTCCAAAAGTGGATTAGTGGGATGTGCCCTCAACCCCCCATAAGTGAGAGCAGTCGCGTACATTCCAGCAATCAGTGAAACTAGGGGATATCCATCAATTTGAGTTGAAATAAAGTGATCAGAGGCAGGCTTAATAATTTATCCAAACAACACATGATGTTAAAAAATGTATGGAAAAACCCCGGGCATCACTTCCGCAAAACGGGCGGGGCCGTGTCGGCCATTGGCCGACGGCAGCACTGGGCAGGTAGTGCTGCCGTCGGCCAGGTTGTTAAGGTCCAGAAGCCACATACACTCAACCCCTCTGGACTCCATCCATGGCAGGGCGAGATCGGCGTTCAGCACACCTTGCACCAGTGACCAGGCGCAGAACGCGGGGCACCTGTGCTGGTGACTTGCTACACAGGGTCATCTGACGGAAGCCGATTCAAGAGCGCGATAATATCACGGGCTGTGTTTGCTGGTCATGCTTTGATTGTTGGTGCTTGAGACGGGTGTGCTGGTTTTAGACCTGGATGAATCAGAGGTGAAACACAGGCATATATTTTTATTTTATTTTACAGAGTTTTATATAGCGCGAACTTGACCCGAAGGTATCGGGTATCAGAGCGCTTTACATAGCACCAGTTGCGTTACATGAGCACACATTCATTTTTATTTTTTGCAAGGCATGGGAAGGTTAAGTGATTTGCCCAGAATCACAGGATGTTCAGCGTCGTTGCCGAGACTCGAACCCAGTTCCCCAGATTCGAGGTCGACCGCCCTAGCCGTTAGGCCAACTCCTCTATGTAATGGAAGCCGCTTGGAAGGCATCTGGGGCCTCATTTATGAGAAGTGACGCATCGCTGCGTGAAAACAGCGATGCTTCACTTTTCAATGCGCCCTTATTGTGACACTGATGATGCGTCATATTTACAGTATGACGCATCATGTCGCAAGGAGTTACAGATACGTCAGTATTTCTGACGTACCTGTATGGCGCAAAAGTGGCGCATTGCTGGAGTGTGTCACAAAAGTGACGCAACTCCAGCAATGCGTCCTTTCACATGGGGCAAGCCCCATGTGAAAGGGCCTGCGTCAGTCTTACGCCTGCTGTGAGGCAGGCGTAAGAAATTGACGCATTTGCGTCCTAAAAGTGACGCAGTGAAATCTCACAGATTTCACTGCGTCACTTCTATGACCCTTTCTTGCGTCAATACGCCCCCCTTGCATACATTACACCTGGCGCAGGTATAATGTGGCGCAGGGGTTTACAAAGTGACGCATCTACCTAGATGCATCACTTTGTAAATATGGTGCAACAAGGCGCATTTTTTACGCTGCTGGTGCGTCACAAAAAGTGACGCACCGGCGGCGTAAAAGTGACGCACAGCCTCATAAATGGTATTCTAGCTTGGGTTCAGACCGACTGTAGATGGGTTTAGACTTTAAAAACTAAAAAACGAAACATTCCATAAACAGAGAAGTAGGACTACCATTTATCTTCAGTCAAGGGGCGCAGCACTCACCGACATAGAAAGCCCAGACTCCCAAACATTACGGGAAATGAAATTCATCTGTGACAGCCAGCACCATCTGGATTAAATAAATCGCTGTTTGCTCCTGGCCGGGAACTCTCGTTGCACGTGAACACGTGAACACATGGCTCCCTCTGAGATCAGTCGACCCTCTGAAAACAGATGTGTGCCAAATTTTCTAAAATTTGCCAGGACAAATCTTGAAAACCTCGAGAGGTCCTAGCAAATCGAAGGCATCAGGGCTCCCTTCTTGAGTAGTTTACTGCGCGTCATGGGTGGCTCTAGGCTCATGGCGGCCCTGGGCATGGAGCGTAGGTAGGGGGCCCCGGAAGAGGGGGTCCGTGCGGGGCGGAGCGCGGAGGCCAGTGAAGAGGGGGTTCAGGGTGTTTGGAAGTGGATCAGAGCCGGAGGCCGCCAAATCCCACGCAAATATGTATCCATCCTCAGAGGATTATTATATTAAGGATATATATTGGTGTGGTGGCCCCTGGGGCTTGGTGGCCCTGTGCAGGTGCACAGTTGCACATGCCTAAGGCTGCCCCTGTGGGAGCGTTGCTTGCACACAGTCTCACCACTGACAATCGCTCGGGTAGCATTCCAACTCATTATTTTTCACCCGCTGTAGACATCGCCCACTTCATGCAAATCTGGGCTGACCCAGTGGTGTAGCTAGCCCTTTGGCCGCCCTTGGTGGTCCCTGAGTTTGCTGGCCCGCAGTGGCCAGAGTGAAGAGCAGCAGGCGGGTGTGCTGGTGAGATCTCCGTTTCGTTTGCCGCCCCAGGGCGGCCGATGAAGAGCGGTGGGAGGGAGTGCCCGTCCCGAGACTGCAGGTAAGAGCAGTGGGAGGCCGCCACCCCAAAACTCGTGCCGGCCGGGCGGAACACCCCCATCCTTGCTACGCCACTGTGCTAACCCAACCTTCTAGCCTCCCGAGAAAACGCCTGATGTCCTGTACGGCCAGTCCGGCCCTGAATTTACCGCTGCTAACCAGTAGTAAAGTGCTTGTGCTGCTTTTTTATTCGAGGTTTAATTGGGTCTGCACTCTGCATAGTAAATATCAAAGTCAGAATATTGAGGGTATTAAATATACCAGACAAAAAAAAAATATATATATTGAAAGGTAAGTCTAGATTTTCGATACCTCCCTCCACATATACGTACATACCTACGCAGTGCTTATGCTTTCAAGGTACTAGATGTGGAGTTGGAAATAGTAACTCTATGCTTCCCTATGTGCACTTACCCTTCGATATTTTGTCCCTCGCTGGTGTGTCCTCGATATTCTTGTATGTCAACATTCTTCACAACAACAGTGGGCCCGATTCACAGAACTAACTTAAGACAAAATCCTAAACTTACTACTTTTGGTATTCACAGAAGGCATTTAGTAGTAGTAAAGTTAGGATTTTGCCTTAAGTTTGTCTTAAGTATTTCTTAAGTCTGTCTTAAGTTTGTCTTAAGTCTGTTTTAAGTTTGTCTTAAGTCTTTCTTAAGTCTGTCTTAAGTCTGTCTTAAGTTTGTCTTAAGTTTGTCTTAAGTTTGTCTTAAGTCTGTCTTAAGTTTGTCTTAAGTCTGTTTTAAGTTTGTCTTAAGTCAAACTTAAGACAAAATCCTAACTTTACTACTACTAAATGCCTTCTGTGAATACCAAAAGTAGTAAGTTTAGGATTTTGTCTTAAGTTAGTTCTGTGAATCTGGCCCATTGAGTCTACAATCGTTGAATTGTCATACTTCTGAATGGTATATCTAACTTGCCTGTATGTCCCTAGTATAGGTTTCAAAATGGATCCTGGTCCTGGAAGTTAAATGCCATTGGTGAAGCTGCATCTGTTGTGTCATCGACAACAGTGGAAGCGCAAGCATGACTTCCGGTTTACCGCTGTATCCTGTTCGTAATAATGTAAAAAATGCACTGCGACCTGTCACAGTAAACCCATTTCACAGGTGAAAAACTCCTTTTTAAATATTAGTAAGTCACAACAGTGTAAGCTTTAAAAATTATTAAACCTTTATTTATAATAATTATTAAAAACCTAATTCAATGGTGAAGTCTGATTTTTAAAAAAACTTTAGGAAAAAGTAATTTTTAGAAAGTTACCTTTTCCTTGTTTGAAGTTCCTGTATGCTCTTAAGCAGTAGCATTGCCAGTGATTTCGTTCAGCAGGTGTGAAAACGGCGTGAAATGCCTCGCAGGAGCATACAATAGGCTGACCTCAATGGGCAGTGCTGAGTTCTCCGAACTCCATAGAACAACGAGGGTGGGGGCTGAGGGCATCCTTTATGACACTACACTGTTCATTGTGGTTACAGTGGCTGCCTCAACTGGATTTTAGTGTTAGATGTGTGAGGGCATGGGAAACAACCTTTACAACGCAATTTTTACAATGCACTACCATTACAACGACACTTTTACAACGCAACATCCATTACATCGCATGCCATTACAACGCAACCATTACAACGCATGACACTACAACACAACCATTACAATGCATGACACTACAACGCATACCACTACAACGCATGTCATTACAACGCAGTCATTACAACGCTTACCATTACAATGCATACCATTACCATCCAACACTTACCCTACTGTTGCACCCCCTGGAGTTAGAATAGTAATTTTTACCCCTAAGCTATCCAATACTTACCATACATGCAATGTAATGTTATGCGTTGTAATGGTATGCGTTGTAAAGGTGGTGTGCGTTGTAATGGAATGCGTTGTAAAGGTATTTTTTTTTAATTCTTTGTAATGGCATGCATTGTAGTGGAATGCGTTGTGATGGATGTTACGTTGTCAAAAATGTGTTGTAAAGGTATGCGTTGTAAAAGTATGCGTTGTAACATCATACAACCTGAGGGCACTAGGATTACCATACTACACTCCCCATTCACACACCTTTCACTCAGAGGCCAAGTTTAATGTGGACTAATACTTTTGCAGTAAGTCAAACAAAAGCTGCAGCAAAAGTGGATGGGGCAAGCCCTGGGAACTCTTACCCAATTGGCCGGGGCTTGCCCAGGAGTCATTCCCATCCACAAGCTAACACCAGGCGTAAACGTGGCACCTCTAGGCACCCAAGCTCAGAAGAGGACTGGACCTGCTGTCTGTGACCTGAGAGGAGCTCAGAAGGACTGGACTTGCTCTGTCTTGTACTCAGGACAAAGAAGTGGACTCCGAGGGTCAGTGGGCTGACCTCCTGTGTGGGTACAGGGGACCACAAGCTGCAAGAGAGCTTTTCCTGAAAGTACCCAGCTGACCAGTGACCACTGGACCTGGACTGGACCCCGCTGTTGACCTCTGCCTGGCACCCTGTGGGTCCCCGAGTGCCTCCCGCGAGGTCATGCAGGTCTTTAGCAGTGCACTTATTTGGTGGACTGAGGCATAACCCATTGGGCACGGCCGCGATTCTGCGCCTGTGCGGTGTTTTTCAAAGTGGGCGGGTTTATGACGGCCCCCAGCCGTCATCAGCACACGAGCCCCGTGATGCATGACGGCTGGGGGCCGTCATCAGCATTGAAGGGGTTAAAAGACTGAGGGCCTCGTACTGAGTTGGGCGGATGGGTTACCCCATCACAAACGTGACGGGTATCCAGTCCGCTTTATTACAAGTGCCGTAGGATACAATACACTTGTAACGTGGTGGAGGGGATATTCTGGGGTATTTGCCACGTCGTGACGCAATATCCCTTCCGCCAAACTCATAATCAGGCCCTAAGTCATTAGGTAAAATGTTTGACAACACAAACCTGATTGGTGCATCCCACCTGCACTCTCTCGCTGTCCGCCTGAGATAGCGCCGTGGTGCCGGTGTACCGCAACCCTCGACTATCATTCCCTATATCTTTTAAAACTCAAATCCGGGTTCCCTTCATTTGGTTTTTTGTAATATTTGTGCTGTTTTGTTTATTGAATTTGACTCTATTTTTCTTAATTAGTTTGAGAATGGTATTGTTTGTTTATCTTATTGTGTGCGCCTGCTTTATGTCGTGCAGTATGGATCTGGTTGTGTACGCCTGGTGGCCTGCTGCGTTTACCTTTTGGTTGTGTGCGCCTGCTGGGTTGTCTGTAGTGTGTACCTCCCTGGTGGCCTGTAGTGTGTACCCTTGGTTGTGTATATTTGCCTGGTGGCCTTTAGTGTGTACCCCTGGTTGTGTATATTTGCCTGGTGGCCTTTAGTGTGTACCCCTGGTTGTGTATATTGGCCTGGTGGCCTGTAGTGTGTACCCCTGGTTGTGTGCGCCTGGTGGCCTGCAGTGTGTACCCCTGGTTGTGTATATTTGCCTGGTGGCCTGCAGCGTGTACCCCTGGTTGTGTGTGCCTGGTGGCCTGCAGCGTGTACCTCTGGTTGTGTGTCCCTGGTGACCTGTAGTGTGTACCCCTGGTTGTGTGTCCCTGGTGGCCTGTAGTGTGTACCTCTGGTTGTGTGCACCTGATGGCCTGTAGTGTGTACCCCTGGTTGTGTGCACCTGGTGGCCTGTAGTGTGTACCCCTGGTTGTGTGCGCCTGGTGGCCTGTAGTGTGTACCCCTGGTTGTGTGCGCCTGGTGGCCTGTGGTGTGTACCCCTGGTTGTGTGTCTCTGGTGGCCTGTAGTGTGTACCCCTGGTTGTGTGCGCCTGGTGGCCTGTAGTGTGTACCCCTGGCTGTGTGCGCCTGGTGGCCTGTAGTGTGTACCCCTGGTTGTGTGCGCCTGGTGGCCTGTAGTGTGTGCCCCTGGTTGTGTGTCTCTGGTGGCCTGTAGTGTGTACCCCTGGTTGTGTGCGCCTGGTGGCCTGTAGTGTGTACCCCTGGTTGTGTGTGCCTGGTGGCCAGTAGTGTGTAACCCTGGTTGTGTGCGCCTGGTGGCCTGTAGTGTGTACCCCTGGTTGTGTGTGCCTGGTGGCCTGTAGTGTGTACCCCTGGTTGTGTGTGCCTGGTGGCCTGTAGTGTGTACCCCTGGTTGTGTGTCTCTGGTGGCCTGTAGTGTGTATCCCTGTTTGTGTGTGCCTGGTGGCCTGTAGTGTGTACCCCTGGTTGTGTGTCTCTGGTGGCCTGTAGTGTGTATCCCTGTTTGTGTGTGGCTGGTGGCCTGTAGTGTGTACCTCTGGTTGTGTGCGCCTGGTGGCCTGTAGTGTGTACCCCTGGTTAGGTGCGCCTGGTGGCCTGTAGTGTGTACCCCTGGTTGTGTGCCTGGTGGCCTGTAGTGTGTACCCCTGGTTGTCTGCGCCTGGTGTCTGCAGCGTGTACCTCTGGTTGTGTGTGCCTGGTGGCCTGTAGTGTGTACCTCTGGTTGTGTGCGCCTGGTGTCTGCAGCGTGTACCTCTGGTTGTGTGTGCCTGGTGGCCTGTAGTGTGTACCTCTGGTTGTGTGCGCCTGGTGGCCTGCAGAGTGTACCCCTGGTTGTGTGGGCCTGGTGGCCTGCAGGGTGTACCTCTGGTTGTGTATATTTGCCTGGTGGCCTGTAGTGTGTACGCCTGGTTGTGTGTGCCTTGTCTGCAGCGTGTACCCCTGGTTGTGTGTGCCTTGTCTGCAGCGTGTATCCCTGGTTGTGTGCCTGGTGGCCTGTAGTGTGTACCCCTGGTTGTGTGTCCCTGGTGGCCTGTAGTGTGTACCTCTGGTTGTGTGTCCCTGGTGGCCTGTAGTGTGTACCCCTGGTTGTGTGCGCCTGGTGGCCTGCAGCGTGTACCCCTGATTGTGTTTGCCTGGTGGCCTGTAGTGTGTACCCCTGGTTGTGTGTCCCTGGTGGCCTGTAGTGTGTACCCCTGGTTGTGTGCGCCTGGTGGCCTGCAGCGTGTACCCCTGGTTGTGTCTGCCTGGTGGCCTGTAGTGTGTACCCCTGGTTGTGTGTCTCTGGTGGCCTGTAGTGTGTACCCCTGGTTGTGTGTGCCTGGTGGCCTGTAGTGCGTACCCCTGGTTGTGTGTCTCTGGTGGCCTGTAATGTGTACCCCTGGTTGTGTGCGCCTGGTGGCCTGTAGTGTGTACCCCTGGTGACCTGTAGTGTGTACCCCTGGTTGTGTGCACCTGGTGGCCTGTATTGTGTACCCCTGGTTGTGTGTCTCTGGTGGCCTGTAGTGTGTACCCCTGGTTGTGTGAGCCTGGTGGCCTGTAGTGTGTACCCCTGGTTGTGTGTCTCTGGTGGCCTGTAGTGTGTACCCCTGGCTGTGTGCGCCTGGTGGCCTGTAGTGTGTACCCCTGGTTGTGTGTCCCTGGTGACCTGTACTGTGTACCCCTGGTTGTGTACGCCTGGTGGCCTGTAGTGTGTACCCCTGGTTGTGTGCGCCTGGTGGCCTGTAGTGTGTACCCCTGGTTGTGTGCGCCTTGTGGCATGTAGTGTGTATCCCTGGTTGTGCGTGCCTGGTGGCCTGCAGTGTGTCCCTCTGGTTGTGTGCGCCTGGTGGCCTGCAGCGTGTACCTCTGGTTGTGTGTGCCCGGTGGCCTATAGTGTGTACCCCTGGTTGTGTGTCTCTGGTGGCCTGTAGTGTGTACCCCTGGTTGAGTGCGCCTGGTGACCTGTAGTGTGTATCCCTGGTTGTGTGTGCCTGGTGGCCTGTAGTGTGTACCCCTGGTTATGTGTCTCTGGTGGCCTGTAGTGCGTACCCCTGGTTGTGTGCGCCTGGTGGCCTGTAGTGTGTACCCCTGGTTGTGTGTCTCTGGTGGCCTGTAGTGTACCCCTGGTTGTGTGCGCCTGGTGGCCTACAGCGTGTACCCCTGGTTAGGTGCGCCTGGTGGCCTGCAGCGTGTACCCCTGGTTGTGTGTGCCAGGTCTGCAGCGTGTACCCCTGGGTGTGTGCGCCTGGTGACCTGCAGGGTGTACCTCTGGTTGTGTATATTTGCCTGGTGGCCTGTAGTGTGTACCCCTGGTTGTGTGTCCCTGGTGACCTGTAGTGTGTACCCCTGGTTGTGTGCGCCCGGTGGCCTGCAGCGTGTACCCTTGGTTGTGTGTACCTTGTCTGCAGCGTGTATCCCTGGTTGTGTGCCTGGTGTCCTGCAGCGTGTATACCTGGTTGTGTGTGCCTGGTGGCCTGTAGTGTGTACCCCTGGTTGTGTTCGCCTGGTGGCCTGTAGAGTGTACCCCTGGTTTTGTGTGCCTGGTCTGCAGCGTGTACCCCTGGTTGTGTGGGCCTGGTGGCCGGCAGGGTGTACCTCTGGTTGTGTATATTTGCCTGGTGGCCTGTAGTGTGTACCCCTGGTTGTGTGTCCCTGGTGGCCTGCAGCGTGTACCCCTGGTTGTGTCTGCCTGGTGGCCTGTAGTGTGTACCCCTGGTTGTGTGTGCCTGGTGGCCTGTAGTGTGTACCCATGGCTGTGTGTCCCTGGTGGCCTGTAGTGTGTACCCCTGGTTGTGTGTGCCTGGTCTGCAGTGTGTACCCCTGGTTGTGTGCACCTGGTGGCCTGCAGGGTGTACCTCTGGTTGTGTATATTTGCCTGGTGGCCTGTAGTGTGTACCCTTGGTTGTGTGTCCCTGGTGGCCTGCAGCGTGTACCCCTGGTTGTGTCTGCCTGGTGGCCTGTAGTGTGTCCCCCTGGTTGTGTGTCCCTGGTGGCCTGTAGTGTGTACCTCTGGTTGTGTGCGCCTGGTGGCCTGTAGTGTGTACCCCTGGTTGTGTGCGCCTGGTGGCCTGCAGCGTGTACCCCTGGTTGTGTCTGCCTGGTGGCCTGTAGTGTGTACCCCTGGTTGTGTGTCTCTGGTGGCCTGTAGTGTGTACCCCTGGTTGTGTGCGCCTGGTGGCCTGTAGTGTGTACCCCTGGTTGTGTGTCTGTGGTGGCCTGTAGTGTGTACCCCTGGTTGTGTGCGCCTGGTGGCCTGTAGTGTGTACCCCTGGTTGTGTGTCCCTGGTGACCTGTAGTGTGTACCCATGGTTGTGTGTCCCTGGTGACCTGTAGTGTGTACCCCTGGTTTTGTGCGCCTGGTGGCCTGTAGTGTGTACCCCTGGTTGTGTGTCCCTGGTGACCTGTAGTGTGTACCCCTGTTTGTGTGCACCTGGTGGCCTGTAGTGTGTACCCCTTCTTGTGTGCGCCTGGTGGCCTGTAGTGTGTACCCCTGGTTGTGTGCGCCTGGTGGCCTGTAGTGTGTACCCCTGGTTGTGTGTCTCTGGTGGCCTGTAGTGTGTACCCCTGGTTGTGTGCGCCTGGTGGCCTGTAGTATGTACCCCTGGTTGTGTGCGCCTGGTGGCCAGTAGTGTGTACCCCTGGTTGTGTGTCTCTGGTGGCCTGTAGTGTGTACCCCTGGTTGTGTGCGCCTGGTGGCCTGTAGTGTGTATGCCTGATTGTGTGTGCCTGGTGGCCTGCAGCGTGTACCCCTGGTTGTGTGCCTGGTGGCCTGTAGTGTGTACCTCTGGTTGTGTGCGCCTGATGGCCTGTAGTGTGTCCCTCTGGTTGTGTGCGCCTGGTGGCCTGTAGTGTGTACCCCTAGTTGTGTGCGCCTGGTGGCCTGCAGAGTGTACCCCTGGTTGAGTGCTGTTAGAAAGGCGACCCGGGGGAGGCAGAAGATGTCTGACTGACCACCCCTAGGTCCACCCCTCCGTCGAGGAGTAGCCGAGCGTTGCCGAGAGGCCTCCTGGATGAGGGCCCCTCCTAGGATCGTACAGCAGAGTAATCACAACACTACAAACGGACACCACACAGGAGGTCAAGTTCCCAAGCTTTTATAAGTAATAACGGTTGAGGGTTCTTGGCAGTATATACAGCTGGATCGAGGGATCCGTAAAGTCTCGGACAAGGAGGGTAAAGTAGCGGGACAGTCTTACTCTGGGTGGAGGAAGGGATACCCTACGCACAGCTCTCAATCCTCGAGCTGGGGGGTTCCGAGAGGTTCGAGCCGCGGCGGCGCCAGCAGGCTAACAGGATGGTTCAGCAAGGTAGGCCGCGGCAGCGCCGGCAGGCTCTCAGATGGTTCAGCAAGGTAGGCCGCGGCAGCGCCAGCAGGCTCTCAGATGGTTCAGCAAGGTAGGCCGCGGCAGCGCCAGCAGGCTCTCAGATGGTTCAGCAAGGTAGGCCGCGGCAGCGCCAGCAGGCTCTCAGATGGTTCAGGTTACAGGAAGGATGAGTTCGTCTGGTGTTGGCCGTGACAGCGTCAGCAGGGCTTCCAGTCCAGGATACAACTGGCGTCCTACTTCGGGGCTGCCCCAGAAATAGGACGGAGGTCCTTTGATGTCCGGACCCTCGCGCCTGGGGGCCAGAGGGGCCGGGATGATGGTGTCCAGACACCCAGCAGGGGGGTGGAGCCAGCGCCCAGGGAGGCCGGGGGGCGATCGATACTAGCCGTCCGGGGACGGCTGGAGGGCCATCGAAACTCCTCTCCCTCAGGGATCTGTCGAGTGGCCACTCGACCACCTGGGTGGATCTTGGTGCCTCGATGTCGGGGCTTCGCTGGGGCCAAGGCCACGTGGTCGTGGTGTGGTGGGCCCAAGATGGAGTCCGGCACGGCCTCGTGCTTAGGTCGTGAGGGGCCTACGCTGGGGCCAGGCCGATGATGGGGACCCGGGATGGTAGTTGGATCTGTGGTGTTGGGGCGTGCAGGGTCGGGCCGAAGGGGCCGCCCGAGGTCCGGAGGAGGGCTGATGTCGTCCTGGGCCCGCCATGCGGGAGGGGTAGGACCACGACATGAGGCCGGGTCCAACACGCGTCCCCCCCAGCTGAAGGCAGGGGAGAGTCACCCATTTTCTTGAGGATTCTCCTCGCAGAGGCGGAAGAATCTGGACAGGCCGTCGGCATTGGCGTGGTCGTTGCCGGGGCGATGCTCCACAGTGAAATCCATCCCCTGCAGAGAAATGGACCAGCGCAGCAGTTTCGGGTTTTCTCCCCGCATCTGCATCAACCAACGCAGGGGTTGGTGGTCGGTCTGGACTCGGAAGTGGGTGCCGAAGAGGTAAGGCCGGAGCTTCTTGAGTGCCCACACCACGGCAAAGGCTTCCCTCTCGATGGTGCTCCACCGCTGTTCTCTTGCCAGGAGGCGTCGGCTGATGAAGGCCACGGGCCGGTCGATTTCTTCGGGGTTAACTTGGGACAGGACCGCCCCGATGCCGTGCTCCGAGGCGTCGGTTTGGACTACAAACTCTCTGCTGTAGTCGGGGGCCTGGAGCACAGGGGCGGTGCACATGGCAGTCTTTAAAGTCTCAAATGCGGTCTGGCACGCAGGGGTCCAGTGCACCTTCTCGGGTAATCTCTTTGAGGTCAGTTCGGTGAGGGGTCCCACAATGCTCCCGTAGTCTTTTATAAATCGCCGATAGTATCCGGTGAGCCCCAGGAAGGCTCGGACGGCAGTCTGGGTGACCGGGGGCTCCCAGGCCCGGATGGCGTCTACCTTTGGTTGGAGGGGAGCTACTTGACCGCTCCCTACTTGGTGCCCTAGATAGGTCACGGACCCTTGGCCTATCTGGCATTTGCTGGCTTTTATTGTCAGTCCGGCCCGCCGGAGGGCCGTCAGGACTTCCCAGAGGTGGGACAGGTGCTCATCCCAGTGAAGGCTGTACACCGCAATGTCATCTAGGTAGGCGGCGCTGTATTCCTCTAGTCCGGCCAGCACCTGGTTCACTAGTCTCTGGAAGGTGGCCGGCGCATTTTTCATGCCGAAGGGCATCACTTTGAAGTGATAGTGGCCATCTGGCGTCGAGAAGGCCGATCGCTCTTGTGCGCCAGGGGTAAGGCCGATCTGCCAATACCCCGCCGTGAGATCGAAGGTGCTGAGGTATCTGGCGGCCCCTAGGCGATCGATCAGTTCATCCGCCCGGGGGATGGGATGTGCGTCGGTCCTGGTGACTGCATTCAGTCCCCGGTAGTCAACACAGAACCGGAGCTCGGGTGCTGTTCCGGGGGAAGCGGCTTTCGGGACCAGAACAACGGGACTGGCCCAGGGACTGTTGGAGGGTTCGACTACCCCCAGGGCCAACATCTTGGCCACCTCGGATTGGATGCAGGCCCGAACCCGGTCGGGCACTCGAAAAGCTCGTTGTTTCACAGGGGGGCTGTCTCCGGTGTCCACATCGTGGACACACCACCGGGTGACCCCCGGCGTGAGGGAAAACAGATCCGCAAACTGCCCCAGCAGCTTCCGGCAGTCTTGTTGCTGCTCTGGGGTCAGGGTAGAGGAGAGCCGGACCCCTTCGAAGGAGCCGTCTTTCTCGGTGGTGCTGAGGAGATCTGGTAGTGGCTCGGAGTCGTCTTCAGCTCCGTCATCGGTCGCCAGCAGCAGACTCAGTTCAGTGCGTGCAAAGTGCGGCTTGAGCCGGTTAGCGTGTAGAACCCGGAGGGGGTTCCTGGGGGACTCCATGTCTACCAGGTAGGTGACGGGGCTCTTGCGCTCCATCACCTTGAAGCGCCCCGTCCATTTGTCCTGGAGGGCACACGGTTCAACCGGGGACATGACCCAGACTTGCTGGCCCGGCTCGAACTCGATGGACAAGGCGTTCTGGTCATACCAGCGCTTCATTTCCTCCTGGCTGGCCTCTAGGTTGGCCTCGGCAAGTTCCCTGAACTTCCGAGTCTGGTTGCGAAGCGTCAGGAGGTATCGGTAGACATCCGGTGGGGCATCTCGAACGGCGGTCTCCCAGCCCTCCTTGACCAGGCTGAGGGGGCCTCGGACCGGGTGCCCGTACAATAGTTCAAAAGGGCTGAACCCTAGGGACTTCTGGGGTACCTCTCGGTAGGCGAATAGGAGGCAGGGCAGCAGGACATCCCATTTGCGCCGGAGGGGCTCTTCTAGGCCCTTGATCATTCCCTTCAGTGTCCTGTTAAAGCGTTCCACTAGTCCATTTCCCTGGGGATGATACGGGGTGGTGAACTTATATGCGACCCCGCACTGTTGCCATAGGGACCGCATATGCTTCGAGATGAAGTTGGACCCCCGATCACTCACGACTTCGCGGGGGAAGCCGACTCGGGAGAAGATGCTCATGAGCGCTCGGCCCACCACGGGGGCCGTGATGGTTCGGAGAGGGATGGCCTCAGGATAGCGGGTGGCATGGTCCACCAGGACGAGGATGAAGCGGTGCCCCTGCGAGGTGCGAGGGTCCAGGGGCCCTACGATGTCTATTCCTACTCGCTCGAAGGGGGTGGTTACCACAGGGAACGGCTGGAGCGGGGCTTTGACTTTCCCCCCGCTCTTCCCGCTGGCTTGACTGGTCGGGCAGGTCCTGCAGTGGTTCTGTACATCAGTGCGCATCTTTGGCCAGTAGAAATGGGTCACCAGGCGGCTGTAAGTTTTGTCCTGCCCCAGGTGCCCGGCGAGGGGCACATCATGTGCTAAGTTCAGGAGGAAGTCTCTGAACCGGAGGGGTACAACCAGCACCCGGCCGGCCCCTAGCTCGGCAATCTTCTGCTCACTGTAAAGGAGGTGGTTGTCCCAGTAGACCCAGTGGGACCCCGCGGGGTCTCCAGCGGCTTGCGTAGCGGCTTGCTGTCGCATCCCCTCGAGGGAGGGGCAGGTTTTCTGTTCCTGCCGGAACTGTTCGCGGGTGGGGCCACCTTCTTGGCGCCATTGAGCGAGTTCCGGGAGGTGGTTGAGCTCGGTGAGACCTTCTTGGTCCGGCCCTTGGGGGCCGGGCTCGGTGTCGGCGTCCTCGGGGACGACGGGTGGTGGAGGTGCGGGCCATTCTGGCTCCTCGGTTGGAGCCTCCACCGCCGGGGCGGAGGCTCGGGCGGACATGGAGCGGGTGGTAGCACAGACCCACTCGGGAAGGCCTAGCATCCCCAGGTGCTCTCTTCATTCGACGCCAGCCCATGGGGAACTTTCCAGGTCGTTCCCAAGGAGGCAGTCCACGGGGGCATCGTCGCGGACAGTCACTTTCAGCACGCCCGACACACCCCCCCACTCGAAGGGGATGCGGGCCATCTGACACATAGTCTCGGAGTTATCTGCGGATCGGACTGGGCACAGGACGTTAGGAAGGGTCTGTTCCGGGGTCACCAGATGGCAGCGGACCGCTGTCACGCTGGCCCCAGTGTCACGGAGGGCTTCGGTCCGGCGACCATTGATAGTGACCCACTGGCGGTACTTCTGGGTGTTGCCGGGGATCGGCCCTCGGGGGATCATGTCGTGAGTACCCAGGCAGGCTAAGGTCATGGCGGCGGGCTCCCACTCGGCCTGCTCGTGGTCGTTGTCTTCTTCCTCACTTCTTTCTTCACCTAGGGCAGCTGCCGCGATCTGGCGGGCTGGGGACCCGGTGGTGCCGGGTCGCTGGTTCATCGGGCAGAGGGGGTCATTCGCATAATGACCCTGTCGCTGGCATCTGTGGCACGTAACGTTCGGGCGGGGCCCCGGCCTGGCTGGGGGGCCCCCTCTCCAGCCCAGGGTTGGCGACGTGGAGGTAGGGGATGACCCCTGGGGGGCGTCTCGACCCCGGCTCTGGCCTACTCCGCCACCTCGTGGTCGGTGGTTCCCCGGGGACCCCCGGCCGTAATCTCCCATCATGTTCCGGGGAACTCGGGTGCTCGCCCATCGGTCTGCCTCGACAGCGAGTTTTCGGGGCTCAGTCAATTTGCTGTCGAGGAGGTGCTGCCGGAGTTCGACGAAACAGTTATTGGACAGGTGTTCCCATAGAATGAGGTCGACTAGCTGCTGGTAGGTGGTGACCTGGCAGCCCCGAGTCCACCCCTCGAAGGCTCGACTGTAATAGTTCACGTATTCCACCCATGTGGTACCGGGGATTTTTTTGCAGTCTCGGAATCGCTGCCGGTACATCTCGGGGGTGAGTCCGTAGCGCGTGAGGAGGGCGGTCTTCATGTGCTCGTACGAGGTCCTCTCGGTATCAGGGAGCTCCAGCAGGGCGTCTCTCCCTTCGTTGATAAACTTCCCCCACAGGCCGGCACCCCAGTCCCTGAGGGGTACTCGATGGGCGGCCATGGCGACCTCGTAAGCTTTGAACCACTGCTGGATGTCGTCGTTCTTATAGTACTCTTTGACGACATCCTTGGGTATGTGCACCTTTGTGTCCACCGGGGGAGGTGAGGTCTTACCCCCGGAGGTGGCAGTCTCGTTTGCCTTGGCTTTAAATTCTAGTTCTTTGAGGACGCGCTCATGCTCGAGCAGGAGTTTCTTCTCCTCGAGGTCTCTTTGTCTTCGCTTTTCTTCTAGGTCTCCTTCTAGCCGTAGCTGCTCGAGGGCTAGCTTCCTTTCTGCCAGTTGGATCTCTCCTTCTTGTCTGAGTCGAGCAAGCTCCAGCTCGTGGAGCCGGTTCCTCTCTTGTTCTCGGGCGTCTTCGTGGGAGAGGCCCGTGTTTGGGTTCGCGGGTCTCTCTCCCGCTTGGTTCAGCTGAGCCTCCGGGCCTCCGTTCGGGCCCGGGTTATCTGTACTCGGAGGTGGCGCCTCGCCGGCGTCCACCCAGGCCTGCAGGGCCGATTTGAAATCTTCTTTGGTGCTTAAGCCAGTGGTAGCGATGCCTAGATCTTTGCAGAATTGCTTCAGCTCCTTGTGACTGTAGTCTTCCATTTTCTCCTTCTGTGCTCATGGTCGCAGTGGCTTTTTCTGGGTAGCGAGTGAATCACTCTCTGTACGATCTGCGTGGGCTCGGATCCCGGCGCTTGCTACCAATGTTAGAAAGGCGACCCGGGGGAGGCAGAAGATGTCTGACTGACCACCCCTAGGTCCACCCCTCCGTCGAGAAATAGCCGAGCGTTGCCGAGAGGCCTCCTGGATGAGGGCCCCTCCTAGGATCGTACAGCAGAGTAATCACAACACTACAAACGGACACCACACAGGAGGTCAAGTTCCCAAGCTTTTATAAGTAATAACGGTTGAGGGTTCTTGGCAGTATATACAGCTGGATCGAGGGATCCGTAAAGTCTCGGACAAGGAGGGTAAAGTAGCGGGACAGTCTTACTCTGGGTGGAGGAAGGGATACCCTACGCACAGCTCTCAATCCTCGAGCTGGGGGGTTCCGAGAGGTTCGAGCCGCGGCGGCGCCAGCAGGCTAACAGGATGGTTCAGCAAGGTAGGCCGCGGCAGCGCCGGCAGGCTCTCAGATGGTTCAGCAAGGTAGGCCGCGGCAGCGCCAGCAGGCTCTCAGATGGTTCAGCAAGGTAGGCCGCGGCAGCGCCAGCAGGCTCTCAGATGGTTCAGCAAGGTAGGCCGCGGCAGCGCCAGCAGGCTCTCAGATGGTTCAGGTTACAGGAAGGATGAGTTCGTCTGGTGTCGGCCGTGACAGCGTCAGCAGGGCTTCCAGTCCAGGATACAACTGGCGTCCTACTCCGGGGCTGCCCCAGATATAGGACGGAGGTCCTTTGATGTCCGGACCCTCGCGCCTGGGGGCCAGAGGGGCCGGGATGATGGTGTCCGGACACCCAGCAGGGGGGTGGAGCCAGCGCCCAGGGAGGCCGGGGGGCGATTGATACTAGCCGTCCGGGGACGGCTGGAGGGCCATCGAAACTCCTCTCCCTCCGGGATCTGTCGAGTGGCCACTCGACCACCTGGGTGGATCTTGGTGCCTCGATGTCGGGGCTTCGCTGGGGCCAAGGCCACGTGGTCGTGGTGTGGTGGGCCCAAGATGGAGTCCGGCACGGCCTCGTGCTTAGGTCGTGAGGGGCCTACGCTGGGGCCAGGCCGATGATGGGGACCCGGGATGGTAGTTGGATCTGTGGTGTTGGGGCGTGCAGGGTCGGGCCGAAGGGGCCGCCCGAGGTCCGGAGGAGGGCTGATGTCGTCCTGGGCCCGCCATGCGGGAGGGGTAGGACCACGACATGAGGCCGGGTCCAACAAGTGCGCCTGGTGACCTGTAGTGTGCACCCCTGGTTGTGTGTGCCTGGTGGCCTGCAGCATGTACCTCTGGTTGTGTGTGCCCGGTAGCCTATAGTGTGTACCCCTGGTTGTGTGTCTCTGGTGGCCTGTAGTGTGTACCCCTGGTTGAGTGCGCCTGGTGACCTGTAGTGTGTACCCCTGGTTGTGTGTCCCTGGTGGGCTGCAGTGTGTACCTCTGGTTGTGTGTCGCTGGTGGCCTGTAGTGTGTACCCCTGGTTGTGTGTCCCTGGTGGGCTGCAGTGTGTACCTCCGGTTGTGTGTCCCTGGTGGCCTGCAGCATGTACCCCTGTTTGTGTGTGCCTGGTGGCCTGCAGTGTGTACCCCTGGTTGTGTGTGCCTGGTGGCCTGCAGAGTGTACCCCTGGTTGTGTGCCTGGTGGCCTGTAGTGTGTGCCTCTGGTTGTGTGCACCTGCGTGTCTGCTGTGTGTACCTCTGGCTGTGTGCGCCTGGTGGCCTGTAGAGTGTACCCCTGGTTGTGTGTGCCTGGTGGCCTGTAGTGTGTACCTCTGCTTGTGTGCACCTGGTGGCCTGTAGTGTGTAACCCTGGGTGTGTGCGCCTGGTGGCTGCAGCGTGTATACCTGGTTGTGTGTGCCTGGTGGCCTGTAGTGTGTACCCCTGGTTGTGTTCGCCTGGTGGCCTGTAGAGTGTACCTCTGGTTTTGTGTGCCTGGTCTGCAGCGTGTACCCCTGGTTGTGTGCGCCTGGTGGCCTGCAGGGTGTACCTCTGGTTGTGTATATTTGCCTGGTGGCATGTAGTGTGTACCCCTGGTTGTGTGCGCTTGGTGGCCTGGAGTGTGTACCCCTGGTTGTGTTCGCCTGGTGGCCTGTAGAGTGTACCTCTGGTTTTGTGTGCCTGGTCTGCAGCGTGTACCCCTGGTTGTGTGCGCCTGGTGGCCTGCAGGGTGTACCTCTGGTTGTGTATATTTGCCTGGTGGCATGTAGTGTGTACCCCTGGTTGTGTGCGCTTGGTGCTCTGTAGTGTGTACCCCTGGTTGTGTGTCCCTGGCGGCCTGCAGCGTGTACCCCTGGCTGTGTGCGCCTCGTGGCCTGTAGTGTGTACCCCTGGTTGTGTGCCTGGTGGCCTGTAGTGTGTACCCCTAGTTGTGTGCGCCTGGTGGCCTGCAAAGTGTACCCCTGGTTGAGTGCGCCTGGTGACCTGTAGTGTGTACCCCTGGTTGTGTGCGCCTGGTGGCCTGTAGTGTGTATCCCTGGTTGTGTGTGCCTGGTGGCCTGCAGAGTGTACCCCTGGTTGAGTGTGCCTGGTGACCTGTAGTGTGTACCCCTGGTTGTGTGCGCCTGGTGACCTGTAGTGTGTACTCCTGGTTGTGTGCTCCTGGTGGCCTGTAGTGTGTATCCCTGGTTGTGTGTGCCTGGTGGCCTGCAGAGTGTACCCCTGGTTGTGTGCCTGGTGGCCTGTAGTGTGTGCCTCTGGTTGTGTGCACCTGCGTGTCTGCTGTGTGTACCTCTGGCTGTGTGCGCCTGGTGGCCTGTAGAGTGTACCCCTGGCTGTGTGTGCCTGGTAGCCTGTAGTGTATACCTCTGGTTGTGTGCACCTGGTGGCCTGTAGTGTGTACCTCTGGGTGTGTGCGCCTGGTGGCTGCAGCGTGTATACCTGGTTGTGTTTGCCTGGTGGCCTCTAGTGTGTACCCCTGGTTGTGTTCGCCTGGTGGCCTGTAGAGTGTACCCCTGGTTTTGTGTGCCTGGTCTGTAGAGTGTACCCCTGGTTCTGTGCGCCTGGTGGCCTGCAGGGTGTACCTCTGGTTGTGTATATTTCCCTGGTGGCCTGTAGTGTGTACCCCTGGTTGTGTGTCCCTGGTGGCCTGCAGCATGTACCCCTGGTTGTGTCTGCCTGGAGGCCTGTAGTGTGTACCCCTGGTTGTGTGTCCCTGGTGGCCTGTAGTGTGTACCCATGGTTGTGTGTCCCTTGTGGCCTGTAGTGTGTACCCCTGGTTGTGTGTGCCTGGTCTGCAGCGTGTACCCCTGGTTGTGTGCGCCTGGTGGCCTGCAGGGTGTACCTCTGCTTGTGTATATTTGCCTGGTGGCCTGTAGTGTGTACCCCTGGTTGTGTGTCCCTGGTGGCCTGCAGCGTGTACCCCTGGTTGTGTCTGCCTGGTGGCCTGTAGTGTGTACCCCTGGTTGTGTGTCCCTGGTGGCCTGTAGTGTATACCTCTGGTTGTGTGCGCCTGGTGACCTGTAGTGTGTACCCCTTGTTGTGTCTGCCTGGTGGCCTGTAGTGTGTACCCCTGGTTGTGTGTCTCTGGTGGCCTGTAGTGTGTACCCCTGGTTGTGTGCGCCTGGTGGCCTGTAGTGTGTACCCCTGGTTGTGTGTCTCTGGTGGCCTGTAGTGTGTACCCCTGGTTGTGTGCGCCTGGTGGCCTGTAGTGTGTACCCCTGGTTGTGTGTCCCTGGTCACCTGTAGTGTGTACCCATGGTTGTGTGTCCCTGGTGACCTGTAGTGTGTACCCCTGGTTGTGTGCGCCTGGTGGCCTGTAGTGTGTACCCCTGGTTGTGTGTCGCTGGTGACCTGTAGTGTGTACCCCTGGTTGTGTGCGCCTGGTGGCCTGTAGTGTGTACCCCTGGTTGTGTGCGCCTGGTGGCCTGTAGTGTGTACCCCGGGTTGTGTGCGCCTGGTGGCCTGTAGTGTGTACCCCTGGTTGTGTGCCTGGTGGCCTGTAGTGTGTACCCCTAGTTGTGTGCGCCTGGTGGCCTGCAAAGTGTACCCCTGGTTGAGTGCGCCTGGTGACCTGTAGTGTGTACCCCTGGTTGTGTGCGCCTGGTGGCCTGTAGTGTGTATCCCTGGTTGTGTGTGCCTGGTGGCCTGCAGAGTGTACCCCTGGTTGAGTGTGCCTGGTGACCTGTAGTGTGTACCCCTGGTTGTGTGCGCCTGGTGACCTGTAGTGTGTACTCCTGGTTGTGTGCTCCTGGTGGCCTGTAGTGTGTATCCCTGGTTGTGTGTGCCTGGTGGCCTGCAGAGTGTACCCCTGGTTGTGTGCCTGGTGGCCTGCAGGGTGTACCTCTGGTTGTGTATATTTGCCTGGTGGCCTGTAGTGTGTACCCCTGGTTGTGTGTACCTGGTGGCCTGCAGTGTGTACCCCTGGTTGTGTGCACCTGGTGGCCTGCAGGGTGTACCTCTGGTTGTGTATATTTGCCTGGTGGCCTGTAGTGTGTACCCCTGGTTGTGTGTCCCTGGTGGCCTGCAGCGTGTACCCCTGGTTGTGTCTGCCTGGTGGCCTGTAGTGTGTACCCCTGGTTGTGTGTCCCTGGTGGCCTGTAGTGTATACCTCTGGTTGTGTGCGCCTGGTGACCTGTAGTGTGTACCCCTTGTTGTGTCTGCCTGGTGGCCTGTAGTGTGTACCCCTGGTTGTGTGTCTCTGGTGGCCTGTAGTGTGTACCCCTGGTTGTGTGCGCCTGGTGGCCTGTAGTGTGTACCCCTGGTTGTGTGTCTCTGGTGGCCTGTAGTGTGTACCCCTGGTTGTGTGCGCCTGGTGGCCTGTAGTGTGTACCCCTGGTTGTGTGTCCCTGGTCACCTGTAGTGTGTACCCATGGTTGTGTGTCCCTGGTGACCTGTAGTGTGTACCCCTGGTTGTGTGCGCCTGGTGGCCTGTAGTGTGTACCCCTGGTTGTGTGTCGCTGGTGACCTGTAGTGTGTACCCCTGGTTGTGTGCGCCTGGTGGCCTGTAGTGTGTACCCCTGGTTGTGTGCGCCTGGTGGCCTGTAGTGTGTACCCCGGGTTGTGTGCGCCTGGTGGCCTGTAGTGTGTACCCCTGGTTGTGTGCCTGGTGGCCTGTAGTGTGTACCCCTAGTTGTGTGCGCCTGGTGGCCTGCAAAGTGTACCCCTGGTTGAGTGCGCCTGGTGACCTGTAGTGTGTACCCCTGGTTGTGTGCGCCTGGTGGCCTGTAGTGTGTATCCCTGGTTGTGTGTGCCTGGTGGCCTGCAGAGTGTACCCCTGGTTGAGTGTGCCTGGTGACCTGTAGTGTGTACCCCTGGTTGTGTGCGCCTGGTGACCTGTAGTGTGTACTCCTGGTTGTGTGCTCCTGGTGGCCTGTAGTGTGTATCCCTGGTTGTGTGTGCCTGGTGGCCTGCAGA
The DNA here is from genome assembly GCF_964261635.1 of Lissotriton helveticus. Taxonomy (NCBI): domain Eukaryota; kingdom Metazoa; phylum Chordata; class Amphibia; order Caudata; family Salamandridae; genus Lissotriton; species Lissotriton helveticus. The sequence goes on along the minus strand of NC_136067.1, from coordinate 32,402,031 downwards.
GTGTACCCCTGGTTGTGTGCCTGGTGGCCTGTAGTGTGTGCCTCTGGTTGTGTGCACCTGCGTGTCTGCTGTGTGTACCTCTGGCTGTGTGCGCCTGGTGGCCTGTAGAGTGTACCCCTGGCTGTGTGTGCCTGGTAGCCTGTAGTGTATACCTCTGGTTGTGTGCACCTGGTGGCCTGTAGTGTGTACCTCTGGGTGTGTGCGCCTGGTGGCTGCAGCGTGTATACCTGGTTGTGTTTGCCTGGTGGCCTCTAGTGTGTACCCCTGGTTGTGTTCGCCTGGTGGCCTGTAGAGTGTACCCCTGGTTTTGTGTGCCTGGTCTGCAGCGTGTACCCCTGGTTCAGTGCGCCTGGTGGCCTGCAGGGTGTACCTCTGGTTGTGTATATTTGCCTGGTGGCCTGTAGTGTGTACCCCTGGTTGTGTGTCCCTGGTGGCCTGCAGCATGTACCCCTGGTTGTGTCTGCCTGGAGGCCTGTAGTGTGTACCCCTGGTTGTGTGTCCCTGGTGGCCTGTAGTGTGTACCCATGGTTGTGTGTCCCTTGTGGCCTGTAGTGTGTACCCCTGGTTGTGTGTGCCTGGTCTGCAGCGTGTACCCCTGGTTGTGTGCGCCTGGTGGCCTGCAGGGTGTACCTCTGCTTGTGTATATTTGCCTGGTGGCCTGTAGTGTGTACCCCTGGTTGTGTGTCCCTGGTGGCCTGCAGCGTGTACCCCTGGTTGTGTCTGCCTGGTGGCCTGTAGTGTGTACCCCTGGTTGTGTGTCCCTGGTGGCCTGTAGTGTATACCTCTGGTTGTGTGCGCCTGGTGGCCTGTAGTGTGTACCCCTGGTTGTGTGCACCTGGTGGCCTGCAGGGTGTACCTCTGGTTGTGTATATTTGCCTGGTGGCCTGTAGTGTGTACCCCTGGTTGTGTGTCCCTGGTGGCCTGCAGCGTGTACCCCTGGTTGTGTCTGCCTGGTGGCCTGTAGTGTGTACCCCTGGTTGTGTGTCCCTGGTGGCCTGTAGTGTATACCTCTGGTTGTGTGCGCCTGGTGACCTGTAGTGTGTACCCCTTGTTGTGTCTGCCTGGTGGCCTGTAGTGTGTACCCCTGGTTGTGTGCGCCTGGTGGCCTGTAGTGTGTACCCCTGGTTGTGTGTCTCTGGTGGCCTGTAGTGTGTACCCCTGGTTGTGTGCGCCTGGTGGCCTGTAGTGTGTACCCCTGGTTGTGTGTCCCTGGTCACCTGTAGTGTGTACCCATGGTTGTGTGTCCCTGGTGACCTGTAGTGTGTACCCCTGGTTGTGTGCGCCTGGTGGCCTGTAGTGTGTACCCCTGGTTGTGTGTCGCTGGTGACCTGTAGTGTGTACCCCTGGTTGTGTGCGCCTGGTGGCCTGTAGTGTGTACCCCTGGTTGTGTGCGCCTGGTGGCCTGTAGTGTGTACCCCGGGTTGTGTGCGCCTGGTGGCCTGTAGTGTGTACCCCTGGTTGTGTGCGCCTGGTGGCCTGTAGTGTGTACCTCTGGTTGTGTGTCTCTGGTGGCCTGTAGTGTGTACCCCTGGTTGTGTGCGCCTGGTGGCCTGTAATGTGTACCCCTGGTTGTGTGTGCCTGGTGGCCTGTAGTGTGTACCCCTGGTTGTGTGTCTCTGGTGGCCTGTAGTGTGTACCTCTGGTTGTGTGCGCCTGGTGGCCTGTAGTGTGTACCCCTGGTTGTGTGGGCCTGGTGGCCTGCAGACTGTACCCCTGGTTGTGTGCGCCTGGTGGCCTGTAGTGTGTACCCCTGGTTGTGTGGGCCTGGTGGCCTGTAGTGTGTATCCCTGGTTGTGTGTGCCTGGTGGCCTGCAGCGTGTACCCCTGGTTGTGTGCCTGGTGGCCTGTAGTGTGTACCTCTGGTTGTGTGCGCCTGGTGGCCTGTAGTGTGTCCCTCTGGTTGTGTGCACCTGGTGGCCTGTAGTGTGTACCCCTAGTTGTGTGCACCTGGTGGCCTGCAGAGTGTACCCCTGGTTGAGTGCGCCTGGTGACCTGTAGTGTGCACGCCTGGTTGTGTGTGCCTGGTGGCCTGCAGCATGTACCTCTGGTTGTGTGTGCCCAGTAGCCTATAGTGTGTACCCCTGGTTGTGTGTCTCTGGTGGCCTGTAGTGTGTACCCCTGGTTGAGTGCGCCTGGTGACCTGTAGTGTGTACCCCTGGTTGTGTGTCCCTGGTGGGCTGCAGTGTGTACCTCTGGTTGTGTGTCGCTGGTGGCCTGTAGTGTGTACCCCTGGTTGTGTGTCCCTGGTGGGCTGCAGTGTGTACCTCCGGTTGTGTGTCCCTGGTGGCCTGCAGCGTGTACCCCTGGTTGTGTGTGCCTGGTGGCCTGCAGTGTGTACCTCTGGTTGTGTGCGCCTGGTGGCCTGTAGCGTGTACCCCTGGTTGTTTGTGCCTGGTGGCTGCAGTGTGTCCCTCTGGTTGTGTGCGCCTGGTGGCTGCAGTGTGTCCCTCTGGTTGTGTGCGCCTGGTGGCCTGTAGTGTGTACCCCTGGTTGTGTGTCTCTGGTGGCCTGTAGTGTGTACCGCTGGTTCTGTGCGCCTGGTGGCCTGTAGTGTGTACCCCTGGTTGTGTATGCCTGGTGGCCTGCAGTGTGTACCTCTGGTAGTGTGCGCTTGGCTGGCCTGTAGTGTGTACCCCTGGTTGTGTGTACCTCTCTGGTGGTCTGCAGAGTGTGCACCCCTGGTTGTGTGCGCCTGGTGGCCTGTAGTGTATACCTCTGGTTGTGTGCGCCTGGTGGCCAGTAGTGTGTACCCCTGGTTGTGTGTGCCTGGTGGCCTGTAGTGTGTTCCCCTGGTTGTGTGCGCCTGGTGGCCTGCAGAGTATACCCCTGGTTGTGTGCGCCTGGTGGCCTGTAGTGTGTACCTCTGGTTGTGTGTGCCTGGTGGACTGTAGTGTGTACCCCTGGTTGTGTGCGCTTGGTGGCCTGTAGTGTGTACCCCTGGTTGTGTGTCCCTGGTGGCCTGCAGCGTGTACCCCTGGCTGTGTGCGCCTGGTGACCTGTAGTGTGTACCCCTGGTTGTGTGCCTGGTGGCCTGTAGTGTGTACCCCTAGTTGTGTGCGCCTGGTGGCCTGCAGAGTGTACCCCTGGTTGAGTGCGCCTGGTGACCTGTAGTGTGTACCCCTGGTTGTGTGCGCCTGGTGGCCTGTAGTGTGTATCCCTGGTTGTGTGTGCCTGGTGGCCTGCAGAGTGTACCCCTGGTTGAGTGTGCCTGGTGACCTGTAGTGTGTACCCCTGGTTGTGTGCGCCTGGTGACCTGTAGTGTGTACTCCTGGTTGTGTGCGCCTGGTGGCCTGTAGTGTGTATCGCTGGTTGTGTGTGCCTGGTGGCCTGCAGAGTGTACCCCTGGTTGTGTGCCTGGTGGCCTGTAGTGTGTACCTCTGGTTGTGTGCACCTGCGTGTCTGCTGTGTGTACCTCTGGCTGTGTGCGTCTGGTGGCCTGTAGAGTGTACCTCTGGTTGTGTTCACCTGGTGGCCTGTAGTGTGTACCTCTGGTTGTGTGCGCCTGGTGGCTGTAGTATGTACCCCTGGTTGTGTGCGCCTGGTGGCCTGTAGTGTGTACGACTGGTTGTGTGTCTCTGGTGGCTTGTAGTTATGTTATGTTATGTTATGTTATGTTATGTTATGTTATAGGTTTTTATTATGCGCACAGCTACTCCAGTTAAGGAGCGTCCTGGCGCATTGACAAGGAGATAGCATAAGAAACATAACACAGCTAAAAGAACCAAAAAGGACCACTCTAAATACATAGCACAGACTGGGGGTAGAAAACTAAAACAGGAATGTTTTCAGGGCTTTCCTGAAAGCCATAAGATCATCTAACAGGCGCAATTCCACCAGGAGAGAGTTCCAAGCTGATGCCGCCTTTACACCAAAGGAACGGCCGCCCATGCGGCAGAGCCTGTATCTGGGGACTACAGCCAGGGCCTGGCCCTGGGAGCGAAGAGCGCGCGTAGGGACATAAAGGGAAAGAGAGCCAGACAAGATTTCAGGACCCATGCCTCTCAGGATCTTAAAAGCGAGGCAGAGTATCTTAAAAAGAATCCGCTTCCGTATTGGGAGCCAGTGTAGGGAACGAAGAACATTCACGACCGAACAGAATTTAGGGAGGCCGACAATTGCCCTGGCTGCGGCATTTTGTACTCGTTGTAGTCGAGTAAGTTCGGCCTGATTGGCCCCGGCGAGAAGGGAACTCGCGTAATCCAGGCGAGAGATGACAGTAGCCTGGATTACAAGCTGTCTAGTTGGGGCATCAAAGTACTTAAGAACAGGTCTTAAGCCTCTCAACAGACCGAAACAACAAGCCGCTGTTCTTTTAGTGTGCCCCACGAAAGTCAGGCCCGAGTCTATCCACACTCCCAGATTTTTCAGCTCCAAAACCGGCGCCGGGGATGGTCCCAGCTCAGATGGCCACTATTGGTCGCCCCAGAGTTCCGCTCCCCTGCCGACAACCATAACTTCTGTTTTAGTGGCATTCAGCTGGAGACAGTTCCCTGTCAACCAGCTAGCCACCGCCTTCAATCCATCCTGAAACCTGGGGGCATCCACTTCCGCGTCCCCGCTGAGAGTAACCGCCAGCTGTGTGTCATCGGCATATGAGACCAAGGTTAGGCCCCACTGCCTCGCGACATCAGCTAGCGGTCTCACGTAGAGATTAAACAACGTGGGGCTCAGCGAGGATCCCTGTGGGACCCCCATGGCCAGTGGTTGGAAGTTGGACTTGAAGGGAGAGATGGAGACACAGAAGGAACGATCGCCAAGGTAGGAGCGGAACCATTGCAGGGCCTGTCCACCGACACCTATCTCCTCGAGCCGATGCAGGAGGATGCTGTGAGAGACGGTGTCGAAGGCGGCGCTGAGATCTAACAGTATCAGCGCCGCCGTCTGTCCAGCATCCAACACCGCACGGAGATGTTCCACCATCACAAGAAGGGCGGTCTCTGTGCTGTGACCAGCGCGGAAGCCGTTTTGTGTGGGGTCGAGGGCATTGGTTCGTGTGAGGTACTCAGACAGGGCCGAGTTGACATGGGCCTCTGTTATCTTTGCCGGCCAAGGCAGCAGCGAGATGGGACGATAGTTCTCGGGCTTAGAAGGGTCAAGGGAAGGCTTCTTGAGGATGAGAGACACCACCGCCTGTTTCCACTTAGTTGGAACCACCCCTGTCTCCAAAGATAGGTTGACAAGGGAACACACCGCAGTGCGCCCCATAAAGGCCTGCTCTCTAAACAGAGCAGGCCTAACTGGGTCGGATGGAGAGCCAGATTTAACTCGCAAAGCGAGTTTGTCAAACCCATCTAAGGGAAGAGGGGGAAAGGAGAGCAGGGTGGCAGAATGTGGTGTCGCATTAGAACTTCCCAAGTCGATCCCTGTGTTAGGGAATGCCCGATAGATTGTTTGGTCTTTCCCCAGGAAATAAGCAGCCAGGGATTCACAGTGGGAGATAGAACTCACCACTACAGAGGAGGTTCGCTTCGCTACCAGATCCTTCACGGCCTTGAAGATGGTCTTCAACGGGTTTAGGCTGCAACGAAACTCTGCAGCATAATAAGCTGCCCGAGCTCGACAGATGGCCCGATGGTAAGTCTTGATAGATGCGGCATATGCAGCTTTTAAATCAGCTCCATATGTCTTTCGCCAAGCTCTTTCTGCCCGTCTACAGGCCCTCTTCGAGGCACGCAGGGCACTGTCATACCAGGGGCTCGACTCTCTAGTGCTGATCTTACTTGATATGATGGGAATCAGAGTGTCGAGAGCCCTGGTAGTCCAGGAGCAGAAGCGGTCATACCCGTCCTCAACATCTTCTAGTGGACCCAACGGATCTTCCGCTAGAAGGTGGTGAAAGTCCTCTAGCTTAAGTTGATTCCACAGCCTCCTTGGAACACATCTCACCGACGGGGTGGAAGGAGCCGCCGGGATGGGACACAGAATGGTCACCAGAAAATGGTCAGTCCATGTTACCGGAGAGATAGATGTAATATTAGTCCCCGGCAGGTTGGTAAAAAAGGGGTCAAGAATGTGACCCCCTATGTGGGTAGGCTGCGAAACCAGCTGAACAAGCTGAAAGGCCTCTAAGTCAGCGGTGATGCTACGAACCGCCAGGTTGGAGGGTGCGTCGAAATGTAAGTTCAGGTCGCCCAAGATGGAGTAATTGGCACACCCTATGACCAGTGTGCCCAGGGCATCCGGAAACGAACTTCGAAACACCACATCACTACCCGGCGGACGGTACACCACCATCCCAGAGAATGTAAATTCAGGGCTGACAGTGATTTTAAAAGAGGCGCTTTCACAGCCGGCGATGTTAAGGCCATTCCACACGCATGCAAAGCAGGACCTGACTATAAGCGCTATACCGCCACCTCTGGACGGTCTATTCATATTGTGTACCCCTGGTTGTGTGCGCCTGGTGGCCTGTAGTGTGTACCCCTGGTTGTGTGCGCCTGGTGGCCTGTAGTGTGTACCCCTGGTTGTGTGCGCCTGGTGGCCTGCAGAGTGTACCTCTGGTTGTGTGCACCTGGTGGCCTGTAGTGTGTACCCCTGGTTGTGTGCGCCTGGTGGCCTGCAGAGTGTACCTCTGGTTGTGTGCACCTGGTGGCCTGTAGTGTGAACCCCTGGTTGTGTGTGCCTGGTGGCCTGTAGTGTGTACCCCTGGTTGTGTGCGCCTGGTGGCCTGCAGAGTGTACCTCTGGTTGTGTGCACCTGGTGGCCTGTAGTGTGAACCCCTGGTTGTGTGCGCCTGGTGGCCTGCAGAGTGTACCTCTGGTTGTGTGCACCTGGTGGCCTGTAGTGTGAACCCCTGGTTGTGTGCGCCTGGGGGCCTGCAGAGTGTACCCCTGGTTGTGTGCGCCTGGTGGCCTGTAGTGTGTACTCCTGGTTGTGTGTCCCTGGTGGCCTGCAGCGTGTACCCCTGGGTGTGTGCGCCTGGTGGCCTGTAGTGTGTACCCCTGGTTGTGCGCCTGGTGGCCTGTAGTGTGTATCCCTGGTTGTGTGTGCCTGGTGGCCTGCAGAGTGTACCCCTGGTTGAGTGCGCCTGGTGACCTGTAGTGTGTACCCCTGGTTGTGTGCGCCTGGTGACCTGTAGTGTGTACCCCTGGTTGTGTGCGCCTGGTGGCCTGTAGTGTGTATCCCTGGTTGTGTGTGCCTGGTGGCCTGCAGAGTGTACCCCTGGTTGTGTGCCTGGAGGCCTGTAGTGTGTACCTCTGGTTGTGTGCGCCTGCGTGTCTGATGTGTGTACCTCTGGCTGTGTGCGCCTGGTGGCCTGTAGAGTGTACCCCTGGTTGTGTGTGCCTGGTGGCCTGCAGTGTGTACCTCTCGTTGTGTGCGCCTGCGTGTCTGCTGTGTGTACCTCTGGTTGTGTGTGCCTGGTGTCTGTAGTGTGTACCCCTGGTTGTGTGTCCCTGGTGGCCTGCAGCGTGTACCGCTGGTTGTGTGCGCCTGGTGGCCTGTAGTGTGTACCCCTGGTTGTGTGTGCCTGGTGGCCTGTAGTGTGTACCCCTGGTTATGTGTGCCTGGTGGCCTGTAGTGTGTACCTCTGGTTGTGTGCCCCTGGTGGCCTGTAGTGTGTACCTCTGATTGTGTGTCGCTGGTGGCCTGTAGTGTGTACCCCTGGTTGTGTGTCCCTGGTGGGCTGCAGTGTGTACCTCCGGTTGGGTAACCCTGGTGGCCTGCAGCGTGTACCCCTGGTTGTGTGTGCCTGGTGGCCTGCAGTGTGTACCTCTGGTTGTGTGCGCCTGGTGGCCTGCAGCGTGTACCCCTGGTTGTGTGTGCCTGGTGGCTGCAGTGTGTCCCTCTGGTTGTGTGCGCCTGGTGGTTGCAGTGTGTACCCCTGGTTGTGTGCGCCTGGTGGCCTGTAGTGTGTACCCCTGGTTGTGTGTCTCTGGTGGCCTGTAGTGTGTACCCCTGGTTATGTGCGCCTGGTGGCCAGTAGTGTGTACCCCTGGTTGTGTATGCCTGGTGGCCTGCAGTGTGTACCTCTGGTAGTGTGCGCTTGGCTGGCCTGTAGTGTGTACCCATGGTTGTGTGTACCTCTCTGGTGGTCTGCAGAGTGTGCACCCCTGGTTGTGTGCGCCTGGTGGCCTGTAGTGTATACCTCTGGTTCTGTGCGCCTGGTGGCCTGTAGTGTGTACCCCTGGTTGTGTGTGCCTGGTGGCCTGTAGTGTGTTCCCCTGGTTGTGTACGCCTGGTGGCCTGCAGAGTATACCCCTGGTTGTGTGTGCCTGGTGGCCTGTAGTGTGTACCTCTGGTTGTGTGTGCCTGGTGGACTGTAGTGTGTACTCCTGGTTGTGTGCGCTTGGTGGCCTGTAGTGTGTACCGCTGGTTGTGTGTCCCTGGTGGCCTGCAGCGTGTACCCCTGGCTGTGTGCGCCAGGTGGCCTGTAGTGTGTACCCCTGGTTGTGTGCCTGGTGGCCTGTAGTGTGTACCCCTAGTTGTGTGCGCCTGGTGGCCTGCAGAGTGTACCCCTGGTTGAGTGCGACTGGTGACCTGTAGTGTGTACCCCTGGTTGTGTGCGCCTGGTGGCCTGTAGTGTGTATCCCTGGTTGTGTGTGCCTGGTGGCCTGCAGAGTGTACCCCTGGTTGAGTGTGCCTGGTGACCTGTAGTGTGTACCCCTGGTTGTGTGCGCCTGGTGACCTGTAGTGTGTACTCCTGGTTGTGTGCGCCTGGTGGCCTGTAGTGTGTATCCCTGGTTGTGTGTGCCTGGTGGCCTGCAGAGTGTACCCCTGGTTGTGTGCGCCTGGTGGCCTGTAGTGTGTACCTCTGGTTGTGTGTACCTGCGTGTCTGCTGTGTGTACCTCTGGCTGTGTGCGCCTGGTGGCCTGTAGTGTGTACCTCTGGCTGTGTGCGCCTGGTGGCCTGTAGTGTGTACCTCTGGTTGTGTGCGCCTGGTGGCCTGTAGTGTGTACCTCTGGTTGTGTGTACCTGCGTGTCTGCGTGTCTGCTGTGTGTACCTCTGGCTGTGTGCGCCTGGTGGCCTGTAGTGTGTACCTCTGGCTGTGTGCGCCTGGTGGCCTGTAGTGTGTACCTCTGGCTGTGTGTGCCTGGTGGCCTGTAGTGTGTACCCCTGGTTGTGTGTGCCTGGTGGCCTGTAGTGTGTACCCCTGGTTGTGTGCGCCTGGTGGCCTGTAGTGTGTACCTCTGGCTGTGTGCGCCTGGTGGCCTGCAGAGTATACCCCTGGTTGTGTGCGCCTGGTGGCCTGTAGTGTGTACCTCTGGTTGTGTGTGCCTGGTGGACTGTAGTGTGTACCCCTGGTTGTGTGCGCTTGGTGGCCTGTAGTGTGTACCCCTGGTTGTGTGTCCCTGGTGGCCTGCAGCGTGTACCCCTGGCTGTGTGCGCCTGGTGACCTGTAGTGTGTACCCCTGGTTGTGTGCCTGGTGGCCTGTAGTGTGTACCCCTAGTTGTGTGCGCCTGGTGGCCTGCAGAGTGTACCCCTGGTTGAGTGCGCCTGGTGACCTGTAGTGTGTACCCCTGGTTGTGTGCGCCTGGTGGCCTGTAGTGTGTATCCCTGGTTGTGTGTGCCTGGTGGCCTGCAGAGTGTACCCCTGGTTGAGTGTGCCTGGTGACCTGTAGTGTGTACCCCTGGTTGTGTGCGCCTGGTGGCCTGTAGTGTGTACCCCTGGTTGTGTGTGCCTGGTGGTCTGTAGTGTGTACCCCTGGTTGTGTGCGCCTGGTGGCCTGTAGTGTGTACCTCTGGTTGTGTGCGCCTGCCATGTGGCCTTCAGTGTGCACCTGGTGCCCGCCTGGCTGTCTGCAGTATACATCTGGTTGTATGTGCCTGGCTGGCATGCAGTGTGTACGTCTTCTCTGATTGTGTGCCTCTCCTAGTGGCCTGTAGTGTGTACCTCTGGTTGGGGGAATTTCTTAGGGCCGCCCTGGCACTCGCCCGACAGGCAGCTCTCCGGGGTTGGTCTTGAGTCCCCCTCCCTCGCTTGTCACCCGAGCCCAGCGTGACTGGCCGGGCATTCATCCTGCCAGGCTGTGTATCCGAGCCCCGAACCGCCGAGCTGCAGCAGGTGCATGAGAGGAGGGGAGAGGGGCCACCAGAGGGGAGATCCCTCGCCTCCATGTGGCCTGGGGGGGGGGGGGCGAGCCTCCATGGGGCCTCTCCGGGGATGCGCGCAATGCAGGATCGCGGTGCAGAGGGGCACACGGTGCGGGCGCTGGGTTTGGAGATTGGCAGACGTTGTGCAGGGGGCGTTGGTGGCAGAGGGTGACAAGGGGGGTCTGGGGGGTGGGCGTGGAGGCTGGAGGGGCCGGTCACGGGGACTGGACTGGGAGGGCGGGAGCGTACACAGAGGTGGCTCTGTCTGCACGGGTGGAGAGGGGGAGGGCTCGGTGGCACGGGGGGGGGCTGGAAGGGGCAGGAGGGGGCAGGCCTGTGGCTCATAGGGGGGCTGGAAGGGGCGGAGCTGCCTGAGCTCAGCAGATCCTGGGCACAGAGCGCCGAGAGGACCCCAGCGCACTGGCACGAGGTGCTGTAAGCCGGGCACAGAAGGGCCGGGGGTGCGCGGACTCAAGGGCACCCAGAGGCTGGCAGCACCCGAGGCACGGACCGAGGGACAGCGGGTCCGAGGAGCACACGGTGAGTGTGAGGGGAGCTGGGAGCGCGCGGGGCACCGGTGCCAGGCGAGGGTGGGGGGCAGCCAAGGTGAGCCCCGGTGCGTGGGAGTGGGTGAGGGCACACGTGTGTGTAGTGACTACGAGTTTTACTGTGTGTGAATTGTATATAGTGCTTCAGTGAATGCTGTGGATTCTATTATAATTGCATTTATATAGCGCTTACTACCCCTGACGAGACGTCGAAGCGCTTTTTTGGCGAGTAGCACGCTACTCCGGGACCCATAGAGTATTATTGTTGAATTAGTATAGTGAAACATGCAAGTACATTTTAAGTGGTGGATAGGTTAGTCAGTTATTTGGATTTGGAATGATAGCAGAAGGATAGAGGAGGACAAAGGTTTGTATTTATATAGCGCTTGTTGACGCACGCTATTCAGGAAGCCTCTAAAGGATTAGTGGTAAATTAATATGGTGAAATATGAGGTAATTTCAGCGGTGGATATTAGTCAGTTACTTGGAGTGAGAAGGATAGCGGAGGGATAAAAGGGGAAGAAAGGTTTGCCTTCATATAGCACTTGTTACCCCTGATGGGTGTTGAAGCGCTTTTCTGGCGAGTAGCACGCCACTCCGGAACCCATAAAGGATTAGTGTTGAAAATTAGTATAGTAAAATATTAAGTAATTTGAGTAGTGGATATGTTATTCAGTTATTTGGGCAGTATATTAGTATAGTTGAATATGGAATTTGAGAAGTGAACATGCTAGTCTGTTATTTTCGATTGAAAAGGATAGTGGAGGGATAGAAGAGTGAAGGATTTTTTTTATTCATTTTTTTAGGTCTTTTTATGTCTTCGCAGTAGGAAGAGGATGAGTAAGAAGTAGTTTTGGAGGGGAGGAGTCAGAGGGAAGAGTTTAGAAAGGTTTGTTTTAGGGGATCGGTGTAGTAAAAAGAGGTGTCAGATGATGCAAGGAGGGGTAGAGCAAGAGAGAGTCTAGAAAGGGTTATTTTGGGGGTCATAGTAGTGGTATGGGGTTTGGGATAAATGAGAGAGTGGATGCAGAGGATGTATTGATAGATGTATAGGATGAGAGATAGGGTAGAGCATTGGAAGGAGTAGTAGAAAGAAGTTTGATGCGATGTGTGTGCGTGCTCTGAGTGTGTGCAGCGCTTGTGTCTGTCTTCAAGGCTCTAGTGTGGCTGCGGGTGAGTGAGTGTAGGGTGCATGTCTGTCAGACTCTACACCCGCCACCACTCTACAGTCCTGTGCCCTGCACCCCCCCCAGACCCCTGCCTTCCTCCTCTCCATCACTCCAGGGTCCTCTCACCACCCCCCCCCCCCCACCTGCTCCCCATGGGGCCCCCACAGACTTACAAGCCCCTTGCGCCTCTTTTACACCGCTGGGGGGGTGGGGGTGTCCAGTGGCCTGGCCAGCAAGGACATGTGCACCCCCTTCCCCGCCTCTGGTGGTATTCAGAGATTAACCCCCCCTCCTCCCCCAGTGCCCCCCTTCCTCTCAGGCCCCTTTCATTCCCACATCAAACCCCGACCCCCCTCCAGCGGATTATTCCTTTCAGCCCTCTCAGCCTCCCGACCCCAGACATTGTGAGAGTGCTAAGAGGGCAGGAGCACGTGGGGGCCCGGGCATCTGCACCCCCCTGACCCCACGCCTCCGCCCCCCGAAATTATGTGGACCGCTGAGCACGGAGACTGCGCACAGACCCTTCTGACTGTGGCAAAGAGAGGGGTGCTGAGGTCTCAGAGAGGGGTGCTGGGGTCTCAGGGAGGGGTGCTGAGGTCTCAGGGAGGGGTGCTGAGGTCTCAGGGAGGGGTGTTGGGGTCTCTTGGTGCACAACCCTTCCCTCTGTCCATCACACAACCAGTCACTCTGTCCATCACACAACCAGTCACTCTGTCCATCACACAACCCTTCCCTCTGTCCATCACACAACCAGTCACTCTGTCCATCACACAACCAGTCACTCTGTCCATCACACAACCCTTCCCTCTGTCCATCACACAACCCTTCCCTCTGTCCATCACACGACCCTTCCCTCTGTCCATCACACAACCCTTCCCTCTGTCCATCACACAACCAGTCACTCTGTCCATCACTCAGCCCTTCCCTCTGTCCATCACACAACCCTTCCCTCTGTCCATCACACAACCCGTCACTCTGTCCATCACACAACTCTTCCCTCTGTCCATCACACAACCCGTCACTCTGTCCATCACACAACTCTTCCCTCTGTCCATCACACAACCCGTCACTCTGTCCATCACACAACTCTTCCCTCTGTCCATCACACAACCAGTCACTCTGTCCATCACACAACCAGTCACTCTGTCCATCACACAACCCTTCCCTCTGTCCATCACACAACCCTTCCCTCTGTCCATCACACGACCCTTCCCTCTGTCCATCACACAACCCTTCCCTCTGTCCATCACACAACCAGTCACTCTGTCCATCACTCAGCCCTTCCCTCTGTCCATCACACAACCCTTCCCTCTGTCCATTACACAACCCGTCACTCTGTCCATCACACAACTCTTCCCTCTGTCCATTACACAACCCGTCACTCTGTCCATCACACAACTCTTCCCTCTGTCCATCACACAACCCGTCACTCTGTCCATCACACAACTCTTCCCTCTGTCCATCATACAACCCGTCACTCTGTCCATCACACAACTCTTCCCTCTGTCCATCATACAACTCTTCCCTCTGTCCATCACACAACCCTTCCCTTTGTCCATCACACAACCCTTCCCTCTGTCCGTCACACAACCCTTCACTCTGTCCATCACGCAACCCTTCCCTCTGTCCGTCACACAACCCTTCACTCTGTCCTTCACACAACCCTTCCCTCTGTCCATCACACAACCCTTCCCTTTGTCCATCACACAACCCTTCCCTCTGTCCGTCACACAACCCTTCACTCTGTCCATCACGCAACCCTTCCCTCTGTCCGTCACACAACCCTTCACTCTGTCCATCACGCAACCCTTCCCTCTGTCCGTCACACAACCCTTCACTCTGTCCTTCACACAACCCTTTCCTCTGTCCATCTCAGGGTCCCACTCATACCAAAAGCCCCCTCTTGTCGCTGGTGCATGAACCAGGCAGACCCCGGGGACAGCTCTTGCCGGAGTTAAAGCGCTTCTTCTGACACTGAGTTCATTTCTTTGCGCTATACCACATCCATGTGGCTTCCACTCTCGCGCCTTTCACTCTCCCCTGTTTCCTGTGGTTTGAGTGGGGGGTCACCTCTGCCCCATTCAGGGTGCGGTGTTGGGGTGAAGCTCCCCGTCCGCTCCGGGAGTGGGATGGAAGCTTTGCCCCTGTACCTTGTGCCCATGCGTTGTGTGCAGCGCCCTGAAACCTCCTATCTCTGAGTGCCACATGCCAGGCCTCTGTGCCCCTGTGCCTGGGGCGCCCTGATAAGGACGGGGCTCAGGGCTCTGTTGACATCGATAGTTCAGTGTAGCGGGGATGAGCCCTCGTCAAGGCGCTGCTGGGCACAACTGGAGCTACATCTGCATGAAAGCGCATGACGTCATTTTAAAAACACACTGAGCCCGTGTACTGAGGCACAGAGAACAACAAAGAGTCGGACATTAGTGACAAAGAACAACAAATCTTGCCAGGTCGTGGCTCGTGGGACGGAGAGATCTGAATCCCGGCTCTAGTGATCGGCGCACCGGTGACCCTCGGCACACCTTGTTCTACACACTGCACACTCCATCCATGGTCATCTGTGCTCAGTACACACAGCTTTACGTCCCGCGCCTTGCACCAGGACACACTGTGTGCCTTCCCACGTGCAGCTTTACGTCCCGTGCCTTGCACCAGGACACACTGTGTGCCTTCCCACGTGCAGCTTTACGTCCCGTGCCTTGCACCAGGACACACTGTGTGCCTTCCCACGTGCAGCTTTACGTCCCGTGCCTTGCACCAGGACACACTGTGTGCCTTCCCACGTGCAGCTTTACCTCCCGTGCCTTGCACCAGGACACACTGTGTGCCTTCCCACGTGCAGCTTTACGTCCCGTGCCTTGCACCAGGACACACTGTGTGCCTTCCCACGTGCAGCTTTACCTCCCGTGCCTTGCACCAGGACACACTGTGTGCCTTCCCACGTGCAGCTTTACCTCCCGTGCCTTGCACCAGGACACACTGTGTGCCTTCCCACGTGCAGCTTTACGTCCCGTGCCTTGCACCAGGACACACTGTGTGCCTTCCCACGTGCAGCTTTACGTCCCGTGCCTTGCACCAGGACACACGGTGTGCCTTCCCACGTGCAGCTTTACCTCCCGTGCCTTGCACCAGGACACACTGTGTGCCTTCCCACGTGCAGCTTTACGTCCCGTGCCTTGCACCAGGACACACTGTGTGCCTTCCCACGTGCAGCTTTACGTCCGTGCCTTGCACCAGGACACACTGTGTGCCTTCCCACGTGCAGCTTTACGTCCCGTGCCTTGCACCAGGACGCACTGTGTGCCTTCCCACGTGCAGCTTTACGTCCGTGCCTTGCACCAGGACACACTGTGTGCCTTCCCACGTGCAGCTTTACCTCCCGTGCCTTGCACCAGGACGCACTGTGTGCCTTCCCACGTGCAGCTTTACGTCCCGTGCCTTGTACCAGGACACACTGTGTGCCTTCCCAGGTGCAGCTTTACCTCCCGTGCCTTGCACCAGGACACACTGTGTGCCTTCCCACGTGCAGCTTTACGTCCGTGCCTTGCACCAGGACACACTCTGTGCCTTCCCACGTGCAGCTTTACCTCCCGTGCCTTGCACCAGGACACACTGTCTGCTTTCCCATGGGCAGCTTTACGTCCCGTGCCTTGCACCAGGACGCACTGTGTGCCTTCCCACGTGCAGCTTTACGCTCCATGCACCAGGACACACTGTGTGCCTTCCCACGTGCAGCTTTACGTCCGTGCCTTGCACCAGGACACACTGTGTGCCTTCCCAGGTGCAGCTTTACCTCCCGTGCCTTGCACCAGGATACACTGTGTGCCTTCCCACGTGCAGCTTTACGTCCGTGCTTTGCACCAGGACACACTGTGTGCCTTCCCACGTGCAGCTTTACGTCCCATGCCTTGCACCAGTACACACTGTGTGCTTTCCCACGTGCAGCTTTACGTCCCGTGCCTTGCACCAGGACACACTCTGTGCCTTCCCACATGCAGCTTTACCTCCCGTGCCTTGCACCAGGACACACTGTGTGCCTTCCCACGTGCAGCTTTACGTCCCGTGCCTTGCACCAGGACGCACTGTGTGCCTTCCCAGGTGCAGCTTTACCTCCCGTGCCTTGCACCAGGACACACTGTGTGCCTTCCCACGTGCAGCTTTACGTCCCGTGCCTTGTACCAGGACACACTGTGTGCCTTCCCAGGTGCAGCTTTACCTCCCGTGCCTTGCACCAGGACACACTGTGTGCCTTCCCACGTGCAGCTTTACGTCCGTGCCTTGCACCAGGACACACTGTGTGCCTTCCCACGTGCAGCTTTACGTCCCATGCCTTGCACCAGTACACACTGTGTGCTTTCCCACGTGCAGCTTTACGTCCCGTGCCTTGCACCAGGACACACTCTATGCCTTCCCACATGCAGCTTTACCTCCAGTGCCTTGCACCAGGACACACTGTGTGCCTTCCCACGTGCAGCTTTACGTCCGTGCCTTGCACCAGGACACACTCTGTGCCTTCCCAGGTGCAGCTTTACCTCCCGTGCCTTGCACCAGGACACACTGTGTGCCTTCCCACGTGCAGCTTTACGTCCATGCCTTGCACCAGGACACACTGTGAGCCTTCCCACGTGCAGCTTTACGTCCCATGCCTTGCACCAGGACGCACTGTGTACCTTCCCACGTGCAGCTTTACGTCCCGTGCCTTGCACCAGGATGCACTGTGTGCCTTCCCACGTGCAGCTTTATGTCCCATGCCTTGCACCAGGACACACTGTGTGCCTTCCCACGTGCAGCTTTACGTCCGTGCCTTGCACCAGGACACACTGTGTGCCTTCCCACGTGCAGCTTTACGTCCCATGCCTTGCACCAGGACGCACTGTGTGCCTTCCCACGTGCAGCTTTACGTCCCATGCCTTGCACCAGGACGCACTGTGTACCTTCCCACGTGCAGCTTTACGTCCCGTGCCTTGCACCAGGACACACTGTGTGCCTTCCCACGTGCAGCTTTACGTCCATGCCTTGCACCAGTACGCACTGTGTGCCTTCCCAGGTGCAGCTTTACATCCCGTGCCTTACACCAGGACACACTGTGTGCCTTCCCACGTGCAGCTTTACGTCCCATGCCTTGCACCAGGACACACTGTGTGCCTTCCCACGTGCAGCTTTACCTCCCTCGCCTTGCACCAGGACGCACTGTGTGCATTCCCATGTGCAGCTTTATGTCCCATGCCTTGCACCAGGACAAACTGTGTGCCTTCCCAGGTGCAGCTTTACGTCCCGTGCCTTGCACCAGGACACACTGTGTGCCTTCCCACGTGCAGCTTTACGTCCCATGCCTTGCACCAGGACGCACTGTGTGCCTTCCCACGTGCAGCTTTACCTCCCTCGCCTTGCACCAGGACGCACTGTGTGCATTCCCATGTGCAGCTTTATGTCCCATGCCTTGCACCAGGACAAACTGTGTGCCTTCCCAGGTGCAGCTTTACGTCCCGTGCCTTGCACCAGGACACACTGTGTGCCTTCCCACGTGCAGCTTTACGTCCCGTGCCTTGCACCAGGACACACTGTGTGCCTTCCCACGTGCAGCTTTACGTCCCGTGCCTTGCACCAGGACGCCCTATGTCACGCAGTCTGTGTGCCTTCCCACGTGCAGCTTTACGTCCCGTGCCTTGCACCAGGATGCCCTGTCTCACACAGTCTGTGTGCCTTCCCACGTGCAGCTTTACCTCCCGTGCCTTGCACCGGGACGCACTGTGTGCCTTCCCACGCGCAGTTTTACGTCCCGTGCCTTGCACCAGGACGTCCTGTGTCACACAGTCTGTGTGCCTTCCCACGTGCAGCTTTACGTCCCGTGCCTTGCCCCAGGACGCCCTGTGTCACGCAGTCTGTGTGCCTTCCCACGTGCAGCTTTACGTCCCGTGCCTTGCACCAGGACGCCCTGTGTCACACAGTCTGTGTGCCTTCCCACGTGCAGCTTTACGTCCCGTGCCTTGCACCAGGACACCCTGTGTCACGCAGTCTGTGTGCCTTCCCACGTGCAGCTTTGCCTCCTGTGCCTTGCACCAGGACACCCTGTGTCACGCAGTTTGTGTGCCTTCCCACGTGCAACTTTACGTCCCGTGCCTTACACCAGGACACCCTGTGTCACGCAGTGTGTGTGCCTTCCCACGTGCAGCTTCACGTCCCGTGCCTTGCACCAGGACGAACTGCGTGCCTTCCCACGTGCAGCTTTACCTCCCGTGCCTTGCACCAGGACGCCCTGTGTCACACAGCCTGTGTGCCTTCCCACGTGCAGCTTTACGTCCCATGCCTTGCACCAGGACACCCTGTGTCACGCAGTCTGTGTGCCTTCCCACGTGCAGCTTTACGTCCCGTGCCTTGCACCAGGACACCCTGTGTCACGCAGTCTGTGTGCCTTCCCACGTGCAGCTTTACCTCCCGTGCCTTGCACCAGGACACCCTTTGTCACACAGTGTGTGTGCCTTCCCACGTGCAGCTTTATGTCCCGTGCCTTGCACCAAGATAAACTGCGTGCCTTCCCACGTGCAGCTTTACCTCCCGTGCCTTGCACCAGGACACCCTGTGTGCCTTCCCACGTGCAGCTTTACGTCCCGTGCCTTGCACCAGGAAGCACTGTGTGCATTCCCACATGCAGCTTTACCTCCCGTGCCTTGCACCAGGACGCACTGTGTGCATTCCCACGTGCAGCTTTACGTCCCGCGCCTTGCACCAGGACACACTGAGTGCCTTCCCACATGCAGCTTTACGCTCCGTGCACCAGGACACACTGTGTGCCTTCCCACGTGCAGCTTTACGTCCTGTGTCTTGCACCAGGACACACTGTGTGACTTCCCACGTGCAGCTTTACGCTCCGTGCACCAGGACACACTGTGTGCCTTCCCATGTGCAGCTTTACGTCCTGTGTCTTGCACCAGGACACACTGTGTGCCTTCCCACGTGCAGCCTTACGCTCCATGCACCAGGACACACTGTGTGCCTTCCCACGTGCAGCTTTACGTCCTGTGTCTTGTACCAGGACACACTGTGTGCATTCCCACGTGCAGCTTTACGTCCCGCGCCTTGCACCAGGACACACTGTGTGCATTCCCACGTGCAGCTTTACGTCCCGTGCCTTGCACCAGGACACACTGTGTGCCTTCCCATGTGCAGCTTTATGCTCCGTGCACCAGGACACACTGTGTGCCTTCCCACGTGCAGCTTTACGTCCCGTGCCTTGCACCAGGACTCACTGTGTGCCTTCCCACGTGCAGCTTTACCTCCCGTGCCTTGCACCAGGACACACTGTGTGCCTTCCTACGTGCAGCTTTACGTCCGTGCCTTGCACCAGGACACACTCTGTGCCTTCCCAGGTGCAGCTTTACCTCCCGTGCCTTGCACCAGGACACACTGTGTGCCTTCCCACGTGCAGCTTTACGTCCGTGCCTTGCACCAGGACACACTGTGTGCCTTCCCACGTGCAGCTTTACGTCCCATGCCTTGCACCAGGACGCACTGTGTACCTTCCCACGTGCAGCTTTACGTCCCGTGCCTTGCTCCAGGATGCACTGTGTGCCTTCCCACGTGCAGCTTTACCTCCCGTGCCTTGCACCAGGACACACTGTGTGCCTTCCCACGTGCAGCTTTACGTCCGTGCCTTGCACCAGGACACACTGTGTGCCTTCCCACGTGCAGCTTTACGTCCCATGCCTTGCACCAGGACGCACTGTGTGCCTTCCCACGTGCAGCTTTACGTCCCATGCCTTGCACCAGGACGCACTGTGTACCTTCCCACGTGCAGCTTTACGTCCTGTGCCTTGCACCAGGATGCACTGTGTGCCTTCCCACGTGCAGCTTTACCTCCCGTGCCTTGCACCAGTACGCACTGTGTGCCTTCCCAGGTGCAGCTTTACGTCCCGTGCCTTAAACCAGGACACACTGTGTGCCTTCCCACGTGCAGCTTTACGTCCCATGCCTTGCACCAGGACGCACTGTGTGCCTTCCCACGTGCAGCTTTACCTCCCTCGCCTTGCACCAGGACGCACTGTGTGCATTCCCATGTGCAGCTTTATGTCCCGTGCCTTGCACCAGGACAAACTGTGTGCCTTCCCAGGTGCAGCTTTACGTCCCGTGCCTTGCACCAGGACACACTGTGTGCCTTCCCACGTGCAGCTTTACGTCCCGTGCCTTGCACCAGGACACACTGTGTGCCTTCCCACGTGCAGCTTTACGTCCCGTGCCTTGCACCAGTACGCACTGTGTGCATTCCCACGTGCAGCTTTATGTCCCGTGCCTTGCACCGGGACGCACTGTGTGCCTTCCCACGTGCAGTTTTACGTCCCGTGCCTTGCACCAGGACGTCCTGTGTCATGCAGTCTGTGTGCCTTCCCACGTGCAGCTTTACGTCCCGTGCCTTGCACCAGGACGCCCTATGTCACGCAGTCTGTGTGCCTTCCCA
Organism: Lissotriton helveticus; assembly: GCF_964261635.1. Taxonomy (NCBI): domain Eukaryota; kingdom Metazoa; phylum Chordata; class Amphibia; order Caudata; family Salamandridae; genus Lissotriton; species Lissotriton helveticus. Next base: position 32,381,827 of record NC_136067.1, on the reverse strand, counting down.
CGTGCAGCTTTACGTCCCGTGCCTTGCACCAGGACGCCCTGTCTCACACAGTCTGTGTGCCTTCCCACGTGCAGCTTTACCTCCCGTGCCTTGCACCGGGACGCACTGTGTGCCTTCCCACGTGCAGTTTTACGTCCCGTGCCTTGCACCAGGACGTCCTGTGTCACACAGTCTGTGTGCCTTCTCACGTGCAGCATTACGTCCCGTGCCTTGCCCCAGGACGCCCTGTGTCACGCAGTCTGTGTGCCTTCCCACGTGCAGCTTTACCTCCCGTGCCTTGCACCAGGACACACTGAGTGCCTTCCCACGTGCAGCTTTACGCTCCGTGCACCAGGACACACTGTGTGCCTTCCCACGTGCAGCTTTACGTCCTGTGTCTTGCACCAGGACACACTGTGTGACTTCCCACATGCAGCTTTACGCTCCGTGCACCAGGACACACTGTGTGCCTTCCCATGTGCAGCTTTACGTCCTGTGTCTTGCACCAGGACACACTGTGTGCCTTCCCACGTGCAGCCTTACGCTCCATGCACCAGGACACACTGTGTGCCTTCCCACGTGCAGCTTTACGTCCTGTGTCTTGTACCAGGACACACTGTGTGCATTCCCACGTGCAGCTTTACGTCCCGCGCCTTGCACCAGGACACACTGTGTGCATTCCCACGTGCAGCTTTACGTCCCGCGCCTTGCACCAGGACACACTGTGTGCCTTCCCACGTGCAGCTTTACGTCCCGTGCCTTGCACCAGGACACACTGTGTGCCTTCCCATGTGCAGCTTTATGCTCCGTGCACCAGGACACACTGTGTGCCTTCCCACGTGCAGTTTTACGTCCCGCGCCTTGCACCAGGACACACTGTGTGCATTCCCACGTGCAGCTTTATGTCCCGCGCCTTGCACCAGGACACACTGTGTGCCTTCCCACTTGCAGCTTTACGTCCCGCGCCTTGCACCAGGATACACTGTGTGCATTCCCACGTGCAGCTTTACGTCCCGCGCTTTGCACCAGGACACACTGTGTGCCTTCCCACGTGCAGCTTTACGTCCCGTGCCTTGCACCAGGACACACTGTGTGCCTTCCCACGTGCAGCTTTACGCTCCGTGCACCAGGACACACTGTGTGCATTTCCACGTGCAGCTTTACCTCCCGTGCCTTGCACCAGGACGCACTGTGTGCATTCCCACGTGCAGCTTTACGTCCTGCGCCTTGCACCAGGACGCACTGTGTGCATTTCCACATGCAGCTTTACGTCCCGCGCCTTGCACCAGGACACACTGTGTGCATTCCCACGTGCAGCTTCTCGTCCCGCGCCTTGCACCAGGACACACTGTGTGCCTTCCCACGTGCAGCTTTACGTCCCGTGCCTTGCACCAGGACACACTGTGTGCCTTCCCACATGCAGCTTTACGTCCTGCGCCTTGCACCAGGACAGACTGTGTGCATTCCCACGTGCAGCTTTACGTCCCGCGCCTTGCACCAGGACACACTGTGTGCCTTCCCACGTGCAGCTTTACGTCCCGTGCCTTGCACCAGGACACACTGTGTGCCTTCCCACGTGCAGCTTTACGTCCTGTGTCTTGCACCAGGACACACTGTGTGCCTTCCCACGTGCAGCTTTACGCTCCGTGCACCAGGACACACTGTGTGCCTTCCCACGTGCAGCTTTACGTCCTGAGTCTTGCACCAGGACACACTGTGTGCATTCCCACGTGCAGCTTTACGTCCCGCGCCTTGCACCAGGACACACTGTGTGCATTCCCACGTGCAGCTTTACGTCCCGCGCCTTGCACCAGGACACACTGTGTGCATTCCCACATGCAGCTTTACGTCCCACGCCTTGCACCAGGACACACTGTGTGCATTCCCACGTGCAGCTTTACGTCCCGCGCCTTGCACCAGGACACACTGTGTGCCTTCCCACGTGCAGCTTTACATCCCATGCCTTGCACCAGGACACACTGTGTGCCTTCCCACGTGCAGCTTTACGTCCCAAGCCTTGCACCAGGACACACTGTGTGCCTTCCCACGTGCAGCTTTACCTCCCGTGCCTTGCACCAGGACACACTGTGTGCCTTCCCACGTGCAGCTTTATGCTCCCTGCAACAGGACACACTGTGTGCCTTCCCACGTGCAGCTTTACGTCCTGTGTCTTGCACCAGGACACACTGTGTGCCTTCCCACGTGCAGCTTTACGCTCTGTGCACCAGGACACACTGTGTGCCTTCCCACGTGGAGCTTTACGTCCTGTGTCTTGCACCAGGACACACTGTGTGCCTTCCCACGTGCAGCTTTACGTCCCGTGCCTTGCACCAGGACACACTGTGTGCCTTCCCACGTGCAGCTTTACCTCCCGTGCCTTGCACCAGGACACACTGTGTGCCTTCCCACGTGCAGCCTTACGCTCCATGCACCAGGACACACTGTGTGCCTTCCCACGTGCAGCTTTACGTCCTGTGTCTTGTACCAGGACACACTGTGTGCATTCCCACGTGCAGCTTTACGTCCCGCGCCTTGCACCAGGACACACTGTGTGCATTCCCACGTGCAGCTTTACGTCCCGCGCCTTGCACCAGGACACACTGTGTGCCTTCCCACGTGCAGCTTTACGTCCCGTGCCTTGCACCAGGACACACTGTGTGCCTTCCCATGTGCAGCTTTATGCTCCGTGCACCAGGACACACTGTGTGCCTTCCCACGTGCAGCTTTACGTCCCGCGCCTTGCACCAGGACACACTGTGTGCATTCCCACGTGCAGCTTTATGTCCCGCGCCTTGCACCAGGACACACTGTGTGCCATCCCACGTGCAGCTTTACGTCCCGCGCCTTGCACCAGGATACACTGTGTGCATTCCCACGTGCAGCTTTACGTCCCGCGCTTTGCACCAGGACACACTGTGTGCCTTCCCACGTGCAGCTTTACGTCCCGTGCCTTGCACCAGGACACACTGTGTGCCTTCCCACGTGCAGCTTTACGCTCCGTGCACCAGGACACACTGTGTGCATTTCCACGTGCAGCTTTACCTCCCGTGCCTTGCACCAGGACGCACTGTGTGCATTCCCACGTGCAGCTTTACGTCCTGCGCCTTGCACCAGGACGCACTGTGTGCATTTCCACATGCAGCTTTACGTCCCGCGCCTTGCACCAGGACACACTGTGTGCATTCCCACGTGCAGCTTTACGTCCCGCGCCTTGCACCAGGACACACTGTGTGCCTTCCCACGTGCAGCTTTACGTCCCGTGCCTTGCACCAGGACACACTGTGTGCCTTCCCACATGCAGCTTTACGTCCTGCGCCTTGCACCAGGACAGACTGTGTGCATTCCCACGTGCAGCTTTACGTCCCGCGCCTTGCACCAGGACACACTGTGTGCCTTCCCACGTGCAGCTTTACGTCCCGTGCCTTGCACCAGGACACACTGTGTGCCTTCCCACGTGCAGCTTTACGTCCTGTGTCTTGCACCAGGACACACTGTGTGCCTTCCCACGTGCAGCTTTACGCTCCGTGCACCAGGACACACTGTGTGCCTTCCCACGTGCAGCTTTACGTCCTGAGTCTTGCACCAGGACACACTGTGTGCATTCCCACGTGCAGCTTTACGTCCCGCGCCTTGCACCAGGACACACTGTGTGCTTTCCCACGTGCAGCTTTACGTCCCGCGCCTTGCACCAGGACACACTGTGTGCATTCCCACGTGCAGCTTTACGTCCCACGCCTTGCACCAGGACACACTGTGTGCATTCCCACGTGCAGCTTTACGTCCCGCGCCTTGCACCAGGACACACTGTGTGCCTTCCCACGTGCAGCTTTACGTCCCGTGCCTTGCACCAGGACACACTGTGTGCCTTCCCACGTGCAGCTTTACCTCCCGTGCCTTGCACCAGGACACACTGTGTGCCTTCCCACGTGCAGCTTTATGCTCCCTGCAACAGGACACACTGTGTGCCTTCCCACGTGCAGCTTTACCTCCTGTGTCTTGCACCAGGACACACTGTGTGCCTTCCCACGTGCAGCTTTACGTCCCATGCCTTGCACCAGGACACACTGTGTGCCTTCCCACGTGCAGCTTTACGTCCTGTGCCTTGCACCAGGACACACTGTGTGCTTTCCCACGTGCAGCTTTACGTCCCGCGACTTGCACCAGGACACACTGTGTGCATTCCCACGTGCAGCTTTACGTCCCACGCCTTGCACCAGGACACACTGTGTGCATTCCCACGTGCAGCTTTACGTCCCGCGCCTTGCACCAGGACACACTGTGTGCCTTCCCACGTGCAGCTTTACGTCCCGTGCCTTGCACCAGGACACACTGTGTGCCTTCCCACGTGCAGCTTTACCTCCCGTGCCTTGCACCAGGACACACTGTGTGCCTTCCCACGTGCAGCTTTATGCTCCCTGCAACAGGACACACTGTGTGCCTTCCCACGTGCAGCTTTACGTCCCATGCCTTGCACCAGGACACACTGTGTGCCTTCCCACGTGCAGCTTTACGTCCCATGCCTTGCACCAGGACAGACTGTGTGCATTCCCACGTGCAGCTTTACGTCCCGCGCCTTGCACCAGGACACACTGTGTGCCTTCCCACGTGCAGCTTTACGTCCCGTGCCTTGCACCAGGACACACTGTGTGCCTTCCCACGTGCAGCTTTACGTCCTGTGTCTTGCACCAGGACACACTGTGTGCCTTCCCACGTGCAGCTTTACGCTCCGTGCACCAGGACACACTGTGTGCCTTCCCACGTGCAGCTTTACGTCCTGAGTCTTGCACCAGGACACACTGTGTGCATTCCCACGTGCAGCTTTACGTCCCGCGCCTTGCACCAGGACACACTGTGTGCTTTCCCACGTGCAGCTTTACGTCCCGCGCCTTGCACCAGGACACACTGTGTGCATTCCCACGTGCAGCTTTACGTCCCACGCCTTGCACCAGGACACACTGTGTGCATTCCCACGTGCAGCTTTACGTCCCGCGCCTTGCACCAGGACACACTGTGTGCCTTCCCACGTGCAGCTTTACGTCCCGTGCCTTGCACCAGGACACACTGTGTGCCTTCCCACGTGCAGCTTTACCTCCCGTGCCTTGCACCAGGACACACTGTGTGCCTTCCCACGTGCAGCTTTATGCTCCCTGCAACAGGACACACTGTGTGCCTTCCCACGTGCAGCTTTACGTCCTGTGTCTTGCACCAGGACACACTGTGTGCCTTCCCACGTGCAGCTTTACGTCCCATGCCTTGCACCAGGACACACTGTGTGCCTTTCCACGTGCAGCTTTACGTCCTGTGCCTTGCACCAGGACACACTGTGTGCTTTCCCACGTGCAGCTTTACGTCCCGCGCCTTGCACCAGGACACACTGTGTGCATTCCCACGTGCAGCTTTACGTCCCACGCCTTGCACCAGGACACACTGTGTGCATTCCCACGTGCAGCTTTACGTCCCGCGCCTTGCACCAGGACACACTGTGTGCCTTCCCACGTGCAGCTTTACGTCCCGTGCCTTGCACCAGGACACACTGTGTGCCTTCCCACGTGCAGCTTTACCTCCCGTGCCTTGCACCAGGACACACTGTGTGCCTTCCCACGTGCAGCTTTATGCTCCCTGCAACAGGACACACTGTGTGCCTTCCCACGTGCAGCTTTACGTCCTGTGTCTTGCACCAGGACACACTGTGTGCCTTCCCACGTGCAGCTTTATGTCCCATGCCTTGCACCAGGACACACTGTGTGCCTTCCCACGTGCAGCTTTACGTCCTGTGCCTTGCACCAGGACACACTGTGTGCTTTCCCACGTGCAGCTTTACGTCCCGCGCCTTGCACCAGGACACACTGTGTGCATTCCCACGTGCAGCTTTACGTCCCACGCCTTGCACCAGGACACACTGTGTGCATTCCCACGTGCAGCTTTACGTCCCGCGCCTTGCACCAGGACACACTGTGTGCCTTCCCACGTGCAGCTTTACCTCCCGTGCCTTGCACCAGGACACACTGTGTGCCTTCCCACGTGCAGCTTTATGCTCCCTGCAACAGGACACACTGTGTGCCTTCCCACGTGCAGCTTTACCTCCCGTGCCTTGCACCAGGACACACTGTGTGCCTTCCCACGTGCAGCTTTATGCTCCCTGCACCAGGACACACTGTGTGCCTTCCCACGTGCAGCTTTACGTCCCATGCCTTGCACCAGGACACACTGTGTGCCTTCCCACGTGCAGCTTTACGTCCCGCGCCTTGCACCAGGACACACTGTGTGCATTCCCACGTGCAGCTTTACGTCCCACGCCTTGCACCAGGACACACTGTGTGCATTCCCACGTGCAGCTTTACGTCCCGCGCCTTGCACCAGGACACACTGTGTGCCTTCCCACGTGCAGCTTTACGTCCCGCGCCTTGCACCAGGACACACTGTGTGCCTTCCCACGTGCAGCTTTACCTCCCGTGCCTTGCACCAGGACACACTGTGTGCCTTCCCACGTGCAGCTTTATGCTCCCTGCAACAGGACACACTGTGTGCCTTCCCACGTGCAGCTTTACCTCCCGTGCCTTGCACCAGGACACACTGTGTGCCTTCCCACGTGCAGCTTTATGCTCCCTGCAACAGGACACACTGTGTGCCTTCCCACGTGCAGCTTTACGTCCCATGCCTTGCACCAGGACACACTGTGTGCCTTCCCACGTGCAGCTTTACGTCCCATGCCTTGCACCAGGACACACTGTGTGCCTTCCCACGTGCAGCTTTACGTCCCGTGCCTTGCACCAGGACACACTGTGTGCCTTCCCACGTGCAGCTTTACGTCCCGTGCCTTGCACCAGGACACACTGTGTGCCTTCCCACGTGCTCCCCTGTGTGCCTTCCCACGTGCAGCTTTACCTTCCGTGCATTGCACCAGGACGCACTGTGTGCCTTCTCACGTGCAGCTTTACGTCTCGTGCCTTGCACCAGGACACACTGTGTGCCTTCCCACGTGCAGCTTTACGTCCCATGCCTTGCACCAGGACACACTGTGTGCCTTCCCACGTGCAGCTTTACGTCCCGTGCCTTGCACCAGGACACACTGTGTGCCTTCCCACGTGCAGCTTTACGTCCCGTGCCTTGCACCAGGACACACTGTGTGCCTTCCCACGTGCAGCTTTACGTCCCGTGCCTTGCACCAGGACACACTGTGTGCCTTCCCACGTGCAGCTTTACGTCCCGTGCCTTGCACCAGGACACACTGTGTGCCTTCCCACGTGCAGCTTTACGTCCCGTGCCTTGCACCAGGACACACTGTGTGCCTTCCCACGTGCAGCTTTACGTCCCGTGCCTTGCACCAGGACACACTGTGTGCCTTCCCACGTGCAGCTTTACGTCCCGTGCCTTGCACCAGGACACACTGTGTGCCTTCCCACGTGCTCCCCTGTGTGCACACGTTTGTAAGGCAGGCGTTGCTCGTCACAAGGGCGGGGGCAGGGCACAGGGACAGCCCCACCGGGGCATACTTAAGTTTGGACGTCTCCGTTGTTGCACCATGAAATGGTGTGGTGCGATGCATACACACGCCTGTGGAGCGACACTTACACAACTGCTCGCAAAACAAGCACTGGCAAACTCAATATGTCCCTGCTCTAAAGAGAAGCGGTTGGCTTTGCCAACGCCTGTTGGCATTTACAAACACACACACGCGTGGTGGGCGAGCTTTCAACGATGAATGAAAACCCACCCTTGATGACAGCCTTGCAGACGCGTGCGTCGTGGCGCGTGGCAATGCAACGACAGGAAATCAAACATGTAAACATGTGAAAAACAAATGCACGTCAGCAAAATAGGAAACGAGCGGCCGGTAACACTGCACCCTCATTTAAAAAGTAACTTTTAAAGGAATTATTTAAAAGGGAGAGGGATTCAGAGCGGGACAAAATCGGGTGATCACCGATCACGGTAGGAAGAAGAATCCGCCAGGGGGGGTGAAATATGCCCCCCCCCCCCTGTGGAGCCGTCACTGCCAAAGGAAAATATACAGGTAAAAAAAAGACTTCCGTCAAGTCTGCAGTGGAAGGATTCAACTCATCCAACCAGTAAACGGGGAGGGCCTGCTCCTGGCAAACACACGAATATTACAGAAGGGAAACAACCTTTGCAACGCAACTTTTACAACACACTACCATTACAATGAAACTTTTACAACGCAACATCCATTACATCGCACACCATTACAACGCATGACACTACAACGCATACCATCATAATGCATGTCATTACAACGCATACCATTACAACGCATAACATTACAACGCATAGTAACCTTACACTATCCAACACTTACCCTACTCTTGCACCCCCTGGAGTTAGAATAGTAATTTTTACCCCTACACTATCCACCACTGACCCTACTGTTGCACCCCCTGGAGTTAGAATAGTAATTTTTACCCCTACGCTATCCAACACTTACCCTACTCTTGCACCCCCTGGACTTAGAATAGTAATTTTTACCCGTACACTATCCAACACTTACCCTACTGTTGCACCCCCTGGAGTTAGAATAGTAATTTTTACCCCTACGCTATCCAACACTTACCCTACTGTTGCACCCCCTGGAGTTAGAATAGTAATTTTTACCCTTACGCTATCCAACACTTACCCTACTGTTGCACCCCCTGGAGTTAGAATAGTAATTTTTACCCCTACGCTATCCAACACTTACCCTACTGTTGCACCCCCTGGAGTTAGAATAGTAATTTTTACCCTTACGCTATCCAACACTTACCCTACTGTTGCACCCCCTGGAGTTAGAATAGTAATTTTTACCCCTACACTATCCAACACTTACCCTACTGTTGCACCCCCTGGAGTTAGAATAGTAATTTTTACCCGTACACTATCCAACACTTACCCTACTGTTGCACCCCCTGGAGTTAGAGTAGTAATTTTTACCCCTACGCTATCCAACACTTACCCTACTGTTGCACCCCCTGGAGTTAGAATAGTAATTTTTACCCGTACACTATCCAACACTTACCCTACTGTTGCACCCCCTGGAGTTAGAATAGTAATTTTTACCCCTACGCTATCCAACACTTACCCTACTCTTGCACCCCCTGGACTTAGAATAGTAATTTTTACCCGTACACTATCCAACACTTACCCTACTGTTGCACCCCCTGGAGTTAGAGTAGTAATTTTTACCCCTACGCTATCCAACACTTACCCTACTCTTGCACCCCCTGGACTTAGAATAGTAATTTTTACCCGTACACTATCCAACACTTACCCTACTCTTGCACCCCCTGGACTTAGAATAGTAATTTTTACCCGTACACTATCCAACACTTACCCTACTGTTGCACCCCCTGGAGTTAGAGTAGTAATTTTTACCCCTACACTATCCAACACTTACCCTACTGTGGCACCCCCTGGAGTTAGAATAGTAATTTTTACCCCTACACTATCCAACACTTACCATACATGCAATGTAATGTTATGCGTTGTAATGGTATGCGTTGTAAAAGTAGTATGCGTTGTAATGGAATGTGTTGTAAAGGTAGTTTTTAAAAATTCGTTGTAATGGCATGCGTTGTAATGGCATGCGTTGTAATGGATGTTGCGTTGTAAAAAATGGGTTGTAAAGGTATGCGTTGTAAAAGTATGCGTTGTCACGTCATACATGCTTACAGAAGGCCATCCAATGAAAAGCAGACAACTGAGGTAGGCAAGAAAGCCATCCAATCATGAGCGAGGGGCGAGGGGCGGTCCCAAAACTCCCTCTGAATATGTGTTATGTATTGCAAACAATCTCTGTAGCCAGACCTAAAATCACGACAATGCACCGCACTTTCCTGTCAGGCTCAGAAAACTAATCTGAACCTTGAATGCTGGAAAAATATTTAAAATCAGCAATTTCTCTGCACATCTGCGTCGTCGCTCGTCTGGAATCGTGCGCCACGCCGGGCTCCCGGCGCCGGGGGATGCTGGCTGGAGCTACAGGGGTCGATTCACATTCTTAAGAGTTGTGTATTTCACTGTGTAGAGGTAAAAAATACTGGACGGTGGCCGGTTGGGTTAACCCTTTCGCTGCGGCGGCTATTCTGCCGCAGTGCTAAGGGGCGGGAGGGGCGCGCGGCGCTCCAATGCTGGTGATGGAACCGCTCCGTGTCGACCCTCGGGTGAGCTGTGCTTGTGACGGAACGGTTCCGTCACGGCCCCGCCCGCTCAATAGAACGCACCGCGCAGGCGCAAAATCAATGCCGCGCAGGCGCGGCGATCGGGCCGCGACGGAACCGCTCTGTCACCAGCACAGCCCACCCGAGGAGCATGACGGAGCGGTTCCGTCACAAGCGTGGGAGGGGTTAAAAGAAACTAGCACAGCACTAATCCAACTTCTTAGAACCACAACATTATTTTTAGAACAAACTTTCGCAATCCCCCTAGCTGTGATGGACACGAATGAGGCAGGCGATTTTTGATGCGACTAAAGCACGGTGCAGTAACGCACCGCCATTTACAGACCCCACTGTGTCTTTTGAAAGGGCCTCTCACTTTGCACAGAAGTACCTTTTTACTGAGAAGTAAATATGGCATGAAAATAATACTGCGTGGAAATCATGTTTAACCCGTTCCTGCGCCCGGGATTATGCGGAAGTGCGGCACTTCTGCAAAACGGGCGGGGCCGCGTCGGCCAGTGGCCGACTGCAGCACTGGGCAGGTAGTGCTGCCGTCGACCAATGGCCGACGACAGCATGGAAGGGGTTAAGAGAATATTTATCATTTGTGCATCATCAAGTATTTTAATTTGCTTTGATACTATTAAAATATTAAATTCCATTCCCATTTCAGAATTACCAAAAAAAACACCTGATTTTTGCTTTCCTGCCAGCTGAATGTGTTCACTTCATTTACAGGTTTTAATATTTTGTTCTGTTACAAAAAATGACACCTTGCAGCCTTGCCTTTCACACTCCCTCTGCCCCAGCAATGTTGTCACATAATACATTTTACTTTTCTTTCTCTGTAGTTTGTAAACACCAATCGCCATGGACAAATAAGCAGCAGTCTGTCAGAGGAGAAAGCCTGACCTTTGACCTCTGCAAAGGTGACAGTGAGAATTTAAAGACCTCTGTAGTTATTGCGTGGACTTTCTGCACCCACCAGAAATGGTCTTTTGAGCCACGAGTGGGTCGAGAACCACAGTTTGCAACACTGGACTAGTGAGTCCTGGATATGGGCTTGTGGGACCCTGTGAGGACCCTTATATCCCAGGTGTGTGCCCCCGGGGGACTGACGCTTCGTTTGTTCTTTTGAGGTGTACAGTAACGTTGTGCAATATTTGTGTACTTTGCTATCTGAAAGAGACACGTTAGTGATAGATTCCTTACCTTAGAATATCCCCAGGCGTCAGACTGGATCCGGATTTTTTTTGCGTAGCAGTACCCTTGCGCGTCGGTAGGCGCCGTCCGCGGCTCCGCGTCCGTCGTCGGCGTCGTGGGCGCCGTGATGATGTCGTCGGAGTACTTACACGCCGCCTCCGCGTGAGTAACTAAGCAAAATTATGCCAACATTATGCAAAATTATGTCTAATTGTGCAAAATACAACTCCGTAATTGTAGTTCTATGGTTTAGCGTGAAATGTGTCCCTGTGTCGTTTTTATTGCAAAAAAAGCATTTTGTGCTAAAAATAGTGTGAAAAACAAACACACATTTAACAACAGCTTCTCCTGTTTTGGTGTTCCCATGCGTTTACTGTCATTTTTGACTGTGAATGGCATGTTTGCGGTCAACGTTTACTGCGAATTCCACATATTTTGGGAAGTGGTGTAAGGGTGTATTTTTGCATAACAAGGGAAGCGCGAAATTCCCAGAATTCCACCGCATAATTTAAGTTTCATGCAGGGCTCGTGTACAGCTGTCCACTCCTCAGCGTAAGGTAATGGTTACGTTAAAGGCTTCTTTGTTTTATATGTGGCTTTGATGCCACGTCATGAGTTTGGTCTGTTGCAGAATTAAGAATGTTCAGGATGATTGATACTGATTGTACTGTCTTCCAGTGTTGTGCAAGGCATGGCTCGTGGGAGGGCCAGATTAGCAGAAGTAATTTAAGACAAAATCCTAAACGTACTACTATTTTGGTATTCACAGAAGGCACTGACTCATTTCGGTATTCACAGATTCATTTCGGTATTCACAGAAGGCACTTACTCATTTCGGTATTCACAGATTCATTTCGGTATTCACAGAAGGCACTGACTCATTTCGGTATTCACAGAAGGCACTGACTCATTTCGGTATTCACAGATTCATTTCGGTATTCACAGAAGGCACTGACTCATTTCGGTATTCACAGAAGGCACTTACTCATTTTGGTATTCCTAGAATGCACTTACTCATTTCGGTATTCACAGAAGGCACTGACTCATTTTGGTATTCACAGAAGGCACTTACTCATTTTGGTATTCCTAGAATGCACTTACTCATTTCGGTATTCACAGAAGGCACTTACTCATGTTGGTATTCACAGAAGGCACTCACTCATTTTGGTATTCACAGAAGGCACTTACTCATTTTGGTATTCCTAGAATGCACTTACTCATTTCGGTATTCACAGAAGGCACTTACTCATTTCGGTATTCACAGAAGGCACTTACTCATTTCGGTATTCACAGAAGACACTTACTCATTTTGGTATTCACAGAAGGCACTTACTCATTTCGGTATTCACAGACGGCACTTACTCATTTCGGTATTCACGGAAGGCACTTACTCATTTCGGTATTCACAGAAGGCACTTACTCATTTCGGTATTCACAGAAGGCACCTATTCATTTTGGTATTCACAGAAGGCACTTACTCATTTCGGTATTCACAGAAGGCAGTTACTCATTTCTGTATTCACAGAAGGCACTTACTCATTTCAGTATTCACAGAAGGCACTTACTCATTTCGGTATTCACAGAAGGCAGTTACTCATTTCGGTATTCACAGAAGGCACTTATTCATTTTGGTATTCACAGAAGGCACTTACTCATTTCGGTATTCACAGAAGGCAGTTACTCATTTCGGTATTCACAGAAGGCACTTACTCATTTTGGTATTCACAGACGGCACTTACTCATTTCGCTATTCACGGAAGGCACTTACTCATTTTAATATTCACAGAAGGCACTTACTCATTTTAATATTCACAGAAGGCACTTACTCATTTCGGTAGTCACAGAAGTTAGGAGTCCTAACTTTACTACTCCTAAACTGAGAAAAATCCTAACTTTAAGACTTTCGGTATTCACAGAAGGCATTTAGGAGTCCTAAAGTTAGGAGTCCTAACTTCCGTGGATACCGAATGAGTAAGTGTCTTCTGTGAATACCGAAATGGTAGTAAGTTTAGGATTTTTCCTTAAGTTAGTTCTGTGAATCGGGCCCATTGAAACTAACATTAGTGTATTTTTGCATAACAAGGGAAGCGCGAAATTCCCAGAATTCCACCGCATAATTTAAGTTTCATGCAGGGCTCGTGTACAGCTGTCCACTCCTCAGCGTAAGGTAATGGTTACGTTAAAGGCTTCTTTGTTTTATATGTGGCTTTGATGCCACGTCATGAGTTTGGTCTGTTGCAGAATTAAGAATGTTCAGGATGATTGATATGTGGCCGTCTGTACTGTCTTCCAGTGTTGTGCAAGGCATGGCTCGTGGGAGGGCCAGATTAGCAGAAGTAATTTAAGACAAAATCCTAAACTTACTACTATTTTGGTATTCACAGAAGGCACTGACTCATTTCGGTATTCACAGATTCATTTCGGTATTCACAGAAGGCACTTACTCATTTCGGTATTCACAGATTCATTTCGGTATTCACAGAAGGCACTGACTCATTTCGGTATTCACAGATTCATTTCGGTATTCACAGAAGGCACTGACTCATTTTGGTATTCACAGAAGGCACTTACTCATTTTGGTATTCCTAGAATGCACTTACTCATTTCGGTATTCACAGAAGGCACTTACTCATGTTGGTATTCACAGAAGGCACTCACTCATTTTGGTATTCACAGAAGGCACTTACTCATTTTGGTATTCCTAGAATGCACTTACTCATTTCGGTATTCACAGAAGGCACTGACTCATTTTGGTATTCACAGAAGGCACTTACTCATTTTGGTATTCCTAGAATGCACTTACTCATTTCGGTATTCACAGAAGGCACTTACTCATGTTGGTATTCACAGAAGGCAGTTACTCATTTCGGTATTCACAGAAGGCACTTACTCATTTCGGTATTCACAGAAGGCACTTACTCATTTCGGTATTCACAGAAGGCACTTACTCATTTCGGTATTCACAGAAGACACTTACTCATTTTGGTATTCACAGAAGGCACTTACTCATTTCGGTATTCACAGACGGCACTTACTCATTTCGGTATTCACGGAAGGCACTTACTCATTTCGGTATTCACAGAAGGCACTTACTCATTTCGGTATTCACAGAAGGCACCTATTCATTTTGGTATTCACAGAAGGCACTTACTCATTTCGGTATTCACAGAAGGCAGTTACTCATTTCGGTATTCACAGAAGGCACTTACTCATTTCAGTATTCACAGAAGGCACTTACTCATTTCGGTATTCACAGAAGGCACTTACTCATTTCAGTATTCACAGAAGGCAGTTACTCATTTCGGTATTCACAGAAGGCACTTATTCATTTTGGTATTCACAGAAGGCACTTACTTATTTCGGTATTCACAGAAGGCAGTTACTCATTTCGGTATTCACAGAAGGCACTTACTCATTTTGGTATTCACAGACGGCACTTACTCATTTCGCTATTCACGGAAGGCACTTACTCATTTTAATATTCACAGAAGGCACTTACTCATTTTAATATTCACAGAAGGCACTTACTCATTTCGGTAGTCACAGAAGTTAGGAGTCCTAACTTTACTACTCCTAAACTGAGAAAAATCCTAACTTTAAGACTTTCGGTATTCACAGAAGGCATTTAGGAGTCCTAAAGTTAGGAGTCCTAACTTCCGTGGATACCGAATGAGTAAGTGTCTTCTGTGAATACCGAAATGGTAGTAAGTTTAGGATTTTTCCTTAAGTTAGTTCTGTGAATCGGGCCCATTGAAACTAACATTAGTCTCTCATATATGACCTCCTTCATTATGGAGTGCACGGTAAAGCCAGGAATGTCCTCCAATTACCCGCACACGAAGGGCAGTGAAACACGTGTCAGCTGCTGCATCCGTTACTAACAGACCTCATAAAGTTACACGTCATTGGTCCGTGAATAGGCTGCGCTGCCCCTCACCGAAGCACCACACACCGCAGGACCGTCAGCTAAGGCTCCTCAAGAGAGGGGTGAACTCTAGCTGTGTAACAACCAGTTACAAGGCTAGAGAGGCCTTTCCACAGACACACTCTAGCTGTGTAACAACCAGTTACAAGGCTGGAGAGGCCTTTCCACAGACACACTCTAGCTGTGTAACAACCAGTTACAAGGCTAGAGAGGCTTTTCCACAGACACACTCTAGCTGTGTAACAACCAGTTACAAGGCTGGAGAGACCTTTCCACAGACACACTCTAGCTGTGTAACAACCAGTTACAAGGCTGGAGAGGCCTTTCCACAGACACACTCTAGCTGTGTAACAACCAGTTACAAGGCTGGAGAGGCCTTTCCACAGACACACTCTAGCTGTGTAACAACCAGTTACAAGGCTGGAGAAGCCTTTCCACAGACACACTCTAGCTGTGTAACAACCAGTTACAAGGCTGGAGAGGCCTTTCCACAGACACACTCTAGCTGTGTAACAACCAGTTACAAGGCTGGAGAGGCCTTTCCACAGACACACTCTAGCTGTGTAACAACCAGTTACAAGGCTGGAGAGGCCTTTCCACAGACACACTCTAGCTGTGTAACAACCAGTTACAAGGCTAGAGAGGCCTTTCCACAGACACACTCTAGCTGTGTAACAACCAGTTACGAGGCTAGAGAGGCCTTTCCACAGACACACTCTAGCTGTGTAACAACCAGTTACAAGGCGAGCGAGGCCTTTCCACAGACACACTCTAGCTGTGTAACAACCAGTTACAAGGCTAGAGAGGTCTTTCAAAAGACACTATCTAGCTGTGTAACAACTAGTTACAAGGCGAGCGAGGCCTTTCCACAGACACACTCTAGCTGTGTAACAACCAGTTACAAGGCTGGAGAGACCTTTCCACAGACACACTCTAGCTCTGTAACAACCAGTTACAAGGCTAGAGAGGCCTTTCCACAGACACACTCTAGCTGTGTAACAACCAGTTACAAGGCTGGAGAGGCCTTTCCACAGACACACTCTAGCTGTGTAACAACCAGTTACAAGGCTGGAGAGGCCTTTCCACAGACACACTCTAGCTGTGTAACAACCAGTTACAAGGCTGGAGAGGCCTTTCCACAGACACACTCTAGCTGTGTAACAACCAGTTACAAGGCTAGAGAGGCCTTTCCACAGACACACTCTAGCTGTGTAACAACCAGTTACGAGGCTAGAGAGGCCTTTCCACAGACACACTCTAGCTGTGTAACAACCAGTTACAAGGCGAGCGAGGCCTTTCCACAGACACACTCTAGCTGTGTAACAACCAGTTACAAGGCTAGAGAGGTCTTTCAAAAGACACTATCTAGCTGTGTAACAACTAGTTACAAGGCGAGCGAGGCCTTTCCACAGACACACTCTAGCTGTGTAACAACCAGTTACAAGGCTGGAGAGACCTTTCCACAGACACACTCTAGCTCTGTAACAACCAGTTACAAGGCTAGAGAGGCCTTTCCACAGACACACTCTAGCTATGTAACAACCAGTTACAAGGCGAGCAAGGCCTTTCCACAGACACACTCTAGCTCTGTAACAACCAGTTACAAGGCTGGAGAGGCCTTTCCACAGACACACTCTAGCTCAGTAACAACCAGTTACAAGGCTAGAGAGGCCTTTCCACAGACACACTCTAGCTGGGTAACAACCAGTTACAAGGCTAGAGAGGCCTTTCCACAGACACACTCTAGCTGTGTAACAACCAGGTACAAGGCTGGAGAGACCTTTCCACAGACACACTCTAGCTCTGTAACAACCAGTTACAAGGCTAGAGAGGCCTTTCCACAGACACACTCTAGCTGTGTGACAGCCAGTTACAAGGCGAGCGAGGCCTTTCCACAGACACACTCTAGCTGGTTAACAACCAGTTACAAGGCTAGAGAGGCCTTTCCACAGACACACTCTAGCTGTGTAACAACCAGTTACAAGGCTGGAGAGGCCTTTCCACAGACACACTCTAGCTGTGTAACAACCAGTTACAAGGCGAGCGAGGCCTTTCCACAGACACACTCTAGCTGTGTAACAACCAGTTACAAGGCTGGAGAGGCCTTTCCACAGACACACTCTAGCTGTGTGATAACCAGTTACAAGGCTGGAGAGGCCTTCCCACAGACACACTCTAGCTGTGTAACAACCAGTTACAAGGCTGGAGAGGCCTTTCCACAGACACACTCTAGCTGTGTAACAACTAGTTACAAGGCTAGAAAGGCCTTTCCACAGACACACTCTAGCTGTGTGACAGCCAGTTACAAGGCGAGCGAGGCCTTTCCACAGACACACTCTAGCTGGTTAACAACCAGTTACAAGGCTAGAGAGGTCTTTCCACAGACACACTCTAGCTGTGTAACAACCAGTTACAAGGCTGGAGAGGCCTTTCCACAGACACACTCTAGCTGTGTAACAATCAGTTACAAGGCGAGCGAGGCCTTTCCACAGACACACTCTAGCTGTGTAACAACCAGTTACAAGGCTGGAGAGGCCTTTCCACAGACACACTCTAGCTGTGTGATAACCAGTTACAAGGCTGGAGAGGCCTTTCCACAGACACACTCTAGCTGTGTAACAACCAGTTACAAGGCTGGAGAGGCCTTTCCACAGACACACTCTAGCTGTGTAACAACTAGTTACAAGGCTAGAAAGGCCTTTCCACAGACACACTCTAGCTGTGTGACAGCCAGTTACAAGGCGAGCGAGGCCTTTCCACAGACACACTCTAGCTGTGTAACAACCAGTTACAAGGCTAGAGAGGTCTTTCCACAGACACACTCTAGCTGTGTAACAACTAGTTACAAGGCTGGAGAGGCCTTTCCACAGACACACTCTAGCTGTGTAACAACTAGTTACAAGGCTGGAGAGGCCTTTCCACAGACACACTCTAGCTGTGTAACAACTAGTTACAAGGCTGGAGAGGCCTTCCCACAGACACACTCTAGCTGTGTAACAACCAGTTACAAGGCTGGAGAGGCCTTCCCACAGATGGAACAGGAGTTCCATTTACAGCCACCAGGGACATTTGCATCAGAAAGCTGCACATATTATCAGTGATAGTGCCCTGAGTGACGTCAGAAGGTCCTGGGCGGTTTAGTGTGATAAGTTGTGGGAGGGAAACCTCGTGGTGTGAGGAGGGTCCTGCTTTTGGGGGTGATCCACCAGGGACAGAGTGTGGCCACAGGGGTGAGACCCTTGTCTAGAGGAGCAGAGGCCAAAGAAAGGACTCTAATCAAAAAAACAGCGAAGGGTCTTGAGTCGGACTCAGTAAGGCCGAGCCAAAGAACTATAGGACAACACAAATGCCAGTACTGAGCTCAATTCCTAATCTTTGTACACAATTTTATGAATAAAACATAATAGTCTGCTTTTTAAATTGCACCATCAAATGGTTTATTCCACTTTCTTTGCCTTCATTATTTTTGCAAGAAACGTGATTTTTTTGTACATGAGAAAACATAGAAAAGACTTGAAACAGATTATATACAAAGACATTTATATATACAATTCAATCCAAACTACCTTCACTCAACACACTCAAACACTACCCCTTCTCACAATTGTTGTATTTGAAAATCTGTTTCACTCTCTTGTTTTGTTGACATTGGGACCTGTTTGAAGGATGGATGGATGATGGGTTGAATGACGATTGTATGCTTTGGCCACTTTTGTGAGAAGGGACAGTGTTGGAGTGGGTTGAGTGAAGGTAGTTTGGATTGAAGCCGTGCTGGGGTGCCCGTGGGGATGATGGAGAAGTGTGGCTCAATGGTTAGAGCGGCAGACCCTGATGCAGAGGTCTAGCCCGGGACCAGGGTTCAATTCCCGCCTCGGCGGGTCTTGGGCTCAATGTCCGCGGACCTGATAATTCTCGCCTCGGTGCCTATTCCAATCATGAGTCCCACTCTGCAACTCTGGGCAATAGCTTGCTTAATCTCCACAACGGCCCCCACAACGCTAAGGATGCCTGGCCTCCACCTTGGGGGTGCCCAGGAGTGGACACCTCACAGGGAAAGCCAGGATGGGTTCCACTGCGGTATTCGTACAAGCGCCTTGAGACCCTTGCGGGGGAGTAGTGCGCTATGCAAGTATCAATTTACATCGTCAGTGAGGGGCTAAAGAGAACACCAAAGGGGCAAAGTCAATGAGGAAAAGAAGAAGGGGGCGAGGAGGGAAGAGTAAAGCATCCTTTGTAGTGCAGTTGAGCCTGAATGGCCGGAGCGCCCCCTGGCGGCGGATGGCTGTACTGCAGCCGGAGATGCTTAATGGAGAGGAGGTGTAAATTAACCCTGGGTGAAGCACTACGCTACGCTCGCGTAGTTTGCGAAGTTTGCGCAACTTCGCACTACGCGAGCTGCACGTAGCACGGTGCGAACACGCGTAGCGCAGCGTAGCGTAGTGCAGCGGTCATTTTTTGCTTGTTCGCGTTCCTCAACCTCATGTTCGCGACTGCGAGCAAGCAAAATGACATCCTGGCGAGACTCTCAATGCGGGGAGGTCAGGTTTCTCATTGCAATTGGTCGCGCATGCTCGTGACCACTCGCGATGAGAAACTACCAGTCCGGGTTGAGAAAGCTGCCGTCGAGTAAAAATCTACTCGAGCGGCAGAAAACTACAGCTCGCACTGTGCAATATGCCGTTTTCAATGATTGCACAGTGCCGGATGCTTGTCCGCACTGTGCAATCATTGATAACGCATCTTGCACAGTGCGGACATGCTACTACGCAGCTCGCATAGTGCTACGTGAAGTTCGCATAGTGCGAAGTGCACTCCGTGTAACTTCGCGTAGCGCTACTTCGCGAACTACGCCCAGGGTTAGTGTAAATAAAGGTTGTGAAGACAGTGATCTGGGGGTGTTTTCTGCGCAGGGGTGAGGTGAGGAGTGAGGTGGATAGTCACACTGTGGGAGGGGTGGGTGCACATGTCTGACCCCCAGGAAGCCGCGTAGAAACAGGGAGAGAGAGGAATGAGGCAGACCAGTCCAGAGCTGAGAGGGGGCAGGGGTGCAGAGTGGTGCAGCGTGCAGCTCACAAGTCACACAAAGTTGTGCTAGGCGCTGCTTAGGTATTATTTCGTAATAAGCGGGCATCCTATACCACCACCCAGGGGTTTAGATATCTAGAAACATTGGTAAACAGGAATTTGCACCAACACCTTATGCCTCCTCGAGGCAGGTGTCACAATGAGAAATTGTTTCATTTCTTCTCGTTCTTTCAACTTTGCACGTGTGCTGCAGTGTTCTGAACACGTGCAAACTGGCAAACGCCATAAAGTGGAGTTTTTGTACTGGAAGGTTGGAGGCAGACGGGTACAGTAGGGGTACCTCTGCCTGGCACAGTACGGCCAAAGACCTGGAGCCGAAGGGAGTTTCCGGGAAAACCGCGACGGTGCCCCATTAGTCCTTCGGGCGGTTGGGGGCCTGACCAACCGGGGGTGTGCCATACCACGCAAGGCCCTGAAACGGGCGGGAATATAAGACATGATCACGTGATCCGGAAGGGGATCTACAAAGGTGCTGCACTGTCCGGGCGTCGACCCACCGTGCCGGCTGGCTCATTAGGCGGGCGGGGCAGCGAGGGGCTGCCTGCCCTGGATCGCCCGTAAGATAACCCATAAACGTCATACTTTTGTTGTATGTAAATATACCTGCAGCAGTTCTTTTCCCATAAGCAATGTGTCCGGTGTAATCATTATATGGGCAAATGCAAAATGTTAGCGGGGGAGCGGATGACGGTGTTGGCACTATGCACACTCCCATCACTCTGGCACAATGGTATGCACGTTGGCGCATGGCTGCCAAAAGGGCGCCAGCACCGTGGGAGACAAAAAATGCGCCTCAGATATTAAATACGGTGCATTGTTTGTCTCTCCTCCTTTGACGCAAGACGGCGCAGCAACTTTGAGGTAACATTGGCTTGCGTCAAAGCTTAATACATCTGGGACTCAGCCTCACACAATCTCCCCCACTACTCGTCACTTGACTCTCATTCTCTGTCACTCACATACACACGCTTACACATACAGAAACGGTTTTACAACACACATTTAACCTGTTAACGGCGAACGTTTTTTCGCGGTAGTGCAGCCGTTTTAAAAACGGGCGGGGCTGCGTCGGTCGCTGCGCAGCACCAGCCAGGTAGTGCTCCGAACAGCCGACAGCAGCACTTAACGGGTTAAAAACATGTTTACTTATCACAGCTCCCTTGCTCACTTTGCCACTGGAGTCAAGCTATCCTGGCTGAAGATGGCTGGAATGCCAGAAGCCGGTCCTCGGAAGCTTGTTTCCGGTCCAGGGAAGGCATGGCTTGGCAGTTCGGGCTGGACTGTTCCCATGAGGCACAGGGTCAGACTGATTTGCATATAGCAGTGTCTGAACTGGGGTGGCAGAATGGGCTAAAGAACGGTGATGGATTAAACCCAGATCTGTTGACTGGGTGTGAGTGTTTGATTGGCTCAGATGCTCCGTCCATCACCACCCCCTTTTGTACCGCTTTTACTCATCACAGCTGGCACACCGGTCCCAAGTGTGGCTCCACTTGGGTTCCACAGGGCGTGTTCCCTTCGTCCATGTGAAGCCGGCCCCAGGTACCGTCGGCCACTTCGGTGCGGTGTGCCTCAGATCACACATGTCACACACTGCTGTGTCAGCCGGATGAGAACTATTACAGACAGTGAACTTCTGGTTCAAAATGTTCACAAAACAGTCACCGACACACAACAGATGCTAATAGAAGATGAACAAGCATTGGCAAAGCCAATAAGGCTGATGCTGGCCTCCAGCCCTTTGTCTAGTCAATGTTTGTTTTGTCATATTTTTGTTGCAAAGCTTTACTGTTGAGAAGACTGTTGTGCCCTCAATTATCCAATAATACTTTTGCTAAAGGCAAACTTTGTTTTTAGTCTCAAGCCCACATTGCCATAGTCGTCCCTGGCACTTAAATAAACTACTTTGTGTGTGTTGATTCGCTCCTTGTGAGAAGACAGACAGCTGTCACTCACCCTGAAGTTAGCTTTCAAGTGAGCTGACCAGCTGCCAATGCTGTGTGCTGTTTTAGGAGGAGGAAAAAAGTGAATGACACAAAAAAAAAGAATGGACAAAGAAGGCTGTGTTGAAGCAGCTTGAACTATGAATATTATACGTGCAATTTTAGTAAAATCAAAATTCTTGGCTAACAAAAACGGAGCACGAGATGAGGGCACATGCGGTTAGACGACATCTAACCGCTCTTTTCCCAGGGTGGATGGGCACCACCCCTTCCAAGAGGTTGGGCACAAATATGGTGAACTTGTCACTGTGTATTTTTCTGACACATTCAACAGCGCCTGCACGTTGTTTACTTTCATTCATATCAGCAACGTGCAGGCGGGGAGGGGCTTATCAGATTCCAGCTGGGCCCAAAACAAAGGCTGAAGTTAAGGGCCATTAGGCCTCTCTTTGGTGGAGTAAACTGGGCGGGAGCTATCGGGAGCCGCACACATAGATGGAATGGGGGGGAAGAAAGGCTCACATCTTATCATTTCACACTTCACCTTCCCTACTGTAACGTGGGCTGGAGTTGGAATAGAAAATTGAACTGTTCCACTATCCAGCGCTTACAGCGCAGGTCGTTGTAACAACTTGCGTTGTAAAAACAGCGTTGTAATGGCACGCGGGGTAAAAGCCCGCATTGTAATGTCATACAACCGTCCGTCATACCTCTCTGTGTTACAATAGAAGGATTCACCTTTATAACTGTGAGGTACAAACAATCACTGTGTCAAAGGTGTGACCCACTCACGTTAATAGGAATGAGAGAAGAAATAATTATTTGGTATGACAGATGCTTACCTACTGGGGGGGAATGAGTTATTGCCTTAAAATTAATTGCACATATCCGGAACCGAGTTCAACGGTAGACTAGAAAGACAAAATGAAAAATGAACTCCATTTTCGAGGCGAGTTTGAGAGGGGCACTCCGCAGAAATTGCCAAATTGGCCAAAATGCAGATACATTTGATTGGAGGGGAGACCAGAACTTGACAGCACAGTACATATGGCAGCGTGCACGTGTGGAGGACAGCACAGTACATATGGCAGCGCTCACGTGTGGAGATCAGCACAGTACATATGGCAGCGCTCACGTGTGGAGGGCAGCACAGTACATATGGCAGCGCTCACGTGTGGAGGACAGCAGAGTACATATGGCAGCGCTCACGTGTGAAGGACAACACAGTACATATGGCAGCGCTCACGTGTGGAGGGCAGCACAGTACATATGGCAGCGCTCATGTGTGGAGGACAGCAGAGTACATATGGCAGCGCTCACGTGTAGAGGGCAGCACAGTACATATGGCAGCACTCCCGTGTGGAGGGCAGCACAGTACATATGGCAGCGCTCACGTGTACATATGGCAGCGCTCACGTGTGGAGGGCAGCACAGTACATATGGCAGCGCTCACGTGTGGAGGGCAGCACAGTACATATGGCAGCGCTCACGTGTGGAGGGCAGCACAGTACATATGGCAGCGCTCACGTGTTGAGGACAGCACAGTACATATGGCAGCGCTCACGTGTGGAGGGCAGCACAGTACATATGGCAGCGCTCACGTGTGGAGGGCAGCACAGTACATATGGCAGCGCTCACGTGTGGAGGGCAGCACAGTACATATGGCAGCGCTCACGTGTGGAGGGCAACAGAGTACATATGGCAGCGCTCACGTGTTGAGGACAGCACAGTACATATGGCAGCGCTCACGTGTGGAGGGCAGCACAGTACATATGGCAGCGCTCACGTGTGGAGAGCAGCACAGTACATATGGCAGCGCTCACGTGTGGAGGGCAACAGAGTACATATGGCAGCGCTCACGTGTGGAGGGCAACACAGTACATATGGCAGCGCTCACGTGTGGAGGGCAGCACAGTACATATGGCAGCGCTCACATGTGGAGGACAGCACAATACATATGGCAGCGCTCACGTGTGGAGGACAGCAGAGTACATATGGCAGCGCTCACGTGTGGAGGACAACACAGTACATATGGAAGCGCTCAAGTGTGGAGGACAGCACAGTACATATGGCAGCGCTCACGTGTGGAGGACAGCACAGTACATATGGCAGCGCTCACGTGTGGAGGGCAGCACAGTACATATGGCAGCGCTCACGTGTGGAGGGCAACACAGTACATATGGCAGCGCTCACGTGTAGAGGGCAGCACAGTACATATGGCAGCGCTCACGTGTGGAGGACAGCACAGTACATATGGCAGCGCTCACGTGTTGAGGACAGCAGAGTACATATGGCAGCGCTCACGTGTGGAGGGCAGCACAGTACATATGGCAGCGCTCACGTGTGGAGGACAGCAGAGTACATATGACAGCGCGCACGTGTGGAGGACAGCACAGTACATATGGCAGCGCTCACGTGTGGAGGACAGCACAGTACATATGGCAGCGCGCACGTGTGGAGGACAGCACAGTACATATGGCAGCGCTCACGTGTGGAGGGCAGCACAGTACATATGGCAGCACTCACGTGTGGAGGACAGCACAGTACATATGGCAGCGCTCACGTGTGGAGGGCAGCACAGTACATATGGCAGCGCTCATGTGTGGAGGGCAGCACAGTACATATGGCAGCGCTCACGTGTGGAGGACAGCAGAGTACATATGGCAGCGCTCACGTGTGGAGGACAACACAGTACATATGGCAGCGCTCACGTGTGGAGGGCAGCACAGTACATATGGCAGCGCTCACGTGTGGAGGACAGCAGAGTACATATGGCAGCGCTCACGTGTAGAGGGCAGCACAGTACATATGGCAGCACTCCCGTGTGGAGGGCAGCACAGTACATATGGCAGCGCTCACATGTACATATGGCAGCGCTCACGTGTGGAGGGCAGCACAGTACATATGGCAGCGCTCACGTGTGGAGGGCAGCACAGTACATATGGCAGCGCTCACGTGTCGAGGGCAGCACAGTACATATGGCAGCGCTCACGTGTGGAGGGCAGCACAGTACATATAGCAGCGCTCACGTGTGGAGGGCAGCACAGTACATATGACAGCGCTCACGTGTGGAGGGCAGCACAGTACATATGGCAGCGCTCAGGTGTGGAGGGCAGCACAGTACATATGGCAGCGCTCACGTGTGGAGGACAGCACAGTACATATGGCAGCGCTCACGTGTTGAGGACAGCACAGTACATATGGCAGCGCTCACGTGTGGAGGGCAGCACAGTACATATGGCAGCGCTCACGTGTGGAGGACAGCAGAGTACATATGACAGCGCGCACGTGTGGAGGACAGCACAGTACATATGGCAGCGCTCAAGTGTGGAGGACAGCACAGTACATATGGCAGCGCTCACGTGTGGAGGACAGCAGAGTACATATGGCAGCGCTCACGTGTAGAGGGCAGCACAGTACATATGGCAGCACTCCCGTGTGGAGGGCAGCACAGTACATATGGCAGCGCTCACGTGTGGAGGGCAGCACAGTACATATGGCAGCGCTCACGTGTTGAGGGCAGCACAGTACATATGGCAGCGCTCACGTGTGGAGGGCAGCACAGTACATATGGCAGCGCTCACGTGTGGAGGGCAGCACAGTACATATAGCGGCGCTCACGTGTGGAGGGCAGCACAGTACATATGACAGCGCTCACGTGTGGAGGGCAGCACAGTACATATGGCAGCGCTCACGTGTGGAGGACAGCAGAGTACATATGGCAGCGCTCACGTGTGGAGGACAACACAGTACATATGGCAGCGCTCACGTGTGGAGGGCAGCACAGTACATATGGCAGGGCTCACGTGTGGAGGACAGCAGAGTACATATGGCAGCGCTCACGTGTAGAGGGCAGCACAGTACATATGGCAGCACTCCCGTGTGGAGGGCAGCACAGTACATATGCCAGCGCTCACGTGTGGAGGACAGCAGAGTACATATGACAGCGCGCACGTGTGGAGGGCAGCACAGTACATATGGCAGCGCTCACGTGTGGAGGGCAAAAGAGTACATATGGCAGCGCTCACGTGTGGAGGGCAGCACAGTACATATGGCAGCGCTCACGTGTGGAGGGCAACACAGTACATATGGCAGCGCTCACGTGTGAAGGGCAGTACAGTACATATGGCAGCGCTCACGTGTGGAGGACAGCACAGTACATATGGCAGCGCTCACCTGTGGAGGACAGCAGAGTACATATGGCAGCGCTCACGTGTGGAGGACAACACAGTACATATGGAAGCGCTCAAGTGTGGAGGACAGCACAGTACATATGGCAGCGCTCACATGTGGAGGACAGCACAGTACATATGGCAGCGCTCACGTGTGGAGGGCAGCACAGTACATATGGCAGCGCTCACGTGTGGAGGGCAACACAGTACATATGGCAGCGCTCACGTGTGGAGGGCAGCACAGTACATATGGCAGCGCTCACGTGTGGAGGACAGCACAGTACATATGGCAGCGCTCACGTGTTGAGGACAGCACAGTACATATGGCAGCGCTCACGTGTGGACGGCAGCACAGTACATATGGCAGCGCTCACGTGTGGAGGACAGCAGAGTACATATGACAGCGCGCACGTGTGGAGGACAGCACAGTACATATGGCAGCGCTCACGTGTGGAGGACAGCACAGTACATATGGCAGCGCGCACATGTGGAGGACAGCACAGTACATATGGCAGCGCTCACGTGTGGAGGGCAGCACAGTACATATGGCAGCACTCACGTGTGGAGGACAGCACAGTACATATGGCAGCGCTCACGTGTGGAGGGCAGCACAGTACATATGGCAGCGCTCACGTGTGGAGGGCAGCACAGTACATATGGCAGCGCTCACGTGTGGAGGACAGCAGAGTACATATGGCAGCGCTCACGTGTGGAGGACAACACAGTACATATGGCAGCGCTCACGTGTGGAGGGCAGCACAGTACATATGGCAGCGCTCACGTGTGGAGGACTGCAGAGTACATATGGCAGCGCTCACGTGTAGAGGGCAGCACAGTACATATGGCAGCACTCCCGTGTGGAGGGCAGCACAGTACATATGGCAGCGCTCACATGTACATATGGCAGCGCTCACGTGTGGAGGGCAGCACAGTACATATGGCAGCGCTCACGTGTGGAGGGCAGCACAGTACATATGGCAGCGCTCACGTGTCGAGGGCAGCACAGTACATATGGCAGCCCTCACGTGTGGAGGGCAGCACAGTACATATAGCAGCGCTCACGTGTGGAGGGCAGCACAGTACATATGACAGCGCTCACGTGTGGAGGGCAGCACAGTACATATGGCAGCGCTCAAGTGTGGAGGGCAGCACAGTACATATGGCAGCGCTCACGTGTGGAGGACAGCACAGTACATATGGCAGCGCTCACGTGTTGAGGACAGCACAGTACATATGGCAGCGCTCACGTGTGGAGGGCAGCACAGTACATATGGCAGCGCTCACGTGTGGAGGACAGCAGAGTACATATGACAGCGCGCACGAGTGGAGGACAGCACAGTACATATGGCAGCGCTCAAGTGTGGAGGACAGCACAGTACATATGGCAGCGCTCACGTGTGGAGGACAGCAGAGTACATATGGCAGCGCTCACGTGTAGAGGGCAGCACAGTACGTATGGCAGCACTCCCGTGTGGAGGGCAGCACAGTACATATGGCAGCGCTCACGTGTGGAGGGCAGCACAGTACATATGGAAGCGCTCACGTGTGGAGGGCAGCACAGTACATATGGCAGCGCTCACGTGTGGAGGGCAGCACAGTACATATGGCAGCGCTCACGTGTGGAGGGCAGCACAGTACATATAGCAGCGCTAACGTGTGGAGGGCAGCACAGTACATATGACAGCGCTCACATGTGGAGGGCAGCACAGTACATATGGCAGCGCTCACGTGTGGAGGACAGCAGAGTACATATGGCAGCGCTCACGTGTGGAGGACAACACAGTACATATGGCAGCGCTCACGTGTGGAGGGCAGCACAGTACATATGGCAGCGCTCACGTGTGGAGGACAGCAGAGTACATATGGCAGCGCTCACGTGTAGAGGGCAGCACAGTACATATGGCAGCACTCCCGTGTGGAGGGCAGCACAGTACATATGGCAGCGCTCACATGTACATATGGCAGCGCTCACGTGTGGAGGGCAGCACAGTACATATGGCAGCGCTCACGTGTGGAGGGCAGCACAGTACATATGGCAGCGCTCACGTGTCGAGGGCAGCACAGTACATATGGCAGCGCTCACGTGTGGAGGGCAGCACAGTACATATAGCAGCGCTCACGTGTGGAGGGCAGCACAGTACATATGACAGCGCTCACGTGTGGAGGGCAGCACAGTACATATGGCAGCGCTCAAGTGTGGAGGGCAGCACAGTACATATGGCAGCGCTCACGTGTGGAGGACAGCACAGTACATATGGCAGCGCTCATGTGTTGAGGACAGCACAGTACATATGGCAGCGCTCACGTGTGGAGGGCAGCACAGTACATATGGCAGCGCTCACGTGTGGAGGACAGCAGAGTACATATGACAGCGCGCACGTGTGGAGGACAGCACAGTACATATGGCAGCGCTCAAGTGTGGAGGACAGCACAGTACATATGGCAGCGCGCACGTGTGGAGGACAGCACAGTACATATGGCAGCGCTCACGTGTGGAGGGCAGCACAGTACATATGGCAGCACTCACGTGTGGAGGACAGCACAGTACATATGGCAGCGCTCACGTGTGGAGGGCAACACAGTACATATGGCAGCGCTCACGTGTGGAGGGCAGCACAGTACATATGGCAGCGCTCACGTGTGGAGGACAGCAGAGTACATATGGCAGCGCTCACGTGTGGAGGACAACACAGTACATATGGCAGCGCTCACGTGTGGAGGGCAGCACAGTACATATGGCAGCGCTCACGTGTGGAGGACAGCAGAGTACATATGGCAGCGCTCACGTGTAGATGGCAGCACAGTACATATGGCAGCACTCCCTTGTGGAGGGCAGCACAGTACATATGGCAGCGCTCACGTGTGGAGGGCAGCACAGTACAAATGGCAGCGCTCACGTGTGGAGGGCAGCACAGTACAAATGGCAGCGCTCACGTGTGGAGGGCAGCACAGTACATATGGCAGTGCTCACGTGTGGAGGGCAGCACAGTACATATAGCAGCGCTCACGTGTGGAGGACAGCAGAGTACATATGACAGCGCGCACGTGTGGAGGGCAGCACAGTACATATGGCAGCGCTCACGTGTGGAGGGCAGCAAAGTACATATGGCAGCGCTCACGTGTGGAGGGCAGCACAGTACATATAGCAGCGCTCACGTGTGGAGGGCAACACAGTACATATGGCAGCACTCACATGTACATATGGCAGCGCTCACGTGTGGAGGGCAGCACAGTACATATGGCAGCGCTCACGTGTGGAGGGCAGCACAGTACATATGGCAGCGCTCACGTGTGAAGGGCAGCACAGTACATATGACAGCGCTCACGTGTGGAGGACAGCAGAGTACATATGGCAGCGCTCACGTGTTGAGGACAGCACAGTACATATGGCAGCGCTCACGTGTGGAGGGCCGCACAGTACATATGGCAGCGCTCACGTGTGGAGGGCAGCACAGTACATATGGCAGTGCTCACGTGTGGAGGGCAGCACAGTACATATGACAGCGCTCACGTGTGGAGGGCAGCACAGTACATATGGCAGCGCTCACGTGTGGAGGGCAACACAGTACATATGGCAGCACTCACGTGTGGAGGGCAGCACAGTACATATGGCAGCGCTCACATGTGGAGGGCAGCACAGTACATATGGCAGCGCTCACATGTGGTCGATAGTACAATACATATGACATTGTTAACATGTGGAGGATAGTACAGTACATGTGTCCGTGTGCACATGTGGAGGAGAGCACAATACATATGGCAGCGCTCACATGTGGTCGATAGTACAATACATATGACATTGTTAACATGTGGAGGATAGTACAGTACATGTGTCCGTGTGCACATGTGGAGGAGAGCACAGTACATATGGCAGCGCTCACATGTGGTCGATAGTACAATACATATGACATTGTTAACATGTGGAGGATAGTACAGTACATGTGTCCGTGTGCACATGTGGAGGAGAGCACAGTACATATGGCAGCGCTCACATGTGGTCGATAGTACAATACATATGACATTGTTAACATGTGGAGGATAGTACAGTACATGTGTCCGTGTGCACATGTGGAGGAGAGCACAGTACATATGACAGTGCGTTGATATGTGCAGGGCAGTACTGTCGGAAGTGGGACACTACCCAAACATACCTCGGGGACATGCCAGGGTGCATGTGTGCGTGCCCGTGTTATCAGCACTCCATGGAGTACCAATTGGCAGCATGTATGACCAGGTGTAGACATGTCTGTAGGCCGTTACTTCATTTCAGAAGTGTGTGGGAGGGGCCCACTCCCCAGGGAGCCTCCCTGTAAGAGAGTAGGCAGCGAGCATCCAATCAGAATGTGGTATTCTCATGTCCTCTTGTATGGTGTGTTGATTATGACCCAGCACACAGCTGAAAGTTCCTTCCTGCGCAGACTTTGGAAGGATCAATGTCGAGGAAGGCCCTGCCTGGCTTAACGCTGGCACCTGGGGGTAGACGCAGAACGCTGCAGCAGGCGCATTAACCGCGCAGGCACCAGACGCTTTTTCTTTCTGGCTCTCAGTTGATCTATGGCAAAGAGCCTGGCAGCTGCGGCCGGTGCCAGGTGCGCCCCCTGGCACAGCGCCCCGGCTCTCACTCTCTCCCTCGCCTCCCTCGGGCATCACTCAGGGCTCTGACAGCAGCAGCTCTGCCCACCCTCGCCCGAGCCAAGGGCCGGTGCCAGCCCCGGCCTTGAGGGGGGAGGTGGAGGGGGGGGTGGGGGGTGCTGGCATTGGTCTATGTCTGAAGCTAGAGTCTGCTGCTCTCTGGGGGCTGCACCAATGTACAGCGCTGCCTGGTGCATAGCGCCAAGACGCAGCTCACCCTTACAGCTCTGCCCAGCATTGGCATCACCCTCCCCCTCCCCCCAGCCCCGGCCTGGAGGGGGGAGGGTGGGGGGCTGGCATGGGTCTATGTCTGAAGATGGAGTCTGCTGTACCCTGGGGGCTGCACCAGTGTACAGCGCTGCCTGCTGCATAGCGCCAAGACGCAGCTCACTCTTACAGCTCTCCCCAGCAGTGGCATCGCAGCCCCAGGCCTGGCTGGGTGTAAACAAGGGCGCAGGGGAGACAGCCCCACCCCTATGGACCCCGGTCCAGCCCGGGCTGCAGTGACCGGCCCTACCTTAGAAAGGCATCAGAGAGAGGAGCGTGAGGTGAACTGGACTCAACCCATCGCCCACCCGAGCCCCTCCCCTCCCAGGAGGGGGTGCACCGTCCCAGGGTGACCCCAGACCCACTAATGTATGCATGCCATACCACAAGCTATGGCAAGCAACCTCACGCATATTGCGTTACTAAATCAGACGTTCACAGCACACAACAGGCGAGTTCCAACTGTTGCAATCATGAGAGTGCTGCCCTCTGTGGCCCCCCGCAAAGGGAGCAGGGGTGGAGCACAGGGAAGCACAACAACAACGCCCTGTGTGTGGAGGAATGCATGGCACGTGCAAAGGAACACTGAGGGACTGGAGCGCTGACATCAGTGCGGCTCGGCACAGTGTCGACATGTTTCAGCCACTAAATGGTTCATCTGCACCTTCACCAGGGCGCTGAAAATTGAAAATCTAGCATTGGACATTACATTAGGTCTGGTTTATAACTGCAAGGACCTCTTCAGTCAGTGGTGAGTTTAGGCCGCCAGCCTTCCCTGCACTCATGCATTCAATCCTTCATTCACCGCTGACCCATTCCTGCATTCAATCACTTACCCATCCATAATAAAGCACACACAAAAGCTCTACCATCATATGCAAGATAAATTAGAAGAATAAAAGTAGAAAAAAAAAACTTGGCACCTAAAGTGACTGCTAGCAATAAAATATAAAACTGAACAGAGCAGTGGCCAGCCACATTGCAATTACTGCTATATTGAATATTGTTGTTTTAAAGTTGCAACATGGTCACCACCTTTAAAAGGAACATGTTGCTCTTGTTACAGTGATAACCAGTGGTGCAATGTGTGCAATATAAGCCCGATTCACAGAACTAACTTAAGACAAAATCCTAAACTTACTACTTTTGGTATTCACAGAAGTTAGGATTTTGTCCTAAGTTTGTCTTAAGACAGACTTAAGACAGACTTAAGACAGACTTAAGTTAGGATTTTGTCTTAAGTCTGTCTTAAGTTTGTTTTACGTTTGTCTTAAGACAAACGTAAGACAAAATCCTAACTTCTGTGAATACCATAAGTAGTAAGTTTAGGATTTTGTCTTAAGTTAGTTCTGTGAATCAGCCCCAAACATTCTAAAATGGCTGCCTTGCTTAGAAGCAGCGGTCAAGTGGGATGTGGCGCACTGCACACAAAATGAGCAGCAGACATGGGGCGCAGGAGCACTGTCTGGGGCAGCCACAAGTCCCTAAAGAAATAATAAGGGAGGAGGAGCTACGCTAGCAACCAAGATGGCCGCATAAGCTCCCGGCTCCGCCGACCTCCGCCGGAGGCTCATGAATCCTGACTCCCATCCTGACTTCCCACCGGACTCCCGTGCAGCTGAAGTGCTCCTGATTCTAAAGGTGCAACCCCGGAATTTCTAGCTGCTCGGACGACGAAGATATGTCGTGCGCCATTCTTGGCCTAACTCAGAGCTGAAGCCGGGGCCTCGAGTTATAACCCGGCCGGGTTGGAGTCGAACAACATCGGCCGCGGGACGTGGGTGGTTCCGGTCTCCCGAAGTGGCATCTTTCCTTTCCGTTTTGGATGGTGACCTGGTGGCAGCTTTCTCTTGTAACTACGGCGGCTTTCCATATCGATTGCTTTGACCGGGGAGCCGCTGCCCGGAAGCCCCGTTGAGCTCCCGGGGTTGATGGGCTTGGTTCCTCGTTGGCGGCGACGGTACGGCGATCGCGCTTTGGTAGCGCCCACAGTTGTCATCTACATTGTTTCTGCCTGGTGCCCCGGAGAAATCGACCTCCAGGGTTCCGATACCCGCCCGGTCGCTCACTGAGGGGCGATGGAGCGGGCCGAAACTACACCGTCGCTGCGCAATGTAATGGCCGCCATTGGGGAGCTCCGCAAACGAGTCACCGCCACCTTCCAAAGGATGGTCTTAACGGTTGATCACATCTGTCGGAGACCGGACTCCGACCCTTTGCTGGTCGTGAGCCGAGATGCCTTACCCGCGGAGCAAGCTCCGATTGCTACCGAGGACCCTGTGCGGACGTCGGACTTGGAAATTTCTTGCGACCTTAAGATGGCGGCGAGCGAGTCCGAAAGTACTGGCTGTGTGTTCTGCCCTCTGTCGATACCGCCCGAGATGGATGTGACTATTTCTGTACTTCAGTGTGTCTTCTCCACGGACTATCGGATTCATACCCCGCCTCTGTCAGAGAATGCTCAAAAACGCTTTGCTGATTTATTGTTGGTGGGCAGTGGACCTGGTTTGACTTCTGAACTTTGTCAGCGTTTATCCTGGTATCACTCCTTCTGTGGCGACTTTGAGCCGTTTCTGTCTTTGGATGTTCTTGTTGTGATGGCGGTTCGAATGGTCAGGGCTCGCATGAAGAATCGTAGCGGCCTGGTCGTACCTGATGGGGTCTGCGTAATGGATCGTCAGGGCCAGGGCTGACTTTGCAATGTTTTCTTTTGGCTTTGCCGGGTTGTATCCGTGGGAGCAAGGGCCAGATGGGATTCTGATTGTCTGGGTATTGTGTAACTGCTATGTTCGAAACGGGTTGTGCTGCCTCTGTGGTGCCGGGGGCCGGGCGGGACGGTCCTTTCCCTGTTTGTGGCCCCCCTATTGAATTTTTATTGATCTGCTATAACTTGCTTATCGCTGCGGTAGGGGATGTCTGCTTCTGGTGGGGGGATGGGAATCTGGGAGCCCGTATCGTTTTGTACCATATCTCCTCCTCCAGCTTTTCCCTTCCTTGGGGTGTAGTTTAGTGGGCGACAGGCACGCTGCTAGTGGGGTTAGGTCGTAGCCATCGGCAGGGGTGTAGGGTGGGGGGTTGTGTTTTTTTTTTTCCCTTTATTTTTTTCTATGACCTTTCTATTCCCTTTTCCTTTCTTCACAAGAAATGTGGCATACTCTCCTGATCTTTTGTCCATCATATCTGGGTGTCGCATGTCCAATTCGTATATCCTGTATTCCTGGTGGGCGGGTGCTGTTGCGATGTACTTGTGGTCCTTTGCATCTTATTGTTTTGCTTCAGCTTTAAGCTGGTATTGATCTCTTTTCGATGCCTATGATTGTGGTGTATTTCTTCAACTTATTTGCCTGCCCCCAGTTGGAATGTATTTCACCAAATGACACCTGATATGTATATTTTTCTTTCTTGTGTTATAATCAATAAAAATATACATATAAAAAAAAGAAATAATAAAATGGAAAAAGAAAGAGAGAAATGAGTGGGGTGCTAAAAAAAAAAAAGAAAATAGAAAACTAACGCGCACTCATTTTCAGGCAGAGGTGCACATGTGAACATGCAAAATGGCTTCCCTCATGGGGCAAGAGAGCCAGTGGCAGAAGTGGGCTGACCCGTGCCTCTGCTGTCACCGATGGAGGCAGAGTACATATGACAATCGAACAGACCTTTGGAAGGAGAGAGCCGATCCAAGCCCCGTCTATGTATGGATTCTGTTTTGATTTGTTGTATTTCCAGGATCGGACTGGCCGTAGCGGGCACCAGGCATTTCCCCGGTGGGCCACCAGGGTGGGGGGTGGTTTAGGGCCTCTGGGAGTCTATTTTTGTTACCAGGGGCCAGCAAAATTGGCCCTTGTAACAAAATCGTCTGAAACCGGCCCTACGAAACAGCTCGGCCGCACCCCACCTTCCCCCCAGGAGGGGTCGGCCGAGCAGTGTGCCAGGGCTGGTCTCGGTTCCCAGTCCGGCCCTGCCAGAGCCTGGCGGACAATGAAACTCTCCCGGTCCTCCTAAGAAGGTCTGGTAGAAATCTTCGTTCCCCAGGTTTTGTCGAAACAGATGACAAACACCCAAATCCTTAGCTCCTGAGGTTGGTAGCTTCCATGTAGCAAAATACGCATAAATAGGATTAATAGGGCTTAATACCACTCCAACGTTGAGGCCTACTGGCTTTAACATATGCTTCTATCAATAAATAACTCAGGACTATCGCTTTTGACAACAGACCGGACCTACAGCTCCTACCATGACTTTTCCCAAAGAACCAATGAGGTCTGAGGGCCTTATTTTGATCTCGGCAGACGGGTTGTTGCCTCACAACGGTTTGGTCTCCTGAAATATAAATCCCACAGGATATAATGGGTGTGGTGTGACGAGCTGAGCTCGTCATGAGCACGAAAGGGGTTAATGTTTCATAATAAATGGATCCGACCAATAGCATCAGATATGACTTGTCCCAGTTGGCCGACGAGGCCTACAGACTTTGTCACTGACTGGCAACATAAAAACACTGAAGCCTGGTGTAGTGAGCATAAGATTGCCCCACGGCACCCACCAGGAAGGCGGTCCTAAGATTAAAACATAGTATCGCCCCCAAGAAGATAAAACGAGAATTGTCACCGGGTAAATCTGCTACCCGTGAGGCTTCTCGGAGTGGGTACCAAGACCAAAACTCCTGCCCTCTTCTGTAATCTGTGGGTGTCCATGGAACAAAACACAGGGACATCT
Source organism: Lissotriton helveticus (assembly GCF_964261635.1). Classification (NCBI taxonomy): domain Eukaryota; kingdom Metazoa; phylum Chordata; class Amphibia; order Caudata; family Salamandridae; genus Lissotriton; species Lissotriton helveticus. The sequence goes on along the minus strand of NC_136067.1, from coordinate 32,345,751 downwards.
TAGGGATTTTGGGGGCGTGGGTTATCCTATTTTGGGGGCCCCTGTTCGGAACAGCTTTGAATATATGATCCAGTTTCAGCTCTTTCATGCCCTCTTTGGCCAGGTCACTGACAGTGCACGGACACACTGGTCCAAATTCAAAATGTGTTTACATCTAAAGATTCAGGGTTGTGAAGTGTGTTTTCAATATTGTAACACAGCAGCAGCAGCTCACTAATATTATTGCAAATAATCTCTGTGACGCCTTCCCATTTCTAATATGTGAGGTGATGTTTTGATCTATAAGAAACTTCTTTTTCTGGATGCGCTATATAAAACTTTATAAATAAAATTAAAAAAACACGGAGAACCGCCTCTCCCACTGACGTATCAGCATTGCTGGCAGCCTCCAAACAGTAATGCTTGGTAAAAGTGTGTCTGCTGGACCAAGTTGCTGCTCTGCAGATTTGCTGAAGAGGAACACCAGCGAAAAGAGCAGTCGAGGAAGAGACCGCCCTCGTAGAGTGCGCTGTTGGAGTTGTCTGCAAAGGTCTTCCAGCTTGTTGATGGCAAAAGTCAATAGCGGCAGAAATCCATCGAGCTACGGTCTGTTTAGACACCGCCTGTCCTTGCCGTATTCTTCCGTAGGCAACAAACAATTGATCGGATTTACGAATGGTAGAGGTCCTTTGCAAATAGAACTTAAGACATCTTCTGATGTCAAGGGTATGCAACGCCCTTTCTGCAGGGGATTGCGGGTTAGGAAAAAATGTTTTTAAGATGACTGGTTCGATCAGGTGAAAATCCGAAGGCCCCTTCAGCATAAATTTGGGATTTGTGCGTAGCACCACAGAATTGGAAGTGAATTGCAAGAAAGGTGAATTTACAGTGAAAGCTTGAATGTCGCTGACTCTTCTAGTTGAAGTCACTGCCAGTAGCAGAGATACCTTCCAGGATAGAAATTTGAAATCCACTCTATGAATAGGTTCAAAGGGCTGCCGCATGAGCTGAGCTAATACCGCATTAAGATACCAGGATGGAGGAGGACGACGTACAGGATGAAACATTCGAAATAGCCCTTTAAAAAAAAATTGTATTATCCTCGATGAGTAGAGAGAATTGGAACGATCCTGTCAGAACCTTGAAATGGTCACTAGAAAAACCTTTAAAGTTAAATGAGACAGGCCTGATCTTGCTAAGTGTATGAAAAAAGGTAATATCTGCTCAGGTTTGTGTGAATCGGGTGAACCTCGGATGATTGACACCACATGCAGAATCTTTTCCATTTAAGTCTGTATGTCTTTATTGTGGCAGGCGCTCGAGCGTTAGCCAGAACTTCCTTGCAATCACCGTGCAATATCCGTGTCCCCTCCTTGATCCATAGGAACCTGAGCAATCCTCTGCGGTCTACCAGTGCAGATGAGTTATTGACTCCTCAGATAGATCGCATAGTCCGCATATTTTCGACTCTGGTTTATTCGCCCGTGGTGGAGACAGATCTAAGGACGCAAATGATCCCATCTGAAACTGCAAGAATTTCATCTTATAGTGCGAGGGAAATGCTTCATTAATATATCTTCATGGGCCTTTTCTGTCGTAGCTACCGAGAACTAGGTAAGCATGTTTTCTTTTGGCAAATGCTCTTTGATCAGATCTCCATGATATCATTTTTACATTTCTGTTCAGGGCTTTTATAAACTGTAGATGAGATCATTTTAAATATCAGAGCTCCCTTGCTTGAGTTTGCACCAATGCTTTATCTAGGGCTTGGGACCAGGTGTTCGTGTGATTTGAGTTTCCATGCAGTTTCCTGCCAAATAAGATGTTTTAAAGGTCCTTCCTCAACAGATCTTGTGGATTGCAAGTGTTTTACCATGCAGGCCATTTGTACAAACAGTTGGCCCTGTAATGTGAATTACAGCCTGATTTGAGCTGGCGAGGTGTTGCCTGGCAGTCGAAATAAAGACCTGAACACTGTGCTCTGTGCCCGTTTTAGGAAAGTTCCCAGTTTTCCCGGGTAGGCCTCTGAGCCATATGGAAGTGTTGGTACTAATTTAACAGAGGCTATTTTCAACAGTGCCTCAAAAGAGAACTTGTTTGTGCCCTTGAGTATAGCTCGGAAAGCACCTTGCAGTGAGGCTAACCTAGGGGCATATTACCAACAAGTAGCGATAATTATCGCCAAATAGGCTTGGGGAACGTCCTTTACAATGGAACTTTTACAACGAAGTACCGTTACGACACAGGTTTAACAATGAAAGTCATTACAACGACTTTCGCTGGAGGGCGCTCTAGGATAGGTAATAGTTTAATGTACTATCCAACACCTTCCCTACTATCCACGGGGACTGGAGTTGGAATAGTAAATTAAACTATTCACTATCCAGCGCCCCCCAACGCAAGTCGTTGTAACGACTTGCGTTGTAAAACCTGCGTCGTAACGGTACGCGTTGTAAAAGCACGCGTTGTACCATCATACATCCAATAGGCTTAGCAACGATTTGTTTTATCGCTGCCTATCGCTGGATATGTTAGAGGAGAAAACATGCTATTAGCAACGTTTTTCTCCATTGTGCTAAAATATCCAGCGATAGCGGCGAAATGCGTGAATATTGCTGAGAATACAGCGATATTCACGCATTAGCGTCGAAATGCTCTTAGCCATGTTATCCACCTCCATTTGGATAACATGGCTAAGAACTGGTCTGAGCAGGCGTTAGTTTTTGGCGATAGCGGGAATATTTCCATCGCTACGCCTGCCTTGCTAATAGGCGATAGTGACGTTAGCGACTGCTTTCAGTTGCTAACAGGTTGGGTACGCCCACTTTGCATGTCATAAGCGATAAACATCGCTGACATGCAAAGCGGGGCCCAAACCGCTCACTATCGCCTAAAAGCTGTCGCTAACATCAGTTAGCGACAGCTTGCTAATAGGGCGTTAGAATTATCGCCACTTAGCGGCTGAAAACGTCCGCTAAAGCGACGATAATTGCCTATCACCCTGCTTGATAATATGCCCCTTAGTTTTTAGTGAGTTCGGGTGTAGTAAGTGGCCTCCTTTGTTATCCAACCAGCAGCCCAGATATTTGTCTTGGTTCGCGATGGTCAGGCGATGGTTATCGAGATGCCATTGATGTTGTTTTCTCTTTTTACGACCAAAGATAACTATGTTTGTTTTTTTCATTATTGATCTACATGTCGTTTGCCAGGCAGTGCGTGGCAGGGGTATCTAACAGCCTTTGAAGCCCTACCGGCATCTGGCTGAGCAAGACGACATCGTCCGCTTGCAGCAGAGGAGAGATGTGTTGAATCGCCAGTTTAGGAGCATGCCTGTTGACTTGATTTCATGCAGGTACCACATCGCATATGTACAGATCGAAAAGGGTTAGGGCTAATACGCAGCTCTGTCTGATCCCTTGACCTGTGTTGATTTTTTCTGAAACTGCCATGTGACGTCCTAGTTTTACTCTCGCCCATGTGTTAGAATAGAGCAGTATGGGATGTATGACGTTACGACGCGGTCTGGACTTAGGAATAGTAAGATTTACTATTCCAACTCCAGCCTACGTACAGTAGGGAAGGTGTTGGAATAGTAAATCTACTATTCCTTAGCCTAGAGCGCCCTCCAGCGCAAGTCGTGTTAACGACTTGCGTTGTAAAAGCAGCGTGGTAATGGTAGTGTGGTGTAAAGACCGCGTCGTAATGGATGTTCCCCAGCAGTATGATGCCTTGTAAAAAGGTTCTGGGATTTTCCAAGCAGTAAGTTTAGTCCACAGCATGCGACGATTGACACGCTCGAAAGCTTTGCTGTAATCGATAAAGCAGCAGTACAGCTCTTCCTTTTTCTAAATTTGTCGAGTGGCAAGCATCCTTACGGCCACCAGATTGCCTTTGGTGCCTGCTTGGGTTCAAAAACGCAGTTTGGTTAAGGCTGAACAAGTTGTTTGATTTTGCCCAGTCTTGTATAACCTCAAGTAAAAGCGAGGCAAAATACTTTGCCTCAATGTCCAGTAGTGTGATGTGTCTGTAGCTGCCTGGGAGGGAGATATATAGGGTGGTGAATCGAGCCTTGCCAGGACGAGGGCACTCTGTGCGGCACTATACATCTCTTGAATACATTTTGCAGTACCCCGGACCAAAAATCGATGTCCTGTTTGTAGATTGATGCCCGGATGCCATTGGGACCTGGGGCACCATCTCCTCTACTTTTTCGAATGTATGTTGCAATTGTGTCGGCGGTGATAGCGGTTGCATATTGGAGGCTTCTGGCCGCGGTTAGTGATGGCGGGGTCTGTGCCAAATTATTTTCGGTTGAGGTTAGCGCTTCGATGCAGTTGATGGGAGAAGCTTTGTATAGCATGGTCACGTGCTTTATCCATTTTTCTGCTGTCACATTGTTCCCATTTGTAGCGGCGAACGACGAGTCACTGCTCAGCTTATTTATGATCGGCCAAAAACGTTTTGCGTTTCTGTGCCTGCATCAATCAATCAATCACTACATTTATAAAGCGCGCTACACACCCGTGAGGATCTCAAGGCACTGGGGGGAGGGGGGCCGCTACTGGTCGAAGAGCCAGGTCTTGAGGAATCTTCTGCATGCCATGACCAATTCCATTTGGAGCCGTTCCTCGTGCTCTCGTTTGGCTTGCCAAATCTGTTTTTTATACTTGGCATGCAAGGATTTGACCTCACTAGTTCATTTCGGGTTTGCTTGAGTTTTGAGTGCACGGCACTTCTTATTCAGTGTTTTTATTTAACGTCCTCAGCTTCTTTGTGTACCAGGGTTTGGAAGCCGTGAATTTTAAGGGGACGGGACCCGGTTTATTGGTGACCATAAAGGCGATTACATCTCTTGGCTGCTTCCTGGAGAAGGATCTTAACCCCTCCCATGCTCATGACGAGCTGAGCTCGTCATGAGCCACGGCGCTCCGGTGCTCATGACGAGCTCAGGTCGTCATGGCCCGTGGAACGCTCAGGTGCGGGGAGAATTCCCCCACTGTGCTGAACGTTCCACGGGAGCCGGTGCACCTGTGACGAGCTCAGCTCGTCATGAGCATGCGGGCGCTGTGCGCGCCCCCCTCCTCCCAGCACAGCGGGGGAATAACCCCACAGCGAAGGGGTTAACCTACAAGGTATACACTGAGGGGTGGCTTTTCCTGAAGATACAGGGAGTGGGAACCTGTTCTGGTTGGCACAGAGGTGTAAGAGTTGTCTATCTCAATAGAGTGATTAAGAATTCCTCCTTTTGAATATAGTGCCCTCACACACCCTTGCGAGTGTCTTGCTTCATCATCGGGCGTTGCTCCTCGTCGGGGTGGCGCTGCAGTCCCCCATGGGCCCCGCAAGAGGTCTCTTTATGGGAGATCTTTTAAGGAGACACCACAGTTGTGCATGCGGATGTGTGTGCCTAGGACAGTGAGTGAGTTAAAATTACCAGACGGTACCCAGAACCTGGTTTTATTCAGGGGTCCGGATGATGAGGTTAAAAACAGATCTGATGCGGAGCTGCTCTTGGAAACAAATGTGGAGGGGGGGGATAATGTCTTCCGGTTGCTTTCAGTATCCGTGTGGGTGTGTGAAAAAGAAAAATGGGGTCAACATGTTTCGCGCATCGTATTAGTCCATAAGGGATCCATGGGCTCTTCATCAGGACCTAGAAGTGAAAAAAATATATAAATTGGAGAAAGTGAACAGGGATCAGGGGGAAAAGGAACCCTATATACCTGTAATACCTATAATCAGGTGTAGATGCGTCTCAGCGCTAGTAGGAAAGTGTCGTTCAAGTTCCTTTGCCCAACCCCCAGAATCGAAGTAAAGGGTCGCGTCGGCGCTCACCGTGGTTATGAGGGAGAGTATAATCGCTCGCCGTCTTTACCTGCCCGTCCGTCTATGAGTCGCCTACAAACCCACATCAATCGATTGTTAAAAAAGAGAGCAGTGGGGTGTTCCATGAGTGTGGCAGTCCTGCAAGGTTTTCATCCTTCCATCTTTGGAAACCATGAGATATTCCTTCCTTGGCCATGAAGGTTGGAATATGAGACTCTCTAGAATTCCCAGGGTGCACCTCGCACTGCTGTGCACACAGCGCGCTAGAGACGGTATCAGACCGCCCCTATTCTGTGCACTCTTCAATGGCTGCCCATTGAGGGAAAGGTGCGCTGTGAAGCAGCCGGCAGTGAATAGGGTGCCTCGCTCCGGCCCCACTGACCGCCTCTTTCAGAAGATGACCATCACAGGCAGTAGCACTCACCCCCTTATTGAAAGTCCCTCTTTGGGGTGCTCCAGGGCCCAGGGCTCTGCCCCACCAGCCTGTAGGACCAAGTCCTCCCAGGGGTCCTTTTAAAAAATCCGAAGTTGAAATGCATCTGTTCCAGTGGCCCTTCCCCTAGGAGCTGTGCAGGCCAGTGACATGTACCTAGATTCAAGGGGCCTCATTTATGAGCCCTTGCGTCACTTTTACGCCGCCGGTGCGTCAGTTTTTGTGACGCACCAGCAGCGCAAAAAAAGTGCCTTGTTGCGCCATATTTACTAAGTAACGCATCTAGGTAGATGCGTCACTTTGTAAACCCCTGCGCCACATTATACCTGCGCCAGGTATAATGTATGCAAGGGGGGGCGTATTGACTCAAGAAAGGGTCATGGAAGTGACGCAGTGAAATCTATAATGTTTCACTGCGCCACTTCTAGGACGCAAATGCGTCAATTTCTTACGCCTGCTTCACAGCAGGCGTAACACTGACACAGGCCCTTTCACATGGGGCTTGCCCATGTGTAATGACGCATTGCTGGAGTTGCGTCACTTTTGTGACACACTCCAGCAATGCGTCACTTTTGCGCCATACAGATACGTCATAAATACTGACGTATCTGTAACTCCTTGCGCCATGATGCGTCATACTGTAAATATGACGCATCATTGGTGTCGCAGGGAGAGCGCAGTGAAAAGTGACGCATCGCTGTTTTCACGCAGCGATGCGTCACTTTTCATAAATGAGGCCCAAGGTTGGACTGGTTTCTAGCATGTTTCCCCGTGGTTTCCAACCCTGTATTTCTTTCATGACTCTCTGTGAAATATTTCCTGTACTTCGCAGACTTCCCTTCATCAGAAGGAACAGCAGCCCTCAAACTATTTGGTAAGAAAAGTGGAGAAGAAAACACAATTCTATCTTTCCCTCAGCCAGGTGTCCTTTGGATGGTGACTCTCTCAGGGTGAACAGCGCTGCCTGCCTGCTATGAAACGTGTCGTGCTGTACCCATCATGCCTTTCACTGCGGGTATGGCACTCTGCCCAGTTCCCGAGAGGAGGCCCCACGTCAGCAATGAGGCCCCCACCACAGACATGGCATTAGCTGCTAGAATCAAAAGCGCCCAGTGTGTCCCACACTGCACTCTCCTGGGCTCTGCACAGGACGTCTCTTAAAGTCACAGTGCACTCTGATTCCAGACTCCAACCTTCACCCTGGCCTCTGAGAACCTTCACCATTGGTGGGGGAAACAACCTTTACAACGCAACTTTTACAATGCACTACCATTACAACAAAACTTTTACAACGCAACATCCATTACATCGCATGCCATTACAACGCAACCATTACAACGCATGACACTACAACGCATACCACTACAACGCATGTCATTACAACGCATGTCATTACCCGCATACCATCACAACGCATAGTACCCTTACACTATCCAACACTTACCCTACTGTTGCACCCCCTGGAGTTAGAATAGTAATTTTTACCCCTACACTATCCAACACTTACCCTACTGTTGCACCCCCCTCTAGTTAGAATAGTAATTTTTACCCCTACACTATCCAACACTTACCCTACTGTTGCACCCCCTGGAGTTAGAATAGTAATTTTTACCCCTACACTATCAAACACTTACCCTACTGTTGCACCCCCATGGAGTTTACCCCTACACTATCCAATAATTACCATACATGCAATGTAATGTTATGCGTTGTAATGGTATGCGTTGTAAAGGTAGTATGCGTTGTAATGGAATGCGTTGTAAAGGTAGTTTTAAAAAATGTGTTGTAATGGCATGTGTTGTAATGGAATGCGTTGTAATGGATGTTGCGTTGTAAAAAATGTGTTGTACAGGTATGCGTTGTAAAAGTATGTGTTGTAACGTCATACATCCTTTGGTGGGCAAGCAGGGTCTGTCACAAGAGAGCACCCTCTCCCTGGCGGTCACTGCAGGAAGCGAGTGAGAGCCAGCCGGCTCCAGATCCTGGCTCCAGCAGCCGGGGCTTAAAGTGGGCCGGGTCCTGCCGGGTCTGAGCATCCACAGCAATAAACAAGCATTTGCAATAACAATAGGTCTCGGGTTTACGAGAGTTTGAGCTATTGGCACTGTAAATGACAATAGCTTAAAGTATCGAAAATGGGAGACCTATTGCATTTCAAATACTTTTTTTCGTAAAAGCGTTCCAAGCCGCACTTTCATGTTAATGGTCGTGCCGTTCTTTGGACGAGCTGCGTTAAAGTGAAAGCACGGCATGGGGCGCTTTTACGAAAAAATATAACATTTGTTTGTCAAGGTTCAACCTGGTCAAAGATTTTAGCTCCTGACTGTAGTCCTTTAACCCCTTCGCTGCGGGGGTTATTCCTGGAATCGTCTGCCAGTTGAGTTAAGACAGATGCTTGATCTGATGAAGTTTAGGGGCAAAGTCAAAACCTGGCTTTTCTCTAGAGTACTGACCGAGTTCAGCAAGCAGTGAGCCTGGTATCTGTGGTGATGGAGCATTTATACCGCAGCGCCAGAACGCCCGTTGGGTTGCAGTGCGCTTTATAAAATCCAAAATACAATACAACACAATGTCCAGTCCATTAATGCCTAGCATGAGCTAATGGGTGGGAATGACTCTTGGGCATGCCCTTACCAATGGGCTAAACGTTTCTGGGACCAACCCTTCCCACTTTGATAAAATGCAAGATGGCCAAAGTCTGCAGCAACACTAAACATGGGCTCTGAAGGCTGGGGGTGTATTTGGGGAGCGTACTATAGTAATCCTAATGTCCTCTCACGTCTAACACTAACATCTACTTTGGGGAAGCCACTGTACCAAAAATAAACCCAGAGACAGAGGTCTGGTAAAATAAAAGCAGGGTTTTCCAGCAATCAGAACGGATACACAAGAATTATTTTGGCAGTTTGTTTACCTTCCCTTCAAGTATGCCCCAAAGTTGTATATGTAAACTCAGCAGACCTGTCAAGCAGGATTTGACACTGTAATGTCAATAAGGATACACAGAGCCCCCACCTCGCATATTTTGGTTGGTTGAGACGGGTCATCTTTGCCCATTCAGGTCAGCCCACTGTTTGCTCCTTCGAGGCATTTCACACCTATTCAAGGCTAATTGCTGGCCGGGAAAAGCTAGACAGCCAATGGAAATTGGAACTTAAGCCAGGGAAAATGCAACTTTCTAAAAGTTACTTTTCCTTAACATTTATTACAAATCTGACTTCACAGTTGGTGGTGTGATGTCTCATCCAACCGCACTACGGAGGGGCACCTGGCAGACATGCCCGCTCTCCCCTATGCTGTTCCCCTCGGCTATGGAGCGTATTAGTGTACTATATTTTTCAGAACACCCTCCTCAAATCCCGGAAGAATTTTGTAAGGTGGAAATATGACTATCGCTCTTGGGTGGAGGCCTTCCCCGAAGTGCAGAAGCTAATAAGGGGGTTTTAAGATGGAGGGATAGCCCTTCCAAACGCCAAAGCACATCACTGGGCTGCCCAGCTAGAAGCAATACATGATTGGTTGGCACACAGTTGGCAAAACATCATACTACGTCGCGAAACAGCAGACGGTGTTTTATTGCTGTTGAATCCTACTTTTAAATGTGGGTACTAGGGACTTGCCTCAGTGGCCGGTTTAAAACCTGGTGATTAATGGGAATGCATTTTATTTCTGGGTGCCTCTAAAGGTCCCAAATGCAGCTTGTAACCACGACAAGAATCTTTTCTGGCCCTAAAGCATTGGGTCCTTGATTTCAGCAGACTCTTTTTAAAACAAAGCCTGTAATTATTCAACCCTTGTAGAAGACGGTGAGTCCATCCCGAGGCAGTGTGGAAACAAAAGGTGTGAGTGTGCCATAATCGTCTCCATAGAGCTGCCCTACAACAACCCCCTCCTGTGTTCAACAACTGCCAGCCCTGCTGGCTATGTCTGCTGCACACATGGCTCCCTCCTTCCCTTTTTTCTCACGTGCACTGTACTGTGGTTTTATTGTTTCCGTAAAACGCTATCATTTTTGTTTGTTGTAATTGTAACTGGGTTTTGTATCGCGCCAACTCACCGACAGGTCTCAAAGCGCTACTGACCAAGTACAGCAACAAGAAACAAGATGAGAATATAGAGGTGTCTGAGGCTAGTAACGGCTACTAAAATGTAAAGGCGTCTTTGAAGAGTAAGGTCTTCAAGGACTTCCTGAAGTGAAGAAGGTTAGGTTCTCTGCGCAGCGCCTCCGGTAGCTTATTCCAGATGATGGGGGCCTGAACAGAAAAGGATCTGCCTCCTTTTGTTACCAGCTTAAAACGTGGGCAGGATAGCAGAAAAGATCCGGACGATCGCAGTGCGCGCTTAGGTTCATATATTTCAAGCCTATCTTTTATATAGGCTGGCGCCTGTCCGTGGATTGCTTTGTGGCAGATGCACATACTCTTGAATTCGACTCTTTGTGCTATAGGCAACCAATGTAGCCTATACAACAAAGGGGAGGCATGAGTCCGCCTCGGCACTCCGAATATCAAACGCGCTGCGTCATTCAGAATAACCTGAAGACGGTTGATGGAATTTTTTGGGAGGCCAAGGTATAACGCATTGCCGTAGTCAATTCTAGACACTATTGTGGCTGAGACAATGGTTCGAAGCATATTCCTTGAGAGTAGGGGGACGAGCTTACGCAGCTGCCTGATCAGATTGGTACAAGAACCAACTACGGCGGATACTTGGTTAGCCATCGAGAGTTCTTGATCGATTTTCATACCGAGGCTCTTAACACTAGGGCACGGTTTTGGAGTAGGTCCAAGTTCTTGTGGCCAAAACAAATCATTCCAGGGGGAGGTGAAAGTTGAAACTACGAGAACTTCCGTTTTATCTGGATTGATTTTCAATAAATTAGACGACATCCAGTTTACTGTGAATCGTAATATGTCTTGGGCCTTGGACTGAGCCGATGGTGTATTGTCGATACTCAGCAACAGCTGAGTATCATCGGCATAGTTAAAGACTTTACAGTTCATGTTTGCCAGGGACTCTATCAATGGCTGTAAATAAAGATTAAATAAAAGTGGAGAGAGCGCAGAACCCTGCGGGACTCCACAAGCTAAGGTACCCACATTGGAGACCTGATCTGCTAACTGGATCCTCTGCGTCCTCCGTGATAAGAAGGCTGTTAACCATTTGAGGGCTTGCTCTCCAATCCCAAACCTGGCCAGTCTACCCAGGAGCAGTGCATGGCTGACAGTATCAAACGCCGCTGAAAGATCTAGTAATATCAGGGCGCTTGGCTTTTTACTGTCAGCCATGCATCTGAGCTCATCTAGTACAGACAGCATTACTAGTTCTGTGCTATGGTGGGCACGAAACCCAGCTTGCCTCTCCTGGAGAAGGTGGTGAGATTCCAGGAGGGATGACAGGGATTTTAGCACGTGCTGTTCTAGTACTTTTGACAGAAATGGCAGCTGGGAGATTGGCCTGTAGTTCTTCAGGTTGGTTGGATCTGCCCCAGGCTTTTTTATCAGGGGTCTGACGCGTGCCTCTTTAAAGGAAGTTGGTAACGATCCAGTAGCTAGTGAGGTGTTTAATAGGTCTAAGATCTGATCCTCTAGAATCGGAATTGCTAGTCGAAGGATGTCGGGTGGGCAGGGGTCAGCAGGAGAGCCTGACTTGGTGGATGCTACAAGTTGTCTCAGGGTGGTAGGGTCGATTTCGGGGAATCTGGAAAAGATAAGGGTTGAGGAGTTTAAAGGAGGCAGTTGTTCAGTATGTGAGGTTGAATTGTCCTTCTTGATATCAGACAAAATGGTCGCTACTTTTTCAAGGAAATATCCTTGAAAGGTATCACAGTCGATCAATATGTCTGCCTTTTCCTCTTTCTTACTTAATTCTTTCAGGATTTGGAAGGTTTCTCTCTGGATGTTTGTAGCGTTATTTATACGTGTCTCGTAATAATCCTTCTTAGCTGAGACAATAAGCTTTTTATATATTTGAAACGATGTTCTATATGATTCCCTATCGGTATCCTTTTTGGATCTCCTCCAACATCTTTCGAGATAGCGGAGCTTTCTTTTTTGTTCTCGTAGACTTTGGGTGAACCAAGGGGCTCCTTTCTCAGCACCTTTTACTTTTTGTGTCTTTTCGGGGGCTAACTCATCAATTGATTGCCTGAGGGTAGTTATTATCGCATCATACTTTGAATCAAGGTCAGTGCCATCTGGAGAGAATAAGGAATTCTGTTTGTATTTGGGCATGATTTTGGCCAGGGTATCGGAATTCACTTTTTTCCATTGGCGCACTTTTTTAGTTTTTAGAGGGAGTTTAGTCTGGAAATTATTTTGCGGTATGTCGTACAGGATTAGGTGGTGATCCGACCAGATACAGGGTGTAATACTTGTAATGACCGCCTTTGGCATAGAAGACCAGATGAGATCTAGGGTATGGCCTTTTTTGTGGGTTGGAGCTTCCACAAGTTGTACCAGTCCAAGGGCGGTCATAGTGGTCTGTAACTTCTGGACTAGCGGATCTTGATCACTTTTATCCCAGTGGACATTGAAGTCACCAGTTACCAGAATGTTTTTGTAACGTGTGCATAAATCTGATATTATAGGAAAAAAGAGATCGTTGAACATTGAGGTACTTTGAGGTGGGCAATACACTGTGAGGATAGTAAGACAGGAATTGTTCATAGTAATTTTTATCCCTAATAGGTCGACGGTATTTATGGTCTCCGATAAGATTTTAGTTACCATAAGCTGTTCACTCTAGTTGAAACTTAATTTCTTTGTTTTTAAATTACCAATTTTAAATAGGTTCGTTGTTGGTTTTGTACAGGAATGGCTTACAAAAGGAAACATACTTTAATATATAAATTAGGATTTTGTCCTAAATTAGGATTTCGTCTTAAATTAGGATTTCGTCTTAAATTAGGATTTTGTTTTAAGTTAAACTTAAGTTTAACTTAAGTTTGTCTTAAGTTTACCTTGAAACAAAATTCTAATTTAGGACATAATCCTAATTTAGGACAAAATCCTAAATTTAAGACAAAATCCTCCCTTAGAACAAAATCCTAATTTAGGACAAAATCCTAACCTAAGACAAAATCCTAATTTAGGACAAAATCCTAAATTAAGACTAAATCCTAATTTAAAGCAAAATCCTAATATAAGACTACTAAATGCCTTCTGTGAATACCAAAAGTAGTAAGTTTAGGATTTTGTCGTGCGTTAGTTCTGTGAATCGGCCCCTGTTTATATAAATTCTAAATTTGCATGGTGTCAGTAGGATGGCTGCTGTGTTTTATTTATTATTGCAGCACGTTTATAAGGGTTTTTTGTGGCAAAAGTTATATTACATTTTACAGGCTACTTACTTACTTTTGCTTCTTGAGCACTGCATGACTTGACAAACATGTAAATGTTGTAATATAGTATAACTGTTCCGGCACAGAGTACCAGTTCTCAGTATGTACAATAGGAAAAAAATAATATTTACTAGAACATTGGAATGTTGGGAGCTCCATTGAAGACAATGGAGCGCTTCGTGCTACTACAGGCCGGTAAAGGCCCGCAGAGCAACATTTCAATGTTGTTTTCCAAGGCCTCTCGGAGCCGAGGGAATGTAAACCCCTCAAACTCCGAAAGGCCTTTGTTTTATTTGTTGGGACATTCTGCCCTCTGGTGGCAGAATGTTCTAATAGCCTTATAGCCCTTCGTAGCTGGGCTATACTGGCTATTAAAGTCCTGCTCCCTTGTTAAAGTCCTCGCCTTCGGCTCGGACCTTCAATACCCAGTATAGCCCGCTACGGTAGGCAATAATAATAAATGCATCACTGTACTTTGTATTTAGTTGCAATCTAACCCATGCCGGGTGATTAACCTACTATATAGCTGGTCTCTGGGGCATAGGCTGGTGTCATATTTGCAAGCTTGAGGGATAGCTCTGCTGTTTATAACATGATACGCATAGAGTGTATCCACAGGCTCTTGGTGGCTGTCCTCTGTATGGCCGAGCTGGGGCTGTGTCAGGCTGTGTAACCAGCCAGTCTACACTCTGTTGTCTGTGCAGTTTCAAAGCGATTTCCTGAATTTTGCTGTCTCTGGAGTGACTGTGAAAAATCTGGTGATAGCTCTGCTGTCTCATGAATCCAAGGCATAATCCAACTGTTCTGTGGGGAAACAACCTTTACAACGCAACTTTTACAACGCACTACCATTACAACGAAACATTTACAACGCAACATCCATTACAACGCATGCCATTACAACGCAACCATTACAGCGCATGACACTACAACGCATACCACTACAACGCATGTCATTACAACGCAGTCATTACAACACATACCATTACAATGCATAGCATTACAACACATAGTACCCTTACACTATCCAACACTTACCCTACTGTTGCACCCCCTGGAGTTAGAATAGTAATTTTTACCCATACACTATCCAACACTTACCCTACTTTTGCACCCCCCTGGAGTTAGAATAGTAATTTTTACCCCTACACTATCCAACACTTACCCTACTTTTGCACCCCCCTGGAGTTAGAATAGTAATTTTTACCCCTACACTATCCAATAATTACCATACGTGCAATGTAATGTTATGCGTTGTAATGGTATGCGTTGTAAAGGTAGTATGCGATGTAATGGAATGCGTTGTAAAGGTAGTTTAAAAAAATTAGTTGTAGTAGCATGCATTGTAATGGAATGCGCTGTAATGGATGTTGCATTGTAAAAAATGTGTTGTAAAGGTATGCGTTGTAAAAGTATGCGTTGTAACATCATACATCCGTTCTGTAGGGTCAGATTGCAAATCTGTGTTTATTTGTTGATCAAAAGCGTAATCCGTACACATTTATTGGATAGCTCTGCTGTCTCCTGAATCAACTAGTGTAGTGATATCTTTGTTGCATTAAGAATCTGACTGCACAATATGTGAACATTTAAGGGCTAGGTCTGCACATATATGGGATAGCTGGTTGTCTGGGGAGTCGGCCTGCGCATAATGTGCACATATAGGTGATAGCTCTGCTGCTTGGTGTATCCGCCTGTAAATTGCAAGCACGTGTAAGAGATACTTCTGTTGTCTATGGTACGGCCTGTACATTGTGTCCGTGTGTCCGTGGTAGCTATGCTGCATGTGGCATTAGCATGTACACTGTGTCCATTTTGTGCAGACATACATGATAGCTCTGCTGTCTAATGTTTGAGCCTGTCCATTGTATGCACGCTACTTTATGTCCCTTTAATTCCTGACTGAGGCTGCAGTCCAACATGTAACGGCCTCAGGATCACTCGACACCAGCAGCACCACCTTAGCATCAGTACAACACCACCTCAGCAACAACTCAGCACCACCTCTGCAACAACTCAGCACCACCACAGCAACAACTCAGCAACAACTCAGCACCACCTCTGCAACAACTCAGCAACAACTCAGCACCACCACAGCAACAACTCAGCAACAACTCAGCACCACCACAGCAACAACTCAGCACCACCTCAGCAATAACTCAGCAACAACTCAGCACCACCTCACCATCAGAGAAGCACCACTTCAGCACCAGTCAGCCTCACTCAGCATCCCTTCTGCATCACTCAGCAGCACCAACACAGCACAACCTAAGCATCATTCAGCAGCACCTGAGCACCACCACACCACCCCAGCCTCAGCGCAGCACCACCTCCGCCCCTGCGCAGCACCACCTTAGCATCAGTACTGCACCATCTGAGCACCAGCACAGCACCAACTCCGCATCAGCTCTGCACCAGTTCAGCACCACCTCACTATCAGCGCGTTTTGTGTCCCCTCCCAATGACAAAAGAAAACTTTATCAAACAAGCATTAGAACAGGCAAGAAGATTTTGCCCGCATTACAAGGGCAAAAAACGAGAAGACTTTTTTATGTTAATTTATTCTTTAAAAAGGTTGTTCAGTTGTACATAATATCTTTTTGGCTATATATAAGGTAACAAAAATGCTTATAAAACATTTTTATTATAACTTTTCAACATGCTACACAGCAGTTACACTGCTCTACACATAGCTTAAAGAGATTGGCTAAGCCAATAACTCTTGCTAAATGCTGATAATGTCCCAAAGGCGAGACCTATTGGCTTTGCCAATGCTTGTTCCCATGGCTTCCTCCCTGCTGGACCATCACAAGAAGCTCTACATGGAGGTGTCCAGGGTCCACAGCAGGCAGTGAGTCACGACAGTGGCAGCATCAGTCCATCTTATCAGCTCTGAGGCATCTCAGCGGGTTCCGCGGCACCCGCAGACACAACTTCAAGCAGTCAGACATTCCTGACAGGGTGCAGGAGGGTTCTGTGCCAACTTGCAGGGTGTCTTCAGAGAATGAAGGCTGCTCACCATCTGCAGGTCCAAGAATGTGTACATTGAAAGCCTCAGGCAGAAACATTCACCTTGTCTTCGACAAAGAACTGAAGATATGGCGGCCCAGGACGCTTGTTTCCGGTCCAGGGAGGACCTGGCTTGGCAGTTCCCATGAGGCACAGGGTCAGACTGATTTGCATATAGCTGTGCCCGAACTGGGTTGGCGAAGTTAGCTAAAGAATGATGATGGATTCTACTCAGATCTGTGCCTGGGGGTGAGTGTCTAAAAAGTTTCAGTGCTCCGTCCATCATCTCTTTGTGTTTGCTTTGTTAGCCATAAGTTGGCAGGGTATGCTCAGAGGTGAGTCCCTTGCTCACTTTGTCACTGGAGTCAAGCTATCCTGGTTCATGACGGAACGTGTCCTAGGATGCTTGATTCCGGTCCAGGGAAGGCATGGCTTGGCAGTTCGGGCTGGACTGTTCCCATGAGGCACAGGGTCAGACTGATTTGCATATGGCCATGTCCGAACTGGGGTGGCAGAGTGAGCTAAAGAACGATGGATTAAACCCAGATCTGTGACTGGGGGTGAATGTTTCACACATTTTCAGCATTCCAACTATCCTCTTTTAGTGTTGCTGGACATCAAGCAGTGCCGGTTCATCAGAGGTGGGGTTGGGTCTTCACCGGGCACAAGTCTGTGAAAGGATCTCCCTCTGAGGGCCAGAGGATGGACAAGGTGTGGCCTCGTAGACTGCGGTAGAATCTGTGCCCACCCGTGGGGTGCTGTGGCCTGAGCTCCAGGCATGGTCAGCGCACTGTGCCTGGCTCACCCGCGTCTCATGTGCCGTCACTCCTTCCCACCAGCAGAGACCCATAGGAGAACCTTCTGACCTCCGCCCAGCATGGCGACCAGGCTTAGACTCCTGGACCTGTCGCTAGCAAGCAATAATATGGACTACTCTGCCCATGTCTCCACATTCTGTGACGTGCTGATGCCTCCCAGGGCTAGGCCAACACTCACCGGATGAAGAGGCGAAGAAAAAACAGTGCATCACTTCGTCGCCAACACCGTTCAGCCAGTAACACTCAACCTTACTTTCAGAGCTCCAGTCTCTGGCAGAAAAACACAATCAAGCTGAAGTTCTCTTATTTCCATGTGAGTTTTTTTTGTGGTGGGGATGTGGAATGAGAGGCGGTGGTTCAGGTCTGCAGGTCCCGTGCCGTGGAGGGCTTTGCTTGCGTGTGTGCGGAGCTTGAAGGTGATCCTTTTGTTGACGGGGAGCCAGTGGAGTTCTCTGAAGTGTCCACAGATATAGTTGTGGCGGGGGATTGAGGACCAGTCTGGCTGTGGCGTTTTGGACGTTCTGAAGTTTTCTGAGGAGTTTCACGGTGACGTCGGAATAGAGAGCGTTGCCTTAGTGGAGTCTGCTGCTGAAAAGCAGAAATCATGGCTCCTTTCCCCTAGTCCTCCTAGTACAGCTGTTCCAGTGGTTTCAGGATCAACCCCCCGGGACCAAAAACATATTACTGTGGATCAGCGGAGGATCTGTGACGCCGATAAAATATATATTTTTCTAAAAGGCCGCTCCTCACTATTTAAAAAGTAAGTCGTCTGGGGTGAACGAGGGGGGGTGGGGAGAGGGAGGGCAGTGCGCTCTTATTTTTTAGGAAGGTGGCATGTACCCCCCTCTGGAGTCTTAGAGAGGCCCTAGTGACCCCCATCCTCTGAGGCCAATATTATATTTTGTGGAGAGTGGCATTGGGCCCCAGGGACGCCATCCCCTGGAGCTAAATCAGAAATAAAGGGGAGGGAGGCTTGCGACCCCTTCCCGTGCCTTAGGGGCAAATGTAGGTAGCCGTTTGCGATTCGCAAATGCCGAAATTTGGCGAGTTTCGGCATTTGAGAATCGCAAACGGCGTTTTGATATGTAGGTGCCACTTAGCAAAATAAGGAATCGCAAAAATTGAGATTCCTTATTTTGCTTACAGCATTTAAGGAATCACAATTTTGTGATTCCTTAAATGCTATGTTGGGGTGCTTTAAAAAGTGCGATTTTTGCATAAGGAATCGCAAAATACCACCTACTTCAAGTAGATGGTATTTTGCGATTTCCTTCAAAAATTCATTTTTTTTTAAATTCAAAGTGCCATGTGGCGCACAGACATGCCCTTAGGGCACGTATGTGCGCCACATGTACTTACAGGCACATTCCAGGGGTGCAACAGGTGTCCTTTGGACATCCTGGCAGTCTTGGCAATTGCGATTCTCAAATTACGATTTTCACACAGAAAATCGCAATTTGAGAATGTATCCCCATTCATTCCTATGGGCCTCTTGGCCCATAGGAATGAATGGGACACTCATTCTTTAATTGCGATTTGCAATTTGCGAATCGCAATTAAGGAATGTTAAAGATTCGCAAAAAAATTTGCAAATTTTTACCTACATTCCATTTTGCTATTCTCAAATAGCGATTCTTTTAAAATCGCTATTTGGTAATCGCAAAATGGAAATTAACTACATATGCCCCTTAGAGAGGCCCCTGGAGACCCCATCACACGGGACTTTTTTTATTGAAGGAGAATGCTTAGGGCCCCCCACGAGCCCTAGATCAGCCCTGGGTACCCCATTTCCCATAGTGTAGATCAAAGCAGTGTCCCTGGGACCCCAAATCCCAGGACACTGCTGCATTCGCTACCCAGGAGAGCTTGGACAGGGAATGTAAACTTTATCACCTGCTCACACTCTTCCAGGCAAGGAAACGCAATTTTGCTCCTGGCTGGCAAAGTAATAGCCGGCTCCCACCGCATTAAGAATAGTTGACTGCAGGGAAGTCGGCGGGGACTGCGAGGACCTTGGATCCCCTCCCACTACACCTAACTTTTAAAAAAGTATGTGGGTACCCAGGACTAAAGAACCAAATGGTCGCCTCCCACCAGGGTGCAGGCAGGGGATTTGGCAGGGGTCGCGGGGCTTCCCCCAGCTCCACAGTAAAAAAAAAAGTTTGGGAGTCCTAGGTAGGACCGAAACACCCCCAAAAAAATGTAAAAAATGAAAGCATATTGTTTACTGCTCCGTGCAAGGATGGCCCCATAATGTCCTGCAAGGGTTATTTCATAAAATGTTTGATCCTGGTGCTGGCCTTAGAAAGGGGCAGAGGCACCACCAAGCTTTTTTTTTAAGTTTTGGAGGGCTGCAGGGTTTGCAGCAGCCCCCAGCACCATTAACAAACACAGTAAGTTTCCTGGGTCGTTGAATCCACAGCCACAGTACAGCTCACCATATTTATTTGTAAGTGCTCCCAGCTGGTTGCTCTTCAGCTGGTGCACAGGGCCCCCTTGTGGTTGGTGCAATGGCTGCACATCATAGTCTGAAAAATGACAAAAAAGGACTCAAGGCGTTGTGAATGATTTTATAAATATTGCTTTTTGGAAAATATATATAGACAATCACTAGTAATAAACATCGGAATGTGTGAATTTATTCAATATGCATTTGAACATAGTTGTTGGTGAGGCGACTTTTTGACAAAGCCAATAGGCCTGTTTTAAATATGTTGGTGTGCTGGCCCCTTGATAAAACCAAATAGGCTTGCAACTTCTAGGTTTTGGTATTCAGACCTTTTGACAGGGCCAGCAGGTCTGCCTTACTTAAACTGACGCCCCTTATGACATAGCTGTACCGCAGTTACAGCTGTGTGCTATGGTGGGTGGGCCCAACTCCCCACCACAAGCTGTGCACAGCCGTAGACCTTACGCGGCAACGCGGTAGGTGCCCACGGTGGGGTCAGGCTCCAAACCTCACGCCGCGCCTGGTGGACGGACATCTTACTCTATGTTAAATAAACCATAGAAATTATTTGAAAAAACAAACAAAGGTTATAGTGACATTACAGTTAGATGAAATGTCAGGTAAAACATACCATTTTAAACTAACAAAGTCACTAAAATTCACCAGTTCAATGTTATCTAAAGTAACTATAACTTGTGCCCTAATGTAACTAACCTTGTGCCCTTGCCATGAACTGCTAAATAACCCTTGGTGTAGTGGGCGTAGAGGGGCTACGCAGAGTTCCACGGAGTTGCAAACAAACTCCGTGGAACTCCGCTTCTCTCCGCTATGCCACCCGCCTCCACCCCCCCTAGTAGATCTACCTTACGTACTAGTAAATTAAAACTCCTTACCTGGCATGCGGCGTCCCCGGGCTGACCTCCTCCGGCGTGCGCAGTTTTCTCCAGGATTACCGATACTGCGAGGAAGAGGAGGACAGCCCAGAGACGCTACATACCAGGTAAGTGGTTTTATTTACTAGTACGTAATGTCAATTTACTTGATAATATAGGGGGGGTGGAGGCGGGGGCTGGCCAACTCCGCTCCGCTGCGGAGTGTGCAGAGATTTGCCTTCTCCGTGTATCGCAGAGGAGCCAAATCTCCGCACACTCCGCGGGAGGAGCGGCGGTCTCCGCCCGGGGTTACTGCTAAATACCATCGATATTACATCACTGATGACATATTCTATGACATCGTTGCCAACTTCACTGAAACATCTGAAATGACATCATTGATGACAACACTTTGCATGCAAAGAATAGATACTTTAGGGCACAGGTGATAGTTGAGTGGGGTGGGAGCGCTTGCATTGTTCCTACAGTAGTTTACCAGAAGCCCCGCCCCCTCTGGAGATCCCATGAAGTCATCAGCCGGCCCTGCCTCCCAGCCCCTCCTGCCTACTCACAGGTGTAGGCGGCCTGTAGGCGCCAGGCTTCCCGCCGACTTCCCTTCAGACAATAGAGGTGGCGTGCGCCGCAGGGCCCGCGGCCCCCGATTGGGGAGATGTTTTCTTGGCCCCCTGCTGGTTCTTCCCTTGACTTTGGCACCATGGACATCCTCTCCCAGCAGGGGAGGGAGGAGGTCTCCACAGGGGGGCGGCATCTCTAACTCCTGTCCAAACATCCAGCAGAGTTCTGAGGAGCTGAGGGGCCTGGGAGAGTCCCATCGGGGGCACTTCCAGCTGTCACAGCTGCACCCCGCTCTTCCAATGCACCTCTCTCTGTATGACAACCCTAAAAAACCCGTTATCTCACAAAATAGTGGGGCAGATTTACAAGCCCCTTGCGCCTCTTTTACGCTGCCGTTGCGTCACTCTTGTGACGCAGCGGCGGCGCAAAACCAGCACCATGCTGCAGGGTATTTACAACGTGACGCATCTGGGAGATGTGACCGGAGCATGGCTATTTCTACCTGCATGGGTTGAAATCTAATGTGTTGTAAGTTTGGTGTGTATAGCTAGAGGCACCCATGTTAGACTAATGTTCTGATTTGCCTCAAATTGTAAAGCGCTCCGATATCCTTCCGGATCAAGTTCGCGCTATATAAAACTTTATAAATAAAAAATAAAAATTCACCACCTCAGGCATGTGCCCTCTGGGTAGGTTGGCCTGAGTATAGTATGTGCCCGGCTCAACGGGGAGTATGGTTTCCAGCTCACCCCTCCAGCGGCCTCTCCGTGGGGCCGAGCTCTGCATATTGGTTTACTGCATCTTGTATCACCCTACATAGGTACCCGGAGCCGGGAGAGTTTGGCGCCCAACTGTGGGCTGCACCAGAGCAGGATTGGCTGCGGGGCAGTGACCTGTGGAGTACGCCTCTGTGTGGCCTTGTGGCTTGGTGTGGACTCAGTGATGTCTTCTGCTGTACTCCTGCCCCAAGCCACTCACATTCAAAGGCTGTACTCCTGCAACAAGATCCTTTCATTCAAAGGCTGTACTCCTGCCCCAAGCCCCTCACATTCAAAGGCTGTACTCCTGCCCCAAGCCACTCACATTCAAAGGCTGTACTCCTGCAACAAGATCCTTTCATTCAAAGGCTGTACTCCTGCCCCAAGCCACTCACATTCAAAGGCTGTACTCCTGCAACAAGATCCTTTCATTCAAAGGCTGTACTCCTGCCCCAAGTTCCTCACATTCAAAGGCTGTACTCCTGCCCCAAGCCCCTCACATTCAAAGGCTGTACTCCTGCCCCAAGCTCTTCACATTCAAAGGCTGTACTCTGGCACCAAGCCCCTCGCATTCAAAGGCTGTACTCCGGCACCAAGCCCCTCGCATTCAAAGGCTGTACTCCTGCACCAAGCCCCTCACATTCAAAGGCTGTACTCCTGCAACAAGATCCTTTCATTCAAAGGCTGTACTCCTGCCCCAAGCCCCTCACATTCAAAGGCTGTACTCCTGCCCCAAGCCACTCACATTCAAAGGCTGTACTCCTGCAACAAGATCCTTTCATTCAAAGGCTGTACTCCTGCCCCAAGCCACTCACATTCAAAGGCTGTACTCCTGCAACAAGATCCTTTCATTCAAAGGCTGTACTCCTGCCCCAAGTTCCTCACATTCAAAGGCTGTACTCCTGCCCCAAGCCCCTCACATTCAAAGGCTGTACTCCTGCCCCAAGCTCTTCACATTCAAAGGCTGTACTCCGGCACCAAGCCCCTCGCATTCAAAGGCTGTACTCCGGCACCAAGCCCCTCGCATTCAAAGGCTGTACTCCTGCACCAAGCCCCTCGCATTCAAAGGCTGTACTCCTGCACCAAGCCCCTCGCATTCAAAGGCTGTACTCCTGCACCAAGTTACTCGAATTCAAAGGCTGTACTCCTGCCCCAAGCCCCTCACATTCAAAGGCTGTACTCCTGCACCAAGCACTTCTTATTCAAAGGATGTACTCCTGCCCCAAGCCCCTCACAATCAAAGGGTGTACTCCTGCACCAAACCCTCACATTCAAAGGCTGTACTCCTGCACCAAGCCCCTCACATTCAAAGGCTGTACTCCTGCACCAAGCACTTCTTATTCAAAGGATGTACTCCTGCACCAAGCACTTCTTATTCAAAGGCCGTACTCCTGCACCAAGCACTTCTTATTCAAAAGCTGTACTCCTGCACCATGCACTTCTTATTCAAAGGCTGTACTCCTGCACCAAGCCCTTCTTATTCAAAGGCTGTACTCCTGCACCAAGCCCTTCTTATTCAAAGGCTGTACTCCTGCACCAAGCCCTTCTTATTCAAAGGCTGTACTCCTGCAACAAGCCCTTCTTATTCAAAGGCTGTACTCCTGCACCAAGCACTTCTTATTCAAAGGATGTACTCCTGCACCAAGCACTTCTTATTCAAAGGCTGTACTCCAGCACCAAGCCCCTCATATTCAAAGGCCATACTCCTGCACAAGCACTTCTTATTCAAAGGATGTACTCCTGTACCAAGCACTTCTTATACAAAGGCTGTACTCCTGCAACAAGCACTTCTTATTCAAAGGCTGTACTCCTGCACCAAGCACTTCTTATTCAAAGGATGTACTCCTGTACCATGCACTTCTTATTCAAAGAATGTACTCCTGCACCAAGCCCCTCACATTCAAAGGCTGTACTCCTGCAACAAGCACTTCTTATTCAAAGGCTGTACTCCTGCACCAAGCACTTCTTATTCAAAGGATGTACTCCTGTACCATGCACTTCTTATTCAAAGAATGTACTCCTGCACCAAGCCCCTTTCATTCAAAGGCTGTACTCCTGCCCCAAGTTCCTCACATTCAAAGGCTGTACTCCTGCCCCAAGCCCCTCACATTCAAAGGCTGTACTCCTGCCCCAAGCTCTTCACATTCAAAGGCTGTACTCCGGCACCAAGCCCCTCGCATTCAAAGGCTGTACTCCGGCACCAAGCCCCTCGCATTCAAAGGCTGTACTCCTGCACCAAGCCCCTCGCATTCAAAGGCTGTACTCCGGCACCAAGCCCCTCGCATTCAAAGGCTGTACTCCTGCACCAAGCCCCTCGCATTCAAAGGCTGTACTCCTGCACCAAGCCCCTCGCATTCAAAGGCTGTACTCCTGCACCAAGTTACTCGAATTCAAAGGCTGTACTCCTGCCCCAAGCCCCTCACATTCAAAGGCTGTACTCCTGCACCAAGCACTTCTTATTCAAAGGATGTACTCCTGCCCCAAGCCCCTCACATTCAAAGGGTGTACTCCTGCACCAAACCCTCACATTCAAAGGCTGTACTCCTGCACCAAGCCCCTCACATTCAAAGGCTGTACTCCTGCACCAAGCACTTCTTATTCAAAGGATGTACTCCTGCACCAAGCACTTCTTATTCAAAGGCCGTACTCCTGCACCAAGCACTTCTTATTCAAAAGCTGTACTCCTGCACCATGCACTTCTTATTCAAAGGCTGTACTCCTGCACCAAGCCCTTCTTATTCAAAGGCTGTACTCCTGCACCAAGCCCTTCTTATTCAAAGGCTGTACTCCTGCACCAAGCCCTTCTTATTCAAAGGCTGTACTCCTGCAACAAGCCCTTCTTATTCAAAGGCTGTACTCCTGCACCAAGCACTTCTTATTCAAAGGATGTACTCCTGCACCAAGCACTTCTTATTCAAAGGCTGTACTCCAGCACCAAGCCCCTCATATTCAAAGGCCATACTCCTGCACAAGCACTTCTTATTCAAAGGATGTACTCCTGTACCAAGCACTTCTTATACAAAGGCTGTACTCCTGCAACAAGCACTTCTTATTCAAAGGCTGTACTCCTGCACCAAGCACTTCTTATTCAAAGGATGTACTCCTGTACCATGCACTTCTTATTCAAAGAATGTACTCCTGCACCAAGCCCCTCACATTCAAAGGCTGTACTCCTGCACAAGCACTTCTTATTTAAAGGATTTACTCCTGTACCAAGCACTTCTTATTCAAAGGCTGTACTCCTGCAGCAAGCACTTCTTATCCAAAGGCTGTACTCCTGCACCAAGCCCCTCACATTCAAAGGCTGTACTTCTGCACAAGCACTTCTTATTTAAAGGATTTACTCCTGTACCAAGCACTTCTTATTTAAAGGCTGTACTCCTGCACCAAGCCCCTCACATTCAAAGGCTGTACTCCTGCACCAAGCCCCTCACATTCAAAGGCTGAACTCCTGCACAAGCACTTCCTATTTAAAGGATTTACTCCTGTACCAAGCACTTCTTATTCAAAGGCTGTACTCTTGCAACAAGCCCTTCTTATTCAAAGACTGTACTCCTGCACCAAGCTCTTCTTATTCAAAGGCTGTACTCCTGCAACAAGCCCTTCTTATTCAAAGGCTGTACTCCTGCAACAAGCCCTTCTTATTCAAAGGCTGTACTCCTGCACCAAGCCCTTCTTATTCAAAGGCTGTACTCCTGCACCAAGCCCTTCTTATTCAAAGGCTGTACTCCTGCAACAAGCCCTTCTTATTCAAAGGCTGTACTCCTGCACCAAGCCCTTCTTATTCAAAGGCTGTACTCCTGTACCAAGCACTTCATATTCAAAGGCTGTACTCCTGCACCAAGCCCTTCTAATCCAAAGGCTGTACTCCTGCACCAAGCCCTTCTTATTCAAAGGCTGTACTCCTGTACCAAGCACTTCTAATTCAAAGGCTGTACTCCTGCACCAAGCTCTTCTTATTCAAAGGCTGTACTCCTGCACCAAACCCTTCTTATTCAAAGGCTGTACTCCTGCATCAAGCCCTTCTTATTCAAAGGCTGTACTCCTGCACCAAGCCCTTCTTATTCAAAGGCTGTACTCCTGCAACAAGCCCTTCCTATTCAAAGGCTGTACTCCTGCACCAAGCACTTCTTATTCAAAGGCTGTACTCCAGCACCAAGCCCCTCACATTCAAAGGCCGTACTCCTGCACAA
Source organism: Lissotriton helveticus (assembly GCF_964261635.1). Classification (NCBI taxonomy): domain Eukaryota; kingdom Metazoa; phylum Chordata; class Amphibia; order Caudata; family Salamandridae; genus Lissotriton; species Lissotriton helveticus. The sequence goes on along the minus strand of NC_136067.1, from coordinate 32,319,496 downwards.
GCATTTCTTATTCAAAGGATGTACTCCTGCACCAAGCACTTCTTATTCAAAGGATGTACTCCTGCACCAAGCACTTCTTATTCAAAGGCTGTACACCTGCAACAAGCACTTCTTATTCAAAGGCTGTACTCCTGCACCAAGCCCTTCTTATTCAAAGGCTGTACTCCTGCAACAAGCACTTCTTATTCAAAGGCTGTACTCCTGCAACAAGCACTTCTTATTCAAAGGATGTACTCCTGCACCAAGCACTTCTTATTCAAAAGCTGTACTCCTGCACCAAGCACTTCTTATTCAAAGGCTGGACTCCTGCACCAAGCCCCTCACATTCAAAGGCTGTACTCCTGCACCAAGCCCCTCACATTCAAAGGCTGTACTCCTGCAACAAGCCCTTCTTATTCGAAGGCTGTACTCCTGCACCAAGCCCTTCTTATTCAAAGGCTGTACTCCTGCACCAAACACTTCTTATTCAAAGGCTCTACTCCTGCAACAAGCCCTTCTTATTCAAAGGCTGTACTCCTGCACCAAGCCCTTCTTATTCAAAGGCTGTACTCCTGCACCAAGCCCTTCTTATTCAAAGGCTGTACTCCTGCAACAAGCCCTTCCTATTCAAAGGCTGTACTCCTGCACCAAGCACTTCTTATTCAAAGGCTGTACTCCAGCACCAAGCCCCTCACATTCAAAGGCCGTACTCCTGCACAAGCACTTCTTATTCAAAGGATGTACTCCTGCACCAAGCACTTCTTATTCAAAGGCTGTACTCCTGCAACAAGCACTTCTTATTCAAAGGATGTACTCCTGCACCAAGCACTTCTTATTCAAAGGCTGTACTCCTGCAACAAGTCCTTCTTATTCAAAGGCTGTACTCCTGCACCAAGCCCCTCACATTCAAAGGCCGTACTCCTGCACCAAGCACTTCTTATTCAAAGGCTGTACTCCTGCACCAAGCCCCTCACAATCAAAGGCCGTACTCCTGCACCAAGCTCTTCTTATTCAAAGGCTGTACTCCTGCACCAAGCCCCTCATATTCAAAGGCCGTACTCCTGCACCAAGCACTTCTTATTCAAAGGCTGTACTCCTGCAACAAGCACTTCTTATTCAAAGGCTGTACTCCTGCAACAAGTCCTTCTTATTCAAAGGCTGTACTCCTGCACCAAGCCCCTCACATTCAAAGGCTGTACTCCTGCACCAAGCACTTCTTATTCAAAGGCTGTACTCCTGCACCAAGCCCCTCACATTCAAAGGCCGTACTCCTGCACCAAGCTCTTCTTATTCAAAGGCTGTACTCCTGCACCAAGCCCCTCATATTCAAAGGCCGTACTCCTGCACCAAGCACTTCTTATTCAAAGGCTTTACTCCTGCAACAAGCACTTCTTATTCAAAGGATGTACTCCTGCACCAAGCACTTCTTATTCAAAGGCTGTACTCCTGCAACAAGTACTTCTTATTCAAAGGCCGTACTCCTGCACCAAGACCCTCACATTCAAAGGCCGTACTCCTGCACCAAGCACTTCTTATTCAAAGGCTGACCTCCTGCACCAAGCCCCTCACATTCAAAGGCCGTACTCCTGCACAAGCACTTCTTATTCAAAGGATGTACTCCTGCAACAAGCACTTCTTATTCAAAGGATGTACTCCTGCACCAAGCACTTCTTATTCAAAGGCTGTACTCCTGCAACAAGTACTTCTTATTCAAAGGCTGTACTCCTGCAACAAGCCCTTCCTATTCAAAGGCTGTACTCCTGCACCAAGCACTTCTTATTCAAAGGCTGTACTCCAGCACCAAGCCCCTCACATTCAAAGGCCGTACTCCTGCACAAGCACTTCTTATTCAAAGGATGTACTCCTGCACCAAGCACTTCTTATTCAAAGGATGTACTCCTGCACCAAGCACTTCTTATTCAAAGGCTGTACACCTGCAACAAGCACTTCTTATTCAAAGGCTGTACTCCTGCACCAAGCCCTTCTTATTCAAAGGCTGTACTCCTGCAACAAGCACTTCTTATTCAAAGGCTGTACTCCTGCAACAAGCACTTCTTATTCAAAGGATGTACTCCTGCACCAAGCACTTCTTATTCAAAGGCTGCACTCCTGCACCAAGCACTTCTTATTCAAAGGCTGTACTCCTGCACCAAGCCCCTCACATTCAAAGGCTGTACTCCTGCACCAAGCCCCTCACATTCAAAGGCTGTACTCCTGCAACAAGCCCTTCTTATTCGAAGGCTGTACTCCTGCACCAAGCCCTTCTTATTCAAAGGCTGTACTCCTGCACCAAACACTTCTTATTCAAAGGCTGTACTCCTGCAACAAGCCCTTCTTATTCAAAGGCTGTACTCCTGCACCAAGCCCTTCTTATTCAAAGGCTGTACTCCTGCACCAAGCCCTTCTTATTCAAAGGCTGTACTCCTGCAACAAGCCCTTCCTATTCAAAGGCTGTACTCCTGCACCAAGCACTTCTTATTCAAAGGCTGTACTCCAGCACCAAGCCCCTCACATTCAAAGGCCGTACTCCTGCACAAGCACTTCTTATTCAAAGGATGTACTCCTGCACCAAGCACTTCTTATTCAAAGGATGTACTCCTGCACCAAGCACTTCTTATTCAAAGGCTGTACACCTGCAACAAGCACTTCTTATTCAAAGGCTGTACTCCTGCACCAAGCCCTTCTTATTCAAAGGCTGTACTCCTGCAACAAGCACTTCTTATTCAAAGGCTGTACTCCTGCAACAAGCACTTCTTATTCAAAGGATGTACTCCTGCACCAAGCACTTCTTATTCAAAAGCTGTACTCCTGCACCAAGCACTTCTTATTCAAAGGCTGTACTCCTGCAACAAGCACTTCTTATTCAAAGGCTGTACTCCTGCAACAAGTCCTTCTTATTCAAAGGCTGTACTCCTGCACCAAGCCCCTCACATTCAAAGGCTGTACTCCTGCACCAAGCACTTCTTATTCAAAGGCTGTACTCCTGCACCAAGCCCCTCACATTCAAAGGCCGTACTCCTGCACCAAGCTCTTCTTATTCAAAGGCTGTACTCCTGCACCAAGCCCCTCATATTCAAAGGCCGTACTCCTGCACCAAGCACTTCTTATTCAAAGGCTGTACTCCTGCAACAAGCACTTCTTATTCAAAGGATGTACTCCTGCACCAAGCACTTCTTATTCAAAGGCTGTACTCCTGCAACAAGTACTTCTTATTCAAAGGCCGTACTCCTGCACCAAGACCCTCACATTCAAAGGCCGTAGTCCTGCACCAAGCACTTCTTATTCAAAGGCTGACCTCCTGCACCAAGCCCCTCACATTCAAAGGCCGTACTCCTGCACAAGCACTTCTTATTCAAAGGATGTACTCCTGCAACAAGCACTTCTTATTCAAAGGATGTACTCCTGCACCAAGCACTTCTTATTCAAAGGCTGTACTCCTGCAACAAGTACTTCTTATTCAAAGGCTGTACTCCTGCAACAAGCCCTTCCTATTCAAAGGCTGTACTCCTGCACCAAGCACTTCTTATTCAAAGGCTGTACTCCAGCACCAAGCCCCTCACATTCAAAGGCCGTACTCCTGCACAAGCACTTCTTATTCAAAGGATGTACTCCTGCACCAAGCACTTCTTATTCAAAGGATGTACTCCTGCACCAAGCACTTCTTATTCAAAGGCTGTACACCTGCAACAAGCACTTCTTATTCAAAGGCTGTACTCCTGCACCAAGCCCTTCTTATTCAAAGGCTGTACTCCTGCAACAAGCACTTCTTATTCAAAGGCTGTACTCCTGCAACAAGCACTTCTTATTCAAAGGATGTACTCCTGCACCAAGCACTTCTTATTCAAAGGCTGTACTCCTGCACCAAGCACTTCTTATTCAAAGGCTGTACTCCTGCACCAAGCCCCTCAAATTCAAAGGCTGTACTCCTGCACCAAGCCCCTCACATTCAAAGGCTGTACTCCTGCAACAAGCCCTTCTTATTCGAAGGCTGTACTCCTGCACCAAGCCCTTCTTATTCAAAGGCTGTACTCCTGCACCAAACACTTCTTATTCAAAGGCTGTACTCCTGCAACAAGCCCTTCTTATTCAAAGGCTGTACTCCTGCACCAAGCCCTTCTTATTCAAAGGCTGTACTCCTGCACCAAGCCCTTCTTATTCAAAGGCTGTACTCCTGCAACAAGCCCTTCCTATTCAAAGGCTGTACTCCTGCACCAAGCACTTCTTATTCAAAGGCTGTACTCCAGCACCAAGCCCCTCACATTCAAAGGCCGTACTCCTGCACAAGCACTTCTTATTCAAAGGATGTACTCCTGCACCAAGCACTTCTTATTCAAAGGATGTACTCCTGCACCAAGCACTTCTTATTCAAAGGCTGTACACCTGCAACAAGCACTTCTTATTCAAAGGCTGTACTCCTGCACCAAGCCCTTCTTATTCAAAGGCTGTACTCCTGCAACAAGCACTTCTTATTCAAAGGCTGTACTCCTGCAACAAGCACTTCTTATTCAAAGGATGTACTCCTGCACCAAGCACTTCTTATTCAAAGGCTGTACGCCTGCAACAAGCACTTCTTATTCAAAGGATGTACTCCTGCACCAAGCACTTCTTATTCAAAGGCTGTACTCCTGCAACAAGTCCTTCTTATTCAAAGGCTGTACTCCTGCACCAAGCCCCTCACATTCAAAGGCCGTACTCCTGCACCAAGCACTTCTTATTCAAAGGCTGTACTCCTGCACCAAGCCCCTCACATTCAAAGGCCGTACTCATGCACCAAGCTCTTCTTATTCAAAGGCTGTACTCCTGCACCAAGCCCCTCATATTCAAAGGCCGTACTCCTGCACCAAGCACTTCTTATTCAAAGGCTGTACTCCTGCAACAAACACTTCTTATTCAAAGGATGTACTCCTGCACCAAGCACTTCTTATTCAAAGGCTGTACTCCTGCAACAAGTACTTCTTATTCAAAGGCTGTACTCCTGCACCAAGACCCTCACATTCAAAGGCCGTACTCCTGCACCAAGCACTTCTTATTCAAAGGCTGACCTCCTGCACCAAGCCCCTCACATTCAAAGGCCGTACTCCTGCACCAAGCACTTCTTATTCAAAGGCTGTACTCCTGCACCAAGCACTTCTTATTCAAAGGCTGTACTCCTGCACCAAGCCCCTCACATTCAAAGGCCGTACTCCTGCACCAAACACTTCTTATTCAAAGGCTGTACTCCTGTACCAAGCACTTCTTATTCAAAGGCCGTACTCCTGCACCAAGCACTTCTTATTCAAAGGCTGTACTCCTGCACCAAGCCCCTCACATTCAAAGGCCATACTCCTGCACCAAGCACTTCTTATTCAAAAGCCGTACTCCTGCACCAAGCACTTCTTATTCAAAGGCTGTACTCCTGCACCAAGCACTTCTTATTCAAAGGCTGTACTCCTGTACCAAGCAGTTCTTATTCAAAGGCCGTACTCCTTCACCAAGCACTTCTTATTCAAAGGCTGTACTCCTGCACCAAGCCCCTCACATTCAAAGGCCGTACTCCTGCACCAAGAACTTCTTATTCAAAGGCCGTACTCCTGCACCAAGCACTTCTTATTCAAAGGCCGTACTCCTGCACCAAACCCCTAGCATTCAAAGGCTGTACTCCTGCACCAAGCACTTCTTATTCAAAGGTCGTACTCCTGCACCAAGCACTTCTTATTCAAAGGCTGTACTCCTGCACCAAGCACTTCTTATTCAAAGGCTGTACACCTGCAACAAGCACTTCTTATTCAAAGGCTGTACACCTGCAACAAGCACTTCTTATTCAAAGGCCGTACTCCTGCACCAAGCACTTCTTATTCAAAGGCCGTACTCCTGCACCAAACCTCTAGCATTCAAAGGCTGTACTCCTGCACCAAGCACTTCTTATTCAAAGGCCGTACTCCTGCACCAAGCACTTCTTATTCAAAGGCTGTACTCCTGCACCAAGCCCCTCACATTCAAAGGCCGGACTCCTGCACCAAGCACTTCTTATTCAAAGGCCGTACTCCTGCACCAAGCACTTCTTATTCAAAGGCCGTACTCCTGCACCAAACCCCTAGCATTCAAAGGCTGTACTCCTGCACCAAGCACTTCTTATTCAAAGGATGTACTCCTGCACCAAGCACTTCTTATTCAAAGGCTGTACTCCTGCAAAAGGTACTTCTTATTCAAAGGCTGTACTCCTGCACCAAGACCCTCACATTCAAAGGCCGTACTCCTGCACCAAGCACTTCTTATTCAAAGGCTGACCTCCTGCACCAAGCCCCTCACATTCAAAGGCCGTACTCCTGCACCAAGCACTTCTTATTCAAAGGCTGTACTCCTGCACCAAGCCCCTCACATTCAAAGGCCGTACTCCTGCACCAAGCACTTCTTATTCAAAGGCTGTACTCCTGCACCAAGCTCCTCACATTCAAATGCCGGACTCCTGCACCAAGCACTTCTTATTCAAAGGCCGTACTCCTGCACCAAGCACTTCTTATTCAAAGGCTGTACTCCTGCACCAAGCCCCTCACATTCAAAGGCCGGACTCCTGCACCAAGAACTTCTTATTCAAAGGCCGTACTCCTGCACCAAACCCCTAGCATTCAAAGGCTGTACTCCTGCACCAAGCACTTCTTCGTCAAAGGCTGTACTCCTGCACCAAGCCCCTCACATTCAAAGGCCGGACTCCTGCACCAAGAACTTCTTATTCAAAGGCCGTACTCCTGCACCAAACCCCTAGCATTCAAAGGCTGTACTCCTGCAAAAAGCACTTCTTATTCAAAGGCTGTACTCCAGCACCCACTCCCTCGCAGCCAGGCTCCTCCCAGCCAGGGCCCCCAGGCCCTCCGCCCTCAGCTCCCGCATCCCCTGAAGTCTCAGATACTCATCGGACACGATCCACAGCACAGACGCGCCTTGTTTCGGCGCCGCAGCGCCCCCTGGGGGTGGGGGGGGGGTCTGTCAGGAGCTGAGAACCCGTACTTGTTGACTATTGAGGAGAGACCCAGCGCCCCTCAGCACGGAGAGTGCCGGCACTTCTCAGAGAGGGAGGGTCCTGCACTTTACAGAAAGGGAGAGCGCCGGCACTTTTCAGAGTGGGAGAGTGTCGGCACTTCGAGAGGGGGAGTGCCGGCACTTCACAGAGATGGAGAGTGCCAGCACTTCGGTGCAAGGGAGAGTATCGGCACTTCACAGAGAGAGAGAGTGCCGGCACTTCACAGAGAGGGAGAGCACCGGCACTTCACAGAGAGGGAGAGCGCCGGCACTTCACAGAGAGGGAGAGCCCCGGCACTTCTCAGAGTGCGAGAGTGTCTGCACTTCTCAGAAAGGGAGAGTTCCGCACTTCGAGAGGGGGAGCGCCGGCACTTCACAGAGAGGGAGAGTTCCGCACTTCGAGAGGGGGAGTGCCGGCACTTCACAGAGAGGGAGAGTACCAGCACTTCACATAGAGGGAGAGTACCGGCACTTCACATAGAGGGAGAGTACCGGCACCTCACAGAGAGGGAGAGTGCCGGCACTTTTCAGAGAGGGAGAATACCAGCACTTCACAGAGAGGGAAAGTACCGGCACTTCACATAGAGGGAGAGTACCGGCACTTCACAGAGAGGGAGAGTACCGGCACTTCACAGAGAGGGAGAGTACCGGCACTTCTCAGAGAGGGAGAGTGTCGGCACTTTTCAGAGAGGGAGAGTACCAGCACTTCACAGAGAGGGAAAGTACCGGCACTTCACAGAGAGGGAGAGTACCGGCACTTCTCAGAGAGGGAGAGTGCCGGCACTTCTCAGAGAGGGAGAGTACCAGCACTTCACAGAGAGGGAAAGTAACGGTACTTCACAGAGAGGGAGAGTACCGGCACTTCTCAGAGAGGGAGAGTGCCGGCACTTTTCAGAGAGGGAGAGTACCAGCACTTCACAGAGAGGGAAAGTACCGGCACTTCACAGAGAGGGAGAGTACCGGCACTTCACAGAGAGGGAGAGTACCGGCGCTTCACAGAGAGGGAGAGCCCAGGCACTTCTAAGAGTGGGAGAGTGTCCGCACTTCTCAGAAAGGGAGAGTTCCGCACTTCGAGAGGGGGAGCGCCGGCACTTCACAGAGAGGGAGAGTTCCGCACTTCGAGAGGGGGAGTGCCGGCACTTCACAGAGAGGGAGAGTACCGGCACTTCACATAGAGGGAGAGTACAGGCACTTCACAGAGAGGGGGAGTACCGGCACTTCTCAGAGAGGGGGAGTACCGGCACTTCTCAGAGAGGGAGAGTGCCGGCACTTTTCAGAGAGGGAGAGTACCGGCACTTCACAGAGAGGCAAAGTACCGGCACTTCACAGAGAGGGAGAGTACCGGCACTTCACAGAGAGGGAGAGTTCCGCACTGCGACAGGGGGAGCGCCGGCACTTCACAGAGAGGGAGAGTTCCGCACTTCGAGAGGGGGAGTGCCGGCACTTCACAGAGAGGGAGAGTACCGGCACTTCACAGAGAGGGAGAGTACCGGCACTTCACAGAGAGGGAGAGTACCGGCACTTCTCAGAGAGGGAGAGTGCCGGCACTTTTCAGAGAGGGAGAGTACCGGCACTTCACAGAGAGGCAAAGTACCGGCACTTCACAGAGAGGGAGAGTACCGGCACTTCACAGAGAGGGAGAGTACCGGCACTTCTCAGAGAGTGAGAGTTCCGCACTTTGAGAGGGGGAGTCCTGCACTTCGAGTTCGAGAGGGGGAGAGTGTCGGCACTTCTCAGAGAGGGAGAGTGCCGGCACTTTTCAGAGAGGGAGAGTGCCGGCACTTTTCAGAGAGGGAGAGTACCGTCACTTCACAGAGAGGGAAAGTACCGGCACTTCACAGAGAGGGGGAGTGCCGGCACTTCTCAGAGAGGGAGAGTACCGGCACTTCACAGAGAGGGAGAGTACCGGCACTTCACAGAGAGGGAGAGTACGGCACTTCTCAGAGAGGGAGAGTGCCGGCACTTTTCAGAGAGGGAGAGTACCAGCACTTCACAGAGAGGGAAAGTACCGGCACTTCACAGAGAGGGAGAGTACCGGCACTTCACAGAGAGGGAGAGTACCGGCACTTCTCAGAGAGTGAGAGTTCCGCATTTCGAGAGGGGGAGCTGTCAGGAGCTGAGAACCCGTACTTGTTGACTATTGAGGAGAGACCCAGCGCCCCTCAGCACGGAGAGTGCCGGCAATTCTCAGAGAGGGAGGGTCCTGCACTTTACAGAAAGGGAGAGCGCCAGCACTTCTCAGAGTGGGAGAGTGTCTGCACTTCGAGAGGGGGAGTGCCGGCACTTCACAGAGAGGGATAGTATCGGCTTTTCACATAGAGGGAGAGTACCGGCAGTTCACAGAGAGGGAGAGTACCGGCACTTCTCAGAGAGGGAGAGTTCCGCACTTCACAGAGAGGGAGAGTGCCGGCACTTCGGTGCAAGGGAGAGTATCGGCACTTCACAGAGAGAGAGAGAATGCCGGCACTTCACAGAGAGGGAGAGCACCGGCACTTCACAGAGAGGGAGAGTACCGGCACTTCACAGAGAAGGAGAGTACCGGCACTTCACAGAGAGGGAGAGTACCGGCACTTCTCAGAGAGGGAGAGTGTCGGCAGAGGGAGAGTACCGTTACTTCTCAGAGAGGGAGAGTGTTGGCACTTTTCAGAGAGGGAGAGCCCCGGCACTTCTCAGAGTGGGAGAGTGTCCGCACTTCTCAGAAAGGGAGAGTTCCTCACTTCGAGAGGGGGAGCGCCGGCACTTCACAGAGAGGGAGAGTTCCGCACTTCGAGAGGGGGAGTGCCGGCACTTCACAGAGAGGGAGAGTACCGGCACTTCTCAGAGAGGGAGAGTGCCGGCACTTTTCAGAGAGGGAGAGTACCGGCACTTCACAAAGAGGAAAAGTACCGGCACTTCACAGAGAGGGAGAGTACCGGCACTTCACAGAGAGGGAGAGTACCGGCACTTCACAGAGAGGGAGAGTTCCGCACTTCGAGAGGGGGAGCGCCGGCACTTCACAGAGAGGGAGAGTACCGGCACTTCTCAGAGAGTGAGAGTTCCGCACTTCGAGATAGGGAGTCCTGCACTTCGAGTTCGAGAGGGGGAGAGTGTCGGCACTTCTCAGAAAGGGAGAGTTCCGCACTTCGAGAGGGGGAGTGCCGGCACTTCACAGAGAGGGAGAGTTCCGCACTTCACATAGAGGGAGAGTACCGGCACTTCACAGAGAGGGAGAGTACCGCACTTCTCAGAGAGGGAGAGTGTCGGCACTTTTCAGAGACGGAGAGTACCAGCACTTCACAGAGAGGGAAAGTACCGGCACTTCACAGAGAGGGAGAGTACCGGCACTTCTCAGAGAGGGAGAGTGCCGGCACTTTTCAGAGAGGGAGAGTACCAGCACTTCACAGAGAGGGAAAGTACCGGCACTTCACAGAGAGGGAGAGTACCGGCACTTCACAGAGAGGGAGAGTGCCGGCACTTTTCAGAGAGGGAGAGTACCAGCACTTCACAGAGAGGGAAAGTACCGGCACTTCACAGAGAGGGAGAGTACCGGCACTTCACAGAGAGGGAGAGTACCGGCACTTCACAGAGAGGGAGAGCCCTGGCACTTCTCAGAGTGGGAGAGTGTCCGCACTTCTCAGAAAGGGAGAGTTCCGCACTTCGAGAGGGGGAGCGCCGGCACTTCACAGAGAGGGAGAATTCCGCACTTCGAGAGGGGGAGTGCCGGCACTTCACAGAGAGGGAGAGTACCGGCACTTCACATAGAGGGAGAGTACAGGCACTTCACAGAGAGGCAGAGTACCGGCACTTCTCAGAGAGGGAGAGTGCCGGCACTTCACAGAGAGGGAGAGTACCGGCACTTCACAGAGAGGGAGAGTACCGGCACTTCACAGAGAGGGAGAGCCCTGGCACTTCTCAGAGTGGGAGAGTGTCCGCACTTCTCAGAGAGGGAGAGTTCCGCACTTTGAGAGGGGGAGCGCCTGCACTTCACAGAGAGGGAGAGTTCCGCACTTCAAGAGGGGGAGTGCCGGTACTTCACAGAGAGGGAGAGTACCGGCACTTCACATAGAGGGAGAGTACCGCCACTTCACAGAGAGGGAGAGTACCGGCACTTCTCAGAGAGGGAGAGTTCCGCACTTCAAGAGGGGGAGTGCCGGCACTTCACAGAGAGGGAGAGTACCGGCACTTCACATAGAGGGAGAGTACCGCCACTTCACAGAGAGGGAGAGTACCGGCACTTCTCAGAGAGGGAGAGTTCCGCACTTCAAGAGGGGGAGTGCCGGCACTTCACAGAGAGGGAGAGTACCGGCACTTCACAGAGAGGGAGAGTACCGCCACTTCACAGAGAGGGAGAGTGCCGGCACTTTTCAGAGAGGGAGAGTACCAGCACTTCACAGAGAGGGAAAGTACCGGCACTTCACAGAGAGGGAGAGTACCGGCACTTCACAGAGAGGGAGAGTACCGGCACTTCACAGAGAGGGAGAGCCCTGGCACTTCTCAGAGTGGGAGAGTGTCCGCACTTCTCAGAAAGGGAGAGTTCCGCACTTCGAGAGGGGGAGCGCCGGCACTTCACAGAGAGGGAGAATTCCGCACTTCGAGAGGGGGAGTGCCGGCACTTCACAGAGAGGGAGAGTACCGGCACTTCACATAGAGGGAGAGTACAGGCACTTCACAGAGAGGCAGAGTACCGGCACTTCTCAGAGAGGGAGAGTGCCGGCACTTCACAGAGAGGGAGAGTACCGGCACTTCACAGAGAGGGAGAGTACCGGCACTTCACAGAGAGGGAGAGCCCTGGCACTTCTCAGAGTGGGAGAGTGTCCGCACTTCTCAGAGAGGGAGAGTTCCGCACTTTGAGAGGGGGAGCGCCTGCACTTCACAGAGAGGGAGAGTTCCGCACTTCAAGAGGGGGAGTGCCGGCACTTCACAGAGAGGGAGAGTACCGGCACTTCACATAGAGGGAGAGTACCGCCACTTCACAGAGAGGGAGAGTACCGGCACTTCTCAGAGAGGGAGAGTTCCGCACTTCAAGAGGGGGAGTGCCGGCACTTCACAGAGAGGGAGAGTACCGGCACTTCACAGAGAGGGAGAGTACCGCCACTTCACAGAGAGGGAGAGTGTCGGCACTTCTCAGCAGGCTGGCGCTCAGAGCAGCACTTAAACAATCCACGGACTTGCAGTTGCCCGAAGTGTACAATGTAATGTAAGGACGCCCAGCGGGTGTGAACCTACACCGGCCCCGGCTCTTCCTTCACAGCCCTTATCCTGTTCCTCGTCTCGAGACCAGTGCGGGACTGCAAGTACCAGAATGCACCGCGCTGACACTGGCGCATGGCACCAGCCCCTGGGGTGGGACGTCATGCCACAGGTGCCAGCTATGGATGTATGGATGGGGGGGGGGGAGCTCTCAACCTCCAAGGGGGGGGGGGCTGACGTCACGCCTCCGGTCCTCCCCCCCCCCATCACCTGTGCTCCCGCCTCGCCTCCCGCCTCCATCACTCCCTCCTCCTCCCAGGACTCTCCCTCGGGCCCTTCACCTGATCCGGCTGCTGTGTTTGCTCCCCCCCCCCTCCCTCCCCGTGGGAGGGAGGTGAGGGGCCCCGCCCTGAATGCACAGGTGCACCCGGCTCTGGGCGCACCGAGGGCACCGCGGGGGGCCGAGGAGGAGCGATGCGGCCCCCACAGGTGAGCACCCCCCTCCCCCCCACGAGCAGCAGGTATGTGTGTCACGCATCCCTGAGTCTATTGAATCAGTCAATGGTTATTTGTCCGGCAGGGCCTTTGAGAGCGCCTCATGAGCGACAGAGAAGAGGAGGGGGCTGCGATCACCTGCCGAAGATCACACGGTTCGGTCGAGCCGGGCGCAGCGATTCATCCAGGGTTTCTGGTTTTACTTTGCTCAAACCCAGCTCTCCTTCCGCCTCACATGCTTCGCTCTGACCTCGTTGTGTCCGAGGGAGGCAGGGGTCACGCAGGCTCGGCTCGTCCTGGGCCCGAGGTTCCCACCGCACCTCGGGCCGAGCCGGAGCCGGACTCCAGGCTCCGATGGACAGCCAGGTCAGCATTGGAGATGCCGGCACCGACCCTATGCTCATCAGGGTCTCAAACAGGACCCTTGTGAATGTGGAGACGGGGTGTGGGGCGAAGGGATGCTGGGAGGGGGCCTGGTTGCATCCTCAGAGGATGCTCGTCAGGTTGTATGACGTTACAACGCATACTTTTACAACGCACACCTTTACAACGCATTTTTTACAACGCAACATCCATTACAAAGCATTCCATTACAACACATGCCATTACAACGAATTTTTAAAAACTACCTTTACAACGCATTCCATTACAACGCATACTACCTTTACAATGCATAACATTACATTGCATGTATGGTAAGTGTTGGATAGTGTAGGGGTAAAAATTACTATTCTAACTCCAGGGGGTGCAACAGTAGGGTAGGTGTTGGATAGTATAAGGGTACTATGCGTTGTAATGGTATGCGTTGTAATGGTATGCGTTGTAATGACAGCGTTGTAATGACATGCGTTGTAATGGTATGCGTTGTAGTGTCATGCGTTGTAATGGTATGCGTTGTAGTGTCATGCGTTGTAATGGCATGCTATGTAATGAATGTTGCGTTGTAAAAGTTTCATTGTAAAGGTTGTTTCCCTGCTCGTCACATGCAGCCTTCTTGCATGGAGTCGGTTTGGCTCGGAATCGCTACCTGGGAAGCCCATCAGAAACAACATGGCCCTTCATCTTTCAGAGGTTGATATGCTATGAACGAGGAACATGGGTAAAAAAATAGGTTGGCCAGCCAAACCATGAGCACGGGGCAAACGCTGAAAAGTGCCCACACCTAGTGTGAGAAAAGCTTTGAATAATGCAAAGGCAAACGAAACAGGCCTCAACAAATAAATCTACTCGCCCACTCGCTATGGCGAGTCAGATTTTATCAGGGTGAGTAATATTTAGGGCCTCCTCGTCCCTTCTGGCGAGCTGACAAGCAGGTGTTCTGGTCACTCACAAAGTGAAGGAGCACTAAAGGTGCCTTTACATGTTGTTTTTATCTTGGCACCTTTAGTTTGTGTTCAGAGACAGAGGTCAAATGTCAGTTTACATCTAAAATGAGTTTTCTTTCTCTGACTGCAAAGTTGGAGCATTTTGTAAAGTGAGCTGTCCGACACACCTGTTGTACAAAAAGTGTGACATGGAAGGCTTCAGAATGTCATGTTTTATTTAAACACACATTTAAATAGCTAAAAGCTGAACTGTACAAACATTTAAAAATACATTTCAGTAGTTATGCAAGCCCTTGATTTGTAATTCTGCTCGCACGTGCGCACGTGGCATGCGCACGGAATGTTAGCGCAAGGATCTGAGTTTCACATAATATTCTAAGTTTACACAGCAGGAGTTAGTAGACACGCCCACTACCGGAAGTGGTTTCTCATGAGCCAACGCTAAGAACTAAGGGGCATATGTAGGTAGCCGTTTGTGATTCGCAAACGCCAAAATTCAGTGAATTTCGGCGTTTGCGAATCGCAAACGGCGTTTTGATATGTAGGTGCCACTTAGCAAAATAAGGAATCGCAAAAATTGCGATTCTTTATTTTGCTTATAGCATTTAAGGAATCACAATTTTGCGATTCCTTAAATGCTATGTAGGGGTGCTTGAAAAATTGCCATTTTTTTGCATAAGGAATCGCAAAATACCACCTACTTCAAAAATTCAAAGTGCCATGTGCCATGTGGCGCACAGACATGCCCTTAGGGCATGTCTGTGCGCCACATGTACTTACCACATGTACTTACAGGCACATTACAGGGGTGCAACAGGTGTTCTTTGGACACCCTGGCACCCTTGGAATTGCGAGTCTCAAATTGCGATTTTCACACAGAAAATCGCAATTTGGGAATGTATCCCCATTCATTCCTATGGGCCTCTTGGCACACTCATTCCTTAACCCCTTGCACGCTGATGACGGAACCGCTCCGTCATCAGCTGCGGTGGCGCTGTGCTGATGACGGAGCGGTTCCGTCATGGCCCTGCCGCCGCGCCTGCGCGGCGCGGATTCCGCGCCTGCGCTGGGCGTTCCATTGAGCGGGCGGGGCTATGACGGAACCGCTCCGTCATCAGCACAGCCCAACCGCGGCCGATGACGGAGCGGTTCCGTCACCAGCATGCGGCTGCCCCGCCCCCTTAGCACTGCGGCAGAATAGCCGCCGCAGTGAAGGGGTTAATTGCGATTCGCAATTTGCTAATCGCAAATAAGGAATGTTAAAGATTCGCAAAAAAAATAGCGAATTTTTACCTACATTCCATTTTGCTATTCTCAAATAGCGATTCCTTAAAAATCGCTATTTGGGAATCGCAAAATGGAAATTACCTACATATGCCCCTAAAAAATTGCAGGGTCCATGGGGAATGGATGTAGTAGGCTGAGATATGGTTTGAGTGACCACAAAATAAAACAAGTGTTAGCAAAGACTTTAGTCTTTAGTTACCGGTCACTTAGCTACTGCCTTGGCCAGTGTTTCTGGATGCGCAGGTAACAATTTTTTAATACATTTTACCATTCCATAGTATTGGAATACCATCCCATCATGGCCGACATGTTGAAATCAATGTGGCTTTCAACATACGTGAAGGGACATTACGCTCCATCCGTCTGTCGCACAGGAAATACGAAAAATATTTAGCAGACTTCATTGTCAGTTTAATCATTCATTTTAATCCAGATAAATAAATGTTTTTATTCCATTTAATCGATTTTTCCATTCCTTTCTCAGTGTTTCCCCATTTGTTTC
Organism: Lissotriton helveticus; assembly: GCF_964261635.1. Lineage (NCBI taxonomy): Eukaryota > Metazoa > Chordata > Amphibia > Caudata > Salamandridae > Lissotriton > Lissotriton helveticus. The sequence continues at coordinate 32,303,743 of NC_136067.1, read as the reverse complement.
AAATGCTGTAGTTATGCCTATCCAGGCCTTTCTCTGTAGCACGTGGGTAAGCACGATTCATCCTGGGCACCTATGTTCATGGTAGCCCAATGCATTTCGTGCTCAACGTCCCTTCGTCAGGGGTAGCTATAAATAGGAATTAAAACCACTATAAATATTTGTGACATTCGGACATGCATCATAATCTGTGGTCTTTACACCCATTTTGCAAACTGTAATTCATGCAGGTAAGCTTTCAAAAAAAGACACAAACTCCCATAACTAATGTAACCCAACCATACTCTTACGCCACATTATAAATAAAAACCTTTACAAACAAAACCCTTTCTCAAACATAATAGCAGCTCCTCCTGCCATTCTCATATTATTGATATTGAAATCAACGCGTCGGCCATCTTGGAGCGGTGTCACAATTACAGATTATGGCAGAAAGCATTCAAAGACGGTTGACCACACATGCATTGGAAGCCATGGTTGAATGTTTTTACATATGTTCGCACTCTTTACCATGTCTTAGATGGAAGACACATTTACAAGCAACGTGTCTGCCATGTTGGAATGCTAATGAATGCTTTTGCCATGCTTTCTCATTGGTTTACCATTCTAAACTATTCCTCTGCCATTTTGAAACGGTAAACTAATACTGAATGGGGTGGGCGGAATCTGCGGAATCGCGTTCTTTAAATATCCGCGAAACGGTAAAAAATCTCCGCGAACACGCGGAATTGCTTGTTCGCGATGCTTTTTTACTGTTCGCACTCGCGCATTCATCTCCCTTTAGGCCCCTCTCACGTGCCCTGCTCGTCCTTTAATGTATTTTAACATTATATACCAGAGTGATTGTTGAGACATCTGAAGCTCCTACCCCCCCCCCCGCCCCGATCTTACTGACCAAGCTACGCCCCTGTCTTTACCCTAAAGTGGCAGAAGTCAAGTTGCACCCAGGCACCTGTCCAGTCATTCTGCCTCTGGTGGGCAGGCCTGGCCACTGTGCGGACATGGGTTCTATGCCAAAGCACCGAGGAAGCTTGCCAGTAGGGTTCTATGGTGGAGCGGTGGGTCCTGCAACCGTCAGGCCTTGGGGGCGGTGATGAGCAGGTTCTTAACCTCATCGCTGCGGCGCGAATTCCGCCGCAGTGCTGAACATTCCGATCGCGGGCATGGTCATGACGGCTCCCGGCCGTCATCAGCACACGCCCACCGTGACTCATGACGGCCGGGAGCCGTCAAGAGCATCGAAGAGGTTAATTGAGGGTTTTGTCACCGGGGGGCACTCAGGATAACCGTGGCCCATTCAAATTAGCGACAAAACGCAGGATCTTGCAGTCAGGCGTGCAGAAAGCACCCACCCATGGACTCCTCTGGCTATGTACTATTGAGTAAAATATACAAAGAGAAAACGCAGAGGGGCACCGGATCATACTGCGCAAATATTTCCCTTGCCCTCCTGATGTTGGCTGTGGAGCAAACAAGAGGGTGCCTTGTGACTCCGCCAGAGAGCCTCGAATCCGGCTCGCCCCCTCCAAGGCACGGTAGGTTCAAAGGAGGACTCGGATCTGCACAGAGTGCCGCAGACCAAGCCTGTATGGGAGAGCTCCTCACCTCCCGGATGACCAGCCCCTCAACAGCTCATGTGTCCGGCGGCTTCTTTGCGTTCTTGTATTTTCAGTCCTGGAGAGCTCCCTTCATCCAACTGGAGATCCCTGGACCGGTCGCCAGGACCTACGCCAAGACAGCGTAAGAGTATGGACTGGGGCGGGGCACTCGCATCTAAGTTAATCATTCACCCGCAAGGTTTTCGAGGCGCTGGAGTGTTAGCTGCTCCGTGGTGATTTGTTCTCCGAACATCCAGGTCTGGAGTCCTTTCCTAAATTGCTGCAGTGATGGGGCGCTCCTGAGGTGCAGGGGAAGGTCGTGCCAAACTTTGGCCGCTAGGTGTGGGAAGAAGCGCCCTCAGCATTTGCTTTGGTGGATCCGGGGAGTGTCTGCGAGGAAGAGGATGGTGGATCACAGGTGTCTGGTCGGTTGGTGGAAGTTCGTGCATTTGTTGATGAACGCTGGTCCTTTGTTGTGCCGGGCTTTGTTTGAGTGGGTCAACATCGTGAACTGGCATCTCTTCTGGATCAGGAGCCCGTGCAGCTTCTTAAGGTGCTGGGTGATGATCTCTTCTGGATCGGGAGCCCGTGTAGCTTCTTTAGGTGCTGGGTGATTATCTCTTCTGGATCGGGAGCGAGGTCGCTTGAGGTGCGGGTGATGTGAGTATGTCTGGGGATGTCGAGGATGAATCTTGCCGCTGAGTTTTATATTGTCTGTAGCCTCTTTAGGAGGCGAGCAGTGATTCCTATGTAGAGTGTGTTCCCGTAGTCCATCCTGCTGGTGACGAGGGCCTGCATGACGGTCCTTCTGGTGTTGACTGGGAGACGCATGAAGTTCTTGCAGAGCGTCCGTAGGGAGTGGAAGCAGGCTGATGAGGCTGTGTTTATCTGTTTCTTCATCGATAGCTTGCTGTCCAAGAAGATGTCGGGGTTACGGGTGTGGTCCGTCAGGGTGGGGGATTTGCCGAGTTCAGCAGGCCATCATGCATCGTTCCAAGGCGAGGTGTTGATCCCAAAGAGGGGGACTTCTGTCTTGTCCGTGTTGAGGTCTCGGGAGGCCCTGCTAGCACAGCTTGAGATCCCTTGACTCAGGGAGCTACTCTCCTCTAACGGCAGGTCGCTGTACAGGGCAAGTGACTGAGAGCTGGCCCGGGGTAGCTTGAGACGTTCCAACTGGGGGAGCTACAGGCATCTCACTGGAGATCTCTGGGCGGGTCACTGAGATCTAGTCAAGGATATCTTGAGATCTGTGGATTGAGGAGCTATTCTCCACTGACTGCAGACCTCTGGACTGGGCGGGTTCCTGAAATCTGTGGATCGACTCCCATCTAACTGGCTCTGCACTGGGTAGGTTACTTAGATCAAGTCTAGGGCAGCATGAGATCTAAGGACTGGGGGATGGGGTTGTATCCTATATAACTGGAAGACTCTAGGCTGGGCGGGACACTGCTATCTGTGGACCGAGGGGAGCTACACCCATCTAACCCGCTCTGGACTGGGAGGGTTACTGGGATGTAGTCTAGAACAGGTGGAGATCTATGAACCGGAAGAGGTGCCTTTATCAAACTGGAGGTCTCTGGGCTGGGGGCGTGGCTGGGATCTGGCGGCAGACAACTTGAGATCTCTGGGCTGTAAGAGAACTGCCATGCAATAATTGAGATATCTGGGCTGGCAGAGGAAGGCCATGCAATTATTGAGATATCTGGGCTGGCAGAGGAAGGCCATGCAATAATTGAGATATCTGGGCTGGCAGAGGAAGGCCATGCAATAATTTAGATATCTGGGCTGGCAGAGGAAGGCCATGCAATAATTGAGATATCTGGGCTGGCAGAGGAAGGCTATGCAATAATTGAGATATCTGGGCTGGCAGAGGAAGCCCATGCAATAATTGAGATATCTGGGCTGGAAGAGGAAGGCCATGCAATAAGTGGGAGTATCTGGGCTGGAAGAGGAAGGTCATGCAATAATTGAGACATCTGAGCTGGAGGAGGATGGCCATGCAATAATTGAGATATCTGGGCTGGCAGAGGAAGGCCATGCAATAATTGAGACATCTGAGCTGGCAGAGGAAGGCCATGCAATAATTGAGATATCTGGGCTGGCAGAGGAAGGCCATGCAATAATTGAGATATCTGGGCTGGCAGAGGAAGGCCATGCAATAATTGAGATATCTGGGCTGGCAGAGGAAGGCCATGCAATAATTGAGGTATCTGGGCTGGCAGAGGAAGGCCATGCAATAATTGAGATATCTGGGCTGGCAGAGGAAGGCCATGCAATCATTGAGATATCTGGGCTGGCAGAGGAAGGCCATGCAATAATTGAGATATCTGGGCTGGAGGAGGATGGCCATGCAATAATTGAGATATCTGGGCTGGCAGAGGAAGGCCATGCAATAATTGAGATATCTGGGCTGGCAGAGGAAGGCCATGCAATAATTGAGATATCTGAGCTGGCAGAGGAAGGCTATGCAATCATTGAGATATCTGAGCTGGCAGAGGAAGGCCATGCAATAATTGAGGTATCTGGGCTGGCAGAGGAAGGCTATGCAATAATTGAGATATCTGGGCTGGCAGAGGAAGGCCATGCAATAATTGAGATATCTGGGCTGGCAGAGGAAGGCCATGCAATAATTGAGATATCTGGGCTGGCAGAGGAAGGCCATGCAATAATTGAGATATCTGGGCTGGCAGAGGAAGCCCATGCAATAATTGAGATATCTGGGCTGGAAGAGGAAGGCCATGCAATAAGTGGGAGTATCTGGGCTGGAAGAGGAAGGTCATGCAATAATTGAGACATCTGAGCTGGAGGAGGATGGCCATGCAATAATTGAGATATCTGGGCTGGCAGAGGAAGGCCATGCAATAATTGAGACATCTGAGCTGGAGGAGGATGGCCATGCAATAATTGAGATATCTGGGCTGGCAGAGGAAGGCCATGCAATAATTGAGATATCTGGGCTGGCAGAGGAAGGCCATGCAATAATTGAGATATCTGGGCTGGCAGAGGAAGGCCATGCAATAATTGAGATATCTGGGCTGGCAGAGGAAGGCTATGCAATAATTGAGATATCTGGGCTGGCAGAGGAAGCCCATGCAATAATTGAGATATCTGGGCTGGAAGAGGAAGGCCATGCAATAAGTGGGAGTATCTGGGCTGGAAGAGGAAGGTCATGCAATAATTGAGACATCTGAGCTGGAGGAGGATGGCCATGCAATAATTGAGATATCTGGGCTGGCAGAGGAAGGCCATGCAATAATTGAGACATCTGAGCTGGAGGAGGATGACCATGCAATAATTGAGATATCTGGGCTGGCAGAGGAAGGCCATGCAATAATTGAGACATCTGAGCTGGAGGAGGATGGCCATGCAATAATTGAGATATCTGGGCTGGCAGAGGAAGGCAATGCAATAACCAAGAGCTCTGGCCTGGGGGAGCTGCTGCTCTAAATTGGGACTATCGCTAACATACTGAAATTTCTAATCTGTGTTTCCAATCAAAAGTGACAAACACTTCTGCTGCATGTACAGGAATAACTCAGAACACAGAAGTAGTACATGAAAAGGAAGACAACTAGAACATTGCTTTTGGATGTTTGTCAATGGATTTTATAGTTTTTGTGCCATTTTGTGAAATATGTTTTCTGTTTCTCCTCTAGGAAGAACATAACCGCACAGTGTGTGGAGGCTCAAGCCCTGCCTCAGGTATGTGCTTTTAATAACTTGAACTTGTCTTGATTTAAGCTGCATCCATATATCACAAGCCTCTGAGATGAGTTCTAGAGATCTGAGTAGCTCTGTATTGGCATTAGCAGGAGATACTCCTCTAGAAACCATAGATTGGTGTCTAGTGGGATCACTTTCTGTGCAGACCCAGAAATAAGACTTTCACGACAACATGAATGAGTCGTGTTTACGCGGCTGGTCCCTATAACACCAACTATTACTACAGCCACAATGGGATCGGAAGTGCCCATCCACCGCGAGTAGCTAAACATAAAAAGTTTAAGGTGTAAATGAGTCAAACATACATTTCTAAATGTCTGAGTAATTTCAGTTCCTTGCTATTAACAAAAAGTGCCCTGCTACTGGAACAACCTTCCACCTGCAGATGTGGAAGGCTGATCGAACAACCAGTCACCCACAGTCATGAACAAGGCACTGGGCGGACACCAGCCCTGAACGCGAGACAGTATTTCTGATAAATAAACTGTCCAAAGATGTAGGTGTAACTGTGGTGGTCTTTGCTATCAATGTAAATGTTGTAGTACTTGTATAGCGCCCGAATCACCCAACATGGGGTCTCTCCGGCGCTTGTACGAATCCCGCTGTGGAACCCTTCCTGACTTTTCCCTGTGAAATGTCCACACCTGGGCACCCGAAGGTGAAGCCAGACATCCAAGCGCTGTGGGGGCCGTTGTGGAGATTAAGCAAGCTATTGCCCAGAGTTGCAGAGTGGGACCCATGATTAGAATAGGCACCGAGGCGAGAATTATCAGGTCCGAGGAAATTGAGCCCAAGACCCACTGGGGCGGGAATTGAACCCTGGTCGCGGGCCAGACCTCTGCATCAGTCTGCCGCTCTAACCATTGAGCCACACTTCTCCAGCAATGCCTTAAGGAACCCGCATCACAGTGCATCAACTGGTATCAAACATGTTTCGTCCAAAGGACTTTTTCAAGGCTGCGATCCCCAGGCGTAGGTCATTGATGTCAGTGTTCCATGGACACCAGGGAGGGTTGCAACTGTTTTGGAAATTAAATATTAGTAGTTCAGTGACGTGTGTACATATACATAAAAAAGATAAACGGAATATTTGAAAATGCTCTGTAATTGGAAAGGAATTTGGGATTGGTGGCTGAACGTGAAGTTGGTGTCCTTACCTTGGTACGTGGGATCGGTGCAGGTGCAGCGAATGGGATCTAGTTTGGGCGATTGATGGCCTCACTGGCGCATGCTAACAAAAAGAGCACGCGTTAGGAGCAGAAGAGACACCGTGATGTGCTGCAGTCTAGCAGCACAATCGCATGTGATGGTGGGTGAGGCCCGTAGACCAGTCCAAGGGAAGGTCTGAGTGGGTCCTGTAAATGGAGGGCTGGAATCCTGAGGGACACGTCAGCGATTGTTAAGATGGCCGAGTGTCCCGATTGGGCGAGTGTATAAATGGCCTTGATAGTGTCTGTTATAAGGGGGAAACATCCTTTACAATGCGGTGTTTACACCGCCCGATCTTTACGACTCAGCCATTACAACGCAAGTCATTACTACGACTTGCGCTGGATGGTGCTCTTGCTTAAGGAATAGTTTGATTTTCTATTCCAACAACCTTCGCATTGTGAAAACTGCATTGGAAAGTACCGTGATCAAAATGATCGCGTTGTACTCACGTACATTCGTTATAAGGTGGGTTAATGATAATTTGACCAAAGCAAGTCATGTTCACAGGGCCTGAAGAGCACTGAAATACTTCTGGCAGAAGGAGATGACGCAAGGACATCATGGGGGAAAGACAAGTAGAGCCTGTGACGATGGGTTAGAGTAGGCCACAAAATTTCAGTTTTTGAGCAGCTGATCACGAGTGGTCCTAGAGCCATCGAGTGAGAGATCAGAGTGTGGAGTGAGTTTTTTAACCTCTACCGCGCTAGCGGGTTTTCCCGCTTTGCGCTGGAATGTGAAAATCGCGCGTTACGTGACAAAGCCAGCTCGGCATGCGTGTAGCGCAGGTAACGCCCATGACGAGCTGGCTTTGTCATCAGCGCTGAAGGGGTTAAAGGGAAGAACCTCGGAGTGTTTTTGTCATTGAAGCAATAGAATGCAAAGGAAGAGATAAGGTCACAGAGTAGAAGCCCCAATGCTGGCCTTGAATGGCGTCCACTGGAGGAGGGCAGGGCTAGAGCTGGCCCAAGCACTATGGGATGGAGAAAGGACAACTGAGGAGGTTGGGGAAAGCTATCGGAGCTGTGGTCAAAATACAGAGCGATATCAAGAGTATCGTGTTCGATATCGTGACCACCTGTATGGAAGATGTCCAGTAAGTTGAGGAGAATTATGAGCAATAAATTGTTGTGGTGTGCCGAAGTTAGGCTTTTGGAAACATGAGGTACAAAGCAGTCTCGATCATGAACACAGGGCATGGATGCCGCACAGGAAAGGATGAAGTAGGTTGTGAAGTGAATAGATAAAAAGTAAGCCCGTTCAACACCACGGTGCTCAAGAGAACACAGGTTGGATACAGGCAATGGTTGGCGAGAAAGTGTCAGACGTTGCTTTTCAGGCGTGAGAGTCCCTTCACACACTTGAAGCATAATAGAACATTGGAATGTTGAGTGCTCCATTGAAGACAATGATATGTTCCGGGCTTCTAATGGCCGGTAGAAGCCCGGAGAGCAACATTCCATTGCTTTTTTCACTTCACAGCTGTTGCTGTGAACAAAAGCCTCTCGGACCTCAAGGGGATATAAACTGCCTAGGGCTCCGAGAGGCCTTTATTTTGACATATTAGAACATTTTGGCCTCTAGAGTCAGAATGTTCTAATAGTCTTAAAGCCCTCCGGAGCAGGCTCTACCGGCCATTAAAGGCCCGCTCCCTTGTTAAAGGCCTTTAACGCTGGAGTGGGCCTTTATTGGCCGGTACAGCCCGCTACATCTGGCTCTGAGTTATATTAGAAAATTGGAATGCTGGGAGCTCGATGGAAGACAACTAGCATTCTGGACTCCTAATGGCAGGTAAAAGCCCAGAGGTCCAACATTCCAATGTTTGTGGTTCACAGAACAAAGGCCTCACGGAGCCAGAGGGGATTACAACCCCCTTGGGCTCAGTAAGGCCTTTGTTTTATGCGCTAGAACATTCTGCCCTCTAGTGGCACAATGTTCGAATAGTCTTATAACCCTCTGTAGCTGGGCTATACCGGCCATTAAGGGCCTGCTTGCCTTCGACTTGGGCCTTTGACTCTGGAGCGGGCCCTTAATGGGCGGGCTGTAAGGCGGTAGTGTTTGAATACTGCTAGTTGAAGACGTGGAGAAAATGGCTAGATGATGGATATCCATCGGCCAAAGTAGCAAACAAAATCTGTCTGCTACTGAAGTAATACTGCCAGCATTACTGAGGGTGGAGCAGAGGATGCATCGGAGGTGGGCAGGGCAGGCCGCTGGTGAGTCACGTTGAAGTCCAGTGTGGCTACTTGGCATTCGACCTTGGTACTGGCAGACGTGGCACTAAAAGTAGTTTCATTTCCTCACAACCACTGACTCGCTAGCATTCCACAGGCCAGATGTACATAGATAATAATTTATAATGACCAAATAGTGAATTTTTACGATTCGCTTTTTGGTAATCGCAAACCCTAATATACTGAAGTGTGCTTTACACTTTGTGCAATTTCCAGTGGGTTGCAAATAGACCTACCTCGTGAATATTAATGAGGTAGGTCTTGGTTTGTGACCCATTGGGAATCGCAAAAAAATCACTGGGATAGTGGCCTGCTGGGGTCAACAGACCACCATGTCTGTGACTGCTTTTAAATAAAGAAATCTTTTTTTTTTAATACAGCCCATTTTCTTATTGGTGGCTGCTCCCGAAGCAACGTGGTAAGGCAGCAGCAAGGGGGATCCATTAATACAAAAACAACGCATTTAATTGTGAATAAATTAAGACTTATTTGAAGTTTTGCCCACTCCTCTCTCGATCCTCGACTGGTGCACACTGCGCAGGCTCTCAGATGCCAATCCCAGCACTTTTCTCATACTGGAAATACTATTCCCAGCATGAAGAAGCACTGGGATTGGTCTGAGCAGCCTGGTTTGCCGCTCCCACAGTGCTGGAGAAATGCTAAGTGCGCATGTCGTTTTGGCTAGCTGTCTTGGGCTGGCCAAACCGACAACTGCCCCTCCTGATGCTCGTGATGGCCTGGCCCCGCCATGTGACTCGGCAACACAGCAGAGGCAACAATGAAAAAGAAAATGATAATAAAATATTTTATTTTCATTTTCCTTTTTTTTTTTTTTTTACTGTTTCCTCTGCTGGGTAGCAGCAGTGGGGCGACACTCGACCCTGCATTTTCCTTAAAGGAAAACAGGATGTGTTTCAAAAAGAAAATGAACAATTTTTCTTTTAATTTTTTAATTGTAGCCCGTGGTCCGTGGGACCACTGCCTGCTCTTAAACAAGCATTTACAATGCAACGGTCTCGGCATTGCAAAAGTTAGAGCTATTAGCATTGTAAATGAACGAGAGTTTAAGGTCTTGACATTGTAAATGACAAGTTCTTTTATTTATGTTTTAAAAACCAAAACATAAATAAAAGTCATTGTCATTTACAATGCCAATAGCTCAAAGTCGCCTAATGTGTGTGGCAAACTACAGTAGCCTCCTGACGAGTGCCCTTTCACTTAATTTTTTACAAATGAAAGCCCTGGCACTTTTTTTTTTTACAAATTAAGCACGGGTGGTGTCCGTGTGTGCACGGCAGTGGTGGTGTCCGTGTGTGTGCACGGCAGTGGTGGTATCCGTGTGTGCATGGCAGTGGTGGTATCCGTGTGTGTATGGCAGTGGTGGTGTCCGTGTGTGCATGGCAGTGGTGGTGTCCGTGTGTGCATGGCAGTGGTGGTGCCCGTGTGTGCATGGCAGTGGTGGTGCCCGTGTGTGCATGGCAGTGGTGGTGTCCGTGTGTGCATGGCAGTGGTGGTGTCCGTGTGTGCATGGCAGTGGTGGTGTCCGTGTGTGCATGGCAGTGGTGGTGCCCGTGTGTGCATGGCAGTGGTGGTGTCCGTGTGTGCATGGCAGTGGTGGTGTCCGTGTGTGCATGGCAGTGGTGGTGTCCGTGTGTGTATGGCAGTGGTGGTGTCCGTGTGTGTATGGCAGTGGTGGTGTCCGTGTGTGCATGGCAGTGGTGGTGTCTGTGTGTGCATGGCAGTGGTGGTGTCCCGTGTGTGCATGGCAGTGGTGGTGTCCGTGTGTGCATGGCAGTGGTGGTGTCCGTGTGTGCATGGCAGTGGTGGTGTCCGTGTGTGCATGGCAGTGGTGGTGTCCGTGTGTGCATGGCAGTGGTGGTGTCTGTGTGTGCAACAACGCGCTTTTCAGCGCGTTATAGCCGAGACCTAAAAAGGGTACTAAGCATCATGGGTTCGATCTCCGAGTGCAGGGATTTAGCTTCACATAGTTCTATTTTTATATTATTTTTTTCTGATGCTTTTATTTACTTCGGTTTGCATTTAGTTTGGAATTGTTCTAATTATTTGCAGTTCAAAGTATTGTTTGAGATCATTTGTTTAGAGAAGCTGGATATGTCGTTTACACGTAGCACATGAAGAGTAATGTCTTCAAATGAACATGTACAGCAGTTTAACATTATATTTGAAAAATGACGCAAGCCAGAGCAAGGTGGTAGCAATTAGACCAAATAAATGGGTTATATAACAGCTTGAATACCGAACAGCATAGTGATTCGGAATCGTGAAGCATAGGAGCGCTGCTTGAAAGAGACGCAGTGAGTCGAATGATCTGAATTGCTGTTTGGTGATTGAGGCCATATCGATTTTGTTCCGTGTAGTGTGTGTGGGGATTGGACAACAGTGGGACATTCGAAGTGCTTTAGCTTCTGTGATGTTGAGTGCAGGATGCAGCTATAGAAGGGGGGTGGCTTTATGTCAACTTGATTCTATGGGAACATGTTATGGATTAATATTAGGCTATACAATGCACGAGTATACTATAGATTGGGACACAAGATTTCAAAACATATTAATCGTTTAAGGATCCTGAATCCGGGGCCTATAATTACCAAGGAGTGAACAATAAATCAAGTGCAAGCTGTGACCCAACGCTTTTGAAACCAGTAGCTTTGATAAGGTGAGAACCTGCCTGTTTATCAGCGCCGTGCGTTGGTATGCAGACTCCCCCTGCATTCCACAGAGGCGCGTGACGCGATCCGCTCTAAATTCAATGCTGTAGAGACAAGATCCTATGGGGAGACGCTGCACACGGCCAGGTCTTGTCTCACTTCGGCGTCTCAGACTGCTAAGACGCCGACAATAGTTCTCTGGCTAGAACGCGCTTTTCAGCGCATTATAGCCGAGACCCAAAAATGTTTTTGCACAGGGGAAGGTGTCGCTTGGGGACCCCTCCCCATTTGCAGAAGAGTTTCCACCTACTTGAAGCAGGTGGTAAAATGTGAATGTTTTGCGACTGCATTTTGTTCGCAAATCATTCACACATACCACAGCGAGTCTCTATTAGGAGGGGATGCCCTAAACACACCCCTTCCGAATACCAAATCGCAAACCCAATTTGCGATTCGGTAATAGGTTACCGAAGCAAATAGGGCTTTGTACATTACAAAATTCTTTTTTTGAGTTTGACGTTTGCGACCATTAAAAAGCTTAGCACATTTGGCCCCATGTACTTAGTACAGGGAGCACATGAAACATACCAGCGCATACCAACAAAGATGTCGCGGTGTACGAATGTGCTCCACACTAGTCATCCAGAGGGGAGAAAAACCATGGTCATGGCCAGTCCTGGATGACCATCAGTCACCTGCAGTAAGCATTGCAGAATATTACTTTGATGATGTCTGCTTTGGCATTGAGGTCTATTGTAGCATCATTGACCTGATGTCCTCTTTAAGTTGATGGGAGAGTTAGAGCTGTGGCGATGTTACTGTTGCATTTTGAGTTAACCCCTTCCACTCTCATGACGAGCTCAGCTCTTCATGAGGTACGCCTGTCTCACGCTCATGACGAGCTGAGCTCGTCATGTAACGCAGTAATTGCGAATCTTCAGCGCACCGCGGTAAAACGCTTAGCGCGGAAGGTGTTAAGCGGCTGCAGTTTGGTTGTGGTGCGGTTTTCACGGTCAGAGTGTGTGGCACTGAAATCTCCAAGCGCTTTGTCTTACACAAGTCCAGATATTCTACTTGGGTGCTTGGATCTGTTATAGTAAAGTCTTTCTTCTATTACAATTACATTCTGCTGACAATACTACGTGAAATGAGACGAAAGATGGGCTGCATTGACCTGTGTTGTGCCCCTGCTGTGACAACAGTGTTTATTCACTGATATATGTCATAAGACCAGCACAAAATGTATCCACTAAGCTTTTGCAGGTTTCAATGCTTTGTCTTATGCACCAAGGAACAGCTGCCATAACCAAAGGTTGGTTGGGCGGGTGGGGTCTCGCGGTAGGATTTGAAATGCAATATTTAAATGCAGCTGGGCTGGAGAAAACTTAAGTGCGCATGCGTGTTTTGGTCGCCTGAGACGGACGGCCAATCACACATGAACACTTAGGGAGAGCACGTAGTGCCCCTCCTCCCCCTCCAATGCCTCATCCTCGCACCTCCCTACAGCACTGGCTCAGAGAAGGCAAATGCAAAATAAAACGATGAAAGTTGTATTTTTCATTTGAATTGGTGGCTCTGAGCCAGGCAGTGGGGCTGATGTCAACACATAAGATAGCCCAGCACACTTTATACACACAATATAACAATTTATATAAACAAGAGATGCATAATTATTTCAAAGACAAGTCGATGTTATATTCCAGTTCATCCTTTATTTTTCATCGTAAAAACTTTTGAAACCGCCAACGCATTTCGTCCCATCCAGGGACTTCTTCAGGGCTTGTAGTGAGTATAGAAAGAAGTCTGGTATGGTAGTTCCTTCAAGTATTAGGAGTGGGGCTGATGTCACTTCCTGTGAGGTCATGGGTTGGGATGCCACTTCTGGTGATGCCACATGCGATGTCATGTGGAATGATCCTATGATGTCACACCTGGTGATCACACACCCATTCTGCCTAACTTGTTCCTCTAAAGTGGGAGTGGGGGGGGCTAAGAAAGACTGATTACGGCTAGGACCTGGCGCGTCATTGCTGGTGTTAGCCCTTCTAACGCCAGTGCAGAAACCCCTGTCTGCTCACCCTGGCAGTGCTGTCGGCTGCTGAGGGGTAGGACAGCAGAGCTGCTTTCTTGCCTTCAGCTGGTTTGGGGTCTTCGTTACTGCTTCGTGCTAGCCCCTCCTTGTATCTAGCTGTGTCTTGCTCCTACAGCTGGGTCAGTGATGGGTCCCAATGGTCTTCCAGGCTGCGTTGCTCACATTTCACTTTTAACTACTGGATTTGAGCCCAGTTTTCTGGTTTCCCTGCTGGGCGGGGGTGGTTACTTGTGGGCCGGTGGGAGTGTAAATCAGCTTGACTGTAGTACAAGCTGTTTTGGAATGTAGGTCAACTACACATGGCGGAGAAGTGTGGCTCAATGGTTAGAGTGGCAGACCCTGACGCAGAGGTCTGGCCCGGGACTAGGGTTCAATTCCCGCCTCGGCGGGTCTTGGGCTCAATTTCCTCGGACCTGATAATTCTCGCCTCGGTGCCTACTCTAATCATGAGTCCCACTCTGTGACTCTGGGCAATAGCTTGCTTAATCTCCACAACGGCCCCAGCAGCGCTGGGATGCCTGGCTTCATCTTAGGGGTGCCCAGGAGGGGGCATCTCACAGGGAAAGCCAGGAAGGGTTCCACAGCGTTATGAGTGCAGCGCCGGAACGCCCCGTCGTGTGGGCAGCCGTGCGCTTTACAAATACAACGTTTACATTTTACATGTTTACACATGCCCCAGGGGCTGAGGGATTATGTGTGTCCCATTGAGTCCTTCAGTGTTCAACACTGTAGTGCCTGTGGCTGTCTTCCGCCCTGTTGCGACCAACTGGTCAGTACAGAGTATCTGTTGCGAGGAAGGTGTTGAATGTGTGATTTTCAGAACTCACCTGCTTTTTTTACATATACAGAACTGGCTACTCTAGTGGTAGCACTCTCTACTCTTTGCCTTTTTGAGGAGTAGATGTGGTGTAACAGCCAGAGCTGTCAACTTAAGAGCTGGGGAACCAGGTTTGAGTCTCGGCATCGGCTCAACATCCTGTGATTCTGGGCAAATTCTTCTTTTTAAAGAAAAAGTTTTCTCTTTGGTTTTCTTCACCTTTTTGTGGCTTGGAATTTTTCCTTATACACTTGTGTGCGCTCCGCATATATTGTCACTCTTTAGTTGTTGATGTCTAATATTGAGGGGTTGAGGAGTGACCCATAAGGAACCCTTACTCTCCTGTTGTTTATATATATCTGGGCAAATCACTTCATTTCCACATGTCTACCAAAAATGAATGTGTCCTTGTGTAATGTAACTGGTTGTAAGATCCAATGAAAGGCAGGAAATAGAAGAGAGATAAACAAAGTTTATTTCCGAGTAAAACAGCCCACTGGTGAAGGGCAGTTTAACACCACCTTTCTCTACAAGCCCAGCTCCAAGCTGCTTACTCTACATTCGAAATTACTCCTCATAAAATCTAATGACCCAACACTATGATAGATTCTGAATATCCAACACACATGTTCCTTAAAAAAAAAAAAAAAAATAGATCCATATACATAATTTGTTGGAAAATGTGCATAACAAAAAGAAGTGAAACTCCCAGGAGACTAAAGAAACATAACATGAATGAATTCCTAACACATTTAATTTCATAACATACCCCCAGATGCATCAAGCATCCATTTTGCGATTCCTTATTAGCGAAAAATAAGGAATCGCTAATAAGGAATAGCAAAATGCGATGCAAGAAGAACTCGCTAAAAAAATTGCGATTTCTTAAAATTACTTCATTGCGACTCGCAAATTGCGAGTCGCAATTAAGGAATACCTCCCCATTCATTTCTATGGGCCAGGAGGCCCATAGGAATGAATGCGAAGTCATTCTCAATTTGCGAATCGCAATTAGCGAATCACAAATTGAGAATGCGATTTCAAGGGTGCAGGGGTGTCCAAAAGACAACCTGTTGCACCCCTGAAATTGATCTGTGCACATGTTGCACACATACATGCCCTCAGGGCATGTGTGTGCGCAACATGAAACTTTGAAAATGCACAAAAGTGCATTTTTCAAACTTTTTGCAAATTACCATGAAGTTGTACTTCATGGTAATTTGCGAGCCCTATTAGCGAAATCGCTAATTTTTAACTTTGATGCATTGCATTTAAGGAATCTCAATTAGAGATTCCTTAAATGCAAGTAATCGCAATTTAGAGAATTCTTAATTTGCGATTTTTGCATTTGGAAAGATGCAT
Source organism: Lissotriton helveticus (assembly GCF_964261635.1). Classification (NCBI taxonomy): domain Eukaryota; kingdom Metazoa; phylum Chordata; class Amphibia; order Caudata; family Salamandridae; genus Lissotriton; species Lissotriton helveticus. The sequence continues at coordinate 32,288,042 of NC_136067.1, read as the reverse complement.
CCCAAATGCAAAAATACCGGTCGCAAAAGGGGCAGATTCTGAGAATCTGCCCCTTTGCGAGCGGATTTTACCTTGATGCATCTGGGCCATAGTCCTCCAGTCTCTTAGGAAATTTGACAATTCTTTTAGACGGGAAATCTAGCTGCTCATCTCTGATAACTTCAGTGAAGGGAGGAACTGAAGAAGGCACTCCATGCAAATGGCACTGTCTATCGTTGGAGAACTCGTGTTTTCGGAGGATCTCATATTATGTTCCACATTAACCTTATGGTCATCACTCAACACGCTTCCCATTGTCCCCGTTTTGCTTTGGTGGACATCAGAAATATCTTTACCAGAAACATCACTAAAATATGTAGTATCCATGCTCATGCCTCTGAACAGTTTTTTCCTGACCAGGTTAAAGAAGTACAACAGAACTCTTGTTCCACCATCCTCTTTTGTATAACAAGACTGCACTGTTTGATACTTTTCCCATTCGTACGGGATTAGACAACTTTGATGTACCTTTGAGATTCACATCTGGTTTGGATATATGTACCCAGTCTCCCTCCTGAATAGGTTTAGGTTTAACACGCTGTATCGTATCATGATACGCTTTGTCCTTGACTTGCACCTCACTCGATTTACAATGGATTCCTAGTCCATTGTGCTTTGCACGCGTGGGTTCGAATCCCATCCTCGTCGCCACTGTAAGATTCAATGAAAGGCAGGAGACATGAGGACAATAAACAAATTTTATTTCCAAATAAAACGGCCCACTGGTGAAGGGCAGTACATGCAGCCTCTCTTTACCAGCCCAGCTCCAAACTGCTTACTTTACATTCAAAATTACACCTCATAGTATGGAATCTAATGACTCTGACATGCATGCATTCTGAATATTCAATACACATTACTGTTGCTCATGTAAAGTGCTGTCATTCCTTTGGGTCGAGTTTGCGCTACATAAAACTGCCACAACAACAAAATCTTGGTGTAACAGTGTTGGAACTGGTAGTTTCTGGTTGACTCCGGCGGTGCCCAAGCCAGGCAGACCCTACCACTCCTGTCCGGGGTAGATGATTACACTCACTGTATAACCTACGCTCACACTTGGGTAGCTTGGCACACAGCAGTCAGGCTTCTAAGACAGGAAATGTGTAATGCAAAGGAACAGCACTCTCATACAATAAATACACAGAGCTTCACAAGAGGGACTCCACACATGGGGTATGTGAATAATGCTTGTATTCAACACACACATTAATTAACAAAACACGAATAACCTGTAGTTCTGGGCATAACTCGCTCTTGGAAATATTACTAGCAGTACTAGGCCCAACAGTGTTAAAATGACACCAGTGGTATGCACACTTGGGACACATCCTATATATCCCCAGCACCCTTATGCTGTGTGATACGTTGTCAGAACTGGGCCCACCCCGGCAAATAACCCAATTCAAATTCAGACATTTCTAGGGTCACCCCAGGTCACAATGATATCAGGAGTGTGTACACACAGGAATATGTAACACTTTTCAAAACCCTGTGGGCCAAGGCCGCCGGGTAAAACTAATGCCAAAAAAAAGTATCCGTTAGGTAATGAAACAAACCAGTAAACAAAACTGCTGTGCTGTGCAAATATTAGCAGGCTTTTCTCATGCAGCACACTCTCCTACACTTACACAGCACCGTAATGCGTGCAAAGGATATTAGCATGTTCGTATGAAGCACACTCGCACTCGGCACTCGTAATGCAGTGCAAACTGTATCCCGCAGGTCAGTTAATAAAGTAACTGCAGACCCTGGGGTGCAATCCCTCCCACACCACTGTTACACCCCCCCCACTACTCTGCCCACAGGTTAGAGTCAAAACCCCACACCCCTTACTACAGCGGTTTAAGGCCGGAGTCACAATTAGTCAGAGGCCCAGGGGAGAAGGCTGGAGTAACTATCAGAGTACCCAGGCAGCAGTTGACAAATGGGAGGTTGGCCACCACTCCGGAAGTTCACCCACTTTATGCAGGACAGAAACGGGCTAGAGGCTGTCCCAGTTCAATTTGCCTCTGGCACCAGCCCAGTACAGCGAAGTACAGGGGGCGTCACGCAGTCTCTCAAACCGCTTCCGATCGCTCTTGGAAGTGTTCCTCAAACCAGCCACTTACTCTCACCACCTAAGCCCGGTCTGGGCAATACTACCTGGCAATACACAGTCGTCTGGGCGGGTGAGGAGTGGGCAGTCGATTCTCTGCACTGAAGGAAAGAAGGAACACTCTGTGAATGGGGCGCAACTGTCCCCACACCCCACGGGAAGTGATACACAGCATGTGGTGCGCCAGTCACACCAGACAAACCAGTCCTAGACACATAGTCGCAAGATCAGTAGTACTGCACGAGGTAGAATGAGGCACTACTACGGATGTGCCCTCCCTCTGAAGGTTGCAACCTGTGAATCGGACACTGCACGCAATGAGCATGCAGTCCACGTGTCGCAAGAGAGATGCGGCATGAACACGAAGCAGGCCACGCTGGGTACCGCAACCTGTGACTCCCCTCGCCACCAACGTGATGCTTGTGCGTACTGAGGCCCCACGATGCAGGGGTCTCACTCCTTAGATGAGGGCACGGTTTGTGGGCTCCACACAAGGCAATCCGGTCTCTCGGCACAATACTTGGTTCCACACTCACACCTCTATGCAGTCAGGGTTCAGCAAAGTAGGCACTTAAGAGGGCACAGCTCTCCAGGTGAAACACATATACCATGTAGGTCCCTCATGGGAGGTCTTTGATAACCCTAAGACCTCCACCAAGAACGGGGGGCAAGCCAACAAGCCCTTAGAGAGCTCTCTTCAGGGCCCCACACAGTAGCAGGTAGTCAGCCCAGGCCAGGCACTATTCAGGCAGGTTCTGTTGTGGAACGCTCACATCAAGTACAGGCATGGCGTGAGCATTCCAAACACAGATAATGAAAAGGAGAGACACTACAGTCTCGTTTGTGATGCTCGGGAAACAACCCTTACAACGCAACTTTTACAACGCACTACCATTACAACGAAATTTTTACAACGCACCATCCATTACAACGCATGCCATTACAACGCAACCATTACAACGCATGACACTACAACGCACACCACTACAACGCATGTCTTTACAACACAATCATTACAACGCATACCATTACAACGCATAACATTACCATCCAACACTTACCCTACTGTTGCACCCCCTGGAGTTAGAATAGTAATTTTTACCCCTACACCATCCAACACTTACCCTACTGTTGCACCCCTGGAGTTAGAATAGTAAATTTTACCCCTACACTATCCAATACTTACCAAACATGCAATGTAATGTTATGCGTTGTAATGGTATGCGTTGTAAAGGTATTATGCGTTGTAATGGAATGCGTTGTAAATGTAGTTTTTTAATTTTCGGTGTAATGGCATGCGTTGTAATGGAATGCGTTGTAATGGATGTTGCGTTGTAAAAAATGCGTTGTAAAGGTATGCGTTGTAAAAGTGTGCGTTGTAGTGACATACATCCGTGCTGCTCAGTGTATTTATCGCGAGTGGCTGCTGTGCCTTTGCTTTACACATTTCCTCTGTACTGAGCCTGAATGCTCTAAGCCAAGCTCTACCCAAGGGTGCGCACGGTTTGTTTATAAGGCGAGTGTAACCACCTGCCCTTTACAGGAGCGCGAGTTCTACCTGGCTGGCTGCCATAACGGCCACCGGGGACCCAGAAAAACCAGTTTGAGCTGCCACAGCGCGCCCGAAAACAAACCCCATTGCATATGAACTTTAAGAGCAGTGTGTGGCCTTCACAACACACTGGGCAGCTGATAAGGTGGTTTACCAAAGGTGTTTGTATCAGACAATAGTTAAAGTGCATTAAAAAAGCATGGAAACTGTGATGCTGCGTGCAATGCGAGTGTGGAGAATGAGAGTGGGGGATGGCGATAACACTATTGTACATTGTGAAACCTCTATTCGTTAATGCACTGCAGAGGTCTCTGTCTGTAACCAGAGAGCCACAGAATTGAATCCTGGTTGGTGCAGTGGAGAATAGTGACTTGTGTATGTTTAGTGCTACGAGGTTGCAGTCTGTGAGAGAAATCACTGTGAATAGGCAAGTCATTATTTTAACGTGCACTACACATAGTATAAGATAAGTTGCCACAAAATGCAAAAAAAGGTTTAAGATAAAGGGCTTCCGAAATATAGAGTTTAGTGATGCCCAGGCTGTACACAGTGCAGTTTTTTTATAACTGTCTTTTAAAAACACACACTTAACTGTTCCGCAGGTAACTCCCTTGCAATATCACTCAAAAAACAATAAATCTGTGTCATCCAGAAGCTTTAACCCCTTCGCTGCGGCGGCTATTCCGCCTCAGCGCTAAGGGGGAGGCGGGGCCGCGCGGCGGTCCCATGCTCGTGACGGAACCGCTCCGTCACGGCCCGCGGGCGAGCTGTGCTTATGACGGAACGGTTCCGTCACGGCCTCGCCCGCCTAATAGAACCTTCAGTGCAGGCGCGGAATTCGCGCAGCGCAGGCGCGGCGAGCGGGCAGTGACGTCACCAGCACAGCGCCACCGCGGCTCGTGACGGAACGGTTCCGTCACGAGCATGGGAGGGGTTAAGTAACTCCATCAATTAAAGCCAATACAGGCCTCCAAGCATTCTTTATATTTGCATATTGACCAGTTGTGCACATTTACATTTCTTTCAGGCAAGCAGGCACCCTGGCAGGAAAGCCTGATGAGCTGCCTGCCCCTTTCTCTGTTTCACAACACAGGAGGCATTTCAGCTCTTGGAATTAACCAACAGTTGTCTTTTCTCAAAAAGTAGAGGAATTATTTTTCTAAAATTAAAAACTTATGGGTTCATCGTGCCCCTCAGACCCCCCCATGCCCCTTCGACACTAGTATCAGAGGACTAGTAGGGGTGATCAACGCACAGATTAGGGAAACATCCTTTACGGCAAAACTTTTACAACGCGGTACCATTACCATGCAGGTTTTACAACGCAAGTCGTTGCAACGACTTGCGCTGGAGGGCGCTGTAGGATAGGGAATAGTTTAATTTACTATCCAACACCTTCCCTGCTATCCACGGGGACTGGAGTTGGAATAGTAAATTAAACTATTCACTATCCAGCGCCCCCCAACGCAAGTCGTTGTAACGACTTGCGTTGTAAAACCTGCATGGTAACGGTACGTGTTGTAAAAGCACGCGTTGTACCATCATACATCCCACAGATTAAAGTCTGCTCGTTGTAAGAGCTGCTGGTATACGGTCAGGTGCTGTGACCTGCTAGGAAGCAGGACTTGTTCAAGTTCCCTGAGCTGTGCCCCACCACAAACCTGTACTCCTGGTGCCGGCTGCCTCTGTGCAGACCAGCTCCATGGAAAGTACCACTGCTATTGATGTAGCCCTGGCTCCTGCTGCTGAGCTAGGGTCATCTGGGACCTTTACTCCCCTCCCTACCCAGTCACATGAGCTAGCAGGGTGTTCCCTGCACCTGGGCTGCTGGGAATACACAGCTCACAAGAACACAGTGATGACCAGGACACAGCTGCACTGGCCTTGGGCCTATCCAGAAAAAATACACTCTCCCTGCGCCTGTTGCTGTTACCCCAGGTCTCTGGAAGAGTGCCCGCAGCAGCTTGGGGAGAGGTTGCTGTGTGGAGGAGGTTACAGGAGGCTGCCATGGGCCATCAACAAACCAACACAGGGAGCTCTCCTCCTGCAAGAGCAGAGAGGTGGAGTGTAACAAGGGAGCACCATAGAGTGCACGGTGGGAGCGGCTGTACGTGGTAGTGAAGGAGTGCACGAAGGAGCGAGCTAGAAAACACATGCACTCTCATGGAGAGCGGAAAGAAAACCTGTGTTCCCTAAATTTGAGCAATAGAAGGATACAAGTCATTCAATCAAAAGTGTGGCAAAGAAGCTATACTCCAGATGGGACAAACGCAAGAAGGCCACCCATCAACGCCAGCCAATGGTAAGCATTACTGTATGTATGGTATGCTATATAGCCCACAAGACGATTTCGCCTACACTCATCTAATACTGGTCTGGTAGGTGAGACAGAAAAATGGGTGCAAGTGTCTTTTCTGTGCCTTTTCTTGTGTGCGTAATCGCCTCTTATGCAATTTGTTCACTTAGGTTTTGCACATGCAGTACCCACCAGTATTTCACTAGCCTAAACAACACAGACAAAAAGCATTAATGAAAGTTCACCAGGTGGCAAATGGGTCCAAAATCAATCCAATCAATCAATCAATCACTACATTTATAAAGTGCGCTACATACCCGTGAGGGTCTCAAGGCACTAACACATAACTGAATTGAGCTGTGTTTTGTCCCTGATTTAACAGTAGGGACAAGACAACACAGCTCAATTAATGTTTGTAAATCAGCTTGTAAGCAGCCTGTGTTATTACAGGAAGAAAGTGTTACAGCAAAACGGCACAGCCAACGCGTTTCGTTCACCACTTTGAACTTCTTCAGGGCAGTAATTTAACAAAGACAAACGCATATTTAAATAAAATCACAAATACAATACATAATATACAAAAGCTACCATCAACCAAAAAGTAAAAAGATCAATACCCAGCTTCCAAAAACAGGGAGAAGGTATTTTCCTTTAAAATGATTATCCCAGGGCGTTGCCAAGATGGCGAGCGTGTAAGATGTGTCTTCTTCGTCTCGCCCCTCCCAGTGGCCTGCCCCAGTCAGGATACTCGTAATCGGCAGAGGAACAAAGTGCTGACGAATAGAGTTGACAGAGGAGAGTGTCGCCACTCCGGGAGTTAAAGGAGGATGGCAGCAGAGGGACAGAAAGGAGGCCCAGGTGCGAGCAATGGCGGCCGAGGCCTGGAGTGCGCCATAAGGCCTCTGCGAGATAGAGAGATCCTGTGGTGGGCGTCAGCCCAGGATGTGGCCCAAGGAGAGACAGCGACCCGAGCACAGCAGACACCCCAAACACCCACACCTGCAATTGCGGCAAGAGGGAGCAGAGACTGGGTCAGTGGGGTGTGATGTATCGCAGAGACTCCTTTGAAGCCACGGGCGGTAAGGAGAAGAAACTGAGCTTGTGCCCACAGGAGCCCCGAGGTAATCCTTGGGAGGGGAGGAGCGTGAGGTCCCTGGACACCACTTTGGGTCCGTCTCGCGGGGCCAGCGAGCTTCGATTGAGGCAGGGAGCAGTCATCGGGCCGGACCACCAGACACCTACTAGGCTCAGAGCGGGCAGTGGGAGAAGCCCAGGAGCCCAAATAACACATATGCCGAGGGGGGAAGTGAAATAATCCCAGCACGGGGAGCAAATATGGCCCAGACCACTCCACAGGGCCCTACGGGGGGTGGGGACGATCTACACAGATCGATGGCCTGAAGCGGGGTCTCGGATTCACAAGTGTGGTCAGTCAGGACCCAGCCGCTAGACACCCGCTAAGCTCATTGAGCGGGCAACGAGAGAGGCGAAGGAGCCAAACATAACATATACGCTCCGGGGCAAAGTGAGACAACCCCTGCGGGAGTGGTGGAGCACAGAGGCCGGGGGTGCTGTACTGGATCTATCCCATGAGACCAGAAGCACTCGGCTGGCGCCGAGAGACTGAGATCAAGGGGAGAGCCTTGAGACAGAGCACACCAAACATACAGCTGTACTACAGAGTCCAAAGGTGAGGACCAGAGGTGACCGCCCGCGCTACTGAGCCCGGTATAGTCAACATAGGTATACAGAAGAGATCAGCTACAGAGTGGTTCCATCGTAATGAAGGCAAGGATACACCATGAACTAGACCACACCGACCGAAGGACACACCTGGAGAGCAAGGTCAAAGAGTAAAACAGACCTGTCGGCACCCAGAAAAGGAAGAGGCACAAGGTTGGGGGCAAAAGTGGACCAGAATCAACACTCTCCCGACCGGATGCACCAGATTGACAAGACCCCACGGCTACGACACACTTGTGGTGGCTCACAATTGCAAGAAACATACTTACACCAAGAAAAGTAGCTCGTATCCCTCAACATGGCTGCGGCAGGGGGAAAAAAGAGTGGACATTGAAGGACATGTTATCCAAACCTCTACCAGTGGCTGGAGGCGACGGCCGGTGTCACCTAGCAACCAGGATGGCCAACAGGCAGAAAACACAGAGGAGCCAGTCACTCCCTCTTTCCTAGAAACACTGTTCTCTTCAATGCGCGATGATCTACAATCTCTCAGGGGGGAGCTAGCCAAAGACATCAAAGAGATTCAACGCAAAGTTGATTCAATCGGAGAGCGAGTGGCGAGTATAGAAAACCAGGATCACGCCCGAGATGAGGAAGTGGAGCAGCTACAGCAAGAGGTGCTCAGACTGCGGGACCAACAGATAGTACTCCAAGCTCACGCTTAAGATCTTGAAAATCGCTTCTGAAGGAACAACATTTGAATCAAGGGTGTACCATCCCAGGCGGAGGGCTCTGATATCAACCTATACCTAAAAGATCTCTTTAGCTATATTCTGGAGGCCACCCCAGGAACTGAGATAAAAAAAGATCGAGCGCATAGAGTGGGCCTCCAGAGGCATCCTACAGCTCCAACACCAGACATTCTGGCCTATCTCCCAGACCTTCAATTGAAAGACCTGATTTTACGAAAGGCGCGAGAGGGCTGACTCTAATTTTCATAGCAGGGCTGAGCAGGCGGCAGAGACCTCATGGGAGTGGGGAGGGGACTTGATGGCCACAGTATGCACCCAACAATACTAGTTAACGAGAACCTGATGACTTGATCTATGGGTCCTGGACTCGGACAAACTAAGATAAGTTTTAAGTTAAGTTTGTGGGTTAAATTTTAGGGGATCAGTACTCAAGGTAATACACAGTGGTGGGGGGTGACGCTTCCTTTAATATGGCAGCCCATGTAATTAAGGTCTTATCACCCAACGCGAAGGGCCTCAATAACCCCATCAAGAAGAGAGCTATGTTCTCATATTTGGAAAAATCCGAAGCAGACATCTGCCTTCTCCGGGAAACCCATCTCTTGAGCAAAGACTAGCATCGCTTCCGATGATACTTCTGATAAAAAGGCAGGGTGGTAATTCTGGTATCTAGACAATTCAGGGGAGAGGTGGGCCTTAAAGTGTCATAGGTGAAAGGTAGGCTGTTAGCGCACACATTCAACATTAGTGGTCACACTGTGACAGTGACATCGATATATGCACTGAATACAGGGCAGGAGCGATTTATACAGGTGGCGGTCTCGGAAGTGATGGCTGCTCAAACACGCATGACATTAATAGGGGGAGATCTGAGCCTTGTATTTGATACAGATAAGGATCACTCTAGCAGTCGGTCAGGACAATCGAGAACCCTGTCATGGGGAGGGGGGGATTAAATAGTTGTACAAAATGGGGCTAATAGATCTATGGAGGGAAGCCAACCCCAGGTCTAGGCAATACACATATTTCTCACATGCTCATAAAACATATGCACGCTTAGATGTTTTTTCAGGGACTAAGGTAGTATGAAACATTATGGGAGAGGTGGAGATAGAACCGGCAGCGCTCTCGGACCATGATGCAGTGACCCTCTCATTAAATTGTCCCCCTCAGAAGAAACATTTCGGGACCTGGAGACTGAGAGAAACAATGCTCCTCCGCCCAGCGGTAATACAACAGATCACATCTGCCATACACAACTACCTCGACCTTAATGACACTTCAGACATAATCATTTCTACACTCTGGGTAGCATTGAAGGCAGTGGTGAGAGAAGAGCTTATAGCCATATCCACAGCTGATAATAAAGCTCGCAAAGAAAAGAGAAGCCAATTAACGGCCCATGCCAGGGAATTAGAACGAGTCCACAACCATACAGGTGCGCCAAGAGTGTGGCGTCAACTCCGTGCAGTAAGAGCCCAGTTAGCAGTATTAGACCTGGATAGGGCAGAATATGCTGCCCTCAGGTTGCAGCACTACTTTTACATCGGGGGCGATAAGTCCGGGCGGCTGTTGACTAATAATTTGAGCCCAAAGACAGCAGGTGAAGGTCCAATCGCCTAAGACTAGCGGGGGAGAAGAGTTGGTAGACGATTACAGTATAGCAAAGGTATTCTGGGACTTCTATGCAGAGCTCTGTGCAAGGCAAGATTCAGATGCATAAAACATAGCTTCATACTTAGAAGGGACAAACCCCCCCCCCCAGACTGACTATGGACCAAGCAGCCTTACTCGATGCCCCCATTAGGATTGAAGAAGTAATTGCAGTGATATCCCGTCTTAAGTCCTTTAAATCTCCAGGCCCGGAGGGATACTCAGCTGGTTTCTATAAATCATTCTGTCATCTGCTAACCCCTATCCTGACCAGATTGGTTAATACCTTTGCAGGACCTGGAAAGATCCCTTAAAATATGCTAGCGGCGTCCATCATAGTAGTAACTAAGCCAGGAAAGGACAAGCAATCATGCAGCTCCTATCGCCCCATACCTTTGCAGAGTATAGATGTGAAGCTCTTTACTAGCATTCTTGCAGCGCGCCTAGGCCTCCTGATGCCGGACATTATAGATCTCGACCATGCCGGATTTATTCAAAACTGGCAAAGTAGTGATAACACAAAAGGTATATTACATCTAATCGACAAAGCACATCAAACGACCATCGAAGTTCTTCTCCGAACAGTGGATGCCGTAAAACCATTTGATCGCCTACACTGACAATATATGGAAGAGACGTTCTCCCATTTCGGCATAGGAGATTGATATCTGGCCTGGGTAGCTAGCTGCTAAAGCTCTCCCACAGCCATAGTTAGGATAAACTGTACCTCGTCTCGCCCCTTTCCCATATGCTGTGGTACTAGGTAAGGATGTCCTCTTTCTCCTCTTTTATTTGCCTCCTATGTGGAGCCGATGACTCAAGGGATTAGGGACAACCCAGATATTAGCGGCATCCAGTCGGAGGAGAGAGGCATTTGATTAGTCTATATGCGGATGACATCCTAGCTTCCTTAGATAAACGAGGCATAGCATTGCCAGCCTCCGTCAGAGAACTAACCGCCTTTGGTTTAGCTTCAGGGTTCCAAATAAATATGGGTAAATCACAGGCCCTTGCATTGGCGACCATACGGTATCACTTACCAGCACTTGAAAACCGATTCCCGGTAAAATGGACCACGTCCTTGATGCCCTACCTGGGGATCCATCTTACCTCCACGATTGCACAAACCCTAACGCTAAATTATACTAAGTTACTCAGACAAATTAGAGACGATCTTAACAGCTAGAAGTGGCACCGCCTATCTCCACTCGGATGAATTGCAGCTTTTAAGATGTCAATTTTACCAAAGGCACTCTTTATATTAGACGCTACCGGTCTCTCCCCCCAGGGGAACAATTATTACGATCCACAATTGCGTGTACACTACAATCTCCCAGAAAAGGAAAGGTTATGCTACCTCCTGATATGACATTGGCTACCAACCTACCCACAGTTCGCAGACAGCTAACATGATTAAAAAAAATGGCTGGTTTCACAACACACAGACCAGCATCTGATCTCCAAACTATACGTATTCTTGCGACTGCCTGAATCACTACATCCAACACCCAGCCAGCGGCGGTGGGCGAAAGAACTCGGAAGGGAATTATCTGCTAAGGAAACCGAGCACACCTTGTATCGAGGTAGCACCCAAGATAGCTACCTACTGGTATCTGACCCCAGAACGCCTTCACAAAGGGAATCCGGGGCGTAGCCCTAACTGCTGGCGGGGTTGTGGATCGATAGGTACACTGGTACACTTGCTTTGGGAGTGCCCAAATCTAGCCGAATACTGGAATTGAATTTTGGATGAGGTAGATGCACATTTTGATACACAGATTACTCTGTTCCCGGCATACACGGTTCTAGCACTACCAAATCCCTTAACCTACCCACCCAAATCTCGTAAGGTGAGGCAGATGGGACTGGCAATGGGAGCCATACTCCAGAATATTCTCATTCATTGGGAACTTCTAATTTTCCCACACACTTAGGTTGGGTCCATAGAGTGTGGTACATCTTGGGGATGGAGAGGATGTCTGTCACTCGTTCAACTACTAAATCCACTTTCTGTGAGATGTGGCTACCATTCCTCGCCCTCCTACACATTACATTTAGAGAATTTACCTGCCCAAAATACCTACACATTCTCAGGCTAGCGGAAGCAGAAAAGGTCTTGTCACAGACAGGGGTTCACTAATTATCCCCCACCTTACCACTGTCAGGCATTATATCTCACTTGAGAGAACTGGGAGGGAGGGAGGAAGGAAGGATATGTTTTTCCTTTTTTTGTGTGTTCTTCGTTGTGTATGGGAAAATCCACATGAGAAGCAATGCGACGCTCAAGGCGGGGAGTACATAGAGGATCTGTGTAAGTCGCATAACTGATGTCTTGCTATGCTTTGACATGTGACAATAAAAGATTGAAACCATAAAATGATTATCCTACCACCTACATTGATACAAAAGATACAATGGATGCATGGACCAATCCTAACACCACATTAAAAACAGTCAACATATTCATTGTGGAGTAACAAGCAAACCTGCCCCGCAAGTCTCATGTAGTACATGTTACGGTTATATCAAAACACATCCAACCAATCATTCTCAATATTTGATATACCAGTCATAAGAGATTTTATAGCATATATCATCAAAAGGGAGTGATAACAGAGTCCATTGATCAGAAAGTAAATGTACCCAAGATCCAGGTTTTTCGTATCACTTTAGTTTTGTAGCCCCGCTACACGAAGTTTGCAGTGCCTTTCGCAGACAGCCAAAATTCAAAGAGTGAGTTTGGTTGTGATTGGATGTCTTCATTGCCTATCTTCGTTCCCTGCTCTTTGGTGCTTTCCTCCGTATTCTTCTTTTTCTCCTGTACGTTGACCACTTATTGTTTACCCTTGCTTTTGATAGGCTAGTTTGTATCCTTGCATTGAAATATATTTTTTCTTTTTTTGCTATTTATTTATTTCTCTGCTCATGCATGACTTGTTCCTCACTCCCATCCCCTATGTCCTCCTCCTCCTTTTTGCTTTCCTTTATTTTCATACTTACTAACGGTGGGACACTGCACATTTCCCCGCTCCCTTATCCACTCCCGAGGCTGTTTATGCCCTCCACCCCATGTTGCTTTTTATCATTGCCTTTAAGCTCTAAAGCTTTTCTTCCCTTCTTAGCCTCTTCCCCTCTGCTTTTCTCTAACACATCCACCCACCCTCTCCCGCCTGCTATTAGCTTTGTCAATGCCAGATGCTTTTAAAAGGGGCCTCGGTAGAGCCAGCAGCGGCGACTGGCAACCTCGAAGGTCTATTTTGTAATCCTTTACAGATGGCTGCCACGTGGTGTACCACAACTTGGCATGACCCATGATCTTGAAATTGTAGAATATGTTTACCTACTTTCTATTTTTATTCATGAATTCAGGCCAAACCATGTTGGATTTTAACTATTTATTGGATCTCGTTTGCTCTAAGAAATGTTGGTAAGCGGTGCTAAGAAAACTGTAAACCCATACCTGGAGGATGCTTAGCACAAGATCAAAATGGGTTACAGGTGCCAGGATATTTGCCATCAAGTAGCCCTTACAGCCATTTCCAGCAGATTAGCCTGTGACCCGAGAGAGAATGCCCACTGCTGCACACCTATTCAAACAAGATGAGTTGCATGGCCAAATCCCCACAGCCTTTGCCTGTGCTGGTGGAGAAGAAAAGGCCCAATGACAGCCCCTAAATGCTGAGGTCGTCTATCCAATCTACAAAACCAATTAAGAAATTTTGGACGCTTGCCATCACAAAGGAAAACATAGTAGCAGTTCACTTTAAATATGTAATTGCCAAGGAATTCCACCAATTCAACAGAAATATGCACTTTAGAATAATTGGTCCTTGCCAACTCGTTAAATGTGGGCGGTCAGATCACAGTCCTGTGTCCTCATTAAATGTGGGCGGTCAGATCACAGATCTGTGTCCTCGTTAAATGTGGGCGGTCAGATCACAGTCCTGTGTCCTTGTTAAATGTGGGCGGTCAGATCACAGTCCTGTGTCCTCGTTAAATGTGGGCGGTCAGATCACAGTCCTGTGTCCTCGTTAAATGTGGGCGGTCAGATCACAGTCCTGTGTCCTCGTTAAATGTGGGCGGTCAGATCACAGTCCTGTGTCCTCGTTAAATGTGGGCAGTCAGATCACAGTCCTGTGTCCTCGTTAAATGTGGGCGGTCAGATCACAGTCCTGTGTCCTCGTTAAATGTGGGCGGTCAGATCACAGTCCTGTGTCCTCGTTAAATGTGGGCGGTCAGATCACAGTCCTGTGTCCTCGTTAAATGTGGGCGGTCAGATCACAGTCCTGTGTCCTCGTTAAATGTGGGCGGTCAGATCACAGTCCTGTGTCCTCGTTAAATGTGGGCGGTCAGATCACAGTCCTGTGTCCTCGTTAAATGTGGGCGGTCAGATCACAGTCCTGTGTCCTCGTTAAATGTGGGTGGTCAGATCACAGTCCTGTGTCCTCGTTAAATGTGGGCGGTCAGATCACTTGTTACGCATGCAACTAAATGCTGGTGTCAGGGGCAGGACACCATGGCTGCCTCTCCTGAAGGAGTAGGAAGTATACGCCAAGACCAGGGAATAGACTTTGCTGTTTCACCAGGAAAAGAGAAGAAGGAAGACTGTCCGGCATGCAAAGAACTTGCTTTAATTCAGGACACAGCTCCAGGTCAGCTCTCCGCTGTTGCTATTGTGAGGAGCGTTGATTTGAGGAGACTGGAGGCTTGCCAATGCTGACCAGAGATGGTGATCACGGCGCACTGCAGACCATCAAGAAAGCGTGAGCTTGAGCGGACAGCAATGCACCTGCTTGAGGACTCTCTCCCACAATCATCCTTGTAGTTTGTATGTCACCTCCAAATTCAAGCCAGTGGTGTCCCTTCCCTTGAGGTCCGTAAGGCTGCTGGACCCAAGAGCTACGGCACTTGACCCACCATCGTGCCGGCCTGAAACCAGGCGTCCTCAGAGCAGTGGTGTATTAATGTCTTTTCCTCCTGTGTCACTTCAGCTGCGCTGCCACATTCTTACTTCTGCCCTCAACATCCTGCCAAATTAATCTTCCTTTTGGCTATCATTTCTACCACCGCACACCCTATGACTCACTGCTTACATCCTGGTGCTGCTACTCATGTCCTATCCCAACCACTCACAGTGTGTGACTGTACCAAAAGCGAACAAGCAATCCACTGTTTGCACGGCAACTGCAACTGTTATGTTATTTTATTTTTATATAGCGCAAATTACCACTGGTCTCTAAGCGCTTAAAGAAGGAGCAGGGCCCTGCATGACTGCAGGACGGAGGATTAAACAGATGTCAGTGTTTCTCTGAACAGGTGGGTTTTTAACAACTTTCTAAAGGGGAGCAGGGCTGATTCCCTGCGCAAGGACTCAGGTAGGTCGTTCCAGATCCTCCTGTTGGCTGCCAAAGAGATGGGTCACCGCTCCACACACAAGGAGTCGTGCCAAAGCCTCACGGTCCACCCCCTCGCCCAATAACTGAGCACGACTATAGCAGCAAGCATTATTATATTTTTAATGAAGGGGCTGCAATTGTCTAGTGTTTGTTTTGGCTGTATTTTTAGAGTAACTTGGAGACAAGGCACACAGTGTTTACAAGAGTTGGCACACTGTGTAAACGGGAGGGCAGGTTCCAGATTTCATGTATAGGCTTCTAATGCCATATGTCACAGTGAAGAAGACGCAAATGTTTCCTATGAACATGTGTGGGACTTATGTGGGGCTGGTGTTTTGTTGCTCAAATTCAGCTATAAGTGTCATTAGTAGGGTCCCTGAGATTGTGTGTTTTTGTGGATGTGTTTTTTTCTTCATAAGTATGGATTTGTTGCATTTGCCACTTATAATATATCATCTACTGCATCATCTGCAGATTTTAACAAAAAAATAGTTTCTGGCTCAAATAGATCAAAAATGACTCAAAACGCAGTGACACGTTGCCGCAGAGTGGCTGGCACTTTGCAAAGGCTGACTTCCGCTTTTTGTTGAATATTGTTTTACTAGGGTGTTAAACTTACCTTGACGTCATTGTCATCTCCTCTCCAGCACTGGTCTCTGACCATCCCCCATCTCTGGCTTATCTCCCTTGTCTTCCTGCTAGACGTGAGCCATGTATTCACAATTGTTACTATTGCACCGTACATTTTTACTCAAAATGGCCATTGTCATCTGATGTTAAATCAATAAAAAAATACTTATTTAAAAAAAAAATAGGGTGTTACACTTGTCCCCCTTCGTCCAGTGTTAAGCTGTGAAAAATTACAAAATAAGGAAGTAATAATGTCAAAATGTGCTGCAAATTTTGCCTTTTCTTGTCTAATAATTTTGTCATCCTGCAGCATAATTTGGTCCTCCCCCGCCGCATAATTCCAGTGGCGCTGGTGGCTGGTGTGATGACTTTAGTAAGGCCTACGTATGGTGACCCCTTTTGCCCGGGTTGGCTTGTTCTGTAGTATGATGGTGAGAACCAAGGTAGCAGATGGGTGTATTGTGATACTGACAGACTTTGGGTGGAGTATTGTGTAGGTGTTTTTAAGGTGTGATGAGGAAATATGAGTATTTAGGGGTGATAGACTTTAGGGGGGTCTAATATAGTGAGGCGTAATGTGGTGTACTGTTGACCACAAATGGTGGGTGTCATTGAGGTGTTACAGTTAAGAGATGGTGGAGGGGTTCTAAGGAAAAGTTCCAAGAGGAAGGGTGGTTAGTGTGTGTTTAAACACACGATTATTAGTGTTTTAAGGGATGTGAAATGTATGGAGTATTGTCTGGTGCTTGCATAAGTTTGCCCTTTTTTGACGGCATATGTACGCTTTTTGGCACATGCATTTTGATAGGGTGTGTTGTTATGTTATATGGATTTGTAAAGCACGACTAATCACCCGAGGGGTATCCAGGTGCTGGAACAGTTGTTATAAGCGAAAATGTTCTTGTTGGTTCGATGTACTGGAGGGTCATGGTGAGGCTGCAGTAGATCAGCAGGGTGCGGGTTGTTTAACTAGGGAGCTTGCATTGGGTGGTAGGTCGGCGAAGTATGAGTGATATGACACTTGTTGGTTTATAAGACTAATATAGGATTATGTCCGCGGAGCTTCGCTCTTTGGTGTTTCATGTGAAAAATAGTTAGGCCTTGACTTTTCTGTACATGAGGTGTTAGCCTTTTGACATGTGCTAGTAACTGACATACTGAATTGCTGAAGAAGGGTTCTCGGTGGAGGCAAATTTGCATGAAAATTGGTTGCGCTGCTACATTTCTGTATGTCTGGCTCAGGGCATAATAATAAGAGATGAAGAGGGTTTTTGTTGGTGCGTAGAACTTCTGAGGCAGAGTCCAGGTTGAGGGGTTCAGTGTGCAGTTAGCATTATTGTTGTTGAAGTTGACTGGATGACAAATGGTGTGACTTGCCTGACATGCTGGATATGGGAGTATATGTTGCTGTAGTGTTACCAGAGTTGTGGCAAATGTTTTGATTGTGTTTTGCACAGAGTTTTGGTGGGTTGTGTGACCGTACAATGAGTCAGCAAGATGTGGGATTTTTTTTGTGAGAACCTTTTTGGGATTGCTTGTGGAATGTATGTTAAGTGGAGTTTACGAGTAAGAGTTTAAGAAGGCTTTGTTATTTACTTTTGTAGATGGTCTCAAGAGGGTCTGGCATTGTATTTTTGGATGCATTGAGATGGGATTTGAGAGGTGTGTGTGCATCTTTTTTAAGGATTGCATAACGTTGAAGTGAAAACAGAGTTAAGCAGTTTTGGATGACGAAGGTAGCGGGGGTGTTGCTGGGAGGTAGGGGTTATGGAGGGGGTTGTGTTTGATGGTATGGATGTATGTAAATGTAAATGTTTTTGAGCTTGTAAAGTGCACTGCTACCCGTCCATAGGTCTCCTGGTGCTGTATAACTCTGGGGAACCCGTCCTGGCTTTCCCCTTGCTGGGAGTCCCCAAGGTGGAGCCAGGCATCCCCGGAATTGGTGGGGCCGTTGTGGAGATTAGGCAAGCTAATTCCCAGAGTTGCCGAGTGGAACCCCTGATTAGAGTAAGCACCGAAGCGAGAATTATCGAGTCCGCTGACCAAGGTCCACGACCCTGCCGCGTCGGGAATTGAACCCTGGTCCCAGGCCGACTTCTGCTCTCGGGCCTGCCGCCTCTAACCAGTGAGCCACACTACTCCACATGTATGATTGAGGCATTTGAGCTATGTCTGTTCGATTTGAGTGGCTCTGTAGTGCTCCTTTTTAAACGTTTCCGTTACGAATTCTTGTACGAGTAGAGTTTGCTGCTGTCTAGGATAAGGCTGTAGATTTGTTGTGTTGGTTTGACTGTGTGCGCCTGAGAGGTGTGGGGGAGTGTGCTTTGTAGGTGATCTGTATCTGGTGTTAGTGGTGTACTGTTTATCTTGCTTTTTAGGTCTCGCCTGGCGCTGCTCGCCGGGTGAGAGATTTTGTAAAAAATCAGATTTGAGAAGGACTTGAAGCCCCGCCCCTCATTTTCATTGGCTGGCGTCACTGCTTATGCTAAACGGTGGCCTGCCATTGGAAATGGGGTTTTGTAGCCGCTGCCCTTTCTCCTTTTCGTCCGGTCGATCCGGACAGGTTCGTCTGCTTTGCAGCTGTCGCAAAGAAATTTCTTATCTTTATGTGGGCCATCTGTTTCCACTCAGCTATTTTTGCACAGCGCTTTCACTTACAGTGAAAGCACAATGCAAATATAAACAAGCAGCTGAGTGAAAACAGATGGCGAGCGCTTGTTCTAGTTGTTTCACCGCCTGTATTTTACTCTTTATTTCTGTCAAACTAACCGCTCTGTGTCCTTGGATTAATTAGTCAGCGTCCTGTCCAAAAGCCCAGCTTATGTACTTTGACAGTGTGCACAACGTGTGATCGTAGTCGTTTTGCTCCATGAACAGCTTGTGTGATTTCCAAAGATGTGCCTGAGCTCTACTGAGAACAAATATATAAGATGCGTCAAACTTGTTTATAGGCCATTAATTTAACCACAGTCAGGCAAAGTAAAGGATCAGAGTATTACAGCGAATAACTAGTTATGTACGCTGCTTAAAATAATAATTAATAAAATAATGGCTTTATCAACAGTAACAACAAAGTGTACACCGAGGCTTTACGTGCACGAATGAAAGTAAATTGGAAAGAAATGCGGTGTAGAAGCATCTCATTACATCTAGACTTGAAGCACCATGGTCTTGTGTTGTGGTTACTGAAGCATTACAGTAGCATGAATGGAAACATTATGGCATGTTTCACACATTGACTACCAGATTCGGCTCGCTGTCACTGCTGTTGTGAAAGCCAGGCTCCTGTAGGACTGTGGCTACATTCTTTTGAAAACTACCTCCTCCAAGCCACTACTAACTCATTTATTACACCGCTAGCACTTTGATTCTTTCTCCGAGCACTTTCAGCTGGAAGCTACAGAAAAATGTACAGGGGTTAAAATTGTTAATTTTCAAATGCTGTTGTCTTCCAACATTTCGAAGAAATCTGTTGTAGCAATAAAAACCAATGCCGGTGTGAGTCTCGTGCAAAGCTGAGCGGTAACAACGTCCCTGTAAATACTTATACTGTCAGATGCATTTTTACGAGCTCGTAATCAGTGGCATCTCGTAAAATGGTGCCTCCTCACCCCGCAGAGGTTTATGGGAAGCCCCTGGTCTCCCATATTTGACAGATATTCTTTAGCCTGAGGATAAATTGGGACCCCCTGGAGTGCTCGGATGGAGGGAGGGGCGGTGGTCCCCATGCACCGCAGAGGTTGCAGGGCCCCTTGTGACGCTCCAGTTCGTAATTAGTGCGTCATTCTAATTCACGCACATTGAATTGAAATAATGACGTAACACTGCATGTTTTTATGCTTTTGAGGCTTTTAGAATTTTAGATTTTTACACATGTGATTTTCACTAGCTTTTACCTATTGCAAAACCTACAGAGTGAGTTATATATATATATCGGTTATAATTGCAGTTTAGGCACAAGACTCTGGATGCCTCAAAATGGAGATTTGTGTGGGTAAGAGGAATGACAGCCCTGATCTTTTATCGAAAAAGGTCACTGGGTATTGATTTTAATTATTATCAAACTTACATTGAAACCATTTCTTTTTGTGTTCACCTCTTCAAGGTATCATTTGCCACCACAATGTATTTTTTCCTGCTAGTCCTATTCTCAGAAACTGCATCACATTTCCAAAATAATTATCATCAAAGATAAGTTCTTATTGAATAATTGGACAGGCTCCTGCTTGTTTAGTGTAGTCAATACATGAAGTTTTCTCAAAATAGATAGGACGTTGGTGCAAAAATGAAGGACAAATTCCAGCACAAACGGAGCATTTGTGTGAAAAATATCAAGCAAAAAGTTTGAGGTATGATGTCTGCTGGCAAGCGATGTTTTGCGTCGGCGCAACCATCTCACTTTGTGAATCTATGAAACTGGTCTCCTTGTATAGCATTATTTAGAAGTTGCGTTGACTTAGCTCTTTACAGCTATTACAATGTGCAAGAGAGCTTTAGCGGATGGTCCTTCTCTGGACCGCTTTCTACGTGTCCACCTACGCGCCACATCTCAGTGTCTGGCACCTCTTTAAGTATCACATTCCCTGAATTCGTACACTCAAGGCAAGGCAGACCCCACGTTTCCGTGGGCGCACTCTCGGTGCCTGGGACCCCTCTAAAAGTGGACTGAAGCTTTTATGAGATGCACCCCTGTCCCTTCGTGTGACCATTCAGTGCCCATCATTCTCTCGGAAGCCGGTCTCCAGTTATGCACACACCGCCTGTCACCCATATTATATACCTTCTCCTATGTCCCTCTGCATGCACACAGACTCTGGAACTTCTCGATTCTCCTCCCTTTGACCTTTTGTGTGCACCCATTCAGTACGTGGTACCTCTCCAGGCTCCCCTTCCCCTCATTGGACACACTGTTCGCTGGGACCCCTATCTCCTCCTACAGTGTCTCCACGCATGCACACTGTATTTGGCACCTTTATTGCCATCCATCCCTCTACATGCACCAATCTGCGGGCAGAAAGTGCCTGGCACCTCTCTCGATCACATCACCCTTCGTACACTGTTTGTCTTTGCTCTGTACCTGCTGTGTGTTTTCGCTGCTGTTTTGGTGCGCATTAGGTTTTGTTTCTCTGCGCCTGGGTCCATTCATCTGCATTTACCCAGTATCTGCGGGGTTCGAATGGGGTGAAGATTTTCTGTGTGACTGACTGTGTGCACTCTGTATCTGTACTGCGTGTTTGTCTGCAGCCATAGACCACGGGTGAGTCTAGACCCCACAAGTTTAAACAAGCATTTGCAATGCAATAGGTATCGCATTTACGCAAGTTTAATGTATTGGCACTGTAAATGACAAGGCCTTATTTTTATGTTTAAAAAAACAAAAATAATAGGCTTTGTCATTTACAATGCCAATAGCTTAAACTTGTGTAAATGTGAGACCTATGGCATTGCAAATGCTTGTTAAAATAGGTTGTGGTTACTGTATTATTAGGGTGAAGATGTGAAAGCTGGCTGTGATGTTTTTATGCTATACGTTATATGAATGTTGCCTTTCCAATGTGTGGCTGACAGATAGCAGCTGTGTATGCTGGAAGCAATGGCTGGTATTATAAAGGTTGCTAGGTGGAAGTGTAGCGTTCCGTGGCGTTATAAGTAGTTTCGAGGTTACAGGCCATTGTTGGATACGTGTGGAATGCTTGTCCTGCGGATATACTGGGTAGGTGCGGCGTGTGGAGTATAGGAGGGGTTACGAGGTGTTGGTGGTTGGGCGTGTCCACCAAGGAGTTTCATTTATTTATTTATGCGTTTTTATATAGCGCAGACTTTACCCGAAGGTGTCAGAGCGCTTCACAATAGGAACAGAACTGATACATGAGAACATTACAAGTGAACAAATTACAAAAGCAAATGTTAAGTTACATGAGGCAAAAGTGGCAATCGTGAGCGAACAAAATACAAGAGGAGCAAACGGTGCATTACAGGAGGAAAAAGTGACGTGTGCAGGTTACAAAAAGTGTACAAAGTACAAGTAGAGGTATAATACTGCAATAAATGGCAGACACTCAAACACAAGGTTACGTAGGCAGTTGTGGCACTTGTGCAAGTATCAAAAGCAAACAAAATGTGAGAGGTAGCAAACAATGTGTTACAAGACAAAAGTGGTGTGTGCATGTTACAAAAGAGTACCAGACACAGGTAGAGGGATAATACTGCAATAAATGGAGGACTCTCAAACACAAGAGCAAACATTTCATCCTCACAGGCCTGGGAGTGTATTTCCACGCGCGTGTGCTCTGTCGTTTTCTTCTTCCCATTGACAGAGCTGCCTCTCAGGCCAGTCTGCACGGTGGGGCCGCTTCAGAGGCTCAAGCTCGGGGCCTCTTGTGAAGAATGTACCTATGGCAGGAAGTCAATGGGCCATTCTCAGAAATTAGAAGTTTGACGGTGACAATGAGTTGAAAATGAGTGCACGCTTTGTAAACTTACCTAACAGCAGGGTACCTGCAGCCTCCACCAAAGCAACAGAAATAAATCAACGCCTGAGACACCCTGGGCTGCTTCTGACCTCCCAGGGCCTTCTACCCCGGAGCCCCCATCCCTAGGCCTCATCCCACGGGCCTCCATCTCTTCCCCGGCCTCCTCCGTCTCACCCCCGCGGCGCCTCCAGTCCCACCTGCAGGGCTCGAGGCCAGACATGCCAACCCTCCCGATTCAAGAGGGAGACTACCGATTTCAAGGCTAGTCTCCCGCCTCCCGATTTAAGCATCCAGAAACCCGATTCCACAGGGATTACACAATGAACTGCTTCTGGTGCTTAATATAACTCAAAGTTGAGCTAAACGGAGAGCTCAAAGTTACGTTGGCTCTCCACATTTGTTTTCCTCCCCACATCCCGTAGTTGTGAATATATTCTTGCCTGAGCCAGGCCAAAAGCTATTGGTATAGAAGTGAGCTTGGGCTGGCCCAGGGTTCAGGACTCCAGAAACAAATGTATTTTCCTGCAGCCTCCGAGTCCTAAAAGGCTCGGCGGCGTCCCCTGCTCCATGTTGTTAATTGAGAAGTGTGTGAAGGCTACGGCGGAGGTTTTGTGTTTTCCGATGTTGCACGGGAGGCGAGGGCAGGCCGCTGTGTACCGGCTCTGGTTAACCCCTTGCAGGCTGCGGCCTCCTTCACAAATGAGGGTGCATCGTTAACAAACCTGACAATTGTAACTCTTTTTTACATCTTTCAAAGTTAAACTAATAATGATAACCAATCAAAAACCTTTATATTAACATAAAGTGCCAATGATACATTATAAGATGTGAGCTAAATAATAACAGAGAAATAAAAAAAAACTTATAAACAATATTACAAATACCATGTTTCCAACAAAAAAATATTACAAGTAGCACGTTCACAGCCCTAGTATTGTTTCTGTTTTTTGTAGGATTTTACCAGTGGTTGTCACTCTGACGTCAATGAACGATCGTGTGAACATTGTGTTGACTCATTGGTAGCTCTTCCAGTCTACCACCTCCGAATATTACACCGGAGAGATGAGTCACAGCACTTCAGGTGGGTGCTTTTTGCCCCAGCCTGGGTAACGCACAAAAAGAACACACCTGCGCACAAACAAAGTAGTAGCGAGGAGTAGATTTTTCTTAAATATGCAGATTGTGCGATAAACTGGGAATGGCGCATTTGTACCGTACAAAAATAGGGCTCCTTATGCACAAAGGATGCAGCTACATTTGTTTCCTTCCCATGCCCCAAAGCAGTCTGTCGCAACATTCCCTCTCAAACAATCATTGGGGCATGCAGGTGAAACTTTCAATCACGGAAAACACGGTAAAAGAAAAGTTACTACAGACATTGGCCCTGATTACAGAAAATAACAGTTCTTCGGGACTTTACTGTTTTTCCTTCTGCTAGCGTACTCTACCTGCTCGGAAGGGCATCAACTACAGAAATGCTACTGTGCTGGGATAGGTGGTTTTATTGGGGGTGTTTCAGCGCAACACTGGTACTGCTCCGACCATCTTGTAGAAGAGTCCGTGGGTTGATCCCTACCGACAAAATCAGTCTGGGGCCCCTCAGATAATGCCGAGTATCCAGGAGACGTAGTGGTTCTCTTCAGCAACCCAATGCAAAGAACTGATGCTACCCTCATTACTGACTGCTGCATAATGTGTGGTAGTAGTGCACTTTTGGCAATGTCTGTCTGCTGCATAATGTGTGGTAGTGCACCTTTGGCAATGTCTGCCTGCTGCATAATGTGTGGTAGTGCACCTTTGGCAATGTCTGCCTGCTGCATAATGTGTTGTAATGCACTTCTGGCAGTGAATGTCTTCTGTATAACGTGTGATCACACACATTCTGCAGTGCCTGTCTCCTGTGTAATGGATGGTAGTGTACTTTCAGCAGACTTTTCATGCATTGATGAAATTAATACATATGACTCTCTTCCTGGAAGAGAGCATGCTACATTCTACTTACAGGTGTATGTATGACCTATTTCTATAAAACAGAAGTTATTTCTTGAAGATGGTAAAAAAACATCTCTCCCAGTTACTCCTGCGATCCATTTTGTGTTACGCCTGACCCGCTTCGTGTTACGCGCTATTCAGGTCTTTGCACCCACGCATATTTCTCCCTCTTATCGAAGTTGAAATGTTGGCATGTATGCTCGAGGCCCAGCCCCGGGGCCTCCATCCCTAGGCCTCCCGTGGGCCTCCTCCATCTCTCCTCCACCCTCCCACGGGCCTCCATCTCTTCCCCGGCCTCCCCGGGCCTCCTCCCCCCTCCAGTCCCGCCTGCAGGCCCTGCGGCCCCTCGGCCCGGCTCCGGCTCCCTCTCAGCCTCTCCCTTCACAGGTGTTTCTAAGATGGCGGCCGCGGCGCTTCCGCTTCCGGGTCAGAGGGCGCGCCGGGCCCACACTGCCTTAATTCCAGCCTCATGCCCCGGAGAGAGAAAGGAGCCAATCAGCGCCGCCCTGGAGGGGACAGGTGAGCCCTAGAGGGGGCCGAGGGGCCCTCAACCTCCCTACAGGCAGGGCCCGCCCCCTGGAGCTGGGCTGGGGCCCTGGGGCCTTCAGGGACGCAGCCAGGGGCCCCAAGGCCCTCCTGCTACAGCCAGGGGCCCCAAGCACCCCCTGCTACAGCCAGGGCCCCCTCCTGCTCCTGGGGTCCCTGAGGCCACAGCCAGGGGCCCCAAGTACCCCCTGCTACAGCCAGGAACCCCATACCCTTCCTGCACCTGGGTCCCTGAGGCCTCCAGGGCCACAACCAGGGACCCCAAGAACCCCCTGCTCTTGCCCCTCCTGCTCCTAGTGTCCCAGGGACCCCCAGGGCCACAGCCAGGGACCCTAAGCACCTCCTGCTCCTGTCCCTCCTGCTCCTGGGGCCTTCGGGGCCACAGCAAGGGACTCCAAGCCCCTCCTGCTCCTGTACCTCCTGCTCCTAGGGGCCCAGGGGGCCACAGGGCCACAGCCAGGGATCACAGGGCCACAGCCAGGTACCCCATGCCCCTCCTGCACCTGGGTCCCTGAGGCCTCCAGGGCCACAAACAGGGACCCCAAATCCCTCCTGCTCCTGGGGAACCTGGGGCCTCCAGGGCCACAGCCAGGGACCCCAAGCCCCTCCTGCCCCTCCTGCTCCTAGGCTCCATGGGGCCCCCAAGACCACAGCCAGGGACCCAAAGCCCCTCCTGCTCCTAGGGTCCCAGGGACCTCCAGGGCCACAGCCAGGGACCCCAAGCACCCCCTGCTCCTGCTGCTCCTGTCCCTCCTGCTCCTAGGGTCCCAGGGACCTCCAGGGCCACAGCCAGGGACCCCAGGGACACCATGCCCCTCCTGCACCAGGGGTCCGAGGCCTCCAGGGCCACAGCCAGGGACCCCTAGCCCCTCCTGCTCCTGGGGCCTCCAGGGCCACAGCCAGGGACCCCTAGCCCCTCCTGCTCCTGGGGCCTCCAGGGCCACAGCCAGGGACCCCAAGTCCGCCCCCTCCTGGGGTCTGAAGCATCAGTGTATGGGAGGGAGGATTGTACCCAACTCTGGAAGGGGGGCTGAAGCAGGGTCAGTCACTGACCAGGTCACTGATCTCCTCCAGCCCCTCTGGCTGAAGTTCACCACCCTCCCAAGTCAAAAGGAAGATCTTCATGGAGTCTGTCTGAAGTCACCTTATGACTCCAGCAGCTCTCTTTTAGTAATGGCCTGAGCAGGGCATCCCAGACCACCCTGCAGTATGTGCATAGGGCGAAATGCTTAAATTATGTGACTCCAGAGTCATCACAACATCTACTAGAGGATGGAGTTGTGATTACTTCACCTGAAAGTGTGTGATAATAGTTTACTACTCAAGGAACTCTAATTGACAACTTTAGTGGATTACTCTTGGAGAAATCTTCACCACACAGTTTTGAACACACAGGTAAGTGCCACGTAAGTAAGTACAGGGTATAGATTTTTATCACATATCCTTTGCCAGTTAGTACTTTTCCTCGCAGGTAAGTATTTTTTAAAATATAATTATAATTTTTTAAAGAGAAATAAAGGTGCATGTAGAGGTCAAGGGAAGTAAGGGTTTATTTTTAGAGTTTAGGGTGTGGGTAGTGATTAAGGGGGATAAGGGTGAATATCGGGTTTGGAACTTGGAAAAGGGAGGTAAGGGCAATTTTACGTAAGTTTACTTTTAGGATTCAGGTGACAGAGGTAAGGGTACCTTTAGTGTTTTTGGGTGTGTAGAGGTAAAGGGTGGTAACATTAATTTTAGGGTTTAGTGGTAGCTAGAGGTAAAATATATGTATGTAAAGAGGGTTCAAGGGTCTCCCCTAAAAAAAGTGTGTGTGTGTCTGTATACACACGCACACACATACACACACACACAATAATTACTCAGTGGTGTTCACCTCTGTGTAGTTCTACTTAGAACCTAGTTACTATAGGAAACAGATTTTCTATTTTGTTAATACCTTTGGCATTATTTGACAAATCTTCGCACATCTTTCCCTAAACAATATTCATCCCCTTCAGCTTCTCCCTGGAAGGAAGTTTTGGGGAGATCTGTCAAGCGGGCTGAGGAAAAAGAGTGGGGGTCAAAGCGCAATTTCTATAGGAATTTTTAAACATGGCTACAGTTTAATCAGCTGAACAGATGTGCATCAAATTTGCCAGAAAGCTAGATCTTCACCCAGAAAGTGTGCTTTTTATGATTTGGTGTAAATTCGTTCTGTAGTTTTTGAGAAATTAGAAATTAAGGTTAAGAATTTAAAGGTATCTGGGCAATTGGGTTTGTGGGACTCCTGTGGGAGCCCCACAGGCACGCAACCTTAAAAGTTAGAACAAGATTATTGGCTAAGCTGGATTTCTTTTCCTGTCTGCTGCTTTGCTCCCACTGGTACAACAGTCTTCTGCGAGTCCCAAGGGAGCTCGCACTCTTATCCGCTGCCCGCAAGCAGAAAACAATATTGCGGCTGCCATGCCAGGACTTCGGGATTACCCACCCCACCCTCCCTTGCCCTTTGCATAAAAAAGAAGGTATAAGGGGGTAGGGTAGAGCTACACTGACCCCCTAGACCTTGTATGGGCCCAAAAAAGAATAACTGTGGGTTGTTAGGGTCTTGCAGGACTATTGCAGGAGCAAGCACAACCCCCTTATTCCAGCAAGTGTTCTACAGGATATACAAATTTTTAAAAGCGAGTGGGTTCTCTACAGGGCAGGTCGGGCCCTGTGGCCAACTCCAAACCTCATACAACCAAAAGCTGTGCAGGGTGGAGTTGTCGGCCACATACGGATAGTTGGATGCGGGACCTGGCCTAGCTGGGGGAGTTTGGCCGTCCGCAAATGTTTGGGTATGGTAATAACCTATTACTTTACGTTAAAAAAACATTGCTGAAATTCACTGGGGAAAAAAACAAAGGTAAAAATGACGTTATAGTTAGATGAAAATGTAAGTTAAATCTAACATTTTAAACAAAAAAAAAACTAAAACTGAAATTCACCTGTTATACTTAAAGGAAGTAACTGTAACTTGTGCACTAACAGTTCACTGCTTATGACCTCTCATATGACCTCACATATTACATCACTCATGCCATGTTCTGTGATATCATTGAGAATTTCACTGATGATTTCTGACTTAATTAATGACATCACTGCATACGGCGAGTGCAAAAGTTATAGCTCCTTCTTTTAACTATAACTGGTGAATTTCAGTATTTTTTTTTAAAGTGTTACTTACATTTTCACCTAACTTTAAATTCACTCTTTAACCCTTGTTTTTTAATCTATTTATCTAGATATATATCCACAAAAATGCATGGTAAAGTTCCACGATGCAACATGATGTAAAGGTCCGCGCCATGTATTGTATGAGTGGTAATGACATCCGCTATAATGTCTGATATTCCTCCAGGATGATTGGACCAAAACTTCAGCATGAGTGTGGATTACTCTATGCTGAGTCTTTAACACCTTCAGGATGAGTGTGGACTGCTCTGGGAAGATTGTTTGGCAACTTCAGAAGAAGTACACATTACTCCACAGTGATTTTATGACTACTTCAGGAGCAGTGCATTTCTAGAGGCCAACATACACTTTATCCTCTTCATTCCAGATCTTCGATGTGCACCACCAGCACCGGCTGCCACACTCTCACTCATGTCAAAACTCTGGTTTTGGTCCTACCTTACAGTATCAACATTTGAGTTTCATCTATTCTTTACCCAGAAAAATAGTGTTGAAGGTATGGCTATTTGTGAGAAGGACAGGTGTCGATGAAGTTAAATGGTGAGATGGTGAATTCATGGTAAGAGGCACTGTGGTTGGTATTTTCTGGGAGACGATACTAGAACATGGTACAAGTAAACAACAGTGGGCCAGTGGAGCTGTGACTATAGATGGGGCCTGTAGTAACTGACTCATTGAAGCTGTGAGTGGCAAGTATAAGCAGGTGAGTAATGGAGGTAGGGACCCTGTGAGTGATTGTAGGTCAAAAATTGAAGTTTGGAGAAATTGGAAAATGTTAATAGGTGATCAGTTGATGGAAAAGTTTGAAGCGATTTAGTGTCAGCATAATAATAACTGCAGGCAAAGGAAGCTATGACAGTATGGAGGTGAATATGTGAGAGAGGCTAAATAAATGCAGAGTGAAGTTGTAACTGATGGGTATTTGCAGATGAGCATATGTTGAAAAGTTAACCTTGGAGGAACAGGGTCTAGGTAAGAGATTGCGGGTAAAGGAAGCTGTGAGGTTGTGGCTGTCTGCAACAGAAGGTTAGGGTAGCTATGAAAATAACAGAATAGCACTGGTTTGGTGTTTGAGGGCCAGGAACATTATGAGTAATCAAGTGTTTGTAGGTGGTTTACGGAGGTAAGGGAAGAGCAGTTTAGTGTCTGAGAAGTGGCTTGGTTTTTCAGTTGACGAATGTCGGTTGAGGGAAACTGTTAATGTCTGCAAATGACCTACTTATTGGTGAGAAGGCAGCTGCAAGCAAATTAACTCATGCAGGCGAGCGGTTGAGGACACTCTGTCAGTAGGTGCATTGCTGGAGAATTTGTGAGTAGCTGAATATCTATCAGAAAGATTCAGCTGAGGGAAGGAGTTGTGTGTTCCACTTGTTAGATAGTAGTAAGTCTTGTCTTTTTCTTTTGATTTCTGGCTACTGCAGTTTCTTTTATCCATTATAAACAAATGGCGGCAAGTGCCTGAATGCAAATATAAGTCATTCCAAATAGCCTAATCTATTTGATATGAAATAATTTAAAACCTCTGCATTTTAGGACTCGGAACCTGCGATTGACCAAGTGCCTGCAAATGGTGCATATGGAAGCCTAGGCCCGGCTCGGATATCTGGACATTTAGATTATGTTCTGGGATATGGTGTTGGGTAGGAGCTGGGTTGAAGATTAGGCCTATATTGGAAGTTGGGGTTAGTGGCCAGTTTAGGGTCAGAGCTTCTGAACATGGAGTTCAGGCCTGTTCGTCTGGGCCTTGGTTTCTTGATCGACATTGTCTGGGCTCAACAGCATGAACTGTCTGGAGTTTGAGCCCATATGCATGGGTAATGATTTTGGGAGTCTAAACCCAGGTCCTTGTCATTGGGATTCTAGGCACCTGTGTGTGAGGGTTGGAAGCCGAGTGCCTGTGTTGGGCATGAAATTTGAGTGCGGATGGATGCTGAGTGTATCCACGCAAAGTTCAAGAAAAAATCATAGTCTTATATAGTCACACGGAAAGTTCTTTTGTGAATAAGGTTTGCAAATATAGCCTTTTTCTTTGATAGTTCTTTTATTCTCCTTAAATTTATCTCTTGAAATTTCAGTGTGTCATTTTAGTTGTTCACACTTCCAAATCAGCTGACACTTGTTTCGCCCCCTGTGAGTCTGTGTGGCCTGAGGCTTTCTCAAGGCTGTAATGTTTTAAGGAGAACGTCAATTTGAGCCTGTTTGTTCATTCTAAAGTATATCCAACTTTTTGAGTAAAAAGTGTTTCTAAATTCCTTGTGATATCCAACATGCATATCCCCCAAAGTGACCTTGTATAGGGTGACTGTGAGAATATGTCATCAAAGTTGCTTTGATTTATATTTTACCATTTAACGCCCTTATATGTTATGTACTCAGTTTGGAGGTTAGGACTAGCCATCCCTGATCGGTCAAGCACTGGCATTCTAGGTGTATTATTTACAGAGCTAACTATTGGTATAAAGTAAAATATATTGAGATTTGTGCAGCATACAAAATAATAAAACAAAAGTGAAATTAAATGCCAAATGAGACTATAAGTTGAATTAGAACTATGTCCCATCAGTTTTACTGTGAGGGTGTATGCAAATGATAATTGGTTTACCTCACAAAAACATAGGTTAAATCCTCCAATTAGGTGAGATCTGTGGTTCAAGAGCAAAGATAATAAAGTTTCTCGCAACTCATTTTTACATAAAGTTAACGAGTTTTGTGACTTTTACAATCGTATTCTGGACCTTGTAATATCTGCATAGAGATCCCAGCTTGCAAAGTATTGTTGGATTTGTATAAAACACAAACTGGCTGATGATGCCACATGGAACGGGGTGCCATACAATTGTGGGCCCGCCCCTATCCGCTGCCCCCTACCCGCAGAACACTTTCCGCCCCTCCCCAGGCTGGCTGATACTTTTACTTAAACCTTTTCTGATTATCTAGGCCTGTCTGCCAGTCCGTCCCTCTGTTTGGCTGTTTCAACATCTCCGCTTCTGGCTGTTTTGCTGCTAGGGTTAAGTATTTGCACAAGTATCGTGTAGTTACGAGTAAAACTGCATGGATTGGGCATTTACCCTTTTGGTCAATTTTTGTAGACTTAAACCGCCCAGAATTCACTATTCCATGGCATTTTGCCGCTTACATTTAGCACCTGCTTTGAATAGGTATAAAATGTGGGTGGGGTGACAGGTGAGGGAGGGGGTAGGAGAAAGTAGGGACAGGAAGGGAATGACTTTTTCTCGAAGGAGAGCATTGTTTGCGCCCCCATTAGAAAACAAAAAGATTTCATGCGATTTTTTTTTTTTATTGATTTTTTTTTATTTTTTATTTTATTCCTCTTCCCCCCCCTTCCCCCAGCTAATATTACTGCTACAAATAGAGTCAAGTTCTCTCACACATGGAAAAACTTATGAAAAATCCAAACTACTTGGAATCAGGCGGGGTGGAATTCCACAAATTAATTCTTCTCTGCTGTTGTAGGTTGGGCGTGTTTTGGACTGTTTTACTTGGAGCTGTCACAAGGCTTCAAAATCACTGAAAAACCCAGCCTTGCATACAGCCCTGCGGAGAAACTAGGACAGAGCACAAAAATCTAATATCAAAACACACAAAAGGCGATGGGAGGATGATTGCAATAAGTCTAACCACTGACAATTGCTCGGATGGCATTCCAACCCGTTGTTTTTCGGTTGCATGTGTTCTGGTTCAGGGAGGACCTTCGCTGGTGGTTCGGACTGGACTGTTCCGATTGGAGCAGGGTCAAGACTAATTTGCATATGGCTGGGTCCAAACTAAGGTGGCAAAGGTAGGCCAGATGTGGGCCCCGTTTTCACGGGGCCACTAGAACCAAGCTACAGCCGACGGAAGAGCCCCAATCAGGCAGAAACCCGTCTTGGGTTGCTTGTGTTCTGGTTTTGGGAGGGCCTAGCCTGGCGGTTCGGACTGGACTGTTTCTATTGGAGGAGGGTCAAGTCTCAATTGCATGTGGCTGGCTCTAAACAGAGGCTCAAACTCGACCTGAAGGTATTGGAGTGCTTTACGTGAGCACCAGTGACGTTACAAAAGGAGACTTTTTTGTTTGTAGACAAAGGGAGATTAAGGGCCAGATGTAGGTAGGCCAGATGTAGATAGGCAAATACCGGTCGGCAACGGCAGATTTCGGCCATTACCGACCGGTATTTGGAGTTTGG
Source organism: Lissotriton helveticus (assembly GCF_964261635.1). Lineage (NCBI taxonomy): Eukaryota > Metazoa > Chordata > Amphibia > Caudata > Salamandridae > Lissotriton > Lissotriton helveticus. Next base: position 32,255,538 of record NC_136067.1, on the reverse strand, counting down.
GATGTAGGGGCATGTTAAAATACCAATTCGGTAATTACCGAATCATACCGATTCGGTAATTAAATCGGTAAAATTACCTACATCCCGATTGCCAGTTCTTAAATACCGAATCGGTATGATTCGGTATTTAAGAATCGGAAATCTGGGATTACCTACATCTGGCCCTAAGTGATTTGCCCACAATCACTGGGTGGGTTGGAATGCTTCACTGGGCAATTGCCAGTGAATAGACAAATTGCAAGATTTCATCCCGTCACCTTTTGTGTGTTTGATTTGCCACTCTAAGTGCTAAGGGTGTGCCTAGGCATAGGTCCTGTGCTCACTGTGCCACTGGAACCAAGCTGTGTTCGACTGAGAGGGTCACCCTTTGGTTGTGAAGTTAAGAAACTTCGCCCTAAGCAAAGACTGGCAAAAGCTCACAACTTCGCCAAAGTGATACATAACACACCTAGATGATTTCTATCTACAGGATATCATGCCATTTAACATACAAAGATATGAAAAGGGGTCTGGAAGAGGGCAAGTAGTGTGGGATGAGGTAGAAGGGAGCTCTAGTTTTGGGATGGTGAGAGGGTTACTCAGGGAAAGAGAGGTTTTAGCAGAGCAGAAAGGGAGCTCGTGAAATACAGTATGGAGTGGGATGCAGGCTCTATGTAGAGAATCTGCCGCAGTGGGAGCAGGGCCGGCTGGGAGCTCAAAGCAGCCCTTGCAATTTTGTCAGACCACCTCCCGAAAGTATGGTGGTGCAGGTCTGACGCACTGCTGCTTTTGTTACTGGGGGACAATATTGCAGCATCGTTGAAAAACTGGACCCAAGTAACAAAACTGGCCCCCACTGCTGCAAAACATGCCCCCAGCATCCCAGTGAAATGCCCGCTGCCCGGTTTGGCCAGTCCCGCCCTGGGTGGGAGAGGCAACTGCTTAGTGTCGGAGGTCCAGCTGCTGCTCTTTGCAGCTCCTCACAGCCTAAGGAAAGGCTTACTGTTTCACTGGTGGGCTGCTGATGCTGCCTCTTTTTAGTATTAAATCTGTTTTATTGGTAGTATACCAGAACAGAAATCAAAAACAAATTTTAAACAAATTAAAAAAAAAACATTTAAAAATTTAAAACAATTATCTGCACTTGGCAACGTTTAGAAAGGATCTGAAGTTGTGAAGCACCTGAATTCATAGTTTTGCACAATTCAAGTCAGAAGGTCAGGATAGCAGATAATACAGACTGCCACAGAACTTGCCATTTTGTTGACTTAGTGGCCATTTTGTTGACTTAGTGGCAGATTTAGTGTTTGGTGTATATTGAGAGATGGCCGCCAGCCCAGCTTTGATCTCCATGACTACAGAGCACCACCATCATATGCGGACCGAGGATGGATGGACAGGATGCGCCACCATTACTGTTTCGGATTACCCTATCTGCTAAACTCTAAATCAGCCCCTTAACGGTCACCATTGCATTTCCCTGCCCCATAACTCCATTGCCAAATACTGAGAGAATTGCCTAGAATGCCCAATTTTCATATAATTAATATTCTGTATTGATTGTTTTGTCGCTTGATGTCTGCCAAGATATTATGACTAAACCGTACTGGATAAATGCCATATATCAGTAGAACACGATCTGCGATGCATCTTAAAAATGCAAAGTAAAAATCTCGAGTGTTGATAGAGTAGAGGTCAAAATGTTGGCATGTTCTGAGGATGTTGCAGTCGAATCTTCTGATATCAGTGAAGCCGTGATCACAACCAATGTAGATGGGTGATTAGGGAAACTATCTGTCTCTAATTTAAACCTGGCTGAAATGCAAATATGTTGACTCACAGATTGGACACTCAGGAGAGCCACGTTGTTCCAAAAACTGTTTATCCTGGCATCAGAATATGTGGAAATGTTGGCCAGATTTTTTCGTATTAATTATGATACCTTTGTCAAAGAATGCACAAACAGAATGCATAATCTGCTCCAGCTGCCACTCAGCTTAGTGGATCACTGCAATCCAGCTAAAATAAATATACTCCCCAAATTTCTCTGTTTATCAGTCCTCAGCTTCTTCCGTCTCTTGGATGACGCTGTTAAGGGTAATCGAGGAGCAAGAAGGACCATTCGTAATATATCATTGCTCTTGAAGCAAGGTGATTGGGCCTTTCCCAATTTCAAATGCTATCATTGGGCAGCAATGGGGTAGCATGCCAGTCGCTTATTTTTTCATAAATGTGACCATATTTTTTTCGGTTTAGCATCTGTGCATGGCGAAGGACACACGTGGCTGGCTCATAAGATTTACAAAATCTTACTTGGCCAAAAGTCAGGCTTAAGGTGATTAAAGATGCCAAAAAGAGAAATTTGCTGGCCCTGTTGCTCAGTGTTCGGGATACAAAGAATCTGTTGTTGCGCTTCGCTTTTAGGAGCATTGTCTTCACCAGATATTTAGCCGTTATGTGGGCAAAGCCTGGGCTCAGAAGGTTCTGATTGTGGTCCGTCAGCTTCTTCAAGATAAATCACCTCTCTGGTTTAATGAAGTCCAGAGAGAATTTGTTCTTCCCTGCGATAGGTTTGTTACGCGACTTTTTCCACAAAACTGGTCCATCTGTAAGGTTCTGAAAATGGACAAAAATTGGGGGCGCAGATGTGCCATAATCGTGAGTTGGAAGATGCCGTCTACGCTACTAAGGACCAAGGAGGCAGAGGTGACTCTGTATGGCTTGAGGGCCACCAATGGACTAAGTTCTTCAGGATGGCACTGTGTTTATCTTTGTGCCAAATTCTTTTTTTCTCAAATCTGTGTGGAGGTTTTTTATATATTCATGAGTATTAAATAGCATGTATTTTTTTTTCTTTTTTTCTTTCTCCCCCTAAAATATTAAGTAACAATAGATAGTTCTGAAAACGTACAGCAGGTTCAACTTTCCCATAAGACGTGAACCCAATTGGTAAACGTGATCGTAAAGTCATCAGTAGGAATCCTCATATCATCAGAAACAATCACATCTTGAGAAGCCATCAGATACTCCTTTTAAATCATCCTCCCGTCCAGCGGGTCAATCCCCTCTATTGACGTCATCGGATGCTGATTTTGAAATCCTGCGAAAACAATCAGGCTTGGGGTTCTATGGCTTACCGATGACTTTAGGAGCTTGGTGATGTCTGATGACATGAAAATGACTTCTAAGGTAGCTGGACGATCATCTGGTGACTCTGGAAAAGCTTCTAAAGTAATCCTGTTCGATATGGGCGGTTCTCAGCTGGGAAATCAACCCTGCCCCAAGGGGGGATGGAACCCAAGAATATCCCCAGGCTGATGGAAGCTAAAGCAGTGCTTTAATGCACCTCAAGCTAAGACTTGTGTGCATTTACAAGCAACGCATGGTACTCAACATGACTCTGGATGGGTTTCACCCTTCCAAAGGCAATAAGACAAGTAGCAATGAGTTGAATGATTAAATTAGCTATTTACAGTGCCAGAAAACCACAAAAAAAGTTTTATCAAGCACAATATAAAATGTTATAGGTATACTGAAGATGCCCAGCTTGAAAATGAATCGAACATTACCAAATGTAGTAATGTAGCCTCTCGACATGAATTACTTTAACGTTACTGACGCCATTCTTTCCCCCACAAAAATAATAGGTATGTTTATATTGATGGAATGTGCAGTAGTATTATGCTGGTTGTGTAGGTGAGGTCAAGGGACAGTGAAAGATGGTGGTTACCCATACGGTGGAGCGTAGTTTTAAACGTATCAGTGTGGGGGTGTAGGTTTACGTACAATGTGGGGTTTAGATTTTAGGTATTATAGAGTAGGGTTGGATTTGAGAATGATGAGGTGCAAATGGGTTTAGTATTGAGTTGGTGTAGGGTCTTGTGTAGGGGTTTAGTTTAAGACTGAGGGGTAGTAGCTTGAGACAGGTGACACTTATGTGGGAGTTAACATAGACTTGTAGGTTTATGTACAGAGTGCGGTTTGAGATTGATGAGGTGTGTGTTCGGGTGTAGGGTTGGTAGTAAGAACGAGAGGTTATGCACGGCATATTGGGATGAGATAAAGAGTGAGCGTTGTGGGTTTGGGCATAGGATGAGTATAAGGGATGTGGGTTATGTGTAGGGTGGTGTTGAGGGAAAGGGCTTAAGGGTTTTGGCATGGGGTAGGGTTCAAGAGTCCTGGTTCTGGGATCAGATGTAGGGTTGGATTTAAGGACGACACTTGAGGCTTGAGGTCTAGTGTAGGCTTTAAGTGAGAAGGTTGTGGGTTGAGGATTGTTTTTTAAGCATGAGAGTTGTTAGTTCAGCCATTGGGTGAGGGTTGTAGTTTCAGCCATAGGGTGAGGGTTGTATGTTCAGCCATAGGGAGAGGGATCTAGGTTCAGCCATAGGGTGAAGATTAATTATGGGCGAATTTTGTGAATTCGTGGTACGTGAATTCGCGCGAAAGCGTATTCACGGCTCGCAAAATACGCGAACTTTCGTAAGATTGCGCATTTTTTATTTTTGCGAGTTCACGAGATTTTTTTCGCCGCGGCTTTGAATTTTTGCGACTTCGAAAAAGCGTGCTGTTCAAATCTCCCGCCGGATGTCAGCTGCGCGTCGCATCTACGTATTCGCTTTTGTTTACTCTTGCAATATGTGATCGCGGGCCCTTATGACATATTCGTGTTCTCAAAGTCTCGCAGTGTAAGATGGCGGGACTCCATGACATACTCACGGTCGAAAAGTCTCGCAAGATCACGCAGCCAGATCCAAAATGTCGCAGAGCACGCAAACCGGGAGGTAAAGAACTCGGCGAACTTAGAATCACTTTAAGTCAACGCCCCGCGCGCGAGATTGTATTTTTGAAGCGCGAACCAGCAAAAAAAAAATCGCCAACTCGTGCATTGCGGATTTTGGGACAATTTCGCGAGATTCGCGGATCGCGAAATAGCCGAGAATCCGCAAATTCCGAGAGCAGAACTAATTTTCCGCCCATGATTAGTGAAGATGTAGTTTCAGCCACAGGGTGAGGATTGTAAATTTAGATATAGGGTGAGGTTTGTAGGTTCAGCCATAGGGTGAGGATTGTAAGATTAGATATAGGATGAGGGTTGTAGGTTCAGCCAATGGGTGAAGGTTGTAAGTTCAGTCTAGCGTGTGGTTTAAGACTGATGCTTGTCGGTTGAGGCGGAGGATGAAGTTTGCAATGTAGATTCAGCCGTAGGGTGTGTTGAAGAACGAGGCGGTGTAGGTTCATTCGAAGTGCGAACCTTAAGAATGTTGGAGGGGGTTCAGGCATGTGCTGGTTTGCATCAGTAGAGAGGTTTCTTAGGTTCAGCAAGGAGTGGTGTGTGTTCAGGCCCAGAGTGTGCTTTTAGAATGAGGTGCTTAGGGACAGGCGGCGGCTGGAGTTGATCAGTAGGGTGGGACCGGGGCTGGAGTAGTGTCATGGAGAGGTTTGTGGTGAGTCAGCCATAAGCTCATGTGGTGAGACTGAAGCCTGCCATAATTGCCTCTTTAGTTGCCCCTTTCAGTGGCCCAGGCGCTGCATCGACTCAAGTGGCAGCTCCCAGCATCAGGAACTCACTCCTCTCCCTTGATTCTCGCCTACTTAGCTGATGAGCTGTCCCTTAAAACGTGTCTTTTACACCTGCTTATGCTTTACTGGCTGAGTGCTCCTGTTCTTATCCATTTATTTTCATTTCAACTCATTTTCTTTACTCCCTTTCATTTATTATTCAATTTGTTTTATTATTAATTTTGTGTTCCTATTTTTTTTGTTTCATATTACTTTTACTGCCTTGCTCTCAAAATGTGTTTCCTGTTACTATAGTACAACCGTTTGTGGGTTAGAGGGAGCTAAACACCTGTTTTAAGCGTGGAAGCATATTGGTGAGTAGGAAAGGAACGCCTGTGGCCTTTGGGGTATAGCGCCTTCACATAGAAGGCAGTGAGGAGCTAAAGGGAGGCTGGTGGAAGGAAGAGAGAGATGTATTGTACCATTTATATAGCGCTTTGTACCCCAGCATGGCGGGTCGAAGCACATTTTCAATAGGTAGCACATGACACCTTTGGGGACTGCTTGCTTACTAGAGGAACCCTGTCTTTGTTATGAGCCTATGTGGGAAGCGTTTTGGTGTCAGGTGTGAGTGATCACAGAGGTGCTCCTGGGATCCAGCGCCTAGTAGTGTCATGGAGGAGGTGTGAGAGATAGACACACACATTTGTTAATTATAGTTGGGATTAAAACATATAGGCAGCTACCTAGCACCGACCTAGCCAGAGGGGCAGTGGAGCAGGGTATGTCACACTATTAGAAGGGTAATCAGCGAAGGGCCAATAATCTTGTTGTAAGTACTTTAGGTAGGCAGCAGGACACGTCTTCAGGTTATTAAGATAGCTTTGTTAAGTTATACAAGATAAGACAGCAGAGCAGTCAACCTCACAGCTGACCAGACCATCAACTGCCAAGGCTGAAATCCTCACATACCAGATAGAACACTCTTAGGTACTATGGGAGATTGGTAAGATAGAAACATTAAGAAAGGACTACTGACACCAAGTAGCCATATTGAATGAAGTACAAATATACAACAAATCTCTTTATCGACGTGGGCAAGTTGGAGATGCCGCCATATGTGTAAAATGATGCCAAGTGGGCAAGGACGGGGGTATTGACATGATCAGTAGTTATGCAGCTTTTTAAAGACAGATGTCTGTGTTCTGTGTTTGAATACACCTCATGAACGAGAAAGAAGTGAACCGGAGTTCAGCTTGACAGCCAGAGCCAAAAATACAAATCTTTAAAGGCTCAGATGTCACCTACTCCTGCTAGGCTGGAAGAGGCCATAGGTTTAAGGAATGCTTTACGCCTCCAAGCCTCTCTCATGCCCACAAAGGCGAACGTTGCGCAGTCGGGTCATGGTTTGAAACCTAGCTGGACTGACACAGTGCACATGCGGAGGGGAGAGGCGAGTGCTTGGTAGGTTGTTGCCATGACGGCACAAGAACCAATTGACTGGGCCCATCTTACCCTTCTGCCCAGGAGAAGGTGAGAGGCGAGTGCTTGGGGCTTCTAGCAGCTGGCGGAGTGTTGCGTTTGTTGTGATCCTATGTGGGGAGCATATGGTGTCGTCCATGAGTGACTGGACAGCTGCATGTGTAGGGCCATAGCACCTAGCAGCCACCTCCCTCTATGCAGCGCCCTACTGGCTCTGGTCAGTAGACTGCATGGACTCCCCCCCCCCCCCCCGGCTGTTGATGCTGAGTGCAGGCTTTGAGCAGTCTTTGTGATGCTCCCAAGCTGGCTGTCTCTTCCCCTCCCACCTCCTGTGAGACACAGCTCCTCTCCTCAAGGGAGGCCCTGAATGTCTCTTATCAGGCTCCTGCTGAAGCCTATCTGTCCATGCAGGCCCTTGGGCTTCTGTGCACGTGGTGAGTGTGCAGGGCCTGCCCTGGCTGTTCTGAGAAAGCACCACGCATGTCCTCCTGATGACTCCAGAGGGACATGCTGGAGACAGATAAGCAGTTCAGGCCCCTCCATGAACACATCTGGGATTCTTCTTTGCGTCATGGGTACACGTAACAGGGACCGACATACGTGCCTGCCTGCACACGGCATGGCTCACATTATTTTGCCCTCCATGTTCTTTAAATGTTTCCCATTGAGACCTAGCCACTTGGCCAAAGCCCGATGGTGCTACCTGATAGCTATAGAGGAGATGGGTTTTGGGACTTCCCCCTCGACCATCACCCACCCAGCCGGACTTTGGGCAGACTTTCCTTCGTCTTTCTGCCGTACCTCCCTCCCATCCCATTACCCTTACCCCCTTCCCCTCTACACCTCACTTATCTCGTTCTCTATGCTCTTGTAATTGTTTGTCTAGCAACTGATGTCAATTGAAACTGAGGTAATCTTGTAATTCTGTGAAACCTCATGTAAAGCGCTCTGATACCTCCGGGTCTAGCCAGCGCTGTATAAAACTCTTTAAATAAATAAATAAATACGTCAGTCTAGGCCTGACATAGAAACACCATGTGTTTCCCCACGCCCAAAAAACGATAAAAATATGTAATCTCTCTCTCTCTCTCTTTTTCTCTTTGGCTGAAACGAGGTACACTGTGTAAAGAGTCTGGGCAATCCTCATTGGTCTACAGAGGCAAAAATGATAACACTAAATGCTCTCTTTTGTTGTCGTGTGGGCGAGCAATGTAGGCTTATCAGAGAGTGCTGCACAGCATGTGTTGTACTCACAGAGGCAATAAATGAGACACTTACTCAAGAATAAATCTGAGGCAAATTTAGATAAATAACATTTTTATATAAAGTTTGATACCAATAACTTTGTTTTTAAATAAGTACTTTTTTAATATTGATTTTCACAGGCAAGTAAACAGTTCACTTAAATGTGTCTTTATGCAGCAATGCTTTCCTATGAGGGAAAAAGGCATATATTGCATTCAGGTGTTTACAGTCGGTTTCTGGGGGTCTACTTTGGGACTTACGGTTGTAGGGGGCTAAGGTCCAAAGTACCACCAGCACGTACTCATTTTCTGCCCTGGGGTGTCCGGCTGCAGAGGTGCTGGTTGGGTTGGTAGCTTTGTACGCTACGCCGATAGAAAGAAAAGGGACCACCGAGAACTAGGCTGCAGAGAGGTGCTTGGGGACAAGTTGGGAAGTCCCAATGGGGGTCTCAGATCAGAAAGGTCCTGGGAAAAAGGGGCCACAACCGGTACATCGGTACCCATGCTAGGGCACTCAGCTGCAGAGTGGCTAGGTCAGCTGAGCTCAGTGCATCCTTCGTCCTTGTGGTTCTTGGTCTTGCCCTTTCAGGGTGCAAAAATCAGGACTCTGTAAGTGGGTCTCTGTGGTGCTGACGTCCCTCGACGGCAGCTCAGTTCCGGTGCTGTTAGTCTCAACTGGACTTAAACTGGCCCTGGTTGCTATAAGGGGTCTGCTACCCTAGGTATTCTTGCTTTGCGGCTCTGATGGGTCCCGGTGTCCTCCTACTCGGTGGGGGGACAGATCTTACCTTCAGGAGCACAGGTGCCTGTTCCTGGGGGCTGCTGCAATAGGCTGGCCGGGGAGTGGCAACACGGTAAACCGGACTCTACTTCTTCAGTGCCTGTGGACTGCAGGGAGTAGCTCCTCTACTTTAAGGGAGATTGCTGGCGATTTACGAAGTGCTGGCAGTCTACCTGGGTTCCTGGTAGTTGCTTAGATGCAGGACAAGTCACTTGGTTGCGATTGTCGAGACGGGTGCATGCAGGCAGGGCTTGGTGGCAAAAGTCCACATCATTTCTCAGTCTCTTCTGGCTCTTCTTTGTCTTTTTCTTCTGCGTCAGTCGAAATCTAAATTCCTGTCATCAGGGGTCCCCCTAAATACTCAATTTAGGGGCGTTAAGGCGAGTGACCGGTAATAGCCAATGGGCTACTTACCTTTGGGCTGTCTACACCCTCTATATGACCACTTCCTGAGGGAAGTGGACATAAGCCTGACCCAATGAGCCTAATTCCACCAAATATTCAGTGGAATTCTCCTTTTCGTGTTCACTTCAGGCAGCTCACTTTAGAGGTTGAAGCAGCCTGATAGGGAACACACCTCCTAACTTGCTACTTTTCCCACCAGTCCTGTTGCCAAATGGCTGCGGGGCAGGGGGTGGCATCTCCTAAGTGTGGGGAGAAGCCAGGGTTGCATATCAAAGGCAGCAGATGCCTTTGAAGCCCGTGACTTGATATGCTGATCACTTAGCCATTCTGCTTGGAGGACAACACCTCCAGCCAGAGAGTCATTGTTTCTGCCCTCAGAGAGCCTGGGTCTCACGTGTGGGGGGTCAGAAACCAGTCTGTGGTGGTAGGCTGGTCTACACCAGTCAGCCAGCACACTAGTAGATGGTGGTTTTCAGAGGACACCTCTAAGGTGCCTTCTGGGTGCATGTTTTAATAAACCCATCACTGGAATTAGTGTGGGCTTATAAATACAAGATGTTTGATAACAACCACCATCAATTTCAGTGAAGCCATCTTGTAGCCGAGGAACTCGTAATTACCAGTGTCCAGCACATTACTTCAAATGGCTTCTCGGTTCACATGTGATATCTAAGAATCGACTTAGACATCACAGGGGCATATCTGCTCTTGCGGATATGTCCACACATGTAGTATAGTGCACCCTGGCTTAGGGCTGTAAGGCCTGCTGTAGGGGTGACCTACCAATACTGCATGCAGTGTCTGTAGGCATGGCACACAGAGGTGTGCCATGTTGAGTCTTCACTTTTCTCTGTATGATGCCACGTTTGCATGAGTGTGCTAAGGGGTCTCTTAGGGTGCCATATTACATGCTTCCGCCCTTGACGACCCTCTTTAGTACCACATGCCTTAGGTACCTGGGGTACCATTTAATAGGGACTCATAGGGATGCTAAAGGTATTGCCAGTTGAGGAACAATTGTAGAGTTTTGGGGAAAGAGATTTGGACCTGGATAGCAGAAACTCTGTCAAAATTGCATCTAATACCGGGCAAAAAGTGGGGGTGACCATGTCAAAAAAAGGGCACTTTCTCCACAATTCACATTCTGGTTCCACCCACTACAGCATGGAGCAAATGGGTCATCCTACTTCAGCCATTGGTTCATTTCACCATGAGTGATAGCAGTTTAGTTACACACGTCTACCTAAAACATAAGAAGGCCAAACGCTGCTGTCATTTCATTGTTTTTTAATGTATCTTTTGCAGGAGGTCATTTTTACTCATTGTTTTTATAAACCTACTAGCTTACCCGTCGCGCGTTGCTGCGATTTCCGAAGAAAGGAAATTCAATGAAACTCGTTATGATAACATTCAATTTACATTGTGTAATTTTTATTGAAACTTATTTATTTTAATATGGAAAACATTTCAAAGTGTCGTTTTGATTCTATTTATTTATTCGAGTGCTTGTGGATACATCATTTTTTGTTTTTCCGTCTGGTGTGTACATCAGTATTCGAAAGATTATGAGGGCCCTGGGGGGGCCGACATTTCAAAAAAAGTTTATGCCAGAAACCTTCGCGGGAGTGTACTCAACAACTTCCCAAAGTTTCCTGGCGATCGGATGAATGGTGTTTTAATTCTATTTATTTATTCGAGTGTGTAGGAGAGTAGGGTCTGCTATCCTATGGTCACCCCAAATTTTTGCTTTTTGCTTCACTGGTTTTCGACTACTGAGGCTGTGGGCCTGCTGATCAGACCCCCAGCCTGCTGTTCTCTCACTAAATTAATGACACATGTGCTATAGGCACATACCAATTGGAAATGGACTCCTTGTCAGCCCCTGTAGAATGCACTATAGGTGCACAGGGCATAGGAGCCACTAAGGCCTACCAGGGGCTGCAGCATATCTTTTGCCACCCCTGGCTGGTTCTTAAATTGACACAACTGGCTGATCACTCAGCTGGGGTAAGGTGGTGTACACACCCCTTGCTTAGATATAGTATACCTATGTCTAAACCTATATCTGGACACATGTAAACCTGTGAGCCACTCCTATAGTCAGGCCTCACCAATCCTGGAGGCTGGGTGCATGGTTTTATGTGAGATGGAGCTCTAGCATGAGCTGAGCCTGTCTGCAGCCGTCGGGAACAAATCCCTAAGCTGTTTCAGGATAATGCCATACCATATACTATTAAGTGCCTTATAATCCTCGCGGTTATTTAGCAACTTTGGTTTGGCTTTATCAAAACATGTCGTGTAAGGTGTCATACGCTTTGGAATACCATCCCCTCGCCAGTTCTGGCGGCGGGGATGGCATTCCACCCCTCTAGAGGGGTAAGACATGTTCCTTTACTAAATGCGGTTAATTTCTCCAAAGACCTTAAGATCCACAAAATGGATGCCTCTGCCACAGACAAATGTCTGGACCCCTGCAGTTGACCGAAACTCGACCAAATGGGTCCTGGACAAAGGGTTTCCTGTCACAGGAGGGTGTCACCGCCCTCCAGACAGGAGATAGTGTATTGTAGCAGGGAGGTTTGAAAGAAACCAGACACTGCCTGGGGCGCACAAGGCTGCCCCTTGCATAATCCGGCCAAACCGGTTCTGGGGCACTCCAGCCCTCGTGCCAGGGCGGCCTGGATCAAAGGAAGGGGGTGTATCCACCCACTTCCTGGGTCCCACCCATAGGAGGGGACCTAGCAGGTAATCACGCCCCCCAGATTGGAATAAGAGTGGGAGCAGTGCCAATGCACATCAGATTTCCTGGAAGAAACATTAGAAACGAAACTCTGGACCCTTGGACCTCCATCTCAACGTGGAAGCCCGAAGAATCTCCCTTGTGGTCAAGGAGTGACCACCCTGCAGCAGCAGGCACCATCCAGCCCTCGACGTCTACTTAGTTGCAGTTCCCGCCGGAACTCGAGCGACTGAGATCGACGAGATCAAGCTTGCCTGCCTTCCAACAGCCCGATCCACAGTCCCTGCAGAGCTGAGACCCGTGGAGGCGACCGGAAGCGTGGGGCCCGCCATCTTGAATTGACCACGAGACGCTGACCGTGCAGCCCACGAGTGATCCTCGAAGCTGTGCACCGGGGTTTGAGAAGCCCCCACCCTGAGCTACTCCTGAGCCGAAGTTCAGCCCTCCACACTCGACGAGTGCTGCGTGGGGCCCTTTGGCACTATTTGGCTCAACGCGTTGGCCCGATCACTTGCCAGCTGGCTAGTGGTCCCTGTGCCGACAAACTACCTAAGAAGACTCGTGAATCTGGTTGCTCCAGATCCACACCAGCTCCCCTGAAAAGGAGCCCCGACTCTGACCTTCCTGGTCCGAGTGAGAAGCAATCTTCCGATCCTGCGTGGATTGCTCTTACCAAGGCTTGTTTGCTCCAAACTTGAAGCCGACTGCACCGACGGTGAGAGCCTGCGTGGGACAGATCGTGACCTGCTCCTGGACGTCGCAGATGCCCCAGAGCCCACGTGACAGCGGAGAGAAGCTCCTCGACGACCACCTGATTGCGCCCGACATTGCCTGGTTCCGTCCTGGTTCCACCCTGGTCACTGCTGAGTGACCCAGACTCTGTCCCCTCTGCTTTCAGGTACTCTACAACTTGAGTCCACCCTTGGACTCCACCGGACACTTCGTCTTCACCCTGCCTGCAGCCCTTTCAGCTCCAAGCACCAAGAGCCTGCGTGTCAAAACCCGACGCCACTTCGACCCTGTGCACCCACTTCCTGTGGGTGAGGTAACTTTGCTCCGCCGGTGTTCCCACACTGGTGCACACCTCTAGGGTCTGTGTGTTAAGTTTTGTTCCTCTAGGTTCAGCTGAAGTGTCCTTAAACTTTAACTTTATGACTTTTACGCACCATTGGTTAACATTGGTGCATGCGTGCGCTTTCCGCACATCTCCCGAATTCCGAGGGCCATTCCCGACTTCAGCATTGCTTGTCCTGACTGCTCCCAGCGATTCCCTAGGCCCTAGGCCTAACCACTGTTCGAGTGGCCTCTCTTATACCACTTGTTTAGTATATGGTTTGAGTGGCCACCCGCCCTCATCCATAATTGTGCAACTTGTATGTTTAAACAGTGCTTTTTGATTTAACGCTTGTGCCCCTTTATTCATAAAGAATACTGGGGATTGTTTTTAGTAATAAACACATATATTTTTATAATATATACTTGTGTGGTGTCCTTTCATTTGGTATTACAGGATTGTATGTGGTAAAACAGCTCGCTTAACACGACCTCTTAAGTTAAGCCTTTAGGCTGCTTAGTCCATGCTACCCCTAGGATAGCTTGTCTAATAAGGTTGACTTACAACCAGACACCATAAGGGATTGTTTGGTCAGGTAGTAGGTGGTTCCAGAATTGGAAACATCCCCTACCAGGCCAACTTCTCACATTGGTGAGCAGCGGTGCGGATTTGAGCTTGCTGTTGTTTTACCATTGCAATCTTTATATCAAATTGAAAGATCACATCAAGTACCTCTAGGTACATATAAAATCAAAAGCTTAGCATATTAAGTTCTACTGAACTTAGTAGTTGTAGGTTGAAGGGATTAGCACACCCTGACTACAACTAACTAGCAAGGTACAGTAGGAAAACACTTAGTGTAGGTAAGTGCACCACTTACACCTCACTAGTAACCATGTCTGACACAGGAAAAGCCTCAGGGTCTGCTCCTGTGACAGTTGACCCTACCCAGGCAACTTTTGGATATGACAAACTAACCCGCAGAGACTTGATTGCCTTGTGCAAAGCAAGAGGGTTAAAAAGGGGCAGAAGCCCCACCTGCCTAATCCTGGTAGAAATCCTAGAACAGGATGACTTAGAGAAGGCTAAAGCAGCTTCCCTAGACACAGGAAATGGAGGAAACCCCCCTGTAGTTGATCCCCCTGAAGAGGAGGATGATGATGACTTGGATGAGGACTCAGATGTTGAGGACTTAGAAGTACAGGATCAGGGTAGCCAGGTTCCAGTTGGTAGGCTTAGCCAGGCCAACTTGGACCTACTGGGGAATGGAGAGGGCCAGCACCTCCCCAGAACCCAACATGTGATTCTCCCAGGCAACAGAAGAATGAGATCTCCCTCAGGGGACTCTCATCTTTCTAGTGCCTCCAGAGAATCAGAGAGAGGCATGAGTGCTTCTCAGAAAGCTGAGCATAGGGCTAGAATGAGGGCTGTCAGACTCCAGATAGAGAGGGAGGAGGTAGCCCTGAGTCAAGCTAAGCTTACCTTAGCTCAAGCTAAACTTGCCTTGGCAAGAGAGCAGAAATTAAGTGGCTTAGATGTCACTGGTGGCAGCAATTTTCCAAGAGAAAAAGACAGGGCCTATGACAATAGAAACCTGACCAAAATTGTGCCCCCCTTCAAAGAAGGGGATGACATCCACAAATGGATGACTGCTCTTGAGAGAGCCTGCATGGTACAGCAGGTTCCTGAGAATCAGTGGGCTGCAATTTTGTGGTACTCCTTTTCTGAGAAAGGGAGAGACAGGCTCCTCACAGTTAGACCTGAGGATGCCAAAAACTACTCTGTTTTGAAGAGTGCTCTTATTGAAGGGTATGGCCTAACCACTGAGCAATACAGGTTGTTGTTCAGAGACACCCAAAAAGCACAGACTCAAGACTGGACTGATTTTGTGGAGTGTGCCACTAAGGCTTTGGAGGGTTGGTTGCAGGGAAGTAAAGTTTCAGACTATACAGGATTGTACAATCTTATGATGAGAGAACAGATCCTTAATAACTGTACAAACCAGCTGTTGCATCAATACCTTATTGACTCTGATCTGACCTCTCCCCAAGAATTGGGAAAGAAGGCAGACAAATGGGTCAGAACAAGGATTAAGCAGAAACCCCAGAACCAAGGTGGTGACCAGAAGAAAACAGACCAGAAGGGTGGTAACCAGAATCAGAAAGATAAAGAAAAAGACCAGAAGTCTTCAGGCCCCCAAACTAATAGTAAGGAGGGTGGTTCCCAAAATGGTAACAAGAAGAAGAAGAACAAAGGTCCAAAGACACCTTGGTGTAATACCTGCAAATCAGTTTCACACTGGGGCAGTGAGTGCACCAAGGCAAATCCAGTTCCCACCACTACAGCTCCTAAAGCAACTGCAACCCCAAGTACAGTAAGCAGTGGTGGAACACAGTCCAAGGGTGTAGCTGGGTTGACCCTGGGTATTGAAGTAGGATCTGGCCTAGTCAGAGTCCCTACACAGGCAGTTCTCCTGTATGATGTGGACATTGAGTTGCCCACTGCAGTAAGCCCCACTAACCTGGGCAAATACAGGCAGACTCCCTTAATTAATGAGAAACTGGCTCAAGCATACAGGGACACATGTGCCAGTGTCACCATGGTGACACCTGACTTTGTGGACCCTGGACAGATTGTACTAGGAGAGAGCTACCTAGTAACCAACGCCAGCAACTCCACTACCTCCCATAGTGTGGCAGTTGTGAACTTCTCCTGGGGAGGGGTTGATGGCCTAAAGAAAGTTGTGGTGAGTGCAGACCTACCAGTAGACTGTCTGTTAGGCAATGACCTTGAAAGCTCAGCATGGTCAGAAGTGGAGTACAGGACTCATGCAGAAATGCTAGGGATTTCAGAGCATGTCCTTGCCATGACAAGGGCTCAGGCTAAGAAGTGCCTTCCTGAACCAGTGGTGGATCTTGAGACAATAGACCAGCCACAACCCAAGAGAAGGAGCAAGAGAGGAAAGGCCCAGCCTTCCACCTTGCCCCAGGTTGAGGATCAAGTTTCAGAGGAAACTGATTCTGCAGTCCAAGAGGAGACTGTCTCAGAGGAGCTTGAACCTGACCAGGTTGAGTTTCTGGGGACAGGGGGACCCTCAAGGGCAGACCTGAGGCAGGCTCAATTAGATTGCCCTTCCCTTGAACCCCTCAGACAGCAGGCTGCTGCTGAGGCTGCTGGGGATGCCAAAGGTACCCATACTGTGTATTGGGATGAGGGACTCCTTTACTCAGAGGCTAGAGACCCCAAGCCTGGCATGACCAGGAGGTTGGTCATACCTCTGCAGTTTAGGGGGTTCCTTCTTACCTTGGCCCATGATATTCCCCTTGCAGGACACTTAGGCCAGAACAAGACGTGGGACAGGCTTGTTCCACACTTTCACTGGCCTCACATGTCAGAGGATGTCAAGGAGTTTTGTCGCTCCTGTGTCACTTGCCAAGCCAGTGGTAAGTCAGGTGGCACAACAAAGGCCCCCCTAATACCACTACCTGTGGTGGGGGTCCCCTTTGAGAGAGTTGGAATTGATATTGTGGGTCCAATGGACCCCCAAACAGCATCTGGGAACAGATTCATACTGGTGGTAGTGGATCATGCCACCAGGTATCCAGAGGCTATTCCCCTAAGGACCACCACAGCACCTGTGGTGGCAAAGGCCCTCATTGCAGTTTTCTCAAGAGTGGGCTTTCCTAAGGAGGTACTATCAGATAGAGGGACGAATTTTATGTCCAGCTATCTGAAAGCAATGTGGAAGGAATGTGGAGTAAACTATAAGTTTACCACCCCATATCATCCACAATGCAATGGGCTTGTGGAGAGATTTAACAAGACCCTTAAAGGCATGATAAAAGGATTACCAGAGAAGCTCAGGCGGAAATGGGACATTCTTTTACCCTGCCTGCTCTTTGCTTACAGAGAGGTCCCACAGAAGGGGGTTGGCTACAGCCCTTTTGAACTTTTGTTTGGCCACCCTGTGAGAGGTCCATTGTGTTTGGTGAAGGAAGGATGGGAGTTACCTCTCAAAAAGCCCAAACTAGACATAGTGGACTATGTACTTGGTCTCCGCTCCAGGATGGCTGAGTACATGGAAAGAGCATCCAAAAACCTGGAGGCCAGCCAAGAATTACAGAAGGCTTGGCATGACCAAAAGGCTGTGCTGGTAGAGTTCCAACCAGGACAGAAGGTATGGGTACTGGAGCCAGTGGCTCCAGCAGCACTCCAAGACAAATGGAGTGGACCCTATCCTATTATTGAGAAGAAGGGGGAAGTCACCTACTTGGTAGACTTTGGAACACCCAGGAGCCCTCACAGGGTAATCCATGTGAATCGCTTGAAAGCATTTGTGGACAGGGAGGACATGAGCTTGCTCATGGCCACAGATGGGGAACAGGAGGAAGAGAGTGACCCTCTCCCAGACCTGCTTTCTCAGAACCCTGATGATGGTTCAGTTGATGGAGTAGCCTTGGCAGGCAGCCTCACTGACCAGCAACAGATGGACTGCAGACAAGTTTTGCAGGCTCACAGGCAAATGTTTTCACTCACACCCAGCCAGACTGACTGGTGTACCCATGTTGTGGACACTGGTGACAGCCTGCCTGTCAAGAATAAGATCTACAGGCAACCTGATCATGTCAGGGATTGCATCAAGGCTGAGGTGCAAAAGATGTTGGAGCTTGGAGTGATTGAGCCATCAGAGAGCCCATGGGCCAGCCCAGTAGTCCTGGTGCCAAAACCTCATACCCAAGATGGAAAGAGAGAAATGAGGTTTTGCGTGGATTACAGGGGTCTCAATGCTGTCACTAGGACAGATGCTCACCCCATTCCAAGAGCAGATGAGCTCATTGACAGATTGGCTTCTGCCAAGTTTCTGAGCACATTTGATCTGACAGCTGGCTACTGGCAAATCAGACTAGCTGAGGAGTCAAAAGCCAAAACAGCATTCTCTACCCCTAGTGGACATTATCAGTTTGTGGTAATGCCCTTTGGTTTGAAGAATGCACCTGCCACTTTCCAAAGGTTGGTGAACCAAGTCCTTACTGGGTTGGATGACTTTTGTGCAGCTTATCTAGATGATATTGCTGTCTTTAGCTCCACCTGGGAGGATCACCTGATCCACCTGAAGAAAGTTTTGGAGGCCCTGCAAAAGGCAGGCCTAACTATCAAGGCCACAAAGTGCCAGATAGGGCAGAGTAAGGTTGTGTACCTGGGCCACCTAGTAGGTGGAGGCCAGGTTCAGCCACTGGAAAGCAAAATCCAGGCCATACAGGACTGGGCTCCTCCAGTTACCCAGACACAAGTCAGAGCCTTCTTGGGCCTGACTGGGTATTACAGAAAGTTTGTGAAAAACTATGGGTCTATAGTGACACCATTAAATGACTTGACATCCAAGAAGATGCCAAAAAAGGTTCAGTGGACAGTTAGCTGTCAGAAGGCATTTGAAGACCTGAAGAAGGCCATGTGCTCTGCACCTATCCTAAAGAGTCCTGACTACTCCAAACAGTTCATTGTTCAGACAGATGCTTCTGAGTTGGGGGTGGGAGCTGTGCTCTCACAACTTAATCAAGATGGTCAAGACCAGCCTATTGCTTTCATTAGCAGGAGGCTGACTCCCAGAGAGAAACGTTGGTCAGCCATTGAGAGGGAGGCCTTTGCTGTGGTTTGGGCATTAAAGAAGTTGAGGTCCTACTTGTTTGGAACTCACTTCCTGGTGCAGACAGACCATAAGCCCCTCTTATGGCTTAATCAGATGAAGGGTGAAAATCCCAAACTGCTCAGGTGGTCCATTTCCCTACAGGGGATGGACTTTACAGTGGAGCACCGCCCAGGGACTGACCATGGTAATGCAGATGGTCTCTCCAGGTACTTCCACTTAGAACATGAAGACTTATCTGGTCAAGGTTAGTTTAATGTCCCTGCGTTTGGGGGGGGGGGGTTGTGTAGGAGAGTAGGGTCTGCTATCCTATGGTCACCCCAAATTTTTGCTTTTTGCTTCACTGGTTTTCGACTACTGAGGCTGTGGGCCTGCTGATCAGACCCCCAGCCTGCTGTTCTCTCACTAAATTAATGACACATGTGCTATAGGCACATACCAATTGGAAATGGACTCCTTGTCAGCCCCTGTAGAATGCACTATAGGTGCACAGGGCATAGGAGCCACTAAGGCCTACCAGGGGCTGCAGCATATCTTTTGCCACCCCTGGCTGGTTCTTAAATTGACACAACTGGCTGATCACTCAGCTGGGGTAAGGTGGTGTACACACCCCTTGCTTAGATATAGTATACCTATGTCTAAACCTATATCTGGACACATGTAAACCTGTGAGCCACTCCTATAGTCAGGCCTCACCAATCCTGGAGGCTGGGTGCATGGTTTTATGTGAGATGGAGCTCTAGCATGAGCTGAGCCTGTCTGCAGCCGTCGGGAACAAATCCCTAAGCTGTTTCAGGATAATGCCATACCATATACTATTAAGTGCCTTATAATCCTCGCGGTTATTTAGCAACTTTGGTTTGGCTTTATCAAAACATGTCGTGTAAGGTGTCATACGCTTTGGAATACCATCCCCTCGCCAGTTCTGGCGACGGGGATGGCATTCCACCCCTCTAGAGGGGTAAGACATGTTCCTTTACTAAATGCGGTTAATTTCTCCAAAGACCTTAAGATCCACAAAATGGATGCCTCTGCCACAGACAAATGTCTGGACCCCTGCAGTTGACCGAAACTCGACCAAATGGGTCCTGGACAAAGGGTTTCCTGTCACAGGAGGGTGTCACCGCCCTCCAGACAGGAGATAGTGTATTGTAGCAGGGAGGTTTGAAAGAAACCAGACACTGCCTGGGGCGCACAAGGCTGCCCCTTGCATAATCCGGCCAAACCGGTTCTGGGGCACTCCAGCCCTCGTGCCAGGGCGGCCTGGATCAAAGGAAGGGGGTGTATCCACCCACTTCCTGGGTCCCACCCATAGGAGGGGACCTAGCAGGTAATCACGCCCCCCAGATTGGAATAAGAGTGGGAGCAGTGCCAATGCACATCAGATTTCCTGGAAGAAACATTAGAAACGAAACTCTGGACCCTTGGACCTCCATCTCAACGTGGAAGCCCGAAGAATCTCCCTTGTGGTCAAGGAGTGACCACCCTGCAGCAGCAGGCACCATCCAGCCCTCGACGTCTACTTAGTTGCAGTTCCCGCCGGAACTCGAGCGACTGAGATCGACGAGATCAAGCTTGCCTGCCTTCCAACAGCCCGATCCACAGTCCCTGCAGAGCTGAGACCCGTGGAGGCGACCGGAAGCGTGGGGCCCGCCATCTTGAATTGACCACGAGACGCTGACCGTGCAGCCCACGAGTGATCCTCGAAGCTGTGCACCGGGGTTTGAGAAGCCCCCACCCTGAGCTACTCCTGAGCCGAAGTTCAGCCCTCCACACTCGACGAGTGCTGCGTGGGGCCCTTTGGCACTATTTGGCTCAACGCGTTGGCCCGATCACTTGCCAGCTGGCTAGTGGTCCCTGTGCCGACGAACTACCTAAGAAGACTCGTGAATCTGGTTGCTCCAGATCCACACCAGCTCCCCTGAAAAGGAGCCCCGACTCTGACCTTCCTGGTCCGAGTGAGAAGCAATCTTCCGATCCTGTGTGGATTGCTCTTACCAAGGCTTGTTTGCTCCAAACTTGAAGCCGACTGCACCGACGGTGAGAGCCTGCGTGGGACAGATCGTGACCTGCTCCTGGACGTCGCAGATGCCCCAGAGCCCACGTGACAGCGGAGAGAAGCTCCTCGACGACCACCTGATTGCGCCCGACATTGCCTGGTTCCGTCCTGGTTCCACCCTGGTCACTGCTGAGTGACCCAGACTCTGTCCCCTCTGCTTTCAGGTACTCTACAACTTGAGTCCACCCTTGGACTCCACCGGACACTTAGTCTTCACCCTGCCTGCAGCCCTTTCAGCTCCAAGCACCAAGAGCCTGCGTGTCAAAACCCGACGCCACTTCGACCCTGTGCACCCACTTCCTGTGGGTGAGGTAACTTTGCTCCGCCGGTGTTCCCACACTGGTGCACACCTCTAGGGTCTGTGTGTTAAGTTTTGTTCCTCTAGGTTCAGCGGAAGTGTCCTTAAACTTTAACTTTATGACTTTTACGCACCATTGGTTAACATTTATTTATTTATTTATTTATTTATGCGTTTTTATATAGCGCAGACTTTACCCGAAGGTGTCAGAGCGCTTCACAATACTGCATGCGTGCGCTTTCCGCACATCTCCCGAATCCCGAGGGCCATTCCCGACTTCAGCATTGCTTGTCCTGACTGCTCCCAGCGATTCCCTAGGCCCTAGGCCTAACCACTGTTCGAGTGGCCTCTCTTATACCACTTGTTTAGTATATGGTTTGAGTGGCCACCCGCCCTCATCCATAATTGTGCAACTTGTATGTTTAAACAGTGCTTTTTGATTTAACGCTTGTGCCCCTTTATTCATAAAGAATACTGGGGATTGTTTTTAGTAATAAACACATATATTTTTATAATATATACTTGTGTGGTGTCCTTTCATTTGGTATTACAGGATTGTATGTGGTAAAACAGCTCGCTTAACACGACCTCTTAAGTTAAGCCTTTAGGCTGCTTAGTCCATGCTACCCCTAGGATAGCTTGTCTAATAAGGTTGACTTACAACCAGACACCATAAGGGATTGTTTGGTCAGGTAGTAGGTGGTTCCAGAATTGGAAACATCCCCTACCAGGCCAACTTCTCACAGAGTGCTTGTGGATACACAATTTTTTGTTTTTCCGTCTGGTGTGTACATCAGTATTCGAAAGGTTATGAGGGCCCTGGGGGGCCGATATTTCAAAAAATGTTATGCCAGAAACCTTCGCTCGAGCGTACTCAACAACTTCCCAAAGTTTCATGGCGATCGGATGAATGGTGTTTTAATTCTATTTATTTATTCGAGTGCTTGTGTGTAGTAATGCATAAAGGACAAACAGACAAACAGACAAACATACATTTGTTTTTATATATATAGATGAACACCAGGTTTAAACAGCTGCATTACACTTTTTTATGTTTACACTTTTTTGACTACTGCATATGCTTGTAAATGAATGAATGAATGTTTCACTTGTAGAGCGCACTGACACTTGTAATTGAGCATCCTGGCGCTATGAACTAATAAAACTATTGCAGGCTTGCCAAGCTTCACCAAGTCGAATCTGGTTGCTCAGTGGACTAATGCATCCTCTTCAGAGATCTGTGTTTGGCCCCATGGGGCTACAGGGTAGAATCCCCATGGGTCTACTCTGCTTTCATCCTTCCAAGGTCAATAAAATGAGTTGGGTAGCATTAAACATCTGTTATTTCAGCAAAAAGAAGCTCAGTGAGTATCTTACGTTATCTCACTTTGCTTCTCTGTAGTTGGGGTTCACCCACTGGCAGCAGGGTATCTGGGGGAGCACCACATCATTGTGTAGATGGAGAAGAGTTTAGCAGTCTTGTGGCTCACTGACTCATTTTTACACTCCAGACAATTGTGTTTGACCTCGTACTTTCAGGCCACATCCCGATGGTTGACGGAACACTTCATCCTTCTCAGGTCCATAAAATAAGTTCCATTGTGCTGGGTAGCAGGTAACGTCTATTCTTTCAATGACAAGAGCCACAATGGTGAATGTGCCCTTTACAAATGCACAATGTTAGTCAGCTCAGCCACTTTGCCCGTGTGTCCTTCTAATACATTGGCGCTGTCTTGGCTCTTTCGTTGAATGTGCGCCGGAAGTGTCCTTATGAATGGTGAGTCCTCTTTCTCATCCACCACATCTTTGGGCCCGATTCTGATGCAGTTAGGAAATCATTCCGACCGAATGTGGTTAGGAATGGAGAGACCGACCGACCGAGTATGATGCATCCGGATGCTTCCAGATTCGATTCGGTCGGACTCACAGTGACTTAAATGGGAGCCTATGTTCCGACCGAATGCATAGGCTCCCATTAAAGAAAGGGGTGGCTGGGGAAAATTGGGCATCCTGTGGTGGGCACCCCCTGATGCCTGCCACACTGTTATTGGCTGATAAGGAGGGCCCATGGGTACCTCTACGGGCCCGATTGGGAAAACTCCTGGTGCAGGGGGCCCGCTGTGGGCCCCCAAAGTCTGATACAGACTGCCGATTTGAGTCAGACGGCACGATTCGGAAAGGCTGTCTAAATCCAGCATCATCATCGGTCGTTCTGTAATCAATCAGAGTACTTGTAAAGCACGCTACTTACCCGTGAGGGTCTCAAGGCGCTGCGGGAAGGGGGGTGTCGCTCCTGCTCGAAGAGCCAGGTCTTGAGGCGCAAGACCTGTCTCTACGTGGCCCATAGAGACTTATGAGTCTGCTCTGTATGACTTGGTCATTCCGAATGCCGTTGTGGTCAGATTGGGATAGTCCTAACACCAAACTCGCATCGTGCTTGGTCAGGAACCTTTCTGATTTGGACGGAAAGACACGTTCCCGATCTGATCCAGACAGAGCAAATGCCATTAGGAGGCCTTCCTATCCGCATCCGGCGCCTTTGTGTGTTCCATTGTCCGACACCAAAGATGGTGCAGCTGCCAGGCACAAAATACAAGAAAGGCCACGGGTCCAAAAGAGCGGTGTCAGGTGTAACAAGGTATACTCAACCATAGCGCCTTGAGACCTTGCGGTGATAAGTGCGCTCTATGAGAACCTTTGACATTTGACATGTACTTGAGGGGGATCCCTTTTTAAGGACAGTTCCCCTCACACACCAAATGTGTCCTGCTTCATCGTAGGGGTGCCTCCTCGCGTAGAAGGCCTAGTCTCTACGCGGGCTACAACCCCCTCAATGCGAGGCAGGAGCACCAGGCTGGACAGTGGTGTGTCCTATATGAACATGTTGTGGCCTGGAATTTTCCATATCGACCAATCAGTTTTAACCAGCCAGTAGCGTTTTGACGTGGGTGTAGGTACAGTCATTCCATGTGGAGCCTTTTACTCCCTCAAGTGGCATCCTTGATGCACTTATGTAGTGGGAACACTGTCTACAGTGACTGATGGAACTGTCCTTGAGTGGAAATATTTACCAGATCGGCCTCAGTAGTGCCTCTCCTGAGTTCTGAGTAGATAGATATCCGCGCTCGGCCTCAGGACTGCCTCTCTCAGTTTCAGAGTGGATGTGATACCTTACGAGTTCAAGCAAGGGGTTAACCCCAGGATCTGGGGCATGCTGACTTGAAAATCCCTGAGAAAGCCCTGGTCCAAATGACCGCTTAAGGGCGAAACACGTGTCGGCTGTTGAATGTTTAAATAAAACTAACTATTGAACGATTAAACACAACTATTCCTGTAAACGTCTGGAGTATGATGACAATCAATGAACCAGGATACAAAATTGAAGAATAAAAGCCGAAAACAAAAATTATTTGGACGTTTGGAATTTTACAAATCGGTAGAATGTTGATATTTATTAAGGAGGAGCGTGCACTCATTTGTTCTTACAACTCAGAGTGGATGTAGATCCGAACTCGGTCCCTGGACAGCCTCTATCATGTTCAGAGTGGATGTACATTGGAGCTCGGCCTCAGTACAGCCTCTCTCATGTTCAGAGTGGATATATATCCGAGCTCGGCCTCAGGACAACCTCTTTCAGGTTGAGTGTGGATATATATCTGAGTTCAGCCTCAGGGCTCTCTTTCCTGGCAATCCTGCACACCGTTTCCCTCTCTACCGCTTACCCGGCGTTATACAGGGACCACGCATGTGAGTGGTTAACCCCTTCGACGCTCATGACGAGCTGGGCTCGTCATGAGGTAGCCTCCTCGCACGCTCATGACGAGCCCAGCTCGTCATGAAACATGGGAATGAGTAAATCCCAGCGTGCGGGCGGAATTCCGCCCGCACGCATGCGGTTAAGGCTGATTCTGTCTAGTGTTCGGGCAGGGTGGAGTTCGGAGGAGTGTTGCACAGGAACAGGTAAGAGGGGTTTGCGGTTAGTTTTTATGGTATGAGGGGTTTGGGATTAGTTTTTAGGAGATGGAGGGTCGGGGTCAGTTTTTAGTGGGTGTGGGGTTTGGGATTCTTTTTCAAGGGGTGGGAGGGGTTGGGGTGGGTTTTCAGGTGGTGGAGGGGTTGGATTAGTTTTTAGGGGTGGGAGGTTTGGGGTTAGTTTTCAGGGGTGGGAGGTTTGGGGTTAGTTTTCAGGGGTGGGGGAGTTTGGGGTTCGTTTTCAGGGGTGGGAGGGTTGGTTAGTTTACAGGGGGTTGTGTTAGTTTTTAGGAGGTGTGGGTGATCGTGTTTGTTTTGAGGGAATGGGGGGGGTTGGGATTAGCTTTTAGGGGGTGGGGTTGGGGGAATCGGGGTAGTAGTTGGTATGCATTTGTTTTACCATGCATGCCTTTATCACTAAATAGCTTGGTAAAGGAATGCGTGGTTAAAAAAATGGTGGTTTAGACAAGGTCGTAGTAACAACCTCGTTGTTAGGGTAGTCGTTGTTGTGGAACTCGCTGTTCCAACATACAACCTTTAGGCAATCACTTTTCTGAAGTTATTCTTCACCTGCTATTTTAACAAGATTGGAAGTATTTTATGCAGTACTAGCTTACCCGTCGTGCGTTGCTGCGATCTCCGAAGAAAGGAAATTCAATGAAACTCGTTATGATAAAATTCAATTTACATTGTGTCATTTTTATTGAAACTTATTCATTTTAATATGGAAAACATTTCAAAGTGTCGTTTTAATTCTATTTATTTATTCGAGTGCTTGTGGATACACGATTTTTTGTTTTACCGTCTTGTGCGTACATCAGTATTCGAAAGATCATGAGGGCCCTGGGGGGGGGGGGGCGATATTTCATAATTGTTTATCCCAGAAACCTTCGCGGGAGTGTACTCAACAACTTCCCAAAGTTTCATGGCGATCGGATGAATGGTGTTTTAATTCTATTTATTTATTCGAGTGCTTGTGGATACACGATTTGTTGTTTTTCCGTCTGGTGCGTACATCAGTATTCGAAAGGTTATGAGGGTCCTGGGGGTCCGATATTTAAAAAAAAATTATGCCAGAAACCTTGGCGGGGGTGTTCTCAACAACTTCCCAAAGTTTTATGGCGATCGGATGAATGGTGTAGTAATGCATAAAGGACAAACAGACAGACAGACAGACATACATACATTCGTTTTCAAATATATAGATAAAAGGCGCTGGTTAAAAAATAAACTGACTGGATATTACCTGGCGCAGGGACGAATTGCCCAGCCACCTACATGCAAAATTGTGGTAAATGTATAGCCTTTGCAGCAATTAAAAGGGTGCAGCAGTCTTAGGTCTACTAATTTAACAAACTGTTTGATCTTGGACATTTGCACACTAATCTCATATGTCAGCACTCTGAAGCAGGTAAAATAATGTAAGACATGAACACCAACGCCAAGCTCCCAGGACAGGTCTCCAGCATTGTATTTGTGAACACATTCGGGGTTGGTTTCATTTCATTGGCTGAAGGTGCTCCTGCTGCTGGTGTGGTAGAGCCCCTCCTATGCTGCAGCCCCTCCCTTCCAATTGAAGTATATATAGAGGGGTCCCAGACCAAACAAACAATTATTTATTAATGCTCACACATTTTTTGTAGACTTAATCCAAAAAACAAATGAGGGTGCAAGGTGCTTTTATTTTCACTGCACCATAAGACATTCAATGATTGAAAAATCAATAGTAAAGTACACAAAATTCAATGCGCCCACAGGAGGAAGGGAAGGAGTGCAAGGAAGGGAATACATTTCAAATAGTTACACGTCACTAATCAAAATTCTTTATGCATAAATCCACAAGTCAAATCATAAATATTATTGATCCACATATGAGAGGTCAAGAAAAAGCATATGTCAAAAAATACATTTTTCGTAAAAGAAGCTCCTAGGATGCTGAATATATCAAGCTAGGGTTAGGAGTTCTTGGTTGTAGATGATTGTCTACGTTTCGACCCAGAAAATGTAGGACAGTAGATCCTTACTACGCGGGTCTTCGTCAGGACGTGAAGGGAGGTGGAGGGTAGGGTGGGGCTGATTCCTAAGCACAAAATAGAGATAAAAACTCATTACTTTAACCGGTCTCAAAGGAGTCCCGACATATTTGAAAAAAACCGGGGAGCCCCGTTTTATTCAAGGTATAGAATTAGGTTGAAATAAGTTGAGGTTAAAATTAAAAAGGAGGGAAATTATACTGAGGATGAAGCCACATATTAGACGTTGTAGTAATTACCTGACGGAGCAGGCAGAAAAACGGCCAGATAAACGTGGTCCGTAACCAGGCGATGCCTTGTTCTGCGCTGTGTGCTGTCCGAATCTAAGGACCGTGATAGAAAATATGTTGGCACCAATCCTTAAGTGATATGCCAAAGGTATTTGCTAAACCGGGTGCATTGGAAATGCCATTAAAAAGCCTACCTTATTGTCAGGACAGTACGGTGTGAGTAAGTCAACTAATTATTGTTCCTCCGTCAAAACGGGGTTCTGTTCAAAAATCCTTAAAGTGAAAAAGGGGATCACTCGTGCCACATCTGAAAAACATCAAGGGGAAAAAACGTATCAGATTTCGGCTCAATTCCCCGGTGACTGATTCTAAAAGAAAAAGGCGCCTTTTTCTTTTAGAATCAGTCACAGATGTGGCACGAGTGATCCCCTTTTTCACTTTAAGGATTTTTGAACAGAACCCCTTTTTGACGTAGGAACAATAATTAGTTGACTTACTCACACCGTACTGTCCTGACAATAAGGTAGGCTTTTTAATGGCATTTCCAATGCACCCGGTTTAGCAAATACCTTTGGCATATCAGTTATGGATTGGTGCCAACATATTTTCTATCACGGTCCTTAGATTCGGACAGCACACAGCGCAGAACAAGGCATCGCCTGGTTACGGACCACGTTTATCTGGCCGTTTTTCTGCCTGCTCCGTCAGGTAATTACTACAACGTCTAATATGTGGCTTCATCCTCAGTATAATTTCCCTCCTTTTTAATTTTAACCTCAACTTATTTCAACCTAATTCTATACCTTGAATAAAACGGGGCTCCCCGGTTTTTTTCAAATATGTCGGGACTCCTTTGAGACCGGTTAAAGTAATGAGTTTTTATCTCTATTTTGTGCTTAGGAATCAGCCCCACCCTACCCTCCACCTCCCTTCACGTCCTGACGAAGACCCGCGTAGTAAGGATCTACTGTCCTACATTTTCTGGGTCGAAACGTAGACAATCATCTACAACCAAGAACTCCTAACCCTAGCTTGATATATTCAGCATCCTAGGAGCTTCTTTTACGAAAAATGTATTTTTTGACATATGCTTTTTCTTGACCTCTCATATGTGAATCAATAATATTTATGATTTGACTTGTGGATTTATGCATAAAGAATTTTGATTAGTGACGTGTAACTATTTGAAATGTATTCCCTTCCTTGCACTCCTTCCCTTCCTCCTGTGGGCGCATTGAATTTTGTGTACTTTACTATTGATTTTTCAATCATTGAATGTCTTATGGTGCAGTGAAAATAAAAGCACCTTGCACCCTCATTTGTTTTTTGGATCAAGTCTACAAAAAATGTGTGAGCATTAATAAGTAATTGTTTGTTTGGTCTGGGACCCCTCTATATATACTTCAATTAATTACCCAGGTCCCACTGACTATATGGGTTCAACCCAATTATCTACAACGCCCCTCCCTTCCAGCACCAGACAAGCACCTCTTCCCCAGCTCATAATGGGTTGAAGGAGTGCAAGGTGTTTGTCCTATGAGACAGTAAAAACAGGTGGGGAAATGACATTTGCCTTAATGGGCGTTCTGCAGTGCTTCTCTGTGGACACAGGGCAGAGCCACCATTGCAGAACAGCTCTGCAAAATCCACCCCAGGCCCACAAGAAAGAGGTGCAAGCCTCATGTTGATGGGCTCAGTGTGGGGCCACACTGCCCATACCGGGCGCCAGCCCTGGCTTTTCTTCATTAAGAGAGAAATTCAGGGTCTGGGACATGGCCTGTTATATACGGGCCTGATTTAGAGTTTGGCGGATGGGTTACTCTGTCACAAACATGGCCGATATGCATCCGCTTGATTACAAGTACATTAGTTAATAATGTGTGTGCAATAAGGTCACACGTGTGCCAAAGTCAGGCATCCCCCAAAGTATAAATCAAAGCTTGTGTCCATGTCTCCATGTCCCCTTAGGGAAGCTCTGGAGCTTGAGGCCAGTGGTGCAGCTGCTGCAGGACCAGACCTCAGAAGGGCGAGTCATGCATTGGGTGTTTCATTGCTCTTAACCTCTACACTATTATCCAACAGCAGGAAGGCTGATCAAATATCCCCATCGCACTTTAGAAGTACCTCATACCCACACATAATACAGCGCCCGCTCCCACTGTATTGTAATGATAAGGTTTCAACACCTGCTCTGTGCAAAGAAACCTCTGTTGCTTCTGATGCTCCCACGGATATATTTTATTTCATGACTGATCAGTTTAGACTTTGGCAAATTTTCCCAACTGTCCAGACCTCCTCTGATTTACACCGCAAGGCTATAAACTATTTCAGTTGAAATGTGTCTGATTTTTAATAGTCCTTATTTTTCTCAAAGCTACACAGCTCTGTAGTATAATTTCAGAGTTGATGTTGTTGCCATACTTCTATTTCCCCTTGCTCCTTTGATGCACGCATAATAAGGTGCTGCTGAGTGAACATGACTTATAATCTGTGCCGCGGGGAAGTAGAGATTGTCTGCTGACTTGGAAAGTGACATACCAGTTGTTCATATTCATCTGTTTGCTCTTCTTTCACAGGGCCTAACCGAGAACTCTCAGAGCGTACGTTCATAAGGAACATTCTCGTCTTCATATCAGAGCGCTAACCATGACAATGGCGGCCACACCACCAGACAGGTAAGCTGGTCTCTTGCAGTTGATGTTCAAACAGCCTGCTATTTTGGGCTTTTGCAATTCCAGTTCTTTGTGTTGCACTGCCATCTCCTCTGTACTTGGGTGTTTCTCTTAGTTCTCCTTTGGAGCCTGTGGTCTTGCTGTTCTTGGGTGTTCCTGTTAGTTCTCCTTTGGAGCCTGTGGTCTTGCTGTTCTTGGGTGTTCCTGTTAGTTCTCCTTTGGAGCCTGTGGTCTTGCTGTTCTTGGGTGTTCCTGTTAGTTCTCCTTTCGAGCCTGTGGTCTTGCTGTTCTTGGGTGTTCCTGTTAGTGCTCCTTTGGAGCCTGTGGTCTTGCTGTACTTGGGTGTTCCTGTTAGTTCTCATTTCGAGCCTGTGGTCTTGCTGTACTTCGGTGTTCCTGTTAGTTCTCATTTCGAGCCTGTGGTCTTGCTGTTCTTGGGTGTTCCTATTAGTTCTCCTTTCTATCCTTTGGTCTTGCTGTTCTTGGGTGTTCCTGTTAGTGCTCCTTTTGAGCCTGTGGTCTTGCTGTTCTTGGGTGTTCCTGTTAGTGCTCCTTTTGAGCCTGTGGTCTTGCTGTTCTTGGGTGTTCCTGTTAGTGCTCCTTTTGAGCCTGTGGTCTTGCTGTACTTGGGTGTTCCTGTTAGTGCTCCTTTTGAGCCTGTGGTCTTGCTGTTCTTGGGTGTTCTGATTAGTTCTCCTTTGGAGCACATGGATTTCCTGTACTTGGGTGTTCCGGTTAGTTCTCCTTTCAAGCCTGTGGTCTTGCTGTACTTGGGTGTTCCTGTTAGTTCTCCTTTCTATCCTTTGGTCTTGCTGTACTTGGGTGTTCCTGTTAGTGCTCCTTTCAAGCCTGTGGTCTTGCTGTTCTTGGGTGTTCCTGTTAGTTCTCCTTTCGAGCCTGTGGTCTTGCTGTTCTTGGGTGTTCCTGTTAGTGCTCCTTTCGAGCCTGTGGTCTTGCTGTTCTTGGGTGTTCATCTTAGTTCTCCTTTGGTGCACATGGATTTGCTGTTCTTGGGTGTTCCTGTTAGTTCTCCTTTTCAGCCTGTGGTCTTGCTGTACTTGGGTGTTTCTCTTTGTTCTCCTTTGCAGCCTGTGGTCTTGCTGTACTTGGGTGTTCCTGTTAGTTCTCCCTTTCAGCCTGTGGTCTTGCTGTACTTGGGTGTTCAGGTTAGTTCTCCTTTGCAGCCTGTGGTCTTGCTGTACTTGGGTGTTCCTGTTAGTTCTCCCTTTCAGCCTGTGGTCTTGCTGTACCTGGGTTTTCCTCCCAGTTCTTCTTGGGAGCCTGAGCTCTTGCTGTACTTGGGTGTTCCACCTAGTTCTTCTTAGAGGCATGACACCTTTGTATTCTTGGATGTTCCTATCAGTTCTCCCTGTGGGCCCATGGCCTTACAGTACTTGGGTTTTCCTTTTAATTCTCCTTTGGAGCCGGTGGTCTTAGTGTCCCTGGTCGATTCTCTACATCTTTTTAGTAGCCTGTGGTTTTGTTGTACTTGGGTATTTTTTTTAGCTTGACGTGAAAGTATGTAGTTGTGAGGGTCTAGCATAAATATCCTCATTCCCTTTTGAAGCCTGTGTCATTGTTGGTTTTGTTTTCCATGGAAGCAGTGGCTTTGCTAGTATTGTGTGTTACTCTGTTTCTGAATGTTTATGTTTCCTGAAGGCTTTGGTTCTCCTTTGAAGGATGTGTCCTTGGTGATCCACTTAAGGTTGACGTCTTGCTGAGCTTGTGTATGTTCTTTATCTCTGCTCTGCTCTTACCCTGTTCCCCATCAAAGGTTTTAACCGTGCTGCTGTTAGGCTTTTACCCGGTTGTATGTAAAACCTTATGGCCATAAAGACCACATGTGTTTCTTTTGGTTCCCTGTAGGAGACTGTGGGCGTTTCTCTTTCTATTCCTTTGAAGTTGGTCTGGGGCAGTACTATTATTTGTTCATGGAAGGCTGTGTGGTTGCTGTGCTGGATGCTTCATTAGGCTGAATTCAGAATTATGGTGTATTTCTGCTCTTGAAAGTATCACCCTTCCCCTATCTCTCCCAATGATCTGTTCTTCATGGAATTATAGAGGGTTGTTGAACTTTTGCTTGACACTTCTGTCCTTGACTTGTTCTATTGGTAGCCCGTTGGGTGTGCCCTACTGTCCATGAGTGGCCCTGTTGTCCCTTTGTTTGTCCCTTCTGTCCTTGGCTTGTTCTATTGATACCCCGTTGGGTGTGTCCTACTGTTCATGAGTGGCTCTGTTGTCCCTTTGCTTGTCACTTCTGTCCTTGACTTGTTCTATTGATCGCCCGTTGGGTGTGCCCTCCTGTCCATGAGTGGCCCTGTTGTGCCTTTGTTTGTCACTTCTGTCCTTGACTTGGTCTGTTGATGGCCCATTGGGTGTGTCCTACTGTCCATGAGTGGCTCTGTTGTCCCTTTGCTTGTCACTTCTGTCCTTTACTTGTTCTATTGATAGCCCGTTGGGTATGTCCTCCTGTCCATGAGTGGCTCTGTTGTCCCTTTGTCACTTCTGTCCTTGACTTATTCTATTGGTAGCCCGTTGGGTGTGTCCTACTGTCCATGAGTGGCTCTGTTGTCCCTTTGCTTGTCACTTCTGTCCTTTACTTGTTCTATTGATAGCCCGTTGGGTGTGCCCTACTGTCCATGAGTGGCCCTGTTGTCCCTTTGTCACTTCTGTCCTTGACTTGGTCTGTTGATGGCCCGTTGGGTGTGTCCTACTGTCCATGAGTGACCCTGTTGTCCCTTTGTTTGTCACTTCTGTCCTTGACTTGTTCTATTGATAGCCCGTTGGGTGTGTCCTACTGTCCATGAGTGGCCCTGTTGTTCCTTTGTTTGTCCCTTCTGTCCTTGACTTGTTCTATTGATAGCCCGTTGGGTGTGTCCTACTGTCCATGAGTGGCCCTGTCGTCCCTTTCTTTTGTCACTTCTGTCCTTGACTTGTTCTATTGATAGCCCGTTGGGTGTGTCCTACTGTCCATGAGTGGCTCTGTTGTCCCTTTGCTTGTCACTTCTGTCCTTGACTTGTTCTATTGGTACCCCGTTGGGTGTGTCCTACTGTCCATAAGTGGCTCTGTTGTCCCTTTGTTTGTCACTTCTGTCCTTGACTTGTTCTATTGATAGCCCGTTGGGTGTGCCCTACTGTCCACAAGTGGCCCTGTTGTCCCTTTGTCACTTCTGTCCTTGACTTGTTCTGTTGATAGCCCGTTGGGTGTGCCCTACTGTCCATGAGTGGCTCTGTTGTCCCTTTGTTTGTCACTTCTGTCCTTGACTTGGTCTGTTGATGGCCCGTTGGGTGTGCCCTACTGTCCATGAGTGGCTCTGTTGTCCCTTTGCTTGTCACTTCTGTCCTTGACTTGGTCTGTTGATGGCCCGTTGGGTGTGTCCTACTGTCCATGAGTGGCTCTGTTGTCCCTTTGCTTGTCACTTCTGTCCTTGACTTGGTCTGTTGATGGCCCGTTGCGTGTGTCCTACTGTCCATGAGTGGCTCTGTTGTCCCTTTGCTTGTCACTTCTGTCCTTGACTTGGTCTGTTGATAGCCCGTTTGGTGTGTCCTACTGTCCACAAGTGGCCCTGTTGTCCCTTTGTCACTTCTGTCCTTGACTTGTTCTGTTGATAGCCCGTTGGGTGTGCCCTACTGTCCATGAGTGGCCCTGTTGTCCCTTTGCTTCTCACTTCTGTCCTTGACTTGGTCTGTTGATAGCCCGTTGGGTGTGCCCTACTGTCCATGAGTGGCTCTGTTGTCCCTTTGCTTCTAACTTCTGTCCTTGACTTGGTCTGTTGATAGCCCGTTGGGTGTGCCCTACTGTCCATGAGTGGCTCTGTTGTCCCTTTGCTTCTCACTTCTGTCCTTGACTTGGTCTGTTGATGGCCCGTTGGGTGTGTCCTACTGTCCATGAGTGGCTCTGTTGTCCCTTTGCGTCTCACTTCTGTCCTTGACTTGGTCTGTTGATGGCCCGTTGGGTGTGTCCTACTGTCCATGAGTGGCTCTGTTGTCCCTTTGTGTGTCACTTCTGTCCTTGACTTGTTCTGTTGATAGCCCGTTGGGTGTGTCCTACTGTCCATGAGTGGCTCTGTTGTCCCTTTGCTTGTCACTTCTGTCCTTGACTTGGTCTGTTGATAGCCCGTTGGGTGGGCCCTACTGTCCATGAGTGGCTCTGTTGTCCCTTTGCTTCTCACTTCTGTCCTTGACTTGGTCTGTTGATGGCCCGTTGGGTGTGT
Organism: Lissotriton helveticus; assembly: GCF_964261635.1. Classification (NCBI taxonomy): domain Eukaryota; kingdom Metazoa; phylum Chordata; class Amphibia; order Caudata; family Salamandridae; genus Lissotriton; species Lissotriton helveticus. Next base: position 32,221,229 of record NC_136067.1, on the reverse strand, counting down.
CCTACTGTCCATGAGTGGCTCTGTTGTCCCTTTGCTTCTCACTTCTGTCCTTGACTTGGTCTGTTGATGGCCCGTTGGGTGTGTCCTACTGTCCATGAGTGGCTCTGTTGTCCCTTTGTGTGTCACTTCTGTCCTTGACTTGTTCTGTTGATAGCCCGTTGGGTGTGTCCTACTGTCCATGAGTGGCTCTGTTGTCCCTTTGCTTAACATTTCTGTCCTTGACTTGGTCTGTTGATAGCCCGTTGGGTGTGCCCTACTGTCCATGAGTGGCTCTGTTGTGCCTTTGTTTGTCACTTCTGTCCTTGACTTGGTCTGTTGATGGCCCGTTGGGTGTGTCCTACTGTCCATGAGTGGCTCTGTTGTCCCTTTGCTTGTCACTTCTGTCCTTGACTTGGTCTGTTGATGGCCCGTTGGGTGTGTCCTACTGTCCATGAGTGGCTCTGTTGTCCCTTTGTCACTTCTGTCCTTGACTTGTTCTATTGGTAGCCCGTTGGGTGTGTCCTACTGTCCATGAGTGGCTCTGTTGTCCCTTTGCTTGTCACTTCTGTCCTTGACTGTCGATGGCCCGTTGGGTGTGTCCTACTGTCCATGAGTGGCTCTGTTGTCCCTTTGTTTGTCACTTCTGTCCTTGACTTGTTCTGTTGATAGCCCGTTGGGTGTGCCCTACTGTCCATGAGTGGCTCTGTTGTCCCTTTGCTTGTCACTTCTGTCCTTGACTTGTTCTGTTGATAGCCCGTTGGGTGTGTCCTACTGTCCATAAGTGGCTCTGTTGTCCCTTTGCTTGTCACTTCTGTCCTTGACTTGTTCTGTTGATAGCCCGTTGGGTGTGCCCTACTGTCCATGAGTGGCTCTGTTGTCCCTTTGTTTGTCACTTCTGTCCTTGACTTGTTCTGTTGATGGCCCGTTGGGTGTGTCCTACTGTCCATGAGTGGCTCTGTTGTCCCTTTGCTTGTCACTTCTGTCCTTGACTTGGTCTGTTGATGGCCCGTTGGGTGTGTCCTACTGTCCATGAGTGGCCCAGTCATCCCTTTGTTTGTCACTTCTGTCCTTGACTTGGTCTGTTGATGGCCCGTTGGGTGTGCCCTACTGTCCATGAGTGGCTCTGTTGTCCCTTTGCTTGTCACTTCTGTCCTTGACTTGGTCTGTTGATAGCCCGTTGGGTGTGTCCTACTGTCCATGAGTGGCCCTGTTGTCCCTTTGTCCCTTCTGTCCTTGACTTGTTCTGTTGATAGCCCGTTGGGTGTGCCCTACTGTCCATGAGTGGCTCTGTTGTCCCTTTGTTTGTCACTTCTGTCCTTGACTTGGTCTGTTGATGGCCCGTTGGGTGTGCCCTACTGTCCATGAGTGGCTCTGTTGTCCCTTTGTGTGTCACTTCTGTCCTTGCCTTGTTCTGTTGATAGCCCGTTGGGTGTGCCCTACTGTCCATGAGTGGCTCTGTTGTCCCTTTGCTTCTCACTTCTGTCCTTGACTTGGTCTGTTGATAGCCCGTTGGGTGTGTCCTACTGTCCATGAGTGGCTCTGTTGTCCCTTTCTTTATCACTTCTGTCCTTGACTTGTTCTGTTGATAGCCCGTTGGGTGTGCCCTACTGTCCATGAGTGGCTCTGTTGTCCCTTTGCTTGTCACTTCTGTCCTTGACTTGGTCTGTTGATGGCCCGTTGGGTGTGCCCTACTGTCCATGAGTGGCTCTGTTGTCCCTTTGTTTGTCACTTCTGTCCTTGACTTGGTCTGTTGATGGCCCGTTGGGTGTGTCCTACTGTCCATGAGTGGCTCTGTTGTCCCTTTGTTTGTCACTTCTGTCCTTGACTTGGTCTGTTGATGGCCCGTTGGGTGTGTCCTACTGTCCATGAGTGGCTCTGTTGTCCCTTTGCTTGTCACTTCTGTCCTTGACTTGGTCTGTTGATGGCCCGTTGGGTGTGTCCTACTGTCCATGAGTGGCTCTGTTGTCCCTTTGTCACTTCTGTCCTTGACTTGTTCTATTGGTAGCCCGTTGGGTGTGTCCTACTGTCCATGAGTGGCTCTGTTGTCCCTTTGCTTAACATTTCTGTCCTTGACTTGGTCTGTTGATGGCCCGTTGGGTGTGTCCTACTGTCCATGAGTGGCTCTGTTGTCCCTTTGTCACTTCTGTCCTTGACTTGTTCTATTGGTAGCCCGTTGGGTGTGTCCCACTGTCCATGAGTGGCTCTGTTGTCCCTTTGCTTAACATTTCTGTCCTTGACTTGTTCTGTTGATAGCCCGTTGGGTGTGCCCTACTGTCCATGAGTGGCCCTGTTGTCCCTTTGTTTGTCACTTCTGTCCTTGACTTGTTCTGTTGATAGCCCGTTGGGTGTGTCCTACTGTCCATGAGTGGCTCTGTTGTCCCTTTGCTTGTCACTTCTGTCCTTGACTTGGTCTGTTGATGGCCCGTTGGGTGTGTCCTACTGTCCATGAGTGGCTCTGTTGTCCCTTTCTTTGTCACTTCTGTCCTTGACTTGTTCTGTTGATAGCCCGTACTGTCCATGAGTGGCTCTGTTGTCCCTTTGCTTAACATTTCTGTCCTTGACTTGTTCTGTTGAAGCCCGTTGGGTGTGCCCTACTGTCCATGAGTGGCTCTGTTGTTCCTTTGCTTAACATTTCTGTCCTTGACTTGTTCTGTTGAAGCCCATTGGGTGTGCCCTACTGTCCATGAGTGGCTCTGTTGTCCCTTTTCTTAACATTTCTGTCCTTGACTTGTTCTGTTGATAGCTCGTTGGGTGTGTCCTACTGTCCATGAGTGGCCCTGTTGTCCTTTGTTTGTCACTTCTGTCCTTGACTTGTTCTATTGATAGCCCGTTGGGTGTGCCCTACTGTCCATGAGTGGCTCTGTTGTCCTTTGTTTGTCACTTCTGTCCTTGACTTGTTCTATTGATAGCCCGTTGGGTGTGTCCTACTGTCCATGAGTGGCCCTGTTGTCCCTTTGTCACTTCTGTCCTTGACTTGTTCTATTGATAGCCCGTTGGGTGTGTCCTACTGTCCATGAGTGGCCCTGTTGTCCTTTGTTTGTCACTTCTGTCCTTGACTTGTTCTATTGATAGCCCGTTGGGTGTGTCCTACTGTCCATGAGTGGCCCTGTTGTCCCTTTGTCACTTCTGTCCTTGACTTGTTCTATTGATAGCCCTTTGGGTGTGTCCTACTGTCCATGAGTGGCTCTGTTGTCCCTTTGTTTGTCACCTCTGTCCTTGACTTGGTCTGTTGATGGCCCGTTGGGTGTGTCCTACTGTCCATGAGTGGCCCTGTTGTCCCTTTGTCACTTCTGTCCTTGACTTGTTCTATTGATAGCCCGTTGGGTGTGTCCTACTGTCCATGAGTGGCTCTGTTGTCCCTTTCTTTATCACTTCTGTCCTTGACTTGGTCTGTTGATGGCCCGTTGGGTGTGTCCTACTGTCCATGAGTGGCTCTGTTGTCCCTTTGCTTGTCACTTCTGTCCTTGACTTGGTCTGTTGATGGCCCGTTGGGTGTGTCCTACTGTCCATGAGTGGCTCTGTTGTCCCTTTGTCACTTCTGTCCTTGACTTGTTCTATTGGTAGCCCGTTGGGTGTGTCCCACTGTCCATGAGTGGCTCTGTTGTCCCTTTGCTTAACATTTCTGTCCTTGACTTGTTCTGTTGATAGCCCGTTGGGTGTGCCCTACTGTCCATGAGTGGCTCTGTTGTCCCTTTGCTTGTCACTTCTGTCCTTGACTTGGTCTGTTGATGGCCCGTTGGGTGTGCCCTACTGTCCATGAGTGGCTCTGTTGTCCCTTTGCTTGTCACTTCTGTCCTTGACTTGGTCTGTTGATGGCCCGTTGGGTGTGTCCTACTCTCCATGAGTGGCTCTGTTGTCCCTTTGCTTGTCACTTCTGTCCTTGACTTGGTCTGTTGATGGCCCGTTGGGTGTGTCCTACTGTCCATGAGTGGCTCTGTTGTCCCTTTGCTTGTCACTTCTGTCCTTGACTTGGTCTGTTGATGGCCCGTTGGGTGTGCCCTACTGTCCATGAGTGGCTCTGTTGTCCCTTTGCTTAACATTTCTGTCCTTGACTTGTTCTGTTGATAGCCTGTTGGGTGTGCCCTACTGTCCATGAGTGGCTCTGTTGTCCCTTTGTCACTTCTGTCCTTGACTTGTTCTTTTGATAGCCCGTTGGGTGTGTCCTACTGTCCATGAGTGGCTCTGTTGTCCCTTTGTCACTTCCGTCCTTGACTTGTTCTTTTGATAGCCCGTTGGGTGTGTCCTACTGTCCATGAGTGGCCCTGTTGTCCCTTTGTTTGTCACTTCTGTCCATGACTTGTTCTTTTGATAGCCCGTTGGGTGTGTCCTCCTGTCCATGAGTGGCTCTGTTGTCCCTTTGTCACTTCTGTCCTTGACTTGTTCTTTTGATAGCCCGTTGGGTGTGCCCTACTGTCCATGAGTGGCCCTGTTGTCCCTTTGCTTGTCACTTCTGTCCTTGACTTGTTCTATTGATAGCCCGTTGGGTGTGCCCTACTGTCCATGAGTGGCTCTGTTGTCCTTTGTTTGTCACTTCTGTCCTTGACTTGTTCTATTGATAGCCCGTTGGGTGTGTCCTACTGTCCATGAGTGGCCCTGTTGTCCCTTTGTCACTTCTGTCCTTGACTTGTTCTTTTGATAGCCCGTTGGGTGTGCCCTACTGTCCATGAGTGGCCCTGTTGTCCTTTGTTTGTCACTTCTGTCCTTGACTTGTTCTATTGATAGCCCGTTGGGTGTGCCCTACTGTCCATGAGTGGCTCTGTTGTCCTTTGTTTGTCACTTCTGTCCTTGACTTGTTCTATTGATAGCCCGTTGGGTGTGCCCTACTGTCCATGAGTGGCTCTGTTGTCCTTTGTTTGTCACTTCTGTCCTTGACTTGTTCTATTGATAGCCCGTTGGGTGTGTCCTACTGTCCATGAGTGGCCCTGTTGTCCCTTTGTCACTTCTGTCCTTGACTTGTTCTATTGATAGCCCGTTGGGTGTGTCCTACTGTCCATGAGTGGCTCTGTTGTCCCTTTGTTTGTCACCTCTGTCCTTGACTTGGTCTGTTGATGGCCCGTTGGGTGTGTCCTACTGTCCATGAGTGGCCCTGCAGTCCCTTTGTCACTTCTGTCCTTGACTTGTTCTATTGATAGCCCGTTGGGTGTGTCCTACTGTCCATGAGTGGCTCTGTTGTCCCTTTCTTTATCACTTCTGTCCTTGACTTGTTCTGTTGATAGCCCGTTGGGTGTGCCCTACTGTCCACGAGTGGCTCTGTTGTCCCTTTGCTTGTCACTTCTGTCCTTGACTTGGTCTGTTGATGGCCCGTTGGGTGTGCCCTACTGTCCATGAGTGGCTCTGTTGTCCCTTTGTTTGTCACTTCTGTCCTTGACTTGGTCTGTTGATGGCCCGTTGGGTGTGTCCTACTGTCCACGAGTGGCCCTGTTGTCCCTTTGCTTGTCACTTCTGTCCTTGACTTGGTCTGTTGATGGCCCGTTGGGTGTGTCCTACTCTCCATGAGTGGCTCTGTTGTCCCTTTGCTTGTCACTTCTGTCCTTGACTTGGTCTGTTGATGGCCCGTTGGGTGTGTCCTACTGTCCATGAGTGGCTCTGTTGTCCCTTTGTCCCTTCTGTCCTTGACTTGGTCTGTTGATGGCCCGTTGGGTGTGCCCTACTGTCCATGAGTGGCTCTGTTGTCCCTTTGTCACTTCTGTCCTTGACTTGTTCTTTTGATAGCCCGTTGGGTGTGTCCTACTGTCCATGAGTGGCCCTGTTGTCCCTTTGTTTGTCACTTCTGTCCATGACTTGTTCTTTTGATAGCCCGTTGGGTGTGTCCTCCTGTCCATGAGTGGCTCTGTTGTCCCTTTGTCACTTCTGTCCTTGACTTGTTCTATTGGTAGCCCGTTGGGTGTGTCCCACTGTCCATGAGTGGCTCTGTTGTCCCTTTGTTTGTCACTTCTGTCCTTGTGTTGTTCTGTTGATAGCCCGTTGGGTGTGCCCTACTGTCCATGAGTGGCTCTGTTGTCCCTTTGCTTGTCACTTCTGTCCTTGACTTGGTCTGTTGATGGCCCGTTGGGTGTGTCCTACTGTCCATGAGTGGCTCTGTTGTCCCTTTGCTTCTCACTTCTGTCCTTGACTTGGTCTGTTGATAGCCCGTTGGGTGGGCCCTACTGTCCATGAGTGGCCCTGTTGTCCCTTTGTTTGTCACTTCTGTCCTTGACTTGTTCTATTGGTAGCCCGTTGGGTGTGCCCTACTGTCCATGAGTGGCTCTGTTGTCCCTTTGTTTGTCACTTCTGTCCTTGACTTGGTCTGTTGATGGCCCGTTGGGTGTGTCCTACTGTCCATGAGTGGCTCTGTTGTCCCTTTGTTTGTCACTTCTGTCCTTGACTTGTTCTATTGATCGCCCGTTGGGTGTGTTCTACTGTCCATAAGTGGCCCTGTTGTCCCTTTGTCACTCCCGTCCTTGACTTGTTCTGTTGATAGCCCGTTGGGTGTGTCCTACTGTCCATAAGTGGCTCTGTCGTCCCTTTGTCACTTCTGTCCTTGACTTGTTCTGTTGATAGCCCGTTGGGTGTGTCCTTCTGTCCATGAGTGGCCCTGTTGTCCCTTTGTTTGTCACTTCTGTCCTTGACTTGTTCTATTGATAGCCCGTTGGGTGTGTCCTACTGTCCATGAGTGGCTCTGTTGTCCCTTTGTTTGTCACTTCTGTCCTTGACTTGTTTTGTTGATAGCCCGTTGGGTGTGTCCTACTGTCCATGAGTGGCTCTGTTGTCCCTTTGTTTGTCACTTCTGTCCTTCACTTGTTCTATTGATAGCCCGTTGGGTGTGCCCTCCTGTCCATGAGTGGCCCTGTTGTGCCTTTGTTTGTCACTTCTGTCCTTTACTTGTTCTGTTGATAGCCCGTTGGGTGTGCCCTCCTGTCCATGAGTGGCTCTGTTGTCCCTTTGTTTGTCACTTCTGTCCTTGACTTGTTCTATTGATCGCCCGTTGGGTGTGCCCTCCTGTCCATGAGTGGCCCTGTTGTGCCTTTGTTTGTCACTTCTGTCCTTTACTTGTTCTGTTGATAGCCCGTTGGGTGTGTCCTTCTGTCCATGAGTGGCCCTGTTGTCCCTTTGTTTGTCACCTCTGTCCTTGACTTGTTCTATTGATAGCCCGTTGGGTGTGTCCTACTGTCCATGAGTGGCCCTGTTGTCCCTTTGTTTGTCACTTCTGTCCTTGACTTGTTCTATTGATAGCCCGTTGGGTGTGTCCTACTGTCCATGAGTGGCCCTGTTGTCCCTTTGTTTGTCACTTCTGTCCTTGACTTGTTCTATTGATAGCCCGTTGGGTGTGTCCTACTGTCCATGAGTGGCCCTGTTGCCCCTTTGTCACTTCTGTCCTTGACTTGTTCTATTGATAGCCCGTTGGGTGTGCCCTACTGTCCATGAGTGGCTCTGTTGTCCCTTTGTTTGTCACCTCTGTCCTTGACTTGTTCTATTGATAGCCCGTTGGGTGTGCCCTACTGTCCATGAGTGGCTCTGTTGTCCCTTTGTTTGTCGCTTCTGTTCTTGACTTGTTCTACTGATCCTGTGCATGTGCCACACTGTCTACGAGTTGTCTTGTTGTTCACTTGCTTGTTCCATTCTTTCCTTGACTTGTTCTGGACATGTCCTGTTGCTCGTGCCTTACTGTCCTTCAGCCCTGCTGCTGATGTTCTGTCTGAGATGATTTACATTCTCACCGTTGTGGTTCCTTGCAGGTACAAAGCTGTTTGGCTGATATTCTTCATCCTCGGTCTTGGAACGTTGCTGCCATGGAACTTTTTCATGACGGCCACCATGGTGAGTGCTCTGCATACTAGAGAGAGTAGACATGCATACGTCTGTCCGAGGCTGTATCTGTGACCAGTCTAGTTCTAAAGGTACCGTATAGATAGATAAAATGTTGATGTTTTTGAGTAAATGTGTGTCATGGCGACTACTCAATTTTGAGTATAACGTTTGCTTGCTCAAGCATGTAGTTTGTATGTATTTGACGATTTGGTTGTGTTGCACGACTCTGTCTAGTTGTATGTGTTTTAGACCTCCAGGCACTAAGAACTCCAGTGAGGCATTGCTTGTGACTGGTGAGAACGCCTGGATCTTGGTGTGGTTCACCATAAGTGGTCTTCTAGGTATGTTTTTTGTATTTTTGCAGTATTTCAGCAGCCGACTGGCTGATCCGGCAGAAGAGCGCATCGGCGGAGCTGAACTAAACATCACCCAACCCGCTCAGAACCAGTTACAGGCCAAGTTTAACAACGTCATGACGATCTGTGCCATGCTACCACTCCTCATCTTCACCTGCCTAAACTCCTTCATACACCAGAGGTGAGAGTTAATGAAAACTGGCCAGGACCTACCCGCTGATCTGTGGTGTACCATGCAGGGGATGGAGGCGACTGGTGTGTTGGACCGGCCGGAGTCTCTGTGACCCATTCTAGCGACTAGTTTATTTATGGTTCCTACACAAAGCTACCCAACACAACTCAAGCTTTATGTAGACAAGTCAACAACTGAATCAAGACAAGCAAGGAACCATCATTATGGGAATAGAACTGGCATGAAAAACTGATAAGATGGGAAACTATGAACATCTGTCTCATGAAGAAAAGAATGTAATTCAGGGAAGGGGTTGTGAGGTAGACTAGGAAAAGGGCTTTATATATGTTCATGAACACTTCTCTCTATTGGTAAGATAACTACCTCAAGCTCCTTAACTGTGATTAGTTTACACGTTGCTCTTGTGTCCCAGGGAAAGCAATAAACAGGAAATACTGTCCTACACTTCCTGTCCTTAGCTGTACGTATATCACCTGCTAAGAACTCTTACTTCCTGACTCATAATCATAGCATGTGCAACCATTAACTTGAAATGCTAAACAGTGGGAGCTTGAAATGATAATTCTTCCCATTCCATCACAGGATCAAACCCCAAATATTCTTGTACAATTCCTAAGGTTTAAGCAATACTCAGACACATTTTGAATATAGTTGAAAGTCAGTTTCTCAATACAGTTTGGTTTTCAGACTAATTCTCAGTGTTCATGAACTGTCCCCCAGTAAACTTCCACACAAGCAACTGTTGTTTACAAAACAAAATGCTGAATTGAAGTAGCCGGGTCCTTGCTACAGCAGCATTGTAGCATGATTGACTAACTGGGATGCCAAAAAACACAAGGGAAATTCTATCTGATTATCCAAGACAGCTGTAGTTCTTTCCAAAACAACATGAGAGTTCAAGGACTGCTGGGAAATGTAGTTTGTCTTCGAGGTACAGTCTTATAGTGCGTCACCCCCACACTCTGCCAGATTTTCCTTCTATAAAATGGACTCCGTGCAAGCGGGCTTGGACTATTGCCGCGACAGCTAAGCCATGAGTGGTCTCCCATGCCTCCCGACAGTATGGCGACTTCTAAACAATCTATAACCAAATGGGTATTGAGATGTATCATTAAAGGTTATAGGGCCTAGGGGCTCAGTGGAGTAATCCACTCCAAAAATCTGTTTTTGACTTCATCGCCGCAGGTAAAAATGACAGCTGACCTTCATACCATTTCATACGAATAAGGCCAATTCCAAGCTGGGTGAGAATAGACACCTTCTGCTGTTCAGTGCCCAGAAGTCCCAGCTGGTGAAAGTGTGTTTACAGATACTTTTTATGTTACCAGAAGGCAAACCAAGCTGCCTACATATGCCTAGAATCTGTTCAGCAAGAAATAAATAATTCCCGGATGTATGTCGTTACAACGCATGCTTTTTCCACGCATGCCTTACAACGCAGGTTTTACAACGCAAGTCGTTACAACGACTTGCGTTCGGGGGCGCTGGATAGTGGAATGGTTTAATTTACTATTCCAACTCCAGTCCACGTGGATAGTAGGGAAGGTTTTGGATAGTAAATTAAACTATTCCCTATTTTACAGCGCCTTCCAGCGCAAGTCGTTGTAACGACTTGCGTTGTAATTCCTGCGTTGTAAAGGTACTGCGTGGAAAAAGTTTCGTTGTAAAGGATGTTTCCCATCATTCCCTGCTGTCCTTTTATTTACAGATTAAATTAGGTGAACAACATCATGGAGATACGTCCACCTTTTCAATCTCCGACTGTCTGGATTCTTACTCCAGAGCATACACTCAAGCTAATCAATCAATCAATCAGTCAATCAATAAATCTGGATTTGTATAGCACGTCCAATCACCTGTGAGGGTATCCGGGCACTGAGTGCTGCAGGGGGTGGAGGGGTGCTCAGTTCAACAGTCAGGTCTTGAGGCCTCAGTGCCAAACATGTCCACATTAAATGATGTTCTCTTTCTGCATCCAATTCTTGTTGGTCCCCCACCATCCTCTGTGGTTGAGCTAGATACCCTCTTCAAGTGTTTATGAATATTAATGAAGCTACCATGATGGGGAAGGAGGGTTAGTGTCTTTTAGTTCTAGTTATCAGTCTTGGACATCTTAAGTCATTAAGCAACCCCCCCACCTCCTCCTTAAAGCCAAGTGACTGTCCTTGGACATGGGAACTAAAAAAAAATAAAAAATGTAAATGTAAAAATGTAAATTGATACTTGTATAGCGCACTACTCACCCGCAAGGGTCTCAAGGCGCTTGTACGAATACCGCTGTGGAACCCATCCTGGCTTTCCCTGTGAGGTGTCCACTCCAGGGCACCCCCAAGGTGGAGGCCAGGCATCATTAGCGTTGTGGGGGCCGTTGTGGAGATTAAGCAAGCTATTGCCCGGAGTTGCAGAGTGGGACTACATGATTGGAATAGGCACCGAGGCGAGAATTATCAGGTCCGTGGAATTTTTTGAGCCCAAGACCCGCCGAGGCGGGAATTGAACCCTGGTCCCGGGCTATACCTCTGCATCAGGGTCTGCCGCTCTAACCATTGAGCCATATGAGCCTTTCTCTGACATTGTTGTCAAATTAAACTGGGGGCTGTCCTGCATTGTCCTTGTAATGAATCCGCTGGTCTGACTGTCATTATAGTCTGTCAATTGTCGAACAGCTTTTGATTTTTAAAAGGCAGAGTGATTGATAGAAGGCTAAATTAATCTCGGAGACTGGTAATTACTTTCGGCTGCATTCGATTACCTCGTTTTTAGATTTTCTGTCCACTTACAGGTAGTGCCCAACCGTAAGCAAATCAGGCTTGGCTCTGGTGCAGATGAGCCCCCCAGCACCCCATGTCTGATGTAGAATACGAAGAAACTCCCATCATCTTTGGCTTTGTTGGGCCTCACCAGTGAGGTGCAGCTTGAGTCCTATGCTACAGTGAGCAGAGGATCCAGGTTTGGGCATACGTGCCACACCGAAGGAGTCTCACAGCCACTGTTAAATACACCACACCACATTTCAGTTCATCACTTTTTTATTGGATCACTTGCATCTATAGACAGGGACCTATCTTATGAAAATCTGTCTTGTCCCTGCCTGTAAAGGGGTGGCTGAGCCTGAACGCCTGTTCATCAGGTCTCCTGTGAACAACCTTGCTCGGAATAGGTCGTACTCCAGTCTGCAGTTTTGCTGCTCATTGTGTCACTACAGGGACCAGCCTTTTGAAAAGGAGCCTTTGCCTGCCCCAAAAGGGATGATCCCACTTGAATTACTAGTCTGCGTGCGCCCTGAACCGAAACACAAGACTGGTACTCCAGGGAAGAACTGGTGCTTTGTTACAAGGCTACTTTTTGAAATTATGTTAATGAATCGTCAGGCAATATCTGTAATAGTTTTGACCAATAAAACAGGGTAAAAGTGGCTAATTCATAATTGGCATATTTACCTTTCCAATAAGGACAAGGTATATGGTGTAGGAAATGCACCAATTGCATGGAAGTTAAATCTCCATTGTGGAGTATAGCATGCATCATGCCATTTACCAGGCGGACCATGAAAGCATGGCTTCAGGCCTACATACGTAGACTGACAGCTGCACGTTTACACCTGCAGGCCAGCCTGAAAAAATGACCAGAAGGACCCCTACTTTTAGAGATTACGAAATCCACCCCTAAGTAGAATTTGTAGCTCACAAGATAGTGTGCTTAGTCCTTAACTGTGGAAAATTGAACAAAATAAGGCTGGCATGTTCTTACAGTGACCAGCCCCCCAATCTATACTGCATAAGGCTGTAGCTATGTCTATGAGAATAGCTGAAACCGTTGAGATATTATTTTGGTAATTTATTTTAATATTTCTCACAACCCCAATTCAATGGTAAGGTTGAATATTTGATTAATATACAGGAAAAGTAACATTTGAATGGTTAGACTTTGCTTGGCTGAAGGTCCAGTAGGCTAATTAGCATTAGCCTGCCTGCAGCTGCTTTCCTGGCCAGTGTTTTCCACTTGAGGAGGTATAGAAAATGCTCTTAGAGCAGAAAGAAATACTTAGGCATTTTGTCAGGAAGAACTTAGTGTGAGGTAGGTGACTCATACTCTCTTAGGAAAGGCAACTGGGAAGGTTCAGGACTGAATTAACGTAAAAGTGTTCGTTTACTGTGAATTAAATCCTGGAGAAAAGAGCTTCTTTGATCCCAGGGCCAGCTTTGGCCACCCTGGCTCTGTTCCAGTGGTAGGGGGAACTAGGTCCAAAACCATTTTGGTGTAGTTGAGGAGGAAGAGACCACTGAGTTCCATAGACATACCCCTGAGTGACTAACGAGCCTCCTCCAGGGCAGAAAGGTTCTGCCATCTTAATTTTCTTTGCAAATTGTGCACACTGGGATAGTTTGCAGTTTGGAAAACAGGATGTGCTGTAAAACAGAGAAGGTTTGCCCAAAGGCACCTTTAGCCTATCGATTAGGGAACTTCCAGGAGTCACCTAATCCCACAATTGACAGAAGCGACACCTCACCCCCATCTTTTCAGAATGTATCTGACGCTGTAGAAGTATGGAAGAGGACTGGACCTGCTGTCTGTTACCTGTGTGTAGATCTGAATGTTTGGGCCTGCTCCCACTTTTATAGTGGGCTCCAAGGGTCAGTTGACTGACCTCCTGTGTGGCTATCCAAAGCTTCAAGAGACCTTTTCCTGTAGTGACCCTTTGGCCAGTGTTGGGTGGACTTTGACTGGACTGTGCTGGTGAACACTGCTGGAGTGAGTCCTGCACTCCAAGGGGCTGCCACTGAGGTTCTGGGAGCTTTAGAAGTGATCAAGAGGAGCTACCTCATAAAGGTGGAAAAGTTAATACTTGGAAAATGTTCGACTTCCTGAGCACCGACCTAAGGCTAGCCACCAAGCCGTGACTTCAGCAGGCAAGAAAATTAGATTGGTTCCAAGTAGAGCTTTTGGCCCCACGAAAGAAGACTTCAGTAGCCCCTTGTGATTGAGTTATTCATCTTCGGTGTGGCCTTGCCAGGCTACAACTTCTAGGCTTGTCTCGCTCAAGGTTTTAAACCTTCAAAGAAGAGACGACGGGCCATATGTATCAAGCAAATTCGCAGAATTTCGGCCTTTGCGAATGCGAATTTGCTAAATGGTATGTATTAAGCAAAATATGGTGCAAAATAAGGAATTGCAAAATTTGCAATTCCTTAAATGCAATGTATGAAGTTAAAAAATAGTTTGCAAAATGACCTTAAGGAATCGCAAATTATCACCAACTTCTAGTTGGTGGGAAGTTGCTAATTCCTTGAAAAATGCCCATTTTGGCATTTTTCAAAGTGCCATGTGACGCGCATACTTGCCCTCAGGGCATGTTTGTGCGCCACGTGTGCACCCATGCATATTTCAGGGGTGCAACAGGGTGTCCTTTGGACACCCCAGCACCCTTGAAATTATTCTCAATTTGCGATTCGCAAATTGCGAATCGCAAATTGAGAATAACTTCCCATTCATTCCTATGGGCCTCCTGGCCCATAGAAATGAATGGGAAAGTATTCCTTAATTGCAATTCGCAATTTGCTAATCGCAATTAAGGAATTTTAAGAAATCGCAAAAAAATTCGATTTTGTACATACATCCCTATTTGCGATTCTGAAATAGCGATTTCTAAAAAATCTCTATTTGAGAATCGCAAATGGGTATCTTGATACATATGGCCCTAAGGGAATTCATTTCGAGTTTGGTGGACAGGTTACTCTGTCATAAAAGTGACTGTTATTCAGTCGGCCTTATTGCAAACGCATTCGGATATAATGCACTTGTAATAAGGCAGACTGGCGATCCATCATGTTTGTGACAGAGTACTCGACTTCCAAGCTATAAATTAGGCCCCAAGTTCCAACATAGAACTTTTGACCGGGGAAGGCGCAAAAGTGTCCGGGAAACAAGAGGTCTCTGTTGAGCGTAAAATTTGAATGTTCCCGCTCGGAGTCTTTCCAGGCAAAACTAATGGCTCAGCTAACAAAACTAACGGCTCACCTAACAAACCTCTGCCTATGGGTATCGAACTTCAAGTGCACCTCATCGGATACAGCCTCCCATCTTTCCCGTCTCTATGATTTGAACATCAATGAAAAAGACAACAGGCCTGAGTTACAGCTTAGTGTACGGATTCTCCATCCCAAAAATGACAGATACCCCAATCCTCCTACCTTCACGTGCATTAAACCCTAATACACTTGTAATAAAGCAAACAGGATATTTAATGTTTGTGATTGAGTACATGGCCGCTAAACTCCAAATCAGGCCCTAAGTTAGAAGGTAAAAACTTTGACAGGGACAACTTGCTTGGTATGTTCAACCTCCCCCCCCTCCACCACTGTTGGTCTGAAATCAAGTCTAAGTCCAAGTCACCCTTAGAAAGCAACATCTGATCAGAGTCCAGCTTTAATTTGGCACTCTTATCCCTAAAAGCTTATAAATTCACATCTCCAGGTCCACTGATTGTATTTTAAGAATGTTTGCCATTTTTCTTACAAACTTTTAATCAATTTTTAGAAATTGGTTGTGGCATTTTCAATTGTGCTGTATTTTGACTTTTTAATTGTTTTGGTACTGCTAAATACTTTCCACACTTTACCCTAAATTGAACCTATCTGCTGTGTGCCAAAGCAACCGGAATTTGAGGCCACTTTTATGTATTGAACCTGTGCGTTAGACAGGACTAAATGTTGACGTATTTCTTGGGAAGAACTTACATTCCCCCCACCGAACCCATTTTCTTACAGACACATCTTTGGTGTCTTATAAAATAACTATTTCATTGAAAATGAATTCAAAATTTTAGCTTGCACTACTGTAAGTGATCCCCACTCACAGTGGGGTCCTGGTATGTGGCATCACTAACAATCATCTACAAATCCTTCAAAAGAAGGTCTAAGTTTACTGTTTAGTACTTCAACCCATTTTTGGGACATAAGGGCAGATACTTCTGGGGCGATTTACAAAGGAGGCCTAGATGTTAAAAAACACACCTATCACACTTACGGAATAATATCAAAGTGCTGCTAAGACGGGGGGAGGGACTCCTAATCTCCCATAAGTGGATAAGTGGAAAATGTCTACACATTTAAAAACAAAAATGATCAACAACCACTATTTTTGATTATCTCCAGTCATATCTCCTGATTGAGGCAGATTTTCTCAAGGTTAGAAACAAGTGCACTAAAACTAAGCCAAGAAGGGACGAAACATGTTGGCTACTTTTGGATGAACAATTTTTGCATTAACGAGAACAAAGGATTTAACAATTAACAAATGAGCCCAATATATTGTGAATTTGAATCTACTTGACATATATCTTGCTCTTTCAAACTAATCTTGAGAAAATCTACCTCAATCATGATATATGACTGTAGATAATCAAAAATAGTGGGTGCTGATCATTTTTGTTTCTAGATACTTCTGGGGCTTAGTGAATCAGAGTAGCCACTTGTTGTCAAATCTGTTGGGCTACCAGTGACCATGGTAGTCTTCAAAATATGTGAGAGATATGGCTGTTTTAGATGGTTTTGGTTATCTGAATTGCTACAAAGCTTTGAGTCTTTTGCAGTATGGAGAACCGTTTCTTCAGATGTCGCATTAAGAGAGCATTGCAATAATCCAGTCACACCCCTAACAGCTAGCTCTTTATAACATTTCAAAATAAATTGTTGCTCTCCCAAGTCCCCTTATCCTTCTCCTATATTAAGGGCTACATCTTGTGTTGAACGGTAAAGTACAACTCCTAGAATTTGCAAAGCAAATTCCTTTGTTTCATCATAGATTAAAAAAAAAAAGTCGGGCAAAGAGGGACAGTTTACTCATTGGTAGAGCAAGTAATGATGGTGTGTGGTGAAGTGTTTGTCAGTGGGTTTTAAGCTAGAATCTTAAAGATTGTGGTTCGATATATTGTTTGTCACCTTATTTTTGGTGACTCTAAATGGAGTCATTTTTATTATTTACTGACAGACAAGTCATTAATAATGTTATTAGCAAAAGTTGTTTGGAGGTGTAACACGGCCAAGAATCTTTCCTGCATTGTGATTTGGAACAGAGAAATATTGTTTGAGATGAGCAGAATCAATAAAACTTAAGGTAGAAGTATTTTGGTTGGCTAAGAAACCTAATTTATTGATAAATTTGACAAAGAATATGTTTTATTTTGTTTAAGGGAAATAATTAATTACAAAGAGTTAAACAGGTTTACATACTCGGGAACTGAAAGTTAGGGTAGAAAAATAGTTTTGAGGAGGAATCTTAAGGCAGGGAATTAGGAAAGTATCTAACATAGGAGGGGTAAAGGGGTCAGAAATAGAGCTGGTTTAGATTATCATGGCTTATGATATAGTCTACGTACACAAGACGTTTGAGAAAGTGAGTTTTTTTAGGTCATAATAGTCAATGAATATTATGTGCCAGAATATGGTTATGAATGGAAACATTGATGGCAGAGTGACGTTTGTAGAGCATTAGAGTGGAGGTAAAATGCGATGCGGGCGATATTAAGGAAAATTAGATTTGAAAGAGTACAGCTAGTGATTATGTTTGGGCAGGCCGCCCGACAAGGGCAGGGAACTTGCCACAGAGAACGTAGATCTTTTTCACGTCGCTAGTGGCATAAACTTTGATGACCCAAATGTTGAGATCTCAGGAAATTTTAGCTGGTGCATAGAGGAAAGGAATTGCACAGAACGAGAAGATTACTTTGTAAGAATGAGTCTCTGGGGAAATTCTTAAGAGGAGGCGGTCAACTTATCAATAAACTTTACTTCTGAAGCAGCTTAAGTTCTCTTCATTAGGTTTATCTAAAGAAAAATGAGATCTTAAGAGTGGGATCATTACTCGGCTGATTCGATTCACATTCACAGTTTCATTAGGTATTTCTTACAAAATGAATTTTAATGTTTTAGATAAGTCACTATGTATATTTGCATTTGGTGATATTGCCTAACTTTTTAAAGCTGTGTAAAGGTATAATTTGATTTGTTTTCCAAAGTGAATACATTAAGTAGAAAGTTGTTAATGAATAAGAAAAGGGGATATTTAAGGACAGGGACACAAGCAGATCTTAAGAGTTGCTTGAAAGCAGAAGAAGGTCAAAAGCATACGTGACGGTGGGGCTTGAACACAGACGTGAGTGTGAATGGAAGGATGGAGCTGCTGAGAAGAAGGTGAGATGTGAGCTGGGCTGGTGAAGCAAGAAGGTGGACATCTGGAGGAGTAAATGAACTCCCTACAAACAGTGACTGAAACAAGAAGTATTAGTTATTGCTTGAGCAGCAGGGTGCTGTCAAGGGCCCTTGAGATAAAGAGAGATGTTAGTTGATACTTACGGGTTTAGTAACTGAATCCTTGGACTAGACTCACTCGAAGACTAGAAGATGACTCTTCTTTAGTTGTAGGAACGTGGATTGATAGGATGTTATTAACTTGAACCATAATCATTACAGACGCTCCTCTTAACAAGACCTGTACCTACATCTGATCCGACATACCTTTGAAAATGCATTGAGTGCACATTGTAATTTACAGAGTACATGTAAATGAAAGTTATACTTCGGACAGGTCTACATTGTCTGGTTTTGATTACCACTGATTCTGAAATTATCTAACTGGTTCAATCCTTATTTCTATGATTTGCACTTTCACTACCCACCACCACCATCCCGCTACCCTTTGTCTCTTTCTGCTCGCAACCTATGTTCCTTGAAAAGAATTTATGACTCATTCAAAATAAATGTTTGTTTTTTGAAATCCTATATATAGTTTGGCGCTTTTTCCTGTGTGGTTTCTGGACATATGTCTGCATAAATAGTAATTGAATGCATGCATAAGGAATTTCATTAGGTTATTAAATAAGTGTTGTAGTGTTTCACACAACACAGACTGTACATATTTGAATTTAATTCTTTAAATAATTGGTCTCGGACCATTTTTTCATTCCCATCAATTTGAACCATGACAGGAGGACACTCGGTATATGACACTTTATAGGGAGATGACTTTTTGCTTCTTAGAATTGCCTTCAGAAGACTGTTTGGACATGTTAAGACAAAGGGTTAGCTCAAAGGCACATCACAGTGTAGACAATAATGATCTCAAATCCTTTTTCAAATTCAGTCCTCGGTGGGGGGGGCTTGGTTGACAGATTGATATGTTAAGCAAAGAATCGAGTCCACTGCAAAATGACCTTTCTCTATAACAAGAGGAGACATCTCAAATGTTTCTCAGTTGCAGTCCAAATGGTAAGCACATTGTAAGAACTGGGGTCACCAGTTCCCCGGGGGTTGCCTGGCACGAGCAGGTAGGCACCCGAAAGCTTAGGTGTTTCGTGACTACACAGCACACAAATCCACTGAGACAATAAGTGCACACAAGGACTTAGACCACACCAGTTACGTTTGATTCAAATCAATAAGTTTTTATATAAGATTAGAAGCAGGGTAATCAATAGGCAAGATATCAAGAACTCATTAGTGCATTTCATTAGTTACTGTAGGCATTTCACTCCACTTCTCACCAAGCAAGGGTGAACATCTCCTTAGACCCAGTAGCAGGAATAACCATGCCATTAGCCAGAAGTAAACAGTTCATTTAGCGAGAATAAACATTTCAACAGCACATTTCATTAGGGGAGCAAAGGAAATTTCATCATCAATGCAGCACATCTAGAACTGAAACCACGGCTGTCAAATCATTAGTGCAATTCCAGAATCACTACAGCATTAACTCTTTATGCATTTCATTAGAAGGATAACCGCTGCCTTACTCAGCAGTAACACTTCCTAGCTGCAGGAATAAACCGTGCCTTGAATGAGGGTAAAACATTTCATTAACTGTAGAACATTTCATTAGTCACAGTAACCACTTCCTTTTATTAACCACTGTAGCCCCCTGCGTCTAGACGTTACTCAACATCTCCTCAGGGAGACAAACAGTGCATTAGGCCAGATTATTCATTGTAGGAGCGGAAAGAAATCTTCCACTGAACAGGGCACATCAGCTAATATTATCCCCTCTAGCAAGGGGAGTACTCGTTTTAAGTGGGCAGTCACTGAGCCCTCCCCGAGGATTCACCAATTAACCCAGGGCATCTGCCCAGTTCATAAGCCCTATGGTCACCCCGGCAGGCTCTCGCGGGGAGGGGTGATCTCGGGGCCTCCCCGGGGGTTACCTCTACGTCTTCGGCCCGCTCTGGGCCCTTGTGTAGGCTCAGGGGAGCTGGGGGAAGGCTCCTTCCGTTGGCTTCAGCTGAGGGGAGGGCTCGGGCTTCTCTCGGGGCCCTCCGGGGTGCAATGGCCCGGTCGGGGAAGGTCCCGGGTTGTGGAGCCGGGGGGAGAGCGGTCCTCTCTGAGGCGCTCCCGCAGCCGCCAATGGCTTCGCGGCCTGCGGGGGCGCGACGGCAGGGCCCAATCACGGCACGGCGGGGCGGAGTCTCTTCCGACGCCCCCGTCACGTGATGGTGGTTTGAGGCATTGGGCCTGGTCGGGCCTAACGCGGACTGCAGCGGCGGCCCTCTCCTAGCTCCGAGGGCCGCTGGGAGGATGTCGATGGCCGCAGAGGTCGCACAGCAGGCAGTGGGGCCGCGGCAGTGAAGGGAGCCCGCAACAGCGCTTCTGGGCCTCAGCGCATGGGGGGAAAAAGCGCCACAAGACAGGTCAGCGGCGCTCTCTCTCTCAGGGCCTGGCGCGATGCGGCAGGCTGGCGCTGGGTGACATGGGGACTTCCACCACCCGGTGAGTGCAGCGCGCTAGCCGACAGGGGGCGGCGGAAGCGACAGGGCCTCGAGGTACCGGCACAGCGCTAGACCGCGCAGCAATAGTACTGGGCTCTCGGGGGTACAGCGCTTGACATACGGCAGCACAATCAGCTCCGGGAGCCAGCGCTTGGTCAGGGAAGCGCTTGGTGAAACACGATGTGGGGGCACACCCAGCAGTTCGGCAGGGCACAGAGCAAGAGCGCTTTTCAGGTCAGGAGGTTGAAGCATCTCAGACAGTTCAATCAGGGGGGGTTAGTGCAGAGATGAGAGAGCGCTTGGCAGGCAGTCCAGGGCCACAGGTTGAGCTGGGGAATGTGTGATGGGGGTGGGGGTGGCAGCCCCAGTACCTGGTTGGTCCCCCAGTAGTCCTGGTTGCACAAGAAAGGGGTCTTCTTCTTGGCGCTTGATGGTTCCTGCGCCCTTTGTAGATAGCAGTTTCTTGAGGGGGGGTGAGTTGGAGGCTTGTCAGCAGGTCACTTCAGATGGTCCCTGAGTTCCCCTCCCACCGGGCCAGATCAGTGGGCTAGTTCAGGGTTCCTCATTCTACTTGGAAGGCAGCACCTAAGCCCTGTCACTCCCAGTGGCATAGGCCCCTGGCTAGGCCCTACCGCCTAAGTCTCCTGCGTGGGTCCCCCAGGTCAGCGATGCCCCAACTGACTAAAAAGTTTCCCTCCCTTCCTTATATATGCCCACTCTCTAAGGCGGCAAAAATAGGCTCCGCCTCTGTTCTGGAAGGTTCCAGGAGCTTCCCTACTCTAACTATGGGCAGGCTGGAATGGCAACAATGTTTAAGGGTTCCAGCCAGCTCCTGGCAACTAGGGTGCTACACAAAAAGACCACGCTGCAGTAGCAGGGGCCAGTGGCAGCCATGTTTGAAGTAGAGAGCACCTGCACCTTAGCATTGATTGGCAATGGGAAGGTGCCCGGAGACCTAAGGGCCAACAAAAAGAAGGTGGGAAAAATAAGGCAAGGGCGAAAAAAATAGGGAAAGACCACCCTAGGGCTGACAGGTATAACACACATGTTATGCAAAGAACATACCACATTCTAATATGGCTGCCCTGTAGGGAAAGGTGAGTTGTACTGTATGTGGCTTAGTTGTGTGGACATGGAAAGCTGCCTCCATTTTCTTAAAGTTTGAAAAATGGCTGCCTGCACAAAAGAAGAATGCAGAGGTAACCTGCTAACTGGCTGCCCTTGATCGACCTATGACCCTGCTCGCAGGCAGGTCGCTCCCCACGTTGCTTCACAGCTCTGCCTGCATTGTTTTTGCCTGATCTTGTATTTTTCCCCTGTGCCTAACTTGCTTTCTTGCCCAGACCTGTTTTTATTCCTCTGTGCCTGTACTTGTTTTCTTGCCTAAACTTGTTTTTCCTTCCTGTGCCCTGTTCTCCCGCGTCCCCGCCCATTTTTCCTGCCGCTGTGTCACTGCGGCCCCGCCCACCTGCAATCCCAATCGCCGCCCCGCTCCCGCCTCCCAGCTGCTCCTCCCTCCCACATCCCCTCATATGGAAGCTGCGCAGCGGTGAAAGGAGCGACCTATGACCCTGCTCGCAGGCAGGTCGCTCCCCACGCTGCTGCACAGCTCTGCCTGCATTGTTTTTGCCTAATCTTGTATTTTTCCCCTGTGCCTAACTTGCTTTCTTGCCCAGACTTGTTTTTATTCCCCTGTGCCTGTACTTGCTTTCTTGCCCAGACTTGTTTTTATTCCCCTGTGCCTGTACTTGCTTTCTTGCCCAGACTTGTTTTTATTCCCCTGTGCCTGTACTTGCTGTCTTGCCCAGACTTGTTTTTATTCCCCTGTGCCTGTACTTGCTTTCTTGCCCAGACTTGTTTTTTGTTCCCCTGTGCCTAACTTGCTTTCTTGCCCAGACTTGTTTTTATTCCTCTGTGCCTGTACTTGTTTTCTTGCCTAAACTTGTTTTTCCTTCCTGTGCCCAGTTCTCCTGCGTCCCCCGCCTGTTTTTCCCGCCGCTGCGTCCCTGCGGCCCCGCCCACCTGCAATCCCATTCGCCGCCCGCTCCCACCTCCCAGCTGCTCCTCCCTCCCACATCCCCTCATATGGAAGCCGCTACGTGGCCGCTGCGTGGCCGTGCTCAGCGGGCGCGCTGCTGGCGCACCTAAGGCAAGCCTGTTTGTGCCCGTCCGTGCCTGGACCGCGTCCATCGCCAGGACCTCTGGACACCACGAAAGCCACGACGCACGACACCGCTACGATGCCAGAACCCTCCATGCACTCAACACCGGACGATCACACACCTGCTTCCTGGCCGCCCCAAAGCGCACCCACTGAGCTTTCACCTGCCGGAACTGCAGCTTCACAAGTATCCGCCCCACCATGCTGCCGACCAGGAAAGAACCCAACCACCGCAGATGCATCCTTCTCAACACCCGCTCCGCCCGAAAACATGCCATTGAACTCTGGGACCTACTCGACTCAACCTCCCCAGATGTCGCCTTCCTGACGGAGACCTGGCTGAACCACGCCTCGGCACCCGACATAGCCATAGCCGTCCCGGAAGGCTACAAGATCACCCGCAAGGACCGCACCAACAGAGCGGGAGGAGAAATCGCCATCGTCCACAGGAACACTCTCAGAGTCTCGACCAACACCGATGACACCCTCCACACCGCCGAACACCTGCACTTCCAGATCCACACCGACCCCAACACCACCCTCAGAGGAACCCTCATCTACAGACCGCCCGGACCCCGACCACAGTTCACCGACTCCATCGCCGACTTCGTCAGTACATACGCCCTAGCCTCCATGGACTACATCATCCTCGGGGACCTGAACTTCCACCTCGAGAACTATGACGACACCAACTCCGCTACCCTGATTGACAACCTAGCCAACCTCGGACTCAGACAACTCGTCACAACACCCACCCACTCCGCCGGTCACACGCTTGACCCCATCTTCTCCGCAAGCCCCCACGTCTCCTTCAACTATACCACCGAACTCCACTGGACCGACCACCGCTGCATCCACTTCACCTTCAAGAAACCCACCACGCACCACCGCACCCAACAGATGCCTCACCGCTGCTGGAGCAAAGTCACCGAAGACCAGCTAAGCACTACCCTCGCCCAGAGCCCACCCGCCGACCATACCGACCCCAACACCGCCGCCCGCAACCTCAGACAGTGGATCAACGACTGCGTCAACACCCTCGCCCCGATCAAGAAACCCTCCAACAATCATACCAACAAGAAAGCCAGCTGGTTCACTGAAGACCTCCGGGCCTCCAAGCAAACCTGCCGAAAGCTGGAGAAGATCTGGCTCTGTGAACGAACACCGGACAGCCACGCCGCCCTTCAAAAACCGCCTAGACAACAACGCGCACAACAGCAAAGAGCTATTCAACATTGTGAAGGAACTCTCCAACACCAACGACATTCCACCCTCGCAAGACCTGTGCAACTCGCTGGCCACCTTCTTTCACCCCAAGATCACAGACATCCACGACAGTTTCAATGCCACAAGCTTTATGAATTTATATGGATTTACGAGCTTGATATATTTCACGATGTGAATTTCAACATTGAGAATTGATTAAATAAATCAAATGATAATTTGAATTTGATGAACTTTATTCTTTGAAGACTTTGACAATTATTGGTTTAACATGATTTGCAACATGAGATAGATCGCAGTGTCGATCCAACACAGCAGCGCCTGCTCTACTGGACCAACATCAACGACGATGACACCATGAAGATCATCAACACCATCCACTCCGGATCTCCGTCAGATCCATGCCCTCACCACATCTTCAACAAAGCCAGCACATCCATTGCACCCCATCTTCGGAAAGTCATCAACACCTCCTTCGAGACAGTAACCTTCCCGGAGAGCTGGAAGCACGCCGAGATCAACGCCTTACTCAAGAAACCCAAGGCGGACCCCAAGGATCTCAAGAACTTCCGACCCATCTCCCTGCTCCCGTTCCGTTCCCGGCAAAGCTCATCGAGAAGACCGCCAACAAACAACTGACCCGCTACCTCGAGGAGAACAACATCCTGGAACCTTCCCAGTCCGGGTTCCGCAGCAACCACAGCACTGAGACTGCCCTCATCGCCGCCACCGATGACATCAAGTCCCTGCTGGACAACGGAGAAACGGCTGCCCTCATCCTCCTGGACCTGTCAGCCGCCTTCGACACGGTCTGTCACCACACACTACGAACACGCCTCCACAACGCTGGGATCCAAGAGAAGTCCCAGGACTGGACCACCTCCTTCCTCTCCGGCAGAACACAGAGCATCCGCCTTCCCCACCTTCCGCTCCGAAGCCACCAAGATCATCTGCGGCGTACCCCAGGGCTCATCCCTCAGCCCAACCCTGTTTAACATCTACATGGCACCGCTCGCCCACGTCGCCCGTCGGCACGACCTCAACATCCTCTCCTATGCCGATGACACCCAGCTGATACTCTCTCTCACCAAAGACCCCCACACTGCCAAAACCAACCTTCACGAAGGAATGAAGGCCGTTGCTTGAATGGATGAGGAACAGCCAACTGAAGCTGAACTCCGACAAGACGGAGGTCCTCATCCTCAGATCTTACCCTTCGGCCTGGGACGACTCCTGGTGGCCGACCGCACTGGGAACCGCTCCAACACCCAACGACCAAGCACGCAACCTAGGTGTCATCCTCGACTCCACCCTCTCCATGACTAATTTTATTTATTTATTTGTTAGATTTATAATGTGCATGGCTGCCCCAGCAACGGAGCGTCCCAGCGCAGGTCCCTTAACAGGTCAACGCAGTCTCCTCCTCCTGCTTCAACACTCTCCGCATGCTCCGTAGGATCTACAAGTGGATCTCCGCTGAAACGAGAAGAACAGTCACCCAGGCCCTTGTCAGCAGCAGGTTGGACTATGGAAACGCCCTCTACGCAGGAGCCTCGGCCAATCTCCTGAGATGGCTCCAACGCATCCAGAACGCCTCTGCACGCCTGATCCTCGACATCCCTCACCGCAGCCACATCACACCCCACCTGAGAGACCTGCACTGGCTCCCGGTCAACAAGAGGATAACCTTCAAGCTCCTCACCCACGCACACAAGGCACTCCACAACACCGGACCAACATACCTCAACAGACGACTCAGCTTCTACACCCCCACCCGCCAGCTCCGCTCCGCCGACCTCACAGTCGCTACAGTCCCCCGCTTCGAAGAGCGACCTCGGGCGGCAGATCGTTCTCCCACCTCGCCGCCAAGACCTGGAACACCCTCCCCATCCACCTACGGCAGACCAAAGACCTGCTGACCTTCAGAAAACTCCTCAAGACCTGGCTTTTAGAGCAGTAGCAGCATTCCCCACCCCAGCGCCTTGAGACCCTCACGGGTGAGTAGTGCGTTTTACAAATGATATGATTGATTGATTATTAGAGAAGTTTGTCTCACAAAAGTAGGAAGCTGAGATTGGTGGGACAAGAAGGGGTCAAACACTGGAACGTTTCACCACGCCGTCAGATGCCTGGTGGAGAAGGCAGGTAGTAAAAGGTTCCAGCGTGAAATTTCAGTGTTCTTTGTCTAATTTCCTTTTTTATTGAATTATTTTACGCCGTGTTGGGAGGCTGTGCTTTGGCGTGAAGCACCAGTTATGCCTGAAGTGTTGGTGCTGTGATATTGAGTGCATTGTTTCAGTTTTTTCTTTAGGCTTGGTTTGTTCGAGTTTTCGGCTATATCACAGTTTCGGGGTACCGAATGCATTGTCACTCAGTGTTGATATGTTTACCTGTGTTCTGTTCATTGCGGCGTGTTGTAATCTTGAGCTACCGTCTGCATTAACTCATGTTCATTTAAGGGTTTGCTCAGTATTGTGTTGTCACAATCTTGTTCATTGTTTAAGTGTGAGGTTCTTGGGGTACACTAGTCATTAACCCAAGTTCTCTCTCTGTTTCACTCAGTGTTGAAGTGTCATAATAATGGGGTACAGTATATATTAACTACATTTCTCTCTGGTGCTGTTCAGTGTTTGGGTATTTCAGTTTTGTTGTGCATGAGCATGTGTGGTGTACTCCATTTGTGACGACTCACTGTTGTGGCTTTGTATGCATTTACTAACCCTGGTTTGCTGTACATTACTACCACTCTTTCAGGGTCTTTCCATGCTGAGGTGTTACAGATTTGGGGTCTTGTGTATATTAACCCAGTGTTGGCTCATGTTCATTTTTGGGTGTTTCAGTTTTGGGGTACCGTGTTTTGCTGATTGTTTGGGGTCTGTGTCTGGGGTACAGTGTTCACTCAGTGTGGTTCTTTGGCGTCTTCATGGTGGGGTGCTGCAGAGTTGGGGTCCTGTATACATGAATCCCTGTTCTGCTGATTGTTTGGGGTCTGTGTCTGGGGTACAGTGTTCACTCAGTGTGGTTCTTTGGTGTCTTCCTGATGGGGTGTTGCAGAGTTGGGGTCCTGTATACATGAATCCCTGTTCTGTTGATTGTTTGGGGTCTGTGTCTTGGGTACAGTGTTCACTCAGTGTGGTTCTTTAGTGTCTTCCTGATGGGGTGCTGCAGAGTTGGGGTCCTGTATACATGAATCCCTGTACTGTTGATTGTTTGGGGTCTGTGTCTTGGCTACAGTGTTCACTCAGTGTGGTTCTTTGGTGTCTTCCTGATGGGGTGCTGCAGAGTTGGGGTCCTGTATACATGAATCCCTGTTCTGTTGATTGTTTGGGGTCTGTGTCTGGGGTACAGTGTTCACTCAGTGTGGTTCTTTGGTGTCTTCATGCTGGGGTGTTGCAGAGTTGGGGTCCTGTATACATGAATCCCTGTTCTGTTGATTGTTTGGGTTCTGTGTCTTGGGTTTAGTGTTCACTCAGTGTGGTTCTTTTGTGTCTTCCTGATGGGGTGTTGCGGAGTTGGGGTCCTGTATACATGAATCTCTGTTCTGATTGTTTGCAGTCTGTGTCTTGGGTATAGTGTTCACTCAGTGTGGTTCTTTGGTGTCTTCCTGATGGGGTGCTGCAGAGTTGGGGTCCTGTATACATGAATCCCTGTTCTGTTGATTGTTTGGGGTCTGTGTCTTGGGTTTAGTGTTCACTCAGTGTGGTTCTTTGGTGTCTTCCTGATGGGGTCTTGCAGAGTGGGGGTCCTGTATACATGAATCCCTGTTCTGTTGATTGTTTGGGGTCTGTGTCTTGGGTACAGTGTTCACTCAGTGTGGTTCTTTGGTGTCTTCATGATGGGGTCCTGCAGAGCTGGGGTCCTGTATACATGAATCCCTGTTCTGCTGATTGTTTGGGGTCTGTGTCTTGGGTACAGTGTTCACTCAGTGTGGTTCTTTGGTGTCTTCATGCTGGGGTGTTGCAGAGTTGGGGTCCTGTATACATGAATCCCTGTTCTGTTGATTGTTTGGGGTCTGTGTCTTGGGTTTAGTGTTCACTCAGTGTGGTTCTTTGGTGTCTTCATGATGGGGTGCTGCAGAGCTGGGGTCCTGTATACATGAATCCCAGTTCTGTTGATTGTTTGGGGTCTGTGTCTTGGGTTTAGTGTTCACTCAGTGTGGTTCTTTGGTGTCTTCATGATGGGGTGCTGCAGAGCTGGGGTCCTGTATACATGAATCCCAGTTCTGTTGATTGTTTGGGGTCTGTGTCTTGGGTACAGTGTTCACTCAGTGTGGTTCTTTGCTGTCTTCATGATGGGGTCCTGCAGAGCTGGGGTCCTGTATACATGAATCCCTGTTCTGTTGATTGTTTGGGGTCTGTGTCTTGGGTTTAGTGTTCACTCAGTGTGGTTCGTTGGTGTCTTCCTGATGGGGTCCTGCAGAGCTGGGGTCCTGTATACATGAATCCCTGTTCTGTTGATTGTTTGGGGTCTGTGTCTTGGGTTTAGTGTTCACTCAGTGTGGTTCTTTGGTGTCTTCATGATGGGGTCCTGCAGAGCTGGGGTCCCGTATACATGAATCCCTGTTCTGTTGATTGTTTGGGGTCTGTGTCTTGGGTACAGTGTTCACTCAGTGTGGTTCTTTGGTGTCTTCACGATGGGGTGTTGCAGGGTTGGGGTCCTGTATACATGAATCCCTGATCTGTTGATTGTTTGAGGTCTGTGTCTTGGGTTTAGTGTTCGGACCCGGAAGTGGGTGCCGAAGAGGTAGGGTCGGAGCTTCTTGAGGGCCCACACCACGGCGAAGGCTTCCCTCTCGATGGTGCTCCAGCATTGCTCTCTCGCCAGCAGGCGTCGGCTGATGAAGGCCACAGGCTGGTCGATTCCTTCGGGGTTGACTTGGGACAGGACCGCCCCGATGCCGTGCTCCGAGGCGTCGGTCTGGACTACAAACTCTCTGCTGTAGTCGGGGGCCTGGAGCACAGGGGCGGTGCACATGGCAGTCTTTAGAGTCTCAAAGGCCGTTTGGCACGCAGGGGTCCAGTGCACCCTCTTTGGTAGCTTCTTGGAGGTCAGTTCGGTCAGGGGCACCACAATGCTCCCGTAGTCTTTTATAAACCGCCGATAATATCCAGTGAGCCCCAGGAAGGCTCGGACGGCGGTCTGGGTGACTGGGGGCTCCCAGTCCCGGATGGCGTCTATCTTTGGTTGGAGGGGAGCCACGTGGCCGCTCCCCACTTGGTGTCCCAGATAGGTCACAGTCCCTTGGCCTATCTGGCACTTACTGGCTTTGATGGTGAGTCCGGCCCGCCGAAGGGCCGTCAGGACCGTCCAGAGGTGGGTCAGGTGCTCACCCCAGTGAAGGCTGTACACAGCAATGTCATCGAGATAGGCAGCGCTGTACTCCTCTAGTCCGGCCAGCACCTGGTTCACGAGCCTCTGGAAGGTTGCTGGTGCGTTCTTCATGCCGAAGGGCATCACCTTGAAGTGATAGTGGCCATCGGGGGTCGAGAAGGCTGATCGTTCTTGTGCACCCGGGGTGAGGCCGATCTGCCAATACCCCGCCGTGAGATCGAAGGTGCTGAGGAATTTGGCAGCTCCTAAGCGATCGATTAGTTCATCTGCCCTGGGGATAGGATGGGCGTCGGTTCTGGTGACTGCATTCAGTCCCCGGTAATCAACACAAAACCGGAGCTCCGGAGTTGTCCCGGGGGCGGCGGCTTTAGGGACCAGGACAACGGGACTGGCCCAGGGACTGTTGGAGGGTTCGACTACCCCCAGAGCTAACATCTTGGCCACTTCTGTTTGGATGCAGGCCCGAACCCGGTCGGGTACTCGAAAAGCTCGGTGTTTCACAGGCGGGCTGTCTCCGGTGTCCACATCGTGGACACACCACCGGGTGACCCCCGGAGTGAGGGAAAACAGATCCGCAAACTGCCCCAGCAGCTTCCGGCAGTCTTGTTGCTGCTCTGGGGTCAGGGTAGAGGAGAGCCGGACCCCTTCGAAGGAGCCGTCTTTCTCGGTGGTGCTGAGGAGATCCGGTAGTGGCTCGGAGTCGTCTTCAGCTCCGTCATCGGTCGCCAGCAGCAGACTTAGTTCAGTGCGTGCAAAGTGCGGCTTGAGTCGGTTAGCGTGGAGAACCCGGAGGGGGTTCCTGGGGGATTCCATGGACACTAAGTAGGTGACGGGGCTCTTGCGCTCCACCACCTTGAAGGGCCCCGTCCACTTGTCCTGGAGGGCACAAGGTTCGACCGGGGACATGACCCAGACCTGCTGGCCCGGCTCGAATTCGATGGACGAGGCGTTCTGGTCATACCAGCGTTTCATCTCTTCCTGACTAGCCTCCAGGTTGTCCTCGGCAAGTCCCCGAAACTTCCGAGTCTGATTGCGTAGGGTCAGGAGGTACCGGTAGACATCAGGTGGGGCATCTCGGACTGCCGTCTCCCAGCCTTCCTTGACCAGGCTGAGGGGGCCTCGGACCGGGTGCCCGTACAAGAGTTCGAAAGGGCTGAACCCCAGGGACTTCTGGGGTACCTCTCGGTAGGCGAACAGGAGGCAAGGCAGTAGGACATCCCATTTGCGCCGGAGGGGCTCCTCTAGGCCCTTGATCATCCCCTTCAGTGTCCTGTTGAATCGTTCGACTAGTCCATTTCCTTGGGGATGATACGGAGTGGTGAACTTATAGGCGACCCCGCACTGCTGCCAGAGGGACCGCATATGCTTCGAGATAAAGTTGGAGCCCCGATCACTCACGACTTCCCGAGGGAAGCCGACTCGGGAGAAGATGCTCATGAGGGCTCGGCCCACCACGGGGGCCGTGATGGTTCGGAGGGGGATGGCCTGGGGATAGCGGGTAGCATGATCCACCAGGACGAGGATGAAGCGGTGCCCCTGCGAGGTGCGAGGATCCAGGGGCCCTACGATGTCGATCCCCACTCGCTCGAAGGTTGTGGTGACCACGGGGAAGGGTTGGAGCGGGGCCTTCACCTTCCCCCCGCTCTTTCCGCTGGCTTGACAGGTCGCGCAGGTTCTGCAGTGGTTATGCACATCGTTCCGCATTTTCGGCCAG
Organism: Lissotriton helveticus; assembly: GCF_964261635.1. NCBI lineage: Eukaryota > Metazoa > Chordata > Amphibia > Caudata > Salamandridae > Lissotriton > Lissotriton helveticus. The sequence goes on along the minus strand of NC_136067.1, from coordinate 32,190,728 downwards.
TAGAAATGGGTCACCAGGCGGCTGTAAGTTTTGTCCTGCCCCAGGTGCCCGGCGAGGGGCACATCATGTGCTAAGTTTAGGAGGAAGTCTCTGAATCGGAGGGGCACGACCAGCACCCGGCTGGCCCCTAGTTCGGCAATCTTCTGCTCACTGTAGAGAAGGTCGTTGTCCCAATAGACCCAGTGGGACCCCGCGGGGTCTCCCGTGGCTTGAGTAGTGGCTTGCTGTCGGACCCCCTCAAGAGAGGGGCAGGTTTTCTGCTCCTGCCGGAACTGTTCGCGAGTGGGACCCCCTTCTTAGCGCCATTGCGCGAGTTCGGGGAGGTGTTGGTGTTCGGGGAGATTTTCTTGGTCGGGCTCTTGGGAGCCGTGTTCCAGGCCAGGGTCCTCGGGGATGACGGGTGGCGGCGGTGCGGGCCACTCCGGCTCTTCAGTCGAAGCTTCCCCCGCTGGGGTGGAGGCTCGGGCGGACATGGAACGGGTGGTCGCGCAGACCCACTCGGGAAGGCCTAGCATCCCTAGGTGCTCTCTTCTTTCGACGCCTGCCCAGGGAGAACTTTCCAGGTCGTTCCCAAGGAGGCAGTCCACGGGGGCATCGTCGCGGACAGTCACTTTTAGCATGCCCGACACTCCCCCCCATTCGAAGGGGATGCGGGCCATCTGGCACAAAGTCTCTGAGTTATCTGCGGACCGGACTGGGCACAGGACGTTAGGAAGAATCTGTTCGGAGGTCACCAAATGGCAGCGGACTGCTGTTACACTGGCTCCAGTGTCACGGAGGGCTTCGGTTCGGCGACCATTGATGGTGACCCACTGGCGGTACTTCTGGGTGTTGCCGGGGATCGGGCCTCGGGGGATTAGGTCGTGAGTCCCCAGGCAGGCTAAGGTCATGGCGGCGGGCTCCCACCCGGCCTGCTCGGGGCCGTTGTCCTCTTCCTCACTACCTTCTTCACCCAGGGCCGCGGCCATTATCTGGCGGGCTGGGGGCCCGGTGGTGCCGGGTCGCTGATTCATCGGGCAGAGGGGGTCATTCGCGTAATGACCCTGTCGCTGGCATTTGTGGCACGTAACATTCGGGCGGGGCCCGGGTCTGGCTGGGGGGCCCCCCTCTCTGGCCCCAGGGTGGCGACGTGGAGGCAGGGGATGACCCCTGGGGGGCGTCTCGTCCCCGGCTCTGGCCTACTCTGCCGCCTCGGGGTCGGTGGTTTCCCGGAGATCCCCGGCCGGAGTCTTCCGTCGGACCCCGGGCGACTCGGGTGCTCGCCCATCTATCCGCCTCGACAGCGAGTTTTCGTGGCTCAGTCAGTTTGCTGTCGAGGAGGTGTTGCTGGAGTTCGATGAAGCAGTTATTGGATAGATGTTCCCACAGAATGAGGTCGACCAACTGCTGGTAGGTGGTGACCTGACAGCCCCGAGTCCACCCCTCGAAGGCTCTGCTGTAATAGTTCACGTACTCCACCCACGTGGTACCGGGGATTTTTTTGCAGTCTCGGAATCGCTGCCGGTACATCTCGGGGGTGAGTCTGTAGCGAGTGAGGAGGGCGGTCTTCATGTGCTCGTACGAGGTCATCTCGGCGTCGGGGAGCTCTAGCAGGGCGTCTCTCCCTTCGTTGATAAACTTCCCCCACAGGCCGGCGCCCCAGTCCTTGAGGGGTACTCGATGGGCGGTCATGGCGACCTCGTAGGCTTTGAACCACTGTTGGATGTCGTCGTTCTTATAGTACTCTTTGACGACATCCTTGGGTATGTGCACCTTGGTGTCCCCCGGGGGAGGTGAGGTCTTCCCCCCGGAGCGATCAGTCTCGTTTGCCTTGGCTTTAAATTCCATTTCTTTGAGGACGCGCTCGTGCTCGAGCAGGAGTTTCTTCTCCTCGAGGTCTCTTTGTCTTTGCTTTTCTTCCAGGTCTCCTTCTAGCCGTAGCTGCTCGAGGGCTAACTTCCTTTCTGCCAGTTGGATCTCTCCTTCTTGTCTGAGTCGAACGAGCTCCAATTCGTGGAGCCGGTTCTTCTCTCGTTCTCTGGCATCTTCGTGGGAGAGGCCCGCGTCTGGGTTCGCGGGTCTCCCTCCCGCTGGGTTCGTCGCAGCCTCCGTGCCTCCGTTCGGGCCCGGGTTATCTTCCCTCGGGGGTGGCGCCTCGCCGGCGTCCACCCAGGCCTGCAGGGCCGATTTAAAGTCTTCTTTAGTACTTAAGCCAGTGGTAGCGATGCCTAAGTCCTTGCAGAATTGCTTTAGCTCCTTGTGACTGTAGTCTTCCATTTTCTCTTTCTGGAATTCTGTGCTCATGGTTGCAGTGGTTTTTTCTTGGTAGTGAGCGAATTACTCTCTGTACGATCTGCGTGGGCTCGGATCCCAGCGCTTGCCACCAATGTTAGAAAGGCGTCCCCGGGGGAGGCAGAAGATGTCTGACTGACCACCCCTAGGGCCACCTCTCCGTCGAGGAGTAGCCGAGCGTTTGCTGAGAGGCCTCCTGAATGAGGGTCCTCTCCTAGGATCGTACCGCAGAGTAATCACAACACTACAGATGGACACCACACAAGAAGTTAAGGTCTCAAGCTTTTATAGGGAATAAACGGTTGCTGGTTCTTGGCAGTATGTACAAGCAGATCGAGGGATCTGGAAAGTCTCGTAAAGGGGGGTAAGGTAGCGGGACAGTCTTACTCTGGGCGGAGGAAGGGATACCCTACGCACAGCTCTCAATCCTCGAGCTGGGGGGTTCCGCGATGTTCGGGCCGCGGCAGCGCCAGCAGGCTTGTAAGGTGGTTCAGCGAAGTAGGCCGCGGCAGCGCCAGCAGGCTCTCGGAAGGTTCAGCAAGGTAGGCCGCGGCAGCACCAGCAGGCTCTCGGAAGGTTCAGCAAGGTAGGCCGCGGCAGCGCCAGCAGGCTCTCGGATGGTTCAGCAAGGTAGGCCGCGGCAGCGCCAGCAGGCTCTCTAAAGGGTCAGCAAGGTAGGCCGCGGCAGCGCCAGCAGGCTCTCGGATGGTTCAGCAAGGTAGGCCGCGGCAGCGCCAGCAGGCTTGTAAGGTGGTTCAGCGAAGTAGGCCGCGGCAGCGCCAGAAGGCTCTTGGAAGGTTCAGCAAGGTAGGCCGCGGCAGCACCAGCAGGCTCTCGGATGGTTCAGCAAGGTAGGCCGCGGCAGCGCCAGCAGGCTCTCGGGTGATCGTCGGGTTACGGATGAGTTCGTCTGGTGTCGGCCGTGACAGCGTCAGCAGGGCTTCCAGTCCAGGATACAACTGAAGTCTTAATCCAGGGCTGGCCCAGATATAGGTCTGGAGGTCTTTGAAGTCCGGACCCTCGCGCCTGGGGGTCCGAGGGGCCGGGATGATGGTGTCCAGACACCCAGCAGGGGGGTGGAGCCAGCGCCCAGGGAGGCCGGAGGGCGATCGATACCAGGCGTCCGGGGACGGCTGGAGGCCCATCGAAACTCCCCTTCCTCCGGGATCTGTCGAGTGGCTACTCGACCACCTGGGTAGATCTTGGTGCCTCGATGTCGGGGCTTCGCTGGGGCCTGGGCTGGGGCCGAGGCCACGTGGTTGTGACGTGGCGGGTCCAAGATGGAGTCGGGCACGGCCTCGTGCTGAGGCCGTGATGGGCCTACGCTGGGGTCAGGCCTGCGCTGGTGGACCGGGATGGTAGCCGGCCCTGTGTGGTTGGGGCGTGCAGGATCGGGCCGAAGGGGCCGCCCGAGGTCTGGTGGAGGGCGGATATCGTCCTGGGCCCGCCATGCGGGAGGGGTAGGACCACGCCATGAGGCCGGGTCCAACAGTATACATGAATCCCTGTTCTGCTGATTGATTGGGGTCTGTGTCTTGGGTGCAGTGTTCACTCAGTGTGGTTCTTTGGTGTCTTCCTGATGGGGTGTTGCAGAGTTGGGGTCCTGGATACATGAATCCCTGTTCTGTTGATTGTTTGGGGTCTGTGTCTTGGGTTTAGTGTTCACTCAGTGTTGTTCGTTGGTGTCTTCCTGATGGGGTCCTGCAGAGCTGGGGTCCTGTATACATGAATCCCTGTTCTGCTGATTGTTTGGGGTCTGTGTCTTGGGTACAGTGTTCACTCAGTGTGGTTCTTTGGTGTCTTCATGATGGGGTGTTGCAGAGCTGGGGTCCTGTATACATGAATCCCTGTTCTGTTGATTGTTTGGGGTCTGTGTCTTGGCTACAGTGTTCACTCAGTGTGGTTCTTTAGTGTCTTCCTGATGGGGTGTTGCAGAGTGGGGGTCCTGTATACATGAATCCCTGTTCTGTTGATTGTTCGGGGTCTGTGTCTTGGGTTTAGTGTTCACTCAGTGTGGTTCGTTGGTGTCTTCCTGATGGGGTCCTGCAGAGCTGGGGTCCTGTATACATGAATCCCTGTTCTGCTGATTGTTTGGGGTCTGTGTCTTGGGTGCAGTGCTCACTCAGTGTGGTTCTTTGGTGTCGTCCTGATGGGGTGCTGCAGAGTTGGGGTCCTGTATACATGAATCCCTGTACTGTTGATTGTTTGGGGTCTGTGTCTTGGCTACAGTGTTCACTCAGTGTGGTTCTTTAGTGTCTTCCTGATGGGGTGTTGCAGAGTTGGGGTCCTGTATACATGAATCCCTGTACTGTTGATTCTTTGGGGTCTGTGTCTTGGGTTTAGTGTTCACTCAGTGCGGTTCTTTGGTGTCTTCATGATGGGGTGTTGCGGAGTTAGGGTCCTGTATACATGATTCCCTGTTCTGTTGATTGTTTGGGGTCTGTGTCTTGGGTGCAGTGTTCACTCAGTGTGGTTCGTTGGTGTCTTCCTGATGGGGTGTTGCAGAGTGGGGGTCCTGTATACATGAATCCCTGTTCTGTTGATTGTTTGGGGTCTGTGTCTTGGGTGCAGTGTTCACTCAGTGTGGTTCGTTGGTGTCTTCCTGATGGGGTGCTGCAGAGTTGGGGTCCTGTATACATGAATCCCTGTTCTGTTGATTGTTTGGGGTCTGTGTCTTGGGTTTAGTGTTCACTCAGTGTGGTTCTTTGGTGTCTTCCTGATGGGGTGTTTCATGGTTGGGGCCCTGTATACATGAATCCCTGTTCTGTTGATTGTTTGGGGTCTGTGTCTTGGGTACAGTGTTCACTCAGTGTGGTTCTTTTGTGTCTTCCTGATGGGGTGCTGCAGAGTTGGGGTCCTGTATACATGAATCCCTGTTCTGCTGATTGTTTGGGGTCTGTGTCTTGGGTACAGTGTTCACTCAGTGTGGTTCTTTGGTGTCTTCCTGATGGGGTGCTGCAGAGTTGGGGTCCTGTATACATGAATCCCTGTTCTGTTGATTGTTTGGGGTCTGTGTCTTGGGTGCAGTGTTCACTCAGTGTGGTTCGTTGGTGTCTTCCTGATGGGGTGCTGCAGAGTTGGGGTCCTGTATACATGAATCCCTGTTCTGCTGATTGTTTGGGGTCTGTGTCTTGGGTACAGTGTTCACTCATTGTGGTTCTTTGGTGTCTTCCTGATGGGGTGCTGCAGAGTTGGGGTCCTGTATACATGAATCCCTGTTCTGCTGATTGTTTGGGGTCTGTGTCTTGGGTACAGTGTTCACTCAGTGTGGTTCTTTTGTGTCTTCCTGATGGGGTGCTGCAGAGTTGGGGTCCTGTATACATGAATCCCTGTTCTGCTGATTGTTTGGGGTCTGTGTCTTGGGTACAGTGTTCACTCAGTGTGGTTCTTTGGTGTCTTCCTGATGGGGTGCTGCAGAGTTGGGGTCCTGTATACATGAATCCCTGTTCTGTTGATTGTTTGGGGTCTGTGTCTTGGGTGCAGTGTTCACTCAGTGTGGTTCGTTGGTGTCTTCCTGATGGGGTGTTGCAGAGTGGGGGTCCTGTATACATGAATCCCTATTCTGTTGATTGTTTGGGGTCTGTGTCTTGGGTGCAGTGTTCACTCAGTGTGGTTCGTTGGTGTCTTCCTGATGGGGTGTTGCAGAGTTGGGGTCTTGTATACATGAATCCCCGTTCTGTTGATTGTTTGGGGTCTGTGTCTGGGGTACAGTGTTCACTCAGTGTGGTTCTTTAGTGTCTTCCTGATGGGGTGCTGCAGAGCTGGGGTCCTCTATACATGAATCCCTGTTCTGCTGATTGTTTGGGGTCTGTGTCTTGGGTACAGTGTTCACTCAGTGTGGTTCTTTGGTGTCTTCCTGATGGGGTGTTGTAGGGTTGGGGTCCTGTATACATGAATCCCTGTTCTGCTGATTGTTTGGGGTCTGTGTCTTGGGTGCAGTGTTCACTCAGTGTGGTTCGTTGGTGTCTTCCTGATGGGGTGTTGCAGAGTGGGGGTCCTGTATACATGAATCCCTGTTCTGTTGATTGTTTGGGGTCTGTGTCTTGGGTTCAGTGTTCACTCAGTGGGGTTCTTTGTTGTCTTCATGATGGGGTGTTGCAGAGTTGGGGTCCTGTATACATGAATCCCTGTTCTGTTGATTGTTTGGGGTCTGTGTCTTGGGTTCAGTGTTCACTCAGTGGGGTTCTTTGGTGTCTTCCTGATGGGGTGTCAATAAAGGAGTACACCAAGGCTTACCTCTGTTCTCTGGCTCCTCACTGTCCACGTGCCTTTACTTTGGATACAGTATGGAGTACCTCTTGCTCTTGTTTTTTCTCACTATAGTAGTATCTTCAGTCTGGGAGTCAGTATAACCTCGGCTCTCTCTTTCCCCTGCAGGATTCCTCAGAAGCTACGCGTGCTGGGGAGCCTCGTCGGCATCCTGGTGCTGTTCATGCTCACTACGCTGTTTGTGAAGATCTCCTTTACGCCGCTCACCTTCTTCGCTCTCACCATGGTAAAAATCGTCTTCATCAACTGTAAGTCCCACAGTGTCTTCAACACAAATGTTATTGCTGATGTCATTGACCGCACTACTGCCCCAAGGCTGGGGTGGTTACAGACCCTGCCCACTGTGTGACTGATTGCAGGGCAGAGATGTGTGTGGCTTCAGAGCCCTTTGATGGCTCAGGATTGGGCTTGTGAGACGGAGCTTTGTACTTTCGGGAAATAATGGTCATTCAGGGGAACGGGCCTTGTACCTTTAGAAATGGATGTATGAGCCGGGTGTAAAGCACTGTTGACTTTTAGAAAAGGGTGGATGTGTCTGAGGCAAAGAGCTGTTCCCCTCAGAAATGGAGGATGAGCAGGAGGTTAAGTGCTCTGTACCTTTAGAGATGGAAGGTGGAGGCAGGAATAAAGAACTGTTCACCTTTAAAATAAGGCTGGCACGTTTTTACAGTGACCAGCCCCCCAATCTATACTGCATAAGGCCATAGCTATGTCTATGAGAATAGCAGAAACCGTTGAGATATTATTTTGGTAATTTATTTTAATATTTCTCACAAACCCAATTCAATGGTGAAGTTGAATATTTGATTAATATACAGGAAAAGTAACATTTGAATGGTTAGACTTTGCCTGGCTGAAGGATGGGTGAGTGGGTTCTTGGTCCCTCTGCCAAATCTGAGCCATCCATGCATATGGAAGGTTCACAATTATCACAGGATGTAGAGCATTAGGAAAGGATGTACTGAACATTCTGAGTTTGGGATGCAGACCCGCTGCCCTACACGTAGGGCCTCAGGGACCACCTGTAAGGGCTTATTGTGTGAGTAATGATGCAGAGACACAGAACCCATCATCCCTATGGCTGGTGGTTTTAGCATACTACAGATTGTGAGTCTGTCGTTGCTAGAGATGAATGGCTGGCACTTGGTGCCGGGACACGTAGCCCGTACCCTATAAATGCTTCTGCCTCGTATGGATGTTCTGATTTATGGGTATTGTATTTGATGAGTTACTTGTAATCTTGGGTCTCCATCAACGTAATCTTCATTACTTTCTTTAGGACTAGTATATATATATATCCACAAGCATTGCGTCTGTAAGTACTTAAAAAATATATATAAATTGCCTGCTTTAAAAAAAAAACTGAGAGATCGTATTATGAAAAGCAGGTGGGCTGTTTTAGCCATATTTCAATTACCCCCTTAAAAAGAAAAACTAAAAAAATAGGAACAGACCAGCAGATTCTGCTTAGAGTGGGGTTTGTCACTGTCTTTTTAGGCACAGGATGAAAGGAATCTGTACCAGGGCCCCAAAGGTAAGTTACTTTTGACATCTGTCTTAGAGAAGGATTCCTAATTATCATCTTTGTGTTAATTTGTGTGCAGTTGCTGAAGGGGGACTGGGATGATATGTATTGTCTGTCAATTTAATTACTGGGTCTCAAGGTTTCCGACACCCCTCGCACTCTGAGTTTAGGATGCGATGCAGTACCGAATCCGCCCTTCCAGGAGTCGCGTAGCATCTTAGATGGCTCTTGGATGGAGGTGAGATGGCCGCACTGATCCTTCTTGATCTCAACGTGGCCTTTGATACTGAGTCGCATGACGCTCTCTTGGAGAGGCTGGCCGTCCTGGGACTCCAAGGGACAGTCCTTTCATGGATGAAATCCTTTTTAAAGGATCGCTCGTTTCAGGTGATCTCAGCCAGTAGCTCCTCCTTGCGATGCGCCCTTACTTCTTTAGTTCCTCAAGGTTCGGCCCTAAGTCCGGCACTCTTTAACTACATGCGCGCTGCGGGTTTTCCCGCTGTGCGCTGACATTTGCGAAAACCTGCGTATCATGACGAGCTGAGCTCGTCATGAGCGTACGACAGGCGTAACTCCATGAGCGTCGAAGGGGTTAACATCAATGTGCTCCCTCTGGCGGACTTAGTGGAAAGCTGTGGACTCATCTTATTTTCATATGCAGACCACGTGTAGAATATTTTCTCCCTGTCGTCTGCTCAGAAAAACAACTCCGAAGCATTGAACTCATGCCTGGGGTGGATGAACAGCTAGTCACTGAAACTAAAAAGAGACAAGCCCGACGTTCCGGTACTGGGAAGGGATGCGTCAATTTGGGGTCCCCAGCACTGCCTGGAATTTTTAGGTCCTCTTCCGGAGCCCGTTCCCAAGGATAAGATCCTTGGCTTCCTGTTGGGTAATAAGCTATCCATGAGGCCGCAGGTGGCTGCCACCTGTTTTGTTGTCCTGAAATGGCTGCGGAAAAACATCTGGCTTCTGCCATTCGCAGCACAAACTTTGGTAATCCAGTCACTTAACTCTGTCAAGACCTCTATAACGTGCTTTATCTGGAGGCAGACAAAGCTTCCATTCGACGGTTATAAGTGGCCCAGAATTCAGCAACCAGAATGCTCTACAGACTTCCAAAAAGCACTTCAAGCTCGCACCTCCTCCGGGAACTCCACTGGCTTAAGGTGGAGAAACGAATCCACTTTAAAACCCTGTGCTATAAGCACAGAGCCATATCAGGGATTGCCCGAAGGTATCCGCTTGAATTTGCTGGACCGTACCACCCACCCCGTCCCCTGTGCTCCAGTGGACGTGCCCTCTGCGTTGTTCCGAGAGTGAAACGGACTCGTTGGAGGACGGTCCTTTGCACATCAGGGCCCCAAGCTGTGGAACCCCTAAACATTGTTGCCATACCAGCCTGCCTTGCCTGCCCATAGCTAGACTAGGGAAGCTCCTGGAACCTTCTAGAATAGGGGCGGAGCCTGTTTTTGCCGCCTTAGAGGGTGGTCACCTGACCTGGGCATATATAAAGAAAAGGAGGGAAAGTTTACAGTCAGTTGGGGCATCACTGACCTGGGGGACCCTCTGCAGGAGACTTCGGCGGTAGGGCCTAGTCAGGAACCTATACCACTGGGGTTGACAGGGTTTAGGCGCTGCCCACCAAGCTGTGTGCCCTCCCAGAAACTTTGAGAAGCTTAAGACCACCTGGCTGTTTTGAGCTAATGTAACTTGGACACCCCCGACCTGCCATGTAAGTGCCTGAAAACCCCAAATGGGTAGCTGACTACTTTTAAAATGTTTTAATGATAATAATAATGGAAAATTAAGGTTCCAAGTGAGTAACTTTAGGTCATCATTTACAAGATCTTTATTACATCTACAAAGGACTGAATAGAATCGCAGAGTCTTGTCTCCAACATTATTGCAAATGGTTTTCATCTGATTTGAAAGTCAAGCAATATTTTTGTGTTATTGAGGGTGTTTCCAAGCAATGCTGTCAGCATCAGTGTCTACTAGTGATTGCAGGTATGTGAAAGACTTATTACAACTCAAAAAATAAATTCATCACAGATGGCTTGTTCTCGAATAATATCCTCCCTAAAAGAGCTTTTAAATGGAATCAGATGTATGACTTGGCCAGTTCCAAAGGTGTTTCTGCAAAAGAAATATTAATATGACACTAAACATTCTTATGTCAGAACTGGCTAAGAATCCCTTGAGAGTATTTCTTGGCTAGCCGGGCGCATTTTTTAACACGTCTTCCATGTACTGGTGCTCGTATCTGCATTGCTTGAGCCCCCCTAGCAAAGTTGTGCAAAGATTTAGGCTCAGTCACTTCACTGTGTTTTTAGGGCATTTTGTCAACGGCATGCTAGCCTTCTTTTAACCCCTTCCATGCTCATGACGAGCTGAGCTCGTCATGGCATATACCTCTCAGGTGCTCATGACGAGCTGAGCTCGTCATGACCGCACCCGTTTTCGTTGCTGTCCAGCACAGCAGGGGAAACTACCAAGCAGCGATGTGGTTAATGCTAAGGTACATGGATCTTATGACGAACAGTCAGACCTTGAGTGTATTGTGCCCCAAAGTGAAAGAGTTACGAAGTCGGCAAAAGAAAAGAAATCCAAATCTACTTAACTGGTGAAGCCAAAATCTTCAAGTAAGCATAAAAGGTCGCACAAGGACAAACGCTTCACACCGAAGAAAACGTCAGTCAAGGAGGCTGATGAACAATCTCATCTTACTGTGTCCACAGAAGAGGCCACCGACATGGACCTGTCAATGGCTTTCACTTGATGTGTGAGGACAATTAGAGTCAGAATAGGAGAGAGATGTCCTTGACCTCCAAGGATAAACATTGATGTAGAGAAGAAAGACGGCACTCCATGTTGATTGAAGTAAGCCTCACTCACCCCAAAAAATATTTGGGTAGGAATTGATTTACAATCAATCAATCAATCAGAGTACTTGTAAAGCGTGCTACTTACCCGTGAGGGTCTCAAGGCGCTGAGGGGAGGGGGGGTGCTGCTACTGGTCGAAGAGCCAGGTCTTGAGGAGTCTTCTGAAGGCGAGTAGGTCTTGGGTCTGCCGTACGTGGGTGGGGAGGGTGTTCCTGGTCTTGGCTGCGAGGTAGGAGAAGGATCTGCCGCCGGCGGTCGTTCATCGGATGCAGGAGAGAGCGGCGAGGCTGGCGGAGCGGAGCTGGCGGGTGGGGGTGTAGAAGCTGAGTCTGCGGTTCAGGTAGGCTGGTCCGGCGTTGTGGAGTGCTTTGTGTGCGTGGGTGAGGAGCTTGAAGGTGATCCTCTTGTCGACGGGGAGCCAGTGTAGGTCTCTCAGGTGGGGGGTGATGTGGCTGCGGCAGGGGACATTGACAATCAGTCAGGCGGAGATGTTTTGGATGCGTTTTTGTCGTCATAGGTGTTTGGTGGGATACCTGCGTAGAGTGCGTTGCCGTAGTCCAGTCTGCTGCTGATGAGGGCCCGTGTCACCGTTCTTGTTTCAGCCGGGATCCACTTGTAGATCCTGCGGAGCATGCGGAGGGTATTTTAGCAGGAGGAGGAGACGGTGTCAACCTGTTTAGACATTGAGAGGGAGGAGTCGAGGATGAATCCTAGGTTGCGTGCATGGTCGGTGGGTGTCGGTGCTGTTACCAGTGTGGTCGGCCACCAGGAGTCGTCCCAGGCTGAGGGGGTGGGTCCAAGGATGAGGACCTCCGTCTTGTCCGAGTTCAGCTTCAGGCGGCTGCTCCTCATCCAGTCGGCGACGGCCTTCATCCCCTCGTGGAGGTTGGTTTTGGCGATGTGCGGGTCCTAGGTGAAAGAGAGGATGAGCTGGGTGTCGTCGGCGTAGGAGATGATGTTGAGGTCGTGTTGGCGAGCCACTTGTGCGAGGGGGGCCATGTAGACATTGGACATCAAGGTCACAATGCATGAAAAGAAAAATAAAACACACAGAACCTATTAACAAAAAGTGAATATGTTTTACCAGACAAGGCAGGGGATAAAGGAGATGGGGAGGACAGACGAAATCCCACAGTTACAGCCAGACACTGAGGTTTAGGAAACTACATAAGGGAAGTGGAAGAAATGGTATGACCAGACATCAACGCAGACACTCTCCAGGGTGAGGTAGACATGTACCCAACCACAGCATCTGATGATCTCACCAAGTATGATGGAAGAATTGAGAGAGCTTCCCACACATTTGGGTTCAGATGGAAATAGAGCAAGCGAAATCGTGTTTTCTGTTGTAAACCTTAAGGCCTTTGCATAGAAAAAACAATACCTCCCAATATTACTTAATATTCTCCAATCGACTAGACCAGTGTTCTCGAAACAGCTACCTTGAAAGCTGTTAAAGCAAGTATATATGAAACAAACAAGTCCTCTCCTTAAGAGCCACAATACTTTCAAACTCACGTAGACCAGATGTTCTTTCAATGCTGAAAAATGGCACAATCCATACTATTCAAGGCCTTCTGCAGCTGAGGACAGTGAAAGGCTGGAGTTAAAAGATGGAAAGTGCTTGGTCTGCACCGTGGCGCAGAGGTAACTCTGGTCCACTGTAACAGGTACACGCATCTACAATGGGAGAACCTAGACCAGCGGATAAAAACCCGCCTGGCGAGTATCAGAATAGGGCAAGAACTGTAGTAGAAGGGGGAGACTTCCTTCAAAACCTGCTTCAAGTCAGTGTAAGACTCTGCTGATTCAGCAAAGAGACAGATAAACATAGAAGTAGACATCCATGGATATTCACCGCTGCTCATTTGAGGTTTTAAACCTGAAGTGTAAGATAGTATTGCAGATTTGCCCTTCACATGCAATCATTTGTTGGGTCCAGAAGTGGACATTTCATTAGAGGACCTCAAAAAGGCCAGTGAAGGAACCACAGCACTTGGAGCAGCCCAGATCATGAGAGGTGCATTCAAAAATAGCTAGAATCAGATATAAGGGGCAACCTAGGCTGTAGATCAGTCTCTGAGGCCGCCTTCAGGAAATGTTCCTTCAAGATCGACACCAAACTTATCAGCCCAAAAGCATTTTGCGAGACATAGGCCAGGCTTTCAGAGTGGGTACCCCCACGTTAAATGACTCCATCGCCATGTCTCCTTAACCGGCAACTTCCACACAGGACCGAAGAATGGTCAACCTCCGCCCCTGGCAGCCGATCATGTCAGACAAGTGGGTATTGAACCTAATTAGACACAAATGCTACAGAGAGTTTGTAAATAAACCACCCACTTAAACATTGAAGGGACAGAATTACAAAGCGGATGAAACACAAGTTCTGCAACAAGAGATTCAGAAGTTTACGTTGGTAGTTGTAGTGGTTCGTTTGGGATGCCAGGCCATACTTGCTTACTCTTTGGTGGATAATAATGCCAAACAAACACCCATACAGTAGTGAATCCCCTATTCTTGCTGTGTTTCATGGTCAACTGTTACAAAATACTCAGTCCCACCAGAAAAGATCAATCTTTCCTTGGATGCAGAAATAGGTATAAAGCAGATATTAGCCTATCCAGGAAGCCGTAGGGTGAAGACGCTGCAAGATGAGGTTCATCATTGGTCGGCGTCTCAGTCTTTGATAGTGAGGACTGTCACGATATGTTTGGAAGTGACGGCATCGCGCATTCATGTGATTCCAGATTGTAAATGTAAATGTAAATGTTTTTGGATTTGTAAAGTGCTTATCACCCAGGGGTCTCTAAGCGCTGTACGAATACCGCTCTGGAACCCTTCCTGGCCTGTTCCTCTGAGGTGTCCACTCCTGGGAACACCCAAGGTGAAGCCAGGCATCCTAGCGTTGTTCGGGCCGGTGTGGAGATTAGGCAAGCTATTGCCCAGAGTTGCAGAGTGGGACCCATGATTAGAATAGGCACCGAGGCGAGAATTATCGGGTCCGAGGACATTGAGCCCAAGACCCTGCCGCGACGGGGATTGAACCCTGGTCCGGACCAGACCTCAGCATCAGGGTCTGCCGCTCTAACCATTGAGCCACGCTTCTCCACAGATTTAAGATGACACAAGACCAATCGAGCAATGTTTAAACAGCCAATGGTCACAAATACAAAGGAGCTGGGTGGATGTAATGGTTGTTACCAAGGGAGTAGCCAGACAATTCAAATACCTCCCTACTTGACGCATATTTCTAGGAACACCCAGCATGTGAAGCAAGCAGAACCAACCTTCCTTAGGAGAATTTGCTTCCCTACTCATTTAGATCTTTCATCATGTACAGAACACAGCAGAATGGGATCAGAACGCCTGCCCTCAAGAGTGCACTGACAATGCAAGGGGGCATTATTGCACCTCAGCCCAAAAAGCTTACAGATGCCAGCTTTGCTCCTGAAATAGTAGAATTCAGCTACTGAAATCTTTATAAAATGTCTGCACATCTTAAGAGAGGCACGCAAGCCATCGGCTTCAAAATGGACAAAATTCCCTAATTGGTGTCAGAGATGAGTTTTCAAGAACTGTTTGTAAGTGAAACTCTCTTAGTAGGGTAACTCATGCATTTGCTAGAAGGCACACTTACCTATGCATCCTTCGGAGGACATTTCTCAAGTGTGCCGCTTTATCTAGAGCAGCGGTTCTTAACCTGTGGTCCGCGGACCCCTGGGAGTCTGCTAAGCTTTTTCAGGCGGTCAGTGACTGCTTGGAAAATTCAATAATATTAACAGGTTAATAAGGTGTCTATAAATAAAGAAGCAACATGTAAATTATTTTTTTTCAATGTGAATGAACTTGAAATTTGAGGCTAAAAATGAACATAGTGTCCACAAATTGATTTGCTGGAGCACTGCAAATGCATCAAACAGAATATAGTATGGACCATGAGAGGCCGTAATTGAATTCAAAGAAACTCCAATATTCCCTTGAAATTTTTATTTGTGAGAGGGCCAGCCAGTAGGATCCAAAGAACAAACTGCAGCACTAAAATACTCAATAAAAATATATATAAAAAAATATATATATTTTTTTATTTTTTTATATTTGTTTGTGAATTAAATAAAATTTTTCATCATTTCTAGATTTGTTTGACTGCTTGTTTCTATATTTTTTGTGTATTGTTTTGTGGTTCAAATCATCAAACATACTTAGCCAGGGTCGCCCCCCCCTTTCAATAATGACTCAGTGGGGGGTCCCTGGATTCTAAACACTATTCAGTGGGGGCCCCCAGGCTATAGTAGTGATGAAGTGGGGGCCACAGAAGTGAACATGTTAAGAACCACTGCCCTAGAGGCATGCACACAACCCACATATTCTTTATTCCTGTAATCACATGCTTCCTAAGAGCAAAAAGGTTGCGCCCTCCTCATGCAGTTCCATCAATGCTGTGGAATTTAAATCTAGTTCCTTATTGGCTTATTTATCCAGCTCTTGAAGCTACTAAAACAACTTTTTAAATTGCCCTTTAATCTTTAAGAAGAGTCAGTGAATTACAGGCACTCTCAGTCCAAAGACTGTGACTACCCATGAAGACGAGGCAGTGAAGAGGATACCTCTAACGTATATACCCATGGTCGTGTCAAGTTTCGGAGCAAACCAAACCGCGCAGTTACTGGTCATTCATTTAGAACCAATAAACGCAGCACAAAAGGCGCTTCATACATTAAATGTAAGATGAGCCATAAAGTATTGCTTAAAGAGACAAAATGCACTAGGGAAACCATATAATTGTTTGTAGCACGGTCCCCTAAGGTATTGAAGACAACACCAGGTGGATAATTAAAACCATAGACACATATTCTAACTTAGCAGATAAAGATTTACAGGCTAAGCCACATGCACATTCCACAAAGAAGAAAGAGGTGATGCTGGTATGGCTAATGTGTCACAACAAGACAGCATCATGGCCGTCAAGACACAGTTTCCGTAACCATTATTGCGTAGATAAACACAGAAACCTTTATTGAGCACTAATCCTCCTTCTGTCCCACCTCCACATGGAGAGAATACCTCTGGAACTAGAAGAGGTTCACGCTTCCAAAAAGGTACTTGCCGTAAACCATAGGTTTGCAGCCTGTGTATTTCTAAATCGGGTGCTTTGCGTATTCCTGACGGCTAGTGTTGGGCTTGGAATGTTACAAGAACTTTGTCTTTGAAGAATGAGTTTCGGTTTGGAAGTGACTCATGATACTTACCCCGATACCCCCAGCACACCAGGGCATAGACTCAACCTGAGTTTTTTCTTCCTCCACCGGGTTTGCACATGGAGATCAGATTCGATGAGGAAGACTGGGGTGTTTCCTCTCGACCATCTTTGCCTTGTCAGAGGAGGACTAGGGTTCTGCCTTCCTCAGTTGCGTGGTATAACCTTAGAGCTGGTGATGATTTTCGTCATCGCCTAAGGATACTGTGTCGTATTCCACACGAGACAACCAGATAAAGCACCACGAGCACACACCTTCTCCAGACCGTCACAGCCTTCTGTTGCAGAAGGTCCAGGCGTTGCTTCAAAAATGAACAATCGATCTAGAGCTGGACAACTAGAAAGACAAAGGTGCATACTTGCTGTGCTTTCTAATTCCCAAAAAAGATGTACCTCTGCAACTGGATCTCAGCCTCTGAGCTTTAAATTGGTTCTTGACTTCAGATCATTTTGAAATAACTGTCCAGGGTGGGATTCCTTCTCCAGCAAGGATCACATGGGAAACCTCAAGTTTAGGGATCCTTATTTCCACATCTTGATCCACCCTGCTCGGCAGCAGTTCTTAAGATTTGTGATAAATGGATCTAATCTATATATATAAAAACGAATGTCTGTCTGTCTGTCTGTTTGTCCTTTATGCATTACTACACCATTCATCCGATCGCCATGAAACTTTGGGAAGTTGTTGAGTACACTCCCGCGAAGGTTTCTGCCATAACATGTTTTTTAAATATCAGCCCCCCAGGGCCCTCATTGTCTTTTGAATATTGATGTACGCACCAGACGGAAAAACAACAAATCGTGTATCCACAAGCGCTCGAATAAATAAATAGAATTAAATCACCATTCATCCGATCGCCATGAAACTTTGGGAAGTTGTTGAGTACACTCCCATGAAGAAGGTTTCTGCCATAAAAAATGTTTAAATATCATCCCCCCAGGGCCCTCATAATTTTTTGAATACTGATGTACGCACCAGACGGAAAAACAAAAAATCGTGTATCCACATGCACTCGAATAAATAAATAGAATTAAAACGACACTCTGAAATGTTTTCCATATTAAAATGAATAAGTTTCAATAAAAATGACATAATGTAAATTGAATGTTATCATGACGAGTTTCCTTGAATTTCCTATCTTCGGAGATCGAGGCAACGCGCGACGGGTAAGCTAGTTAAAAATAAAAAATTCCCTACAGCTGCCAGTGTCATGTATGGTGGTTGTGGCGACCACATCCTTGTGTCCTCAATCTGATTGACGTGTAATGAGGAAAAGTCACACTCTAGGTCTTACTCACTCTCAACAGACAGATGCATTCATTCTTCTGTTAAGATTCACTGTCTGTGCAAAAAACAAATCCCACCTCAGCCTCCTTCAAACTCAAGCTTTCCTAGGGGCCACAATTGATGCAGCTACAGCAAAACCTGATCTTAGCCCAGAAAGAGTCAAGAACTTCCAGGCGCTACTTGCCCGTAACCCTGCAGCCTATTTCTCAGCCGGAGGTATCCATAGAGACGGATGCTTCTCTGACTGGTTACAGAGCTCATATGTTAGACCTCGCTGTTGAAGAAGGCTGATTCTTACAGCAAAGTCTCCTCCACATCTTGTAGTGGTACATTTGGTCCTCCAAGCTTTCTTGCTGCAAATTCATCACAAACTAGTACTAATTTGTACAGACAACAAGACAGCACTCTGTTACATACCGAGAAAGGCACTCACCGCACCTATCAGAGTTGGAACAACATGGGCCATACACCAACACGTCTACCTGCTGGCAGAACACCTCTCAGGGGTAGACAACGACTTTGCAGATCTCCTCAGCTAGAGTCATCAACAAATTCATGAATGGGAGATAAATCCACTTGTCTGGGGACCCTCATCCACAGTCCCTGGGGAGTGGACCGTGGATGAAATGGTTAGAGAGATTTGCATACACTTTCCTCTTCTACCACAGATTCCTTAAGTAATCATAAAAGTGCAGCAGACATCTGTGATGCTCATAATTATGATGTACAATTTGAGATCTTAGAGTTTCGATATATATAACTCCTACAGAGTGATGCAAATAGTTTTTTTTAAAAAGGCCAGAAACTAACTGCTGGAGAAATTATACTGCCAAATGGAAAAGCTTTGTTCACTAGTCTAGTATGAACACCCTTGCAAGCCTCCGTCCAGGTCATTGTTTGTTTCGGTCACTCTTGCCTTTGCTGCCGTTAGAGTATACTTCGCCGCGGCTGCTTACCTCCAAAGCAAACCGTTTCAGGGTCTAGTTTTAAAACATCAGTCATTAAAGCCTTCAAGGAAGGGCTTTTAAAGTGCCTTTCCTCCATGTGCCTTTGTTTGCCATAAGCTGGCAGGGTATGCTCAGACGTGAGTCCCTTGCTCACTTTGCCACTGGATTCAAGCTAGCCGGGCTGAAGACGGCTGTAATGCCAGAAACCGGTCCTCGGAAGCTTGTTTCGGTCCAGGGAAGGCATGGCTTGGCAGTTTGGGCTGGACTGTTCCCATGAGGCACAGGGTCAGACTGATTTGCATATGGCTGAACTGGTGTGGCAGAGTGGGCTAAAGAACGGTGATGGATTAAACCAAGATCTCTTGACTGGGTGTGAGTGTTTGATTGGTTCAGATGCTCCGTCCATCACCACCCTCTTTTGTACCGCTTTCCACCAAGAGTGGCCTCCATTCTTTCTTGAAACCCCAATGTTACCAGATTAATAGGACCTCCTTTTGAGCTGTTTCATATATACGGTCGCTAAGGTTTCTATCACGGAAAGTGGCTTTCTAATGGCAACCGCCGCCTCCGCCGGGTCACAGAGCCGCATGCTTTACTGCATGCTTTGTCAGTTCAAGTATTGAAGGAGAGGGTTCTCCGTAGAACCTAGCTTCTTTTTCGCCTAAAGTTGTTTCGCCAGAGGTCAGTACCACAAAGAACATAACACACACTAGATGTTACAAAAGCCTTAAAGCAATGTCCAGAAACCCGATCAGCTGCTCTTTGCTTTTGCACCGCCTCACCTAGACAGTCCAATGTTAAAGGCTGGTTTTGCGACCTGGCTTGTTCAATGTATGCAGATGTGTGATGCTAAGGCTAAATATACCGGATGTATGACGGTACAACGCGGTATAAAACCGCAGACCATCACAACGCAGGTTTTACAACACATGTCGTTACAACGACTTGCGTTGGAGGGCGCTGGACTTAAGAGTAGTTTAATTTACTATTCCTACGCCAGTCTACATACAGTAGGGAAGGTGTTGGATAGTAAATTATACTATTCCTTGTCCTAGAGCACCCTCCAGGCAAGTCGTGGTAACGACTTGCGTTGTGAAACCCGCGTTGTAATGACACTGCGGTGTCATTACTGCGTTGTAAAGGATGTTCCCAAATATACCTTGCCCTCGGCACATTCCACTCTGAAGAGAGATGCAACGGTGTCCTTCCGAGGCACCATCCCATACATTTATATATGTAAAGCTGCTTCTCGGTCCATCGGGTACACATGTACTCCGCATTATCATGTTGTTATACATGTCCAACAAGAGATGCCAGTTGGCCAAAGTGTTTCACACATGGTCCATCCCGGCTCGCAAGCCACAGCTTTACGCGGAAGGCCCTGCTCTTTAGTTTGTGCAAAGCATGTGATCTAGAACTGCAGATAATGCAGACAGGAAAGGATACTCACCTGTAGCAACTGGTTTGCACTCTCCCTGGCTGCCTGGATACAAACCCGCGTAAAACGTGTGATCAGTGACACATTGTCTTAAATGATATCTGATCGCAGTCCACGGGCAGCTTCCCCTCTTTTGCACTTAACCCCTTGCATGCTCATGACGAGCTGATCTCATCATAAGCCACGGTGCTCCGGTGCTCATGACGAGCTGAGCTCGTCATGACCGTTGGAACGCTCGCATGCTGGGCTAATTCCCCTGCTGTGCTAGCGTTCTAAGGAAACGGGTGTGGTCATGACGAGCTCAGCTCGCCATGAGCACACGAGCACTGTGCTGCATGACGAGCTGAGCTCGTCATGAGCACCGGGGCGCTGCGCGCACCCCTCCTGCCCCCAGCACAGCGGGGGAATGTGCCCAGCAGGGAAGGGGTTAATCATAGGGGGGAAAATTCAATCTAACTATCTTCTAGTGCATTGTGAGTTTTAAGGGGCGGTGTCATGACACACTTCAACCCAAAACATCTTCGAAGAAAAACAACTTTCTAACTTCAATTCCAACACTAACTGGCAGGAGTGTGCAAAACTTGTGAATCTACAGCACTAGTACAAGTAAGTAACATTTTCTTTTTTTCCAGCTTAATGTTCTTCTAGATTCACATGTAACTCTCCCACCTCTCTGGTGACGGAATGTAATTTCTGTGTTAAAACAAAAATTAATCTGAACTGGAGGTCACATAATGGGGCGTTGTGGGATTATTGTCCTGATGACTTTGGTCTGGCGCGGGTAGAAAAAGAATGTGAAACGGATACGCTCCCCGACCGAACATCTAGATAATGGAATAACGCAAAGCTTGTGAATCTAGAAGAGCTTCAAGCTGTAAACCATTGTTACAGGGAAGGTTTTGGTTTCCTTCTCCCGAACAATGAGCATCAAGAGCTTAGCGCGCTTGGTGGTGGATGATCTAAGACCGGGAGTGGTGTTGGTGGAGGCAGGGCCCTTATTTTGAATGT
Organism: Lissotriton helveticus; assembly: GCF_964261635.1. NCBI lineage: Eukaryota > Metazoa > Chordata > Amphibia > Caudata > Salamandridae > Lissotriton > Lissotriton helveticus. The sequence continues at coordinate 32,169,839 of NC_136067.1, read as the reverse complement.
TTCATTGCCTTCACCTTTTTTCATCTACTGTATTGCCTGACCGTGCCTTCCAGCCTGGCCATGCCTCATTTTACCTGCTGTATTGCCTGACCCTGCCTTCCAGCCTGACCATGCCTCATTTTACCTGCTGTATTGCCTGACCCTGCCAGTTTTCTCCTGCCTCCCTGCCTGACCCTGCTGCATTTCCCCTGCTGTATTGCCTGACCCTGCCTGACCCAGCCTCCTTTTACTTTCCCTTTTTTCCTTTCAGCATTTGGCGCCATCCTGCAAGGGAGTCTCTTTGGAATGGCTGGACTCCTCCCGGTGAGCTACACAACACCCATCATGAGCGGGCAGGGCCTGGCTGGGACCTTCGCGGCCTTCTCCATGATCTGTGCGATCTCCAGTAAGTGTCCAGGGTGGCAGCAGGTGAGACCTGTGCATGGTGCAGAGAAAATGAAGATATACCTGGGCGAGGGGTCTCCGCCTCCTAGAAGGAGCCTTTGCTTTAATGTACGTAGGGTACGGTAATAATTTAAGTATTGCTTGGAGGTTGTGGCGATGGAGCCCAGAAGCAATGACGCGATATTAGTAGTGGGGTTGTGTAAGTCATGCTGTTTTAGTGGGTATTCGCTTGTGGCCTTGAAGTTTGAATAGAGTCTGATAATAAGATATTAAGTGTATATGATAAGACTAACGCCATTTTATCGCATTGTTATGTTTGAAACTGGGACTGACCTCTGACAAAGTTTAGCTTTCAACACTAAATTTATTTACTAAGTGAATTGCATTAAAGCAGTTCACAGATTTGATAAATAAAATCCTCACAAAATAGCAACTCTGGAAATGCTCTACTTCCCTTGGATAGAGTGTTTATTGAAAGAGGGCCGGTTCTCATTTGAGCCACGGCGAAGTTAGGTAACTATGAACAACTGACATGGGAAGGGTCCAGCACGCGTCTTTGTTTGACGCGGGGTTGAAGAAAGCACTTTGTTGAGCCCACTACAGAATGTTCCGATCATTTTTTAAAGCTGCCTCCCTCACTCCCTTGGTTCTAACATTCATAGCGCTGTCTTGGCCCTTTCTCTCCGGGAAACATCCTTTACGACGCAACTTTTACCACGCAGTGCCTTTACAATGCAGGTTTTTCAACGCAAGTCATTACAACGAATTGCGCTGGGGGGCGCTCTAGGATAGGTAATAGTTTAATTTACTATCCAACACCTTCCCTACTATCCACGGGGACTGGAGTTGGAATAGTAAATTAAACTATTCACTATCCAGCGCCCCCCAACGCAAGTCGTTGTAACAACTTGCGTTGAAAAACCTGTGTTGTAAAAGCATGCGTGGTAAAAGCATGCCTTGTAACAACGTACATCCTTTCTCTCCATATGTCGGGAGTGCTATCTGTCCCCGGACTAGTGAGTGACTGTCTGGTTCATGCCGGGATTGAGGTCTCGGGGTATCCTTCCACACGGTCTGGTGCTTCAACGCTCTGGTGGTCGTCCGCCACTTCAGCTGACATCAGTGGCAACATCACCTCTTCATGGAAAGGGTCTTATCATTTTGGACATACCCAGGAAGTTGTTTTGTTTTGCCTGCCTGCTATGTTATTTTAGTAGGGTTTTCTAAAAGGTGTTGACCCCAATAGGGCTCTCAAACTGATCCTTTAACACCATTCAGGGTCAACTCTAGATCAACGCACTGGACTGAAGAGAATTTAAAGATCTCACTTGAAGGAGACATGATCCTCAGTTGACCTCAGTTTGTTCCCTGAATTGCTGCTTGAACTGAGGGTACTCTCTTCCTGACTCTCTGTCGCCCAGACTTTGGTTCTTAGAGTGAAGGGGCCTGCTGGGAATATGGGGCTTAAATTTAGAGTAGTCGAATGTAGGCACTAGTTCATGGAAGGCGCTGTGCACGATAATAAAAATTGCTGACCATTACCATTGGTTGGACAGGATTCAGTGCAGGGCAGAGCGTGATGGTGTGACATGCTGTTGAGGTCATGAGCTAAAGATTGTAGGACCTGACTGGGATGCAACCGTTGGCTCAGGAGACGAAGGTAACTTCTACTAATGTAGCTGTATTCAGATGACAGATATGAACGGCAGACATGTCGTATGTGAGATAGCACACCGGACTAGCTCTCTACTAAGATGCAAACACACAATTGGACCAAGGCTAGAATGAACCGGACTTTGAGAAGGTGCTGGGGTGATAGTGGAGAGATTGTGCACAACAGTTTAATATATAAAAACCCCTGTCTTGGTGATGTTTGCAGACTGAGGTGCAAGTAACTATGGGCAGTTTCTTTACTTTTCATACCTGCTGAGGACAGAGGCCTGAAAAGTGTCAGTGCACAGCTCAGTGGGCCATGAGGAGACATCAGCTCTCCAGGGCTGACACAAGTAGAAACTGGGGAAGAAAGCCTTCAGAGTTCACTGCAGAATGTTTGACTCAACAAAGACATGTAAGTGGTGGACTGACACCGCCATGGAAAAGAAAATTTGGGAGCATTGAACTGGGTTATTTACGATTGACGAATTGGAAAAGGATTAAATTGCATTTTGGAAAAGGATTAAATTGCACATTGATTGATTCCACACAGGATGGGGAATCAGATGGGAATGACAGATTTCAAGACAACAGTATCCAAAGACATACTTTTGAATATATCTGAACTGCAAAAGAAGTCCTTGCTAGAGCACTCGTTTGAGAAAGGAAGAGGAGTTAGTGAAAGATCACTGCTTTTGGAATGCATCGAGAAATCAGTGACTGATGACTGAATCCAAGATAAGAATAGCAGTCAATCAGTAATCATTCATTCTACGAAAAGAGAAGGTATCCAAGGAGGATGACTGATTCTGTGATCAGAACTTGAATCATCGAGGGCTAACTAATCCCAATATAGAAAGCGAACCACTTGAGTATTGCCGACCCTGGAATAAAAAGAGAAATCTGTGACGGATTACCAGTTCCAGAATAGACGAGGAATCCTGGCTAGATTACTAATTCCAGGATCAGATTAAGAATCAGTGATCGATTGCTGTTTCCAAGATAGAGCACCGCTCAATGGCCGTCTACGGGTTCCAGGATGGGATAATCCTTCACTGGTTACTAATCATATCCGCTACATCATCTTCATTGTAATGATCCTCCCCTAATATGTGTATAGTCCTGTTCCTTTTGCTTTTTTCTCGTCTCCCTACATTTTGCGTTGTTTCCACCATATTCATGGCGGATGTCGCTTGCAGAAGTCTTGCTAATGTTTCACTCCAGTTAACTCTTGGTTCCTCCCTCAGGTGGTTCATCGTTGGAGGACAGCGCCTTCGGATACTTCATCGTGGCATGTGTGGTCATCGTCCTGGCCATTGTCTCCTACATCATTCTGCCAAAGATGGTATGTAACCCGTGTATCGTGTGCTGGGGACCCGAGGGAAAGGAGTCACTGCTCCCCATAGCTTGCTTCAGTTTAGTGTCAACATCCCACTCACTGTCAAGTCGCCGCTTCCTTTTACTTGGCCACATGAACTACACATTCCTGCTAGACATGTATCATCTTTCCTACTCCATATCCAATCCCCACCCACCATCTCTGGTCTTCCTTTCTAATATCCCACCCATCACATCCATTATTCCCCCACCCCCGACTACCTGCCTTTAACCTGATCTTTACCAACCCAAGCACGTGCTCTCCCACTGCCCTGCTCAGACAGCGACTGCTACACGTGTTTTTCTGTTCCAGGACTTTTACCAGCATCACTCGGCGCAGAGCAATAAAGGGGGCACTGAGGCGGACGCCACCGTGGAGATGATCCAGAAAGGTAACGATCACTAGAGAGTGGTAGCCCCTTAAGTCTGGGTGTCGCGTGGGCCTATGTGCAATAGGAGAAGGCAAAGTGGGACAAAGAGTTAAGAACAGCTGGAGTGGTAGGAATACGGAGAAGGTGTCAGTGGAGAGACGGGGCAGGGGAAACAAGAGAGATGGGGTGACGGTTTAAGGGTTAGTGTTGTAAGGCTGTGTGGGTTCCACCACTCCAGGAGAAGAGTCGAAGACAACTTCCTTCCAGTGATCACACTGCAGTGCAGTGACATGAGAGACGCGGCACTGCACAACATTGCATTTGTCCTTCTAATGTCCCCACGGGGAAGCAGTGCTCCAGGGGGTGTAGCCCTATTGGGGAAACGTCCATACTATCAGTACTTTGTGCTGAGCTAGGCGAGGTGCAGGGCTGCTAGCAGTGAGCTTCGTCATTCAGAGGTACCATCCATCTAGTGATCCCACTCCAAAACACTGCTGAGGGAGGTGAAGGGCTGCTAGAGGTTCCATCCTTCCACTGCTTACACTACCAGACACTGCTGAAGGACTGCTAGAAGCCAAGTTTAAGAGGAAAGACACGCTTAGCAGACTGAGCGGAAGGTACCTCCAACTCAAGTTTGGAAGGAAGAATTGCGACAAAAATAGTAGACAAGGTTGTGACAAATCTGTCCAAAAATTCCCTTGAGTTCAATGTGGTGCAGTGTGTAGAAAGGTCATACTCTCAACAGGAACAGGACACAGTAGCAACAGGAAGTGCATCTCCCACTGCAGACTGAGAGAACCTCGTACTAGGAGTCACAAGTCGCCATCTTGAAATGAGGTCCCACGGAGAGGTCTGTCTTGAACAGGCAGAGCCTTCAAACGGTTACTCATTACCGGTTTACTCTCTTAAAGGAAGGCCCGGGCACCAGCAGTTCCTGGACATGCGTTGTCCAACATCTTGCAGAGAAACGCAGGTCACAGGTAAGAGTGAGAAACCAATGGTGTCCCCCAAGCAACATTAGAGCAGAGGGCAATGCCCTTGGTACTGCCAACATCCGTCCGCCTGAGAGGTATGAGAGGGCCATGCCCTCGGTACCCCGAACATCCTTCCGCCTGATGGGTTCAAGAGGGCCGTGTCCGTGGTACCCCCAACATCCGTCTTGCTGATGAGGATGAAAGGGTCTTGCCCGCAGTACCCCCAGGATTCCGTTGCCTGATGGGCTTAACTATGGGTTCTGCAGATGTAGAACTAGGATTACAAGGAAGTTATCCCCTTAAGGCGGGCATTAGTACCCCCTCCTTTTGCTCCACCCATGTATCCTTTATGCTCTTCGTGTGCTCACTCTCCTTATATTCAATATTTGTATTCTCTCTTATGTTCACATAATCAGCTTTGTCTCTATGCACATTTCTCACATGCTAATCTCATGTGCTCTGTGTGCTCATCGCGCATGTCCTTCCCTTATGTTCATCCTTAGTCTTTTATTTAAGTTCAACAGCTCTTTGTGGCAAGGAGATGTGGGCCAGCACGAGAGGCGCGGTTCTAAAGGGAGAGGTGTCTACAAGTAGGGCGGGTAGTAGTAGTGGTGGACATAAGACAATGGGGTGTAGGTGAACTGATGACATTTTAGAGAAGAGAAGAAATTCAGCTAAGGCCAGTGTCTTGTAGGGAAGAATGAGGGCAGAACCGGTGAGTCTGTGGCCCTACGAGGCATCTGAGGTCAGCAGGAAACGAGTCCCGGTTGGAGGTGCCTGCTCCAGACAAAGTAACGAGGCGCTTTAGGTTTAAAATTCTGGGTTTCTAGTCTTAACTTGTCAACGCTTTCAACATTCTGCTTTCCCACTGAAATTTCCAGAGATGTTCTGAAGTATTCTGGGTGAGGATTGTGTATGGCATTAAGTGTACCAGTTTGAGTGTATGCCCACTGCAAGAGGAAGCCCGCGTTGGTCTTCGAGGACTTGCAGTTACCGTATGCTCATAACATTCCCTCCGTTTATGTTCTCAATAGGGGAGAAGAACGGAGTGAAGACCATGGTGGGCGATTCTCCAGAGGGGTCCAAGAAGGAAGAACCATCCGTCATCACCATCTTTAAAAAGGTAAGTGTGAGAGGGAGAGCTTCCTTAACTGATAGTCAAGGGAGCCTAATGTTCCAGGGGCGACTGAGTCCAAACAGATTGTGAAAAATTTAGTGTGGCGCTGTCAGAATAACAGCTACGAGTCCAAAGCCTACAAAAGTTCAAAGTCTTTAACAACATTTCGATGAGGAATGGGCGGATGTTATTATGAACATTGAAAAGGGAAACAGAGCGGCCAGAATGAAATTTACTCTCTTCCAAATTCTTCATAACTGGTCCTGGTCACCACACATACTCAAGACAGCAGGTTTACTGCACCAATCTACCCGCTGGAGGAGCCCACAGGAGGACTGCGATATACTATAGCCTTATATCCCGCCGTAGAGGGCTATACCAGCTATTAAACGCCCTCTCCAGCGTTAAAGGCCCCGAGCCGAAGGCGAGGGCCTTTAACAAGCGAGAGGGACTTCAATAGCGGTATAGCCCGACTACGAAGGGCTATAAGGCTATTAGAACTTTCTGCCACTAGAGGACAGAATGTTCTAACAAAAAAAACAAAGCCTTATGGGAGCGCGAGGGGATTGCAATCCCCTCAGGCTCCCTGAAGCCTTTGTTCACAGCCAGAGCTGTGAGCAAAGAAACATTGGAATGTTGGAGCTCCGGGCTTATACCGGCCATTATAAGCCCGGAGCACTCCATTGTTTTCAATTGAGCTCCCAACATTCCAATGTTCTAATACACATTTTATTCAGCTGTCCAATTTTGAAGAAATATTGGTCTTCCATAACTGCCTCTCTACACAGAGCTATACATGTGTCCGTTCCTTTAACGGAATTATATTACGTGATGTTACTGATCTCCCAAATCTAACAAACCATACGGGATGAATTGATAACTATTGCACTCACCGTAGCAAAGATTTGTATTTTAAGACATTAGACAACACCACAATGTCCGACACTTGATGAACAGCTTATTGAAATGTATAAAATGGCATCATATGAAAAACTAGTTTATAGATTGCAGGGCAATGTTGGAATTTTCATCCAAATTCGGAAACCTTTTCTACTTAATACATATTCTATTTCTGGTAATATTTAATATTTTTCCTTCTAATTAGGAAATACAATAAGGGAGTCCCTTCCTTTTTCATCTCCTTATTAATGCATTACTGTCATTATTTATATTCTTGCGGTTGCTGTTATGGGCTGGTGATGCTTTAGTCATTAATACTGTTATTTTGATTAGGACCTATTCTTCACCTATCGGAAATTGTTGAGTTAGTAGGAATAGCTCCACTTGAAATACTATATTTGTATGATATTATCGCTACTATCTTCTAACTGTCTGTAGTATATGTTTTACTACATATTGTATACTATCTACATCATCCCCTCCCTTGTCCGCCTTTCCTATTTCTTCCTTTCCAGGTTATATGAGTATCTCAGATATTGTATCTTTTGATGTTCTATATTATCTTTTTTGTGTTTAGAAATCTGAGAAGTTAATATTTCATAGTAATTTAGTGTGTGGCCATAATTTGATTTATTATTTATTCAAATGTTTTATGTTTTGGTTATATACTGACATGCACCTCTCAATAAAAATATACAACAAGAAAAAAGTCTTTAACAACATACTAGTACCACCACAGAAACAAACAGCGATGGCCAATTAGCCTTGACAGCCAGCCTCATACCCTTTAGAAAGAACAGTCCTCTCCTTAAAACTGCCCTCGTGTCCTGCACAGATCATCGGCTAAGATCACTTGACTTTGTACGGACCAAATTTAAGAAATACCTGTCCCACCCTCACAAATCAAGGCTCTTTAAATCCAAGTCAAACTGTTTTACGTGTATCTTCAGCGCAACATTGATGATGTCTCTGTAGGTGGCTTAGGCAAATTCTTTACCTCAAAACTCAAGGACATGCTATGGAACCTGTGTAATTCCACAGCACCCCAGAGGTCAGCCAAAGATAATTTGTCAAGCTTAATTGGTTATCTGAACCTACCCACCACTCAACAAAACTGTTGCTATGAAGAAGGCGGCCTGAAGCTCAGTCTGATCTCACAACGCGTGGGCAGAGGACAGTTCTCACCGTCTGCAGGAAGATAGCAAAGTCCTTATTCCATCTTAAATCTCACAGCTTCTTCAACAAAAACCCCACAAACTCTTCACATTTTGGAAAATGTCCCCCTACCTGTGCACTCCAAAGCTGCCCCCATCCATATCAAGGACACTGCACCGACCTAAACAACCTTTACCTCGAAGAACCCTCAGCTTTGAAATTAAAGCTAGTTCGATCACTGGTCTCAAAATTCCATAAGTTGATCTCTTTTTATATCAATGCTGCGCCCTTTCTTTTTCTCTTCAGTATAAAAGGAACAGGCCTGTTCACTCTTATGGTCCTTCCCAGGTGCCAATGACAATATCTATAACGGATTGGATAACCAGTGTCTCAAAACGTGTCCCCTTTGCCTTCCAGTTACTTGCGTCACCATCTCTTCTCTTAGTTCTGGATTTGTTTCTAATTGTTTTGACCATTCCACACTCATCCTTTTTTACCTGTACCTACCTTTGACCCTCTGCTCTTCTGAACTACTGTTGCATTGTAGGTTTCCTACGGCTATCCAAAATTCCTATATTGGTCACTTTCTGTACACACGCCACAATCTCGATCCAAGCCAGTCTGGCATCCTAGGCCATTTTGTCTCAGACTCGGTGCGTTGATGGTGTGACACGAAGTTCCCCGTCCCCTCTTCTCGTATTCAGTATTGTCACACGCAACTTTTGATACGCACACTTACACACATGAAGTCGAAATCACTGGACCATGGATCCCTTCCCTAAAATCTTTAATGTTACTCAGTTTTTAAAGTTGAATCAAGTATAGTGGTTCTAAACTCACCAGTTCAAAAGCAGAAGTAATGCTACTAGACCGCAAGCATTTGTCGCCTGACTGCATTGTCCAACCTACCTAACCTTTACAGCGGATGCTCTTCCAGATCGAGCCCTTCCACCAAAATGTAGATGATTTTCAATTACTGCTCAACTTAGAATCATGACAAAATCTAAAAAAAAAAAAGGTTGTGCAGAATCAAACACTCCAGCATTCATTCTAAAGAAACTGCAGCAGATCACAGTTGGTTTCCTGGTAATTCAAAACTAGAAAAAGCTGATAAGCTCCTTGTCGGCCTGCAGAGATATCATTGAACCATTTGTAGAAATTTTATACCAGCCAGAAGACTGATGGCGACTGAAAAAAAGGGACACCGGTTATCCTAGCTTCCGTATTGTCCATCAGTATTTACCTGTGGACAAAAACTACTTGTTAGGCAACCGCAAGATCTCTCGCCTTTCTCCCAAATATATGTCCTGTTGTCCCCATTATATACCACAACATGAGTATTATTAGACTCACAGGCCTCAAAGAAGAGGAGACTTCTGCATCCAGGTGACTGTACCTGAGCTGTGCACTGTGCAACCCACTTCCCATCCAAACTCTCCCCTCCACCCGAAATCAGTTCCTATTGTGTGCAAGTTGATGGGTGATTGAGCCCACATTCAAGCTTCGTCCAGGGGTGCTGGTAGGGGCTAATAGTTCCCATCGATTTAAACTGTAACCTGTCCCCCGATAGGCCACTTGTGTTTCAATACATTGAGGTAAAAATCTGTATTGAGGTTCTGCTTTTTAATTGGACGGATGGGGTTCATCATAAGAAGATTTGTAAACATCAAAGAAACAAAGGTATCTATTCTGTCGAGAGGAAAGACCAGTAGCCGGAATCCCCTCCTATTTCATTTCAAAAACATGAGTTAAATGTTCAAAAGGGAGATGCCGAGGATGTTAGTGCGCCACCAATTTTCTCCTCCTCTACAAGTGTTTCTGGATGTGTGCCATTGGTTGACTCTTATTTCTGCTCAATGCATTTAGTACTTGGGAGCATAGCAAGACCCAGAATGCAGGAGTCTGTCCTGCACAGAAGAAGCTGCTGTCCGTTGAGCTCTAGTGTCATTGCCTGTAGATGCTGTCTCATCTGATGGTTGAATGTCTTTTCCTTCTGTGTTCTGGGGTGTTGTGTGTTTTCTTGGTACTAGATGCCTTGTTGGACATGGGACACCCTTTAAAAAGGACCTGAAGGCCAGTAGTGTGGGGAGTTGGGGGATTAGGACCACAGGATTCTGATGATCCCACAGCTTCTAGTCCATGACACTGTGGTGTCAACAGAAGGAAATTTCAAGCGAGCCCTGTTCCACCTAGGATACAGCAGACCATCTTGAGGGGCCTCCCCTGGAGAGGCCATGTGGATGATCTGATCTCAAAGGGAAAGTAGCATGCCAAGGAGAAACAACACAAGCTGGAGCTGAGGACTGGACATCCATCCCAGAAGTCAGATCTTCCTCCCAGTGGACCCCGCCAGCTGGCTCCTTCCCTAGTCAGGCGACCCCACCACCTTTTACTATCTGAACAAACAAGTAGTTAGAGTCCCGAGTCCTCGCCAAGAAACACTGTCCATCTTGCGCTGACTGCTCGCATTGAACATTGCCACCATAGTAGTCCATCTTCTGGGCCTTGAGAACTAATAAACTATTCTCCAGGGTGTGAACTGCATGTGGTGGATGGGGCATCAATTTATTGGCACCAAAAGACAAGGTAAAATGCAGATTTACTCCTTCAGGTTGCCAGGGCCTAGGTTTAGGTGAAGATGATCCTTAGATCTTTGAACCTGGGCCTTCCTCAGATTGGGGAGTCTTCGTTGCAGACCAGACCTCCTCTCCGGGACATCAGACAAGATTCTCCACCCTAGTCTTTCAGGATCTGCCTGGCTACAGAGTACTGACAATAGAACCATTGAATGCTCCAAGTGACTTAATGGCCATCAGGAAAGAAGCCAAATGGCCTTCCGCAAGATCATCTAAAGCCTGCAAGTGGACCAAATTTATTTATTTATTTTATTTTATTTTCAAAGTTTTATATAGCGCGAACAAGATCTTCACAGATATCAGGGCGCTTTACATAGAAGGGTACATGAGGGAACATAGTCAAACAATAAATCAATAGATCACACAGTACAAAGAGGTGGCTGCAAAGCCCATCACGTGAGTAATAAGACAACTCGTACAAATAAGTAAATGGGTCAAACATGTAGTACAGATCGGTGCAGGGTGTTAACAGAGTTCGAGATAATAGTTCAAGTGTATTTAGCCATGAGGATAGCTTTTACTTCTTTTATAAAGAGTGTAGTGGAAGAGATAAGCCTGGTTTCGGGAGGGAGTGAGTTCCAAATCCTAGGCGCCATTCCTGAGAAGGAGCGCTTGTATGTTTTTTCCTTCCGGAATCTTCGAGGTTTCAGCAGAAGATTGTTGGTGCCTCTCGTGTTTCTAACTCCTCCAGAGATTGTCAGTTTCTGAGCGAGGTAGCCGGGTGAGTTTAGGTGTACCGCCTTGTGTGTCATGCTGGCGATTTTCAGATGTATTCTGGCTTCAAAAGGCAGCCAATTCAGGGATTTCAAGTCAGGGGTAATATGGGAGTGCTTTTTTGACCCAGTGATGAGTCTCGCTGCAGCATTCAGAGAAGCTCTTAGTGTTGCGGTTGTAGTTAGGGGGAGTCCGCAGAGGGCGGTGCTGCCGTATTCAATTTGTGGGATGACTAGCGCTTGTACTGCGGTTTGGAAGTCTTTGGCTGGGAGGTAGGGTTTAAGTTTCCTCAGAGTATTGATCTGGAAGTTCGCTCCCTTTGTTGCCTTGCTGATATGTTGCTGCATGTTGAGATTGGTGTCGAGTGTTATGCCTAAAGATTTTGCTGAGTCCACGATGGTGGGTTGGACATTGAGTGCGGTTAGGAGTTTAAGCCAAATTTGAGTGGTGGATATCTTCGCTGGAGGTGAGATCAGAAGGAACTCTGTTTTCAGGGCATTGAGTTTGAGGTGATTATCGGCAAGCCAGGATTGGGTGCATCTGATCGTTGAGTTCAGGAGCAAGATGTCATTGGGGGATTGTAATTTGAGGTAAAGTTGGGTGTCATCGGCGTACATGTGAAAGTGTACATTGGATGCTTGTAGCAAGGTGGTGAGCGGTTCCATGACTAGGTTGAACAAAGTTGGGGATAGAGAGGATCCTTGGGGGACGCCTAGCGTTACAGGTATTGGCGAGGACATCAGGTTGTTACTCTTGAATTTCTGCGACCTGTTGTGAAGAAAGGAAGTGAACCACTTGAGAACAGTTCCAGATAAACCCATTCTTGTGTTTAGTAGTTCTAGTAGATTCTCATGTTTAACGGTGTCGAATGCTGAAGAGAGATCAAGAAGGATGAGGAAGCAGGTGTCGTTTTGGTCTAGCATTTGAAGTGCGTCGTCAATTATGTGAGTCATAGCAGTTTCTGTGCTGTGTCCTGCTCGGAAGCCTGACTGGTGAGGGTTGAGGAGATCAAATTGCTCAATGTGTTTAGTCAATTGTAGTTGTGCGCATTTTTCCAGCAGTTTGGCGAGAGTGGGAATATTGGTGATGGGACGGTAATTGTTGAGATCAGAGGGGTCGGCTGTAGGTTTCTTTAGTAGAGGTTTGACCTGACCAACTTTGAGGGAGTCAGGTATGCTTCCTTGTTGGAGAGAGCTGTTGATAATTTTAGTCCAGAGAGGGAGAAGCAAAGGGATAAAGTCTTTTCCTGCGGAGGCAGGGATGGGGTCCGTGAGGTGATTGGATGGTTTCAGGGTGCTGAGCAGTTTGCCAATTTCTTCTTCCGAGTATGTGCCGAAGGTTGACCATGTAGCATGGTTTTTTGGTTCAGTGGGTGCTAGGCATTGGGGTTTGGAGTAGAGGCTTGCGTCAATGAGGAGATCGCTTTTTATTTTGTCAGTTTTTTGGATAAAGAAAGCAGCGAAGTCTTCACAGGAGGGTGCCTCACGCCTAGTGTTGAGTGGTTGGGGTTGCTCCTTGGATTGTGAATTGATTAGCTCAAACAGTTTTCTCGGGCGGTTTTTTGCTTGGTCGAGTTGGAGGCTGAAGAAGTCTGATTTTGAGCGTTTTATTTTCCTGAAGTAGGCGTTTCTCTTTTTCTTCAGATCTTTTAGGTGCATTGCAGAGGGAGCTGATCTCCAGGTACGCTCTGCCATTCGCATGTCTCGTCTATCCTCATTGAGACTCCCGTCGTACCATGGTTTGGAGATTTTAGTAGAGACTCTTTTCAGCTCTATAGGTGCAGCCTCATTAATTATAGAGGTCATAGCGTTGAGATAGTGGTCAGTCAGAGTTTGGACGTCCGTAGCGCCTGTCGGTGGGAGTAGGAGATTGCAACTGTTAGGGGGCAAAGAGCCTGGGTTGAGCTTTTTCGAGTCTCTTTTCCAGACTTTGGGCTTGGAGAGTTGAGCCGGGTTAACTTTGACTTTTTCATTGATAAAGAATGTGACAATATGATGATCTGACCAGTCACAGGGTTGGATGGACTCGAGTTGGATAGAGTCCTCTTTGGAGATGATCAGGTCGAGGGTAGAACCTTTCTCGTGGGTCGGGCTGTTGCATATTTGGGTGAGGTTAAGGGCATCGAGGACATTTTTAAGACTGGATCTGGATGGATGCTCTTTCATTATACGAACTTATACTGCATCAGAATAACATGCTGCCGACAGGTAAGCCCACAACTCCTTCACTGAAACACAAACACCCATGCTCTGATGAGTAATCAATCAGCTCGGATTTATAAGGTGCGACTAATTACCCAAGAGGGCATCTAGGCACTACGTTTCTGATGGGCTCAGTCGAAAAGCCAAGTCTTGAGTCTTTTTCTGAATTCATGTAGGGAGGGTGCTGTTCAGGGGGGATGGGAGGGGGAGCAGTCGTTCGAGCACTTGGCTGCAAGATAGGAACTTCCTCCAATGAAGCGTGGAGTGTGTGTGAGGGAAACGGAGCACAGGTGTCTGAAGGGTTGCTGGAACTTCAGGCGGTGGGTGATGAATTCTGGTTCTATGTTGTAAAGCGCCTTGTAGGAATGTGTAAGCATCTTGAGGTGGCATCAATTGTAGATGGGGAGCCAGTGGAGGTTCTTGAGGTGAGGGTTGATGTGGATCAGTCTGGGGAGGCCAAGGATGAGTCTAGTGGCTGCGTTCTGAAAAGTCTGGAGTCTCCTCAGGAGTTGGGTGGTGATTCCTGAGTAATGTGTTGCTGTAGCCCAGGCTACCGTTTGAGTGACGGTTTTTCTGGTGTTGATGGGTAGCCATTTGAAGATCTTTCGGTGCAGGCGGAGGGTGTGGAAGCAGGCGGAGGAGACAGCGTTGATCTGGCATTTCGTGGCAAGTGTGCTGTATAGGATGATGCCGAGGTTGCGAGCGCAGTCCGTCGGTGTGGGTCTGAGATCGGGAGGCCACCAGGTGACGTTCCATCTAGAGGTATTGTTCCCAAAGATCAGTACTTCAGTCTAGTCCGTGTTGAGCTTCAGGCAGTTGGTCTTCATTCAGTTGGTGACTTCATGCAGTTGTGGAAGTTAAATCTTGTGGTGGAGGGATCTTCTTAGAGCGAGAGAATGAGCTGGGTGTCGTCTGTATAGGATATGATGGTGAGGCCATGGGCTCTGACGTTGTTGGCCAAGGGCATCAATTAAGTGTTAAACAGAGTGTGGCTAAGTGATGACTCTTGAGGGATGTTGCAGATGGTGGTCTTGGGTTCTGATTTGACAGGTGGTAGGCGGATTCTATGGGTTTGTCCCGTGGGGAATGATGTGATTCATTTGAAGGCGTCTCCATGGATCCCGATGTGGTGGAGTCTCCTAATGAGTGTGTGGTGAGGTATGGTGTATAACACTGCTGAGAGGTCGAGGAGGATCAGAGTATTCCCCCCTGTCCAGGATGTCTTTTTATCTCTTTGATACAAATGATGTCTTTTCATACAAATGAATGGAGGCCACTTGGAGATTGGTCCATGCTTTTGCTATACCTTATTGTTGGACCATGGCTCCAGGCCTGATCTTTTAGTGGGCAGGTTTCACTGATTAACCTACTGACTTGAAGAATATTTCCCGGTTTCTGGATTCATGCTTCCTTCATTGTACCTTTTAGGACTATCAGAGAGAATCCAATAATGGAGAAGAAAAAGTTCCTTACCTGTAATTCTAGCTTTCCATCATTGACTTTCTTCTTACCTGTAATTCTAGCTTTCCATCATAGACTTTCTCCTTACCCGTAATTCTAGCTTGGCATCATAGACTTTCTTCTTACCTGTAATTCTAGCTTTCCATCATAGACTTTCTCCTTACCCGTAATTCTAGCTTGGCATCATAGACTTTCTTCTTACCTGTAATTCTAGCTTTACATCATAAACGCTCGTCTTACCTGTAATTCTAGCTTTACATCATAGATTTTCTTCTTACCTGTAATTCTAGCTTGGCATCATAGACTTTCTTCTTACCTGTAATTCTAGCTTTCCATCATAAATGCTCTTCTTACCTGTTATTCTAGCTTTACATCATAGTCTTTCTTCTTAACTGTAATATATCTTTACACCATGGACGTTCTTCTTACCTGTAATTCTAGTTTCCATTATAGATGTTGTTCTTACATGTAATTCTAGCTTTACACCATGGACTTTCTTCTTACCTGTAGTTCTAGTTTTCATCATAGACGTTCTTCGTAACTGTAATACATCTTTACACCATGGACTTTCTTCTTACCTGTAATTCTAGTTTCCATCATAGACGTTCTTCTTACCTATAATTCTAGCTTTACACCATGGACTTTCTTCTTACCTGTAATTCAAATTTCCATCATAGACGTTCTTCTTACCTGTAATTCTAGCTTTGCACCATAGACTTTCTTCTTACCTTTAATTCTAGTTTCCATCATAGACGTTCTTCTTACCTGTAATTCTAGCTTTCTTGCTTTCCATCATAGACTTTCTTCTTACCTGTAATTCTAGATTTGCACCATATACCTTCTTCTTACCTGCACTTCTAGTTTCCATCATAGACGTTCTTCTTACCTGTAATTCAAGCTTAACGCCATGGACCTTCTTCTTACCTGTAATTCTAGTTTTCATCATAGACGTTCTTCTTAACTGTAATACATCTTTACACCATGGACTTTCTTCTTACCTGTAATTCTAGTTTCCATCATAGACGATCTTCTTACCTGCAATTCAAGCTTAACACCATGAACTTTCTTCTTACCTGTAATTCTAGTTTCCATCATAGACATTCTTCTTACTTGTAATTCTAGCTTTGCACCATATACTTTCTTCTTACCTTTAATTCTAGTTTCCATCATAGACGTTCTTCTTACCTATAATTCTAGCTTTACACCATGGACTTTCTTCTTACCTGTAATTCAAGTTTCCATCATATACGTTCTTCTTACCTGTAATTCTAGCTTTGCACCATAGACTTTCTTCTTACCTGTAATTCTAGTTTCCATCATAGACGTTCTTCTTACCTGTAATTCAAGCTTAACACCATGGACCTTTTTCTTACCTGTAATTCTAGCTTTCTTGCTTTCCATCATAGACTTTCTTCTTACCTGTAATTCTAGATTTGCACCATATACCTTCTTCTTACCTGCACTTCTAGTTTCCATCATAGACGTTCTTCTTACCTGTAATTCAAGCTTAACACCATGGACCTTCTTCTTACCTGTAATTCTAGTTTTCATCATAGACGTTCTTCTTAACTGTAATACATCTTTACACCATGGACTTTCTTCTTACCTGTAATTCTAGTTTCCATCATAGACGTTCTTCCTACCTATAATTCTAGCTTTACACCATGGACTTTCTTCTTACCTGTAATTCAAGTTTCCATCATAGACGTTCTTCTTACCTGTAATTCTAGCTTTGCACCATAGACTTTCTTCTTACCTGTAATTCTAGTTTTCATCATAGACGTTCTTCTTACCTGTAATTCAAGCTTAACACCATGGACCTTCTTCTTACCTGTAATTCTAGCTTTCTTGCTTTCCATCATAGACTTTCTTCTTATTCAAGCTCAACACCATGAAAACCGTCAACAAACAACTGACAGCCTTCCTGGAGACGAACGGCTCCCTCGACCCATCGCAGTCCGGATTCCGAGCGAGCCACAGCAGCGAGACCGCACTCATCGCAGCCACCGACAACATCCGGACCCTGCTGGACAACGGAGAAACCGCCCCCCTCATCCTGCTCGACCTTTCGGCTGCGTTCGACACGGTCTGCCACCGCACCCTGACAACCCGCCTCCGCCACGCCGGGATCCAAGGAAAGGCCCTGGAATGGATCACCTCCTTCCTCTCTGACAGAACCCAAAGAGTCCGTCTCCCGCCCTTCCTCGCAAAAGCCACCAAGACCATCTGCGGCGTACCTCAAGGCGCCTCGCTCAGCCCCACCCTCTTCAACGTCTACATGAGCCCCCTCGCAGCCATCGCACGCAAGCACAACCTCAACATCATCTCCTACGCCGACAAAACCCAACTGATCCTCTCCCTCACCAACGACCCCACCTCCGCCAGAGACAGCTTCCAGGACGGAATGAAAGACATCGCAGACTGGATGAAGCTCAGCCGCCTGAAACTGAACTCAGACAAGACGGAAGTCCTCATCCTCGGCCCATCCATCTCCGCCTGGGACGACTCCTGGTGGCCCCCTGCTCTAGGCCCCCCACCCAAGCCCACGGACCATGCACGCAACCTGGGCTTCATCCTCGACTCCTCCCTCACGATGGCCAGGCAAGTTAACGCAGTTAACTCCTCCTGCTTCAACACACTCCGCATGCTCCGTAAGATCTTCCGCTGGATCCCCACTGAAACCAGGAAAACGGTCACCCAGGCCCCCGTCACCAGCCGGGAACGCCCTCTACGCTGGGACCACCGCCAAACTACAGAAAAGACTGCAGCGCATCCAGAACGCCTCAGCACGACTCGTCTTGGACATCTCCCGACACAGCCACATCTCCGCTCACCTGAGGAACCTGCACTGGCTCCCCGTCAGCAAAAGGATCACGTTCAGACTCCTCACCCACGCACACAAGGCTCTCCACGACTTGGGCCCCGAATACCTCAACAACCGCCTCACGTTCTACACGCCAACCCGCCAGCTCCGCTCCGCCAGCCTCGCCCTCGCCACCGTCCCACGGATCCGCAGAACCACCACCGGAGGAAGATCCATCACCTACCTGGCGGCCAAGACCTGGAACACCCTCCCCACCCACCTACGACTCACCCAGGACCATCTCTCCTTCAGGAAGCAACTCAAGACCTGGCTTTTCGAGCAGTAGCAGCTCCCCGCCCCCAGCGCCTTGAGACCCTAGCGGGTGAGTAGCGCGCTTTACAAATACTCTTGATTGGCGCCAGGAAGAGGTGTGGCGCCGCGGCCAGGGCGACTGACTCGGAATCTGGGGATCACGGTTCGATCCCCGGCTCCGGCGGCAGATTAGCCTAGCACCATGTGACTCTGGGCAATAGCTTTCTTAATCTTCCCGACGGCCCCCAGCGCCTAGAGACCCTTACGGGTGATTGTGCGCTTTACAAATGTGGATTATTATTATTGATTGATTGATTCTTACCCGTAATTCCAGCTTGGCATCATAGACTTTCTTCTTACCTGTAATTCTAGCTTTCCATCATAAACGCTCTTCTTACCTGTTATTCTAGCTTTACTTCATAGACTTTCTCCTTACCTGTAATTCTAGCTTGGCATCATAGGCTTTCTTCTTACCTGTAATTCTAGCTTTCCATCATAAACGCTCTTCTTACCTGTAATTCTAGCTTTACATTATAGCCTTTCTTCCTAACTGTAATATATCTTTACACCATGGACGTTCCTCTTACCTGTAATTCTAATTTCCATCATAGACGTTCTTCGTACATGTAATTCTAGCTTTACACCATGGACTGACTTCTTACCTGTAGTTCTAGTTTCCATCATAGACGTTCTTCTTAACTGTAATATATCTTTACACAATGGACTTTCTTCTTACCTGTAATTCTAGTTTCCATCATAGACGTTTTTCTTACCTGTAATTCTAACTTTGCACCATATACTTTCTTCTTACCTGTAATTCTAGTTTCCATCATAGACGTTCTTCTTACCTGTAATTCTAGCTTTACACCATGAACTTTCTTCTTACCTGTAATTCTAGTTTCCATCATAGACGATCTTCTTACCTGCAATTCAAGCTTAACACCATGAACTTTCTTCTTACCTGTAATTCTAGTTTCCATCATAGACGTTCTTCTTACCTGTAATTCTAGCTTTGCACCATATACTTTCTTCTTACCTTTAATTCTAGTTTCCATCATAGATGTTCTTCTTACCTGTAATTCTAGCTGAACACCATGGACTTTCTTCTTACCTGTAATTTTAGTTTCCATCATAGACGTTCTTCTTACCTGTAATTCTAGATTTGCACCATATACTTTCTTCTTACCTGTAATTCTAGTTTCTATCATAGAGGTTCTTCTTACCTATAATTCAAGCTTAACACCATGGACCTTCTTCTTACCTGTAATTCTAGTTTTCATCATAGACGTTCTTCTTAACTGTAATACATCTTTACACCATGGACTTTCTTCTTACCTGTAATTCTAGTTTCCATCATAGACGTTCTTCCTACCTATAATTCTAGCTTTACACCATGGACTTTCTTCTTACCTGTAATTCAAGTTTCCATCATAGACGTTCTTCTTACCTGTAATTCTAGCTTTGCACCATAGACTTTCTTCTTACCTGTAATTCTAGTTTTCATCATAGACGTTCTTCTTACCTGTAATTCAAGCTTAACACCATGGACCTTCTTCTTACCTGTAATTCTAGCTTTCTTGCTTTCCATCATAGACTTTCTTCTTATTCAAGCTCAACACCATGAAAACCGTCAACAAACAACTGACAGCCTTCCTAGAGACGAACGGCTCCCTCGACCCATCGCAGTCCGGATTCCGAGCGAGCCACAGCACCGAGACCGCACTCATCGCAGCCACCGACAACATCCGGACCCTGCTGGACAACGGAGAAACCGCCCCCCTCATCCTGCTCGACCTTTCGGCTGCGTTCGACACGGTCTGCCACCGCACCCTGACAACCCGCCTCCGCCACGCCGGGATCCAAGGAAAGGCCCTGGAATGGATCACCTCCTTCCTCTCCGACAGAACCCAAAGAGTCCGTCTCCCGCCCTTCCTCGCAAAAGCCACCAAGACCATCTGCGGCGTACCTCAAGGCGCCTCGCTCAGCCCCACCCTCTTCAACGTCTACATGAGCCCCCTCGCAGCCATCGCACGCAAGCACAACCTCAACATCATCTCCTACGCCGACAAAACCCAACTGATCCTCTCCCTCACCAACGACCCCACCTCCGCCAGAGACAGCTTCCAGGACGGAATGAAAGACATCGCAGACTGGATGAAGCTCAGCCGCCTGAAACTGAACTCAGACAAGACGGAAGTCCTCATCCTCGGCCCATCCATCTCCGCCTGGGACGACTCCTGGTGGCCCCCTGCTCTAGGCCCCCCACCCAAGCCCACGGACCATGCACGCAACCTGGGCTTCATCCTCGACTCCTCCCTCACGATGGCCAGGCAAGTTAACGCAGTTAACTCCTCCTGCTTCAACACACTCCGCATGCTCCGTAAGATCTTCCGCTGGATCCCCACTGAAACCAGGAAAACGGTCACCCAGGCCCTCGTCACCAGCCGGGAACGCCCTCTACGCTGGGACCACCGCCAAACTACAGAAAAGACTGCAGCGCATCCAGAACGCCTCAGCACGACTCGTCTTGGACATCTCCCGACACAGCCACATCTCCGCTCACCTGAGGAACCTGCACTGGCTCCCCGTCAGCAAAAGGATCACGTTCAGACTCCTCACCCACGCACACAAGGCTCTCCACGACTTGGGCCCCGAATACCTCAACAACCGCCTCACGTTCTACACGCCAACCCGCCAGCTCCGCTCCGCCAGCCTCGCCCTCGCCACCGTCCCACGGATCCGCAGAACCACCACCGGAGGAAGATCCATCACCTACCTGGCGGCCAAGACCTGGAACACCCTCCCCACCCACCTACGACTCACCCAGGACCATCTCTCCTTCAGGAAGCAACTCAAGACCTGGCTTTTCGAGCAGTAGCAGCTCCCCCGCCCCCAGCGCCTTGAGACCCTAGCGGGTGAGTAGCGCGCTTTACAAATACTCTTGATTGGCGCCAGGAAGAGGTGTGGCGCCGCGGCCAGGGCGACTGACTCGGAATCTG
Organism: Lissotriton helveticus; assembly: GCF_964261635.1. Taxonomy (NCBI): domain Eukaryota; kingdom Metazoa; phylum Chordata; class Amphibia; order Caudata; family Salamandridae; genus Lissotriton; species Lissotriton helveticus. The sequence goes on along the minus strand of NC_136067.1, from coordinate 32,148,782 downwards.
GGGATCACGGTTCGATCCCCGGCTCCGGCGGCAGATTAGCCTAGCACCATGTGACTCTGGGCAATAGCTTTCTTAATCTTCCCGACGGCCCCCAGCGCCTAGAGACCCTTACGGGTGATTGTGCGCTTTACACATGTGGATTATTATTATTGATTGATTGATTCTTACCCGTAATTCTAGCTTGGCATCATAGACTTTCTTCTTACCTGTAATTCTAGCTTTCCATCATAAACGCTCTTCTTACCTGTTATTCTAGCTTTACTTCATAGACTTTCTCCTTACCTGTAATTCTAGCTTGGCATCATAGGCTTTCTTCTTACCTGTAATTCTAGCTTTCCATCATAAACGCTCTTCTTACCTGTAATTCTAGCTTTACATTATAGCCTTTCTTCCTAACTGTAATATATCTTTACACCATGGACGTTCCTCTTACCTGTAATTCTAATTTCCATCATAGACGTTCTTCGTACATGTAATTCTAGCTTTACACCATGGACTGACTTCTTACCTGTAGTTCTAGTTTCCATCATAGACGTTCTTCTTAACTGTAATATATCTTTACACAATGGACTTTCTTCTTACCTGTAATTCTAGTTTCCATCATAGACGTTTTTCTTACCTGTAATTCTAACTTTGCACCATATACTTTCTTCTTACCTGTAATTCTAGTTTCCATCATAGACGTTCTTCTTACCTGTAATTCTAGCTTTACACCATGAACTTTCTTCTTACCTGTAATTCTAGTTTCCATCATAGACGATCTTCTTACCTGCAATTCAAGCTTAACACCATGAACTTTCTTCTTACCTGTAATTCTAGTTTCCATCATAGACGTTCTTCTTACCTGTAATTCTAGCTTTGCACCATATACTTTCTTCTTACCTTTAATTCTAGTTTCCATCATAGATGTTCTTCTTACCTGTAATTCTAGCTGAACACCATGGACTTTCTTCTTACCTGTAATTTTAGTTTCCATCATAGACGTTCTTCTTACCTGTAATTCTAGATTTGCACCATATACTTTCTTCTTACCTGTAATTCTAGTTTCTATCATAGAGGTTCTTCTTACCTATAATTCAAGCTTAACACCATGGACTTTCTTCTTACCTGTAATTCTAGTTTCCATCATAGACGTTCTTCTTACCTGTAATTCTAGATTTGCACCATATACCTTCTTCTTACCTGTAATTCTAGTTTCCATCATAGACGTTCTTCTAACCTGTAATTCAAGCTTAACACCATGGACCTTCTTCTTACCTGTAATTCTAGCTTTCCATCATAGACTTTCTTCTTACCTGTAATTCAAGCTTAACCCCATGAACTTTCTTCTTACCTGTAATTCTAGCTTTCCATCATAGACTTTCTTCTTACTTGAAATTCTTGCTTTCCATCATAGACTTTCTTCTTACTTGTAATTCTAGCTTTCCATCGTAGACTTTCTTCTTACTTGTAATTCTAGCTTTCCATCGTAGACTTTCTTCTTACCTGTAATTCAAGCTTAACACCATGAACTTTCTTCTTACCTGTAATTCTAGCTTTACATCATAGACTTTCTTCTTACTTGAAATTCTTGTTTTCCATCATAGACTTTCTTCTTACTTGAAATTCTTGCTTTCCATCATAGACTTTCTTCTTACTTGAAATTCTTGCTTTCCATCATAGACTTTCTTCTTACTTGTAATTCTAGCTTTCCATCATAGACTTTCTTCTTACCTGTAATTCAAGCTTAACACCATGAACTTTCTTCTTACCTGTAATTCTAGCTTTCCATCATAGACTTTCTTCTTACTTGAAATTCTAGTTTCCATCATAGACGTTTTTCTTACCTGTAATTCTAACTTTGCACCATATACTTTCTTCTTACCTGTAATTCTAGTTTCCATCATAGACGTTCTTCTTACCTGTAATTCTAGCTTTACACCATGAACTTTCTTCTTACCTGTAATTCTAGTTTCCATCATAGACGATCTTCTTACCTGCAATTCAAGCTTAACACCATGAACGTTCTTCTTACCTGTAATTCTAGTTTCCATCATAGACGTTCTTCTTACCTGTAATTCTAGCTTTGCACCATATACTTTCTTCTTACCTTTAATTCTAGTTTCCATCATAGATGTTCTTCTTACCTGTAATTCTAGCTGAACACCATGGACTTTCTTCTTACCTGTAATTTTAGTTTCCATCATAGACGTTCTTCTTACCTGTAATTCTAGATTTGCACCATATACTTTCTTCTTACCTGTAATTCTAGTTTCTATCATAGAGGTTCTTCTTACCTGTAATTCAAGCTTAACACCATGGACTTTCTTCTTACCTGTAATTCTAGTTTCCATCATAGACGTTCTTCTTACCTGTAATTCTAGATTTGCACCATATACCTTCTTCTTACCTGTAATTCTAGTTTCCATCATAGACGTTCTTCTAACCTGTAATTCAAGCTTAACACCATGGACCTTCTTCTTACCTGTAATTCTAGCTTTCCATCATAGACTTTCTTCTTACCTGTAATTCAAGCTTAACCCCATGAACTTTCTTCTTACCTGTAATTCTAGCTTTCCATCATAGACTTTCTTCTTACTTGAAATTCTTGCTTTCCATCATAGACTTTCTTCTTACTTGTAATTCTAGCTTTCCATCGTAGACTTTCTTCTTACTTGTAATTCTAGCTTTCCATCGTAGACTTTCTTCTTACCTGTAATTCAAGCTTAACACCATGAACTTTCTTCTTACCTGTAATTCTAGCTTTACATCATAGACTTTCTTCTTACTTGAAATTCTTGTTTTCCATCATAGACTTTCTTCTTACTTGAAATTCTTGTTTTCCATCATAGACTTTCTTCTTACTTGAAATTCTTGCTTTCCATCATAGACTTTCTTCTTACTTGTAATTCTAGCTTTCCATCATAGACTTTCTTCTTACCTGTAATTCAAGCTTAACACCATGAACTTTCTTCTTACCTGTAATTCTAGCTTTCCATCATAGACTTTCTTCTTACTTGAAATTCTTGCTTTCCATCATAGACTTTCTTCTTACTTGTAATTCTAGCTTTCCATCGTAGACTTTCTTCTTACTTGTAATTCTAGCTGTACATCGTAGACTTTCTTCTTACTTGTAATTCTAGCTTTACGTCGTAGATTTTCTTCTTACTTGTAATTCTAGCTTTACATCGTAGACTTTCTTCTTACTTGTAATTCTAGCTTTCCATCATAGACATTCTTCTTACCTGTAATTCTAGCTTGACATTATAGACTTTATCTATGTGTCCATAAAACCCTTCTGTGGACTAGGGTATAGTAAGGAATTGGAGGGTTTTTACAGCGTTGTAGTATTTGTATTTAAAAATGTTATACCGCCTCTGCAGGACATGATGGGACAGTTCAGGTTCCGGAAAGGTTAATGGTCAGTATTCACTCTATTTACAGCCTGTGACTGAGGCTCTATTCCTTTTTGTATTCAGTCTTAAAAACGGTTTACATCGTGGTATTTTTGTTTAAGGTAAATAGCAATTGATTTGGGTTAATTGAGTAAACTTTTAAATTAAAAAAGCAAAACAAATTAGCCTTTAAGCAAGTCTCCTATAGTTCGTTTATTTTCAAAAGTGAATATGTATTTTTTTGTAAAATGTAGACCACGCTTTAAACTGATGATGTCAGAAAAACTTACATTTTGTAGTACATGTTGTTGTACTACAAAATGTACTAAAACTTACTACAAAATGTAGTTTGAGGAAGGCCCAGATTATTCAGGCCCCAGGGCCACTTTCTCTCCAACTTGTCGCTTTTCTGGGGTTCAAGCCCAGATATCCTTGGTAGACTCCGGAGCAAATGGGACCACTACCTGCCCTTAAAAAATTAAACAAAAACGTTTCGTTTTTCTTTTTTTAAATGCATCTTGTTTTCCTTCGAAAAAAACGGGCTGCATTTTTAAAAAGAAACTGCTTTATTTAAAAGCAGTCCTAGACATGGTGGTTTGCTGAACCCAGCAGGCCACCATCCCTGGGAGGGCTGGTATTCCCAATGGGCTCACACATTGCGAGAGGCTCTTTAATATTAATGAGCCTCGCAATTTGCGACCCAATTGGGAATCGCAAACAGTGTTAAACACACTGTTGTGCATGGAAAAGTGCACCTCACAAATTGCGACTCGCAAATGAGTCGCAATTTGCAAGGCGCAATTTTGCTTGTCGTACATCTGGCCCTCAGTGCCTGGAGGCATCTGAACTCCATGCTAGCTAGGACACCATTTCAATCAACCTCTTCCTAAAATCTAAGTTTTCAGTTTTTAAAATTGATACCTCTTGTCACAATTTCTGAGTATGAGGTCTGTAGACAACGTATGGATTTAATGCCCATTCATCTTTTGTCTCAAAATGATCTCAGACTTCCATATGCACCAGGAGATTTGCCTTCCTGTCTTCTTTATTTTATCACACTTCTCTTGGCTACCTCCGGGTTCAATATACAGATGTTCATTGAGCGTTGAAATTGTGCATTAATGGTTACAAGTAATTTAGCTGCACTGGTTGGTCATTTGTGATTTATACCGGAAATGGACAACAAAGCAAAGTTTACAAACTCCAGTTTCCCAGTGGGCTCTGTCTTTTACTAACCATTGACATGACATACGTGCAGCTTCCTGTGTTGCGTGGCCCATGCTACTCTCTCGTAACAGTGGACACAGGGCCTATTTCGATTGATAGAGTAATCACATGACAAGCTCCTTAGCACAGAGCGTCGATATAACAGTCAGCCATGTTCATTCCCTCTTCCAGTGCCTGACTGTGCCTGACTTCCCAGCAGCCTATGCTTGGTAAGCTCTTCCAAGAGTTGGGCGCATGAAAGATCAATGAATGGTTATTACCCTGTAGTGCCTGGTACTCTGATGACCTTCTACCCGTACTGATCCCAATGCAAACCCACCATTCCCAGCTCATCTGACATCACAACTAGAATATGGGTTCACATTAGCACAGTTTGGAACAGGGCAGTGGCCGATGTCACCCCAGGATTGTAAAGGACTGCAGCCAGAGGTCAGCAGCGTGATTTGTCATTCTCCCTTACTCTTCTGCTCACAAAAACTGTACAATAAGTATACAAAACAGTGGTGGGTTGAATTTTTGATTATTGTCAGCCACTGGCAGTCACTCTAGGACTATTCTGTACACTCTGCCACCCCAGTTTAGACCTGGCGATATGCAAATCAGTCTTGACCCTGCTCCTCATGGGAACAGTCCAGACCGAACTGCCAAGCCAGGTCATCCATGGACCAGAAACAAGCTTCCTAGGACCGGTTTCGGGATTTCACGCCTCTTCAGCCAGGATAGCTTGATTCCAGTGACACAGTGAGCCCAGGACCCACGTCTGGGCATACCTGGCGCACTTAGGGCGAGAAATCAAAGGACACAGAATTGATGGATGGAATGCAGAACAAATCAAAACATTCACCCCCAGTCAAGAGATCTGGGTTACATCCATCATTCTTTTGCTCACCATGCCACCCCAGATCAGCCCCAGCCATATGCAAATCAGTCTTGACCCTGTGCCTCATGGGAACAGTCCTGACCGAACTGCCAAGCGATGTCCTCCCTTGACCAGAGCAGACACACTTGATCACTGGAACCAAGCTTTACCCGGCTGATGAGCCCTAACTGGGGTGAAACCAGTCCGAGGTTGCTTGTGTTCTGGTTCAAGGAGGACCTGGGTTAGATGTTTGGGCTGGACTGTTCTTATTGGTGCAGGGTCAAGACTGATTTTCATACAGCCGTGTCTGAATTGAGGTGGCATGGTGTGCAGAATAACAATAAACTAGGACGCGCACCAAGTAATTACCAGTGGCTGAGATTAAGTCAGGCTTTCCATCCATCACCATGGCATATTTTAATAAACCAAAGCATGGATTTAGGTCCTGAGACAAGATATAAGTAACGTAATTAATCCTGTGAAGTTAGCTACACAAAGTGTCAGATAGGTTCAAGTTTGGGTGAGAAACTCCTTCCGCCTGTCTCCTCTGGCCTCTGCTGTATCTGCCTCTTGCTGCTCTGTGTCTTACAATGCTTGTCCCGCTGCCTCCGGTCTCATCCTTTGTGCCTGTTCTCTCTCCTCAGATCTGGGTCCTAGCTCTCAGTGTCTGCCTGGTGTTCACAGTTACCATCGGTATATTCCCAGCTGTCACGGCTGACGTGAAGTCCGCAATCGCAGGAACCGGCAAATGGAGTAAGTATAACCGGGGGTTCTGGTGTAGACGGTCTAAAGATCAGGGCGTTCTGTGGCCTGAATCTGGATGAAGTCTTTGCTGAGAAGTTACTATAAAAAGCTCATTGAAAGCGTCCAGTAGAACCAGTTCTCGCTGTAAAGCTCCCAGTAGAGCCAGTTCTCACTGAAACGCTCCCAGTAGAACCAGTTCTCACTGAAACGCTCCCAGTAGAACCAGTTTTCACTGAAAAACTTCCAGTAGAACCAGTTGTCACAAAAATGCTCTCAGTAGGACAAGTTCTCAGTGAAAAGCCCCCACCCAGTAGGACAAGTTCTCACTGAAAAGCCCCCACCCAGTAGAACCAGTTCTCACTGAAAAGCTCCCAGTAGAACCAGTTCTCACTGAAAAGCTCCCAGTAGAACCAGTTCTCGCTGAAAACCCCCCACCCAGAAGAGCCAGTTCTCGCTGAAAGCTCCCAGTAGAACCAGTTCTCGCTGTATAGCTCCCCGTAGACCCCGTTCTCGCTGAAAAGCTCCCAGTAGAACCAGTTCTCCCTGTAAAGCTCTTAGTAGAACCAGTTCTCCCTGTAAAGCTCCCAGTAGAACCAGTTCTCGCTGAAAAGCTCCCAGTAGAACCAGTTCTCCCTGTAAAGCTCCCAGTAGAACCAGTTCTCGCTGAAAAGCTCCCAGTAGAACCAGTTCTCCCTGTAAAGCTCCCAGTAGAACCAGTTCTCGCTGAAAAGCTCCCAGTAGAACCTGTGAGTGTGCCTAGATGCAGCATATTTCTTTCTTAGGTAGAGCACTTACTATTATTATAAACTTTTGTAAAGCACGCTTCTACCCCAACTGGGCCACCCGAGAACTACAATTCACCTAGGTAGGCTTTGGAAGACTAGTCTCTTGGTGTGGGCTCCCAGTTCTGCACAGGCAAGGTTTATCTACCCTGTAGAGGAGGTGGATTAACTAAATTGTGAAGGCCACTACGTTGGTGACCAAAGGACCTCTGGGTAAGAAGTAGCAGACACGTCTAACTTCTGCGAGGGTCCTTTGACCACCTGACAATGCACTGGATTCTTGGTGATGTAGGAAGCCAGAGAAGGAGCCTCAGCATGGCTGTGATTCAGAGGAGTATGCAACTCACCAGATCCTAGAGGGTGACAAGTGATCTTGGGTCCACCATACTCTGAGGTGAGCATTCACCAGTGAGCCACTTTTACTGGGCCCGCCTCAATATTTATACCAGTTTCCGGGGCCAATATTAGGTAACAAGGAAATCACAGGTTTGAGTGAAGAGATCTTAGGGTCTAACCCCCAGATTCATCATAGTCCTGTTTTGCGAGTCCTTAATAGCGATTATTAAGGAATCGCTATTAAAGATTCGCAAAACGGGATTCATGTAAAAATTGCAATTTTTTTAGCGATTTCTACTGTTTCCTTATTTGCGATTCGCTAATTGCGAATCGCAAATAAGGAATGGCTTTCCCATTCATTCCTATGGGCCTATGGGCCTAAAGGCCCATAGGAATGAATGGGGAGTCATTCCTTATTTGCGATTAGCAATTAGCGAATCGCAAATAAGGAAGCGATTTCAAGGGTGCCAGGGTGTCCAAAGGACACCCTGTAGCACCCCTGAAATGGTAATGTACACTGGTGTTGCGCACACGCATGTCCAAAGGACATGTGTGTGTGTAACATGCAACTTAGAAAAATGCACTAAAGTGCATTTTTCTAAGTTTTCGCTATTTACCACGTAGTTAGACTTCGCAGTAAATAGCAGCCCCATATTGCGAATTCGCAATTTTCAAAAGGTTCATGAACTGCATTTAAGGAATCTCAAATTGAGATTCCTTAAATGCAATTAATCGCAATTTAGCGATTTCTAGAACTGCGATTTTTTGCATTTGGGATGATGAATCCCAAATGCAAAAATAGGGCTCGCAAATTCTCAGAATCCGGCCCTTTGCGAGCCGATTTCGGCTTGATGAATCTACCTGTAAGAGTAATTAAGCCACTGTAAATGTGTGTTTTTCACTTACGTTTCCTCTGTATTAAGAGCTCCTTGGTATACCAGCTGCCCCTCTCATCTGAAATGTCTTTCTTTCACAGACATGTATTTCATCCCAGTTTCCTGTTTCCTGTTTTTCAATGTCTTTGACTGGGCTGGCCGAAGCCTCACAGCAGCCTGCATGTGGGTAAGTAATGTGTTTGGGGAGATGTCGCTGTGGTCCAAATGTTGCTGTTGTAACGTGTGTAGGGAGCAGACGGTATGTGCTTGCGATAGGGAACTATGTACCACTGCAACAAAGTATCACAAGCTACTGGGTGTGCTTGCTCCTAAGCATTTGCAGTGCTTTATAACTAGGCCAAGTATTCGAGAATAACATTTTGCAAGAAAAAGAGCCCGTGTTTGTTGCCCGACAGGCCTCTCCGTGTGCAGTCTGCCCTGGCACAGAGTCTTGTAGAATTGTGAACTATAGTTCTCCAGTATTTGATCTTTCATAAATTCACGTGTGAATCGTCACAGTCATCGAGCTGATAGTACCACATAACAATTTAAATAGCAATATCGCTTTACAATTCTCATTAACATTAATGTTAAACGTAGCCCGGAGGCTGTACATATTGTCACTTGAGTAACCTGGTCACATCATTTAAAAAGAACCAATCGTTAACCAATCAGGTACAAGCAGATTGAAGCCCACACTCTACAGACACCAACAATGTCTCCTCACAGACAAAAGGCTATCTCTGAAACAGTTTCAGATGAGGAGGAACCATCAACCTCAACAACAGTTGACAACAGCCCTTACAGGTCAAATTCGCAATCTGTAACTTATTCTCCCAATTCGGTAACACATAAGATTCCTTTTTCACTTTTAGCCTTACCTACAGTAAAGATAGTACAGTAGACGAAGACCTTCTTGATGACCCAGTCGATGACATCAGTCGGTCAGGAACCGACCGAGTCCATTAAAGATACTTTCGACAACAACTGGTATGGTACCATCATCGATGACAAAGAGAACGTCAATGATTCTGTCAATAGTAGGAAACAACTTTCAATGACTGGATAATCATCCGAAAGATCACTGATGAGAAGATACCAGTCGACAACATCATCCGTAAGATTACCATAGACAACAAAAATACAGCTGACAACACCAATATCTGTAATATCGGAAACTGGAGTTCAATCGTCTAGTCTTTCTCATCATACATCACCAGGCAAAGAACCATCTCAACGACCAGCAAGGTTATTGGATACAGAAAGATCCAAAGACGAAGTGCCCTTTGGCCAGGCTTACGGCCCACATAACGTTGAGTGAAATGCCAGGAATATGATGTAGATTGACAGTACAGCGGCGAAGATCCTGAGGAGCATTACCCATAAGAAACCAGCAGCAATGACTCTGTTACTCAATGGTTAAGTTTCGGAGAGGCCAGGCTAGGGGAGGGAGATTAGGGAGTGTACTGCGGGGAGGGAGATCTGGAACGAAATGTTGGTAGATGCTTAGGGCCCGATGTAGGCAAATGTGAAATAGCGAATTCTTAATATCGAATTTTACCGATTCGTTATTAAGAAATCGGTATTTCAGATGTAGGTAAGAATTCGGTAAAAAATACAGAATCCTTAATATTCGTTATTACCGAATCGGTAATTGAGATTCGGTAATAAGGAATACCTACCCATTCATTTATACCGGCTTGGAGCCCATAGGAATGAATGTGAAGACATTCGGTATTGCCGATTTGGTATTACCGAATCAGTAATACCGGGAGGTATTTCAAGGGTGCGCACCCCTGAAATGTGCATGTGTGCACATGTGGCGCACATACATGTCCTAAGGGCATGGATGTGTGCCACATGGCACAGAAATAAAATCAAAAAAGTGCTTTTTGTAAGGAAATTGCTTTTTACCACCAACTTGGAGTTGGTGGTAAATAGTGATTCCTTAAGGTTGAGGTGCTACCTACATTGCATTTATGGAATAGGTATCATGAGACAATTCAGTTCTTTGGGACTCTTAAAACCTCGGTGCAGCTCCGAGAGTGTCAGAAGATAAATCTCTTCTTTTGTGAGAGCAAACAGTTCTATACTTTTTGTTTTTAAAACAAAGATTTTCTCAGAGATTGATGACGTTGTTATTTCTCACAATTCTCAAAAGACGAATGTCAATATTCTTAGCTTCTGAGTATATCAATGCTTAAAGGGTTCACCAACTTCCTTGTAGTTCAAGTCTTATGTGCAGGTTTTGAGGCACATCAGACAAATTGCTTAAGTTTCAACAATGTCTTAAAACTCTGAGCGATTTTTTCGATTATCTTTTGATAGTTAAATTTTTCTGCAAGAATAAATACTGAACAGCTTCTCTGGAAACCTATGCACAGCTCGATTGGGTTTCCATGCACCTTGCTTCCTTGCTTCCAGGTGTGTTGTAGATGGAAAGACACTCTGTCTCCAGTTACATGGATGCTATGCTCACCTGGAAATTCTGTTGACTCACAAGCCTTACTCGCCGGGATGCACTGAATCCTATCCGAGTCACTGAAATGACAAGTTGCTTACTTCTCTCAGAGCCGCGTTATATAGAGTCCCAGATCTTGCATGGCTGATAGGATTTCAGAAGCTCTGTGAGATCGTGTCATACTCTTGCGAGATCTTACCATTGAAAGCGTATTGGAGCGCAGACTGGAAACTCGTGGGAAAAGTGTCAATGGTAATCAATAACCTTCATGTCAAAATAAAGTATCTTTTTGGGAGCTGGCTGTAGGCACCATCAGTGACACAGATCTCAGTGTCATTGGTTGGAGATGTAAGGATGATGATAGCTGACGATTATAAAAGATAACCTTAAAAATTGAGGGACGTCAACAACTCCAAGACAGCAGACTCCACAGCAAGCACCAGCTGCTCCATCACTAGTGGTGTTGCCTACACAACCACATTCTCCCACAGTGGCTGCAATAAATTTACAACTGGCACCTTTGCCACCAGGTTGGACAAATGCTGTACGAGCTGATTCTCGTATTCCAGCCCACAGTGATTCTCCTCCGGATGGCCGAGCAGGTTTCCATCCTACAACAGAGAAAGCATCTAGGTGCTATGTGTTGCTTGTTCCAACGAAAGACGGTGATTGGTTTCCATGTCCTCAAGGATCCTCCTAAGACGTCAGGAAAGGCCATTCCTATTATCAATCCCCTTTGAAAAGAGGGCCTTAAAGATTTGCAAACGCAGGCGACCGTAGCAGCCGTTATCCCTCGACTGGATAAGAAATATGAAGCATCAGAGAAAATACTTGCATTCCTAATTGGAAATCCAAAAGTCAACTCAGTTGTAATGTAAGCTGTGCAACGGAGATTGGGAAACCCATCAACACCCTGTATTGTGTCTCCTGACTGGCAGGGTAGCCGCTTCCGTAGACAACATCGGAAACAGTGTCGGCAATAGCTGCAACCTCGGTCAGAGCAGGTAATTCGCAAACAATATTAGGAATATGCGATTGCCAAATGTGGTCAGATATCACCCTTTCTTGATATATTTACCAGAAGAAAAGAAGGCGGAAGCGAAAGACAATCTCTGGAGGGGTAATGAACATCAACAGCCATAATCGATTCAATTGATGGAGGCGGTGAATTGAGGCTTCAGGCAACTTATGTGAGCAGCGGAAGCACAGAGGCCAGGGTAGCTCCATAGCACCTCCTTCAGGTCTGAGGTGCAAAGTACAATACTAGATATGCCCTTTGAAGGGGAATCATTATTTGGAAACATGTAGATGACACTGCTCAAAATATAAAATCTAGCACAGAGACAGCAATATCGAAGGCAGAAGTCCTTACGGGTCTACAGAGGCCAAATTCAACCAGCGGAGGCTACCAGCGATATAGATGCCAACCGTATCACTCGCCATCAGTGATGTGGTCAACTGTATCAAACACAATTCAGTGCTCCTTCTACAGTATATCCAAATGCACCATCATGGAGAAAGGTGGGCAGCCGGACCAGAACACGATGAATGAGGAGAAGACGTTGACAAGGAGAAGGCATCGGCCAATATAACTCCTAGTCGCATTTTGGAAAATCCAGAGGGGGAAGAATTTAATCTTGTCTGCGGAGCTGGAAAGTAATTACAACAGACCTGTGGGTCCTCAACTTAGTGGCATATGACCACACCTTGGAGACTGAGCAAACCCCTCCTGAGACAGCACCTTGCAAAATGTAACAACATTTGCAATTACTGCAAGACAAAATTCACATCATGATATGAAAATGAGCAATGGAATGAGTTCCCAAACCCTAACAAAACTCAGGATTCTATTTTCGTTTCTTTCTCATCAAGAAGTTAGGAGAATGGAAACCAATGCTGGACCCGCGTCAACTGAACGTGGTCTCCAAAGAAACAGAAGTTCTCCAGCTTCTACGTTTATGGCAACCGTACACCTGAAAACGACTTACTTCTATTTCTGTATCTCCCCTACATTGAAAATTGACATTGCTTATCACTTGCAAAAGGATACCGTTTGTGGGAACAGTTCTGGATTCAGGGGTGGGAAGAGTGTTTGCATGCTTGGTGTAGCCAATCTACAGTAACTGTAGTAAGAGTTGGACATCCAACAGGCACAGGCCACAGGCGTATACGAAGACAAAATCAAAGTAACAACAAGAATGAAGGAAGAGTTGCCCTGGTGGATACAAAGTCTCAACCCAAACACAGGGCTCAAATTCCAGCTGAAGCCTCCAAACCTCATAGTGACCTCACTTAAATAGACATCGGGCGTGCGCCTTTCAGGGGTTGGCTATAGGTGGCAAGTGGTCGCCAAAGGAGGAGTGATGCACATAAATGTATTGGAACTTCAAGCAATGAGACTGGGTTTGAAACCGTTTGTTCCAAGAACAAAGTACTGGTTAATAGGAGCATCCTATACTGTACTGCGTATCAACAATACAGCAACAACATTTTATTTAACCCCTTGGCCGCTGCGGTAATTCCGCCGCGGCGCTAGGGGTGGGGGCACGCAGGCCCCCGCCATGCTTGTGACGGAATCACTCCGTCACGAGCCGCGGTGGCGCTGTGCTTGTGACGGAATGGTTCCGTCACTGCCCGCCCGCCTAATAGAACGCTCAGCACAGGCGCGAAATCAGCGCCACGCAGGCGCGGCGGCCGGGCCGTGACGGAACCATTCCGTCACCAGCACAGCACCACCGTGGCTCGTGAACAGAATGGTTCCGTCACGAGCATGCAAGGGGTTAAACAAACTAGGAGGAACAAGATCAAGTATTCTATCACAGGAGGAACATATCTTAGGAAATTGGGCCAGGGCAGCAACTCTTACTCCTTTCTGTCCCTTCCCCCCCTTTAAAAGAAGCACTGGCAATGCACTATAGGTCTGGCATAGGAATAAAAGTGCTTTTTGTGCCATTGGTTGGTTTATGTACTGAATTCACTCCTCATACATTTACTCTGTCACTCCTTTGTGGGCTCCTACATCCATGCATCCAGCCACTGATTCCTGTTTGTGTTCACCCTCTGATACAACCACAGTAAAACACGCAACACACGCTCCACAACATAAGCAAGATAAATTAAGACAATACAAATAGAAAAAAGAAAACCTGCTGCGTCTCAACACGGCAGCCAAACGCTTGGAATAATTCAACTAAACAGAGGTCATTTCCATCAGTGGTTTTGTGCATAGTTTATCATTGTTTTAAACCGACGTGACCATGTTTAGAACCAATGTGTTGGCCTTCTTGGAATGATAAAACAATGATACACTATGAATAACTGCATTCTATATTGATCGGCTCCTTTTGAGAAAGTGGCCACTTGGGGGGCGTTGCACTGCAATTGAATTTAGTAGCAAGTAAACAGCTTATTTACATTTCCATCGAACCCCTACGGTGTGTCTAAGGGAGTGACCAAAACCTACATCCTTCCCTACAAACATAGTGTCTGAAATTTCATGCAACAAAATACCTAACTGTGGGCTTTAACACAGTGTAAAACAATCCACCCTTAAAGGCCAATTGGCTTTAGCATATGTGACACTTAGTAGTTAAATCAAATGCCTTTGTCTTACCCTTCATTATAAATACATCAGGCCTGCAACATGTGCTTTACAAAAGGGGATGATGGACGGAGCGTTTGAGCAAATCAAACACTCACCCCCAGTCAACTGATCTGGGTTTAATCCATCACCATTCTTTAGCCCACTCAGCCACCCCATTTCAGACATGGCTATATGCAAATCAGTCTGACCCTGTGCCTTATGGGAACAGTCCAGCCCGAACTGCCAAGCCATGTCTTCCATGGACCGGAAACAAGCATCCTGGGACCGGTTTCGGATTCATAATCCTCATCAGCCAGGCTATCTTGAATCCAGTGGCCAAGTGAGCAAGGGACTCACGTCTGAGCATACCCTGCCACACTTAGGGCGAACAAAGCGATACAAAAGGGGATGATGGACGGAGCGTTTGAGCAAATCAAACACTCACCCCCAGTCAACTGATCTGGGTTTAATCCATCACCATTCTTTAGCCCACTCAGCCACCCCATTTCAGACATGGCTATATGCAAATCAGTCTGACCCTGTGCCTTATGGGAAAAGTCCAGCCCGAACTGCCAAGCCATGTCTTCCATGGACCGGAAACAAGCATCCTGGGACCGGTTTCGGATTCATAATCCTCATCAGCCAGTCTATCTTGAATCCAGTGGCCAAGTGAGCAAGGGACTCACGTCTGAGCATACCCTGCCACACTTAGGGCGAACAAAGCGATACAAAAGGGGATGATGGACGGAGCGTTTGAGCAAATCAAACACTCACCCCCAGTCAACTGATCTGGGTTTAATCCATCACCATTCTTTAGCCCACTCAGCCACCCCATTTCAGACATGGCTATATGCAAATCAGTCTGACCCTGTGCCTTATGGGAACAGTCCAGCCCGAACTGCCAAGCCATGTCTTCCATGGACCGGAAACAAGCATCCTGGGACCGGTTTCGGATTCATAATCCTCATCAGCCAGGCTATCTTGAATCCAGTGGCCAAGTGAGCAAGGGACTCACGTCTGAGCATACCCTGCCACACTTAGGGCGAACAAAGCGATACAAAAGGGGATGATGGACGGAGCGTTTGAGCAAATCAAACACTCACCCCCAGTCAACTGATCTGGGTTTAATCCATCACCATTCTTTAGCCCACTCAGCCACCCCATTTCAGACATGGCTATATGCAAATCAGTCTGACCCTGTGCCTTATGGGAACAGTCCAGCCCGAACTGCCAAGCCATGTCTTCCATGGACCGGAAACAAGCATCCTGGGACCGGTTTCGGATTCATAATCCTCATCAGCCAGGCTATCTTGAATCCAGTGGCCAAGTGAGCAAGGGACTCACGTCTGAGCATACCCTGCCACACTTAGGGCGAACAAAGCGATACAAAAGGGGATGATGGACGGAGCGTTTGAGCAAATCAAACACTCACCCCCAGTCAACTGATCTGGGTTTAATCCATCACCATTCTTTAGCCCACTCAGCCACCCCATTTCAGACATGGCTATATGCAAATCAGTCTGACCCTGTGCCTTATGGGAACAGTCCAGCCCGAACTGCCAAGCCATGTCTTCCATGGACCGGAAACAAGCATCCTGGGACCGGTTTCGGATTCATAATCCTCATCAGCCAGGCTATCTTGAATCCAGTGGCCAAGTGAGCAAGGGACTCACGTCTGAGCATACCCTGCCACACTTAGGGCGAACAAAGCGATACAAAAGGGGATGATGGACGGAGCGTTTGAGCAAATCAAACACTCACCCCCAGTCAACTGATCTGGGTTTAATCCATCACCATTCTTTAGCCCACTCAGCCACCCCATTTCAGACATGGCTATATGCAAATCAGTCTGACCCTGTGCCTTATGGGAACAGTCCAGCCCGAACTGCCAAGCCATGTCTTCCATGGACCGGAAACAAGCATCCTGGGACCGGTTTCGGATTCATAATCCTCATCAGCTAGGCTATCTTGAATCCAGTGGCCAAGTGAGCAAGGGACTCACGTCTGAGCATACCCTGCCACACTTAGGGCGAACAAAGCGATACAAAAGGGGATGATGGACGGAGCGTTTGAGCAAATCAAACACTCACCCCCAGTCAACTGATCTGGGTTTAATCCATCACCATTCTTTAGCCCACTCAGCCAACCCATTTCAGACATGGCTATATGCAAATCAGTCTGACCCTGTGCCTTATGGGAACAGTCCAGCCCGAACTGCCAAGCCATGTCTTCCATGGACCGGAAACAAGCATCCTGGGACCGGTTTCGGATTCATAATCCTCATCAGCCAGGCTATCTTGAATCCAGTGGCCAAGTGAGCAAGGGACTCACGTCTGAGCATACCCTGCCACACTTAGGGCGAACAAAGCGATACAAAAGGGGCTTTACCTTTATCTAGTTAACCGAATATGTTCCCAGTCCTCAATCAAGCCTATAGCTGTTATTGTTGGATTGTCAGTATAACCAACTCAGGACTAGCGTACCAAGCGTAAGCTTCACCGTAACCAACTCAGGCCTGCTGCACTGAGCGTAAGCTTCACCATAACAAACTCAGGCCTGCTGCACGGAGCGTAAGCTTCACCGTAGCCAACTCGGGCCTACTGTACTGAGCTTAAGCTTCACCGTAACCAACTCGGGCCTGCTGCACTGAGCGTAAGCTTCACCATAACAAACTCAGGCCTACTGTACTGAGCTTAAGCTTCACCGTAACCAACTCAGGCCTGCTGCACTGAGTGTAACCTTCACCATGACCAACTCAGGCCTACTGCACCAAGCGTAAGCTTCACCATAACCAACTCAAGCCTTCTGCACTGAGAGTAAGCTTCACCGTAACCAACTCAGGCCTGCTGCACTGAGTGTAAGCTTCACCGTAGCCAACTCAGGCCTACTGTACGCACCGTAAGCTTCACCGTAACCAACTCAGGCCTTCTGCACTGAGAGTAAGCTTCACCGTAACCAACTCAGGCCTACTGCACTGAGCGTAAGCTTCACCGTAACCAAGTCAGTCCTGCTGTATCGAGTATAAGCTTTTCCACATGTGCAAGTGCTCTTTTCAGTGAGAGCCTTAACCTTTTCCATGCGTCGGATGCCCGGCGGCCGTCCAACGTCACGGTGGGCTTGTGCGTCGGACAGCCGTCCAAACTGCACATGCGTCATTTTTTTCCGCACCGCAGCGGAATGTCCGCCGCGGCGAAGCGGTTAAACGTTGACCCAATCAAGTGCTGTACTCAGGACAACAAACATGTGGGTGGAGCCTCAGACCCTCTCTCATTAGTTCTCTGAAAGCTCTTTTGATGTTGCTCTCATAAGGTCTGGCTACAGATGCTCTATCGAAACACACACCTAAAGCATACTTGGGTGCCACAGGCTCCTCCTTCAGCCGCACCATGTTCAATATTTACCTTTGCCGCAGGCTGAGCTCGTACTGTTCCATCGCCTCAGGTTCTTTGGCTTCGCTGATGACACTCAGAGCATCCGTCTATTTTTATAAACACTGTCTGTACTCAGTTTGGCCACTGGCTGGACCCATCTCCTTCAGACTAAACACTGACACTGTATTTAGTGCCTCCTCGGTTGTAAGCCCTAATTGCTGGCCGGACACACTCAGCCCCCCGCCGACGCCTGTCCCCTCAGCCCACAATTTAGGCATGACTTATGAGGCAATCATTAACAAACTCACTCCCACCTGTTTTTTAATAGTGAAAGTGTTGGAAATGGGATCCCCGGCTGGCCAGGGCTTTCGCCAAAGTCAGTCAGAGACCACCACACCCAAGTCAGGGCAAGGGAGTTACACACCAAGATAACCCCTACTCACCCTCTAGGTAACGTGGCGCGAGCAGCAAGGCTAAACTTGGAGGCGATGTAGGCTAAGTATTTGCGCACGCACCCCAGCAACAACAACCAAAGGCCCACCACAAAGGAAACTCCACACAAGGTTATATAAAAATAGCCTTTGTATTACACCAAAACACATTAGATAAAACACACACTTTACAATGTGCCAGAGGCACGGGCAGAATTTACAGGGGGATATTTACAAGACAGGGCCACCTGGACCACTGTCAGGAATCAGAAGTAGCACTTTCAGAAATAGCACTTAGTACATAGAATATAAATTTACTTTAGCACAAAATAGCACACAACCAGTAACTACTGGTAACAGGACCTCACTAGCACCACCTGCACTAGGGAGAAAACAACCACCTATGTATCACAATACCTGTAGGGGTGTAAGAACATACACATGATGCAATGCATGACATTCATTCAGAGGTGTAAAGGCACATGACGCATAAACAATACATTCAGAGGTGCATAGAAAGTACAATTGCGCCAAACTCACGTAAGTCACCACCTGTGACTGTCCCTAGGCCCTCTGGCCTTGTTGGGGCTAGGACGCCCTGTGTCCAAAGTGTCAGGGTCCTAAACGTGGCAGTTGCCCACAAAGTGCTGGGCAACTGGTGCAAGAAGGTTTGAGCCTTCCAGGGCTCAAAAACAACAATGGGGCCACCTGAGCCTCTCTGGCTCTGAATAACACAATGTCCCCCTTAGCCTCTCTGGGCTCTTGCAAGAATTGCACTCAAGAGCCTCTGTGGCTCTTAACACTGGGGCGCCTTGGGGGAGCCTCTCAGGGCTCTTAAATGAAGATGTGCCCCTTGAGCCTCGCTGGGCTCTTAAACACGAACGTGGCACCTTTGAGCCTCTCTCAGGGCTCTAGAACCAACAGTGCCCTTGGGTGCTGTGGAGCCTCGCAGGCTCTGTAGAACAAATGCCCCAAGAGCCCCTTGGACTCTGTAAAAATGCGGCCACTGGTGGAGCCTTCAGGGCTCAAAACAAACTATGCCCCCTTCTGGAGCCCTCGTGGCTCAAAGAAAGACTACCCCTCTTTGTTGGAGTCCCACTCGGGGGACGCGAGAGACACCAATGCCCCCAAGGCGAAGCCCCACTCACCGGGACTCACGAGGCAGCTCCTCTCGGTGGCGGTCTCTTCTCCACCCGGTCCTGCTTCTGGGGGCCGGGTGCTGGTAGTGGCAGCGGGCGGGGCTCTCTCCTGGCACGGGAGCCCCGCGGCCTCACGCGCTGTTTCCGCTCTCCCCTCTCACCCTCCGGGGCTCACCTCTTCGATTCCTTGGAGCCTCGGGGGGGGCGGAATGTGCCGGCTTCTTCTTCTGCTGCAGGAGCGTGGGGTGGACTCCCGTCCGCTTCCTGTTGTCCCGCCGCAGCTTGCCTGACTTCCGGGTCAGACCTCGGGGGCCGCCAATGGCAGCGCGGCCCTGGAGGTGTGGAGGCGGGACTTCCGGGTCGATCTTGGCAGCGGCCCGGCAACGTTTTCAAAACACTCCGGGCTGCGGCGGTGACCCTCTAATTTAAATATAAGGCGAGGTGGGCTCTCGCTATCGGCGGCAATGTCCCTGGCAGGGTGGGCACCTGCCAGAGGACTCGAAAATCGGCACGGAGCGGGGCAAAACGCCGGGTGGGCTCCGGCTTCCACAAGTAAAGCGCTCCTAGCGCTGAAAGGCAATTTAGAGCGCTCCCTGCGCTAAAAGCAAAATAAAGCGCTCTTAAGCGCTAGAAGGGGAAAAAAAAGCGCTCCCAGCGCTATCAATCCAATGCAGCACCCCCAGGCGCTATAGGACAACAAAGTCCAGCAAAAGTCCTTGTAGGCAGGCAGGGGGGCCAGGCTGGGCCCAGAGCCAGCTCACTGGGTCTCCAGGCAGGGAGACACTCCAAGTGGCGGTCCTCTGGCCTAGCGACAGCAGCAGCAGCCCCCCTCAGGATCCTGGAAAAGAACAACCTCTGTGGGGACACAGCCCCATTTTTATACAGTGCATTCCTTTGTTCAAGGGTGCAGAGTGGGGGCGGAACCAGTCGCAGCTGGTTCTTGAGTACTCTGTTTACCTCAACCACCCTCTCTATTCACTGGCAGGGCTTGGGTCATTAGACACACCACAGGGGGGCGGAGCCAGCATTGTGTGGGGAAAACCCAGCCCATCCAGGACACAGGTACACTCCTCCCACACATTACTCATGCAGATCTCCCACTCACCACCGGGCAGACCCATCCAGACTTCCTGGAGCCTGGCATGCCAGCCAGCTCCAGCCAATCACACGCCAGCACCCTCACAGCACACGTACAGCCATGTCTAGAAATGGCGCTTCTCTACTAGACACATACATGCTGCATACACCGTTGCGCAGCATTCACTCACACGAGTTCACACATACCAGACTCAAGCCTGTACACCCCACGCATCAGGAACTACCAGGGACACATACATTCCCCAT
Source organism: Lissotriton helveticus (assembly GCF_964261635.1). Lineage (NCBI taxonomy): Eukaryota > Metazoa > Chordata > Amphibia > Caudata > Salamandridae > Lissotriton > Lissotriton helveticus. The sequence goes on along the minus strand of NC_136067.1, from coordinate 32,128,256 downwards.
GCATTCCTATGGGCGGGCAGGCCTAGCTCAGCACATGCACTCAGAGTGCGCACGCACTTTCCACTGGGACACAGTGAAAGTGCGCAGAATCCCAAAAATCACCATTGCCAGGTCACCATTTCACGCAAAAAGTCTAGGGGTAAACCTGCCCTAAGGGCCAAAGTCCAACATAACCCCCTTCCAGCCAAAACGCAGGGGAGACCAATCACCACCGTGATGGACTTTCCTGCTTGGGGCGATAGAACACGGACGCAGGCCCGCAACTGCAGGGACACCCTCCTGTTCTACGTCACGGTGAACCCATGGGATTCCCTCTAAACACACTGTCTGGACCAACTGGGCTACCCCACTGGTACTCCCAAGTTGTCCGCGGCCAGGACCAGGCCCGGGGCCACCCAGGTGCCACTGGTCCATGCCAATTCGCAGAGCGGGGGGTAGTAACCCCTGGCACATAGGAGCCATTTTCCACTCTTCCTGTCTGCAAGACAGGACTAGACTGCCACTGGTTCTCCAGCCTAAGGCCTACAACCTCAGGCGGACCAGGAGTCTCAGGGAAGGCTCTCCTCCCCTTACCTCTTCTTCTAGGGTTCCTCCTCCCTCTGCGAGGGGTACCCCTAGAACGCCATTCCAACCCAGGACTTATCCACTCAGGTTGCACCGGGGTCAGAGGTGGGCTCTCCCACCCTCTGCACCCCCTTCCAGAGGTCTGCCCTCTCCCACCTGGAGAAGTTCCTCTGGAAGAAGAACCGGTCAGGACACTGGTTACAGTCGTCCTACCCTTCAGGTCAGGCTGATCCTGAACCTGGCCTTCCAACCTCTGGTCTAGAACCTTCGGTGGAACAATTGCCTGGCACTCCAGGACTTCTGGGGACTTACACTCCATCCCCCTGAGGCTAACAAATGAGACATATGTTGTGTGACTGTCTGTCTGGCGCAGATCTCCCGCCCTCTGTCCACCTGACAGTGCGTGACGATCCCCCAGACCAGAAGTGGCGCCACCCGGGTCACTACACGGGAACCTAGCCCAACTGGGTAGTCCCTGACCCACTGGTCCTTCCACTGGGGAACTCCCCCAATCACTCCTCACTCTGGACTCCTGTACCCTCCCTAGCGGAGCGGTACTGCCAGACTCTAGAACCACAGGAGCTCTGGTTACAGACGCTCCAGGTCCTCTACTCACTAAGAGATCTTCCTCAAGTGGACTAACAGGACAGCCTAGGTCCCCAACCTGGTGTTCCCTACAGAAACCATCCAAGTCCTGAGGCAGGGCTTCGGGCGTCCGGGGAACCTCGGTCTCCCCCTCACTCCTGCTCCACTGAGCCAGGCAGTGAGCCCCTACACCCTCCTCGCTATCCTGGGACCTAGCTGGGCTACACTGAGCCTCTTCCACCACGCTGGGCTGGAAGATACCTGAACCACTACTTTTGGAGTCACTCCCTAATGACCCTAGAGAACCTTTATCACTCTCCCAGCGCTCTGCTTCCTCAGCAAGCGCCCAAGGACTAAGGGATTCAGACTTCAACAGGTTCTGGCGCAACTCTGGACAAACAACACTGAGCAACTGTTCCTTGAGAAACATATTCAGTACTCCGTCTCTCTCATCATCCGAGCTAGCCGCCAGCCAATCCCACATTGCATCAGAACAGTCATCCACAAAAAAAAACCACTTCTGTTGAGGCGGTTTCCTACTGCCCCTGAACTTCAACCTTAACTCCTCCTCTTGGGAACAAGGGACCATACGTTGGGCACGGGGTAGGGGACTTTCTGCACTGAAGTCTAAATAGCTGCCACCACTGGACTCAGCCCTCCCTGGGGAATCCAGAAAATTAAAACTGCGCGCAGGGGATAGTCTATCCTCCAGAGCTACTTTGCCTCTGGTGGAGGCCCTCTCAGCCTCCTCTATCCTTTCCTGCGCTAAGACCCTCTCGGTCTCTAGCTGTTGCTTCCTAAGCTCCAGCTGCGCCATAGCCTGGGCATGCTCCAACCTGAGCTTTTCTAAAGCCAGCTGGTGCTCCCTTTCTCTCCTATCTTCCAGCTCCTCTGGGGACAGGGAAAGGGATGAGGCGCTGCCTCTTACGCTGGACCCAGCAAGGGACTCCCTATCTATGGGGTCCTCACTCTCTACTGGCATCCAGGTGCTGTCATCTTCTTCCTCCTCTTCTGAATCTTCAGGGCTCCCCACAGACCCACCACCCTCCTGGTGTGGAGCCCGGGCCCTTTCCTCACTGCGCTCAAGATCCCATTGATCCTCTTGCCATTTGACCATGCATCTCCTAAGTGCATACCATCCTGACTGATCCGCCCCTATGCCTCTCTCTTCACAGAACTTTCTCAACTCCCACACACCGTATGTGGCTAGATCATTGAAATCAAAAACCAGCTCCATTCTGGCAGACGTTCTGGAGACAAGATCACACAGGGAACCTAGGGGTCTGAGCTAATACAGGAGTACACAATTCACAAGGTATCAGCAAGCTCTCTACCCCAGAGAACTCACACTCACTTGCCTAGTGCCACCCACAATTCATCCACACACAACCCTCCCCTCGGACTGGTAAGGCAGTTTCTACCACCCCTGATTCCTCAACCTGACCACAAGTGACACAGGTACCGACTCTGGGCGCAGGGTAGGGGACAAATGTACTGACACAATTGCACAATGATACCTTCAGGAGAAGAAAATATGAGACTTCCAAAAACAACAATCCCCTAAAATGTGGTCATCTAAAATGCAGAGTTTTGTGGTGCAGCCAGCTGCTACCAAGGTACAACGCAAACACAAATCCTTATCCCACCGCTTGCCGCCAATGTTGGAAATGGGATCCCCGGCTGGCCAGGGCTTTCGCCAAAGTCAGTCAGAGACCACCACACCCAAGTCAGGGCAAGGGAGTTACACACCAAGATAACCCCTACTCACCCTCTAGGTAACGTGGCGCGAGCAGCAAGGCTAAACTTGGAGGCGATGTAGGCTAAGTATTTGCGCACGCACCCCAGCAACAACAACCAAAGGCCCACCACAAAGGAAACTCCACACAAGGTTATATAAAAATAGCCTTTGTATTACACCAAAACACATTAGATAAAACACACACTTTACAATGTGCCAGAGGCACGGGCAGAATTTACAGGGGGATATTTACAAGACAGGGCCACTTGGACCACTGTCAGGAATCAGAAGTAGCACTTTCAGAAATAGCACTTAGTACATAGAATATAAATTTACTTTAGCACAAAATAGCACACAACCAGTAACTACTGGTAACAGGACCTCACTAGCACCACCTGCACTAGGGAGAAAACAACCACCTATGTATCACAATACCTGTAGGGGTGTAAGAACATACACATGATGCAATGCATGACATTCATTCAGAGGTGTAAAGGCACATGACGCATAAACAATACATTCAGAGGTGCATAGAAAGTATAATTGCGCCAAACTCACGTAAGTCACCACCTGTGACTGTCCCTAGGCCCTCTGGCCTTGTTGGGGCTAGGACGCCCTGTGTCCAAAGTGTCAGGGTCCTAAACGTGGCAGTTGCCCACAAAGTGCTGGGCAACTGGTGCAAGAAGGTTTGAGCCTTCCAGGGCTCAAAACAACAATGGGGCCACCTGAGCCTCTCTGGCTCTGAATAACACAATGTCCCCCTGAGCCTCTCTGGGCTCTTGCAAGAATTGCACTCAAGAGCCTCTGTGGCTCTTAACACTGGGGCGCCTTGGGGGAGCCTCTCAGGGCTCTTAAATGAAGATGTGCCCCTTGAGCCTCGCTGGGCTCTTAAACACGAACGTGGCACCTTTGAGCCTCTCTCAGGGCTCTAGAACCAACAATGCCCTTGGGTGCTGTGGAGCCTCGCAGGCTCTGTAGAACAAATGCCCCAAGAGCCCCTTGGACTCTGTAAAAATGCGGCCACTGGTGGAGCCTTCAGGGCTCAAAACAAACTATGCCCCCTCCTGGAGCCCTCGTGGCTCAAAGAAAGACTGCCCCTCTTTGTTGGAGTCCCACTCGGGGGACGCGAGAGACACCAATGCCCCCAAGGCGAAGCCCCACTCACCGGGACTCACGAGGCAGCTCCTCTCGGTGGCGGTCTCTTCTCCACCCGGTCCTGCTTCTGGGGGCCGGGTGCTGGTAGTGGCAGCGGGCGGGGCTCTCTCCTGGCACGGGAGCCCCGCGGCCTCACGCGCTGTTTCCGCTCTCCCCTCTCACCCTCCGGGGCTCACCTCTTCGATTCCTTGGAGCCTCGGGGGGGGCGGAATGTGCCGGCTTCTTCTTCTGCTGCAGGAGCGCGGGGTGGACTCCCGTCCGCTTCCTGTTGTCCCGCCGCAGCTTGCCTGACTTCCGGGTCAGACCTCGGGGGCCGCCAATGGCAGCGCGGCCCTGGAGGTGTGGAGGCGGGACTTCCGGGTCGCACTTGGCAGCGGCCCGGCAACGTTTTCAAAACACTCCGGGCTGCGGCGGTGATCCTCTAATTTAAATATAAGGCGAGGTGGGCTCTCGCTATCGGCGGCAATGTCCCTGGCAGGGTGGGCACCTGCCAGAGGACTCGAAAATCGACACGGAGCGGGGCAAAACGCCGGGTGGGCTCCGGCTTCCACAAGTAAAGCGCTCCTAGCGCTGAAAGGCAATTTAGAGCGCTCCCTGCGCTAAAAGCAAAATAAAGCGCTCTTAAGCGCTAGAAGGGGAAAGAAAAGCGCTCCCAGCGCTATCAATCCAATGCAGCACCCCCAGGCGCTATAGGACAACAAAGTCCAGCAAAAGTCCTTGTAGGCAGGCAGGGGGGCCAGGCTGGGCCCAGAGCCAGCTCACTGGGTCTCCAGGCAGGGAGACACTCCAAGTGGCGGTCCTCTGGCCTAGCGACAGCAGCAGCAGCCCCCCTCAGGATCCTGGAAAAGAACAACCTCTGTGGGGACACAGCCCCATTTTTATACAGTGCATTCCTTTGTTCAAGGGTGCAGAGTGGGGGCGGAACCAGTCGCAGCTGGTTCTTGAGTACTCTGTTTACCTCAACCACCCTCTCTATTCACTGGCAGGGCTTGGGTCATTAGACACACCACAGGGGGGCGGAGCCAGCATTGTGTGGGGAAAACCCAGCCCATCCAGGACACAGGTACACTCCTCCCACACATTACTCATGCAGATCTCCCACTCACCACCGGGCAGACCCATCTAGACTTCCTGGAGCCTGGCATGCCAGCCAGCTCCAGCCAATCACACGCCAGCACCCTCACAGCACACGTACAGCCATGTCTAGAAATGGCGCTTCTCTACTAGACACATACATGCTGCATACACCGTTGCGCAGCATTCACTCCCACGAGTTCACACATACCAGACTCAAGCCTGTACACCCCACGCATCAGGAACTACCAGGGACACATACATTCCCCATGCATTCCTATGGGCGGGCAGGCCTAGCTCAGCACATGCACTCAGAGTGCGCACGCACTTTCCACTGGGACACAGTGAAAGTGCGCAGAATCCCAAAAATCACCATTGCCAGGTCACCATTTCACGCAAAAAGTCTAGGGGTGAACCTGCCCTAAGGGCCAAAGTCCAACAGAAAGTGATTAGGAACATGATCCTAATAGTTCCCAATTTGATTAAGAAAACCCTGCCCAAGCCCTCATCATATCCAGGCTAGATTACTGTAATTCACTCCTTCAGGGCCCTCCTGGGTTCCTGCTCAGCAGATTACAGCTGATCGAAGTGCCTCGTTTTTAGGTTGAGCCTGAGCAGCGCATGCACAGCTCTGCGAGGCATGCTGTATTAGAGTATGGACTTTAAGCTCCGCCCACTCTCCGCCCACATTTTTCATTGGCTTGTTTAATTTTCCTATGTAAACTGTGGCTTTTTATTGGTCAATAGGCTTAGTAGTCCCTCTTTACTACCGGCTTCTCTCATCTGTAATCTCTCGTCACAATTGCTGTTGGATGCATTGTTACTCCGTAGGCTTTGATTACAGCTTCCGAGCACTATTTGGTTAAATGGTTTTCTCCTGCCTTCCGTTGCAGGCAGGACACACTCTCTCCCAATGCTTTTTTTTCTCCATAGCACGGCACCGTGATACAGTGGTGACCGTGCCTTTAGCTTGTTGTTTGCGGACCGAATGCGCCCACATGTTTTTTTTCTTACTATTTGTTAACTTTTTTTGTTTACAAGCACCCCATACGGCGATTTCACTTAAATGCCGGCCACGCCCCTTTCGTTAGATGCGTCTCTTCTAAAGAAAGGTGCGCGGCTGCGATTAAAGTGAAACCGCGGCATGTGGAGCTTTTAGCAAAAATAAGAATGTGTTTGTCAACTTTACAAACAGATGCTTTTGTTGTAAAAGCGCCGTGTACCACACTTTCACTTTTATGGCGGCCCGCCCATTTCTTTAGATGAGCCGCGTCTTAAGGAAGGGGCATGGCCGACGTGAAAGTGATATTGCGGCATGAGGTGCGTTTCCAAAAATAGCATTATCTTTCAGACGACGCGCAAGGGTACTGCTACGCAAAAAAATTCCGGATACAGTCTGACGCCTGGGGATATTCTAAGGTAAGGAATCTAATACTAACTAATGTCTCTTACAGATATATCGTTACACAAGTAGTAACTTGTGCTACAATGCCAATAGCTCAAACTCTCATAAATGCGAGACCTTTTGCATTGCAAATGCTTCTTGGTTTGAGCAGATGGGTCCACACTTCCTCCCCACCCGAGTAGCGCTCACTGGCCACTGATACAGGAGTGCCGCCTGTGTAGGCCTCCACTGTTGTTAATTCCTCTACAGCCTCCCTGCCAGGAACTGCAAAGCTTCAGCAGTATTTTACAGTTCCCCTTACAGAGATTGAAAAACCACAATGCAGATGTGAAAACAGCTGATTTTAGATGAAAATCCCTCAGTGGATATAACATGGGGTGGAGTGTGGTTAAAAACATACTGCTGGCCAGCTCATTCCTCGCGCGCAGCCAGAACAAACGCGCTCCTAGGAAGGGTAGAGGAGGAAGGGAAAGACCAAGGACCAAAAGAGCAGTTTCAGTTCATAGCTACCTTGGCATGGCACCCCCTGCCCCAGCTGCCCACTCTCCCCAGGGGGTCTCAGGATGTGGCACATGGCACCGGGGCCACAGGAGCTCAGAGAGGGGAGGGTCCTTCGTGCCAGAGGCACTGAGCTACTTGAGGACATGGTCGTTCCTACGCACAGAGGTCTCTGTGGAGAGGCCAATGTCTACGCACAGCCTTCACCCTGCACAGAGGTCTTAGTGGAGAGGCCAGTGTCTACGCGCAGCCTTCAGCCTGCACAGAGGTCTTAGTGAAGAGGCCAGTGTCTACGCGCAGCCTTCACCCTGTACAGAGGTCTTAGTGGAGAGGCCAGTGTCTACGCGCAGCCTTCACCCTGCACAGAGGTCTTAGTGGAGAGGCCAGTGTCTACGCGCAGCCTTCACCCTGCACAGAGGTCTTCGTGGAGAGGCCAGTGTCTACGCGCAGCCTTCAGCCTGCACAGAGGTCTTAGTGAAGAGGCCAGTGTCTACGCGCAGCCTTCACCCTGTACAGAGGTCTTAGTGGAGAGGCCAGTGTCTACGCGCAGCCTTCACCCTGTACAGAGGTCTTAGTGGAGAGGCCAGTGTCTACGCGCAGCCTTCAGCCTGCACAGAGGTCTTAGTGGAGAGGCCAGTGTCTACGCGCAGCCTTCACCCTGTACAGAGGTCTTAGTGGAGAGGCCAGTGTCTACGCGCAGCCTTCACCCTATACAGAGGTCTTAGTGGAGAGGCCAGTGTCTACGCACAGCCTTCACCCTATACAGAGGTCTTAGTGGAGAGGCCAGTGTCTACGCACAGCCTTCACCCTGCACAGAGGTCTTAGTGGAGAGGCCAGTGTCTACGCGCAGCCTTCACCCTGCACAGAGGTCTTAGTGGAGAGGCCAGTGTCTACGCACAGCCTTCACCCTATACAGAGGTCTACGTGGAGAGGCCAGTGTCTACGCGCAGCCTTCACCCTACACAGAGGTCTTAGTGGAGAGGCCAGTGTCTACGCGCAGCCTTCACCCTGTACAGAGGTCTTAGTGGAGAGGCCAGTGTCTACGCGCAGCCTTCACCCTATACAGAGGTCTTAGTGGAGAGGCCAGTGTCTACGCGCAGCCTTCACCCTACACAGAGGTCTTAGTGGAGAGGCCAGTGTCTACGCGCAGCCTTCACCCTGTACAGAGGTCTTAGTGGAGAGGCCAGTGTCTACGCGCAGCCTTCACCCTGTACAGAGGTCTTAGTGGAGAGGCCAGTGTCTACGCGCAGCCTTCACCCTGTACAGATGTCTTAGTGGAGAGGCCAGTGTCTACGTGCAGCCTTCACCCTGTACTGAGGTCTTAGTGGAGAGGCCAGTGTCTACGCGCAGCCTCCACCCTGTACAGAGGTCTTAGTTGAGAGGCCAGTGTCTACGCACAGCCTTCACCCTGTACAGAGGTCTTAGTGGAGAGGCCAGTGTCTACGCACAGCCTTCACCCTGTACTGAGGTCTTAGTGGAGAGGCCAGTGTCTACGCGCAGCCTTCACCCTGTACAGAGGTCTTAGTGGAGAGGCCAGTGTCTACGCGCAGCCTTCACCCTGCACAGAGGTCTTAGTGGAGAGGCCAGTGTCTACGCGCAGCCTTCACCCTGTACAGATGTCTTAGTGGAGAGGCCAGTGTCTACGCGCAGCCTTCACCCTGCACAGGGGTCTTAGTGGAGAGGCCAGTGTCTACGCACAGCCTTCACCCTGCACAGAGGTCTTAGTGGAGAGGCCAGTGTCTACGCGCAGCCTTCACCCTGTACAGAGGTCTTAGTGGAGAGGCCAGTGTCTACGCACAGCCTTCACCCTGTACAGAGGTCTTAGTGGAGAGGCCAGTGTCTAAGCACAGCCTTCACCCTATACAGAGGTCTACGTGGAGAGGCCAGTGTCTACGCGCAGCCTCCACCCTGTACAGAGGTCTTAGTTGAGAGGCCAGTGTCTACGCACAGCCTTCACCCTGTACAGAGGTCTTAGTGGAGAGGCCAGTGTCTACGCACAGCCTTCACCCTGTACTGAGGTCTTAGTGGAGAGGCTAGTGTCTACGCGCAGCCTTCACCCTGTACAGAGGTCTTAGTGGAGAGGCCAGTGTCTACGCGCAGCCTTCACCCTGCACAGAGGTCTTAGTGGAGAGGCCAGTGTCTACGCGCAGCCTTCACCCTGTACAGATGTCTTAGTGGAGAGGCCAGTGTCTACGCGCAGCCTTCACCCTGCACAGGGGTCTTAGTGGAGAGGCCAGTGTCTACGCACAGCCTTCACCCTGCACAGAGGTCTTAGTGGAGAGGCCAGTGTCTACGCGCAGCCTTCACCCTGTACAGAGGTCTTAGTGGAGAGGCCAGTGTCTACGCACAGCCTTCACCCTGTACAGAGGTCTTAGTGGAGAGGCCAGTGTCTACGCACAGCCTTCACCCTATACAGAGGTCTACGTGGAGAGGCCAGTGTCTACGCGCAGCCTTCATCCTACACAGAGGTCTTAGTGGAGAGGCCAGTGTCTACGCACAGCCTTCAGCCTGCACAGATGTCTTAGTGGAGAGGCCAGTGTCTACGCACAGCCTTCAGCCTGCACAGAGGTCTTCGTGGAGAGGCCAGTGTCTATGCGCAGCCTTCACCCTGCACAGAGGTCTTAGTGGAGAGGCCAGTGTCTACGCACAGCCTTCACCCTGTACAGAGGTCTTCGTGGAGAGGCCAGTGTCTACGCGCAGCCTTCACCCTGCACAGAGGTCTTAGTGGAGAGGCCAGTGTCTACGCGCAGCCTTCACCCTATACAGAGGTCTTAGTGGAGAGGCCAGTGTCTACGCACAGCCTTCACCCTATACAGAGGTCTTAGTGGAGAGGCCAGTGTCTACGCACAGCCTTCACCCTGCACAGAGGTCTTAGTGGAGAGGCCAGTGTCTACGCGCAGCCTTCACCCTGCACAGAGGTCTTAGTGGAGAGGCCAGTGTCTACGCACAGCCTTCACCCTATACAGAGGTCTACGTGGAGAGGCCAGTGTCTACGCGCAGCCTTCACCCTACACAGAGGTCTTAGTGGAGAGGCCAGTGTCTACGCGCAGCCTTCACCCTGTACAGAGGTCTTAGTGGAGAGGCCAGTGTCTACGCGCAGCCTTCACCCTATACAGAGGTCTTAGTGGAGAGGCCAGTGTCTACGCGCAGCCTTCACCCTACACAGAGGTCTTAGTGGAGAGGCCAGTGTCTACGCGCAGCCTTCACCCTGTACAGAGGTCTTAGTGGAGAGGCCAGTGTCTACGCGCAGCCTTCACCCTGTACAGAGGTCTTAGTGGAGAGGCCAGTGTCTACGCGCAGCCTTCACCCTGTACAGATGTCTTAGTGGAGAGGCCAGTGTCTACGTGCAGCCTTCACCCTGTACTGAGGTCTTAGTGGAGAGGCCAGTGTCTACGCGCAGCCTCCACCCTGTACAGAGGTCTTAGTTGAGAGGCCAGTGTCTACGCACAGCCTTCACCCTGTACAGAGGTCTTAGTGGAGAGGCCAGTGTCTACGCACAGCCTTCACCCTGTACTGAGGTCTTAGTGGAGAGGCTAGTGTCTACGCGCAGCCTTCACCCTGTACAGAGGTCTTAGTGGAGAGGCCAGTGTCTACGCGCAGCCTTCACCCTGCACAGAGGTCTTAGTGGAGAGGCCAGTGTCTACGCGCAGCCTTCACCCTGTACAGATGTCTTAGTGGAGAGGCCAGTGTCTACGCGCAGCCTTCACCCTGCACAGGGGTCTTAGTGGAGAGGCCAGTGTCTACGCACAGCCTTCACCCTGCACAGAGGTCTTAGTGGAGAGGCCAGTGTCTACGCGCAGCCTTCACCCTGTACAGAGGTCTTAGTGGAGAGGCCAGTGTCTACGCACAGCCTTCACCCTGTACAGAGGTCTTAGTGGAGAGGCCAGTGTCTACGCACAGCCTTCACCCTATACAGAGGTCTACGTGGAGAGGCCAGTGTCTACGCGCAGCCTTCATCCTACACAGAGGTCTTAGTGGAGAGGCCAGTGTCTACGCACAGCCTTCAGCCTGCACAGATGTCTTAGTGGAGAGGCCAGTGTCTACGCACAGCCTTCAGCCTGCACAGATGTCTTAGTGGAGAGGCCAGTGTCTACGCACAGCCTTCAGCCTGCACAGATGTCTTAGTGGAGAGGCCAGTGTCTACGCACAGCCTTCAGCCTGCACAGAGGTCTTAGTGGAGAGGCCAGTGTCTACGCACAGCCTTCACCCTGTACAGAGGTCTTCGTGGAGAGGCCAGTGTCTACGCGCAGCCTTCACCCTGTACAGAGGTCTTCGTGGAGAGGCCAGTGTCTACGCGCAGCCTCCACCCTGTACAGAGGTCTTAGTGGAGAGGCCAGTGTCTACGCGCAGCCTTCACCCTGTACTGAGGTCTTAGTGGAGAGGCCAGTGTCTACGCGCAGCCTTCACCCTGCACATAGGTCTTAGTGGAGAGGCCAGTGTCTACGCGCAGCCTTCACCCTGCACAGAGGTCTTAGTGGAGAGGCCAGTGTCTACGCGCAGCCTTCACCCTGCACAGAGGTCTTAGTGGAGAGGCCAGTGTCTACGCGCAGCCTTCACCCTGTACAGATGTCTTAGTGGAGAGGCCAGTGTCTACGTGCAGCCTTCACCCTGTACTGAGGTCTTAGTGGAGAGGCCAGTGTCTACGCGCAGCCTTCACCCTGTACAGAGGTCTTAGTGGAGAGGCCAGTGTCTACGCGCAGCCTTCACCCTGCACAGAGGTCTTAGTGGAGAGGCCAGTGTCTACGCGCAGCCTTCACCCTGTACAGAGGTCTCTGTGGAGAGGCCAGTGTCTACGCGCAGCCTTCACCCTGTACAGAGGTCTTAGTGGAGAGGCCAGTGTCTACGCGCAGCCTTCACCCTGTACAGAGGTCTTAGTGGAGAGTCCAGTGTCTACGCGCAGCCTTCACCCTGTACAGAGGTCTTAGTGGAGAGGCCAGTGTACGCGCAGCCTTCACCCTGTACAGAGGTCTTAGTGGAGAGGCCAGTGTCTACGCACAGCCTTCACCCTGTACAGAGGACTTAGTGGAGAGGCCAGTGTCTACGCGCAGCCTTCACCCTGTACAGAGGTCTTAGTAAAGAGGCCAGTGTCTACGCGCAGCCTTCACCCTGTACAGAGGTCTTAGTGGAGAGGCCAGTGTCTACGCACAGCCTTCACAATGAGGAGAGGCCAGTGTCTACTCACAGCCTTCACCCTGTACAGAGGTCTTAGTGGAGAGGCCAGTGTCTACGCACAGCCTTCACCCTGAGGAGAGGCCAGTGTCTACGCACAGCCTTCACCCTGTACAGAGGTCTTAGTGGAGAGGCCAGTGTCTACGCACAGCCTTCACACTGAGGAGAGGCCAGTGTCTACTCACAGCCTTCACCCTGTACAGAGGTCTTAGTGGAGAGGCCAGTGTCTACGCACAGCCTTCACCCTGAGGAGAGGCCAGTGTCTACGCGCAGCCTTCACCCTGTACAGAGGTCTTAGTGGAGAGGCCAGTGTCTACGCGCAGCCTTCACCCTGTACAGAGGTCTTAGTGGAGAGGCTAGTGTCTACGCACAGCCTTCACCCTGTACAGAGGTCTTCGTGGAGAGGCCAGTGTCTACGCGCAGCCTTCACCCTGTACAGAGGTCTTAGTAGAGAGGCCAGTGTCTACGCGCAGCCTTCACCCTGTACAGAGGTCATAGTGGAGAGGCCAGTGTCTACGCGCAGCCTTCACCCTATACAGAGGTCTTCGTGGAGAGGCCAGTGTCTACGCACAGCCTTCACCCTGAGGAGAGGCCAGTGTCTACGCGCAGCCTTCACCCTACACAGAGGTCTTAGTGGAGAGGCCAGTGTCTACGCGCAGCCTTCACCCTGTACACAGGTCCTAGTGGAGAGGCCAGTGTCTACACGCAGCCTTCACCCTGAGGAGAGGCCAGTGTCTACGCGCAGCCTTCACCCTACACAGAGGTCTTAGTGGAGAGGCCAGTGTCTACGCGCAGCCTTCACCCTGCACAGAGGTCTTAGTGAAGAGGCCAGTGTCTACGCGCAGCCTTCACCCTGTACAGAGGTCTTCGTGGAGAGGCCAGTGTCTACGCACAGCCTTCACCCTGTACAGAGGTCTTAGTGGAGAGGCCAGTGTCTACGCGCAGCCTTCACCCTGTACAGAGGTCTTGTCTTAGTGGAGAGGCCAGTGTCTACGCGCAGCCTTCACCCTGTACAGAGGTCTTAGTGGAGAGGCCAGTGTCTACGCGCAGCCTTCACCCTGTACAGAGGTCTTAGTGGAGAGGCCAGTGTCTACACGCAGCCTTCACCCTGTACAGAGGTCTTAGTGGAGAGGCCAGTATCTACGCACAGCCTTCACCCTGTACAGAGGTCTTAGTGGAGAGGCCAGTGTCTACGCGTAGCCTTCACCCTGTACAGAGGTCTTAGTGGAGAGGCCAGTGTCTACGCACAGCCTTCACCCTGTACAGAGGTCTTAGTGGAGAGGCCAGTGTCTACGCGCATCCTTCACCCTATACAGAGGTCTTAGTGGAGAGGCCAGTGTCTACGCACAGCCTTCACCCTATACAGAGGTCTTAGTTGAGAGGCCAGTGTCTACGCGCAGCCTTCACCCTGTACAGAGGTTTTAGTGGAGAGGCCAGTGTCTACGCGCATCCTTCACCCTATACAGAGGTCTTAGTGGAGAGGCCAGTGTCTACACGCATCCTTCACCCTGTACAGAGGTCTTACTGGAGAGGCCAGTGTCTACCCACAGTCTTCACCCTGTGGAGAGGCCAGTGTCTACGCACAGCCTTCACCCTGTACAGAGGTCTTAGTGGAGGGGCCAGTGTCTACACGCAGCCTTCACCCTGCACAGAGGTCTTAGTGGAGAGGCCAGTGTCTACGCGCAGCCTTCATCCTGTACAGAGGTCTAGTGGAGAGGCCAGTGTCTACGCACAGCCTTCACCCTGTTGAGAGGTCTTAGTGGAGAGGCCAGTGTCTACGCGCAGCCTTCACCCTGTACAGAGGTCTTAGTGGAGAGACCAGTGTCTACACACAGCCTTCACCCTGCACAGAGGTCATAGTGGAGAGGCCGGTGTCTACGCGCAGCCTTCACCCTGTACAGAGGTCTTAGTGGAGAGGCCAGTGTCTACGCGCAGCCTTCACCCTGCACAGAGGTCTTAGTGGAGAGGCCAGTGTCTACGCGCAGCCCTCACCCTGCTTAGAGGTCTTAGTGGAGAGGCCAGTGTCTACGCGCAGCCCTCACCCTGCTTAGAGGTCTTAGTGGAGAGGCCAGTGTCTACGCGCAGCCTTCACCCTGTACAGAGGTCTCTGTGGAGAGGCCAGTGTCTACGCGCAGCCTTCACCCTGCACAGAGGTCTTAGTGGAGAGGCCAGTGTCTATGCGCAGCCTTCACCCTGTACAGAGGTCTCTGTGGAGAGGCCAGTGTCTACGCACAGCCTTCACCCTGTACAGAGGTCTTAGTGGAGAGGCCAGTGTCTACGCACAGCCTTCACCCTGTACAGAGGTCTTAGTGGAGAGGCCAGTGTCTACGCACAGCCTTCACCCTGTACTGAGGTCTTAGTGGAGAGGCCAGTGTCTACGCACAGCCTTCACCCTGTGGAGAGGCCAGTGTCTACGCACAGCCTTCACCCTGTGGAGAGGCCAGTGTCTACGCGCAGCCTTCACCCTGTGCAGAGGTCTTAGTGGAGAGGCCAATGTCTACGCACAGCCTTCACCCTTTACAGAGGTCTTAGTGGAGAGGCCAATGTCTACGCACAGCCTTCGCCCTGTACAGAGGTCTTAGTGGAGAGGCCAGTGTCTACGCGCAGCCTTCACCCTGTACAGAGGTCTTAGTGGAGAGGCCAGTGTCTACGCACAGCCTTCACCCTGTACAGAGGTCTCTGTGGAGAGGCCAGTGTCTACGCGCAGCCTTCACCCTGTACAGAGGTCTCTGTGGAGAGGCCAGTGTCTACGCGCAGCCTTCACCCTGTACAGAGGTCTTAGTGGAGAGGCCAGTGTCTACGCGCAGCCTTCACCCTGTACAGAGGTCTTAGTGGAGAGGCCAGTGTCTACGCGCAGCCTTCACCCTGTACAGAGGTCTTAGTGGAGAGGCCAGTGTCTACGCGCAGCCTTCACCCTGTACAGAGGTCTTAGTGGAGAGGCCAGTGTCTACGCGCAGCCTTCACCCTGTACAGAGGTCTTAGTGAAGAGGCCAGTGTCTACGCACAGCCTTCACCCTGAGGAGAGGCCAGTGTCTACGCGCAGCCTTCACCCTGTACAGAGGTCTTAGTGGAGAGGCCAGTGTCTACGCACAGCCTTCACCCTGTACAGAGGACTTAGTGGAGAGGCCAGTGTCTACGCGCAGCCTTCACCCTGTACAGAGGTCTTAGTGAAGAGGCCAGTGTCTACGCACAGCCTTCACCCTGTACAGAGGTCTTAGTGGAGAGGCCAGTGTCTACGCACAGCCTTCACCCTGAGGAGAGGCCAGTGTCTACTCACAGCCTTCACCCTGTACAGAGGTCTTAGTGGAGAGGACAGTGTCTACGCACAGCCTTCACCCTGAGGAGAGGCCAGTGTCTACGCGCAGCCTTCACCCTGTACAGAGGTCTTAGTGGAGAGGCCAGTGTCTACGCGCAGCCTTCACCCTGTATAGAGGTCTTACTGGAGAGGCCAGTGTCTACGCACAGCCTTCACCCTGTACAGAGGTCTTCGTGGAGAGGCCAGTGTCTACGCACAGCCTTCACCCTGTACAGAGGTCTTCGTGGAGAGGCCAGTGTCTACGCGCAGCCTCCACCCTGTACAGAGGTCTTAGTGGAGAGGCCAGTGTCTACGCGCAGCCTTCACCCTGTACTGAGGTCTTAGTGGAGAGGCCAGTGTCTACGCGCAGCCTTCACCCTGCACAGAGGTCTTAGTGGAGAGGCCAGTGTCTACGCGCAGCCTTCACCCTGCACAGAGGTCTTAGTGGAGAGGCCAGTGTCTACGCGCAGCCTTCACCCTGCACAGAGGTCTTAGTGGAGAGGCCAGTGTCTACGCGCAGCCTTCACCCTGCACAGAGGTCTTAGTGGAGAGGCCAGTGTCTACGCGCAGCCTTCACCCTGCACAGAGGTCTTAGTGGAGAGGCCAGTGTCTACGCGCAGCCTTCACCGTGCACAGAGGTCATAGTGGAGAGGCCAATGTCTACGCACAGCCTTCACCCTGCACAGAGGTCTTAGTGGAGAGGCCAATGTCTACGCACAGCCTTCACCCTGCACAGAGGTCTTAGTGGAGAGGCCAGTGTCTACGCGCAGCCTTCACCCTGCACAGAGGTCTTAGTGGAGAGGCCAGTGTCTACGCACAGCCTTCACCCTGCACAGAGGTCTTAGTGGAGAGGCCAGTGTCCACGGGCAGCCTTCACCCTGCACAGATGTCTTAGTGGAGAGGCCAGTGTCTACGCGCAGCCTTCACCCTGCACAGAGGTCTTAGTGGAGAGGCCAGTGTCTACGCGCAGCCTTCACCCTGTACAGAGGTCTTAGTGGAGAGGCCAGTGTCTACGCGCAGCCTTCACCCTGTACAGAGGTCTTAGTGGAGAGGCCAGTGTCTACGCGCAGCCTTCACCCTGCACAGAGGTCTTAGTGGAGAGGCCAGTGTCTACGCGCAGCCTTCACCCTGTACAGAGGTCTCTGTGGAGAGGCCAGTGTCTACGCGCAGCCTTCACCCTGTACAGAGGTCTTAGTGGAGAGGCCAGTGTCTACGCGCAGCCTTCACCCTGTACAGAGGTCTTAGTGGAGAGGCCAGTGTCTACGCGCAGCCTTCACCCTGTACAGAGGTCTTAGTGGAGAGGCCAGTGTACGCGCAGCCTTCACCCTGTACAGAGGTCTTAGTGGAGAGGCCAGTGTCTACGCACAGCCTTCACCCTGTACAGAGGACTTAGTGGAGAGGCCAGTGTCTACGCGCAGCCTTCACCCTGTACAGAGGTCTTAGTAAAGAGGCCAGTGTCTACGCGCAGCCTTCACCCTGTACAGAGGTCTTAGTGGAGAGGCCAGTGTCTACGCACAGCCTTCACAATGAGGAGAGGCCAGTGTCTACTCACAGCCTTCACCCTGTACAGAGGTCTTAGTGGAGAGGCCAGTGTCTACGCACAGCCTTCACCCTGAGGAGAGGCCAGTGTCTACGCACAGCCTTCACCCTGTACAGAGGTCTTAGTGGAGAGGCCAGTGTCTACGCACAGCCTTCACACTGAGGAGAGGCCAGTGTCTACTCACAGCCTTCACCCTGTACAGAGGTCTTAGTGGAGAGGCCAGTGTCTACGCACAGCCTTCACCCTGAGGAGAGGCCAGTGTCTACGCGCAGCCTTCACCCTGTACAGAGGTCTTAGTGGAGAGGCCAGTGTCTACGCGCAGCCTTCACCCTGTACAGAGGTCTTAGTGGAGAGGCTAGTGTCTACGCACAGCCTTCACCCTGTACAGAGGTCTTCGTGAAGAGGCCAGTGTCTACGCGCAGCCTTCACCCTGTACAGAGGTCTTAGTAGAGAGGCCAGTGTCTACGCGCAGCCTTCACCCTGTACAGAGGTCATAGTGGAGAGGCCAGTGTCTACGCGCAGCCTTCACCCTATACAGAGGTCTTCGTGGAGAGGCCAGTGTCTACGCACAGCCTTCACCCTGAGGAGAGGCCAGTGTCTACGCGCAGCCTTCACCCTACACAGAGGTCTTAGTGGAGAGGCCAGTGTCTACGCGCAGCCTTCACCCTGTACACAGGTCCTAGTGGAGAGGCCAGTGTCTACACGCAGCCTTCACCCTGAGGAGAGGCCAGTGTCTACGCGCAGCCTTCACCCTACACAGAGGTCTTAGTGGAGAGGCCAGTGTCTACGCGCAGCCTTCACCCTGCACAGAGGTCTTAGTGAAGAGGCCAGTGTCTACGCGCAGCCTTCACCCTGTACAGAGGTCTTCGTGGAGAGGCCAGTGTCTACGCACAGCCTTCACCCTGTACAGAGGTCTTAGTGGAGAGGCCAGTGTCTACGCGCAGCCTTCACCCTGTACAGAGGTCTTGTCTTAGTGGAGAGGCCAGTGTCTACGCGCAGCCTCCACCCTGTACAGAGGTCTTAGTGGAGAGGCCAGTGTCTACGCGCAGCCTTCACCCTGTACAGAGGTCTTAGTGGAGAGGCCAGTGTCTACACGCAGCCTTCACCCTGTACAGAGGTCTTAGTGGAGAGGCCAGTGTCTACGCACAGCCTTCACCCTGTACAGAGGTCTTAGTGGAGAGGCCAGTGTCTACGCGCAGCCTTCACCCTGTACAGAGGTCTTAGTGGAGAGGCCAGTGTCTACGCACAGCCTTCACCCTGTACAGAGGTCTTAGTGGAGAGGCCAGTGTCTACGCGCATCCTTCACCCTATACAGAGGTCTTAGTGGAGAGGCCAGTGTCTACGCACAGCCTTCACCCTATACAGAGGTCTTAGTTGAGAGGCCAGTGTCTACGCGCAGCCTTCACCCTGTACAGAGGTTTTAGTGGAGAGGCCAGTGTCTACGCGCATCCTTCACCCTATACAGAGGTCTTAGTGGAGAGGCCAGTGTCTACACGCATCCTTCACCCTGTACAGAGGTCTTACTGGAGAGGCCAGTGTCTACCCACAGTCTTCACCCTGTGGAGAGGCCAGTGTCTACGCACAGCCTTCACCCTGTACAGAGGTCTTAGTGGAGGGGCCAGTGTCTACACGCAGCCTTCACCCTGCACAGAGGTCTTAGTGGAGAGGCCAGTGTCTACGCGCAGCCTTCATCCTGTACAGAGGTCTAGTGGAGAGGCCAGTGTCTACGCACAGCCTTCACCCTGTTGAGAGGTCTTAGTGGAGAGGCCAGTGTCTACGCGCAGCCTTCACCCTGTACAGAGGTCTTAGTGGAGAGACCAGTGTCTACACACAGCCTTCACCCTGCACAGAGGTCATAGTGGAGAGGCCGGTGTCTACGCGCAGCCTTCACCCTGTACAGAGGTCTTAGTGGAGAGGCCAGTGTCTACGCGCAGCCTTCACCCTGCACAGAGGTCTTAGTGGAGAGGCCAGTGTCTACGCGCAGCCCTCACCCTGCTTAGAGGTCTTAGTGGAGAGGCCAGTGTCTACGCGCAGCCCTCACCCTGCTTAGAGGTCTTAGTGGAGAGGCCAGTGTCTACGCGCAGCCTTCACCCTGTACAGAGGTCTCTGTGGAGAGGCCAGTGTCTACGCGCAGCCTTCACCCTGCACAGAGGTCTTAGTGGAGAGGCCAGTGTCTATGCGCAGCCTTCACCCTGTACAGAGGTCTCTGTGGAGAGGCCAGTGTCTACGCGCAGCCTTCACCCTGTACAGAGGTCTTAGTGGAGAGGCCAGTGTCTACGCACAGCCTTCACCCTGTGGAGAGGCCAGTGTCTACGCGCAGCCTTCACCCTGTGCAGAGGTCTTAGTGGAGAGGCCAATGTCTACGCACAGCCTTCACCCTTTACAGAGGTCTTAGTGGAGAGGCCAATGTCTACGCACAGCCTTCGCCCTGTACAGAGGTCTTAGTGGAGAGGCCAGTGTCTACGCGCAGCCTTCACCCTGTACAGAGGTCTTAGTGGAGAGGCCAGTGTCTACGCACAGCCTTCACCCTGTACAGAGGTCTCTGTGGAGAGGCCAGTGTCTACGCGCAGCCTTCACCCTGTACAGAGGTCTCTGTGGAGAGGCCAGTGTCTACGCGCAGCCTTCACCCTGTACAGAGGTCTTAGTGGAGAGGCCAGTGTCTACGCGCAGCCTTCACCCTGTACAGAGGTCTTAGTGGAGAGGCCAGTGTCTACGCGCAGCCTTCACCCTGTACAGAGGTCTTAGTGGAGAGGCCAGTGTCTACGCGCAGCCTTCACCCTGTACAGAGGTCTTAGTGGAGAGGCCAGTGTCTACGCGCAGCCTTCACCCTGTACAGAGGTCTTAGTGAAGAGGCCAGTGTCTACGCACAGCCTTCACCCTGAGGAGAGGCCAGTGTCTACGCGCAGCCTTCACCCTGTACAGAGGTCTTAGTGGAGAGGCCAGTGTCTACGCACAGCCTTCACCCTGTACAGAGGACTTAGTGGAGAGGCCAGTGTCTACGCGCAGCCTTCACCCTGTACAGAGGTCTTAGTGAAGAGGCCAGTGTCTACGCACAGCCTTCACCCTGTACAGAGGTCTTAGTGGAGAGGCCAGTGTCTACGCACAGCCTTCACCCTGAGGAGAGGCCAGTGTCTACTCACAGCCTTCACCCTGTACAGAGGTCTTAGTGGAGAGGACAGTGTCTACGCACAGCCTTCACCCTGAGGAGAGGCCAGTGTCTACGCGCAGCCTTCACCCTGTACAGAGGTCTTAGTGGAGAGGCCAGTGTCTACGCGCAGCCTTCACCCTGTATAGAGGTCTTAGTGGAGAGGCCAGTGTCTACGCGCAGCGCTTCACCCTGTACAGAGGTCTTAGTGAAGAGGCCAGTGTCTACGCACAGCCTTCACCCTGTACAGAGGTCTTAGTGGAGAGGCCAGTGTCTACGCACAGCCTTCACCCTGTACAGAGGTCTTAGTGGAGAGGCTAGTGTCTACGCACAGCCTTCACCCTGTACAGAGGTCTTAGTGGAGAGGCCAGTGTCTACGCGCAGCCTTCACCCTGTACAGAGGTCTTAGTGGAGAGGCCAGTGTCTACGCGCAGCCTTCACCCTGTACAGAGGTCTTAGTGGAGAGGCCAGTGTCTACGCACAGCCTTCACCCTGAGGAGAGGCCAGTGTCTACGCGCAGCCTTCACCCTGTACAGAGGTCTTAGTGGAGAGGCCAGTGTCTACGCGCAGCCTTCACCCTGTACAGAGGTCTTAGTGGAGAGGCCAGTGTCTACGCACAGCCTTCACCCTGAGGAGAGGCCAGTGTCTATGCACAGCCTTCACCCTGAGGAGAGGCCAGTGTCTACGTGCAGCCTTCACCCTGTACAGAGGTCTTAGTGGAGAGGCCAGTGTCTACGCACAGCCTTCACCCTGTACAGAGGACTTAGTGGAGAGGCCAGTGTCTACGCGCAGCCTTCACCCTGTACAGAGGTCTTAGTGGAGAGGCCAGTGTCTACGCACAGCCTTCACCCTGAGGAGAGGCCAGTGTCTACGCGCAGCCTTCACCCTGTACAGAGGTCTTAGTGGAGAGGCCAGTGTCTACGCGCAGCCTTCACCCTGTACAGAGGTCTTAGTGGAGAGGCCAGTGTCTACGCACAGCCTTCACCCTGAGGAGAGGCCAGTGTCTACGCGCAGCCTTCACCCTGTACAGAGGTCTTAGTGGAGAGGCCAGTGTCTACGCGCAGCCTTCACCCTGCACAGAGGTCTTAGTGAAGAGGCCAGTGTCTACGCGCAGCCTTCACCCTGTACAGAGGTCTTAGTGGAGAGGCCAGTGTCTACGCGCAGCCTTCACCCTGTACAGAGGTCTTGTCTTAGTGGAGAGGCCAGTGTCTACGCGCAGCCTTTACCCTGTACAGATATCTTAGTGGAGAGGCCAGTGTCTACGCGCAGCCTTCACCCTGTGCAGATTTCTTAGTGGAGAGGCCAGTGTCTACGCGCAGCCTTCACCCTGTACAGAGGTCTTAGTGAAGAGGCCAGTGTCTACGCACAGCCTTCACCCTTTACAGAGGTCTCTGTGGAGAGGCCAGTGTCTACGCGCAGCCTTCACCCTGTACAGAGGTCTTCGCGGAGAGGCCAGTGTCTACGCGCAGCCTTCACCCTGTACAGAGGTCTTAGTAGAGAGGCCAGTGTCTACGCGCAGCCTTCACCCTGTACAGAGGTCTTAGTGAAGAGGCCAGTGTCTACGCACAGCCTTCACCCTTTACAGAGGTCTCTGTGGAGAGGCCAGTGTCTACGCACAGCCTTCACCCTGTACAGAGGTCTTAGTAGAGAGGCCAGTGTCTACGCGCAGCCTTCACCCTGTACAGAGGTCCTAGTGGAGAGGCCAGTGTCTACGCGCAGCCTTCACCCTGTACAGAGGTCTTAGTGGAGAGGCCAGTGTCTACGCACAGCCTTCACCCTGTACAGAGGTCCTAGTGGAGAGGCCAGTGTCTACGCGCAGCCTTCACCCTGTACAGAGGTCTTAGTGGAGAGGCCAGTGTCTACGCGCAGCCTTCACCCTGTACAGAGGTCTTAGTGAAGAGGCCAGTGTCTACGCACAGCCTTCACCCTTTACAGAGGTCTCTGTGGAGAGGCCAGTGTCTACGCACAGCCTTCACCCTGTACAGAGGTCTTAGTAGAGAGGCCAGTGTCTACGCGCAGCCTTCACCCTGTACAGAGGTCCTAGTGGAGAGGCCAGTGTCTACGCGCAGCCTTCACCCTGTACAGAGGTCTTAGTGGAGAGGCCAGTGTCTACGCACAGCCTTCACCCTGTACAGAGTTCTCTGTGGAGAGGCCAGTGTCTACGCGCAGCCTTCACCCTGAGGAGAGGCCAGTGTCTACGCGCAGCCTTCACCCTGAGGAGAGGCCAGTGTCTACGCGCAGCCTTCACCCTGTACAGAGGTCTTAGTGGAGAGGCCAGTGTCTACGCGCAGCCTTCACCCTGAGGAGATGCCAGTGTCTACGCGCAGCCTTCACCCTACACAGAGGTCTTAGTGGAGAGGCCAGTGTCTACGCACAGCCTTCACCCTGAGGAGAGGCCAGTGTCTACGCGCAGCCTTCACCCTGTACACAGGTCCTAGTGGAGAGGCCAGTGTCTACGCGCAGCCTTCACCCTGTACAGAGGTCTTAGTGGAGAGGCCAGTGTCTACGCGCAGCCTTCACCCTGAGGAGAGGCCAGTGTCTACGTGCAGCCTTCACCCTACACAGAGGTCTTAGTGGAGAGGCCAGTGTCTACACGCAGCCTTCACCCTGTACAGAGGTCTTAGTGGAGAGGCCAGTGTCTACACGCAGCCTTCACCCTGTACAGAGGTCCTAGTGGAGAGGCCAGTGTCTACGCGCAGCCTTCACCCTACACAGAGGTCTTAGTGAAGAGGCCAGTGTCTACGCGCAGCCTTCACCCTGTACAGAGGTCTTAGTGGAGAGGCCAGTGTCTACGCGCAGCCTTCACCCTGTACACAGGTCCTAGTGGAGAGGCCAGTGTCTACGCGCAGCCTTCACCCTACACAGAGGTCTTAGTGGAGAGGCCAGTGTCTACGCACAGCCTTCACCCTGAGGAGAATCCAGTGTCTACGCGCAGCCTTCACCCTGTACAGAGGTCTTAGTGGAGAGGCCAGTGTCTACGCGCAGCCTTCACCCTGAGGAGAGGCCAGTGTCTACGCGCAGCCCCTGTACAGAGGTCTTAGTGGAGAGGCCAGTGTCGACGCGCAGCCTTCACCCTACACAGAGGTCTTAGTGGAGAGGCCAGTGTCTACGCGCAGCCTTCACCCTGAGGAGAGGCCAGTGTCTACGTGCAGCCTTCACCCTACACAGAGGTCTTAGTGGAGAGGCCAGTGTCTACACGCAGCCTTCACCCTGTACAGAGGTCTTAGTGGAGAGGCCAGTGTCTACACGCAGCCTTCACCCTGTACAGAGGTCCTAGTGGAGAGGCCAGTGTCTACGCGCAGCCTTCACCCTACACAGAGGTCTTAGTGAAGAGGCCAGTGTCTACGCGCAGCCTTCACCCTGTACAGAGGTCTTAGTGGAGAGGCCAGTGTCTACGCGCAGCCTTCACCCTGTACACAGGTCCTAGTGGAGAGGCCAGTGTCTACGCGCAGCCTTCACCCTACACAGAGGTCTTAGTGGAGAGGCCAGTGTCTACGCACAGCCTTCACCCTGAGGAGAATCCAGTGTCTACGCGCAGCCTTCACCCTGTACAGAGGTCTTAGTGGAGAGGCCAGTGTCTACGCGCAGCCTTCACCCTGAGGAGAGGCCAGTGTCTACGCGCAGCCCCTGTACAGAGGTCTTAGTGGAGAGGCCAGTGTCGACGCGCAGCCTTCACCCTACTGTGGAAAAGTAAATTTTGCCATGTTCTGTGTCCCTACGTGTCATCCATCATATGTTATCTGTGCATGATTAATATGCATATGTATTCCCTATGTTCGATTAATGACGCAATTACAGTTGTGTCCACCTCTAGTATGTCAGTTTCCAGTTCTCGTGAATACTACGAATATCAGGCCTATGTAAAGTTACGTTGCCACGTTTCTCAGTGTGCACGTTATTCCATTGTAAAGTCCCCGTTTCTAGGCCTCAAAAGGGCCTGGACACCAGATTCAGCTCCTGTCTCCTGAGCCTCGCTGAGGAGTGATACAGCCCCCACCTGTATCCTCGACCCTTCACTTACTTCCTGCCTCACAGTGCCCGGTTCAGCCTGGCTCTGCCTCTGAGTCTGCCAAGAGTATGTTATGATTCCAGTTATCAGTTCAGTCCTCCTTCTCTGCATTCCTAAGCTACTGAACTACATCAATAGTTTCCGTCATTGTCTAGCCTTTACGTCTCCACGTAAGAGAAATACTGCATTTACTGGTCATTTAATATTCTTCATCACGCACTACATGTAGAATAATGCATGCTCCAGTCTTAGAGTCTGTTAGCCTTTACCCCGATAACTTTTGGATTCTATCAACATGTTCTCTAAACATCAGATACTAGATACTGCTTAGGTACATGTCGCCCTGACTCTCCAGACTTCAGTCTCTGCTCCTAGCACAGAGTTCGAAGCCCCCAGCTTCTCCTAGTAACACGTCATTGCCAGTTTGCGCGCACCATTAGGTCAGAGGTCCCGGCTCCTTAGGTAGCCCCCTCCATGTTTCCGCCCCATTCATGACATATTCTGTTACGTTTGCATCACATGTCTATGTATACGCCTCTGTTACACCTACTTTCACCCTTATCTCTCGCGACTGCTACGCGTCACGCCTATTACTCCACCCACTGCTACGCCTATTGCAATGTAATGCTATGTGTTTGCGTTATGTATATATGCTCATGTACTGTTATTAAAAGGTTACCCTGATCCTGGTCCTTGCCCCCGATTCTGCCCCCGGCAGCGCTGCCATCCTATTCCCGTGCAGGTTGTCCTGTTCCTGTCCTTATGCTGTATTAAACCTGCAAAACTCCTACTACCTCGAATCTTGACTCTTATTTATTGAGCTATCTGTTATTCATTTATTCATTCAAAAATAGATCCGGTATTATTTATTTATATACCACATAATGGCGCCCGAACAGGGACTTGCCCTTTCCCCACGCGTCGGTGAAGCCACGCCGACCCCCTGACCCTCTGCAGCCGTGACGGAACCATACCGTGCACGTGCAGATATTTCTGCTTCAAGTATCCCTCAGGCCCACGGAGGAGACGGAGGTGGCGGTCCAGCATCCAGACGAGACGGTGGAGGAACGCGGCGAGTCCCGACCAGAGCCCAAGCCGAGAGTCCGAGGTATCCGGAGGCCCACCTGTAACAGAAGTCCGAAGTTCGTCCGTCCGACGTCGAAGCAGTCCAGTCCAGTCCGAGGCCTTCCGTTCTTGCTGCCCGGTGAGTACCGTTGCTGGGGTAGTATCTAGACAGGGTCAATCTAATTGACTCTGGTCCGTGGGTTGGTGGTACACAGACCCACAAACGAAGTGTCCACTTCGGTGGATGCGGGTTCTGACGTGTCTCTGTATGAGACCGGTACGTTTCGTACTGTTTCAGCAGTGCATCTAGTTTCTGTTCTAGTCAGTTCTGTTCTCGAGAAAATTCATGTATTCTGTTTTCCGTATTCCAGGTGGTATTCTGTTCGAACTGTTATTCTGAATGTTATTCATGTATTCTAATGTCGTGGTATGAGTGCGAAGTGATTCTCGTGTTTATTGTGTATCGTATTGTGTCCAGATTATAGTTCAGTCATGCCACTCTTTTCAAAACTACGTCAGTTAAAAACCAGAAAAGGTCTGCTAGAAGCAGCAGTTCCTGTCCCGCCTAGGGACAGTCCAGGTCATTTCATGTATCAGAAGCATGGCATAAGCGCCATATTGTATCTAGATTTATGGGTAGAGTATACCAAACAGTTAGAGGAAAAGTATAGATGGCCTGTATCAGGCACATGGGATGCCGAGTGCATCATGAGAGTAGAAGAAGCATTATGGAAAAAGAAAGCCAGACAGTCACAGAAAGATGCCATCGAGTTATGGCGCAAAGAATCTCATAAAAGAACCGAAAAAGAAATCAGAAAGTCAGAACTAAGTAGAGAATCCTTAGAACGAGCCCAAGAAAGGGAATTAATCGAGATAGGTGAACGAGTCAAAACCGAACAGACAGACAGACAGAGGAACGCCCTCATTAAGGGTATGTATCCTCTTCTTGCCGAGGGCTTGCCAAAAGCGACCCCGGAGGCATCCAGTAATTTCCCGCCACCATTAGTTCCGACCAAGTTACGTCACAAACCGACCGCAGCTGATATTTTCATTTCGTCCTATTTGGACGACACAGTCCCAGAATATGCAAATCCTGTTCCTGCTCCGCCAGTTCCTGTAAATCAGGCACTTCCCGCTCCTACAGACACCGGAGTACCTGCTACGGTACCCCCGGTCCAGCCCGCCATACAAGTCCAGCCTACATTTCCATTTCCCACTCTGCCAGGACGAAGAGCATCAGTAGACGACTCTAGTTTAGGGGCCGCAGGGGGAGGTCCTCCTCAAACCCCGCCGCCACACAAGCGTTTAACGTTAGCCGAATTACATGCACAAGCGTCACAGCGTACGCCCAGGTATCAGTCTGTTGCAGAAATAAGAAAAGCCCTTACCGAATGTGGCTATGATCCAGTCCCAGGCGAGGATAGTATGGTTTTATATTCATTACGCGTGAGAAAGGTGACCGAGTATCTAGTTACCCTACCAGATATGAAAGAAGATCTAGACAGAATATATCGTTTCATCCGTACAGGGAATGATCCAGAAAGTATTAGTGACGTCATGTGCCAAAGAAAAGTTGAAGTCCAGCTCATGATATTAAAGTTTCTGATTAATTGTTTAATACGAGAACAAGATTATCCGACCAAAGATCGAGCCGAAATGAAAGTCCTGACAAGGTGGAGTGATAATATAGCCGAGGGTAAGCATAAGACCATCGGTAGTATAGAGAGTATGTACAAGAAAATCCGTAAAGAAATAATAAGGATACACGAACAACGTAAAGAAGCACAAGTAAGCGAGAAAGAAAATAACTCTGATACTGAAGAGGTAGAGGACGAGAATCCCGACAGAATAGCGTATGTAGGAAAATCTAGATTTCCAGATCGCCATTTGCGCCTAGAACACAAGTCAATTTTTCATCATCTAGCACCAGAACAAGGTTCTCTGGAACAAGTATTTCAAGCTACCGATCACATTTTGAAATCACGAATCGGTTATAGCGAGTTAAGTACTATGCATGAACAAGAACTAGTCCGATCAGCAGTCCGATGGACTACTGATTCTACCACTTTTCCAGACGAAATAGTGGCACAAATGTTTCTGAAAATGCCCCCAGCCGAGCAACGACTGGCGGGTATGTATATGATCCAGCACCTCATTACTTTATATGAGGGTCAACATTCTGATCCAGGTCCGTTACACGATGTCCTGAACGAGTTACTCCAGTATAGATGGAAAGGTTTAGGTACCGATTTAATTAGTGTCATTCTAGAACAGCGCCACAAATACAGAACGTTTTTGAACCCGCATTGTGTTCATGTCCCACCCCCAGAAAGTAAACCCTTTTACATAGACAGACAGAATCCGTTACGAGAAGTGCATCCAGTTAAGACAGACGGTGGTGAAATGCAACGAGTGTTTGTTTACACCCCGATCACAAAGATGGAACTCTTAGAGATGAAAAAGTTAATTCCCTGTCATGATAAAGATCCAGCAGGGTTCCACCGAGAATTAAAAGACATGCTCCGTATGGGAGAATACACGTATCCAGATATTATTAAAATGTTAAAAGTCTTGTTGCCCGCAGGGGTATATGAGAAACTCAAGGAAAAAGAATGGGAGGTGGGAGAGAAAAAGATCGATTGGGCAGTCCTAGAAACTGAAGACAAGGCACGAGTACCAGGTACCGGTCTTGGAGATAAATGTAAAGAATTACCAGAATTATTAATACAAGTTTTGCCTAGGTTATTGACAACTAGAAAAGAAGACTGGGATGCAATCTCAGCCTGTAAACAGAAACAAGACGAAGATATTAGTGATTATTATTCCAGATTTGAGAAATGTTTTACCATAAACAGTGGCCTCAAGACGAGTAGCGAGTCATACCCTCATCTTTTTGTTACTAAACTAGTCGAGAATTCAAGTCCACAAATTAAAAATCGAGTTTTGAAAGTCGAAAGTACCTGGCAAGCTAATACCCCGTCCCAGATGTTACAGATGCTTCAATATCACCAGAATAGAATCAGAGAAGAACAAGATCACGAGAGAAAACGTATGAAAGACACGAAAATTAAAGTACTAGTTGCACAATCTGTTCCTCAAGACAGTCAGAAGAGGGGTCCAAATCAAGCCAGTCATCCTGCAGCTCCCGTTAAAGGAAACTGCAATTATTGTAAACAGCCAGGTCATTTTATAAACGAGTGTGCAGTTCTGAAACACAATATAGCTACTGGTAAGACTAAAGAAAGACCACGTCCGCCGAGACAAGAGCAAGTTACACAGACTCCTCAGTCACAGAATGCACCACAGACAGTTACAGCACCGCAGCCTATCGCTGCGACACAGCATGTTACACAGCAGATGTACCAGTATGCACAGTCTGAGTATCCAGAGTATCAGCCATATTCATGAAACAGCCTAGAGAGGGAGGTAGGCTTGCCTCTCATCGAGATACCTGTAGATCAAGAAGGTCCCTATGTTCACAGTCAAGTATTAGGGAAAGACAGAAAGTTTCTGATTGATACAGGGGCAAGTAGGACCACCATCAGTCACGCCGAAGTTCCAGGGGCTCCGCTCTCAGGCTCTAGAAATGTTTCCCTTGGATGTTCAGGAAAACCTATTGTAAATGAAATATCAAAGCCAGTTACTCTAGAAGTAGGTCCATTGTCCCGCACCACTGATCTGTTACTTACTAAGTCATGTCCAGAAAATCTATTAGGCATTAAAACACTGAAAGAGTTAGGTGCAGTTATATGCTGTTCCCCAGAGGGAATACGATAGTTCCTACGTGACTTCAAGGGTCACTATGTATTACGAGATTTTGATCCCAGATTGTCTAATGTTCCGCAGCATCTATGGGCGCAAGGTCCAACTGATGTTGGCTTTATGCAAATCACACCCCATCGTGTGACTCTCAAGCCAGGTGTAGTCCTGCCACGTATCAGACAGTACAGATTGCCACCTGAGGCTGTAGCAGCCTTATCCAAAATTATTGACGAGCTCATCGCTCAAGGAGTAGTTGTAGAAACTGACTCCAATGTATGCAATTCTCCGATCATTCCAGTCATGAAACGTACTGACCCAAATGCACCTCCAGTATATCGTTTAGTGATTGATCTCCGGGAACTTAATAAATGTATTATTCCCCAGTATCCAGTCGTCCCAGATATCTCTTCCCTATTGACAGCCATTGATTCCGAAGCCTCATTTTTCACTGTCATAGACCTCAAGAACGCATTTTTTAGTGTCCCCATTCATCCAGACAGCCAGTTCCTTTTCGGATTTTGTTTAAATGGAAGGAGCTATATGTTCACACGCGCTCCTCAAGGTTTCACAGAAAGTCCTAGTATTTACAGTCAAGCACTCAAGAGACAACTAGACAACATTCACATGCCAACTGACACTGCCCTGCTCCAGTATGTCGATGATCTCCTGATCACAGCCCGTTCTGAACGTGCTTGCGAGCGAGCATCCCTTACAGTCTTGTATTTCCTAGCCGAGATGGGACACAAGGTGTCCCCTTCTAAGCTTCAATTCTGTGTCCAGCAAGTGGTCTACTTAGGACACTTACTGTCCAAGAGGGGTAGGCAGTTGACACCTGACCGTATCCAGTTAATAGCGAGTCTTCCTCAGCCCAAGACCCAGAAGGAGGTACGTGCTTTTATTGGCCTTACTTCTTATTGCAGACAATGGATTCCTCAGTATGCATTTCTAGCCAAGCCACTGATACAGTTAACGACACAGGAGGCAGCCGTATCGACTGTCCTACCTTGGACATCTGAACATACACTTAGTTTCAATGAGTTAAAGAAAGCCCTATGTCAAGCTCCAGTTCTAGCAACACCGAACTACAGTAAGTCTTTTACACTTTTCGTCACAGAACGCGAAGGTACAGCATTATCTGTCCTCACACAAGATCAAGCAGGACAGTACAAGCCCTGTGCTTATTTCTCGAGCACATTAGATCCTGTAGCCCAGGCTCTGCCTGCGTGCCTCAAGTCAGTTGCAGCCACAGCACTAGCTATCAGACAAAGTGATTCCATAGTATTAGGACACTCCCTGACAGTACAAGTTCCACACTCCGTGGAAGTTCTTTTAAACCGAACACAAACTCAGCACTTGACAATTGCACGTTTAACAGGTTATGAATTGACACTGTTTCAGCCACACATAGAAATCAGACGCTGCAACGTTTTAAATCCTGCTACATTGTTACCATCAGTTACTTCGAATTCTACACACGACTGTGTGGAAGTAGTTAACATTATGACCAAGCCAAGACAAGATCTGACAGATATTCCATTACCAGATCCCGACCTGACACTTTATGTGGATGGTTCATGCATGAGAACTAGTACAGGAGAACTAGTAGCTGCGTATGCAGTGACTACTGACACTGAAGTTATTGAAACACACCGTATTGACACCCTGTCTGCTCAAGCAGCAGAGCTAGTTGCTCTGACTCAAGCCTGCATACACGCTAAGAACCTGAAAGTTAATGTTTACACAGATTCACGTTACGCATTTGGAGTCGTACACGACTTTGGAGTGCTCTGGCAAGAGAGAGGTTTCATGACTTCTCATGGAACCAAGATTCAGCATGGTCTCCTCATTCAGGCTCTGTTAGATGCCATACATTTACCGACATCCATTGCTATCATGAAGTGCAAAGCACATACGAAAGTTACTGACACTATTTCCCAAGGTAATGATCTAGCAGATCGCACAGCCAAGCTTACAGCACAGACACCAGACATTCCAGTTAATAAGGCACCGACACCTACTCCAGATCCGACTACATGCATGACAGTTAAAGACCCTACTCAAGATGTCATAGATATCCAGTTACATGCTACTCCCGATGAAATCAAGAAATGGTCCGAACAAGGAGGGGTCCAGACAGATCAGGGATGGGTAACAAAGGGTAGAGCCACATGGTTTCTCCCCGACTCTATGGTTCAAGTCATTATTAATACCGCACATAGTCCAGCACATTTAGGAGAAAAAGCTATGTTAGACAGTATCCAGAATATTTGGTTCAACAAACATTTACGAGCTGCAGCCAAGCAGAAAGTCCGTACCTGTATGATATGTTGCCAGTTTAATCCAGGTAAAAGTGTCCCGGTGGAACAAGGTGGATTCCAGCCCCCTGACCACCCTTTTGAAGTCCTCCAGATGGATTACATTCAGATGGAGCGATGTCGAGGTTTCAAGTATGTCCTTGTAGTTGTATGCGCTTTGTCCAGGTGGACGGAGGCATATCCAGTTCCAGATTACACAGCCACGACCACTGCCAAGCAGTTGGTTCGTGAATTCTTCCCTCGTTATGGACTCCCTAGAGTCGTATATTCTGACAACGGCCAGCCATTCTCATCTGAACTCATGAAACACGTGTCCCTTTTGTTAGGATACCAGTGGAAGTTCTATTGTGTACGCCATCCTGAAGCAGCCGGTCTTGTAGAGAGACATAATCAGACCCTGAAAATCCGTATTGCAAAAGTATGTCAAGAGAAAGGTGTGGACTGGCTAGTAGCTCTGCCAGTCGCTCTGTTCTATATGCGCATGGTCGCACATTCCAGATCAGGTCTGTCCCCGTACGAGGTCGTATTCGGCCGCCCCCCTAACATGTGGGGTACTCCTAGACCCCGAAGTATTACTGATGTTTCAAGTAATATGCTGACAGATTACCTAGCTTCCTTGATGTCTGCCCTCAACTCTTGTCGTTCACAGGTTGCTGCCGCATTTCCAGACAATACCGAGGTGGCACCGCATGAAATCGTTCCAGGATCCATGGTCCTAGTGCGAAATTTCGATCGCTCAAGTCCGCTGGAACCTCGCTGGAAGGAGCCCCGACAGGTCCTCCTCGCCACCCGTACAGCCGTGAAGTTGGAGGGACGCAAAGGCTGGGTGCATCTTTCGCATATAAAGAAATTTTATGGATTGAAGCCAGTCTCAAAGAACATTGCCCAGGATTCAAAGGACTGTCCCGCAAAGAACAATGATACTGAACCCTCCCTGTTAGAGAAAACTCCGCAACAGGAGTATAAACTCAAGTTAAGGTCTAGTAAAATAAGTCAGCCAGTTTGATTGTCTAAGTCCTCCCCTAGGTGAAACGGTTAGACCGGTTTCTGACATGTATAAATTGGACCCCCATAGTGAGAGAGTTAGTCAAAACTCAATCCGATGTATCGTTTTTCTATGTTTCATATTATTTCTCAGTATTATGATTTCCTGCACCAGTTATGCATTTTACTTGTATTTTCCAGTTTCTCATGTAAATAAGTCTTCTAATGCTACAGTAGAGCACACGTTTAGTGATCTGCCTCCTCATGAACTCTCTTACCGCCTCGCTATGCGTAATAATTCTTTCATCCGCATGTTACATTATTCACACCAGACCAGCAATGCCACTAATTGTTGGGTGTGTGGTCGACTCCCCCCTTTCCAGACACCGAAGGGAGTTCTGCCACTCTTTCCTTATCCATTTTCACATAATGGTTCGTGTGGAGCATGGTCCACGTTAACGTCATCCTCAACAGATATGTCTTTTCTTAACAGTACATGTTTTCCAGACAAGCAAGGTCTTCCCCACAGAACAGGGTTAGATCTAGAAAACGAAGTTTACAATTTAGGTAATTATTCTTCGAATTTCATGGTCCTGAATGTTCAGTCTGATTCCACTCCAGACTTACCTGCTATTTCAGTACTACCAGTCAAAGGCGAATTATGTGTCCGAAATAATGGTTCCGTACATGTAGGACATAGCGATTGTACTACTATTGTCAAATATAGTGACAGTGGGAAATCTATTTTTAAAGCTTCACGTCATTCTTATTTTATTTGTGGTCAGACCGCATATGTTCGTCTGCCCCTCGATTGGGAGGGAACCTGTTACATTGCCTTCCTACTGCCACCAGTTTTCCTAGCCCCATCTGATTATCATAGAAACACACATCTAGTACACCTTAGACATAGAAGGGAGTCCCCCATTGTCGATTATACTGAAACTGCTCTAGAACAGTATACAGATTTCAATAGAGGTTTCTTCTTCTTTATAGGACCTATCCAGAATAGTAAGCTAATCCGTAGGTTAACCAGAACCCTTGAAGCTGTAGTAAATGAGACTGCCTCTGCTCTAGGTAACTTAACCGAAGAGCAATCTGCTATGAGATTTGTCGTTTTACAGAATCGTCTCGTCCTTGACGTCATATTGGCCGATAGGGGCGGGGCCTGTAGAGTCATCGGATCTAGTTGCTGCATTTTCATTCCAAATAACGCGCCGTCTGTTTATTCAGCTATAACCAGACTCCATAAAATTGCCCATCTGTTACACCAAGATCCAGGCACCTGGACATGGTCCGGTTGGTTCTGGAATATAATTTCCGCTTGGGGATGGAAAGTCTTGTCCTTTCTAGGTATTGCAGTAGCGATCATATTCAGCTGCTGCCTCTGTATACAATGTGGCCCTGCGATTTGCGGCATTTGTGTTACCTCTTGTATTCCTAGTCCCAAGCCCCGTTCTAAAACACGTTCCCAGAAAATTCGAGACGAGCAAATGATACTGTATGAAATGATAGATGGTATCATGAATATTGATGTTTCCTGATGGAAACGTAGTGACAAGGAGGGAATGTGGAAAAGTAAATTTTGCCATGTTCTGTGTCCCTACGTGTCATCCATCATATGTTATCTGTGCATGATTAATATGCATATGTATTCCCTATGTTCGATTAATGACGCAATTACAGTTGTGTCCACCTCTAGTATGTCAGTTTCCAGTTCTCGTGAATACTACGAATATCAGGCCTATGTAAAGTTACGTTGCCACGTTTCTCAGTGTGCACGTTATTCCATTGTAAAGTACCCGTTTCTAGGCCTCAAAAGGGCCTGGACACCAGATTCAGCTCCTGTCTCCTGAGCCTCGCTGAGGAGTGATACAGCCCCCACCTGTATCCTCGACCCTTCACTTACTTCCTGCCTCACAGTGCCCGGTTCAGCCTGGCTCTGCCTCTGAGTCTGCCAAGAGTATGTTATGATTCCAGTTATCAGTTCAGTCCTCCTTCTCTGCATTCCTAAGCTACTGAACTACATCAATAGTTTCCGTCATTGTCTAGCCTTTACGTCTCCACGTAAGAGAAATACTGCATTTACTGGTCATTTAATATTCTTCATCACGCACTACATGTAGAATAATGCATGCTCCAGTCTTAGAGTCTGTTAGCCTTTACCCCGATAACTTTTGGATTCTATCAACATGTTCTCTAAACATCAGATACTAGATACTGCTTAGGTACATGTCGCCCTGACTCTCCAGACTTCAGTCTCTGCTCCTAGCACAGAGTTCGAAGCCCCCAGCTTCTCCTAGTAACACGTCATTGCCAGTTTGCGCGCACCATTAGGTCAGAGGTCCCGGCTCCTTAGGTAGCCCCCTCCATGTTTCCGCCCCATTCATGACATATTCTGTTACGTTTGCATCACATGTCTATGTATACGCCTCTGTTACACCTACTTTCACCCTTATCTCTCGCGACTGCTACGCGTCACGCCTATTACTCCACCCACTGCTACGCCTATTGCAATGTAATGCTATGTGTTTGCGTTATGTATATATGCTCATGTACTGTTATTAAAAGGTTACCCTGATCCTGGTCCTTGCCCCCGATTCTGCCCCCGGCAGCGCTGCCATCCTATTCCCGTGCAGGTTGTCCTGTTCCTGTCCTTATGCTGTATTAAACCTGCAAAACTCCTACTACCTCGAATCTTGACTCTTATTTATTGAGCTATCTGTTATTCATTTATTCATTCAAAAATAGATCCGGTATTATTTATTTATATACCACACTACACAGAGGTCTTAGTGGAGAGGCCAGTGTCTACGCGCAGCCTTCACCCTGCACAGAGGTCTTAGTGAAGAGGCCAGTGTCTACGCGCAGCCTTCACCCTGTACAGAGGTCTTAGTGGAGAGGCCAGTGTCTACGCGCAGCCTTCACCCTGTACAGAGGTCTTGTCTTAGTGGAGAGGCCAGTGTCTACGCGCAGCCTTCACCCTGTACAGATATCTTAGTGGAGAGGCCAGTGTCTACGCGCAGCCTTCACCCTGTACAGAGGTCTTAGTGGAGAGGCCAGTGTCTACGCACAGCCTTCACCCTGTACAGAGGTCTTAGTGGAGAGGCCAGTGTCTACGCGCAGCCTTCACCCTGTACAGAGGTCTTAGTGGAGAGGCCCATGTCTACGCGCAGCCTTCACCCTGTACAGAGGTCTTAGTGGAGAGGCCAGTGTCTACGCGCAGCCTTCACCCTGTGCAGATTTCTTAGTGGAGAGGCCAGTGTCTACGCGCAGCCTTCAACCTGTACAGAGGTCTTCGTGGAGAGGCCAGTGTCTACGCACAGCCTTCACCCTGTACAGAGGTCTCTGTGGAGAGGCCAGTGTCTACGCGCAGCCTTCACCCTGAGGAGAGGCCAGTGTCTACGCGCAGCCTTCACCCTGTACAGAGGTCTTAGTGGAGAGGCCAGTGTCTACGCGCAGCCTTCACCCTGTACAGAGGTCTTAGTGAAGAGGCCAGTGTCTACGCACAGCCTTCACCCTGTACAGAGGTCTCTGTGGAGAGGCCAGTGTCTACGCGCAGCCTTCACCCTGAGGAGAGGCCAGTGTCTACGCGCAGCCTTCACCCTGTACAGAGGTCTTAGTGGAGAGGCCAGTGTCTACGCGCAGCCTTCACCCTGTACAGAGGTCTTAGTGGAGAGGCCAGTGTCTACGCGCAGCCTTCACCCTATACAGAGGTCTTCGTGGAGAGGCCAGTGTCTACGCACAGCCTTCACCCTGTGGAGAGGCCAGTGTCTACGCACAGCCTTCACCCTGTACAGAGGTCTTAGTGGAGAGGCCAGTGTCTACGCGCAGCCTTCACCCTGTACAGAGGTATTAGTGGAGAGGCCAGTGTCTACGCACAGCCTTCACCCTGTACAGAGGTCTTAGTGGAGAGGCCAGTGTCTACGCGCAGCCTTCACCCTGTACAGAGGTCTTCGTGGAGAGGCCAGTGTCTACGCACAGCCTTCACCCTGTACTGAGGTCTTAGTGGAGAGGCCAGTGTCTACGCACAGCCTTCACCCTGTACAGAGGTCTTAGTGGAGAGGCCAATGTCTACGCACAGCCTTCACCCTGAGGAGAGGCCAGTGTCTACGCACAGCCTTCACCCTGTGGAGAGGCCAGTGTCTACGCACAGCCTTCACCCTGTACAGAGGTCTTAGTGGAGAGGCCAGTGTCTACGCGCAGCCTTCACCCTGTACAGAGGTATTAGTGGAGAGGCCAGTGTCTACGCACAGCCTTCACCCTGTACAGAGGTCTTAGTGGAGAGGCCAGTGTCTACGCGCAGCCTTCACCCTGTACAGAGGTCTTCGTGGAGAGGCCAGTGTCTACGCGCAGCCTTCACCCTGTACAGAGGTATTAGTGGAGAGGCCAGTGTCTACGCACAGCCTTCACCCTGTACAGAGGTCTTAGTGGAGAGGCCAGTGTCTACGCGCAGCCTTCACCCTGTACAGAGGTCTTCGTGGAGAGGCCAGTGTCTACGCACAGCCTTCACCCTGTACAGAGGTCTTAGTGAAGAGGCCAGTGTCTACGCACAGCCTTCACCCTGTACAGAGGTCTCTGTGGAGAGGCCAGTGTCTACGCGCAGCCTTCACCCTGAGGAGAGGCCAGTGTCTACGCACAGCCTTCACCCTGTACAGAGGTCTTAGTGGAGAGGCCAGTGTCTACGCGCAGCCTACACCCTGTACAGAGGTATTAGTGGAGAGGCCAGTGTCTACGCACAGCCTTCACCCTGTACAGAGGTCTTAGTGGAGAGGCCAGTGTCTACGCGCAGCCTTCACCCTATACAGAGGTCTTCGTGGAGAGGCCAGTGTCTACGCACAGCCTTCACCCTGTGGAGAGGCCAGTGTCTACGCACAGCCTTCACCCTGTACAGAGGTCTTAGTGGAGAGGCCAGTGTCTACGCGCAGCCTTCACCCTGTACAGAGGTCTTAGTGGAGAGGCCAGTGTCTACGCACAGCCTTCACCCTGTACAGAGGTCTTAGTGGAGAGGCCAGTGTCTACGCACAGCCTTCACCCTGTACTGAGGTCTTAGTGGAGAGGCCAGTGTCTACGCACAGCCTTCACCCTGTACAGAGGTCTTAGTGGAGAGGCCAATGTCTACGCACAGCCTTCACCCTGAGGAGAGGCCAGTGTCTACGCGCAGCCTTCACCCTACACAGAGGTCTTAGTGGAGAGGCCAGTGTCTACGCGCAGCCTTCACCCTGTGGAGACGTCTTAGTGGAGAGGCCAGTGTCTACGCGCAGCCTTCACCCTGAATACAGGTCTTAGTGGAGAGGCCAGTGTCTACGCGCAGCCTTCACCCTGTGGAGACGTCTTAGTGGAGAGGCCAGTGTCTACGCGCAGCCTTCACCCTGTGGAGACGTCTTAGTGGAGAGGCCAGTGTCTACGCGCAGCCTTCACCCTGAATACAGGTCTTAGTGGAGAGGCCAGTGTCTACGCGCAGCCTTCACCCTGTGGAGAGGTCTTAGTGGAGAGGCCAGTGTCTACGCGCAGGCTTCACCCTGTGGAGAGGCCAGTGTCTACGCACAGCCTTCACCCTGTACAGAGGTCTTAGTGGAGAGGCCAGTGTCTACGCACAGCCTTCACCCTTTACAGAGGTCTTCGTGGAGAGGCCAGTGTCTACGCGCAGCCTTCACCCTGTACAGAGGTCTTACTGGAGAGGCCAGTGTCTACGCACAGTCTTCACCCTGTGGAGAGGCCAGTGTCTACGCGCAGCCTTCACCCTGTACAGTGGTCTTAGTGGAGAGGCCAGTGTCTACGCGCAGACTTCACCCTGCACAGAGGTCTTAGTGGAGAGGCCAGTGTCCACGCGCAGCCTTCACCCTGTACAGAGGTCTTAGTGGAGAGGCCAGTGTCTACGCACAGCCTTCACCCTGAGGAGAGGCCAGTGTCTACGCGCAGCCTTCACCCTACACAGAGGTCTTAGTGGAGAGGCCAGTGTCTACGCGCAGCCTTCACCCTGTACAGAAGTCTTAGTGGAGAGGCCAGTGTCTACGCGCAGCCTTCACCCTGTACAGAGGTCTTAGTGGAGAGGCCAGTGTCCACGCGCAGCCTTCACCCTGCACAGAGGTCTCTGTGGAGAGGCCAGTGTCTACGCGCAGCCTTCACCCTGCACAGAGGTCTTAGTTGAGAGGCCAGTGTCTACGCGCAGACTTCACCCTGCACAGAGGTCTTAGTGGAGAGGCCAGTGTCTACGCGCAGCCTTCACCCTGTGGAGAGGCCAGTGTCTACGCGCAGCCTGCACCCTCCACAGAGGTCTTAGTGGAGAGGCCAGTGTCTACGCGCAGCTTTCACCCTATACAGAGGTCTTCGTGGAGAGGCCAGTGTCTACGCACAGCCTTCACCCTGCACAGAGGTCTTAGTTGAGAGGCCAGTGTCTACGCGCAGACTTCACCCTGCACAGAGGTCTTAGTGGAGAGGCCAGTGTCTACGCACAGCCTTCACCCTGTACAGAAGTCTTCTTGGAGAGGCCAGTGTCTACGCGCAGCCTTCACCCCATACAGAGGTCTTAGTGGAGAGGCCAGTGTCTACACGCAGCCTTCACCCTGTGGAGAGGCCAGTGTCTACGCGCAGCCTTCACCCTCCACAAAGGTCTTAGTGGAGAGGCCAGTGTCTACGCACAGCCTTCACCCTGCACAGAGGTCTTAGTGGAGAGGCCAGTGTCTACGCGCAGCCTTCAGCCTGTACAGAGGTCTTAGTGGAGAGGCCAGTGTCTACGCGCAGCCTTCATCCCATACAGAGGTCTTAGTGGAGAGGCCAGTGTCTACGCGCAGCCTTCACCCTCCACAGAGGTCTTAGTGGAGAGGCCAGTGTCTACGCACAGCCTTCACCCTGCACAGAGGTCTTAGTAGAGAGGCCAGTGTCTACGCGCAGCCTACACCCTGTACAGAGGTCTTAGTGGAGAGGCCAGTGTCTACGCAGAGCCTTCACCCTGCACAGAGGTTTTAGTGGAGAGGCCAGTGTCTACGCGCAGCCTTCACCCTGAGGAGAGGCCAGTGTCTACGCGCAGCCTTCACCCTGCACAGAGGTCTCTGTGGAGAGGCCAGTGTCTACGCGCAGCCTTCACCCTGCACAGAGGTCTTAGTTGAGAGGCCAGTGTCTACGCGCAGCCTTCACCCTGCACAGAGGTCTTAGTGGAGAGGCCAGTGTCCACGCGCAGCCTTCACCCTGCACAGAGGTCTTAGTTGAGAGGCCAGTGTCTACGCGCAGCCTTCACCCTGTACAGATGTCTTAGTGGAGAGGCCAGTGTCTACGCGCAGCCTTCACCCTGTACAGAGGTCTTAGTGAAGAGGCCAGTGTCTACGCGCAGCCTTCACCCTGTACAGAGGTCTTAGTTGAGAGGCCAGTGTCTACGCGCAGACTTCACCCTGCACAGAGGTCTTAGTGGAGAGGCCAGTGTCTACGCGCAGCCTTCACCCTGTGGAGAGGTCTTAGTGGAGAGGCCAGTGTCTACGCGCAGCCTTCACCCTGTACTGAGGTCTTAGTGGAGAGGCCAGTGTCTACACGCAGCCTGCACCCTCCACAGAGGTCTTAGTGGAGAGGCCAGTGTCTACGCGCAGCCTTCACCCTATACAGAGGTCTTCGTGGAGAGGCCAGTGTCTACGCACAGCCTTCACCCTGTGGAGAGGCCAGTGTCTACGCGCAGCCTGCACCCTCCACAGAGGTCTTAGTGGAGAGGCCAGTGTCTACGCGTAGCCTTCACCCTATACAGAGGTCTTCGTGGAGAGGCCAGTGTCTACGCACAGCCTTCACCCTGCACAGAGGTCTTAGTTGAGAGGCCAGTGTGTACGCGCAGACTTCACCCTGCACAGAGGTCTTAGTGGAGAGGCCAGTGTCTACGCACAGCCTTCACCCTGTACAGAAGTCTTCTTGGAGAGGCCAGTGTCTACGCGCAGCCTTCACCCCATACAGAGGTCTTAGTGGAGAGGCCAGTGTCTACACGCAGCCTTCACCCTGTGGAGAGGCCAGTGTCTACGCGCAGCCTTCACCCTCCACAGAGGTCTTAGTGGAGAGGCCAGTGTCTACGCACAGCCTTCACCCTGCACAGAGGTCTTAGTGGAGAGGCCAGTGTCTACGCGCAGCCTTCAGCCTGTACAGAGGTCTTAGTGGAGAGGCCAGTGTCTACGCGCAGCCTTCACCCCATACAGAGGTCATAGTGGAGAGGCCAGTGTCTACGCGCAGCCTTCACCATCCACAGAGGTCTTAGTGGAGAGGCCAGTGTCTACGCACAGCCTTCACCCTGCACAGAGGTCTTAGTGGAGAGGCCAGTGTCTACGCACAGCCTTCACCCTGTACAGAGGTCTTAGTGGAGAGGCCAGTGTCTACGCGCAGCCTTCACCCTGTACAGAGGTCTTAGTGGAGAGGCCAGTGTCTACGCAGAGCCTTCACCCTGCACAGAGGTTTTAGTGGAGAGGCCAGTGTCTACGCGCAGCCTTCACCCTGAGGAGAGGCCAGTGTCTACGCGCAGCCTTCACCCTGCACAGAGGTCTCTGTGGAGAGGCCAGTGTCTACGCGCAGCCTTCACCCTGCACAGAGGTCTTAGTTGAGAGGCCAGTGTCTACGCGCAGCCTTCACCCTGCACAGAGGTCTTAGTGGAGAGGCCAGTGTCCACGCGCAGCCTTCACCCTGCACAGAGGTCTTAGTTGAGAGGCCAGTGTCTACGCGCAGCCTTCACCCTGTACAGATGTCTTAGTGGAGAGGCCAGTGTCTACGCGCAGCCTTCACCCTGTACAGAGGTCTTAGTGAAGAGGCCAGTGTCTACGCGCAGCCTTCACCCTGTACAGAGGTCTTAGTGGAGAGGCCAGTGTCTACGCGCAGCCTTCACCCTGTACAGAGGTCTTAGTGGAGAGGCCAGTGTCTACGCACAGCCTTCACCCTGCACAGAGGTCTTAGTGGAGAGGCCAGTGTCTACGCGCAGCCTCCACCCTGTACAGAGGTCTTAGTGGAGAGGCCAGTGTCTACGCACAGCCTTCACCCTGCACAGAGGTCTTAGTGGAGAGGCCAGTGTCTACGCACAGCCTTCACCCTGTACAGAGGTCTTAGTGGAGAGGCCAGTGTCTACGCACAGCCTTCACCCTGAGGAGAGGCCAGTGTCTACGCGCAGCCTTCACCCTGAGGAGAGGCCAGTGTCTACACGCAGCCTTCACCCTGCACAGAGGTCTTAGTAGAGAGGCCAGTGTCTACGCGCAGCCTTCACCCTGTACAGAGGTCTTAGTGGAGAGGCCAGTGTCTACGCACAGCCTTCACCCTGCACAGAGGTCTTAGTGGAGAGGCCAGTGTCTACGCGCAGCCTTCACCCTGCACAGAGGTCTTAGTGGAGAGGCCAGTGTCTACACGCAGCCTTCACCCTGCACAGAGGTCTTAGTGGAGAGGCCAGTGTCTACGCACAGCCTTTACCCTGCACAGAGGTCTTAGTGGAGAGGCCAGTGTCTACGCGCAGCCTTCACCATGTACAGAGGTCTTAGTGGAGAGGCCAGTGTCTACGCACAGCCTTCACCCTGTACAGAGGTCTCAGTGGAGAGGCCAGTGTCTACGCGCAGCCTTCACCCTGTACAGAGGTCTTAGTGGGGAGGCCAGTGTCTACGCGCAGCCTTCACCCTGCACAGAGGTCTTAGTGGAGAGGCCAGTATCTACGCACAGCCTTCACCCTGCACAGAGGTCTTAGTGGAGAGGCCAGTGTCTACGCACAGCCTTCACCCTGTACAGAGGTCTCAGTGGAGAGGCCAGTGTCTACGCGCAGCCTTCACCCTGTACAGAGGTCTCAGTGGAGAGGCCAGTGTCTACGCGCAGCCTTCACCCTGTACAGAGGTCTCAGTGGAGAGGCCAGTGTCTACGCGCAGCCTTCACCCTGTACAGAGGTCTCAGTGGAGAGGCCAGTGTCTACGCGCAGCCTTCACCCTGCACAGAGGTCTTAGTGGAGAGGCCAGTGTCTACGCGCAGCCTTCACCCTGTACAGAGGTCTCAGTGGAGAGGCCAGTGTCTACGCGCAGCCTTCACCCTGTACAGAGGTCTCAGTGGAGAGGCCAGTGTCTACGCGCAGCCTTCACCCTGCACAGAGGTCTTAGTG
This sequence comes from Lissotriton helveticus, assembly GCF_964261635.1. Taxonomy (NCBI): domain Eukaryota; kingdom Metazoa; phylum Chordata; class Amphibia; order Caudata; family Salamandridae; genus Lissotriton; species Lissotriton helveticus. The sequence continues at coordinate 32,085,869 of NC_136067.1, read as the reverse complement.
GAGAGGCCAGTGTCTACGCACAGCCTTCACCCTGCACAGAGGTCTTAGTGGAGAGGCCAGTGTCTACGCGCAGCCTTCACCCTGTACAGAGGTCTCAGTGGAGAGGCCAGTGTCTACGCGCAGCCTTCACCCTGTACAGAGGTCTCAGTGGAGAGGCCAGTGTCTACGCGCAGCCTTCACCCTGCACAGAGGTCTTAGTGGAGAGGCCAGTGTCTACGCGCAGCCTTCACCCTGCACAGAGGTCTTAGTGGAGAGGCCAGTGTCTACGCGCAGCCTTCACCCTGTACCGAGGTCTTTGCAAAGATGCCAGTCCCTCACCAAACCCTTCTACACACAGTCTGCACTCTGTGTGCACTGTGTGTGTGTGTACAGCCCATTCCTCCAGACACCTGCCAAAGTTAGGGGCTACTACGTTCGTTTTTCATATTCTCCCTTTATAGTTCCACTTTCCTTTCTTTCTTTCTCCTATTTTTTCTAGAGGGTATTGCTGCATTGACTTTAGGTTAAAAAGCCAGACCTATTGGTTTTGGCAATACTTGTTTATTTTTTGTGTTTCTTCCTTCCCCCTAGTGTTTCAGCATATGTTTACAAAGATTTTTTTTTTCGTGATAGGTCCTGGGCTGATCACATGGCTTCTCAGGACCCATCTCACAGGATCTACCATGCCCAGTCCTCAGCGACGCCCAGATGAAGGGTGGCGGGGTTCAGGGCACCCCCGAGGCGTCTCGCCTGTGTAGTCCTTGCTTCCCATTAGATTGTCCAGAGCTCCATTTCTCACCCTGAGAACATCATTTCTCCCCACAGCTCTCCGGCCTGTTTAAGATAAATAAAATAATAAATGGTATTATGATTATTAATTTATTTGTTAAGTTTATAATGCGCGCAGCTACCCAACAAGGGTTTCCCGGCGCCATGACGTAGCACAGTGGTAAGGCATAGGACCTGGCAGGAGCTGCTGTTGATCAAACAGCCAGGTTTTGATGTTTTTGCGGAACCTCGAGTAGTTTACCTCCTTGCGTATATGGGGTGGTAGCTCGTTGAGTTGGGTAACAACAAACATCTGTTATTCAGCACCGGGACACCTTTGGGTAATCATGCGCTTTACAAGTGGATGTACGTCAGTACACCGCAATCATTTAGATCGCGGTACTTTACAACGTGGTTTTCAAAATGCAAGTCGTTACAATGACTTGCGCTGGATTGAGGATTGACGTAACAGTAGGGAAGGTGTTGGAATAGAAAATCAAACTATTCCCTAAGCAAGAGCGCCATCCAGCGCAAGTCGTAGTAATGGCTTGCGTTGTAATGGCTGCGTCGTAAAGGTCGCGCGGTGTAAACACCGCGGTGTAAAGGATGTTTCCCTCACAAATATACCTGTTATGTTATAACAACAATTGTATTCAGTGCTTCTTGGATATCTAAGTTCTGTAGATACCCCACGCCTCATATACCACATATAATGGTACAGAAGGATCCCCGAAGCTGCTAGTGTTCCCACAGCTCAGACGTGTGACCAGAGCCCCACAGGTTACCGCAGTTTCACTCGCTGAGCCATCCTCAGGTGGGGTCACCTGCTGAGGATTATCTGTCATCACACCCAGCTGCTTCGATTGCAGAGGGGCTTCCAGGTGGGAGTTGAACCTCCACCAGCGCTAGTTTGTTTTCTTTTTAATTTTTCGTTGCACACAGATCATGTTTGTGCTGAAGGGGAACGTGGGCCGCGCTCCCAGGCTCCACCCCGCCCCGCCAGCCTCAGTGTGTTTTTGTTTGAGGTGTGTTGCCTTGAGGTCTTGCCGAACCACATGATGTTAATGATGGAAAGGAACAGAGCCAATAAAACTGGAAGTGGTCCAAACCTTGAAAATGGAAACATTGCAATCCCCGTCTGCGCTCCCTGGACTAGAGACATCCTGGGTAGAGCAGGGGGTGGCCAAGATCCAGCCGTGTGCATGATTCATAAGACTGGGGTGTAACGTGTGTGTGTGGCTGCACAGTTGTTCAGTTAAATACAGGAACTCTGTTCCAGCCACACGTAGGAAAGATGGGAAGTGGTTAGAGCAACCCCTTCAGCCTGGGACGACTCTTGGTGGCCCACATTGCTAGGCACAGCCCCGGAGCCCACAGACCAGGCACGCAACCTGGGGGTCATCCTCGACTCCACCCTCTCCATGACCAGGCAAGTCAACGCCGTCTCCGCGTCCTGCTTCAACAACCTCCGCATGCTCCGCAAGATCTTCAAATGGATCCCCCCTGACACGAGAAAAACCATCACCCAGGCCCTCGTCACCAGCAGACTCGACTACGGGAACGCCCTCTACTCAGGAACAACAACCAAGCTCCTGAGATGACTTCAACTAATCCAGAACGCCTCAGCACGACTGATCCTCGACGTCCCCCGACGCAGCCACATCACACCCCACCTGAGAGGCCTGCGCTGGCTCCCCGTCAACAAGAGGATCACCTTCAAACTCCTCATCCACGCACACAAGGCCCTACACAACGCCGGACCAGCGTACCTCAACAACCGACTCAGCTTCCACACCCCCACCCGAAACCTCCGCTCAGCCAACCTCGCATTTGCCACAGTTCCTCGTATCCGGAAAACCACCGCCGGCGGCAGATCCTTCTCCTACCTCGCCGCCAAGACCTGGAACGCTCTCCCAACCAGCCTACGACAGACTCAGGACCTACTGGCCTTCAGAAAACTCCTCAAGACCTGGCTCTTCGAACAGTAGCACCCCCCTCCGCCCCCCCCCCCCCAGCGCCTTGAGACCCTCACGGGTATGTAGCGCGCTTTATAAATGCAGTGATTGATTGATTGATTGAGGCTGCGGAGAGAGCAGACAAGCACACTCTACCTCAACCGGAAATCAACACGCCACCTCCTGTCTCCGGCAGTAGGCTCAGTGCATGCCAACTTGCATCACTTTTGAAAGACAAACAAGCTTTTTCCAAGAGTAAATATGTCCTCCCATAATCCTCCCTATTAACTCAAATGTACTGTGTGTGTGCCAGCAAACCTGTCAAGTGACTGGTGCTTCCTCAATACTAAGAGGAACACTCGCCAAGCCCAGAGTGCCCTGGAATAACCTCCTGTTAGTCAGGCAGGCCTCCCATTGGTCCTCAACCATCTGGTTCTCCAAAATGGTGTGGTACAGGGCATGTTCTGATCTCTGCAGAGCCCCCTCAAGAGAGCAGAAGCTTGATGTAGACATCTCTTCAAGGCCTCTGGGGTCTTTGCAGTAGATCCCAGATTCTAGATCTTGTTTCTTGAGGTTCTTGATGATTGCCAGTCTACCCACTTCTCATCATTGGCCACTCTCTCTTTGTTGATTGTAAGAAAGAATAAATGAAAATAACTTATGTGCTGCTCCCTTTACAACCAAAAACTCATATAGTGAAGAAATAGTAGACACAATGGATGCGCCCACTGTACAAAACACGTACTTGCTCAATGAACCCCAGTGAAAACCCCAAAAATTATTTTTAGAATTCTCACTCATTAAAACCGGGTACTGCTTACCGTCCATCCAATTTTATTCCTGGCTGTAAGCATTCCCAATTAACCCCTTCCATGCGTCGGACGGCCGTCCGACGTCACGGTGGGCGTGTGCGGACGACGGCCGGGGGCCGTCCGAACCACGCCCCCGCCATAAATCACCCGCACCGCGGCGGAATTTTCGCCGCGGTCAAGGGGTTAAAAATGGTTACCAATATACCATGCTTTTAGCCAAATGGCGCATCTATTGTGTCTAAATATCTTTTGCCAAATAACTGTTCTTATGTATGCTTGCCTGTTCCACCTCCTTCCTCTTCTGTTGTGTACCATGGCGCATATCTTCTTTAACACCTTCGCTTCTGCGGCAATTCCGCCGCAGCGCTAGGGGGAAGGGGGGGGGGGGGCGGCGCTCCCATGCTCGTGACGGAACCGTTCTGTCACGAGCCTCGGGCGCGCTGTGCTGGTGACGGAGCGGGTCCGTCACGGCCCCGCCCGCTCAATGGAATGCGCCGCGCAGGCACGCCGAGCGGGCCATGACGGAACCGCTCCGTCACCAGCACAGCGCGACCGAGGCTGGTAACGGAGCGGTTCCGTCACCAGCATGGAAGAGGTTATTATCCGTTTGATTTTCCTTCCACAGGTCCACATCGGGGAACTAACGTTTTTTTTTTTTTTTTGCTTTCCGTGGGAGTGCATGTTTTCTTGCTGTCTTCAGTGTGCTGCTTCCACCCTCACAACCTTGCCCCCTTGCTTTCCATGTTTCTACCTTTCTCTTTTCATTTCTTCTGTTGCTTACCTCCTGAAACTTTCTTTGCTCTGTTTTTAAATTTAATCCGTTCCCCACCCAACTCCTGCTGTACTCCCACCCACTCCCTCCCCGCTGCTGCCGCCTCTCATCGGTGTTTACTTCACTCTCTGACCGGACGTTGCGCGGTCCACCGTTGCACCCCTCCATCCCTGTTGTCTTTAATTTATCTGCATTCTTCATTGGGAGTGCCAAGCAGCTGTATTTTGCTGCTGGGCCGGTCTTGTGTGCAAAAATCTGTGCTTTGTCAACATTTTTATATTTTTTAATTTACTGCTGTAAGGTGGGTGTCCGCCATATTGAATAGTAAATTAAGAGATAACAAAATGGCCACCGCTCGATGGGCATGTGTGTGCAGGTTGATGATGCATGCACACTTTTTCATCATTATGCTTTTCTTGTCTCTGATGCTGTTTTTTAATACAAAAGTTGCCACTGTGGAACAACATTCGCAAAAAGCATTGGTAAAGCCAAATTGTCAGATAGCGACATTAAAAGGAGAAACCTATTATCTTTGCTTGTTTTCGGAGGAGGCAGTTCATGTGGTTCTTGTGGCCCAAACACTTTGCACCAACTACATTTACGCTTCTGATTGGAAAGGAGTGTGTGGCTCATCAGCGCATCCTATATTTTATTGTTACACCGATTTAAAATTTCTGTGGAGTTTCTCTCCTCATCTCAGGAAGGCTTCAGTTTCAGCACGATGAAGGTGAATTCCGCAGCTACTTAAAGATTTCAGAGGTTGCCGAAGCAACTTTTTTGCTTAACAGGGGCTTTTAAAACATTTTTATTTACCAGTCTTTTTTTCAGTTTTTTAGGACCTTAATTTGGTTTTTAACATTCTCATACTCTTTTCCATCTCTGATTCAGCTGTAGTAGCACTACTTTCACGCTGCCCGTCCGAAGCGCAGAGATACCCCTCTGGGGGTCGATTCAGGCGCTATATAAACAAATAAATAAATAAATGCAGTTTGTTTGCTCTCTTGCCACCTGTCCAACTCTGTCCAGCCCCTACATTGCATTCCATGGTATCCACACTTCCTATAGTCCCTGTACAGCATGTACTGTACCATACAGGCTACGGCCCTCCACCCCTACGACACTACATCCAACACTGTCCACCTCATGCTCAACCACCCTGAATACGGCCTTCACCACCTTCGACCACTGACTCTCATTATGTTTACCTCATGCACTGAACCTCACTGTCCATGGCCCCAATTCACAGAATGAACTTAAGACTAAATCCTAAACTTACTACTATTTGGTATTCACAGAATGCACTTACTACTTTCGGGATTCACAGAGTGAACTTACTACTTACTACATTCTGTGAATCGGGCCCCACAACCCTCCTGCCCTTAAAACCATTCAGTCCCATGCCCTCAGGGCCTCCATCCTGTCTCTGCACCTCATACCCTGAACCACACTATCCACCACCCTCCGCCCCCTTTGACGACTGCATCCCACACCGTCCACCTCATGCACTGCCCTACACCATGCATAGCCTCCCCCGTCTACGACCACTGCAGCCTATACTGTCAAGGCTTCCGTAATATCTCCACACCTCATGCACTGGACCACACTGTCCACAACCCTACGCCCCCTTTGATGACTGCATCCTACACCGTCCACCTCATGCACTGGACCACACTGTAGGTACAAGGAGAGTGGGCTAGTGACCCATGGCCACCTCTCTCTGAGATTCCGACCGCACACAAGGCCTGAGCCTCCGGGACAGTCCTCCATTGTTGGTCAGTAGATGTTGAGTTACGTTGAGTAAAGAAATAACCACAGCCTTGTTCTGCTAGAAGTCTAGTTTTATTACATCTTGTGAATCATTAACAAGATTGCATGAAGACTGTGTGCTCACCTTTACATTTCTTCTCTCCACTCGTTCCTCCGCGGCTCACTAGCCTGGGCAGGACAGCAAGTTGTTGCCCGTGATGATTGTGCTGCGTGTCGTCTTCATTCCGCTCTTCATGCTCTGCAACCTCCATCCTGTCTCTGCACCTCATACCCTGAACCACACTATCCACCACCCTCCGCCCCCTTTGACGACTGCATCCCACACCGTCCACCTCATGCACTGCCCTACACCATGCATAGCCTCCCCCGTCTACGACCACTGCAGCCTATACTGTCAAGGCTTCCGTAATATCTCCACACCTCATGCACTGGACCACACTGTCCACAACCCTACGCCCCCTTTGATGACTGCATCCTACACCGTCCACCTCATGCACTGGACCACACTGTAGGTACAAGGAGAGTGGGCTAGTGACCCATGGCCACCTCTCTCTGAGATTCCGACCGCACACAAGGCCTGAGCCTCCGGGAGAGTCCTCCATTGTTGGTCAGTAGATGTTGAGTGACGTTGAGTAAAGAAATAACCACAGCCTTGTTCTGCTAGAAGTCTAGGTTTATTACATCTTGTGAATCATTAACAAGATTGCATGAAGACTGTGTGCTCACCTTTACATTTCTTCTCTCCACTCGTTCCTCCGCGGCTCACTAGCCAGGGCAGGACAGCAAGTTGTTGCCCGTGATGATTGTGCTGCGTGTCGTCTTCATTCCGCTCTTCATGCTCTGCAACGTCCACCCTCGCTACTACATGCCGGTCTTCTTCGAACACGACGCCTGGTACATCGTCTTCATGATCATCTTCGCCTTCTCCAACGGCTACCTGGCCAGCCTCTGCATGTGCTTCGGGCCCAAGTAAGTGAGCTCTGCGGGTAGGGAGGGTGGCGGCGTAAACTCATGGCCGCGAGGGCTGTGAGAATAGTGCAGCGGGGTACAGCTTCTGGGCAAAATGGCAGGAAAAAAGAGGGCAGAGGCAGACAGGAGGACAGCAGTATTGTTCAATCAATTCATCAATCAGTATTTATAAAGCGCTACTTTTCACCCCAGACGGTATCCACGCACAGTAATGCGTGACCGTGCCCCTTGTTTGTCAGCACGTGTCCACTTTTGTCCAAAATATCCACATGTAAGAACGAACGAGAATATTGACTGCGCTATATGTTCAACTAGATCTGGTAGGAATAGATTTACTATTCTTTGTATCTTTACAGCATGTATACTAGTAGATAACATGCCATGAACACTGTGTGTTGGGCTTGGATGATTGTTTCTGTTCGAAGGAGTTTCATTTCTGGGGTGACTTCTAGTACCTCCCTTGAGCCCACAATGCACCGGGACACCCATGACCAAAAGTGGAAATTTGTTGACGCTGAACGTCCAGGGAAGAAGTGTAATCCTATATTATACACAAACTTAACCTTAATGATCTAATGGTATTCAATATTTTGCACTCTATAGTGGCCCAGTGCACAGTATATACACCACCATAAGATGGAGGTAAGGGGATAATAAGAGCCGTACGTGGGAAGGGAGGACATATGGTTTCATGGTTACTTATCAGCTGATTTTAGCTTCTCCGCTTGATAATTGCCATCATTTCTAAACAGTTTAATTCCTGGTACCCACAGATATAGTTTAACCAGTAAGTAAATTATATTTCAGGTAGGATGTGTTTTTTCCATTCATTTACTCTTCATGGGATGCTGGGGTTATGGTCTGTGCACCTCAGAAACCTAATTTGTTTGCTACATTTCCCTAATTTTGCCGTTACTAAAGTTTATTTATATTTATTTATTTATAAAGTTTTATATAGGCGAACTTGACCCAAGAGGTTATCAGAGCGCTTTACATTTAGGATTGTTGCGTTACAAGTTACATCAGATACAAGAGCATAGTAAGGTACAGTACACATAAACAACAGTATGTTACACTAATTTAGTAAACTTCTAAGCTAAAATCTGATGTATTTAAAGTAGGTAAGGATAATAACATTATTTATATGAAAGGGAGTGATCTAACCCAACACACCAAGGTCACTTTGCTGTGATTTGTAAAGTAAGACCACAGATTCCTCTGTCGATAGAGCCGGGTGTTGGTCGAAGGGAATCAAGTCGCGTTCTTCGGTACTTATAGCAGCTTCAGTAAGAAACTTGTACAGCTCAAGAACTAGCTTTTCGACTGTTTGTCAGAGATGCCACCTTTCACTGCTTGTTCGATAAAGATGGTTAGTCACAGAGGCAAACTACTGGGAAGGAAACCCACTTTTGTCAGTCTTATGATTCATGTACTGGTGAAGCCCCGGATGCACAGTACCTACTTGAGCCAGGGGAGAGGTGGGCACTGCCAACTTCATTTTCATCACAGAAATGTGACTCAGTAGGAAGCCGTACCACTTGAATACAGCATCATGAACACCAGTCGTATCCGTAAGATTGGAGGGGGCCCAGCAGCCATCCACAGGACATCTTTACAAATGACTTGCGTCGATGACTGCACCGTGAGCGACTGTGATTCCTTGGTGGTAAGATGTCGCCCCATTCCCACTCTGCTTGTTCCTTGCTCATGGTCAATGGACCACCTCCCACCCACAGAGGGTTTAAGGAAATCTTACTAGACACAGTGTCCAAAACTCTTTACCAGATACCTGGACATCCCAAGAGATCTTAAAATGTGGTTTGATTAGAAGCATTTATTAATGACCGCTGCCACATACAATCTTGAGCCCTTCAGTCGTTAACGAATAATATCAGACCCACTCAACTACAGCGGTCACACATGGAAATCGCAGGACAAGCCTCGAGGATTGACATCTGTCCAGTCATCTAGCACAACGTCTGCGTCATTACCGTCAAGATCAACTAACAAATCTATAACAACAACTCCAAGACTGCTAATACCGTAAACAACAAATCCTTCTATAGACAATGATAATACTGGCCCGCTTAACTTAACCCCCACCTCGAAAGAACACCAATCAATCTGTAACCTCAGGGCGTGCCCACCTTCAACAACTGGATTTCCACTGCACTGGACAACCATAGCCCTCTACCACGACTAACCGAAGAAAGAAGAAGACCACAGGGCTGCATGAAAAGATCAAACAAGATCTCACAACACAAGTGGAGGGAAGCCAAGGATGATAATGACAGATACATACTGCACCACTGTCACAGAGACTGCAAAGCAGCCATCAAAACCACAAAAAGATGACACAACTCCACGGGCATAATCAAAGCTGACGGCAAATGAAAGACACTCTACAAGAGTCTAACAGAATTCCACAATCCGAAAGCCCCACAATGATGCCTTTTACAAGTCCCCTGGTAAATAGAGCCCTTGGCCCTTAGGAAAACCACAACTTTGAACCAACTTGTATTTTTCCAGTCCACAGCCTACCCAGAGATACGGTAATGTACCAGTATGAGGCCTTGACTCAGGCTGTTTGTCATAGGCGTGATTAGCCACCCGAAGCTCAACACAGAAATGGCAGAGATCATGACCTGTGGACAATTTAAAAAACACCAACCTATGTATGGTATTGAGGCCCAAGGAACATGGGTTCAGAAGTACAAATGCATTTTCTGGTCGCAAACCCTGCAACAAGGAAATGTGTTTTTCAAATATACTAATGCCATTGAGCAGTTCAATAGCATGTTACCTAATTGCTAAATGGGCCTATGACATTTTTAGGAATCGCTACTTGGAAAGGGCGTGTTTAGGGCGCCCCTTCCAGATAGCCATTCTTTATGGTATGTATTATTCTTCCGTCACTGGAATCCTACAGAAAGACTGAGGAAAGGTAGTGGTAACCTGTTCGCAAACAGGAAGGAGTCCGCAGGCATAGTAAACAATGTCTACCGGCTTCCTTCCTCGAACCATAAGATGGAAGGCAGGTGATCTCGGCTACATGACGGCCCTCCCAGTATCGATTTAATATAATCCATGTCACCATATGATATCGTATATCAATGCATTAACTGGCACCTCATCGTCCGTCAGACAGGCATATACTGTATGTAAAGGACCTGTGAACCTTGCTGTCAATGGGATGGTACAGATACAGCTTATGCAGCCCACTCAACTAACCACTCACTACTAACCAGACAGGTTTGCCAAGACCAAAGAGAAGCACCACGAATTGCTGGTCGCCGGAGGACTGTAACGCAGTCCCCGGCAGGTCTCAGATACTCACATGCTCTGCGCTCTGCTACTACAATGACGGAAAGGATATTCATTCATGCGTATTTTGGCAAATCTCTTCACTTGATGTGTCGTAATGGCAGTCGTATACAGGAGGACTGTTAGCAGTCATTTGGGCAGACGTCTGATCCCGCCTCACGCTTCATCAGCGCCAGATCCATATAATCCCAGAGTGGGTGACATCCCAGGAGATCGGACTCTCAACGCCAGAGGAAGAACCTTCTCCTACCTGGCGGCCAAGACATGGAACTCCCTCACCCTCCACCTACGGCAGACCCAGGACCATCTCTCCTTCAGGAAACAACTCAAGACCTGGCTGTTCGAGCAGTAGCGGCCCCCACTCCTCCCATCGCCTTGAGACCCTAACGGGTGAGTAACGCGCTCTACAAATTTTGTCTGAACGTAAGACAAGCCACCAACACAATAAGGGGCCTGCCCAGCTAACCAGAGCTGCCAGCATCACAAACTTTAGAAAAATGTGCATCTATTTCTAACAGTTCCCCATTCACCTCTAAGCGCTACATCCCCTAACATAATAACTGCACCTCAGGTGTCGTCGCACAAGACACGGAAAGACTTCCCACATAGTCACCAAGCAAAGACAACACTTCTCCGCCCTCACAACCTCACGTTACCTGTGTGAAGAAGCACTGCAACACCCCCACATAGGGGGTAGTAAGTTCTATAGAAATACCATTCTGCAATACAGTATACACCTGCGTTCCCTTTCTAGCCTTCTCTGCCTATCCATATACCTGGCGTGCCTGGCAGCAGTCAGAGCCGTGCACTTACTAGGTGAGCCAGGCGGTTCTCATCTTCAAACTTTATAAATCAGGTGCAAACTTTTCACGGAACTTCGCTTACATTGCAAAGCAATCCTGGGCTAACTTGCCAGAGCTTCCCGCCAACCTTGAGATTGCCCTAGCTCCATTTAGAGGTAGAAGAACAGGTTCTCTGCCGATGGAGTTCAGCCGGCTCTGCCATTGGCAACCCTTGACCCGACACCACATCCTCTACAGGGCCAGCAGGTCATTTACAGGCTGCTGGCGCTTTGAAGGACTAGACTAGAGCCAACTGGACCATGGGTCCATCTGCCATTTACTAAGACCTGGTTCTGCATCATAAGATCGTCAATGATCATGATAACATTTGCGGCACTTTTGCATCACTTTTTCCATGTTAAAAGTGACGCAAAAAGTGGCGCAAGGGCCTTGTAAATCTGCCCCTCAGACTGTTGCAACCTATCCACTCCCACTTCCCGAAGGTAATTGTACGTTCGTAAGCAGTCAAGCTGCTGCACACTACCCACTCTCTCCGCCCACAGGTGACTTCTTGTTTGCGTGCAGGGACCCTGACACACATCATAGCAATCTACCGCACCCGTAGATCTGCAGAATGAGTGAAAAGCCCAGTATGTCCTTCCCTGTGTTGCAATTCTCTGAGAAAAAACATGTCGCTGGATATGTTAGCGGAGAAAACATGCTATTAGCAACGTTTTTCTCCATTGTGCTAAAATATCCAGCGATAGCGGCGAAATGCGTGTCTATCACTGAGAATACAGCGATATTCACGCATTAGCGACGAAATGCTCTTAGCTATGTTATCCACCTCCCATCGGATAACATGGCTAAGTACTGGTCTGAGCAGGCGTTGGTTTTTAGAGATAGCGGGAATATTTCCATTGCTACGCCTGCGTTAATAATAGGCGATAGCGACTTTAGCGACTGCTTTCAGTCGCTAACTGGTTGGGTATGCCCACTTTGCATGTCATTAACGATAAACATCGCTGACATGCAAAGTGGGCCCCAAACCGCTCGCTATCACCTAAAAGCTGTCGCTAACATCAGTTAGCGACAGCTTGCTAATAGAGCGATAGGCAATTATTGCCGCTTTAGCAGCCGTTTTCGGCTGCTAAGCGGCGATATTCTATCGCCCTGCTTGATAATATGCCCCCAGGTCTTGCTTCTTGTAGGAGCCACTGAGGATGCATGTGGATCTGGGAGATGTGATCAGATTCCTTCTCTTCAGCAATTGGGCGGGCAGATGCATGTGTCATGGCTCGAAGGGTTTCGATGGAGGACTTTAGAATGGCCAGCTCTAGAGTGAATCGGATGCGAACTGTCAGTGTAACTTTTCTTAGTAGGTGGAGTTGAGAAGATGCTGCGTTAGATTTGCAGTGTGGTCCTTTCTGCTGAGATTTATTGTCCAAGAAGTGGCCCCGTGACCTTGCATCAGGAACCAATGATGGAGAGATAACTAAAGGATGGAGAACCAGTTTTGAGCAGGGGAAGGGTGCCCTTCTGGGCTAAGTCTGCGTGTTATAAAACCTTTTCTCTCATTTCTAAGTTGAGAGAAGGAATTAGGTCTTAGGAAAGTTTAGTTTCAGGCAGAGAGATATCAGCCTCCTTGCTAGGCTGCAGAGGGAGGATTTCATGGCTAGAGGTCCTGGTAGTTCGGACGCACAAAGGTATAGCTGGGTGTCATCAGCAGATTGGTGAGTACAGATGGTATTTTCTTGAAAGAAAGTGAGTGAGGTGATAGTATGGATCCTTGTGGCCCATGGAGGGGATTCAAAAAGCACTAATTGGAATCTAGAAGGAATGAGATTCAAACCAGCTCAGAACGGGTACTGCCAATCCCACTCGATGACCTAGAATCCGAAGAAGTGACTTATGGTCTGATGGATCGAACACGCCAAGGAGACCAGAAGAACCTGTAGGCCTACCTCTCCCTCATCGACGGGTGTAGAGCGTGATTCAGAACTTTCAGTTCTTCATTTGGAGGAAACCAGATGGAAAAGAGTTTCGGAGATTGTCATTTGGGAGATGCAGCTGTTGGGATGCTACTGATCTTTGTTATTTTTCCAGGAAGGGCGGTTTATGGACTGGTCTGAGGTTCTCAAGGCTGTTTAGGTCCAGGTTTTGTTTCTAGAGGCAGATGAGTGATTCAGCCAGATTTCAGAGATTACTTGGAAATTCCTTCTTCTGAGGAGGACTTGTCTATTTTTAGCAGAAGAGTTCAAGTTCTTGTTTGCGTTTCTTGAGTGAGAAGGTCGGGATAGGGTCCTCGGAGAAAGAGGAGGAATATGTGGAAGAGATGAATTGGGAGATGCATTGAAGGACAAGTTACGAAATGTAGACCTTTGGGAGTGTCTTTTTTTGGGATTTAGGAAAAAAGAAAGTGTTCTTCAGTCTTCGAGTGACATCACAGTGATTTGTGTTGCTTTTTTTCTACAAACGTTTTGTATTGTTAACCTAAGCTTGGGATTTTCAGGTTAATTGTAGGGTTCTCGCGGTGATCCCAGTTGGAGAAAAACAATAAAAGAGGAGTATTACCTAACCAATCCAGTGTTTTAGCCCTAAAATAGTGCCACCCACTTCACAAACACAGTTGACTCTTAATCATGTGACTTGACAGATTGTACGTGTTGTCACCATTTAATGCCTTGAAAAAGGCCCAGGCCTACACGCCAATAAAGGGGCAAAACATGTTGGCTGTTCATCTGCAAATAAAATAACTAAGGGTCAAGTCACAATCATAAGCATTCATTGAATGCTATTGATTGCTTAAATGTGATATCTTTTTTGCATGCATGAGTAATCTGTAGAGTTATGCTTTATTAAATAACTTTAAGCATGGTTAATTATAGGTGAAGGCACTTGTCTCCTGGATTTACTCACTCTCGAGTAGCAGGCGCCACTGTTTTTCGCCAAGGGCCACAACTCACCACCACAGACTTAACTTTACATATTTTTAAAGGCATTTTAAATACGACTTAGTTTGATGTGTTTTTACATTCTAAGTTACAAGCACAACATAGAAATTGGCGAGGTCATTTGTGGAAACTGGTAGGTTTGGATATTGACTTTTTCCTATAAGCTCTTCCGCAAAGACGATCGTAGGAATTTATTTCAGTTAAGTAAGCAAGTGTTTGTTTTTCCTTTGTGTTTGACTTGCATGCTGACAGGTACCCACCCCTGTCTGACCACTGACTAACCTTGATTTTCTTCTCTCTACTTTGCAGAAAAGTCCTCCCCTATGAAGCTGAAACCGCAGGCAGCATCATGGCCTTCTTCCTCTCGCTGGGTCTTGCCCTGGGGGCCGCCTTCTCCTTCCTCTTCCGAAGCGTGGTTTAAAGGAGAGCCCAACAATCTGACCACGTCCCAGCCCACTCCTCGGGATCCGCCATGCTTCCGCGGTAGAGGAGGAGGAGAGCTCTGGTTTGGTGCCAGCCAAAGCAATACAGACACCAATTTGCCTACCAGAGACTCTTTGTTCCTTGGAACTATTTTAAGCTGTATACATATATACTAACGTTTTCCACAGTATTTCAGTCACCGTCAAGTTTACATACGCTACTAAAACGACATCTAGTTATTTTTTTTATGAAGAAAACAAATATTTTGTTAGTATTATTTTTTGACTGCCTTCAGATAGTATATTGTGAAGTTGTGCCAAAGTATAAATGTTTGCAGCTTTGTTGAAAGTTGCTTAGAAAACATCTCTTTGTGTCCCTCATCTTTGTCTTTCCTCCACCATGACCACCTTCATAAGCGGCACGTGGACTGGTCCGCTTAAGATACCTATGGGTAGATAAAGCACTCAAAGCCAGAATTGGCCAGAACTCAAAAACACGTTGCAGCTTTATTAGGTAGTGGATTTACAGCGGCACCCCCTAAACAGCCGAACACTCACTCGAAGTTTCGGACTTGTCGGCACGATTTTCCCGTAGGAAAAGTAGCCCTCAAGTCCTGTTTGCTGGCTTCGATTGATATACTGACGCAGGCAACCAAGACCTCGTATGGGTTCGTGTAAGCTTTGTTGTGGGTCCTTGTCCATGGGATGATGTTCTTATAGTTGGATGTTCCACAACTGACAAAATGTAAAACCTATCAAGTACTGTAAATAGTACAACATTAATGTAAAAATAAATTTTAACCCCTTTAGTGCTGCCGTCGGCCGTTGCGAGCACTACCTCCGTAGTGCTGCGCACGTCCAACGGCCGACGCGGCCCCACCCGTTTCTTAGAACGTTTAGCACTGGCGCTGAACGTTCGACGCAAGAAACGGGTTAATACCTTTATTTTTTATTTTCAACAACCTTGCAGCAGATATGGGATCCTTTTCTCTAACCATTAATACTCATTCCCCCCCATCAGGCTCACTCATGCTTGTATCGGATCCACGCAGGTCATTCTCATCTAAATTAGCGTTCCAAAATACCGCACACATTTCCCTCCGTTCCGTGGGGTCATCTACCAATTTCTCACCCCTTCTGCTCATTTTCATATACATCATTAATGTAAAATGTTTGCAAAATTCCTTGAACAAGCTGTAGAAAGTATGTTGTATATAGGTGATATTGCTATTGTATTTTGAATTCAAATTCATCTTAAAACTCTAAAAACTGTTCCCACATTTCTTTTAAAAAAGCTGTGCTATTTCACACAGTGTCACCAGTTTTGATACTTTCAACATCTACTCATCTATATTTACAAATCTGCCAGCATTGCTGTTGTTTGTACCCAAGATTTAAGAGTGTTAACATCCAATAAGCCTGTAAGACCTGAAAGGTAAAGTCCTAGAATTCCCAAACAACTTATTTAATAACTCCCACATTCTGAGTTACATTTCCAACAATTTAGTCTCATGATCTAGATGTCCTCATTTTGAAAGGTTTCCAATGTTTTGTGATTCAATTTGTGTAGTACCAGACTCCAGACTTATCTATTGAACCTTCTCTGTTGGTGAGAGAGGCCGCCTCCATTCCAGCTCATATGTTCAACCCTCTCTTTTACCCAGCCCAATCTAAATTCATAACTAGCTTCCATTGAAGTCATTACTAGTTCCACTTTCAACACAATAAAGTAGTTAGTCACCCTTAAAGGCTCTCAAATATTAATCACCTTTTGTTACCATGTAGATCTCACTGGTGACCTTAAAATGAATTCACCACTTTCTTAACAATTTCAGTTTTTTCCCATTTAAGACACATTGATCAAGAATTGTCTGCTTAAATCCTGAAATTACCTCATTATTTGCATCTTGAATTGGCCGAATTCATTAGCTAATAACTAAGGCTCTCAGTTTTCCTTTTTTACAGATTTTTACATATAAATACAGACAGAAAACAATATGTTCCTGTCTGTATTTATGTTTAAAAATGAAAATATACAGAAAATTGGGCTTCTTTTGAGTGGTTTTTCATACTGTCTTTCATCAATTCCAGGCTAGCAGCTGAGCAGATAGATTATGTGGATAGTTTAAAAAACAAGGTGAGATTTCCTAAATTAACAACATATGTCAACATACATTTCTAGTAAAATGTGAATATTTACCTGTGGGTGATTTGCTATGTTATATTTGGTTGCTTAATTTGCTGAAACACGACAGGCGTCAAAGTATGAGTGCACGTTTATTAGTTGAATGAATGTGGAAATATACCATTTTACAACATAATTTATTCACATAACCCAAAATAAATAGGGATAAATACTGCTAAGATGGCTAAAAAATAAATATTGATAAATACAGACAGGCATGTTAAAAAAATATGAACCATAAAACCGGGAGCCTCACTTATGGTTAACTTAAATCTCAGGATTATTCCATACGTGGGGGAAAATCACCTCTTCTCAAACATTCACCGCTCTGCCAATCTATATATGTAAAAACGAAAGTATGTCTGTCTGTCTGTTTGTCCTTTATGCATTACTACACCATTCATCCGATCACCATGAAACTTTGGGAAGTTGTTGAGTACACTCCCGTGAAGGTTTCTGGCATAAACATTTTTTAAATATCGGGCCCCCAGGGCCCTCATAATCTTTCGAATACTGATGTACGCACAAGACGGAAAAACAAAAAATCGTGTATCCACAAGCACTCAAATAAATAAATAGAATTAAAACAGCATTCATCCGATCGCCAGGAAACTTTGGGAAGTTGTTGAGTTCACTCCCGCAAAGGTTTCTGGGATAATTTTTTTAAAAATATCAGCCCCCCAGGCCCCTCATAGTCTTTCGAATACCGATGTATTATAACTATAACTCCTTTTACACCAGTATTTCATCGGTCGTTGACTCACGTGCTCCTCTAAAAAATCGCATCTTTAGAGGTAGAGACTCTGCTCCTTGGTTCAATGACGATCTCAAAACTGTAAAACTGGACTGTAAACAAGCAGAGAGGAAATGGAGACGCGATTACAATGAATCCTCTAAAGAAATATGGAAAACTAAGATTCTTGCCTATAAAAATCTCATTAAAAGATCTAAAGCTGATTATTACTCCTCTTTGATCTGTATTACCACCAATAACGCCAGGAGTATCTTTAACATCTTAAATAGCGTTACTAATCCGGACGCGTGCAAGAATGTGATTGTCCCGTCCCAAGATCTTTGTGACAATCTTGCCATATTCTTTAAAGAAAAAATCGACCTGATTCTTAAAGATCTGGACATCCCTCCTGACTGTGACTCTCCCCCTGAATCTGGACCTGTCCCACCGGTTAACCCAGTACCTGACTCGGCTCTGGTTCTGGAAAGATCATTGCTCAGGTTCTTGCCACTTTCTTATGAAAAATTCTCCAATATAGCGAGAGGGATTGTTTCCGGTTCGCCTTTGGACCCGGTCCCCCCTAAAATTTGGAAGGAATTTGCAGATGAGCTTTTTCCCCCACTACATCTCATCTGCAATCAATCCCTGGTGACTGGTACCGTCCCTGCTCACTGGAAACGGGCGTTAGTCTCCCCTCTGCTAAAAAACCCTCCTTGGATCCTGAGTGTTCAAAAAACTACCGGCCCATTTCACTACTGCCATTCCCCGCCAAGATAGTTGAGCGGGTGGTTAGCAACACTCTTTCCACCCACCTGGAACAACTGCTCCTACTGGACGAGGACCAATTCGGCTTTCGGCCGGCCCATGGGACCGAAACAGCCCTCATCACCGCCATGGATGAACTTCAAAGGCGTGCAGACAGAAGTCAGGCATCTTTTTTGATCCTACTCGATATGTCTGCCGCCTTTGACACAGTTAATCACAAGATCTTGCTGAGGCGGCTGTTTGATGCAGGGGTGAGAGACTCGGCATTGAGGTGGTTCCGCTCTTTTCTGCAGGACAGGCAGCAGGCGGTTTCAATGCCTCCTTTTCAATCACCCTTCTCCCCGGTCCTGCATGGTGTGCCTCAGGGCTCTGCCATCAGCCCTATCCTTTTTAATGTATATCTTAGGCCACTAATCTCGCTCATTAAAGGATTCGGCATTCGAATTGTTAATTATGGCGATGACACGCAGATGATTCTCTCCTTGGAAGGAGAGGAGTCCATCTCTGTGGAGGTCCTACATAACTGCCTATGCAACACGGCAAGCTGGTTAAAGGCAAACTCGCTTCAGTTTAATGCCGGGATAACTGAAGTGCTTTTTAGCGCTGGAACAAGGATCCCTCGACCGTTTCCCAACAATTTCTGGCCCCCGGAATCCGGCTGCACCGTACGACCTGCGGACTCTATCCGCAACCTAGGAGTCATGCTGCACCACGGGCTCAGTATGGACACCCATGTACAGAAAACATCGGCCAGCTGTTTTGCCATCCTTCGCTCACTCAGGAAGGTTTTGCCCCTTTTACCCCCCCATGCCCGTGCCCAAGTGGTTAGATGTACCATCCTGAGCAGGTTGGACTACTGTAACGCCCTCCTGCTCGGGTCCCCTGAGTATCTACTGGACAGTCTCCAAAGGGTCCAATCTGCGGTGGCTAAATTGGCGTTGGGGCTGCCTAGGAGATCTCATGGACCTTCTGCCCTGGCAAAACTACATTGGCTTCCTCTTAGACAGAGGATCCAATTTAAAGCCCTCTGTATAGTGTTCAGGGCTCTCCACGGATGCGGTCCAGCTCCTTTAAGGTCCAAGTTTGTCTGGTACACTCCTTCCAGACACCTTCGCTCATTGGATGCTAAACTGGTAGTCGTTCCCAGATTTAGGAAGGTCAGAGCTGGTGGTAGATCCTTTCAGGTGACTGCCGCCAGACTCTGGAACACTCTCCCTATCGAGATTAGGGCCACTAATGAACTTCTGCAGTTCAGGAAAAAGGTAAAAACCTGGCTTTTCCCTGGCTAGCCTCTCTCCCCTGGTATACTCGGCTGCTTCTGCTTCTATCTGGGTTTGGATTCTGTTAGCGCCAGGATGCCTGCAATGGTGACAGTCGCGCTTTACAAGTTCTTAAAATAAATAAATAAATAATGTACGCACCAGACGGAAAAACAAAAAATCGTGTATCCACAAGCACTCGAATAAATAAATAGAATTAAAACGACACTTTGAAATGTTTTCCATATTAAAATGAATAAATTTCAATAAAAATTACACAATGTAAATTGAATGTTATCATAACGAGTGTCCTTGAATTTCCTTTCTTCGGAGATCGCAGCAACGCGCGACGGGTAAGCTAGTTTGAGATATAAAGGATCTGCTAGTTAACATCAGCTTGGAACATGAGTGCTCACTGAGGTCTTCAGTTCTCCCATAAAATTATATTCTCAAGGAACTGTGCCTGGTCTGTGTTTCTCAGTTATTACATACAAAACTAAGGGGCAAGAAGAGACGCGACTGCGCGAGGTAACCGTCTCCCAAATAATCTCACAAGGCACAAAAAGATCATCTCAGGCAATGGATTTATGATGGTTTCACTTAACCCTAGTGGATCAGATTGTCAGATTTAGACATGTGAATGTGTCTGCTGCTTCCAGAAAAATGTAGGCGAACCATCACACACCTGTCCAGATGTCATGCTTCGTCATAGAGTTGTCTGCATCCGCTCGACAGTTGTAGGGGCCGGAGAGGCTCAATCAACTTAGTCGAGAGCTCTTAGGTGGTGATTGTGGATTCACCAGGTGGTGAGGTACATAGGGGATCACAATAAGGCTAAAATCCCTGCCGTGATACCCATATCAATATATTTTATTGATTGGGTACCACACTGTGGGATATTAAAAACAGAAGGTGGGGTGGTCTCAGGGAGTAATGATGTTCCCAGAATCCTGGATTCAGCCAACATGTTTCGGCTGTCTCTATGGTCCACCTGGTGTTCACAGCCTTCCTCAGGACTAAGACCCCAAAAAGAATTACCACTTTCACACACTCATTCAGTTACACAATGAGAAAAAAACACATAGGGGCCGATTCACAGAACTAACTTAAGACGAAATCCTAAACTTACTACTTTTGGTATTGACAGAAGTTAGGATTTTGTCTTAAGACAAACTTAAGACAGACTTAAGACAGACTTAAGACAGTCTTAAGACAGTCTTAAGACAGACTTAAGACAGACTTAAGACAGTCTTAAGACAGTCTTAAGACAGACTTAAGACAGACTTAAGACAGACTTAAGACAGTCTTAAGACAGTCTTAAGACAGACTTAAGACAGACTTAAGACAGACTTAAGACAGACTTAAGACAGACTTAGGACAGACTTAGACAGACTTAAGAAAGACTTAAGACAGTCTTAAGACAAGTCTTAAGACAGTCTTAAGACAGTCTTAAGACAGTCTTAAGACAGACTTAAGACAGACTTAAGACAGGCTTAAGACAGACTTAAGACAGACTTAAGACAGACTTAAGACAGACTTAAGACAGGCTTAGGACAGACTTAGGACAGACTTAGGACAGACTTAGGACAGACTTAGGACAGACTTAGGACAGACTTAGGTCAGACTTAGGACAGACTTAGGACAGAGGTAAGACAAAATCCTAACTTCTGTGAATACCAAAAGTAGTAAGTTTAGGATTTTGTCTTAAGTTAGTTCTGTGAATCGAGCCCATAAACCATGGTACTCCCATCAGATTTTTCAGTAAAAGGTGTAAAATGTCTCCTGCCATTTTCACCTTTTCCTATGTTATTTTTATATCCAGGTGTGCTATTTTGCCATCTGCCTATTAGACCAGATTCCAGTATTCAGAAATACCTACTCCTGGTGCCCGCCCCAGTTTACTATATATTCCTAAAACTTATTATAATATGTTATAAAATGTATAGTGCCTTGAACAGATTTGTCAGATTTAGAGGCCAACAATATCATGTTGCCAGCATGCAACAATATTTTAACGTGCTCACCTCTACACCGCAAGACATTCTTATAATTACACTGACTTAACCCTCCTGCAGCAAGCCGAAGACCTTTTTTTACCTCTGAATGATCCAGTCTCTGACCAGTTATCGCCACTTATACTCCAGACCCTTCATAAAGTAATGATATATTTTTACACAATTTCTATCCAAATTCCATTGTAAGTAATACAGTCAATCAATCAATATTACTTTATTCGGCATAAAAACAATACCATAAAAAAAGAAACATCACAAAAAGAATTAAAATCGGGCTAAAGTACAGGGACAGACGATTCACAAATGGGCCACTTCTCCAATGTCATTCTTCATAAGGGTCAAATAAAACAGTCCTGAGGTAGAGGGAGTCGGCATGGGTTTAGTGGCGGATAGCAAAATCAGTCAGATCAGTGCAGCAGTTCATTTTAAGCTAAAAAGCTGCCCATCCCCACACAGTTCATTATTAAAATTACTAACAGAGTGGTACTATAATAATATATATCACCCCTCACCTCTTGTATTTCTCACAGCCGACCTTAAAAAGTTTGCAATACAAAAAAAGAGTTAAAACCTCTGTGGACAGTTCCAGAAACTATAGGGCCACCTTTGCCTGCTTGAACCTAGCATTCTTTAAAATAGGTTTTAAAAATAACTTCCTAGGGCGAGCATAATGGGGACATAATAAAACAAAGTGAAGGGTATCCTGTGGAGACCGTTGGTCGCAGCCGCACGTACCCTTCAACTCTATAGATGACGTATACCCTGCGGGAACCGCCAGAGTGTGGTGTAGTAGTTTCAGCCTAAATCGGGTCATAGAAATCTATACTGTGCATTGTGAATAAAGGACAGATAAGGTTCGATACCCAGACAAGATTTGGTCAACAGGTGAGCTCTCAGATGGTTTAGTCAGATCCTTGTCTTCCCTAAGGGATACCACATACTTTAAAAATTCAACCTTGACATAAGCTTTGTCCGGGGGTAACAATTTTGTCGGGTCGTTAAAGTAGTCCCCACATCCCAGGGCTGTTAATGTCTCCCTCACATACATGAGCCAGGGAATGTTCCGACCCCTGTCCTGGGCAATACAGTACATTATGATTTGCTTACTTAACCCCTCCCACGCTGGTGAAGGAACCACTCCATCACGCCCCTCGGTTGGGCTGTGCTGGTGACGGAATGGTTCCGTCACTGCCCGCTCGCCTCGTCTGCGCGGCGCGTTCTATTGAGCGGGCGGGGCCGTGACGGAAAAGCGTTCCGTCACAAGCACAGCTCACCCGAGGGCCATGACGGAGCAGTTCCGTCACCAGCGTCTGAGCGCCGCGCGGCCCCCCGCCCCTTAGCACTGCGGCGGAATAGCCGCCGCAGCAAAAGGGTTAATGATGCCTCAGGGTTTGTCCAGATTTTAATCCAGCATGTTAGGGGTTTGAGTTGTGACCTGTCTCTGATAACACCCAGTTCCTCATGGATAATGTGGGAAGGTGTGCTCTGGGGGACTTTCAGCAACCGCCGAAGGAATTTATTCTCTTCAATTTGTAGCTGTTGTGAGTCTACAAAGCCCCATATCTCACTGCCATATAGAACTTTGACACAACACATGGAAGTATACCGTGCCAAAATTTGCTCCGGGAACCAACGGCCCAGCCTTTGTGTGAAATTCAAAATAGCCCCGGAGCAACTCGCTAATGTGCGGCATTTCTCATGTGCCAGGGATTTAAAACTGAGGCGGTTGTCAAATAGAATTCCCAGGTATGAAAACGCCTTCACCTTTTCCAAACAGTGAGTGCCAATCATATAATTAAATTTCCTTTTCGGCGTTTTTTCCCACTTCCATGACATATGATTTGCAGAGATTGGGAGACAGATCTAAACTCTCCATGAAACGGACAAAACCATTTATCAGACACTGAAGCCCGCGCGGAGTACGCTCAAGAAGCACTGCATCGTCCGCGTATAACAGAACAGGGATCCCTCTCAAACCTATCCTTGGGGAATCCACTCCTAGAGCACTAAGCGCCTGGTCTAGACCATTTATATACAAAGTGAATAGAAAAGGCGCTAGGATGCACCACTGTCTCACTCCCCTAGAGCATGGAAAGGGGTCAGTGGTACTTCCTTTCTCATTGTATCTGACCTGGGCAGAGGTGTTCTGGTGCAATACTCTTAGGATGTTAACTATTCCTGGATCTATTCCAAGAGACCCCATTAATTGCCACAATTTCCTTCGATTTACCCGGTCACCCGTTTAATGGAACGTTCAGCACAGCGGGTAATCAGCCCCCACGTGCGAACGTTCCAACAGCCGTGACGAGCTCAGCTCGTCATGAGTGCAGCTCAACCGTGCCTCATGACGAGCTCAGTTCGTCATTAGCACGTAATGGATTAAAAATAGGGACAATTGTGGCTGTGGACCAGGATGCCGGCATATCTGACTCTACTACTGCATTAATGACTCTAGTCAATATGGGCGCCCAAAGTTCTACCTGGCTCATAAATAGGTCAGGAGGGATCCCATCGGGACCCGGGGCCTTATTCCGTGTCAGGCCCTCAATACCCGCTTTTATCTCTCCCAGGGAGAATGATATCTGCGTAAAACTCGCACTCCCCTCCTCTTCTACAATCAGATCGTTAGTACTGCCATCATTGTAAAGGCCTTGGAAGAGCTCAAGCCAAGACTCTGGCAGAATATGATTTGCTACTTTGGGTTTGTTTGTGTCTTGATACCTAGGGTGTAATGTAATGTAATGTAATGTAATGTATGTATACTTGTAAAGCGCACTGTTACCTCGTTACGTGGCGTCCTGGCGCTGTATACCGCTGGGGAACCCGTCCTGGCTTTCCCTGTGAGAGGGCACCCCAAGGTGAAGCCAGGCATCCCCAGCGCTGCTGGGGCCGTTGTGGAGATTAAGCAAGCTATTGCCCAGAGTTGCAGAGTGGGACCCATGGTTAGCGTAGGCACCTAAGCGAGAATTATCGAGTCCGCGGACATTGACCCAAGACCCTGCCGCGTCGGTAATTGAACCCTGGTCCCGGGCCGACCTCAGCTTCAGGGTCTGCCGCTTCTAACCAGTGAGCCACAGTGTGGTACCCTAGTTTGGATGCCACGTGCCTTTCTTATTATCCTGTCTTGCTGCTCAGCCCTATCTGGGTGAATGGTAGAATGTTGAGTGTGTGAGGTAATATGGAATGTGTGGTGTGCCTGGTGGATGGATGACAGTTGGAAGAGAGGGCTGAGTAGCAAGAGAGCTGCTCCTGGTGGGGCTTAGGAGTGACTTGAGTATACTTATATGATCCTTAGATGATACTTGAATGATTACATGATGAAAGGCACGTGGCATCCAAACCAGGATACCACACCACCTTCCCCCTTACAAATGAACAAACAAAAGAATAGCGTAGAACATGAGAATGGTCATTCTAAAATTGGATCTTACATTGTAGAATAGAAATTATGAATAAATACATAAAAGTATCTATAACGACCACCCCTCCTCCTTTACATATAAAATAGGAATAGATTGATAATACATATTTCCGCATTGAATTTCACCAGAAGTAACAAATAGAATTCACCGTAACCCACACAACATGCCAGTTGGCCAGACCAGCGAAGTGAAAGAAACGGAGAAGTCAAAAATTAAAATATGTGAAAAAGAAAATCACCAAAAAGTACTTAAATAAATTACAATTCCTATAAAGTGACGTTTGCACAACGTACACTAATTAGGAATATGTAGGTGACTAAACTATGGAGTCACATGCAATGTACTAATATAAGATAAAACATAACACACTAAAAGTGTAGGTGACAAATCCTTGACAGAAAATTTCAGTAAATTAGGAAAGTCACATGCTGAAATGCAAAATTGTAAGAGGTGAATCCACAGGCAAAACATCTTAAGAAAAAGGTGGAAATCACGTGCATAATACAAATAATAATTTGTATGAAACAAATAGATGACCGTCACGTGCATAGAACAGTATTAAAAATAATATTTGTATGAACACATTTGTGACAGTCGTGAGCACATATGCTAACGTATAGCATTTAACTTTAAACAAAACATATGTGTATAGCATTGAACTTTCTATACAAAATAGCACATTAACTTTAGTATGCTACTTTTAAAACTCATGTAATAACCTTCTAGAATAGCAAATTACCTTTAGTATGCTACTTTTAAAATTAGTGTAAATAACCTTCTAAAATAGCAAATTAACTTTAGTATGCTATTCTTTAAACTCATGAAAATAACCTTCTAAAATAGCAAATTACCTTTAGTATGCTATTATAAAATAGCAAATTACCTTTAGAATGCTATTTTTAACACTCGCGAAAATAACCTTCTAAATTAGCAAATTACCTTTAGAATGCTAATTGCTTTTAGAATGCCACACTAAAATTGGAAGTGTACAAATATGTAGACTCTTGCAAAAATGTTGAACTACACCATAAAGTCTAAATACAGACTTCCATAAAACAACAAACTAAAATAAATAAAATTTAGAAAGATGTGCATTCTCAAAATGGAGGCACGTTGTTCACGTAAGGCCGGGTGGTTCAAGGTGTGCAGGTGCTCCCGATCGTTTTGAAACAGCCAAGAGCCTCGTAATAAAGTATACGTCATAGTAACTTCCGAGAAGCATCACTGGACCGCAGAGAAGTAAAGAAGGTACTGCACTGGCGTAAGAAACATGCATGTTGCGCTCTGAATGCGCGCGCTAAGCCCAGCTCGAGCTTCAATTGAAGAGACGGTTTAACTGCCGATATAAGGTAAAGCCTCAATTGCTCCTAAAAAATAATAATAAATGCCTCATCTGGGAGAAGTACATTTTAGAGTTCGTTTTAACCACTTGACCCCTCTGTCTCGAGACATTTTCTCTTCACCTGACAACCAGAATATAACATAGGGTCATTAATAACCTTCCAGAAAGCGGCTGAATCCTTCGACTCAGCCGCTTCTCTCAGGTTCTCCCACTCCTGATGCTGCAGTGTGATTTTGCGGCTTTTTACTGCCTGTTTTATTCAAAGCCCTACATGCGGACACCTTCATTTTATCTTTGGGGACAGTTTTTAAAGCTAACTTCAGTTCCCTCCGGGCAATGGAACACTGATGATCAAACCACCTAGGGGTATCCAATTCCTTTTTTGGAGTTCTGCTCCTGAGCAGTCCATCGGTATCTTGGTCAACACCCTCAAAGGCTTTAACCCCTTCGCTGTGGGGGTAATTCCCCCGCTGTGTTGGGGGCTGGGGGGCGCACACATCCCCCCATGCTCATGACGAGCTCAGCTCGTCATGAGGCACGGCGTTCCTGTGCTCATGACGAGTTCAGCTCGTCACAGGTGCACCGGCTCCCGTGGAACGCTCAGCACAGCGGGGGAATTCTCCCCGCACCTGAGCGTTCCACGGGCCATGACGAGCTGAGCTGGTCATGAGCATGGGAGGGGTTAATCAGATCTACCCCTTCCACTGTTAGGTCTAAACATTTCCAGACCTGCTGTTCACTGTCTGTGATTAACGCTCTATAAAAAGCATCGCCATTGATATGGGACCATCTAAGTCTCCTTCCTTGATCGGTGGCACTTATTACGCCACAGGTCCCCCTTTGCAAAGTACGCTTAGTCGGTTTGGGTCCCTGATCGACATGACAAGGGGGTTGCGATCTCTGAAGATGCTAACCTCTATATTAAATCTTAAGATTCTGCTTTTTAACGCCTTGGTGACAAAAATAAAGTCAATAAAAGAATCCCTTCCCCTGCTTTTAAAAGTTGGGTGGACCCGATTGTCCTCCCCCGCTCTATTCAAGCCCATAGTATATGTGAGGGCATGTATGCCCAGCACCTTACTTAGCTCTCTTCCCTCCCTAGTGTGCTCCAGGTGTAAGCCCTCTTCCAGTGGGCACGAGGTCCAATCCCCCCGACTAATTTTTAGGTGGGGGCACAGATGGCAATTAAAATCACCCAGTAACACCAACTGGCAGCTCGACGCCCCTTGTTCTAATATTCCTTCCAACCGGTACTCCAACTCAGCCAGTCGTAATAGAGTCTGTCCCCCTACAATGGCATTATAAAAGTTAATAAAAATAAATTTTAGGCCCTTCTTGTGAAATCTGATCCCTTGCATAAAATCAGAGTGCGGCGTACATTGTATATCCTTCTAAGGCGAGTACACTACTGTTCACCTCCCACGTTTCCTATAAGCAAATGCCATGGAATTTCTTTATGTAAGCTAGCCAGTCATGATTTTTAATTTTGGAGGATAATCCTGCTATGTTCCAGGAAATTATCTCAATATCACCCTGTCTTGGGCCGACTACACTCTCTTGCCTGTGGCAGAAAAGCCGACTAGTAGAGGACTAGTAGGGGCAACTCACCTGTCTAGGACAGGTGATATTAAAACCTACGTTTCTGTTCAGCCAGTGGGCCGCCTTGTTGACCAGGGTTCGAGACGTTTCTTCTTTGTCACCGCTACAGGCCGGGACCCCTGTCAAGATTACCGAATAAGGACAGGATGCCGGGGGTAAATCTAAAACCGACAGGTCAGGGGTACACCGTACGAAAGCAGGTGTTATTGGGCGGTGACGTGAGGGGTGAGTGTTCTTCGCTCTGAGTTTCTGGGGGCTGTGTTGAGGTTAGGCCTTTGATCTGAGCTTTCCGCCACTACCTGCCTTTGAACTCTCCGAGCGTTATGTGGACTTGAGACATTTCCGTCAATAGTCCCCGCAGTTGGCCCTAGATGGGTGGTTAACATTGTTTCTAGCCTAGACCACAGCTCCGTGGCCGCCCCCCGGTTCATCTTTATTTTACCGCAATTTTGGCACTGGCGATTAGCTGCGGGTCCCCCGATATCTTTAGCCCTAGTTGTTTAGGGTTCACCCTTCTGTTTTGTACTAGCTTTGGTGATGTGGTGCCCCCCCACTGGTTCGATTATCTGAGGCCGGGGGATCAGCCATAGGGTTGACCACACTGGTTGCGCCTATGGCTTTCAGAGCCCTTTTGGATCGAGTGACCACCTCCCCACCATCCCTTGAGATGACTTCTACACCTGGCAGATCTACGGCTAAGACAGTCTCTCCCAACCCTTCCCATGGGGTGACACAGTGGTTAATTTCCAAACCTCCTCCCTTTCGTCTGCGATACCCTGTAACGAACTTAACCCCTTGCATGCTGATGACGGCCCCCAGCCATCATGCACTACAGTGCTCGTGTGCTGATGACGGTTGGGGCCGTCATGACCACACCCGCGCTTGGAATGTCCAGCACAGGAGCAGAATCGCGGCAGCATGGAATGGGTTAAGTCATCAGTTAACAGATCAATGGGTTGAGTTAGCAAGCCCGCTCCCTGTAGCGATGGAGCAGCGGGGTTGAAGCCTTTGTGTTGTTACCGTGTATAGGTTTACATTGGCCTTAAGGTGCCCCAACATTAGGTGATTAACGTGTGGCAATAATACCCATGGAAGATCGCTTTTGCTCTATGATCGAGTCCAAAGAGAGTCTCTTCTCTGTGAGCTGGATTTTGTAGACTAGCAGAGACTCCGCTCTCGTGAGGAAGGCATCGAGAGTCCCCTTAACCCTCCTACCCCCTCCATAGAGCTTGTTACCTTACGTTTACTCATCCCAACAAACCCAAAGGAGGGGTTACGTTTGGGCTTATGTTAACCCCTTTGCTGCGGGGGTTATTCCCCCGCTGTGCTGCGGGGAGGGGGGTCACACAGCGCCCCCATGCTCATGACGAGCTGAGCTCGTCATGAGCTACGTCGCTCCGGTGCTCATGACGAGCTGAGTTCGTCACGGGTGCATTGGCTCCCTTGGAACGCTCAGCACAGCGGGGGAATTCTCCCCGCACCTGAGCGTTCCAAGGGCCATGACGAGCGGAGCTCGTCATGAGCACCGGAGCGCCGTGACTCATGACGAGCTCAGCTTGTCATGAGCGTCGAAGAGGGTAAAGGAGATGTTAATGCAAGAGACAAAAAGCAGTACCTGGTAGCTCTACCGGCCCCTGACGCGCGCTGACGGGCCCGCCCTTGGCCCGGGCTTCACCCGGGCAGCGCCCCCGCGCGTCCCTCGCTGCGGGAGGCCTGCGGCGATTTGAAAAGTGCCTCCTGGCACTGTGTGGTGACGCGGCTGACTGGCGTCCCCGGGGACTCTGGGAAATGGAGTCCAGGTGCGGTGTTCGGAGGTTGCAGTCCCCCACGGACTGTTTAACCCGTTTGCTGCTTCGAACGTTCAGCGCCAGTGCTGAACGTTAGAAGAAACGGGTGCGGCCGCGTCGGCCGTTGGACGTGTGCAGCACCAGGGAGGTAGCTTGCGCGACGTCCATCGGCCGACGGCAGCAGCGAAGGGGTTAATGGCAGCAGGACAGGGCGGCAATCATGGAGGAGCTGCAGGCAGGATTAGTAATACAGTATTCAAATAGATCTAGTTTAAGCTATAACATGCTGCATCGACCCAGGTTAGAAATGCATACTTTTCTTCTTCCTTTTTCCTCTCATTAGATTCAATAACATCCTAATATTTTCATGCACAAATCTGTTGTTTATGATAATCAACTTGTGCCTTCTGGTTTAAGCTTGACACGACCCTCTCATGCCTCGTGGTAAAACGTTTGTTAAAATGTTAAAGTATTTATTTATTATTGAAGTCCCTCTATAGATCATGAATCATTACTTCTAAATGCATTTTCTTTAGGAGAAAATTGACCAAAAAAATGAAAAGCTGGAAAAATAGGAAAAGAAAAGATCGGGAAAACCTAAAATTGCACAGCAAAAAGAGGGGGGTGGGGTAAGAAGAAATAAAGGGGGAGGGGTCTCTGTTAAGAAAAACAAAAAATAAAGCCTAAAATAAAGTCGGTGAAGTAAAAAAGCTTTGATTGAGGAAAAAGGTTAAAAAAATTGTGAAAAGTAAAAAACAAGAAAACATTTATAAATAATGCTATTGAGAAGCAACACATTTTAAATTGTGAGGTACTTTCTTCTGTATGTTATACAATGAATGAGGGTTTCATAACTTTTTGGAATCCTTCTGCAGATTAATGGGTTAAAATGCCTTTCTTAACAGAGTAACCAATTCATACTCACAGCGCCTTTTCATGTTGCAATATTCTAGTCACTTTGTTTACGTCTGATTCACGAATGTAGGCATTCAACAACTCATTTTTTCGCTCACATGTCATATGTATCTCTAAAAAGTTTTAAAAAATGACATTTGAAAATTCCCCTGAGTTTTAAAGGGATTTTTCAAAACTTCTGTTATTCATTGTTTTTTATCTTTCAAGAAACCTTGCCCTGTGGAGTTAAAAACAATTTGAGCATACCCTTGACTTGTACATTTTTTTTATTTTTACAAAACGTATAAAACGTACAAAGTTTACTATTATTTCACTGTTTTTATCTTTATGACTAACCCCAAACTGATTATCTCTTGTGACTTGGGGGGCAGATAAGAAGATAATCAAAAATGGAAAGTGTCACTTGTGTTTGAAAAACTCACTTAGACTGGATAGTCCATCAGATTAAGATGCATCTTTTCATAAGGCTGCTCATGATTGCCATTCAGAATTGACTACATTAAGAGAAATAAAAAAGACCTTGGCAGGAACTATTAGTGCATGTACAGAAAGGATATACATTTCTGATGATGCACTCATTACTTAAAAACTGAAGATTGTCTGATCTTTCAAAAGACTCATTCAATCGCCAACACCAAGGAAATGTTTCAGGCTTTAGCGAACCAGCTGCGGCAATTTATCCAATTTTGCAAACGTGGGTACATTTGACCAATCTGCAGAACACAAAATGCCCTCCACCAATCACGCATACGCGTTTAACTCCTCGCATGCTGATGACGAGCAGCACATGGCCACTGTGCAGCGTGACGAGCCGAGCTCGTCATCGGCGCCGCGCGCGGCGGAATTAGCCCCGCGGCGATGGGGTTAACAGCCATAGCACGTCTTGATGAAAGTGCACCAACTGCTGCACATTCACAGCAGCTTCTTTCGTCACATTTCGACCCTATCTCGCAGCAGTAGCCACTGCTACAGTCTAAAAGGCTTTACATATGAAATCAACAGCTGGTCAGCACCACATGTTCTCTCTTCGGACATTCTTATTGCAACGGCCTATTCCTTAATGCCCAGGTTAGGGGCACGATGAAGTTACAGGCAATACAGAACGCCGCAGCACGTCTGCTTTCTGGAACGCCCAAATTCGAGGCCATATCCGGAACCATTAAGGAATACCACTGGCTGACGATTCGGAACAGAATTAAGTTTAAATCTCTATGTATAGTGTATAAGGCACTCAACAATCAAGGACCTCACTTTCTGAAGGACCAACTGAAACCCTATACACCTTGCAGACAGCTTCGTTCCACCACCCTAAACCAGTTAGTGATCCCACGATCCAAAACAGTTTCCTGGGGTGACCGCCGCTTCTTGGTGGCTGCACCCAAATTGTGGAACACTCTGCCTCAAAACATTAGGATGAGCCCCTCACTTCTCCATTTCCGCAAACATCTAAAGACATAGCAAGACATGGCTATTTGACCAATAACCTTCATCAAATCCTCAGGAGCTTTTGCTAATACTTATCCGAAGTCATGCGAATTGTTCAGCGCCGAGACGCCTGCGGGTAATTGTTCGCGCTCTATAAATGTCAAAAATAAAATAAATAAATAAATACCTCATACAGCCTTATAGCCCGCCGTAGAGGGCTATACCGGCAATTAAAGGCCCTCTCCAGCGTTAAAGGCCCCGAGCCGAAGGCGAGGGCCTTTAACAAGGGAGAGGGACTTTAATAGCGGTATAGCCCAGCTACGAAGGGCTATAAGGCTATTAGAACATTCTGCCACTAGAGGGCAGAATGTTCTAACAAAAAAGAACAAGGCCTTATGGGAGCGTGAGGGGATTGGAATCCCCTCAGGCTCCATGAAGCCTTTGTTGACAGCCAGAGCTGGGAACAAAGAAACATTGGAATGTTGGAGCTCCGGGCTTATACCAGCCATTAGAAGCCCGGAGCACGCCATTGTTTCCAATGGAGCTCCCAGCATTCCAATGTTCTAATATTTCTTAAAACAGCTCATCACACATAATCCAATTATTTTCTAAACATTGGGGACTCCACCCCTCTAGAACATGTCTTTGCTCTTCTAGTCATGTTAAAAGCGGCCGTTCATGGTGCAGAGAAGATATTAAGTAAGTCTAAAGCTTTAACATCAGATACCGGTGAAAAACAGATCAAACAAAGCAACATTGCAAGTTTCCAAGGTAACAATTTTAATGTTGGAGCCTTCTTATCTAAAATGAAAGTCCACTACTACCAGTAGGTGTCTAGGCGCTGACTCTGAGTCAGTCACAAACAGATGTAAGTAAAAGCCAAACATATGTGTGGACAATAAAGTAAAACAAATTGAGATCTGTACTAGTTATTAAACAGCCATGTTTTAAGATCCTTACGGAAGGTAAGCAGGTTTTTTGTAGTTTTTATTTTTAGAGGCATCGAGTTCCAAAGTTTGTCAGTGGTCACGGCAAAACTCTTGCCTCCCCAGGTGGCCTTCTTTACTTTGGGTTCCACCAGATTGGCCTGGGAGGAAGATCTTAGGGGCATATTATCAAGGGGGGCGATAGGCACTTTTCGCCGGTTTAACTGCCGTTTTCGGCCGCTAAGTGGTGAAAAATCAATCGCCCTATTATCAAGCTGTCGCTAACAGCAGTTAGCGACAGCTTGAAGGCGATAGCGAGCGGTTTGGGGCCCGCTTTGCATGTCAGCGATATTTATCGCTAATGACATGCAAAGTGGGCGTACCCAAGCCGTTAGCGACTGAAAGCAGTCGCTAATGTCTCTATCGCCTATTCACAAGGCTGTAAAGCGATGGAAATATTCGCCAAAAGACAACGCCTGCTCAGACCATTTCTTAGCCATGTTATCCAATGGGAGGTGGATAACATAGCTAAGAGCATTTCGTCGCTAATGCGTGAATATCGCTGTATTCTCAGCGATATTCTCGCATTACGCCGCTATCACTGGATATTTTAGCGCTATGGAGAAAAACGTTGCTAATAGCATGTTTTCTCTGCTAAAATATCCATCGATAGGCAGCGATAAAAAAAAAGTTGCTAAGCGCATTTAGCGATAAATATTGTTAGTTGTTGGTAATATGCCCCTGAAAGTCCTGGGAGGGGTGTACCATTGAAAGAGCTGTCCGATGGATTTTGGACCAATACGATGAAGGGCCTTAAAAGCTGTGTAACCCTAGAAGCAATCTGGTCGCTGCATTTTAGACCATTTGGAGCTTATGCAGAGTTTTTTTGTGGGCAGTCGGAAAAAGTCCAATAGAATAGTCAATTTTTTAAAAAGACCATTGCGGTAATCACTGCCTTGCAAACGGCGAAAGGAATGAAGGCTAGCTTATCAATACACGTAGAACGATAGCCACATCTCATAAAATAGATTACTTGTCCCTCGGAGGCCTCAAATGAATACTCTTTAGTTAACTCCAACACCTCCCCCTACTGTTGCACACACTGGAGTTGGATTAGTAAATTATACTATTCCAACTTCCAGCGCACCCCGACAGCAATTTGGGGTAAAGGTATGCGTTGTAACGGCATGCGTTGTAATGGCCTACGTAGCAATGTCATACATTCCTTCCAAGCTGAGCAACATCTTTTCCTAGTCCCTGGAACCCAGAATTCTGTGACCAATTTCAGAGCTTGAATTCTGTCAATTTCTTTGACCTCATATCGCCTGAATGGATGACATACTGCACCACATATGCACTGTCTACTTTTAAAAGAATCGACCACTTTGTAGTCTTCACCAGACTGCACCACACAACAGCCGAACAGTTCTAAACAATTGGTAAGTAAGCCATGCTCCTCTATTGAGCTGTTGAGCTCTGACAGGTCCTTACTCTCCAACCTTATCATCTGACTCAGCCATTTCCACCTTGTCTCCAAAAGATTCCCTGCCATTCCACTTTTCCATATTCCTAACCCACTAGAAGACCTCTTCTGTCGCTTCCACATTCAACCTCAAGGTATGATGTCCCCACCAGCCCGTCTGAAGATGTCTCCTTTTAGTCTCTATAGAGAACGAAAATGAAGGGGACCTGGAAACAGCCTGGATGGCTGACGATAGCAACAACCCACTGACTCGAGCCTGTTCTTTCAAAGAGAATAATCATTTGCTGAAGATCTGACTCAACTTGTCTTCTCTTGTTTGCTTTAAGACTTAACTCGGATGGTTGTATGTCAATACAACGCATGCTTTTACCACACGTGCCATTACAACGCGGGGATTACAACGATCGTCGTTACAACGACTTTCGCTGGAGGGCGCTGGATAGTGGAATAGTTTAATTTTCTATTCCAACTCCAGCCCACGTTGACAGTAGGGAAGGTGTTGGATAGAAAATTAAACTATTTCCTATCCAACAGCGCCCTCCAGCGAAAGTCGTTGTAATGACTTTGTTGTAATCCCCGCGTTGTAATGGTAGTGCGGGGTAATCCCC
The DNA here is from genome assembly GCF_964261635.1 of Lissotriton helveticus. Taxonomy (NCBI): domain Eukaryota; kingdom Metazoa; phylum Chordata; class Amphibia; order Caudata; family Salamandridae; genus Lissotriton; species Lissotriton helveticus. The sequence continues at coordinate 32,050,901 of NC_136067.1, read as the reverse complement.
GTGTTGTTATGGCTGTTCTCCACTCGGATCGTTCTGAATCGATCACAAAACCCAGAATCTCCAAAGTGTGACCCACCTCTAAAACTGACTTTTCTCTGTTTACAATGTAACCGAGACCTTCCGACAGAGTTATAGCCATTTCCAAAGGCTCCGACAACCTCTTTAGATCCAGTCCCAGAATTAGAATGTCGTCTAAATAAATAATCAGATGTACCCCACGGTGCCTTCAGTAAGATATTACATGGCTGAACAATTGTGTGAAGCACCATGGTGCAGATGAAAGTTCACAAGGCAAACAAATAAACTCCCAAAATCTGTTCTCCCTACGGAAAACCAAATATAGCTGATGAGCCTTGTGAACGGCGATTGAAAAGTAGGCATCTTTGAGATATAAGCAAACCATCCAAGCTTTCCTTCTAGCGGCTTCTCAATAGTGTCTCTGGGGCTGAATTTGTTTTTCTTGTAAACAAAAGTATGTCTACATTGAAGGCCCCTTTGCCTTTAACCCCTCGGCTGCGCCTCTGATTTTGCGGAAGTGCGGCACTTCCGCAAAACAGGCGGGGCCGCGTCGGCCATTGGCCGACGGCAGCACCAGCGAGGTAGGATTCCTTTTTCACCCTCTGAGGCGGAAGCCGGAGGTTCTTCTCCTCTATTCTTTATTTACTCGGTCTGAGATACATTTGCAGAGGGCAACGCTCATTTTAATCGCGTCCTGAGTGACGCGTGCATTTTACTCGCGCTTGCTTTTAAAAAGCGGATTTTAATCAGAATCTTTGTTCCCTACCTCCTCTACCTCCTGGGCCGCTCTCAGCTGAGTGTTGACGCTGAGAGCTGGTCCCGGGGAGGCGAGGGCTGTTTGGCGGCCATCTTGAGTGTAGGCGCGCCCTCGCGCTCTAGTCACTATAAAGGGGGCTCAGGCAGGGACTGCCAAACGATTCCTTTTTCACCCTCTGAGGCGGAAGCCGGAGGTTCTTCTCCTCTATTCTTTATTTACTCGGTCTGAGATACATTTGCAGAGGGCAACGCTCATTTTAATCGCGTCCTGAGTGACGCGTGCATTTTACTCGCGCTTGCTTTTAAAAAGCGGATTTTAATCAGAATCTTTGTTCCCTACCTCCTCTACCTCCTGGGCCGCTCTCAGCTGAGTGTTGACGCTGAGAGCTGGTCCCGGGGAGGCGAGGGCTGTTTGGCGGCCATCTTGAGTGTAGGCGCGCCCTCGCGCTCTAGTCACTATAAAAGAGTACCCTGTGGCTCCGCGCAGCGGACGCGGCAGCGGATGCCCGCCGGAGTCACGCCAGAGTCCAGCCCGTCTGCGCCCGTCCGCGCTGAGGACGGGCTGGACGGCTGGGCCCTGGACTCTGATAAAATGTCATCCCCTTCTTGTAGCTATTCTCTTCGCGATATGTTGGCCCTTAAACCGTGTAAAAAACACTGTTCTCATACCTATGAACCTGATGACCTCTCGCTCCCACTCTCCTGTGGCTGCTATCTCCCGCCAGGACCCCCCAACCCTGTTTCCATCTACCCTACCACTGAACACCCTATCACATCTACTGCTAGTACAGTAGAAGTAGAGGGCATCTTGGTCAATGCCCGCTCCCTTATTAAGAACAAGGTTATGTTTAAAGAGATGGTACTGGACAGAACGCCCACCCTAGTGTTTGTGACTGAAACCTGGGCTAAGGACTCCTCCGACCCAGATCTAATAGAGGCTGTCCCGGACGGTTATTGCCTGGCCAGACTTGATAGACAGGGACGAGCTGGAGGGGGGATAGCGATCCTTTATAAAGATCACCTTCAATGCCACACTGTACCTCTGAGTGATTTTCCTGATAGTTTCCAAGCTCTTTATTTTTCTATTAAGGAAGAGCAACGTCCCTTTTTTAACGGTATTTTAATTTACCGTCCCCCCGGCTCGAGAACCCACTTTACGCACCATCTTCTTCAATCTCTTGAACCTCATTTTGGCCAAGATAACCTTTCCATCATGGGTGACTTTAATTACCACCTAGAGCGGCATGACCTCTCTGATACCTCCTGTCTCAATGAGGCCCTTGAATCTTGTGGGCTTACGCAACGTGTTACCGGAGCCACTCACCGTGCAGGACACACCCTGGATGGCATCTTTTCCAATGACCCCCGCTTGATTATTAAGGATATGATCCATCTCTCCTGGTCCGACCATTTGGCGGTCCATTTCCTTCTTATTCACCAACGGGTGAACTCCCGTAAATTGGGGAATCATGTCATCGAGACCACTCGAAACTTCAGGAATATCAACAGCAATTCCTTCGCGCCCTGGGCCGCAAGCTTTGCTAATACTGACCTACATAGCGTACAGACCGCAGTCGCCCACTTCGAACAGGTCACTACCGAGGCCCTGAATCATCTTGCCCCAGAACAATCCCAAAGCCGCGCTAGAAAGAGACCGTCCGCCCCCTGGTACTCCGAATCTCTTAGGCTTCTTAGGCAAGAAGTGAGGAGAAAGGAGAGGTTATGGCACGCTAGTTGGGACTTCAAAAATAAGGAAGCTCATCGACTTCTTGTTAAAAAATACAAGGCTGAAATTTTACAGGCCAAACAAGAATACTTTGTGACCGCGACTTCCTCGCTCTCCTCCCCGAAGGAACTTTTTAAAACTGTAGACTCCCTGGTCAGATTGCAGGTCCCTGACCCTGTTATCCCTTCGCAGGATCTCTGTAATAAGATTGCCTCCTTTTTCCATTCTAAAATACAGAACATTCACCTAGCCCTTGAGGAACAAAGAGTCGTCCTTAGTGCTTCTATGCCTAGCGTAGAGACGTGTCCGACCATCAATGATCTCTCCCCTTCTTGCACTCTGGACACCTTTCCCCCGCTGGCCTTGCAAGACCTGGAGCTTCTGTTAGCCAAGACTAAGTCCGGCTCACCTTTGGATACCTGCCCACTGAAGGTCATCAAACTGTGTAGGGAAACCCTTTTACCACCGCTGCTAGAGATAACGAATCTAGCTATTAGAGATGGCGTCTTCCCTGCAGAGTGGAAGAAGGCGGTAGTGAGACCCCTTCTGAAAAAGGCCTCTTTGGATCCGGGGGTCCTAAAAACTTCCGGCCTATTTCCCTGCTCCCTGCTCCTGCTAAGATGCTTGAAACGTATCTTAACAAGCATCTTGCTGCCTTTGTCGAAAGTTCGGGATGTTTAGACTCCTCCCAGCACGGATTCAGGAAAGAATTTAGCACCGAGTCAGCCCTCACCATCGTGCTTGATAAGATCCGCACTTCAGTAGATGAGGGCCAGACCTCTCTCTTGGTCCTGCTAGATCTAACTGCGGCTTTCGACACCCTCTCCCCCTCAGTACTTACATCTCGGCTGAGGGAGGTAGGGGTGAAGAACGCAGCTCTGGATCTCTTGACCTCCTTCCTCATGGGGAGGGAACAAAGAGTCAAGCTTGGGGAGTTTCTATCTCCATCCCATCCTTTGCTATGTGGGGTTCCTCAAGGGTCGGCACTTAGCCCGACCCTTTTTAATATCTATGTTACCCCACTAGCTAAACTAATAAGATCATTTGGGATGGAGGTAGTCTCGTACGCAGACGACACTCAAATCCTCGTCTCTCTTCCCCGTTCCGATGACCTAATCGCCTCCAAGTTTAGATCTTGCATGGAGGCGGTTGGTCAATGGATGATCCGGAACTCCCTGAAACTGAATGGGGAGAAGACAGAGGTGATGGTGTTTGGGGGGAAAGAAAACATCTGGTCAGCCAACTGGTGGCCTGACTCCCTTGGAACTTGTCCTTCCCCCACTTCCTCTGCTAAAAATCTCGGGGTGTTAATAGATCCCGCCCTCGACCTAGGCAATCAGGTGAGCAGAACTGTTTCCACCTGTTGGGGCCTGATCCACACTCTGCGGAGGGTCAGGAAATATCTCTCTCTCCAGGCAAGAAAACAAATAGCTGTGGCTCTCATCGGCTCGCGTTTGGACTATTGTAATGCGCTGTATGCTGGACTTAATAAAGGTCAGCTGCAGCGCTTACAGGTAGTCCAAAACGCCATAGCTAGATTTGTCCTGGATTTACCCAGACGCTCGTCGGCCACTGCAGCAAGGAAAACATTGCACTGGCTGCCGATGGAACATCGAATCCGCTTTAAGGTCCTTTGTATGACCTATAGAGCCATCGCTAAAAAGAGTGATACTGGAATAGGATCCATCATCTCCCTCTATGCCCCCCAAAGGAACTTGCGCTCCTCTGGTAAACTGCTTCTGACAGCCCCCCGTGTAAGAAGAGCCAAGTGGGGAGGCAGAGCCTTCTCCACCCTTGCCCCTAAATGGTGGAACGAACTCCCTTTGGACCTGAGATCTCTCCCATCCCTTCAGAACTTCCGCACTGCCTTAAAAACCCTTCTTTTTAGGCAAGCCTATGCCTAAGGTCCTAAGTTTTCTTGATCTTCCTCTGATCTTCTGTTAGGCGCCTTGATACCTGCGGGTCATTGTTCTGCGCAATATAAATTATTTTTCAATTCAATTCATTCAATTTTTCAATTCAATTAGTGCTGCCGTTGGCCAATGGCCAACGGCAGCATGGAAGGGGTTAATACAATCCTCTTTTTGTTTCTATGAAGGTTGGGTGGCAAGGGCTGACCTGCAAACGTCATTAAAATGTTCACTCTGTAAAAGCAGGGGGTGGGGTTTTGTGCCTAGAAAGGCCTGAGCCGCACTTCTGGCCCCTCCCCCCACCAAGTTCCCCACTCCAAAATAATACCAAAAGCTTGGTGAGACTGCCACTGATGTCCTAGGGTGTTTTCTGAAAACACACGCTCTGTAGTAATGAAGGACTAGAACTAAGGCTCCCTTGTCATGTGACCTTGATTTGATATAACAAAAACAGGGCTGCATTGAAGGCAGAAGAGCCTTCAATAGAAATGGCATTTTGTTCCTTACATTTATCTGGGTTGTTAATGTGCTTAAACTGCATATGTTAGCACATTAACCCCAGACCTGTTGTCTTTGCCGATGCTTGTTTTATATTTTCCAGAGGTTGCACATGGTCAGGGATTAACTTGTGATTCCTGTGTTTGAACACTAAGAGGCAGTGTTGCTCCACCGGAGTCGGCAGATAGTTGCCTTTACAGTGAGACTGCAGCCGCTTGTTCATGGTTCCGATACTCGAGGCATTCTTCCACGACGAGTACCGTGCCGTGCCATCCTGTACCGTACCGTGCGGTCCCGTACCGTGCCGTACCGAACCGTACCGTGCCATCCCGTACCGTGCCGTCCCGTCCCGTACCGTACCATGCCGTCCCGTACTGTGCTGGTCCGTACCATGCCGTCCCGTGCCGTCCCGTCCCGTACTGTGTCGTCCCGTACTGTGTCGTCCCGTACCGTGCCGTCCTGTACCATGCCGTCCCGTACCGTACCGTCCCGCACCGTGCCGTCCCGTACCACCCCAAAACGGAGTTGTAAAGCGTGCTATCAACGCTAAGAGTATAGTGGCGCTAGGCTCTGGGTGAACCTGTAGATGAATAGGAATGGCATTGGGTGGAAAAGGCCAGGCTTCTAATAACTTAGAGCAGGGCGCAAGTCCTAAAAAGATAACTTGGGGGACTAACCAAGTTACATAGTCTGCAAGTGACATCATGGCGCGTGACATCGCGCCGCTGCATCACAGAGTGACCTCACAGGAAGTGACATCTAAAGAAGCGACGTCAGATTTGAAGACCTCACTCATGTGTGTAGCAGGTCTATCATTTGAGCACATTACGAGATTTAACAAAGGAGATTTTGTGTCCGTGTTGTGCCGAAAATGTGCCCAACCCTGACGCAAAATCTGGCACTCAATTTATACATTTATCTTTTCAAAACATTGCCACAAAGAAATTAGCATCAAAGTGAAACGTGGCAGTAAATCTGTTCTGCTTAATTGGTTGCAAAGTCCGTATATTATGGGGTTCAGGAGCCTGCTGCAGAGATCTTTGAGTGCCCAGTAAATCTCAGGGAATAATAATGATAATGGTAAAATAACTCTGGAGGTTATTGCACTTGCTGGAGAGAGCTGTGTTTCGTCTAGTCCCAGTTTTGAATCAAAGTAGCATGCATTGTTAAATGCCTCCTGCAAAGCACATCATGTAAATCATAGATGACAGATTTTTATTTTATGTAGATGGGTGAGTGGGTTATTGCTTTTAACACAGATCGTTTTGTTACTTGCAGTTCATAAATTGTAATGCTTGTAATACAGCACAGTGAGGTATGAAGGGCACGTGACTCCCACACCTTGTAACCCTCACTGTCTTGTATAACACTTCCTGTACATTGATTTACACACACATGATTTATTGTGACTGGTTTATGTGTGAGATAAAACGCTCCATTACCCTGCATTGGGATGAGTAGCGCCATAAAAGAAATAAAACAAAATCGTGGTATTTAAATTATTTGTGTAAATACAGGGACATACGAACACATCTGTATTCTTACAGTACATGCATAACTCATATATCCATGGACAGGAAAAAAAAAAACCAGGCCTCTTTTAACCCCTTGCATGCTCATGACGGAACCATTCCGTAACAAGCCACGGTGGTGCTGTGCTGGTGACGGAATGGTTCCGTCACGGCCCGGCCGCCGCGCCTGCGCAGTGCTGATTTTGCGCCTGCGCTGAGGGTTCTATTAGGCGGGCAGGGCCGTGATGGAACCATTCCGTCACAATCACAGCACCACCGCGGCTCGTGACGGAGTGGTTCCGTCACAAGCATGGCGGCGCTGCGCGGACCCCCCTGCCCCCCAGCGCCGTGGTGGAATTACCACCGCAGCCAAGGGGTCAAGTACTTGTGTAGTGATAGCAAGCTGTGCGCCTTTCTTTCCCCTTCATTGCATTTGCATCTATGTGTGAGGCTCCAGAGAGCGCCCAGGGAGGAGAGAACAAAAGGAGGTTTGATGGACCCTGAACTTCAGCCTTTGTCTTGGCCCCGCCTCCGAATTAAAAATAACAAGGGCCCCTCGCCGCCCGAACGTTTCTGCCGGAAAAGGAAAGTCGTCAATGTGCAGGCGCTGCTGAATGTTTTCCGGTGACGGAAAATTACACTAGGACACGTTCAGCATATTTCAGTGTGGCGCGACTTCTTGGCAGGGTGGACGGCGTTCACCCTTTCAAAAAAGTGGGTGGACACCGTCTGCCCCCGACTTGTGCCCCGACTTACAAGCCTCGGATGGTTGTTGATAAGGGCTGGACGCTCCATTGCATGGCGGCAAGGTGTGAAGAGGGGTTGTATGTCAGTACAACGCATGCTTTTACCCTGCATGCCATTACAACGCGGGGATTACAACGCAAGTCGTTACAACGACTTGCGTTGGGGGCGCTGGATAGTAGAATAGTTTAATTTTCTATTCCAACTCCAGTCCCCGTGGATAGTAGGGAAGGTGTTGGATAGAAAATTAAACTATTCCCTATCCTACAGCGCCCTCCAGTGCAAGTCGTTGTAACGACTTTCGTTGTAATCCCCGCGTTGTAATGGTAGTGCGGGGTAATAGTTGCGTCGTAAAGGATGTTCCCCGTGAAGAGGAGCGGCTCCCATCTTGGAAGCATGGCCTTAGGTCTGTTGCGCCCGGGTTTTGTAGGAATTAAATGTGATCTATAAATGCGCTCGGATAAAGAAAGCAATGCTGTGTTCCAGAAGAGACAGAGCATACCCGCATTTCTAGAAAATGTGAAAAGATGTCGGGAAGGTCTAAGTCTAAAAAGGTAGAGAGTAACCCTTATACCAAAGGGAACTGGGTAAATGACAACAGTTAAACAAAGTTATTCCCTTTGTGAGATGATGCTTTCCCTATGGAGTACCACACAAAATTCCCTCCACTTCACTCCACACTTCCAAATCAAAAGCTACTGGGGAAAAATCTCATTCATTCTCCAAATGTATCACCTACCTTCAGAAAGTAGAACCACAAAAGCCCTTTTTCTTAACAATCTTTAACCATCAATAATTAACCCTGACAATGTTGTTCACAATTCGATTCTGCTTTATTAAAACCATGTATCCATCTTTTCTTATAGTGTTAAAAACAATGAATTTGTGATTCATATCATATAATCAAATTACACAATATTACAAACATATATTCTCTGAATCATAAAAATTTCATTAGACAATTAAAACTCTGAGTTGTTTAACAAAACATATTTTATATCAACATTTCATGCAAAAACCAGAAATATGTTGACGTGTTTCGGTGGATCTTGCTTTTATGCACCACCTTCCTCAGGACAATGTTAAAAACACAGTAATCTGTGAATACAATTAAGACAAAATCACTAATACATCATTTTTTTAAAAATAAAACATTACCAACATTGTCACGGTTAAGCCCCTATTTCTGCTATTTGTAGTAACACTCATTATTCTGGCCTATCACTTCACATTCATTCATCTTTCTATATAGTAATGCTGTTCAACGCTCCCTCATTGAATCTGGGAAGATGAGTTCATAATCTACTTTTCCCTCTCCTTATATCTAAAAGGAAAAACACTTTATAAGTATCCTAAGAACATTTCTACTTATTGAGTTATTATATCCATTTATGGAATAGATACCCACTCACCATGATTTACGAGGCAAAGTATGAGTACTTTACGATCTCGTGCTTAATAAAATTACAGAGAACGTGATCCCTCCTGTAGCGTTCATCTTATGAAAAGATTGCCTGGTTATAAAAAAAGGCAATCTTTAATAATACATTATGTCCTATTTTCAAATTTATCATTCATTTCTACTATCCGTCATTCAAAGAGCTCAAAGGTCAAATAGTACTGGGTGTTCTCCTCAATAGGTCACAAGTCAACACTTTGCAAGGGGAAGCGGTGTAGAACAACCCTTCTTTCACCATGGGATTATTCAAATATTATCTAAATCCCACATCCCCGTAATTTGTAGATTCCCTAATGAAGACTGTAGGTAGTCTCTATGGGGGCTTTATCCTAAATTATGTGATAATTCAATCCATAACCTTTGGTCAAGTGTGCTCTGATTGGCGCTTCCTAATTTGTGGCAGAATTCGACAGAAGCTCCTTGTCGTGCAGACTTTTGTTTTACAAATCCAAACTCCAACCTTATTTGGGCCGGGGAAGCATTTCGAGGTAGCTGAAAGATCTGCCCGTACAAGTTAAGATTTGGTATTTGCAGCCACGACCATGGAGTGCTTCACAGCCTTATGCAATGGCTGGCAGAAATTTTATTCTGATAACCTCAAGTATTGGAAGACGCGAAAAACCTTCCATCCTTCTCTAAAGATAGACAGAGAGAGAGGGGAGAGGTACAGATAGGAGAGGATAGGGGCAGGTAGAGGAGAACTCATGGGGGTACAGTGAGTGTAGACAGCAAAAGATAAATAAAAGATGCAGGTACCGGAGGAGTACGGGGTAGGCGGAATCTGTGGGGGAAGGGCATGGGGAAGATACATAGAAAGGTCGCGTGATTGTTGGGCAGAGAGTGAAGGCGGATGTAAGTCCCTTTCAAGGTACATTTAATACAATATATTTCATAAGCACAGCGCATGCGCTATGCGGTTGTATGACATTTCAACGCATGCTTTTACCACGCATGCCTTTACAACGCAGGTATTACAACGCAAGTCGTTACAATGACTTGCGTTGGGGTGCGCTGGATAGTGAATAGTATAATTTACTATTCCAACTCCAGTCCCCGTGGATAGTAGGGAAGGTGTTGGATAGAAAATTAAACTATTCCCTATCCTAGAGCGCCCTCCAGCGAAAGTCGTTGTAACGACTTTCGTTGTAATTCCTGCGTTGCAATGGTGGTGCGTGGTAAAAGTTTCATTGTAAACGATGTTCCCCGCGCTGTGCATCCGTAAACTAAAAAGGGTTAAGGCTAGGTTGAAGCGCTGTGGGCGGACCTCCCGCGGCTCCCTGGTTATGACGATGGGCCTGGCCATGACCTGCGCATCGCCCTGGCGGGACGTGTGAGGCAGGTTCTGGTGCGCACTCGTGAGTCAAGGTGCTACCAACGTAAGCCTGAGGTGAGCGGCGACATTTATAAAGTGCATACTCACCCGGCAGCGATCAGTGCATGGCCAAATTTAGTTGATGCGAACAGCGGCGAAGGGCATGGAGGCGATCCGGTCCTGCTGTACGAAGGCCCTGTGCAGGATGTGAGGCCCCGTATGAAGTGTGGGTGATCTCGGGTATCAACAGCCTGTCGGTCATGACTCAAGTACTGAGGGCCACAAATTGCGACTGAATACGCATTTTGGAAATAGCAACAGAAGTCCTTAACCCAGCAGTTGCTTTGAGAAGCGCCTGAAAATACAGCGTGAAAGACCTAGCCGCAGCGTGTGCCCATGCACGGACGTCCCGTGCTGCTCGAGGACTGGAGACCGGCGTGGAATACAGTAGCGGCGCATCACTGAGGCCCATCGGAGAATTGAGTGAGAGCAAGGCGTTTGGCTGATGGCTGAGGCCTAGTCTGTCCAGATCATCCTGCAGGTGTAGTGGTGGCACTCCCCGGGCTAGATACAGTCTTCTCTGCAGTGCCTTCTCACGTCCCCTCGGTGTCTGCACAAGTCCACAGAGCTGTGAGAGCTGTGGCTGGGGCGGATTCTGTGGATGAGCGGGAGCCTCCCCTCAACCCTAGCTGTGGAAAAATCCATAATGCTAAATCAAGACTAACAGAGGATTTGCAAAAGGGGTGAAGCAAGTTTTAGAGGCTACCACTAAACAGTGACATGGGCTTCTCCAAAACAGGTCTGAAAACGGGCGGGTCTGACTTGCTGCGCAATGCAGGATCTAACCTAAGTGAACAGTGCATCATGGTGAAACACAACACTAAGCAAACAAAACTCCCCTTCGAGCACAAAAGACTCATTCGGCACAGAGATGATGAGGCAGACACAGATACAGAGACGAGCGTAAGAGAGGGTACGGAAGGAAGCAGTGATGATCTCCGTGCCTTGCTACTCAATATGAAATCCAGCTTAAAAACCATCGATAAGAAGCTAGACCTACTTACCGCTCGACTGGACCAGGTAAAGGAGCAGGTAGATGTCTACGAGACACGATTGGACCAGTTAGACAACCGTTCCACCGAGGTACACCAATTCCAACTTGAAACCAAAGAGCAAATGCTCCAAATGGACAAAGTATTCAACATTATCAGGGCCAAGAATGAAGACCTGGAGGCCCAATCATGCAGGAATATTCTCCACATACCAGGCATTCTGGAAACAACTGCGATTGCGAAGTTGGAACTTTTGTGGAGGACTTGATACTATTTGCCCCTGATATTTCAGTACTGTTTATAGTGAAAAGGGCGCATCGGACACCAGGACCTAGGCCACAGTGCCCCTGCACTATACAATTATGATAATAAAATATTCTTTATCAGCAATGTCAATTCAGAGAGTAGAAAGAACAATAGAACAACACCCAATTCATTCAGATAACTAAACAGTTGGCGACCTCAATTCTTCCAGAAGTTGCCCCATTTCCATAGGACTGTCCTCCCGTTCAGTAATAGATAACAAAAGATGAATTGCTTGAACATCTTTTATTGTTAGTTCATCATTAACCAAAACATCAGGAATATTCTTTACATTCTTGTCGCTAGTTGTTTTTCCTAAAAAATGTTTTTTAAGTTTCAGACTGCGGACAAATTTAAAGAGATCTATTTTGGTTTGACACATGTCACCTGTCGAGTATGGATTAAAGTTAAGGCCTTTAGAGAGAAGATTGATCATGTCGGTAGTTAGGGAAAAAGAGGAAAGGTTTATTACTTGTACCTCCTTGTTCTCATTCTCTATTTCTTTGTTGTTCCTGATCTTAGTTTTTTTCGGTAGTCTTCTTTGTCCACCCCTACTGCCTCTGTGGGTCTTGGATTTTGTGGTCTCCTTTGAGGTAGAGCCCTGTATCCTTTTTGAATGTGCTCCATTTCTACTAAAAAAGGAGTGCTAATAGCATCTAGGGTATCACCTGTCTCAGGTCCTGGTTCACTTGTACCTGCACTGTTCAGGGATGTGTTGCTGGACGAGACTGAGCTGGGGCAGATGTGTTCTCGCTAGATCTTGTGGAGTTGGTTGATCGAATCATCGCATCGTATTTGCGATCATAGGTGAAGATTCTACCATTGCGGTAGTCCCCATCATCTCTCTTTATTTGTCTGGCTTTCCTTTCCTTTATTTCGTCTTGATGTTTGGCTAAGAACTCATCTAGGATGGTGTAGTTTTTTACCGTAGGTTCTGGTAGGTTCAGGTCTTTTATTTCTTTTTCTAGGATCGCTATTTCTCCTAGTAATTTAACTGATTTGCGATCTGCGCTCTCTATTAAGATGTCCATGAGAACAAAAGAATTGTTGGTTACTGAGTCTTCCCATTTCTTTAGAAGATCAGCATCCAAATTGTCATAGGTAGGAAAGATTTGGGAGCGTAAGCCTCTAGGTATCTGTTTTAGTCGCATGTATTGTTTGAGCGTGGTGGCATCAAGGAGAACAAGGAGGTACAAGTAATAAACCTTTCCTCTTTTTCCCTAACTACCGACATGATCAATCTTCTCTCTAAAGGCCTTAACTTTAATCCATACTCGACAGGTGACATGTGTCAAACCAAAATAGATCTCTTTAAATTTGTCCGCAGTCTGAAACTTAAAAAACATTTTTTAGGAAAAACAACTAGCGACAAGAATGTAAAGAATATTCCTGATGTTTTGGTTAATGATGAACTAACAATAAAAGATGTTCAAGCAATTCATCTTTTGTTATCTATTACTGAACGGGAGGACAGTCCTATGGAAATGGGGCAACTTCTGGAAGAATTGAGGTCGCCAACTGTTTAGTTATCTGAATGAATTGGGTGTTGTTCTATTGTTCTTTCTACTCTCTGAATTGACATTGCTGATAAAGAATATTTTATTATCATAATTGTATAGTGCAGGGGCACTGTGGTTTTCTTTTGTTCCGTATGGACTAAGCTTGGTCCATCCTTGAGCGGTTGTGAGGATTTACCGTTCGCCCCATTGCCTATACTGACCATTTATAATCAGTTATTTCTACCTTAACTTTGCGGGTACTTTGGCTGTGCGCCTTGTAATTCTGGAACACCTAAAAAACCTCCCAGTTGTTTGTGACCAGGACCTAGGCCGTTGGTCGGGGCTACGCTAAGACCAATTCTAGCACGTATACTGAATTATTGAGATAGGGACACGATCCTTCGCCTGGCCAGGGAGAGAGGAAGTATTAACCATAGTGGGAAACAGCATCTCCATTAACCTGGACTTTACACCAGCTGCAAAGGCAGCTAGGCATGAATTTGTACCAATCAAATGGATTCTACGACAAGCAGAAATGTCATATGCACTGTTATACCCAGCCAAGCTGGAGATCATCCACGAGGGGTCAGCTCATCACTTTACTGATGCTAAATCGGCCATGAAATTCGCTAAACACATAGGCGGCCTAAAACGAAAAACCAAGACGACCTCAGGTGATCCCCCGGAAGTTCGACTCAGTGACAATGACTGATCTGCAGTGCTATGCACTGCCAGGTATTGTTATAGTTTCCCAAATGGTGGTCGTCTGCACCATGAAGTTTTACAGACAGGAGCAGTACAGCTGTGGGCCGTGACAGTCTCTAATGCACCTAACCTGTTGTATATTTGTTAAGTTCTCACACACATCTGCAGCCACCCCGCCGCAAGACAGGGCTGTACGCCGGTATAGTTATGCCCTCAGGGAGGACTCCCACTTCTTGTCCCCAGGCACCAGTCCAGGACATAGCACACAGTTTGTTTGCAGGGGTAGGGGTTTGTGCTCAACCTAATTGGGGGGTTGGAGTGGGTGGAGGGAGGGAAAGGTTTGTTGAGTTTGTCAGCCAGGACAGCACAACATCACAACAGTCAAGTACAGGAAGCAACGTGACTCGTTCTACACAGGGCCCTAACCAGGAATCATGCTCACATTCATATGCATTGGCAACACACAGCCTACTGTACCCTAGAAATGCAGTGGGACAAAGCCAACTACCAAAGTATTTGATCATTAAAACTACCCTGACTTGACAGCCTACAACCTCCTTATGTGGAATATTAGGGGGTTAAAAGATTATCGTAAGACCAGACTTATTCAATCTTACCTAGCCAGACGTAATATTGACATATATTTTAGTCAAGAAACACTCTTAAATAGCACCTCACACGCCTAGCTAAACAGTAGACACTGGGGTTCCATCTACTCCTCCATATACTCCAACTTTGCCAGAGGAGTGTCCATACTAATTGGACGCGGGGTGGCCGGGTCGTTGACGGTGTTGCATATTGACCCAGAAGGGTGATATGTGATTTTGGGAGGCAAATGGGCGCAGTGCACGTAACCTTAGTGGCGATATACGGGCCAAACGTGGACAAGCCTGAATTCTTTCACAAAATATGGGCCAAAATGAACACAGTGGAGTACGACACTATTATATGGGGTGGTGACTTCAACACTCTGGTTGATGATGTCATGGGAAGGAAGGGAGGGTTCCGTAAATTACACCCGAGATCGAACACTGCTCTCAACGATATCATTGCAGAGGGTAACTTAGCGCACATATGGCGGCAGAGACACCCTGAGGCGACTGAAAGTACTTGCATCACTGCTCATCATAGTGCCTGGTCGTGATTAGATTACTGGATAGTGTCCCAAGATAACAAATCTCGAAATGTGGTATTAATCCTAGCTAATCGGCGCTACTCATTTTGGTATTCACAGAAGGCAGTTACTCATTGATGAGTAAGTGCCTTCTGTGAACACCAAAATGAGTGAGTGACGTCTGTGAATAACAAAATGGTACTAAGTTTAGGATTTTGTCTTAAGTTAGTTCTGTGAATTGGGCACATTCTACGTACCTTATTCGCAGTGCGGCTCTATCTAGATCCTCAATTTCAAGTTCTAGCAGCCCTCCTAGATGCTACCAAGGCCTTTGATTCACCAGAGTGGAAATACTTGTTCACCATATTAGCATGACTGGGTTTTAGGCTGACCTACATAAACCAGATAAAATTACTTTACTCATCGCCCACTGCCAAACTTAGATTGATTAAATGGCTTGATCTCCCCCCAGCTGTCAATCACCCGAGGCACAAGACATGCCCCTTGTCCTCTTTACATTTTTGCTATTGCCATGGAGACGCTGGCGGCGAGACTTAGACAACATCATGCAGCCAGAGGAATTGGATTCACTACCCGTGGGATCATGATATTGGTCTAAGCGGATGACATAACTCTATACATTAATAACCCTGTTGACAATTTGAATCCGGTGCTTCATGAGATCCTAAAATTTGGGGCATTGTCTGGCATACAGAGTAACTGGGCAAAATCTGTTTTGTTCCCATTAACGACAAGCACCCAACCTCCCCCTTCAATGGGCCAATGGCCCAGTGTGGTACTTGGGGATCTGGCTAAGCCATAATATACAAGAGTTATGGGATACGGATTACGGCAAGGTGGTGAAATGGCCGGAGAATAAAGTTGAGACCTGGTCTACACTACCGCTCTCCCTGGCACAACAAATAGCAATTGCCAAATGATAGTTCTGACTACATTTTTATATCTATTCATAAATCTCCCCCTAAAAACTTACACAGGCCTTCTTCAAAACAATACGCTTCCTTATGGTGTCTTTGGTATGGGCTGGGAAACAAGCTTGAATACCATGGGAACTCATGACCCTCCTCTTGGCACAAGGCGGATTGGGTTCACCGGATACCCCGCTGTGTGCATACTGTGCACAAGCCCAATTTCTACATTACTGGGTTCACCCTACTCCATTCCAGCCACATGTTCGGTCGACGGTGATAAAGGTGCGCCGACTCCACTCCCAGTGGCACTATATCAGCCATATAAACAACCTTGGGATGAAATTGATATGGTAGAGGTTGCGATGGGGCCGGAAGGGCCTGCGAAAAAACAGCGAAATTAGAGCATATTATCAACAAATAGCGATATTTAACGCTAAGTAGGCTTAGCGGCAATTTTTTATCGCCGCGCATCACGGGATTTTATCGCTGAGATAACGTGCTATTAGCAATGTTTATCTCTAAAGCGATAAAATGACCGGCGATAGCGGCAAAATCGGTGAATATGGCTGAGAATCCAGCGATATTCACGCATTATCGCTAACAGGGTCTTAGCCATTATATCCACCTCCCATTGGATATAATGGCTAAGAACTGGTCTGAGCAGGTGTTAGTTTTTGGAGATATTCGCGCTTAGCGCGAATATTTCCATCGCTACGCCTGTGTTGGTAATAGGCGATAGCAAAGTTAGCGACTGCTTTCAGTCGCAAACAGGTTAGGTACGCCCACTATGCATGTCATTAGCGATAAATATTGCTGACATGCAAAGCGGGCCCCAAACTGCTCGCTATCGCCTACAAGCTGTCGCTAATTGCTGTTAGCGACAGCTTGCTAATAGGGCAATAGTATTATCGCCGCTTAGCGGCCAAAAACGGCCACTAAAGCGGCGAAAATTGCCTATCGCCCCCCTTGATAATATTCCCCGTAATGTCTTCTTTATTTCCAATATTTGGGGGTGTAGCGGCGGTGAGAATGACGGCACTGCGATACTTTGAGCTTTGTCATCCTCACTACACAGCACCAGGCAAAGCACGTTTCCAGTGACAACGTCCAAAGCACTACAAGATTGGAACACTGAAATCAAGCCACCACTTTCAGTTGAGCAATGGACATTCTGCTGTGGTCAATTAGGAATGCTCTCCCCTAATTACAAATGAAGAGTGATTCATTTCAAATATCTGCACAGATTCTCCAGAAGCCCCGCCCAGCTGCACCGTAATGTAATGTGTACAAACAAACTCGAGCTGGGGTGGGTCGATGGGTAGAAAACGACATTACCACAACAAGGCTCGAATGCACTGTTAATGCAAATGTATGAAGTCGCTTCCTTATATTTATGTAAGGTGTCTGTCTAAAGTTGTTTTAACTGTTAAGTTGATTGAAAATGACAATATACGCCTCTATCGGCGCTGTGAAAATTTTGCAATTTTATATTGTATGTGTAATTGCAAATAAACAAAATGTACAAAAAAGCCCTGGACTGAGTTGCCGCTGGTGCTGTGGAGAAGGAGGCAGGTGAGAGGAAGGCACCAAGGGTTCATCCACTGCAGGCCCCTGCGCCACACCTGCTGCTGCCACCGGTCTTGGAGGGACAGGTATGAGGAGTCCTCATCTCCCCCCTCGAGCACTCTGATGACAGCAGCAGGCAGGGGCAACGGTGTCATAGGTACATCCGTTTTTGTACCCATTGTAACCATAATTAGCCCTAAATGAATAATATGACCTCTCTCACTTCCTAGTTTATTTATCACTCAGTTCACTAATTAATTTTGATTGGTAAAGACTGAGATAGCTCCCTAAACTCTGCTTCTCTCAGCTCCATGGTTTCATAAACCCTCTCAAAACATTTACCGTTGGAGTGTGAGCAGGGCACAGCTCCTAAAAAGAAGTGGCGAGACTACCGAGTTAAGGCGCTATGAACTGGCAGTCTTGCAAAAAGTTACAGTTTCCTGCTCAGAGTGAAACGCGTCAGGAGCCATTAGAATTCTGCTTTCAATCAATGACTAAACTTGCATTACTGCCCGTTGGAATCAATAAACAAGCATTTGCAATGCAATAGAGATTGTTCTCCACCGAGCAAAATAAGTGAAGAAAATAGTAAGGCTGCTTCGGCTTGATTGTTGATTAGAACCTGAGGGGCATCTGTCAGAAGCCATGCATTATGAAAGCAATGCTGTTAGGAGTTGCTGCTTTTCCATTGGCAACCACCAGGTGGCAGCCTCTGCTCACAGTTGCCTGATTAAAGTAGGAGAACCACAAAACACCAACCCCTGGCTGCCCCTTGCAACCCCAGGCTCTGCTTTTGCGACCCCTGGCCTCAGAGGTAGCAAATTCAGTGCCAAGAAGACAAGGGCAGCTCCTATTCCTTATTTTCATATTTACTAGGATTGAATAATATTCTAGTATTCACCATTACTATGATTAAAGAGAACGGAGCACACTTACTTGGAACTGGAACTTTGGTGGCGGCTCTAGTAAGTAAAAATGTTTTAAAATATTTTTTTGTGTGTGCGCTGTGGGTGAGAGTGGGACCAATTCAAAGAACTAACTTAAGACAAAATCCTAAACTTACTACCATTTTCGTATTCACAGAAGCCACTTATTCATTTTGGTAAGCACAGAAGACACTTACTCATTTCGGTATTCACAGAAGTTAGGAGTCCTAACTTTAGGACTCCTAAATGCCTTCTGTGAATACCGAAAGTCTTAAAATGAGGACTTTTCTCAGTTTAGTAGTAGTAAAGTTAAGAAAAATCCTAATTTTAAGACTTTTGCTATTCACAGAAGGCATTTAGGAGTCCTAAAGTTAGGAGTCCTAACTTCTGTGAATACCAAAATGAGTAAGTGCCTTCTGTGAATACCAAAATGAGTAAGTGCCTTCTGTGAATACCAAAATGGTAGTAAGTTTAGGATTTTGTCTTAAGTTAGTTCTGTGAATCGGGCCCTCCGTGTTTATGTGAGAGAGCGAGAGATCATGTGTATGTCTGAGCATGTGTCCTATGTGTAAACGTCAAATGATTGAAAGTGAGTGACAGTCACGCACCGGCGCACACATCCTTGCGCCATAGTGAAGTGGTGTGTGCGTTCTCTGGAGCATAGGTTTTGTACTGGAAGGCGCCCTTTCCAATTCAAAAGCTATGCTTCAAGTTTTTTTCCACTTAGTATGTGAGCTGTACACTGCAGTACACAGGCAAAGTTGGAAAAACAAGGAGAAATGACAAAATTTCTCTTTGTTATTTCTGTCTCGTATGATTTTGGTGCAAAAATCCTCTCTACCAATGTTTGTAGATGCCCCGGTTACTTACCGGTAATCTTCATTACTCCGAGTGTAGTCTTCCTCGACACATAACTAACGTAGTGAGCTTCAGCTTCCCGAAAGAACCCTCCAAGCAAATTAGTGCTTTAATCCTTCCAATTCTCCCTAACATGGCCGACCTCCTTCACCCCTGACCTAGTACAAGAGGGGGCACGACCCACCTCACTTCCTGTCCAAGTACCAAGCTTCAGCACCCAACAACATGAAGCCGATAGCCAAGCAGGGAAGGGAGGGATGGGAACTTATTTGGTGAGGAAGACTATACTCGGAGTAATGAAGATAACCGGTAAGTAACTGGGACATTAACTCCTTGTAAGTCATCCACACCACTTGACTAACTCAGTGAGCATATACCAAAGCAGCCTCATGGTTACCAAAAAGCCACAGACCAAAATGTGAGTCAAAAACAACATTTAACCCCTTCAGTGCTGCCGTCGGCCATTAGGCTACACAGAGCTACCTCCACAGTGCTGCCGTCGGCCAATGCCCGTTTTGCGGAAGTGCCGGACTGCCGCAAAATCGCGGCAGCGGTAAACAGGTTAATATAGACATCAAATAGAGGAAAAACAAACAAATGGCCCAACAGGCAGATGGCAGTCAATGGCAGGCAGAGCTCGCCTGCAGAACAGCCTCAGCAAAAACCCCAGCAGATGAATCACCCAACACTACCCGATAGTGGTCCATGAACATGTGAGGAGAGGCCCACGTTGCAGCCTTACAAATATCCACAATTGAGACACCTTTTAAAAAAGCCCAGGAGACAGAAATACTGCAACCTGTAGGCCAGAAGGATCGTCTGCCTGATCTCCCTACTCAAGGTGGAAAGACAAGACTTATGACCCGACTTCACTGGGACAAAAGTCACAAACAGACTATCACATTTGCAGAAAGCCAAGGTCCTCTCCAGATACACCAACACCACTCTTCTGACATCCAACAACGGAGACTAATATCCACCCCAGACCCAGGAAAAGGAGAGAAGGTGGGCAGAACAACCTCCCTGGTATAAGTCATAATGTAGGGGGCCTTGAGCAAGAACTTAAGATCAGGGCGCAGGACAATGCAAGCTGGCAATACCCACAAGAAGGCAGGTGACCGCAAAAATTGCCCCAACTCCCCAATCTGACCAGCGGACAAAAGGGCCACCAAAAATACAACATTCATGGTCAAGAACTTCACATCCACCAACCCCAGGAGTTCGTAAGGAGCCACCTGTAGTGCCTGCAACATCAACAGGAGATCCCAGACCAGGGCAGGACAAATATCCAGAGGACACCGAAGAACACAACTAATCAACCGAGCCACCAATGGATCCAGCTCATGCAAATGAGGACTACGGAATGTCTGCAAAGCTTCCCACTGCACCCAAACAGTAGCGGGAGCCAGGTCAAACGAAAAACCATCCAACAGAAAATCCAGTATCCTGATAGGATCCACCGAACTAGAGTTCAGCCCCTTATTGACACACCACCTAGAAAAGGACCCCCAATGCCAGGAATAAGTCCAAAGAGTTATCAGACATTGGAGCCCTGAAGCGGGTCCACCACCTCCACTGAGCAGCAACGGGACAACAGATTCACCCTTACCAGACCAGAAGATGGAGCCGTCGCAGATCCCTCAGCAGTAGAGGCGAACCCCTCAGAGAATACGGATGGTCGGTAATCGCCCAACACTCCTGAACTGCAAGCCCTCTCAGAAGAGTATTCCAGGGGCAGCAAACCCAGCCGACATAATCGACAGAACGAAGTCTTTTCCAGGTGGATCTTGCACAGTACCCTGGCAATCAAGGGGATCAGAGGAAATGCGTAAAGCAGGCCAACCGGATACCAGAACGATATAGCATCCACTACCCAAGCCGCTAGACAGGAAGTAATCAAGCAGAAGCGGGCCAGTACAGCATAGCCCTTGGCCGCAAACAAGTGAACCGTCGGACACCCAAACCTTGCTTGCAATACAAGGAACACCTCTGTCAACCATGAAATCAAATTCATGAGGGGAAAAACCCTGCTCAGGTGGTCCACCGCCTCCCTGCTCCAGAGATACACCGCCCTCAGAGACAACACAATGCCCTCCGCCCTGGTCAAAATCTCCTGAGCCGGGAGCCACAAGGACTGAACACTGAAACCCCTCTGGTGCTTGGGATTACCCATCGCAAACTGTACGTTCGGACCAAAACAAGATGCCCCCCGGAGGGCTGACACAAATTCCAGACAAGCCATCTGAACCGCCTTCAGTTCCCGAATGTTGGAATTACAACCAGCCTGCAGGTGATCCCAGATACCGTGCACAGAACAGGAATCCAATGTCACCCCCAGCCCAACTTGTTGGCATTCATTGTTACGAACCGGGAGGAGGACACCTGAAATGGAAGACGACTCGCCGGATTGGTCTCCTACTTCCACCAACCCAGAGCGATCTGAATCTGAGAGGACACCACCACCTGAAGATCATAAATGGTGGAACAAGGGGACCAATGGTAGAGGAGATTGTTCACCATTGAGTGCAGGTGAAACCTAGCCCATGGCAACACATCGGGGGATATTCTAAAGAACATCTGATAACCATTGCAAAAGTAGCTTAACGCAACCTTCAACATCACAGTCTATCGCAGGGAATTTACGCCATGTTAACTAAGTATTCACAACACAACGGTACCATGCGATAGTCACCAAATAACGCGTCAAACGGCCCCATTAAAATCAACGCCACACCACAAAAATGCAGAACGCAAAAAAAGCTGCCATGAGGCCAAACGTAATACAAAAAGCTGAGAAAACCAGCAGCAGTCCTGCAAATCCCACACGTCTGGCGGGGAAATGCACTATAAAAGCCACAAAAACAACACACCAGAAACAATCCAAAGTGCGTAGCAACATGGATGCACCCTGACCGAGCGCAGAGGCCAATGCAAACCCCCAAGCCCCACAAACCACCAGCAAGGAACAACGGGCTCGGAGAAGGCCAAGGAGAAGAGGGAGAGGAAGACGGTTCAGTCAGCAGCAAAACCAGATGATTGTATGTCAATACAATGCGGGGTTTACACCGCACTATCATTACAACGCTGGTTTTACAACGCAAGTCGTTACCACGACTTGCGCTGTAGGGTGCTGGACTTAGGAATAGTAAGATTTACTATTCCAACACCAGCCTACGTACAGTAGGGAAGGTGTTGGCTTAGGCTAGAGCACCCTCCAGCGCAAGTCGTGTTAACGACTTGCGTTGTAAAATAAGTGTTGTAATGGTAGTGCGGTGTAAACACCGCGACATAATGGATGTTCCCCAACCAGATCAGCGTCACGGAGGTGACAGAACACAACCATCAACTGACCCACAATTTGACCACTGGGAATGCAGTCGGAGTGTCGAGGAGGCCAATGGAGGAGGCCAAGAAGCGCTGGCATGATGCGAAAATCTAAACCAGGCACAAAGCCGCTGCCAACAGGAAGGCAGCAATGGCGACAGAAGTCCTGCTCCACAGGAGGAGCTGGAGGAAACGGAGGCCACAGTCAACAGTGTGGAGACAGTGCAAGAAGTCGGGAGTGCAGACGCAGCTTGGGAGGACCTAATAAACAACAACAGGGTGAGTAACGACCAGGGACTGGGGGGACGGGGGGAGAGGGGCACAATGGCACACATGCACAATTAAGTGCAGCACACTGCACACCCACAATGACCCAGGATCATGTCCCTTATCCCCATGGCACACTGCAGCACATACACATAGCAAGAACAGCACACACACATTCACGACAATGTGGTACAATGTGCAACCCCGACACTGCAGAACAGAGGACACAACAGGCTCTGCACACGTGCAGAAACAGGCCTACTACATCTGACAGCTCTAAATCCTGCACCACCAAAACAGTCACAATGTACATTGTCATACAGTCTGCATGTAAACAAGAACAATGCGCCAACATACATGTCAACACAATGTCAACATGCATCTCCCCTTCACATTGCAGAGGGACACACAACACCTCCAGCAGAGCACTGAAGGCCACACATCAATGATGCCAGAGAGCACCACCACACCTTTAACACCGACAGCCTACAACAGCCCATGGACATCCCAAGCAACCCACCACCAGGACCCGGGCAGCCAAGCTACTTAGAGGAGAACCCAGCCCCTGCAACAGACCACACAACATGAAGCAACCGCAAGCACGGCTGGCTCACAACACTTCACCGACCCACACATGGCACCCGAATGCCAGGTGTCAGAACGCCAAAAGGGGGTGGCCAAACAGGTGCCTGTGTGGTCTGAACCCATGGAAGGCGAACTAGATCATATATGTGGGTGTCTATTACTCTTCAGGGACCACCTACACCCCACAAGGGGACCCACACTGCCATGGAGACACATGCAGATGCACATTCCCAGTACAGAACCACGCCCTGGGGCACGCACATATCAGTCACACACCCACGTTGGCTCTGCGTAGGATGGCCCAGTCCACTCCTCTTACAAAATGAGTGGGTGACGACAAAGCTAAATGTCCAAGCTCTAACCCGCTGCCTGCAGTGACATGTCCGCGTCTGCTGTACACAGCACAATGTAATGTCGTAGGGCCTAGGACCCTTATGCATACAACAAGACCACAGGGACACACGCAGATATCATGTTGAACTGGGTATGGGCACGTGCGCCAGGCCCCCTTATTGGCAGAGCCACATGTACAGTGACGCTTGTGCTGGATGTGTGTGGGGTGAGTATTAGCCAGCCCGCACAGAGTGCTTGGTGCCGGCAACAACTTGAACAGTGGACACCAGTGCAATGGAAACCGAAAACTCCAGCGTAACAGAGTCAACTGCTGAGCAACATGGGTGGCGCCGGAGCAAGAACAGAGGTCACCCAACATAAAAACAGAAGTGTCCGTGAGTTGCAGTGCGCTGAGGTTGGGCTACTAGAGATGAGCGCGCTCATATGAAGAAAATGTCTAGGATTGTGTCCCTTCGGGTTATTCCTGATGCAGATGTAGTGGGGTGTGTTAGACCTGCATCATCTCCCTCATCATCGTCCCAGGTCTCCCACACTGCCTGAGGGGACATTGCTGCGCAACCTTTCCACAGCACAAAACTCAATCAGTAGCGGTCAATGGGTTGCGGTGACCTGAGTCAGGGGCACCTGGAGTCCTGAGCAGGGGATCAGGCAGATGATGGCATCTATGACAGGCCTGGGAAACTACGTTAGTCTGCCACAGACTGTTAGTCTGTTTTGACAGATTGTGGATGGAGTTGGCCCTTGCGATGGTGGCATGTGCCTCTTGTGGTGATACGAATTCCGGGCCGGTCAGGGCTTGATTTGATGTGTGAGCCCTGGTGGTCCGCAGTTGAGGCCGGGGGCAGCGGACAGCGCAGGGCCACATGCACATGGCGTTGATGACCTCAAGACCACCATTACAGAGGTCATCCAATATTCATTCAGACAGGGTCCCTGACTTAAGCTGCACAGAGTTAGTGGCCCCAAATGCACAGGCACACTGCCACGGGAGGGTGTCTTGCGGTCCACTGAGGTAGGGCCACGCAGACTGAGCGGGTCCTCGTTGATGTCGTAGTGAATGGGGCGGAAGGTTGGCGGGGACAGTTGAAGGTGCCCTCCAGGACATGTTGCAGAGGGCAGAAGCAATCTGGAATCAGCAAATGGAGGAGTGGAAAGCGACAGCCTCGTTGCCACCACCAATTCAGTATCAGCTGCATGAGGATGGAAACTACCCCCTAGTCCATAGACTCAGACACCACCAATGTACGACCAGAGAGTGTCCATGAATGTCGGGGTAACAGACTTAGTGGCACCGACGCTGAGAGGGGATGAAGTCTGCGATGACGCTGGCACACTGATATGAACTCTGGCATTGCCAGATCAAGACTCTGTGACCTGCTGGACACCAGTGTAGGCCAGAGGCAGTGGTCAGCAGTGGACCACAGCCACGTGTCATAGGCTGGCGATGCACAGAGTTAGTGACACCAGGGCAGTTGTCGGTAGTGTTCGATCACCTCCGTAACGATGATCCTTTTTTCCTTTCAAATGCATCGCGGCATGCTCTTATGCCTCTCCTTGAATAATCGATGTCCAGTTCAAAATCTGTGACCTACACGAACGCAGCGTAGGCCGAGAGCAGTAGTCCGCGTGGGCCCACAAGACCTGGTGGCACCACATCGAAGGGACTATAGTGACATACACTCAGCCATAATTAATGTGCTCTGCCTTGGTGTAATCAAGACTCAGTTCCAAATGTGTCAGCTGTGCATGCCGGTGGAGTACGTCAACGAGAAAGGAGAACTGCGGGCCTGTGTTGCGGAGGCCGTGATGGTCTGAGGTGGCTGCCAAGGTCGCAGGCCTCGGACTTGGAGATTGCACCGGCACGAGGTGGGCCATCTTCGACACACGCCGGTATCGGCAGGTGGGCATTGAGGCCTGGGTGCGCAGGGGCAGGCAGGACTGGTTCGGGGACCAGCGTCCCGGGGTGCAGCAGGCGCACAGGATCGCTGGCAACACCGTTCATGCCGTCGGCCTCGTGGTGGGGTGAGAGGTGCTGCCCTGGCAGAGACGTTGGGCATTCCGGAAGAGGACCACGCCCAGAGTTACATGCCTTTTATTCACCACCCTACGCTGGCCAGGTTACGTCGGGCCAGCCCACTCTGCTCACGTTTACGGGGGACGTAACAAGCTACATTTCCATGATCTTCCCCTTTGGCTGGGGTGACATGGTTGCATCTACTGTCCATTAAACTCCAAACACCAGCGGTGTGTGTCGGCATGGATAAGTGTGTGGTCTGCATACTGCAGTCTGGCCAGCACATCCAGGTCACACTTGGCATTGTGTACAGTGTCATTCATTAGTCACTTGTCTCCATCGCACATGCCTGGTCCCCACCTCTTCTGACATTCTGCTATTGTGTGGCCGAGGTGCCATGCCGTTGATGGCTAATGTACAAGGCTGGCCTAGGCGTCCACAGTGAGTTGTGCTGTCGTGTCTGGTGGGTGTGCATGTTGTATGTGAGCTTGTGACGTGTGCATTTCCTGTGTTGTGTGTTGCGTGATTGTGGAGTTGAGGTGTGTGGTGTGTGCATTTGGTATTGGCCAACGTGCAGTGCATTTCCGTAGGCTCCATCCTGGTGGCGCAGGTTGATGATGGACTGTCGGAAGGTGTAGGAATAATGCACACTGCCTGGGTGGTTTGCGGCTCCGTTGGCGGAGATTCCACAGTGGTCCACTATTGCCTGCACATTGGTGGAATACATGCGCTTTCTGTTGCGCTTATTGTGTGCAGTGTTGCCAGGGGCCAGTAGTAGGACATGTGTTCAGTAAATTGCCCCCTGACACGTGCGGGAAGCCAGCTGTGGCGTAAACGTCTTGTTTGGTCTCCGGCTGTTCCTGCGCAGTGTGTGGGAAGTATAGATAGTGGGGTACCAAGCTGATGGTGTCATCCATGACAGTTGTGAGGGACTTGGATTGGCCTGGCTGTGTGACTCCTCCATCTCAGGTGGATGTTGGTTGGAGGGTAACAGAGACCAACACGTGCAGCATGGCCAGCAGCTTTGTCTGAGATGGGATGTTGATTGTCCAATGTGTTGCCTGTGGGCAATGGTGGTCAGGATGCGGAGGATGGTTGTCCCTTTGAGCATGTAGTGGTAATGACATTCTCTGGTGTTGGGTCTGTGAGGTTGGTGCATTTTCGGAGGGTCGCTGTCTTTGTCTGCACTGCCTCAGTGTTGGTCGGTGGGGTCTAGGGGGGTGGTGGTCCTGGGGGTGGAGGCTGTGGGCGTTGTGGCCCTCTTGGGTGTCCGGCCCGCATGTTCAGTGGCTCCGTGGCATCTGTTGTTCTTCAGGTGTGGCTCTGCTGGGCTGGGCTCCCCTTTGTGGTGCAGGTTGCCATCCGCCTTTACCCCAGGTGAGAGCAGGTGTTGCTGCTAACGCGCCTTATCGCCTGTTTTGTGTTCGTATCGCCGATCTGGCTAGTCGTTTGGCACGGGAATGCCTACTCTGCATCTCATTAGCGATAGTTGCTGGGGTCATCTGTGGTGATGTTTTTTGCGGCTGCTATCGCAGGTAAACTGGTGCTATGGGCTGTTAGCACCAGTTTGTGAATGGGGCGATACATTTATCGCAACTTTGGCTGCAATAAAGTGACATTAACTCAGCGATATTTCCTTGAGAATATGCCCCATTGATTGCTGCAGATATCAAACTCTGCAACCTCAACCACATATACACAAGGGCTAAAACCAGAACGAGCAGACAACCCAGGTCCATCCTCACGGTTTCCCATCTCTCTGCTGGCAAAAAAATAGCTCCTTGACCATGTCCAGGTGACCCCCAATGAACACGAAATCCTGGGTGTTAACCAAATAAGACTTCTTGTGGTTGATCAGGAAGCCGTCACCTCCAGAATCTCACAGACCCTCTGTATGTGAAGCGTCCTTTTGGGGAAAAGAAGAGGCAGAAATCAGTCATTCATCAAGTAACAGGAACACCTGCATCCCCTCCCTATGGATGAGCCCGATCAAGGGAGCCAAGACTTCAGTAAAGACCGTCGGGCAGAGGATAAGCCAAAGGGCAATACCTGGAACTGGAAATGCTCCGGCCTCACACAGAACCCGAGGTACTACTGGGATGCAGGATGAATTGGCACGTGCAAATAGGCATCGAACAGATCCAAGGTAGGCACTATGTCCCCCTGAACCAGCAAAGGAAGGATCTCCTGCAATGACAACATCTTAAACTGAACATGAAGAATAAACAAGTTCACCCCTTTCAATTCCATCACAGGATGGAAGTCCCCAAAGCCCTCCTTACCATAAAAAGGATCGAGTAGATACCTCGACCCCTCTGATAGGCCGGAACTGGACGAATGGATCCTTTTTCGAGAAAGTCCTGAATACCTGCCAAAAGAGCCTCCCTCTTTGTGGCAGCTGGAGGCAAAGGAGCGTGAACATAAGACTCTGGTGGCGGAAAATTGAAGACAATCGTGTAGGCCTCCTGGACAATCCGCAAGACCCACTGGTCAGAGATTGACCTTTCCCAAGTCTCCACAAAATTCAACAACCAACCCCCACAGGGTGCCGACCCACATGGCCCCTCTGATATTCAGGACTTCGAAGAGGGGGTTGAACCACGTTCCTACTGCTGAGACTGGGCTTTGTAGGAGAAAGGAACACCCTGGCCGCATTTCCTCCTCCGAAATGGCAGGTCCCCCAAGGAGCAGAAGACAGCCCTCTTAGCGCCTGTCTTGCTTTCCCCTCCAAAATAAAAGAAATTCAGGGGGCATATTATCAACAACTAGCGATATTTATTGCTAAATAAGCTTAGCGAAATGTTATTTATCGCTCCGCATAGCCAGATTTTATCGCAGAGATAACGTGCTATTAGCAACGTTTATCTCCAAAGCGATAAAATATCCGGCGGCAGCAGCGAAATGCGTGAATATTGCTGGAAATCCAGCGATATTCAAGCATTATCGCTAACAAGGACTTAGCCTGAATATCCACCTCCCATTGGATATACCGGCTGGTCTGAGCAGGCGTTAGTTTTCAGCGATATTCGCTACGCGTGCGTTGATTATAGGCGATGTTACCGACTGCTTTCAGTCGCTAACAGGTTGGGTACGCCCACTTTGCAGGTCATTAGCGATAAAATTCGCTGACATGCAAAGCGGGCCCCAAACCGCTCGCTATCACCTAAAAGCTGTCGCTAACTGATGTTAGCGACAGCTTGCTTATAGGGCGATAATTTCATTTCGCCTGCCTTGGTAATATGCCCTCAGTACTCCCAAGATGAGGCAGGCAGCAAAGCAAGAAACACTTGCAAAGGAGACTCAGCACTCACACAATGAGGCAGATGAACCTTCAAAAGGCAGTTTCAAAATAAAGTGTGGATTTTATTAATACAACACTCTCTAACAGAAGGACTTTCCCAGATGGCAAATGCAACAGGCAAAACAAAATGCTTAGGTCTGTAGAATCTGAAGTTCAGGGCTGAGGGGTTCCAACTAAATACTAGATTTAGAGGTGTTACAGGTATTAGCCAATGGGCTGGCTGCCTACCTTTAGGGTGACTACACCCTCCTATGGCCACTTCCGTTGGAAAGTGGCCATAACCTTGACCCCGATAGGTTAATTCTCTCCAATACAAGATGGAGGAATTGGAAAAGTGGGGCCACATCACCTGCCCCACCTAGGGGTGGTGCTGGCTGAATGTGGAGACACCTCCAAATCTAACTACGTTTCCCACCTGTCCACCCACCCAAAGTGGAGCAGGTCAGGGGCGTTGACATCCTCCACTAGCTGGAGCTGCCCGGGTTGCATGTCAAAGGTGGCATCCCCTTTAAAACGTCCCGCCCTGGAATGCCATTCCTGCCTGGAGGAGGTGTGAAGCGCCTCCGCCCAGAGTGGGCTTTCTTTCATCTGAGAGCGCAGGTCATGAGGTCTGAAACATGTCTGGTGTTGGCAGGCTGGCTAAGACTAGTCAGAGACCACACCAGTGTTTGGTAGGATTTCAGGGGGCACCTCTAAGGTGCCCTCTGTGTGCATTTATTAATAAATCTAACTCTGGCATCAGTGTGGATATATTAAGATGAGATATTTGGTATCAAACATCCCTGGATACAGTGAAAACATTATGGTGTTGGGGAACCTGTAATGACGGGTGTCCAGCTCATGTTCTCTATATGGCTTCCCTGTGCACTTACAATATCCAAGAATGGACTTAGATATTTTAGGGTCATATCTGCTCAGGTAGATATGACCACACATGTGATATAGTGTGGTTCTGTAATTCTCAAACCTGACTCCATTTTAGTCTTGCCCTCACGTAGGCCTGTGAAGTAGGCCCAACGAACAAGTGGTCTGCCCTTCTGAGTTCGTGCATATATTAACTTGGGTTTTTCTGACTCTGAATAAACTGCAGAGAGAGAGTAACCCTTTTCACCTGAAACTGACCTTTTGCAAAAACCAGTTTCACTAGCTGATCGTTGTCTGAGTTTTTCAATCACTGTTCAGGACCTCGTTAACCTTTAGTTTCTTTGCACATATCTTATCCTAAATAATATCTAAATTGTTTCTTTCCTTACGACTTCTTTACTAAACATGGGTTTTTGCCATGTGTCGTGACTGCCATCTGGTGTTGCCTTTTACTAGGCCTCAGAAGTTAAGTCTGCGAGCAAAGCAGTCTGACCTTTTTGGGTCATATATATATTAACTAAGGTTTTGTTCGTGCGCTGGAGTTAATTTCAGAAGCTGGCCTTTCACCTAGAATTGATCCTGCCAAGCCAATTTCCCAGTAAGATCGTTATCCACTTTTCCCAATCACCATTCAAGACATTTGTTAACTTTTAAGTTTCTTTACGTTTCTGTTATCTTGCACATTATCTGAAACTACTTTTCTTTACTGTTTCTTCATTTCATGGGTTACGCTTTCAATTAAGGGTTTGTTCGGCCCTTCCAGATTATTATTTAGATATGCCTAAATATTAACTTGTGGGTTGGGACACTGTAAAATGAGCTTTACTATATGATGCTGTGTGATGTCATGTATTTTCTATTGGTTGAATTTTGGTGCAGGGGCGTGCATTTTAAATGTACCTTTTTGTGTATAAATAGGGATGTCTCGCCTTAGTAAAAGTGAGCAGTTTCTTGAGTTGTACACCGTGCTGTATTACTGGGATTTCTGCTACTAGCTGCAGCTAATAAATTTGATCTCTGACGCCACCTAGAAGTATTCCGTGTCTCTGTCTACCAAGGCAAGGGTACCCAGGGGACTTTGGCGTGTCCCTGGCGCCGCTGGGTACTTGAAAACCCAGTTCTTCAGTTGGCGCCCACGTGGGGCGACTTCAGTGGTACCGGTCCAAGCCCGAAGATTGCGAGGAGCCACGTGAGGAAACTCTGGAGGAGGGCCCCTACTTCATCGACCCCTGCATGTCGACGTGGACCAAAGGTCTTTTCTGCGAGGCTTCCCGCTTTCCAACGGCTACGAAGGACTGCTGCCCTGACTGTCGCCTTGCCTTGGACCCTCCGATTGATGTTTGTAAAGCGAGACGATAGACGGTCTTCTGGTGGCGTGACAGATATTTGGTTACGTATAAGTGGGTCGCTCCCACGACTTTGTCTGGTTCCTTGGTTTTGATTTGGTTGCTGCAGTACCCAAAGCCGAAGGGCTTGTATATTTACGAGTGTATCATTTTTTGATTCCCTTTGAAGTTTGAAACCAGACTAGTGAGCAAGATGCCTGGTCTTGGTAAATTTGGTAATTGGTTTGTTTGTGGTTGTAACAGGGATTCCCGATTGGAGGATTCATGTCCGATACCTCCGGTTGGAACTCCGACTTATGACCTTTATTCAAAACACGGAGTGGGCCCTATTACTTATAATGAAGTATGGGTCCATGACACTAAAAAGGATGGTGTTTTGCAATGGCCCCCACATGGAAGTTTTGAAACAGAGATTTTAGACAATCTAGAAGTTAAGCTATTTAAGAAGAATGCCCGGCCGGCAATGTTTGACTCTTTCCGCCTTTGGCGTAAGGAAGCCAAACAGAGAGAAATTAAACAAGCAAAGAGAGATAGGAAAGATAAGAATATGTCAGTATTACAAGCTGCTAGACAGTTTAAGGAAGATGGAGAAGAGCGTGCGAGTGAAGTTTTAGATAGACAGCGTTGTATGGCCATAGATAAATGTTATCCGGCCTTGCCGTCTTCTCCTCCAAAAGTGATTGAAGACCTTGAAAAAGATCCTTTGATCTCTCATTTACTGAGATTGCCACCTCCCTATGTGCAGGGTGCTACTGCGCCTCTATTACCCCTGGTTGTTCCACCCTTTATGGTTCAACCTCCTGCTGTTGTTCAGCCACCCGGTGCTCCACAGATGGTTTTGCCTCCTCCTGCGCAACCCATTCTAGGGTTGCCAGCCTTGCTATCAGCTTTGCCTCAAACTCCTTTGCCTTCTGCTTCTTCGATTTCTACTGTTCTTGTCCCTACACCTTCTTTGCCTCAAAATACTTATTCTCCTGTTCTTATGTCTGCTTCTTCTCCTTCTGTTCGAAAACAAATGACAGAAACCGTTTCTAATTTGTTGTCACCATTGTTTGGGTCACTGAATATGACCCCTGTTTCGGAGCGTAAGCAGAGTCGTAGTCAGCTTCCTGGTTATGAGGAACGGGCTGTGTTGGATTTATTGGATCGTAAATGGATTATAAATGCCTCAAGGTATAGTTTGCCAGCGGTTATGGATGTTTTCTTTCAGTGGGAGCCGCCTAAGCAAAGGTATGTTTTTAATATGATGTGTATGTTTTTGCGTCAGGAATGGGAAGATAATGATTTGGGTTTGATCCCGCAGGAACTACTTGATGTTCAGTTGGATTTTGCTAAAAGGATGATAGTAGAATCTGATATTACAGATGCCGTAGAGACGATACTGGCTTTTAGATCTAGCCTTCCGCCTCAGACATTGTATGAACCTGATTCTTCTGTTAGAAGAAAAGCGAGACAGTATCCAATGAGAGAAGTTCCCCCAATTTGTAAGGAAGGGGACCCAAACGCTAATCCAGTTATTCTGCCGCATTTTCAGCGAATATGGGTACATGTCCCTTGGAAGAGAGCAGAGGTCTTGGCTCTTAAGCAGACCTTACCTGACCCTCGTAAGAATCCTGCTGGTTATTACAAGGAGTTGTCCCAGACAGTTGAAGCATGTATTATGAATTTAGCTGACATCGATATGTTGATGGGTAATGTAGTCCCTCAACCCTTGTGGGCGAAGATTCGTCATGAGAATCATGCTGCTGAATTAGGTGATACATGGGCGAATATTGTTGCTGCAGATGGTAGAAAGGAGGGAGGTGCTAAACCTGAACCTCTAGTTTCAGAATTACCAGGTAGAATTATTAATCTGATGAAAACGATGATGCCCGCTTTACGAGTGAATTGGGATAAGTTAGCAGCATGTAAGCAGAAGAAAGACGAGAGTGTATCTGATTTCTTCACTAGGTTTGAAGAGAAGTTTATTGATCATAGTGGTCAGGATATGAGTACGGAGGGTGGTCAAAGGTTGTTTGTGGATAAATTTGTCTTTAATTTGTTTCCCGAACTTTCTAATAAGGTAAAGGACTCTGAGAGTTCATGGGCTGTCTCTTCGTCGGCCCAGATATTGGCTACTGCACAATATTACGAGAATAGGGATAAAGATGAGAAGGATAAAGTGGAGAAGAAAACGAAAGAGTTAAAGACGAAAGTTCTTTTGCAGCAAGCTTATCCGCCTCGTCAGAATCAGCCTCAGTTTCAGCAACCTCCACAATTTCAGAGATTGTTACAGAAGCCTGAGCCTTATGTTCAGCGATTCTTTCCTGGCCCTAATCAGTGTGCTTATTGCAGAGAGGAAGGTCATTACAAGAATAGTTGCCTGGCTTTGTTCCCTATGGGTAGATGGTTCGTGTTTTAAGCTTCCGAATGGTGAAACGACTGCAGCGTATGCTATTACAACTTTACATACAGTTGTTGAGACAGCACGCATACCACAGAATTCTGCGCAAGCAGCAGAGTTGATTGCATTGACAAGAGCGTGCGTGTTGTCAGAAGGAAAGCGAGTGAATGTTTACACCGATAGTCAGTATGCGTTTGGTGTTGCCCATAGTTTTGGGCATTTGTGGAGAGAGCGTGGGTTCCTTACTTTGCATGGGACAAAAATACAGCATGGGCAGTTGGTGAATGAACTTTTGGAATCTCTCACTCTCCCAAAGCAGATTGCAATTGTGAAGTGTAGTGCACATAAGAAAGTTGTGGACGATGTTGGTCGAGGGAATGCGTTTGCGGATGAAGTTGCGAAGGAAACTGCGAAAGACATGTTGAGCCGTATGTATGTTGCAGGCCCAGCTAATTGGGTTATGGCTGGTGGAATGTGTGAAGACACAATAGAAAGTGTGAAAACGATTCAGGCTGAAGCGACTGAGAAAGAAGTGAGTGTTTGGAGAGAAACTACGGGTATGTTGGATTCGACAGGTTGTTGGGTTGAGTTGTCAGAGCACCAGCGATGGTTGTTACCTGATGCGTATGTGCTTCCAGTTGTTACGATGGCTCATGGATTGACTCACATTAGTTCAAAAGGGATATGCAAGTTGTTGGCTCCGGTATGGCAGAATAGTGGAATTCCCAAATGTGCAGAGAATCTGGTCAAGAATTGTATGGTGTGTTTGATGCATAATCCTGGCAAGGGAACTCCAACTCCTGCAGGTCATTTTGCTCCTCCAACGTATCCATTCGAGGTTCTACAAATAGATTATATACAAATGGAGAGATGCAATAACTTGAAGTATGTCCTTGTGGTTGTTTGTGCCTTTTCCAGATGGATAGAGGCCTACCCCCTAAAGGATAATACTGCCTTGTCTACTGCCAAGGTTTTGCTCAATGAATTTTTCCCTAGGTATGGAATGCCACGGATTGTATGGTCTGACAAAGGAAGTGAGTTTGTGGGTCAGATAATGAAGAAAGTGTGTGCGGGCTTGGGCATCAAGCAGAAATTTCATGCTGCGAATCACCCACAGTCAGCGGGTTTGGTTGAGGGTTATAATGGGACATTGAAGCTTAAGTTAGCGAAAGTGCAAGCAAGCACTGGCCTTACATGGCCCGATGCTCTGCCGTTGGCTATTATGTCAACAAGGACAACAGTGCATTCTCGTGTGGGACTTAGCCCATATGAGATTGTGTTTGGGCATCCTGCCAACGTTTGGGGTATCCCTAGACCGAAGGAATATAGCGACATCGAACATCCTATGCTAATTGACTACTTGCACGATTTGACTATTAAACTGCGTGTCCTTCATCAACAGGTCCACAACCAGCTCCCATCAGCATCTGTGGACCCAGGCCATACCCTCAATCCAGGACAATGGGTGCTCGAGAGTAACTTCCAACGAACAAAGAACCTACAGCCTCGTTGGACTGGTCCCCACCAAATTCTTTTGGCTACTCGGACTGCTGTTAAGGTGTTTGGAAAAAAGAATTGGGTGCACGCTGCCCATACGAAGCGCGTACCCCTGCCTTTGCCGTACGAAACTTGGGTTAGAGAGGGTGTGGGAGATTTTGAAGGAGAACGTGTCCCTAGGTTTGTCCCTTTTAGTGACGCACAGCTTGAATGGACTCAATCTGAACTGGAAAATGACAATGTGTTGCAAGAAGCTGTTCCTCCACATTTGAGATTGGACACTACCGAACCTGAACTTTTGTTTACGGACCAAACTGTGCCGACTAAATTACGTTACAACCTCCGATCTCAGAATAAATAAAGAGACTTTGAACATTATTTTTTTCCACACTGAGATCAAAAAGAGACAATTTCTTCGAGTATTTTGCATTTGACTTTTGTTTTTCTTTCTCTCTTGCTTTTTCTGAAATTGGACTATGGTTTTCTGTTAAATTTTTGATTGGTTACCATTTGCCAGTTGCAGGGTCACATAGGAGTACCAACAGTTCAGTTTGTGACCTGAGTAGTGGCAATAGGTCTGCAGGACTTGCGGTGTCCCTACGACCTGCTAATAATGACAGCTGAAGTACTCTGTCAAGATTGCGTGAGCAACATTAGAAAATGAAGATTGTATTGAGGAATGACGATAAAAGGCAAGAGATGAAAAACCGATATTATAGAATGTTGTTCTCCAAGTGTGGTATAGCTTTATCTATTTTAATACTTTTATGTATTCTATTAGCTACTATATTCTGGTTTGTTCCTTCTACACAATTGACGTCTGTACCAACTTCTCAACCTATGCTTTCCTTTACTACTGTTTCTTCGCACCAATTTCATACTTTGCCTGAACACGAACAGATAAGGAGATCAGAGTTTGTCAACAATTCGTTTATTCAGTTGTTGCATCAGCATCAGTTAGTAGTCAATACCACTTATTGTTGGGTGTGTGGTCTTATGCCTCATACAACAGATAGAGGCATGCCATATTTGGTTTTGCCCTTTAGTTTTAATGGTTCTGCATGGGCTTTCCAGACTATGTTCATCCATGCCAATGAGGTATATCCTTTACGTTCCATTAAAAACAATCCGAGCAATAGTGCCTTGATAAAGGGAATAGCCAATATGATCAGAGATATTGATGCGTACAAGGCTATCCCTAAGGATGAGGAACTGCCTTACATTGGTTGGAATGTGACTGGATACAGTGCTAAGTTGACAGAGAAGGAGAGACGAAAAAGGTCTCCTCCTATTTGGATTGTGCCACATCGAGGTCAATTTTGCTTACAGGGTAATGGTCGGAATCTGAGAGCTCAGTTAGGTAAAAGTGTTTGTGATCACACCTACGTTTATGCATCCAGAACTTCTCCACCGTTTGTGCCAGCTAAAGGTACACATTTTGTTTGTCACGACAGAGCCCACACTTGGTTGCCACCTGATTTTTCAGGAACGTGTTATGTGGCGTTTCTGCTTCCCCCGACATATACTGCCTCCTCAGACTATCATAGAACAAGATATGGTAGAGGTGTCTTCGATCAGGAAGATACTGCTGCACAGGAAGTAGGAGACTTCTTTAAGGGTTTCCTGCCCTTTTGGGGTCCTATGATGAATAGTAGGCATACTCGACAGCTAGTCCGCGTAGTTGAAGCTACCATTAACGAAACAGCTGGAGCGTTGAGTAATATTACAGCGGAGCTTCAAGCGGACCGCCTTATGACTTTGCAGAACCGTATGGTTTTAGATATTATACTTGCAGATCGAGGAGGAGTATGCAAATTGATCGGATCCAGTTGCTGTATATACATACCAGATAATGCCCCGACAGTGTACCAGGCCATCTCTAGATTGCACAAGATCTCTGAGTCCATTCACGTAGACGAAGGAGATTGGTCATTGACAGGATGGTTTTGGGGACTACTGTGCACATGGGAATGGAAGATCTTGACGTTCCTTGGTATGGTTTTGGCTATTCTCTTCTCTTGTTGCCTTTGCATTCAGTGTGGTCCCGCCATTTGTAGTCTTTGTGCTACAATCTGTGTGAGAAGACCAGTCCCGAGAGAAGTGAAGGATAATAAGATGATGTTACAGCAACACCTTGATTACCTGATGAGGATAGATATAGACCTAGATTCAGATTGACATGAGTTTAGGTTATTGCCTACGTAATGGCAAAAGGAGGGTCTGTGGTTCTGTAATTCTCAAACCTGACTCCATTTTAGTCTTGCCCTCACGTAGGCCTGTGAAGTAGGCCCAACGAACAAGTGGTCTGCCCTTCTGAGTACGTGCATATATTAACTTGGGTTTTTCTGACTCTGAATGAACTGCAGAGAGAGAGTAACCCTTTTCACCTGAAACTGACCTTTTGCAAAAACCAGTTTCACTAGCTGATCGTTGTCTGAGTTTTTCAATCACTGTTCAGGACCTTGTTAACCTTTAGTTTCTTTGCACATATCTTATCCTAAATAATATCTAAATTGTTTCTTTCCTTACGACTTTCTTTTCTAAACAGGGGTTTTTGCCATGTGTCGTGACTGCCATCTGGTGTTGCCTTTTACTAGGCCTCAGAAGTTAAGTCTGGGAGCAAAGCAGTCTGACCTTTTTTGGGTCATATATACATTAACTAAGGTTTTGTTCGTGCACTGGAGTTAATTTCAGAAGCTGGCCTTTCACCTAGAATTGATCCTGCCAAGCCAATTTCCCTGCAAGATCGTTATCCACTTTTCCCAATCACCATTCAAGACATTTGTTAACTTTTAAGTTTCTTTACGTTTCTGTTATCTTGCACATTATCTGACACTACTTTTCTTTACCGTTTCTTCATTTCATGGGTTACGCTTTCAATTAAGGGTTTGTACGGCCCTTCCAGATTATTATTTAGATATGCCTAAATATTAACTTGTGGGTTGGGACACTGTAAAATTAGCTTTACTATATGATGCTGTGTGATGTCATGTATTTTCTATTGGTTGAATTTTGGTGCAGGGGCGTGCATTTTAAATGTACCTTTTTTTGTAGAAATAGGGATGTCTCGCCTTAGTAAGATTGAGCAGTTTCTTGAGTTGTACACCGTGCTGTATTACTGGGATTTCTGCTACTAGCTGCAGCTAATAAATTTGATCTCTGATGCCACCTAGAAGTATTCCGTGTCTCTGTATACCAAGGCAAGGGAACCCAGGGGACTTTGGGCGTGTCCCTGGCGCCGCTGGGTACTTGAAAACCCAGTTCTTCAATAGTGCACCCTGCCTTAGGGTTGTAAGGCAGGGTGCACTGCAGTATGGATGACTTACCTCTAGCTAATGCAGTGTATGTGGGCATGGCACACAGAGATGGGTGCCATGTTGACTTTTCAGTTTCTCTGCACCAAGACACACAGCCTGCCATGGCAGTTTGCATGGTCTTGGTGAGGGGTCCCTAGGGTGGTTTAATTAGTGCTGCAACCGTAGTGGGCCTTCTTCAGTGCCAATGCCCTAGGTAGGACCGGACTGGCCGTAGTGGGCACCAGGTGTTTCCCCAGTGGGCTGCCAGGGTGGAGGTCTGTTTTAGACTCCTGTGGGACCGATTTTGTTACTGGGAGCCAGTTTTATCAGCCCCCCATCACAAAGGTAGCTGCAGTGTTTTCCACATGAATGTTCCCCACCTGCCCCCACTACACCCAATCACCACATGGCCGGTCTGACTCAATTGCCAGGGCCTGTTTGCGTTCCCAGTCCACCCTGGCCCATAGGTACCAGGGGTAACATGTGCTAGGGGCTTACAGGGGTGGCTGGAGTTCTGCCAATTGTGATACCATTTTGGGAAAGAGATCTGGCACTGGGAACCTGGTTAGCAGGAACCCAGAACACTTTCCTTTGAAATCACATTAGGCATCAGGCAAAATGTGTGGGCTAACCATGTCGAACGATGCCCTTTCCCACACGTTGACTTGGCAGGTAGGCTCCTGAAATGTTTTTCTATTTCAAGACCTACCTCTCGACATGAGTTTCCACCTTAGTCATTACCAACCACCCTACCCACCCTGGTGGCTGGCCGCCATGGGCTTGGTATTGTCAGGAAGTGAGGTGGGTGAGTTAGTGGTTCTAGCACCCAGAGCGTGGTTGGGGTTACACCCCTTCCTGTTTTTATCTCCTGGTTGAGGTGGGGTCCACTCCAAAAGGAATGACTGTGATGAGGGAGTATGGATAAAGAGATTTACTGGTATGTAACCAGACATTTTCCTCCTCTCACAGAGCCTTTCCAAGGCATCTCTTGGGTAGCCTTGGCCGGAGCACACACTTAGATGTCCCCGCCGCTCTGCTCCCGCAAGGCTCCAGAACCAACTGTGATGAGAACTTAGGGACCGATTCACAAAACAATTTATGATTCCAGGAAGTAATACTACAGGTCCTCTCTTACATAACTTTGTGAATTGGCCCTGAAAAGTTCAACTCCCTGTTTGTTAATGTGCACAGAGGGACTTGTTCTTTCTACTAGTGCTAACTGTAAAGGAATATTCCCATTATGGATGGTTTGTGGCTAATTCACAGCAGCACTAAGAGTAGGTAAAAGAGTACTACACGAGTACTACGGTACTTACTCCAAACTGCCTTTGTCAGTAGCTTCCAGAGTCTGAAATGATTCCCCCATCAATGAAGCAGGAGTGGTTTTGTCCTCCCCTATCCTGATACACCTGAGCAAAGTTCTGCAGCTGAGGGCGTGGCCTGTATGAAACACATCCACAGAGATGTGGTCAGCGGCACGTCCTGTGCTGACCAAGAAGCACAAGCCGTTCAACAACTCCTGACTAGTAGGAAGAATCATCATTGTTGTCATCATCGTCGTAGTCATCATCATCTTTGTACTCCTCCTTCTCCTCCTCCTCGCCCTCCTCATCCTCCTCCTCCTCCTCGTCCTCATCCTCCCCCTCACTCCTCCTCACTCATCCTCCTCCTCATCCTCCTCCTCATCCTCCTCCTTGTCCTCCTCCTCCTCCTCGTCCTCCTCATCCTCCTCCTCCTCCTCCTCCTCCTCCTTCTCCTCCTTCTCCTCCTCCTCGTCCTCATCCTCCTCGTCCTCATCCTCCCCCTCACTCCTCCTCACTCATCCTCCTCCTCATCCTCCCCCTCACTCCTCCTCACTCATCCTCCTCCTCCCTCTCCTCCTCCTCCTCCTCCTTGTCCTCCTCCTCCTCCTCGTCCTCCTCATCCTCCTCCTCACTCCTCCTCCTCCTCCTCCTCCTCCTCCTCCTCCTCCTCCTCCTCATCCTCCTCCTCACTCCTCCTCCTCCTCCTCCTCCTCCTCCTCGTCCTCCTCATCCTCCTCCTCACTCCTCCTCCTCCTCCTCCTCCTCCTCCTCCTCCTCCTCCTCCTCCTCATCATCATCATCATCATCATCCCTTACCCGAGGAAGCCTCAGCGACAGTACACATTTGTATAGCTGGTTGCCTTGGTCTATCCTACTGGCGAGACAGACTCACTTGGGCTCTTGAGACCCCCCCTTGTAATTGGTAATTATTCGGGGTCGCATTGCAGTCCATTATTATTTTGCACACTATGTCAGCTCAGGTTGCACCCAGCCATATGCAAATCAGTCTCTTCTCCAATAAGAACAGTCCAGCCCAATCTGCCAGGCCAGGTCCTCCCTGAACCGGAACTCAAGCAACCCAGGACCGGTTTCTCCCTAGTTAGGGCTCATCAGCCAGGTACAGCTTGGTTCATGGTGTGCACGGAACCCACGTCTGGGCATACCTGTCCCACATAGTGCATTGCACTGAAGTGTACAAAAAAGTGACGGATGGAATGTGTGAATTAATCTCAACGACCGGTAATTACTTGGGCCGCATCCCAGTCCATCTTTATTTTGCTCATTTCTGCAGGTTGCTGAATTATTGTTTTGTTTCTTGCAGTTTGGACCTGCAACTCACATGGTGTCACACAATATCGGCTTCCTTCACCCGATTAGCCGGGGAAGAGCCGATAGATATCACACGGTGGCTGGGAGCTGGAAACCACTGCACAGAATGGGTTTCCAGTAAGCCTGGGTGAAATTTGAATTACGCTGTCGCAATTTGCATAATTTCGGGAATTTCACAGTACAATAGTTACTTGAAATTCCTGCAATTACACCATTATGTTCTTTTGCATAATTAAGTACCATAAATTATAAAATTCTACAGTGAACATGCCATTCATGTTGAAAATGCAGAAGAAATTCACTAGAGCAACAGAACGCATGCAGCTTTTTTGCTCTTTTTTTAAGGTCCTAGGGGCATGTTATCAAGAACTGCGTTAAAATTATCGCCGCTTTGGCGGCAGGAAGCTGCCGCTAAAGAGGCGATAATGGGCTTGATAATATGCCTTCGAGAATTCCAATAGAAGCCCACATTCACACCAGACCATCGGCTTCTATGGGAATTCACAAGGGCATATTATCAAGCCCAATATTGTTACTTTAGCGGCAGTTTCCTGCCGCTAAAGTGGCGATAGGTTTAACGCTGTTTCTTGATAATATGCCCCGAAATTTAATCTTCACCAAAATTGAGGTAAGGACAGTTTTCACACTAAAACAGAGAGCTAAATATCGGATTTGCATTTTACGATTCCACACTTAAAAATAAAGCTACATTATGGGTTTGCATTTGACATAATTTTGCCAAAAGTTTGTGTAGTTGTATAAAAGCAAACTATGCGAATTTTGCACACTGCTGGCTTCCGCCTCATTATTAGATGCTTTATACTGCTGATGTCCATTAAGGAACCTGAAAACATCCCAGAGCAGGTTGGTGGGAAGAGAGGGCAGAAGAGCGTCTTCGGTAGTTCCAAGAATAAGGCCCGCCCCCTCCTCACAGGGTGAAATGTTTTTTACGTTTTCAGATCTAGGGAGGGTGCATTGAAGGTTAATTTAGGAAAGAGTTGTTTTGCATTTTTCCCTGCCAGACAACAGGTTGTCATCTCACTGTCGAAAGAGATAGGGCCATATTTATGATCCGCTTTGTGTCGCTCTTGCACCATGTGACGTGATGCAAGAGCAATGCAAACCTTAAGTCAGATTTTGGAAGCCACACAAAGCCACTTTGCGTGGCTCAAACAACCCGGAGTAATGCAACACAGGACAAACTGCTGTTACGTTACTCTGCTCTGGGTATCCGTTCCATGGGTGTTGCAGTGGTTTTCCCTTATAGCTCCCATGGGTTTTGATACATTCCCAGATTTACAAGACTTTGTAAACCTGGGAATGCACCTCGTTACTTCCTCTATGTTTGCTGCATTCTGCAGCACACATCGAAAGAGG
Organism: Lissotriton helveticus; assembly: GCF_964261635.1. NCBI lineage: Eukaryota > Metazoa > Chordata > Amphibia > Caudata > Salamandridae > Lissotriton > Lissotriton helveticus. The sequence continues at coordinate 32,008,771 of NC_136067.1, read as the reverse complement.
AAATGTGTCTCACAATTGTTTTTGTGCAGGAAGGTGTCCTTTCCTGCACAAAAACAATCCTACATGTAACGCAGGCATCCCTGCACCATGCAAACACAAGGAGATGATGGATGGAACACTGAAACTTTTCAGACACTCGCCCCCATTCACAGATCTGGGTTGAATCCATCATCGTTCTTTAGCTCACTTCACCACCCTAGTTGAGACCCAGCCATATGCAAATCAGTCTTCGCCCTGTGCCTCATGGGAACAGTCCACCCCGAACTGCCAGCCAGGTCTTCCCTGGACCGTAAACAAGCTTCCTGGGACCAGTTTCGAGGTAACACTCCTCATCAGCTAGGTTAGCTTGAATCCAGTGATAAAATGAGCAAGGGACCCACGTCTGGAAATACCCTGCCAACTTACGATGAACAAAGCAAACACAAGAAGATGATGGACGGAGCACTGAAACTTTTCAAATACTCACCCCAAGTCACAGATCTGGGTTGAATCCATCATCGTTCTTTAGTTTGTTTGTTTTTTGCAGAGTTTTATATAGGGCGAACTTGACCCGAATCGGGTATCAGAGCGCTTTACATAGCACCAGTTAAGTGAGATGAGGACACACATTCAAGTCAAGTCAATTTTTATTGTATAAAATTATTAAAAATTATTACAAAATGCATTTTGATCATCATAGAACATAAAACACTTATATAATGTTAACTATTAGAGACTGTTAGCCATATGAAAAATAAATATCATGTATTTCAATTTGATACTATGATTCCCTGTTCAGCTTGCTGTAAGAGGGATTGGGCTTTCATCATGTATTTAACCCCCCTGCAGGCCAACATAGGAGATGATCCATCTAGCCATCGAATTACAGCTTGCCTACATGTTCGAATGTTCAATTTGTTAAAAATGTTCTTTAAAAGCTGTCTCCTCAAATCCTTAAGCACCGGGCAAACACATAATAAGTGGGTTAATGTTTCATTCTGATATCCACATAGACGACAATGAGGGTCAGTGTGACAATTTTTCCAGGATGGTAACAAATCCTTTGAAAACTGTAAGCCTAGTCGATGTTTTATATATCTTTGTTTTAGGGAACTATTGAAGTGGCTTTCCAGATAGGTCTGTGGCTTTATCCCGGAATATGAGTTTATCACAGTCCACCCGTGTCGTCGTTTTGCGGTACTTGTTTTGTCTTCCAGATAAGATTCCCATTTGACCGCTTTGTTTACTATTTTGTCAAAAGTATATCTATCTGGCCTCGTGTCCCAAATTTCTTCAATTCCTATACAGTTCAGGGATTGGGTCAGGAAACCTCCCCAACTGTTCGGCACGTGCAGTTTCTGCTGGGTATCGATTTCTTTCCAGCACAGGTTGTCCAATGAGCCGTCTTCTGACATTCGTGTTTTATGACAGAGTTTTACAAAGGTTCCCATACTGCGAAACTTCTGATTCAGAAGACCAAATTCTAGACGAACCTGCGCCGGTGCTGACGATTTTGGGAGGTTTAGGACTGCCTTGTATACCTTTGTTTGTAAGCTGTTTAACAGCCCTGCTTCTTTGCCACACCAGGTGGCCAATGCATATGATAAAGTGGGTAGGGTTTGTGCTTTTAGCACTTTCAGCAGATGTGTGTAATTTGGACAACTTAGTTTTTTTTGTAGTTGCCGATATGCGTAAATCAGGGACTGTGCTTTAGCTTTTAGATCGGTTTTGTGTTCTTTGTTAGTTTGTCCTCGCCCCAACTTCAGACCTAGGTACTTGTATGATGTTTCCTCCTTTATTGGGGTACTATTTGCGTACCATTTGAATGTTGGCTTTTTTGGATCCACGATGCGGACCACTTTGGTTTTGTCTTTATTCAGTTCCAAACATTCGTGTTCCAAATAGGTTACCAGGTTGTTAATCGACCTTTGCAAGCCTATTGGCGTTTGACTCAGAACGACAATGTCATCCGCATACTGCAGGAAGGGGATAGGAATGTTTGACAAATAGGGTGGATGGCATTCCCCGACCTCCATGTGACTGACAATGTCTGCCATGTAGAGGTTGAATAAACTTGGGGCCAGTACACAGCCTTGTTTTAAGCCTTGTTGTGTTCTAATTTCGGCCGTTACGCTGCTACCGTCTCCCAATTTTACTCTAGCCCAGGTGTTACTATACAAGGCTATAATAGCCTCCAGTAGCTTCTTCGGGATACCCCATGATCTTAATTTTTCCCATAGGCGGGTCCTGTTCACTCTGTCAAAGGCTGCTCGCAGGTCTATAAAGCAAGCGTACAGTCTCGTCTTCCTTTTTTCAGCTTTTTCCTTTAGGAGAGCCAGGGTTATCAAGTTTGTTAGTGTGCCGGTCCTTTGCCGGAAGCCAGTTTGAAACATGGGTATTATATTCGTGTCTTCCATCCAGTCTTGGAGAAGTGATAGTAAGCATGACCCATATAATTTTGCCTCAACATCCATCAGCGAAATTAGCCTATAGTTTCCTGGCTCATTATGGTCACCTTGTTTGAAAATGGGGTGGATTATACTCCCGTTCCAGGATCTTGGCAGTTTATTCTGGTTGTAAATTGAATTAAAGAATGGTGTCAAGTATTCTGCCCAGAATTCAGGTGAATGTTTGAAGATAGAGTTTGGAAGCCCGTTAGGGCCCGCTGCACCCTCTTTTTTCAGGCGGTTTATTTTAACTTTCAGCTGATCTGTTGTTACTAGGGTTTCAGGCACGATGTTTACTAATTTTTCTGGTTTACCAACAAGTATGTTTTCAAGTTTCCCTTTGTTCCCATTTCCACAACCTAAAGTTAGCTTCAGACTTACTTCTGGTGGAGAAGTGTGGCTCAATGGTTAGAGCGGCAGACCCTGATGCAGAGGTCTGGCCCGGGACCAGGGTTCGATTCCCGCCTCGGCTGGTCTTGGGCTCAATTTCCCCGGACCTGATAATTCTCGCCTCGGTGCCTAGTCTAATCATGGGTCCCACTCTGTGACTCTGGGCAATAGCTTGCTTAATCTCCACAACGGCCCCAGCAGCGCTGTGGATGCCTGGCTTCACCTTGGGGGTGCCCAGGAGTGGACATTTCACAGGAAAGCCAGGATGGGTTCCGCAGCGGTATGAATACAGCGCTACGAGGCCTCCGGGTAGAAGTGCGCTATATAAAATACAAACATTTACATTTACATTTACATGATGTCCTGTTCCTAAGATAGTTTCCGCATGTTCGGAATTTCTAATGCAGGATTTGCACTCTGATTTACAGGGCCAGTTTTGACCATCCATCCTGTCGAAAAACATGTTTTTTACGTGCTGAGTCCACTTGCTTTCTCCTATGCCAGCCTCCTGTGTTAGGGTATTCCCCTTTGTCAGTTTATTAATAATACCCCAAAATGTTCTGGCATTATTGTGTTTCCCGGCAATTAGTAATTTTGTCCACATTTCCTCTTGGTACAATGTTTTTGCGCTACTCAGCATGATCTTATATTTTTTCCGCATGACTTTCAGTTTTGACTTATCTGGTTTTATTCCACTTTTTATCAATAATACCTGCTTGCGGACTTCTCGTGCGATTTTTCTTTTTTCCTCTCTCAAGGTGATGTTATACCAAGGCTGTTTCCCATTATTGAGTCTTCTCGAATTCTGATTTGTATTTGGGGGATTTCTTGTTACTGCTTCACATAGATGTTCCCATGTTTTTACCAGATTTTCTTTTTCGTCTGATGTTAGTCTGAGCAGTTCATTTTTTAATTTATCCATTGTTGGTTTTATATCCTTACCTCCCCATTTCAGTTTACGTAGATTGAATTTTTCAGTATACTCGATGACGGTGTTTTGTTTTTCCGTCTTGCTGACCAACATATTTATTTTGGTAATTAGAGGAAGATGATCGCTTTCCACACGTTGCTCCACCGAAAATGAGCTCACCATCGATATCAAGCTGTTGCTCATTATTGTGAAGTCTATTGTTGACTTTCGATTACCGCTTACAAAAGTTATAGGTATGCCACTGTCCACACTATCTTTCTTGTTCAGGATAGAAAGGCCCAGTTTTCCGAGAGCTTGAGTTATTTTGTCATCTTTTGTTAGATTGCTATTAAAGTCCCCTGAGATAATCATGGAGTGCGACTCATGAGTGCTTTGCAAAGCCCTGATCAAGGTTAGTAGTGTTATCAGTTTTTCATTTTTCTCTTTCTTTTCCGGGTGTACATAAACGTTAAGTACTAAAAGATTGCCAATACCTGAACCGGAGTCCAACTTCTCCGTAAGTTTTATTGCTTGTATCCAGTTTCCCACAGTGTCCAATTCTTCCGATTGTCATCTATATTGTTGGGCGATATACGTTGATAAGCCTCCTCTAGGATGACCAAATTTAGAAAGTTTTTCGGCAAGGACGTGAAACTCGACATAACCCGGGATGGAGGCTTGGCGCAGGTTCCAGGTTTCTTGTAGCAATATTAAGTCGTGTTGACCCAAGAAGTTTGCGGTTTCATGGTCGTGCCCCATACTATTAACACCATGAATATTCCAGGAACAGAGGCTGATCATGTGGGGGTTTGCCGCAGTGAATTCCTTTTGGTTACTGACTGTTATCCGTGGATGTAGTATTGAATCTTCTTTTAAATCACTGGACATGTTAGGAACATTTATTGCTCAATGCCGATGCCACCCACGACCAATCGGTAATTTGTTCCTGAGCACCTCCTTGCACCATTGCATTTTCGTGTCTCCTTATATTTTGTAATATTCTTTGCGGAGTTACTGAACGAGCTCCCTTTAAGCATGTTTTTTGGGAGTTCCCCTCTTCCATTTTCCTTTTACCCAGGCCTATGTTTTTTAGAAGTGGAAATGGATATTTTTTCCGTTCGTCCCGCCTCAGTGCTATGCCCCAGGCTTCAAAGGACGTACTCATTGCAAATATTCTGTCAACTATGTCCTTGGATGACCAGGTGGTTAAGGATTCTTCTACCTCTAAAATATTTTTTGTGTGCTTAAATTCTACGGACAGAAGATCTTGGGATGCTATATCGTCCAGTTCTGGGATTTCTCTTAGAAGCCGCATTATATTACCTCTATTCAAGAAGTCTTGGCGCCCTGTTGTCTGGTATTCAGGTATGAATACCAGATTATTATTTGTTTCTGCTTGTGTTTCTGAGCTCAATTTTGCATATTTTTCTTCTTCTGGTTTTGTATTTTGTGTTGTTTCATCTTTTACTTTTATTCTTCTCCCTTGACTCAGAGTTTTTATTGTTATTTCTTCGTATGAATTGCACGCTTTTTTTTTGGGTGGATAATGAGTTCATTAATCCTGTCTGTGTTTTTGTCAATATTCGTATTTTGGAGTATATGGGTACACGTTATTTGTTTATTTGCTCCAAGGATACTGCAGATTCGTCCCTCTTCGTTTGAATTAATTTTTATTGGTGTTCTTATGTTTTCCTTTTCATCTGCTCTTTTTATGGATTGCTTTTGGTTGGTTTTGTCTATTATATTTTGTTTAGTATCCACTTTAGTTGGGTCATTTTGGGACCTTATGTCTTGATCTGCTGGTTTGAGCTGGGGTATTTGTATTTTGTCTGTCTGGTGAATCGTTACAATCTGGTTTATACAGGCCTCTTGGTTTAAGACCCTTCCATCAATCTCATCTTGAGTCCTATCTTTATCCTGAGTTCGTGGGATTTTTTTTGTTTCTTTTTCTGGCTAATCAATTGTATAATCCCTTGTGTGTGTTTTGGTTTTGTGGAGGTTGAGAGGATTGGTGATTCTGTAATCCGGCTATTCCCACTCGCTGCACTTGACTGGGTTGGTTGTTCTGGGGACATGCCTATATGCTTTGGAAGAGTTTCTTCAGAAGCTGGTTTCTCTTTCTTTGTGGTGGTATGGTGACAGATGGGGTACGTATGAATGACTGTTGGAGGTTGGAATTTAAGTTGTGCCCTCCCTTTCCTAGCGCGCTTTCTTTGTCTTTTTGTTAACTTGACTTTAGTATGGATTGTTGCGCGTTGTTCGTCCTCTGTTTGACCTGCTTCATTATCAGATTTTTCTTTACTTAGCTTGCTTGTCTCTTCCTCTGCGTAGTTGTTTTGGGTAGTGTCTCTTGCTATGTGATTGCTCCCAATTTCAACGTCAGGTTTTATTGCCACAGAATTGCTCGTAGTTTCGATGTTATGTTTTGTATTCACTGATGATTGAACCGCCCTTAGAATGTCATTTAATATTACTGGTAAGTTTGACATATTATCCACTAGTTTGCCACATACACAGCTTGGCTGGATTGTCTCTTTGTGGAATCCCCTATCAACCCTCCCTAGAAGCAGGGTTGCCATGTGGTCCAGCCTGGTATTTATACCTGAAATATGACCTGCAATTAGATTTATTAAGTCGATCTGAACGTCCATTTTATCTGACTGGAAGTTCAGTGCTTTAATTGCCTGGTCTAAGGTGTTTAATAATGTTTTACTCCATGGGGTCTTATCTTCTTCTCTGGATGGTGTTTCCTGTACATCTGATTCTTCATCTGCCCTACTCATAGATGATATCGTAATAGGAGATTCCTGGTTTAAATTGTTGTTAGACCATCCTTTAGTTTTATTTTGGCCTTTGTCCCCTTCGTGGGGGTTGACACTTGAATGCAATGGTGTAGATTCCAGCCTTCCATTACCACCTGGTCCATTTTTCTGGTGTTCTTGTGATCTATAATTATCGTGCGGACCTTGGATGATCTTTTGGGATGCTTCTAACTGGGATTGGGTGTTTTTTTCCGTTCCTGTTTGTCTGTCCAAGATTATGTCGTCAGGTAAGGAGAAGAAGGATGGCCAAGAGTCATCCTGTGCGGCATTTTGCCCGGCCGCCAAATTATTCCCCATTGTTGCTTCTTTCACTTTGTCCTTTGTCTTTATTTCCTTATCTGCTTCATGAGTTTGAGAGACATTCTTATTTATTTGGGCTATTACCATAATGGACTTGCCAGTGTTACTATTTTGCTTGGCGAAAGTCCGAGAGATTTGTTGCTGGTCTATTGGGTTGCTTGTTGGACTACTCTCACTAAGAAAGTCCTGTGAATCTTTTTTCTTCTCCTTCATGCTATTTGTTTGTAACTGCACATTCTCTTTTACACTTGGCACCGGTGTAATTGGGCTAGGTTGGAGGGCTTCTTCCTTTGTTTGGCCGTAAATTGACGTCATGGGGTCCTTTAGATAGAAAAATTTTTGGATCCCAATATTACTTTGTTTTGAACTTGGGGTTGTTAGCTCAGGTGCCGACACTAGTCTCTCTCTTTGTTGTGCCATCCTCTTCCTTTTTCTGCTTGACTTTTGTGTGCCCTTGTTCCTGTCTTCTTCGTCTTTTTTTGACCTTGCACTTATGTTGTGCCGCACTTTTCCAGATCTCATTCTTTCAGGTTTATTTAATAAGGTCTGTCAGAGATCAGTCTGATTTGCGTGTTCTTGCGTATTCTTAGAACTCTGGCTTCAAGATTTTATTTTTGTTTCCCTTCTTAGCTTCCTTCTGATTTGTGATTGTGGCTTGTCGCAGGTTTATATATATATATACCAGGCCTTCCCAAGCCTTCCACAGCACTAGTCAGGTCGAGGCCCCCGGTATCTGTACCCGTTGTTCCACCTCTACCACTCTACCACTTCTGCTCCAATTTCCCACTCCCCCTCCCAAGCCTGTCTGTCCCTCTGAATAGGAATAGCTGCCGTCAGGGAGGATAGCGAGGTGTGGTTTACAGAGTGTAGTATATGAGGCGGGGTGACTACTGGCTTTTTGTAATTACTCCAGGTCAAAAATAGAATATCCTCAGGAGGAGCAATACTTCCTTTCCAGGATTATGACAGTAGCTGGCTTCATTCAGAATTCAATTGTATATGGTAAAACCTGATGGGGCCCTTGTGTCAGCTATTTAACATGCAGTTAGTCTGGTGTTAATCTGCTGTTAGTCTGCCAGTAGTCTGCCGCAGCTGTTAAGTAGTTCGTTAGGAGGGCGTTTCCATTAGTTGCATGTTTGTCCGATTTAATAATTCTTTATAAGAATGCGTAAAATGCGTGAAATAAATTTTTTGAATAAAATGCTTGTTATACGCGTTTATACGCGTTCAAAATGCATTTAAAATGCTGCCAATAATACAGTCAATGATAAGGCCAGTGCAAAAATCTCCCACCCGTGAGGGCCTGCTGCAGCTGTAGCTGTAATCAATAGCCTGGTCTGTCAAGGCTTTCGTTTTTACTCTATTTCTCCTTCACTGTTTTTAGTTCTCTGCTGCGCTCTACTGGCCACAGGCAGCAACACTCTTCAAGTTCAGTTCAGAAAGTTCAGAAGATCAGTATCAGTATACCAGTATTCAGTATTCAATGATCAATATTCTATATTGCCATAAAAAAATAAATTCAATGGAGCGGCCGGCATTCCCAGTGCCGAGTATAATATGGGGTGAGGATTGACTCGTACCCCCAGTCAGTTTTGCAGATATCTTGTAAGGCACCACAGTCTGTAGTAGCAGCCCGCCGTCCACTCCGACACTCCCTTGCAGGCGTGGGTTTTTATCCGATTAATGGCAAACACAAGAGGCAGGGGGCAGAGCGAAACGCTGGCGCAACAAGTCTCACCTTGTCTCGCTGCCTCACCACTTCCTCCGTATCCGCCTGCTGTCTGATGCCCCCGCGGCCCCCAGGCTTAACGCCAGCTACTGCCTGTAGCTTGCACCAGGGGAGGCTGTTCTTTACCACGACCGCTGAGATGTGGATGGCAGTGGCGTCGGCGATGGCGTCTTGCTCGCAGTCTCAGCTGCTACCGCTTCGCTCCGTTCTGCTCCGTTCTGCTGTGCACGCTAGCACCCTCTACTGTCGACCCTCAGTCACATTCATTGTTGTTAGGCACGGGGAGATTAAGTGATTTTCCCAGAATCACAGGATGTTTAGCGTCATTAGACTCGAGCCCAGTTCCTCAGGTCTGAGGTTGAGTGCCCTAGCTGTTAGCCAGTTCAGACCCAGTTATATGCAAATCAGCCTTGACCCTGTGCCTCATGGGAACAGTCCATCCTGAACTGCCAAGCCAGGTCTTCCCTAGATCAGAAACAAACATCCTAGGACCTGTTTCAGGGTGACAACCCTCATCAGCCAGGCTAGCTTGTATCCAGTGTCGAAGTGAGCAAGGAACCCATGTCTAGGCATACCCTGACAACTCAGGGCAAACAAAGCAAACACAAGGAGATGATGGATGGAGCGCTGAAACTTTTCAGACACTCACTCCCAGTCACAGTTCTGGGTTGAATCCAACATCATTCTTTAGCTCACTGCACCACCCCAGTTCAGACCCAGCTATTTGTAAATCAGTCTCGACCCTGTGTCTCATGGGAACAGTCCACCCCGAAATGCCAAGCAAGGTCTTCCCTGCACTGGAAACAAGCATCCTGGGACCGGTTTCAAGGTAAAACCCCTCTTCAGCCAGGCTATCTTGAATCCAGTGGCAAAGTGAGCAAGGGACCCACATCTGGGCATACCCTGCCACACTTAGGGTGGACAAAGCAAACATAGGAGATGATTGACGGAGCTGTGAAACTTTTCAGACACTCACCCCCAATCACAGATCTGGGTTGAATCCATCATCATTCTTTGGTGCAAGGGTTTCTGCATTAGCACTAGGCTGTCAATTGTGCGCCAATGCATGGGGAAAATTAAAAAATGCACCATATGCCTTAAATACAGTGCATTCCTGCCCTTTCCGTGTGACACACTGCCCACTATTTCATAAATATCCCCCTCTCCGTTAGACCCATGTTCTCTGCACAGTGTCCTTGGTTGCGTCATGGTGGCTTCAAGGTGCTTAGTTTATGTGAGAGTGAGTGATGTCAGGAGCTGCCCTGCCCTTCGAATGACTGGAGTGAAGGATTCACTCACTTTGTGGTCGGAGGGGGGGTTGTGTATCTTTCCTCCTTGCTTCCTTTGTGTATATACACCCTGGTCTGCTTCTTTACTCCACAGTGCAGCTTGTTTGTCTTTGCTTCACTATGGCAGTGGTTGCCTCGTGCCCCTTTTTCCTGTTCTGCTGACTGTGCAGTCCGGGCATCCCAGGGCCTCATTCATCAAACTATTTCCATCTGGAAATCAGACTTTGACACAAAAATAGCCTGATTTATGAGTGGAAACCACTTTTTTTCACTTCAGGAACGTTGATTGCACACTTGAAAAATTCATTTACTCAGACGTGAGTAAATCTAGTTCGAAATGGAGCGATGTGTGCTCCAAGGTGTGAATGCCCTGGAAGTCTGTGCCCAACTAAAAATGTACATTTTTGTAGGTTTTCACAAAACATTTTATGACCGCTTACCATCCTGCAAAAGATCAGAGATTTACACCTGCCCTGGGTAAGGAGTAAATCTCTTTCCATGGTGTAGGAAGGGAACATCCTCTGAACTGGTGTGGAAGTAGGAAATATCTTTCCCAGGGATTAAAAAAATGTCATCAAATCTGTATTTACTCTGTTTTTTCACATATGAGACTGTAGAAGTCAGCATTCTCATGCACCAACATGGATTCCGCCTGGAGAGCTGTGCCGGTGCATCTTCTCAGGAGTAACCTCGAAGTGATTTTTAGTTCTTGAAATGAGTCCATCTGCACCCAAGTGAGGCTCGCATCCTCAGGGTCCAGACCAGCTCTTTAACCCCTTCACTGCGGTGGCTATTCCGCCGCCGTGCTATGGGGGCGGGGCGGCCGCGCGGCGGCCGCATGCTGGTGACGGAACCGCTCCGTCACCAGCCGCGGATGAGCTGTGCTCATGACGGAGCGGTTCCGTCACGGCCCCGCCCGCTTAATGGAACGTCCAGCGCAGGCGTGGAATCCGCGCCACGCAGGCGTGCTGAGCGGGCCATGACGGAACCGCTCCGTCATCAGCACAGCGCGACCGCAGCTGATGACAGAGTGGTTCCGTCACCAGCAGGGGAGGCGTTAAGGATGAGGCAGTCTGTCCTCGCGCCGCTTGCTATAAAGCCTGAGCCTGAACTGCCAGACGGATTCCATGTGTTTATATCGTCACCATTTATTACTTTGAGATTAATGTCGGGAGATCAATGTTGCAGTAATTATTCATAAACCTCTATGTAGGTGTTTCTTTTTACCAAACACGTTGGCAGAATTAAATCTTCACTGGATGTTAATTTAATTTTTGCCTGTAGATGGCAGTATAAAACCACCTCCAGTGTTTATTTCTTCTGCTGCATGTATACTATTGGCGTTGCTAAAACTATACCTCTGATGCATCACTGAGGGAGCTCCAGCCAGGCAGCCCTCGTCATCCTGTGGTCTGGGGCTGCGTCATTCACATTTCTCTCCCGCCCACTGCAGCAAACCGCATACAGCAATGAAAGGGCCTGCACACCTCAGCAATTGGCTGACTTCACCCTGAGTGACGGCATGCTGCCCTTTCACAAGGAGCGCACGCACACACAAAGTAGTTCCCGTAGGTGCCAGGGACTACTATGGCAAGGGTGGTTTTTGAAACCAAAAAATATTTTAACTTTTAGCCAAATATATATATATTTTTTTACAAACTGATGTGGGCCCAACCACCTCCCCAAAAATAACGTTTTGCAAACACTTTGACAAAATAAACATGCCTTGGCAATGCCAATGGGTCTGGCTGATAAATGAAATTGCCTTTTGTGCCATTGGTGGGTTTCAGCACTCAATAAACCATCATACATGCAGACTGTCACTCATTTTTCACTCATGCATCCATTCATCCATCCACTGACTCATTCTTGCATTCACCCTCCGGCCCAGCAGCTATAAAACACATACAAACTCAATATCATACTGTAGTAAATGGAAGAAAGATCAAACACCATGTAGTGAAAGCAGCGGGTTTAGTGACGACAGCATCTCATCAGGCCTGCAGGCAGCTGACCCCATCAACCTGCATTCCATGTTCCATGGAGAGAACCCAGGGGACATGGAAAGTGAAAAACTAGAGCGCATCACCACAACATCTTCCTCTTTTTTTATAAAAAAATAAATTTAAAAAAAACTCATTGATACAACTATAACTCCCTAGAACAATACAATGGCAAACTTAACCATAACGATCGCAAAGTAAAATATACAGAAAAAAAATATGTGCAATATCCCAGAAGTACTAACAAAACCCAAACTGGACATATACATTCCTACTTCACAATATCTCGCTGGTTTACCCTCCACACTTCAACTTTTGTGTTGAACAGAAAAACTGTTTTTAATGAAACATTCTTTTTCACCTTTTTGACACCTTTTAAATCCCTTTCCACAGAAGAAGACAGTTTTCGGTCAGAAGAACCACTGTCCACATCCCCCATGCTGGGTTTAACCTTAACAGACCTTCCTCTGCTCCACTATTCATGTCCTTTTATGTGTACCACAGGTCTCATTTATGAAAACTGTTAAATTGCTGTGTGAAAACAGTGATGCAGCATTTTTCAACTCACGCTCCTTGCGACAGGATGGATGTGCCCTGTTGAATGTATGGCGCTCCATGCAGCAAGGAGTTACAGATACCTCAGTATTTGTTATGTATCTGTAGGCGCAAAAGTGACGCATTGCTGGGGTGTGTCTGAAAACTGACGCAACTCCAGCAATGTGTCCTTTGACATGGGGCAAGCCCAATGTGAAAGGGCCTGTGTCAGTCTTACGCCTGCTGTGAGGCTGGCATAAGATATTGACGCAGTAACATCTTAGAAGTGTTGCAGTGAAATCTCATAGGTTTCAATTCGCCACTTCTACGAGACTTGGATGCGGGGCAACACCCATCCTGCATACATTATACCTGACGCAGGTACAAGTGGCGCAGGTGTTTACAAAGTGACGCATCTGCCTAGATGCATCACTTTGTAAATAAAGTGCAACATGGCGCATTTTTTACGCCGCCGGTGCGTTTCAACAAGTGACACTACAGCAGCGCAAAAGTGTTGCAAGGCCTCATAAATAAGGCCCAACATTTTTAGATACTGCACCAACCTTCTCTGGGGACCTGAATGGTAACAACCCTTTAGCGGCATTAATAGGATCCTTCACATGCACCCAATCACCAATATTGATTTCACATCTCATTCCCTTCACTTTGTGCTTGACATTAAACTCCTCTTTCATTTTGTTCTGAAACATTTGTACACAAGGTCATATGATTGCATTTTAGGATTTGACTCGTTCCAACCTCAGCTGACATTCTCTCAACCAAGCTGGCCACAACGAGAAAGAAAGGAACACATCTTCTCATGATTTCAAATGGGCGCAGACCTGTCACTGCACTTGGGATCGACCAATAAGCCCACAAAAAGCTTTCCACAGCACCTACCACCTCCATCTTGTTTTGAATCACCCAATGTATACATTTCATCAATATGCGATTCATTTTTTTCTACTGGTCTATTTGCCTGGGGTTGGTATAATGTTACCCATCTATGTTGGATAGAGTTTCTCTCCAAAAACTCCCTCATCTCCTAGGAGACAAATTGGACACTAGTATCCAAAAATAATCACTTTTGGACAACCTTCTCTGAAGAACAGTTTTTTAAAACACTTTAAGACCACCGCAGTGGTGGGTTCTTCCATGAAACACACCTCCCACTATTTGTTATAATAGTCCACAACTACAAAGGCAAATCTTAACTTACAAGGCAAAGTGCTAAACAAACCTATCAAGTCAATGACCAATTATGACCATGCTTGGCTGAAGAGGTAATACCTCAGTTTTGATACCTATATCACTTTTTGTGCATATCACACATGCTCTAATTTTCGACACAATTTCCGTATCCATGGCTGGCCACCAATAACTCTCCCTGATCTTTCTTTTCATGATGGTTTGCTCTAGATGACCTCCGTGTCCGCTTGAAATTATCGTATTCCTTAACCCATAAGGGGGAATACATTTGTCTTGTCTCGTGAACATGCCGTTCTTCTCAACGGACACCTCATCCACAAGTTTGACATAGGCTTGTAATTCCGTAGGCAAAACCTTCTCCGAAGGCCAACCTCCCACCACATATTTCTTAACCTGTACCACATCCTCATCCTCCAACATTCGGGCACTCCATTCATCTTCAGTAAAAGCATTACCTTCACTCACATCTACAGTGGCAATCAAGCATTCCTCATCTTCATCCTCTCAATGTACAGACTCATCCTTAGTGGTGATCGGAGTGCAAGATAAATAAGCTGCCCTAACGTTTCTTCCTTATATATAGACAGTGGTTCTGTTAGGGATAACAATTTCTTTTATAAACCTCATATGTAGGTAAAACTCTCAATTTGTTCTACAATATTATTAGACTAGCTTTTTCATCCAATAATAACAACACAATGGAAAAAGGAAAAAACATGAAAGGAAGAAACACACACACCACTTTTTAAGGATTGTCTCCAATTTTGTCTTATTTTTGGAAATCTAACATCAATATATCATGAATACACATTTAAAAACGATTGTCCTAAGCATAAATAACGTAAGTATATCCGTAACAATTATGTGTTCAAGTGAAATAGTGACAAGTGCTCTTGTTTGTGAGTTAATAGATAAATACAAAAAATATACATAAAAGTAACAATGTAACAGTCCAAAGTTCAAAGCAATAGTTTCAACAGATACATTTTTCTCTTCTTGAAATTGAAACTTAGGTGTGGACTGATCAGTATTGCAACGTCGACGTTTCGACCCTAAACAATGGTGCTGATTCTATCGCAACCGAGGCGGGTCTTCATCAGGGATATCCTGCATCTGTCTTATTAGGGGCAGGACGGTGGCGATGTGTCAGCCAACACTATCTGAGACCGAGGAATCAATCCTGATATCTTTAGGGTTAAATGCTTTTGATTTCTCCACCAGCCGGCGGAGAAATATAGATGTATCAGAATAAGTGCCGTGATTGCGATCACTTTTAATCACATCACGAAACGTCTATTTCTTTCGCTTTCAGGTGGTCGATATATCGACCACCTGAAAGCGAAAGAAATCAGGATTGATTCATGTTTTTTCCTTTTTCCATTGTGTTGTTATTATTGGATGAAAAAGCTAGTCTAATAATATTGTAGAACAAATTGAGAGTTTTACCTACATATGAGGTTTATAAAAGAAATTGTTATCCCTAACAGAACCACTGTCTATATATAGGCATGGAACCCAGGGTCTGAGGGTCACTGGGCCACCCCATTATATTTAATGGCTAACGTTTCTTCCACCAGGTATGTACTGGGTGTTATAATCATTGTGCAACAACTTCGAACTGAGTTGAGCCAGTCAAAGAGTGTGGTCCCTGATAGCAAATCCACCAAGAATATTTAGCAAGGCTTGTGGTCTGTTTCAAGAGTACATTTTCTACCCCTGATGAAACACTTAAAACGTTCCACTGTCCAACAACAGGATAACAATTCTTTCTCAATGACTGAAAATATTGTGTCACACCGGTAGTCCCACTCTTTTTTTAAGTGAATCAAACTCTTATTGGCAAGTTTCACTCCCTACTGACACTTTCTTCAATCCTGCAGTCCCCTGGGGGCCAAGTAGCCCACCAGGTACCTCCAGCATGAGCCAGGGAGCTGCGTTGCAGAGAGGTGATCAGAAGCCACCCCCCTTTTTACAATACTCTGCAACACAGCTCCATGGCACTTACTCAAGGTACCTGGTGGGCTAGTTGGCCCCTAGGGGACCTCTGGATTGAAGAGGAATTAATTCCCCAACTTAAAACGCGCCACAGGGCGTGTTTGCACACATATCACCTCAGGCCCTGTCCCCTACCTTCACCACTGTGCAAACGCACCCGTGGCGTGTTTTAAGTTGGGGAATTAAGTCCCCTTGAATCCTGAGGTCCCCTGGCGGCCAACTAGCCCACCAGGTACCTCCAGTAAGCGCCACAGAGCTGCGCTGCAGAGAGGTGTAAAAAAGGGCGTGGCCTCAGAACACCTCTATGCAATGCAGCCCCCTGGCGCATACTGGAGGTTCCTGGTGGGCTAGTTGGCCCCCAGGGACCCCCAGTATTCAAGGGGAATTCGTTCCCCCTCTGCAAACGCGCCAGGGGGCGCGTTTGCAGAGTGGTGCAAGGAGGGGGCGTGGCCTCGGTCAAATCCCGTTTAAATTTTTTTTTTTTTAAAGAATCGGGGCTGTTTAGCCCCCTTCTTTTTCTAATTTATTGGCCCTGGGGACCTCATCCCCCAGGGCCAGCCCCCAATTTTTAATTTAAAAATAAATAAATCAGGAAGGGGCTGCATGGCCCCGGTCCCAAGGCCATAATTTGCCCCAGGGACCCAATCCCCAGGGCATGGCCCTTTTTTAAATTATTATTTTAGATGGGGGCTGCCTTGCCCCCTCCTGTGGCCAGTTGTGGCCCCGGGGACCCCATCCCCGGGCCATTTTTATTTTTTTTAAATGTTTTTTTTTGGAAGGGGGCCACGTGCCCCCCCTCCCGTGCCACTACTAGCCCGGGGGACCCCATCCCCCGGGGCTGGCCCTCTTCGTTGGGGGTCGTGGGGGGGTCCCTAATCCCCCAACGGTCCCAGCCAGTTCCCCGTGTCCTGCGGGAGCCAGCATTGCTTTTCCACATGGGGAGCAGCTAACATGCTGCTCCTACTGTGGAAAAACTATCTTCTTTCCTATTTGGAAGAGGGAGCAGGTTTCCTGCTCTCTCTTCCAAATAGGAGAACAGTTTGCAATGACAGGGTGGGACCCGCAAGGCTCCCGCCCTGTCATTGCAAACAGCTGTGTCCCAGGCGTGAGACACTGCAGGATCCGGCCCTGGGGGGTGGCGGTCCCCAGGGCCTAGCAAGGCTCCCGGAGGGGGGCCGCGTGGCCCCCCTCCCACATTTGAAGAAGCCCTGGGGGGTGGCGGTCCCCGGGGCAGGGGGGGGGCCCGTGAGCCCACCCGCATCTATTAAATTAGAGCCCCGGGAGATGGCGGTCCCCGGGGCTGGGGGGGCCTCAGAGCCCCCCAGTTAGTGTTTTAAAGCCCCAGGGGGTGGTGGTCCCCGGGGCAGGGGGGGCCTGAGAGCCCCCCACCCATTTTAAACAAGCCCGGGGGGTGGCGGTCCTCGGGGCTGTGGGGGAGCCCCGTGATCCCCACGCATATATTAAGTTAGAGCCCCGGGGTGATTATGACAAAATCCGGGAGAGGATCAGCTCTAAGGAAGAGTGGATCGTCCTCTGGTGAGCAGTACTTTTTTAAGATTCTCTCTGGAGCGGTCTTAACACTCGCCGGTGTGAGAAAGATGTCCATCACTGGCTCTATGAGGCCTGGTACTAATGGTAGCAGAGGTCTAGATGCTGCCCTTTGGTGTAGAGTCTCAAAAATCACAGAGGACTTACTTTGATGAGTCGGCATAGGAATGCTTAGCTTCATCTCCCCTCTTCCAAGAATATCCTGAAAAGTGTAGACATCATCCCCGGAGAGACCCTCGACGGCGGACTGTCGGTCCGAGTAGGCAAGTAGTCTCTGTGGGACGTACGAGTGGAAGAAGAGGACGGAGTTGAAGATCTGTTTGTTTTCCTCCTGCTCCTAGAACTAGACCTCCTTCTGTGTGAGTGCGCAGGAGTGTGGCTGCAAGCTCTGGCTCTTGAAGGAGAACGTTCTCTATCCACAGCCTGTACCAGAGGAGCCAACGGAGATCTGTGAAGAGGGCTTGAGTAATGCAGCTCCCCTGTGGCTGTGGCCGTGGACCAGTGATGCAAAGGCCTGTTCCATCGTGGTGACAGATGGATGGAAGGCGATCTGTGCCTCTCTCGCCCCTCAAGAGACTGTGCAGGAGGAGGGGAGTTCACCTCTTCTTGTGCAGGCCTGATTGTGGAATCTTGGTGTCCCCCTGATGCTGAACTGCTGTACGTCGAGATCACCACCTCCAGAGATCCTCAGTGAGAACTGGGAGAGCCTGTTCTAGATGTCGGTGACGGTGATGAGGACAGGCTAACTGGTTGTTAGGCTTCTTTGGATGGGTGCCTCGACTCCGATCGACTCCGACTGCCTAGAGGGTGAGCAGGGGTTATTTTGAGGAGTTAGGGCCAGATGTATCAAGATACACTTTTGCGATTCTCAAATAGCGATTTTTAAGGAATCGCTATTTGAGAATTGCAAAATGGTATGTATGTAGAAATTCGCTATTTTTTAGCGATTTCTTAAAATTCCTTAATTGCGATTAGCAAATTACTAATCGCAATTAAGGAATAATTTCCCATTCATTTCTATGGGCCAGGAGGCCCATAGGAATGAATGTGAAATTATTCTCAATTTGCGATTCGCAATTTGCTAATCGCAAATTGAGAATAATTTCAAGGGTGCAGGGGTGTCCAAAGGACACCCTGTTGCACCCCTGAAATAAGCATGGGTGCACATGTGGCGCACATACATGCCCTAAGGGCATGTATGTGCATCACATGGCACTTTGAAAAATGCCAAAATGTGCATTTTTCAAGGAATTCGCAAATTACCACCAACTTGAAGTTGGTGGTAATTTGCGATTCCTTAGGGACAATTAGCAAATTTTTTTTGCTTCATACATTGCATTTAAGGAATCGCAAATTTAGCGATTCCTTAAATGCAATCGCCAAATAAGGAATGGCAAATATGCGATTCCTTATTTTGCACTGAAATTTGCTACATACATACCATTTTGCTCAAATGAGTTCGCAAACGTGCGAATTTCGGCGTTTGCAAACCATTTGAGCTTCATACATCTGGCACTAATTCCCTTGCCCTGACTAGAGGAGAGGGTCCCTGTTTGTCACAAGTACATACCTGTGCCAACCAGAGACCCCCAATTCTAACATTGGTGGCAGCTGTGAGGATTTCGAATTTGCATTTATGATACATGTACAGTGATTATTGAACGCCACGTTGTGAGTTCAGACCAATAACGCTGCCACATACTTGTGATTTTTATTTTGCTGGAAATCTCCATGTCTTTTTGAAAAGTCATGCCTGTGAGAATGGAAAAGGCAGCATCCAATTCATTTATTGACTGTTATTGGGAGAAACTAGAAAACTACACCAACAAACAGCTCAGGAGCTTCTGCAAACATTTTTAAATTTCCATGACCGGACTCTCCAGAAGGGAGCAGTTCCAAAAGGCGCTGAGCGCCTGGGTCGAGGCAAGGAATGCCCCTGGAAATGAGAGGGAATTTGAGGATGGAGAACAGCAGCTGGAGGGACCACTGGGTCAAGGAGGGAGGGGTGCAACCTCCCCGTTGGGTAGCAGTGTTTCTGCCCGATGCCTGTCGCCAGAGGAGTTGGCAGACAGGAAGGAGACCAGGTAACACGAAATGGAGATAGCAAAACTTGAAATATGTTATGTTATGTTATGTTATTTATTCTTTTGTATAGCGCAACGGTTACTCAAAAAGAGTGTCCCGGCGCTTTAGGTAAGGAGAACTGATTCAGAGCAACATAACACAGTTAAAAAGAGTAGAAAACAAACAGACAATAAAAAGGGACTGCTGGGAGACCTACTGGGTGAACAGCCAAGTTTTGAGACCTCTTCTAAAATCAAGGAGAGTAGTAGCCCCCCGAAGTGGGAGCGGAAGCGAATTCCACATCTGTGGAGCCAGCAGACTGAAGGAGCGGCCGCCCAGGCGGGCTCTCTTAACGCGAGGGACAGCCGCCAAAAGTTGAGATTCAGACCTCAGCGAACGAGCCGGGTGGTAAAAGGCCAGTCTCTTTTGGAGATGCTTTGCTCCCACGGCGTGGAGCGCCTTGTAGGCAAAAGTCATAGCCTTGAAGGCGATCCGTTTGCGGATAGGTAGCCAGTGCAGCGTCAGCAATAACCCAGAGACGCTGGTACGTCTGTTTAGACCAAAAATGGCCCTGGCCGCCGCATTCTGCGCAACTTGAAGCCGCTGCAACAGGTACTCTGGTAAGCCCAGGTAAAGAATGTTGGCATAATCCAACCTGGAGCCTATCAGAGCCTGCACAGTCAGCCTCCTGTGCTCCTCTGACAAAAGAGGCAAAAACCTCCGCAGCATTTTTAATAGGCCGAAGCAGGTGCCGGTCACCCCCAGGATCTGGGCTTTCATTGTCAGCCCCTTGTCCATCTTGACCCCCAAGTTTTTAGCCATAGGGGAGGAGCCGGACGGAGGGAACATGTCGATGGGCCACCAGGCCTGCCAGCTAGGCTCCGTATCGCACCCGAAGAAGAGTACCTCAGATTTATCGGAATTGCACTTGAGGCTGTTCAGTTGGAACCATGTGAACACCGCCCCAAGGCAATTCCGGATACTCTCCCCGTCAAAGTCAGCCCCTCTCTCACAGGAGAAGAGGAGCTGGGTGTCGTCGGCATACGACACGATCCGGGCACCAAATGACTCCGCCACCGCCGCCAAAGGGGTCATAAAGATGTTAAAAAGGGTCGGGCTCAATATAGAGCCCTGAGGGACCCCGACTCCCAAAGGCGGCATCACGGCGGTGTCAGGTGATGTCCAGACCGTTTGCCGGCGGCCGGCTAAAAAAGACGAAAACCATCTGAGCACCGTCCCTCGAAGACCAATCTCAAAGAGTCTTGCGAGAAGGCCATCCTGGGGGACGGTGTCAAAAGTAAAGTAAAGTAAAGTCCACATTTGTAAAGCGCACAATCACCCGTAAGGGTCTCTAGGCGCTGGGGGCCGTCGGGAAGATTAAGCGAGCTATTGCCCAGAGTCACATGGTGCTGGGCTAACCTGCCGCCGGAGCCGGGGATCGAACCGTGATCCTCAGATTCCAGCGTCAGTCGCCCTGGCCGCGGCGCCACACCTCTGACAAATCCAACAACACCAGCATGACTTTGCCCCCGGTATCCAACACCCCTTTGATGGTTTCAGAAACCTCAAGGAGCGCGGTCTCGGTGCTACGATTTGAACGGAAGCCAGACTGGGAGTCATGTAAGGTCTCATGGGACTCCAAAAAATTGGAGAGCACCGACTGAACGTGCTTCTCCAAGATTTTTACAAGAGCCGGCAGCAGCGAAATCGGCCTATAATTGGCTGGGACCTTCGGGTCAAGCCCCGATTTTTTAAGCAGCGGGATGACCATTGCCTGCTTCCACACTGGCGGAACCACTCCCTGACTCAACGAAAGGTTGAGAAGAGGGTGCGCCAGTGGATTGATCACCTCCGCCAATTTACCCAAGAGCTTAGCTGGGCAGGGGTCAAGCGGAGACCCGGATTTTAAATTGCCCATAAGCGCTAAAGAGGCGGGGGCTGGCAGAGATGGAAACTCGGCCAATAAAGCGCCCTGCACGACAGGAGGGAACATACCAACCACAGCCTTGTAGGCAGACCTGTCCATGCTGTCATAGTGTGCCCGCCAGGCCCTTTCGGCTACCTTGCACTGCTGCCGCGTAGCCCACAGTGCAGTAGTAAACCAAGGGGCCGAAACCCGCTTTGATGTCAGGCGGGGGGGCAGCATCGGGGCCAGGTCATTAAGCCTCTCCGTAAGCCATTCTTGGAGGGACTCCAAATCTCTCTCCAGCTCACCTGAAAGAGGACAGGGGTGATTCGAAGCAGCCTGAGCCAACATCTCAGGGGTCACTCTGCTAAATGCTCTAAAAGCTCGTCCCCGTTGCTGTGGGACAGGGATAGACGACCTGACGATGCCACTGATTACAAATTTGGCAAGCCAGTGATCCGACCACAAGACCGGGAGAGTCTCCTTCACCACCAAAGGGGATGTAGAAAAGACCTGGTCAAGAGTATGCCCCTTAGCATGAGTCGGCCCCTACAAATGAGGGATAAGACCCAGCGGAGTCATGGCCTCCGAAAGCTTTATAGCAGCGGGGTCAGACGGATCATCCATCCGGATGTTAAAGTCCCCCGCCACTATGCAATGTTCTGCTCTCAGGGCTAGACCCAACAGCACCGAGTCGAGGTCTGCAAAGAACGTTCCGAGCGGGCCAGGGGGTCGATAGACCAACAGTCCCTTCACTGATTGGTGCGGCGCTAGCATGATTGAAAAAGCCAGCGATTCCGAACCACGGATGTCCTCCGTGGGCAAGACGGAACACAACGTGCCCTTCTTCACCACCAGTGCGACTGGAGCTAGAAGCTAGGAAATTAGCCCTGGGAGAAAAGAAAATGCAGCTTAAGCATGACTTAATAATGAGGAAACTTAATTTGGAGCTTGAGGCCAGGAGGGCTTCAGCCCAGCAACAAGAAATATATGTAGCTCAGAGGTTGAGCTTTGCTGAGTTGAAGGTGGAGTCCAGCTCAGATGGTGGCTGCAACATTCAGTTATCTAGTGCTGGGAGAGTAGTACACACCCCCAGAGATGTGGCACCGGACTTGGAGGGGGTTAACATACACCAGGAGGTTCAAGGACATGAGGTAGCTCCAGTAGGGTGCAGTGTCCCTGAAGGGAATAGGGTAACTCGCGTAGGGGTTCATGGTCCTAGTAGTGGGAGGTAAACTCTACTGACTCTAGATGAGAGGTGCAGGGAGAGGGGATTCCCCAAAGTTGAGGTCCTGGAATGTGAGTATGGAGACCGCCCAGAAGAGTGGTGGATTCCCGAGGGTCGAAAGAAGCATTGGGGAGTGATTCCAACAAGGGTGGCTCAGGTAACTTCCAGTCCTGTGTGATGGAAGAGGTTCAGTGTAGCCCAGCTTGGTCTCAGTGTAGTGGGAGGGGTGTAGGGGCTCGCGTCCTGTCTCATAGGAGGAGGAGTGAGTGTGGGTTCTGTCCCAAGGTACCCGAAACCCAGTCTCAGGGCCTGGATGGTTTCTTAAGGGAACATCAGGTCGGGGGCCTAGGCTGTACTTGTAGGCCATTTGAGGAGGATCTCCCCGTATCTAGAGAACGTGGAGACTCTGTAAGCAGAGCTCCAGTAGTTCTGGTGTCTGACAGTGCCACTCCAGTTGGGAGAGTGCAGAAGTCCAGATGGAGGGGTGAGAGGGGGAAAGAGTCCCCAGTGGAAGAACCAGTGGGTCAGAGGCCAGCCGGAAGGGCTGCGTTCCCAGGGAATGACCATGGTGACACCACTTCTGTCCTGGGGGATCTTCGCGCACTGTCAGATGGACAGGGGACGGGAGATCTACGCCAGGCAGACTGTCACACAACACAGGAGTTATGTGTTACCCTCAGGGGGGGCATGCATGCTCCCAAGGAAGTCCTGGTGCGCTCAACTGCAGGGTTGGGTCCCAGAGTTGGGAAGCCAGGTACAGGGGTCACCTGACCTGGAGGGAGGGACCACTGTAATCAGTGTCCTGACCAAAATAGCTTCTGGGAATACCACTCCAGGTGGGAGGATACAGCCATCTGGAAGGGGGTGCAGAGGGAGGGAGTCCTCGCCTCTGACCCCGGTTCAACTTGAGGGTTTAGAAACTAGGTTTAAGGACCAGGTGCAGGGTGTCTCCCCTGACCTGGTACCCCAGTTGCAGGATAGCACCCCTGAACTGGTGGGCGAATTGTGCAGGTCACCTGCCACAGGTGCCCTGACAATTTTGGAAGGGGGTACCTCTCCAGGTGGGAGGGTACAGAGCCCCAAGGAGGAGGACCGGGTGTGGGTGAGCCCACCTCAGTCTCTGGTCCAGCCGCCGGGTACAGGCTTGGGGCTGGTGGGTCAGTGCCAGGCTGTCATACCTGACCTGACAGGAGGGAGAGTGGACAAAGGGTGCAAAGTACCTGGGGCTACTTCCCCCGGCTCTCTAACGCGACAGAGGCTTGAGAGCCCTGAGCGGCATAAGGCCTGGGTCGCATCCCTGACTACTATCAGTGGCCACTGTAACTTGCTGTCTGTCTGTTGGGACACACCTGTGAGCAAGTTACGGTTAGATGCTGCACAGGTGGTGTCCACAGGTATAGAGAAGGGTTTCCCATGGATTGGCTTGGTGGACCCTGAGAGTATGAACAGAGGATTTGAAATGGGTTCAGATTGGCGTAGAACTGGAATGTGCCCCTGCTGTTGCGGGCCAGGTCCATGTTCGATCGCCCTAAGCAGGAAAGCCCATCACGGTAGTGATTGGTCTACCCTGCGTTTTGGCTGGAAGGGGGTTGTGTTGGACTTGGCCCTCTCTGCAGGGTCATCCCTGTACTTTTTATCTTCCTCCAATATTTTTGTTGGTTTAATGACTCTGGGCACTATACCACTGCTGACCAGTGCTAAAGTGCATATGCTCTCCCTATGTAAAATGTATAGGGGATAGATTGGCTTATTTGGTTTACTGTCAGACCCCAGTAAAGTGCACCAGGAGTGCCAGGGCTTGTAAATACAAATGCTGCTAGTGGGCCTGCAGCACTGCTTTTGCCACCCACAGAAGCAGCCTTTTAAAATGTGTCTAAGGTCTGCCATTGCAGAACCTGCGTGCAGTCTGGTACTGTCATGCTGACAGGGCAAGAAATCCTTCCCATAACTTCATATTAGTCACCCCTATGGTAGGCCCAAGGGCAGGGTGCATTGTAGGCATAAGGTAGGACAAGCCCTGATGTGTGTGGCATGTCCTAATAGTGAATTACAGCCATTTTCGTTTTTCACTATTGTAAGGCTACCTGTTCTCATAGGCCAGAATAGGCTGCTGGAATTATTACACCCTATAATCCCAGCAGGCTCTGGGAACATGGTAGAAAGTCAAGTTTAGTATGCCTGAACTCAGAATAATAAAATACATCTTTTAGAAAAGTTTATTTTAATATCCTGTGTTTGCAAATACTACTTTTAGAAAGTTAGTATTTGCTTGCCTAACAATTTCAGTCCGCCTCTGCCAGGATGTGTATCTGCTGTCTGGTTTCTGTAAGTGACAGGGCTGGGGCTGCCAGGTGGTGAATAGAGAGATTATACCAGGATAGGTGGGAGGAGTGCCCCTTGACTCTGAATAGGGCTGTGCTCTGCCACCTCAATGCTGGCTCCGCCCCATGGGGAGCGTCTGATGTCTCTGTCCTGCACCTTGTGAAGAGAGAGGGGAAGACTGTCAACAGAGTACTCCTGGACTGTACTTTTCACCACAATGCTGGCTCCACCTCCTGCGGAGTATCTGCTGTCCCTGCCCTGCTCACTGAAAGAAAAACCAGAGCTGCCCAAAACAAAGTGCTCAGGAACTGGACTGGATTAGGCTAACGCCCCACTGGCCTGAAAGTACAAAGGATTTTGTGTATAAAAGTAGAAGCCCTGCTCCCAAGAAATCAGATCCTGTTTTGACCACGAAGAACCTCTGCCCGACTAGAAGGACCTGGAGAAGCTGAAGGAGGAAGACTGTCCCTGACCTGGGGGACTGACCTGCAAGGGGTGCCTTGCTAAAGAAAGGAGAGGAAATGACTAGGAAAGACTTGCAGAACTTGTGCTTGAAACAATCTCCAAGGGCTTAGAACTGAGCTTGCCCCCTGAAAGGAGTCCATGGAACATTGGACTCCTTCTACCTTCTTCAAAGACCGCCGGATATTGCCCGTGATTTACCTGTTGCCCGAGCCGCGATCCAAGTGGGACTCACACCCCTGTTCGCTTCAAAGTAAGTGCCTGGCCGCCCCGCTCTCCTTGCCCCTCAGCTCTCAACTCGAGCCGTCGCTCGCACCGTTTGCCAGGGCCGCCCGCACCTCGCTTCTTCCCTTCCCCTTCTGTTGTGAGCTGCATTGACTTTGCCTCGCTCCGGCCGCTGAGGAAAGGCTTGGAGTGCACCGCACATCAAGTACGGTCCGTACGCTGCAGCGTACCAACAGCCGTGCGCCTCGCTCCTCCAGTCCCCCGGCAGCGTCGCACTTCCAGAGCCCGGCCCCTATGTTTGCCACGTACCGGCTGCCTCGTGCCGCACTGTGCCCCTCATGGAGGTATCCTCGCCGAAGAAGGTACGGCTCAAACGCCGCGAGGAGCAACGCACGCTTTCACCCCCGGGCCGTCCGCCCCAATCTCTTGGGCCTCCCCCGCTCACCGCCTGGCTGGAACCGCCGCACTGAGCCGGAGCCGCATCATCAGGGGCCCCGACACGCCTGGACTGCCTTCGCCTCCTGCTGAAGCCTCGTCCGAGCCGGACCTCCTAAGAAGGTACGGTAGCACGCCTCGCACACCCACAGCATCCGCCTCAGACCAGAGTGTCTGCCGGGCCGGTGCCACAGCTTAGACATTTCTTTTTCCACCGGGTGAACGCGACCAAGGGTGCGAACTGTGGTAAATAAATAATTAATTACCGGATCTATTTTTCGGGATACTCATATAAACAGATAGCTCAATAAATAAGAGTCAAGATTCGAGGTAGCTGGAGTGTACAGGCTTTAATCAGGCATAAAAGGACAGGAACAGGACAGCCTGCATGGGAATGGGATGGCAGCTGCCGGGGACAGGATCTGGGAATGGGCAAAAGGGTCACTTTTAATAACAGTGCACAATATTTATAGTTAAACAAATAGATTGCATTCAATACAGTAGGCGTAGCAGTAGGCGGAGTTTGTAGCAGTCGCGAAAGATAAGGCATAAAGTGGGTGTAACAAGAGGTGTGTACAGGGCGTATACATAGACATGTGATGCAAACGTAACAGAATATGTCACAAAAAAGGGGCGGAAACATGGAGGGGGCTACCTGAGCAGCTGGGACCTCTAACCTAGTGGTGCGCGTAAACTGGCAATGACGTGTTACCAGGGAGAACTGGGGGCTATGACTTCTGCACTAGAAGAGGAGACGAAAGTCTGGAGGGTCAGAGCGACATGTACCTAGGCATATCTAGTATCTGGTGTTTATAGTACATGTTGATAGAATCCAAAAGTTATCAGGGTAAAGGCTAACAGACATTAAGACTGGTGCATGCATTATTCTACATGTAGTACGTGTGCTAGGAATATTCTATGAATATGAATACAGTATTTCTCTTACATGGAGACATAAAGGCTAGACCATGACGGAAACTATTGATGCGATTCAGTAGCTTAGGAATGCAGAGAAGGAGGGCTGGACTGATAACTAGAATCATAACATACTCTTGGCAGACTGGGAGGCAGAGCCAGGCCGAGCCGGGCACTGCGAGGCATGAAAGTAAGTGAAGGGTCAGGGATACAGGTGGGGGCTGTATCGCTCCTTGGAGAGTGTTCAGGAGACAGGAGCTGAATCTGAGTCCGGGCCCTTTTGAGGCCTAGAAACGGGGACAATTCAATGAATTAACGTGCACACTGTAAAACGTGGCAACGTAGCTTTACATAGGCCTGATATTCGTTATATTCACGAAAACTGGAAACTGGCATACTAGAGATGGACACAACTGTAATTGCGTCTTTAATCGATCAGAGGGGAATACATGCATATCGATCATGCACATATGACATAACATGGGGAACACGTAGGCACATATGACATGGCAAAATTTACTTTTCCACATTCCCTCCTTGTGCCCTACGTTTCCATCAGGAAACATCAATATTCATGATACCATCTATCATTTCATATAGCATCATTTGCTCGTCTCGAATTGTCTTGGAACGGGATTTAGGACTAGGAATACAAGAGGTAGCACAAATGCCGCAAATCGCAGGGCCACATTGTATACAGAGGCAGCAACTGAATATGATCATTACTGCAATACCTAGGAATGACAATACTTTCCATCCCCAAGCAGATATGATATCCCAGAGCCAACCGGACCATGTCCAGGTGCCTGGATTCTGGTGTAACTGATGGGCAATTTTATGAAGTCTGGTTATAGCTGAATAAACAGACGGCGCGTTATTAGGAATGAAAATGCAGCAACTAGATCCGATGACTCTACATGCTCCTCCTCTATCGGCCAGTATGACGTCAAGAACGAGACGATTTTGGAGCACGACAAATCTCATAGCAGATTGCTCTTCGGTTAAGTTACTTAGAGCAGAAGTAGTCTCATTCACTACTGCTTCAAGGGTTCTGGTTAGTCTACGTATTAACTTACTATTCTGGATAGGTCCTATAAAGAAGAGGAAACCTTTATTGAAATCTTGACACATAATTCGCCTTTGACTGGTAGTACTGAAATAGCAGGTAAGTCTGGAGTAGTATCAGACTGAACATTCAGGATCATAAAATTCGAAGAATAATTACCTAAATTATAAACTTCATTTTCTAGATCTAACCCTGTTCTATGGGGGAGACCTTGCTTGTCATTCAGAAGGGACATATCATTTGAGGATGACGTTAACATGGACCATGCTCCACACGAACCATTATGTGAAAACGGATAAGGAAAGAGTGGCAGAACTCCCTTCGGTGTCTGGAAAGGGGGGAGTCGACCACACACCCAACAATTAGTGGCATTGCTGGTCTGGTGTGAATAGTGTAACATTCGGATGAATGTATTATTACGCATAGCAAGACGATAGGATAGCTCGTGAGGAGGCAGATCACTAAATGTGTGCTCTACTGTAGCATTAGCAAACGTATTTACATGAGAAATTGGAAAACATAAATGCAATGCATAACTTGTGCAGGTAACCATCAAACTTAGAAACAATAAGAAACTTAGAAAAACGATACATCGGATAGAGTTTTGACTAACTCTCTCACTATGGGGGTCTATCTCATACATGTCAGATACCTGTCTAACCGTTTCACCCGAGAGGGACTTAGACAATTAAACTGGCTGACTTATTTTACTAGACCTGAGTTTCTTTTTATACTCCTGTTGCGGAGTTTCCTCTAACAGGGGAGGCTTGAGTTCAGAGTTTGTTTTTAGGCAGTCTTTAGGAGGAAGGTAGTCCTTGGCAAATGTTTTTACACACACTCCATGGAACTTCTTTATGTGGGACAGGTGGACCCATCCTTTTCTCCCCTCTAGTTTGGCCGCAGTCCTTGTTGTAAGTAAGACCATATGAGGCTCCTTCCAACGGGGCTCCAGCGGACTTGAACGATCAAAATTTCGGACCAATACGAGGTTTCCTGGAACGATTTCATGCGGTTTCACCTCGGTATTGTCTGGAAATGCAGCGGCAACCTGTGAACGACAAGAGTGTAGGGCAGACATCAAGGAAGCTAGGTAATCTGTCAACATATTGCTGGAAACATCTGTAATACTGCGGGGTCTAGGTGTACCCCACATGTTTGGGGGGTGGCCGAATACGACCTCATAAGGGGACAGACCTGATCTGGAATGTGCGACCATTCTCATGTAGAATAAAGCAACTGGCAGGGCAACTAGCCAGTCTACACCTTTCTCTTGACATATCTTGGCAATACGGATTTTCAGGGTCTGATTATGTCTCTCTACGAGACCGGCTGCTTCAGGATGGCGCACACAATGGAACTTCCACTGGTACCCTAACAAAAGGGAAACATGTTTCATGAGTTCAGATGAGAATGGCTGGCCATTATCAGAATACACGACCCTAGGGAGTCCATAACGGGGGAAGAATTCACGAACCAACTGCTTGGCAGTGGTCGCTGCTGTGTAATCTGGAACTGGATATGCTTCTGTCCACCTGGACAAAGCGCATACAACTACAAGGACATACTTGAAACCTCGACATCGCTCCATCTGAATATAATCCATCTGGAGGACTTCAAAAGGGTGGTCAGGAGGTTGGAATCCACCTTGTTCCACCGGGACACTTTTACCTGGATTGAATTGGCAACATATCATACAAGTACGGACTTTCTGCTTGGCTGCAGCTCGTAAGTGCTTGTTGAACCAAAGGTTCTGTATACTATCTAACATGGCTTTTTCTCCTAGATGTGCTGGACTATGTGCGGTATTGATAATGACTTGAACCATTGAGTCGGGGAGAAACCATGTGGCTTTTCCCTTCGTCACCCATCCCTGATCTGTCTGGACCCCTCCTTGTTCGGACCATTTCTTGATTTCTTCAGGAGTAGCATGTAACTGTATGTCTATGACATCTTGTGTAGGGTCCTTAACTGTCATACATGTAGTCTGTTCTGGAATGAATGTCTGTGTCTTGTTAACTGGAATGTCTGGTGTCTGAGCTGTGAGCTTGGCTGTTCGATCTGCTAGATCATTACCTTGGGAAATGATGTCAGTAACTTTCGTATGTGCCTTGCACTTCATGATAGCAATAGCTGTCGGTAAATGTATTGCATCTAACAGAGCTTGAATGAGGAGACCATGCTGAATCTTGGTTCCATGAGAAGTCATGAAACCTCTCTCCTGCCAGAGTACTCCGAAGTCGTGTACAACTCCGAATGCGTAACGTGAATCTGTATATATGTTTACTTTCAGGTTCTTGGCACGTATGCAGGCTTGGGTCAGAGCAACTAGCTCTGCTGCTTGAGCAGACAGGGTGTCAATACGATGTGTTTCAATAACTTCGGTTTCAGTAGTCACTGCATACGCGGCTACTAGTTCTCCTGTACTAGTTCTCATACATGAACCATCCACATAAAGTGTCAGGTCGGGGTTAGGTAATGCAATGTCTGTCAGGTCTTGTCTTGGCTTAGTCATAGTATTAATGACTTCCACACAGTCATGTGTGGCAGGATTTGAAGTAACTGATGGTAACAGGGTAGCAGGATTTAGAACGTTGCAGCGTCTGATTTCTATGTGTGGCTGGAACAGTGTCAGTTCATAACCTGTTAAACGTGCAATGGTCAAGTGCTGTGTCTGTGTTCGGTTTAAAAGAACTTCCACGGAATGTGGAACTTGTACTGTCAGGGAGTGTCCTAATACTATGGAATCACTTTGTCTGATTGCTAAAGCTGTAGCTGCAACTGACTTGAGGCACGCAGGCAGAGCCTGGGCTACTGGATCTAATGTGCTCGAAAAATAAGCACAGGGCTTGTACTGTCCTGCTTGATCTTGTGTGAGAACAGATAATGCAGTACCATCACGTTCTGTGACAAAAAGTGTAAAAGGCTTACTGTAGTTTGGTGTAGCTAGAACAGGTGCTTGGCATAAGGCTTTCTTTAATTCATTAAAACTAAGTGTATCTTCAGATGTCCAAGGGAGGACAGTCGATACGGCTGCCTCCTGTGTCGTTAACTGTATCAGTGGCTTTGCTAGAAATGCATACTGAGGAATCCATTGTCTGCAGTAAGAAGTAAGGCCGATAAAAGCACGTACCTCCTTCTGTGTCTTGGGCTGTGGAAGACTCGCTATTAACTGGATACGGTCTGGTGTCAACTGCCTACCCCACTTGGACAGTAAGTGGCCTAAGTAGATCACTTGCTGGACACAGAACTGGAGCTTCGAAGGGGACACCTTGTGCCCCATCTCGGCTAGGAAATACAGAACTGTAAGTGACGCTCGCTCGCAGTCACGTTCAGAACGGGCTGTGATCAGTAGATCATCGACATACTGGAGCAGGGCAGTGTCTGTTGGCATGTGAATGTTGTCTAGTTGTCTCTTAAGTGCTTGACTGTAAATACTAGGACTTTCTGTGAAACCTTGAGGAGCTCGTGTGAATTTATAGCTCCTTCCATTTAAACAAAAACCGAAAAGGTACTGGCTGTCTGGATGAATTGGAACACTGAAAAATGCATTCTTGAGGTCTATTACAGTAAAAAATGTAGCTTCAGAACCATAGCTGTCAATAGGGATGAAATATCTGGGACTACTGGATACTGAGGCATGATACATTTATTAAGTTCTCGAAGGTCAATCACTAATCGATATACTGGAGGTGCATTTGGATCAGTACGTTTCATGACTGGAATGATAGGAGAATTACATACATTGGAGTCAGTTTCTACAACCACTCCTTGAGCAATGAGCTCGTCAATAATTTTGGATAAGGCTGCTACAGCCTCAGGTGGCAATCTGTACTGTCTGATTCGTGGCAAGACTATACCTTGCTTGAGAGTCACACGATGGGGTGTAATTTGCATAAAACCTACATCAGTTGGACCTTGCGCCCATAAATGCTGCGGTACATTTGACAATCTTGGATCAAAATCACGTAATACATAGTGACCTTTAAAGTCTCTTAAAAACAATCGGACTCCTTCTGGAGAACAGCAAATAACTGCACCTAATTCTTTCAATGTTTTAATGCCTAACAAATTTTCTGGACATGATTTCGTAAGTAACAAATCAGTAGTTCGGGACAATGGACCAACTTCTAGAGTAACTGGCTTTGAAATCTCGTTTACAATAGGCTTTCCTGAAAATCCAAGGGAAACATTTCTAGAGCCTGAGAGCGGAGCCCCTGGAACCTCGTCATGACTGATAGTAGTCCTACTTGCCCCTGTATCAATCAAAAACTTTCTGTCTTTCCCTAATACTTGACTGTGTACATAGGGACCCTCTTGATCTACAGGTATCTCGATGAGAGGCAAGCCTACCTCCCTCTCTAGGCTGTTTCATGAATACTGTTGATACTCTGGATACTCTGTCTGAGCATACTGGTACATTTGCTGTGTAACATGCTGTGTTGCAGCGATAGGCTGCGGTGCTGGAACTGTCTGTTGTGCATTCTGCGGTGACTGAGAAGTCTGTGAGACTTGTTCTGGTCTAGGCGGACGTGGTCTTTCTTTAGTCTTACCAGTTGCTATGTTGTGTTTCAGAACTGCACACTCGTTTATAAAATGACCTGGCTGTTTACAATAATTGCATGTCCCTTTAACGGGAGCTGCAGGATGACTGGCTTGATTCGGACCCCTCTTCTGACTGTCTTGTGGAACAGATTGTGCAACTAGTACTTTCATTTTCGTGTCTTTCATACGTCTCCTTTCGTGTTCTTGCTCTTCCCTGATTCTATTCTGGTGATACTGGAGCATCTGGAGCATTTGTGACGGGGTACTAGCTTGCCAGGTACTTTCGACTTTCAAAACTCGATTTTTAACTTGTGGGCTTGAATTCTCGACTAGTTTAGTAACAAAAAGATGAGGGTATGACTCGCTACCTGTCTTCAAACCACTGTTGATAATGAAACATTTTTCGAATCTAGAATAAAAATCACTAATGTCTTCATCCTGTTTCTGTTTACATGCTGAGATTGCATCCCAATCTTCCTTTTTCGTGGCTAGTAATCTTGGCAAAACTTGTATCAATAACTCAGGTAATTCTTTACATTTATCTCCAAGACCGGTACCTGGTACACGTGCATTATCTTCAGCTTCTAGAGCTGTCCAATCAATCTTTTTCTCTCCCACCTCCCATTCTTTTTCCTTGAGTTTTTCATATATGCCCGCAGGCAACAGGACCTTTAACATTTTAATGATATCTGGATACGTGTATTCTCCCATACGGAGCATGTCTTTTAATTCACGGTGGAACCCTGCTGGATCTTTGTCGTGACAGGGAATTAATTTCTTCATCTCTAAGAGTTCCATCTTTGTGATAGGGGTGTAAACAAATACTCGTTGCATTTCACCATCCGGTGTCCTAACTGGGTGTACTTCTCGTAACGGATGCTGTCTATCTATGTAGAATGGTTTACTTTCTGGAGGTGAGACGTGAACAAAATGCGGGTTCAGAAACGTTCTATATTTGTGGCGCTGTTCTAGAATGACACTAATTAAATCGGTACCTAAACCTTTCCATCTATACTGGAGTAACTCGTTCAGAACATCATGTAACGGACCTGGATCAGAATGTTGTCCCTCATACAGTGTAATGAGGTGCTGGATCATATACATACCCACCAGTCGCTGCTCGGCTGGGGGCAGTTTCAGAAACATTTGTGCCACTATTTCATCTGGAAAAGTGGTAGAATCAGTAATCCATCGGACTGCTGATCGGGCTAATTCTTGTTCATGCATGGTACTAAGTTCACTATAACCGATTCGTGATTTCAGAATGTGATCGGTAGCTTGAAATACTTGCTCGAGAGAACCTTGTTCTGGTGCTGGAGGAGGAAAAACTTTCTTGTGTTCTAGGCGTGAATGTCGGTCGGGAAGTCTAATTCTACCTACATACGCTATTCTGGTGGGATTCTCGTCGTCTACCTCTTCAGTAGAAGAGTTGTCTTCTTTCTCGCTTACTTGTACTGCTTTTCGTTTCTCGTGTAACTTTATTATTTCCCTACGGATTTTCTTGTACATACTGTCTATACAGTAGTTGTGTCTTGTGTCTTCCCTCGGCTATGTGGTCACTCCACCTGGTCAGGACTTTCATTTCTTCCGGATCTTTATCCGGATAATCTTGTTCTTTTATCAAACAATTAATTAGAAACTTTAAAAGCATGAGCTGGATCTCGACTTTTCTTTGAGACATGGCCTCGCCAATACTTTCTGGATCTACTCCTGTACGGATGAAATGATATATTCTGTCTAGATATTCTTTCATATTCGGTAGGGTGTCCAAATATTCGGTCACCCGTCTTACACGCAATGAATACAGGACCATACCATCATCGCCTGGGACTGGATCATAACGGCATTCTGTAAGGGCTCGTTTGATATCTGCAACTGACTGATTTTTGGGCGACCGCTGTAACGCTCGGGCATGTAGCTCGAGTAATGTCACACGTCTGTGTTGCGGCGGGGTACAAGGAGGACTTCCCCCCCCCGCAGCTCCTAAACTGGAATCATCGACGGGTATCGTACGGGCTGGCAGAGTGACTGATGTAGCGGGTACTTGTACTGTGGGCTGGACCGGGGGTACCGTAACAGGTGCTGTAACGGGTGCCCCGGTGGCTGGAGGAACAGGAATTACATTATTTACAGGAGCTGGCGGAACAGGATTTGCATATTCTGGGACTGTGTCGTCCAAATAGGACGAGAGAAAAATATCAGCTGCGGTCGGTTTGTGACGTAGCTTAATCGGAACTAATGGCGGCGGAAAATTACATGGTGCTTCCGGGGTTGCTTTCGGCAAGCCCTCGGCAAGAAGAGGATACATACCCTTAATGAGGGCATTTCTCTGTCTGTCTGACTGTTCGGCTTTTACTCGTTCACCTATTTCGATTAATTCCCTTTCTTGGGCTCTTTCTGAGGATTCTCTACTTAATTCTGACTTTCTGATTTCTTTTTCGGTTCTTTTATGAGATTCTTTGCGCCATAACTCGATGGCATCTTTCTGGGACTGTCTGGATTTCTTTTTCCATAATGCTTCTTCTACTCGCATGATGCACTCGGCATCCCATGTGCCTGATACAGGCCATCTATATTTCTCTTCTAATTCCTTGGTGTAATCCACCCATAAGTCTAGATATAATATGGCACTTATGCCATGCTTATGATACATAAAATGACCTGGACTGTCCCTAGGCGGGACAGGAACTGCTTCCTCAAGCAGACCTTTTCTAGTTTTTAACTGACGTAATTTCGAGAACAGAGGCATAATTTAGACTGGAATCTGGACATAAATACAATACACGATAAACACAATAATAACTTTAAGAAAAACAAATCACTCATACCAAGACATTGAAAACACATGAAATAACATTTAAAATAACAGTTTGGACAGAATATTACCTGAAATACTGAAAACAGAACACATGAATTTCTCGAGAACAGAACTTACTAGAACAGAAACTTTACTAGAATGACTGGATGCACTGCTAAAACAGCACGAAACTTACCGGTCCCATAAAGAGACACGTCAGGACCCGCATCCACCTAGGTGGACACTTCGTGTTGGATCTGTGTACCCAAACCCACGGACCAGAGACAAATGAATTGACCCTGTCTAGATACTACCCCAGCAACGGTACTCACCGGGCAGCAAGAACGGAAGGCCTCGGACTGGACTGGACTGCTACGACGACGGACGGACGAACTTCGGACTTCAGTTACAGGTGGGCCTCCGGATACCTCGGACCTTGGACTCTCGGCTTGGGCTCTGGTCGGGACTCGCCGCGTTCCTCCACCGCCTCGTCTGGACGCTGGACCGCAACCTCCGTCTCCTCCGTGGGCCTGAGGGATACTTGAAGCAGAAATATCTGCACGTGCACGGTATGGTTCCGTCACGGCTGCAGAGGATCAGGGGGCCTGCGTGGCTTCTCCGGCGCGTGGGGAAAGGGCAAGTCCCTATTCGGGCGCCATTATGTGGTAAATAAATAATTAATTACCGGATCTATTTTTCGGGATACTCATATAAACAGATAGCTCAATAAATAAGAGTCAAGATTCGAGGTAGCTGGAGTGTACAGGCTTTAATCAGGCATAAAAGGACAGGAACAGGACAGCCTGCATGGGAATGGGATGGCAGCTGCCGGGGACAGGATCTGGGAATGGGCAAAAGGGTCACTTTTAATAACAGTGCACAATATTTATAGTTAAACAAATAGATTGCATTCAATACAGTAGGCGTAGCAGTAGGCGGAGTTTGTAGCAGTCGCGAAAGATAAGGCATAAAGTGGGTGTAACAAGAGGTGTGTACAGGGCGTATACATAGACATGTGATGCAAACGTAACAGAATATGTCACAAAAAAGGGGCGGAAACATGGAGGGGGCTACCTGAGCAGCTGGGACCTCTAACCTAGTGGTGCGCGTAAACTGGCAATGACGTGTTACCAGGGAGAACTGGGGGCTATGACTTCTGCACTAGAAGAGGAGACGAAAGTCTGGAGGGTCAGAGCGACATGTACCTAGGCATATCTAGTATCTGGTGTTTATAGTACATGTTGATAGAATCCAAAAGTTATCAGGGTAAAGGCTAACAGACATTAAGACTGGTGCATGCATTATTCTACATGTAGTACGTGTGCTAGGAATATTCTATGAATATGAATACAGTATTTCTCTTACATGGAGACATAAAGGCTAGACCATGACGGAAACTATTGATGCGATTCAGTAGCTTAGGAATGCAGAGAAGGAGGGCTGGACTGATAACTAGAATCATAACATACTCTTGGCAGACTGGGAGGCAGAGCCAGGCCGAGCCGGGCACTGCGAGGCATGAAAGTAAGTGAAAGGTCAGGGATACAGGTGGGGGCTGTATCGCTCCTTGGAGAGTGTTCAGGAGACAGGAGCTGAATCTGAGTCCGGGCCCTTTTGAGGCCTAGAAACGGGGACAATTCAATGAATTAACGTGCACACTGTAAAACGTGGCAACGTAGCTTTACATAGGCCTGATATTCGTTATATTCACGAAAACTGGAAACTGGCATACTAGAGATGGACACAACTGTAATTGCGTCTTTAATCGATCAGAGGGGAATACATGCATATCGATCATGCACATATGACATAACATGGGGAACACGTAGGCACATATGACATGGCAAAATTTACTTTTCCACAGAACCGTACCATATAAACAACTACGCATTTTTGTTACCCAGAACGCTGATCTTGCTAATAATACTGTGGCCTCATCCTACAAACGTTATTATGGTCTTGTCTTAAGCCTGCATATATATATTTACATAAAGTATACTATTTTTATATAAATTAAGAGACTGGTGTCCTTTTGTGGTGGGTCATTTGATTACTGTGTATAGTCATAAATGCTTAACTACTAACGCCCTGAAGATTAGACTTGTCTGCTCGCGCAACACTGCCTAGATGGTGAGCAGGGGTTATTTTGAGGAGTTAGGGCCAGATGTATCAAGATACACTTTTGTGATTCTCAAATAGCGATTTTTAAGGAATCGCTATTTGAGAATTGCAAAATGGTATGTATGTAGAAATTCGCTATTTTTTAGCGATTTCTTAAAATTCCTTAATTGCGATTAGCAAATTACTAATCGCAATTAAGGAATAATTTCCCATTCATTTCTATGGGCCTGGATGCCCATAGGAATGAATGTGAAATTATTCTCAATTTGCGATTCGCAATTTGCTAATCGCAAATTGAGAATAATTTCAAGGGTGCAGGGGTGTCCAAAGGACACCCTGTTGCACCCCTGAAATAAGCATGGGTGCACATGTGGTGCACATACATGCCCTAAGGGCATGTATGTGCATCACATGGCACTTTGAAAAATGCAAAAATGTGCATTTTTCAAGGAATTCGCAAATTACCACCAACTTGAAGTTGGTGGTAATTTGCGATTCCTTAGGCACAATTAGCACATTTTTTTTGCTTCATACATTGCATTTAAGGAATCGCAAATTTTGCGATTCCTTAAATGCAATCGCCAAATAAGGAATCGCAAATTTGCGATTCCTTATTTTGCACTGAAATTTGCTACATACATACCATTTTGCTCAAATGAGTTCGCAAACGTGCGAATTTCGGCGTTTGCGAACCATTTGAGCTTCATACTTCTGGCCCTAAGTCCCTTGCCCTGACTAGAGGAGAGGGTCCTTGTTTGTCACAAGTACATACCTGTGCCAACCAGAGACCCCCAATTCTAACATTGGTGGCAGCGGTGAGGATTTCGAATTTGCATTTATGATACATGTACAGTGATTATCCAACGCCACGTTGTGAGTTCAGATCAATAACGCAGCCACATACTTTTGATTTTTATTTTGCTGGAAATCGCCATGTGTTTTTGAAAAGTCATGCCTGTGTCAGTGAGAATGGAAAAGGCAGCATCCAATTCATGTATTGACTGTTATTGGGAGAAACTAGAAAACTACACCAACAAACAGCTCAGGAGCTTCTGCAAAATTTTTTAATTTCCATGACCGAACTCTCCATTTGGGAGCAGTTCCAAAAGGCGCTGAGGGCCTGGGTCGAGGCAAGGAATGCCCCTGGAAATGAGAGGGAATTTGAGGATGGAGAACAGCAGCTGGAGGGGCCACTGGGTCAAGGAGGGAGGGGTGCAACCTCCCCGTTGGGTAGCAGTGTTTCTGCCCGATGTCTGTCGCCAGAGGAGTTGGCAGACAGGAAGGAGACCAGGTAACACGAAATGGAGATAGCAAAACTTGAAATAAATGGGCAACTGGAGCTAGAAGCTAGGAAATTAACCCTGGGAGAAAAGAAAATGCAGCGTAAGCATGACTTATTAATGAGGAAACTTGATTTGGAGCTTGAAGCCAGGAGGGCTTCAGCCCAGCAACAAGAAATATGTGTAGCTCAGACGTTGAGCTTTGCTGAGTTGGAGGTGGAGTCCAGCTCAGATGGTGGCTGCAACATTCAGTTATCTAGTGCTGGGAGAGTAGTACACACCCCCAGAGATGTGGCACCTGACTTGGAGGGGGTTAACATACACCAGGAGGTTCAAGGACATGAGGTAGCTCCAGTAGTGCGCAGTGTTCCTGAAGGGAATAGGGTAACTCGCGTAGGGGTTCATGGTCCTAGTAGTGGGAGGGACACTCTACTGACTCTAGATGAGAGGTGCAGGGAGAGGGGATCCCCCAAAGTTGAGGTCCTGGAATGTGAGTATGGAGACCGCCCAGAAGAGTGTGGGTTGTGGGACAGAGGCAGTCAGATACTGCCTTGCCAATCACAGGAGAGTGGTGTGGAGTATGCGTGTGAGGCACTGGATGGTGAGGTGAAGGATAGTTTGGTTGACCCTTGTAGGGGGCTGTGTGATCCAATTCTGGGAGAACATATTTTAAGTCCCTGTTTTCCAGAGCTATGCCAGCACCTGTTTGAGAGTGAGTCCTCTGACCCCAGGGAGCTCACATTGGACGCTGGCCCTTTGGTGGATTCCAGAGGGTCTAAAGAAGCATTGGGGAGTGATTCCAACAAGGGTGGCTCAAGTACCTTCCAGTCCTGTGTGATGGAAGAGGTTCAGTGTCGCCCAGCTAGGTCTCAGTGTAGTGGGAGGGGTGTAGGGGCTCGCGACCCGTCTCAAAGGAGGAGGAGTGAGTGTGGGTTCTGTCCCAAGGTACCCGAAACCCAGTCTCAGGGCCTGGATGATTTCTTAAGGGAACATCAGGTCGGGGGCCTAGGCTGTACTTGTAGGCCATTTGAGGAGGATCTCCCCGTATCTAGAGAACGTGGAGACTCTGTAAGCAGAGCTCCAGTAGTTCTGGTGTCTGACAGTGCCACTCCAGTTGGGAGAGTGCAGAAGTCCAGATGGAGGGGTGAGAGGGGGAAAGAGTCCCCAGTGGAAGAACCAGTGGGTCAGAGGCCAGCCGGAAGGGCTGCGTTCCCAGGGAATGGCCATGGTGACACCACTTCTGTCCTGGGGGATCTTCACGCACTGTCAGATGGACAGGGGACGGGAGATCTGCGCCAGGCAGACTGTCACACAACACAGGAGTTATGTGTTACCCTCAGGGGGGGGCATGCATGCTCCCAAGGAAGTCCTGGTGCGCCAGGCAAGTGTTCAACTGCAGGGTTGTGTCCTAGAGTTGGGAAGCCAGGTACAGGGGTCACCTGACCTGGAGGGAGGGACCACTGTAATCAGTATCCTGACCAAAATAGCTTCTGGGAATACCACTCCAAGTGGGAGGATACAGCCATCTGGAAGGGCGTGCAGAGGGAGGGAGTCCTCTCCTCTGGCCCCGGTTCAACTAGAGGGTTTAGACCCTGGGTTTAAGGACCAGGTGCAGGGTGTCTCCCCTGACCTGGTACCCCAGTTGCAGGATAGCACCCCTGAACTGGTGGGCAAATTGTGCAGGTCACCTGCCACAGGTGCCCTGACAATTCTGGAAGGGGGTACCTCTCCAGGTGGGAGGATACAGAGCCCCAAGGAGGAGGACCGGGTGTGGGTGAGCCCACCTCAGTCTCTGGTCCAGCCGCCCAGTACAGGATTGGGGCTGGTGGGTCAGTGCCAGGCTGTCACACCTGACCTGACAGGAGGGAGAGCGGACAAAGGGTGCCAAGCACCTGGGGCTACTGCCCCCAGCTCTCTAACGCCACAGAGGCTTGGGAGCCCTGAGAGGCATATGGCCTGGGTCGCATCCCTGACTACTATCAGTGGCCACTGTAACTTGCTGTCTGTCTGTTGGGACACACCTGTGAGCAAGTTAAGGTTAGATGCTGCACAGGTGGTGTCCACAGGTGAAGAGAAGGGTTCCCCATGGATTGGCTTGGTGGACCCTGAGAGTATGAACAGAGGATTTGATATGGGTTCAGATTGGCATAGAACTGTAATGTGCCCCTGCTGTTGCGGGCCAGGTCCATGTTCTATCGCCCTAAGCAGGAGAGCCCATCACGGTAGTGATTGGTCTACCCTGCGTTTTGGCTGGAAGGGGGTTGTGTTGGACTTGGCCCTCTCTGCAGGGTCATCCCTGAACGTTTTGCCTTCCTCCAATATTTTTGTTGGTTGAATGACTCTGGGCACTTTACCACTGCTGACCAGTGCTAAAGTGCATATGCACTCCCTATGTAAAATGTATAGGTGATTTATTGGCTTATTTGGTTTACTGTCAGACCCCAGTAAAGTGCACCAGGAGTGCCTGGGCTTGTAAATACAAATGCTGCTAGTGGGCCTGCAGCACTGCTTTTGCCACCCACAGAAGCAGCCTTTTAAAATGTGTCTAAAGTCTGCTATTGCAGAACCTGTGTGCAGTCTGGTACTGTCATGCTGACTGGGCAAGAAATCCTTCCCTTAACTTCATATTAGTCACCCCTATGGTAGGCCCAAGGGCAGGGTGCATTGCAGGCATAAGGTAGGACAAGCCCTGATGTGTGTGGCATGTCCTAATAGTGAATTACAGCCATTTTCGTTTTTCACTATTGTAAGGCTACCTGTTCTCTTAGGCCAGAATGGGCTGCTGGAATTATTACACCCTATAATCCCAGCAGGCTCAGGGAACATGGTAGAAAGTCAAGTTTAGTATGCCTGAACTCAGAATAATAAAATACATCTTTTAGTAAAGTTTATTTTAATATCCGGTGTTTGCAAATACTACTTTTAGAAAGTTAGTATTTGCTTGACTAACCATTTCAGCACGCCTCTGCTAGGATGTGTATCTGCTGTCTGGGTTCTGTGAGTGACAGGGCTGGGGGATTCCAGGAGACAGGCTGGGGATGACAGGTGGTGAATAGAGAGATTACACCAGGATGGGTGGAGGGAGTGCCCCTTGACTCTGAATAGGGCTGTGCTCTGCCACCTCAATGCTGGCTCCGCCCCATGGGGTACGACTGATGTCTCTGCCCAGCACCTTGTGAAGAGAGAGGGGAAGACTGTCAACAGAGTACTCCTGGACTGTACTTTTCACCACAATACTGGCTCCACCTCCTGTGGAGCGTCTGCTGTCCCTGCCCTGCTCACTGAAAGAAAAACCAGAGCTGCCCAAAACAAAGTGCTCAGGAACTGGACTGGATTAGGCAAAGCCCCCCTGGCCTGAAAGAGCAAAGGATTTTGTGTATAAAAGTAGGAGCCCTGCCCCTAAGAAATCAGATCCTGTTTTGATCACGAAGAACCTCTGCCCGACTACAAGGACTTGGAGAAGCTGAAGGAGGAAGACTGTCCCTGACCTGGGGGACTGGCCTGCAGTTGGTGCCTTGCTAAAGAAAGGAGAGGAAAAGACTAGGAAAGACTTTGCAGAACTTGTGCTTGAAACAATCTCCAAGGGCTTGGAACTGAGCTTGCCCCCCTGAAAGGAGTCCCAGGAACATTGGACTCCTTCTACCTTCTTCAAAGACCGCCGGATATTGCCCGTGATTTGCATGCTGCCCGAGCAGCGATCCAAGTGTGACTCACACCCCTGTTCGCTTCAAAGTACGTGCCTGGCCGCCCCGCTCTCCGTGCCCCTCAGCTCTCAACTTGAGCCGTCGCTCGCACTGTTTGCCAGGGCCGCCCGCACCTCGTTTCCTCCCTCCCCCTTCTGTTGTGAGCTGAACTGACTTTGCCTCGCTCCGGCCGCTGAGGAAAAGCTTGGAGCGCACCGCACGATCAAGTACGGTCCGTACGCCGCAGCGTACCAACCACCGTGCGCCTCGCTCCTCCAGTCCCCCGGCAGCGCCGCACTTCCAGAGCCCGGCCCGTACGTTTGCCATGTACCGGCCGCCTCGTGCCGCACTGTGCCCCTCACAGAGGTATCCTCGCCGAAGAAGGTACGGCTTGAACGCCGCTAGGAGCAACAAACGCTTTCACCCCCCCGGGCCAACCGCCCCGATCTCTGTGGCCTCTCCTGCTCACCGCCTGGCTGGAACTGCCGCACTGAGCCGGAGCCGCATCATCAGGGGACCCGACACGCCTGGACTGCCTTCGCCTCCTGCTGAAGCCTCGTCCGAGCCGGACCTCCCAAGAAGGTACGGTAGCACGCCTCACACACCCGCAGCATCTGCCTCGGACCAGAGTGTCCGCCGGGCCGGTGCCACTGCTTAGACATTCCTTTTATCACCGGGTGAATGCGACCAAGGGTGCAAACCGTACCAGATAAAGAACTACGCATTTTTGTTACCCAGAACGCCGATTTATTTATTTATTTATTTATGGGTTTGTAATGCGCCGGAATCACACCCGGAGGTGTATCTCCGCACAATGCTGTAAGAGGAGAGTGCGATGAAATGAGGCGCATGATGATCTTGCTAATAATACTGTGGCCTCATCCTACAAACGTTATTATGGTCTTGTCTTAAGCCTGCATATATATATATTTACATAAAGTATACTATTTTTATATAAATTCATAGACGGGTGTCCTTTTGTGGTGGGTCATTTGATTACTGTGTATAGTCATAAATGCTTAACTACTAATGCCCTGAAGATTAGCCTTCTCTGCTAGCGCCACACTGCCTAGAGGGTAAGCAGGGGTTTTCAGGAGTAAGTCTCTTGCCCTGACTAGAGGAGAGGGTCCCTGTTTGTCACAAGTGCATACCTGTGCCAACCAGAGACCCCCAATTCTAACAGCCTGGCTTCGACGGAGACTTCTGTCTCGACATCGAAAGAGGTGTGCTGTGCCTCGACGTCAAACAGTGGCGGATCCTCCATGGGGGCCTTTGGGCACCGCCCCGCTGCTTTCTCGCCATGCGAGAAGGCAGAAACAAATAGTAGAGAACTGCCATTTGTGTCTGTCTTCTCGCACGGCGAGAAAGCAGAAGTTCCTGCTTGAGAGAGTGGGGGGGTTACTCAAGGGCAGGGGTAGTGGCTTTCCCCACTGTTGTTAATACTGTCTGTTTGGGCAGTATTAACTGTATTAATAACAGCGGGCAAGCCGCTCCCCCCTGCCCTCGAGTAACCCCTCCCACTCTCCCTGTTCTCTGTATGCTGCAGCATACAGAGAAATGACGTGGTGTTGGGGCAGCCGGCCGAACCAATCACAGCGCTGTGCTGTGGTAGAGGGGAGGGAGGCTGCCTGGCTTCCTGTGTGGCGATGAATTCAAGAACAGGACGGCGGGAGTCGGGACGTCTGGAGTCGGAACTAACTTGAAGATGGGAAGGTACGGTAAGTTAAGTTTATTGACTTTAATTGTTTTATTATTTTATTTAAAATTATCCAGATTACCCCCCATCCCTCCCATCCACAGCGCGACAACACCATTTCCACCCCCCCCCACCCGTATTGCCGGTCGCGACTGCGTTTGGCCCTTTCCATTTCTAACATCCTTTTTCGTTTCTCTGTGACTGTGAGGATTTTTTTC
Organism: Lissotriton helveticus; assembly: GCF_964261635.1. Taxonomy (NCBI): domain Eukaryota; kingdom Metazoa; phylum Chordata; class Amphibia; order Caudata; family Salamandridae; genus Lissotriton; species Lissotriton helveticus. The sequence goes on along the minus strand of NC_136067.1, from coordinate 31,964,656 downwards.
TGTCGGATGTTATCGTTAGAGAGTTGCGATTAGCAGTGCTTGTAAAATGCCATTGCTATGCCCGCATGATTGAGGTCTTCGGAGGTAAAGCATGTGAGGGACGCTTAACTCTGGGCATGTTGTTACACAGAATTAGTGCATGTCTCGTTGCGCACGAGGTCATCTGACTGTCCCCATTGACGATAGATGGAGCGCACATGCATGCGTAATATATTTTCCTTGCCCCTTGAGGAGAAATTGCTGCAGTTACTAAAATTAAGGTTGAAATGTCATCTTCCAGTTATTTTGCATTGATCACCTGTAATATGTAAGGGTGTTTTTTATTATATTTTATATAAATAAATTGAAGCACAGTGTCATCTTGGTTGGACTGGTTTGCAAATCCACATGTTCAGAAACACTAGGTTTAGTTCGAAGCATCATTGGAGTTCTAAAGCATGCATGTTCCTGTGAATGCAGTCAAGTCATTTCCGAAATGTCTGTGTGCACGTTTTCTCCCATTTTGCTCAGCTGGTTGTGGGGCACTTTGCTCTTAGTTACGCCTGTGCTTAGATCAAAACGGTTTAGGTTTTCACTGATATTTAGTCCAACCCGTGAGAGCCTTACTGGCAGGGACTGAGGGACATGTAATAAACACGATCATTACGATGTTGCAGACTCATCTGTAATCACGGGTCAGTCTCTCTGAGCCTCTCTCTAATATATTTTCCGTGTAGATTTAAATGCTCCGGCACGTTAGGATAATGAGTCGGGCCCCATGGGGATTGAAAACGAGCGTTTAGTAGCAGAGGATGCTGGATTATGTCCCTTGCCTGCAGGAGCTTCCCATTTGTGTGCCCATCTTGCTCTTGTGCACCCACAATTACAGCAATGTTATTTCCTCCTGTCACTAATGGGAATAAAGTACTACATTATAGACACTGACCCCAGTCATCCAACGCACTGAATCACTCGGATGCCAGTCAACCACTCATCCAAAACTTTTACGCCCGCCCACTTTCGAATGTCACCAGCCGCCACTGACGACAAAGATCTCTGGACTCCACAAAGACCTGCACCTCTACGTTGATCGCCGATGATGAGGCAACGATGGAGTAATGTGCCTCGACGTCGATCACCGATGATGCGACGACGGAGTGATGTGCCTCGACGTCCATCACCTAGCCAGCGTCGACGGAGATTTGCCTCTCGACGCTGAACGGTGCCTTGTTGACGTCAGCGGAGGACCTGTTACCTTCGTCGACGATGATTTCGTTGTCGATGTTTGATCATGCGTGGCATCACCGAAGTCTTCGCTGCTGATTTCTTCGTCGTTGGCAGCTTTGACATTGATCCCGACACCGACGGAGAACAGGTTGGGACTTTTCCTCTCGACGTCGACCGACTTCTCTTCTTTTGCTGCCTCACAGGAGACCTACCTCTTTCAAAGAGGCCATAAAGTAGAATCATCTCCCTGTCCTTGATGTTCCTTCTCTTACAATGATGGCAGTTGTTAGAAGAGTGAGACTGAGAGAGCCAGAGAATACACACAGGGTGTGTATCTGATCTGGCCTTTTTTTGCCACAGGCAGGGCAAGTGTCAAATAAAGAAGGCATTTCTGAAGAAAATAAACCTTTTTTGGGACTCAAAAAAGGTGTCCCTTTCAATCTAAGGCAAAAAGATGTCGAGTGAAAGCAGAAAAACTAGAATTTTATGAGGTATTTTTTGACAGAAAGTCAAAAAAGGAAGAGCTGAAAATCCAGGATCCTGACTGAAGGAGCCGGAAAGAACAACTGACCTAACTGTCACCCCTGAGGCATGATGGGAAGCTAGGGGTCATGGCTGTCTTAAAGGCACGGTGGCAGTTTTTTGTGTTTAAATGCTTTCATTTTCTATGCTATTGGTTTACAATGTAGCCTGCAGGCTAACAATGTCTACTTTATTTGCAGTTTACTCTTCATGAGTTTTACTCATTAAAAAACAGAGTTCAAGTGCTACTTGCGGTGGGTGTTCCCATGCAACAACCATGAATTGTGGTGCTTCCCCAAACTTACAAGACCATGTAAACCTGAGAATGCGCAAAAACCTTACACCTTCTGAGGGGAGGTGTAACAAGGAGAAATAACTTTATTTCTCCTTGTTTATTCCTCTTTCTATGTTTACTGCATTCTGCAGCACACATAGAAGAACAAGCCTCAATGGATTGTTTCTGTGCAGGCAGGTACCCCTGCCTGCACTGAAACAATGCTGCAGACAACACAGGCAACCTTGCACTATGGTGCAAAGGGGCCTGCTTTGGCGTTAGGCAGTGAAATGGCACCAGTGCAGGAAGGAAGGACGGGAATGCACTGTATTAGATAAATACAGTGCAATCCTGACCTTTCACTTTAAGGTAGGGCAGTGCAGCAAGGTGACTTGGGTGAGTTGCCCTACGCCAAATCCCCGTTAATGAGGCACTTTGTACGTCCAGTTTATTTTCTATCCACATCATCTCCATTACAGGAGGATCTGTTCACCCTGGCTCTTCATAATACCCTGCCAATGTGTGGAAAGAACAGCTGCCTTCAGGAAAGTGCAAGCATTATTGTGACATTTGAAGTTTCCGGTCAAGATTTGCATGTTTTGCACTGTCACTTTATTCTGGTTACACACTCTGCAATGGGGTGGCATTACAAGCCCCGCCTGGCACCGGCCACTTTATTAATGGTTGGTGTTGGAAATGGGATCCCCGGCTGGCCAGGGCTTTCGCCAAAGTCAGTCAGAGACCACCACACCCAAGTCAGGGCAAGGGAGTTACACGCCAAGATAACCCCTACTCACCCTCTAGGTAACGTGGCGCGAGCAGCTAGGCTAAACTTGGAGGCGATGTAGGCTAAGTATTTGCGCACGCACCCCAGCAACAACAACCAAAGGCCCACCACCAAGGAAACTCCACACAAGGTTATATAAAAAATAGCCTTTGTATTACACCAAAACACATTAGATAAAACACACACTTTACAATGTGCCTGAGGCACGGGCAGAATTTACAGGGGATATGTACAAGACAGGGCCACCTGGACCACTGTCAGGAATCAGAAGTAGCACTTTCAGAAATAGCACTTAGTACATAGAATATAGCACAAAATAGCACACAATATAACAATAGAGCGCACAACCAGTAATTACTGGTAACCAGGATCTCACTAGCACCACCTGTACTAGGGAGAAAACAACCACCTATGTATTACAATACCTGTAGGGGTGTAAGAGGAAAACACATGATGCAATGCATAACATTCATTCAGAGGTGTAAAGGCACATGACGCATAAACAATACATTCAGAGGTGCATAGAAAGTACAATTGCGCCAAACTCACGTAAGTCACCACCTGTGACTGTCCCTGTGTCCCAAGTGTCAGGGCCTAAACGTGGCAGTTGCCCACAAAGTGCTGGGCAACTGGCGCAACAATGTTTGAGCCTGCCAGGGCTCAAGAACAACAATGGGGCCAATGTGGGAGCCTCGCTGGGCTCTCAAGACACTGGTGGGGCGAAAGGAAATGCCCCCTGGAGCCTCCTCTGGGCTCTAAACACACATGGCACCCAAAGAGCCTCACTGGGCTCTAAACACATGGACTGCCCCTGAGCCTCTCTGGGCTCCTTAACACTGGGGCGCCTTGAGCCTCTCAGGGCTCGTGAAATAATTGCCCCCTTGAGCCTCGCAGGCTCTGAACACTGGGGGGGGGGGGGGGCGCGGGCACCGACAATGTGCCCCGACAAGGTAGAGCCTCTCTGGCTCTAAACAACTGTGGCAAGCTTTGTTGGAGTCCCCCCTCCTGGGGACTCGAGCACAATCCTGCCCCCTGAGCCTCTCTGGGCTCCAAGTAAATCAAACTGCCCCCCTAGAGCCTCTCTGGACTCTTAACTCAGAAGGGTGCAGCCTCACTGGGCTGTTGGGGTCCCTCACGAATGACCCGGGAACACTGGGGGAGCCTTGAGCCTCTCACTAGGCTTCGTTGGAGTCCCCCTCCTGGGGACTCGGGAATCACTTGAGGCCCCCCGGGCCTCTCAGCACAAGTGACGCGCGCCGAAGGGGAGGGGCGGGCACTCACCGGTCTCTGGCGGCTGCCGCTCCTCTGCTTCGGGCGGCTCTGCACGGGAGCTCCCGCTCCTCGGGGGCTCCCTCCACACTTCTCCCTCCCTCTCCTGGGCTCTCCCTCGCTTAGGGAGCCTGGGAGGGGAGACAAGAAAAGACGCCGGCTTCCGTCCTCACCGGAGCGCGGGGTGGCCTCCCGTCCGCTTCCGGTTGCTTCTCTGTCCTGCCCCCGGCCTGCCTGACTTCCGGGTCGCGGCTGTGGGGGCGGGACTTCTGCCGGGCCGCGCTCGGATTGGCCGGCCGGCAGGGGCACTTCCGGGTTGTCGCGGGCAGCGCGGCGGCCCGTCTCCGGCACTTCTAGGCGGGGGCTCAGTAAACCGAGGGCTCCCTCGAGTTTAAGAATAACACCGGCTGAAACAATAAAGCGCCCCGAGGCGCTGGCAGGAAATAGGGCGCGCTCTCAGCGCTAGGGGGCAAATCTAGCACCGCAAATCAAGGGAAGCGCTCCCAGGCGCTCGGATGGAAATCCTCAGCGCTCCTAGCGCTAGCAATAATCCCAGCGCTTCCAGGTGCCCTCAGCAGGGCGGGATCACAGGGAAAGTTCCTTGTGGAATGTAGGGGGGGCAAGGCTGGGCCCAGAGCCAGCACACTGGGTCTCCAGGCAGGGAGACACCCCAAGTGGCGGTCCTCTGGCCCAGCAGCAGCAGCAGCCCCCTCAGGATCCTGGAAGAGAACAACATCTGTGGGGACACAGCCCCATTTTTATACAGTGCATTCCTTTGTTCAAGGGTGTAGAGTGGGGGCGGAACCAGTCGCAGTTGGTTCTTGAGTACTCTGTTTACCTCAACCACCCTCTCTATTCACTGGCAGGGCTTGGGTCATTAGACACACCACAGGGGGGCGGAGCCAGCATTGTGTGGGGAAAACCCAGCCCATCCAGGACACAGGTACACTCCTCCCACACATCACTCATGCTAATCTCCCACTCACCACCGGGCAGACCCATCCAGACTTCCTGGAGCCTGGCATGCCAGCCAGCTCCAGCCAATCACACGCCAGCACCCTCACAGCACACGTACAGCCATGTCTAGAAATGGCGCTTCGCTACTAGACACATACATGCTGCATACACCATCTCGCAGCATTCACTCTCACGAGTTCACACATACCAGACTCAAGCCTGTACACCCCACGCATCAGGAACTACCAGGGACACATACATTCCCCATGCATTCCTATGGGCGGGCAGGCCTAGCTCAGCACATGCACTCAGAGTGCGCACGCACTTTCCACTGGGACACAGTGAAAGTGCGCAGAATCCCAAAATCACCATCTCCAGGTCACCATTTCAAGCAAAAAGTCTAGGGGTGAACCTGCCCTAAGGGCCAAAGTCCAACAGTTGGTCAGATGCTGAAACTGGTATTGCACTGTCACTTTATTGTCCAATTTTCTCTTTTACTGTGGTGTATTTATATTGAGTCTGGAAAGTCGAGATTATGTGAATATGCTGAGTCAGGGCTCCAGGTCCAAGAATGTTAGTCATGTGTTGTAGTCAGTCATTAGCCAGTTCGATGCATTTTGAACAGGCTGTTATTTGCCTGGCTGTATCTTTGTTCCTATTGTTTCTGCACTGTGTCTTTATTGCCCAATACTCTAAGAGTGGGGAATCTGTGGGAATAAGTACCTCACGAACGAGTTTGCAAATCGAGAATTCTAAATTCACAAAACATTTTGGATTAGGATAAGTCGTGGCTTTGGGGCGATGAATTGATATTTAATGTATGAAATTGTGGGTGTGCCTAATGTCTGGATAATTGTTTGTACAGTAGTCCAAGCAACCAATTAAATAAATAAAAAGATCTGCGTCCATCCATTCTACTCTGAGCAAATGGCTGAACTGACTTATTATTTTGATTGACAAGAAGGAGTCTCAGTCCTTCCCAGGTGCAGTTCAGGGAAGATGGACATGGGGCATTTCTGTTTCCTGGCCGATGTTAAGTGAAGGGAAGCGTCTGTCTTGTTTTCGTCTGTCAGATTCCTTTTGACAGTGGTGAGTTTTTGGATACCGAGGCAGTAGCCTCATTACTCCACATTCGTTTCGGATTTTTTAGTCACTGTTTAGGTTGTCTTATTGATGTGTGACACTTTGTCACAGTTTAGTGTAGGGAAGTTTGGCGACTTCCTCTATATACAGTCCAGGCAGGAAGAGGAGGTCAGCCATGTTTGTAGTTCATTAGCTTAAGTATGAAAACCAGTCTTGTAGGAGGAGAAGGCATCTCACCCAGCAAGGACTGAGACGGGAAGACCTGAGCTTGGAGTAATGACGGTGCCTGCCAAAGAACCAATGGGGTTGTGTTAGCTTTCCATCTAGCCCACCCAACCTCTGGTTATTATATCTGGTTTCTCTCTAGACCCAACCTACCCCACCTGTCAGCAGTATAAGTGTACGTTAGAGAGAAGACTGCATAGGGGCCAAACAAATGTACAGGTAAAGGTATGTTAGTAGGGTTTCACCTGGCTGCAGGCACACGGATCTCAGCCGGAGAGCCCTGGACGCCTCTGGACAAAGTAACAAGAATCCATCTCACACTTGCAGGGTTCAAACGGATCTCTGCAGCAGATACACTCACCCCATCAACTATTGTACCTGGCATGGGATCTGTGAGCCACGGGGTCAAATCGACCTCTGCCGTAGGTGCAAAAATCCGAGAGCTATCCCAGTGATCAGTGCAAAACATGTGGCGTACAAGTTTATCTCCGCAGCCGGCGCATTAACCTCCTTGTGCTACTTTGTGTTGATTGGAGACTGACCCTCAGATTATATACAGCAAACAAATGATGGACGGAAGACTGACAATGCAAACATTCTCCACCAGTCAAAAGATCTGGGTTAAATCCATCGTTCTTTTGCCCACTACGCCACCCCAGTTTGGACCCAGCCATATGCAAATCAGTCTGACCCTGTGCCCCATGGCAACAGTTCAGACCAAACTGTCAGGCCAGGTCCTCCCTGGACCGGAAACAAGCATCCTGGGACCGGTTTCAGGGTATGTCACCCTTCTTCAGCCAGGCTAGCTTGAATCCAGTGGCACAGTGAGCAAGGGACCCACGTCTGGGCATACCCATCTCCAGGGCACAAGTCGTAAAAAAAGAAGTGGGGGGACGCTGTCACCGGAAGTGACGTCATGTCAGGGAGTGACGTCACTAAAGGTGCCAAGCTCCTAGTCCCAGAGAGGCCATAGAGTGAAGTCCAGCTGTTTGGCAAGGGGGACGGTGTCCCCCGGGTAAAATAAGTGGGGGGACGCCGTCCACCCGCGTGGTACCCCGACTCTTAGGGTGAAAAGTGTTACAGCAAACAAACGATGTACGGAATGCTGATAATGCAAACATTCTCCACCAGTCAAAAGATCTGGGTAAAATCTATGCCACTGGAATCAAGCTATCCTGGCTGATGAGGGATGAAAGCCCGAAACCGGTCCTAGGATGCTTGTTTCCAGTCCACTGAGGACCTGACCTGGCAGTTCGGGCTGGACTGTTCCCATTGGGTGCTGGGTCAAGACTGATTTGCATATGGCTGGGTCCAAACTGGAACGTCATGGTGAGCAAAAAAACGATGGATTTAGGCCCAGATCTCTGTACTGGGGTGAATGTATGACATTGTTCTTCATTCTGTCCATCAATTGTTCTTTTTGCACTCGGATCATATATGCAGCATTTGAATGAACCCCCTGAGCTATTTTATTAGGAATGAACATCGTGGTGGGCGCTACAGTGCCATGATTCTGTATGGACAGACAGGAAAGAGCTTCCCTGCATTACTAGTAATCAATATGGTAAGGGATGCAGCAGGTGCAGCACCCGAGGTGCTGCAGTGTCAGTACTTTGCTCAGAGTATCCGGGGAGGAGGGGCCACCCTCAGCCCCTGCACTGCACACACAGATCTCTACAGCAGGCGCACCGACCCCCTGCGCCCTCTCACCAGAAACGAGTGAGGTGATGGGTACAGCAGGTCCTGCAGTGTCAAGTGATTTCCTGGCAGAGTCCAGGGAGGGGCCGCCTCCGTCACTGCACTGCACCCACGGGGGTCTCTGCAGCAGGCGCGCAGACCTTCTGAGCTGTCACTGATGATGAGTGACGTCAGGGATGCTGTGAAGCCGTGTGCAGCAGGTGCTGCAGTGTTATTGTTTTGCTGGAGGGTCCAGGGAGGGGCCGCCCCGTCACTGCACTGCACCCACGGGGGTCTCTGCTGCAGGCGCGCAGACCCCCTGAGCTGTCACTGATCATGAGTGACGTCAGGGATGCTGTGAAGCCGTGTGCAGCAGGTGCTGCAGTGTTATTGTTTTGCTGGAGGGTCCAGGGAGGGGCCGCCTCCGTCACTGCACTGCACCTGCGGGGTCTCTGCAGCAGGCGCGCAGACCTTCTGAGCTGTCACTGATGATGAGTGACGTCAGGGATGCTGTGAAGCCGTGTGCAGCAGGTGCTGCAGTGTTATTGTTTTGCTGGAGGGTCCAGGGAGGGGCCGCCTCCGTCACTGCACTACACCCACGGGGGTCTCTGCAGCAGGCGCGCAGACCCCCTGAGCTGTCACTGATCATGAGTGACGTCAGGGATGCTGTGCAGCCGTGTGCTGTGCTGCAGTGTTATTGTTTTGCTGCAGGGTCCAGGGAGGGGCCGCCTCCGTCACTCCACTGCAGTCCTCCCACCCCCAGGAGAGGCTCCGGAGAGGCCATTATCGAACACCATCTATCATTGGATATTGGCTCAGCTGCCCCCCTCCACCCCCTGCCCGGGGCTGCAGCACAAAGGCTGCTGGGGGCCCTCACCTCAGAGGGAAGGGGGCGGGTCTACGGGAGGGGGCGGGGCGAGGGCGGGCCTGCAGAGAAGCTACCAGAAAGCAGATTAAGAGTCACTTCAGTGGATGTGTCCTTCCGCCAGAGGAAGGAGTCCGCAGCGTCTCAGTAATCCCTCCCCCCCACCCTCGGCACAGAAGGCGCTTTCTGCCGGAGTGCAGAGTCTAAGCGCTCGGTGTCTGCTGCCCTTACACTGAGGTGGGGGCCTCTGCACCCCAGAACATTAATATGGCACGAGAAGGCCAGCTCTCTGAGCCTCTGCACCGCAAAACATTCACATGCAAGCCAGCTCTCTGCACCCCAGGACATTTACATGCACACCAGGACATTCACATGAACCACAGGACATTCACATGCAGGCCAGCTCTCTGCACCCCTGGACATTAACATGCAGGCCAGCTCTCTGCACCCCTGGACATTAACATGCAAGCCAGCTTTCTGCACCCCTGGACATTCACATGAACCCCAGGACATTCACATGCAAGCCAGCTCTCTGCACCCCAGGACATTCACATGCAGGCCAGCTCTCTGCACCCCTGGACATTCACATGAACCCCAGGACATTCACATGCAGGCCAGCTCTCTGCACCCCAGGACATTCACATGCACCCCAGGACATTCACATGCAGGCCAGCTCTCTGCACCCCAGGACATTCACATGAACCCCAGGACATTCACATGCAAGCCAGCTTTCTGCACCCCTGGACATTCACATGAACCCCAGGACATTCACATGCAAGCCAGCTCTCTGCACCCCAGGACATTCACATGCAGGCCAGCTCTCTGCACCCCTGGACATTCACATGAACCCCAGGACATTCACATGCAAGCCAGCTCTCTGCACCCCAGGACATTCACATGCAGGCCAGCTCTCTGCACCCCTGGACATTAACATGCAGGCCAGCTCTCTGCACCCCTGGACATTAACATGCAAGCCAGCTTTCTGCACCCCTGGACATTCACATGAACCCCAGGACATTCACATGCAAGCCAGCTCTCTGCACCCCTGGACATTCACATGCAGGCCAGCTCTCTGCACCCCAGGACATTTACATGCACACCAGGACATTCACATGAACCCCAGGACATTCACATGCACCCCAGGACATTCACATGCAGGCCAGCTCTCTGCACCCCTGGACATTAACATGCAAGCCAGCTCTCTGCACCCCTGGACATTAACATGCAGGCCAGCTCTCTGCACCCCTGGACATTAACATGCAAGCCAGCTTTCTGCACCCCTGGACATTCACATGAACCCCAGGACATTCACATGCAAGCCAGCTCTCTGCACCCCAGGACATTCACATGCAGGCCAGCTCTCTGCACCCCTGGACATTCACATGAACCCCAGGACATTCACATGCAAGCCAGCTCTCTGCACCCCAGGACATTCACATGCAGGCCAGCTCTCTGCACCCCTGGACATTAACATGCAGGCCAGCTCTCTGCACCCCTGGACATTAACATGCAGGCCAGCTCTCTGCACCCCTGGACATTAACATGCAAGCCAGCTTTCTGCACCCCTGGACATTCACATGAACCCCAGGACATTCACATGCAAGCCAGCTCTCTGCACCCCAGGACATTCACATGCAGGCCAGCTCTCTGCACCCCTGGACATTCACATGCAGGCCAGCTCTCTGCACCCCTGGACATTCACATGAACCCCAGGACATTCACATGCAGGCCAGCTCTCTGCACCCCAGGACATTCACATGCAGGCCAGCTCTCTGCACCCCTGGACATTCACATGAACCCCAGGACATTCACATGCAGGCCAGCTCTCTGCACCCCAGGACATTCACATGCAGGCCAGCTCTCTGCACCCCTGGACATTCACATGAACCCCAGGACATTCACATGCAGTCCAGCTCTCTGCACCCCAGGACATTCACATGAACCCCAGGACATTCACATGCAGTCCAGCTCTCTGCACCCCAGGACATTCACATGAACCTCAGGACATTCACATGCAAGCCAGCTCTCTGCACCCAGGGCATTCACATGAACCCCAGGACATTCACATGCAGGCCAGCTCTCTGCACCCCTGGACATTCACATGAACCCCAGGACATTCACATGCAGGCCAGCTCTCTGCACCCCAGGACATTCACATGCACCCCAGGACATTCACATGCACCCCAGGACATTCCCATGCAAGCCAGCTCTCTGCACCCCAGGACATTCACATGAACCCCAGGACATTCACATGCAAGCCAGCTCTCTGCACCCCTGGACATTCACATGAACCCCAGGACCTTCACATGCAAGCCAGCTCTCTGCACCCAGGGCATTCACATGCACCCCAGGACATTCACATGCAAGCCAGCTCTCTGCACCCCAGGACATTCACATGCAAGCCAGCTCTCTGCACCCCAGGACACTCACATGCACCCCTGGACATTCACATGCAGGCCAGCTCTCTGCACCCCAGGACATTCACATGAACCCCAGGACATTCACATGCAAGCCAGCTCTCTGCACCCCAGGACATTCACATGCAAGCCAGCTCTCTGCACCCCAGGACATTCACATGAACCCCAGGACATTCACATGCAGGCCAGCTCTCTGCACCCAGGGCATTCACATGAACCCCAGGACATTCACATGCAGGCCAGCTCTCTGCACCCCAGGACATTCCCATGCAAGCCAGCTCTCTGCACCCCTGGACATTCACATGAACCCCAGGACATTCACATGCAGGCCAGCTCTCTGCACCCCTGGACATTCACATGCAGGCCAGCTCTCTGCACCCCAGGACATTCACATGAACCCCAGGACATTCACATGCAAGCCAGCTCTCTGCACCCAGGGCATTCACATGAACCCCAGGACATTCACATGCAGGCCATCTCTCTGCACCCCAGGACATTCACATGCAAGCCAGCTCTCTGCACCCCTGGACATTCACATGAACCCCAGGACGTTCACATGCAGGCTAGCTCTTTGCACCCCAGGACATTCACATGCACCCCAGGACATTCACATGCAGGCCAGCTCTCTGCACCCCAGGACATTCACATGAACCCCAGGACATTCACATGCAGGCCAGCTCTCTGCACCCCAGGACATTCACATGCACCCCAGGACATTCACATGCAGGCCAGCTCTCTGCACCCCAGGACATTCACATGCAAGCCAGCTCTCTGCACCCCTGGACATTCACATGAACCCCAGGACATTCACATGCAAGCCAGCTCTCTGCACCCAGGGCATTCACATGCACCCCAGGACATTCACATGCAAGCCAGCTCTCTGCACCCCAGGACATTCACATGCAAGCCAGCTCTCTGCACCCCTGGACATTCACATGCAGGCCAGCTCTCTGCACCCCAGGACATTCACATGAACCCCAGGACATTCACATGCAAGCCAGCTCTCTGCACCCCAGGACATTCACATGCAGGCCAGCTCTCTGCACCCCAGGACATTCACATGAACCCCAGGACATTCACATGCAAGCCAGCTCTCTGCACCCAGGGCATTCACATGAACCCCAGGACATTCACATGCAGGCCAGCTCTCTGCACCCCAGGACATTCCCATGCAAGCCAGCTCTCTGCACCCCTGGACATTCACATGAACCCCAGGACATTCACATGCAGGCCAGCTCTCTGCACCCCTGGACATTCACATGCAAGCCAGCTCTCTGCACCCCAGGACATTCACATGCACCCCAGGACATTCACATGAACCCCAGGACATTCACATGCAAGCCATCTCTCTGCACCCCTGGACATTCACATGCAGGCCAGCTCTCTGCACCCCAGGACATTCACATGCAGGCCAGCTCTCTGCACCCCAGGACATTCACATGAACCCCAGGACATTCACATGCAAGCCAGCTCTCTGCACCCCAGGACATTCACATGCAAGCCAGCTCTCTGCACCCCAGGACACTCACATGCACCCCTGGACATTCACATGCAGGCCAGCTCTCTGCACCCCAGGACATTCACATGAACCCCAGGACATTCACATGCAAGCCAGCTCTCTGCACCCCAGGACATTCACATGCAAGCCAGCTCTCTGCACCCCAGGACATTCACATGAACCCCAGGACATTCACATGCAGGCCAGCTCTCTGCACCCAGGGCATTCACATGAACCCCAGGACATTCACATGCAGGCCAGCTCTCTGCACCCCAGGACATTCCCATGCAAGCCAGCTCTCTGCACCCCTGGACATTCACATGAACCCCAGGACATTCACATGCAGGCCAGCTCTCTGCACCCCTGGACATTCACATGCAGGCCAGCTCTCTGCACCCCAGGACATTCACATGAACCCCAGGACATTCACATGCAAGCCAGCTCTCTGCACCCAGGGCATTCACATGAACCCCAGGACATTCACATGCAGGCCATCTCTCTGCACCCCAGGACATTCACATGCAAGCCAGCTCTCTGCACCCCTGGACATTCACATGAACCCCAGGACGTTCACATGCAGGCTAGCTCTCTGCACCCCAGGACATTCACATGCACCCCAGGACATTCACATGCAGGCCAGCTCTCTGCACCCCAGGACATTCACATGAACCCCAGGACATTCACATGCAGGCCAGCTCTCTGCACCCCAGGACATTCACATGCACCCCAGGACATTCACATGCAGGCCAGCTCTCTGCACCCCAGGACATTCACATGCAAGCCAGCTCTCTGCACCCCTGGACATTCACATGAACCCCAGGACATTCACATGCAAGCCAGCTCTCTGCACCCAGGGCATTCACATGCACCCCAGGACATTCACATGCAAGCCAGCTCTCTGCACCCCAGGACATTCACATGCAAGCCAGCTCTCTGCACCCCTGGACATTCACATGCAGGCCAGCTCTCTGCACCCCAGGACATTCACATGAACCCCAGGACATTCACATGCAAGCCAGCTCTCTGCACCCCAGGACATTCACATGCAGGCCAGCTCTCTGCACCCCAGGACATTCACATGAACCCCAGGACATTCACATGCAAGCCAGCTCTCTGCACCCAGGGCATTCACATGAACCCCAGGACATTCACATGCAGGCCAGCTCTCTGCACCCCAGGACATTCCCATGCAAGCCAGCTCTCTGCACCCCTGGACATTCACATGAACCCCAGGACATTCACATGCAGGCCAGCTCTCTGCACCCCTGGACATTCACATGCAAGCCAGCTCTCTGCACCCCAGGACATTCACATGCACCCCAGGACATTCACATGAACCCCAGGACATTCACATGCAAGCCATCTCTCTGCACCCCTGGACATTCACATGCAGGCCAGCTCTCTGCACCCCAGGACATTCACATGCAGGCCAGCTCTCTGCACCCCAGGACATTCACATGAACCCCAGGACATTCACATGCAAGCCAGCTCTCTGCACCCCAGGACATTCACATGAACCCCAGGACATTCACATGCAGTCCAGCTCTCTGCACCCAGGGCATTCACATGAACCCCAGGACATTCACATGCAGGCCAGCTCTCTGCACCCCAGGACATTCACATGAACCCCAGGACATTCACATGCAGTCCAGCTCTCTGCACCCCTGGACATTCACATGGAGGCCAGCTCTCTGCACCCCAGGACATTTCCATGCAAGCCAGCTCTCTGCACCCCTGGACATTCACATGAACCCCAGGACATTCACATGCAAGCCAGCTCTCTGCACCCCTGGACATTCACATGAACCCCAGGACATTCACATGCAAGCCAGCTCTCTGCACCCCAGGACATTCACATGCAGGCCAGCTCTCTGCACCCCAGGACATTCACATGCACCCCAGGACATTCACATGCAGGCCAGCTCTCTGCACCCCTGGACATTCACATGAACCCCAGGACATTCACATGCAGGCCAGCTCTCTGCACCCCAGGACATTCACATGAAGGCCAGCTCTCTGCACCCCAGGACATTCACATGCAGGCCAGCTCTCTGCACCCCAGGACATTCACATGCACCCCAGGACATTCACATGAACCCCAGGACATTCACATGCAAGCCAGCTCTCTGCACCCCAGGACATTCACATGCAGGCCAGCTCTCTGCACCCCAGGACATTCACATGCACCCCAGGACATTCACATGAACCCCAGGACATTCACATGCACCCCAGGACATTCACATGCAGGCCAGCTCTCTGCACCCCAGGACATTCACATGCAAGCCAGCTCTCTGCACCCCTGGACATTCACATGAACCCCAGGACATTCACATGCAGGACAACTCACTGCGCCTAAGCACCCCAGGACATTCACATGCAGGCCAGCTCTCTGCACCCCAGGACATTCACATGCACCCCAGGACATTCACATGCAGGCCAGCTCTCTGTACCCCAGGACATTCACATGCACCCCAGGACATTCACATGCAGGCCAGCTCTCTGCACCCCAGGACATTCACATGCAGGCCAGCTCTCTGCACCCCTGGACATTCACATGCACCCCAGGAACATTCACATGCAGGCCAGCACTCTGCACCCCTGGACATTCACGTGAACCCCAGGACATTCACATGCAGGCCAGCTCTCTGCACCCCAGGACATTCACATGCAAGCCAGCTCTCTGCACCCCAGGACATTCACATGAACCCCAGGACATTCACATGCACCCCAGGACATTCACATGCAGGCCAGCTCTCTGCACCCCAGGACATTCACATGCAGGCCAGCTCTCTGCACCCCAGGACATTCACATGCACCCCAGGACATTCACATGCACCCCAGGACATTCACATGCAGGCCAGCTCTCTGCACCCCAGGACATTCACATGCAGGCCAGCTCTCTGCACCCCAGGACATTCACATGAACCCCAGGACATTCACATGCACCCCAGGACATTCACATGCAGGCCAGCTCTCTGCACCCCAGGACATTCACATGCACCCCAGGACATTCACATGCAGGCCAGCTCTCTGCACCCCAGGACATTCACATGCAAGCCAGCTCTCTGCACCCCTGGACATTCACATGCAGGCCAGCTCTCTGCACCCCTGGACATTCCCATGCAAGCCAGCTCTCTGCACCCCAGGACATTAACATGCAGGCCAGGACATTCACATGCAGGCCAGCTCTCTGCACCCCTGGACATTCACATGCAGGCCAGGACATTCACATGCAGGCCAGCTCTCTGCACCCCAGGACATTCACATGCAAGCCAGCTCTCTGCACCCCTGGACATTCACATGAACCCCAGGACATTCACATGCAAGCCAGCTCTCTGCACCCCTGGACATTCACATGCACCCCAGGACATTCACATGAACCCCAGGACATTCACATGCAGGCCAGCTCTCTGCACCCCAGGACATTCACATGCAAGCCAGCTCTCTGCACCCCTGGACATTCACATGAACCCCAGGACATTCACATGCAAGCCAGCTCTCTGCACCCCAGGACATTCACATGCAGGCCAGCTCTCTGCACCCCTGGACATTAACATGCAGGCCAGCTCTCTGCACCCCTGGACATTAACATGCAAGCCAGCTCTCTGCACCCCTGGACATTCACATGAACCCCAGGACATTCACATGCAAGCCAGCTCTCTGCACCCCAGGACATTCACATGCAGGCCAGCTCTCTGCACCCCAGGACATTCACATGAACCCCAGGACATTCACATGCAAGCCAGCTCTCTGCACCCCTGGACATTCACATGAACCCCAGGACATTCACATGCAAGCCAGCTCTCTGCACCCCAGGACATTCACATGAACCCCAGGACATTCACATGTAAGCCAGCTCTCTGCACCCCAGGGCATTCACATGCAGGCCAGCTCTCTGCACCCCAGGACATTCACATGCAGGCCAGCTCTCTGCACCCCAGGACATTCACATGCAGGCCAGCTCTCTGCACCCCAGGACATTCACATGCAAGCCAGCTCTCTGCACCCCTGGACATTCACATGAACCCCAGGACATTCACATGCAAGCCAGCTCTCTGCACCCCTGGACATTAACATGCAGGCCAGCTCTCTGCACCCCTGGACATTAACATGCAAGCCAGCTTTCTGCACCCCTGGACATTCACATGAACCCCAGGACATTCACATGCAAGCCAGCTCTCTGCACCCCAGGACATTCACATGCAGGCCAGCTCTCTGCACCCCTGGACATTCACATGCAGGCCAGCTCTCTGCACCCCAGGACATTCACATGCAGGCCAGCTCTCTGCACCCCAGGACATTCACATGAACCCCAGGACATTCACATGCAGTCCAGCTCTCTGCACCCCAGGACATTCACATGAACCCCAGGACATTCACATGCAGGCCAGCTCTCTGCACCCCAGGACATTCACATGAACCCCGGGACATTCACATGCAGGCCAGCTCTCTGCACCCCAGGACATTCACATGAACCCCAGGACATTCACATGCAAGCCAGCTCTCTGCACCCCAGGACATTCCCATGCAAGCCAGCTCTCTGCACCCCTGGACATTCACATGAACCCCGGGACATTCACATGCAGGCCAGCTCTCTGCACCCCAGGACATTCACATGAACCCCAGGACATTCACATGCAAGCCAGCTCTCTGCACCCCAGGACATTCACATGAACCCCAGGACATTCACATGAACCCCAGGACATTCACATGCAGGCCAGCTCTCTGCACCCCAGGACATTCACATGCAGGCCAGCTCTCTGCACCCCTGGACATTCACATGAACCCCAGACATTCACATGCAGGCCAGCTCTCTGCACCCCAGGACATTCACATGCAGGCCAGCTCTCTGCACCCCAGGACATTCACATGAACCCCAGGACATTCACATGCAGTCCAGCTCTCTGCACCCCAGGACATTCACATGAACCCCAGGACATTCACATGCAGGCCAGCTCTCTGCACGCCAGGACATTCACATGAACCCCAGGACATTCACATGCAGGCCAGCTCTCTGCACCCCAGGACATTCACATGAACCCCAGGACATTCACATGCAAGCCAGCTCTCTGCACCCCTGGACATTCACATGAACCCCAGGACATTCACATGCACCCCAGGACATTCACATGCAGGACAACTCACTGCGCCTAAGCACCCCAGGACATTCACATGCAGGCCAGCTCTCTGCACCCCTGGACATTCACATGAACCCCAGGACATTCACATGCAGCACATGCAGGTCAGCTCTCTGCACCCCAGGACTTTAAAACAGCACAAGCAGGCCAGTTCTCTGTGCCTCTGCGCCCCGGGACATTCACATGCAAGCCAGCTCTCTGCACCCCAGGACATTCACATGAACCCCAGGACATTCACATGCACCCCAGGACATTCACATGCAGGCCAGCTCTCTGCACCCCAGGACATTCACATGCAGGCCAGCTCTCTGCACCCCTGGACATTCACATGCAGGCCAGCTCTCTGCACCCCTGGACATTCACATGCACCCCAGGACATTCACATGCAGGCCAGCACTCTGCACCCCAGGACATTCACATGCACCCCAGGACATTCACATGCAGGCCAGCTCTCTGCACCCCAGGACATTCACATGCAGGCCAGCTCTCTGCACCCCTGGACATTAACATGCAGGCCAGCTCTCTGCACCCCTGGACATTCACATGCAAGCCAGCTCTCTGCACCCCAGGACATTCACATGCAGGCCAGCTCTCTGCACCCCAGGACATTCACATGCAGGTCAGCTCTCTGCACCCCTGGACATTCACATGCAAGCCAGCTCTCTGCACCCCAGGACATTCACATGCAGGCCAGCTCTCTGCACCCCAGGACATTCACATGCACCCCAGGACATTCACATGCAGGCCAGCTCTCTGCACCCCTGGACATTCACATGAACCCCAGGACATTCACATGCAGGCCAGCTCTCTGCACCCCAGGACATTCACATGAACCCCAGGACATTCACATCCAAGCCAGCTCTCTGCACCCCTGGACATTCCCATGCAGTCCAGGACATTCACATGCACCCCAGGCCATTCACATGCAGTCCAGGACATTCACATGAACCCCAGGACATTCACATGCAAGCCAGCTCTCTGCACCCCAGGACATTAAATGCACCCCAGGACATTCACATGCAGTCCAGGACATTCACATGAACCCCAGGACATTCACATGCAAGCCAGCTCTCTGCACCCCTGGACATTCACATGCAAGCCAGCTCTCTGCACCCCAGGACATTCACATGAACCCCAGGACATTCACATGCAAGCCAGCTCTCTGCACCCCTGGACATTCACATGCACCCCAGGACATTCACATGCAGGCCAGCACTCTGCACCCCAGGACATTCACATGCACCCCAGGACATTCACATGCAGGCCAGCTCTCTGCACCCCAGGACATTCACATGCAGGCCAGCTCTCTGCACCCCAGGACATTCACATGCACCCCTGGACATTCACATGCACCCCAGGACATTCCCATGCAAGCCAGCACTCTGCACCCCTGGACATTCACATGAACCCCAGGACATTCACATGCAAGCCAGCTCTCTGCACCCCAGGACATTCACATGCACCCCAGGACATTCACATGCAGGCCAGCTCTCTGCACCCCTGGACATTCACATGCAGGCCAGCTCTCTGCACCCCAGGACATTCACATGCAAGCCAGCTCTCTGCACCCCTGGACATTCCCATGCAAGCTAGCTCTCTGCACCCCAGGACATTCACATGCAAGCCAGCTCTCTGCACCCCTGGACATTCACATGCAAGCCAGCTCTCTGCACCCCTGGACATTCCCATGCAAGCCAGCTCTCTGCACCCCAGGACATTCACATGCAGGCCAGCTCTCTGCACCCCAGGACATTCACATGCAAGCCAGCTCTCTGCACCCCTGGACATTCACATGAACCCCAGGACATTCACATGCAAGCCAGCTCTCTGCACCCCTGGACATTCACATGCAAGCCAGCTCTCTGCACCCCTGGACATTCCCATGCAAGCCAGCTCTCTGCACCCCAGGACATTCACATGCAGGCCAGCTCTCTGCACCCCAGGACATTCACATGCAAGCCAGCTCTCTGCACCCCTGGACATTCACATGAACCCCAGGACATTGACATGCAGGCCAGCTCTCTGCACCCCTGGACATTCCCATGCAAGCCAGCTCTCTGCACCCCAGGACATTCACATGCAAGCCAGCTCTCTGCACCCCTGGACATTCACATGCAAGCCAGCTCTCTGCACCCTTGGACATTCCCATGCAAGCCAGCTCTCTGCACCCCAGGACATTCACATGCAGGCCAGCTCTCTGCACCCCAGGACATTCACATGCAAGCCAGCTCTCTGCACCCCTGGACATTCACATGCACCCCAGGACATTCCCATGCAAGCCAGCTCTCTGCACCCCTGGACATTCACATGAACCCCAGGACATTCACATGCAGGCCAGCTCTCTGCACCCCTGGACATTCACATGCAAGCCAGCTCTCTGCACCCCTGGACATTCACATGAACCCCAGGACATTCACATGCAGGCCAGCTCTCTGCACCCCTGGACATTCGCTTGCACCCCAGGACATTCACATGCAGGCCAGCTCTCTGCACCCCTGGACATTCACATGCAAGCCAGCTCTCTGCACCCCAGGACATTCACATGCACCCCAGGACATTCACATGCAAGCCAGCTCTCTGCACCCAGGGCATTCACATGCACCCCAGGACATTCACATGCAGTCCAGCTCTCTGCACCCCAGGACATTCACATGCAAGCCAGCTCTCTGCACCCCAGGACATTCACATGCAGGCCAGCTCTCTGCACCCCTGGACATTCACATGCAAGCCAGCTCTCTGCACCCTGGACATTCACATGAACCCCAGGACATTCACATGCAGGCCAGCTCTCTGCACCCCTGGACATTCACATGAACCCCAGGACATTCACATGCAGGCCAGCTCTCTGCACCCCTGGACATTCACATGCAAGCCAGCTCTCTGCACCCCAGGACATTCCCATGCAAGCCAGCTCTCTGCACCCCAGGACATTCACATGCACCCCAGGACATTCCCATGCAAGCCAGCTCTCTGCACCCCTGGACATTCACATGAACCCCAGGACATTCCCATGCAAGCCAGCTCTCTGCACCCCAGGACATTCACATGAACCCCAGGACATTCACATGCAAGCCAGCTCTCTGCACCCCAGGACATTCACATGAACCCCAGGACATTCCCATGCAAGCCAGCTCTCTGCACCCCAGGACATTCACATGAACCCCGGGACATTCACATGCAAGCCAGCTCTCTGCACCCCAGGACATTCACATGCACCCCAGGGCATTCACATGCAAGCCAGCTCTCTGCACCCCAGGACATTCACATGCAAGCCAGCTCTCTGCACCCCAGGACATTCACATGCACCCCAGGACATTCACATGAACCCCAGGACATTCACATGCAAGCCAGCTCTCTGCACCCCAGGACATTCACATGAACCCCAGGACATTCACATGCAAGCCAGCTCTCTGCACCCAAGGACATTCACATGCAAGCCAGCTCTCTGCACCCCAGGACATTCACATGAACCCCAGGACATTCACATGCAGGCCAGCTCTCTGCACCCCAGGACATTCACATGCAAGCCAGCTCTCTGCACCCCTGGACATTCACATGAACCCCAGGACATTCACATGCAAGCCAGCTCTCTGCACCCAAGGACATTCACATGAACCCCAGGACATTCACATGCAGGCCAGCTCTCTGCACCCCTGGACATTCACATGCACCCCAGGACATTCACATGCAGGCCAGCTCTCTGCATCCCTGGACATTCACATGCAAGCCAGCTCTCTGCACCCCAGGACATTCACATGCACCCCAGGACATTCACATGCAAGCCAGCTCTCTGCACCCCTGGACATTCCCATGCAAGCCAGCTCTCTGCACCCCTGGACATTCACATGCAGGCCAGCTCTCTGCACCCCAGGACATTCACATGCACCCCAGGACATTCACATGCAAGCCAGCTCTCTGCACCCCTGGACATTCCCATGCAAGCCAGCTCTCTGCACCCCTGGACATTCACATGCAGGCCAGCTCTCTGCACCCAGGGCATTCACATGCACCCCAGGGCATTCACATGAACCCCAGGACATTCACATGCAAGCCAGCTCTCTGCACCCCTGGACATTCACATGAACCCCAGGACATTCACATGCAGGCCAGCTCTCTGCACCCCTGGACATTCACATGAACCCCAGGACATTCACATGAACCCCAGGACATTCACATGCAAGCCAGCTCTCTGCACCCCAGGACATTCACATGCAGGCCAGCTCTCTGCACCCCAGGACATTCACATGCAAGCCAGCTCTCTGCACCCCAGGACATTCACATGAACCCCAGGACATTCACATGCAGGCCAGCTCTCTGCACCCCTGGACATTCACATGCACCCCAGGACATTCACATGCAGGCCAGCTCTCTGCACCCCTGGACATTCACATGCAAGCCAGCTCTCTGCACCCCTGGACATTCACATGCAAGCCAGCTCTCTGCACCCCAGGACATTCACATGCACCCCAGGACATTCACATGCAAGCCAGCTCTCTGCACCCAGGGCATTCACATGCACCCCAGGACATTCACATGCAAGCC
The DNA here is from genome assembly GCF_964261635.1 of Lissotriton helveticus. NCBI lineage: Eukaryota > Metazoa > Chordata > Amphibia > Caudata > Salamandridae > Lissotriton > Lissotriton helveticus. Next base: position 31,942,196 of record NC_136067.1, on the reverse strand, counting down.
AGCTCTCTGCACCCCAGGACATTCACATGCAGGCCAGCTCTCTGCACCCAGGGCATTCACATGAACCCCAGGACATTCACATGCAGGCCAGCTCTCTGCACCCCTGGACATTCACATGCAAGCCAGCTCTCTGCACCCCTGGACAGTCACATGAACCCCAGGACATTCACATGCAGGCCAGCTCTCTGCACCCCAGGACATTCACATGCACCCCAGGACATTCACATGAACCCCAGGACATTCACATGCAGGCCAGCTCTCTGCACCCCAGGACATTCACATGCAGGCCAGCTCTCTGCACCCCAGGACATTCACATGAACCCCAGGACATTCACATGCAGGCCAGCTCTCTGCACCCCAGGACATTCCCATGCAAGCCAGCTCTCTGCACCCCTGGACATTCACATGAACCCCAGGACATTCACATGCAAGCCAGCTCTCTGCACCCCAGGACATTCACATGCAGGCCAGCTCTCTGCACCCCAGGACATTCACATGCAAGCCAGCTCTCTGCACCCCTGGACATTCACATGCAAGCCAGCTCTCTGCACCCCAGGACATTCCCATGCAAGCCAGCTCTCTGCACCCCTGGACATTCACATGAACCCCAGGACATTCCCATGCAAGCCAGCTCTCTGCACCCCTGGACATTCACATGAACCCCAGGACATTCACATGCAGGCCAGCTCTCTGCACCCCTGGACATTAACATGCACCCCAGGACATTCACATGAACCCCAGGACATTCACATGCAGGCCAGCTCTCTGCACCCCAGGACATTCACATGCAGGCCAGCTCTCTGCACCCCTGGACATTCACATGAACCCCAGGACATTCACATGCAGGCCAGCTCTCTGCACCCCAGGACATTCACATGCACCCCAGGACATTCACATGAACCCCAGGACATTCACATGCAGGCCAGCTCTCTGCACCCCAGGACATTCACATGAACCCCAGGACATTCACATGCAAGCCAGCTCTCTGCACCCCTGGACATTCACATGAACCCCAGGACATTCACATGCAAGCCAGCTCTCTGCACCCCTGGACATTCACATGCACCCCAGGACATTCACATGCAGGCCAGCTCTCTGCACCCCAGGACATTCACATGCACCCCAGGACATTCACATGCACCCCAGGACATTCACATGCAGGCCAGCTCTCTGCACCCCAGGACATTCACATGCACCCCAGGACATTCACATGCAGGCCAGCTCTCTGCACCCCAGGACATTCACATGCAGGCCAGCTCTCTGCACCCCAGGACATTCACATGCAGGCCAGCTCTCTGCACCCCAGGACATTCACATGCACCCCAGGACATTCAGATGCAGGTCAGCTCTCTGCACCCCGGGACTTTAAAACAGCACAAGCAGGCCAGTTCTCTGTGCCTCTGCGCCCCGGGACATTCACAGGCACCCCAGGACATTCACATGCAGGACAACTCACTGCACCCCAGGACATTCACATGCAGGCCAGCTCTCTGCACCCCAGGACATTCACATGCAGGCCAGGACATTCACATGAACCCCAGGACATTCACATGCAGGACAACTCACTGCGCCTAAGCACCCCAGGACATTCACACGCAGGCCAGCTCTCTGTGCCTCTGCGCCCCAGGACATTCACACGCAGGGCAGCTTACTGCAGAGGCGCAACTAGAGTCAAATTTCTGAGGGGGTGGCTAATTCTTCCAGCAATCAGCAGAGTAAAGATGCATGGACTCTAAGAAGGGGGGCAAGAACAACAAAGCCTTGTTAACAAGTAAATGGTTTTTTAAAGACCTGTGAAGTACTCGGGTGCGGCTGCAGTAAGACAGACGCCAGACCACAACAGCTCAAAAACTGTCTGTGTGTGTGCCCGGGAAGCTGCCTCACCCCTGGCTAACACACACAACGGGGGAGGGGGGTCTGAAGCCCTTTGAGCCCAATGGGCGTTGCGCGCCTGTCGAACAAGTTACTTTCCTTCGGTAACAATATATCTGTAAGAAACATTAGTTAGTTATAGATTCCTTACCTTAAAATTACCCCCAGGCGTCAGACTGGATCCAGAAAGTTTTTTCGTCCGCAGTACCTCTGCGCATCGGAATGTGGCGTCGGTCGGCTCCGCGTTCGTTGTTGGCGTTGTGGTCGCCGGGATGACGTTGCGGTAGCTACTTAGACGCGTCCTTGCACGCTGACGTCCGTTCTGTACATGACTTTCCGCGCCAGAAACGCAGAGCCATGCAAGACACTGACCACTGGTGCACAAAACTAGAGCCCTGAAAGAATATCTTTAACCCTAGAAATCAGTTTGCAGAACAGGGAAGGTAGGTGGGGCGGTAAGGAATCTATAACTAACTAATGTTTCTCACAGATATATCGTTTCAGAGGGTAAGTAACTTGTCCATCTGAAAGAAACACGTTAGTTATACATTCCTTACCTTAGAATAGATACCCCAGCAATACCAATCCCGGTGGTGGGTCTGCGAACCAAGATCACACCAGAAAGTCCTGGAGAAAAGAACAGCCAAAGAAGCCGTCTCTCCAGACTTGGCTGTCCAGACAGTAGTGTTTTGTAAACGTGTGCAGTGATACCCACGTAGCTGCCTGACAGATGTCATGTGGAGGAACTCCTCTTCCTAAGGCAGTAGTGGCTTTCATCGCCCTGGTGGAATGTGCGCGTAGCCCCACTGGAGGCTCCTTTTTAGCCAGAGAATAGCATGCCTTTATACACAAAGCAATCCATCGAGAAATGGTTTGCTTGTGTACGGCCCAACCTTTCTTGGCACCCACGTAGCCAACAAAGAGTTGGTCATCCACCTGGAACTGTTTTGTGCGATCCAGGTAGAAAGAAAGAGCACCTTTTGGGTCCAGACGGTGGAGCCTCTCTTCCTCTTAAGAAGGATGCGGAAAGAAAGTGGGCAAAGTGATAGTCTGCCCGATGTGGAAGGCAGTGACAACCTTGGGCAGGAAGGATGGGCGAGTCCTTAGGACAACTTTGTATGGATGAACAAAGAGGAAAGGAGGCTTAGAAGAAAGAGCCTGGAGCTAACTCACTCATCTGGCAGAGGTGATGGCCACCAGGAATGCAGATTTGAGAGTCAAGAGCCTGAAAGGACAGTTGTGAAGCGGCTTAAAGGGAGCGCACATTAAATAAGTTAAAACCAGGTTCAAGTCCTACTTAGGCATAACAAAGGGAATAGGAGGAAAGAGATGAGTTATGCTCTTCAAGAAGCAACTTGCAACTGGGGACTTGAAAAGGGAAGGCTGATCTGGAAGCCGAAGAAAGGCAGAGATGGCCGAAAGATAGCCCATGTTAGTGCCCAGAGCAGAGCCCTGCTGGGCTAGAGAAAGAAGAAACAAGAGAACCTCAGAAAGTGGGGCAGAACGGGGATCCACAGCCTTTGCTGTGCACCATGCCACAAACTTGTTCCACCGGCAGGGGTATACCGTCTTAGTGGAGGGACGCCTGGCTGCCAAGATTACATCATACTTCAGGTGGCAGGTCGAAAGACGTCAACTGCCTCCGCTCAATCTCCAACCAAGGAGGTGGAGGCTGAACAGGTTCGGGTGGAGGACCATCTCCTGCTGCGGCAACAGAAAATCCTCCCGAAGAGGCAGCCTGATTGGAGGATTGATGGCCATGTTGAGCAGCTCAGGATACCAAACTCTTCGTGCCCAATCCGGGGTCACAAGAATGACTTGGACCCGGTCGCGCCTGATCTTCTTCAGCACTCTGGGCAGAAGTGGTATAGGCGGATAGGCGAACCACAGACCGCAGCTCCACTCACGCCGAAAAGGGTCACCAAGCGAGTGCCGCCTTGGAAATTCCAACGCGTAGAATTGCAGACATTGCACATTCTCTTCGGTGGCGAATAGATCTAACCAAGGCTCTCACCCCTGCTGAAAGAGACCTTACACCACCTCCGAGTGAAGACGCCATTTGTAATCAATCATGCACCTGCAGCTGAGTTCGTCCGCCCTGGCATTCAAAGAACCTGCCAGGTGTTGAACCACCAGGGATAGGTCCTGATGTTCCAGCCATGTCCAGAGGCGGAGGGCCTCTTGACATAGGGTCCACGACCCCCGCCCTGTTTGTTGCAGTACCACATGACAGTGGTGTTGTCCATGAACACCAGCATCACTATTCCCCGGACAGAGGGAAGGAATGCTTTCAGTGCAAGACGAATTGCCCGGAGCTCCAGAAGGTTGATGTGAAGCCCGGACTACACCAGAGACCAGAGACCTCTGATCTCCGCCTCTCCCATGTGGCCACCCCATCCCAGAAGGGATGCATCCGTCACCACGATGTGATCTGGTTGGGGAAGGGAGAGGGATCTGCCATTGACCCATTCCTGGTTCGTGAGCCACCACTGCAGTTGTCGTGTGGTGCCCTCCGAGATCTGGATGCAATTGGTCAGATTCCCCTGATGCTGGGCCCACTGGAACTTCAGGTCCCACAGCAGAGCCCGTATATGCCACCTGGGATGATCGACCAGCAGGATGCAGCAGGCCATGAGGCCCAGCAGTCTCAGAGTCATTCTGACCAAAACCCGGGATAGAGGCTAAAAGATAGGAATCATAGCCTGAATATCCCGGACTCGCTGTTCGGGAGAATAGACCCAAAACCGTGGCATGTCCAGAACCACTTCGATGAAGAGGAGCTTCTGAGAGGGAACCAGGTGTGACTTTAGCACATTGATGGAGAACCCCAGTGAATGCAGGAGGTCAACCGTAGTCTGGAGGTGGGAAACGACTGCCTGGGGCGAGCCTGCCTTCAATAGCCAGTCGTTGAGATAGGGGAAGACTGAACCCCCTGATTTGCGCAGATGAGCTGTGACCACCGCCATCACGTTCGTGAACACCCGTGGGGTTCTGGTAAGGCCAAAGGGGAGCACGGAGAACTGAAAATGCTTGTGGCCTACCGTGAACCGTAGGTAATGCTGATGGGCTGGCAGGAAGGGGATGTGAAAAAAAGTGTCCTGCAAGTCCAACGCTACCATCCAGTCTTCTGGGTCGAGGGCAGACAAGGTCTGAGCAAGCATCAACATCTTGAGCTTCTCCTTCCGGAGGAAGCAGAGGACGTCCCTGAGATCCAAGATAGAATGCAGGCCCTTGTCCTTCTTGGGGACCAGAAAGTAGTGGGAGTAACAACCACGACCTACGTCTGGGACAGGAACGCGCTCGATGGCTCCCTTGGCCAAGAGAAATGTAACTTCCTGCTGGAGAAGGGCCCCATGATCCTCCGACATGCGGTTGTATCTCGGTGGCATGGCTGGAGGGGTAGTCTCGAAGGGGAGGGAGTAGCCCCTTCGGACTATTTGCAAAGCCTACCTGTCCAACGTGGTGGTGCGCCAGTGGGGGAGGTGATGGTGAATCCTGCTGCCCACTAGCCTTTGATGGGCCTGAAATGTCGGACTAGGAGGGTTTGGAGGGTACTGCAGCGGAGGGGTTGTTGGACTGGCCCGCCCGCTAGCCCCCAGAACCACGACGGTTGTTTCCACGTCCCCGGCTGTGCAAAGGTTGGGTAACTTGCTGCGGCCTGTGGCTCTGGGCAGGACGTAGTGGGGCACCCCTTCCGTAGCCACAAAAGGGGCGAAAAGCAGACAGCACAGGGCGAGAGGAGAGGCCCAAGGCCATTAGCCCGTGAGTCCTAGAAATGCTTAGAGCGTTGTCTGCTTTGTCGCCAAAAAGGCGACAGACATCAAAGGGCATGTCCGTCAAGGTGTTCTGGACATACCTTGAAAAGCCAGTTGATCTCATCCAGGCGTAGCGACGAAGCGCTACTGACGTTGAAATGGTCCTGCCTAGAGAGTCGGCGGTGTCCAGCCCACAACAGATGGTAAACTTTGTTGCATCCCTCCCGGCAGTGACTGCCCGGGCCTCCTCCAGACACTGAGGCAGCACCTGTGCAACCGTATCCCACACCGTGTGGGAACAACGGCCCAAGAGACATGCAGTGCTTACAGACCGCAGTCCTAAGCTGAGGAAAAAAAGAAAAAAAATTCCAAGATGGTCCAGCTCCTTGGATTCCCTTTCCGGTGGAGCGGTAGGGAATGCGCTCTTGGAAGTGGAGCTTGGACCACCAAGCTCTCCGGGGTGATATGTTGTGAGAGGAAAGTGGGGCCGCCCAGAGCCGGGCGGTGGCGTCGGGCAATCATCCTGTCCTTGGGAGCCCCCGTGTTGGGCCTGAATCACGTGCTCAAAAGAACTGCGGTGAGGGCCGAAGTGCTTGCAGCCAATTAAAGCACCTCTGTCAGGAGGTTCGTCCTGACCGCCACCGTAGGAAGCTCGAGATTGAGAGCCTAAGCTGCCCTACGCTACACCACTGCATATGACACTCCCTCCTCCGTAGCCACGGTAGGAGGAGACAATGTGCCAAGGTCAGGGAAGGTGTCCAAACCACTGGCATCCCCCACTTCCTCCCTCCAGTCCTCTTCACTGTCCAAGTGGTCAGTCAGAGGGTCTCCTGACCCCTCCCAGTCCTCCTCCTCGTCCTCTGTATGCCATTCTGGTCGAAAAAGGACCCCAGGAGTGAACGGGGGCACAAAAACTCCACTTGGTGCCGTATCCAGTGACAGGCGACCCCGGTCCGGCTCCAGCCCGAGTTGGGATGGAGGCCGGGGTTGACGCCAGCCAGGGGGGCGGACCGCATCGAATGTGGTAGTGGTGCCGGAGGAAGCGGCACCAGTGGAGGCGTAATCAGATCAAACAGCGCCAATCATGATCCAGACCTGGATCCAAGAGGGACCTGCGGCGCCGTGCCGGAGCCATCGGCGGAGAAGGCCTAGGCCCCCCAAGGCCCGAAGGCACGCAGCCGGGTTGGGGCCGCCCAAAGATGGCATGCATCGCCTCGTAGAATGTACGAAGCTGGGCGGAAGTCGCTCCAGGTCCCGGAAAGGGAGGGAAACTCGGAGTCGACTCGGAGTTGACTCTTCAGGCTCCGCGCGCGGAGCCACGGGCGGAGCACCACCCACATGCCTCGTCGGGTTGCCTGAAGAAGAGAAGTCGAAGAGCGACGGTGCTTCTTCAACTTCTTTCTATGCTTCGACTTACCCGACCCCGAGTGCAAAGACTTTGAAGACTTGGACGAGTGGTGGAAGCTCCACAACCGGTCCCTCGACATCCCTCACGACCGGGACCTCGAACAGCACAGAGCCGACTGTCGGTGCACAAGCAGCTTTTGGAACCGCTCCCCCAAAGGCTTCGGCGCCATCGACCGGCAGTCGGAGCACGACTTGGGGTCATGGTCACGCTCCAGGCAAAAGAGACACACGTGGTGCGGATCCGTCACCGACATCATCCAATGACAGGAACTGCATGGCTTGAAACCGGCCATACCTCATGCACCAGGAGTCGAAGACTCAAAAAAGAAGTCGACAAAAGTCAAGAAAAAAAGTCAGTCAAAAAATGACTGGAGGTACCGCTCTTCCTGGATCTGCGCTGGCTGCGGCAGAAAAAGAAAGAGCTGACGTCAGCGCGCGAGGGCGGCGTCTAAGTAGGTACCTCAACGTCATCCGAGAGACCACGCCGCCAACGACGGACATAGAGCCGACTGACACCACCTTCCGACATGCAGAGGTACTGCTGACACAAAAACGTTCCGGATCCAGTCTGACGCCTGCGGGTTAATTCTTAGGTAAGGAATCTATAACTAACGTGTTTCTTTCAGATTGTGTGCCTGTGCACCCCAGAAAATTTACAGGCAGGACAGCTCGCTGTGCCTCTGCACCCCGGAACATTCAAATGTCTACCATCTTGTTGTGGAAGTGGTTTGATAGATAGGGGTTCTCAGAGGTCCGGGGTGGGTAGGGTTGTGTTTTCAATGGCTGTTGGGGTGGAGAATTCCAGGATGATGTTGAAATTTCCCTTAGAGTGATTGATGCTGGTTTTGAGGTGGATGTTGAGGGCAACTTTTTTGGCTTCTTTGAGGAAGTGGTGATAATTCCAGAGGGTGGACTTTAATGCAGAGTGGTCTGTATGGTTTCTGCTGTAGCACCATCACCTCTCTATTCGCTTGTATCTCTTTTTGAGATCCGGAGTTCTGAGGTGAACCAGGTGGCATGTTTGTTAGACCTCTTGGTATTGGGTCGTTTGACAGAAACAATGTTGTCTATGCTGGGGGAGATACAAACCAGAAAGATTTTAGGCAGCCTAGTTCACGTCATCCGTGGTGTGGAGGGCGGTTGTCCATTGAGCTTGCGTGACTTTGTTTCAGCTGCATTGCACAAGTTTGTATGGTGTGTCGCTGTGGTGGGGTGTTTCTGCGATTGTGAAATGTACGATGCTGTGGTCTATCCAAGTGACTTCGGAGGTGTGACTGAAATGGATTCTGTCGCTGGTGGTGAAGGTGGGGCAGAGAATATGTCCAGCACTGTGGGTGGGGCTGAGAAAGCTTTACACCATGCCGTTGTTGTGCATGTTTTCCAGAAGGTTGGTGCAGTTTGTGTTGGTAGGGTCGTCGAGATGGACGTTGATGTCTCCTAGGAACAGGTAGTGATTTGATTTGATGGCAAGGGGGGGGGGGGTTATGATTTTGGCGATGGCATTGTAGAAGGCTGGGCAGGGACCTGTAGGTGAGGGTGCCCCTGACGGTTGGTTTGGTGTTCACATGCATTTGAAAGTTGAGATGTTTCATGATGGGAGTCAAGTCGTCCTCTGTGGTGTTGAGTCTGATGGAGACACCAGGCTTTTGTCACCTAAGACATCTTGGGGCCTGGGTAGGAAGGAAGGAAATTCCAGAACCATCTGTGGGAGGGAAACTCCGGAAGCTTCTTCCACTTATTAATAATAATAATAAAAAACATTTATAGAGCGCAATGGTTACGCCATCTCGGTGTGTCCCCGCGCTGGGTGAGAAGGAAGCAACAAGAGACTCCTCAGTAAATCTACTACTCGCTGCTAGCGAATAAAAAGGTTTTCAGCGATTTCCTAAACGTGCTCTCAGAGCTTTCCAGCCTAAGGTATTGTGGGAGCTTGTTCCAATCCTGAGCGCCCCTCACCCTAAAGGAGCGGCCACCCATCCTGGCTCTCTTAAAGTTGGGGATCACCACTAGCCCAGTTCCTTTAGACCTCAACGATCTCCTGGGCACGTATTCGGTAATCAGGTCACTCAAATAGGAGGGACCAGCATTATTGAGGATGCGATGACACATGCATAAGGACTTGAATACCACTCTTTGCTTAACTGGAAACCAGTGCAATGCCCTGAGAGCCTTCTTCGAGGCTGCCCTCCTGGGCAGGTTCAAAATCAGCCGTGCTGCGGCATTCTGCATTTCAAGGCTGGCAGCAGGTATACATAGTGGATCCTCACACCAGCTCTTCAGTATACTCATGGACCTATGGAAGACTGCAGGACTGCCTTGTACTCCAAAGGACTGCCCTGCTGCTTGAGGCCTGCCTTGTTTCTCAAAGGACTGTCCTGCTGCTTGAGCCCTCCCTTGTCCCCTGCTGCTTGAAGGAGAAATCGCCATCTCCTTGAACCTACAATTCCCAAAGTGACTCCAAGGGTCAGTTGGCTGACCTCCTGTTCTGAGCTACAGGGACACAACAAGCTTGGGAGGCCTCCCTGCAACTGCCCAGCTGAACTGCTGCAGCTGGCCCTGCCTGGACCTACAAATGGACCAGCCTGGGTCCTGCTGGATTGTGTTCCTGAGCACCAAAAGGTACCTCCCCAGGTCCTTGACCCTTGGCTGGCATTAGTTGAGCTCCTCCCGTTAAATCCTGAAGTTTTGAACTGAGTGCTGGACTTTTGAAAAGCGTACTTCTTTGGTGGGACATAACTTGTGTATTTGTAAAAAGCACGTTCACCCATGGGTATCTTGGCGCTGAATAACAGATGCTTATTGTTACCCAACTCCATGGTATTCATTTAATCAACCTCAGATGGATGAAAGGCTGGGTGGACTGCCGGGATTTGAACCTGTGACTATGAGGTCGAACACAGGCCCCTGCAACGGACGCATTAGTCCACTGAGCCCTCAGACCCAACCAACCTGGTCCCTGTATCCAGCCTGCACTGCATCGTGCTCAGTCTGAACTTGTGACTTTGTCCTGGAGTAGCACGATGAGATACCCACAGCTAGCTCTTTCTGCTTCTTGGCACTACATTTAATTAAACCTTTAAAATTGCATATCTAGTGATTGGATTTTTGTCATTTGGTCTAATTGTATTTATTCAAATGTTCTCTACTTTTCTAAATTGGTTTGGGATTTTTCAAGTGTTTTCTCTTTATTATTGTTCTAAGTGCTGCATAAATACTTTACACATTGCCTCTAAGTTAACCCGTACTACTTTTGTGCCAATCTACCAGAGGGTTAAGCACAGGTTAATTTAGTGACTGTTGCTGTTAAACCTGACATGGATTGTGGTTTTTGCTTGAGAAGGGTCTTCACACCCCTCAACCAAATACCTAATTTCTCACACTTAACATGACAAAATAACCCTTCCTAACCGTATTACAGTATGGTTTGCTCACTGGCACGGGCTATAACAGTTGTTAAAGGCCTTGAACTTGAGTTGAGGCTCAGCCTATAATAAGTGTGAGTACATTTAACAGCTGATATAGTCAAAGGTATTAGGGCTTTTATACTAGTATAACATCTGACCACTGAGGGTAGAGTGTTGTACATAAACAGGGAGAAACAGAAAGACAAGCATTGGAACGATGGAGCAGAGGCCTCTACAGGCCATTATTGGCCTGAGATGCTTAATTGTCTTAAGTGGAGCTTCCCACATTCCAGTGTCCTAAAACTAGTTTACATTTACCATAACATTTGAAGTTCAGATGTGTTGGCCTTAATAATAGTGAGACTCGCTAATAGCAGTTGAAGTAATGATGAAATCTAAGTAATGCAGAAAAAAATGTGTTCCGTCAAGATATTTTCATGCTACATGCAAGAATCAGTTATACAATTCTGTTGTTCTTTAGGACAAGTAAATTAGCTATTCTCCACTCATTTGTAACTTAAAACAGGTGAAGCACATTACAAGGTGACACTGCACACAATATTATCAGGCGGTGTATAATGATGAACATACCATGGTGCACACACCAGTACCAAATTGGAACAATAGTAAAAATGCCATGCAAGAATGGGGTGGCTAAAGACATCAAACAATGCAGCATCCGACAAGCTAGTCAGCACTACAAGCCATGATGGATGCCTAATCAACAGCAATGAACGGACAATGATTTGGGAGGGTATGTTTGGGTTTGCAGAGGGAGCTAGTCAGCACTATAAACCATGATGGAACATGGCGCCAAATTAACTGCAGGGAATGGAGAATGATTTTGGGGGGGTACATTTGGGTGGGCAGAGGTGGGGTTAAAGATAGGACCTGAACACAAGTGTCCAGTGTTGGATGCAGTAATTGTCGACTAAATACCCACCAGAGGTGTCCCCTGCTTTCTGCCTATCGGTAGTGTTGGAAATGTACCCTTTCTGCAGGGTCAGCCCGTATCTTTTTTGTTTTCTTTGGGCTGAACCCTATTTTTGCTGCCTATAGGACTGTGTACACCGTATCCCTGCTTACCATAGGTACGGTGCATGAGCTCCTGCTTTCGCCATGATGAAATAGGCATACCCCTAACTGGCATACTTAACATAGGCATACCCCTAACTGGCATACTTAACTTATCTATAAGTACTAAGAATATGATACCCAAAGTGTACTCAGTGCCCTAAAGGCTATTTCCATTATAGCACGGTTTGCTGTTCTATAGGAAAGCATTGGGTTACAATATTGTATTTAATAGATGTTATCACTGCCTAGGAAACACATACAAATTTAATGTTGGACTTTTTGAAATATTTACTACAAACCCAATCCACTGGTGGAGTTGAATTTGTATTAAATATTTTGCAAAGACAACATCATTTTAAAATGTCACTGTTGCCCTATTTGAAGTCCCTGGAAGCTAGATCTGCATTTTATGATCTCCCTTCGACCAGCCATTAATTAGCATTTCAATGGGTGTGAATGAGGTGTGAACTTTCTCACAGGACAGGGACGAAAGACTTTTGCTTTAAGGAGGTGTTGTGCTCTTGATAGGATGACCTGTGGGCTGGGCCCAGGCACTTGATTAACTTCAAAGAGGCCTATACTGTCATAAGCAGAAGCAGCTTACACCCAGGGCTGCACCCTTCTATTGTCACCCAGCCAAACATGCCTCCATCACAGGGGGCTTCTTGTTGAGATCACAGTGTCATATGCTGTTGGACTGTCAAGACCTCCATGAGGGTTTTTCATATGACATTTAGGACACGCTTCAGAGGGAAACAGAATGCCAAAACAGTTTGCCTGTATCCACTATCTGGTTGCTGAAAGCTAAGCTTTTGTCCTATCAGGCATCTGTCTCTGAGGTTGTTAGATGTACAGGGACTGCCTTGAACTGGATTTTAGAGTTAGACACTAGGATTCCCGTAGTACATTCCCCACACTCACACCCAGCCTTCAGAGCCCAAGTTTAGTGTCGCTGAAGGCTTTGATCGTCTTCAAAATGCCCAAAATACGTCGGATTAGCCCCAGGAACCTTTACCCCATTGTTTAGGACATCAGATGGGGTCATTCCCGCACACACTAGCTTGTGCCCCTTGAATTGCAGTGAGCTTTCCTTGTTTGCTCCATGTGGGCAGGCAGCTTCGTAGACATTTTCAACATGGCATATGTCAATTTTTTGTCTGTTGGGCCCCTATTGCTCCTTCAGCGTCAGTCATTATGTTAGTGGAGCCTGAATATTACACTACTGATAGATCTGGAAGTGGTACGAACCCTTGCCTGCCATGGGGTCTAGGTCCGTACAGGGTTCCCCATGCGGCCTCTGGATTTTCTTAGGCACTATTACACACAAAAGAGACGGGGAGAGGGTACGGAACTCGCCTACATGTGCTATGTGTCCTAATACTACCCTCACTCACACAGGTGTGTGACATGCTTCATCATGGGGCTGCTTACGATACACCCTGGCACAGCCAACACCTGGGGTGGAGCGATAAGGGTGGGGAAGACAAATACAACACACAAGAGAGAAAACAATGCTTTCAATTGTGACTGGGAATGCCGGAAGTGAAAGTGCAGTGTGGTGTGTTTAAAACTAGCTCGGAGGTATCTCCATACCTCAACTTTATTTCTAGACCCTCCAGCCAGGATTAAACACATGAAGGATGGTGGTGATAGGGAGATATGTGCTCCTTACACCCCTCCTTACTGCCAGGTAGTCAGCGTTTCGGCCGTGTATCAGTGCCGAATTTTAGGGTCACGCTGGCCTTCTTCAGGACTCTATCGGTCCCAATGAAATATGTTGTGCTCTAACCTCCATTAAAGGTTAGTGGGTATCCGAGACCCTAATCCTAAAGTAACTTCCTCTAGAAAATTTGTCAGGTTTACTGTAAGGACAAGAAGACATAAGAGAAAAGAGAAAATGAACCAAATAATCCCCTCTTAACTTTCAGTTGTATGAGTATACATCAATACGCACATGGTCATAAACAGGTTCAATATTGTTGCCACTGTCACCACTATACAGGGTAGTATCACCCTTAGACCAAGAAATATTCGTAGTCAGGTGAAACATTCTTAAACAACCTGACTGATGAACCACCCTTTTGGTAGGTATAATAATCCGCGCCACATACATACTTTAAAAAATGTCATATAACCAATCCCGTACTCTAAAAAGGGGCTTGGGTTGTTCTTACTTACAGAGTTTACCCCTAAAAATGGCGGTCTGCAAGGAGAGACCCCTGTTGTCACACTCTGCGGGAGGCAAAATCCTCGAGAGAAAAGGCATCATAGTCGTTACTTACTGTAGTTACAAATTCATTGTGCAGTTGTTATCGATGTGCCAGATTGACACCGCTTATGTGCAGTCTAGTGCTGCCCTATAGTTTATAAACCAGTGACACGGTGCAAAGTGCATTGCTTTACATTTTGCTATTCAGGAACAGCCAAGAAGCTGGCAGGTGAAAAGAATTTGTGTAAAAGTATTATTAATCATTCTGAAATGGTTTAGACGGCTCTCACATAGTTTTTAAATTATTTCGTTTTGCGTTTTAGCAGGATAGAAATACCATATTTCGCTGTTTTTCTCAATGTGTGTACCGGTCTGGACAAGCTGGTATAAAAAACAGGCCAGGAAACAAACCTAGGTGGAAGCCTCACCCTGTTATGTTTTGAGCTCTTGATAAGCCAGAAGGTGGACAGATGCGTCTTTTCACAAAGGAAGGAAGGAGCCTACAATTTGGGGAAATGACAACAGGACTTGAAACATCTTTTCACTCAAGACAGCTTATGGTGACAGGGGGTTGGCCCACCGTATCAAGGACAATGATCTTCTTGACAATTTTCAGTCCGGCTTCATCTAAAACTTCAGCACTGAAACAGCCCTGCTGTAAGTGATTGATGACGCGCTGCGGATACTCGATTCGGGGGGGGGGGGTCTTGTCTTCTAATTCTCCTTGACCTTTCTGCAGCCTTTGACACTGTCAATCACAACACCCTCCTCAACACTCTTCAACACAGAATGGGCATGGAGGGCACTGTGCTTAAATGGTTTGCTTCCTTCCTCTCTGATATATCCCAAATGATCAAAATAGCGGACAGTCTGTCATCTCCTTTGGCGGTGGGTCAAGGTGTTCCTTAAGGCTCTATACTTGCACCCACATTGTTCAATCTCTATTTGGAACCACTGGGAAATCTCCTAAGTAAATCTGGGGTCCACTATCATCTCTACGCAGACGACACTCAAATCTACCTCAAGGTTGCCTCCACTCGCGATCTCTCCGTCCTAAGCTCTACTCTGGACTCCATTCAAAACTGGATGTCAACACATCAACTGATTCTGAATCCCTCCAAAACTGAATTCTTCCTCCTCTCCTCCTCACTTTCTATTCTCCCGGTTCAATCATGGATGGACCAGATGAATCTACTGAACAATAAACCCATCATTGGCAACAGCGCAAAATTCCTTGGTGTCATACTCGACACAAAACTCAAACTACTCTCCCACAATAATTCAATTGCAAAGTCTGCTCGATACCAACTGCACCTTCTTTGGGGGATTTGCTGCTTCTTCCTGGAGCATGACCTTAAAAGCCTGGCCAATCGCTGGTCCTCTCCAGACTGGACTACTGCAATTCTCTTCTTACTGGCCTCCCCAAATCCCACCTGTCCCCCCTTAAGTCTGTTCTCCATTCAGCAGCTCGTTTCATTTATGGGGCCAAAAGAAGCGACCACATCACACCGATGTTATCCACCCTCCGCTGGCTTCCCATCGAGGCTAGAGCCATCTATAAGACTGTCTGTATCACCCACAAAGCCTTGCACTCCTCCTCTCCTCGCTACCTGGCGAATAAACTGAAACTCTCTGGAGGCTCTAGACCATCACGTAGTGCGGAAAATTTACTGCTTGAACCTCCCACTTTCAAGAAGGAAAGATCGATGGCCCAATCCTTTTCAGGCAACGCAGTGAGAATCTGGAACTCACTTCCGCCTCAGCTCCGAACCACCACCTCCTCCCAAGCCTTCAAAACTGACCTCAAAGTTCTCCTCCTTCAAAGACACTTCCAAAGTTAATTCATGCCCTCTCTATTATCTGAAGGAAGAGCTTTTAGTATAGAAAATGTGTATTCTCCATGACTATGGAAGTGCCTTCCCAGTGTGTTCTTGTGGTTTGAGAGTCTGACATTTATTGCAGTATTACCCTTTTACCTGTGTTTGGTACTGTTTTGTAACATGCACACATTTTTCTCTTGTAACACACCGTTTGCTACCTCTTACATTTTGTTTGCTTTCGATACTTGCACAAGTGCCACCATTGCCTACGTAACGTCTGTTCTTGTGTTTCAGTATCTGCCATTTATTGCAGTATTAAACCTCTACTTGTACTTTGTTCGCTTTTGTAACCTGCACATGTGTCTCCTTTTCCTCCTGTAATGTACCGTCTGCTACCGCTTGTATTTTGTTTGCTCACGATTGTCACTTTTGCCTCATGTAATGTAACGTTTGCCTTTGTAATTTGTTCACTTGTAATGTTCTCTTGTATCAGTTCTGTTCCTATTGTGAAGCGCTCTGACACCTTCGGGTAAAGTCTGCGCTATATAAAAACGCATAAATAAATAATAAATAAATATCTCTGCTTGGGTAGTAGGCAGCATTTGGACGTAAAACGTCCAAACTAGATGTGTAGTGGCGCGTTCTGGTGTTCGCACGTCACGTACACCACGTGACGTGCAGACGGGATGTTAGGATGCGTGCGCAGGAGGCGCGAAAACGGAGATTAGCGCTGAAGCCGCGAGAGAGACAGTCGGCTCGGCGCTCCTTAGAGATTGATAGCAAATAAATACAAGTTAACCCTTACCACTTGTAGCGTCATCATTCAGGGTAACAGCCACGTTACAATGGCGACGAGGGTGGGATAGCAGAATCAACCCCACGAAGCACATCGAGACCAGGAGCCACCGAGGGAACCAACAAACACACCGGGGCACCAGGACCACGCTGCAAGGGAGAGGGACAGAGAGCCCGAAGAGCAGAGGAGCTGGACATCAGGAGCAGCCAGCCAGAATATAAAAAAAAAATAAAATAATAAGAATAATCACCAGACATCAGCCTAAGGAGCGTGGCAGAGCCCAGGGGCACTCGAGAAAGCAGGAAAAGACACTGCCGAGACGAGGCACCACCCAAGCCCAAGAGATAGCGCGCCCAACCGAACAGTCACAAGACAAGGTGCACCGAATCAAACAGCGACCGGAGAGACGGAGAGACAGCGCTGGATCCTTCACCAAAGAGCGAGGGGGCGGACGCGAGCAGTCCCCAGCATCACACAAGGAGGAGCAGGACAGCCCGCCAGGTAGTCCCAGGAACCAGGGGAGCGCGCCAACCAAGATCAAAAGTGAAAAGATGAGTGCGCAAGCGGGATATGCGATGGCGCCAGTGCAATTCCTACCCAGGCCGGGTGAGCCACTCATGAAGTGGGAGGACTGGAGAGAGTACATAGACAATTTCATAGGAGTCTTGGAAGATGAAAGTGAGGAGGAGTTCAGTTCAAAAAGGAAAAAATGAATCCTATTACTCAATCTAGGCCCCGAAGGCCTGAGGATATACAAGAGCTTGGTGCCGAAGGAAAGAGGGAGCACAGATGACGATGTGTACGCCCATGCCATCGATGACCTTAATGAACACTACAGACCGGCGGTGTGCGTGTCAGTGGATAGATTTAATTTCCAACAGAGGCAACAACGCCCAGGCGAGACAGTGGAGGAATATGTGGCCGCCCTAAAGAGACTTGCATCCATGTGCAAATACGACAATTGGGAGGAAGAGTTCATCAAGGACCAAGTGGTAATGCACACCACGTGCACAGCCGTGCAAGACAAACTGTGGGCCAGTGGAGACACCACCCTGAAAGAAGTGATGGTGATCGTCAAAAGAGCAGAATTAGCGCGCAGGTGTGTGGAAGCAACGAGGAAGGAAACTGTGCCCACTGCCGTGGTGAACAAGGTTGACGACGAGGAACCACGCCGGGACCTCAAGTACAGGGGGTCGGGGGCGAAGGGCCCAACAAGTGGCAAGGCAACCCTGGCCCACCAGGCAAACAAGCGGGAAACAACAAGAAGTCATGCTACAGGTGCGGAAGCTGGTCTCACGAAGCGCATGACAGGAAATGCCCAGCATTCCGCGCCAAATGTATGTACTGCGGGATCATAGGACACTACGAGAAGGTGTGTCGGAAAAAGGCGTCAAAGAGCATAGTGAGGTACGTTGGACAAGACAGTGAAGAGCAAGACGAAGAAGCGGGGGAAGATGTCGTCACAGTTATCTACATCCAGGACCAAGTACTAGACGTGGACGGTCTAGTAACGAGTGGCGACGGCAAGAGAACAATGAAACCAGTCCTGGAAGTGTTGATAGGAAGAGTACCGGTAACTGTAGTAGCCGATACGGGCTCGCCCTACACCATCGTCCAGAGAGCAGTATGGGAGGAGTGTTTTGTGCCACACCTGGGCCCAGAATTGGAGAAGCTGGACATACGCCCGGTGACGTACAATGGGGACCGCATTCCCATGGCAGGGTTCAGGCCGTTACATTTCAAGTTCAGAGGCCGGTCCGCGTTCTGCAAACTCTACGTATCGGAGAGGGGGCCCTCGGTGCTAGGATGGCTGGACCAAGGCGACCTGGGAATAAAGATGGACCCGGGAGGCAAGGAACAGATACTACTCACGGAAATGACACCCTGGACGGATCTAGAGAAATGGAAAGAAGGACACCCCAAGGTGTTTGGAGGCACAGTTGGCAGGATGGAGAAATTTGCGCACAAGATAATCCTGAAGGAAAATGATGTACCGGTTGCCCACAAGGTGAGGAACATACCACTGGCGGTATGGGACGCAGTACAAGAGGAACTACAAGAACTGGAGAGGAACGGAATCATCGAACCCATCACGTGCGCTGAGTGGCTCGCACCGGTGGTGGTAGTGATGAAGCCAAGCGGAAAGGTCAGGCTGTGTATCGACCTACGGGAACTGAACAAGAGCATCGTGGTGGAGAAATTCCCGTTGCCCAGGATCGAGGAAATGCTAGCTAGAACCAAGGGGGCCAGATGGTATTCCACCATAGACTTGACCTCCGCCTACCATCAGATCGCCTTGCACCCGGAAAGCCGTAAACTCACCTCCTTCATCACCCCGTTTGGGTGCTATCAATTCTGCCGCATGCCGTTTGGACTGGCCTCAGCGGCTGCGGTGTTCCAAAAGCTAATGCACCAGCTATTTAAGAACACCGATGGCGTCCAATATTTCCAGGACGACATCCTGGTGATGGGACAAGACAAGCAGGATCACGATAACAAACTGGAGAAAGTATTGAAAATCCTCGAGAGCAAGGGCCTCACAGCTGAGTGGTCCAAATGCCGGATAGGAATGGAGTCCGTGACTACTTGGGACATGAAATTGGGGTGCGCGGGGTTACCCCGAAAGCAGACAATGTGAAAGCCATATGTGAAGCTCCACCGCCTTCCAACAAAGATGAAGTCCGATCGTTCCTGGGAATGGTGGAATATTATAGCAAATTCGTCCAGCACTTCGCCTCCAAGACCCACCACATGAGGCAGCTGACCAGGGACAACACAGAATTCGACTGGACAAAGGAGGCGCAAGGTGAATTTGAAGTAATAAAGAGAGAGATAGCTGGAACGGTACCGCTGCAAGGATATGACCCTCAAGGGAACACAGTGCTCACCACCGATGCCAGCGACAAAGGATTGGGTGCCGTCCTGATGCAAGACAGAGGTCAAGGGAGAATGGAAACGATCAGTTTCGCATCCTGCACGCTGACCAAAACCGAAAAGAAGTACAGCGTAATTGAAAAGGAAATGCTGGCGGTGGTGTGGGCCATGACCAGATTCAGGCAGTTCCTATGGGGCACACGGTTCCTGTTGAGAACAGATCATAAACCGGTACTGAAGGTACTAACGTCCAGCGGACACGCCAGTGCGACGCCCAGAATTGCAAAGATGACGATCAAGTTGCTGGAATTTAGATACGATGTAGAACACATCCCAGGCAGCAGGAACAGGGTGGCTGACTATCTAAGCAGAGCAGCAGTCACAGGAGTGTGTGGAGAAGACCAAACAGGAGTGGAGGAAATGGTGGCACTCACAGAAGACCAAGAGAAAACCATGGGGCTTCAGGAATGGAAGGAAGCGTATAGTGAAGACCAGATCATGGAGGAAGTGAAGGCGTGCATCACCAGAGGATGGCCAAACAAGCAACAAACGCGAGGCCACCTCAAACCCTATTTCGAAGTCAGAGATGAGTTGTCAATGGACGACCTAGGAGTGTTCGTGTACAGGGGAGAGAAGGTCATCCCCCCGGCAGGGATCATCCAAAAACTATTGGGCATGCTCCATGAAGGCCACTTAGGAATAGGAAAATTGAAACTGAGGGCCAAGCAAAATTACTGGTGGCCAGGGATGGACGTAAGAGCGGAGAGGCATGTCAGGGAATGCACACAATGCCAAGGGGCAGATAAGACACTCAAACCACTACGCCCTGCTCTTGGTAAGTTCGATCTCCCGAAGAACCCATGGGAGGAGTTATCGGTGGACATCCTGGGGCCAATACTGGACATGCAAGGAGTCCAAAAGTATGTTTGTGTCCTGATGGATAGATATTCCAAATGGCCGGAGCTGAAAATAGGCGAGGCGATGGACGCGGAAACCATCGTTAAGTTCCTGGCTGACACTTTTGTGAGGGAAGGCATCCCGAAGTCCATCTTGAGTGACAATGGTCCCCAATTCAAGTCAGAGAAATGGATGGATTTCATGCAGAGAAATGGCATACTGGTGAAGCACACGTCTATATATCACCCTGCTGGGAACGGACTGGTAGAGAGATTTAATAGAGTGGTGATGGGGTCCGTTCAGGCAGCCATCTCCAGCAACAAAGACTGGGAAAAGGAATTATGGCACTTGGTCTGGGCATACAGGATTACTCCTACAGGGACAGGATACAGCCCTTTCCAGATACTAAGGGGCCGTGAACCATTCACCCAAGACAATCGAGTATGGAAAGAAAAAACTATAACGAGTGAATGGTCCCCCGCAGTAGTAAGAGCCAACTTAGAAAAAGCACAGGATGTTTACTCGAAACACTACAACAACAGAAAAAACGTGAAGGAGACGAGATTGGAAACAGGGGAATGGGTGCGAGTAAAGCTAGCCACCCTACAAAGGAAGGGTGACAGTAAGTACAGCAAACCTATGCAGGTCGAAGAAGTACTAGGCAGAGCAGCTCGGCTAAGCGATGGGAACACATGGTCCATGGACCGCATGGCCAGATGCAACAAGGTGCTGAGTTGGGACCGAGTGGGAGCAGACCTGGAAGACGACGAAGGGGAACCCGCGGAGCCAGGACATCCAGAGACAGACCCGAATGAGAGGAGCAGAGAGCAACAGACAGAGAGGTCAGGTGACGCCGACCAGGCATCGGCGAGTGAAGACAGCACAGACTGGAGAGACAGTACGGCGCCTGCACTAACGAGGGGAAGGTGCGGTGAAGGGAGTCAGGGAGGAAGGCCTCCGCCCACCCCGGTGAGACTGACCCAGAGGGGGAGAGCGGTGGTCAAACCAGCCTGGTTCCGAGACTTTGACATGAACGGCGGACTGTGAGTTAACAGTTTTGTATTGGAAAAAGGGGAGATATGTAGTGGCGCGTTCTGGTGTTCGCACGTCACGTACACCACGTGACGTGCAGACGGGATGTTAGGATGCGCGCGCAGGAGGCGCGAAAACGGAGATTAGCGCTGAAGCCGCGAGAGAGACAGTCGGCTCGGCGCTCCTTAGAGATTGATAGCAAATAAATACAAGTTAACCCTTACCACTTGTAGCGTCATCATTCAGGGTAACAGCCACGTTACAAGATGCTTTGTCACTTTTAAGATTTTTACAATGCCAGAGCTTATTTTGTGGGGGGCTAAAGTGTGAGGCAACAAACAATAGGTGTGATTTTATGAAATTAGGCAGATTAAGCGTAGACCAGATCACCATGACGACGAATTACAGCCACCTCGGTAGAGATTCCTTAGTTCAGTACTGACATCAGATGCTCTGATTTAGAAGGAATAACATAGGTGTCTCGGTCTTTTTTTAAATGTACAGCACCCTCGACTATGAACATCAAAGGCCTGAGTGACTGTGCTGAGATGGTTGTGGTAGACTTAGGAGACTGTGATCACTCTCGTTTTTACGATGCACTGCTGATTTACCCGAAATGACGATCGCCACCCTGTTTTTCCACTCAATGGTCACATATTATTGAAATAACTTTATATGAACTAGCTACTGAAACGCCAGTAGACCCCTCGCTCTTGCAAACACAGCTCAGACCGTGAACAGATGCTCTTCGAGCAGATGGTCAGTGACAGCAGAGCCTTCAGACAGATCACATCATGAGTGTGCAAATCTGGGCTCAGGAAACCCGGGGCGGCCATGATGGATGGTTAACATCTCCCATTTCCAATAGATTGAGCAAAGCACCGGTGCACAAGCCTTCTCACTGCCAATTTGTCTCTCAAAAGCGATGTCAAATATGTTAATTATGAATCACTCGTATAACGCCATTAAACGCTATAACAATATTTGCAAATATAAAAATATTAAATATTTATAAATATATAAATGTTGAATATATATGATTAAAATACAAAAGATTAAAATGCTACAGAAAAGTCCAAACTGGACGTCCGTATGAATGACAGGCCGCGGTGTCCGGCTCCGCCATGCGTCGGGCCCCGTTCCAAGATGGCCGACCCTCGTCTCCAAGATGGCCGCCCCGCGACGGAGGCCCGTCCAGTCCGTCGTCGGTCTCTACTATCATAGTTCTCTCACACAAGGATGCGCTTTTGTGTCCCGGAAGACACCTGTTCGCCCCCACCCGCGCCCCTCCCCGCCCGCCCGCCTCGGCCTCTCCCCCGCCCCTCGGCCCGGCCCACCAGCCGCTCGCCCGCCCCCTCTCCTCTGAGAAACTCCTCGCGGCTCCTTTAAGCGGAAGGATCTGCAGCTGCGGCGCTCCGCCCTGCCTCCGCCCCCCGCTATATGACAGGGAAGCGGCCGTGACGGCTCCTCTTTCCTCCGTAGACAGCAGCCGCACCATCGCCGCTCTGTACCCCTTCTCACCTCTGCCGGGACGCCAGGAGCCGCCAAGGTGAGCGCTGGAGGCCGTTGGCGATGCCGCCGCGGGGCGCGCGGCGCTTTATGGGCGCAGGCGCGCGCTCATTGAGGCTGGCGCGTGGCCCCCACAGCCGTTGCCGGGCTCGTGGCGGCTGCCAGTTTAAATAGACTGATTCTGTTTGCGTCACTGATGCTCAGGAAGGTCGCGTGCTTCAGTTGGGTTGCAATAGCGGTTGGGGATCGGCTGACGTCAAGTGGCGCGAGACGCGGCGCGAGCCTGCAGTGCAGGAGCGATGGGTCCCGGCGTCTCTGGCAGGTTACCCGCGGTGACAGCGCGAGGCACCTGTGACGCGCAAGTCTACAGTGACGCCGTTCATGCGGCGCGCGGGTGTATGCGGCACGAGGCCCCCCCCATGCGCAGTCTGTCAGCACAGCACCAGGCTGCCGTGTGCGCGCGCCCCTCCGTAGAGACAGCCCGGATGTACCATTAGCCAAGAAGGGGGGGGGGTGCGAACCCGGAGGTGGGGACCGCGGGGAAGCCATGGAGTTCGAAGTTGACCGAGTCATGGAGTCCAGGCTTTCGTTCGCCGACCCAGAGGACGACCCCGATCTGGACAGCGACCCGGAGTGGGTGGGTTTTTTACGCTCTCCCTGTGTTGTGGTGGTTTGTTTGTTGCCTGGGTTCTAGAAGCTTCCAGAAGCCGGCTGACTCACGTGTGCGGTGCGCGCCGGGACGTCATGCGCGGCGCGCGTGGTGACGCCACTTCCGGAGTCACGGCGTGCTCTCCGCAGACAATGGCTGGAGAGGGGCTCCTGGGGGCGGCAGTGCGCATGCGCGGCTCCGGTGGGTGCCTCGAGGGGTTGGGGAGGGGGCTGCCCCCTCTTGTGATCCTGGGCAGGTCTCCTGTGCCCCCCCCCCCCCCGGGGGCTGAGGAGGCGTCGTAAGTCCCGCGTGTGTGAAAGGGTGGGCTGGGGGTGGGTAGTTACGTCATGAGGGCTATTGGGGAGGGGAGGGGTTCGGGTACATTATTGGGGGGGGGCAGGACTCGGAAGAGCCAGGACAGGTGTCACTCGCGGACCTTTGACCTGCAGCTGTCAGAGGGGGGGGCAACACTCCAGCCCCCCCCCATAAGTGTGGCCAGTATTTATTTTATTTGAAAGTGCTCTATAGCGTCAACCAGTGCCTTGTGGGCATCAGAGCGCTTTACAGGGTGAATGTCTCAGTTACATGGGTAGAAAGTAAATAAGATAAGGTTCAATGTTATTATAATTATATTTCAAAGGTTTTATTATATAGCGCTACCGGACCCAAGAGTATCCGAGCGCTTTACAAGGGAGAGAACATAACGAGAGAACATAAGCAATTAAGCGAAAAAGAGTAACAGTATGATAATGCATTAAACAGGGCTGTGGGGCAAAGAAACATAAAAATGAATATTAAAAGTTAGGGGAGAGAGGGGGAGTGAGAATGAAGGGATTGGGAGGGGGTGGGACGAGGAGCGGACAAGGGGAGAGGAGTGGACATGTTCAGAGTCAGTATCATTAGATACCCCAGTATTTGTTAAAAAGTACGTTGAGTTCTCTGCATCCTATCCTAGATACATGGGCCTAAGGTTAGGGTGAGCAGACGTCCCGGTTTTGCCAGGACGGTCCTGTTTTTCACCTGCTGTCTTAGGAGATTTCATGAGATTTAGCTCCTGTCCCGGTTTTTAGAGGGTGTGCTGATCACTGCATAGGTGCATTTTTAGGTTTTACAAAGCAGGAATAGTTCGCAATTGTTTGAAGAAAGTAATGTCATTACCAGGCAAGCTTCTGGGTTTAGCAATGGCATTTTATGCGTGTTGTAACTGCCTGTTCTCGTAATTCGCTGCTGAGGAGCGGTGCCACGTGAGCTGGCATGAAGTAAAACTGTAGTCTTCTATTTTAGTGGAATGTCCCGGTTTTTGGCTTTAAAATTCTGGTCACCCTATATGTTAGGTACATAATGAAACATTCAATGTATATCAAGCAAAATATAGATCCAGGATACCGGGCTGCACAGTGGACAATAAAAGGTTCTATGGAGAAGATACGTTCTGCAGCATAACAGTAGTCCATGCTGAAGTGAATTTAGCCATGAAAAGTGACTTCACTTTTTTTTGTTGAAAGACGCCGCAGAGAAGGGAGTAAGTCTAGTTTCTGGGGGTAGAGCATGATGAGCGCTGCAGTGGCCGCACCCCTGCGGCCAGGGTCAATGGAGCATGTCCTGTGTACGCATCGGGCGTGAGGTCCTTGATGCCTGGGACACGTTTCTCGTCACCTGCGGGGGGGGGGGGGGGGGAGTGAGCACTCTGCAAACAGCAGCTATCCGAGCGGGGGACGCCGGGTCTAGCGGGGTGAAGCCGCGCTCGTTGCCACGCAGCGCTGTCGGTTGCACCCGGAGGGCAGGGAGGGGTCCGGACGCACCCGGCAGTTGTCAAGGTGACCATGGCGTCGGGCGCTTCACTGCTGCTGCACACACTCCTCTTTGAAATCCATCCTACCCCCAGGTGTCCGCCCTCTGCTCCCAAAACATGACTATGCAAGTCATCGATTTCCACCCTCCTTTCCTCCACTCCCGCAGAGGAGCAGATGTTGTACTCCAAGAGTCTGTGACGATGGGCCATAGGTACAGAAACCCCTTGCAATCCATGGGTTCCCCATGATGGGGGAACATGCTTTTTGAAAAGCAATACAAAAGATCCTCCCCGGGTTATGATGGTATCCCTTCATACGTCACTTTGCTGCAAGATGATTCATCCCATACCAACAGGGCCGTGTCCCAAAGGCAATGTACATACATACAAACCACCTATAATTCAAAGACTGTTATTGAACTATTCTTATCCATACAAATCCTCCCACACATTTTCGACAGAATATAAAAAATAGATTACAAACTCTTGGTGTTGGGCGGGGTAATGCCGCGGGGTGCGGCTCTCTGCGTGGGGGGCCGGGTCCAGGGCATGTGATGCGGGTGGGGGGACCTGGGCAGAGCCTGGGTGCACAGGTGGACGCCTCCTGTACATCCAAGTGAAGGGGTGGCACCAACCCCACCTTGCTGCCTCCTTCGGGGCAGAGGCCCGGGCCTCCCCGAGTCTCAGGGCCCCCAAGAAGCCTCTAACGGGTCTCGTTCTCTTGCAGATGCCAGAAGAAGTCCAGCACGCGGAGGAGGAGGTGGAAACCTTCGCCTTCCAGGCCGAGATCGCGCAGCTCATGTCCCTGATCATCAACACCTTCTATTCCAACAAGGAGATCTTCATGCGAGAGCTCATCTCCAACGCCTCTGACGTGAGTATGGGGGGGTTGGTCCATACTGTCCTTCCTTCTGGAGGCCTGTGGGGGCGGTGGGCCATACTGTCCTTTCTCCGGGGGCTGACCCCGTGGGGGCGGTGGTCCATACTGTCCTTCCTTCTGGAGGCCTGTGGGGGCGGTGGGCCATACTGTCCTTCCTTCTGGAGGTCTGTGGGGGCGGTGGGTGGACTGTCCTTCCTTCTGGAGGCCTGTGGGGGCGGTGGGTGGACTGTCCTTCCTTCTGGAGGCCTGTGGGGGCGGTGGGTGGACTGTCCTTCCTTCTGGAGGCCTGTGGGGGCGGTGGGTGGACTGTCCTTCCTTCTGGAGGCCTGTGGGGGCGGTGGGTGGACTGTCCTTCCTTCTGGAGGCCTGTGGGGGCGGTGGGTGGACTGTCCTTCCTTCTGGAGGCCTGTGGGGGCGGTGGGTGGACTGTCCTTCCTTCTGGAGGCCTGTGGGGGCGGTGGGTGGACTGTCCTTCCTTCTGGAGGCCTGTGGGGGCGGTGGGTGGACTGTCCTTCCTTCTGGAGGCCTGTGGGGGCGGTGGGTGGACTGTCCTTCCTTCTGGAGGCCTGTGGGGGCGGTGGGTGGACTGTCCCTCCTTCTGGAGGCCTGTGGGGGCGGTGGGTGGACTGTCCTTCCTTCTGGAGGCCTGTGGGGGCGGTGGGTGGACTGTCCTTCCTTCTGGAGGCCTGTGGGGGCGGTGGGTGGACTGTCCTTCCTTCTGGAGGCCTGTGGGGGCGGTGGGTGGACTGTCCTTCCTTCTGGAGGCCTGTGGGGGCGGTGGGTGGACTGTCCTTCCTTCTGGAGGCCTGTGGGGGCGGTGGGTGGACTGTCCTTCCTTCTGGAGGCCTGTGGGGGCGGTGGGTGGACTGTCCCTTCTGGAGGCCTGTGGGGGCGGTGGGTGGACTGTCCCTTCTGGAGGCCTGTGGGGGCAGTGGGTGGACTGTCCCTTCTGGAGGCCTGTGGGGGCAGTGGGTGGACTGTCCTTCCTTCTGTGGGGCGGTGGCCCTTAAACCCTGGGGGCGGTGGGTGGACTGTCCTTCCTTCTGGAGGCCTGTGGGGGCGGTGGGTGGACTGTCCTGTGGGGGCGGTGGGTGGACTGTCCTTCCTTCTGGAGGCCTGTGGGGGCGGTGGGTGGACTGTCCTTCCTTCTGGAGGCCTGTGGGGGCGGTGGGTGGACTGTCCTTCCTTCTGGAGGCCTGTGGGGGCGGTGGGTGGACTGTCCCTTCTGGAGGCCTGTGGGGGCGGTGGGTGGACTGTCCCTTCTGGAGGCCTGTGGGGGCAGTGGGTGGACTGTCCCTTCTGGAGGCCTGTGGGGGCAGTGGGTGGACTGTCCTTCCTTCTGTGGGGCGGTGGCCCTTAAACCCTGGGGGCGGTGGGTGGACTGTCCTTCCTTCTGGAGGCCTGTGGGGGCGGTGGGTGGACTGTCCTGTGGGGGCGGTGGGTGGACTGTCCTTCCTTCTGGAGGCCTGTGGGGGCGGTGGGTGGACTGTCCTGTGGGGGCGGTGGGTGGACTGTCCTTCCTTCTGTGGGGCGGTGGCCCTTAAACCCTGTGGGTATCTAGATGCAGAACACACCGTTTGTACCATGCTTGTGTACCCCGGAAGTGCATGACCTCATCACGTTCCTGCCTTCCTTTTACTGGGTGTTATTGAGGCATTAATGGGGGCCTGTTGGGCAACGTGGTTCACAAAGATGTCTGTCTCTGGTCACTCCAGTGTAACATACATATGCTGTGTAAGTAGCACTTAAGGATGTCATGTGTGAGCTGCTGCACCTGTGCCAACCTCCCACAGCTTTGAGTGCCTCTAAATGATGCAGTTTACCTTTTTTCTTTTCCAGGCTCTAGACAAAATCAGATATGAGAGCCTGACAGACCCCACCAAGCTGGACAGCGGCAAGGAGCTGAAGATCGACATCATCCCCAACCCGCAGGAGCGCACCCTGACTCTGGTGGACACGGGCATCGGCATGACCAAGGCGGACCTCATCAACAACCTGGGCACCATCGCCAAGTCTGGCACCAAGGCCTTCATGGAAGCGCTCCAGGTAGGCCGCACTGCGACCCCGCTTTTGGGGAGGGGTCAGCTTGGAGGGTGCCTGGCGGTCTCAAGTGTGGGAGCTGGGCGTCTCAAGTGTGGGGGCCGCATGGCCCCAGTCTTCTGAATTTTCAGCAGATGTACAATCTACTCTTATGGATTTAACCATTTGACGGAACAGGCCTATTTGGGGGGGAAAAAGCGGATGTAGCTTTGGAGAGGTTCAAAGATAGCCGGGCAACGGCAAGGTCTTTGGGCCTGCAGGCTAGAGCCCCTGTCACTAGGAAGTTTAGGGGATTTGGTAGATCCACTTTTCGTCAGTTCCTATAAACAAGGCCAGCAGCAGCAAAACCCTTTGTATAGATCATACAGAGGTAAACAAAGGGTCGTGCTCGTGGACGCCAAGCCTCGGTGTGTAGTGTGGGGGGCTGGTTCTGAAGTGTGGGTCTCAAGTGTGCCTCTTCTTGCTCTTCCAGGCCGGTGCAGACATCTCCATGATTGGTCAGTTCGGTGTGGGTTTCTACTCCGCCTACCTGGTGGCCGAGAAGGTGGTGGTCATCTCCAAACACAACGACGACGAGCAGTACGCCTGGGAGTCCTCCGCCGGCGGCTCCTTCACGGTTAAAGTTGACACAGGTAGGACCCTGCACTCCAACTTCAGATAATGTGAGGGTGATATACCGCGCCCTGGCTCTTGTCGCAGACACTTGTGGGCTGCTTCCTTATGAGGCCAGGGCTCGGCAGTGCTGTAGTGTTGCCGTACCAGACTTGACCCTTTCCCGTTCGTCGCCCACTGGGTGGCCACCTTGCTGCTTTGCTCCTCTGAGGCCATGAGTACAGTCTTCCCTGTAGGTTTGGATTCTCCTGCTGCAGCTCACTTAATTGTATTTTACTCGACGAGTGTGGTGTGTAGTGTAGGGTTACCCCTCGGACCGTTAATCTAGCCCCCTCCTTTAGGGTAGATCTGTCCAGATCTGACCTTTTTACTGCCTTTCTTTAAATGTGTAGTTTATTTCCGCATATTTAAATGTTGCTGTGTTCGAAAAACTGTTACAAAACTATCCTTTTCCCCAACAATGTCCCTCTTCTAATCCATATTCATCTACTAATACAGTTTTATCAAATGTCCACCTCCTTAGCCCTTGCTTTTGATTACACATTTACGGACATTACCACTGCAGAATGGTCTAAGATTGCTGGAATATGCGATACTGTTTCTATGTCGGCATATAAAGCCTGGCAAAAGTCTATACAGGAGTGATGTCTATACTTTTTACTATAATTTGCAAAATCTTATTCCCTTCTTACACCAAACATATACCAAATTAAATTCTTTCTAATCTAGCAAAATCTTTTGGTGGGCTAGCATACTTCAGGTGTGATCTGCCTGACTCTTAAGAATTTGGTTAAAATCTCCTAAAATTACAGGTGCTTCTGTTTCCAGTATACCGGTTTTGCGCTTTACTAAGGGGTCATGATTATGTAGGTTCTGCAAGTGAGCAACTGCTCTGGGATGCCTTTAAGGCTTATTTATGGGGAATTTTAAAATCTAATGGGGTAAAGAAAGATGGCAAAACAGGACAAGGAGAGTAAAATAAGGGAGTTGAAAGGTCTTCAGAAGGCCTCCTTAGACAGTCCTAGTAACATTTCTTTTGATTAAGTATTTAGAAAACCTGCAGGCCGAATTTCAGGCGCAATTGGATAAACTACTGGATAGGTGGAAGACTAGCAAGCTTCCAACATTTTGCCTACAGAGAAAAGCAGGCCTGTTGGCTTGGTGGGAAAAATGTCACTTACAAAATCCTAACTTCAGGCAGAAAAAGCACACTCCAGTTTCAGAATGAGCTGCAATTTGAGAATGATCCTGATACTTGACCTTTGTCTTTAAACGTACAACTGTGACCACATACACAATATTGAGATGCATGTTTATTGCTCGGTAACCTGCATGAATTCTGGAGGTGCTGCAGGACCTCAGCGTCAGCACCTGAGACCCATGTTGGAAAGAGCTGTGATCTCTGCCCCTTCTGACTGTATTGTACTTTAACTGGTGATTAGACAGTGTGCGGAGGCTAGGTGACCCCTGAAGCTGTAAATGTACACCCTTGTATTGTACACTACCAGGCCAACCTTTACAAACACTGATTGGCATCTGTTGGAAAGTGGGTTATTGGTAGGTGCAAAGGTAGGTCTGCCACTGGCAATATGGCCACTAACGCATGATAGGACTCAGCATAGGTCTTAGAAAATTATTCAGACAGGTATGTAAAGCATTCAAAAACACCATTTCAGTAAATAATTAAGACACAACACAAAATAAAAATTCCAACACCAATTTATAAAAATAGGTAATATTTTTATCTTGAGTGACACCAAAACGAAAATAATCCACTGTAGGGAACCTGATATATGAATTTTTAAAGATTAGTCACTTTCTAGTGCTTTGAAACCAACAGCGCCCCATAAGTCATTTTGTTTTCCCTGTCAGGGACACCTTTTTATATATTGTTCTGAAGAATTCTCACCACTGTAGTGGGCCGCCTTCTTCACCAAGCGGGGTCCAGTTAGAACACCTTTCTGGCGTTCTGCTTGCGGGTCCCAAAGTATCCAACACACAATCCAAGGTTCTGGAATCTCCAAGAGGGTCCTTGAAAGTGTGAAACTTCAATTCCGCAATCCACTTGAACACAACCCGTACAAATCCACTGGTACTCCAGGCTTTCAATTCTTTGTAGGGCTGTCCAGGTGAGCTCTGTTAACCTGTAGCTTGCAGGGAGGTTCCACTCTTAGTCCTTTGGCAGCAAGGTAATCCACAGGGCTGTAGTTTCAGAGGGTGCATTCTTCAAAGGTCATGCCTTAGAGTTCCTTGCACAGCAAAATCTTCAGCAGGGCACTTCTTGCTTCATTCAGTTTCAAGCAGCAGATCTGGAGGGCTCTGCCCCTCTCAGATACTTATTCAAAATTCTCTGGGTCAGGCACCAGGTCACTGCTGACCAATGAGAGCAGGGCAACTCCTCCTAGTTATGACCACATCCTTCGGGAAGTGGCATTGGTTTGTCCCAGAGTGCATCATCCTTCAAAATCCGTAATGGCTTATTTTCCAGCAAGGAGGTAAGAGCTGGCTAAACACACCCCCCTGGGATATCTCATTTCCATGGACCATCCCACGTACCATCTGCAAATTCCTTTCTTAAGCCTAGTCCTGACTCTGGGTCACGACTTTCATAGTGGACTAAAACCCTCTTGCCTTTGAAGAGCGTAGTTTACGACACCATCTCCTG
This sequence comes from Lissotriton helveticus, assembly GCF_964261635.1. Taxonomy (NCBI): domain Eukaryota; kingdom Metazoa; phylum Chordata; class Amphibia; order Caudata; family Salamandridae; genus Lissotriton; species Lissotriton helveticus. Next base: position 31,910,906 of record NC_136067.1, on the reverse strand, counting down.
GCCTGGAATTCCTATAGAACAGATCACTGCCCTCCCGGCAGCCTGGCTAATCCACTTAACTGACCAATCGGGGCAGACCACTGAAAGGCTGAATTTGGACTTACAAACAAGAGTCTCATAACTTGTATGTACACTTTAGGAGAAATTCAACAATATAATATTAATCAATCACTTCCTACCATGTTAACCTATGGGCCATGGGGTTTGCAATGGGGAAAATGACTTGCGCCACTTTTGTAGTACCAGGGCTTATAAAACCATATTTTGTAAGTATTTCCCTAATTTCTACCAGACCCCCCACCCCCTGTGCAACTAGGGGAGACTTCAGGGGTTCTGAATCTGCAGAAATATTGCAGATAACCCATACCCAATTCTTCCAGCATCAAAGTCGAATTTGAGCACCTCTGTAAGACAATGAGGGGAGTGAAATGTAAAATTTCACTTAACCCAGGCTTCTAAAAACTCCTTTTATAAAGGCGCTCCTTAGATAACTGACCCCACTCCCCATGGATACATGGAGGTCCCTAATATGCAAAAACATGGTAGGTTTTTAATTTGTAAGGGCCCCTACCCCCTAAGTCGAGTTTATGCACAATTTAAGGTTTAAAAGCTGTCCTGGCCACCAGTGCAGCTTTTAAACTGACCACTGGCTTCAGCACTGCACACATGCTGGTGCAGAGAATCTGCTGGCCTCTACACTGCCATGTCCCAGGATACTGGAGACGTCTAGGTAGTTTCAATCCCCTGCCCTATTACATACTAGGGGCTTAGGTGGTAGGTCATGCCAACTACAGGGGTACCCCACCATACTATATTGTACCCTAATGTATGTTGGGTGTCTTAACTGTGTTCTAATGTGTTCCTTGGCACTGGGTCTGGTTAAACTGAGCTCCGGGTCAGTCAGTTATCACCACTTCCAGTCAGCTAAAAGTTGGGGGGTGCCCGGGGCACAGGATGACTTTGCAACAGCATCTCAGTGCACAGACCATTGCGCTGCACTGGAAGAAGCCCCCCATGCTTCTGGCACCCACTAATCCAACACTTCTCCAAATTAGAACATTCTCTCTACCCCTTCAGCTTTTCAAAGATGCGATCTTGACACTGGGATCCCCTCATCTGGATCCCCTGCTGATCCAGTGAATTGCCACCATTTTCCCCTGGCCCTCATCCGAACATGTCTGTCTCCTTCGTTCTTCCCAATCTTATTCTGGCCCCCCAATTGGGTTGTTTAATTGACATTGAGGCTTTACCCTCCCCTATAGTTACTGGAAGCTTATGTCACTGATGTACCTGCGCCTCGAATTACACTGGTTTTGTCAAATGTCTGCTCCAGTACAAATGCGTGAGGCCTACTGGAGTGACCCAACTGTCAAATGTGTATGGTAACGATTATTCCTTTAATCTTCAAACAAATTTGAATCTCAACACGGAGGGTGGTGACCTTGGAGTGGGCGGGGCCTTTTGCCCATAGCTAGCAGGCTCTAATGCGTCCTCGGCAAACACAAGATAATGGACTTGCTGAAGCTTCAAACACTTCTCCAGTCAAAGATGGGATTAAACCATCATTCTTTGTTAACCACACCACCCCTGTTTTGGACCAAGCATATGCAAATCGGTCTTGACCCTTCTCCTCATGGAAACAGTCCAGTCCGAACTGCCACGCCCTCCCTGGATCAGAGGGAGGGCTTGTTTCCAGTTCAGGGAGGACCTGACCTAGAAGTTATGGACTGTCCATGAGGAGTAGGGTCAAGACTAATTTGCATATGGCTGGGTCCAGAGTGAGCAACAAAACAATGGATTTAACCCATATCTGAATGGGGGTGTGGTTGATTTATTTAAAAAGTTTTATATAGCGCTGGCTGGACCCGGAGGTATCAGAGCGCTTAACATGAGCATCAGATCATAGTTACAGGTTACATCGTTACAAAGGTTACACAGTTCTTAGAGCATGGCAACATAGTTACTTGTAAGGTCGAGATAAACAATAGGCACTAATACGTAAGGGGAAAAGAAGGCAGGGGGAAGACTCAGGGGGGTTGGAGTAGGGGAAATAGACATAATGAAGGTGGGAAAGAGGAGGATAGGGTGAGACACAGCATGGGAAGGGGAAGGGTGATGGGGACACAAACCGGTAGACGAGTCAAAGCAACGTCCAAAGTCCAGTAATCTGATCCCAGGGTAAGTTGATCCCAGGGGAAGTGGTATCCCTTCCCTATCTCTATTGTGAGAGGCTCCCTTTATACAGTGGACTCTCTCAGAGGGGTCTCTGAGACTCCAAGGCCTACATACTGGATCCTTCCCCAAAAAGGGGAGTGCGTTGGCAAGGGGTTCCATACCATACCTCAGCTGTGAAAGGCTCCCTTGGCGCAGTGGACTCACTCAGCATGTTTGCTCAGACTCCAGAGTATAAATATTGGATCTTTCCCCAACAAGGGGAGAAGGAGTGCTTAGTGAAGGGCACAAAGGACAGGGGGTAGGCAGAGTAGTAGGCAAGGGGAGAGATTCAGGGGGGAGAGGATAGGAGCTCGGGAAGAGACAGAGAGACTAAAAGAAGTCTGCCTAAAGACCGACTGGGTAGGTGACGACCAAGGAGGGAATCCAAGGCCCATCTCCCCTATAGCTAAACCAAGTAGCTCCACGGGGCATCAGACAAAATAGTTCAGTCTCAAAACATTGAGAGAGGAGGGAGGGAGAGACATAAAAAGAGGGAGGATGCATCGGCTTGTCATGTAAATGTATGTATCACCTTTCAGGCATTCTGGCGTTCTATACCGCTGTGGAACCCTTCCTGGCTTTCCCTGTGAGATGCCCCCTACTGGGCACCCCCAAGGTGAAGCCAGGCATCCTAGCACTTTTGAGGCCGTAGTGGAGATTAAGCAAGCTATTGCTCAGAGTTGCAGAGTGGGACCCATGATTAGAGTAGGCACAGAGGCGAGAATTATCAGGTCCGAGGAAATTGAGCCCAAGACCCGCCGAGGCGGGAAGTAAACCCTGGTCCCCGGGCCAGACCTCTGCCTCGGGGTCTGCTGCTTCTAACCAGTGAGCCAAACTTATCAACTCTCCTTGTGTTTGCTTTGTTCACCCTAAGTTGGCAGGGTATACCCAGACGTTACTTTGTCACTGGATTGAAGCTAGTTAGTGTAAAACTGGTCCCAGGATGCTTGTTTCCGGTCCATGGAAGACATGGCTTGACAGTTCGGGCTGGACTGTTCCCATGAGGCACATGGTCAAAACCGATTGGCATATAGCTGGGTCTGAACTGGGGTGTCTTTGAGCTAAAGAACAATGACTGGGGTTGTGGTTAAAGTTTCAGCACTCTACCCATTTTGTGTTAAGCAATTCGTTCCCCCTCCCCCAACCCTGTTCTCTATTAAAGAAAATAATAATAAAGTGGACTGCAGCTGGCGTAAATGTCTTGTGGTAGTTTTACACCCTTTTTTTGTACATCTGTTTTTAAGACTCAAAAAAACGATGTGTAAATCTCCTCTTAGCAGCAGCTTCAGCTCGTTTTTCCTGCCTGTAAGATATGTGCGCTTTACCGGGTCACTGATGGGAGCTGATGTGCCCCGGCTGCATTACTTGTGAGCGTCTTGTGCCGAGGCTGACTTTTGCCCCTTTACTTTGTGCTCAGGTGAGCCCATCGGCAGAGGCACCCGCGTGATCCTGCACTTGAAGGAGGACCAGTCCGAGTACCTGGAGGAGAAGCGCGTCAAGGAGGTGGTGAAGAAGCACTCCCAGTTCATCGGCTATCCCATCACCCTTTATGTACGTCTGGCCCACTGTCTTGACCTTGTAGCTCTTTTAGAAATGTGTTTTTTGTGTGGCTTCTTCCTGGTTTGGGATACCTACTACTTCAGGGTGCCTGTCTAGTCCCTAGCAGGCTGGAGGCAGGGGGTACTGTCCGCATTAGTGTTTCTGGTCTCAAACTGTGCCCTCAAAGCAGCAGTGGACGTAGCAAACACTGGGAGATCACTTTTGCTATTCTAAATAGTCCTGAATGTTTGGGGTAATGTCTGCTCCACAATACGGTCTAGGCTTTTAACTCCAAATTCCAGTCGGGGCGAAGTTCAGGGACAAAACTATGCTTGTCCTGGGCGGAGTATGTGTTCTTTGACGGCTCCAGTTGAGGCTGGCTTGAAGTGGGAACGTGTGTATGTAGGGAAGCCCCACAGCCTGCATCGTTCTGGGGTAGTGGAGGGCAGGGCCATGAACCCTGGAGCTGGACCTAGATATGAGAGCCTCTGGAGGGCTGCACGCTTCAGGTGACTGCAACCGTTAGAAAGGGTGAAAATGGCCGTTGCAGTTCTTACTGGGGCGCTTACTCAAAGCTTCTTTTTGCGAACAGTTGTAGGGTTTTTCCTCTGGTTCGCTGGGTTGGAGGTGGCTGATAAGAGATTGTAGGGTCTGGTGTCTGCTGCAAGGTTGTAGGGTCTGGTGTCTGCTGAAAGGTATCATACCCATGTCCCCCTTACACTCTGCCTTTCTTCCAGCTGGAGAAAGAGCGTGAGAAGGAGATCAGCGACGATGAAGCCGAGGAGGAGAAGGTGGAGGAGAAAAAGGATGAAGAGGAAGCGCCCAAAGAGGACGAGGACAAAGACAAGCCCAAGATAGAGGACGTGGGCTCCGACGACGAGGAGGACGGCAAGGAGAAGAAGAAAAAGACCAAGAAGATCAAGGAGAAGTACATCGACCAGGAGGAGCTGAACAAGACCAAGCCCATCTGGACCCGCAACCCCGACGACATCAGCCAGGAGGAGTACGGCGAGTTCTACAAGAGCCTGACCAACGACTGGGAGGACCACCTGGCTGTCAAGGTGAGTCCTGCTGGCCCCCTTGGTGCCAGTGAGGTGGTGGGTGCGAGCTGGGAGGCTCTGGTGTCTGGAGGGTAGGGGGGGCTAGCTGGGAGGCTCTGGTGTCTGGAGGGTAGGGGGGGGCAGCTGTGAGGCTTTGGTGCCTGTGGAGGGTAAGGGGGGCTAGCTGTGAGGCTCTGGTGCCTGGAGGGTGGGGGGGGGCTAGCTGTGAGGCTTTGGTGCCCGTGGAGGGTAGGGGGCTAGCTGTGAGGCTCTGGTGCCCGTGGAGGGTAGGGGGCTAGCTGTGAGGCTCTGGTGTCCGTGGAGGGCAGGGGCTAGCTGTGAGGCTCTGGTGTCTGGAGGGTAGGGGGGTGGGCTAGCTGTGAGGCTCTGGTGCCCATGGAGGGCAGGGGGGCTAGCTGTGAGGCTCTGGTGCCCATGGAGGGCAGGGGGGCTAGCTGTGAGGCTCTGGTGCCCGTGGAGGGCAGGGGGGCTAGCTGTGAGGCTCTGGTGCCAGTGGAGGGCAGGGGGCTAGCTGTGAGGCTCTGGTGCCCATGGAGGGTAGGGGGCTAGCTGTGAGGCTCTGGTGCCCGTGGAGGGTAGGGGGCTAGCTGTGAGGCTCTGGTGCCCGTGGAGGGTAGGGGGCTAGCTGTGAGGCTCTGGTGCCCGTGGAGGGTAGGGGGCTAGCTGTGAGGCTCTGGTGCCCGTGGAGGGCAGGGGGGCTAGCTGTGAGGCTCTGGTGCCAGTGGAGGGTAGGGGGGCTAGCTGTGAGGCTCTGGTGCCAGTGGAGGGCAGGGGGGCTAGCTGTGAGGCTCTGGTGCCAGTGGAGGGTAGGGGGGCTAGCTGTGAGGCTCTGGTGCCAGTGGAGGGCAGGGGGCTAGCTGTGAGGCTTTGGTGCCAGTGGAGGTCAGGGGGCTAGCTGTGAGGCTTTGGTGCCAGTGGAGGTCAGGGGGCTAGCTGTGAGGCTTTGGTGCCAGTGGAGGTCAGGGGGCTAGCTGTGAGGCTTTGGTGCCAGTGGAGGGCAGGGGGCTAGCTGTGAGGCTCTGGTGCCAGTGGAGGGCAGGGGGCTAGCTGTGAGGCTCTGGTGCCCGTGGAGGGTAGGGGGCTAGCTGTGAGGCTCTGGTGCCCGTGGAGGGTAGGGGGCTAGCTGTGAGGCTCTGGTGCCCGTGGAGGGTAGGGGGCTAGCTGTGAGGCTCTGGTGCCCGTGAAGGGTAGGGGGCTAGCTGTGAGGCTTTGGTGCCCGTGGAGGTCAGGGGGCTAGCTGTGAGGCTTTGGTGCCAGTGGAGGGCAGGGGGCTAGCTGTGAGGCTCTGGTGCCAGTGGAGGGCAGGGGGCTAGCTGTGAGGCTCTGGTGCCAGTGGAGGGTAGGGGGGCTAGCTGTGAGGCTCTGGTGCCAGTGGAGGGTAGGGGGGCTAGCTGTGAGGCTCTGGTGCCAGTGGAGGGCAGGGGGCTAGCTGTGAGGCTTTGGTGCCAGTGGAGGTCAGGGGGCTAGCTGTGAGGCTTTGGTGCCAGTGGAGGGCAGGGGGGGTGGGCTAGCTGTGAGGCTCTGGTGCCCGTGGAGGGCAGGGGGGCTAGCTGTGAGGCTCTGGTGCCAGTGGAGGGCAGGGGGCTAGCTGTGAGGCTTTGGTGCCAGTGGAGGGCAGGGGGGCTAGCTGTGAGGCTCTGGTGCCCGTGGAGGGTAGGGGGCTAGCTGTGAGGCTCTGGTGCCCGTGAAGGGTAGGGGGCTAGCTGTGAGGCTCTGGTGCCTGTGGAGGGTAGGGGGGGTGGGCTAGCTGTGAGGCTCTGCATGGAGCATGTCTGTACTGCCCCTTTGACACTAGTGCGGGGAGGGGTCTAGTTTTGTCTAGCAATTTTATTAGCATAAAAATGTATCCAAAACGAACCGCAAATCCAGTGACTTTCAAACCAAGCGTAACCCCATCTCAAGCTACAAATGCTGTTGGGGGATGGTGTCGTTTTGAACTTGAGGGCGCTGTGAAAGATTACTGTGCCGAAGTTGAGGGAATCTGGGCCACAGCATGATGCCACTGGTTCCAGTACTGCCTTTCACCGCCACAAAGGGGCGGTGTCATGCCGTCCTTACTCTCCAGTCTCTTATCCAAGGTAAGCTGGCAGGCGTGGTGCCAAGTGAGCAGTCTCCCAAGTGAACATCTTGTCCCAGGTACCCAGGCCCTGCCATGCCAGTCTACTTTGTGGGGTTTAGACTAAGAAGGGGACAAGTCATAGATGTTGCCAGGTTCTTGATTTATCCCATGCTATGCACTTTTCCAGCACTTCTCTGTGGAGGGCCAGCTCGAGTTCCGCGCCCTGCTCTTCATCCCCCGCCGTGCCCCCTTCGACCTCTTTGAAAACAAGAAGAAAAAGAACAACATCAAGCTGTACGTGCGCCGAGTCTTCATCATGGACAGCTGCGACGAGCTCATCCCAGAGTACCTGAGTAAGTCCTGGGTAGGGTCTGTCTCTGTCTGTGAACGGGGCCTGTCTGGGGTTGAGTAGGGTCTGTCTCGCTGTGAACGGGGCCTGTGTGGGGTTGAGTAGGGTTTGTCTCGCTGTGAACGGGGCCTGTCTGGGGTTGAGATGGGGTTGTCTCGCTGTGAACGTGTCCTGTCTGGGGTTGAGTAGGGTCTGTCTCCGTCTGTGAACAGGGCCTGTCTGGGGTTGAGTAGGGTCTGTTGCTGTGAACGGGGCCTGTGTGGGGTTGAGTAGGGTCTGTCTCCGTCTGTGAACAGGGCCTGTCTGGGGTTGAGTAGGGTCTGTTGCTGTGAACGGGGCCTGTGTGGGGTTGAGTAGGGTCTGTCTCGCTGTGAACGGGTCCTGTCTGGGGTTGAGTAGGGTCTGTCTCCGTCTGTGAACAGGGCCTGTCTGGGGTTGAGTAGGGTCTGTTGCTGTGAACGGGGCCTGTGTGGGGTTGAGTAGGGTCTGTCTCGCTGTGAACGGGGCCTGTGTGGGGTTGAGTAGGGTCTGTCTCCGTCTGTGAACAGGGCCTGTCTGGGGTTGAGTAGGGTCTGTTGCTGTGAACGGGGCCTGTGTGGGGTTGAGTAGGGTCTGTCTCCGTCTGTGAACGGGGCCTGTCTGGGGTTGAGTAGGGTCTGTTGCTGTGAACGGGGCCTGTCTGGGGTTGAGTAGGGTCTCTCGCTGTGAACGGGGCCTGTGTGGGGTTGAGTAGGGTTTGCCTCGGCCTGTGAACGGGTCCTGTCTGGGGTTGAGTAGGGTCTCTCGCTGTGAACGGGGCCTGTGTGGGGTTGAGTAGGGTCTGTTGCTGTGAACGGGGCCTGTCTGGGGTTGAGTAGGGTCTGTTGCTGTGAACGGGGCCTGTGTGGGGTTGAGTAGGGTTTGTCTCGCTGTGAACGGGTCCTGTCTGGGGTTGAGTAGGGTCTGTCTCCGTCTGTGAACGGGTCCTGTCTGGGGTTGAGTAGGGTCTGTTGCTGTGAACGGGGCCTGTGTGGGGTTGAGTAGGGTCTGTCTCCGTCTGTGAACGGGTCCTGTCTGGGGTTGAGTAGGGTTTGTTGCTGTGAACGGGGCCTGTGTGGGGTTGAGTAGGGTTTGTCTCGCTGTGAACGGGGCCTGTCTGGGGTTGAGATGGGGTCTGTCTCACTGTGAACGGGTCCTGTCTGGGGTTGAGTAGGGTCTGTCTCCGTCTGTGAACAGGGCCTGTCTGGGGTTGAGTAGGGTCTGTCTCCGTCTGTGAACAGGGCCTGTCTGGGGTTGAGTAGGGTCTGTTGCTGTGAACGGGTCCTGTCTGGGGTTGAGTAGGGTCTGTTGCTGTGAACGGGTCCTGTCTGGGGTTGAGTAGGGTCTCTCGCTGTGAACGGGGCCTGTGTGGGGTTGAGTAGGGTTTGCCTCGGCCTGTGAACGGGTCCTGTCTGGGGTTGAGTAGGGTCTCTCGCTGTGAACGGGGCCTGTGTGGGGTTGAGTAGGGTCTGTCTTGCTGTGAACGGGGCCTGTGTGGGGTTGAGTAGGGTCTGTCTCGCTGTGAACGGGGCCTGTGTGGGGTTGAGTAGGGTCTGTCTCCGTCTGTGAACGGGGCCTGTCTGGGGTGGAGTAGGGTCTGTCTCGCTGTGAACGGGGCCTGTCTGGGGTCACCCTGGCTCGTAGTCTGTGAACGGGGCCTGTCTGGGGTCACCCTGGCTCGTAGTCTGTGAACGGGGCCTGTCTGGGGTCACCCTGGCTCGTAGTCTGTGAACGGGGCCTGTCTGGGGTCACCCTGGCTCGTAGTCTGTGAACGGGGCCTGTCTGGGGTCACCCTGGCTCGTAGTCTGTGAACGGGGCCTGTCTGGGGTTGAGTAGGGTCTGTCTCGGTCTGAACAGAGCTTGTCTGGGGTCACCCTGGCTCGTAGTCTGTGAACGGGGCCTGTCTGCGGTCACCCTGGCTCGTAGTCTGTGAACGGGGCCTGTCTGGGGTCACCCTGGCTCGTAGTCTGTGAACGGGGCCTGTCTGGGGTCACCCTGGCTCGTAGTCTGTGAACGGGGCCTGTCTGGGGTTGAGTAGGGTCTGTCTCGGTCTGAACAGAGCTTGTCTGGGGTCACCCTGGCTCGTAGTCTGTGAATGGGGCCTGTCTGCGGTCACCCTGGCTCGTAGTCTGTGAACGGGGCCTGTCTGGGGTTGAGTAGGGTCTGTCTCGGTCTGAACAGAGCTTGTCTGGGGTCACCCTGGCTCGTAGTCTGTGAACGGGGCCTGTCTGCGGTCACCCTGGCTCGTAGTCTGTGAACGGGGCCTGTCTGGGGTTGAGTAGGGTCTGTCTCGGTCTGAACAGAGCTTGTCTGGGGTCACCCTGGCTCGTAGTCTGTGAACGGGGCCTGTCTGGGGTTGAGTAGGGTCTGTCTCGGTCTGAACAGAGCTTGTCTGGGGTCACCCTGGCTCGTAGTCTGTGAACGGGGCCTGTCGGGGGTCACCCTGGCTCGTAGTCTGTGAACGGGGCCTGTCTGGGGTTGAGTAGGGTCTGTCTCGGTCTGAACAGAGCTTGTCTGGGGTCACCCTGGCTCGTAGTCTGTGAACGGGGCCTGTCTGCGGTCACCCTGGCTCGTAGTCTGTGAACGGGGCCTGTCTGGGGTTGAGTAGGGTCTGTCTCGGTCTGAACAGAGCTTGTCTGGGGTCACCCTGGCTCGTAGTCTGTGAACGGGGCCTGTCTGGGGTTGAGTAGGGTCTGTCTCGGTCTGAACAGAGCTTGTCTGGGGTCACCCTGGCTCGTAGTCTGTGAACGGGGCCTGTCGGGGGTCACCCTGGCTCGTAGTCTGTGAATGGGGCCTGTCTGGGGTTGAGTAGGGTCTGTCTCGGTCTGAACAGAGCTTGTCTGGGGTCACCCTGGCTCGTAGTCTGTGAACGGGGCCTGTCTGGGGTCACCCTGGCTCGTAGTCTGTGAACGGGGCCTGTCGGGGGTCACCCTGGCTCGTAGTCTGTGAACGGGGCCTGTCGGGGGTCACCCTGGCTCGTAGTCTGTGAACGGGGCCTGTCTGCGGTCACCCTGGCTCGTAGTCTGTGAACGGGGCCTGTCTGGGGTTGAGTAGGGTCTGTCTCGGTCTGAACAGAGCTTGTCTGGGGTCACCCTGGCTCGTTCAGATCTGAACGCTGCTTCTCCGTTGCAGACTTCGTGCGCGGCGTGGTGGACTCCGAGGACCTGCCCCTCAACATCTCCCGAGAGATGCTGCAGCAGAGCAAGATCCTGAAGGTCATCCGCAAGAACATCGTCAAGAAGTGCCTGGAGCTCTTCTGCGAGCTGGCGGAGGACAAGGACAACTACAAGAAGTTCTACGAGGCCTTCTCCAAGAACCTCAAGGTGAGTGGCATTGATGCAACTATGATCGCTACGAGGGAATTTTGCTCGACATACCAGCATCTCTTGAAGGGAGTTCTGTCCATGAGGCGTAGGCTGTACGGCGCCGATGGGCCCAACGGCCCGTGTCGACGCACCGGAATGTAGCTGATGGTGTCAAAAGTAGTCTATTCGATGTCGCTATTTATATAATGTTTTTACGCTTCGAAGTTGCTGGAAAAGTTTTTCTAGCCGGAGTGGAGAACTTTCATCCGAACCCAATGAATTGCAAGAATCTGATTTAATAATTCATATTTTGATGTTAGTGCTGTTCATTTCCAAGTTGTTTAACCGCATGCGTGCGGGCGGAATTCCGCCCGTACGCTGGGTTTTTAAAAAGCGCACTTTACGTGACGAGCTGGGCTCGTCATGAGCGTGCGAGGAGGCTACGCCATGACGAGCCCAGCTCGTCATGAGCGTCGAAGGGGTTAAATATTAGGAAAACTAACTCCTTAGAGCCTTAAAAAAAAAAAAAAAAAAAAAAGATTGTCCAGATACTTCACTTGACAAACCATTCTCAAAGTGCCATTTTCCAGGATAAGATGAACAGCCATTTTTAAAAAGACTAACACTTGACCTCTGACCTTAAACAGCCAATGTTGTCCAGATATAAAGGCCTCTGTTCAAGGCATATGAGCTGTAGATTTTATACGTTAGCATAGATCGCCATCTGTTGTTGGGCTTTGATGTTTGCACTTTGTTTTGTGGAAGTGTTTGTAGTCGCGAGAACTGACTCCTCATTGTGATTGAGTCGCTGCACATAGGCACTTTGATTCTTTAGATCTGACTCGCTGTAGTGAGTAGATTTAAGTTTCTTGCACAAGTGCACTCTTGTGCAGGGGGTCGCGCCAGTTTTGCTTGGGGCTTTGACCCTGTTTCAATGCACTGAGGCGGCAGGTCTCCTCTTCTCATTTAAGAGGGGCACAGTCTTGTTTACTCCTCTTCTGTCCTGACTTGCTTGAGTGTAGAGGGCCCACAACGTTGCAGACATGAGTCGGATGTAGGTTTATTTTGTCTCGGTGAAAGGAGCATGCTACCATCCTAGCCCACCCGGATTTGGATAGTGTTAACTCACCCATCTGCCTGAAACTAACCCAGAACAGCAACCCTTTTCAGTCAGACTAGCAGAAGCCATGGTGAAGAGCAGGAAGGTTTGAATGTTTACATGCTTGTTTCATACTACTGCACTGCTCGGCTCTTTGCACCCCTGAAATCCTTAAGTATTCATAGAAGTAAAGTGTTCCATACTCTGCCCTCTAAGCTCATGTCACTGGGTACCATGCTGAGCCTGGTAGTGTAGCTTTTCTGTGATGAAATGCAGAGTGGTCCATTGGGACCCCAAAGTAAAGCTACATCTTGGGTAAATCCCATTGAATGGGAAATCGTGAATGAACCAGCTTTCCGCTAAACTTGATGAAACTATACCCTCCAACTCTTGTAACTAGGGCAGCGCCATGCAGCCTTTAGATCGTCTCCTGGCTTGTGAATTCCAATGCTTCACCCGCCTTGGAAGGCTTACTTTAACAAATAAGCAGGGGTAAGCCACACCGGCCCGTTTCCTTTATAATGCAGCAGGTTGGTCTGGCCCAGTTAGACTGGTCTGTAGCAACATGGGTGAGTCCATCACTTGTGCACTTCTGCTCACCACCAGTGTAGACTCCAATTATGCACTGACTCTAAAACATATCGAACTACGCTAAACTCCGTGAAGTCAAGAATGCCGTGTAATTTAAAAGCATCTAAATAGAACTATCAGCACCAGCCTAATCTATTGCATTGGAAACTGCCTCTCCCTTTTCTGCCGGTCTAAGTGACCAGTTGGGTGATTGCAGTTTAGAATCTGCAGCTTTCACTCTTGTCTTGCAGTTCACTGTGGCAAGCGCCCTGCCACCATCCCAAAGTTTTGTACAAAAATGGCTCTTCGTTAGCTTTCGCAACATCGCTCACTAAGCGCTTTACTATATTTAAGCAGTAAATTTATTTATTTTTGAGATTTGTTGAGCGCGAACAAATGCCCGTAGGCTTCTCTGCGCTAAGACTTAGTGTAGTTCTCGGGTGCGTTACTGGGATAAATTACTGGTTAAACAACCAAGTCTTAAGCCTCTTACGGAATAGCAGGAGAGAATGACTTACCCTGATTTCCACTGGCAAGGTGTTCCAGAGTTTGGCTGCCACAACCATGAAACGTCTGTCTCCCCAAGAGACTGTCTTAGTGCGAGGAACCACTAATTGGTACAATGTGGTGGATCGAAGTTGTCTAGGAGGACAGTAGTGTAAGCCAGTCTTCAAAAAAACTGTGGTCCTTGTTTATGTATGGCTTTAAAGGCTATGCAGAGTTTTGAATAAATGAGTGCTATAACCCCATACACACAGCCTTTGGTCAAGTAAAGCACCTAAAGCCGGCAACACTTATTTGTCTCCCAGTTCCATCTGTGCCTTTTTCTAGGCAGGTGTATTCCTTGGCAGTGTGGCTGCCAGCACTGTAGTTTGAGTTTTCAGTTTGAATGAAGAGCAGTGTTCAGACCAGTGACCCGTTCACTGACCCGGCTCCTACAGTATGCAGCTCAGACTCTAGGTCGCAATGTTGAATTGGTGGTTTAGCTGTAGGCTGGGGCATCATTAAGTCTTAACGTTTTTTTAGGCCAGGAATCCTGACAAAGTGCTGCAAAAAACGTATTTATCTGCTGCAAAATCTGCGTTTAATGCAGGAAACCTAGCTAATGAATGCCGCAACTCGGGGGTTGTGGTTTAAGGCAGATCACCTGTCTAAGCTGTGTTTCCATGTCCCTTATGTCTGCTCACTAGCTCCCACACCCATGCAGTTTGCTGGTCTCTAGCAGTGTTGAAGCGCCTCTTACGATCACTCTTGCTTTGTCTTTAGCTTGGAATCCACGAGGACTCTGCCAACAGGAAGAAGCTGTCTGAGCTGCTGCGTTACCACACTTCCCAGACTGGAGACGAGATGGCCGCGCTTACAGAATACGTGTCCCGCATGAAGGAGAACCAGAAGGCCATCTATTACATCACTGGTAAGTCGCTGCCAGTACCACGGGTGACGATGCTGAAGTATTAAAAGATGTGGTTGGAAGAGGGACTAGAGCGGAATGGATGTATAATGGTATGACGCGTACTGTTACGACGCAGGTTTTACAACGCAAGTCGTGCGTTGGGTGGCACTGGGTAGTGAATAGTTTTATTTACTATTCAAACTCCAGTCCCCGTGGATAGTAGGGAAGGTGTTGGATAGTAAATTAAACCTATTACCTATCCTAGAGCGCCCCCAGTGAAAGTCTTAATTACTTTCGTTGTTAAACCTGTGTCGTAAGGGTACTTTGTTGTAAAGGATGTTCCCCGAGCGGAATCTTTGGGCTGAAGTTGTGTTAAAACTGCATCATTTAATGTCTGCTACATTTTTGGTATCACTCCTAAACTGGATCAGAAGTGTAAAATTCCCCCACCAGCCATAGATTGCTGTAGAGCTGTTAGTCTAATGCAAACCAACCCTTTTGTGTTCTTCAGGTGAGAGCAAGGAGCAGGTGGCAAACTCTGCGTTTGTGGAGCGCGTCAGGAAGCGCGGCTTCGAGGTGGTGTACATGACCGAACCCATCGATGAGTACTGTGTCCAGCAATTGAAGGAGTTTGATGGAAAGACCCTCGTCTCTGTGACCAAGGAGGGCCTGGAGCTGCCAGAGGACGAGGAAGAGAAAAAGAAGATGGAGGAGAGCAAATCCAAGTTCGAGAACCTGTGCAAGCTTATGAAGGAGATTTTGGACAAGAAGGTTGAGAAGGTGAGTCCCTGCACTGGGTGTCCCTTGGGTAGGGAGTGTTAGTGATTGGGTCTTTCTGTTGCTGTGTACCTTGAGTGGAGGTATGGTCTGGAGTTTAACTGGAACTTAAAACCCTGGTTGCTTGCCTTTGTCCCCATGGTACGTCCGTTATGCTTTCAGTTGTGGGTTTCAAGTACTGTCAGTAATGCAGGTTGTGGCCATGTCAGGCTCCTGCCTATCTGTCAAAGCATTGTTGGAGTCATGTAGCTGTAGATCTAAATGCTCTGCATTCTTCTGCAATCTAGTGTTGGGGGGCCAGATGTGTGCACGTTGGTTCTTTAAAAAGTCTTTGTTCCTGGACAAAGTGACTCCTCTTATGATGCGCACAGGCTTCGACTCAATTAGCTCTTTCTGCCATTGGGTTCGGACCAGTTTTGTGGCACACTGGTACAAGGCAGTCTTCAGTTCCTTTCGGGGTCGTTGTTTCCACCCTTCTCTGCATTGTCACGCTTTTCACCCTTTTGTCCAGACAGCCTCTAAGCTATGGGCACTCAACACTTGCATATGTACAACTGTGTATGCCACAATTGTAACTACTTTGCACCATTCAACAACCAGATTTAACTTTTATAAAGCAGTCTGACCTGGCTTTGTAACAAGAAGTCTAGCCTTGGATTAAAAGGGATCTGAAAAACAAATTCCCAGACCCTGTTAAGTTTCTTTTGGTCCTAGCCACTGAGGCACCTGAATACAAGTCACAAAGCAGACCAGGTGGTAGTTTGACTCATTGCGCTCTCTATACCTAGCACTGCCTCTCACCTGTACCTTCAGCTATTCCTGACTGTTTAAGAGTTGCGGCCTACACCAGGTGCCTTGCTGTCCTGGTGTTGGCAGATGGTCCAATGAGGAAGCATGCCATCCTCTGGTGGGTGAGGGTTCTTGCCAACTGCATTCTCCAGTTGACTAAACTTCTTGGTTGTGTGAAGTTTGCGGTGGTAGTAGTACATCTCTAGTTGAGTTATTCATTCCCTGTAAGACTGAACTGTGTATTTGACCTTGACACACATGCTTTGGCAGTCGTGGCTGTTAGTACTGAGTCTTACTGTGAGTAGGTTTATGGTAACGGAACATCTCCACTGCACAGGAGAGGGTCTAGTCTGTACCAAAGCTTGTTTTAAAGGGTTCTTTCTGCTAAACACGTCTACAAATTAGGGCGTAATTTGTTTGATACCGACTGGACATTAATTCATTCAAAAAGGTGCAGTAGTATTTTCAGTTCTTGAGGTTGACCAGCCATTTGAAACCAGTAGGCACATCTTTTCTACATTTACCTTCCGCATTTAATTTCTAAACTGTTAGTGTCCCTAAGGGAGTGACAATCGATCTAGTAGTGTTTTTTTTGGCTCTTTGTTACAAGTAACTTTGAGAAGTGGATCTGCTGCATTGACATGTGAGTGTCGCAAAGACTTTAGCTGACCAGCCTTTCTGCGTCTAAGACCTGCTGCTGGATCAATGAACTCTTAACATTTATTCCCCCCTGTAGGTGACTGTCTCCAACCGCCTTGTCTCTTCGCCCTGCTGCATTGTGACCAGTACCTACGGTTGGACCGCCAACATGGAAAGGATCATGAAGGCCCAGGCCCTTCGCGACAATTCCACCATGGGCTACATGATGGCCAAGAAGCACTTAGAAATCAACCCTGACCACCCCATCGTAGAGACCCTCCGACAGAAGGCGGAGGCAGATAAAAATGACAAAGCTGTCAAGGACCTTGTGGTCTTGCTGTTTGAAACGGCGCTGCTGTCATCTGGCTTCTCTTTGGAAGACCCTCAGACACATTCAAACCGCATCTACAGAATGATCAAGCTTGGGTTAGGTGAGTGCCATACTACCTTTGTTCCATATTGAGCCTTGCTTGGACCAGAGGGTTTGGAAACATTTGAACTAGCTATGTAAACTAGCAGTCTGGTTACAGGCTTGTGAATTGGAAGAATTAACATGTCCCTTTGTTTTGATTTTGCATGTAGGAATTGACGAGGAGGAACCTGCTATTGAAGAACCAGTGTCTGCCACGACAGACGAGATCCCACCTCTCGAGGAAGATGAAGATGCATCCCGAATGGAGGAGGTTGATTAAAGCGCCGCACTGCAGGCTGTGTAACACCAGGCATGCTGCGGCAATTTGTTTCTCAAACTGACTCCTTGCAATTGCTACACGCCTCTGTTCTAGTGTTTGTGCCCGTTTGTTTTTCTGGCGAAAGGGTTGGAGAGGTTACTGGGCGGGGTAAGGCCTAAAGTAAAGGCCTGTGTGCATCAAGACGAATGGTGTCCAGCCAGCTGCTGCTTTATTTCACCCCGGGGTAGTCGGGGGTCGTGGCATGTGGGCAGATGGAGCCCATGACTGCCACATACTGAGGTAGTGTACACCGCAGTAGGTCGGTGTTGTCCTCCCTTTTCTGCTGGATCTAACGTCTTGAATGTTCCCCGCATCTCTGGGATAGACCCCAACCTGCTCTTATCGGACAGGTGAGTCCACTCTTCCCAGAAGTTGTCATTGTTGCAATTTTTGTTCCATTGAGATTAAAGTATACAGAATAAAGAATGCCGTTTTTACACTGACTCTTGCGTAGTGCGATCTGTATTGGCTTGGGTTTTGATGCTAGGTTGTCTGAGGCAAGAATCTGCAAGCCTGGAACAAGGTATGAGCTGTAGACTGCACACTATGCATAGATTGCCGCCTAGTGTTGGGCCTGGATGTTTGCTGTTAGTTTTGTTGTAGAAAAGTCTTTGGAAGTCCCGTGATAGGTGACTCTTCCTTTAAATGATACTGCACATGGGAATCGGCTCCATTCCCAGATTGTTTATCTGCAAGCCCAGAATAAGGTTTCCGTACCATGCATTGAATTTGCATCCCCAAGCCTAGAACAAGGTGTATGATGGCATGCCGTGTGGGTGTAGATACACCTGCTCTGCACTAGATGGCAGGAGTATGCAGAGCATGTGAATCTGCAGCACTACATGCTACAAACAGATGCTTGCAGGTTAATAACCTAATCCTTAGCCCTGCATAGTGGGCCGTGTTGGCACACCTGCTGCCTTGTCACTCACCACTTGATGTTCCCACATTCTTAGTGCCACTGAGCGTCTTTTTAAAGTTAGAAAAATTGTCCGCACACAAAACAATTGGTACAAACTGGTCTCTGGTCAGTGGGCATCATCCATTGTCTAGTAAACTGTTCATTTTGCTCTGCTCACTACATTATTGGGCAGTCTTTACCCATTGGCTCCCTTGACTTTCAGTGACTTGTCTAAAAGCCTCTGCGCATGTTTACATCTGTAAAACTGGTTCCTAGCTTCTATTCCGGTGTGGAACAGGTGCTTTTAATAACTTAAAATTCGGGCTATCCTGCCTAAACTCTCAAAGTTTGTAATGGTGACATTGTAATGCTGTTGCAGAGTGCTTGATTGGCTGGTGGTTCCTTCTGGTCGCGAAATGGTTTTATGGCGCATGGCATAACTGTGAAGGCTAGTTTGCAAGACCTCCCTGCTGCATCTTGGGCAGCCATGTTTAATCGCTGACACATTTTAGTGTTTGGCTCACTTTAGTACTGCAAGCATTTGCCACAGTGTGCCACAGTGTGCCAATGTTGGGACATACTCTCCCAACAGCAACAGTTTGTATCTCCCCGGTAGATTGCACTAGTTAGCTGCCTGCCCTGCAAGTCTCCTATCTCAGATTTGTGGTCTTGACAGGGTTGCTGTAAACGTGCAGTGCGGTTTCGAATACGTTTTTGTATTTGTAAAGCTTGCAATGCTGCTCCTGTATTTAGATCGGCGTAGCGAGTCTGCCTGCAGACTACTATCAAGTTTAGATGCAACTTGCACTTCTTGCTACACCATGCCAACTTGTAGAGACCTAGGTTTGGGGCATCAGTGGCTGTAGATGTACATCTAGTGTTGGGTTCTGAAGTTTGCAGTTTTTCTCAAGTCTTTTGTCACGCAGTTCAGTGACTTACGGTTGGTTGGTAATGCTCATGGGCTTTGGTTTTTCCCTGCCTTCTGGCTGAGACATTCGCCAGTTAAGCTCTTCGTTGACTCCCCAACTCCAGCATCCCCAAAGACAGTAACAGAATTGTCATCTCGTGGCCACACACTGGCACCTAGTGGGGATGGGTGAGAACTAAACCTAGATAGGCCTTTAGTCCACCGCCTGCACAGACAAGATCGCAGAGACCCTAGCTGCACCCTTGGGTGCACAAGGCCCAAAACAACCCATGGTGTTTGTAAGAACTGGGACCACCAGTTCTCCGGGGGGTAGCTTGGTTCGAGCAGGAAGGCGCCAGGGGCTTACGTGTGAAGTAGCTACTCAACACACTCATCCACTGAGGCAATAAGTGGGCACAATAATGAAGACCCCCACCAGTACTTCTGATTAAAAATCAAGATCTTTTATATAGAATTAAAGTCGGGGTAATTCAATTGATCAACAGTTCTTAGAATATTTAATCAAGGCATTTTTATCAGGTGAGCAAAAGTATCAAATAACACAGCCCTTTTTAACACAGCCCTTTTTCAATGAACGCTTCAGGAAAAAGGGGGGGGGGGGTACTTTCATAAACCAGGAACTGGCATTTCAGGAAGTAAATGTGAACATTTCATCTGGAAAATATAATCAGTTCAACACAGGTACCCATTTCATTGAAGAAGCCAGGGGGGGGGGTTAATCATTCAGCAGTGTAGCACAGCCCCCATAGAGGCTATAGGAAGCCCGCCCCTGCAAGAAATTCAGAATGAGGCATACAATCCACAGTTCCACTGGCAGGCATAAGACATTTTCCTATTTTACTGTAGGCATACAGGGACAAGGGGCTACTCATCCAGCATAGGCATTGGCCCCAAGCCAGGGCGCTTTATGGCTCAGCAAATGATACAGGCACCAGGCAACATGAACAGGATTTCATGAGACTGTAACAGACCCCCTAGCCCAGTTCCGGGCCTTCTTGGCTAGTTCAGGGCCAAAGGGGCCCAGTCCCCAATTCTCCTGTCAGGTCCTGAAGGCCACCGGGCTTAACAATCGTTCGACAGGGGAGGGGCGGCCCCGGGGCCTCCCTCGATCTTCCTGGGGGCCCTGCGTTCCCCCCCCCACCCGGGGGTTACCCTAGGTTCTTGGGCCTTCCCGGCCCTTGTGGTGGTGTCGGCAGTGGAGAAGCGTGGCTCAGTGGTTAGAGGCGGCAGACCCGGAAGCTGAGATCGACCGTGGACCAGGGTTCGATTCCCCGCCTTGGTGGGTCTTGGGCTCAAAATTCCACGTACTCGACAATTCTCGCTCTGGTGCCTACTCAACTCACGGGGTCACACTCTGCTACTCTGGGCAATAGCTTGCTTAATCTCCACTACGGCCCCTCGCAGCGGGATGCCTGGCTTTCACCTTGTGGACACCCTGCCGGGGTTTCTCACAGGGGAATACCAGGACGGGTTCCCTAAGAAAGCGCCGGGACGCTCACGGGCAGCTGTGCGCTTTACAAGTCCAACACATTTACATTTACATTACATTTACACACAGTGGGGGGAGGGCTCTCGTTCCACCTGGAGAACCCTCCGATCTCTGGCCGTCCTCAGGAGGTGAGAGGATGGACCAGGGAGGCCCACGCGGCTTGCGCGCTCCTCACGGGCCTCCCTCCGGTCTCTGGCAGTTTCACGGGCCTCACGCTGGGGAGGGAGGGGCTCGGAGCACTCACGGAGCCCTTCCTAGCACTTAGTCTCCCCGGTCCCAGGCTCGCGGTGGTGAGAGCGGCCCGGGGCTCCGTCAGGCAGCGGTTGCGGCGCCCAAGGGGGCGTGTCTAAAGACTCCTCAACCCCCACCACATGACAGGGGGAGGAGTGGTTGCTGCTATTGACCCCTGAGGCTTGAGCCGGGCTGTTATTTTTAATTGTTCTTAACTGTTCTCTTACTGTGTGCATTTCCCTTGTGTCCGTCCCCCCCCCCCCTGCACTAGCGCTCGGATTTCAGCGTGGCGCTTGGTGTTTAACTCGCTGATTTTAGGGTGAGTGAACTCAGTATAATTCAACATCCGGACTGACTGCACTCTGTCTTGTGTTGGCAGCTTTACCTACCTCTTCCCCGCAGTGACAGGCTGATTGCAGAGCCGTCTTCCCTCTGGGCCCGGGCTGAGTTTTCAGCGGCAGCCATTTTGGGTAGGGAACCCCTCTCCTGGTGCTCTAGTCGCCCCTATAAAAACATATGGCCATGGCTACGCTCAGCGGGCGCGCCGTAGTCCAGCCAGAGTCCAGCCTGTCCGCGACCAAACGGGGTCTGGGTCCTTGGGCTCCTATGTACCCTCTGGCATAACGGACACCTACAGGTATAGCTCGCACTACACTCTACAAGATTTAGTATCTGTGTCCGAAACTCGCAGATAGTTGCTACCATTCTTTACAAGCTGACTCACTACCTCTCTTTTGTGAGACTTGCAACTATATTTCTTATCCTGTGAAGCTGATTAAGCGGGAAAATTCTAAACTAAACATGTCATTGTTAAACTGCAGATACATAAAACAGACATTTGATTTAATGAGGAGTGACCTGGATGTGTTTCTTACCGAGACGTGGTTAGACGAAGCATCGTCTCCTGAAGTTCTCGAAGCCATTCCTCCTGGGTACTGCCTACTCAGATTAGACGGACCGAAGCAGCGAGGAGGGGGGCTAGCTCTTAATTATAAATCTGATCTAGAATGCACGTTACTGAAAGCCATGTTTAACAGTGAAAGCGGCTTTTTTACAATAAAAGCAGGACCTGATATCGTCATTAACGGGCTGCTAATATACCGCCCACCCGGAGGGGCAGCACAGTTTCGCGATCAGCTGCTGGAACTGATAACTCAACCAGCACTCCGATATAAGAAGTTTCTTATTCTAGGTGACCTTAACCTCCACTTCGAAGATATGAAGTGCGGGGAGGCACAGGCTGTGGTTACAGCATTGAAATCCTTTGGGCTTAATTTGCAATCTATAGCTCCCTCGCACCAATTAGGCCATCTTTTGGACCCCATTTTTGCGAACTGGGAGGGTATTAAGGTCTCCCTTCCGACCAAATCGTTCTGATCTGATCATCTTATTCCATTTGAAATACAAGATCTAGCAAATTTCTATCCCAGAAGCGCAGAGACTGGACAAAATTTAAGCAAGGGATATTTCAACTCGCCCTTCAGGAAAAATCTCCGCCCCCTAGCAACACTTTGCAGGAGGCATGGAGTAGTTATGAAAAGTGGGTGTCCAATGCGCTAGATACGGCTGCACCCTGGACACTTAAACCTCCCGCAAGACAAACCAAAACTGCACCCTGGTTTTCTGAAAAACTTAACGGCCAAAGCCAAATGCAAAAACTTGGAACGGAGCTGGAGAAAAAGCTATAATCCAGAATGTAAAATACACTACAGGGCGGAATTAAAAAAATATCAGAAATGAGTGCGAGTAGAGCAGGGTATTCATTTTAAAAGCAGAATTGAATTAGCGGACAACCCCACCAGAGAACTCTTTGCTATCTACAAAGAGCTTACGGTCCCGTCCAGACTTGAAGCCCAAGATAGCTACTCCAATGAGCTCTGTGACCATGGCCAATTTTTTTTATTTTTTATTTTTAATAGGTAAGGTTGATCCATGCCACCTTTACAGATGTTGCCGATCTC
This sequence comes from Lissotriton helveticus, assembly GCF_964261635.1. Classification (NCBI taxonomy): domain Eukaryota; kingdom Metazoa; phylum Chordata; class Amphibia; order Caudata; family Salamandridae; genus Lissotriton; species Lissotriton helveticus. The sequence continues at coordinate 31,888,853 of NC_136067.1, read as the reverse complement.
TTGAGTAAACGGGCTGATGCCAGGGCCAGCTACACGGGGAAATCTCATCTTACATGTTTTAAGATACCTGAGAGACAGGAATTATTAAACATTGCCAATAGTATCCAGTCTGGCTCTCCGTGACGTGTGTCCACCTGTACGCTGTAAAGGAGTCATGGAGTGTATGATTGATCAGATCAGCCATATTGTCACTCTGTCTCTCCAACACTGCCAGGTGCTAGATACATGGAAAACAGCCCAGGTTATCCCATTAAAAAAAAAACTAATATTCAGATCTCCCAATTCCAAAATCTGCGTCCCATCTCCCTTCTTCCCTTTTGTGCTAAAATCGTGGAAAAGGTGGTTAATGGGCAACTCATGAGATATTTGGAGGAGGAGTCCCTCCTCCACCCCACTCAATCTGGATTTAGAGCCGGCTACTCTACGGAGTCAGCCGTCCTCTACTCAACTGAGTGCCTCAGACAGATGGCGGATGAAGGGCAGACAGCAGCGTTGATTTTACTAGGTCTGAGTGCAGCCTTTGACACCGTGCTGCACACAACGCTGCTGTCACGCCTCTCTGAGATGGGAGTGGAGGGATCTGCCTATACCTGGTGGGATTCTTTCCTGGCCAACAGGAGTTTTCAGATGCACTGTCCCCTTTAAATCCTCTTTGAGAAAGTTGAGCCATGGGGTTCCGCAGGGCTCGAGTTTGAGCCCTACTTTGTTCAATCTATACATGGAATCCCTGGCTCACATAGTGGAATCGTTTGGGGTGGGTATTGTCAGTTATGCTGATACCCAACTGATGTTCAGGCTTACGCCAGACAGCAGAGAAGACGCTACCAACTTTTCCAACTGCCTGTCATCCGTGGCAACATGGATGAATAATAATTGTCTGCGCCTAAATGGCGAGAACAGAATTGTTGGTCGTGGGAAAATCATCGTCAGCTTGGTCGCATATGTGGTGGCCCACTGAACTGGGCACCCCCCCCTTCCTGCTGACTCCGTAAGAAATATAGGAGTAGTGCTTGACTGATCTCTCGTATAAATCCCACGTCAGCAAAGTGACAGGCAGGTGCTTTGGCATACTGAAAACCCTTCGAAAAATTTTAGATCTTCTCCCCATTAGTGCTAGAAAGACCATTGTCCATGCCCTAGTCACACACCACCTTGATTACGGTAATGCTATGCTAGTGGGTCTGAGCAAAAAACATCTTCACCAATTGCAGTGCGTTCAGAACACAGCGGCACGCCTTGTACTCAACTATCTCGCAGAGCATCTGGGAAGACTGCTTTAGCCAAGCTTCACTGGCTTCCAGTCAGGGAGCGAGACTCCCTGCTTTGCACATCGTATAGCCCAAGGCAGAGGCCTGGCCTACCTGCAGAACCTTCTTACTATCCACCGCCCCACCTGGAATTTGAGATAGTCCGGAGTGATGCTGTTTAAACCCCCTCTTATTACCAGAGCCAGGATGGGCGGGCGTTCGTTCAGGTATCTGGCCTCTAAACATTGGAACAATCTCCCTCTTGACCTCTGCATGGAACCCTCAGAGGCTAGATTCCGCGGAAAACTTAACGCTCCTCTTTCCTTCCACTTAATTCTTGTGTGTGCTCTGACCCTGGCCTTTCGCCGGATCTTTTGCCTCGTGATTTAGCGGTAACTGCAAACACAACAATGATGGACAGAATGTGGATCAATGTCACACATTCACCCCAGTCCAAAGATCTGGGCCCAAATCCATCGTTTTTCCACTCCACACCACCCTGGGTTAGACAATGGCGATATGCAAATCAGCGCTGACCCTGTGCCCCATGGGAACAGTCCAGTCCGAACTACAAAAGCCATGTCCTTCCCAGAACGGAAACAAGCATCCGAGGACCGGCCCGGTTTCGAGGTAACACCTCTCCTCAGCCCGGCTAGCTTGATTCCAGTGGTGTGGAGTGCCTGGGACTCACGTCTAAGCATCCCCAGTACACTTAGAGCGGTAACTGCAAACACAACAATGTTTGTTGCATATCGCCAGGCTTCTCGCTAGATGGTACTCCCATCGCTGTTCCAGAGGGAGGAGTCTTCTGGCGATAAAGGCCACAGGTTGGTCTTGGCCATCATCGTTGAGTTGCGATAGCATGGCACCTACGCCATGCTCTGAGGCATCTGTCTGCACGATTAATTCTTTTTGGAAGTCCGGAGTCGCCAACACTGGAGCGGTGCACATCATGCGCTTCAGTGTTTCAAATGCCTCCTGGCAAGCAGCTGTCCAGATTACCTTGCGTGGCTGCTTTTTGGACGTCAACTCGGCAAGGGGGCCACGATGGTGCCATATCCCTTGACGAACCTGCGGTAATAGCCAGTGAGGCTGAGGAATGCTCGGACCTCAGTCTGAGTTTTGGGGGGCTCCCAGGCCATGATGGTCTCAATTTTGGCCTGGAGGGGTTGCACCTTACCCCCGCCCATCAGGTGTCCCAGGTACACGACAGATCCCTGTCCAATCTGTCACTAGCTAGCCTTGATGGTCAGGCCAGCACGCTGTAAAGCCTGCAGCACCTTCTGGAGATGCTGCAGATGGTCCTCCCAGGTGCTACTGAAGACAGCTATGTCATCCAGGTACGCCGCTGAGGATTCCAGGCCAGATAGCACCTGGTTCACCAACCGCTGAAAGGTGGCCGAGCATTCTTGAGCCCGAAGGGCATCATTCTGAATTGGCTCTCGGGGTGGAGAACGCTATCCTCTCCTTCGCTCCATCGGCCATGGCAATCTGCCAGTACCCTGATGTCAAGTCGATGGTGCTGAGGTACTTGGCTGCTCCCAGCCGGTCAATCAGCTCATCTGCCCGTGGGATCGGGTGAGCATCTGTCTTGGTGACAGAGTTCAATCCCCGATAGTCCACACAGAACCGAAGTTCTGGTGTGGTGCCCGGTGGAGCTGCTTTAGGCACCAGCACGACCGGACTAGCCCACGGGCTGCTGGAGGGTTCGATCACTCCCAGCTCCAGCATTTTGGTCACCTCACCCTGGATGCTGTTCACTTTCTCGGACAGCCGGTAAGACTTGGTTTTTACTGGCGGACTGTCCCCTGTGTCCATCATGGGTACACAGATGCGTAATTCCAGGCGTGAGGGAGAACAATGAGGCGTGCTGCGCAAATACCTGGCGGCAGTCCCTCTGTTCTGGGGTCAAGGATGGGGAGAGGATAACTCCCTTCACTGAACCATCCTTTTCCTGAGCCGCTAGGTCAGGAAGAGGCTCACTCTCCCTCCTCGCTCCCATCTGTCGCCATGAGGAGAGCAAGCTCCGACCGCTCATAGTGAGGCTTCAGGCGGTTGACGTGGAGCGGCTGACTGGGGGGGGGGGGGGGGCGGCTGCAAGTCAACGACGTAGGTGGTCTGGCCTTGATGCTCCACAATCTCGTACGGACCAGTCCACCAGTCCTGGAGGACACTAAGCTCCCCAGGCTCCATGACCCACACCTTCTGTCCAGTGTCCAACTCCATCCGAGCGTTGCGGTCATACCACTCCTTCATGACGGCTTGGCTAGCCTCGAAGTTGTCTGAGCCTTCCTTCCACAGCTTGGCCATCTGGCTGCGGAATGCCCGCATGTAGCGGACTACATCACGGGGAAGCTTCTGCGAAGTCTTCTCCCACCCCTCTTTGACAAGGCTGAGGGGTCCCCTAACGGGGTGGCCATAGAGCAGTTCGAAGGGGCTGAACCCGACTCCCTTCTGTGGTACCTCGCGGTACGAAAACAGCAGGCTCCGGTTCATCCCCTTCAAGGTCTTGTTGAAGCGCTCTACGAGCCCGTTAGTCTGGGGGTGGTAAGGAGTGGAGAACCGATAGGTCACTCTCACATGGCCGACATGAAGTTTGTGCCCCTGTCCGACACCACGACCTTGGGAAACCCACTAGGGTAAAATCCCACTAGGGTAAATATCCCTATCGGGGCCCGCGCCACCACAGGTGCAGTAACGGTCCTCGGAGGGATAGCCTCCGGGTACCGAGTGGCGTGGTCCACCAAGATGAACCGGTGTCCCGCAGAGGTTGGAGGGTCCAACAATGTCAATACGACCCGCTCAATTGGTCCCGACCACCAGGAGTGGTTCCAATGGGGCCTTCACTTTGGTCCCCGTCTTGCCACTTGCCTGGCAAGTCTTGCAGTAGGTGTCGGAGGCAACCCTAATCCTGGGCCAATAAAAATGTGGGACTAGCCTTGAAAAGGTCTTGTCCTGGCCCAAGTGTCTGGCTAAGGGTATCTCATGCGCCAGTTCCAACAAAAAGGTCCGGTAGCACTGGGGGACCACTAAGGCCCTCGAGGATCCATGCACCGGAACCTTTGGCTCACTGTACAGGAGGCCATCCTCCCAATACACGTGATAACTGCCGGTCTCTTGGTTGACCGCTTGGGCCTGTCGCCGCATGCCTTCAAGCGTGGGGCACTCCTTCTGCGCCCGACAGAATTCCTCCCGGGTCGGCCCTCCTTCCACATGTCACTCGGCAAGGGTCTTAATAGGTAGTATGGACGGATTCATTTCTAGCTTTGTGATGAAGGGATCAATGTAAATGGCAAAGAGTAGAGGGGAACAGGGACACCCTTGTCTTGTACCTCTCGTCACTTTGATGATGTCCGATGTTACCCCATTGATCATAACAACCGCTTCGGGAGCAATATACATTTTCTGCACTGCTTGGATAAAATGATCCCCGATCCCACTCTTTGCCATGACCGACCATAGATATTGCCAGGAGACCCTATCGAATGCTTTTTCTGCATCTAATAAAATTAGGCCCATAGGGTCTCCTGCTACCTCGGCAATGTCAAAGAGTTATCACTCTCTGGACGTGATCTGTGGTTGATCTTCCGGGGACAAACCCGTGTTGTCTAACAGATACAATTTTGTGAATTAACCTCATAGAAGCTATGGAACGTCCAGCTCCAGTGCTGGACGTTCCATTGTGCAGGTGAGGTTCGAACGTTCAATGGCCGGCAGCACTACGGAGGTAGTGGTGCCGTCGGCCGCTGAACGTGCGCAGCAATTAAAGGGTTAAAGGTGCCAATCTACTTGCTAACAGTTTGGAATATATTTTGGAGTCGTTATTGATTAGGGTAATAGGACGGTATGTACCTAATTCTGTGGGATCTTTATTTTTTTTGGGGAACACTATAATTTTTGCACATGCCCAAGAAGCCGGAGGATTTCCATTCATGAAAACCTGGGTAAACAACGGTCAAAATGTCCTTAAGTGGGCTACTGAATCTGGCATACAATTCCACGGGAATACCGTCTAGGCCTGATGCCTTACCGGATGGAAGACTGCGTATAGACAATAACATTTCTATCCAATCAGGAGTTTCAACGAGGAATCCCTCATCTGCTTTGGATAGGTAGGGCCTTATATCCGAATTTAGATACTCGTCAATTTTATCTTGTTTAATATCTGTTTCAGAATAAAGCTCTGCATAATATCTCCTAAAGGCGTCTCTTATTTCGTTTGTATCGTGAGTTAGGCCGAAAACGGGGTCTTATAGATTTGATCGTATTTTTCGAATTTTGTTCTCTTACACTTACAGGTAATTGGTGCCCTATCTGTTCACTCCATTCATAGATTTTTTCCCTATTTGCAGTAGCTTTGATGATTGCTTTACAGGTAAATACTTCAGATATTAAGTTTTTTGCTATCGCTACATCTCTAATTGCCTCATCAATGTTGTTCCCCCCTTGAACTAATCTAATTAGATCTTCTTTTCTGGCCAGATTATCCTCTAGATCTTTTAAGTTTTGTTTGGCTTCTTTGTTATTTTGGATAGAAAATCTAAGGGTTTCCCCCCTTATCCCTGCCTTTAATGAATCCCATACCACCTCTAGCGGGGCGCTACCCATGTTGAAACTTAAAAATTCTGGGATCCATTGTTCCATATGGGTACAATATTTATTGTTGGCTAGCAGAGCTCTTTCAAAGGTCCAGTTACTGCGATCAGATTTAGAAATGTCAATATCAAAACCCAAAAGCAGAGGATTATGGTCGGAAAAAACCCTCGGCAGCCTATTTATAGAGCATTTAGATAGGATTACATTAGAGATGAATATATAATCTGTAGGAGAGTAGGGTCTGCAATCCTATGATCACCCAGATTTTTTGCTTTTTTTTGCTGCACTGGTTTACGACTTTCCCTGGCTGTGGGCCTGCTAATCAGACCCACAGCCTAGCTGTTCTCTCTATCCAAATTGTACTCAGGTACTGAATTGGCACTGGGCCCTCTCCAAGTCCCTGTACCCAGGGCTGAGGTGCACCCAGAAGTCTCCCAGGGGCTGAAGCATGTATTGTGCCACCCCTGGATTGACTAACTAAAACTGACACAACTGGCTGCACGACAGCTGGGGCAAGGTGGTGTACTCACCCTTTGCTTTAGATATAGTATACCTATATCTAACCCTAAAATGGACACACAGATCTCCTATCAGTCACTCCTATGGCAGGCCTTAACAATCCTGAAGGCAGAGTGCTTGGAATCGTGTGAGATGGTGCTCTGGCATGAGCTGAGCCTGTCTGCGGCTTTCGGGATCCATCCCTTAGCCGTTTCCATGATATCGCATACCATATACTCTTAAGTGCATTATAATCCTCGCGGTTATGTGCCAACTCTGGTATCGCTTTATCAAAACATGTCGAGTAAGGTGTCATACGAATTGGAATACTAACCCTTCGCCAATTCTGGCGACGGGGTTAGCATTCCACCCTTCTAGAGGGACACGACATGCATGTAACCTATAACCCGGTTAAAAGTCAGACAGAGCCTTAGCATCCACAAAATGGATGCTGCCACCGAGACACAAGTCTGCCCTCCTGCTGCTGGGAGTCCTCCCAGAGCAGGAGATAAGGACAAAGGGTTTCCTGCCAGGGGCGGTGCCAGCACCGTCCCAGACAGGATTTTGTGTATTGTAAGTAGGCAGGGCTTTAGAGGAAGGTGACTGCACGTGGCACCCCGGTGCTCACTGTGCATAGGCCGGCTGGAACCAGTTCCAGGGTCACTCCAGACCCTGTGCTGGGGAAAAGCCCGCCAAGGAAGTGGGTGTAACCACCCCCTCCTAGTCCCACCCATAGGGCAGGACTTAGTCGCGTGCCAGCCCCTTTTTACAGGATAAAGGTAGAGACTGGCCCCCTTCCAAATCAGATCATCTTTGAATCCTGAAACTACTTTCCACGAAAGGAACTCAAGACTTCTTCCTAAGATTTCTCCCTTGTGACTAAGGAGTAGTCACCCTGCATCCGCAGGCACCATCTAAGAACACTGCGGTCTGCTGCAAGTCCTTCCTCCGGAATCCGACTGCCCAGCTCGACGAGAACCGGCTTCCCTGGCACCTCTGACCTCTACCTGCATCATCAGTCACGCTGAGATTCGTGGGTGTGACGAGACCTCGAGGGACCGGCCATCTTCAAGACTGCACGACTTCTGAACAACAAGCCCGCCGAGTGAATTCCTGGTGAGTGCTTTGGGGTCCGAGAAGCCCCCACCCTGAGCAGCTCCAGCGCCGAAGAGCAGCCCCCCAGCATCTCCACGATCTGCGTGGGGCCCTTCTGCTTTTTACTGCTCACCGCGTTGTTTGGCTACTAGCCCGCTGGCTTGTGGCCTTCCTGACGACGCCCGACGACATTTCTGCTGCTGGTCTGGTTGCTCCAGACTGGCCCTTGCTTCCCTCCATCGGAGAAGTACCCTGGACCCTCCTGGTCCGCCCAAGACGCCATTTTAGGTCCACCGCGTGGGCCTTGCATTTGCCAAGACTTGTTGCCCAATCCTGGGTCCAGCGACGTCGACAGCAAGAACCTTCGTGGGACAGCTCGCACCTCCATCCTGGTCGCCGACAACGCCTCCTGGTCCGAGAGACTGCAGAGCCCAGCAGCGCCCACTCACCTGACTGCGGTGACTTCGCCCGGTGCCATCCTGGTGCCCACTTAATCACTGGCTAGTGATTCAAGAACTTGGTCCCCTCTGCTTTCAGGTTTTCTTCTTCCTTGATCCAGGCTTGGATCCATCGAACTTTTCTTCACTGGTCGCCTGCCAGCAACTTCTTCCTTCCAGGCTCCTGGTCCGGCAACGAGATCCCCGACGTCTTTTCAGACCTATGCAGCTGCAGCCCCTGGGCTAGGTAACTTCGGCACTTCGGTGTCCCAGCATAGCCTCACTATCCAAGGGTCAGGATCCACTGTCGTTTTCTTCCTACCAGGTCGGGTTCGCCCGTGAACACTAACTTTGTGAATTCTAGCTACCATAGACTTTGTCCCGCATCCCGCGTGAGAGTGCACACTCTGCACCCGAGTCCCCTGGGCCTCCTAGTAGTAATCTAACGATTCCCTAGTCAAGTCCTAGCGATTCCAAAGCCTATTAGAACTGTTACTTACCTGCTAGTAATTCGCATTCCACTTTTAAAGTATATGGTTTTTCGTGCCCCTCGGGCATTTGTGTATAACGTGCTAACTTAAGTATTTTCGTAAGAGTTTTGTTGTGTGCTTAGCTCCCTGTCTCATAAAGAGCCAGGGTAGTCTTGTTATAAATAAATACACTGTTTATTTTCATAACAACTTGTGTGGTGTCCTTTCACTGGGTGTTCAAGGGGTAATGTGATGGTAAAACAGCTGGCTTAACACGCCCTCTAGAGTCTTAGCCTTAGACTGCTCGTATCCATGCTACTAGGATAGCTGGTCTATAAGGTTGACTTACAACCAATCATCAATAAGGGTTGTTTGGACTGATATATAGTGATCACTAGAATAGTGAGCACTGCACATCAGGCCAACTTCTCACATTGGTGAGCAGCGGTTGGGATTTGAGCTTGCTGTTGTTTTACCACACATGCCCTAAGAATATCTTGTGAAAGATCACATAAGTACTAAAGGTACATATAACTTAGCTTAGAATACTCTGAGTTCTACTGAACCAGCTGTTGTAGCTCCTAGGGCCTAGCACACCCTAAACTACAACTCTAGCAAGGGATCAGTAGGCAAACATATAGTGTAGGTAAGTGCACCACTTACACCTCACTAGAAAAGCATGTCGACTCAGGGGGACTCTACTGAGACTCCCCTGGTCAGTGTTGACCCTCCACAGGTCACTTCAAGATATGCAGCTCTCAGTTTCCAGGAGATGAGACAGATCTGTGTCTCCAGAAAACTGAAGCAGGGGTCTAACCCCACCATTCCCTTTCTGATAGGTCTCTTAGAGACATATGATGCCAGAAAGCTTTCTCAGTTACATGAGAACATGCCAGCCTTAGAGGGAACCTCTGGGGATCCAGACCTCCCCAACACTGATTCAGCAGTTGAGGAGGAGGATCAAGAGGTACTCTCCGGGGATGAGGTAGACAAAGGTCTTGAGGTAGTCAGAAGGCTAACCAGGACCAACTTAGACTTACTTGGGCTAGGATCTGGGGGCCCCCCAGTACTAACCCGAAGTGGGCCTAACCTTGGAGTTAGGAGAGATAGATCTCTTTCTAGGGACTCCAATAGATCTTGGACTCTAATGCCTCTTCTCAGGGGAGAAGGAATCCTCCACAGAGGAGATTCACTTCCCCTCAGAGAAGGGAGCATGAAGCTAGGATGAGACAAGCTGAACTGAGGATTGAAAGGGAAGAACTTGCCCTGGCCAAAGAGAAGCTTGCCTTTGCTAGAGAGCAGCAGATAAGTGGGTTAGCACCCACTGGTGGCAGCAATCTCCCAAGAGATAGAGAGAAGGGTTTAGATACTAAACACCTGACTAAAATAGTGCCCCCCTTTAAGCAAGGGGATGATATCCAGAAATGGATGGCTGCTCTGGAGAGGGCCTGCACTGTGCAGGGCATTCCCCAGAGTCAGTGGGCAGCTATACTGTGGCTCTCCTTTGATGGTAAAGGTAGAGATAAGCTCCTCACTACAAGAGTGGAGGATGCTAACAATTACCAGGTCCTGAAGAATACACTGGTTGATGGGTTTGGTTTAACCACTGAGCAGTACAGGTTGCTGTTCAGAGACACCCAGAAAACTCAGTCTCAGGACTGGTCTGACTTTGTGGATTGTGCCACTAAGGCTTTGGAGGGCTGGTTGCTGGGTAGCAAGGTTACAGATTACACAGGATTGTATAATCTAATGATGAGAGAACAAATTTTGAACAATTGTCAGAACCAGTTGCTGCACCAGCACCTTGTTGATTCAGATCTGACCTCTCCCCAAGAATTGGGAAAGAAGGCAGACAAATGGGTCAGGACAAGGATCAAGCAGAACCAGAACCAGGGTGGTCAGAAGAAAGCAGACCAGAAGGGTAATGTTAAGAATGAGCAAAATGACCAGAAGTCTTCACCAGGTCCCCAACAAACCAAAGAGGGTGGGGGTCAGGCTTCCCAGAAGAAGAAGACTCAAGAAGGCCAGTCAAAAAGGTGGTGCCAGTACTGCAAAAGTAAATCTCACTGGTTTAGTGAGTGCACCAAAAGAGGAGGACAAACTCCTGCCACTACAGCCCCTAAGGCAACTGCACCCCCTAGTACAGTCAGTAGTGGTAGTGTACCTCCCAAGGCATTAGTTGGGTTAACCTTGGGAACTGAGGGGTCTGACAACTTAGTTGGCACACTCACTCAGGCTGTCCTTGTCTGTACAGGGGATATGGATATAACCCCTGAGATAAGTCCCAATACTTTGGGCAAGTACAGGCAGACGCCTTTAATTAATGGCAAAATGGCTCAGGCCTATAGGGACACTTGTGCCAGTGTCACCATGGTGACACCTAACTTTGTGGACCCTGGACAGATCATGCCAGGTACTGATTTCCTGGTGACCAATGCCAGCAATGTCACTACTAGTCATAGTGTGGCAATTGTGGCTTTCTCCTGGGGTGGAGTGAAGGGACAAAAGAAAGTTTGTAGTCAGTTCAGACCTCCCAGTTGATTGTTTGTTGGGCAATGATTTGGAGTCATCACAATGGTCAGAAGTGGAGCAGAGGACTCACATGGAAATGTTAGGCTTGCCAGCACATGTGCTTGCTGTGACTAGGTCACAGGCCAGAAAATGCCCCACTGAACAGGTGCTGGATCCTGAAATTATGGACCAGACACCTTCCAAGAAGAAGAGCAGTAAGGGTAAGGCTTTGCCTTCCCCCTTGCCCCAGGTTGAGGATCAAGTCTCTGAGGAGGCTGATCTGAGAGAACTGAGGGAAACTGAGCCTAAAGAGCTTGAACTTGATCAAGTTGAGTTTCTGGGCTCAGGGGGACCCTCCAGAGCAGACCTGGGGAAGGCACAGTTAGACTGCCCTTCCCTTGAACCCCTCAGACAGCAGGCTGCTGCTGAGGCTGCAGGGAATGCCACCGGTGCCCACAGGGTATACTGGGAAGATGGACTCCTGTACTCTGAGTCAAGAGACCCCAAGCCTGGTGCAACCAGGAGGCTGGTCATCCCCTTGTCTCTGAGAGGTTTCCTTCTCACCTTGGCCCATGAGATTCCCCTTGCAGGTCATTTAGGTCAGACAAAGACTTGGGACAGGCTTGTCTCACACTTTCACTGGCCCCATATGAATGAGAATACCAAGGAGTTTTGTCGCTCATGTGTCACTTGCCAAGCCAGTGGTAAGTCAGGTGGCACAACAAAGGCCCCCCTCGTACCACTACCTGTGGTGGGGGTTCCCTTTGAAAGAGTGGGGATTGACATTGTTGGTCCAATGGAACCCCAGACCGCATCAGGACACAAGTTTATACTGGTGGTGGTGGACCATGCCACCAGGTATCCTGAGGCTATTCCCCTTAGGACCACTACAGCCCCTGTAGTGGCAAGAGCCCTAGTTGGAGTGTTCTCCAGAGTGGGTTTCCCTAAGGAGGTCGTTTCTGACAGAGGTACAAACTTCATGTCAGGATATCTGACTGCCATGTGGAAAGAGTGTGGTGTGAACTACAAGTTCACCACACCCTATCATCCACAATGCAATGGGCTTGTTGAGAGATTCAACAGGACCCTGAAAGGGATGATTCATGGACTACCTGAACCTCTTAGGAGAAGATGGGATGTCCTGATCCCCTGCCTCTTGTTTGCTTACAGAGAGGTCCCACAGAAGGGGGTTGGCTACAGCCCTTTTGAGCTTCTGTATGGGCATCCTGTAAGAGGACCCCTGTGTTTGGTGAAGGAAGGATGGGAGAGACCTCTCAAAAAGCCTGCAACCAACATAGTGGACTATGTACTTGGTCTCCGCTCCAGGATGGCTGAGTATATGGAAAAGGCATCCAAAAACCTTGAGGCCAGCCAGGAACTTCAAAAAGCTTGGCATGACCAAAAGGCTGTACTGACTGTATACCAGCCAGGACAGAAGGTGTGGGTGCTGGAGCCAGTGGCCCCAGCAGCTCTGAAAGACAAATGGTCTGGGCCCCACACCATCATTGAGCAAAAGGGAGAGGTTACCTACTTGGTGGACCTTGGAACTCCCAGGAGCCCTCTCAGAGTGCTCCATGTTAACAGGCTCAAGGCATATGTTGACAGGAAGGACATGAGCTTGCTCATGGCCACAGATGAGGGACAGGAGGAAGAGAGTGACCCTCTCCCAGACCTGCTCACTCAGAATCCTGATGATGGGTCAGTTGATGGTGTTGTCTTTTGTGGCAGCCTCACTGAACATCAGCAACAGGATTGCAGGCAAGTTCTGCAATCCTTCAGACATATGTTCTCTCTGACACCCAGCCAAACTGATTGGTGTACCCATGATGTTGACACTGGAGACAGTCTGCCTGTCAAGAGTAAAATCTACAGACAGCCTGATCATGTTAGAGACTGCATCAAAACTGAAGTGCAGAAAATGTTGGAACTGGGAGTCATTGAGCCCTCAGATAGCCCTTGGGCTAGCCCAGTAGTTCTAGTGCCAAAGCCTCACACCCAGGGTGGTAAGAGAGAGATGAGGTTTTGCGTAGACTACAGAGGCCTCAATGCAGTCACTAAGACTGATGCCCACCCAATACCAAGAGCAGATGAGCTTATAGATAGATTGGCTTCTGCCAACTTCTTAAGCACATTTGATTTGACAGCTGGGTATTGGCAAATCAGGTTAGCCGAGGAAGCCAAACCCAAGACAGCATTTTCTACCCCTGGAGGGCATTATCAATTTGTGGTAATGCCCTTTGGACTGAAAAATGCACCTGCCACCTTCCAAAGGTTGGTGAATCAAGTCCTCACTGGGCTGGATGACGTCTGTGCAGCATATCTGGACGATATTGCTGTCTTTAGCTCCACCTGGGAGGATCACCTGGTCCACCTGAGGAAAGTGTTAGAGGCTCTGCAAAAGGCAGGCCTCACTATCAAGGCCACAAAGTGCCAGATAGGGCAGACACAGGTTGTATACCTGGGCCACCTTGTAGGTGGAGGCCAGGTTCAGCCACTGGAGAGTAAGATACAGGCCATCAAGGACTGGACTCCTCCAATCACCCAGACTCAGGTTCGAGCTTTCTTGGGCCTGACTGGGTACTATAGGAAGTTTGTCAGAAATTATGGGTCCATAGTGACCCCCCTTAATGACCTGACAAGCAAGAAGATGCCAAAGAAAGTTCAGTGGACAGCAAGCTGTCAGAAAGCATTCAATGACCTAAAGCAGGCCATGTGCACAGCACCTATCCTCAAGAGTCCAGATTACTCCAAGCCATTCATTGTCCAAACAGATGCTTCTGAGTTGGGTGTGGGAGCTGTTCTGTCTCAACTGAATTTTGATGGTAATGATCAGCCTATTGCTTTCATTAGTAGAAGGTTGACACCCAGAGAGAAAAATTGGTCAGCTATTGAGAGGGAGGCCTTTGCTGTGGTCTGGGCCCTGAAGAAGCTGAGGGCCTACTTGTTTGGCACTCACTTCACCATTCAGACAGACCATAAGCCCCTCTTGTGGCTAAATCAGATGAAGGGTGAAAACCCCAAACTGCTTAGGTGGTCCATTTCCCTACAGGGGATGGATTTTACAGTGGAGCATAGACCTGGGACTGATCACAGCAATGCTGATGGGCTCTCCAGGTATTTCCACTTAGAGCAAGAAGACTCACCTGGTCAAGGTTAGTTTATTGTCCCAAAGTTTGGGGGGGGGTCATGTAGGAGAGTAGGGTCTGCAATCCTATGATCACCCAGATTTTTTGCTTTTTTTGCTGCACTGGTTTACGACTTTCCCTGGCTGTGGGCCTGCTAATCAGACCCACAGCCTAGCTGTTCTCTCTATCCAAATTGTACTCAGGTACTGAATTGGCACTGGGCCCTCTCCAAGTCCCTGTACCCAGGGCTGAGGTGCACCCAGAAGTCTCCCAGGGGCTGAAGCATGTATTGTGCCACCCCTGGATTGACTAACTAAAACTGACATAACTGGCTGCACGACAGCTGGGGCAAGGTGGTGTACTCACCCTTTGCTTTAGATATAGTATACCTATATCTAACCCTAAAATGGACACACAGATCTCCTATCAGTCACTCCTATGGCAGGCCTTAACAATCCTGAAGGCAGAGTGCTTGGAATCGTGTGAGATGGTGCTCTGGCATGAGCTGAGCCTGTCTGCGGCTTTCGGGATCCATCCCTTAGCCGTTTCCATGATATCGCATACCATATACTCTTAAGTGCATTATAATCCTCGCGGTTATGTGCCAACTCTGGTATCGCTTTATCAAAACATGTCGAGTAAGGTGTCATACGAATTGGAATACTAACCCCTCGCCAATTCTGGCGACGGGGTTAGCATTCCACCCTTCTAGAGGGACACGACATGCATGTAACCTATAACCCGGTTAAAAGTCAGACAGAGCCTTAGCATCCACAAAATGGATGCTGCCACCGAGACACAAGTCTGCCCTCCTGCTGCTGGGAGTCCTCCCAGAGCAGGAGATAAGGACAAAGGGTTTCCTGCCAGGGGCGGTGCCAGCACCGTCCCAGACAGGATTTTGTGTATTGTAAGTAGGCAGGGCTTTAGAGGAAGGTGACTGCACGTGGCACCCCGGTGCTCACTGTGCATAGGCCGGCTGGAACCAGTTCCAGGGTCACTCCAGACCCTGTGCTGGGGAAAAGCCCGCCAAGGAAGTGGGTGTAACCACCCCCCTCCTAGTCCCACCCATAGGGCAGGACTTAGTCGCGTGCCAGCCCCTTTTTACAGGATAAAGGTAGAGACTGGCCCCCTTCCAAATCAGATCATCTTTGAATCCTGAAACTACTTTCCACGAAAGGAACTCAAGACTTCTTCCTAAGATTTCTCCCTTGTGACTAAGGAGTAGTCACCCTGCATCCGCAGGCACCATCTAAGAACACTGCGGTCTGCTGCAAGTCCTTCCTCCGGAATCCGACTGCCCAGCTCGACGAGAACCGGCTTCCCTGGCACCTCTGACCTCTACCTGCATCATCAGTCACGCTGAGATTCGTGGGTGTGACGAGACCTCGAGGGACCGGCCATCTTCAAGACTGCACGACTTCTGAACAACAAGCCCGCCGAGTGAATTCCTGGTGAGTGCTTTGGGGTCCGAGAAGCCCCCACCCTGAGCAGCTCCAGCGCCGAAGAGCAGCCCCCCAGCATCTCCACGATCTGCGTGGGGCCCTTCTGCTTTTTACTGCTCACCGCGTTGTTTGGCTACTAGCCCGCTGGCTTGTGGCCTTCCTGACGACGCCCGACGACATTTCTGCTGCTGGTCTGGTTGCTCCAGACTGGCCCTTGCTTCCCTCCATCGGAGAAGTACCCTGGACCCTCCTGGTCCGCCCAAGACGCCATTTTAGGTCCACCGCGTGGGCCTTGCATTTGCCAAGACTTGTTGCCCAATCCTGGGTCCAGCGACGTCGACAGCAAGAACCTTCGTGGGACAGCTCGCACCTCCATCCTGGTCGCCGACAACGCCTCCTGGTCCGAGAGACTGCAGAGCCCAGCAGCGCCCACTCACCTGACTGCGGTGACTTCGCCCGGTGCCATCCTGGTGCCCACTTAATCACTGGCTAGTGATTCAAGAACTTGGTCCCCTCTGCTTTCAGGTTTTCTTCTTCCTTGATCCAGGCTTGGATCCATCGAACTTTTCTTCACTGGTCGCCTGCCAGCAACTTCTTCCTTCCAGGCTCCTGGTCCGGCAACGAGATCCCCGACGTCTTTTCAGACCTATGCAGCTGCAGCCCCTGGGCTAGGTAACTTCGGCACTTCGGTGTCCCAGCATAGCCTCACTATCCAAGGGTCAGGATCCACTGTCGTTTTCTTCCTACCAGGTCGGGTTCGCCCGTGAACACTAACTTTGTGAATTCTAGCTACCATAGACTTTGTCCCGCATCCCGCGTGAGAGTGCACACTCTGCACCCGAGTCCCCTGGGCCTCCTAGTAGTAATCTAACGATTCCCTAGTCAAGTCCTAGCGATTCCAAAGCCTATTAGAACTGTTACTTACCTGCTAGTAATTCGCATTCCACTTTTAAAGTATATGGTTTTTCGTGCCCCTCGGGCATTTGTGTATAACGTGCTAACTTAAGTATTTTCGTAAGAGTTTTGTTGTGTGCTTAGCTCCCTGTCTCATAAAGAGCCAGGGTAGTCTTGTTATAAATAAATACACTGTTTATTTTCATAACAACTTGTGTGGTGTCCTTTCACTGGGTGTTCAAGGGGTAATGTGATGGTAAAACAGCTGGCTTAACACGCCCTCTAGAGTCTTAGCCTTAGACTGCTCGTATCCATGCTACTAGGATAGCTGGTCTATAAGGTTGACTTACAACCAATCATCAATAAGGGTTGTTTGGACTGATATATAGTGATCACTAGAATAGTGAGCACTGCACATCAGGCCAACTTCTCACATTGGTGAGCAGCGGTTGGGATTTGAGCTTGCTGTTGTTTTACCACACATGCCCTAAGAATATCTTGTGAAAGATCACATAAGTACTAAAGGTACATATAACTTAGCTTAGAATACTCTGAGTTCTACTGAACCAGCTGTTGTAGCTCCTAGGGCCTAGCACACCCTAAACTACAACTCTAGCAAGGGATCAGTAGGCAAACATATAGTGTAGGTAAGTGCACCACTTACACCTCACTAGAAAAGCATGTCGACTCAGGGGGACTCTACTGAGACTCCCCTGGTCAGTGTTGACCCTCCACAGGTCACTTCAAGATATGCAGCTCTCAGTTTCCAGGAGATGAGACAGATCTGTGTCTCCAGAAAACTGAAGCAGGGGTCTAACCCCACCATTCCCTTTCTGATAGGTCTCTTAGAGACATATGATGCCAGAAAGCTTTCTCAGTTACATGAGAACATGCCAGCCTTAGAGGGAACCTCTGGGGATCCAGACCTCCCCAACACTGATTCAGCAGTTGAGGAGGAGGATCAAGAGGTACTCTCCGGGGATGAGGTAGACAAAGGTCTTGAGGTAGTCAGAAGGCTAACCAGGACCAACTTAGACTTACTTGGGCTAGGATCTGGGGGCCCCCCAGTACTAACCCGAAGTGGGCCTAACCTTGGAGTTAGGAGAGATAGATCTCTTTCTAGGGACTCCAATAGATCTCTGCACTCTAATGCCTCTTCTCAGGGGAGAAGGAATCCTCCACAGAGGAGATTCACTTCCCCTCAGAGAAGGGAGCATGAAGCTAGGATGAGACAAGCTGAACTGAGGATTGAAAGGGAAGAACTTGCCCTGGCCAAAGAGAAGCTTGCCTTTGCTAGAGAGCAGCAGATAAGTGGGTTAGCACCCACTGGTGGCAGCAATCTCCCAAGAGATAGAGAGAAGGGTTTAGATACTAAACACCTGACTAAAATAGTGCCCCCCTTTAAGCAAGGGGATGATATCCAGAAATGGATGGCTGCTCTGGAGAGGGCCTGCACTGTGCAGGGCATTCCCCAGAGTCAGTGGGCAGCTATACTGTGGCTCTCCTTTGATGGTAAAGGTAGAGATAAGCTCCTCACTACAAGAGTGGACGATGCTAACAATTACCAGGTCCTGAAGAATACACTGGTTGATGGGTTTGGTTTAACCACTGAGCAGTACAGGTTGCTGTTCAGAGACACCCAGAAAACTCAGTCTCGGGACTGGTCTGATTTTGTGGATTGTGCCACTAAGGCTTTGGAGGGCTGGTTGCTGGGTAGCAAGGTTACAGATTACACAGGATTGTATAATCTAATGATGAGAGAACAAATTTTGAACAATTGTCAGAACCAGTTGCTGCACCAGCACCTTGTTGATTCAGATCTGACCTCTCCCCAAGAATTGGGAAAGAAGGCAGACAAATGGGTCAGGACAAGGATCAAGCAGAACCAGAACCAGAACCAGAACCAGAACCAGAACCAGGGTGGTCAGAAGAAAGCAGACCAGAAGGGTAATGTTAAGAATGAGCAAAATGACCAGAAGTCTTCACCAGGTCCCCAACAAACCAAAGAGGGTGGGGGTCAGGCTTCCCAGAAGAAGAAGACTCAAGAAGGCCAGTCAAAAAGGTGGTGCCAGCTCGCCGCCTTCCTCGAAGCCAACAAATCACTCGACCCCTCACAATCTGGCTTCCGAGCTAAACACAGCACTGAAACCGCCCTCATCGCAGCAACAGACGACATTCGAACTCTACTGGACAATGGAGACACAGTCGCCCTCATCCTCCTCGACCTCTCTGCAGCATTCGACACAGTCTGCCACAGCACCCTTCTACAACGCCTCAATAACATCGGAATCCAAGGAAAAGCACTTGAATGGATCACCTCATTCCTCACCGGAAGAACCCAGAGAGTCCGCCTTCCTCCATTCAAGTCTGAGGCCTCTGAAGTCATCTGCGGCGTGCCCCAAGGATCATCACTCAGCCCCACCCTCTTCAACGTATACATGAGCCCCCTCGCGGCCATCGCCCGCCAACACAACCTCAACATCATCTCTTACGCGGACGACACTCAACTGATCCTTTCTCTCACCAAGGACCCTAGCACCGCCAAAACGAACCTACACGAAGGAATGAAAGAAGTCGCTGAATGGATGAAACAAAGCCGTCTGAAACTGAACTCAGATAAAACAGAAGTCCTCATCTTAGGCACATCCCCCTCTGCTTGGGACGACTCCTGGTGGCCGGAAGCCCTCGGAAAAGCACCCATTCCGACAGACCACGCACGGAACCTTGGCGTCATCCTGGACTCTTCACTCTCAATGAACAGACAAGTCAACGCCGTATCCTCTTCCTGCTTCAACATTCTTCGCATGCTCAGAAAAACTTTTCGCTGGATCCCCTCCGAAACAAGGAAAACAGTCACCCACGCTCTGGTCACGAGCCGATTGGACTACGGAAACACCCTCTACGCAGGTACCACCGCTAAACTCCAGAAGAAACTCCAACGAATCCAAAACGCCTCAGCCAGGCTCATATTAGACATCCCACGCAACGAACACATCTCCGGTCACCTTAAAGACCTCCACTGGCTACCCGTCAATAAGAGGATCACTTTCCGACTGCTTACCCACGCACACAAATCACTCTACGACATCGGACCAGATTGCCTCAACTCTCGACTGTCCTTCTACACCCCCTCCCGACAACTACGCTCTTCCAGCCAAGCCTTCGCCACTGTACCTCGCATCAACAAGACCACCATGGGAGGCAGATCCTTTTCATACCTGGCTGCTAAAACATGGAACTCACTCCCCGCTTACCTTCGCCTCACCCAGAACCACCTAGCGTTCAGAAAGCAGCTTAAAACGTGGATATTTGACAAATAATCCTCCTTCCCTTCCTAAGCGCCTTGAAACCCTCTGGGTATGTAGTGCGCTATACAAATTTTTTGACTTGACTTGACTTGACGTGCCAGTACTGCAAAAGTAAATCTCACTGGTTTAGTGAGTGCACCAAAAGAGGAGGACAAACTCCTGCCACTACAGCCCCTAAGGCAACTGCACCCCCTAGTACAGTCAGTAGTGGTAGTGTACCTCCCAAGGCATTAGTTGGGTTAACCTTGGGAACTGAGGGGTCTGACAACTTAGTTGGCACACTCACTCAGGCTGTCCTTGTCTGTACAGGGGATATGGATATAACCCCTGAGATAAGTCCCAATACTTTGGGCAAGTACAGGCAGACGCCTTTAATTAATGGCAAAATGGCTCAGGCCTATAGGGACACTTGTGCCAGTGTCACCATGGTGACACCTAACTTTGTGGACCCTGGACAGATCATGCCAGGTACTGATTTCCTGGTGACCAATGCCAGCAATGTCACTACTAGTCATAGTGTGGCAATTGTGGCTTTCTCCTGGGGTGGAGTGAAGGGACAAAAGAAAGTTGTAGTCAGTTCAGACCTCCCAGTTGATTGTTTGTTGGGCAATGATTTGGAGTCATCACAATGGTCAGAAGTGGAGCAGAGGACTCACATGGAAATGTTAGGCTTGCCAGCACATGTGCTTGCTGTGACTAGGTCACAGGCCAGAAAATGCCCCACTGAACAGGTGCTGGATCCTGAAATTATGGACCAGACACCTTCCAAGAAGAAGAGCAGTAAGGGTAAGGCTTTGCCTTCCCCCTTGCCCCAGGTTGAGGATCAAGTCTCTGAGGAGGCTGATCTGAGAGAACTGAGGGAAACTGAGCCTAAAGAGCTTGAACTTGATCAAGTTGAGTTTCTGGGCTCAGGGGGACCCTCCAGAGCAGACCTGGGGAAGGCACAGTTAGACTGCCCTTCCCTTGAACCCCTCAGACAGCAGGCTGCTGCTGAGGCTGCAGGGAATGCCACAGGTGCCCACAGGGTATACTGGGAAGATGGACTCCTGTACTCTGAGTCAAGAGACCCCAAGCCTGGTGCAACCAGGAGGCTGGTCATCCCCTTGTCTCTGAGAGGTTTCCTTCTCACCTTGGCCCATGAGATTCCCCTTGCAGGTCATTTAGGTCAGACAAAGACTTGGGACAGGCTTGTCTCACACTTTCACTGGCCCCATATGAATGAGAATACCAAGGAGTTTTGTCGCTCATGTGTCACTTGCCAAGCCAGTGGTAAGTCAGGTGGCACAACAAAGGCCCCCCTCATACCACTACCTGTGGTGGGGGTTCCCTTTGAAAGAGTGGGGATTGACATTGTTGGTCCAATGGAACCCCAGACCGCATCAGGACACAAGTTTATACTGGTGGTGGTGGACCATGCCACCAGGTATCCTGAGGCTATTCCCCTTAGGACCACTACAGCCCCTGTAGTGGCAAGAGCCCTAGTTGGAGTGTTCTCCAGAGTGGGTTTCCCTAAGGAGGTCGTTTCTGACAGAGGTACAAACTTCATGTCAGGATATCTGACTGCCATGTGGAAAGAGTGTGGTGTGAACTACAAGTTCACCACACCCTATCATCCACAATGCAATGGGCTTGTTGAGAGATTCAACAGGACCCTGAAAGGGATGATTCATGGACTACCTGAACCTCTTAGGAGAAGATGGGATGTCCTGATCCCCTGCCTCTTGTTTGCTTACAGAGAGGTCCCACAGAAGGGGGTTGGCTACAGCCCTTTTGAGCTTCTGTATGGGCATCCTGTAAGAGGACCCCTGTGTTTGGTGAAGGAAGGATGGGAGAGACCTCTCAAAAAGCCTGCAACCAACATAGTGGACTATGTACTTGGTCTCCGCTCCAGGATGGCTGAGTATATGGAAAAGGCATCCAAAAACCTTGAGGCCAGCCAGGAACTTCAAAAAGCTTGGCATGACCAAAAGGCTGTACTGACTGTATACCAGCCAGGACAGAAGGTGTGGGTGCTGGAGCCAGTGGCCCCAGCAGCTCTGAAAGACAAATGGTCTGGGCCCCACACCATCATTGAGCAAAAGGGAGAGGTTACCTACTTGGTGGACCTTGGAACTCCCAGGAGCCCTCTCAGAGTGCTCCATGTTAACAGGCTCAAGGCATATGTTGACAGGAAGGACATGAGCTTGCTCATGGCCACAGATGAGGGACAGGAGGAAGAGAGTGACCCTCTCCCAGACCTGCTCACTCAGAATCCTGATGATGGATCAGTAGATGGTGTTGTCTTTTGTGGCAGCCTCACTGAACATCAGCAACAGGATTGCAGGCAAGTTCTGCAATCCTTCAGACATATGTTCTCTCTGACACCCAGCCAAACTGATTGCTGTACCCATGATGTTGACACTGGAGACAGTCTGCCTGTCAAGAGTAAAATCTACAGACAGCCTGATCATGTTAGAGACTGCATCAAAACTGAAGTGCAGAAAATGTTGGAACTGGGAGTCATTGAGCCCTCAGATAGCCCTTGGGCTAGCCCAGTAGTTCTAGTGCCAAAGCCTCACACCCAGGGTGGTAAGAGAGAGATGAGGTTTTGCGTAGACTACAGAGGCCTCAATGCAGTCACTAAGACTGATGCCCACCCAATACCAAGAGCAGATGAGCTTATAGATAGATTGGCTTCTGCCAACTTCTTAAGCACATTTGATTTGACAGCTGGGTATTGGCAAATCAGGTTAGCTGAGGAAGCCAAACCCAAGACAGCATTTTCTACCCCTGGAGGGCATTATCAATTTGTGGTAATGCCCTTTGGACTGAAAAATGCACCTGCCACCTTCCAAAGGTTGGTGAATCAAGTCCTCACTGGGCTGGATGACTTCTGTGCAGCATATCTGGACGATATTGCTGTCTTTAGCTCCACCTGGGAGGATCACCTGGTCCACCTGAGGAAAGTGTTAGAGGCTCTGCAAAAGGCAGGCCTCACTATCAAGGCCACAAAGTGCCAGATAGGGCAGACACAGGTTGTATACCTGGGCCACCTTGTAGGTGGAGGCCAGGTTCAGCCACTGGAGAGTAAGATACAGGCCATCAAGGACTGGACTCCTCCAATCACCCAGACTCAGGTTCGAGCTTTCTTGGGCCTGACTGGGTACTATAGGAAGTTTGTCAGAAATTATGGGTCCATAGTGACCCCCCTTAATGACCTGACAAGCAAGAAGATGCCAAAGAAAGTTCAGTGGACAGCAAGCTGTCAGAAAGCATTCAATGACCTAAAGCAGGCCATGTGCACAGCACCTATCCTCAAGAGTCCAGATTACTCCAAGCCATTCATTGTCCAAACAGATGCTTCTGAGTTGGGTGTGGGAGCTGTTCTGTCTCAACTGAATTTTGATGGTAATGATCAGCCTATTGCTTTCATTAGTAGAAGGTTGACACCCAGAGAGAAAAATTGGTCAGCTATTGAGAGGGAGGCCTTTGCTGTGGTCTGGGCCCTGAAGAAGCTGAGGGCCTACTTGTTTGGCACTCACTTCACCATTCAGACAGACCATAAGCCCCTCTTGTGGCTAAATCAGATGAAGGGTGAAAACCCCAAACTGCTTAGGTGGTCCATTTCCCTACAGGGGATGGATTTTACAGTGGAGCATAGACCTGGGACTGATCACAGCAATGCTGATGGGCTCTCCAGGTATTTCCACTTAGAGCAAGAAGACTCACCTGGTCAAGGTTAGTTTATTGTCCCAAAGTTTGGGGGGGGTCATGTAGGAGAGTAGGGTCTGCAATCCTATGATCACCCAGATTTTTTGCTTTTTTTGCTGCACTGGTTTACGACTTTCCCTGGCTGTGGGCCTGCTAATCAGACCCACAGCCTAGCTGTTCTCTCTATCCAAATTGTACTCAGGTACTGAATTGGCACTGGGCCCTCTCCAAGTCCCTGTACCCAGGGCTGAGGTGCACCCAGAAGTCTCCCAGGGGCTGAAGCATGTATTGTGCCACCCCTGGATTGACTAACTAAAACTGACATAACTGGCTGCACGACAGCTGGGGCAAGGTGGTGTACTCACCCTTTGCTTTAGATATAGTATACCTATATCTAACCCTAAAATGGACACACAGATCTCCTATCAGTCACTCCTATGGCAGGCCTTAACAATCCTGAAGGCAGAGTGCTTGGAATCGTGTGAGATGGTGCTCTGGCATGAGCTGAGCCTGTCTGCGGCTTTCGGGATCCATCCCTTAGCCGTTTCCATGATATCGCATACCATATACTCTTAAGTGCATTATAATCCTCGCGGTTATGTGCCAACTCTGGTATCGCTTTATCAAAACATGTCGAGTAAGGTGTCATACGAATTGGAATACTAACCCCTCGCCAATTCTGGCGACGGGGTTAGCATTCCACCCTTCTAGAGGGACACGACATGCATGTAACCTATAACCCGGTTAAAAGTCAGACAGAGCCTTAGCATCCACAAAATGGATGCTGCCACCGAGACACAAGTCTGCCCTCCTGCTGCTGGGAGTCCTCCCAGAGCAGGAGATAAGGACAAAGGGTTTCCTGCCAGGGGCGGTGCCAGCACCGTCCCAGACAGGATTTTGTGTATTGTAAGTAGGCAGGGCTTTAGAGGAAGGTGACTGCACGTGGCACCCCGGTGCTCACTGTGCATAGGCCGGCTGGAACCAGTTCCAGGGTCACTCCAGACCCTGTGCTGGGGAAAAGCCCGCCAAGGAAGTGGGTGTAACCACCCCCCTCCTAGTCCCACCCATAGGGCAGGACTTAGTCGCGTGCCAGCCCCTTTTTACAGGATAAAGGTAGAGACTGGCCCCCTTCCAAATCAGATCATCTTTGAATCCTGAAACTACTTTCCACGAAAGGAACTCAAGACTTCTTCCTAAGATTTCTCCCTTGTGACTAAGGAGTAGTCACCCTGCATCCGCAGGCACCATCTAAGAACACTGCGGTCTGCTGCAAGTCCTTCCTCCGGAATCCGACTGCCCAGCTCGACGAGAACCGGCTTCCCTGGCACCTCTGACCTCTACCTGCATCATCAGTCACGCTGAGATTCGTGGGTGTGACGAGACCTCGAGGGACCGGCCATCTTCAAGACTGCACGACTTCTGAACAACAAGCCCGCCGAGTGAATTCCTGGTGAGTGCTTTGGGGTCCGAGAAGCCCCCACCCTGAGCAGCTCCAGCGCCGAAGAGCAGCCCCCCAGCATCTCCACGATCTGCGTGGGGCCCTTCTGCTTTTTACTGCTCACCGCGTTGTTTGGCTACTAGCCCGCTGGCTTGTGGCCTTCCTGACGACGCCCGACGACATTTCTGCTGCTGGTCTGGTTGCTCCAGACTGGCCCTTGCTTCCCTCCATCGGAGAAGTACCCTGGACCCTCCTGGTCCGCCCAAGACGCCATTTTAGGTCCACCGCGTGGGCCTTGCATTTGCCAAGACTTGTTGCCCAATCCTGGGTCCAGCGACGTCGACAGCAAGAACCTTCGTGGGACAGCTCGCACCTCCATCCTGGTCGCCGACAACGCCTCCTGGTCCGAGAGACTGCAGAGCCCAGCAGCGCCCACTCACCTGACTGCGGTGACTTCGCCCGGTGCCATCCTGGTGCCCACTTAATCACTGGCTAGTGATTCAAGAACTTGGTCCCCTCTGCTTTCAGGTTTTCTTCTTCCTTGATCCAGGCTTGGATCCATCGAACTTTTCTTCACTGGTCGCCTGCCAGCAACTTCTTCCTTCCAGGCTCCTGGTCCGGCAACGAGATCCCCGACGTCTTTTCAGACCTATGCAGCTGCAGCCCCTGGGCTAGGTAACTTCGGCACTTCGGTGTCCCAGCATAGCCTCACTATCCAAGGGTCAGGATCCACTGTCGTTTTCTTCCTACCAGGTCGGGTTCGCCCGTGAACACTAACTTTGTGAATTCTAGCTACCATAGACTTTGTCCCACATCCCGCGTGAGAGTGCACACTCTGCACCCGAGTCCCCTGGGCCTCCTAGTAGTAATCTAACGATTCCCTAGTCAAGTCCTAGCGATTCCAAAGCCTATTAGAACTGTTACTTACCTGCTAGTAATTCGCATTCCACTTTTAAAGTATATGGTTTTTCGTGCCCCTCGGGCATTTGTGTATAACGTGCTAACTTAAGTATTTTCGTAAGAGTTTTGTTGTGTGCTTAGCTCCCTGTCTCATAAAGAGCCAGGGTAGTCTTGTTATAAATAAATACACTGTTTATTTTCATAACAACTTGTGTGGTGTCCTTTCACTGGGTGTTCAAGGGGTAATGTGATGGTAAAACAGCTGGCTTAACACGCCCTCTAGAGTCTTAGCCTTAGACTGCTTGTATCCATGCTACTAGGATAGCTGGTCTATAAGGTTGACTTACAACCAATCATCAATAAGGGTTGTTTGGACTGATATATAGTGATCACTAGAATAGTGAGCACTGCACATCAGGCCAACTTCTCACATAATCCAATCTAGCCAGTTTACGATGGGGGTGGGAAAAAAAGGTGTACCCATGATTCTGCTGTGTTTTCATCTCCCAACAATCTATCATCCCATGAACGTGACAAATGTCCAACAAGGCCTTGTAGGTTCTAGGTTTCCGGCCTAGAGATTTAAATGTTAGATCAGAAAGCCAAATTGGTGGGAGATTGATGTTGATATCCCCACACATGATCATAGGAACTGGCCAGTGTGCCAATTCGTTAGATAGGAACTGTAACAGTGTTGGATCGTCTGTAACATTGCCATAGATTGAAGAGACAGTAAATTTTTTCCCACTTATACCTTGACACTCTGTAATAGCCCATCTGCCGTATGGATCTGAAGCTGATCTTAAAAAACTTAAACCCCCACCTCGCGCTAAAATAGCTACCCCCCTAGTTTTATTTGGTTGGGTGGTGGCGACAACTACTCTGTATCCCAGGTCTCTAAACAGATGTCTCTGCGACCCCTCTATATGCGTTTCTTGAAGACATACTATTTCTGCACCTATTGAATGTAAACCTATTGCTAATCTTTGCCTTTTTTTTTATATCGTTGAGCCCACATATATTCATGGTTAATATTCTTAATTTAGCCATTTATTTTGTAACTTTGGTGTACTACTAATAAAATTACGTCTTTATTTATTTTTTCTTTTGTTCTTTACTTTTTTTAACCTTGATCATAAATTCCACCCTTTTAATTTGCCTGTACCGCGGCCCCGTCCCCCTCCCCCGTCTTCCCCACAACAGCTAAGACCCCCCCCCCTCCATCTAATGAGGCTACCTGTTGCCCGTAGGCCCAGGTTGTTGGCATCTCGCTGATCCTTCGGAAGTTGGTGGCTCTAGGCCCTAACCCCTGTAACTTCTGAAGGGCTGATAATCCTAGTCGGTGATTTTAATCAATGGTTGTCGTTTATAGGCTTTTAATTATTCCACTATAATACTACATGTCAACTTTTTTTTTAGTTTTTTTTTTTAAGGAGATTCTCAGCTCACCCTCTCTACCAATGTCTCGACCCATTGGCTGTAAAAATAAGATCACTGTTTGTTGTATTTTTTCCCTTTTGAAAGATTTGCTTTGTCTTTACTGTGATCGGAGATTTCTTCCAAATAGGATTGCGCTTGAATTTCGCTGGAAAAACTTCTCGTTGCGCCGTTGAATATAACTTTTAGTCTAGCTGGATTCAGTAAGAAGACTGTTGCGCCAATTTTTTCAAACGGGGAAAAAAGTTGCCGTAGTCGCCATCTTCTCTCGACCGTTGCATGGGCAAAATCGGGTCTGCTAAAAAAGGCATATCCTTTGTATTGTCTTTTTTTAGTCGGTCTTGCCAGGTCAAAAATGGCTTCCCGTAAAAGAAAGTTTCCGAAATTGACAAGCATTGCTCTAGGAAATTGCTCTGATCCTTGTGACCTTTTGTTGATGGTAAATGGAAAACGATGGACTCGCTGGATCTCCTTCTCCCAGTCCCATGAAGCAAGCTCGGGAAATGAGTCTTTAAACAGGGATAGCATATAACTCCTTGGATCATTCCCCTCCACTCCCTCGGGGATCCCCAGTATGCGTAAATTATTACGGCGAGCCCGGTTTTCATGATCCTCTACCTTCGTCATTAGATCGCGAATAGTCTCTTCTTGTGATTGGCCTTGTTTCTGCAGAGCCAGGACGTCAGTTTCAAGATTCTCAGTACGTTGTTCGACAGAGGCCATTCTATCTGAAATTTCCAAGCATGTTTGGCCTACTTTACTGATTGCTCCTTGGAGTTTCTTGTTATCAGATTTAACGTCCAGTTGAATCTTCTTTATTGAGTTAAATACATCTACCAAGGATGGTTCACTAACCACCATGTCATCGCCTACTGATTTTGTTTTTGTTTTTGAGTGCAACTTAGTCATAGCGTGTGTGGAAGTGCTCCTATGTTTTTGGTCAGGTTGATGGAATAATTCTACGTTACTTCCTTGGTCTGTAGTATCTTCATCCACCAGTTTATTTTGTCTCCTTTGTCTTTTTATTTTTTCCTGTTTTATTTTTAGCACTATTATCTTTAGAAGAGTTGTTTTTTTTGGAGCTAGTGTTGGAATCAGATGATTCGTTGGAATCTGTGTATTTCTTCGTGTCGTAATCCTGGAGGTTCACTTGAAGTTGACATTCCTGTCTCATAGATTTCAGACTCTGATATTGATTCAAGCTCAGATTCCAGGTCCGTTCCCGGCTTATTTATATTCGGGATATTAGGGATGTTTGAGTTTGTTTGGCATGGGGTTTAGGTTTAAGTCGCTTGCATCCTCCAAGTGTGCTACGTTTTCTGTCACTATACTTCTTGCATTTGTCGATGATAATGCTTCTAATGTGCGATAATCGGTTGACGGGTCCCCTTCGTCTTCGTCTTGGTTGCCCTTTTCAAAGGATTCTGTTTTATCCTTGGGATCTGAGAGTCTGACACTCGTTGTACCATTAGGGGTGCCCTGAGATCCATTCTTGATACCCGCCCCTGAAGTGCCATGAGGCTGGCTCAAAATATTTGTTTTCTTCTGAATTTCAGGTATAATACTTTCGTTGATATCTATTTCTACAGGGTCCGGTTGATAGGCGGGTTCTTTAGAAACGGAACAGAAGATTGTTGAAATCCGTGGCTGGGAATCTTGTGACAACCCACTTGACTTAGCAGCTGATTTTAAAATTTTGATTGCCTGCAATCGCTTTGCTTTCTTTACCTGTAATTCTCGTTTGGCTTGCGTCAGTTGGATTTCCGGAACATTTTCCTGCTCGTCGTCTTTGTTTAACTTTTTCTTTGCTTTTTTCGCTTGCTTTTTCCTTTTCTTTGTCTTTCGATCTGTCTTTCGGTTGGTCTTTCTCTTTCTCTCTTTTTCCTTTGTTTTTTCCCGGTTTTTATCTTTTTCTTCTTTACCTTTTGCCCCCCTGGTCTCAACCCGCCGCATCATATTCCCCTGCCCTTGTATTGGCATTCCTATAGACCAGCACACTGCCCTCCCAGCAGCCTGGCTAATCCACTTAGCTCGGACCAATCAGGGCAGACCACTGAAAGGCTGAATTTGGACTTACAAGAAGTTATGAGACTTTCTTGTTTGTATGTACACTTTAGCAGAAATTCAACAATATAATGTTGGATTTACTACCACTATTCTGGGAAGTCTGTGAACGGTCCGGCTAGTCTTCTAGCAATATTTATTAATCAATCACTTCCTACCATGTTAACCTATGGGCCATGGGGTTTGCAATGGGGAAAATGACTTGGGCCACTTTAAGAACCAGGGCTTATAAAAACATATTTAATAAGAATTTCCCTAATTTCTACAGGACCCCCACCCCCTGTGCAACTAGGGGAGACTTCAGGGGTTCTGAATCTGCAGAAATCATGCAGATTATTCTTACCCAATTCTTCTAGCATAAAAGTCGAATTTGAGCAGCTCTTTAACACAATGTGGGGAGTGAAATATAAAATTTCACTTTACCCAGACATAAACTCATTTTATAAGGGCGTTCCTTATAGATAACTGACCCCCCCCCCCCCCCCCGGGATACCTAGGGGTGACCTTTATCCCAGGTGTGACCCTGGGGGTCCCTAATATGCATAAACATGGTAGGCGTTTCATTTTTAAGGGCCCCTACCCCCAAAGTAGAGTTTGGGCACGATTTAAGATTCTTCTAGCATCAAAGTCGAATTTGAGCAGCTCGTTAACACAATCTGGGGAGTGAAATGTAAAATTTCACTTTACCCAGACATATAAAAACTCATTTCATAAGGGCGCTCCTTATAGATAACTGACCCCCCACCCCTGGGATACCTAGGGGTGACCCTGGTGGTCCCTAATATGCAAAAACATGGTAGGTTTTTCTTTTTAAGGGCCCCTACCCCCCCCAAGTCGAGTTTGGGCACAATTTAAGGTTTAAAAGCTGTCCTGGCCACCAGGGATGCTTTTAAACTGACCTCAGGCTTCAGCACTACACACATGCTAGTGCAGAAAATCTGCTGGCCTCCAAACTGCCATGCCCCAGGATACTGGAGACTTCCAGGTAGTTTCAATCCACTGCCCTATTACATACTAGGGGCTTATGGGGTAGGTCATGCCAATTACACGGGTACCCCACCATACCATAGTGTACTCTAGTGTATGTTGGTGTCTTAACTGCATTCTAATGTGTTCCTTTTAGCTTGGCACTGGCCCTGGTTAAACAGAGCCCAGAGTCAGTTACCACGGTTCCAGTCAGCAAAAAGTTGGGGGGTGCCCAGGGCACACGATGACTTTGCAACAATCCTCCTCTGGTGCCACCTCCTCACCTTTCCCAGAGAGTTCACAGCACCCCTGGGAAGGACAGCCCTTTGTATCCAGTATACCCACAAACGGCCACTTTTGACACTGAACCTAAACCTGTGTGATTACTACGAGTTAAACCGCTCCTACTTACACCTCACCACAGGTACTCTGATCCAGCTCTCTGCCAAGCCCTCCTCCGCTCCAGATGATGAAACCCTAGTATCACAAGGTTGTTCACAGGGCTGCTACTTGTCAAAGTAAACTTGCACATAATCCACGAAAACTACTTCCCAGTCTAGCCACTAAGACGCAACGAGGCCTAAGCCTTTCCAAATGCTCAGAGATCCTAAAGACTGTTTATGACACATTTAAGGAGCAATTCAAGGCTAGAGTTACACCTAGGAAACATCTATAGGTTTGTGGACATGTTTCCAGACTCCCTTGTGGTCCACACAACGTGGGTATGCACCAATACACGGGGCACTGGTGCACACGACCTCCTAGAAAGGAGAGAACATTGCATGGCTGCCCTTTTACTGGCTGCGGCAATGATCCTCACTGAAGGACTCTGGCTTACACTCACCATGACAAAGCCCATAGAGGCAAGATATAGGAACTCCTCCCAGACCAATACAGGAGCTAGACCGAAGGAAAAGAATCCTAAACTCTGCAATCTGCTCTGCCCCAGATGTTGCAGCGAAGGGTATAATTTTGATGGCCCTCAGACGCCCAGCTTTTTAAAGCAAGACAGCCATGCATGAAGTGTAGCAGCATTGCCTGAATCTGCAGTTTGATGGTGTTGGAAAACAAAGCCGCATCTGTGAGGCATGCACAATTAACATGACTAAATGTGTCCCTCACTGGGAACCAAACGCCCAATTGTAGCACCTGACTCTCAGAGGGTAGCGTTGCAGAGCAGTCTGAGGCTTACTCAAAGGAGGTGGTGTGGGCTAGTAATCGCCATTTACAAGTGTGCAGAAATAACACTCCGCAATTGATTGTCCAGTCTGTACATTGCTTTAAAAAAAGAGTATATTTACTTAACGCACACTACTCAATTCTATGCACCAATTTACAAATATACATAAGCTGTTGGAATTGCTTTGTGACATTGCGTAACATCTCCACCCCTCCCTCAGGGGGGTGGAGTCTAGTACCACCACTCACATGTAGGCATATCGTCTTGCCCCAATGCAATTAGTTGAACATAACCTGGAGCGAGGGCCCTGCGCACTGGCACCATCCCAGTGGCGACCCACCCCATTACCTCAACAAGCATTAAACAGGGGTACACCTGCCTTGGTGACACATGACCCTGACTGAGCATCTCCTACGAACAGTATGCACCTCTACATCTTGAGGGCTAACAGTCGGGTCTTCACCTAAGGGCAGCAGCAAGAATACAGGTTTATGCATACTTAATGACAATACTCGTAACATTTGGATATCATTAACGATTCATTGCAATTACAGCCCCTAAAGCCATCACAGATATCAGGATTATGCATATAAAGCCAAACCTAGCAGGAAAGTCTGATACATAACCCCACTTTGCGTATGCCATCACCTTGCATCAGTAATTCACATCACACATGACCTTCAGTACCTCTATGGAATAACATTTGTAAAAGCATTTGTGGTGCAAGTACACTTTCACCTCCAGGGGATGCCATCTTCCAGACATCCACCACCTCAGCCCTTCACGGAGCACTTTTCAATCGCCCTCAGCTGAAGAACAAAAGTTCCAGCCCGAAGGTTTCAAATGCAACTGAGCCCTTGAGGGGTTATTCTCTCCAATCCCCACGACACTTAGATTGGGACTTTCCTCTTGTGCAGGGGGAAGACTACGCTTCTCTAGCAGCTCACCAGCTCGTGTGGTAGGGACCCCGCTCTCATGGGGCCACCACAAGTCTTAAACGCTGGATTACCCCTGCAGGCCGGTCCTGGCCTGCAAGGCATTATGGGCTTTGCCGCATAATTGATCGGCTCTCCAGCTGCTCCGGGGAGAGCTGCGATGTGGATCTCCGCCGCTTCTTTGACTGGGGGGAGGTTCCGGACCCCCAGGTGAGTTAGGCGGCTTGGGGAGCCCACCCCCAGCTGCTTATGCCGTTTGGTGGACCTGGTCGCACCCTGGCCCTTGGCTCCTCCTTTTGGGGCCCCGGGACCCCTGCAGGCCTTCCATGATGGGAGGGCAGCGCAGGGAGCCCACCCCTGGCTGCCCATGCATGGCCAGCACCCACGTGGGCTGCTGTGGGAGCCAGCACCTTCTGGTCTAAACACTGCACTGGACCTCGGGGATGCTATGGCACACCCCCCCCTCACCCCCCCCACACACCTTTCACCTGGGACACACTGGGGCCCAGAGTTGGGATCCTGGGCCCCTCACAGCGTTCTTCCTGTGCAGCACGACTGTGCCACCCCCCCCACCCCTGCAGCAGCAACAGTCTTTAGGGCCTGGAGTTGGGCTCCTGGCCCCCCAGGGACAGTCTTTACGTTGGAGGACGCAACAGCGATTTTCCTCCCCCCACGATTGCAGGTTTCTTGTTGGGGGGCCAGGGTGGGCTCCTGGCACCCCGTTTGCCCCACTTCACGGGGAGTGCAACGCTGCTCTCTGGCTTGATTTCGGCCGCAAGGGCTATGAGCTCTCTTCGAGGGTAGGGGGGGGGGTGCAACGGCGCTCCCTGACTTTACTTCTTGGGAGCAGCCCCCGAGACTTGACCCACCCTGGGTGCCCATCTGGGATCAGCGGCAGAGCCCCACGTGCTTCGTAGACTCTGTGCAGGGGTCAAAGGTCGCCTACTTTCTGGGGGGCATATCTTGGCCCCCAGGGTACCGATCTGCACCATTTTCGGGCCTTCTTGCTCCTGGTGGTGCCCCAGCCACTGAGAGCACTCCTTCACCCTCTGCTCCCTGCAGAATGCACCCTTTTGGAGACTGTCTTCACTGGCTCCCTGTGCAGAGGCTTCTGCACACAGTCCTGGGCTCTTCTGGCGCGGTTAGGGGCCTGGGGGGTAGTAAGGGATGTCCTAACTGCCCATTGCCAGGCTCCAGCACCTTCCGCCTCAGCAGACCACCCCCCAGAGAGCTTCTCTTCCTGTGCAGGTACTTTTTAAAAGTTGAGTAGGGGGCTGGCAGGAAGTCTGTGTCCTATGAAACGGCGACACATCCCTTCCCTTGCTCCCTCATCCAGCCTCTTGGTTTGTTCAAAATGGCTTTGTCCAGTGTCTCTGGCCACATGGCCTCTGAAACCCAACTCCTTCCCCAACCCTCACTGTGGTTCAGCTTGGTGCCTGGCACCCAGCGACAGCAGTTGATGGATTGGTTTGTAGCTCCACCTATCTTTTCTCCTTCGAGGGAAGATCTCCGCTCTGGGAAGAGGTCATTAATCTAACCTGCCAGACCCCAGCCAGGGACTCTGAGAAATATGACATTTCTGGATGACCCAAAAGCAGTACAAATATGACTTTAGACTCTGCAGAATACTCATTTTCACATCCGCTACACTGGACTTAAGTGCGTGTTTTGAATCTGTAGGCTTTGTGGAAGTTACTCAAGCCATGGGTTCCACCTTCCCATAAGGGAATAATGAAGTGAAAAACACAGCGAACCACACTGACTTTCCCTGGCATGTTTCCTTCCAGTGTATAAAGCCTATTCCATGTCACCGCCCAATTCTGCATAAATCCTGCCACACCATTCACTCTAGCTCCTCCTGGACTGCGCACACTAAATCTCCCCTGTGTAGCCCCTACATGTGTGGACATGCATGTACACCAGTGTCTGCATGTAACAGAAGAGTGCCCCTTACTCCATCTGCTGCGCAATGGCCTAGTAGGGGGACACCAGTAAAATCTCCATGCAGACTCCATTATGAGTTCAGTGTCCCAGATTATGAGGCTCCCCCACAGTTAAAAGCTCAACAATTAGGTGCTCAAAAAGCAAAAAATCCGAGTGGCCCCTAGAGTCAGAACCACCTAACAGATGTTGAACATCTCTTCAGGCGGATTAGATGTTAGAAATGCTTGGATACTAGCAAGACCCAAGGCAATGGTGCTTTCCAGCCACCCTCTCCCTATGGCTTTTGTAGATTACAGGAAGGGGTAGGAACTTAACACACCGTGAAGTCTCCTTTGGTGCCTCAAGGTCTGGCCCTGCCTAGGTGCAGTGCTTTGTACAATCGATAGGAAAGTATGCCCCTGCGAAGCACTTGTCCAAGCGTTCGAGCAGTTTGCCTTTTTCCAGCCAGGTTGCCTCTTGACTCAGAACAGTAATTCCATAGCTTCCCATGCAAGATTGCACATGCATCCTTTTCAGGCGTGCCTTGCTCCAGTCCTCAGATGGAGGGTCAGCTCGAGGATGCAGTACTTAACAGGCTAGCACAGTTAAGCTCTGCAGTGATTATCTGAAGTGGGGCCCTCTGCAGGTGACCATCACTACTGACTTCCAGGAGTGGGGTAAAAGTATTGCTTTAGTCAATACAGAGCATGGGAGTCTACAGCCACATGTCACAAATAGGATTTTCCTAATGGGCATCTTATTTGTGGTGTATACTGCTGTAGGGTCCCTTGTAGCCTCATCAGTCTGAGGAAAGGATCATGCAACAATCGAGCCGATGCCCATGTGCATTAAACAACCATAGTAGGCACTATACCTTTTGACAAACTTGTTTTCCAGCAAGTCTTGCAACATCCAAGCCCAACACTAGATGCCAGGAGTATGTGAATCTAAAGCACTACATACCACGAACAGATCTTTGTGATAATGCAACCTATGCCTTTTCTACTAGTGCTGAACCGGTTTTCTTTCGTACTTGCCTATATTGTGCCATCGTAAACTTGGAGTGTTGATCGCTGCCATGAAAAGCTTGTACCAGTCTTTCCATGTGCAACAACTGATTAGAGTTTGTGTTCCTTCTAGGAGCACTGTTGTGCCTTAACCAGTTGCACTCTTCGTTGGTTCCCCTGTAGTTCCAAATCCTGGCTCACCCACAGATTAGTAATACCCCTGCAATTAGTTGACATACGCAAGTTTTCCACAGTTCTTGCGACCTAGTGGTTAGTCACCAGTTTTCAGTGTAAAATTCTGCAGTAGCCTTTTCTGGCAGTGGTAGTCTCTTAGCAATGGAAATTAAGTGGCTCCACTTACATAGGTTAGCCATTGAACAGCAGTGGTCCTTTGCAGGATAAGTTACTTACCTGTAATTGAAGAGGATACCCCTGGAAAATAACCACAAAGTCATAAGCACTGAATATTCCTGCCCAGGCGTGGGACCCTGGAATCTGCAGACTCCAATCATGCATCAAAGGCTAATCCATGCTCTCAAGACTTCGGGTTTGGCAACTATACTGTGTGAAAAAGGGCAAGAATCGCGTGAACTCTCTAATGACCAGCAGAAAATGATACCTCAAAACAGCAGGCATTGAGTTTATAATGCAGCTTATTGGCTATCAATAACACAAAGTGAAAGCACTTATTATGCAGCCATGACCTTCTGCTTCACATCATGCCTCAGGGATGACAGGTCAGTTCTTTGTGGGGATCCGAGTGTCCGGGCGCAAATATGACTTAAAACATGTCTCCTTTGCCTGGGGAAGTGGGTGGGTTGCATATTTCTTTAAGGATACTCCTGGAAGGAGAACTAGGATCACAGGAAAGTAATGTTTGTGGCATATGAGCTGCAGATCTCACACAGCATTAGATTGCCACCTGGTGTTGGGCTTGGATGATTGCATGTTGTCGTTTTGGAAGAAGTCTTTGTAGTCACGAGATAGGCGACTCCTCCCTTGGACGATAGTGCGCATGGTCATCGACTCTATCCTTAGATTGTTTGTTTTCCGCCACTGGGTTTGGATGTAACTTTTCTGCTCTGAAATCTACTTTTTAATTAGTTTGCGAAAAAATGTCACTTCCAAACAACTTTCAACATCTTAACCATCGATTCGACTTTATCAGCTCGATTCTGGTTGTCGATGCGGGCTGTTTGTCCTATCAACGCCGTGAGGTCTACAGCTCATGGAAAGGATGCCATTCAAGAAATGCCCCCAGTGTGGAGCAAAATTCCCGCACAGTGACCATCACAAGGTCTGTTACCTGTGCTTATTGCCTGAACATGACTAATCCAGCTGTCCAGCGTGCGCATCCTTTTGATCCAAGAAGACTATTCCAGATTGAAGGGCCCATCGACACATCATGCAGCGATCTGCTCCGGAACCAGTGGACCTCTTCGTCCCAGAAGAAGATTCTGTAGATCTCTAAATCCTATCCGAGGCAGATGATTCCATCCCTCTGGGTCAACGAGTGATTACTGCTGCCCCTAACCTACCCCCTCCACCCCCAAAATCATAGGCAATGGTCAGCACTGCCTCCTGGGCCCGGTTGTGACTGAACTTACTTCAGAAGCCCTGCCTTTGAGCCTGGCTCCGAAGAAAATCCAAAAGCCTTCTGGTAGCTTGGGACCGAACAAACCGCTCTTGCCGATCCCACCAGCTCCCTCTGCACCAAAAAGTCCCGGCTCTGAAACCTGTTCTGAAACAGTCGACTTTGAAGGATAAACCGGGCCCGAAAACAACCAAGCTCGTACACAAGCCTGCTTCGAGGGCTTCCATGCTGACTAAACCAGCTTTGGCTCCAAAACTAAGATCCTCGGAGCCAAAACCTTCGCCAAAGGACTGTCTCAACTCCCATGGCTAAAGACAAGGACAAACCACCGCGCTTGGAACTGAAAAAAATCTGCACCAACAGCAGTTTCTCCAGAAGAGGAGCTTTTTCATCCTGATCCTAAGCAAAAAAATCTATATTGATCCAGAGATGGGACATGTTACCTCTGTACTATACAGGAAAAGGATGTTACACAGCACCTGCTCCTCCAGTGCCTGTGAAGGATTCTGCCACATCGCCTATGCACCCTTCACCTCTACTGCCTTCTAATCCACCTCCCTTTTGTCGTAGTCACCTTCCCCAGCCTCCACATCTGAGTAAGTGGGCGAGAGAGGAGCAGTGTCCTGAGCACGGGGATTAATCCGTTCCACAAGAACTGGGGAATCCGTGGAATCCTTTTTCAAAGGAATTGTGTAGGACTCCATAGGCTGTGCTGGCGTGATCTTGCGCTTGTAAATGGACAGTTTACCGGTGTTGGCGTCGATAAACTGTTCCGACTGGTCCTCGAGTAGGGGTTGTCGATGCTTCGTGCCTACAACAGCAGGGGTAGGCTTCGGCACGGTGGAGACCGTTATGGACGGCTCGATGACCTGCTTGGGCGCGAGCTCCTTTGGCGCCACTTTCGGCGGCAGCGTGAACCGAATCGGCGCCGTCGACTTGTGTGGTTTGGAGGCTGGCTTCTGCATGGAAGTATCCTTCGGATCGACCGCGGAAGCCTTGTCCTTAATGCGCTGCAACGAGTCCGACACCTGCTTCGTGAAGGATGCGGACGGTTTCGTCGACTCAACAGGCGCCTTCGAGCCACCACCACGTGGTGACTCGAGGGTAGTGGTACCCTTGGCCTTTTCGGACTGACGGGTTGGATCGACAGCTTTCTGAGCTCCGAGTCCATTGACGGTGTCGACGGCCTTTGGCGCCGACGGTTTTGGGTCGGCGGCTTTGACAAGCGTTTTCGGTGCCCCAGTCTTGAGCGACTTCACCGATTCGACAACCTTCTTCGGTTTCGTTTGCACCGACATGTCAGACGCGGAGCCGACCAAGGCGACAGACGTTTTGTGTCGATGGCACCTCCATCACTTTCGATTTGGTCGAGACCGAAGCTTTCTCTTTCGGTTTTGATTTGAGCAATGGCGGCTCCGTAGAAGTGTCTGTAGTCGGGCCCGGAGGCGAGACCGTGGATTTAGGGGTAAGATCTTGGGTAAGGCCATGTGGTGATCCCTTGACCTGAGCCTTCATCAATGTCCGAATGGGGCATAGCTCTTCTCCTGAGCTATCTGCTGTGGCCCCATAGGCCCCATCGTCGTCTCCTATCTCGTCGATGACGTCTTCTGTATCGAGCATTTCTACGTCTGCGTCGTAGTTGTAGTCGATCTCTGCCGCTGGGATGGAAAGCGGCTCCTGAACTTCCTGCTCGTCTGCTTCTCTCTCGGTATCAAATGTTCACCTGGTCAGGTGCCGTGGCGCACCACGCGCTGAAGTCGAATAGTCTTCTTGGAGCGAAAACGAGAACAAGCCATACAGTTGGCTTCATCGTGGTCCGGCGACAGGCACTTGTTGCACACGGGGTGGACGTCGATGTGGGGATACTTGGAGTTGCACACGGGGCACCTCTTGAACGAGCTCCATTCCATTATGTGTCGTCTAATAAGTCTTGTTGCGTTGACTGGGCCTCGAGCACCGAAGAGCCACGCGACTCCTCGGGATGTCCGACTCGGGAACTGAACTGGAACAGAGCTGGGCACCGAACACAATAACAATACCGACGATATAGGAAAAGCCTGCGGGCCGAAAAGAAAGTTTTTATCGAATTCGAACTGGAGTGATCAAATAGACATCCGAACCCAATGGCGGAAAAAACAATCTGGGGATGGAGTCGATGCCCATGCGCACTATAGTCCAGGGGAGGAGCCACCTATCTCGTGATACTTCGAAGACTCTTCCAGGACAACAATGTGCAATCATCCGGACCCAACACTAGGCGGCGATTTATGCTATAGATATGAATGTCAGCAGCCCTACATGCCAAGAACAGATGCATACTGGTAAGTAGCATATTCATTCTCCCACATACACCTCATAACGATGATGATATCATGCGGGCACGGGGTGACCCATTTACCTACCCAAATGACCCACCTGATTGGGAGTACCCAATCCCACAAGATGTAACCGATATACCAGATCCACAGCCAAACCCCTTAAAACCATCTCCTCCTGAAAATATCAGGTTTGGACATTTAATCAATAGAGCTGCCATCTATCATGGGGTCACAATGCACTCTGATGAGGCAGAGGAGGACTTTTTTGCTAGATACTTTTGAACAATCCCAAAAGTCAGTTCAAATACTACCCATGCTCCTGAAGTGTTTATGATCCTAGCACATACAGGATCTTTAAACCCCAGAATAGAAAAGAAATATAGGCCTGCCCAGATACCATTCCTATATTAAGGGACAGCTACCCTTAGATTTTCTAGTAGTTTCCAATGCTAGAAAGTGCGCTAACTCCCAAACTTCAGGTGAAGTGCCATCTCCTGATAAAGAATCTAAAAGGATAGACGCTTCAGGTAAAGGAATAGCTGACCAAGCAATAACTGGCGCATAGGTAATACACAAGCGCTTCTTGCAAGATATGATCGGGCACATTACGATCAGTCGAAACACTTCTACAGCATCTACCTGACCAATATAAAGCACAAGCACATGATCTTATCCAAGAGTGTAAGCTAATCTCAAATGCATCAATCAAATGCGCACTTGATGCAGCAGCCACTGCATCTCGAACAATAAATACTAGTGTCTTCCTTAGATGCCATGCATGGCTACGCATCTCAGGTTTTAAACAAGAGGTCCCGACTACTATCCTAAACCAGCCATTTATCCAGCAGCAGCTTTTTGGACCCGCTGTAGACACAGCACTTGAAAAGATGAAAAAGGACACGGACACTGCCAAATATATGGGGGGGGGGCTTTACAGTCACAACAAAAGCGAAGCTCCTTTCGTCGCTCCTTCTACAGAGGAGCCTCCAAACAGACTGGAGCAGACAATTCAGCTGCCTTCAAAGCCAATACACAAACATGCCCTAATAGAGGATATTTTAGAGGTGGCTACAGAGGAAACCACAATAAGGGAAGAGGTTGAGGTAATATCAATAATCAAACCTCTCCTACCACAAAACAGTGACTGCCTTCAGCTCCCCCAAAAGCATTCCACTCCTGTTGGGAGATTAGCACAGTTCCTACCGGTCTGGAATTCCATCACAACAGACAGGTGGGTGAGACAAATTATCAAGTTTGGTTACTGCTTAGAACTTGCAGCTACCCCTCCACATATACCTCCCAGACCGCGTCCAATGTCCACAGAACATCTTGCGCTGCAACAAGAGGTTCTGCAGTAGGGGATCTCTGTATAGTCATAATCTGAATAGTCCCGCCCATGTGCGTGGACCCTGGAGCAATCCAAATAGTCTCTTAAATTGTCCTCTTATGCAGCCATGCATAGATGCTTAAGAGAAAATGAGAGACAAATAATGCAGCCTGACATTAACAAGGCTACATTGGCCAGCACTTCATCCTGAAGTGAAAAAGGATATCCAAATAGTATAGAAATTTACCCATTTTACAGAGTTTCACACAGAGAAACTCCCCTTCACAAAAATCCTATCATGATAGAGAGGAAGAGTTGGACAGACAAGCCCCATATGCTGCCATTGTGTCTGGAAAAGGGATTCTGTGCCTTTAAGGAACCCTTATGTACTGATGTCAAGTGGCTGCTCTGCAGATCTCAGCAATTGGTACATTATATAAAAAAGCCACCGAAGCTGCCGTCCCTCTAGTGGAATGAGCCTTGGGAGTTGCAAGGAGGGGCTTCTTTGACAATTGGTATGTTGGCTTGATATGCCACTAGCCATCTGTCGATAAAGCGATTTGAGGCTGGAAAACCTGTTCTGATAGAACCATAGTTTATAAACAGTTGATCAGATTTCCTAACCTTTTCAGACTTGTCTAAATAAAACATTAAGACCCTTTTAAGGTCTAGTGAATGAAGGGACCTCTCAGCTGGCGTAGAAGGATTAGGAAAAAAGGAAGGTGGGGGGGGGGATGTATAGTTTGGTTAATATGAAAATCTGACTTCACCTTCGGAAGGATGGGTTGGTTCCCAGAACAACTGTTGTGAAGAAGACCAGTTACTTACCTGTAACTTTTGTTCCCCAGTATTGGTAACTTTCATAGATTCCCATGCTTTGTATCATTCCCCGTCGTCGGAATGGGAGCCTCAGTAGTATAAAAACCATAGAAACAAAAGAGAAGCCTAGGCCTCATCTCATTTTGTATCTTATCACCCTCTTTTTGTAAAAAGAGACCAAACTTTTGCCAGGACCAATCGGAGCATTCTCACCCTCTAGAACCTTCCTGAGAGAGCTCAGAGCCTCAGATTTTCGTAGCCGTTGTGCAAACCGCCACTATCTCTGTAAAAAGACTGAGCTTTCCCAGGGGAGCAGGGTGGGTGCATGGGAATCTATGAAAGTTACCAATACTGGGGAACCAAAGTTACAGGTAAGTAACTTGTCTTCTTGCCCCAGTATTGGAACTTTCATAGATTTCCATGCTTTGTATCAGAGTAGCTAGCAGTAAATTACCAAGAACACATTTTGTAACTGCATGGCATCACATGACCATATCAGCAATACATATAGCATAATAAAACCAACAAAATGTGCTTACCAGGATGAAGGGATTGTAGGGAAAGCTCACCTCTCAATGAAAAAGATTCCGCAGGACTGCTGACCAACAGCCTCGTCGTCTCGTCCTGCAGACTCCAGGCAGTAGTGTTTCGTGAAGGTATGAGTACTGCTCCACGTTTCTGCCCTGCATATGTCCTTAATGGCAACTCCCGAGAAGAGAGCCACCGACGATGCCACAGACCTTGTGGAATGTGCACGGACTCTTCCGTCCAGTGGCTTGCCTGCTTCCTGATGACAGAATTGAATTGCACTGGAGATCCAGTGGGAAATGCCACTCTTTGCTAAAGGAAACCCCTTCCGTGGGGCGCTGTAGGACACAAACAACTGGGTTGACTTCCGAAAGGGACGTGTGCGCTCCAAATAAAATTTTAAGCATCTCTGAACGTCCAAAGAATGTAGCGTGCATTCTGCAGGCGTAGAAGGATGTGGAAAGAAAGATTTTAAAATCAAAGGTTCATTCAAGTGGAACTCCGATGGCACCTTAGGGATAAACTTGGGATTGGTGCGAAGAATAAGACCCTCTCGTTTAAATTGCAGGAATGGATGCACTATGGAGAGGGCTTGAAGCTCACTCACTCTTCTCGCTGATGTTAGAGCCAAGAGGAGGGCAAGTTTCCAAGACAGGAACTTCAAATCCGCTTTGTGCACAGGCTCAAACGGAGCTTTCATGAGTTGAGCCAGGACAAGGTTGAGCTGCCAAACTGGTGGAGGCGGACGAACTGGGGGATACATCCGGAATAAGCCCTTTAAGAATTGTTTAACGATCCTAGAGGACCATAAGGAAGGACCTGAAGAACTGCGTCGAAACCTTGATATGGCCGCTAGATGTACCTTTACCGATGAATGTGCCAAGCCAGACTTAGGCAGAGATAGTAAACATGGCAACAATTGATGAGGTTGGGATTTGTAAGGATGGAGACCTTGACACCACAAGCAGAATCGTTTCCATTTTGCCTTGTAACTCTTATTGGTACTTGGTGCTCTGGCCTGAGACAAAACCTCTCTGCATTCCTGGGAGAGTGTTAGATGACTGAACTCTCTGTGTTCAGGAGCCACGCCGTCAAGTGGAGCGATTTCGGGTCCGGATGGTAAACCTGCCCCTGACTCCTTGACAACAGGGACGGAATGGGTTGTAAGCGTATCGGAGGAGCTTGGGAGAGCCTCAGAAGTTCTGTGTACCAGAATTGTCTGGGCCATGCTGGAGCAATTAGAATCATCGTTCACGGCTCCGCCTTCATTTTCCTGAGAACTCGAGGAATGAGGGGGATTGGAGGAAAAGCGTAAAAGAATGCGCTGTACCAAGCCATCGAAAGAGCGTTCCCCAGGGACCCCTGATGGTGAACTTTGCTTGCGTAAAACCGGCATTTGGCGTTCTCTGGCGAAGCAAAGAGGTTGATGGCTGGCGTCCCCCAAACCGAGAACACCCTGTCCAGAATGGACTGATTCAATTCCCACTCGTGAGTCACTTCTGTCTGTCGACTCAGGGCATCCGCCTTGACATTGAGTGATCCCGTCAGGTGTTCGGCTGTCAGAGTGATGTTGTGTAGAATCGCAAAATCCTAGATCCGTTGAGCCTCTGTGGACAGAGTTTGCGATCTGGTACCTCCTTGCTTGTTGACGTAGTGCATGGCCGTCGTATTGTCCGTCCGGACCAGCACTGTATGGTTGTGAACTCTGTGAAGGAAAGCCTGCAAAGCCAACCGAATGGCCGTCAGCTCCAGGAAATTGATATGGCACTGGCGCTGTTCTGGACTCCAGAGGCCACTGACTTGAAGCTCTCGGAGCACTGCACCCCAGCCTTCCAACGAGGCGTCTGTGGTCATGATCATGGGTGAAGGGGAAATCTGGAATGTCAGACCTTGGGCGATATTGTCTCTTAGAAGCCACCATTCGGTCGCCTTCTTCATTGTCGATGTTACCAACACCTTGTCGTTGAATGACCCCTCTGCCTGGCGCCATTGCTTGTCTAGTTCTTCCTGCAGAGGACGCATTCGCACCCTGCAATGCGGTACCAATGGTATGCAGGATGACATCGACCCGAGAAGGGATTTGTATTGGCGGACTGAAAGGTATTTCTTGTGGCACAGTTGTCGAGCTGATACCATCAACTTCAGTTGTCGTTCCTCCGAGGGGCGAGCCGTACATTGCGTGGTGTCCAAAATGGCCCCCAGGAATCTGGCAGTTCTGGAGG
Source organism: Lissotriton helveticus (assembly GCF_964261635.1). NCBI lineage: Eukaryota > Metazoa > Chordata > Amphibia > Caudata > Salamandridae > Lissotriton > Lissotriton helveticus. The sequence goes on along the minus strand of NC_136067.1, from coordinate 31,844,882 downwards.
GCAGCAGGACTGACTTGCGTTCGTTCAGCTGAAGGCCCAGGTGACGGAAAAAATGGATGCAAGTTGAAACTGCTTGAGAAGTTTCCTCGAAAGATGGTGCTTTGACGAGCCAGTCGTCCAAGTAAGGGAAAACTTCCAGGGATTGTTTTCGAAGAAAAGCTGCTACTGGTGCTAACACCTTGGTGAACACTCTCTGTGCCGACCGAAGGCCAAACGGCAGCACCTTGAATTGGAAATGGCTTTCCCACCGTGAAGCGTAGGTATTGTCTGTGAGCTGGGTGTATAGGAACATGGAAATACGCATCTTCCAAATCCAGAGACGCCAAGTAGTCGCCTGGATTCAAGAGAGGAAGAATTTCCTGGAGAGTGACCATCCTGAAAGAGAGCTTGACGAGATAGGTGTTGAGCTCCCGGAGGTCTAGAATGGGACGCCAAGTCTCTGCCGTCTTCCGCACGAGGAAGAACCTTGAATAGAAACCCCGACCCCTCTGAGAGAGAGGCACCGGTTCTATCGCTCCCTTGAGGAACAAATGATGGGCTTCGAGATGGAGTAGTCTCAGATGTCCTGTGCGGATGGCGTCCGGAGCTCTTGTTGGAGGAAGATCTTGGAATTCCAACGTATGGCCATACTCCACAATCTTGAGGACCCACTGGTCCGATGTTATAGATTGCCAGCTGTTCAGACAAAGGGATATCCTGCCCCCCACAGATGTGATTGGGAGGGGAGGAACAGTAGGTAGAGCCAGGAGGCTGCTATTGGCGCTTGGTGTTGTCTCGTTCCTGACGGTTCTGACGGCCCCGCGGCTGATGGCGAGAGAAAGACGCTGATTGCCCCTGTCGCTGATTTGAATACTGGGGTTTATAAGACTGTGAAGGCTGAGAGGAATATCTCTGTTGGTTTCCTCTGTACGATGTAAATCCTCTGCCTCGTGCGCCCTTGAAGGGGACTTTACGGTAGGTGAGTGACCCCAAGGATTTTGCTGTGTCCGGATCCTTCTTTATATTCTGTAGGGCATCGTCTACATGCTTGCCAAACAGCATCTCCCCATCAAATGGGAGATCCAGGATCCTATTTTGGACCTCCTGACGAAACCAGGTGGCTCTTAACCAGCCCTGGCGCCGTAGCACTGCTGAGCCTGCTAAGGCTCGAAACGCCGTGGAAGCAATGTCCATTGCACAGTCGATAACTTCTGCGGAAGACTTCTCCCCTTCTATAAGCACTCTTTTGGCCTCCTCCTTTGTGGGATCCGGTAATAGTTCCACGAAGGGTTTCATGTCGCACCACATCTGGCGGTCGTATCGGCCTAGGATGGCAAGAGTGTTCGCCGCCTTAACCAGTAAGCTGGCCATGGATGAAAATCTCTTTCCAACGTTATCTAGACGTCTACCGTCCTTGTCCGGTGGTGTGGTCAAAGGTGTGGACGGATTCTTAGACTTGCTTTGGGCCGCCTGAGAAATCACTGAGTCAGGCTTTGGCTGACCAAGAAGGCAAGCTGGACTGCCCTCTGGAGCTTTATACTTTTTCTCCAGTCTTGGGAGAACCGGAATAACTGTTGCGGGGTTTTGCATAATTTTCATCCCTTCTTCCCTTACATGCTCAATGATGGGAATAGATTTGACAGATCTCCTGTATTGTTCCTTAAAGTCATAAAGGAAACATTCCGATTCCTCTCTTGTAACAGGCAGTCCAAACCTCTTCGCTGCCCTTTCCATCAAGTTATGAAAACCCCCTATATCCACTGGAGGGGAGATGGAAGTGTCGCGACCAGCGGCGTCTGGATCTGGAACCCCACTGTCACCTTGATCCAAGTCTGGGTCTTGCAAAGGATCAATTAAGGGATCCACCTGTACGACCTCCTCATCCGAAGAGGTATCCTGTTGGACAACAGGAACTGGGTCGGGATCTGGTGTGCGGACCCGGACCAAAGGTGTCACTGGTGGTGGTGCGAGGGGCACCACTGGAAGACTAATAGCTGGCTGCACTTGCGACTGTATCTGCAGTGGAGAATGCGCAGGCCGTCCAGAAGGCTTCGACGGAAACCTCTTACGATAATCCTGTAGCATCATCTGTAGATCAGAGATGAGCGAGGAGGGCATGGCCACCATGCCCTGTCCCAAACCAGGAGTGTGTCGTTCTTCCGGAACATATGGATGCAACTGATGGCCACCAGCATGTTCATAATACTCCTCTGTGTCCGTCTCCTGCATCTTTACATTCAAGTCAGAGGGACTATAGGCAGGCCCATAATTGTCATCATCCTCAATCTCATCCTCCACGGATTCGTCATCCAGAAGCATTGTTGGCGGATGTGAAGAAACTCGTCGCCGAGACGTCATCTCCGGCGTTATTTTCATCCTCTGAGGTGGAAAAAGCATTTTTTGACCCGTCGACGGTCTCGTCGACGGAGCCGTTGTCGCCGGCGCAGCCGTCGTCGCCGGAGGTGCCAATGGAATCGTCGACGGTACCATCGCCTTCGTCGACACAATCCTCGTCGTCGACGGCTTCGTAGACTAACTCGTCGTCATCAACATTATCGTCGACGTTGAAGTTGTCGACGTAGTCTTTGTCGTCGTCGAGGCCGTCGACAGCACTTTACTCGTCGTCGTCGTCGACGAGGAAGACGTCATCGTCGACGAACTCGGGACCTTGAAAGTCGACGAAGTCGTCGTCGTGGAGATCGCCACCGTCGACGGAGCCAAAGAAACAGCGGGAACTTTAACAGAAGCAACTGTCGTCGACGTACCTGGTGTTTTTGTCGTCGACGGACGCTGTTTTTTCTCCGGCACAGATCCTGAAGTGACAGAAGAGTGTTTGTCACTGGATTTGCTCTTTTTGGACGGAGGAGAAGGGAGAGCAACCTCCTTTTTGTCCTTTAAGGCTGTAATCACTCCAGCAGCCTGTCCCTGCCTCTCCTTTGCACTTCCGTGAGGAGATTGAAGGGGACCAGCCTTCTCAGACCTGTCAGAGATCTTATGAGAGGCTTCCAGAGGGGGCTCAGATGTAGAAGCACCAGGGGGAGATCTACCCCTCTTCCTTGATCTGTGAGATGAAGCAAAAGATGTGGAATCCTCCTCATCCGAAGAGAGCACCCCCTTGCGAGTCTTCATCTTCTGAAGCCAGGTCAAAAGCCGACCATCTCTGTCCCGCAGAGTCTTGTTCGAGAAGGTTCGACAGATCTTGCACTCTGTGGCCTTGTGGTCCGGATATAAGCAATAAATACAATTTTCATGCTTATCTTCCACAAAAAGTAGTTTTTTCCCACAAGAGGCACAGGACCTGAATAAGGCCTTCTTCTCCTTGTCAGACATGTCGAATTTCAGCAGAAAACTTGAAGAAATAACCAGAAAGTAGTGAAAAACTGAGCAGAGCTCAGTGGAGACTCCCTAGCACAACGTGCGGTAGAAAAATCTGAGGCTCTGAGCTCTCTCAGGAAGGTTCTAGAGGGTGAGAATACTCTGATTGGTCCTGGCAAAAGTTTGGTCTCTTTTTACAAAAAGAGGGTGATAGGATACAAAATGAGATGAGGCCTAGGCCTAGGTTTCTCTTTTGTTTCTATGGTTTTTATACTACCGAGGCTCCCATTCCGACGACGGGGAATGATACAAAGCATGGGAATCTATGAAAGTTCCAATACTGGGGCAAAGATGATGTACTGTTCTTTGGAGCAGAGGTGATTGCCACCAAACAGGCGGTTTCCAAGTAAGGTGCTGAAGGGAAGCTTTGTGTACAGTCTCAAAGAGAGGCCACATGAGCTTGGAAAGAACTAGTTTTAACTCCCAAAGAGGAGATGGAGGACTTGTGGGAGGGAAAACTTTCTTTAATCCCTGCATAAAAGCCTTAACCACTTGAATCTTGAAGAGAGGTGATTGAGAGGTTGACTTTCTATATGCTGTAATGGCAGCAAGATGTACCGTTTCAGACCAGATTTGGCTAAGTGGAGGAGATACAGTAGAATCCCTCCTTGACCCATGGTCGGTTGGAAACTGTTCCTCACCACATAGAAAAACATTTCCATTTAACCGCATGCGCGCTAGCTGGTTTTCCCGCTGTGCGCTGACTTTTAAAAATCGCGCGGTTCATGACAAAGCCAGCTCGTCATCCGCGTAGCGCAGGGAACGCGAATGACGAGCTGGCTTTGTCATTAGCATCGAAGGGGTAAAAGGAATAAGAATTCCTTCTAGACTCTCAAGATGTTCATGCTTTCCTGAGGGAGACCTAGATACCTGTACTGGGGGACCTCAGGAGCCATGCTAAGTTCAGCAATGGAAGGTTGGGGTGATGGATCCTCCTATTCATTTTGGACAGCAGGTCTCGTCTGCATGGAAGTCTTTGTGGACATTGAAATATGCAAAAGGTCCGGGTGCCACCACTGCCATGGCCAGTTCGGTGCTATCAGAATCCTCCTCGTGCTGGAGTGTGAGCTTGGTTATGACCTTCAGGATGAGAGGAAGAGCATACAGTCTCCTGACCAGTCGATCAAAAGGGCATTCCCTTTCAACCCTGGCTGGTAAAACCTTGAAGTTGTGTTTTTGTTGGTTTCATCCGCAAATAGATCGATGCTTAGATGACCCTAGTCTCTGAAGATTTCCTCCACCTCGTCGTGTGACTCGTGTCGAATGCAGTCTTGTTGATCACCAATGTGACGACAATCAGCATTTTGTTCCCTTGGAAGGTGAAATGCTGTGATAGTTGCTTTCCCGTAGCTAATTTGAGATTGCTTGAGCCTCTAGGGAAAGAGCGAGATTGGATCTCCCCCCTTGCCCCTTGTTTAGATAATACATGGTGATCTTATTGTCAGTCCGTACTAGTATGGAGCTGGCTTGAAAGGAGGAAAGAAAAGCTTTGAGGGCTAGGTTCCCAGCGTGTAACTCAAACATGTTTGTGATGAACCTTTTCTTTGGTAGGTCATGGACCGTGAGTTTGGAGGGACCCATGTGCGCTCCCCAGCCCTGAAGAGAGAAGCATCCATGATCCGGGCTTGCATTGGGGGAGGCTGATGGAAAGTTACCGCAACTAGCAGATTCTTCTGTCTCCACCATGGAATAGAGACTTTCGCAGCCTGAGGTGAACCTCGTCTTCCCATTGAGCCGTCCACTGATCACACTTGTCTCCCATGACCTGCTGCAAAGGTCGTATCCTCAGTTTAGTTTTCGGGGCGAGGAAGATGCAGGATGCCATTGACCCTAGGAGAGGCAACCTGTCGGACCGAAAGAAAGGAGTTGGAAAAATCTACCTGCAATTATGTTATCGTCTCTCGGAAGGAACCACTTTTCCTACTGCAGTTGATTGTTGCACCCAGGCAATGAATTCTTAAGGTAGGTTGCTGAACCGACTTCTTGAAGTTGACATGAAGGCTGAGCCGCTGCAACAGTCTTAAGACAGTTTTGGTAGTGGATTCTCACACATTGAGGGGAAGGGACCTTGAGAAGCCAGTCGCCAAGGTAAGGGTATACAAATAGCCCGTAACAACGTAGAGCAGCTGCCGCTACTGTCATGCATTTTGTAAACACCCAGTGCTTTCCAAATGGTGTTGCGACACGTTAGTGTGTTAGCTGCTGTCTGTAGGTGTCCTACAACCCGGTCTAAGCATCATGCAGGACAGTACTGTGCATGCTACTGGCGCATTACCTGTTCCTGCAGAAAAAGAGTCTTCTCCTCTGGCGACCAGCAAGCTGTGATTGGAGTCCAAGCATTGCTGCTGCTCGCTGTTGCCCTCCTACAAACCTCTTGAAGCATCCGTCAGTGCAGCGCTCTGCACAACCCTCGCAGTCCTGTTCAGTCTACGGCAGGGCGAGGCGGCAGCACCATCGCCAGCGGCCATTTGGCGCTCACTGCTGCTGCCCTCCCACCGACCTGTGGAACCTCTAAGGCTGAGTAAAGACTACGGTCCCTCTCGCTGCTGCCGCCCTTCCGCAGACTCCCACCCGCCACAGACACTTTCAAGCTTATGTGGAGGTGGCTGACAGCAGCACCGTCAGTGACGCAGCTCCACATAATCGTGGCCCCCGGCAGACCTACTCTAGCTTGCACAAGGGTGAGGTGACCGCAGCATCGCGAGTGACGTGGCTCCTGCAGCTCCACATGCTCACTATCCACCTCGTACATCCCATTAAAATAGTAAGTGTTGCTGGTTATATTAAAGTTGTCTTTATTCTTGAACATATTGTTACTCCTAAATGACCGCAATCTTGGAAATGTATGTACATTAATATTTTACAAATCATATATTTTGCTAGTAAAATAATTACTATGTCGCGAAAGGAGGCATGTCTAAAGTGTCACCAACATGAAATTTTTTGGAAAGCACTGCTCTAGGAGCCGATTTCAGCCTGAATGGGAGACCATTGAACTGGTAATATGTGGATCCTACAGCGCAGATTGACTGGAACATGGAAGTATGCTTCTTGCAAATTTATTGAACACATCCAGTCCCTTTGCTGGAAATGAGGATATATTTGATGGAGAGCCAACATGCGAAACTTTCTCTCTGGATGGATTTGAGTGCGCAGATCTAAAATCGGCCGGAATTCTGCTTTACGATTTTTTTTTTTTTAACTTTGTACAATATAAAACTGAAAAATAAACATACCAAACTCCCCCCAATGGCATCAAAACAGCACGTATTCACATCGTCTGACTCACTAAGGCACGTTTGTTGGCTAGAGGCTCCACTGGACCACACAATCTCTCCGACAACCTTTCTTTTTGACCAGGAAGTACCTTGAGAATACCCCTTGTCCGTGTTGAGAAACAGGAACCTCATCTATGGCTGATTTTAGTAGAAGAGTGTATACTTTGAGCTGCAGCAGTTGTAATTGCTGTCATGCTGTTTTCACTGGGGCAACAGCCGACGGTGGATGACTAAAATGTTGAGTACCCGTTTTGCAATGTGCTTAATTCCCATTGATCGCCTGTGATGTTGTGCCACTTTTATGTGGTTGGCTATACTTCCAGTTCCCCCACTGGAGTGGGAAACTGACAAAAACCCCTTGGAAACAGTGCACATTCACTTCCCCCGTTGCAAAGCGGTGGACTGACGTGGAGCCTCCTTTCCTATGGGAAGTGTGACACCGCTGATAGTGGGTTCTGGGCTGATGCCTCTGCCACTGAGGGGTTTTAACCCTCTGATGAAGGGGCCTGCGATCATATTCCCTGTATCTGTGTTGGAATTTTTTTTCTTCTTGAGGCCCACTGCCTTCAAGTTATTGTGCTCTGTTTTCATTCTGGCCATCTCATTCGTATAAGTGCCAAAAAGAGAATTCCCAGAGAAAGGGAGGTTTGAGGCATATGAGCTGCAGAATATATACTTGTGCATAGATCGCCATCTGGTGTTGGGCTGGATGTTTGCACTTTGTTGTAGGATTGGAACAAGTTCTTTGTAGTCTCTAGATGTGACTCCTCCTTAGGACGATAGTGCGCATGCACATCGACTATCCTCATTGTTTTGTTTTTCCCCACCATCGGTTTCGGATATAAATTGCTGTGCTCTGAGTCGGTGTCCTACTCAATCCCCCTTTGACGCGCAATCCCTCACTGCTCGACGGTATTTATTTTATTTAAAGAGTTTTATTTAGCTCTGGCTAGACCCGGAGGTATCGGAGCGCTTTACATGAGGTTCAACAAAATTACAAGATTACATCAGTTTCAATTTACATCAGTTGCCAGAAAAACAATTACAAGAGCATAGAAAACGAGATAAGTGAAGTGTAGAGGGGAAGGGGGTGGGAGGGAGATAGAGCGGAAAGACGAATGAAGGCCTGCCCAAAGTCCGGCTGGGTAGGTGACGGCCGAGGGGGAAGACCCAAAACCCATCTCCTCTACAGCTATCAGGTAGCTCCACCGGGCTTTGGCCAAATAGCTAGGTCTCAAGGGAAACATTAAAAGAACATGGAGGGCAAAATAATGGAGCGTAGAGGGGAGGGTGAGAAAAGGGAGGATAGGGGAAGAGACAACAAGGCGAGACGAAATGAAATCTGTCTAAGTACCGACTGGGTAGGTGACGACGACCAAGGAGGGAGTCCATGGCCCATCTCCCGGAGTGTGTTGAGAGTGGCGGAGCTTTTCAGGGATGGGGCTCCCATTAGTTGTTAAGACAGGCAACAAAGAACGCCCCAGGCATCCCATGGCGCCCTGCCCTGTAGGCGAGCTGGGAATACAATGGGGGCCGCCATTCTGCCTCGCGTGTGGGTGGGGGGGGTGGGGTCGCTCACCTTGCTTCTTCAGCAACCGGAGGCTCAGGGCAGACAAGCTGGCAAGACCGCTGAGGCAGCAGGCGGGTAATACCTTAGGACACTGGCAGGGCGTCTCATCACAGTCAGGAGATTGCCAGAGGATAAAATCGTCCCCCCAGAATTCAAAATGGCGGTCCTGTGTTTCATAGTCTCCAGGAGCCATTGGCAAGTCACTGCTGCCTCCCACTAGGCTCCGTGCTCATCAATGGGAGCAGAGTGGGCAGAGCTGGCCGTCAGGATCGGTCCTGTGCTCCCGAGGCGATCCACTTCAAGCTCGTCAGCCTCACCATCGGTTGGACTGCCTGTCCGGTGTGGCCGCCATTTTGTGCCTGGCCAGTCGGGCTCCGATGTTTAAAAAATTCGGCAATGTCCTCAGGCCCAACTGAGCAGATTGTGGATCACCCGGGCAGAGCCTCATTTTAACTCACCTCTCGGGCCGATCCGCCCGCAAGTGTTGGGGTTTCCGCTGTTTAGGGAGTTATTCTCGGACCCGTGGCCGCCATTTTAGAGTCAGGCGGCACTCGCCGCACGGCTCGCCCAAAATGCGTGAATTCTCCGGTACTTCCCTGGATCTCCGCTTCTACCAGCCCTTTAATTGTGCGCCCTTTGGTGTTATTCAGGGCTCCCACCGCTGTCGATGGATGTCGCTTGTCGGGCCGCAGGCACGGAGCACTCTGCTTGCATGCGCACCAGCCACGCTCCAGACTCGTCACCAGTCACAGCTGCCAAAGATGCGAAAAACACAGCAACGATGCCGGGCACGGAACCTCGATCCTCCGGAAACTACCAAGCACCGGATGATGGGCACCAAAACAACAGGCGACAGCTCCGAAATCCCGCAGCTAGATGTCCACCCCTCCACTGCAGGAGGGGCCTGGGGTGAGAAATCAGTCGACAGCGATGGCACAGACAAAGGCAGCAACAGCAGTCGATAAATCAGGTGAGTCGGGAGTCGAATTCGGACTATTAGGTATTTTTCAGAAGGGGTGAGCTGCCAGGTCTTCAAGCTGGGTTTAGGGCCGAATGGAATGGTTTTAACAGGGATAAACTACCAACAGTTAATCCCCAAACCGGGAGCTCCTCGGGATCGCGTTCCCCCTTCAACACGCATCCACAAATTCATCAAGACCTTCGGTTCTAGTAGTCGACGAGGGCCATTGGGCCTATCTGCGCCATCAAGCCCTGTAGTCAATGGAAATAACTCCATTTAAAAAATGCCCCCTGTGTGGTGCTAAATCCCCCCACACTGATCTCCACGGGGTCTGTAACCTTTGCCTTTCCAGAACATGAGGACAAAAATTGCGAGGCCTTTGCTTCCTTCAGATCAAAGAAAACCATATGTGATCGCCGGGTTCGACATTAAATAATGTCTCGATCAACTACCTCAGCACCGGCTGACATCTTCGACGCAGGCCCCGAAGTTCCTGAGGAACAAGAACCGGAGGATGAAGACATCAGCGTCTCCGAAGCAGAGTATCAGACTGTTACTTCAGGTCAACGGATCATGAGTACCCAGATCCAGACCCCTGCCCCATCTAAAATGAAATATAAGGCTCCGGTGTCACCTTTGGCCTCAGGTCGACCCTGCAAGAATCCTTCCGATGCCCCACCCTCAGGCCTGGCTCAAAAGTCCAGAGAAAAGCCTTAAGGCAGCTTGGGATTGAGCCAGCCACATAGCGGTACCGAAAAACCATCTCCGGCACCAGAATAAAAGTCGAAACCAGAGACAGTGCCACACCCTGTTCTATCGACAACGAAGACTGCTTTGAGGCCGAGCGCTTGGGCAACGAAACACACAGAGGACAAGCCCTTGCAACTGAAAAAGGTCCATAAATCTTCGGAGCTGAAAAAGATTTCGGACTCCAACTCCCCCGAAGCATTAGGAGACCAAGACCACTCCTAAAGCTACAGAGCCGAAACCAAAGCACCACTCTGAACTAAAGTCGGCGGTCCCAAAAAAAGACAATAGCTCAGAAGAATTGTTTCACCCAGATCCCTCCGATCTGAAACAGAAAAAATCTACACATTGACCCCTTTACCAGTCATGTCACAACAATACCACCTAAAAAGAGGAAATTGGACACCTCAGAGGCAGCTGAGCTACCCTTAAAGAGAGATATAGGAACTTCACCTTTCAGACCTTCCCCTCCATCTCCAAATCTTCCGACTTTACCACTTTCTCCAGCACACTCTCCACTGCTTCCTTCTTCACCTGCACCGCAAGATGATTTGGGGGGTGGGAATGAAGAACCACAAGGGGATAGGGATGATTACATAGGGCCCGATTCACAGAATGAACTTAAGACTCAATTCTAAACTTACTACTATTTTGGCATTCACAGAATGAACTTTCTACTTTTGGTATTCACAGAAGTTAGGATTTTGGACTCTTAAGACAAACTTAAGACAAAATCCTAACTTCTGTGAATACTAAAAGTAGTAAGTTCATTCTGTAATACAAAAATAGTAGTAAGTTTAGGATTGAGTCTTAAGTTCATTCTGTGAATCGGGCCCATACACTTTATCTTGACCCTTGGGATGATTATAATAATGTCCCAGATGTACCCGAACCAGAATCCTACCCATCTAAACCATCCCCTCCAGACGACAACATAGGTTTTGCACAACTCGTAAATAGAGCCGCCAACTATCCTGGGGTAGAATTACACTCCGGCCCTTTGGAGGAAGATTTTTTTATTAGACTTCTATACACAAAAGTCAACAAGTACTTTACCTATGTTAAAAGGTATGATTAAACATGCACTCGATGTGTTTAAAGACCCGGTCAGGACTAAAGTTCACAATCCCTGGGTTGATTAAAAAAAAGATATAAACCAGCTCCAAATGATCCAGTTTATATCAAAGGTCACCTCCCTTTAGATTCCCTGTTAGTGTCAAATGCCTGTGAACTGGCAAATTCCCAAACAGGTGATGCCCCTCTGGATAAAGAAACGAAATTATTAGACGCATCTGGTAAACGGGTTGCGTCACATGCCGCAAATTTCTGGCGCATTGCCAACGCACAAGCTTTACTGGCCAGGTATGATAAGGCGCATTATGATGAGCTTGAGATGCTTATGCAACATCTTCGGAAAAGATTAAAAAAGACACACTGCTAAGTCAATGGGGGCCTTACAGTCACCAAATACTAAAGGTTCCTTTCTTTGCTCCTTTTATAGAGGTGCCTCTAAAACCATTGGGACAGACAACCCCTCTTCCTAAAAAAGCCCCACTCGAACTTCCTCTAACGGGATATTTTAGAGGGGGTTACAGAGGGAATAACTAAGGAAGAGGCTGCGGGAATAACACTCGCACCTGCCCTACCACAAAACGGTAACTTCCCTCCACTCCCCCAGGCCACTCCACTCTGGTCGTGGGAAGACTATCACAGTTCCTACTTGTCTGGGATTCCATCACCACAGACAGGTGGGTGAGACAAATTATCCAGTATGGTTACTGACTGTAACTCACCTCTACTCACCCACACATACCTCGCAAACAACGTCCAATGTTCACAGAACATCTAACGCTTCTAAAACAAGAGCTTCTCTCTTGCATAAGCAGGTTCCCCTACATTAAGGTACAGGGGTTTACTCCCTATACTTCTCATCCCCAAAAAAGACGGTACACTCAGGCCAATATTAGACCTCAGACCGGTAAACCTGTACATACAATCCAACAACTTTCACATGGTCACACTCAAACAGGTCATCCAACTGCTCCAACAATGTGATTCCTTTGCCTCTAGATCTCAAGGACGCCTACTTTCTCATTCCTCACAGGAAATATCTACGGATTGTACTAGACGGTAAGCACTACCAAGTCAAAGTGCTCCCATTTGGAGTGACTACAGCACCCAGAATCTTCACAAAATGTCTCGCTGTAGTAGCAGCTCACTTGCGTTGACAACGCATTCATGTGTTTCTGTAACTCGACGGCTGGCTCATAAAAGCCAAGTCACGCAGCGACTGTGCGCCACACACAAACCAATCCAGCTGCTGCACGACTTAGGATTCACAATAAACCTCACCAAGTCACATCTTCAACCGCCCCTCGCACAATAGTATCTAGGCGCCACAATAGATACTTCAAAAGTGCTTGCATACCCCAATCCAGTCAAGATAGCCAGCATGCAAGGTCTCATAACAAAATTTCAACCTCAACACCAGCTTGAGTGTTCATGTAGCTAATAGGGATGATGACCTTTTGCATTTTCATTGTACCTTATGTAAGACTCTAAATGCATCCATTACTGGAATGTTCAGCACATCAGTGGAAGCACAGATCTGGTGTTTGTGGACAGCATTAAATCATTCCAAATACATCTCCTAGGCAAAGCTGTCCTAGTTCGTGCGGACAATATGACAGCAATGTACAAAAACGGGGGGGGAGGGGGACACACTGCAGCTTTCATGCCTAGGTCAAAGCATATGGGGATGGGCCATTCCTCAAAAGATATACCTCTTAGCAGAACATCTCCCAGGGGTAAACAATCAGATTGCGGATCTTCTCAGGCGTCAGAGGGCCTGGCAGTTCGGTCTGGACTGTTCCTATGGGGCACAGGGTCAAGACTGATTTGCATATGGCTGGGCCCAAACTGGGGTGGCATAGTGGGCAAAAGAACGATCGATTTAACCCCGATGTTTTGACTTGGGCAGAATGTTTGCATTGTCCGCATTCTGTCCATCATTTGTTTGCTGTAGCACTTTTGTCCTAAGTTGGCAGGGTATGCCCAGACGTGGGTCCCTTGCTCACTGTGCCACTAGATTCAAGGTAGCCTGGCTGAAGAAGGGTGACATACACTGAAACCGGTCCCATGATGCTTGTTTCCGGTCCAGGGAGGACCTGGCATGGCAGCTCGGTCTGGATTGTTCCCATGGGGCACAGGGTCAAGACTGATTTGCATATGGCTGGGTCCAAACTGGAATGGCGTAGTGGGCAAAGAACAATGGATTTAACCCAGATCTTTGACTGGGGGAGAATGTTTGCATTGTCAGCATTCTGTCCATCATTTGTTTGCTGTAACACCAGTCGTCAGAGACAGCAGATCAACGAATGGGAACTTTATCCGCAAGTTTTTCATCCATTCTTTCAGATGTGGGGCCACCCAGAAATAGACCTGTTTGCCACACATTTAAACACATAATGCCCAAGCTTCACATCCAGGTATCTGCACCACTGTCCAAAGGCAAGACGCTATGGATGAACTGATCAGGCAACTTTGCTTCCGCCCTTCCGCCACTCCTGCTCATTCCGCTAGTGGCTCGGAAGCTCAAACAGCATTCTCTCATGATAATCCCGATTGCTCCAACATGGGCCGACAGCCATGGTTCACAACCCTCTTGCAACTATCAGTAGTTCCTCATCATAAGCTACGCCTCTCACCCAAGCTTCTCACTCAGAACCATGGAGAGATAAGGCATCCAGATCCCAGTCAACTCAACCTTGTGATCTGGCACCTAAAATCTAAGACTTTGGCTACCTCAATCTCCCACGAGACTGCATAAACATCATTAAAGGGGCTAGACGTCCTACCACCAGAGCTTGCTATGCCGCAACGTGGAAAAGATTTGTAATTTACTGTACAAATAAAATCAATCCACTAGATGTTTTTATTCAAAACATTATCTGTTACATTTTGCATCTACAACAGTGTAACCTAGCGTATCAATCCATTAGACTACATCTTACTGCAATGGCAGCCTATCTCCAAAACAGACCACACTTTGTTTAGGATACCAGCTCTCAAAGCATTTATGGAAGGGCTTAAAAGAATAATTCCACCTAGAGTTCCAACCTCTCCAGTACGGAACTTAAATATTGTCCTTATCAGGCTCATGGGTCCCCCCTTTGAACCTCTGCATAAATGCGAATCTACAGTTCCGCACCTGGAAAGTAGCTCTCCTAGTTGCTATCACCTCTCTTAGAAGAATTAGTGAACTCCAGGCATTAACCATACAAGAACAATTTCTGCAAATCCATCACAACAAAGTGGTTCTTAGGACTAGCCCCAAATTTCTACCTACAGTCGTCTCTGCTTTCTACCTTAACCAGTCTGTAGAACTCCCAGTGTTTTTCCCTCTACCAGACTCAGTAGGAGAACAAGCTCTTCACACGCTAGACGTAAAAAGAGCAATACTTTACTACATTGAAAGAACAAAATCCTTTAGAAAGTCTAAACAACGCTTTATGGCTTTCTCCCCATCTCATAAAGGCAATCCTATCTCAAAATCCGGGATTGAACGGTGGATTGTTAAATGCATCTAAATATGCAATATTAAAGTCAAACGCGCATTAACCATTCCCCCTAGAGCTCACTCCACACGTAAACTAGGGGCATCTATGGCATTCTTAGGGAACATGCCCCTAGATGACATCTGCAAAGCAGCAACTTGGTGTACACCACACGTTAACAAAACACTATTGTGTAGACGTGCAAGCAAAACAACACGCTAGTGTGGGCCAGGCTGTATTAAGAACACTTTTTCAAAACCACTGCGATAGATACAGGTAGCCACCGCTAAGAGGATAACTGCTGTATAGTCTATGCACAAATATACGATCTACAGCTCCTATGCATACTGCTACTTAGCAGTATGCATCTGTTCTTGGCATGTAGAGCTGTAGATTCATATATGCCCACCCGCCTCCCCGGGACCTGTATCTGTTCCAGTTCTATCTTACTTAGATACATTATCCTATTCGATTTCTTACTAACTCCATCTTAACCCTCCATGGCAAAACAATTTGGAGATGGAGTCGATGCCCATACACACTATTGTCCTAAGGAAGAGTCTCCTACCTCGTGACTACAAAGACTTCTTCCAAGACAAAAACAAAGTGCAAACATCCGAGCCCAACACCAGGTGGCGATCTATGCACACGTATACGAATCTACAGCTCTTAATACCAAGGACAGATGCATACTGGTAAGTAGCATTTTCCTTCTCACGATTACTTTAGTATGAGCTTCCGTTACATTTAAGACGTATGCTAGTTGTATACACAGTTATCTGAAGTTGAGAAAAATACACAGAATATTTTATTCTTTTTGTCCCCACCTCTGACTGCCCTTGTTCCCTGGGCCTTGAGAAAAACACACTTCAATCCGCACAGAAATTAAGACTGCCTGGACGTGTCACCTTGTTTACGTGGCGCATTTCCAGGGTATCTTCATTGCCTTCGACACAGTCTCCCGCCACACCCTCTGTGCAAGACTACACAACGCCGGCATCCACAACAAAGCCCTAGAATGGATCGGCTCCTTTCTCACCTGCTGAACACTGTCAGACTTCCATCGTTCAACTCAGAACCCACACTGATCAGCTGCGGAGTACCTCAGGGTTTCTACATGGCCCCACTTGCAGCCATCGTCAGAAGTAATGGCCCCTACACCACCCAGCTGATTCTCTCCCTCACAGATGAACTCATAGCTGCCAAGAGCAATTTCCACAACTGGATGAAGGCAGTCGCCACCTGGATGATGGACAGATGCCTCAAGCTTAACTCTGACATGACCGAAGTCCTCATCCTGGGCTCCACCTGGGATGACTCTTGGTGACCCGTAGTGCCCGTACCCCAATCACCCCCCACCAATGCTCCACTCCGACCACACACACAACCTCTGCATCAGCCTGGCCTCCTCGCTCTCAATGAACCGCCAAATCAATGCAGTTTCGTCGTCCTGCTTGCACACGCTCAGCCTGCTTCGTAAGATCTTCAAGTGGATCCCCACAGAGTCCAGGAAAACCATCACCCACGCGCTCCTCAGCAGCAGGCTCGACTACGGCAATGCACTCTATGTCAGCCTGGCTTGGACAGAACCGCAGGCCCCTTGAGACCCTTGTGGGTGAATAGTTGCGCTTTATAAGAAATGTTTTGATTTACAAGCAACTGCAGTCTCGTTTGCGCTCCCATAGTAAAATAGCCATCGGGCTCGAAGACTTCTGGTCTAAGGTACTTAGACCCCACTGCACCTGGAATGGTATGGTAACTCCCTGAATCTTCAATCCTGAAAGCATTCCTCCCACTTTTGCTGAGGGAAAACAGTACTGATGTAGACAGACAATGTGACAGCCATGCTCTACATCCAGAAATAGGGCTGCACCCAGCCTTCCAACTCTGTGCCAGCTCAAAACTTGGCACAGGGCAACTTGCAACAACATCCACTTGTTAGAGGAACATTTGTCGGGAGTGGAGAACAACTTCGTAGACATTCGTTCGCATCAAGTCCACAAGTGCAAAATCTACCCACACCCTTCTGACATACTTTCAGTTGCGGGGGACTGAAAGGATACATTTGTTCTACAGCCCTGAAAACGCAAAGTGGCAAAACATTACCTCCAGGTACCGGAGTCCACAGTCAATGACCTATGGATGAACTGGTCCAGGATATTTGCATGCCCGTTTCGTCCTCTCCTCCCACAGGGGAACAGCGTTTACAACGCAACTTTTACAACGAAGTACCTTTACGACGCGCCCATTACAACGCAACTTTTACAACGAATTGCGCTGGGGGCGCTCTAGGATAGGGAATAGTTTTAATTTACTATCCAACACCTTCCCTACTATCCACAGGGACTGGAGTTGGAATAGAAAATTAAACTATTCCACTATCCAGCGCCCCCCAACGCAAGTCGTTGTAACGACTTGCGTTGTAAAACTTGCGTTGTAAAACTTGCGTCGTAAAGACATGCTTTGTAAAAGCAGGCGTTGTAACGACGTACATCCCTCTCACATCCAATACAAGGGGAGAATGAGGCACATGTAAATGACTCTCATCCTGGGTGAGTCTTGCTATTCAGTGCTTCTAGAGATCTCAGTCAAACCTTAGAAGAAGCTGTTGCACACTCCAGACCTCACTCCCTATCAGTGAGCTCAGACACCCAGATCTGAAACGGCGGAACTTCTTCATTTACCACCAGCGTTCCTAGAGTTCGGTTAGCGCAGAGGCCTTTCTGGTTCTCCTGTGGGAAGCCTGAAAGGTCACTGCTCACACCTGTTATGCTGCTAAGTGGGAAAAGACTCATGCATTACTGCATCTCCAAACAGATCTGTTTAAGCGTTTGTGTGTACGAGATAGGGGCATATTATCAAGGGGGCGATAGGGAATTATTGCCGCTTTAGCGGCCGCTAAGCGGCGATAATTCTATCGCCCTATTAGCAAGCTGTCGCTAACAGCAGTTAGCGACAGCTTTTAGGCGATAGCGAGTGGTTTGGGGCCCGCTTTGCATGTCAACGATATTTATCGCTAATGACATGCAAAGTGGGCGTACCCAACCTGTTTGCGACTGAAAGCAGTCACTAACAACGCTATCTACTATTACCAACACAGGCGTATCGATGGAAATATTCGCGCTAAGCGCGAAAATCTCCAAAAACTAATGCCTGCTCAGACCAGTTCTTAGCCATTATATCCAATGGGAGGTGGATATAATGGCTAAGACCCTGTTAGCGATAATGCGTGAATATCGCTGTATTCTCAGCGATATTCACAGATTTTGCCGCTATCGCCGGGAATTTTATCGATTTTGAGATAAACGTTGCTAATAGCACGTTATCTCAGCGATAAAATCCGGTGATGCGCGGCGATAAATAAATTGCCGCTAAGCCTACTTAGCGATAAATATCGCTATTTGTCGATAATATGCCCCATAGTTTCTTACCTCCCACACTTAAACAAGGCAGGCCTTGCCTACACTTATATACGCTTAGACCTGGCAGCAGTTGCACTGTACTTTCAAAAGAGTCCACACTGTTCCCTGTTTCATTATGGCCTTAATGGGGGGTACAAATTGGGTAATATATCCAAAGATCCTTCTGATACCTGTCTGAACCCTCCATGTGATTCTCACACAACTGGTGTTATTGCTTTTTCAGTTTAACCACCCTTACACTCATGTCAACTTCAGTTTTGCTACAGAACTCCTTTATCTTGTGGTTGGGTCCGGAGTTCTCTCATCTCCCTCTTATTTTATTTTCTCTCTCCCCTCTAAAGGCATCTTTGACCACCATTTGGTGGTAAGTCCATCCTCTGTATGATTTCAGATGTAGGCCCTGAAAGTTCCTTTTCGTGGCCACCTTCTTCAGATTCCTTTATCCACAGTTCGGCATAAGTGCTACATTGACAGATCTTTGGGCCATACGTATGTAGCTCAAATGGGTTCGCAAACGCCAAAATTCGCAGAACTTCGACGTTTGCGAACTCTTTTTCGCTAAATGGTATGTATCTAGCAAATTTGAGTGCAAAATAAGGAATTGCAAATTTGCGATTCCTTATTTTGCGATTGCATTTAAGGAATCGCAAATTTTGCGATTCCTTAAATGCAATGTATGAAGCACCCAAGTTGTACGATTTCGCATTAAGAAATCGAAAATTACCACCAACTTGAAGTTGGTGGTAATTTGCGATTTCTTTCACAAAAGCACTTTTTTGCATTTGTGAAGGTGCCATGTGACGCAGATACATGCCCTTAGGGCATGTATGTGCACCATATGCCCACACATGTGAATTTCAGGGGTGCTTCAGGGTGTCCTTATGACACCCTTGCACCCTTGAAATTATACTCAATTTGCAATTCTCAAATTGCGAATTGCAAATTGAGAATAACTTCACATTCCTTCCTATGGGCCTCCTGGCCCATAGAAATGAATGGAAAATTAGTCCTTAATTGCGATTCGTAATTTGCTAATCGCAATTAAGGAATTTTAAGAAATCGAAAAATAAATGCAATTTTCTACATACATACCAATTTGCAAATCTCAAATAGCGATTTCTTAAAAATTTGCTATTTGAGATTCGCAAATTTTGATGTTGATACATCTGCCCCAATGTCTTTTAGGAAGTCTCAAACTTTTGTTGCCTTTTCCAAACCCCATGAGTGCTGTACCCGCTTTAAAGCTGGCAATACAAGATGGATAGTTAAGTGCATTCAGACTTGCTGTGCCATGGCCAAATGCAGACTGCCTGTGTCCACCCCCCCTTGCACATTTTTACGTAATACTCCTTTACTCATCTTCAAAGCTGCTACTCTCTTAATGCCGCATACTTTTATCAAGCATTATTGTGTGGACGTTCTGGCATCTAAGCAAGCTTTAGATAGCTAAGTAGCCTTAACAATTTTGGGTTGAAGACTACTAGACAGCGCAGCTGTCAATATATGCCCCTCCACTCTACGGACCCTCCAACGTAGGCCCCAAATGTAAATGTAGTGTACTTGTATAGCACACGAATCGACCCCAGCTGGGGTATCTCGGCACTTGTACGAATACCGCTGTGGAACCCTTCCTGGCTTTCCTGTGAAATGTCTACTCCTGGGCACCCCCAAGGTGGAGGCCAGGCATCCTTAGCGTTGTGGGGGCTGTTGTGGAGATTAAGCAAGCTATTGCCCAGAGTTGCAGAGTGGGACCCATGATTAGAATTGGCACCGAGGCGAGAATTATTAGGTCCGGGGAAATTGAGCCCACGACCCGCCGAGGCGGGAATTGAACCCTGGTCCCGGGTTAGACCTCTGTATCAGGGTCTGCCACTCTAACCATTGAGCCACACTTCTCCTTGATCATATGTATCTACAGCCACACATGGTAAGAATGGAATATGTTGTTAGCCCTGTACCCATCTGTCTAGCGTGTAGTGCTGTGTATTCACATGCACCTATCTACCTCTCCAAAGCAAGGTGTAAGCATATTGTTGCCGTGTCTTTTAATTCCTTTCACCATGCACACTACACCCTGTGCTTGACACTGCTCTACACTCGCCCTACTCGCCTGCTGAGCAGAAAACAATCTGAGGTGGAGCCAGTGTGCGGGTGCATTGTAGACGCAAGAGTGGAGTCACAACAGGTCTTGTGACTAACTTATTTGAAGAAAAGTGGCAAATGTCTGGGCCCAACACTAGATGGCAGGAGTATCAGAGCATGTGAATCTACAGCACCACACCCAGGAACAGGATAAGTAACTTGGGCCCGATTCACAGAACTAACTTAAGACAAAATCCTAAACTTACTACCATTTCAGTATTCACAGAAGGCACTTACTCATTTCGGTATTCACAGAAGTTAGTAGTCCTAACTTTAGGACTCCTAAATGCCTTCTGTGAATGCGGAAAGTCTTAAAATTAGGATTTATCTCAGTTTAGTAGTAGTAAAGTTAGGAATCCTAACTTTAGGACTCCTACACTATGAAAAATCCTAATTTTAAGAAATTCGGTATTCACAGAAGGCATTTAGGAGTCCTAAAGTTAGGACTACTAACTTCTGTGAATCCCGAAATGAGTAAGTGCCTTCTGTGAATACCGAAACGGTAGTAAGTTTAGGATTTTGTCTTAAGTTAGTTCTGTGAATCGGGCCCATAGTTTTTAATCAAGTTAGGTTGCATGGTTAATGGTAGCATTGGAGTCTAGACACTGATTGGGTCTATTTCTCCCCCACACTATGTCCTTGCGTGTCACAATATGCACGAAGAAAGCTGTTGCTTATATTGGCTCATCACTTTATATGGCTTCATCCCAAAATATTCTTATTGGGGCATGGCGAGTCCCTTGCTGTAGGACTCCTGCAAACATTTTCAAATAATGTGTTCCTTAGTGTCCTAAGTCCTATATTTAGTTGTGATAGGTGAAAGCCCAAATACTCCAGTGCTTCTGTTGATAATCTTCTAGTGGGCCTGCAGCTTCCCTTCAAAATTATGAATTAATTTCACTTGCTATGTAATCCACCACATGCTGCGTAGGGAAGTATGACATTACAACGCATGCTTTTACCACGCATGCCTTTACAACGCAGTATTTACAACGCATGCCTTTACAACGCATAGCGCTTTGGGGTGCTGGATAGTGAATAGTTTAATTTACTATTCCAACTCCAGTCCCCGTGGATAGTAGGGAAGGTGTTGGATAGTAAATTAAATCTATTCCCTATCCTAGAGTGTCCCCCAGCGCAATGCGTTGTAATGGTTTGCGTGGCAAAAGTTGCGTTGTAAAGGATGTTTCCCGCTGCATAGCTGGGATCTCAACTACATAAATAGGCCACATTTCAGTTCTGGATTGCTGTACTTTGCTGTTTAAATGGTACTAATGAGGTGAAACACTTGCACAGATGTTACTTATTTAAAAATATCAAAATGGCAACATACTGACACAGAATGCACCACATTAGGCCTTGTAATTTGGATAACCATGGCTAATGTTGTCCTCCGTTTCCCACATAATTCTAACAGACATACGGGGGTAATGCTAAGAAACCCTGGTTTTATGAAACAAACTTTTTTAAATTGTGCAAGCAGATTATTCCTTGGTGGGGACTTACAATTGTTGGGAAGTGTGCATTCTTAACCCGAGGCACTGTAGAAGCTCTCCGGTGCACCGCAATCACATTCGGTGATTGTTTGTGTGGAGAGAGCCGACTTACAGTCTTCTTTTCCTGTCATTTGTTGGCGGTTAACGCTCTAGTCGCCCACACGCCGGGCCCGATTCACAGAACTAAATTAAGACAAAATCCTAAACGTACTACTTTTGGTATTCTCAGAAGTTAGGATTTTGTCTTAAGTTTGTCTTAAGACAGACTTAAGTTAGGATTTCGTCTTAAGTTTGTCTTAAGTCTGTAATACGTTTGTCTTAAGACAAACTTAAGACAAAATCCTAACTTCTGTGAATACCAAAAGTAGTAAGTTTAGGATTTTGTCTTAAGTTAGTTCTGTGAATCGGCCCCGCTCACTCCATAAATTCTTGCCACCAGAGCGGGCGTGCAGCGGGCACGCCAAAGGCAAGCCCGCCTGCGCCCGTCGGCGCATGAACGCCGCCCGGGATGCTGCCAGCTGCACAGCAGGGGTCTGTAGGGGGGAGAATCATTTACACACTTGGCACTCTCCCGGAATACGGATATGTGCCAGTATGCAGCAGGAGCAATGGTGAGGACCAAGCAATCAGAAACAACATAGCCATTAGTTGTGATAAGCACACCAGTCGGGAATGGGAAGTGGCGGAATATCCTTCCTCCCTTTCAAATTCCCTCCTGTCTGCACAGCCACAACAAAGGCTGCAAGATGAGCACTGTGAGGAACTGAGCGGAACAGGGCTGCATACACAGAGAAATCACATGCAAGGATTATATCTTAATGTCAGATCTATCTCCAAACATGCTATGGAAACATGGGATCTATTAGAGGGGTTGAAACCGGACATCTGTCTTTTTACCGAAACGTGGCTTAGCAAAGACATTACCCCGGTACTAGCAGTTGCCTTTCCAGAGGACTACTCAGTCATTAGGCTGGACAGATCAGGTAAACGTGGAGGGGGCTTAGCGATCGCCATCCGACCCCCTTACTACATAAGGGCACTGGACAGGGTGTCCTCCCCCAATTTGTGTCGGGTTGTAGCTATTCGCTGGGCGGCATACCAAGCACAGGACACAGGTTAGTCGGGTACTTCATTTATTGTCATATTGTACAGCAGCTCGTCAGTACATCCGTCCTCGTCTCTGTCCTGGTCATTGTCTGTCCTCTTCCCGTCCCGTCACCGGAACTGGTGTCCGGTGA
The DNA here is from genome assembly GCF_964261635.1 of Lissotriton helveticus. NCBI lineage: Eukaryota > Metazoa > Chordata > Amphibia > Caudata > Salamandridae > Lissotriton > Lissotriton helveticus. The sequence continues at coordinate 31,822,118 of NC_136067.1, read as the reverse complement.
CGACCTGGTCACTCTCCCTTAGGACCCACAGGGTCCTAATGCCCTACTGTCGGTCGCCCACCCTATCAGGACATGACAATTTGGAGCTCCTAATATTTAGAGTGGAGCGTGAGCAGGCCACCATATGGACAGGTGCTCTGGTATACCACCCCCCGGGAGGCAGGAAAAAGGAATTCTGCACTGCACTGCTTGACAGATTAGCACCCCATGTCCTGAAAGCCAATAAGTTCCTACTGCTGGGAGATTTCAATCATCATTTAGAACTACTTACCAATCCGGATACTGCCAGTCTTATAGCAGCTCTGGAATCTCTTAATCTGTCATTAAAGAAGACAGGTCACACTCACAGGGCAGGCCATACGCTAGATGCCATCTTTTCTAATATATTTGAGCTGGCAGTCGATCCCCCTCAAGCACTTGGCTGGACCGATCACCTGGCTCTACAATTCCGGGTGATGCCTGTGCCAGTAACCAAGCAGACACAGGGGCAGGAGACGTCTCGTAGACCATGGGCAAGAGTAACACCGGCCATGTTTGGCCAGGTCTACCGGGACCCTGCCGTTAATTCAGATGTGCATCCCAACTTAGCCTGGTCAAAGCTAGAGAGAGCAATCCAGGTAGCCCTGGATGTTGTCGCCCCTCTCAAAAAGGTAACCGTTCAGGAGAGGGCAGCTCCTGCCCCCTAGTATACGGACACCCTTAGGAAGGAGAAAGCCACATGCAGAATCCTAGAGAGGAGATGGAGGAAGTCAAAGGATGACACAGATGAATCACGTTATCAAAAGGCCCACAAACTCTACCTCAACAGCTGCAATGCAGCAAGAAGGTCACACTTGGGTATCCGCATCACAGAGGCAAAAAACTCCTCCAGAGAACTATACAAGATCCTGAAGGAGTTTACGAATCCTAAAGTTGAGAATGTGTCACCCCCTGCCACCCAGGCACTCTGTATCGATCTGATCTATCAAAACATCAACATGGAGGAAGAGGAACTGGCTGAGGGACAACCACTCAACGCTCTGAATGGTGAGCCCTCGCCTGAGCTTAATGCCTTCTCGTCTGTAACAAAGGAGCAAGTAGGCTCTCTTTTAAGCAAGGTAAAATCGGGGTCACCGCTGGATCCAATATCGCCAACTGTTATGGCGACCCTTAGCCCGGTGCTGGCAGGGGCGCTCTCCACAATATATAATATCTCTTTGGAGACGGCTATTTTCCCGAATAAGTGGAAAACAGCACGTGTAAAGCCACTGCTAAAAAAAGCATCAGCAGACCCGAATGAGTTGCAGAACTATAGACCAATCTCGCTTCTCCCCTGCTGTTCAAAGATCCTGGAACCTTAGTAATCCAACAATTATCCCTCTATCTGGAACAAAATAACCTCCTGGACTTTATAGCCATACCATACCAGAGCAGGAAGACGAACGAGTCAGAGGAGGAGGAGCAACGAGTGAGAGCAGGAGTGGAGGGTGCAGCAGTTCGGAGGAGCGGAGAAGCTGAAACCCCCCCCCGTAGAAAATTCCGTAGCTGCCGCCGCCGAGTTGAAGAGACGGCAGCGGGCTGCAGGAGCGGCAAGTACTGGCAGGCAGGCATCGGATTCGGCGTAGAGGACCCCTCCCGCACTCCCTCACTGCATCATCGAGAAGCGAGAAGCCGATAAACTCGCAGCTGTTGCCGCCGCCGCCGCCGTGGTGATGAGAAGGCGGCGTGCAGCGGCACCGGCAAGCATTGACTTCAGCACAGAGGACCCTACCCGTACTCCCACACTCCCTGCATTTTCGAGAGGCGAGGAGTGAGAAGTTGAAAAACCTGCAGCTGTTGCCGCCGCCGCAGAGGTGAAGAGAAAGCGGCGGGCGGCAGCAGCGGCCAGCATTGTCTAAAGCCAGGAGGACCCCTCCCGCACTCCCGCACCCCCTGCATTTCTGGCAGCCGACCTTACTGCACCAGCACCGGCATAGGAGGTGTGTGAGCTGGGTGCCCTGGCATTATGGTGTTTGGATCCTGCAACACGGAGGACCACACTGAATAGACCGGCATTCCAGTACTGTTCTGGGTGAGGAGGCAAGAGCTGCGGTGTCACTGCACCGAGTGGGTTACTTCAGTCGAGTACAGCAAGGGAATTAAGGTGAGCCAGCCTGTCGTACTGCCTCTTCGCCTGGCCACACTTTATATATAGTAATAACTCACCAGAAAGTATTTCACAAAAGCATTCCCAGATGACCCAGGAGCATAGCAGCAACTCCCCCCGGCAGCGTAACCCACCCTCCCTTGATCGAAGGGGAATGTGGATGAAGCCCACCATTTAATTCAAACTAACATTTTGCATTCTATATCTACTTACTACCACTGCTAAGTCGGCACCCGTTTAGACTGAGACTGGTGGTGATTGCAGCGGGGGGACTGCTGAGAGCCGCGGTCTTTACATCCCCACAGCTAGGAGTCACTACGGAGCCCAGGTCTTCAAGCCGCCACAGCCAGGAGCCACAAGACGCAAAGCATTCCTTTAAGTGAGTCCCCCTGCTCTAAGTGGGAGTGGGAGTCCAGAGTAGGTCCCTAAAAACTGCATAATCCTACAGGAACGAACTTGGGGAATTAGATCTGGGTGCTGGTGCTGGCGTTGCATGAGCGGCGCGTCGGGCATTGGCCCCAAAGTCTAACTACCCGACTGTGTTTATTGGAAGCAGGCACTTCTATCGTGGGTCAAAAGCTGGGAATAGAAGGGGAAAATATATAAAGTTTCCGCCCTGCCTGGACCTCTGGACAACAACGTGTCACCTCCAACTGACCTAATATAGTGCAATGGCTTATAAGAAGCTCAGATCCAGAACCATCTTTATGAAAAGAATGGGAACGGACGACGCAATTAGGAAGAGCACCAACAAGGCAGTAAGAAATGGAAAGACAATAGTAACCCCTGGAATCAGAAAATATTTCGCAAAAGCAAACCCAGATGACCAAGATCATATAGTAAAAGATCAGGCAAACTTGGAAACAGTAGGTGTGACGGAGGCTGGAAACGGTACCCAAATAATTCCAGAAGCAGGGGAAAAAAATACCTTTATAGAACAAGTGGACTTAACTTCAGAGTTAATGGCAACCGGATCAATAACACCGGATCTTTCCAAAATACAACAGTCTTTCGACTGCAACATCATCTCCCCAGATACCAGCACCAAGGATGGAATATCTCAAATGAAACCCCAAAGGAGGATCGACAACATACAGATCAGTACTCCACAAAAATCAATGGATATAGAGGGCCATCTTGAAAATTCACCAGGTCTTTCTATCTTTAAAACCACCGGCCTGATTAACAATTACACTCCAGTCTCTAAAACAATGTTTGTTTGACAAAATATCCTGGAATCAGTCCTCAACCATTTAGGAAATATATTGGAAAATTCTGTTCAAACACTTGACGTACAAATTGGAATTCTAAAATTTCTGGTCGAGGAAAAAAAGAAGAAAGAACAAATCTGGTCATCAAAAACAACAAAAATAACAGGAACCTGTGGCAAATGCCAAGAGATAACTGGTGATGATTTAAAAATCAAAAAGGACACTATGCCGCTTCCCTTGAAAAAAGAAATTGCAACACAAACCGGGAAGAAATCATCTGGCGAAAGTGTGGGAAAGCAGAGAGACATCACCGCATATTCCCTCAGAAAACTCTTTAAAGAGGAAACTAACTTAGAACCACATCAACAATCTGTGACGTACTACCCAATATTTACAAAAAGCAAAACCAAATTAAACATGACCAATCCTGTAATACCTGAACCTGAAACAAACACTGCTTTAACAAGTGAAGATGTACAAGACTCGGAAAAAACAATGAAGAGACAACGGCAAAGAAAGATAAAAAAGAGAAAGGCGATAAGAAGATTCAAAAAGAAGAAGGCCGCAAAAATCAAATTTCAGATTACGACTCCCTTACTTAACGCCTCACCAGATCATGAAGGAAGACCAATACTGCCCCCAACACCGAGTATAAAGCACCAGAAGACACAGGTGAAAACCAACAGCAAAAATCTTTACCAATACTCCACATTAAATCCAAAGGCCACTAATTTCATACACGGCTCGGAAAGTGCAACTTTAAGAGGAACACTCGTAAGACACCCAGAATTACAGAGAAAAGAATCTCAAGTAGAGGAGATAAGATCCAACTACTTACAAATCACCGAGTTATTCCCTATTGATGAAGCTCCACTCAATCGCGGCCGAATCATTAACCTACTGCAGCAGATCCAGCCGCTACAATTTCTAGCGCAAAATGAGATCAAACTAGTAATGTTCAATAACAAAGCCAAAACAAAAACTGCAATTGTAGAATTCTGGTCTCCAGCCTTACCAGGAATTATCCTTAAGGAGAGCGAGATCCTCCATAAATGTGGCTATGACTTGATCCCAGTATTAAAAAATGAAGTCCACAATATGATGTATCCGCTCGAAGCTTCTCAAAAAATGTACCAAACCATAAATAAAAAGACCTATCCCTTAGATCAATCAGCAGCAAATCTATTTGTCTCAGTAAAGAATGGCGAAAGGGAAATTTGGAGCAAAAGCACTCTCAGCAAGGAAACAACACAGAGGGACCAGTCATGGGACTGGATCTCTGAGACCCTGAACAGTAACAAACAAACGAAGGACACTAACTCTTCTGTTTAGCACAGGCTTAGTGATCTCTTCTTGGAATATAGCGGGAAAAACTAAAGAAAAAATGGCAGAATTAGTAAAAAAATTCTCCCGCTATCGTGGCCCTACAAGAAACTTGGAGTACACAAAATTTCAATCTGGCGGGATATTTCATATATGACATCCCTGCCCTGCGGGTCAAGCGGGGGCATGCAAAGGGTGGGATTGCAATTTTACTAAGTGAAGAGTATGACTGGGCCCAAGAAATAATCCCAACGAGTTCTTATAATTACCAATGTATTAAGGTTAAGTGCAGGACAAACCTCACAGACTCCCAAAAAAACTTACTAATCTTTAATGTATATATCCCGCCTGGAGCAAAAATGGATGGAATGATGATAGAGATCCTGGATGACATAGATCAAATAATTGAAAGGCATGACTATCCACCGTTCCTCATCATGGGTGACCTTAATGGAAAAGTATCCAATAAAGAAATATCAAAATGGACTAACTGGTATAAATAAGAGGCGCTGGAAATTTCCACACCATTATTTCCCAAAGGGAACAAGGCGGATCAAAGGGGAAAAATTCTATTAGCATCGCTCCCAACGCTAAATGGAATCATATTAAACGGGAATGTGGAAGGCGACATTCCCGCCTCAAATACGAGACAGGGAAATAATAGTACCTCACTTTTGGATTATATGATATCCAGTCTCGACTTGTTTGGATCCGCCTTACAACTAAAAATAAATTTTGTTCATGGAAGCGATCACGCTATCCTACAGTTATCTACAGAGTGGAAAATACATTCATGTTCACCTACTCAAATCATGTACAAGCACAGTACAGTCATGGTAAATCAAAACCAAAGGCGGATTTATTGGAACTCAGCGACACTTAATAAGATAACTAATATAATAGCCACTAACCAGCTTCTTCAAGCCACACATTCTGTAAACCCAATAACGAATTTTGAATCGATCATAAAAAAACGAACGCAAAAATTGCAGGAAAAGCTGACGCAACCAAGATCTACAAAGACTAAAAACAAAAATCCAAAATCAGATACTGGAATAAAGCTGCTAAATAAACTGATAAGAGCACAGTTCTTAGAAGCTTCACCATCTAGGCAAGCAGAAATTAACAAACTAAAGAACCAACGGAGGAGAGAAAAAGAAAAACACAAGAGAATAACCCAAGATAAAAATTGGGTGGATCTGCAGATAGCAGCAAAGCAGAACAACCAAGGTGCCTATTGGACCATAATCTCCAAAGAAACGGGCACGAAAAAAACATTACAAAGTATTCCTGTGCCCCCAGACGAATGGGAAACCTACCTCACTAATCTATACAAATTAAACAATAATTCAGAAATGGCCTATACGTCTTTTAGTAATGCAGAAACTGAATCCTTAAACACTGGAACATCCACCCCCCTCTCTATTGAGATACACATAAGAAGAGCGAGATCAACAAGAGCAACTGGCCCAGATCAAATCCCAATCAAAGTCCTCCAGATTGATCCTAAAGGGTGGAGCAGGATGCTATCCCCCCTCTTCAACTACATTCTCAGTACTGGGGTAATCCCGAAGTCGTGGAAGGGGAGTATCATCATACCTATACATAAAAAGGGATCAAGACTTCAACCTGGTAACTACAGACAAATTGCTTTGCTGGATGCCACTGGAAAGATCTTCACGGCGGAAGTCCTGGATCAACTTAAAAACTGGGCCTTCTCATCTGAACTGATCCCTCGATATCAAGCAGGTTTTAGACCAAAGCATTCAGTTACGGATAATATTGCCATGCTTCAAACTATCCTAGATAAATATGTGTCCATCAAATCTCAGGCTGTTTACGCAGCTTTTATCGACTTTTCGACTGCGTTCGATAGGGTGGACAGGAGAATACTTTGGGAAAAACTTAGTAAAATGGGTATCCCTGACCAGTTACTACGAATATTAATATCACTGCATACAGACACCTGGTGCCAGGTTCAAATGGGGAGAGAAAAAGGCTTAACTAGCCCTATCTCGACCCCCAATGGCCTCAAACAGGGTTGTCTCCTTGCTCCTCTACTCTTTTCACTCTATCTCAGTGATATGCCTCAATGTCTCCAGCAAGCACGCAATTTTCCACCAAAAGTTGCCTCCCATAACATACATACACTGTTATACGCAGACGATATTGTCATATTAGATTTACCACCATTTGGACTACAAAGCAATCTCCAGGCACTGAACAAATATACGGAGGAAAATTACTTAATCCCCAACATTACTAAAACAAAAATAGTTTATTTTTCAGGAAAGAAAAAGAGTTCTAAATATAACTGGACCAAAGGGGCGTGGCTAGCAGCCGATGATGGCGGCAGCAACCTAGAGAGGCTCCCGGCGTAAGGCAACACCCCGCATCAATCCGAACATTCATCCGTCTTCAAACTCGGCTCGGAAGTGGCGGCTCCGGACTGGTGACCAAGCGGCAGCCGGTGAAGTAATTTGGGAGCAGCGGCACGTCGGAATCCCGACGAAAGGAAGGTGCGCCTGACGGGGCCTACAACCCTCCGGTGAGCAGCGGACTGCGGCAGAGGCGAAATCCGGGCGGAAGTGCGGTCGCGGCAAACTGGAAGTACCCGCCGCGGACAGACTGACCGGGGGCACAGCGTTCATACTCCTCTGGAACCCCGCGGCCCACCAGCTTGCTCTGGTAAGAGTCGGGCCGCGACAGCACACCACAAGAGAAGGTGAGGGGGCGCTGAAACGGACGCCGAGATACGGGAGGCGGCGCCACCATCTTGCGAGACGGCGGCATCCCGGATTGAATACCCATTGACCTGCTACGCTGCCCATCCACACAGGATATGCTGTGGGGGCTTTGAGCGGAAGATCGTGGGACGCGGGGGCTGGGAGCATGGAGACCCCCAGATAGCGACTGCCAGGGACGCAGCGTCTGTGCACCACAGACGGAGCGCACAGAACCGGCACACACGGTGAGGGCAGACGGTGGCCCCCCCTCCCCCCGCTCCCCAACCCTTCTGGGCAACGGCGGCGGCTGGCGACCCCGCGGGATCTCTAGAGGAAAGGGCCCGACAATGACCACATAGGAGGAGCGGGTAGCCATCACGGTAGCCCTCACCATCTGGCCCACACATCTGACCGAGTGGGCTCATCCATAAAGTCAGGGGCGAGGGGCTTCCACATAGCCGCTCTGCGTCAACAGAATTGGAGCGCGGCTGAAGAGAGGTGAGCTTGGCGCAACGCGGCGCACACACTACACTTGCAAAAGATGAATGAGAGGGTGAAACAGGTCGAGGTTGTCACTAAATCCTTGGTGGAAGATGTGTCCGAGCTACAAATCCAAATGGAAAAAATGCAAGCTGACAACAAGTTGCTTAGAGAGAAGCTGGACGACCAGGAAGGGCGCTCCCGACGGAATAACGTCCGAATACTAGGTGTGCCGGAGTCGGAAACCAAAGGAGCCATGGACCTCTATGTGGAGGACCTGGTCAAAAATCAGCTTGCCCCTAAAGGACTCTCACACTTCTTCTCTGTAGAAAGGGCCCATAGGGTACCAGGAGGACAGCCACAGCCGGGGGCCCCGCCGAGGCCAATTCTAGCTCGGCTCTTCAACTACCGCGACCGAGACGCCATTCTCCAAGCAGCCAGAGTGGCGCCGGCCATTCAAATCCAAAACTCCAGGGTTTCCTTTTTCCCGGATTACACGGCAGAAGTGTCATGGAGAAGGCGCACGTTCCTCGAGGTTAAAAGGACTCTGCGAGAAAAGGAATTACCCTACTCGATGCTGTTTCCAGCCCGATTACGAGTAGTCGCTGACAAAAAGGTCTGGTTCTTCGATACCCCAGATGCGGCGAGGGACTGGCTCCAGGGATGGCGCACGACAGGACCTCCACGCAGGACATATAGAACGAACCACGGACACCGAGAGGGCAGCCGGACCGGGTCGCAGACGTCGAGCAGGGGGGTGCAGGAAGATCACCGACACGAGCCCTGACTGCAGCCGACGGCGGAGAATAACCCGGGCAACCCGGGGCACGGATGGCCGCTGACATTCCCCTGAATGTACTATTTGAATAGCAGTCGCTGTTGGGCGCTGGACTGGGTCGCCCGGAAGAGTGCAGGGATGTCGCCTGCCCGGGGAGATGCTCTCCCCCTGACACGCAAGTACTCTGGTTTTGGGAAGGGTCAAGCGCTCTGCTCAGTTGGGGAGGCGGGCAGTTAAAGGTCCGTTAAGCAGGGAGGCAGGGAGGAGGGGAGGATGGGGGGAGAGGGGGGGGGAGCTTAATAGTTGTTGGAAATCCACAAGTGAGGTCTGGACATACTGCATTACCGTTGAGTTGCTTGAATGACAGGAAGAACAGAGGCATTTGGGCCGAAGGGTGCGATGGGCAAGCGCTGGAGGGACTGACATTAACACACGCAGGGTCACGATGTGCAACTGACTATTTACACTGCTTGCCGGGTGGGGATGGGGGAAGCGCATGTGACACGGGGCACGATGTTCATACACTGCACCTTAAGATGATTGATGGCCGATTACACAGCAGGTAGTGTAGAGGGAGAGGAGCTGAAGACACAGGGCGCACCGCTCCGCATGCTGACATGGAAATCCTCACAATTCATACCACTGGGCACAAAGGTTGATGGGCAGGGAGGTTTTGCAGCACTGCAGGGGCAGTGGGAGGGGCGACTCATTAATGTGGTATCAGTTTATATCCCTCCGGCGCTTCACTCGGTCATGTTCCCGGCACTAGGAGATTTCCTTTTAAGCCTACCCGAGGGGGATGTTATACTTGGGGGGGGGACTTCAATGCCATAATAGACACCCTGATAGATAAATTCCCAGCGATAGCCCCGACGGGTGGACCCTCCCGATTTCAACGATTCCTAACCGCTCTGGGTATGGTAGATGTGTGGCGATATGCGCACCCTCAAGAGAAGCAATACACCTTCCATTCCACTGTGCACAACAGTTTGTCGAGGATTGACTATTTTTTGACACTGGGAGATTGCATCCAACACGTAGACAGCGTAGATATCCACCCTAGAGGCATATCGGACCATTCACCTGTCTCCCTGACGATCTCCACCCAAGAAAAGTCACGTAGACGGATTTACCCCATACAGGCTGCATATCTTAAGATTCCCAAGGTCAGGAAGGCACTCAAGACTGCGACAGCGCACTATTTCGAGGAGAATGCAACATCGGTATCTTCAGCAGCGACCTTGTGGGAGGCATATAAGACAGTGCTTAGGGGCCATGCCATTGTTTCAATTGCAGGTCACAAACGGGAAAAGGCGGCCGACCTAGCTACTTTAGAGCTGGAGCTGGGGGAAGCTACGGTAGCGCACGAACTACACCCAGGGCCTGATACGTCCCGTACCCTACACATCCAGCAACAAATGTACTTGGAACATTTACGTCATCAAGTAAGGGGGCAAAGGGGGGCTTTGGTAAGGAGATACCTGCATTATTAACGTGCTATACTATCTATGCTGCAGTAGGCGCGTAGCGCTTGTGAATTTTAAAATTTACAGTTTTTGGTATTTTGGTTAAAATCATTTCCTTAGCCCCTGTTTTTAATACTATCGCCGCGCCCACAGACTTGCACCATAATTGGGCCCCCCACCGCTTGTAGAGCGGAGTTCCTCGTGTTGGTATTGCTTACTCGTGGCGCCTGGCCGCCATATTGGGGGTGCTGTTTTTCCAGCGCGCCACCTGACCCAGCGCTCTAGTGCTCCGTTTGGAGACCAGGTGAGGCTGTACTTAAAGCTCACATCCCTTCGCGCAGCGGAGACGCGCAGCGGTGGCGCCTGACTCGCGCCGGAGTCAAGCCAGAGTCCTGCCCGTCTGCGCCCGTCAGCGTCCCGGAGGCTTTCGGGGCAGCGGGTGGGGCTCTGGTATCAGGCATGTGTATGCCTGGCTTACCCATGCTGCGATATACTTCTGAGGAGCTCCGCTCTCTCCATAACCTAGCTAGCGGCTGCTGCACTGTCTATCCCGGCCACCACAGAGGTAAGTCATGCTGCCCTTGCTGTGGCTGGCGCCCCAACCGCACTTTTCCATTATCTCCCAACAATAACATCATCAATGTTGGGTACCTCTGCATGCTGTTAAATACTAGATCTGCGTGCAGACACGCACAAGACATTTTTGAGCTTCTCGATACGGAGAAGCCATTTTGTCTTATGCTTACTGAGACGTGGTTGGGAGAGTTTTCCAATCCGGACGTCACTATGGCAATTCCGCCTGATTATAATATCTTTAGGAAGGATAGAGCTAAGGGAAGGGGTGGCGGAGTGGCACTGGTGGTGAAGAAAGGCACGTCATGTGCTATCTTGCCAGTGGATGACATCCGTGGCTCCGAGACCCTTGCTTTTTCTATCACTCTGGCTCCTCACCAATCAGTTAAAGGCTTATTAGTATACCGACCACCTGGCCCACCTGGAACGTTTTTTGAAGACCTCGATTCGGTTTTGCTGGGACTGGCCCTGAAAGCAGAACACTGTATAGTAGCCGGGGATTTCAACTTCCGGATGGATGATCCGTCGGACCCGGCCGCTATTAAACTATTAGAGGCTACGGCCCCGCTGGGCCTTATCCCTTACCTTCAGGGGCCTACGCATGATAAGGGACATACTCTTGACCAGGCCTTCTCGACATCCCCTCTTGAGGTGAAAGAGATTATCCCAGTGCTATGGTCAGACCATCGGCTTGCTAAATTCTCGATTAGAGGCACAGTTAAATTGTCTATCCCTGTGCCACAGCAGCAGGGTCGAGTCCCTAGGGCTTATCATCGAGTGACCCCTGCGATGCTGGCCCAGGCCGCTCTGGATCACCCTTGCCCCCTCACAGGCGACCTGGAGAAGGATTTGGAGTCTTTGCAAACATGGCTTTTAGACAGGCTAAACGATCTTGCCCCGGTGTTGGCCCCCCGCTTGACATCGAAACGGGTCTCGGCTCCCTGGTTCACCGCAGCACTGTCGGCTACGCGGCAGCAGTGCAAGGTAGCCGAAAGAGCCTGGCGGGCACAATACGATGCTGTGGCCAGGCTGACCTATAAGACGGCGGTTAAGGCCTATCACCGGGACATTCGCCTTGGAAAAAAAGCCTACCTTGCAGGGAGGATAGAAGCCGCCTCCAACTCCTGTAAGGAGATTTTCACCATAGTGAGAGAATTCATGGCTTCACGGTCCAATACATCTGAAGAGATGCCCTCTGATTCTTGGGCCTCGGATCTTGCTAACTTTTTTTACTAGCAAGATCAAACTTATACAGGACTCTTTTCCACCGGTGGCATCTGTGGGGCCGATCAACCCTGAGGTTGACATGCTCTCTCCGGCCTCGCCAGGTTCGACGTTGGCTGTGTTTCCACCTATTCCAGCCCCTGCTTCCTTAGCGCTTATGGGCAATCTCAAATCTGGGTCGCCTCTGGACCCGTGCCCGGCCAAATTTTTGGCGAAAATTGCGGAAGTGATTAATCCGCTGGCGAACCCTCTCCTGAATCTCTCGTTGAGCCAGGGAGTGGTTCCGCAGGCCTGGAAGCAGGCAATGGTCGTCCCTCTGCTTAAGAAGCCCGGTCTTGATCCGAAGGCCCCAGTCAACTATAGGCCTATTTCTCTGCTGCCGGCTCTCACGAAAATTTTGGAGAAGCATGTCCAGACGGTGCTCTCCAATTTTTTGGAGACACACGTGATTCTGCACGCCACCCAGTCTGGTTTCCGTCCAAATCTCAGCACAGAGACCGCGCTCCTAGAGGTTTCAGAAACCATTAAAGGGGTTCTGGATACCGGGGGCAAAGCCATGCTGGTGATGTTGGACTTGTCGGCGGCTTTCGACACCGTCCCCCATGATGGCCTTCTCGCAAGACTCTATGAGATCGGCCTGCGGGGGACGGTGCTCAGCTGGTTTTCTTCCTTCCTAGCTGGCCGCCGGCAAACGGTCTGGGCCTCCCCAGATTCCGCCGTGATGCCGTCTCTGGGAGTCGGGGTTCCACAGGGCTCTATACTGAGCCCGACCCTTTTTAACATCTTTATGACCCCTTTGGCGGCATTGGTGGAGTCATTCGGGGCCCAGATCGTATCTTATGCAGACGACACCCAGCTCCTCTTCTCTTGTAAGAGAGGAGGAGACTTTGATGGGGAGAGTATCCGGGATTGCCTTGGGGCTGTTTTTAAATGGTTCCAACTGAACAGCCTCAAGTGCAATTCCGATAAGTCCGAGGTACTCTTCTTTGGGTGCGATATGGAGCCAGACTGGCAGGCTTGGTGGCCCATTAATATGTTTCCTCCGTCTTCTTCATCCCAATCCGCTAAGAACTTGGGGGTCAAGATGGACAAGGGGCTGACGTTGAAATCCCAGATCCTTGGTGTGACGGGTACGTGCTTCGGCCTCCTGAAGATGCTGCGGAGGTTTCTACCCCTTTTATCTGAGGAGCATAGGAAGCTGACTGTGCAGGCTCTGATCGGCTCTAGGTTAGATTATTCGAACGTTCTTTACCTGGGCCTACCAGAGTATCTGCTACAGCGGCTCCAAGTCGTGCAGAACGCTGCCGCGAGGGCCATTTTTGGTCTGAACAGACGAGCCAGTGCTGCGGGTTTGCTGCAGACGTTGCACTGGCTTCCCATCCACAAACGGATTGCTTTTAAGGCATTGACTTTGGCCTATAAGGCCCTCCATGCGGTGGGAGCGAAGTACCTCCAAAAGAGACTTGCCTTTTATCACCCGGCTCGTTCTCTGAGGTCAGAGTCTTTGTTCCTGGCGGCTGTCCCGCGAGTGAAGAGAGCCCGCCTGGGAGGCCGCTCCTTTGGATTGCTGGCGCCACAGATGTGGAACTCACTGCCGCTCACACTCCGGGGAGCCACCAGTCTACTTGCTTTTAGGAAAAGCCTCAAAACCTGGCTGTTTACCCAGTAGGCCGCCCCGTTGTTTGCTTTCTCTGTGTTCCCTTCTTCTTTTTTTACTGTGTTATGTTATTGTGCTGTAGCTCTCCTTACCTAAAGCGCCGGGACACTCTTTTTGAGTAGCCGTGCGCTATATAAAAATAAATATAACATAACATAACAATAACTGATACGCAGCACAGAATCTACGACATAGGAGACAAGGCTGGTAAGATGCTGGCATGGCTAGACAAACGGGGAGGGAGCTCCAGAGGTATCCAGAGACTGAAAAACGGGAGAGGGGTGGTTCATACGAGTCCCGAACTCATAGTAGAGACACTTGCAGATCACTTCGAGGAGGTGTACACGCCCGACGGAGAAGTATCTGTTGACACGGCCAGGGCGGCACTAGACTCCATCCAAATGAAACCGCTACAGCCGGAGAGTGCGGTGGATCTAGACGCCGATATCACTAAGGAAGAAATACAAGGGGCCATATGAGCGTTAAAAACTGGGAAGGCGCTTGGGCCGAACGGCATCCCGATAGAATGGTACCAAGCCACGTCGGAGAGGCTGAGCAAATACCTACTTGATATGTACACAGAATGCTTGGAGAAGGGCGACCTCCCCCTGACCAAAGAGTGGCGACTATCGTCGCATTCCTCAAACCTGGGAAGCCAACGGAGGAGTGCAATTCCTACCGCCCTATTTCTCTGCTTAACGCGGAAGTTAAGGTACTGGCCAAACTCCTAGCTACTCGGCTGATGGCTCATCTGCCTGATCTTATACATCCCGATCAATCCGGGTTCATGCCACATAGGAACACGGCAATGAATTTGCGCAGAGAACACGGGGTGCTGGCGAGGGCGGAATCGATCCCTGAACCGGCGGTCATACTGGCACTCGATGCGAAGATGGCCTTCGATTTGGTAGAATGGAATTATTTGTTCGAGGTCCTGGCACGTATGGGTTTCGGACCCAGATTCATAGCGTGGGTTAGACTGCTCTATACCAAACCGGTGGCACATGTGGTAGCGAATGGCCACATTTCGCGGACATTCCCGTTGAAGAGAGGTACCCGACAGGGTTGCCCTCTGTCACCATTGCTCTTCGCAATCGTCTTGGAACCTTTAGCGAACCTAATATGAACTACTCCACTGCTGAAAGGAATATCCTGGGCAGAGGGATGGGAGGACCACCTCTCACTGTATGCAGATGATATGTTAGTGTACTTGACTGATCCGGGATGCGGTGTTCCGGCGCTGCTGGCCCTTTGTGATGACCTCGGGAAAGTCTCGGGATACAAGCTGAATTGGGCGAAATCGGAGCTATATGTTTTGAGAGGCCCAGCTCCGGCTTTCGACGCAGGCTGTCCCTTACAGGTAGCCGGCTCCTCCTTTAAATATTTGGGAATCCATGTTACCCTGGATCAGCTGGAATTTACCCAGAAGAACTTACTACCACCTTTAGAGAGGCTTAAACAAGACGTTGCATATTGGGCAGGGCTACAGCTGACAATGTTGGGTAAGGCGGCACTCTACAAGATGATGTCTCTGCCCCGTTTTTTGTACATTCTAGACAATACGCCGTACCCGGTAGACCCAGGCTACTTCAGGAAAGTGTCGGCTTTGGTGGCTGGCCTTCTGTGGAGTAATCGTCTGTCGCGCATTGCGCAGGTGAAGATGCACAGGGGGTGGTACGACGGGGGGATTGCGCTGCCTAATTTGAAACTGTACTACTGGGCGGCGCAACTGAAGCCATAAATCAGTGGCTGCATGCCCCCCAGAGCGACCCGGCATTCCAAGCAGACAGGGCGCAATTGGGCTCCAACACTTTACTTGCCCCTCTTTACGACCAACGAAAGGTACGCACTCTGGTGGGTCCCACGAAACTAACAGCAATGATATGGCATACGGCACAGACAGCCCTGGGGTGGAAAGGTAAAATAACCAAACTCACTTCACTGTGGGACTCACGGGCACTGGGAAACCTGCGAAAGAGCAAGGGGTTCTCGCAATGGGATACCATAGGGATATGCACGGTGGGAGACCTATTGGAACGTGGTACGGTGGTCCCCTTTGAGCAGCTGAGGGAGCAATACGAACTGGGAACTCGAGAATTGTTCCGATATGTCCAGATTCGGCATTATTATTATTATTATTTATTTTTTATAGAGCGCGTAGTCACCCGGAGGTATCCCAGCGCTAAAAACAAATCCTATCTCCTGAGTACGGTGGAAAGGGAGGGGGAGAAGGGAGAGAGGACAGGGAGGACGGAACGAAACAACAAGATAAGGGCCAAGAGTGATTCACTGTGGAAAGAGGTGGGTTTTGAGCTGTTTCCTAAAGCGGAGGTATTGAGGTTCGAGGCGCAGGACTCGGGGAAGTGTGTTCCAAAGTCGTGCAGTCTGGACTGAGAAACATGCACTACTTCTGGCCATTCCCCCCGAGACGGAGGTCCCAGAGGCTTCTCCACTCGAGGATCGACTTCTCACGGACTTCTTGCCAGAGCGGGCGACGTCCCTAGTCTACCGCAAATTGCTCAATAACTTGCCAGACCCCATGACTGTCCTGAAGGAAAAATGGGAGGGGGACATTGACGCTATGGACGAGACTGAATGGAATGCAGCACTGGCGTCACCTAAGGAGGTAGGCATCTCGGCTAGATTTCGACTGGTACAATTAAAGATCCTCCACAGGGTGTACTACACTCGTACGCTGCTACACCTCATACGCCGGGCTCCCCACCCATACTGTCTCCGTGGCTGTGGTGAAGAGGGCACGTTCTTCCACACGATGTGGGATTGCCCACTCATTCACGACTACTGGAAGCGAGTAATGCGTACGGTATCACAGACGGTGGGGACCTCGTTGGTCCCGGAGCCACGAAAGTGTTTGCTGAATGTGTGGGGACCCAACGATCTGTCCAGGTGTGGGCAGCAATGGGCTACCCTGGGCATGATGGCTGCGAAGCGTGATATAGCACAAAAATGGGGAGCGGTAGAGATACCAACAAAAACGCAATGGTGCATGAATAGGGACAGGGTGATGATAACAGAAAGGGCGGTCTATGCTAGCCGGGCTTGCCCGAGGAAATGGAACAAGATATGGTCCCCATGGAATGAATACAGGGGGGAGATCTGTGACCTCTTACCGGAGGAAGACACACTAACATCAGATGACGACGAGGAAGATGAATGAGGGACCCTAGCAGTGGGCAAGGGGAGCGGAATGAAACGGGGAGGGATGGGTGGGATCGGGAAACAACTAGTGGACAGCAGGTGGGACTGACACTACACTACCCCGGTGGGAACACGCACACGTGACCACACACAGGCTTAGACACCGTGGCCCTAACCGCCAACAGGTGGATAGACACCACTTTCCTCAACGGAAGCAATACCGGACACAGTTGCTGTTAAAGGCTGAGTTCACTGATGACCTTAATGTGGTTTCATTGTTGTTGAGTTGATCAATGTTATAAAAACAGAAACCGAGACACACTAGATCAATGTGCTGCTGCAACTTATGCACTTTCATACAGTGGACACTTCATGGCCCATGGCGTCGGGCGGCCGAAAAGAGACACTCTGATGCTGCTCAATACTTGTCATGCTGATGTCGCGGCCGGCCCACTGGGTTGTAGGCCTATGGCTGTGTGCATTGCAAAAGTGCAATAAAGGTTTTTGAAAAAACAAAAAAAACAAAAAATATATATAACTGGACCCTCGGGGGAGACAAGGTGGAAGAAGTAAATGAATACACCTATCTAGGAAGAATCTTCACCAAGTCTCTACAAAATCGGCCACACACTGTGAACCTGACTAGGGAAGCTGATGTACACGCGGGAGCTCTTTCAAGGTTATACGCAGCGTCAGGACACAGGCATTTCTCTTCCCTGCTTAAGGTATATAGTGTTAAGATACCGCCTGTACTATCGTACGCCTTGGAATATATTCCCATAAACCAATGGAACTTCCTAGACCTAAAAGAAGGGAAAATATTACGGAGACTAACGAAGGTGTCACAGGCCGTTCCAGTACAAGCCCTTCGCCTCGAGTTCTCACTAACCAGCTCCTACTCTTGAGGAATTGCTAACGTCATCAGGTGGGCATATAATCTCCTGCACGCCGAGGAAGGAACTCTTTGATCTCTGCTCAAAACAGAAACAATTGATCGTGACTCATCCAAACACGTTTTTAAGAAAAACATGTCAGTTGCCTTTAAGCTAGCGGAGATTAATATCAATTTGCTGCTAGCTTGGACCCCATCCCGGCTTAAACTCTTTTTGAAACATTTCACCTCAAGGCTTAGCTTTGATCTTGACCTTTTGCATTGCTCTAAACTATCTACATATAAGAATTTTACTGAAACTATTACATACAAGAAAATTCAACAGTACATTGCTTTCAACCTAAATCATACTGTCAGGAGAGTGATTGTTCTGCTCCGGTTCGGTATATTACCAGTCAAAACTGTAACAGCCAAATGGCACTTAACCCCTTCCGTGTGGCCGCGATTCCCCCGTGTGCGGCCGCCGCCCGAACAGGGCGGGGCTGTGACGAACCCCAGCCGTCATCAGCACACGAGCACCGTGGAGCGTGATGGCTGGGGTTCGTCACCAGCATGGAAGGGGTTAAAGGAAAACTCTAAGGGGCAGATTTATGAGGCCCTTGCGCCTCTGTGCGCCGCAATTGCGTCACTTAATTTGACGCAACGGCGGCGCAAACAATGCTCCCTATTTACAACGTGACGCATCTAGGAGATGCGTCACGTTGGAAAGCCCTGCGCCATAAGGAGGCGTTCCTGCGCAGGGGGGGGGGCGTTCCTGCGCAGGAACGCCTCCTAAAAGTGGCTGAGTGAAATCTATGAGATTTCACTCAGTCACTTTCTACGGCAATTCCTTACGCCTGCTTGAAGCAGGCGTAAGGGTGACGCACCATACATTGAAGAGGTGGCCCCTGTGCATTGCAGGAGTCATGTCGCACTTGCGACATGACTCCAGCAATGCGCCGCCCGTACGCCGAAAGATGCGTCACGCATCTTCCCTGCCTTGCAACATGGTGTGCCGCATTGTAAATGCGGCGCACCATGGGTGGCGGAGCTGTGGCGCACTGTGGCGCACATTAACTGGCGCATCCCTGGGGATGCGCCAGTTAACATAAATCTGCCCCTAAATGTAATCTGTGTAATGGAGGAGAGCAAGATGTCGAGCATATACTGTTTGCCTGTCCAAATCCAAAGGTGGTAACGGCAAGGAAGCGGTGTCTGCAAGCCATATACATTAAATGTAGGATTAACTTAGCAAAGGAACTGATCACTTTATGTAAATTCCCGCCAAATGAATTTGTCTGTTATAACTTTTATACATTTTTAAAACCTTTTTTAACATTGTATTAGCACAAGAAATTTCACTGTTGTAAAAAAACCTGTATTTTATGTTTAAATTATTTGTGGTCCTCAGTTGAGTACCAAAGCAAATAAAAAAAAAAAAAAAACTTGAAACTTGAAACCTCCTGGATCCCTCACAGTCCGGCTTCCGTGCATCACATAGCACGGAGACCGCACTGTTGGAGGTGACGGACACCATAAGGATGACTCTGGATAGAGGGACTCCAGTGATCCTAGCCCTCCTTGATCTGTCAGCGGCATTTGACACCATCTCGCATAAGCAGCTGCTGGACAGATTAGGGGGGATTGGGGTGAAGGGTAGGGCCCTTAAGTGGATAGAAAGCTTCCTAACGGGCTGCACACAGAGCATCCAGCTAGATACTTTTGTATCGCAAACCACAGAGTTGGACAGGGGGGTCCCGCAAGGGTCCGTCCTGAGTCCTACCCTGTTCAATGCATACATGACCCCTTTGGCCGATATCATCAGAGGCTATGGCTTTGCGACCATCTCTTACGCAGATGATACGCAACTAATCATCCCCATTGAGGAGGACATTATGGCAACTCAATTAAAATTTAGGAGCTGCATGTCCAGCGTCGCCATTTGGATGAGAACATTTTATATACAACTTAATTCCTCAAAAACAGAGGGGCATATTACCAAGCAATAGCGATAATTATCGCTATTGCTTAGTTAGAGACAAAATTTTGCTGCTGAGCTGCGGCGATTTTTATCGCAAATAAACCTTGGTATTACCAAGGTTTATCGCAAATGCGATAAAGTCGGCCGCAATGCATGAATATCGCTGAAAAGTCAGCAATATTCATGCATTACCGAGCTAATGCTCTTAGCCATGTTATCCACCTCCCATTGGATAACATGGCTAAGAACTGCTCAGGGCAGGTGTTAGCTTTTGGAGGTATTCGCGCTTAGCGCGAATATCTCCAAAAGTTGGTCATAGGCGATAGCGATGTTAGCGACTGTGCTAACATCTTGGCACGCCCACTTTGCTTGTCATTAGTGATAAATATCACTGACATGCAAAGCGGGGCCCAAGATGGTCGCTATCTCCTACTAGCTGTCGCTAACTGGTGTTAGCGACAGCTAGGTAATAGGGAGATAATGTTATCTCCGCTTTCTTGGCTTTTAAAGCCAAAAAAGCAGAGATAAACCCCCTTGATAATATGCCCCAGAGATTCTACTGTTTGGGAAGGCCAAAACCATCTGGTCTCCGGAATGGTGGCCCTCTGAGCTGGGCGAAGCCCCCCTTGCTAGGAGCTGGGCCAAGAATCTGGGCGTAAGAATAGACGATAAACTGTCTATGGAGGAGAAGGTCAAGACTGTGGCCGGGACCTGTTTTGGCACCATGAGGATGCTCAGGAATGTTTTCCCCTGGGTCCCCTTATCAGCGAGAAAAATCCTTACCCAGTCACTCCTGGTGAGTCGGCTGGACTGCGGCAATTCACTGCTGGTGGGGGCAAGGGAGGATCTTCTATCAAGGCTCCAGGTGGTGCCGAACACGGCAGCCCGTCTTGCCCTTAACAATCCAGCACCGACCCCTTCCGCTCCCCTGCTGAATCAGCAACACTGACTCCCGGTTAAGAAGCTAGCCACTTTCAAGATGCTTTGGGCCCGATTCACAGAACTAACTTAAGACAAAATCCTAAACTTACTACTTTTGGTATCCACAGAAGTTAGGATTTTGTCTTAAGTTTGTCTTAAGACAGACTTAAGACAAACTTAAGACAAAATCCTAACTTCTGTGAATACCAAAAGTAGTAAGTTTAGGATTTTGTCTTAAGTTAGTTCTGTGAATTGGGCCCTCTGTGTGGCTTTTAGCTCACTACAAGGTAGAGGCCCAGCGTATTTCAAAAACAAAATTAGTTGGTATCAGCCTGTGCGACAACTAAGATCTGGTAACGCTAACTTTCTGTGCTCTCGCAGAATACACAAGGCAAAGATGGGTGGTAGAGCCTTTTCCCACCTGGTAGCCAGTCACTGGAACAAACTACCTCAGAACATCAGAGCCTGTAATGACATCATCATGTTCAAGAAACTTCTAAAGACTTGCAGCCTGATTCATGTAGGTAAATTGCACTCGCAAAGGGCCAGATTCTGAGAATCTGGCCCTTTGCGAGTGCGATTTTTGCATTTGGTATTCATGATACCAAATGCAAAAATCGCTATGTAAGAATTCGCATATTTGCGTGGAATGGCATTTAAGGAATCTCTAATAGAGATTCCTCAAATGCTATTCATGACACAAAACAAAATAGCGATTTTGGACTTTTGGGGCCGCTATTTACCGACAGGTCAGACCTGTCGGTAAATAGCAAAAACTCAGAAAAATGCTTTTAAAAGCATTTTTCAAAGTTGCATGTAGCACACACACATGTCCTTTGGACATGTGTGTGCGCAACACCTGTCCAAAAGTGCATTTTAGGGGTGCTACAGGGCGTCCTTTGGACACCCCTGGCACCCTTAAAATCGCTATCTTAGTTGCGAGTAGCAAATTGCTACTCGCAAATCCCCATTCATTCCTATGGGCCTCTTGGCCCATAGGAATGAATGAGGAGTATTTGCGAGTAGCAAATTGCTACTCGCAATTAAAGAACATGTAGGAATCGCTATTTATGTAGCAATTCCTACATGAATGCCGTTTTGCGTGTCCTCAATAGCGAATCGCTATGAATCGCTATTAGGGACACGCAAAACGGCATGTACATGAATCAGGCTGTTGGCTCTTTTAGTAGCATTTGCCCAGTTTGACCTCCTCCTCGAAGCGCCGAGAGATCCCCTTGGGGATGATTCGCTGCGCTATATAAATCCACAAGTGAAGTAAAGTAAAGACATAGGGAATCTCCTTCCTACAAATCTTCAATGGGGTGGGCATCTCTAGGGGCATGAACCTTTTTCGTTAAGGGATTACTTGGGATGTCCAGTAGTTACAGATAAGGGGCAAAGATTTCTGCTAAGCATAGCTGCTCCTCAGCCCCATAGGAGTGCTGGTAGGATTGCATTTGACTTGTGAGAACTTTCTGGCACCCAGCCCCTCGGTGCTAAGCGTGAGTGAGTTTGAATAGTCAGTTCAAATGACGCTCATCCCAAAGGGGACGTATGGTGCCTCTGATGATCGACATCCTCTCTGAATTGTCAGCAGTTCTGCAGATTCTTTGCATAGAACCTGGGGGCATATTATCAAGGACGGGCGATACATTATCGCCTCTTTTATTAGCAGGAAACTGCCGATAAAGCGGCGATAATGGGCTTGATAATATGCTCTATGAATTCCTATCGAAGCCCATGTTAGATGTCTTCACATCTAACCTGGGCTTCGATAGGAATTATATAGAGCATATTATCAAGCCCATTATCGCCGTTTTATCGGCAGTTTCCTGCTAATAAAAGAGGCGATAATGTATCGCCCGTCCTTGATAATATGCCCCCTGAATCCTCCCTGCTGCTGGGTTTTTGCTGTCTGGAACAAGACAGTGGTAAAGAACAGGTGTATCCCAGTTAACTTTAGAGTCAGCAAGCCTGGTTCATAAACTGCGTTTTTTGAGTGCGTTCATTCTTTTTGTAGTAAGTTTACTACTATTCGGTATTCACACACTATACTTTTGTAGTAAGTTCAGCACTACGCATGGCCTTCCACTTGTACTGCAACACCTTCCCATAGATAATAATGGAGGGAGGGACTTAAGACCCCATAGGAAATTATGTTACATTATTTAAAATATTTAAAGTATAACTAAATATAAATGAATGTTAAAAATAGGTTTTTAAAAATGTATGTACTATATTTACATATAAAATAGTACATATTAAATAAGTTCTATTTTTACATTAACTTAGCTTTATTTTGAACTATTTCAAATAATTGCACATGTTTGAAATGTGTGTGTGGCTGAAGATACACATGCTCTGCATACTCCTGCCATCTAGTGTTTAGCTTGAGTACTGTGCCTTGTGTTTCTTCAGATGTCTCTAGATTCTTAAAGCCTCTGTGACTCCTCTGGGCGCCATACACATGGGCACCGACTCCACTGTTAGATTATTTTTCTATGCCTTTGGGTTCAGAATCAGATGTGAATCAACGTCGCTCCAGGCCTCAAGGAGTTTGTCTATTCCTCTTGCAGCCCCAGGGCTTCATTTATGAGGCCGTGCGTCACTTTTACGCCGCCGGTGCGTCAATTTTTGTGACGCACCAGTGGCGTAAAAAATGCGCCTTGTTGCACCATATTTACAAAGTGATGCATCTAGGTAGATGCGTCCCTTCTTTAAACCCCTGCGCCACATTATACCTGCGCCAGTTATAATGTATGCAAGGGGGCGTATTGACGCAAGGAAGGGTCGTAGAAGTGACGCAGTGAAATCTATGATATTTCACCTCGTCACTTTTAGGACGCCGTTGCATCAAAATCTTGCGCCTGCCTCACAGCAGGCGTAAGACTGACGCAGGCCCTTTCACATGGGGCTTGCCCCATGTGAAAGGACACACTGCTGGAGTTGCGTCACTTTTGTGACACACTCCAGCAATGCGTCACTTTTGCGCTTACAGATACGTCAGAAATACTAACGTATCTGTAACTCCTTGCGACATGATGCGTCATACTGTAAATATGACGCATCAGGAATGTCGCAAGGAGTGTGCACTGAGAAGTGACGCATCGCTGCTTTCACGCAGCGATGCGTCATTTCTCATAAATGAGACCCCCAGAGTCCAGTGCCTTCCATTCCATTGCGAGAAAATCCTTCAAAGCTGGGTCCACTCCTCGACCTCATTATCGTTGTGCGACTGAGTCACTCGGCTCTCAAGAACATTTCAATCACCGTGTGCTCTAGACCACCTTAAACAACGAAGAAGCACCTGAGGTGATGGAACCAGGCGCGCAACACCCATTGGGCTCAAAGGGCTTCAGCTCCCCCGTCGTGTGTGGTAGCCCGGGCTCAGACAGCTCCCGGGCACTCACACAGCCGCACCCGAACACTTCACAGGTCTTTAAAAGACCATGTGCATGTTAATGAGGCTTTGATGTTGTTTCACCCCTTTCAAGAGCCCCTGCAGCTCCACTCTGCCTATCGCTTAAAGTTTCAGCCCCCTGAATTTTTTTCTTAGCCCCCCCCGAAATATGGCTCTAGTTGTGCCTCTGGATGGAACAGATGTCCTTCAGAAGATGTCCGCAGTGGCGTTCAAAATACCACCGGTCCAATCTCCATGCCGTCGGCGATCTCGTCGTCTCGCCAGAGCATAACGCGAGCCGGTGCGGCTCTTGCTTGGCGTTCTGCAGCAAGAAAACCTTGCGTCAATGACGAGACAGATGGTGGATCCACAGCAGAATATATAAGGGCCAGATGTACAAAAAAAGTCACCTTGCGATATCCTGATTGGGAATTGCAATTAGAAAATCTCAAACAACCATCTACAAATGTGTTTTAGACACATTTTGCGATTCCTAGTGGGTCGCAAATAGACCTGCCTCATTAATATTCATAAGATAGGTCTCGCTTTGCGACCCATTGGGAATAGCCTGCACTCACAGAAACGGTGGTCGGCTAGGGTCAGCGGGCCACCATGTCTGTGATTGCTTTTTAAATCAATTTCCTTTTTGTAATGCAGCCCGTTTTGCTTAAAGGACAACGGGATGCATTATAAAAATGAAAAGCTATCTCTTTACTTTTTAAGAGAAGGCAATGGTCCGTGGAACCAGTGACTGCTTTTAAAAAATATTGGCAATCACATTCAGAAAGGAAGGGGTCCTTTGGGGATATATTAGGGGTCATGTCCCACCAGATCCTCTGATTGTCCCCACCGCCAGGAAAATGGCATAAGCCCAGGCCATGGGCGAAATGCGTTGTCTTCGGACTAGGACAGCAAACAAATTGATGCTGCAGAGAAGAGAGTAGGGATGGGTGCGGCCACGCACTGGTGGATCACCAAGATTCCTCCTCCAGTATGATAGAGCCACTGGGAGGAGATGGAGAGGATCAGATGTGCCTTGGATTCAGCAGATACAGCAGCAGAAGGGTGAACACCTCTGTCTTCCTCTGACGCCACTCCTGGTGCTGTGTTTCCCCTGTTAAAGTGGGGGTGCACCTTGTTAACCTGCCCTTTGATGGGGAGCATCTGTTTGAACCACAGTTTGATACAATGCTTGAAAACATTAACCCGTTCTGTGCTCATGACAAGCTGCGGTCGTCACGGCCCATGGAACGCTCACACGCAGGGATAATTCCCCTGCTGTGCTGAACGTTCCACAAAAATGGGTGTGGCCGTGACGAGCTCAGATCGTCATGAGGCACAGTGCTCCGGTGCTCATGACGAGCTGAGCTTATCATGAGCTGTGGAACACTCACACGCGGGGATAATTCCCCTGCTGTGCTGAGCGTTCCACGAAAACGGGTGCGGCCGTGACGAGCTCAGCTCGTCATGAGCACACGAGCGCCGTGCCTCATGACGAGCTGAGCTCGTCATGAGCATGGGGGCGCTGTGCGCGCCCCCCAGCACAGGGGGGGGAATTACCCCCCCATGCAAGGGGTTAAGGAGAACACAGAAATGCCAAGTCAATGGGTGCTCTCCAGGTTTCTTCCGGCAGGGACTCCTTTCAGAAGTAGCAGGTCAGAGGTGGGACTAAAGCCACTTCCCCAGAGTCAACCAAGCCCTACCATTGGCAGCTTCAATGTTATTTTGGGTGACAGAGGTTTCACACAGGGCTCCTTTAGGCGGAATAGCTCTAAAGACAGAGGCACGGGGGCGTGGCCAAGATTGCGGAGTGAGCGGACGCGGGTCTCCACTGCTCCCGCCGACGGCCGTTTTCAGCAGCGGTTCTGGCGCACCCGGACCCACGGAATTTGGTCTGGGGGCGGCCGGAACCGGGAACATAGCGGAGCGGGTCCGAGGAGCTCGGTGGACACGAATCACTCGCCGCACCGGGCAGCCTAGAGCCCAGAGGTTGAGCAGCGCCCATCCCCCGCGGGGCCGAGAGAGAGGCAGGCTCGCGCGCCAGAGTGCAGCCGAGCAGGGACCTCTGTCTCGGAGGCTGTAGCTGCGCAACGGCTGAGAAGGCGGCACACGAAGGGGCATCGCCGCGGAGGCCCAGGGAGTGGCGGAGCCGCCGGGCGGTAGCGTGAAGCTGGGAGCAGGGTCCGACAGTCGGTGGAAGCAGTGGCCTGGGGCGTGATCCGGGACCGGAGACCCCCTGCGGTGGCTCGGTGGGGCTGCAGTCGAGGAGGCAGTGGTCGCCCAAGAAAGGAGGGGCGCCTTCGACGAGCGGGCCGGCCCGGCGGCGGGAGTGCCACCCCGGCAGAGAGGTACGAGGCCTATGCCCTGCTGGGCGGTGTGAGGCCGGGTACGCCAGTGAGGCCGTCGGCCATTTTGCAGTTGGGGTCTGCGGTCTACGCCTTGGAAGACAGAGGCCGGTCAATCGCTGACCCGGGGCTCGGCGGCAGTGAGAACGACTCCGCAGTCATCGCGAGGTGCGGAAACCAGATGGCCGAGAGACACGAGTGGCCTCCCGGGAGTGAGCGGAGGTGGCTGGTCATCGCGACTGCAGGCGAGGCAGAGAGGGGAGTACACGCCACGCTTGGCGGCCGGAGTGCATTGCCTACAGAGTGGACCGGGGTCGTCTGCAAGCACGGTGGGGAGGAGGTCCTGACGAGTCGCGGGAGATCGTGGGAACGCCGGGTCGGTCGACTACCGGAGTTGCGTGATGTCCACTGGCAGACCCCCCCGAGGGAAGACAGTGAAGGAGCTGTTCGCGAAATCACAGACACCCCAACAGAGAGATACGGGGGTTCCGACCCAGAAGAAGATGGAACAAAACACCAACAGCGGATCAGAGCTTATTACGAAGGACTTTCTAGAATCCCTTTTTACTTCCCTACGGGACGACATCCAGACTTTTAAGGCAGAATTTACCAGCGAGATTAGAGAAGTGAGGCGTGAGATGGACGGCATAGGGGAAAGGGTTGCCGACCTGGAGACCAAAAGCGACGATAAGGACACTGAACTGGCGGCCCAACAACAAGAAATCATCCGCCTGCACGACCAACAGGTGGACCTTCAGCTTCACTTGGAAGACCTGGAGAATCGCTCCAGGTGCCATAACATTCGCATTCGCAACGTGGCCACGTCCGATGCCACTCAAGATGCGTTTCGTTACGCTAGAGAACTTTTCAACCACGTGCTCGTGCGGCCATTGGACTCACCCCTCCAGCTCGACAGGGCTCATAGGACCGGGCCGCCGCGGGCGGCGACGGCGCCCCCCCCGGACATACTGGTCTGTGTCCAAGACTACCGGACCAAGGAAGAGATACTACAAAGAGCGCGTCAGAAACACCCGATCTCCTTTCAGGGCACGTCACCGCTGCTGTTCCAAGATTTGGCAGCCCTCACGCTGCATAAACGCCGTCTTTTCAAGCCCGTCACATCTTATCTTCAACAGAAAAATATCCCATACAGTTGGGGTCACCCCTTCCGGCTCATCTTTAGACTGGAGAACAAACAGTACCAGCTTCGATCGGTCTCGGAGGCCTGCACCCTGTTAGGAATAGAAGCACACACGGAGGGCACCGAGGCCTCGGGGGCCACCTCGGAGACGGAGGGCCGCAGGCCCCAATGGAGCCAGCAGCGTCGGTGGAAACGAGTGAAGAAACCTCCGGCGACGGAGATCGCAGCCGGCCAACGCGCCGCTGGGATGCGGTGGCCACAGATGGCGGGAATGGACCGCCAGGGTGAAGAGCCTGCAGGGCCCTGGTGACCTAGCTACCCGTTCTGGCTACAAGGCCGTTGGTGGGAGAGTGCTCCCGGACAGACCAGTAAGACTACCTTGGGTTGAATTTTTCCTTTTCATCTCTGGATGAAGGACTATGACAGTTTGCAGTTTTTTTTGGGGGGGAGGTGGGGTATGGGTGGGGTAGGGAATTTGGTCCATGGTTCAATTGCCTGTAGGGTGGTTTTTGGTCCCAGGTTTTTGGAGTTAGTGGGCTGGGGCGGACTCTGGGACACCGGATTTAGACCTCCCCAAGAGGCATGCATACCGTGTCGAGGTTTTACTCCTCTAGATGATGGTGGATGATATTGTTATCCTTACACTAAACGTGCGCGGCCTAAACAACCCTGTCAAGCGCAAAGCGATCTTGCTCCAGTTGGAACAGTCTCAAGCTGACATATGCCTTTTACAGGAAACACACCTTCTTGCCAGGGACTGTCACCGACTCAGATCTTGTAAATTTCCCCACCAATTCTTTTCCTCGTGCCCTGACAAGAAGGCGGGTGTTGCGATCTTGGTGGCACGAACGTTTAAGGGCAAAGTGTTGGGGAAGTTAGCTGAGATTAAGGGGCGACTGTTAGTATACAGGTTTGCACTGGGGGACGTGACCCACACGATTGGCACGATATATGGTCCCAACGAAGGCCAAGAACAGTTCCTACATAGAGCACTCACTGACGTCACTGACACGACTGACTGTTACCTCGTTCTGGGAGGTGACTTAAATTTGATTTTTGACAATATATTGGACAGGTCTTCTCAACGCACTACACAGGTGGGGGCGCTCTCGGCGGCAGGAAAGACAAGGCTGCAGGATCTGGGGTTGGTGGATCTATGGCGCGCACTGCACCCTGGGGAGAGGGATTACACATACTTCTCAGCGGCCCACAAAACATATGCGCGTCTTGACTACCTGCTTGTTTCCACTGCCACTCGAACGCTTGCCACTAGAACCGACATAGGTACTGCCTCTCTTTCCGACCATGCACCGGTTACGGTCTCCCTTTCCATGCCGACGGGGCAGCACTCCGGTAGAGTTTGGCGCCTTCGGGATTCGTTATTGCAGAGGAAGGTGGTGGTCACCAAAATCCAGAGCGTGATCACTGACTACCTCTCCCATAACAGCAATGGTGACACTGCCTTGTCCACACAGTGGTCTGCTCTGAAAGCTGTCCTAAGAGGTGAGTTTATATCTATCTCGACAGCAGAAAATGTGGAACGTCAGGCCAAGAGAGATGAGCTCACACGGCAGACCAAGGAACTGGAACAAATACATAGGAGAACGGGGGCTCCGAGAATATGGAGACAATTGAAAACTGCCCTCCATCAGCTTGCGGCCTTAGACTTAGATAGAGCAGAATATGCAGCCTTACGACTACGCCACTCCTATTATACGGGCGGGGACAGATGTGGACGCCTGCTGGCGCACAAACTTCGTGAGGTTACGCAGCGCAGGGAGGTTTGTGAGATAAGAGGGATTGATGGCATAACGGTGACTGGAGACCAAGCCATAGCTGAGGCCTTCAGTGCATTCTATGCGAAATTGTACGCGGCCAAATCCCCCAGACCCAGAAGCGGAGACAGATTTCCTAGCGGCTCTCCCCCTACCGGCCCTGACGCAGGACCAGATCGACTACTTAGAAAGCGACATCCGACCGGAGGAGGTGATCTCCGCCATCTCTCGCCTCAAACTGGGCAAGGCTCTGGGCCCGGATGGCTTCCCGGCGAGCTTTTATAAAACATTCTGTGGCCAAGTGGCCCCGATCCTCGCCCGACTCTTCACCTCCTTCGCGGACGACGCAGCGATCCCGAGAGACCTATTAGAGGCATCTATTGCGGTAATACATAAACAGGGAAAGGATCCTGCTGAGTGCGGTGCATATAGACCCATCTCCCTCTAAAATGTCGATCTCAAGCTTTACACAGGGATCCTCGCCTCCCGCTTGGGGCCATACATGGGGGGACTGATCGACCCGGACCAGTCTGGGTTCATCCCTGACCGACAGACCTCAGACAACATAAAAAGGGCTTTCCATCTTCTAGAAAAGGCTGCTCGCACAGAAGGCGAGTATATGATGTTGGCCATCGATGCCGAAAAGGCATTTGACAGGGTGCACTGGCCCTACCTGGAAAGGGTGTTACTGAAGGCCGGTATAGGGCCCAAATTCCGGACTAGAGTGCTCAACTGCTACAAATTCCCGTCAGCTGCAGTTCGAGTCAATGGCTGCACATCCCCCCGGTTTGGAATCGAGCGAGGCACCAGGCAGGGCTGCCCATTATCCCCCCTGTTGTTCGCCCTTTATATGGAACCCGTCGCACACCTCCTGCGGTCCGACCCGAACGTGCAGGGAATCAAGTTCGGGGGCCACATTCACACCATAAGCCTGTACGCTGACGATGTACTAATATTGCTCGCTGACCCCCGAAGCTCCCTCCCTGCGTGCATAGCTGACCTTGAACGATTCGGCCGAGTCTCGGCTTAAAAGTCAACATGTCTAAATCGGTGGCCCTAGACTTGTAACTAGAAGCCCCTACGCGTGCCTATTTACAGACGGAATTCTCCATGCTGTGGGCGATGGACGCAGTCCCATATCTTGGGATACAACTTGCGTCTTCTCTACAGACCTCCGTAGAACTTAACTATTCCGACCTGCGGCAGAAAATTAGACGCGAGCTGGGACGATGGAAATACTATCCGCTGTCCTGGTTGGGCAGAGTGGCGGCTGTCAAGATGACGGTTCTTCCCCAAATACTATACCTCTTCCGCACGATCCCCCTTGCTCCTCCGCGAGGTTGGATAAAGCTGATGCAGTCGGAACTGTCGCAGTTTATATGGAATGGGAGGAAGCCCCGCCTGAAGCGGCGGATCGTCATGCTGTCGTGTTTTGGCAGCTCCTGAGTTAGCGTTTAGCACAGCTACACGGTCTTTTCTGTTAACTTGACCAAAACGAACGGGGGCCATTTTGAATCCCTCTGACTCCCGTTTCAATGAACACGCTGCCTCGTGGTCAGTGTGCCCTTTTGTCCTTTCTCGATACCCATGGTCACTAGTCTGCTCGGCAACAGGCTATTTTTAGTACTGGTCAAGCGCACATGCGCATTACGCACCAATTGGTCACTCTTCAGGAATGCTCATGCTAACTGACCAGTGCTGTTGAAACTCCTCCCACATGTTGGCTGTGTTCCAAAAATGACCTTATATGTACCTAAAATGTGTAACTTGTAACCGCCTATCTTTTTATTGCTATTAAACTATATAAAAGAGGTCGCGCACCGATGTTCGGTGTGCTACTTCTTACATTACCGAAGGGTGCTGTAGGAATGTATCACCACCCCATGGGGTCTTAATAAAATTGTCTTTTACCTTTTCCAGTGTCCGTGCCAACTTCTATACTAAGGTGTTCGAGAGTTTAGCAGAGTATGTAGGCCTGATTTGAACCCAACACCACAATTGGCGACCACGAAGGGACTCATCGGCGACTCGGATGCCCGAAGGAAAGGTCGTGACGAAGGTTAGGAAACTCGCCATGGACGCGATCGCTGCCATTGAGTGACCCGAGTCTCGGCACCCACGGTGTGTTTTCCCGTCCTTCCGATCTGACCTTCCAGGTGGCGCCGGTCCTCGACTGAGATTCTGATCTTGGATTGTCGTGATGTGCCGTTTTGGCTGATTCGACCACAGAACTTGGCAGTTGGACTTTGGACGTTTGAAAAGAAAATTGGTAAGCTTTTGAGTGGTGAGGTAGTCTACTGACACTTACTGTGGCTTTTTGAAACTTTGATTTTGAATTTGAATTTGTTAGCTAACGTTTTGACTCTATGAATTTGAATTTGAATATGTGAAGTGCACCTCACATAGGCAGGCATGTAGGGATATTTCTCTGATTTATTTGATTTGAATAGTGCACCGTGTTAGGTGTCATTTTGTAGTATCGCGGTTTCGTGGTACTTTTTGAAACATGCCTGTTTTTAGCACACTCCGTAGGATGTGCTGTTCTGAAAATGGTACCAATTATCGATTAAGTGAAAAACAGCCGGCTCCCCCAGAGGGGACTCCAAATCGTGAAATGTATGTTAAATACGGTATTCCACCTATAATGTATAGTGCGTTATGGCATAAGTATACTAAGACTGATCGTGAATTACAGTGGCCACTATATGGGTCGTTTGACCTTCGAAAGGTACAATATGTAGAGCAGTGCTTGTTTCAGCGAAGGTCTAGACAAGATATGTTTGATTGTGTGCGTACGTGGGAGAAAGAGGTGCGTGAACGAGCGAAGCGTGAGGAAGCCTTGGCGGAGAAAGTGCAGCGGAAGGCTGCATATGACAAAGCTTTACAGCTACAGGAGAAGGAATTACAGGAAAAGAAAGAGAGGGAGAGACGAGAACGTAATCTACAGGTTAATGGTCAATTCCCTATCAGGCGTCCTCTCTATCCAGTCCTTACTAATGAAACGGATGATTTTTCATTACTAGATCGTTGTCCGCCTCCGTACGTCGCACCTACGGCTCCGAACGAGGACTCGGACGAGGATAGTGATCGAACACAGCGTACCAGGTTATATACGGAACGAGCTACGGAATTGCGCTCGATTGCGCGAAAGCTAAATAGTAATACTGTTACTGTTTCTGATGTTACTAAACAAATGGAACAGTGGTCTGATAAGGAACGACTGTATTTTTTAGATCATTTTGGAGATGAAGTTGTTGAGCGATATAGAAAATATTCTCTCGAGTTAGAACCTAAGGAGATATCCAAGGATCGTGAGAATTTTCGTAAAGGTCTTTTTGTTCTTTCAGATGCGGACGACTTCTTCAAGCGTTTGCTTGAACTGCGTAATGAGACGACACGGCTACGGGAGTTGGAAAAGTCGAAGAATTCGTCTACGTCCGGAGCAACGGGGATATCCAAAGAATGCCCTATCTTTGAAACAGATAAGATCGCTGCGATTAATGTTAGACCTATGCGAGAAGCTGCGCCCTTATATGTCCCTCATAAAGGGGATGGCACAGATGATGATAAAAGCTCCAAAGACGCGAAAGGGTACTTTGTATATAATTGGGTTTATACGCCTTGGAATAGAGCAGATGTTATGGCGCTTAAGAATGCGTTACCTGATCCCCGTAAAAACCCTGCGGCTTTTTATGAAAATGTTGAAAGTGCAATTTCTTCATGTATCATGACGTTAGTTGATATTGATCTATTTTTCGGGTTGATATTGCCCCCTGATATGTGGAGAGTAATTCGTAGGTTTGATGACCAGACGACTCTCGGGGCCACTTGGAAAGATATTGTTCAGGCTGATTTAGATAGAGAACCAGCATGTAAACCGTGTAAATTAATATTAGACCTTCCAGGTGCCATACTAACAAAATTAAAGACTCTTGCTCCCGCTAAAAAGATTGATTGGACTATATTAGCCTCGTGTAAGCAGAAAGCGGATGAATCAGTTTCTGATTTTTTCTCTCGCTTCGAGGAAGCGTTCCATGATTACAGTGGTCAATTATTGACAGAAGATACTGGCAGGCATCTATTCGTTGATAAGTATGTAGCTAATCTCCTACCGGAGATTGCGAAACGATTAAAAGCGAGTGAAAGTTCATGGACCACAGCAACCCCTGCTTCTTTATTGACTATGGCTCAATATTATGAAAGACAGGAATTGGAGGCGAAAGAAAGTAGTGAAAAGAAGGCGAAGGAATTGAAGACGAAGGTAATGTTAGCTCAGGTTCAGGCTACGAGAGGGACCAATAGAGGAGGGCGAGGATCATACAGTAATGCTCCTCCCCCTCGTTCTGACATTTCTGTGAATCAATGTGCATACTGCAAACAGTTTGGGCATTGGATTGCAGACTGTCCGGTGTTTCAAGAGCAGCGTAATTTGAGGGGACGAGGAAGTGGGAGATCTAGGAATTATTATGGAGGGTCAAGAGGAGGTTATGGCACGAATGATCGAGGAGGTTATGGCATGAATGACCGTGGAGGATATGGAGCAAGGGGTCGTGGTCAGTCAGATTATAATACGTTTGATAACCGCAATCAATATCAGATAAATGAGGGTGATCCTGCTGAACCACGGGATGAGCATTACGCATAGGATTGCGTAGGATGGGGTGTGGAATCGGTTGAGGTACCAGTTGATCAGAGGGGTCCATACATAGAAGCACATGTTTTGGGTTCTACTGATCAATTTCTGGTCGATACAGGAGCTACTCGTAGCGCTTTGTCCAAACACTTGGTTCCAAGGGCTCCCCTGTCTGGCGAGGTAATTACAGCAATAGGGTTCGATGGAACACCTACTTCTAGCCCACTGTCTCAACCTGTTGCATTTCATGTTGATAAATTTGCTGCCCCTTGTCCCTTTTTGTTGTCCCCAAATACACCCGATAATATTATTGGACTCGATATGTTAAAACACTTTCGAGCTACTATTCGCTGTGCCCCAGAAGGAGTGCGAGTTGTGCTGAATGAGAATTACCCAGACTTTGAGCGAGTGTGTTTTCTCCATGAATCTGAAGTATTGGCCTCCTTACCAAATACGTTATGGGCCACTTCTGACACGGATGTGGGGCAGATGTTAATCCCTCCAGTACGAATTACTGTAAAGGAGGGAGTATCTTTACCACGTGTCCCACAATATAAGATTTCTAGAGAAGGTGAACTTGCTTTGATACACATTGTAAATGATTTGATTTCTGCAGGAGTAGTTGAGGAAGTTCCCTACAATGTCTGCAATAGCCCAATTTTACCGATTCTTAAAAGAGATACAGATGCTAAGGTTTACCGTTTCATTATTGATTTGAGGGAAATAAACAAGATAGTAGTGCCTCAGTACCCAGTGGTGTCTGACATCACCACGTTGCTTACGTTGGTTCCATCGACGGCAACTACTTTTACAGTTATCGATTTGAAGAATGCCTTCTTTTCGATCCCTGTACATCCTGACAGTCGATATCTATTCGGCTTTACATTAAATAATAAATCGTACAGATTCTGTCGAATTCCTCAAGGCTATACTGAAAGTCCTAGCATTTATAGTCAAGCATTAAAAAGACAGCTTGATTCTTTTGACTTACAAGAGGGAGTGGTTCTCATTCAATATGTAGACGATATCTTACTTGCTGCAGACACGCCAGAACAATGTGAGAAGAGCACCTTTGCTTTGCTTTCCTTCCTGGCCAAACATAATCATAAAGTTTCGAAGAAAAAGCTGCAATATTGTAGACCAAAGGTGACCTACCTCGGTCATCTTTTGTCTAAGGAGGGCCGTGCATTGACACCAGATCGAATTCAAGCAATCCTAGATACTCCAGTCCCTCGCACTCAGAAGGATGTTCGCGCCTTTATAGGTCTGACGTCTTTTTGTAGGCAATGGATACTGGGTTTTTCACATGTCGTTAAACCATTGTTAGCATTGTTGTCTAAAGATACACCGATTCCCATTGAATGGACGGATGAATGTCAGAATGCTTTTGAGCAATTGAGACAAGCTCTTTGTTCTGCACCAGTGTTAGGTACACCTGATTACATGAAGATTTTTACATTATATGTACACGAGAAGGATGGGTGCGCATTGTCAATGTTAGTGCAGACACACGGAGACAAGCAGAGGCCTTGTGCATACTTCTCGGCGGTACTCGACCCTGTGGCTCGAGGGTTGCCTGGATGTTTTCGAGCAGTTGCAGCAACAGCAGTTGCGATACGACAAAGTGAGGGAATAGTTTTGTCACACAAATTGTTGGTGCTAGTTCCCCATGCGGTAGATGCGTTACTAAATCAAACGAAAACACAGCATCTAACCAGTGCCCGTCTGACAGGATATGAGCTAACGTTGTTGGCGCCGCACATCACACTAAAACGATGTGCAGCACTAAATCCTGCTACTTTACTGCCGGATCCTGTTGCTGAGACCCAGAAGGAAGAACAACATGATTGTGTTTTTCTGACTGAGGAACAGACAAAGGGTCGTATCGATTTACAGGATACGCCATTTCCAGATGTGGATGGGGAACTGTGGGTTGATGGGTCGTGTGTGAGGCTACCAGATGGTACGACTTCCGCAGCTTATGCGATCACGATACTTAAGACTGTGGTAGAAGCAGCACGGATACCCCAAAAATCGGCTCAAGCGGCTGAGTTGATAGCCTTAACGAAGGCATGTGAGTTAAGTGCTGGGTTATGTGTGAACATTTACACGGATAGTCGTTACGCTTTTGGAGTAGTGCATGATTTTGGCCTACTTTGGAAGGAACGAGGATTCCTGACTTCACACTGAGTACACATCATGCATGGAGAGTTGGTACGCGATCTCCTGAATGCACTGTTATGCCCAAAGAAAGTTGCAATAGTCAAGTGCAGTGCACATAAAAAGGTGACGGACAAAATAGGACAGGGCAATGCTTTTGCTGATCGCATTGCGAGAGAGACCGCTATGCTGCAAAATAATTTCCCCATGTATGTGGTGAAGTCACAAGCTGAGCGGTGGCATGATGCTAGAGAAGAAATACTCGATATACAGAAGTCAGCATCAGAGGCAGAACTTGTGAAATGGGCCACCGAGGGAGTATTGGATGATGAGAGTTGCTGGCGTAGTAAAGATATGGAGAGATGGAAACTACCCATGGCCTATTTACAAACAATGGTGCAAATGACACATGGACTGGCACACATTGGAGCTCTCGCAATTACTAAATTGCTTACACGAGTTTGGGAAAATGCTGACATTGCTAGCACGGCTAAGAGAGTAGTGCAGACCTGTCTGATATGTTTGCAGCACAATCCTGGACAAGGGACTTATACTCCTAAAGGTGGGTTTGTTCCACCTACTGCACCATTCGAAGTACTACAAATGGATTACATCCAGCTGGAACGCTGTAATAATCTCAAGTATGTTCTAGTAGTGGTGTGTGCCTTCAGCAAATGGATTGAGGCTTACCCTACGAAAGACAATACAGCGTTGACAACAGCTAAGGTGTTACTGAAGGAGTACTTCCCGCGCTACGGTGTTTGTAAACTTATGTGGAGTGATAATGGCCCTCATTTCATTGGAAAAGTAGTGGAATATGTCCTGAAAGGATTGGGAATCAAACAACGATTCCATGCTGTCTTTCATCCGCAATCAGCAGGTTTAGTAGAACGATACAATGCAACTCTGAAGCTGAAGCTAGCAAAGATAGTGGCATCTACATCTCTGAAATGGCCGGACGCTTTGCCTCTGGCATTGCTGTCCATTCGATCAGTGCCACATTCTCGATCTGGCCTCACACCCTATGAAGTAGTGTTTGGAAGGCCTATGAATATCTGGGGAGTTCCAAAACCTCGTTTGATACATGATATGCCTTGTATAATGATGAACGATTATCTGGCACGATTAACAAATGATTTGCTTTCTATTCATCAACAGGTTCGAGAGGCGCTCCCTGATAACTCCGCTGGTGAGGCTCACGATCTCCGTCCTGGGGACCACGTGATGGTCAAAATCTTTGAGCGATCCAGCAGTTTGGAACCGAGATGGCATGGCCCTGAGCAAGTGCTGCTGGCTACGCGAACTGCTGTGAGAGTCACCAATAAGAAGCGGTGGATTCATTCAACGCACTGCCGACGTGTCTCTCCGGATCTGGTGAGCCCTGTGGTGCTATCCGACTACAGAAAGATTTTGGATACAGAAAAGAACCCAGCTGTCACGCCTGATGAATTGGAGGGAGCCTTCCCGGACCACGTTGTTTCGGATAAAGTGAAGTACAATCTACGACCCAGGAAATAAGATTCCTTTTGTGTTTTTGAAACTGGTTGGTAACCGCTCTGAGGTTTGTGAAACGGAAGCCGGGAATATCAAGGGGGGGGGATCAGTTCTGCCCAGTGTAGCGACACCCGTCTTGAATCCCGGAGAACAAATCAACGGCAGCCTCGGTTCAGAACCATCGTTTTATTGTTTTTTTCTCGCTTAGTGTTGCTTTTTGAAGAGTATTGTTTTATGAACTATGGCATCTCCTTCGACACGAAAAGGGAGAATTCTTGGTGCTGTTTTGTTTGTCTTGAC
Organism: Lissotriton helveticus; assembly: GCF_964261635.1. NCBI lineage: Eukaryota > Metazoa > Chordata > Amphibia > Caudata > Salamandridae > Lissotriton > Lissotriton helveticus. The sequence goes on along the minus strand of NC_136067.1, from coordinate 31,784,375 downwards.
CGTAGTGGTGATCGCAGTATTAGCTTGGACTATAGAACTGTTGTTTCCTGCACGAGAACATTTACTGCCCACCACTCCAAGTCCGTCTGAGCATTTTCATTTCACTCTGCCTTTTCACGAAGAAAGACATAGGCAGACTTATTTGAATAACAGTTTTATTAAGATTCTGCATCATACTCATAACATGACCAACACGTCCAATTGTTGGGTATGTGGAATGTTGCCCGGACACCAGAAGAAGGGAGGAACACCACTCATTCCTCTCCCGTTTTCTCATAATGGTTCTTGTCATGCTTGGTACACTCTTCTTTTTACTTTGCGATGGCCAACGAAAGGTGGATTACTTTTTCGGTTGAATAAAATATGCTATAACGATAAAGATGGCTATCCACACGCTGAAGGAACTAAATTTGAATGGGAAGAATATCGTCCGGACAATGTTTCTACACCTCGTGTGTATACGAATCAAAGATTTATAAATGTTACGAACATGCATATAATAACCGTCATCGATACAAAAGCAGATTTGTGTATTAGAAATAAAGGTACAATCCCCGTAGGTCGCAGTGAATGTAATATTACACTTACCTTTGATACACCAACTGGAATTGCATTTGTAGCTTCGCATAACACATATTTCATTTGTGGAAATAAGGGATACCATCGTCTACCATTGGGTTGGTTAGGAACGTGTTATGTAGCATTTGTATTACCACCTGTGTTTATCGCTCCTCCCATGTATCACAATGATTATGTTTTGTACCATGATTTCATATTGAATAGAGTGAAACGATCAATAGACCTTGATGAAATAGACCAGACTGATACCACTTTACAACAATATGTAGATTTCAATTTGGGGTTATTTTCATTCGTAGGAGCTGCATTAAATAGTAGAAAGATAAGGCGGCTTACACGTGTGGTGGAAGCCGTTGCCAACGAAACTGCTTCTGCTTTAGGGAACATTACTGAGGAATTGCAAATTACCAGAATTGTAGCGCTCCAGAATAGAATGGTTCTAGATGTGATACTAGCTGATAGAGGTGGAGCATGCCGCGTCATCGGAAGTAGTTGTTGCGTGTACGTACCAGATAACTCACCTTCTGTATATGATTCGATTACAAAATTACACAAGATAGCTGCTGAGATCCACCCAGAGAATGGAACATGGACCTTTTCTGGTTGGTTCTGGACCCTGCTTAGTACTTGGGGCTGGAAATTGTTAACGATTCTCTGTGTTTTTCTTGGAGTACTATTTTTCCTTTGTCTATGTATTCAATGTGGCCCTACATTATGTTCCATATGTATCACAGCCTGCATTCCGTCCAAACGAACTAATGTCAAGCAAGAGAAACTGAGCAATGATGAAGTATTGAAAATTATGGCTATTAACATTGAGGATGAACGTTCTGACTATGTCCACTATGAGGTAGCTTTTGCTAAACGCTAAAAGGGCCGTCTGTCGTGTTTTGGCAGCTCCTGAGTTAGCGTTTAGCACAGCTACACGGTCTTTTCTGTTAACTTGACCAAAACGAACGGGGGCCATTTTGAATCCCTCTGACTCCCGTTTCAATGAACACGCTGCCTCGTGGTCAGTGTGCCCTTTTGTCCTTTCTCGATACCCATGGTCACTAGTCTGCTCGGCAACAGGCTATTTTTAGTACTGGTCAAGCGCACATGCGCATTACGCACCAATTGGTCACTCTTCAGGAATGCTCATGCTAACTGACCAGTGCTGTTGAAACTCCTCCCACATGTTGGCTGTGTTCCAAAAATGACCTTATATGTACCTAAAATGTGTAACTTGTAACCGCCTATCTTTTTATTGCTATTAAACTATATAAAAGAGGTCGCGCACCGATGTTCGGTGTGCTACTTCTTACATTACCGAAGGGTGCTGTAGGAATGTATCACCACCCCATGGGGTCTTAATAAAATTGTCTTTTACCTTTTCCAGTGTCCGTGCCAACTTCTATACTAAGGTGTTCGAGAGTTTAGCAGAGTATGTAGGCCTGATTTGAACCCAACACCACAATGCTGGCACCAGAACAGGGTGGGATTGGGATTCCAGACTTGGCAACGTACTTTCAAGCATCCCAGCTACGCTTCCTAGTGGAATGAGTTAGGTGGGAATCTGGGAAACATTGGTTGTTTCAAGACCAAGCAGTTGCTGGACGGACCCTGCAGGAAATCCCCTTTATGCGACGGGAACACAGGCCTCCCAATCTTTACGCGTCCTTTATCACACGAGTACCTCTAGAGATCTGGGATCGAGTGGGGATTAGCCAAGAACTCACCACCCTCCCTTCCCCCCTTACCCCCATCATCGGGAACCCAGACTTCCACCCGGGGATGGACGAGATAGCATTTGCGGGCTGGAAGCCTGCAGGTTGTCGCGCGCTCCACCATGTCTATGGCCCGGAGGGAATAGTTCCCTTTCAACAATTTCGTCAGGAATTCGGCCTACCGGAAACCGAGAGGTTTCGTTACTTACATGTCCGGCACTGGGCTCTCAACACTGCAGTGAGGTCCTCGGCGGACAGACGCTTGACAAACTTCGAGTATTGGCTGATTACCCGCACTAATGATAAACAACTGATTTCAGACCTCTATAAAATGCTCATGCACAAACACAGATACACCTACAACGCGGGCACGGTGCGCTGTGAGCGGGAGCTGGGGAGAACCTTAACTCACAGGGAGTGGGAGGGAGTCTACTATAGAGCGCGTCACTCGGCCTACCATATAGGCCTTACAGACACCCTCACGAAGGTTGTATCCTACTGGTACTACACCCCGAGCGCCTGTATGAAATGGATAGCAGACAGGACCCCTTGTGCTGGCGTGGCTGTGGACAGGTGGGCACATTGGTACACGTACTCTGGGACTGTCAATTTTTACAAGACTATTGGAGCCAGATCTTAGCGAACGTAGACAGGCATTTCGAAACAGACATTCCCCGCTTTCCCGCCTATGTACTCCTGGGGCTGCCTAATGCACTGACCTACCCATTAAGATCACGGAGGGGTCGCCTGATAGCGATCGCGTTGGGGTCGGCGGTACAGAATATAGTGGCACACTGGCGATCAAAACACATCCCTACTTACCAGGGCTGGCTTTACCGCCTCTGGTTGGTTCTGGGCATGGAGAAACTATCGCTGTCTAGGGCGGGGAGGGGGCACGCTATGCCGAGCTATGGACACCTTTCCTATCCTTGCTGGCTTCTGAGTTTACGGAGGTGACTTGTCCTAAGTTTCTCCGACTGTTGAGGTTGACGGACACCGACACAGACAAGAGGGAGACCCCTCCGACACTGAAGGTTGCAAGGGACCAGTAGCGAGAGTAAATGGGAACCATGGACCAGGGGGGTGGGATTGGGGGGGCGGGGAGGTGTTACAAAGGGGGAGGGGTTGTTGAGTGCTGGGCAGGGTCGCGATTGTTTGGGGGGGCCTTTTTTCCCTTTGATGTTTGAGGGCGTCCGGGGAATGATGTCACTGGGCGGCCGCTAGGCCGTTGGGCAAAAGGAAGGTGCTCGAAGAGTGATGATGGGACATAAGATTACTTAGCTCTGACACCAGGTCTACCTGTCTCCAACTGGCAGGGACGCAATGGAGTCCGGGGCATGCTTTTTAGCCTCACTGTGTTTAAGACGCGGCTGGCCCAGGTTGGGTTGTAGGCGGCTTGCTGTGTATAAGATTGCTTCCTCCTGGCATGGTCTGTGGCGTGTACCTTCCTTAACATCGCTTGGTGGGTCGGTCCTCGGACCTATGTGTGACCCTTCTATGGCATTACTGTTAGCTGACTTTTGTACAATCAATAAAAACATTTAATCCTAAAGACAGAGGCACTTTTGGTAAGGGAACCTGTATATCCAAGAACTGTCTCGCCTTGCATCCCCCGATCAGACTGCACCTGGCAGGAGAGGGTTCTGGGATTTCTTCCCCATTGAGTGGAAATCTCCACAGATTTTTCTTATTTTAAATTTTTTTATTTTATAGAGTTTTATAGCGCAAACTTGACCCAAATCGGGTTTCAGAGCGCCTTACATAGCACCAGTTGCATTACATGAGGAAACATGTATTTTTGTTAGACACTGGGAGATTAAGTGATGTGCCCAGAATCACAGGATGTTCAGCGTCATTGCCGAGACTCGAACCCAGTTCCCTAGATTCGAGGTCAACCGCCCTAGCTGTTAGGCCAACTCCTCTCCCCATCATTGAACACGGGTACTGCCTCAAGCTCATCTCAACCCCACCAAACACACCACCACACTCAGAACACCTGACATTCCTGCAAGAGGAGGCTCAGGTGCTGTTACCCAAATAAGCCATAGAGCCAGTTCCATGAAAACACCAGGGGCCGGATGTAGGTAATTCCGATTTACCGACTCTTAAATACCGAATCGGTATGATTCGGTATTTAAGAGTCGGTAAATCGGAAGCAGGCAGATGTAGGTAATAAATTACCGATTATGTACGATTCGGTAAAATCGCTATTTCCGATTGATTCCTATGGGCCTTGAAGCCCATAGGAATCAATGGGAAATACCGAATCGGCATTTACCGATTCGGTAAATACCGAATCCTGCAAGGGTGCAGGGGGTGTCACTTTGACACCCTCTAGCACCCCAAGTACAGGCTTGTGTGACATATGGCACACATACATGCCCTAAGGGCATGTCTGTGTGTCACATGGCACAAGTGTACATGCACAGATGTGCATGTACACCTGAATTCGGTATTTTACCACCCAATTGTATTGGGTGATAAAATACCGAATTCTGAAGGCCTTTAGCACTGTAAACAGTGCTACCTACATCTGGGATTTACCGAATTGGTAAAATTACCGATTCGGTATTTTACAGAATCGGTAAATTTACCAATTCGGTAAATTTACTGATTCTATAAAATAATGGCCCCTACATCTCAATCACCAAATACCAGTCGGTAACGGCCGAATTCGGCCGTTACCGACCGGTATTTGGTGACCTACAACGGGCCCCATGTGTCTGAGGATTGCTTTTGGGCAGGAAGGTGCAATTTCCTGCACACAAACCATCCGGCCTACAGGGCAGGCACCCTTGCGCCATGGTGCACGATTGCCTGCATTAGCGCTAGTCAGCAGTTTGTGTGCCAGCACAGGCAGAGAGCGGGAATGCACCGTAAAAGGATAAACATGGTGGATTCCTTCCCTCTCGCACAGCGTAGCGTGGCACGGTCGTTTGCTGTATCGCGTTGCATGAATATTTGTTAAATATGCTCCAGTGTTTAGTGGTGGTAGCTGCTCACTTCACGAGGGGAGAAACTCATGTTTTCCTCCACCTAGATGACTTCTTAATCAAGAGCACAAGCTAGGGTGACCAACCGTCCGTAAAGTTCAAAGACTGCCCGTAATTTGGGCCTCTTGTCCGTGAAGAATTCCTTCACCGACGCCTTTTGTCCATAAATTCGGACTTTAGAGCGAGCTGCCCCCTTCTGCAGCCTGAGAGTCCTGTAACTCTCACTGCAGGGGCCAGCTCGCGCTCCTACTGTGATCCGTGGCCTGCAGCAGCCCCCTGGGACAGACTGCTGTCGGCCCATTATCATTCTTTTATTTCGGCCTAATTATAACATACAGAAAAGGCCTGGGCAGTAAATTCTGTTCCGTTTGCGTAATTTGGGTAATTGCGCGTTCCGCGGAGAAAGCTAAATTGCCCAAAATTCTGCATTCCGCGACTTCGCAACATTTTTTGCTTGTTCGCATTCACAAAATGTGTGTTCGCGAGATATTTCCCCCCGAGCACACAAACAGCGATTGCGAACAGTAAAAAAGCTTCGCGAACAAGCAATTCCGCGTGTTTGTGGAGATTTTTTTACAGTTTCGCGGAGATTTGCGTAACGCGATTACGCAAATTACACCCACCCCTAATACAGAATAATAATGGGCCTCTCTGCACAGTGACCGCATTTGCTGGGCCTCCTCCTGCCAGAGCCCAGGGCATGGCAAACTGCTTTTGTTTATGGGCTCCTGTCATCTCACCGGGGGCCAAGCTCTCGCGGGGTGGAGGTTTCATTTTGGCACATGTTACCCCGGTGCATCCAATATGCAAACACGGATATTTAAGTTACACTCCGGCACACAACAGATGCAGTGCAAGGTTCTCTCAACCTAGTATAAACTTATTTTTACTTGTGCTTGTGTTGGTTGTCTATTTACTTATGTAATATTGCACGACCTCCTCTGATGTGTAAAATGTACCTTTCGTCCCGAATTTTTGTCCTGAATAATGACCTTCTGACCTGAATTTTTGTCCTGAATTCTGACCTTCTGACCTGAATTTTTGTCCTGAATTCTGACCTTCTGACCTGAATTTTTGTCCTGAATTCTGACCTTCTGTCCTGAATTTTTGTCCTGAATTCTGGCCTTCTGTCCAGAATTTTTGTCCTGAATCTTGACCCTTTGTCCTGAATTTTTACACTCACTGTCCTGAATTTGCACCCGTGCCAGTTGGTCACCCTAGTTCAAGCAGACAGTCATGTCTAGCCCACAACCAGGCCACAATTTCCTGCCTAGGTTTCACAGTAAATGCCGCAAAATCATACTTGGAACTTCCCCAAGACCAACCCTTCCTAGGGTCAGTCCTACAGTTGCGGGCAAAGAGTTCCTGGTGCCCATAGGATACAAGTATTCCACCAGCTTCTACCTTGTTTCCCGCTATTCCATCCACTTCTAGTTCACACAGTTATGTGCCTTCTTGGAACGATGGCCTCATGCATTGCCATAGTGCCCACACCAGACTTCATTTTCCCCACCCCTTCAGGGCTGCCATTTAAACCAGTGGCCACAAGCGGAGGGTCAGTAGGAGGAACTAGTGTTGATAACAGGCCCACACCCATTGCTCTCTCGCAATGATGTGAAAGAGCACCGATCTGTCGCGGGGCAGGCCCTTTGCAGACCCAGTTCCACAGCTAATCATCACCAGAAATGCATCTCTAGTTGGCTGCGGAGCACACTTCAAAGCCATCACAGTCCAGGGTCTGTGGCCACCTCATCACAAGAACGTGTGCTAAACATCACCAAAAAATGCTAATGCACCTTTACACATCACAGCCTATCGCAGGAAAATAACCCTGTGTTAACGTGGAATTCACAACAAGGGGGTAGCATGCGATAGTCTGCCGAAATTGCGGCCAAAGTCCGTGACAGAACCACCTCGACAGAGATGAAAACACAAACCTCAACGCGAAAAACCTGTGATGGGCCAAAGCGCGATGAGGAAACCAGAGATAAGTAGAGCGAGGCCTGCAACACACACAGGCCAGGTGGAAAAAAATCACTATAAAAGTAGAAAAAACACTCAAACACAAACTGACCAACACCCAAGCACCATGGAGGCAGTCAGAGCAGGCGCAGAGGAGGAGCACAACCCCACAAGCACCCATGGCGACCAGCCTGGGACAACTGTGCGTTACCTCCATCGTGTCATTGGGCACCAAAAATGGAATATGGCAGGAAATCGTGGACAAGGTGAATGCCATCGGAGAGCACAAGAAGTCAATGGACGAGGTCAAGAGGCGGTGGATAGACATCAAGCGAAAGACCAAGGAGAAACTCGCAGCCAACCAGAAGGCAGAAATGCAGACTGGAGGTGGGAGGTGCGAGCCCAGCGCCACAGCTCGTGCTGGATGACATGGAGTAGCTGGTGTTGACAGTCAATAGTTTGGAGACTGTGGCCGGAGTCGGGGGACCTGATGTTGAAAATGGCAATGTATATGCACATAAGCGGCGTTCATTTGTGTTCACTGTACCCCTTGTTGTAAGAAGAACGGATATCGCTAAACACTGACTGTGTTATCCCGCCAGCATAGACCCATGCACGCACGTACACGACAGCCATTTTAGGCACCATGGCCTCTCTGCCCGTTTGTTCCCGGCACCCCTCCCCGCGCGCACTGCTCATGCATCGGCCATAAGACCCTCTCCCTCTGCGTGACCCTGACCTAGAAGTAACCCTCCTGCTTGACCCACACCCCCCATTTCCTCCCAAGAACACCCTTCCCCTCAGCTGACGACCCCCCCCCAGCTGCACTTGGCCTTTTCGACCCGGTCCCAAGTCCTAAGACCAAGCCTCGTGGATGTACACCCCCCTTTTTCCTGCCCAGCATAACAACACCGTGATACACCAGCCGAAGTGCCCGATCTTATCGCCTGCCCAACCTTTGATTTGATCATCCCCTCCTGCCCTCGTGTCCTATAGGAATGTCCGGCTGAGAGATCACAATCTCTTGTTACATTCAGGAGGGGAGGATGACATCTGAGCGACTGGTATGGGAATAGGCCTGAAGCTGGGATTCCAAGCATGCTTTCTCCTATTTTCAAAGCGTCTTTATTGCAATAAGGAATGTTTGTGCATCATAAACATGTGTATAAAAGACGAAGCCTCAGAGAAACTTGCCAGAGCACCTCCTGAAGACACTATGCGAGTGTCCGAAATGACAGGCTCTCCTCATGAGAAATAAAGCTCTGTTCTTGTTTTCCTACTTCCAGCGCTCGTCTCTTTATTTGGTAATTGTTCAAGATGGGAACTAAGAGGCGTCCTGCGCCAGCAGCCTGGGCATCAGGTGCGTTATGGGCTGACTTTTCCACAATTGGCGCCCAACGTGGGGCCCATCAGCGACATAAGGTCCGGTAAGAGAGGTCCAGACGATGGGGTGAACATCTAAATGATTGGAGTATACCTGCCTTGAGAGGGCCCTTGTCCGGCTGCCGATTGAATGAACTTCACAGATTCCGAACGGACCTCTCTCAAGTGACCTACTGTCCTGACTGGAATCCCACAGGAATGCTGCGGTAAAAACATGGAGAAAGAGAACGATTGGGCGCTGGAAAAGGGAAGGCGAAGAATTGCCCACACGGTCCGGTCCGGGTAAGGTTAAGTAGGACGTCTTTACGTCCGATTGGTAGGATAGCTTTATCCATCTGATTGATTGATTGATTGTACTTGAAGTATTGGTTCTCTTTGAGACATTTTCTATTTGCAAACAGCGATGAATAGGAACGTTCCACTCTCTTTGCAAATAGTTAAGGATAGGTAATGCAGACGTTTGTCCCCCATTGTAATCCGTCATGCCTATCTTTCTCCCCACTGATTGTTTGTTATCGATTTTTATCGATTATTGCTCTTTGAGATATTCCCTGTCTACAAACAGGGAAGAATAGAAATATTCTGCCCCCTTTGCAGATAGTGAAGGATAGGTAATGCAGATTTTTGTCCCCGTTGTAATCCGTCATGCCTGTTTTTCTCCCCACTGATTGATTGATTGTCTGGACATTTATTGTTCAAGGAATAGTTCTTTTGAGGTATTCTCTGTTTGCAAATAACGTGGAATAGAAATATTCTGTCTAATCTTTGCAAGTAGTGAAGGGTAGGTAATGTGGACCTTTGTCCCCCGTTGTAATCTCTCGTGCCTATCTACTCCCCACTGATTGGTAAACTAGTTCCACCCGGACCATTTATTAGAGGTAGGTCATCTGGCTCGACCGGAGGGCACCCCTAATAAAAAGGACATATGCAACAATAACGAAGTAATTACCGTATCCTGTTAACAGAAACTTTATCATGAAACACGCTAGGAAAAAAAAAAAAAAAGGGAAGAAAGAAATAAGAAAGCAAAATCAGTAGGCCACTGATGAGTTTTTTTTGATTTCACTACAAATAGGAAAAACGTTAGAAATAGCTCACGATAAAACACATGATTTCGCTAGAGAATAAGAAACGTTAGAAATAAGCCTGTAATAAGAAACATGAAAATGGTGAGAGAAGCCAAGCTTGACATCACGACAGCCACGAGGCAACTAGGCTTCGCCACCCCTCACTGCTCTAAACATGTCTGTCCCACCGCCTGCCACGCCCCAATAACGGTAACATGAGAAAGATACAAGTCAGCAGATACCTACCCCCATTCTGGAAACTCCCGAAGTGCAACAGGTCCGCGGCTACGCCCATCCGGAAGACGAGATCTTCGGCACGTGTAGGGCGGGTCCTGCTGCCAGCCGTCGGCCGGAGGTCGTCGCGTAAGGTGGGCCAGAAGAGGAGCAGAGGCCAACGGGATCCGGGCGTCCCCTCTTCTTTCTTCAATAATGGCTGCGACAACACGGGGGGGATGTCTTGCTCATGCCACCGACCCCCCCCTCGCATCTCCTGGTCCAGCCACGGCTTGATAGAAGCTCCCCGTTCGGCCCTGAAGCGGCGCCTTGCAGGCCAACGGGGGGGGGGGGGATGTCTTGCCTATGCCTCCGACCCCCCCCCCTCTCATCGCCTGGTCCGGCCATCATGAATATTAGCGCCGAGAAAAATGGCGTGGGGTGCGCTGGGAGGGAGAGGCGGCGCGAATGAGCCTCTCCCACCTCCCCAGGTGGAGGCCCCCAGCGGCACCCCCAACGCTCCACTCACCCGACGAGAGTTCGTCCACTCGTAAAATGGTGGTCGACCCTGCTGGAGCGGGCCCGGCGTGAAGAGATGGCCCGGTTGCTTGTTGATTAAGAAATAAGTCCCACAATCAGAAGTGTTCTCCTCGACTTTGAAGATTCTATAAAAGCCACGGGGGCCCCGACCCCCGCAGACACCCCCGATGGGGAATGACTGCCATGATTGCCCGCGGAACGATGAAAATGTAGCCGCGAGACGTCGGCGCTCCCATGCTGGCGCCAGCCTCAGTTTGAATGACTAAAATCCTGCAGACTACAGTTCGGATCAGTTCCGGTGAAAACCCAGTATGACCCGGTAGAAAAAAATTGTTGCCTCCCTCCCCCTTTGACTGATGGTTCATACCGCCGATCCTTTCTGTTGCCCTTTAACGGAACTTTTGGACTGCCGAAAGAGGCTCTAGGCCAACCACGAGTTGGTGGAGATTTTGACTATTGCCTAGATCTGCCTGGCTGCTCCCAAAATGGCGCTGGTACAAATGAAACTTTCAACTCCTTGTTGTACCCCGACTTCTCAGCCTTGGTGTCATGAAATATGTATGCAGTTTTTTGAAACACAATGAATTGATATGGGATGGGTACTGATTATGTGTTCGGACAATGAATTGAAGTGAGATGGGTACTGATTGAACATTCGGACAATGAATTGTTGTTAAGTTTGGCGCATCATGATTATTGAAAGGTCGAATTTCAACACTTATGATACTCGCTCACACTGGAGTTTCGATATGATTTTATTGCACTTGTCGCACTTTTTATTATGAAATTAACGACCACCGACTCCATTAGGTTTTCCACTAATAAGTATCCCCACATGTACAGTTCTGGCCGGCCCACAGGGTTGTAGGCCCGTATTTATGCACCGACATTTTTATTAAAGATTTTTGGAAAAAGCAAACGTAGTTGTCACGCGTAAATTGGTAAGTTTTGAATAAATGACAACTATTTCCGATATAACTAAATTACAGGTGAAATGGCTCAGCTCGATTAGTTAAGGGTTAAAAAGTATAGTACGCAGAAATATTGCAAATATGAACGGTCCAGGTTTTTGTTGTATGTGTTTTGCATTTTTGTACAGCCTAAAGCAACCGCTAAAGATCCTGGTATTTAGCCTATATTTTATATGCTACCTGTATCAGGAAAGTTGTTTTAAAATGCCCCTAAGTCGCCCCGAAGGAGAGCCACCTGACCCCCCTGCGCACGATCCGTAATACCACACTTGGGCGACCTATGCTATCCACAGGCTTCCGATAATCATCTCTCCCACACTAAATGGTCCACCTGGGCTTAAACGCCAAGTTGGCAGGGACTGCGTCCAGTGGAGATAGCCCGAGTATGTAGTAAGTAAAAGCCTTTTCGAGTTTATGCGCGCTGATGTGTTTTTAAAATGCTGCCCCCGCCCCCCTTCTTTTTCCCTCTTTCTGCAGGTCACATCGGAACGTCGACTAAAGTACGAAAAGGAAAATGGTGATCTAGCGGACGAAGATGGGAAAAAGGGGTTCGATTATGGTACCTACACACGACGAGCGAACAATGGCTATTTCTCTCCCTGAACTTAGCGCTTGGGAGGACAGCCTGAAGCGGAAACTACAAAATATGACTTTGCTTGGCACCCCGAATAATACAACCAGGAATGACGAGCACTAATGAATAAATTCCTACGTTTAACTAAATAGGGAAAGTTTAAGGAATATTCCGAGGTGAGGTTTACCCAAGTACCCTCCGTTCGGAGGACTAGGAATGTTGCCAGTGTTTAAAATCTACTACCTCCTTTCGCACCCTCATAGACATGAAACTCAAAGCTGCCCCATTGTTCTCACAACTGACACCCACTGTTGCCTCAGCCTGGAAACACCCTAGCCCGACCAGGTTAGTTCTTGACCAATTGCCAAAGGCGTAAGTGTGTGCAACCAAAGCCACCAGTGAAGGCAGCCGACGATAAAAGAGAAGGAAAAGGGTAAAAAGAGCTTAGGATGCTAAGGATGCGCAGCATACAGGAAGAGATCATTTTGGCCAATAACTGTTCTAAGTTTTGTCTTGGATTTTTTGTATATAATACATGTACTGTCTCCCCCGTCTGAGTTTGTGTGCACGTAATGTATGGGTCTACGTCGTCCCTCTGCCTGTGTTTCCGTATTACTTGACCCCTGCTGTTCTGTGTTGTGTGCGCACTGAATGGCCCATTATTGTACACGTTTTTCTCTCTCTCTCTCTCTCTCTCTCTCTCTCTCCCTCTCTCTCCATGTCATACGTGTACCGAATGGTTCGTTTAGAGTGCGGTCTCTCTCTCTCTCTCTCTCTTTCTCTCTCTCTCTCTCTCTCTCTCTCTTTCTCTCTCTCTCTCTCTCTCTGAGGATCCCCCTGTTCCCTCCTCCCTTGTATGGTAACGTTGTGCCCCACCGGCACAAACCTAATTGGGTCTCTTCGAACACAAAGGTGTTCGGCAAAATTGACAGAAACTAAAACGATTGTAACTTGCCATATTACTACCTCTCCTTTCTGCAAAACGATAGAACCCGAGTTGGTAATGAAAGAAAGGACAGGTAAGACGACTGATGTCCCCTAATCTGGCCTTTTTATAGGGGGACTATAACGTCAATGGTCTTCTGTTTTTCAGTTCGTTAGAAATGCAATCCCCAATGCCCAGATTGCCTTACCCCTCTGCACTTAAGTGCGGATGTCCAAAGCGTCCTCGCTTCTCCCGATTGACCCCAGCTCCCTGTCCAAAGTGTCCTTGCTTCCCTCGATTGACCCCAGCTCCCTGTCCAAAGCGTCCTTGTTTCCCTCGATTGACCCCAGCTCCCTGTCCAAAGCATCCTCGCTTCTCCCGATTGACCCCAGCTCCATATCAGCTATCCCCGAAGCGTAATTGATGACCTTGATTAGCCGTCGCTCCCCAAGAAAAGCATGTTTAACCTCTGCCCCCCTCTCATGATGATAACCCCCCTGCTTGCAAGAGTTAGCCGACCCCGAAGGGAAATGTAAGATTGTCAGTACTTGGGTTAAAAAAAGGGGTGAGTCTCTACCTAAGGACTCGATTTCGAGTTTGATAGAATACACTGTCGATGGGAGTCCAATTTCTCTCCACGTACGCCACGAATGAACGCCAAATAGGCTTACGAATACAGTGGAAATGCCCTCCTACATACTCCATAAGTGATGACTTCTGACTGTGACCGATGAACCTATCCCCCACCTACTTAGGATTGGGGACGGAATTGAGATGTATAAATGTCTTCTCCTGCCAGTTTTCTAAAACTTGTTTTGTACCTATTCAAAGATACAATCACCGGAGGAGAGGAGCTGGATGTGACGCACAGCCTGGCCACAGATCATGAAGCACGTGTGACCTCAACCAAAGGTGGAGTTGCAGAACGACGAGACGCGGGACGAGGCACCACTCTCAAACTCGGCAGATAAAGGAATGAAGGGCTGCCTTGAAGCCCTCGATTTGCTGACCCACTCGTGCCTGAAGTCCCCGTCCCTTTTGAGCCCGACTGATGGGCCTGCCTGCTCGTCATCCTTTGCTCCTTTGGTCCCTTGGTGTGTTCAAAGATCTGATCCCACTCCGCCCTCTCTTCCCTCGATTATTCAACAACATCACCCTTTTCGCATAACTTTTGACTCAGAAAAGAAGAGCAGCATTTAGATAGAATAAGGTTTTGCCACGGAAGAAGAAAGACACGCAGGTGCCCAGCATGAGGCACCCCTAAGAAGATCAGTTAGGAAACAGGACTGTGATCTAACAGCAGAGGACTGATCGCACCCTGCAACGCGTAAGGATGAATCCGAGCTGGACCTATAGCTCCACCGCCGGTGCTCAACAGCGCCAACGAAAGAAGACGGACTCTGTTAAAAAGACATTGTGACGAAGACCCCCCTTCCTGAACTTTCTGCCCACCCCTTGACTAATTGCTTGTATCGAACTGAATTCCTCCCTCAACCATTTTGTATTTCTTTCAAAAATGTTTCATCGGTCACTCATGTATTTAGTTTTCCAAAAATCTCTTATAGCACTGACAAGACCCGAAGGTATCAGAGCACTTTTTACTGTATTTTGATGTCACCGGAGAGAAAGTCAGAACCTGATTCTATAATGTGTCGGAACCTTTTTCTTGATTGACCCCGACTAAGTATTATGCCGATCTCTAGACTTGTATGAATAACCCAACAAATGTAAAATCATATGTACCGCATTCCGCCAATCGTATCGACTGTATAGAAATGAACTAGCTTATGTAAAAAAAGCGGCGACTGTTGAAAATGGCAATGTATATGCACATAAGCGGCGTTCATTTGTGTTCACTGTACCCCTTGTTGTAAGAAGAACGGATATCGCTAAACACTGACTGTGTTATCCCGCCAGCATAGACCCATGCACGCACGTACACGACAGCCATTTTAGGCACCATGGCCTCTCTGCCCGTTTGTTCCCGGCACCCCTCCCCGCGCGCACTGCTCATGCATCGGCCATAAGACCCTCTCCCTCTGCGTGACCCTGCCCTAGAAGTAACCCTCCTGCTTGACCCACACCCCCCATTTCCTCCCAAGAACACCCTTCCCCTCAGCTGACGACCCCCCCCCCCAGCTGCACTTGGCCTTTTCGACCCGGTCCCAAGTCCTAAGACCAAGCCTCGTGGATGTACACCCCCCTTTTTCCTGCCCAGCATAACAAAACCGTGATACACCAGCCGAAGTGCCCGATCTTATCGCCTGCCCAACCTTTGATTTGATCATCCCCTCCTGCCCTCGTGTCCTCTAGGAATGTCCGGCTGAGAGATCACAATCTCTTGTTACATTCAGGAGGGGAGGATGACATCTGAGCGACTGGTATGGGAATAGGCCTGAAGCTGGGATTCCAAGCATGCTTTCTCCTATTTTCAAAGCGTCTTTATTGCAATAAGGAATGTTTGTGCATCATAAACATGTGTATAAAAGACGAAGCCTCAGAGAAACTTGCTAGAGCACCTCCTGAAGACACTATGCGAGTGTCCGAAATGACAGGCTCTCCTCATGAGAAATAAAGCTCTGTTCTTGTTTTCCTACTGCCAGCGCCCGTCTCTTTATTTGGTAATTGTTCAAGATGGGAACTAAGAGGCGTCCTGCGCCAGCAGCCTGGGCATCAGGAGAGTTATGGGCTGACTTTTCCACACTGACACTGCTCAACAGGATACAAAACAACTGCAACAGGGTGAGGGACCACCAGGTACTGGGGGGACGGGTGGAGAGGGCCACAATGGCACACGTGCACAATCAAGCAGAGCACGGTGCACACCCACAATGACTCTGGGCCATAGCCCTGATCTACAGACTGTCATAAAGTACAATGCCATGCTGTCTGAATGTCAACATGTACCATGCGGCTACATACATGTGGACAGATTGTAATACACCATCTACCTCTCACATTGCAGGGGCACCGTCAACTCCTCCTGCACAGCAGTCCCAGCCGCTCTTCACTGATGACGAGGGGGACAACCCCAGCATCGACACCCAAGCCCTCCAATACATCATGGACATCATCCGCTACTCATTTAGAAAACAGTCTATAGCTAAGTGAAAGGCAATTTCCATATAGAAGAGCCACAATGAGAGTATGGGATATTATCATCTAACTGTATAAAGACTCACCACCCAGACGGTAAGTTAATTATTCAATTTTATTATTCAAAAAGTGGTATCATATCTGAATATAACATTTTCTTAACCTATATCTCATAAATATTTCTTTGTTCTTGTGAGATAATTAACAATTCATCTGATTAAGCTCTTAAAAACACAAAACATACAGGCAATTACACTAGACAATACAGATGATGGAGGCAATGCGGCGGGGTAGTTCACTACGCGCGTTTTGGCCAAATGGCCTTCCTCAGGTGACCGTCTATAGCACTACAATATTAAAAACAATACGGGTGAGAGTCATGTAAATATGTACAGTGAACACATAGAATACACACAGTTATATACAATAGGCACTAACGAGACAGCAGTTTATGTACAACATACAATAATGATACTACAGTTGGGTATTTAATGATGATTATTTCAATGGTAGGCACAGTTATGTCACAGTTTTTATTCAGTTCATAATAGCCAGGCAAAAATATGGCATTTGAGCAAGCCTATTTCTTGTGCAAATCAATGCAATATTGATAATAATCATACTGCTAAATATAATTGCAAATAATTCTAATTTGCGGGTTGCACATACAGGACATATATGTACAATATCATAGTCATTATTGTTTCAATCCTGTAGGTTTCTGCAACGGCGTTCATTTACATAGTATGGGTTCAAATTGCCCAGGTTAATATGTATAACCCAGATGGACATATACCATGAAACTAGGAGGATGTGAGAAAATCTAATCAATGGGTAAACAACAATCGTATTGCAATGCGCTAAGGATCCAAGATGGTATAAATAATATAATACTTACAAAGCAAAAGAAGAAAATAGGATCCAGGTGGTCCCGTGGGATAGAGAGAGCTCATAATGGCCGCCAGGAAACAGCGCATTTAGGGGCATATTACCAACCAATAGAGATAATTTTTGTCTCTAACTTATTTAGAGACCAAAATTATCGCCGCAAATCGGCGATTTTTATCGCAGATAAACCTTGCTATTACCAAGGTTTATCGCAAATGCGATAAAAAACGGCCGCAATGCATGAATATCGCTGAAAAGTCCGCGATATTCATGCATTACCGAGCTAATGCTCTTAGCCATGTTATCCACCTCCCATTGGATAACATGGCTAAGAACTGCTCAGGGGCAGGTGTTAGCTTTTGGAGATATTCGCGCTTAGCGCGAATATCTCCAAAAGTTGGTAATAGGAGATAGCGATGTTAGCAACTGTTTCCAGTCGCTAACATCTTGGCACGCCCACTTTGCATGTCATTAGTGATAAATATCACTGACATGCAAAGTGGGGCCCAAGATGGTCGCTATCTCCAATTAGCTGTCGCTAACTGGTGTTAGCGACAGCTTGGTAATAGGGAGATAATTTTATCTCCGCTTTCTTGGCTTTTAAAGCCAAAAAAGCGGAGATAAAGCCCCTTGATAATATGCCCCTAACTTTCCTGATAATGCTGAACACATAAAAAATGTATATTTAGCTAGGATAAAGTACACTCGATAGGTAACTAAAACACACTATCTTGTGATGGTTATACATTTATACTAATAGAGATAATAATGTGGGGGTATTTTGCACGGGTAGCGTGTGTCCCCAGAGAGGCACAAATGAACTATGTTAGGCGTAAATACTCCAAAGTGAAACGGAGTGCACTAAAGCATGTGTATACTATCATAGGGTGTGCGCGAAGTGATATCCTTGCTAGAATATCCCGTTCTGAAAACTTACTATTTGTAAAATTGTCGAGGGACGTGACGATTGAGACCACAGCATAAGGTGCTGATGCCACTGGTACCTATAAAAAGAATTAAGGGGCATATTATCAACAAATAGCGATATTTATCGCTAAGTAGGGTTAGAGACAATTTTTTTATCGCTAAGTATCGCTAAGCATCGCCTATTTTTTCGCTTAGGAACCTTGCTATTATCAAGGTTTATCTCCTAAGCGATAAAAATCGGCCGAAATGCATGAATATCGCTGAAAAGTCAGCGATATTCATGCATTACCGAGCTAATGCTCTTAGCCATGTTATCCACCTCCCATTGAATAACATGGCTAAGAACTGCTCAGGGGCAGGTGTTAGCTTTTGGAGATATTCGCGCTTAGCGCGAATATCTCCAAAAGTTGGTAATAGGAGATAGCGATGTTAGCAACTGTTTACAGTCGCTAACATCTTGGCACGCCCACTTTGCATGTCATTAGTGATAAATATCACTGACATGCAAAGTGGGGCCCAAGATGGTCGCTATCTCCTACTAGCTGTCGCTAACGGGTGTTAGCGACAGCTTGGTAATAGGGAGATAATTTTATCTCCGCTTTCTTGGCTTTTAAAGCCAAAAAAGCGGAGATAAACCCCCTTGATAATATGCCCCTAAGTGACGCAAATATTAATGACAGCGAAATGATACAAAAATTGCAAGCTCTGTATGCTAATGAAGAAAATATAAATAAATAATTACCTCAAAGTAAGTTCATGGGGTGTAAAGGATGTATATCCACAGGTAATGATATAAATAACGGAAGTAAAATAGAGGGCTCCTGTTGAATAAGAGAATCACAGGAGATTAAGATATAAAGAAGACCACATAGTCTTTTGAGTATATATACACATATGACTGGTAATCTACCTTAAACAAGGGCTCAATATATGTCTCGTGTGAATGCTCCCAGGGGATTCCGTAGGGGCAACAACTGTGTTCCGGGCGGCTCAAACCGAGATATATGTAGATAAGGTAAGGATGTTCTAGCCTGTGATAGAAGAACAGAATTTTAACCAAGGAGGTATAAAAGTGTATTGCAATACACAAATTGGTACGGGTAAAATAATACCTAGAGCTTACGGCTGTGAATGCTTCATACTCGCTCTTCTAAAGGTGAACAAAGGATCAATAAAAAGTGTTGATAATCATGTACAGAGCATAAAGGTAATCGATTATAACGCCATACACAGAGGATTACGTTACATGAAAGACACAGTGAAACTATGCGGTGACACCGGGAAGAAACGCTTAACAGTACTGCAATTTTGTAAAAGAGCTCAAATTGCGGTGGACTCTGCCTGCTCATATCGCTAACGGTAAACGATTGCAAGGGCCAGTTGAACCGTGCGGCGACTTACTTGCGATGTAAATGTTGGTCTCGGGATACGGCTCTCGGTAGGAACAGATCGCCGTGGGCCGGTCGGTGTTAGTCTGGATACAAAGAGCACCATATAACAAGACGCAATCTTTATATAGGGTAATCATCCGCTACTCATCTCCAGGATCAGGGCAGTCCAGCTGCATCGAGGAGACCCTAACCACTACCCAAACCATCTAGCAGGAGGCACCCACAGCCCCGGCAGACTCCCAAGAACCCCAGGAACAACACATGGCCTTCTAACGTCGTGTGCTGGAGGGCCAGAGGGAGACGGCTGAGCAGGTGTGGGTGGGGCTCGGCCTCATGGCTACTAGACTGGATACCATCCATGGGTGTCTAGGTCCCAACAGGGACCAGCTCCAGTTGTTATGTTATGTCCACTTGTAGCGCCCACGGATACTCATGAGTATCCACGGTCTCCAACGAGCCATGGAGGACATGATGCGGATGGAGGCGGAAAGGATGGCAGCTACCACTGCACATCAGCGAAATGTAGCTGGGATCTACCATGCCCTGCAGATTCTCATCATGGCATTGCTGCCACGAGGCGTGGCGCTGATGAATGCTGCTGCCCCCACACCGTTCACATCTCCACCCCCTGGTGTGTCAGTGCCTCACAGTGCGGCAGGCGTATCCACTCCGGCACCTGATGTGTCACTGCCACACAGTGCGGCCGACAATCCTCCTCCAGCCCCTGAGGTGTGTGTGGCACACAGTGCCGCAGCTGGTACTGCAACAGCCACTAGTGGGGCAGAGCACAAATCCGAGGACGAGGATGTGGATGGGATTGTACTCAGAAGGAGGTACTAGTATTCATTTCCGCAACCTGGCCTGTTTCTGCTTGGTGCCGCACATGGCTCCATGACCCTCCACTGACCCCCGACACTCTCATCTTGGACTGCGACATGGACTGCCATTTCCTGTCTGATGACCAATGACACGGCGACCTGGCGGCGGACTGCACCCTTTCTCTTCCGCAGTACTTGTCATCCCAGGATGGACTCTGGCTGACCCTCCACGGGCACATATTGTGTAGTGTGCTTGGTATGGCCTTGTACCGCTCCAGCTGCAAAACTCCACTGGATGTGCAATAAACATCCAGCAACGCACTGCTGTGTCATGTCTTTCATCATTCATGTATGAATGTGTGGATGAATGTAGGGGCAGTGATTACCCTTACGCCAATGATGCTCATCTAGTGGGATGCCAGTCACAGGGTGCTACATCGCCTATTGTTTTCCAAGTGCCATGGACAACACGACAGGGACACACGCATTAGTCACTTCCTTGTCTGGACATGGACTGAACCACGCCCAGAGCCCCTGAGTCATTGTTGCAAGCGCTGCGCTGGTCCGGCGTACGCCAGGCTAGACCACTCCGCTTACGCTCCGAGCGTGGGCCCACATAGTTGCCTGTTGCAGGGGTACTCGTTGGTGGTGTGCAGGTCACTGGTTTAGTTGTCAGCATGTCACGGCCACTCCCTGCGGGCAGGTTTGCATGCACACCACACCCACCCGGCACCGGCGTCACAGGCCATGTGACCCCGCAAATATAAGGGGCCGACAACGTCATGTTCCCCTCTGCTGGTGGTGACTGGATGGCGGACGCTCCATGCTCCTCAATCATAAAGGGCCCATGAGTTGTTGCGCACAGGGTTGGCGGCACCCGAAGCCTTGCGCCCTACACGGGCCTACCACCACGTGGCGCTGACTGGGGTTGCACAGGGTTAGTGGCACCCAATGCCTTGCGGCCTACATGGGCCTACCACCACATGTCGCTGACTGGCGTTGCACAGGATAAATGGCCTGCGTTGACGACGTGTGCACTGATGTGGTCTCCGCCATTGATGACTCAGGACTCAGCGTCATGTGTGGGACCTGCTGGGCCGCAGGGCAGACCCGCATGATGTGGACCATGCCATGGCAGCGTGAGCGGGGCCTGGAGCTCGCAACGGGCATGCGGTGTTCCTACTGATGGACACACCGGTGGCAGCAGGTGAACAGTGGGGCCTGTGTGCGCAGGGGTGGCGGTGTCTCACTCTCTCTCCCTTCCCTCTCTCTCTCTCTCTCTCTCTCTCTCTTTCTCTCTCTCTCTCACTCTCTCTCATATCCCTCTCTCTCTCTCTTTCACTCTCCCTCCCTTCCCTCTCTCTCTCTCTCTCCCCTCTCTCTCTCTCCCTTCCCTCTCTCTCTCTCTTTCACTCTCTCTCCCTTCCCTCTCTCTCTCTCTCTCCCTTCCCTCTCTCTCTCTCCCTTCCCTCTCTCTCTCTCCCTTCCCTCTCTCTCTCTCCCTTCCCTCTCTCTCTCTCCCTTCTCTTTCTCTCTCTCTCTCCCTTCCCTCTCTCTCTCCCTTCCCTCTCCCTCTCTCTCTCTCACTCTCCCTCCCTTCCCTCTCTCTCTCTCACTCTCTCTCATATCCCTCTCTTTCTCTCACTCTCTCTCCCTTCCCTCTCTCTCGCTCTCTCTCTCTCTCTCTCTCTCTCTCTCTCTCTCTCTCTCTCTTTCCCTTCCTTTCCTTCCCTCTGGCTCACTTTCCTTCTCTGTTTCTCTGTGTCTCGTTCCTTTGATGTGCGCATGACCCACGTCTGGTTTTGTGCTTTCCTTTCCAGGCTGTTGACGTTGAGATTGTCCTTGATGGGCCCGACAGGAGTCTTCTCTATTGGTGTTTTGTGTTCTGTTTCAAAAAAGTTTTGGATTGTTACTTCAATGCTGCGTCACTGTTTCTCGTTCTTCTGGCCACACATGTGTGTATTTCTTTTGGCACTGAGCGTCATCCTGCGTTTGTTGCGGCTCTTGTGTCGTGCACGGTATGTGTATGTCTAGAGAGGGGACTGGGGGGGACTGGGGGGGCCTGGGGTTGTTGCGGTGGGTGTTGTGGCCCTCATGGGTATCCGTGGTGCATGATCATTGCCTCCATGGCATCTGAGGGTCTTTCGGTGTGGCTCTTGGCTGGGCTCCCTTTCATGCTGTGGGTAGTCGTCCTGCTTAACATCAGCAAGAGGCAGGTGTTAATTCCCTGCTGCTACCGTGGCTTATCGCCTGTTTTTGTTTCGCATCGCAGATCTGGCAGTTCGTTGTGAAAATGGTGTTGTGGTTTTTTGTGTTTTTTGCATGGGAACGCCCACTTTGCATCTCAGTAGGGTTAGTTGGTGGTGTCCACCGTGGAGATAATACATTTTGGGGCAGTTACTGCGGGAATACAGGCGATGTCTGCAGTTTGCACCAGCTTGTGAATGGGGTGTTAAATCTATCTCCACTTTTGATGCGTTAAGGTGGGGATAAATCGGAGTTGTGTCCTTGTGAATATCCCCCTTAGAGTTTGGCTACCTTTGTGTACCTCGAGAGTGCACAGACATACTCTGCAAAGCCCATAGGCCCAATACATATATCTGCTATGCTGCTAAGTGGAAGGGTTTTGACCACTATTGCACTCCATGCCACATAAACAGTCTAATGTTTATGGTATAAGAAAATATTTGTCCCTTCCTACACTTACAAAATTCAGGATTAGTCTACATATCAATTCGTCTACATCTAGCCGCCATCACTGCATGTATGCAGAACAGGAAACACTTACCTCTGCACATTTCCTGTAATTAAAGCCTTTATGCAGGGTTTTAACCATATAATTCCACAAAGAGTACTTCCAGGTCCAGTCTGGAATCTCAATATTGTCCTTACCAGACTTATGAGGCCCCCTTACGAGCCCTTGCATTCAGGCCCTTTGCAATTCCTTTCTTAGAAGGTTGCCTTTCTAGTAGTCATCACATCTTTTAGGCGTATCCGCGAACTGCAGGCTTTCACATTGCAGGAACCCTTTTTTATGGTCTACAATGATACAGTGGTTGTGAATCCTAAATTCTTCCTAAGCTGGTCTCCCCATTCCAGCTTAATCAAACAATCGAGCTTCCAGTCCTTTTCAACAACCCGATTTGGTAGCTGTAAGGGCGCTCCACAAACTTGATGTCAAGCATGTTCGTATGCATTATATGGATAAGACCAAGGGGCATATTATCAAGGAGGGCGATAAGAGATTATCGCCGCTTTAGCGGCCATTTTCGGCCTCTAAGCGGCGATAATTCTATTGCCCTATTAGCAAACTGTCGCTAACAGCAGTTAGCGACAGCTTGTAGGCGATAGTGAGCGGTTTGGGGCCCGCTTTGCATGTCAGCGATATTTATCGCTAATGACATGCAAAGTGGGCGTACCCAACCTGTTAGCGACTAAACACATATTAACAACAAGGAGGGACAAATTAAGGACAATCTTTACCGGGGTCCAATGTACGTGTCCTACTAAGCTGAAATCAACAAAAATGTACAAGGTTCCCCAAGGGAGGGTGAAGGGTTAGAAGAGTGACTCTCTCACTGGAAGTGGTGTAAAACCATGACAGGGAATAAGGTGATCCCTTATCGGAACTGAGGATGCCTCACACAACTAAAAAGCTGGACGACTGTTGTCATCCTACCTGATGGTTGTATTGTGTCATCATTGGCCTCCTGCTCCAACGACAGGCTGGCGGTGCAATGCCTGACGGGTAGCACAGAGTGCTACTCTTTGGTGGAGTTCTTTTGTTCCTGGCCAATGGATGCGTGTGTGTGAGGGGCCTGGGAGATGAAGAAGTGAGCGTGAAGGAAAAAGTTAAAAAAGGTCAGAAAAGTCCACTTCAGATTACTTTATTCATGTGGCTTACTGCCTTATTAAAATAGTGAAGGGAGGGGTACAGCCGCTGTCCTGCGATCCTGCATCGCTGTCGTGGTAGGGGTAGGTGCATTCCGGCATTTGCCTCGAACTAATAAGGTAATCACCCAACAGCTCAGGCCCCACAAGGACAGTCTGTGGGGACCATCCACCAAGGATTAGGGGGCGGGAACCCACGCAGGACACCCTCCTGCACTGGTACATCCACCACGCAGGTTGTATGTGAAACTTCTTCCAAACTTGATAGATTTCCCTTACAAGTTGATGAGCACGCTTAGGTCCTGATGAATTGCCGTTGAGGCATGAAACATGTTGACCACACTACAGGTGAGGGTTGAACGAAGCCGAACCACCTAATTTTTGAGCTTCGGTACCCCTCCCTTCACTATTTTAATAAGGCAGTAAGCCACATGAATAAAGTAATCTGAAGTGGACTTTTCTGACCTTTTTTAACTTTTTCCTTCACGCTCACTTCTTCATCCCCCAGGCCCCTCACACACACGCATCCATTGGCCAGGAACAAAAGAACTCCACCAAAGAGTAGCACTCTGTGCTACCCGTCAGGCATTGCACCGCCAGCCTGTCGTTGGAGCAGGAGGCCAATGATGACACAATACAACCATCAGGTAGGATGACAACAGTCGTCCAGCTTTTTAGTTGTGTGAGGCATCCTCAGTTCCGATAAGGGATCACCTTATTCCCTGTCATGGTTTTACACCACTTCCAGTGAGAGAGTCACTCTTCTAACCCTTCACCCTCCCTTGGGGAACCTTGTACATTTTTGTTGATTTCAGCGACTAAACACAGTCGCTAACATCGCTATCGCCTATTATCAACGCAGGAGTAGCGATGGAAATATTTGCGCTAAGCGCGAATATCTCCAAAAGCTAACGCCTGCTCAGACCAGTTCTTATATTCTTATATATATCTCATATTGTGGCTAAGACCCTATTGGCGTTAATGCGTGAATATCGCTGTATTCTCAGCGATATTCACGCATTTCGCCGCTATCGGCGGATATTTTATTGCTTTAGAGATAAACGTTGCTAATAGCACGTTATCTCTGTGATAATATCCGGCGATGCTTGGCGATAAAAAAAAACTCGCTAAGCCCATTTAGCGATAAATATCGCTAGTTGTTGGTAATATGCCCCGCAATCCTTCTGCAAAACACAACAACAACGTGTAGCATTTTCACAGCCTCATAATAGTCGTGCAACTTCCAAGACAGGGATCGATGGGTGGATTGTTAAATGCATCCAAACCAGTCACACTAAAGCTCAAAGAGCCCTACCTTTCTGCCCCAGGACACACTCCACCCACAATTAGGGCACTACGATGACTGTTCTGGGGAACATACCAATAGCGGATATTTGTAATGCTGCCACGTGGTCCACTCCACACAAGATCCACTTCCACATATATAATTATTATTGTGGGAACATTCCTCCACGGCAGCAAGGTAGAGTTGGTCAAACTGCCCTCGGACCCTGTTTCAGATTGCTGCACCATCCACTGGCTAGCCACTGCTTAACCCCTTGGCCGCGGCGGTAATTCCGCCGCGGCGCTAGGGGGAGTTGGGCCGCGCGATGCCACCATGCTCGTGACGGAACCACTCCGTCACGAGCCGCGGTGGCGCTATGCTTGTGACGGAATGGTTCCGTCACGGCCCCGCCTGTCTAATAGAACGCTCAGCGTAGGTGCAAAATCAGCGCCATGCAGGCGCGGCGGCCGTGCCGTGACGGAACCATTCTGTCACCAGCACACCCCCACCGTGGCTCGTGACGGAATGGTTCCGTCACGAGCGCGCAAGGGGTTAAAGGAGTACTGCTTTACAGTCAAATGCAGAGAATGTGTAACTATACAGCCACACATGCTACAAACGGACTATGCTACTTGCGTTGTGAGTAATCATCCAAGCACAACGTTAGATGGCAGGAGTATCCAGAGCATGTGAATCTACAGCACTTCATTCAACAAACACATGCTTATAGGGTATGTAATATAAACCTCTAATGCTCTAATTATTTAAATAAATATTTTCTATTTGTGCAGGTGACACAAAATTCTGTGGGAGTCGCTGACAGCGGCAAGATGGCAGACGTGCCCTAGATCGGCTTTTCACCTGGACCCAAGATCCGTCGGCATCCTCCCAGTTTCCAGCCGGACTTGCCTTAATGAAGTCGGCGTGCAGCTTGCGAAACCCACCGGGACCCCAGAGAGCTGTTCCTCCACCCGGATGTATGATGTACAACGCAATCAAAATGATCGCGGTACATCACAACGCATCTTTTACAACGCAAGTCGTTACCACGACTTGCGCTGTAGGGTGCTGGACTTAGAAATAGTAAGATTTACTATTCCAACTCCAGCCTACGTACAGTAGGGAAGGTGTTGGAATAGTAAATCTACTATTCCTTAGTCTAGAGCGCTCTCCAGCGCATGTCGTGGTAACGACCTGCGTTGTAAAAGACGCGCCGTAATGGCACAACGGTGTTTTGACCGCGTTGTGCCGTCTGCTCACCCTCCACCCCGAAGACCAGAGCACTTGCCTTTATTGCCTGCGGCTTGGTTGACCACATGAAATGCAGGTGCTGAAGTAGTACAGCAGACAGCCTGCTCCCCCAGATTGCGACGAGGATTTTTGCTAGGCCGGGGCATATCACCCCCATGCACCCCCCCCCCTTCAGATAGTGGCGCTTGATGGGCTCTCCCCATTAGAGCGGAGGCCGTGCCTACCTGCTGGTCGGGGGCGAGCTGCTGCAGCCACGCAAGTGCAGTGGAGCACCCTCCTGGGCCTGTAACCCAGCAGACACAACATAAATCAGGCCCCCTCGCCAAAGTCAGCAAACTGACGGACCCTTTCTCCTGCATCGGACTGTGGAATGGGATGCTGTCCCCAATTGCTGAATAGTCAAGTAGGCGTACTGACATAGCAGGTGTCCAGTGTGTAAAAAGTTCAATCGGGTCGGGGACAATCGATATTTGCCCGGCGGTATTGCCTCTGTGAACCCCTAGTTATTTAAATCAATGAAGAGGCAGGCGCTGGAGACTGGAAAGCAGGAAACAAGGTTTTTTTTTATTCTCTCCGGAGGAGAACACAACGAAACGGACAGAAGGTATCGTTCTGAGGTGCTCTAACTGTATTTCTGAGGCCTGGCCTCTTATACCCACATTTATGACTTTATTGTAGATTACACATACATGTTAAAGCTTTGATGTACGGAAAAGACATTCTCGGAACTCCCCTTTGGGCCCGTTCCCACACACATTTACAGTTGAAGTCCCCACCCTAGTCACAACAGGTGATGAGCATCGCGCAGCTGGATAATCCGCCGATTCACGGAATGTGGGGAGTTTGATCGGATCTCATGGGGTGGGGGCTTTGATCAACCCGGGGATTCTTTGATGGGGGAAGCTTTCTATTGTACGGGGAGGGGCAAGGATGGTATCGGCAGAGCTGGGTGTCGGCTTGGGAACGGGGAGGACAAAGCGGGCACACGGGGAAAAAGGGGGTTTGCATCTAAGGGCCGGAGATCATGAAAGGAAAGCAGGGAGGTGTCGCGCTGGGAACAGGATGAGGGCCTGGGGCAGAGCAGCGCCGAAGAGGGGTTTATGACTCAAGGCAGGTGCAAGCAGGGGGTGGTCAGCGTGCAGGCTTAGTGAAGGCAAAGGGCTATGTCAGGGGCCAGCGGCATGCAAAAGGGTTTGTTCTGATCGGGGCATCTTAAAATGGCGGGCGCGCACGACAAAAGTGTGGCATCAGGGGAAGAGGCAAGATGGCGCAGATAATGTTCACCAAAACGCACTAATTTTCCACAGTCCTCCCTTTAACATATTCAAGACATCTTGCTGGTTCATTTTCTATTCGGTTCTACTGTGGTGAGCATGAGAAAGAAAACGGTAGGAACTCTAGATGAAAAAGAGTTGTAAACAATACATTTTGAGGTTTCTAGTTTTTAGGAGGTGCACCTATTTGATAAACTTTGATAAATTTGTTCAGCAGGAAAGTCATAGGAATGAAATACAAAAAACGGTTCTGCAGCGAGAGCAGCAAGTACATATCATAACGTGAACTGGCAGGTTATTACATATTTCGGATTCGGATTGGAGCAGGATCAATACAATGGCGGCTGGGAGAGAAATGAGGCGTAGCAAGACGGTGGTTGAGGATGTCAAATGTTCGAAGTTTACGAGTTCTCATTGTTCTTTGTGGTCTTTCGTTGGCGCTGTTGAGCACCGGCGGTGGAGCTACGAGTCCAGCTCTGTTCTAAGTTCTGCGTTGCAGGGCACGACCCTTTCCTCGCGTCTCCGGTCGAAAAGGTCCTTTTCGCCCTGTGTCCTTTGAGGTGATTGTCAGAAAGTTCAGATGGAAGAAGAGCGTTCAAAACAGTCCATAGGGTAGGTCAGAGGAAAAAGGGGGATGGAGCAAGGCCAAATTGGGAACAAACTAGGGGAACGAGAGACTTCAAATAGGCAGGCGTGTGACGGAATTCAGAGAGCGGGGACTTGTCGACAGGCACTGGACGTCGAGCAGGGGCATCAGGTCGACCCTTTCTTTTCATGCTGTCGAAAACAGTGCCTCGTCCTGCAGCTCTTTTCAGTCGTGGTCTCGCCTTGGCTAATGTCGCAGGTGTTCCTTAGTCTGCAGTCGGGCCTCGTGCTCCCACATCCGGTCCTTCTCTCCTCCAACAGCAGTACCCTTAAACAAGTTTGAAAAGACAGTCTTTAGAAAATTTGCAGATGAAGATAATCAAAAAGTCTATTTCTCTCCCAGCTCCAGGCAAAGAATGAAAATGTCCGTTATATTTGATGTTCACAACTGGCATATGAATGACCGGTGGCGGACCTGTTGGATTTACTATGACTTTCCTTCATAATTATTTATTACAGGCATGACAGTTCATCTGATGGTAACCCACCTTCGGGAGACAAATCTGGCAAAGATATGCCGTTCTCTAGAGTTTTACATTTACAAAAGGGTACAGTGAGTCGTCAACATGGTACTACACAGGTATTTTGCTGAGAGACGAACATGGCTAAACATTTCCTTTCTATCGGTGCATCCTGTTTTTCAACTACTGCGGGGTTCATTTTGATGATTTCTTTACCTTGGTCTAGTCTGTTAACCTTGTAAAACATCATTCTGGGTCCTACGTAACCTTTTACAGCCCGGTTACTTAACTAGGAAGGACAGGGGTTTTATGGGAAACAACCAGGGACATAGACAGGGGAGGTAACGGGGGTGGTCACTTTTCCGGTTTGGGTATTGCGACAATTCGGGGAGGGGAGGGTCGCGTATTCTGAGGTCCTTGTTTTATACTATAGGAGCCGTTTGACATGTAGTTCCCTTATTTCGGGTCAGATTAGGGAACCTCTGTCGTCTTACCTGTCCTTTCCCTTACGGCCCAACCTGGGTTCATTGACTTCTAGCGGAAAAGGAGAGGTAATGACGCGGCTTCAGGGTGATTGTATTAGAGACAAGTTTTTGTGCAAATACTGACGGTATTTGACGCCAATTAGGTGGTGTGCTAGGGGTGGCAATCTGCCAATTTCGGGGCTAACCACTCGGAAGAGTGGGAGTGCAGAAATAGAGAGAGAGAGAGAGAGAGAGAGAGAGAGAGAGAGAGAGAGAGAGAGAGAGAGAGAGAGAGAGAGAGAGAGAGAGAGAGAGAGAGAGAGAGTGCAACGGCAGGCTAAATAGTACACGTGCAACAGAGAGGGTGGCAGTGTATTCAAGAAAGGCTATTTAGTGCATTACACAGTAAAGGGCATTCACGGGTCTGCGTTAGGATCTTGTAATCATGCAGTTTGAGCATTAGACAGGGTAGAGGGGACATGCTTTGAGAAAAAAGGAAAGAAGAAAGGAGGTACCATTTTGTCGCACTTTCTCGCATTCTCGGTCCTTTGACCAGTTGGGTCAACGCCTCAGTCACACACACACACATTCCCTCACAGTTTCGCATCATACGTGACATGGGTTCATTCGTCCGGTCTGGTTTAAGGGTGATCACTTTTTATCAGGTTGTGCTAATTTTTCGGGTTTGTTCGATACGTGAGTAGCTTGCAGGCGTGCTTAGACACCACCTTGCGGCGCTAGTCCGCTTCGTGTATTAGACGTGGCAAGGCTTCAGATCTTCGCCACACCTCGGCTGTAATCTCTGATGTAACCTGCAGAAGGAGGAAAAAAGGGGGGGGGGTGGGGGAGACAGCATTCGCGCGCATTCAAATACATGGATTCATAAGTCCTTTACTTACCTCTTACTCGTCTTTCCTCCTTGGGGCAGGGTCCCCGGGGATATGGTTTCCGGAGTCGAGGGGGGGTAGTGCGTTCATGTAGGGCGTGTGCGGGGAAACATAAAAAGGAAACCAGAGGTGCCTAGTGCGAGGTATCTAGTCAAAGGATGTATCTTACTATCGGGGTCCTTAAACCTCTTTCAACGCCGTGGCGTTCTAAAGTTCTTCGGTTCTTGGGTCCCTGCTACTTTGGAACGTTGTACTTTATAATATTTACATTATTTCATTTCACCCTCCTTTTACATTCCCTCATTTACACCATTCGTTTTACCCATCCTTGGAAGTCAAGGTCTTCCTCTACGCGAGAGTTCATGAGTCAGACGCGTACTTTGAAGGCGGAGTGTCGTGTTGTTGATCCGATCCGTCCTCCAGGGCTGGGTAACCATCTTCCTTTAACCTTAAAGAGAGAGTAGAGTAGGGTGCACAGAAAAGAACTTTCCCACCCATCCCATATTGTTTTAAAATAAAGCATGCAATACCCGTCCATAGTTTCAAAGACTTTATTTTGCAAAATCATTTCAGCATATGGATTATGAGGGTGCGGTCGTATTTGGTCGGTCGTGGCAATGGCTAAAGTGCGTACAGTGGGGGGTGTCGTTTGCAGCAATAAAAACATCGGAAAGTTTTACTCATTCATTTGTAAGAGACTAAAACGTCTATTAATTGGCTGGGGGTTCGGGGGCATATATTTTCATAATTTAGAAGCATAATCATAACAGTTGTAATCAGATTTCCTATATGCATACCGTACGTGTGCGTCGTAAATGGGGTTTACACCAGTTATAAAAATATAATACATTGTACATTCGTAATCAACATTTGTAACGGGGATCTTTTCACACTATTCGTCGAGTGAGTTCTCTTCGTCCTTTCTAGCCAAGTGTACAAAGGATCATATAAAATCTCAGAACATCAAGTTTATATTAGTGCGAAGGAACACCACGAGGTGTTCGTAAGTTCCGATTGATACCAGCGCCATTTTGGGCGGGGCCGGCACAGTCCGGAAGCAGCATCAGGGGGAAATGTTTCCATTACTGGCAGTTTGGACCAGAGTCCTTTTCGGCAGTTCTAGAATTCACGCTAACAGAAGGTGTGGCAATGTCATGTTTGTTTCGTTGGCGATCGAGGCAGCCGTCCCTTACCGGAAACCTGCAAAGGCCGAAGGTTCCGCCTGGGACCTTTGTATGATCTTCAAGGCTGCGGAGATGCTGTCGGAGATGGGGGCTCGTGCTCCATGGGACAAATGTTCGAGTTGTATGGCTGGCCAAAGTTACTCTAGTGGCCGGGGCCCGCCTTCCAGCGGATCCAGACGCCATTTTGAGGCCCTACAGGGGCCACTCTCGTCGAGTTTGCAAGAATGGAAGAGATCCTTCGGAGTGAAAGGAAGAGGTCCCTGTTTTGTGAGAGCGGGACGTTCAGCTGGGGTGCAGCTGTGATGCCCCCACCTGGGGGGGGGCGAGGGAGACTCGTTCACATCGTCTCCTTCTCCCGGTGCACTCCATGCTGCTCATTTTCATCGCCCCGCATGAAGGCCTCTCCACATCCGGTGTTCCCCAAGTGCCACCATTGTACGTTCGGTGCTGCGCAAATACTGGGGTGCCACCATGGTGTGTTCGGTGCTGTGGAAGTATGGGCACCATCGCCTGACTGGGGATGTTCGGCGTCGGGCTGGGGGCTGGGAAACCTCCTACCGGTGGAGGTGGGAGAGGCTCGTCCGCGTCGCCTCTCCCTCCCAGCCCAACTTGGACAAATTGTTGTGGAGGTACGTGCAGGACATCCCGCCGTCCAGGACTGCTGCGGCTGTGACGGAAGAGAAAAGGAAGAGGTGCCTCGTTCTCCTCTGGACATGTGGCGGGACTACCTTAGTCTTTCCAGGCCCGTTGCGGCCGGCCAAGGAGACATGTGGCGGGACTACCTGCAAATGCCCAGGCTGCGGGCTCCTGCCTCTCCTCCGGCTCCCCCATACGTTAAGATTTCCTGACCAAGAGTTGGCGGCGGGGCTCGCCTTATATGGGTTGCCGTTGGTTGGGCGTAGCCGTAACCCTGCCCTACTTTGGAAGGTTCCAGAATGGGGGGGGGGCGAATGTTCTGTTTGACTTTCATTTTCTACAGTTTACCGTTATTATTCCTTGTTTGTTGTGTTAAATTAAAAGTTCAAGTTCATTAATGGTCTACGGATTTTGCTTTACCATTTCTTTCTTTTCAGGTTGTTTTTATGCTAAGTTTCTGCTAACAGAGGTTGAGTAACACGGAAACACGTGTAGAGGGATGACGCAGATTTGTACATTACATACACACAAACTCAGACGGGGGAATAGTACAAGTATGACATACAAAGACCCAAGACAAAAATAAAAAACAGTTATTGGCCATAATTATCTCTTTCCGTCTGTGCATTTTAAACGAGGCTGGGTTCCCGTCTTGACATTGCCCGACCTAGGAGAACTTGAGCATGCCGCTGAGATTTTCCTGGCGAAATCTGTGCCATCGGGCATAATCAAACGTGGTGGTTCTGTCTGGTCTGTCTATGTAAGTCGGGTTCTTCTCTGTCTCGCGCCTTTTCTCGTACTGTCGGTCTGTCGTTCTTGTCAGCCCTTTGCCTTTACTCACGCTCAGTAGAGTCGGGCATTGGGCTTTCCAGTGTCCGACATACCTACAAAAAGCGCATTGGTCTGACCCTAAGTCTGGTCGTCCTTTGCATAGTGTCGGGGGATAAGTTGTGGGTAGCGGTGTCCTGGGGTTGTCCTGTCGGTATATTTCCCTACTTGGTTTATCCTCGTCTTTTCTCTGTCGTTTCGTAGCCTCTCTGCGCCACATACCGAGACTGTCGAGCATAATTGGCGTCGTCTTATTATTTCGAAGGGCTATTTCTAACGTTTCTATTTTATCAAGGTCAAAGGATCCTGCCAGTGGCCACTGTTTGTCTTGGCTATCTTCGGTATACCTGTGCCATAATTTATTATAAGCTATGGTGACTAACCCATAGTTTATGAACATGTCCTTATTAGGGGTGCCTTCTAGTGGAGCTATATGGTCCACCTCTAACACCCGGTCCGGGCTAAACAGGCTATTTATCAGTGGGGAGAAGACAGACATGACGGCTCGTAACGAGGGACTAAAAAGTCAGCACTGCCTATCTTATCACTAGGTGCAAAGACTAGACAGAATATTTCTATTCTACGTTGTTTGCAGGTAGTGAATACCTCATGGATCAAAAAAAAATATAAAACCAAACGACCAATAAATAACAATGGGGAGAATGAGTA
Organism: Lissotriton helveticus; assembly: GCF_964261635.1. Classification (NCBI taxonomy): domain Eukaryota; kingdom Metazoa; phylum Chordata; class Amphibia; order Caudata; family Salamandridae; genus Lissotriton; species Lissotriton helveticus. The sequence goes on along the minus strand of NC_136067.1, from coordinate 31,750,867 downwards.
GGTCCGCAAAGATCTGCGTTACCTACCCTTTTCACTATCTGCAAAAAGGGTGGTCTCTTCCCTGCTTGCAGACAGGGAATCTCCAGGAAACAATAGTTTTGTGAACAACAGTTCAGTTTCAAGCAATTATTGAGTGGGGGAGAAAAAGAACAAGCACGGCTGCTACCCTACCTATCCTCCACTGCTTGCAAAGGGAGAGAGAGCCTGTTGTTTCTCCGTTTGCAGACAGTGAATCTCCAAATAAAAATAAACAGAGCAATACTAGTATTTTGAACAATCAAGCAATCAAAACAAATTTTTCGCAACTTGTCGTGGCAACACGACCTTACCCGGACCATGTGGACAGTTTCTTGTCTTCCGAATCCAGCGCCCGATCGTCCTCTTTTTCTCGTATTTCTCACGGCACTCCTGATGGTTCCCAGTCAGGACCGTAGATCACTCGAGAGAGGTCTGTTCGGAACTAGTGAAGTTCGGATGATCGGCTGCCAGACGAGGGTCTATTGGGCAAGAGCTCTCCCGATCGTTGCAGTCGTTCACTCTGTCGTCGGGACCTCTCCCACTGGATCCACGAGTCGCTGATGGGCCCCACGCTTGGGACGCCAATTGTAAAAAGTTCAATCGGGTCGGGGACAATCGATATTTGCCCGGCGGTATTGCCTCTGTGACCCCCTAGTTATTTAAATCAATGAAGAGGCAGGCGCTGGAGACTGGAAAGCAGGAAACAAGGTTTTTTTTTATTCTCTCCGGAGGAGAACACAACGAAACGGACAGAAGGTATCGTTCTGAGGTGCTCTAACTGTATTTCTGAGGCCTGGCCTCTTATACCCACATTTATGACTTTATTGTAGATTACACATACATGTTAAAGCTTTGATGTACGGAAAAGACATTCTCGGAACTCCCCTTTGGGCCCGTTCCCACACACATTTACAGTTGAAGTCCCCACCCTAGTCACAACAGGTGATGAGCATCGCGCAGCTGGATAATCCGCCGATTCACGGAATGTGGGGAGTTTGATCGGATCTCATGGGGTGGGGGCTTTGATCAACCCGGGGATTCTTTGATGGGGGAAGCTTTCTATTGTACGGGGAGGGGCAAGGATGGTATCGGCAGAGCTGGGTGTCGGCTTGGGAACGGGGAGGACAAAGCGGGCACACGGGGAAAAAGGGGGTTTGCATCTAAGGGCCGGAGATCATGAAAGGAAAGCAGGGAGGTGTCGCGCTGGGAACAGGATGAGGGCCTGGGGCAGAGCAGCGCCGAAGAGGGGTTTATGACTCAAGGCAGGTGCAAGCAGGGGGTGGTCAGCGTGCAGGCTTAGTGAAGGCAAAGGGCTATGTCAGGGGCCAGCGGCATGCAAAAGGGTTTGTTCTGATCGGGGCATCTTAAAATGGCGGGCGCGCACGACAAAAGTGTGGCATCAGGGGAAGAGGCAAGATGGCGCAGATAATGTTCACCAAAACGCACTAATTTTCCACAAGTGCAGCACTTCTTGTGGAGAAGTGTGGCTCACTAGTTAGAGGAGGCAGACCCTGATGCAGAGGTCAGACCCAGGACCAGGGTTCAATTCCTGACGCGGCAGGGTCTTGAGCTGAAAAATATCCACAGACTCGATAATTCTCGCCTCGGTGCCTACTTGAATCATGGGTTCACACTCTGCAACTCTGGGCAATAGCTTGCTTAATCTCCACTACGGCCTCACTGCAATGGGATGCCTGGTCTTCACCTTGGTGATGCCCAGTAGGGGTTATCTCGCAGGGAAAGCCAGGACGGGTTCCCAAAGCAAGCGCTAAGAGACCTGTCGGTGAATTGGCGCTATATAAATCGAAATTAACATAACATAACCCCTCAGCCTTGGGGGACAAATCATTGAATAACCCAGTGACCTACAATGGGGTAAGGGGCTCTATATTCTGCTGCCCGGAGGCACAGCACGTTGAAACCCTCTCTTTGCCCACCTGTATTGTATACTTTGCTGCGCAGTGGGTGAAGAACTGGACTGCTCGTGCCCCTCTCTCTGGAGTCTGGGCACGTCTAGCCCACTTCTGGAAGAAGTGAGGCAGATCCATGCACCAACTGGATCTGTGATCTCGGACGCTCTCCCTATGACCTTTATAGCCTCAATCTGTGACCACTTGAACCGGGGCCAATTTCCTGCTTGTATGGACTGGAAGGCACACTTGGCCAAAGAACTGCGACTGAGAACTGTTGAGACTGCTCGTGCCACTCTGCCACAGGATCCTTTGGGCAGTGTTAGAGGCCTGACGGGTCTTTGGCATTTATCAACATCGATTGTGGTAAAATGTACCCCCTCTAGTCTACCCACTTCTGCTGGAAGACCCTTGACTGGCTGGCGTACTTGGCAGTGCATCACCAGCGGCTCATCTGCCAGATATGGGGCAACTAGGTGGAATCAGGATCCAATCATTGGGATGCCCTGAAATGCTATCTCCTGACCAGCCGGAGCAGGAGACACAGGGAGTGGATGCAACTGCGCCGGTAGCAGGTGAAAAACTAGGCAAATCCTGGCAGCTATGGCTGACACCCGCAAAAACAACAATTGATGGACAGAATGCAGAACAATGTCATACATTCACCCCAGTACAGAGATCTGGGCCTAAATCCATCGTTTTTTTGCACTCCACACCACCCCAGGTTAGACACTGGCTATACGCAAATCAGCCTTGACCCTGTGCCTCATGGGAACAGTCCGGTTCATGGGTGTGAGTGTTTGATTGGTTCAGATGCTCCGTCCATCACCACCCCCTTTTGTACCGCTTTGGCCACCATAAGTGTGGCAGGGTATGCTCAGACGTGAGTCCCTTGCTCACTTTGCCACTGGATTCAAGCAAGCCGGGCTGAAGACGGCTGTAATGCCAGAAACCGGTCCTCGGAAGCTTGTTTCCGGTCCAGGGAAGACATGGCTTGGCAGTTCGGGATGGACTGCTCCCATGAGACACAGGGTCAGACTGATTTGCATATAGCCATGTCTGAACTGGGGTGGCAGAGTGGGCTAAAGAACGGTGTTGGATTAAACCCAGATCTTTTGACTGGGTGTGAGTGTTTGATTGGTTCAGATGCTCCGTCCATCACCACCCCCTTTTGTATCGCTTTGTCGCCATAAGTTGGCAGGGTATGCTCAGACGTGAGTCCCTTGGGGCACATGGGCTTAAAAGTACAAGGCCTATGGGGGCATAAACAGCCATAATATTCAACCCCAAAAGGGGAGCGACCCTTGCCCAAAGGGCCACTCCCTAAAACATTTTGCGCCATAAACAATAAAGTCCCTGGTGGTCTAGCAGCTTCTTCCCCCCCCTTTGGAGCAGATGGGCCTAAAAATATATGGCCAATCTCCCTCAAGGGGGCAGAAATGGCCAACACATTCATACCCAAAAGGGAGTGACCTTGCCCAAGGGGCCACTCCCCTAAACATTTCTATATGCATACATTAAAAAAATCCCTGGTGGTGTAGTTGCTTCTGTCCCCCTTGGGGGCAGATGGACCTAAAAATATAAAGCCAATCTACTCCAAGGGGGGGCTGAAATGGGCAAATCATTCATCCCCAAAAGGGGAGCAATCCTTGCCCAAGGGATCGCTCCCAGTAAGTATTTAAAAAAGAATCTCTGGCATTTAGTAGGGTTCGACTCCCCCCCCCCCCCCCGGCGCTAGATCAGCAGGAAAATGGCTGATCTAGCCCTAGGGAGGCCGAAACATGTAGGAAAAAATAATCATCCCCATGGGGCTCCAAAGAATGCACACATATAAAATCCCTGGTGCCTAGTGAATTTCAACCCCCTGGGGGGTGGGGGGGGGGCTGATCGACCTAAAATGACAGAAACAGTCCCCAGGGGTGGCCGAAACACAGATAAAAAATGATCACCACCATGGGAGGGACCCTTGCCCAGGGGGTCGCTCACAAAATGCTCAAAAATAAAATCCCTGGTGCCTAGTGGGTTTCGGCCCCCCGGGGAGGCTGATTGGCCTAAAATCGGCCAAATAAGCCACCGCGGGGGTGGGGGCGGAGGGGGGGGGGGAATTGGGGAAACACAGATACAAATGCCCCCAGGGGAGCGAGCCCAACAAAAAAACATACCTAGTGGTCCAGTGGATGGATTACTGAGGCCTGTGATCGTGGAGCATTAATCCATTAGAAACAGGCACAGGGGGAAAGGAAAAACTCTTTTCCCCCTGTCTGTTTTACCCAAAATAACCTCCCCACCTCCTCCAAGAGAAGGACTTGCCTGATGTACGTCCTCTCTCTGGACGCGCTTGAAGTAAATGGCTTCCAGCGCGTCACCGGCAACCTATGATGACGTCGGCGAGCCGTGAGCACGCTGATGTCATCCGATTGCCGAGGGAGGGATTAGGGGAGGCAGCTAAGGACGTAACCATTACTTTCTCAGCACAGAAGGGGTTAAATGGTAACAATAAGGTCTGCACAGATTGAACTTATTTAACCACATCGCTGCGGCGGCTATTCCGCCGCAGCGCTAAGGGGGTGGGGGCGTCGCGCGGCGGGCCCATGCTGGTGACGGAACCGCTCCGTCATCAGCCGCGGTTGAGCTGTGCTCATGACAGAGCGGTTCCGTCATGGCCCCGCCCGCTCAATGGAACGCCCAGCGCAGACGTGGAATCCGAGCCTCGCAGGCGCGGCGAGAGGGCCATGACGGAACCGCGCCGTCATCAGCACAGCGCCACCGCGGCTGGTGACAGAGCGGTTCCGTCATCAGCATGGAAAGAGTTAAAAATATCAAAATGACAACATGCTGGCGCAGAATGCACCACATTAGGCCTTGTAATTTGGATAACCATGGCTAATTTTGTCCTCTCTTTCCCACATAATTCTAACAGACATAGATAATCTCCTTTCTACAAAACTTCAGTGGGGGTGGTCATCTGTAGGAAATGCTGTTAAATTATTTAAAATAGTCAAAATATAACTAAATATAAATTCATGTTAAAAATAGGTTATTAAATATGTATGTACTATATTTACATATAAAATAGTCCACGTTAATTATATGTTCTATTTTTACATTAACTTACCTCTGTTTTAAATAATTGCTATGTTTGTAACGTGTGTGTGTGTGTGTGTGCGTGGCTTGCAGATACACATGCTCTGCATACTCCTGCCATCTAGTGTTTAGCTTTTACTACTGCAGCTTGTTTTTCTTCAGATGTCTTTAGATTCCCAAAGTCTCTGTGCCTCCTCTGGGCGTGGACGCACATAGGCACTAACCCTGGGCAAAGCACTACGCTACGCTCGCGTAGTTTGCGAAGTTTGCGAAGTTTGCGCAACTTCGCACTACGCGAGCTGTACGTAGCACAGTGCGAACACGCGTAGCGCAGCGGTAATTTTTTGCTTGTTCGCGGTCCTCAACATCATGTTCGCGACCGCGAGCAAGCAAAATGACATCCCGGCGAGACTCTCAATGCGGGGAGGTCTGGTTTCTCATTGAGAGTGGTCGTGCTTGCTCGCGACCGCTCGCGATGAGAAACTACCAGTTCGCATTGAGAAAGCTGCCGCTCGAGTGGAAATCTACTACAGCTCGCACTGTGCAAGATGCCGTTTTCAATGATTGCACAGTGCCGGATGCTTGTTCGCACTGTGCAATCATTGAAAATGCATCTTGCACAGTGCGAACATGCTACTACGCAGCTCGCGTAGTGCTACGTTAAGTTTGCGTAGTGCGAAGTGCACTTCGCGTAGCGCTACTTCGCGAACTACGCCCACCAACTCCACTGTTAAATTATTTTTCGAAGAGTTTGTCTATTCCTGTTGCAGCCTCTGAGTCCGGGGCCTTCCATTCCATTAAGAGAAGACTCTTCGACGCATTTTAGTTCTTACGACGCTGGCTCCACTCCTGGACCTCATTATCGTTGTGCGACTGGGTTACTCTGCCCTCAAGAACATTCGGGCCAACGCATGCTATAGACCACCTTCAAAAAATGAAGAAGCACTTGAGGTGATAGAATGGATGTCCCTCAGAAGATGCCCGCAGTGCTGTTCTAAATACCACTGGTCCAATCTCAGTGCTGTCTGCGATCTTGCCCTCCAAGACCTATAAGTGCAAAGCTTTCCTGCTCCTCCTACTCCTCTATGACAGACTCCTTCTCCTGCACCACCACCTCCTCCCTCACCTTCCATGACTTCCCCTCGGGTCGCCGGAGTCTTGCTCCAGCACAGGCTGTCCTGGCACCTGCTCCCTAGCTTGAGGACTGTGCCCAGTCTACACTGGATGATCCTTGGAAGGACTATGGTGTGGATCCCAGAATTACACAGATCTCGACCATGCCTCGCAGTCAGGGCCTCCCCGCCAGATGACACCACAGCTTTATTTAATGCGCAGCTCGCTACTATAAGGTGTGACAACCTTTTTGGTTGAGACGCTCTCCAAAACAGAGCATTCTGTCAAATACCTCCCTATGCTCAAGGAGATGATTAAATCTGCTGCTGAGACCTTTAAGGACCCAGTTAAATTCCAGGTGGTAACACCACGTATCAAAAAGAAATATCAGCTTCTGATCCAGTATATATAAGGGGTCATGTCCGACCCTCTCCGACGACCCTACGCAGGGCACTGCCAAATTTTGGAATGGCCTAGCGGCGGTCGCGGAGTGGATGACCACCAACTGCTTTCAGCTCAACACCAATAAGCCTGAGGTGTTGTTGGTGGGCTCCCACCCCCAAGTTGGCATTAAAAAATCTTGGGGTTTGGCTGGATGCCAATCTCAGCTTTCAGGAGCACACCAAGAAATTAGCAGGTACCTGCTTTGGCTTACTCCAAGGGTTGAGAACCTTGTTGGGGTTCTTTGATCCATCTACCTGCCAGACGATAGTACAGGCGGCCATCCTGTCCAGATTGGACTATGCTAATTTGCTCCTGTTAGGGGCAAATAAGGCAGAAACGACTCGTCTGCAGCGTGTTCAGAACGCAGCAGCTCGAGTCCTGCTGAGGCTTCCTAGAACTTGTTCTGTAACGGGGGCGATTTGTCGCCTTCATTGGCTGCCTTTGACTAAAAGGATCGAATTTAAAACCCTGTGCCTAACTTTTAAAATCTTAAAACTTTCTTCTACTGAGATTCAGTTCAATTTACTGGTACCCTACGTACCTACGCCCCAACTATGATCAGCTGGGCAATACCTAGCTATGGTCCCCCGAGTGAAGCATCTCTGAGCTGGTGGATGATCTTTTTTGCTTTTTGGCGGCTAAATTGTGGAATTCACTGCCGACGCATATTCGTTGTCTGGATAGCTTGATGTCTTTCCGTAAGGCTGCCAAGACCTTTCTTTTTCTCGTGGCTTGAGCCCGTATTTTTGCATTGATACTGCTACTAGCGCAGGGACACCTCTTCGCTGAGGCAGCTGTGTGCTATATAAAAAGATATAACATAAGAAACAAATTGATGCTGCAGAGAAGAGAGTAGGGATGGGTGCGGCCACGCACTGGTGGATCACCAAGATTCCCCTCCCGGTATGATAGAGCCACTGGGAGGCGATGGAAGGGATCAGGTGTGCCTTTGATTCAGCAGATACAGCAGCAGAAGGGTGAACACCTCTGTCTTCCTCTGATGCCACTCCTGGCTCTGTGTTTCCCCTGTTAAAGTGGGGGTGCACCTTGTTAACCTGCCCTTTGATGGGGAGCATCTGTTGGAACCGCAGTTGCTCAGGCACGGTGCTCGTGTGCTGATGACGAGATGAGCTCGTCATGGCCCGTGGAACGCTCACACGCGGGGATAATTCCCCTGCTGTCCTGAACGTTCCCCAAAAACGGGTGCGGCCGTGACGAGCTCAGCTCGTCATGAGCACCTGAGCGCCGTGCCTCATGACGATCAGAGCTCGTCATGAGCACCGGGGCGCTGTGCGCGCCCCTCAGCACAGGGGGGGGAATTACCCCCGCATGCAAGGGGTTAAGGAGAACACAGAAATGCCAAGTCAATGGGTGCCCTCCAGGTTTGTTCCGGCAGGGGCTCCGTTCAGAAGTAGCAGGTAAGAGGTGGGACTAAAGCCACTTCCCCAGAGCCAGCCAAGCCCTACCATTGGCAGCGTCCATGTTGTTATCTTGGGTGACTGAGGTTTCACACGGGGCTACGTTGGGTGGAATAGCTCTAAAGACAGAGGCACTTCCGTTAAAGGAACCTGTATCTCCAAGAACTGACTCGCCTTGCATCCCCCTGATGAGACTGCACTTGCCAGGAGAGGCTTCTGGGATTTCTTCCCCAATGGGAGGAAATCTCCACAGATGGGTTCTACCCATCATTGAACTGCCTCAAGCTTTTCTCAACCCCACCAAACATCCCACCACACTCATACCCTCAGCCCATAATGCCTGACATTACTGCAAAAGAAGGTTCAGTTGTTACTCAAAGGGGCCATGGAGCCAGTGCCATGAAAACACCATGGGCCTCATTTATGAGGTTTTGCCGTAGGGATGCGCAGCAGGCCTTCCTGCTGCGCTTCCCTACGGCAAAAGAATAGGGCAGGTTGCGCTGTATCTATGAGATACGAAGCATTCCTGTCCTTTTCCCCTACGCCAGCGCACAATGGGCTGCCTGCGCCAACGCAGGCAGCTTTGCACCATGGTGCAAGGGTGCCTGCGTTGCGGGGATGATTATTTTTGTACAGGAAGGGGATCCTTTCTGTACAAAAATAATCACAAGAGGCTTTTCCTCTTTCCATGTGTGCTGCAGAATGCCGCACACATAGAAAAAGGAAAAACGAGGAGAAATCAAGATATTTCTCCCCGTTGCGCCTCACCTACGCCTCCCCTGGGGAGGTGTGCGCTTTTGGCACCTCCTCAGATTTACGATTTCTCGTTAATCTGGGGAAGTGTCAAAAGGCCATGGATGTTGCTGGGAACGCCCCCAGCACCACCCATTGCACGTCCCTTTAACGCTTAACACTGCGTTACAGGGACTGCTATTTATCAGGCAGCATTAAGCCAAAAAAAGTGGCTTAGTGCTGCCTGATAAATATCACACAGGCCTTTGCGCCACGGAACGTCACAAAAAGTGACGTTCCGATGGCGCTAGGGTCCTCATAAATGAGGCCCCTTGTGTCTGAGGTTTGTTTTTGTGCAGGAAGGTGCCCTTTCCTGCACAAAAACAACCCTGCCTACAGGGCAGGTACCCTTGCTCCATGGTGCAATTGTGACTACGTTAGCATTATGCAGTAGTTTGTGCACCGTACCCTTATACTGAGCAGGACTGCACTGCATAAGGTTAAATATGGAGGATTCCTTCCCTCTCGCAAGCATAGCGCAGCAAGTGGCTAGCTGCATTGTGTTGCATGAATATTTGTTAAGTATGCCCTCAAGTGTTTAGTGGTGGTAGCTGCTCACTGAGGGGAGGAACTCATGTTGTCCTCTACCTAGATGACTGCCTAATCAAGAGCGCAAAAAACACAGTTGGGCTGGGTATGCTCAGACGTGAGTCCCAGGCTCTCCACACCACTGGAGTCAAGCTATCCAGGCTGATGAAGGCTGATAGCCAGAAACCGGTCCTAGGATGCTTGTTTCCGGTCCAGGGAAGACATGGCTTGGTAGTTCGGACTGGACTGTTCCCATGAGGCACAGGGTCAGAGCTGATTTGCATATAGCCAGTGTCTAACCCAGGGTGGTGTGGAGTGCAAAAAACAATGGATTTAGGCCCAGATCCTTGTACTGGGGTGAATGTATGACATTGTTCTACATTCTGTCCATCAACTGTTGTTTTTGCATTTGTCACCCCGAGTGTGCTGGGTATGCTCAGACGTGAGTCCCAGGCTCTCCACACCACTGGAGTCAAGCTATCCAGGCTGATGAAGGCTGATAGCCAGAAACCGGTCCTTGGATGCTTGATTCCGGTCTGGGAAAGACATGGCTTGGTAGTTCGGACTGGACTGTTCCCATGAGGCACAGGGTCAGAGCTGATTTGCATATAGCCAGTGTCTAACCCAGGGTGGTGTGGAGTGCAAAAAACAATGGATTTAGGCCCAGATCCTTGTACTGGGGTGAATGTATGACATTGTTCTACATTCTGTCCATCAACTGTTGTTTTTGCATTTGTCACCCCGAGTGTGCTGGGTATGCTCAGACGTGAGTCCCAGGCTCTCCACACCACTGGAGTCAAGCTATCCAGGCTGATGAAGGCTGATAGCCAGAAACCGGTCCTTGGATGCTAGATTCCGGTCTGGGAAAGACATGGCTTGGTAGTTCGGACTGGACTGTTCCCATGAGGCACAGGGTCAGAGCTGATTTGCATATAGCCAGTGTCTAACCCAGGGTGGTGTGGAGTGCAAAAAAACGATGGATTTAGGCCCAGATCCTTGTACTGGGGTGAATGTATGACATTGTTCTACATTCTGTCCATCAACTGTGTTTTTTGCAATTTTCATCCCGAGTGGGCTGGGTATGCTCAGACGTGAGTCCCAGGCTCTCCACACCACTGGAGTCAAGCTATCCAGGCTGATGAAGGCTGATAGCCAGAAACCGGTCCTTGGATGCTTGATTCCGGTCTGGGAAAGACATGGCTTGGTAGTTCGGACTGGACTGTTCCCATGAGGCACAGGGTCAAGGCTGATTTGCATATAGCCAGTGTCTAACCCAGGGTGGTGTGGAGTGCAAAAAACAATGGATATAGTCCCAGATCCTTGTACTGGGGTGAATGTATGACATTGTTCTACATCCTGTCCATCAACTGTGTTTTTTGCAATTTTCACCCCGAGTGGGCTGGGTATGCTCAGACGTGAGTCCCAGGCTCTCCACACCACTGGAGTCAAGCAATCCAGGCTGATGAAGGCTGATAGCCAGAAACCGGTCCTTGGATGCTTGATTCCGGTCTGGGAAAGACATGGCTTGGTAGTTCGGACTGGACTGTTCCCATGAGGCACAGGGTCAGAGCTGATTTGCATATAGCCAGTGTCTAACCCAGGGTGGTGTGGAGTGCAAAAAACAATGGATGTAGGCCCAGATCCTTGTACTGGGGTGAATGTATGACATTGTTCTACATTCTGTCCATCAACTGTGTTTTTTGCAATTTTCACCCCGAGTGGGCTGGGTATGCTCAGAGGTGAGTCCCAGGCTCTCCACACCACTGGAGTCAAGCAATCCAGGCTGATAGCCCTAAACCGGTCCTTGGATGCTTGATTCCGGTCTGGGAAAGACATGGCTTGGTAGTTCGGACTGGACTGTTCCCATGAGGCACAGGGTCAGAGCTGATTTGCATATAGCCAGTGTCTAACCCAGGGTGGTGTGGAGTGCAAAAAACAATGGATTTAGGCCCAGATCCTTGTACTGGGGTGAATGTATGACATTGTTCTACATCCTGTCCATCAACTGTGTTTTTTGCAATTTTCACCCCGAGTGGGCTGGGTATGCTCAGACGTGAGTCCCAGGCTCTCCACACTACTGGAGTCAAGCTATCCAGGCTGGTGAAGGCTGATAGCCAGAAACCGGTCCTTGGATGCTTGATTCCGATCTGGGAAAGACATGGCTTGGTAGTTCGGACTGGACTGTTCCCATGAGGCACAGGGTCAGAGCTGATTTGCATATAGCCAGTGTCTAACCCAGGGTGGTGTGGAGTGCAAAAAAACGATGGATTTAGGCCCAGATCCTTGTACTGGGGTGAATGTATGACATTGTTCTACATTCTGTCCATCAACTGTGGGGCAGATTTATGTTATCCAACCTAATAAGTAATTCACATAACAATGTATTCTTCTGCCGTCTCACTTTTCCAGACAAGAACCCTGTGGAAGTGGGTACAATGCTCCTGATGTGCTCTCCAGATGTTGCCACACTAGGCCAGAGGAGGCACTACTCCAGGTGGAGCAGTGACTGCTTGACAACATTCCAAGGGCCCGATGTAGGTCACCAAATACCGGTCGGTAACGGCTGAATTCGGCCGTTACCGGAATTCGGCCGTTACCGACCGGTATTTGGTGATTGAGATGTAGGCGGCAATATTTTGCACAATCAGTAAATTTACCGATTCTGTAAAATACCGAATCGGTAATTTTACCGATTCGGTAAATTCCAGATGTAGGTAGCACTGTTTACAGTGCTACAGACCTTCAGAATTCGGTATTTTACCACCCAATCCTATTGGGTGATAAAATACTGAATACAGGTGTACATGCACATCTGTGCATGTACACCTGTGCCATGTGGCACACAGACATGCCCTAAGGGCATGTGACACACAGACATGCCCTTAGGGCATGTCTATGTGCCACATGGCACACATGCCTGTATTTGGGGTGCTAGAGGGTGTCAAAGTGACACCCCCTGCACCCTTGCTGCAATCGGTAAATACCGATTCGGTAATGCCCATTGATTCCTATGGGCTTCAATGCCCATAGGAATCAATGGGCATTACCGAATCGGTAAATACCGAATCTCAACGATTCGGTATTTACCGATTCTGAAATACTTACATCCCCCCTCCATTTTACCACTTCTTAAATGCCGAATAGGTATGATTCGGTATTTAAGAAGTGGTAAAATTAAATTACCTACATCGGGCCCCATGTGAGCTCATGAGGATAGGGTGGAGGTGGAGGTGGAGGTGGTGTGTGTGTGTGTGTGTGTGTGGCCCCCCCCCGTAGGAAAGCTTACACAGCTCCTCAATGTGTTTAACTGCTCTGTGTGTAGGGGACTCCCCCTTGCACTGCTGTGTGTGTTACTGAAGCTCGATAAAATCTTATTTAAGTGAACCTAAATGATTGGCATTGGCAATGCTTACTATGTACAGTGTTTCTTTAATCTGTTGTATTATTTATGGTTGTATCTGTTGCTCGGATATGAATTTACATTAAATAAATTAAAAGACAAGAGGCATTTGGAAAAACAGGAAAAGGTTGGTTTAATTAAGGTCAGCGACCGTAAGAGCCTGGCCGGAGTGCATTTGCTCAGAATATCTCTCGATGTACGAGGGGTTTTGACCATCAATTTATACAGTTCATGAGGTACAATAAAACAGTTTTCTACATTCCAAAAAAACATCTTTGGTTGTAAATCAACAAACGCAGACATGTGATAAGGACACAGACGGCTCTCAACCTCGGGGAGAGCTAGCGTGGGACAGTGTGTATGTGTTCAGATATCTGGCATGTGGAGCGCGTGATCAGTACATGTGCTGTGCCTGTCGGGTTCTGATTGGTTGAGTGTGCCTATCTACATGTGGTATCTAACTTTGTGGAATTTCTGGGGAATGCGAGCCTTTGGCCAAACAGGTTTTATTGGAGCCAATTATCTCAGACTTGTTTGTGGTGCTACTATTTGTGGAACCAATCAGGGTTTTGCTACTCAATATGCGGGGGCATGGGTCACAGGGCCTGCCTGACCACGTATCTCTGACTCGGATTTGATGGAGAGGTCACCTTGGGTGAATCTGATAGTATTGATGTGCGTTCATCGAAACTCCTAAATATAATATTGCAGCCACTGGTATCGTTCTTTTCAACATTATCTACATCACGCATACGGTTGTCATTTTGCACATTGATATATTGTGTACTGGCATTAACAAGATTATGCTTCATCTGGTCTGAATGTACATTGACAGGGGTCTCTTTAGTAACAACAATATGATTGTACAAGCTTTGGTTGTTACATACATTGGTTTCACTCTTGCTGATGTCGCCACTGCTGTGCGGTCACAAGTTAAGGTACACATTGACATTGCATTGACGGGCATTGTGCGGGTACAAGCGGTGGCATACGTTCACATTGCATTTACTGATATTGTCATTGTCGGGGCTGCACGTATCATGACATTGATTGACATCGTGCTCACCCATGCCAGCGTATCTGTCTGCGATCTCCTTCTGTCTTTTATTATTGCAGGCTGCCTCTTTCTGTGGTGGGTCCTTGTTATTATTACAGTCTGTATAATTCTTCCTTTAGTCTCTTCACATGATTGCAGCTTGTGTCTTAATGTAGTCTCTCTCCTCTTTCAGTCTAATTTATTATTGAAGTCTGTCTCTTTCTGTAGTCACTGTCTCCATCTGTGTCTTTTCTTTTTGCGGTCTGTATAATTTTTCCTTTAGTTTCTTCGTGTGATTCCATCTCGTCTCTTTTTGTAGTCTCTCTACTCTTTCAGTCATTTATTATTGCAGTCTGTCTTCTTTAGTAGTTGCTGTCTCCATCTGTCTCTTCATATAAGTGCAGCTTGTCTCATTCTGTAGTCTCTCTCCTCCTCCAGTCTCTTCAATTACTTCAGTTCATCTCTTTGTGAGGCCCCGGTCTCCGGCTTCACACTTCTGACACTACTGCAGACGTCCTATCCTGACTTTATTGGCCTTTTTAGGTCAAGCCTTGACAGCGCTTGCGCTGTCTCTCTGAGACCTGCTGTAAATACACTGTGGGCCAACATCCCGCCCACTACTTTTCATATGTTTATGTCAGTGTCCTTTAAAAATCCTTGCTTCTTAGTGGTTAATCTTTCCTCTTTGTTCCACCTTTTCATCAATTGATTACGCCAAAGGAGCAGCGCCCTAGTACTTTTACTCTTCCACTTGTCTCATTTTAGCAATTGTTGAGCTCGTCATGACCGCGCCCGTTACGTGGAATGCTCGCACGCTGGGCTGATTCCCCTGCTGTGCTGAGCGTTCCATTGGAACGGGTGTGGCCATGTCGAGCTCAGCTCGTCATGAGCACCGGAGCGCCGGAGCTCGCGACGAGCTGACCTCGTCATGAGCATCGGGGCGCTATACGCACCCCCTCCCCGCCCCCCAGCACAGCGGGGGAAACAGCCCCGCACGGAAGGGGTTAAATGATTTTCCCAGAATGTGGAGCTGACCCTGAGGCTTGAACTTCAAAATCCGGTTCCTTCTAATCCAAAGTTGACAGCTCTGCCTGTTACGCTACATTTTCTCAATAATTACCTTGGGAGACGCTCATTTTAAGGTTAGGCAGATTATATGGGCAACATCCTATAATGCTAATTTAAGTGACTGAATATCAAAAGATAAACATATTTTATTAAAAAATATTTCTGTAAAAATTAAGTGAGATTTAAAATACGATAATGCGCAAGAATGTAAATATCCTTGAATGGCATTGACGGTAACGTCATCAGAAGTGTAATCACGTGTCCTTTGTTTTAATATGCATATCACATGAAGTAGTTTGCAGTCATGTCTTTCTACTGTTTCAATGTTTGTGTCGCCGTGCGCGGTCTATCACCATCGAAGCCACATCATTATATAGCGCGATCTCGACCCAAAGATATTCAGGAGCTTTACTTGAGCACACAGGGAGATTAAATGATTTGCCCAGAATGTTGAGGCGCCGCTGAGACTCGATCCAACATCATATATAGCACAATCTCAACCTGAAAGTATTGAAGCGCTTTACATTAGCGCACAGGGAGATTACATTATTTGCCCAGAATGTTGAGTCAATACCGAGACTCGAACCTGGGGGGAGACCTTCATACGTTTTGTGCTGGTTTAGCACCACAAAAGTTGACGCAAACTAGCGCAAATTTATTTTCTCCTATTTTCTTTCCAGCGCAAAATGTGTTTTGCGCTGGAAAGTACCCTGTAAGTAGCACAAAGCAGTGCAGAGCACTGCTTTGTGTTACTTTGCGCCGAGAGGGCATTAAATGGGTGGTACATAAGCGTTCCTATGCAACCACCCATGCCTTTTGACCCAAAACCATATTTACAAAGATTTGTAAACATTGTTTTGCCAAAAGTTAACACCCGTTCAAAGGAAGCGCTAACAGGAGAAATGCATTCATTTCTCCGTGCTTTTCCCACTTTCCATGGGTGCTGCACTGTGTAGCACGTATGCAAAGTGGGAAAAGCTGTGCATCGTGCCTAGCATAGTATTTTGTACAAGAAGGGTACCCTTCCTCTACAAAACCTATGCTACACTCATGCACACACCCTAGTGCTGCGGCGCTAAGGTGTGTGCATGGTGCACGGCAGTTGAAACCAGTGCTGACGCAAGGGGAAGGGGAGGACAGAGCCATATCTCTGAAGACATGGAGTTCCCCTTCTCCTTCCCTGTCGCGCAGCGCAGTCTCACGGGGGGCTGCGCTGCGTGACTTTTAAAAAAATCTTCCCCCGGGTTTCTTCAAATCCAAAGTCGGCTCTGGTCATTATGCCACATCCTCTCCTCAATTATTACCTTGGGAGACAGTAATTTTAAGGTCAGGCAGATTATATGGGCACCATACAATATTGCTTATTTGAGTGACTGAACATCAAAACAAACCTATTTTATAAGAAAATACTTCTGTAAAGAATAAGTTAGGTTTAAATTACGGTAATGTGCAAGAATGTAAATATTTATTAATGGCATGGATGGTAACGTCATCAGAAAAGTAATCACTTGTCCTTTGTCTGTTTCAGTATCCATACCACGTGATGGAATTAGCAGTCATGTCTTTCTTTTATTTCAATGCTTGTGCTGATGTGCGCATGAGCACACAAAGAGATTAAATGATTTGCCCAGAATGTTGAGGCGATGCCGATGCGGTGCATTTTCACATGCATTTGTGTAATTATCAACCTTTAAGACTCTCATAGTGTTCAGACTCCATTTATACAACCAGGCGTACTTGTTACATGGAGGCCCCTGCCACAGTAACCTGGTGTGGCAAAACAAAACAATGGCAAAACTAGTAGGTCACCATTGGCATCCAAAGGGGAGACCTATTGGCTGTGCCAATGCTTGTTTTATGTGACCCTTCCCTCTCTTTTTTAGGTCTCGCCTGTCAATGCGCATGCGCATTGAGCAGAGCGAGACTATGGGGGCTTAAACAAAGCTTACCTACACTGGCGATTCACTGGCGATTTGATGAAGTGCATGTGCACTTTTAACTCAATGCGCAAGCGCAATTAGTTAAAATGCGCGTGCACAGCATCAAATCGTCAGCTTAGTGCCGCCAGCAGCTCTTCCCCCTCCACCCCCTGCTGCATCAAAGGCTTGGCGCTGTGCCTCAGCCCAGCCATTCTCCTCCCCTAATTACCCCCTGCGGCATCAAAGGCTTTTTCACGGCCGGCCGGCCATGCTTTCAGTTCACGGCCGGCCGGCCGTGTCTCCTTTTCTTTTTTTTTTTTTCATTAATTGAATGTCTTCCAGCAAGCTCTCCTCATCCGTAGCTTTAGGTGTGATGACAGCATTTCCTTATAAGATTACTGCTCTCTTGGGAATATATGAGGGCAGGAAGCCTTCTGAATTCGGCTGATCATTATCAGAGAGTGTTTTGGTGAAAATACGGGACTTTTCTTATGCGTGCTGCTACAAAAAGTGCTCAGCTCTCCTTAGCTACGGGAAAGCTGTTTGGCTTACTTCTGTTCGCTCAGCCAGCAATTGTGCCATGTGGTGTGTTTTTAGCTTTACTAGCTCATTGGTGTGTACTGGCTTGCCACTTTGCTGGAATAAAGTACCGGCCATAACGCTGAATACGACTTTCTTTTAATTAGTTCACCAGTTTGCTGCCAAGTGAATTTGAGAGTAATAGTGGCAATCATGTTTGAAACTGCATAACGTGAGCGGAATAAGCTTGCAAGCCGCAATCACCCCACATCCACCACATCCACCACCACATCCACCACCACCTCCACATCCACCACCACCGCATCCACCACCACATCCACCACCACATCCACCCTCACCCTCAACCTCACTCACCCTCAACCCCTCACCCTCAACCCCTCACTCTCACTCACCCTCAACCCCTCACCCTCACTCACTCACTCACCCTCACCCTCACTCACCCTCAACCCCTCACTCACCCTCACCCTCACTCACCCTCAACCCCTCACCCTCACCCTCACTCACCCTCAACCCGTCACCCTCACCCTCACTCACCCTCACCCACACCCTCACTCACCCTCACCCTCACTCACCCTCACTCACCCTCACCCTCACTCACCCTCACCCTCACTCACCCTCACTCACCCTCAACCCCTCACCCTCACTCACCCTCAACCCCTCACCCTCACTCACCCTCCCTCACTCACCCTCAACCCCTCACCCTCACTCACCCTCAACCCCTCACCCTCACCCCCTCACCCTCACCCTCAACCCCTCACTCTCACTCACCCTCACTCACCCTCAACCCCTCACCCTCCCTCACCCTCAACCCCTCACCCTCACCCTCACTCACCCTCACCCTCACTCACCCTCAACCCCTCACCCTCAACCCCTCACTCACCCTCAACCCCTCACCCTCACTCACCCTCAACCCCTCACCCTCACTCACCCTCACCCTCACCCTCACTCACCCTCAACCTCACTCACCCTCAACCCCTCACCCTCACTCACCCTCCCTCAACCCCTCACCCTCACTCACCCTCACCCACCCTCAACCCCTCACCCTCACTCACCCTCACTCACCCTCACCCTCACTCACCCTCAACCCCACTCACCCTCAACCCCTCACCCTCACCCTCACTCACCCTCACCCTCACTCACCCTCAACCCCTCACCCTCACCCTCAACCCCTCACCCTCTCACTCACCCTCACTCACCCTCACTCTCACTCACCCTCACTCACTCACCCTCACTCACCCTCACTCACCCTCAACCGCTCACCCTCACCCCCTCACCCTCACCCACCCTCACCCTCAACCCCTCACTCACCCTCAACCCCTCACCCACCCTCACCCTCACCCTCACTCACCCTCTCACCCTCACTCACCCTCAACCCCTCACCCTCACTCACCCTCAACCCCTCACTCACCCTCAACCCCTCACCCTCACTCACCCTCAACCCCTCACCCTCACTCACCCTCAACCCCTCACCCTCAACCCCTCACCCTCACAACACATATTGTGTTACAATAGGTGTCACATTTGCGAAAGATAAAACTATTGGCATTGTAAATAACAAAGCTAATAATTTCGCTATTTTCAAAACAAGCACATAAATAAAAAATGTGTCCTTTACAATACCAATAGCTCAAACTTTCCTAATGCGAGACCTATTGCATTGCTGTGCTTGTCTCCCCTGCTGCACTCTCCTGCTCTCTAGAGATGTGGCCTAACGACCAGAGCTGCCATCTAAGTCACGTAAATACAAAACATTTTGCATTCCAAATGCTATAGGTGTCACATTCGCGAAAGTTATAACTATTGGCATTGTAAATGACAAAGCCATCAATTTAGCAATTTTAAAAACCAACAAATAAATAAAATATGTCATTTACAAGACCAATAACTCCAACTTTTCTAATGCGAGACCTATTGCATTTGCAATGCCAAAGTGTCTTTAAATGGGCTGTTTTCCATTCAGTCACTTTTACTAGTGCAGTAAGTCTCTTTATGCAGTCTCTGGCTCCCCCTTGAGTCTGTTGATATTGTTGCAGGCTGCCGCCCAGCAGTGTAGTTTCTCTTCACGCGGTCTCTGTCGCCCCCTTCAGTCTCTTGATATTACTACAGTCTGTCTTGTGTTGCAGTTTCTAGGACTTAACCCCAAACTCATTCAAGAACCCCTGATTCTTGCTCAGCTGCTGCTGTTTAATTATGTTTATAATAATTGAGACAAAGCAAAATGGACATATATTTATGATGTGTCATCAGTGGCGTAAGGAGCACCCTACTTTAGCAGCTTAAGGGGGGCTGCCACTCGACCGGATAGTTTGGTTAATGGGGTACCCGCAAACATTATTAGTTGTTTATAAGTCTCTTATGTCTGCACAAAAAACGCTAATTAATAAAAAAAAATGCTAGGAAATACCATGAGCGAGGGCTGAGGGCTTCCAGGTGGCATGCACAGGGAAGGAAACAAAGAAAAGAATTAAATAAGGGATATACAGAGAGAGGTACACCTAGGAAAACAATAAGTAAGGATGAGAGAAACAAGATGGGAAGACAAAGAAGAATTGAGCCACAGGAGGAAGAAGGAGTGACAGGAAGGAAGAACACGTAAAATGAAAGATGGAAGAGAGGTGAAAAGAAGTATGAAAGAGTAAATAGTATGACTGAATGGAAGAGTGAAAGGACTGACTATGGAGAGGGTGGATGGATGGAAGGACGGAAGAACGGACAGATGGAGACGAGATAATGTAGGAGTGGTTTAAAGGGAACATGAGCATACTGATGGGAAGATGAGTTAAAAGATGGATGGGTGGATGGATGGATGGATGAATGGGTGGGTGGGTTTGTATGCATGTATGTATGGATGGGTGGGTGGGTGGATAAATGGGTGGATGGATGGGTGGGTGGGTGGGTGGATGGATGGGTGGGTGGATGGATGGGTGGGTGGATGGATGGATGGATGGATGGATGGATGGATGGATGGGTGGATGGATGGGTGGATGGGTGGATGGATGGGTGGATGAATGGATGGATGGATGAATGGATGGATGGATGGGTGGATGGGTGGGTGGATGGATGGGTGGATGGATGGGTGGATGGGTGGGTGGATGGATGGGTGGGTGAATGTGGGACGTATTTTGGGGTATTGAATGGATGGAGGCATAGGTGGGTGATGGATTGATGGATGAGTGGATGGGTGGATAGGTGGACGATGGGATAATGGACAGATGGAGAAGAGATAATGGATGAGTGGGTTAAAGGAAACATGGGCATATTGATGGGAAGATGAGTGAAAAGGAGGGATGGATGGATGATGGATGGACGGATGAATGGGTTTGTATGTATGTAAGGATGTTTGGATGGATGTATGAATGATAGATGGATGATGGATGGGTTTGTATGGTTGTATGGATGGATGCATGGATGGAAGGACGGATTGGTGGATGGAGGGGTGGATAGATGGATGATGGGTGGATGTATGGATGGGTGGGTGGGTGGGTGGGTGGGTGGGTGGATGGATGGATGGATGGATGGATGGATGGGTGGAGCAGTGCATGTGTAGATAAAAGGTGAAGAGATGCCAGAAGGATGGATGAATGAATATATGGTAGGATAACTGATGGACAGAGGAAAGGAGGTTGCAATGAGCTCTTCTAAGGAGGGTGGTTTTTGCTTGCTTCACGCGCTCAGTCTGATTAGAAGCATGCTTCAAGTGGGGAGTCTTTTAATGATCTGGCTACTCCCTTGAGTATCATAGCAAACTTGCAGTCGCCCTCTTCCATTGGTACAGCGACGCTGAAGCTTTTACGACTTGTGTGTCTTTCAGGTAACCCAAGTACCAGACGGTGGATCCTAACTTGCTAGCCATTGTTAGTACTGGTTAACTGGCCACCAGCCGGACTTTGGCTGCGAGTGCCCTGTCTACTTTGGAGTAGCCACACCCGTCTGCACTTCAGCTGGCCCTGCCTGCTATTCAGCATCCTGTTGCCAGCTGCTGCAAACCCCCCCCCACACCCCCCCCCCACTGGCCAACAGATACTGGGTCAGATTTACAAGCCCCTGGCCACATCGACAAACAAGCATTGAAAATGCAACAGGTCTCGCCTTTGCTTAAGTTAAAGCCATTTGCTTTGCTATACAATACCATCAGCAAAGCAAATGGCTTTAACTTAATCAAAGGCGAGACCTATTGCATTTTCAATGCTTGTACAGGGCATACTGGGCTCCGAGTACCTTCTCGGGTTCTGGGTATGCTCAACTGTCTCACGGTGCATGTCAGTAGCCACATGACATGATCATCCAATCCTTGGCCTCTCTGTGCCCGGGGTGCCTTCTCGGTGTCTGGGTATGCTCAACTGTCTCATGGTGCATGTCAGTAGGCCACATGACATGATCATCCAATCCTTGGCCTCTCTGTGCATGGAGTGCCTTCTCGGTGTCTGGGTATGCTCATCTGTCTCATGGTGCATGTCAGTAGGCCACATGACATGATCATCCAATCCTTGGCCTCTCTGTGCATGGAGTGCCTTCTCGGTGTCTGGGTATGCTCATCTGTCTCATGGTGCATGTCAGTAGGCCACATGACATGATCATCCAATCCTTGGCCTCTCTGTGCCCGGGGTGCCTTCTCGGTGTCTGGGTATGCTCAACTGTTTCACAGTGCATGTCAGTAGGCCACATGACATGATCATCCAATCGTTGGCCTCTCTGTGCATGGAGTGCCTTCTCGGTGTCTGGGTATGCTCAACTGTCTCACAGTGCATGTCAGTAGGCCACATGACGATCATCCAATCGTTGGCCTCTCTGTGCATGGAGTGCCTTCTCGGGTTCTGGGTATGCTCAACTGTCTCACAGTGCATGTCAGTAGGCCACATGACATGATCATCCAATCCTTGGCCTCTCTGTGCATGGAGTGCCTTCTCGGTGTCTGGGTATGCTCAACTGTCTCACAGTGCATGTCAGTAGGCCACATGACATGATCATCCAATCCTTGGCCTCTCTGGGCTCCGAGTGCCTTCTCGGGGTCTGGGTGTGCTCAACTGTCTCACAGTGCATGTCAGTAGGCCACATGACATGATCATCCAATCCTTGGCCTCTCTGGGCTCCGAGTGCCTTCTCGGGGTCTGGGTGTGCTCAACTGTGGATGGATGTTCATAACCGGGCACGACTGAGATCTCTACCTTCTACTACTACTCTTGTAAAGCACTCTATCACCCGAAAGGGTTTTGATCGCGCTATATAAAATGCCAAATAAATAAACACATTAAAAAAAATCTTAAACCAATCCTGCTATTTTATGCAACGGGTGTATTGCATTTCGGGACTTGTAATTTCGTATTTAACATTTTAAGAACAGGCTCAAATATTCCAGCACGCACAGTGCTTTTGGATGAAATGCCAGGACCAGATGGAAGGGTCACACACTACATGAGGATATTAACCACCTGGGTACAATAATGTAACACAACAAAATGCAACGATGAACATAAATGTTTGTCAACATTTCTTTCCACCCTTTACTCGTTTTAGATCCTTTGATCACAATGGTTTTTCAACATTATACATAGGATTTTTTCCGAGACAGAAGCATGACAGAATATAGCTTTGGATAATTCTCACTTGAAACGTTTGGCTTGCTAGGTTTTACCCTTCACGTATCTAGCACGCAAAGTTGAAACGCAACACTGCAAACCAGCTTTGTCTACAATTGTTACAAAGCGTCCGCTCAATTGAGGGACCCAGTGAAATTATTTTACTCAAGTCGGGCCGGCGGCGGCTTTAACCCCTTCGCTGCGGGGCTGTTTCCCCCGCTGTGCTGGGGGGCGGGAGGGCGCACACAGCGCCCCGGTGCTCATGACGAACTCAGCTCATCATGAGCCACAGCGCTCCAGTGCTCATGACAAGCTGAGCTCGTCATGACCGCGCCCGTGGAATTCTCAGCACAGCAGGGGAATCAGCCCCACGTGCGAGCGTTCCAACGGTCATAACGAGCTCAGCTCGAGCTAAGCATCGGAGCGCCGTGGCTCATGACGAGCTGAGCTCGTCATGAGCACAGGAGGGGTTAAAAGGTTCTAAAATCATTGGCGGACATCATTTATGGAGCTAGCCAATGGAAGAGAGAGGCGGGTTAAAGCCCAAGTACTGGAGATCAAAAAATGTCGCCTGCGCAACACTGCTGCACAGTGAACGCCAGGCAAAACCTAACAATATGCGTGAAGGGGTAACCGAGGTCTCGACAGCATAGGGTGGGAGCAGCGGGGACCACTCCAAGCCAAGGCACAAGACGGGGGCAGATGCGGCGGCATCTTCAGTTCGCCACTGAGATTCCAACGTGAATAAATGGCCACATTAGGCCTTAGCAGGGCTTTAAGTGGGCCGGGTCCCTAACGGTCTGTTAATTTTTGCCCTCAACCTCGGGGTGAAAAAAGAAAAATCTTAACTCTGCAGCCGTACCACCCTTCACTGCCTTTGAAGTAACTTTAAAGAGACTTGTTATAGTTCTTTCAGTCTCGTCATTTCATTACAGAAGCATTTTCAATATTATATCCAACAACGCCATAGTTGGTGCTTATTTATCTTATACAACAAACAGCCTTTGATATAGCCAATAACCCTGGCTTGTTGCAGGAGTAATATTACTTGTTGTATTATATACCTGATGCAATCAAAGCAGCAAAATACCAGTCGAGCGGAATACTATGCCTAACACAGATTTTTATTTTACGTTTTAAACCACGCCCTTAATTCCATCAGCCACGTCTCTTTGAGACACCCTCCAGTGTTCTTATCCAACTTAAAGGCCTAGGCATAGGCTTGTGGTCCCCACGGTAAGGCTCTTCCAGCACCACGTGGAGGCCTTGCATCTTACCTTCCGAACAGATGTCGCGTTAGCAACCTTCCCCATGCATAGAGGCCTTTTCGGCACGCTGACCTACACAGAAAAGCCCTCTCTTGTCCCGGTGTTAAGCAAAGAGACAACTGCAGCATCATCAAATGGGCAGTAGGGGTCAACAGTTACCCTATGAGTCAGCACTTTTACCGACAACCAGTATAACACACGGATGCAGCTATCCCCTGCGCAGGGCCCCTGCTAACACCGTGCCCTGTATAGAGCGGCCTAGCAGGCGCCGCCCGTTTGCAGGCGGTTTCTACCACCAAACACTGATTCAGTAGCAGAAACATTCCTAGCAGCGGCTCCTTAGCAGGGTCATGGCAGTCATGCATGGGGCCCTGTGCTTCGAAATCCTCAAATGGGGTGTGTGCGTTACTCGCAGATGAAGAGCTGGGCTATGTTCACTTCTATTTTATATTGTTTCTGTGTGCTGTGAGCTTTCAGAAGTTTGCAGCATAGCTGAAAACTTCCCCAACACTCACAAAATAGACACAGCAGTGTGTGTCATTCTGGGACGAAAAAACAAGTGTTGCACAGGCACTGGTCGTGCACGCATTCAAGATGAGCCCCCCTCCGCTGCTAGGCAACCTGCGATGCTGGCCCAATCCCAGTGCGGCTCGCGGTGACGTAGGAGCCCACAGCTGATCAAGCTCCCGGCGGTGATCTCTTGTCTTTATGGGGCCATATGTTTGAAACACATGGCCCCATAAAGATAAGAAACCTTTTGCGACGCATGGAAGGCAGACAAGCCCGTCCAAGTGGGCCGGCCGAAAAAGCCTAAAGTACACGTCATAAAGAGCTCTTTTCCAATAGCTGGCCACCGTTTAGTATAAACGGGGACGCCGGACAATGGAAATGAGGGGCAGGGCCTAAAGCCCTTTATTGAAACTACTCAAAATCATTAAATCTCGCCGAGCGAGCTGCGCATGTGCGCAGCAACGCTAGCCGAGACCTAAAAAGAGTCACCCTCGTCTTTCTTATTTCCTCCAAATCATATGGAATTCAAGCTAATCCGTGCCACAGATTGTGAACACACATACACACACACACTGGACAAAGCTGCCCCTCAGGGACTCCTAGTGACCCAGTCTCAGGCTTCTACTGTAAACTAAAGAACAAATTAGATAGTGCAGATTTACAAGCCCCTTGCGCCGCCGGTGTGTCACATTGCGTAACCTGCTGAGTGATATTTACAAGCACACGTAAAGCTACCCTGCGTGACTTTACCTGTGCTTGTAAATATTGCCCCTTTTCACGCAACACTTTGTGTGTTAGTGGCGTGACATGGGTGTTGCTGTGGGTGTTCCCATGCAACACCCATGTACGTTGACACATTTACGATGAATCGCAAATCTGGAAATGTGTCAGAATGCTACGCCACCCTGGGGGTGGCGTAGCTAGGTGCCATGAGGAAATTTTTTTTAATTTCTCATATGTTTCCTCTTTCAATGCGTGCTGCATTCTACCGCACACATTGGAAGAGGAAATCACATCAAATTACTATTTTTGTACAGGAAGGTGCCCCTTACTGCACAGAAAGAATCTCCCCGCGACGCAGGCATCCTTGTACGTTGGCGCATGGCAGCAGTTTGTGCGCCAGCACAGAGATGCGACATTTTGTTGTAAATATGTTGCATCCCTGTGCTTAAGAAACTAATGCAACGCGGCGCAGCAAAATAACTTTTGAGCACTGTGCTGCATTAGTTTCTTGTAAATCTGCCCCAATATTTGTAGAATTCTTAACACTTCCCTCTCCCATCTATAGGATGGGGCCAGAGAGTGAGAAACATATTGTTTCAGCCAGTTATGAAACAAAAAACATCCATGGCCCAATTATAACCTATGTCACGCCTGCTTTGTTTATCTAAGCTCTTAGGAGAAGGTGCGATTTCGGACACTTGGAGGGCATCCAGTGAGATTTTTCTAATGTGGTCAGTCTTTTTTTAAATGTATCCCTGCCCAGAAACTCAACATTTAGCATGTGAGGGGGAAGGAACCTAATGAGGCCAGGACAAATGGATTCCAGATGGGGGTCCCTGCTGAAGGACACCCACTTGCTGACACTGAACAAGTGTAGCCTGTCCTATGAGTCCACCACCACCCATCCCGAAATACAGCAGGCTGTGAAGTACAGCAGGTGCAGTGGCACCAGCATCCAGGAATGCAGTGGACCCAATGAACCTCCATTTTTAGGTCGAGCCTAGACAGCGCTTGCTCAGCCATGTGATCTTTTGTATGTCATTTGTGGGCTTTAACTCCTCCCATCGCTTTGGATTTCTCTAGTCGATTGTCTTGTAACAATCCTTGCTTGCTATTCAATCAATCAATCAATCAATCATTTGTAAAGCGCAGTACATACCCGCGAGGGTTTCAAGGCACTGGGGAGGGGGGGCACTACTGATCGAACAGCCAGGTCTTGAGTATCCTCCTGAAGGTCAGCAGGTCTTGGGTCTGTCGTGGGATGGTGTTCCATGTCTTGGCGGCGAGGTGGGAGAAGGATCTCCCACTGGTGGTTGTTCTTCGGATGCGCGGGACGGTGTCGAGTGAGAGGTCGGCGGAGCGTAGCTGGCGATTGGGGATGTAGAAGGAGAGCAGTCTGTTGAGGTAGGCTGGGCCGGTCTTGTGGAGTGCCTTGTGTGTGTGGGTGAGGAGCTTGAAGGATATCCTCTTGTTGACGGGGAGCCAGTGCAGGTCTCTCAGGTGGGGGGTGATGTGGCCGTGGCATGGTACCTCGAGGATCAGTCGTGTCGAGGTGTTTTGGATGCGCTGTAGTCGTTTGATGAGCTTGGTCGGGGCTCCCGCGTAGAGGGGCGTTTCCGTAGTCGAGTCTGCTGCTGACGAGGGCCTGGGTGTCTGTCTTTCTTGTATCTGTCGGCATCCATCTGTAAATCATGCGGAGGGTATTGAAGCAGGAGGAGGAGACGACGTTGACCTGCTTGGTCATTGAGAGCGTTGGGCCGAGGATGATTCCCAGGTTGCATGCGTGGTCCGTGGGGGTCGGGGATGCCCCCAGTGCTGTCGGCCACCAGGAGTCGTTCAAGGCTGAAGGGTTGGAGCTGAGGATGAGGATCACCGTCTTGGGTAACTTGGCTTCCTGGTCCCTCCTTTTTCCAAGTTATTCACTCCCCAGAGTATAGCCCCGGGACTTCTAGGCTTCCACTTTTTCTATATCGCTTACTGTTCATGGACATTTAAAAACATAATTCTGCACAGCTCTTCAGGCATGTTCCATCAACGGAGGGGCGCAGAATGACAGCTCTCATCAACATGAGAACACAGAAAAGGCACTAGGAAATAAAATAAATGTAATTTATAAACCCAGCATCATACCTGGTAATTTCCTTGCTATCTCATAACAGCTGCTAGCACTACTTTGGAACATGTGCCTCTCGCAGTTTTCAGTTGACCCCCTCTAGAAACCTAGACATGAGCCACAATTGCCGAAATCTGCCGGGACAGCCGGTGTAAAACCGGGACGCCTGGTCACCCTATCTCTACAGGGCCATGTGCCCACTGGGGCTGTTAATTGCGCCATGTTTCGTAAGCGGTAACAAAGGGGGTGGTGATGGACGGAGCATCTGAACCAATCAAACACTCACACCCAGTCAACAGATCTGAGTTTAATCCATCTCCGTTCTTTAGCCCACTCCGCCACCCCAGTTCAGACATGGCTATATGCAAATCAGTCTGACCCTGTGCCTCATGGGAACAGTCCAGCCTGAACTGCCAAGCCATGCCTTCCCTGGACCGGAAACAAGCTTCCGAGGACCAGTTTCTGGCATTCCAGCCGTCTTCAGCCCGGCTTGCTTGAATCCAGTGGCAAAGTGAGCAAGGGACTCACGTCTGAGCATACCCTGCCACACTTATGGCGGCCAAAAGCGGTACAAAAGGGGGTGGTGATGGACGGAGCATCTGAACCAATCAAACACTCACACCCAGTCAACAGATCTGGGTTTAATAAGCGAGCAGCGTCATACCAACACAGTGATATTTGTAGAGCTGCTGATCCCCCCTGATATCCGGAGGCGCAAGCCCCTGCACCCTAACTGAAACTCAGCACAAAGACAAGGGCTTTATGAGAGAGATCGGCCCAGCTGCACGCAGTACAGGTCTGAAAATGTCTTCATGGCGCCTTCTCTGCTGCCCAGCCTGGGGCCAGTTCTAACTGGTTTATTATTCATGTGATTCCAGCTTCTGTTTTATGGGGGAGATAAAGAGGCTGGGGGGATGCAGTCAACAACTAAACATTGTTCGTCTATTGATATGCTGTCTTATTTGTGCAATTGTTCCGGGGACTCACCGATGTCCTCACAATTCTGGGAAGATGCACAGTAGGATATGAAGACAAGGAAAGTGAATACACCAACCTCTCACGAAGTGATTTCGGAGAATAAAAAAACAACACATAGATGCTCTGTCTTGAAAATGGGATTTATTGTACTTCAGCAATTGTTGGCACTGCCAAGGCCACACCCGCCTCAAAGACCCACTGTCTTCCTTTGTCAAACAAAAAGTCTAATTCGCGCCCCTTCCCTGGAGTGAAGGGTCCCATCCCTTTTCAGCCGACCAAAAGACAGGCAGCATACATGGCGGGGTTAGGTGCTATGGGGCGTCCCTGCCACCTCTCCCATGGGTGCCTCAGTTGTGCTTCCACTCTGTAACACGCCGTCTCCTCCTCCTACTTCAAAACCCTTCGCATGATCTACAGATGGATCCCGACAGATACAAGAAAGACAGTCACCCAGGCCCTCGTCAGCAGCAGACAACTACGGAACGCCCTCTACGCGGGAGCCCCGACCAAGCTCATCAAACGACTACAGCGCATCCAAAACTCCTCGGCACGACTGATCCCAGCACTTGGAACACATCCTCACCCCATGGGCCATTGATGTCAACCATTGGTCTTCAAACTGTGTCTATGGAGCCCCCTGAGCACAATGTTTAGGATTCAGGCTCACCTGAATCTTTTGAATGGAGTGCGTGGAGTTGGGGGAAGAATTACTACATTTTCGGCACGTTGGGAATTCCACTGGGCCAAAATTCATAGTTAGGTCTTCAAAGCCACATTTAGACCTTTAAAAATCATAAGCCTGACCTTTCTCTACAAAGTCTTATCCTGAACACTGTAAATTTCTATCCAAACTCAAATCTACAAAGCTCTCACTTGGACAACTTTACACCACTACACTTTACGCCAACATGCACTGCAACACCGAACTGCCATAGGTGGAACAAGGGCGCAAAGAGTCTTCGTGCAAGCTAGACGCATAGACAGACGCCTGTTACTTTTGGTGTAAATTCACAACAAGCATTTGCAATGTCAACAGGTTTCGCTGTATTGTGGAGTTGAGTGGCGTTAGGAAGTAGTTTAAAGTGTCGTGGAGGAGTATAGAGTTGTAGGTTGGATCAAAGTATTCCTCAAAGAAGCATATGTTGAATGAGCAGGCTTATATTTTCATATAGAAAAGACAGGACAGACGAGTTTCATCAGGTGACAAATGGACACTCTGCCACCCCAGTTCAGACATGGCTATATGCAAATCAGTCTGACCCTGTGCCTCATGGGAACAATCCAGCCCGAACTGCCAAGCCATGTCTTCCCTGGACCGGAATCAAGCTTCCGAGGACCGGTTTCTGGCATTCCAGCCGTCTTCAGCCCGGCTTGCTTGAATCCAGTGGCAAAGTGAGCAAGGGACTCACGTCTGAGCATACCCTGCCACACTTAGGGCGAACAAAGCGATACAAAAGGGGAATGCTACCCCCGTCGCCAGAATTGGCGAGGGGGTAGTATTCCAATTCGTATGACACCTTACTCGACATGTTTTGATAATGCTATACCAAAGTTAGCATTCCACCGCGAGGATGATAATGCACTTAAGAGTATATGGTATAGCGTTATCATGGAACAGCTATTAGGACATTTCTTATTTTTATTGCAAGCATATGCTACAGAAATAAAAAAATAAAATATGGCACTCCTTAAAAATTGTTGCCATAGGGTTGTAATTAAAATTGAATTGCAATGAGCAGGCTGAAAACGAACCTTTGATCGTCAGCAACATTCGGAAATTCTTTTTTGTAGTCTCGCGCCGACGTGGACTCGGACGTAATAGAGACACGACATCGCTCGCGACTCCGCTGACGTCACCGACGCCTACAATAGGCCCGCTGTTCTCTCTCTAAATTGACATCCATGTAGGTGCATTTACCAATTGGTACTGGGCCACCTTATGAATGAATGAATGAATGAGGGCAATTTGTATTGCGCTACTAAAACCTGAAGGTGTCAAGGCGCCTACCAAAACAGAGCAAGAAAAGGGCAGGGCACAACTATAGGTATGTCCGCACAAAGAGATGGGTTTTAAGGGCATTCCTAAAAAGCTGAAGAGTAGGAAGGGACCTTAGTTCCAGGGGGAGGGCGTTCCACCACTTGGGAGCCAGATTAGAAAAAGCTTTACCACCCCATATGGCTCTCCGAATACGGGGGACTGAAAGAAGGAGTCTGTTCGAGGAGCGCAGGTCCCTGCCGAGGCTATAGCGGGACAGAATGGAACCTATTCCAGTGGGGCTGCTTTTTGCTAAGGCCCTATAGGTCAAGCACATGGTCTTTAACACTATTCGGTCCTCTATAGGAAGCCAGTGAAGTGATTTTCTGGCAGAGGTAGCCGAGGTGCGCCGAGGTAGATCGAGGACAAACCTCGCCGCTGCGTTCTGGACCACCTGCAAGCGCTGCAGCAGGTTTTTGTTCAGACCCGCATACAGCGCATTGCAGTAGTCCAGCCGCGAACCAACCAAGGCAACAGCAAGTTGTTTCCTTGCCTGCTGTGAGAGGTAGTGCCTGATCCTCCTCAGTATGTGAATGATACCCCAACAGGTAGAAACAGTTCTGTTAACCTGTTTGCACATAGTGAGGGTGGGATCAATAATGACCCCAAGGTTTTTAGCGGAAGGGCAGGAGTCGGGCAGACACCCAGTGAGTTTGGCCACCAATCGGCTGACCATATCTCCTCCTTACCTCCGAACACCATCACCTCTGTCTTCTCCCCGTTCAGTTTCAATGAATTATATATCATCCATTGTCCGACTGCCTCCATGCAAGATCTAAAGTTGGAGGCAGTCGAGATTACTGACTGGGAGAGGGAGACGAGGATCTGAATGTCATCCGCATATGAAACTACCTCCATCCCAAAAGATCTAATTAGTCTGGCAAGGGGGGTCACATAAATGTTAAAGAGGGTCGGACTTAACGCCGACCCCTGAGGGACCCCACATTGCACAGACAGGGATGGAGATAGAAATTTGCCCAGCATCACTCTTTGCTCTCGTTGATCAAGGAAAGAGGTGAGTAGCCTGAGGGCCGTCCCCTGAACCCCGATCTCCCCCAGACGAGATGTTAAAACTGAGGGAGAAAGGGTGTCAAAGGCCGCCGTACGGTCTAAGAGGATCAGGAGGGAGGTCTGACCCTTATCCACACGTGTGCGGATATTGTCGAGCACTATGGTCAGGGCAGACTCAGTGCTGTGCTCCCTCCTGAAGCCGTGCTGGGAAAGATCCAAACAGCCCGAGCTTTCCACGAAGGCGACAAGATGTTTATTTAGATGAGTTTCTAACATCTTCGCTGGAGCCGGGAGCAGTGAGATGGGGCGAAAGTTCTTTAATACCCCAGGATCAAGAGAGGGTTTCTTGAGTAAGGGTTTAACAACCGCATTTTTCCACTGTTGAGGAAAAATGCCATCCCTCATTGCCCTATTCATGATGTCAACAAGGGGGGGCAAGAGGGATTCTCTACACTGCTTCAGGATCTTAAGCGGACAGGCATCTAGGGGGGATCCGGATTTGGTTTTATTAAGAAGAGTCTCTAGATCCTGTAAAGAGAGAGGAGGCAAAAATTCCATGCTTCCCAACAAGAGTTTCTCCGAAGGAGCAGGGACCAAATCAGCAGGGGCAGGAGGCTCAGAGGTGAGAGATCTCTGCAATTCCAAGGCGGAATAGATGTCCGAGATTTTGGTCTGAAAGAAAGAGGCTATGCTATCACAAAGTTCCTGTGAAGCAATAACCGGGTCAGGAGTCTGAAGAGTGGTGAGGGAGTCCACTATCCTAAATAGCTCTTTTGGAGAAGAGAGAGAGGTAGTGAGAGCCGTAAAATATTCTTGTTTTGCTCTTATTACTTCCAGCTTACACTTCCTTATCAGGATCTTATGGGCTTCCTTGTCCCTAAGATCCCAACTGGAGTGCCAGAGACGCTCCCGTCTTCTAGCTTCCTGTCTAAGGAGTCTTAGGTGCTCCGAGAACCATGGGGCCGATGGTCTTTTCCTGGCTGAATAACAATGGCGGATGGGAGCCAGTTCTTCCAAAGCCTCGGTTACGGTCTTTTCATAATGTGAGACTGCTGACTGCACATTGTCCTCCTGGGATATGGACAGACTCGATATCCAGGGAGTAAAGGAACTTTCCGTGATGTTCTTAAAATTCCTACGCAATTCCATTTTGCTCGGATTTTTACTAGTCCTCCCATGGATAGGATAGAACACATTGAAAGGAACGGCTAGATGATCTGACCATGAGAGGAAAAAGGGGTCTTTCACCATCAGCCTCTGATCATTAGAGAAAATCCCATCAAGCGTATGTCCCGCTTGATGGGTGGCCCCTTTCACCAGTTGGGTGAGTCCACAGGTAGACATAGAATCCACAGTTCGGCTGAACTATTCCCATTGGGCGCAGGGTCAATACTGATTTGCATATGGCTGGGTCCAAACTGAAATGGCATGGTGAGCAAAAAAACGATGGATTTAGGCCCAGATCTCTGCACTGGGGTGAATGTATGACATTGTTCTGCATTCTGTCCATCAATTGTTCTTTTTGCTTTTGTCTTCGGGCTGTTCCAGGAAGGTCTTGATGACTTCTTTGGGCTGACCCAGAAATGTCCGGACGACGTCTTCGGGCGGACCCAGGAAGGTCCGGGTGACGTCTTAGGGCTGACTCAGGAAGGCCCGAGTGACGTATTAGGGCTGACCCAGGAAGGGCCAGGTGATGTCTTCGAGCAGATCCAGATGACGCCTTTGTACTGACTTATGAAGGTCCGGATTATGTCTTCGGGCTGACCCAAGAAGGTCCGGGTGACGTCTTCGGGCTTACCCAGGAAAGTCCTGATGACGTTCGCAATGCTTTGTCCTTCATAACTGATCTAGTGCTCATTGCAATGCTCTTGTGTGAGGTGCACAATCACTTCTTGCGTGTGACAACATGATCATCACATGCAAGTAAGGCAGTAGCAATTCTCCTGCCGTAATAAGACGCAGTTGCAACCTTCTTACCAACTGCATCTTGTCCTTGGCTCCTTTACAAGAGGCGATCTTGATGAGGCTCCATGATTCATGCTGGTCCCCCGTGACAGGGTGCCTCTGGACATCCCAGAATGTAGATGTATCCTAATGCACAGGGTTTCCTTTCTCGCCGTCCTAGGTGTGACGAAGTTAGATCTGTCAGGCTTCAGTAAGGAGCCTTCAGGCTCTTACAACCTCCTTCAGTGCTGACAAGTATCAGATATCTGCGCCTCTTGAAAAGCCACTACTAAAACAGTCCCTCCTCCACTTCTATGATGAGCTGCTCCTCACTGACGTCATTAAACGTTTTGTAAATGTCTTGTGGGGAGCACACCACCGTACACTTTCCAGCCCATCTACAGATGCCCATTGTGAGAGATGGCTCTGGGCAGGGGTCCTTTTCCAGAGGTGCATCCGTCGTAAGGTCTTCAAGATACTGTGCTCCAACAGGTACAGCAAGCCCAGTCTCACCTCAAGCTGTGCGGTTGTGATGCTTCATTCGAAGCCCCTAATGTGAACTCCGTAGGCCCCATATGGGACTTCATAGCCTTCCGAAAGACATCATCTGAACAGGAGCCAATATCTTGGATCAAAAAATACTTTAATGAGGAAAGAGGTGGCTTTGGTTCTGAAACCAAGTGTGAAACAAAAATATGTTAGGTGTGAAAAACATGCCGCCGCCTTCATAGGTTTGAGGAGAAATTGTTCTTTCACTTCAGGTTTTGGAGCCTGCGGTGCAGAGGCCTTCAAGACAACACACACATTTGCAAAATGAGAACGGGGAATGGGGTCAGACGCGATTGCACCTATCCAGAGTGTTGTAAGTAGGAGTTTTTTACTTCTTCTAGGTGCCACGGACCGGAGATTCACAAGCCCCTAAACCTCCTAAGACAAATGTCTTACTCACAACTCCATAACACACAAAGGTCCAGCACACTAATGCATTCCAATATTTCAACAAATATAACAATTTTTCAAAACGATGAAAACTGCAATTCAGTGAAGTTTATTTGCAGCTCGTTCTTTATTTTTCTTCAATTAAAAGACTGTAGCCGTAGCCAACATGTTTCGTCCCTCACTGACTTCTTCAGGGCAGAAAGATAATGTTTTTTAGTCTTTGGCAAACGTTTTAAGTCTATCCCCAATGGCATCCAGCATGATCTCAGATTGCCTTTCGAATTCTCTGTCTTTTTTATATTCAGAAAAGTTGTAACCACAGTGCTCCAGTATCCAATAATCAGTCTTCAAAAAAGCAGTTAGAGCCGGCTCCGTAGCGTGGAGAACACCCACATTTAATCACTTCTTGAACATCAACACTTTCTGTGCCGAAACCTCTACCCGTTTTGATTTTGAGTACAGGTGAACTTTCCATCCGTGCCGCTGCTGTGAATTTGAGCTGGTCATCAATGCCACCACTGGAGGGCACCGGACGTGCAATGGCTTCAGACCCTCAGAGTTCAACCCTTCGAGGCGCGTAGCCTGCTCTTCTCTTTGCGTCTTCCTATCTATGGGTTTCGGCTCAGAGAATGGTGCTTCAGCTGGAGGTCTTGAGGAGACTCCAGGTTCAGGGACGGTAACCTTCTCCCGAGGCACAGTTTCCACAGCTTTTGTTTTTCCAGAGGTCTTCCCCAGTTTTAGGAGTCCGATGAATCTTTAGATCTAAGGCAGCTTTTGTTACTCCAAACTTCCGCCTCATTGTCATGCTCGCCTCAGGCCATAATGCAACACGACTAGAACTTATGAGTTTTTTTCCCAGGGTGCTTCCAGCTCCAATAACCCTCTCAACTTCACACACATTAAGAATCCTGATCCCACCGATCTGTTGTCAAATCTTGAAAAAATCTGTTATCAAATCGTAAAGGTTTGAAGCCGCTGTTAACCCCAAAGAGTTTCAACTCTAGGATCGACCCAACAATGAAAAAACATATGACAATTTAACAAAAGCACTTAGAAGTGAGCCACTGAATAGCACAGGACGGTGTTATGTTAGTGTCTATAAAGACCTGCCCCGTCCAAGCCCACAATGATAGACAAAAAAAATCCTCATGCTGCAGATTTACAACCAACAACTAGATTGTAAAGACCTGCACAGCATGTGAATCTCTATGGTGTGCATTTGCAAGGTCTCTAGTAAGGACCCTTATCTTATCTTTACAAACTTGCTTTAGTATAGCAGGATTTTTTTTGGGGGGTGGGGGAGGGTCTTAATTATGTCGTGCCGTAGTAGTTGATATATATATATATATATCAATCAATATCAGGTTGTTTAGGCCTGGGTCCTTATCTTTGATAAACAAATGGGAGACACTGCCAGCTCGTCTGTTTTTTGTTCCGCCTGACCGAGGACTCTACCTCTTGACACAGCTGCGCTATCCTAGCGCGAGAAACTCTTTCCCTGCTGCCTCCCGGTCCCCCCCGCCACCGCTCACCATTTCAACTAGCGGCCGCTGAGCGGGGGGGACTACGGTGCCCACAAGCCCTTGCAGTATTGTCCCGCCTCCCTGAGAAGTTCACAGCGCCCGGAGGCGCATAAAAAACCCGCACTCCCTCCGCGTCGCAGGACGCGCGTGGGCGGCGTCGGGCTAAGCCCGGGCAAAGGGCGGGCTGTCTGTGGCCGTCCGGGGCTGCTCCGGGCTGGGCTGGGCCCCTTCTCTTTCACCCGCAACTCTACATTTCGGACTAAATCTGATCAGTCAAGTAAGAACTTTGACATTTTGACCATATACCTAGCTCACTAAGGTGTTTGGAAATTCAGTTGTTTGCTGATTTTATTCTGTTTATTTCTTGCTTTGCGAGTTGTATAATGAATGCCCGGCCAAAACCAGGCAGGACATCTTTGGTGGGCGGGACCGTACGAGGAACCCTAGACCAATATATCACACGGGCCGCATGCGCTGTAGAGCGTGAAATTGCCCGTGCTGAGCGGCGCCTGTCCTCTGAACTGCAAAATAAGCGTTCCTCACTTGCTGCTATACAGCTAATAATCACACCACCAAGCCACGCCCCTGATCTATCAGCTGATATCGGTATTCCCCTGCAGCTACAGGACCTGACAGAGTCACAGGCTAGGAGGGGGGAATCAGACTCCATCGATATTAGCACAGATTGTGAAACCGACTGCCACGGAGGAGAATACAGTAGCAGTTACATTGGGTACAACTCCCAGTAAATTCACCACTGCTAAAACAACATGTTTAGTCCCTGCCATAAAAAGAAAACGGGGTGGTAAAAGGCAGAAAGGTAATCGTTCAAAATCCATCAAACTTGTTTCTAGTCCTAAAATAATTAAAGATCATTTAGCTAGCAACTCCCATCAAAATCAATTAACCACAGATCTGATGGGGAAGATAGAACATTTGGTTAAATCCTTACTGTTACCACTCACAGAAAGGGTGAAAAGGCTGGCGGAGCAATTGGGGGTTATTCAAGACATCGGGACCACCAACATGAACACACTTAATGAACTGGTAGCAAAAAAGTCTAATACACTCCACCCTACCATGACATCAGCTCAGAATCCAAATAATTTGACAAACTATGCAAAATCGCTACCTTTGTTAAATAATTATGCAGATAGACAACACACAAATCAAGATCCTGGGCATACAAAAAAGAGGGACCCCCAATGAGAGGGGAGAACAACATCTTGGCTGACCATGAAACCACTTTAGCATCTAAGCACATAAAATCTAGGGACGCGAGTTTGAAAGGACAAGAAAATATGCAGGGAGACAGGCACGGACAGGGACAACGCGGTGGGAGACCTCCTTTGGATAAAAATGTACACGCCCCGCTTGAACACATAGATATCCCACCCGAGGCGGAACCCTATGTCATTGTACTCACAGGAGTACCGGCCCTTACCAAAGGTAAATTGGAAGGCCACGAGAATTTGAAGAACAAGGTGGTACATTGGCTAGGGGAGAACAGACCTTTACCCTACAACATTGATGGTCAAATCCTACATGTTAGAAGGTAAGGCTGGGTGGGCCGGAGACCCAAAGATCTACACGGGGACATCGTCATTATCAATTTTAAAGACCGCAGGGCTACAAGCTTTATCAGAGACTGGTATACTGAGGGCACTAATGACGGTATAACCACCCGAGACTTAAGCTATTTTTATCCCAGGACTCTAGTAGGGAACTCCCAGAGCACACACAGATCACGATACCCACGTACTATGTCACTCTTGGGCCAATTAGAAACCTTTACCACTAATAATCGCTTCGCACCTCTATCAGGCCTAGAGGAAGTAGACGGACTCCCAAGCAGGTCAGACAAGAACGGGGGTGCTGATGTTACAAAATACTGCCCCATTAACAGTATAAAAACTAGGGAACTAGGTTTAGCGGACAGCCATAATGCAGCAATTAAGAAGGGCAGTGTAAACCCCATGGTGATAAACATAACGGGGGAAGACTCAGCACCTATTCAAAAAAAGTCTTCCAATGATATGGCAGGACACGATCCAATACCTTTCCGAATAGTCTCACAAGGGAATGCATACCCCAAGTTGTCAAATACTGAGTTAGCCGAAGATTTAGGCGTAAGAAGGAATACACCTAATCAAAACTTCAATGCGAAAATCCCAAAGAACCACTGGGTTAAGGACACATCCCAAACTGATCAAGCTGAAAGAAGGGGGATTGAATTAGATAACCTGCTAACTGAGCACATTCTTAGTGATGGTATGGAAGCCGGACACGCCCATAGTAAACTCTACGTCCCTACCTTTAGAGGCAGAGATTGCTCCTCGACCATTGACTTTATCTTCATGTCCCCCCGCCTAATAGACCTCATAATAACGAGTAAAGTCTGGGGGTGCGGTGGGATGACAGTTTGTCCTTTGCCTCGCACATCCAGCAAGTAGTTGGCTGCTGTTTGAGTAAGCTGAGGAATCTTCGCAAGATTCTGCGACTCCTACCAGAGAGCTGCCGAAAAACAGTAATCCATGCCATAGTGACATCTAGGCTGGATTACGCAAACAGCCTCTATCTGGGCTTACCTAAGTACCTAATTCAGCGGTTGCAACTGGTCCAAAATGCGGCCGCGAGGCTGTTAATGCGGATCCCTTTCAAGCATTCGGTCTCTCCGCACCTTCTTTCACTTCACTGGCTACCAGTAGCCAGTAGAATCAAATTTAAGGCACTTACGCTGGCCTTTAGAGCTCTGTATGGCACCTGCCCAAATTATCTGAAAACTCGACTGCCGAGATATACCCAGGCCCGCTCTCTTCGCTCCAACTGCCGCGTTCAGCTTGCAGTTCCACGAGCAAAGAGGGCTCGGTTGGGTGGACGAACTTTTTCTGCCAATGTGGTGGCACTCTGGAACATCCTGCCCCCAGCGCTTCAGCAGGCCCACTCCGAGCTCTGCTTTAAGCGGATGATGAAGACCTGGCTTTTCACCCAATCGCGCTAGGCGCTAATACTCTAGTCCTCATGGTCAAACCTGTTCTTTTTAGCACCGGGACACCTCCTTGTGAGGTAGCTGTTCGCGCTTTATAAAATGCCGTATTATTATTATTATTATTAAAGTCTTGGAAACCTCATTCGGAGATCATAACCCACTTATGGTTGTCTTACGACTAGGTCCCAGTCCCGTATATTTTAACCTTTGTGGAGCGAGAGACATCGCCCCCTCAGGAGATGGTTTGCGACTGAAATGGAGGGGAGTTGATAGCAGCGCCATATTAGAAACCGTGAAAAAGGATTACTCCCACCTGATAACTTCCTGCTCATTACCTGACGGGAACTGTTTAAGGGTAGTTACGGATTTTGTAAAACTATGTTCCGTAATAAAAACCTGCCTATCAGTTCCCGAATCCAAAAAAGAGAAGGTTCCTATGTGGTTTGATTGTGCCTATTCGGCAGCGAACAGGGCGCTGTGTAGAGTATTAACGGCAAAACCTAGATGCACCTCAGAGGTACAGTTAGCAAGGAAAATCTACAAAACCAAAATCAATGAGCGGAAAGCCATACTAGTAACTGAGCAGTGGGAGGAACTGGTAGGATGCGCAACCCAGAAGAATAGTGCCCTCTTTTGGTGTGCCGTCAGAAAAATGCGAGATATGGGTAAACCATTGAACACAATAAGCTGTACCATAACCAGCAGTGTTTGGGAGAACCATTTCTCTAAAGTATATGCCACCCCATCTGAGGACACAACAAGTTCTGTCCTCGGGGAACTGTGTTGCCTGGAGATTGGACTTCAGGAGGTAGAAATGGCTATTAGACAGAGCCTAGGAAATAAGGCCCCATGTCCGGATGGACTCCCAATCGATGTTGTTAAGTGGAGCCCAGATTTATGGGCACCAATTCTTCTTAACGTCTTTAATAGCCTGCCCCTAGTGCCAATGCCCAATACTTGGTCTACTAGCACTATCGTCCCAATATTTAAAAAGGGCGACAGAGCAGACCCGACTAATTATAGACCAATCTCGCTCTTAGAGAACACCCTAAAGATCCTGGGGCGAGTTCTCTATAACAGGGTGTTGGAGTGGACAGAAGACTGTGGTTGATTAGATCCCTGCCAGATGGGGTTCAGAAGTAGGGTGGGTACGGTTGAGCAGTGTTTGAATTTGAAATTAGTGATCGACAAGTACAATCTTGCCCGATCCTCCCCGATTTACCTCGCATTTATGGATCTCTTATCCGCATTTGACTTAGTCAACAGGGCTAAATTATGGCCCATCCTTCTGAATTATGGACTGGATGAAACCCTTGTAAATTTTTTGGTGTATCTCCACACCGACCTCAAAGCACAAGTTCGAATTGGGAAGGGTGGGGAAGTCTCCAGTGCAATTAAAGTAGGAAGTGGGGTCAGACAGGGGTGAGTTTTAGCACCCCTGCTTTTTATTATTTATATTAACGGACTAAGTAACTGTCTAAAACAGGTGACACCAGATGTTCCGATGATTAAGGGGCAACCATTACCGGTCCTCCTATATGCAGACGATGCGGTCCTTATGGGCCGCACGCCAAACGCATTACGTCTACTTGTTAAAACCTTTGTACAATATATGGAGGCCTTAGACTTGCGCGTGAATTAAAAAAAATCTTTTATTATGCCATGTGGCCCTGGGAAACGGAAGCTTAAAACCATACATGTAGGGACCGATAAGTTAGACTCTGTGAGCATGTTTCCATACCTGGGGATGGTTTTTGCTGCGAGCGGCTCGTGGAGTGGGCATTTGGCCCACACCACGGGCTAGCTCTCAAAAACCATCAACTCCATCCTGAGTCTGCCTTGTCCGAGGAAAACAGGTGCCACTACGGCTATTTTAAAGATTATTAGATTACAGTGCGTACCAGTTGTCACATACGGGGCAGAAGTTTGGGGCCTAGGAAAGTTTCCCAGCATTCAGAGAGAAGAAAACCGCTTCTGCAGAAAGGTTTTGGGTGCCCCAATCTAATCTTCTGAATGTATTTGTCATCAGGAACTAAATCTGCCCTATACATGTGATTTTATTAGGTCTAGACCAGTTCTATTCTGGCTTAGAATCTGGAAAAATAGCTCTGCTGCCCTAACTCAGGATATTATTAATGATTGTCTGAGTTGCGATAAAGGTCCAGCAATTCCCTGGCTCGCGGGAGTCCTTAAATCCCTGCATGCAGTGGGCAGGGGAGATCTTTTTTCTGATCCATCTAGAATAGTCCCCAAACACAACAGTGAGATAAAACAAGCACTATACGCACTTTATAACTCGGAAAGAATGGGAATTGAATTATTCAAATCAACAGTTGTGACCTATATAGGTAACATATTGAACAGGCAACCGTCCCCACTATATCTCACCCTGCCCATGACCAAATGGGAAAGATCGCTGTTGTTTCGCCTAAGGGCTGGCACGGTAAAAGTTTTATTATGTTTCCCATTGGGCTTTTATCAGTCATCACATCTTAAACCTTGCCCTTGTGATGGAAGGAGCACACAAAATGATCTGCATTTCCTATTCTTCTGTAAACTTGGTTTTTATTATCATATTTTAGAAAACGAAGATCCCTCTCTTTAGGGGATTCATATATAATGCTGCTTTCTTTGGACACTGATGAATTGGTCTTCCGCATGAGCACTTTTTTGACACTGACAATTCGCGCCAGGAAAATGATGGAAAACCCATGAAATTTGACATATGAAAGCTGTATAATTTAAAAGTTTTGATATTGTAAATTGCTTCACAAAGAGTTTATGGGACGATTGAAATGTATTCTGTGCTTTTATGAACTTTATGAAATTCGAATAAAGGTCTTTGAAATTGATAAACAAATGCACTTTATGAATTATGCTGTTACAGGATGAAATATCTTGTTTTTTTAGCTTTGTTTTATATTATTTTATTCCATTTGTATGTATTTATAATTCTGTCCTTTTATGGCAAGTTGCCGAAATAAAGATGACGAAACGAAATGAATCTAGAATGGATTCCTACTGCACCGGCGTACCCCCTATTCTGCTAGCAACGCCTGTCTTCAAATCTAAAAGTAGTTTCTGGCTTGCTTACGGTCAATTATGAAAGATATTTTGCCCTAAATCTGAGCGGACAGAAAAAAAAGACATTGACACTTCTTTAAATTTCTTCCCACTACATAGCAGCGGGTGACAAATACCACAGGAATAGAAAAGTTAATAATTATAGCAACTGACTGTATTCACCTAGAAACAAGAAACAAAGAATAAATGAAAAACCACAGAAGATCGGTGCACTATGTCCCTTTAATTAAATAAAAATAGGCAAAATACAGGAAAACAAAACATCTCCATCTTTGAAAGCCAAGTTATATAGTCGAGAGATGGACAAAAAAAGACACAAGTAAAGAGATTTTGGGCAAACTGAGGCCCCCTGCCTCTTGGAAGTCTCTAAAGTCTCCTATATAGGCCCTTACTCCTGTCACATATAGAAAGGGGGCTTGAAATCATGGGGCTTGCCTACAAATGTATTTGGGTGCACCATAGGAAACTGACATAGCCCCTTCCAGTCCCAAAAATAAAATTACAAAATCCGCTAGGAAGTGCTTCTTCTTTTAAGTGACGATAAATGTGCAGTTTTTTTTTTAAAAACACAGAGTCGTAACTACGGACTCTTCCATTACAAAAATGGTTGTAGACATCCGCCACAATCAGGCAAGGGGCCACAGCACTTAAATACTGCCCACTGGCCCCAAATGCCACCTCCTGGCTTCCCTTCATGAACGGGCCTGGGGTCAGTATCTGCTGCTCTACATTGGGCAAGCAGCCAAAGGTGATTACTCAAAAGGCCCAGAGGGCCCAAGACCCTGGCAGCTTCATTCTGTCCATGCTAAGCCAGTAAGTAGAACCACAACATGTTCTTGTGAACATCTGTAACATTTGTGTCTGAAACCAGGACTTTGAGGTACACAAGCAGTGAAATGGTGGACCATTATTCCATTCATTCAAGAGTCTAGCTAATTCCTGGTTTGGTGCGAATCAACAGCCAGTCTAGTCACAGCACAGCAGACTCGCGAGTAGATTCGCTGGTGATTTCTACGCTGCACCAAATGGCGGCCATCTTCATCAGGAGCTTTGAATAAACCGTTTTTGAGATAGATTCCACACGCAGTAAGTCACAGGGGGCCGCGAGGCATGGCCCAAGTGCCGGGATCTGAGAAACAATCCCTCGTTGGAGGTCTGATCTCTATTTTTTACCCACGTGTGATCGTTAATACCCAACAAGGAGGACTTGGAAGCAAGAAAGAATCAGAAAACTAAACAATGACTTTAAAGGGTCAGGAAAAGGATTTTTAAATTGAAACTCAAAATCCAGGCTTCTTCAGTCATCTTCAATGTAGGCCTTCAATAGCGCCTCCTGCTGGACTGGGTAAGATTTAAGAGAAAGAAGATCCTCCCCACAGGCTACAATCTCAACAGTGCCTCCTACAGGGACAGGTGAGTAATGATTTCCCAGAAAAGTTGCTGCTTCAGCAGTATTAACTAGAGTTTCCTCTGCAGGGGCAGGCTGGGGGCACAAAAAGATATCCCAGAATCCTTGGACCTTTACACTTAGGACACATGCCATTTGTACTCACAGCATACACTACAGACATCTTCCTTATTTCACAGCCGTTTCCCTTGTAGCATACACATGTTAGGGACTATAGGAAGTGCATGTCCCCACTCCCCCAATAGCCTGAATTCCTGCATTACCC
Organism: Lissotriton helveticus; assembly: GCF_964261635.1. NCBI lineage: Eukaryota > Metazoa > Chordata > Amphibia > Caudata > Salamandridae > Lissotriton > Lissotriton helveticus. Next base: position 31,707,231 of record NC_136067.1, on the reverse strand, counting down.
GATACAGTGACTTTCTGGAACCATCTCAGCAGTTTACGCCTCAACTTTCATTGCTTTACTCTTGAATAGTGTCATGGTGGTGGTCTTAGATCTCCATTGAAAGATCGAGTGGAAGAGAGCGAGCAGGGAACCTGCCTATCTATACTACATAAAACAGCATGTAAGACCTATTAAGGCACAACAGAGGTCCACGCTGCAGTGAAGTGTTTTCAGTTCCATTCTCATTTTGGGTAAAAAGTCTTGTTAAAATGATCCTTCCCTTTCTGTATAAAAATAGGGTACTTGCAGTACACAGAACCATTCCGTAACAGCCGCTTGTTTGGTCCTAAACCTTTTGGATGGGCACCTCGTTAACAGCGGCCTTTTTGACGCGCTTCTTCATGCGGCTCCTTGCGTACACTCGCAGGAAGAGAGCAAGAAAGACCACGCCTATGCCCAGCCCACCTACCACGGTCACTGCATGGCCATAGATGAGACAAGACAGCAGGATAGCAAACGCCTGGCGCAGGGTCATGATGATGGTGAAGACCGCTGCCCCAAACTGGTTGATGGTGTAGAAGATGAAGAGCTGGCCACAGGCTGAGCAGACGGACAGGAGCATGGCGTGGAGCGCAAACTCGGAATGGCGCGCCATGAAGTGCACAGACTCCTGCAAGGCGCCCTGCTCCAGCAGAGAGCCCATGGTGAAGAGGCAGGAGAAGAGGTTGACGCCAAACATCATCTGCACGGACGACATCTTGTACTTGAACAAGGAGTCCTGCCAGTTGGACGTGAAGCTGTCGAAGACGATGTAGCCGGCTAGGATGACGACACCGGAGAAGGTAGTGACGGTGGATGGATGATGGTCTGTGCCGCTTGACAGAAGGAACATGCTGACTCCGGCGGAGATGAGCACGGCCGTGAAATACTCCCAGTACTCGTAGCTCTTGCGCGACACCAGCTTCCCCATCAGCATGACTGGGATCACCTTTGAGGCCTTGGCCAGCACCTGGGTGGGGAAGCTGATGAACTTGAGGGCCTCGTACTGGCACCAGCTGCTGAGGATGTTGGACAGCGAGGCGAAGGAATACTTGTACATGGGTGCCCCGTGGCGTGGCTGCTTCGTCATGGCACAGTAGAGGCCTGCCACCGTGAAGGCTAGGATTCGGTTCATGAAGACCAGGAACTGAGAGTCGCGGAACTTCTCTCCGGGGTTGGTGCCGGTGGCTCCATAGGATCTAGTCATCACTCGCTCCTGGAGAATTCCCCACGTCAGATAGGAGACCTGGAGAGACAAGAACAGGAAAGATTACTAGGGGGCTTCAGTTGCAGATGGGAGACACAGGACTTTACAGGAAGACAGACTTGTAATCTAGATCTGGTGAGAATAGGGCAGGGGGTGCTACAGGCACAAGGTGGTTAGGGGAGAGAGCCTCATCAGATATAAGACCAGGCAAGAAAAGGGCAAGCAAGATTACTAGGGGGCTTCGGTCGCAGGTGTTAAAACCAGAAAGTGAGGAGAAGGGAGATTAATGGGGACACGGATACAAGCTCTGTAGGGGGAGTTCATTGGAGCCCTGTGAGGGCAGAGCATGGTAAGGATTACGTGAGAGAGACGCAGACGCATTCCATAACACCACAAAAAAGTGATGGGTGGAAATGTTTCAGTCAAGAAGCACTGGAAAAGCCAATAGGTCTCGAGTTCAAACAGTCGGCTTTGCGACAGCCAGTGCATGTGGGTACTGATGTCAGAGAGTGGTGTCTTTCAGTGGGTGTATGTTTGTGTGATAATATCGAGGCACAAATGCGTCACTGCACATGCTTACTGAATAATGAAGGCACCATTTTGTTATTGTGTTTCTATTTTTATTACTGATCCAAGATGGGATATGCCACTTAGAGCAGTAAATAAAAAAAGTGATTTTAATTTCTGTAAAAACTGAGTTTGCGAAAGTAGAGAGGCCCTGCACCAAATCAAAGCTGTTGAGCCCTCCAAAAAAGAAAAAATAAGCATTTCAAGTACCATGAAAGATAAAGGAAGTAAGGAAGGAGCGGATAAGATGGAAAGCAAGGAGGAAAACAAACAAAAAAAAGTTGGGGGGTAGGGGGAAGAGAGCAACATTGTGCACGTAGGGTGGAGGACAGGTATTCATGAGGTTAAACATCACGCGAGGAAGAGAGCAAGTGTGGTAGAGAAGTAACACGTAGAGGAGTAACACTGAGCGCCGTTGAGTGGGTATTTGTGGGTGGGTGTAAGTAAAACACAAGGAAGAGCTGGAAATCAAACACTCTTAACAGACTTCTAAAGAAAAACAAAACAAGTAGATCAATAAAATGTGAGCAGTGAAATAATACAAGTCAGCCAATCAGAGCTATGCACTAGGGGTGGCAGAACCAGAAAAAGGAAAGCCACTAAACCAGAAGCAAGCAATGAGCGCCAAAGCTGACAAACGGCAAGCAATGAGCGGGCTCTAACCCATCTGTACGTTTTACGTATAGTCCGCAACAAGCTTTGGCCTACAGACTGGTAAAAGATGTATGGTAGGCGAGACAGAATACTCCAGCTGGGGAGGGGCCAAAACTGATTTGCATATGGTCATTTCACTGCCAACACGGCACAGAGCATTGGTATAGATTGGTTAAGGCATTAGTGATCAGGTTCTAAGAAGCAATACTGAAAGCTCAGCAGGCAAGAGAAGTGTTCAAGAACAGGTTACTACCCCTATCTAACTGCGGATTCCTCACTTTTTGAATATTTCCCAGGCATCAGGATGGATCTGGGAGTTTTTCCAGCAGTACCCAGTTCCAGCTGGTGGGTGGCGCTGTGCGGCTCGACACAGACGCTGTGCCGCTCAGCTAGCCCAGATATCCAGCTCTCCAGTGCGCTGATGTCCGTTGCTTTCAAAGCGGTCTGTGCCCCCAGACGGAGAGCCCTAGAACCAGATTGGTGGTGGCAGTGTGCCTATTCCAAGACGAGGGATCTTATTAACCCCTTCGCTGCGGGGTGTTTTCGCCTCGCTGTGCGGGGGCAGGGAGGCCGCGCGCGGTGCCGCTGTGCTTGTGACGAGCTCGGCTCGTCATGCGGCACAGTGCAGCTGCACTCATGACGAGCGGAGCTCGTCACAGCCACACCTGTTTTTCGAACGTTCAGCACAGCGGGGTAATTATCCCCGCGTGCAACGTTCCAACGGCCGTGACGAGCTCAGCTCGTCTTGAGTGCAGCTGCACTGTGCCTCATGACGAGCTCAGCTCGTCATGAGCATAGAAGAGGTTAAAGGATACAATTACATTCACAGAATGGGGACAATGGGAAAGTCGGTGAAGAATCTGCAGTTAGACCGAGTATGCACCAGAAAGATGGATACAGAAGGTAAGTGACATGCTCTTCTGGTAGAGACTTACAAACACAGATTCTACCCTTCGAACAGTTAGCAAAGCAGTACCTATTTGGAGATAGGTCTATGAATGGACTCAAACCAAAAGGTCCTGTAGGACGGAGCGGGCAAATGCCCCTCTTAGTGAACCTGACGGTCCAGACAGTAATGTTCGAGAGCATTTGGAGCGACACCCCCGTAGCTGCCGGGCAAATGTTCAGGACAGGAACTCTGCTTGCCAAAGAGTGGTAGAAGCTGGGGCCCTGGTGGAAAGAGCGCTCCTGAGGCTGCTCCTTGGACCGTGTGTAGCAGATCTTCATACAGTGCACGATCCAGTTGGAGATGGGTCGCGTCTGCACAGCCTTGCCTTATTTTGATCCAGTGAACCCATTAGAAGCGAATCCTCCACCCGTTTTTCTCTGGTTTGATTCATGTAAAAGCCCAGTCCTCTTCTTTTAGGGTCCAGGCGATGGAGTCTCTCCTCCTCCTTCAATTGCGTCACCGGCATGAAACGGCACCACAACTTTCAGCGTAAAGGATGGTCGTGTCCGCAGAACGCGGTCTGTCTGGGAAGGAGGTAGTGTACGGCAGATTGACACAGAGGGCTTGAAGCTCACTTGTATGCTGTGCCCATCTTATGGCGACGAGAAACACTGCCTTGAGAGCGAGGAGCCAAAAGGGACAGCTGTGAAGCAGCTCAAAGGAAGTACACATCAAATATGTGAAGATCAAGTTATAGTCTTACTTTGGCATGACAAATAGGAGATTGAGAGAGCAGATGTTGTAGGCTTTTGGGCATGGCCTTCGGGGATTATCCCCACATTTTTTTGCTTTTCTTATTCTCCTGGTCTTAGCCTATTCTCTGTTCGTGACCCGGGAACTGTACTGCAGTACCACACGGGTTAGGAGCGGGTCACTTGCACAATTGGGTTAAGTGTTGTCCCTGGGAGTGATCTATGAAAAGGTAATGAATATGCTACTTACCAGTATGCATCTGTTCTTGGCATGTAGGGCTGCTAACATTCATATCTATTGCATAGATCGCCGCCTAGTGTTGGGTCCGGATGATTGCACATTGTTGTCCTGGAAGAGTCTTCGAAGTATCACGAGATAGGTGGCTCCTCCCGTGGACTACAGTGCGCATGGGCATCGACTCCATCCCCAGATTGTTTTTAGCCATTGTGGCAGAGATGGAGTGAAAGAGTGTAAATGATGTCCATGCTAATGATTGAATGCAAGAGAGTGTCTGCAGCCTCTACAGGCGCCGGAGAGGAGGGCGGGCGATATGAATGTTAGCAGCCCTACATGCCAAGAACAGATGCATACTGGTAAGTAGCATATTCAGTTCGAGGCATGTGGGCTGCTAAATTCATATCTATTGCATAGAATACATAGCAGTCCCTCCATTAGCGGCGGCCGCCCGTGCCAGCTGCAGAAGTCTGAAAAAGTGTCTTGAGAACAGCCTGTCCTACAGCTGCTTGCTGCTTGGAATGCACATCCACACAGTAATGTTTGGTAAACGTGTGCGGTGTGGACCATGTGGCTGCTCTGCAAATGTCTTCCAAAGGAATGTTCCCCAGGAAAGCCATGGAGGCTCCCAACTTGCGTGTGGAGTGTGCTCTGGGGGGGACCGTTAAAGTACGTTTAGCTTTTTGATAACAAATCTTAATACATTTAACGATCCACCTGGCTATTCCTGCTTTGGAAATTGGGTTGCCTTTGTGCTGGGCTGAGAAGGCAACAAAAAGTTGCTGTGTCTTTCGAAATTGTTGTGTTCTGTCAATGTAGTACATTAACGCCCTTTTGACGTCCAACGTATGGAGCATTCTTTCCGCTACTGTGTTTGGGTTTGGAAAGAATGCGGGCAGTTCAATTGTTTGATTGACATGAAACTGTGACACCACCTTTGGAAGAAACTTGGGGTTAGTGCGGAGCACCACCCTGTTTGAATGAATTTGTATAAATGGCTCTTGTATTGTGAGCGCCTGTAGCTCACTAACACGTCTGAGAGATGTGATAGCAATGAGAAAAGCCACTTTCTATGTTAAGAACTGAATCTCACAGGAATGTAGAGGCTCAAAAGGTGGGCCCATCAGTCTAGTGAGAACCACATTGAGATTCCACACAGGAGCTGGTGGGGTCCTGGGAGGAATGACTCGTGTTAGTCCCTCCAGGAAGGATTTAATGGCAGGCACCCTGAAAACAGAGAGATGCTGCCTGTTCTGGAGATAAGCCGCTATGGCGGACAAGTGTATCCGAATGGAAGCGTAAGCTAGATTGCATTTGTAAAGATGTAACAAGTAACAGATGATGTTAGGAATGGATGCATCTAGCGGGTTGATGTGATGTTCTGTACAGTAAATGACAAAACGCTTCCATTTTGCAGCATAGCAAGCTCTAGTAGTGGGCTTCCGTGCCTCTCTGATGATGTCCATGCATTCTGGAGGCAAGTTAAGGTAGCCAAACTCTAAGACCTCAGGAGCCAGATCGCCAGATTGAGCTGTTGCGGATCTGGATGCTGAATATCGCCATGGTTCTGCGTTAAGAGCCTGGGTGCGAGATGCAGCCGTTGATGCGGTACCACGGAGAGTTCTAGAAACGTGGTGTACCATGGTTGGCGTGCCCACGTTGGAGCAACCAGGATGAGCGTCATCGAGTGTTGCTTTAGCTTTCGTGCCACCAGCGGAATGAGAGGTGCTGGGGGAAAAGCGTACACAAATCTGCTTGACCAGTTCATCCATATCGCATTGCCCTGCGATTGTGGGTGAGGGAACCTGGCGGCAAAGCTTTGGCATTTTGCGTTTTCCCTTGTGGCAAACAGGTCTATCTCTGGATGACCCCACTGCTGAAAGTACAGGCGGAGTACTGATGGATGTAACTCCCACTCGTGCATCTGGTGGCTGTACCTGCTGAGCAGGTCCGCCATCTGATTGTCCGTGCCCGGGAGGTGTTCCGCCATGAGGAAGATGTTCCTCTGAATGGCCCACTTCCACATGCTCTGAGCCAGATGAGACAGCTGTGGAGAGTGCGTACCTCCCAGCTTCTGGATGTAGTACATGGCTGTCATGTTGTCCGTCCGGATCAACACGACTTTGTTGCATAGATGTACCTTGAAGGACTTGAGTGCCATGAAGATTGCCATCAACTCTAGATAATTGATGTGCATCTTCTTTTGCTGTGTCGTCCACAGTCCCTGCACCGTGTAGTGGAGCACATGAGCTCCCCAACCCTGGAGAGATGCGTCCGACGTCAGGACAATCTGTGGCACAGGCTCTTGGAACGGTCGGCCCCTGCAAAGGTTGTGTGGATTCCACCAATGCAGAGAGTTGTATGCCCGACCGGTCACCAACACTAGGTCTTTCAACTGTCCATGAGCCTGATTCCACTGATGCGCCAAGCATTCTTGGAGTGGACGCATATGCAGTCTCGCGTGCGGGACTATGAAGATGCAGGAGGCCATCATGCCTATCAACTGCATGAACACCCTCGCTGGTAGGGAGTGTTGCGGTCTGAACCGCTGAATGAGCGACTGGATGCTGTCGATCCTCGCTGGGTTCGGCTGAGCTGTAGCAGTCAGCGTATTGATTGTCGCGCCCAGATACTGCCGCACATGGGCTGGCTGAAGGTGCGACTTTGGATAGTTTAACGAGAACCCCAGACTGTGAAGGAGGTGAATGGTGTGGGACATGTGTGCGGCGCACTGCTGGGCTGACTTTGCTTGAACTAGCCAGTCGTCTAGGTAAGGGTAGACATGTATGTTTTGTCTTCTGAGGTGCGCCGCTACAGTCGCCAGACACTTTGTGAACACTCTGGGGGCAGTGGTCACTCCGAAGGGTAGGACCCTGAACTGGTAATGCCTGTTTTGTATGGTGAACCTGAGGTACTTCCTGTGGGATGGGTGGAGTGGTATGTGAAAATAAGCATCCTTGAGGTCCAAGGTTGCGAGGAAGTCCCCCTGGTTCAACAATGGAAGAACCTGTTGTAGTGTTAACATGTGGAAGTGTTCTGAGAGTATGTATAGGTTGAGAGGGCGTAGGTCCAGAATGGGTCTGAGGGAGCTGTCCTTTTTTGGGATTAAGAAGTACAGGGAATAAACCCCTGTGCCTTCTTCCTCCACGGGCACGAGCTCTATTGCTCCTTTTTGCAGCATCACTAGAACCTCCTGCTGCAATAAGTGCAAGTGCTCTGCTGACATAGGACGGTGCCTTGGGGGGATGTTGGGTGGAGTGGACGTTAACTCCAAACAATACCCGAACTGGATAAGTTTCCTTACCCACCTGTCCGTGGTGATGGACTTCCAGACTGGCAGGAACTGTTGGAGTCTCCCCCCGACAGGTGTTGGATGGTCGGGGGGCAGTGACAGAGAGTCACTGTTTGTTGGCAGCAGAGGAACAGGAGTTGTTGTTGCCTTTGCCTCTGCCCTTGGCGCTGTTTCCTCTGTAACCTCCTCTACCCTGTTTGGGGTACGAGGCCTGTGCGCCACCCCTATTGAAATGCGTCTGCTGTGCCAAGTGTCCTCTGGTAACACCTCTTGTACTTGAGCGACGAAAAGTGTTCCCCCTGTACTGCTGAGACTGAAGTGCACCCATGGACTTAGCCGTCTCAGTGTCTTTCTTGATCTTCTCAAGGGTGGTATCAACCTCTGGGCCAAACAGTCTGTCTGGGTTAACGGGCTGGTTGAGGATAGTTGTCTGTATCTCTGGCTTGAACCCCGAGATGCGGAGCCATGCCTGACGCCTCAACATCACACTAGTGTTTACCGCTCTTGCTGCTGTATCTGCAACATCGAGCGCACATTTAATTGCAGCGTTAGAAATGAGCTTGCCCTCCTGTATCAGCATTTCAGCTCCTTCTTTAAACTTGTCTGGAAGGTGTTGTAATAGCTGCTCTAAGGTGTCATAGTGTGCCCTATCATATCTGGCCAACAGGGCTTGTGTGTTAGATATGCGCCAGATGTTGGCTGCCTGCGCTGCCACCCTTTTGCCCGCTGCCTCCAGCACTTTTGACTCTTTGTCCGGGGGAGGAGCTTCACCCGTTGTCTGCGAATTCGCCCTCTTGCGGGCATTTGAGACCACCAAAGAGTCTAGAGGCAACTGGCCCCGTATATAAGTAGGGTCCCCAGGTGCCGGCCTGTATTTCTTTTCTATTCGTGGGTTTACCACTCTTGCTCTGGTAGGTTCCTTGAAAATGTCTGTGGCATGCTTGAGAACCCCCTTGAGCATTGGAAGTGTCTTCACAGTTTTTTCTGATGCAGAGAAAGTATCAAACAAAAAGTCGACTTCCACAGGGTCGGCATGCATTTCCACCTTATGGTTTGCAGCCGCCCTTTCAATTAAGGCATTAAATGCCGCAGAGTCTTCAGTTGGAGAAGTTTTCACCCCATACACCTGTGGGTCATGAACCACTTGTTGGTCCCCCTGATCACCAGGGTCTATCCAGGAGTCCTTCTGCTCATCAGGGTCAGTATTGTCAGGGAAGTTATACTCCTCATCCTGTTCACCCCCATCTCCATCTGAGCAAGTGGGTGAAGGTGTTGGACTCCTCCTAGGCTGTGGAGGAATGGGTTCAACAAGTTCTGGTGTTTCTGGTGCAGGCCTTTTCTTCTTTAGAGGTATTACATAGGATTCCATAGGCTGGGATGTAATTTTCCTCTTGTAGAGCGTTAATTTACCCGTGTCGGAGTTGATAAAATGCTCCGACTGCTCTTCAAGTAAGGGTTGTCGACCAAAACCTCCACTAAGTTGAGTCTGCCGTAACCCCTCCGAGTCCTCGGGCACCGTACGAGGTGCAAAGGCCTTCGGCGCCACCTTCGGTGGTAGAGTATAGAGGATCGGCATTGAAGTCTTCTTCGGTGGAACACTCGCCTTAGGTACCGAGGGTGTTGTCGGTTCCGGCGCCTTGTCCCTTATCCGTTTCAGGGAGTCCGAGATCTGCTTTGTAAAAGAAGCGGATGGCCTTGTCGATCCGACAGATGACCTCGGTCCACCCACAGGGGAAGATCCGAGCGTCGACGATTTTTCTTTGTGCGCCGGAGGCGCGGCACCCTTGACAGCTGCGCTCTGGTCCCCTGTTCCGACCTTAGGCGCCGATGCCGCAGGCTTTGGATCGGCAGTTTTCACTTTTGGCGCCGGTGCTCCAGACTTAGTGCCGGCGCCCTCCGCTGACTTCGCCTCGACTGGCCGACTGGCCGTTGGCGCGGTAGTCTTGGCTGAAGGTGTGTCGACAGTCTTCTCCGACTCGACCACTTTCCTCGACACGTGCTCGACGACCTTCTTCGAGCCTGTCTCCTTGACCCCTTTTGGTACCTTTGCCTGTTCGACAGCCTTTTTCGGCTTCGAGGCCTCCGAAGACGACGGTTTCGATGTCTCGGACGTCTTCGGTTTCGATGGTGTGTCGGCCATCTTTGGTGTCTTCGATTCCGATGCTTTCAGTTTCGGTTTCGATTTGGGTAATGAAGGGTCCGTAGGTATGTCCATAGCCGGGCCAGAAGGCGGGGCTGAGGATTGAGGAGTAGGGTCGTGGGTAAGGCCGTGAGGCGATCCCGTGACCTGAGCCTTAGTAATTGTACGTACGGGGCATAGCTCTTCCTCCGAGCTATCTTCCGCGGCCCCATAAACTTCCTCGTAGTCCCCTACCTCCTCGACGTTTTCGTCCAGGTCCTGGCCCTAAACGGGTTCTCCGTAGTCGGCCTCGACCTCCGCCGATGTAGGTGAGATCTGCAGGTGAAGCTCTTGCTCGTCTGCATCGGGGTCTTCGAAGATGTTTACAGGTGCCGGAGCGATCGCTGTGCCTCGAGGCGCACCACGCGCCGAATCTTGAGCGTCTTCTTCGACCTGAATTTCGAACAGGCCATACAGTTGGCCTCGTTGTGGTCCGGCGACAGGCACTTGTTACATACAGGATGCACGTCGATGTGTGGGTATTTCGAACCGCACACGGGGCAGAACTTGAACGGACTTCGTTCCATGGTAGCGTCGTCGGGGTCTTGTTGCGTCGACAGGGCCTCGATGACCGAAGAGTCACCGGACTCCTCAGTTATCCGACTCGAAGAGTTGGAGCACACACGAGACCGAACGCTAACAATACCGACGAAGCAGAAAGCCTTTTGGCCTTAAAGAAGTTGTTTTATCGATTCCGAACAGGAGACGTCGAAATCACATCCGAACCCAATAGCGGAAAAAAACAATCTGGGGATGGAGTCGATGCCCATGCGCACTGTAGTCAAAGGGAGGTGCCACCTATCTCGTGATACTTCGAAGACTCTTCCAGGACATCAATGTGCAATCATCCGGACCCAACACTAGGCGGCGATCTATGCAATAGATATGAATTTAGCAGCCCACATGCCTCGAACACAATATACCAAGGGCGGGCACAACATTGTTGAGTAGGGGGCATGGCACTGATCATGCCCCATAGGAATTACCGGCCCATTATGTCTCCTACACAGGTTGGCGTTCACAAGGGTGAGCCAACCCAGAGGAGGCCTCCACTACTGGCGGAGCGGCCCTGAGGTACGTCCAGAGGAGTGAAGGTTGGGGTAGGTGAGCAGTCGGTGGGGCCTGAGCAGGACTGCTGCCCAAACAGGGGAGGGCACCTAGGTCGGGTACCCCTACCTCGGAGGTCAGTTGCCCTCCATGGTACACTTCCCAAGGTTGCCAAGGCCCTTTACAGCTGCAGGGCTAGAGACCTTACCCACTGTTGATGCAGTGCGGAAGTGCATACACCCTTCCTACATCTTGTAGGAAACAGTCCTTAACTGAGGGGGTGAAAAGGACCGCCCACCTGTCATGGCGAGCGGTGGGTGTGCTAGCACCAAGGTTTTGCTGGGCCTGTGTCCGGCCTACTAGGGCTGGTCGGACTGAGCCTTTGCACCAGTGATGTTTCTAGGCCCGCGTCACAAGCCTCCCAAGACAGGCTGGTGTGCAGCGTTGGCACCAAAGAAGTGCTTTGCATGAATCCGGACCACCATTGTCAGCAAGATAGCACACGGACACCACAGGAGCCCTGGAGACCCAGGCCTCCAGCCTGCCACGGCAAGCCGATGTGCGTGCTGGTTACCGGGGGGACCCCTAAGGCTCTGGGCCCATTTCCACTGTACTGCAATTGGAAAGTGTACGCACCCTTTCAACACACGTTAGGAAGTGGTGCGGTCATGATGTTTGTAAACGTAGGTCAGGCCTGCCATCGTGGCCTGGGTGCGCACTTACATTGCTGGTGTTGTTTACCTACGTGTCCTACTGCTGCTCTAGGCTGTTGTGCACAAAGACCGCAAGAGTAACCATATGTCCAACCTGTCACAGGTCTGTGAGGTCGCCCTTGCGCAATTATTCCACCTGGCCCGTAGCAAACACAGCCCTTCCAGCGAAGGCCTTTTGCCTCCACTAGAATAGAAGGTGAAGAGATGGTCAGGCACCCATGGTTGTTTGTCGCGCAGGTAGCAAGGAAAACCCAGGAGGGTTTCCCTACAGAGGAGGATTGTACTTCCTTTAGTTTAGCCTCTGGGAATTTTTCAAGATGCAATAACGGATTGCAGTGGCGCAGCCTCATGATGTTTCCCATCAATGGATTCGCCAGACCAAACCCGTTCTAGTGGCAACGGTGAGCTTGGCATATCTTGTGTGGAAATGCCACTTACGGAAAGTGCGGTACAAAAGGGGGTGGTGATGGACGGAGCATCTGAACCAATCAAACACTCACCGCCAGTCAACAGATCTGGGTTGAATCCATTGTTATTTTGCTCACCAAACCACCCCAGTTCAGACACGGCCATATGCAAATCAGTCTGACCCTGTGCCTCCTGGGAACAGTCCAGCCCGAACTGCCAAGCCATGTCTTCCCTGGACCAGAAACAAGCTTCCGAGGACCGGTTTCTGGCATTCCAGCCGTCTTCAGCCCGGCTTGCTTGAATCCAGTGGCAAAGTGAGCAAGGGTCTCACGTCTGAGCATACCCTGCCACACTTATGGCGGCCAAAAGCGGTACAAAAGGGGGTGGTGATGGACTTATGGAAAGTGGACATTTCTAAGCATTAAACAATGTGTGCCACAGTGTTTAGCGCCGGTCACCACCGGAGGACGGGGGAGCACATCTGGGCATTCCCCAAAGACAGGCATAAACCATTGGGCATGGAATTGAGACAGCTGACCTCTGCCAGTTGCGGGTCTGGCAGAATATATGGAGGGCTGATATTGTGACACCTGGCCTCTGGGGCCAGATCGTGGCCCCCATAAAGACAGATCTGCATTCCGTGGCAGACGAGACGGAAATTTAGGGGACACATCTGTGATTCAAAGGAATACCCATTGAACCTTCCTCAAACTTCAAAGGCACAATGGGGTATAACTACATTAGTAAGAACTTAAAAAAACAACTGCAGTATACAATTCCTTTCACCCCCTGCCCTCAATCCACTAAGATAGTGGATTGAGGGCAGGCGTGAAAAGAATTGTGTGATGCAATTGTTTTTTTTTTTTAAAGTGAAATGCAAATAAGGTGTATAAAAAAAGCTATGTAAAACAAAGTTTTGGATATTGAAAAAAGTTATGATTTGAGGAGTAGGAAAATTGAAAATAATAATATTTAAATGTAATCTTACTTCAGTATGTACTCATGTTTAGAAATGTATTTTTGTAAAATAATATATATATAGACATGGAGAGTGTAATATTGTGTAATCTTGGTAGCTCACACGCTCCAGGTCTAAATGTTCGGAATCTGATGGATTAAAGGGCCTAGTAAGTCACAAGTGAGTGATACTTGTATTGACAACTACCCTGTCGCCAGTTCACGCATAGAACTGGCTAAAGTTAAGCGGGATCAAGTACTTGGGGCCCTCCTAGGCATACTATTAGGATCAGGGGAGGATGGGGTTTCCGGGAGATTAGTAGGGGGTGGTGTTTCTTGGAGACCAGTAGTAGAGATGGGCCCTGAGGTCTCAGGTGTGTTTACATGTGGGGCAGATAAGGGAGGAGTAAGGTTGGATCAGTCATTGGGGTGGACATGACCACTGGCTGGGGCAGAAATTGGTACTTGGAATTGCTAAAGAGATCACTTGAAGGATTGTTACTCAGTCAAGGAAGCTTTGCAGTCAAGGATCCCCACCGAAGGTATTAGCGAGGGCATCACATAATCTAGCAGTAGGGAGGGCATCCCATGAGGCAGCAGTAGGGAGGGCATCACATAATCGAGCAGTAGGGAGGGCATCCCATGAGGCAGCAGTAGGGAGGGCATCACATAATCGAGCAGTAGGGAGGGTATCACATAATCGAGCAGTAGGGAGGGCATCACATAATCTAGCAGTAGGGAGGGCATCCCATGAGGCAGCAGTAGAGAGGGCATCACATAATCGAGCAGTAGAGAGGGCATACCATGAGGCAGCAGTAGGGAGGGCATCCCATGAGGCAGCAGTAGGGAGGGCATCCCATGAGGCAGCAGTAGGGAGGGCATCCCATGAGGCAGCAGTAGGGAGGGCATCCCATGAGGCAGCAGTAGGGAGGCCATCCCATGAGGCAGCAGTAGGGAGGGCATCCCATGAGGCAGCAGTAGGGAGGGCATCACATAATCGAGCAGTAGGGAGGGCATCACATAATCGAGCAGTAGGGAGGGCATCCCATGAGGCAGCAGTAGAGAGGGCATCACATAATCGAGCAGTAGAGAGGGCATCCCATGAGGCAGCAGTAGAGAGGGCATCACATAATCGAGCAGTAGAGAGGGCATCCCATGAGGCAGCAGTAGGGAGGGCATCCCATGAGGCAGCAGTAGGGAGGGCATCCCATGAGGCAGCAGTAGGGAGGGCATCCCATGAGGCAGCAGTAGGGAGGGCATCACATAATCGAGCAGTAGGGAGGGCATCACATAATCGAGCAGTAGGGAGGGCATCCCATGAGGCAGCAGTAGAGAGGGCATCACATAATCGAGCAGTAGAGAGGGCATCCCATGAGGCAGCAGTAGGGAGGGCATCACATGTGGCAGCAGTAGGGAGGGCATCACATAATCGAGCAGTAGGGAGGGCATCCCATGAGGCAGCAGTAGAGAGGGCATCACATGAGGCAGCAGTAGGGAGGGCATCCCATGAGGCAGCAGTAGGGAGGGCATCACATAATCGAGCAGTAGGGAGGGCATCACATAATCGAGCAGTAGGGAGGGCATCCCATGAGGCAGCAGTAGAGAGGGCATCACATAATCGAGCAGTAGAGAGGGCATCCCATGAGGCAGCAGTAGGGAGGGCATCACATGTGGCAGCAGTAGGGAGGGCATCACATAATCGAGCAGTAGGGAGGGCATCACATGTGGCAGCAGTAGGGAGGGCATCACATAATCGAGCAGTAGGGAGGGCATCCCATGAGGCAGCAGTAGAGAGGGCATCACATAATCGAGCAGTAGAGAGGGCATCCCATGAGGCAGCAGTAGAGAGGGCATCACATAATCGAGCAGTAGAGAGGGCATCCCATGAGGCAGCAGTAGGGAGGGCATCCCATGAGGCAGCAGTAGGGAGGGCATCCCATGAGGCAGCAGTAGGGAGGGCATCCCATGAGGCAGCAGTAGGGAGGGCATCCCATGAGGCAGCAGTAGGGAGGGCATCCCATGAGGCAGCAGTAGGGAGGGCATCCCATGAGGCAGCAGCAGGGAGGGCATCCCATGAGGCAGCAGTAGGGAGGGCATCCCATGAGGCAGCAGTAGGGAGGGCATCCCATGAGGCAGCAGTAGGGAGGGCATCACATGTGGCAGCAGTAGGGAGGGCATCCCATGAGGCAGCAGCAGGGAGGGCATCCCATGAGGCAGCAGTAGAGAGGGCATCACATGAGGCAGCAGTAGAGAGGGCATCACATAATCGAGCCGTAGAGAGGGCATCCCATGAGGCAGCAGTAGAGAGGGCATCACATATGGCAGCAGTAGGGAGGGAATCCCATGAGGCAGCAGTAGAGAGGGCATCCCATGAGGCAGCAGTAGGGAGGGCATCCCATGAGGCAGCAGTAGGGAGGGCATCCCATGAGGCAGCAGTAGGGAGGGCATCCCATGAGGCAGCAGTAGAGAGGGCATCCCATGAGGCAGCAGTAGAGAGGGCATCCCATGAGGCAGCAGTAGAGAGGGCATCCCATGAGGCAGCAGCAGGGAGGGCATCCCATGAGGCAGCAGTAGGGAGGGCATCCCATGAGGCAGCAGTAGAGAGGGCATCCCATGAGGCAGCAGTAGAGAGGGCATCCCATGAGGCAGCAGCAGGGAGGGCATCCCATGAGGCAGCAGTAGAGAGGGCATCACATGAGGCAGCAGTAGAGAGGGCATCACATAATCGAGCCGTAGAGAGGGCATCCCATGAGGCAGGAGTAGAGAGGGCATCACATAATCGAGCAGTAGAGAGGGCATCCCATGAGGCAGCAGTAGGGAGGGCATCCCATGAGGCAGCAGTAGGGAGGGCATCCCATGAGGCAGCAGTAGGGAGGGCATCCCATGAGGCAGCAGTAGGGAGGGCATCCCATGAGGCAGCAGTAGGGAGGGCATCCCATGAGGCAGCAGTAGGGAGGGCATCCCATGAGGCAGCAGTAGAGAGGGCATCACATAATCGAGCAGTAGAGAGGGCATCCCATGAGGCAGCAGTAGGGAGGGCATCCCATGAGGCAGCAGTAGGGAGGGCATCCCATGAGGCAGCAGTAGGGAGGGCATCCCATGAGGCAGCAGTAGGGAGGGCATCCCATGAGGCAGCAGTAGGGAGGGCATCCCATGAGGCAGCAGTAGGGAGGGCATCCCATGAGGCAGCAGTAGGGAGGGCATCCCATGAGGCAGCAGTAGGGAGGGCATCACATGTGGCAGCAGTAGGGAGGGCATCCCATGAGGCAGCAGTAGGGAGGGCATCCCATGAGGCAGCAGTAGAGAGGGCATCCCATGAGGCAGCAGTAGAGAGGGCATCCCATGAGGCAGCAGCAGGGAGGGCATCCCATGAGGCAGCAGCAGGGAGGGCATCCCATGAGGCAGCAGCAGGGAGGGCATCCCATGAGGCAGCAGTAGAGAGGGCATCCCATGAGGCAGCAGTAGAGAGGGCATCCCATGAGGCAGCAGTAGAGAGGGCATCACATGAGGCAGCAGTAGAGAGGGCATCCCATGAGGCAGCAGTAGAGAGGCATCCCATGAGGCAGCAGCAGGGAGGGCATCCCATGAGGCAGCAGTAGAGAGGGCATCACATGAGGCAGCAGTAGAGAGGGCATCACATAATCGAGCAGTAGAGAGGGCATCCCATGAGGCAGCAGTAGAGAGGGCATCACATAATCGAGCAGTAGAGAGGGCATCACATAATCGAGCAGTAGAGAGGGCATCCCATGAGGCAGCAGTAGGGAGGGCATCCCATGAGGCAGCAGTAGGAAGGGCATCCCATGAGGCAGCAGCAGGGAGGGCATCCCATGAGGCAGCAGCAGGGAGGGCATCCCATGAGGCAGCAGCAGGGAGGGCATCCCATGAGGCAGCAGTAGGGAGGGCATCCCATGAGGCAGCAGCAGGGAGGGCATCCCATGAGGCAGCAGCAGGGAGGGCATCCCATGAGGCAGCAGCAGGGAGGGCATCCCATGAGGCAGCAGCAGGGAGGGCATCCCATGAGGCAGCAGTAGGGAGGGCATCCCATGAGGCAGCAGTAGAGAGGGCATCACATAATCGAGCAGTAGAGAGGGCATCCCATGAGGCAGCAGTAGAGAGGGCATCACATAATCGAGCAGTAGAGAGGGCATCCCATGAGGCAGCAGTAGGGAGGGCATCCCATGAGGCAGCAGTAGGGAGGGCATCCCATGAGGCAGCAGTAGGGAGGGCATCCCATGAGGCAGCAGTAGGGAGGGCATCCCATGAGGCAGCAGTAGGGAGGGCATCCCATGAGGCAGCAGTAGGGAGGGCATCCCATGAGGCAGCAGTAGGGAGGGCATCACATAATCGAGCAGTAGGGAGGGCATCACATAATCGAGCAGTAGGGAGGGCATCACATAATCGAGCAGTAGGGAGGGCATCCCATGAGGCAGCAGTAGAGAGGGCATCACATAATCGAGCAGTAGAGAGGGCATCCCATGAGGCAGCAGTAGGGAGGGCATCCCATGAGGCAGCAGTAGAGAGGGCATCACATAATCGAGCAGTAGAGAGGGCATCCCATGAGGCAGCAGTAGAGAGGGCATCCCATGAGGCAGCAGTAGAGAGGGCATCCCATGAGGCAGCAGTAGGGAGGGCATCCCATGAGGCAGCAGTAGGGAGGGCATCCCATGAGGCAGCAGCAGGGAGGGCATCCCATGAGGCAGCAGTAGGGAGGGCATCACATGTGGCAGCAGTAGGGAGGGCATCCCATGAGGCAGCAGTAGAGAGGGCATCCAATGAGGCAGCAGCAGGGAGGGCATCCCATGAGGCAGCAGCAGGGAGGGCATCCCATGAGGCAGCAGCAGAGAGGGCATCCCATGAGGCAGCAGTAGGGAGGGCATCCCATGAGGCAGCAGTAGAGAGGGCATCCCATGAGGCAGCAGTAGGGAGGGCATCCCATGAGGCAGCAGTAGGGAGGGCATCCCATGAGGCAGCAGTAGGGAGGGCATCCCATGAGGCAGCAGTAGGGAGGGCATCACATGTGGCAGCAGTAGGGAGGGCATCACATGTGGCAGCAGTAGAGAGGGCATCCCATGAGGCAGCAGTAGGGAGGGCATCACATGTGGCAGCAGTAGGGAGGGCATCCCATGAGGCAGCAGTAGGGAGGGCATCACATAATCGAGCAGTAGGGAGGGCATCACATAATCGAGCAGTAGGGAGGGCATCACATAATCGAGCAGTAGAGAGGGCATCCCATGAGGCAGCAGTAGAGAGGGCATCCCATGAGGCAGCAGTAGAGAGGGCATCCCATGAGGCAGCAGTAGGGAGGGCATCCCATGAGGCAACAGTAGGGAGGGCATCCCATGAGGCAACAGTAGAGAGGGCATCCCATGAGGCAGCAGCAGGGAGGGCATCCCATGAGGCAGCAGTAGAGAGGGCATCCCATGAGGCAGCAGTAGGGAGGGCATCCCATGAGGCAGCAGTAGGGAGGGCATCCCATGAGGCAACAGTAGGGAGGGCATCCCATGAGGCAACAGTAGGGAGGGCATCCCATGAGGCAACAGTAGGGAGGGCATCCCATGAGGCAGCAGTAGGGAGGGCATCCCATGAGGCAGCAGTAGGGAGGGCATCCCATGAGGCAGCAGTAGGGAGGGCATCCCATGAGGCAGCAGTAGGGAGGGCATCACATAATCGAGCAGTAGGGAGGGCATCACATAATCGAGCAGTAGGGAGGGCATCACATAATCGAGCAGTAGGGAGGGCATCACATAATCGAGCAGTAGGGAGGGCATCCCATGAGGCAGCAGTAGAGAGGGCATCACATAATCGAGCAGTAGAGAGGGCATCCCATGAGGCAGCAGTAGGGAGGGCATCCCATGAGGCAGCAGTAGGGAGGGCATCCCATGAGGCAGCAGTAGGGAGGGCATCCCATGAGGCAGCAGTAGGGAGGGCATCCCATGAGGCAGCAGTAGGGAGGGCATCCCATGAGGCAGCAGTAGGGAGGGCATCCCATGAGGCAGCAGTAGGGAGGGCATCACATAATCGAGCAGTAGGGAGGGCATCACATAATCGAGCAGTAGGGAGGGCATCACATAATCGAGCAGTAGGGAGGGCATCCCATGAGGCAGCAGTAGAGAGGGCATCACATAATCGAGCAGTAGAGAGGGCATCCCATGAGGCAGCAGTAGGGAGGGCATCCCATGAGGCAGCAGTAGGGAGGGCATCCCATGAGGCAGCAGTAGGGAGGGCATCCCATGAGGCAGCAGTAGGGAGGGCATCCCATGAGGCAGCAGTAGGGAGGGCATCCCATGGGGCAGCAGTAGGGAGGGCATCCCATGAGGCAGCAGTAGGGAGGGCATCACATAATCGAGCAGTAGGGAGGGCATCACATAATCGAGCAGTAGGGAGGGCATCACATAATCGAGCAGTAGGGAGGGCATCCCATGAGGCAGCAGTAGAGAGGGCATCACATAATCGAGCAGTAGAGAGGGCATCCCATGAGGCAGCAGTAGAGAGGGCATCACATAATCGAGCAGTAGAGAGGGCATCCCATGAGGCAGCAGTAGAGAGGGCATCCCATGAGGCAGCAGCAGGGAGGGCATCCCATGAGGCAGCAGCAGGGAGGGCCTCCCATGAGGCAGCAGTAGGGAGGGCATCCCATGAGGCAGCAGTAGGGAGGGCATCCCATGAGGCAGCAGTAGGGAGGGCATCCCATGAGGCAGCAGTAGAGAGGGCATCACATAATCGAGCAGTAGAGAGGGCATCCCATGAGGCAGCAGTAGAGAGGGCATCACATAATCGAGCAGTAGAGAGGGCATCCCATGAGGCAGCAGTAGGGAGGGCATCCCATGAGGCAGCAGTAGGGAGGGCATCCCATGAGGCAGCAGTAGGGAGGGCATCCCATGAGGCAGCAGTAGGGAGGGCATCCCATGAGGCAGCAGTAGGGAGGGCATCCCATGAGGCAGCAGTAGGGAGGGAATCCCATGAGGCAGCAGTAGGGAGGGCATCACATAA
Source organism: Lissotriton helveticus (assembly GCF_964261635.1). Classification (NCBI taxonomy): domain Eukaryota; kingdom Metazoa; phylum Chordata; class Amphibia; order Caudata; family Salamandridae; genus Lissotriton; species Lissotriton helveticus. Next base: position 31,687,323 of record NC_136067.1, on the reverse strand, counting down.
TCGAGCAGTAGGGAGGGCATCACATAATCGAGCAGTAGGGAGGGCATCACATAATCGAGCAGTAGGGAGGGCATCACATAATCGAGCAGTAGGGAGGGCATCCCATGAGGCAGCAGTAGAGAGGGCATCACATAATCGAGCAGTAGAGAGGGCATCCCATGAGGCAGCAGTAGAGAGGGCATCCCATGAGGCAGCAGTAGAGAGGGCATCCCATGAGGCAGCAGCAGGGAGGGCATCCCATGAGGCAGCAGTAGGGAGGGCATCACATGTGGCAGCAGTAGGGAGGGCATCCCATGAGGCAGCAGTAGAGAGGGCATACCATGAGGCAGCAGTAGAGAGGGCATCCCATGAGGCAGCAGCAGGGAGGGCATCCCATGAGGCAGCAGTAGGGAGGGCATCCCATGAGGCAGCAGTAGGGAGGGCATCCCATGAGGCAGCAGTAGAGATGGCATCCCATGAGGCAGCAGTAGGGAGGGCATCCCATGAGGCAGCAGTAGGGAGGGCATCCCATGAGGCAGCAGTAGGGAGGGCATCCCATGAGGCAGCAGTAGGGAGGGCATCCCATGAGGCAGCAGTAGGGAGGGCATCCCATGAGGCAGCAGTAGGGAGGGCATCACATGTGGCAGCAGTAGGGAGGGCATCACATGTGGCAGCAGTAGAGAGGGCATCCCATGAGGCAGCAGTAGGGAGGGCATCACATGTGGCAGCAGTAGGGAGGGCATCCCATGAGGCAGCAGTAGGGAGGGCATCACATAATCGAGCAGTAGGGAGGGCATCACATAATCGAGCAGTAGGGAGGGCATCCCATGAGGCAGCAGTAGAGAGGGCATCACATAATCGAGCAGTAGAGAGGGCATCCCATGAGGCAGCAGTAGAGAGGGCATCCCATGAGGCAGCAGTAGGGAGGGCATCCCATGAGGCAACAGTAGGGAGGGCATCCCATGAGGCAACAGTAGAGAGGGCATCCCATGAGGCAGCAGCAGGGAGGGCATCCCATGAGGCAGCAGTAGAGAGGGCATCCCATGAGGCAGCAGTAGGGAGGGCATCCCATGAGGCAGCAGTAGGGAGGGCATCCCATGAGGCAGCAGTAGGGAGGGCATCCCATGAGGCAACAGTAGGGAGGGCATCCCATGAGGCAACAGTAGGGAGGGCATCCCATGAGGCAACAGTAGGGAGGGCATCCCATGAGGCAGCAGTAGGGAGGGCATCCCATGAGGCAGCAGTAGGGAGGGCATCCCATGAGGCAGCAGTAGGGAGGGCATCCCATGAGGCAGCAGTAGGGAGGGCATCCCATGAGGCAGCAGTAGGGAGGGCATCACATAATCGAGCAGTAGGGAGGGCATCACATAATCGAGCAGTAGGGAGGGCATCACATAATCGAGCAGTAGGGAGGGCATCACATAATCGAGCAGTAGGGAGGGCATCCCATGAGGCAGCAGTAGAGAGGGCATCACATAATCGAGCAGTAGAGAGGGCATCCCATGAGGCAGCAGTAGAGAGGGCATCACATTATCGAGCAGTAGAGAGGGCATCCCATGAGGCAGCAGTAGGGAGGGCATCCCATGAGGCAGCAGTAGGGAGGGCATCCCATGAGGCAGCAGTAGGGAGGGCATCCCATGAGGCAGCAGTAGGGAGGGCATCCCATGAGGCAGCAGTAGGGAGGGCATCCCATGAGGCAGCAGTAGGGAGGGCATCCCATGAGGCAGCAGTAGAGAGGGCATCACATAATCGAGCAGTAGAGAGGGCATCCCATGAGGCAGCAGTAGAGAGGGCATCACATAATCGAGCAGTAGAGAGGGCATCTCATGAGGCCGCAGTAGGGAGGGCATCCCATGAGGCAGCAGTAGGGAGGGCATCCCATGAGGCAGCAGTAAGGGAGGGCATCCCATGAGGCAGCAGTAGGGAGGGCATCCCATGAGGCAGCAGTAGGGAGAGCATCCCATGAGGCAGCAGTAGGGAGGGCATCCCATGAGGCAGCAGTAGGGAGGGCATCCCATGAGGCAGCAGTAGGGAGGGCATCCCATGAGGCAGCAGTAGGGAGGGCATCCCATGAGGCAGCAGTAGGGAGGGCATCCCATGAGGCAGCAGTAGGGAGGGCATCACATGTGGCAGCAGTAGGGAGGGCATCCCATGAGGCAGCAGTAGAGAGGGCATCCCATGAGGCAGCAGTAGGGAGGGCATCCCATGAGGCAACAGTAGGGAGGGCATCCCATGAGGCAACAGTAGGGAGGGCATCCCATGAGGCAGCAGTAGAGAGGGCATCCCATGAGGCAACAGTAGAGAGGGCATCCCATGAGGCAGCAGCAGGGAGGGCATCCCATGAGGCAGCAGCAGGGAGGGCATCCCATGAGGAAACAGTAGGGAGGGCATCCCATGAGGCAACAGTAGAGAGGGCATCCCATGAGGCAGCAGCAGGGAGGGCATCCCATGAGGCAGCAGTAGGGAGGGCATCCCATGAGGCAGCAGTAGGGAGGGCATCCCATGAGGCAGCAGTAGGGAGGGCATCCCATGAGGCAACAGTAGAGAGGGCATCCCATGAGGCAGCAGTAGGGAGGGCATCCCATGAGGCAGCAGTAGGGAGGGCATCCCATGAGGCAGCAGTAGGGAGGGCATCCCATGAGGCAGCAGTAGGGAGGGCATCCCATGAGGCAGCAGTAGGGAGGGCATCCCATGAGGCAGCAGTAGGGAGGGCATCCCATGAGGCAGCAGTAGAGAGGGCATCCCATGAGGCAGCAGTAGGGAGGGCATCCCATGAGGCAGCAGTAGGGAGGGCATCCCATGAGGCAACAGTAGGGAGGGCATCACATGAGGCAACAGTAGAGAGGGCATCCCATGAGGCAACAGTAGAGAGGGCATCCCATGAGGCAACAGTAGAGAGGGCATCCCATGAGGCAACAGTAGAGGGCATCCCATGAGGCAGCAGCAGGGAGGGCATCCCATGAGGCAGCAGCAGGGAGGGCATCCCATGAGGCAGCAGTAGGGAGGGCATCCCATGAGGCAGCAGTAGGGAGGGCATCCCATGAGGCAGCAGTAGGGAGGGCATCCCATGAGGCAGCAGTAGGGAGGGCATCACATGTGGCAGCAGTAGGGAGGGCATCACATGTGGCAGCGGTAGGGAGGGCATCACATAATCGAGCAGTAGGGAGGGCATCACATAATCGAGCAGTAGGGAGGGCATCACATAATCGAGCAGTAGGGAGGGCATCCCATGAGGCAGCAGTAGAGAGGGCATCACATAATCGAGCAGTAGAGAGGGCATCCCATGAGGCAGCAGTAGAGAGGGCATCACATAATCGAGCAGTAGAGAGGGCATCCCATGAGGCAGCAGTAGGGAGGGCATCCCATGAGGCAGCAGTAGGGAGGGCATCCCATGAGGCAGCAGTAGGGAGGGCATCCCATGAGGCAGCAGTAGGGAGGGCATCCCATGAGGCAGCAGTAGGGAGGGCATCCCATGAGGCAGCAGTAGGGAGGGCATCCCATGAGGCAGCAGCAGGGAGGGCATCCCATGAGGCAGCAGCAGGGAGGGCATCCCATGAGGCAACAGTAGAGAGGGCATCCCATGAGGCAACAGTAGAGAGGGCATCCCATGAGGCAGCAGCAGGGAGGGCATCCCATGAGGCAGCAGTAGGGAGGGCATCCCATGAGGCAGCAGTAGGGAGGGCATCCCATGAGGCAGCAGTAGGGAGGGCATCCCATGAGGCAACAGTAGGGAGGGCATCCCATGAGGCAACAGCAGGGAGGGCATCCCATGAGGCAACAGCAGGGAGGGCATCCCATGAGGCAGCAGCAGGGAGGGCATCCCATGAGGCAGCAGCAGGGAGGGCATCCCATGAGGCAACAGTAGGGAGGGCATCCCATGAGGCAGCAGTAGAGAGGGCATCCCACGAGGCCGCAGTAGGGAGGGCATCCCATGAGGCAGCAGTAGGGAGGGCATCCCATGAGGCAGCAGTAGGGAGGGCATCACATGTGGCAGCAGTAGGGAGGGCATCCCATGAGGCAACAGTAGAGAGGGCATCCCATGAGGCAACAGTAGGGAGGGCATCACATGTGGCAGCAGTAGAGAGGGCATCCCATGAGGCAACAGTAGAGAGGGCATCCCATGAGGCAACAGTAGAGAGGGCATCCCATGAGGCAGCAGCAGGGAGGGCATCCCATTAGGCAGCAGTAGGGAGGGCAACCCATGAGGCAGCAGTAGAGAGGGCATCCCATGAGGCAGCAGTAGGGAGGGCATCCCATGAGGCAGCAGTAGAGAGGGCATCCCATGAGGCAGCAGTAGGGAGGGCATCACATGTGGCAGCAGTAGGGAGGGCATCACATGTGGCAGCAGTAGGGAGGGCATCACATGTGGCAGCAGTAGAGAGGGCATCCCATGAGGCAGCAGTAGGGAGGGCATCACATGAGGCAGCAGTAGGGAGGGCATCCCATGAGGCAGCAGTAGGGAGGGCATCCCATGAGGCAGCAGTAGGGAGGGCATCCCATGAGGCAACAGTAGAGAGGGCATCACATAATCGAGCCGTAGAGAGGGCATCCCATGAGGCAGGAGTAGAGAGGGCATCACATAATCGAGCAGTAGAGAGGGCATCCCATGAGGCAGCAGCAGCAGGGAGGGCAACCCATGAGGCAGCAGTAGGGAGGGCATCCCATGAGGCAGCAGTAGGGAGGGCATCCCATGAGGCAGCAGTAGGGAGGGCATCCCATGAGGCAGCAGTAGGGAGGGCATCCCATGAGGCAGCAGTAGAGAGGGCATCCCATGAGGCAGCAGTAGAGAGGGCATCCCATGAGGCAGCAGCAGGGAGGGCATCCCATGAGGAAGCAGTAGAGAGGGCATCCCATGAGGCAGCAGCAGGGAGGGCATCCCATGAGGCAGCAGTAGGGAGGGCATCCCATGAGGCAGCAGTAGGGAGGGCATCCCATGAGGCAGCAGCAGGGAGGGCATCCCATGAGGCAGCAGTAGAGAGGGCATCCCATGAGGCAGCAGTAGAGAGGGCATCCCATGAGGCAGCAGTAGGGAGGGCATCCCATGAGGCAGCAGCAGGGAGGGCATCCCATGAGGCAGCAGTAGAGAGGGCATCACATGAGGCAGCAGTAGAGAGGGCATCACATGAGGCAGCAGTAGAGAGGGCATCCCATGAGGCAGCAGCAGGGAGGGCATCCCATGAGGCAGCAGTAGGGAGGGCATCCCATGAGGCAGCAGTAGGGAGGGCATCCCATGAGGCAGCAGTAGAGAGGGCATCCCATGAGGCAGCAGCAGGGAGGGCATCCCATGAGGCAGCAGCAGGGAGGGCATCCCATGAGGCAGCAGTAGGGAGGGCATCCCATGAGGCAGCAGTAGGGAGGGCATCACATGTGGCAGCAGTAGGGAGGGCATCCCATGAGGCAGCAGTAGGGAGGGCATCCCATGAGGCAGCAGTAGAGAGGGCATCCCATGAGGCAGCAGTAGAGAGGGCATCCCATGAGGCAGCAGTAGGGAGGGCATCCCATGAGGCAGCAGTAGAGAGGGCATCACATGAGGCAGCAGTAGAGAGGGCATCCCATGAGGCAGCAGTAGAGAGGGCATCCCATGAGGCAGCAGTAGGGAGGGCATCCCATGAGGCAACAGTAAAGAGGGCATCCCATGAGGCAGCAGCAGGGAGGGCATCCCATGAGGCAGCAGCAGGGAGGGCATCCCATGAGGCAGCAGTAGGGAGGGCATCCCATGAGGCTGCAGTAGGAAGGGCATCCCATGAGGCAGCAGTAGGGAGGGCATCACATGTGGCAGCAGTAGGGAGGGCATCCCATGAGGCAGCAGTAGGGAGGGCATCCCATGAGGCAGCAGTAGGGAGGGCATCCCATGAGGCAGCAGTAGGGAGGGCATCACATGAGGCAGCAGTAGGGAGGGCATCACATAATCGAGCAGTAGGGAGGGCATCCCATGAGGCAGCAGTAGAGAGGGCATCCCATGAGGCAGCAGTAGGGAGGGCATCCCATGAGGCAGCAGCAGGGAGGGCATCACATGAGGCAGCAGTAGGGAGGGCATCCCATGAGGCAGCAGTAGAGAGGGCATCCCATGAGGCAGCAGCAGGGAGGGCATCACATGAGGCAGCAGTAGGGAGGGCATCCCATGAGGCAGCAGCAGGGAGGGCATCCCATGAGGCAGCAGCAGGGAGGGCATCACATGAGGCAGCAGTAGGGAGGGCATCCCATGAGGCAGCAGTAGGGAGGGCATCCCATGAGGCAGCAGTAGAGAGGGCATCCCATGAGGCAACAGTAAAGAGGGCATCCCATGAGGCAGCAGCAGGGAGGGCATCCCATGAGGCAGCAGTAGAGAGGGCATTGCACTACAGAACAGCTGTGAGGACACTGCATGAAGGAGCAGTAGCGAAGACATTAGATGAGGGAGAAGTAAGGAGGGCATTAGATGAAGGAGAAGGAGGGTATTAGATGAAGGAGAAGGAGGGCATTAGATGAAGGAGAAGGAGGGCATTAGAAGAGGGACAAGTGAGGAGAGCATTAGGAGAGGGAGAAGTAAGGAGGGCATTAGATGAGGGAGAAGTAAGGAGGGCATTAGATGTGGGAGAAGTAAGGAGGGCATTAGATGTGGGAGAAGTAAGAAGGGCATTAGATGTGGGAGAAGTAAGGAGGGCATTAGATGAGGGAGAAGTAAGGAGGGCATTAGGAGAGGGGAAAAATAAGGAGGGCATTAGATGAAGGAGAAGGAGGGCATTAGAAGAGGGACAAGTGAGGAGCGCATTAGATGAGGGAGAAGTAAGGAAGGCATTAGGAGTGGGAGAAGTAAGGAGGGTATGAAATGAGGGAGAAGTAAGGAGGGCAACAAAAGAGGGAGAAATAAGGAGGGCATTAGATAAGGGAGAAGTAAGGAAGGCATTAGGAGAGGGAGAAGTAAGAAGGGCATGGTATGAGGGAGAAGTAAGGAGGGCATTAGAAGAGGGAGAAGTAAGGAAGACATTAGGAGTGGGAGAAGTAAAGAGGGTATGAAATGAGGGAGAAGTAAGGAGGGCAACAAAAGAGGGAGAAATAAGGAGGGCATTAGATAAGGGAGAAGTAAGGAGGGCATTAGAAGAGGGACAAGTGAGGAGAGCATTAGACGAGGGAGAAGTAAGGAAGGCATTAGGAGAGGGAGAAGTAAGAAGGGCATGGTATGAGGGAGAAGTAAGGAGGGCATTAGAAGAGGGAGAAGTAAGGAAGACATTAGGAGTGGGAGAAGTAAGGAGGGTATGAAATGAGGGAGAAGTAAGGAGGGCAACAAAAAAGGGAGAAATAAGGAGGGCATTAGATAAGGGAGAAGTAAGGAAGGCATTAGGAGAGGGAGAAGTAAGAAGGGCATGGTATGAGGGAGAAGTAAGGAGGGCATTAGAAGAGGGAGAAGTAAGGAAGACATTAGGAGTGGGAGAAGTAAGGAGGGTATGAAATGAGGGAGAAGTAAGGAGGGCAACAAAAGAGGGAGAAATAAGGAGGGCATTAGATAAGGGAGAAGTAAGGAAGGCATTAGGAGAGGGAGAAGTAAGAAGGGCATGGTATGAGGGAGAAGTAAGGAGGGCATTAGAAGAGGGAGAAGTAAGGAGGGCATTAGATGAGGGAGACGTAAGGAGAACATGATATGAGGGAGAAGTAAGGAGGGCATTAGGTGAGGGAGCAGTACCGAGGAGGGCACTAGATGAGGGAGCAGTACCGAGGAGGGCATTAGATGAGGGAGCAGTACCGAGGGCATTAGATGAGGGAGCTGTACCGAGGGCATTAGATGAGGGAGCTGTACCGAGGGCATTAGATGAGGGAGCAGTACCGAGGAGGGCACTAGATGAGGGAGCAGTACCGAGGGCATTAGATGAGGGAGCAGTACCGAGGGCATTTGATGAGGGAGCAGTACCGAGGGCATTAGATGAGGGAGCAGTTCAGAGGGCATTAGATGAGGGAGCAGTTCAGAGGGCATTAGATGAGGGAGCAGTACCGAGGGCATTAGATGAGGGAGCAGTACCGAGGGCATTAGATGAGGGAGCAGTACCGAGGGCATTAGATGAGGGAGCAGTACCGAGGGCATTAGATGAGGAAGCTGTACCGAGGGCATTAGATGAAGAACCAGTGCCGGGGGGCATTCTATGAGGGAGCAGTACGGGGGCATTAGATGAGGGAGCTGTACCGAGGGCATTAGATGAGGGAGCAGTTCAGAGGGCATTAGATGAGGGAGCAGTTCAGAGGGCATTAGATGAGGGAGCAGTTCAGAGGGCATTAGATGAGGGAGCAGTTCAGAGGGCATTAGATGAGGGAGCAGTTCAGAGGGCATTAGATGAGGGAGCAGTACCGAGGGCATTAGATGAGGGAGCAGTACCGAGCGCATTAGATGAGAGAGCAGTACCGAGGGCATTAGATGAGGGAGCAGTACCGAGGGCATTAGATGAGGGAGCAGTACCGAGGGGATTAGATGAGGGAGCTGTACCGAGGGCATTAGATGAGGGAGCTGTACCGAGGGCATTAGATGAGGGAGCTGTACCAAGGGCATTAGATGAGGGAGCTGTACCAAGGGCATTAGATGAGGGAGCAGTTCAGAGGGCATTAGATGAGGGAGCAGTACCGAGGGCATTAGATGAGGGAGCAGTACCGAGGGCATTAGATGAGGGAGCAGTTCAGAGGGCATTAGATGAGGGAGCAGTTCAGAGGGCATTAGATGAGGGAGCAGTTCAGAGGGCATTAGATGAGGGAGCAGTACAGAGGAGGGCACTAGATGAGGGAGCAGTACCGAGGAGGGCATTAGATGAAGGAGCAGTACAGAGGGCATTAGATGAGGGAGCTGTACCGAGGGCATTAGATGAGGGAGCTGTACCGAGGGCATTAGATGAGGGAGCAGTACCGAGGGCATTAGATGAGGGAGCTGTACCGAGGGCATTAGATGAGGGAGCTGTACCGAGGGTATTAGATGAGGGAGCTGTACCGAGGGCATTAGATGAGGGAGCTGTACCGAGGGTATTAGATGAGGGAGCTGTACCGAGGGCATTAGATGAGGGAGCAGTTCAGAGGGCATTAGATGAGGGAGCAGTACCGAGAGCCTTAGATGAGGGAGCAGTACCGAGAGCCTTAGATGAGGGAGCAGTACCGAGAGCCTTAGATGAGGGAGCAGTACCGAGGGCATTAGATGAGGGAGCAGTACAGAGGGCATTAGATGAGGGAGCAGTACCGAGGGCATTAGATGAGGGAGCAGTACCGGGGGCATTAGATGAGGGAGCAGTACCGAGGGCATTAGGTGAGGGAGCTGTACCGAGGGAATTAGATGAGGGAGCTGTACCGAGGGCATTAGATGAGGGAGCTGTACCGAGGGCATTAGATGAGGGAGCTGTACCGAGGGCATTAGATGAGAGAGCAGTACCGAGGGCATTAGGTGAGGGAGCTGTACCGAGGGAATTAGATGAGGGAGCGGTTCCGAGGGCATTAGATGAGGAAGCTGTACCGAGGGCATTAGATGAGGGAGCGGTTCCGAGGGCATTAGATGAGGGAGCTGTACCGAGGGCATTAGATGAGGGAGCAGTACCGAGGAGGGCATTAGATGAGGGAGCTGTACTGAGGGCATTAGACGAGGGAGCTGTACCGAGGGCATTAGATGAGGGAGCTGTACCGAGGGCATTAGATGAGGGAGCTGTACCGAGGGCATTAGATGAGGGAGCAGTTCAGAGGGCATTAGATGAGGGAGCAGTTCAGAGGGCATTAGATGAGGGAGCAGTTCAGAGGGCATTAGATGAGGGAGCAGTACCGAGGGCATTAGATGAGGGAGCAGTACCGAGGGCATTAGATGAGGGAGCAGTACCGAGGGCATTAGATGAGGGAGCAGTACCGAGGGCATTAGATGAGGAAGCTGTACCGAGGGCATTAGATGAGGGAGCTGTACCGAGGGCATTAGATGAGGGAGCAGTTCAGAGGGCATTAGATGAGGGAGCAGTACCGAGGGCATTAGATGAGGGAGCTGTACCGAGGGCATTAGATGAGGGAGCTGTACCGAGGGCATTAGATGAGGGAGCTGTACCAAGGGCATTAGATGAGGGAGCTGTACCGAGGGCATTAGATGAGGGAGCTGTACCGAGGGCATTAGATGAGGGAGCTGTAACGAGGGCATTAGATGAGGGAATGGTTCCGGTGGCATTAGATGAGGGAGCTGTACCGAGGGCATTAGATGAGGGAGCTGTACCGAGGGCATTAGATGAGGGAGCTGTACCGAGGGCATTAGATGAGGAAGCTGTACCGAGGGCATTAGATGAGGGAGCGGTTCCGAGGGCATTAGATGAGGGAGCGGTTCCGAGGGCATTAGATGAGAGAGCAGTACCAGTGGCATTAGATGAGGGAGCGGTTCCGAGGGCATTAGATGAGGGAGCTGTACCAGTGGCATTAGATGAGGGAGCGGTTCCGAGGGCATTAGATGAGGAAGCTGTACCGAGGGCATTAGATGAGGGAGCGGTTCCGAGGGCATTAGATGAGGGAGCGGTTCCGAGGGCATTAGATGAGGGAGCAGTACCGAGGGCATTAGATGAGGAAGCTGTACCGAGGGCATTAGATGAGGAAGCTGTACAGAGGGCATTAGATGAGGAAGCTGTACCGAGGGCATTAGATGAGGGAGCAGTACCGAGGGCATTAGATGAGGGAGCAGTACCGGGGGCGTTAGATGAGGGAGCGGTTCCGAGGGCATTAGATGAGGGAGCAGTTCAGAGGGCATTAGATGAGGGAGCAGTACCGAGGGCATTAGATGAGGGAGCGGTTCCGAGGGCATTAGATGAGGGAGCAGTTCAGAGGGCATTAGATGAGGAAGCTGTACCGAGGGCATTAGATGAGGGAGCGGTTCCGAGGGCATTAGATGAGGGAGCGGTTCCGAGGGCATTAGATGAGGGAGCTGTACCGAGGGCATTAGATGAGGGAGCGGTTCCGAGGGCATTAGATGAGGGAGCAGTACCGAGGGCATTAGATGAGGGAGCAGTACCGGGGGCATTAGATGAGGAACCAGTGCCGGGGGGCATTCTATGAGGGAGTAGTACGAGGGCATTAGATGAGGGAGCTGTACCGAGGGCATTAGATGGGAGAGCAGTACCGGGGGCGTTAGATGAGGGTGCTGTACCAAGGGCATTAGATGAGGGAGCTGCACCGAGGGCATTAGATGAGGGAGCAGTACCAAGGGCATTAGATGAGGGTGCTGTACCAAGGGCATTAGATGAGGGAGCTGTACCGAGGGCATTAGATGAGGGAGCTGTACAGAGGGCATTAGATGAGGGAGCTGTACAGAGGGCATTAGATGAGGAAGCTGTACCGAGGGCATTAGATGAGGGTGCTGTACCAAGGGCATTAGATGAGGGAGCTGTACCGAGGGCATTAGATGAGGGAGCTGTACAGAGGGCATTAGATGAGGAAGCTGTACCGAGGGCATTAGATGAGGGAGCTGTACCAAGGGCATTAGATGAGGGAGCTGTACCGAGGGCATTAGATGAGGGAGCTGTACCGAGGGCATTAGATGAGGGAGCTGTACCGAGGGCATTAGATGAGGGAATGGTTCCGAGGGCATTAGATGAGAGAGCAGTACCAGTGGCATTAGATGAGGGAGCAGTACCGGGGGCATTAGATGAGGGAGCAGTACCGGGGGCATTAGATGAGGGAGCAGTACCGGGGGCATTAGATGAGGGAGCAGTACCGGGGGCATTAGATGAGGGAGCAGTACCGGGGGCATTAGATGAGGGAGCAGTACCGGGGGCATTAGATGAGGGAGCAGTACCGGGGGCATTAGATGAGGGAGCAGTACCGGGGGCATTAGATGAGGGAGCAGTACCGGGGGCATTAGATGAGGGAGCAGTACCGAGGGCATTAGATGAGGGAATGGTTCCGAGGGCATTAGATGAGGGAATGGTTCCGAGGGCATTAGATGAGGGAATGGTTCCAAGGGCATTAGATGAGAGAGCAGTACCGGGGGCATTAGATGAGGGAGCAGTACCGGGGGCATTAGATGAGGGAGCAGTACCGAGGGCGTTAGATGAGGGAGCAGTACCGGGGGCGTTAGATGAGGGAGCAGTACCGGGGGCGTTAGATGAGGGAGCAGTACCGGGGGCATTAGATGAGGGAATGGTTCCGAGGGCATTAGATGAGGGAATGGTTCCGAGGGCATTAGATGAGAGAGCAGTACCGGGGGCATTAGATGAGGGAGCAGTACCGGGGGCATTAGATGAGGGAGCAGTACCGAGGGCGTTAGATGAGGGAGCAGTACCGGGGGCGTTAGATGAGGGAGCAGTACCGGGGGCGTTAGATGAGGGAGCAGTACCGGGGGCGTTAGATGAGGGAGCAGTACCGGGGGCATTAGATGAGGGAGCAGTACCGGGGGCATTAGATGAGGGAGCAGTACCGGGGGCATTAGATGAGGGAGCAGTACCGGGGGCATTAGATGAGGGAGCAGTACCGGGGGCATTAGATGAGGGAGCAGTACCGAGGGCATTAGATGAGGGAGCAGTACCGAGGGCATTAGATGAGGGAATGGTTCCGAGGGCATTAGATGAGGGAATGGTTCCGGGGGCATTAGATGAGGGAGCAGTACCGGGGGCATTAGATGAGGGAGCAGTACCGGGGGCGTTAGATGAGGGAGCAGTACCGGGGGCGTTAGATGAGGGAGCAGTACCGGGGGCGCTAGATGAGGGAGCAGTACCGGGGGAGTTAGATGAGGGAGCAGTACCGGGGGCGTTAGATGAGGGAGCAGTGCTGGGGGGCATTCGATGAGGGAGTATTACTAAGGATGTTTGGTGGTAGTATGACATCAGAGATGAGACTAGCAAGTATTACTCTGCGATCAGGAGAGAAAGTTATATTTGAAATAAAACGAGGGTCGCTGTAAAACAAAAGGAACACCTTCGGATCTGTATGTCACTTTGAAAGGACACGGCAGAGACTGTACACTGAGCTAGTCTACTTCCTTTCAAGGACATAAGTGTCCAAACACTTGGTGTTCTGCACCCACTAGGACATCTACAAATTTTAAAAAGGGAACTTTATCTCTGTAGTTTTTCCTTCATCTCATTTCAGTTTCATCTAAGAACAAACATCAGCTTCTACTTCTATGGCAGCTTGTCCTAAAGTTGATTCAGGAGAGGCAGGAAAATGAAGAGGGAAGGTGGACATTTCTGCGTGACAATTATGATTGTGACAATTCTAGATATGACAAGGGACCACCTTTCAGAGCTATGAGGTTTCTCAGAGCAAAAAAGGACCACTTGCCTCCAAAGGAAAATGCTTCTTACCACAGTATGCATCTGCTCTTGGCATATAGAGCTGTAGATTCATATGCTTTAGCACAGATCACCATCTGGTGTTGGGTCCAGATGTTTGCACTTTGTTTTTCTTCGAAGAAGTCTTTCCAGTCACAAGGTAGGGGACTCCACCTTTCGGTGATAGTACGTATGGGCACAGACTCCATCCCGTTAGTAAGAGTAGTAAAGATATGCCCATGTATAATGCATCTAAGTAAGATAATACTGCTACAGATAAAGGTCCCCGAGGAGGCGGGTGGGCCCATATGACTCTACAGCTCTATATGCCAAGAACAGATGCATACTGTGGTAAGTAGCATTCTCCGTTCGAGGCATATGAGCTGTCGATCACATGCTTTAGGATAGACTATACAGCAGATATCTCCCAAGCGGTGGCTAACCTGCAGCTGTTGCAGTGGTTTGAAATAGTGTTCGTAAAACTGCCTGGCCCACATTAGCTTGTTGTCTTGCTAACACATCTAGACAATAGTGTTTTGTGAATGTGCATGGTGTAGACCATGTTGCAGCTTTTCATATGTCATCTAATGGTATATTCCCTAAAAATGCCATAGAAGCCCCCAGTTTGCGTGTAGAGTGCGCTCTAGGGGGAATTGTTAATGTGCGTTTAGCTTTAATGTAGCATGTCTGAATGCATTTAACTATTCACAGTGCAATACCTGCTTTTGATATGGGATTGCCTTTATGCGGTGATGCAAAAGAAACAAAAAGTTGTTTTGTTTTTCTAAAGGGTTTAGTTCTCTCAATAATATAGCATGGCTCTTTTGACATCTAATGTGAAAAGAGCGCGCTCTGCCACTGAGTCTGGTTGAGGGAAGAATACGGGTAACTCAACAGAAGGCAGATACTTTTTTGAGTAAAAATTTAGGATTCGTCCTAAGAACCACTCTGTTTTGGTGTACTTGCCAAAATGGTTCTTGTATGGTTAGTGCCTGAAGCTCACCAACTCTTCTAAGAGATGTGGTAGCTATAAGGAAAGCTACTTTCCGGGTGAGAAATTGTAGGTCACATTTGGATAAAGGTTCAAATGGTGGACCCATTAGTCTTGTAAGAACTATAATAAGATTCCACACAGGGGAAGGTGGAAGCCTAGGAGGAATGATTCTTTTGAGTCCTTCGATAAAAGCGGGCACTCGAAACAAAGACAAATGCTGTCTATTTCGTAGTTAAGCAGCTATTGCAGCAAGATGTACGCGTATGGATGTATAAGCTAAATTGGAATGCTGTAGGTGTAATAGATAACAAATTATGTTTTGGATTGAAGCATCTTAGTGGATTGTTTTGATTGTTTCTACAGTAAATTACAAAGTTTCCACTTAGCTGCGTAGCATGCTCTTGTGGTAGGACGTCTAGCCTTTTTAATGACATTCATACAGTCTGGTGGAAAATTGAGGTAGCCAAACTATGATTTCAGGTGACAGATCACGAGGTTGAGTTGACTGGGATCTGGATGTCTTATCTCTCCTTGGTTCTGAGTGAGAAGCTTGGGGGAAGAGGTGTAGCTTTTGGTGGGGAACTATTGATAGTTCCAACAGGGTGGTGAACGAGGGTTGTCGAGCTCATGTGGGAGAAACTAGGATCATTATCAGGGAATGTTGTTTGAGCTTCCGAACCAGAAATTGAATTAGCGGGAGAGGTGAAAAAGCATAAGCAAATTTTCCTGACCAATTCATCCATCGCGTATTGCCTTTGGACGATGGATGAGGATATCTGGATGCGAAAATTGGGCATTTTGTGTTTAGGTGTGTGGCGAAGAGATCCATTTCTGGGCAGCCCCACAAGTGAAAGAATGGAAGGAGAACTTGAGGATGTAGTTCCCATTCGTGGATCTGTTGTCTTTGACGGCAGAGCAGATTTGTAATCTGGTTGTTTACTCCTGGGAGGTGTTCTGCACAGAGATATATCTTTTGAGGTATGGCCCATCTCCATATGATTTGAGATAGTTGTGAAAGCTGTAGAGTGTGTCCCCCCCTGTTTTTGTATGTAGTACATTGCTGTCATGTTGTCTGTACGAACTAGGACAGCTTTGCCTACTAGATGCAGTTGAAAAGCTTTGAATGACGCACAAATTGCTAGTAGCTCCAGATGGTTTATGTGGAGTTGTTTTGTTGTAGGGTCAACATGCCCTGAATAGTATGTTTTGAAGATGAGCTCCCCAACTAGTGAGCTATGCGTCTGCTGTTAGCACTATCTGTGGAACCGGGTCGACGAATGGCCACCCCTTGGAAAGGTTTTGTGTATTCCACCACTGCAGAGAGCGATGGGTGCGGCCGTCCACCAATACCAGATCCGTTAACTAACATTGAGCCTGGTTCCACTGACGTGCTAAGCATTCCTGTAGGGGACGCATTTGAAGTCGGGGGTAAGGAACTATTAGAATGTAAGAAGCCATCATGCAGATCAATTGCAGATCAATTGCATGAACACTCGGGCTGGTAATGAGTGTGGAGGCTGAAATTGGGATATCAGATTTTGCATGTTGTGTATCCTGACTGAGTTGGGGTATGCTAGCGCTTTGCAAGTGTCAATTGTGACTCCTAGGTACTCTTGCGTGTTGGGCGGTTGGAGGTGAGATTTCTTGAGGTATACAGTGAATCCCAAGTTGTGAAGCAGCTGAACTGTTTTGTGAGTATGATGTATGCATTTGTGTTGTGATCTGGCGTTTATTACGTAGTCGTCCAGGTAAGGGAAGAAGTAAATATGTGAATATGTTGTCTTCTTAAATGAGCTGCGACTTCAGCCAGACACTTGGTGAAGATTCTGGGTGCTGTAGTTACCCCGAATGGAAGAACTTTGAATTGGTAATGTTGTCCGTCCACCACGAACCTGAGATATTTACTGTGAGCCGTGTGAATGGGAATATGGAAGTAGGCGTCCTTTAAATCTAGGGTCGATAGAAAGTCGCCTTGCTGAAGCAATGGGAGCACCTGTTGGAGGATGACCGTGTGTAAGTGGCCTGACTGAATGTAGAGATTTAGCTGTCTGAGGTCTAGTATAGGCCTGAGAGAGCCATCCTTTTTTGGAATTAAGACTCACAGAGAGTACACCCGGGTCCCTTGATGTAATGGGACTGGCTCTATCGCATGTTTTTGTACCCGAGAGAGAAGAGGGTGAGATGTTCTAGTGACACTGCACGTTCTCTTGGTAGAATAGTTGGGGGACTGCAGGTAAGTTCCAGGCAGCAACCATACTTGATAACTTCTATTACCCACGTGTCTGAGGTGATTGACTTCCAGACAGGTAGGAACTGTGAGAGACGTCCCCCGACCAGAGTGGGATGATCAGGGGTAGTCACTGTTTGTTGGCAGGAGAAGTGCGGGTGGAGTTTACTCTGCCTCTTCCTGTGTGATTATTTCCTCTGTAGCGTCCTCGAAAATAACCTTTGGAGGAGGTCGATTGGTTGTTACCCTTATAAGAGGAGGAGGGATTTGAGCCACCCCTATAAAAGGAGCTGCAAAGGGAACCCCTGTTAGAAGGTAACTGTAAGGCCCCCATGGACTTTGCAGTTTCTGTGTCTTTCTTCATCTTTTCTGGGGACGTGTCGACAGCTGGCCCGAAAAGATGCTCCTTATCATTTGTCACCCCGAGTGGGATGGGTATGCTCAGACGTGAGTCCCATGCTCTCCACACCACTGGAGTCAAGCTATCCTGGCTGAAGACGGCTGATAGCTAGAAACCGGTCCTTGGATGCTTGATTCCGGTCCAGGAAAGACATGGCTTGGCAGTTCGGGCTGGACTGTTCCCATGAGGCACAGGGTCAAGACTGATTTGCATATGGCCATGTCGGAACTGGGGTGGAGTGCAAAAAAACGATGGATTTAGGCCCAGATCTCTGTACTGGGGTGAATGTATGACATTGTTCTACATTCTGTCCATCAACTGTGTTTTTGCAATTTTCACCCCGAGTGGGCTGGGTATACTCAGACGTGAGTCCCAGGCTCTTCACACCACTGGAGTCAAGCTATCCTGGCTGAAGACGGCTGATAGCTAGAAACCGGTCCTTGGATGCTTGATTCCGGTCCAGGAAAGACATGGCTTGGCAGTTCGGGCTGGACTGTTCCCATGAGGCACAGGGTCAAGACTGATTTGCATATGGCCATGTCGGAACTGGGGTGGAGTGCAAAAAAACGATGGATTTAGGCCCAGATCTCTGTGCTGGGGTGAATGTATGACATTGTTCTGCATTCTGTCCATCAACGGTTGTTTTTGCCATTATCAAAAGGCTGCTTAAGTATGGAGGATTGTACCTCCTGATTGAATCCAGAGATTCTAAGCCAAGCGTGTCTGCGCAAAAGTATGCTAGTGTTGATTGCACAAGATGCTGTGTCTGCCGCATCGAGTGCGCATTTGATGGAAGTGTTGGTAATGAGCTTCCCTTCCTGAATGAGGTCATAAACTTTGGTTTTATACTCATCTGGCAAATGTTGCACGAGTTGTTACAACTCATTGTAGTGAGCCCTATCATAGCGTGCTAAGCGAGCTTGAGCATTGGCAATACGCCAATGGTTAGCCGCCTGCGAAGCCACTCTTTTGCCTGAGGCATCAAAGAGTATAGACTCCTTATCAGGAGGAGGGGCGTCGCCTGTGGTTTGAGAGTTAGCCCTCTGTCGGGCGTTAGATACCACAAGAGAGTCTAAAGGCAACTTACCTTTTATCTATACCGGGTCTGTAGGAGCGGGCTTGTATTTTTTATCTACTCTAGGTATGAGTATTCTCGTTCTAACGGGGTCTTTGAATACCTCATCCGTGTGTTTTTACATGCCCTTGAGCATTGGTAAAGTATTAGTAGACCTTTGTGAGCGTGTTAGTGTCCCAACAAGGAAATCCTCTTCCAGAGGGTTTGTATGAGGTACCGCCCTGTGATATTGAGCAGCCCTGTTGATAAGCTGAACATAGCCAATGTTGTCATCAGGTGGGGAGGGTCTGGAAGGTTCCAGGTTGGGTCATTGTCTTGATCTGGTTCCTTATTACATTTCTACCAGGGGTCAGTGTCCTGATCTTGTGGCATATCCTGCTGGTCATCCCCATCCCCATAATCGTCATTCTGTGAATCAGGGGACAGTGGAGGTAGTGGTGAATCACTAAGGGAACCAGTATTGGAAGCAATACCGGGGTCAGGTAAGGGGAGCCCTGTTCATGGATTCGGAGTGGGAGCATTTTCAGGATACCGAGTACTTAAAGAATCTGATAGCCAGAAGCACCGCAATGGAGTATTAAGTTTTACAGTCCGGGCACAAGTCGGGGGTACATGCGGGTGGATGGCACGACCAACTATTTTCACAGGCTGAACGCCGTCCACCCTGCCAAGAATTTGGGCCACACTGAATAATGTGCTGAACCTAGTCCTGTTGTAATTTCCAAACACCAGGACACTTTCAGCTGCACCTGAACATTGTCTGCTTTCCATCTGCAACAAGCAACAACGTGTAGGCGGGGAGGGGTCTTTCTTATTTAAGACTCCTGCTCAACCCATAATAAAGGCCGAATTTGAGGGGTCATCTGGCCTCCTTTTGTTCGAGTCTCTTGGATGGGAGCAGTCAGGAGCCTCACTTCTGATGCAAATGAAACGGAGGGGAACAAAGGCTCACACCTTGTTAGCACTTCCCACATACAAGAGAGGCAGCTTTTCACTTTGTACAGTCTCTGTTTACGAGATATGCGTGCACTGATAGACTATCAGATGTGTTGGTCTTTCCCAGTATTTACACAAAGCAAATTGCATTCATATAGAGCTTACTTACTACACCTGAGGAGGCGTTGAAATAATTTAAGTACCACTATTTTTTCTTGTATAGCCCTACTCATCCCAATGCAGGGTCTCACGCCCACATGCATCAAGGTAAATTGCATTCGCAAACGGTGCTTGGTAATTTGCGAAAATCTAGAAAAATGCTTTTAAATGCATTTTTCCTTGTTACATGTTACACACACACGTGCCCTTGGGGCATGTGTGTGTGTAAGATGTATCCAAAAGCAAATTTCAGGGGTGCAACAGGGTGTCTTTTGGGCACCCCTGCACCCTTGAAATTGCATTCTCAATTTGCGAATTCACAATGATGAATTGCAAATTGAGAATGCCCTCCGATTCATTCCTATGGGCCTCTAGGCCCATAGGAATGAATGTGTAGAAATTCCTTAATTGCGATTCTCAATTAGAGAATCGCAATTAAGGAATTTTAAGAAATCGCATTTTTTTTGCAAATTTCTTAATGAATTGCATTTTGCAATTCCTTAATTGCGATTCCTTAATTTTCGCAATTAAGGAATCGCAAAATGGAACAATGATGCATGTGGGTGTCAGAGCGCTTTACATCAACACATGCATATTACATGTACAATACATTATATTAGTTTGTAAATTAACGTACAGGATGTGTTACATAAAACTGGGGGATTGCAAGGTGTAGAAGTAGCTTATCTCCCATAGCTCACTGTGCTATTATCCTCGCAATGCGTAAAAATGTACTCATGATAGACCTGCTAATCATATATGTGAGGGCTTTAGATCTGATGTCACTTCTTGTGATGCCACTTCCTGTAAAGTCGTTGCTTGTGATGCCACTTTCTATGATGTCACTTCCTGTGATGCCATGTGTAATGTTGTGCGCCGTGATGTCACTTGCATACTGCCTAACTAGGTTAACCCCCCACTTCTTTTTTTTAGGACTTGTGTCCTGATTACAGAATCAACTATCTAGAAAACACTCCGAAGGAAAGTGGAATGTGAGGTCACAGAAGGAAGGTCATGACCAACTGGTGATGCCATGTACCAAGAGTCTGACATCATCAACCAATTGACATAATACTCATCATTTTTTTCTCCCAAATGAAGTGTCTCAACCCCAAGACCCCAAAGGAGAGGTCTCCTTTTCCCTGCTGGTTCCACAGTCGTGGTTCTTACCTGCAGGCCGGCTCCGCAGAAGAGAAGTTTCAGGAGTTGCTTGGCCGTGGAGGGGTCCGTCGCCTCACTCCTCGATGTCGCCGATATGTCCTCCGCGTGACCAGATTTCGCCTCGTTGCCGAACACACATGTGCGCACCAGGGGGAAGCAAACTCCACGCCCTAGAGGGAAGAAGAGAAACTCTCAGGAATGGCTCTCGCGATCAAATATAAAACACCTGGAGCTGACTGTACCCAGAGACATGACCACGTTTGCAGCGACACGGGCAGGGGCGGCCTTAGGCATGTGCAAGCTGTGCACCTGCACAGGGCCACCAAACCTCAGGGGCCACCACGCCAATATATATCCTTAATATAATAATCCTCTGAGGATGGATACATATTTGCGTGGAGGCCCCTGGCAGGGATTTGGCGGCCTCCGGCTCTGTTCCACTTCAAAACACCCTGACACACCCCCCCCCCCTTCACTGGCCTCCGCGCTCCACCTGGACCCCCTCTTCCGGGGCCCCCTACCTACGCTCCCTGCCCAGGGCCGCCATGAGCCTAGAGCCGCCCCTGACACGGGTGTGTCGCCGGTGAAGTGATCCAGCACTAATGGAAAGACACCCAAACATGCCGGTGTAGTTTTCAATCCAAAGAGCTTTATTTCGACAATACTGGTCATAAAAAACTGCTACATAAAATACAATATGAACAATTAAAATATCATAATTACATATACATTATTCCTAAAATATCAACTCATCAGAAACCTGTTAAAAGTTGAGTCACGTGGATAAAACGCCTGCAGTAGCAAATATGAGTGGTGAGAACATTACAAAGAATGGACAGAACCAGGACTCAGAGGCATGCAGATATCAATATCAATTCATCAAAGAACACGTAAAATCCAGATCATATAGTTAAAAACACCAGCAAATATAGATGATGTAGACATAACAATAAATGAACTTGCCCGGGGCTCAAAGACGAGAATCAAAGACGTGCTGGTAGCACCTCAACGAGCGGGAGTGATCCCAAGATTCATAATATATCAATTCATCATAAAACATTAAAACATCACATCAGATCATTAATACAGTAACGGACAGCAAGGTTTGGGTGGTATAAAGGTTGCGATAAGTTAGCAGGACCAGAGTTCAGGAGAGACCAAAGCTTTCCGGATCCAGTCTGACGCCTGGGGGTAATTCTAAGGTAAGGAATCTATCACTATGTGTTTCTTTCAGATCCATGGTCCTTTCATGCTGAATTTATCAAATTTGGGACAACTTTTGACCTTATACCCCACATCCGCCCTAGGAATTTGGCGAGGGGGATTGCATAGCAAGATGAAGGGTCGTGGAGAGGATTCTTAGCGCAACACTGCTTTCTCTGGTACCCAGATTCTTGCAAGTCTGTGCTAGCCAGCTACATAGGCAGGGCAGACAAACAGAACAGGAAGATAGGTTTCAGCGTGCTCTATGCAGACGGGACATTTGTTCTTTCCCAATGGAGACCGTTTATCCGTGAAGGTTTTTAAAGGGTAGCGTACCCGCTTTAAATTGGAAATAAAGTTTACGATCAAGGGGCTTTGTTATTATATCCCTGTGGTGTTAAAAGCGAGGGCAGGGGTTTGATGCAAAAAAAACTCCCTGTCAAAGTAGAGATATCGCTTGTTCATGTGATGTTTTGTCCCACCGTTTCCCAGTATCTTTCCTTTAGGACTTCTTTTGATAAGAGCTGGGTACTAGGTGATTTTCCCCCACAGATTAGACAACCCCATACCAACCAGTGCCCCTTTAATATCACATAGCCAACCTATTTGATGAAAACGGTCAGCCTGAATAACATCCGTAAGACCGTTTGCAAAAGGGCTCAGTTCCGGGGTACTCCATACCCTACGCCAATATAAGAGGGGACGTAGCCTAGCTATATCAACCAGCGGATTCCTTCCTACGTCATTAAGCAATGGAAGGATAGGGGCGCTTTGAGGTAGACTGGTGCGTGTTCGTAGGAATTTATTCTCCGCTAAAGCTAGCTTGGACAGTTTCTCAAACCCCCATAGTTCCGACCCATACAAGACCGAACTCACCACCACCTTGGCCTTATAGATCTGCCGTGCTGGACTTACTGGTTTTGTCAGGGGTGTTCTGAATTCATTACTTACAGCTCCTGCGAGCTGGCGAGGTTTCAATATGAGGCCTCCAGCTCATCTTTTTCTCCAAGGTGATCCATATATAAGTAAAGGCCTCTACTCGCTCTGGGGGTACACTCCCTCCAAGATGATTCTACCCCTAAAAGATCTACGCTGGTTAAAAATCATGAATTTGGTTTTAGCTGTATTAATTTTTAACCCTCGAACCTGACAAAAGTCTTCAAAAGATGTCAACGTAACGTGTATTTGTAAAGCGCACTTTTACCCCAACACGGTCTCTTGGCGCTGTATAACACATGTTTATTGTTACCCAATTCAATGGTACTCATTTTATCGACCTCAGATGGATGAAAGGCTGATTGGCCCCGCCGGGATTTGAACCTGTGATCATGAGGTCGAACACAGGTTCCTGCAGTGGATGCATTAGTCCACTAGGCCACCAGTAACAGTAAGTGTAGTAACACACACAGATCACAAAGTAAGATGCGCACAGGCAGACACAGGCGCTTATTCATTCACACACTCACCCACCCATAGAGACATGCACCGAAGAGCACACATGAATGCAACATGCTGGGACACAGAGATAAATGCACAAACTCCCGGACACAGAGGCAGACGAAAGCAGTCAGGCGGTAATGTGTAGTTTGCATTAATCCCCGGGGGGTGGCAGTGTAACACGCCATTCTTTTTAGCTTCACTCTCTTGCATGAAAAAACACTTCTTCCCACCATGGGCGTTGTAGCGCCTCGGTCAGCAGTGACCACATGACGGTGTCTTAGAAAAACCTTCCAAGTGCACAATGGGATCATTTGTAGGGTTCAGTCTGTCCAGATGAGTAATCCCCGGACAGACACTGGTACACGTTGCAGGTTTATGGCCGAGTCACACTGGTCGAAAAACAAACTTTCCTTGAATTTCACCCCATGGACTCGTGTGAGCGGTCAGAGGGGGGGGGGGGGGGGGGGGTCTCAGCTTTTGAAGTCAGTAGTGCTGCACCCTGCTTATTTGTTCAACACATTTCCCGAAAGCTGAAGGACGCACTCAACAGCCAATGTCAACCTTCGGGTTTAATTAAAAGTGAAAACCAGGCAGCCTCTGCATTCCAGGCTCAAGATTATTTACTGCCAGCGCGTTTCCTCTTCTTTTTGGCCAATTAAAAAATGCGGCACAGAAATTCCAATCCCTTCATTAACTGCATGCTGCTCTATGTACTAACCCCCAGTGGGCCACGCAATTTGCGGTAACCTTGAAATGCATGCTGGGACATGTAGTTCGAATTGAAAAAAATGGTTACCCTCAGTGGGCTCCGTGCGACATTTTTAATTGTAACAGCATTGCATGCATCTCCATAAACCCTCGAATGGGCCCCAGGGTGCCACGCTTATCCAGGCACCAAAATAGTTTATAGGATGCTCTTTAAGCAAACACTTTTAAGTCCATGTGCCTGGTAAATAAAAGAACCATTACAAAATCACGGGGGGCAAGGGGGGATGACCCTCAAACATCTCGCTGCTGTCCGGTGTTGCTGCACTTGGAGTGTGTTGTAAGGGGAGGCTACTGACCTTTTCCGTGCTGATGACGAGCTGAGCTCGTCATTCGCACGGTGGAGCTGTGCGGATGACGAGCTGAGCTTGTAATTTGTAGAATTTGCAACAGAAGTGGTCACTTTGCCAAAGCGTGCCAGTCAACTGAAAGCAAATCCGTTGCTCAACCTTCGTCAGTAAAGTGTGTTGTTGATGGGAGCATACTTGATGAAGAGTTAGTTACTAAAGACCTCTGCAACATGGTTGTGGTTGTTCAAGATGATGGGATCACTAGGGGTAATCCTGAATTGTGCGTTGATCCTTCTGTAGAGATATTGGTGGGAGATCAAGTACTAAAACTTCTGGTTGACTCCGGCTCATACCTCTATGATCACATTAAGCATTTATGATGTGACCTGGCCGAATAGACCCCTGCTACCCCCTGACCGTAAGGCTGTCTCATACGAGGGACGAGAGATCACTCCGTCAGGTTATATCGAAGAGACCATGGAGTTCAAGGGGAGGAGGATTGCTGGGAAAGTGTATGTTGCGCACAAAGGGTTGAACATCTCGGGTGGGTTCCACCAGGGACTATTTGGAACGGTGCTTAGACCTGGAGCAACAGAACAGGTTCTTGCCATAGGAGATGACCCTCACCTTGAAGATCTTATCAATACATTTCCCCATGTGTTTTCTGGTGAATTAGGAAAGACTAGGGATTTCCAACACAAAATTGAATAATTATGACAGTCACTTGTGCAGAATCGTCCAGAAGAGGCTGGTGGGTGCTATCTATGTCCGCGTGTAGTGAATAAACACACGGGTGAATGAATAAAGAGAGGAATGAATGAATAGTTAACTGCCTTGGTCTTGTATACATTCATTAGTCGGGGTGGTGGTACAGATTAGCAGGCGATGTAGTTTGGGGCATTTTACCCTGCCCTAAATGCTTCAGACATGGTTAGGAGTAGAAGTATGTAAATGTATTGAATTAGAGCTGCAATCGAGGGCTTTGTTTGGATCTAATGTATGAAATCATTTTTGATACACAGTGCTGGACCGGCCTACAGCTTCTAGGTTGGTGTTTTCGGATCCGAAGTGTGTTTTGGTGCCGAGTGCTGTGGGTCGGAGCGGGGTTTAGGCTTCGATCCCGAGGTTTTCGGCTCAGTGCCCGATTTGGCGTCAGGCTTTTCGGAGCAAGAAGGTTTTTTTTGTAGGCTTCGGTGCCAAGACAGAGGGCGCGGGCTGGTCCGGATACTTCTTTTTCGGCTGAGGTGGATTTCGGAGCGAGGGAGGATCTGTACTTACAGTAAGCTGTCCATGTGGGATGTCTTCATCCTGGTTGGAGCCGTACAACAAACAGGAGATCGGTTCCTGTTCCTCCCTGGCCCGACACCATTGCCGGCTTCTTCCTCATATTCAGGTCCTAAGAGGTCTGGAATAGAGCTTGTGTGGTGGCTCTGCATGTCGCGACGTTGAGCCAGACGGCCGCGAAGCGTCTGCTTGGAGTGGAAAGCCCTGCATGCGTCACAGTCCTGTTCACTGTGCTCAGGGGACAAGCACAGGTTACACACTTCGTGTGAGTCGGTGAGCGGGTACTTCACGTGGCACCGTGGGCAAAATTTAAATGGAGTTTGTTCCATCGACTGCGAGTTGAACCTACGCGAGTAGGCCAGATGGCCTACAACGGGCTCGCCAATCAAAAGAGGGTTTTTATAAGTAAACACAACAATCAAAGAATGGAATACACGATCTGAAAGAATATTGTTGAGGTAGACTGTCTTGCACACCGAGGGAAACCGAAGGAACGGTGTTGAACTGGAGCGCAGCGACTAACACCCGAACTCGACGGCGGAAAAAAACAATCTAACAATGGAGTCGATGCCCATGCGCACTATCACCGAAAGGACTCCATCGTGACTTGAGTGACTTCTTCGGAGTAAAACAAAGTGGAACACTAGATGGCGATCTATGCATGGCATATGATCTACAGCTCATATGCCTCAAACCAATATTTTATGTGTATAGCTCAGTGGGTTACTGCTTTTGTCACAGAGATCCTTTCGTTACTGTGCAGTACGTACATAAGTTACTATCCTAATCGAGCACAGTGAGCTATGCAGTGCCATCTAAGAGCTACATGCAAGCTGCATGGTACAGGTTAGAAAGTTATGTTTTTTCCCAGGCTTGCTATCCTGATGTTGATAGGGAACATCTTTTGTATCGGTAGAAATTTTCCAGACGCTGTGAACGTTTTATTGCAATTCTGAAGTGTGGTGGAAACAAATATTTGAATACGATCAAAACCCATCAATAAACTAGTTGATGACATTTGCGCCCATTATCGTTTGTGTGCCATAGAACAGTTTCTGGTCATTTTAATAGAAAATGTGTTGTCTGTGCACAACCACAACACGCATATCCCATCCTCCATGCCCCTCTACTTTAAGACCCTCTGCAACAGGCCACGCCACACCATTCCAATCTACCTCACTCACCCCACGACAAAACACACCACTCGACTCTATGCCCCTACACACAATACCAAGGAAGTGGCATAACGGCCAGAACTGCCAACTTTGGAGCTGGGGAACCAGGTTTGAATATCGGCTCAACACCCTGTGAATCGGGGCAAAGCACTTAATCGACAAATCTCAAAAATGAGTGTGTCCCTGTGTAACGTAACTGGTGCTCATGTAAAGCGTGCAAATTACTTCTGGTCTGATTTGCCCTCTATAAAAACTGAAGAGAAAAAAAAAGTTCAAAGTGTATCAAGCACATGTAGGAAGCTACCACGGAACGCGCGAACCACCGGTCACTGAGAGCCTGTCAGCGATGCAAATACATGGGGCCTGGCATTAAGCAGCCAGCATGGCCACCGGGAGAGCGGGTGCCACATTCGCTTTCATAGTTTCTAACTCCAGGAGAGCCTAGAGACGGAACTATCGGCAATATTGAGCTCTCTGGGAACAATAATCTGCTGCTCTGTAGCGGGTCATAGCAGACAGTGATTGACACTATACCAGGGCTCGAAAAATCCCATAAATGGTACTAGTCCTGCAGTTCCAGTACCTTAAAAAATTTCCTCGACCTAACTGCAACCTACTTGACCTCCGTCTGTGAAAGCGGAGCAAATGTGACAAGATAACAAGATTTAAAGGCATCTTTATTGCTCATTAACTTTAATTTAACAGGACAAAAGTTGGTTTGTTTTCCTACTCGTCAGAAAGGGCGAGTAGGACCTAAAAACAGCTCTCGTTGTTAAATTTAGCTCGAGTGGAATTTTTTTAGCCCTGTATACATGTTACTCATTAGCAGATGAGGACAGCACCACAATGCGATGGGGAACTTTCTAACGCTAGGAAGAAAGCACTCTTTTACCAGCAGGAATCTGCTGTAGATTCACATACTCTGCATACATCAGCATGGAGCACAACCGCGAGGTGTGGAGTTTCATGCCTGTCTGGGACCCTTTAACACATGCTTGCAGGCAGCTTGCCACACCTGAGCATTCTACTAAAAATAAACACAGAGGAGGGAGTGCCTGCTGAAAAGGCATTTACTGAACCCCATGTCACCGCCCCACAGATCTGTCAGCAGACGCTCACCTGTGATGCAGTTGTACTGGGTGTCCCACTTGAGGAATGCCCCCTTGACGTATTTGGACTGGTTGGTGTGAATACACAAATACCTTCAGACAGACATCCTGTACGTGGAAGCAACAAAACCCTACTGCCGCGGACCTGGAGAATGGATCACGTACTGATGAAACTTCTATGACGTAGCCTTTCATAACATGTTGGATGTCACATCGGTACATGGCCTCATAAGGAAGACATTAGGGTTTGAAAGAAAGCTGTTAAGTTCCCAAGTTTAATTTCACGATCTTGTTGAGGGTCGTTCCTTTGCAGGTTTCATAGAAGGCCAAGTGTTGGGTCTCTCCTATGTGGAGTTCATACTTGCAAGTAAAGAGCAGGCGTGCACGTCTAATGTGTCTCCAGGAAGACACTAACACTAAACGGTGGGCGGTAAACTCCGCTCCGCTGGCAGAGCTTGCAACGTTGTTTTACTTTGTGTTCCGCTTGGAATGCGGTGTTCAGGAAAAAACTCTGCCTCCCCGTAGCAGAGATTACTGGCACACCAAAGTTTAGACTTAACTACATCATCTATTTGCATTCGTAACATTAAGAGATAAGTTTGCATTACCATACCGAAAAGCTAGTTGCCAAGTGTAACGTCACTATTGTTTCACATTTTTAATGTTGCGTAATATTGCTGTGAAGAGTCAGCGAGACATACATGCACTGAATATAATGCTCTAGCAGAGGACGATAAGAACTATTGCGTAGTTGCATTTTGTAAAAAACGTGCTTGGTAAATGGCGGGTGGGGCTGGGTGTGGATGGGTGGAAGTGTGTGGATGTGTGTGTCGTCCTATAGCATTTTCTGATATGCAGTGTCTGTATGACTTTAGACAGTCAGTGAGTGATGGGAGGGTGGGGGTGTCCGTGGGTGGCGGTGTCCGAAGGTGGCGGTGTCCGTGGGTGGCGGTGTCCGTGGGTGGCGGTGTCCGTGGGTGGCGGTGTCCGTGGGTGGCGGTGTCCGTGGGTGGCGGTGTGGTCCTAAAGCTCTTTCTGATGTCCAGCACCAGTGTGCTTCAGTCAGGAGGTGTCCGTGGGTGGAGGTGTCCGTGGGTGGAGGTGTCCGTGGGTGGAGGTGTCCGTGGGTGGAGGTGTCCGTGGGTGGAGGTGTCCGTGGGTGGAGGTGTAGACTTATAGCACTTTCTGATGTCCAGTGTGTGTGGCGTTAGTCAGTGACTGTTCTCTGTTGGGATATCTACAGTTCAACATTGAGTGTAGTATGTTGACATCTGGGACTGAGCTGAAGACCACAGCTCCTGGTAGGGTGTTTAGCGCAGTGTATGCCATTAACTCAGCATAAAGAACAACCCAACAGGACTACAGGAGTAGAACTCCTGTCTCTATCCGAGCACTGAGCCTCGTCATCTTGCAGTGTCACCTTGAGAACACCTGGGCTAAGGGGCAGTAGTTTCCACGATATTCTGCTGCACGCGGTGGTGTGCTGCCTGCAGTACACTGTCCTTTGTAGTGCCTGTGCTATATATTTATTTTATTTATTTATTATTACAATTTGTAAAGCGCATACGTATGCCCATGGGCGTCTTGGCACTAAGATTTCACTTAGGATCTCTGAGAAGTGGCAGCATATATAGCCCCTCTGCAGGTTTGTCGCCTGACACGAAACCATTCAGATGGCATCACATGTGAAGGAAAACAGATTGAGACCCTGTTAACTGCCTACCAATCAAATATAGCTTCTCAAATCACAGGACATAGGGTCCATCTAACTATATTGGGAAACCATCAGTTTCTCCATTATATAGATGGATAACACTCTGACAGAGATGGAAGATATATAATAATCTAAATATATGATCAGACCGGACCCCAACCAACTAAAGAACTTCTTCCCCATATAAGAATATAATAAGGGAACAACTTCTTGACAGAATATTTGACTGATGACATCGATCTGGATAATACAGCATCCTTTTTGAACCATAGATAATTCCAAGTTTAAAAGACAGAACCCCCAGGCAACTATACAGATGTAAAGAAAGAACTTTTTGGTCCTGAAGAAGGTGATACAAAATAGTTTTTTTCACCGTAACGTGCGTAGACCGACCAGTGATTACACATCTGGGAGTCCGACCCAAGAATTAACCTAAAGAAGAACTAATCAGGAATAAATTGAATGGACTTTTGAATGTTCAATTTTGCCGTTTACAATTATGATGGATAGCAATAGCGAGTTACATAGATAACTTAAATACTTAAACTTAAATAGATGTGTATTGTATTGTAATTTTTGTGTGTGGTATGGCTGAAAGTATGTTTGATGAGAATGATTAGTGAGAATGGAAGGATGATGGTATTGTATGGGGGTTAAAAAAATTGAGAGATCCGATTTCCTATTTTTCTTCCTATTCAAATGTTCATATGAATTGGTCTATACTTGTAAATGTTTTTATGATCACATGACTTTAAAATATACAAAAATAACAAAATATGTAAAAAATATAAATGTTTTGATAAATAAAAAAAAGCAAGAAAAAAATCAGTTTTTTGTGATGAGACTTTGTCCATGGGGAAATGTCTATTTTACAGTAATTACCAGTGTTGAAACTAGATAGGCCAGATAACAGGTTGTTTCATATGTATTTACCCCTTTCCCCCTCCTCTTAGGCCTCAAATTAAATGGGGGATCCCTTTTGTATGTATAGGTTGTCGCCTGGAGTCTCCTTCATGGATAAGGGATCGCAGTGTTGTGCTGTTTGTCTGGGTAAGCCAGTGCCTCTCTAGTACCCGTGTTATAGCACCTGGAACTGGTGCCCAGTGCCTCATCCATGCATACGGTGTCTGTGTTCATCTGTGTTGTAACCTTTCCGCTGTAGCGCCTGTACTATAGCACATCAGCAAGTTTGAAGCAAAGTAAAACACTGTCGCGATCTCCATCTGGGTTAAGACCTCTTCCTTTACAGAGCCTGTGTGATTGCACCTAAAACTGGGACTCAGAGCTCCTCCATGGATAAGGTGTCACGCGCTGCGGTGTTCATCTGAGTTAACACCTTCGCTGCGGCGTGTTTACCCCCCGCTG
The DNA here is from genome assembly GCF_964261635.1 of Lissotriton helveticus. NCBI lineage: Eukaryota > Metazoa > Chordata > Amphibia > Caudata > Salamandridae > Lissotriton > Lissotriton helveticus. Next base: position 31,656,818 of record NC_136067.1, on the reverse strand, counting down.
TGTGGGGGGAGGGTGGGCCGCGTGCGGCGCCGCTGTGCTTGGGACGAGCTCGGCTCGTCATGAGGCACAGTGCAGCTGCACTCATGACGAGCAGAGCTCGTCATAACCACACCAGCTTTCGAACGTTCAGCACAGTGGGGAAATTATCCCCGCGTGCGAACGTTCCAACGGCTGTGACGAGCTCAGCTCGTCGTGAGTGCAGCTCAACCGTGCCTCATGACGAGCTGAGCTCGTCATGAGCATGGAAGAGGTTAAGACCTGCTGACCACCCTGCTACAAGCATCCAGTGTACACTTTCACATGTACGCCGATGACACCCAACTTTATCTCAAACTACAAGCCCCCAAAGACATTCTGCTCCTGAACACAACGATCAGAAGCACTCAAGCCTGGCTTGCCGATAATCATCTCAAACTCAATGCTCTGAAAACAGAATTCCTTCTGATCTCACCTCCATCGAAGATCTCCACCACTCAAATTTGGCTTAAACACCTAACCGCACTCAATGTCCAACCCACCATTGTGGAATCAGCAAAATCCTTAGGGATAACACTCGACACCAATCTCAACATGCAGCAACATATCAGCAAGGCAACCAAGGGAACGAACTTCCAAATAAATACCCTGAGGAAACTTAAACCCTTCCTACCAGCCCAAGACTTTCAAACTGCAGTACAAGCACTAGTCATCCCACGAATAGAATATGGCAGCATCGCCCTCTGCGGACTCCCCCTAACTACTACCGCACCACTAAGAGCTTCTCTAAACGCTGCAGCAAGACTCATCACTGGGTCAAAAAAGCACTCTCATATCTCCCCTGACCTGAAATCCCTGAACTGGCTGCCTTTTGAAGCCAGAATACATCTGAAAATAGCCTGCTTGACACATAAGGCAGTACATATGAACTCACCCGGCTACCTCACTCAGAAGCTGACAATCTCTGGCGGCTCTAGAAACACTAGAGGCACAAGCAATCTTCTGCTGAAGCCTCGAAGATTCCGGAAGGAAAAAACCTACAAACGCTCCTTCTCAGGAATGGCACCTAGGATCTGGAACTCACTCCATCCCGAAACCAGGCTGATCTCCTCCACTACACTCTTTAAGAAAGAGGTAAAAGCTATCCTCATGGCTAAATACACCTGACTATTATCTCGGACTCTTTAAAGATTCTGGATCGAACTGTACTACTTGTTTGACCGCTTTGCTTATTTGTATGAACTGTATTATTGATCTACATGATTGGCTCTGCCCCCACCTAATTGTATTGTTAGCGTTTCTGACTTACCTGTTTGACTATGCTCTCTCATCTACCCCTTCTTTGTAAAGCGCTCTGATATCTGAAAAGATCTTGTCCGCGCTATATAAAACTTTCAAAATAAATAAATAAGACCTTTCCTCTATAGTCTTAACCCAACAGATACTGGAGTTCACAAGCCCATAGTCTCCTTCGCCTTTTCACACTTGGGAAGCAATGGCAGTGGGTCATTGAAAGATATTTGAGAGGTCGTCTCACCTACATGGCTTGCTTCATCATCAGCCCCCCCCTCACACTGGGGTAGCCACAGTGCCACCCCAGCCGACTCAATGATGCATGCAGATCCACGCGTTCTTATAGCTCTTATATTAGGACAAATCCCATGGTCCAGTTCATGTCATAAGAATTAACTGGACAATGGCGTAATTAACTCGGACAAAACTCTGTCGATTAGATGTCGGATCCTGTTTGCAAACACAATTTTAGACCTAAGGTTCTGCCTAAAAGATTTGCGGTGAGAACCAGCAGGAGCCGGGCATTCCAACAAAGTCCTAGTCGATAACAGACAGTTGTAAATTTCCTCTGGTTCTTGCGAGAAAGGGTGTGAAAGGCAGGGCAGGGAAAGTGTGGCAAACAGGGAAAATAGGGCGCGGGGCGAGGAGAGGCCGCACAGTGTAGAATAGGGGTCTCCAACCTTTTCTGTAGTGGGAGCTACTTCTGATCAGTGAAAATCATTGTGAGCTACTACAGGCCAAGCAACTGCTGCCCACTGCTTACCATTGGATTCTTCCACTACTTGCTCTTTTGAAACTACATTTTTATCTTTTTTGAAGTATTCCATAAGAGAGTGTGTCTTTGCAGGCCTTCTCCCATATGTGCTTTTCTCACCTTCGGTGTTGCTTTCTCTTACCCTTGTACTTTAGTCCCCCTCTGTGTTATTGGTTGCCCTCTACCGCTGTTGATGCTTGCACCTTCAATGTGTCCATGTTGTTGCTTCTCACGTCCACTGCCTGTGTTTTTGCTTGGCCTTATCCTCTCCATATTGTTGCTTATCCCTAAAGGGTTGTTGCTTGCCTCCATTCTCCGTCCATGTTGTTGTCTGACCACTCCCTGTACTCTCCATGTTGTTGCTTGCCCCTCTGTCGTTGCTTCTCCCTACCCACTGTCTGCCTTGTTGCTTGTCCCTCCTGCCCTCTTCCAGCTCTCCATCTTGTTGCTAACCCTTTCTTGCTGTCTATCGTAATGTTTGGGGCAAGCATTTGTTGGTCGTGTGTCCTCCATTTCCACTTGCAATAACAAATAAAAAGACTATGGCTTTGCCAGCACTGGCCATGTCCTAGCACTTACAAAAACAAAAAAACCTTCATCCCTTCCCTTGTTATTGCTATCTCCCCCACTCAATCCATTGTCATTGCTTGCCTCCTACCACCTGCCATAAAACAAAAAATGGTAAACACACGCAAAACCTCCCGGACATATGTTTTATGCGAATGAAGCCTGACGGAGGCGGTAGCAAAAAAAAAAAGCCTTTGATGCAGCAGGGGGCGGAGAGCAGGGGGCGGAGCGGGAAGAGCTGCTGGCATGGGAGGGTGATTGATGGGATACAAGCGATTCCCTTAAGCAAAAGCAAATGGTGGGGGCCTGAAGGAGGAGGGGGTGCGAGGGATGAGTGAGGATGGGATAGCAGGGGAGGGAACACGGCCTGGGGGAAGCTGGCTGGGGAGGGGGGGAGCTGGAGCAAGGAAGGCTGTGTTCGGGGAGAGAGGGGAGGTGCTGGAGCTGAAAGTATGGCCGATAGGAGGGAGGGAGGCTGATGCGCGTTCGTGTTTTATCACGTGGTTCACGTGAACTTCATGAAAACGCCAGCAAAAAGCTGGTGGTTTCATGATGATTTTCGCTACTTGAATTCTCGCTCCGCCCGATGCGCATGCGCGCATCGATAGGTCGCGAGACCTAAAAATACGGCACAGAAATTCCAATCCCTTCATTAACTGCATGCTGCTTTATGTACTAACCCCCAGCGGGCCACGCAATTTGCGGTAACCTTAAGATGCATGCTGGGACATGTAGTCCGAATTGGGAAAAATGTTACCCTCGGTGGGCTCCGTGCGACATTTTTAATTATAACAGCATTCCATATATCGTCATAAACCCTCGAATGGGCCCCAGGGTGCCACGCTTATCCAGGCACCAAAATAGTTTATAGGATTCTCTTTAAGGAAACACTTTTAAGTCCATGTGTCCTGGTAAATAAAAGAACCATTACAAAATCACGGGGGGCAAAGGGGGATGACCCTCAAACATCTTGCTGCTGTCCGGTGTTGCTGCACTTGGAGTGTGTTGTAAGGGGAGGCTACTGACCTTTTCTGTGCTGATGACGAGCTCAGCTCGTCATTCGCACGGTGGAGCTGTGCGGATGACGAGCTGAGCTTGTAATTTGTAGAATTTGCAACAGAACTGGTCACTTTGCCAAAGCGTGCCAGTCAACTGAAAGCAAATCCGTTGCTCAACCTTCGTCAGTAAAGTGTGTTGTTGATGGGAGAATACTTGATGAAGAGTTGGTTACTAAAGACCTCTGCAACATGTGGTTGTTCAAGATGATGGGATCACTAGGGGTAATCCTGAATTGTGCGTTGATCCTTTTGTAGAGATATTGGTGGGAGATCAAGTACTAAAACTTCTGGTTGACTCCGGCACTCATATCTCTATCATCACATTAAGCATTTATGATGGGACCTGGCCAAATGGATGTATGTCGTTACAACGCGTGCTTTCACAACGCGTACCGTTACCATGCAGGTTTTACAACGCAAGTCGTTACAACGACTTGCGTTGGGGGGCGCTGGATAGTGGAATAGTTTAATTTACTATTCCAACTCCAGTCCCTGTAGATAGTAGGGAAGATTTTGGATAGTAAATTAAACTATTCCCTATCCTCCAGCGCAAGTCGTTGTAACGACTTGCGTTGTAAAACCTGCGTGGTAATGGTACAGCGTTGTAAAAGTTTAGTTATTAAAGGATGTTTCCCAGCCAAATACGCTCCAGCTACCCCCTGATCGAAAGGCTTTCTCATACGAGGGACGAGAGATCTTTCATGTAATGCTGTGTAAATTAGTACTCAATATCTTCATGTAATGCTGTGTAAATTAGTACTCAATATCTTCATGTAATGCTGTGTCAATTAGTACTCAATATCTTCATGTAATGCTGTGTCAATTAGTACTCAATATCTTCATGTAATGCTGTGTAAATTAGTACTCATCTCTTTCATGTAATGCTGTGTAAATTAGTACTCAATATCTTCATGTAATGCTGTGTCAATTAGTACTCAATATCTTCATGTAATGCTGTGTAAATTAGTACTCATCTCTTTCATGTAATGCTGTGTAATTTAGTACTCAATATCTTCATGTAATGCTGTGTAAATTAGTACTCAATATCTTCATGTAATGCTGTGTCAATTAGTACTCAATATCTTCATGTAATGCTGTGTCAATTAGTACTCAATATCTTCATGTAATGCTGTGTAAATTAGTACTCATCTCTTTCATGTAATGCTGTGTAATTTAGTACTCAATATCTTCATGTAATGCTGTGTAAATTAGTACTCATCTCTTTCCCTATACTCGATAAAACTCCCAACAATAGAGCATTGGTCTCCTCCAAATCACGTGATTTTTTTATCGAAACAATGAAGCAATTTACTCTCTTCGATATCAGGAGAGATAGATCAGGCCAGCTGCCAGGTGTATCATACCGTAACTATAAGTATCGGCATCAATCCAGAATTGATTTCATGCTGATTAGTTATTCATTAAGAGGCAGGGTAAAAAATATTTCATACCTGGCCCCTCACCTTTCAGATCACTCTGGGATTCTACTGGTTTGGATTGCCCAGCTCCTAGCTCGATCAGATCATGGTCCTTTGAACGTACTCTACTCTTGGAAGAAGAGGAGATCTCCTTTCTCACACAAGAAGTTGAATGTTTTTTGGAGGCGAATTCTGTCTGTGCCTCAATAACGACAGTCTGGGACTCATTAAAAGCGTTTTTGTGGGGCCAAATCACCAGTAGGTCCAGCTACAGAAATAAAAAATATAAAAAAGCAATTTCTGATATCGAAAGCAGGATGAAGGAAGCAGAGGCCGATATAACCGGCCATGTCTCACCTGGAATCCTGCCACAACGCAAAGCAGAGATGGTTAGTTTAAAGGCGCAGCTAGAAAATGTTCTCAATACTAGGCTAACTCGGAGATGGGAGGCTAGCAAAATCTCTCACTTCGAATACGGGGAAGGAGGCAAGTAAGCGCCTCGCATTGAAGAGTAAAGCAGACCGTGCGAGAAGTTGCATCAAAGAAATTGTTAACACTAAGGGTGTTCACCCTACAGATGATAGAATTTGTGATGCTTTTCAGACCTTCTTTCAAAATATATACCACAAAGACACTATGGTGGACAACCTTAGTGCACAGAGGTGGCTCAGCGATATCACCCTCCCCTCCATCAATTTAGTCCAACAGCAACATCTAGATCAGGCCTTTTCGCAAGCTGAGGTTAGAGATGCTATTTCGGGCTCCAAGAATGGAAAGGCCGCGGGCCCGGATGGGCTCCCAGACGAAATTTATAGAATGACGAGCAATAAGTTTGTTCCCACACTGACACTCCTCTTTAACCAGATATTACAAGAGGGGCTACCTCCCCCTCTGTCGTGGAAAGAGGCCACCATACACCTAATCTTGAAACCGGGGAAAGTTCCATTTGATTGTGGGTCTTATAGGCCCATATCACTCCTGAACGCAGATTATAACATTTTTACCTCAACATCAGCACCAGGTAAGGTCTAAGATGAAGTATTTGGGGATAACTATTCAGCAGGATATTACCAGCACTGCTGAGACTAACTTGACCAGGGTAGCAAAGGAGAGCCAGACACTAATGAAATCTTGGGCCTCACTTCCTTTGTCCATTATTGGCAGAGTTAACTTGGTCAAGATGACAATACTCTCCAAAATCACGTACATTTTTAATTGTATCTCCCTTCATTTCGAGAAATCACGAATCGATAAATTACAGAGGGACATAAACTCGTTTGTTTGGGCATATAAATCACCCAGGATCGCCTGGAAAAAACTGAGGCGCAGGAGAGAAAAGGGAGTTTGCGCTCTCCCGGATATTCAACTGTATGCTTGGGCCTTCCAACTCTCACTTGCACAAGCTCTTGAAAATGCCTGTTTTGGTGTTTCTGGCTATGCTTAGGGCAGCTAATATGTCGGTGGAAGGGTTCCTGTTTAAATTTGGCGATCCCAAGTTTTAAAAAAAGAAGATCAGGCTGAGGGTTCTCCAGGGCCTAGCTAAAACATGGTTTAAATTAAGGAGCTCAGTTGCACTCTGCTACTTTTCTAGTCTAGCTCTTCTTTGAGATTCCCCTGGGGCACCAGAGTGTATGAGGGATAGGTTGGCAATTCCCTGGAGGGAAGCCGGATTGGAGGTTTGGGGGGACTTGATCATAGATGGTTCTCTTGTTTCCTGGAAACAACTCAGGGTTGTGTTGGTCTATCTATATTTAAATACCTTCAGCTAGAAAGTTGGGCTCTCTCATACTTAAGAACAGCTGGAGGAAGTCTCCTCGGAGGTGGCAACTCCTTGGAACATCAGCTTGTAACTAAGCCCCCAGGGAGGAAGGACGTCTCTTTCTGGTACCAAGCAATCTGAGGTGGTCGATGGCGAATTCAAACTGGCCGAGGATCTGTGGGGAGGGCCCTTGCCAGCACAAGCCTGTAATATATTATGGCAGAGCTCATGTAAGGTCTTATATGAAGTGGGTAAACCTGCTTGGCTCAAAAGGAAAAACCTGTTCACCATACACAGGGCATATTTTTCTCCATTAAAACTTTCTAAAATCACTAAAGGCCTACTCGTCTGCTGTGGGAAATGCGGACTGGTCTCGGCGTCTGACATTCACATGTTTATGGAGTGCCCTGCCCTCACCTCCTTTTGGGACAGTATTAAAACATTTTTGGAAAGTGCACTGGGAGGCTCTCTGAACATCGACTTATTTTTAATTATATTTGGCTTGGCAGATAATGTCAAGGGTCCTGCCAGATCACTTCTTTTTTATGCTATTTTATTAGCCAGGAGACAAATTTGCATAAGATGGATGGATTCTTCTCCCCCTTCTTTCTTCGACTGGCAATCCTCGGTGCTGGCGGTCACTAAGCTATATCTTATGAGATCAGGCGGCAGGAATAAGAAAGCATTTTGGAACATCTTGCAACCTAGATAGGGCTCAGAGTTTTTTATTTGTTTTTTTTCTCCCCGAGTCCTATGATTATGCTGCCTACATGCTCTCTGGGCTTTGTTGGAATCTCCCAGTCTGGTACTGGTTGCCCCACGATAAAGGCCATCTAACACTCGGAGCTTAGCAGAAGAGTTGTCTCAGTTGGTTCTTCGTGTCCACCCATGGAAGTCTTGGTGCCAGTAGGTGGGTTTGGCTCCATCTTAGACCCCTACGCCTCTCAGCTTGCTGAGTGAGGGTATAGACTACTTGGGTGTGTATCGAAGGGAGAGGGGTGGCGAAAAAGAGTATTAAAAAGAAAAATAATAACAGGTATTCTGAAGAGAGATAAATGAGGCTTATTTTGTATGTAGGCTGCAATGGTAGCAAGGTGTAAGTGTATTGAAGTGTAGGCTAGACCTGAACTTTGAAGATGCAACAAATACGAAAGAATGGTTTGTATTTGTGCATATAGAGGGTTAACCTTTTGATGCTGACAGCATAGAACAAATACATTGTTTCCAATTGGCAGCATAACATGGTCTGGTCTTAGGCCTAGGAGCTGGTTTAAGAATATCCATAAGAAATGCGTTACTTACCTGTAACAGCAGTTATCCAGTATTGGTGTCTTTCATAGATTCACATGCCTGAATCATTCCCCGTCGTCGAGATGGGAGCCCCGGTAATAGAAAAGTAATGTCCTATAGACATACATAGAGAAAAATAGGCCTAAGGGCCTTGCCTTAGTAGCCTATCTATGTCCTTTTGTAAAAAGGACCAAATTTCCAAAGGTAGCCAATCAGCTACCACCTCCCTCTAGAACCTTCCTGCCAGGAGCCTCAGTCTCTCAGATTTTCGTACGCACCAAGCTAGGTAGACGTAACATATGCTCTGTAGTGAGAGATGAGTCCTTCCTGGGGAGGTGGGAGGGTTGCATGTGAATCTATGAAAGACACCAATACTGGATAACTGCTGTTACAGGTAAGTAACGCATTTCTTATCCAGTATTATGGGTGTCTTTCATAGATTCACATGCCTGAATCAGAATAGCAAGCAATACATTATGCACATATGCGATGGAATATAACAGTCTGAGATAATACAGATCATGTGACTAGATACCATCAGTAATATAAAGAGTAAAGTAAATAAATGTGAATACCATTGCAGGAGGGTGGGAAGTAGGAAGGCTCATCTTACTGGAAGAGATGGCGAAGTACAGCTTGGCCCACAGCTGCATCCTGCATCAGTTCCGTGTCCAGGCAGTAGTGTCTGGTAAAGGTGTGCGGCGATTTCCAGGTGGCCGCTCTGCAGATGTCCAGAATCGGTACACCAGCGAATAGTGCTGCCGATGTGGACACAGCTCTCGTGGAATGTGCTCGGACTGAGGAATGTAATGGACGTCCGGCTTTGTCATGACAAAATGCAATTGTTGCCGATATCCATCTGGAAATGGATTGTTTGGAGAGTGGCATGCCTTTTCTCGGCCTGCTGAAGGCAACGAAAAGTTGTTTGGTCTTTCTGAAAGCTTTCGTTTTGTCCAGGTAAAATTTTAGACATCTCTTAATGTCCAAAGAGTGAAGAGATCTTTCCGCCACTGTGCCTGGGTTCGGGAAGAATGAGCGAAGCACAAGTGGTTCATTGAGATGGAAGTCCGAGGGGACTTTAGGAATGAAACGGGGGTTGGTTCTCAATATGACTCTGTCCTCTCGAAATTGCAAGAAAGGATCCTGTATCGAAAGAGCTTGCAACTCACTGACTCTTCTGGCTGATGTTAAAGCTAAAAGAAGTGCAGTTTTCCAGGAAATGTATTTGATTTCAGCCCTATGGATAGGTTCAAATGGATGTTTCATTAATTGATTGAGTACAATATTCAGATGCCACGTTGGTGGTATTCGTCTTGGTCTAGGGAAAGATCTGTAAAGCCCTTTAAGAAACTGTTTTATCAGTCTGTTGGACCATAGTGAAGGGCCTTTTGAAGACCTTGTGAAGCGTGAGATTGCTGCCAGGTGTACCCTGATGGAAGCATGCGCAAGACCTGTTTGGGCCAGATGCAGGAGATAAGGCAGTATCTGCTCTGGAGTGATCCTGAAAGGGTGTATATTGTTGTCTTTACACCAAATACAAAATCGTTTCCATTTCAAGGAATAAGTTTTGTTCGTGCTAACTGCTCTTGCTTTAGCTAGGACTTCCTTGCACTCCTGCGGGATGCTTAGGTGACAGAATTCTCGGTACTCAGGAGCCAAGCCGATAATCTGAGAGATTTCAGATTCGGGTGGAGTATCTGGCCTTTGGACATCGAGAGTAGAGAGGGATGTTGAGGCAGTTGGATTGATGGACGGACTGAGAGGCGACGGAGGTCCGCGAACCAATGTTGTCTCGGCCAGTATGGGGCAATGAGAGTCAATGTGCAATGCTCCATTTTCATCTTCCGGATGACTCTGCTTATCAGGGGAAATGGCGGAAATGCGTACGCAAACACGTTGCGCCATGCGATGGAAAATGCATTTCCTAATGACCCCTGTTGGGGATGCCAACTTGCGAAGCTGTGGCATTTTTTGTTCTCCTTGGTGGCGAAGAGGTCCATTTGTGGTTTTCCCCATGCCGAGAAGATGTTGTCTAGAACTTGTTGGTTCAGTTCCCATTCGTGGGACATTGACCTCTGTCTGCTGAGAGCGTCTGCTATGACGTTGTCTTTTCCTGGGACATACTCTGATGTTAATGTGATGTTGTTGAGCAGTAGCCAGTTCCAAATTTTTTGTGATTCGCGAGACAGCGTCAGCGAGCGTGTCCCTCCCTGCTTGTTTAAGTAGTGCATTGTGGTCGTGTTGTCCGTCCTCACTAGCACTGCTGAATTTTTGATGCGAGGGAGGAATGCCTGTAGGGAGTGAAGGACTGCACGTAGTTCTAGGAGGTTGATATGCAGAGCCTTCTCTTGCTCCGACCATCTGCCGCTGATTTGTAAGTCTTGAAGGACTGCACCCCATCCTTCGAGAGATGCGTCCGTCGTTATGACATGTGGAGTTTCTGGTAACAAGAACGTGAGACCTTTGGATAGGTTCTTGAGCTTCATCCACCAACCCAGCGTCTCGGATATTTGTCGAGTGACGACAATGTGATCCTCGAAGGAATCTGTACATTGGGTCCACTGTTTGGTCAGGGCCTCCTGAAGGGGGCGCATTCTGAGCCGACAGTGAGGGATGAGTAGAATGCAGGAAGACATCATCCCTAGAAGAGATTTGAAAATCCTTACTTTGATGGTTGGTTTTGAAGATATTGCGGTAGCTAGAGTCATCAGTTTGTTTTTTCTTTCCAGAGACGGGAAAGCTTTGGAGGAAATGGTGTTTATAGTGGCCCCCAGAAATGTTATTATCCTGGTGGGTTGTAAAGTAGATTTTTCGAAGTTGAGAGTCAAACCTAGGTTCCGGAAAATATCGAGACAGGCGTTGGAAGACAGCTGCGCGTCGGTGAGAGACGGTGCTTTCACCAGCCAGTCGTCCAGGTAGGGGAAGACCTGGTGATTCTGTTGTCTCAGGTAAGCTGTCACAGGAGCCAGGCACTTTGTAAAAATGCGAGGCGCTGATTTGAGGCCAAATGGGAGGACACAAAATTGGTAGTGGAGACCTGCTACTTCGAATCGTAGGAATTTTTTGTGTCGTCTGTGTATTGGGATATGGTAATATGCATCTTGCAGGTCCAAAGATGTCATAAAGTCTCCTTCCTCCAGGGAGCCTAGGATTTCCTGGATAGTCACCATTCGAAACGATTGGCTTTTCAGGAAGGCATTGAGCGCCCTGAGATCTAGAATGGGCCTCCATTTCTTCTTTTTCTGTTGGATTAAAAAGAAGCGGGAATAAAATCCCTTTCCCTTTTGAGCTGATGGGACTCGCTCTATTGCTCCCTTTTTTATCATGGAAGAGATTTCCTTCAGTAACATACGAAGGTGTTTGTGATGATGTTTGTGAGGAGGGGTTAACGGTGGGATGGAGTTGAATTCCAAGGTGTGACCGTGTTGAATCAATTGTAGTACCCACCGATCCGTCGTAATCATTTTCCAATTTTGGAGGAAATGTGTCAGCTTGCCACCAATTTTGAGCGGACAGGATGGTGGGGGGGACTGGCTGCGGGAAATGGTCATTGTCTTCCGCCAGCCGTTTTCTTTTGCGATTTGCCCCTGAAGTTCTGTCTCCCGTAGGGGGTCTGACGACTTTGTTGTTGCTGTCGCTGCGGATATTGTGAGCGATTTTGATTATATGAGTATGTGGATTTGCCTTGATAGGATCCTCTGTATGTGGATTGTCCTCTTCCTCTGTGCCCTCGAAAGGACTGGTTTCTGAATTGTAAAGTCCCGAGGGCCCTTGCAGTATCGGTGTCTTTCTTAATCGTCTGCAAGGCTTCATCTATTTTAGCTCCAAATAGTTGTTGTCCGTCATAGGGCATATCTACAACTTTGGTTTGTACCTCTTGCCTGAAGGACGTCGCTTTGAGCCATCCTTGTCTGCGCAAAACTGCGGCGCCTGCAAGCTGTCTGAAGCCTGTCATGGCGACATCGACAGCTGAATCTATGATTTCTGATGCTGACATTTGACCTTCATGAAGGAGTGCCTGGACCTCATCTTTCAAGTCGTCAGGCACGTGCGTGAGATATGGAGCAATATCTTCCCATAGTTGCCTATTGTATCTGCCCAGCAGAGCAATGGCGTTGGCCACTTTGACCGTCATGGCTGACGTTGTGGAGAAGCGTTTGCCTATGCCATCCAATTTCCTGCCCTCCTTGTCTGGTGGTGCTGACAGTGGCGAGGATGGGTTTCTGGAGTTCTTCTGGGCGGCTTTTGAGTGACGACCGAATCTGGTTTTGGATGTGAATTAAAACAAGTGGGTGCCGTTGACGGAGCTCTATATTTTTTGTCCAGTCTAGGGACCACTATTGAAACAGATGCAGGAGTTTGCATGAGTTGTAGCCCCTGTTCCCAGATATGTTCTATTATGGGAATGGACCGTGCCTCCTTCCTTATGGGGTCTTTGAAGTCATACAAGAAACAATCCGTTACTTTTGTTTCCATTGCCATGTGAAATCTAGTGGCCGCTCTCTCTATTAAATTGTGGAATCCACCGATATCCACTGGTGGAGAGTCTGATGTGCTGGGTTCCGGTGTGGCCGGAGAATGAGCAACGTAATCCTCATCATCTCTGTTTTGAGAGAGGTCATCTCTAACCTCACCTTCCTCAGGAGGTTCGTCGCCATCATCAGAGGATTGTATGTTGTGAACCTGTTCATTGTCTTGAGGAATAACCAAAGGCGCTGGTCTTGCCCTTGGTGATCTTTGCTGTTTGGAAGATTCTTGAGAATTGTCATGTGAAGGTGTCGCCGACGATTCTGGGAATCGCTTTTTATAGTCTGTGATCAGGAATTGAAGATCATTAACTATCTCAGCCGGCAATACGATCATTGGAGTGACTTGAGTATGTACCTGAGCCCAAACAGTTTCTTCCGTAAAAATAACATCATCTCCGTCATCGTCAGTACTCTGGCATTTGACATTGAGATCTGACGGGCTAGTAGCTTGTTCGAATTGTTCATCATCTGATTCGTCAGCTTGTAGTATGTGAGAAGGAAGCAGTGATTGAACCCTACTGGGTGATGTCAATTCGGGCGTAATAGGGAGTTTGGTGACCTTTTTTGATGGAATTAACTCCGCTTTTTTCCATGGCGTCGATGATGTCGTCGTCGACGAGGTCGTCGACGGTATCGACGTCGATCGTTTTTCAAGCGTCGAGTGTCCCTTCGCCGATGAAGCTGTCGTCGACGTGGCGGTCGTCGACGGTGCGGCTGTCGACGATGTCTTCGTCGACGCGATCGTCGACGGTGCCTTCGCCGTCGTCGATGCGGTCGTCGACGGTACTTTCGCCGTCGTCGATGTGGTCGTCGACGGCAGTTTTGTCGTCGGCGGCGTAGTAGCCGTCGACAGTGCATTTGTCGTCGGCGGTGCTCCTACCGTCGTCGGTGTCTTCGTCGACGATGCGGTGGACGTCGACTGAATTCTCGTCGACGATGTCGGTGTTTTCTGTTTTGTCGACGTCGACGGTGATGACGACGGAGTTTTGACAAACGATTGCTGTTTTTTAATAAGTACAATCGACGATATTGGCTTACCCGTCGTCGACGAGTGGGTGGTCGTCGTCGTTGAAGTCAAGGCTGACGATGCCACCGTCGTCGAGACTGTCGTCGTCGATGTGGAAACATAGTTCGTTTTTCTTGAAGAGAATGTCATGGAAGTAGACGACGAGGACTGCGATGGCTTTCTGAAGGTTGCAGCATCCTTCACAGACATGTCAGATCTTGCCTCAGAAGACTTTGAAGTAGTCTTTTTGTGAGGGACGTCTGGATGGCCAGGGGAAGCCTCCCTTGGCCTTTTTAAGGACAGTTTTGAGGAAACTGAAGCCATTTCACTGCCCTCCGAGAAGAGCACCTCATCATCTCTGGTTTTGAGTCTGTTTAACCAGAGGAGCAGTCTGCCTTCTCTATCCTTAAGTGTTTTGGTAGAGAATGTTCTACATACCCTGCAGTCCTTTACTGTGTGGTCAGGGTAGAGGCAGTAGAGGCAAGTCTCATGCTTGTCGTCGACGTGCAGTCTCTTCTTGCCACAAGAAGAACAAGCTCTGAAGAGTCCTTTTTTCTGTTGTTCAGCCATAGTTGAAGTATAATCCAAGTTTTTTGAAGAAAAGTAGAGAATTTGAAGAAACCTGAGGAGAGCTCAGGTGGGGACTCCCTAGCACAACGTGCGGTAGAAAATCTGAGAGACTGAGGCTCCTGGCAGGAAGGTTCTAGAGGGAGGTGGTAGCTGATTGGCTACCTTTGGAAATTTGGTCCTTTTTACAAAAGGACATAGATAGGCTACTAAGGCAAGGCCCTTAGGCCTATTTTTCTCTATGTATGTCTATAGGACATTACTTTTCTATTACCGGGGCTCCCATCTCGACGACGGGGAATGATTCAGGCATGTGAATCTATGAAAGACACCCATAATACTGGATAAATGTAAGTACCCAAATTCTAGGACTTCATGAGCAATATTGTACGGTTCATCTCACTGGGATTGCGATGTCTTATTCTGTCATGGTTCTGTGTGAGAAGGTCCGGTTAAGGGGAAGCTTCTCGAGTGGGACTAGGGAGAGCTCTACTAGTGTGGTAAACCGTGGTTGACGAGTCCATGTTGGAACTCTGAGAACTATGGTGAGGGAGCTCTGCCGGAGCTTCCTGACCACTAATGAAAGCGGTGGGAAAGTTGAAAAAGCGTAGGCAAATATCCCTTACCAGGTCATCCATCGAGCATTGCTTTGGATAAGGGGTGTTGGCACTTGGATGCAAAGTTTGGCCATTTTGCGTTCTCTGGGGTTGCAAACAGATCTATTTATGGAGTCCTCCATTTTTGAAAGTAAGGTAGGAGAACTTTGGGGTGACGTTCCCATTCGTGGACTTGCTGCTGTGTCCTGCTGAGCAGGTCTGCAACTTGATTGCTTGTCCCTGGTGCATGTTCTGCCAATTATGAATGTTGTGATGTATCGCTAAGCACCACATGATTTGAGCTAAGTGGGAAATTTGCAGAGAGTGCGTTCTCTTGTCCCTTTTTTGTAGACAGAACATTGCTGTCATATTGTCCGTCCGAATTTGGACAACTCTGTGCAGTAGGTGAGGTAGAAACGCTTTCAATGCAAAATCTTGAAGCTCTAGGTAACGGATATGGAAACTCCTGTGTTTGGAGTCCCACATCCCGTGAATTGTAAGATTCTGCAGGTGAGGTCCCCAACCCGCCAGGAAAGCATCCGCTGTAAAAATGGGTTGGGGAACTGGGTCTAGACAGGACTGCCCTTTGGATAGGTTTCATGAATTCCACCATTTCAGAGAGTGATGTGTGCGGCTGTCTACCAACACTAGATCGTGTAGTCGACTATGACTGTCCATGGACGCGAGAGACATTCTCGCACTGATCTCGTATGTAACGGGGCACGTGGAACTATTGATATGCAGTAGGCCATCATGCCTAAAAGTCGCATGAGTATTTGCACTGGAGGGCACCGCCTCCACCCTTCACCTGAGCAGAAAGTGAGAGGTTGCAGCCTGGGCTCTGTTCACAGCCCCTCACCTGAGAGGGCACTGACTGGACATCTCCGACAGTGAAGAGAGAAGCCCGCACGCTCAGGCAGACATGTCACCACACCCCTGGCGCGAACAAGGCAAATGGCGGCCTGCCTGAGTACTTCATGACACAAGAGAGGATATCCTCAGTTCAAACACCTGTTTATTGACATTTGTAAACTACGCGTGACAGCTAACAAGGCAGACAAAGAGACCACTAAGCACCGCCCTGTTAAGGCCAGGAGGAATCCGGATGCACCGTGGAGGGAGCTGGAACAGGATGCGAGGGTGGGGCTCAGATACTAGCCTGCAATGTGTACACAGAGTGCCAGGTGCTAAGCGTAAGCCAGCCTGAGGCCATTACCTGAGAGGGCACTGCCTCCACCCATCACCTGAGTAGAGTGAGACAGGTGCCGCTTGGGCTCTGCCCACAGCTCCTCACCTGAGAGGGCACCGCCTCCACCTATCACCTGAGGGGACAGAGACAGGTGCAGCCTGGGCTCTGTTCACAGCTCCTCACCTGAGAGGGCACCGCCTCCACCCCTGACCTGCGTAGGGTGAGACAGGTGCAGCCTGGGCTCTGTTCACAGCCCCTCACCTGAGAGGGCACCGCCTCCACCCCTCACCTGAGCAAAGAGTGAGACAGGTGCAGCCTGGGCTCTGTCCATAGCCCATCACCTGAGAGGGCACTGCCTCATCCCATCACCTGAGCGGAGAGTGAGACAGGTGCAGCCTGGGCTCCGTTCACAGCCACTCACCTGAGAGGGCACCGCCTCCACCCATCACCTGAGGGGAGAGTGAGACAGGTGCAGCCTGGGCTCTCTTCACAGCCCCTCACCTGAGAGGGCACCGCCTCCATCCATCACCTGAGGGGAGAGTGATACAGGTGCAGCCTGGGCTCTCTTCACAGCCCCTCACCTGAGAGGGCACCGCCTCCACCCATCACCTGAGCGAGAGTGAGACAGGTGCAGCCTGGGTTCTGTTCACAGCCCCTCACCTGAGAGGGCACCGCCTCCACCCAACACCTGAGCAGAGAGTGAGACTGGTGCAGCCTGGGCTATGTTCACAGCCCCTCAACCGAGGGTACCGCCTCCACCCATCACCTGAGCAGGGATGTATGACGTTACAACGCATGCTTTTACCACGCATGCCGTTACAACGCAGTTTTTACGACGCATACCATTACAACGCATAGCGCTTTGGGGTGCTGTATAGTGAATAGTTTAATTTACTATTCCAACTCCAGTCCCCGTGGACACTAGGGAAGGTGTTGGATAGTAAATTAAATCTATTCCCTATCCTAGAGTGCCCCCCAGCGCAATGAGTTGTAATGGTCTGCGCTGTAATGGTTGCGTCGTAATGGTAGTGCGTTGTAAAAGTTTCGTTGTAAAGGCTGTTTACCCCTGAGCAGAGAGTGAGACAGGTGCAGCCTGGATTCTGTTGAGTGCCTCTCACCTGAGAGGGCACCGACTCCACCCATCACCTGAGCACAGAGTGAGACAGGTGCAGCCTGGGCTCTGTCCATAGCCCATCACCTGAGAGGGCACTGCCTCCACCCATCACCTGAGCACAGAGTGAGACAGGTGCAGCCTGGGCTCTGTCCATAGCCCATCACCTGAGAGGGCACTGCCTCCACCCATCACCTGAGCGGAGAGTGAGACAGGTGCAGCCTGGGCTCCGTTCACAGCCACTCACCTGAGAGGGCACCGCCTCCACCCATCACCGGAGCACAGAGTGAGACAGGTGCAGCCTAGGCTTTGTTCACAACCTCTCACCTGAGAGGGTACCGCCTCCACCCATCACCTGAGCTGAGAGTGAGACCAGTGCAGCCTGGGAATCTGTTCACAACCCTCGCACCTGAGAGGGCACCGCCCACACCTGAGCAGAGAGTGAGACAGGTGCCGCCTGGGCTCTGTTCACAGCCCCTCACTTGAGAGGGCACCGCCTCCACCCAGCCCTTGAGGAGAGAGTGAGACAGGTGCTGCCTGGGCTCAGTTCACAGCCCCTCACCTGAGATGGCACCGCCTCCACCTATCACCTGAGCAGAGAGTGAGACAGGTGCAGCCTGGGCTCTGTTCACAGCCCCTCACCTGAGAGGGAACCGCCTCCACCCATCACCTGAGGGGAGAGTGAGACAGGTGCAGCCTGGGCTCTGTTCACAGCCCCTCACTTGAGAGGGAACCACCTCCACCCATCACCTGAGGGGAGAGTGAGACAGGTGCCGCCTGGGCTCTGTTCACAGCCCCTCACCTGAGAGGGCACCGCCTCCACCCGAGCTGAGAATGAGACAGGTGCAGCCTGGACTCCATTCACAGCCCCTCACCTGAGAGGGTACTGCCTCCACCTGAGGGGAGAGTGAGACAGGTGCAGTGTGGGCTTCAGTTACAGCACCTCACTTGAGAGGGCACCGCCCCCTCCCATCACCTGAGCAGAGAGTGAGACAGGTGAAGCCTGGGCTCTGTTCACAGCCCCTCACCTGAGAGGGCACCGCCTCCACCCATCACCTGAGGGGAGAGTGAGACGGGTGCCGCATGGGCTTTGTTCACAGCTCCTCACCTGAGAGGGCACCGCCTCCACCCATCACCTGAGTAGAGAGTGAGACAGGTGCAGCCTGGTCTCTGTTCACAGCTCCTCACCTGAGAGGGCACCGCCTCCACCCATCACCTGAGCAGAGAGTGAGACAGGTGCAGCCTGGGCTCTGTTCACAGCCCCTCACCTGAGAGGGCACCGCCTCCACCCCTCACCTGAGCTGAGAGTGAGACCAGTGCAGCCTGGTCTCTGTTCACAGCCCCTCACCTGAGAGGGCACCGCCTCCACCCCTCACCTGAGGGGACAGTGAGACAGGTGCAGCCTGGCCTCTGTTCACAGCCCCTCACCAGAGAGTGCACCGCCTCCACCCATCACCTGAGCAGAGAGTGAGACGGGTGCCGCATGGGCTTTGTTCACAGCTCCTCACCTGAGAGGGCACCGCCTCCACCCATCACCTGAGTAGAGAGTGAGACAGGTGCAGCCTAGGTCTGTTCACAGCCCCTCACCTGAGAGGGCACCGCCTCCACCCGAGCTGAGAATGAGACAGGTGCAGCCTGGACTCCATTCACAGCCCCTCACCTGAGAGTGCACCGCCTCCACCCATCACCTGAGCAGAGAGTGAGACGGGTGCCGCATGGGCTTTGTTCACAGCTCCTCACCTGAGATGGCACCGCCTCCACCCATCACCTGAGGGGAGAGTGAGACAGGTGCTGCCTGGGCTCTGTTCACAGCCCCTCACCAGAGAGTGCACCGCCTCCACCCATCACCTGAGTAGAGAGTGAGACGGGTGCAGCCTAGGTCTGTTCACAGCCCCTCACCTGAGAGGGCACAGCCTCCACCCATCACCTGAGTAGAGTGAGACAGGTGCAGCCTGGGCTCTGTTCACAGCCCCTCACCTGAGAGGGCACCACCTCCACCCATCACCTGAGTAGAGTGAGACAGGTGCAGCCTGGGCTCTGTTCACAGCCCCTCACCTGAGAGGGCACCACCTCCACCCATCACCTTAGCAGAGAGTGAGACAGGTGCAGCCTAGGTCTGTTCACAGCCCCTCACCTGAGAGGGCACCGCCTCCACCCGAGCTGAGAATGAGACAGGTGCAGCCTGGACTCCATTCACAGCTCCTCACCTGAGAGGGCACTGCCTCCACCCATCACCTGAGGGGAGAGTGAGACAGGTGCTGCATGGGCTTTGTTCACAGCCCCTCACCAGAGAGTGCACCGCCTCCACCCATCACCTGAGCAGAGAGTGAGACGGGTGCCGCATGGGCTTTGTTCACAGCTCCTCACCTGAGAGGGCACTGCCTCCACCCATCACCTGAGTAGAGTGAGACAGGTGCAGCCTGGGCTCTGTTCACAGCCCCTCACCTGAGAGGGCACCACCTCCACCCATCACCTGAGTAGAGTGAGACAGGTGCAGCCTGGGCTCTGTTCACAGCCCCACACCTGAGAGGGCACTGCCTCCACCCATCACCTGAGTAGAGAGTGAGACAGGTGCAGCCTAGGTCTGTTCACAGCCCCTCACCTGAGAGGGCACCGCCTCCAACCGAGCTGAGAATGAGACAGGTGCAGCCTGGACTCCATTCACAGCTCCTCACCTGAGAGGGCACTGCCTCCACCCATCACCTGAGCAGAGAGTGAGACGGGTGCCGCATGGGCTTTGTTCACAGCTCCTCACCTGAGATGGCACCGCCTCCACCCATCACCTGAGGGGAGAGTGAGACAGGTGCAGCCTGGGCTCTGTTCACAGCCCCTCACCTGAGAGGGCACCGCCTCCACCCATCACCTTAGCAGAGAGTGAGACAGGTGCAGCCTAGGTCTGTTCACAGCCCCTCACCTGAGAGGGCACCGCCTCCACCCGAGCTGAGAATGAGACAGGTGCAGCCTGGACTCCATTCACAGCTCCTCACCTGAGAGGGCACTGCCTCCACCCATCACCTGAGGGGAGAGTGAGACAGGTGCTGCCTGGGCTCTGTTCACAGCCCCTCACCAGAGAGTGCACCGCCTCCACCCATCACCTGAGCAGAGAGTGAGACGGGTGCCGCATGGGCTTTGTTCACAGCTCCTCACCTGAGAGGGCACTGCCTCCACCCATCACCTGAGTAGAGAGTGAGACAGGTGCAGCCTAGGTCTGTTCACAGCCCCTCACCTGAGAGGGCACCGCCTCCACCCGAGCTGAGAATGAGACAGGTGCAGCCTGGACTCCATTCACAGCTCCTCACCTGAGATGGCACCGCCTCCACCCATCACCTGAGGGGAGAGTGAGACAGGTGCAGCCTGGGCTCTGTTCACAGCCCCTCACCTGAGAGGGCACCGCCTCCACCCATCACCTTAGCAGAGAGTGAGACAGGTGCAGCCTAGGTCTGTTCACAGCCCCTCACCTGAGAGGGCACCGCCTCCACCCGAGCTGAGAATGAGACAGGTGCAGCCTGGACTCCATTCACAGCTCCTCACCTGAGAGGGCACTGCCTCCACCCATCACCTGAGGGGAGAGTGAGACAGGTGCAGCCTGGGCTCTGTTCACAGCCCCTCACCTGAGAGGGCACCGCCTCCACCCATCACCTGAGTAGAGTGAGACAGGTGCAGCCTGGGCTCTGTTCACAGCCCCACACCTGAGAGGGCACTGCCTCCACCCATCACCTGAGCAGAGAGTGAGACGGGTGCCGCATGGGCTTTGTTCACAGCTCCTCACCTGAGAGGGCACTGCCTCCACCCATCACCTGAGTAGAGAGTGAGACAGGTGCAGCCTGGGCTCTGTTCACAGCCCCACACCTGAGAGGGCACTGCCTCCACCCATCACCTGAGTAGAGAGTGAGACAGGTGCAGCCTAGGTCTGTTCACAGCCCCTCACCTGAGAGGGCACCGCCTCCACCCGAGCTGAGAATGAGACAGGTGCAGCCTGGACTCCATTCACAGCTCCTCACCTGAGATGGCACCGCCTCCACCCATCACCTGAGGGGAGAGTGAGACAGGTGCAGCCTGGGCTCTGTTCACAGCCCCTCACCTGAGAGGGCACCGCCTCCACCCCTCACCTGAGGGGACAGTGAGACAGGTGCAGCCTGGCCTCTGTTCACATCCCCTCACCTGAGAGGGCACCACCTCCACCCATCACCTGAGTAGAGTGAGACAGGTGCAGCCTGGGCTCTGTTCACAGCCCCACACCTGAGAGGGCACCGCCTCCACCCCTCACCTGAGGGGACAGTGAGACAGGTGCAGCCTGGGCTATGTCCAAAGCCCATCACCTGAGACGGCACCGCCTCCACCCACCACCTCAGCAGAGACTGAGACACCTGAGAGCGCATTAGAGGGGAAGAGATACACCCCGGGCACCATTCACCAACAGACCATCAGCTTGAGGAGACCCTAAGAGGTACACCTCGGGCACCATTCACAGCCCATCAGCTTGAGCCAATGACCTCTAAATGGTACCCCGGGGTGCACCTTTTATACAGTTTCCTCAAGCTGATGGGCTGTGAATGGTGCCCGAGGTGTACCTCTCTTACCGTCTCCTCCAGTGGGGTAGGACGAAAGTCTGGACGCAGGCGGCCATGGTCACAGTTGTACATTGAGGAGAGAAAAAAGCTACAACCGGCCCCAGCTAACACAGTAATGCATGTCTTCTGCAAATGCTACAAGGGTTAGTAGTGCTACTTCCCAACTGGTGGTCATATGACATCTCAACGTGTTACGAGCAACCAACTGATCCCTCTCCACCTCCTTGCCCCCCTCTGCCCCAGTGGGTCCTCTGCCCCCTTGTGCGTGGTTCTCCGCTGCCGCCTTGCCGCCCTCCTGCGGCACGTGGCCGAAGTCCTCCTCGTGCCAGGGGCCAAGCACCAGCAGGCAGTGGGCGATCTTCAGATTGTAGAGGCGAGTGCCCAGCAAGCGGAGCCTGGGCTCCCGCCCCTCTTAGTACTGCGCCCCGTAGGCGGCCAGCAGCTCCCGTAGGACCAGGCTCAGCTCGAACGTGTCGCCCCGGGACCCACGGCTACAGCTCAGCGTGCTGGTCAGAATGGCCCGGAGCTCATCCTCTGGGAGCTCTGCCACGGCCTCAGGGCTGAGGCCGGCCTTGGCCAGGCCCTAGAGCTGCCCCTGCAGCAGCGGCTCGGAGGCCTCGCTCACGTCCTCGGGGTGAGGGCTCTAGCAGGACAGGGGCAGGTTCCCCGGCTTCCTCCTCAAGAGCACCCGCCGCTGCCCGCCTCGCAGGCCGCCACCCTACAGGATGCCCCAGAGCCTGCGGTTCTGGGTGTAGTGCCGCCGGCAGGAGAAGGGCAGCAAGGACGGGGGAGGTCGTAGGGCTGGCTCTCCGCCCTGGGCCTTGAGCTCGGCGCGCGCCTCTACCACGGAGAGCAGCTGGCCCTTGCAGACCTCCTGTTGCACCTCCCAGGCCGACACAGAGGCTTCGCGGTCCCCAAGTGCGCGTTCATGGCCGCTGCGAGACAACAGACAGCGGTGAAGGGGGCGGGAACGAAAGGAACACGGACAACGGGAGGTGGGCGGGAACAACGTAAAGCACACTAGGAAACAAAAAAAAATTAAACACGTACCATTACCATGTAACAATCAAGTAAGGTGCCAGTAGCCATGAGAGGATACAAATGACGACATGGCCATACTAAGGAGGGACTAACAAGCCTATTAAGGAATCAGAAGCCAGCATTTACGAAGGGCAAAGACACAAGCCAATGAAAAATGTGGGCGGGGCTTCTCCTCCATACAGTACCTACAACAGATCGCCAGAGAAGCGCTTGCGCACTGGCTCAGGCTCGACCGAAAACACAAGGTGAAGGTAACACTGGAAAGGGGGGGGGGGGGGGGGGTAAGCACATGGAACACGCAGGGAGGGGAAAAGCAGCACATGAGAGGGAGAGCAAGCAAACACATGCACTCTCATGGAGTGCTAAAAGAAAAAAAAATTAGTTCCCTGAATGTAAGCAGTAGAAGGACACAAGTCATCCAATCAAGAACATGGTTAGAAGCTAGGAATTAGGGGAAGGACAAGGAGAGGAAGGAAAACCATAGAATAAGTAAACAAATGAATCTGACAAGAACGCCGACCAATGAGAAGCAACCGGCTCACCCAAAGCCCACTGTAAGTGTTGGTATAGTACACAACAGGTCTTTACCAATAACCAGCTCAAGCGGTCTGAAGGCAAGGCCTAAAAAGGTCCAGCTCTTGTTTCCATCCCGCTGCCGCCTCCAGTTGGCAGAGGTGGATCACTCCAGCACAAAAGAAAGGCCAGTCCCCCTCATCCGACTGCAGGAGCAGACTTACTCTTTGTACAAGGCTGCTGGAAGTGTTAGGAGGGCTGGCTTCAAACCAGGGGAGGCAGTCGCTCTGTGGATATCGAATAATAAGCGAGTAGCAAGATATTCCATTTTCAGATAAATTCTGTGGGCCCGATTCACAGAACTAACTTAAGACAAAATACTAAACTTACTACTTTTGGTATTCACAGAAGTTAGGATTTTGTCTTAAGTTTGTCTTAAGACAGACTTAAGACAAAATCCTAACTTAAGTCAGTCTTAAGTCCATTTTAAGTCTGTCTTAAGACAAACTTAAGACAAAATCCTAACTTCTGTGAATACCAAAAGTAGTAAGTTTAGGATTTTGTCTTAAGTTAGTTCTGTGAATCGGCCCCTGTGTGTATTGTTTCACATTTAAGGAGCCCAGTAACTATAGTAACCACCAAGTAAAGGCTGCATTAGCACAGTGCTACAGCGCTGTTGATTCAAGGCACTAGAAAGTAAATAAAGCGCCATTAGGGAACGGAAAGGTTGTGATAGGACCAAACTAACAACACCTTACGACAAGACTGCAAAAAGTCTGTATCAATGAACGAGAAGGACAGAGTGTTAGATATCAAAGAGAGTAATAACTGCTGGAGTCTGTAAGAACTACACTATGTTTGGGCAGAAGGCGAGACATTTTCTGAGGGTTAACAGCAGCGCCTCACTTCAAGGATAAGATTTCAAATGTATTAGATATGCAGGCAGCAGAGTCAGCCAATGGGGAAGTAATGACCCCACCTCCTTCCCACAACAGGCACCCTGTGATCTGCTAGTGTCTGAGGTGAATCACTGAAATGTCATACACAGTCTCACACTCTGGGTAAGTGAACCACAACACTACAGCACACAAACAAACCACTGTCCTCTGTAATCACTGGTAACTGCCCAATCCAGGCCCTCGGTTATACCTAGACACTGGTAACTTACTCTGAGCCTTTAGTCATACTTAAACACAAACAGCTGCCCCCCCTACCCAATTCCGGGTTTCAATCATGCATACACACGGACGACTGACCAACAGCTGTCAGTCGTATATAAACAATGACAGTGTCCTTCCTTTCAGCCCTTAATCATATGTACACACTAGTAACTGACCACCAGCCCCAGTCATGTCATATGTAGACACCGACAGCTGGGCCTCTCGCCTAGCCTCACTCATATGTAACCACTAGTAACTGACCACCAGCCCAGTCATGTCATATGTAGACACCGACAGCTGGGCCTCTCGCCTAGCCTCAGTCATATGTAGCCACTAGTAACTGACCACCAGCCCCAGTCATGTCATATGTAGACACCGACAGCTGGGCTTCTCGCCTAGCCTCAGTCATATGTAGCCACTAGTAACTGACGACCAGCCCCAGTCATGTCATATGTAGACACCGACAGCTGGGCGCTCGCCTAGCCTCAGTCATATGTAGCCACTAGTAACTGACCACCAGCCCCAGTCATGTCATATGTAGACACCGACAGCTGGGCCTCTCGCCTAGCCTCAGTCATATGTAACCACTAGTAACTGACCACCAGCCCAGTCATGTCATATGTAGACACCGACAGCTGGGCCTCTCGCCTAGCCTCAGTCATATGTAGCCACTAGTAACTGACCACCAGCCCCAGTCATGTCATATGTAGACACCGACAGCTGGGCCTCTCGCCTAGCCTCAGTCATATGTAGCCACTAGTAACTGACGACCAGTCCCAGTCATGTCATATGTAGACACCGACAGCTGGGCCAGTCTCCCAACCCTCAGTCATATGTGGCCACTAGTAACTGACCACCAGCCCCAGTCATGTCATATGTAGACGCCGACAGCTGGGCCTCTCGCCTAGCCTCAGTCATATGTAGCCACTAGTAACGGACGACCAGCCCCAGTCATGTCATGTGTAGACACCGAGAGCTAGCTGGCCCAGTCTCCCAGCCCTCAGTCATATGTAGCCATGGACACCTGGTCCTCCGACACACATTCGGCCACCAGCACTCATTATGTAAACAACCCAGCAATCACCAACAGTTCAGACCCCAACCCCCTCAACAGTTTGCAGACCCGGAAAGCTGAACTCCACTCTCACTCAATTTGCAACATTGTTAAATTGCCCCCTCACTGCCCCCAGGCACTATGCAGACACCACCTCTGCACACTTCTAGATTGGGTGGGTGCAAACTCTACCTAAATACATAAGCAGGTGTCCCCAGACTCACCTGTCTCCATGTAGTTCTTCCTTCTGAAGTACTGGATGAGTAGGAAGCCTGGCACCATGATGGTCATGTATCCGGCGATGTTGACGACGAAGCGGAAGAGCCAGATGTCCCCCCAGAGGTCCAGCGCCACAGGAGGCGGGTTCTCATCCGCGGAGGTGACAGCGAACAGCACCATGACCACAACGAGGCGGAGTCTGTGGGAACAAGGAGGAGACGAGGCAAGTCACAAGATGGAAGTCACAAGATGGCAGCCAGCGATGGTGGTCATTCCACAAGACGCTGAAGCAAGATTAGCCAATCAGAAGGCAGCTCCTGTACCAGCACTACATTTACTCGTTGACTTCGGCAAACTAATGGGACGTCACCAAAGCAAACAAAAGTCCCCGATTACAGGCTGAAGCGGCAGTCTTTCTAAAGTTATCATGATAATGGTGTCTGCACACCTACCGATTCTTAATACTGCAAAAAAGAAAGCGAATGCATGACAAACAGTATTCAGGACATGCAGGTGACCACAGAAAGAATTATTGCAGGGAGTGCTCGAAAGCAGAGTAAATAGATAGGAGTAATGCTGGAAACTAAAGTCGAAGGATAAAGAATACAGAGCAGCGACGTACACCTCTCAGACCGTACTCGAATGCAACATCTGGGCAGTGGAGAGTAAACTACAGCTGCTTGGGAGCATTTATTTGAAAGCAGGTTTATTCTATTTTTTTTTAAAAGAACAGGGTAAGTTGACTCTAAGGAAATGGTTAGTATGACTTAGTGTGGGTGTGCCTGTAAACAAATAATGTACAAAAGGGGGTGGTGATGGACGGAGCATCTGAACCAATGAAACACTCACACCCAGTCAACAGATCTGGGTTTAATCCATCACCGTTCTTTAGCCCACTCTGCCACTCCAGTTCAGACATGGCTATATGCAAATCAGTCTGACCCTATGCCTCATGGGAACAGTCCCGCCCGAACTGCCAAGCCATGCCTTCCCTGGACCGGAAACAATCTTCCGAGGACCGGTTTCTGGCATTACAGCCATCTTCAGCCCGGCTTGCTTGAATCCAGTGGCAAAGTGAGCAAGGGACTCACGTCTGAGCATACCCTGCCAACTTATGGCGAACAAAGCGGAACAAAAGGGGGTGGTGTTTGATTGGTTCAGATGCTCCGTCCATCACCACCCCCTTTTTGTACCGCTCTGTAAACAAATGTTGTCGTTTTTTTAAAGCAGATTTTTAAAGGAGATAGCGGACTATATCTGAAGTAAAAACACACACAAAGATCTTCAGTGACTACTGCACATAGAATAACTTTCAAACTTCTTGTTCAAAGCACAGGAGGGTGGGTTACTGCCCAAAAATGTAGGCTTGTTTCCAGTCTACATTTCCAGCTGTGACCCTGAGCTCTAGTAAGCCAAACCTGATTGGACAAGCTAGATCCAACTGCTACACTATGGAACTCCATGCCTGAGCATTTGAGGAAGACCAAGCTGGAATCTATGTTTAAGAAAGCTTTAAAAAAACCTGGCTCTTTGGCCTCCCCTAGAGCCCATGGCATAGTCTTGGCCTCTCCCTAAAGGTTGAATGCAAGGCGCGTGGGTGAACGTGCGCGCACACATGGGGAAATCGCCTGCGCGTGCCAATCCCCTGTCCCACTTTCCCAGCAAGTGGATAACAAAAGATCTTTCGCTGGACGCCGGGACACTTCCGTTGGAGGTAGCCGTGCGCTCTATAAGCTTCAATAATAATAATCCAATCGCAAGACACGGACGGGCGATCTCGATCCTGGGCGCTCGAATCAGGACACACTCTGCTCGATGCTCAGGAAACTTTCTACGTTGGCTATGTGTAAGAAAAGGACTGATATCCTACCTAATCAGGGAGGTCTTGTCTACACTCTGTGTCGCACTGGACGACCACCTCAAGCAACAGTCTGGAAGAGTTCACATCAATCAGAGATGAGTTCTGTGACCGGAGTAATCAATCAGTATCTCTATCTGACTCGTCTTCCATTCCTACTCAACCGTTCCATACTTGCGGCACCAGAACATGATAGTTGTAATCAATAAATTGGTTCAGGTAGTTATAGGACATTTGTTTCTCATGCAACTCCAATTTCAAGACATGCAATGTAAATAAAACAAAATCAAAATTTGAAAAATAAAGTGAAAAGTAACTACACCCCACCAGGGATCTACAGGACAGGTTCAGACTGCTGCCGGAGGAGGTGCTGCTGGCCCTGAACCTGTGGGACACCGGTTGACGCCCCTTGATTGCAAGATGTCTGCATTTAGCTTCCAATTCTCCCAGCTCACAGTTTGCAGCTTGTCGTTCAGGCCAATGCCTGCACATGGTTTTGTTGGGGTGGCTTCACAGAGCCTTGCTCGGGACCCCCACACGTGTCCATTCTTGGATGTTCAGCTGGTGAAAGTGGAATCACCAACGCTGGTCAAGGAATATCTTTGGCGCGCAATGAACCTTCTTCACAAATTGTTCTTTACCATCAATATTCCAAATTCTTGCATCACTCCCAACAGAGAGAATGGCCTCCACAGATCACAGGAAAAGTAAACGCCGATCGCCAAAAATGGGTGCCAGTGGCCCGTCTGACAAACACGGCTTCAAATTAAGCTTTGCCTGTTTCCTCCCACTCTTGGTTTCAGGATTTGAAGTACTTCATTTGATTCTGAAGCACAGTTGTCCAATGTGAGTCTTACTTTGAAGACAGCTGTTCAATCTAACAATGCTTGCATGTGGAGTTGATACCTACATGCCCTCTCAGTTCAGCCCACTTGTTCAATGTGGTTTCGGCCAAGTCTATCATTCTTCAAACTTGCTTTCTTCTTCTTGTAAATGTAGTAGTACTTGTATAGCGCACAAATCAACCCCAGCTGGGGTATCTCGGCGCTTGTACGAATACCGCTGTGGAACCCTTCCTGGCTTTCCCTGTGAGGTGTCCACTCCTGGGCACCCCCAAGGTGGAGGCCAGGCATCCCAGCGCTGTTGGGGCCGTTGTGGAGATTAAGCAAGCTATTGCCCAGAGTCACAGAGTGGGACCCACGATTGGAATAGGCACCGAGGCGAGAATTATCAGGTCCGCGGACATTGAGCCCAAGACCCGCCGAGGTGGGAATTGAACCCTGGTCCCGGGTCAGAACTCTGCATCAGGGTCTGACACTCCAACCATTGAGCCACACTTCTCCACTTCTTATCTCCCCAAGGAGGATCGACTGCTTACGCTGGATTCCAGGCGAGTGGTTTCTTACGCCATCGACTGTAGTAAACAGGACAGTGGGTGAGGAGATCTTTGTTGGCTTTGCCACAGACAAGGGAGTGGCCAAATGCACCATTTTGCTTTGGGTTGATCTGTCAATCAAGTTCTGCTAAACTTGGGTCAAGAAAGGCCCTCTGGAGGTCATCCATGCCTATAGGTTCTTGACCGCTTCCCTAGCTATCATCAAAAGTTGCTCCGCTGACTGAACTCTGGTAGGTGGTCATCAAGAATTTTCCAAACACTGCTACCTCCAAACCCAAGCAGGTAGTGAATGCAGCTTTACCAGGCCTGTGCTGCAGGACTTTCTTGGTTACTCAGCACTACTTACTGTCCACTCTTGAAGGGTAATGCCTTGGGGATCTGCCATAGTGTAGTAAAAGTTACTTACACTCACAATGATATTTCTAGGGGATATTTTTGATATTTGATATTTATGGGAATTTGTAAAGCGCGAACATTCGCTCCCATGGGAGCATCTTGGCGCTGAGCTTGCGAGCAGTAAGTAGATGACAAATGGAGTAGGTGAAACGATGGAACTAAATGGCTGCCAGTACGGAGGTATCTGATTGTTGGTACACCCAAGTCTTAAGGAGTTTTCTGAAAAGGCCCTCCTTTTCAATTTGTCTGAGGTTGGCTGGTAGGTTGTTCCATGCCTTGGCTGCCAAGACAGTGAAAGTTTTCCCACCTTTGGTTTTGTATTTAAATCTGGGAATCATGATGAGATTTGTCCCAGAGGATCTCAGACATCGCTGAGGATTGTAACGCATAAAGCGATTTGCAAGATAGTGGGGACCTGTGTTTTGCGTAGATTTGAAAACGGTGAGAAGCAATTTAAAAAGAATTCTTTTATGCAGTGGTAGCCAATGCAGAGCTCCTAATGCTGCTGAAGCTGATGACCTTCTGGGGAGTTGTAGGACCAGTCTCGCAGCTGCATGTTGTATACTCTGCAGCTTCTTAAGGGTGGACTTTTTCACTCCAGCCATTAATCCATTGCAGTAATCAAGTCGGGAAAGTATTAAAGCTACCGCGACTGATTTTCTAGCTGCAATGGGGAGGAAATCAAAGAATTTTTTCAGTGATTTAATGAGACCAAAACAGCGTCCAGCCGTAATCCTGATGTGGTCATCGAAAGAAAGGAGTGAATCGAATTGCACTCCTAAATTCCGTGCTGATGATACTGCACTGGGGGGGCCTCTGATCCCAAGGGCCACCAGTCTTTCGGACAGAAAGATAGATCTTTACCCAGCGGTATAATTTCTGTCTTAGCATTGTTGCATTTTAAATGGTTTTTATTCAACCATTGGAAAACATCAGAGAGGCAGTTTTTAAAACGAAGATCTGCATCCGGCCACTTTTTGTCGATGGTAACGACAAGTTGTGTGTCGTCGGCATAAGACGTGACAAGGATCCCATGAGATTCTATCACAGCGAGAAGGGGGGCCATATAGGTGTTGAAAAAAAGAGGGCTTAATATGGACCCCTGAGGCACTCCTGATGTAATGGATTTTTCGCTGGATAGATAGGGACCCAAGGACACAGTCTGGGACCTATTGGATAGAAAAGAAGTAACCCATGCCAAGGATATATAATCTTCCTGCCGATTCCTACCACCCTGCCTCCTCTTGGTTGAGTCAGAGCTGAATATATTTAGAGTAACATCTCAACTACGCAAACGTGTTTTGTGCGCTTATTGCTGCGGTTTTTGATGTCATCTCTTTTTCCCATGCCTCGCTGAGGTGTGGACAAGGTATGAGAAACTGGTGTCAGCCTGGTGCCCAATAAAACATGGGGGTGCAATGTCCAGGGGGTGGAGTTGCGTCTGGGACTGCATGGCACCATTACATATATTCACACTTAAGTACACCTGGTGTAGTGATACTCTAAGGGCCAGAGGCTAGTACACTGCCTAGGGATGTGCCCTATCAGAAATGATAAATGAGTGTGTGATGTGATGAAATGGTTTCCATGGAAGGAATCCTTTTGAACCCTTTAGCTGGGGGGTGTTTCCGCCCACTGTGCGGGGTGGAGGGGGCGGCGCGTGGCGCCGCTGTGCTGGTGACGAGCTCAGCTCCTCATGAGGCACAGCGGAGCTGCCCTCATGACTAGCTGAGCTCATCACGACCACACCTGTTTTGGAACGTTCAGCACAGCGGGGTAATTACCCCCGCGTGCGAATGTTCCAACGGCTGTGACGAGCTCAGCTCGTGATGAGGCACAGCGGAGCTGCCCTCATGACGAGCTGAGCTCATCACGACCACACCCGTTTTGGAACGTTCAGCACAGCGGGGTAATTACCCCCGCGTGCGAATGTTCCAACGGCTGTGACGAGCTCAGCTCGTGATGAGGCACAGCGGAGCTGCCCTCATGACGAGCTGAGCTCATCACGACCACACCCGTTTTGGAACGTTAGGCACAGCGGGGTAATTACCCCCGCGTGCGAACGTTACAACGGCTGTGACGAGCTCAGCTCGTCATGAGGACAGCTCAACCGTCCCTCATGACGAGCTGAGCTCGTCACTAGCACACAAGGGGTTAAGGACGAGAACCCTCGCTCACCCAAGGGTGCCACGCTTCATCAGTGGGTCCCCTCCTCACACCCGGCAGCGCTGGAGAGCCATTGCTCCATGAAGGATTATCTGGGCCAGTCTGACGCCTTGAGAATAGTCTACACGTGAGGTATCTGCAGCCACTATAAACATCACTATTGAAGTTACCAATTTCAGTTTTCGAATCCAAAATAGTACAAATGTGGCAGAGGCCTCCTTGTAGCTTTCCACATTAGAATGCCCCCTACAGAAGAGCATCTGCTTTCAACTGAGCTGGAGGATTTGATGAAGGTCACTCAAAAACCAAATTATAAACACTATTGGCCGAGCCAAGTCTAGCAGGGAGGTGCATGTTGCTGCATCTCTATGTGATTGTCACCATATTTGTGCCTGTGATCGAATGATACAATTTTTAGTGTCCAACATCACAGACCAGGGGAATGTCTCCTTCACGGTGGGTGTGGTCCCAGGCATTCTAAAACACTAAGGGGCTGATTCACAGAACTAACTTAACACAAAATACTAAACTTACTACTTTTGGTATTCACACAAGTTAGGCGTTTGTCTTAAGACAGACTTAAGACAGAATCCTGTCTTAAGTCTGTCTTAAGTCTGTCTTAAGTCTGTCTTAAGTCAAAATCCTAACTTCTGTGAATACCAAAAGTTGTAAGTTTAGGATTTTGTCTTAAGTTAGTTCTGTGAATCGGGCCCTAATATAATAGCCTCCTTTGGTAAGAAACTGAGAGCAAACCCACAGAGTTTGGCAACCAGCAGGCCAGCCTCGCATCTGTCATCTCCAAGCAAAATCTTTGGGAAGGAACTATTGGGAGAATTACAAAGTGATTGTGAGTGTGGAGCAACTGCAGCTTCTGATCAGGCCTATTCTGAAGCAGCCAGAGTTGAGAGACCGCACCGCAGTATGGTAGTCAGTCTGAAGGAAGTCGCTTTGTGAGTTGTATGCGGGCTAGTTTTGATAGATTTCCTACTGGGATCCTTGTGTATGAGTTATGGATGGTCTGATCAGATCTTTTTCTGATAGATACCTTCCTGAGATCCATGTATATAATGAAGAGATTCAGAAGGCAGAGATCCAGGATGGGCCACAGATCACCATTCTTCTTGGCGACCAAGAAGTGAAAGGAACACTGCTTTCCCTTCCCTCCAGGGCTGCTGCTGCTGCTATGCCCATCTTGTTCAGCAGAACAAGGCCCTCTGACTCCACAACTGAGGCAAGAGCCAGAAAGGACAGCCTGGCAAAGGGAGAACAGTCCAGGAGGAGGGACACACAGGGTAGTGTTGAGCCCTTGCAGATTAACTGGATGACCCAATTCTCCATCGTGATCAAATACCACATATTGGAAAAGTGTGAGAGACACCCCGCGTTGAAGATGGTGGTGTAAGTAGAGGGGGTCAGAGTTTTGAGGCAGCAGATAGGTAACTGGGTCTGCAGCAGATGGAATGGCGACACTGATACGCCACTGCCTTGAAAAAAGTAGTAAATTTGGGAGGCGTTTGAACTGGCTCGGGTCTAGAGGAGTCATACAGAAGGTGTGAAGTTGGGGTTTAGTTTCAAGGAGGAGACATGATGAGGCATGAACCAGCAGGCTCTGGGGGTTCAGGCAAAACTTTTGGGTCACTTGGATAAGGTCGGTGGCACTCAGGATCTTGTTGGCCTGTGTGCAGCGATGCCTGTGTGCTTGTTAGCCTGTGCGCGAAGATGCCTGCGTGCTTGCTGGCCTGTGTGCACGGGATGCCTGCGTGCGTGCTGGCCTGTGTGCACGGGATGCCGGCGTGCGTGCTGGCCTGTGTGCACGGGATGCCGGCGTGCTTGCTGGCCTGTGGGCACTGGATGCCGGCGTGCGTGCACAGGATGCCTGCGTGCTTGCTGGCCTGTGTGCACGGGATGCCTGCAGGCTTGCTGTCCTGCGTGCACGGGATGCCCACGTGCTTGCTGGCCTGCGTGCACGGGATGCCCACGTGCTTGCTGGCCTGCGTGCACGGGATGCCCTCATGCACGGGATGCCCGCGTGCTTGCTGGCTGGCCTGCGTGCACGGGATGCCCGCGTGCTTGCTGGCTGGCCTGTGTCCATGGGATGCCTGCGTGCTTGCTGGCCTGTGTACACTGGATGCCTGTGTGCACGGGATGCCTGCGTGCTTGCTGGCCTGTGTGCACGGGATGCCTGTACGCTTGCTGGCCTTTGTGCGCGGGATACCTGCGTGCGTGCACAGGATGCCTGCGTGCTTGCTGTCCTGAGTGCATGGGATGACTGCATGCTTGCTGGCCTGTGTGCACGGGATGCCTGCGTGCTTGCTGGCCTGTGTGCACGGGATGCCTGCGTGCTTGCTGGCCTGTGTGCACGGGATGCCTGCGTGCTTGCTGGCCTGTGCGCACGGGATGCCTGCGTGCTTGCTGGCCTGTGGGCACGGGATGCCTGCGTGCTTGCTGGCCTGTGCGCACGGGATGCCTGCGTGCTTGCTGGCCTGAGTGCACGGAATGCCTGCGTGCTTGCTGGCCGTGCGCACGGGATGCCTGCGTGCGTGCTGGCCTGTGTGCACGTGATGCCTGCGTGCTTTCTGGCCTGTGTGCACGTGATGCCTGCGTGCTTGCAGGCCTGTGTGCACGTGATGCCTGCGTGCTTGCAGGCCTGTGTGCACTGGATGCCTGCGTGCACGGGATGCCTGTGTGCTTGCTGGCCTGTGTGCACGGGATGCCTGCGTGCGTGCTGGCCTGTGTGCACGGGATGCCTGCGTGCTTGCTGGCCTGTGTGCACGGGATGCCTGCGTGCTTGCTGGCCTGTGTGCACGGGATGCCTGCGTGCTTGCCGGCCTGTGTGCACGGGATGCCCGCATGCTTGCTGACCTGTGTGCACGGAATGCCTGCGTGGTTGCTGGCCTGTGTGCACTGGATGCCTGCGTGCTTGCTGGCCTGTGTACACTGGATGCCTGTGTGCACGGGATGCCTGCGTGCTTGCTGGCCTGTGTGCACGGGATGCCTGTAAGCTTGCTAGCCTGTGTGCGCGGGATACGTGCGTGCACAGGATGCCTGCGTGCTTGCTGGCCTTTGTGCACTGGATGCCTGCATGCTTGCTTGCCTGTGTGCACGGGATCCCTGCGTGCTTCTCGCCTGTGTGCACGGGATCCCTGCTAACTTCTCGCCTGTGCGCACGGTATGCCAGCGTGCGTGCTGGCCTGTGTGCACGGGATGCCTGAGTGCTTGCTGGCCTGTGTGCACAGATACCTGCATGCTTCTGGCCTGTGTGCACTGGATGCCTGCTGGCCTGTGCGCACGGGATACCTGCGTGCTGGCCTGTGCGCACGGGATGCCCGCGCGCTTGCTGGCCTGCGCGCACGGGATGCCCGCGCGCTTGCTGGCCTGCGCGCACGGGATGCCCGCGCGCTTGCTGGCCTGCGCGCACGGGATGCCCGCGCGCTTGCTGGCCTGCGCGCACGGGATGCCCGCGCGCTTGCTGGCCTGCGCGCACGGGATGCCCGCGTGCTTGCTGGCCTGTGTGCACGGGATGCCTGCGTGCTTGCTGGCCTGTGTGCACGGGATGCCTGTGTGCTTGCTGGCCTGTGTGCATGGGATGCCTGTGTGCACGGGATGCCTGCGTGCTTGCTGGTCTGTGTGCACGGGATGCCTGCGTGCTTGCTGGCCTGTGTGCACGGGATGCCTGCGTGCTTGCTGGCCTGTGTGCACGGGATGCCTGCGTGCTTGCTGGCCTGTGTGCACGGGATGCCGGCGTGCTTGCTGGCCTGTGTGCACGGGATGCCGGCGTGCTTGCTGGCCTCTGTGCACGGGATGCCTGCGTGCTTGCTGGCCTGTGTACACTGGATGCCTGTGTGCACGGGACGCCTCGTGCTTGCTGGCCTGTGCGCACGGGATGCCTGCGTGCGCGCTGGCCTGTGTGCACGGGATGCCTGCGTGCTTGCTGGCCGTGCGCACTGGATGCCTGCGTGCTTGCTGGCCAGCGTGCACAGGATGCCTGTGTGCTTGCTGGCCTGCGTGCACGGGATGCCTGCGTGCACGGGATGCCTGCGTGCACGGGATGCCCGCGTGCTTGCTGGCCTGTGTGCACGGGATGCCCGCGTGCTTGCTGGCCTGTGTGCACGGGATGCCCGCGTGCTTGCTGGCCTGTGTGCACGGGATGCCTGCGTGCTTGCTGGCCTGTGTGCACGGGATGCCTGTGTGCACGGGATGCCCGCGTGCTTGCTGACCTGTGTGCACGGAATGCCTGCGTGGTTGCTAGCCTGTGTGCACTGGATGCCTGCGTGCTTGCTGGCCTGTGTGCACGGGATGCCTGTAAGCTTGCTGGCCTGTGTGCGCGGGATACCTGAGTGCGTGCACAGGATGCCTGCGTGCTTGCAGGCCTGTGCGCACGGGATGCCTGCGTGCTTCTCGCCTGTGCGCACGGGATGCCTGCGTGCTTGCTGGACTGTGTGCACAGATACCTGCATGCTTCTGGCCTGTGTGCACTGGATGCCTGCTGGCCTGTGTGCACGGGATGCCTGTGTGCTCGCTGGCCTGTGTGCACGGGATGCCTGCGTGCTTGCCGGCCTGTGTGCACGGGATGCCTGCGTGCTTGCCGGCCTGTGCGCATGGGATGTCTGCGTGCGTGCTGGCCTGTGTGCACGGGATGCTTGAGTGCTTGCTGGCCTGTGTGCACAGGATGCCTGTGTGCTTGCTGGCCTGTGTGCACAGGATGCCTGTGTGCTTGCTGGCCTGTGTGCACAGGATGCGTGCGTGCTGGCCTGTGTGCACAGGATGCCTGCGTGCGTGCTGGCCTGTGTGCACAGGATGCCTGTGTGCACGGGATGCCTGTGTGCTTGCTGGCCTGTGTGCACTGGATGCCTGCGTGCTTGCTGGCCTGTGTGCACTGGATGCCTGTGTGCTTGCTGGCCTGTGTGCACTGGATGCCTGCGTGCGTGCTGGTCTGTGTGCAACGATGCCTGTGTGCACGGGATGCCTGCGTGCTGGCCGGTGTGCACGGGATGCCTGTGTGCTGGCTTGTGTGCACAGAATGCCTGCGTGCTTGCTGGCCTGTGTGCACGGGATGCCTGCGTGCTTGCTGGCCGTGCGCACGGGATGCCTGCGTGCTTGCTGGCCGTGCGCACAGGATGCCTGCGTGCTTGCTGGCCGTGCGCACGGGATGCCTGTGTGCTTGCTGGCCTGTGTGCACTGGATGACTGCGTGCGTGCTGGCCTGTGTGCACGGGATGCCTGCGTGCTTGCTGGCCTGTGTGCACGGGATGCCTGCGTGCTTGCTGGCCTGTGTGCACGGGATGCCTGCGTGCTTGCTGGCCTGTGTGCACGGGATGCCTGCGTGCTTGCTGGCCTGTGTGCACGGGATGCCTGCGTGCTTGCTGGCCTGTGCGCACGGGATGCCTGCGTGCTTGCTGGCCTGTGCGCACGGGATGCCTGCGTGCACGGGTTGCCTGTGCGCACGGGATGCCTGCGTGCACGGGTTGCCTGTGTGCACGGGATGCCTGTGTGCACAGGATGCCTGCGTGCTTGCTGGCCTGTGTGCACGGGATGCCGGCGTGCTTGCTGGCCTGTGTGCACGGGATGCCGGCGTGTTGCTGGCCTGTGTGCACGGGTTGCCTGTGTGCACGGGATGCCTGTGTGCACTGGATGCTTGCGTGCACTGGATGTCTGCGTGCGTGCTGGCCTGTGTGCACGGGATGCCTGCGTGCTGGCCTGTGTGCACGGGATGCCTGCGTGCGTGCTGGCCTGTGTGCACGGGATGCCTGTGTGCACGGGATGCCTGCGTGCTTGCTGGCCTGTGTGCACGGGATGCCTGTGTGCACGGGACGCCTGCGTGCTTGCTGGCCTGTGTGCACGGGATGCCTGTGTGCACGGGATGCCTGCGTGCTTGCTGGCCTGTGTGCACGGTATGCCTGTGTGCACGGGATGCCTGCGTGCTTGCTGGCCTGTTTGCACGGGATGCCTGCGTGCTTGCTGGCCTGTGTGCACAGGATGCCTGTGTGCTTGCTGGCCTGTGTGCACAGGATGCCTGTGTGCTTGCTGGCTTGTGTGCACGGGACGCCTGCGTGCGTGCTGGCCTGTGTGCACGGGCTGGCCTGTGTGCACGGGATGCCTGCGTGCTGGCTGGCCTGTGTGCACGGGATGCCTGCGTGCTTGCTGGCCTGTTTGCACGGGATGCCTGCGTGCTTGCTGGCCTGTGTGCACAGGATGCCTGTGTGCTTGCTGGCCTGTGTGCACAGGATGCCTGTGTGCTTGCTGGCTTGTGTGCACGGGACGCCTGCGTGCTTGCTGGCCTGTGTGCACGGGACGCCTGCGTGCTTGCTGGCCTGTGTGCACGGGATGCCTGTGTGCACGGGATGCCTGCGTGCTTGCTGGCCTGTGTGCACGGTATGCCTGTGTGCACGGGATGCCTGCGTGCTTGCTGGCCTGTGTGCACGGGATGCCTGCATGCTTGCTTGCCTGTGTGCACGGGATGCCTGTGTGCACGGGATGCCTGCGTGCATGGGATGCCTGTGTGCTTGCTGGCCTGTGTGCACGGGATGCCTGTGTGCACGGGATGCCTGTCTGCATGCTGCCCTGTGTGCACGGGATGCCTGTGTGCACGGGATGCCTGCATGCAAGGGATGCCTGTGTGCACCGGATGCCTGGGTGCACGGGATGCCTGGGTGCATGGGATGCCTGGGTGCACGGGATGCCTGCGTGCACGGGATGCCTGTGTGCTTGCTGGCCTGTGTGCACGGGATGCCTGTGTGCACGGGATGCCTGCGTGCGTGCCTGTGTGCACGGGATGCCTGTGTGCACGGGATGCCTGTGTGCTTGCTGGCCTGTGTGCACGGGATGCCTGCGTGCTTGCTGGCCTGTGTGCACTGGATGCCTGCGTGCTTGCTGGCCTGTGTGCACGGGATGCCTGCGTGCTTGCTGGCCTGTGTGCACGGGATGCCTGCGTGCTTGCTGGCCTGTGTGCACGGGATGCCTGCGTGCTTGCTGGCCTGTGTGCACGGGATGCCGGCGTGCTTGCTGGCCTGTGTGCACGGGATGCCTGTGTGCACTGGATGCTTGCGTGCGTGCTGGCCTATGTGCACGGGATGCCTGCGGGCGTGCTGGCCTGTGTGCACGGGATGCCTGCGTGCGTGCTGGCCTGTGTGCACGGGATGCCTGCGTGCTTGCTGACCTGTGTGCACAGGATGCCTGCGTGCGTGCTGGCCTGTGTGCACAGGATGCCTGTGTGCACGGGATGCCTGCGTGCTTTCTGGCCCGTGTGCACGGGATGCCTGCGTGCGTGCTGGCCTGTGTGCACGGGATGCCTGCGTGCTGGCCTGTGTACATGGGATGCCTGCGTGCTTGCTGGCCTGTGTGCACTGGATGCCTGCGTGCTTGCTGGCCTGTGTGCACGGGATGCCTGCGTGCGTGCTGGCTGGCCTGTGTGCACGGGATGCCTGCGTGCTTGCTGGCTGGCCTGTGTGCACGGGATGCCTGTGTGCACCGGATGCCTGCGTGCTTGCTGGCCTGTGTGCACTGGATGCCTGCGTGCTTGCAGGCCTGTGTGCACTGGATGCCTGCCTGCTTGCAGGCCTGTGTGCACTGGATGCCTGCCTGCTTGCAGGCCTGTGTGCACTGGATGCCTGCGTGCTTGCTGGCCTGTGTGCACTGGATGCCTGCGTGCTTGCTGGCCTGTGTGCACTGGATGCCTGCGTGCTTGCTGGCCTGTGTGCACAGGATGCCTGCGTGCTTGCTGGCCTGTGTGCACAGGATGCCTGCGTGCTTGCTGGCCTGTGTGCACTGGATGCCTGCGTGCTTGCTGGCCTGTGTGCACTGGATGCCTGCGTGCTTGCAGGCCTGTGTGCACTGGATGCCTGCGTGCTTGCTGGCCTGTGTTCACTGGATGCCTGCGTGCTTGCTGGCGTGTGTGCACGGGATGCCTGTGTGCACGTGATGCCTGCGTGCTTGCTGGTCTGTGTGCACGGGATGCCTGCGTGCTTGCTGGCCTGTGTGCACTGGATGCCTGCGTGCTTGCTGGCCTGTGTGCACGGGATGCCTGCGTGCTTGCTGGCCTGTGTGCACTGGATGCCTGCGTGCTTGCTGGCCTGTGTGCACTGGATGCCTGCGTGCTAGCTGGCCTGTGTGCACTGGATGCCTGCGTGCTTGCTGGCCTGTGTGCACTGGATGCCTGCGTGCTTGCTGGCGTGTGTGCACGGGATGCCTGTGTGCACGGGATGCCTGCGTGCTTGCTGGTCTGTGTGCACGGGATGCCTGCGTGCTTGCTGGCCTGTGTGCACGGGATGCCTGCGTGCTTGCTGGCCTGTGTGCACGGGATGCCTGCGTGCTTGCTGGCCTGTGTGCACTGGATGCCTGCGTGCTTGCTGGCCTGTGTGAACTGGATGCCTGTGTGCTTGCTGGCCTGTGTGCACTGGATGCCTGCGTGCTTGCTGGCGTGTGTGCACGGGATGCCTGTGTGCACGGGATGCCTGCGTGCTTGCTGGTCTGTGTGCACGGGATGCCTGCGTGCTTGCTGGCCTGTGTGCACGGGATGCCGGCGTGCATGCTGGCCTGTGTGCACGGGAGGCCTGCGTGCTTGCTGGCCTGTGTGCACTGGATGCCTGCGTGCTTGCTGGCCTGTGTGCACTGGATGCCTGCGTGCTTGCAGGCCTGTGTGCACTGGATGCCTGCGTGCTTGCTGGCCTGTGTTCACTGGATGCCTGCGTGCTTGCTGGCGTGTGTGCAGGGGATGCCTGTGTGCACGTGATGCCTGCGTGCTTGCTGCTCTGTGTGCACGGGATGCCTGCGTGTTTGCTGGCCTGTGTGCACGGGATGCCTGCGTGTTTGCTGGCCTGTGTGCACGGGATGCCTGCGTGCTTGCTGGCCTGTGTGCACGGGATGCCTGCGTGCTTGCTGGCCTGTGTGCACTGGATGCCTGCGTGCTTGCTGGCCTGTGTGCACTGGATGCCTGCGTGCTTGCTGGCCTGTGTGCACTGGATGCCTGCGTGCTTGCTGGCCTGTGTGCACGGGATGCCTGTGTGCACGGGATGCCTGCGTGCTTGCTGGTCTGTGTGCACGGGATGCCTGCGTGCTTGCTGACCTGTGTGCACGGGATGCCTGCGTGCTTGCTGGCCTGTGTGCACGGGATGCCTGCGTGCTTGCTGGCCTGTGTGCACGGGATGCCTGCGTGCTTGCTGGCCTGTGTGCACGGGATGCCTGCGTGCTTGCTGGCCTGTGTGCACTGGATGCCTGCGTGCTTGCTGGCGTGTGTGCACGGGATGCCTGTGTGCACGGGATGCCTGCGTGCTTGCTGGTCTGTGTGCACGGGATGCCTGCGTGCTTGCTGGCCTGTGTGCACGGGATGCCTGCGTGCTTGCTGACCTGTGTGCACGGGATGCCTGCGTGCTTGCTGGCCTGTGTGCTTGCTGGCCTGTGTGCACGGGATGCCTGCGTGCTTGCTGGCCTGCGTCCTTGGGCTTGTCTGATATACTTCTTGTCCGTGCGCAGGCTCAGTGTGTCCATGTGTCTGTCCTCTGGAGCTGGTGTGGGGGGTCTGACACTCAGGGAGGGGTCCCACAGCCAGCCCCTGTTGCCCACGGTCCTGCCAGGCTCCACAAAGACCCCTTGTGTGCCAGCGGCCCTGCCTCGCACACAGGGCCGCTTGTGCCCAGGTACAGACTCCACCTGAAGGCAGAGTGCACAGGCCTGGCATGGGGGCCTCGACTCAAAGGGGGCCTGTGTGGGGACTCCCGGGGGAGGGCAGGCCGAGGGAAGGGAGGGGGTGAGGAGGGCAGGCAGTGGAGAGAGCAGGAGGGTGAGGGAAGGCCGTGGAGAGAGCAGGAGGGTGAGGGCAGGCCGTGGAGAGAGCAGGAGGGTGAGGGAAGTGTGTGGAGAGAGCAGGAGGGTGAGGGAAGGCCGTGGAGAAAGCAGGAGGGTGAGGGAAGTGTGTGGAGAGAGCAGGAGGGTGAGGGAAGGCCGTGGAGAGAGCAGGAGGGTGAGGGAAGGCTGTGGAGAGAGCAGGAGGGCGAGGAAAGGCTGTGGAGAGAGCAGGAGGGCGAGGGAAGTGTGTGGAGAGAGCAGGAGGGCGAGGGAAGTGTGTGGAGAGAGCAGGAGGGTGAGGGAAGGCCGTGGAGAGAGCAGGAGGGTGAGGGAAGGCCGTGGAGAGAGTATGAGGGTGAGGGAAGGCCGTGGAGAGAGCAGGAGGGTGAGGGAAGGCCGTGGAGAGAGCAGGAGGGTGAGGGAAGGCCGTGGAGAGAGCAGGAGGGTGAGGGCAGGAGGGTGAGGGAAGGCCGTGGAGAGAGCAGGAGGGTGAGTGAAAGCCGTGGAGAGAGTAGGGGAGTGAAGGAAAGCTCTGAAGAGAGCAGGAGGGTGAGGGAAGGTCGCGGAGAGAGCAGGAGGGTGAGAGAAGGCCGTGGAGAGAGCAGGAGGGTGAGGGAAGGCCGTGGAGAGAGCAGGAGGGTCAGGGAAGGCTGTGGAGAGAGCAGGAGGGTGAAGGAAGGCTGTGGAGAGAGCAGGAGGGCGAGGGAAGGCTGTGGAGAGAGCAGGAGGGCGAGGGAAGGCTGTGGAGAGAGCAGGAGGGCGAGGGAAGGCTGTGGAGAGAGCAGGAGGGCGAGCTGTGGAGAGAGCAGGAGGACGAGGGAAGGCTGTGGAGAGAGCAGGGGAGTGAGGGAAGGCCTTGGAGAGAGCAGGAGGGCGAGAGAAGGCCGTAGAGAGAGCAGGAGGGTGAGGGAACACTGTGGAGAGAGGAGGAGGGGGAGGGAAGGCCGTGGAGAGAGCAGGAGGGTGAGGGAACACTGGAGAGAGGAGGAGGGTGAGGGAAGGCCGTGGAGAGAGCAGGAGGGTGAGGGAAGGCCGTGGAGAGAGCAGGAGGGTGAGGGAAGGCCGTGGAGAGAGTAAGAGGGTGAGGGAAGGCTGTGGAGAGAGCAAGAGGGTGAGGAAAGGCCGTGGAAAGAGCAGGGGAGTGAAGGAAGGCCGTGGAGAAAGCAGGGGAGTGAAGGAAGGCAGTGGAGAGAGCAGGAGGGTGGGCAGTGTGAACCGTGAGCTGGATAGATGCTCTCTTGTGAGGAGTGTGAACAGTGAGCTGGATAGATGCTCTTGTGAGGAGTGTGAACCGTGAGCTGGATAGATGCTCTCTTGTGAGGAGTGTGAACCGTGAGCTGGATAGATGCGCTCTTGTGAGGAGTGTGAACCTTGAGATGGATAGATGCTCTCTTGTGAGGAGTGTGAACCGTGAGCTGGATAGATGCTCTCTTGTGAGTGTGAACCG
Organism: Lissotriton helveticus; assembly: GCF_964261635.1. Lineage (NCBI taxonomy): Eukaryota > Metazoa > Chordata > Amphibia > Caudata > Salamandridae > Lissotriton > Lissotriton helveticus. The sequence goes on along the minus strand of NC_136067.1, from coordinate 31,614,105 downwards.
TGAGCTGGATAGATGCTCTCTTGTGAAGAGTGTGAACCGTGAGCTGGATCGATGCTCTCGTGTGAGGAGTGTGAAGCGTCAGCTGGATAGATGCTCTCTTGTGAGGAGTGTGAACCGTGAGCTGGATAGATGCTCTCTTGTGAGGAGAGAGCAACGTGAGCAGGATTGAAGCTCTCTTGTGAGGAGAGTGAACCGTGAGCAGGATTGATGCTTTCGTGTGAGGAGTGTGAACTGTGAGCAGGATTGATGCTCTCGTGTGAGGAGTGTGAACCGTGAGCTGGATTGATGCTTTCGTGTGAGGAGTGTGAACTGTGAGCAGGATTGATGCTCTCATGTGAGGAGTGTGAACCGTGAGCTGGATAGATGCTCTCTTGTGAGGAGTGTGAACCGAGAGCAGGATTGATGCTCTCTTGTGAGGAGTGTGAACCGTGAGCAGGATTGATGCTCTCTTGTGAGGAGTGTGAACCGTGAGCAGGATTGATGCTCTTGTGTGAGGAGTGTGAACTGTGAGCAGCATTGATGCTCTCGTGTGAGGAGTGTGAACCGTGAGCTGGATAGATGCTCTCTTGTGAGCAGTGTGAACCGTGAGCAGGATAGATGCTCTTGTGAGGAGAGTGAACCGTGAGCTGGATAGATGCTCTCTTGTGAGGAGTGTGAACCGTGAGCTGGATAGATGCTCTCTTGTGAGCAGTGTGAACCGTGAGCAGGATAGATGCTCTTGTGAGGAGAGTGAACCGTGAGCAGGATTGATGCTCTCGTGTGAGGAGAGTGAACCGTGAGCTGGATAGATGCTCTCTTGTGAGGAGTGTGAACCGTGAGCAGGATTGATGCTCTCGTGTGAGGAGTGTGAACCGTGAGCAGGATTGATGCTCTTGCTTGAGGAGTGTGGACCGTGAGCAGGATTGATGCTCTCTTGTGAGTGTGGACCGTGAGCAGGATTGATGCTCTCTTGTGAGGAGTGTGAACCGTGAGCAGGATTGATGCTCTCTTGTAAGGAGGGTGAACCGTGAGCTTGATAGATGCTCTCGTGTGAGGGGTGCGAACCGTGAGCAGGATTGATGCTCTCTCGTGAGGAGTGTGAACCGTGAGCTGGATAGATGCTCTCATGAGGAGTGTGAACCGTGAGCTAGATAGATGCTCTCTTGTGAGGAGTGTGAACCGTGAGCTGGATAGATGCTCTCTTGTGAGGAGTGTGAACCATGAGCAGGATTGATGCTCTCGTGTGAGGAGTGTGAACCGTGAGCAGGATTGATGCTCCCTTGTGAGGAGAGTGAACCGTGAGCAGGATTGATGCTCTTGTGTGAGGAGTGTGAACCGTGAGCAGGATAGATGCTCTTGTGAGGAGAGTGAACCGTGAGCTGAATAGATGCTCTGTGAGGAGTGTGAAGTGTGAGCTGGATAGATGCTCTTGTGTGAGGAGTGTGAAGTGTGAGCAGGATTGATGCTCTCGAGAGGAGTGTGAACCGTGAGCTGGACAGATGCTCTCTTGTGAGGAGAGTGAACCGTGAGCAGGATTGATGCTCTCGTGTGAGGAGTGTGAACCGTGAGCAGGATTGATGCTCTCGTGTGAGGAGTGTGAACCGTGAGCAGGATTGATGCTCTCTTGTGAGGAGAGTGAACCGTGAGCAGGATTGATGCTCTAGTGTGAGTGTGAACCGTGAGCTGGATAGATGCTCTCTTGTGAGGAGTGTGAACCGTGAGCTGGATAGATGCTCTCTTGTGAGGAGTGTGAACCGTGAGCTGGATAGATGCTCTCTTGTGAGGAGAGTGAACCGTGAGCAGGATTGATGCTCTCTTATGAGGAGAGTGAGCCGTGAGCAGGATTGATGCTCTTGTGTGAGGAGTGTGAACTGTGAGTAGGATTGATGCTCTGGTGTGAGGAGTGTGAACCGTGAGCTGGATAGATGCTCTCTTGTGAGCAGTGTGACCCGTGAGCAGGATAGATGCTCTTGTGAGGAGAGTGAATCGTGAGCTGGATAGATGCTCTCTTGTGAGGAGTGTGAACCGTGAGCAGGATTGATGCTCTCTTGTGAGGAGTGTGAACCGTGAGCAGGATTGATGCTCTCGTGTGAGGAGTGTGAACCGTGAGCAGGATTGATGCTCTCGTGTGAGGAGTGTGAACCGTGAGCAGGATTGATGCTCTCGTGTGAGGAGTGTGAACCGTGAGCTGGATAGATGCTCTCTGGTGAGGAGGGTGAACCGTGAGTTAGATAGATGCTCTCTTCTGAGTGTGAACCGTGAGCTGGATAGATGCTCTCTTGTGAGGAGTGTGAACCATGAGCTGGATAGATGCTCTCTTGTGAGGAGTGTGAACCGTGAGTAGGATTGATGCTCTCGTGTGAGGAGTGTGAACCGTGAGCAGGATTGATGCTCTCGTGTGAGGAGTGTGAACCGTGAGCAGGATTGATGCTCTCGTGTGAGGAGAGTGAACCGTGAGCTGGATAGATGCTCTCGTGTGAGGAGAGTGAACCGTGAGCAGGATTGATGCTCTTGTGTGAGGAATGTGAACCGTGAGCTGGATAGATGCTCTCTTGTGAGGAGAGTGAACCGTGAGCAGGATTGATGCTCTCTTGTGAGGAGTGTGAACTGTGAGCTGGATAGATGCTCTGTGAGGAGTGTGAACCGTGAGCTGGATAGATGCTGTCTTGTGAGGAGAGTGAACCGTGAGCTGGATAGATGCTCCCTTGTGAGGAGTGTGAACCGTGAGCAGGATTGATGCTCTCTTGTGAGGAGTGTGAACCGTGAGCAGGATTGATGCTCTCGTGTGAGGAGTGTGAACCGTGAGCAGGATTGATGCTCTCGTGTGAGGAGTGTGAACCGTGAGCAGGATTGATGCTCTCTTGTGAGGAGTGTGAACCGTGAGCAGGATTGATGCTCTCGTGTGAGGAGTGTGAACCGTGAGCAGGATTGATGCTCTCGTGTGAGGAGTGTGAACTGTGAGCAGGATTGATGCTCTCTGGTGAGGAGTGTGAACCGTGAGCTGGATAGATGCTCTCATGAGGAGTGTGAACCGTGAGCTGGATAGATGCTCTCTTGTGAGGAGTGTGAACCGTGAGCTGCATAGATGCTGTCTTGTGAGGAGTGTGAACCGTGAGCAGGATTGATGCTCTCTTGTGAGGAGTGTGAACCGTGAGCAGGATTGATGCTCTCGTGTGAGGAGTGTGAACCGTGAGCAGGATTGATGCTCTCTTGTGAGGAGTGTGAACCGTGAGCAGGATTGATGCTCTCTTGTGAGGAGTGTGAACCGTGAGCAGGATTGATGCTCTCTTGTGAGGAGTGTGAACCGTGAGCAGGATTGATGCTCTCTTGTGAGGAGGGTGAACTGTGAGCTGGATAAATGCTCTTGTGTGAGGAGTGTGAACCGTGAGCAGGATTGATGCTCTCGTGTGAGGAGTGTGAACCGTGAGCAGGATTTATGCTCTCTCGTGAGGAGTGTGAACCGTGAGCTGGATCGATGCTCTCATGAGGAGTGTGAACCGTGAGCTGGATAGATGCTCTCTTGTGAGGAGTGTGAACCGTGAGCTGGATAGATGCTCTCTTGTGAGGAGTGTGAACCGTGAGCAGGATTGATGCTCTCGTGTGAGGAGTGTGAACCGTGAGCAGGATTGATGCTCCCTTGTGAGGAGAGTGAACCGTGAGCAGGATTGATGCTCTCGAGTGAGGAGTGTGAACCGTGAGCAGGATAGATGCTCTTGTGAGGAGAGTGAACCGTGAGCTGGATAGATGCTCTGTGAGGAGTGTGAAGTGTGAGCTGGATAGTTGCTCTCGTGAGGAGTGTGAACCATGAGCTGGATAGATGCTCTCTTGTGAGGAGTGTGAACCGTGCGCAGGATTGATGCTCTCGTGTGAGGAGTGTGAACCGTGAGCAGGATTGATGCTCTCTTGTGAGGAGTGTGAACCGTGAGCAGGATTGATGCTCTCTTGTGAGGAGTGTGAACCGTGAGCAGGATTGGTGCTCTCGTGTGAGGAGTGTGAACCGTGAGCTGGATAGATGCTCTCTTGTGAGGAGAGTGAACCGTGAGCAGGATTGATGCTCTCTTGTGAGGAGAGAGCACCGTGAGCAGGATTGATGCTCTCGTGTGAGGAGTGTGAACTGTGAGCAGGATTGATGGTCTCGTGTGAGGAGTATGAACCGTGAGCTGGATAGATGCTCTCTTGTGAGCAGTGTGAACCGTGAGCAGGATAGATGCTCTTGTGAGGAGAGTGAACCGTGAGCTGGGTAGATGCTCTCTTGTGAGGAGTGTGAACCGTGAGCAGGATTGATGCTCTCTTGTGAGGAGTGTGAACTGTGAGCAGGATTGATGCTCTCGTGTGAGGAGTGTGAACCGTGAGCAGGATTGATGCTCTCGTGTGAGGAGTGTGAACCGTGAGCAGGATTGATGCTCTCTTGTGAGGAGTGTGAACCATGAGCAGGATTGATGCTCTCGTGTGGAGGAGTGTGAACCGTGAGCAGGATTGATGCTCTCTTGTGAGGAGTGTGAACCGTGAGCAGGATAGATGCTCTCGTGTGAGGAGAGTGAACCGTGAGCTGGATAGATTCTCTCGTGTGAGGAGTGTGAACCGTGAGCAGGATTGATGCTCTCTCGTGAGGAGTGTGAACCGTGAGCTGGATAGATGCTCTCTTGTGAGGAGTGTGAACCGTGAGCTGGATAGATGCTCTCTTGTGAGGAGTGTGAACCGTGAGCAGGATTGATGCTCTCTTCTGAGGAGGGTGAACCGTGAGCTGGATAGATGCTCTCGTGTGAGGAGTGTGAACCGTGAGCTGGATAGATGCTCTCTTGTGAGGAGGGTGAACCGTGAGCTGGATAGATGCTCTCTTGTGAGAAGTGTGAACCATGAGCTGGATAGATGCTCTCTTGTGAGGAGTGTGAACCGTGAGCAGGATTGATGCTCTCGTGTGAGGAGTGTGAACAGTGAGCAGGATTGATGCTCTCGTGTGAGGAGTGTGAACCGTGAGCAGGATTGATGCTCTCGTGTGAGGAGTGTGAACCGTGAGCAGGATTGATGCTCTCTTGTGAGGAGTGTGAACCGTGAGCTGGATAGATGCTCTCGTGTGAGGAGAGTGAACCGTGAGCAGGATTGATGCTCTCGTGTGAGGAGTGTGAACTGTAAGCAGGATTGATGCTCTCGTGTGAGGAGTGTGAACCGTGAGCAGGATTGATGCTCTCTTGTGAGGAGTGTGAACCGTGAGTAGGATTGATGCTCTCGTGTGAGGAGTGTGAACCGTGAGCAGGATTTATGCTCGCTCGTGAGGAGTGTGAACCGTGAGCTGGATAGATACTCTCATGAGGAGTGTGAACCGTGAGCTGGATAGATGCTCTCTTGTGAGGAGTGTGAACCGTGAGCTGGATAGATGCTGTCTTGTGAGGAGTGTGAACCGTGAGCAGGATTGATGCTCTCTTGTGAGGAGTGTGAACCGTGAGCAGGATTGATGCTCTTGTGTGAGGAGTGTGAACCGTGAGCAGGATTGATGCTCTTGTGTGAGGAGTGTGAACCGTGAGCAGGATTGATGCTCTCTTGTGAGGAGTGAGAACCGTGAGCAGGATTGATGCTCTTGTGTGAGGAGTGTGAACCGTGAGCAGGATTGATGCTCTCTTGTGAGGAGTGTGAACCGTAAGCAGGATAGATGCTCTCTTGTGAGGAGGGTGAACCGTGAGCAGGATAGATGCTCTCTTGTGAGGAGGGTGAACCGTGAGCTGGATAGATGCTCTCGTATGAGGAGTGTGAACCGTGAGCAGGATTGATGCTCTCGTGTGAGGAGTGTGAACCGTGAGCAGGATTTATGCTCTCTCGTGAGGAGTGTGAACCGTGAGCTGGATAGATGCTCTCATGAGGAGTGTGAACCGTGAGCTGGATAGATGCTCTCTTGTGAGGAGTGTGAACCGTGAGCTGGATAGATGCTCTCTTGTGAGGAGTGTGAACCGTGAGCAGGATTGATGCTCTTGTTGGAGGAGTGTGAACCGTGAGCAGGATTGATGCTCCCTTGTGAGGAGAGTGAACCGTGAGCAGGATTGATGCTCTCGTGTGAGGAGTGTGAACCGTGAGCAGGATTGATGCTCTTGTGAGGAGAGTGAACCGTGAGCTGGATAGATGCTCTGTGAGGAGTGTGAACTGTGAGCAGGATTGATGGTCTCGTGTGCGGAGTATGACCCGTGAGCTGGATAGATGCTCTCTTGTGGGCAGTGTGAACCGTGAGCAGGATAGATGCTCTTGTGAGGAGAGTGAACCGTGAGCTGGGTAGATGCTCTCTTGTGAGGAGTGTGAACCGTGAGCAGGATTGATGCTCTCTTGTGAGGAGTGTGAACTGTGAGCAGGATTGATGCTCTCGTGTGAGGAGTGTGAACCGTGAGCAGGATTGATGCTCTCGTGTGAGGAGTGTGAACCGTGAGCAGGATTGATGCTCTCGTGTGAGGAGTGTGAACCGTGAGCAGGATTGATGCTCTCGTGTGGAGGAGTGTGAACCGTGAGCAGGATTGATGCTCTCGTGTGGAGGAGTGTGAACCGTGAGCAGGATAGATGCTCTCGTGTGAGGAGAGTGAACCGTGAGCTGGATAGATTCTCTCGTGTGAGGAGTGTGAACCGTGAGCAGGATTGATGCTCTCTCGTGAGGAGTGTGAACAGTGAGCTGGATAGATGCTCTCTTGTGAGGAGTGTGAACCGTGAGCTGGATAGATGCTCTCTTGTGAGGAGTGTGAACCGTGAGCAGGATTGATGCTCTCTTCTGAGGAGGGTAAACCGTGAGCTGGATAGATGCTCTCGTGTGAGGAGTGTGAACCGTGAGCTGGATAGATGCTCTCTTGTGAGGAGGGTGAACCGTGAGCTAGATAGATGCTCTCTTGTGAGGAGGGTGAACCGTGAGCTGGATAGATGCTCTCTTGTGAGAAGTGTGAACCATGAGCTGGATAGATGCTCTCTTGTGAGGAGTGTGAACAGTGAGCAGGATTGATGCTCTCGTGTGAGGAGTGTGAACCGTGAGCAGGATTGATGCTCTCGTGTGAGGAGTGTGAACCGTGAGCAGGATTGATGCTCTTGTGAGGAGTGTGAACCGTGAGCAGGATTGATGCTCTCTTGTGAGGAGTGTGAACCGTGAGCTGGATAGATGCTCTCTTGTGAGTGTGAACCGTGAGCAGGATTGATGCTCTCGTGTGAGGAGTGTGAACCGTGAGCAGGATTGATGCTCTCTTGTGAGGAGTGTGAACCGTGAGTAGGATTGATGCTCTCGTGTGAGGAGTGTGAACCGTGAGCAGGATTTATGCTCGCTCGTGAGGAGTGTGAACCGTGAGCTGGATAGATGCTCTCATGAGGAGTGTGAACCGTGAGCTGGATAGATGCTCTCTTGTGAGGAGTGTGAACCGTGAGCTGGATAGATGCTGTCTTGTGAGGAGTGTGAACCGTGAGTAGGATTGATGCTCTCTTGTGAGGAGTGTGAACCGTGAGCAGAATTGATGCTTTCGTGTGAGGAGTGTGAACCGTGAGCAGGATTGATGCTCTTGTGTGAGGAGTGTGAACCGTGAGTAGGATTGATGCTCTCTTGTGAGGAGTGAGAACCGTGAGCAGGATTGATGCTCTCGTGTGAGGAGTGTGAACCGTGAGCAGGATTGATGCTCTCTTGTGAGGAGTGTGAACCGTGAGCAGGATAGATGCTCTCTTGTGAGGAGGGTGAACCGTGAGCAGGATAGATGCTCTCTTGTGAGGAGGGTGAACCGTGAGCAGGATTGATGCTCTCGTGTGAGGAGTGTGAACCGTGAGCAGGCTTTATGCTCTCTCGTGAGGAGTGTGAACCGTGAGCTGGATAGATGCTCTCATGAGGAGTGTGAACCGTGAGCTGGATAGATGCTCTCATGTGAGGAGTGTGAACCGTGAGCAGGATTGATGCTCTCGTGTGAGGAGTGTGAACTGTGAGCAGGATTGATGCTCTCGTGTGAGGAGTGTGAACCGTGAGCTGGATAGATGCTCTCTTGTGAGCAGGATAGAGGTTTTTGTGAGGAGAGTGAACCGTGAGCTGGATAGATGCTTTCTTGTGAGGAGTGTGAACCGTGAGCAGGATTGATGCTCTCTTGTGAGGAGTGTGAACCATGAGCAGGATTGATGCTCTCGTGTGAGGAGTGTGAACCGTGAGCAGGATTGATGCTCTCTTGTGAGGAGTGTGAACCGTGAGCAGGATTGATGCTCTCATGTGAGGAGTGTGAACCGTGAGCAGGATTGATGCTCTCGTGTGAGGAGTGTGAACCGTGAGCAGGATTGATGCTCTCTTGTGAGGAGTGTGAACCGTGAGCAGGATTGATGCTCTCGTGTGAGGAGTGTGAACCGTGAGCAGGATAGATGCTCTTGTGAGGAGAGTGAACCGTGAGCTGGATAGATGCTCTGTGAGGAGTGTGAAGTGTGAGCTGGATAGTTGCTCTCGTGAGGAGTGTGAACCGTGAGCTGGATAGATGCTCTCTTGTGAGGAGAGTGAACCGTGAGCAGGATTGGTGCTCTCGTGTGAGGAGTGTGAACCGTGAGAAGGATTGATGCTCTCTTGTGAGGAGAGTGAACCGTGAGCAGGATTGATGCTCTCGTGTGAGGAGTGTGAACCGTGAGCTGGATAGATGCTCTCTTCTGAGGAGTGTGAACCATGAGCTGGATAGATGCTCTCTTGTGAGGAGTGTGAACCGTGAGCAGGATTGATGCTCTCTTGTGAGGAGTGTGAACCGTGAGCAGGATTGATGCGCTCTTGTGAGGAGTGTGAACCGTGAGCAGGATTGATGCTCTCGTGTGAGGAGTGTGAACCATGAGCAGGATTTATGCTCTCGTGTGAGGAGTGTGAACCGTGAGCAGGATTGATGCTCTCGTGTGAGGAGTGTGAACCGTGAGCAGGATTGATGCTCTCGTGTGGAGGAGTGTGAACCGTGAGCAGGATTGATGCTCTCGTGTGGAGGAGTGTGAACCGTGAGCAGGATAGATGCTCTCGTGTGAGGAGAGTGAACCGTGAGCTGGATAGATTCTCTCGTGTGAGGAGTGTGAACCGTGAGCAGGATTGATGCTCTCTCGTGAGGAGTGTGAACAGTGAGCTGGATAGATGCTCTCTTGTGAGGAGTGTGAACCGTGAGCTGGATAGATGCTCTCTTGTGAGGAGTGTGAACCGTGAGCAGGATTGATGCTCTCTTCTGAGGAGGGTAAACCGTGAGCTGGATAGATGCTCTCGTGTGAGGAGTGTGAACCGTGAGCTGGATAGATGCTCTCTTGTGAGGAGGGTGAACCGTGAGCTAGATAGATGCTCTCTTCTGAGGAGGGTGAACCGTGAGCTGGATAGATGCTCTCTTGTGAGAAGTGTGAACCATGAGCTGGATAGATGCTCTCTTGTGAGGAGTGTGAACCGTGAGCAGGATTGATGCTCTCGTGTGAGGAGTGTGAACAGTGAGCAGGATTGATGCTCTCGTGTGAGGAGTGTGAACCGTGAGCAGGATTGATGCTCTCGTGTGAGGAGTGTGAACCGTGAGCAGGATTGATGCTCTTGTGAGGAGTGTGAACCGTGAGCAGGATTGATGCTCTCTTGTGAGGAGTGTGAACCGTGAGCTGGATAGATGCTCTCTTGTGAGTGTGAACCGTGAGCAGGATTGATGCTCTCGTGTGAGGAGTGTGAACCGTGAGCAGGATTGATGCTCTCTTGTGAGGAGTGTGAACCGTGAGTAGGATTGATGCTCTCGTGTGAGGAGTGTGAACCGTGAGCAGGATTTATGCTCGCTCGTGAGGAGTGTGAACCGTGAGCTGGATAGATGCTCTCATGAGGAGTGTGAACCGTGAGCTGGATAGATGCTCTCTTGTGAGGAGTGTGAACCGTGAGCTGGATAGATGCTGTCTTGTGAGGAGTGTGAACCGTGAGCAGGATTGATGCTCTCTTGTGAGGAGTGTGAACCGTGAGCAGAATTGATGCTCTCGTGTGAGGAGTGTGAACCGTGAGCAGGATTGATGCTCTTGTGTGAGGAGTGTGAACCGTGAGCAGGATTGATGCTCTCTTGTGAGGAGTGAGAACCGTGAGCAGGATTGATGCTCTCGTGTAAGGAGTGTGAACCGTGAGCAGGATTGATGCTCTCTTGTGAGGAGTGTGAACCGTGAGCAGGATAGATGCTCTCTTGTGAGGAGGGTGAACCGTGAGCAGGATAGATGCTCTCTTGTGAGGAGGGTGAACCGTGAGCAGGATTGATGCTCTCGTGTGAGGAGTGTGAACCGTGAGCAGGCTTTATGCTCTCTCGTGAGGAGTGTGAACCGTGAGCTGGATAGATGCTCTCATGAGGAGTGTGAACCGTGAGCTGGATAGATGCTCTCATGTGAGGAGTGTGAACCGTGAGCAGGATTGATGCTCTCGTGTGAGGAGTGTGAACCGTGAGCAGGATTGATGCTCTCGTGTGAGGAGTGTGAACCGTGAGCTGGATAGATGCTCTCTTGTGAGCAGTGTGAACCGTGAGCAGGATAGAGGTTTTTGTGAGGAGAGTGAACCGTGAGCTGGATAGATGCTCTCGTGTGAGGAGTGTGAACCGTGAGCAGGATTGATGCTCTCTTGTGAGGAGTGTGAACCGTGAGCAGGATTGATGCTCTCGTGTGAGGAGTGTGAACCGTGAGCAGGATAGATGCTCTTGTGAGGAGAGTGAACCGTGAGCTGGATAGATGCTCTGTGAGGAGTGTGAAGTGTGAGCTGGATAGTTGCTCTCGTGAGGAGTGTGAACCGTGAGCTGGATAGATGCTCTCTTGTGAGGAGAGTGAACCGTGAGCAGGATTGGTGCTCTCGTGTGAGGAGTGTGAACCGTGAGCAGGATAGATGCTCTTGTGAGGAGAGTGAACCGTGAGCTGGATAGATGCTCTGTGAGGAGTGTGAAGTGTGAGCTGGATAGTTGCTCTCGTGAGGAGTGTGAACCGTGAGCTGGATAGATGCTCTCTTGTGAGGAGAGTGAACCGTGAGCAGGATTGGTGCTCTCGTGTGAGGAGTGTGAACCGTGAGAAGGATTGATGCTCTCTTGTGAGGAGAGTGAACCGTGAGCAGGATTGATGCTCTCGTGTGAGGAGTGTGAACCGTGAGCTGGATAGATGCTCTCTTCTGAGGAGTGTGAACCATGAGCTGGATAGATGCTCTCTTGTGAGGAGTGTGAACCGTGAGCAGGATTGATGCTCTCTTGTGAGGAGTGTGAACCGTGAGCAGGATTGATGCTCTCTTGTGAGGAGTGTGAACCGTGAGCAGGATTGATGCTCTCGTGTGAGGAGTGTGAACCATGAGCAGGATTTATGCTCTCGTGTGAGGAGTGTGAACCGTGAGCAGGATTGATGCTCTCGTGTGAGGAGTGTGAACCGTGAGCAGGATTGATGCTCCCTTGTGAGCAGTGTGAACCGTGAGCTGGATAGATGCTCTCGTGAGGAGTGTGAACCGTAAGCTGGATAGATGCTCTCGTGTGAGGAGTGTGGACTGAAGCTGGATAGATGCTCTCTTGTGAGGAGTGTGAACCGTGAGCTGGATAGATGCTCTCTTGTGAGGAGTGTGAACAGTGAGCTGGATAGATGCTCTCTTGTGAGGAGTGTGAACCGTGAGCTGGATAGATGCTCTCGTGAGGAGTGTGAACCGTGAGCTGGTTAGATGCTCCCGTGTGAGCAGTGTGGACCGAAGGTGGATAGATGCTCTCTTGCGAGGAGTGTCAGCCGTGAGCTGGATAGATGCTCTCTTGTGAGGAGTGTGAACCGTGAGTTGGAGAGATGCTCTATTGTGAGGAGTGTGAACCGTGAGCTGGATAGATGCTCTCTTGTGAGGAGTGTGAACAGTGAGCTGGATAGATGCTCTCGTGAGGAGTGTGAACCGTGAGCTGGTTAGATGCTCTCTTGTGAGGAGTGTGAACCGTGAGCTGGATAGATGCTCTCTTGTGAGGAGTGTGAACAGTGAGCTGGATAGATGCTCTCCTGAGGAGTGTGAACCGTGAGCTGGTTAGATTCTCCCGTGTGAGCAGTGTGGACCGAAGGTGGATAGATGCTCTCTTGCGAGGAGTGTCAGCCGTGAGCTGGATAGATGCTCTCTTGTGAGGAGTGTGAACCGTGAGTTGGAGAGATGCTCTATTGTGAGGAGTGTGAACCGTGAGCTGGAGAGATGCTCTATTGTAAGGAGTGTGAACCGTGAGCTGGAGAGATGCTCTCTCGTGAGGAGAGTGAATATTGAGCTGGATAGATGCTCTCTTGTGAGGCGAGTGAACCGTGAGCTGGATTGAATATGCTACTTACCAGTATGCATCTGTTCTTGGCATGTAGGGCTGCTAACATTCATATCTATAGCATAGATCGCCGCCTAGTGTTGGGTCCGGATGATTGCACATTGTTGTCCTGGAAGTGTCTTCGAAGTATCACGAGATAGGTGGCTCCTCCCCTGGACTACAGTGCGCATGGGCATCGACTCCATCCCTACATTGTTTTTAGCCATTGTGGCAAAGATGGAGTGTAATAGTCTAAGTGATGCCCATGCTAGAGATTGAATGCAAGAAAAGTCTGCAGGCGCTACGGGCGCCGGGGAGGAGGGCGGGCGATATGAATGTTAGCAGCCCTACATGCCAAGAAGAGATGCATACTGGTAAGTAGCATATTCAGTTCGAGGCATGTGGGCTGCTAAATTCATATCTATAGCATAGAATACATAGCAGTCCCTCCATTAACGGCGGCCGCCCGTGCCAGTTGCAGAAGTCTGAAAAAGTGTTTTAAGAACAGCCTGTCCTACAGCTGCCTGCTGTTTGGAATGCACATCTACACAGTAATGTTTGGTAAACGTATGTGGTGTAGACCATGTGGCTGCCTTGCAAATGTCTTCCAAAGGAATATTACCCAGGAACGCCATGGAGGCCCCCAACTTGCGCGTGGAGTGCGCCCTGGGGGGGGACCGTTAACGTGCGCTTAGCCTTCTGATAACAAATCTGAATGCACTTAACGATCCACCTGGCTATTCCTGCTTTGGAAATGGGGTTGCCTTTATGCTGGGGTGAGAAGGCAACAAAGAGTTGCTGTGTCTTTCTAAAAGGTTGTGTTCTGTCAATATAGTACATAAGCGCTCTTTTGACATCAAGTGTGTGGAGCAGAATGCGGGCAGTTCGATGGTTTGGTTGACATGAAACTGCGACACCACCTTTGGAAGAAACTTGGGGTTAGTGCGCAGCACCACCCTGTTTGAATGAATTTGTATAAATGGCTCTTGAATTGTGAGCGCCTGCAGCTCACTAACACGTCGTAGAGACGTGATGGCAATGAGAAAAGCCACTTTCCATGTGAGGAACTGAATCTCACATGAATGCAGAGGTTCAAAGGGGGGACCCATCAATCTGGTGAGTACCACATTGAGGTTCCACACAGGAGCTGGCGGGGTCCTGGGAGGGATGACCCGCTTTAGCCCTTCTAGAAATGCTTTAATGGCAGGCACCCGGAAGACAGAGAGATGCTGCCTGTTTTGGAGATAAGCCGCTATGGCGGATAAGTGTATCCGAATGGAAGCGTATGGTAGATTGCATTTGTAAAGATGTAAAAAATAGCAAATGGATGCATCTAGCGGGTTGATATTGTGCTCTGTACAGTAAATTACAAACCGCTTCCATTTTGCTGCATAGCAAGCTCTGGTTGTGGGCTTTCTGGCCTCCCTGATGATGTCCATGCATTCAGGCGGCAAGTTAAGGTAGCCAAACTCTAAGACCTCAGGAGCCAGATCGCCAGATTGAGCTGTTGCGGATCTGGATGCTGAATGTCGCCATGGTTCTGCGTCAAGAGCCTGGGTGTGAGGTGCAGCTTTGATGCGGTACCACGGAGAATTCCAGAAACGTGGTGTACCATGGTTGGCGAGCCCACGTTGGAGCAACTAGGATGAGCGTCATCGAGTGTTGCTTTAGCTTTCTTGCCACCAGCGGAATGAGAGGCGCTGGGGGAAAAGCGTACGCAAATTTGCCTGACCAGTTCATCCATATCGCATTGCCCTGCGACTGTGGGTGAGGGAACCTGGCGGCAAAGCTTTGGCATTTTGCGTTTTCCCTTGTGGCAAACAGGTCTATCTCTGGATGACCCCACTGCTGGAAGTACGGGTGGAGTACAGATGGATGTAACTCCCACTCGTGCATCTGGTGGCTGTACCTGCTGAGCAGGTCCGCCATCTGGTGGTCCTTGCCCGGGAGGTGTTCCGCCATGAGGAAGATGTTCCTCTGAATGGCCCACTTCCACATGCTCTGAGCCAGATGAGACAGCTGTGGAGAGTGCGTTCCTCCCTGCTTTTGAATGTAGTACATGGCGGTCATGTTGTCCGTCCGGATCAACACGACTTTGTTGCACAAATGTACTTTGAAGGACTTGAGAGCCATGAAGATTGCCATCAGTTCCAAGTAGTTGATGTGCATCTTGTTTTGCTGCGTCGACCATAGTCCCTGCACCGTGTAGTGGAGCACATGAGCTCCCCATCCCTGGTGAGATGCGTCCGTTGTTAGGACAATCTGTGGTACAGGCTCCTGGAACGGTCAGCCCTTGCAAAGGTTGTGTGGATTCCACCAATGCAGAGAGCTGTATGCCCGACCCGTCACCAACACTAGGTCGTTCAACTGTCCGTGAGCCTGATTCCACGGATGCGCCAAGCATTCTTGGAGCGGACGCATATGCAACCTGGCGTGAGGGACTATGAAGATGCAGGAGGCCATCATGCCTATCAACTGCATGAACACTCTCGCTGGGAGTGAGTGTTGTGGTCTGAACCTTTGGATTAGCGACTGGATGTTGTCGATCCTCGCTGGGTTCGGCTGAGCTGTGGCAGCTAGCGTATTGATTGTCGCGCCCAAATACTGCCGCACATGGGCTGGCTGAAGGTGCGACTTGGGGTAGTTTAGCAAAAACCCCAGACTGTGAAGGAGGTGAATGGTGTGGGACATATCTGCGGCGCACTGCTGGGCTGACTTTGCTTGAACAAGCCAGTCGTATAGATAAGGGTAGACATGTATGCCTTGTCTCCGGAGGTGCGCCGCCACTGTCGCCAGACATTTTGTGAACACTCTGGGAGCAGTGGTCACCCCGAAGGGGAGGACCTTGAACTGGTAACGCCGGTTTTGTATGGTGAACCTGAGGTATTTTCTGTGGGACGGGTGGAGTGGTATGTGAAAGTAAGCATCCTTGAGGTCCAAGGTTGCGAGGAAGTCTCCCTGTTGTAACAAGGGAAGAACCTGCTGCAGTGTTAACATGTGGAAGTGTTCTGAAAGAATGTATTGGTTCAAGGGGCGTAGGTCTAGAATTGGTCTGAGTGAGCCGTCCTTTTTCAGGATTAAGAAGTACAGGGAATAAACCCCTGTGCCTTCTTCCTCCACTGGCACGAGCTCTATAGCGCCTTTTTGCAGCATCACCAGAACTTCCTGCTGCAATAAGTGCAAGTGCTCTGCCGACATAGGACGTTGCTTTGGGGGTATGTTTGGTGGAGTGGATGTCAGTTCCAAACAATAGCCGAACTGGATAAGTTTCCTGACCCACCTGTCTGTGGTGATGGACGTCCAGACCGGCAGGAACTGTTGGAGTCTCCCCCCCGACAGGTGTTGGATGGTCGGGGGGCAGTGACATGGAGTCACTGGTGGTTGGTGGCAGAGGAAAGGGAACTGTTGTTGCCTCTGCCTCTACCCTTGGCACTGTTTCCTCTGTAACCGCCTCTGCCCTGCTTGCTGTACGAGGATTGCGTACCACCTTTATTGAATGGCGTCTGCTGCGACATGTGCCCCCTGTTAACACCTCGAGTGCCTGAGCGACGAAAAGTGGACCCTCGAAACTGTTGTGACTGGAGAGCCCCCATGGACTTGGCAGTCTCCGTATCTTTTTTGATCTTCTCCAGGGTGGTGTCTACCTCTGGGCCAAATAATCTGTCTGGATTAACGGGCTGGTTGAGGATAGTAGTCTGTATCTCTGGCTTGAATCCTGAGATGCGGAGCCATGCCTGACGCCTCAACATCACACTAGTGTTGATTGCTCTAGCCGCTGTGTCTGCAGCGTCGAGCGCACATTTTATAGCTGCATTGGAGATGAGCTTTCCCTCCTGGATAAGCATTTCAGCTCCCTCTTTAAACTGGTCTGGAAGGTGTTGCAAGAGCTGCTCTAGGGTGTCATAGTGCGCCCTATCGTATCTGGCCAACAGAGCTTGTGTGTTTGCTATGCGCCAGATGTTGGCCGCCTGCGCTGCTACCCTCTTCCCAGATGCCTCCAGCACTTTTGACTCTTTGTCCGGGGGAGGAGCTTCACCCGTTGTTTGGGAGTTTGCCCTCTTGCGGGCATTAGATACCACCAAAGAGTCCAAAGGCAACTGGCCTCTTATGTAAGTTGGGTCGCCAGGTGCAGGTCTGTATTTTTTTTCTATTCTTGGGTTGACCACCCTTGATCTTGTAGGTTCCTTGAAGATGTCTGCCGCATGCTTAAGGACCCCTTTTAACATCGGGAGAGTTTTGACAGTCTTTTCAGCAGCAGAGAAAGTGTCAAAAAGGAAGTCCACTTCCACAGGGTCAGCATGCATCTCCACCTTATGGTTTGTAGCTGCCCTTTCAATTAATGCATTAAAAGCCGCAGAGTCTTCAGTGGGTGATGGTTTAACGTTATAAACCTGAGGATCTTGGGCCGTTTGCTGGTCCCCCTGATCACCTGTGTCCATCCATGAGTCCTGTTGCTCATCAGGCTCTGCATTTGTTGGGAAATTGTATTCCTCATCCTGCTCCCCTTCATCCCCCTCTGAGTATGTGGGTGAAGGTGTCACACTTCTCCTAGGCTGTGGGAGAATCTGTTCCACCAGTACTGGAGTGTCTGTTGCTGTTTTTTTGTGTTTCAGAGGAATTGTATATGATTCCAGAGGTTGAGACGTTATTTTCCTCTTGTAGAGCGTGAGCTTCCCGGTGTCGGCATCGATAAAATGCTCGGACCGTTCTGCCAACAAAGGATGTCGATGACTTGCAGTCCCAGTCTGGGAAGTCGGCTTCGACACAGTGTCTTTGGGCACTGATCGCGGTGCAAAGGCCTTCGGCGCCACCTTAGGCGGTAACGTATAGAGGATCGGCGTCAAGGCGGTTTTCGGCGGCTCAGACTGCTTCGGAGTGGAGGGAGTCTTCAGTTCCGACGCCAAAGCCTTGTCCTTAATCCGCTTGAGGGAGTCTGAGACCTGCTTGGTAAAGGACGCGGATGGTTTCGTCGACGCAACCAGTGGCCTCGGCCCGCTTCCGGGCGTCGATGACTTCGGTTTACCTGGTCGAGGCGCAGGAGTACCCTTGACCGGTGCGCTTCGATCACTGTCCACGGCCGCAGACGTCGAAGCCGGCAGCTTCGGATCTGCAGGTTTACTTTTCGGCGTGAGAGCCTCAGACCTCGGCTCTGCGCCCTTGACCGACGGCGCCCCGACGGGCCTTGTGGTCTTCGGGTCGACAGTGTTGCCAGCTGCAGGCCCGACTGCCTTCCTGGGCTTCGGCTCGACCGCCTTGGACACTGGCTCGCTGCCTTTCTTCGAGCTTGGCTCCTTGACCACCTTCGGCACCTTTGCCTGGTCGACAGCTTTCATGGGCTTGGAGGCCTCCGAAGACGACGGCGTCGATTGCGGAGCAGAGGTCTTCGGTTTCGATGGCGCCTCGGCCATCTTTGGTTGCGTCGATACCAATGGTTTCAGTTTCGGTTTCGTTTTAGGTAATGGCGGCTCCGCGGAGGTGTCCGTAGCCGGGCCGGAAGGCGGGGCCGTGGATCGAGGTGTAAGGTCTTGGGTAAGGCCGTGTGGCGATCCCGTGACCTGAGCCATTGTAATAGTACGAACGGGGCATAGCTCATCCTCCGAGCTATCTTCCGTGGCCCCATATGCTTCTTCGTCGTCCCCTACCTTCTCGACGATTTCCTCTATGTCTTGGCTGTGGACGTCCGCTCCGTCACCGGACTCGACCTCCACCGTTGCCGGGGAAATCTGCAGGTGACGCACTTGCTCATTTGCTTCGGGGTCGTCGAAGATGTCCACCGGTGCTGGAGCCGATCGCCGGGCTTCGAGGCGCGCCACGCGCCGAAGCTTGATCGTCTTCTTCGATCGAAATTTTGAACAGGCCATACAGCTGGCCTCGTCGTGGTCCGGCGACAGGCACTTGTTGCATACGGGATGGACGTCGATGTGCGGGTACTTCGAACCGCACACGGGACACTTCTTGAACGGGCTCCGTTCCATGTTGTCGTCGATTGTCTTGCTGCGTTGACTAGGCCTCGATCCCCGAAGAGTCAAATGACCGCCCGGATATCCAATCTAATGAGTTGGAAGAAATTCGGGACCGAACGCAAACGATACCGACGGAAAAAGGAAGGCCTTTTGGCCTCGAAAGAGTTCCTTAACGATTCCGAACAGGTGACGTCGAAATCACATCCGAACTCAATAGCGGAAAAAAACAATCTGGGGATGGAGTCGATGCCCATGCGCACTGTAGTCCAGGGGAGGAGCCACCTATCTCGTGATACTTCGAAGACTCTTCCAGAACAACAATGTGCAATCATCCGGACCCAACACTAGGCGGCGATCTATGCTATAGATATGAATTTAGCAGCCCACATGCCTCGAACAGATGCTCCCGTGTGAGCAGTGTGGACCGAAGGTGGATAGATGCTCTCTTGCGAAGAGTGTCCGCCGTGAGCTGGATAGATGCTCTCGTGCCGAGTGTGAACCATGAGCTGATTAGATGCTCTCTTGTGAGGAGTGTGAACCGTGAGCTGGATAGATGCTCTCTTGTGAGGAGTGTGAACCGTGAGCTGGATCGATGCTCTCTCGTGAGGAGATTGAACCATGAGCGGGTTAGATGCTCTGTGAGGAGAGTGAACCGTGAGCTAGATAGATGCTCTCTTGTGAGCAGTGTGAACCGTGAGCTGGATAGATGCTCTCTTGTGAGGAGTGTGAACCATGAGCTGGATAGATGCTCTCGTGAGGAGTGTGAACCGTGAGCTGGATAGATGCTCTCTTGTGAGGAGTGTGAACCGTGAGCAGGATTGATGCTCTAGTGTAAGGAGTGTGAACAGTGAGCTGGATAGATGCTCTTGTGAGGAGTGTGAACAGTGAGCTGGTTAGATGCTCTCTTGTGAGGAGTGTGAACCGTGTGCTGGATAGATGCTCTCTTGTGAGGAATATGAACCGTGAGCTGGATAGATGCTCTCTTGTGAGGAGAGTGAACCGTGAGCTGGATAGATGCTCTCTTGTGAGGCGAGTGAACCGTGAGCTGGATAGATGCTCCCGTGTGAGCAGTGTGGACCGAAGGTGGATAGATGCTCTCGTGCGAGGAGTGTCAGCCGTGAGCTGGATAGATGCTCTTGTGCAGAGTGTGAACCATGAGCTGATTAGATGCTCTCTTGTGAGGAGTGTGTACCGTGAGCTGGATAGATGTTCTCTTATGAGGAGAGTGAACCGTGAGCTGGATAGATGCTCTCTTGTGAGGAGTGTGTACCGTGAGCAGGATTGATGCTCTCTTGTGAGGAGTGTGAACCGTGAGCAGGATTGATGCTCTCGTGTGAGGAGTGTGAACCGTGAGCAGGATTGATGCTCTCGTGTGAGGAGTGTGAACCGTGAGCTGGATAGATGCTCTATTGTAAGGAGTGTGAACCGTGAGCTGGATAGATGCTCTCTTGTGAGGAGTGTGAACCGTGAGCAGGATTGATGCTCTCTTGTGAGGAGTGTGAACCGTGAGCTGGATAGATGCTCTCTCGTGAGGAGATTGAACCATGAGCTGGTTAGATGCTCTGTGAGGAGAGTGAACCGTGAGCTGGATAGATGCTCTATTTTAAGGGGTGTGAGCTGGATAGATGCTCTCTTGTGAGCAGTGTGAACCGTGAGCTGGATAGATGCTCTCTTGTGAGGAGTGTGAACCCTGAGCTGGTTAGATGCTCTCTTGTGAGGAGTGTGAACCGTGAGCGGGATAGATGCTCTCTTGTGAGTAGTGTGAACCCTGAGCTGGATAGATGCTCTCTTGTGAGGAGTGTGAACCGTGAGCTGGACAGATGCTCTGTAAGGAGTGTGAACCGTGAGCTGGATAGATGCTCTCTTGTGAGGAGTGTGAACCGTGAGCTAGATAGATGCTCTAGTGTAAGGAGTGTGAACCGTGAGCTGGATAGATGCTCTCTTGTGAGGAGTGTGAACAGTGAGCTGGTTAGATGCTCTCTTGTGAGGAGTGTGAACCGTGAGCTGGATAGATGCTCTCTTGAGGAGTGTGAGAAGTGTGCTGGATAGATGCTCTCTTGTGAGGAGTGTGAACCATGAGCTGGATAGATGCTCTCGTGAGGAGTGTGAACCGTGGGCTGGATAGATGCTCTCTTGTGAGGACTGTGAACCGTGAGCTTGATAGATGCTCTCTTGTGAGGACTGTGAACCGTGAGCTGGATTGATGCTCTCTTGTGAGGAGTGTGAACCGTGAGCTGGATAGATGCTCTTGTGAGGAGTGTGAACCGTGAGCTGGATAGATGCTCTCTTGTAGGGAGAGTGAGTGAACCGTGAGCTGGATAGATGCTCTCTTGTGAGGAGTGTGACCCGTGAGCTGGATAGATGCTCTCTTGTGAGGAGTGTGAACCGTGAGCTGGATAGATGCTCTCTTGTGAGGAGTGTGGACCGTGAGTTGGATAGATGCTCTCTTGTGAGGAGTGTGAACCGTGAGCTGGATAGATGCTCTCTTGTGAGGAGTGTGAACCGTGAGCTGGATAGATGCTCTCTTGTGAGGAGTGTGAACCGTGTGCTGGATAGATGCTCTCTTGTGAGGAGTGTGAACCGTGTGCTGGATAGATGCTCTTTTGTGAGGACAGTGAACCGTGAGCTGGATAGATGCTGTCTTGTGAGGAGTGTGAACCGTGAGCTGGATCGATGCTCTCGTGTGAGGAGTGTGAAGCGTCAGCTGGATAGATGCTCTCTTGTGAGGAGTGTGAACCGTGAGCTGGATAGATGCTCTCTTGTGAGGAGTGTGAACCGTGAGCTGGATAGATGCTCTCTTGTGAGGAGTGTGAACCGTGAGCTGGATAGATGCTCTCTTGTGAGGAGTGTGAACCGTGAGCTGGATAGATGCTCTTGTGAGGAGTGTGAACCGTAAGCTGGAGAGATGCTCTCTTGTGAGGAGTGTGAACCGTGAGCTGGAGAGATGCTCTCGTGAGGAGTGTGAACCGTGAGCTGGATAGATGCTCTCTTGTGAGGAGTGTGAACTGTGAGCTGGTTAGATGCTCTCTTGTGAGGAGTGTGAACCGTGAGCTGGATAGATGCTCTCTTGTGAGGACAGTGAACCGTGAGCTGGATAGATGAGGTCTTCTAAGGAGTGTGAAATGACAGTGGGGTTGATGCTCAGACACGTATGTAAGAAACATGCAGGAATCCGGTAATCACTGTCGGTTGCTTATCAGCATCCAGCAGATCACCACAAGGACGAATCACTCCTCTTCTGTGACTACCAGATCTGATTAAATCCTTCAACTTGACATGCTGCAGTTAGGCCAACGACAATCAGATATTTCTCAAAGTAGAAAACCTAAAGCGTCTGGACAGGCAATGAATGTCGGAAGATATGGTCGGCTGGTAAAGTGCAAAACTTACACCAGAGGGAAGCAAGTGGTCCTCTCAGCATGAAAGAGGGCAGGCAGGACTTGAGGCCGTTTTAAGCTCGTGGGACACCCAGCCATGGAGCAGAGGCAGCCACCAGGCCAGAGATGGAGTCTGTGCAGAGCAGACCTAGTTCTGATACAGCCATCATTTTCTCCTGGTGAGGGAGGCTTAGCCCTGTTAGTATCCCCAACAAAATGAAGAATTGGAAACCCCTGTTTTTTTGTCAAGATCAGTAGTTTGAAGAAAGGGAGGGTGGCTGGTCTGGGTGGAATACAGGTGGAGGTTTACAAACCTTTGAGTGGGTATGTAATGCTAATGTGGCACAACATTTTTAACATAATCCTGTGACACCCAGATCCCTGCATCCTGGCAAGAAGCTCCATCAGGCCCATGAGGGCCTATGTCCTTGTGCCACCAAAGAGCTGCCATGTTCCAGCAGCCAGGGTGAACACATGTATCAGTAGCCTAATGCAAGATGGCTGCAAAGGGGTTATAAATGAGAGGCTGCTTAGAGTGTCAACATGCTCAGATTAGATCTGTTCAATCAACTTGGCCGCACAGAATAAGGCGCTTCTTGCTACACAGACAACTTTGGTGTTACCAAGACTTTGATAGGCTCTAGTGGACATTTCTAGAGAGTGCCTTGGAGTATTTTGATTAATTCCCATATAATCTGTCAGCGTTTAAGGTTACCACCCATGTGCCAAGGTTTTGGAAACTTAAGAGAGGGTTTGAAAATCAAGAGGCACTATGCAAGCGCTTTTAATTAAGGCACTAGGTCGACAAGCCCACCGACTGATAGACGCAATACAGGATATTTTATTTATATTTCCCTCTATGCTTACGATATAATGTTTTATATCTCAAAACAGTTTTATTACCGTTCAGACAGGCTTTTGAGTGATTTTGGTGGGATCTCCGGGTATCATGACAAGTAAAGTGATTTAAGGTCATGACGTAGAACTCTACCCATGACCTACCCCAGCTCCAAACTGAGAGAAGGAATCTAGGGATTGTGACTACATCGAAGATTTGAAAATTCCTGCCAATTATTATTATCAAAGATGGTCAAATTTACCACTTACAAGGATTTAAAACATGTCAAACCTTTAAAAATACAACCTGTTCTTTCATTCCCCAAGATGTCCAAGTGATATCCTAGGCATGCTTGGGCAGGCATCGAGAGGGGAGAGGCTAGGGTCTCTCCTGGAAGAAGTTGTGAAGAACCTTCTTTAAGGAAAGCCGGGCTGGAATGGTCAAACTTAAAATTTTACTTTTAGGCCTCTCAGTTGAAGAAGCACAGAACTTTAGCAACACATCCAGATGAAAGAAAATTGGGCCAGCCTTTAACTTTTTCATTGGAATCATAAGGGAAGGTTTTTTTTTGTATAAATTCTGGCGTCAAGTACTTTTTCTGGTCTGCCTCGAGAGCACATCTGTCCCCAGGCAATTATTTTAGCATCACTAGAGAGTGGGTTTGGCTCCGCCCACATGTTGGGAGCCAGGAGTACATGTTTTGATTGGGCAGAAGCTGTGTGCTTCCACAAAAAAGTGCTTGTCCTCCATGCAGCTGTGACTATGTATCTTGCTGGCTAAGCTTGAACTTTCAGGGGCACACACGTGACATTGGAATGGTATTAAAGTCTCTTAGATAACTAGACAATGTATGGCGTTTTACTCTGGCTGCGGCACAGACGGAAGGAGGGCATTCATGAACCTATATGGATTTTTAGGTCTGGCTTGCTAGTACAACTGTCACTTGAGCTTTTAACCTGCACCAATAATATTCTACTGTTCTTTACTGCCACACAACATCCCATTAAAGCTAGACCTACTGGCATTGTTAAAGGTATGATTAGAAATAACCTAGAATGCTTTAAAAATCTGTTTCTTTGCCCCCTTAGCCCTGTTGAATGCATTATCATACTGTAACTCTTTTTCGCTTAATTGTTAATTTTATCTCATTATGTTCAAAATCCTTGTAAAGCGCTCTGATCCTCTTGGGTCCAGTAGCGCTATATAAAACCTTTGAAAATAAAATAAATAAAATTAATATTTTCAGCAAATCTCCTGGTCTTCCCCCCAAACATGTACAACTGAAATCACACACTATTACCAGCTTCGAAGAGGATGTTAGGTCTTGTTACCATCTAAAAGTAAGTATGCAGATGGCATGAATGTTTCTGTGAGGCTGTGGGGGGAAAGCATGACTCTGGAGCAAGTATGTGCCGGCTTCTTACTGATGCTGGATTTGCAGAACAAGTGACGAAAACCTACCAAAATGCTAGTTGTTTGGAAGGCCTGCCACACTAAGGAACAATAATTTTTTTACGCTCCACAGGTTATACTGAACAACAAAAACCCTTTATAAATATCTAAAAAATCCTAGAGGGATATTGCCAGAGGAAAAGGATGTCCATATATTTGTTTCAGGACCTGTTCTGGACTCCTTTTGGTGGACTCTGAAGATATCTGGTTCTATTGCCACTGGTCAAGGAACCAAGTGACGCCATCTTCTTGTACTCTTTGGCATCAAGGCGGACGATGAAGGAATGCCACAGTGCGATAGATTCAATATTCTACTTGGTGCTTTGTGGAAGATGGGAGATTTGCAACAAAAATAAAAGTGAATTGTTAAGAGTACCCCTGGAATAAAAGATCAGTGAAGGACAATAACTGGGTGGAATCCAAAGTCAAGTTAGGACGGCACCAGAGTTCTGAGCTCCAGACTCGATTATTCGCCCACTGGTTCTACGCACACAGTGTAGCGCAGAGAAGCTCTGATACATTTCCCACTGATCTGCAAACCAGGCTTGAGAGTATGAGGTCTCTCAGTTTAAAAAACTTTTCAAAGTGAAGGGAGGGGTTTTCTGATGTTCTCGGAGGAGTTTAGGAGGAGTTACAACCTTATGAACCTATGAGATGCTGACCACCCACCTTAAACTGAGACCGTGACATGTGGAGATGGGCGTAACAGCCATCCCTCAATCAATCTACCTCCAGGAACCTGTAGCACTGCTAACCGCACTGACAGAAGTGAGAGACCTGGGAGTGAACATCTACTCCTGACTCTGGCTTCCCACATAAACCACGTCACAAGGAGCACCTTCTGCATGACACTTAATTTAAGATGACATTTCCCAAGTACAGGATCCCCACAAAAGCTCCAAGTCACCACCTGCCTCATGAGGTCACATACTGATCATGTTAACAAGCTTTCCCATTCCTCTGACTGCAGAGTCTGAAGAACACTACAGCAAGAGAACATCTAATAGGTCATCCACATGACCACAGCTCACAGGCTCCTGAAGCACTTTTATGGGCCACCCATAGACAGACCGGTCATTGACAAAGGCCCAGCTTTCGTCCGAGCGAATCTCAGAAGATGTTCACCGAAAACAACGCTTCGCCCAGTCTGGCACCACAGATGGCCAGCACTCCTCACAAGGAACAAATTGGCAGCTAAATTCCGGAACCTCTCCAGCAAAAACAAGAATCACTGAAAAGCACCTTCAATTCAGGAAGTTGGGGAGGACCTGGTGCTTTCTGAGATGATCTGGTAAACCGCATGCATCGCATGGCAACAGAAAGAGGCGACCATGACGCCCACGCTGCTCTGGGTGGATGGACATCCAAGGGCAGACGCTACGGTTATTGCAACTCTTGATACTTACACAAACTTTTGTTGACATTGCAGGAACTGGGCTCTAACTGCATTAGGCAGTTCCCAGTTCCTGCCAACGTCAACAAAAGGGAGATTACTACTCTGTAAATCTCATAGGTGTACAGTGCACCTGCCACAGAAAGAAAGGTTTTGACTCAAGGAATAAATGATTCAGTGAGAGAAAGTGACCTAAAAAGAGGAGAAGGCCTGGACTATCTTCCACAAGTGTGAAACTGGAGCGACAGTGAAGACCTGAAACAGTTTTAACAGCATTTCTGAATTAGGGCTGGGCATAGTTTTGCTACGGGGAACTCTGCGAAGTTACAAACAAACTCTGCGAAGTTCCGCGAGTGGCAGAGTGCAGTGCGAACTGCAGTTTGTGCTGGTATTCCTGCCGCTGGGGTAGAAATTCGACCCGAATGGCAGCTTGCGCTCGTGAACTGAACGTTCACAAATTTACCGTTCGCTGCACATCGAGAAGGCAGAGTTTTCTGCACTCCGCGAGCTCTGCAGAGTGCAGAAAACTCCGCGAACGAAGCGAAGTTCACCGCCCAGGCCTATACGGAATGGTATTTTGACGTACACGTGTGTATCAACCAGCCTGTGGCAGCCCTGAAACAAAACTGGGGTACAAGACAGGACGGTATATACAATGCCATCTCCATAACGAGTAATTCATTGCAGCGCTAAAACGATATCAATGAATCGACTTCACCTCGCCTAAATGAGATAGGGCGCTAATTCACTATATAAGGTCGCAGCACCTGAGATGAAATTGCAGCTGAGCTGATGTACACGTCTTGGTCTGTATAAAACTGCATGCGCTCCCCCCCACACCCCCAAAGGAAACCATATCCGATCTACCCGCTTGTGCAGAAACGTGCCAGAAGATACCAGATTTAAGATCATAACTGAAATACTCATCTCTGTATGAACAATGCCATCAATGGAGATTAGATGCACTACTAGGACTACACCACTAACTCCATTTACAACTCGCCCGCGTAGAAATTCATTCTTAAACTGGCCGTGTTCGGTGGGAGCTGCGCGAGTGGAATGGAGTGCAAACAGCAAACTTTCAAGGACTACCAGGTCCCCTGGGCTCCTAAGGGCTGTAGTACTAACTTCAGAGCACACCCTGGAGTACTGACCCGTCACTGCTGTACTATCCCCATTACACAGCCAAGAATGAATAGAAAGTGCCCATTAAGCAGTCTCACATTAGACCAACATATCACTCCAGGTTTGCACCAGAGGGAGCATGCACCAAAGCGGACATGATACTAGGCCCAGGCATAATTGAAATGATGCCAGTGTAATTTACGTGATTGCATGAATTTTGCTTGTTACACAAAATTCCCTAAATTATGCTGCTGCGCCAGTAGCGTAAATTCACAACCCTACGCAGTAAAAATATAGCGCCGGAACACCACAAACAACCAGAAAGTAAGCAGCAGTCTTTCATCAAAACTGTTTTTCTGATTCCTTTAATTAGCTCGGAATGTATCTCTGCGTCAAAAATGGACGAGGACGCATTTCACACTAAAATAAAGAGTGCTAAATGAAAGATCTGCATTTCACATAAGTATGTGTATTTTTAGTAGCTCCCCAGAATTACACGCAATTACGCTGTAAGAAAGTGAAATATTAATTGGGGTGTATAGTAGCCTACCACAAACAATGAAGTCACGAACCTGTTCGGTCCAGGCAAAGGTTTCAATAAAGTAAACCTGAGCTCTACCCCTGGTAGCTACAACAAAGAAGAGAAGCTTAACTTAGAGCAAAATGTGTAAAGCATTTAGAAGTATCAAAAAAGTATCAAATCTGACCACGGTTACCATCAGAGTGCATCGTACAATGGCATCAGACCACGGGTACCCGTCAGAGGGTGCATCGGACCATGGGTACCCCCGTCAGAGGGAGCATCAAACCTCGGGTACCCGTCAGAGGGTGTGCACCGGACCTCGGGTACCCGTCAGAGGGTGTGCATCGGACCATGGGTACCCGTCAGAGGGTGTGCATCGGACCATGGGTACCCGTCAGAGGGTGTGCACCGGACCTCGGGTACCCGTCAGAGGGTGCATCGGACCACGGGTACCCGTCAGAGGGTGCATCGGACCACGGGTACCCGTCAGAGGGTGCATCGGACCACGGGTACCCGTCAGAGGGTGCATCGGACCACGGGTACCCGTCAGAGGGTGCATCGGACCACGGGTACCCGTCAGAGGGTGCATCGGACCACGGGTACCCGTCAGAGGGTGCTCTGGACCACGGGTACCCGTCAGAGGGTGCATCGGACCACGGGTACCCGTCAGAGGGCGCATCGGACCACGGGTACCCGTCAGAGGGTGCACCTGCCAGGGTATACGAGGACTTGCAGTCCGATAGTTATCTGCCCAGCTTAACTTAGAGCAAAATGTGTAAAGCATTTAGAAGCATCAAAAAAGTATCAAATCTGACCACGGTTACCATCAGAGTGCATCGTACAATGGCATCAGACCACGGGTACCCGTCAGAGGGTGCATCGGACCATGGGTACCCCCGTCAGAGGGTGCATCAAACCTCGGGTACCCGTCAGAGGGTGTGCACCGGACCTCGGGTACCCGTCAGAGGGTGTGCACCGGACCTCGGGTACCCGTCAGAGGGTGCATCGGACCACGGGTACCCGTCAGAGGGTGCATCGGACCACGGGTACCCGTCAGAGGGTGCATCGGACCACGGGTACCCGTCAGAGGGTGCTCTGGACCACGGGTACCCATCAGAGGGTGCATCGGACCACGGGTACCCGTCAGAGGGTGCATCGGACCACGGGTACCCGTCAGAGGGTGCATCGGACCACGGGTACCCGTCAGAGGGTGCATCGGACCACGGGTACCCGTCAGAGGGTGCATCGGACCACGGGTACCCGTCAGAGGGTGCATCGGACCACGGGTACCCGTCAGAGGGTGCATCGGACCACGGGTACCCGTCAGAGGGTGTGCATCGGACCATGGGTACCCGTCAGAGGGTGTGCATCGGACCATGGGTACCCGTCAGAGGGTGTGCATCGGACCACGGGTACCCGTCAGAGGGTGCTCTGGACCACGGGTACCCGTCAGAGGGTGCATCGGACCACGGGTACCCGTCAGAGGGTGCATCGGACCACGGGTACCCGTCAGAGGGTGCATCGGACCACGGGTACCCGTCAGAGGGTGCATCGGACCACGGGTACCCGTCAGAGGGTGCTCTGGACCACGGGTACCCGTCAGAGGGTGCATCGGACCACGGGTACCCGTCAGAGGGTGCATCGGACCACGGGTACCCGTCAGAGGGTGCATCGGACCACGGGTACCCGTCAGAGGGTGCACCTGCCAGGGTATACGAGGACTTGCAGTCCGATAGTTATCTGCCCAGCTGCCAGCAGTGGGATAACCTCCCTCTCCGCCTTGCACAATCACTGGCTCAGATCGATAATGGGCAGAAGGCGCTCGGTGCAGCCGAGAGCCGAGCTGGCATGGCCCCGCGCTGGGTCATCCACAGCATTCTGGGACCCGGGCGACTTGGCTCTGGAGATCACTGCCGTTCTTCGAGGTGTGAGGAGACATTTAGTACTTGATCTGAGCGGCCGACTAGGCTGATACCAGCGGAGTTTCTTGACCCAGTTCCATACAAGCTCTTGTGGGCGAGACAGGATTTTGAAGCCGCATCACTTCTTAACAGGAAGCCAGTGAGTCCGCAAACTGGGCGCTGATGGGGCTATTGATGTAAGGTCTAATATTAGTCTAGCAGCGGTATAGTGCAAAACCTGCAGCTTGGAGTTAAAGGCCATAGGCCAAGTTTCACGGTTAAAGGCCATAGGCGTTTCACGGTTAAAAGGCCATAGGCCAAGTTTCAGGGTTAAAAGGCCATAGGCCAAGTTTCAGGGTTAAAAGGCCATAGGCCAAGTTTCACGGTTAAAAGGCCATAGGCCAAGTTTCACGGTTAAAAGGCCATAGGCCAAGTTTCAGGGTTAAAAGGCCATAGGCCAAGTTTCAGGGTTAAAAGGCCATAGGCCAAGTTTCAGGGTTAAAAGGCCATAGGCCTAGTTTCAGGGTTAAAAGGCCATAGGCCTAGTTTCAGGGTTAAAAGGCCATAGGCCTAGTTTCAGGGTTAAAAGGCCATAGGCCTAGTTTCAGGGTTAAAAGGCCATAGGCCTAGTTTCAGGGTTAAAAGGCCATAGGCCTAGTTTCAGGGTTAAAAGGCCATAGGCCTAGTTTCAGGGTTAAAAGGCCATAGGCCTAGTTTCAGGGTTAAAAGGCCATAGGCCTAGTTTCAGGGTTAAAAGGCCATAGCCTCTCCTTCCGCGTAACAAGGGCCCAGCCTCTCCTGCCGCGTAACAAGGGCCCAGCCTCTCCTGCCGCGTAACAAGGGCCCAGCCTCTCCTGCCGCGTAACAAGGGCCCAGCCTCTCCTGCCGCGTAACAAGGGCCCAGCCTCTCCTTCCGCGTAACAAGGGCCCAGCCTCTCCTTCCGCGTAACAAGGGCCCAGCCTCTCCTTCCGCGTAACAAGGGCCCAGCCTCTCCTTCCGCGTAACAAGGGCCCAGCCTCTCCTTCCGCGTAACAAGGGCCCAGCCTCTCCTTCCGCGTAACAAGGGCCCAGCCTCTCCTTCCGCGTAACAAGGGCCCAGCCTCTCCTTCCGCGTAACAAGGGCCCAGCCTCTCCTTCCGCGTAACAAGGGCCCAGCCTCTCCTTCCGCGTAACAAGGGCCCAGCCTCTCCTTCCGCGTAACAAGGGCCCAGCCTCTCCTTCCGCGTAACAAGGGCCCAGCCTCTCCTTCCGCGTAACAAGGGGCCAGCCTCTCCTTCCGCGTAACAAGGGGCCAGCCTCTCCTTCCGCGTAACAAGGGCCTAGACTCTCCTTCCGCGTAACAAGGGCCCAGCCTCTCCTTCCGCGTAACAAGGGCCCAGCCTCTCCTTCCGCGTAACAAAGGCCCAGCCTCTCCTTCCGCGTAACAAGGGCCCAGCCCCATTCGCTTCACATTTGCTGCAAGGGGAGCACCCTGGGGTATTCAGCTATACTCTGTCTGAGCCAACAAAGAGACGAGAAACATGTTATGCTTCAGCAGCAGGGTCATAGTTTCCATCTCTTATAAATAGACTTCCATTCAATGGTCCATCTATAATTAACTGACTGCTGGGGTTAAGCGCAAGTCTGTCGTGGGCATCATGCCCACCAACCCATCCTCACGCCTCGTGACCGGTGCCAAACGCAGGCGAGCGCCGAAGCGCATTGATATTACTACAGACAGGCGTCGTCAGCCACACACTCAAGGAAAGGGTAATATACCTTCAAGAAGACAGTCAAACATAGCACCCATGTGTCACATATCTTGAAATGGAGAAATATACCAAAGCACTACACAAAGTGCGCCACCCTAGAGGACTACCTGTAAAGTGAGAGTTATCTATAGAATGACACAGCTTGGCTCACAGCCATACCACACCAGCAGTGACACCTCTGCAATGGTCCACTTGCAGCTAGTGGCCCCAATGTACACTCTATAGGGGGGTCTACTACCTGTGGCCTGCAAGCTAGCAGCGTTACTGGAGTTTCACAAATAAAACGCACAGCTCCTTAACGTCATTTTCACAACTACAACAAAACAGACTAAAGAACAAGCTAGGACAACTGGTCTCCAAAACACCAGTGCTCTGAATGTAAATGTAAATGTAGAGGTACTTTTATAGCGCATGACTACCCGGAGGCATCTCGGCGCTTGTACTCATACCGCTGTGGAACCCATCCTGGCTTTTCCTGTGAGGTGTCCACTCCTGGGCACCCCCAAGGTGAAGCCAGGCATCCTTAGCGCTGTTGAGGCCGTTGTGGAGATTAAGCAAGCTATTGCCCAGAGTCGCAGAGTGGGACCCATGATTAGAATAGGCACCGAGGCGAGAATTATCAGATCCGGGGAGAATGAGTCCAAGAGCCGCCGAGGCGGGAATTGAACCCTGGTCCCGGGCTAAACCCCTGCATCAGGGTCTGCCGCTCTAACCATTGAGCCGCACTTCTCCACTGAATGAAGACCTCAGAGCTCAAACTGTGCCCCAGTTCCATTCACCGAGGTAAAGGAGTCTCAGCTGCCGGCTGGGCAATGGAGGGGGGCTTTCGGCTTACTGTGTGAAGCCCGGCTATAGCTACTACATGTACAGGTGGATGTGAAGTCCTACACAGAAATATTTATTTATTTGAAAGGGCATGCACCTACTGATGGCACATTATCTGGTGTTCAGTACAACATGGGGTCACCTCCATAGCACGGCTCGTTTCTCGTTCGCTCGGTGTGGGATTGAACGTCCCTGTAGAGCGACGACTGAAGTTGTTTCTTGCTGGGTTCATCTACTACTTAAGCAAGCCTTGAGGAAGTCACGGTTGTGACGAAACGCGCGTCGGCTGATACATCACAATCTAATCATTTGATTCTATTTGGTTTACTAAAATCCTTACTTGGAAAGTCATTTCTCAGTGTCAAATGGTGCTTTTCTTGCTAATTTAAATGTATTTATCAAATTCAAATTTCAAAATGCTTTATTCGGTATGTATGAATACAACCATATAGCAACAAACATAAAAATAGATACGGCATACATTTGTGTCAGTTTTGGTTTACACAATGCCTTAATTACTTGAATACAATATACATTTAACAACACATATCCGACAATCTTTAAAGTGCTTTATAGTAGGTTTGTTTACTAATATATGTGCAAATTTAGCAGTGTTAAAGTGCAAAATTAATTATATCATCCTACAGATGTATAGCTTACATTGGAGCATACCTCTACTAATACATGTGCAAAGTGGCATAAAT
Organism: Lissotriton helveticus; assembly: GCF_964261635.1. Taxonomy (NCBI): domain Eukaryota; kingdom Metazoa; phylum Chordata; class Amphibia; order Caudata; family Salamandridae; genus Lissotriton; species Lissotriton helveticus. The sequence continues at coordinate 31,582,049 of NC_136067.1, read as the reverse complement.
AAGGAGCAAATCAGCTATACCGTTCTTTCTGTATACAATAGCGGCACTTGTCCGGCATTGGTAGATGTGCAAATTAGCATAGTAAAGTGCAAAGTAACTGTACCATCCTTCCTAAAGTGCAGTATGCATTTAGCAGCGCAAATCCGGATACCTTAGGAATGTATCTCACCACATTCTACTAGCAGGACATGTACAAAGTCGCAGTATAAAGTGCTGTAAGTGATATAAATGGTAGAGGTATTCGATTTCTACATATATAAAGGGTTCACTGTGCTAAGCAATTTAATCAGGTGCTAAACTGTCATAAAAAATGCATCATTGGTTGAGTTCATACGATAATTGAATGTATTTATCAATTGTATCTATATTATTTAAGAGTGCCGGGGTTTAGTCTTTCTTGTATTCTGAACAAGCCAGTCATGACTTGCTCTACTGGATATTCTGGGTAGTGGGATATCTTACTCCGAGAGGCACCTATCTAAAGTTTGTTTGATTGCTACATAATAATAGCTAATCTGTTTCCATATCTGCCAACATTTTGTTTGAAGTGCGACAGTATACCCATCACTACCGTGTGTGGTCGTTTGTCTCTGGAGGGATAGTCATGTGTGTCCTGAGCCTCGGCTTATCCCACTGTCCACCTGGTCCGCTCTCTTGGGCGGAGGGCAGTGTCACAGCCTCTCGATGGGAATTGTAGGAGTCTCCCCAGCTGAGTTCTAGATGTGCCTGGGCAAAATTTGAATTAAGTCGGAGTAATTCTGCGTAACTGACTAAAAATGATAAAAAAATAAGCGATTATGCGCCTGCTTGTGTAATTAGGAGTAATTTGCCAAAACAATCCTACCGCAGTAGCACAGGGTCAACTAACTTAGCGAGTGCCAGCAGCTGCTGTTCATTGTATGTTCCATTTGGCGCTATTATGAACAATTATTCATCAGTTCTATTTTGGATGGGAGGGTACATTTTGCACTAAGAAAATAATGCTAAATGCTGGATTACATGCCTCGCATAATTTTGCTGTAATTTCGTGAAACTATTCTACCGCAAACTACGCAAGTTATGCCCACCCTAGTCCTAGACTCCACCCATGGTACAACTCGCTTCATAGCGGGTAAGTACTGCACCCATGACAACCTAACGGTTGCTGGCAGCGGCTTTGGAAGGATGGGCTATTGGCATTTTTACCTCCACTGCTGCCTCTCCCTAGTAAAACCTGTGCAGACTGAATGAAGAAGCACTTGCGTGGGGAGTATTTATTCACCAGTTCCCATTATGGGATGCCCGTCATCTCCGAGGACATCTGATTACCTCAACTCCGTTCCATGGAGCTGAACACCACCAAAAGTAAGATGCAATGGCAAAGACTGGTTCCTCCAGATGATTGGGGATAACTTTGAATTGAAGAGGACAGTTGGATCACCTAAATACCACTGATTTGGACTTTAAGCTAGAATTGGGCGCTATCCAATTTGCAAAGCGCTCTACACACCAATGCAATGGACAGGATTGGTCTAGAGGCAGGACGCATGGCTGTCATCCCTAAAGGAATTAGGACATTTTCCAGGGCTGAGGACAAGGGCTTAGTATTGCTTTGGCCTGAAAAGAACACGGTTGACACCCTGACAAAAGTGCCCCAAAAACACAGGCCCAGTTGTAACCTGTGCTGGTATGAAGACCTATGTCTCTGGGGAGATGCCAAGGCCAGACACTTGTTACTGTGATCCAGATCGAAAACTGCAATCTGTGAGACTGAAGCAAAACAAGAACTGACATTAAATCCAGCCTCAAGAGAAAAGTTGAGAAGATTCTTATTTGAGCTGCAACTGAAGAAGTAGCCCGCTTCGGGTACTACTTCCTCTCCCATGGAGTGGCCAACTTGCCCCTTTGTATGTGGCCACGGGTAACCACTCACCACACCAGTAATAATATATACCTGCATCTCCACCTAGAATGGTGTAGAAGTCTGCCTTCCAACACCTCTCCACCCGTAGGTCCTGGACACCCAGCTGCATGCCACTGCTGCGACCCACAACACAGCACCCAACTATGGAAGTGATACTAACAGAAGACAGTGACGTACCAGCAAGGAGGAAGGAAGAGAGTGAGAATGTGGAAAGCTGTGCTGAGTGCGTTGCCTGCTCATACAGACTTGACACTGAGCTCAGGTCCATCATGGAACGGATGCTGCTATCCCATTGGGTAGCAATAATGCGCCATGTCCTTGCTCAATTACTGAACGTAAAGTAGCCATTGTACGCGTAAGAGATCATTTTAACGACATATTCTCGCCAGAACCATTCCACCACAGTACCTTCTGAAACCCAAATCCCATCCACTGAGCTCGCAGTGGTACTTGGATCTAGTGAGTCCAACGACAACAGGAAATATTAGTTAACGTGTGCCCTGGTGCCCCACTGGCCTGACTTCAGGGAATCAAAGGAAGGGATGCATGCAATCCTCGTGCGCCCAATCACTTCATCTGTCCTTATTTCCACCAACCATACCAACAAGCTCAACATTTGGCTTTGAGTGGAGTTAGAACAGTAAGTCTGCCCAGCCTCTGCACCAGTAACCACGGCTAAAAACAACAGTTGACATCACTGCCACGCGTGGGCACTCTTCAGAGGACAGACACAGTACAAGAGGTGAAACTAGTACATAACACTCATCTGCAACATGTCCCCCAATTAACAAGAAGCTGTAAACAACAATTGGAAAAAAACATGCAAAAGTCAAGACGATATCGCTACGAAAAACAGCTGTTAATTAACAAAATGCAGAAACTGGCATCTCTCCTAGCTGAAACCGAAGCAGTACTACCCTGGCGAGATACTTGCTCCCCGCGACTTGTGTGCAGAGGCTCATAAGGCAGTCATGTCTGACTGTGAAACAGAAGTTGCTACAAAAATGAAAGCAAAGAGAATAAGGGTACAGGAGCAGACTGTGTGGGTCAAGCTGGGGTAACGGGGTGAGCATAGAGTTGCATCATGAGAGATGTGTTCGCTCTCAGTACTGGAACAGTGGGTGTGCAGCAGGTGAAGACAAGTGCACAGGTCAGGCACTGTTTGACTCTGAAGTGCACAGGAAGAGGGGAGTGTGTCATCAGACAGGGTTGTGGGATTGCTAATGACCCCCAGGACATATTTTTGGGGTCAAGGACAACATGTTTTCATGTTTATTTTGTCCTTGGGACAAGTAGACCCAACCCCCGCCCCGCAGCATAAACACTTTGGCTGCCAGTTTACAATACCGCATTATGGCTCAAGAAAGGGGATTGTCTGCAGTAAAGGTAATATTTGGGTCCATAGGTTAATGCTGCTCAAACTTGTATTTTCGGTTCACTAATGCACATACTTTAGTATTAGGGTGAGCGCTCTAAGGTAATGTTTTAAGCTCAGACTGCACTGTTGACAGTGCTCCCAGTACAAAAACACGTACACACGTTTGCAAAGTTTAACACTATAAGGCTATGTATAATGCCCCCAGACTGCTAATATTTTTGGGTTTCAAAAACACACATTGCCACAGTAGTCTCTGGTACTGAACAAAACTATTTGTGTGCTGATACGCTACTTGTGAAAGAGCAGAATGCGGTCACTCACAGTGAAGGAGAGAGACCCCAATTCTTAAATCACAAAAGTGCACCCAGGATATATCTCCTTGCATTAGATCAGATTTACAGTTTTCCTGATTTCAATATAACTAGGAGTAATAAGTTGTCAAGGAAATCGTACTCCTAGAAAATATTTGTGAGCTGCATTTTAGTAAGTGCAAATATGCACAGGTAGATTTTGCTCATGCAAAAATCTGTTGATCGTTTGAAAGTTCACTTCCCTTCACCCACTTATTACCCAACAGTGGAAGAAGTTTTACTTATGCCCTCGACAGGAGTAAATTCCCAACCATTCTCAGTATGGGAAAAGATCAGAGAAGAGCTGGCGAAATCCCTAAAACATGGAAGTTAACAGATTTGCAGGGACTCCAAAGTGCATTCCAACCCTGGAACTATTGCTGAATGCTACCTCCAGTCCCAGTATGTAGATCTGTAGAAAGGTGGCATAATGCAGGAATTGCTAAAATTCAAACCCTACTATAGTATGAGCCCTAGCATAATCAGAAGTGGTCTTATATAATGCGATTGCTGCCATAATTTTTCGCTCCACTACATGGCACCAAAGGGACAAGAGGATTTGTTTACAGGACACGTAGATTTATGAAGCAACCTGTCCCCTGGGCAAGCAGCTATTTTATTAAATTCCACCCCCTGCATCAGTGCTAGAATTATAAGGAGGAGTTAAGTCGACGGTCGAAACGCCAATATTGACAAAGCTATGTGTGGCCTCACGAGTGAAATACAACAGTAAGAAGCTGCATTGACAAAGCTGCACTAGCTCTGGGCGCAGGAGTACCATTGGCTGCTGCGATGCACTGTTAGTGTGTGTGTTTGTGTGAATCAGCTGCTGCCGGAGTGCACACTTACCAGTGAAACAATGAAGCTGCATGTCCACAGCTGTGAAAGAACTACAGCAGATAATAGCAGCAGGAGATTCAGTTCTGGATTCGGGAGTAGTGAAAGGTGTGTGAGACCTCAGGAGTGTACAGCAGGTGTGGGCTGAGGTGCAGTGAGAGGGGTAGGAGTGAGCGCGTGTTCAACCACAGTATACAGGCTGTAGGTACCTGCAGGTCTGGAGTGAGATGCATTGGCAGAGCTGTGCTTGAGTCCCAGCAGCACAGGCAGGGTACCTGTATATCTGGGTTACGGGGGACTGACTGATGGAGCTGAGTTACCCCAGTTACACCCTAGCAATACAGACATGGGGTACCAGCAAGTCTGCACTGACGTGCACCGGCAGAGGTGTCTGGGGGTCTCAGTGACAGGCAGAGGTGTGTGGGGGTCTCAGGCAGAGGGGTGTGGGGGTCTCAGTGACGGGCAGAGGTGTGCGAGGGTCTTAGTGACGGGCAGAGGTGTCTGGGGTCTCAGTGACAGGCAGAGGTATGCGAGGGTCTCAGTGACGGGCAGAGGTATGCGAGGGTCTCAGTGACGGGCAGAGGTATGCGAGGGTCTCAGTGACGGGCAGAGGTGTGCGGGGGTCTCAGTGACAGGCAGAGGGGGGTCTCAGTGACAGGCAGAGGGGGGTCTCAGTGACAGGCAGAGGGGGGTCTCAGTGACAGGCAGAGGTGTGTGGGGGTCTCAGTGACAGGCAGAGGTGTGTGGGGGTCTCAGTGACAGGCAGAGGTGTGTGGGGGTCTCAGTGACAGGCAGAGGTGTGTGGGGGTCTCAGTGACGGGCAGAGGTGTGTGGGGGTCTCAGTGACGGGCAGAGGTGTGCGGGGGTCTCAGTGACAGGCAGAGGTGTGCGGGGGTCTCAGTGACAGGCAGAGGTGTGCGGGGGTCTCAGTGACAGGCAGAGGTGTGTGGGGGTCTCAGTGACGGGCGGAGCTGTGTGGGGGTCTCAGTGACAGGCAGAGGTGTGTGGGGGTCTCAGTGACAGGCAGAGGTGTGTGGGGGTCTCAGTGACGGGCAGAGGTGTGCGGGGGTCTCAGTGACAGGCAGAGGTGTGCGGGGGTCTCAGTGACAGGCAGAGGTGTGTGGGGGTCTCAGTGACGGGCAGAGGGGTCTGGGGGTCTCAGTGACGGGCAGAGGTGTGTGGGGGTCTCAGTGACGGGCAGAGGTGTGCGGGGGTCTCAGTGACAGGCAGAGGTGTGCGGGGGTCTCAGTGACAGGCAGAGGTGTGCGGGGGTCTCAGTGACGGGCGGAGCTGTGTGGGGGTCTCAGTGACGGGCGGAGCTGTGTGGGGGTCTCAGTGACAGGCAGAGGTGTGTGGGGGTCTCAGTGACGGGCAGAGGTGTGCGGGGGTCTCAGTGACAGGCAGAGGTGTGCGGGGGTCTCAGTGACAGGCAGAGGTGTGTGGGGGTCTCAGTGACGGGCAGAGGGGTCTGGGGGTCTCAGTGACGGGCAGAGGGGTCTGGGGGTCTCAGTGACGGGCAGAGGGGTCTGGGGGTCTCAGTGACGGGCAGAGGGGTCTGGGGGTCTCAGTGACAGGCAGAGGTGTCTGGGGGTCTCAGTGACAGGCAGAGGTGTCTGGGGGTCTCAGTGACCGGCAGAGGTGTGTGAGGGTCTCAGTGACGGGCAGAGCTGTGTGGGGGTCTCAGTGACAGGCAGAGGTGTGTGGGGGTCTCAGTGACAGGCAGAGGTGTGTGAGGGTCTCAGTGACAGGCAGAGGTGTGTGGGGGTCTCAGTGACAGGCAGAGGTGTGTGGGGGTCTCAGTGACAGGCAGAGGTGTGTGGGGGTCTCAGTCAGAGGGGTGTGGGGGTCTCAGTGACGGGCAGAGGTGTGTGGGGGTCTCAGTGACAGGCAGAGGTGTGTGGGGGTCTCAGTGACAGGCAGAGGTGTCTGGGGGTCTCAGTGACAGGCAGAGGTGTCTGGGGGTCTCAGTGACAGGCAGAGGTGTCTGGGGGTCTCAGTGACAGGCAGAGGTGTCTGGGGGTCTCAGTGACAGGCAGAGGTGTCTGGGGTCTCAGGCAGAGGTGTGTGGGGGTCTCAGTGACAGGCAGAGGTGTGTGGGGGTCTCAGTGACGGGCAGAGGTGTGTGGGGGTCTCAGTGACGGGCAGAGGTGTGTGGGGGTCTCAGTGACGGGCAGAGGTGTGTGGGGGTCTCAGGGACAGGCAGAGGTGTGTGGGGGTCTCAGGGACAGGCAGAGGTGTGTGGGGGTCTCAGGGACAGGCAGAGGTGTGTGGGGGTCTCAGTGACGGGCAGAGGTGTGTGAGGGTCTCAGTGACAGGCAGAGGTGTGTGGGGGTCTCAGTGACAGGCAGAGGTGTGTGGGGGTCTCAGTGACAGGCAGAGGTGTGTGGGGGTCTCAGTCAGAGGGGTGTGGGGGTCTCAGTGACGGGCAGAGGTGTCTGGGGGTCTCAGTGACAGGCAGAGGTGTCTGGGGGTCTCAGTGACAGGCAGAGGTGTCTGGGGGTCTCAGTGACAGGCAGAGGTGTCTGGGGGTCTCAGTGACAGGCAGAGGTGTCTGGGGTCTCAGGCAGAGGTGTGTGGGGGTCTCAGTGACGGGCAGAGGTGTGTGGGGGTCTCAGTGACGGGCAGAGGTGTGTGGGGGTCTCAGTGACGGGCAGAGGTGTGTGGGGGTCTCAGTGACGGGCAGAGGTGTGTGGGGGTCTCAGTGACAGGCAGAGGTGTCTGGGGGTCTCAGTGACAGGCAGAGGTGTCTGGGGGTCTCAGTGACAGGCAGAGGTGTCTGGGGGTCTCAGTGACAGGCAGAGGTGTCTGGGGGTCTCAGTGACGGGCAGAGGTGTCTGGGGGTCTCAGTGACGGGCAGAGGTGTCTGGGGGTCTCAGTGACGGGCAGAGGTGTCTGGGGGTCTCAGTGACGGGCAGAGGTGTCTGGGGGTCTCAGTGACGGGCAGAGGTGTCTGGGGGTCTCAGTGACAGGCAGAGGTGTCTGGGGGTCTCAGTGACAGGCAGAGGTGTCTGGGGGTCTCAGTGACAGGCAGAGGTGTCTGGGGGTCTCAGTGACAGGCAGAGGTGTCTGGGGGTCTCAGTGACAGGCAGAGGTGTCTGGGGGTCTCAGTGACAGGCAGAGGTGTCTGGGGGTCTCAGTGACAGGCAGAGGTGTGTGGCGGTCTCAGTGACAGGCAGAGGTGTGTGGGGGTCTCAGTGACAGGCAGAGGTGTGTGGGGGTCTCAGTGACGGCAGAGGTGTGTGGGGGTCTCAGTGACGGCAGAGGTGTGTGGGGGTCTCAGTGACGGCAGAGGTGTGTGGGGGTCTCAGTGACGGGCAGAGGAGTGTGGGGGTCTCAGTGACGGGCAGAGGAGTGTGGGGGTCTCAGTGACGGGCAGAGGAGTGTGAGGGTCTCAGTGACGGGCAGAGGTGTGTGAGGGTCTCAGTGACGGGCAGAGGTGTGTGAGGGTCTCAGTGACGGGCAGAGGTGTGTGAGGGTCTCAGTGACAGGCAGAGGTGTGTGGGGGTCTCAGTGACAGGCAGAGGTGTGTGGGGGTCTCAGTGACAGGCAGAGGTGTGTGGGGGTCTCAGTGACAGGCAGAGGAGTCTGGGGGTCTCAGTGACAGGCAGAGGTGTGTGGGGGTCTCAGTGACAGGCAGAGGTGTCTGGGGGTCTCAGTGACAGGCAGAGGTGTCTGGGGGTCTCAGTGACAGGCAGAGGTGTCTGGGGGTCTCAGTGACAGGCAGAGGTGTCTGGGGGTCTCAGTGACAGGCAGAGGTGTCTGGGGGTCTCAGTGACAGGCAGAGGTGTCTGGGGGTCTCAGTGACAGGCAGAGGTGTCTGGGGGTCTCAGTGACAGGCAGAGGTGTCTGGGGGTCTCAGTGACAGGCAGAGGTGTCTGGGGGTCTCAGTGACAGGCAGAGGTGTCTGGGGGTCTCAGTGACAGGCAGAGGTGTCTGGGGGTCTCAGTGACAGGCAGAGGTGTCTGGGGGTCTCAGTGACAGGCAGAGGTGTCTGGGGGTCTCAGTGACAGGCAGAGGTGTCTGGGGGTCTCAGTGACAGGCAGAGGTGTCTGGGGGTCTCAGTGACAGGCAGAGGTGTCTGGGGGTCTCAGTGACAGGCAGAGGTGTCTGGGGTCTCAGGCAGAGGTGTCTGGGGGTCTCAGTGACAGGCAGAGGTGTGTGGGGGTCTCAGTGACAGGCAGAGGTGTGTGGGGGTCTCAGTGACAGGCAGAGGTGTGTGGGGGTCTCAGTGACAGGCAGAGGTGTGTGGGGGTCTCAGTGACGGGCAGGCAGAGGTGTGTGGGGGTCTCAGTGACGGGCAGGCAGAGGTGTGTGGGGGTCTCAGTGACAGGCAGAGGTGTGTGGGGGTCTCAGTGACAGGCAGAGGTGTCTGGGGGTCTCAGTGACAGGCAGAGGTGTCTGGGGGTCTCAGTGACAGGCAGAGGTGTCTGGGGGTCTCAGTGACAGGCAGAGGTGTCTGGGGTCTCAGGCAGAGGTGTCTGGGGGTCTCAGTGACAGGCAGAGGTGTGTGGGGGTCTCAGTGACAGGCAGAGGTGTGTGGGGGTCTCAGGGACGGGCAGAGGTGGCTGGGGGTCTCAGGGACGGGCAGAGGTGGCTGGGGGTCTCAGTGACGGGCAGAGGTGTCTGGGGGTCTCAGTGACGGGCAGAGGTGTCTGGGGGTCTCAGTGACGGGCAGAGGTGTCTGGGGGTCTCAGTGACGGGCAGAGGTGTCTGGGGGTCTCAGTGACGGGCAGAGGTGTCTGGGGGTCTCAGTGACGGGCAGAGGTGTCTGGGGGTCTCAGTGACGGGCAGAGGTGTCTGGGGGTCTCACTGACGGGCAGAGGTGTCTGGGGGTCTCACTGACGGGCAGAGGTGTCTGGGGGTCTCACTGACGGGCAGAGGTGTCTGGGGGTCTCACTGACGGGCAGAGGTGTCTGGGGGTCTCACTGACGGGCAGAGGTGTCTGGGGGTCTCACTGACGGGCAGAGGTGTCTGGGGGTCTCACTGACGGGCAGAGGTGTCTGGGGGTCTCACTGACGGGCAGAGGTGTCTGGGGGTCTCACTGACGGGCAGAGGTGTCTGGGGGTCTCACTGACGGGCAGAGGTGTCTGGGGGTCTCAGTGACGGGCAGAGGTGTCTGGGGGTCTCAGTGACGGGCAGAGGTGTGTGGGGGTCTCAGTGACGGGCAGAGGTGTGTGGGGGTCTCAGTGACGGGCAGAGGGGTCTGGGGGTCTCAGTGACAGGCAGAGGGGTCTGGGGGTCTCAGTGACAGGCAGAGGGGTCTGGGGGTCTCAGTGACAGGCAGAGGGGTCTGGGGGTCTCAGTGACAGGCAGAGGGGTCTGGGGGTCTCAGTGACAGGCAGAGGGGTCTGGGGGTCTCAGTGACAGGCAGAGGGGTCTGGGGGTCTCAGTGACAGGCAGAGGGGTCTGGGGGTCTCAGTGACAGGCAGAGGGGTCTGGGGGTCTCAGTGACAGGCAGAGGGGTCTGGGGGTCTCAGTGACAGGCAGAGCGGTCTGGGGGTCTCAGTGACAGGCAGAGCGGTCTGGGGGTCTCAGTGACAGGCAGAGGGGTCTGGGGGTCTCAGTGACAGGCAGAGGGGTCTGGGGGTCTCAGTGACAGGCAGAGGGGTCTGGGGGTCTCAGTGACAGGCAGAGGGGTCTGGGGGTCTCAGTGACAGGCAGAGGGGTCTGGGGGTCTCAGTGACAGGCAGAGGGGTCTGGGGGTCTCAGTGACGGGCAGGCAGAGGTGTGTGGGGGTCTCAGTGACGGGCAGGCAGAGGTGTGTGGGGGTCTCAGTGACGGGCAGGCAGAGGTGTGTGGGGGTCTCAGTGACGGGCAGAGGTGTCTGGGGTCTCAGTGACAGGCAGAGGTGTCTGGGGTCTCAGTGACAGGCAGAGGTGTCTGGGGTCTCAGTGACAGGCAGAGGTGTCTGGGGTCTCAGTGACAGGCAGAGGTGTCTGGGGTCTCAGTGACAGGCAGAGGTGTCTGGGGTCTCAGTGACAGGCAGAGGTGTCTGGGGTCTCAGTGACAGGCAGAGGTGTCTGGGGTCTCAGTGACAGGCAGAGGTGTCTGGGGTCTCAGTGACAGGCAGAGGTGTCTGGGGTCTCAGTGACAGGCAGAGGTGTCTGGGGTCTCAGTGACAGGCAGAGGTGTCTGGGGTCTCAGTGACAGGCAGAGGTGTCTGGGGTCTCAGTGACAGGCAGAGGTGTCTGGGGTCTCAGTGACAGGCAGGGGGGTCTGGGGGTCTCAGTGACAGGCAGAGGTGTCTGGGGGTCTCAGTGACAGGCAGAGGTGTCTGGGGGTCTCAGTGACAGGCAGAGGTGTCTGGGGGTCTCAGTGACAGGCAGAGGTGTCTGGGGGTCTCAGTGACAGGCAGAGGTGTCTGGGGGTCTCAGTGACAGGCAGAGGTGTCTGGGGGTCTCAGTGACAGGCAGAGGTGTCTGGGGGTCTCAGTGACAGGCAGAGGTGTCTGGGGGTCTCAGTGACGGGCAGAGGTGTCTGGGGGTCTCACTGACGGGCAGAGGTGTCTGGGGGTCTCACTGACGGGCAGAGGTGTCTGGGGGTCTCACTGACGGGCAGAGGTGTCTGGGGGTCTCAGGGACGGGCAGAGGTGTCTGGGGGTCTCAGGGACGGGCAGAGGTGTCTGGGGGTCTCAGGGACGGGCAGAGGTGTCTGGGGGTCTCAGGGACGGGCAGAGGTGTCTGGGGGTCTCAGGGACGGGCAGAGGTGTCTGGGGGTCTCAGTGACGGGCAGAGGTGTCTGGGGGTCTCAGTGACGGGCAGAGGTGTGTGGGGGTCTCAGTGACGGGCAGAGGTGTGTGGGGGTCTCAGTGACGGGCAGAGGTGTGTGGGGGTCTCAGTGACGGGCAGAGGTGTGTGGGGGTCTCAGTGACGGGCAGAGGTGTGTGGGGGTCTCAGTGACGGGCAGAGGTGTGTGGGGGTCTCAGTGACGGGCAGAGGTGTGTGGGGGTCTCAGTGACGGGCAGAGGGGTCTGGGGGTCTCAGTGACGGGCAGAGGTGTCTGGGGTCTCAGTGACAGGCAGAGGTGTTTGGGGTCTCAGTGACAGGCAGAGGTGTCTGGGGTCTCAGTGACAGGCAGAGGTGTCTGGGGTCTCAGTGACAGGCAGAGGTGTCTGGGGTCTCAGTGACAGGCAGAGGTGTCTGGGGTCTCAGTGACAGGCAGAGGTGTCTGGGGTCTCAGTGACAGGCAGAGGTGTCTGGGGTCTCAGTGACAGGCAGAGGTGTCTGGGGTCTCAGTGACAGGCAGAGGTGTCTGGGGTCTCAGTGACAGGCAGAGGTGTCTGGGGTCTCAGTGACAGGCAGAGGTGTCTGGGGTCTCAGTGACAGGCAGAGGTGTCTGGGGTCTCAGTGACAGGCAGAGGTGTCTGGGGTCTCAGTGACAGGCAGAGGTGTCTGGGGTCTCAGTGACAGGCAGAGGTGTCTGGGGTCTCAGTGACAGGCAGAGGTGTCTGGGGTCTCAGTGACAGGCAGAGGTGTCTGGGGTCTCAGTGACAGGCAGAGGTGTCTGGGGTCTCAGTGACAGGCAGAGGTGTGTGGGGGTCTCAGGGACAGGCAGAGGTGTGTGGGGGTCTCAGGGACAGGCAGAGGTGTGTGGGGGTCTCAGGGACAGGCAGAGGTGTGTGGGGGTCTCAGGGACAGGCAGAGGTGTGTGGAGGTCTCAGGGACAGGCAGAGGTGTGTGGGGGTCTCAGTGACAGGCAGAGGTGTGTGGGGGTCTCAGTGACAGGCAGAGGTGTGTGGGGGTCTCAGTGACGGGCAGAGGTGTGTGGGGGTCTCAGTGACGGGCAGAGGAGTGTGAGGGTCTCAGTGACGGGCAGAGGAGTGTGAGGGTCTCAGTGACGGGCAGAGGTGTGTGAGGGTCTCAGTGACAGGCAGAGGTGTGTGGGGGTCTCAGTGACAGGCAGAGGTGTCTGGGGGTCTCAGTGACAGGCAGAGGTGTCTGGGGGTCTCAGTGACAGGCAGAGGTGTCTGGGGGTCTCAGTGACAGGCAGAGGTGTCTGGGGGTCTCAGTGACAGGCAGAGGTGTCTGGGGGTCTCAGTGACAGGCAGAGGTGTCTGGGGGTCTCAGTGACAGGCAGAGGTGTCTGGGGGTCTCAGTGACAGGCAGAGGTGTCTGGGGGTCTCAGTGACAGGCAGAGGTGTCTGGGGGTCTCAGTGACAGGCAGAGGTGTCTGGGGGTCTCAGTGACAGGCAGAGGTGTCTGGGGGTCTCAGTGACAGGCAGAGGTGTCTGGGGGTCTCAGTGACAGGCAGAGGTGTCTGGGGGTCTCAGTGACAGGGAGAGGTGTCTGGGGGTCTCAGTGACAGGGAGAGGTGTGTGGGGGTCTCAGTGACGGGCAGGGGGGTCTGGGGGTCTCAGTGACGGGCAGGGGGGTCTGGGGGTCTCAGTGACGGGCAGGGGGGTCTGGGGGTCTCAGTGACGGGCAGAGGTGTGTGGGGGTCTCAGTGACGGGCAGAGGTGTGTGGGGGTCTCAGATACGGGCAGAGGTGTGTGGGGGTCTCAGTGACGGGCAGAGGTGTCTGGGGGTCTCAGTGACAGGTGTCTGGGGGTCTCAGTGACAGGTGTCTGGGGGTCTCAGTGACAGGTGTCTGGGGGTCTCAGTGACAGGTGTCTGGGGGTCTCAGTGACAGGTGTCTGGGGGTCTCAGTGACAGGTGTCTGGGGGTCTCAGTGACAGGTGTCTGGGGGTCTCAGTGACAGGTGTCTGGGGGTCTCAGTGACAGGTGTCTGGGGGTCTCAGTGACAGGTGTCTGGGGGTCTCAGTGACAGGTGTCTGGGGGTCTCAGTGACAGGTGTCTGGGGGTCTCAGTGACAGGTGTCTGGGGGTCTCAGTGACAGGTGTCTGGGGGTCTCAGTGACAGGCAGAGGTGTCTGGGGGTCTCAGTGACAGGCAGAGGTGTCTGGGGGTCTCAGTGACAGGTGACTGGGGGTCTCAGTGACAGGCAGAGGTGTCTGGGGGTCTCAGTGACAGGTGTCTGGGGGTCTCAGTGACGGGCAGAGGTGTGTGGGGGTCTCAGTGACGGGCAGAGGTGTCTGGGGGTCTCAGTGACAGGTGTCTGGGGGTCTCAGTGACAGGCAGAGGTGTCTGGGGGTCTCAGTGACAGGCAGAGGTGTCTGGGGGTCTCAGTGACAGGTGTCTGGGGGTCTCAGTGACGGGCAGAGGTGTGTGGGGGTCTCAGTGACGGGCAGAGGTGTGTGGGGGTCTCAGTGACAGGTGGCTGGGGGTCTCAGTGACGGGCAGAGGTGTCTGGGGGTCTCAGTGACGGGCAGAGGTGTCTGGGGGTCTCAGTGACAGGTGACTGGGGGTCTCAGTGAAGGGCAGAGGTGTGTGGGGGTCTCAGTGACGGGCAGAGGTGTGTGGGGGTCTCAGTGACAGGTGTCTGGGGTCTCAGGGACAGGCAGAGGTGTCTGGGGGTCTCAGTGACAGGTGACTGGGGGTCTCAGTGACAGGCAGAGGTGTCTGGGGGTCTCAGTGACAGGTGTCTGGGGGTCTCAGTGACGGGCAGAGGTGTCTGGGGGTCTCAGTGACAGGCAGAGGTGTCTGGGGGTCTCAGTGACGGGCAGAGGTGTCTGGGGGTCTCAGTGACGGGCAGAGGTGTCTGGGGGTCTCAGTGACGGGCAGAGGTGTCTGGGGGTCTCAGTGACGGGCAGAGGTGTCTGGGGGTCTCAGTGACGGGCAGAGGTGTCTGGGGGTCTCAGTGACGGGCAGAGGTGTCTGGGGGTCTCAGTGACGGGCAGAGGTGTCTGGGGGTCTCAGTGACGGGCAGAGGTGTCTGGGGGTCTCAGTGACGGGCAGAGGTGTCTGGGGGTCTCAGTGACGGGCAGAGGTGTCTGGGGGTCTCAGTGACGGGCAGAGGTGTCTGGGGGTCTCAGTGACGGGCAGAGGTGTCTGGGGGTCTCAGTGACGGGCAGAGGTGTCTGGGGGTCTCAGTGACAGGTGACTGGGGGTCTCAGTGACAGGTGACTGGGGGTCTCAGTGACAGGCAGAGGTGTCTGGGGGTCTCAGTGACAGGTGTCTGGGGGTCTCAGTGACGGGCAGAGGTGTGTGGGGGTCTCAGTGACGGGCAGAGGTGTCTGGGGGTCTCAGTGACGGGCAGAGGTGTCTGGGGGTCTCAGTGACGGGCAGAGGTGTCTGGGGGTCTCAGTGACAGGTGTCTGGGGGTCTCAGGGACAGGCAGAGGTGTCTGGGGGTCTCAGTGACAGGTGTCTGGGGGTCTCAGTGAAGGGCAGAGGTGTGTGGGGGTCTCAGTGACGGGCAGAGGTGTGTGGGGGTCTCAGTGACAGGTGTCTGGGGTCTCAGGGACAGGCAGAGGTGTCTGGGGGTCTCAGTGACAGGTGTCTGGGGGTCTCAGTGACAGGGAGAGGTGTCTGGGGGTCTCAGTGACAGGGAGAGGGGTCTGGGGGTCTCAGTGACAGGGAGAGGGGTCTGGGGGTCTCAGTGACGGGCAGAGGTGTGTGGGGGTCTCAGCGACGGGCAGAGGTGTGTGGGGGTCTCAGCGACGGGCAGAGGTGTCTGGGGGTCTCAGTGACGGGCAGAGGTGTCTGGGGGTCTCAGTGACGGGCAGAGGTGTCTGGGGGTCTCAGTGACAGGCAGAGGTGTCTGGGGGTCTCAGTGACGGGCAGAGGTGTCTGGGGGTCTCAGTGACAGGTGTCTGGGGGTCTCAGTGACAGGTGTCTGGGGGTCTCAGTGACAGGCAGAGGTGTCTGGGGGTCTCAGTGACAGGTGTCTGGGGGTCTCAGTGACAGGCAGAGGTGTCTGGGGGTCTCAGTGACGGGCAGAGGTGTGTGAGGGGTCTCAGTGACAGGCAGAGGTGTCTGGGGGTCTCAGTGACAGGTGTCTGGGGGTCTCAGTGACTGGCAGAGGTGTGTGGGGGTCTCAGTGACGGGCAGAGGTGTCTGGGGGTCTCAGTGACAGGTGTCTGGGGGTCTCAGTGACAGGCAGAGGTGTCTGGGGGTCTCAGTGACAGGTGACTGGGGGTCTCAGTGACAGGCAGAGGTGTCTGGGGGTCTCAGTGACAGGTGTCTGGGGGTCTCAGTGACGGGCAGAAGTGTGTGGGGGTCTCAGTGACGGGCAGAGGTGTGTGGGGGTCTCAGTGACAGGTGTCTGGGGGTCTCAGTGACAGGCAGAGGTGTCTGGGGGTCTCAGTGACAGGTGACTGGGGGTCTCAGTGACAGGTGACTGGGGGTCTCAGTGACAGGCAGAGGTCTCTGGGGGTCTCCGTGACAGGCAGAGGTGTGTGGGGGTCTCAGTGACGGGCAGAGGTGTCTGGGGGTCTCAGTGACAGGTGTCTGGGGGTCTCAGTGACGGGCAGAGGTGTGTGGGGGTCTCAGTGACGGGCAGAGGTGTGTGGGGGTCTCAGTGACAGGCAGAGGTGTGTGGGGGTCTCAGTGACAGGCAGAGGTGTCTGGGGGTCTCAGTGACAGGCAGATGTGTCTGGGGGTCTCAGTGACAGGCAGAGGTGTCTGGGGGTCTCAGTGACAGGCAGAGGTGTCTGGGGGTCTCAGTGACAGGCAGAGGTGTCTGGGGGTCTCAGTGACAGGCAGAGGTGTCTGGGGGTCTCAGTGACAGGCAGAGGTGTCTGGGGGTCTCAGTGACGGGCAGAGGTGTATGGGGGTCTCAGTGACGGGCAGAGGTGTCTGGGGGTCTCAGTGACAGGCAGAGGTGTCTGGAGGTCTCAGTGACAGGCAGAGGTTTCTGTGGGTCTCAGTGACGGGCAGAGGTGTCTGGGGGTCTCAGTGACGGGCAGAGGTGTCTGGGGGTCTCAGTGACGGGCAGAGGTGTCTGGGGGTCTCAGTGACGGGCAGAGGTGTCTGGGGGTCTCAGTGACGGGCAGAGGTGTCTGGGGGTCTCAGTGACGGGCAGAGGTGTCTGGGGGTCTCAGTGACGGGCAGAGGTGTCTGGGGGTCTCAGTGACGGGCAGAGGTGTCTGGGGTCTCAGTGACGGGCAGAGGTGTGTGGGGGTCTCAGTGACAGGCAGAGGTGTCTGGGGGTCTCAGTGACAGGCAGAGGTGTGTGGGGGTCTCAGTGACGGGCAGAGGTGTCTGGGGGTCTCAGTGACAGGCAGAGGTGTCTGGGGGTCTCAGTGACAGGCAGAGGTGTCTGGGGGTCTCAGTGACAGGCAGAGGTGTCTGGGGGTCTCAGTGACAGGCAGAGGTGTCTGGGGGTCTCAGTGACAGGCAGAGGTGTCTGGGGGTCTCAGTGACAGGCAGAGGTGTCTGGGGGTCTCAGTGACAGGCAGAGGTGTCTGGGGGTCTCAGTGACAGGCAGAGGTGTCTGGGGGTCTCAGTGACAGGCAGAGGTGTCTGGGGGTCTCAGTGACAGGCAGAGGTGTCTGGGGGTCTCAGTGACAGGCAGAGGTGTCTGGGGGTCTCAGTGACAGGCAGAGGTGTCTGGGGGTCTCAGTGACAGGCAGAGGTGTCTGGGGGTCTCAGTGACAGGCAGAGGTGTCTGGGGGTCTCAGTGACAGGCAGAGGTGTCTGGGGGTCTCAGTGACAGGCAGAGGTGTCTGGGGGTCTCAGTGACAGGCAGAGGTGTCTGGGGGTCTCAGTGACAGGCAGAGGTGTGTGGGGGTCTCAGTGACGGGCAGAGGGGTCTGGGGGTCTCAGTGACAGGCAGAGGTGTGTGGGGGCCTCAGCGACGGGCAGAGGTGTGTGGGGGTCTCAGCGACGGGCAGAGGGGTGTGGGGGTCTCAGCGACGGGCAGAGGTGTGTGGGGGTCTCAGTGACGGGCAGAGGTGTGTGGGGGTCTCAGTGACAGGTGTCTGGGGGTCTCAGTGACAGGCAGAGGTGTCTGGGGGTCTCAGTGACAGGTGTCTGGGGTCTCAGTGACAGGCAGAGGTGTCTGGGGGTCTCAGTGACGGGCAGAGGTGTGTGAGGGGTCTCAGTGACAGGCAGAGGTGTCTGGGGGTCTCAGTGACGGGCAGAGGTGTGTGAGGGGTCTCAGTGACAGGCAGAGGTGTCTGGGGGTCTCAGTGACAGGTGTCTGGGGGTCTCAGTGACGGGCAGAGGTGTGTGAGGGGTCTCAGTGACAGGCAGAGGTGTCTGGGGGTCTCAGTGACAGGCAGAGGTGTCTGGGGGTCTCAGTGACAGGCAGAGGTGTGTGGGGGTCTCAGTGACGGGCAGAGGGGTCTGGGGGTCTCAGTGACAGGCAGAGGTGTGTGGGGGTCTCAGCGACGGGCAGAGGTGTGTGGGGGTCTCAGCGACGGGCAGAGGGGTGTGGGGGTCTCAGCGACGGGCAGAGGTGTGTGGGGGTCTCAGTGACGGGCAGAGGTGTGTGGGGGTCTCAGTGACAGGTGTCTGGGGGTCTCAGTGACAGGCAGAGGTGTCTGGGGGTCTCAGTGACAGGTGTCTGGGGTCTCAGTGACAGGCAGAGGTGTCTGGGGGTCTCAGTGACGGGCAGAGGTGTGTGAGGGGTCTCAGTGACAGGCAGAGGTGTCTGGGGGTCTCAGTGACAGGTGTCTGGGGGTCTCAGTGACGGGCAGAGGTGTGTGAGGGGTCTCAGTGACAGGCAGAGGTGTCTGGGGGTCTCAGTGACGGGCAGAGGTGTGTGAGGGGTCTCAGTGACAGGCAGAGGTGTCTGGGGTCTCAGTGACAGGCAGAGGTGTCTGGGGGTCTCAGTGACGGGCAGAGGTGTGTGAGGGGTCTCAGTGACAGGCAGAGGTGTCTGGGGGTCTCAGTGACGGGCAGAGGTGTGTGAGGGGTCTCAGTGACAGGCAGAGGTGTCTGGGGGTCTCAGTGACAGGTGTCTGGGGGTCTCAGTGACGGGCAGAGGTGTGTGAGGGGTCTCAGTGACAGGCAGAGGTGTCTGGGGGTCTCAGTGACGGGCAGAGGTGTGTGAGGGGTCTCAGTGACAGGCAGAGGTGTCTGGGGGTCTCAGTGACAGGTGTCTGGGGGTCTCAGTGACGGGCAGAGGTGTCTGGGGGTCTCAGTGACAGGCAGAGGGGTCTGGGGGTCTCAGTGACAGGCAGAGGTGTCTGGGGGTCTCAGTGACAGGCAGAGGTGTCTGGGGGTCTCAGTGACAGGCAGAGGTGTCTGGGGGTCTCAGTGACAGGCAGAGGTGTCTGGGGGTCTCAGTGACAGGCAGAGGTGTCTGGGGGTCTCAGTGACAGGCAGAGGTGTCTGGGGGTCTCAGTGACAGGCAGAGGTGTCTGGGGGTCTCAGTGACAGGCAGAGGTGTCTG
Source organism: Lissotriton helveticus (assembly GCF_964261635.1). NCBI lineage: Eukaryota > Metazoa > Chordata > Amphibia > Caudata > Salamandridae > Lissotriton > Lissotriton helveticus. The sequence continues at coordinate 31,563,405 of NC_136067.1, read as the reverse complement.
GGGGTCTCAGTGACAGGCAGAGGTGTCTGGGGGTCTCAGTGACAGGCAGAGGTGTCTGGGGGTCTCAGTGACAGGCAGAGGTGTCTGGGGGTCTCAGTGACAGGCAGAGGTGTCTGGGGGTCTCAGTGACAGGCAGAGGTGTCTGGGGGTCTCAGTGACAGGCCAGGGACGGGCAGAGGTGTCTGGGGGTCTCACTGACGGGCAGAGGTGTCTGGGGGTCTCACTGACGGGCAGAGGTGTCTGGGGGTCTCACTGACGGGCAGAGGTGTCTGGGGGTCTCACTGACGGGCAGAGGTGTCTGGGGGTCTCACTGACGGGCAGAGGTGTCTGGGGGTCTCAGTGACGGGCAGAGGTGTCTGGGGGTCTCAGTGACGGGCAGAGGTGTCTGGGGGTCTCGGTGACGGGCAGAGGTGTCTGGGGGTCTCACTGACGGGCAGAGGTGTCTGGGGGTCTCACTGACGGGCAGAGGTGTCTGGGGGTCTCACTGACGGGCAGAGGTGTCTGGGGGTCTCACTGACGGGCAGAGGTGTCTGGGGGTCTCAGTGACGGGCAGAGGTGTCTGGGGGTCTCAGTGACGGGCAGAGGTGTCTGGGGGTCTCAGTGACGGGCAGAGGTGTCTGGGGGTCTCAGTGACGGGCAGAGGTGTCTGGGGGTCTCAGTGACGGGCAGAGGTGTCTGGGGGTCTCAGTGACAGGCAGAGGTGTCTGGGGGTCTCAGTGACAGGCAGAGGTGTCTGGGGGTCTCAGTGACAGGCAGAGGGGTCTGGGGGTCTCAGTGACAGGCAGAGGGGTCTGGGGGTCTCAGTGACAGGCAGAGGGGTCTGGGGGTCTCAGTGACAGGCAGAGGGGTCTGGGGGTCTCAGTGACAGGCAGAGGGGTCTGGGGGTCTCAGTGACAGGCAGAGGGGTCTGGGGGTCTCAGTGACAGGCAGAGGGTCTGGGGGTCTCAGTGACAGGCAGAGGGGTCTGGGGGTCTCAGTGACAGGCAGAGGGGTCTGGGGGTCTCAGTGACAGGCAGAGGGGTCTGGGGGTCTCAGTGACAGGCAGAGGGGTCTGGGGGTCTCAGTGACAGGCAGAGGGGTCTGGGGGTCTCAGTGACAGGCAGAGGGGTCTGGGGGTCTCAGTGACAGGCAGAGGGGTCTGGGGGTCTCAGTGACAGGCAGAGGGGTCTGGGGGTCTCAGTGACAGGCAGAGGGGTCTGGGGGTCTCAGTGACAGGCAGAGGGGTCTGGGGGTCTCAGTGACAGGCAGAGGGGTCTGGGGGTCTCAGTGACAGGCAGAGGGGTCTGGGGGTCTCAGTGACGGGCAGAGGGGTCTGGGGGTCTCAGTGACGGGCAGAGGGGTCTGGGGGTCTCAGTGACGGGCAGAGGGGTGTGGGGGTCTCAGTGACAGGCAGAGGTGTCTGGGGTCTCAGTGACAGGCAGAGGTGTCTGGGGTCTCAGTGACAGGCAGAGGTGTCTGGGGTCTCAGTGACAGGCAGAGGTGTCTGGGGTCTCAGTGACAGGCAGAGGTGTCTGGGGTCTCAGTGACAGGCAGAGGTGTCTGGGGTCTCAGTGACAGGCAGAGGTGTCTGGGGTCTCAGTGACAGGCAGAGGTGTCTGGGGTCTCAGTGACAGGCAGAGGTGTCTGGGGTCTCAGTGACAGGCAGAGGTGTCTGGGGTCTCAGTGACAGGCAGAGGTGTCTGGGGTCTCAGTGACAGGCAGAGGTGTCTGGGGTCTCAGTGACAGGCAGAGGTGTCTGGGGTCTCAGTGACAGGCAGAGGTGTCTGGGGTCTCAGTGACAGGCAGAGGTGTCTGGGGTCTCAGTGACAGGCAGAGGTGTCTGGGGTCTCAGTGACAGGCAGAGGTGTCTGGGGTCTCAGGGACAGGCAGAGGTGTCTGGGGTCTCAGGGACAGGCAGAGGTGTCTGGGGTCTCAGGGACAGGCAGAGGTGTCTGGGGTCTCAGGGACAGGCAGAGGTGTGTGGGGGTCTCAGGGACAGGCAGAGGTGTGTGGGGGTCTCAGGGACAGGCAGAGGTGTGTGGGGGTCTCAGGGACAGGCAGAGGTGTGTGGGGGTCTCAGGGACGGGCAGAGGTGTGTGGGGGTCTCAGGGACGGGCAGAGGTGTGTGGGGGTCTCAGTGACGGGCAGAGGTGTGTGGGGGTCTCAGTGACGGGCAGAGGTGTGTGGGGGTCTCAGTGACAGGCAGAGGAGTGTGAGGGTCTCAGTGACAGGCAGAGGAGTGTGAGGGTCTCAGTGACAGGCAGAGGTGTGTGAGGGTCTCAGTGACAGGCAGAGGTGTCTGGGGGTCTCAGTGACAGGCAGAGGTGTCTGGGGGTCTCAGTGACAGGCAGAGGTGTCTGGGGGTCTCAGTGACAGGCAGAGGTGTCTGGGGGTCTCAGTGACAGGCAGAGGTGTCTGGGGGTCTCAGTGACAGGCAGAGGTGTCTGGGGGTCCCAGTGACAGGCAGAGGTGTCTGGGGGTCCCAGTGACAGGCAGAGGTGTCTGGGGGTCCCAGTGACAGGCAGAGGTGTCTGGGGGTCCCAGTGACAGGCAGAGGTGTCTGGGGGTCTCAGTGACAGGCAGAGGTGTCTGGGGGTCTCAGTGACAGGCAGAGGTGTCTGGGGGTCTCAGTGACAGGCAGAGGTGTCTGGGGGTCTCAGTGACAGGCAGAGGTGTCTGGGGGTCTCAGTGACAGGCAGAGGTGTCTGGGGGTCTCAGTGACAGGCAGAGGTGTCTGGGGGTCTCAGTGACAGGCAGAGGTGTCTGGGGGTCTCAGTGACAGGCAGAGGTGTCTGGGGGTCTCAGTGACAGGCAGAGGTGTCTGGGGGTCTCAGTGACAGGGAGAGGTGTCTGGGGGTCTCAGTGACAGGGAGAGGTGTCTGGGGGTCTCAGTGACAGGGAGAGGTGTGTGGGGGTCTCAGTGACGGGCAGGGGTGTCTGGGGGTCTCAGTGACAGGCAGAGGTGTCTGGGGGTCTCAGTGACAGGCAGAGGTGTCTGGGGGTCTCAGTGACAGGCAGAGGTGTCTGGGGGTCTCAGTGACAGGCAGAGGTGTCTGGGGGTCTCAGTGACAGGCAGAGGTGTCTGGGGGTCTCAGTGACAGGCAGAGGTGTCTGGGGTCTCAGGCAGAGGGGTCTGGGGGTCTCAGTGACAGGCAGAGGGGTCTGGGGGTCTCAGTGACAGGCAGAGGGGTCTGGGGGTCTCAGTGACAGGCAGAGGGGTCTGGGGGTCTCAGTGACAGGCAGAGGGGTCTGGGGGTCTCAGTGACAGGCAGAGGGGTCTGGGGGTCTCAGTGACAGGCAGAGGTGTGTGGGGGTCTCAGTGACAGGCAGAGGGGTCTGGGGGTCTCAGTGACAGGCAGAGGGGTCTGGGGGTCTCAGTGACAGGCAGAGGGGTCTGGGGGTCTCAGTGACGGGCAGAGGGGTCTGGGGTCTCAGTGACGGGCAGAGGGGTCTGGGGTCTCAGTGACGGGCAGAGGGGTCTGGGGGTCTCAGTGACGGGCAGAGGGGTCTGGGGGTCTCAGTGACGGGCAGAGGGGTCTGGGGGTCTCAGTGACGGGCAGAGGGGTCTGGGGGTCTCAGTGACGGGCAGAGGTGTCTGGGGGTCTCAGTGACGGGCAGAGGTGTCTGGGGGTCTCAGTGACGGGCAGAGGTGTCTGGGGGTCTCAGGGACGGGCAGAGGTGTCTGGGGGTCTCAGGGACGGGCAGAGGTGTCTGGGGGTCTCAGGGACGGGCAGAGGTGTCTGGGGGTCTCAGGGACGGGCAGAGGTGTCTGGGGGTCTCAGGGACGGGCAGAGGTGTCTGGGGGTCTCAGGGACGGGCAGAGGTGTGTGGGGGTCTCAGTGACGGGCAGAGGTGTGTGGGGGTCTCAGTGACGGGCAGAGGGGTCTGGGGGTCTCAGTGACAGGCAGAGGGGTCTGGGGTCTCAGTGACGGGCAGAGGGGTCTGGGGGTCTCAGTGACGGGCAGAGGGGTCTGGGGGTCTCAGTGACGGGCAGAGGGGTCTGGGGGTCTCAGTGAGGGGCAGAGGGGTCTGGGGGTCTCAGTGACGGGCAGAGGTGTCTGGGGGTCTCAGGGACGGGCAGAGGTGTCTGGGGGTCTCAGGGACGGGCAGAGGTGTCTGGGGGTCTCAGGGACGGGCAGAGGTGTCTGGGGGTCTCAGGGACGGGCAGAGGTGTCTGGGGGTCTCAGGGACGGGCAGAGGTGTCTGGGGGTCTCAGGGACGGGCAGAGGTGTCTGGGGGTCTCAGGGACGGGCAGAGGTGTCTGGGGGTCTCAGGGACGGGCAGAGGTGTCTGGGGGTCTCAGGGACGGGCAGAGGTGTCTGGGGGTCTCAGGGACGGGCAGAGGTGTCTGGGGGTCTCAGGGACGGGCAGAGGTGTCTGGGGGTCTCAGGGACGGGCAGAGGTGTCTGGGGGTCTCAGGGACGGGCAGAGGTGTCTGGGGGTCTCAGGGACGGGCAGAGGTGTCTGGGGGTCTCAGGGACGGGCAGAGGTGTCTGGGGGTCTCAGGGACGGGCAGAGGTGTCTGGGGGTCTCAGGGACGGGCAGAGGTGTCTGGGGGTCTCAGGGACGGGCAGAGGTGTCTGGGGGTCTCAGGGACGGGCAGTGGTGTCTGGGGGTCTCAGGGACGGGCAGAGGTGTCTGGGGGTCTCAGGGACGGGCAGAGGTGTCTGGGGGTCTCAGTGACGGGCAGAGGTGTCTGGGGGTCTCAGTGACGGGCAGAGGTGTCTGGGGGTCTCAGTGACGGGCAGAGGTGTGTGGGGGTCTCAGTGACAGGCAGAGGGGTCTGGGGGTCTCAGTGACGGGCAGGCAGAGGTGTGTGGGGGTCTCAGTGACGGGCAGAGGTGTCTGGGGTCTCAGTGACAGGCAGAGGTGTCTGGGGTCTCAGTGACAGGCAGAGGTGTCTGGGGTCTCAGTGACAGGCAGAGGTGTCTGGGGTCTCAGTGACAGGCAGAGGTGTCTGGGGTCTCAGTGACAGGCAGAGGTGTCTGGGGTCTCAGTGACAGGCAGAGGTGTCTGGGGTCTCAGTGACAGGCAGAGGTGTCTGGGGTCTCAGTGACAGGCAGAGGTGTCTGGGGGTCTCAGGGACGGGCAGAGGTGTCTGGGGGTCTCAGTGACAGGCAGAGGTGTCTGGGGTCTCAGTGACAGGCAGAGGTGTCTGGGGGTCTCAGTGACAGGCAGAGGTGTCTGGGGGTCTCAGTGACAGGCAGAGGTGTCTGGGGTCTCAGGCAGAGGTGTCTGGGGGTCTCAGTGACAGGCAGAGGTGTGTGGGGGTCTCAGTGACAGGCAGAGGTGTGTGGGGGTCTCAGTGACAGGCAGAGGTGTGTGGGGGTCTCAGTGACAGGCAGAGGTGTCTGGGGGTCTCAGTGACAGGCAGAGGTGTCTGGGGTCTCAGGCAGAGGTGTCTGGGGGTCTCAGTGACAGGCAGAGGTGTGTGGGGGTCTCAGTGACAGGCAGAGGTGTGTGGGGGTCTCAGTGACGGGCAGAGGTGGCTGGGGGTCTCAGTGACGGGCAGAGGTGGCTGGGGGTCTCAGGGACGGGCAGAGGTGGCTGGGGGTCTCAGGGACGGGCAGAGGTGTCTGGGGGTCTCAGGGACGGGCAGAGGTGTCTGGGGGTCTCAGGGACGGGCAGAGGTGTCTGGGGGTCTCAGGGACGGGCAGAGGTGTCTGGGGGTCTCAGGGACGGGCAGAGGTGTCTGGGGGTCTCAGGGACGGGCAGAGGTGTCTGGGGGTCTCAGTGACGGGCAGAGGTGTCTGGGGGTCTCAGTGACGGGCAGAGGTGTCTGGGGGTCTCAGTGACGGGCAGAGGTGTCTGGGGGTCTCAGTGACGGGCAGAGGTGTCTGGGGGTCTCAGTGACGGGCAGAGGACCCCCGACGGGCAGAGGTGTGTGGGGGTCTCAGTGACGGGCAGAGGTGTGTGGGGGTCTCAGTGACAGGCAGAGGGGTCTGGGGGTCTCAGTGACGGGCAGAGGGGTCTGGGGGTCTCAGTGACGGGCAGAGGGGTCTGGGGTCTCAGTGACGGGCAGAGGGGTCTGGGGGTCTCAGTGACGGGCAGAGGTGTCTGGGGGTCTCAGGGACGGGCAGAGGTGTCTGGGGGTCTCAGGGACGGGCAGAGGTGTCTGGGGGTCTCAGGGACGGGCAGAGGTGTCTGGGGGTCTCAGGGACGGGCAGAGGTGTCTGGGGGTCTCAGGGACGGGCAGAGGTGTCTGGGGGTCTCAGGGACGGGCAGAGGTGTCTGGGGGTCTCAGGGACGGGCAGAGGTGTCTGGGGGTCTCAGGGACGGGCAGAGGTGTCTGGGGGTCTCAGGGACGGGCAGAGGTGTCTGGGGGTCTCAGTGACGGGCAGAGGTGTCTGGGGGTCTCAGTGACGGGCAGAGGTGTCTGGGGGTCTCAGTGACAGGCAGAGGTGTGTGGGGGTCTCAGTGACAGGCAGAGGGGTCTGGGGGTCTCAGTGACGGGCAGGCAGAGGTGTGTGGGGGTCTCAGTGACGGGCAGAGGTGTCTGGGGTCTCAGTGACAGGCAGAGGTGTCTGGGGTCTCAGTGACAGGCAGAGGTGTCTGGGGTCTCAGTGACAGGCAGAGGTGTCTGGGGTCTCAGTGACAGGCAGAGGTGTCTGGGGTCTCAGTGACAGGCAGAGGTGTCTGGGGTCTCAGTGACAGGCAGAGGTGTCTGGGGTCTCAGTGACAGGCAGAGGTGTCTGGGGTCTCAGTGACAGGCAGAGGTGTCTGGGGTCTCAGTGACAGGCAGAGGTGTCTGGGGTCTCAGTGACAGGCAGAGGTGTCTGGGGTCTCAGTGACAGGCAGAGGTGTCTGGGGTCTCAGTGACAGGCAGAGGTGTCTGGGGTCTCAGTGACAGGCAGAGGTGTCTGGGGTCTCAGTGACAGGCAGAGGTGTCTGGGGTCTCAGTGACAGGCAGAGGTGTCTGGGGTCTCAGTGACAGGCAGAGGTGTCTGGGGTCTCAGTGACAGGCAGAGGTGTCTGGGGTCTCAGTGACAGGCAGAGGTGTCTGGGGTCTCAGTGACAGGCAGAGGTGTCTGGGGTCTCAGTGACAGGCAGAGGTGTCTGGGGTCTCAGTGACAGGCAGAGGTGTCTGGGGGTCTCAGTGACAGGCAGAGGTGTCTGGGGGTCTCAGTGACAGGCAGAGGTGTCTGGGGGTCTCAGTGACAGGCAGAGGTGTCTGGGGTCTCAGGCAGAGGTGTCTGGGGGTCTCAGTGACAGGCAGAGGTGTGTGGGGGTCTCAGTGACAGGCAGAGGTGTGTGGGGGTCTCAGTGACAGGCAGAGGTGTGTGGGGGTCTCAGTGACAGGCAGAGGTGTGTGGGGGTCTCAGTGACAGGCAGAGGTGTGTGGGGGTCTCAGTGACAGGCAGAGGTGTCTGGGGTCTCAGGCAGAGGTGTCTGGGGGTCTCAGTGACAGGCAGAGGTGTGTGGGGGTCTCAGTGACAGGCAGAGGTGTGTGGGGGTCTCAGTGACGGGCAGAGGTGGCTGGGGGTCTCAGGGACGGGCAGAGGTGTCTGGGGGTCTCAGGGACGGGCAGAGGTGTCTGGGGGTCTCAGGGACGGGCAGAGGTGTCTGGGGGTCTCAGGGACGGGCAGAGGTGTCTGGGGGTCTCAGGGACGGGCAGAGGTGTCTGGGGGTCTCAGGGACGGGCAGAGGTGTCTGGGGGTCTCAGGGACGGGCAGAGGTGTCTGGGGGTCTCAGGGACGGGCAGAGGTGTCTGGGGGTCTCAGTGACGGGCAGAGGTGTCTGGGGGTCTCAGTGACGGGCAGAGGTGTCTGGGGGTCTCAGTGACGGGCAGAGGTGTCTGGGGGTCTCAGTGACGGGCAGAGGTGTCTGGGGGTCTCAGTGACGGGCAGAGGTGTCTGGGGGTCTCAGTGACGGGCAGAGGACCCCCGACGGGCAGAGGTGTGTGGGGGTCTCAGTGACGGGCAGAGGTGTGTGGGGGTCTCAGTGACGGGCAGAGGGGTCTGGGAGTCTCAGTGACAGGCTTAGGGGTCTGGGGGTCTCAGTGACAGGCAGAGGGGTCTGGGGGTCTCAGTGACAGGCAGAGGGGTCTGGGGGTCTCAGTGACAGGCAGAGGGGTCTGGGGGTCTCAGTGACAGGCAGAGGGGTCTGGGGGTCTCAGTGACAGGCAGAGGGGTCTGGGGGTCTCAGTGACAGGCAGAGGGGTCTGGGGGTCTCAGTGACAGGCAGAGGGGTCTGGGGGTCTCAGTGACAGGCAGAGCGGTCTGGGGGTCTCAGTGACAGGCAGAGCGGTCTGGGGGTCTCAGTGACAGGCAGAGGGGTCTGGGGGTCTCAGTGACAGGCAGAGGGGTCTGGGGGTCTCAGTGACAGGCAGAGGGGTCTGGGGGTCTCAGTGACAGGCAGAGGGGTCTGGGGGTCTCAGTGACAGGCAGAGGGGTCTGGGGGTCTCAGTGACAGGCAGAGGGGTCTGGGGGTCTCAGTGACGGGCAGGCAGAGGTGTGTGGGGGTCTCAGTGACGGGCAGAGGTGTCTGGGGTCTCAGTGACAGGCAGAGGTGTCTGGGGTCTCAGTGACAGGCAGAGGTGTCTGGGGTCTCAGTGACAGGCAGAGGTGTCTGGGGTCTCAGTGACAGGCAGAGGTGTCTGGGGTCTCAGTGACAGGCAGAGGTGTCTGGGGTCTCAGTGACAGGCAGAGGTGTCTGGGGTCTCAGTGACAGGCAGAGGTGTCTGGGGTCTCAGTGACAGGCAGAGGTGTCTGGGGTCTCAGTGACAGGCAGAGGTGTCTGGGGTCTCAGTGACAGGCAGAGGTGTCTGGGGTCTCAGTGACAGGCAGAGGTGTCTGGGGTCTCAGTGACAGGCAGAGGTGTCTGGGGTCTCAGTGACAGGCAGAGGTGTCTGGGGTCTCAGTGACAGGCAGAGGTGTCTGGGGTCTCAGTGACAGGCAGAGGTGTCTGGGGTCTCAGTGACAGGCAGAGGTGTCTGGGGTCTCAGTGTCAGGCAGAGGTGTCTGGGGTCTCAGTGACAGGCAGAGGTGTCTGGGGTCTCAGTGACAGGCAGGGGGGTCTGGGGGTCTCAGTGACAGGCAGAGGTGTCTGGGGGTCTCAGTGACAGGCAGAGGTGTCTGGGGGTCTCAGTGACAGGCAGAGGTGTCTGGGGTCTCAGGCAGAGGTGTCTGGGGGTCTCAGTGACAGGCAGAGGGGTCTGGGGGTCTCAGTGACAGGCAGAGGGGTCTGGGGGTCTCAGTGACAGGCAGAGGGGTCTGGGGGTCTCAGTGACAGGCAGAGGGGTCTGGGGGTCTCAGTGACAGGCAGAGGGGTCTGGGGGTCTCAGTGACAGGCAGAGGGGTCTGGGGGTCTCAGTGACAGGCAGAGGGGTCTGGGGGTCTCAGTGACAGGCAGAGGGGTCTGGGGGTCTCAGTGACAGGCAGAGGGGTCTGGGGGTCTCAGTGACAGGCAGAGGGGTCTGGGGGTCTCAGTGACAGGCAGAGGGGTCTGGGGGTCTCAGGGACGGGCAGAGGTGTCTGGGGGTCTCAGGGACGGGCAGAGGTGTCTGGGGGTCTCAGGGACGGGCAGAGGTGTCTGGGGGTCTCAGGGACGGGCAGAGGTGTCTGGGGGTCTCAGGGACGGGCAGAGGTGTCTGGGGGTCTCAGGGACGGGCAGAGGTGTCTGGGGGTCTCAGGGACGGGCAGAGGTGTCTGGGGGTCTCAGGGACGGGCAGAGGTGTCTGGGGGTCTCAGGGACGGGCAGAGGTGTCTGGGGGTCTCAGGGACGGGCAGAGGTGTCTGGGGGTCTCAGGGACGGGCAGAGGTGTCTGGGGGTCTCAGGGACGGGCAGAGGTGTCTGGGGGTCTCAGGGACGGGCAGAGGTGTCTGGGGGTCTCAGGGACGGGCAGAGGTGTCTGGGGGTCTCAGGGACGGGCAGAGGTGTCTGGGGGTCTCAGTGACGGGCTGAGGTGTCTGGGGGTCTCAGTGACGGGCAGAGGTGTGTGGGGGTCTCAGGGACGGGCAGAGGTGTGTGGGGGTCTCAGTGACAGGCAGAGGTGTGTGGGGGTCTCAGTGACAGGCAGAGGGGTCTGGGGGTCTCAGTGACGGGCAGAGGTGTCTGGGGTCTCAGTGACAGGCAGAGGTGTCTGGGGTCTCAGTGACAGGCAGAGGTGTCTGGGGTCTCAGTGACAGGCAGAGGTGTCTGGGGGTCTCAGTGACGGGCAGAGGTGTCTGGGGGTCTCAGTGACGGGCAGGGGGGTCTGGGGGTCTCAGTGACGGGCAGGGGGGTCTGGGGGTCTCAGTGACAGGCAGAGGTGTGTGGGGGTCTCAGCGACGGGCAGAGGTGTGTGGGGGTCTCAGTGACGGGCAGAGGGGTGTGGGGGTCTCAGTGACGGGCAGAGGGGTGTGGGGGTCTCAGTGACGGGCAGAGGTGTCTGGGGTCTCAGTGACAGGTGTCTGGGGGTCTCAGTGACAGGTGTCTGGGGGTCTCAGTGACAGGTGTCTGGGGGTCTCAGTGACAGGTGTCTGGGGGTCTCAGTGACAGGTGTCTGGGGGTCTCAGTGACAGGTGTCTGGGGGTCTCAGTGACAGGTGTCTGGGGGTCTCAGTGACAGGTGTCTGGGGGTCTCAGTGACAGGTGTCTGGGGGTCTCAGTGACAGGTGTCTGGGGGTCTCAGTGACAGGTGTCTGGGGGTCTCAGTGACAGGTGTCTGGGGGTCTCAGTGACAGGTGTCTGGGGGTCTCAGTGACAGGTGTACAGGTGTCTGGGGGTCTCAGTGACAGGTGTCTGGGGGTCTCAGTGACAGGCAGAGGTGTCTGGGGGTCTCAGTGACAGGCAGAGGTGTCTGGGGGTCTCAGTGACAGGTGACTGGGGGTCTCAGTGACAGGCAGAGGTGTCTGGGGGTCTCAGTGACAGGTGTCTGGGGGTCTCAGTGACGGGCAGAGGTGTGTGGGGGTCTCAGTGACGGGCAGAGGTGTCTGGGGGTCTCAGTGACAGGTGTCTGGGGGTCTCAGTGACAGGCAGAGGTGTCTGGGGGTCTCAGTGACAGGCAGAGGTGTCTGGGGTCTCAGTGACAGGTGTCTGGGGGTCTCAGTGACGGGCAGAGGTGTGTGGGGGTCTCAGTGACGGGCAGAGGTGTGTGGGGGTCTCAGTGACAGGTGGCTGGGGGTCTCAGTGACAGGCAGAGGTGTCTGGGGGTCTCAGTGACAGGTGTCTGGGGGTCTCAGTGACGGGCAGAGGTGTCTGGGGGTCTCAGTGACGGGCAGAGGTGTCTGGTGGTCTCAGTGACAGGTGACTGGGGGTCTCAGTGACAGGCAGAGGTGTCTGGGGGTCTCAGTGACAGGTGTCTGGGGGTCTCAGTGAAGGGCAGAGGTGTGTGGGGGTCTCAGTGACGGGCAGAGGTGTGTGTGGGGGTCTCAGTGACAGGTGTCTGGGGTCTCAGGGACAGGCAGAGGTGTCTGGGGGTCTCAGTGACAGGTGACTGGGGGTCTCAGTGACAGGCAGAGGTGTCTGGGGGTCTCAGTGACAGGTGTCTGGGGGTCTCAGTGACGGGCAGAGGTGTCTGGGGGTCTCAGTGACGGGCAGAGGTGTCTGGGGGTCTCAGTGACGGGCAGAGGTGTCTGGGGGTCTCAGTGACGGGCAGAGGTGTCTGGGGGTCTCAGTGACGGGCAGAGGTGTCTGGGGGTCTCAGTGACGGGCAGAGGTGTCTGGGGGTCTCAGTGACGGGCAGAGGTGTCTGGGGGTCGACGGGCAGAGGTGTCTGGGGGTCGACGGGCAGAGGTGTCTGGGGGTCTCAGTGACGGGCAGAGGTGTCTGGGGGTCTCAGTGACGGGCAGAGGTGTCTGGGGGTCTCAGTGACGGGCAGAGGTGTCTGGGGGTCTCAGTGACAGGTGACTGGGGGTCTCAGTGACAGGCAGAGGTGTCTGGGGGTCTCAGTGACAGGTGTCTGGGGGTCTCAGTGACGGGCAGAGGTGTGTGGGGGTCTCAGTGACGGGCAGAGGTGTCTGGGGGTCTCAGTGACGGGCAGAGGTGTCTGGGGGTCTCAGTGACAGGCAGAGGTGTCTGGGGGTCTCAGTGACAGGTGTCTGGGGGTCTCAGGGACAGGCAGAGGTGTCTGGGGGTCTCAGTGACAGGTGTCTGGGGGTCTCAGTGACAGGTGTCTGGGGGTCTCAGTGACAGGGAGAGGGGTCTGGGGGTCTCAGTGACGGGCAGAGGTGTGTGGGGGTCTCAGCGACGGGCAGAGGTGTGTGGGGGTCTCAGCGACGGGCAGAGGTGTCTGGGGGTCTCAGTGACGGGCAGAGGTGTCTGGGGGTCTCAGTGACGGGCAGAGGTGTCTGGGGGTCTCAGTGACGGGCAGAGGTGTCTGGGGGTCTCAGTGACGGGCAGAGGTGTCTGGGGGTCTCAGTGACGGGCAGAGGTGTCTGGGGGTCTCAGTGACAGGTGTCTGGGGGTCTCAGTGACAGGTGTCTGGGGGTCTCAGTGACAGGCAGAGGTGTCTGGGGGTCTCAGTGACAGGTGTCTGGGGGTCTCAGTGACAGGCAGAGGTGTCTGGGGGTCTCAGTGACGGGCAGAGGTGTGTGAGGGGTCTCAGTGACAGGCAGAGGTGTCTGGGGGTCTCAGTGACAGGTGTCTGGGGGTCTCAGTGACGGGCAGAGGTGTGTGGGGGTCTCAGTGACGGGCAGAGGTGTCTGGGGGTCTCAGTGACAGGTGTCTGGGGGTCTCAGTGACAGGCAGAGGTGTCTGGGGGTCTCAGTGACAGGTGACTGGGGGTCTCAGTGACAGGCAGAGGTGTCTGGGGGTCTCAGTGACAGGTGTCTGGGGGTCTCAGTGACGGGCAGAAGTGTGTGGGGGTCTCAGTGACGGGCAGAGGTGTGTGGGGGTCTCAGTGACAGGTGTCTGGGGGTCTCAGTGACAGGCAGAGGTCTCTGGGGGTCTCAGTGACGGGCAGAGGTGTGTGGGGGTCTCAGTGACGGGCAGAGGTGTCTGGGGGTCTCAGTGACGGGCAGAGGTGTCTGGGGGTCTCAGTGACGGGCAGAGGTGTCTGGGGGTCTCAGTGACAGGTGTCTGGGGGTCTCAGTGACAGGCAGAGGTGTCTGGGGGTCTCAGTGACGGGCAGAGGTGTGTGGGGGTCTCAGTGACGGGCAGAGGTGTGTGGGGGTCTCAGTGACAGGCAGAGGTGTGTGGGGGTCTCAGTGACAGGCAGATGTGTCTGGGGGTCTCAGTGACAGGCAGATGTGTCTGGGGGTCTCAGTGACAGGCAGATGTGTCTGGGGGTCTCAGTGACAGGCAGATGTGTCTGGGGGTCTCAGTGACAGGCAGATGTGTCTGGGGGTCTCAGTGACAGGCAGATGTGTCTGGGGGTCTCAGTGACGGGCAGAGGTGTCTGGGGGTCTCAGTGACGGGCAGAGGTGTATGGGGGTCTCAGTGACGGGCAGAGGTGTCTGGGGGTCTCAGTGACAGGCAGAGGTTTCTGGAGGTCTCAGTGACGGGCAGAGGTGTCTGTGGGTCTCAGTGACGGGCAGAGGTGTCTGGGGGTCTCAGTGACGGGCAGAGGTGTCTGGGGGTCTCAGTGACGGGCAGAGGTGTCTGGGGGTCTCAGTGACGGGCAGAGGTGTCTGGGGGTCTCAGTGACGGGCAAAGGTGTCGGGGGTCTCAGTGACAGGCAGAGGTGTCTGGGGGTCTCAGTGACAGGCAGAGGTATCTGGGGGTCTCAGTGACGGGCAGAGGTGTCTGGGGGTCTCAGTGACGGGCAGAGGTGTCTGGGGGTCTCAGTGACGGGCAGAGGTGTCTGGGGGTCTCAGTGACGGGCAGAGGTGTCTGGGGGTCTCAGTGACGGGCAGAGGTGTCTGGGGGTCTCAGTGACAGGCAGAGGTGTCTGGGGGTCTCAGTGACAGGCAGAGGTGTCTGGGGGTCTCAGTGACAGGCAGAGGTGTCTGGGGGTCTCAGTGACAGGCAGAGGTGTCTGGGGGTCTCAGTGACAGGCAGAGGTGTCTGGGGGTCTCAGTGACAGGCAGAGGTGTCTGGGGGTCTCAGTGACAGGCAGAGGTGTCTGGGGGTCTCAGTGACAGGCAGAGGTGTCTGGGGGTCTCAGTGACAGGCAGAGGTGTCTGGGGGTCTCAGTGACAGGCAGAGGTGTCTGGGGGTCTCAGTGACAGGCAGAGGTGTGTGGGGGTCTCAGTGACGGGCAGAGGGGTCTGGGGGTCTCAGTGACGGGCAGAGGTGTGTGGGGGCCTCAGCGACGGGCAGAGGGGTGTGGGGGTCTCAGCGACGGGCAGAGGGGTGTGGGGGTCTCAGCGACGGGCAGAGGTGTGTGGGGGTCTCAGCGACGGGCAGAGGTGTGTGGGGGTCTCAGTGACAGGTGTCTGGGGGTCTCAGTGACAGGCAGAGGTGTCTGGGGGTCTCAGTGACAGGTGTCTGGGGTCTCAGTGACAGGCAGAGGTGTCTGGGGGTCTCAGTGACGGGCAGAGGTGTGTGAGGGGTCTCAGTGACAGGCAGAGGTGTCTGGGGGTCTCAGTGACGGGCAGAGGTGTGTGAGGGGTCTCAGTGACAGGCAGAGGTGTCTGGGGGTCTCAGTGACAGGTGTCTGGGGGTCTCAGTGACGGGCAGAGGTGTCTGGGGTCTCAGTGACAGGCAGAGGTGTCTGGGGTCTCAGTGACAGGCAGAGGTGTCTGGGGTCTCAGTGACAGGCAGAGGTGTCTGGGGTCTCAGTGACAGGCAGAGGTGTCTGGGGTCTCAGTGACAGGCAGAGGTGTCTGGGGTCTCAGTGACAGGCAGAGGTGTCTGGGGTCTCAGTGACAGGCAGAGGTGTCTGGGGTCTCAGTGACAGGCAGAGGTGTCTGGGGTCTCAGTGACAGGCAGAGGTGTCTGGGGTCTCAGTGACAGGCAGAGGTGTCTGGGGTCTCAGTGACAGGCAGAGGTGTCTGGGGTCTCAGTGACAGGCAGAGGTGTCTGGGGTCTCAGTGACAGGCAGAGGTGTCTGGGGTCTCAGTGACAGGCAGAGGTGTCTGGGGTCTCAGTGACAGGCAGAGGTGTCTGGGGTCTCAGTGACAGGCAGAGGTGTCTGGGGTCTCAGTGACAGGCAGAGGTGTCTGGGGTCTCAGTGACAGGCAGAGGTGTCTGGGGTCTCAGTGACAGGCAGAGGTGTCTGGGGTCTCAGTGACAGGCAGAGGTGTCTGGGGTCTCAGTGACAGGCAGAGGTGTCTGGGGTCTCAGTGACAGGCAGAGGTGTCTGGGGTCTCAGTGACAGGCAGAGGTGTCTGGGGTCTCAGTGACAGGCAGAGGTGTCTGGGGTCTCAGTGACAGGCAGAGGTGTCTGGGGTCTCAGTGACAGGCAGAGGTGTCTGGGGTCTCAGTGACAGGCAGAGGTGTCTGGGGTCTCAGTGACAGGCAGAGGTGTCTGGGGTCTCAGTGACAGGCAGAGGTGTCTGGGGTCTCAGTGACAGGCAGAGGTGTCTGGGGTCTCAGTGACAGGCAGAGGTGTCTGGGGGTCTCAGGGACAGGCAGAGGTGTGTGGGGGTCTCAGGGACAGGCAGAGGTGTGTGGGGGTCTCAGGGACAGGCAGAGGTGTGTGGGGGTCTCAGGGACAGGCAGAGGTGTGTGGGGGTCTCAGTGACAGGCAGAGGTGTGTGGGGGTCTCAGTGACAGGCAGAGGTGTGTGGGGGTCTCAGTGACGGGCAGAGGTGTGTGGGGGTCTCAGTGACAGGCAGAGGAGTGTGAGGGTCTCAGTGACGGGCAGAGGAGTGTGAGGGTCTCAGTGACGGGCAGAGGTGTGTGAGGGTCTCAGTGACAGGCAGAGGTGTCTGGGGGTCTCAGTGACAGGCAGAGGTGTCTGGGGGTCTCAGTGACAGGCAGAGGTGTCTGGGGGTCTCAGTGACAGGCAGAGGTGTCTGGGGGTCTCAGTGACAGGCAGAGGTGTCTGGGGGTCTCAGTGACAGGCAGAGGTGTCTGGGGGTCTCAGTGACAGGCAGAGGTGTCTGGGGGTCTCAGTGACAGGCAGAGGTGTCTGGGGGTCTCAGTGACAGGCAGAGGTGTCTGGGGGTCTCAGTGACAGGCAGAGGTGTCTGGGGGTCTCAGTGACAGGCAGAGGTGTCTGGGGGTCTCAGTGACAGGCAGAGGTGTCTGGGGGTCTCAGTGACAGGCAGAGGTGTCTGGGGGTCTCAGTGACAGGCAGAGGTGTCTGGGGGTCTCAGTGACAGGCAGAGGTGTCTGGGGGTCTCAGTGACAGGCAGAGGTGTCTGGGGGTCTCAGTGACAGGCAGAGGTGTCTGGGGGTCTCAGTGACAGGCAGAGGTGTCTGGGGGTCTCAGTGACAGGCAGAGGTGTCTGGGGTCTCAGTGACAGGCAGAGGTGTCTGGGGGTCTCAGTGACAGGCAGAGGTGTCTGGGGGTCTCAGTGACAGGGAGAGGTGTCTGGGGGTCTCAGTGACAGGGAGAGGTGTCTGGGGGTCTCAGTGACAGGGAGAGGTGTGTGGGGGTCTCAGTGACAGGGAGAGGTGTGTGGGGGTCTCAGTGACGGGCAGGGGGGTCTGGGGGTCTCAGTGACGGGCAGGGGGGTCTGGGGGTCTCAGTGACGGGCAGGGGGGTCTGGGGGTCTCAGTGACAGGCAGAGGTGTGTGGGGGTCTCAGCGACGGGCAGAGGTGTGTGGGGGTCTCAGTGACGGGCAGAGGTGTCTGGGGGTCTCAGTGACGGGCAGAGGTGTCTGGGGGTCTCAGTGACAGGTGTCTGGGGGTCTCAGTGACAGGTGTCTGGGGGTCTCAGTGACAGGTGTCTGGGGGTCTCAGTGACAGGTGTCTGGGGGTCTCAGTGACAGGTGTCTGGGGGTCTCAGTGACAGGTGTCTGGGGGTCTCAGTGACAGGTGTCTGGGGGTCTCAGTGACAGGTGTCTGGGGGTCTCAGTGACAGGTGTCTGGGGGTCTCAGTGACAGGTGTCTGGGGGTCTCAGTGACAGGTGTCTGGGGGTCTCAGTGACAGGTGTCTGGGGGTCTCAGTGACAGGTGTCTGGGGGTCTCAGTGACAGGCAGAGGTGTCTGGGGGTCTCAGTGACAGGTGACTGGGGGTCTCAGTGACAGGCAGAGGTGTCTGGGGGTCTCAGTGACAGGTGTCTGGGGGTCTCAGTGACGGGCAGAGGTGTGTGGGGGTCTCAGTGACGGGCAGAGGTGTCTGGGGGTCTCAGTGACAGGTGTCTGGGGGTCTCAGTGACAGGCAGAGGTGTCTGGGGGTCTCAGTGACAGGCAGAGGTGTCTGGGGGTCTCAGTGACAGGCAGAGGTGTCTGGGGGTCTCAGTGACAGGTGTCTGGGGGTCTCAGTGACGGGCAGAGGTGTGTGGGGGTCTCAGTGACGGGCAGAGGTGTGTGGGGGTCTCAGTGACAGGTGTCTGGGGGTCTCAGTGACAGGCAGAGGTGTCTGGGGGTCTCAGTGACAGGTGGCTGGGGGTCTCAGTGACAGGCAGAGGTGTCTGGGGGTCTCAGTGACAGGTGTCTGGGGGTCTCAGTGACGGGCAGAGGTGTGTGGGGGTCTCAGTGACGGGCAGAGGTGTCTGGGGGTCTCAGTGACAGGTGACTGGGGGTCTCAGTGACAGGCAGAGGTGTCTGGGGGTCTCAGTGACAGGTGTCTGGGGGTCTCAGTGACGGGCAGAGGTGTGTGGGGGTCTCAGTGACGGGCAGAGGTGTGTGGGGGTCTCAGTGACAGGTGTCTGGGGTCTCAGGGACAGGCAGAGGTGTCTGGGGGTCTCAGTGACAGGTGACTGGGGGTCTCAGTGACAGGCAGAGGTGTCTGGGGGTCTCAGTGACAGGTGTCTGGGGGTCTCAGTGACGGGCAGAGGTGTCTGG
Organism: Lissotriton helveticus; assembly: GCF_964261635.1. Classification (NCBI taxonomy): domain Eukaryota; kingdom Metazoa; phylum Chordata; class Amphibia; order Caudata; family Salamandridae; genus Lissotriton; species Lissotriton helveticus. The sequence continues at coordinate 31,545,666 of NC_136067.1, read as the reverse complement.
GGGTCTCAGTGACGGGCAGAGGTGTCTGGGGGTCTCAGTGACGGGCAGAGGTGTCTGGGGGTCTCAGTGACGGGCAGAGGTGTCTGGGGGTCTCAGTGACGGGCAGAGGTGTCTGGGGGTCTCAGTGACGGGCAGAGGTGTCTGGGGGTCTCAGTGACGGGCAGAGGTGTCTGGGGGTCTCAGTGACGGGCAGAGGTGTCTGGGGGTCTCAGTGACGGGCAGAGGTGTCTGGGGGTCTCAGTGACGGGCAGAGGTGTCTGGGGGTCTCAGTGACGGGCAGAGGTGTCTGGGGGTCTCAGTGACGGGCAGAGGTGTCTGGGGGTCTCAGTGACAGGTGACTGGGGGTCTCAGTGACAGGCAGAGGTGTCTGGGGGTCTCAGTGACAGGTGTCTGGGGGTCTCAGTGACGGGCAGAGGTGTGTGGGGGTCTCAGTGACGGGCAGAGGTGTCTGGGGGTCTCAGTGACGGGCAGAGGTGTCTGGGGGTCTCAGTGACAGGCAGAGGTGTCTGGGGGTCTCAGTGACAGGTGTCTGGGGGTCTCAGGGACAGGCAGAGGTGTCTGGGGGTCTCAGTGACAGGTGTCTGGGGGTCTCAGTGACAGGTGTCTGGGGGTCTCAGTGACAGGGAGAGGGGTCTGGGGGTCTCAGTGACGGGCAGAGGTGTGTGGGGGTCTCAGCGACGGGCAGAGGTGTGTGGGGGTCTCAGCGACGGGCAGAGGTGTCTGGGGGTCTCAGTGACGGGCAGAGGTGTCTGGGGGTCTCAGTGACGGGCAGAGGTGTCTGGGGGTCTCAGTGACGGGCAGAGGTGTCTGGGGGTCTCAGTGACGGGCAGAGGTGTCTGGGGGTCTCAGTGACGGGCAGAGGTGTCTGGGGGTCTCAGTGACAGGTGTCTGGGGGTCTCAGTGACAGGTGTCTGGGGGTCTCAGTGACAGGCAGAGGTGTCTGGGGGTCTCAGTGACAGGTGTCTGGGGGTCTCAGTGACAGGCAGAGGTGTCTGGGGGTCTCAGTGACGGGCAGAGGTGTGTGAGGGGTCTCAGTGACAGGCAGAGGTGTCTGGGGGTCTCAGTGACAGGTGTCTGGGGGTCTCAGTGACGGGCAGAGGTGTGTGGGGGTCTCAGTGACGGGCAGAGGTGTCTGGGGGTCTCAGTGACAGGTGTCTGGGGGTCTCAGTGACAGGCAGAGGTGTCTGGGGGTCTCAGTGACAGGTGACTGGGGGTCTCAGTGACAGGCAGAGGTGTCTGGGGGTCTCAGTGACAGGTGTCTGGGGGTCTCAGTGACGGGCAGAAGTGTGTGGGGGTCTCAGTGACGGGCAGAGGTGTGTGGGGGTCTCAGTGACAGGTGTCTGGGGGTCTCAGTGACAGGCAGAGGTCTCTGGGGGTCTCAGTGACGGGCAGAGGTGTGTGGGGGTCTCAGTGACGGGCAGAGGTGTCTGGGGGTCTCAGTGACGGGCAGAGGTGTCTGGGGGTCTCAGTGACGGGCAGAGGTGTCTGGGGGTCTCAGTGACAGGTGTCTGGGGGTCTCAGTGACAGGCAGAGGTGTCTGGGGGTCTCAGTGACGGGCAGAGGTGTGTGGGGGTCTCAGTGACGGGCAGAGGTGTGTGGGGGTCTCAGTGACAGGCAGAGGTGTGTGGGGGTCTCAGTGACAGGCAGATGTGTCTGGGGGTCTCAGTGACAGGCAGATGTGTCTGGGGGTCTCAGTGACAGGCAGATGTGTCTGGGGGTCTCAGTGACAGGCAGATGTGTCTGGGGGTCTCAGTGACAGGCAGATGTGTCTGGGGGTCTCAGTGACAGGCAGATGTGTCTGGGGGTCTCAGTGACAGGCAGAGGTGTCTGGGGGTCTCAGTGACAGGCAGAGGTGTCTGGGGGTCTCAGTGACGGGCAGAGGTGTATGGGGGTCTCAGTGACGGGCAGAGGTGTCTGGGGGTCTCAGTGACAGGCAGAGGTTTCTGGAGGTCTCAGTGACAGGCAGAGGTGTCTGTGGGTCTCAGTGACGGGCAGAGGTGTCTGGGGGTCTCAGTGACGGGCAGAGGTGTCTGGGGGTCTCAGTGACGGGCAGAGGTGTCTGGGGGTCTCAGTGACGGGCAGAGGTGTCTGGGGGTCTCAGTGACGGGCAAAGGTGTCGGGGGTCTCAGTGACAGGCAGAGGTGTCTGGGGGTCTCAGTGACAGGCAGAGGTGTCTGGGGGTCTCAGTGACAGGCAGAGGTGTCTGGGGGTCTCAGTGACAGGCAGAGGTGTCTGGGGGTCTCAGTGACGGGCAGAGGTGTCTGGGGGTCTCAGTGACGGGCAGAGGTGTCTGGGGGTCTCAGTGACAGGCAGAGGTGTCTGGGGGTCTCAGTGACAGGCAGAGGTGTCTGGGGGTCTCAGTGACAGGCAGAGGTGTCTGGGGGTCTCAGTGACAGGCAGAGGTGTCTGGGGGTCTCAGTGACAGGCAGAGGTGTCTGGGGGTCTCAGTGACAGGCAGAGGTGTCTGGGGGTCTCAGTGACAGGCAGAGGTGTCTGGGGGTCTCAGTGACAGGCAGAGGTGTCTGGGGGTCTCAGTGACAGGCAGAGGTGTCTGGGGGTCTCAGTGACAGGCAGAGGTGTCTGGGGGTCTCAGTGACAGGCAGAGGTGTGTGGGGGTCTCAGTGACGGGCAGAGGGGTCTGGGGGTCTCAGTGACGGGCAGAGGTGTGTGGGGGCCTCAGCGACGGGCAGAGGGGTGTGGGGGTCTCAGCGACGGGCAGAGGGGTGTGGGGGTCTCAGCGACGGGCAGAGGTGTGTGGGGGTCTCAGCGACGGGCAGAGGTGTGTGGGGGTCTCAGTGACAGGTGTCTGGGGGTCTCAGTGACAGGCAGAGGTGTCTGGGGGTCTCAGTGACAGGTGTCTGGGGTCTCAGTGACAGGCAGAGGTGTCTGGGGGTCTCAGTGACGGGCAGAGGTGTGTGAGGGGTCTCAGTGACAGGCAGAGGTGTCTGGGGGTCTCAGTGACGGGCAGAGGTGTGTGAGGGGTCTCAGTGACAGGCAGAGGTGTCTGGGGGTCTCAGTGACAGGTGTCTGGGGGTCTCAGTGACGGGCAGAGGTGTCTGGGGTCTCAGTGACGGGCAGAGGTGTCTGGGGTCTCAGTGACAGGCAGAGGTGTCTGGGGTCTCAGTGACAGGCAGAGGTGTCTGGGGTCTCAGTGACAGGCAGAGGTGTCTGGGGTCTCAGTGACAGGCAGAGGTGTCTGGGGTCTCAGTGACAGGCAGAGGTGTCTGGGGTCTCAGTGACAGGCAGAGGTGTCTGGGGTCTCAGTGACAGGCAGAGGTGTCTGGGGTCTCAGTGACAGGCAGAGGTGTCTGGGGTCTCAGTGACAGGCAGAGGTGTCTGGGGTCTCAGTGACAGGCAGAGGTGTCTGGGGTCTCAGTGACAGGCAGAGGTGTCTGGGGTCTCAGTGACAGGCAGAGGTGTCTGGGGTCTCAGTGACAGGCAGAGGTGTCTGGGGTCTCAGTGACAGGCAGAGGTGTCTGGGGTCTCAGTGACAGGCAGAGGTGTCTGGGGTCTCAGTGACAGGCAGAGGTGTCTGGGGTCTCAGTGACAGGCAGAGGTGTCTGGGGTCTCAGTGACAGGCAGAGGTGTCTGGGGTCTCAGTGACAGGCAGAGGTGTCTGGGGTCTCAGTGACAGGCAGAGGTGTCTGGGGTCTCAGTGACAGGCAGAGGTGTCTGGGGTCTCAGTGACAGGCAGAGGTGTCTGGGGTCTCAGTGACAGGCAGAGGTGTCTGGGGTCTCAGTGACAGGCAGAGGTGTCTGGGGTCTCAGTGACAGGCAGAGGTGTCTGGGGTCTCAGTGACAGGCAGAGGTGTCTGGGGTCTCAGTGACAGGCAGAGGTGTCTGGGGTCTCAGTGACAGGCAGAGGTGTCTGGGGTCTCAGTGACAGGCAGAGGTGTCTGGGGGTCTCAGTGACAGGCAGAGGTGTCTGGGGGTCTCAGGGACAGGCAGAGGTGTGTGGGGGTCTCAGGGACAGGCAGAGGTGTGTGGGGGTCTCAGGGACAGGCAGAGGTGTGTGGGGGTCTCAGGGACAGGCAGAGGTGTGTGGGGGTCTCAGGGACAGGCAGAGGTGTGTGGGGGTCTCAGTGACAGGCAGAGGTGTGTGGGGGTCTCAGTGACAGGCAGAGGTGTGTGGGGGTCTCAGTGACGGGCAGAGGTGTGTGGGGGTCTCAGTGACAGGCAGAGGAGTGTGAGGGTCTCAGTGACGGGCAGAGGAGTGTGAGGGTCTCAGTGACGGGCAGAGGTGTGTGAGGGTCTCAGTGACAGGCAGAGGTGTCTGGGGGTCTCAGTGACAGGCAGAGGTGTCTGGGGGTCTCAGTGACAGGCAGAGGTGTCTGGGGGTCTCAGTGACAGGCAGAGGTGTCTGGGGGTCTCAGTGACAGGCAGAGGTGTCTGGGGGTCTCAGTGACAGGCAGAGGTGTCTGGGGGTCTCAGTGACAGGCAGAGGTGTCTGGGGGTCTCAGTGACAGGCAGAGGTGTCTGGGGGTCTCAGTGACAGGCAGAGGTGTCTGGGGGTCTCAGTGACAGGCAGAGGTGTCTGGGGGTCTCAGTGACAGGCAGAGGTGTCTGGGGGTCTCAGTGACAGGCAGAGGTGTCTGGGGGTCTCAGTGACAGGCAGAGGTGTCTGGGGGTCTCAGTGACAGGCAGAGGTGTCTGGGGGTCTCAGTGACAGGCAGAGGTGTCTGGGGGTCTCAGTGACAGGCAGAGGTGTCTGGGGGTCTCAGTGACAGGCAGAGGTGTCTGGGGGTCTCAGTGACAGGCAGAGGTGTCTGGGGGTCTCAGTGACAGGCAGAGGTGTCTGGGGGTCTCAGTGACAGGCAGAGGTGTCTGGGGGTCTCAGTGACAGGCAGAGGTGTCTGGGGGTCTCAGTGACAGGCAGAGGTGTCTGGGGGTCTCAGTGACAGGGAGAGGTGTCTGGGGGTCTCAGTGACAGGGAGAGGTGTCTGGGGGTCTCAGTGACAGGGAGAGGTGTGTGGGGGTCTCAGTGACAGGGAGAGGTGTGTGGGGGTCTCAGTGACGGGCAGGGGGGTCTGGGGGTCTCAGTGACGGGCAGGGGGGTCTGGGGGTCTCAGTGACAGGCAGAGGTGTGTGGGGGTCTCAGCGACGGGCAGAGGTGTGTGGGGGTCTCAGTGACGGGCAGAGGGGTGTGGGGGTCTCAGTGACGGGCAGAGGGGTGTGGGGGTCTCAGTGACGGGCAGAGGGGTGTGGGGGTCTCAGTGACGGGCAGAGGTGTCTGGGGGTCTCAGTGACGGGCAGAGGTGTCTGGGGGTCTCAGTGACAGGTGTCTGGGGGTCTCAGTGACAGGTGTCTGGGGGTCTCAGTGACAGGTGTCTGGGGGTCTCAGTGACAGGTGTCTGGGGGTCTCAGTGACAGGTGTCTGGGGGTCTCAGTGACAGGTGTCTGGGGGTCTCAGTGACAGGTGTCTGGGGGTCTCAGTGACAGGTGTCTGGGGGTCTCAGTGACAGGTGTCTGGGGGTCTCAGTGACAGGTGTCTGGGGGTCTCAGTGACAGGTGTCTGGGGGTCTCAGTGACAGGCAGAGGTGTCTGGGGGTCTCAGTGACAGGTGACTGGGGGTCTCAGTGACAGGCAGAGGTGTCTGGGGGTCTCAGTGACAGGTGTCTGGGGGTCTCAGTGACGGGCAGAGGTGTGTGGGGGTCTCAGTGACGGGCAGAGGTGTCTGGGGGTCTCAGTGACAGGTGTCTGGGGGTCTCAGTGACAGGCAGAGGTGTCTGGGGGTCTCAGTGACAGGCAGAGGTGTCTGGGGGTCTCAGTGACAGGCAGAGGTGTCTGGGGGTCTCAGTGACAGGTGTCTGGGGGTCTCAGTGACGGGCAGAGGTGTGTGGGGGTCTCAGTGACGGGCAGAGGTGTGTGGGGGTCTCAGTGACAGGTGTCTGGGGGTCTCAGTGACAGGCAGAGGTGTCTGGGGGTCTCAGTGACAGGTGGCTGGGGGTCTCAGTGACAGGCAGAGGTGTCTGGGGGTCTCAGTGACAGGTGTCTGGGGGTCTCAGTGACGGGCAGAGGTGTGTGGGGGTCTCAGTGACGGGCAGAGGTGTCTGGGGGTCTCAGTGACAGGTGACTGGGGGTCTCAGTGACAGGCAGAGGTGTCTGGGGGTCTCAGTGACAGGTGTCTGGGGGTCTCAGTGACGGGCAGAGGTGTGTGGGGGTCTCAGTGACGGGCAGAGGTGTGTGGGGGTCTCAGTGACAGGTGTCTGGGGTCTCAGGGACAGGCAGAGGTGTCTGGGGGTCTCAGTGACAGGTGACTGGGGGTCTCAGTGACAGGCAGAGGTGTCTGGGGGTCTCAGTGACAGGTGTCTGGGGGTCTCAGTGACGGGCAGAGGTGTCTGGGGGTCTCAGTGACGGGCAGAGGTGTCTGGGGGTCTCAGTGACGGGCAGAGGTGTCTGGGGGTCTCAGTGACGGGCAGAGGTGTCTGGGGGTCTCAGTGACGGGCAGAGGTGTCTGGGGGTCTCAGTGACGGGCAGAGGTGTCTGGGGGTCTCAGTGACGGGCAGAGGTGTCTGGGGGTCTCAGTGACGGGCAGAGGTGTCTGGGGGTCTCAGTGACGGGCAGAGGTGTCTGGGGGTCTCAGTGACGGGCAGAGGTGTCTGGGGGTCTCAGTGACGGGCAGAGGTGTCTGGGGGTCTCAGTGACGGGCAGAGGTGTCTGGGGGTCTCAGTGACAGGTGACTGGGGGTCTCAGTGACAGGCAGAGGTGTCTGGGGGTCTCAGTGACAGGTGTCTGGGGGTCTCAGTGACGGGCAGAGGTGTGTGGGGGTCTCAGTGACGGGCAGAGGTGTCTGGGGGTCTCAGTGACGGGCAGAGGTGTCTGGGGGTCTCAGTGACAGGCAGAGGTGTCTGGGGGTCTCAGTGACAGGTGTCTGGGGGTCTCAGGGACAGGCAGAGGTGTCTGGGGGTCTCAGTGACAGGTGTCTGGGGGTCTCAGTGACAGGGAGAGGTGTCTGGGGGTCTCAGTGACAGGGAGAGGGGTCTGGGGGTCTCAGTGACGGGCAGAGGGGTCTGGGGGTCTCAGTGACGGGCAGAGGGGTCTGGGGGTCTCAGCGACGGGCAGAGGTGTGTGGGGGTCTCAGCGACGGGCAGAGGTGTGTGGGGGTCTCAGCGACGGGCAGAGGTGTGTGGGGGTCTCAGCGACGGGCAGAGGTGTCTGGGGGTCTCAGTGACGGGCAGAGGTGTCTGGGGGTCTCAGTGACGGGCAGAGGTGTCTGGGGGTCTCAGTGACGGGCAGAGGTGTCTGGGGGTCTCAGTGACAGGTGTCTGGAGGTCTCAGTGACAGGTGTCTGGGGGTCTCAGTGACAGGCAGAGGTGTCTGGGGGTCTCAGTGACAGGTGTCTGGGGGTCTCAGTGACAGGCAGAGGTGTCTGGGGGTCTCAGTGACGGGCAGAGGTGTGTGAGGGGTCTCAGTGACAGGCAGAGGTGTCTGGGGGTCTCAGTGACAGGTGTCTGGGGGTCTCAGTGACGGGCAGAGGTGTGTGGGGGTCTCAGTGACGGGCAGAGGTGTCTGGGGGTCTCAGTGACAGGTGTCTGGGGGTCTCAGTGACAGGCAGAGGTGTCTGGGGGTCTCAGTGACAGGTGACTGGGGGTCTCAGTGACAGGCAGAGGTGTCTGGGGGTCTCAGTGACAGGTGTCTGGGGGTCTCAGTGACGGGCAGAAGTGTGTGGGGGTCTCAGTGACGGGCAGAGGTGTGTGGGGGTCTCAGTGACAGGTGTCTGGGGGTCTCAGTGACAGGCAGAGGTGTCTGGGGGTCTCAGTGACAGGTGACTGGGGGTCTCAGTGACAGGTGACTGGGGGTCTCAGTGACAGGCAGAGGTCTCTGGGGGTCTCAGTGACAGGCAGAGGTGTGTGGGGGTCTCAGTGACGGGCAGAGGTGTCTGGGGGTCTCAGTGACGGGCAGAGGTGTCTGGGGGTCTCAGTGACAGGTGTCTGGGGGTCTCAGTGACAGGCAGAGGTGTCTGGGGGTCTCAGTGACGGGCAGAGGTGTGTGGGGGTCTCAGTGACGGGCAGAGGTGTGTGGGGGTCTCAGTGACAGGCAGAGGTGTGTGGGGGTCTCAGTGACAGGCAGAGGTGTGTGGGGGTCTCAGTGACAGGCAGAGGTGTCTGGGGGTCTCAGTGACGGGCAGAGGTGTCTGGGGGTCTCAGTGACGGGCAGAGGTGTCTGGGGGTCTCAGTGACGGGCAGAGGTGTATGGGGGTCTCAGTGACGGGCAGAGGTGTCTGGGGGTCTCAGTGACGGGCAGAGGTGTCTGGGGGTCTCAGTGACGGGCAGAGGTGTCTGGGGGTCTCAGTGACGGGCAGAGGTTTCTGGAGGTCTCAGTGACAGGCAGAGGTGTCTGTGGGTCTCAGTGACGGGCAGAGGTGTCTGGGGGTCTCAGTGACGGGAAGAGGTGTCTGGGGGTCTCAGTGACGGGCAGAGGTGTCTGGGGGTCTCAGTGACGGGCAGAGGTGTGTGGGGGTCTCAGTGACGGGCAGAGGTGTCTGGGGGTCTCAGTGACAGGCAGAGGTGTCTGGGGTCTCAGTGACAGGCAGAGGTGTCTGGGGGTCTCAGTGACAGGCAGAGGTGTCTGGGGGTCTCAGTGACAGGCAGAGGTGTGTGAGGGGTCTCAGTGACAGGCAGAGGTGTCTGGGGGTCTCAGTGACAGGTGTCTGGGGGTCTCAGTGACGGGCAGAGGTGTCTGGGGGTCTCAGTGACGGGCAGAGGTGTGTGAGGGGTCTCAGTGACAGGCAGAGGTGTCTGGGGGTCTCAGTGACAGGTGTCTGGGGGTCTCAGTGACGGGCAGAGGTGTCTGGGGGTCTCAGTGACGGGCAGAGGTGTCTGGGGGTCTCAGTGACAGGTGTCTGGGGGTCTCAGTGACAGGCAGAGGTGTCTGAGGGTCTCAGTGACAGGTGACTGGGGGTCTCAGTGACAGGCAGAGGTGTCTGGGGGTCTCAGTGACAGGTGTCTGGGGGTCTCAGTGACAGGTGTCTGGGGGTCTCAGTGACGGGCAGAGGTGTGTGGGGGTCTCAGTGACGGGCAGAGGTGTGTGGGGGTCTCAGTGACAGGTGTCTGGGGGTCTCAGTGACAGGCAGAGGTGTCTGGGGGTCTCAGTGACAGGTGACTGGGGGTCTCAGTGATGGGCAGAGGTGTCTGGGGGTCTCAGTGACGGGCAGAGGTGTCTGGGGGTCTCAGTGACGGGCAGAGGTGTCTGGGGGTCTCAGTGACGGGCAGAGGTGTCTGGGGGTCTCAGTGACGGGCAGAGGTGTCTGGGGGTCTCAGTGACGGGCAGAGGTGTCTGGGGGTCTCAGTGACGGGCAGAGGTGTCTGGGGGTCTCAGTGACGGGCAGAGGTGTCTGGGGGTCTCAGTGACGGGCAGAGGTGTCTGGGGGTCTCAGTGACGGGCAGAGGTGTCTGGGGGTCTCAGTGACGGGCAGAGGTGTCTGGGGGTCTCAGTGACGGGCAGAGGTGTCTGGGGGTCTCAGTGACGGGCAGAGGTGTCTGGGGGTCTCAGTGACGGGCAGAGGTGTCTGGGGGTCTCAGTGACGGGCAGAGGTGTCTGGGGGTCTCAGTGACGGGCAGAGGTGTCTGGGGGTCTCAGTGACGGGCAGAGGTGTGTGGGGGTCTCAGTGACGGGCAGAGGTGTCTGGGGGTCTCAGTGACGGGCAGAGGTGTCTGGGGGTCTCAGTGACAGGCAGAGGTGTTTGGGGGTCTCAGTGACAGGCAGAGGTGTGTGAGGGTCTCAGTGACAGGCAGAGGTGTCTGGGGGTCTCAGTGACGGGCAGAGGTGTGTGGGGGTCTCAGTGACGGGCAGAGGTGTGTGGGGGTCTCAGTGACGGGCAGAGGTGTGTGGGGGTCTCAGTGACGGGCAGAGGTGTGTGGGGGTCTCAGTGACGGGCAGAGGTGTCTGGGGGTCTCAGTGACGGGCAGAGGTGTCTGGGGGTCTCAGTGACAGGCAGAGGTGTGTGAGGGTCTCAGTGACAGGCAGAGGTGTGTGGGGGTCTCAGTGACAGGCAGAGGTGTGTGGGGGTCTCAGTGACAGGCAGAGGTGTGTGAGGGTCTCAGTGACAGGCAGAGGTGTGTGAGGGTCTCCGTGACAGGCAGAGGTGTCTGGGGGTCTCAGCGACGGGCAGAGGTGTCTGGGGGTCTCAGTGATAGGCAGAGGTGTGTGTGGGGGTCTCAGTGACGGGCAGAGGTGTGTGAAGGTCTCAGTGACAGGCAGAGGTGTGTGAAGGTCTCAGTGACAGGCAGAGGTGTCTGGGGGTCTCAGTGACAGGCAGAGGTGTCTGGGGGTCTCAGTGACAGGCAGAGGTGTCTGGGGGTCTCAGTGACGGGCAGAGGTGTGCGGGGGTCTCAGTGACAGGCAGAGGTGTGTGGGGGTCTCAGTGACGGGCAGAGGTGTCTGGGGGTCTCAGTGACAGGTGTCTGGGGGTCTCAGTGACAGGCAGAGGTGTCTGAGGGTCTCAGTGACAGGTGACTGGGGGTCTCAGTGACAGGCAGAGGTGTCTGGGGGTCTCAGTGACAGGTGTCTGGGGGTCTCAGTGACGGGCAGAGGTGTGTGGGGGTCTCAGTGACGGGCAGAGGTGTGTGGGGGTCTCAGTGACGGGCAGAGGTGTCTGGGGGTCTCAGTGACAGGTGTCTGGGGGTCTCAGTGACAGGCAGAGGTGTCTGAGGGTCTCAGTGACAGGTGACTGGGGGTCTCAGTGACAGGCAGAGGTGTCTGGGGGTCTCAGTGACAGGTGTCTGGGGGTCTCAGTGACGGGCAGAGGTGTGTGGGGGTCTCAGTGACGGGCAGAGGTGTGTGGGGGTCTCAGTGACAGGTGTCTGGGGGTCTCAGTGACAGGAAGAGGTGTCTGGGGGTCTCAGTGACAGGTGACTGGGGGTCTCAGTGACGGGCAGAGGGGTCTGGGGGTCTCAGTGACGGGCAGAGGGGTCTGGGGGTCTCAGTGACGGGCAGAGGGGTCTGGGGGTCTCAGTGACGGGCAGAGGGGTCTGGGGGTCTCAGTGACGGGCAGAGGGGTCTGGGGGTCTCAGTGACGGGCAGAGGGGTCTGGGGGTCTCAGTGACGGGCAGAGGGGTCTGGGGGTCTCAGTGACGGGCAGAGGTGTCTGGGGGTCTCAGTGACGGGCAGAGGTGTCTGGGGGTCTCAGTGACAGGCAGAGGTGTCTGGGGTCTCAGTGACAGGCAGAGGTGTCTGGGGGTCTCAGTGACAGGCAGAGGTGTCTGGGGGTCTCAGTGACAGGCAGAGGTGTGTGAGGGGTCTCAGTGACAGGCAGAGGTGTCTGGGGGTCTCAGTGACAGGTGTCTGGGGGTCTCAGTGACGGGCAGAGGTGTCTGGGGGTCTCAGTGACGGGCAGAGGTGTGTGAGGGGTCTCAGTGACAGGCAGAGGTGTCTGGGGGTCTCAGTGACAGGTGTCTGGGGGTCTCAGTGACGGGCAGAGGTGTCTGGGGGTCTCAGTGACGGGCAGAGGTGTCTGGGGGTCTCAGTGACAGGTGTCTGGGGGTCTCAGTGACAGGCAGAGGTGTCTGAGGGTCTCAGTGACAGGTGACTGGGGGTCTCAGTGACAGGCAGAGGTGTCTGGGGGTCTCAGTGACAGGTGTCTGGGGGTCTCAGTGACAGGTGTCTGGGGGTCTCAGTGACGGGCAGAGGTGTGTGGGGGTCTCAGTGACGGGCAGAGGTGTGTGGGGGTCTCAGTGACAGGTGTCTGGGGGTCTCAGTGACAGGCAGAGGTGTCTGGGGGTCTCAGTGACAGGTGACTGGGGGTCTCAGTGATGGGCAGAGGTGTCTGGGGGTCTCAGTGACGGGCAGAGGTGTCTGGGGGTCTCAGTGACGGGCAGAGGTGTCTGGGGGTCTCAGTGACGGGCAGAGGTGTCTGGGGGTCTCAGTGACGGGCAGAGGTGTCTGGGGGTCTCAGTGACGGGCAGAGGTGTCTGGGGGTCTCAGTGACGGGCAGAGGTGTCTGGGGGTCTCAGTGACGGGCAGAGGTGTCTGGGGGTCTCAGTGACGGGCAGAGGTGTCTGGGGGTCTCAGTGACGGGCAGAGGTGTCTGGGGGTCTCAGTGACGGGCAGAGGTGTCTGGGGGTCTCAGTGACGGGCAGAGGTGTCTGGGGGTCTCAGTGACGGGCAGAGGTGTCTGGGGGTCTCAGTGACGGGCAGAGGTGTCTGGGGGTCTCAGTGACGGGCAGAGGTGTCTGGGGGTCTCAGTGACGGGCAGAGGTGTCTGGGGGTCTCAGTGACGGGCAGAGGTGTCTGGGGGTCTCAGTGACGGGCAGAGGTGTCTGGGGGTCTCAGTGACGGGCAGAGGTGTCTGGGGGTCTCAGTGACAGGCAGAGGTGTTTGGGGGTCTCAGTGACAGGCAGAGGTGTGTGAGGGTCTCAGTGACAGGCAGAGGTGTCTGGGGGTCTCAGTGACGGGCAGAGGTGTGTGGGGGTCTCAGTGACGGGCAGAGGTGTGTGGGGGTCTCAGTGACGGGCAGAGGTGTGTGGGGGTCTCAGTGACGGGCAGAGGTGTCTGGGGGTCTCAGTGACGGGCAGAGGTGTCTGGGGGTCTCAGTGACAGGCAGAGGTGTGTGAGGGTCTCAGTGACAGGCAGAGGTGTGTGGGGGTCTCAGTGACAGGCAGAGGTGTGTGGGGGTCTCAGTGACAGGCAGAGGTGTGTGAGGGTCTCAGTGACAGGCAGAGGTGTGTGAGGGTCTCCGTGACAGGCAGAGGTGTCTGGGGGTCTCAGCGACGGGCAGAGGTGTCTGGGGGTCTCAGTGATAGGCAGAGGTGTGTGTGGGGGTCTCAGTGACGGGCAGAGGTGTGTGAAGGTCTCAGTGACAGGCAGAGGTGTGTGAAGGTCTCAGTGACAGGCAGAGGTGTCTGGGGGTCTCAGTGACAGGCAGAGGTGTCTGGGGGTCTCAGTGACAGGCAGAGGTGTCTGGGGGTCTCAGTGACGGGCAGAGGTGTGCGGGGGTCTCAGTGACAGGCAGAGGTGTGTGGGGGTCTCAGTGACGGGCAGAGGTGTCTGGGGGTCTCAGTGACAGGTGTCTGGGGGTCTCAGTGACAGGCAGAGGTGTCTGAGGGTCTCAGTGACAGGTGACTGGGGGTCTCAGTGACAGGCAGAGGTGTCTGGGGGTCTCAGTGACAGGTGTCTGGGGGTCTCAGTGACGGGCAGAGGTGTGTGGGGGTCTCAGTGACGGGCAGAGGTGTGTGGGGGTCTCAGTGACGGGCAGAGGTGTCTGGGGGTCTCAGTGACAGGTGTCTGGGGGTCTCAGTGACAGGCAGAGGTGTCTGAGGGTCTCAGTGACAGGTGACTGGGGGTCTCAGTGACAGGCAGAGGTGTCTGGGGGTCTCAGTGACAGGTGTCTGGGGGTCTCAGTGACGGGCAGAGGTGTGTGGGGGTCTCAGTGACGGGCAGAGGTGTGTGGGGGTCTCAGTGACAGGTGTCTGGGGGTCTCAGTGACAGGAAGAGGTGTCTGGGGGTCTCAGTGACAGGTGACTGGGGGTCTCAGTGACGGGCAGAGGGGTCTGGGGGTCTCAGTGACGGGCAGAGGGGTCTGGGGGTCTCAGTGACGGGCAGAGGGGTCTGGGGGTCTCAGTGACGGGCAGAGGGGTCTGGGGGTCTCAGTGACGGGCAGAGGGGTCTGGGGGTCTCAGTGACGGGCAGAGGTGTGTGGGGGTCTCAGTGACGGGCAGAGGTGTCTGGGGGTCCCAGTGACGGGCAGAGGTGTCTGGGGGTCCCAGTGACGGGCAGAGGTGTCTGGGGGTCCCAGTGACGGGCAGAGGTGTCTGGGGGTCTCAGTGACGGGCAGAGGTGTCTGGGGGTCTCAGCGACGGGCAGAGGTGTGTGGGGGTCTCAGTGACAGGCAGAGGTGTGTGTGGGGGTCTCAGTGACGGGCAGAGGTGTGTGAAGGTCTCAGTGACAGGCAGAGGTGTCTGGGGGTCTCAGTGACGGGCAGAGGTGTCTGGGGGTCTCAGCGACGGGCAGAGGTGTGTGGGGGTCTCAGTGACAGGCAGAGGTGTGTGTGGGGGTCTCAGTGACGGGCAGAGGTGTGTGAAGGTCTCAGTGACAGGCAGAGGTGTCTGGGGGTCTCAGTGACAGGTGTCTGGGGGTCTCAGTGACAGGCAGAGGTGTCTGGGGGTCTCAGTGACAGGTGTCTGGGGGTCTCAGTGACAGGCAGAGGTGTCTGGGGGTCTCAGCGACGGGCAGAGGTGTGTGGGGGTCTCAGTGACAGGCAGAGGTGTGTGTGGGGGTCCCAGTGACGGGCAGAGGTGTGTGAAGGTCTCAGTGACAGGCAGAGGTGTCTGGGGGTCTCAGTGACGGGCAGAGGTGTCTGGGGGTCTCAGCGACGGGCAGAGGTGTGTGGGGGTCTCAGTGACAGGCAGAGGTGTGTGTGGGGGTCTCAGTGACGGGCAGAGGTGTGTGAAGGTCTCAGTGACAGGCAGAGGTGTCTGGGGGTCTCAGTGACAGGTGTCTGGGGGTCTCAGTGACAGGCAGAGGTGTCTGGGGGTCTCAGTGACAGGTGTCTGGGGGTCTCAGTGACAGGCAGAGGTGTCTGGGGGTCTCAGCGACGGGCAGAGGTGTGTGGGGGTCTCAGTGACAGGCAGAGGTGTGTGTGGGGGTCCCAGTGATGGGCAGAGGTGTGTGAAGGTCTCAGTGACAGGCAGAGGTGTCTGGGGGTCTCAGTGACGGGCAGAGGTGTCTGGGGGTCTCAGCGACGGGCAGAGGTGTGTGGGGGTCTCAGTGACAGGCAGAGGTGTGTGTGGGGGTCTCAGTGACGGGCAGAGGTGTGTGAAGGTCTCAGTGACAGGCAGAGGTGTCTGGGGGTCTCAGTGACGGGCAGAGGTGTCTGGGGGTCTCAGCGACGGGCAGAGGTGTCTGGGGGTCTCAGTGACGGGCAGAGGTGTGTGGGGGTCTCAGTGACGGGCAGAGGTGTGTGGGGGTCTCAGTGACGGGCAGAGGTGTGTGGGGGTCTCAGTGACAGGCAGAGGTGTGGGGGGGTCTCAGTGACAGGCAGAGGTGTCTGGGGGTCTCAGTGACAGGCAGAGGTGTCTGGGGGTCTCAGTGACGGGCAGAGGTGTCTGGGGGTCTCAGTGACAGGCAGAGGTGTGTGTGGGGGTCTCAGTGACGGGCAGAGGTGTCTGGGGGTCTCAGGGACAGGCAGAGGTGTCTGGGGGTCTCAGTGACAGGTGTCTGGGGGTCTCAGTGACAGGCAGAGGTGTCTGTGGGTCTCAGTGACAGGCAGAGGTGTCTGTGGGGGGGGGTGTTGTGTGGGGGGGGGGATCGGTGTCTGGGGGTCTCAGCAGGTCTGGATTGAGATGCATCAGCAGGGCTGTACTGGACCCATCAGTGCACACATGGGCACCTCCAGTCCAGTGTTGCAGCTGTGCAGGGTGTGTGTGTGGGGGGGGGGTCCCTCCAGTCCAGCTCTGGGGGCCCCTGCAGGGCTGTGCTGGTGTCAGCGCTGCGAGGCCGGTACATACCCTCCTCCTCCGCCGCCTCCTCCGGGCCCCATGGTGTCCCCGGTCTCAGCAGTCCATGAGTGCGGCCCCGGCCTCAGCGCCGCCCCCGGGTGCTCGCATGGCTCCCTCCAGCATCCCTGGGCTCTGGCTCGCTCCCCCGGGCTCTCCTCCTCCCTCAGGCCCGGCCTCGGCTCCGGCTCCGGCGGCTCCACTGGAAGAAGGGCCCGGAGGGGGCGCCGCCGAGTGACAGCGAGGGGCGGGGCCTGCGGGGGCACCGCCCACCGGGACACCCATTGGACGAGAGGAACCACACGCCCTGGAAGTACCGCCTCCGCACGCGTCCGACGCAGCCCTATTTCCGCCCCACCCCGGAAGCGGCGTTCCTCTGCTCCGGAAGTGACTGCTCAGCCTCTCTAGAGCTGGGCCCGCTTCAGGCTCCACGTCGGCTCTTCGGTTATTGCTTCGGGGAGGCCGGCTGCGGTGGAGGGGGGGGGAGGTCTGCTCAGAGACCCCCGGGACATCTTCACCCGCCAGGGTTAGGGCAGAACCGTCCCCTCTTGTGTGCACGTGCTGCAGCCCTCTCTGCCCATTCTGAGCGTGGCCTCTCTGCCTCTGTTCACTCCTCAGCCAGGGGTTCATCAGGGCAGCTGCAGAGCTCACTTCAAACTCTTCTTATATTCACTGTGAACAGTAATGCATGCCGGCTCTACCTGGCTTTTACAGTTCCAGTTCTGACTGTGGTTTGGTGTTAGTGACGTTTCTATTTGTCAATTTTAGAGTACTTTATTTATTTAACTTATTTATTTCTACGTTTTTATATAGCGCGGACTTTACCCGACGGCGTCAGAGCGCTTCATAATAGGAACAGTAATGATACATGCGCAGAAAATTACAAGTGAGCAAATTACAAAAGCAAAGGTTACATTACCTGAGGCAAAAGTGACAATCGTGAGCAAACAAAATACAAGCGGTAGCAAACAGTGCATTACAGGAGGAAAAAGAGACACATGTGCAGGTTACAAAAGCGAACAAAGTACAAGAAGAGGTTTAATACTGCAATAAATGGAGGACACTCAAACACAAGAACAAACGTTATGGAGGCAATGGTGGCACGTGTGCAAGTGTCTAAAGCAAACAAAATTTGAGAGGTAGCAAACAGTGTTACAAGAGAAAAGTGACGTTTATCAAACACAGGTACAAAGATAATACTGCAATAAACGGCAAACATTACGTAGGCAATGGTGGCACTTGAGTAGGTGTCTAAAGCAAACAAAATGTAAGAGGTAGCAAACTGTGTTACAAGAGAAAAGTGATATGTGCAAGTTACAAACGAGTACCAAACACAGGTAATAGGATAATACTGCAATAACTGGCAGAACACACAGGGAAGGCATGTCTGTCCATGCAGAATGATGGCACTGTAGCGCCCACCACAATGTTCATTCCTAATAAAATAGCTCAGGGGGTTCATACAAATGCTGTATTCTCTACAATGGAGGCTCTTCAGATAATAGAGAGGGAGTCATTTACATTTGGAAGTGTCTTTGAAGGAGGAGAACTTTGAGGTCAGTTTTGAAGGCCTGGGAGGAGGAGGTGGTGGTGGTGGTCCGGAGCTGAGGCGGAAGTGAGTTCCAGATTCTCACCGCGTTGCCTGAAAAGGATTGGGCCATCGATCTTTCTTTCTTGGAAGTGGGATGTTCAAGCAGAACATTTTCCGCATTACGTGATGGTCTAGAGCCTCCAGAGAGTTTCAGTTTATTCAACAGGTAGCAAGAAGAGGAGGCATGCAAGGCTTTGTGGGTGATACAGGCAGTCTTGTAGATAGATCTTGCCTCGATGGGAAGCCAACGGAGGGTGAATAGCATGGGTGTGATGTGGATGTGATTTAGTCAGCACATAAATTGAACTTTTATCTATTGAGATGCCTGTATCGCTTTGTCTTTATATGCAAGGTCACTGAAATAATGCAGCAATGGAAGAACAAGTTATGCAGCAGGGTAAATAAAATTATTTGGGGAGAAAATAACAAATATGAGGTGCAGTGCGGCACAATATGTGGAAGTTGTATTTCTCTATTTTATCATACACTATTGTCAAGCATTTGCACGGCAGTACATCTCGCATTCACACGATTTTAAGCTATCAGTATTGGTAATAACAATGCCTTGTATTTATGTTTTAAAACCCAAAACATAAATAGTAGGCAGTGTCATTTACAATGCCAATAGCTCAAAATTGTGTGACTGCGAGACCGATTGTATTGCCAATGCTTGTTTAGGGTATGGCCGAGGGAGGTGTCGAGGACCCAGAAGAAACCAGCAGGCACATGTGCATTGGAGACCGCCACCGTCCCCCAGGACAACACGTAGCATGACTGTTGCGAATCAGAAGGAGGGACACTGAGGCGGGAGCGTGGTAAAGAGGGTTTTATTCTTATAAAGGTCTTTTTACGTCTCTGGGTGAGTCTTTCTCTAGCCAAAGCCGCCGGATCCAAGGTATCAGCTAGGGTGTTAGACCGTCCTGGACTCGCATGCCGGCGCTCGGGTTCTCTGGGGGCGCGGTCGTCCTCTCTCACCGTGTTCCAGCGCCACATGCTGGGAGAAAAGGAGACTCTCAGTAAGGTGTTCAATCTTTAGCAGTGTCAAAGAGGGAAACCGGGGAAGTGAGGACACCGGTGCTACTATGTACACGTTGTGCTAGGAAGGGCTCTGGGCGGAAAGGAGGGATAGCCAAGGAAGTGGGGGGGGGGGTTGTGCGCTGGAGGAAAAGGTGCAAGGAACACAATGAGGAACAAGCATTGGAAATGCAATAGGTCTCGCACCATTAGAGTTAGTGCTTTTAGAATTGTTTATGGGTTTTTTTGTAAATGTTTAGCATTTTTGTTTCCTGTAGCCAATGCGAAAGTATTACAAATAAAAAAAGCCATAAACATTTCTAAAAGCTCTAACTGAAATGGTCTGAGAACTATTGCACTGTGTGAGGGTGAGTGAGGGTGAGTGAGGGTGAGTGAGGGTGAGGGTGAGTGAGGGTGAGTGAGGATGAGGGTGAGTGTGGGTGAGTGAGAATGAGGTGTTGTGGGTGAGTGAGGTGTTGAGGGTGAGGCTGAGGCTGAGGTGTTGAAGTGTTGAGTGAGAGTGAGGGTGAGTGAGGAGTTGAAGGAGAAGTGTTGAGGGTGTGTGTGTGAGGTGTTGAGGGCTAGTGAGGGTGGGGGAAGTGTTGAGGATGAGTGAGGGTGAGTGAAATTGAGGGTGAGTGAAATTGAGGGTGAGTGAAATTGAGGGTGAGTGAGGTGTTGAGGGTGAGTGAGAGTGAGGTGTTGAGTGAGAGGTTGAGTGAGTGTGAGTGAGGGTGAGGGGTTGAGTGGGGTTGAGTGAGGGTGACTGAGGGTGACTGAGTGTGACTGAGGGTTAGTGAGGGTAAGTGAGGGTGAGTGAGGATGAGCGTGATGGTGGGTGAGGGTGAGTAAGAGTGAGTGAGGCTGAGGGTGAGGGAGGGCGAGGCATTGAGGGTGAGTGTTGGTGAGGTATTAAGGGTGAGTGAAGGTGAGTGAGAATGAGGGTGAGTGCGGGTGAGGGTGAGGCGTTGAGGGTGAGTGAGGGTGAGTGAGGGTGAGGGTGAGTGAGAGTGAGGGTGAGTGAGAGTGAGGGTGAGTGAGAGTGAGGGTGAGTGAGAGTGAGTGAGAGTGAGGGTGAGTGAGGGTGAGTGAGGGTGAGTGAGGGAGAGTGAGGGTGAGGGTGAGAGAGTGAGGGTGAGTGAGAGTGAGGGTGAGTGAGAGTGAGTGAGTGAGAGTGAGGGTGAGTGAGGGTGAGTGAGGGTGAGTGAGGGAGAGTGAGGGTGAGTGAGGGTGAGTGAGGGTGAGTGAGGGTGAGTGAGGGAGGGTGAGGGTGAGTGAGGGTGAGTGAGAGTGAGTGAGGGTGAGGGTGAGGGAGGGTGAGGGGTTGAGGGTGAGGGGTTGAGGGTGAGTGAGGGTGAAGGTGAGTGAGGGTGAGTGAGGGTGGGTGAGTGAGTGAGGGTGAGGGTGAGTGAGGGTGGGTGAGGGTGAGTGAGGGTGAGGGTGGGTGAGGGTGAGGGTGGGTGAGGGTGAGGGTGGGTGAGTGGGTGAGGGTGGGTGAGGGGTGAGTGAGGGTGAGGGGTGAGTGAGGGTGAGTGAGGGTGAGTGAGGTGAGTGAGGTGAGGGTGAGTGAGGGTGAGGGTGAGTGGGAGGGTGGGTGAGGTGAGTGAGGTGAGGGTGAGGGTGAGTGAGGTGTGAGGGTGAGTGAGGGTGTGAGAGTGAGTGAGAGTGAGGGTGAGGGTGAGTGAGGGTGAGGGTGAGTGAGGGTGAGGTGGGTGAGGGTGAGGGTGAGGGTGAGGGTGGGTGGGGTGAGGGTGGGGTGAGGGTGAGTGAGGGTGAGTGAGAGTGAGTGAGGGTGAGTGAGTGAGGGTGAGGGTGGGTGAGGGTGAGTGGGTGGTGGTGGGTGATGGGTGAGTGAGGGGGTGAGGGTGGGTGAGGGTGGGTGAGGGGTGGGAGGGTGGGTGAGGGTGGGGGGTGGGGTGAGGGTGGGGGGGTGGGGGTGGGTGGAGTGAGGGTGAGGGTGAGTGAGTGAGGGTGGGGGTGAGGTGAGGGTGAGTAGGGTGAGTGAGGGTGGAGTGGTGGGGTGAGGGTGAGTGGGGTGAGGGTGAGGGTGAGTGAGGGTGGGGTGGGTGAGGGTGAGGGTGGGGTGGGTGAGGGTGGGTGGGGTGGGTGAGGGTGGAGTGAGGGTGAGTGAGGGTGAGTGGGGTGAGGGTGGGTGAGGGGGGGTGAGGGTGAGTGAGGGTGAGTGAGGGTGTAGGGTGAGTGAGAGTGAGTGAGGGTGAGGTGGGGGTGAGTGAGGGTGAGTGAGAGTGGGTGAGGGTGGGTGAGGGTGGGTGAGGGTGAGTGAGGGTTTTCTCTGCAACTGAATATTCTCTGTTTCTCACCCAGTGACTGTGCGAAGGGAGCAGAAATCATGTGACACACTGGGGCACCGTGTGAGATGGTAGGTTTGGATTGACCACACTTGCCACATAACGTAACATATTATTGGTAACTAAAAAAAGAAAACATGTTCTAACTTAGATCAAAATAATACTGCCAGAGAATGTGCTGCAAAATGTCACAACATTTTACCTTCTTGCACATTAGGTATATAACCACGCTGCTGGATTCAGTCCTGCATTGCCGCATAATCCTAGTGGCTCTGCCCATGGTAAATCCGAGTAGTGATTCGAGGGGTTCTACTTATGATGATGAAACCCGTATTTTGAAGGGACTCGTGAGTCATTTCGCATATTTCAAGTGTTGCAGCTGCATTTCTGTTTGAATGAAAGGTCCTGGCCTCTATAGACCAACGTGCTTTGTTAGCGCTGATGCAAGTCTGGTGGTCTGTGATTTGGCTATTTAAAGACCTGTGTAGATTGGCCGTTATGTCTGGATATATGTAACATGTATTGTGATATAGAATTTGGATTGCCAATTGTTGTTTTCTACAGTGCGTTGTCCAAACATGTTACATACACAGCACACTGTAAACAAGCCAGTTTACACCTCTTCCAAAACACAAGTTGCTATTTCACTCTCCGCCTCGACTAATGCCACGGGCTAGGGGTGCGTTATTTTGGGAAGCTTGTGGCGTTTTGGCAAAAAGTCTTAAATAGGTAAAAAGATAAAAAGTTCTGTGCGTTTAAGCGTTCGCCGGAAAACGTGTACTTTACCGAAACTATTAATATTGCCCAAGCTATTTTTCTCAACGCAAAAACACTTTCCTGCATTTTAAAAATGTTGCAGGAGATTTTTTTGGGGTGTCGCAAACATGCGTTTTTTTGTGCGCGAGTACACTAATTTGTCACTCATGTCGCTCAAGCGCATCGGAATGACCTCATTTTCAAAGTGGCAAAAAAAAAATATAGGAAGCATGACGTGTATACGGTTTAATTGAAAAAAAAAAAAGATGACAAAACAACACAGCCAGCTGCGAGAAAATATTCCACCATACAGGTAAGTGTGGGAGGAAAACGTTGACTGTTTGAAAAACGCGTGAATTTTATGATGCTAGGTGAAAGTAAATAACTGGCTAATTTTTGGCAAACCCCTGCTTCTGTAACAAAAATCAAACCCATCCATATGACAGATTAATTAAATTATTCCTGGTGCCCGTTTTAAGGAGAAAAAATAAACAAAAAAGAAGCCGGAGGGAAGAGAGGGGAGGGGGGAGGAGAGCGAAAGGATCGGAGACACGGCGACACGGCGGGTAAAATAAACAAAAAAAAAGCCGGAGGGAAGAGAGGGGAGGGGGGAGGAGAAATGCGACACGGCGGGAAGGGGAGGGGGCGGAGCGGGTCAAATAAACAAAAAACAAGCTGGAGGGAAGAGAGGGGAGGGGGGAGGAGAAGTGCGACAGGGGAAATGCGAGACGGCGGGAAGACGGACATGCACGCGCCCGTGACTTTTAAGGTCAATGCGCATGCGCATAAGCTTAATGCGCATGCGCATTGACCTTAAAAGTCACGGGCACTGCAAGGAATCGCCACGATTCCTTGCAGTGCAGATAAAGAGTGGATAACTCGCAATACTCTCGCCTTGCTCGATGCGCATGCGCATCGACAGGCGAGACCTAAAAAGGGGGCTGTACAACTTTACACGGAGGCGTCCCGCCTCCCAAGCCACCCGGTCACGCACCTGGGAGAGCCACACTCCTCCGTGAGCGTGGCTGGGCGCAGAGCGGTAACGTTGGCCTCCTGGCTTGTTCCCTCGGTCCCCGCCACTTCCGTTTTCTCGCTCTCCACTCTTCTCCTCGATGCTTCTCTCTCCGCTCTTCTCCTCCTCGGTGTCGTAGCTCCCCGAACTTCCTCGTTCCGGGCCTCTTAGCGGGTTGATTGGAGGTACGTCATCCGGGGGCAGGGCCGCTTCCACCACTCTCATTGGCAGGTACAGCGATGACGCTGTAGGGGGGTGTGTCTGCGATGACGCTGTAGGGGGGTGTGTCTCCGACTCGACCCCGGCCCCGTAATAGATACACGCCTCTCCTGGCGTCTCGGCCTGTTCCCACCAGCTGGAAGAGCCTGTCTCCCACGGTTCCTGGGACGACGAAAGAGAGGTAGGACATGAGTCATGAGTCCACCAGTCGGGAATCGGGGTAGAGATCGATACCTTCCCGGCCTCCCTGCTACAATGACCAAACCCACTGCCCAACCTGGGAGCAGCGACTAGTGGTTAATTTGAGTGACTGCTGATTGACAGAAGATGAGGCAACAGTACTTACAAAGGGGACAGCTCTCAAATTAGACAAGAACTTGCTGCATTCTTTCAGAAGAACCGCCTGCGGGCGTTCTTTCAGGATAAACCTATGACGGAACAAAAAGATGAGGCGAAGAACACTGGACTAAGAGTGCGGTCCACTTTTAATCTACCTACACATCTCATCCCTTCACAAATCTCCACTTTTGAGGAAGCTGTCTTACAAGACGTGATGAATCTATTCGACAACGATACTAGACCAATCCAGAATCTTTCAAAACGGGAACGATCTGCACTACAAAGACTGGCGGATGATGAATCAGTCATAGTTAAGCGAGCGGACAAAGGAGGAGCAATTGTTATTCTGGATACCACCACCTTCAGAGCTGAATGCCTAAATCTATTAGAGAACAAGAGGTTTTACAGACCTCTGAAAATGGATCCCACGAAACGACTATCCTCAGAAATCAAGAGGATGGTCAACGAAGCAAAGGAAGAAGGGTGGATCACAGATCATGAGGCCTCATTTTTGGTTACTTCCTACCCTGTCATTCCTTATTTTTATGTATTGCCGAAAATACATAAAAAACAGCGGCCACCACAGGGGAGAGCTATCATTTCTGGCATTGGCTCAATTCTTGACCCTTTGTCCACCTTTGTAGATTTCTTCCTTTGACCTTTGGTATTGGAGATGCTGACATACATTCAAGCCACCAAAGACCTCTTGCGTCCCCTCTCAGAGACTCCTTTTGATGTGAACCAAGACTACCTTGTTTCCTTTGATGTGGTGTCCCTGTATACTTGCAAACCTCAAGATGAGACACTGTATACGATAGAGGCCTTACTGAATACCAGAACTATGGACACCATCCCTCCAGTACATTTTATCATGGCTTGTGCGCGCCTAGCCATGAAAGAAAACTTTTTTCAGTTTGAAAAAAACCTACCTACTGGCGTCATGGACATCTATGGGCAGCATTTTTGCCCCTAGTTTGGCTAATCTCTACGTACATCAATTTGAACAAACCGAGATCTTGCAGGAGAACAGTCCCTACAGAGAACATATTCGTGTTTGGAAACGATACATTGACGATGTGTTTGTCATATGGAGAGGCACATCAGCGATGATCACGGCGTTCCACCAGTGGTAGAACACCAGAAATAGGTATTTAAAATTCACTTTGGAATTCACTAGCATCAGCTTGCCATTTCTGGACATCCATATGTTTCCTGACAGTGCTGGTCTAGGTACAGAACTGTACAGGAAACCAATGGCCATGAATTCCTTGCTTTTGTATCAGAGCTACCATCCGAAATCCCTCAGCAATAATTTACTCTATGGACAATTCCTAAAGATTAGGAGGAATTGCTCAACTACTGAGAACTACACAGAACATGCTAGGAACCTCTCCTCTCAATTGACAGACCGGAAATACACATTGAGCATCATTCGGAGATCTAAGAAGTGAGCAGCAAACAACAATAGAGAGGCACTGATTGAGATAACACCTTCTTAAGAGGGCCAACCACGATTGACCTCTGTCAATACATTTTGCAGTTATTCTAATCAAATCAAGAACAGCATTCTTAGACATTGGAAAACCCTTAATATCTGGAATGAACCGTTGCCCCAACCTTTGTTTGCATGTAAGAGGAGCAACAACATCAAAGACCAGCTTATACACACCCGACCCAGACAAAAGAAACCATCTAACCAAGAAACTCTGTGGCGTTTACCCCCAATTAAGGAGCACTACCCTTGTGGTTCATGTGCTGCGTCCTCAAACAAAACAAACTACTGCTATTGACACAGACACGCCAGGGATTCTGTCTAGACATACTAATTGCAACAGCGAGAAGCTGATTTACCTGATAGTATGCCCATGTGGCTTGCCCTACGTGGGTATGACGATGAGAAAAATGAAAACAAGGATAATGGAGCACAAGAGCACCATCCGGTGCAAAAAGCAATCTACTAAACTGACAAATCACTCCATAGATATGAATCATGCTCCAGAGAATCTGAACTGGACAGTCCTCTAACAACCATGGATTCCAGCACATATTGCAGACATATCTAAATTTCTTTTTAGACGTGAGCAACGCTGGGTGCATAGACTGAAGATTGACAGTACCGGGATCAACAATGAGATTTCTTGGTTAGTCCTGTGATCCAGTGGTTGCTTAGAACACGCCACTGGTGTTCAAAATCTTCTGAAACACTATCTGTTACTACTAACCCGTTGCTGACTAATGGTTCATCTTACCATTACCAAATAATCAAAACATCAGTTAGCACACATGGCCTTGGTTATCTTTGCCACATGTTTACTATCATGTGTGTAATATACTGCACAATACATTTAACAGCTCCAAACTAATGCTGGCATTACCACTAAGTTTTTACACCCATTCCACAACAGGTGTAACACCATTCTCTGCATTTGTCAGTATAACTCTATCATGTAGCTTACACTATTAACATTGGATTCACACGATAAGAACTAGAACCTGGCAGCTTTTCTGTCGCTTTATAATTAATGCATGTGGAAATTTGGCAATAAGATAGGAAAACGTTGCACTTCACAGACAAGCTGTGTTCACTGAATGCGCAGATAGCGCATACTACCAAGGCCCGCAGGCACCACCAGCGACACTCTCTGGTAACGTTGTACAAATGTGCGGCCACTTCGACCATCCAGCAGCGCAGGAACAAGAGCATTACTTATACCAAGGTTTGGGCCTGCTGTCAGTACCTCCGGTCGCAGTTCATAGCACCGTGACGGGGTACCGACGGACAGGTAAGCTGGCTGGGAGCACACACGGTCAGGGGTTCTGTTAGCTGTTTAGAGTCTTCCCCCTGGTCTTTTTTAAAGCGTAGGGATCATTGAACCTCGACATATGTGATACGGAAGTAGCCTGTTTCTATACACATAAGAGCTATTCTTTGTGAGTTGCATTAAACGTAATGGACTTAAATCTTCCACATTTTATAGCAATTAAATCAACTTTTCTCTCGGTTGCTCAACAGGCTTACCGACTTTGCTTAGTATGACGGATGCGCATAGTTGTGTATGACCATCTCTAAGTTGTTGAGAGCACATAGTTGTGTATGACCTCTCAGTTGATGCACTTTTGCAGTAAACGCAAAATTGTTTTACTTTCCTGCACCTTAATTAAAACGTCAGGAACGTTAAGCCCAGCTACATGCAATGTGTAAGTAGTGCTTGTAACGAATGTAGAAGCCATTTTCTTGGTGTTCGAATAAGCGCAATGGATTTACACTCTAAATATATTTGCAGTGAATGGATCAGTTATTCTCATCGTTGTTTTATAGCTTTGCTATAGAAACGGTTTTTAAATTTTACCAAAGGGTTTAATCTGAGTGACGCCCGATGAGGACTCAATGCTGCCTCTCAGAGATGTTATGAAATTGACTAAGTGTGTTGGAGGCTCGATTATACTTTAATCCTCACACTTAGCTTTCAGTAGCGTGAAGCCTACGCTCTGTGCATTGTGATGCACATTCAACACGCTAAACCGTTATGAAAATATTAGTCTGTCTCCATCGAAAGTGCTTTACATATACTATACATAAAATTACCCCTATGGGTGCTCAGTTCTACATGAGGTCTCTGACCTATGTAAAATATTTTTAACTTTAGGAGCAGTGTCAGCATAATGATGGGTGTGCTTGAGACATGATCCATTTCTTTCAGAGCGGGGCCCCCTTCCCTGAGCTGCCGCCAGGTTGAGGTTTGGCCGCTTGTCCATGAACTTTGGGTGAGTGCAATTATTAATTATACTCTTACATATAAATATGTGATTGAGATGGGAAGGCGACATTCCTCCCATCTCTTTTTGCACATATTACCCTGTGAATGATGGTTTGTGAAAGTTTTTTTTTTGCTTTTGTCTTATGTCTCACTCTTACAGGTACAACCAGTGAAATCCAAAGGATTAATCACACAATCTAAAAACAGTTCTGGCTGACCACCGGGTCGCAGGCCAACTACGGTGTCGGAAAGACCCGCAAACAGTACCTTTCAGAGATACAGGGCGATGGGGCCCTTGAAGTCACTCACGTTGCAGGTCGAGCTCCTTTCTGATGAGATCGGGAGCGCTGGAGCCAACAGGCGTCGGATGCTGCGGTGTGAAGCACAGCGGTGTGTTGCCCCCAGGTCACAGTGCGAGCATCGGCTCGGTGGCGGCGTCAGTGAGACCAGGGTCACGGAGCGAGATGGAGACGGTGCTCTTCACGGTGCTAGCAGGTCACGGTGCAAGCAGCAGCATTGTCAACAGGCGTCTGTGAGACCAGGGTCGCGGTGCGGCGGTGCTCTCTGCGGGCCAAAGTTTCCGCATGAAGCGGTGCGGAGTGCGGTGCCCACAGGTCGCAGTGCAAGCAGTGGCTCAGTGGCGGTGTCAACAGGTGCCGTCGAAAAGACCAGGGTTGCGGTGCGGTGGTGCCCTCTGTTGTGCTTAAGCTTCGGCTTGAAGCGAGGCGGTGCGGAGTGCGGTGCCCTAGGTCGCGGTGCAAGCAGCAGCTCAGTGGCGGCGTCAACAGGCGTCGTCGGTGAGACTAGGGTTGCGGTGCCCTCTGCGGTGCCTTCAGGACACGGAGTCAGCAGTGGCGCCGTTGAGTTGATGTTTTTCGCGTTGCAGCACAAAACACTCAGTCGACAGTGCTGCAGGAAGAAGAACTTGAAGTCTTCGCTGTTCCTGAGACTTCGTGAACAGGGGGCAAGCTCTACCTCAAGCCCTTGGAGAGACCCACAAATTAGGTTGCAGAAAGTCCAGGCCTTTCACTGCCCAAGACAGAAGCAGCCACTGCAGGTCAGCCCAGCAAAGCAGTCATTTTTTTTCGCAGATTCTCCGGCTCTCCTTCTTGGCAGTCTTCTTGATCCAGATGACTTATTTATTATTTATTTATTTTGTGTATTTATAGAGCGCAGTCCTGTCACCCAGAGGGCATCCTGGCGCTTTGATCTAGGAGCAATTACACTTTATCCGCTCAAGCAGTTTTTGGAAACAGATGCGTTTTTAACGCTTTCCTGAACGGAAAATAGTCCCTGTGGCTTCTCAGAGATAGTGGCAGGGAATTCCAGAGTTTGGCCGCTGCCACGCTGAAGGAGCGGCCACCCATCCTCACTCTCGGGAACCTCGGGACTACAAGTAGATGCGCCGAAGAGGATCGGAGGGGCCGCGAAGCAGAGTACCACGCGAACATATTTTGCAAAGGAATAGGACCCTGTTGATGTACAGCTTTAAACACCAGACACGCAGCTTTATACTGTACCCGCAAGTGTACCGGGAGCCAGTGTAGGTCTCTTAGAGCTAGAGTGGAAGAGCTAGACCTAGGGCGGGAGAGAGCCAACTTGGCGGCCATGTTCTGCACCCGTTGTAGCTTCCCCGTCAGATTTTTGGGGCCTCCAGAAGTAGCCCATTGCAGTAGTCGAGACGACTTAGTATGGTACCACGAACTACTTCCGGCCTGGCTTGAGCGGGGAGAAGGGGCAGAACTTTGCGCAGCATGCGCAGCAGCATCATGCACGTCGAGGTGGTTTTGTTGACGTGCATGTCGAGTTGTAGGTTTGGGCCGAAGATCACCCCCAAGTTACGAGCTGATTCCGCCACCAACACTGGCTCGAGGAAGGTGTTAGGCCAAAAATTCTCTGGAAGTGCCCGCGGAATCCGGTCTATGAACCAGTGGAGCACCTCCGTCTTGGAGCTATTAAATTGTAAGGAGTTAGCTCGTAACCAGTCCGCTGTGGCAAAGGTATCCAGCGAAACCGCATTGTTCCCTTCCAGAGAAAAGACCAGCTGGGTGTCGTCGGCGTAATTAAAAGCCGAGACACCAAAAGATTTTATTAGCTGGACTAGGGGGCGGAGGTACTGGTTAAAAAGTATAGGGCTGATGGCCGAGCCCTGTGGAACCCCCTGTCCTACACTCCTTGGCTCAGAGCAGAATGGGGGGAGTGAAACCAACTGTTGCCGGCCGCCAAGATAGGATATCAGCCAGTCCCTAGCGCCCTCAATGACCCCGCACTCCTCCAGTCTCCTGACAAGGGTCCGATGGCAAACCGTGTCGAACGCGGCCGACATGTCGAGCAGCACTAAAAGGGCTGCTCGACCACTGTCGACACGCGAACGAAGATTGTCCAATACGGTTACCAGCGCGGACTCCGTCCCGTGTCCGGGGCGGAAGCCAAACTGGGCCTCATCGAACCAACCGATGTTCTCCAGGAAACCTGAGAGTGAGCGAGTCACCCATTTTTCCAGAATCTTAATAGGAAAAGGGAGCAGGGAAATTGGCCTGTAGTTGGAAAGACAGGCCGGGTCCAAAGTTGGCTTCTTAAGCAGAGGTGACACTACTGCTAACTTCCAGCACTCTGGCACAGATACCAACTCCAAGGACTGGAGACAGATCGAGAACAGAGGCTGAAAAAGTTCTACGTGAAAAGCCTTCCAAAATTTGGGAGGCAGTGGGTCAAGCGGAGAGCCAGAGGACACCGTATGTGCCACACTACAGAATTCCTCAAAAGAGGGGGAAGGGAAAGACCTTAGTTGGGGTCGACTGGAGGGAGTATCCGGAGCTCCCAGGCAGAGGATAGGGGCGCTCGGCTGGGGTCGACTGGGTGAACTGCCCGGGGCTCCCAGACTAGGGTCAAAGGCACCCATCTGAGGTCGACTGAGCAGGCCAACCGGAGCTCCCACACCAGAGGCTCCCGCTATGCGAGCCGAGTCGGTCGGCTGGGGTTGACTGGGTGAGCTGCCCGGAGCTCCCAAACTAAGGCCAAAGGCATCAGTCCGGGGTCGACTGGGCAGGCCAACCGGAGCTCCCGCACCAGACGCTCCTAAAAGGAGAGCAGAGACAGTCGGCCGAGGTCGACTGGGTGACTCAGTCGGAGCTCCCAAGCCAAGGCTGGAAGCAGTAGGCTGAGGTCCCAAACCGAGAACGGCAGGCAGGGTGTTTTTTAGGCCCTCTAGGATCTTAGCAGTCTTCTCCTCAAAAGCATCCGCCAATGAGTCGCACAACGCCTGCGACGCACGGACCGAATTAGCCACGCAAGCAGGGTGGGACAAGTCCCTGACAATTTTGAACAAGGCTTGGGATTTATTAGGCGCCTGATTTAAGGAAACTTCCAGGAAGGCCACCTTGGCCAGCTTAATCTGTGCCTTATAGCCTTGCAGTGCGAGCTTGAACGAAGCTTTTGCCGAGGTGGAGTAGTGCTTCCTCCACGCTCTCTCAGCACGTTTACAGCTCAACTTCAACTGTCGTAGCTCTTCCGTGTACCAGGGAAAAGCCCGGCTCACTCTCCCTCTAGATTTACGGAGGGGCACCACCTTGTCAAGCGTGTCAGTAATGGACCGGCACAGAATGGAATAGCTTTCCTCCACCGATTTACTCAAACGAAAGTTATCAGGTATTAGAGAGGGCAGTGGAGATGAGCTGAATAGTCGGGACCAAGGTCTACCCAGTTTCGAAAGTCCTACCCCGGCGCCTTCAGAGGAATGATCCCCTAGGCAGAGGGAGAAAGCCACGAGCGCATGATCGGTCCAGCATTGACATAAGATGTCGTTAATCACTGCTGATTGACCGTCAGCGAAAATCAAGTCCAAAACATGGCCTCCCCTATGAGTCGCCGAGCGGACCAGTTGCTGCAGTTGGATATCAGCAAGAGCTTGGCAAAGTGACGTAAACGCCCCATCTGATGGACCCCCCTGCCATAAGTTGAAGTCCCCCAGGACTAACAGCTTCGAGTGGGTGTTAGATAAATCGTAAACTAGGTCAAGGAACTCTGATAGAGAGGGAGCCGAGCCCGGTGGCCGATAACACAGCACACCCGTAATCAATGTTCTCTCCAGATCTTTAATGGAGAACCCCATCAATTCAAAGCCCGATACAGCGCCGATTTTAAGCTGGAAAAGACCCAGCTTTTCTCGGTAGATAATACCGATTCCACCACCGCGGTTCTTCGGCCGAGGGGTGTGAATGATTTTAAAACCTGGGGGACAAGCCAATCCCAGTTCAACTAAACAGTCCTCTCAAGTCCAAGTTTCGGTTAGGAACAGCACGTCCAGCCCTGAAGAGTCGATCAGGAAAGCAATCTCCGTATAGTGCTTGCAGAGCGACCGAACGTTAAGCAGCCCACAAGACAGAGATTGGGACGGAGATAGAACGGTGGCCCTCTGAGTCAGGGGAACCTGGGACGGTCTTAGTTCCAGCAGGTCCGTCCGAGAATAGACTAGGCGGGGAGAGTGCGGATAGCCAGAGGTAGCGGCCCTAAGCGTGCCCGTTGCGCGAACGGGCGCAAACGGGCTTACCTCTGGCGCACCTCCGGCGCGCCTACGTCGCGCCCGCTGCACGTGACCGCTGCGCGCTTGGTCTTCCATCCTTATGAGGTATTAGACCGAGCGGAAGTCCGCCTCCAGCGTCCCTTGCCTTCAGCAAGATGGCGCCCGGAGTGCTCCTAGCCTTTGCCCCAACCCAAGATGGCGGTCGGACCCGCTAGACTATCTGTATCCCGCCAAATGCGGGTGAAAATACAATTAATATGCAGGTGAGCCTGAGCTAGTTCCCCGGCCTAAGAATCCGACCATAAGATAGTAAGAATAGCAGCGCGATTAACTGAGCCCTTTAATAGCTCTATAGCGTAATGCCAGCGGCGCGAGTAAATTTTAAAAGCAAGCACGATAAAAATACCACAGCAGTTTCAAGCGCGCAGGTCCAAGATCTAACCTGAGCAGCAGCCTGGCAGCTTAAATAAGCTTACCAAATGCGGAAGTTCGCCTCCAGCGTCCCTTGCCTTCAGCAAGATGGCGCCCGGAGTGCTCCTAGCCTTTGCCCCAACCCAAGATGGCGGTCGGACCCGCTAGACTATCTGTATCCCGCCAAATGCGGGTGAAAATACAATTAATATGCAGGTGAGCCTGAGCTAGTTCCCCGGCCTAAGAATCCGACCATAAGACAGTAAGAATAGCAGCGCGATTAACTGAGCCCTTTAATAGTTCTATAGCGTAATGCCAGCGGCGCGAGTAAATTTTAAAAGCAAGCACGATAAAAATGCCACAGCAGTTTCAAGCGCGCAGGTCCAAGATCTAACCTGAGCAGCAGCCTGGCAGCTTAAATAAGCTTACCAAATGCGGAAGTCCGCCTCCAGCGTCCCTTGCCTTCAGTTCAGGGGTCTGGGACCCAGTACTTGTACACAAAAATCCTTTAATCTGCCAGGCAGAGGGTGTCGATGTCCGGCCAGAACCAGTTGGGCCTTCTCTGGTGTGAATTCCTGGCAGGAGGTGGAGATGGCATTGTCAGAGGCAGACCAGGCCCTTTGAGGTGCAAGGCAATCTCCTCCCTCTTCCCCCATCGTAACCTAGGTCTATTTAGCCCTTTCCTGACCTACCTAGTCCATCTGGAGCCCCTCCGGCCCCCCCAGCCTTCTGTCATCCAAAACCCAGACAGGAAATCCACATTCCAGCAGAGGCACACGGGATGACTGAGCAAGAAAATAGCCACTTTCTAAAAGTGGTGTTTTCAAACGCAGAATGTAAAAATCACCTTCATGCAGTGCACTTTACTAGTGGCTAATAGGTAAATCAAATATCCAATCATGGAAACACCAATCCATAGCACAATTTATACAGAGAGCATATGCGCTTTAGCACTGATTAGCAGTGGTAAAGTGCCCAGAGTCATAAAACCAACACACACAGGTCAGGAAAAAATAGGAGGAAAAAGTAAAAAGTTTGGGGATAACCCTGCAAAAAGGGCCATTTCCAACACAACCCCCGTCCAGGGGAGACCAATCCATACCTCGGTGGGCTTCCCTGCTTGGGGCGATAGAACACGGAACCTGGCCCGCAACAGCAGGGTTTCCTTCCCGTTCTACACCTTCCTGAACCTAGTTGGAACCCTCTATCCATACTCTCAGGGCCCACTAGGCGGACCCATGGGGAATCCTTCTCACCTGCGTACCCCATCTGTGCAGCACCTAAACTTACTTTGCTCACAGATGTGTCCCGACAGACAGTACCCACAAGGCCAACACAAGGGTGTGGCCCAATCCTTTGTGTGACTTATTTTCCCCTCCCAGGGGCAACTCTGTCCCTCCGGACTGCCTGCCACTGTGGCCACTGACAGCTGCCGATGAGAGCCAGGCATTATGCCTTTCGGGCCACTCCAACCGTTGTGGTGTCAGAGAGTGGGGGGCGGTAGCCCGAGGTGCCTAGCCCCCTTTCTCTACTCTCCCCCCTGCCAAGTCAGGAATGGCATCCTGACATTGCCCCACCAGCCCAGGGTCTGTACCCTGCGGCTGGACAGGAGGTGGGGGTGGGCTCCCTCACACCCTCTCCTTCTCACTGGGGCTCTGTACCCTCTCACCTGGAGCGGTACCCCCTTCCAGAATTGTCAGGGCACCTGTGGCAGGTGGCCTGCACAATTCACCCACCAGTTCAGGGGGGCTATCCTGCAACTGATACCTCAGTCCAGGGTCTGTACCCTGAGGCTGAACAAGGGACTGGGGTGGGCTCTCCCACACCCGGTCCTCCTCCATGGGGCTCGGTACCCTCCCGCCTGGAGCGGAACCCAAGAAGACAAACTGGTAGGGGCACTGTAGGCAGTCACCCCTTCCCCAGGTCAGGGGGGACACCCTGATTCTGGTCCTCCAACCCAGGGTCTGCACCCTCAGGCTGACCAGAGGTCTCGGGCGAGGCTCTCCCCCCCTTACGAGAAGCACCCTCAGAACCAAAAACTGTCAGGACGCTGTGCTATTCCAGGACTCAGACCCTGATATGTACCTCATTTCTAACTGGTAGCTCCCTGTGCTATTCCAGGACTGAGACCCTAAAATGTACCTCATTTCTGACCGGTAGCTCCCTGTGCTATTCCAGGACTCAGACCCTGGAATGTACCTCATTCCTGACCGGTAGCTCCCTGTGCTATTCCAGGACTCAGACCCTGGAATGTACCTCATTTCTGACCGGTAGCTCCCTGTGCTATTCGAAGACTCAGACTCTGGAATGTACCTCATTCCTTACCTTTAGCTCCCTGTGCTATCCCAGGACTGAGTCCCTAAAATGTACCTCTTTCCTGACCTGAAGATCCCTGTGCTATTCGAGGAATCAGACCCTGGAATGTACCTCATTTCTGACCGGTAGATCCCTGTGCTATCCCAGGACTGAGTCCCTAAAATGTACCTCATTCCTGACCGGGAGCTTCCTGTGCTATTCCAGGACTCAGACCCTGGAATGTACCTCATTTCTGACCGGTAGCTCCCTGTGCTATTCCAGGACTCAGACTCTGGAATGTACCTCATTCCTTACCTTTAGCTCCCTGTGCTATCCCAGGACTGAGTCCCTAAAATGTACCTCATTCCTTACCTTTAGCTCCCTGTGCTATCCCAGGACTGAGTCCCCAAAATGTACCTCATTCCTTACCTTTAGCTCACTGTGCTATCCCAGGACTGAGTCCCTAAAATGTTCCTCTTTCCTTACCTTTAGTTTCCTGTGCTATCCCAGGACTGAGACCCTAAAATGTACCTCATTCCTTACCTTTAGCTCCCTGTGCTATTCCAGGACTGAGTCCCTAAAATGTTCCTCTTTCCTTACCTTTAGCTCCCTGTGCTATCCCAGGACTGAGTCCCTAAAATGTACCTCATTCCTTACCTTTAGCTCCCTGTGCTATCCCAAGACTGAGTCCCTAAAATGCACCTCATTCCTTACCTTTAGCTCCCTGTGCTATCCCAGGACTGAGTCCCTAAAATGCACCTCATTCCTTACCTTTAGCTCCCTGTGCTATCCCAGGACTGAGTCCCTAAAATGTACCTCATTCCTTACCTTTAGCTCCCTGTGCTATCCCAGGACTGAGTCCCTAAAATGTACCTCATTCCTTACCTTTAGCTCCCTGTGCTATCCCAAGACTGAGTCCCTAAAATGCACCTCATTCCTTACCTTTAGCTCCCTGTGCTATCCCAGGACTGAGTCCCTAAAATGTACCTCATTCCTTACCTTTAGCTCCCTGTGCTATCCCAGGACTGAGTCCCTAAAATGCACCTCATTCCCAATCTGTGCCATTTTAGGTCTGGGCCCACAGGTTCACTTGAATCCTAACTTGCTGCTCCCTGTACTGTTCCAGGACTGACCCTTCATAATGCTGTCCCACAGGAGGGTCTGTCTGCTCTGTTGCTTCTATCACCTCAGTGGGGGTTTCAGTTCCCACACCCAGAGAAAGCATTTCTGCTGCGTCTGCAGATAAATTGCAAAAAACAACAAGTGATGGACTGAATGTGGATCAATGTCACACACTCCCCCAGTCAAAAGATCTGGGCCCAAATCCATCGTTTTTTTGCACTCCACACCACCCTGGGTCAGATAATGGCTTTATGCAAATCAGCTCTGACCCTGTTGCCCCATGGGAACAGTCCAGTCCGAACTACAACAGCCATATCTTTCCCAGACCGGAATCAAGCATCCGAGGACCGGACCGGTTTCGAGGTAACACCTCTCTTCAGCCCGGCTAGCTTGACTCCAAGTGGTGTGGAGTGCCTGGGACCCACGTCTGGGCATCCCCAGCGCACTTAGGGCGGCAATTGCAAAAAACAACAAGTGATGGACTGAATGTGGATCAATGTCACACACTCCCCCAGTCAAAAGATCTGGGCCCAAATCCATCGTTTTTTTTTTTTTTTCAGTCCATCACTTGTTGTTTTTTGCAATTGCCGCCCTAAGTGCGCTGGGGATGCCCAGACGTGGGTCCCAGGCACTCCACACCACTTGGAGTCAAGCTAGCCGGGCTGAAGAGAGGTGTTACCTCGAAACCGGTCCGGTCCTCGGATGCTTGATTCCGGTCTGGGAAAGATATGGCTGTTGTAGTTCGGACTGGACTGTTCCCATGGGGCAACAGGGTCAGAGCTGATTTGCATAAAGCCATTATCTGACCCAGGGTGGTGTGGAGTGCAAAAAAACGATGGATTTGGGCCCAGATCTTTTGACTGGGGGAGTGTGTGACATTGATCCACATTCAGTCCATCACTTGTTGTTTTTTGCAATTGCCGCCCTAAGTGCGCTGGGGATGCCCAGACGTGGGTCCCAGGCACTCCACACCACTTGGAGTCAAGCTAGCCGGGCTGAAGAGAGGTGTTACCTCGAAACCGGTCCGGTCCTCGGATGCTTGATTCCGGTCTGGGAAAGATATGGCTGTTGTAGTTCGGACTGGACTGTTCCCATGGGGCAACAGGGTCAGAGCTGATTTGCATAAAGCCATTATCTGACCCAGGGTGGTGTGGAGTGCAAAAAAACGATGGATTTGGGCCCAGATCTTTTGACTGGGGGAGTGTGTGACATTGATCCACATTCAGTCCATCACTTGTTGTTTTTTGCAATTGCCGCCCTAAGTGCGCTGGGGATGCCCAGACGTGGGTCCCAGGCACTCCACACCACTTGGAGTCAAGCTAGCCGGGCTGAAGAGAGGTGTTACCTCGAAACCGGTCCGGTCCTCGGATGCTTGATTCCGGTCTGGGAAAGATATGGCTGTTGTAGTTCGGACTGGACTGTTCCCATGGGGCAACAGGGTCAGAGCTGATTTGCATAAAGCCATTATCTGACCCAGGGTGGTGTGGAGTGCAAAAAAACGAT
This sequence comes from Lissotriton helveticus, assembly GCF_964261635.1. Classification (NCBI taxonomy): domain Eukaryota; kingdom Metazoa; phylum Chordata; class Amphibia; order Caudata; family Salamandridae; genus Lissotriton; species Lissotriton helveticus. Next base: position 31,509,384 of record NC_136067.1, on the reverse strand, counting down.
GGATTTGGGCCCAGATCTTTTGACTGGGGGAGTGTGTGACATTGATCCACATTCAGTCCATCACTTGTTGTTTTTTGCAATTGCCGCCCTAAGTGCGCTGGGGATGCCCAGACGTGGGTCCCAGGCACTCCACACCACTTGGAGTCAAGCTAGCCGGGCTGAAGAGAGGTGTTACCTCGAAACCGGTCCGGTCCTCGGATGCTTGATTCCGGTCTGGGAAAGATATGGCTGTTGTAGTTCGGACTGGACTGTTCCCATGGGGCAACAGGGTCAGAGCTGATTTGCATAAAGCCATTATCTGACCCAGGGTGGTGTGGAGTGCAAAAAAACGATGGATTTGGGCCCAGATCTTTTGACTGGGGGAGTGTGTGACATTGATCCACATTCAGTCCATCACTTGTTGTTTTTTGCAATTGCCGCCCTAAGTGCGCTGGGGATGCCCAGACGTGGGTCCCAGGCACTCCACACCACTTGGAGTCAAGCTAGCCGGGCTGAAGAGAGGTGTTACCTCGAAACCGGTCCGGTCCTCGGATGCTTGATTCCGGTCTGGGAAAGATATGGCTGTTGTAGTTCGGACTGGACTGTTCCCATGGGGCAACAGGGTCAGAGCTGATTTGCATAAAGCCATTATCTGACCCAGGGTGGTGTGGAGTGCAAAAAAACGATGGATTTGGGCCCAGATCTTTTGACTGGGGGAGTGTGTGACATTGATCCACATTCAGTCCATCACTTGTTGTTTTTTGCAATTGCCGCCCTAAGTGCGCTGGGGATGCCCAGACGTGGGTCCCAGGCACTCCACACCACTTGGAGTCAAGCTAGCCGGGCTGAAGAGAGGTGTTACCTCAAAACCGGTCCGGTCCTCGGATGCTTGATTCCGGTCTGGGAAAGATATGGCTGTTGTAGTTCGGACTGGACTGTTCCCATGGGGCAACAGGGTCAGAGCTGATTTGCATAAAGCCATTATCTGACCCAGGGTGGTGTGGAGTGCAAAAAAACGATGGATTTGGGCCCAGATCTTTTGACTGGGGGAGTGTGTGACATTGATCCACATTCAGTCCATCACTTGTTGTTTTTTTGCAATTGCCGCCCTAAGTGCGCTGGGGATGCCCAGACGTGGGTCCCAGGCACTCCACACCACTTGGAGTCAAGCTAGCCGGGCTGAAGAGAGGTGTTACCTCGAAACCGGTCCGGTCCTCGGATGCTTGATTCCGGTCTGGGAAAGATATGGCTGTTGTAGTTCGGACTGGACTGTTCCCATGGGGCAACAGGGTCAGAGCTGATTTGCATAAAGCCATTATCTGACCCAGGGTGGTGTGGAGTGCAAAAAAACGATGGATTTGGGCCCAGATCTTTTGACTGGGGGAGTGTGTGACATTGATCCACATTCAGTCCATCACTTGTTGTTTTTTGCGTCTGCAGATAAAAGCACCAAAATTCGCCTATATTTTTATTTTTCTATGCTTGTACCTGTTTCCAACAACTTCCATGTAAAGCGCTCTGATACCCGCAAGTGTCTTGTTCGCGCTATATAAAACCTTAACATACATAAAGAAATAAATTAATGCACAAGTAATGCCTGGTCTGCTTTATTTCAGTTTGGCTATAAAGACTTGAGATGCAGTGTCGCAGTGAGTGGCCTTCGCGGGTGCACTGCGCGTGTGCACAGCATAGGTCCCGAGCTCCCAGCAGCGTTGGGCCATGCCACGGGGAGCCGAGCAGACCCTTACCCCAAGCCTATGTCAGCAGCCATACCAGCACGCTGGGAGGTGACAAGCATCAACTGCTCTGAATGCAGCAAGAGAGCTCAGTCCAGCAAAGAAGTGCCTACCATCAGTGCTTAATTTGAGCTGGTTGTTCCTGGTGCTCGGCACCGGCACTTAATTGTCAACAGCGAAGCTTGTGACAGTCTACCACAAGGTGGCGATGTCTGGCTAATTTAGAGATGACCACAACAACAGTTAATTATTAATTCAATATATATTAAAAATGGCTATTACCTGCCACCCAAGCCAACCTTGTAGGTTTGGGGGCCTGGCGTAGTCCAAATTGTCGCATTTGTAGGAGTCTGAGGGTTAGTAGTTGCGTTGTTACTATCATTGGCAGCATGGCAGGGGCAATGTGTGGTGCAAAGGTCTCCTGACAAGAGCCCGGGCACTTCTTTTTTTTTTTTTTTTTACAAATTAAGCACTGCTACCACTCATGTCTCCAGTGTCACAAGAGCACCAGACCCCCCCTGAACAAATCACCAAGGTCAAACATCCACTCCTGGTGTTCGCTGCCTTCATCCAGACCCAAGTCCAGACCAGGGATGACACAGTGGTTTTGGCATGGACTGTCCCTCCACCGAGAGGAAACATCCTTTACAACGCAACTTTTACCACACAGTGCCTTTAAGACGCAACTTTTACAACGCAAACCATTACAACGCATTGCGCTGGGGGGCGCTCTAGGATAGGGAATAGGTTTAATTTACTATCCAACACCTTCCCTACTATCCACGGGGACTGGAGTTGGAATAGTAAATTAAACTATTCACTATCCAGCGCCCCCCAACGCAAACCATTACAACGCATTGCGCTGGGGGGCGCTCTAGGATAGGGAATAGATTCTATCCACCACCTTCCCTACTATCCACGGGGACTGGAGTTGGAATAGTAAATTAAACAATTCACTATCCAGCGACCCAAAGCACTATGCGTTGTAAAGGCATGCGTTGTAAAGGCATGCGTTGTAAATACCGCGTTGTAAAGGCATGCGTGGTAAAAGCATGCGTTGTAATGTCATACATCCTCCACCGAGCAATGTTCTGCATTGTCCACACTTGTCCATGTGTTGCGCAGGGTCCCTGTGGAGACAGCCGGGTCCCTCCAGCAGCCGTGGACTGTAGGCAGTGGTGCTAAAGTATCCGACACCACCTTGTCCCATCGTGGTCGCCAAAATCCTGGCATTAGCCGCCACCAAGGCTTCCGAGATGAATCTGTGGTGCAAAAGTTTTTTGCATGTCGTGGTGTTCCAGGTGGTTCATGCTCGCCTTATTTGGGGCCACTCTAAGATCCAGCAGGCCAGTCACTCATCCCTGTGGTGTCAACACAAACCCCATCAGAAGTTATAGGGACCTGGTGCAAGCAGACCCTCCTTGGGACCCTGCTGTGTCGTGGTGGTAGTGACGTCATCTGAGCCACACCATACTTGGTGGATCTTCTCCACCGTCAGTTCTTAGCTCCGTACATTCGCTTGGGTCACTCCGAACACACGACAAGCTTCCCCGAAATCTTCAGATCATCGAAGGGTAAAAGAGCCAGGAGCTGGGGAGACAGAAGCAGAAGAGAAGACAGGTCAGTCCTCCAAGATGTGGGATTCATTAAAGAGAAACAAGTCAACTAGGTGGAGGTATGGGGTTTACCACAACATGAGAGTTAATAACCGAGGTTCACCAGCATCCTCTGCCCCCCCAGAACAACGTGCAGCACCCAGGCTCCCAGCGGCTGGAGGAGGGATGGCCTGCCCACTCTCTGGTGTAGAAGGAGGGGTGGACACACCCCCTCTGCAGCTGGAGGAGGGGCGGACACACCTACTCTGCAGTTGGAGGAGGAGGGGTGGACACACCCCCTCTGCAGCTGGAGGAGGGGCGGACACACCTACTCTGCAGCTGGAGGAGGGGTGGACACACCTACTCTGCAGCTGGAGGAGGGGTGGACACACCTACTCTGTAGCTGGAGGAGGAGGGGTGGACACACCTACTCTGCAGCTGGAGGAGGGGTGGACACACCCACTCTGCAGCTGGAGGAGGGGCGGACACACCTACTCTGCAGCTGGAGGAGGGGTGGACACACCTACTCTGTAGCTGGAGGAGGAGGGGTGGACACACCTACTCTGCAGCTGGAGGAGGGGTGGACACACCTACTCTGCAGCTGGAGGCAGAGGGGTGGACACACCTACTCTGCAGCTGGAGGAGGAGGGGTGGACACACCTACTCTGCAGCTGGAGGAGGGGTGGACACACCTACTCTGCAGCTGGAGGAGGAGGGGTGGACACACCTACTCTGTAGCTGGAGGAGGAGGGGTGGACACACCTACTCTGCAGCTGGAGGAGGGGTGGACACACCTACTCTGCAGCTGGAGGCAGAGGGGTGGACACACCTACTCTGCAGCTGGAGGAGGAGGGGTGGACACCCCTACTCTGCAGCTGGAGGGGTGGACACACCTACTCTGCAGCTGGAGGAGGAGGGGTGGACACACCTACTCTGCAGCTGGAGGAGGAGGGGTGGACACACCTACTCTGCAGCCGGAGGAGGGGTGGACACACCTACTCTGCAGCCGGAGGAGGGGTGGACACACCTACTCTGCAGCCGGAGGAGGAGGGGTGGACACACCTACTCTGCAGCCGGAGGAGGGGTGGACACACCTACTCTGCAGCCGGAGGAGGGGCGGACACCCCTACTCTGCAGCTTGAGGAGGGGTGGACACACCTACTCTGCAGCTGGAGGAGGAGGGGTGGACACACCTACTCTGCAGCCGGAGGAGAGGTGGACACACCTACTCTACAGCTGGAGGAGGGGTGGACACACCTACTATGCAGCTGGAGGAGGGGTGGACACACCTACTATGCAGCTGGAGGAGGGGTAGACACACCTACTCTGCAGCCAGAGGAGGGGTGGACACACCTACTATGCAGCTGGAGGAGGGGTGGACACACCCACTCTGCAGCTGGAGGAGGAGTGGACACACCTACTCTGCAGCTGGAGGAGGGGCGGACACACCTACTCTGCAGCCGGAGGAGGGGCGGACACACCTACCCTGCAGCTGGAGGAGGGGCGGACACACCTACTCTGCAGCTGGAGGAGGGGCGGACACACCTACTCTGGAGCTGGAGGAGGGGTGGACACACCTACTCTGCAGCCGGAGGAGGGGCGGACACACCTACCCTGCAGCTGGAGGAGGGGCGGACACACCTACTCTGCAGCTGGAGGAGGGGTGGACACACCTACTCTGCAGCTGGAGGAGGGGCGGACACACCTACTCTGCAGCCGTAGGAGGGGTGGACACACCTACTCTGCAGCTGGAGGATGAGGGGCGAACACACCGACTCTGCAGCTGGAGGAGGAGGGGTGGACACACCTACTCAACAGCTGGAGGTGGGGTGGACACACCTACTCTGCAGCTAGAGGAGGAGGGGCGGTGTTGGACCCGGCCTCGTGGCGTGGTCCTACCCCTCCCGCATGGCGGGCCCCGGACGACATCGGCCCTCCACAGAGCCCAGGGCGGCCCCTTCCGCCCGATCCTGCACGCACCAACACTACCGGTCCGGTTACCACCACGGGCCACCACACCGGCCTGACTCCATCATGGGCCCATCACGTCCTGAGCACGAGGCCTCGCCCGACTCCATCTTGGGACCACCACGTCACGAACACGTGGCCTCGGCCCCGGCCCCAGCGAAGCCCCGACATCGAGGCGCCAAGATCTACCCAGGTGGTCGAGTGGCCACTCGACAGATCCCGGAGGAAGGGGAGTTTCGATGGGCCTCCAACCGTCCCCGGACGCCTGGTATCGATCACCCCCGGCATCCCTGGGTGCTGGCTCCACCCACCTGCTGGGTGTCTGGACACCATCTTCCCGGCCCCTCTGGCCCCCAGGCGCGAGGGTCCGGACATCAAAGGACTCCAGTCCTATATCTGGGCCAGCCCCGGAGCGGACGGGAGTTGTATCCTGGACTGGAAAGCCCTACTGATGCTGTCACGGCCGACACCAGAAAAACTCATTGTCCCTGTAACCGGAGGATACCCTGAGAGCCTGCTGGCGCACCGCGGCCCACCTTTGCCGAACCATCTTGAGAGCCTGCTGGCGCTGCCGCGGCCCACCTTTGCCGAACCATCTTGAGAGCCTGCTGGCGCTGCCGCGGCCCACCCCTGCCGAACCATCTTGAGAGCCTGCTGGCGCTGCCGCAGACCACCTTTGCCGAATCATCTGGAGAGCCTGCTGGCGCTGCCGCGGCTCGACCTCTCGGAACCCCCCGGCTCGAGGATTGAGAGCTGTGCGCAGGGTATCCCGTCCTACACCCCAACCGAGACTGTCCCGCTACCCTGACCCCCTTTTACGAGACTTTAAAGACCCCTCGATCTACTTGTACATATCGCTGAGAACCAGCAGCCTTTATTTCCTGATAAAGCTTACGAACTCGACCTCTGGTGTGGTGTCCATTTGTAGTGTTGTGGTTACTCTGCTGTACGATCCTAGGAGAGGGCCCTCACCCAGGAGGCCTCTCAGTAACGCTCGGCTACTTCTTGACGGAGAGGTGGACCTAGGGGTGGTCAGTCAGACATCTTCTGCCTCCCCCGGGGTCGCCTTTCTAACATTGGTGGCAGGCGACGGGATCCGAGCCGACGCAGATCATACAGAGAGTAATTCACTCACTACCGAGAAAAACACACCGCGACCATGACTACTCAGGAAACCAGACCGACTGCGGAATTCCAGAAAGAAAAGATGGAAGATTACAGCCACAAGGAATTAAAACAATTCTGCAAGGACCTAGGCATCGCTACCACGGGCCTCAACACCAAAGAGGACTTTAAATCAGCCCTGCAAGCCTGGGCGGACGCCGATAACGCGCCACCCCAGAATGAAGACAACCCGGGCCCGAACGGACGCCCGGAGACCGACGCGAACCCAGCGGGGTAAAGACCCGCAAACCTAGACACGGGCCTCCCCCACGGAGACGCCCGAGAACGAGAGAGGAACCGGCTCCACGAGTTGGAGCTCGCCAGACTCCGACAAGAAGGAGAGATACAGCTGGCAGAAAGGAAATTAGCCCTCGAGCAACTACGGCTGGAAGGAGACCTAGAGGAAAGGCGAAGACAACGAGACCTCGAAGAAAAGAAACTCGTGCTCGAGCATGAGCGCGGCCTCAAAGAACTGGAAATCAAGGCCAAGACAAACGAAACCGGCACCGCTGGGGGCAAGACCTCACCCCCGCCGGTGGACACGAAGGTGCACATACCCAAGGAGGTCGTCAAAGAATACTATAAGAACGACGACATCCAACAGTGGTTCAAAGCCTACGAGGTTGCCATGACCGCCCATCGAGTACCCCTCAAAGACTGGGGCGCCGGCTTATGGGGAAAGTTCATCAACGAGGGGAGAGACGCCCTGCTAGAGCTCCCCGACGCCGAGATGACCTCGTACGAACACATGAAGACCGCCTTCCTCACTCGCTACGGACTCACCCCCGAAATGTACCGGCAGCGATTCCGAGACTGTAAAAAAATCCCCGGTACCACTTGGGTGGAGTACGTGAACTTTTACAGCAGAGCCTTCGAAGGGTGGATCAGAGGCTGCCAGGTCACCACCTACCAGCAGTTGGTCGACCTCATCCTATGGGAACATCTTTCCAATAACTGCTTCATCGAACTCCGGCAGCACCTCCTCGACAGCAAATTGACAGAGCCACGAAAACTCGCTGTTGAGGCGGATAGATGGGTGAGCACCCGAGTTCCCCGGAATCCGATGGGAGACTACGGCCGGGGATCCCCGGGGAACCACCGACCACGAGGCGGCGGAGGAGGCCAGAGCAGGGGCCGAGACACTCCCACGGGGTCATCCCCTACCTCCCCGTCGCCATCCCTGGGTTGGAGGGGGGGCCCCCCAGCAAGGCCCGGGCCCTGCCCGAATGTTACGTGCCACAGATGCCAGCGACAGGGCCATTATGCGAACGACCCTCTCTGCCCGATGAACCAGCGACCCGGCACCACCGGTCCCCCGAGCCGCCAGATCGCGGCCGCCGCCCTGAGTGCAGAGGGAGGCGAAGAAGAGGGCGATGACCCCGAGCAGGCCGAGTGGGAGCCCGCCGCCATGATCTTAGCATGCCTGGGTGATCGAGACATGATCCCCCGAGACCCGATCCCAGGTAACACCCAGAAATACCGCCAATGGGTCACCATCAATGGACGCCGGGCCGAAGCCCTCCGGGACACTGGAGCCAGCGTGACGGCGGTCCGCTGCCACTTGGTGACCTCCGAACAAATTCTTCCCAACGTCTTGTGCCCAGTACGGTCGGCGGACAACTCAGAGTTTGTGCCAGATGGCCCGCATCCCCTTCGAGTGGGGAGGGGTGTCGGGCATGCTGAAAGTGACTGTCCGAGACGATTCCCCCGTAGACTGCCTCCTCGGGAACGACCTGGAAAGTTCCCTCTGGGCCGGCGTAGAGCGTAGAGAGCATCTGGGGATGCTAGGCCTTCCTGAGTGGGTCTGTGCGACCACCCGCTCCATGTCCGCCCGGGCCTCCACCCCAACGGAGGAAGACCCGATCGAGGAGCCGGAGTGGCCCGCACCTCCACCGCCCGCCGTCCCCGAGGACGCCGACCCTGAACCCGGCCCCCAGGGGCCCAGCCATGAAGAAATCACCGAGCTCGGCCACCTTCCAGAACTAGCTCAGTGGCGCCAAGAAGGTGGCCCCACCCGCGAACAATTCCGACAAGAACAGAGCACCTGTCCCTCCCTCGAGGGAATTCAACGACAAGCCGCCACTCAAGCCGCTGGAGACCCGGCGGGGTCCCACTGGGTCTATTGGGACAACGACCTTCTCTACAGTGAGCAGAAGATTGCCGAACTAGGGGCCAGCTGGGTGCTGGTCGTTCCCCTCCGATTTAGAGACTACCTCTTGAACTTAGCACATGATGTGCCCCTCGCCGGGCACCTGGGGCAGGATAAAACTTACAGCCGCCTGGTGACTCATTTCAACTGGCCGAAAATGCGCAACGATGTGCATAATCACTGCAGAACCTGCCCGACCTGTCAAGCCAGCGGGAAGAGCGGGGGGAAAGTCAAAGCCCCGCTCCAGCCTTTTCCCGTGGTCACCACCCCCTTCGAGCGAGTGGGGATAGACATCGTGGGGCCCCTGGACCCCCGCACCTCTCAAGGGCACCGCTTCATCCTCGTTCTGGTGGACCATGCCACCCGCTATCCGGAAGCCATCCCCCTCCGAACCATCACGGCCCCAGTAGTAGGTCGAACCCTAATGGGGATCTTCTCCAGAGTCGGCTTCCCCCAAGAAGTCGTGAGTGATCGGGGCACAAACTTAATCTCCAAGTATATGCGATCCCTGTGGCAACAGTGCGGGGTCACATATAAGTTCACCACCCCGTATCACCCCCAAGGGAATGGACTTGTGGAGCGGTTTAACCGAACACTGAAGGGAATGATCAAGGGCCTAGAGGAGCCACTACGATGCAAATGGGATGTTCTGCTGCCTTGCCTCCTGTTTGCGTATCGCGAAGTACCCCAGAAGTCCCTGGGGTTCAGCCCCTTCGAACTATTGTATGGGCACCCGGTCCGAGGCCCCCTCAGCCTGGTCAAAGAAGGCTGGGAGACGGCTGTCTCCACCAGATGTCTACCAGTACCTCCTGACTCTCCGCAACCAAACTCGGAAGTTCCGGGAACTGGCCGAAGCCAACCTGGAGGCTAGTCAGGAGGAGATGAAACGCTGGTATGACCGGAACGCCTCGTCCATCAAATTCGAGCCGGGCCAGCAGGTCTGGGTCATGTCCCCGGTTGAACCTTGCGCCCTCCAGGACCAATGGACGGGGCCCTTCAAGGTGGTGGAGCGCAAGAGCCCCATCACTTACTTGGTGGACATGGAGTCCCCCAGGAACCCCCTCCGGGTTCTACACGCTAACCGGCTCAAGCCGCACTTTGCCCGCACTGAACGAAGTCTGCTGTTAGCGACCGATGACGGAGCTGAGGACGACTCCGAACCTTTGCCAGATCTCATGAGCACCACTGAGAAGGACGGCTCCATCGAAGGGGTCATGCTCCCCTCCACCCTGACCCCCGAACAGCACCATGACTGCCGGCAGCTGCTGGGGCAGTTTCAGATCTGTTTTCCCTCACCCCTGGAGTCACCCGGTGGTGTGTCCACGATGTAGACACCGGAGACAGCCCGCCTGTAAGACACCGAGCTTTCCGAGTGCCCGACCGAGTGCGGGCCTGCATCCAGTCCGAGGTGGCCAAGATGCTAGCGCTGGGGGTAGTCGAACCCTCCGACAGTCCGTGGGCCAGCCCAGTTGTCCTGGTCCCTAAAGCCGCCGCACCCGGCACGCCCCCGGAGCTCCGGTTCTGTGTTGACTACCGGGGGCTGAATGCCGTCACCAGGACCGACGCCCATCCCATCCCCCGGGCGGATGAACTGATCGATCGCCTGGGGGCTGCGAAGTATCTCAGCACCTTCGATCTCACGGCCGGGTATTGGCAGATCGGTCTCGCACCTGGAGCGCAAGAGCGATCAGCCTTCTCGACCCCTGATGGCCACTACCATTTCAAGGTGATACCCTTCGGCATGAAAAAAGCCCCGGCCACCTTCCAGAGACTCGTGAATAGGGTGCTGGCCGGGCTAGAAGAGTTCAGCGCCGCCTACCTAGACGACATTGCGGTGTACAGTCTCCACTGGGATGCGCACCTGACCCACCTCCGGGAGGTTCTGACGGCCCTCCGTCGGGCCGGACTGACCATAAAGGCCAGCAAGTGCCAGATAGGACAAGGGTCCGTGACGTATCTGGGACACCAAGTAGGGAGCGGCCAGGTGGCTCCCCTCCAGCCAAAGATTGACGCTATCCAGGCCTGGGAGCCCCCGGTCACCCAGACCGCCGTCCGAGCCTTCCTGGGGCTCACTGGATACTATCGGCGCTTCATCAAGAACTATGGGAGCATTGTGGGGCCCCTCACAGAACTGACCTCGAAGAGACTACCACAAAGGGTGCACTGGACCCCCGAGTGCCAGGTAGCCTTCGACACCCTAAAGACCGCTATGTGCACCGCCCCTGTGCTCCAAGCCCCCGACTACAGCCGGGAGTTTGTGGTCCAAACCGACGCCTCGGAGCACGGAATTGGGGCGGTCCTCTCCCAAGTGAACCCTGAAGGGGCCGACCTCCCCGTTGCCTTCATCAGCCGGCGGCTGCTGGCCAGAGAACAGCGATGGAGCACTATCAAGAGGGAAGCCTTCGCCGTCGTGTGGGCCCTAAAGAAGCTCCGGCCCTACCTCTTCGGCACCCACTTCCGGGTCCAGACCGACCACCGGCCTCTACGGTGGTTGATGCAGATGCGGGGAGAAAACCCGAAACTGTTGCGATGGTCAATCTCCCTCCAAGGGATGGACTTCACTGTGGAGCATCGCCCCGGCAATGACCACGCCAATGCTGACGGCCTGTCCCGATTCTTCCGCCTCGGCGAGGAGAATCCCTAAGAAGATGGGTGACTCTCCCCTGCCTTCAGCTGGGGGGGACGCGTGTTGGACCCGGCCTCGTGGCGTGGTCCTACCCCTCCCGCGTGGTGGGCCCCGGACGACATCGGCCCTCCACAGAGCCCCGGGCGGCCCCTTCCGCCCGATCCTGCACGCACCAACACTACCGGTCCGGTTACCACCACGGGCCACCACACCGGCCTGACTCCATCATGGGCCCATCACGTCCTGAGCACGAGGCCTCGCCCGACTCCATCTTGGGACCACCACGTCACGAACACGTGGCCTCGGCCCTGGCCCAGGCCCCAGCGAAGCCCCGACATCGAGGCGCCAAGATCTACCCAGGTGGTCGAGTGGCCACTCGACAGATCCCGGAGGAAGGGGAGTTTCGATGGGCCTCCAACCGTCCCCGGACGCCTGGTATCGATCACCCCCGGCATCCCTGGGTGCTGGCTCCACCCCCCTGCTGGGTGTCTGGACACCATCTTCCCGGCCCCTCTGGCCCCCAGGCGCGAGGGTCCGGACATCAAAGGACTCCAGTCCTATATCTGGGCCAGCCCCGGAGTCGGACGGGAGTTGTATCCTGGATTGGAAAGCCCTACTGACGCTGTCACGGCCGACACCAGAAGAACTCATTGTCCCTGTAACCCGAGGATACCCTGAGAGCCTGCTGGCGCTGCCGCGGCCCACCTTTGCCGAACCATCTTGAGAGCCTGCTGGCGCTGCCGCGGCCCACCTTTGCCGAACCATCTTGAGAGCCTGCTGGCGCTGCCGCGGCCCACCTTTGCCGAACCATCTTGAGAGCCTGCTGGCGCTGCCGCGGCCCACCTTTGCCGAACCATCTTGAGAGCCTGCTGGCGCTGCCACGGACCACCTTTGCCGAATCATCTGGAGAGCCTGCTGGCGCTGCCGCGGCTCGACCTCTCGGAACCCCCGGCTCGAGGATTGAGAGCTTTGCGCAGGGTATCCCGTCCTACACCCCAACCGAGACTGTCCCGCTACCCTGACCCCCTTTTACGAGACTTTAAAGACCCCTCGATCTACTTGTACATATCGCTGAGAACCAGCAGCCTTTATTTCCTGATAAAGCTTACGAACTCGACCTCTGGTGTGGTGTCCATTTGTAGTGTTGTGGTTACTCTGCTGTACGATCCTAGGAGAGGGCCCTCACCCAGGAGGCCTCTCAGTAACGCTCGGCTACTTCTTGACGGAGAGGTGGACCTAGGGCTGGTCAGTCAGACATCTTCTGCCTCCCCCGGGGTCGCCTTTCTAACAGGCGGACACACCTACTCTGCATCTGGAGGAGGAGGGTTGGACACACCTACTCTGCAGCTGGAGGTGTGGACACACCTACTCTGCAGCTGGAGGAGGGGTGGACACACCTACTATGCAGCTGGAGGAGGGGTGGACACATCTACTCAACAGCTGGAGGTGGGGTGGACACACCTACTCTGCAGCTGGAGGAGGGGTGGACACATCTACTCTGCAGCTGGAGGTGGGGTGGACACATCTACTATGCAGCTGGAGGAGGGGTGGACACATCTACTCAACAGCTGGAGGTGGGGTGGACACACCTACTCTGCAGCTGGAGGAGGGGTGGACACACCTACTCTGCAGCTGGAGGAGGGGTGGACACACCTACTCTGCAGCTGGAGGAGGGTTGGACACACCTACTCTGCAGCTGGAGGAGGGGTGGACACACCTACTCTGCAGCTGGAGGAGGGGTGGACACACCTACTATGCAGCTGGAGGAGGGGTGGACACATCTACTCAACAGCTGGAGGTGGGGTGGACACACCTACTCTGCAGCTGGAGGAGGGGTGGACACACCTACTCTGCAGCTGGAGGAGGAGGGGTGGACACAACTACTCTGCAGCTGGAGGAGGGGCGGACACACCTACTCTGCAGCTGCAGGAGGCGGGGCGGACACACCTACTCTGCAGCCGGAGGAGGGGCGGACACACCTACTCTGCAACTGGAGGAGGAGGGGTGGACACACCTACTCTGCAGATGGAGGAGGGGTGGACACACCTACTCTGCGGCTGGAGGAGGAGGGGCGGTCACACCTACTCTGCAGATGGAGGAGGGCCGGACACACCTACTCAGCAACTGGAGGAGGAGGGGTGGACACACCTACTCTGCAGCTGGAGGAGGGGTGGACACACCGACTCAGCAACTGGAGGAGGAGGGGTGGACACACCTACTCTGCAGATGGAGGAGGCGTGGACACACCTACTCTGCAGCTGGAGGAGGGGTGGACACACCGACTCAGCAACTGGAGGAGGAGGGGTGGACACACCTACTCTGCAGCTGGAGGAGGGGGGGTGGACACACCTACTCTGCAGCTGGAGGAGGGGCGGACACACCTACTCTGCAGCTGGAGGAGGGGTGGACACATCTACTATGCAGCTGGAGGAGGGGTGGACACATCTACTCAACAGCTGGAGGTGGGGCGGACACACCTACTCTGCAGCTGGAGGAGGGGTGGACACACCTACTCTGCAGCTGGAGGAGGGGTGGACACACCTACTCTGCAGCTGGAGGAGGGTTGGACACACCTACTCTGCAGCTGGAGGAGGGGTGGACACACCTACTCTGCAGCTGGAGGAGGGGTGGACACACCTACTATGCAGCTGGAGGAGGGGTGGACACATCTACTCAACAGCTGGAGGTGGGGTGGACACACCTACTCTGCAGCTGGAGGAGGGGTGGACACACCTACTCTGCAGCTGGAGGAGGAGGGGTGGACACACCTACTCTGCAGCTGGAGGAGGGGCGGACACACCTACTCTGCAGCTGCAGGAGGCGGGGCGGACACACCTACTCTGCAGCCGGAGGAGGGGCGGACACACCTACTCTGCAACTGGAGGAGGAGGGGTGGACACACCTACTCTGCAGATGGAGGAGGGGTGGACACACCTACTCTGCAGCTGGAGGAGGAGGGGCGGTCACACCTACTCTGCAGATGGAGGAGGGCCGGACACACCTACTCAGCAACTGGAGGAGGAGGGGTGGACACACCTACTCTGCAGCTGGAGGAGGGGTGGACACACCGACTCAGCAACTGGAGGAGGAGGGGTGGACACACCTACTCCGCAGATGGAGGAGGCGTGGACACACCTACTCTGCAGCTGGAGGAGGGGTGGACACACCGACTCAGCAACTGGAGGAGGAGGGGTGGACACACCTACTCTGCAGCTGGAGGAGGGGGGGTGGACACACCTACTCTGCAGCTGGAGGAGGGCAGGCAACCCTACTCTGCAGCTGGAGGAGGGGTGGACACACCTACTCTGCAGCTGGAGGAGGGGTGGACACACCTACTCTGCAGCTGGAGGAGGGGCGGACACACCTACTTTGCAGCTGGAGGAGGAGGGGCGGACACACCTACTTTGCAGCTGGAGGAGGAGGGGCGGACACACCCACTCTGCAGCTGGAGGGGTGGACACACCTACTCTGCAGCTGGAGGAGGGGTGGACACACCTACTCTGCAGTTGGAGGAGGGACGGACACATCTACTCTGCAGCTGGAGGAGGGAGGTGGACACACCTACTCTGCAGCTGGAGGAGGAGGGGGGACACACCTACTCTGCGTCTGGAAGAGTGGTGGACACATCTACTCAACAGCTGGAGGTGGGGTGGACACACCTACTCTGCAGTTGGAGGAGGGACGGACACATCTACTGTGCAGCTGGAGGAGGGAGGTGGACACACCTACTCTGCAGCTGGAGGAGGGGTGGACACACCTACTCTGCAGCTGGAGGTGGGGTGGACACACCTACTCTGCAGCTGGAGGAGGGGTGGGCACACCTACTCTGAAGCTGGAGGAGGGGGGGTGGACACACCTACTCTGCAGCTGGAGGAGGGGCGGACACACCTACTCTGCAGCTGGAGGAGGGGTGAACACATCTACTATGCAGCTGGAGGAGGGGTGGACACATCTACTCAACAGCTGGAGGTGGGGCGGACACACCTACTCTGCAGCTGGAGGAGGGGTGGACACACCTACTCTGCAGCTGGAGGAGGGGTGGACACACCTACTCTGCAGCTGGAGGAGGGTTGGACACACCTACTCTGCAGCTGGAGGAGGGGTGGACACACCTACTCTGCAGCTGGAGGAGGGGTGGACACACCTACTATGCAGCTGGAGGAGGGGTGGACACATCTACTCAACAGCTGGAGGTGGGGTGGACACACCTACTCTGCAGCTGGAGGAGGGGTGGACACACCTACTCTGCAGCTGGAGGAGGAGGGGTGGACACACCTACTCTGCAGCTGGAGGAGGGGCGGACACACCTACTCTGCAGCTGCAGGAGGCGGGGCGGACACACCTACTCTGCAGCCGGAGGAGGGGCGGACACACCTACTCTGCAACTGGAGGAGGAGGGGTGGACACACCTACTCTGCAGATGGAGGAGGGGTGGACACACCTACTCTGCAGCTGGAGGAGGAGGGGCGGTCACACCTACTCTGCAGATGGAGGAGGGCCGGACACACCTACTCAGCAACTGGAGGAGGAGGGGTGGACACACCTACTCTGCAGCTGGAGGAGGGGTGGACACACCGACTCAGCAACTGGAGGAGGAGGGGTGGACACACCTACTCTGCAGATGGAGGAGGCGTGGACACACCTACTCTGCAGCTGGAGGAGGGGTGGACACACCGACTCAGCAACTGGAGGAGGAGGGGTGGACACACCTACTCTGCAGCTGGAGGAGGCGGGGTGGACACACCTACTCTGCAGCTGGAGGAGGGCAGGCAACCCTACTCTGCAGCTGGAGGAGGGGTGGACACACCTACTCTGCAGCTGGAGGAGGGGTGGACACACCTACTCTGCAGCTGGAGGAGGGGCGGACACACCTACTTTGCAGCTGGAGGAGGAGGGGCGGACACACCTACTTTGCAGCTGGAGGAGGAGGGGCGGACACACCCACTCTGCAGCTGGAGGGGTGGACACACCTACTCTGCAGCTGGAGGAGGGGTGGACACACCTACTCTGCAGTTGGAGGAGGGACGGACACATCTACTCTGCAGCTGGAGGAGGGAGGTGGACACACCTACTCTGCAGCTGGAGGAGGAGGGGGGACACACCTACTCTGCGTCTGGAAGAGTGGTGGACACATCTACTCAACAGCTGGAGGTGGGGTGGACACACCTACTCTGCAGTTGGAGGAGGGACGGACACATCTACTGTGCAGCTGGAGGAGGGAGGTGGACACACCTACTCTGCAGCTGGAGGAGGGGTGGACACACCTACTCTGCAGCTGGAGGTGGGGTGGACACACCTACTCTGCAGCTGGAGGAGGGGTGGGCACACCTACTCTGAAGCTGGAGGAGGGGCGGACACACCTACTCTGCAGCTGGAGGAGGGGTAGACACACCTCCTCTGCAGCTTGAGGAGGGGTGGACACACCTACTCTGAAGCTGGAGGAGGAGGGGTGGACACACCTACTCTGCAGCTGGAGGAGGAGGGGCAGACACACCTACTCTGCAGCTGGAGGAGGGGCGGACACACCTACTCTGGAGCTGGGGGCGGAGGGGTGGACACACCTACTCTGGAGCTGGAGGAGGGTGGACACACCTACTCTGGAGCTGGAGGAGGGGTGGACACACCTACTCTGGAGCTGGAGGAGGGGTGGACACACCTACTCTGCAGCTGGAGGAGGGGTGGACACACCCACTCTGCAGCTGGAGGAGGAGGGGTGGACACACCTACTCTGCAGCTGGAGAAGAGCTGGCCACACCTACTCTGCAGCTGGAGGAGAGATAGCCACACCTACTCTGCAGCTGGAAGAGGAGGGGCGGACACACCTTGTTAGAAAGGCGATCCCGGGGGAGGCAGAAGATGTCTGACTGACCACCCCTAGGTCCACCTCTCCGTCAAGAAGTAGCCGAGCGTTACCGAGAGGCCTCCTGAGTGAGGACCCTCTCCTAGGATCGTACAGCAGAGTAACCACAGCACTACAAATGGACACCACACCAGAGGTTAAGTTCGCAAGCTTTATCAGGAAATAAAGGTTGCTGGTTCTCAGCGATATGTACAAGCAGATCGAGGGATCTGGAGAGTCTCGTAAAAGGGTCAGGGTAGCGGGACAGTCTCGATAGGGGGGCAGGAAGGGATACCCTGCGCACAGCTCTCAATCCTCGAGCCGGGGGTTCCGAGAGGTCGAGCCGCGGCAGCGCCAGCAGGACTCGACAGGTGGTCTTTACGGAGAGGAGGCCGTGGCAGCGCCAGCAGGCCTCGAGGTGGTTTCGGCGAAGATGGGCCGCGGCAGCGTCAGCAGGCTCTCAAGATCGTTCAGCAAAGGGGGGCCACGGCAGCGCCAGCAGGCTCTCAAGATGGTTGAGCAAGGGGGGCCACGGCAGCGCCAGCAGGCTCTCAAGATGGTTTAGCAAGGTGGGCCGTGGCAGCAGCAGCAGGCCCTCAAGATATCTCAGGTTACAGGCACAGGAGTTCTTCTGGTGTCGGCCGCGACAGCGTCAGCAGGGCTTCCAGTCCAGGATACAACTGACGTCCTACTCCGGGGCTGGCCCAGATATAGGACTGGAGTCCTTTGATGTCCGGACCCTCTCGCCTGGGGGTCAGAGGGGCCGGGATGATGGTGTCCAGACACCCAGCAGGGGGGTGGAGCCAGCAGGGGGGTGGAGCCAGCGCCCAGGGAGGCCGGAGGGTAATCGATACTAGGCATCCGGGGACGGCTGGAGGGCCTTCGAAACTCCCTTTTCTCCGGGATCTGTCGAATGGCCACTCGACCACCTGGGTGGATCTTGGTGCCTCGATGTCTGGGCTTCGCTGGGGCCGGGGCCGAGGCCACGTGGTCGTGACGTGGTGGGCCCAAGATGGAGTCGGGCGCGGCCTCGTGCTTAGGTCGTGAGGGGCACACGATGGAGCCAGGCCGGTAGTGGGGGTCCGGGATGGTGACCGGACCAGCAATGTTGGGGCGTGCAGTGTCGGGCAAAAGGGCTGCCCGATGCTGGGTGGAGGGCCGATGTCGTCCTGGGCCCGCCATGCGGGAGGGGTAGGACCACGCCATGAGGCCGGGTCCAACACACCTACTCTGCAGTTGGAGGAGGAGGGGTGGACACACCTTCTCTGCAGCCAGATTCACCAACGGTTTATGGTCCATACGGATTGTTAAATGCCCCGCCACACATAGGTTTTGAAATGTACCCGCATCATGATGCCAACGCTTTGTTTTTAATGTTAGAATGAGAGGCCTCTGCTCCCAGAAGTGCCTTAGAGGCGAAAGCGATCACTTCCTCCCTTCCATGCACCCTTTTCCGCATCAGAACAGCGCCCAAACCTGCATCACTAGCAACAGTTATTATTGCGCTCCTGTCCTGGGTATCGAAGGGTTTAAGAGGATATGCATTAGTGATATCTTAATGAACACACTAGAAAGCTGACTGACACTCCTCATCCCACACATATTTTTCCACTTTCTTTATCAATGTCCTTTAGGAGAATATCTTATTGGCAAAATGTGGCACAAAATTCAACTATAGCCAGAAACTAACTAAGTTGGTCTTTGTTACTGGGTGCAGGAATTTTCTCAATCACCTCCCAAAGTTTAATTTTAGGTTGCACCCCTTGCTAAGAAATATGATGGCCAAAACAGTCCAGCCATCCTTGCTGAACTTGCATTTATCAACACGCAATGTAAGACCATGGTCCCGCAGTTTGACCAAAACTCGCCTCGACCTGTTATCATGCATCTTCCAATCGTCCACATACACCAACAGATCATCTTGATGACATGTGCAGCATTTGGTTGTGCCATGGGAGTTGCAAGTGCATGTATTGGAATTGGCCTATGAGGGACATATTGGTATCCGAGCCATGAAGTGGAGAGTCAGGGAGGAATTTTCCAGGTGTGGATAAGGCAGTAGAGAATTATGTGAGGGATTGCTCCATTTTTCCATTGTGCTTAACCCACATTTTACCCTAGGAGGTACTCTGGTGTATCGGCCTCCAGGTAATGTTGGAAATTTTATAGGGGCATTGGAGGAGGTTATAGTGCCTCGTGCCTTAAGATTTGTAAGGTATCTCCTTTTGGGGGATTTTAACATTCATGTGGAGAAGTGTGGCTCACTGGTTAGAGGCGGCAGACCCGTAAGCAGAGAACGGCCCGGGACCAGGGTTCGATTCCCGACGCGGCAGGGTCGTGGACCAGGGTCAGCGGACTCGATAATTCTCGCCTCGGTGCCTACTCTAGTCAGAAACCACACTCGTCAACTCTGGGCATCAGCTTGCCTCATCTTCACAACGGCCCCCCAGACCGCCGGGGATGCTTGGTCGCACCTTAGAGATACCCATCAGGGACCATCTCTCAGGGTGAGCCAGGACGGGTTCCCCGGCGGTCGAAGCGTGGAGATACTCCTCCGGGAGTCGATTCCTAGCGCTATATAAACCCGCAATTAAATTACATTTTAAATTAAATGTGGATGTTTTGGACTCTATTGAGGCCATTCGCTTGGGTGAAGCTCTAACCATGGCCCATCTCAAACAATGGGTCGATGCCTCAACCCATGTGGGTGGTCACCTTTTAGATCTGGTCTGTTCTAACTTTGATATAGTCATGACGTGCCCTGAGAAGGTGACATGGTCAGACCATGAGTTAATTAGGTTCTCCTGGTCCTTGGATAGAGCTACGGGGGCTGGGAGTATTCCCCCATCTGCACATTTACAGAGGATCAATTTAGCCATCATGACTGACTCTTTATCCCGAAACCGCCCGATATTGACCTCGGAGATCGAGATGGCGGTTAGTGCCTTTAACACATGGGTGGAACTGGGGTCTGCTGCTTCCACCAACAAGGGATGTATTCGCAGGATGCGTTCTACTGCCTCCAAACCATGGTTTTCCCATACCTTACGGGAACTGAAACTTGGATGTAAGAAGCTGGAACGGGTGTGGAGACAAGCTTACACGCCGGAGGCAAAGAGCAATTTGCGTGCGGCTCAAAAGGATTATTATGCTGCGATTAGGTCAGCAAAGAGCAGCTATTATGCAGGAAGAATTGAAAAAGCGAATAATAACAGCAAGGACATTTTTTCAATTGTCCAGAGCTTTTTATCGCCATGCGCTGCGCAACCTTTGTTGCCTTCATCCGATCACTGGTGTGAAGAGCTCTCTTTTTTCTTTATAGACAAAATTGCCAACATCCAAGAGGACCTGCGAGTCGTCTGTGACGACTTCAAGTCCTCTCCAGCCTTACCCTTTTTTTCGGTGCCAAGGTCAGTTGAGCAGTTTGTTGTCTTCTCTCCTTCCACTGAGTCTGACACTCTGGCAGTACTTGAGGCCCTGAAGTCGGGGTCACCCTCCGACCCATGTCCTGCAAGGGTTCTTGGGGGGGGTGGCTGATACAATATGCAAAGAGGTTACTCAGATTGTTAATCTCTCTTTTTCGTCTGCAGCTGTTCCGCTATGCTGGAAGCAAGCCAAACTTCTGCCGCTTTTAAAAAAGGCCAGGTTATATACGGTTGCCCCTTCCAGCTACCGGCCTATTTCACTGATGCCGGCCCTGGCGAAAGTTTGTGAGAAGATTGCTGTCAGACAGTTAGACAATCTTATTGAGTCATCTCAGGCTTTGCACCCTGCTCAATCAGGGTTCCGGGCTGCTTATAGCACTGAAACGGCACTGGTTGAGATGTCCGAGGCGATTCGGGAGTGCCTTGATGGAGGTGGCAGAGCGGTTCTGATTTTACTAGACCTCTCTGCCGCCTTCGACACAGTGCCCCATGCCCTACTTCTTGCCAGACTAGCTGCCGTTGGCATCTCCGGATCAGCACTTGACTGGCTGACGTCATTTTTGGATAATAGGACGCAACAGGTCTGGATGCCACCTCACGCCTCCTTGCCTAAAAAAACTCACTACAGGAGTCCCACAGGGGTCTACCTTGAGCCCCCTGCTTTTCAATGTTTATTTGACTCCTTTGATTTACTTGGCGGAACAGTGGGGGGCTAAAATAATGGCCTACGCCGACGATACCCAACTTTTATTCACTTGGTCAAAAGATAATTTGGATACGTCGGCGGTTCAGCTTTGCCTATTATCTGTTTTTCGCTGGTTAGCATTTGCCCAGCTCAAGTGTAATGAAGATAAGTCTGAGGTTTTGTTCTATGGTTCCTTTACCGATAACTTCAGAGACCTCCTATGGCCACCAGATTTGCCTTGTCCCAATTCTATGGGTGGCCCAGCTAAGAACTTGGGGGTCTGGTGTGGGAATGACCTTAAGTTTGAGGACCATATTAAAAAACTTACGGGCGTTTGCTTCGCCACTCTTAAAGCCTTACGCAGGTTTTTTTCCCTCCTCCCAAGAGAGGCCAAAGAGACGGTGTCACGTGCTCGAATACTTTCCAGGCTTGATTATGCGAATGCCCTGTTTAGTGGCATACCTGTTTATCTGATCCAACGGCTTCAGGTTATTCAAAATGCGGCCGCGCGACTTCTGTTTCAGCTCCCCAGGAGATCTAGCGTCCGCCGTTACTTACGCAGTCTTCATTGGCTTCCGGTTGCTCACCGGATTTTGTTTAAATCACTGGTTCTCTCCTTTCGTGCGACCCATCAGCTCGGCCCTGCATACTTGAGGAAAAGGTTTACCTTATATGTCCCGAACCGCTGCCTTCGCTCGGCCAATCAGTGCCAAATGACTGTGCCTAGATTTAGGTACTCTAGACTAGGAGGCCAGTCTATCTCTGTTAGGGCCTCTAGGGCCTGGAACGCTCTTGCTCTGCATCTTAGGGTTGCCCCGACTGTCACTGCCTTCAAGAAAGGGCTGAAAACGAATTTGTTTCATATGAGCCTTTAGTGGTCAGCTCTTTTTTTTCCACTACCTTCTGCAACCTCACACACCGCGCCAGGATACTTGCTAGTAATAGAGCGCGATATAAAAGTTTTTATAATAATAATAATTGTAGTGCATGTGCAATCAGTGATAAGACACAAGTAATAATAATAATAATAATAATAATATAGCCATTTCTAGAGCGCCTGGTTACACTAAAACAGTGTGTCCCCGCGCTATAAATTGCTGTAAGACCCTAGAAGGCAGAAGACCGGAGGGAGGGGGAAAATTAAGCTAGAAACACTAATTGTAATTGGCAGGGAAAAGATGGGTTTTAAGTTTTGAACGGAATCAAGTAATGCATCAATCTCCAGTTACACCTATTGAGGTACCCATGGCACCATGGTATAAATTAGCAATGGACATTTCAGGTCCATATAAATTGTAAGGAGAATCATCTAGGTATATTTTAGTTTTAATTGAATATTTGTCTAAGTGGACTGAGGTGACATTTGTGAGCGCAATTAGTACACAGGTTATTATACGATTTTTGAAAGAAGTATTTAGAAGGTAAGGCTACCCAAGTGAATTGGTGACCGATAATGGAACGCAATTAGTCTCTGTTGGAAAGGAAGAATGTTTACGAATGGTTGGCATTAAGCACATAAAGTCTGCTCTTTATCATCCTAGAAGCAATGGATTAGTCAAACGATTTAATTGTACCTTTAAAGGACGTTTGCAGTTGGCTTTGGTGAATAAACTGGATTGGATAATAGTTGTCGATGACATGATTTGAGCGATGAGAACAACTCCCAGTGACCGCAAGGGTGTTTCCCTTTTCGTTTTGTTGAGAGGGCGCATGCCTGGCACCATGCTCAGGTGAGAATGTATGGGTTCTCGTCCTATGGACCCCAGGTTATTGCATGGAATTGAAGATGTGAGGAGGGGCATTCAGACCAAGATTCAGGTTGTTACTGGAGATGGGAAAAGAGTGAAGGACAAATTCCAGAAAGGGTGTTGGGTGCGCGTGAGAAACCCTGGTTATGTGATTTCCGGAGAGTCTATATTTACTTCCCCTCTACAGATTATGGAAGTCTGGTTGAAAGATGCGCGTACAAGCGATGGTAGAGTCTGGAATAAGGAGAGATGGTGGTTGTAATGGAGAGGGAAATTAGATTTTGTGAGACGGCAAAGGCAATGTGATGTTGAAGATAATTCTCCGGTCAGGAGTGCAACACGTGACCACTGTCCAAGGAAACGTTGTGTTCCTGCATAATTGAATGATTATGTCTTGCATTGATTTCTCCAATAATTTTTTTTATCTTTGCAGTTCAGTTCATTTAGTCTTTATTTCGAATAAAATTCATAAAAGACAACAATATAAAAAACATTATCAACATTTCAGCATTTTTACATTTTTACATTTTGCAATGGAACCCCAGGTATTAAGAAGAATTGCCATCAGAATATATACAGGCATTAAAAATAGACAAGTTAATAAAAAAGGGGTTACAAGTTCTTTACACGAATCAGCCACATCCACCCCAAGAATTTGGAAACACAGATCACAGATTTTTCAGTACGCATCTCACGTAATCTCAACAGGGCTGTGCGATTCCCCTCACAATTTAAGGTTTTGCAAATTGGTTTCAACCATTTATGACGAGGCAGTCGATGTGCTGGGCATGCAAAAAACAGATGGCCAACACTTTCAACCTGGTAAGGACAAAAAGGACATTTTGTACTTGTACTCTTTGCCCACTTTGCGGTAAAGGAATTGATCGGCAAAGTGCCCACCCGAAACTGATGATACAGCTTACGGTCAAGTGTTTTGCATATCAAATCCCAATAGGGCTCAAGGGACGGTATAATCTTGTGTGTTAAAAACAGTCCCGTTAGGCTATTTTCTGATGAAAGGGAGACCAGTGCAGATTTCTTTGCAGCCCAAAATAACTCTTTAAATTCCACTTTAGAAGGAAACCTAGAACATTCGGGATGTAACCATAGTTCGGGGAGGCCCATAGAGTGCAAGATTTGTTTGACCTCCCGCAACCATGGAATTTTCTGGGCACCCCACAGTGATCTAATCTCGCCCAATTCATGAGCGAAAAGACTAAGCTCTTCGGTCGTCCAAAGGCGACGCCAAAGAGCAACAAGGCGATACTGTGCCATCTCTTCCAGTGGTCTACAGCCTAAGTCTAAAAGCAATGGTTTTATGGGTGTCGAATGAGGAAGCCCCACTAGATTCCGAAAAAACCTGTTCTGTGCAATAGTTAGTGCTGACAAGCCTTTGTAGCCCCATATGTCCGGACCATACAGGGTAGCTGCGTTAACCTTGGCCTCATAAATTTTTAACGCTGGTGTAATGCGTTTGGTGAAGGTTTTTTTGTGTTCTTTCAGCAAGCATCCTGTAAGGCGAACGAATTTAAGAATTAATACCTCCAACTGTGGGTTCCACGTAAGTTGATGGTCAAGAGTCACGCCCAGGTAGGACATGACTTTGATCTGTTCGATTGGGACACCGTCTAATAAAAATGAACTTTTAACTTGTTTATTCCTATTAAAAACCATAAATTTAGTTTTTTCAGCGTTAATCTGAAGATCGTTTTCTGTGCAAAATTCTGCAAATCTATTTAGGGCCGCTTGTAACCCACTCCGAGTCCTGGAAAGGAGCAGGGTGTCATCGGCGAATATTAGCATGGGGTACTTAGAACCCCCCAGGGTGGGAGCATCTGTTTGTGTTTTACTAAAGAATGCAACCACCCGGTTGATAAATAGGAGAAACAGGGTAGGGGCCAGCACGCAACCCTGTCGGACCCCACGTTCGACAGGGAAGCTAGCGGTCACCTGACCCTGTTTCCCCCATCTTACACGGGCAAAGTTATCCTCATGTAAGCGCCTAACTAGCTCTAATAGCTCGGGAGGAAGGCCCATGAGTCCAAGGGCATCCCAAAGTTTAGCCCTAGGGACCAAGTCGAATGCCGACCTAAGATCGACAAAGGCGGCGTAGATGACACCGCCGCCCAAGAAGACAACCTTCCAATACAACATAGTTAAACGAAACACCTGATCTAGGGTGCTGGTGCCTGATCGGAACCCTGCCTGCATGGGGGAGAGTAGCTAGGGACATTCTTGATACCACTTTCTGAATGGTGTCGATCAGACTAATGGGGCGATAATTTTTCGGTGAAGATCGATCCCCTTTCTTGTGAACTGGAAGTATTTCAGCCCCTTTCCAGGATTGTGGTACCCTTGCGCCCGCTGCAATAGAATTTGCTAAAGTTGTTATATAAGGGACCCATAATTCTAAATTCAGTTTAAAAAGGTCGGCTGGTACTGCATCTATACCTGGGGCTTTCCCAGACTGGATTAAGCCTAAAGCATGTTTGGTATCCGAGGTACAAAATGTTAGCCTATCCCCATAGAATAATTGTGTAGTCCCCACTACGGACTCATCTGCCAACTGAACAATATTTGGATCTTTGAATTGAGAGGAAAAAAATTCCACCCAATCAACAGCTGAAACATGATTTTCGGGTGTTAGTGAGTCGGAACCCCTGCCCCATCTGACTAGCTCCCAAAACTTAATCTGGTTGGAGGACTCACAGGCTTTGAGAAGATCAAGCCAATACGAATCCTCCCATTCCCTTTTGGCTTCCCAAATGATATGTTTGTAGGCCTGCCTCGCTATCCTAATGTCAGGGGTATTTCTAGATTTAACAGCAGCAATTAAAGTGCAGTGCGCTTCTCTACACTTTTTATTATACCAACCCTTGAATTGCTTCTCTTTCTGTTTTCTACATGGCCTAGTGAGAAGTTCCCTAATGGCCGAAAAACATGCCTCATGGAGATCAACAATAGTGGACTTTTCCCTATCCTTAAGTGATACTGCACTCATCTTATTACTAGTACCCAAGACCAGTTCTTCTATTTGACAGACAAGCTCCTGATCAGCAATGACTCTCGACCATTTGACCCGTCTTCTGTTGTCACTCAAGACTAGGTCTGATGTGATACAAGCTGTTTCTGTCAAAGGGGGCCCAAGACCCGGGATCTTAAGTACAAGTGAGAGCGGGTTGTGATCGCTCTCTGGTCTAGTTTCTATCAACATGTCAACTACAGTATCCCAGGAATCAATGTTGACCAGTATGTAGTCAATACGACTCACACTAGACCCATTGTCAAAGGTTGGTTTTCCCGCCTTATCAGATAGGCTGCGGCCGTTCACCGCCCTGAACCCCCATTCCAGGCAGAGGCCAAGCCAGTGGAGAGCTGCCTCCGTACCCCCAACACCCTTAGTTATTGCTAGCGGGGGAATATTCCAGACTAAATCATCGTCCATCCCTACTTCTTCAGCAAGGTTCAGGATGGGTTCGAATGAGCAGTTCAAGTCACCGGCCACTAAAACGAGCTGGTCACTTTTATGCTCATTTAGGAGGTCTTCCAGATCATTAATGATAGGTTGCTTTTTACCACCCTGACAACCTCGGGCATAGATGTTAATTAAAACAATATCCATACAATTCTCCTTGCTTAAGGATACACAAAGGAGATCAGGGTTCTTTACCAGGATTTCCCTCACGCTGAAGCCAAGTGAGTTTTTTATCCATATAATTAATCCACCCGAAGCTCTACCCCTGGGACCCCGCACTGCTGGCTTATAAAAGTTCAAAAAGCCTACTCTGAATAGAGGGTCGACTGACCAAGTTTCCTGGAAAGCGATGATATTGTGTGTAATTATGTAATCAACCCAATCATCGCTATCCAGGCGACCCGCTATATTCCAAGAGGCCATTTTAATTTCATTATCTGGGTTACTAGGGCAAGGAGACTCAGATAGTCCCGGAACTCCCAACTCAACTGAGTTTGATTTATAAACGGTGTCCGGTATTAAGCGTGAACCCAGTGGCGACACAGAACAAACCATACTGGGCAGTGCCTTGGTGGACGGGATAAAATCTATTGAGTATTTTAAAGCATCCACCTCCCCTAGTCAGTCAACCTCATCCAAGCAGCCAAACATATTTGATGTGGGAACACCTTGCCACCCGGTTCTCTGGATAGGTCCACCATTCCCAAAACCTCTGTGCCTAGGCCTTTGGATTGTCGTCCAAGACCCTCCCAAACCAAGCTGCTGTCGAGGAGGATAGAAAAAAGTAAGAGGTCTAACAATAACTGAGTGGTTGTCTTCACGAGTGGCCCACGAACAAAGATGCTGTGCTGTATGGGGGTCAGCAAATGACACAACCACACAGTCACCAGTAATGGTTTTGTGGGTGGGCCCAACCCATGGTACTCTTCGCACCATTAAAACCTGACTTCTTTGATGACTGGGTAGTTGTTTGTTCGTGTTTAGCCAATGAATGACCTTATTCTTAAGAGACCAATGGTCCTCTTTTATTTGTGGGTCAAGAGTAGGCACACCAGCCAATACAATGACATATTGACTAGCCTCCGGTGGTAGGTCGATATAACCACCACGAAAGTTCGGTCGGCTAGATTCTAAGAATGGCAAATTCTTGTTAGTCAATTGGTTTGGCTGTTGTACAACAGTTTGAGGCCTGGGTTTAGGGCGTGCTACATTCTGATGTAAACTAGTTTGAACGCTAGCGTTGGGTAGTACTGTATTCTTTACAGGGCATGCTTGATGTCTGGGTTGGGTTGGTGGAGGGTCCTGGGGCGGGAGACAAGTGCTAGGAATGGAATTAATAGCATTGTCCCCAACTTTTGTGTGTGGTTTTGGTACGGGTTTGGGTCTTAAAGGTGGGGGGGTTGGGGGATCTGACTCTAATGGCTGAAAAGTTAAACCCTCGCCCAGTGAAAGCCTAGCTTCCATTTGCTTAAGACTAAAGCTAGCCAGTGTGACTAAAGTCTTATCCATTTCTAGCAGATGGTTTTCCATTCTGGAAAGTCTAAGCTCCAGGGGGGTAAGTAATTTTTTGAGTGTGTCCCATACAGTTTGTAAGAAATCCTCATCCCCCCTCCTATCCCCCTCTACCACACTCAGTCTACCCTCAATTGACCCTTCCTTATTCGTGTCAGGGAGAGTTACCACCGGGGGATCAAGCACAACACCACTTGGAGCAGGGCAGATATCACTGCCCGGTAAAGCTGTGTGGGCTTTGTCTTTTACTTCCCCAAACCCAAAAGTGGCCATTGGCCGTTGACGATTAAAAAAATGAGATCTCGCAATTTTGGCCTTTTTGCGAGCAAGTATAGACTTAGCCAAATGTTTCTTCTGCAGTATGGCTGCCTTTTTAGCATTAGCAGCAATCTTTGGCATAACAATTTTTGCTAGGGTGCTAGTCCCAGCCACAAAAATAGGTGGTGTGGGCCCTTCCAGAGGGGTTGCAATAGATTCCTTAGCTTGCTCAAGAAGAAATGTAGAAGGCGAGTGATGTATATCAGCTACTGCAAGCAAGGAACAGGGACCAGATGTACGCTCGGGGGTTAACGCTAAGGCCAGCTTTCCTAAAGATGATTTCTTGGAAGAAGCTATATTTAAGGACAGTTTACGTGCAGCGTCTAGTTCGAGGGAAACCCTGTGCTGCATTTTGTTGATTTCCGCGTCAATGGCCAAATTGGTCTTCGTAAGGAAGTCATCCAGGGTCCCACTTGGTTTGTTAATGCCCATGGCAGTTTTACTACGACTGCCCCGTGAACACATCATAACAACAGGGAACAAAAGCACAGAGTGATTAACGCAAGTAAAAACAAAGTTAATAAAAATTAAAACCCAAAGGATATGGCCCAGTCCAGTCCTTTCCGTCCTCGAACGGCCTCAAACGGCCCGCTCTTAGCCCGGTCTTCGCCCGAGCTGCGTCCCGCGCTGCGGGAGTTTGGAAATGTTATATGGGCGTTACGATAGGTGGGGGGCGGGCCAGCAGGGAGAGCGGACCGGATGCTCTTACCCGGTCTCGCAGGGACTCCTGGATATCCGAGTCCCCGCACGCTCGCAGCCCCGCCGAGCCTCTCACCCTAAGCCGCCTAGAAGCCCTCACCGTCAGCTGGCGCTTACAACAGCGCGACGCGGCACCCGCGGAGCGGGTGCGGCGAGAGGTGGGTGTGAGGTCTGCTGGGTCCGCTACACACACGCCGCCGGATTCAGAGTGCCTCCGTTGCCAGTAAAATCAGGTATCCCAGGGAGAAAGGGTAGTAAGAGCCTTAAATGTCCTGCGATAGGCGGGGGGCGGGCCAGCAGGGAGAGCGGACCGGATGCTCTTCCCCGGTCTCGCAGGGACTCCTGGATATCCGAGTCCCCGCACGCTCGCAGCCCCGCCGAGCCTCTCACCCTAAGCCGCCTTGAAGCCCTCACCGTCAGCTGGCGCTTACAACAGCGCGACGCGGCACCCGCGGAGCGGGTGCGGCGAGAGGTGGGTGTGAGGTCTGCTGGGTCCGCTACACACACGCCGCCGGATTCAGAGTGCCTCCGTTGCCAGTAAAATCAGGTATCCCAGGGAGAAAGGGTAGTAAGAGCCTTAAATGTCCTGCGATAGGCGGGGGGCGGGCCAGCAGGGAGAGCGGACCGGATGCTCTTCCCCGGTCTCGCAGGGACTCCTGGATATCCGAGTCCCCGCACGCTCGCAGCCCCGCCGAGCCTCTCACCCTAAGCCGCCTTGAAGCCCTCACCGTCAGATGGCGCTTACAACAGCGCGACGCGGCACCCGCGGAGCGGGTGCGGCGAGAGATGGGTGTGAGGTCTGCTGGGTCCGCTACACACACGCCGCCGGATTCAGAGTGCCTCCGTTGCCAGTAAAATCAGGTATCTTTGCTTTTATCATCACATTTATCTTTTTATTTTGTTTGCTGTGCATTGTTGTATATGTGGATGGGAATAAAGTTTCCATTGCTTTAAAGGGGGATGGTATGTTGGGTTCTGGATCTTGGGGTCTTGAGGGTTGTGGGTGGAATGTTGTTGGGATATTGTTCGGGGGAGTGACGGCTGGAGTGAGGAGTAAGAGAACGTATCGGGTGGTGAGGCGCTGGTGGTTTGTTTCATTCCAACTAAATAAATACCTTGGTAGATTACCTTGTTTACAGGAATCCTTCCTTACAGTGTGTAGATAAATAAATGAATAAGACAAAAAGTGTGATGATTCAGTGTATTTTTTATGTAAAATATTCCCTCACGCATTGCAATGGAAGCATTCCATAGGAGGGTAAACTATGCACTAAACAGCAGCTAGCATGAGGTATGAGAGAAATGCTTCTCTGGGCTGACCAAAGATGTAATTGACAATGTTTCAAACCAATGGCTGAATGCGGTTGAGCAAGATAAGCCAATGCTTGAAGGAGGCTGACCCAAAGCACACACTGTGTATGTTGAAAGCGATGGTCTTGCGGATCGCTTTGCGGACAACCCAGACCTACGTCAGCACAAACGCTCCACTGAGTGTAGTCTCTGCGTCAGCAAGAGAGAGAAAGCAGTTACCCAAGTATGCGCGTATTAGTTAATTTAGGTTTACAAAAAAGTTGTAATAAAGTGTTTTGTGACTTCAAGCCCAATCAAGTGTCTCTGACACAAGTGACAGTGATGAAGGTGGGCACCTACAAGCATGACAAGCGCCAGAGGAACAGGGAACGAAAAGTCACTCAGGGAGGAGCTGAGAGAGCTAACAGGAGCTCCTTCTGACCCTGCTGGCTTTCCTCAATAGCGGTACAAAAGGGGGTGGTGATGGACGGAGCATCTGAACCAATCAAACACTCACACCCAGTCAACAGATCTGGGTTTAATCCATCACCGTTCTTTAGCCCACTCTGCCACCCCAGTTCAGACATGGCCATATGCAAATCAGTCTGACCCTGTACCTCATGGGAACAGTCCAGCCCAAACTGCCAAGCCATGCCTTACCTGGACCGGAAACAAGCTTCCGAGGACCGGTTTCTGGCATTTCAGCCGTCTTCAGCCGGGCTTGCTTGAATCCAGTGGCAAAGTGAGCAAGGGACCCACGTCTGGGCATACCCTGCCAACTTATGGTGAACAAAGGGGTACAAAAGGGGGTGGTGATGGACGGAGCACCTGAACCAATCAAACACTCACACCCAGTCAACAGATCTGGGTTTGATCCATCACCGTTCTTTAGCCCACTCTGCCACCCCAGTTCAGACATGGCTATGTGCAAATCAGTCTGACCCTGTGCCTCATGGGAACAGTCCAGCCCAAACTGCCAAGCCATGCCTTCCCTGGACCGGAAACAAGCTTCCGAGGACCGGTTTCTGGCATTTCAGCCGTCTTCAGCCCGGCTTGCTTGAATCCAGTGGCAAAGTGAGCAAGCGTTTCCTCAATAGGGCATAGGTGTGCTCACCCTTCTAGTTGTAGTGGAGGCACTTAGTGGAGCACCCTCATCAGATACCAACTTTGCAGTTAAACATTTCCTATATTCTAGGCATGTCGACAAAAAAGCATAGAGTAATGGTTCTAGGTCACTTACGTCATTGTTGCCGTCGGCCAGGTCCTGTGCAGTCTCGTCCTCCATGTTCCGCAACAAGGTGTCGGCGCCAGATTGGCACAGAATGCTGGCGATGGGAGCGTCCTTCCTGCCCACCGCTAGGTGCAGGGGCGTACAGCCGTTGAACATGGCCGCGTCCACCTGGGCACCATTCTGTAGGAAGTAACTAACCAGACCACGGTCTCTGAGTTCCACCGCCAGGTGCAGGGGGGTCTTCCCGCTGGTGCCCTCCTAGAAGTGAAAGGAAAAGGGGTGAGTGTACGCCGAAAGAAGCGACAAGTGTAGTCGTTGTACAGATGTATACTTCCGGCTTAATACTAGTGTTCGAGCTCAATACACACCCCGATCTATGGCAACCAAAAGGGAAATGAAGATACAGAAAGATATTTTATTTTCTCTACCACACAATTAGATGAAGCAGGATGCAACCAGAATTAGATCTCGCGAGCCAACGGTTTACCAACTGGACCACATCAATTGGCTGAGATGAGGCCCCACTGGACTCCCAACACGACGGACTATATGCGTGTAACATTACGTTCACTGCTGCCTGTAGTCCACTTGGGAAACAGTCTTTACAACAATGCCTTCACCACGCAATAGCTTTACCACATAATCTTTACCATGCATGCCTTTACCACCCAGGTAAGTATTTTTGCCTCCACCACACAATGCCCTCACCATGCAGATTGGTACTTGTGCCTTTACTATGTATTGGTAATATTGGTACTGTGCCCTGAAAATTAAGATAAGTATAAGGGGTCAGGGTAGGGGTATCCTTGCCCCCATTGATTATGATTGGGGGCTCCCAGAAGGACCCCGAGGCCTAATTTTTTTTTCAATGGGAGTGGGTGGGTTTTCTGCAATCCTGTGAGTATCCTGAGATAACCTGCAAGGCCCCACTGGACTCCCATGGGAGTCCCACGGAAGCGCATGGGGCCCAATGGCTCTCACCGGACACTCAAGATTAAAAAATAAAAATTAAAAATTTGCTGGAAAAAACACAAAGGTTAATGTAACGTTATACTTCGGTATTGTAATAATATTTTTCTTTGCATTAAAAAACCTCAGACATTCACTAAAAAAAAGAAAAGTTAAAGTGATGTTATACACAGGTAAAAATAGCACTTTAAATGCAACATTTTAAACTAAAAAATCAGAAATTTATCAGTTAGAGTTATTTCAAATAATTGCATCTCACACCATTTCCAGGCGCTGCTTATGACCTCACATATTACAATACTCATGACATGTTCCGTGACGTCATTGATAACAGTAACAATGACAACTGAACTGGCGTTATTTACGACAATACTGTGGTGGGGCGCTAGTTATAGTTACTTGAAATAACAAAACTGTTGGATATCAGCCTTTTTTTGTATAAATCATTGTGTTTAAACAGACATCTACACAAACACACACACACACACACAGGCACACACACACGCGCACACACACGCACACATATATTACAAATAACAGTAGTGCTAGATTGAGGGTTCATGCCTGGAGGCTGGTAGGGTGGTAAGGCAAAAGTTAGGGTTTAGGTTTGGGTGGTAAAGAGAGGTAGTGTCATTTTAGGGTTTAGGGGTGGGTAGTGGCGAAGGCTAGAAAGGGTAACTTTAGGAGTCATAGGTGGGTAGTGGTAAAGGGTGCAAACTGTCAAGGGTGGTAAGAGTAATTTTAAGGTTTTGGGGTGTTTACTGGTAAAAGCAGCGTAAGGAGTGATTTAAAAAAGGAGGGTTTTGGGCCCCACACCCCCAAAAAAGAAAATGTAATGTTAAGGCATTGCCCGGTACTTTCTCGGGTAGGGCGGGTGGCCACAGGCTACCGAAAAGCCCGGGCCACCCACTGGAGAGCTACAGCAGTAATAAAGCTAGGGTTGAGTACCAGTCAAGGACTGATGCTAGAGACGTGTTTTAAGTGTTTCGAGGACAACTGCGGCGTAGGCAGGCTGAATGGGCCTGGCAGTCTGCACCCGAAATGTATGCACTACTTGGAATACCCAGTGGGGCAAAAAACACAGTCATTGTTTTGCACCAGGAACGGCTTTTCGCTGGTCTGGTATTCCAACCCTTTTTCACGTTGACGTTTCGCCCAGAGTTAAACCGAGTGCTTTTAGGCCTCGCCTACAGACACATCTATTGTGTGCACTACCAGTACTAAAAGTAGGCTTCAAGACGGATCACTGCTTATCATTGGTCGGGTTTTTGTCAATCTCATTTGCTTGTTTTTTATTTGATGGCTTGCCTTCCTCTTCTCGTCTCTTCCCTGCAGCACAGCCTCTTTACTATACTTGTGGTTGAATCAAACAATCAGAAAAGTTGTGAGTAGGGAGCTACCCTTTCTGTCAGGAAAAGGATTGGGTCAACAATTGTACAAAAACAGAGCTCCTTTTCCTGATTTTATACCTTATGTGTGGTGTGCCTAACCCCGCCGGGGTGACCACCTACGTGAAAGAGATTATGCAGTATTGTTTAGGTTACCAAATTTACAACTTGAAATATCAAACCCTTTGGTGTCATGGGGGACCATATATGAATCAAAGTATTTTTTTTTTAAATTTTCATACATTTATTAATAAAATTTTGTTAAAAAGATCATAGTACCACAATTCTGTTACATGAAAAAACAATGCAAAATATATATTCAATTAATACCAAAAATGTTTATAACACACTCTCTAAAACAATTTATAGTTTAAAAATTGATTGTGCAGCAATGTTTACCACTGACATATTTATACATCATAAAAGTAGAGCAATATCTTAATAGGAACAAACTGTCGACGCGGCGTTTCGGTGCCTCTTTTATTCTTGCACCTTCTTCAGGACTCGTTCCCTGATTAGTCACATCTACAAAAACATATATCATAATGCATTTCATTAGGTCCCATTTTATAACATCGATTACACTTTCATTGTACATCATTAATTACACCCTAATATTTGGTAACCCATACAGTGACTTTTGCAAAAACTCACTAAAGACTTACATCAACATTATTCACTGTGTATTGTCATTTCTTATAGACAGATTAACTAATGGGCGGGATGATAGCAGAGGAGTGTGTTTCCTTAAATTAACACTGGTGACTGACTCAGTTTTCTTTACTCTCCTGGACAGTCCTATCCCAAACCTCTTTCTCAGATCTTTTCTTTGTGTCTGCATAATAGTTTCTCCTGGGTCCATTTGTTATGACCCTGGGGATTGGTTAAGGTTTCTTTTACTTAACAGTATATTTCCGCCCATATGTTTTTCTCAACTTACCCAGGTAATATTCCCTGGATCTTTTTTCTCTATTCTTATGAGTCCGTTTAGCATCTGCTCATATTTTTCATTCCCTTTGTTTATATGAAATTTCTGTTTTTAGGACAAGAAAAAAAGAGAAAAAACCGCATGTTTTGGTTTTACTTGCATGCTCTGTTATATTAAATATGGGTTTTTGGTTCTGCCCCTGGCTTATTACCTTACCACTCGATATTCTCGGTCTTTCCTCAGAGTGTATGGAATTTAACCACTTCAATACTACAAGGCAAAAAAACACATATTTTTCTATTTATACTCAGTCTGGTTCTTAACTCAGCACTCTTCACTCAGTAATTTACTGGTTGGCCTACAGCTTCCTTACCGGTCCTATTTCCATTTATCTTTTGGTCATTAGGAGGACGCCTCTGGGAGCTCCCTTTTAATATTTCTTCTCCCTGCTCCGTCTAGGGATGAAATTATCTTATTAGTGTATGAAAGTGTAATCGATGTTATAAAATGGGACCTAATGAAATGCATTATGATATATGTTTTTGTAGATGTGACTAATCAGGGAACGAGTCCTGAAGAAGGTGCAAGAATAAAAGAGGCACCGAAACGCTGCGTCGACAGTTTGTTCCTATTAAGATATTGCTCTACTTTTATGATGTATAAATATGTCTGTGGTAAACATTGCTGCACAAGCAATTTTTAAACTATAAATTGTTTTAGAGAGTGTGTTATAAACATTTTTGGTATTAATTGAATATATATTTTGCATTGTTTTTTCATGTAACAGAATTGTGGTACTATGATCTTTTTAACAAAATTTTATTAATAAATGTATGACAAATTTTAAAAAAAAGTCTTTGATTCATATATGGTCCCCCATGACACCGAAGGGTTTGATATTTCAAGTTGTAAATTTGGTAACCTAAACAATACTGCATAATCTCTTTCACGTAGTTGGTCACCCCGGCGGGGTTAGGCACACCACACATAAGGTATAAAATCAGGAAAAGGAGCTCTGTTTTTGAATCAAACAATCATCAGGCATTCGTAAGCGCGCTACTCACCCGTGAGGGTCTCAAGGCGCTGAAGGGGGGGGGGGGGAGTATGCAGCTCCATTTCAGGTGAAGAGGCAGATCTTGAGGGTCTTCCTGAAGGTGTTCAGGGAGGGGGAGCGTCTGTCGGTAGCTCGTTCCAGGTTTTAGCTGCAATGTGGAAGAACAATCTTCTGCCTGCTCTGGCTCTGTGGATGCGCGGGGTTTCAGCTAGTGCGAGGTTGGCAGATCGGAGGTTCCTATTGGGTATGTGGAAGTTTATTCTGTCGTCGAGGTATTTGGGTCCGCTGTTGTGAAGGCATTTGTAGGGGTGGGTGAGGATTTTGAAAGTGACTCTCTTCTCCACAGGGAGCCAGTGGAGTCTCCGCAGGTGTTGGCTGATGTGTTCGTGCCGTGGGATTCCGAGGACGAGGCTGGCTGCGGTGTTCTGTATCGTCTGGAGTTTGCGGAGTAGGGATTTGTTGATGCCGGCGTAGAGACCATTACCATAGTCGAGTTTGCTGGTGATGAGTGTGTGGGTGACTGTCTTCCTTGACTCGTGGGATCCATTTGAAGGTCTTCCGAAGCATGCGGAGGGTGTTGAAGCAGCTGGAGGTGGCGGCGTTGACCTGCCGGGTCATAGCGAATGATGAATCGAGTACGATGCCGGGGTTTTTGCCGTGGTCTGAGGCTGTAGGCGAGATTCCGAGGGCGGTGGTCCTCCACGTGTTGTCCCACGCTGATGGGGTGGTTCAAAGGACTTCAGTCTTTTCGGCGTTGAGTTTCAGGCAGCTGTCGGTCATCCAGCCTGCGACGTCTTGCATTGTTCTTCTGAAGTTGAGTTTTGCGGTGACGGGTCCCTAGTGAGGGAGAGAATGAGCTGGGTGTCGTCAGCGTAGGAAACGATGTTGAGTCCGTGACGTCGGACGATGGGTGCGAGGGGGGCAATGTAGATGTTGAAGAGAGTCGGGCTCAGAGATGACCCCTGTGGGACTCCGCAGGTGATTCCAGTAGGGGCGGAGAAGAAGGGTGGAAGTCTGATTCTTTGGCTTCTTCCGGTAAGGAACGATCGGATCCAGTTCAGGGAAGTTACTTGTATGCCGGCGTCATGTAGTCTGTTGGTTAGTGTGCGATGCGAGACGGTGTTGAAGGCTGTGGATAGGTCGAGGAGGATGAGGGCTGCGGAGTGGCCTTGATCCAGGAGGGTGCGGCTGTCATCTGTGGCGGCGAGTAGGGCGGTCTCTGTGCTGTGGTTGCTTCAGAATCTGGATTGGCACAGGTTGAGGACTGTGTTCTCTTCGATGACACATGTCAGTTCCCTTTTTACTGCTTTCTCTGCCAACTTGGCTGCGAAGGGGAGGAGGAAGATGGGCCGGTAGTTCTTGAGGTCTGAGGGGTCGGCTGTGAGCTTCTTGAACAGGGGTCTAACTTCTGCGTGCTTCCAGTTGTCAGGGAAGGTGCCTATTGTGAACGTGGTGTTTATGGTCCATTGTAGTTCTGGTGCGATGGCGTCCGCGGCCCTTTGATAGATGTGCGGGGGCAGGGGTCGGTGGGGGCCCCCAAGTGTTTTTTTTTCATGGTTGTGGCGGTGTCCACGGTCGTGATTGGTGTCCAGCTGTAGATGGTGGGCTGGCTGGCGTCTCTGGGGGCGGCTGTGGCGTCTTGTGGGTTGTCGACGAAGTTGTTGTAGAGTGGGTCTTGATCTTGAGGTGGAACAATGTTCCAAGTTTTTCGAATAGGTATTGGGATGGGGTAATGTCTCTGGCTTCGCTGCGTGGATTGGTGAAATCCTGAATGGAGTTGACAGAAAATTTTGTTATGGAGGAAGTTCCTTTTGGTTGTTCTGATTTGGTTGTGGTAGTCCGTGATGGCGTGCTTGTAGGTGGAGTAGTTGTCGGTGGTCTTGGTGTTCCTCCAGTTCTTCTCCAACCGTCTGCATGTGCGCCTGATTTTCTTGGAAGTCGGTGGTGAACCAGTCAGCTTTCCTGGGACGCTGTTTGCCGGGGTTGCTTAGTGGGGTGAGCTTGTCTGTGCATCTGGAGATCCAGGTGTGGAGTCCTGCGGCTGCTATGTTTGCGTCGGATGTCTATGTGGGTGTGTCCAATGTGAGGGCAGAGTTCAGCTGCTTGTCGGTAACCTTGCTCCAGTTCTTTTGCCGTGGGTGGTGGGGGGTTGTCTTGGTACCTTGGGTTTGTTGACAGTGAAATGGACACAGTGGTGGTCGGTCCAGGGTGGTTGCATTGTATGGCTGTAATGAACGCTGCTACCTGCCTCAGAGATGGGGTCGAGGATGTGTCCTGCTCTGTGTGTGGGTGCGGTGACGAGTTGGTTGAGTCCGACGTTGGCGAGGTTGTCCCAGAGGATGGTGAAGTTGTGGTCACTGTGGTTGGATTTCTTGTATCTTTCCACTCCATATATTCTGGAACTACTTTTTTCTTTCGATTTCAGCATTCTAAGCGAGTGGATGTTTTTTCTTGCTCCCACTCATATCATCGCGCCCTACGCTCTCTGTGTTGCTTACCTTGTTCTTCTTTTTGCTGATGCTGTTCAGCATTGCACAATGCATTCATAAAGCCCAAAGGTCGGCTAGCGCCATTCAAAGTGGAGACTTATTGGCGTTGCCAATGGTTGCTTGTTTTTTAAAACCCTTCATTAAACAATTCAGAAAAAAGTACAATATTCACAGAAGAACATGTAATACGAGGTTATCCCCAAAGAGATTTTAAATAATTAAAGAAACAATGAGAACAGGTGCTCTGAGGTGACGCCTTTGGACAACACCATGGGGCATATGTACAAGCCCCTATCGCTACGGGAATGTCACTTTTAGTGATGTTCCCGTGGTGATAGGGGCAGTGCCTTGTACATAAGGCACCCTTTCACGCTATGGTCATAGTGAAAGGGGCGTGCAGTGGGTGTTGTGGTTGGCGTTCCACCGCAACGCCCATTGCATTTGATGCTGCCCACTATGCACAAGGGAGGCGTACATAGGAGGCAGCCTGGTCTTAAGATGGCAAAACGAAGATAAATGCATTGTTTCTCCTCGTTTTTGCGTTTTCCATCTGTGCTGCCTTGTGCAGCACATATGGAAAAAGCAAAATGCAATTTTTTTATGTACAGGAAGGTGTGCCTTCCTGTTCTTAAACAAACCTTTTAAAACAAATGCCATTTTGTAACATTTATGTGTGCTGGATGAAACAGCACACATGAAAGTTACAAAATGGAATCTTAGGATTGTTTATCTGCAGGAAGGGACACCTTCCTACACATAACCAATCCTCCCCTGCACACAGACACTCTTGCACTCTGGTACAAGGGTACCTGTTTTGGTGCTCAGTTGTTAACCACATGCGCGTGGCGGGTTTTCCCGCTGTGCGCTGAGAATCGCGGAATCCCGCGGTTCATGACGAGCTCAGCTCATCATCAGCGTACGAGAGGTGTACCTCATGACGAGCTGAGCTCATCATCAGCGTGAAAGGGGTTAAACTTAGCGCCATCGCAGGGGAAAATGCAAGGCTGCATCACAGTCTTGTAAATATGGTGCAACCTTGCGTTTCCAAAGTATCGGAGCCCAGGAGGCTAACGACACGCTCCTCCACTTCATTGTACATATCCCCACATGTTTAATGAGGTATGGGGGGTCTGCTTCTCAGCAGTACAGCGCCCCCTCCCTAAGGCTTCTAATGAGTTATTCGGCAGGTTTTAAATTCCACACGAACCTCTGTCAGAGCAGCATTTACAGCCTCTTTTAAAGTAAAAAGCGCCATGACGCGGAGAATGTAAAATAATAACGCAAGGCGCATGTGGTGACGCAAGAGTGAAACCCTAGGGACAGACGGGTCCGAGGCCAGGGGCGGTGCACAAGATGAACCACGTTGAACTTGTCCTATCAGTGAGTTTTTCAGTTAATGCAGATAAAAACTGCCCACTAAAACCTTATCTTTTCAACTTTTCTTACACTCAAACGCTGCATCCAGCCGAGGCAGATAGAATCTGGGATGAATTTCAGTTTATCCCGAGTCCATGAGTGTGATGTCAGTTAAAAGCAAGCGCAACTGATTAAAATCGACTCACTCAGCCTCCTTTCACACTCCACCGCAAAATTAACGAAAAACTCCAGCCGGCCATGGGGACTTTACAAAACCAAACCCCAGAATATCAGACGTGCTGCGATACTTGGTAGTTCGGGCTGGACTGTTCCTATTGGGCGCAGGGTCAAGACTGATTTGCATATGGCTGGGTCCAAACTGGAATGGCATGGTGAGCAAAAATGATGCATTGAGGCCCAGATCTCTGTACTGGGGGGAATCTATGACATTGTTCTGCATTTTGTCCGTCAACTGTTGTTTTTGTGATACCGTACCAATGGCAGATTGTGCGTTATACAAGAGCTGATCGATTGATGTTCGTCCATTGTTGCCGATGAATACCTCGACATCTCACCGGGCACTGTGATTCCGAAGATGACTGAACAGCCCGATTAGGGCGTGGAACGTCCTGTCACACGTCGGACGGACATGCGATGACATTGTCCGTGATGTACAGGCAGCTCTGGACTTGCGCAGCCCACGCTTTCTTTGAGCCTCAGCAGTACGCCTCGCCTCGGAGGTTTGGCAGCCTTTGTGAATGAGGCTGTGCCACGCTAGACGGTTCAGCGTAAGGGTGTCCCAGGTGCAGTGTTGATCTCGAAAGACTTTAGGGAGGCCTTTAGCAGGTCCTTGAACTGCTTATTTTGTCCTCCATGGGAGAGCTTCCCCTAGGTGAGTTCCCCTTACAAGGGCAGTTTGGGGAGGCGCTCATCTGACATTCTAACAACATGCCCAGTCCATCTGAGAGAGAGAGAGAGAGAGAGAGAGTTTTATATAGCGCGAACTAGACCCGAGACATCGGGTATCAGAGCACTTTACATGAGCACCAGTTTTGTTACATTCATTTATTTATTTATTTTTTGTTAGGCACGGGGAGATTAAGTGATTTGCCCAGAATCACAGGATGTTGAGCGTCGGTGCTGGGACTTGAACCCGGTTCCCCAGCTTCGAGGTCGACCGCTCTAGCCGTAAGGCTACATCCTCTCCGATTGACACTGCTCGGTAAAGGGTACTGCCCAGATATGTGATGTGCTCCACTGCCTGCAGTCTCTGTCCAGTACAGTGATGGATGGTCCTGTGTACGGAGCGTGGGGAGCCGGCTGGTGCATGACGAACTCAGTCTCCTCGATGTTGCTGGCGAGACTGAAGTTGCTACATGCAGATGAAAACTTGTCCATACTGGCTTGCATTTCCTGCTCCTTACTAGCATTCAGCACAATTGACGACAAAGAGAAAGTCTCACAGCACAGTTTCCTTCACTTTGGTGACGGCACACATTCACTAGCTTCCCGTCAGTTCTG
The DNA here is from genome assembly GCF_964261635.1 of Lissotriton helveticus. NCBI lineage: Eukaryota > Metazoa > Chordata > Amphibia > Caudata > Salamandridae > Lissotriton > Lissotriton helveticus. Next base: position 31,468,240 of record NC_136067.1, on the reverse strand, counting down.
TACCTCTTCAGCACAGTAGTCGAAGGCATCGGTCAGAGTGGCAGAAAATGTCATGCTGTGATGCCTTTGGTGACTGAGACCGAGTGGGATGGGTATGCCCAGACGTGGGTCCCGTGCTCTCCATGCCACTGGAGTCAAGCTAGCCTGGCTGATGAGGGCTGAAAATCCGAAACCGGTCCTAGGATGCTTGTTTCCAGTCCAGGGAGTGTGATGTCAGTTAAAAGCAAGCGCAACTGATTAAAATTTGGCTCAATCAGCCTCCTTTCACACTCCACCGCAAAATTAACGAAAAACTCCAGCCGGCCATGGGGACTTTACAAAACCAAACCCCAGAATATCAGACGTGCTGCGATACTTGGCAGTTCGGGCTGGACTGTTCCACTTGGGCACAGGGTCAAGACTGATTTGCATATGGCTGGGTCCAAACTAGAATGGCATGGTGAGCAAAAAAAGGATGGATTTAGGCCCAGATCTCTGTACTGGGGTGAATGTATGACATTGTTCTGCATTCTGTCCATCAATTGTTCTTTTTGCATTTGTCACCCCGAGTGGGACGGGTTGCTCAGACGTGAGTCCTGTGCTCTCCACACCACTGGAGTCAAGCTATCCAGGCTGATTAATGCTGATAGCCAGAAACCGGTCCTTGGATGCTTGATTCCGGTCCGGGATAGACATGGCTTGGCAGTTCGGGCTGGACTGTTCCCATGAGGCACAGGGTCGAGGCTGATTTGCATATGGCCATGTCTGACCTGGGGTGGTGTGGAGTGCAAACAAACGATGGATTTAGGCCCACATCTCTGTACTGGGGTGAATGTATGACATTGTTCGGCATTCTGTCCATCAACTGTTATTTTTGCATTTGGTGAAAGAGAAGGCATCAGACTTTTCACCGCCATCCAGGACACGAGCCATCATACCGCCATGAAGTTGCCGTACCGTTAGTATGAATCTGTCATGACAGCTGAATTTCGACAGGATCTCCACAGTCCCTGGCAACTGACACAGTCAAATGCTTTCGTGAAGCCCACAAACGTTGTGTAGATTTCACGATCCTGCTCCTGACACTCCTTTTGTAGTTGACGTACAAGTGCTGGAATGGCGTGGGACCCCGACGGATTCTGGTTCCCAGAGGTATTATTGAGTAGGGATTGGGTTCTGGGCCGGTCCCAGCAGCTCCGCCTGCCTATATCCCAGTACAGTGATACAGCCTGTCCTTGACGAAGGCAGCCATACTCTTCACAAAGGTCCTTACACCTAGGAGTAATTTACATTTGTAAGTTCACTTGTAAACATTTGAGTAACTTAACTACTTTCTGCTGTTCACAAAATCTGGGAGTAAAGTTACTGAAAAGAGTAAACTCATGGATCTCAGGGGGCGGAGCCTAATTTATGATTGTAAGTTACTTCTGCCAGAAAGAAACCGTGGTAAGTCCTGCGCCACACATGGTCAACCACTGATACTGCCACACCCGCCCAAAGAAAATAATGGACACAGAGACTAAAAATAAAAGCACATAGGAAACTATTTTACAATAAATTAACTTATTTAAAATTGTTAAATATAAATAAATACAAATTCAGGTTTGAAAAATATGTGATAAAACATTTAGTTTCACATAAGAATATTTTTCCAAATGTATTATAAAGTTTAATACACATTTGTAATTTTCACTTTACTTTATCATAGAGATATCTCCACTCCAACTCAGGAGTCTCCTTAGGGGAAAGTATACAGAAAAGTAAAAAAGTTTTTTTAAGTTAAAAAAAAACTAAAATATTACTGTGTTAAATATTAATATAAATTAATTTTGTGTGTATTTTTTTTAATGTACAACAAAAGTCCTGTGCACACATTTTAATGTTGATAGTTCAAGTGTAAAAACCACTATTTAAATGACTTTTCATGCAGAAATAGTGAAGGTCGACATCAGGAGTATCTCAATGAGGATTATTTATATCAATCCAGACCAATACAGAAAGAAAATAACAGCTGACACATGTTTCGTCACAACGTGGTACAATTGTGACTCTTCAGGGCTGTGATCAAGAAAAACTGTAGCGCGAAATTCGTAATACCGGTGATGATTCCGACCCGGTATGGACGGGTGAGATCTTATGAAACGGACAGGCCGGAAGGGTACGGTCGTCCTTCCCTAGTGTTGCAGTATTGTACTGAACACGAACAGACGTATAGGTCTGTAAGAGGGAGATCTGGGCTCCGTAGTAAAGGTGGGGACCACCTTAAAATACTGCGGGTCCCGTAAGACGTAAGATGTTTGTAGCGAGCAGGGAGGCCGCAGTATTTTAACCAGATTTCCTCTTGTTTTTTCTTCTTTGCAATTTCCAGACAGCAACATAATCAGTTTGTTTATCGTTATATGAAATACGTAACAACAGACTACAGGCACGATCACGGCTCACCTGTACTGTCCACAAAACGAAACAGTTTTTTTAAGATCATCAAATGTTATTCCTTACCACATCGGCTGCTCCTACAAACGCAACTATCATGGAATAGTACCATATATAAAGGATATTTCTGCCATTACTCTTCACAAGAAGAACGTTAAACCTCCCAATTGAAAAAGGTATTGATGAATTTTCTGTCGTTGATACTGCAACTCTGTCCTGAAGAAGGTAGGTGGATCCATCTTTCACCGAAACGCCACGTCGACTGTTTTCTCTGGTTTTATTTATATAAAGTGTCCTAACTTTTTGAAACTGTGACTGTGTACGCAATATTATACATTTGTCAATTTATTGATTTTAACAGTGCTAAACTCTTTGAGTGAAATTTTAAAATTTTGAAATAAAACCTGAATTATTTTATTTGCTTTTCCTGTTTTACTTTTATTGTTGAATCATCATTCCACTTTCATTGCTTATGTATCATTGTAATTCCTTTGCAACCAGGATTGGAAAGATTGCTGGACTAGCACTAATATTGTGTTCTTTGGAGCACAACATACCACAACATATGATCCACAAATAATTCAAGGTAAGGACCTGTTCATTTTTTTGCACTTGATTACCCTGTCCCTACTTCGGTCAATAGGGTTTCTCCTCTTTTTTTTTATTCACCTCCACAGATGGGGCCCTTTCCCACAACTTTTTCATGGTGGTGTTCTCGCCAAGAAAAGGCATTCGGAAAGGGACATTGTAATCCAGACGGCGGTGCCTGCTTCGGCACTGCTGCTTTGCTGGGACGATGCTCCGACTGCCGCCGCGTCGGGATCTTTGATCCTTGCGGAGGTGGCGGTCTTTTGTCAGACAGCTGTGGGCCCGACCGCCAGCATGGTAATGTGGCGGTTGTACCGAAGGGATGTTGGCGGTCGTACCGCCACTGATGGCCTGTCGGTGACTTGACTGCCCAACATTAAAATCAGGCCGTCAATTTTTAATATCATCTTTAATTAATTTAAATGTAATAAATTAAATAAAACTTATTTTTGTAAATTACCACCTACAGTAAAAAAATAATTCTTTTATTATGCAATTATAATTTTTAAAAAGTGATGTATAGAATTAATTAAAAGTAATTTGGTTATATTCTAATAAAAATTAATGTTAAAGTCCTATATAAATCCAAAAACGTTTTAGTATTTCACAATTGAATAATAAATGTTTTATTTTGAATGAAAATTATATTTATTTATATTTGTAACTATTTAACATAATTTAATTTAACAATATTTCTTATGGGGTTTCACTTTAAGTCCTCACCTCTAATATTTTTTATGAGTGGGTGTTGTAGTACCAGTGGTTGGCCTTGTGTGGTGCTGGACTAGTACATTTGCTACTGTTTTGGGTTCCATTTTGGCTACGGTCTCTTTAGAAGTGCGGTGTGGGGGAGTATGTCCCTAGTGAATCCCTCCCTAGCCCTGCCCAAACCGCTCCTTATTCCTCCCTAAACCCTTCGAGTTTACTAGTAAATATGCCTCTTTTTTTCCAGCCACTCTCCCTGATCCCTCCCACATTTACTACTAAGGGCTCAATTCCTGTCCGAGCAGGAAAGGCTCCGGCTGTCGTTCGGAGCACTCCTGCCAGTATCGTACTCTGCTGTTCGGATTATCTTCTGACCGAGCCATTCCGATGGGCTCAGTCAGAAGGGAATCCGATCCGGTTTAACGAACGGCATAGAACGGGCTCAGAGAGCCCATCCGGAAACCCTGCAGTAATCCCACGGCCAGCTCTTCCCGGCCGAGGGATTACGATGCAGTTTCCCTCTGCCGTTTAGTGATGGCCTTTCCGGCACAGAAAATCATTAGGAAACAGCTTTAGGGCCCACAGCAGGGCCCTCATGGGTGCAAAGCTGCCGAATGGTGGCCTAGGGGGCACCACCCTGCTAATCCCAGGTGCCGGTCACGGGGTGCAGGAATGAACTGCACCTCTGCTCTTTTCAATGGGAGTATCTATTCCCTTTGGAAAGCTTGCTCCCATTGAAAAGAAAAGGGTTTGGTTGCATCCTACTTCCAGAGCTGGAACCGACCACAAGAGGTCATTCGGTTCCAGTTCCTGACCGATGTCGGACGGACTCCGGTCCATCCGACAACAGAATTGGGCCCCAAGTAGTAAACTTACATGTGTGGCGATCTCCCCTTAGCAAGGATGGGAGCGGTGGAGGTGGAGATTTACGCTTGCAGGTTTGTGAATAGCATGTTGCAGTACTTTAGCCTCTTCGATGCTCATGACGAGCTGAGCTCGTCACGAGCCACTGCACTCCGGTGCTCATGACGAGCTCTGCTCATCATGGCCCGTGGAACGCTCAGGTGAGGGGAGAATTGCCCTGCTGTGCTGAGCGTTCCACGGGAGCCGGTGCACCTGTGACGAGCTCAGCTCGTCATGAGCACAGGAGCGCCGCGCCTCATGACGAGCTCAGCTCGTCATGAGCATGGGGGTGCTGTGCGCACCCCCCTTGCCCCCTCAGCACAGTGGGGGAATAACCCCTGCAGCGAAGGGGTTAACAGTACGGTTGTAATGCTACTAAAGCCCTACAAAATGTAGTTTGTGAAAAGGCCCCAGAGTGCAGATCTTCGTCAGAGGAGCTACCTGCGTGGGTTCGATGCGGCTCGTTTCCTTCCTCTCCAGCGCAGTTGGCTGAAATGTTGACAAGTAACTAATGCCTTATCACCGAGGAGGGGCTGTTGTTGAAGTCGCTCCTGTGTTGGTCTCTCGAAATGTTGACAGATGAGTATTTTCTTTGCAGGGAGTCCAGTCATTGTTCAAGTTCCCGGGCTAGGTCATTCTGGCCTCCGTACGGCCGCATGGTTTACAGACAGTTCCTTTCCAACAGGCTGTCTTTGGCTTTGGCGCAGGTTTTAATGTCACACCGGTTACAGGTACAATGAGGCAGTTTATCAGTTAAGGAGCCAAGGACTAAACTGATGTTTTACTGTAGTTTTTTTTAACTTTTGGCCATTTGCGTCTGTATTAATGCGATGTGTGTCCTGTGTGAAAGTTTGGGGTGTGAGTGTCATCACAATGGTACCAGGGGCGGCTCCTTCATTAGGACGGAGGAGCATTGCACCGCCAACTAAAATGTCCCCAAAATTCCGAGAGACGAAAAATAAAATAGCTATAAAGTTAATTTATTACCATTTTATTTTTCATTGACCCGCCTCGTATCAAGTGTCAGGACGGGCCTTGCTGAGTGTCAGCAGCAGGGAGGCGGGTGGGCGGCCTGGGCCCTTCAGTTCAAAGTGCGCATGTCCCTTTGGCTGTCCGTCTGGCAATGGCCAGCCTGACATGCAGACTTTGAAACCTCTCTAACCAAGCTGTCTTGCGTCAGCTGGGTTAGACCAAGCACAGGCCTCCAGTGCCTTTGGGAGCGTCAACAGAGGTCGCTCCCTCCAATCCTGGCGCTTCTCTCATGCTGGTTAACAGCATGAGAGCAGCTTCAGGATTGGTTAGGGGAGTTGGCGGGGGCCCGCCCTTAACACCGGACTGCAACAGGAGGAGGATGTGCAGCGAGGAGGAAGACGTGTTGTGCGTGTAAGGTAAGTTGATTTGTATTGTTTTATTTGCAGCGTGCAGCACGATAGTGCATGCAACCAACCATTTGCTCGCTCACCACTCCCCGAGGATGCCAGCCGCCACTGATTGTTAGCTACAATAGTATCCATTCGTGCAGCAGACAATAACCTGCTTGTCACATAATATTCAAGATTATACTAAAGATCTTAGGTTAAGTATTGTAATGTAGCGAAGTTGTATTTATTTAGAGTTTCTTACTCCCAGAAGAGGCACAAAACCAAGCAATAAATTACAAAATAGCTTTTTATTCCAGGGTTTTTACAACTGTAGAGTGGGCAATCACCTCAGAAACGCCGTCTATGTCAGCGCTTCAAGTGGGGTGGGTGCAACCTAACAATGATACACTTGGTACCAAATGTATCAGGACTTTGCACCGTGTCTGGATTACAAAAGTGATTGATGTGTTGATTGTGGAATTTACTTCCTGGGGCAAAAAGCCATTTTATTTTTTGGTAACCAGTAAGGCATGGCTCAGCGCCTGGACAACCTTTGGGTAGAAGTGCGCTTTAAAAGCTTATTAACATATGTAAATGTAAATGTAAATGTCATGGTACTTATAGAGCGCACTGTCACCAGACGGTCACCTTGCGGTGTCGCCTATTTGGCTTCCTGGTGCTGATACTCATACCGCTGAGAAACCCTTCCTGGCTTTCCCTGTGAAGTGTCCACTCCTGGGCACCCCCAAGGTGGAGGCCAGGCATCCCAGCGCTGTTGGGGCCATTGTGGAGATTAAGCAGCTATTGCCCAGAGTTGCAGCGTGGGACCCCCCATGATTAGAATAGGCACCGAGGCGAGAATTATCAGGTCCGGGAAAATTGAGCCCGAGACCCCGCCAAGGCGGGAATCGAACCCTGGTTCCTGGCCAGAACTCTGCATCAGGGTCTGCCGCTCTAACCATTGAGCCACACTCATCCTAACATAACATAACAAAAATGTTTTGCCCTGGAAGGTAACCCCAAAGTAACGTAAAGTACCACTTTGTGCTACGCTGCGCTACTTTGCGTCAAGCTGATGTTCGATGGGTGGTACACACGTGTTTCCGTGCAAACATTCATGACTTGACAGAAATCCTTGTCTACTAATGTTGGTGGTCAGAGATTTACACCGAACATTCACACATCTTTGAGGCCGGTGTAAAGTTAGGGAAAAGTTTTGCTTTCTCAAAACAGTTCTAACTTTGCTTGTGTGCTGAACTGTACAACACACACATAAAGGTATAAGTGTATTTAGCTATGTCAGGAAACCGTCAACTTCTTATATATTAATTTTTATTGTGACTACATATGTATTAATACAATGTTATTTTATCAATTAGGATCAATGTATTGATTTTTATTATATGTCTGTACCATATTAAACATGTATATTTTTTCATATTGAATTGGTTGTGTGTTTGCCATTTGTCTATTGTGCCACTCTTTGATACTGTATGCCTGGTGTGGTAAATAAATAAATAATACCTCTCTTTTTGACTAGACATATATCATAACAGATAGCTCAATAAATAAGAGTCAAGATTCGAGGTAGTAGGAGTTTTGCAGGTTTAATACAGCATAAGGACAGGAACAGGACAACCTGCATAGGAATAGGATGGCAGGGCCCAGCAGCTGCTGGGGCTGGATCTGGGATGAGCGCGCTGACTTTTAATAACAATACATGAGCATATATACATAACGCAAACACATAGCATTACATTGCAGTAGGCGTAGCAGTGGGTGGAGCAGAAGGCGTGACGCGTAGCAGTCGCGAAAGATAAGGGCGAAAAGAGGTGTAACAGGGCGTATACATAGACATGTGATGCAAACGTAACAGAATATGTCATGAATGGGGCGGAAACCATGGAGGGGGCTACCTAAGGAGCCGGGACCTCTAATCTGATGGTGCGCGCAAACTAGCAATGACGTGTTACTAGGAGAAGCTGGGGGCTATGAACTCTGTGCTAGGAGCAGAGACTGAAGTCTGGAGAGTCAGGGCGACATGTACCTAAACAGTATCTAGTATCTGATGTTTAGAGAACATGTTGATATAAACTAGAAGTCAGGGGGGGAAAGGCTAACTTGATTCTAAGACTGGACCATGCATTACTCTACATGTAGTGCGTGATGAAGAATATTAAATGACCATTAAATGCAGTATTTCTCTAACGTGGAGACGTGAAGGCTAGACAATGACGGAAACTATTGATGCAGTTCAGTAGCTTAGGAATGCAGAGAAGGAGGACTGAACTGATAACTGGAATCATAACATACTTTTGGCAGACTCAGAGACTGAGCCAGGCTGGGCCGGGCACTGCGAGGCAGGAAGTAAGTGAAAGGTCGAGGATACAGGTGGGGGCTGTATCGCTCCTCAGCGAGGTTTCAGGAGACAGGAGCTGAATCTGGTGTCCAGGCCCTTTTTTGAGGCCTAGAAACGGGGACTTTATAATAGAATAACGTGCACACTGAGAGACGTGGCAACGTAGCTTTACATAGGCCTGATATTCGTGGTATTCACGAGGACTGGAAACTGGCATACTAGAAGTGGACACAACTATAATTGCGTCTTTAATCGAACATGGGGAATGCATATGCATATTTAATCATGCACACATAACATATGATGGATGACACGTAGGGACACAGAACATGGCAAAATTTACTTTTCCACATTCCCTCCTTGTCACTACGTTTCCATCAGGAAACATCAATTTTCATGATACCGTCTATCATTTCATACAGTATCATTTGCTCGTCTCGAATTATCCTGGAACGGGATTTAGAACGGGGCTTGGGACTAGGAATACAAGAGGTAGCACAAATGCCGCAAATCGCAGGGCCACATTGTATACAGAGGCAGCAGCTGAATATGATCGCTACTGCAATACCTAGAAAGGACAAGACTTTCCATCCCCAGGCGGAAATTATATTCCAGAACCAACCGGACCATGTCCAGGTGCCTGGATCTTGGTGTATCAGATGGGCAATTTTATGGAGTCTGGTTATAGCTGAATAAACAGACGGCGCGTTATTTGGAATGAAAATGCAGCAACTAGATCCGATGACTCTACAGGCCCCGCCCCTATCGGCCAGTATGACGTCAAGGACGAGACGATTCTGTAAAACGACAAATCTCATAGCAGATTGCTCTTCGGTTAAGTTACCTAGAGCAGAAGCAGTCTCATTTACTACAGCTTCAAGGGTTCTGGTTAACCTGCGGATTAGCTTACTATTCTGGATAGGTCCTATAAAGAAGAAGAAACCTCTGTTGAAATCTGTATACTGTTCTAGAGTAGTTTCAGTATAATCGACAATTGGGGACTCCCTTCTATGTCTAATGTGTACTAGATGTGTGTTTCTATGATAATCAGGTGGGGCTAGAAAAACAGGTGGCAGTAGGAAGGCAATGTAACAGGTTCCCTCCCAATCGAGGGGCAGACGAACATATGCAGTTTGACCACAAATAAAATAAGAATGACGTGAAGCTTTAAAAATAGATTTCCCACTGTCACTATACTTGACAATAGTAGTACAATCACTATGTCCTACGTGTATGGAACCCTTAATTTCGGACACATAATTCACCTTTGACTGGTAGTACTGAAATAGCAGGTAAGTCTGGAGTAGTATCAGACTGAACATTCAGGACCATGAAATTCGACGAATAATTACCTAAATTATACACTTCATTTTCTAGATCTAAACCTGTTCTGTGGGGGAGACCTTGCTTGTCTGGAAAACATGTACTGTTAAGAAAAGACATATCTGTTGAGGATGACGTTAACGTGGACCATGCTCCACACGAACCATTATGTGAGAATGGATAAGGAAAAAGTGGCAGAACTCCCTTCTGTGTCTGGAAAGGGGGGAGTCGACCACACACCCAACAATTAGTGGCATTGCTGGACTGGTGTGAGTAATGTAACATGCGGATGAATGAGTTATTTCGCATGGCGAGGCGGTAAGAGAGTTCATGAGGAGGCAGATCACTAAACGTGTGCTCTACTGTAGCATTAGCAGACTTATTTACATGAAGAACTGGGAAATACAAGAAAAATGCATAACTGGTGCAGGAAATCATAATGCTGAGAAATAATATGAAACATAGAAAAACGATACATCGGATTGAGTTTTGACTAACTCTCTCACTATGGGGGTCTATTTTATACATGTCAGAAACAGTCTAACCGTTTCACCTAGGGGAGGACTTAGACAATCAAACTGACTGACTTATTTTACTAGACCGGAGTTTTAGCTTGTACTCCTGTTGCAGAGTTTTCTCTAACAGGGGAGGGGTTGTAGCAATGTCTTTTGCGGGACAGTCCTTGAGAACAATGCTTTGGCAATCCTTCAAATCCTGGGAAATGTTCTTTAAGACGGGTTTCAGTCCATTAAATTGTTTAATATGAGAAAGGTGCACCCAGCCTTTGCGTCCTTCCAACTTCACGGCTGTACGGGTGGTGAGGAGGACCTGTCGGGGCTCTTTCCAACGAGGCTCCAGCGGACTTGATCTGTCAAAGTTGCGGACCATCACCATGGATCCTGGAACGATTTCATGCGGTGCCACCTCGGTATTGTCTGGAAATGCGGCGGCAACCTGTGAACGACATGAGTTGAGGGCAGACATCAAGGAAGCTAGGTAATCTGTCAGCATATTACTTGAAACATCGGTAATACTTCGGGGTCTAGGAGTACCCCACATGTTAGGGGGGCGGCCGAAAACGACCTCATACGGGGACAGACCTGATCTGGAATGTGCGACCATGCGCATATAAAATAAAGCGACTGGCAGAGCTACTAGCCAGTCCACACCTTTTTCTTTACACACTTTGGCAATTCGGATTTTCAGGGTCTGGTTATGTCTCTCTACGAGACCGGCTGCTTCAGGATGGCGTACACAATGAAACTTCCACTGGTACCCTAATAACAGGGAAACGTGCTTCATGAGTTCAGATGAGAATGGCTGGCCGTTGTCAGAATATACGACTCTAGGGAGTCCATAACGGGGGAAGAACTCACGAACCAACTGCTTGGCAGTGGTCGCGGCTGTGTAATCCGGGACTGGATATGCTTCTGTCCACCTGGACAGAGCGCATACAACTACAAGGACATACTTGAAACCTCGACATCGCTCCATCTGAATATAATCCATCTGGAGGACTTCAAAAGGGTGGTCAGGAGGCTGGAATCCACCTTGTTCCACCGGGACACTTTTACCTGGATTAAACTGACAACATATCATACAGGTACGGACTTTCTGCTTGGCTGCAGCTCGTAAATGCTTGTTGAACCAAATGTTCTGGATACTGTCTAACATAGCTTTTTCTCCTAAATGTGCTGGACTATGTGCGGTATTAATAATGACTTGAACCATAGAGTCGGGGAGAAACCATGTGGCTCTACCCTTTGTTAACCATCCTTGATCTGTCTGGACCCCTCCTTGTTCGGACCATTTCTTGATTTCTTCAGGAGTAGCGTGTAACTGGATATCTATGACATCTTGTGTAGGGTCCTTAACTGTCATACATGTAGTCGGATCTGGAGTATGTGTCTGTGTCGGATTAACTTGTATGTCTGGAGTCTGTGCTGTAAGCTTGGCTGTGCGATCTGCTAGATCATTACCTTGGGAAATGGGGTCAGTAACTTTCGTATGTGCTTTGCACTTCATGATAGCGATAGATGTCGGTAAATGTATGGCATCTAACAGAGCTTGAATAAGGAGACCATGCTGAATCTTGGTTCCATGAGAAGTCATGAAACCTCTCTCCTGCCAGAGCACTCCGAAGTCGTGTACGACTCCAAATGCGTAGCGTGAATCTGTGTAAACATTAACTCTCTGGTTCTTGGCATGTATGCAGGCTTGTGTCAGAGCAACTAGCTCTGCTGCTTGAGCGGACAGGGTATCAATACGGTGTGTCTCAATAACTTCAGTGTCAGTAGTCACTGCATACGCGGCGACTAGTTCTCCTGTACTTGTTCTTAGGCATGAACCATCCACATAAAGTGTCAGGTCGGGGTCTGGTAACGGAATATCTGTCAGATCTTGTCTTGGCTTTGTCGTAATGTTAACTACTTCCACACAGTCATGTGTGGCAGAATTCGGAGTAACTGATGGTAACAATGTAGCAGGATTCAGGATGTTGCAGCGTCTGATTTCTATGTGTGGCTGGAACAGTGTCAATTCATAACCTGTTAAACGTGCAATTGTCAAGTGCTGAGTTTGTGTTCGGTTTAAAAGAACTTCCACGGAATGTGGAACATGTACTGTCAAGGAGTGTCCTAAGACTATGGAATCACTTTGTCTGATAGCTAGGGCTGTGGCTGCAACTGACTTGAGGCACGCAGGCAGAGCCTGGGCTACAGGATCTAATGTGCTCGAAAAATAAGCACAGGGCTTGTATTGTCCTGCTTGATCTTGTGTGAGAACAGATAATGCTGTACCTTCACGTTCAGTAACGAAAAGTGTAAAAGGCTTACTGTAGTTCGGTGTTGCTAGAACTGGAGCTTGGCATAGGGCTTTCTTTAACTCATTGAAACTAAGTGTATGTTCAGATGTCCAAGGGAGGACAGTCGATACGGCTGCCTCCTGTGTCGTTAACTGTATCAGTGGTTTGGCTAGAAATGCATACTGGGGAATCCATTGTCTGCAGTAAGAAGTGAGGCCGATAAAAGCACGTACCTCCTTCTGGGTCTTGGGCTGAGGAAGACTCGCTATTAACTGGATACGGTCTGGTGTCAACTGCCTACCCCTCTTGGACAGTAAGTGTCCTAAGTAGACCACTTGCTGGACACAGAATTGAAGCTTAGAAGGGGACACCTTGTGCCCCATCTCGGCTAGGAAATACAGAACTGTCAGTGATGCTCGCTCGCAAGCACGTTCAGAACGGGCTGTGATCAGTAGATCATCGACATACTGGAGCAGGGCAGTGTCAGTTGGCATGTGAATGTTGTCTAGTTGTCTCTTGAGTGCTTGACTGTAAATACTAGGACTTTCTGTGAAACCTTGAGGAGCTCGTGTGAACATATAGCTCCTTCCATTTAAACAAAATCCGAAAAGGAACTGGCTGTCTGGATGAATAGGAACACTGAAAAATGCGTTCTTGAGGTCGATTACAGTAAAGAACGTGGCTTCGGAATCAATGGCTGTCAATAGGGAAGAGATGTCTGGGACAACTGGGTACTGAGGAATAATACATTTATTAAGCTCTCGTAGGTCAATCACTAATCGATATACTGGGGGTGCATTTGGATCAGTACGTTTCATGACTGGAATGATCGGAGAATTACATACATTGGAGTCAGTTTCTACAACCACTCCTTGAGCCATGAGCTCGTCAATAATTTTGGATAAGGCTGCTACAGCCTCAGGTGGCAATCTGTACTGTCTGATTCGTGGTAACACTACACCTGGCTTGAGAGTCACACGATAGGGTGTGATTTGCATGTAACCTACATCAGTTGGACCTTGCGCCCATAGATGCTGTGGAACATTAGACAGTCTTGAATCAAAATCTCGTAATACATAGTGACCCTTAAAGTCACGTAGGAACAATCGTATTCCCTCTGGGGAACAGCATATAACTGCACCTAACTCTTTCAGTGTCTTAATGCCTAATAGGTTTTCTGGACATGACTTAGTAAGTAACAGATCAGTAGTGCGGGACAATGGACCTACTTCTAGAGTAACTGGCTTTGAAATCTCATTTACGATAGGTTTTCCTGAAAATCCAAGGGAAACATTTCTTGAGCCTGAGAGCGGAGCCCCTGGAACTTCGGCGTGACTGATTGTGGTCCTACTTGCCCCTGTATCGATCAAAAACTTTCTGTCTTTCCCTAATACTTGACTGTGAACATAGGGACCTTCTTGATCTACAGGTATCTCGATGAGAGGCAAGCCTACCTCCCTCTCTAGGCTGTTTCATGAATACTGTTGGTACTCTGGATACTCAGACTGTGCATACTGGTACATCTGCGATGTAACGTGCTGTGTTGCAGCAATAGGCTGCAGTGCTGTAACTGTCTGTGGTGCATTCTGTGGCTGAGGAATCTGTGAAACTTGTTCTTGTCTAGGCGGACGTGGTCTTTCTTTAGTCTTACCAGTAGCTATGTTGTGTTTCAGAACTGCACACTCATTTATAAAATGACCTGGCTGTTTACAATAATTGCAATTCCCTTTAACGGGAGCTGCAGGATGACTGGCTTGATTCGGACCCCTCTTCTGACTGTCTTGAGGAACAGATTGTGCAACTAGTACTTTCATTTTCGTGTCTTTCATACGTTTTCTCTCGTGTTCTTGCTCTTCCCTAATTCTATTCTGGTGGTATTGGAGCATCTGCAACATCTGGGACGGGGTATTAGCTTGCCAGGTACTTTCGACTTTCAAAACTCGATTTTTAATTTGTGGGCTTGAATTCTCGACTAATTTAGTAACAAAAAGGTGAGGGTATGACTCACTACTCGTCTTGAGGCCACTGTTGATACTGAAACATTTTTCAAATCTAGAATAAAAATCACTAATATCCTCATCTTGCTTTTGTTTACAGGCTGAGATTTGCATCCCAGTCTTCTTTTCTCGTTGCCAATAATCTAGGTAAAACTTGTATTAATAATTCCGGTAATTCTTTACATTTATCTCCAAGACCGGTACCTGGTACTCGTGCCTTGTCTTCAGCTTCTAGAACTGCCCAATCGATCTTTTTCTCTCCCACCTCCCATTCTTTTTCCTTGAGCTTTTCATACACCCCTGCGGGCAGCAGAACCTTTAACATTTTAATTATATCTGGGTATGTGTATTCTCCCATACGGAGCATGTCTTTTAATTCTCTATGGAACCCTGCTGGATCTTTGTCATGACGGGGAATTAATTTCTTCATCTCGAGGAGTTCCATCTTTGTAATTGGAGTGTAAACAAACACTCGTTCTAGTTCGCCACCCGTTCCTCTGACTGGGTGGACTTCTCGTAACGGATTCTGTCTCTCCATGTAAAATGGTTTACCTTCTGGGGGTGAGACATGAACAAAATGCGGGTTCAAAAACGTTCTATATTTGTGACGCTGTTCTAGAATGACACTAATTAAGTCGGTACCTAGACCTTTCCATCTATACTGGAGTAACTCGTTCAGGATATCATGTAACGGGCCTGGATCAGAGTGTTGACCCTCATACAATGTAATGAGGTGCTGGATCATATACATACCCGCCAGTCGTTGCTCGGCTGGGGGCATTTTCAGAAACATTTGTGCCACTATTTCGTCTGGAAAAGTGATAGAATCAGTAATCCATCGGACTGCTGATCGGGCTAGTTCTTGTTCATGCATGGTACTTAACTCACTGTAACCAATTCGTGATTTCAGAATGTGATCGGTAGCTTGAAACACTTGTTCTAGTGAACCTTGTTCTGGTGCTGGAGAATGAAAAATAGACTTGTGTTCTAGGCGTAAATGGCGATCTGGAAATCTAGATTTTCCTACATACGCTATTCTGGCGGGATTCTCGTCCTCTACCTCTTCAGTATCAGAATTACTTTCTTTCTCGCTTACTTGTGCTGCTTTACGTTGTTCGTGTATCTTTATTATTTCTCTACGGATTTTCTTGTACATACTCTCCATAGCACCGACGGTCTTGTGCTTACCCTCGGCTATATTATCACTCCACCTTGTCAGGGTTTTCATTTCAGCCGGATCTTTAGACGGGTAATCTTGTTCTCTTATTAGACAATTGATCAGAAACTTTAATATCATGAGCTGGATCTCGGCTTTCCTTTGAGACATGGCCTCGTTAATGCTTTCTGGATCATCCCCTGTACGGATGAAACGATATATTCTGTCTAGATCTTCTTTCATATTCGGTAAGGTGACTAGATACTCGGCCACCTTTCTTACGCGGAATGAATATAAAACCATATTATCCTCGCCTGGGACTGGATCATAGCCGCATTCGGCAAGGGATTTTCTTATTTCTGCTACAGTCTGATGTCTGGGCGTACGCTGTGACGCTTGTGCATGTAATTCGGCTGTCGTTAAACGCTTGTGTGGCGGCGGGGTTTGAGGAGTACCTCCCCCTGCGGCCCCTAAACTAGAGTCGTCTACTGAGGCTCTTCGTCCTGGCAGAGTGGGAAATGGAAATGTAGGCTGGACTTGTATGGCGGGCTGGACCGGGGGTACCGTAACAGGTACTCCGGTGTCTGGAGGAGCGGGAAGTGCCTGATTTACAGGGACTGGTGGAGCGCGAACAGGATTTGCATATTCTGGGACTGTGTCGTCTAAATAGGATGAAATAAAAATATCAGCTGCGGTCTGTTTGTGACGTAGCTTGGTCGGAACTAATGGTGGCGGGAAATTACTGGATGCCTCTGGGGTCGCTTTTGGCAAGCCCTCGGCAAGGAGAGGATACATACCCCTAATAAGGGCATGCCTCTGTCTGTCTGACTGTTCGGCTTTGACTTGTTCACCTATCTCGATTAGTTCTTTTTCTTGTGCTCGTTCTAAGGATTCTCTACTTAATTCTGACTTTCTGATTTCCTTTTCGTTCTCTTATGAGCTTCTTTACGCCATAACTCGATGGCATCTTTCTGTGATTGTCTGGCTTTCTTTTTCCATAATGCTTCTTCTACTCGCATGATGCACTCGGCATCCCATGTACCCGATACGGGCCATCTATACTTTTCTTCTAACTGTTTGGTATACTCTACCCATAAATCTAGATACAATATGGCGCTTATGCCATGCTTCTGATACATAAAGTGACCAGGACTGTCCCTCGGCGGAACAGGAACTGCTTCTTCTAACAAACCTTTTCTAGTTTTTAGCTGACGTAATCTCGAAAAGAGAGACATTGTAAACTTGAATCGGAACACAATACAATACACGAGGAACAATAACAATTTGGAGAACAATTCAGGCATACCACGACATTGGAAATACATTGAACAACATCATAACATAACAGTTCGGACAGAATATTACCTGGAATACTGAAAGCAGAAACACAAGAATTTCTCGAGAACGGAACAGACTAGAGTTACTGGATGCACTGCTGAAACAGTACGGAACATACCGGTCCCATAAAGGGACGCATCAAGACCCGTATCCACCTAGGTGAACACTTCGTTTGTGAGTCTGTGTACCACCAACCCACGGACCAGAGTCAATTTAGATTGACCCTGTCTAGATACTACCCCAGTAATGGTACTCACCGGGCAGCAAGAACGGAAGGCCTCGGACTGGACTGGACTGCTACGACGACGGACGACGAACTTCGGACTTCAGTTACGGGTGGGCCTCCGGATACCTCGGACCTTGGACTCTTGGCTTGGGCTCTGGTCGGGACTCGCCGCGTTCCTCCACCGTCTCGTTTGGATGCTGGACCGCCTCCTCCGTGGGCCTGAGGGATACTTGAAGCAGAAATATCTGCATGTGCACGGTATGGTTCCGTCACGGCTGCAGAGGGTCAGGGGGTCGGCGTGGCTTCACCGACGCGTGGGGAAAGGGCAAGTCCCTATTCGGGCGCCATTATGTGGTAAATAAATAAATAATACCTCTCTTTTTGACTAGACATATATCATAACAGATAGCTCAATAAATAAGAGTCAAGATTCGAGGTAGTAGGAGTTTTGCAGGTTTAATACAGCATAAGGACAGGAACAGGACAACCTGCATAGGAATAGGATGGCAGGGCCCAGCAGCTGCTGGGGCTGGATCTGGGATGAGCGCGCTGACTTTTAATAACAATACATGAGCATATATACATAACGCAAACACATAGCATTACATTGCAGTAGGCGTAGCAGTGGGTGGAGCAGAAGGCGTGACGCGTAGCAGTCGCGAAAGATAAGGGCGAAAAGAGGTGTAACAGGGCGTATACATAGACATGTGATGCAAACGTAACAGAATATGTCATGAATGGGGCGGAAACCATGGAGGGGGCTACCTAAGGAGCCGGGACCTCTAATCTGATGGTGCGCGCAAACTAGCAATGACATGTTACTAGGAGAAGCTGGGGGCTATGAACTCTGTGCTAGGAGCAGAGACTGAAGTCTGGAGAGTCAGGGCGACATGTACCTAAACAGTATCTAGTATCTGATGTTTAGAGAACATGTTGATATAAACTAGAAGTCAGGGGGGGAAAGGCTAACTTGATTCTAAGACTGGACCATGCATTACTCTACATGTAGTGCGTGATGAAGAATATTAAATGACCATTAAATGCAGTATTTCTCTAACGTGGAGACGTGAAGGCTAGACAATGACGGAAACTATTGATGCAGTTCAGTAGCTTAGGAATGCAGAGAAGGAGGACTGAACTGATAACTGGAATCATAACATACTTTTGGCAGACTCAGAGACTGAGCCAGGCTGGGCCGGGCACTGCGAGGCAGGAAGTAAGTGAAAGGTCGAGGATACAGGTGGGGGCTGTATCGCTCCTCAGCGAGGTTTCAGGAGACAGGAGCTGAATCTGGTGTCCAGGCCCTTTTTTGAGGCCTAGAAACGGGGACTTTATAATAGAATAACGTGCACACTGAGAGACGTGGCAACGTAGCTTTACATAGGCCTGATATTCGTGGTATTCACGAGGACTGGAAACTGGCATACTAGAAGTGGACACAACTATAATTGCGTCTTTAATCGAACATGGGGAATGCATATGCATATTTAATCATGCACACATAACATATGATGGATGACACGTAGGGACACAGAACATGGCAAAATTTACTTTTCCACACTGGGATTGTTATCTCACATATATTGTTTGCCCTGTCCCAGGATATTTATCCACTACAGGGGGTCCTTGTTTTTTTCACAAATTTTAGCTATGTCAGAGCATAGTATTTTCTATTTGAGGAGCCCTCTTCAGTACAAAAGGGTTGTTTAATGGACACCTTCTGACTCCGCCCTGCCTGACTCCGCCTCCTGTCCTCTGGCCCTCCCCCTTTAGCCCCGCCTCCGCAGTCTCCCCCTTTTAAGGGCTCCTGTTTCTTTTTTCCAATTCAGCACTGATACATTTAAAAATTAGGTTGTGTCTGTCTGACAGATACCTCTTCTTGCAGGAGGTAAGGACACTTTCTTTCCCCGAACTCCCATTCCATCTGTGGCCTCCCGTCCATCACCTCCCAAACCTGCATTGTTTTGGTGTTCACGTGTGCAACCACCGGTGAGCTCATTTTCACAAGCGTTTGATTATTTTCACCAACTGGCTGGTAAACACCTCAAGGCCCCTGAGCAGCCCACCCTGGTGAGGAACACCGCGGCAGAGGCGTCCACTGACAGCTGAGGGCAGTGGAGGTGGTGGGGGGTTAAATTCTGCCCTGTGACGTGGGACACAGTGGTGAAGGACAGCACGCTGCTGCCACATACAGAATGGCTGCCCACCCTAGGGGTCTCTGCTGGGGCCACAGCTCACGCCTCCTCCTGGGTCCTCAGCACACCTCCCTCTGGGAGACCCTACAAAGTGCATGGGGAGCCCCCTACTTGAAGTGCAGGCTTGGGGTCCTTGTAGCTGGCCTTTAATAGGCAGTCAGTCACCGGTACCTTAATGTTGATATCCGCCTTCCTCTTCAGCAGCAGGGAGATCAGAGAGAGGTTCTTCGTCAGCGTGGCTATGTGCAGGCAGTCCAGTCCTGGCAGGACGAGGAGAGAGAGGGGGGTTAAAGAAGAGGAGTTTAAAGATACACAGGCTTACCTCACTGCCTCCAGAACATCAATGTACACTCACTTACCACATACATATCAATGTACGCTCACTTACCACATACATATCAATGTACACACTAGTCACTTCTCTCATCACTGGCCTCAAACATTTCAATGTACACTCAGTCACTTCCCTCAAACACTTCAATGTGCACTCAATCACTTCTCTCATACACTTCAATGTGCACTCAGTCACTTCTCTCATACACTTCAATGTGCACTCAGTCACTTCTCTCATACACTTCAATGTGCACTCAGTCACATCTCTCATACATAGGCTGTCCAGTTTTAGGTTTAAACCTATAATAATTGATAAAACCCCACTGAAAGAGAAATAGCCCTCACCAGTGAAAAACATAAAAACACTGAAAAAACACCTTCACAACCACAAACTAAATGCCATTCAAAGAAAGGAAAAAGAGAGTGAAAGAGTCATTTTCTATCTTCCTGAATGGGCCAATACAATCTAACTTTGTTATACAAGCTAGCAGTAAGAAAGTCTGGGCTAACATTATTCTGCTTGAGTTTTGTTGTTTAGGGAGGCCACTAAAATATTGTTTATTCTTCCTAGTGTTTTTTCCAGTTTTGTGGTCTTTGGTCTAAAGATACCGGGTTTAGAAGCATGTTTTAGGTCTTGTTCAATTATTTTATAAACTGCAGTCAATCAGGCAATATCAAAATCATATTTGATATTTTGGCTGCTTTTGATTCTTTCACTGGTAAAATGGCTGGTTTCATAGTAATCTTTCCTAATATGTGTCATCACATTTACCCACAGAGAATGGGTAAAAACCCTTAATATGTCAGCCCCCATTTTTTTAGTGAGTCAGTATTGATAGTAGGCGAATAACCAAAACCTTAGGCTTTAAACATTCAATGCAAGGTATAGTGACAAGTAAATGTGAAAAGAGCGCTATCACCAAGCATCTGGAATAGTGGTTAAAACATGACACCAGATTTTTGGAAAACATGGAACGCAGTGTCACTTGGAATGCTCTGCAAAAAAGGTTCTTTCCAAGTTCAACAAAGATTGGATTGAAATTGTTTGTATTTACAGTGATTCAGCTACGTATATGAAAAAGTTGTGTGATGACCTGTCAAAATTGATATCTGAGCTGAAGTGCTTCCCTGTTAGGGATCATTACCACTTGTTAGATTGTATGCTGAAAGCATCTTTATAATCTTCAGAGTTAATGAAGAATGCTATCGACTTTTTAGTCCATTCTGGTGCACTGTTTTCTTATGCACAGGATAATTTCGTGCTTTGTGTGGCATCAAAGAAAGAGTCATCACAACTGTATCCCTTAGCTGATGGTTCTCAGTCCAAGGGGCTATGAATGGTATATTATCCATGTGGCAACCTTTTATAGAATTTCTGCTGAGTGATGACGCCAAAGGCAAGAAATGTGAGGCTCTTTGGTCGCACATTGATAGTGATGTGAAAAAAGTACACTCTACTGCATTCTTCGATTTTTACAGGAAAACATAACAGCTGTAGTGGACTTTCTAAAAAAACTAGAGTCTGAAAACACCGTGTCTGCCAAGTGTTCATCATAATTGGTGTAGGTGTGAAACATCTCCTTGAGAGTAGACTGGGCGACACCTTTAGTGATTTTGGAACTGCAACATGTTACATGTTAGAGTGCTTGCCACTTGGTAAGCAAAGCAAAGGTGAGGAGCAATTCAGGAACCTTTACTTTACAATGTATTAGAAATGGCCCTTCACCACCAATGGCATTTGAAGTCAATGAAGCAACACTGTGGTACTCTGTACAAGTTCTAGATCCCTTCGGTAAAGTTGAATTTCCTCCGTAGTTTCAAAAGTGTGGCTTTATTTTTGACAGCTTCAATAACTCTGACAGCATAAACGCCCAGATCAGCGCAAGTGTTGCAGAACCTGCCCTGAGAATCGCAATCGTCAAGTGAACCAGTATTGGCTTGGAAAGCTAAGTCAGCGGCCAGAGTTAACAAGTTGTGTACTGGCTGTTTTGGTGTTGCCCATCTCAGGTGCCAATGTTGAGAGGGCCTATTCACAGGTATAAGTTTACACGGGAAGGAAAGAGCGAGCATGCATGACCAAAGGCTCACTGAAGTATTGTATGGTGCACTACAATTAGTTTAATTTGCAAAAATATATTTGGACCTCATATACACTCTACGTCACTGTCTATATACCATGTGCTATCAGTGCAGAAAGCAAGCAATAATAAAAGCAAACTGTTCCATAAACACCGGAAAAACACTGTTTCTGTAATTGTTAACGGCGCAAAAATGTGTGTTGGACTTGGCCCTCTTGGCAGGGTCATCCCTGAACTTTTTGCCTTCCTCCAATATTCTCTCTGACCTGTTTTTGTTGGTTTAATGACTCGGGGCACTTTACCACTGCTGACCAGTGCTAAAGTGCATATGCTCTCCCTGTGCAAAGTGTAACTGTGATTGATGTTCATGATTGGTTCATTGGATTTACTGTCAGTCCCCAGTAAAGTGCACCAGGAGTGCCAGGGCTTGTGAATGCCAATACTGCTAGTGGGCCTGCAGCGCTGGTTGCGCCACCCACAGAAGCAGCCTGTAAAATGTATCTAGGGTCTGCCACTGCAGAACCTGCATGTAGTCTGGTACTGTCATGCTGGCTGGGCAAGTGCACACACTTGCCAGCCTCTAAACCTTCCCTTAACTTCATATTAGTCACCCCTATGGTAGGCCCAAGGGCAGGGTGCATTGTAAGTGTAAGGTAGGACAAGCCCTGATGAGTGTGGCATGTCCTAATAGTGAATTACAACCAATTTTGTTTTTCACTATTGTAAGGCTACCTGTTCTCTTAGGCCAAGATGGGCTGCTGGAATTATTACACTCTATAATCCCAGCAGGCTCAGGGAACATGGTAGAAAGTCAAGTTTAGTATGCCTGAACTCAGAATAATACAATACTTCTTTTAGTAAAGTTTATTTTAATATCCTGTGTTTGCAAATGCTACTTTTAGAAAGCTAGCATTTGCTTGCCTAACCCTTTCAGCCCGCCTCTGCTAGGATGTGTATCTGACTGTCTGGGTTATGTGAGTGACAGGGCTGGGGGATGACAGGTAGTGAATGCAAGGATTACACCTTAGTGGGAGGTGGGAGAGACCCTGGACTCTGAATAGGACTGTGCTCTGCCACCACAATGCTGGCTCCGCCCCCTGGGGAGCGACTGATGACTCAGCCGACACCTGGCCCAGGAAGGGCGAAGCACTGTCATCAAGGTACTCCTGGCTGCCCCTGTCCACACAATGCTGGCTCCACCTCCTGTGGAGCGTCTGATGTGCCTGCCCCTCACACTGAAAGAAGAGACCAGAGTACACCCAACAAAGTGCTCAGAGTCTAAAAGAAGTTATGCAGAGGCCCCCCTGGCCTGCAAGAACAAAGAAAATGCTGTATAAAAGTAGGAGCCCTGCTCCTTGCAAATCAGAATCCTGTTTCCCACAAAGAACCTATGCCCAACAAGAAGGAGAACAAGACGCTGGAAGGACTGGCCTGCTGCTTGCCTTGCTGAGGAAGGAGAGGAAAAGACTTGCTGAAAAGACTTTGCTGACTTGTGCTAGAAACTTTCTCCAAGGGCTTGATTGAGCTTGCCCACTGAACTGAACCCCAGGACCAGTGGGTTCATTGTGCCTTCGCTCGTTTCTATCTGCCAACCGTGTGTGCCTCCCGCCGGAGTTGAGTCTGCGCCCCTCATCGCCCCCTCCTAGGGCTGTGGTACTCGGGAGCCTGTCTGCTCCTCTGCCCCTGCCTGCCACTGGAGCACGCTGAGCGCTCACTCGCCCCTCCCGCCGGAATTTCCTCAAGGCCGGTGACCTACGCAGAGGCTGCAGCCCGCACGTAGGACCGTGCCCTGCTATCTCCGCTCGCCGACCCGAGGAGTTTGCAGGCTGCGCCGCCCCCCTGTTGGGAGACCCCAGTACCTTCTGTACCGAGGTCGTGGGCCGCGTCCGCCTGTGCGCGCACACCCGCTGAAAAGGAGAGATCCGAGGACACAGCCAAGAAACGAGTCGCACTCCCCGTGTACGACTCGTCCCAGAAAGAGAACTGCAGTCTGAAGGTACGCGCTAGCACAACGGGCTCGGGGCCCGCAACGCTTTATTTCCCCATTATCTAGCTGTGCGCGTCGTATTGCCTGCTGTGCCCCACAGAACCGAACAGTGCGCTTGTTGCTAAGACAAATCGAGCGCTTTGTCAATCTGGCCCCTAGCCCTCTGAAAGGTGCCCAGTACGCTGCAATCACCCCGCAGTACGAGCCGCACAAGCTGGGTACGGCTTGTACCATTGTTTTGCATTTTCTTGGAGCAGTACGCCGTGTACGCTGGCTCACGCGAGATGCGCGAGAGTTGGTAGGGCCTCGGGTACGTTTCTCACACGAGATGCGTGAGTATTGGTAGGGCCTGCCGATTTATCCCGTTTAAAGCATACAGAAGCGTCCAGCTGGCCTAAGACTGGCCCAATGTACCAAAAAATACAGAAGAAGTATCTGTAAAAGGAGTATCACACTTTCCAAAGAGACTAAACCTGTTTTGAACTATTCTGAAGAATAGCCTTGGCTGCTCACGCCACGCACCTAGAGGGTGATCAAGGGTAATTCTAAGGGGTCATCCTTCGCCCTGACTTAGAGGAGAGGGTCCCTGCTTGTCACAAGTGAATACTTGCGCCAACCAGAGACCCCAATGCTAACAACGTGTAACCACTGTTTTTTAAGTTATTGAAATCACTTGAAAACACAAAAACACTTCAGTGTACACTCAACCACTTCCCACATCACTTCCCTCATACACTTCAGTGTACACTCAGTTACTCCTTGTAGGAGAGTAGGGTCTGCTTCCTATGGTCAACCCCACTTTTTGCTTTTGCTTCTCTGGTTTCCGACTTAGATGTGGCTGTGGGCCTGCTGATCAGGCCCACAGCCCAGATGCACTCTCTCTAAATTTACACCATGTACTCTAGGTACATCCACAATTGGGAATTGGTTCACCTTGTCAGCACCTGTAGAAGTGTACCCTAGGTACTCAGGGCATAGGTGTAACCAAGGCCTACCAGGGGCTGCAGCATGTATTATGCCACCCCTAGCTGGCCATCCAAACTGACACAACTGGCTGATGACTCAGCTGGGGCAAGGTCGTGTAATCATCCCTTGCTTAGGTATAGTATTCCTATATCTACCCTTATATATAGACACACAGTAACCTATAGGTCACTCCTATGGCAGGCCTTAACAATCCTGGAGGCAGAGTGCTTGGTTTTATGTGAGAGGGTGCTCTAGCATGAGTTGAGCCCCTCTGCAGCTTTCGGAACCAAGTCCTTATAGCTGTTCTATGATATCGCCATACCATATACTCTTAAGTGCATTATAATCCTCGCGGTTAAATGCTAACTTTGGTTTGGCTTTATCCAAACATGTCGTGTAAGGTGTCATACGCTTTGGAATACTACCCCCTCGCCAATTCTGGCGATGGGAGTAGCATTCCACCCTTCTAGAGGGAGAAGACATGTTAGTTCTGACTATCCCGGTTAAAGTTAACCAGAGCCCCAGCGTCACAAAATGGATGCTGCTGCCACAGACACTAGTCTGACCTCCTGCTGCTGGGAGTCGTTCCAGTCACGGAGGTTTGGACAGTAGGTTTCCTGCCTGGAGAGGTGCGAGCACCACCCCAGACAGGACTTTGTATATTGGGACAGGGAGGGCTGAATAGAATGAGACACTGCCTGGGGCACACTAGGTGCTCCGTGCACACCCCAGTTCAGATAGTGTAGCCCCAGCGATTCCCTAGGCCCTAGGACTTGCCTTTTCTCATGACGTGGTACTTATACCACTTTCTTAATATATGGTTTGCTTCGCCCCTAGGGCCTAACTGTAATTTGTGTAACTTAACGTATTCTGAATAAGTATCTTGTGATGTGCTTTGGCCTCTGATCTCATAAAGAGTTCAGAGGAGTGTGTTAGTAAATAAATACATATATATTTTATATATATCCTGTGTGGTGTCCTTTCATTTGGTATTCAAGGGGTTACATATGGTAAAACAGCTGGCTTTACACGCCCTCAAGGTCTTTTAGCTTAAGTCTGTTCTGTCCATGCTACCCCTCGGATAGCTGGTCTATAAGGTGGACTTACAACCATCACCATAAGGGTTGATTGGACTGGTGCAAGGTGTTCACTAGAATAGTGAACATCATATACCAGGCCAACTTCTCACACTCCTCACATCACTTCTGTCACAAACTTCAGTGTATGCTTAATCACTTTTCACATCACTACCCTCACACACTTCAGTGTACTCTCAGTCACTTTACACACCACCTCCTGCACACACTTCAGTGTACACTCAATCAGTCCTCACATCACTTCTGTCACACACTTCAGTGTACATACAGTCACTCCTCATATCACTTCCCTCACACACTTCAGTGTGTACACAATCACTTTTCACATCACTTCTCTCACACGCTTCAGTGTACGCTCAACCACTTTTCACATCACCTCCTGTACACGCTTCAGTGTACACTCAGTCAGTCCTCACATCACTTATCTAGTACACTTCAGTGTACATACGGTCACTCCTCATACACTTCCCTCACACACTTCAGTGTGTACACAATCACTTTTCACATCACTTCTCTCACACGCTTCAGTGTACGCTCAACCACTTTTCACATCACCTCCTGTACACGCTTCAGTGTACACTCAGTCAGTCCTCACATCACTTATCTAGTACACTTCAGTGTACATACGGTCACTCCTCATACACTTCCCTCACACACTTCAGTGTGTACACAATCCCTTTTCACATCACTTCCCTCACACACTTCAGTGTACGCTCAGTCAGTCCTCACATTACTTGTCGGGGATCGCCACACCGGCGGTCTGGCCACCGTGTTAAAAAGACAGTGGTCGGACTACCATAGAACCACCAGAGCCACCAGGAATCCACAATCCCTGGCGGTGGCGGGGCAGTCAGAGGCTCCAATAGGCAGTGCCGCTGCGGCACCGCCAAGCATATTTGGAGTTTTCTCACCTTCACAGTTTTCATGGCAGCGAGGACGCCATGAAAACTGTGGCAGGGAGGAAACAAAGGGGGACCTATAGTGCCCCCTATTGCCTAAGGGCCATGGGATGCATTAGGTGGCAGCATATGGTGTGCCCCATTGTCTGCATGGGCCCCCTTTATGCACTGCATTGACTGAACAGTCCATCCATGAAGGAATGGGCTTTGAGGCCTTCATTACGGTGCCTTTTAATAGGCACCACCGTGGGAACGCCAAAGGACCGCCAGCCAGACCACGAGGTAAGTCGAAATCTGGCGTGCGGTTGGCAGTAAGGTTTGGCAGTATGGGAGCGGACAGTGGCATAGCGGCCTGCACCCACACTCGCGAACTCATTATCAGGCCCTTGGAGTGAGTAGTCCTCCTCCCACTCCTATTGAGTTTCCAACTAAACTTTTCTGTGATCCCAAAGCAGGGGCAGACAGCTAAATAAAAAACAACCCTTGTTGCCAGGGGGCCTGTTGCATGAAAAGCAACGTAGATATGTGCAGTGGATGTATGACGTTACAACGCATACATTCACAACGCATGCCATTAAAACAAAACTTTTACAACGCAACATCCATTACAACTCATGCTTTTACAACGCATGCCATTACATCCCAGATGCTATTACAACGCCTACCATTACAACGTAAGTATAGGAAAGTATTTAATATTATTATTAATTACATTTTAATATAATTTTTTTAAATTATTGTTTTAAATTAATTATTAATTTTATTTAATATATTATTAAATTTTATTAATATTTAGTTACTTTTATTTATTTTATACTTTTTTTAAATATACATTAATTATTAATTGTATTTCAACTATTTAAATTTATTATTATTAATTTAGTTTTATATATATTTTTTTAATTAATTTCATTTAATTATTAATTTTATTTATTATATTTTTAATTTCTATTCTAACTCCTGGGGGGGTGTAATAGTAGTAGGGTAAGTGTTGGATAGTGTAGGGGTTAACAATACTATTCTAACTCCAGGGGGGTGTAATAGTAGGGTGAGTGTTGGATAGTGTAGGGGTTAAAATTACGATTCTAACTCCAGGGGGGTGTAATAGTAGGGTAAGTTTTGGATAAAGTAGGGGTTAAAATTACTAAATTAAAATAATTTATATTAAAATGATTTTTTTTAAATTATAAATAATTTAAATAATTATTTTAATTAATTAAAATACAATTAAAATAATATTAATTAATTAAAATACTTACCCATACTTAAAATTATTTTTTTTAATTATAAATATTTTAAATAATTATTTTAATTAATTAAAATAAAATGTGATTAATTTAAATACTTACCAATACTTACATTGTAATGGCATGCGTTGTAATAGCATCTGGGGTGTAATGGCATGCGTTGTAATAGCATGCGTTGTAATGGATGTTGCGTTGTAAACGTTTTGTTGTAATGGTAGTGCGTTGTAATAGTTGCGTTGTGATGGCTGTTTCCCATGTGCAGTTGGTCAATACAAAATAGAAAGGCTGCTTGGAAGCCGGTATAGACATTAATGGATAGAGTTTACTCAAATCTTTCTGAAGACAAAGATGTATTAATTTTCAGAGGTATTGCAGGGGTGTTCCAAGGTTAGCTGTGGAGTGCAGTGAGTTTTTTATGGACAGTTGTAAAACTGCTTGCACTGGGTACAATCTGCATTTTACTAAAATCTTCACTTTGAAAACACTTTTTTGTGTTTTACCTAAATTTGTTTCAGAATTTTGTGCTAGCCTATCTTGTACTGTCTGCATGCAATTTGTTTTAATGACTTACACATTCACAGTGTTTTCTGTGTCAAGCAGGGACCCCCTAGCACTAAAAATACACAAGTCACTATTTGCTGCTGTAAAAAACTGGGCCTCTGATTGCACACACATACACCTGCAGTGCTCACATTTACCAACAGTGGGCTCATAACAGGAAAAAAGTTACCCACTGATTAGTTTAACTTGCATTTATTCTTCATTTAAGGTGTGTATTATTTTATATGCAGTTATTTGTTCCTTTTAGTCTTGCGCAGTGCTTAATTTGTCAAATTATAAGTGGCAGGGCCCTGACAAGGAGGCCACTGCAGGTTGCACCTCCCATCGCCCCTGTCATCGCTACCAAAACAACTACTAACCATCTCGCTCGCCTGCAAGTGCGACAGTTCAGATTATTCCAGGTCCCCAAAGCTGAAGGAATGACTGAGGAGGCAGGGATTAATCATTTTTAATGTATATTGTATTCAGAAACAATCGTTCTGCTCATGTCTAATTTACAAGAGCAGCGCCACCGTGTGGCAGACTGTCATAAGTGCACTGTTGACAAGTAAGTGCTGCTGCCAGCCCTGGAAACAAATTGAGTGCCGGTGCAGAACACCCGAAACCACTGGCTCAAATTAAGCACTGGTCATGCGCTTGACTCTGCCTCCATGCTCACTGACCCCATCCCCACTGCACTCAGTGTTTTTAATGCACTGTTTTTAATACACTTCGGTCACTGCGTTGAATAGCTTTATAAAGACTTCACTTAGGGGCATATGTCTGAAAATCCCCGTTTGCGATTCTCAAATAGCGATTTTTTGAGAATCGCTATTTGAGAATTGCAAAAAAGGATGTATGTAAAAAAAAAGAAAAATCGCAATTTTTAGCGATTTCTTAGTTTTCCTTAATTGCGATTAGCAAATTGCGAAATCGCAATTAAGGAATACTTCCCCATTGATTTCTATGGGCCAGGAGGCCCATAGGAATGAATGGGAAGTCATTCTCAATTTGTGATTCGCAATTTGAGAATTGCAAATTGAGAATAATTTCAAGGGTGCAGGGGTGTCATAAGGACACCCTGCTGCACCCCTAAAATGAACATGTGTGCGCATATGGCGCACATACAAGCTTTGTGTCAGATTAACCTGTGGTCTGTGTTTACTTAAACAGCTTGCTATTCATCTGACAGAATTCTACAAAACAATGTCCTCTGGTGTTTAAGGGATTGAGAAAAAGAAAGCAATCTTTTCATTTGCTTAATTGCAGTATGTGTGATCAGGAAACCTGGGTTCAGTTCCCGGCCCAACCGCATAATCAAAGTTTTGCTGTTTCTTTCCCTCCAAGAAAGATTGGATGCATTTGGGTAGGAGTCATGCCCTTGACACCGTGCTCAAGGGCAACAGTTTACTACTGAACAAGGACATAATGTGACACCTGAATGTAGCATTCCTAGAGGCAATCTCACACACAGAAGAGTGAATAAATATTGCAATATAAAAAATAGTAAATAGAAAAAAAACTAAATAGATGCATTAATAAACCAGTGGGTCATTGCCGCTCCCCAAACGTTTAATAAAACTGACATTTTGTTCTATATTATTGTCCTGAATTTTGACCCTTTGTCCTGAATGTTTTACAGACGGGTCCTGATTTTGCCACCTTATCTCATTTAGGCCTGTGCGGTAAATTCTGTTCCGCTTAAGGAATTTGGGTAGTTTGGCGTTCCGCGGAGAACGCGAAATTGCCCAAAATTCTGCATTCTGCGACTTCGCAAATTTTTTTGCTTGTTCACGCTCTCAAAATGCATTTTCACGAGATATTTCCCCCCGACCACGCAAACAGCAATTGCGAACAGGAAAAAAGCATCACAAACCAGCAATTCCGCGTGTTCGCGGAATTTCTGCGTGTTCGCGGAGATTTTTTACAGTTTTTCACAGATTTGCGTAACGCGATTACGCAAATTCCGCCCACCCACTGGATGCTTTGTCACAGGCTGTGGAGTCTCCCTGCATGCAGCTGTCCTCAAGGCAAACCCAAAGGTTCATCTCCCCCTCGTTGTCCAATGTTCATGGCTTCCATAGATTCGTGTGCTTGCCTCTCCTGCCACCTGCTGGAAAGATACGGAACTACTGTCCGAAGAGGTCATATTATTCAGTCTCTCATTATTATCCGGACAGAGGTCGAAAAGGTCCAGAGAGACTCACAGAGACCCTTGTTCAGGCGCCATATTCAGGTCCACTGCAGAGGAGCCATTTCTTGAAGTAAGATGGTGGATGGCATGTGAATCTATGAAAGATACTCTTCAGAGCGTGTGACGCAAGAAATGAATGAAATGAAATGGGGTTTTATAGAGCGCACTTCTACCCTGAGGCCTCGTAGCGCTTAGGACGGGTGAGTGAAGGCAGCCATTAGACTGAGCAGTTAGTGAAAGAGGAAGGTTTTCAGAAGTTTGCGAAACTTGAGTAGATCTGGTTCGCTGCGTACGGTAAGGAGTTCCAACAGGAGGCGGCGTTCCATGAGAACGAACGCCCCCCCCCATCTAGCTCGTTTAATTTTCCTAGTTGCTGCCAGGAAGGTGGTGAACCACTTCCCCCTCTCTGGAGACCATACATGGGTGGTTATACTGGCAGGGCATCCAGTTTGTTTACTTCAAAAGCAGAAACAACAGCTACAAGGAAGCTACATCCGTTGTAAGGGGCCCGAAGCCCGTCTGTGACGGTGAATATGGTGAACCCATGCGCTTTGCTTGGGCCACCCAAAGTTTCAATGTTAAATCCATAACATGAACTGGAAGGGGGTTTCTTACTAGTTCTCGAAAACAGAAGACACGTTTGCAATCTCAAATACGCACGGGCAATGCCAATAGGCCTGGCGTACAGTGATCAAATGCCAAAACTAACACAAAAATGCACAATTATAGTTGACAAACAAAAATATAAACTCTTGTAAGAGAGGCTAACGAGGATTCTGACACTGCAAGTCTTCTACACACGGGGTCTGTCAGAGGTGTACCAGAACCAAAACAGTTGCCCACCAGTGCTTGATTTGTAAATAAATAAGTGTCATGGCTCTCGTCAGGAGGCACTGCAGCTTACACCACCCTTTGCCCTCTCCCATGTTCCAATGACAGTACCAACACAACTACTAACCATCACACACCTACTAGTGTGACATTTTAGAATATTCAAGGCCCCCAAAGCTATAACAGTGAAAACCTCCAGGGTTTGTCAGAGTGGGGGGCCAACGCAAAAAGGCCTCCTGTCTTTATCGCGTAACACAACAGCTCGCCTACTGCCTTAAATAAACATATCACAGCTATGGTATCCTGCATATCTATTCTCAATGCACCAATATGTTTTACACAATTAATAGGCTATGTCTACTGCCTTTGTCATAATTCTTCCTAAGAAGTAA
Organism: Lissotriton helveticus; assembly: GCF_964261635.1. Taxonomy (NCBI): domain Eukaryota; kingdom Metazoa; phylum Chordata; class Amphibia; order Caudata; family Salamandridae; genus Lissotriton; species Lissotriton helveticus. Next base: position 31,436,310 of record NC_136067.1, on the reverse strand, counting down.
TCAGATGCATTGCATCAGGCGTAACTTTTGCAAGCGCAACAATCAGCCTGATCGCTGAAGCTCGTCACCATAACCAATTCAGGCCGACTGTTTTGAGAGTAAGGGCCAGACGTATCAAGATACACTTTTGCGATTCTCAAATAGCGATTTTTAAGGAATCGCTATTTGAGAATTGCAAAATGGTATGTATGTAGAAATTCGCTATTTTTTAGAGATTTCTTAAAATTCCTTAATTGCGAGTAGCAAATTGCTAATCGCAATTAAGGAATACTTTCACATTCATTTCTATGGGCCAGGAGGCCCATAGGAATGAATGTGAAATTATTCTCAATTTGCGATTCGCAATTTGCTAATCGCAAATTGAGAAAAATTTCAAGGGTGCAGGGGTGTCCAAAGGACACCCTGTTGCACCCCTGAAATAAGTATGGGTACACATGTGGCGCACATACATGACCTATGGGCATGTATGTGCGTCACATGGCACTTTGAAAAATGCAAAAATTGGCATTTTTCAAGAAATTCGCAAATTACCACCAACTTGAAGTTGGTGGTAATTTGCGATTCCTTAGGGACAATTAGCAATGTTTTTTTTGCTTCATACATTGCATTTAAGGAATCGCAAATTTTGCGATTCCTTAAATGCAATCGCAAAATAATGAATCGCAAATTTGCGATTCCTTATTTTGCACAGACATTTGCTACATACATACGAATTTTGGCGTTTGCGAACCCATTTGAGCGTCATACATCTGGCCCCAAGTTTCCCCAAGGCAACCATCAGGTATACACTCATAACATTACAAAGGTATACACAATTACTGGTGACTAATCACAATTTTGTCTCTCCTAACAAGGATTCTCACAGAGCACATCTTTTAAGTGCACGGTTTGCCACAGGGGGTGACCCACACCAGAACCTCTGCCTGCTACTGTCATTGGCGAAATGACATTTATAAAAATTCTTATCCATAGCCTTTCAAACAGAGTAATACCAATTTACTCTTAAATGGACTGAAGTTAATATACGCTTTTCAGAATAAATACATCAGGCCTACAGCCTTTATTGTAATATTTCATAGCGCACAGATCAGGCCTACAGCGACGAGTATTGGCTGCCACCACAACCAACTCCGTCCTGCTGCAATGAGCATTAGCTTTGCTACACACCAAAATGTGCAAAAAAGCACTCCTTTATGAGGAAGCACACAACTTCAGCCAATCAAATCCTGCACACCTCCCTAGTGCTGCCGTCGGCCAACGGCCGACACAGCCCCGCCCACTCTTCAGAACGCCTGCACCGTGGCGGAAAAACCACCGCAGTTAAGGCGCTATGGCATAGGTCAAAAGCAAGTCAAAAGTGAAAACTAAAACATTCTGCAAGAATGAGCTATAACAACACAGCTTTGGGGCGGGGACCAAAAGAAAACCTAAAAACAGTCTAAAACGATGACAGAGAGGAAGACAAACTATTAAAAGTACAAAGGGAAAAAAGAGACCAATGGAGTGAGAAAGCACAAAGGAAAGCAAGTGAAATGCAAATAATGAGGGAAGGAAAAAGCAAGCATGCAGGATGAATGAATACTGAAAATAAGAAAAAGGGTGCTAGAAAAGAAAAGGAAGGAAGAAAATAAAGAATAAAGGGTGCAAAGAAGAAAAGGAAAGATCAAAGACATAAAAAAGAAAAAAATGAACGGAGAGAAAGATGGAAAGTAGACAAATAAAATGAAATAGCAAAAAAAAAACTTGAGATGAAAGGACAAGTTTAGAGCGGATACTGTTAAATATATTACTATGTTTCCCGCTTGGCTTTCAACCAGATCTTGCTGCTATTCCACGACATGGCAAAACAGGTCAAATAAGGATACATTTTTAGCTGTTTTGTAAATTTTATGATTTTTATACTAGGTTGTCTTTAATTCCTCTGTTTAAAAATGATGAAACTTGCTCACATGTAGGCTCGTTCTTACACCACATAGTAAGCGCCCGTGGCACTTTGTTGTTTTAAACTCTGCTGCTATTTTCTGTCAATTCTGTTACATTTATATATGTCTTTTTAACCTTTCTGCAATGTTTTTATTTGCTGTATTTATGTCACTTTTATGGGCAAAACTTTTGTCCGAATAAAGTTCTTTTGAAAAAAAAATGTAAAGGATGGAAGATTGGAGGAAAGAAGAGAAAGAAAGAATTAATGAAAGTGATGAATACAAAAAGAAAAGATACAAAGAAGGAGTGAACGAATGCCGGGAGCAACAAAAGAATAAACTGACAGAAGGATGGACAGAAAGCTAGAAGAAAGGACTGATGGAAGGAGCGAAGAGTAGACAAAGATAATCACTAAGTGGCTTTTTAGAAACTTGTATTAGTGTGTCAATACTTTCTATGTTCAGATTTGTTACCTTTGTCTCAAATTGTAAAGCGCTCTGATATCCTTCGCGATCAAGTTTGCGCTATATAAAACTTTATAAATAAATAAATAAATAAAAGATAAGAAAGAATGAAAAACATAAAAACCAAAGAAAGGTGATGGAAAGAAAGAACAAAAGAAGCATTAACAGAAAGAGAGGATATTGAAAGGGTGAATGAGAGGAATAGGTCTATACTGGTAAATGTTTTATTCCTGGCCAAATCAATTTAAAACATGCTAAAATAGTAATAATTTTGCATTATTTTCTGCAAATTTTTCACATGGGTACAATTCCCATGACACGTCATAGGAAGCGTTAAGATCGCTCACTTCACTTGCCCATTCATGGCTTTATATGGGTCAAAGTGGGGGATATTTTATTTTTCTGGCCACCCCCTCACCCAAGAGCCTCTCTCAGTAGTCGCCTGAAAGGCTTTTTATTGTTGATCACAAAAGGTCAGGAAGCAAGTGTGCTGCCAAACAAGGCCTAGAATCCCGGGGGCTCATTTATGAGGCCGTGCATCACTTTTACTCCGCCGATGCGTCACTTTTTGTGACGCACCAGCAGCGTAAAAAATGTGCCTTGTTGTACCAAATTTACAAAGTGACGCATCTAGGTAGATACGTCACTTTGTAAACCCCTGCGCCACATTATACCTGCGCCAGGTATAATGTATGCAAGGGGGGTGTTCCGATGCATGAAAGGGTCATGGAAGTGATGCAGTGAAATCTATATGATTTCACTGCGTCACTTCTTGGACACAAATGCGTCAATTTCTTACGCCTGCCACACAGCAGGCGTAAAACTGACGCAGGCCCTTTCACATGGGGCTTGCCCCATGTGAAAGGATACGTTGCTGGAGTCGCGTCACTTTTGTGACACACTCCAGCAATGCGCGACTTTTGCGCTTACAGATACGTCAGAAATACTGACGTATCTGTAACTCCTTGCGACATGATGCGTCATACTGTAAATATGATGCATCATTGGTGTCGCAAGGAGGGCGCAGTGAAAAGTGACGCATCGCTGTTTTCACGCAGCGATGCGTCACTTCTCATAAATGAGGCCCCATGTACATTAGTGTGGCCCTTGACATCCAGTACTGCTCTCAAAGGCACAACTGCACTCTGATGTCGAAACTAGTGATGACGATGGGAGGGTGCACGGAGCGCAAAAAGAGAAATTGCCACTGACTGCCCTACTTCCATCTGTGATGCTGTCGCAGAAAAACAAACAATAAACACCGTAAACGATCTAATTATCTAAAACACATTAACAGTGTTACGGTGCCTTGTATCCCTGAAAGCTCCAGTCCCATCCCACTGTAAGCTCAAGACTTTATGGGGCAGATTTTCAAGCCTTGTACGCCACAGTTGCGCTGCCGTTGCGTCACTTTTGTGATGCAGCGGCGGCGTAAAGCCAGCGCCATGCTGCGGGGTATTTACAACGTGACGTATCTGGGAGATGCGCCACTTAGAAAAACCCTGCGCCACATGTGGGCATTGTAGGACAGGGGGGGGGGCGTTCTGGCGCAGGAACGCCTCCGAAAAGTGGCTGAGTGAAATCTACAAGATTTCACTCCGTCACTTTTACGGCCATGCTGCGTCAAACCCTGCGCCTGCTTGAAGCAGGCCTAAGGAGTGACGCAGCATGATAGGTATAGGGCACCCCCGAGCCTTGCTAGAGCTGTGTCGTGCTTGCGACGCGACTCCAGCAATGTGTTGCATTTTCGCCAGGGGATGCGACACGCATCTGCCCATCCGTGCGCCACGGTCCGCTACATTGTAAATGCTGCGCATCAGTGGTGGCGCACGGGTGGTTTGGCGTGTCACAACTGTTCTGGCGCATCCCTGCTGATTAGCAGAGATGCACCAGAAATTGTAAATCTGCCCCTATGTGTGTCCGTGTGTCTCCATTATGCAGCCGTCCTGCTGCTGGCTCAGACAGGGGATAAACAAACAAAGTAATCGTAGCTGCATGAAGGGGAAGAATTTGTTTTGTGGAAGCACACAACTTTTGCCCAATCAAAACATGCTTTGTGTCCACCAACATTTGGGCAGAGCCAAAGCCCCACTATACAGTACTCTCGAAAGCCCTTTTTTAGGTTGATAACATAAAGTCTGATAACAGTTGCACTGTCAAGCCAGACCTTAAAAGGAACACATTGTCAAGGATGCAGTCAAGGTGGCAAGATGGACTCTAACAGTGAAACCAGGGATTGCACAAGAAGCTTCACACAGACCACTCCTAAGAGCAGCGCTGTTGCGGAGTGACATTATTCCAAGGTCGTGCACTCAGCTTTTAGGTGGCTTCAAGCGACTGCACTCAAAGACTTTAGGAACCAGGCTGGCTCAGTTAAATCCTCCTCATTCTGATGAAGGATGCTGTCTTTAATCAGGGAGAGGGTCCACTTCACACAGCCAGGTGCTACAGAGGTGTGAAGAAGGTTCAAGGATAGTGGGGTTTGATGTTGGTCCAGAAATCTGGCCTGGATCCAGTCTGGGTTCTAGCTGGTAATTCAGTGGGGCATGGATTAAAACAGAGACTAAACTTTCCTTGGGATAACTATTTTGTACCTGATGAAGTATTCATTTCTCTTTTTTCATTCACTTTTAACTTTCAGAAATGGTTATTGTGACTGAAGAGACAAGGGTGATAGTGGTTGGAATACCAACGGTGGAGCAACAAGCCGCCGCTTTACATCCCCTTTGGAATGCAGCACTGCCACATTCGTCTCCATGTGGTTCAGGCACCAGTGTTGTGATGTATTCCTATAGATTCTGTATCGATCCCCCTATTCCTGACCCTATTCTGGTTAGCAAACTAACAAGTTAACTAGCAGCCATCCCATGAGGCAGAAAACCCCCATGATGCAGGAACCGTTATCTGATAAAGCCACACTACGGCACAGGAACGTGTTATCTGATTAGGTCATAACGCTTGCCATCTAATTAGACAAGCGATATTCCTCCAGCCCCTGATAAGGCATACGGAGTTCTCATAACAAATCAAACCTATGACAACCTGGGAAAAACCCTGCGGCCATTGTTTTGATTTCACCGAGAACTTCAGCAAAAGAATGTGCTAACGACCTGGTCGTATGACATCCTTATTGACGTATCTATGTCCATCCTTACGTCAATCTCGGCACCTTAAAGGTATAAATATTACCGATATTGCCCTATGCAAACACACGCGGTGGTGACGAGAACGGAGCAGCCAGACTTGCCGAAGCCCAGAGCAGAGCAGACCCCGCTGGCGCAGCCCCGCCTTCCTGACGCGCTGAGAACGAGCAGCTGCCTATTTCTCCTGCCGAGAAATCCAGCTCCGGCGCTTCCGGGTAGCCTTCGCAGGCAGCCTGGAATATCGAGACCAGAGACGAGAGATACCATCCCTCATCCATCCTAGATTCCAGGTACAGAACTGAATAACCCCTCACAGAGAATTCTTTAGTCAGTCACTTGGCAAAACAAACTTAACGTAAACTGTAACTTTCTATTCCCGCCCACGTATTAGGCTTAGGTCAGATACACGGGGTAGGCGTAGCTAGAAACACCAGTTGAGTACGATTAACCAAATGTATATGTGTATGTAATATATTTTATTCATTTTAAACCTTCATATGGCTTAGAAACCATATCAATGTTTTTACAGTATTATTTTATACTTCTGCTTTTAATGTATGCACTTTACTTAACCATAAGTATTGCAATAATATCGATCCATTTCTCTTGTATGAGAAAAGAGACTGATCAATAAATAACATCTTTTATTGAACACGCCCGTCTCTTCCTTTTCTCTACAAACTGATGAGACTAAGAATGCACGTACTGACTGAGTAAAATAAATTGCCTTTTGTTCACACGACTCTCGAGATACACTCTTGATTAGGGGAGAGCAAAGTTGTCATGTTCTATGGTTGTCAGAAACTAAATCCCTTCTTGTCTATCCAGGGAGGTTCAACTCCTCCTTGCCTATTCGAGAAAGTTTCTAGTGAACTCTGAGCTAGCTGGCAAACCCAAAACTTTAAGTCTAATATCGACAGTAGTAGACCTAGTTAACGTCTGGTCTAGGCCTATACTATTGAAGGTATTATTCCAATGCGCAGAGCCTATTGGGATAATAGGAACTACACTACATGGCGCCCAACGCGTTTGGAAGGACGATAAAACTAACGTAAGACATTTAGAGTAACTCAGTCGTGCTTTCTCACTCAGACCCCTTTTTTCCCATAATACTCCAAAGACGTCTGGAGTGGGTGAAAGGTAATATCCGCCAAACCTCGCAGGAGGAAACTCCTATGTATGGTACTTGGTTTAGTCAACGTTGAGGGATAAACCGTTCCAAAATATTGTGCATCTAATCTTTGTTTCCATAAGAAACCTGATCTGCAAACAAACAAAATAACCTTCTGTCGGTACAATGTCAGACAGTGAAGGAGAAAGAGAGGCAGTTAGATTAGCAACTGAAATAGCAGCAGCTGATACTGCACTGCAAGACGCAGACCCGGATATAATACTCATCCGGGTCATTAAAAGGAAATCTATAACTTTAAAACTTATAGAAAATGGACTGACACCTAGAGGTGGTACAGTCATATTCGTAATTGAGGCACACGAATATCGGCAGACAGAGGTATACTATTCATGGATACATTTTCCAGCAGCAAATGCTGTAACAAAGTACTTCCACTATTACAAAGTAGAGGAACCTCCTGGAGAGTACACTCCTTTCGAGGAGGTGGAAGTACCACTTAAATTTCAAGAGCATTTGCTCTTATTTAATGGCGCCCTAAAACATAATAATCACATCACCAGGCTCGGTCCTTTAGGTAGACCAGGAGCAACGTGGCCGGTCCTAGCCGGATACACACCACATCCAGACATCAATGGGATGTCTGCAGCAGAGCTGTTAACACAGCTAAAACAATTAATAAAAATACACAGACAATTAGTCCAATATGTGATGCGGACTTCAACAATTCAGCCAGCAATTAAAATTCCACAGCTGACCCCTCACCAGGGGAACACAAATAAAATTACACCACAGAACATTCAATCATGCCTAGGTAAAGTACCAGCTAAACGGGAACAAATACCATTCTGGTTAGCACAAAAAATCACCCAAATCGAGGCTGTGTTTCCAGACACCACCCCGTTAGAAAAACACAGGATTCTGACTATCTGTCTTCCAATGGGAATCGCACCACACATTGAGGACTGTGACACTTGGGGTACAGTCTTTGCTTCCATCTACACAAAAACGCACGTTGTTCCATCCATTTCGGTAATACCAGATGTGCTAAAACAAATTCAAGATGAATATGGTCCAGAACCCGCTTTAACTCTTGGTATGAAATTACTAAAAGACTTCAAGCAGGTCTCGGCTATATTATTAGCCAACATAAAAGGAGAAGCAGCGAACGTGGCGATCCGCCAGAGGTTAAAAGAGACAGATATAGCAGACCAACCAGCTGAAATTGCCAGAATCATAGAAAAATCCTATGAGGAACTAGGTAGAGATAGTTTAGGTGGAATACCAGTAAAACCACAACTGATTGAAAGTCCTGAAAAAATATTTTTTAATAATAACTCAACATCACAAAAAAAGAGCTGGGATGGAAACAAACAATCCAATCCTAAAGAAAAGAAATTCCAGTCCAGAGGAAGGTCTCCTAGGCGAAGAGAAAAATCTCCGAACCAAAGACACAGGTCACCCCAGAGTGCCCCCTCTGGGAAAAGATATAACCTTAGAAATAGGGATAATATAAAGAAACCTGATAGATATCAAGACATTGATACACGTCCCTCTCAATCTTTTCAGACTTCCTCGCAGAAATCGGAAAGAAGAGGACGATCAGAACAAAGAGAAGAGCACGCCAAGTCCAAAGACAAGGAACCTGCTCAGCTAAAAAAGAAATTACAATTTCCCAAAAAGAAGATAGCCAGTATCAAGGTAGTTAACAATGCCGAGAATACTGAGGACACAACTGAAAAACGGAGAATGGGCTCAGACAATGCTAGACAGCGCAGCAGAAGTGAGCATAGCTCGCAAAGTCCTTATGAATCATCTGGAGACAGTGGACACGAATGAATATCTTCAAGTGGAAACTGCAGTCACCAGAGTTAGCAAACCTCACAAAATATATGAAATAACATTACGTATAGAAGGGGATAAGACTAGAAAAATAAGGGGACTATTTTGGGATAATCTCTCCAAGGGCTATGACATCCTTCTAGCTGAAAAAGACTGGCCACCAGAATTAGTCAGGGAGTGCCCTCATGGCGAAGAAATAATTATGCCTGCCTTCTCAAATCATATCCCAATTCATAAAAAATACACACTTGCCAGAAAGTGGGCAGTAGCCCTAGCTCCTGCTTTATATAAAAATCACGTAGGATGGGATGAGGACTCTCCTCCTCACAAAATCCAGTTAAAATCACAACCTACTGCACAAAGACAGTACCCAATTAAGCAAGAAGCTAAAAAACAGGTAAAAGAAATTCTAGATCAACTAGAATACCAGGGGGTGATTGAAACTTGCACCTCACAAATGAACAACCCTTTGTTTCCGGTCTCCAAACCAGACAATTCATATCGTCTAGTTTTGGATTACCGACACCTTAACTCATGTTGCAAAACTTTTGCAGTGCAAAACTCGCATAGTGCTGCACTAATGAATAACATAGTGCGCAAAAAATACAAAACAACATTAGACATCTCTAATGGATTCTTTTGTCAAAACATAGCACCAGAGAGCAGATATTTGTCTGCATTCTCAATAAATGTCACTCAAAAACAATTCTGTCGGTTAGCTCAGGGGTACAAGAACAGCCCAGGAGTATTCTCAGCGAGAGTAACAGAATTACTACAAACATATGACGACGAAGCATTATCGTATGTCGACGACATATACTTAACAGATGATGACTTGGAGACTCACTTGAAGAGAGTGAACACCATAATACTTGGGTTCGCAGCAGAGGGTTACAAATTCAACTTAAAAAAATCCAGAATTGCCCATCTGACAGTCCTGTTCTTAGGATATGAATTATCAAGTGAAGGCAAAAGCCTGGCTGACAATTTCCTAGAGAAATGTGCCGTACTCCAAGCACCTAGAACACTAAAAAACCTACAGTCAGTTCTAGGCTTCCTAAATTTCGGAAGAACATACATTGCAAATTACGCAGAAAGGGTCAAACCCCTTTATGATCTAATAAAACCGGATTTTAAAAGAACCAATTGGACTCAAATACACACAGAAATTCTGAGATCCTTACAAACAGACATGCTAATTAAAACAAAATTAGAAACACGTGATAACACACGCAATCTTGTGATTCGAGTCATCCCAGGAAGATGCGGATTCACATACCTGACGTCTAATGAGGGAGAAAAGGTACCAATTGCATTCAAATCACACTTGTACACTAAGGCTGAAATGAAATTCAGCCCAACGGAAAAAATTCTAACTGCAACAAAGACAGCTATAGCAAAAGAACGAGCCCTGGCACAAGGTAAACGAATAATAATCGTGACACCGATACCAGCCCTAGAGGCGGTAACAAAGGCAAGCATTCCAAATGCTAAAGCGCTCCATCCGAGATGGATACAATGGGCTAATTCTCTTGCTGCAACAGACGTGGCATACGAATTTGATCATAACTTAAAGACACAAGAATTTCTCCAATATGAATTTGAATGTCCTCCGCCGACCGAAATTCTGCCTCTAGAACATTACGGCTGTATAATATATACAGACGGATCAGCACAACCCGCAGTAGGGGGTAAACAAGCTTACAGTGCTGCGTGCGCGATCGTTAAAGGTCACTGGCACGAAGGGAAATTTAAACCAGCAATCACTAAAACACAATCTTTAGGAGATTGTACAGCTCAGCGAGCTGAACTATTAGCGTTCAAGATGGCGCTTGAAAATACCGATCGAGAATTCCCCACACTCATAGTGTGCGATTCGTATTATTGCGTTCAGTCTTACAATGAATACTTGCAGATCTGGCTTCAGAATGGTTTCAAGGATGCAAAAGGTGGCACAATCAAGCATAAAATGCTCTGGGAACAAGTAGTTCTTTTACAAAAAGAACTACCAAAGACTCACGTGATACACACACTGAGTCATCAACGTGATGGCGTTCACGTTGCAGGGAATTCATTGGCTGATGAGGCCGCGAAGGCAGCTGTGCAAACGGCTTCCGTAGCTGCAATCACACGGTCAAAAACAAAAATAGACAGCAAAATATTACAGGCTGTCAGCGCTACAGAAAAGGATTCGATAGAAACACTCCCGAAAGGTTTTCCAGTAAAATACTCATACATAACTGATGCAAACAATGTTCCTTTTGCTCGAATCCCTGGAGTGGGGGATAGGGCAATTCCAAACATGGAACATAGGTTAGGACTGATAATAGCGGCACACGAAGGGCTTGCTTCTATACATGCTGGCGTCTCAGCCACAGTATCATTATTAAAACAGAGATACTGGTGGCCACAAATGAGAAGACAAACAAGGAACTATGTTTTAGAATGTGAAATATGTCAAAGAATGAAAGTATCAACAGTGAGACGCCCAGCGCAGACGCCCCTTCTAATCTCGGATAAACCATTAGCCTGTGTTTACCTAGACCACTGTGGTCCCTTACAAAGGGATGGTAACTATAAATATATCTTGGTTGCAGTGGACTCATGTACGAGATTCATATGGATGTGGCCCCAGCGAACAGCTGACGCCAGAACTGTTATAAAAGATTTGCGAGTCTTTATCGGCACATACGCAATTGGCATGCTGCATTCGGACCATGGTCCTGCTTTTAGCTCTAGAGCTTATAAGGAGGCCATGGTCAGCATGGGCGTGACATTGCGGTACTCTTGTCCATTTCACCCTGAGGGGAACGGAATTGTTGAAAGAAAAAACTGTGACATAAAGCAATCTATAACGGCAAAGGTATTAGGTTCGGGAGCTGGGTGGGTCAAACATCTAATAAGTGTCCAACGTAGTCTAAATAACCTGCCAAGAAATTCTCTGAAGGGATTCAGTCCGTACGAATTATTATTTGGAACTAGGATGTTAATCTCTGACCTTGACAGTCAGACTTCAGTGGTAAAGGAAAAAAGCTTTGATATCAAAGATCGTTTGGCTATTTTACAGGACTTAAACAAGAAAAGACCTGAGCAACATAAAGTTGAAACAGCAGCCAACAACCACTGAAGAACCACCACCTGTCCCAGCAAGACCCGTCTGGATTCCAAAAATCGGGGATCTAGTCAGAGAAAAGATCGCGGTAAAGAAGGAATTTGGGCCTTCTTACAGAAAAGCAGTTCCTGTCTTGTCTGTCAACGGGACAAGATCAGTTGTACTACCGCCGCTTGCTGGTAAAAAGGAGAACCGAGTTGTATCCATCGACCTGGTAAAACCACAATCATGTGGCCGATAACAAATAGTAGGCTGAGTGGACTCCCCATAAGTAGCAGAACACCAAGGTTTGCTACCAGTACAGAGGTACTAACAAAGAGGCTAATCACATTCGAAACGCCTACAGAAGAACAACAAGGACTATGCAACAATGCAATGGAACTTAGACCTCTGAAAACCCAAATAAAAACATTTAGCAGAGACACACCAACCTATAATGAAGTAACAAACGAATATGCAAGAAACAGTAATCCTGAAGCTATTGGAACAATTGACAGAACTGCATCCGGCTACTTCATAAACTTCGATGATTCCTCTGAAGGCTTCACTGAATCAAAAACACAGCCATCAACAAAAACCTTTAAAGATAAAGTTAAAGTACTTTTGAAACAACTGAAAGAAACATATCTAATTTCTCCATGGATCGAATTTTGGGTGGGTTTTGGTGCATTTATCCTCATACTTTGGCTCATCATGATACTTACTTTGGGACGCTTCATTGAGGGAAAATATGCTAAAATGGACACAGCAAGTCAGAAAATCAACTTGATCCTCAAACCACACACATCTTCACACGTCGAGAAAAGAGAACTTTCTTCAGTCAACTTCACAGCCAATCCTATACCAGGTGGGGTAGCATGGGACAACACTGACTACGAAATCTATGGTCCGGTTGAAATCCTGAAATATCCACACCAAATTAAGATCTCATTGAGTGACTTTGTAAAACCAAGCTCATTTGCTGATGATTGGGACTTCGAAAGTATAAACAATATGATGTCTGACTTAGTGATGTCTGCTAAATTTACCAAACATGATTATTTGCAGGGTTCTACAAATTATGATAGTATGTACTGTTATAACCACTATGGTAACCATTTTCTACATAGATCTGCACAACCTAGAAATGTTTTAAATTATAATCAATGGGAACATTGTGCAACCCCTCCAAAAGGAAGCTCACGAACCGTTTACGACAAATATTCATATTTTTCAGGTTTTAACATAAGTAATGCTGAAACATTTTATTTCAAATTGTCAAATAAAACCGGAACGAAGACCATGATAAACACAAAATTGATCTATTCAGACTCATTCTTTGAACAAATGAATACTTTTGGTTTTGATTATTGGGACAAATATGTTGAATTGAAAAGTGTTTGGGGCACAAAAGAATGGCAAGTACAGGGTATAGAATCTTTGTTTAGAGCCTGCATGATCCCAGAACAAATTATATTTTTAAATGACACTGTTCAACAAACTACCTGTCTTGGCTTAGCCAAAATCAAAGACTTAAATAAACCGTCTATTCCAAAACCAACAATGAACAACAATAGCTCTACAGAAGAAGAGATAGACGTAAATTATGTATTAAACCAAAACAGAACACATCCAGATTGGAAAAAGTGGTTGATCTGGCCCACAGATACTAATAACTGTCAAGACAGATTCCTGAACAAAACACAGGGGTTCAAAATGACCAGGCCAGACCCTAGATATTCCCAAAGACATCACCCAGGAATAATAACCACCTACAGTGTGGGCAAATTATGCCTTCAATGGCTACAAACTTCCACACTGGCAGAAATTAAGCAACACCTAACTTTACTTACTGATGGTGCTGACTTGCGTGATTTCATTTTGGGATCGCGCAAACAGCGTCAGAAAAGTTTCATAGCAGCCTCTGTATATGCAGCATACAACGAGGCCTGGAAGGTTACTCAAATTGAGACAGCAGAAAGGATACGGGAAATTGACCGTATTAATTTGGAAAAATCACTTTCTGTAGTGGACAATGGGTTAATGACTCTGTCCTCCAGAATTTTTTCTCTGGACAGCATTGTGTCTTCAGCAATCGACATATTATCGCAAGACTTACTGTTATTACAACACGGTCAGTCCCAATTGCGTTCTATTGTACAGCTTGGCTGGACGTTACAAAATCTGCGTTCAGGCTATGTGCCTTGGCGTTTAATAAACACAACGTCACTTTTCAATATCTTTAACCTTACTGATAGACAAATCAGTATGGCCCAGAAGGGTGCTGATTATACTGTGATGTATTCCTATAGGTTCTGAATCGATCCCCCTATTCCTGACCCTATTCTGGTTAAACAAACCAACAAGTTAACTAGCAGTCAGCCCATGAGGCAGAAAACCCCCATGATGCAGATACCGTTATCTGACGCAGTCACACTACGGCACAGGAACGTGTTATCTGATTAGGTCATAACGCTTGCGATCTAATTAGACAAGCGATATTCCTCCAGCCCCTGATAAGGCATACGGAGTTCTCATAACAAATCAAACCTATGACAACCTGGGCAAAACCCTGCGGCCATTGTTTTGATTTCACCGAGAACTTCAGTAAAAGAATGTGCTAACGAGCAAGTCGTATGACATCCTTATTGACGTATCTATGTCCATCCTTACGTCAATCTCGGCACCTTAAAGGTATAAATATTACCGATATTGCCCTATGCAAACACACGCGTGGTGACGAGACGGAGCAGCCATACTTGCCGAAGCGAAGAGCAGAGCAGACCCCGCTGGCGCAGCCCCGCCTTTCTGACGCGCTGAGAGAAGCTGCTTTCTCCTGCCGAGAAATCCAGCACCGGCGTTTCTGGGTAGCCCTCGCAGGCAGCCTGGAATATCGAGACCAGAGACGAGAGATACCATCCCTCATTCAACCTAGATTCCAGGTACAGAACTGAATAACCCCTCACAGAGAATTCTTTAGTTATTCACTTGGCAAAAACAAACTTAACTTAAACTGTAACTTTCTATTCCCGCCCACGTATTAGCCTTAGGTCAGGTACACGGGGTAGGCGTATTTAGAAACACCAGTTGAGTACGTTTAGTCAAATGTATATGTGTATGTAATATATTTTATTCATTTTAAAACATCTTATGGCTTAGAAACCATATCAATGTTTTTACAGTATTATTTTATACTATTGCTTTTAATGTATGCACTTTACTTAACTATAAGTATTGCAATAATATCGATCCATTTCTCTTGTATGAGAAAAGAGACTGATCAATAAATAACACCTTTTATTGAACACGCCCGTCTCTTCCTTTTCTCTACAATCTGTTGAGACTAAGAATGCGCGTACTGACTGAGTAAAATAAATTGCCTTTTGTTCACACGACTCTCGAGATATACTCTTGATTAGGGGAGAGAAAAGTTGTCATGTTCTATGGTTGTCAGAAACTAAATCCCTTCTTGTCTAATCAGGGAAGTTAAGTCCTCCTTGAACATTCGAGAACGTTTCTAGTGAACTCTGAGCTACGCTGGCAAACCCAAAACTTTAAGTCTAGTATCGACAGTAGTAGACCTAGTTAACGTCTGGTCTAGGCCTTTACTGCTGTAGGTATTATTCCAATGCGCAGAGCCTATTGGGATGATAGGAACTACACTACAATACAATCCTGAGCATTGAGAAACTTGAGAGATTACCAGTGACAATGTCAGAACGACCTGTCAGTGAATGGATAATACATGGGATAATTAATATTCCAATATCAACCTTCAGGTTTCAATACTGCCAAAAATATATACAGGCTGGCATGTACGAAAAGCTGGGAAAGGGGTACATTAAAACAACATGGAACTTGCCCTATTCACATGCATGTGTCAGTAATAAAGGACAGAAAGTGTTTCTTAGTGGCAATAATTGTGCAATGTCACTAAGCGGTACACTTCTGTGTAACGGAATTAGTTTGCATGGAGCCTGTGAAGGGAACTCAAATAACCTTTCATGTCACCAGCAAGGCGCACCTGCAACAGAGATTGAACCATTCTTTCAAAGACTCTATAATGGGAGTTACATTCTAATTGTAGACCGCAGATGCTGTAGTCTTATGCCCGGGACTCCTTATCTCGTAACTACGACTGCGAAGGTCAAGTGCTGTGGACACTCATTGTTCCCCAGCTCCTTTCCAGACAGGGAGGCAAGGGCATGGCCCAACTTGAAAATTACTTCTATTCGAATAGATACTTTAAGCAGAATGAAAACAGTGCTTCTTCAGACGCCGACCAGGCTCACGTCATCAAAAGAAACGTATGATCTCCTAGTCGCAAGGACGACTGCAGAGATACATTCATTGTTATCAACTAATTCCCCCATACATTTCGCAGAAATCCTGTATGAAATCTTAAATATTTCTGATACCAGTGGAGTCTCAAAGGTATTTAAGACAGTATTTTCGATGGCATTAACACCATTCAAAGCCATACTGGGTATTTTTCCAGATTTCGTCCATTCGATTTTTGGCGGACTTCCCCTCATTTTGGGACTAATTGCAGGAATCCTATTCCTAGTCCTTATATTTCGTTATGGCAAACCATGTCACAGACAAAACACCTGCGACAAGGGAAGAAACAATCCTAGCCATTGGATACCGGGACCGGATATCAAAAATCCTGGGACTATCCCGGCTTAGAGACCTGAACATGACTTGGTTTCTATCCTTTCGACCAATGTGGCAACGATGTGTTTTACCTGTATTAAGGTGCCTGCTATGCGGAGAAGAATGCGTGTTAGACACCTGTCTAACGCTACAATCGGATGCGCCAATGGATGCAGAAACATTGTTGAGTCCAACAAAGGCTCATGCTTTGTGCTGCCCTCAACGGCTACCAATCCTGATGACGGCATTCGTGGAAGCTTCACCACTACGATTAAGGGGTAGTGAGGTTCAAGATGAAAGCAGCATCGATCAGGTACGACCTTCTGTCAGCAATCCAAATCAGAATGTCAATGGAGACAATCATGCGCACGAATGCATGGTTACACCTATTTCCGAGTTAGTGGAACTCTCCCAGGAAGCTGTTGACAACTTTTTCGAGAGTCTAAATGATATGATGTTCTCACCGGAGCAGAAATAGAGACTTTTGTGCAAGCTCGTACACGGCGTTCCCTGAATTTGGCCTTCAACTTTAATAATACAGTCGCATGAACAATTTCCCCTCCAGTTCACGGACAGCATATTTTTCAGCAGCCCCAAAATATTTTTGCATATTTTTCGGGACACTTATTTTCTGCTTAAAGTAAGAACTATTCTTAGACAAACTAACATTTCTAATTTTAGATAGTTTATAGACATTAGCTGCCCGCTGGTATGTTCATAAATATTTTATTCTGTGATGAAATGGTCTCGAACTTTTTTTCTGTATTAAGAGCCATTTCATGTGTAAATTTTCATATACAAAAATAGCAATAATGTATACAAATGCGTGATTACTTTAGCATTTTCCTACAGCTTGAGTGCATACTATACATATGACTGCATTTTTTCCGTGTATTTGATAATTTCAAAATGCATTTATGTATTTTGGGGTGGTAAGTTATACACATTACTCTATAGTATGTTTTACTATGCATAGATTAGTAAATATGTCCATAGTTAGCGTGGAGTGGGTGTAATGTATTCCTATAGATTCTGTATCGATCCCCCTATTCCTGACCCTATTCTGGTTAGCAAACTAACAAGTTAACTAGCAGCCATCCCATGAGGCAGAAAACCCCCATGATGCAGGAACCGTTATCTGATAAAGCCACACTACGGCACAGGAACGTGTTATCTGATTAGGTCATAACGCTTGCCATCTAATTAGACAAGCGATATTCCTCCAGCCCCTGATAAGGCATACGGACTTCTCATAACAAATCAAACCTATGACAACCTGGGAAAAACCCTGCGGCCATTGTTTTGATTTCACCGAGAACTTCAGCAAAAGAATGTGCTAACGACCTGGTCGTATGACATCCTTATTGACGTATCTATGTCCATCCTTACGTCAATCTCGGCACCTTAAAGGTATAAATATTACCGATATTGCCCTATGCAAACACACGCGGAGGTGACGAGAACGGAGCAGCCAGACTTGCCGAAGCCCAGAGCAGAGCAGACCCCGCTGGCGCAGCCCCGCCTTCCTGACGCGCTGAGAACGAGCAGCTGCCTATTTCTCCTGCCGAGAAATCCAGCTCCGGCGCTTCCGGGTAGCCCTCGCAGGCAGCCTGGAATATCGAGACCAGAGACGAGAGATACCATCCCTCATCCATCCTAGATTCCAGGTACAGAACTGAATAACCCCTCACAGAGAATTCTTTAGTCAGTCACTTGGCAAAACAAACTTAACGTAAACTGTAACTTTCTATTCCCGCCCACGTATTAGGCTTAGGTCAGATACACGGGGTAGGCGTAGCTAGAAACACCAGTTGAGTACGATTAACCAAATGTATATGTGTATGTAATATATTTTATTCATTTTAAACCTTCATATGGCTTAGAAACCATATCAATGTTTTTACAGTATTATTTTATACTTCTGCTTTTAATGTATGCACTTTACTACTGAAGTAGTGTGGCTCACTGGTTAGAGGCGGCAGACCCGAGAGCAGAGGACGGCCCGGGACCAGGGTTCGATTCCCGGCGCGGCAGGTTTCTGGACCAGGGTCAGCGGACTCGATAATTCTCTCGCCTCGGTGCCCACTCTGATCAGCGATCACACTCGGCAACTCTGGGCATTAGCTTGCCTCATCTTCACTAACGGCCCCACCAGACCGCCGGGGATGCCTGGTCTCACCCTGGAGATACCCATTAAGGGACCATCTCTCAGGGAAGCCAGGAAGGGTTTCGCAGCGGTCGAAGCGCCTTGGGACCCTACGGGTAAGTAGTGCGCTATATAAATGCCTATACATTTACATTTACATTACTTAACCATAAGTATTGCAATAATATCGATCCATTTCTCTTGTATGAGAAAAGAGACTGATCAATAAATAACATCTTTTATTGAACACGCCCGTCTCTTCCTTTTCTCTACAAACTGATGAGACTAAGAATGCACGTACTGACTGAGTAAAATAAATTGCCTTTTGTTCACACGACTCTCGAGATACACTCTTGATTAGGGGAGAGCAAAGTTGTCATGTTCTATGGTTGTCAGAAACTAAATCCCTTCTTGTCTATCCAGGGAGGTTCAACTCCTCCTTGCCTATTCGAGAAAGTTTCTAGTGAACTCTGAGCTAGCTGGCAAACCCAAAACTTTAAGTCTAATATCGACAGTAGTAGACCTAGTTAACGTCTGGTCTAGGCCTATACTATTGAAGGTATTATTCCAATGCGCAGAGCCTATTGGGATAATAGGAACTACACTACAGTGTCTGAACTTTGTCAGTTGTCTGATGCCCTGGTTTGCTAAACACATACTCAAAGAATTCTAATGCTGCTTTCACGTACTCATGTTTAGCTCTCTGAAGCATCAGGCCACTGTACTTTAGTCTTTCATATACTACTCATAGTTTGCTATCAAGCTTGTCATGATGCCCCCTTTTTGTCTTTGACATAAATATATAAATATTTACTTTGTTATTCATGTCGTGATTGCTTCGTTAGATGACACAAGTACCTATTTTACTACTTCCTACGGAGCTATCACCACTGCTAGTGTATTGAGTCATGTGTACCTTCTGGGCCCCCTGCAAGGACAAATTAGGTAATGCTTTGAGTCTGGGTGTATCGAGGAAGCTATACGTTTAGATCTAGCTTCCAGAAACTAATTGGCAATGCTAGGTTTGCTACGGGAAGGGCAGAATGCTGCCCTATTTTAATGCCACTGTTAGGTACACACATATCCATGCAAATGCACACTGCATTTGGTTTTTTATCTTTTCTGGCAAACACAACAGGTGAAACCCAGGCTGCAGGGGATCACAATCTCTTAATGATGTTGGTTTCCTCAGGCTTCTTCAAAATGTCCTCAACATTCACCTGTATCTGCAAAGGGATATGGTGCTGAAGGGTGCTATGTTGCACAGCGCTGTTGCCATGGTGTCTTAACTAGCTTCCTGGACCACTCTATTTTGAAACAGACATTTCTATTACTTTTGGGCTTCCACTGATTTGTTGGTAGTAGTAGGTAAAGTCAACCAACTGGAGTGCCGCTGCCACTTTGGTATTAAGTAGTGTCTCTGACACTGTGCCAAAGACCTTGCAATACCTGTGGTACCAAGATGGTGGATACCCTAAGTGAAAGTGTCTCTGGGTCAGCTGTGCCACCCCAAAGGCGAGACTCTTTACACTCCTCTGTTTCAGCCAGGACTGGAAATACATCTGAACGTACTCTCTGTGCCATCACATTAACAGAAGCCCAACAAACAATACAAGTGCCCCATAGCTGCCCCTCTATCTGTTCTGGGCCCTGCAGGCATAGGATAGCCCATGTTGTGCTGTACAGTGGATGACTACGACCCTCTCATAATTTGAGTTAACGTCACGGTACTAAGGCCCAGTTGGATTCTCCATGACTTGTCTCACGGCCTTTGCTGAGACCGCAGTCCAAATGATGTTCCTCTGTTCGAAGGGGCATGGCACACTGTTGCACTTACCACATTTTACCATGGAGAAGCCTGTTTGTGGGGCCTTGGTTTGTATGATGGAGCTCGCCACACACCCCACAGTATCTGCAGTCTGCATCAGTAATGCCATGCTTTTATTGCGTCAACCTTCTGTCTTAAAGAATACGTCTATTTTGTGCCCTACCAACCCCTAAGGACATGCACAGCAAAGGAGGCGCCCTGTCCCCTGCTCTGCAACGGTCCTCTTCAAGGACCCACATGCATTCACAAGTTCACGCTCTGAGCCCGCTTGCATGATCTGCACCGACATTGCTGGCTCCCTTACTATGTGCTGCCTAAATCTCCATTAGAAGCAGCCGGCATGATAAGATAACGGATCTATTCACCCATGTCCCCCAACACTGCAAGTTTTTGATAGAAGGCACATGATGGCATACGTAGATCTCCAGTGCTTAATTTCTGCCAGTGTTTGCTGGTGCTCGGCACCAGCAATTAATTCTTAACGCTGGCACTTATTTATGGCAGTCCACCACATGGGGGTGCTGGCTGTCTATTTTTGATCCGATCACATCAGATCAGGTATTAAAAATGCATTAAAAAAACATAACTGTCAGATTTGTATGAGTGGGATGTTTAGTAAGAAGCATTTTTACTGGCTTTTTGTCAGTGATGGGAACTCCAGTTGGTAGTGCAAGTTGCGGAGGCCTTCTGGGCAATACCTCAGGCAATACAAATCTAACACTATCTATATGGCTTCGGTCTGATGGACCTCACGTGTGTTCAGAAGTACAGTTTCTTCTTCTTCCGGGTCACAGCAGAGGGTTTGGTCCTGAGAAGACGCAGTGACACAGTCTCTTATACGAGGAAAACACACTGATCTTGTTTTCGGAAAGTGGGAACTGTCATCACCAAAGTGCTGGATCTGGGTCAGTGGTGTTGAGGTAATACGAGAAGGAAGGTGCCACACAAGCGTTTGCGCCTGCTTCTGTAATACGACAGTGCTACAGCTGCACACAAGGCGGGTGAACATGCCCGTTGCACCCGGGGGTACGGTTTGTAATACGGCTCTGGAAGCGCCTGGATCCAGAATCTAATGACACACTGAATTTGGTGCATGGGTCAGAGCCTACACAACTTAGGCGCACTGTACTGCACCGACATCTCTATGCGCGCAGTCGCACAAGGAGTGTCGGGTATGAAAGGCAGTGGCGGGACTGCGCAATTCAGTGCTGGGCAAAAGATGCCAAACGTGGGCATCTTCTTCCTTGCCAAATGAACTCCATGATATCCAGAAAAGGGTCATGGGCAGCCGTATAATCTGCACTTTCCAAGACGGCAGCTTTTCCATAGAATGCGGTCTGAGGGCTCCAATACAAGTTGAAGTAGCGTTGTTGTCTGTAGTTTCAGTTCCTAGTTGAACCATACCTAAAGATGTGTGTATTGAACACAGATTTCACCTAATTTTTACCTACATTCTTCACCCCGGCTACTATATGTGCTCTTTATTTTTGCTTCTGATAGGAGTTCTACTGCATCTAGATTCTGAAGAAAGAATATATCTCAGTTAAACAACTATGGTTAGAAAAGAGTGATTTGGACGAGGGAGGAAGTCACGGAGTGGGAACAGGACAGTGGTTCTGGATCCAGGGGCTTCCAGGCCTCATCAGGGTGAAGGTGTCCTTGACCTCCCCATGCACGGCATGTATCGCTGGGCTAGACACCCCAGGAGGAGGGGTTGACATAGAGTTGGTTGCTGACGAGCCCAGGAACTGATGGCATGCCACTTTCTACCCAAGCACCAGTCTCACTGCTACATGCGGCATTCCCAATCGTATTTCTTTATATCCGCAAGGTTTAATAGTTTGGATCAGCGTTCCATCGCTTAGCCAGAATGGTATCTTCTGACGTTCCATCAATCACTGTATCTATACTATGCTGATAATTCATCTGTTCATCCATTTCCCTTAGTTCCAGCCTCAATCATCTCCCACATACGTTTGACATCCATCGTATGTCCACGGCTCTGTCCCCACACACATCTTCCCTGTTTGCCAGTCCAGGAAATAAGGTGAGCAATGATACTCCTATTGCGGGGTCCTGGGGCCTCCGGTGGATCATCCCTCTACCAAACCTTGCCATGTGCGCGGGTTGTCTCCAGTACGTGTACCACAGAAGAATCCCTTCCCTAGCTGGGACTTTAAATGACACACCAGACTAAACATACACATTCAAGGCTCCCTTTGTGCCACTATAATCTCCTGGCCTGCATGTAAAAATCTCTGAGGAAGCCAAAAGCCACACGGAAAGCTGTGTAAAAGCCCAAAATAAAATAAGAACAATAATTGATGCTCTTTGTCGATGCATCCTCATTCCAGATTACATATGAGAAAGTTTGCAAAAGCAGGAGCATATTGTCCCCCCATAGCTGTTCCACATTTCTGGTTTCTTGTAAAAAGCCAACACACACAATTACAACCGAGCTATAACACAAGATGCACAGTTCTGGGAAACAAACCACACTGTACAGAAATGAAACACTTTCACATCACATGTTCACACAATGATGTTCCATTCTCTCGTGTTGTAGCCAGACATCAACAGGCATGTGCTGCGTGCACATGAGAGATCACAAAGAGAAACATGTTTTCTCTGTGCCCCAGCTAGGATTCTTCTTAGATGTTTATAAGGAGGGATTCATTTGACCATGCACATGCAGCATCAATCAATCAATCAAGCATTTGTAGAGCGCGCTACTCACCCGTGAGGGTCTCAAGGTGCTAAGGGGGTGGGGGAGGCCGCATAGTGCTTGCTTC
The DNA here is from genome assembly GCF_964261635.1 of Lissotriton helveticus. Taxonomy (NCBI): domain Eukaryota; kingdom Metazoa; phylum Chordata; class Amphibia; order Caudata; family Salamandridae; genus Lissotriton; species Lissotriton helveticus. The sequence continues at coordinate 31,413,296 of NC_136067.1, read as the reverse complement.
ACAGGCCTCATGCACAAACACAAGTGAAGTCTCTCATTTGCATTAAAATATACTACGAACCAATCAATCGCTAAATGAAGAGTCTCTCCACGTAGTGGAACTGAGCCCTGGTCCCTGGGGCCATTACTCACCCTGCCAGTTTTGGAGCTGCAGGTCCTGCCACTGTCTGGGCCGTGCACTCCTGTGGGACTCTGGGAGGTCCTTGTCATGCAACAGTATCTGGGCACAGTTCAGGTGCTGCTGCTCGCAGGCCACGTGTAGCGCCGTGTTCCCATTCCGGTCCTGAAGATCCAGGTTCACGCCCTTCAGCACCAGCTCTCGTACCACCTCAGACTGGTCCAGGAACACAGCGAGATGTAGAGGGGTCTGAGGAAGGAACCAAAGAGAGGGTCTTCACTGCTCGGAGGAATTCAAGGGAGGTCATTGCCACTCAGGAGGACACAAGAGGTCCTTCCTACGCTCAGGTGAGGAAGAACCTATTATAACCTATTTTAACCTATTATAACCTATTATAACCTATTATAACCTATTTTAACCTATTTTAACCTATTTTAACCTATTGTAACCTATTGTAACCTATTATAACCTATTATAACCTATTTTAACCTATTGTGAGTGCACAAAAGGCACAGTGGTGACCAGGTGAACTCACTATGGGCTATCACCAGACATGGAACACAGCAGGGGTCAAGAGGACAGTATGCTGCTAGCGTGAACACTAGAGGTAACCAGCACTCAGAAGCACACCCAGGGAACTAGCAAAAGGATGAAAGCAGGAGAAAGAAAAGGGGGATAAGCCATGAGAGCCTCACCGAAACTATGTAACCAGAGAAATGGGCCTAACGGAGATCTCGGGAGAACATGAACCGACGAATTTAGGGTTTAATTAGGAGCCTCGTGCCAGCAAAGATAGTGTCTGAAAGCTTCTACAAAAGCCGTAACAGGCTACAGCGCCATGTGTAGAGCCAGCAAGAATCATGGACGTCAGGGTGAAGCCTGGACTAAAAATATAGTAAGGGTGCGAGGCCCGTCGAACAAACTGCTGTGCAGCTGGAGGTGAGTGGGCAGGAACCACTGGCCCCAGGGCTGGACCTGATATCAGCTGACGCTCAGGAGAGGGGTCCTGGGCTGAGAGTCCATCCAAGGGTCCGGGCTGGGGGTCGCTTTGAGGGACCTGGATTGTGAATCAGCCTACCAGAGTAGCTAGGTACTGTGCCAATCAATCGAAAACAGTCAACACGATTGCCTCTTGTTGCCCTCACACATCCCTAGGGGCATCATGCTTCATCTTGGGCGGTGCTCCTCGTCGGGCCGGCGGTGCAATGACCTACGGGTCCCCTGAAGGGTCACTTTAGCGGAGATCTTTTTATTTCGCCATTTGATGAGTGTGAGAGTGTCTCCTAGTGGGGTCGTGAGAAGTGAGTGTGAGGCTAAATACTTAAAACTGGCTAGGGGTTATCCCAAAAGTTTTAATATGCTGATTCCCCTGTCAGAGTAAAAAAAACAACATAGGTTAGTGTTACTTGTGGGGTAATAATGAACCCTGGTAGCTAAAAAAAGGAAATGTCGACATGTTTCGTGCCTCAAATTGGTCAGACTGATCCTTGGCGCTTCATCAGGACTGAAGTGAATATAAGTTATTGGTGAGTCAACCCCAATCGTAGATTTTGTTCGAGCAGCTATCCTTTCTTTTTATAGGGTGGCACCTGCTCATGAGAATTATCACCGTTGGTACGACCTAGATAGCTTATTCTTCTAAAGAACAGGCTACATAGGTTATGGCGCGGTGACCCGCACTGCTACGGGGGTTTAGCCAGGTGCGCTTCTCGCTGCACCTACCTTCGACCATGCGTGCCTGAATTGCACCATTTAGGCACGCATGGTCGTGGGTAACCCTGGGCATAGTTTGCGTAGTAGCGCTAAGCGTAGCTACGCGAAGTGCACTTCGCACTACACAAGCTACGGGAACTTCGTAGTGCACTGTGCAAAATGCTGTTCGCACTGATTGCACAGTGCCGGATGCTAGTTCGCACTGTACAGTCAGTTGAAACCACATCTTGCACAGTGCAAGCGGTCGTTTTCTGCCGCTCAAGTAGCTTTCTACTCGAGCTGCAGCTTTCTCAACGTGGACTGATAGTTTCTCATCGCGAGCGGTCGCGAGCATACGCGACCACTCGCAATGAAAAACCGGACCTCCCCGCGTTGAGAATCTCGCTGGGAGGTTTATTTTCCACAGTCGCGATCAGCAACTTGATGTTGCTGATCGTGAACGAGGAAAAAGTCTTGCCAGGATGTCATTTTGCTTGCTCGCGGTCGCCAACTTGACGTTGAGGACCGCAAACAAGCAAAAAATTACCGCTACGCGTGTTTGCACTGTGCTACATGCAATTTGCGTAGTGCGAAGTAGTGCAAACTACGCAAGCGTAGCATAGTGCTTCGCCCAGGGCTAGTCAAGGGTATGTACAGCTAGTAACCCCCTTATTTGGATTGACACCTTTGTTTTATACAAACTATGCATGCTTTCAAAAGCATTGAAGAAAGCCTTCACCACCAGTGATCCCACCCCCTCTCACTCCACCGCACTCACCTGGAACAGGTCATTCTGCACGTCCATCATCTCAGTGGGGACCAGAGAAATGATGTCCAGAGCGACGTCCTGGACTTCGTGGATGATGGCGAGATGCAGGAGCCTGGAAGAAAGGACAGAAGCGGACACATCATCAGCATCACCCAACCGGTGCAGTGTGAGAGAGAGTGCTGAGTGCACAGGTCTAAAACTAGCTAGAGATCTCTGGAGGGGAAACCAGACAGTGTCAGTGGGAAAAACATCCTATTCAGGGTTGTTCTTTTACAGTGGAAGGGACAAGTACCACAGATGTACTATATCTCTGTCCATGTCTGAGAAAAACATACATTTGTGACAGCTGAAACACATGAGCTAATCCCAGATACTGTTAATTGTTCTAGCAGTCATGCATTTTATTTATTTTATTTATTTATAATGTTCCACTCCATCATTTTTGTTCACCGTGCCACTCCAGAGAGGAAACAGCCATATGCAAATCAGGCTTGGAGCGGGGTGAGTGAGCGTGTGGGCAAGGCGAAAAGACTATGGGCCAGATGTAGGTGACCCATTACCGGTCGGTAAACCCAAAATTTGGTAAATGTCTGGCTTACCGACCGGTATTGGGCCATTTCCTATTCAGGGGATGATTCGGTAAATACCGAATCATTATTTACCGATTCGGTATTTACCAAACCGGTAAATGGCATGTAGGAAGCACATTTGAGAGTGCTGTTGTGCTTTAAGGGTTCGTTATTTACCACCAACTATTAGTTGGTGGTAAATAACGAATACCTTTGAAAATGCAAATCTGTGCATTTACACATGTGCCATGTGACAGACATACATGCCCTTAGGGCATGTATGTGTGCCACATGTGCACACAAGCACTATTCAGGGGTGCAACAGGGTGTCAATGTGACACCCTTGAATGTTTCCCTATTTTACCGATTCAGTATTTACCGATTCGGTAATTCCCATTCATTCCTATGGGCCTCCATAGGCCCGTAGGAATGAATGGGAATTACTGAATCGGTAAATACGGATTTGGTAAATACCGAATCGTACCGTTTGTTTTTATTTGCTATATTCTGATGTTTTTTGTGCAACTCAGAACAGACTTCTTCTTGCAGCAGGGTCCTTCATTGGTCCAGCGTCGGACCGGACTGCCTGGCGCTCCCTGTGCCCTGTGCGCAGACCCCTTGCTGAGACATGCACTGCGCCCCCTGTGGATGCTCCTGGTAACAGCCTCTGTACGAACAAGTTTGCGCTATATAAAACTTTATACATAAATAAAATAAATATGAGAGAAGCAGTTACTGCTGAAAGCATCGGTTGTACTAGAAGCAAAAGGCACATGTCTGTGTAGATCTAGGAATCACTGAGTGGCTTTTTAGAAACTTGTATTAGTGAGTCAATACTTTCAATGTTCTGATTTGTTACCTTTGCCTCAAATTGTAAAGCGCTCCGATATCCTACGGGATCAAGTTTGCGCTATATAAAACTTTATAAATAAATAAATAAGTACTTAGGGGTGTTTTACCCTATAAGATCCGCAAAACTGAACGAGCAGTTTAACTCTGCATTGAAGGGGAGGAGGCGGGGGGTTAGTGATAACGCTTACAAGGCACTCCACAACGCCGGACCAGCGTACCTCAACGGACGACTGTCCTACACCCCGAACCACCAGCTTCGCTCTGCCGACCTCGCCTCCGTCCTACGCTTTCACCACGTGACCATCGGAGGCAGATCATTCTCCCACCTCGCCGCAAAGACATGGAACACCCTCCCCGTCCACCTGTGCCGGACCCAGGACCTGCTGACCGTCAGGAGACTCCTCAAGACCTGGCTGTTCAAGCAGTAGCGGCACTCCCCCCTCCCTTCAGCGCCTTGAGACCCTCACGGGTGAGTAGGAGGGGACGGACCGCCCTCTAGAGGTGAGGTGTGCCAGAGGTCCCACACCGCCCCTGCACCTTAGGCCTTAACAAAAGGAGGTCTTTGGAAACATGTGTGGATGTGGAGTGTGTGACAGCACGGGGTTAAATACAGCAGAAAAAACAGAACAGCAATAAAATGAAAATGGAGACAATTGGTGGTCAAGCTTGCACTACTGATGTCTGTAGTTTGAAGGGGAGGAAGCGAGAGGGGCTCGCACTGCTGATAGTGTCGAGCGGTACCTTGCATGTGTTGGTGAATGAAGCTTGCACTGCTGATAGTGTGGTGCGATACCTGCTATGTGTTTGTGAAAGAAGCTTGCGCTGCGGATAGTGTCAAGCGGTACCTGCTATGTGTTTGTGAAAGAAGCTTGCGCTGCGGATAGTGTCGAGCGGTACATGCTATGTGTTTGTGAAAGAAGCTTGCGCTGCGGATAGTGTCGAGCGGTACCTTGCATGTGTTTGTAAAAGAAGCTTGCACTGCTGACTGTGTCGAGCGGTACCTGCTATGTGTTTGTGAAAGAAGCTTGCACTGCTGACTGTGTCGAGCGGTACCTGCTATGTGTTTGTGAAAGAAGCTTGCACTGCTGACAGTGTCGAGCGGTACCTGCTATGTGTTTGTGAAAGAAGCTTGCGCTGCGGATAGTGTCGAGCGGTACCTTGCATGTGTTTGTGAAAGAAGCTTGCACTGCTGACAGTGTCGAGCGGTACCTTGCATGTGTTTGTAAAAGAAGCTTGCACTGCTGATAGTGTCGAGCGGTACCTGCTATGTGTTTGTGAAAGAAGCTTGCACTGCTGACAGTGTCGAACGGTACCTGCTATGTGTTTGTGAAAGAAGCTTGCACTGCTGACTGTGTCGAGCGGTACCTGCTATGTGTTTGTGAAAGAAGCTTGCACTGCTGACTGTGTCGAGCGGTACCTGCTATGTGTTTGTGAAAGAAGCTTGCACTGCTGACAGTGTCGAGCGGTACCTGCTATGTGTTTGTGAAAGAAGCTTGCACTGCTGACTGTGTCGAGCGGTACCTGCTATGTGTTTGTGAAAGAAGCTTGCGCTGCGGATAGTGTCGAGCGGTACCTGCTATGTGTTTGTGAAAGAAGCTTGCGCTGCGGATAGTGTCGAGCGGTACCTGCTATGTGTTTGTGAAAGAAGCTTGCACTGCTGCTGCCTGAGCTGCAACTGTTCTATGTAAAGGGCAATCGTGCCCTAAGCTACCTTTTGCACACCACACCACCACCCATCATACGAGCTCAGATGCACGTAAGAGGATACACACTCCATGCACAGTCTTATACTGGCCTCTCTACTGAGATTACAAACAGCATTAAAGTATTAAAAGTATAGCCACTCTGCTGCAAGGTTCTGATGCTACTGAACTGAAAGTAGAACAGTCCCGCTGTGACGCTCTCGGACAGTCCCATTCGCGATACACCATCTTTGCTGTTAAGCTTCTTTACCATCATATTAAAAGCATGGTACCTATAGAAGTTGTGATGGTGTCACATTACAGGTAGAGCATCAGATATAAAAAGTGCCTGGACTGTCCTATTCCAGGGGCACTGCTGTGGAGGGTTGGTAACACCCTGCTAAAGGACAGCAGTCCTGCTGAGATGTTCTGAAACTGTCCTAATATATTATGGGATTTTGCTCAGCAGAGCTTGTAATGTCCTACTGAAGGTATAGGAGTGCTGCTGTAAAGTGCAGGTACTGCCCAGTAAATGAACACCTGCCCTCCTGAGAACAGCTCCAATGCTTCATGCTAAGAAGAATCCAAACTGTCCCAATTACTCTATAACTCTGCTACAAAGAAGTGTAACTAGTGTCATATTAAACCTCTTGCAGATTCTCTGAGTGATGCTAATTCTGTTTCATTCAGTCATTCAGAGATTCAAAGCCCTGCTGGGAAGTGCCTGTGCACTTTCATTACAGCACCAACAGCCGTGCTCACACGTTTCGGTACTTTCCAATGCAAGCAGGGCCTTCATCAGGGCATTTCATCCCTTTCAACGGAAACAGGCCCCACCTTCCTAGGATCTGGCCCATCCATCCCCAGCAGCTGGAGACTGAGTGAGCTTGGAGCTCGTACAATACAATAAAATGTATAAAGCGCACAGATGCATCCAAAGAGGCGTTTCGGCGCTAGCGGCTTAAAAGTGGGATAGGGTAAGAGAGCAAGAACTGTAATGAATCCATGTATTGATTATGTCGGTCACTGCAAAGGTCATTATGATTGGTATAGTGAAATAACTGTATCGGTGTCAATGGTCTGTCACTATTGCAAAGTTCAAATAAAAATATTTTTTAAAAAAAGAAATAAATGAATAAAAGTGTCACACGAACGGAAGGAGGACGCTTCTCTCACTCCTCACCAGCACCAGTTGAGGCGGGAAACACAATCGAACAAACCTTGACACAACACATCTTCATCCTAGGGCCACCAAATCTTATGATCCTAAACAAATCCATCTCAGCTTGTTGTGTCGATAATTGTCGAGGAATCGTCCGGCACACCCAAAGCATTTATTGCGTCTATTGGTTCGAATCAAACTGGTGCATTTTAACAAAAATATCAAATCGATCCAACCAAGGACACGCCTACATCAACCACCGACTGAACTTCCACCAACCATCGAGAAGACTCCGCTCCGCCTTCCTTTCACTCACTCACACTCCCCGCATCGACCGAAGCAGAAGTGGAGGACGCCCCTTCTCCTGCAAAGACCTGGAACAGCATTAGTACATTTGTAAAGGGGTCCCCGTAAAAGAGGAAAGTGTATTGTGGACGAACATACACTGAAATTTTTTTTTATTATAAAACTAAAACACAAATTCATAGACTGATTTGCAATTGGTAATTTGATTTATTTCCATTGCTCTGTGATTACCGATTGGCAATATTTGATCACATCGATTCATAAATAGTAGAGCCCCAAGGGGGAGAAAAGGGAGGGAAATGGTGCTCAGGGAAGTGTTAGAATGAGAAAGAGTGACACAGTATCAAAAAGGTGTAATACCAAATTCAAACATAGATCAAAAACAATTATAAAACAAGAGCCATCATAAAAGGCAAAATTCGAAGAATGTTCATGGGAGAAAATTCAACGGTCACAACTAATTATTAGATCAATCATGGGTGTGCCGGATTTTCAACAGAAGGGAAACAAGTCGACGTTTCGACCCCTATTAGTAGGCCAATTAAAGTCCTTTCACGGGGTCTTCATCAGGACGTCACAAAGGGAGAAGGGAAGGGTGGGGCAATTCTGTATAAACAAATTTATAAGGAAAAATATACTTTAGTGTATATCAAACCAATGACAAGAAAAAAACCAATTATTTCTCAGAAAATAATTCATTCTCAAAAATTTACCATGGAGTACGGCCCAGCCGGGCTCTGTACATGGAGAGACACGCCACGCTGGCTGTCGCGGTCAAATCTGATCAAGGTAGAAACCTCAAACAAAGAGGAGAATGAGTAATCAATAAGGTTCTGATGAGTCAGAGGATAAAAACTGGTTGTAACTCCACTTACATACTACAATAGTAGAGACTATAATTTATCCAAAAAACTTTAAGGATTTACCAGACACAATTGTCAACACAAATCACATCATGATTAATCATGGCGGCGTATGAAAATGACATCAGATTATATAGGTTTGCAAAAAGTACCTTTAGATCAATAGTACTCGAAACGTCTGGGGTCCAAAGGGTTTAAACAGTAAAGCAGATACAAATTCTGATTGCGAAATTAACCTCCTATGGTAAACAGAGTGGAGAGAGATTGTTTACCAATCAGTGTAAGGCAAAACGGTTCTCCCGTTAGAATTTGTCAACTGCATGCTGCCAATTACTTACATCAAATGAGGCAAAACACGCAGTCTACTTTGATCGTTTTGGCAGCCTAAATGGCAGATGTCGGCCGGATGAGAAGTTCGTAATCCACCTCAGGGCGGGGATTAATTCTAGCGCCTGTCCGACTGTTAATTCTTATACTAGAAAGAGGGAGGGAGAGAGTCAGTTGTTTGGCCGGGGTACGGACTTACTGTAAATAAACCGCGCCTAGGGTTACTCACGGGAGAAGGCAAGCGGGCAGCCAGCGTCTGCACAAATCCTCACGCGAACTCCGCCGTGTCAACAACGCGGAGTTTAGGGGCGGGGCCAGCTAATGTGCAGGAATGATGGAGAGGGAAAAGTGACTCGCGGTTGGATGACAGACTATGCACGGGCACATGGTGTAAATTGTAAATTACTCTCGTGGGTTTCAGCTCAGAGGTGGTGTCAAGATGACTATTTGTGGAAATTAAATTACAAAAAACAACTTTGGTGCAACTCTCACGAAGGAGGTTGAACCTCCTGTGTGAGAGTTGCACCAATGTTGTTTTTTGTAATTTAATTTCCACAAATAGTCATCTTGACACCACCTTTGAGCTGAAACCCACGAGAGTAATTTACAATTTACACCATGTGCCCGTGCATAGTCTGTCATCCAACCGCGAGTCACTTTTCCCTCTCCATCATTCCTGCACATTAGCTGGCCCCGCCCCTAAACTCCGCGTTGTTGACACGGCGGAGTTCGCGTGAGGATTTGTGCAGACGCTGGCTGCCCGCTTGCCTTCTCCCGTGAGTAACCCTAGGCGCGGTTTATTTACAGTAAGTCCGTACCCCGGCCAAACAACTGACTCTCTCCCTCCCTCTTTCTAGTATAAGAATTAACAGTCGGACAGGCGCTAGAATTAATCCCCGCCCTGAGGTGGATTACGAACTTCTCATCCGGCCGACATCTGCCATTTAGGCTGCCAAAACGATCGAAGTAGACTGCGTGTTTTGCCTCATTTGATGTAAGTAATTGGCAGCATGCAGTTGACAAATTCTAACGGGAGAACCGTTTTGCCTTACACTGATTGGTAAACAATCTCTCTCCACTCTGTTTACCATAGGAGGTTAATTTCGCAATCAGAATTTGTATCTGCTTTACTGTTTAAACCCTTTGGACCCCAGACGTTTCGAGTACTATTGATCTAAAGGTACTTTTTGCAAACCTATATAATCTGATGTCATTTTCATACGCCGCCATGATTAATCATGATGTGATTTGTGTTGACAATTGTGTCTGGTAAATCCTTAAAGTTTTTTGGATAAATTATAGTCTCTACTATTGTAGTATGTAAGTGGAGTTACAACCAGTTTTTATCCTCTGACTCATCAGAACCTTATTGATTACTCATTCTCCTCTTTGTTTGAGGTTTCTACCTTGATCAGATTTGACCGCGACAGCCAGCGTGGCGTGTCTCTCCATGTACAGAGCCCGGCTGGGCCGTACTCCATGGTAAATTTTTGAGAATGAATTATTTTCTGAGAAATAATTGGTTTTTTTCTTGTCATTGGTTTGATATACACTAAAGTATATTTTTCCTTATAAATTTGTTTATACAGAATTGCCCCACCCTTCCCTTCTCCCTTTGTGACGTCCTGATGAAGACCCCGTGAAAGGACTTTAATTGGCCTACTAATAGGGGTCGAAACGTCGACTTGTTTCCCTTCTGTTGAAAATCCGGCACACCCATGATTGATCTAATAATTAGTTGTGACCGTTGAATTTTCTCCCATGAACATTCTTCGAATTTTGCCTTTTATGATGGCTCTTGTTTTATAATTGTTTTTGATCTATGTTTGAATTTGGTATTACACCTTTTTGATACTGTGTCACTCTTTCTCATTCTAACACTTCCCTGAGCACCATTTCCCTCCCTTTTCTCCCCCTTGGGGCTCTACTATTTATGAATCGATGTGATCAAATATTGCCAATCGGTAATCACAGAGCAATGGAAATAAATCAAATTACCAATTGCAAATCAGTCTATGAATTTGTGTTTTAGTTTTATAATAAAAAATTTTTTTTTCAGTGTATGTTCGTCCACAATACACTTTCCTCTTTTACGGGGACCCCTTTACAAATGTACCACTCAGCACCCAGGTCCCCGTGACTACATGGGTATAACCCCCCTTTTTTGTAACGCCTGGAACAGCATTAGGCCTGGTCGGTAAATTCCGGTCAGCTCACGGAATTTGGGTAATTTCGCTTTCCGCGGAGAACGCAAAATTGCCCAAAATTCTGCGTTCCGCGACTTTGCGAAATTTTTTGCTTGTTTGCATTATCAAAATGCATGTTTGCGAGATATTTCCCCCCGAGCACGCAAACAGCAATTGCGAACAGTAAAAAGGCATCGCGAACAAACAATTCCGCGTGTTCGCGGAGATTTTTTACTGTTTCGCGGAGATTTGCGTAACGCGATTACGCAAATTCTGCCCACACCTAAACAGCATCCCAACGCACCTCTGGACCATCACCTCACTTACGGAATTACGAAGGGCCCTCCAGACCTGGCTGTTCGAATAAGACTTCCGGGACCTGAAAGCGACTGGATACCATACCGGGTGATTAGCAGCGCTCTGTAAATCTTGATTGATTGATTCAACTGAAAAAGGCATGATGAATGGAGCTAAACTTCTAGTGACTTGTGCAACTCCGAGCCACCAGCCGAATCTTCAGCTTCCTGTTAGAGGAGTAAAGAGCGGTTTGCAAACTAGTGTCACTAATAGCCTGGGCCCTGGGGGCAGGAAGGTTTACAGGGCCACAGCTATGGAGAGTAGGGCCGTTAACCTCTGATGTCCGTGGTTCTGCAGATGTGTGGTAACTCTGCCAGGGCGTGGTCGGCGGATCGGAGGTTCCTTTTGGGCACGTGGAAGGAGACTCTTTCATTGAGGTATTTGTGTCCGATGTTGTGGAGGGATTTGTAGGCGTAGGTGAGTAGCTTGAAGGCTACTCTCTTCTCGATGGGGAACCAGTGGAGGTCTCGTAGGTGCTGGGTCATGTGCTCGTGTTGTGGGGTTCCGAGGACGAGTCTGGCTGCGGTGTTCTGGATGGTGTGTAGTAGGGTTTTGTTGATTCCGGTGTAGCGGGTGTTACCGTCGTCCGGTCTGCTGGTTATGAGTGCGTGAGTGACACACTCATTTACAGCAGAGAAAGTTAAGAGAAAGTGTTTTATTCTCTGAGCCGTAAGGGCAGGCTCCCCCCTGGCTGTCCAGGACAGCAACTGACCAGGAGTCAGTTCCAACACTCCAGGTTCTATGGTCTATAGAACCTTGAATCTTAAGAATAACATTAAGAAAGACATCACACCTCCGAGTGCTTTTCTTAGCAGCAAGGGCCGGTTGCCCTCTGGCGGCCCTGTCTCACGCACACACCCACACACCTACTTCTTCCGGCCTAACACCTTCTTCATCTGGTGTCACGCACACACATACACACTCTTTGTTCATCCGGTCTCACACACACATCTAGACAAGCCTGGAGCGGCAGAGGGCCCAAGTGGTCAGAAAGCATCAGAGGATGGCAGGGATGGATGCTGGCTTTACCAACACACCTCAAAACACACCTTTCAACAGACAACTACAGAAGGGACTCACTTGGAAACCAGAAGTCACTGAATCTCCCTCCATTGGCAAATCCTGGGGTGGGGTTGGTCACAGGTCCAGAGATGACCCGGCATGAAATAGCTTCCACTGTCTGCAGGTGTGCAGTAAGACCCCATTGAAATAAGGGTCGGCGTCCAGCCAGCGTAGCCAAAGTCCATAAGGACTAGGAAAGGGTATATTTATTTTATTTATTAATTTTATGCTTTTGTAAAGCACAACAATTATCCCCCGGGGGATGTTATGGTGCTAAGTGTTTGCCCAACCCACCCTCTGTGAGGATTTTAACTGAACCAGAACAGAAGTATCATACAGTCCATTAACCCTGAAAAAGCCAAGTTTGAATTCTTTCATAATAATAAAATAAATAATAATAATCCTGAGCTTATAAAGCGCCTGGTTACACTAGCCAGTGTGTCCCCGCGCTGTGCCGCTGAGGAACCCATCCTGGCCTGTTCCTGTGAGGTGTCCACTCCTGGGCACCCCCAAGGTGAGGCCAGGCATCCCAGCGCTGTTGGGGCCGGTGTGGAGGGTAAGCAAGCTATTGCCCAGAGTTGCAGAGTGGGACCCATGATTAGACTAGGCACCGAGGCGAGAATTATCAGGTCCGAGGAAATTGAGCCCGAGACCCGCCGAGGCGGGAATTGAACCCTGGTCCCGGGCCAGACCTCTGCATCAGTGTCTGCCGCTCTAACCAGTGAGCCACACTTCTCCACCTTCATAAACCTGGTATGATATAATCCACATTTGTATAGCGCACAATCACCCGTAAGGGTCTCTAGGCGCTGGGGGCCATAGGGAAGATTAAGCGAGCTATTGCCCAGAGTCACATGGTGCTGGGCTAACCTGCCGCCAGTGCGGTGAACACTCATAGGTAGGCAGTTCCACTGAGCAGCAACCGGGTAAGAGACGGAGCGGCCTCCTGGTCGGACCTTCCTTATACGTTTGGTTTCAGCTAGTGCCAAATTGAACGAGGTTATAGCATTCCACGCTGGCTTGTAGAATCCCTGCATCTGTATGGCAGGGGTCTGGACTCTGGTGCAATAGGATCAGTAAAGCCCGAACTGCCGGGCCAGGTCCTACCTGAACCAGAACACGAGCAACCCGGCCCTGGGTTCATCAACCTGCTTGCAAGTTCGGGCTGGACTGTTGCTGTTGGAGCAGGTTTGTAGGAAGCTGACTCCCTATATAGTCACATATATAGTCCCTATATAGTCTATATAGTCTTAGCTAAGAGAGGAGTTGGCCGTGTGGCTAGGGCGGTCGACCTCAAATCTGGGAAGCGGGATCGAGTCTCGGCAAGGACGCGCAACATCCTGTGATTCTGGGCAAATCACTTAATCTCCCGGTGCCTAACAAAAATTAATATAATGCAACTGGTACTTAATTAAAGCACTCTGATACCTTTGGGTTAAGTTGACGCTATATAAAAATCTGTTAAAATCTGTTAAAAAAATATAAAAAATGAAGTACACTGTGCAGAGAGTCCAGTGAATCCACCAATAGGTAAGCAGAGGTAAAAGCAGATCATTCTAACAGCTCTTTTTGTGGCAGTGCGGGCGAGCAGTTATGCTTATCAAAGGGCTAAGCATTTGTTGTCACACACAGAGGCAATAAACGAGACACACACTCAAGAATATATCAATTAAGTCGTATCTTTATATTTTTTTTTTAGAAACCAAGAACTTCGTTCAGCCGTTAATAATTGCTTTGTAAGTCACTTTGCAACCAAATGCAGTTCAAGACATACATGCCTACATGTTTTACAAAACAGCTGTAAATACTTCCAGGCAGAGGCCGTCCCAGCCCAGGGGAAGAAAGCATTGGTTACGATCAGATGTCATCGTGGTGGCACACCGCCAAAACAGTTACCGTGGCGGTCACTATAAGAACAGCGTAGGGTTAGATAGCGGAGCGCCTCCGACACGTTTTCAATCGATGGAAGCAACACTCCGCCACAGGGTTTTGGGTGACAACAGTTGCCCAAAGTTCAAGGAAAGTTCCAGCATCTCTTTTTAGGTCTCGCGACCTATCGATGCGCGCAAGCGCATCGAGCGGAGCGAGAATTCAAGTAGCCAAAATCCTCGTGAAACCAAGGGCTTCTTGGGCTGCAGTTTTCTTTAAGTTCACGTGAATCACGTGACAGCAAGCTCCTTCGTGCACGAGCTTGCCTGAGCCTTCTGCCTATCAGCCTGCCAGTTCTCCTCCCCTAATTATTCACTTCACTTGTGACTCCCCACATCAAAGCCTCAGCCTCCCCACCCTTGCCATTTGCTTCCTAACCAGCCTGCCTCGCATAATTGCATCAGACCCGACACTTCAAAGGAATGCGCCCCCCTCCCCCCCCCCCCCCCCCGAGAGCCACTTTCACGGCTGTGCATTTCTCTTCCTTCTTTACCTCATGTGAGGAAACAGCGCCACTCGCTGGGCGGCATTGGAACATGTGCCTAGGCTGCAAAATAATGAGGTGGAAGATGTGCTTATAAGGTCCCACAAGCGAGACCTATTGGCAATGCCAATGCTTGTTTTTCTTCGAGTTTTATATAGCGCGAACTAGACCCGAGACATGGGGTTTAAGAGCGCTTTACATAGCACCAGTTTCGTTACAGAAGGACACATTCATTCTTTTGTTAGGCGCGGCGAGAGGAAGTGATTCGCCCAGAATCACAGGATGTTCAGCGTCGTTGCCGAGACTCGAACCCGGTTCCCCAGTTTCGAGGTCGACCGCTCGAGCCGTATGGCTACATCCTGTGGAAGGAACTGTGAGCATCCCTCTGGCTGTGGATGCGTTGAACGGGTAGGTTACCAGACTGGGGACCAACAAGCCTTGGCTGCTGCAACTTGTGGGTGATGGGGCGGTAGCTCGGGTCCTCCACCCTTGCATGGAGACACACAACACAAGCACACACAGGCCTGGACTTACACCCTTGCATGGAGACACACAGCACAGGCACACAGCACAGGCACGCAGCACAGGCACGCAGCACAGGCACGCAGCACAGGCACGCAGCACAGGCACGCAGCACAGGCACACAGCCCCAGAGCTCTCTACCTCCACCCTTGGTGTCAGCCTACAGAAGCGCATGAGTTGCCTCCCTTTTCACACCCGCCCCCCCCTTAAACAGGCTACCAATCGTTTAGATTGGTGTTAAACCTCTACTCTGTCCAGGCCTAATGATGGGAGGGGCCCGTGGCAGGGCCCCCTCGCACATACCTGCCAATAGACCGGATTCAGACGGGAGACTACCGACTTTTCAAGCCAAAAATGGCTTTTAGCTGTCTCCCGCCTAAAATTGCATTATTTATAATAGAAGTCACGGGGGATTTTTCATTCTTCCGATTTTTTATTTTAAATCGCCCACGTGCACGTCCCTGTGCTGAAATGTTGGCACGTATGCCCTCGCAGCCCCGTGCCCCAGGAGCCGTCAGCCTGATGCCCCCGCAGACACGTGCCCTGCCCGAACCCCGAGACTCACAGTGGGAAATCCCGCATTTATCACTCGAGGTGACTTCCAAAGCCCCAGCCTGTTGGCCTCGCCCCAGGAGCCTACCTCTGTCTGACGGCAGGCAGAGTGTGCGTGCACACGTGTGCAGAACGTGCACACGCACGGATGCAGCCGTGCACGCACACGTGTGCAGAACGTGCACACGCGTGAAAAGCGTGCACACGCACGGATGCAGCCGTGCACGCACACGTGTGCAGAATGTGCACATGTGTGCAGAACGTGCACACGCACGGATGCAGCCGTGCACGCACACGTGTGCAGAGCGTGCACACGTGTGAAGAGCGTGCACACGCACGGATGCAGCCGTGCACGCACACGTGTGCAGAACATGCACACGTGTGCAGAACGTGCACATGCACGGATGCAGCCGTGCACGCACACGTGTGCAGAACGTGCACGCACACGTGTGCAGAGCGTGCACACGTGTGAAGAGCGTGCACACGCACGGATGCAGCCGTGCACGCACACGTGTGCAGAACGTGCACATGTGTGCAGAACGTGCACACGCACGGATGCAGCCGTGCACGCACACGTGTGCAGAGCGTGCACACGTGTGAAGAGCGTGCACACGCACGGATGCAGCCGTGCACGCACACGTGCACAGGTCCACACACGTGCACAGGTCCACACGCCTGCACTTACGCACGCACACTGCCTCCCTCACTCTGCACAGCGGCGCACGTGCACGCTTCTCTCACACGCCGTGGGGTTCAAAGCGCCCCTCCTATCCCGTAGGTTTACCCTACGTTTAAAGGGTTTTCTTCCTGACTTTTATGGGAATCTCAACCCCCTGAACTCTCCCACAACTGTTGATCCCCAGCCCCAGCCCCCACCTGGACATTTCTAACTGCAGATGTTCGTGGGTGGAAAATCTGCATATGTAAATCATACGGGGTTGTGCTTTGGAGCAGTTACCTGTCTCCACAGCTGTAGGATATTCTCCAGCGAGAAGCAATCCAGCACTGAACGGGTGGGTGTGGGGTGGGGGGATTCCTTTCTCAGGCTTCCCTGGAAATCCCCTACTTCTCCGGATGCCCCACCCCCACACTGTGGGTTTCCACCGTCCTGAGTACATGTCACGATCCACTGCAGTCCACCTCCCCCCCCCCAAGACTGTGAGTTTAAGACCACAGGGTGGCACCCGTGCCCCTGTGTGCCAGGGCCTTGACCGGGCCCCAAGGGGCAGTGAGAGGCTTCGCCCCCCTCACACTGCAAGCAGGTCTAGGCTGGGGGGTGGGGGGGTCATGGACAGAACAGCTCAAGTGAGAGTGCAAGCTTCCCTCAGACAGAGTATGTTCTGCGAAGGCTGCAGCACCGCAAGCTTCCCTCATACAGAATATGTTCTGCACAGGCTGCAGCACTGCAAGCTTCCCTCAGACAGAGTATGTTACACACAGGCTGCAGCACCGCAAGCTTCCCTCAGACAGAGTATGTTACACACAGGCTGCAGCACCGCAAGCTTCCCTCATACAGAATATGTTCTGCACAGGCTGCAGCACTGCAAGCTTCCCTCAGACAGAGTATGTTACACACAGGCTGCAGCACCGCAAGCTTCCCTCAGACAGAGTATGTTACACACAGGCTGCAGCACCGCAAGCTTCCCTCAGACAGAGTATGTTACATACAGGCTGCAGCACTGCAAGCGTCCCTCATACAGAATATGTTCTGCGAAGGCTGCAGCACTGCAAGCTTCCCTCATACAGAATATGTTCTGCACAGGCTGCAGCACTGCAAGCTTCCCTCAGACAGAGTATGTTACACACAGGTTGCAGCACTGCAAGCTTCCCTCAGACAGAGTATGTTACACACAGGCTGCAGCACCGCAAGCTTCCCTCAGACAGAGTATGTTACACACAGGCTGCAGCACCGCAAGCTTCCCTCAGACAGAGTATGTTACACACAGGCTGCAGCACTGCAAGCTTCCCTCATACAGATATGTTCTGCACAGGCTGCAGCACTGCAAGCTTCCCTCATACAGAATATGTCACACACGGGCTGCAGCACTTCAAGCTTCCCTCAGACAGAGTATGTTACACACAGGCTGCAGCACTGCAAGCTTCCCTCATACAGATATGTTCTGCACAGGCTGCAGCACTGCAAGCTTCCCTCAGACAGAGTATGTTACACACAGGCTGCAGCACCGCAAGCTTCCCTCAGACAGAGTATGTTACACACAGGCTGCAGCACCGCAAGCTTCCCTCAGACAGAGTATGTTACACACAGGCTGCAGCACTGCAAGCTTCCCTCATACAGATATGTTCTGCACAGGCTGCAGCACTGCAAGCTTCCCTCATACAGAATATGTCACACACGGGCTGCAGCACTTCAAGCTTCCCTCAGACAGAGTATGTTACACACAGGCTGCAGCACCGCAAGCTTCCCTCAGACAGAGTATGTTACACACAGGCTGCAGCACTGCAAGCGTCCCTCATACAGAATATGTTCTGCGAAGGCTGCAGCACTGCACCCTTCCCTCACACAGAATATGTTCTGCACAGGCTGCAGCACTGCAAGCTTCCCTCAGACAGAGTATGTTACACACAGGCTGCAGCACCGCAAGCTTCCCTCAGACAGAGTATGTTACACACAGGTTGCAGCACTGCAAGCTTCCCTCAGACAGAGTATGTTACACACAGGCTGCAGCACCGCAAGCTTCCCTCAGACAGAGTATGTTACACACAGGCTGCAGCACCGCAAGCTTCCCTCAGACAGAGTATGTTACACACAGGCTGCAGCACTGCAAGCTTCCCTCATACAGAATATGTTCTGCACAGGCTGCAGCACTGCAAGCTTCCCTCAGACAGAGTATGTTACACACAGGCTGCAGCACTGCACGCTTCCCTCACACAGAATATGTCACACACGGGCTGCAGCACTGCAAGCTTCCCTCAGACAGAGTATGTTACACACAGGCTGCAGCACCGCAAGCTTCCCTCAGACAGAGTATGTTACACACAGGCTGCAGCACTGCAAGCTTCCCTCATACAGATATGTTCTGCACAGGCTGCAGCACTGCAAGCTTCCCTCATACAGAATATGTCACACACGGGCTGCAGCACTTCAAGCTTCCCTCAGACAGAGTATGTTACACACAGGCTGCAGCACCGCACGCTTCCCTCAGACAGAGTATGTTACATACAGGCTGCAGCACTGCAAGCGTCCCTCATACAGAATATGTTCTGCGAAGGCTGCAGCACTGCAAGCTTCCCTCATACAGAATATGTTCTGCACAGGCTGCAGCACTGCAAGCTTCCCTCAGACAGAGTATGTTACACACAGGCTGCAGCACCGCAAGCTTCCCTCAGACAGAGTATGTTACACACAGGCTGCAGCACTGCAAGCGTCCCTCATACAGAATATGTTCTGCGAAGGCTGCAGCACTGCACCCTTCCCTCACACAGAATATGTTCTGCACAGGCTGCAGCACTGCAAGCTTCCCTCAGACAGAGTATGTTACACACAGGCTGCAGCACCGCAAGCTTCCCTCAGACAGAGTATGTTACACACAGGCTGCAGCACTGCAAGCTTCCCTCATACAGATATGTTCTGCACAGGCTGCAGCACTGCAAGCTTCCCTCATACAGAATATGTTCTGCACAGGCTGCAGCACTGCAAGCTTCCCTCAGACAGAGTATGTTACACACAGGCTGCAGCACTGCACGCTTCCCTCACACAGAATATGTCACACACGGGCTGCAGCACTGCAAGCTTCCCTCAGACAGAGTATGTTACACACAGGCTGCAGCACTGCAAGCTTCCCTCATACAGATATGTTCTGCACAGGCTGCAGCACTGCAAGCTTCCCTCATACAGAATATGTCACACACGGGCTGCAGCACTGCAAGCTTCCCTCAGACAGAGTATGTTACACACAGGCTGCAGCACCGCAAGCTTCCCTCAGACAGAGTATGTTACACACAGGCTGCAGCACCGCAAGCTTCCCTCAGACAGAGTATGTTACACACAGGCTGCAGCACTGCAAGCGTCCCTCATACAGAATATGTTCTGCGAAGGCTGCAGCACTGCAAGCTTCCCTCATACAGAGTATGTTACACACAGGCTGCAGCATCGCAAGCTTCCCTCAGACAGAGTATGTTACACACAGGCTGCAGCACCGCAAGCTTCCCTCAGACAGAGTATGTTCTGCACAGGCTGCAGCACTGCAAGCTTCCCTCATACAGATATGTTCTGCACAGGCTGCAGCACTGCAAGCTTCCCTCAGACAGAGTATGTTACACACAGGCTGCAGCACCGCAAGCTTCTCCTCAACAGAGTTTGTTACACACAGGCTGCAGCACCGCAAGCTTTCCTCAGACAGAGTATGTTACACACAGGCTGCAGCACCGCAAGCTTCCCTCAGACAGAGTATGTTACACACGGGCTGCAGCACCGCAAGCTTCCCTCAGACAGAGTATGTTACACACAGGCTGCAGCACTGCAAGCGTCCCTCATACAGAATATGTTCTTCAAAGCTTCCCTCAGACAGAATATGTTCTGCACAGGCAGCCGCACTGCAAGCTTCCCTCAGACAGAATATGTTACACACGGGCTGCAGCACTGCAAGATTCCCTCAGACAGAATATGTTCTGCACAGGCTGCAGCACTGCAAGCTTCCCTCAGACAGAATAGGTTCTGCACAGGTTGCAGCACTGCAAGCTTCCCTCATACAGAATATGTTCTGCAGAGGCTTCAGCACTGCAAGCTTCCCTCAGACAGAATATGTTCTGCACAGGCAGCAGCACCGCAAGCTTCCCTCAGACAGAATATGTTCTGCACAGGCAGCAGCACCGCAAGCTTCCCTCAGACAGAATATGTTCTGCACAGACTGCAGCACTGCAAGCTTCCCTCATACAGAATAGGTTCTGCACAGGCTGCAGCACTGCAAGCTTTCCTCAGTCAGAATATGTTCTGCAGAGTCTGCAGCACTGCAAGCTTCCCTCAGACAGAATATGTTCTGCAGAGTCTGCAGCACTGCAAGCTTCCCTCAGACAGAATGTGTCACACACGGGCTGCAGCACTGCAAGCTTCCCTCAGACAGAGTATGTTACACACAGGCTGCAGCACTGCAAGCTTCCCTCAGACAGAATATGTTCCGCAGAGTCTGCAGCACTGCAAGCTTCCCTCATACAGAATATGTTCTGCAGAGTCTGCAGCACTGCAAGCTTCCCTCGGTCAGAATAGGTTCTGCAGAGGCTGCAGCACTGCAAGCTTCCCTCAGACAGAATATGTTCTGCAGAGTCTGCAGCACTGCAAGCTTCCCTCAGTCAGAATAGGTTCTGCAGAGGCTGCAGCACTGCAAGCTTCCCTCAGTCAGAATAGGTTCTGCAGAGGCTGCAGCACTGCAAGCTTCCCTCAGTCAGAATAGGTTCTGCAGAGGCTGCTGCACTGCAAGCTTCCCTCATACAGAATATGTTCTTCAAAGCTTCCCTCAGACAGAATATGTTCTGCAGAGTCTGTAGCACTGCAAGCTTCCCTCATACAGAATATGTTCTGCCTCAGCCACTGACAAACGGACGGCCCCTCTCACACAGATGAGCCTCACCCACGGACAGACAGACGGCCCTCTCACACACAGACAAGCCTCAGCCACCGACAGACAGACGGCCCCCTCACACACAGACAAGCCTCACCCACGACAGACGGCCCCCTCTCACACAGACAAGCCTCACCCACCGACAGACGGCCCCCTCTCACACACAGACAAGCCTCACCCACCGACAGACGGCCTCCTCACACACAGACAAGCCTCAGCCACCGACAGACAGACGGCCCCCTCACACAGACGAGCCTCACCCACCGACAGACGGACGGCCCCCTCACACACAGACGAGCCTCACCCACCAACAGACAGACGGCCCCCTCACACACAGACAAGCCTCAGCCACCGACAGACAGACGGCCCCCTCACACACAGACGAGGCTCACCCACTGACAGACAGACGGCCCCCTCTCACACAGCAATCCCCCAGTGCTGCGCTCAGGGCGCAGGAACATGTTGAAGAAATATATATATATATATCCGCAGAAATCCCCTAAAAACTCGGATTGGCTCCTGTGTCTCATCCTACACCCCCCCCCCCCAAGCTCGGAGCACCTGGTGTAGAGAGCCAGGCGGGCTCTACCCTACAATGTATCTACATTCACGCATCCACTCCACCCCTCAGGGCGGGCACGCCCCGAGGGTATAATAAACCCCGGCGAAGATCGCTCGTGGTCTTCCCGGCTAACTGTGACTAAAGTGTACGTCCAGTTATTTATGTTTCTGTCCCAACGTGATTAGGCCCAGACCCACATCACCACATTGGCGACGAGGCCGGCCTGTCCTGCGCGTGCAGGAGAAGACGAGGGAGTGACGGCGCTACACCGAGCGCTCGGTATCCACTCCTGCCTTGCTCCGGTCCGCGGCCTGCCCACGCGCCTTCCCGTCGGAAGCGCCTTCAGCTGGCAGGGCCGGGACCGCGGAGCGCCCAGGGTGAGTGCGCGAATCTTGCCCCCCCTGCGAGCGCCTCTCGGCCTACCTGGCCGGCATTCCGGGCGAAGTACGCCCATTGTCGGAGCGTCCTCCTGACCGCAGCTCCCACGCTGCAGAGGCCGGCGGAGCACCGTGCCGCGCCTCCGTCCACCCGCCGCACACTCAGCAGTGTGTCGCGCGACGCCCTCCGGCCACGGCCTCTTCTGCTGGTTGCTGCTCTGGGCCCAGAGAGCACGCTGCGCGAGGAGCGCGAACGACGCGACGCGGCCCCCAGTGGCTGCCGGGAGTACTGCGGACTTCCCTGCCTTAACGTGGCTGCGCTGTCAGGAGCGCTGGGAAACAAGCATTGGCACCACCAAGCAGCTGCACTACAAAGCGGTGGGGAGAAAAGGGCGCCAAGGGTCCACGCACGACCACTGCCCCAAGGGATTCAGCCGCAGAAGGTGCAGGGAGAGCGGCAGGTGTAGCAAGGTCCGACGCAGGGCGGCAAAGAACGAGTCACAGCCGAGCATAGCATCCAGGGGCAACCATGTCCCTCGTGGATGGTGCACCAGCGCAGCAAGAAGGTGCACCAGCCCCGGCCGTACAGCTGCCACCTCCAGCTCAAGCGGGGGACAATCAGGCACTGGCACAAGCCGCGGCCCCCGGCCTGCAACCCGGTCATCATCCACATTCGGGAGCGGCGCCGCTTCCACCATTCAGCGAAGCATCAGACCCGGCCACGGCGGCCTTGAGGTGGAAGGCATGGGTGCGTCGCCTAAACCACTACTTCAAGGGCACTAGGGAGACGGATGGCGAGGTCAAGAGGTCCCTACTGATCCTGTATGGAGGTGCGGAGATAGATGAGCTTTTTGAGACTCTTCCTAACACCGGGAGAGACAATGATTACGAGGCAGCGGTGGCCGCTCTGAACAAGCACTTTGACCCCCAATTGAACACAGACTTCGAAAAGTTCAAGTTCAAAAGAGCATGGCAAACGGGATCCGAGTCGGTAGACATGTTCTACGCACGGCTACGCCGGCTGGCGAACACATGCCCGTTCACGGACCCGCGCGAGGAAATACGAGATCAAATCATCGTAGGGTGCCGCTCAAAGCTGCTAAGGAAACTAATCCTGCGCCAACCAGGGATATCGCTCGATGAGATCCTGATACTCGCGAGGTCGCATGAGTTATCCGACGTCAGGGCGGAGGAGATGGAAGCTGCACTGTACACCCCAGTAGCCACCCCGGCGCCGACCAAACCCGTGCAAGTCAAGATGGAGAGAGTGGAGGCGATACACCGAAAGCCTGCGGCAAACCGGCCGCAACGAACGACAGCGCCAGAGAGTTCGTGTGGATACTGTGGGGAGACCCACTCTGCCACAGCAGCGTGCGCAGCGAAGGGACGCACATGCTCAAAATGCGGCAGACTGAACCACTTTGCCAAAGTGTGCAGGAGCGGAAAGTACAGACCGGCGACGACCAGGCCGAAAAATCTGCAAAGGAGAGTACACCAGCTGTCGCTAGCAGAGGATGTCGACCCACCACCGGACAGCCATGCCCAAGAGCGACCTCCAATGTACGAGGATGATGAGGACGACGAAGTCTACGTTGTTTCATACGTGGGTAGAGCATCCACGGCATCTACGCGAAGGAGGCCCCCACCGATGTGCTCAGTCAAGGTAGATGGCACGGCGGTCCAAGCACTCATAGACACTGGGGCATCCATGAATGTCATGGACTCCGACCAGTATGAAAGGCTGATGCCGAAGCCTGAACTGGTCCGCTCCCACGCAAGGATATACACGTACGGAGGAGTCGAGCCGATGCCGTTACGTGGAGTGATCCAGACAACAATTGTGCATGAAGGGTACTCAACCGAAGCCAAATTCCATGTCACGGAAGGAAAGAAGGGCACGTTACTGAGCTGTCACACCGCTGAAGACCTTGGACTGGTGTTCTTTGCAAACCAGGTGCACCAGTCACATGCGGAGTTCCTGATGGAGGAGTTTCCGGAACTGTTCCGAGGACTGGGGAAGCTAAAGAACAAGAAATTCAAGCTCCACATAGACACGTCAATATGCCTGACAGCCCTAAGACACAGGCGAGTCCCATTCAACCTGCGGCCGCAGGTGGAGGAAGAGCTAAAGAAGCTCGAAGATCTCGGAGTCATCGAGAAGGTGACGGGGCCTACACCGTGGGTTTCTCCTCTCGTGGTGGCACCCAAACCTAAGCAGCCAGGGGCGATACGGCTGTGTGTGGATATGCGCCTGCCCAACGTCGCAGTGAGGAGAGAAAGGCATCTCACCCCTACCATGGAGAACATCATAGCGGACCTCAACGGCGCAAAATGGTTCTCCAAATTGGATCTAAACGCAGGATACCACCAACTGGAGCTGGAGCCAGACACCCGCTACATCACCACGTTCTCCACCCACATAGGTCTAAGGAGATACAAAAGGCTGAGCTTCGGGATCTCATCAGCTGCCGAAGTGTTCCAGAACGCAATCAGGGAGGTGCTATCTGGACTGAGTGGAGTCATAAACTTGAGTGATGACATTCTGGTGTACTCTGGATCACTCGAGGAGCATCACGCGCACCTGAGAGCAACCCTAAGAAGACTGGCAGAACAGGGTCTGACGCTCCACAAATCAAAATGTGCGTTCTACCAGGAATCAATAGACTTCTTCGGCTATACGTTCACCCGGGAAGTACTGAAAGTGGACCCCAAGAAGGCAGAGGCCATCAGAACAGCTAGCACCCCGCAGAACCCGACAGAGGTCAGGAGTTTCCTCGGGATGGCAACTTATTGCGGGAGGTTCATCCCCAACCTGGCAGACCTGGCAGAGCCACTGAGGCTGCTCACCCGTCATGATCAAAAGTGGGACTGGACGGTGAAGGCCAATACCGCATTCCAGGCGATAAAGACCAGCCTCCTGGACACCACCGTGATGGCGTATTTCCAACCGAAGAGAAAGACGGAGCTGGTGGTGGATGCAAGCCCGGTGGGCCTGGGAGCGGTACTCCTACAAGAGTATGGGGCTGACATATGGAAGTCGGTGGCCTATGCGAGTAAAGCGCTCACGGATACGGAGACCCGGTACGCCCAGATCGAGAGGGAAGCCCTGGCCATCAAATGGGCGTGCCAGCATTTCCACCTGTATCTGTGCGGCCAAGAGTTCCAGGTAGTAACGGACCATAAACCCCTCGTGCCCCTATTTGCAGGATCATCGCGACTGGCCCCGCCACGAATCGAAAGGTGGGCCGTCCAGCTACAAGGGTACCACTTTAAGGTCATCTTCCGCCCCGGGGCCAACAATCCGGCGGACTACCTGTCAAGACACCCGGACAGCACTAAACCGGCCATGCTACTAGAGGACAGTCACGAGGCGGATGCCTTTGTGCACCTGATTTCAGAAAGCGCCTGCCCGGAGACCATGACACTGCTGGAAATCGGAAAAGCCACGGAAGAAGACGAGACACTGTGCAGAGTCAAGCATGCGCTCCGTGAAAACCAATGGGCGCACTTTCTGGATGGGGTACAAGGGCTCAGACCCGAGGTCAGTCATGCCCGCCAGCAGCTGTGGCAGATCAAGAGCGAGCTCAGCATCGGAGATGAAGGAGTGATCCTGCGAGGGCACCTCATAGTAGTGCCGGAAAACCTCCAGGCCAAGATCCTGGCCCTCGCCCACGTCGGGCATCAGGGGATGGCTAAGACGAAGGCCAGGCTACGATGCCGTGTCTGGGTCCCGGCGATGGACATCAAAGTAGAAGAGATGGTGAGAGCCTGCCACGCGTGTCTCATCACCGGAGGGGATCCGGCGCCAGCACCTGTCATCACTGAACCCCCCCCCGACACTACCGTGGACGCACCTGAGCCTGGACTTCGGGAGTTTCCCGGATGGACGACTTACACTGGTCCTAGTGGACTCCTTCTCCAAATTCCCGGTGGTGGAGGTGATCCCCTCCACGGCATTCCCACAGGTCAAAAAGGCTCTGAGCAAGATCTTCGCAACAATGGGGCTACCGGAGGAGATCAAATCCGATAATGGCCCTCCTTTCCAAGGCAGGGAGTTTCAAGCTTACCTGGAAGCCCTCCAAATCAAACATCGAAAAATCACCCCCTTGTGGCCCCAGGCGAACGGACAGGTGGAGAGACTCATGAGGACCCTTAACAGAGCCCTGCGGATCGCCGTAGATCACGGAGAGGATCCGGAATCAGCTCTGGACCAGTTCCTAGGGGCTTACAGGCAGACGCCCCACAGCACCACTAAATGTTACACACAGGCTGCAGCACCGCAAGCTTCCCTCAGACAGAGTATGTTACACACAGGCTGCAGCACCGCAAGCTTCCCTCAGACAGAGTATGTTACACACAGGCTGCAGCACTGCAAGCGTCCCTCATACAGAATATGTTCTGCGAAGGCTGCAGCACTGCAAGCTTCCCTCAGACAGAGTATGTTACACACAGGCTACAGCACTGCAAGCGTCCCTCATACAGAATATGTTCTTCAAAGCTTCCCTCAGACAGAATATGTTCTGCACAGGCTGCAGCACTGCAAGCTTCCCTCAGACAGAGTATGTTACACACAGGCTGCAGCACCGCAAGCTTCCCTCAGACAGAGTATGTTCTGCACAGGCTGCAGCACTGCAAGCTTCCCTCATACAGATATGTTCTGCACAGGCTGCAGCACTGCAAGCTTCCCTCAGACAGAGTATGTTACACACAGGCTGCAGCACCGCAAGCTTCCCTCAGACAGAGTATGTTACACACAGGCTGCAGCACTGCAAGCGTCCCTCATACAGAATATGTTCTTCAAAGCTTCCCGCAGACAGAATATGTTCTGCACAGGCTGCAGCACTGCAAGCTTCCCTCAGACAGAATAGGTTCTGCAGCGGCTGCAGCACTGCAAGCTTCCCTCATACAGAATAGGTTCTGCACAGGCTGCAGCACTGCAAGCTTTCCTCAGTCAGAATATGTTCTGCAGAGTCTGCAGCACTGCAAGCTTCCCTCAGACAGAATATGTTCTGCAGAGTCTGCAGCACTGCAAGCTTCCCTCAGACAGAATATGTCACACACGGGCTGCAGCACTGCAAGCTTCCCTCAGACAGAGTATGTTACACACAGGCTGCAGCACTGCAAGCTTCCCTCAGACAGAATATGTTCCGCAGAGTCTGCAGCACTGCAAGCTTCCCTCATACAGAATATGTTCTGCAGAGGCTGCAGCACTGCAGGCTTCCCTCAGACAGAATATGTTCTGCAGAGTCTGCAGCACTGCAAGCTTCCCTCAGTCAGAATAGGTTCTGCAGAGGCTGCAGCACTGCAAGCTTCCCTCAGACAGAATATGTTCTGCAGAGTCTGCAGCACTGCAAGCTTCCCTCAGTCAGAATAGGTTCTGCAGAGGCTGCTGCACTGCAAGCTTCCCTCAGACTGAATATGTTCTGCAGAGTCTGCAGCAGTGCAAGCTTCCCTCAGACAGAATATGTTCTGCAGAGTCTGCAGCACTGCAAGCTTCCCTCATACAGAATATGTTCTGCCTCAGCCACTGACAAACGGACGGCCCCTCTCACACAGACAAGCCTCACCCACCGACAGACAGACGGACCCCTCACACACAGATGAGCCTCACCCACGGACAGACAGACGGCCCTCTCACACACAGACAAGCCTCAGCCACCGACAGACAGACGGCCCCCTCACACACAGACAAGCCTCACCCACGACAGACGGCCCCCTCTCACACAGACAAGCCTCACCCACCGACAGACGGCCCCCTCTCACACACAGACAAGCCTCACCCACCGACAGACGGCCCCCTCACACACAGACAAGCCTCAGCCACCAACAGACAGACGGCCCCCTCACACACAGACAAGCCTCACCCACGACAGACGGCCCCCTCTCACACAGACAAGCCTCACCCACCGACAGACGGCCCCCTCTCACACACAGACAAGCCTCACCCACCGACAGACGGCCCCCTCACACACAGACAAGCCTCAGCCACCGACAGACAGACGGCCCCCTCACACACAGACGAGGCTCACCCACCGACAGACAGACGGCCCCCTCACACAGACGAGCCTCACCCACCGACAGACGGACGGCCCCCTCACACACAGACGAGCCTCACCCACCGACAGACAGACGGCCCCCTCACACAGACGAGCCTCACCCACCGACAGACGGACGGCCCCCTCACACACAGACGAGCCTCACCCACCGACAGACAGACGGCCCCCTCACACACAGACAAGCCTCAGCCACCGACAGACAGACGGCCCCCTCACACACAGACAAGCCTCAGCCACCGACAGACAGACGGCCCCCTCTCACACAGCAATCCCCCAGTGCTGCGCTCAGGGCGCAGGAACATGTTGAAGAAATATATATATATATATCCGCAGAAATCCCCTAAAAACTCGGATTGGCTCCTGTGTCTCATCCTACACCCCCCCCCCCCAAGCTCGGAGCACCTGGTGTAGAGAGCCAGGCGGGCTCTACCCTACAATGTATCTACATTCACGCATCCACTCCACCCCTCAGGGCGGGCACGCCCCGAGGGTATAATAAACCCCGGCGAAGATCGCTCGTGGTCTTCCCGGCTAACTATGACTAAAGTGTACGTCCAGTTATTTATGTTTCTGTCCCCACGTGATTAGGCCCAGACCCACATCACCACATTGGCGACGAGGCCGGCCTGTCCTGCGCGTGCAGGAGAAGACGAGGAAGTGACGGCGCTACACCGAGCGCTCGGTATCCACTCCTGCCTTGCTCCGGTCCGCGGCCTGCCCACGCGCCTTCCCTTTGGAAGCGCCTTCAGCTGGCAGGGCCGGGACCGCAGAGCGCCCAGGGTGAGTGCGCGAATCTTGCCCCCCCCTGCGAGCGCCTCTCGGCCTACCTGGCCGGCATTCTGGGCGAAGTCCGCCCATTGTCGGAGCGTCCTCCTGACCGCAGCTCCCACGCTGCAGAGGCCGGCGGAGCACCGTGCCGCGCCTCCGTCCACCCGCCGCACACTCAGCAGTGTGTCGCGCGACGCCCTCCGGCCACGGCCTCTTCTGCTGGTTACTGCTATGGGCCCAGAAGGCACGCTGCGCGAGGAGCGCGAACGACGCGACGCGGCCCCCAGTGGCTGCCGGGAGTACTGCGGACTTCCCTGCCTTAACGTGGCTGCGCTGTCAGGAGCGCTGCGAAACAAGCATTGGCACCACCAAGCAGCTGCACTACAAAGTGGTGGGGAGAAAAGGGCGCCAAGGGTCCACGCACGACCACTGCCCCAAGGGATCCAGCCGCAGAAGGTGCAGGGAGAGCGGCAGGTGTAGCAAGGTCCGACGCAGGGCGGCAAAGAACGAGTCACAGCCGAGCATAGCATCCAGGGGCAACCATGTCCCTCGTGGATGGTGCACCAGCGCAGCAAGAAGGTGCACCAGCCCCGGCCGTACAGCTGCCACCTCCAGCTCAAGCGGGGGACAATCAGGCACTGGCACAAGCCGCGGTCCCCGGCCTGCAACCCGGTCATCATCCACATTCGGGAGCGGCGCCGCTTCCACCATTCAGCGAAGCATCAGACCCGGCCACGGCGGCCGTGAGGTGGAAGGCATGGGTGCGTCGCCTAAACCACTACTTCAAGGGCACTAGGGAGACGGATGGCGAGGTCAAGAGGTCCCTACTGATCCTGTATGGAGGTGCGGAGATAGATGAGCTTTTTGAGACTCTTCCTAACACCGGGAGAGACAATGATTACGAGGCAGCGGTGGCCGCTCTGAACAAGCACTTTGACCCCCAATTGAACACCGACTTCGAAAAGTTCAAGTTCAAAAGAGCATGGCAAACGGGATCCGAGTCGGTAGACATGTTCTACGCACGCCTACGCCGGCTGGC
Source organism: Lissotriton helveticus (assembly GCF_964261635.1). NCBI lineage: Eukaryota > Metazoa > Chordata > Amphibia > Caudata > Salamandridae > Lissotriton > Lissotriton helveticus. Next base: position 31,383,487 of record NC_136067.1, on the reverse strand, counting down.
GAACACATGCCCCGTTCACGGACCCGCGCGAGGAAATACGAGATCAAATCATCGTAGGGTGCCGCTCAAAGCTGCTAAGGAAACTAATCCTGCGCCAACCAGGGATATCGCTCGATGAGATCCTGATACTCGCGAGGTCGCATGAGTTATCCGACGTCAGGGCGGAGGAGATGGAAGCTGCACTGTACACCCCAGTAGCCACCCCGGCGCCGACCAAACCCGTGCAAGTCAAGATGGAGAGAGTGGAGGCGATACACCGAAAGCCTGCGGCAAACCGGCCGCAACGAACGACAGCGCCAGAGAGTTCGTGTGGATACTGTGGGGAGACCCACTCCGCCACAGCAGCGTGTGCAGCGAAGGGACGCACATGCTCATAATGCGGCAGACTGAACCACGTTGCCAAAGTGTGCAGGAGCGGAAAGTACAGACCGGCGACGACCAGGCCGAAAAATCTGCAAAGGAGAGTACACCAGCTGTCGCTAGCAGAGGATGTCGACCCACCACCGGACAGCCATGCCCAAGAGCGACCTCCAATGTACGAGGATGATGAGGACGGCGAAGACTACGTTGTTTCATACGTGGGTAGAGCATCCACGGCATCTACGCGAAGAAGGCCCCCACCGATGTGCTCAGTCAAGGTAGATGGCACGGCGGTCCAAGCACTCATAGACACTGGGGCATCCGTGAATGTCATGGACTCCGACCAGTATGAAAGGCTGATGCCGAAGCCTGAACTGGTCCGCTCCCACGCAAGGATATACACGTACGGAGGAGTCGAGCCGATGCCGTTACGTGGAGTGATCCAGACAACAATTGTGCATGAAGGGTACTCAACCGAAGCCAAATTCCATGTCACGGAAGGAAAGAAGGGCACGTTACTGAGCTGTCACACCGCTGAAGACCTTGGACTGGTGTTCTTTGCAAACCAGGTGCACCAGTCACATGCGGAGTTCCTGATGGAGGAGTTTCCGGAACTGTTCCGAGGACTGGGGAAGCTAAAGAACAAGAAATTCAAGCTCCATATAGACACGTCAATACGCCCGACAGCCCTAAGACACAGGCGAGTCCCATTCAACCTGCGGCCGCAGGTGGAGGAAGAGCTAAAGAAGCTCGAAGATCTCAGAGTCATCGAGAAGGTGACGGGGCCTACACCATGGGTTTCTCCTCTCGTGGTGGCACCCAAACCTAAGCAGCCAGGGGCGATACGGCTGTGTGTGGATATGCGCCTGCCCAACGTCGCAGTGAGGAGAGAAAGGCATCTCACCCCTACCATGGAGGACATCATAGCGGACCTCAACGGCGCAAAATGGTTCTCCAAATTGGATCTAAACGCAGGATACCACCAACTGGAGCTGGAGCCAGACAGCCGCTACATCCCCACGTTCTCCACCCACATAGGTCTAAGGAGATACAAAAGGCTGAGCTTCAGGATCTCATCGGCCGCCGAAGTGTTCCAGAACGCAATCAGGGAGGTGCTATCTGGACTGAGTGGAGTCATAAACTTGAGTGATGACATTCTGGTGTACTCTGGATCACTCGAGGAGCATCACGCGCACCTGAGAGCAACCCTAAGAAGACTGGCAGAACAGGGTCTGACGCTCCACAAATCAAAATGTGCGTTCTACCAGGAATCAATAGACTTCTTCGGCTATACGTTCACCCGGGAAGGACTGAAAGTGGACCCCAAGAAGGCAGAGGCCATCAGAACAGCTAGCACCCCGCAGAACCCGACAGAGGTCAGGAGTTTCCTCGGGATGGCAACTTATTGCGGGAGGTTCATCCCCAACCTGGCAGACCTGGCAGAGCCACTGAGGCTGTTCACCCGTCATGATCAAAAGTGGGACTGGACGGTGAAGGCCAATACCGCGTTCCAGGCGATAAAGACCAGCCTCCTGGACACCACCGTGATGGCGTATTTCCAACCGAAGAGAAAGACGGAGCTGGTGGTGGATGCAAGCCCGGTGGGCCTGGGAGCGGTACTCCTACAAGAGTATGGGGCTGACATATGGAAGGCGGTGGCCTATGCGAGTAAAGCGCTCACGGATACGGAGACCCGGTACGCCCAGATCGAGAGGGAAGCCCTGGCCATCAAATGGGCGTGCCAGCATTTCCACCTGTATCTGTGCGGCCAAGAGTTCCAGGTAGTAACGGACCATAAACCCCTCGTGCCCCTACTTGCAGGATCATCGCGACTGGCCCCGCCACAAATCGAAAGGTGGGCCGTCCAGCTACAAGGGTACCACTTTAAGGTCATCTTCCGCCCCGGGGCCAACAATCCGGCGGACTACCTGTCAAGACACCCGGACAGCACTAAACCGGCCATGCTACTAGAGGACAGTCACGAGGCGGATGCCTTTGTGCACCTGATTTCAGAAAGCGCCTGCCCGGAGACCATGACACTGCTGGAAATCGGAAAAGCCACGGAAGAAGACGAGACACTGTGCAGAGTCAAGCATGCGCTCCGTGAAAACCAATGGGCGCACTTTCTGGATGGGGTACAAGGGCTCAGACCCGAGGTCAGTCATGCCCGCCAGCAGCTGTGGCAGATCAAGAGCGAGCTCAGCATCGGAGATGAAGGAGTGATCCTGCGAGGGCACCTCATAGTAGTGCCGGAAAACCTCCAGGCCAAGATCCTGGCCCTCGCCCACGTCGGGCATCCGGGGATGGCTAAGACGAAGGCCAGGCTACGATGTCGTGTCTGGTTCCCGGCGATGGACATCAAAGTAGAAGAGATGGTGAGAGCCTGCCACGCGTGTCTCATCACCGGAGGGGATCCGGCGCCAGCACCTGTCATCACTGAACCCCCCCCCGACACTACCGTGGACGCACCTGAGCCTGGACTTCGGGAGTTTCCCGGATGGACGACTTACACTGGTCCTAGTGGACTCCTTCTCCAAATTCCCGGTGGTGGAGGTGATCCCCTCCACGGCATTCCCACAGGTCAAAAAGGCTCTGAGCAAGATCTTCGCAACAATGGGGCTACCGGAGGAGATCAAATCCGATAATGGCCCTCCTTTCCAAGGCAGGGAGTTTCAAGCTTACCTGGAAGCCCTCCAAATCAAACATCGAAAAATCACCCCCTTGTGGCCCCAGGCAAATGGAGAGGTGGAGAGACTCATGAGGACCCTTAACAGAGCCCTGCGGGTCGCCGTAGATCACGGAGAGGATCCGGAATCAGCTCTGGACCAGTTCCTAGGGGCTTACAGGCAGACGCCCCACAGCACCACTAAATGTGCCCCGGCGCATCTACTGTTTAAAAGGGCTCCCAGAGACACCATCCCCGCGGCACGCACCTGGGCCCCGCCAGAGAGGGACGAAAACGCCATTCAATCCCGAAGAGAGTCAACAAACCGGAAGGCAAGTGCGGCCAGACACGCGAGAGAGTCGAGCCTTCAGGAAGGGGACGCTGTGGTGGTCCATGATCGACACCCAGGATGGAAATACAGGACCCCGTACGAACCGGACCTGTGGACCATAGAGAAAATCCAAGGAACCATGGTGACAGTCAGGAAAGGGGACCAAAGAGTAACACGGAATGTGTCATGCTTTAAGCCGGCGAGAGGAAGAGCGGCGGAACAAGAGGTCAGGCCATGGAACGCCGGACAGTCTCCGGCAGCATCCTCGCCCGGTGAGAAACTCAGACCTTCAAATGTCTGTCGAAGACCCAAGGAGAGTCCCAAGTCCGCTGCCGAGCTCATCTGTCGCCAATTCCCCGGCCTGCAGAGAGGAAGGAGAGGTGTCCCCGGCTGGGGCCGCCCAATCACCGAAGGGCCGAAGCCAAAGGTACCATCTCCGGCCAAACCCTGGCCCGAGCCACAGGCTACGGGACTTTGTGTGTACATCTCCCTGAAGGCCAAGAACTGATAATGAAGCGGACTGAAATAAAGGAGGGATGTAGAGAGCCAGGCGGGCTCTACCATACAATGTATCTACATTCACGCATCCACTCCACCCCTCAGGGCGGGCACGCCCCGAGGGTAATAAACCCCGGCGAAGATCGCTCGTGACTAAAGTGTACGTCCAGTTACTTATGTTTCTGTCCCCACGTGATTAGGCCCAGACCCACATCACCACACCTGGGACCCGCAGCAGGGGGGGGGGGGGGGGGGGGGCAGTACGAGCATCTGCCCCCTGTGGCGTGAAGGGGCCGGAAGCTGCCCCCCCCCTCCCCTCTCGCACACACACACTTCCTGCCGGTGACTCACCCTAAGATGACAGGACAGACAGACAGCCCCCGGGTCCCAGGCACAGAAGAAGAGAGCTGAGCAGAGCTTCACAGCTGATCCCCTCAGAGCCCCCCCAGCCAGCCCCCCCTCAACAAACACAGGGAGGAGCTTGGAGCGCAGAGAAGGTATCCATGGATGACGAGAGGCGCTACACACCATACAGGAAGCACCGCAGACACAGCTCCGCCAGGGCCCCTCAGGCCTGTAGCACCCCCTGTGCTCTGCACCTGGGGGCCACACACAGCTCCGCCAGGGCCCCTCAATCCTGTCCTGTAGCACCCCCTGTTCCCTCACATCAGGGGCCCACACACAGCTCCGCCAGGGACCCTCAATGCTGACCTGTAGCACCCCCTGTGCCCTCACATCAGGGGCCCACACACAGCTCCACCAGGGCCCCTCAATCCTGGCCTGTAGCACCCCCTGTGCCCTCACATCAGGGGCCCACACACAGCTCCGCCAGGGCCCCTCAATCCTGGCCTGTAGCACCCCCTGTGCCCTCACACCAGGGGCCCACACACAGCTCCGCCAGGGCCCCTTAATCCTGACCTGTAGCACCGCCTGTGTCCTCCATCAGTGGCCCACACACAGCTCCGCCAGGGCCCCTTAATCCTGCCCTGTAGCACCCCCTGTGCCCTCACATCAGGGGCCCACACACAGCTCCGCCAGGGCCCCTCAATCCTGGCCTGTAGCACCCCCTTTGTCTTCACACCAGGGTCCCACACACAGCTCCGCCAGGGCCCCTCAATCCTGACATGTAGCACCCCCTGTGCCCTCACATCAGGGGCCCACACACAGCTCCGCCAGGGCCCCTCAATCCTGCCCTGTAGCACCCCCTGTGCCCTCACATCTGGGGCCCACACACAGCTCCGCCAGGGCCCTTCAATCCTCACCTGTAGCACCCCCTGTGTCTTCACATCAGTGGCCCACACACAGCTCCGCCAGGGCCCCTCAATCCAGACCTCTCCAGACCAAACATCTTCAGAGCCAGTTTCTAGGTTCAGCTTCACTGCTGAGCCCTGAAAGGTGGGATTCCCTCAGGGGGCAGGAAAGGTTTATTCGGTTTATTGTCTCTGCCAGTGATACTAAGAGTGAGACTCCAAGGGTGGGGGTCGCTTGAGGCACTAACATTATGACAGATGGTGAGTAAACAAGCAATCACTTGTTTACAGTCTCAGTGAAGTCAAAGAAAAGAAACAAAGAAGGTGTCCTGCACCACTCACCCTTAAGAAGGCCTTCATTTTTAAAGAGATCTTTCAACAAATGTGTAAAAGTCTCTTCAAAATTAAAAAAACATTCATCCATTAACATGCCACCGCGTTTCACCTTCGTACATCAGGTTATATCCGTGCATTGAGAAGTATTTTTTACAAGTGATAGTTTTAAACAAGCATTTGCAATTCAATAGGTCTGGCAATTGCGAGACTTTGAGCTATTGGCATAGTTAATGACAATGTCTTTTATGTATGTGTTTAAAACACCTGCAATAATAAAAGGCTTTGTCATTTACAATACCAATAGGTCAAAGTTTCTAAAATGAGAGACCTGTTGCATTGCAAATGCTTGTTGTTTACAAGTGCCCCATGCTGCGCTTTCACGTTAGTAGAGGCCACGCCCATTTCCTTAGACGAGCCGCGTCTAAAGAAAGGTCAGTGGTCGCTATTAGAGTGAAAGCGCTGTATGCAGCGCTTTTACCAAAAAAAGCATTTGTCTGTCAAGTTGATAAACAAATGCTTTTTTTTCTAAAAGTTCCCCGTGAAAGCACGCATGGCGAGCGGAATGTTGCAGGAAAGCATGTCGTGCTGGAGGTAGGTGAAACGCAATAAAGAAAATAGTGCTAACAGACTAAAAAAGACACACTGTGTAACAACTGAAGTAAAAGGGCCAGTCTTCATGGGAGGTTACAAGTGAAAACATGGCGGTACTAAGGAGGGACTAACAAGCCTATTAGCCAATCAGAATTATTTACAACAAGGGGTGGTGAGGGACAGAGTCTCTGAATTAAGCAGAATACTCTCACTTGCACCATCCCAGTTTCAGAACCTGGCTGTATGCAAATTAGTCTGTTCCTGTCCCAGTGCATGATGGGAACAGGGCAAACCAAACTACAAAAGCCAATTCTTACACTGGGAAGGAAACAAGCTTCCGGGGACCGGTTTCTGGCATTACAGCCGTCTTCGGCCCGGCTTGCTTGAATCCTGATGGTGCAATGAGCAAGGGACTCATGTCTGAGTATCCCCGGAAGCTTGTTTCCTTTCCAGTAAAGAATTGGCTTGGTAGTTTGGTCTGCCCTGTTCCCATGATGCACTGGGCCAGGGTCAGACTCATTTGCATGTAGCCAGGTTCTGAACTGGGATGGTGCAGTGAGCTAAAAAAACGGTGATGGATCAAGCCCTGATCTTTTGACTGGGTAGGAGTGTTCTGCTTAATTCAGATACTCTGTCCATCACCACCCCCTTTTGAATCGTTTTGGCCACCACAAGTGTGGAAGGGTATGCTCAGATGTGAGTCCCTTGCTCACTGCACCATCAGGATTCAAGCAAGCCGGGCCGAAGACGGCTGTAATGCCAGAAACCGGTCCCCGGAAGCTTGTTTCCTTTCCAGTAAAGAATTGGCTTGGTAGTTTGGTCTGCCCTGTTCCCATGATGCACTGGGCCAGGGTCAGACTAATTTGCATGTAGCCAGGTTCTGAACTGGGATGGTGCAGTGAGCTAAAAAAACGGTGATGGATCAAGCCCTGATCTTTTGACTGGGTAGGAGTGTTCTGCTTAATTCAGATACTCTGTCCATCACCACCCCCTTTTGAATCGTATTAGCCAATCAGAAGCCAGCATTTATGAAGGACAATGACACAAGCCAATTAAAAATATTTTTTCGGAGAGTGGGTGGAGCTTCAGCTCCATACTACGATACAGCATGGCTCACACAGCAGAGCATGCAACGCGCAGGCTCGACCTGAAAAGCATACGTATACAGAGGTGCATTGGGTGAGCCGTCTTGATCTTTTCAACCGTCGTTCCAATTTTGCTTCGGCCCACCATGGCCTACAACATGGGGTAACCCATATCACCCACTGGCGCCCAAGCAGTGGGAATGGCAGCATTTTGTGTGATCACCTGTGAACATTAGCAGTGTGCTTAGTACGAAGGCTGGTAGGCAAACACATTACTTTGACAATGCGTTATCAATGTGTGTATAGATTATGCCTTCAGATAACTGTAATTCAAAACCAATATTACATATTACTTGCATCAATAACAAACTCTTTTTCCAGTGATAAACTTTAAAACGAAACATTATTTTTCTATCCAAGTATGCCTCATTGTAGGAAGAACCCATACTGCTCTATTAAAATCTCCAACATTTTTGTATTTTTTTTTTATTTGTTATTGGCATTTCACACTTATACATCTTGGAACGTATGCTGGAATAAGGTTATCAGCAAAGAAATTCTTTAGACAATGGCATTTTTTTTGTTGCATAGGTGTCATAAAATATATATACATATACGCTAAAGTCAGACATATTGGCTTTGCCAATGCACGTTTGCCTAACCATCCTCGGTACGGTAATCTTTCTCCATTGGCAAAAAGTGAAGACTTACTCGTACTGCACCTGGTGGGAGTTCTCGACATTCTGCCTGTGAGTTTTCTCGTGTGGAACGCGCGACTCTCTACTATGCAATCTCGCCTGCGCTGCAAATGGTCTTAAAGGGGGCCTTTAGATCTCTTAAAGTGAGTTGCCCCCCCTTATGTACACAAGCTTGAGTAGAGGTAGAGTGAGCCATGACGTGAGGCATCCTGGGAATGACGCAACCGCGCAATCGCCACATTACCGCACTTTGAACTTCGACGTTGGGGAATAATAACAGATCAAAAAGTAAAGTTAAAAGTAAAGACACAAAAGAAGGACGAATAAATAGTTCTCGAATCAGAATGTAAACCAGCCATCTTGGGGTGATGTTAATGTTTACTCAGGAGTACGAACCCAAGTCCGCGGAAATAACAAAACAATATATAGTCATTTAACGTAGCTTTGAAGCTCCAGTTTCACTTTGATACAATGTACTTGCCTGCCTTTTCAAATAGATCCGTTAAATTTGATAAAGAAAGGTTACTCAAGGATTCAACAATGTAAAAAATATTTACAATGCTATAGGTCTCGCATTTAAATGCGAGATCTATAGCATTGCAAACAAACAGCCGCCATTGTGCCGGCTGCTTTAAAAGTGAAATCGCACATGGCACAGTGAATGTAAGCACAGCACGTCGTTGTGCCTTACATAAGAGAAACTCAGTGAATAAAAAAGTACACGTACCCTGTAGCAACCAAGTAAAGGGGCCAGTAGCCATGGGAGGTTACAAATAATGAAATGCTGGACAGAAAAGGCACTAACAATCTAATTACTGAATCAGAAGCCAGCATTTACAAAGGAAAAAGACACAAGCCAATGAAAAATAGGGACGGTGGAGTGGGCGATGCTTCTCTTACATACTAGACTACAACAGACCACCAGAGCAGCGCTTGCGCGCTGGCTCAGGCTCGACCTAAAAATGAACGATCACGGCAATGAAAGTGATAACAGACAGAAAACATTGCGATCACAACACGCCCTCTCTAAAGTTGCGCTGGTGGATCTCGGTTGATGATAGCTTGCATTATACATAAAGCCACACACCACAGGCAACCAAGGTCCCTTACAGGCAACCTCCGGATCGTAAGAGGCTACCGTACCCTAAGGAGTGGAAACCCCACGATTAACAAAAAGACCTGTGTCGCACTTTCTCAGGACCTACACCGAGAATGTGGAACTTGCTACCATCGCCATGAAACCTTTTTGGTGGACGCGTGCTTTATAAATGTGGTGTAACATAACATCGAAGATTCGGTGCAGCCCAGCGACACGCACCTTCAAACAAGAGGTCTGAAAGATTCCGCTAATCAGATTCCTGATTTAATTTTACAAGGGCTGGCTTGAGTCGAAGAGTATCCTTCAACCTAGACGTAAACTGATGAGCTTGCAGGTTTCGCAGCCTTGACGCCAAAAGGGGCGTTGTTTCGAAGTTCATTAACATATTGTTCTCTGCCGTTTCTCTGTGGAGAATACGGTTTACCATATGAGAAGCAACGGACTGAGTAAGCGATCTCATGAATTCAGTGGCGGACGCCACACACAAAGGGTGGTGGGGCGGGTGGAGGGAGCGGGGAGGGCGAGCTCAGGAGGAGAGGGTGTTAAAAATATTTTTTTCTTTAAATGGACCTTCCCTTAAGCTGTCGGCCAGTAATGAAATTACTTCCTTTGTACACTCGGCTCTCTGAAGGGAGGGACAGCCAGCAGGGAATGCGGACCCCAAAGTCTGGTAAAGGGCCAGCAATTCAGATACAGCATAACACAGCACTGTCAAATCTATGACTGTATTAAAGACTAGAGGCTTAGATTAGAGGGAGCACCATGCATATACTTCGATTCCCCTACACCCCCGTCCACCGCCCCACGCACACCCTACGGGCATCAAAGCGGTCCACAGACCATACTTTTTGGCCCCTGGGAACGGTTTGCGAGCACCCAGGGTCTGCACACTGTCCTCGTGCTGATTCACGACTCTTTCGGGGAACTTTTACAGTAATTTGATGATTTTAGTTACAGAGCACAAGGAACCTCACCCCCCCCCCACCCACCCCACCGCCTTGAAGAATAGGGAACACATGCCCTATGGAAGGTCTGACTCACTGAGTGTGGGGGACTCCAGCTCTCTAACTTCCTGCTTCAAGTGGGAGGGGGGAGGGGCGAGGAGGACCAGATATGTGATGGTAGGAGCCCTGAACAAGATGACGTCTCAAACTGTCCAATTAGATGTCAGGGCAACTTACCCTGCCCAGACACTGCAAAATGCGTCATCTTATGTGCAAGAAGTTCATTCAAACATCTCGTGTCCCACGTCAGTTGAATAGTTCCCTCAGAGTTTTCAGGGGTAGACGTGGGTAGCGCCAGTGGTAGATGTGGGTAGCGCCAGTGGTAGATGTGGGTAGCACCAGTGGTAGGCGTGGGTAGCACCAGTGGTAGGCGTGGGTAGCACCAGTGGTAGACGTGGATAGCGCCAGTGGTAGACGTGGGTAGTGCCAGTGGTAGACATGGGTAGCACCAGTTGTAGGCATGGGTAGCACCAGTGTTAGACGTGGGTAGCCCCAGTGGTAGAAATGGGTAGCACCAGTGGTAGACGTGGGTAGCACCAGTGGTAGGCGTGGGTAGCACCAGTGGTAGAAATGGGTAGCACCAGTGGTGAAAATGGGTAGCACCAGTGGTAGAAATGAGTAGCACCAGTGGTAGGCGTGGGTAGCACCAGTGGTAGAAATGGGTAGCACCAGTGGTTGAAATGGGTAGCACCAGTGGTTGAAATGGGTAGCACCAGTGGTAGAAATGGGTAGCACCAGTGGTAGACATGGGTAGTGCCAGTGGTAGGCGTGGGTAGCACCAGTGGTAGATGTGGGTAGCACCAGTGGAAGACGTAGGTAGCATCAGTGGTAGACGTGTAGGTAGCATCAGTGGTAGACGTGTAGGTAGCATCAGTGGTAGACGTGTAGGTAGCGCCAGTGGTAGACGTGGGTAGCACGAGTGGTAGACGTGGGTAGCACCAGTGGTAGACGTGGGTAGCACCAGTGGTAGACGTGGGTAGCACCAGTGGTAGACGTGCGTAGCACCAATGGTAGACGTGGGTAGCGCCAGTGGTAGATATGGGTAGCGCCAGTGGTAGATGTGAGTAGCGCCAGTGGTAGACGTGGGTAGCACCAGTGGAAGGCGTGGGTAGCACCAGTGGTAGGCGTGGGTAGCACCAGTGGTAGGCGTGGGTAGCACCAGTGGTAGATGTGGGTAGCACCAGTGGTAGACGTGGGTAGCGCCAGTGGTAGACGTGGGTAGCACCAGTGGTAGACGTGGGTGGCGCCAGTGGTCGACGCGGGTGGCACCAGTGGTAGACGTGGGTAGCACCAGTGGTAGATGTGGGTAGCACCAGTGGTAGATGTGGGTAGCACCAGTGGTAGACGTGGGTAGCACCAGTGGTAGACGTGGGTAGCACCAGTGGTAGACATGGGTAGCACCAGTGGTAGACGTGGGTAGCATCAGTGGTAGGCGTGGGTAGCACCAGTGGTAGACGTGGGTAGCACCAGTGGTAGACGTGGGTAGCACCAGTGGTAGGCGTGGGTAGCACCAGTGGTAGATGTAGGTAGCACCAGTGGTAGAAGTGGGTAGCACCAGTGGACGACGTGGGTAGCACCAGTGGTAGACGTGGGTAGCACCAGTGGTAGACATGGGTAGCACCAGTGGTAGACATGGGTAGCACCAGTGGTAGACATGGGTAGCACCAGTGGTAGACATAGGTAGCATCAGTGGTAGGCGTGGGTAGCGCCAGTGGTAGATGTAGGTAGCACCAGTGGTAGACGTGGGTAGCACCAGTGGTAGACGTGGGTAGCACCAGTGGTAGACATGGGTAGCACCAGTGGTAGACATGGGTAGCACCAGTGGTAGACATAGGTAGCATCAGTGGTAGGCGTGGGTAGCGCCAGTGGTAGATGTAGGTAGCACCAGTGGTAGAAGTGGGTAGCACCAGTGGTAGAAGTAGGTAGCAGAAGTGGGTAGCACCAGTGGTAGGCGTGGGTAGCGATATTGGCCCTCTGTAAAAAATCAACCCAAATTGGCCCTTGCAAACAGCTCGGCAGTACCCCCCTTGCCCCCAAACGGGCAGGCTGAGCAGTTTGCCAGGGTTGATTTTGGTTCCCAGTCCGGCCCTGCTAACAGGCACAACAAAGCATGTCACGTCAAGGACGCGTTGTGGTGCTTCTCACAGCAGGTGGCACTGGGGCTGGCGCCAAGCACTGCCACCACATGAGCTCAAGGAAGTAAGAGGTTTCTCCGCCTGGGTGTCATCAGCCTTCCTAAAGCAGTAATCAGGGACAGACGAAGGGGCGGCCCTGCCAGGAAGGTTCCCTCCCAGCCCCAGCCCTCCCGTCTATGAAGCGTCCTGCAGGATTCCCTGGCTAGCAAAGCCTCCATGGGAGCTCTGGGCCCGATTCACAGAACTAACTTAAGACAAAATCCTAAACTTACTACTTTTGGTATTCACAGAAGGCATTTAGTAGTAGTAAAGTTAGGATTTTGCCTTAAGTCTGTCTTCAGTCCTTCTTAAGTCTGTCTTCAGTCCTTCTTAAGTCTGTCTCAAGTCTGTCTCAAGTCTGTCTCAAGTCTGTCTCAAGTCTGTCTCAAGTCTGTCTCAAGTCTGTCTCAAGTCTGTCTCAAGTCTGTCTCAAGTCTGTCTCAAGTCTGTCTCAAGTCTGTCTCAAGTCTGTCTTAAGTCTGTCTTAAGTCTGTCTTAAGTTTGCTTTAAGTCTGTCTCAAGTCTGTCTCAAGTCTGTCTCAAGTCTGTCTCAAGTCTGTCTCAAGTCTGTCTCAAGTCTGTCTCAAGTCTGTCTCAAGTCTGTCTCAAGTCTGTCTTAAGTCTGTCTTAAGTCTGTCTTAAGTCTGTCTTAAGTCTGTCTTAAGTCTGTCTTAAGTCTGTCTTACGTCTGTCTTACGTCTGTCTTAGGTTTGTCTTAAGTTTGTCTTAAGACTGTCTTAAGTTTGTCTTAAGACTGTCTTAAGTTTGTCTTAAGTTTGCTTTAAGTCTGTCTTAAGTTTGCTTTAATTCTGTCTTAACTTTGCTTTAAGTCTGTCTTAAGTCTGTCTTAAGTCTGTCTTAAGTCTGTCTTAAGTCTGTCTTAAGTCTGTCTTAAGTCTGTCTTAAGTCTGTCTTAAGTCTGTCTTAAGTCTGTCTTAAGTCTGTCTTAAGTCTGTCTTAAGACTGTCTTAAGTCTGTCTTAAGTCTGTCTTAAGTCTGTCTTAAGTCTGTCTTAAGTTTGCTTTAAGTCTGTCTTAAGTCTGTCTTAAGTTTGTCTTAAGTCTGTCTTAAGTTTGCTTTAAGTCTGTCTTAAGTCTGTCTTAAGTCTGTCTTAAGTCTGTCTTAAGTCTGTCTTAAGTTTGTCTTAAGTCTGTCTTAAGTTTGTCTTAAGTCTGTCTTAAGTCTGTCTTAAGTCTGTCTTAAGTTTGTCTTAAGTCTTAAGTCTGTCTTAAGTCTGTCTTAAGTCTGTCTTAAGTCTGTCTTAAGTCTGTCTTAAGTCTGTCTTAAGTCTGTCTTAAGTTTGTCTTAAATTTGTCTTGTCAAACTTAAGCCAAAATCCTAACTTTACTACTACTAGTTCTGTGAATCGGGCCCTCTGAAGGTAGCTCTGTCGCTGCCCTCCTCCCCTCAGTGTCTGGGGCTCCGCCCTCCTGCCGCAGGAGTGCAGGCCGTACCCTTCCACCGCCTGGGCGCAGCGTCCTCACCCACCTCTTGTGCCACGCTAAACCAGGCGCCTCCGACTGGATCCACTTTGCTTCTTTTCATTAATGCTGCAAGCATCAGCTCCTGCGCTGATCAGCGTGGTCTGGGGCAGTGGCGGCTGACATGTACCAAGGGTGGTGAGGCATAAGAGAGCGAAAGAAAGAAAAATGACTTACCTTCCAAGGGCAGCAGAACGTCCTGCTCTCTCAGGTATCTCCTGGAAGCCAGATGCAGGAAACTGCACTACCCAATCCTGGCGCTGCTCTCACAGCTTGAGAGCAGCGCCAGGATTGTTTAGAGGAGCGCTCTTAAGAACACTGGAGGCCTGCGCTTTCTCTAACCAAGCTGTGTAAGACAACTAGGTAAAAGAGCTTTAAAATGCGCATGTCTGTCTGGCCGTCCCAAGACAGCCGGCCAAAGGGCTGTGTATATTTTTAAAGCGCACTGCACAGCTCCCTGCTGCTGCCACTCAGCACCTCTGGTCCCGCCCCGTCCTGAACTAAGTAAATAACCTTTGGTAGCATTTTATCTTTCTGCTCTGGGGCTTGCGGAGCGACGCTCCTCTGCTCAACGGGAGGTGCCGCCTCTGGGGAGGTATCCCAGCAGCGGGCACACCGTTCACCAATTTCTAGTGCCTCTCAAAAGTACATAATAGAGCGCTATCTTGCAAGTGAATAATGTTTCTTTCTGCAGTTTTGCATCCTCGTATTCCACTCTTTCTCAAAAAGCCTCCTCTGTATTCCTAAAACCCTGCATGCACAATGGACTTCGACTTAAAACTCCTCTTTGTTGCAGTCTTTTTCTGTCGCGTGACCCTCTCCTGACCTTCCATCCTCTGGCACACCCCTCCCCCAGCACAGCCGGCTCCAGGCTCCATGCTGGTCTGCCTTAATCTCTACTATGGTATTTCTGCAAAGTGCCAACACCTCCTTGTAAGGATCACAACCTCTCCTCCTTTGAAAGTGCTGCTTCTGCAGCCCAACAATGCCTGACCCCTTCCAGCTCATCCACGAACCCCAAAATCCAGCTTCACACACCCCTCCCCCACTAACCACCCCACCTAGCGCCTATTCATTTAATATAGCGCTAAGAAACTGGGGTAAAAGTATGGAAGGCCCCCTAAGAGCACAGGAGGAATTAAAATAACCGTTAAACACTGGATTAACCCTTAACCTTCCGAGCAGAGCAGCATGCTGCCCGGTGTAAAGCGCTTTAATGCCTCACCAGGGACTGTAGGCGCTATATACATGGAATCACAATCGACACAAGGTGCCAGCGTAGCCCGGGCATTAAGAGCAGGCCTTGGCCTGATGCAGTGGGTGACGAGATGAATGAAATGACGTCTGGTGACCAGCAGCAGCTCTGGGCTGAGGGATGGGGGGAGGGGGTGGAGGGGGGGGAAGGGGTGTAATCTGTTTTAAAGAACACGAGGGGGCGCACCGACCCAGACACTATCACGTGCAATACCACTTCCCCATCAGTGCGCTCTACCAAGAAAACAAGCAGTGGAACCACAACACGCGTGTGTACGTCATTGTGGCGGCAACCTAGGGTAACCCAAAAGCACTCAGACAGGCACACCTCTCTCTCTCTCTGCCTGCACTCACACAGGCGCTCCTCTGCCTGCACACACACAGGGAAACACCTACCTTTGCGTTCATCCACACAGGCACACCTCAATCTCTCCCTCTGCCTGCACCCACACAGGGAGGTATGCCTGTGTGGACACAACTAGCTCCTGGCACAGGCCCTACGGTGGCGACCAGCTCCTGGCACAGAGCCTACAGTGGTGACCAGCTCCTGGCACAGGGCCTACGGAGGCGACCAGCTCCTGGCACAGGCCCTACGGTGGCGACCAGCTCCGGGCACAGGCCCTACGGTGGCGACCAGCTCCGGGCACAGGCCCTACGGTGGCGACCAGCTCCTGGCAAAGGCCCTACGGTGGCGACCCGCTCCTGGCACAGGGCCTACGGTGGCGACCAGCTCCTGGCACAGGCCCTACGGTGGCGACCAGCTCCGGGCACAGGCCCTACGGTGGCGACCAGCTCCTGTCACAGGGCCTACAGTGGTGACCAGCTCCTGGCACAGGGCCCTACGGTGACGACCAGCTCCTGTCACAGGCCCTACGGTGGCGACCAGCTCCTGGCACAGAGCCTACAGTGGTGACCAGCTCCTGGCACAGGGCCCTATGGGGGTGACCAGCTCCTGGCACAGGCCCTACGGTGGCGACCAGCTCCTGGCACAGGGCCTACGGTGGCGACCAGCTCCTGGCAGAGGCCCTACGGTGGCGACCAGCTCCTGGCATAGGCCCTACGGTGGCGACCAGCTCCTGGCACAGGCCCTACGGTGGCGACTAGCTCCTGGCACAGGGCCTACGGTGGCAACCAGCTCCTGGCACAGGGCCTACGGTGGCAACCAGCTCCTGGCAGAGGCCCTATGGTGGCGACCAGCTCCTGGGACAGGGCCTACGGTGGCGACCAGCTCCTGGCACAGGCCCTACAGAGGCTACCAGCTCCTGGCACAGGGCCCTAAGGTGGCGACCCGCTCCTGGCACAGGGCCCTAAGGTGGCGACCCGCTCCTGGCACAGGCCCTACAGAGGCTACCAGCTCCCGGCACAGGGCCTACGGTGGCGACCAGCTCCCGGCACAGGGCCTACGGTGGCGACCAGCTCCTGGCACAGGGCCTACGGAGGCGACCAGCTCCTGGCACAGGCCCTACGGTGGCGACCAGCTCCGGGCACAGGCCCTACGGTGGCGACCAGCTCCGGGCACAGGCCCTACGGTGGCGACCAGCTCCTGGCAAAGGCCCTACGGTGGCGACCCGCTCCTGGCACAGGGCCTACGGTGGCGACCAGCTCCTGGCACAGGCCCTACGGTGGCGACCAGCTCCGGGCACAGGCCCTACGGTGGCGACCAGCTCCTGTCACAGGGCCTACAGTGGTGACCAGCTCCTGGCACAGGGCCCTACGGTGACGACCAGCTCCTGTCACAGGCCCTACGGTGGCGACCAGCTCCTGGCACAGAGCCTACAGTGGTGACCAGCTCCTGGCACAGGGCCCTATGGGGGTGACCAGCTCCTGGCACAGGCCCTACGGTGGCGACCAGCTCCTGGCACAGGGCCTACGGTGGCGACCAGCTCCTGGCAGAGGCCCTACGGTGGCGACCAGCTCCTGGCATAGGCCCTACGGTGGCGACCAGCTCCTGGCACAGGCCCTACGGTGGCGACTAGCTCCTGGCACAGGGCCTACGGTGGCAACCAGCTCCTGGCACAGGGCCTACGGTGGCAACCAGCTCCTGGCAGAGGCCCTATGGTGGCGACCAGCTCCTGGGACAGGCCCTACAGAGGCTACCAGCTCCTGGCACAGGGCCCTAAGGTGGCGACCCGCTCCTGGCACAGGGCCCTAAGGTGGCGACCCGCTCCTGGCACAGGCCCTACAGAGGCTACCAGCTCCTGGCACAGGGCCCTAAGGTGGCGACCCGCTCCTGGCACAGGGCCCTAAGGTGGCGACCCGCTCCTGGCACAGGCCCTACGGTGGCGACCACCTCCTGGCACAGGGCCCTAAGGTGGCGACCCGCTCCTGGCACAGGCCCTACGGTGGCGACCACCTCCTGGCACAGGGCCCTAAGGTGGCGACCCGCTCCTGGCACAGGCCCTACGGTGGCGACCAGCTCCTGTCACAGGGCCTACAGTGACCGGGCCTAGAGCCGGCCTGGTAGGGCACAGTAGCCATGGTTGCCCATGCCAAAGAAGTCAACATCACATGGCCATGAGTTCCTTATGACCTCTTTAGCTCTGAGGGGGAGCGGGCGGCAGGGGATGGGGCGCGTGCTGCACTACACCTTTGAGGTACCCAATATAGGGCATTCTACTTCCTGCACCCATCTGCCTCTGAAGCCCAGACAAGTGGGCCTGGCATGGCGCACCCAGGGGACCGGTGGTGACCGAGCGTGCGTGGCACTCAGACAGGACGTGACATGAGGCCTGCTGAAAAGATCTGGGGCACTGAAATTATATGACAGGAGAGGGGCAAATTATGTGGCAGAGTTGAGTAAATTATGCAGCAAGAAAAAGCTAATTGTGCACCATATTGGGCACATTTTGTAATAGTATTACTTCATTATGTCGTCATTTTTAAACTTGATAATACTGTCTGGGCATTGGTTGCACCTCATTAGTGCCAGTTTAACGCCCAAATATCGAAAGTGGCAGCAAAAAAGTGACCAGTCAACCTTTCAAAAGGGCCTTCTACTGCACACCAACACATTATGCTGCATGTTCAGTAACTTTTGAACCGTTTGAGCTAGAAACTATTTTTTTGTCAAAATATGCACTTTATGCTGAAGATGATGGGTTATGTGGCATATCAATAATAATGCAAGAATCGCGGCTACGCACTTGCATAATTCCAGTGGCCCTGGATATGATATAAAACCTATGACAACATGTAGTAATACAGGGCCCTGGCAGTGTGAGGAGTAAACAAACCCTTGATGATCCAATGGGGAGTGTGGGACATCTGTCCAATCGGTTGTATGATGTTACAACGCATACTTTTACAATGCACACCTTTTCAACGCATTTTTTACAACGCAACATCCATTACAACGCATTCCATTACAACGAATTTTTAAAAACTACCTTTACAACGCATGCCATTACAACGCATTTTTTACACCGCAACATCCATTACAACGCATTCCATTACAACGCATGCCATTACAACGAATTTTAAAAAACTACCTTTACAACGTATTCCATTACAATGCATACTACCTTTACAACGCATACCATTACAACGCATAACATTACATTGCATGTATGGTAAGTATTGGATAGTGTTTAGTATTCTAACTCCAGGGGGTGCAACAGTAGGGTAAGTGTTGGATGGTAATGGTATGCGTTATAATGCGTTATAATGGTATGCGTTGTAATGACTGCGTTGTAATGACATGCGTTGTAATGGTATGCATTGTAGTGCCATGCGTTGTAATGGTTGTGTTGTAATGGCATGCTATGTAATGGGTGTTGCGTTGTAAAAGTTTCGTTGTAATGGTAGTGTGTTGTAAAAGTTGCGTTGTAAAGGTTGTTTCCCGTCCACTCCAATGCTCTCCTCAAGAAACTCAACATGTGGGCGGAGCCAACGCCCATCTCCCAAAAGGGCATCTTAAAACTCTCTCTCTGTCGATGACATAAGGTCAGGTCAAGCCAGACCTAAAAGTTCCCAGAGGAAGAGGGGGAGAGGCTGCCTCAGAGAGTTCAATTGATCACACCATGAAATGATGAATAACAGAGATATTTTATTGATCGAAACACCCAAAACAATGACATGGAAATAAGCTAGGGGTCAAACCTCTCTCACATTTGTGGTAATATAGTATGATTGATTGGAGTGAGAATGTGCTGTTGTGGAATTTTGTACTTTTTGGTTTAGTTACTAGGTTAAACATTGGAGGCTATAAACATTGAATCTGTGGAACAAGTTACGGATTGCAGACCTAACCATTCTGTCGAATTTCAGTGGATAACTTATAGGCCTTGTGTATAGTATTTCTGCAATATAAAAAAAGTAATAGGGCCAGAAAACACCACAAGTAAAATCCCAAACCAATTTAGAAAAATAAAGTAAATTTTAATAAATAAAAATTCAATAAGGGAAACCACAGTCAGGAATTTAAAAAGTTTTTTAAAGTTTAAATATTAAATAGCACCAAAAGCGTTAAGTGCCAACCATGTTCATCGGGTTGCGCTTGACTGCTTCCTAGGTACAAGTTAAGGGCAACCGCAGTAGTACAGCAAAACTTACTAGAAAGTGCTATTCACACTTTTGTAGTGACTCACAGTTTTGAGAAAGTTTACTACTTTCCAAAAGAGTTGGCCTAATGGTTAAGGCGGTCGACCTCGAATCTGGGGAACTGGGTTCGAATCTCGACAATGACGCTGAACATCCTGTGATTTTGGACAAATCACTTAAGGGCAGATGTATCAACATCCTGATTTGCGAATCTAAAATAGCGATTTCTTAGAAATCGCTATTTGAGATTTGCAAATAGGGATGTATGTAGAAAATCGCAATTTTTTTGCGATTTCTTAAAATTCCTTAAATGCGATTAGCAAATTGCGAATCGCAATTAAGGAATAATTTCCCATTCATTTCTATGGGCCAGGAGGCCCATAAGAAAGAATGGGAAGTTATTCTCAATTTGCGATTCGCAATTTGAGAATCGCAAATTGAGAATAATTTCAAGGGTGCAAGGGTGTCATAAGGACACCCTGATGCACCCCTGAAATGAACATGTCCGCGCATATGGCGCACATACATGCCCTATGTGCGCCATATGGCACCTTCATAAATGCCAAAAAGTGCATTTGTGAAAGAAATCGCAAATTACCACCAACTTGAAGTTGGTGGTAATTTGCGAGTTCTTAAGGAGAATTCACAAAAATTAAATGCTTGTTGCATAGCATTTAAGGAATTGCAATTTGCGATTCCTTAAATGCTTATGCAAAATTAAGGAATCGCAAATTGTACGATTCCTTAATTTTGCGATGCGATTTCCCAAATACATGCCATTTAGCAAATTTTTTGTCGCAAGCGCTGCTTTTTTGCGAATCGCAGCGTTTGTGACTAAAAATTGCCTTGATACATCTGCCCCCTACTCTCCCCGTGCCTAACGAAAATGAATGTGTCCTCATGTAATGCAACTGGTGCTAT
This sequence comes from Lissotriton helveticus, assembly GCF_964261635.1. NCBI lineage: Eukaryota > Metazoa > Chordata > Amphibia > Caudata > Salamandridae > Lissotriton > Lissotriton helveticus. The sequence continues at coordinate 31,363,201 of NC_136067.1, read as the reverse complement.
GTAAAGCGCTCTGATACCCGATTCAGGTCAAGTTTGTGCTATACAAAACTCCGTAAAAAAAAAAAAGAATACGTTCCCATTTTCACAAACATCACTTCGGGTGGTAACTTACACTTTTGTAATAAGTCACTACCTCCATTGCAATTTATTGGAGGGTGTTGTAGTACCATTGGTTGGCCATGTATAGTAAAGGACTGTGAGAAGTTGGCCTGATGTGCAGTGTTCACTATTCTAGTGATCACTATATATCAGTCCAAACAACCCTTATTGATGATTGGTTGTAAGTCAACCTTATAGACCAGCTATCCTAGTAGCATGGATACGAGCAGTCTAAGGCTAAGACTCTAGAGGGCGTGTTAAGCCAGCTGTTTTACCATCACATTACCCCTTGAACACCCAGTGAAAGGACACCACACAAGTGTTATGAAAATAAACAGTGTATTTATTGGAATCACAACAACCCTGTACTCTTTATGAGGACAGGGTGCTAAGCACACAACAAAACTCTTATGAAAATACTTAAGTTAGCACGTTATACACAAATGCCCGAGGGGCACGAAAAACCATATACTTAAAAAGTGGAATGCGAAATTACTAGCAGGTAAGTACAGTACTAATAGGCTTTGGACTCGCTAGGACTTGACTATAGAATCGTTAGATTACTTCTAGGAGACCTAGGGGACTCGGGTGCAGAGTGTGCACTCTCACGCGGGATGCGGGACAAAGTCTATGGGAGCTAGTAAAGGCAAAGTTAGTGTTCACGGGCGAACCCGACCTGGTGGGAAGAAAACGACAGTGGATCCTGACCCTAGGATAGTGAGGCTATGCTGGGACACCGAAGTGCCGAAGTTACCTAGCCCAGGGGCTGCAGCTGCATAGGTCTGAAAAGACGTCGGGAATCTCGTTGCCGGACCAGGAGCCTGGAAGAAGGAAGTTGCTGGCAGGCGACCAGTGAAGAAAAGTTCGATGGATCCAAGCCTGGATCAAGGAAGAAGAAAACCTGAAAGCAGAGGGGACCAAGTTCTTGAATCACTAGCCAGTGATTAAGTGGGCACCAGGATGGCACCGGGCGAAGTCACCTCGACTAGGTGAGTGGGCGACGCTGGCTCTGCAGATCTCACGGACCAGGAGGCGTTGTCGGTGACCAGGATGGAGAGGCGAGCTGTCCCACGATGGATGAAGCTGTCGGCGTCAAAGTTACCCAGGATTGGGCAACAAGCCTTGGCTAATTCAAGCCCACGCGGTGGACTCAAAATGGCGTCTTGAGTGGACCAGGAGGGTCCGGGGTGCTCCTCTTTTGGAAGGGAGCAAGGGCCAGCCTGGAGCAACCAGACCAGCAGCAGAAATGTCGTCGGGCGTCGTTCAGAAGGCCACAAGCCAGCGGGCTAGTAGCCAAACAACGCGGTGAGCAGCAAAAAGCAGAAGGGCCCCACGCAGATCGTGGAGATGCTGGGAGGCTGCACTTCGGTGCTGGAGCTGCTCAGGGTCGGGGCTTCTCGGACCCCAAAGCACTCACCAGGAAATTACTCGGCGGGCTTGCTGGAAAGAAGTCGTGCAGTCTTGAAGATGGCCGGTCCCTCGAGGTCTCGTCACACCCACGAATCTCAGCGTGACTGATGATGCAGGTAGAGGTCAGAGGTGCCAGGGAAGCCGGTTCTCGTCGAGCTGGGCAGTCTTGATCCGGAGGAGAGACTTGCAGCAGACCGCAGTGTTCTTAAGATGGTGCCTGCGGATGCAGGGTGACTACTCCTTAGTCACAAGGGAGAAATCTTAGGAAGAAGTCTTGAGTTCCTTTCGTGGAAAGTAGTTTCAGGATTCAAAGATGATCTGATTTGGAAGGGGGCCAGTTCCTACCTTTATCCTGTAAAAAGGGGCTGGCACGCGACTAAGTCCTGCCCTAGGGGTGGGACTAGGAGGGGGGTGGTTACACCCACTTCCTTGGCGGGCTTTTCCACGGCACAGGGTCTGGAGTGACCCTGGAACTGGTTCCAGCCAGCCTATGCACAGTGAGCACCGGGTGCCACGTGCAGTCACCTTCCACAAAACCCTGTCTGGGACGGTGCTGGCACCGCCCCTGGCAGGAAACCCTTTGTCCTTATCTCCTGCTCTGGGAGGACTCCCAGCAGCAGGAGGGCAGACTTGTGTCTCGGTGGCAGCATCCATTTTGTGGAGCTGAGGCTCTGTTTGACTTTAACCGGGGTTAGGGGTTACATACATGTCGTGTCCCTCTAGAAGGGTGGAATGCTAACCCCGTCGCCAGAATTGGCGAGGGGTTAGTATTCCAATTCGTATGACACCTTACTCGACATGGTTTGATAAAGCGATACCAGAGTTGGCATATAACCGCGAGGATTATAAGGCACTTAAGAGTATATGGTATGCGATATCATGGAAACGGCTAAGGGATGGATCCCGAAAGCCGCAGACAGGCTCAGCTCATGCCAGAGCACCATCTCACACGATTCCAAGCACTCTGCCTTCAGGATTGTTAAGGCCTGCCATAGGAGTGACTGATAGGAGATCTGTGTGTCCATTTTAGGGTTAGATATAGGTATACTATACCTAAAGCAAAGGGTGAGTACACCACCTTGCCCCAGCTGTCGTGCAGCCAGTTGTGTCAGTTTAGTAAGTCAGCCCAGGGGTGGCATAATACATGCTTCAGCCCCTGGGAGACTTCTGGGTACACCTCAGCCCTGGGTACAGGGACTTGGAGAGGGCCCAGTGCCAATTCAGTACCTGAGTACAATTTGGATAGAGAGAACAGCTAGGCTGTGGGTCTGATTAGCAGGCCCACAGCCAGGGAAAGTCGTAAACCAGTGCAGCAAAAAGCAAAAATCTGGGTGATCATAGGATTGCAGACCCTACTCTCCTACAAGGACTTACTACAAAAGTGCAGTTTGTGAATACCGAAAGGTAGTCAACTTACTCAAAGGCGTAAACGTACGCAAAAGTGTAAGTTACGTTCGTGAATCAAGCCTATCCTCTCTGGAATGGAAGTAAAAAAACCTCAGCGGGGCAAAGCAGCAGGCTGTGATTGAATAGGGCTCCACGTCGTCGGAGAACAACTTCCCGAGGTCCTGGCGAAGCAACTATTTTTTCCAGGAAAGTTGAGAGCGGGGTAATTTGAATTTCGCGCCCAGAGAAGGTTCCTCACCACCTGGCTGTGTTTTTTACTAGCATGGCCAGTATTTGAATATTCTACCGGCCGGTACAAACATCAGGACAATATATAAAACGAAAGCAATTAAAAAATTGTTCCAGAACTGTCTTTATGATCCCTGGCTGATAATTAAAGTAAACAAAGACAGAAAGGCCACGTTAAAAATGAATACCGATGATTTTCTCTAAAGTTCTATTTATATGTGAAGAAATGGTCGGTATTTCTCTCTGGGAACGGTGGCAAACCTAAGTACACACAGCACATCGCCACATCACTTCCTTCCCAGTTCTCAGAAAAGTAACGCTACGTAAACGTGCCCCCCCCCCAGCGCCACACCTCCCACTCTGTCCTTTCGGTCTCTAGTGCGGGGGCCGCACACGCTGCCCTTTCGCACTGGTACTGAGCCACCCCGCCTGCCCCTATTATGGGCATTTTCATTTTCAGGTGTGTAGTCACCGAACTACTCCAGGGAGGGTCAGATGATATTAACGGGGAACATCCTTTTCAACGCGGAGGTTACCCCGCAGTGCTTTTACGACGCGTCCTTTACAACGCAAGTCGTAACCACGACTTGCGCTGGAGGGCGCTAAAGGATAAAGAATAGTATATTTACTATTCCAACATCTTCCCTACTATCCACGGGGACTGGTGTTAGAATAGTAAATTATACTATTCACTATCCGCGCCCCCCAACGCAAGTCATTGTAACGACTTGCGTTGTTAAAGACGCGTTGTAAAGGCACGCGTTGAAACGGTACGCGTTGTACCGTCATACATCCGATATTAACACAGAAAAAAGGTCCGGATTTAGATTTCGGCAGACGTGTTACCCCGTCACAATGTTGATGGATATCCTGATGTCAAAATGTAAATCCTACAGGATGTTATCTCGTTGCGTGCGTCGGGCGGCCCCCGTCCGTCCGACGTCACAGTTGGCTTGTGCGGAGGACGGCCGGGGGCCGTCCGAAACACGCCCACTTATTAATTCCCCAGCACCGCAGCTGAATTTGCGTCGTTGTCAAGGGGTTATGGGATTTATATTGCAGCGGACGGGATAGCCGTCACTGTTTTGATGAAGTAACCCGCACATCAAAATCTAAACGAGGCCCAAGGTCTCTCCCCCCTCACCTAAAAACATGTCTTTCCAGCTCTTCCCTGAACGGCCCGCTCTACCCTGGTAAGCATGTTCTGTGTGTACACCTACCCTTGCATGTATATCCTGAAAGCAGTGCACCCAGATCTTCCTATGCCCGCGTATGTTTGATGACAGCCCGATGGGCACGGTGTAGGGCACTCACTTCTCACTACACCACCAGCGTGCTATCACCCATTCCCAGATGGGTGGTTACGCAGGCACGTACAAGGGTAGTAAGGTGGTGATGCACGCAGGTGCCTACGGAAAGACATGAATGGCAACTGCAACCGAGTCTTTGCCTCTTTGTTTTTCTTTTTGCTGATGCGGCACAGTTGTGGCAAACAACATCAGCAAAGCCAGTAGGTTCAAAAGGTGTGGCCTATTGGCTTTGTCAATGCTTTTTGTAGTCAGGTGCTTATTTTTCATGATTAGGCTTTCACTGAGAGCAAGAGAACCAAAAGCAGAAATAGGGAGAAAGACAAAGAGAGACAAAGTGTGGGGCTGTGGAAGAAAGAGTCAAGAGGTGGGATCAATGCGAGACAGCCATTGGCAGTTCGGTCTGGACTGTTCCCATGAGGCACAGGGTCAAGGCTGATTTGCATATGGCCATGTCTGAACTGGGGTGGCTTGGTGAGCAAAATAACGATGGATTAAACCCAGATCTGTGACTGGGGGTGAATGTTTTGCCATTGTGCAACATTCCGTCCATCTCCTTGTGTGTTTTGCTGTTCGCCCTATGTGGGAAGGGTATGCCCAGACGTGGGTCCCATGCTCACAGCGCCACTGGAGTCAAGTTATCCTGGCTGAACACGACTGATAGCCAGAAACCGGTCCCAGGATGCTTGATTCCGGTCCAGGGAGGACCTGGCTTGGCAGTTCGGTCTGGACTGTTCCCATGAGGCACAGGGTCAAGACTGATTTGCATATGGCCATGTCTGAACTGGGGTGGTGTGGAGTGCAAAATAACGATGGATTAAACCCAGATCTGGGGGTGAATGTTTTGCCATTGTGCAACATTCCGTCCATCACTGTGTCTTTTGTTGTACTCCTGAGATATAGAGACAGGAAGTGTGGGGCTGGGAAGAAAGAGGCAGGAGGTGAAATCAATGCTAGGCAGCCTTTGTCATTGTTAGAAACTGGGGTCTCCAGTTGGCAAGGGCTTGCACCTTTGTCCAAGTAGGGACCCTTCTTCCTAGTCAGGATAAAGGAGTTACACTCCTAAAATAACCCCTGCTCACCCCCTTGGTAGCTTGGCATGAACAGTCAGGCTTATCTCAGAGGCAGTGTGTAAAGCATTTGCACATAACCAACAGTAATACAGTGAAAACACTACAAAAGGACACCACACCAATTTAGAAATATATCCAATATTTTCATATATCCAAAACAAGACCAAAACAATAAGAATCCAACATACAGTACTTCAAAATATATACTTTGTAGAAATATCTTAAAAACACAGTTCTTCCGAGTCGGTAGCTTCATCCGGGGCTACCGCGATGTTGAAAACAACAGAGTCTAACAGTTCCAGTCAACCACATTGGTACGGGCCAGCTAAAGCTTTGACATACTAGTGAAAAGTATCTTTCTCGCTGCGGCTGACACATTGGTGCGGGCCGGTCATGGCAAAAGTCCTGGTTACGGTGCAAAATGGAAGCGGCGCAGGGTGTGGTGCCCTCATGATGCGGTGCAGGCAGCAGCTTGGTGACGATCATCCAGACGGCGTCGGTGAAACCAAGGCTTATGGTGCGAGATGAGGTGGTGCTTCATGCGGTGCTGGCAGGTTGCAGTGCAGGCAACAGAGCTGGTTAGCGGGAGCTGGCGTCGGTTGGCCCAGACTGCGGTGTGGGACAAGGTGGTGCATCGTGAAACTTACGAGCGATGCCCCAGCCACGATGTGGTTGCGGGTGTTCAAAGTCATCAGGCAGCGAAGGTGTCCGTGAGACCAGGGAGGCGAAGTGAAGCGAGGTGGTGCGGAGTGCAGTTCCCACAGTTCACGGTGCAAGCAGCGGCTCGGTGCCGGTGGTCTTTGTCGTCGGTGAGACCAGGGTTGCGGTGCGAGATGTAGCGGACACAGAGCCAGCGACGGTGTGGTGATGGATTCGGTTGCTTGTCCCTTCTCTGTGGCAACTGAAACAGCGGTTCCAGAAGCGGTACTCAGAGGTTGGTGAAGTCTTTGCAGTCCCCGAGACTTCAGAACAGGAGGCAAGCTCTACTTCAAGCCCTTGGAGAAACTCAGTACAAGTAAGGAAAGTTCAGTTCAGTCCTTTCCCTGTCCAAGGCAGAAGCAGCAACTGCAAGCCAACAAAACAAAGAAACAACACAGCAAAGGGGCAGTACTCCTCCTGGCAGCTCTTTCAGCTCTTCTTCTTGGCAGCTTCCTTGATTCCTCCGAGTTCTAAAGTTCTGGGCCCCAATATTTATACTCAGTCACAGGCGCTATCAGCACACTTGTGGGGGCACTCTAAATGTGACCAGACCTACCTGATTTCCACGGCTGCTGGTTCCTTCGACCTCCCTCCCGCCGCCGCGGCATTGCATTCCGCGACCACTGTGCGGAGGGGGGACTACAACCCCCAGAGTCCTCAGCGGCGGAAGCCACCACCGACGTTTCCGCGCCCGGAGGCGCTTGAAAAAGAGAGGACAGTCCCGGTGGAGCAGGCGCTATCAGCACACTTGTGGGGGCACTCTAAATGTGACCAGACCTACCTGATTTCCACGGCTGCTGGTTCCTTCGGCCTCCCTCCCGCCGCCGCGGCATTACATTCCGCGACCGCTGTGCGGAGGGGGGACTACAACCCCCAGAGTCCTCAGCGGCAGAAGCCACCACCGACGTTTCCGCGCCAAGAGGCGCTTGAAAAAGAGAGGACAGTCCCGGTGGAGCGGGCGCTATCAGCACACTTGTGGGGGCACTCTAAATGTGACCAGACCTACCTGATTTCCACGGCTGCTGGTTCCTTCGACCTCCCTCCGCCGCCGCTGCATTGCATTCCGCGACCGCTGTGCGGAGGGGGGTCTACAACCCCCAGAGTCCTTAGCGGCGGAAGCGGCCACCGACGTTTCTGCGCCCGGAGGTGCTTGAAAAAGAGAGGACAGCCCCCGCGTCGCGGGAGCGTGCGGGCAGCGCCGGGCTAAGCCCGGGCAAAGGGCTGGCCATCTGTGGCCGTCAGAGGCAGGAAGAGACTGGACTGGGCCACTCCCTTTGATCTTCCCCAATTCGTGAGACTTTATATTATTGTGTTTAATTGTATTTTTATTCATAGTTGTTTTTATATTAAATTGACTCTTTCTAATTGCTCCCAAAACCTCGACTTAAGCATAAGACCCTGTGAATGGCAATGACATAAAAAAAACCCTAAGGGGAACAAGCCAGGAAATAAAGCGATGGGGGTAACCGGCACTCTTGACGCATTTATTACCAGGGCTGCGTCTATATTAGAAAAGGAGATTGCTCAAACTGAACGGTGCATATGTCTTTGAGGAGATCCTCCTTGGGGGGGGATAGCCCTAGTACCTTCTCCCGAACAACCAATAGTCCTAAGTTCACAGCGTGTAATCACTACACAGCACCAACAAGATTTATCTGTATTTCTAGACACTAGCGGACCTGACTTAAGTATAGAATCATTCATGGTCCTACCCAGAGCATCCACAGCCCCGAGTGATAGTATGCAAACAGCTAATACACTATCCCTAGCATCAAATTCCCAAGTACAAGCACAAGCGCTAGGTACTAATCTGAAGCGGAAGCAGTGCGGCAATACACAGAAGGGTGGACATTCTAAGAAGCCCAAAGTTTCGCAACCTAATGCAATTAATAGGTCGAACACAGATAGGATTAATAGACTCAAACAAGCAGGGAACACTATCATTAATTCGGGTAGTCCTCCTGAAGTCATCGAGGAAACATTACAGAGAGAACTGAGCGGCAAAGACTGTTCCTTAGAAAATATTGAACACCTAGTAAGATCGCTAATCTTGCCGTTAATGGAACGCACAAAAAGGATTAGCGACCAGTTAGGGGCACTTGAAAAGATAACGCAGGCCAACTCAGTGATGCTGGAGAAGATGGCTGAGGCTAAAACACAGGCACATAGTACTGCAAAATCACTTCCCGCCAAACAGGTGATAGTCCCGAAAGGGAAACTAAGGCATGTAAGGAGCGACACACCAAAGTTAGACTGTGGAAACACTGCACATACGGTCCCAACAGTAATTACAAGTGAAGTAAATGGCGGGCAACAGGGGGGACCAAAAAAGAGACTAGTTAAGAGTACTGAGACATCAGAAACTACACCTGGGACAAATAAAGTAGTAACTCGTAATCATAATGGGCCCAGGATGAGAGTTGATCTTCACCCAGCCTCATACCCACACGTTATCGTATTAGCAGGTGTCCCAGAAAGGACGCAAGAAAGGGTTGAATCTTTTCATGAGTTAAAAAACAAGGTCATGTTTTGGCTAACTAACAATAGACCCCTTAGACCAGATTTGCGAGGGGAAATCCTAAATGTACTCAGTCACAGCTCGCAATACTCGCGGATAGGGGGGGGTGGAGGAAAGGGGGGTCGCAAGGGGGGTGGGGGGTCTAACTACCTGCCCGGGTCCCGTGCTGCCTCTACTCCTCGGGCAGGTCCCTCGTTTGGCATTTTCCTGCCCCTGAACAGGAACAGACATGCTCCCTCCCCTCCCGTAAGCCAATCACAATGCTGCAATTGCGGCGTTGTGATTGGTGTGGACAGCGCCCGCCAGGCGCCTGTAGGGAAGCCATTTTCTCTATGTAGGCCGCAAGCAGGCTACATAGAGAAATTGTAGGGGGCGCATGACTGGTTTGGTCAGCCCCAGAGACCAAACAGTCAGGGTATTCAGAGTGGTACAAGCCACACATCCACGACCCGCCCTCCCCCGACCAGGCTTACCCTGCCTCCTGCTTTCTCGCAGTATGAGAAGCTGAAACATAAAATGGTATTTAAAATACCATTTTATGTTTCTGCTTCTCACACTGCGAGAAAGCAGTGGGGTGACACTCCTCTGCCCTAATGGCTGAGCAGCCCCTGTTTATACTGAACATTCCTTTGTTCTCTCAGACAGAGAGTGTCTGTGCTTAGTCCAAACCCTATTTTGGTCCTCTCTGGCCCAGCTTCCCAACAGAAGGATGGAGAAGCATTGTCCAAGGCAGACAGGGCCTATTCAGGTGCAAGGGAAATCTTTTCGCCCCACTCTAAATGCAGACCAGGCCTATGCAGGTGCTAGTGAAAACTTCTCCCACTACTCTGAATGGGCCCAGGTCTATTGAGAACAGCCCTGGCTCATTCAGGAAAGGCAGGACACACATCAACCACCACTTCCCCTTCCCCCGGTGGTTGTAATGCACATCCCCAGCCCCTGTCACTCCAAAGCCAGACAGTCAATCCACATACCCAACAGAGGCACACAGGATGGCTAAGCAGGAAAATACCTACTTTCCAAAAGTGGTATTTTCAAACACAGAACATAAAAATCATCTTTACTAAAAGGTGCATTTTTACATTCTGTGTCTACTAATCTCAATTTCCCTATCTTGTCCCAATGGGAAGTTATGCCTATAAGATGTTATAAGGAAAACTCTCATTATATCCTATGGGACAGATAGCCTTTCCATAGGGAAAAATGAAATGCACTGTAATTCACTACCAGGACATGCCACACACACCAGTACATGTTCTACCTTTAACACACACAGAACCCTGCCCACAGGGGTACCTTGGGCCTACCTTAGGGGTGACCTATATGTAAGAATAGGGAAGATTAGGGCCTGGCAACACTTGCCAGGTCGACATGGCAGTTACAAACTGCGAGCAGACCCTGAAGTGGAAGGTCTGAGAACCCTTTAGAGGCCCGCTTGTGTGAGTGGCACAACCAGTGCTGCAGGCCCACTAGCAGCATTTGATTTACAGGCCCTGGCACACTCCGTGCACTTTACTAGGGGCATACCAGTAAATCAAATGTGCCAATCATGGAAACACCAATCCATAATAACAATTTCCAACAGGAGCACTTGCACTTTAACACTGAACAGCAGTGAGAAAGTGCTCAGAGACACTAAACCAGCAAAAACAGAGTCAAAACCGGGAGGTCAGAACGCAAAAAGACAGGGAAAACACGCCAAAAGATGCCAAGTCTAACAGTAATCATGAGATGAAGAGACAGGGAGTGTGGGGCTGTGGAAGGAAGAGGCACGAGGTGGAATCAATGCGAGACTGCCTTAGTACTCCTGAGATACAGAGACAGGAAGTGTGGGGCAGTGGAAGGAAGAGGCATGAGGTGGAATCAATGTTTTTTACTTTGGAGGTAGGCGTATGATGCCAGGGAGAGCCTGACAGATGTAATCAGAACGGCCAGTGGGGTGACGTAAATATTAAATAACGTTGGACAAAAGGGAAGGTTCCCGAGTTGCCCCACAAGGCCGACAGAAGGCTTCTGAGTTGAAGATTCCATTTGACACTACTCGATGGCATCACAACAGATAGGATTTGATCAACATCGATGCCGAATAGGGAAGCCCAAATTCTGGAGGTCTATAAGTACCTCATGATTGACCGTATCGAAGGCCGCTGATAGATCGAGCAAAATCAGTACTGCGTTGCCTCCCTTATCCAGGAATGATCATATTTCCTCTGTGGCCGTAAGCAGTGCAGATTCGGTGCTGTGATTTTTTCTGAAGCCGAACCGAGTGTCTTCTAGAAGACGATTGATATCAAGATAGGAGGAAAGCTGGGGGTTCATAATTTGTTCTGCTAACTTAGCCGGAAAGGGAAGCCGAGCAATTGAGCTATAGTAGGTTCAAGCGGATCGAGAGTGGGTTTCTTCAGCAGGGGAAGCACGGATGCAGCTTTCCAAATGGTAAGAAGACCGCCCGTCTTAAACATGATGGAAAAGATGGCTGTAAGGTAACGAGATATAACTTCAGGAACCAGGTGGATCACCCTGGGGGTCATGGATTGTTACATCCAATGGGACTTTGAACTGAGGACAGTAGTGAACAGGTTAATAACAGTGAAACATCTGCAGCTGGGAGGGACCAGATGGAAATGCAGCTACACACGAGAAACAAGCAGCATTGTAGTAAGGGCGTTGGTGCACAAGTGTGAGTGTGAATTCAAGACATGGGACAGGCTGTGTGTGAAAGTTACATTTATTTATTTATAAAGTTTTATATAGCACAAACTTGATCCCGAAGGATATGAAATAGGTGTGATGAGAAAGCTGAAGAGAGACAGCCACACATGGGTGAACGGGGGCCAGGGGGTGGACATGTGCTCTCTTGGTAGAGTGTGAGGTGGGAGCACACACTAGGATTCACAAAGGCAGCTGTTAGACAAAAGCAGGGATACGTCTGAGGGGACAGAGCGGACGCTAATGCTTGTAAACAAATGAAAGTGAAAAAGAATGAGTAAAAATAGCTAAGAGTGAGTGAAAGAAATAGGGCAAATGAAAGTGTAGAAAATAGGTAAAATGTCCCACTGATTCTGGCACACTGGGCCATGCCCTAGAGGGTCTGCACTCCAGACTGAGAGTAAGAGGCTGAGACAGAATCAGTGCCCCCAGTAGTGACTCCTGGGGGGTGTGGGTTTGTAAACACGTTGGTGATGTCACTAGGAGATTCTCGCTTTGTTAAAAGTCACAAAGCTAAAGCAGACTGGAAGAGCACAGAGGCCTGAGTGCACAACAACACACAGTGTGGATGAGGACACACAAAAAGTTGGGGCACCTTGATAAAAGGTGATCCTATTAATAGCACGATGAAGGAGGGGCTGGGTGAGGGGGATGTGTGACCTACCAGTGTGGCGGCCGTTAATAGACTTAGGGGCTGATTCAGATCTCTGCGCAGGAGTCAACATGACGGCTATCCTGTCCGCCGAAATATAAATCCCATAGGATATAATGGAATTGATTTTTCGATGGATGGGATATGCAGTCACCGTTTCGACAGAGTTACCCGTCCACCAAGGTCTTCATCAGGCCCTAAGTCACAATTTGCAGAAACAAGTAGTGAAGCTCGAGGGAGGAGTAAGTGACTGAACAGACAGTATGTAGGAGCACGGTGGGTGTGAGGACGGAGAGAACAGGACATATGAAAATCATGGTAAAGTGCACCCAGGACTCCGCCAGCACTGGTGAAAGGCACGCAACCAACACGCCAGGGCTTTAAAAGAGTGACTCTAGAAAAGCCATGGTACTCACAGTATGGACCTGGAGTCGACTCACAGGCCACTCACCCATGAAGGGGTGGAAGAAAGGCTTTGCAGCATGCTTCTCAATGTTAAACGAAAGGTTGAGATGCTGCAGGTATGCGGGGGGAGGTGGTTTGTAAACAGGCAGCCCCCACTAGCACCCACCTTGCTAAGGTTTTGGTGTAAGTAACGTACATGGCTGGATCTGCCCATCCCTTTGGTTGCCCACTCACCCTCAGGGACACTTACTGGGGGCTCTCCGGGCTCTGAGACACGCTCCGATGAGCTGATAGGGTGCCTGGGGACCACCTGGGCTTGCAGGAGAAGAGGGTGAGTGGGACATGATTTAGACTCACAGGCGTATCACACACTCCTAATCTTACTGACCAAGCCATACCCCTGGGTACCAGCATGGATAGAGGCTCCGGTGAGGACGGGGCCCCTCCGTGGCTCTTAGAAGGGAAACAACCTTTACATCGCGGTGATTACACCCCGATGCCATTACAACAACAGCGTTGTTACCACGCAATGCCATAACTATGCAAGTCATTACAATCGACTTGCAGTAGATGGCGTGCTAACATAAGAAATAGTATAGTTTACTACTCCAACACCTTCCCTACTGTTTCGTAGGCTGGAGTTGGAATACTAAATTATACATTTCTAATGTTAGCGCGCCATCTACTGCAAGTCAATGTAATGACTTGCGTAGTATTGGCATCGCATGGTAACAACGCGGTCATTGTAACAATTGCGTTGTAATGCCACGCAATGTAATGACTCACGTAGTAACAAGTCTGACGAGGAGCAAAACCCAGATGATGAAGCATGACACCTAGCTTGCTCGGTGTGTGAGGGTTTTAGTTCCGAAAGGGAGGATTCCACTCCCTTTCATCCTTCGATTGGGGTGTTCACCAATTGCTTGGTTCTTCCACTTTTGTCACTTTGGGGAACAGCGTACTCTTTTTTGTTTACATAGTCTCAGGCTTGTACACTGGACCCCGTTAAAATATAGCCCTCCTTCTCCCTCTCTTTGTTGGTTAGAGCAGATCAAAGCTCAGGCCGGAAGTGTCCGCCGCGGGGGAGGAAGCCACAGAGGAGCGTCCCACCCTCCCAGGGACGTCAGAGAGTTTACCCGTGGCTGTTTATCCTCTGAATATGCGTAACACCTGCCAAGGAACATTACGTAACATCGCCCATGCTTTTAGCATCGTTTTGCATTCATTAAAATACTGCAGATAACAACTAAATCACTTTAGGATGGCACTGTTGTGGGTGTGTCTGCTATTTCTTCATGGGGTTCCCACGTGCCTTTTTTAGAAGAACACCTTTGGGTTGGTGCTGGCAGCACCTGTTCTTACCTGTCCAGGACATAATTAAAAGGTACTGCTCCGAGTACTCACGGCTGCTTCACAGAATACTTGGGGTCTGTTCTCGGATACCCCAGCATGGGTACTAACCCAAGGTACCTAAGGCAGGATCACAGAATACCTTTTATTTTTACGGTGTTTTATACAGCGCGAACTTGACCCGAATCGGGTATCTGAACACTTTACAGAGCACCAGTTACGGTACATGAGGACACATTCATTTTTGTTAGACAAGGGGAGATTAAGGGATTTGCCCATAATCATAGGATGTGGAGCATCATTGCCGAGACTCGAACCCGGTTCCACAGATTCGAGGTCGACCGCCCTCGCCGTTAGGCCAACTCCACTCCCCCGTGAGGTCTGTTCCCTGGTACCCCAGTCCGGGTCACCGTCTGCTAACAGCAGGTACCTCAGGCACAATAACAGGATTCTTGGGGTCTGTTCCCGGATACCCGAGCCTGGATCACTGTCTGCTAACGGCAGGTGCCTCCGGCAGGATCGCAGAGTGCAAGAGTGTGCTGCTTCTTTTCTTGTGGCTCGATTAGATTTTCTACTCAAGCGGCAGCTTACTCAATGCAAACATAAGGTTTTTCAATGCGAGTGGTTGCGACCATCCGCAACAGCCATCGCTGAGAAACCTAAACGCCTGCATTGAGAAATCTCACCTGGAGGATTGTCCTTGCTCGCCAACTTGACGTTGGTGAGCGTTAGTGAGGAAAAGACTCAGCAGAACTGAGTTTTTTGGAACTCCACATGCTCCGCGGAGCACGGAGTGATGAAAACTCTGCAAACTTTGCGAATGGAGCGGAGTTCACCGACCAGGCATAGAGCCTGGCAGGGGGAAACGAGTCGGTCTCAAAGACTGTCTACAGGCATTTTCAAGCGTGCAGAGGATCGAGTGATCACGTTCCATTGTTACTGTCATGAAAAGGCATCTCTTTTGCATACTTGCGGCAGAAATCTACTTCCAGCCACTGATTTAGAATCCAGGTAGAGCAGAGTCCGCCTTTCATTCACCCGATGCTGATAACATCTTTACCACTGAGACCGCTTGCAGTGTAGTGTAGTGCTCATTAGCAGCGCTACGAAGCTGCAAGGCTTTTTTAATGCGCTTTTTTTTTTAATGAGTGATTGCTCTTTAACTGCTTCGCCTCGGCGGACATTCCGCTGCGGAGTAGAAAACAAGCATTTGCAATGCAATAGGTCTCAATTTATGCAAGTTTGAGCTATTCACATTGCAAATAACAATGCCTTTTATTTTTGTTTTTGTTTCTAAAACTTAAATAAAAGGCATTCTCATTTACAATGCCAACAGCTTAAACTCGCGTACATGCGAGACCTAGTGCATTGCAAATGCTTGTTTTCTGTAGTGAGGGGAATTAATAGACGGATGGCTGGGTCGTTAGAGGGGTTGGGGCAAAGAAACTAGGACTAGATGATAAAAGAAACTGGGACGAGGGAGAAGAAACAGGATGAGGGGAGGGTGGCAGGCTAACAGGTACAAGGTGGGAAGATTTTTAAAAAGCTCAATAATGTGGCCACCGTTGACCACGTCATAGCGGTTGTTTTTTTCCCCTTATTTTAAAACAAGAAATAATACCTGAATCACAGTGTGAGCAGCAGAGAGACACTAAACAAACAAAATTATTCTGGGCTAGGTTTATGCGCCCAGAAAGAAAACAAAGTGACGCGTGGCAAGCACTGACCAATTAGAAGGCAGCAAAGAAGAGTGACAATGATACCAGCGAATGGCAAGCAGTGGGAGGGTCCAAGCCCTTTACTCAACACAAGAGTCTTATCAGCACATGTGCTACCAAATGCAGCATCGACCTAAAAATAGCAAACTATCAACTTTCAGCTTTACTTGAGAGAAGGAAAGTTGTTTTTCCAAGGTCTTACTTTAAGATAAAGAAGCCTGGGTTGGAAACAATAAGCTTTTCCTATTCTTTTCAACTGGTTTTTAGCCATACTGTGAAAACAACTTTATTGATTACCTTGGCTTCTCAGAATCAAAACACCACATACTTTGTGTGTCATTTATGCTCAAAATTAGCAGAATGGGGTATGACGTCATCTGTCAAAAGCCACCATAGGGACTTTATTCTGATACTTGGTTAAAAGTCACTTTGGAGCTCTCATGTGTTACAATCGAGAAGATTTATACTAACCGAGGGCGAAACCTGCGGTGCATCCACGCCCCTCTGCTTTTCCACTAATATATAGAATACCTTAAAATAGCTTAAAATAAAGTGAACCTGCTTCCGTCCAAAAGGGGATGGTGAGCCTATTTCAATCTTACAGTATGCTGATGGCAGTGTAATATCAGATCGGACAGTTGTCCCCGAGGTCGCTTATACAACTGAGAGCATACTGCTCCATTAATAAGCATACTGCATTAATAAGTTATCCATAAATAAAGAGAAGGCATCAAGGAATATAAAAAGGCCGTTTGTATGTGGAAACGTTCAAATGAAGTGCGCTGCTGCCTATAAAGAGCTGGCCATGTTTTTTTTTTAACATAGGGGAGGAGTCAAATTAAACCAGGCCACACTGAAAGGTTAAGGCCCATGCCTTTAACTCCTATTTCTGTCTCTCTGTCCATTATGCTGTGTGGGTCAACTCCCACCATAAGGATAATTCACCTAAAGCCTGTGCCAACTTTTATATGGTGTTTGCTGCATTGTGGGCCTGATCCTCCTGCTGGGCCGACTTAGCACAACGCCTTACTTAGAGCATTTTGTCTCGAATATCTGATGCTACAGGCCCACGCACAGGGCTCGAGTCAACGTACCACGCGGGTGGACGGCATCCCCCCACTTATTTTAGCAGGTGGGTGCCGTCCCCCCTGCCAAACAGCTGGACTTCACTCTTTGGCCTCTCTGTGTCGAGATCAGAGCTCACAGCACGCTACTCACGCGCTGGCTTCTCAGATGCAACCACATCTAAGGGGTGAGCGAGGGGAGGCAATGAGCCCGATGGTGCAAGCCACCTTTCGTAACGTCACTTCCTGTTGTGACATCACTTCGGGTGACAGCGTCCCCCACTTCTTTTTTTAGGACTTGTGCCCTGCCCACGCACATGTAGAACTTAATTTACTAAAGGAAGTCTAGATTCTTGAAGGCGTCAATATGCTTTCAACCGTGATCTTCTCTCTAAACTTCCTTGAAAAACCCAACATGGTGCGAGATGAACAACTCATACTCAAATTATGTAAATCCCTGAAAGAAGCATTCTTAAAATCTTTGGCAAAAGTAGTAAACACTGAGCCGACGGCAGGAGAGAAAGTGAAAGCATGTGATGCGCGCGCTGAGCCACCGGTTTCTCTGCTGAAGGAAGACAGGAGTTGGCACGTGCGGACAGGAGATGTGCACGCGTACGGAGTGCACATCTTCTGTCCGCGCGTGCCACCTCCTGTCTCCCTTCGGAAGAGAAACCGGCGACCATAGGTCTCGCCAAGGCATGCAGTGCATGTGCTGCGTCGCTAAGGCGAGACCAAAAATGGCACATGCGCGATTCGGACGGCCCCTCTGCACACGCCCACTGTGGCATCGGACGGCTGGCGGCTGTCCGACGCATGGAAAAGTTTAAATACACTGTGGGGCCCACGTCATGTCGATTGATGCAACGAAGCAACTGCTTTTCAAAATAAGAGACCGACAGATCTATATAATGCAAGTAAAAGTTGGCCGATGTCTTTCACGCTGATCGCAGTGGTGAGCAACTCTCCACAGCAAACATAGCATTCTGTGTAGAATATTTTATATTTATGTGCCCATCAATAAACAGTTACCTATAAACAAATCACTGATAAGTCATTTATCAGCTTCAGGTGAATGAAAGGCTAAATCTCCCATTCCATCCCTTGCAGAGCTCTCTGAACAGGAATTCAGCTCGTCTGAAGTTACCTTAGCGGCCAAATTTTGCACAGGGCCACAGTCCAAGGGACCCGAGGTGTGGGGCGTTCTCTAGCACTTTTGTTTGCATCATTGAATAGAAAAAATAGATCCCCCCCCCACCAGTGTTGGCTGGCCAACAAAGCAGTCTGACATCACCACCTTGAAAGGGCCAGGGTATGGGCCGCTTGTTTGTTCCCGTGGGCCATGTGGGGTCCATGAATACTCGCCCACCTGACCGTGCCAGGACGCACGCTTACCCAAAAAGTCAGTCCACAACTAACCACCACTGAAGAGCGATAGTTAACGTACATTATGAATAGGGCTCCCAGTTTTCCATTTTTACTGATTTTTACAGATTAATGCAGCCGGAAAACAATGTGTTTCTTGTCTGTATTTATTTTTAAAAGCGGAAAAATAATGCAAAAAGGGGTGCTTGTGAGTGACTTTTTATGCTGCAGTTCATGGGTTCCGGGCCAGCAGCTGAGCAGACAGGTAGCATGGGGTTAAAAAACCACAAGTTGAGATTTCCTTAACCCCTCCGCTGTGCCGAACGTTCCGCCCCAGTGCGGAACGCTCTATTAAGCGGAAAGGGCCGGAACGTTCAGCGGACGTGCGCAGCACTACCGAGGTAGTGCACGCGACGTCCGCTGAACGTGCGCCGCACGGAAGGGGTTAAATACGGGTATACGTTAACATATATTTGTGTATAATGCTACTCTTTACCCTGTGGGTGTAGAGTTTTGCTATATTGGCTGCTTAATTTGCTAAAACACGACAGGCATCAAAGTATGAGTGTGTGTTATTCAGTTAAATAAACATAGACACATACCATTTTATCACTCCATTTGTTCATAAAACACAAACTAAATATGGATAACTACCAATAAGATGGGTAAAAAATAAATCTAAATGAATGCAGATGGAAAGGTTTTAAAAATGGAGAGGTGTGGCGCAGCGGTCAGGGCAGCTGACTTCAGAGCACAGGGTTCACGGTTCGATCCCCGGCTCCTGCAGCAACTGTTAAAAGATAAAGTATTCTTACAGGTTAAACCAGCCTTACTGTACCTACAATTACAGGATAACCCACGGAACATCTTTTATATTGCAAATTTTTTTGTATTAGCCGTTCGGATCAAGAAATTAAGAAACACAGGAATGATAGACTTATGAATTTTAGAGGCTATTTATTATATTATATAATAATGAAATTGTATGTTTTTTAAAGAAAGTTGTTTTGTATATAGGAGTTTTATAAAATTGCAATCATGGATGTATTTTATAGTATCCTTGTATGATTTTTATTAATGGAATAAAGTGGTATTGACTGACTGGCAGCAACTCAGCCCAGCACCATGTGACTCTGGGCAATAGCTCTCTTAATTTCCACGACGGCCCCCAGCGCCTTGAGACCCATAAGGGTGAGTAGTTCGCGCTTTTTTACGGATTTTTTTATTATTTAAAAATAAATACAATAAAATGAAACACAACTAAGCACGCTGTATTCCAAGTGTAGTGGCAACAGCGGCGGCACGTGAGTGTGGTGAAACTGTGTTGATATGTGCCATGGACCACGTGGCACCTATTACTGCCTTCTGGCATGTCCCTACCTACGTCATTTGGAGAAGAAAAGGGAATTGGCAGAGCTGAGATGAGCTAGTTTGGCCAAGACCACACATGTTGGTGTAGTTGCGCAATCGGCGTTAGAATGTGGTCTCCCAGTGACACAGTTTATAATTCACGGTCTAGACAACAACCCACCGCATTACGCCATCTTTATCACCCTGTTGTGCTGTGAGATGCTTGTAGGGCGCCTTCCAGCATCAATAGCGGCTTCTGAAAATTTGCATGAAAAGTTGCTGTAAAATGCAGTTTTTGGCTCAAAGATCTCCAGCCTCTGATGCACCCCAAGGAAATGCGAAAGCGGTTAAATGCCTGCCTCGAGGACACGCCCCGAGCGGGGCCTCATGGCTGGTTACCAGAGCCGCCCCTAGGCCGGTTAAAAGAGCCGCCCCTAGGCCGGTTACCAGAGCCGTCCCTAGGCCGATTACCAGAGCCGCCCCTAGGCCGATTACCAGAGCCGCCCCATGGCCGGTTACCGGAGCCGCCCCATGGCCGGTTACCGGAGCCGTCCCCATGGCTGGTTACCAGAGCCGCCCCTGGAAGGTTACCAGAGCCCCCCCTAGGCCGGTTACCAGAGCCGTCACCATGGCCGGTTACCAGAGGCGTCACCATGGCCGGATACCAGAGCCGTCCCTAGGCCGGTTACCAGAGCCGTCCCTAGGCCGGTTACCAGAGCCGTCCCTAGGCTGGGTTCTATTCCCCCATGGCCGGTTACCAGAGCCGCCTCTAGGCTGGTTACCAGAGCCGTCCCCCTGGGCCGGTTACAAGAGCCGTCCCCATGGCTGGTTACCAGAGCTGTCCCCAAGGCTGGTTACCAGAGCCGTCCCCCTAGGCCGGTTACCAGAGACGTCCCTAGGCTGGGTTCTATTCCCCCATGGCCGGTTACCAGAGCCGCCTCTAGGCTGGTTACCAGAGCCGTCCACCTAGGCCGGTTACCAGAGCTGCCTCTAGACCGGTTACCAGAGACGTCCCTAGGCTGGGTTCTATTCCCCCATGGTCGGTTACCAGAGCCGCCTCTAGGCTGGTTACCAGAGCCATCCCCATGGCTGGTTACCAGAGCCGTCCCCATGGCTGGTTACCAGAGCCGCCCCCATGGCTGGTTACCAGAGCCGCCCCCATGGCTGGTTACCAGAGCCGCCCCTAGGCTGGTTACCAGAGCCGCCCCTAGGCCGGTTACCAGCGCTGCCCCATGGCTGGTTAGCAGAGCCGCCCCCAGGTCAGTTACCAGAGCCGCCCCTAGGCTGGTTACCAGAGCCGTCACCATGGCCAGTTACCAGAGCTGTCCCTAGGCTGGTTACCAGCGCCGCCCCCTGGGCCGGTTACCAGAGCCGTCCCCGCGGCTGGTTACCAGAGCCGTCCCCCGAGGCCGGTTACCAGAGCCGTCCCCTAGGCCGGTTACCAGAGCTGTACCCCTAGGCCGGTTACCAGAGCCCCCCCTAGGCCGGTTACCAGAGCCGTTCCTAGGTCGGTTACCAGAGCCGTCCCTAGGTCGGTTACCAGAGCCGTCCCGCTAGGCTGGTTACCAGAGCCGCCCCTAGGCCGGTTACCAGAGCCGTCCCTAGGTCGGTTACCAGAGCCGCCCCTATGCCGGTTACCAGAGCCGTCCCTATGCTGGTTATCAGAGCCGCCCCTATACCGGTTACCGAGGCCCCCCTGGCCGGTTACCAGAGCCGTCCCTATGCTGGTTATCAGAGCCGTCCCCATGGCTGATTACCTGAGCCGTCCCCATGGCTGGTTACCAGAGCCGTCCCCATGGCTGGTTACCAGAGCCGTCCCCATGGCTGGTTACCAGAGCCGTCCCCATGGCTGGTTACCAGAGCCGTCCCCATGGCTGGTTACCAGAGCCGTCCCCATGGCTGGTTACCAGAGCCGTCCCCATGGCTGGTTACTAGAGCCGTCCCCATGGCTGGTTACCAGAGCCGTCCGCATGGCCGGTTACCAGAGCCACCCCTAGGCCGGTTACCAGAGCCGCCCCTAGGCCGGTTACCAGAGCCGCCCCTAGGCCGGTTACCAGAGCCGCCCCTAGGCCGGTTACCAGAGCCGCCCCTAGGCCGGTTACCAGAGCCCCCCCTAGGCCGGTCACCAGAGCCGCCCCTGGCCGGTTACCAGAGCCCCCCCTAGGCCGGTTACCAGAGCCGACCCCTAGGCCGGTTACCAGAGCCATCCCCATGGCAAGTTACCAGAGCCCCCCCTAGGCCAGTTACCAGAGCCGTCCCCTAGGCCGGTTACCAGAGCCGTCCCCTAGGCCGGTTACCAGAGCCGTCCCCTAGGCCGGTTACCAGAGCCGTCCCCATGGCTGGTTACCAGAGCCGTCCCCATGGCTGGTTACCAGAGCCGTCCCCATGGCCGGTTACCGGAGCCGCCCCTAGGCCGGTTACCAGAGCTGTACCCCTAGGCCGGTTACCAGAGCCCCCCCTAGGCCGGTTACCAGAGCCGTCCCCTAGGCCGGTTACCAGAGCCATCCCCATGGCTACTTACCAGAGCCCCCCCTAGGCCGGTTACCAGAGCCGCCCCTAGGCCGGTTACCAGAGCCGTCCCCTAGGCTGGTCACCAGAGCCCCCCCCCTAGGCCAGTTACCAGAGCCGTCCCCATGGCCGGTTACCAGAGCCGCCCCTAGGCCGGTTACCAGAGCCGCCCCTAGGTCGGTTACCAGAGCTGTACCCCTAGGCCGGTTACCAGAGCCCCCCTAGGCCGGTCACCAGAGCCGCCCCTAGGCCGGTCACCAGAGCCGCCCCCCTAGGCCAGTCACCAGAGCCCCCCCTAGGCCGGTTACCAGAGCTGCCCCTAGGATGGTTAACAGAGCCGTCCCCTAGGCCGGTTACCAGAGCCGCCTCTAGGCCAGTTACCAGAGCCGTCCCCTAGGCCGGTTACCAGAGAAGTCCCCCTAGGCCGGTTACCAGAGCCGTCCCCATGGCCAGCTACCAGAGCCGCCTCTAGGCCGGTTACCAGTCGCCCCTAGGCCGGTTACCAGAGCCATCCATAGGCCGATTACCAGAGTCATCTCCATGGATGGTTAACAGAGCCACCTCTAGGCTGGTTACCAGAGCCATCCCCCTAGGACGGTTACCAGAGCCATCCCCCTAGGCCGGTTAAAAGAGCCGTCCCCATGTCCGATTACCAGAGCTGTCTCCATGGCTGGTTAGCAGAGCCGTCCCCATGGCCGCTTACCAGAGCTGTCCCCCTAGGCCGGTTACCAGAGCCGCCCCTAGGCCAGATACCAGAGCCGTACCCCTAGGCCAGTTACCAGAGCTGTCCCCCTAGGCTGGTTACCAGAGCCGTCTCTAGGCCGGTTACCAGAGCCGACCCCTAGGCCGGTTACCAGAGCCATCCCCATGGCAAGTTACCAGAGCCCCCCCTAGGCCGGTTACCAGAGCCGCCCCTAGGCCGGTTACCAGAGCCGTCCCCTAGCCCGTTACCAGAGCCATCCCCTAGGCCGGTTACCAGAGCCGTCCCCCAGGCCGGTTACCAGAGCCGTCCCCCAGGCCGGTTACCAGAGCCGTCCCCATGGCTGGTTACCAGAGCCGTCCCCATGGCCGGTTACCGGAGCCGCCCCTAGGCCGGTTACCAGAGCTGTACCCCTAGGCCGGTTACCAGAGCCCCCCTAGGCCGGTTACCAGAGCCGTCCCCTAGGCCGGTTACCAGTGCCATCCCCATGGCTAGTTACCAGAGCCCCCCCTAGGCCGGTTACCAGAGCCGCCCCTAGGCCGGTTACCAGAGCCGTCCCCTAGGCCGGTCACCAGAGCCCCCCCTAGGCCAGTTACCAGAGCCGTCCCCATGGCCGGTTACCAGAGCTGTCCCCCTAGGCCGGTTACCAGAGCCGTCCCCATGGCCGGTTACCAGAGCCACACCTAGGCCGGTTACCAGTCGCCCCTAGGCCGGTTACCAGAGCCGCCCCTAGGCCGGTTACCAGAGCCGCCCCTAGGCCGGTTACCAGAGCCGTCCCCTAGGCCGGTCACCAGAGCCCCCCCTAGGCCAGTTACCAGAGCCGTCCCCATGGCCGGTTACCAGAGCTGTCCCCCTAGGCCGGTTACCAGAGCCGTCCCCATGGCCGGTTACCAGAGCCACACCTAGGCCGGTTACCAGTCGCCCCTAGGCCGGTTACCAGAGCCGCCCCTAGGCCGGTTACCAGAGCCGCCCCATGGCTAGTTACGAGAGCCGCCCTAGGCCGGTTACCAGAGCCGCCCCTAGGCCGGTTACCAGAGCCGCCCCTAGGCCGGTTACCAGAGCCGCCCCTAGGCCGGTTACCAGAGCCGCCCCTAGGCCGGTTACCAGAGCCCCCCCCCCAAGGCCGGTTACCAGAGCCCCCCCTAGGCCGGTTACCAGAGCCCCCCTAGGCCGGTTACCAGAGCCCCCCCCAGGCCGGTTACCAGAGCCGCCCCTAGGCCGGTGTTGGACCGGCCTCGTGGCGTGGTCCTACCGCTCCCGCATGGCGGGCCCCGGCCGACATCGGCCCTCCATCCAGCCCGGGTCGCCCTCTGGCACACCTCTGCACGCCCTCCAAACCACCAGATCCGCCACCCGGCGGCCCATGACCACTGACACGGCCCCCTCGGGCCGCCCCAGCATTACCGGTCCGGTGCCCACCCCGGTCCCTCATTCCAGGCCCGACGCCATCTTGGGCCCATCACGTCACAGACACGTGGTCCCGGACCAGCCGCGGCCACGGCCCCAGCGAGCCCGCCATCGAGGCACCAAGAACCCTCCGGGTGGTAGAGTGGCCACTCCACCAGAGACAAGGAGAGGGGAGTTTCGATGGCTCTCCAACCGTCCCCGGATGCCTGGTTTCGATCACCCTCCGGCCTCCCTGGGCTCCGGCTCCACCCCCCTGCTGGGTGTCTGGACACCATCATCCCGGCCCCTCTGACCCCCAGGCGAGAGGGTCCGGACATCAAAGGACTCCAGACCTATATCTGGGCCCGCCCCGGAGTAGGACTGCAGTTGTATCCCGGAGTCGAGAAGCCCTGCTGACGCTGTCGCGGCTGACCCTGAGACGAACTCCTTTTGCTGCTCTACCTGGAGCCTGCTGGCGCTGCCGCGGTCCATCTTTGCTGTAACCATCTTGGAACCTGCTGGCGCTGCCGCGGTCCATCTTTGCTGTAACCATCTGGGAGCCTGCTGGCGCTGCCGCGGTCCACACTCGCTGAACCATCTTGGAGCCTGCTGGCGCTGCCGCGGTCCACACTTGCTGAACCATCTTGGAACCTGCTGGCGCTGCCGCGGTCCACACTCGCTGAACCATCTTGGAGCCTGCTGGCGCTGCCGCGGTCCACACTCGCTGAACCATCTTGGAACCTGCTGGCGCTGCCGCCGTCCACACTCGCTGAACCATCTTGGAGCCTGCTGGCGCTGCCGCCGTCCACACTCGCTGAACCATCTTGGAGCCTGCTGGCGCTGCCGCGGTCCACACTCGCTGAACCATCTTGGAACCTGCTGGCGCTGCCGCGGTCCACACTCGCTGAACCATCTTGGAGCCTGCTGGCGCTGCCGCGGTCCACACTCGCTGAACCATCTGGGAGCCTGCTGGCGCTGCCGCGGCCCCACCTTCCGGAACCCCCCAGCTCGAGGATTGAGAGCTGTGCGTAGGGTCCAATTGCAACCGACCATCTATAAGACTGTCCCGCTACCTTGCCCCTTGCCACGAGACTTTCCAGATCTCTGGATCTGCTGTATATATTGAACCGATACTTATTGCCCGATAAAGATTGAAAACTCTATCTACGTGTGGTGTATATTTGTAGTGGTGTGGTTACTCTGCTGTACGATTCTAGGAGAGGGCCCTCCCGTCGGAGGCCTCTCGACATCGCTCGGTCCCTTCTCTGAAGGAGGGGTAGACCTAGGGGTGGTCAGTCAGACACCTTCTGCCTCCCCCGGGTTCGCCTTTCTAACAGCCGGTTACCAGAGCCCCCCCTAGGCCGGTTACCAGAGCCGCCCCTAGGCCGGTTACCAGAGCCCACCCCCCCTAGGCCGGTTACCAGAGCCGCCCCTAGGCCGGTTACCAGAGCCGCCCCTAGGCCAGTTACCAGAGCCGCCCCTAGGCCAGTTACCAGAGCCGCCCCTAGGCCAGTTACCAGAGCCGCCCCTAGGCCAGTTACCAGAGCCGCCTCTAGGCCGGTTTCCAGAGCCGTCCCCTAGGCCGGTTACCAGAGCTGTCCCCCTAGGCCGGTTACCAGAGTCGCCCCTAGGCCGGTTACCAGAGCCGCCCCATGGCCTGTTACGAGAGCCGCCCTAGGCCAGTTACGAGAGCCGCCCTAGGCCGGTTACCAGAGTCGCCCCTAGGCCGGTTACCAGAGCCGTCCCCTAGGCCGGTTACCAGAGCCGTCCCCATGGCCGGTTACCAGAGCCGTCCCCATGGCCGGTTACCAGAGCCGTCCCCATGGCCGATTACCAGAGCCGCCCCTAGGCCGGTTACCAGAGCCGCCCCTAGGCCGGTTACCAGAGCCGCCCCTAGGCCGGTTACCAGAGCCGCCCCTAGGCCGGTTACCAGAGCCGCCCCTAGGCCGGTTACCAGAGCCACCTCTAGGCCGGTTACCAGAGCCGTCCCCTAGGCCGGTTACCAGAGCTGTCCCCCTAGGCCGGTTACCAGAGCCGTCCCCATGGCCGGTTACCAGAGCCCCCCTAGGCCGGTTACCAGAGCCACCTCTAGGCCGGTTACCAGAGCCGCCTCTAGGCCGGTTACCAGAGTCGCCCCTAGGCCGGTTACCAGAGCTGCCCCTAGGCCGGTTACCAGAGCCCCCCCTAGGCTGGTTCCTTGTCCCTAGGCCGGTTACCAGAGCCCCCCCTAGGCCGGTTACCAGAGCCGCCCTAGGCTGGTTACCAGAGCCGCCCCTAGGCCGGTTACCAGAGACTACTCCCTAGGCCGGTTACCAGAGCCGCCCCTAGGCCGGTTACCAGAGCCGCCCTAGGCTGGTTACCAGAGCCGCCCCTAGGCCGGTTACCAGAGACGACTCCCTAGGCCGGTTACCAGAGCCGCCCCTAGGCCGGTTACCAGAGCCGTTCCCTAGGCTGGTTACCAGAGCCGCCCCTAGGCCGGTTCCTAGTCCCCAGCCCGCGTGCACCTCCCCACCCTCCAGGCTTTGCACCCAGCCCTGGGGCCTGGCAGGGGGTTTCCAGAGCCTGGAGTCCAGCCTCCACTCAGCTTCCTGTCACTACTTCCGTTTTTGTGATCGAGGTTTAGGTTTCTACACCAGGCCCCTCCCCCAGTTCAAAGTGTCACCAGCACAGCAGGCAGCAGGGCCTGGCCTCACAGGCTTCACAGGGGACACAGGTGAAAGGATATACGTCCTGTGACATCAGCATTGAAGGACATAAAAGTATGGAAGCTGTGACCCCTAGGGCAGTGGGGGAGTAGGGCAGTGGGGGAGGGGTCAACGTGTTTAGGGCCAGAGACGAGGCTAAAAGTAACTAAATATTCTGCAACTATTTATGTTGGCCTTTCACCTTCAGGTAAATGCATATAAAAATAAAACTCACAGCGTAAACAAAATTAAATGCAAGTTAATACAATCTGCTGGAAACGCACTCTATCACGTTATGAAAGTTCAGCTGGTTAATGCAATCACTGCAGATGCTGGCTCTTTCAGCAGACAGTCACAGAATCAACTCCTGCTTGTTGCAGGGAGCATAGTGACTTGTGTATTTATAGCGCTAGGAAGCCCCAGCCTGCTACTGAAAGCACTGTGAATATGCAACTCATTGCCAAAGCGTTTCTCGGCAGCCTTTAGGTTTGTTGAATAACCAGCAGCACTCATGGGCATGTCCTTGGGCCAGCAGGCCCCCTGGCGACCAGGCTTGCTGTCCTTTAGCTGACTGTCCGTCCATGTCTTCACTGTAGAGCCAGGTCTGGTGTGTCAGTGGACTACTGCGTCCACTGCAGGGGCCTGTGTTCAACCTCATGGTCACAGGTTCAAACCCTGGTGGTTGCACTCAGCCTTTCATCCTTCTGAGGTCGATAAAATTAGTATAATAGAGTTGGGTAACAATAAAAATATGTTATTCATCTCCAAGATACCCTTGGGTGAACATACATATGTTATGTTACAGGAGAGGCCTTCCCTGCCCATTCAGTGAGAGGCACCTCGCTAGTGCAAAACAAACAAAAAGCAAAGTGCAGGCGGCGCAGTGCTCCAACCTGTGAGCGCTCTAGATGTATGTGTGGGGGGGAGTGGACTGTATATGTGGAGTACAAACAACGCATGATATGTGGGTGCCTATTATAAAAAATAAAGAGGGCAGTATGTATGTTATATAAACTACTCACTATATTAGTTTGCACACTATACCAGTATGTGGGATACCTACCATCAGTGGTGTAACAAAACTTGAGGGGGCTTCCCTGCAAGGTACATGGAGGCCCCGCCCCCCACTTCAGACCCAATCAGGAGCTCTCAGGCCAGGGTACTGTGCGGAGGGGGCCCCTGCAGCTTGGGCCCCCCTGCACCACAGGGGCCTATGTTACACCACAGCCTGCCACAAGGGGGCCTGCAGAGCTGTTCATAGGTACCAGGGGACTGAAAAGCATAAAACTGCGCGTCTGTCTCTCGTACGTCATTATCCGCC
The DNA here is from genome assembly GCF_964261635.1 of Lissotriton helveticus. Taxonomy (NCBI): domain Eukaryota; kingdom Metazoa; phylum Chordata; class Amphibia; order Caudata; family Salamandridae; genus Lissotriton; species Lissotriton helveticus. Next base: position 31,335,251 of record NC_136067.1, on the reverse strand, counting down.
ACGCGCTGTGTCCCATAACGCAATAACCGCACCTCGGTGGTCATCACGCACGACATGGAAACACTTCCCGCATAGGATCAAAACAAAAACATCCTACCAACCGCGCACTCTACACAGTGTAGCGTGCTACTTACGTAGCCTAGCGCTTGAACACCCCACATTAGGGCAGTAAGCTCTATATAAATGCTATATAAGTGCTATATGAATGCAAATCTTTCTTCCCCTTTTATCCTTCTCACTCCAAGTAACGGACTAATATCCACCACTGAAATTAGTAAATTACTTCAAATTTCACTATACTAATTCAACACTAATCCTCTATAGGCTTCCGGAATAGCGTGCGTCAACAAGCGCTATATAAATACAAACCTTTGTCCTCCTCTATCCTTCTGCTATCATTCCAAATCCAGATAACTGACTGACCTATCCACCACTTAAAATGTACTTGCATGTTTCACTATACTAATTCAACACTAATCCTCTATGGGTCCCGGAGTAGCGTGCTACTCACCGAAAAAGCGCTTCGACGCCTCGTCAGGGGTAGTAAGCGCTATATAAATGCAATTACAATACAATACAATGTAAAGGGTAGGTGACCCGTAACACCGCCCTGTAACAGATGACTGTGTAAGATTGTGAATGTCATAGTTAGAATGTGTCACAACTTAACAATAGACATATCAAGGACAAGCTTCAGAAAAGTTGAGGAAGAAGTAGGTATACGTAGGTATTCATACCTCCACATGAAGACATGCACACTTGCCAACAGACCCGATTCAGACGAGAGACTCCTGATTTTTGATGCAAAAATTGCGTTATTTTGGCGGCCTCTCACCTGAAACTGTCTTTGCTTCTATAAAAATCAATGGGGAAAACATTCGCCTGATCACTTTTTTTTTTTAAATCTCCCACTTTCCCCTCCTAAAATGTTGGCATGTATGCATATGGCACATGTCAAATGTCAAATGCTTTTATATAGCGCAACATAACGCCAAAAAGGTCTCAGGGCGCTTGAATAGAATGCTATTCATTAACAAGCTGATCAGATAGTTACTGGCGGTGATGACTGTTTTTCATGTTCCATACTTTACAGGAAGTACAGCACAGGCAGGGAACTCACGTGACTACACTTTCCCCTGATACATATGAGCTGTTTATAGATAATGCAGGCCATTTAGAAAAAAAAACTAGAAACAGACCATTTACATAAAGTAGGAACGGGCTTGGAGACGGATGCCGGCACGCAAATGATCCTCCCAAGATGGCCGCTCGCAGATGAAAGTCAGCGGTCTAGTGTAATAACACTGATTGAAGCATCAAATGGATTCTTCCGCGCAGCAGCATTTTTTTTTAATGCTTTTATATATAGCGCAAACATTACCTGAAGGTGTCAGAGCGCTTTACAAAAGAACCAGTTGCGTTACATAAGGATTTAGGATTACGTGAGTTACATAGGAGATACAAACTGAAAAAAATTTGAAAATGTACAAGGTGTAAAGTCACTCACGGAAGTGATACAAACAGATAACCTCTAAAATCACATGGGAATGGTAGTAAGTACAAATGTCTACTACATATACTAGTGGTTAGAGTTCTATATATACAAATAGTAAATTCACACAGGATTACATTTTAACAGCAATTAGGATAGGATAATTATATAATACATCCCGTTTTCACTGAGATATAACGCGGAGAACAGGGCTTTAAGTGGGCAGGTGCACTCCGGTACAGAGTACCTGCACTTCTTTAATTTGAAAGGGGAGTACCTGCACTTCTCAGCACTGTTAAAGTATATTTAATGTGGAAGCCCCTGCATACGCTTATAAATACTTCTGTGCACACAGGGGCACCTAGCTCTGGTCTGCACTTTTCTTCTATACGAAGATTGTCTGGCATTGTTGTGCTGGGATCAGGGACCACAACTCCCACAATGCACTAGTTCAGTGTTTCCCAAACTGTGGGTCAGGACCCCGAAAGTCAGAGCAATAAATAAAGATGCATTTAAATTCAATGTGTAACCTGTCACATTTATTGGAAGACAGAGGTAAAAATGTCTGGCTGCTTTGAACATGGGGATTGGTGTTTACTTTTCTTTCTCCGACTCCAAAGCGAGAGGAGGGGGTAAAGTGAATTATGTTACAATGTAGGATGTACTTTAAGTACCTGTAAATGAACTGTACATATTCAGCAGTGAGGAAAGAAAAAAGGAACACATTTTTTGTAATTTTGAAATGTGCTGGAAACAAAGTTTTGAATAAGATCAAAACTAATCAAGACACTTTACTTGCTGACGCACAAATGATAAATGTTTCGCCCGCCTCATATTTATTCAAGGTAGGTGGGTCGTGAAAGTTTGTTGTTCTAAAAAGTGGGTTGTGGTTCTAAAAAGTTTGGTAACCACTGCCCTGGTCACTTCTTGAAAATCAGAGGCGGTGGTCCTGTTTCCCAGATGACGAGAGACCTATTCTTAGGCGCCGGGACCCCGTACGGGAATCCTGATTCCATGGTTTGAACCGAGCCCTAAGAAGTTCGAGTAATTAACTGCTGAAGCCTCACAAATTCAACAAAAAGAGAACTTACAACTGAGCCTTCTCTGGTCTTACTCCAAGAATATGGAACTCTCTTCCTCCCGAAATCAGAACTAACCCCTCGATCGCCGCATTAAAAAAAGAAGCCAAAGGGTTGTTCCTGAATAGCTACTTGCAAAAATAGTCATGAAATCACCAAACAATCTGTGCTTCCTGATTTACTGCTCTGTTTTGTAATGTCCTACAATGCTTTTTATGCTGCTGTGTACCTCCTGGGTAAATTGCTTGCTTTCAAGTACACAGTGCTCTGGTACCCTGATGGGTCATGTTCGCACTATATAAAACCTCTCAAATAAATAAAATAAATAAATAAATTTCAATAGGGACACCATTTTCCAGGAATAAATAGGCTGTTTGTTTGATAACCCAGCTTGCGATACCCCCACAAAAGTGTAACAAAGACCTGAAATGTGATATTTATTGTGCCGCTCACATGAGACTAGATAGAGTTAGCTCGTGCTAGTTGAAGTTGGCAGGCAGGGCACGCCTCTAGGCCTTGCTGCGGAGTTTCATGTGACCATGGTTGTCCAGCTGCTGTGAGGACTCAGCAGCTGGAGCTCTCGGTGGTGGTGGTGGGGGGGGGGCTGTTGCATAACCTGGCGCTGGTGTTATACCTTCACTTTCTAGACACACCCTACCTGAGATACATATTATTAGCTTCCGGGGTCTTACAGTGGGTTTAGAGCCCGCCCATTGCTTACCATTGGCTGACTGTATTGTCACTCTCATTTGCTTGCTTCTCATTTGATGACTATTCTTGTCCATCTTTTGTTCGCCCCTCCTCTGGAGCACAGTAGCGGCTGCTACTGGATTCGGTGGTGAGGGAGGGGGAATGGGGGAGACGACAAAGAAAAAACAAAAACATTTACCTGAAACGGCAGGCCGCGGCCTCTCCCTTCGTTCTCGGCCAGCAGCAGGAAGCATCCGGCTCCCACGTTCCCCTGAGCCGATCCTAACCTTGCAATGCAGCATTGTGATTGGTCTGAGCACCGTGGATCTCAAATGGGGAATGGGAGACTTTGCATGCTCCTCACCAGGCTGCGTAATGCAGCCTGGCGGGGAAGATGCAAAGTGCGCATGACACTTTAGCCGGCCAGAGAGGGCCAGACAAGTAGTCATGCTCTCTTAAGGAGTGAAAAACACTCCTCTCCCCTGCTGTGCCTCGCCCCGCGAGCCGCTGACAGCAAAGGAAAACTAAAATGAGAATAACCATAGTTATTAACATTTCAGTTTTCCTTTTGTTCTCTGGGGTGGCGCTCCTCCGCCATAGTGGAGGAGCCGCTACTGCTGGAGCATGTTCTCTTTACTTTGTTCCTTCCACGGCTCACTTTTAGGGAACTACTTTCCTCTTTACGCCTAAGCACTCCATCAGAGTAATGATGTCTCGCTTGTATGCTTTTGTCCTCCTCCCCACTCTCTGTGCTACTCTCTCTTTATTTTCTGTGTGTTGCTCAGTGCTCACCCCCTTGTTCTCTGTGTTGCTCTCTTTCAGCCATGTGCTTCCCTCTCCCCAGTCCCCCCGTGTAGCTGATCGTTTTCTCTGCATACCCCCTTGCTTTTTTTTGATAGCTTGTGTTGCCCCCAAAAAAATGCAACAAATCAAATAGCCATTTCACCGTTTTAGCCTATTTGGCTTTGCCAATGCTTGTTTGTTCTAGGAAGGTGCTTTACCAGTAGTGTGGATGCTCATAAACCTAGGAACACGTGGTCATGAGATCTGGTGAGGAGGCGGCTTGGATTCAACTATGTCACATTTTTGTGAATAACCAAGCTCAGCTCGCAGCTGGGTCGCCACTGAAGTACATACACAACAGAAAGACACCACCTTCAGTGTAAAGTTGTTGAACCTCCTGCAGAATGGATCTGTCCCTCTATGGGGGTACCGTGACCCTAGCAGTAACGCTATTTATGACAACTGATGCAGCCTGGCTCCCTCTTGAGTTCATGTGTGGTGGCGCCACCAGGCAGCTGCCTACAGAGCCTACAATGGAAGGGAACCCTATGTTTTTATTTATAAAGTTTTATATAGCGCGAACTTGATCCCGAAGGATATCAGAGCGCTTTACAATTTGAGGCAAAGAACATTGAAAGTATTGACCCACTAATACAAGTTTCTAAAAAGCCACTCAGTGATTGCTAGATCTACACACACATCTAAACACTTACTTATAGGTCTACTGGTGAGAGTTGCACACCCTCCCCCCAGAGCTCAGTGATACTCAGACACTTGTAGTAAATACCCGGCAGTACTCACGTGTCCCCATCCTCGGAGATGTAGGCCAGGGCCTGCAGGGGGTCCTGGGCCGATGCCTTCTCCCCGGGGGGCTCCCCGGCACACCCCGCCAGCAGGGAGTCTGTGATGGAGGAAGAACCGTAGGCAGAGTCCACCCTCTCCTGCTCCAGGCCCTCGCCCCTCTTCTCCCCAGGGGGCCCATCCTCGCCCTCAGAGGGGGGCCCTCGCCGGGAGGGTCCAGAACCCACCGAGGGGCTGGTGGGCAGGGAGGGTGAGGGGGAGGTCACGGAAACCAACACACCCGAGTCAAAGGGCCCGTCCTCGGGGTCAAAGGGCAGCTCGTCCTTAGGGGCCTTCTTCAGGGGCCCCGGGCCCGACATACTGGACTAGAGGCTCCTAGGTCCGGTGGGGCTGCAGACAGAAAGGTAAGGTCTCAATGGGAGGAGAGCTCCCAGGTGTGAGACTCCATGAGAGTCAATGGGATCACTGAGGGTGGCCAGGAGGGAGGCAGTGGTCCGATGCGTGACAATGACGTCCGATGCGTGACTATGACGCCCAGTGCGTGACACCCCGCTCCAAGAAGTGAGACACACACAACGAGCCTGACCGTTGCCAAAAAGAATCAGACTCCCCTCCTGGGGAGTGTGCACCAGCGTGTGAGACTCGTCCCAGTCAGTGAGACCCTCATCAAGTGAGTGACACCCTGCTTCAAGAAACGAAACAAGCACCCAGTGAGACAAACACAGTGCATCCGACGGTTCCCAAAAGAGTGTGATGCGCTTCCAGTGAAGGAGTGTGATACAGTGTGTGAGACTCTTCCGATGAGTGAGACTCTTCCTATGAGTGAGACTCGGTTCCAGTGAGTGAGACTCTTCCGATGAGTGAGACTCTTCCAGTGAGTGAGAATCGCTTCCAGTGAGTGAGAAGATGCTCCAGCGTGTGAGACTCACTCCCAATGAGTGAGACTCGGCTCCAGTGAGTGAGACTCAATTCCAGTGAGTGAGACTCTTCTGATGAGTAAGACTCTTCGGATGAGTGAGACTCGCTTCCAGTGAGTGAGAAGATGCTCCAGCGTGTGAGACTAACTCCCAATGAGTGAGACACGGTTCCAGTGAGAGAGACTCAGTTCCAGTGAGTGAGACTCTGTTCCAGTGAGTGAGACTCAGTTCCAGTGAGTGAGACTCAGTTCCAGTGAGTGAGACTCAGTTCCAGTGAGTGAGACTCTTCCGATGAGTGAGACTCTTCCAGTGAGTGAGAATCGCTTCCAGTGAGTGAGAAGATGCTCCAGCGTGTGAGACTCACTCCCAATGAGTGAGGCTCGGTTCCAGTGAGAGAGACTCCTTTCCAGTGAGTGATACTCCGTTCCAGTGAGTGAGACTCGGTTCCAGTGAGTGAGACTCCGTTCCAGTGAGTGATACTCCGTTCCAGTGAGTGATACTCCGTTCCAGTGAGTGAGACTCTTCCGATGAGTGAGACTCTTCCGATGAGTGAGAATCGCTTCCAGTGAGTGAGAAGATGCTCCAGCGTGTGAGACTCACTCAATGAGTGAGGCTCGGTTCCAGTGAGAGAGACTCCTTTCCAGTGAGTGATACTCCGTTCCAGTGAGTGAGACTCGGTTCCAGTGAGTGATACTCCGTTCCAGTGAGTGAGACTCCGTTCCAGTGAGTGAGACTCGGTCCCAGTGAGTGATACTCGGTCCCAGTGAGTGATACTCGGCTCCAGTGAGTGAGACTCCGTTCCAGTGAGTGAGACTCTTCTGATGAGTAAGACTCTTCGGATGAGTGAGACTCGTTTCCAGTGAGTGAGAAGATGCTCCAGCGTGTGAGACTCACTCCCAATGAGTGAGACACGGTTCCAGTGAGAGAGACTCAGTTCCAGTGAGTGAGACTCAGTTCCAGTAAGTGAGACTCAGTTCCAGTGAGTGAGACTCAGTTCCAGTGAGTGAGACTCAGTTCCAGTGAGTGAGACTCTACCGATGAGTGAGACTCTTCCAGTGAGTGAGAATCGCTTCCAGTGAGTGAGAAGATGCTCCAGCGTGTGAGACTCACTCCCAATGAGTGAGGCTCGGTTCCAGTGAGAGAGACTCCTTTCCAGTGAGTGATACTCCGTTCCAGTGAGTGAGACTCGGTTCCAGTGAGTGAGAATCGGTCCCAGTGAGTTAAACTCGGTCCCAGTGAGTGAGACTCGGTCCCAGTGAGTGAGACTCGGTCCCAGTGAGTGAGACTTGAGGCTTCGATCAGTAACCGGAGCCAGGCACCTGTCAGTGGGTTGCACAGGTCCTAGCAGCAGAAAAACCCAACTTGTGCAAGAGGAAACACTGCAGCCAAGAACAGGCCTCACAGGGCGGCTCCGGGCGTCTCCCTGGCAGGCAGCTCGGGGGGGTTAATGCACCCCGTGCAGAGATCTCAGTGCAGCTAACATGAAAGGGTGCAAACCAATGAAGATAGCCCGAATGCACCCTCTGGGGGTTGTGTGCACGTGCAGCAGGAGGTCCAGGTAAGATAGCTCGGCGGGTTAATGCACCAAGTGCAGAGATCTCGGTGCAGCTACCAGGACAGGTTGCAGACAGCTCGGATGCACCCTCTGGGGTTCGTGTGCACGTGCAGCAGCGGGTCCAGGTAAGATAGCTCGGCGGGTTAATGCACCAAGTGCAGAGATCTCGGTGCAGCTACCAGGACAGGTTGCAGACAGCTCGGTTGCACCCTCTGGGGTTCGTGTGCACGTGCAGCAGCGGGTTCAGGTAAGATAGCTCGGCGGGTTAATGCAGCTTCCGCGGAGCTCGTGTGCACGAACCAGTGAAACAGCTCACTCTTTTAAAGCCCTCTGTGCACAGAGGCAGATGCGACAGTCAGGGCTCGGGTCCCTATTCGAGTGAGACACCTCAGAGGAGCCATGCACAAGCTGCAGAGCGTGCACCTGACCAGCAGTGTAGAGGGTCCACTCCCAGTAAGCCAGCTCAACGGGTCCACGCTCGCCTCTCCGCCTTTTATCCGGGTCGCTTGGTAGGTGGAATCCAGCTGCAGACCCTGTGCAGCACAAAGTGGTCGGCACTAGGCGCTAGAGGGAAGTCTCCAGATGCTGTCTGGACAGGCTGTCTCTGCTGCCAGGGGGAGTCACACCGAGCCGCTCCGCCTTTTATCCGGGTCGCTTGGTAGGTGGAATCCAGCTGCAGACCCTGTGCAGCGCCTGGTGGTCTGCAGGCGGCACTAGGCGCTAGAGCGCCGTCTCCAGATGCAGTCTGGCCACCCTGCTCTCTGCAAGCACAGTGAGGACAGGCTGTCTCTGCTGCCAGGGTGAGTCAGGCGCCGCTCCGCCTTTTATCCGGGTCGCTTGGTAGGTGGAATCCAGCTGCAGACCCTGTGCAGCGCCTGGTGGTCTGCACTAGGCGCTAGAGGGACTGCACTAGGCGCTAGAGCGCCGTCTTCAGATGCAGTCTGGCCCCCCCTGCTCTCTGCAGGCACAGTGAGGACAGGCTGACTCTGAGTCACACCATCTGCCCCTCCCAGGCCCGCCCCGGCAGTACTGCCCCCACCTGCTCTGCAGAGGGAAGTCCCTGCCCCCCAGGCAGGGAATCCCCGGAGCCGGGGGGCGGGGCCTGCAGCAGGGACAGTCACAGGCCCTGCTGTCAAGGTCAGGCACAGGCCCCTCCCTCGGGGGGCGGGGCTAGAGAGCTCGAAACTTACTCCCTTATTTACAATTTACCACCATTAATCTCCAACATAGACAGACTCGGTTCTTTGACACACCCAGCCCCAAGTGCGGGAACTTTATGTCTTGCCAAGGAGAGGTTCAGCATTTCATTAAAAGCGATTTGCTTACATAACGACACGTATAAAGCGCCCAGAAGCATTCCTGCAGCTGTTTTACTAGGGGGATCATATAGGCAGTGGTGCACGGTGCGTAGGGACCGGATGAGTTGCAGAGTTGTGTAGTTACAATCGCGCAGACACACGCATGCTTGCTACCTGGGGTTGGCTGTAGTCCAGAAGGCCTCAGTGTGTTTGGGGGCAGGGGCTTTATGGGCCACGTTTATTGTATCTTGGGGTTCCCCATCCCTTTACTAGACATCAGTAGGCAGTGCTTAATTTGAGCCGGTGTTGCCGGCGGTGAAGCTCACCGGAACTTATTTTTCTGCATTGGATATTTACAGAGAGAAAGAAAAGGCACAGAAAACACATACCTCAAAAAGATGGAGGCAGAGGAAGACGGGAAAAGCACCAGAAAGGGAGAAAGCAGGAACCTGCAAGAGAGAGGAAACGGGGCAGAGAGTGTCTGGTGATGGATGAAAGAGGGAAGAGCAAAACGAAAGGGGGTGGTGATGGATGGAGTGTTGAACATTGCAAGCACTCACCCCCAGTCAACTGATCTGGGTTTAATCCATCACCGTTCTTTAGCTCACTCCACCACCCCAGTTCAGGCATGGCCATATGCAAATCAGTCTGACCCTGTGCCTCATGGGAACAGTCCAGCCCGAACTGCCAGGCCATGTCTTCCCTGGATGGATCAAAGGGAACAGATGTGAAGTTAAGACTAACATCATTGGTATCCTACCAGTTCTTTGGGCACCTGCACTTCTTGTTTTACAAGTTAAGCACTGCCAGTAGTGGTTAGCGCCCGGTGATGCAACAGGGCCCGTTTAAGGGTGTGTGTTGGGCTGGGTAGTAGAGATTGGAAGTAGTAAAAGTCCTGGAATGCCCTACCCCTCCGAACATCACCCTCGCTGACAGACTTCAGGAAGATACTCAAGACCTGGCTTTTCGACTGAGCCCAGCTACACAGCACCTGGATACGCTCACGGGTAATAAGCAGCGCTTTACAAGTACAGGCTGATTGATGGAAGCGCAGTTCACACCAGACCTGCGTGCTGCATATGTTTGCTAGTCCATATGGCCTAGTTAGCCCCCAAGTCACAACAATTGGTAGCATAGGATGGTTTTTGTCACACCCACCCCAGCTTTGGAGCACGTACATGACTACGCCGCACACGGAGCTCGGCACCACGCGTCTTTATTCTTCAGCATGCAACCGTTAACTGAATGCATTGCGTCATGAACTTTATTGACCACACCCACACACCCCAACTGATTGTGTAACTGGTAAGGAGTCCGCCAAGGACCACAAGAGTCCTACTGCACAGGATCACACAACACTACAGGATTCAACGTCCAGCCCTGCAGAAGGGGCCACCGTTGCTGCTATCACAAAAGGGACCGAGTGCTCACCACGGCGAGGGGCGGGACCAAGAGGCAGGTAAAGCATCCACATGCTAATCTAAGCACCGCCGCCACAGGCATGAAGAAAAGAGGGCAACTGCTCACCACTCGCCACCAGCGACAGAAAGTAAAAACATGCACACAACGCAACCACACGGCAGGCAAGAACCACAGGCAGGCCCAACGAGCAGCAGAGCGAGCCCTTACTATCCGGCTGCACCATTCAGAGGAAGCGGAGAGTAGACCTGGGCCTAGAAAGCACACACTGATGGTGCAGAGGGCAGTGAGCCGAGATCAACACCAGGGGGCGCTCCCAAGGAAAACAAACAAACTGTAAACAAGGATGACCACCATCACCAAGCACCCGCGGAGTAGTTCATGTAGAAAGGAAAAAACAATATTCACAGAGGACCACAGTGACTGAGTGAACACAGCTGGCAGTGGGGAGTATACCAGGCATAGAACCTTTTGTTGTTTTAAGCCCCGCCATCAGCGCAGGCCCCAAAATGGAGTCAAACGTCTGCACCCATACTATGCAGAACGGTCACCCAGGTCCTCGTCAGCAGCAGACTGGACTACAGAAACGCCCTCTACGCAGGAGCCTCGGCCAAGCTCCTGAGATGACTGCAACGCCTCCATAACGCCTCAGCACACCTGATCCTCGACATCCCTCGCCGGAGCCACATCACACCCCACCTGAGAGACCTGCAGTGGCTCCCCGTCAACAAGAGGATCACCTTCAAGCTCCCCACCCACACACACAAGGCACTCCACAACACTAGACCAGCGTACCTCAACAGATGACTACACTCCCACCCGCCAGCACCGCTCCACCGCCCTCGCCCTCGCCACAGTCTCCCGCATCCGAAGAGCAACCTCCGGTGGCAGATCGTTCTCCCACTTTGCGGCCAAAACCTGGAACACATCTCCACACCCACCTACAGCTGACCCAAGACCGCTGACCTTCAGAAAACTCTTCAAGACCTGGCTTTTCGAGCAGTAGCAGCGTTCCCCACCCCAGCGCCTTGAGACCCTCGCGGGTCAGTAGTGCGCTTTACAAATGTTATGATTGATTGATTGCAGTGAGTGGTGCGGACAACAACCAAAAACACCTACTTCTGCTGCACCTAAGTGGAGTCGTAATATATAAGCTGTCAAGGTCTCTCCCTGAAGCTGGGTCGCCACACACCTGTGTCACATCTGTAGCAGCTCTCAAAACATACTTCAAACTGCTAGTGAACCCTGCCTACAAACAATGTGTGTTTCCACTGGTGATGTTAATATGGAAATCGATGCATACATCGATGAAAATGAAATTTCGTCTTTCTTAAAAAAATCACCCATTGTGAACTCTACATAAACTTCGACTTGCAAATATGTAGTTAGGCACGCACTGAGACCTAGGCCTGAAGATTGCTGATTGACAGGTCACAGTTGGGAGGGTGTGTAGCTGTCAGGCAAACACTCGGGCAGGAAACTCCTGATCAATCCCACAGTTAGTGTTGACAACAGATAGCAGCAAGGACAACAATTTGCACCTACACCGACTTGTCTTCAGCACCCACGACCCGAGAGAAAGGAACATTTACTGAACTCTCACAAATGGAAGGAGGAAACAGCCATGGGTCCACAGCGAGGGTTTCTGGCTATCACCCACGGCCCTCAAATGGGAGGGTAAGTTTCATCCAAATATCAGCCAGATTCATCAAACTAAAATTAGCTCGCAAAGGGCCTGATTCTGAGAATCTGGCCCTTTGCGAGCGCTATTTTTGCATTTGGGATTCATCATCCCAAATGCAAAAATCGCAATTCTAGAAATCGCTAAATTGCGAATAATTGCATTTAAGGAATCTCAATTTGAGATTCCTTAAATGCAATTCATGAACCATTTTAAAATTGCGAATTCGCAATCTGGGGCCGCTATTTACAGTGAAGTACAACTTCATGGTGATTTGCAAAAACATTGAAAAATGCACTAAAGTGCATTTTTCAAAGTTTCATGTTGCGCACACACATGCCCTAAGGGCATGTGTGTGCGCAACATATGTGCACACATCAATTTCAGGGGGTGCAACAGGGTGTCCTTTGGACACCCCTGCACCCTTGAAATCTCAATATCAATTTGTGAATCGCTAATTGCGATTAGCAAATTGAGATGGTCTTCCCATTCATTCCTATGGGCCTCCAGGCCCATAGCAATGAATGGGGAGATATCCCTTAATTGCGAGTCGCAATTTGCGTGCCGCAATTAAGGAATTATTAGAAATCGCAATTTTTTAAGTGATTTCTTGATGAATACGATTTTGCTATTCCTTAATAGCGAATCGGTATTTTTCGCTATTAAGGAATCGCAAAATGTGTTCTTGATGAATCTGGGGGTTAATCCCGACTTCCAGATTGCAAATTTTATGTTCAGGTTGTCATCTTAAAGTGAGCCTCGAATACAGAGAGCGTTATCCTTGTGTCCGATCCGGCAAAGTTCAAAGCTACATGCGATCCCACAGTCCGCGAGTACGCCGACTTTGGATGACTTTCGGTTGGGAAGTATCACCGAAGTGAAGGACTCCATACAGTAGTACACTAGCCCTGAAGAAGTCGCAGGATCATTTACCAACAATGTGACGAAACACGTGTTGGCTAAGGCTGCAAGAGATTCATTGGGCTTTAAAAATACATCATCTACTGAAGAAAGAGAATATTAAAATTACAGAACCAAAGAAGACGACTGTTGATTTATGTTACTGTCACTTAACTATACACTTTGAGCTTGTGCAGGGGAATCCTGTGCACATTTCATGTGGTCTTTGACCGCATATCAGGGACTAGGGCGGTTCTCCCTACCTCTTTAGCACCGCATGCAATTCAGACTGCATTAAATACTTTGGGGCAGATTTACAAGGCCCTTCCGCCTCATTTGCGCCGCCGTTGCGTCACAAATCCTGTGCCATGGTGCGGGGTACTTACAACATGATGCATCTGAGAGATGCGTCACGTTGTAAAGCTCTGCACCAGAAGGAGGCGTTCCTGCGCGGGGGGGCACGTTCCGGCACAGGAACGCCTCCTAAAAGTGGCTGAGTGAAATCTACAAGATTTCACTCAGTCACTTTGGGGCCCATGCTGCGTCAAAACCCTGCGTAAGGCTTGAGGCAGCATTGTAAGAACAGACCCCCCTAGAGCATTGCTGGAGCTGCGTCGCGCTTGTGACACCACTCCAGCAATGCGCCGCCTTTACGGCACAGATGCGTCACGCATCTGTGCCGTTTTTGCCCCATGGTGCAAGAACGCAAACGCAAATAATTTTGGGAACCCTACCTATTTCTTAATTACGAATTGCAAATTGCGATTCGCAATTAAGGAATACCTTCCCAATCATTACTTTGGGCTAGGAGGGCCATAGGAAAGAATGGGAAGATATTCTCAATTTGCGATTCTCAATTAGAGAATCGCAAATTGAGAATGCAATTTCAAGGGTGCCAGGTGGTCAAAAGGACACCCTGTTGCACCCCTAAAATGTGCATGTGTGCTCATGTGGCGCACATACATGCCCTAAGGGCATATGTGTGTGCCACATGGCACTTTGAAAAATGCAAAAAAGTGCATTTTTCAGAGAAATCGCAAATTACCACCAACTTGAAGTTGGTGTTAATTTGCAATTCCTTAAGGTCAAATTGCACTTTTTCTGTGCTTCGTACATTGCATTTAAGGAATTGCAATTTGCGATTCCTTAAATGCAATCGCAAAATAGGGAATCGCAAATTTTGCGATTCCTTATTTTGCAAGGCAGTTTTTCTTTCATACATACCACTGAGCCCAATTGAGATTGCAAACGCCGATTGGAATGATACATATGGCCCACAGTCTGCAATTCAAGGCCCCGGTCCCTTCAAGCGCCTGTATGTGTATGCCTTCAGAGGTGTTATTCCCCACAGCAGCCAGCTAAGGTCTTTTTTCTGCTCTGAGCTCCGTTGGCTGGATAGATGGGGGGCCTCCCAGTGGACACACACACACACACATGGGGTTTCCAAGATAGCTCCTGCCGGCCACACTCGGCAGGCTTTAATCTGGCACTTTTTGTACACAGGTTTTGCAGAATGTTGAGGTCAAGGATGCCCTGGGCCCCTAAACCATGAATTGAATCTTTTGCATATGATTCCCGTGTGAACGTACCGTCCCTCGTATTTGGGCATTTATTTCTTTATTTATTCAAAGTTTTATATAGCGCGAACAAGATCCTTGCAGATATCAGAGCGCTTTACACACATATGGGATCAAAAGACAAAAGAGTGATTAACAAGGCGTTTTGTGCAAAGAGGAGCAGAAGGTTATCGATCGATTTTACTTCTTTTTTGAAAGATGCCGTGGAGGAGATAAGTCTGGTTTCTGGAAGGAGGGCATTCCAGATCCTGGGTGCCATTCCAGAGAAGGAGCGTTTATACGTTTTTTCCTTGTGGAATCTTTGTGGTTTCAAAAAAAGATTTTCTGTGCTTCTTGTGGCTCTTGAACCACCTGAAATTGTCAATTTCTGAGTGAGGTAGCTGGGCGAGTTGTGGTGTACAGCCATGTGTGTCATGCAAGTGATTTTCAGATGGATTCTAGCTTCGTAAGGCAGCCAGTTCAAGGATTTTACGTCAGGAGAAATGTGTGAGCGCTTTTTTGATCCAGTGATAAGTCTCGCTGCAGCATTAATAGAGGTTCTTAGGGGTGCGGTTGTCGATATGGGGAGGCCACAGAGGGCGACACTTCCATAATCTATCCGAGGAATAACTAGGGCTTGTACTGCGGTCTGGAAGTCATTGGCTGGGAGGAAGGGTTTCAGCTTCCTCAATGTATTGATTTGGAAATGAGTTCCCTTCGTTGCATTGCTGATATGCTGCTGCATATTGAGATTGGCGTCGAGGGTTATGCCTAAACATTTCGCTGAATCCATGATGGTAGGTTAGACGTTGGGTGCAGTTAGGTGTTTAAGCCAAGCCTGAGTGATGGGGATTTTGGCGGGGTTGCTATTAGAAGGACTTCCGTTTTTAGAGCGTTAAGTTTGAGATGATTCTCGGCCAGCCATGTCTGAGTGCTCCTAAGCGTTGTGTTGAGTAGTTTGATGTCTTCAGGGGATTGTATTTTGAGGTAGAGTTGGGTGTCGTCTGCGTACATGTGAAATTGTACATTAGATGCTTGCAGCAGTGTGGTGAGTGGTTCCATGACTAGGTTTAACAATGTTGGGGATAGGGAGGATCCTTGTGGGACACCTAGTGTTACTGGAACGGGTGAGGACATCGTGTTGTTGATCTTGAATTTCTGAGTCCGGTTATGCAGAAAGGAGGTAAACCACTTGAGTACAGTCCCTGATAGACCCATTCTGATATTCAGCAGATCGAGTAAGTTCTCGTGTTTGACAGTGTCAAAGGCTGATGAGAAGTCGAGTAGGATGAGGAGGCAGGTATCGTTCTTATCTAGGATTTGAAGTGCGTCATCAATTATGTGTGTCATGGCTGATTCCGTGCTGTGTCCTGCTCGGAAGTCTGATTGGTGTGAGTTGAGGAGGTCAAAGTGATTGATGTGTTTTGTCAGTTGGAGGTGTACACATTTTTCCAGCAATTTTGCCAATAATGGAAATAGGACAGCAGTTGTTTAAGTCGGTAGGGTCTGCTGTGAGTTTCTTAAGTATGGGCGAAACTTGTCCCACTTTGAGGGAGTCAGGGATGAGTCATTGTTGAAGTGAGCTGTTAATAATTTTGGTCCAAAGCGGGAGAAGCCGTGGGATGCAGTCCTTTACAGCGTTTGCAGGTAGGGGGTCCGTAAGGTGATTAGAGGGTTTCAGGGTACTGAGCATCTTGCCTATCGTTTCTTTTGTGTAGGTGTCGAAGGACGACCATGTAGCATTGCTTTTTGGTTCAGAGCGTGTTTTACTGAGGGGGCTGGAGTATAGGCTCAGATCACTGAGGAGATCGTTCCTGATGTTATCTGTCTTTAGGTTAAAGAAAGTAGAGAATTCTTCACAGGACGGTAGAGTGTTAGTCGTGTTATGTATTCGTTGAGGTTGTTCCTTGGATTGAGTTTTGATTAACTCGAACAGTTTTTTGGCCGTTTTTTTCTTGGTCAAGCTGGTGGCTAAAGAAATCTGCTTTCGTGCGTTTGATTTCCCTAAAGTAGGCGTTTCTCTTTTTCTTAAGTGTTTTAAGGTGCATAGCCGAGAGGGCTGATCTCCAGTTGCGTTCTGCCAGTCTCATGGCTCGTCTAGCTTCGTTAAGCAGACCATCGTACCATGGTTTTGAGTTTTTAGAGGAGACTCTCTTTAACTGAAGGGGGTAGACCTCATTGATTATTGATGTCATCGAGTTGAGGTAGTGGTCACTGAGAGCCTGAACGTTGGAGGCACCGGTAGGGGGTAGGAGAAGATTGTAGCTGGGAGAAGGTAATGAGTTGGGGTGGAGTTTCTTCAGGTCTCTTTTCCAGACCTTAAGTTTGGTGGATTGAGCCAGGTTGAGTTTAACATTTTCGTTGATGAAGAATGTGATAATGTGGTGGTCAGACCAGTCACAGGGTTGGATTGACCCAAGTTGGGTGGAATCCTCTGTGGAGATGATTAGATCCAGGATAGAGCCTTTGTCATGAGTGGGGCTGTTGCAGATTTGGGTGAGGTCTAGAGCGTTGAGGACGTTTTTGAGACTATTGACCACCGAGTCGTTGTGATCGTTCCACTGAAGGTTGAAATCACCAAGGAATATTTGTGTGTTTTGACGACCAGAGTTCGTTGTGATCATTTCCATTAGTTGTTCAGTGAAGGTGAGGTTGTCTCCTGGTGGGTGGTAGATAATATGTAGAGAACATACTGGATTGCCCTCGCTATTGATGTCGAGGCAAATGGTTTCACAAGAGGAGAATATAGGGGAAGCGGCTCTAGTAACTGAGAGGTCGCTCCGATAAATGCATGCGATTCCACCGCCTGTCTTGCCAGTCCTATCCAATCTTATGATGTGGTAGTTGGGGGATACTAGAATGTCGATGAGTGGCGATGACGATTCTGTTAACCAGGTTTCAGTGAGAATGGTCAGGTCAAGGTCCAGTGCGTTGATGAGATCGGCTATGTCAGATGCATGTCTAGGGGCAGATCTGCAGTTGAGTAGTGTGCATTTGAGCCGCGGAGTGACGAGGGAGGAGGAGGAGTCTAGAGTGAGGGAGACTTTTTTAAGGTTATTACGGACGGTACCTCTATTGTTATGTGTGGGGGATCTATGCGGGTTGGAGTGGATAGTGGGGATGGGAAAGTGTGTGGTGGCTATGTGGGTCATGAGAACGGGATCATAAGAATGTAGGAGGGAGCGTATGTCGTACCCCAAGAGTGGATTGATGGTTCGTCGAGGGCGTATGGCAGAATTACGGGCGGGGATTGAAGTCCAGTATGGAGAGTTTTGTTTGCGTGAGTGTGTAGGATGGGTAGGGGACTTGTTAGGTAACAGGGTAGTGGTGGGTGAGGTCTGTCTGGGTTGATTAGAAAACAACTCTTTGAAGGTATGAAGATCCTCCTTGATTTGGAGAAGGGTGGACATAATCTTGTCCAAAATGGTGTTAGGGATGGTGTTGTGGGGTGGGTGTAGTAGGGTTGAGGGAGGTGTGAGGTTCTGAGTATCATGTCAACTGTTTACGTAAATTAAATCCAGGGCGAATTTGAGATGCCAGAGTGGCTATGGCCAGGAACTGCCGGAGGACCCCCCCTTCCGTTAAGAAACATTATTAACCAGGACACGAGAGGGATTTCTTTGGAGGTGGGGGATCGTACAACCCCCCGGCCGTATTTATTAAAACATACAAATAAATAAAAAAATTTAATAAACAATATTTACACAATTACGCAGATAACTTTCCATGACATTCGATTACAATTGATATATACAGATATCATATGGCTAACCATAACATACTTCTAGTACAGGTCGGGGCCTCTCCTTTGTTTTAGCGATTTTTGAGAGCTAATAATCAAGGCTGTAGACATTCCTTTCAAAGCCAGCTGTGCTTGCTGTGAGCAGTGTTGTGTGAAATAAATGACAAGATATTCCAAGCTTGATACCTGCTCTAGAATCACCTGACCCAGAGAAACTTTACCTTTCTTGGTTTTCTTCTTTCCGCAGACCATTATTTTTGTTTTTGCGGCCTTAATGGAGATCTGATTTGCACTGCCATGTTTGACAGAGCGTTCGACGCTCTTTGCAAGCCAACAGTTGAGTGATGACAAGTGATTGTATCGTCTGCGTATTGTAAACACTGGAGGCGACAGTCTCAAGACAGGAGAGCAGGAGAGACGAGTGGGGTACATGTGCATTGCACGTGCCAGCTGTACCACCCACAAATCAAGCAGGAACTAAGGAGTGTTTTTTTGTTTTCCGTAGTTTTACATAGCACAAACTTGACTCGGAGGTATCGGAGCGCTTTACGTAGCACCAGTTGCGTTACATGAGGGCACATTCATTTTTGTTAGGCCCGGGGAGATTAAGTGATCTGCCCAGAATCACAGGATGCTGAGCGCCGTTGCCAAGACTCAAACCCGGTACCCCAGCTTCGAGGTTGTGTTAATACTAATGTTGTTATATCAACTGTTAACACAGCTGCTGCTACTATTGGTACAGTTACTACTCTGACTTCAGTACAGCCAAGTGAACCGACAAGGAGAGAAATTAATGTTTCTCCAGTTAAAAGCTGAATTTGCACAAATCATGCGGGGTACAATTGGTGTAGAATAACTGACTAGGGGCCCCATTAGGATGTCGGGCGGATCGCCACCGCCATGCGGGCAGTGGCAATCCGCCCGACATCC
Source organism: Lissotriton helveticus (assembly GCF_964261635.1). NCBI lineage: Eukaryota > Metazoa > Chordata > Amphibia > Caudata > Salamandridae > Lissotriton > Lissotriton helveticus. The sequence goes on along the minus strand of NC_136067.1, from coordinate 31,316,408 downwards.
TTCCCCGCCCGCCACCCATTTCCCCCCTGCCATATTACTATGGCGGGGGGACCGCAGCGGACGGAAAGACCGTCCGCCGCTTTTCTGCCCTGTCAACGAGTTGATCGGGCGAAAAGGGTTTAATATGGTGGCGGTGTCATATTAGCATGGGGGCGGAAACATGCATTTCCGTGGCGGTGTTGCTGCCACGGAAAGGCATGCAGATTTTGCTTTCGGGGGCCCGTTGTGGGCCACCAGGGTATCGGAGGGATGGGGGTGCACATGGGGGGTACCTATGGTACCCCCCTACATTGTCACGGACAAGGTGGCAGGCACCACGCAGTGCATTCCCAGCATTGTGGCGGGCGGTGCTGTGTGCACCGCCCGCCACAATGCTGGGAATGGAGGATGCCACCGCCACGGTGGCGGTGGCATCCTAATCGCCGGTGCAGGACCGCCGCACCACTGGCGGTCGGTCCCAGCACCGCCAGGGTGGGGGGCGGACAAAAGTCCGCCCACCATCCTAATGGGCCCCCATATGTCATGACCATGAATTGAGATTTCTGACCAAGCAACAGTGAGCTGGGTACCAGAGAACAGGGTTTTCGTATTTAGGAAGACGTGACGCTCAGCCTATTGACGTCGGTGTGTGTATGATTAGAACAAATTAGTACGGTGCTAACTGGAAAGGGGAAACCCTAATAACCCCATAATCTCTGCAGGGAAACCCTACAACATGACATATAACCACAATCCCGTGCACACATACAGTATTAGAACAGGCAATGCAAATGTAAATAGAAAGCAAATGGTGCAAAATTGTTGTGACTGTACTGGCGTGATTTTACTTAGCGGCATCTCTCTTGAAGACCTCTTTGGTTTTCCGGAGACATAAGTCGACAGAGCAACGTGGGTGTTGGCTTTGAATTTTCACCGACAACACATTTACGCCATCTGTGGCCTCATCTGACAGCTACCTGTATTCTAGAGCTTCACTACTTTCTGTTTTGATTGACTTGTGCCCCACCGGGTTGGAATTATCACTGGTTCATGGACTACACTGAGCTTGGAATTTACCATTCAGCCCTGAAGAGTCAGAGACCACTGTCTCTCTGACGAAACACGTGTCGGCTGGCTGCTTTGTGTAACAAACAGTGAGCTGTGTGTTTGGGGCACAGCGAGCTGTGTGTTTGTGAGGCACAGCGAGCTGTGTGTTTGAGGCACAGCGAGCTGTAAATGTGAGGCACAGCGAGCTGTGTGTGTTTGTGAGGCACAGCGAGCTGTGTGTTTGAAGCACAGCGAGCTGTGTGCGTGAGGCACAGCAAGTTGTATGTGTGTGTGAGGCACAGCGAGCTGTATGTGTGAGGCACAGCGATCTGTGTGTGTGAGGCACAGCGATCTGTCTGTGCATGAGGCACAGCAAGTTGTGTGTGTGTGTGAGGCACAGCGAGCTGTATGTGTGTGTGAGGCACAGCGATCTGTCTGTGTGCAAGGCACATTGCAGGTAAGGGGTTAACCCAACACGAGTTTGTGGACCTGGGTACAGTTTGATATAGAAAAACAATGGTCCGCAAACCAATCAATAATTAAGGTAAAATCGATTACAATTTCTTTATTTACGAGCTTAAATAAATTCCACGCTCTTGGATAGAACAGTACTTCTACATAAGAAAAAAAGACGTGCGGTTGCTCCAAGGGGAACGTGCAAAGGAGAGAATGTGCTCAAAGGTTGGTGGGTGGGAAGATAATCCCAGAGTGAAAATGAAAGGAAATAGAACAGTTCAAAGTGGGATTGATTCAACGTATCAATCTTAGTGTCCTGGCCCAACAGCATTTTACATGGTCTATTTACATCAATTCTTTACAATCCCAGAGTGTCATCATGTGAGGCACGTAATAGAGAAGAGGATTGGATGGGTCCAGGCGTATGGGTATATATTCGTCGACGTTTCGACTTGGCTTGTGGCACATAGGGAGGTTGAGCCTTGGCCTGCGAGTCTTCCTCAGGACGGGGATATTGGGGAATTAGGAGGCAACCAACACGTGGTTTAAGAACCTCATCCGCACGAGAAAACTGGCGGGAGTGATTATTTAATTTGTTAAGCAGGAACAGCCGTTTCACTGCCACAAGATTATTTTCATCGGAAGCTCCTCCAGGGTCAGTCTGGTAGCAACAACATTTCACAGGTTCCGCAATCCGTCAGTGTGTCCTCGCGGTAACAGAGCTGCGTGTGAAGCACAGCAAGCTGTGTGCGTGAGGCACAGCAAGCTGTGTGTGTGAGGCACAGCGAGCTGTGAGTGTGAGGCACAGCTAGTTGTGTGTGTGAGGCACAGTGAGCTGTGAGTGTGAGGCACAGCGAGCTGTGTGTGTGAGGCACAGCGAGCTGTGTGTGTGAGGCACAGTGAGCTGTGTGTGTGAGGCACAGTGAGCTGGGTGTGTGAGGCACAGCGAGCTGTGTGTGTGTGAGGCACAGCGAGCTGTGTGTGTGAGGCTCTGCGAGCTGTGTGTGTGAGGCACAGCGAGCTGTGTGTGTGTGAGGCACAGCGAGCTGTGTGTGCGAGGCTCTGCGAGCTGTGTGTGTGTGAGGCACAGCGAGCTGTGTGTGCGAGGCTCTGCGAGCTGTGTGTGTGTGAGGCACAGCGAGCTGTGTGTGCGAGGCTCTGCGAGCTGTGTGTGTGTGAGGCACAGCGAGCTGTGTGTGCGAGGCTCTGCGAGCTGTGTGTGAGGCACAGCGAGCTGTGTGTGCGAGGCTCTGCGAGCTGTGTGTGTGTGAAGCACTGCAAGCTGTGTGTGAGGCATATGCCTGGTTTAAAGAGTTGGTGAAAAAGAATGACATTGATCTTAATGAAAGACAAAATGGCATAGAAACTATAGACTGTACCCGGATGATGAAGAAGTGAATGGAATGGGTTTGTTGAAATTTGAGCCCATGAGCTTCTCGCTAATCCGAGTGCTGAGAAAGATGCTCCCTTTTTTGCCTAACTCTGCTAGAACGCAGGTTGTGCGATGCGTAATTCTCAGCAGACTTGATTACTGCAACTCTCTATATCTGGGAGCGCCTAACACCCTTATCGGAAAGCTTTACAGAATACAAGCCATTGCAACGAAACTCGCTTTAAATAGGCAGCGAGGGACCTCAACCACATTAGCCTTGCGAGATCTGCATTGGCTGCCGATCCACCAGCGAATTCAATTCAAAGCTCTAGGCACTGTCTTTAGGGCAGAACATGGAATGGGCCCTAAGAACCTGCAAAGAAAATTCAGCTGGTATTCTCCAACTAGAAACCTTCGTTCTGCTTCTGCATTTCTGATGAATGCAGTCAGGTTCAGGCGGTCCAGAACAGGTGGCAGATCCTTCTCTGCCGTTGCTTCTCGGCTACGGAACACTCTCCTTTTGGATCTACGTCAGGTTCAAAGTCTTATGGATTTCAGGAAAAAGTTGAAAACTTTTATATTCCCGAAGCTGGAGTAATTTTTCCTTCTGATATCCTCTCTTTCTCTCCCTTCCTGTATCACACCTCGGCTGCCCCTATTAACTTCTGGTGGGGACTCTCTTTTTTTAAGTGCCAGGATACCCGTCGGGTGATAGAGCGCTATATAAGTACCTCATTACATTACATTACATTACAATACATTAGAGAATTAACCGCATGCGCGCTAGCGGTTTTCCCGCTACGCGCTGCGTTTTTTAAAAAGCTGCGTTACATGACGAGCTCAGCTCGTCATCAGCGTACGAGCGTCGTAACTCATGACGAGCTGAGCTCGTCATGAGCGGGGAAGGGGTTAATTAACAGCATTAAAAATCCGTCATATTTGAGAAGCTTCAAGGACAAATGGAACAAGAAAGAAGGTGACAAATCAAAGAAGAACAAGACTGACGCAAAACAGGAAGCCAAAGTGAGCATGAGAGAGCTTGAAATTGGATTGGATGTGCATGGAGGTGAGTATGTGCACGTGGGTTGGCAAAGATCTGATCTCCTTGCATTCACAACAAACTTTCCAAAACTTAGAGAAAATCTGGATAAATGGTACATGGAGTTAGAGAGACTAGTGACAATTTCAAAGGTGCTTTGGGTAGATTGGAATATTAAAGTGGTTGTAACATGGCCAACAGAGGGCCCTCCAAGAAGAGAACGGTGGGGGCCGTCATTGGCCCCGCCGCAAGTATGACGGGGCACTGGCCCCCCTGCCCCCTCGCCTGCTCTCCGTGGTGGGGCGCGCCCCACCGTGTCATCATGATGCAGTGGGCGCGCCTCGACATGGATTGGCCCTAAGGGCTCCCAAGTGACCCGGAAGTGATTGAATTGCTTCCGGGTCAATGGGGAGCAGAGGTCAGGCCGGTTAGAACCGGCCTGGCCATCAGGGGGGCTTAAAAGGCCGGGGAGCGCGGGAGTCGGCCTCTTTTACCCGCGCTCCCAGGTCTGCCCCACCCAGTCCTTAGAGGGCGGCTCCATTCTTAAATGGGGTCGCCCAGGGGGAGGGACAAGTGGTCTCTCCTAGAATTCCAGGGGCGGTACATCCAATTGGCTGGATGTGTGCGGGGGAGGGGGGAGTCACACTTTTTTTAGGCTGGTTGGCCACCCCGCACGGGCACAATGACATCACTAAACGGCGCAGAGTGCAAGCGCCCCCTTTAATGGAGTTTTATGGAGCATACGTGGGTAACTGGGGGGGGGGGGTAGTACCCTCTCAGTAAACGGGCCCTCTGCGCATGTGCACTCCTACGGAAGGGCGTGGCTAATTTGATAAGGATCTGACACCAGTTATCGACCTTGCCGTAGGCCCAAATAGGATACGCAGAAAAGTAATTAATGTATGATTATGGTTCAGATGTTAGACTCGGATAGGAAATACCTTGTACAAGAAGTACGTTAAGGTTAGCCATCTGATATCTGTACATATTAATTGTAATCAAATGTCAAGCTACGTTTTCTGCGTAAAAATGTGTAAATATTGTTTATTTCAATTTTGATTTGATTTTAAGTTTTAATAAATACGGCCGGGGGTTGTACGACCCCCGCCTCCAAAGAAATCCTTTCTCATGTCCATCTTTAATAAATGTTGGTTAAACATAGGGCGGGGGAGGGGGATGTTCGGTAGTCCCTAGCCGTACACTTCCTCCTCGCGGCCCAGCTCCTGTGGTTATAGAAAAGCGCAAGGAAGTCTTTGCACATTTCAAAGAGAAAGCTCCAGAGAAAGAAGTGAATTGTTTGAAGATCACGAGGGCTACTCAGGAGACGAAAGAACCAGTGCAGCCTCTTACGATAGACTAACGCAGATTTATAGAAACTATAGTAGAGTCGAACAAGCGACAAATGAAGGGATTCAGGTTGTGTTTTGTCTGAAGCTTCGCTCTCATATCCAGCAGAGTGAGACGTCTGGGCAGACTTGGAGTATTGATGACATTGTGAAATATGCAAAGTACAGCAGTGATTGCTTTGACACGAAGCAGAGGAAATCGAAGGAGAAATTAAAGATTGCACGGTTGAAGCATTTGAAAGGAAGGGTAAGAGTCCGATGATGGATCAGGTTTCGATTCTGCTTCTGTTGATGGTGCAAAGGATCCCTGACAGAATACTGGAATCCCAAATATCGTGGATGGAAGATCGGGTCAAAAATATCGAGGACCAAACTATCGAGAAGGCAAGTACAAATAGGTAAATATAGATTTACTATTCTTAACTCCACATCCACATGCCTTAAAGATATATCATCAAGTTACATATGTGGGGAGTAATACATAGTAAAACTTTGCTTAACTATAGAAGCTTTAGCTACACAATCTTCTTGGCCTCAATATTTTTTTGGGGGAAACATCCTTTACAACGCAACTTTTACCACGCAGTGCCTTTACGACACAACTTTTACAACGCAAACCATACAACGCATTGCGCTGGGGGCGCTGTAGGATAGGGAATAGGTTTAATTTACTATCCAACACCTTCCCTACTATCCACGGGGACTGGAGTTGGAAAAGAAAATTAAACTATTCACTATCCAGCGCCCCAAAGCACTATGCGTTGTAAAGGCATGCTTTGTAAAAACAGCGTTGTAAAGGCATGCGTGGTAAAAGCATGCGTTGTAATGTCATACATCCTTTTTTTTTATATAATATGTTGTCCACACAATATTCTTTCTCGGATACTTAGCCTGCAGACCGTTTCAAATGATGGTTCAAATGTGAACATGCAGGGAGCAAGCGTGCAGGGAAAGAGTGTGTAGAGTTCGGTTCTTCAGGGTAGAGATAAAACGGATGTATGACATTACAACGCATACTTTTACAACGCCTACCTTTACAACGCATTTTTTACAACGCAACATCCATTACAACGCATTCCATTACAACGCATGCATTTACAACGAATTTTTTAAAACTACCTTTACAACGCATTCCATTACAACACATACTACCTTTACAATGCATACCATTACAACGCATAACATTACTTTGCATGTAAGGTAAGTGTTGGATAGTGTAGGGGTAATAATTACTATTCTAACTCCAGGGGGTGCAACAGTAGGGTAAGTGTTGGATAGTGTAGGGGTAAAAATTACTATTCTAACTCCAGGGGGTGCAACAGTAGGGCAAGTGTTGGATAGTGTAGGGGTAAAAATTACTATTCTAACTCCAGGGGGTGCAACAGTAGGGTAAGTGTTGGATACTGTAGGGGTAAAAATTACTATTCTAACTCCAGTGGGTGCAACAGTAGGGTAAGTGTTGGATAGTGTAGGGGTACTACGTGTTGTAATGCTATGCGTTGTAATGGTATGCGTTGTAATGACTGCGTTGTAATGACATGCGTTGTAGTGGTGTGCGTTGTAGTGTCATGCTATGTAATGGATGTTGCGTTGTAAAAGTTGCGTTGTAAAGGTTGTTCCCCGATAAAACGTTTGTGGATCATTCAAGTGGAATGAATGCAAACATTAGCATCTTGAAGGCACATTCTTCCTGTCCTCTGAGCTGCTTAGCGTCAGGATGCCTGCAAGGTGATAGTGCGCTCTGCAAGTTAAATAAATAAATAAATAACGCAATTCCTGTCACTATGATGCGCGGCTTGGACACTGGAAGCCAGCGATGCTGGGACACATTTCAGAGTGGGGAGGAGGGGGTGGGGGCTGCTGTCAATCTTACATCACTGAAGTCCTAGGATGGGGGCCATCAGGGAGAAAAAGTGAGTATTGCCCAGGGTCACACGATGCCGAGCTGCCCTGCCACCGGGGATCGAACTGTGAACCCCGCACTCCTGAGTCAGCTGTTCTGGCCGCTGCGCCACACCTCTCTCCCCCTTGCCTGTGGCTCCTCTGATGCAGCAAAATATGAGAAATAAAATGCACAATTTACAGCAGAGCACCAGTTTTTTATTAAAAAATCCTTTAATGATTAATTATGATTTTCCCCACTTTTTAACCTGAGTGCCTGAGTGGGGGGAGGGGGAATTGTATTTTGAAACCCCTGCCGCTTTGCTTGCGACCCGTGCCACTTTGCTTGCGACCCCTGGCTCCCATCGCTGTTTGTAATACACAGAGGTTAGATTTTTTGTCCCTTCTTCTCTGCAGAGGGCTGGGGATCCTGTCACTTTTCTATTACGATTGAAGTAAATGTGTATTTGTAAAAGTGGTCAGTTTCTGTCAGTGGCCTCAAAACTCTTCAAAACTAAAGCTGACTCCAGCCTCCCACAGAAGAGTCAAAAAGTCAAATCCAAGGCTACAGAAAGGGCTGAAATACCTTCATGATGGCACAATGTGTGCCCTGTGTGAACAGTGGCTGCCAGTGGCCTTTATGAAGGGCATTCCTGCTAAGGGGCTGTAACGGAGTGATAATACTACACCAGAAATGCAAATATATCTTTATAATGCTGTTCATCAAGAAAAATAACAATTCTTTTTCTATGGTCCCAAATGATGTAAATACTTTAAAATATATCTCAGGATTTCAGTAAGAGAAATGTCTACTTGTTTTTAATATTCCTATGGACATAAAGCAGTCTCTACAAATAAAATCTCGCCTGGAAACCAGCAAAATGTAAAGGAAAGCTGAATTCTGAGTGTACAAGTTGCATTATCCAGCCCAGCAGGATTCATTAATAAACACAGAGGTCGCAAGGAGCCCGCCAGGGGTCGCAAGCTGAATGCCTGAGATCCCAGCTGAGACCTCTGGTGAACCCTAAATGATGAGAGAAGCCCTGCTGGTGCACCCTGCTTGTAGCAAGAGCTGCTGAGCCGCCTCTGAGGAAAGGGGGCCCAACTGGGGGCCCCCAGGAGCAGCTGGACATTTCCATTCTGAACAACCAAAACACCTGAGTGTGCGGGTTGTGTGATATCTGCAGCCCTTAAGGGGTCTTTAATGTTCCACCTGGGCCTGACTGGCCTTAGCGGGTATCCTCCCCCGCATCACCTTGAGACCCTCACGGGTGAGTAGCGCGCTTACAATTCCCTGATTCATTGATTGGGAGTTTGTCCGGAGGCTATAACCGGCTTCAGTAGAAGGATGTTACCCTCGATCAGTTGAGTTTCGGCGTCATAGATCTGCACCCCTAAGTAGAGAAAGGTCCGTGGCTTCCACCTGATCTCCTCTCCATTCTCGGGGGTCTATCGTCCGAAACAGGGGGGTTCAGATAATAAGCAATAGATTTGTCCAAATTTACCCAAAGCCCTGAAACATCCGCGAACCCAACAAGTGAGGTACAAGCCCTCTGTACACCCTTGCTCTTCCTTCGGAGATATAACAACATATCATCCGCATATAGCGAAATATAGCATGGCATACCCCGAGTTGCAGCCCTTGGTAAGCGATGCCTTGACGAAGCGCTGTGGCCAAAGGCTCAATCTCCATGGCAAATGGTACCAGTGAGAGCCGACACCCCTGCTTGGTACCCCTCTCTGCACTGTAAGAGTCAGATTTGAATCTACCCGTCCTAACTTGTGTAGTAGGAAAAGTTTACAGTGGTTTTGTCCAAGAAAAGAATCCACTACCAATGCCTATCGTAGCCATGGTACTATGGAGAAACTCCCAACGAATGGAATCGAAAGCTTTCTCTAAGTCGACAGCCAGGACGGTGGCCTTGGGATAGTCCCTAAGTGGGCAGTGCAGTATATGAAATAATCCTCTAATATTAGGGATGGTGCTACGAGTCGAGATAAACCCAGACTGGTCGGGGTGTATCAGGGTTGAGAGTCGACGTAAACTCAAACTGGTCGGGTGTATCAGGGTCGTGATTCGAGGTAAACCGAGACTGGTAGGGGTGTATCAGGGTTGAGAGTCGAGGTAAACCCAGACTGGTCAGGTGTATCAGGGTTGAGAGTCGAGGTAAACCCAGACTGGTCGGGGTGTATCAGGGTGGAGATTCGAGGTAAACCCAGACTGGTCGGGGTGTATCAGGGTTGAGAGTCGAGGTAAACCCAGACTGGTCGGGTGTATCAGGGTTGAGAGTCGAGGTAAACCCAGACTGGTCGGGGTGTATCAGGGTTGAGATTCGAGGTAAACCCAGACTGGTCGGGGTGTATCAGGGTTGAGAGTCGAGGTAAAACCAGACTGGTCGGGGTGTATCAGGGTTGAGAGTCGAGGTAAACCCAGACTGGTCGGGTGTATCAGGGTTGAGAGTCGAGGTAAACCCAGACTGGTCGGGGTGTATCAGGGTGGAGAGTCGAGGTAAACCGAGACTGGTCGGGGTGTATCAGGGTTGAGAGTCGAGGTAAAACCAGACTGGTCGGGGTGTATCAGGGTTGAGATTCGAGGTAAACCCAGACTGGTCGGGGTGTATCAGGGCTGAGAGTCGAGGTAAACCCAGACTAGTCGGGTGTATCAGGGTTGAGAGTCGAGGTAAGCCCAGACTGGTCGGGGTGTATCAGGGTTGAGATTCGAGGTAAATCCAGACTGGTCGGGGTGTATCAGGGTTGAGAGTCGAGGTAAGCCCAGACTGGTCGGGGTGTATCAGGGTTGAGAGTCGAGGTAAACCCAGACTGGTCGGGGTGTATCAGCGTCCCGAGTCGAGGAAGCAGTCGAGTGACTAGGATCTTACTCAATATTTTGTAATCCACATTCAATATTAATAGTGGCCTGCAACCATCTTACCCGCAGTGACTCCGTTAACATGGCATCCAGGATCTAGAGACGCCGTCCAGTCTACTGTCTGCCAACCAATAGCTTCCTGATCTGGTGGGTCCGAACCCAGTTCAGCTTAGGTGACTGAGGTCTCCCGCTTGAACCCAGAGATGCAGAAGGCACTGATTCACAGGCGTATATCAGTATATGAATTATGTTACATTAACCTAGTGGCTGAGCAGTAGCTGATACATCTGACATAGTGCCAGGGGCAAGCAGAGGATACAAAATTGGGCTGCAGGCTTGTGATCGAGAAGCATTTTTAAAGGTAAGTAACATGGACATGGCCTGTTAATATATTTTCAGAATATTTCTGTATGTAATTGTTTGTATGTGTTGGTGCTTATTGCCTTCTAAAAATTATTTTTAGAAAATCAGCACTTATTTACTTTGTACCTTGTATTGTTGACCTCAGTAGAGATATATATCAATAAAATGGAAAATGTACTCCTTGCGTACATTATAAGGATATTCCAAGCCACAGAGGAGTTCCATACCATATAGAGGAATGAGGCCCAAGGCTGGGCTCCTTTATAAGGGTATGGAACTCTGTGGTGACTTACAATATCCTTATTGTGTATGCCATGGGGTACTTTATCTCATATAATACATGGTCACACCATCACCTTTCCCACAAATCACTTACAACTTTTGTGCATAGCTCTTTCATATGAAAGCATGAGCATGTTTGCAAATGTGAAGAATAAAAATAAAACATACAGTTCAAAATTAAACACATCTAAAACCTGTTAGTTATTTGTTGTAAACAGATATTAGAAACAGTTCTACAGAAGTCGGTTTAAAAAAAAAAAAAGCTGCACTTGGTCAAAATGGGTAGAAACATGCATAAAAATCCTAGCTTGTCTCTAACTATCTAATGAATGCAAAAAATACACATGTTCCATCTGCGTGTCATTATAAGCTTAAAAAATGGAGCAGAGGAAAGAAAAGCAATGCTCTGTCTCGTTGCTTTAAACAGCTGCTTCAATTATGCTCCATGACCTGACCTGCCTTTCACCTCAGCTGCTGGCAGCAGGCATTGTGAGGACAGCACTCAAGTGTAATAATTGATAATAGTTGAGTTCTGACGTCTTTTCTTTATAATCGGCAACTGGGTGCGTCACAGGTCATTGATTATAAAGAAATTAGAGATTGGCATTCACACAGGGTTTACAGAATCCCATGTATTATATTCATACTCTATACTTACCCATTCAACGCCTCCTGCACAGAGGCGACCCAAGAAACCATCTGTAAGCTGCAATGAGCTCATACCGGAAGTGTCACGGAAATTTACAGCCACCCTGCGAATGTGTACAGATCCGAGATCCCACTGTGCCGCAGGGCTCTTGGACACGCCCCTTTCGTACTATTGTTTCATCTTTCTGCATTCTTTTAGGTAATTACCTTTTCTATGTATGGCCTGGTTTGGAAAACTCAGAGTAAGAAACCCCTCCAAGCTAAGCAGGAAAGAAAGCAAAATCCTGAAATAGCGATGCACTGTTTTTTTGTGCCGTGGGTAGGGCATGTAACGCATAATGTGAGATTTCTTTCAACATTGTTAAAAGGCCTTCTTAGGTACCCTTTGTGTTTCTTCTTCTGTGGTGTGCACAAACCTTGCCCATCACATGCTCCATCAGACCTGCCAAACTAAAGAAAAACAAGCATTGGCATAGCCAATAGGTCTCGCCTTTGGGTCCTTATAAGTATTTATCCACACAGCACATATTCTGAGTACTACAACATCTTCTGTTGCTTCACGTGCCACTGGAAATAACACACACACACCCTAGGATGGGCTTCTGTGCCATTTAATGAGAATATGATAAAGTCTCTTCAAAATTCAAAAAAGTGTTTCTTTGACAAAGAAGAGTTGACACTGATAGGCACATTATAGCACTACATTGTTAACAAGCACTGATAAATGCATTAGGTTTCGCCTATCTGCCTAGTTCGTATAAATATTTCAAGACATATTAATGCATTTTTATATGTTCAGAAACAGGGACGTGTAATTGAATAGTCTGAATTGTCACACTTGAAGAAGTGTGATGGTTAGTATTTGTTTTGTTACTATAATTGGCAGCACTGTCAGGGGCAGTGTGTGGTGCAAGCTGCAGTGGCCTCCTGACGAGGGCCCTGATACTGATGTTTTTTGCACATTAAGCACTGACCTAGAGTACCAACAATGTCACGACAACGTAGGAGCCGTGCTAGCAGAAATGTTTGTGTTCTTGCATAAACATATTACGTGTGTGGATTTGTGCTTCCGCCACCAAATTGAATTGAACAATGCTGACTTGTAACCTGAAGTACTTAGTAAGTAGGCGTAAGAGCATAACAACAATAGCTCTTGTGTCTTTTTGGTCTCTGCTGCATGCCTAAGACGCACGTGTATATCTTGGGCAGTTGTGCCAAAAGAGAACAGAACCATACCTTTATACATGAACATCTTGGCTACTGTCTTTGATTGTAATAAAATATCTTTTCTTGCACCTTATTTGAACTTTACCTAAAATAAGATTATGGGTAAGTGTTTGGGTGGAAATTTCTGGGCCTCGGTGCTACAATTGTCAGGGCCCAATTGTGTTGTGACACATTCCTCGCGAAAGGCTTCGCCCAAGAGCCATTGTAAGAGTAAGTATAGAGGAAAAATGGAGGATTGTGTCCTCACGATTTGTCAATAGTAGTCCGAAAATGAAATGCAAACGTTCTTTGAAAGTTTTGCGTGCGTAGTTTTTATTTCACGTTACATCTGTGGATAAAGAACAGCCGACACGTGTTTCGCTCTAGTGGCCTTTAGGCCGTGGGCTTTTTCAAGGCAAGAGTCAGTTGTTGGTGCAAGGTGAAATCATGATTGTCTAAAAAGCCAGTATCTCGTCTCTGCGGTCCTGGAAGATTATGCTGAGTATTGTGATATCGTGTACGTGAGTGGGAGCTGCCCCTGGATGCAGGACTAGAAAGCAACTCACAAGTATCCTAGGATGCTGCGGTACTACTCATTATTAGAAGCACTTATATGTAGGTAAATCAGAAAGGTAAGTGGGGTGCACACCACCAAAACTCTGCAAAGATAAATCCTGGGGCTGCTGTCCTATACACCATCAGAAATGGAAACAGCGGCATAATGATACCGCAAATCCGCTAAAAACAAGAACACGCTGCAGATTAATCAGAAGACCAATCACTGTCTGGCATAAAGGTGGTCTATTAGTCAATTGTTCAAAAACAATTCCCAAGGCAACAATTGGTCTGTTAAATATACAAGACCATTATTCTCACAAGGTATGAAAAGACTCAGTGTACTGCAATTCTCATTAAAAATTCATTTTATTCATAGATAATCAGATAAAAACTACAGAAGATTCTATGTTTCTGTTTGAATCCACTTACTATAGACAACAACATCCCAAAAACCAACAACAGTTTAAAAAAGAGATATTTGTTATTCCAATAACTCATAGCTGTATGTCCTATAAAAATTGTCAATATAGGAAAGACTGTGTGATCAATCAATGGATTAACTACATGCAAAATTATAAAGACAATAAACAACTAGACAATACATATAAAGAAAATACATAAAATTTGACTATATAATATGGTGGTTTTTAAATTCAATGAATGATCGTCAATATGTCTACGCACGTTTCGGCGAACATATGGCCTTCATCAGGAATGCCACATTGAATCAAATACCAAGAACGTACACAAAACAGTGAACAATGTGCATCATGGGGGCAAAGGGAGTGCTCTCAGCTGGCGTGGCACTGTAATCAGGAGATGTAACAGCTGGTCCTGGTGTGGACAAGTTATGTGGAGAAACAAGGAGGATAAAGACAGTAACTTTTCTAATATATAGCCGGCATCTGGAATGAGGAGTGAAAAGGGTTTTCCTGCTCTGTGGTGGCTGTATGGGCCATCGACACATCGATACGTAGGGCCCAATTCACAAAAGTAAACTGAGACGAAAGTCTATCTTTACGACTTTTGGTATTCACAAAGGGCATTTACTACTCGTGATTGCCCTTTGTGAATACCAAAAGTTGAACTTCATGACTTTCGGTCTTCACAAGGGACCTTTACGAGTAGTAAATGCCCTTTGTAAATACCAAAAGTTGAACTTCACGACTTTCTGGATTCGCAAAGGGCATTTCCGAGTAGTAAATGCCCTTTGTGAATGCCGAAAGTCGTAAAGTTAGACTTTCGTCTTATTTTACCTTTGTGAATAGGGCCCGTAGATTAGTCACACTAAGGCAACAAGTTGAGGCTATCAAGGGCCCCAAAGCTCCCCTTGCTCGGGCGTCTAGAAAGGATATTTTGAAAGGTCTACTAGTCATCATATAGTGAGAATAATATGCAGCTGAATCAGAGAGCAACTATATTATGACACAGACATACTGCACAAGTCGTCATATAGCAGCTGTTGTAATTACAACACGTAGATGAATGAGGCAGGTCAATCAATCAATCAATCATGCCATTTGTATAGCGCACTACTCACCCGGAAGGGTCTCAAGGCGCTTTGGGGAGGGGTATGCTACTGCTCGAACAGCCAGGTCTTGAGTTGTTTCCTGAAGGCAAGATGGTCCTGGGTCAGCCGAAGGTGGATGGGGAGGGAGTTCCAAGTCTTGGCAGCCAGGTAAGAGAAGGATCTTCCTCCGGCGGTGGCTCTTCGGATGCGTGGTACGGCTGCGAGGGCGAGGCTGGTGGACCGTAGCTGGCGGGTGGGCGTGTAGTAGGTCAGGCGGTCGTTGAGGTACTTGGGGCCCAGGTCGTGGAGAGACTTGTGTGCGTGGGTGAGGAGCCGGAACGTGATCCTCTTGTCGACGGGGAGCCAGTGCAGGTTCCTCAGGTGGCTGGAGATGTGGCTGCGTCGGGGGACATCCAAGATGAGTCGGGCGGAGGCGTTCTGGATGCGCTGGAGTCTTTTCTGTAGCTTGGCTGTGGTTCCGGCGTAGAGGGCGTTTCCGTAGTCCAGTCAGCTGGTGACGAGTGCCTGGGTGACAGTCTTCCTGGTCTCGGTCGGGGTCCAGCGGAAGATCTTGCAAAGCATACGCAGGGTGTTGAAGCACGATGAGGAGATGGCGTTGACTTGTCTGGTCATCGAGAGGGAGGGGTCCAGGATGAAGCCCAGGTTGCGTGCGTGGTTGGTCGCTTGGCAGGTGACATTCACTGTCTGTACTTCAATCGTGTTTATCTGCTGTGCGACTCATCAAAACATCTTCATAGACACATACATACTAGCCAACTTTCGCCGCAAATTCACCATCCACATACATGTGAGTCTTGATATATCGATGTATTCTCATCCATTGACCCATAGACACATACATGGTTTTGAGTTCATATTTGAAACCGCTCAGGAGAAGCAAGCAACGCTAAAAAACACGGGGGCATATTACCAACAAGTAGCGATATTTATCGCTAAATAGGCTTTGCGACGATTTTTTTATCATTGCCTATCGCTGGATATGTTAGCGGAGAAAACATGCTATTAGCAACGTTTTTCTCCATTGTGCTAAAATATCCAGCGATAGCGGCGAAATGCGGGAATATCGCTGAGAATACAGCGATATTCACGCATTAGCGGCGAAATGCTCTTAGCCATGTTATCCACCTCCCATTGGATAACATGGCTAAGCACTGGTCAGAGCAGGCGTTGGTTTTTGGCGATAGCGGGAATATTTCCATCGCTACGCCTGCCTTGCTAATAGGCGATAGCGACGTTAGAGACTGCTTTCAGTCGCTAACAGGTTGGGTACGCCCACTTTGCATGTCATTAGCGATAAATATCGCTGACATGCAAAGCGGGCCCCAAACCGCTCGCTTTCGCCTAAAAGCTGTCGCTAACATCAGTTAGCGACAGATTGCTAGTAGAGCGATAGAATTATCGCCGCTTAGAGGCAGAAAACGGCCGCTAAACCGGCGATAGTTGCCTATCGCCACCCTTGGTAATATGCCCCTCAGGGTCTGGGTGTGTGGGAAGCCGAGCCTTTCAAATCCCAACACGAGCCTCTGTCCAGTGCGCAGGAGCGGCCTTGGCCACACACTTGGCAGCATTGTGCCTATTATACAAAGCAACACTGTGGCTGGACGACCGAGCCCATAGAAAGGTACAGAAGGAAGTGTGAATGTGAGTAGGTTGTAACTTTTGTTGACGGAGGTACTATATAAATGCAATGAGAACAAACAGAGGGGTGCAAAGTACACCTTTCGTTAGGGAACCAGTCATACTTGTCAACAGAAAGCAGCACGCCCGAGCATTTCTGCATCTCAGTGCATGCATTTGAAATCCTAACTGAGGTCAACATTTTATTTTAAAGTCCTCCAAATATTTGTGGACCTTTTGACTCGCTATATTCACACTGGAAGCCATTTGCAAACTCCACTTCAAACACGCAAACGCGAACTAGAAGCCGAGGATTCCAAGTTTATGCAGTTCACACCCTCAAATTCCATCTTAACTGTGACACAGGCAACTTGTTGTAGAGTATCAGAGTGGAGGGGCGTGAAGTGGAGGTATGTAGATTGGAGTAAAGTGTTGTAGAGTGGAATGCTGTGGAGTGGAGTGGTGTAGAGTGGAGTGGCATAGCGTAGAATGGAGTAAAGTGTCATAGAGGTGAATGGCGTTGAGCTGAGTGGCGTAAAGTGGAGTAGAGTGTCATAGAGCGGAGTAGAGTGTCATGGCGTGCTGTAGAGTGGAGTGTCATAGAGAGGAGTGGAGAGCCTGTTCTTTTTCTACCGGCCAGAAGTGCTGCGAGGGCTGCTATCTCGCCTGGGACGCCGCTGCTGGGACTCGCGTCACCACCATTGCTTGCCTATCTGGGAAACTTCAGTTCCCATCAGCCCTTGCAGCGCGCGCAGCGCGCACGCCGCGCACGCTGCTTGAGCCCCAGGAGGTGCTGAAAAGGGGGCCAGGGCTCCCGCGGGGCGGGAGCCTGCCCTTTTTCTACTGGCCAGAAGTGCTACGTGTGCTGCTATCTCGCCTGGGACGCCGCTGCTGGGACTCGCGTCACCGCCATTGCTTGCACTATCTGGAAAACTTCAGTTCCCATCAGCCCTTGTTGCGCGCACGCGGTGCACGCTGCTTAAGCGCCAGGAGGTGCTGAAAAGGGGGCCAGAGTTTTTTTTTCTTCTGGCCAGAAGTGCTGCGAGGGCTGCTATCTCGCCTGGGACGCCGCTGCTGGGATTCGCGTCACCGCCATCGCCTGCACTATCTGGGAAACTTCAGTTCCCATCACCCCTTGCAGCGCACACGTCGCACACCGCTGCTTGAGCGCCCCCACCATGCACTGCTTATAACCTCACATATTGCATCACTCATTACATGTTAAATGACATCATTGGTGACATCAGTGGTGACGTCTCAAGCAGCATCATTGAGATGACATGACTGATGACATCATACAATCATTGTGACACCATCCAAAAGGGGTTTAGCCTTCAAATACTTCTACACACTACAGGTGTGGGCAGTTTTCCATTTTCTTTAATGGGATTACCTTTAACGCTCATCTGTTAAATACTTTACTTCATTAGCACAAATAAGAGCGTCTTGAAATACGCGAGTGCCCCGTACAAGCCTTTTTTGTACAGTGCACACCCTGAGCTCACATGTTTGAAGACACTCTCATTTGTGCTCAGGAGAGAGCCTTGCACAGGTGCTGTAAGTGGGGTGTGGTAAACAAAATGCTGGTGTTTGTGAGACAAGGACACCTGATGTTAGACACTTAAGATCTCTTTACTCATCCATAATTTACACCTGGAATGGACATGTAAAATTCCTTGAAAAAAGCTCTTTTTCTGGACCATCACAAAAAGGGCGAGTAGGAGAACTATAATTAATTTATCAGGTCTTCTATGTTCCAGTGTATTGTGTAAACTGTGGAAAGGACAGTTATTCTCCTCCTGTTGTGTGTCAAGTTACCATCTGTTATCACTCTTGTTCCATCCTGCACAGAAGTGTGAGCCACACCACTGGGTGTGTGAAACAGTACACTAGGTGGGTCTGTGCCCTTCAGGCGGTGCAATCATGCACCTGGTATCAGGAGGCACAAGTGAATGTGCACTTCTGTGTCTTTACACTTTGACAAGTGACTGACATGCACAATTTGAGAAATTCTTTCCTGTATATTTCTAGTGTATTTTGAGTTTAAAGGAAGTTGCTATTTTATCAATCGCTGTCCCTTCGCCAAACAGATGCGCAGCCTACAATAGCTGTACGTGTTACAGCAAACAAATGATGGACGGGAGGCTGACAATGCAAACATTCTTCCTCAGTCAAAAGATCTGGGTTAAATCCATCGTTCTTTTGCCCACTAAGCCACCCCAGTTTGGACCCAGCCATATGTCAATCAGTATTGACCCTGTGCCTCATGAGAACAGTCCAGACCGAACTGCTAGGCCAGGTCCTCCCTGGACCGGAAACAAGCATTTAGGGTATGTCACCCTTCTTCAGCCAGGCTACCTTGAATCCAGTGGTACAGTGAGCAAGGGACCCACGTCTGGGCATACCCATCCCACTTAGGGTGAAAAGTATTAGAGCAAACAAATGATGGACGGAAGGCTGACAATGCAAACATTCTCCCCCAGTTAAAAGATCTTGGTTAAATCTTTTGTTCTTTTGCCCAATAGGCCACCCCAGTTTGGACCCAGCCATATGCAAATCAGTCTTGACCCTGTGCCTCATGGGAACAGTCCAGCCCGAACTGCCAGACTCGGTCCTCCCTGGACTGGAAACAAGCATCCTAGGACCGGTTTCGGGGTTTCACCTCTCTTCAGCCAGGCTAACTTGAATCCAGTAGCACAGTGAGCAAGGGACTCACGTCTGGGCATACCCATCCCACTTAGGGCAAAAAGTCTTACAGCAAACAAATGATGGACGGAAGGCTGACAAGACAAACATTCTCCCCCAGTCAAAAGATCTGGGTTAAATCCATCGTTCTTTTGCCCACTAAGCCACCCCAGTTTGAACCCAGCCATATGCAAATCAGTCTTGACACTGTGCCCCATGGGAATACAATAGCTATACAGCACCCATCCTGGGTTTACATACTTCAAGGCGCTCTCATATGTGCTAATGTCTTCATTGGCTGCGTGCTGGAAGGCATGACGTTTTCCTGTGTTTTCTTTCAGCCTCAGTGCTGGTTCTGAAGATGCCAGGATCAGCCTTGAGGCTGAAAACAAACACACAGCACTGCCCGGCAGGCATGAGGCGAGGGCCATAGCCAGACTGGCATAATGGGCATTGGGCATTTCCCTGGGAGGCTGGAACGGTCCGACCAGTTTTGCACGGGATACCAAAGGGGATGATGGACGGAGTGCTGGAGCAAATCACTCACTCACCCCCAGTCAACTGATCTGGGTTTGATCCATCACCGTTCTTTAGCCCACTCTGCCACCCCAGTTCAGACATGGCTATATGCAAATCAGTCTGACCCTGTGCCTCATGGGAACAGTCCAGCCCAAACTGCCAAGCCATGCCTTCCCTGGACCGGAAACAAGCTTCCGAGAACCGGTTTCTGGCTAATCAGCCGTCATCAGCCAGGCGTGCTTGACTCCAGTTTTGCATGCAGCGCTGACATATCAGCTCCCAATAACAAAAGCAGCAGTGCATCACACTTGCACCCCTCCACCTTACCTGGGGGCTGGTCTGACAAAATTGCCAGGGCTGCTTTGGGCTCTCAGGTGAGGCCTCTGGTCCTGCCCAGTACAAGCATGCAGAGGCCATAACAGTGTCTGCTGTGCCAGCCAGCAGGAGGGCACGCTACAATGCCAACCGCTGCTGCCCCCTCAGCGTCTGAGTGACATGATGAGGAGTTATGCTGTAAACAGATACTCCGTGCACGCCGAAGCATGTGCAGTGCATGTGTGTGCAGCGTGCATGCAACCTGATCTCACAGTCATTAGCTGTGAGCTTCATGACTGTGACACCAGGTAACATGCTCTCAGTCACACACAGGCAGCGTGCTGTAACCCCATCTCACAGTCATTGGCTGTGAGCTTCGTGACTGTGACACCAGGTAACATGCTCTCAGTCACACACAGGCTGCATGCTGTAACCCCACCTTTCCCCAACTCATCACAGGGTGGAGTGGGGTCAATGAGGCTTGCTGACCCCACCCCACCTTGTGACGACTTGGAAAAGGGGGGCTGTTTCACACTGGCTTGCAGCCTGGTTCATAATTGACAAGCAGCCCGGGAAATACAGAGCTGATGCCCCAAACACCCAGGGTTGCAGTCAAATGTGATGCTGTTGAGTGCCATTAGTGGGTGGTCTTTTGAGACCCCTGAGAACTGCAGGCCACGACTATAGCGAGGTCAACTCTAAGCCTGTTGGAGATACAAAAATAAATAAACATGAGTTGGCACATGCGCACTAGCACATGTGCGTCAGTAAAGTGCCTGGTCGCCTGACTCTCGTGTCAGCGGGGTTGGGAGCAAAGAAGGCAGCCAGGCACTGAGGGCGGCATGGGCTTTGCTTTATTAAGAAATGTCATGTGGAAGGTAATTGGTTTTAGAAATTACCATCCACATAACTTACAAAAGGTGGGCAGAGCCCCAGCGTCCTTAGCCACAAGCCGTTCCTGCTTTAAACACAAACTGGTTAATCCACTTTTGTCTGTCTTCTGAGAACTCTATGGAACAAAGAACAAGCGATGGACAGAATGCAGAACAATGTCATACATTCACCTCAGTACAGAGATCTGGGCCTAAATCCATCGTTTTTTTGCTCACCATGCCATTCCAGTTTGGACCCAGCCATATGCAAATCAGTCTTGACCCTGCGCCTCATGGGAACAGTCCAGCCCGAACTGCCAGGCCAGATCCTCCCTGGACTGGAAACAAGCATCCTAGGACCAGTTTCTGGGTTTCAGTCCTCATCACCCAGGATAGCTTGACTCCAGTGGCATGGAAAGCTTGAGACGCACGTCTGGGCATACCCGTCCCACTCAGGGTGATAAATGCAAAAAGAACAATTGATGGACAGAATGCAGAACAATGTCATATATTCACCCGAGTAAAGAGATCTGGGCCCAAATCCATTGTTTTTTTGCTCACCATCCCAGTCCAGTTTCTGAGAACTCTACTCCATAAAACCACGCTAACTCAAGTGTTGAATTTTATCACCCGTCGGCAGCATCTGACCATGTTACTTGTCCAGAATTACTCACAGCCTTTGCCGCACTGGGCATCACTGTTAACGGTACAACACTTCATTGCTGCGTATTCATTGGTTCCCACTCAACCCTCTGCCTTTTCGAGCTCCCGAAGGGTCAATCTTGGTTCTCTTCATATACACTCCTTGCTTTGGTGATATTATATCAATCAACCAATCAGCATTTGTAGAGCCGCCACTGTCCCCCCTGGGGGTATTTTGGCGCTGGGGTGTGAGGTCTCATAAGTTGACAGATGACAGAATAGGTATTATTTATTTATTTAATTATACCTATTCCGTTGCCTGTCGACTTCCCCCATCCCACCCTGCAACGCCCCGCCCACCGCGCTTTCCTATGCTGTCCGCCACTGGTCAAGGCCTGGGACTTAGGTGACATCAGCTAGGAAAACACACTTTAAAATGTAGCAAATTCGTTTTAACTGCAGTAGTGTCATGCCTATATTTCTTATTCTATGATTAGAACCGCTTTTTTTCTAATTTACCTGAACAAAAATACTTGTCCATCGTTAACCTAGATACATTGGCACGTATGATTCCCCATATTTACGTCATCTCTTCATGTTTTACAGACTATGGGCCCGATTCACATAACTAACTTAAGACAAAATCCTAAACTTACTACCATTTTAGTATTCACAGAAGGCACTTACTCATTTTGGTATTCACAGAAGGCACATACTCATTTTGGTATTCACAGAAGGCACTTACTCATTTTGGTATTCACAGAAGGCACTTACTCATTTTGATATTCACAGAAGTTAGGACTCCTAAACTGAGAAAATCCTAACTTTAAGACTTTGGGTATTCACAGAAGGCATTTAGGAGTCCTAAAGTTAAGAGTCCTAACTTCTGTGAATACCGAAATGAGTAAGTGCCTTCTGTGAATACCAAAATGAGTAAGTGCCTTCTGTGAATACCAAAATGAGTAAGTGCCTTCTGTGAATACCAAAATGAGTAAGTGCCTTCTGTGAATACCAAAATGAGTAAGTACCTTCTGTGACTATCAAAACGAGTAAGTGCCTTCTGTGAATACCAAAATGAGTAAGTGCCTTCTGTGAATACCAAAATGAGTAAGTGCCTTCTGTGAATACCAACATGAGTAAGTGCCTTCTGTGAATATCAAAATGAGTAAGTGCCTTCTGTGAATACCAACATGAGTAAGTGCCTTCTGTGAATATCAAAATGAGTAAGTGCCTTCTGTGAATACCAAAATGAGTAAGTGCCTTCTGTGAATACCAAAATGAGTAAGTACCTTCTGTGACTATCAAAATGAGTAAGTGCCTTCTGTGAATACCAAAATGAGTAAGTGCCTTCTGTGAATACCAAAATGAGTAAGTGCCTTCTGTGAATACCAAAATGAGTAAGTGCCTTCTGTGAATATCAAAATGAGTAAGTGCCTTCTGTGAATACCAACATGAGTAAGTGCCTTCTGTGAATATCAAAATGAGTAAGTGCCTTCTGTGAATACCAAAACGAGTAAGTGCCTTCTGTGAATACCAAAATGACTAAGTGCCTTCTGTGAATACCAAAATGAGTAAGTGCCTTCTGTGAATACCAAAATGAGTAAGTGCCTTCTGTGAATACCAAAATGAGTAAGTGCCTTCTGTGAATATCAAAATGAGTAAGTGCCTTCTGTGAATATCAAAATGAGTAAGTGCCTTCTGTGAATACCGAAATGGTAGTAAGTTTAGGATTTTGTCTTATGTTAGTTCTGTGAATCGAGCCCTATATATGTTTTATGTTTTCATTAGAAAACCTTTCACTGAAATAAAGACTGATATTAAAATGTATCCATCTTGAAAGATTATGTGCATCTTGAAAAATAGTATTAACCTGATCAATTACCAAAATCATGATCAGTCAATCCAAGGCCCAGAGTGAAGAAATAGCTTCAAAATCAATCTTACTACCTTGTATTCAGAACATTCCATAAGGGTATCTTGGCACTGAACAACAGATGTTTATTATCCACTTAAAACCGCGTTTGATCATCTTAGGCCAGCCTTTCCTCGCTATTCCAAATGGGGCCACAACAAGAAACCAAAATGGGCACAAATTCGTTCAACCAGAGTCACAAATTTCAATATATAAGCACTAAAATAAAACAGAATTTGTGAACTCATCAAACACGTGTTGGCTGTGGGACTACGGTTCTTGCGTCATTATAACTGTTGTTAGAACATAATGAAATTTATTAGGAAATTAGTAAATTTGATATATGAAGTAAAGTGAGACCATAAAAATATTAATTATATTTTTGGAATAATAAATGAGTTGCTTCGAATTTCTGAAAAGACCTTGGGGTATCTTAGCACGGGCTTTATCGCCGCTTTAGCTGCACTTTTTGCCGCTAAAGTATGCGATTGTTTTATCGCCCTATCAGCAAGCTGTCGCTAACAGGCGTTAGCGGCCATTTTTCTTATCACCTTGCATGCCAGCGATGATTATCGCTAATGACATGAAAGGTTAGCGTTCCCAACTAGAAGCGACTGAAAACAGTCGCTAACACTGCTTCCCCCTATTACCAACGCAGGCGAAGCAATAAAAAAGTCACGCTAAGCGCGATTATCGCTAGTATTTAACACCTGCTGGAAACCTGACTTACCTGTATTCCGCAATGGGAGGTGGATTTTCAGGCTAAGTCCACCATGGCGTTAATGTGTGAAAATCGCTGGATTTCCAGGTAAATTCAAGCATTTTGCCGCTATCGCTGGATATTTTATCACAGTGGAGATAAACGTTACTAATAGCATGTTTGCTAAAATATCCAGCGATAGACAGCAATAAAAATAAGCGTGCTGAGTGCGTTTTGCGATAAATATCGCAAGTTGTTGCTAATATGCCCCTATACTTCGTGGGGCCTTATTTAGCTATGTAGCATGTTGACCAGTAAGATATGGGATTTGCTAGGTTGAGTAGGGTAGAGCTGTCTGGATCTACAAATCTACCTTCTCTTTGGTTTATTTTTCTTTTAATCACATAGTAGCTGCATTTGATACTAGGCCATATGAAAATGGTCTCTATGAAAGCAGTTTTTCAAAGGTGCACCGTTCTACCCTGAGCACGTATGTGGTATCTCTTCTACATGTGGAGAAAAGTTTCAGCAGGATTCTTAATGCGGAAGCACACGAGAACACGGTTGGGGACCTTCTTCACATCCTAGTTTATCATCAGTCTTAAACATCTCTCATGGAACTAGTTAATGGAAAACAAAAACAAGCATTGTAACTTTCTGTTTCCGGGTCCCAGATCCGTTGAATAAAAAATAAGATGTTATTAGGGCAGCAAGATAAATAAGCATTTTTTTTTGCTGCCGACAGCATGAACAGTAGCGGAAACTAGAAGTGATTTTGAGTGTCCTGGTGCTGGATAGGTGAGAAGATGTTATTTATCAGGCAACAGGTAGCGGAAACCTGGGATGACCCCTGGCTTCTATTCTTGACCAAGGGCTGATTTAGCTCTTGGCCGACAGGTTTCTCCATCACAAAGGTGCCAGATAACCCGTCCGACTAAATTTAAATCCCATAGGATATAGTGGGATTTATAGTTCGGTGGACAGGATATCCATCACCGTTGTGACGTAGTAACCCGTCCACCAACATCTAAATCAGGCCTTAAATTATGCGATCCAAGGCCACTAATTTATTCCACTGGTATGGTAAACTTTCATTTACCATAACATTTACCACTGTGCTTGCCTTTCCTTTACCCTAACAATTAAGAGCACTTTAAAAGACATCAGTTCAGGATGTTCGCTGTACAACCCCCCACGCTCCATCGACACAACAAACACACCACATCTAGGCTGCACATGGCAACTGACTTGTCTCTTGGGTCACTAATGGCCAGGGCACAAGTCCTAGAAAAAGAAGTGGGGGGACTCTCCAAGCTAGGTAGTATCACAGGAAGTGACATCACCGCGCGTGGCATTGCAGGAAGTGACATCACCGCGCGTGGCATTGCAGGAAGTGACATCACAGGAAGTGACATCACTGCGCGTGACAGGTTCCTTTACCCAAGGATTGACAAACTAACTCTGCTGCCACCCGACCCCACCAGGCGTAACATTCCATGTGCAGCACATTTCCATGTAGCTGTGATTGCTTTAGCTGCCTGGCGGTTGACACATTTGATGGAAAGATCTGTTTTTGTCTAGTCCTAGGTTTGACTTAAAGTAGCACACAGGGTTAATGCGCCTCCTGCAAAGCACACCATGTAACATGCAGATGGCAGATTTTATTTTATGTAGATAGGTGAGTGGGTTACTGCTTTGAACACAGAGATCCTTTTGTTACACACAGTTGCATTGTAATCCTTCTAGTATAGCAGAGTGAGCTCTGAAGGAAGATATGTGACTCCGACACCCAGTAATCCTCACTGTCGTATGTACCACATCCTGTGATCTGACCCCCTATATTGAGATGAATAGCGCTGTATAACAAATAAAAAATACTGGTATTTAAATTGTTATTTTGCACTAGGACAGAGTAACACATCTGTCATTCTTACAGTGCATGAATATCTATTATATATGGGGGTCCCAACAAAGTCAAAATCGTGCCTCTCTAATTGCACCTTTGTAGTGTTGACAAGCAGCTGCTTTTCTTTCCCTTCCTCTGCATTTACATCTAGGTGTGAGGCTACAGGCAGCCATCAGCCTGGATACTCAGATAAAGAAGGCCGAATGGGCCCTTAAGTTCGGCCTTTGTTATGGCCCCGCTGGAGTCTCACATGACAAAAACCCCCTCTCGATCTGCACGTTGCTGCTCGGAAGGAAAGCAGGTAAGGAGCAGGATCCCAGGGTCTCAACATTACACCAGGACGTGTTGAGCATATTTTAGAGTGGGGCTCAACTTCTTGGCGTCCAGCCTGTGAAAAGAGTGGGTGACGTCCACCCACGTGTACGGGAGACAACCTTTACAACGCAACTTTTACAACGCACTACCATTACACCGCAATCATTACACCGCAACATCCCTTACAACGCATGCCATTACAACGCAACCATTACCACGCATGACACTACAACGCATACAATTACAACTCATGTCATTACAATGCAGTCATTACAACGCATACCATTACAACGCATACCATTATAACGCATACCATTACAACGCATGGTACCCTTACACTATCCAATACTTACCCTACTGTTGCACCCCCTGGAGTTAGAATAGTAATTTTTACCCCTACGCTATCCAATACTTACCATACATGCATGTAATGGTATGCGTTGTAAAGGTAGTATGCATTGTAATGGAATGCGTTGTAAAGGTAGTTTTCAGAAAGTTTGTTGTAATGGCATGCGTTGTAAAGGATGTTGCATTGTAAAAAATGTGCTGTAAAGGTATGCGTTGTAAAAGTATGCGTTGTAACGTCATACATCTGTGTGTACCCCGACTCAAGCCCTGCTATTGGCTTCGTATAAGGGCAGCAGTGGGGTGCCCTTGGCAGTCACTGTGACCGAGGTTCAGTCCTGACAATGAGACAGTGTTGAATCCGCTTCATGGTTTGGAGGGCTCTTTTTTTTTTTTTTTTTAAACTCTTTATTCTTGACTGGTACAAGGTGTTATACATTACTGTACATTGTCACATCCACTGATGTGTCAGTCTTTTCCGTTTTCATTCACAATTTTTATACATATCGTATCTATGTCATTATGGGTTGTTTTTCTCACATCTGCTCTGATTCATCTCATTTATGTGCTTTAATCATCAAGATCTGGATTTACATTACTGTTAATCCCCAACTTCCCCTTTTTCCCCACCCTCCCACTTTCCGTCTCCTGATCGTCTTCTCTTGTACACTCTACTTTATGTATCAATGTGTTCCAAACTATCCTGAAACAATTGGACGTGTTAGGTCTCGGACCGGCCTACGTGGGGGTACCGATGCTCGCGAGCCCCAGCCACCCTCCGCTATATGTAAGTGTTTACCCCACTTGGTCTCCCTGGACATCTATGTCTGTCTCTTCCAGCTCAATTACCATTGAGTCCCATTCCTGCGCTATAGGGTATTTACGACGGCCCTTGCTCTTCTCTTCCCTCAGCGCCGCAGATTCAGCTTTGCCCCATTTCAGCAAGTCAGTCCGCCATGTGTCTACCTGCGGGGCCCTGGGCGACTTCCATCGCATGGTGAGCACCCTAATTGCCAGTACGAGTGCCAGGTCCATGAATTTCAGTTGTGCTTTGCGTGTTTTGGGTCTTTTCCTATTCCCTATCAAGCAGGGTAGTGCCCCCTCAGGGATCCGGAGCGTAGTTATGGAGTGTATCGTGTGTTTGATCGTTCCCCAGTAAGTATGTAGTCTCGGGCATGTCCAGAGCATGTGTAGAATATGTGCCTCATCTTGTTGACATCTCGGGCAGTAGTGTGCGGCAGTGGGGAACATCCTATGTAGTCTCTGAGGTGTAAGATATGCTCTATGGAGAATCATGGCCTGTATGAACTGAAACTTAACATTTCTAGACACTCTTCTATGGTGTCCCAATATTATTTTCCACTCCCCGTCCGTTATGTTTTCCCCGGAGTCCTCCGTCCAAACCTCTCTAAGTGTGTTGATCGGCGACGTCACATGTTCTCTGATTCCGACATACAGCCATTTCACTAGGTGTCCCCCCTTGCCCATGTAATGTAGGAGGTGTACTAATTCGTGTTGTTCTGGCTTCGTGCGCTGTGGGGCCCAAGCTCGCCGCACGAAGTGCGTCACTGAGGCGTGTATCATGAACAGGCGCGGAGGCGCCCCCGTGATCTGTACAAACGAAGCGTGATCCAACATGTTTCCATCTCCAAACAGGTCTCCCACCCTGTCCACCCCGGCCTCCGTCCAGGGACGTAGCCTATGCGATGTCAGGGTCCCCTGTGGTGTCGGGAGTCCCAATAGGGGTATGTTGTCTGCATACGGAGGGGTCCCAGCCGTGTATGACAGTGCTTTCCTCCAGCAGGTCAAGGCCACATGCAGGAGTGGGTGGCAGTCTCTGGGAATCCTAGCATTGGTCAGTAGGAGGGAGTGTAATTCTCCACGTGCTAATTTGTCCGCCATGTAAGCTATCTCATGGAGATCTCTGCCCGCCATCCATCGGGTCAACCATTGGAGCTGGCTAGCATAGTAATAGCTCCGCAGGTCAGGCACGCCCAGGCCTCCCCGTCTAGAGTGTAGTTGCAGTTTTTTAAGGCTGATACGTCTTCTCCCCGAGCCCCATATAAGGGTGATCAGTAATGTATTGAGCGCGGTGAAAGTTTGTCGCGGGAGCAGGACCGGCAGGTTTACAAAGAAATACAAGATACGGGGGAGCAGGACCATCTTTGAGATCGCCACTCGTCCCATTACCGACAAGGGCAGGGACGTCCAGAAGCTTATACTACTACGTAGACCCGTAATGGCCCTCCGGATATTACCGTCAATTTGGGCCGCCGGATCTCTGTATACATTAATTCCGAGATATTTAAATGTGGTCGGTGCCACTTGGATTACATGAGCGCCGAACTGTATGTGGGGGGGCTGTTGTCCATCTCGGAAATAGAACCCCAGAGACTTTCCCGGATTTATAGCCAAGCCAGATATGGTCTCAAATCGTCTGAAGATAGACGCCAGGTGGGAGTGGTCTCCTCGTAGGTTCCGGAGGAACACTAAGATATCGTCGGCGTATATAGAGACCATGTGGTCCGTACCCTCTACCGGTATGCCATCCTCTCTGGCTCTATTGCGAAGCGCAATGGCCAGTGGCTCCAGCGTCAGAACAAACAACAGCGGCGAGAGTGGGCAGCCCTGTCGGGTGCCCCGGTGGACTTCGTAACTGTCAGAAGTGTATCTGCCCGTGCGCGCCCTGGTGGTCGGGCCCGTGTATAGTAGGCGGATCCATTTTATGAGGGGCTCCGGGAATCCAAATCGATGTAGGACCTCGAACATGAAGTTCCACGTCAGGGAGTCAAACGCCTGGCGGAGATCCAGGGCTATACAGCCAGCATGTGGTAAAGTAGTAGAGGTAGTTGTCATAAGGGCATGGAGGCGTCTCGAGTTTTGGGAGGTACTTCTTTCCGGGAGAAAGCCGCATTGATCAGTATGTATCAAGCCAGGGAGGTGGTGCTGGATCCGCATGGCGATAGCCTTACTGAGGATCTTATATTCCGTGGGAAGCATGGATAGGGGCCTGTAGTTACCCACCTCTAGAGTGTCTCTACCGGGTTTCGGGATAGAAATCACCAAGGCTTGCATGGTGGTAGCCGGGAGATGGCCCGTCTCATAGGCCGTGTTGTATATTTTCTCCAGTACGGGGGCCAGCTCGTCGGCATATGTTTGATAGAACTCTCCCGGTAGGCCATCCATGCCCGGGGTCCTTCCTCTGTTAAGTGTGTGAATTGCTATCTTTATTTCGTGCTGTGTGATAGGCCCAGCCAGGGCCGCTTGGATTCCCGGGGCCAGCCTTGGGAGTGTAAGCTCTCCTAGGAAGTCCGCCACGCCGTCTCCGGCCTCCACAGGGGGAGTGTGGTAAATAAATAAATAATACCTCTATTTTTGAATGGATAAATGAATAACAGATAGCTCAATAAATAAGAGTCAAGATTCGAGGTAGTAGGAGTTTGCAGGTTTAATACAGCATAAAGGACAGGAACAGGACAACCTGCACAGGAATAGGATGGCAGAGCCCGGCAGCTGCCGGGGCTGGATCTGGGATGAGCGCGCGCTGGGGAAAAGACTGGCGTAACATTTAATAACAATACACAGGCATATATAGTAAAACAGTTGCATTACAATACATACGATAGGCGGAGCAGTGGGTGTGGTCAATAGCAGTCGCGAAAGATAAGAATGAAAGTGGGTGTAACAGAGGCGTATACATAGACATGTGATGCAAACGTAACAGAATATGTCATGAATGGGGTGGAGACATGGAGGGGGCTACCTAAGGAGCCGGGACCTCTAACCTGGTGGTGCGCGCAAACTGGCAATGACGTGTTACTAGGAGAAGCTGGGGGCTATGAACTCTGTGCTAGGAGCAGAGACTGAAGTCTGGAGAGTCAGGGCGACATGTACCTAAACCCTATCTAGTATCTGATGTTTAGAGAACATGTTGATATAAACTAAAAGTCAGGAGGGGAGAGGCTAACGGACTCTAAGACTGGAGCATGCATTATTCTACATGTAGTGCGTGATGAAGAATATTAAATGACCATTAATACAGTATTTTCCTTACATGGAGACGTAAAGGCTAGACAATGACGGAAACTATTGATGCAGTTCAGTAGCTTAGGAATGCAGAGAAGGAGGACTGAACTGATAACTGGAATCATAACATACTCTTGGCAGACTCAGAGGCAGAGCCAGGCTGAGCCGGGCACTGTGAGGCAGGAAGTAAGTGAAGGGTCAGGAACACAGGTGGGGGCTGTATCGCTCCTCAGCGAGGGCTCAGGAGACAGAAGCTGAAATCTGGTGTCCGGGCCCTTTTGAGGCCTAGAAACGGGGACTTTACAATGAAATAACGTGTACACTGAGAAACGTGGCAACGTAGCTTTACATAGGCCTGATATTCGTAGCTTTCACGAGAACTGGAAATAGACATACTAGAGATGGACACAACTAAAATTGCGTCTTTAATCGAACATGGGGAATACATATGCATATTTAATCATGCACACATAACATATGATGGAGGACGCGTAGGGACACAGAACATGGCAGAATTTACTTTTCCACATTCCCTCCTTGTCACTACGTTTCCATCAGGAAACATCAATATTCATGATACCATCTATCCTTTCATACAGTATCATTTGCTCGTCTCGAATTTTCTGGGAACGGGATTTAGAACGGGACTTGGGACTAGGAATACAAGAGGTAGCACAAATGCCGCAAATCGCAGGGCCACATTGTATACAGAGGCAGCAGCTGAATATGATCGCTACTGCAATACCTAGAAAGGACAAGACTTTCCATCCCCAGGCGGAAATTATATTCCAGAACCAACCGGACCATGTCCAGGTGCCTGGATCTTGGTGTAACAGATGGGCAATTTTATGGAGTCTGGTTATAGCTGAATAAACAGACGGCGCGTTATTTGGAATGAAAATGCAGCAACTAGATCCGATGACTCTACAGGCCCCGCCCCTATCGGCCAGTATGACGTCAAGGACGAGACGATTCTGTAAAACGACAAATCTCATAGCAGATTGCTCTTCAGTTAAGTTACCTAGAGCAGAGGCAGTCTCATTTACTACAGCTTCAAGGGTTCTGGTTAACCTACGGATTAGCTTACTATTCTGGATAGGTCCTATAAAGAAGAAGAAACCTCTATTGAAATCTGTATACTGTTCTAGAGCAGTTTCAGTATAATCGACAATCGGGGACTCGATCTCCCTTTTATGTCTAATGTGTACTAGATGTGTGTTTCTGTGATAATCAGATGGAGCTAGGAAAACAGGTGGCAGTAGGAAGGCAATGTAACAGGTTCCCTCCCAATCGAGGGGCAGACGAACATATGCAGTTTGACCACAAATAAAATAAGAATGACGTGAAGCTTTGAAAATAGATTTCCTACTGTCACCATACTTGACAATAGTAGTACAATCACTATGTCCTACATGTACGGAACCATAATTTCGGACACATAATTCGCCTTTGACTGGTAGTACTGAAATAGCAGGTAAGTCTGGAGTAGAATCAGACTGAACATTCAGGACCATAAAATTTGAAGAATAATTACCTAAATTGTAAACTTCATTTTCTAGATCTAACCCGGTTCTGTGGGGAAGACCGTGCTTGTCTGGGAAACATGTACTGTTAAGAAAAGACATATCTGTTGAGGATGACGTTAACGTGGACCATGCTCCACACGAACCATTATGTGAAAATGGATAAGGAAAGAGTGGCAGAACTCCCTTCGGGGTCTGGAAAGGGGGGAGTCGACCACACACCCAACAATTAGTGGCATTGCTGGTCTGGTGTGAATAATGTAACATGCGGATAAAAGAATTGTTACGCATAGCGAGGCGGTAAGAGAGTTCATGAGGAGGCAGATCACTAAACGTGTGCTCTACTGTAACATTAGAAGACTTATTTACATGAGAAACTGGGAAATACAGATAAAATGCATAACTGGTGCAGGTAATCATAATGCTGAGAAATAATATGAAACTTAGAAAAACGATACATCGGATTGAGTTTTGACTAACTCTCTCACTATGGGGGTCTATTTTATACATGTCAGAAACCGGTCGAACCGTTTCACCTAGGGGAGGACTTAGACAATCAAACTGGCTGACTTATTTTACTAGACCTTAACTTCAATTTATACTCCTGTTGCGGAGTTTTCTCTAACAGGGAGGGTGCGGTATCAGTGTCTTTTGCGGGACAGTCCTTAAGAATAGTACTTTGGCAGTCCTTAAAATTCTCGGAAATGTTCTTTGAGACAGGTTTCAGTCCATAAAATGTTTTAATGTGCGAAAGATGCACCCAGCCTTTGCGTCCCTCCAACTTCACGGCTGTACGGGTGGCGAGGAGGACCTGTCGGGGCTCCTTCCAGCGAGGCTCCAGCGGACTTGAACGGTCGAAATTTCGCACTAGGACCATGGATCCGGGAACGATTTCATGCGGTGCCACCTCGGTATTGTCTGGAAATGCGGCGGCAACCTGTGAACGACAAGAGTTGAGGGCAGACATCAAGGAAGCTAGGTAATCTGTCAGCATATTACTTGAAACATCGGTAATACTTCGGGGTCTAGGTGTACCCCACATGTTAGGGGGGCGGCCGAATACGACCTCGTACGGGGACAGACCTGATCTGGAATGTGCGACCATGCGCATGTAAAACAGAGCAACTGGCAGAGCTACTAGCCAGTCTACACCTTTCTCTTGACAAACTTTTGCAATATGGATTTTCAAAGTCTGGTTATGTCTCTCTACGAGACCGGCTGCTTCAGGATGGCGTACACAATGAAACTTCCACTGGTACCCTAACAGAAGGGAAACGTGCTTCATGAGTTCAGATGAGAATGGCTGGCCGTTGTCAGAATATACGACTCTAGGGAGTCCGTAACGGGGGAAGAATTCACGAACCAACTGCTTGGCAGTGGTCGCGGCTGTGTAATCTGGGACTGGATATGCCTCTGTCCACCTGGACAAAGCGCATACAACTACAAGGACATACTTGAAACCTCGACATCGCTCCATCTGAATATAATCCATTTGGAGGACTTCAAAAGGGTGGTCAGGGGGCTGGAATCCACCTTGTTCCACCGGGACACTTTTACCTGGATTGAACTGACAACATATCATACAGGTACGGACTTTCTGCTTGGCTGCAGCTCGTAAATGCTTGTTGAACCAAATGTTCTGGATACTGTCTAACATTGCTTTTTCTCCTAAATGTGCTGGACTATGTGCGGTATTGATAATGACTTGAACCATAGAGTCGGCGAGAAACCATGTGGCTCTACCCTTCGTTAACCATCCTTGATCTGTCTGGACCCCTCCTTGTTCGGACCATTTCTTGATTTCTTCGGGAGTAGCATGTAACTGGATATCTATGACATCTTGAGTAGGGTCTTTAACTGTCATACATGTAGTCAGATCTGGAGTATGTGTCTGTGTCGGTTTAACTGGAATGTCAGGAGTCTGTGCTGTAAACTTGGCTGTACGATCTGCTAGATCATTACCTTGGGAAATAGTGTCAGTAACTTTCGTATGTGCTTTGCACTTCATGATAGCAATAGATGTCGGTAAATGTATTGCATCTAACAGAGCTTGAATAAGGAGACCATGCTGAATCTTGGTTCCATGAGAAGTCATGAAACCTCTCTCCTGCCAGAGCACTCCGAAGTCGTGTACGACTCCAAATGCATAACGTGAATCTGTGTAAACATTAACTTTCAGGTTCTTGGCGTGTATGCAGGCTTGTGTCAGAGCAACTAGCTCTGCTGCTTGAGCAGATAGGGTGTCAATACGGTGTGTCTCTATAACTTCAGTGTCAGTAGTCACTGCATACGCGGCGACTAGTTCTCCTGTACTTGTTCTCATACATGAACCATCCACATAAAGTGTCAGGTCGGGATCTGGTAATGGAGTATCTGTCAGATCTTGTCTTGGTTTTGTCATAATGTTGACTACTTCCACACAATCGTGTGTGGTAGGATTCGAAGTAACTGATGGTAACAGTGTAGCGGGATTTAAAACATTGCAGCGTCTGATTTCTATGTGTGGCTGGAACAGTGTCAATTCATAACCTGTTAAACGTGCAATTGTCAAGAGCTGAGTTTGTGTTCGGTTTAAAAGAACTTCCACGGAGTGTGGAACCTGTACCGTCAGGGAGTGTCCTAATACTATGGAATCACTTTGTCTGATAGCTAGTGCTGTGGCTGCAACTGACTTGAGGCACGCAGGCAGAGCCTGGGCTACAGGATCTAATGTGCTCGAAAAATAAGCACAGGGCTTGTATTGTCCTGCTTGATCTTGTGTGAGGACAGATAATGCTGTACCTTCGCGTTCAGTGACGAAAAGTGTAAAAGGTTTACTGTAGTTCGGTGTTGCTAGAACTGGAGCTTGGCATAAAGCTTTCTTTAACTCATTGAAACTAAGTGTATGTTCAGATGTCCAAGGGAGGACAGTCGATACGGCTGCCTCCTGTGTCGTTAACTGTATCAGTGGCTTAGCTAGAAATGCATACTGAGGAATCCATTGTCTGCAATAAGAAGTAAGGCCGATAAAAGCACGTACCTCCTTCTGGGTCTTGGGCTGAGGAAGACTCGCTATTAACTGGATACGGTCTGGTGTCAACTGCCTACCCCTCTTGGACAGTAAGTGGCCTAAGTAGATCACTTGCTGGACACAGAATTGAAGCTTCGAAGGGGACACCTTGTGCCCCATCTCGGCTAGGAAATACAAGACTGTAAGGGATGCTCGCTCGCAAGCACGTTCAGAACGGGCTGTGATCAGTAGATCATCGACATACTGGAGCAGGGCAGTGTCAGTTGGCATGTGAATGTTGTCTAGTTGCCTCTTGAGTGCTTGACTGTAAATACTAGGACTTTCTGTGAAACCTTGAGGAGCTCGTGTGAACATATAGCTCCTTCCATTTAAACAAAATCCGAAAAGAAACTGGCTGTCTGGATGAATGGGGACACTGAAAAACGCGTTCTTGAGGTCTATGACTGAAAAAAATGAGGCTTCAGAATCAATGGCTGTCAATAGGGAAGAGATATCTGGGACAACTGGGTACTGCGGAATAATACATTTATTAAGCTCTCGAAGGTCAATCACTAATCGATATACTGGAGGTGCATTCGGATCAGTACGTTTCATGACTGGAATGATCGGAGAATTACATACATTGGAGTCAGTTTCTACAACTACTCCTTGAGCCATGAGCTCGTCAATAATTTTGGATAAGGCTGCTACAGCCTCTGGTGGCAATCTGTACTGTCTGATTCGTGGTAACACTACACCTGGCTTGAGAGTCACACGATGGGGTGTGATTTGCATAAAGCCAACATCAGTTGGACCTTGCGCCCATAGATGCTGCGGAACATTAGACAATCTAGGATCAAAATCTCGTAATACATAGTGACCCTTGAAGTCACGTAGGAACAATCGTATTCCCTCGGGGGAACAGCATATAACTGCACCTAACTCTTTCAATGTTTTAATGCCTAACAAATTCTCTGGACATGACTTTGTAAGTAACAGATCAGTAGTGCGGGACAATGGACCTACTTCTAGAGTAACTGGCTTTGATATTTCATTTACAATAGGCTTTCCTGAAAATCCAAGGGAAACATTTCTAGAGCCTGAGAGCGGAGCCCCTGGAACTTCGGCGTGACTTATAGTGGTCCTACTTGCCCCTGTATCAATCAAAAACTTTCTGTCTTTCCCTAATACTTGACTGTGAACATAGGGACCTTCTTGATCTACAGGTATCTCGATGAGAGGCAAGCCTACCTCCCTCTCTAGGCTGTTTCATGAATACGGTTGATACTCTGGATACTCGGACTGTGCATATTGGTACATCTGCTGTGTAACATGCTGTGTTGCAGCGATGGGCTGCGGTACAGTAACTGTCTGTTGTGCATTCTGTGGCTGAGGAGTCTGTGAAACTTGTTCTTGTCTAGGCGGACGTGGTCTTTCTTTAGTCTTACCGGTAGCTATGTTGTGTTTCAGAACTGCACACTCGTTTATAAAATGACCTGGCTGTTTACAATAATTGCAATTTCCTTTAACGGGAGCTGCAGGATGACTGGCTTGATTCGGACCCCTCTTCTGACTGTCTTGAGGAACAGATTGTGCAACTAGTACTTTCATTTTCGTGTCTTTCATACGTTTCCTTTCATGTTCTTGTTCTTCTCTGATTCTATTCTGGTGGTATTGAAGCATCTGTAACATCTGGGACGGGGTATTAGCTTGCCAGGTACTTTCGACTTTCAAAACTCGTTTTTTAATTGGTGGGCTTGAATTCTCGACTAATTTAGTAACAAAAAGATGAGGGTATGACTCACTACTTGTCTTGAGGCCACTGTTGATGCTAAAACATTTCTCAAATCTAGAATAATAATCACTAATATCTTCGTCTTGTTTCTGTTTACAGGCTGAGATTGCATCCCAGTCTTCCTTTCTAGTGGCTAACAATCTGGGCAAAACTTGTATTAATAGTTCTGGTAATTCTTTACATTTCTCGACACATTCTTTTTCCTTGAGTTTCTCATATACCCCTGCGGGCAACAGGACCTTTAACATTTTAATAATATCTGGATACGTATATTCTCCCATACGGAGCATGTCTTTTAATTCTCGGTGGAACCCTGCTGGATCTTTATCATGACAGGGAATTAACTTTTTCATCTCTAAGAGTTCCATCTTTGTGATCGGGGTGTAAACAAACACTCGTTGCATTTCACCACCTGCTGTCTTAACTGGATGTACTTCTCGTAACGGATTCTGTCTGTCTATGTAAAAGGGTTTACCTTCTGGGGGTGAGATATGAACAAAATGCGGGTTCAAGAACGTTCTGTATTTGTGCCGCTGTTCTAGAATGACACTAATTAAATCGGTACCTAAACCTTTCCATCTATACTGGAGTAACTCGTTCAGAACATCGTGTAACGGACCTGGATCAGAATGCTGACCCTCATACAATGTAATGAGGTGCTGGATCATATACATACCCACCAGTCGTTGCTCGGCTGGGGGCATTTTCAGAAACATTTGTGCCACTATTTCGTCTGGAAAAGTGGTAGAATCAGTAATCCATCGGACTGCTGATCGGACTAGTTCTTGTTCATGCATAGTACTTAACTCGCTATAACCGATTCGTAATTTCAGAATGTGATCGGTAGCTTGGAATACTTGTTCTAGAGAACCTTGTTCTGGTGCTGGATGGTGAAAAACTGGCTTGTGTTCTAGGCGTAAATGGCGATCTGGAAATCTAGATTTTCCTACATACGCTATTCTGTCGGGATTCTCGTCCTCTACCTCTTCAGTATCAGAGTTACTTTCTTTCTCGCTTACTTGTGCTGCTTTGCGTTGTTCGTGTATCCTTATTATTTCTTTACGAATCTTCTTATACATACTCTCTATACTACTGATGGTTCTGTGCTTACCCTCGGCTATATTATCACTCCACCTTGTCAGGGCTTTCATTTCGGCTTGATCTTTGGTCGGATAATCTTGTTCCCTTATTAGACAATTAATCAGAAACTTTAATAGCATGAGCTGGACTTCAGCTTTTCTTTGGCACATGACATCACTAATACTTTCTGGATCATTCCCGGTACGGATGAAACGATATATTCTGTCTAGATCTTCTTTCATATCTGGTAGGGTGACTAGATACTCGGTCACCTTTCTTACGCGTAATGAATATAAAACCATATTATCCTCGCCTGGGACTGGATCATAGCCACATTCGGTAAGGGCTTTTCTTATTTCTGCAACAGACTGATATCTGGGCGTACGCTGTGACGCTTGTGCATGTAATTCGGCTAACGTTAAACGCTTGTGTGGCGGCGGGGTTCCTGGAGTGCCTCCCCCTGCGGCCCCTAAACTAGAGTCGTCTACTGATGCTCTTCGTCCTGGCAGAGTGGGAAATGGAAATGCAGGCTGGACTTGTATGGCGGGCTGGACCGGGGGTACCGTAACAGGTACTCCGGTGTCTGGAGGAGCGGGAAGTGCCTGATTTACAGGGACTGGCGGAGCAGGAACAGGATTTGCATATTCTGGGACTGTGTCGTCCAAATAGGACGAAATGAAAATATCAGCTGCGGTCGGTTTGTGACGTAGCTTGGTCGGAACTAGTGGTGGCGGAAAATTACTGGATGCCTCCGGGGTC
The DNA here is from genome assembly GCF_964261635.1 of Lissotriton helveticus. Taxonomy (NCBI): domain Eukaryota; kingdom Metazoa; phylum Chordata; class Amphibia; order Caudata; family Salamandridae; genus Lissotriton; species Lissotriton helveticus. The sequence goes on along the minus strand of NC_136067.1, from coordinate 31,277,831 downwards.
GCTTTTGGCAAGCCCTCGGCAAGAAGAGGATACATACCCTTAACAAGAGCATGCCTCTGTCTGTCTGACTGTTCGGTTTTAACTCGTTCACCTATCTCGATTAATTCTTTTTCTTGTGCTCGTTCTAAGGATTCTCTACTTACTTCAGATTTTCTGATTTCTTTTTCGGTTCTTTTATGAGATTCTTTGCGCCATAACTCGATGGCATCTTTCTGTGACTGTCTGGCTTTCTTTTTCCATAATGCTTCTTCTACTCTCATGATGCACTCGGCCTCCCATGTGCCTGATACAGGCCATCTATACTTTTCTTCTAACACCTTGGTATACTCTACCCATAAATCTAGATACAATATGGCGCTTATGCCATGCTTCTGATACATAAAATGACCTGGACTGTCCCTAGGAGGGACAGGAACTGCTGCTTCTAGCAGACCTTTTCTGGTTTTTAACTGACGCAGTTTTGAAAAGAGTGGCATGACTGAACTATAATCTGGACACAATACAATACACAATAAACACGATAATTACTTCGCACTCATACCACGACATTAAAATACATGAATAACATTTAAAATAACAGTTCGAACAGAATACTACCTGGAATACGGAAAACAGAATACATGACTTTTCTCGAGAACAGAACTGACTAGAACAGAAACTAGATGCACTGCTGAAACAGTACGAAACTTACCGGTCTCATAAAGAGACACGTCAGGACCCGCATCCACCGAAGTGGACACTTCGTTTTGTGGGTCCGTGTACCACCAACCCACGGACCAGAGTCAATTAGATTGACCCTGTCTAGATACTACCCCAGCAACGGTACTCACCGGGCAGCAAGAACGGGAGGCCTCAGACTGGACTGGACTGCTTCGACGCCGGACGGACGAACTTCGGACTTCTGTTACGGGTGGGCCTCCGGATACCTCGGACCTTGGACTCTCGGCTTGGGCTCTGGTCGGGACTCGCCGCGTTCCTCCACCGTCTCGTCTGGATGCTGGACCGCCTCCTCCGTCTCCTCCGTGGGCCTGAGGGATACTTGAAGCAGAAATATCTGCCGGTGCGCAGAAGAGTTCCGTCACGACTGCAGAGGGTCAGGGGGTCGGCGTGGCTTCACCGACGCGTGGGGAAAGGGCAAGTCCCTGTTCGGGCGCCATTATGTGGTAAATAAATAAATAATACCTCTATTTTTGAATGGATAAATGAATAACAGATAGCTCAATAAATAAGAGTCAAGATTCGAGGTAGTAGGAGTTTGCAGGTTTAATACAGCATAAAGGACAGGAACAGGACAACCTGCACAGGAATAGGATGGCAGAGCCCGGCAGCTGCCGGGGCTGGATCTGGGATGAGCGCGCGCTGGGGAAAAGACTGGCGTAACATTTAATAACAATACACAGGCATATATAGTAAAACAGTTGCATTACAATACATACGATAGGCGGAGCAGTGGGTGTGGTCAATAGCAGTCGCGAAAGATAAGAATGAAAGTGGGTGTAACAGAGGCGTATACATAGACATGTGATGCAAACGTAACAGAATATGTCATGAATGGGGTGGAGACATGGAGGGGGCTACCTAAGGAGCCGGGACCTCTAACCTGGTGGTGCGCGCAAACTGGCAATGACGTGTTACTAGGAGAAGCTGGGGGCTATGAACTCTGTGCTAGGAGCAGAGACTGAAGTCTGGAGAGTCAGGGCGACATGTACCTAAACCCTATCTAGTATCTGATGTTTAGAGAACATGTTGATATAAACTAAAAGTCAGGAGGGGAGAGGCTAACGGACTCTAAGACTGGAGCATGCATTATTCTACATGTAGTGCGTGATGAAGAATATTAAATGACCATTAATACAGTATTTTCCTTACATGGAGACGTAAAGGCTAGACAATGACGGAAACTATTGATGCAGTTCAGTAGCTTAGGAATGCAGAGAAGGAGGACTGAACTGATAACTGGAATCATAACATACTCTTGGCAGACTCAGAGGCAGAGCCAGGCTGAGCCGGGCACTGTGAGGCAGGAAGTAAGTGAAGGGTCAGGAACACAGGTGGGGGCTGTATCGCTCCTCAGCGAGGGCTCAGGAGACAGAAGCTGAAATCTGGTGTCCGGGCCCTTTTGAGGCCTAGAAACGGGGACTTTACAATGAAATAACGTGTACACTGAGAAACGTGGCAACGTAGCTTTACATAGGCCTGATATTCGTAGCTTTCACGAGAACTGGAAATAGACATACTAGAGATGGACACAACTAAAATTGCGTCTTTAATCGAACATGGGGAATACATATGCATATTTAATCATGCACACATAACATATGATGGAGGACGCGTAGGGACACAGAACATGGCAGAATTTACTTTTCCACAGGAGGAGCATAGACGTTCTCCAGGTGAGTCTTAAATATTTTGTTAATCCCTAATTGTGTGCGTACTTGTTCGCCCGCTGCGTTTCGAATAGCCGTTATTGTAGGGCTCTCCGGGGTATCCCTGACCAGCCGGGCAAGTAGGGCACCGGACCGGTCCGCCTCCGCCTGTTGGCGTTTCAGGTATGTCCCATAATCTATCACTCTCAGGGTTTCTAGCAGCTCTGCATGTTCAATGTTGCACTTCTACAGATCTGCTTTCCTGTCGGGGTCCTGCCCTGCCGCATTTTCAAGGTCTCGCAAGCGCCTCTCCGCGTCGCATAATTTATCATGGAACTCCTGTCTGGCTCCTACTAGACGGCCTATAGCAGCCCCCCGAATCACAGCCTTCATTGCGTCCCATACGATTAGGTTCGAGGACGCCGAGTCCCAGTTTGTGGCAAAGTATCCAGTCAAGGTGTCAGCTATATGTGATCGAAATGGGCCATCCTCTAGTAGTGTGGGGTTAAGTCTCCATGTAGGGACTGGCGAGGGTACTTTTCCCCAGTGTAGATCAAGTGTCAGTGGCCGGTGGTCTGAGAACATTTTAGCTAGATATTCCGATGTGGTGCATCTAGTCAAGATGGAGTTGGGCACACAAATCTATCTAATCGGGTATGTAGGTTGTGTACGGGGGAGTAGCATGAATATTCTCTGTGTGTTGGGTGCAGTGCGCGCCAGGTGTCTGCCATCCGCCAGCCCTGTAGCCATGTCCCGAAAGAGGCTGATAGTTTATGTATTCCCGCCGCCTGTAGTGGGGGGTGTGATCTGTCGAGGGCCACATCTAAAATCATGTTCCAGTCACCCCCTAATATCCATGGAACATCTATCCAGTCCGCTAATGCCCGGCCCACTGTAGCAAGGAATCTATCTTGGTCAAAGTTCGGGGCATAGATGCTGCCCAAGACCACCACCTCCCCGTCCAGAGTGCCTCTCACCAGTACATAGCGCCCTTGGTCATCTGTGCGTCTTTCTAGTTCCACGAACGGGGTGCCGTGGCGTACCCAGATCGTGGCCCCCCTGGAAAAGGCAGAGTATGTTGTGGAAAATACAGTTCCCCTCCACTTCTTCCGTAGTAGGAGTGACTCGGAGTGTGTCATGTGTGATTCCTGAAGAAACACTATATGTGCCTGTTGTCTAAGCAGGAAAGCATGTACTCTGTGCTTATTCTGTATAGCCCCCAGTCCCCTCACATTCCAGGTGACCAGCCTATACTTTCCCCTAACATCAGCCATAACCATCTGTAGGTGTCACAAAGAGTGTTCCCATATGATCAAGCAAGTGATTCTTCATCTTCAACCAGGAGACGGTCCCCTTCCTATCCCAAACCCCAACTATGAAGGCGCAGCCTCTAAACCCTGCTGTGCCAAACCATAAACTTGTAAACATAATTAAACATGTAACGTTGCATACGCTAGTGGGGGGTCGACCAAGCACTTGCCGTGTCCATAGTGCCATACTCGGTCAAGCCGCCGGCTCAACGGTGCCGCCGGGAGAGTTCTGTTAATGTTGCGTAGTATATGTAGCCACGTCTCGTGGAGGGGGGGGGGAAAGCAGAGGGACAGTGGAGGGGAGGGGAGGAGGGAAGGATCTTGGCCACTGTCTAGCGCCGGCAGCAGGATGCAACAGGTGTCCCAGGGGCACAGGAGGTGCGCAAGCCTCATTCCACGAGCCTCGGACAGACTTCTCACCTCTCCCCCCTCCCAAGTCCAGACCACCCAGTGTAATCCAGTAAGGGAAGGGCCCCAAAGGTACTCAAATCAAACATAGAGTCCCTCCCCTCCCCCCTCCGCCACCCCCCAGTTCATTCCGAAAAGGATATCATGCTGTAGTCAGGTCACAGGGCAGATCCGCAGGAAGTATCATTCTTGGGCATTATCTATAAGTTCGTCCGCAGCTCTGGGTGTCACTGTCGGGAATAGGACCATGCTGGTGTCCGAGTCCGAGTGGACTGTGCTATCTTCAGTGTCCGAGGTGATCTTCTCTCGATCCTCCCTGAAGGAGCCCACCGCTGCCACTGCATCATTTTGTCCCTGCTTCTGTTGATGGACAGTGGGTTTGCGCTGTTTCGGGTGATTGCGTCTGTCGTCTTTCCCGGTCCCTCCTCGATTCGAGCTTTCGTTGGACCCATTATCTGTAGAGGATTGCGTCTGGTCCGGATGGTCCTTAATCTCCATTGTTTCCATCCATTCCTCCACGTCGGCCGGGCTCTCAAAAAAGTGAGATTTTTTGTCATGGATCACTTTCAGGCGCGCAGGGAATAACAAGGCGTAGCGCAGTCTCGCCCGCTGGAGTCTCTGTTTGACTTCATAGTAGGAGGATCTCTGTTTCTGTACTTGAGTGGTGTAGTCCGGGTACAGTGAGATTCGTTTGTTCTTCCACTGTATGCTCGATTTTATTCTGGCCTGGTTCAGCAGCATGTCTCTATCCCGATAATTTAGGATCTTGACAATAAGCGGCCGTGGTGTTTGTCCCGGTTTCGGCTGGCCAGTTGGGATTCTGTGAGCTCTCTCCACACAGAAGAATGGTGACAAACCCTCAGAGGCGACATTGTCCCGGAACCACTGTTCCATGAACTCCGCTGCACAGGCTCCCTCGCTTCGTTCCGGCAGGCCAATAACGCGGATGTTATTGCGTCTATTACGCCCTTCAGCATCCTCCACGCGGTCCATCAGGGTTTTTACTTGACGTTGGATCAAGTGTATGGATTCCGTATGTTCCGCCACCGCCGGTGTAAGTTCAGCCAACTGCAGGCCCTGATCCTTGACTCTATCCACTAATTTCCCGTGGTCTGCTTTAAGCAAGGAAAGGTTGGTGGTGAGGGTGCCCATCTGCGTCTCCATCACCGTCCTGGAGTCTCTGATCTCTTGAAGTATGAGGTCTAACTTGTCTCCCTGCTGGTTCTCCGTGGCTGTAGAACTCGACGCCAGTGACGCAGGGCCCCCCGGGACCGCGTCCAAGGTGGGTCCCGTGTTCGCTCCCTCCTTGCCCTCCATGGCCTTCACGCCTTTACGCACCATGATAGTCTTCGTGTGTCCAGGTAGCAGAAAGGGGTTCGTTTCAGGTCGAGCTGCGGCCCCTCAGCGTGTGTTATGCGTCTTGGAAGCGTCTCTCTCGGCCTCTCCCACCGCTCCCTCCCGGGGCGTTCTCCAGTGGAAGTCCCAGTGGATCCGCAGAGGGGGGGGGCCGTCGCCTCCTACCCAGACCAGGCCAAATGGGCACTCAGATGGTCCCCAGTGTCAGCTTCTGTGAAGCAGAGTGTCTCTCCCACCGGCTATCCGGGTCTAGCTGTCCAGGGTCTCCAGCCGGCTCAACCGGCCTTCGTGACACACCAACTCCCAGTCTTGAAGAGGCGGGGGCCGACCCAGGAGGGCCGATCAGTGTCTTATGGTTGGTGGCGCCCCGGGGGTGTCAACCCAGGCCCCGCCGGTGTCCCAGTCCTCGGTCCCTCTCGCGGAGGCAGAGCCTGCGCCACTGCGGCTCCACCGCTCCTCAGTCGGTCCCCCGGGGGCCCCCGCAGCAGGGTCTGGTCACGGGCTCCTGGGTCCCCGCCCGCCTCAATCCGCCGCCACCGCCAGTCAGGGCCGCATCCGCACTCGCGGTCTCGGTGCCCCACACAGCGGCCGGCCCCAGGGGCTCTCTCCTCGCGCCCCCAGGCTCCTCACCTTGATGCAGGATATCGATGGGCCAGGCGGGGAGAGCCCCAGTCAGCAGCCGCCGCCCCCGGCGCTGGCAGTCGATCCCCAGCGCCCGCGCCTCGGAGCTTCAGGCCACAGCTCGGGGCCGGGCACAGTGTCCTCTGCTCCCGCTGGTATCAGGGTCGTTGGGCACCGGTCAGCACTCCCGGCAGGCGCAGAGACAGGGTCACTGTCGCGGAGGTCCGTTTCCGGTCCGCAGATGCTCCGCCGCACCGCCGCCTTCCGGTCTCCGCTCCTCGGGCACCACTGCCACTCGAGCCCCCGGTCAGCAGCGTGGTATCAGGCCCCAGACTTAAACACGGTGCAGCTCCGATCCTCCTGCCGGCAGCCTTCCAGGATTTTCGGCGGGGTAGGCTGGGGACCCTAACTACAGGAATCAGCCGTCTACAGGCAAAGTCAGCCCCTCGGCGTGGGCTGCAGGATATTTAGTCCCCCGGCGGCTCCGGAGCTCTAGCAAACTCCGTCCGCCATGTTGGCCTGCTAGCCACGCCCCCCGTTTGGAGGGCTCTTGTATAGATACTACACCCACAACTATCTACACAACCACAGTGGATCACACAATGCAGGCTCAGCCAAGCTGGGATACACAGCACTTCGGAAACCATGCGTAGGGGTTTGCGGGCGGCCCACTACTTATGCCCAACTTCCGGTGAGAGCCGATACACCCTTTCTTCTGGAGATGGTCCTTTTAAAGATGAAGGTGAAAAAGGCAACAGCAAGAAGTCACACCATGTCACTTAGCCATCGACATCTCTGGGCTCAGCTGCTGTGGCGACCCCACGGGACTCCCAGCTTAGCTCACACACCACCCTGTCTCCTCCCGTCCCAGTTCAGGAGCAGTCCGCGGAGCAAGGGTCTCCACCACTGCCCCCAAACATGGCGTGGCGGCCCACCGAGTAAATGCCCGGTGCCCGCTATGGCCAGTCCTGCCCTGCAAGGGTCTCCACCCCTGCCCCCAACCTCCTCACCCCAGCAGCACAAGGACCACCCTGGGTTTAGATGTAAGTATGCGGGGGACACTGGTGCTGCGGAAGAAACGCACCGGGTATGAAGCACAGGGTGCTGTGGGACCACCTGGTCTGGCGCAGTCAGTCCACTTTGCTAAAATGCGCAGCCCACCTGATAAAATGCAGAGCGCCCTGTGGTAAGGGTCTGTGCAGAGCTATTACTTGAATCCAGCCTATAACATAAGGATGAGATTTGTAACATTTACAACACCCTTCCTCTGATGACACAACCCCCCACCTTGGATGGCCCCCCCAAAAGCAAAAATGCAATGCTTTCTCAATCTCCAGTTTTTCCAAGGCTTCCTACAATTGTATAAGTTCTTGTAAAAGTAAGCATGCTGTCTCGCTTTTGCCTTTCTCTGTACTGGTGAAGAGGCAGAAAGAGCAGGAGGTTAGTGCAGAAGGGGACCCTTGTGTCACTGGCTTCAGATAAGGACAGCACTTAACACAGAGTTACCCCTCGACCACTCCTGGACCGCCCCAGACCACACTCCTGGGACCTGGCAGCACACAGCACTGGGGTCTCCCCATCTGTACCCTTGAACTGACCCATCCTGGGAGCTCCACAGAGCTGGCTGCAGCCAGCTGCACTCAAGAACCACTATATGACACTCAATTCAATTCAAAAGCTTTTATTCGATTTGTACATACAAATCATACAAGCAGAAATACATGATTGAAATATTAAAATCACCATATAATTATTCCAAAAAGGAAAAGAAGGCTAAAGTGCATCAAATTGGAGGTGATCACGCCTCTATAGGCCAATATTATTATAAAATACAAACATTCTTACATTGATTAGCTGGGGATCAATAGGAGTTACTCACTAGACTTTTCATGGGGAACTGTACATTAAAAATTATTATAATCAATCAATACTGTGGTCAACTTCATGTTTAGTAATACCTTAATTACAGAAATTGATATAAAATTTAAAAAGTGGGAGCATATCTATACAGACAGGAGCGTTAAACAGTAATATCATCATAAACAGATCCTGGCAGCTGTAGAGCATAAGTACAGACAGGTAAGTAGACAACATTATAATACAATACTTTTCCTGGCAGCTGTACATTTTAGAATAAAAGTAGCCAAAAAGAAACAAGTCTCCTCGTTCTCTAATGAAGATAAAAATATCAATGCTGTTTGTGTAGTGCAAATGTTATATTTGATAAAGATAGGTTTAAGGTATTTTAGCCTAAAGCACTGATAAAACTTGCAAAAAAGCAAAAAATGGCAACTACTCTGCCTAGAGGTGCTATCGCATGGGCAGGGTATGTTTGAACTAGTCTTTGTATTTGGAAAAGCAACCAAGTGGTGTACTATGCCCAGTCTGACCCGTGTTAAAACGTACTGGTGAGAAGGGCGAGTCACAAATACAAGATAGGATTGTAGTCCGGGAGCTAGATTTAGGTCCTTATAAAATTTTATAGTAACAAGATTGCCAACGGCTTTGTCTCGTTCAGCCTTACGGAAATTAAGAAACGTTATCTTGATTTCTTTTTTTGAAATGGAGACAACCTTTTCAGGCTCACGAAACACATCAATATTAAAAAGAAGTAGATACCAACGATGAATGTATCTTAACCATGATACACGTGAGGAGTGATCCAAGCCTATACAGTCAAGGATAATATCCTTGGTGAATCGAGTCTCTGGCTTAGCCCAAATAGAACGCCACAATAGGAGTGGCCGAACTGCTGCTAAGTCAGAAATATACTCGATCCCAACTTCTTCGTGGATCAGCTGGATGGAGGCAGAAGGGGGAACACATAACAACCTCCTTAAGAACTTGTTTTCCTCCTTCTGCAAGGAAATACCCTCACAGTGACCCCACACCCCTGCCCCATACAGAGCAGAGGAAACACAGCATACATTATAAATGTTCATCATATCTAGAATACTTCGTGAGCCGAGTTTAGAGGCAAAACGAAATATGCTACTAGTGGACCGTAGCATTTTTGTTTTTACGGCCTCAAATTCCGCATTCCAAGACCCTCTATTATTATATGTTATTCCCAGATAACAAAAGGACTTAACAGAAGTTAGCTTTTCCTTATCAAGGAAGAAAGTGTGCTTTACCTGCTTGGCTGCCTGACCACATGACATTACATATGTCTTAGTTTTATTCACACGAAGCCGCCTAGCTTGAATGAACTGCATAAAATTATCAATTAGGCGCTGTAGGCCCAACTGTGTTCGAGATAAAAGAACAGCGTCATCCGCATAAAGTAACAGCGGAACAGGTTTACCATCAATCAAAGGGGCATCTGCTGGGATGTCAGTCAATGATCGGTCGACACCATTAATAAAAAAGGAAAATAAAAGCGGGGCTAAAACACAACCCTGACGTATGCCCCGTGACACTCTAAAGAACGGGGTACATTCGCCAAGGGTGCCATAGCGGACTTTACATGAGAGTTTTTCGTACAATCTAGCTAAAAAGTACACTATTTCCCTTGGTGCCCCGGCGTCAAGCAGAACCTCCCAGAGAATGTTATGGTTAACCAAATCAAAAGCGCTGCTCAAATCAGCAAAGCATAAAAAGAGGTTGCCACTTTTGGCCACAGTATATTTACTGATTAAAAGGTCCAGATTTACGCATTGGTCCAGTGTACCCAGGCCTTTGCGAAAGCCATATTGGACTCTAGTTAGTATGTTAAAATCCGTTGCCCAGTCTTCTAGCCTCTTCAGCAAATTCCTACTCATCACCTTTACAGAGGCGTCCAGTAATGAAATAGGACGATAATTAGAGGCCTCTGCCTTGTCACCTTTCTTATGTAAGGGAATAATAATCGATTGACCCCAAGTAGAAGGAAATTCACTTTCGGCCGCACAATTGAAAACCCTCACCAAAATGGGAGCCCATAACGCTGTTTCGTCTTTGTATAAATCCAGCGGAACCCCATCGGGGCCAGGGGCCTTTCCTCCTTTACTTAAAGAGATAGCTTCCTGACATTCTTCTAGTGTTATAGCCATCGGAAGGGGCAACCATGAGTTTATAACTGGTGGTGATAACTCAGAGGTTGACCTTTCTGGATTAAATATTTTAGAAAAATGGTTAACCCAATCGCTACATGCCACGTATGAGGTCAGTTCTGGGACATTTTCTTTATTGAGAAACGGGCTGTTAATTGTTTCCCAATAGAGTTTACTATTTTTGGTCTCAGCCGCCTCCCTCAACTTATCCCACGCCTCAGACTGCAGAACCCTTTTCCTTTTATTAATAGCTATTTTATAACAGGCCCTGAGATATTGTATGTCCGTCTTAACACGTGGTTTAGTGCCTAGCGCATTCTTTAGGTCACGGAGGGCGACTATACATGTCTTATCAAACCACCCCTGTTTTGGACCACCATTGGCTGACGGGGTCTTAGTAAAAATACCATCAATACAGCTATTCATAGATACAAAATAATCTATTAAGCAGCCAGAATCACTGTCACTCATATGGTGCTCAGACGCCACCAACTCCAACAGCACCCTTGCCGAGAATACTTTGCCTTCGTTGGACTTACAGACGGGATAAATACTGCAGAGAAAGAAAGTCTAGAACCGCATACCTGCTGGTGCCTAACCAGCCATGATTGCGCGTCTCAGTGTCATGTATTCCAGTCTAAGGGACTTACCGTACCAGTATTCAGGGTCATCATGTTCCCTGATGTTGTGTCTTGCAAGCTGGTAATGATGGAACCCTTTTGGCTCCTGATGGCCTCCGTAGAACTGTGACGTAAGTGTTAGAGCAGAATGCATTGAAGGCTGGTTCGGAATGTTGAATTCGCAGTTACACACACACAAATAAAGACGTGTACGCATATGTTCTGTGGGTTGCATAGTCATTCATAGGTACCTAGGCTGGGGAAGGCGCTATACCTATGACAGTGTCTTGTGCTCTTTTTTTTTTTTTTTTACAGAGTTTTATATAGCACAAACTTGACCTGAAGGTATCGGGTATCAGAGCGCTTTACACGAGCACCAGTTGCGTTACATGAGGACGCATTCATTTTTTTGTTAGGCACGGGGAGATTACGTGATTTGTCCAGAATCACAGGATGTTGCACGTCCTTGCCGAGACTCGGACCCAGTTCCCCAGATTTGGGGTCAACCGTCCTAGCCGTTAGGCCAACTCCTCTCCCCTGATCTGGGTATACACGTTTACGCTTTCCCAAGGTTCCCCGACTCATGGTCATGTGTCCAAACTCACTTTCATTGTATTCACCGTCCAACTCTTTCCTGTCGCAGGGTCAATATCTGTGTATATATATATATATATATATATATATATATATATATATATATATATATATATATATATATATATGGTATTTCTATAGCACAAACCTAGCCAAAACGCAGCAGAGGCGTATTACGCCTCTCAATTCCCCAATACCAGTATCAGTAGCAGGGCAGACCCGATCCGCGTTTCAGCATGTTCCATGTCTCACAGTCCCGTGCCCCAGTTTCAGGGCCTGTGTACACATTATTCCACGTTCACCGTGTTCTGAGCCTCACCTGCAGGTGATACGCCTCAGTGTTCATGTGTTCACAGCCCCAGTATTCCATATCCTAGGGTTAGTGTGTCCCATGTCCTGCGTTCTCATCTCCGTTTTAAGGTATAGACTATGCAGGTAATAGTCAGTTCCACAATTACTGTTTCCTCTTCCTGTGTTGCTGTAATCTCTGCCCTTTGTTGTGTGTCCCCGTGGTTGCGTGTGCCGTCCTGCTCTAGCCTGGGAGGCATGAGTATCAATGGTTGTGCGTCGACCTTGCGCCACAGAAGGAGACACAGGGGGACGCAAAACAGATTGACATGTATCGAGCCATGGACGGCCTCCTTGTGTGGCCCGGCATGACTTGGTAAATCTGTAGTTACACAACGCAGCATAAGTTGCTGCCTTGAGTTACTCTGCCCCAGGGAGGCGTTCGATAGGCGGAGCAGAGGTGTTCCCACGCACCCACCCATGGATGTTGGCACATTTCCAGACTGACCATGAGTGGCAGACCCGGGAATGGGTCAAAATGCTGCGTCTACCCTGTGGAGGCGTAACAAGGAGAAATATCGTTAATTCTCATTACTTCCTCGTTTTACGTGTGCTGCGTTCTGCAGCACACGTAGAAAGAGGGAAAGTCGCAGAGGATTGTATTTGTGCCGCAAGGTTTCCCTTCCTGCACGAAAAGAATCCTGCTGCAGGGCAGGCACCCTTGGACCATGACGCAAGAGGGCCTGCGTTGTCGCAGACCAGCTCTCCCCGTGCTGCTGCGTCACTCTTGCTCCTGTCCACTTGCTTTTTACTCTGTTTTTTGAGTGCCGTCTCCTTCCTTTCCCCTCATTTTCACTGTTTACTCTGTGCTTTCTCCCTGTTTATTAGTGCCTTTTCCTTGCTTGTCCCTCGTTTTCACTACTTTCTGCTTGTTTTTTCCTCTGTTTTCTGAGTGCCTTCTCCTCGCTTTTCCCCTAATTTTTATTGGTTTCTCTTTGCTTTTTCTGCCCTTTTTTGTGTCTCTTGCTTTTCTTTCCTTTCACTACCATCTGCTTGCTTTTTCCTGTTTTTGAGTGCCTTCTCCTTGCTTTTCCCTAATTTTTCCTTGTTTTCACTTCTTTCTGCTTGTTTTTCCCCTGTTTTTTAAGTGCCTTCTCCTCGCTTTGCCCACATTTTCATTGCTTTCTCTTTGCTATTTCCTCTGTTTTTTGAGTGTCTCTTGCTTTTCTCTCATTTCACTACCATCTGCTTACTTTTTCCTCTGTTTTTTAAATGCCTTCTCCTCATTTTCCCTTGTTTTTCTTGCTTTCCTATCAAGACCCGGCTGTTCGAATGAGCCTCTGGGACCTGCAAGCGCCTGGAAACCCTTTTCGGTGATTAGCCGCGCTTTACAAATCCATAGTGATCGATTGATTGACAGTAGGCAGTACATAGTGCTCCAGTGCAAGGAAGGAACAGTAATGTGCTATATCATTTTAAATATGGCGCATCCCTGCCCTCTCCCCGTCACGCAACGCAGCAAGTTGTCCTGCTGCGTTGCATGACATTTTGATAAATCTGCCCCTGAATGCTTTTCTCTTCCAAGTGTCAGCGCTGCCCTATTTCTATCCGGCCATTTCATTCATGCCTCATGGAAAGCAGGAAAAAAATCTTTATTTCTCCTCGTTACTTCCTCTTTCTTTCTATCTAACATTGATTTCTAGGAACTGCGCAGGCAGGTGATGTGGGGTTCCGAGAAGGCGCTTATCGCCAGGCTTTAGAAAAGGTGATAACAGGCTGGGAGGGGCACCTGCCTCCTGACTAGTTTCAGCTTCTCACCTGTAGAGTGTCGGGCCTTACCCCGTCACATTCAGTTCTGTGTTAGCCTTAGGCTAGATGTTAGCAACTGCTGCCCCCTACCCCGCAGGGTAGCATTGAAATTGGCCCTGCCACAATTTTCTTCTTTCATTTTTCATATGTGACTTTTTCTCACAAATGTTGCTTACCTTGAAGTCCTAGGCGACCGCCTAGCTTACTAGTTGCTGTTCCCTACCCTACCTTCTCAACCCCGCCCGCTCCCCGCTAGCATGTGAGGTCTCGTCCTTTCCTTTTGGAACTTATTTATGACTTTTTGTTTCCTTGTCTTATGCTTGAAGCTGTGCTATGTATTCATTGCCCTTTCTAATGTTACCCAGAAGCCTCTGCTCTTTCCCTAGGCTGAGCTCCAATCCAAAGGGTCTCTTGGAATGCAAGTGCTAACCCTTTTTAGGTCTCGGCCTGCGTAGGCTGCGCTATTGCAGTCTCGCCGGCGAGATCTTATGTTTTTCAGTGTGGGGCTTGAACGTGCCCCTCTTCTCCATTGGCTGGCTTCCTAAACGGAGGCCAGCCATTGGAGGAGAGGGGCGTCTGTCCATTTAAGCCCCATCTTTTTGGGATTCGGGGTGTGTTTTTTAATTTCTTTCTCTCCTCTTCCCATTGGCTGGAATATTACATTCCAGCCAATGGGAAGAGGAGAGAAAGAAAAACACGCCCCCGAATCCAAAAATGACGCTGCCTTTCTCCGAGGCATTTCTTTATCACCTCGGAGAAAGATGGTGGTGTCCTCTGTTCCCTGCTTGTGCGCGATTTCTTGCCTCTGTTCCCTGCTTGTTTTGGTTCTCGTACTTCCATTCTCCTCCCTCCCGTTTCCTTTCCCGCACCGTCCCCTGGCTGCGCCGGGCTATCCGCACATCAGAAGCCAAGAGGCAAGAAATGCAAATGATAAGAGGGAAGTAGATTGATTGTGCCGCGCCGCCTGATGCCCAATGAATTTTCAAAGGTGCTGTCTCGTGAGGCAGGGTGGGGCGCGGGAGGAAGATTGTAAGGTACGGGGTGGTGGGCTCCGAGCAGACGGCGGTAGGGGTCTGAAATAAACACGTTATCTCTGCAATTATTTTTCGGCTGTGTTCTCGCCGCGTTTTCTCTTGACAATATTTTTTCACACTTGGCTGCGCACCCGCTCTTTGGCGCGCGCTCTCTCTCCGCTCCCCCTGTCTGCCTCGCGCACACGTCTCCCAGGTCATGTCGCAGTCGCTCCGGTGGAAATAATAAGATAGAAACCACAAGGTTGTTATTTGCATAGAAATAGCACGGAGCCCCAGGCAGCCCGGAGAGAAGGACACAGAGATCATTTGTCTACAATTTTAATGGGAACTTTTGCTGAGGTAGATTTTTTTTAATGTACATTCTCAATCACCACCCCTTCTCAGATCTCCTGGCCCTTCGCCCCGCCCCTTACCCCACACCATGAATGACCCTACAGTGAGTGATTTAAATGACATGACACACCACCTATCTCTATCTCTGGAATGCAGCAACATGCAAATTCAAATCTGCGGGATTGAACGTCGACGGCGGCAAGATGCCCGTGTGTGGATCCGAGGTGCCCCATGTCCAGGCCTCCATGACGACACACACCTGTTGCCTGCAGCACGGGCTTAGCAATCATTAGTGCAGCAGGTACAGTTGCAGCGAGGCGCAGGAGCATACGATGTCTGGTTCCAGTTACCATGGCTGTTTTTGTACTGCCCAGTCATGGTGGAGGGGGCATATTTTCATTTCTTGCATTAAGGCCTGCAGCATTCCTGCAACCCGTGGCCCTCACCCCATGGATGTGCGCGATAGACATGCTTTGCCTGAATTTTTGCACAGCTGCCAGCTGTTATGATGTACTGTGTCGGTGCTGTTTAGGACAAGTTGACCTAGCTGGACAGCACCAGGCTTGGCAGCGCCTATAAACCTTTTATTCTGCAAAGCAGTAATATAAAAAATGCTTTAAATGGAAATATAGAAGCGTTGGTACTCACTATCTGGAGTACCTGTTTTCTCCTAAAAAATGCAGATACTCTACATTTCAAATTGAAGAAGTCCAGGTACTCAGTACCGGACGATCCCTGCCCATTTAAAACACTGATATGCAAGTATTATAAATCGCCCTTTCGTCACTTCCTTGAGAGGCATCTCATTAGAGGGGTTTATGTTTTGCTGGATGTATTTCCAACATCCAAAGTCAGCAGGTCTGGCCACTTATTTCCTTTTGAGAGAAGAGATAGGCAAATGCTTCACTTATGACTGTGGTTCGGCCGATGCTACCGCACGCCAGATTCTGGATATTAAAAGAAAGATAAACCCAGAGGCCGGCTGTCTTCTTCCTGTTAACGTCACGCTCTTCCTATATGCAGGGCTAGACTGGCTCTTCCAATTTCTAGTGGTGCCAGTGAGCCATTTTATTGTTTCTTCTTTTTTTATATAGCCCTCTTGCTGCCTCAGTGCACTTATTTTAAGATACTTTATTACAGGTCGCTTAGCAATGCTTCGTAGTTTGACTCTGGGAGCCTCCAGTTCTCAGCCTGTTGTCCGACAGGTCAGTGTAACAAGTGGGCCTCTAGCCATGAATAGCATTAATCCCTTTTAGATGTGGCCTAGAAACACCGTGATGTAGCAAGGGTGAAACTGGCTCCAATGCAAATATGAGAGTAGCCTGAAAAATAAAATGATCCCCCTTTGAACCATATCCAAAATAATACCTCCACCAACTCATCCCAGCAAACCCGGCACTCCTTCTGAGGATTGGCATCTTTCTTTTCTTATTTCCACATTTCAGTTCTTCTTTCTGCCTTTTTCCCAGCAATCTTTTCATTCATCTATTCAGCCATCCATCCACCCTTTCTTCTATATCCTGTCAACCTTTTTTTTCTTGTCTCATTCCTTTCAACCATCTTCCCCACTCTCTATCCTCTGTTCCCTGGTTGTGATCATTTTTAATTGCCTCTGTTCCCTGGTTGTGCTCGCTTTTCTTGCCTCTGTTCCCTGGTTGTGATCGTTTTTAACTGCTTCTATTCCCTGGTTGTGCCAGATTTTAATTGCCTCTGTTCCCTGGTTGTGTTTGTTTTTAATTGCTTCTGTTCCCTGGTTGTGCCCGTTTTTCTTGCCTCTGTTTCCTGATTGTGATTGTTGTTCTTGCCTCTGTTCCCTGATTGTGATTGTTTTTCTTGCCTCTCTTCCCTGGTTGTGATAGTTTTTTCTTGCCTCTCTTCCCTGGTTGTGATCGCTTTTCTTGCCTCTGGTCCCTGGGGTGTTACTGGCCAGAGGTGGGCGTGTGGTGAGGGGCAGTGGGTGCCCAGGGCATGGACGCCAGCGCACCGGCTGACCTGTGTCTCTGTGGCTGTGTGTGTGTGTGTGTGGCTCTGTGTGTGTGTGGTTGTGTGTGTGTGGCTCTCTGTGTGAGTGGCTCTGTGCATGTGGCTCTGTGTGTGTGGCTCTGTGTGTGTGGCTCTGTGTGTGTGGCTTTCTGTGTGTGTGTGGCTCTCTGTGTGCATGTGACTCTGTGTGTGTGTGTGTGTGTGTCTGTGTGTGTGTGTGTGTGTGGCTCTCTGTGTGTGGCTCTGTGCGTGTGTGTGTGGCTGTGTGTGTGTGTGTGGCTCTGTCTGTGTGTGTTTGTGTAGCTCTGTCTGTGTGTGTGTGTGTGGCTCTGTCTGTGTGTGTGTGTCTCTGTGTGTGTGTGTGGCTCTGTGTGTGTGTGTGTTGCTCTGTTGGTGTGTGTGTGTGTGTGGCTCTATGTGTGTGTGTGTGTGTGGCTCTGCCTGTGTTTGTGTGTGGCTCTGTCTGTGTGTGTGTGGCTCTTTGTGAGGGTGGCTCTGTGTGGGTGGCTCTGTCTGTGTGAGGATGGCTCTGTGTGTGTGTAGATGGCTCTGTGTGGGTGGCTCTGTGTGTGTGTAGGAGGCTCTATGTGAATGACTGTGTGGGTGGCTCTGTGTGGGTGTAGGTGGGTCTGTGTGAGGGTGGCTCTGTGTGTGTGAGGGTGGCTCTGTGTGTGTGTGGGTGGCTCTGTGTGGGTGGCTCTGTGTGGGTGGCTCTGTGTGGGTGGCTCTGTGTTGGTGGCTCTGTATGTGCGTGTGGGTGGCTTTATGTGGGTGGCTCTATGTGTGGGTGCAAATGCTATAGGTCACGCATTTTCAAGAGATTAAGCAATTGGCACCGGAAATGACAATGCCATTTATTTATATGTTTTAAAAACAAAAACATACATAAAAATAATGTCATGAGCAATGCCAATAGCTCTAACTTTAACAATGCCGAGACCATTGCAATGTAAATGCTTGTTTAAACTTTATTTTCATTTTGCCAGACTGTACATAATGTCATGACAATTACTGGCGAGATACAAGTGCTAACCCTTGAGTGTGTTTCTTCCCTTGGTCTCCCTATCTTCGTCTTTTCTACCTGGAGTGTATGTCCTCTGAGACTTCCGAGGGTAACAGGTCATAAATATGAACCCTTTCTTGATGATTGGGCAGTAAAAGCGAAATGCCCAATCCCAGCAGGAATAAGGTATTCCTGGGTTCTTGGTCTATGCTGCAAGCGCTTAGAGACCTCTTCGTGATTTGGCGCTCTACAAATATAAATTAACATTAACTGACCCGAAGGCCCTTTGCGTTCAACCTCCATGCTGGTAAGTGAAGCCTCTCCGGGGATTCTTGGTGCAAAACCGGAAGAGATCAGCGGCGAGAGAACTATTGGTAATATCAAGTGTTGACCAGTGGCGTAACGAAACTTGAAGGGCCCCCGCAAAGTACATGGAGGGGGACCCCCGCGTTCTGGACCCAGTCTCGCGCTCTCAGGCCAGTGGCCCGCAGTCTGTGCGCGGTGCCGTGGGGGCCCCCTGGAGCTTGGGGCCCCTGCACCGCGGGAGGTGCAGGGGCAATTGTTACGCTACTGGTGTTAACCAGTCCGCGTCTGAGTCAGTCGACTAAACCAGGACGCGTGGGGCCAAAATTAATACCAGTGATTCGCTCTCCTTCCTCATTCACGGCATGAACCTCAAGCTCAAGGGAAAGGGGGGCAAGGACGTATAAAAGGCCTTGAGACCATGGGTAGCTCCATGCATTTTGCCCTCAAACCTCTTCTTCTATTACACAAGTACCAAAATGCTGCTGGCCGAGGCACCCACAGGGGCCCACTAGAGCGGTAGGCACTCTAGTGTCGCCTGGGCAACCCACACCCCCGCCCCTTCAGGGGTAAGGACTCTGGTTGGAGTCCCCTCCCCTCTAGCCTGGTTGTGGCGCACGAGGGGCGTCACTTCCTCGGCGCCCAGGACTTGGGGGAGGGTGTATATCCCTCCCCCACCATTTTGGCGACCTCTTTTGATCGCCGCACCCGCTGTCTCCCTCCCTACCGCTTACCCGGCGTGGTGGTGGCAGGAGGGGGGCAGATAATATTGTAATGTTTTCCTTTTGTCGTTGCAGGCGGAGTTACAGGGCGATCTGGAAGCAGGCCGGTACCAAGGGTGCCTCTGCGCGGCACCATAGGGGGTGCCAGAGCCAAAGCCTCATGGGAGGGTCCTTGAAGCCGTGTCGGCGCCGTTAGAGGGATCCTCCGCCGTAATCTTGGGACATCGGATGCCCAAGATGGAGAACGCGCCTCGCGACCTGAAGTAAATTAAATCTAATCCAAGGCGCTAGAAAGACGGTGGCTCCCATATCCCTTTGCTCAGGTAACCAAAGTTCCACCTTTGTTGAGGAGGTTTCCGTTGTATTCGGGCTTCTCTTCCATCCATTAGAGTCTCCATGTTTTGTGTTATCGGTAATCTCGCCCCCATGACACCCGAATCTTGTGAAAGGACAAGGTGTGACTTTCGCTATCATTGGTAGCGCTGGCAGGGGCAATGTGTGGTGCAAAGTGCAGTGGTCTTCTGACTTGAGCCCCGGCACCTATATATTAAAAATTAAGCCCTGCCTGTGCTCCTCGTGCAATCCTGTGGCAGCACCAGTTACATCTGGAAACCTAATTAGGACGTGGAGTGCACACACTTCTGACAACCCCTGCAGCGTGCACTACTTGCAGGATACAGATGTTGTGCCATCCGAGGCCAGCCCTGCTCTGGGCGCTGTACCCACGCCCTTCAAGGCGCTGCCAGCCCCAGGTGAAGCGCCCTGGGAAAGCATCCAGAGAGGCCTGCACCTGTGTGACTGACTCCCCTCCGTGCCAGGCCCCAGCCCTGCAGGCCTGTGTGCACTCTCTCCCCAGGGGGGAGGGCCCACACCTGGACTGGTGCCCTGTTTCTGTTCTCTTTCTGACCTGGCCTATCTGGGAGAAGAAAAGGGAAAGTCCAGCTCTGACAGGCCACGCCCAGCCAGCCTGGGGACTTCCCCAGGGAGGGCAGAGGTGGACTTTGGGCCACTCCCCAGCACAACATGTTTACAGCTGGAAGAAGGGACGCCCTGTCGCCAGCCAGACCAGTGCTGGAACTGGAAAAACATTACTGGGGGAGGAGCAGAATCTCACAGTCAGCTTGTGACAGTAAATCTGTTCTGGCTTATTTAATGGTCACAACAAGGCTACATGGTAAAACATCTTACAGGGTTCAGGCACCTGCTGCAGAGATATTTGTGTGCCCAGATATTTTGAGGGGATTATAATAGCGGTAAGATAACTCTGGTCTCTAATGCAGTTCTGGGAGAGTTCTGTGTTCTGTCCAAGCACAGTTTTGACTCATAAAGTATCATAGAGGGTTAATGTGCCTGCTGCAAAGCCCATTGTGCAACAGGCAGATCACAGATCGGCCGGGGCGGCTCCTCCACTAGGGCGGAGAAGCGTCGCCCCTCTGCTTTCTTGAAGTGCGAGAAGCAAAAACATAAAATGTTAATAACTTTTAGTTAATACCATTTTATATTTGCTTGGTGGGCGGGGTTGCTCTGCTCTCCGAGCAGGGCAGGGGGGGGGGGGCGGGGAGTCTTTTGCCCACTCCTGACTGTGCAAAGACTGGTCGGCCCTCTCAGGCCACCCGAAACAGTCATGCGCACTTTGCCCTTCTCCATGCAGCCTGCATAGAGAAAATGCCCACTCCTCCAGCCCAGGGCTGAGTGCCGTTTACGGTGATCCAGACCAATCACAATGCTCCACTGCAGCGTTGTGATTGGCTTGGGGAATGGAGCCTGAATGCCTGCTTCCAGTTCCTGTCGGAGAGAGCAGGAGCAGAGAAGATGTGAGACCTGGCAGAAAAGTAGGTTTTACTTTTTTTTTTTTTATTATGACCCCCCCTACGAGACCCCCCACTCTCCCACCCACGAGCAATGCCAGCCGCAACTACAGATTTGTATTTTATGTAGACAGGTAAGTGGACTTCTGCTTTTGATGCTGAGATCGTTTTGTTAGCTCCAGTTCATAAGTTGTAACCCTTCTAATCTAGCGCACTGATCTATTTATCGGCATCAAGGCGCTGCATGCAAACTGTAAGTCGTGGGTTTAGCCTTAATGTTTTTTTCAATCTGTTGTTATTCTACCATTGCAAAGAAGGGTTCCTTTGAAAAATAATATAGTCATGTTAGTACAGACAACCGCGATCATCGAGTTATGTTTCATATCCAGACTCTGTGCTTCTCTCGACCATTCACTGATAATATATAATGTCTACCAATATGGAAGAAATGTCATTGCCTTATGTAACATTTTCGGTACGTTAATGTACACACATATGATTTATTGTGTCTGTGTATGATGTAAAGTGCCCTTACACACCCTACACTGGGATGAGTAGCACTATAAAAGTATTACATTAAAAAAATTGGTAGATGCCATTTAAATTATTATTAGTGAAATTATATGTGGCATTGTAACAGTGCAAGCACATGTCTTTTGTTAGGGGGTTGAACAAGGTGAAAACCCTATCTCCAAGCCATAGTTTCTCTAATGTACTTGAGCAGTGACAAGCCTTGTGTCTTTGGTTACATCCATTGCATTGGTATCTAGGTGTTAGGCTCCAGATGGCTCTAAGCCAGGATGATACTGCAAAAAAGATGGGCTGATGGCTCTTTAAATGAGGCCTTTGTTTTGGGTCCAGCTTGAAGTGAAAATAAGAAAGACTTTTTCCACCTGCACAATGTTACTCCAAATGAAAAGCAGACAATCTAGTGTCAGAAAATATAATTAGGACAAATTAAGCATAATTCCCAGAGTAGGCCGGATCCTAGAACCAGCCCAAAAATAGGTGCTGAACCGGAATCCGGCGGGATCCCCCTACTCTCAAGCTCAGAGCCAGACAGCACATATTCAGATACAGCTCAGATATATCTTTCTTGTGCTCTCTGACAGCATCCAATCAAATTAAAGGATATATATTATGCTTTCGGACAGTATCCAGTCAGATTCAAGGATATCTGGAGAAGTGTGGCTCAGGGGTTAGAGGCAGCAGACCCGGAAGCTGAGATCGGTCCTGGACCAGGGTTCAATTCCCCGCCTCGGCGGGGTCTTGGGCTAAAAATTCCACGGACTCGATAATTCTCGCCCCGGTGCCTCCTCGACTCACGGGTTCACACTCTGCGACTCTGGGCAATAGCTTGCTTAATCTCCACTACGGCCCCTCGCGGCGGGATGCCCGACTTTCACCTTGTGGATACCCTGCTATCTCACAGGGGAATACCAGGAAGGGTTCCCTAAGCAAGCGCCGGGAAACCCACTGCGGGTAGCTGTGCGCTATATAAGCTCAACTACATTTACATTTACATATATCTCACGTGTACTATTGGATAATCAACAGGATGTGACCAAGTGGAGATCAGAACACAGTACTTCACTTCCCAGGTCACAACCACTCATCAACCCTGATGCTGCTGTCCCATACCCGGTCAAGACATATCATTGCGTGAGGACCAACAGTGCTATATTAACCACACTCACCGCCACTTACCGACATGACGCACTCTATGACCTCCTCAACATCCCACGATATTCATAGACCAGGTCGCACATATGATTCCCGTTGTATTGAGGCTTGCAGCCTATGGTCATGAGACTTACATTTTGCCAAATTGATGTAAGAATGTATTGCTATATTGAGTTTATTGCCATGATACTTGATGTTTAAAACCCAAATAAACAAATTTAAACAAAAAAAAAAAAACCTAAAGGACTGCCCACCAGCCCTGACACTGAAGCACACTCATCTTCAGGAGTTGTGTGCTTGTAATCAAGTGAATCACCCGTCACTCACAGGGCAAGAGAGCCAATGGCTGAAGTGGGCTGACCCAATGTTCCCTGTGCAAGCTTCTAAACCTAGGTTTTGTCAAAGGGACTTACCTCTGGTAACCTGAGAGATTCCATTTATTGAAGCACCAGACTCCAGGCTTTAACCCAGAGCAGTAGCCACCCACCCCTACGGGCCTATTGGTTTCATGTATGCTTTTCACAATAAATACTTCAGGCTTACAGCTTTTGTTGCAACTCTTCATAATCAACAATATCTGACATAACTTTTCACAATGAAGCAATCAGGCTGTTGGACAGGCCACATGAAGGGCCGCTCTCCCCCGGCCCAACCAGGCCCGAACCAGCCACGCAAGTACCACACACCACCATTACACGTCCACCGTCCCCGCAGGGACCCCTACACTCGAACCTGTTGACCGCGTAGGCCGACCCACTACCGGCCTGCGCGCCCATCCTGGGCGCCATCTTGGACACTCCACCACGAGGCCGCCTGGCCCCCGATCGACCTCCACCCGGGGCCCGGCCAGGCCTCAGACATTCCGGCACCAACATCCACCCAGGAGGTGAGCGGGCTACTTGGTCAGTCAATGGGAGCAAGAGGTGTCGATGGCTCCCCCCCGCCAAGTACCGCTCGCCCATCGCCTCCCCGGGCGCTGGCTCCACCCCCCTGCTGGGTGTCTGAACCCCCTCATCCCGGACCTCCCGACCTCCAAGTGCGAGGGTCCGGACATCAAAGCACACCAGCCCTATAACTGGGGCAGCTCCAGAGCCGGACGGGAGTTGTATCTTGGAGTCGAGAGACGCAAAGAAGAACTCATCCTTGACGGACTACTGGCGCTGCCGTAGCTCTGTCTTGTGCACCTTCGTCTTGCCTGCTGGCGCTGCCGCGGCTTTGGGAACCACCCTATCCTTCATCGTCGTCGGGACCTGCTGGCGTGGCCGCGGACCGTTTGTAACCACCACCTTCATCGGGACCTGCTGGCTCTGCCGCGGACCGTCGTCTTCCTTCATCCATCTCGGGCCCTGCTGGCTCCGCCGCGGCCCGTTCATCTACACCACCGAGCTCGAGGATTGAGAGCTATTTCCATCTCTTTGGTAACAAGACTGTCCCGCTACCCTTTTCCCAAACAGAGACCAGAATAGAGGGGACCCCTGAGTCCAGACCTCCTTGTACCATTCTACCGTACTTGAAGAATTACCTATAAAGTATCGTTGAACTTTATCATTGTGTGGTGTCCGTCTGTGGGGGGGGAGTTACTTGTCTGTACGATTCACTGGAGACGGCTCTCCCCGGAGACCTCTCCCCTTATCCTCGGCCGACCCTCCCGGTCCGTCTAACATTGGTGGCCAGCGACGGGATCCGAATCACGGCATAAACCGTACAGAGAGTAGCTCACCCCACGGCGAATCACGATGTCAACTAAAGACAGCGGATCAACGGAGAAATTCCAGATGGAGAAATTGGACGAGTACAACCATCGTGAACTTAAACAGTTCTGTATCGAATTAGGTATCGCTACCACCGGACTAAATACCAAAGATGACTTTAAGCAGGCCCTGGAATCTTGGGCAGAAACCGGGGCTGCCGGAACCCCCGATCAAGACATCGCAGCACAAACCCCCATGGCCCCTGAAGAACGAAGAACGGGTCTCTCGCCAGACGAGATCCAGGAACGAGAAAGAACCCGACTACACGAGCTGGAAATGGCCCGGCTCAAAATGGACGTTGAACTAAAGTTGGCCGAACAGAAAATCAACTTAGAGCACCTGCGTCTCCGAGAAGAAAGAGAGGAGAAACAGAGACAAAGGGAGCTCGAGGAAAAGAAACTGGCATATGAACATGAGCGGAAATTAGCTGAAATCGACCTACGCAAACAGAATAAAGAAGCAGGGGTGCCCGAGCAACCCCACACTCCAGGGGCAACAGAGAAGAAGGTACACATCCCCAAGGATGTCGTTCGAGAATACTTCCGAGAGGACGACATCCAGCAATGGTTTAAGGCCTATGAAATCGCTATGACTGCACACCGGATCGATAAAAGCGATTGGGGGGCCGGTCTGTGGGGGAGATTCCTCAATGAGGGCCGCGACGCCCTGCTGCAACTCCCGGACCACCAGATGACCTCCTATGACCATATGAAAGCTGCACTCCTCACCCGCTATGGCCTCACACCCGAGATGTACCGTCAGAGGTTCCGAGACTGCACCCGCATCCCAGGTACAACTTGGGTGGACTATGTCAATTACTTTAGCCGAGCCTTCGAGGGCTGGATCAAAGGAAGCAGGGTCACAACCTACGAACAACTGTTCAATCTTATGGTATGGGAGCATCTGTCGAACAATTGCTTCATTGAACTTCGTCAGCACCTCCTCGACAGCAAGTTAACGGATCCCCGGCAGCTCGCAGCTGAAGCAGACCGGTGGGAGATCACCAGAGTGAGTCGAAATGGGTCCTCCGAACAGAACCGGAACAACAATGGTCAGCACCGTCCCCGAGGAGGTGGAGGCCAAGGACGCGGAAGAAGCAACGCTCCGGTCACCCTCACTACCAGCCCCACCCCCCCGGCCAACCGGGGCAGCACCCCAGCGCGACCGGGACATCGAGCCAATGTTACCTGCCATCGATGCCAACGAGTCGGACACTATGCAAACGACCCAAACTGCCCCCAGTACCAGAGCCCAAGACCCCGCCAAGTAGCCGCTGCTGCTCTGGGGGAGGAACAGATCTCAGAGGAACAAGAAGAATATGAACAGGACCACCAAGAATGGGAGCCAGCCGCCATGGCTCTCGCCTGCCTAGGGGGGAGAGACATGGTCCCGCGGGTCCCCCTACCCGCTAATACCCAGAAGTACAGCCAATGGGTGGGCATCAATGAACGCCGGGCTGAAGCCCTTCGTGACACTGGGGCCAGTGTAACAGCCGTCCGCTGTCACCTGGTGACCCCCGAACAATACTTACCAAACATTCTCTGCCCTGTACGTTCAGCCGATAACTCAGAAAGCCTGTGTCGGATGGCCTGCGTCCCCTTCGAATGGGGAGGGGTCTCCGGCATGTTGAAGGTGACGGTCCGAGATGATGCCCCCGTAGACTGCCTCCTGGGTAATGACCTGGAAAGCTCTCCATGGGCAGCAGTCGAACGAAAAGAGCACCTGGGGATGCTGGGCGTCCCGGACTGGGCGTGCGTCACCACCCGGTCCATGACCGCCCGTGCCAACACCCGCCCAGAGGAACTCGAATGGCCGGCGCCACCGCCTCCGGTCGCCCCCGCCGAAACCACCGACCGTGACGTCCCCCCCGAACCAGCTCAACCTCCAGACCTCGCTAACCTCGACCAGTGGCCTCAAGAGGGGGGGCCCACGCAAGAACAATTTCGCCAAGAACAAAAGACCTGTCCCTCCCTCGAGGGACTCCGCCAGCAAGCGCTAGCCCAAAGCGCAGGGGATACCTCCGGAACTCACTGGGTCTACTGGGACAATGATCTGCTGTACAGTGAGCAAAGAATCGCGGAGCTGGGGGCCAGCCGAGTCCTAGTGGTACCCCTCCGTTTTAGAGACTTTCTGCTAAACCTGGCCCACGATGTCCCCCTGGCAGGACACTTGGGTCAAGACAAAACCTATAGCCGCCTGGTGACCCACTTCTTCTGGCCCAAAATGAGGGACAATGTACACCAGCATTGCCGATCTTGCCCCACGTGCCAAGCCAGTGGGAAGAGCGGCCGCAAACTGAAAGCCCCCCTGCAACCGTTTCCCGTGGTCACCACCCCGTTCGAGAGGGTCGGAATCGATATCGTAGGGCCCCTGGACCCGCGCACAAAACAAGGCCATCGATTCATCCTGGTGCTAGTGGACCACGCCACCCGCTACCCGGAGGCTGTTCCCCTGCGGACTGTGACAGCCCCGGTAGTCGGCCGGGCTCTGATGGGGATCTTCTCCCGGGTGGGCTTCCCCCGGGAGGTCGTCAGTGACAGGGGCACGAACTTTATGTCGAAATATATGAAATCTCTCTGGCAACAGTGCGGGGTTACCTACCGGTTCACGACCCCCTATCACCCTCAAGGAAACGGCCTCGTTGAGCGGTTTAACCGCACGCTCAAAGGGATGATCGGGGGGTTGGAAGAGCCCCTCCGTCGCCAGTGGGATGTGCTGCTGCCGTGCCTCCTCTTCGCATATCGAGAGGTTCCCCAGAAGTCCCTGGGCTTCAGCCCATTTGAACTGCTATATGGACACCCCGTGCGCGGGCCGCTCAGCCTAGTTAAGGAAGGCTGGGAGATGCCCCCTCTAAAGAACCCACCAGATGTTTTCCGCTACCTCCTAACACTCCGCAACCAGACCCGACGATTCCGAGAACTAGCAAAAGCCAACCTAGAGGCCAGTCAAGAGGACATGAAAAGGTGGTATGACCGGAATGCCTCCTCCATCGAATTTGAACCTGGGCAACAGGTATGGGTGATGTCCCCCACCGAACCCTGCGCCCTACAAGACAAGTGGACCGGGCCCTTCAAAGTGGTCGAGCGCAAGGGTCCGGCTACCTATCTCATCGACTTGGAATCTTCCCGGAACCCCCTCCGGGTCCTCCACGCTAACAGACTGAAACCGCACTTTGTACGGACAGAACTCAGCCTCCTGATGGCCACAGACAATGGGGCTGAAGAGGACTCCGAGCCCCTCCCGGACCTCCTACGAACGCGGGAGAAAGATGGTTCCGTAGAGGGGGTCCGACTCTCAGAGGCCCTCACCCGAGAGCAACGCCAGGAGTGCCAAGTTCTCCTGTCACAATTCGCCAGCCTGTTCTCCCTCACCCCAGGTGTCACTTCCTGGTGTACGCACGATGTGGACACGGGGGACAGCCCCCCTATCCGCCACCGGGCCTACCGCGTGCCAGATCGGGTACGGGCCTGCATCCAGGAGGAAGTAGCCAAAATGCTCACGCTCGGGGTCATCGAGCCCTCAGACAGCCCCTGGGCCAGCCCTGTAGTACTGGTCCCCAAAGCAGCTGCCCCCGGCACCACACCAGAACTCCGGTTCTGCGTCGACTACCGGGGCTTGAATGCGGTTACCAGGACAGACGCACATCCCATCCCCCGGGCAGATGAACTAATCGACCGCATGGGAGCTGCCCGCTACCTCAGTATCTTCGACCTAACGGCGGGCTACTGGCAAATCGGCCTCACACCCCGGGCACAAGAACGTTCTGCCTTCTCCACTCCCGATGGCCATTTCCATTTCACAGTCATGCCCTTCGGCATGAAGAATGCCCCAGCAACATTCCAACGACTCGTCAATCAGGTCCTGGCGGGGCTCGAAGGATTCAGCGCCGCCTACCTAGACGACATCGCTGTATACAGCAACCAGTGGTCCGAGCACCTCCGCCACCTCCGAGCAGTGCTGCACGCCCTTCAGCAAGCTGGCCTCACGATCAAGGCCAGCAAATGTCAAATTGGGCAAGGGTCTGTAACCTACCTCGGGCACCAGGTGGGAAGCGGCCTGGTGGCCCCTCTGCAGCTAAAAATTGCCGCCATCCAGTCCTGGCAGCCCCCCATTACCCAGACCGAGGTACGGGCCTTCCTGGGCCTCACGGGCTATTACCGAAGGTTCGTGAAAGACTATGGTACTATCGTGAGGCCCCTCACAGAGCTCACGTCAAAAAATCAGCCCCAGAAAGTCAACTGGACCCCAGAGTGTCAAGCTGCATTTGAACAATTGAAAGCCGCCATGTGCTCCGCCCCTGTGCTCCAGGCCCCCGACTACAGCCGGGAGTTCATCGTCCAGACGGATGCCTCCGACCATGGCATTGGGGCAGTCCTGTCTCAAGTGAACACCGAAGGCCGTGATCAGCCGGTGGCCTTCATCAGCCGGCGACTCCTACCACGGGAACAACGCTGGAGCACCATAGAGAGGGAGGCCTTTGCAGTGGTATGGGCCCTCAAGAAGCTCCGGCCCTACCTTTTTGGCACACCCTTTCGGGTACAGACCGACCACCGACCCCTGCAGTGGCTGATGCAGATGCGGGGGGAAAACCCGAAGTTACTACGCTGGTCCATCTCCCTACAAGGGATGGACTTCACAGTTGAACATCGGCCTGGGCCAGATCACGCCAACGCAGATGGCCTGTCCCGGTTCTTCCGCCTCGACGAAAAGAGTCCCCAAGAGAATGGGTAACTCTCCCCGCCTTCAGCTGGGGGGGACGCATGTTGGACAGGCCACATGAAGGGCCGCTCTCCCCCGGCCCAACCAGGCCCGAACCAGCCACGCAAGTACCACACACCACCATTACACGTCCACCGTCCCCCGCAGGGACCCCTACACTCGAACCTGTTGACCGCGTAGGCCGACCCACTACCGGCCTGCGCGCCCATCCTGGGCGCCATCTTGGACACTCCACCACGAGGCCGCCTGGCCCCCGATCGACCTCCACCCGGGGCCCGGCCAGGCCTCAGACATTCCGGCACCAACATCCACCCAGGAGGTGAGCGGGCTACTTGGTCAGTCAATGGGAGCAAGAGGTGTCGATGGCTCCCCCCCGCCAAGTACCGCTCGCCCATCGCCTCCCCGGGCGCTGGCTCCACCCCCCTGCTGGGTGTCTGAACCCCCTCATCCCGGACCTCCCGACCTCCAAGTGCGAGGGTCCGGACATCAAAGCACACCAGCCCTATAACTGGGGCAGCTCCAGAGCCGGACGGGAGTTGTATCTTGGAGTCGAGAGACGCAAAGAAGAACTCATCCTTGACGGACTACTGGCGCTGCCGTAGCTCTGTCTTGTGCACCTTCGTCTTGCCTGCTGGCGCTGCCGCGGCTTTGGGAACCACCCTATCCTTCATCGTCGTCGGGACCTGCTGGCGTGGCCGCGGACCGTTTGTAACCACCACCTTCATCGGGACCTGCTGGCTCTGCCGCGGACCGTCGTCTTCCTTCATCCATCTCGGGCCCTGCTGGCTCCGCCGCGGCCCGTTCATCTACACCACCGAGCTCGAGGATTGAGAGCTATTTCCATCTCTTTGGTAACAAGACTGTCCCGCTACCCTTTTCCCAAACAGAGACCAGAATAGAGGGGACCCCTGAGTCCAGACCTCCTTGTACCATTCTACCGTACTTGAAGAATTACCTATAAAGTATCGTTGAACTTTATCATTGTGTGGTGTCCGTCTGTGGGGGGGGAGTTACTTGTCTGTACGATTCACTGGAGACGGCTCTCCCCGGAGACCTCTCCCCTTATCCTCGGCCGACCCTCCCGGTCCGTCTAACACAGGCCTATTGTCTTTATCGCTGGCTTGTTACTACCGTCAACCTAAGCCTATTGAACGATGCAAAATAAAAGTTTGCAAAACAATATACAACCCCTCCTTAGAGGTCCTAAAAAGGATTATCAGAGTATAAACCTTCTACAAGGGTTCTTTGGATGCTGGAGCCAGCACAGACACCTGTGCCTCCTATGGCATCCTGTGAGAAGCCCTGGAGCAAAACACCTCTTTACAGGTCTTAACACAGTGTAATAACAATCCACCCTTAAAGGCCTTTGGTCTTTCACAATAAATAAGCCAGACCTACTGCCTTTGTTGTAAATCTTTTTTTTCTGTGGATCACGTATGGTATAATGGCCTCGGGGCTGGCTAACCTTGGACAGGCAAGATTAGAACTAGCCCCCAAGGCCCAGTCAGCTCCTTTGCAGCCCCCAGGGCCTTGAACTGAATTCCATGCTCCCCTGGGTCGAATGTGGCAGGAGCAGAGAGCAGGGGCGCCCCAGCCACACACAGAAGGAGTAAAGGTCTCTGCATACTCCAGGGGGGTGGCAGGAGCAGAGAGCAGGGGCGCCCCAACCATACACAGAAGGAGTAAAGGTCTCTGCATACTCCAGGAGGGGTGGCAGGAGCAGAGAGCAGGGGCGCCCCAACCATACACAGAAGGAGTAAAGGTCTCTGCATACTCCAGGGGGGTGGCAGGAGCAGAGAGCAGGGGCGCCCCAGCCACACACAGAAGGAGTAAAGGTCTTGGCATACTCCAGGAGGGGTGGCAGGAGCAGAGAGCAGGGCGCCCCAGCCACACACAGAAGGAGTAAAGGTCTTGGCATACTCCAGGAGGGGTGGCAGGAGCCGAGAGCGGGGGCGCCCCAGCCATACACAGAAGGAGTAAAGATCTCTGCATACTCCAGGAGGGGTGGCAGGAGCAGAGAGCAGGGGCGCCCCAGCCATACACAGAAGGAGTAAAGATCTCTGCATACTCCAGGAGGGGCGGCAGGAGCAGAGAGCAGGGGCGCCCCAGCCATACACAGAAGGAGTAAAGGTCTTGGCATACTCCAGGAGGGGTGGCAGGAGCAGAGAGCAGGGGCGCCCCAGCCACACACAGAAGGAGTAAAGGTCTCGGCATACTCCAGGGGGGTGGCAGGAGCAGAGAGCAGGGGCGCCCCAGCCATACACAGAAGGAGTAAAGGTCTCGGCATACTCCAGGGGGGTGGCAGGAGCAGAGAGCAGGGGCGCCCCAGCCATACACAGAAGGAGTAAAGATCTCTGCATACTCCAGGGGGGTGGCAGGAGCAGAGAGCAGGGGCGCCCCAACCATACACAGAAGGAGTAAAGGTCTCGGCATACTCCAGGAAGGGTGGCAGGAGCAGAGAGCAGGGGCGCCCCAGCCACACACAGAAGGAGTAAAGATCTCTGCATACTCCAGGGGGGGCGGCAGGAGCAGAGAGCAGGGGCGCCCCAGCCATACACAGAAGGAGTAAAGATCTCTGCATACTCGAGGAGGGGTGGCAGGAGCAGAGAGCAGGGGCGCCCCAGCCATACACAGAAGGAGTAAAGGTCTCGGCATACTCCAGGAGGGGTGGCAGGAGCAGAGAGCAGGGGCGCCCCAGCCATACACAGAAGGAGTAGAGGTCTCTGCATACTCCAGGAGGGGTGGCAGGAGCAGAGAGCAGGGGCGCCCCAGCCACACACAGAAGGAGTAAAGGTCTCGGCATACTCCAGGGGGGGTGGCAGGAGCAGAGAGCAGGGGCGCCCCAGCCATACACAGAAGGAGTAAAGATCTCTGCATACTCCAGGAGGGGTGGCAGGAGCAGAGAGCAGGGGCGCCCCAGCCATACAGAGAAGGAGTAAAGATCTCGGCATACTCCAGGAGGGGTGGCAGGAGCAGAGAGCAGGGGCGCCCCCAGCCATACACAGAAGGAGTAAAGGTCTCTGCAGACTCCAGGAGGGGTGGCAGGAGCAGAGAGCAGGGGCGCCCCAGCCACACACAGAAGGAGTAAAGATCCCTGCATACTCCAGGAGGGGTGGCAGGAGCAGAGAGCAGGGGCGCCCCAGCCATACACATAAGGAGTAAAGGTCTTGGCATACTCCAGGGGGGTGGCAGGAGCAGAGAGCAGGGGCGCCCCAGCCATACACAGAAGGAGTAAAGATCTCTGCATACTCCAGGGGGGTGGCAGGAGCAGAGAGCAGGGGCGCCCCAGCCACACACAGAAGGAGTAAAGATCTCTGCATACTCCAGGGGGGTGGCAGGAGCAGAGAGCAGGGGCGCCCCAGCCATACACAGAAGGAGTAAAGGTCTCGGCATACTCCAGGGGGGTGGCAGGAGCAGAGAGCAGGGGCGCCCCAGCCATACACAGAAGGAGTAAAGGTCTCTGCATACTCCAGGGGGGTGGCAGGAGCAGAGAGCAGGGGCGCCCCAGCCATACACAGAAGGAGTAAAGATCTCTGCATACTCCAGGAGGGGTGGCAGGAGCAGAGAGCAGGGGCGCCCCAGCCACACACAGAAGGAGTAAAGGTCTCGGCATACTCCAGGAGGGGCGGCAGGAGCAGGGGCGCCCCAGCCATACACAGAAGGAGTAAAGGTCTCTGCATACTCCAGGGGGGTGGCAGGAGCAGAGAGCAGGGGCGCCCCAGCCATACACAGAAGGAGTAAAGGTCTCTGCATACTCCAGGAGGGGTGGCAGGAGCAGAGAGCAGGGGCGCCCCAGCCACACACAGAAGGAGTAAAGGTCTCTGCATACTCCAGGGGGGTGGCAGGAGCAGAGAGCAGGGGCGCCCCAGCCACACACAGAAGGAGTAAAGGTCTCGGCATACTCCAGGGGGGTGGCAGGAGCAGAGAGCAGGGGCGCCCCAGCCACACACAGAAGGAGTAAAGATCTCTGCATACTCCAGGGGGGTGGCAGGAGCAGAGAGCAGGGGCGCCCCAGCCATACACAGAAGGAGTAAAGGTCTCTGCATACTCCAGGAGGGGTGGCAGGAGCAGAGAGCAGGGGCGCCCCAACCATACACAGAAGGAGTAAAGGTCTCTGCATACTCCAGGGGGGTGGCAGGAGCAGAGAGCAGGGGCGCCCCAGCCACACACAGAAGGAGTAAAGATCTCTGCATACTCCAGGGGGGTGGCAGGAGCAGAGAGCAGGGGCGCCCCAGCCATACACAGAAGGAGTAAAGGTCTCTGCATACTCCAGGAGGGGTGGCAGGAGCAGAGAGCAGGGGCGCCCCAACCATACACAGAAGGAGTAACGGTCTCTGCATACTCCAGGGGGGTGGCAGGAGCAGAGAGCAGGGGCGCCCCCAGCCATACACAGAAGGAGTAACGGTCTCTGCATACTCCAGGAGGGGTGGCAGGAGCAGAGAGCAGGGGCGCCCCAGCCATACACAGAAGGAGTAAAGATCTCTGCATACTCCAGGGGGGTGGCAGGAGCAGAGAGCAGGGGCGCCCCAGCCACACACAGAAGGAGTAAAGGTCTCTGCATACTCCAGGAGGGGTGGCAGGAGCCGAGAGCAGGGGCGCCCCAGCCATACACAGAAGGAGTAAAGGTCTCTGCATACTCCAGGAGGGGTGGCAGGAGCAGAGAGCAGGGGCGCCCCAGCCACACACAGAAGGAGTAACGGTCTCTGCATACTCCAGGGGGGTGGCAGGAGCAGAGAGCAGGGGCGCCCCAGCCACACACAGAAGGAGTAAAGGTCTCTGCATACTCCAGGAGGGGCGGCAGGAGCAGAGAGCAGGGGCGCCCCAGCCATACACAGAAGGAGTAAAGGTCTCGGCATACTCCAGGAGGGGTGGCAGGAGCAGAGAGCAGGGGCGCCCCAGCCATACACAGAAGGAGTAAAGATCTCTGCAGACTCCAGGAGGGGTGGCAGGAGCAGAGAGCAGGGGCGCCCCAGCCACACACAGAAGGAGTAAAGGTCTTGGCATACTCCAGGGGGGTGGCAGGAGCAGAGAGCAGGGGCGCCCCTGTCATACACAGAAGGAGTAAAGGTCTCGGCATACTCCAGGGGGGTGGCAGGAGCAGAGAGCAGGGGCGCCCCAGCCATACACAGAAGGAGTAAAGGTCTCGGCATACTCCAGGAGGAGCGGCAGGAGCAGAGAGCAGGGGCGCCCCAGCCATACACAGAAGGAGTAAAGATCTCTGCATACTCCAGGGGGGTGGCAGGAGCAGAGAGCAGGGGCGCCCCAGCCATACACAGAAGGAGTAAAGGTCTCTGCATACTCCAGGGGGGTGGCAGGAGCAGAGAGCAGGGGCGCCCCAGCCATACACAGAAGGAGTAAAGGTCTCGGCATACTCCAGGGGGGTGGCAGGAGCAGAGAGCAGGGGCGCCCCTGTCATACACAGAAGGAGTAAAGGTCTCTGCATACTCCAGGGGGGTGGCAGGAGCAGAGAGCAGGGGCGCCCCCAGCCATACACAGAAGGAGTAAAGGTCTCTGCATACTCCAGGGGGGTGGCAGGAGCAGAGAGCAGGGGCGCCCCTGTCATACACAGAAGGAGTAACGGTCTCTGCATACTCCAGG
Source organism: Lissotriton helveticus (assembly GCF_964261635.1). Classification (NCBI taxonomy): domain Eukaryota; kingdom Metazoa; phylum Chordata; class Amphibia; order Caudata; family Salamandridae; genus Lissotriton; species Lissotriton helveticus. The sequence goes on along the minus strand of NC_136067.1, from coordinate 31,243,491 downwards.
AGGGGTGGCAGGAGCAGAGAGCAGGGGCGCCCCAGTCATACACAGAAGGAGTAAAGGTCTCTGCATACTCCAGGGGGGTGGCAGGAGCAGAGAGCAGGGGCGCCCCAGCCATACACAGAAGGAGTAACGGTCTCTGCATACTCCAGGGGGGTGGCAGGAGCAGAGAGCAGGGGCGCCCCAGCCATACACAGAAGGAGTAAAGGTCTCTGCATACTCCAGGGGGGTGGCAGGAGCAGAGAGCAGGGGCGCCCCTGTCATACACAGAAGGAGTAACGGTCTCTGCATACTCCAGGAGGGGTGGCAGGAGCAGAGAGCAGGGGCGCCCCAGCCATACACAGAAGGAGTAAAGGTCTCGGCATACTCCAGGAGGGGTGGCAGGAGCAGAGAGCAGGGGCGCCCCAGCCATACACAGAAGGAGTAACGGTCTCTGCATACTCCAGGAGGGTGGCAGGAGCAGAGAGCAGGGGCGCCCCAGCCATACACAGAAGGAGTAAAGATCTCTGCATACTCCAGGGGGGTGGCAGGAGCAGAGAGCAGGGGCGCCCCAGCCATACACAGAAGGAGTAAAGGTCTCGGCATACTCCAGGGGGGTAGCAGGAGCAGAGAGCAGGGGCGCCCCAGCCATACACAGAAGGAGTAAAGGTCTCGGCATACTCCAGGAGGGGTGGCAGGAGCAGAGAGCAGGGGCGCCCCAGCCACACACAGAAGGAGTAAAGGTCTCGGCATACTCCAGGGGGGTGGCAGGAGCAGAGAGCAGGGGCGCCCCAGCCATACACAGAAGGAGTAAAGGTCTCTGCATACTCCAGGAGGGGTGGCAGGAGCAGAGAGCAGGGGCGCCCCAGCCACACACAGAAGGAGTAAAGGTCTCTGCATACTCCAGGGGGGTGGCAGGAGCAGAGAGCAGGGGCGCCCCAGCCACACACAGAAGGAGTAAAGATCTCTGCATACTCCAGGGGGGTGGCAGGAGCAGAGAGCAGGGGCGCCCCAGCCATACACAGAAGGAGTAAAGGTCTCGGCATACTCCAGGAGGGTGGCAGGAGCAGAGAGCAGGGGCGCCCCAGCCATACACAGAAGGAGTAACGGTCTCTGCATACTCCAGGAGGGGTGGCAGGAGCAGAGAGCAGGGGCGCCCCAGCCACACACAGAAGGAGTAAAGATCTCTGCATACTCCAGGGGGGTGGCAGGAGCAGAGAGCAGGGGCGCCCCAGCCATACACAGAAGGAGTAAAGGTCTCGGCATACTCCAGGGGGGTGGCAGGAGCAGAGAGCAGGGGCGCCCCAGCCATACACAGAAGGAGTAACGGTCTCTGCATACTCCAGGGGGGGTGGCAGGAGCAGAGAGCAGGGGCGCCCCAGCCACACACAGAAGGAGTAAAGATCTCTGCATACTCCAGGAGGGGTGGCAGGAGCAGAGAGCAGGGGCGCCCCAGCCACACACAGAAGGAGTAAAGGTCTCTGCATACTCCAGAGGGGTGGCAGGAGCAGAGAGCAGGGGCGCCCCAGCCACACACAGAAGGAGTAAAGATCTCTGCATACTCCAGGGGGGTGGCAGGAGCAGAGAGCAGGGGCGCCCCAGCCATACACAGAAGGAGTAAAGATCTCTGCATACTCCAGGGGGGTGGCAGGAGCAGAGAGCAGGGGCGCCCCAGCCACACACAGAAGGAGTAAAGGTCTTGGCATACTCCAGGAGGGGTGGCAGGAGCAGAGAGCAGGGCGCCCCAGCCACACACAGAAGGAGTAAAGGTCTTGGCATACTCCAGGAGGGGTGGCAGGAGCCGAGAGCGGGGGCGCCCCAGCCATACACAGAAGGAGTAAAGATCTCTGCATACTCCAGGAGGGTGGCAGGAGCAGAGAGCAGGGGCGCCCCAGCCATACACAGAAGGAGTAAAGGTCTCGGCATACTCCAGGAGGGGTGGCAGGAGCAGAGAGCAGGGGCGCCCCAGCCACACACAGAAGGAGTAAAGATCTCTGCATACTCCAGGGGGGTGGCAGGAGCAGAGAGCAGGGGCGCCCCAGCCATACACAGAAGGAGTAAAGGTCTCGGCATACTCCAGGGGGGTGGCAGGAGCAGAGAGCAGGGGCGCCCCAGCCACACACAGAAGGAGTAAAGATCTCTGCATACTCCAGGGGGGTGGCAGGAGCAGAGAGCAGGGGCGCCCCAGCCATACACAGAAGGAGTAAAGATCTCTGCATACTCCAGGGGGGGTGGCAGGAGCAGAGAGCAGGGGCGCCCCAGCCATACACAGAAGGAGTAACGGTCTCTGCATACTCCAGGGGGGTGGCAGGAGCAGAGAGCAGGGGCGCCCCAGCCATACACAGAAGGAGTAAAGGTCTCTGCATACTCCAGGGGGGTGGCAGGAGCAGAGAGCAGGGGCGCCCCTGTCATACACAGAAGGAGTAACGGTCTCTGCATACTCCAGGAGGGGTGGCAGGAGCAGAGAGCAGGGGCGCCCCAGCCATACACAGAAGGAGTAAAGGTCTCGGCATACTCCAGGAGGGGTGGCAGGAGCAGAGAGCAGGGGCGCCCCAGCCATACACAGAAGGAGTAACGGTCTCTGCATACTCCAGGAGGGTGGCAGGAGCAGAGAGCAGGGGCGCCCCAGCCATACACAGAAGGAGTAAAGATCTCTGCATACTCCAGGGGGGTGGCAGGAGCAGAGAGCAGGGGCGCCCCAGCCATACACAGAAGGAGTAAAGGTCTCGGCATACTCCAGGGGGGTGGCAGGAGCAGAGAGCAGGGGCGCCCCAGCCATACACAGAAGGAGTAAAGGTCTCGGCATACTCCAGGAGGGGTGGCAGGAGCAGAGAGCAGGGGCGCCCCAGCCACACACAGAAGGAGTAAAGGTCTCGGCATACTCCAGGGGGGTGGCAGGAGCAGAGAGCAGGGGCGCCCCAGCCATACACAGAAGGAGTAAAGGTCTCTGCATACTCCAGGAGGGGTGGCAGGAGCAGAGAGCAGGGGCGCCCCAGCCACACACAGAAGGAGTAAAGGTCTCTGCATACTCCAGGGGGGTGGCAGGAGCAGAGAGCAGGGGCGCCCCAGCCACACACAGAAGGAGTAAAGATCTCTGCATACTCCAGGGGGGTGGCAGGAGCAGAGAGCAGGGGCGCCCCAGCCATACACAGAAGGAGTAAAGGTCTCGGCATACTCCAGGAGGGTGGCAGGAGCAGAGAGCAGGGGCGCCCCAGCCATACACAGAAGGAGTAACGGTCTCTGCATACTCCAGGAGGGGTGGCAGGAGCAGAGAGCAGGGGCGCCCCAGCCACACACAGAAGGAGTAAAGATCTCTGCATACTCCAGGGGGGTGGCAGGAGCAGAGAGCAGGGGCGCCCCAGCCATACACAGAAGGAGTAAAGGTCTCGGCATACTCCAGGGGGGTGGCAGGAGCAGAGAGCAGGGGCGCCCCAGCCATACACAGAAGGAGTAACGGTCTCTGCATACTCCAGGGGGGGTGGCAGGAGCAGAGAGCAGGGGCGCCCCAGCCACACACAGAAGGAGTAAAGATCTCTGCATACTCCAGGAGGGGTGGCAGGAGCAGAGAGCAGGGGCGCCCCAGCCACACACAGAAGGAGTAAAGGTCTCTGCATACTCCAGAGGGGTGGCAGGAGCAGAGAGCAGGGGCGCCCCAGCCACACACAGAAGGAGTAAAGATCTCTGCATACTCCAGGGGGGTGGCAGGAGCAGAGAGCAGGGGCGCCCCAGCCATACACAGAAGGAGTAAAGATCTCTGCATACTCCAGGGGGGTGGCAGGAGCAGAGAGCAGGGGCGCCCCAGCCACACACAGAAGGAGTAAAGGTCTTGGCATACTCCAGGAGGGGTGGCAGGAGCAGAGAGCAGGGCGCCCCAGCCACACACAGAAGGAGTAAAGGTCTTGGCATACTCCAGGAGGGGTGGCAGGAGCCGAGAGCGGGGGCGCCCCAGCCATACACAGAAGGAGTAAAGATCTCTGCATACTCCAGGAGGGTGGCAGGAGCAGAGAGCAGGGGCGCCCCAGCCATACACAGAAGGAGTAAAGGTCTCGGCATACTCCAGGAGGGGTGGCAGGAGCAGAGAGCAGGGGCGCCCCAGCCACACACAGAAGGAGTAAAGATCTCTGCATACTCCAGGGGGGTGGCAGGAGCAGAGAGCAGGGGCGCCCCAGCCATACACAGAAGGAGTAAAGGTCTCGGCATACTCCAGGGGGGTGGCAGGAGCAGAGAGCAGGGGCGCCCCAGCAACACACAGAAGGAGTAAAGATCTCTGCATACTCCAGGGGGGTGGCAGGAGCAGAGAGCAGGGGCGCCCCAGCCATACACAGAAGGAGTAAAGATCTCTGCATACTCCAGGGGGGGTGGCAGGAGCAGAGAGCAGGGGCGCCCCAGCCATACACAGAAGGAGTAAAGGTCTCTGCATACTCCAGGAGGGGTGGCAGGAGCAGAGAGCAGGGGCGCCCCAGCCATACACAGAAGGAGTAAAGGTCTCGGCATACTCCAGGGGGGGTGGCAGGAGCAGAGAGCAGGGGCGCCCCAGCCACACACAGAAGGAGTAAAGGTCTCGGCATACTCCAGGGGGGTGGCAGGAGCAGAGAGCAGGGGCGCCCCAGCCACACACAGAAGGAGTAAAGGTCTCGGCATACTCCAGGGGGGTGGCAGGAGCAGAGAGCAGGGGCGCCCCAGCCATACACAGAAGGAGTAAAGATCTCTGCATACTCCAGGAGGGGTGGCAGGAGCAGAGAGCAGGGGCGCCCCAGCCATACACAGAAGGAGTAAAGGTCTTGGCATACTCCAGGAGGGGTGGCAGGAGCAGAGAGCAGGGGCGCCCCAGCCATACACAGAAGGAGTAAAGATCTCTGCATACTCCAGGAGGGGTGGCAGGAGCAGAGAGCAGGGGCGCCCCAACCATACACAGAAGGAGTAAAGGTCTTGGCATACTCCAGGAGGGGTGGCAGGAGCAGAGAGCAGGGGCGCCCCAGCCATACACAGAAGGAGTAAAGGTCTCTGCATACTCCAGGGGGGTGGCAGGAGCAGAGAGCAGGGGCGCCCCAGCCACACACAGAAGGAGTAAAGATCTCTGCATACTCCAGGGGGGTGGCAGGAGCAGAGAGCAGGGGCGCCCCAGCCATACACAGAAGGAGTAAAGGTCTCGGCATACTCCAGGAGGGGCGGCAGGAGCAGAGAGCAGGGGCGCCCCAGCCACACACAGAAGGAGTAAAGATCTCTGCATACTCCAGGGGGGTGGCAGGAGCAGAGAGCAGGGGCGCCCCAGCCACACACAGAAGGAGTAAAGGTCTTGGCATACTCCAGGAGGGGTGGCAGGAGCAGAGAGCAGGGCGCCCCAGCCACACACAGAAGGAGTAAAGGTCTTGGCATACTCCAGGAGGGGTGGCAGGAGCCGAGAGCGGGGGCGCCCCAGCCATACACAGAAGGAGTAAAGATCTCTGCATACTCCAGGGGGGTGGCAGGAGCAGAGAGCAGGGGCGCCCCAGCCATACACAGAAGGAGTAAAGATCTCTGCATACTCCAGGAGGGGTGGCAGGAGCAGAGAGCAGGGGCGCCCCAACCATACACAGAAGGAGTAAAGGTCTTGGCATACTCCAGGAGGGGTGGCAGGAGCAGAGAGCAGGGGCGCCCCAGCCATACACAGAAGGAGTAAAGGTCTCTGCATACTCCAGGAGGGGTGGCAGGAGCAGAGAGCAGGGGCGCCCCAACCACACACAGAAGGAGTAAAGGTCTCTGCATACTCCAGGGGGGTGGCAGGAGCAGAGAGCAGGGGCGCCCCAGCCATACACAGAAGGAGTAAAGGTCTCTGCATACTCCAGGAGGGGTGGCAGGAGCAGAGAGCAGGGGCGCCCCAGCCACACACAGAAGGAGTAAAGATCTCTGCATACTCCAGGGGGGTGGCAGGAGCAGAGAGCAGGGGCGCCCCAGCCACACACAGAAGGAGTAAAGATCTCTGCATACTCCAGGGGGGTGGCAGGAGCAGAGAGCAGGGGCGCCCCAGCCATACACAGAAGGAGTAAAGGTCTCTGCATACTCCAGGAGGGGTGGCAGGAGCAGAGAGCAGGGGCGCCCCAGCCACACACAGAAGGAGTAAAGATCTCTGCATACTCCAGGGGGGTGGCAGGAGCAGAGAGCAGGGGCGCCCCAGCCATACACAGAAGGAGTAAAGGTCTCTGCATACTCCAGGAGGGGTGGCAGGAGCAGAGAGCAGGGGCGCCCCAACCATACACAGAAGGAGTAAAGGTCTCTGCATACTCCAGGGGGGTGGCAGGAGCAGAGAGCAGGGGCGCCCCAGCCACACACAGAAGGAGTAAAGGTCTTGGCATACTCCAGGAGGGGTGGCAGGAGCAGAGAGCAGGGCGCCCCAGCCACACACAGAAGGAGTAAAGGTCTTGGCATACTCCAGGAGGGGTGGCAGGAGCAGAGAGCAGGGGCGCCCCAGCCATACACAGAAGGAGTAAAGGTCTCGGCATACTCCAGGGGGGTGGCAGGAGCAGAGAGCAGGGGCGCCCCAACCATACACAGAAGGAGTAAAGGTCTCGGCATACTCCAGGGGGGTGGCAGGAGCAGAGAGCAGGGGCGCCCCAGCCACACACAGAAGGAGTAAAGGTCTCGGCATACTCCAGGAGGGGTGGTAGGAGCAGAGAGCAGGGGCGCCCCAGCCATACACAGAAGGAGTAAAGGTCTCTGCATACTCCAGGAGGGGCGGCAGGAGCAGAGAGCAGGGGCGCCCCAGCCATACACAGAAGGAGTAACGGTCTCTGCATACTCCAGGAGGGGTGGCAGGAGCAGAGAGCAGGGGCGCCCCAGCCATACACAGAAGGAGTAACGGTCTCTGCATACTCCAGGGGGGTGGCAGGAGCAGAGAGCAGGGGCGCCCCCAGCCATACACAGAAGGAGTAAAGGTCTCGGCATACTCCAGGAGGGGTGGCAGGAGCAGAGAGCAGGGGCGCCCCAGCCATACACAGAAGGAGTAACGGTCTCTGCATACTCCAGGGGGGTGGCAGGAGCAGAGAGCAGGGGCGCCCCAGCCATACACAGAAGGAGTAAAGGTCTCTGCATACTCCAGGGGGGTGGCAGGAGCAGAGAGCAGGGGCGCCCCAGCCACACACAGAAGGAGTAAAGGTCTCGGCATACTCCAGGAGGGGTGGCAGGAGCAGAGAGCAGGGGCGCCCCAGCCACACACAGAAGGAGTAAAGATCTCTGCATACTCCAGGGGGGTGGCAGGAGCAGAGAGCAGGGGCGCCCCAGCCACACACAGAAGGAGTAAAGGTCTCTGCATACTCCAGGGGGGTGGCAGGAGCAGAGAGCAGGGGCGCCCCAGCCACACACAGAAGGAGTAACGGTCTCTGCATACTCCAGGGGGGTGGCAGGAGCAGAGAGCAGGGGCGCCCCAGCCACACACAGAAGGAGTAAAGATCCCTGCATACTCCAGGAGGGGTGGCAGGAGCAGAGAGCAGGGCGCCCCAGCCACACACAGAAGGAGTAAAGGTCTTGGCATACTCCAGGAGGGGTGGCAGGAGCAGAGAGCAGGGGCGCCCCAGCCACACACAGAAGGAGTAAAGATCTCTGCATACTCCAGGAGGGGTGGCAGGAGCAGAGAGCAGGGGCGCCCCAGCCACACACAGAAGGAGTAAAGGTCTTGGCATACTCCAGGAGGGGTGGCAGGAGCAGAGAGCAGGGCGCCCCAGCCACACACAGAAGGAGTAAAGGTCTTGGCATACTCCAGGAGGGGTGGCAGGAGCCGAGAGCGGGGGCGCCCCAGCCATACACAGAAGGAGTAAAGATCTCTGCATACTCCAGGGGGGTGGCAGGAGCAGAGAGCAGGGGCGCCCCAGCCATACACAGAAGGAGTAAAGGTCTTGGCATACTCCAGGGGGGTGGCAGGAGCAGAGAGCAGGGGCGCCCCAGCCATACACAGAAGGAGTAAAGATCTCTGCATACTCCAGGGGGGTGGCAGGAGCAGAGAGCAGGGGCGCCCCCAGCCATACACAGAAGGAGTAAAGGTCTCTGCATACTCCAGGGGGGTGGCAGGAGCAGAGAGCAGGGGTGCCCCAGCCATGCTCCCCTGGGTCGAATGTGGCAGGAGCAGAGAGCAGGGGCGCCCCAGCCACACACAGAAGGAGTAACGGTCTCTGCATACTCCAGGAGGGGTGGCAGGAGCAGAGAGCAGGGGCGCCCCAGCCACACACAGAAGGAGTAAAGATCTCTGCATACTCCAGGAGGGGTGGCAGGAGCAGAGAGCAGGGGCGCCCCAGCCACACACAGAAGGAGTAAAGATCTCTGCATACTCCAGGGGGGTGGCAGGAGCAGAGAGCAGGGGCGCCCCAGCCATACACAGAAGGAGTAAAGATCTCTGCATACTCCAGGGGGGTGGCAGGAGCAGAGAGCAGGGGCGCCCCAGCCATACACAGAAGGAGTAAAGATCTCTGCATACTCCAGGGGGGGTGGCAGGAGCAGAGAGCAGGGGCGCCCCAGCCATACACAGAAGGAGTAAAGATCTCTGCATACTCCAGGAGGGGTGGCAGGAGCAGAGAGCAGGGGCGCCCCAGCCATACACAGAAGGAGTAAAGATCTCTGCATACTCCAGGGGGGTGGCAGGAGCAGAGAGCAGGGGCGCCCCAGCCATACACAGAAGGAGTAAAGGTCTCGGCATACTCCAGGGGGGTGGCAGGAGCAGAGAGCAGGGGCGCCCCAGCCATACACAGAAGGAGTAACGGTCTCTGCATACTCCAGGAGGGGTGGCAGGAGCAGAGAGCAGGGGCGCCCCTGTCATACACAGAAGGAGTAAAGGTCTCTGCATACTCCAGGGGGGTGGCAGGAGCAGAGAGCAGGGGCGCCCCAGCCACACACAGAAGGAGTAAAGATCTCTGCATACTCCAGGAGGGGTGGCAGGAGCAGAGAGCAGGGGCGCCCCAGCCACACACAGAAGGAGTAACGGTCTCTGCATACTCCAGGGGGGGCGGCAGGAGCAGAGAGCAGGGGCGCCCCAGCCATACACAGAAGGAGTAAAGATCTCTGCATACTCCAGGGGGGGCGGCAGGAGCAGAGAGCAGGGGCGCCCCTGTCATACACAGAAGGAGTAAAGGTCTCTGCATACTCCAGGAGGGGTGGCAGGAGCAGAGAGCAGGGGCGCCCCAGCCATACACATAAGGAGTAAAGGTCTTGGCATACTCCAGGAGGGGTGGCAGGAGCAGAGAGCAGGGGCGCCCCAGCCATACACAGAAGGAGTAAAGGTCTCGGCATACTCCAGGAGGGGCGGCAGGAGCAGAGAGCAGGGGCGCCCCAGCCATACACAGAAGGAGTAAAGGTCTCTGCATACTCCAGGAGGGGTGGCAGGAGCAGAGAGCAGGGGCGCCCCAGCCATACACATAAGGAGTAAAGATCTCTGCATACTCCAGGGGGGGTGGCAGGAGCAGAGAGCAGGGGCGCCCCAGCCATACACAGAAGGAGTAAAGGTCTCTGCATACTCCAGGAGGGGTGGCAGGAGCAGAGAGCAGGGGCGCCCCAGCCACACACAGAAGGAGTAAAGGTCTCGGAAAACTCCAGGGGGGTGGCAGGAGCAGAGAGCAGGGGCGCCCCAGCCATACACAGAAGGAGTAAAGGTCTCGGCATACTCCAGGGGGGTGGCAGGAGCAGAGAGCAGGGGCGCCCCAGCCATACACAGAAGGAGTAAAGGTCTCGGCATACTCCAGGAGGGGCGGCAGGAGCAGAGAGCAGGGGCGCCCCAGCCATACACAGAAGGAGTAAAGGTCTCGGCATACTCCAGGAGGGTGGCAGGAGCAGAGAGCAGGGGCGCCCCAGCCATACACAGAAGGAGTAAAGGTCTCTGCATACTCCAGGGGGGTGGCAGGAGCAGAGAGCAGGGGCGCCCCAGCCATACACAGAAGGAGTAAAGGTCTCGGCATACTCCAGGGGGGTGGCAGGAGCAGAGAGCAGGGGCGCCCCTGTCATACACAGAAGGAGTAAAGGTCTCTGCATACTCCAGGAGGGGTGGCAGGAGCAGAGAGCAGGGGCGCCCCAGCCATACACAGAAGGAGTAAAGGTCTCTGCATACTCCAGGGGGGTGGCAGGAGCAGAGAGCAGGGGCGCCCCAGCCATACACAGAAGGAGTAACGGTCTCTGCATACTCCAGGAGGGGTGGCAGGAGCAGAGAGCAGGGGCGCCCCAACCATACACAGAAGGAGTAAAGGTCTTGGCATACTCCAGGAGGGGTGGCAGGAGCAGAGAGCAGGGGCGCCCCAGCCATACACAGAAGGAGTAACGGTCTCTGCATACTCCAGGAGGGGTGGCAGGAGCAGAGAGCAGGGGCGCCCCAGCCACACACAGAAGGAGTAAAGATCTCTGCATACTCCAGGGGGGTGGCAGGAGCAGAGAGCAGGGGCGCCCCAGCCATACACAGAAGGAGTAAAGATCTCTGCATACTCCAGGAGGGGTGGCAGGAGCAGAGAGCAGGGGCGCCCCAACCATACACAGAAGGAGTAAAGGTCTCGGCATACTCCAGGGGGGTGGCAGGAGCAGAGAGCAGGGGCGCCCCAGCCACACACAGAAGGAGTAAAGGTCTCGGCATACTCCAGGGGGGTGGCAGGAGCAGAGAGCAGGGGCGCCCCAGCCATACACAGAAGGAGTAAAGGTCTCTGCATACTCCAGGAGGGGTGGCAGGAGCAGAGAGCAGGGGCGCCCCAGCCACACACAGAAGGAGTAAAGATCTCTGCATACTCCAGGGGGGTGGCAGGAGCAGAGAGCAGGGGCGCCCCAGCCATACACAGAAGGAGTAACGGTCTCTGCATACTCCAGGGGGGTGGCAGGAGCAGAGAGCAGGGGCGCCCCAGCCATACACAGAAGGAGTAAAGATCTCTGCATACTCCAGGGGGGTGGCAGGAGCAGAGAGCAGGGGCGCCCCAGCCATACACAGAAGGAGTAAAGGTCTTGGCATACTCCAGGAGGGGTGGCAGGAGCCGAGAGCGGGGGCGCCCCAGCCATACACAGAAGGAGTAAAGATCTCTGCATACTCCAGGGGGGGTGGCAGGAGCAGAGAGCAGGGGCGCCCCAGCCATACACAGAAGGAGTAAAGATCTCTGCATACTCCAGGGGGGGCGGCAGGAGCAGAGAGCAGGGGCGCCCCAGCCATACACAGAAGGAGTAAAGGTCTCGGCATACTCCAGGAGGGTGGCAGGAGCAGAGAGCAGGGGCGCCCCAGCCATACACAGAAGGAGTAAAGGTCTCTGCATACTCCAGGAGGGGTGGCAGGAGCAGAGAGCAGGGGCGCCCCAGCCATACACAGAAGGAGTAAAGATCTCTGCATACTCCAGGAGGGGTGGCAGGAGCAGAGAGCAGGGGCGCCCCAGCCATACACAGAAGGAGTAAAGGTCTCTGCATACTCCAGGAGGGGTGGCAGGAGCAGAGAGCAGGGGCGCCCCAGCCATACACAGAAGGAGTAAAGGTCTCTGCATACTCCAGGGGGGTGGCAGGAGCAGAGAGCAGGGGCGCCCCAGCCATACACAGAAGGAGTAAAGGTCTCGGCATACTCCAGGGGGGTGGCAGGAGCAGAGAGCAGGGGCGCCCCAGCCACACACAGAAGGAGTAAAGATCTCGGCATACTCCAGGAGGGTGGCAGGAGCAGAGAGCAGGGGCGCCCCAGCCATACACAGAAGGAGTAACGGTCTCTGCATACTCCAGGGGGGTGGCAGGAGCAGAGAGCAGGGGCGCCCCTGTCATACACAGAAGGAGTAAAGGTCTCGGCATACTCCAGGAGGGGTGGCAGGAGCAGAGAGCAGGGGCGCCCCAGCCATACACAGAAGGAGTAAAGATCTCTGCATACTCCAGGGGGGTGGCAGGAGCAGAGAGCAGGGGCGCCCCAGCCATACACAGAAGGAGTAAAGGTCTCGGCATACTCCAGGGGGGTGGCAGGAGCAGAGAGCAGGGGCGCCCCAGCCATACACAGAAGGAGTAACGGTCTCTGCATACTCCAGGAGGGGTGGCAGGAGCAGAGAGCAGGGGCGCCCCAACCATACACAGAAGGAGTAAAGGTCTTGGCATACTCCAGGAGGGGTGGCAGGAGCAGAGAGCAGGGGCGCCCCAGCCATACACAGAAGGAGTAACGGTCTTTGCATACTCCAGGAGGGGTGGCAGGAGCAGAGAGCAGGGGCGCCCCAGCCATACACAGAAGGAGTAAAGATCTCTGCATACTCCAGGGGGGTGGCAGGAGCAGAGAGCAGGGGCGCCCCAACCATACACAGAAGGAGTAAAGGTCTCGGCATACTCCAGGGGGGTGGCAGGAGCAGAGAGCAGGGGCGCCCCAACCATACACAGAAGGAGTAAAGGTCTTGGCATACTCCAGGAGGGGTGGCAGGAGCAGAGAGCAGGGGCGCCCCAGCCATACACAGAAGGAGTAAAGATCTCTGCATACTCCAGGAGGGGTGGCAGGAGCAGAGAGCAGGGGCGCCCCAACCATACACAGAAGGAGTAAAGATCTCTGCATACTCCAGGAGGGGCGGCAGGAGCAGAGAGCAGGGGCGCCCCAGCCATACACAGAAGGAGTAAAGGTCTTGGCATACTCCAGGAGGGGTGGCAGGAGCAGAGAGCAGGGGCGCCCCAACCATACACAGAAGGAGTAAAGGTCTTGGCATACTCCAGGAGGGGTGGCAGGAGCAGAGAGCAGGGGCGCCCCAGCCATACACAGAAGGAGTAAAGGTCTTGGCATACTCCAGGAGGGGTGGCAGGAGCAGAGAGCAGGGGCGCCCCAACCATACACAGAAGGAGTAAAGGTCTTGGCATACTCCAGGAGGGGTGGCAGGAGCAGAGAGCAGGGGCGCCCCAACCATACACAGAAGGAGTAAAGGTCTTGGCATACTCCAGGAGGGGTGGCAGGAGCAGAGAGCAGGGGCGCCCCAGCCATACACAGAAGGAGTAACGGTCTCTGCATACTCCAGGAGGGGTGGCAGGAGCAGAGAGCAGGGGCGCCCCAACCATACACAAAAGGAGTAAAGGTCTTGGCATACTCCAGGAGGGGTGGCAGGAGCAGAGAGCAGGGGCGCCCCAGCCATACACAGAAGGAGTAACGGTCTCTGCATACTCCAGGAGGGGTGGCAGGAGCAGAGAGCAGGGGCGCCCCAGCCATACACAGAAGGAGTAAAGGTCTCTGCATACTCCAGGAGGGGTGGCAGGAGCAGAGAGCAGGGGCGCCCCAACCATACACAGAAGGAGTAAAGGTCTTGGCATACTCCAGGAGGGGTGGCAGGAGCCGAGAGCGGGGGCGCCCCAGCCATACACAGAAGGAGTAACGGTCTCTGCATACTCCAGGGGGGTGGCAGGAGCAGAGAGCAGGGGCGCCCCTGTCATACACAGAAGGAGTAAAGGTCTCTGCATACTCCAGGGGGGTGGCAGGAGCAGAGAGCAGGGGCGCCCCAACCATACACAGAAGGAGTAAAGGTCTCTGCATACTCCAGGGGGGTGGCAGGAGCAGAGAGCAGGGGCGCCCCAGCCACACACAGAAGGAGTAAAGGTCTTGGCATACTCCAGGAGGGGTGGCAGGAGCAGAGAGCAGGGGCGCCCCAGCCATACACAGAAGGAGTAAAGGTCTCTGCATACTCCAGGGGGGTGGCAGGAGCAGAGAGCAGGGGCGCCCCAGCCACACACAGAAGGAGTAAAGGTCTTGGCATACTCCAGGAGGGGTGGCAGGAGCAGAGAGCAGGGCGCCCCAGCCACACACAGAAGGAGTAAAGGTCTTGGCATACTCCAGGAGGGGTTGCAGGAGCCGAGAGCGGGGGCGCCCCAGCCATACACAGAAGGAGTAACGGTCTCTGCATACTCCAGGAGGGGTGGCAGGAGCAGAGAGCAGGGGCGCCCCAGCCATACACAGAAGGAGTAAAGGTCTCGGCATACTCCAGGAGGGGTGGCAGGAGCAGAGAGCAGGGGCGCCCCAGCCATACACAGAAGGAGTAACGGTCTCTGCATACTCCAGGGGGGGTGGCAGGAGCAGAGAGCAGGGGCGCCCCAGCCACACACAGAAGGAGTAAAGATCTCTGCATACTCCAGGAGGGGTGGCAGGAGCAGAGAGCAGGGGCGCCCCAGCCATACACAGAAGGAGTAAAGATCTCTGCATACTCCAGGAGGGGTGGCAGGAGCAGAGAGCAGGGGCGCCCCAGCCATACACAGAAGGAGTAAAGGTCTCTGCATACTCCAGGGGGGTGGCAGGAGCAGAGAGCAGGGGCGCCCCAGCCATACACAGAAGGAGTAAAGGTCTCGGCATACTCCAGGGGGGTGGCAGGAGCAGAGAGCAGGGGCGCCCCAGCCATACACAGAAGGAGTAACGGTCTCTGCATACTCCAGGAGGGGTGGCAGGAGCAGAGAGCAGGGGCGCCCCAACCATACACAGAAGGAGTAAAGGTCTTGGCATACTCCAGGAGGGGTGGCAGGAGCAGAGAGCAGGGGCGCCCCAGCCATACACAGAAGGAGTAACGGTCTCTGCATACTCCAGGAGGGGTGGCAGGAGCAGAGAGCAGGGGCGCCCCAGCCACACACAGAAGGAGTAAAGATCTCTGCATACTCCAGGGGGGTGGCAGGAGCAGAGAGCAGGGGCGCCCCAGCCATACACAGAAGGAGTAAAGGTCTCGGCATACTCCAGGAGGGGTGGCAGGAGCAGAGAGCAGGGGCGCCCCAGCCATACACAGAAGGAGTAAAGGTCTCTGCATACTCCAGGGGGGTGGCAGGAGCAGAGAGCAGGGGCGCCCCAGCCATACACAGAAGGAGTAAAGGTCTCGGCATACTCCAGGGGGGTGGCAGGAGCAGAGAGCAGGGGCGCCCCAACCACACACAGAAGGAGTAAAGGTCTTGGCATACTCCAGGAGGGGTGGCAGGAGCAGAGAGCAGGGGCGCCCCAGCCACACACAGAAGGAGTAAAGGTCTCGGCATACTCCAGGGGGGTGGCAGGAGCAGAGAGCAGGGGCGCCCCAGCCATACACAGAAGGAGTAACGGTCTCTGCATACTCCAGGAGGGGTGGCAGGAGCAGAGAGCAGGGGCGCCCCAGCCACACACAGAAGGAGTAAAGGTCTCGGCATACTCCAGGGGGTGGCAGGAGCAGAGAGCAGGGGCGCCCCAACCATACACAGAAGGAGTAACGGTCTCTGCATACTCCAGGAGGGGTGGCAGAAGCAGAGAGCAGGGGCGCCCCAACCATACACAGAAGGAGTAAAGATCTCTGCATACTCCAGGAGGGGTGGCAGGAGCAGAGAGCAGGGGCGCCCCAGCCATACACAGAAGGAGTAACGGTCTCTGCATACTCCAGGAGGGGTGGCAGGAGCAGAGAGCAGGGGCGCCCCAGCCATACACAGAAGGAGTAAAGGTCTCGGCATACTCCAGGGGGGTGGCAGGAGCAGAGAGCAGGGGCGCCCCTGTCATACACAGAAGGAGTAGAGGTCTCTGCATACTCCAGGAGGGGTGGCAGGAGCAGAGAGCAGGGGCGCCCCCAGCCATACACAGAAGGAGTAAAGGTCTCTGCAGACTCCAGGAGGGGTGGCAGGAGCAGAGAGCAGGGGCGCCCCCAGCCATACACAGAAGGAGTAAAGGTCTCTGCAGACTCCAGGAGGGGTGGCAGGAGCAGAGAGCAGGGGCGCCCCAGCCATACACAGAAGGAGTAAAGGTCTCGGCATACTCCAGGGGGGTGGCAGGAGCAGAGAGCAGGGGCGCCCCTGTCATACACAGAAGGAGTAAAGGTCTCTGCATACTCCAGGAGGGGTGGCAGGAGCAGAGAGCAGGGGCGCCCCAGCCATACACAGAAGGAGTAAAGGTCTCTGCATACTCCAGGGGGGTGGCAGGAGCAGAGAGCAGGGGCGCCCCAGCCATACACAGAAGGAGTAACGGTCTCTGCATACTCCAGGAGGGGTGGCAGGAGCAGAGAGCAGGGGCGCCCCAACCATACACAGAAGGAGTAAAGGTCTTGGCATACTCCAGGAGGGGTGGCAGGAGCAGAGAGCAGGGGCGCCCCAGCCATACACAGAAGGAGTAACGGTCTCTGCATACTCCAGGAGGGGTGGCAGGAGCAGAGAGCAGGGGCGCCCCAGCCACACACAGAAGGAGTAAAGATCTCTGCATACTCCAGGGGGGTGGCAGGAGCAGAGAGCAGGGGCGCCCCAGCCATACACAGAAGGAGTAAAGATCTCTGCATACTCCAGGAGGGGTGGCAGGAGAGTAAAGATCTCTGCATACTCCAGGAGGGGTGGCAGGAGCAGAGAGCAGGGGCGCCCCAACCATACACAGAAGGAGTAAAGGTCTCGGCATACTCCAGGGGGGTGGCAGGAGCAGAGAGCAGGGGCGCCCCAGCCACACACAGAAGGAGTAAAGGTCTCGGCATACTCCAGGGGGGTGGCAGGAGCAGAGAGCAGGGGCGCCCCAGCCATACACAGAAGGAGTAAAGGTCTCTGCATACTCCAGGAGGGGTGGCAGGAGCAGAGAGCAGGGGCGCCCCAGCCACACACAGAAGGAGTAAAGATCTCTGCATACTCCAGGGGGGTGGCAGGAGCAGAGAGCAGGGGCGCCCCAGCCATACACAGAAGGAGTAACGGTCTCTGCATACTCCAGGGGGGTGGCAGGAGCAGAGAGCAGGGGCGCCCCAGCCATACACAGAAGGAGTAAAGATCTCTGCATACTCCAGGGGGGTGGCAGGAGCAGAGAGCAGGGGCGCCCCAGCCATACACAGAAGGAGTAAAGGTCTTGGCATACTCCAGGAGGGGTGGCAGGAGCCGAGAGCGGGGGCGCCCCAGCCATACACAGAAGGAGTAAAGATCTCTGCATACTCCAGGGGGGGTGGCAGGAGCAGAGAGCAGGGGCGCCCCAGCCATACACAGAAGGAGTAAAGATCTCTGCATACTCCAGGGGGGGCGGCAGGAGCAGAGAGCAGGGGCGCCCCAGCCATACACAGAAGGAGTAAAGGTCTCGGCATACTCCAGGAGGGTGGCAGGAGCAGAGAGCAGGGGCGCCCCAGCCATACACAGAAGGAGTAAAGGTCTCTGCATACTCCAGGAGGGGTGGCAGGAGCAGAGAGCAGGGGCGCCCCAGCCATACACAGAAGGAGTAAAGATCTCTGCATACTCCAGGAGGGGTGGCAGGAGCAGAGAGCAGGGGCGCCCCAGCCATACACAGAAGGAGTAAAGGTCTCTGCATACTCCAGGAGGGGTGGCAGGAGCAGAGAGCAGGGGCGCCCCAGCCATACACAGAAGGAGTAAAGGTCTCTGCATACTCCAGGGGGGTGGCAGGAGCAGAGAGCAGGGGCGCCCCAGCCATACACAGAAGGAGTAAAGGTCTCGGCATACTCCAGGGGGGTGGCAGGAGCAGAGAGCAGGGGCGCCCCAGCCACACACAGAAGGAGTAAAGATCTCGGCATACTCCAGGAGGGTGGCAGGAGCAGAGAGCAGGGGCGCCCCAGCCATACACAGAAGGAGTAACGGTCTCTGCATACTCCAGGGGGGTGGCAGGAGCAGAGAGCAGGGGCGCCCCTGTCATACACAGAAGGAGTAAAGGTCTCGGCATACTCCAGGAGGGGTGGCAGGAGCAGAGAGCAGGGGCGCCCCAGCCATACACAGAAGGAGTAAAGATCTCTGCATACTCCAGGGGGGTGGCAGGAGCAGAGAGCAGGGGCGCCCCAGCCATACACAGAAGGAGTAAAGGTCTCGGCATACTCCAGGGGGGTGGCAGGAGCAGAGAGCAGGGGCGCCCCAGCCATACACAGAAGGAGTAACGGTCTCTGCATACTCCAGGAGGGGTGGCAGGAGCAGAGAGCAGGGGCGCCCCAACCATACACAGAAGGAGTAAAGGTCTTGGCATACTCCAGGAGGGGTGGCAGGAGCAGAGAGCAGGGGCGCCCCAGCCATACACAGAAGGAGTAACGGTCTTTGCATACTCCAGGAGGGGTGGCAGGAGCAGAGAGCAGGGGCGCCCCAGCCATACACAGAAGGAGTAAAGATCTCTGCATACTCCAGGGGGGTGGCAGGAGCAGAGAGCAGGGGCGCCCCAACCATACACAGAAGGAGTAAAGGTCTCGGCATACTCCAGGGGGGTGGCAGGAGCAGAGAGCAGGGGCGCCCCAACCATACACAGAAGGAGTAAAGGTCTTGGCATACTCCAGGAGGGGTGGCAGGAGCAGAGAGCAGGGGCGCCCCAGCCATACACAGAAGGAGTAAAGATCTCTGCATACTCCAGGAGGGGTGGCAGGAGCAGAGAGCAGGGGCGCCCCAACCATACACAGAAGGAGTAAAGATCTCTGCATACTCCAGGAGGGGCGGCAGGAGCAGAGAGCAGGGGCGCCCCAGCCATACACAGAAGGAGTAAAGGTCTTGGCATACTCCAGGAGGGGTGGCAGGAGCAGAGAGCAGGGGCGCCCCAACCATACACAGAAGGAGTAAAGGTCTTGGCATACTCCAGGAGGGGTGGCAGGAGCAGAGAGCAGGGGCGCCCCAGCCATACACAGAAGGAGTAAAGGTCTTGGCATACTCCAGGAGGGGTGGCAGGAGCAGAGAGCAGGGGCGCCCCAACCATACACAGAAGGAGTAAAGGTCTTGGCATACTCCAGGAGGGGTGGCAGGAGCAGAGAGCAGGGGCGCCCCAACCATACACAGAAGGAGTAAAGGTCTTGGCATACTCCAGGAGGGGTGGCAGGAGCAGAGAGCAGGGGCGCCCCAGCCATACACAGAAGGAGTAACGGTCTCTGCATACTCCAGGAGGGGTGGCAGGAGCAGAGAGCAGGGGCGCCCCAACCATACACAAAAGGAGTAAAGGTCTTGGCATACTCCAGGAGGGGTGGCAGGAGCAGAGAGCAGGGGCGCCCCAGCCATACACAGAAGGAGTAACGGTCTCTGCATACTCCAGGAGGGGTGGCAGGAGCAGAGAGCAGGGGCGCCCCAGCCATACACAGAAGGAGTAAAGGTCTCTGCATACTCCAGGAGGGGTGGCAGGAGCAGAGAGCAGGGGCGCCCCAACCATACACAGAAGGAGTAAAGGTCTTGGCATACTCCAGGAGGGGTGGCAGGAGCCGAGAGCGGGGGCGCCCCAGCCATACACAGAAGGAGTAACGGTCTCTGCATACTCCAGGGGGGTGGCAGGAGCAGAGAGCAGGGGCGCCCCTGTCATACACAGAAGGAGTAAAGGTCTCTGCATACTCCAGGGGGGTGGCAGGAGCAGAGAGCAGGGGCGCCCCAACCATACACAGAAGGAGTAAAGGTCTCTGCATACTCCAGGGGGGTGGCAGGAGCAGAGAGCAGGGGCGCCCCAGCCACACACAGAAGGAGTAAAGGTCTTGGCATACTCCAGGAGGGGTGGCAGGAGCAGAGAGCAGGGGCGCCCCAGCCATACACAGAAGGAGTAAAGGTCTCTGCATACTCCAGGGGGGTGGCAGGAGCAGAGAGCAGGGGCGCCCCAGCCACACACAGAAGGAGTAAAGGTCTTGGCATACTCCAGGAGGGGTGGCAGGAGCAGAGAGCAGGGCGCCCCAGCCACACACAGAAGGAGTAAAGGTCTTGGCATACTCCAGGAGGGGTTGCAGGAGCCGAGAGCGGGGGCGCCCCAGCCATACACAGAAGGAGTAACGGTCTCTGCATACTCCAGGAGGGGTGGCAGGAGCAGAGAGCAGGGGCGCCCCAGCCATACACAGAAGGAGTAAAGGTCTCGGCATACTCCAGGAGGGGTGGCAGGAGCAGAGAGCAGGGGCGCCCCAGCCACACACAGAAGGAGTAAAGATCTCTGCATACTCCAGGGGGGTGGCAGGAGCAGAGAGCAGGGGCGCCCCAGCCATACACAGAAGGAGTAAAGGTCTCGGCATACTCCAGGGGGGTGGCAGGAGCAGAGAGCAGGGGCGCCCCAGCCACACACAGAAGGAGTAAAGATCTCTGCATACTCCAGGGGGGTGGCAGGAGCAGAGAGCAGGGGCGCCCCAGCCATACACAGAAGGAGTAAAGATCTCTGCATACTCCAGGGGGGGTGGCAGGAGCAGAGAGCAGGGGCGCCCCAGCCATACACAGAAGGAGTAACG
This sequence comes from Lissotriton helveticus, assembly GCF_964261635.1. Classification (NCBI taxonomy): domain Eukaryota; kingdom Metazoa; phylum Chordata; class Amphibia; order Caudata; family Salamandridae; genus Lissotriton; species Lissotriton helveticus. Next base: position 31,223,491 of record NC_136067.1, on the reverse strand, counting down.
GTCTCTGCATACTCCAGGGGGGTGGCAGGAGCAGAGAGCAGGGGCGCCCCAGCCATACACAGAAGGAGTAAAGGTCTCTGCATACTCCAGGGGGGTGGCAGGAGCAGAGAGCAGGGGCGCCCCTGTCATACACAGAAGGAGTAACGGTCTCTGCATACTCCAGGAGGGGTGGCAGGAGCAGAGAGCAGGGGCGCCCCAGCCATACACAGAAGGAGTAAAGGTCTCGGCATACTCCAGGAGGGGTGGCAGGAGCAGAGAGCAGGGGCGCCCCAGCCATACACAGAAGGAGTAACGGTCTCTGCATACTCCAGGAGGGTGGCAGGAGCAGAGAGCAGGGGCGCCCCAGCCATACACAGAAGGAGTAAAGATCTCTGCATACTCCAGGGGGGTGGCAGGAGCAGAGAGCAGGGGCGCCCCAGCCATACACAGAAGGAGTAAAGGTCTCGGCATACTCCAGGGGGGTGGCAGGAGCAGAGAGCAGGGGCGCCCCAGCCATACACAGAAGGAGTAAAGGTCTCGGCATACTCCAGGAGGGGTGGCAGGAGCAGAGAGCAGGGGCGCCCCAGCCACACACAGAAGGAGTAAAGGTCTCGGCATACTCCAGGGGGGTGGCAGGAGCAGAGAGCAGGGGCGCCCCAGCCATACACAGAAGGAGTAAAGGTCTCTGCATACTCCAGGAGGGGTGGCAGGAGCAGAGAGCAGGGGCGCCCCAGCCACACACAGAAGGAGTAAAGGTCTCTGCATACTCCAGGGGGGTGGCAGGAGCAGAGAGCAGGGGCGCCCCAGCCACACACAGAAGGAGTAAAGATCTCTGCATACTCCAGGGGGGTGGCAGGAGCAGAGAGCAGGGGCGCCCCAGCCATACACAGAAGGAGTAAAGGTCTCGGCATACTCCAGGAGGGTGGCAGGAGCAGAGAGCAGGGGCGCCCCAGCCATACACAGAAGGAGTAACGGTCTCTGCATACTCCAGGAGGGGTGGCAGGAGCAGAGAGCAGGGGCGCCCCAGCCACACACAGAAGGAGTAAAGATCTCTGCATACTCCAGGGGGGTGGCAGGAGCAGAGAGCAGGGGCGCCCCAGCCATACACAGAAGGAGTAAAGGTCTCGGCATACTCCAGGGGGGTGGCAGGAGCAGAGAGCAGGGGCGCCCCAGCCATACACAGAAGGAGTAACGGTCTCTGCATACTCCAGGGGGGGTGGCAGGAGCAGAGAGCAGGGGCGCCCCAGCCACACACAGAAGGAGTAAAGATCTCTGCATACTCCAGGAGGGGTGGCAGGAGCAGAGAGCAGGGGCGCCCCAGCCACACACAGAAGGAGTAAAGGTCTCTGCATACTCCAGAGGGGTGGCAGGAGCAGAGAGCAGGGGCGCCCCAGCCACACACAGAAGGAGTAAAGATCTCTGCATACTCCAGGGGGGTGGCAGGAGCAGAGAGCAGGGGCGCCCCAGCCATACACAGAAGGAGTAAAGATCTCTGCATACTCCAGGGGGGTGGCAGGAGCAGAGAGCAGGGGCGCCCCAGCCACACACAGAAGGAGTAAAGGTCTTGGCATACTCCAGGAGGGGTGGCAGGAGCAGAGAGCAGGGCGCCCCAGCCACACACAGAAGGAGTAAAGGTCTTGGCATACTCCAGGAGGGGTGGCAGGAGCCGAGAGCGGGGGCGCCCCAGCCATACACAGAAGGAGTAAAGATCTCTGCATACTCCAGGAGGGTGGCAGGAGCAGAGAGCAGGGGCGCCCCAGCCATACACAGAAGGAGTAAAGGTCTCGGCATACTCCAGGAGGGGTGGCAGGAGCAGAGAGCAGGGGCGCCCCAGCCACACACAGAAGGAGTAAAGATCTCTGCATACTCCAGGGGGGTGGCAGGAGCAGAGAGCAGGGGCGCCCCAGCCATACACAGAAGGAGTAAAGGTCTCGGCATACTCCAGGGGGGTGGCAGGAGCAGAGAGCAGGGGCGCCCCAGCAACACACAGAAGGAGTAAAGATCTCTGCATACTCCAGGGGGGTGGCAGGAGCAGAGAGCAGGGGCGCCCCAGCCATACACAGAAGGAGTAAAGATCTCTGCATACTCCAGGGGGGGTGGCAGGAGCAGAGAGCAGGGGCGCCCCAGCCATACACAGAAGGAGTAAAGGTCTCTGCATACTCCAGGAGGGGTGGCAGGAGCAGAGAGCAGGGGCGCCCCAGCCATACACAGAAGGAGTAAAGGTCTCGGCATACTCCAGGGGGGGTGGCAGGAGCAGAGAGCAGGGGCGCCCCAGCCACACACAGAAGGAGTAAAGGTCTCGGCATACTCCAGGGGGGTGGCAGGAGCAGAGAGCAGGGGCGCCCCAGCCACACACAGAAGGAGTAAAGGTCTCGGCATACTCCAGGGGGGTGGCAGGAGCAGAGAGCAGGGGCGCCCCAGCCATACACAGAAGGAGTAAAGATCTCTGCATACTCCAGGAGGGGTGGCAGGAGCAGAGAGCAGGGGCGCCCCAGCCATACACAGAAGGAGTAAAGGTCTTGGCATACTCCAGGAGGGGTGGCAGGAGCAGAGAGCAGGGGCGCCCCAGCCATACACAGAAGGAGTAAAGATCTCTGCATACTCCAGGAGGGGTGGCAGGAGCAGAGAGCAGGGGCGCCCCAACCATACACAGAAGGAGTAAAGGTCTTGGCATACTCCAGGAGGGGTGGCAGGAGCAGAGAGCAGGGGCGCCCCAGCCATACACAGAAGGAGTAAAGGTCTCTGCATACTCCAGGGGGGTGGCAGGAGCAGAGAGCAGGGGCGCCCCAGCCACACACAGAAGGAGTAAAGATCTCTGCATACTCCAGGGGGGTGGCAGGAGCAGAGAGCAGGGGCGCCCCAGCCATACACAGAAGGAGTAAAGGTCTCGGCATACTCCAGGAGGGGCGGCAGGAGCAGAGAGCAGGGGCGCCCCAGCCACACACAGAAGGAGTAAAGATCTCTGCATACTCCAGGGGGGTGGCAGGAGCAGAGAGCAGGGGCGCCCCAGCCACACACAGAAGGAGTAAAGGTCTTGGCATACTCCAGGAGGGGTGGCAGGAGCAGAGAGCAGGGCGCCCCAGCCACACACAGAAGGAGTAAAGGTCTTGGCATACTCCAGGAGGGGTGGCAGGAGCCGAGAGCGGGGGCGCCCCAGCCATACACAGAAGGAGTAAAGATCTCTGCATACTCCAGGGGGGTGGCAGGAGCAGAGAGCAGGGGCGCCCCAGCCATACACAGAAGGAGTAAAGATCTCTGCATACTCCAGGAGGGGTGGCAGGAGCAGAGAGCAGGGGCGCCCCAACCATACACAGAAGGAGTAAAGGTCTTGGCATACTCCAGGGGGGTGGCAGGAGCAGAGAGCAGGGGCGCCCCAGCCATACACAGAAGGAGTAAAGGTCTCGGCATACTCCAGGGGGGTGGCAGGAGCAGAGAGCAGGGGCGCCCCAGCCATACACAGAAGGAGTAACGGTCTCTGCATACTCCAGGAGGGGTGGCAGGAGCAGAGAGCAGGGGCGCCCCAACCATACACAGAAGGAGTAAAGGTCTTGGCATACTCCAGGAGGGGTGGCAGGAGCAGAGAGCAGGGGCGCCCCAGCCATACACAGAAGGAGTAACGGTCTTTGCATACTCCAGGAGGGGTGGCAGGAGCAGAGAGCAGGGGCGCCCCAGCCATACACAGAAGGAGTAAAGATCTCTGCATACTCCAGGGGGGTGGCAGGAGCAGAGAGCAGGGGCGCCCCAACCATACACAGAAGGAGTAAAGGTCTCGGCATACTCCAGGGGGGTGGCAGGAGCAGAGAGCAGGGGCGCCCCAACCATACACAGAAGGAGTAAAGGTCTTGGCATACTCCAGGAGGGGTGGCAGGAGCAGAGAGCAGGGGCGCCCCAGCCATACACAGAAGGAGTAAAGATCTCTGCATACTCCAGGAGGGGTGGCAGGAGCAGAGAGCAGGGGCGCCCCAACCATACACAGAAGGAGTAAAGATCTCTGCATACTCCAGGAGGGGCGGCAGGAGCAGAGAGCAGGGGCGCCCCAGCCATACACAGAAGGAGTAAAGGTCTTGGCATACTCCAGGAGGGGTGGCAGGAGCAGAGAGCAGGGGCGCCCCAACCATACACAGAAGGAGTAAAGGTCTTGGCATACTCCAGGAGGGGTGGCAGGAGCAGAGAGCAGGGGCGCCCCAGCCATACACAGAAGGAGTAAAGGTCTTGGCATACTCCAGGAGGGGTGGCAGGAGCAGAGAGCAGGGGCGCCCCAACCATACACAGAAGGAGTAAAGGTCTTGGCATACTCCAGGAGGGGTGGCAGGAGCAGAGAGCAGGGGCGCCCCAACCATACACAGAAGGAGTAAAGGTCTTGGCATACTCCAGGAGGGGTGGCAGGAGCAGAGAGCAGGGGCGCCCCAGCCATACACAGAAGGAGTAACGGTCTCTGCATACTCCAGGAGGGGTGGCAGGAGCAGAGAGCAGGGGCGCCCCAACCATACACAAAAGGACTAAAGGTCTTGGCATACTCCAGGAGGGGTGGCAGGAGCAGAGAGCAGGGGCGCCCCAGCCATACACAGAAGGAGTAACGGTCTCTGCATACTCCAGGAGGGGTGGCAGGAGCAGAGAGCAGGGGCGCCCCAGCCATACACAGAAGGAGTAAAGGTCTCTGCATACTCCAGGAGGGGTGGCAGGAGCAGAGAGCAGGGGCGCCCCAACCATACACAGAAGGAGTAAAGGTCTTGGCATACTCCAGGAGGGGTGGCAGGAGCCGAGAGCGGGGGCGCCCCAGCCATACACAGAAGGAGTAACGGTCTCTGCATACTCCAGGGGGGTGGCAGGAGCAGAGAGCAGGGGCGCCCCTGTCATACACAGAAGGAGTAAAGGTCTCTGCATACTCCAGGGGGGTGGCAGGAGCAGAGAGCAGGGGCGCCCCAACCATACACAGAAGGAGTAAAGGTCTCTGCATACTCCAGGGGGGTGGCAGGAGCAGAGAGCAGGGGCGCCCCAGCCACACACAGAAGGAGTAAAGGTCTTGGCATACTCCAGGAGGGGTGGCAGGAGCAGAGAGCAGGGGCGCCCCAGCCATACACAGAAGGAGTAAAGGTCTCTGCATACTCCAGGGGGGTGGCAGGAGCAGAGAGCAGGGGCGCCCCAGCCACACACAGAAGGAGTAAAGGTCTTGGCATACTCCAGGAGGGGTGGCAGGAGCAGAGAGCAGGGCGCCCCAGCCACACACAGAAGGAGTAAAGGTCTTGGCATACTCCAGGAGGGGTTGCAGGAGCCGAGAGCGGGGGCGCCCCAGCCATACACAGAAGGAGTAACGGTCTCTGCATACTCCAGGAGGGGTGGCAGGAGCAGAGAGCAGGGGCGCCCCAGCCATACACAGAAGGAGTAAAGGTCTCGGCATACTCCAGGAGGGGTGGCAGGAGCAGAGAGCAGGGGCGCCCCAGCCACACACAGAAGGAGTAAAGATCTCTGCATACTCCAGGGGGGTGGCAGGAGCAGAGAGCAGGGGCGCCCCAGCCATACACAGAAGGAGTAAAGGTCTCGGCATACTCCAGGGGGGTGGCAGGAGCAGAGAGCAGGGGCGCCCCAGCCACACACAGAAGGAGTAAAGATCTCTGCATACTCCAGGGGGGTGGCAGGAGCAGAGAGCAGGGGCGCCCCAGCCATACACAGAAGGAGTAAAGATCTCTGCATACTCCAGGGGGGGTGGCAGGAGCAGAGAGCAGGGGCGCCCCAGCCATACACAGAAGGAGTAACGGTCTCTGCATACTCCAGGGGGGTGGCAGGAGCAGAGAGCAGGGGCGCCCCAGCCATACACAGAAGGAGTAAAGGTCTCTGCATACTCCAGGGGGGTGGCAGGAGCAGAGAGCAGGGGCGCCCCTGTCATACACAGAAGGAGTAACGGTCTCTGCATACTCCAGGAGGGGTGGCAGGAGCAGAGAGCAGGGGCGCCCCAGCCATACACAGAAGGAGTAAAGGTCTCGGCATACTCCAGGAGGGGTGGCAGGAGCAGAGAGCAGGGGCGCCCCAGCCATACACAGAAGGAGTAACGGTCTCTGCATACTCCAGGAGGGTGGCAGGAGCAGAGAGCAGGGGCGCCCCAGCCATACACAGAAGGAGTAAAGATCTCTGCATACTCCAGGGGGGTGGCAGGAGCAGAGAGCAGGGGCGCCCCAGCCATACACAGAAGGAGTAAAGGTCTCGGCATACTCCAGGGGGGTGGCAGGAGCAGAGAGCAGGGGCGCCCCAGCCATACACAGAAGGAGTAAAGGTCTCGGCATACTCCAGGAGGGGTGGCAGGAGCAGAGAGCAGGGGCGCCCCAGCCACACACAGAAGGAGTAAAGGTCTCGGCATACTCCAGGGGGGTGGCAGGAGCAGAGAGCAGGGGCGCCCCAGCCATACACAGAAGGAGTAAAGGTCTCTGCATACTCCAGGAGGGGTGGCAGGAGCAGAGAGCAGGGGCGCCCCAGCCACACACAGAAGGAGTAAAGGTCTCTGCATACTCCAGGGGGGTGGCAGGAGCAGAGAGCAGGGGCGCCCCAGCCACACACAGAAGGAGTAAAGATCTCTGCATACTCCAGGGGGGTGGCAGGAGCAGAGAGCAGGGGCGCCCCAGCCATACACAGAAGGAGTAAAGGTCTCGGCATACTCCAGGAGGGTGGCAGGAGCAGAGAGCAGGGGCGCCCCAGCCATACACAGAAGGAGTAACGGTCTCTGCATACTCCAGGAGGGGTGGCAGGAGCAGAGAGCAGGGGCGCCCCAGCCACACACAGAAGGAGTAAAGATCTCTGCATACTCCAGGGGGGTGGCAGGAGCAGAGAGCAGGGGCGCCCCAGCCATACACAGAAGGAGTAAAGGTCTCGGCATACTCCAGGGGGGTGGCAGGAGCAGAGAGCAGGGGCGCCCCAGCCATACACAGAAGGAGTAACGGTCTCTGCATACTCCAGGGGGGGTGGCAGGAGCAGAGAGCAGGGGCGCCCCAGCCACACACAGAAGGAGTAAAGATCTCTGCATACTCCAGGAGGGGTGGCAGGAGCAGAGAGCAGGGGCGCCCCAGCCACACACAGAAGGAGTAAAGGTCTCTGCATACTCCAGAGGGGTGGCAGGAGCAGAGAGCAGGGGCGCCCCAGCCACACACAGAAGGAGTAAAGATCTCTGCATACTCCAGGGGGGTGGCAGGAGCAGAGAGCAGGGGCGCCCCAGCCATACACAGAAGGAGTAAAGATCTCTGCATACTCCAGGGGGGTGGCAGGAGCAGAGAGCAGGGGCGCCCCAGCCACACACAGAAGGAGTAAAGGTCTTGGCATACTCCAGGAGGGGTGGCAGGAGCAGAGAGCAGGGCGCCCCAGCCACACACAGAAGGAGTAAAGGTCTTGGCATACTCCAGGAGGGGTGGCAGGAGCCGAGAGCGGGGGCGCCCCAGCCATACACAGAAGGAGTAAAGATCTCTGCATACTCCAGGAGGGTGGCAGGAGCAGAGAGCAGGGGCGCCCCAGCCATACACAGAAGGAGTAAAGGTCTCGGCATACTCCAGGAGGGGTGGCAGGAGCAGAGAGCAGGGGCGCCCCAGCCACACACAGAAGGAGTAAAGATCTCTGCATACTCCAGGGGGGTGGCAGGAGCAGAGAGCAGGGGCGCCCCAGCCATACACAGAAGGAGTAAAGGTCTCGGCATACTCCAGGGGGGTGGCAGGAGCAGAGAGCAGGGGCGCCCCAGCAACACACAGAAGGAGTAAAGATCTCTGCATACTCCAGGGGGGTGGCAGGAGCAGAGAGCAGGGGCGCCCCAGCCATACACAGAAGGAGTAAAGATCTCTGCATACTCCAGGGGGGGTGGCAGGAGCAGAGAGCAGGGGCGCCCCAGCCATACACAGAAGGAGTAAAGGTCTCTGCATACTCCAGGAGGGGTGGCAGGAGCAGAGAGCAGGGGCGCCCCAGCCATACACAGAAGGAGTAAAGGTCTCGGCATACTCCAGGGGGGGTGGCAGGAGCAGAGAGCAGGGGCGCCCCAGCCACACACAGAAGGAGTAAAGGTCTCGGCATACTCCAGGGGGGTGGCAGGAGCAGAGAGCAGGGGCGCCCCAGCCACACACAGAAGGAGTAAAGGTCTCGGCATACTCCAGGGGGGTGGCAGGAGCAGAGAGCAGGGGCGCCCCAGCCATACACAGAAGGAGTAAAGATCTCTGCATACTCCAGGAGGGGTGGCAGGAGCAGAGAGCAGGGGCGCCCCAGCCATACACAGAAGGAGTAAAGGTCTTGGCATACTCCAGGAGGGGTGGCAGGAGCAGAGAGCAGGGGCGCCCCAGCCATACACAGAAGGAGTAAAGATCTCTGCATACTCCAGGAGGGGTGGCAGGAGCAGAGAGCAGGGGCGCCCCAACCATACACAGAAGGAGTAAAGGTCTTGGCATACTCCAGGAGGGGTGGCAGGAGCAGAGAGCAGGGGCGCCCCAGCCATACACAGAAGGAGTAAAGGTCTCTGCATACTCCAGGGGGGTGGCAGGAGCAGAGAGCAGGGGCGCCCCAGCCACACACAGAAGGAGTAAAGATCTCTGCATACTCCAGGGGGGTGGCAGGAGCAGAGAGCAGGGGCGCCCCAGCCATACACAGAAGGAGTAAAGGTCTCGGCATACTCCAGGAGGGGCGGCAGGAGCAGAGAGCAGGGGCGCCCCAGCCACACACAGAAGGAGTAAAGATCTCTGCATACTCCAGGGGGGTGGCAGGAGCAGAGAGCAGGGGCGCCCCAGCCACACACAGAAGGAGTAAAGGTCTTGGCATACTCCAGGAGGGGTGGCAGGAGCAGAGAGCAGGGCGCCCCAGCCACACACAGAAGGAGTAAAGGTCTTGGCATACTCCAGGAGGGGTGGCAGGAGCCGAGAGCGGGGGCGCCCCAGCCATACACAGAAGGAGTAAAGATCTCTGCATACTCCAGGGGGGTGGCAGGAGCAGAGAGCAGGGGCGCCCCAGCCATACACAGAAGGAGTAAAGATCTCTGCATACTCCAGGAGGGGTGGCAGGAGCAGAGAGCAGGGGCGCCCCAACCATACACAGAAGGAGTAAAGGTCTTGGCATACTCCAGGAGGGGTGGCAGGAGCAGAGAGCAGGGGCGCCCCAGCCATACACAGAAGGAGTAAAGGTCTCTGCATACTCCAGGAGGGGTGGCAGGAGCAGAGAGCAGGGGCGCCCCAACCACACACAGAAGGAGTAAAGGTCTCTGCATACTCCAGGGGGGTGGCAGGAGCAGAGAGCAGGGGCGCCCCAGCCATACACAGAAGGAGTAAAGGTCTCTGCATACTCCAGGAGGGGTGGCAGGAGCAGAGAGCAGGGGCGCCCCAGCCACACACAGAAGGAGTAAAGATCTCTGCATACTCCAGGGGGGTGGCAGGAGCAGAGAGCAGGGGCGCCCCAGCCACACACAGAAGGAGTAAAGATCTCTGCATACTCCAGGGGGGTGGCAGGAGCAGAGAGCAGGGGCGCCCCAGCCATACACAGAAGGAGTAAAGGTCTCTGCATACTCCAGGAGGGGTGGCAGGAGCAGAGAGCAGGGGCGCCCCAGCCACACACAGAAGGAGTAAAGATCTCTGCATACTCCAGGGGGGTGGCAGGAGCAGAGAGCAGGGGCGCCCCAGCCATACACAGAAGGAGTAAAGGTCTCTGCATACTCCAGGAGGGGTGGCAGGAGCAGAGAGCAGGGGCGCCCCAACCATACACAGAAGGAGTAAAGGTCTCTGCATACTCCAGGGGGGTGGCAGGAGCAGAGAGCAGGGGCGCCCCAGCCACACACAGAAGGAGTAAAGGTCTTGGCATACTCCAGGAGGGGTGGCAGGAGCAGAGAGCAGGGCGCCCCAGCCACACACAGAAGGAGTAAAGGTCTTGGCATACTCCAGGAGGGGTGGCAGGAGCAGAGAGCAGGGGCGCCCCAGCCATACACAGAAGGAGTAAAGGTCTCGGCATACTCCAGGGGGGTGGCAGGAGCAGAGAGCAGGGGCGCCCCAACCATACACAGAAGGAGTAAAGGTCTCGGCATACTCCAGGGGGGTGGCAGGAGCAGAGAGCAGGGGCGCCCCAGCCACACACAGAAGGAGTAAAGGTCTCGGCATACTCCAGGAGGGGTGGTAGGAGCAGAGAGCAGGGGCGCCCCAGCCATACACAGAAGGAGTAAAGGTCTCTGCATACTCCAGGAGGGGCGGCAGGAGCAGAGAGCAGGGGCGCCCCAGCCATACACAGAAGGAGTAACGGTCTCTGCATACTCCAGGAGGGGTGGCAGGAGCAGAGAGCAGGGGCGCCCCAGCCATACACAGAAGGAGTAACGGTCTCTGCATACTCCAGGGGGGTGGCAGGAGCAGAGAGCAGGGGCGCCCCCAGCCATACACAGAAGGAGTAAAGGTCTCGGCATACTCCAGGAGGGGTGGCAGGAGCAGAGAGCAGGGGCGCCCCAGCCATACACAGAAGGAGTAACGGTCTCTGCATACTCCAGGGGGGTGGCAGGAGCAGAGAGCAGGGGCGCCCCAGCCATACACAGAAGGAGTAAAGGTCTCTGCATACTCCAGGGGGGTGGCAGGAGCAGAGAGCAGGGGCGCCCCAGCCACACACAGAAGGAGTAAAGGTCTCGGCATACTCCAGGAGGGGTGGCAGGAGCAGAGAGCAGGGGCGCCCCAGCCACACACAGAAGGAGTAAAGATCTCTGCATACTCCAGGGGGGTGGCAGGAGCAGAGAGCAGGGGCGCCCCAGCCACACACAGAAGGAGTAAAGGTCTCTGCATACTCCAGGGGGGTGGCAGGAGCAGAGAGCAGGGGCGCCCCAGCCACACACAGAAGGAGTAACGGTCTCTGCATACTCCAGGGGGGTGGCAGGAGCAGAGAGCAGGGGCGCCCCAGCCACACACAGAAGGAGTAAAGATCCCTGCATACTCCAGGAGGGGTGGCAGGAGCAGAGAGCAGGGCGCCCCAGCCACACACAGAAGGAGTAAAGGTCTTGGCATACTCCAGGAGGGGTGGCAGGAGCAGAGAGCAGGGGCGCCCCAGCCACACACAGAAGGAGTAAAGATCTCTGCATACTCCAGGAGGGGTGGCAGGAGCAGAGAGCAGGGGCGCCCCAGCCACACACAGAAGGAGTAAAGGTCTTGGCATACTCCAGGAGGGGTGGCAGGAGCAGAGAGCAGGGCGCCCCAGCCACACACAGAAGGAGTAAAGGTCTTGGCATACTCCAGGAGGGGTGGCAGGAGCCGAGAGCGGGGGCGCCCCAGCCATACACAGAAGGAGTAAAGATCTCTGCATACTCCAGGGGGGTGGCAGGAGCAGAGAGCAGGGGCGCCCCAGCCATACACAGAAGGAGTAAAGGTCTTGGCATACTCCAGGGGGGTGGCAGGAGCAGAGAGCAGGGGCGCCCCAGCCATACACAGAAGGAGTAAAGATCTCTGCATACTCCAGGGGGGTGGCAGGAGCAGAGAGCAGGGGCGCCCCCAGCCATACACAGAAGGAGTAAAGGTCTCTGCATACTCCAGGGGGGTGGCAGGAGCAGAGAGCAGGGGTGCCCCAGCCATGCTCCCCTGGGTCGAATGTGGCAGGAGCAGAGAGCAGGGGCGCCCCAGCCACACACAGAAGGAGTAACGGTCTCTGCATACTCCAGGAGGGGTGGCAGGAGCAGAGAGCAGGGGCGCCCCAGCCACACACAGAAGGAGTAAAGATCTCTGCATACTCCAGGAGGGGTGGCAGGAGCAGAGAGCAGGGGCGCCCCAGCCACACACAGAAGGAGTAAAGATCTCTGCATACTCCAGGGGGGTGGCAGGAGCAGAGAGCAGGGGCGCCCCAGCCATACACAGAAGGAGTAAAGATCTCTGCATACTCCAGGGGGGTGGCAGGAGCAGAGAGCAGGGGCGCCCCAGCCATACACAGAAGGAGTAAAGATCTCTGCATACTCCAGGGGGGGTGGCAGGAGCAGAGAGCAGGGGCGCCCCAGCCATACACAGAAGGAGTAAAGATCTCTGCATACTCCAGGAGGGGTGGCAGGAGCAGAGAGCAGGGGCGCCCCAGCCATACACAGAAGGAGTAAAGATCTCTGCATACTCCAGGGGGGTGGCAGGAGCAGAGAGCAGGGGCGCCCCAGCCATACACAGAAGGAGTAAAGGTCTCGGCATACTCCAGGGGGGTGGCAGGAGCAGAGAGCAGGGGCGCCCCAGCCATACACAGAAGGAGTAACGGTCTCTGCATACTCCAGGAGGGGTGGCAGGAGCAGAGAGCAGGGGCGCCCCTGTCATACACAGAAGGAGTAAAGGTCTCTGCATACTCCAGGGGGGTGGCAGGAGCAGAGAGCAGGGGCGCCCCAGCCACACACAGAAGGAGTAAAGATCTCTGCATACTCCAGGAGGGGTGGCAGGAGCAGAGAGCAGGGGCGCCCCAGCCACACACAGAAGGAGTAACGGTCTCTGCATACTCCAGGGGGGGCGGCAGGAGCAGAGAGCAGGGGCGCCCCAGCCATACACAGAAGGAGTAAAGATCTCTGCATACTCCAGGGGGGGCGGCAGGAGCAGAGAGCAGGGGCGCCCCTGTCATACACAGAAGGAGTAAAGGTCTCTGCATACTCCAGGAGGGGTGGCAGGAGCAGAGAGCAGGGGCGCCCCAGCCATACACATAAGGAGTAAAGGTCTTGGCATACTCCAGGAGGGGTGGCAGGAGCAGAGAGCAGGGGCGCCCCAGCCATACACAGAAGGAGTAAAGGTCTCGGCATACTCCAGGAGGGGCGGCAGGAGCAGAGAGCAGGGGCGCCCCAGCCATACACAGAAGGAGTAAAGGTCTCTGCATACTCCAGGAGGGGTGGCAGGAGCAGAGAGCAGGGGCGCCCCAGCCATACACATAAGGAGTAAAGATCTCTGCATACTCCAGGGGGGGTGGCAGGAGCAGAGAGCAGGGGCGCCCCAGCCATACACAGAAGGAGTAAAGGTCTCTGCATACTCCAGGAGGGGTGGCAGGAGCAGAGAGCAGGGGCGCCCCAGCCACACACAGAAGGAGTAAAGGTCTCGGAAAACTCCAGGGGGGTGGCAGGAGCAGAGAGCAGGGGCGCCCCAGCCATACACAGAAGGAGTAAAGGTCTCGGCATACTCCAGGGGGGTGGCAGGAGCAGAGAGCAGGGGCGCCCCAGCCATACACAGAAGGAGTAAAGGTCTCGGCATACTCCAGGAGGGGCGGCAGGAGCAGAGAGCAGGGGCGCCCCAGCCATACACAGAAGGAGTAAAGGTCTCGGCATACTCCAGGAGGGTGGCAGGAGCAGAGAGCAGGGGCGCCCCAGCCATACACAGAAGGAGTAAAGGTCTCTGCATACTCCAGGGGGGTGGCAGGAGCAGAGAGCAGGGGCGCCCCAGCCATACACAGAAGGAGTAAAGGTCTCGGCATACTCCAGGGGGGTGGCAGGAGCAGAGAGCAGGGGCGCCCCTGTCATACACAGAAGGAGTAAAGGTCTCTGCATACTCCAGGAGGGGTGGCAGGAGCAGAGAGCAGGGGCGCCCCAGCCATACACAGAAGGAGTAAAGGTCTCTGCATACTCCAGGGGGGTGGCAGGAGCAGAGAGCAGGGGCGCCCCAGCCATACACAGAAGGAGTAACGGTCTCTGCATACTCCAGGAGGGGTGGCAGGAGCAGAGAGCAGGGGCGCCCCAACCATACACAGAAGGAGTAAAGGTCTTGGCATACTCCAGGAGGGGTGGCAGGAGCAGAGAGCAGGGGCGCCCCAGCCATACACAGAAGGAGTAACGGTCTCTGCATACTCCAGGAGGGGTGGCAGGAGCAGAGAGCAGGGGCGCCCCAGCCACACACAGAAGGAGTAAAGATCTCTGCATACTCCAGGGGGGTGGCAGGAGCAGAGAGCAGGGGCGCCCCAGCCATACACAGAAGGAGTAAAGATCTCTGCATACTCCAGGAGGGGTGGCAGGAGCAGAGAGCAGGGGCGCCCCAACCATACACAGAAGGAGTAAAGGTCTCGGCATACTCCAGGGGGGTGGCAGGAGCAGAGAGCAGGGGCGCCCCAGCCACACACAGAAGGAGTAAAGGTCTCGGCATACTCCAGGGGGGTGGCAGGAGCAGAGAGCAGGGGCGCCCCAGCCATACACAGAAGGAGTAAAGGTCTCTGCATACTCCAGGAGGGGTGGCAGGAGCAGAGAGCAGGGGCGCCCCAGCCACACACAGAAGGAGTAAAGATCTCTGCATACTCCAGGGGGGTGGCAGGAGCAGAGAGCAGGGGCGCCCCAGCCATACACAGAAGGAGTAACGGTCTCTGCATACTCCAGGGGGGTGGCAGGAGCAGAGAGCAGGGGCGCCCCAGCCATACACAGAAGGAGTAAAGATCTCTGCATACTCCAGGGGGGTGGCAGGAGCAGAGAGCAGGGGCGCCCCAGCCATACACAGAAGGAGTAAAGGTCTTGGCATACTCCAGGAGGGGTGGCAGGAGCCGAGAGCGGGGGCGCCCCAGCCATACACAGAAGGAGTAAAGATCTCTGCATACTCCAGGGGGGGTGGCAGGAGCAGAGAGCAGGGGCGCCCCAGCCATACACAGAAGGAGTAAAGATCTCTGCATACTCCAGGGGGGGCGGCAGGAGCAGAGAGCAGGGGCGCCCCAGCCATACACAGAAGGAGTAAAGGTCTCGGCATACTCCAGGAGGGTGGCAGGAGCAGAGAGCAGGGGCGCCCCAGCCATACACAGAAGGAGTAAAGGTCTCTGCATACTCCAGGAGGGGTGGCAGGAGCAGAGAGCAGGGGCGCCCCAGCCATACACAGAAGGAGTAAAGATCTCTGCATACTCCAGGAGGGGTGGCAGGAGCAGAGAGCAGGGGCGCCCCAGCCATACACAGAAGGAGTAAAGGTCTCTGCATACTCCAGGAGGGGTGGCAGGAGCAGAGAGCAGGGGCGCCCCAGCCATACACAGAAGGAGTAAAGGTCTCTGCATACTCCAGGGGGGTGGCAGGAGCAGAGAGCAGGGGCGCCCCAGCCATACACAGAAGGAGTAAAGGTCTCGGCATACTCCAGGGGGGTGGCAGGAGCAGAGAGCAGGGGCGCCCCAGCCACACACAGAAGGAGTAAAGATCTCGGCATACTCCAGGAGGGTGGCAGGAGCAGAGAGCAGGGGCGCCCCAGCCATACACAGAAGGAGTAACGGTCTCTGCATACTCCAGGGGGGTGGCAGGAGCAGAGAGCAGGGGCGCCCCTGTCATACACAGAAGGAGTAAAGGTCTCGGCATACTCCAGGAGGGGTGGCAGGAGCAGAGAGCAGGGGCGCCCCAGCCATACACAGAAGGAGTAAAGATCTCTGCATACTCCAGGGGGGTGGCAGGAGCAGAGAGCAGGGGCGCCCCAGCCATACACAGAAGGAGTAAAGGTCTCGGCATACTCCAGGGGGGTGGCAGGAGCAGAGAGCAGGGGCGCCCCAGCCATACACAGAAGGAGTAACGGTCTCTGCATACTCCAGGAGGGGTGGCAGGAGCAGAGAGCAGGGGCGCCCCAACCATACACAGAAGGAGTAAAGGTCTTGGCATACTCCAGGAGGGGTGGCAGGAGCAGAGAGCAGGGGCGCCCCAGCCATACACAGAAGGAGTAACGGTCTTTGCATACTCCAGGAGGGGTGGCAGGAGCAGAGAGCAGGGGCGCCCCAGCCATACACAGAAGGAGTAAAGATCTCTGCATACTCCAGGGGGGTGGCAGGAGCAGAGAGCAGGGGCGCCCCAACCATACACAGAAGGAGTAAAGGTCTCGGCATACTCCAGGGGGGTGGCAGGAGCAGAGAGCAGGGGCGCCCCAACCATACACAGAAGGAGTAAAGGTCTTGGCATACTCCAGGAGGGGTGGCAGGAGCAGAGAGCAGGGGCGCCCCAGCCATACACAGAAGGAGTAAAGATCTCTGCATACTCCAGGAGGGGTGGCAGGAGCAGAGAGCAGGGGCGCCCCAACCATACACAGAAGGAGTAAAGATCTCTGCATACTCCAGGAGGGGCGGCAGGAGCAGAGAGCAGGGGCGCCCCAGCCATACACAGAAGGAGTAAAGGTCTTGGCATACTCCAGGAGGGGTGGCAGGAGCAGAGAGCAGGGGCGCCCCAACCATACACAGAAGGAGTAAAGGTCTTGGCATACTCCAGGAGGGGTGGCAGGAGCAGAGAGCAGGGGCGCCCCAGCCATACACAGAAGGAGTAAAGGTCTTGGCATACTCCAGGAGGGGTGGCAGGAGCAGAGAGCAGGGGCGCCCCAACCATACACAGAAGGAGTAAAGGTCTTGGCATACTCCAGGAGGGGTGGCAGGAGCAGAGAGCAGGGGCGCCCCAACCATACACAGAAGGAGTAAAGGTCTTGGCATACTCCAGGAGGGGTGGCAGGAGCAGAGAGCAGGGGCGCCCCAGCCATACACAGAAGGAGTAACGGTCTCTGCATACTCCAGGAGGGGTGGCAGGAGCAGAGAGCAGGGGCGCCCCAACCATACACAAAAGGAGTAAAGGTCTTGGCATACTCCAGGAGGGGTGGCAGGAGCAGAGAGCAGGGGCGCCCCAGCCATACACAGAAGGAGTAACGGTCTCTGCATACTCCAGGAGGGGTGGCAGGAGCAGAGAGCAGGGGCGCCCCAGCCATACACAGAAGGAGTAAAGGTCTCTGCATACTCCAGGAGGGGTGGCAGGAGCAGAGAGCAGGGGCGCCCCAACCATACACAGAAGGAGTAAAGGTCTTGGCATACTCCAGGAGGGGTGGCAGGAGCCGAGAGCGGGGGCGCCCCAGCCATACACAGAAGGAGTAACGGTCTCTGCATACTCCAGGGGGGTGGCAGGAGCAGAGAGCAGGGGCGCCCCTGTCATACACAGAAGGAGTAAAGGTCTCTGCATACTCCAGGGGGGTGGCAGGAGCAGAGAGCAGGGGCGCCCCAACCATACACAGAAGGAGTAAAGGTCTCTGCATACTCCAGGGGGGTGGCAGGAGCAGAGAGCAGGGGCGCCCCAGCCACACACAGAAGGAGTAAAGGTCTTGGCATACTCCAGGAGGGGTGGCAGGAGCAGAGAGCAGGGGCGCCCCAGCCATACACAGAAGGAGTAAAGGTCTCTGCATACTCCAGGGGGGTGGCAGGAGCAGAGAGCAGGGGCGCCCCAGCCACACACAGAAGGAGTAAAGGTCTTGGCATACTCCAGGAGGGGTGGCAGGAGCAGAGAGCAGGGCGCCCCAGCCACACACAGAAGGAGTAAAGGTCTTGGCATACTCCAGGAGGGGTTGCAGGAGCAGAGAGCGGGGGCGCCCCAGCCATACACAGAAGGAGTAACGGTCTCTGCATACTCCAGGAGGGGTGGCAGGAGCAGAGAGCAGGGGCGCCCCAGCCATACACAGAAGGAGTAAAGGTCTCGGCATACTCCAGGAGGGGTGGCAGGAGCAGAGAGCAGGGGCGCCCCAGCCATACACAGAAGGAGTAACGGTCTCTGCATACTCCAGGGGGGGTGGCAGGAGCAGAGAGCAGGGGCGCCCCAGCCACACACAGAAGGAGTAAAGATCTCTGCATACTCCAGGAGGGGTGGCAGGAGCAGAGAGCAGGGGCGCCCCAGCCATACACAGAAGGAGTAAAGATCTCTGCATACTCCAGGAGGGGTGGCAGGAGCAGAGAGCAGGGGCGCCCCAGCCATACACAGAAGGAGTAAAGGTCTCTGCATACTCCAGGGGGGTGGCAGGAGCAGAGAGCAGGGGCGCCCCAGCCATACACAGAAGGAGTAAAGGTCTCGGCATACTCCAGGGGGGTGGCAGGAGCAGAGAGCAGGGGCGCCCCAGCCATACACAGAAGGAGTAACGGTCTCTGCATACTCCAGGAGGGGTGGCAGGAGCAGAGAGCAGGGGCGCCCCAACCATACACAGAAGGAGTAAAGGTCTTGGCATACTCCAGGAGGGGTGGCAGGAGCAGAGAGCAGGGGCGCCCCAGCCATACACAGAAGGAGTAACGGTCTCTGCATACTCCAGGAGGGGTGGCAGGAGCAGAGAGCAGGGGCGCCCCAGCCACACACAGAAGGAGTAAAGATCTCTGCATACTCCAGGGGGTGGCAGGAGCAGAGAGCAGGGGCGCCCCAGCCATACACAGAAGGAGTAAAGGTCTCGGCATACTCCAGGAGGGGTGGCAGGAGCAGAGAGCAGGGGCGCCCCAGCCATACACAGAAGGAGTAAAGGTCTCTGCATACTCCAGGGGGGTGGCAGGAGCAGAGAGCAGGGGCGCCCCAGCCATACACAGAAGGAGTAAAGGTCTCGGCATACTCCAGGGGGGTGGCAGGAGCAGAGAGCAGGGGCGCCCCAACCACACACAGAAGGAGTAAAGGTCTTGGCATACTCCAGGAGGGGTGGCAGGAGCAGAGAGCAGGGGCGCCCCAGCCACACACAGAAGGAGTAAAGGTCTCGGCATACTCCAGGGGGGTGGCAGGAGCAGAGAGCAGGGGCGCCCCAGCCATACACAGAAGGAGTAACGGTCTCTGCATACTCCAGGAGGGGTGGCAGGAGCAGAGAGCAGGGGCGCCCCAGCCACACACAGAAGGAGTAAAGGTCTCGGCATACTCCAGGGGGTGGCAGGAGCAGAGAGCAGGGGCGCCCCAACCATACACAGAAGGAGTAACGGTCTCTGCATACTCCAGGAGGGGTGGCAGAAGCAGAGAGCAGGGGCGCCCCAACCATACACAGAAGGAGTAAAGATCTCTGCATACTCCAGGAGGGGTGGCAGGAGCAGAGAGCAGGGGCGCCCCAGCCATACACAGAAGGAGTAACGGTCTCTGCATACTCCAGGAGGGGTGGCAGGAGCAGAGAGCAGGGGCGCCCCAGCCATACACAGAAGGAGTAAAGGTCTCGGCATACTCCAGGGGGGTGGCAGGAGCAGAGAGCAGGGGCGCCCCTGTCATACACAGAAGGAGTAGAGGTCTCTGCATACTCCAGGAGGGGTGGCAGGAGCAGAGAGCAGGGGCGCCCCCAGCCATACACAGAAGGAGTAAAGGTCTCTGCAGACTCCAGGAGGGGTGGCAGGAGCAGAGAGCAGGGGCGCCCCCAGCCATACACAGAAGGAGTAAAGGTCTCTGCAGACTCCAGGAGGGGTGGCAGGAGCAGAGAGCAGGGGCGCCCCAGCCATACACAGAAGGAGTAAAGGTCTCGGCATACTCCAGGGGGGTGGCAGGAGCAGAGAGCAGGGGCGCCCCTGTCATACACAGAAGGAGTAAAGGTCTCTGCATACTCCAGGAGGGGTGGCAGGAGCAGAGAGCAGGGGCGCCCCAGCCATACACAGAAGGAGTAAAGGTCTCTGCATACTCCAGGGGGGTGGCAGGAGCAGAGAGCAGGGGCGCCCCAGCCATACACAGAAGGAGTAACGGTCTCTGCATACTCCAGGAGGGGTGGCAGGAGCAGAGAGCAGGGGCGCCCCAACCATACACAGAAGGAGTAAAGGTCTTGGCATACTCCAGGAGGGGTGGCAGGAGCAGAGAGCAGGGGCGCCCCAGCCATACACAGAAGGAGTAACGGTCTCTGCATACTCCAGGAGGGGTGGCAGGAGCAGAGAGCAGGGGCGCCCCAGCCACACACAGAAGGAGTAAAGATCTCTGCATACTCCAGGGGGGTGGCAGGAGCAGAGAGCAGGGGCGCCCCAGCCATACACAGAAGGAGTAAAGATCTCTGCATACTCCAGGAGGGGTGGCAGGAGAGTAAAGATCTCTGCATACTCCAGGAGGGGTGGCAGGAGCAGAGAGCAGGGGCGCCCCAACCATACACAGAAGGAGTAAAGGTCTCGGCATACTCCAGGGGGGTGGCAGGAGCAGAGAGCAGGGGCGCCCCAGCCACACACAGAAGGAGTAAAGGTCTCGGCATACTCCAGGGGGGTGGCAGGAGCAGAGAGCAGGGGCGCCCCAGCCATACACAGAAGGAGTAAAGGTCTCTGCATACTCCAGGAGGGGTGGCAGGAGCAGAGAGCAGGGGCGCCCCAGCCACACACAGAAGGAGTAAAGATCTCTGCATACTCCAGGGGGGTGGCAGGAGCAGAGAGCAGGGGCGCCCCAGCCATACACAGAAGGAGTAACGGTCTCTGCATACTCCAGGGGGGTGGCAGGAGCAGAGAGCAGGGGCGCCCCAGCCATACACAGAAGGAGTAAAGATCTCTGCATACTCCAGGGGGGTGGCAGGAGCAGAGAGCAGGGGCGCCCCAGCCATACACAGAAGGAGTAAAGGTCTTGGCATACTCCAGGAGGGGTGGCAGGAGCCGAGAGCGGGGGCGCCCCAGCCATACACAGAAGGAGTAAAGATCTCTGCATACTCCAGGGGGGGTGGCAGGAGCAGAGAGCAGGGGCGCCCCAGCCATACACAGAAGGAGTAAAGATCTCTGCATACTCCAGGGGGGGCGGCAGGAGCAGAGAGCAGGGGCGCCCCAGCCATACACAGAAGGAGTAAAGGTCTCGGCATACTCCAGGAGGGTGGCAGGAGCAGAGAGCAGGGGCGCCCCAGCCATACACAGAAGGAGTAAAGGTCTCTGCATACTCCAGGAGGGGTGGCAGGAGCAGAGAGCAGGGGCGCCCCAGCCATACACAGAAGGAGTAAAGATCTCTGCATACTCCAGGAGGGGTGGCAGGAGCAGAGAGCAGGGGCGCCCCAGCCATACACAGAAGGAGTAAAGGTCTCTGCATACTCCAGGAGGGGTGGCAGGAGCAGAGAGCAGGGGCGCCCCAGCCATACACAGAAGGAGTAAAGGTCTCTGCATACTCCAGGGGGGTGGCAGGAGCAGAGAGCAGGGGCGCCCCAGCCATACACAGAAGGAGTAAAGGTCTCGGCATACTCCAGGGGGGTGGCAGGAGCAGAGAGCAGGGGCGCCCCAGCCACACACAGAAGGAGTAAAGATCTCGGCATACTCCAGGAGGGTGGCAGGAGCAGAGAGCAGGGGCGCCCCAGCCATACACAGAAGGAGTAACGGTCTCTGCATACTCCAGGGGGGTGGCAGGAGCAGAGAGCAGGGGCGCCCCTGTCATACACAGAAGGAGTAAAGGTCTCGGCATACTCCAGGAGGGGTGGCAGGAGCAGAGAGCAGGGGCGCCCCAGCCATACACAGAAGGAGTAAAGATCTCTGCATACTCCAGGGGGGTGGCAGGAGCAGAGAGCAGGGGCGCCCCAGCCATACACAGAAGGAGTAAAGGTCTCGGCATACTCCAGGGGGGTGGCAGGAGCAGAGAGCAGGGGCGCCCCAGCCATACACAGAAGGAGTAACGGTCTCTGCATACTCCAGGAGGGGTGGCAGGAGCAGAGAGCAGGGGCGCCCCAACCATACACAGAAGGAGTAAAGGTCTTGGCATACTCCAGGAGGGGTGGCAGGAGCAGAGAGCAGGGGCGCCCCAGCCATACACAGAAGGAGTAACGGTCTTTGCATACTCCAGGAGGGGTGGCAGGAGCAGAGAGCAGGGGCGCCCCAGCCATACACAGAAGGAGTAAAGATCTCTGCATACTCCAGGGGGGTGGCAGGAGCAGAGAGCAGGGGCGCCCCAACCATACACAGAAGGAGTAAAGGTCTCGGCATACTCCAGGGGGGTGGCAGGAGCAGAGAGCAGGGGCGCCCCAACCATACACAGAAGGAGTAAAGGTCTTGGCATACTCCAGGAGGGGTGGCAGGAGCAGAGAGCAGGGGCGCCCCAGCCATACACAGAAGGAGTAAAGATCTCTGCATACTCCAGGAGGGGTGGCAGGAGCAGAGAGCAGGGGCGCCCCAACCATACACAGAAGGAGTAAAGATCTCTGCATACTCCAGGAGGGGCGGCAGGAGCAGAGAGCAGGGGCGCCCCAGCCATACACAGAAGGAGTAAAGGTCTTGGCATACTCCAGGAGGGGTGGCAGGAGCAGAGAGCAGGGGCGCCCCAACCATACACAGAAGGAGTAAAGGTCTTGGCATACTCCAGGAGGGGTGGCAGGAGCAGAGAGCAGGGGCGCCCCAGCCATACACAGAAGGAGTAAAGGTCTTGGCATACTCCAGGAGGGGTGGCAGGAGCAGAGAGCAGGGGCGCCCCAACCATACACAGAAGGAGTAAAGGTCTTGGCATACTCCAGGAGGGGTGGCAGGAGCAGAGAGCAGGGGCGCCCCAACCATACACAGAAGGAGTAAAGGTCTTGGCATACTCCAGGAGGGGTGGCAGGAGCAGAGAGCAGGGGCGCCCCAGCCATACACAGAAGGAGTAACGGTCTCTGCATACTCCAGGAGGGGTGGCAGGAGCAGAGAGCAGGGGCGCCCCAACCATACACAAAAGGAGTAAAGGTCTTGGCATACTCCAGGAGGGGTGGCAGGAGCAGAGAGCAGGGGCGCCCCAGCCATACACAGAAGGAGTAACGGTCTCTGCATACTCCAGGAGGGGTGGCAGGAGCAGAGAGCAGGGGCGCCCCAGCCATACACAGAAGGAGTAAAGGTCTCTGCATACTCCAGGAGGGGTGGCAGGAGCAGAGAGCAGGGGCGCCCCAACCATACACAGAAGGAGTAAAGGTCTTGGCATACTCCAGGAGGGGTGGCAGGAGCCGAGAGCGGGGGCGCCCCAGCCATACACAGAAGGAGTAACGGTCTCTGCATACTCCAGGGGGGTGGCAGGAGCAGAGAGCAGGGGCGCCCCTGTCATACACAGAAGGAGTAAAGGTCTCTGCATACTCCAGGGGGGTGGCAGGAGCAGAGAGCAGGGGCGCCCCAACCATACACAGAAGGAGTAAAGGTCTCTGCATACTCCAGGGGGGTGGCAGGAGCAGAGAGCAGGGGCGCCCCAGCCACACACAGAAGGAGTAAAGGTCTTGGCATACTCCAGGAGGGGTGGCAGGAGCAGAGAGCAGGGGCGCCCCAGCCATACACAGAAGGAGTAAAGGTCTCTGCATACTCCAGGGGGGTGGCAGGAGCAGAGAGCAGGGGCGCCCCAGCCACACACAGAAGGAGTAAAGGTCTTGGCATACTCCAGGAGGGGTGGCAGGAGCAGAGAGCAGGGCGCCCCAGCCACACACAGAAGGAGTAAAGGTCTTGGCATACTCCAGGAGGGGTTGCAGGAGCCGAGAGCGGGGGCGCCCCAGCCATACACAGAAGGAGTAACGGTCTCTGCATACTCCAGGAGGGGTGGCAGGAGCAGAGAGCAGGGGCGCCCCAGCCATACACAGAAGGAGTAAAGGTCTCGGCATACTCCAGGAGGGGTGGCAGGAGCAGAGAGCAGGGGCGCCCCAGCCATACACAGAAGGAGTAACGGTCTCTGCATACTCCAGGGGGGGTGGCAGGAGCAGAGAGCAGGGGCGCCCCAGCCACACACAGAAGGAGTAAAGATCTCTGCATACTCCAGGAGGGGTGGCAGGAGCAGAGAGCAGGGGCGCCCCAGCCATACACAGAAGGAGTAAAGATCTCTGCATACTCCAGGAGGGGTGGCAGGAGCAGAGAGCAGGGGCGCCCCAGCCATACACAGAAGGAGTAAAGGTCTCTGCATACTCCAGGGGGGTGGCAGGAGCAGAGAGCAGGGGCGCCCCAGCCATACACAGAAGGAGTAAAGGTCTCGGCATACTCCAGGGGGGTGGCAGGAGCAGAGAGCAGGGGCGCCCCAGCCATACACAGAAGGAGTAACGGTCTCTGCATACTCCAGGAGGGGTGGCAGGAGCAGAGAGCAGGGGCGCCCCAACCATACACAGAAGGAGTAAAGGTCTTGGCATACTCCAGGAGGGGTGGCAGGAGCAGAGAGCAGGGGCGCCCCAGCCATACACAGAAGGAGTAACGGTCTCTGCATACTCCAGGAGGGGTGGCAGGAGCAGAGAGCAGGGGCGCCCCAGCCACACACAGAAGGAGTAAAGATCTCTGCATACTCCAGGGGGGTGGCAGGAGCAGAGAGCAGGGGCGCCCCAGCCATACACAGAAGGAGTAAAGGTCTCGGCATACTCCAGGAGGGGTGGCAGGAGCAGAGAGCAGGGGCGCCCCAGCCATACACAGAAGGAGTAAAGGTCTCTGCATACTCCAGGGGGGTGGCAGGAGCAGAGAGCAGGGGCGCCCCAGCCATACACAGAAGGAGTAAAGGTCTCGGCATACTCCAGGGGGGTGGCAGGAGCAGAGAGCAGGGGCGCCCCAACCACACACAGAAGGAGTAAAGGTCTTGGCATACTCCAGGAGGGGTGGCAGGAGCAGAGAGCAGGGGCGCCCCAGCCACACACAGAAGGAGTAAAGGTCTCGGCATACTCCAGGGGGGTGGCAGGAGCAGAGAGCAGGGGCGCCCCAGCCATACACAGAAGGAGTAACGGTCTCTGCATACTCCAGGAGGGGTGGCAGGAGCAGAGAGCAGGGGCGCCCCAGCCACACACAGAAGGAGTAAAGGTCTCGGCATACTCCAGGGGGGTGGCAGGAGCAGAGAGCAGGGGCGCCCCAACCATACACAGAAGGAGTAACGGTCTCTGCATACTCCAGGAGGGGTGGCAGAAGCAGAGAGCAGGGGCGCCCCAACCATACACAGAAGGAGTAAAGATCTCTGCATACTCCAGGAGGGGTGGCAGGAGCAGAGAGCAGGGGCGCCCCAGCCATACACAGAAGGAGTAACGGTCTCTGCATACTCCAGGAGGGGTGGCAGGAGCAGAGAGCAGGGGCGCCCCAGCCATACACAGAAGGAGTAAAGGTCTCGGCATACTCCAGGGGGGTGGCAGGAGCAGAGAGCAGGGGCGCCCCTGTCATACACAGAAGGAGTAGAGGTCTCTGCATACTCCAGGAGGGGTGGCAGGAGCAGAGAGCAGGGGCGCCCCCAGCCATACACAGAAGGAGTAAAGGTCTCTGCAGACTCCAGGAGGGGTGGCAGGAGCAGAGAGCAGGGGCGCCCCCAGCCATACACAGGAGTAAAGGTCTCTGCAGACTCCAGGAGGGGTGGCAGGAGCAGAGAGCAGGGGCGCCCCAGCCATACACAGAAGGAGTAAAGGTCTCGGCATACTCCAGGGGGGTGGCAGGAGCAGAGAGCAGGGGCGCCCCAGCCATACACAGAAGGAGTAAAGGTCTCTGCATACTCCAGGGGGGTGGCAGGAGCAGAGAGCAGGGGCGCCCCAGCCATACACAGAAGGAGTAAAGATCTCTGCATACTCCAGGAGGGGTGGCAGGAGCAGAGAGCAGGGGCGCCCCAGCCATACACAGAAGGAGTAAAGGTCTCTGCATACTCCAGGGGGGTGGCAGGAGCAGAGAGCAGGGGCGCCCCAGCCATACACAGAAGGAGTAAAGATCTCTGCATACTCCAGGAGGGGTGGCAGGAGCAGAGAGCAGGGGCGCCCCAGCCATACACAGAAGGAGTAAAGGTCTCTGCATACTCCAGGAGGGGTGGCAGGAGCAGAGAGCAGGGGCGCCCCAGCCATACACAGAAGGAGTAAAGATCTCTGCATACTCCAGGGGGGTGGCAGGAGCAGAGAGCAGGGGCGCCCCAGCCATACACAGAAGGAGTAAAGGTCTTGGCATACTCCAGGAGGGGTGGCAGGAGCAGAGAGCAGGGGCGCCCCTGTCACACACAGAAGGAGTAAAGATCTCTGCATACTCCAGGGGGGTGGCAGGAGCAGAGAGCAGGGGCGCCCCAACCATACACAGAAGGAGTAACGGTCTCTGCATACTCCAGGAGGGGTGGCAGGAGCAGAGAGCAGGGGCGCCCCAACCATACACAGAAGGAGTAAAGGTCTCTGCATACTCCAGGAGGGGTGGCAGGAGCAGAGAGCAGGGGCGCCCCAGCCATACACAGAAGGAGTAAAGATCTCTGCATACTCCAGGAGGGGTGGCAGGAGCAGAGAGCAGGGGCGCCCCAGCCATACACAGAAGGAGTAAAGGTCTCTGCATACTCCAGGGGGGTGGCAGGAGCAGAGAGCAGGGGCGCCCCAGCCACACACAGAAGGAGTAAAGGTCTCGGCATACTCCAGGGGGGTGGCAGGAGCAGAGAGCAGGGGCGCCCCAGCCATACACAGAAGGAGTAAAGATCTCTGCATACTCCAGGAGGGGTGGCAGGAGCAGAGAGCAGGGGCGCCCCAGCCATACACAGAAGGAGTAAAGGTCTCTGCATACTCCAGGAGGGGTGGCAGGAGCAGAGAGCAGGGGCGCCCCAGCCATACACAGAAGGAGTAAAGGTCTCGGCATACTCCAGAGGGGTGGCAGGAGCAGAGAGCAGGGGCGCCCCAGCCACACACAGAAGGAGTAACGGTCTCTGCATACTCCAGGAGGGGTGGCAGGAGCAGAGAGCAGGGGCGCCCCAGCCATACACAGAAGGAGTAAAGGTCTCTGCATACTCCAGGGGGGTGGCAGGAGCAGAGAGCAGGGGCGCCCCAGCCATGCTCCCCTGGGTCGAATGTGGCAGGAGCAGAGAGCAGGGGCGCCCCAGCCACACACAGAAGGAGTAAAGGTCTCTGCATACTCCAGGAGGGGTGGCAGGAGCAGAGAGCAGGGGCGCCCCTGTCATACACAGAAGGAGTAAAGGTCTCTGCATACTCCAGGGGGGTGGCAGGAGCAGAGAGCAGGGGCGCCCCAGCCATACACAGAAGGAGTAAAGGTCTCGGCATACTCCAGGGGGGTGGCAGGAGCAGAGAGCAGGGGCGCCCCAGCCATACACAGAAGGAGTAAAGATCTCTGCATACTCCAGGAGGGGTGGCAGGAGCAGAGAGCAGGGGCGCCCCAGCCACACACAGAAGGAGTAAAGATCTCTGCATACTCCAGGGGGGTGGCAGGAGCAGAGAGCAGGGGCGCCCCAGCCACACACAGAAGGAGTAAAGATCTCTGCATACTCCAGGAGGGGTTAGTGCTCTGGATGCACTGGGAATGGGCAGTGAAACTGAAAGGCTAGGATCTAAATTCTAACCAGCAAGCTGCTAGCGCCACCGTGTGGCTATAACGTATTATCCTCAGACTGAGAGAAGCAGCCTGATGGATTCTCTTGAGTTGAAGACACACACTCTGCTCCTAGAAGTGTTGGGACAATGTTTGGAGGTGGGAGGGGGTTGTGGGGAGGGGCGGGGGTGCTAGTAGGTGAAGTCAGCTTCCAAAACAAGAGAGGTGGGAGGGTCTCCCATTTTAACCCAGCTCAGTATAAGAGTGTATGTCATTGGAATTGTAAGCAAATAATGATAAATTAGTTGTCTCTTTCTATAGTGCTTCGTGTCTCAGGGTTTGCCCTTTGTGTTACAACTGCACGGATTAGTGAGTTTGCAATTGCATCATTTTTAACTGGAAAACATTCAATAATCCACCTTGATTCTATGGCCTGCTATCTTTTGCCAGAAAGTTATTTAGTCATTGTAAAATTTGTTGTATATATTCATATTTTGCTTGTACAGTCTGTGCTTGCTGTGCTTGAGATTGTGTGCCTTATGCCTGTGTCGCTTTGATTCTATGGCCTGCTATTTTTGTTTGTTCCATTCCTGTAACAGTTCTCTCATGTAAGGTAACTGGTTCTATTATACAGCGCTCCGACACCTTCGGGTAAAGTCCTCGCTATATAAAAATGCATTAAATAAAATAAATAAATAAACAAATAACGCCGTGAGTGCATCACACAAAAAAATGAAATGAATACTTTTTTGTCTTTTTTGATTGACCCTCGTTAAACTCTGTGGGCCCGATTTACAGAACTAACTTAAGACAAAATCCTAAACTTACTACTTTTGGTATTCACAGAAGTTAGGATTTTGTCTTAAGTTTGTCTTAAGACAGACTTAAGACAGACTTAAGTTAGGATTTTGTCTTAAGTTTGTCTTAAGTCTGTCTTAAGTTTGTCTTAAGACAAACTTAAGACAAAATCCTAACTTCTGTGAATACCAAAAGTAGTAAGTTTAGGATTTTGTCTTAAGTTAGTTCTGTGAATCGGCCCCTACGTTTCTATCATGTATTAAGGAGCTCACAGTACCATATATTTGTAGATATGTAAATATTATAGAAAAGAATGCCACACCGAGATGACCCTACTGCAGCGGGCTCACACAGATTGGGGAACAAATCTTCAGGATTTCCCCTATGTCTTCGTGTTTCCAACTTATATATTATATTCATGTCACTGTTACGTCTCTCAGAATAAACAATGTGTAGAGAAAAGAACCATGTACTTTAAATGATAATTATAAACCAAACATGTATTTATCAGTTTGCATGAAACCCACTTTATGACTCAATATCAATTGTTTAGAGCAGAAAGTTCAATTCTGATAAAACACTGTAGATGTTTGAACAGACTTGATTGTCACTTTCCAAAAACATAATGATATTAAATATTCTTGTAATCTATCTTTGTCACTAGTTTCTAAATACTCAACATAGGCAGCTTACAAGGGGAATACCTACAAGAGACAAACATGATCATTATCACAAAGTAACACAGATTATATATTTTCTCTGAAAGGGGTTCTTTATATTTTTCTCTTGAATAGAAGGAGTGTTTCTTCTCGTCTTCAGGCTGTTGTGGGAGTGGACAGAGCACAAAGTGGCGCTTGGGGTGCACTGGGGGCCGCAGCAAACCCCACATCACCAGGAGAAGTTAAGAAGAAAAATAAACATTAATGAGCGCTTTTTAAGTTTGTTGTCTGTGTTTTAAAGACAGTCAAATATAATTAAGCAGAGCACAGGGACATTGTTCACACTTGTCTTCATGTAGAATGCGTCCACCTTCATCTTAAGTGTCGGTGTTGTAGGGATCGAGGAGAAGGGAACAGAGGAGACATAAATGCCAGCCACAGACTTAAAAATAAAACATCCTCTAGGG
The DNA here is from genome assembly GCF_964261635.1 of Lissotriton helveticus. Lineage (NCBI taxonomy): Eukaryota > Metazoa > Chordata > Amphibia > Caudata > Salamandridae > Lissotriton > Lissotriton helveticus. The sequence continues at coordinate 31,194,819 of NC_136067.1, read as the reverse complement.
GCTTCTCCCAGATGTTGGGTCCCTTGACTACAGCATTGATTGGGCAGATGTTGTGTGCTTCCACTCAAAGAGTCCTTATATTGCACTCTAATTGGATGGGGCCAGGCTTCCCTTCACCTAACATGGCCATAACGTTGAAACATGAAGACATAGGGGAATGCTAGGGGACACCCTCTTTTATGCTGTGAAGATGTGTTCCCCTATCTGTGTCAACCAGCTGCACTATGGTCATCTCATTGTGGCTTTCTTTTCTCTAGAGAATGCTCACTACCCAGACTGTTCATCGGGTACCGCTGTCAATGCATGCTGCGGTTATTCCCCCGCTGTGCTGGGGGGAGTGGAGGGCGCGGACAGCGCCCCTTTGCTCATGACGAGCTCAGCTCGTCATGAGGCACAGTGCTTGTGTGCTCATGACGAGCTGAGCTCGTCATGACCACACCCGTTTTTGTGGAACGTTCAGCACAGCAGGGGAATTAGCCCAGCGTGCGTGTGTTCCACGGCTCATGACGAGCCCAGCTCGTCATGAGCATGCAAGGGGTTAATCACATTGGATTAGGGCAGTATTATCTATTTTGAATGTGGCCAGGTGTCAAAGTCATGATGCATCAGGCATCTCCGGTAAGAAGGATTATTATTGTTTTTAAATTACGGAAGCTTTCCATGTTTTCCACCCAAGGGGAAACATCCTTTATGACGCAACTTTTACCACGCACTGCCTTTACAATTCAGGTTTTTCAACGCAAGTCATTACAACGAATTGCGCTGGGGGGCGCTCAAGGATAGGTAATAGTTTAATTTACTATCCAACACCTTCCCTACTATCCACGGGGACTGGAGTTGGAATAGTAAATTAAACTATTCACTATCCAGCACCCCCCAACGCAAGTCGTTGTAACGACTTGCGTTGAAAAACCTGCGTTGTAAAAGCATGCGTGGTAAAAGCATGCGTTGTAACAACGTACATCCCCAGCCAAGTTATATCTTCTTCAGGTTATCAGGAACCTAGTTCCCTGCTTCCACTCCTATTAGTTCACACAGCACGCACACATTTTGGATTCCAAAAATATAAATATATACATTTACCACCTATTAGGCGTTCATTGTGTGTTTGTCAGTGGGAATATAAATGGAGAGTTAGATGTATCACCCTATGGCTGTGTAAATATGTTTTCTTATCTTCATTCATTCAGTGATTTCATTTTCTTGAGCACCTCCAAGTGGAAGAAAAGTGTGATAATGAAACATACAGTGCGGTGAGCACATCTAGTGTAGTTCTAATGTACCAATAGAGTCATTCAAAATGTGGTTTCAGAACATACACACACACATATACTCAGGTGAGGACAAACATGTATATAATAAAATCTAAAAAGCAAAAACCACATATATAAAAGATGCTTCAATGTCGCATCAAGGTTCCTCCGGAGGTGGGGTGGTGGGAGTAGCCTATTGGCACACTCTGTTTTTAAATTGTAGCGGGAGAGAAATTAAGGGATTCTTTAGAAATGTTTCTAAATGCTAAACAATACATGCATTTTGTAATATATGCAGTTAATGAACGCTATTGGTTTATGAGCTAAGTGGTAGGTCCTCCTATTTGCAATGAAAAGTTTCTATATATAATACGCTTTCTTGATTAAAATCTTGTGATTGAAAATTATTAAATGAAATATGTTTGATTGTTAAATGGTGAATGGTGATGGTATGGGACAACCTTTCAAACTTTAGTTCATCCAAGGTTGTCACTCACTATTGTGATCTAAGGAATTGGGATTTGTATGTATTAGAGGTTTTTTAGATGTTTTTAATTGTAAATATATTTTGTGTATGTTTTTTGCCTCCCTGATGAAGTCCTGTTGAAGGGACAAAACACGGTGGCTGGGCTGACAATTTGTATATTTTATGTTATAAAGATGAATAAAGAATAAATACATTTCCCAATTTCTCATATGAATTGTTTTTTTTGGGATATATTGATGGACTAAATGTGGAATGCCTTGTTACCATCACCGCAAGAATGGATAAAAATGTAGCGATATTGGATTAAGAGATGTGGATTTACATATTTTTGAATGCTTCTCTTTTATTTGTGCTTGTCTGACTCCATAGCTTACAACACATGACAACAACCACACTTACGTTGCTAACTTGGAACATACGAGGTCTGAAAAACTACAAGTAAGGCAAGCTAGGTTTTTGCATACTTGTTCAGATGAAACGTTGTGGCGTTTCTTCAAGAGACTTCCCTCTTCAAGCCCATGGAGAAGTTGTTAAGCAGTAGGTGAGCAGCTCAAGTATTAACGCCCTCCTATTCGACGTACGCTAGAGGCGTAGTGATACTTATCCGCACAGGTATTAGATTTCATCACTACAGCATGGTAGGAGACACACAAGGAAGATACATTTTTGTGCATGGTATGTTGAAGGATAAATATATAACCCTTATGAATGTGCATGGCCCAAACATTGAGGACACTCTTGTTTGTGAACTGTGGAGAAACATGTTGACATTATCACCGAAAACAAATCTTTGGGGTAGAGACTTTAACATGGTGCCTAATTCCAAATTAGACATATCGCATGAACAAGACAACTATGTGGTGGCTGAAAACACAGTGTTGAAGGGCGTCTTTGCTGAAGAATGCTAGATAGATATACGGAGGTTACAAAATGCGATACCCACAGAAGGCACTTTTGTCTCCACCGGCCTCAATATGTGGTCTAGGCTGGATTACTGGTTGCCCACCGGTGACATTCGTACATGGATTGTGGACATCACTCTCTTTAACAAGGTCATTGTCCAACCAAGCCCTGGTTGAGCTGCATCCCAGATATGAGATCCTTGCCACAAAATTGGAGGTTCCAGCCTAAGATGCTTAGAGACAGCGTATTCCAGTCTGAGCCTAAACACAAGACATTAGAATTATTCACAACAAACACAGGCTCGGTTGTTATCATGGCCTCAGTTTGGGAGGCTTTCAAGGCGACGATCTGTGGTGTCTCCATCTCTGAATAAAATGGTTTCTCAAAACCCCTTACTCGCATATGGAGATGCTTGAGCTGGAGGTGAAAGACCACAACATGCTATGGCAAGCAACGTCAGACAAAACGCTACTTGCACAGATGAGAGAAAAGGTGTCTGACTATAATGAACTATCAATAACAGCGAGGCGCTACAGGAATATTTAAGTCAGCCATTCTATTTTGAGGAAATCATAACAGTCAAGAAGGTTTTTCGTCTGGCAAAGCACCCAGTATTGATGGTCTGCCAGCGGAATTCTACAAAGAGTTTAGCGAGGTTCTAGTGCCGCGCATATTAGCACAGTTTGAGGAAGCGTATGCCATGAAGATGCTCCCGCCATCTTAGCGAGAAGACCTGTTAATAACTCTCCTTAAGCCTGGCAAATCTTTGAGACAACTAGATTTATACCTTCCTTCATCACGGATGAATTGCTGTGCAAAGATACTGTCCAATCTCATTGCAAATACATTATTAATACTGCTCCCTGCAGGGCTGGCTGGATCAATCTGGCTTGGTGCGGGGAGGTTCCAACTTACATAGTATACGTACACCCTTTGCCCTCCTCCACAAATCAAGCCAGCTGCGGAGGTGATGGCGGTATTCTTGGATGCCACTAAGGTGTTCGACTCCGTTGAGTGGCCGTATCTTTTAGCATACTGCACAGAATGGGTTTTTCATTTTCTTTTGTGCGGTGAATACAACCTCTATATCCACGTCCTATTGCTTGAGCAAGAGTTACTGCCCTATTGTCCTCCCCATTTCAAATCCTTAGAGGTACCAGACAGGGGTGCCCCTCGCCCCATATTCTTTGTCTTTATGTTGGGGTCTCAAGCAGCCAACCTACGGCAGTCCTAGAGCATGCATGCCCTCCGATTTCAAGCCCGCCCCATACTCGTGTCATTGGGACGCTCCTTTTTCCTTTTGGTCCCTAACATTGGAATCAGTTACCATTACATTTGCGCCCCTGCTCTGACCTAGTCTCCTGTAAAAAATCTTTAGAAACATGGTTTTAAAATCTTTAAATTCTGTTAATTTTATCTGGTGACCTGTGCGGATGCTCTACCACCCAGAGACACCCTTGGGGGTGATTCGTGCGCTCAATAAATTGAATAATTATTGTGTGCCAATGATTGGACAATGTATCCATGAAATCCAAGGGGGTTTGAAACACATTACTGAGGGAATGCAAAAGATTCGGCGGCCCGTCAGGCATAACTATAAACTGGGGAGAATCTGGTATTTTCCCTCTAACCTTGAATACAGCCAGGTTTAAGTCTGAGTCCCCTTGGTTTGGAGCGAGGGACCCACTAAATATCTAGGTATCTGGATACATCGTGACGTGGATGTTAATATTAAAGAGACCTATAGTAGGGCAGTCTCCCGATTAGAAGACGGAGTTTAAAAAAATGGATTACCCTCCCTCTGACAATGGGAAACCTATAGCAATATGCAGGGTGGTAATCCTCTCCCAGTTCTTATATTACTTTACGAATATACTATAGCCCGCTCACAAAAACATTGTTTCATACTCTGTGCGCTCTCTTCTAAGAAGGCTAGCGTGGCCGGGTGAACAAGCTTGTATCAGGTGGCAAGTGCTGGGCTTGCCATTTAGTCAAGGGCGTTTCACCAGTGCCTGACATGGCATTGTACTACTTCTGTGCCCCCAACCTGTCCTGGCCCACACAGCGGTGGAATCAGATGCTGCCCACACCACACTACAGTCAATGCTCTGCCACAAACCTACTAAAACATTATCAAAAACAAACACTGCACAATCCATTACAAGAATAAAGTTCAAAAGACACTACCACTTGTCTATTCACCTCAGATCTCCCTGGCTGGACCTCCTATAACTCTATAATTGCAATGCTAAAGCGAGATGTTAAGTGGTGGTGTCTGTACATCCCAGTGAATTTCCTACCAGGCTGGCGCTCTGGAAGGGTCTTTACAGCACTCAGTAACTGTACTGGGCCTCTGTCTAAGCAACTCTGGTGGAAAGGAGTTGCTCTAACTGCTAGGGTGGTTGATCTCAATTCTGGGGAACTGGGTTCGAGTCTCTGCAATGACGCTCAACATCCTGTGATTCTGGACAAATTACTTAATCTCCCCGTGCCCAACAAAAATGTATGAGTCCTCATGTAACGCAACGGGTGCTCATGTAAAGCGCTCTGATTCGGGTCAAGTTTGTGCTATATAAAACTCTGAAGAGAAAAAATCACCCTCGATTCTGGCCAGTATTTTTTTTAAGTCTAGTGCGGTAAACATCTTATGAAAAACAGTGAACTCCAGTATATTTCCCAGTCTTAAGCATAAGTGCAAAACAGGAAACACAAATAAATCAGTTAAAAGATATTTGAGAGATGCTTGCGAATGAGTGTTAGAGCAAACAGAAGATTAATTGGCATACTACTAAAGAATACAATTGTATACAAGACCCATGTGTGAGTGTGGTGTGTTGCGCCAGTCCAGGATTTTTCCTTTGAATTCTGGGACTTGTAGTCCTATTTTAAAATGGAATTAAAAAAAACTACAAGTCCCAGAATTCAGAGGTGCCCCTTAACAGTTTGTTTCTTTCATGTTCGAGTCCCTTTTCAATTTCATCTCTTAACCCCCTCGTCCCTTTTTTGTTTCTAGTGCGCAGTTTGTCCGTTTTCTATCTCGGCGGGAAGCCTGCCCCCTCTCTGCTGTCACTTCGGTGCCCTCCGTAAGATGGCAGCCCGCCTCTGCTCGCGGGTCAGGGGAAGCCTGGCCACCGCGCGCTCGGCTCCTCCTCGGCCGCGGCGGCGGCGGTGCGCGAGACCTTCCTGACGTTCTTCCGGGAGCGCGGCGGCCACCAGCGCGTGCCTTCCGCCCCCGTGCGTCCGCGCGGCGACCCCAGCCTGCTCTTCGTCAACGCGGGCATGAACCAGGTCAGTGCAGTTGGGATGGGGGCGTGGCTTCTGTGATAGTGGGCGGGACTTTGAAGGGGAGGAGTTATCACGCGATCGTTTGACTTTCAGACTGGATTTGCAGGGGACGTCATATTTTGCCTGACCTTAAGATGGATGATGCGGTCAGGCTAATATGGCACTTCCGGGTATAGTGCCTTTCTGTCTGTGCCTCAAGGTGCTTTGCTTTTTTGAGTTGTAAACAGTGCTTGAACTGTAAAAATATAAGTTCAGGTAATTTGCCCCAGAGTACCTGCTTGTTTCTGAGAAGTGCCTGTACTCTCCAATTAAAAGTGTGATGTTTCCTTAAGTCAGCAACCCTGCATGGGGATTTCAGGAGAAATGCAGCTGTTTCAAAGCAATGTCTAGAATATTAGTGTCCGTTAAATGAGTCATTTCTTATAGCTCATTACATCAACATAACTGTTTTGTTCTATGCACTGTAAATTGTCTTATCCATCAAAATATGACACATAAGTCCTGCTGCCGACATGGAAACGTCACACCTAAGAAAGCTAAAAACGTATCTTCTATATGTTATGACCATTTATATAGAGCTTTCTACCCCTGATGTAATCCTGAAACGCATTGCAGATGGTCACATGCAACTCATTGGGAGCCCAGTGCACAGCTGCCAAGGTTTCAGGTTGCTATGTGTGACACTTTCTTAAACTCTGTGTAATTATGAGTGACATTTCAACTACTATGAGTGACACTTTTTCGCAAGCAAAACCAAGCAGTAAAGACGTGCAAAACATATAAATATCAGAAATGACACTGATTTGAGCAACACGAAACTCTAAGAAAATCTTAAACCTGCCGCACATCACCAGAAATCCAAGAGAACTAACCTAGTCCCCTTGTAAACGAATGGTAGTTTTGGGAATATGCGTTGCATCATTGGTACAGTCAAGTACTTTTAACAGGGATATTTAACCCTCCTCAGTGTGACATTATTGTGGTAGCCTTAATTTAATAATACCTTGTGTCTAATAGTCACAACACTACACTGATGCGACTAGGTGGGGAAAAATAATGCAGCTGCCGATGTCCTAGAAGTTAGTGTGTCTGTGTCTGTTACACTCACTGGCTAAGCCGCCTGCATACACTCAGCTGCTGTACAGTAGCCAAGTCAGTCTGTCTGTCCCCAGTCACGACGCTGGAGGTGAGGAGCTCTCAATGCAGAACCGGTCACAGTGGTCCTGCTCGGCTAATGTTAGAGGCGGGCCGTGGGCCTGCCCTAAACACCACCTGCTCAGCCTCTCCCGGACTCAGAGCACGTGTGGAAGGCGAGCTCTAGTGTTGTCAGGCTACAACAACTATTACTGGGGGCCCAGACTCGGACACAGGCTGAGGGTGGCGGATATCCTGCTATAATGCACCTTCGTCAAGGCCCAGAGTGCCTTTCAAGTTTAATAGCAAATTATGTCTGCTTAATAGTGTGTACAATAAAAGTTTGTATTATATTCATTAATGCAAACAATACATATTTTAAAGTTGTTACCACGTATTTATGGTAATTTGTACAACGCTGTTTATATCCATGAGCAGAATGGCTTAGAAACATGTTCTTTTTAATAAAGACATGCTCGCAAAACATTAACATATTATGCAGGAAAAAAATTATATTATGAAACACGCTATCATGCGGGAACAGAACACCTGCTTCATCATAGCCGGAAAGCACACTACAACACCGACCTTTGTAAACAGATCTCCAAATCACCTATTCAGCTGTCCTGATCTGAAAACCAGGAGGAAGAGAGGCAGACACGTTTTTTTGAAAAAGCACACTGACCTATTAATTTCCATTGATGCACAGAGTATCTCTTACAGACTTCGAAATACAAAGGGGCATATTATCAAGGGGGTTTATCTCCGCTTTTTTGGCTTTAAAAGCCAAGAAAGTGGAGATAAAATTATCTCCCTATTACCTAGCTGTCGCTAACACCAGTTAGCGACAGCTAGTAGGAGAGAGCGACCATCTTGGTCCCCACTTTGCATGTCAGTGATGTTTATCACTAATGACATGCAAAGTGGGCGTGCCAAGATGTTAGCGACTGGAAACAGTCGCTAACATCGCTATCTCCTATTACCAACTTTTGGAGATATTCGCGCTAAGCGTGAATATCTCCAAAAGCTAACACCTGCCCCTGAGTAGTTCTTAGCCATGTTATCCAATGGGAGGTGGATAACATGGCTAAGAGCATTAGCTCGGTAATGCATGAATATCGCTGACTTTTCAGTGATATTCATGCATTGCGGCCGTTTTTTATCGCATTTGCGATAAACCTTGGTAATACCAAGGTTTATTTGCGGTAAAAATCGCCGCAGCTCAGCGGTAAAATTTTCTCTCTAACCAAGCAATAGCGATAATTATCGCTATTGCTTGGTAATGTGCCCCAAAGTTTTCCAAAACGCACGCCAGCCTCAAGCTAAGAAATGATCTATCAAGATGCATTTACATAATACCTTTCAGCCGCGCGGCGCCGCACCAACATAAATTACAGCGTGAATGGCGGTGTTTAGCGGGGCGTCCATGGCATGAGAGAGAGACTGTGAGCAGCCTGCACTCGCTCGGATTCCCCCACCGCTTCTGCTTACTTTCTGTTCGTCCAGACGTGATGGCACTCTAACAGCCCACATCCGGATGGATTTATTCCCGGCCCCCTGGTGCCACGCCGGTCAGTGATTGACAGCTGCAGTGAGTGAGAGGGCAGCCCGGCCCCCTGCAGTGATGCTAAGTCTGAGAGCCGCGGCGCGCTGGCGCCGCACCATGATTTGCGCATCTTGTTTCCAGGTCAACACTGACTCCTGGCAGAGTGCAGAGAGTCAGAGAGAAACATTGTAGCGCTCTCAGCCACAGAGCTGAGAGCAGTCTTGCTAACTGTTGGGAACTCGAAGCAGGCTCACCTCTCTCAGAGAAGCAGAGCGAGTCCGGGCACAACCTGGTGCCATTGGTGGCACGCCTGGCAGCAGGTGGCAATTATGCGTGACAATGCATTCCAGTGCGGTGATGCGTGAGCGTCACACCTGTTGCGCAGTCCTGCCAAGCGTCACACGTATCTCTTATGTAACTCATGTAATCCAAAGTCCTTATGTAACGCCACTGGTTCTTTTGTTAGGCGCTCTGACACCTTTCGGTAATGTTCGCGCAATATAAAATCGCATTAAATAAAAAAAAAAAAAAAAGAAGGTGCTGAGTTCCTACACTTCTCAAAAGAAACATGACACTTTTAATTGGAGAGTACAGGCACTTCTCAGAAACAAGCAGGGACTCTGGGACAGAATACCTGCACTTCTATTTTTACAGTTCAAGCACTGTTTACAACTCAAAAAAGCAAAGCACCTAAAGGCACAGGCAGCAGGCACTACACCCGGAAGTGCCACATCCGCCTGACCGCGTCATCCATCTTAGGGTCAGGCAAAACATGACGTCCCCTGCCAATCCAGTCTGAAAGTCAAAACTATCCGCTTGATAACTCCGCCCCTTCCTCGAAGTCCCGCCCACTACCGCAGAAGCCACGCCCCACTCCAGCCGCACTGACGCTCACTGACCTGGTTCATGCCCGCGTTGACGAAGAGCAGGCTGGGGTCGCCGCACGGACGCATGGGGGCGGAAGGCACGCGCTAGTGACCGCCGCTCTCTCGGAAGAACGTCAGGAAGGTCTCGCGCACCGCCGCGGCCGAGGAGCCGAGGGCGCGGCGCGTGGTGGCTAGGGTCCCCCTGGCACGCGAGCAGAGGCGGGCCGCCATCTTACGGAGGGCACCGAGGTGACAACAGCGGGGGGGCAGGCTTCCCGCCGAGATAGAAAACTGACAAATGGCGCACTAGAAACAGAAAAGGGACGAGGGGGTTAGGTGATGAAATTGAAAAGGGACTCGAACCTGAAAGCAGCATGAACTGTAATGGTGCACCTCTGGAACTCTGGGACTTGTAGTTTTTTTTTTATTCCATTAGAAAATAGGACTGCAAGTCCCAGAATTCAAAGGAAAAAAGCAAAAATCCTGGCCTGGCACTTGGCTGAAGTGAACTGGAGTGGCAGACTAGGGAGGCACCTGTGGGCAATGTTACCAGTCTTCTGGTTGCAGTGAAGTGGCGTAACAAAAGTTTGAAGGCCCCCCCCCCTGCAATGTACACGGAGGGGGATGCGGAGGCCTGTGTTACTCCCCTGTTTCAACGTTAATACACTTTTTATGTATTTATTTATGCGTTTTTATATAGCGCAGACTTTACCCAAAGGCGTCCGAGCGCTTCGTTAATGATACATGAGGAGAAAATTACAAGTGAACAAATTACAAAAGCCAACGTTAAGTTACATGAGGTAAAAGTGACAATTGTGAGCAAACAAAATAGAAGAGGAGCAAACGGTGCATTACAGGAGGAAAAAAGTGATGTGTGCAGGTTACAAAGGCGTACAAAGTACAAGGAGAGGTATAATACTGCAGTAAATGGCAGACACTCAAAACACAAGAACAAACGTTAGGTAGGCAATGGTGGCACTTGTGCAAGTATCGAAAGCAAACAAAATGTAAGAGGTAGCAAACTGTGTTACAAGAGAAAAGTGACGTGTGCAAGTTACAAAAGAGAACCAAACACAAGTATGAGGATAATACTGCAATAAATGGCAGACTCTCAAACCACAAGAACACACTGGGAAGGCACTTCCATAGTCCTGGAGAATAGAATTTCCTGTAATGGAAGGACTTCCTTCAGATAATAGAGAGGGCGAGAATTATATTTGGAAGTGTCTTTGAAGGAGGAGAACTTTGAGGTCAGTTTTGAAGGCCTGGGAGGAGGCGGTGGTCTGGACTTGAGGCAGAAGTGAGTTCCAGATTCTCACCGCATGAGATTGAATGCACTTGAAATGAGCTTGGAGTTCACTCAAGTTACCCGGCTCCCTTCGTGAGTATGCCGTACAGGCCAGGCTTTTCTTTGCATTCTGGGACTTGCAGTGCTGTGTAGCCCATTATAAAACAAACAAGCAAGAATGCAAAGCAGAAACATGGACCACATGATTTATTCACACCTGGGCCCGGTGCACTTCAGAGCAGTGAAGACCGTGTTTTTTTCTAGAAACCCTAGGATTAGAACATGGTGTCCTGATGCCAAGGAGTTTTCTGGGTGGCCAACTCGGTAATGTCCGTTCAACCATACAGTCTGCATGCCTAGACACGTTGCTTGCACAGAAACACTGCATTTCCAGATACATTTTGCGCGCTCCTAGCCATATTAAAAATTATTATTGGGCATAGGGTTGCCATCTTTTTTACAAAAAAAATCTATAGGCCATTTGTTTACAGTTTGCTATTCAGGAACATTCAAGAGTTTGTAGGTGAAAAATTATTTGTACGAAATTGTCATGATTCTTTTGTAGCATGCCAAATAATCCTCTGTTTGCTCCAACACTCATTCGGAGGCAGCTCTCAGATATCTTTCAACTGATGTCTTTGTGTTTCCTGTTTTAGACTTGGCTTCAGACTGGAAAGTATACTGGAGTTCACTGTTTTTCATAAAATGTTTACCGCCTGGGCTTAAAAAATACTGGCCAGGATGGACCAGTGTGATTATGAGCCGGGGAGCACTTTTTGGTTGGTTTAATTCCATCTGAACATAGTTTAAAGCAAGGCCTTTTAAAAGAATTCAATTAGCCGAACATGGAGTTCATAAAGTCTGATTATTGTGTCATAAGCCCTTGTCCCAGGACCTGAAGAAAAGGTCTTAAAACCAACATCCGCCTTTTCCCATTGTATAATTGATGGAAGGAGCGCAGCTTAGACAGAGGCCCAGTACAGTTACTGAGTTCTGTAAAGACCCTTACAGGGCCCCAGCATGGTAGGAAATTCACTGGGAGGTGCAGACACCACCACTTGACATCTCGCTTTACCATTGCATTTATAGAGACTGTTTTGTGTACACAGGCTTTTTCTTACATTTGTCCTATGTGGGCAAATTGAATGTGTGTGCACCTGCCAGTAATAGTGAATTCTGCGTAAGGAACCTGAGCACTGCCAGTTGGTCTCAAGGTGCCCATGCGGGCTACCTACTAGGTAGATGTACGCATTTTTTAGTGTATCTGTTGAAGCAAACCTGCCAAGTTTGCTTATGTATGACATTTACATGTTTGCTATATATTTCTATGTAGCATCTCAATGCCCTTCATGTGACACTTTGAGTTACACTTCATCAAGAGTGGAACAAGGCTGGTATGTTTTTTTTCATTTCTGACATGACTTCCTTTTCTGAAACACTGGCCTAGAAGGAGATCTTAACATATCTGCTGTATTCCTGTAGTACTGATACGAGCAATACAGTCTGTTCGGCGGAACACACTCTCTTTATAAACCACCTGGGAGAGTTCGATACGGGTGATGAGTACATTGACCTGTTAGAGCTACAAAGCCCAACAGCGTGGATCCTGTGGGCTGCAGACAGGCAGAGCATCAATAAGATGAAACTGTGTAGTAATGTAGACTTATTGATTCATTACTGTAAGTTCCATAGGGCATGGACTTCTAGAGCACATCATTCCATGCGTTTCCATTGGTTGTTCTAGTGTTATGGTTCTGTTCAGTTAGAGATGCAGCCATTTTATGTGGGTGCTCCAATAAACAGCTACTTGAAATCTGATTGTACTCAGAGATGTCATTACTGCAACTACAATCATTTTAGCAACAAGGATGGTACCTGCCACCGCTACTGCAGGAGCTGCCTGCTCTGTCTGCTTCATCACAATCTGTGCAGAGCAGAGCAACGGTTCAGAGGAACAAGGCCTGGCTGGTGGCATAGTGAACAATCAGAGAATACCCTGCCAGCCTGTTGTAGGTGAAGCTGCTCCTGTGCACTTCCCTTAGGTGTGTGAGACTTTTAAATACACTGTAGAAGCAAAGGGCTGTACTTGGGAAATCTATTGTATTCAATATAAATCTTAAAAGGGGCTTACAGCCCGCCTCCTTGCTTTCTTTTTTTTTTTTTTTTTTTTTTTTTTTTGAAAACCTTTATTGTACAAAGAAAGCTCACAAATACGGGCCTACAACCCACGAGGGCTGGCCACCACATGGTAGACAACGTAGTAAATGAAAAAACAAATTTTCAACAGGATATGTCACCAGGAGCACAGGAGAAACAATAGGAGCATCGAGCAATCAGCAAGAGCAGGACAATAAAAGGTTAATTTTCCAATGCGGGGTGGGGAAACAGAAGAATCATGGGCCATGCAAAAAACAACCAGGGAGGGGCCGCGGCAAGCCGCCATCTTACGGTCACAGAATGACAAAAGAGGCCATACCAACATAGCTATCAAAGAGTATAAACGTAATCGGAATATAAAGAAACGACAATGGCATCAATCAAACCGCACCTACCCGTCGCCGCCCCCACCCAAAATGAGGAGACATGATCAAAAAGGCCCACATAATAAAAGACAATACGATACGCATCCCAACAAAATAAAAGGACTCCCATAAAGGAGGAAAAAGGGGAGGGGAAAAAGGGAACGAAAGAAGGGACTCCCACCAAACCACGCACCCCCAGGAGTGAAAGCAGGATAATAGAGTCCGGCAAGCGACATAGCAAAAATCGATACCGAATTACCCAGCGAGATACAATCAGATACATACCGGAATACGAAAGGCACAGAAACTCCCCAGGGGGATACAGGAGGAGACGGAGTCCCGGAAAAAGTGAACACACAAGAGCCATAGAACAAAAAGGAGAGGAAATAAGGGAGGAAAAAGACCCCCCAATACGGACAGACCCCCCCCAACCCACCCCTAAGCCCACCCTGCACCCCTGCAGAAGGCTACGGCCTACCCCCCCGCAGCGTGCCTGTCGCCCTAATTAGAACCCGAAATATAGCGGAGCAAAGTTAAGTCGGAAACAAAGACAAAAATGGGAAGGGAAGAGAAGGAAACGAGGGATGGGAAACACACACAGACATACACATACACGGGGGAGGGCCGGGAGACAGGAGTAAACGCACCCAGCCACCCGCCTGAGTCGAGGAGCCAAGTCCCCGGGAAGCCAAAGAACATCGGGTTAGAGTCCAGGGGCACCAGTCAATCACACAGAACCATACCGGGACAGGTTGACCATCCAAACCAGCACAAGACTACCGCACACAGATGCCAACATACATTAGCCCTGTCCTTGTTTGTCCAAAGTGGAAACGGTCCTATCCAGCGAGGACCAGGTCACGAAGAACAGGAGACAGACAGCAGGAAGATCCAACGGCAGTCCGGAAAAGGCACGTAAAGTGGAACATGGACGATCCAGGAAAGTCACGAAGTGTAGCATACGATGCAGGCACAAGTCCAAGGATATGTCCAGAAGAACCGACCCATCTGGGCCAGCACAGGAGACATCGCCGGGCAGCAGCGACCGAAAGGAAGCGGGAGAGTCATGAAGGCCAGGCCAAGTAAAATCCAGCTCCCGGGCCCGAGAGAACGAAGGTAGCGCAGGAGGAGGAGGCGCCATCAAGTTCCGTACAGCAGCAGACGCGGTCGGAGCCGGGGCCAATTCCGCCAGGATAATTCCAGCCGCACCCCGCGGCGGCACAATCACGTCTGGCCGTGGGGGCTCAGGAGGCCCGCCGTGAGGAACCATCTCCGAAGCTAGGATAGGCGCGGTCACACAGAGCCGCCAGGAGAGCAGGGTATCCAGTAACTCCTTAAGTGTAGGAAAACATTCACAGTATCGGGCACCCGGGCCATGCGGCGGGCCCCCAGCGCTCGCCCAGGCCCGGTCAAGACACTCGGGGTCGGCCGCCATTTTGAGAGTCCGACAAGGCAGCGCGGTTGTAAATCTCCGCCGAGGCGGCAGTAAGGCAAACAAAGTCCCGCTGACCGGCAACAGAGCACCCCGGGCAGGAAGGGGGGCCACCAGAAGAAAGGGATTCGCCGGCCACCCAACGCCGCCGGTCCCGTTCTCCGAGTCCGGGCGGCAAAATCAAAATGGCCGGACCGGAGAACAAAGGGAGAGCAAGCCGGACACACAAGGAGCTTCGACCACGGAAGGCAGCGCCTCCACCATAGGCCTCCTCCCCACAGGAATCGGCCAGGAAGGACCTCCGGCCCACACGAACAACGGCCCTCCGACCACCTCCACCGCGCCCCGGAGGGCAGATCCGCAGGCTCCGTCTGGCCCGGGAGCCGGCAAGAAGATCCAGGCCAGTCCGCCTCCGACACCCCAGCACAATCGGGGGCACTGCACCGGATCTACAGCAGCCAGGATAACCGGAACAAGAGGTAAGTGCCTGCAAAGCGTCGTAGCACCACCACTCAGCAAACAGGGCTTCCCGGGGCAGGATTACAGCAGGATAAATGTAAAAACCCAGGCGGGCGAACGGAGCCGAGCTAAAGCGCGGCCATCTCGGTCGCGAGCTAGGCTCCTCCCTCCTTGCTTTCTTTGCTTTTCATTGGTTGGTTCCTATGCTTGCCACTTACATTTCCTCTATTTCTATTGGCTGTAGCAGACTGTTTCCTGCATTTACAAAAGCTTGTCCCTGTGTGCTTCTCTCATCAGTTTCCCGTTGCCGAAGTACTGTTTCCATTCGCTTTTAGGGCAATTAAAAAATATATATATTTTGCCTACACAGCAATCGTACTGTGCTTGTCTACATAATCTCCCCTGCACAGCACATTTACATAATTGTTCTGACCCTAGCTGCCCGTATCTCAAGCGTGCATGCCAGCTCTGTTTTTTCCATTTATTATTAAGGCTTGAAGCGCATCGCGCTCCAAGCCTCACTTTCAGCCCTGAGCCCCGCCCTCCATAAAGCCTCAAAGTTATTGTGCTTTCCCTGCTTGTTCTGTTTTCTGTTTCTTGGCTTTGGAGCACCTATCAATTCCTCATTCCGAGTTCCTTCAGCACTATTATGTGTGTTATCAGCAACCTCTAAAAGCCTGTAAGTGAAGTCAGCTCATTAACTTCTCAGAGTGAAGTGCCAAAGTATACAGTATTCAGTAGGTTGGCTCAAAGTCCTGTCAACAGACAGAACTCACACTGTCAGCCTGGATGACTCTCAACTCCTATAAATCACTGGCTCCACAACCATTTTTTAGCCAGGGTTACTCAAAGTCTATAAAAATTAATTTTTTGAGGCATAGGATGGGAATCTTTCCATGCGCTCAGCATTTTCCACCATGGCTAAGGCCACTAGCTCAAGAGCCTTGAAGGCTATGTAAAGCCAAACAAAGTGACATTTTTCACCTGATTTTGTTTATGCAAGGAACTGCAACAAGCTCGGCACCAGCTTCTCAAAGAACCCCTAAAACAGAAAGGCATCTGCACTAGGAGACAAGCGGTGTTAGCCTGTTTAAACCCAGAAAATACACAACTAAACTGCAGATTGGTAAAATTCCTTATGCTAGCTGATGAAAAAATGTTAAAAACAATAAAAACTGAATCATGCACTGGCATTGCAAGACACCACTGACAGGAACATGTCCCAATCTACATCATACACATACAAACTGCCAGGATGTAATGGAAAATACTCGCAACGAGTCGAGCAAATCTGAACAAATCAAATGCAGCGACCGGAATAAGAACTACATGGCTGGTACAAAGGAATACGAGACTGCAATTACAGCATTAAGTTTTATAAGGACTAATAACATGTTTATAATCTCATTTGGTTTTTAACTTGAGGATTTCCTCTCATAATTTTTAAAATGAACAATAAGGAAGTGGAAAAGGTGGAAATCATACACACATTGCCAACCATTTCTTTATATATATTTTTGTACTGAGTATTTTATGTGATAATATTGCAATGGTTTTAAGTAACTATGCAGAAAATAAAGAACCTTGAACCTGTCAGCGTGTTGAGTATTCTTCCATTTATTCTTAGAAACATGGCGCAAGCCCATTATCTCTACGTCGCTGCACTAATGCAGACTGAACTTTAACATGCATGTTCTTAGTGAAAAGGTTTTGCACAGGTTAAGTGTATGAATGAGGCTTGCTTTGATGATCTGCTTTAGCCAAAGTTTTATTAGCAAATGATAACTCTATGGAATGGTTGATGCACTTGTAGCTGCAGAATGGCAAACAAGATTTTCTCATTTTGTTTCCCATATTTTGTCCAGAATTTTAGTTTTTTGTTTTGTTTTCAGGGTTACACTGCATTGTACTAACAAGTGTGTAACCTCCTAAATAGGAACAGTGATGTACATTCATACAGTATCTTTGTGCATGGCCATGACTCTGTAATGCGTGAGTACATTATTGGCTGTCATAGTTCAAGTGCGGTAATGGATTGAATTTGTGTGGCTGATGTCAGCTCTATGACTAACACATTATTTCATGTAATATAAAATGTAAATACACTGGTACAGTGTTGTGTCCTGTAGCGTGTGTTCTGAGACCTTCATTTGTTTTTCAAGCACTTCAACCTCTGTCTTGTTTATCATGCTACCATAACCGCTTCATAACGCCCTAAAACCATAACACATAGTAGGTTGTGCAGTTGCACACCACTGCATTGTTTTGTTCACATTGGCCATGTACAGTTACACACATACACACTGCATCTCTAAGAACCCTGTCTCCGTGTGCAATCACATAGCTAAAATCCAGAACAATTAGGTAATGAGTGCTTTTGATTAGGTTTCGCCTGTAGAGCTCTTTCTGTTCTGTCACCCAGACCCATCCCGCTCTCTGTTGTCACCCATCACCCCGTACTCCACCCGTTCTACGTTATGTCACCCAGTGCCCCCACTCCCCTCCCACTCTCTGTTATGATTCACACCCTCCTCCCTCATGTTGCTTGTTACACTTGTTAGCACTGTCTGGGCACAGGTCGCAGTTCATTACTTCCGGTTCAACACCCAAATATAGCAATAAGTGACTGAAAGGTAACTATTCAGCCTTTGCAAAGAGCATTATACGGCGCGGCACCGGATGTCACTGCGCTTTCAGTAACCTTTGAACCATTTGGGCTAGAATTTTTTAATCACATAGGCGAAACCTAATGCATTTACCAATGCTAGTTTTTATCTTTTCACTTTTGCTCTGCCTTCACAGACAGAGGTCAAACATTAGCTTATGTCTTACAATTTGCATTCAAACACAACCTCCAAGATAAGCAGCAAAGTTAGAGGATTTTGTACAGTGAACTGCCTGACAGTGGTGCTGTACAAAGAGTGTGACATGAAAGGCTGCAGGGTGTAAGGTTTTTTCCTAATATACAATATCTAAATAGCTTGTAGGTGAACTGGACAAACATTTCAAAATGTATTTTAGTAGTTATGAAAGCACTTTTTTGTAATTCTGTTTGATGAAAAAAGTTTTTTAATTGGATGAAAACAATTCAGAACTCTACCTGGTGATGTGAAATGATAAACATTTTTGCTAAAATCTGACACAGATTATTGTTCATACAATATATCGTTTTATCAGTAAAGCTGCGTGTTAGTTGGAAGGTTTGTGGCATTTCAATGGAGAATGTGCTGTTTGTAAATGGCAGTGCGCTACCAAATCATGCTTTAGTAATACATTTATTAGATTGAGTTTTGAAACATTAACTGAGAGACATTCCTTCTGGTCAAGTACATCACAGTAAGGTTGAGTGGGTTATTCAAGTCACTGGACCTGCAGGTCTAGTAATATTTTAATGAATGTTCAAGGCCTGCGCTACATAATAAAAATATCACACCAGTTATATCTACAACCCCTGTATAGTCAAAGTAAATAGATGTGGCGTTGAGTATATTTACTCTTTACTATATGTATTCTTACCTCGACAACATAGTGGGAGTTAATGTTGTGGATGCAATATATTTGTAGGTCGATAATGATGACCTCAGTATGGTGACATCTAACTACGCTTGGCACTAGTGTCTACATAACTAATATCAGAGTAGTTTCGAGCAGCCATTCTCTTTGATTTTATTGAGATGTGGACATAAGTGTACGTAAGAATCAAAGGAACAAGTCAGTACATGAGGGTTGTACAGATTTTTACGGCAATGCGTAAAGTAATGTTATGGACACCTTGCATTGGTGTACTGTTGACAGACTTGCATCAATCAGTCAAGGATTTGTTAGGTGTGGCAGATCACCCATGGGAATCTCAAGGCGCTGGAGTTGTTAACTGCTTTGAGTCCTTTTCTGAATTGCTGGAGCGATGAGGTGGTCCTGAGGTGCTGGGGAAGGTACTAGCACTCTACTTGATAATACCAAGGCATACATGATGCTGTAATTAGCCTCAGAGTCATCCAATTACTGGTAACAACTAAACTCACTCAACTCTGGATAAAGCCCGCTCTTAATAGTTTCCAATATCTCCTGATCTCAGTAACAGTCTACCAACTCTTCACAATGGATAGATACTGTTGGAGCTCATATGTATGCCTTTAGTATCCCCTATAGTGGGGATGGGAGAGGTGTGGCGCCGCGGCCAGGGCGACTGATGCTGGAATCTGGGGATCACGGTTCAATCCCGGCGCCGGTGGCAGATTAGCTCAGCACCATGTGACTCTAGGCAATAGCTCGCTTAATCTTCCCGATGGCCCCTAGCACCTAGAGACCCTTACGGCTGATTGTTCGCGCTTTACAAATGTGGATTATTATATATATCTGCACTGGAGAGACACCAGACCCACTATCCTGTAGGGGAGCTCAGACCATCTTGACTTTCCTGGAGGGCTGCAGCACAACTAGTCACTTGTTCACTCCCATATCCACGAGTGATGATCCTGGGCCAGTCCAAGCCTCTTCACCCCCATGTCCAGGTTGCATTTGAAGTGTGAAAAAATTCCACAGTGTACAGCAGACACTTTCCGTAAATAGGTTTCCCTACCTGTGAAACTGGCTTGGATCCAACTCACAGACTCGGCGCTTGGGACACAGGTAATTTCTTTGGAAGGACACAGAGTGTGTGTCGGTCCTCATGTCAGAAGACAACAACACCTGAACAAAAATTAAACAACATTTTTTTTTGCTTTATCTGTTTTTATTCAATTATGGTTTTAAGAATAAAAATAATAATAATCCTGTATTTGTAAAGCACACAGCTACCCGTAGTAGGTTTCCCGGCGCTGGGGGCCCTCGGGAAGATTAAGCAAGCTATTGCCCAGAGTCACATGGTGCTGGGCAGACCCCTGCCGCCAGTGCCGGGGATCGAACCGTGATCCCCAGCATCCGGCGTCAGTCGCCCTGGCCGCTGTGCCACACCTCTTCCACTTACCTTCTCCTACATCCTTACGGCTGGTGAGGTGGGACATTTAACAATTAGTCAGAAAGCACGACGAAAGTATCAAGCATTTACCTCAAACTCCCCATCAAGATATTTTTTAAACACTGAGAAACACATCTAAATGAATAAACGTTTCTCAAGATGTTTTTGCACTTTTAGTTGTTTTGTCAAATAATGGTGCTATATATAAATTATAAATGTTATACGGCATGAAACATACCTGCGTGTGTATAATACTGTATTAGACATGCCAAAGTCAACACAATATGTAATTTTGAAAAAATGCACCTTTTTTAGTTATAAAAATTCCAGTGTGTGAAAGTGCCAATACTGTACTCAGAGAGTTTAACAACACCGTGAAGTTTGAAGTCCTGCAAGAACTAGATGAGAGACCCAATAGAAAGTCAGTGGGAGAAGATCAAGGAATCAGTAACATCAACCTGCCAGGAAGTACTGGGTGCCAAGAAGCACCAGCATAAAGAATGGATCCCCACCAAGACTCTGCAAAATCCGAGAGAGGAAGGAAAAGAAAGTTACAGTCAACACAATCAATCACACGTTTGTTAAGCGCTACTACTCAACCGTGAGGGTCTTTAGGTGCTGGGGGAGGGGGATTTCGCAGGTTCCAGCCCATCAAGGAGGGGGTCTGTCGAAGAGCCAGGTTTTGAGGTTTCTTGTGAAGATGGGGAGGGATGTAGTCTGTCTGAGGTGGAGAGGGAGAGCATTCCAGGCTCTGGTTGCGAGGAAGGAGAAGGAGCGGCCTCCCGAGCTGGTCTTTCTGGTGCGGGGGACCACGGCGTAGGAGAGCTGGGCTGATCTGTGGAGAAGTGTGGCTCAATGGTTAGAGCGGCAGACCCTGATGCAGAAGTCTGGCCCGGGACCAGGGTTCAATTCCCCGCCTCGGTGAGTCTTGGGCTCAAAAATTCTACACACCTGATAATTCTCGCCTCGGTGCCTATTCCAATCATGGAGTCCCACTCTGCAATTCTGGGCAATAGCTTGCTTGATCTCCACAACGGCCCCCACAACGCTAAGGATGCCTGGCCTCCACCTTGGGGGTGCCCAGGAGTGGACACCTCACAGGGAAAGCCAGGATGGGTTCCACAGCGGTATTTGTACAAGCGCCTTGAGACCCTTGTGGGTGAGTAGTGCGCAATACAAGTATCAAATTACATTACAAATTACATTACATCGTAGGGTCCTTTGGGATGCGTGGAATTTGAGTCGACTGTTCAGGTATGCTGGTCCGGTGTCGTGGAGGGCCTTGTGAGCGTGGGTGAGCATTTTGAAGGTGACTCTAGCTTCAATGGGGAGCCAGTGGAGTGTGCGCAGGTGTTAGGAGATGTGGCAGTGTCTTGGCAGGTTGAGGACCAGTCTTCCGGCGGCGTTCTGGATGTTCTGTAGCTTACGTATGAGGTTTTTGTTTATTCCGGCATAGAGTGCGTTGCCGTAATTGAGTCTGCTGGTGACCAGGGCGTGAGTGACCGTCTTTCTCGGTTCGAGGGAGATCCATTTGAAGGTCTTGCGTAGGAGGCGGTGGGTGTTGAAGCAGGAGGAGGAGACGGCGTTGATCTGGCAGTCCACTT
The DNA here is from genome assembly GCF_964261635.1 of Lissotriton helveticus. Classification (NCBI taxonomy): domain Eukaryota; kingdom Metazoa; phylum Chordata; class Amphibia; order Caudata; family Salamandridae; genus Lissotriton; species Lissotriton helveticus. Next base: position 31,173,083 of record NC_136067.1, on the reverse strand, counting down.
TGAGTTCCGAATCCAGGATGATTCCCAGGTTGCGTGCGTGGTCTGTGGGGGTGGGCGGACTTCCGAGGGCAGGGGGCCACCAGGTGTTGTTCCAGGCATCCATGATGAGTACTTTTGTTTTGTTGGTGTTTAGTTGAAGGCAGCTGTTTTTCATCCATTTTGCGACGGCTTCCATGCCTTCCCGAAATGTTTGTGTCTGGCGGTGTTGGGTTCGTTGGATAGGGAGAGGATGAGTTGGGTGTCGTCTGCGTACAACACAATGTTGAGTCCATAGGTTCTGACGATGGGGGCGAGCAGAGCCATGTTGACGTTGAAGAGCGTAGAGCTGAGGCATGTCCCCTGGGGGACTCGGCAGGTGGTTGGTGTAGGGTCCGAGAAGACAGGGGAGAGTCTGACCGGCCACGTTCTGCCGGAGAGGAAGGAGCGGATCCATTCGAGAGCCTTGTCTTGAATCCCTGCGTCGTGGGGTCTGTGTATTAGGGAGCGGTGAGAGACTGTGTCGAAGGCCGCTGAGAGGTCAAGGAGGATGATAGCTGCTGTTTCTCCTTTGTCCTGTAGGGTGCAGATGTCGTCTGCTGCTGCGGTTTCCGTGCTGTGGCTTTTTATGAAGCCAGATTGGGAGGAGTCAAGGATGTTGTGCTCTTTGATGAATGTGGCGAGTTGGCTGGTGATGGCTTTCTTGATTACTTTCACTGGGAAGGGGAGCAGGGAGATGTGTCTGTAGTTTTCGAGTTCGGTGGGGTCCGCCGAGGATTTCTTGAGGAGGGGGTATATCTCGACATGTTTCCGGTCGTGGAATGATGCGGTTGCCAGGGAGCGGTTGATGGTGTGGTGGAGCATGGGTGCGATGGTGTTGGCGGCTCTGTTGAAAATGTGGAGGGGGCAGTTGTCCGTGGGGACCCCAGAGTGGATGGAATTCATCATCTTCAGTGTGTCTTCAGTGGTGAGGGCTGTTCAGTTGTTGATCATTAGCTTCATGGTGTCGGGTGGTTGGTGAGGGTTCAGTGTTGGTTGTCTTCATCAAAGTTGTCGTAGATGCTCTTGGTTTTGTGGTGGAAGAAGGTGCTGAGTTTGTCGCAGAGGTCTTGTGAAGGTGGGATGTTGGTGGACTTGCTGGTTGGTTGGGCAAACTCGTTGATGATTCTGAAGAGTTCTTTGCTGTTGTGTGCGTCAGTGGAGATTCTGTCTTCGATCTCTTTTTTTCTCATTTTCTGATGAGTTGGTGGTGGACTTTGGTAGCGGCTCTGGAGTGTTTGTCGGCTTCTGTGGATTTGGTGTTCCTCCAGTACTTTTCGAGGCAGCGGCAAGTGCATCTAGACTCTCGAAGTTCAGTGGTAAACCATCTAGCTTTCTTATCGTGGGTGTTGTTGTTTTTCTTGAGGGGGGCTAAGGTGTTGCCGCTGTCAGTGATCCATCTGTGCAGGGTTTGCGCTGCAACGTTGGGGTCGTCGTTTTCCACGATGGTCCTGGTGGAGTTGCTGAGTGATGAGATTAGCTGGTCGTCGGTGACTCTGGTCTAATTTCTTCGTGGGAGCAGGTGCTGATATCTGTGTATGGATTTAGGTTGCCCTAAAACTGGATTAGGGTTTGTTATCCTGAATTGGTGGTCTATCTGAACACAGCCTTCAATGACGATGAAAGCAAAATGAAGTGTCAGGGGCAAACAGATTCTTCTCCATTATGTTCCCCTTGTATGGTGTTTGTTATGCTATCTGTGAGATGAGACAGAATGCTAAAATATGAAAATGGCCAATGACACATATGTTTCTTTGAGTTTGGTAAAGGTTCAGCTAGATTCAAAAAGCACTGTGATCTTGTAGAATAGAATGGTCCTAGATCTTGTCCTTGCTGCCAACGGAGGTGTTTGTGCTTTTATCGGCTCCACATGCTGCTGTTTTTTCCCCAACACCTCTCTTAGCATTCATAAACAGATAGATCACATTATGCCCAGCTTTAATGAGCTCCATGTTACCCAGGAAGAGTTAAGATTGAAAACTGGAGATTTGTAATCTCGATTTATTAGCTCCTTTGGAAAGTTGAGAATGAAGATCTTTAAAATATTTCTTGGGATAATACACATCATACTAACCCTTTACCTTTTGATACAAGTAGTAACATATATAATTTGATGTATTGATTCTAATAAAGGCATTGCCAATGCTTATCCGCTAACCACTATAAATCATACAAATGTGAAATATAGGTATAAAAAGATGTAACGAAATTGCTATGAAGCCATAATTTAAAGGATTGAATACCAGCAATCTGCTCTAGATTCGAACCACAAGGTGCAAAGGGGGAGGGGTTGTAAATGCAAACAATGTTTACCGTCTATTAAACAGCCACTTTTACATCAACCATCTTGTTTTTAAATCACATTTATGCATTTTATTCTTGGCACTCACAAGTAAGAAGGTTAGCAGGGACGGCTGTGTTGCATATCTTTTATTCTTATTCAAGGTCCTTTCAACTGTTTTCTCATGAGAACCAGTTGCACTAGTCTTAGCTCCTGTTCTTTGCAGTTTCACTCTGAACCATGTGAAGTTTCCTTGACTTTGTGAAGAAAATGGATAAAAGTAATGCCACTTTACACACATCAGCATTATATGGTCAATCATTTTGTGAAAGTAATCAATCAATCAATCGCCATTTATAAAGCGCGCACCTATCTCATCAAAGGTGTCACGGTGCTAGACTGAAGAAAGATCAGCCAGTAATTCTGTTCATGCTTAAACAGCAGCAAGGTTTTTAAGGCCTTCCTTAACTCATGTTCTGTTTCTATCTGGTGCAAATGGTTAGGCAGTGCGTTCCACAGTTTCCCTGTACTAACAGTGAAAGACCTGCCTTCTTGTCGAGTCTTGGCATAACGAGGGACACAGAGGAGTTGCAGGTGATTGGGCCTCAGGGTCCGTTCATGTAGATATGTGCTAAGCCTCTGCCTGAGGTGGCCAGGGCCCCTGCCGATTGCAGCTCGGAAGGCGAAAGTCTGCGCCTTAAACTCTATCCTCCTGGCCACTGGGAGCCAATGTAGCTATCTCATGTGCAGAGAAATATGATGACGAAAAGGGACCTGACAGATTAGCCTCAGTGCTGTATTCTGGAACATCTGTAATCTGCAAATCTGATAGGCAGGCAACCCCAGATAGAGGCTTTTGGCATAATCCAACTGAGTGATTACCAATGCATGGACGATAATCCTGCGGCTCTCATCCGGCAGAAAACGTACAAGTTTCCTAATGGTTATTAGTTTCCCATAGCAGACAGAAGAAATTTGCTGAATTTGCGCCGTAAAGGAGAGATTCTGCTCCCACCTGATTTCAAGATTTCTAGCTGAGTTTGTTGGCACAGGCGGGGGACCCGGCTCTCCCAGCCACCAAAGGCATGAAGGGGGGAGGGGGAGATACGGGAATAAAAAACAGGACCTCCGTCTTATCTGCATTTAGTTTCAGACAATTTCCGTTCATCCAGATTGAAATGTCTTTTAAGCATTCCTTAAATTTATGGAAGGCAGCAGTAAACTGTTCTTTAAAAGAGAACACCAACTGATTGTCACCCGCATTTGAGACTGCCTTCACCCCCCATGAGACAATAAGAGAAGCCAGAGGGGCAAAGTAGATATTGAGAAGTAGCGGGCTCAACGCGGAACCCTGAGGCACTCCACATAATAGTGGTTTTATTGAGGAAGAGAATGGATGGAGGAAAACCCATTTGGAGCTTTCTTCAAGATACGAATGGATCCTGGTGAAAGTGATGGTTGTTTTTTTTTTGCAATTACTAACTCCTTTGCTTTTGTTAATAAACCTATTCCTGCATTCGAGGCGGCTGAAAGAGTGATTTTTATTTACCAGCTTCCTTCTAAGAACCTTGGGATCTGGAGGTTGCCCTTTCTTGCCTTGAACGCTGCAGCCAGAGCCTGCTTGATCCTCTGCATGGAGAGAGTCAGTTCTGGAGCAGCCGCATATTCCACCTTTTTAGGAGGGAAGGATGCAGAAGAGCCGGCCCATGGTAGTCGTGCTGCTGCCTGGAGCATTTACCAGTTTGCCCTATTGCCTAGCAGGAAAAACTGGTAGCTCAGCTGTGACAGGCTAATCTAAGGCATCTCTGCAACTGTCCAAGAGTACCTGTTTGTGGCCAGTTATGTTATGTTATGTTATTTTTGTCTTGTATAGCGCACGGCCACTCAAAAGAGTATCCCGGCGCTTTATTTCAGACCTGTATCACAACACAACAGAGGAAAAAGGCAGACAAGAAGGGAAATCCCTAGCTAGTGGTAGAATCTTATAACTACAAAGTAAACCGCCAAGTTTTAAGGCCCTTCCTGAACGCCAGTAGATTTGAGGTGCTACGCAGTGTCACTGGCAGAGTGTTCCAGAGCTGCGGGGTCAGCAGTCTGAATGATCGACCTCCTATGCGAGCCCTTTTTAGGTCGAGCAGACGTACGCTCAATGCGTGAGCATTGAGCTGTCTGCTTCAGACCTAATGTTTCCCGTCTGTAGTTTTGAGGACACCAATCTGACACGCGCTTTGCAGTTTTCACCGCGTGAGCGCGCGTCAGCGCCGCGCATGCGCAGAGTAACTTGCTCACACACAGGCAGCCCCCACCCCTCCCACCCCAACCCCGGGACAAATGCACACGCAGGCAGGAAGGCCCACATACACACAGACACGCACACGCGCCGCACACACACACACACACACACACATACAGAGACACCACCACCCCCCCCCCGAACGCGCGCGCGCACACACATGCGCTGCCCACCCCCCAGCAACCCACTCACCGGCTTCCTTCGTGCGGCGGCTCTCAGCTGCAGGGCCCGGCAGCAGGACTCTTCTTCCTTCCTTCGGCACCGGGGCGCAGGGTAGGCTCCTGCCTGCTCCGGTGCTCCAAACACGGCTCCAATCGCGGCTCTTCCGTGGGAGGTGGGGTAGGCTCCCGCCCTCCTACTTCCTGTTTCCTGTTGTCGCGCCGGCCTGCCGGACTTCCTGGTCGCAGGCCGGCAGAGTAACGAGGATGTTTTGCGGTATTTATTTATTTACTTAATTAAGCATTTCTATATAGCACAGACTTTACCCGAAGGCGGTATTTATTTATTTATGGCTTTATGCATTTTTTTATAGCGCGGACTTTACCCGAAGGCGGTATTTATTTATTTATGTATTTATGCATTTTTCACGACAGTTGTCGCATGAACTTTCCAGCAATATTACTTTCTACAAGCTGTCCAGCGCTACTGCCCTGGGTATTGGTAAACCGGTGTCGGTTCAACATGCTGGGAAAATCAGTGCCTAATAAGCTACAAACAATAACCTTTGGCCAAGTTCACGCTATAAAAAACTGCAAGCATACATTTTGCGTTATTGTTTACACTTCCTTACCATGTGCGCAGACAGGCGCAGGAATCAGCCTTGAGGAGGCCAGGCTGGAATGCAGACAGCGGTGTAGCAGGACTGGTCCCATTTGTCTGGGGTCTCAGGCTGGCCGTCCTGTTTGGCACTTGTGTGAGCCAGAGATAACTGGCTGTAAGTGTGAACAAATGGTCATGGGGCGGGGGTGGGGCGGTCCGACGCCCATCAGAGAGATGGATGAGTGTCTCATTCACTGGAACTAGAAAATGACGCACTGGGAACTAGAAGATGACGCACTGTGACTTTCTTCTTCTGATGGGTGACACTGGGCTTTGGAACGCAGGCGGGAGCGTGTAGGATGCCTATAGCATTGTTTGTTTTTCCGTTTGTGTTGGCGGGTCACATGCTTGGGATACAAAGTTTGGACAACTTTGGGGCTGCTGGAGCGGTTTGTCAGTATGATGAGGCTGCGCTGCAGATAACGAAGCCTAGTTTATTCCAGTAACATGACTGCGCAGAGATGCTGTTTCATGAAATATTGAGGAAATGGCATGTTTGACTGTTGCGCCAGACAGTATGCTACTGTTTGGAATTTTAGGAGTTTTCTGACCAAGGGGCATAGCTACCATTGGAACTGCAGTGGCATCGGGGCACCGTGACTGCACGGGCCCATTGAACGCCGATAATTGTTGTTTATTACTACCCCAGCAGCAGGCAAGTGGACAGTTTTCATTGCTTGCACCAGGGCCCACGACTACTGGTCTGGCATACTCGAAAAAGGACTGTAAAGTTGTTGGGCACAGTGGTGCATTCATAGGACAAGGGCTTAAGAGTAGTTATTCACAACGTTTGGAAACTGGGGTCATGCGCTATTTTGACTTGGCCAACCTTACATGACTGGGGTCATCTTTAGTCCAAGTGAGTTCTAAAGTTTTTATATAAATGTATTACGCATATGCTCTCCGCAACGCCTGTTGCCCTGGTGTGGCTGAGGGGCACAAACCGTGCCCTAGCTTTGGTAGCGCACACCACTGAGATGGTCTCCTGTTTCTTAATCTAGTGAATATGGATGACTCTGAGTGGGTTTTCTGTGACCTGAACTGTGTGTATTGCTTGTTACTGTTTGTTACTCCTTATTCACCGCCTTCCCACCCCTTATCCACTCACCCGCCATTCACCCCTTTCCTGCCCATTCACCACCCTCCTGCCCATTCACCACCGTCCTGCCAAGTCACCCCTCTCCCCCATTCACCACCGTCCTGCTAAGTCACCCCTCTCCCCCATTCACCCCTCTCATCCCCATTCACCCCTCTCCTGCCCATTTCAGTGCTCATGTCCATTAAGCGCTCTCCTGCCCATTAACCGCTCTCCTGCCCATTCACCGCTCTCCTGCCCATTCACCGCTCTCCTGCCCATTCACCGCTCTCCTGCCCATTCACCGCTCTCCTGCCCAACCACCCCTCTCCTGCCCAACACCTCTCTCCTGCCCAACACCCCTCTCCTGCCCAACACCCCTCTCCTGCCCAGTCACCCCTCTCCTGCCCAGTCACCCCTCTCCTGCCCAGTCACCCCTCTCCTGCCCAACACCCCTCTCCTGCCCAATACCCCTCCCCTGCCCAGTCACCCCTCTCCCCCATTCACCCCTCTCATCCCCATTCACCCCTCTCCTGCCCATTTCAGTGCTCATGTCCATTAACCGCTCTCCTGCCCATTCACCGCTCTCCTGCCCATTCACCGCTCTCCTGCCCATTCACCGCTCTCCTGCCCATTCACCGCTCTCCTGCCCATTCACCGCTCTCCTGCACAACAACCCCTCTCCTGCCCAACACCCCTCTCCTGCCCAACACCCCTCTCCTGCCCAACACCCCTCTCCTGCCCAACACCTCTCTCCTGCCCAACACCCCTCTCCTGCCCAACACCCCTCTCCTGCCCAGTCACCCCTCTCCTGCCCAGTCACCCCTCTCCTGCCCAACACCCCTCTCCTGCCCAACAACAACTGGTTCAAATATGTTCTCTCAATGTTTCAAGGTTTATTACAAATGTCACAAAAAGATGTTATTTTACTTCTGTTCTTGGATTTTCGTCACAGTAAAATACAATGAACTTAATCTTCAAAAAAGTTATTTACAAAAGCTATTGCCATTATAAATTAAAATAACTTTTATTTAAGTATTAATGATTAAAAAAATGAAAAGCCATTGTTATTTGTAATAACAATACATCAAAGTCACGTAAATGCAACACATATTGCATTACAAATGCTATAGGTGTCACATTTGCGAAAGTTAAAACTATTGGCATTCTAAATGTCAAAGCTATTAATTTGGCTATTTTCAAAACCAACACATAAATAAAAAAATTGTCATTTACAATACCAATAGCTCAAACTTTCCTAATGCGAGACCTATTGCATTGCAAATGCTTGTTATACGAGGGACCACAGCTAGAAACAAAGACCCTGATCTCAGAGACCTGGCAGGATGGTAAAAAGCCAACCTTTTACTAGGGGGACAAACTATGGCAGCTCCCCAAGCTAACATAACTCTGAAGCCATATTTAAAACAGGCAACGGCAGCAGATGTGTACATCTGGAGAACATGAACTTGTCAGCCACCACCTATTTGTATCTTCTTGCCTCCCATGCCAGATAGGCTGGGCCCAAACTGGGGTGGCATGGTGAGCAACATAACGATGGATTAAACCCAGATCTCTTGACTGGAGGTGGATGTTTGATTTGTTCAGCATTCCGTCTATCATTTGTTCTTTTTGCTGCTGCCCGGATAGGGCAGCTCAAACGGCCTTCCGTGTATTCAGGAATCTCAGGTTTCTTAAGCCTGTGCGCCATTCATTCGAAGCCGCTTCTCTTGCACAATTTACCCGTTGCTATGTTCAGCTTCACCCTTGATCTTTCCAATGTTCTGTGATTCTCTGCCCCCCTCCATTCAAACCTTGGTCTCAGCTCTGACCATATTATCACAGTCTTTCCTAGAAACCTGGCTAGTTATGACGTCCTTATTAATGTTTTCCATGAGCCCTTTTCCACCCGTGGTTGCCAAGTCGTTGCCCCCAAGGTGGACCACAATTTTGAAGAAAGTTCCTGTCCACTAAAATGTTATTTAACCTCTGGTATGAGCTAGGACCGTTGCTTTCAGGGGTCCCAGAACCCCCTTACCACTGTGTTTTAATTTCATAATTATACGCCACCTCTCATTCCCAGCATGACTGCATTAACCCCGAGGGGAAACATCCATCACAACGCAGTCATTACAAAGAACTAGCTTTACAACGCAGCTGTTACAACGCAAATGCTTTTACATCACATGCCATTACAATACATGCCATTACAACGCATTATAAGGTAAGTAATGGATATCTTTTTAGTATTAGTGTGGGTATGGGTGTTGGGGTACATGGGAATAGTAATTATTCCCCCTAAACTATCCAACACTTACCCTCCTGTTGCACTCACTGGAGTTGGAATAGTAATTTTTACCCCTACACTATCCAACACTTAGTAATTATTACCCCTAAACTATCGAACACTTACCCTAATGTTGCACTCACTGAATGGTTTGATGTTGTAATGGAATGAGGTGTAACGGTAGTTTTAAAAAATGCATTGCAATGGCATGCGTTGTAAAATCATGCAATGCAATGGGAGTTGCAATGTAAGGAATGCGTTGTAAAAGCATGTGTTGTAATTGCATTCATTGTAACGTTATATAATCACCCCGAGCTATGCTCGGTGAACTACACCAACACAGACAACAGTAATGTGCTCCCTCCAACCTAATGTAAACATTGGAGATTAGTTTTGTTTCCCTCAACTGGAGGCACCCCATCCCTCTGAGCTGCATTGTAGAGTTTTTGAAGGGTGATTGGCAGAGGAAATAAAGTTATGCACCACCTGACTTGCAAACAGCAGTGCGAGAGGTGAGAGATTGAGACTGAATCCTATTCTTTGCTTCCTACAGCATACATTTGAAGACGTTTGGGGTGTAGGGGTGTAGGGGTGTGGAAGAGAAAAGGGATAGCTGTAGGGAAATGGACAAGTAAGTGGAATATTGCAACAACCCCCTCCTGACTGCATGCTCTCCACCCACCTGTGCTAGTACATGGGGAGATGTTGGAGAGAAGCATGCACCATCATTATCCAAAAGAAAATGTGTATTTTAATAGTATTATTTGGGTGGAAACATGGAAAGCTTAATTTAAAATCAATAATAATCCTTCTCACCAGAGATGGCTGATGCATCATGACTTTGACACCTGGCCATATTCAAAACAGAGAATCCCACCCTAACCCAATAGGATTATCTTGACAGCGGCACCCGATGCAGAGCCTGGGTAGTGAGCGTTCTTTAGAGAAAAGAATGCCACACCGAGATGGCCCTACTGCAGCTGGCTGACACAGATTGGGGAACACATCTTCAGGATTTCCCCTAGCTTTCCTCTATGACTTCATGTTTTACCTTAATGGCAATGTTAGGTGAAGGGAAGCCTACCCCCACCCAATTAGGGTGCAATATAGGGACTCGTTTAGTGGAAGCACACAGCGTCTGCCCAATCACTGCTGTAGTCAAGGGACCCAACATCTGGTTGAAACCAACCCACTGTCAACAGTAACACTTTAAGCTTTTCTAAAGCAAAGGCTGAGTGCGCCTCAGATAAGCCTTCAGCAGAAAAAGTTGATCTGATTCTGCATGGTCTGTCACAAAGTTCCTCTCTACCCCTTCTCACTCTGTTTCCAACTTATATATTATCGTGTCATTGTTTCATGTCTCAGAACAAAAAATGTGAAGAGAAACAAAAATCACGCACTTACAATAATAATAATAATAAACTAAAAATGTAATTGTCAGCTTTCCTTGAACCTTGCTCGAGACTCAATAGCATTGTACAGAGCAGAACGTTCAATTCAGATTAAAAACTAAATATGTTTGAACGGACTTGATTATCACTTAGCATTAAATAATGACATTAAATATACTAATCTATCTTTGTCACTTGTGTCTAAATACTCAACATATGCAGCTTAAAAGGGGACTCCCTGCGAAGAACAAACGTCATCATTATGGTTATATGTTTTCTCTGAAGGGGTTCTTTTTATTTTTCTCTTGAAGAGAAAGAACAGTTCTTCTCGTCTTTAAGCTTTTCTGGGATTGCACAGAGCACAGAGTGGGGCTGGAACTCGGGGTGCAACCCCACATCACCAGAAGAAGTTCAGAATGAAAATAAAAAGTAATGGGCGCTTTTAAAGTGCTCGTTAGTGCCTTTGTTATCTGTGTTTTAAAGAAAGTCAAATATATAATTAAACAGAGCCTAGAGACAACGTTGTTTACACCTGTCTTCACGTAGAATGAGGTCTTCAACTTAAGTCGAAGCACTATGTGAAGAGACCAATGATTTATCATTATTTGCATTCAACTTCAGTGACATGCACTCTTAGACTGAGCTGGGTTTAATATGGGTGACCCTCCCAGCTCTGCATTCATCTGTTGAGTTTTGGAGAGCTGCCACCACCTACTAGCATCCCCCCTCCCCACCAAACATTGTCCCAGCACCTCTGGGAGTAGAGCTGAGTGCTTTCATTCAGACAACTTCTAAAAAGGCTGGCTCTTCTCAGTCTAAGTATCATACATTATAGCCACAAGGTGGCGCTAGCAGCTTGCTGGTTGGAGGTTGATTCTAGCCACAGAAAAAAAAGATTTACAACAAAGACAGTAGGTCTGGCTTCTTTATTGTGAAATACCAAGAAGCCTTTAAGGGTGGATTGTTATTACACTGTGTTAAGCCCTGTGAAGAGGGCTTTTGCCCCAGGGCATCTGAAGAAAACCTTGAAGAAGGTTTACACTCTGATAATCCTTGTTAGGACTTCTTAGGAGGGATTGCATATTGTTTTGTAAACTTTTATTTTGCGTCGTTCAATAGGCTTAGATTGACTATAGTAACAAGCCAGCGATAAAGACAATAGGCCTGATTGCTTGATTGTGAGAAGTTATGTCAGATGGTGCATGCCTGATTACTGTTGATTATGAAGAGTTAAGATTAACAAAAGCTGTAGGCCTGAGGGATTTATTGTGAAAAGCATACACGACAGCCAATAGGCCCGTAGGGGTGGGTGGCTACTGCACTGGGTTAAAGCCTGGAGTCTGGGGTTTCAATAAATAGAATCTCACAGGTTACCAGAGGTTAGTCCCTCTGACTACCCTGTTTCTGCTCCTTCCTATGAGACCCTCCACTTTACATATGAATTTAGCCTAAGCTGACTTTTAGAAGTATTTTAATACATCAAACACCAGGCTCCAGAAATGTTTTTTTTTAACAAACCTTGATACCCTCCTTGAACCCAATCTTTTAAATAATGATTTTACCATCCTTGGAGATTTTATTTTTTACTTGGTAGATAAAGATAATAGAGAAACGGTGGTACTTTTAGATACACTTGGAACCGTAGGACTCACCCGGTTAGTACAATCCCCCACCCATGAGGCCGAGCACACAATGGATGGCGTGTTCACCTCAGCTCATGGGCTTACCGTGAAAGAAACCCTTCCACTGACGTGGTCAGACCACTCATTAATTAAATGTATTCTTCCTAGCACCATGGCGGGGCAGGTTGGCTCTACCAAGTCACCTGTTTTTTCTTGTAAAGCATGGAGTAAAGTGGACAAAACACTCCTTCGCAGCCATCTGGAGAGCTCGCCACCTCAACATCAGGGCCTCGTGGATTCAGCGGTCACTAAATACACTAACTGGATTCTTGATGCAGGTAACGCCTCGGTACCCACAAAAATAGTGTCCAGAAATAGAAATAGTCCTTCCACCCCCAGGTTCTCAGAAAAACTTTGGAAAGAAAAACAAATCTGTCGCAGAACGGAACGTCGTTGGCGACCAAATTATCACGAGTCAGAAAAGAAAGCATATAGGTTGACCTTAGTGAACTATAAAAAACGTACTTATATCTGAAAAAAGAAACAATTTCATCCACCAGATTGAGATAGCCAATAATTCCCGGAAGGAATTATTTTCGGTAATAAACAAACTTACTGTACCTAAAAAATCAGAAAAGAAGGGCAACCAAAAGTTCTGGAATGATATTGCTGCTACATTCAAATCTAAAGTTCTGGACATTTTTTAAGTCTTTAAGGACGGTTCAGGACCCTGTTTTTCGGCTCCAGTGAACTGCCCAACCCTGATAAAAGTACTCTGCTTACCTTCTCCTCTGTCTCTTCGGAAGCAGTAGAAAATCTCATAGATGAATCCAGGTCAGGATGGTGCTTGTGACGAGCTGAGCTCATCATGACCGCGCCCGTTTAAAGGAACGCTCAGCACAGTGGGGGAATTAGCCCAGTGTGTGAGCGTTCCTGAGCTCGTCATGAGCACCGTGCCTCATGATTATCTGAGCTCATCATGAGCAATGAAAGGAGTTAAGGAAATAGCAGATCTGGCGAGTCCCGGGCTTGCTGACATTTTCAACTCTATGTTTTACTCTGGTACCTTTCCCGTTAGCGGAAAGAGACGTCCATTCTTCCTTTGTTAAAAAAGCCTACCTTAGAAGCATCTAACCCTAATAACTATCAACCTACAGCCAGACTGCCAACACCGGCTAAAATAGTGGATAAAATTATGAATATTCAAATATCACAATTCATTAGCGACAACAACTTGCTGGATCATTTCCAGTTCGGGTTTTGGAAAGAACACAGCATGGAAAGGCTACCGAAGAGATCAGAGCGGCGATGGACGAAGGAGGCACAGCTGCTCTTGTGCTTCTCGATCTATCTGCCACTTTTGACACGGTTGATCACGCTCTTTTACAGCAGCGGTTGTAGAAGTTGGGAGTGGCCGGTACTGCCCTGGCACTTCTGTCCTCCTTCCTGAAGGACCGGAGATCAACGGTGTAATTTGACGGTTTTAACTTGGCTCCTTATATCCTGCCATGGGGAGTGCCACAGGACAGCTCATTAAGCCCTTCTCTGTTCAACATTTACGTTTCCGAACTGGCCCCACTGATCCGGGAATTTGGCTTTAGTTTGACATCATACGCCGATGACACGCAAATTGTGGTAGCTGCATACAAACATCAAACCTCGCCTATCCAGCAGTTCCAGAACTGTATGGGCACAATCAACAGATGGATGAGTGGACATTGCCTCAAACTTAATTCGGAAAAAACAGAGGTTTTGATCTTTGGTAACATGCAGCCAACCTTGGACAATCTGTGGTGGCCAGCAGAGATACCTCCCAAACCAGCAGCCAAAGTCAAGAATTTGGGTGTCTGGATTGATAAAAAATGAACTCTTTATCAGCAGACCAATACCATTGTCTCTGCCTCCTATTTTTCTAAAAAGAAAATAAGGAAGATACTCCTGTATATTGCGACGTATACCAGAAAAACGGTAGTAACATCTCTCTTTCAGTCCAAACTAGACTACTGTAATGGGCCATATCTGAATGTTCAGAAGCAGTGTCTAAAGAAGCTTCAGATGGTTCAAAATTCAGCTGCTCGTCTATTGCTTAACATCCCTAGGCATCAATTGGTATCTAAGGAAATCTGCAATTTGCACAGGCTCCCTGTTCCTCAGCGTATTAAGTTCAAGGCACTGTGTCTCGCCTATAAAGATTTGAATCACACAGGTCCTTCTTTTCTCCAGAATCTTTTTGTATGGTACCAACCGACCAGACACTTATGTTCCGCGGGGGCTAGACTGCTTACAGTCCCCAGAATTCGTACTGCACACTGGGGTGGCCGCAGTTTTCACTATGGCACCTCTAAACTTTGGAACTCCCTTCCAATGGAACTCAGGAACGCCAGCTCCTTAGTGAGTTTTAGGTGAAAGTTAAAGAAAGGCTTAAGGATTATTCTCATCAGATCAAACTTAAAACGAATGTCAGACCGGTTAGACAAAAAATAAGACCTGTACCGATTAATGTAAGGGAAGAACTCAAAGAGATGTTAACGGAGCTTGTAACAGAAGGCATTACAGAACCAATTAACTCATCTGAATGGGTTTCACCCATTGTTTTGGTCCGTAAACCGGATAAAAAATTGAGACTTAGATTTAAGAGCATTCATTTCGGAAATCATGGTAGATTGTCACCCACTACCAAATATAAATGAAGTTGTTTCTATGTTAGAGGGCACCAAAGTTTTTTCTACACTGGATCTGAGATCAGCGTATCATCAGGTGTCACTGACAGATGATTCTAAAATGTTAACTACTTTTATAACTCCACAAGGATAATATATTAGTACACACTAATGCCCTTTGGCTTGTCCACAGCGGCATCAGTTTTTCTAAGAATAATGTTTAACATCTTTAGGGATATGGATTATTGCGTTAAAAGCTTCCAGGATGATATTTTGATATTTTCTGGAAATAATGAGGATCACTTAAAACATCTATCAGAAGTATGTGGTAGGTTAAGAAGAAATGGTTTAACCTTGAAGGCTCACAAGTGTAAAATGTTTTTAAAGAGTATAGAGTATTCATCACATACTCTGACAGGTGATGGTGTAATACCAAAAAAATCCAATGTAGAAGCTATAATGAATGCTCCATCTCCAAAAACGAAAGATCAATTACTATCGTTTGCGGGGATGTGCGAGTATTACTCTAAGTTTGTGACTAATTTTGCAACTAAGATGGAACCATTAAGAAGATTGCTAAGACGTAATGTGTGTTTTGAATGGTCAGAATTGCAAGATAATGCATTTAATGAAATCAAAAAGGACATTGTAAATGCTCCAACTCTCAGGCCAATCTGCATAAAGAACCAATGTATTATAACGGTTGATGAAAGTTTATATGGTATTGGAGCTGTATTGTCACAAAAAAGTGGAAGTGAAGAATGGAATGTGTCTTTTGCTTCGAGAACATTGAATGAAACTGAGAGGCGTTATGCAGTTATAGAAAAGGCATATCTTGCATGTGTGTGGGCTATAGAGCATTACAGGAATTATATTTGGGGAACAAACTTCATTTTGAGGACAGATCACAAGCCCTTGGTGAATATTTTGTCACCGGGTGGTGGGTGGAATGCTACTGCAAGAATTGCTAGATTAATGTGTAGATTACAAGAATATTGTTTCAAAACGGAATTTGTGCCAGGAAAGAACATCACAGCTGATTTTTTTGTCACGTCTTCCGTTTGAGTCAGATCCTAAGGAAAAGGATGATGATGTGGCGATTGTTACCACAATACAAGATGTTGTAATTGGGGCATTTTCTAATATATCAGAGGAGATATGGAAAGATAGTGATGAGAATGATTCGCTAGGAAATTTGGTTAGGAGATATGTGGCGGAAGGTTGGCCAAAAAGGTATAATGTTCCCGAGGAAGTCATGCCTTGGTTTAAAGTATCTGATGAGCTAAAGTTGGATGGAAATTTTATTTACAAAGATGGAAAATGTTTTCCTCCACTGGGTGTTAGAGAGATGATTCTGGAGATAGCTCATAATTCACATCCAGGTATGTCTGCAATGAAACGTTTGATTAGAAGTTACTTCTGGTGGCCAGGAATGGATCGGATGGCAGACCGGGTTGTTAGAGACTTTATAGTTTGCAACTCTAGTGATAAGATGTTAAAAGTTAATGTTCCTCCCCTCAGGAGTGTAGATTGGCCCTAAGATCCATGGAAGAAATTAGCGTTCGACATTTCTGGTCCCTTTCTTGATTTACCACGTTATGCATTCGTTTTAGTGGACTACCACTCAAAATGGCCAGAAGTGAAGATGGTCCCAATGGCTATCACAAATAAAGGATTAGAGTTTTTTAAGGAAGTATTTGCCATGGAAGGTCCCCCTCTGTCATTGGTACAGATAATGGTGTTCAACTAACTTCATATGATATGGAAGATTATCTCAAAGGGGTTAATATAAAACATATTACCACATCACTGTATTCGCCACATGAAAATGGCCAGGTGGAACGTTTCAATTGGGTTTTGAAGGGTTATATCACTGAGGTCAGGAAAGGAGGAGAAATATGGAAAGATCAATTAAGAGAGATTGTGGATGTACCGAATCACACCACATTCTATTACAGAGGTTAGCCCTTTCCGTTTGTTGAAAGGCAGAGATCCTGCCTCAACTATTTGTACATGGTGGCTTAAAGAGAAGTCTGGCGATAACATTAAGAGTGCATTTAACAAAAAGGACACTGCTTTGAGAGTGAGAGAAAAACAGGATAAGAATAAACTGTGGTATGGTAAAAAATGGAACGTTAAGCAACATCATTTTTTTCGAGTAGGAGAATGGGTTAGAATAAAAAAAAACTGGTTTAGTAGGTAAATGTGTGAGTATATTCTACACACCTATCAAAATTACTAGAGTTTTTAAGAACTCTCTTTTAACCCAAGATGGTAAACTATGGAATGTCAGACATATTTCAAGATGTCCTAAGACACTCAAGGCCAACATGTCTTCAAACAATGACACAATCTTGAAGTCAGATTCTGATTTTAATGTTTCCAACCCTACTCAGCGTTTCCAATTATCTGGTTCCAAAACTACTAATGTAAAATTTGATTCTGTTGCTAATAGGGTTAAGGATTCTACACATTCAAGATTTTTACCTGCCAAATTTGTAGATTATGTTAGTTAGTATATTTATATTTTTCTCCCAATTCTGCTCAATGTGTTTACTACTCATATAAGGAAGATTTGTTATTTTTAATAAGGGAGATATGTTAAATGTTCATATACATGTCATTTCAAAGTGTGTTTATTTACTCAAGGTTCTAATTCCATAAGAATGTTCAAGTAGAATGTCAAGCTACCTTGTAAGCTGTTGTACTGGGAACTTTGTAGACGAGGCTCAGTGCATGTTGCTGTGCTGCATACAATAATACATTAAAATCTTAAAATATTTTTTGAGTTGGAGTTCTTTTACCTATTCAAGCAGGTGATAGGGGGGCCAGGTTGTAGCTGAGAGCTTTGGGGGTTGGGAAGAGGTGTCCTGGGAAGGAGAATCATTCACATGTTCTGCTCTAAGCTCAAAGGGTATTGTTTGTTGATGCTCCCTTCTGGGTGTGCTTCTGGAACCTGGAACATTGTGGGAATGGTAGTTGTGCAGGTGGGGCTGGCACTTTTGGGGCGCGATTGGGTGTTAGTATGAGGAACTATTGGTTCTGCTTCTAGGATGCCTTCACATTCATGAATAAGAGTGTCTATTCTATCCATCATGCAGTTATTGGCAGCATGTTGGTGTGCTTTCCTTGCCTTTTTCCCCTTTCCTGCCCCTCCATTAGGGCCATTACCCGCCCCTGCTCCCTCCATCATTTTCCTTTTACCAATTTTTAGCCCCTGATTGATTTGTGTGGCACAGTGCTTATGAAGATCCCTAAGGTGTTTGTGCCCCCAGTGCCCAAAGTCAGATATTCGGTTTGCAGAAATTAATTACTATCTCCAAGGGCCCAGCCCAAAGTTTGTAGTAGTAGGATCCTACTGGCATCTTCTAGTAACAAAAGGTCCCTAAAACAATCGTTAGGTATTAGCACAGGACCTTGTTGGATTGCAATTAGTTTGGCGTCTCAGCTCAGGAGTTGGAAGAAAGGGATGTGGCCCTGCCCTGCCTTTGCCCGGGCCAGGCCCACGCGCGTCCCACACTGCAGGGCGAGAGGCAGCGCTTTACGCACAATGAGCACCTCCCCCTCACTGGCAGCACCTGTGAAGAGAGTGATGCATGCCGGGACTAGTAGTCCCCCGCAGGGATGATGGGCATCTCCGAGGTGCTGGCGTTGCTGACATGCCTGTGCCCCCCTGGAACTCCAGTCTCACCAGGGCTCGAGAACAAAGATGGCAATGTCACAAAAACAGCGGGTCAGCAGAAGGCACAGCAGGCTTTTTTGTATATTTATATTTTTAGTCATGGTATTAGGAGATACAACCAACATCAATGTATGCAGTAGCTCCTTCACAGAGGAACTTAGATAGGGGGCAGGGCAAAGCCTTCTCCAACAAAAAGAAACATTTTAAAAAACGGCCACTTTCATTTTCCCTTCTTTGGATTTTACCGGCCCTGAATTGATTTATCAGGATTAGAAATTCACAATCAAAGATTCCTAAATCAGGCCCTAAGTCTGACTAAAAAGAAAATCTAAAAAAAGACAGTGGCGAATGGGCTGAGCAGCAGGCAGGCTGCTGCTGGTGCCAACCTTTTAGGACATGGACGTGGGAGATTTAAAATGAAAAATCGGGAGAATGAAAATGACCCATTAACTTTTATTGTAGAAAAGGCAATTTCAGGTGGGAGACAGCTGAAATAAAGCCATTTCTGACTGGAAAAATCGGTAGACTCCTGCCTGCATCGGGTCTATTGATGTCAATAAATCTACTTAAACTACATCCTACCTGCGTGGACCTCCCCTGGTTTCTTTATGTGCACAACCTATGTGTCTCACTTGTTAGAACACTTAACCTCCCTTTGCACTCTATTAAAGAGTCTGATTACATTTGTATGTGTTATTTCTCGCTCCTGATAAATAATACCACTGGGTACGTTATTTATCAGATTCAATCTATAACACCGATTTTGAGGTACTGGGGAATAAAGAGGATTTTGGGGTATTATCTCCTCCTTAGGAGTCACCTGGTAACAATGAAGTTGAACAGACATGGCATTACCAGCTCTAACGGGTAATACCAGCCCATTACCAGGAGATTACGAAATTATTGCACAGAACCAGCTCCAGGAATTACTATCATGTTTACAGCAGATGAAAAATATGCCCGAAATAGTTTCAGGATTGGTTAGTTATTAGGGCTCGCCTGCGTTGCAGCGGAAAGCGCGCTGCCGCTGGCGAGCCTTATTGTCGCTGTGAAGGCCTCCCAAGTGGTACAGACCGGTGCACGAGTAGACACCGGTCTGTGAACGCGCGAGATGCAGGGAACACCAACGTGCACGCTCACGGCGTCACGCTCCTGTCCTCCCGCGTCTCTTCCAAGGCGCGCTGCAGGCCGACTTTTGTGTGTGTGTACGTGTGCTCCAGCGTTTCTGTGGCCCATTTACCGCAGCATGGTACGGCTTGGGGGCTGCAGACGGCATGTGGTAAGTGAGGGCCGGGGGGATTTGTTTGCTTGTTTTCATTTACTTGACTTACCAGGAGCAACGAAAACAATGGTATCTTAACCTAAATAAACACCACAGATAGATTAAAAATAGAAATACACTGCTTTCACTTAACATCGCAGCTGCGTGCATGTCCCCTCACACGTTCACACTTGAAGAGTGCTACAAAAAAAGCCCAGGTCTATGAGCAAAATTAAAGACATTCGCCTTCCACGTCAATACCATGTCAGTTTGTCATTTACCAATGCTGTTGCGCGCTTAATAAGCAGGCTCTGCAGAACTACTAACTTTACCTCAGATGGCGCATGCACGTGCACATCACAGGGAACCCGCTCACTTAACAGTAATTACAAAGCGCGTGGGATTGGAAGGAGAGCACTGTACCTGCCTACGCCCACAGTCGGTCGGCGCTTTTACGTTCACTTACACACACCAAAACCGCAGTAACAAATAGCTTTTTTTAAACGAAAAAAACATGTCAGCTTGAAAGGGCAATTCCCTTTGATGAATGTCGCTTAAGAAGTTGTTAAGCAATTATTCTACTTGCAAGATCGAGTACAGTAGCCAGCAAATGAAGCCACCACCCCCGAGTCCCACCAGTGCGCCTACATCCAGACGCCAAAATGCAATTAAGTACCCAGGAATGACCGAAGGAACGGCCACATGCATCAACCTATTTAGGAAGTGCAAACGGTGCGAATCGGTAAATTCGGCCGTTTGCACTTCCTAAATACGTTTTTGGGATGCATCAAAAGTATTTCAAAATTCACATTTTTTTGCATTCTCTAAAAAATGCGAATGCATTTAAGGAATCGCATTTGTGCGATTCCTTAAATGCAATGCATCAATTTTTAAAAAAATGCGAATTTTGAATTAGGAAGTGCAAATTAACACGAGGTTGACCCTCGTGTTAATTTGCGAAAATCTTCAAAAACGTAAAAAAATGCATTTTTAAAACTGTCATGTTACAGACACACATGTCCTTAGGACATGTGTGTGTGAAACATCCACTTAAAAAATACATTTCAGGGGTGCAGGGGGGGGGTCCTTTGGACCCCCCCTGCACCCATGGAATGCATGAACATTATGCGAATTCTAATTTGCAAATTCGCAATTCCCATTGATTCCTATGGGCCTTTTGGGCCATAGGAATCAATGGGAAATGCGAATTAGCAAATTAGAATTCGCATAATATTAGCGATTCGGTAAAACATGCGATTTTTACCGAATCGCTATTATTATTAGAAAATATTCATGCATCCCGAATTCCAAATTGCGATTAGCTATTTTTCGCAATTTGGAATTCGCAAACGGCCGGGATGATGCATGTGGGTATTAGTCTTTCCTGCACCGGCACTAAACTTTCACCTAGAGAAAGAGACTCTGTTTCACGACCGTTCTTAGACAATAAACAAAGAAAAGTGTTAAGACTGGAGACAACGGCAACAGGCCCTGCACCACCGCTAGGGAGATAGTTTATTTTCTACTCGGTGACAAGGGGAGCCTTGGAGGGTTTAACAGCGTCGCTGACAGAACAGTATGCAAGCGGAATCAGGGGGATTAGTTATTTGTTACTTAATCGCAGGTAGATAGACATGTTTGAACATCACCTGCAAGGCAAAGGTGCAAGGACTGGGAACCGGATCTCACGTTTACCAAGACTGAGTGGATCCAGCAAGGCCTTCTCCAAAAATTCGGGTACGCAGCACTTTAAAAATGAGAGACGGTGAGTGTGGATTGTCCTAGATGTGGTGGAGAGAGAGCTTCCTTTCTGCATATGGCCTGGGCATGCTCGAGCTAGGGTGCATGCCTATTAGACAACTGTGATAACACAGTTACAGGCAGTGACTGCACAGCCGATCAAGGAAAAGCCTCAGGTGTGCCTGCTCTGTATTGTTAAACAACCTAAAGGGGATAAAATGCACTGAAGGTTCCTACACTTGGCATTTGTACTGGTTGAGGGAAGAGTGGCCATAGGCTGGTTGAGCATGAGGGCCCCTTCCATTCCTTTATGGACGTACTTGAGTGGGTGCTGGCAGAGGAGGCACACATGAAACTTAATCGATGGGATTAAAAATTGCAGGAGGATTTAGACTCCTGAACCGCGCAGTTGGAGCCCATGTTAATGGGGATGGGTAGGAGTAATGAGCAGGGCACACGATCACAAGGGACTGAAAATACTATCACACAGGAGCAGTGGTCGATGGATGCAAGGGGAGATGTAGTTCCATCGGGTCGGGTTGAGCTATGGGCAGTCGGGGGTTGCACACTCGTTCATGTGTATTTAGGGCTTCGATGTAACCATGTTTGTGGAATACCACTGTGTTATTTGAAGCAATCACTTTGGGAGGGAATTGGGGGCAAGACTGAGGGGTGGGGAATGAGGTTTGGTTACTTGAAACTTGTACTTAGAGATGGTGTGTACACTGAACAAATGTTCCATTGGCTGTCATTTTCCTGTTATACTCTTGATTGGTTGTGCTGAAACTGTGTCGTAAGGATTTGATATTATATGTTGACCCAGGAAGGACTTGCTCTCAACAATTAACCAGTAAAAAGAGTTTTTTTAATGGAGTGCAGGCGTGAATATTCTACTGCACTATAAACAGTGCGTTAGTGAAAAGGGACAATCTGTTTGAACTCATTGGCCTAGCTTTGACTGCAGTTGGCATCCTGGCCCGCATTTCAAAGGTGTGGTGGGAGGCAGAGTTCCATTGCAGGCGGTGGAGTGACTGCATCCATTTATAGGGGAAGCCTCAGGAAATGCATGGAACATCTGTGCCTCAACTGCGGGTGCACTTACTGTAAATCTGCCCCAGGTTTTGGCCACCAGATCTCAGGGTCACTTCCATGCTTTAATAAATTAACAGTTCCTTACCAAAAGATTAGATAAACAACATTTGGAAAATTATCTTGGTACCTTTATTATCCTTTCACAATCACACAGAGCCATCGGCCCGTGATGAAATCCTTAAACCCTCACTAAGAACCACATAGGTGCAAAAAATGATGCTGATGATACAGTAATGAGGCCTTTCTTCGGGCAGGGTGCTGGTGGTATATGGAATAATGGGAGATTAGCCCTCTGTAGCGTAGAGCAGTCATGCCACGGGTGGTGGGAGGATAATCAACATTGGATTAAAACAGAGGAAGGGTTGTGGCCACACTTATTCCCACAATACGGCTCTAGCTTTACTTGTTACTCACTCACTTAATTATGCGGCATAATGCAGCACATTCTAAAGCAGTATTCATTTGCCATTTTGTCACTTTAACACATGCTAAAGCCTGTTTGCACAAGTTTATCTCACAAGTACCAGTTCAACACATCAATACAGCAACCGAAAGGGGACCCGTCAACCCTTTCATTGAGTCTGCGACTGTGCGGACCCATATGTGGGCTTTTTTCAGGTTGAGCATTAGAAACCGTCTTGTATATACTTTAGTATATACTCATATGTGTATGTACTTTGTGGGCTCTGGAGATCAGCCCTAGGACTTGTAGGTACTTTTTTTTCTGTCCAACTGCCTCTGTTTAATGTCTTGATAGAAAACGACCAGTAGAGGTCTGTAAAATACCAGAATCACTTTAGCATTCTCTAGATTCCAGTCCATAGAAATTGTCTACCATGAGCACCCATAGACAATAATATTTGTTTTTAATCTTGTATTTTCAGTGATATGACCACCGAAGACCCTGATTTTATATTAAAAACAGAGCTTTGGACTATACCATTTCCCGCTGAAAGGAAATTTTTCTCTCCATGTGTTCCCATACCTGGCGTGTCACGTAGTTTGGTGCTTACTTTCCCTCCATGTTAAAGAACAGTAGATGTTTCAGCACCCAGACTAATGGGCTGCAGAGCTAAATACATATAAGGTCCCAAAGGCGAGACCGATTGCATTGCAAATGCTTGTTACCTAATAGTGTCTCACCAGGTAAGACGGGAGAGATGCTGCACACAGCTGAACCTGTAATTTTTCGGAGTGACACAAAAAAACGTGCTGAAATGTAATTCCAGAGAACTTGTAAGTAGCAGAAGGGTCGTATTATTCCGGCTTTATTCTTTGCCTTCTACTTGTAGACGAATTTACAAAAAGGGGGTGGTGATGGACAGAGTATCTGAGTTAATCAGAACACTCCTACCCAGTCAACAGATCAGGGCTTGATCCATCACCGTTTTTAGCTCACTGCACCATCCCAGTTCAGAACCTGGCTATATGCAAATTAGTCTGTCCCTGGCCCAGTGCATCATGGGAACAGGGCAGACCAAACTACCAAGTCAATTCTTCACTG
This sequence comes from Lissotriton helveticus, assembly GCF_964261635.1. Taxonomy (NCBI): domain Eukaryota; kingdom Metazoa; phylum Chordata; class Amphibia; order Caudata; family Salamandridae; genus Lissotriton; species Lissotriton helveticus. The sequence continues at coordinate 31,149,361 of NC_136067.1, read as the reverse complement.
GAAAGGAAACAAGCTTCCGGGGACCAGTTTCTGGCATTACAGCCGTCTTCGGCCCGGCTTGCTTGAATCCTGATGGTGCAATGAGCAAGGGACTCATGTCTGAGCATACCCTTCCACACTCATGGTGGCCAAAATAATTTACAAAAAGGAGGTGGTGATGGACAGAGTATCTGAGTTAATCAGAACACTCCTACCCAGTCAACAGATCAGGGCTTGATCCATCACCGTTTTTTAGCTCACTGCACCATCCCAGTTCAGAACCTGGCTATATGCAAATTAGTCTGTCCCTGGCCCAGTGCATCATGGGAACAGGGCAGACCAAACTACCAAGCCAATTCTTCACTGGAAAGGAAACAAGCTTCCGGGGACCGGTTTCTGGCATTACAGCCGTCTTCGGCCTGACTTGCTTGAATCCTGATGGTGCAATGAGCAAGGGACTCATGTCTGAGCATACCCTTCCACACTCAGGGTGGCCAAAATAATTTACAAAAAGGGGGTGGTGATGGACAGAGTATCTGAGTACAGTAGATGTTTCAGCACCCAGACTAATGGGCTGCAGAGCTAAATACATATAAGGTCCCAAAGGCGAGACCGATTGCATTGCAAATGCTTGTTACCTAATAGTGTCTCACCAGGTAAGACGGGAGGGATGCTGCACACAGCTGAACCTGTAATTTTTCGGAGTGACACAAAAAAACGTGCTGAAATGTAATTCCAGAGAACTTGTAAGTAGCAGAAGGGTCGTATTATTCCGTATTCGTATTATTCCGGCTTTATTCTTTGCCTTCTACTTGTAGACGTTCCCAATTTACAGTAAAGGAAAGAAAAACAAGAGAAGGGCAATAATCCAAACAGAAAATGGCATAGCAGCCATGACAAGTTCAGACTTTGTTAATTTATCCGAAACATACCTGTATAAAGTTAGCAGACATTTCTCCTTGCACAGGTAGAAGGAATCCATGAAAATGAAATGGGATAAAATGGGGGTATCACTCATTAAATCAAAAAACAAAGGCGAGGGAGCCCTCTAACGGACTGGTGGAGTACTGCTTCTGCGCCGAGCTCAGAGAAATTATTTCTATATTCAATTCAAGATGAACAAATTGTTTCCACCGCTGAAGTAAAAGATCAAATAGCAGGTGGTTTTAGAAAGCTTTTTTTTCTGCTGTATGACCTAGAATGTAAGGGCCTTATTTATGTGGCCTTGTGACAGTTGTGCACTTCCTTGTACTACTTTTTGTGACGCATCAGCAGCATAAAACATGCCTCCTGGTGTGCCCTATTTACTAAGTGACACATCTAAGCAGATGCATCACTTTGTAATTCCCTGCGCTGCATTATACCTGCATCGATTTTTAAATTAGTGTTGTGTTTTTAAGTATATATTTAAACTGTATGAGTTGTATTTTTTTGTATCAGTATGTTTTTTAATAGATGTGTTAAATTTTTAGTAGTTATCAATTTTATTTTAATTACATTTTGAGTTTGTGAGTTCCGTAGCGGCTTGTGGGTTCATAGGAGAATAAGGTGGGAAGTCATTTAATTAAGATAAATTAATGATAATTTGTATTTATTAATATTTATTTAATTTACATTTTATAGAGTTTACTGTGGGAAGTAATTTATTTTGCATTAATTATTAATATGTTGTTAATAATATTAATTAAATTGAAACTTAAATATGAAATTGTGTAATTCATTTTAGGTGTGGGTTGAGGCGTTTATAGGGGTAAATGGTGGGAAGTCATTTATTTTTAAATAATTAATAATTTGTTTGTTATTTAATATCAATTAATTCAATTAAAATTGTGTAATTAATGTTAGGTGCGAGTTGTGGGGGTAAAGGGTGGAAAGTAATTTGTTTAATTAATTAATAAGTTGTTAATTATGAATAATTATTTATTTAAAAACTAAATATGATTTTTTGAAAATAATTTTAGGTGCGGGTTGTGGGATTTATAGGGGTAAATGGTGGGAAGTAATTTATTTTTAATTAATTAATAATTAGGAACCAATTCCAATCTCATGACAGCCGTATCGACTCAGTTTTGTGGGAATCAGACTTCGGCGGCCGTGGCAGGCACCTCTTCACCCGGGGCCCTATGAATCGGTCGCACTGGGGTATCCTTGGGTCTCCCATTTCCATTCATGCACCGTCTGTGGGGCACCTTGGCGTGCCTGCCACAGGGTGCACGCTCTTCCCCACCCACCGCTTTTTGCAATGGGAGCTTTGATGCGTTCGGTACACAGGCTCCCATTGAGTTCAATAGGAGTTCGACCGACCGGGTCCGTCACTATATGGACACATCCAAATCGGTCACTTTGACTCCCAGAGCACAAGTTGTTCAGAAAGCTCTCCGTATCCGAGTCGTCTCGAGGGCTTTCCGAACGAGTTTGGAATCGGGCCCAATGTTGTTAATTTATATCAATTATTTAATTGAAAAGTAAATATAGAAATTGTGTAATTATTTTTAAATGAGTGTTGTGGGGTTTATAGGGGTAAAGCATGGGAAGTAATTTATTTAAAAAAAATTAATAATTAGTTGTTAATATTTCAGTAATTGAAAATTAAATATGGGAATTGTGTAATTAATTATAGGTGTGGGTTGTGAGGGTTATATGGGTAAAGGATGGACAGTTAAAAAACATTGTATGTGTTTTAATTTGTTTGTTAATTAATAATATTTATTTAATTGATCATTAATTATGTTAGTTATGGAAGAATATTTCATTTTTACTTTAGAGGTGGGGTGTGAACTGTGTGATGTTATAGTTTAGGATCTAAATAAAAAAATGTATGTAATAATGTTTTTGTTCATAATTTGTAACTAAAATATTTGTTTTAAAAATATTTTAATATTTTATTTAATATAATAATTGTAGGTAGTTGTGATATATATATTTAACATTATAGTATGTTTTTTATTTTTTTTTAATTTATAATATTAAATATATTTGTATTTTAATTTTTAACATATTTTTTTTATTACTTGTGGTTTTCAAATATTTTTTGTTGTTGTTATTTTGTTTGTTTTCAATTTTGAATTGATTGTAGTAGGAATAGTAAATTTGTATCTCTCCCCAATCCAATACTTTCCCTACTGTTACACTCACTGGAGTCGGAAAAATAATTTTTACCCCTCTGCTATCCAACACTTTCCCTACTGTTGCACTCCTTGGAGTGACAATAGTAATTTTTCCCCTCTGCTATCCAACCCCTTCCCTACTGTTACACTTACTGTAGTGGGAATAATAATTTTGATATCTCCCCTATCCAACACTTTCCCTACTATTGCACTGACATGAGTGGGAATTGTATTTTGTACCTCTCCACTATTCAACAACTTGCCTACTAAACACTGACTGGAGTGGGAATAGTAATTTCGACCCCTCCGCTATCCAACACTTTCCCTACTGTTGCACTCATTGGAGTGGGAGCAGTAAGTTATATCCTTCCGCTATCCAACACTTTCCCTAATGTTGCACTAACTGTGTGGTAATTTAGCAATAATTAGATTAAGCATTAGCAGAAGACATCTCGTGTTCAGAGATTATCTTGTCCGTTTACGGAATCCATTTTGTATTTCTGTCGGCCATCTTGGCTGCCAGTGGTTTGGTCCTACCTTCCTGTCAACTGCTCTTAAAATCTGCTTAGAGACAAGATATCTTTTTCCTCCTCTGCTTTGCACATGCTCTGTACAGTCTGAAACTGTTGCTAATTTATAACTGTCAAGATGTGTCCACCAAAATAGGCTAACAGATAGCCCTTCCCACTTGTTGCTAGCACACTCTCTGAGTGACCTTATATGAATTGTAACCAATACTCTGTGCCTTGTACCGCCTTCATTTGAGCCCCTGTGTGGGTATAAAAGGACCAAGTTCCTTCTAGTCAGTGTGCTACCTCATACTTTACCGAAGGGTGCTGTGTGAATGTAGTTCCACCTCTTGAGGTTTAATAAACTCTGTCTTTTCTATTCCAGTTTCTGTGCCAACTTCTTACTATTGGTCTGAAGGACTTTATGCAGAGAAGGGCGAATCCCTTGCACTAGTAGGCCTGGCTGAGGTTTACTACTACAACTGGAGTGGGAATAGTACATTTTATCCCTCCGCTATCCAACACTTTCCCTACTGTTGCACTGACTGGATTGTGGATAGCAAATTTGTCACCTCTGTCATCTAACACTTTCCCTTTTGTTGCACTCACTGAAGTGAGAACATTAATTTCTACCCCTCCGATATACAACACTTTCCCTACTGTTGCATTGACTAGAGTGGGAAATTTAAGTTTAAATATGTTTAAATCGTTTAATGTTTAATTAATAATAGAATGTTTTTGACATAAATGTTATGTTATTGGTATATGTATATACATATTTATTTGTTACATTTGTATATATTTTTAAAATTATAAAATACATTTAAATAAATAGTTTTTAACTGTTTTGCAGGAAATATATATCACATTTATTATATAGGTGTGTTCAACTTTTTTATATTAGGTTCATTTGTTATTTTTTGTTAAAATGTATATTAAATCTATTTATTTTTAAAAATTAAGTTTATTTTTTGATATATTTAATGTTTATTATTTTAGTTTATATATATAGAAAAAAACTATATTTACTACATCTATATTTATGTCATCGATATTTTTTTCTCAATATTTTTGTACTTACCTTTATAAATATAGGAGGTTGATATTTTTAACATCTATATTTATGACTCGATATTGTGGTATGGGGATGTTGTGGGTGTCGATGTTTTGTCAGTGAACCCTGATTTTGATGTAAGGATTCATTTACGCTTTGATTTATGACCTGGTGTCAACCAGGTTGTGTGATTTATGACATGCTCTATGATGAATTGTGTTGATGGGGTACAGTTATGTACAAACAGGATGTTTTATTACCCCAGTTGTTAAAGAGTTGCGGAGTGATTTTGTGCAAGATTAAATCCAGGGCCAACTGCCACTTTCGCTCTGGGAAGCGGTCATTGTCATCATAGTAAAGCTTAGCAATCAAACCAAAAGCTGTAACTCCTAAGAAACAAAAATAACTAATAAATGTTGACAACAACATTTTTGCCATGCTCATAGCCAACCCTCTTTTACCCCTTGTACCAGACATTCTCCTCTCAGACCACTCTGGTTTTGTTCTGGGGTGCTTGGCTGCGCATAATCTCTGCACAGTTTTCCGTCATGTACACCATAGTCGCTCAAGTGGAAGTGGCCCCGGTACTCCTACACACCACAAAAGCCTTTGAATCTCTAGAATGACCATACCACTTTCATCTCCTCCCTCGTCTTGACATTACTCTAGGCTTAATTACTCCACTGTATGCCTCTCCTATGGCTCACATCTGCTTAATTGGCTCCAGCTTGGCCCTGTTCCCTGTAACTAAGCGCACCAGACATGGCTGCCATCTCATTCCAAATATTTTAACCTCTTGCCACTCAGATGCACCAACACCATGCTTGCTGGTGCCTCAACTTCACTGTTCAGCAGATACTGATGTCAATGTATGCCAATGATGTCACACTGTATGTCCAGAACCCCCAGTCAAACCTGCCCTATCATTCGAGAGGTGATCTGCTTCAGTGGATACTCCAGAATCTTCATCAACTGGTCAATATATACGCTGCCCCCTCCCCCACTGAAGCTATGTGGGAGTCGGAGTAAGTTCTTCAGTGGGCATTGGAGCAGATCAGACATTTAGAAAGATGACTAATATGCAGAGAGGTCAATGAGATTTAGAAGGCTAACTGTGATTGGGCCATGACTACTCACGAGGAGCATTTAAGAAATCATGTCCAGGCTGCCCTTGTTGCTGGTAGGCAGATTTGCCAAAGCCAAAATGATTATCCTCCCCAAGTTCCTGCGTTTTTTTGTGTATATCCCAATCCCACTTACAGAACACTTCTTTGCTCCAACCTTGAATCCTTGGTCTGTGTGGGCAAGCAGCCGAGGGTGCCATGGGAAGCCTTATACAGTCTTTATAAACCCTTGCTCATTGTAATAGACACTGTGACTTGTGTTTGCTGGGCCTGGGATGGCCTGCAGAAATGGGTCCAGCTCCACTGATCCTATAAACCCACAATGCCACTTACTCAGAACCCTCGGCTTCCCCTGTTTGAGGATGATGGTGCCTGTCAACATGCACACCAAATGGATCTTCTCTTGTTTGGTGAAGGTGAGTGATCGGTTGGAATGAGCATGATGAAGTCTAGCTCTGAGATAGGCTGAACCCTGACCCTGCATAGCTCTAAACACCAAAACCAGTGATTTAAACTGAATGCGTCTAGTCACAGGGAGCCAGTGAAACTTCTTTAAGTGTGGTGAGATCGAGTGACAATATGGAATGTTGTAGATCATTCTTGCCACCACATTCTGAACATACTGCAGGTGTTTAATCAAGTAGGCTGGCAACCTAGCGTATATACTGTTTGCGTGGTCCAGATGTGTGGTATTCAGGGCATGAATATTAGGAGAAAAGGGAAGATTTTGCCGATCTTGTGTAACTTACACAAAACAAACAGAGGAGACCATGTTGATTTGAGACTTGCAGGACAATTCATTGTCAAATCGGAATTCAAGATTCCTGGCTGAGTCTACAGGGACTAGAGGGGGATTGAACTCAGGTGGCCACCACATTAGGGGCAGAGGGCTTTTTTATTGATTAAAAAACTGCACCTCGGTTTTATCAGAGTTGAGCCTGAGAGTGTTGAGTGACATCCAAGTGGAGATGTTACACAGGCAACGTCTGAAGTTCGAAAAGGCAGCATCAGAGTGATCTCTAAATGAAAATACCAGTAGTCAGCATAGGAGATCACTCTGAACCCACAGGATTCTGCCACATTGGCCAATGGAGACAGATAGACATTAAAAAAAAGTGGGGTCATGGCAGAGCCCTGAGGGACTCCACAACTGGATGGTTTCTTCTCAGAGACATAAGGATGAAGGGAGACCTGTTGTGTGCGGTCACTTAGAAAGGATCTAATCCTGGACAGAGGGGTGCCCTGAATCCCAAGCCTGTACAGTCTCTCAAGCAAAACAGCATGAGAGACCGTTTCGAATGCCGCGGACAGGTCGAGGAGCACTAGCATTGCTGCATCACCAGTGTCGACACATTCGCGGATGGTCTCTGAAGCCTCCAGAAGAGCAGTCTCGGTACTATATCCGGATCTGAATCCGGACTGCGAGTCATGGAGAAGTTGACAGGACTCAAGATAAATAGATAGTTGCTTTTTAGCTACTTTTTCCATAACTTTAGATGGTTTAGGTAAAAGGGAAAGGGGACGGTAGTTACTAAAAACAGACAAATCAGCTTTGGGTTTTTTCAGAATAGGAATTAACGTGGCCTGCTTTCAGGATGAAGGGAAGAGACCTGTTTGCAGAGAGGTATTCCAGATCAAATTCAAAGGGGAAATAATAAGGCTGGCCAGCTAGCTAAAAAGTAGTGCTGGGCAAGGATCCTTAAGGGAGCCTGTTTCGCAGGCAAGCAATTTTTGGGATGAAGTCTCAATTAAGATAGATTTAAAAGACGTAAATGCATAATCCTTAATTACCCCGGAATCCTAAGACTGGAAGATCCGGGGTAAGGCTAAACGTGGAGTATATGCCTAGAATTTTTTCCTGAAAAAAGTCTGATATGACATCACAAAGTTCTTGGCTGACGGGGGTCGAGCTAGATAATGTGGGAAGTTTGGAATATTTCTTTCACTATTTTAAAAAGAATTTAAGAGGAGTTGACTTTCTTAATATACTACTCTTTCATTACGTTTAATTTTGTGGAAGTTCTTAATGGTAGCTCTATATGTTGCTTTTGCCTCCGAGTCATAGAATAGTCTCCAACTCAGTGAATGTTTTTACAGCGGCTCTTCTCAGCACACAGAGCGAGGGAAAACCAGCAGGCTGATGGTTTTTGTGTAGAAGAGACCGTGGGTTGAAAGGGGGCAATAGTATTTATGGCTGAGGAGAGCCAGCCATTAAAATTTGACACATCAGTTTCTAAATCCATGAGGAGCAGGAAAGAGCAGGGGCCATAGTTTGACAAGTAATTTTAAACTATTTCCTACCATAATCTCGGGCCTTAAAGGAAGAAGTCGGCATGATGTAAAGGCTACACTGAACGGTAATAGAAAATGGTCTGACCACGTAAAAAGGAGGGGTAGTCATGTGGTCAGATTGGGATTATTGGTAAATAATAAATCCAATTTATGGCCAGTCTGATGAGTGGGGCCCATAATCCGCTGGGTAAAATTGAGGCCCTCCAGGGTTTCTAGGAGTAGCCCCGCTGAGGTGCAAAGTTTATCATCCACATGCAGGTTCAATACACCAAGGACTGTAAAATGTGGGTGTTTAAGCGATAGGTCAGCTGCAATAGTGTAAAAATCAGTAAGGTATTGGGGGAACTGGGTGGCCTGTAGATGAGAGTTCCGGCCATGATTACATTCTATGCATCAGAAATGCTAAAATAAATGGCTTCTAAAGGGCCAATGTTAGAGAGTTTCATGGAAGAGATATTCCAGCCTGAACGTAGGATCACAGCAATCCCACCACCCACCTTATTGTTGGCATGATTAATACCCACAAAACGATAATCAGGGGGGATAACAAGATTGAGGTAGGGATTAGAAGAATCCTTTACCCAAGTTTCGGTAAGAAATATTAAATTCCAGGCATGGGTTGCAGGGGAGAGCCAGATGTCGCCCGAATGGCGGGGTATTGATCTACCGTTAAGTAGGCAGGCTTTGATGTTGGGTGAGAGATCAGTTTGCTCCTTTACGGGTGTAGGAGGAATAGGGGAATACAAGGACAGAGCTGTATGGTCTAACTTAAAGATGAATAGACAAGCAGCACAATTAAAATGGGCCCAAGACCCAGAGAATTCACATAACGTCGGAGCATTGCAACCTCTAACTGTAACTTCAAGCAATTGGGACCTGGGCTATTGGATTCGGGCTTCGGGGAAGCAACAAGCAGCCTTGCTGGCGCTGCGAGTGGAACAGGCGCCGACTGGCGCAAACGGGCTTGCCTTTGGCGCACCAGCGGCGCGTCCGCTGCTCACTGAAAATGTCATAGTTTAAGTATTAACAGGGCACTAGAGCGCTAACCCGCTAGTACCTCCCACAAATGAGACCGGGAGCAGGGAGCCCAGCAGCCCTCATTACCCTCCACAGCAAACGGGAAATCCCGCAGTTGATCAGGGTAGGGGCTGAAAGTAGCTGAGGTGGAGTGGTAAGTAATATTGAATCACAGTGCAATGTGATAGCGAAATCAGTAAAACAAAGGTTAAAAGCAATTAAAATATTAAGTCTGAATTTCTCAGTAGCAACGCAGGTAGCACAAGTATCCTACAACTGCGTGCATTCGATGCAGAGAGCTGCACCAGACACTGCGTTTGATGCCCTTCTGTGTCATCAACTCCAACCTACTGCATACAACATTCTCAGTGCCCTCCCACACGTCACGCCCTAGACCTTATACTCACTACCCCCACCTACACAATGTGAGGCAGGAGAAGGCCCTATGTGTATCTCTGGCGCTCAGACTGCCTCGGAATTGGACTCAAATCTCACCATTTCCAAAGTACAATGGACATACTGCTGCATTCTATCTATGGTCCTCTCTCCAATCTATTGACTTAGACTTATTCATTTTAAGTTCTTACATAGACTGTCACTCACACCAGCTCCATTGTACAGAATGGGACTTGGAGAAGATGCCCCTGTCTTTGATGTGCCATTCAGGTTGTGAGGTTTCAGGCTGGCATCTTCAGTGAGGTGGACCAGGTAACTAGTCATCTCCCAGAGTGCACACCATTGGTGGCCCTGCTGGGATATGGGATACGCCGGAGACTCGGAGATACGTTGCCATGCTGCTTCTTGTGGTCAACATAAGAGTGGCCATTCACTGGGTAGGCGACCAATGCCAAAAATCAATGGTTGGCTGCAAGATGCTGTGTACTGTCAGGAACAGCTTTCACACTACTGGCAACTCATGCAGTTACATGTCTGAGGGTGTTTGGTCCTACACATGGGACAGCGAAGAGCAGGCGGGGCTCTGGATGACATGGAGTACATGCCAATGCTGGACTCTATCTCCTGATTGAGGAGACCTCTGCTGGGGCTCAGTGCTGAGACCCAGCCTCCCCCTCCAATCTTATCCCTTATACAGACCCTGGCCCACTATCTGAGGTAGGAAATGTTACTTATGATGCGCACTGTCACCTTTAACTTGACTCTTTTCTCATCCTTTCTATTGCAGCATGTGATTACATGACTTGCGAGGCTTCCTCACCCCTTTGTGACACCCCACTCCCTTTCCTATCTTTTCATCTTCCTTTTTTGGATGTAGTTGTAAAAATATTTTACACAATGAATCTTCACCAGCTAATCTCTTAAAGCTTTCTGGTGGTGAGTTGATTTGATTTAATATATATAGAGTACCACAAGTTTTGCCAAAGGGACGTCTTGACCCTGATATTGACAGGTAACTAGAACCCGAAATTGAAGCAAAGACTAGTACTACATGAAAAGCCAAGTTTTTAACCCTTTCCTAAATCTGAGTATGGAAGTGGCTGTTTTTAACTCCAAGGGCATGCAATTCCAGTTTTGAATAATACAGAGGACAATGCTCCTACCACCCCAAGTAGTAGGGGGCTGTAACGGGGTGTACCGGAGGGCATCGGACTGTACACAGGCTCCACCATCTCCCGGTGCCGGTCTCCCAAGAGTCCGTTGCCCGCCCAAGGGGAGGAATGACCTAACTCTTGTACCATCCCCCCCTCTCTCTCTCTCTGCATCACAGGACCCGGGTGCAGGCTTGTACGAAGCGGACGCCCTGGACTGGCCCTTTAAATCTGGTGAGGAAGCCGAGTGGGAGGAGCCACCCTATCCGACCTGTCCGTCAAAAGGAGAGCCCGCCGACTCTCAGGTGTGCTTGTTCACCTGGAGGTCGGAAGAGTGGAGAACGGATCGGAGTGAAGAGGGAGCTGAGGACGCGAGGATTGTGTGGCAGGAGAAGAGAGCGGGACCCGCCTTCAGAACCACCGGGAGCCGGCCGGGGAATACGGGAGAAGAGGCTCGGCGTTGGAGTCCAGACCACCCTCGAGAAGAGGAAACGAGCGACCGGGACGACGCAGACTCGGCGCCAGCAGCAGACGGAGCTGAGCCAGGAGGCCACCGTTCCCGCGATCCGCCCAGCCACTCACCCAGGGGAGGTGCGTGGCTCAACCAGGTGCGTGACCGGTTTCGGGGCTGGGTGGGAAGACAACGTACGCTAGGTACGACTCCACGGGACGTCTAACCTTCCCGGTACCCTTTCCTGTGCACATTCCCCCCCCTCGCACGTTAGAGCACCGAATACAAAGAGCACAGGTGATCCCCTCACACCCTGCCCTGTATTAGTCATTTGTTGGACAGACACCTGATCCTTTCCCTCTCTTCTCTTTGGGGATTGCTGGAGAGCCACTCCGCCTGCCGGGACGGACTCCGAGGGGGAAGAAGCTCCATCCAGAGGACCGGAAGGGACCCGGAAGAAGGAGAAAGTACACCATCGTCGAAGAAGCCGGAGCAGGTCCCCACGGAGACACTCTAACAGGAAGAGCTGTACCGACCAACTCTTTGCTTCAATAAAGCCTCAGTTACCAAGAGTACGACTACTGCCCTTATTTTCTGCGCCGCTTCCCGCCCAAAGCCTAACAGGGGCATTAGCAAGTCCTTAGTGTAACTAGAACACAGGGCCCTTTCCAGACAGTTCACTCTGAACCTGTCTTTAAGGTAACCAAGGCAGTGGAGTGCCCTGTAGCTGAGACCAAAACATGCAAAGTCAAAAGTCACAAATTCTTTATTTCAGCCATTTCAGGCCATAAAAGAGTGCAGAATAATGCATAATAAAAAGGAGATAAATTGTACAATCATAAAAGGACACCATAGAATTCATTATACACAAGATAAGCGTGATTTGCAAGTAAAATAAACAACCAGGTGTTTAAAACTTTAGCATTCAATATCAATTAATTGGCTCTGCTTGGACCACATAGCTAACAAGTACTTAGAAAGTGCAAATACAATTATACTTGATGTGTCGGTTTTTAAAATTCTAAAAGCATAGAGACAATTTTTAAAACCTAGATTTCTACATAGCGGTACCAGCCAACACTTCCTGGATTTAGTGTAAGCTGGACAGAAGAAGAGCACGTGAAGCTCGTCCTCTATGTCACAGCTACATCCTGGACAGGATTTGTTGGTGGAGGCTGACCAATTACTAGTATTGATTTCAGAGTAATCCCCAGAGCCGATAGCGACCACAATACTCTATGCTTAGAGATGGTCTTCCCTGGACCAAAGGATATTCTCTCCCCAGAAACACATGATGTGGGTGAAGGGCTGACACTTTCAAACAACAGACGCAGGGTAAAATGGGGCAAAATAGTAGAATCCCAAGAAGAACTGGCGAAATTGTATAGTTTGGTTTTTCCTCGACTTCTGGAGGTTGATACTTTAATTATTCAACCCATACCTACAGATTTTAATGGAAAACTAGGGCACATCCACTTGGACCTGGTTTCCAGTTCAGCTGAGGTCTTTAATCCCCAGGTTCCCATTAGGAAGAGGAGAACATTAGTCTCATACTGGTATAACTCAGCCTGTAGAAAGGCCAAGTCTGAGTTGATTGCGGCCGTTAAGTCTGGGACCAATAAACCCAAAATTCGGGAATTAAGACTGCAGTACAAAGGAGTAATGGCTCATGCTAAGAGTGAGTGGGACCTAGATAGGTGGTCTAATTTAACCACTGCCTTGGAATCAAGGGATGCAGGTAGATTTTGGTCATTGGTTAATACGGGTTCGGGAGAACAAAATTCTGCCATACAACCTAATATCGATGCATCAGTGTGGGAATCACACTTCAAAGCCTTTTATATGTAGATGAATCTGCTGAGGATAATATGACGGCACTTTTATCTTTAAATACACAGCATGAGGGCTTAGTGTTTACCCTGACGGAGGTGTCTATTGCATTGCGAAATCTTGCAGTGGGTAAGGCCCCGGGACTTGATAAACTCCCAGGGGACCTATTTAGGCATGAACCAGAGATCTGGGCCCCCTACCTGCTTATTCTTTTTAACGCAATTTTAGGAGGAATGGAGGTTCCTGGTACTTGGCTGGGAGCGGAGGTAGTCCCAATCTACAAGAAGGGTTCTCCTCTGCTCCCAGCCAACTACAGGCCCATTAGTCTCATTGACTTCCGGCAAAAAATATTTGCGCAGCTTGTCCTGGACCATTTGCTGGCATGGATGGAGGAACATGAAGTTTTGAGTCCCCTTCAGGCAGGGTTCAGGAGGAACACATCCACCATGGACCAGATCTTTCGCTTGATTCTCCTGTATTGGAAAACGGAAAAGATTGAGGGTGGCAGCCTCTACATTGTGTTTGTGGACCTCCGGTCCGCGTTTGATTTAGTGCCACGGGGGATACTGTGGGGTGTCCTCCAGGACTTGGGTGTACCGTCTCAGATACTGAATGTGCTGGTGAGGCTACACCAGGGGAACTTTGCCCAGGTTAGATGCGGGAGGAATGGGGCATTGTCTTCTAGGTTCCCAGTTGCCAGAGGGGTGAGACAGGGTTGTGTCTTGGCACTGACCCTGTTTTGCCTCTATGTTAATGGTGTAATTTCACACTTGGATAACGTCCCCAATAACGATGCACCAAGGTTGGCAGGCAGGAGGGTTCCGGCGATCATGTTTGCCGATGATACCATCCTGCTCTCCAAATCCCCGATGGGGATCCAACGGATATTGAATGTTTTTGGGGACTTTTGTCGATCCCGTGGTCTCGAGATAAATGTCGAAAAAACAAAATTCATGATATTTAACCCCCAGGTATCTACACGACCTAATCCGATCCTGGGTACTGTGAGGCTGGAAAGGGTCACAACATTCCAATAACTGGGGGTAACACTTCATGAAAATCTCTCTTGGGGACCCCAACAAGTGAAATCCTAATTAAAATTGTCACAGATGGCGGTGGGTATTTCTAAAGTTTCAAATACATCGACCTTTAAGCCAGTGAGCCCAGCCTTGGAGATTTACAAGACACAAGCAAGGGCTGCAGCTCTTTACGGTGGAGAGTTGTGGGGTCACTCTGGCGGGGCAGACATTGTCAAGATAGAAACTAAGTTCATAAGATGGCTGCTGACACTCCCCCAGAGTACCCCGTTTCTCCCCCTAAGGCTAGACTTGGGATTGGCATCTATAGAAGATGAGCTAGCACTTAAGCCGCTCAGGTTCTGCATAGGATATGGGCAACTACAGACCTCCTAAATTACAGGGAAGAGTTAAAGCAGATATTAAGCTTTAATTGCGCAGGCAAAATTCCATTGCTGGCGTTTATAAAGCGCAAATTTTTAAGTTTGGGTCTGCCGGACATGTGGGACGATCCGGAAAGGGGCTGTCTCGAGGTATCGCGCAAGTCCCTTACTAGGATTTTCAAGGAGAAAAAATTGAACTCCATTGTCTGCGCCTCCAATTTGGGCACATTGACTAATTCCTTTTTATCTTTCAAAAATTCTTATTTGCTTGAGGATTTTATGGATGTTGTCTTCCCGATTTTAGCGAGGAAGCTTTTTATCCAATGGAAATATGGTACCTTACCACTGAAAAACATGTAGTATATCAGAAGGAGATTTGACTCCTCCCTTTGATGATTTTCTTTTCAATTGTGTAAATGTCAGACATTGGTCATGCGTTGTGGAGACAGTGCTAAAAAATATCACTAGGCGTTGCAGAAAAAAGATAGGAAGATCCTTTGCATAGGGTGTCAAATTCAATAGGTAGGGCCTTGACGTTGTTGTCACAAAAATGTTTCTCTTTGTGTGTGCTAGAGAGGTCTAGCTTTTAGAGCATATAATTTAAATTTTTGTTTCCAATTTAGTTGTGTGTGAATGAAGAGTGAAATTCCATTTGAAAAGTGAAAGCACAGACTGGGCTTTAATTTAGTAAGTGTTATTGAGCCGTTGTGGAGTTTCTGAGCCAAACTCCATCCCTGCACTACCCATAAACTGCTTGATTTTGCTATCCTCTAGCTTAAGTCCTAATGGGTGTACTTGGTCCTCAGTTTAGGCCCAATAGTAAGATGCTCACCTAAATACATCACAGGTAACAGACTCCAAATGTCACAGCTGGAGCACAGTAACCCCTCATTTCCCTGAGGCCTTCCGCCAAACCTGTTCTCCCATTGTTATGGTCTCCTTGCCTAGAGGAAGCCAGCTCTGTTAATGTCCATTTCCTCAAGCACTTCCTGCAAATGAAAAAAGAAAGAAAGATAGAGCAGTATTCAATCTGTGCCTAGAGCCACAGGGCTGAAACATTATTGCAGTTAATGTTAAATTAATGTTCTTTCTCAAAGAGGCGATTAGCCAAGTCACTGCCGCTATTCACATGTTTAATGATTGTCCAGTACATGTCATTGGTGGTATGATTCCTTTCCAAGAAATGTCTGCTCATTTTGGTAGTTAACTTTTTACATCTTATATTGGAGCGGTGCTCGCAGATTCTGTGCTTCACCTTGCGGCTAGTCATTCCTACATATCGGAGATCGCAGGGACATCACGTGTTAAAAAGTTAACTACCAAAATCAAAATGAGCAGACAGAACAGAGGTGGTTCTACAGAATGTGGACACATCTCACTGGTCTTAACGACGATATCCCCTGGAATACTGTGATCAAATAAATTGGTTGGTTATTATAGCTTTGATACACCCCTTAATCTTATGTTAAATATAGTGTATGATCCATCTACCTATAACCTTACAGGATATAGGACGGTCCTCACTGCACCAGCGACAGTCCTGATTAATTACCAACGAGCCCCTGCGAGCGCGATTAATATTTCGGTGCTCTCTCAATCCTACTGCACTAAATAATTCTTATGACTCATATCCTTTAAAGCCTACAGTGTAAGATCGAAGCTCGCCCAGCAGCACATCGGTCCCATGTACTTTGATTGATTACCAATGGGCCCCTGCGAGCGCGATTAATTTTTCGGTGCTCTCTTAATTCAACTGCACTAAATAATTCTTATGACCCATATCCTTTAAAGTCTATAGTGTGAAATCGAAGCTCACCCAGAAGTACATTGATTCCGTGTACTTTCCGTCACTAAGCAAACTCGGCAGAGCCAGTCCCGCTCACGTGACCACAGCGTCACAAGCCTCATTGTATTTTGATAGGCTTGGACGATCCGTGACGCTGCGTCACTCGAGGCCACGCCCACCCGGAAGTAATCGCCGCCTCGGTGTTACACCAACATAAACGGCTACCAAACGCCGCCCAGACATCTTCAGGATCCAGTCTGAGGGCGATGCAGGTAGACTGAGGGTGCCGAGCGTCGAGGGCGTGAGTAATTTCTCCAGATCCATATGATCACAAGCACTAAGCTAAGTACCGACCTTGCTACGAGTGTTCACTCGTATTTACAGTTTTGTCATGTCTTTGTTTTCTTCCGATTCTGACACCGACCAGGGTGTGCCGAATACGCTCCCACCCCCCTCCTGAGATCCATGGTGTTTCAATTTAACGCCAGAAAAGTGAGACATTTTAATTCATTTTACTTACCTGATGCGATCGAATTATGCAATTTAATTTGATCGCTTCTTCTTGATGTCTCCCTTCCTGTTTTTAACCACATTCAGATCACGTATAGTGCACAGCACTTCCCAGAGTTTACAGTTATGTACCCAGGGACAAAAGGTGGTGATAAAAATAACGCTATTCTACCACTATTGTCTTTTTGCCACTGAATGGAGCACCATAGACCTACAGCAACATTCAGTTCCATGACTAAATGTTTGTTATGTCTTATATGTATGTCTATGTCCCACTTCTTTCCAGGTGCAGAAACCGCTAAATCGAAGCCTCCTAAACCAGGAGTTATTAGGAAGCCATTTATTCTTCCTAAATTTTTTTTTGCACTTTTCACTATTTTTGTTTAATTTTCACTTTCACGCCCCTAGGTAAGGGTGGGCCTTAGCGCGTCCATACCACCAGGGTATAGAACACTTTTTAGTCCTGAAGAATTGCCGGGTAAAATCACACCGTTTCGATGGCAAGAAACATGTCGACTGATGCATAGGAATCCTCCACTCAACTTAATGTGGACTGCTTCCATACACATTATGTTAACCATTGTCTTTAGTGGTCATAGAATAAAATTTTCATTGTGATACACTACTGACTTTTTTATACTCTCATCACTCACTAGTTTAGTATCACACAACACGCCCTTAACTCACTATCCCGCTCCGCAGTAATTCTGGCGTTGCAGCACACCAAAGAGACATTCGGTCTCTTTGGTGAAGCCCGATGATGAAGCATGTCATCACTAGGTGGTGAGTGAGGGCTTTCTTTAAACGTCCTAGTGAGGTCGTCTCATAAGTTTGAGTTTACTGCTCCCACTGTGGCAAAAAACCTACTTCTCTAGACACTCTTTTTTTGTTTATTGGTGCACAGAATTAGTCTGCCACCAAACCCACAGTTTATGTTATCCAATTGCGCAGATCGTGTATTGGTTATATAGGAACTCCACGACAACAGTGTATGCTGTCCAAACCCGCAGATCCTCCATAACTATTATAGGAGCTACACAACAATTCCCTCCCTTTTTTCCAACAGTCACACATGTGTCTGATCATTTCAAATTTCTAATTGCTCCTATCAGGCGGCTACCCCAGCTTGTGCCCCCTTACATCATGGTATTAGGAAATTTCCTGTTTCTATCTGCTACTTGGACTGAGACCTTTTCACAGTTTAAAAACAGGAATAAGCAACTGTTTTCGATTCCAATGTAGGAATTTTTCTATATGTATCTGAAAGTTTGTCAAAATTACATGAAATTTACAACAATACAATTTAGCATGTAGCACTATATTTCAGTGCTAAATGCGTTACTTCATCAATTTGAGACACAATAATACATTTGTTATTAAAAAATAGTCTACAAAACAAAATCACTTTCAATACCAGTTGTTTTAGGTCTGTTGTTCCCATGTGTTATTGGTAAATGTATCCTGTGAATGACACATTCATTTAATACTTTTATAATGAATGGTGCATAAGTCCTTGATGTAGCATATTAGCCTAATTCTAGGAATTCATACTAAGTGTAACACAAAATCCCCAAAATTGCAAGATTTATATGACCCTAATTGAAATTTCTCTCTTGCCTACTTTTCCAAAGTTAATCACATTCATTTAAGCTGCAGTGCTTAATTTGAGCAGGTGCTTTCAGGTGCTCAGCACCAGCACTTCTTTCAGAGGGCCGGGGCTACAATTTCTGACCCTGCAGGTGGTGGTCTCAATATTAATTGTTCAAATTCAAAATAAAAAGAATAACATACATTGCATGGTGACTGGCTGGTAAATATTCATAGAGAGGCAGGCATATGCCTGTCGAGGCAGGCATGATTGTGTATCACCACATTAGTGATGATGTCATCACGTCGATCACAAATCCAAGAAGTAATCGACAAACTATGGCTTGCATTCTATTCCCTGAGTCTGCTGCAAACTGCCACTGCCTGAGCCTAAGCGTCCCATTGGATAATTGCATCTGAGGGCTGGCTCATGACGGAGTTGAGGCAATGAAGTTGCGAGAGCACATTTGGAACTTGGAAGTGAGGGCTCTTGGCAACATTTTCAGCACCTGCACTTCTTTTTTTACAAATTAAGCACTGTTAAGCTGTTTTGCATACCCCCAAAAAGAATGTGATGGGATTGTATAGTTTTTAACTTTTGAGACTGTAGGGCGGATTTAGATCGTTTGAAGATGGGTTATTCTGTCAAAACGATGACAGATATCTCATGTGCCGAATTATAAATCTGATTATAGCCTATGGGATTTTTATTTCAGCGGACGGGATATTTGCACCATTGTGACGGAGCAACCCATCCGCCAAGATCTAAATCAGGCCCTTTGTTTCTCTGATGTTGTTTGTATCTCTGGCTATATTCTGAACTCAGTAAATAATGTCGTACCTTTAGACAATCTCTTTAAATCTGTCTTATCACAACATTCTAAAATAAAAACCTCAATGTGCATACTTTTCCCCCTGAGATGTATAATGTTTTAATCAGTAATACATTGTTCCCTTTATTACTGGATACAAATAATTGATGGTCGTTTAGTTGCTCTGAGTCAATTCAAGGAGGTTTTTCATCCACTGACTCTGAATGTGGATAATGACAATTCTAACTTATCACTATCTTGGGGGGAGGATGTGGCGTAAAAGACAAAGCTGGCAATTTTGGAACTGGAGAACCAAGTTCTAGTCTTGGTCCCTGGCTCAATATCCTTTGATTCTGGGCAAATCACTTAGACCCCCCGTGCTTACAAAAGTGAAAGTGCCCCTGTGTAATGTAGCTGTTGCTCAAATAAAGCGCTTCTATACCCTAGAGTAGAGTTTGCGCTGTATGAAAACGTCTAAAAAGAACTTTCGATGGGCCACTCAATGGTCTGTATTGGTGATCATATTAGACTGTCGTTATGGAACATAGCTGGTATTGCCTCTAAGTTGCAAAAAATTGATTGGTTAACATGTATGATTTCCCTTTGTATTTCACTATTCCAAGAAACCTGGGACAGGGACAGTGTGTTCTGCGTGAATAGTCCTCCTGTGCCTGCTATTCCATCTTGTTCAGGGAGAGCTAAAGGTGGGCTAATTATTTGGGTCTCTCTAGTCTTCATTTGTGACACAGAAGAGCATCCCACTGGCTGAGCCTCTCACATTGCATGTCAATTGTTCACCTCTTCTATTCCTTCCTCATTTGACAAATAAGTCTTTGTTATCCTTGCTAGTGACTACAATGGTAAATTTGGGGCAATGAATCTCTTCTCAGAATTGGGGTCTGATGAGATTTGATCTAGTAGTATTCCCCAAATTAAGTCCAATCAAAGGGAGTTGTTAGTGGATATGCTGACAGCTAAAAATGTATACAATTTGATTGGTTCAGGTAACGTCTCTACCATTGATACTAGTAGTATTTGTTTCTTATAATTTACCTAAATATATTATTCAATGTCATGTTCAGAATAACCAATGAAGTGACTATTGTTCAATCATCATACAGGTTCTAGCCTTCTGCAAAAAGTGATATACCCATTTATGTTGAGTACAATTAAACTGTCAAGCCGCATCTGCATGGGTGGACTCTGCATCTACGTCAGCTTCGCCGGACCAGCCTGGTGTGCTCCTGGGTGGGGCCATGGCCAGAAGTAATCTTGTACTCCCGGGTCACCGTTGAATCAGCTCACACTAGATTCCACCCATAAAAAGGGGTTCAGAGTGGGGAGTGGTCTCTTTGCCGCTCACTGCTCCAGCAACCGAATGTTGCAGGTCCCCCTCTGGGGACCAGACTTATACTTTTGCTTTCTTATCTTTGCCCAAGGTGCATCTGCAGGAGATCCACAAGGGATGCCCGGCCGAGTCTTGGGGCCATTCGGTGCAGTAGTTGGTGGTTTTCTGATGAACAGTGCTACTTGGAATTGTTTGGCGGATTTGTTGGAGTCAATCAGTCAGTGACAAAAGCAGGGCATGAGGCTGGGAGCCCCATGGGTTGAAGTTATACTCACCCGACCCACGTGTATCACACGAGGAAGCAGCTCCAGTCTGGAGGGCCTAGGTGAGAGGGGCACGGTTTGAACAATAATTATCAGCAAGTTGCGGGGCAGTCGAGGGGGGATGTGTTTTGGCAGAGTTTGCATCCAGTGTAGTTCATCAATTCTGTGGGCCAAGTGGCGTGTCTCCAAGCTCCAGATGTTTCATCGCGGGTGGCAGCCATGAGTTACAAGCTACAATTTGTGGGTGCATCCAATGTGTTTGGAGCATGTCTATTTTGTGCGCACCCTTCGGGGTGAATGTAAGTCTATGATCACCCACAACATATTCCGTATTTTAGTTCTGCTGCTGTTGCATCTGATGGTGTTTGCTCAAGGCCAGCGTTGTGGTCTTACGGGCGTGATTTTGCGCAGTTCAGCACAATGTGACACAATAGGTGCACTACTGGATTTCTTATAGCGGTAGATACGTTATTGGAAAATTGCTGATTGCTCGTGAGCACCGGTTTAGGTAACGTGAAAAGGGGGTCAGTTATTTTTTCACTTTGGGGACAGATTAGTTCCTAAGACTCTAAAGCTAAGGGGAGCATGCTGGCCCCTTTTCCCCAACTTGGCGTTCAGCGGGTATTCCTGTTCTTCTCACAGCTGTCGCTGCGCCCTCCCGGCTTTCTCTTCGTGCCTTACCCACACATGCTTTCTGCTAATTTCATCCCCAGGGAGTTGTTTGAGAGCTGCTCATGCAGTGGCCTATGCCAGAAAAGAACTGGGTGCCTGAGGGCACATGTGTCCAGCCAAGGTGCGTGTAAAATGTGTGATAAATATAGTGTTTGTGTTGGTGTAAAAGATTTCATGGGTCACAAAGGAGTTGGGTGTACACTTGACAAATAACTTAAGAGGAACAGAACCACAAAGCTAGAAACAAAATGTCAGCCAAGTATCCAGAAAATAGAATGCTGTAAATTGAAGTAATCTGACAAGGAGTTTGTCTGAAAACACTGCCAGCACATATTATTCCCTATATAAATACAATTACAGTGAGAAAACACACATAAGCTAGAAGACCTGGTTTTGAGCCAATGCATGTGTGCTCTGCTGCAGGGCCACTGAAGTCTTCATCCAGTCCAGTGAAACAGATGGGGGTGGGTGGAGGGCTTGAAATAATTCTAGCCACTGGTAGTTACTCAGGCCAAATTACAGATCATTATCGTTTATCCCCGGGCAACTCCAGCCATTGCTGAGATGAATTTAATAACTTCACCCTTCTTTTTGTTGTTTTTCTAACTATGATGCCCCTAGTGTGAGGGCTATGCCTAGATGTTGGGCCGGTGTTGAACAGTACTTAATTTGAGCAGATGGTTTCTGGTGCTTGGCACCCGCAATTAATTGTCAACACCGCCACTTATGCCAGCTGCCAAATTGTGGCGCTGTTTGTTTTAATGTAATTATGAGCTGAACAACAGTTGATTACTTAGCTATGCTTGTACCTGCCACCAAACTATTCTTTTTGCTTTTGAGCTGTGAAAAGGTGAAGTGTGAATACAATACAATACAAAATATTTTTATTGTTGAATTAATAAAAATCCTTACAATAAGAAAGGTAAGATTATCCAGTATTTGCAACGCAGGTTACATTAAAAAAACAAGAAGATAACAAATTAAAAAAGAAT
The DNA here is from genome assembly GCF_964261635.1 of Lissotriton helveticus. Lineage (NCBI taxonomy): Eukaryota > Metazoa > Chordata > Amphibia > Caudata > Salamandridae > Lissotriton > Lissotriton helveticus. The sequence goes on along the minus strand of NC_136067.1, from coordinate 31,127,082 downwards.
TAAAACTAGAGCTCTGCTAGAATTGTCACACTTGCAGGAGTGTGATGGTTAGTTGTGTTGGTGCTGTCATTGGCAGCGCTGACATTAGCAATGGTTGGTATAAGCTGCAATGGCCTCCTGCAGAGGGCCGCCGTGGCATGTAATGAAAATGTAGGTGCTGAGGCCCATTCCAGACCAGTCGTGTGCTGCTCTGTGATTGGGTGGATCAGGGTTGGCTTTAGCGCTGGTGGCAATTTTTTCCACCCCATGATCTCCTCCTCGATTTCTCGCAATGCCACCGGGCAAAAGTGCCCCTCATCCCTTCAACCAGGATATCCCGTCCCTACTCGGTGGTCAGGGAGGTGGCATTTCTATCTCTGGAGGGGACTTCACTGATTTTTTTTCACTGGTTTTCTCCATGTTGACTGACTCCTTTACACCTATGGGGAAATATGGATCTCTCTCTATTCCCTTTCAGGGCTGCCATGATCGAGGTGAAGTCTGGAGTGGGGAGTGGGGAGAAGAAGGTTTCCTGCAAGGAGTCATACATGTAAGCAGAAGTTTCTGCCGTCATCCTGAAAAAGGAGCAAGCCTATGGGGCCGTAACATATCTAATTAAGAATGCGAGGGTGTAACTTCAGTAGATTCTGTTCTACCCTGTTTAGTAGTTTGCTTCCAACTGCAGCGGGGCACCACTCAGCCAGCATTGGTTACTGGCCGCTGCAAAACTGTATAGCGCTTTTGTCACATCCCTTTCATTGTAACTGCAGCAGGGGTAGTTCATGGCTGTCCCGCAGCTTGATTCCTGTCTGCGTCATCCTTCCCGGAAGAACTATCTGGATCATTGATTGCATGATTTCTGCTCTGGTCTTTGTGCAGGCATGTTTGTCAATGTTCACATGTTTCAACATGTGTCCTACTTTTGATAGATAAATGAGCCTTGGGTTGATCTCAGCCAACCTTATTTGAAGTCTTGGATACGTATCTTTCTCCCTTTGCTTGCTTAGGGGCACACAGAGTAGGAGAGGTCTTGTTTGGTAAGGAAGCAGAAGGATATTAGAAGTGTTGCAGAGGGCACTTAGGCAATATAAGCATGGTTTGTGACGTCTGAGTGCCACAAAGAATGTTGGCCAACAGTCAAAGGAGGGACTGGGACTGTCTAATTCTTGTAAGCATTATTGTAAAATTGAGTGTGTTCTACCATTTAATTTTCACCTTTAAAATATTTCCCTGTCAATGCAGCTGAAGGGCAAGATACTGCAGGGGGCGCTAGCTGGGATGTTGGAGTGTTTTCTATTTCCGGTAATCTCAGGTACAGAGGTTCTGATAGTGGGCTGTTCTTTAGTGAGCATACAACATCTCTTCTACCTCTAATGTGTGCTAGAATTTAAGAAGCACCAGAGTACAATTGCCAAACTCCAAACAAGTGTGGCGTCACTTAGTCACCATGGAATTGAGTTGGACAGTATTATTGCTGGGATTTTGGCCGCATCTGGGGATGTTTCCTCCTGGCCTTTGCTGCAGTCCAAAATGTTTTTGCACAGATAGGTTTGAAGACCGGGCTATCATGTTGTCTAACAGGCAAAAGGGGATTACACTAGTGTATTCAAAGTGCCTGCTTCAACAGCGGTTACGCTAGGGGTATTCACCCTCTAGGGTTATGGTAGTGAACTAGAAGCCATAGCGCAATGGCGTAGACTGTCCAGTGGTCATGCAGATCCCTCCAGAGCAAAGGTTTTTGTATGCAGCAAGGAGTCATCAGCAACAGTAACATAAATAATTATTTGCTTATGGGTGACAGTGTTGTGGCCCGACTACCCAACAGGGAATTTTGAGGCACTCAGCTCGGAAACAGGCTGTTAGCCCAAACTCCCACACTCAGTCATTGTTTGCTCTACTTCTACGCGAGGTTGCAATGTTAAGGGGGTGAGTCGGCCAGGACCACGAATAGTGCTGCTTATCTCCGGCAGCATATTGGTCCATCTAGCCAGTTCCAATGTTTGAGTTGCTGATCTTCAGGTATGGGATGGTCTCCTCTGGAACGGCAGCGATTACTCATTTGCTTTCTCCCACTCCATCTCAAAGTGATAATTAAGAGCATTGAGTCGGTCTGGGTCACCAATCACTGTGTAAAGCATTGAAGATGACAGGCTATCCTGAATGGGTCTTTCCAAGGGGAGTCCCACCTCTTTTTGGCCAGCTTATCAATACTGGTACTGCTTCCTACTTCTTTTTGCACAATAATGTATTCTTCACCCCAGTGTTATTCAAAACGGAGCCTGTATATAAAAATAAACTGACATTTCATATTGAGGATTAATAGTTAAGTACAACTGATCCAATTCCAACTAAAGTAATCCTGTTGCTTACAAAACTGGAACCTGTAATTACCATTTATCACTGAAATGTATATGAACAATGATGGGGTTCTAATAACCCCATACCCATCCTGCAGTTATGGGCTTAAATTCATCCCTAATCAATATTCCCTGTTTAGATCGCTCAGATCCCATTTTTTTAGTACACAAACAGCCGAGTCCTCGTTTCAGTCAATCGAACACAGATAGTCATAACTCTCACCATTGCAATCGTACTTGTTTGTACTTCTGGCCCCGTAAGTACTGTCCTTAACTCTTATTCCAAAGTTAGTCTGCCTAAATATAATAAAATAAGAAAAACTTAGCACTCGCATTTGATTGATGTTTCTAAGAAAAAAGCAGCATACACCTATGTGATACACTCAAACCCCTTAATTTAAATCTCACCTCAGTCTCCAAAAATTGCCAATTGTCAAGTTGAAAAGTCATCGACATCATGTCCTGATGAATCCGCTGTAAATTCAAACCTCCGCTATTCCTTCTTTTTAAACACCCCAACCACCAATCATGTTTGCGCATTTCCATTCCCTTTTAACCCCTTCTCTGCTGATGACGGCACCCGTCCATCATGCATCACGGTGGGTGTGTGCTGATGACGGCTGGGGGCCCTCGTGATCCCGCCCACTCTTAAAAACGGCCGCACAGGCGCAGAATCGCGGCCGTGCCCAAGGGGTTAACACCATGCCTTTTCCCTATGCGGTCCGCTATTCCAGCGTCCAATCAGGATTTCTCATGTCCTGAGCTGACACATGCCGTAATTAACCAATCATGCACTCAGATTTCCAAAACGCCCCGTTTCCATTATGGTCCGCTACCTTCCTTCCGCACCTCACTGTTCCTTCCAAACGGAAACACTTCTTTGTCCAATCACGATTCACCACCTCTTTGTTTGCAATTCGGGTGAAACTTGACTTCCCATGAGAGCGATTTACTTATCGCCGATCCACCATCTAACCACACAGAGCTGTACGGTCTCGTTTTTGTATGTTATTATTCTGGAACCAATATATATATTATGTTCCCAATAATACGTGACTCTGTTAAAGCGTTTCAATACTGCCATCGATCGCTGCCAATTATCATGACTCGATCAGTGCCGAGTCTTGCACTTATTTATTAACATAAAGCCAGAAAGTACAAGCTTGTTTGCCAAAGAAGCGGGAGTGTTGTAATGTAAGGCTTTATGCATTATGCAAGCTGTCTTAAAAAAATCGTAGCTTTAATAGAAAGCCAATTTAGTTGTATAAGGTCAGGTATAATGTAATTGTGTTTTTTGGAGCCTGTGATGAGCCTGGCCAAAGAGATGAGAGTGGCTCTGAATGGGGCCAAGCTTGCTTTAGGAAGTCCAGCAAGGGTCCAACCAGATTCCAGTTGCATGAAAGCCAGGGATTTTACAGCAGGTCATATGTTTTCAGGTGGAAGGCAGGGCTTGATTTTTTCTTAAGGGTGTTAAGTTGAAAGTTGGCTACCCTGATAGTAGCACTGATATGGACTTTAGGTATTTGTCCAAGGTAATGACTAAGCATGGGCGTAAAATCCGTTACGCTCGCGGATTTTTCGTATTTTCGGTAAATCCGCAATCCGCGAACTCTCGCGGATGTGGCGAAAATACGCAAATCCGTGCGAAGCGGATTTTTTGCTTGTGTTCGCACTGCTCGCGGGCCGCGGCGCGGGCAGCAACAATCTCGCACTCGCGAAAGTACAAAAATTACAATTGGGGAGGGGTGAAGGAAGTGGCCCAGTCTCCAACTTCCTGTTCCTGTCCAGCAAGCTCCTCCCATAGGGGTGGTGTGAAGGAAGTGCCCCAGTCTCCAACTTCCTGTTCCTGTCCAGCAAGCTCCTCCATTTCCTGGCCACTTTGATTTCGATCTTGACTGGAAAGGATTACTTTTTGTGGATGCTGCTGGATATTTGGATTTGAGGCCTTTTGGATTACTTTTGGATTCGAAATTTTATTTCACAAGGAAGTAAGTTGATGTTGTTTGTTTGTGGTGATTTTTGTGTGTGTTGCTTGTTTTTCGACTTTTTGGGGGGGAAAATCTGCAAGTTCGCGAGCTGAGGATTTTTTTGCTTGTGTTCGCACTGCTCGCGTCCCGCGCAGCAACAATCTCGCACTCGCGAAATTGTAAAAATTACAATTCTGCACATGAATTGAAAACCACCAGGCTTAGTTATGGGTGCATGGCTGCATGCATGTATAACTGTTTTGTTGAATTTTATTTTTAACATGATTCTGGCCAGGGCATGGATGGCATTGGATTGTGGTGATTTTTGTGTGTTTTACGACTTTTTGGGGTGGTGTTGGGGGCTTGTTATGTGGGTGGGGGCCATTTTATTGCCTGGTCCCGTGTGGGTGGGGGTCTATGGGCCATTTTTAAGCCAGTTTGTGTGCTTTGTGCCATAGGCCTGCACCCAGTGTGCTCTGATTTCATCCATTATGGCCAGGGGGCCCAGAATCGGTCTGTTCGCGGATTTTGCTGGTTTTTCGGCACGTTCGCGCCGTGAAGCAACAATCTCGCACTCGCGAAATTGTAAAAATTGCAATTTTGCACCAGAAAACCACCAGCAGGCAGCATAAGCCTTCTGAAACTTCATGGATGGCATTGGATTGTGGTGATTTGATTTGTGTTGTGTTTTTTGACTTTTTGGAGTAGGGGTTGGGGGCTGGCTATATTGGTGGTGGCCATTTTGAGGCATGGTCCTGGCCATGTGGATGGGGGTCAAGCGGCCATTTTGAAGGCAGGCAGTGAGCTTTGTGCCATAGGCCTGCACCCATTTTGCCTTGCTTTCACCCACTGTGCCCAGGGGGAGTCATTGGTACATGAAACTATAACCCTCTCTGTGTGTGCTCTCTTGGATCAATGTTAAATTCCTGTTTCCCAAAAATTTAGCAATTCTTAATTTTGAAATTTCCATATTGTGTGGTGTGCACGAGTGTATTCATAAATGCCTACTTGCAAACTATTTATTGAAGTGCTACATATGCAACATATATTTACTGATGTTCCTCTGTCTTCGTTTGCTTGTAGGTGCATAAAGTCAATAAATCCGCATCATCGTTGAGCATCAGTGCCAGGAAGAAGTCCTGCTGCGGCCTGTTGTTCTGACATCTGAAGAAGATGGCTCCAAAAAGAGGTGCCCGTAGGTCCTCTAGCAAGAAAGATGTCTCTACTAAGGAGAAGAAGAAGCAAGTGGCACCACTTACCAAGGAGACTGGTGGCACCACCACTAAATTTTTGTGGGGAAAACAAAGGCCCACCATGAGTGCTGGACAGGTAGCCTGTTTAGTTACATCACCAACGACCAGTGATGTTGGCTCATCGCAAGAAAGTAGCAGCACACCATCAACACAGGTTGTAACTCATCTCACAAGTACTATTCAACAACCAAAGCCGCAACAACAACTGTATGGGTTACTAGTACAAGCACAAGTACATGCGCAAGGAGCTGTCCGAGAAGGAGCTGTCCGAGAAGGAGCTGTCCCAGAAGGAGCTGTCCGAGAAGGAGCTGTCCGAGAAGGAGCTGTCCGAGAAGGAGCTGGCCGAGAAGGAGAAGGCCGAGAAGGAGAAGGCCGAGAAGGAGAGGTCCATGGAGAGTTGCAAGTAGCGATCAGTGAAGAGGCCCATGTAGCGGCGCATGGAGCGGTGCAAGTGCCCACAATGGTTGTTCTTCCAGAAGTAGGGGCACAGGAGGAAATTGACTTTGGAGCCGGGGTATCATGTCAGGAAGACGAAAGCACTCCTCCTGATGATTCATTTTCTCCCAGCTCCCCACCAAAGAAAAGATCAAGGAGTGTGTGTAGAAGTTCCTCTTCAAGCCCCGCTCCATCAGATGATGATCTGGATCTAGATTGGCAACCATCTCCGACGTCTGAGAGGGAGGCACACCATGAGCTGCGAAAGGTATCAAATGTTAAAAGGAAGGGCCCCGGAAAGCTCATACTTATGGATCCGAACGTGGGACTTGATGAAGTGGTTCATTCTGATGTTGATGAACAGGATGACAGCAATGACCTAGTCATCACACACGTCATTCCAGCCACACCGGCCATGCAGCAGACAGACATTTATACCCTATCCCGACGTCAGGCTGAGCGTGACCCTGGCGACGTGCCACTGGTAGCACCACCAATGCAGTCAAGTAGTACAACAAGTTCAACAAAACCTACAGCTCCCATATTTTCTCCCCAGAGGGGGACTCCATCCAGCTCGACTCCCTCAAGTAGGGTTGCTGAAATAATTGCACAACCCAGTAGATGTCTGCAAGGCTCATCCACCACTGCTTCATCTGGCATTGGCAGTATCATCTCGTGCGCCAAAACCAGAGGTTTCAAGTCCCCAGTTTGGAACTTTTTTAGTGTCCATGCAAAGTATGATAACATAGCCGTTTGTTGCATTTGTAAGACTAGCGTTAGCCGTGGTAAGACTGGTACCAACTATGGAACCGGAGGCCAGATAGGTCATCTTGAAAGAAGGCACGCTGTCGAATGGTTTGCGCACCTAGCAAACATCAAGGGAAAGCAATCCCAAAGGGCAAGTGGCCAAAATATACCCATACTAGGTGTTTCATCTGAAGATGACGGGGAGGTAGAAGAAGCGTCAGACATGTGTCCGGTTGCACCCAGTACACCTGGCAGCACCACACCCTCCGGAACACATAGGAGGCACACTGAGAGTCTGGGAGACACACCAATGCGGAAAATGTCAACACTGATCAGAAGTGGGTCGAAGAAGGCATCAGCATCATCCCGTAAATTTGTCCAGCACACCATTTCAGCCATGTTCTCCTCAGATGTGCAATTTCAACGCAACCACCCAATTGTACGCCTGTATAACACTAAGCTGGCTAAAATGCTAGCGGTGGACCTTCTCCCTTTTTCGTTTGTCGAAGGTGTGGGTTTCCTTGAACTCGTGGCAACACTGGCCCCTAAATGGAAGGTTCCTAGCCGGTTCTATTTTGCCAGGGTTGCTGTTCCAGCACTATATAAAGAGGTGCTTGAGTTGGTTGGGGCAGCTTTGCAGAAGAGTGCAGTTCACACTATACACCTGACAACAGACATGTGGACCAGTTGCCAAGCCCTTGATTACATGTGCATCACTGCACACTGGGTCTCCTTTTCAGGGGTTGCACAACAGATAAATGCAGGTGGTGACTTGGTCGAGATTTTTAAGGGTGCTCGTAAACATGCAACATTAGCCATGTTTGGCATGGAGAAAAGTCATACTGCAGCCAACATTTTGGATGACTTTAACAAAAAAGGTCTCGCAATGGCTGCCCCCAAGAAAATGCAAGTTGGTTATGTTTCTACTGATAATGGTAGCAATGTAGTTAGGGCCATGGAGGACAGTTTCTATTTCAGAGTGGCGTGTTTGGCGCACTGTATGAACCTTGTCGTGCAAAAGTTCTTGAAAAAAGAACTTGCAGTCGACAAAATACTGACCATCTGCAGAAGAATATGCACACATTTTAACCATTCGTTTAAGGCCCGGAAGGAGCTGAGGCGCAAGCAAAATGAACGTAGTATGCCAGTGAAAGCACTTATCCAGGAGGTGGCAACACGTTGGAACTCAACCTTCTACATGCTTGAGTGTCTGCATGAGCTGTTTCCAGTAGTCAATGAGTATTTCTACAACCTGGGTGGTGATACGACAGAAATGATGCTAGCGGTGGAGCAATGGCAGCTAGTTAAAAGCCTGACAGACATGCTTCGTCCTTTTGAGGTCTTCACGCGTGACGTCAGCAGGGAGGACTGTTCTTTGAGCAAAGCTATCCCATTGTTGCTGAAGCTCGAGCACCAAGTCAAGGTGGTGTCTTCACAATTAAAAGATGCTGGAAAGAATGAAGCATATGAGTTGGCGCAGAGATTATTACAACGCCTAGTTAGCAATAAACGGCTTGTAAATATCAAGAAACAACAGCACTACATTTGTGCTACTATTCTGGATCCACATTACAAAAAGCCATTGTTTGGCAAAGTAATAATTCCTTTTGAAACATCAGATGTTACAGAGTACAAAGGTTGGCTAGCTCAGTCAGCCATTCGTTTTGAAAGAGAGCGGAAGGAAACTGTACGAGAAGACAGTACTACTAGTGAATCAGCAGGCCATCAGGCGTCCCAAAAAAGCACTTCTGCATCTGTGCCTCTGGCAGAAGTGAGTGACTTTTCCACTAAGCCGTTAACCACACCAGCAACCGTATCATCTGCATGTCTGAAGCGGATTGGCTAAGTGAGCTAGGGTTTCCTTGTCCCAGAAAGGACACAGAAGTGCAAAGTACAGGAATGCGGGAGGACATTCTTTCAATGGTGCAGGCCTATCTGGATGACTCCACAGCGGTCAATATTACTGAGGACCCATTGGCGTATTGGCATGGGAAAAGAAAAATATGGCGAGAGCTCACCAACCTGGCTATCAATTACTTGTCTTGCCCACTCGCAAGCGTGTCTTCAGAACGTGTTTTTAGTTCTGCTGGTGGCATTGTGACTTGCAAAAGGTCCCGCCTCTTGCCCGCAAATGTGGAGCGGCTCACCGTGGTAAAGATGAACCAGCACTTCATACCACCAGATTACAAAGTACGAGAATGCACGAAGGAAGAAGAGGACACCGACCTACCTGAGGAAAGTTCTCCTCAGTTACCAGAAGTACAACCGACTGATGAATTAGCAGAGTATGAGGACGAGTTCTGCTTCTCTGACAGCGAGTTCTGAAAATGAGTCAATGACTCATTAACTGTAAATTTAGTCCTCCTTATTCACTTTTATTCCTGTGTGTCTGTCTTTCTTTGTTTAGCAAGTGCTTTATCACATTCACAACAAAACTATAATCACCCCATCACAAGCAACAACAAGCCCATCAGCAGAACTGTCTTGATTTTGATGCCGCAGCATTCCTCATGTTCACAACAGTTAGTTGACAAGAACTCAGTCCTGGTCGTCTATCCTCCTCCTCCAGACTCACCCTATCCATTTCCCGTAATGCTGATGCCTGGATTCTGCACAATGAAGAAACTTACGTTGAGTCCCCTAAAGAGGGACTCGAAGTAGTGAGTTCTCATTTAAATACATTTTGCTAAGTGTGACTTTTTTTCCCCGATTTGCATTTTTTGCTGTTTGGGGGTGTCAACTGTCAAACTTGTTTGCGCTTGGGTTTACGGGTCTTGGCTGGGCCATTGCTGGCAAGGTCTATTAAGGGATGAAATTGGCCAGTTGTGGCCCTGCTGCAGAACGCTTTAGGACTCTGTGAATTCCAGGTGGAGCCAGCCCTCAAACATAAATTACAGGTAAGATAAGCGTTTGGATGGGAGGTAGTATAATGGAGTGTTCGGAGAGGCGAGAGAGTGACAGTGGTACTAGTAGTAAAGTCCTAGGGCTCTTGAATTAACAAACTCTGTGACAGGCATTTACTTTGGAAAACATTTGGCCTATTGCACGTGAACGTTTAGGCGATTATTGTTGCTCGCTTGCCTGTCTTAGGGGTGCTGTCTGTGGGGCTTCTAGGTTTTTGTGGTGTGTGAGCACCGCTGCCACATTTCTAATGTTGATTGCTTTTGTTTTGCAGAAAATCCACGCCGGGAAACTCCAGTTGTGGCCCTGCTGCAGAACGCTTTAGGACTCTGTGAATTCCAGGTAGAGCCAGCCCTCAAACACAAATTACAGGTAAGATAAGCGTTTGGATGGGAGGTAGTATAATGGAGTGTTCGGAGAGGCGAGAGAGTGACAGTGGTACTAGTAGTAAAGTCCTAGGGCTCTTGAATTAACAAACTCTGTGACAGGCATTTACTTTGGAAAACATTTGGCCTATTGCACGTGAACGTTTAGGCGTTATTATTGCTCGCTTGCCTGTCTTAGGGGTGCTGTCTGTGGGGCTTCTAGGTTTTTGTGGTGTGTGAGCACCGCTGCCACATTTCTAATGTTGATTGCTTTTGTTTTGCAGAAAATCCACGCCGGGAAACTCCAGTTGTGGCCCTGCTGCAGAACGCTTTAGGACTCTGTGAATTCCAGGTGGAGCCAGCCCTCAAACACAAATTGCAGGTAAGATAAGCGTTTGGATGGGAGGTAGTATAATGGAGTGTTCGGAGAGGCGAGAGAGTGACAGTGGTACTAGTAGTAAAGTCCTAGGGCTCTTGAATTAACAAACTCTGTGACAGGCATTTACTTTGGAAAACATTTGGCCTATTGCACGTGAACGTTTAGGCGTTATTATTGCTCGCTTGCCTGTCTTAGGGGTGCTGTCTGTGGGGCTTCTAGGTTTTTGTGGTGTGTGAGCACCGCTGCCACATTTCTAATGTTGATTGCTTTTGTTTTGCAGAAAATCCACGCCGGGAAACTCCAGTTGTGGCCCTGCTGCAGAACGCTTTAGGACTCTGTGAATTCCATGTGGAGCCAGCCCTCAAACACAAATTACAGGTAAGATAAGCGTTTGGATGGGAGGTAGTATAATGGAGTGTTCGGAGAGGCGAGAGAGTGACAGTGGTACTAGTAGTAAAGTCCTAGGGCTCTTGAATTAACAAACTCTGTGACAGGCATTTACTTTGGAAAACATTTGGCCTATTGCACGTGAACGTTTAGGCGTTATTATTGCTCGCTTGCCTGTCTTAGGGGTGCTGTCTGTGGGGCTTCTAGGTTTTTGTGGTGTGTGAGCACCGCTGCCACATTTCTAATGTTGATTGCTTTTGTTTTGCAGAAAATCCACGCCGGGAAACTCCAGTTGTGGCCCTGCTGCAGAACGCTTTAGGACTCTGTGAATTCCAGGTGGAGCCAGCCCTCAAACACAAATTACAGGTAAGATAAGCGTTTGGATGGGAGGTAGTATAATGGAGTGTTCGGAGAGGCGAGAGAGTGACAGTGGTACTAGTAGTAAAGTCCTAGGGCTCTTGAATTAACAAACTCTGTGACAGGCATTTACTTTGGAAAACATTTGGCCTATTGCACGTGAACCAACACGATGACAGTGTTCAGTTAAATGAACTTACTGCAAAACCACCACCCACCAAGCTCAAAAGTAGTAAAAAAACAGGTATGCTCAGATAAAGTTTGAAAAAGTATATTTATATCCCTAACAAAATAATCTCCCGCAAGACCCTCCCTAACCCCAACAAATAAATAGTCCTTCAAAAGTCCCCAAAAAACCCAACTCCCAATTCCCACCCCCCAAAAGTCTCTAAAAAAGGGGCAAGGGACACTCTAGGGATGCAAGCTGTTCAGTTTGGCCTCCAGGGCATCATGCCTTAGGGCCAGGGCATCATACTTCTCCTGGAGGGTGGCGTGATCTAGGCGGAGGCCCTCCACCACATTCTGATACTCGTTCCATTTCTGGACCTCCGCCTCTAGGTCGGACACTCTGCGGAGTGCACGGCGCAAGCGAGCCTTAACAGTACTGTGAGGTGCAGCCTTTGCTGCTCGGCGGTGGCGTCTTCCAGCACAGCTCCGGTTCGCTGGAGCACTGCGCTTACCGGCAGAACATGGGGTCACGGAGGAGGATGTAGATGTTAGATTTGATGCACTGGAGTGCGTGTCGTCCCCCTCCAGTTCCACCAGCCGCCGATATTCGGCAACAGTTGCTTCCAGCCTCCGTTGCCGGGCCAGTACAGCCAGCATACTCCTCGTCGGTTTTGAGGTTTTAGTATTGCCAACTATATGAAGAAAGAAAGACATAATATGTAACCAATGCTCTTTAAGAATATGATTAACACAAAATAATTCAGCAGGAAGTTGTGTCACAGTACAACTAGCAACTAGCCAGCGCAGTACAAAACTATTCAGGCCAGTATCATGGGCGTCCGCAGGGAGGGGCAAGGGGGGGCGCTTGAATCACCATTTCCCTTCTCACAACTCACTTGCATCCTTGGTTTGATGCTCTTTCATATGAAAGAGATCTGGCAGAAGCCCAGGCGATATGTCTGTTTCCCTCTCTCTCTCTCTCTCTGTCTCCCTCTTTCTGTCTCCCTGTGTCTCCCTCTACCTCGCTGTCTCTCTCTCTCTGTCTCCCTCCCTCATCCTCCCTCTGGCTCCCTCCCTCTCTCTCTCTCCTTCTGTCTTCCTCTCTCTCTGTCTCTGCCTCTATCTGTCTGTCGGTCCCAGCCTGCTGTAATTACCATATTGTAATTTGTCACTGGGCCACCACTGGATACACATCATATCCTATCTAAGAGTCAGATAGTACCATGATCCAGCTTACCTGTACTCGCCACCGCCACTGTCTCCTTCCTCACAGTCTGTACTTCTTGGTCCGACTCCTCTAGCGCCGCCTCCTCCCCAGATTGATCCTCGGACTCCGAGTCAATGATCACCACCACATCCGAGCTGGCCCCGCCACCAGATGTTCCACCTACAAAGTAGATTTAAGAATGTTAGATTACACCACTCACTAGTATTTGGTCTATGAATGAAAAAATGTGAAAACAACAGAAAAATTAATTGACTGTCTACTCTAGTCTAAAGTAAAAATGTCCCTCCTTCCAGGGAAGGCTGTTGTCTTGCTTCATTTTTTTGTCACAATTGTTGAATGCTTGCTTAATTTTAACACACACCATTTTTCTCTGAACAGACAGAAACTGGACTTCTAAGGACAAGAACAACATCAACTTCAAACCAGGTGAAAGCTTGGCTCGACCACAATAAATGTGTTCCATTACTCATCAACTCAGCACCAAGCACTTTTCCATTTCCAACTAACTTTATTTTAATATATGTGTTTACTTAAACTTTTAATAAAGCTTTTAAACTTGAATAGACTCTGTGGTTTTTGGTCCTCCAGACTAGAGTGACTGAGCGAAAAGTTTTGCAATTTTTGCAAAGGAGGAGTCCGTGCCGCTGACACTACCAGGTTTATTTATACAGTGTGCCAAACACGCCACTCTGAAATATTATTACTCTGGTCTTTGGTGTCCATAGTTCGGTTTGTGGAGAATTATCCCTGCAACAGTAGGATTATTGATTTTGCTCCTATCTAAACACTATTTCGAAACAATTAAATTAGGAACGCTTGGACAACAATAGGTCCTCTATATTTAAATGAAAACTTACTGGGGCCAGCAAAGGAGCACTCGCCGCCCTGGCCTGCATCCTCCTCCTTTGGAGCCACTGCATCCGATTTTTCGGTCCGCTTGCCCCTGGGCGGACCTGACGTACAACATGAAAGAATTAACAGAAAACATTGATGATTGCTGCTTGCGGATGTCCTTGTCAACCAAATCAAACATTTAGAAAGAACAAGAACCAACTATTTCATCCAAAAAGAGGGCTACAAAGGAAGGACTGCACCTGAGCCTCTACTCTAGGGGCAGATTTACAAGCCCCTTGCAGCTCTTTTGCTCCATTCTTGCGTCAATTTTGTGACGCAGCGCCACAACAAGAGAGGCGCCATGGTGTGGCGTATATTAACAACGTGACGCATATGGGAGATGCATCCCATTCTAAAGCCCTGCGCCATTAGGGAGCGTTCCAGCGCAAGGGAGGGCGTTCCTGCGCAGGAACGCATGCTAAAAGTGGCTATGGGGAATATATAAAATTTCAATCAGTCATTTAGGACAATGATGCGTCACTGAAACCCTGCGCCTGCATGAAGCAGACTTACGGCTTGACGCAGCATTGCTGGAGCTGCGCCATCGTTGCAACGCAACTCCATCAATGAGCCGCCTTTACGGCACCGATGCGTAACGCTTAGGTGACGTTTTGGGACCATGGTGTGCAGCATTGTAAATACGGCGCACCATGGGTGGTGCTGGCGTGCCGCACACTTTGCAGGGATGCGCAGGTAATTGCTAATCTGACACTTAGGGGCATACTTACGAGTTCTGAGCTGGACACCTCCAGATGTGCACCAGAACAAATGCGTAACGCAAAACTAACCTTGCGTCACGGCAGATGCGCCGCTATTACAACGCGGCAAACCCTGGCGCAAGGGTAGGCAGATGCGTGACGCATCTCGTGACGAAAGAGGGGCGCATCTCTAGAGTCGCGTCGCGGGCGCGATGCAACTATAGCAATGCTCAGGGCTGCCCAATACTCAACATACCGCATCAGTCCTTACGCCTGCTTCAAGCAAGCAGGCATAAAGAATTGACAAAGCAGCGTCGCGGAAGTGCCTGCGTTAAATCTTGTAGATTTCACGCAGGCACTTTTGCGAGGCGTACAGCTGCCTGACCGCCACCACCCCCCCCCCCCCCCTTGCGTGGGAACGCACCCATTGTGGCGCAGGCCCAGGCCTTCACGTGGCGCATCTCCTTAGATGGATCACGTTGTACATGACTCGCAGGGATGCGCCACGTTTACGTCGCTGTGCGTCAGGTAAGGCAGCGTAAACGTGGAACAAGGGGCTTGTAAATCTGCCCCTTTGTGTCTAGCATTACGCAGTTCTGTAAAATACACTCATACATTACTCAGCCCAATTAAATGAACACAAAATAGAAAACAAATAAGCAGTGGCACCGCCACAGAGAAGGAGAACAGTGCACCTGAAATGCACAGAAGATTTTGAAATATTAATTTACCTCTCCTATCAATGTAATCAGCAGCATTATTGCTCTTTGTAAAAAAATTAAAGCAAACATTTGCAATATAACACAGTCACACAGAGCAGGAGAAAAAACAGAGTAGTGAGTGATGAAAAAATTGCTACTACTACTCACCAAGCCCGGGGACCTCCACTCCCAGCACGTCTAGCAGGTCACGCTCTCGGTCCAGGATATCGGTCCAGCGGTGGGTGACTTGATTGTAGGTGCGCTGGACCCCCGTGATCTTAAAAAGGGCCCGGCACACCTGCCCCCACCGCTTCCGTCGCTCCTGGCTGTTGGTGTAACCAGCAGCGATCCTGCCGCCTGCCGCGATGGTCCTGGGGAGACGGCACTGCACATAAAAAACAAGTGCGCCCACCTCCTCAGGGCTGAAGATCTCCCGGGGCACCACCATTTCCGCCCTCAAGCGACCACACGGGAGCCGGGCACGGGCTGCGGTGCCCGTCTTGGGCAGCTTGACAGCTGTCTTGACCATGTTCTGGGCAGGTGTTAGCAGTAAAGAAGAGACAAAATGAAAAAGAATAAGAGTAGGGAAGAAGGAAATAAAAGTTTAAAAAAGTAGTTGAAAAGTAAACAAAAGTAGCCTAAAACACAAAAATATAGATCTAGAAAAATAGAGGGATAGAAAATAAGTTAAATAGATCAAAAAAAAATTAAAACAAGCAAAGGATGGCAGAGATATACAGAGGATAGAAACACCATACCCAGACACATAGGAATGAATGAAAAACAAGATGGCGGCCCGATCACGTGCGCGTAAGTAAGTTCGCACGCGATTTCACTCGCGAACTCGTGCGAACTTGCAATCGCAAGGCGCTCATTGCGCGAGATTACACATAGCGGGCGGAAACGGAAATACGTCACGCAAACAAAATGGCGGCGCCCATACTCAACCTTGGGGTAACTCGCACGAGTTCGCGGCTTCCACGGTCGAGTTCGCACGACGCCGCGCCCCGCGAATAGGGCGAAATTACCTAAAAACGAGTTTTGCAAAAGCAAAACCAACGAGCAGGTGCAAGAGTTCGAGCTCATCATTTGTAACCATTTACCTGTAGTGCTTCCTGAAGGGGCCCTCCAGAATCCGGTTGCCTACTTGCAACTATTGTGTGACCCTGCTCTGACAGTCACAAAATAGTTACAAGTATGCCATTGCATCCTGTTATTGCAACAAAAAGGAAAGGGAGCAGACAAGCAGGTGCCAGCCTTCATTAATGTCAGTTGGGGCAGGGCAGGTGGTGTTGTTTGCAAAACTTAGTGCAGGTGTGCTTGGCTTTGCCACAATAATGTACACTCACTAGTCAATCAGAGGGTGCTGTGATGACACCGAGGGTGGCATGGGTGTGCCAGCCAGAGGGTGGCATGGGTGAACCAGAGTGCCAGTGTTGACAGAGGATGGCAGTGCTTTGCTTTGCCCCAATAATGTACACTGGTGAACCAGAGGGTGCTGTGATGACACAGAGGGTGACATGGGTGAGCCAGAGGGTGGCATGGGTGACCAAAGAGAGTGCCAGCGGTGACAGAGGGTGGCAGTGATGAAGAAAGCCTTGCAAACAGGCTGGGCACGTAGAAACAACAAGTTCGCAAAACTGGCGACCCGACAAGTAAGTTCGCAATTTACGAAATTGTACAAAACCCTCGCGAACTTGCAGAAACCCGTGCGAACACACCCCCCCAAAAAAATCCGCAAATCCGCGAGAATTCGCAGATTTTGCGTATTTTCGCAATCCGCAAATACGCAAATCCGCAAATTCGCGGATTGCGAATCCGCAAAATCCGCCCATGCTTAGTAATGACTAACAATTTAGCGTAGTCAACCACATGAGGGGTGCAGTTCAGAGCTGTGAGTAGTTTAAGCCTTACCAAGGTAGGTGCCGAGTGGTTGTGAGGAGCAATCATCAGGAATTCAGTTTTGAGAGTATTTTGCAGAAGATGATTCTGGGCTAACCATTTAAAGTTTTAATGTCATCAGGTGAAGATATCCACAGGTATAGTTGCGTGTCATCCGCGTACATGTGGTAATGAATGTTAGAATGATTCAGAATGACGGTAAATGGTTCCATAAAAAAGTTGAAGAGTGAGCAATAGTGAATGCAAATGTGAATGATTTATGATTTCATTTTGTCATAATAAATACGGGTGGGAGGCTGACCCCCCCCAACTCAAAAAAATTCAAATTGATGTTGTTGCGCTGTCTGTCACAGTAGGGAATGCTGGAGGGCAGATGGATGGTTCTTTGTTACTCCATTTGGTCAGGGCTGAAGCTCGGCGATACCTGACCATAATGGAAGATGTAAAAAGCGGTAATTGGTTATCAAGGACAGTTTGACAAACATAACAGTGAGTTATAATTCTAATGAAATGTTAAATTTTTAACAGGAGGTGTCTGCTGACTGTAGTGTTTTAGAAGCTTTACAAGCTAACTTTGTCACTGATTTGTCAACATCTAGAAAGATTGGTTGAATAACTTTTAAAGATTCCAAATGATGACGTCATGCTTGTTTGAGAGCATGTTCTGTCCTCTGCCTCACCCAAAATCTTTCTCATAGACAAATGGATCACATTATGAAGCATTGTGAAGTCTTTGGAAACAGTTGTGAGGGCAAGGCTTCAGAGGACTTGTGACTAGCCAGTGCCTCCAACAATCAGCTACTTGTTTTGAGAAATTGTCAAAATGCTTTTTTTGATGAAAACTTTCACATCCTCTCTATGTTTGTGACTCACTTTAGTAGGATTAATGGCCTCACTACGAAGGCAAACAACAATAGTGTACAGCATTGGGGAAGTTTATAAAACAAAGAAAGGTAGTAGGGCTATAGGACAGTCACACTGGTATTTATCTATATTACTTCATTAGTAGACCGAGCCTCTCAACTGCTTGTGATTCTACCAGCAACAAATCACATGTGTAGATAATAGACACTCCTGTCCTGTATTTGCTAAGTATTGGGTAAGTGTTTGTTGCCTGAGTGCCCCAGGAGAGAGTTTCTCCATTTAACATTTTAAAGGAATAGGGGCAGATGTATCAAGATTCAATTTTGCGATTCCTAAATAGCGATTTTTAAGGAATCGCTATTTAGAAATCGCAAAATGAAATGCATGAAAAAAATCGCTATTTTTTTGCGATTCCTTACACTTCCTTATTTGTGAATACGCATTTTGCAAATTCGCAAATAAGGAATAATTTCCAATTCATTCCTATGGGCCTCGATGCCCATAGGAATGATTTTGAACTAATTCTCAAATTGCGAATTCGCTATTTGCTAATCACAATTTGAGAATTATTTCAAGGGTGCAGGGGTGTCTGAAAGACACCCTGCTGCACCCCTGAAATGTACATATGCGTGCATATGGCGCACATACATGCCCCATGGGCATGTGTGCGCGTCACATGCCACCTTAAAAAATGCAAAATTGTGCATTTGTTGAGGACTTCGCACATTTGGCCAGATGCATTCTGAGAAACAATCAGGTAGATTCATCAAAAACCTGTTTTGCGAGTCTTTAATAGCGATTCATAAGGAATCGCTATTAAGGACTTGCAAAACGGGATTCATGTAGGAATTGCAAAAAATATTGCGATTCCTACACATTCCTTATTTGCGATTAGCAAATTGCTAATCGCAAATAAGGAATAACTCCCCATTCATTCCTATGGGCCTATAGGCCCATAGGAATGAATGGGGAGTTATTCCTTATTTGCGATTAGCAATTTGCTAATCGCAAATTAGGATGCGATTTCAAGGGTGCCAGGGGTTTCCAAAGGACACCCTGTAGCACCCCTGAAATGCAATTTTACACAGGTGTTGCACACACACATGTCCAAAGCACATGTGTGTGTAACGTGCAACTGAAAAAAATGCACTAAAGTGCTTTTTTCTATTTTGTTCGCTATTTACCACGAAGTCTGACTTCGTGGTAAATAGCGACCAAATATTGCGAATTCGCAATTTAAAATTGGTTAATGAATTGCATTTAAGGAATCTCAAATAGAGATTCCTTAAATGTAATTCCTCGTAAATATGCGATTTCGCTATTACCGATTTTTGCATTTGGGATGATGAATCCCAAATACAAAAATTGCGCTCGCAAAGGGCCAGATTCTAAGAATCTGGCCCTTTGCGAGCGCAATTAAGCTTGATGAATCTATCTGATAGTATTAACACCCCCAGGAGCAATATAGAGCTCCTGGAACCTTGAATGTGTGTAGTGGACACCTTGGAACCCCCAAATGACCTTCTGGAAGTAGATCAAGAAATCTGGAGAAGTTTGTAAAATTTTGATCAAAAAGCTCCATAAGGTGACCAACCCTTCGATGAGTCTTGAGCCGGTGACGTCGAACCATGACGCATGAGATTCAGGTTAACTCCCCTTAAACTCTGGAAATTTTTGTCATTGGCAAGACTTCCAGAAGTTGACCAATGCAGCGTACTGATAAAGTCCTTCTTTGTCAACCCAAAGTCAGCCTGATTAGGAGCCATAAAAGTGACTAAGTCAGAAGGTAAAACGAGGCCCTACCGCACAGCAACTTGTTTGTTGTGCTATAGTTGAGTATTATCTACTTACGTGCCAAAAAGACACACAGGTTCTTTATAAGACATCAGAAATATAAACAAATAGTGAACAATGGCATACAATGGGAATATCACAAGCAGAATACTGAACATTCAAAGCCAGGTAAAGCAGGGACTCGGCCCCCCTAATGCAAAATAATCTGTTGATTATCCGCAGTCAGAATTCAAGTCCCTTTGTGCCTTGGAGTTCACCATGAAAGATGTACATCCATCACTCTATTTGAGCTTCTCTTGAGTCTACATTGGCTACACCATACTTGCAATCTTAGAAACACCTTCAACAATTGGTGCAATGGATTTGAACTCATATTTTGCACATTTTGTCTGCAAAGGGACCTTGTTGTTTATTTGTGTCTTATCCAATTACATTGTCAATAGTCAATAATGCATAATGGGTCAGTCAATAGACGTTTTGCATTTAGATCTGTTTTTTAGTTTATTTTCTTTATTGTATTAGTACTTTAAATGTCCTTAATGAGTCATCTGGGTACTGGCCAACTACAAACTGGTACTGGAAATGAAATCAATTGGAACAAGAACACTCATAGGACGTGTTATGATGCATATCCCCTCAGGTGTAAACCTCCAAGCAGGTACAGTACGCAGTACAAGAGGACCCAAGTAAAAGTACATGAGTGTGGATCACTAGTATTAACAACGTGACTTTATGGATGGAAGACTGTTCATAAGATGCCCAAGTTCTCAAGATTCCTAGATCTTACCAGGCCAAGGGTTTGATACCTGGATTTATCGGTTCAGTTTCTGCAAAGTAGGATTTTAAAAAAACATTTAAAAAAATCATACTTTTGATTTTCAAAAGAATATACAAATATGATTGGGCACCATTGGCATGATTAATTGTAGTTATGTCACACACCTCAGCACCCCCAAAAAAGGATAAAAAAGGACAATTGTATGAAAAGCTTGGCTTAAGTTCTTGTCAGTTAAAACTACTGTTGAACTCTTTGGGAATATCCACCCTTCCAAAGAGAATAATTTAGTTAGAGGGAAGATCCTAGGGACAAAGTGTAATTTTTATAAGGTATTTAGTGTAGAATTTGCTGCTGTTATTGACCTTCCGTTTTTAAAGCTGATTATTCTTTTCTGTTTTTCTGAGAGAAAGATATTTACAAGTGGTGATGTGCTCTTTGAGTCCCTGGTTCATACGAATGCTAGTCAGCAGTGTTTCCATTCATGCTAAATGTGTGTGTCGTAATTCAGACTCTAACACTTTATTTGGCCAACATAGAAGAGAGAGCAAAATACCCTGGGCCTCATTTATGAGGCCTTGCATCAGTTTTGCGCTTCCGATGCGTCACTTTTTGTGACGTATCAGCGGCGTAAAACATGCCTCCTGTTGCGCACTATTTACAAAGTGACGCATCTAAGCAGATGCGTCACTTTGTAAACCCCTGCGCTACATTATACCTGCGTCAGGTATAATGTATGCAGGGGGGGCGTGCCCCCGCAAAAAGTCTCGTAATAGTGACGCAGTGAAATCTATGAGATTTCACTGTGCCACTTCACGGACGCCATTGCTTCAAAACCTTACGCCTGCCTCACAGCAGGCGTAAGACTGACGCAAGCCCTTTCACATGGGGCTCCAGCAATGCGTCACTTTGTAAACCCCTGCGCCACATTATACCTGCGCCAGGTATAATGTATGCAAGGGGGGCGTATTGACGCAAGGAAGGGTCGTAGAAGTGACGCAGTGAAATCTATTAGATTTCACTGCGTCACTTTTAGGACGCCGTTGCGCCAAAATCTTGCACCTGCCTCACAGCAGGCGTAAGACTGGGGCAGGTCTTTTCACATGGGGCTTTCCCCCATGTGAAAGGACACATTGCGGGAGTTGCGTCACTTTTGTGACACACCCCAGCAATGCATCACTTTTGCGCTTACAGATACGTCAGAAATACTGTCGTATCTGTAACTCCTTGCGACATGATGCGTCATACTGTAAATATGATGCATAAGGTATGTTGCAAGGAGTGCGTACTGAGAAGTGACGCATTGCTGTTTTCACGCCGCGATGCGTCATTTTTCATAAATGAGGCCCCATGATTTGTCTACTAGCTAGGTTCCCGCTATGTAAGTACAACTATGTTTATGCATACATAGATACATGACTTTTCTACAATGTTCGTTGGATTGGTCAGTACCCTCACTCAGGAATGGCGTACGTGTAAAGAATTGATACGGGAATATTACAGTACAACTGCTAGACCTCAAATCTATTAGAACTATCAGTGCTGTTCGAGGGTCCATTCAGCAACAGGATCCACATTAGAGACAGTGTCCCGGGGCACTTTGGTATTACAGAACGGGTTCCAGACTCTTGTGCAGCCCCTTTTGTAATACCGATAGTGCACACATGAAGCACCAGCGATATCTGCAGAAGTCATTATCTCTACCGCATGGGTGGGTGCCAAAAGCAAATGAGGCAATCCCTTTGCCTCAGCACCTGTGCCATATTACAGGCGCAGAGGCAAAGAAGATCTCAGAAGGCGCACTCACAGTTCACTACCTGGAAGGTGGTGGACGGTTTGTGCACCCCCTGAGAGCAACCCTCTGGATGGGGCAAAAGGGGGCCCCAGGGACCCCCCAGATATCCCCTTAAAAACATCACAGTGCATTCCCCATAATAAGGTGCAATATCATTATCTGCTGGACTTGGCACACCTTTTATAAGATGCTTTGGGTACAAAGAATGAAAATGCGCAATGTACATAATACAGCCCCAGTTGTACTTTATTTGGGTGAGAAAAGTCACGTGTTAGCAAAGCTGTTGTATTCTAAGTAATACCATATGGGCACTTCTCAGCGAGGCTGATAGGCTAATCACAAAGTTTGAGTGTAGTTTTATGTATAATATCTTTACAATTACAGAGTCTATCCTATTTGCCCATATGGCTCTAGGCACTGTGGACCTCATTAAAAGTTGGTGGTGAACATGAGGGGTGTAATAGTGGTCAGAGTATTACCCTGACTATTTTGCATTAACAACCCTATTACCAACTCTCATGGATTTGGGGCCAAGAGTCCCAAAATACCACAAAAACTCCCAGTATTTCCAGGTCATCTGTGATTGATTCTCAAATGTTGTTCCCTTTTCTTCTGTGCTTTTCCACAAGTATGTATTTGTGACCATGAATGCCAGTGCTATTACAGGGTGCAGTAATAACATGCTGTGGCATGTTATGGAAAATCTGTGTCTGGTTGGACTTGAGCAGTCCTTAATAATTTGAGAGTGTATCTTGATATAGTCTTGTTTCCCAGGTGCACATGTACCAAAGCACCAGATAAAACTTTGGTATAACCTAATGTGGTCCAAGTAGCATTTTTGGAAAGGTGGCATTTGAGAACCAGATAAGAAGTTTCACAACTACAGCAGGTAACAGATAGAAGGGATACCCAGGCTCAGGAATGGTGCAGCATAAAATTCTAAAATTTGGGGAAACACAAAAAAAGCTAAACGAGGGAATTTATTCTTGGTTCAGAGAAGGGTGATAGTACCTTCAATGTCGGCCTGCTTAAGGCTTACAGGCACAATGGATGGGTTATTAGAGACAAAGCCCAATGCACATAGTTGAAATCAATGCAGTGTGGAAAGTAGAGCATGTCAGGACACCCACTGAGACATAGGGTATGTTTTATTGATTGACAGGCAGGGTAAAGACTCTTGGTCTGCTTGCCTCTTTTATAAATGAGGGAACCTAAGGTTATCAATAATTGAGATCCTGTTTGCTCAGTTGATAGAAAACTTGAGGGGCACTGGCAGGCAAAGGAAGGACATTACACTAATGGACACTATTTTGTGTGGATAATGTAATATTTTCTTTTTGTCCTTCACAACCACAGAAAACATTGCAGTGAGGGATGAAACAAATAATATCCCTCACAACCAGGGAGTCATCAACATTCATTAAACACTCCCACTTTGTTTGTTTGTTTCTCACAAAGAAAGTCTATGAAATAGATTGGTGTGCAGCCATTTACCAAACACCTAATATCTTGAAGGAAACCAATGTGACGGTGGCTCCTTTCAAGGTGCAGAGATGATATGTGTGCTGGTGAACATCACTGAATGTGACAGATGATAGTGTGGCAGGATTGTGGAGATAATGTATTTTGCTGCCTCGATGACCAGAGTACTGTCCGTCAAACCATACATCAGACCCACAGTTTTTCACTTAAGTGATGGGAGCTTCAGACTAATACAGAGTAGGAAGCTCTCCTTTCATATGTACAAACTAGTTTCCCCTGCAACTATGATCACATGCTTATTAACCATATCTTAAAAGCATTACCACCTAAAGCACCAATCCGTCAAGTCATTATCTCTTGAGCTTTCACACCTAGAAAAAAAAAATCCCAGTGCTGACATAGATTTCTTGATGTACTCTGAATATATGTTTGCTACCACTGGTCACTTTTACACTGTACTGCAAAGTCTCAACTGCTATTAATCAGGCTGCACAACTTTGAACAGAGCACTCAGGCAAGGAACTCTCCCTCTCACCGCGGGCACCCTTGTTTGCCAGTGTGGTTTTTGCAGATTTAGGCTGCCAAGCCACCCTTGTAACTTGAATCCCTTTTGTAAAAGGGCCTCTTCAGGACTGATTACTCTCTTGCAGAGGGCACCTGATGCAAAGCCTTAGTAACTGGGACAAAAACTGAAAGCGCCAGATTTAACAGTGGAGTTTTTATGACTGTTAAAATATTGTCACTTTTTATTAAATTATAAACGCACTTTGGATTCATATAGAGAAGTAACAATGAGAAAACTGTTGGTGGCCAACCAAGGATTTCTGCCACCCTGTATTTTTGTTTCACAAGCTATACATAAAGGACTTCATGTTCTTTCAGATCTGTAAAACAGAACCCAGACTACTGGAATTATTGCTTGAAAAGTTGCACAGGTCAACATTATTATAGAAGGATCTATATACCCATAAATCAAAGGGAAAAGAGAGATAAGTAAAGGGGATATAAAGTGCACTCTCTCTTGCTTTGTGGACCTCCAGTATGAACAGTATGCTCTGCGGGTGGTTAGGCAACAGCAACTGACTATTTTCATCCATGTCATCATGTTTGTTAGTGTGGCTGTCCTTGCAGACTATGCATCACAATTTTATAAACATCAGAACTTGGAGCCTCAAGTTTGTGGGTGGGGTGCAGGATATTGAGCGATAGGTTTCAGCATGGGAGACAAATGTTAGAATGTTAAGCAAGGAAGCAAGAGGAGTGTGAGCATGAGGTTGAACCTTCAATCCATAAGTGGGTCATTGAGAAGATTCAATGCAGTACATGAGACCAAGTGATGCAAAGGAGTCTGGGACATTTAAGACAGTCATGTGTAGCACTACAGGCCAAGGAACTTGACACTTTTGGAGACGGAAAGATACTGATCTACATGTAATTAGAAAGTATAGAAGGTGTTGCTGGTGTTCTTAAATTGATTACTCAGTTATAGTAGAGATTAGTTTAATATAACGTGTGTACATCTAGGCTGAAACTATGACTCAGGAACTATTGTACACACAGATGTCAGCTGATGAGATAAATTTGCAGGTACACGTTACAAATGATATTGCAGACAGTAATGACCTTAACTCCATATGCAGAATACATATCATTCTGCAAGAATGCAAACCTTGAAAGGCCCCATACCTGACAGAGAGGTCTGATGATTTTGAAGAGTTGATTTGAATGAGTTCCTGCCTATTGAGTAGAAAGCATTATGACAGGTATGTAGTTTCCCAAATGAGTGAAGATGTGTCCACTGTCACAGGTCGATCAGAGGAGGAGTTGCACAAGGGAGTTACTGGTATTCTGATGCTACTTATGTTGTATAGTATTTGTGTTATCTTCCCTCCATCATGTTTTTTGAAATTTCTAAACTTAAGGGATGTTTCTGAAGACGTAAGGTGAGAACATTGTCCGAGGTTGGCAGATAACACAGCTGGCACCAGACTTTGTAAATCCTTATTTTATCCCTAGTTATGATAAGAAGATTCAATAAACACCTCACTCCCATCATAAGTGCAATAGTGTGAATTAATTTGTATTAATTGTTTTAATGTGCAGGAAAAAGCAGTTCTATTTTATTTTCCAGTTATGTTTTTTGCTATGACACAGCACCCACCAGTTGCAGGGTAAAGAGCACAATATTGCAATATTACATAGTATGTGAACTAATAACTCTAAGTCCTTGTATGTTGACACCCCCAAATCAACTGTGACAGATATTTTCCTTTATTTAATATTTGAGGAGGTATTCATCTCTAAAACCAAGAAAGAGAAAGAAAGCAGGAATGGCTGGGGGCCCCTGGTAAGATCGCACCGATAGAAGCCTGGCAAATAAGTGGGAGTCTCCTAAAAGTGGTCAGTGAGTGGCCATCAATGTGGAGAGGAAAGAAGAAACACTGGTGCAGAGGTCCCAATGGCTGATGGCTTTGGGGGAGATCTGTTCATCATTAAACAGCCCTTAGTGGTGGAAAGTAAGAGCTAAAACAGAAGTACAAAATGTAGGTGGTATCCGAGTGTGGAGCAGGTTATTACTGTGTTTCTTTATCACATGGCAACAACGAGACTTAATATGTATATTGTATTTATATTTATTGCCAGGGAATGCATTGATTATTCAATCATACATATCTAAAGTAGTTGCACTCTGTCTTTGGAAAAAAAACAAGTGAAATAGAGAGGTAAAATTTCATTTTCAATTTCCCTCATGGTTACTCATGACACCAGCATTAGTAACACATCAAGAGGAGCTCCTACTCCAATCACAAACCAGTATCTTTGGGTCTCTGCAGAGTCTGGGCTTGGATCACTCAATGCATCAAGGAGAGGAAACCCTCTCAGGTCCCCAGGTAGTACAGATGACTGAATAGAGAGGCCGATGGTCCGTAAACAACATGAACAGTAGTAGACCATTGCCTACTTCTATAGTGTGTCTCAGAGGGGCTTAAAGGAGTGTATCTGATGTATTCTTCCAATGTTCCTCTTCACAAGATGGGAGTCTGGATTTCAGGGGCTTGTAATGTCTCTACTGACAACTACAAAGTTGAGTTTGGAGTAGCGAGTGGGTGTGCACAATGTTCCAGGGACGGTGGAAACATTTAAACAAAATTTGCGGGCTTGCGATTCGGCCATGTTGAAAATTCTAAGCTTTCAGCTTTTTTGTTGAAAAAAACACACACAAAAATAAGTAATTAATGGTTAGAGTCCACCTATCCCTAGTTCCATCGCCTGGATTCATTGCTGAATTGCAAGTGTTACAAACAGTCCACATATGTCCTCATGGTGTGTATTAAGTGTACAGAAGAAGGACATTGTCGGCCTGACATGTGTAATAGTCTCAGCTTTTTTTGCTTACAATGATCATCATATTATTTGATAGAGATTATGTACAAAATCATTTCCTCTTCACTTTTTTGGACTCCCTGTTGACCTTTTTCTTTTACAACGGATATTGAACATTTAATTCACAGAATATCAAGACCTAAACATGCTCAGTTGTTGCTATGCAAAATACCAATACCTAAACATGCTCAGTTGTTGCTATGCTAAATACCAAGACCTAAACATGCTCAGTTGTTGCTATGCTAAATACCAAGACCTAAACATGCTCAGTTGTCCCTATGCTAATACCAAGACCTAAACATGCTCAGTTGTTGCTATGCTAAATACCAAGATCTAAACATGCTCAGTTGTCGCTATGCTAAATACCAAGACCTAAACATGCTCAGTTGTTGCTATGTAAAATACCAAGATCTAAACATGCTCAGTTGTTGCTATGCT
Source organism: Lissotriton helveticus (assembly GCF_964261635.1). Taxonomy (NCBI): domain Eukaryota; kingdom Metazoa; phylum Chordata; class Amphibia; order Caudata; family Salamandridae; genus Lissotriton; species Lissotriton helveticus. The sequence goes on along the minus strand of NC_136067.1, from coordinate 31,099,832 downwards.
AAATACCAAGACCTAAACATGCTCAGTTGTTGCTATGTAAAATACCAAGATCTAAACATGCTCAGTTGTTGCTATGCTAAATACCAAGACCTAAACATGCTCAGTTGTTGCTATGTAAAATACCAAGATCTAAACATGCTCAGTTGTTACTATGCTAAATACCAAGACCTAAACATGCTCAGTTGTTGCTATGTAAAATACCAAGATCTAAACATGCTCAGTTGTTGCTATGCTAAATACCAAGATCTAAGCATGCTCAGTTGTTGCTTTGCTAAATACCAAGACCAAAACGCCACAAGGAAGTACTAACACGTAGCGTTGGCCACGCCCCCACAAGCCCACAACGGATCCCTGCAAACACTTGTTTTACCTGATTTCCGCCCCCAGCACAACACACACAGCCACAAGGAAGTACTAAAACTTAGCGAATGTGGCGCCCATTGCTGTATGGCCACGCCCCCACCACAACGCACACGCCCCCAGCACAACGCCCCGAGCAGAACGCCCACGCCCACATGGGACTACTTTGCCCTTTAAATGTATATGGTGGCCACCTGTATAGCCTATGTCCTTCTGCTGCCACTGCCCTTTCCAACGCTGTATTGGGTGTTGTGATTGGTGCTGTGGTTACTGAGATTACCCGCCTCAAAGGTTTGGGCTCTCTCTTAATTATATTAGTATGGATGACTTAGGGGTCGATTTACAAACATTTAGCACTGGGTTATCATCATAAAAGGACACAAACAGCACAAAATATTTCTTTCCTAATTTACTAAGCTCCCTGAAAGTAACACGTTAGTGAGCACTAATGAAGCATCTGATGTGTGGTACATAGGCCCACCTATGTCTTTTGACACAAACCCCTAGCTACAAACAATAGTAGACAGGGTTTAGTGCTAAAAGTTAATGCCATTTAAAAGGAGGCATTAAAAGGGGAAATGCTTTTATTTCTCTTTTCATTTCCAACTTTGCTGCACGAACAAAAAGTAGGAACACTTTTCAAGTGTGTCTAAGCAGAGTACAAAACCTATGGTAAACTCAGGCACAGACTCTTGCACTATGGTACAAAGGTGCGTGCCTGGTGCACAGCAGCTTAAATCTACACTGGCTCTAGGGAGAGGGGAGTAAAGAACCATATCTCTGCGGATATGGCGCTCTCCTGCTCACTTCTTGTCAGCAACGCAGCGCAGTACATCATTTTTGGCTGCAGCGCTGCATTCCTTGACTGTTTTGAAAATCTGGGCCATACTTTTGAATGCTGCATCCTTTGCACATTGTTGAAATTATATGTGCCGCTCTACTCTTTTAAGTTATTAGTGCATATCTCCACAGAATATATCTCCATTTCCACCAGTATGCGGATTGGATCTGCTGCACACTTTAAATAAAATTGCTCCTCATGTAGGTGCAGGCTTGTACTAGCTACAAGTTCACTTTTCATTTGAAGCATGCACACAGCAGGCACACTGCTCCCGGCACCACCACACGTGCATGCACAGCCTGTGTACAGCGCTCTCATAACCCAGCCCTGACTTCTGGATGGTGTGTTGTGATTACAGATGCTCGCCGTGTCCACCTTGATTCCATGGACATATCACGGAGGTATGTGAATTTTCACAGGACTTCACCCACATTTGCCATATGGCCTTCCCTGCTCACTCAACACGTATATATCAATTGTAATTGGCCCTCCTTTTCCATTCCAGGGCCTCTGACACACAGTGGCACACATTAGCCAATCAATTGAAGTATTTTGGACCAGATGTCCCTTCAATTCACATAGGGGTTAACTAGACTACACCAGCAATTGTATCTGCTCTAAGCTATATTGTGACATACTGGGCAAGTCTAAATTTCTCCCCACATCTCTGTTTTATTTTCACTCCATACTGACTTTCTGACAAATTCCCATCCGCCCAGCTTATAATTTTGCCTTTTACCTCTTTTAGGTGCTCATTGCTCTGTCCAGATGATGACCTTGCATTAAATGGAGGTCGAAACGCTAGAAACATTTATAGACTTCACTCCCTGAACTTCAAAACAAATAAAGAAAGAAAAGAATCAGGAGCCAAGTGTTTTTAGCTTTTTGATGCACTGTTTTCCATTTTTCACTCATCACTGCACAGTTCTCCACGTGTGTCTTTTGAAAATACTGCAAAAATACTACTTAAAAGTGAAAATAAAATGCCATACAATCAAATTTGTGCCTGTCTTTTAAGTGTTTGAATTATTTGTTGTAGTGTAGCGATAACACATTCATTATGTACAGATTATTGTTGCTCTATTTGTAAAAAAAAAAAACGTTAAAAATCAATTAAAAAATCAGATTGTTCTCAATATAATATATAGAGATCATTGTTTGAGGATTAACACCTTAATGTTCTACGTCAACATGGACCTGCTCAAACAAATTGTCAGACCCCATGGACTCAACATTATATCCTACGCAGACGACACCCAACTCATCCTCTCACTATACAACAAACCCAACATCTCCATCAAAATATTCTAGATGGAATGAAAGCTGTTACCATTTTGATGAAGAGTAGCTGCCTACAATTCAACTCGGACAAAATCGAAGTAGTCATCATGGGCATACACCCAAATGTCTGGAACAATACCTGGTGGCCCTCTGCCCTCGGGAGCCCAACCTCCCCCACTGACCATGCACGCAACCTTGGAATCATCCTAGAATCCGAACTCAAAAGGAACTGCCAAATCATCACAGTCTCCTCCTATTTCCATAACCTCAGGATCCTACAAAAGACCTCCAACTGGATTTCTCTCAAACACAGGAAAACTGTCACCCACGACCTCATCAGCAGCAGGCTGGACTAAGGCAAAGCACTCTACTCCGGGATCAACAAGGAACTCACCTACAAACTCCAAAATGTTTAGAACGTCTACGCCAGACTAGTCCTCAACCTACCTCGCCACTACCACATCACCCAACACCTGCAAACACTACATTCACTCCCCATCGAGAAGAGATTCACCTTCAAGCTTCTCACTCACGCCAACTAAGCCCACCACAACACCGGACCTGTGTACCCGAACCATCACTTCTTGTTCCATGCACCCAAAAAATCCCTCTGCCCAATCCAGCTCTCCCTTGCTACAGTGCCGTGCAACAAAAAGACCAGAACAGGAGGTCATGCCTTCTCCTTCCTCGTGGCCAAGGCATGGAACACCCTCCCTCTCCAACTCCGACAGACTCCAACACTCTCCAAGTTCATGAAGGACCTCAGGAACTGGGTCTTCGACAAATCATTGAGAACTTTTGAGAGATGCACCCCCCACCCACAGTGCCTTGAGACCCTTTCGGGTGAGTGGCTACGCTTTACTAAACATTGATTGATTGATTGATTGATTGATTGAATGAACCACTCTTTCCTAAATATACTGTATCACTCCAGATTCTCAAAACTATTTTTGTTACCCTTGATTTTTAGGCACGGGGAGATTAAGTGATTTGCCCAGAATCACAGGAGGTTTTGGCGTCGGTACGGAGATTCGAACCCAGATCCCCAGGTCCGAGGTCGAGCGCCCTAGCTGTTAGGCCAACTCCTCTCCCATATAGCAGTATTATATAGCAGTACTAATGGAATCATCAAAATGTGCTTGTCTCACCCCACTTTAATTAGTTATTTGCATGCATTTGCTGATTCAGATTATCTGAAGTTGTTGAATGCATCATCAGCTTTAATATGTGTAGGGGTTTTCCAGCTAGCTTCAGGAAGAGGAACCACCCTTCTATCCTCCATTTTCATACAACAAAGCACATGTGTTATTTGAGTCTGAAATTAGAGCCATGTATGTTGTTACTCAACACCATCAGGCTTTTGTTTCCTTGGAACGAAATGTGGAGCTCAAGCCCTGCTTGAGATGCTCTTATAGAACACAATTTTTCTGTTCAAAATTTGGTTGCACTGGGCACACTTTTTGATCCTGAAAAAGTGTGGCCACAAAATGAATAAGCTAGATTTGTTTTTAAATTATCTTACTTAGCTGTGTTTGTAACTGGCTTTGCTTAATAAGATGAGAGAGGTGATTATAGACAGATAGATTTAGACAAAGATATATATATATATATATATATATATATATATATATATATATATATATATATATATATACTATTAGACGGAAAGGTAAAATCAAATACACTTAGAAATCAAAACGTCCTTCATCTAAAAGAGCATCACATTGTGCAGATGAGGTTTAGGCCTGTCCAGGGAGACAGAGGAGGTCTGGCTTTTGTTCAAGAGTGCAGTGGACATGACTCACTTCGTTGGTAGGCCTGCACATGTACTATGTCCTCTGTACTCTTCAACAAGCCTAAATTTCATCTTTATCCCTGAGTAGGCCTCACCTCAAATAAACCTCTGGATAGGCCACACCTTATTGGCATCCTGAAACAATCATTTAAAATGTTAGGGACAGTTTTATGATGGCCGTGCACCTCTTTTGCGCTGCCGTTGCGTCACTTTTGTGAGACAGCAGCAGTGCAAAAGATGCACCATGTTGCAAGATAGGCCTCATTTCATCTGCAACAAGATACTGTTAGTTTAAAATGTATATATTTAGGACTGTGTAGGGGGCCTGGAGAAGCAGAGGCTTCTGTAAGTGTCAAAGTTGTTGAAAAACTGTTTGTCCTTCAATCTTTTCCCTTGTCTTTTCTAATTTTTAAATACATGTTTTAATATTTTTCAAATTTTTGTTCTTTCTTTCACAGATTGAAAGTATAAAAATAACAAGTGACTAAGTTAACAACAATTATAAGGTAAATGTTTTGTACTCTTTTCGTTACATTTCTATCACATTTAACTTCTATTAGTTCCACTGCTTCATTTCTTTAACCCTCAGTTTCCTGCCTTTGCTACTTCCCTCATTCCTTTCTCTATTACTTACTTACTCTACTCCTTCCACTCCTTTTCTCAGTCCCTCTCTCCTCATAGTTCCTCACTCTTGTTCACTCACTCCGTCTCTATTACTCTCACTGTCTCTGACTGATCATTTTTTTCACTACTTGTTCATTATGCTTTCTCCCTGTAGTTCAAGCACACTAAGGGGCATATTATCAACACAGGCAATAAAATTATCGCTGCTTTTATCGGCAGAAAACTGCCGCAAAAGCGGCTTTAGCGGCAGTTTTCTGCCGCAAAAGCGGCTTTAGCGGCAGATTTCTGCCGATAAAAGCAGCGATAATTTTATCGCCTTTGTTGATAATATGCCCCTATGTTATTTACATTTCTTTGCTGTTTCAATCATTCCCTTTCTGTTACTTCTTCTTTTCTGCATTCTGTTTTTTCTCTATGTTATTCCACATGTTTTAAACTTAGTCACTGTCATACATCTTGTTTTATTCCCATTTACTTTCGCTCACTGTTTTCTTAACACTTTCCCTCAGGGTTGTTCTTTTAGTCCGGTTCTATCCCTACCTCTCATTCCACATCCTTTACTGTTTTTCTTCTTAATTTGAACATTCACTCACATTCTCTAAGAAACTCTTGTTTGTTATTCTTCTACTCTCCTTTTTTTCTTTCACTTCCTTATCTATTTTGTTTTTCACAATTATACCCTCTTCCATCTTTTCTTCGGTAAATAGATCTATTAAACAGTATCTCTGGTTTAGTCCCTATAGCTGTCTTTCTTTTAACATTACTCTCTGTTTCCTTCCCTTATACTTACTCTTCTTTTTTTTAAAATTTTTTTTTTGGTTCGCTCCCGGTTCGCGTACCGGCGAGCGAACCGGGAAGCGAACCAAAAGAAATAGAGGTTGCCAGAGTGCTAAACATTCTAGCAATTTTTTTATAAAGGGGAGGTAGTTCTGAAAAGAACTTTTTTTATTATTTTTGTTGTTTTATATTTTTTTTAATTATTTTTCTGAACATTTTTTTACTTTTTTTGTATTTTTTGAACGGTTTTATATTTTTTTTGTTTTTTTGGGGGGAGGGGGAAACGAAAACGATTCATTGTAAAGGGCTCAACAGGAGCAACAAAAAAAAAAAAGATAATTTATTTTCTGAACCGTTTTGTACAAACATGATTGTCAATTGCTAAGTTGATTAAAGTGATGCTACTTTCTCTGTAGCAAATCAACTGACCGCAACGCACGCACACTTGTTTGATTGTCCCGAACCTCATCTGTATATTTGGGACCATCTCCCTCGCCTCTGGTCCCGTCACTTCCTCTACATTTGATCTTCTGGCCACAGAAGGGGGGTTATCCTGCAGGTCACGTACCTGCGCAGCACTGTAGTTGTTAGGGTGCCACCTCTCCATATGGCGATGCATTGTATAATTGCCATAACTATATTTTTTATCTGTCCCTCTGGAAAAATCTTTCTTACAGATAAGGCAAGTTACATACCGGGCATTCACTTTTTTTTGGCCCCGGGGATATTTAAAAAATTGCCAAATATAATTTTCTTTGACATGAGACCTCCTAGGCTCCTCAGGCAAAAACTGCCTCGTCTCTTGCTCCTCTTCCTCTTCTTCCTCTTCTTCCTCCTCTTGCTGAATGATAACTTCAGCAGGTGGTCCTCTCTTCCTAGGAGGTGGTGGTGGTGGTGGGGATGCACCAGCTGAAGCTACAACACTTGCCATTGCTAAGTGATGAAAAAAGGTCTTCCTCTCACAAAGATGAAAGTCAGAGTGAGGAAACAAGGAGGGGTTTTCATCATTTGGGAAAAACAATAGTTCTAAACCAATGAAAAGTGTTATTTTTAGGTCACATGACCTAGCCTTACATCATTAGGAAACCAAAAGTGAAATGAACCAATGAAAAGTTTTATTAAGAAGTCACATGACCTGTTGTGCTTACGTTACGCGCTTCGCGCCGCGTCCCGGATCGCTTCCGGAAAGCTGCGCTTTGCGCCTCGCTTCGCGTACCGGAGCACTTCCGGGTACGCCAACGCGGCGCGTCATATGACGCATCACGCGACAACGCGATACGTCACGCTGACGCGACGCGTCACGATGTTGTTTTCTAACGCGACAGTTGCGCAAACGGAACGTTTACTGGTTCGCGGACCGGATCGCGGCATTAAATTGAGCTAACGGAAAGCTAAGCGGTTCGCGGACCGGGAGCGAAACAAAAAAAATAATAAAAAAAATTATTAATAAACATATAAAATATATTTTTTGATTTAAAGAAGAATACATTTTAAAGCTTTTGATATTTGCTATTAAAAAACCATTGAAATTCACTGAAAAAACCATAGGTTATAGACCATATATAGTTAGGAATTAGCATTAAAAAAAACTTTTTTTACTCACACAAAACCATTGAAATTCCATATATAGTTAGTTGTACTAACTATATATCGTGCACCCGCAATCCACTGCTGATCATGTCACATATTACATCATTCATGACATGGTCAGTGACATCACTGATGACATCACTGATGACATCTCAAATGACATCACTGATGACATCTCAAATGACATCATTGATGATATCACTGATGACATCACTGATGACATCTCAAATGACATCACTGATGACATCACTGATCACATCTCAAAAGACATCACTGATGACATCACTGATGACATTATTCATGTGATAATACGATGAACCACTTCAGACTCTAATATAACCTTAGATACACTCAGTGTAAACAGACACTCACAGACTGTCACTCATCCATGGAGTTACTCACCCACCTAGTCAGTCATGCAAAGAATCAATCACACCTCCATTTCCTCAACTATACAGTTATACACACCTTACTTCTTCAAACATATACTAACACATATTTACTCTCTTATACAATCCCTGATACAAGTTCACAATGATCCATACAGCCACTCACACATTCACTGGCTCTTATGCATAGTTATTTATATATGGCAACTCTCACATGTACTGTGTTTTACATATGTACTTACTTTGACATGTAGCACTGAGATATCCATTCACTCACCAATACACTCATGCACACAGTCAACCGCCCATACAGCTGTTTCCACATGCACGTTTGAACCCATACATCTAGTGAATCAACTGCTCACACATCTATGCACAGAGTTATACACCTCCCAGCCACCCACACACACACTCAGTCTCCCATACAAATACTTAGGCAACCAATCAATAACCCATATAGTTACTCATATAGCTACTGATCAACACATGCAGCAGTTTACAGAACAACAGACGTAATGATGCACAAATTAAGACAGTTTAGTCACTAACCCATGCACTCAGTGAGACACATTTAATCAGTCACTCATACAGTCAGTCATGCACCTACTAAATCCTTCATCCAGACACTTATAAATCCACTCATTCTTCAATATGTAAGACATATTTTAACTTTACAGAAACATAAAGTCACTGGATGTTGTCATCAGTGATGTCATCAGTGATGTCATTTGAGATGTCATCAGTGATGTCATCAGTGATGTCATTTGAGATGTCATCAGTGATGTCACTGACCATGTCATGAATGATGTAATATGTGACATGATCAGCTGTGGATTGCGGGTGCGCGATATATAGTTAGTACAACTAACTATATATGGAATTTCAATGGATTTGTGTGAGTAAAAAAAGGTTTTTTAAATGCTAATTCCTAACTATATATGGTCTATAACCTATGGTTTTTTCTGTGAATTTTCAAGGTTTTGTAAATGCTAATGCCTAACTATATATGGTCTATAACCTATGGTTTTTTCAGTGAATATATATATATATATATATATATATATATATATATTCACTGAAAAAACCATAGGTTATAGACCATATATAGTTAGGAATTAGCATTTACAAAACCTTGAAAATTCACTGAAAAAACCATAGGTTATAGACCATATATAGTTAGGAATTAGCATTTAAAAAACCTTATTTTACTCACACAAAACCATTGAAATTCCATATATAGTTAGTTGCACTAACTATATATCGCGCACCCGCAATCCACTGCTGATGATGTCACATATTACATCATTCATGACATGGTCAGTGACATCACTGATGACATCACTGATGACATCTCAAATGACATCACTGATGACATCACTGATGACATCTCAAATGACATCACTGATGACATCATGACACACCAATACCAGTTACTACATACGCACTCACTGATTCCTACGTCTACACACACATTCACTCATTCACCCATACAATCACTCATACATACAGTCACTTATTATTACAACACTATCATATGCACTCATACACCTATGCAGACAGTCACACACTGCCACTCATCCATGGAGTTACTCACACACCAAGTCAGTCCTGTAAAGAATCAATCACACTTCCATTTCTTCATCTATACAGTTAAACACAGAACACCATACTTCAGTGACATCACTGATGACATCACTAATGACATCTGAAATGACATCACTGATGACATCTCAAATGACATCACTGATGACATCATGACACACCAATACCAGTTACTACATACGCACTCACTGATTCCTACGTCTACACACACATTCACTCATTCACCCATACAATCACTCATACATACAGCCACTCATTATTACAACACTATCATATGCACTCATACACCTAGTCAGTCCTGTGAAGAATCAATCACACTTCGATTTCCTCATCTATAGTTAAACACAGAACACCATACTTTTCACACATATACTAACACATACTTACTCTCTTATACAATCACTGATACAAGTACACATTGATATGCACAGAGTCACACACCTCCCAGTCAGCCACACACACACTCAGTCTTCCATACATCCAGTCATTCTTCAATATGTAAAACGTATTTAAACTTTACAAAAACACACAGACACTAGATGATGTCATCAGTGATGTCACTGACCATGTCATGAATGATGTAATATGTGACATCATCAGCAGTGGATTGCGGGTGCGCGATATATAGTTAGTGCAACTAACTATATATGGAATTTCAATGGTTTTGTGTGAGTAAAATAAGGTTTTTTAAATGCTAATTCCTAACTATATATGGTCTATAACCTATGGTTTTTTCAGTGAATTTTCAAGGTTTTGTAAATGCTAATTCCTAACTATATATGGTCTATAACCTATGGTTTTTTCAGTGAATTTCAATGGTTTTTTAATAGCAAATATCATAAGCTGTCGAATGTCAAGTACGTGGTAAGTAAAAACATTTTCGTGTTTATGCACACTGATCTGCTTTGAATGCTGCCCCCCACCCCTCATTTCTATTAGGAGTACTCTCTCTTTGCAGATAGTGAAGGGTAGTTAACGCAGCCCTTTGCCCCCTTTGTAATCCGTCGTGCCTGCTTCTCTCTCCATTTGATTGATTGTTCTCTTTGGTTCATTCTCTATTTACAAACAAGCACAGAGTCAAAATACTCTGTTTAGTCTTTGCAGATAGCGAAAAACCGTGTAAAAAAACAAAAGGAATCGAGCAAAATCAGTAGGCCACTAATGGGATCTCTTTTTGACCTCGCTAAAATAGAAACATTAGGAACAACCTGTTGAAAATAGCAATGCGTATGTACATAAGCGGCGTTCATTTGTGTTCACAGTACCCCTTGTTGATTGTTTGAATCGAGCATTGAATTGTTCGAAGTTGGTTCTCTTAAGGATCTTCTCTGCCTGCAAACGAGGAAGAATAGGAATATTCTCTCTCCCTTTGCAGATAGTGAAGGGTAGGTAACGCAAGCCTTTAACACGTCGTACCTATTTCATTCCTCATTGATTGATTGATTGTCCGAACATTGACTGTTTGGGAATTAGTTCTTTTTGGAGGTATTCCCTGTTTGCAAATAAACGTAGGAAAATCTTTGCAAGTAGTGAAAGGGTACGTAATGCGGACCTTTCTCCCCCGTTGTAATCTGTCATGCCTATCTACTCCCCACTGATTGATGCACCTGTTTCACCCGGACCATTTACTAGACATACGTCATCTGGCCCGACCAGAGAGCACCCCTAGTGAAAAGGACATATGCAATAATAACGAAGTGATCACTGTATCCTGTTAACAGAAACTTTAGCATGAAACAACCTGGAAAGAAAAGAATAGGAAAACGAAAATCAGTAGGCCACTGATGAACATGAACTTTTATTAAACAACGAACAAAGAAACGATAACATAACGTAATGATAAAACCTATTAATGTCCTAGAAACAAGAAAACGTTAAAATATGCCAGTGGTGAGAGACCAGAAAAACAGTAAGAGAAACCAAATCACCCCTCGCTGTCCCACCGCCTGCCACGCCAAAAAAATCGATAGACTAGGGAAAATGCAAGTCAGTAGAACATCCGCCCCCACTCTGGAAACTTCCAAGGTGGGGCAGGGTTCCGGCTACGCCCAGCCGGGAGCAGCCCATATAAGGCAGGTCCTGCTGCCACGCCTCGGCCAGGAGATCCTAACGTAGGGTGTAGCCGGAGGAGAGGCCGAGACCAACGGGACCCGGCCAGGGGATTGCCTTTACAACGCTGAACAGTTGCAGGGGGGGGGAATGTCTCCTCGACCCTCCCCTCTCTCTCCCAGTCCGGCCGCGGTGGCCCTTGAGAGTTGCAGGTAGTCCCGCCACATGCTCTTCCGGTCCGGCCACCAACGGTCGGGGGGCCGAGGCCGACGGAATCCGGCTGCAGCCGATAAACCAAGAAACCCGTTCATGGGGCCAGAGCCAGGGGCGTCCGGCCGACATCTACCGGAAGCCCGGCCCGAAGACGGACGGGACACTTCTTCTTTCTTGTATAATTGCTGCAACAACCCTGGGGGGGGATGTCTTGCACATGCCTCCGACCCCCCCCCCTCGTCCTCATCGCCTGGTCCGGCCATAACAAATCTCAAGCGAGACGCCGTGGGGTGCACTGGGAGGGAGAGACGGTGCGAACAGGCCTCTCCCGCCTCCCCAGTGGAGGCTTCCCAGCTGCACCCTCAGCGCTCCAGGCGCCCGGAAAAGAGTTCTTCCACTGTGGCCATGCTGCAACGTCTCGCCCGGCAGGGTGGAGCCCGTCCGCTCATTTGACCCCGCGATCGCCAGTAGCTACCGAACTCTCAAAATGGCGGTCGACCTGGCAAGAGCGGGCCCAGCATAAAGAAATGGCCCGGTCACTGGTTGACTCCACCACCGTAGTCCTCCACGACCTTGAAGATTCTAGAGGAGCCGCGGGAGTCTCCGACCCCCGATGGGGAATGACTGCCATGATCACCCGTGGAGTGACGAAACTGTATCCGTGGGACGTCGGCGCCAGCCTCACTTTGAATTACTAGAATCCTGCAGACCTCACTTCCGGTGAAAGCACAGGGTGACCCGGTAGGAAAAATTGTTGCACCCCCTCCCCTTTTTGACTGATAGTTCAAACCACCGATCCTTTCCTTTGCCCTTTTAACGGAACTTTGGACTGCCTCCCCCTCTTTTACATTTTCTAGAGAAAACAAAACATTAACCACTACATTAGCATAGCAGTTGACACCAGAACTGTTTTCAAATTGAAAACCAACAACATCTTCAACAGAATCCTTTTTGTTTCTGCTGTGACCCTGCTCCAGCACAGGCATTGTCCCCAGCAGTAATTCTGCAATGCCGGTAAGAATAGCTGTGGTGCCTACTGGACTCACTCACCCCCGCGGCGCCCCACGCCGTTATTTGCTGGGCGGCAACTTGCTAGACATCACTTTCGTGCCATCTAGATTTCAGCGCGTTCTGCTGCCTTGGAACTATTCGCACAACAGACCGCTACTGACAAGAATATTTTGGTGCTGTCAATTTCAATAAATCTATTGGATAATTCAAAAGAAATTGCCACGGTCTCTTCGTTGTTTAAATGTTTTTACTGTTTTTGTTTTGTTGTATATATTTATATGTTATTAAAGTTTTATATTCCTACTACTTTGTTGGAGTGCTATATATTTTTTATGTGACACATAATTGTAAAAACTTTGATGTACAAAGAGTCATTCCTGGAATCTTCCGCTTCAGGCTCGGTCCCCTCCCCAATCACAATACAGGATAGTTTTCAGATAGTAGGAACACGTGTGGTGTGACGGATCTCATCGGGTGTGGGCCTTGATCTACTATAACTCCTTTGAAGAGGGGTGATTCTTTACAGCTGGGGCCATAAACTACATCTGCAGGGCTAGCTGATAGCCTAGGACCGGCCTGGACAATCGGACACAGAGGAAGAGGAGTGTCAGAGGGTGCGGTAGTGAATAGGGCGAAAGGGAGGTGTCGGGCGGGCACAGTGTGATTCTCAGGGAAGAGCAGCGCAGATGGGGGGAGGTTTATTGCCCATGCATAAGACAGAGAGCGGGGGTGACCAGTGCCTGGGGAAGATGCTTGCGAGGGTGAGGAGCCATGCTACGAATCGACAGCGTGCAGAGAGTGGGTCTGGTCAAGACATCTAAAATGGCTGCCGTGCACGACAAAAGTGTGGCATTTCAAAAAAGGCAAGATGGCGCAGACAATGTTTTTCAACACTTCCTCATTTCCTTCGAATCGAACGTTAACAGACGTTGGGGCATATTACCAAAGTTAAGCGATATTTATCGCTAACGATGCTTACCAACGAATTTTTTACCGCTAAGCATCGTCAGAAATTATCGAAGATAAACCTTGCTATTATCAAGGTTTATCACAAATGCGATAATAAACGGCCGCAATGCATGAATATCGCTAAAAACTCAGCGATATTCATGCATTACCGAGCTAATGCTCTTAGCCATGTTATCCACCTCGCATTGGATAACATGGCTAAGAACTGCTCAGGGCAGGTGTTACTTTTTGGAGATATTCGCGCTTAGCGCGAATATCTCCAAAAGTTGGTAATAGGAGATAGATATCTTGCATGTTGTAATGCAAGTTATTGTGGTATATGGAACTCATACCATAATCTCTCAGGAAAGCAGAAACTGATCCTTTTGGGACCGCCTAAAAAGGCCTAGGGGGTGAGGAGTACTCTACTTTGCCCCCTTTTCACGTTCCGAACTATTTTATTTTACTCTCTTCTGTAATTACACAAAATACCAGCGATAAGATGCATCGGAGACACACAGTGAGAGAAAGGAGGCCGGAGATGAAGAAGACATGTCAAATACACATTGGAGATAATATAGTGGCAGAAGGGAAGTAAATATGAGTAAACTTACCATGTAACATAAAAATGTTGCACTCTATACTATAAGTCTCATTTTATACTACAATCACTTCGCTACAACCTCATAAATTAAAAATAAAAATGAATAATGTCTCAAACAATTTTTGATTTCTAAATATAAATTTATTCTTCAGAATTTTCTAAATTTGAAAGAACTAGTAACATGTCCTCATCAGCAATGTCCTCATTAAAAGTCTCCAATGATGATTCTTGTAACTCTATGGTCTCCAAACACTCGATAAATTCGCCATCAAGAGATTGATCAAAAAAATCATTCAAGTCATCTCCTCCTTGTGACAATATTTCATTATTGGTGCTGTCAATTTCAATCAATGTAGTGGAATCATTCAAGTCATCTCCTCGTGACAATATTTCATTATTGGTGCTCTCAATTTCAATCAATGTAGTGGAATCATTCAAGTCATCTCCTCCTTGTGACAATATTTCATTATTGGTGCTGTCCATTTCAATCAATCTAATGGAATCATACAAGCCATCTCCTCCTTGTGACAATATTTCATTATTGGTGCTCTCAATTTCAATCAATGTAGTGGAATCATTCAAGTCATCTCCTTGTGACAATATTTCATTCTTGGTGCTGTCCATTTCAATCAATCTAATGGAATCATACAAGTCATGTCCTCCTTGTGACAATATTTCATTATTGGTGCTCTCAATTTCAATCAATGTGCTGGACAATTCAAAAGAAATTGCCACGGTCTCTTCATTGTGAGCCATTTTATTTTGAAATTGCTTGCTGTAAATTGCAGAAAAAAATAATCACTTTCATTTATCGTTTTTAGTAATACATAATATAAAACTAACTTTATCAAGTATTTAGTATAACAGAAGGACTGCAAATAAATAACAGAAAACATTTTTCAAATTATCTTCAAGTGTACAACATAGTTCCCCTTACAAATTAACAACTCACCTTTTTAAAAGTAGCAGAAGTGTTAGTACTGTGTAAATCAAACACCAGAAATTCACCACCAAAAATTCCTCACAAATGTACCTCAGACAGTAGTATCACAAAATGGCTGTGGTTTCCTCTCATTTGACATATATACATAACCAATTAACTTTCATCACACACAAATACAAAACCAAAGTAACATTTTAATTGGTTCTAAATTTCAACACTTTCAAATGTGTTTTCCCCATGCAATTTTCCATAGGACATTTACATACGTCTACAGCCTGAATGGCTGAACGGAATTACACCAAACTTGGCAAAATGGTACATCAAACCTAAGAGGTCAGGAAGGATCTACTATGCCCCCTTATGGTCATTTCCCCCTTCGCTTTGGCCTCCTCTTGTCTCTCAATCCTACCGAGAGACAAGATGGCGGCCGCTACGGACTGTTTGGAATGTTGACAGACGCCGGAGAACCAATCAGCTTCGCAAAGCTCCGTAACGCGAAAAGTACGCGAAGCGGAGCGCTGTTACAGATATATATCTTTTTTTGAACGTTAATTTCTCAAAATCCACTGGAGCACATATATTGAGACCTAGCAAAGGCACATCGGGCTACCAGTCCCTAATATTTTACCAAGTTTCGTGCAAATCCATTCAGCCGTTCGATTATTATTATTATTATTTTTTTTTGCCCCGCGGGGCCCTTTTAAAACCTCCACATCAAACCTAGGGGGTCAGCGAGGATCTACTATTCCCCCTTATGGTCATTTGCCCCTTCGCTTTCGCCTCCTCTTGTCTCTCGATCCTACCGAGAGACAAGATGGCGGCCGCTACGGACTGTTTGGAATGTTGACAGACGCCGGAGAACCAATCAGCTTCGCTTCACAAAGCTCCGTTGCGCGAAAAGTACGCGTCCTGGGACGCTGCCCGGTCCGCTGTTACAGATATATATCTTTTTTTAAACGTTAATTTCTCAAAATCCACTGGAGCACATATATTGAGACCTACAAAAGGCACATCGGGCTACCAGTCCCTACAATTTTGCCAAGTTTCGTGCAAATCCATTCAGCCGTTCGGGCTAAAAGTGAGGCCAACCGCCCTATGGAAAACTCAATGTTAAAAACACGTTTTGGGACCCCCCTTTTTTCTCGGCCCCCCCTGGACCAACTCCCCCCAAATTTCCAGTGGCTGCTCAGAAACAAAATGTTCCATTTTCCAGAAAATTTCAGCCAATTCCGTCCACAAACGCCAAAGTTATTAGACATAGAATTTTCAAAAAACCCATAGAGAAAAAATCCTAACTATATATACCTACTGGCGACCGCCAGTAGGTAATATATATATATATATATATATATTAAGCTCCAATTCCTTAATTTCAAAAAGAAATATCCGCACTCGTAGGGTCAATTCATCCAGGTTGCTTTATTGATTAAGCAGACAAGACAGACGCCCTCGCGTTTCGGCAAAACAGCCTTTTTCGATGTCAGTGGCCACTGAACATCGGCATGTTTTTAAACATTGTCAGTATAGTGGAAGAAGGACTGCTGGTTCACTGACATTACCCAGAGCCATCTTAGAGTGGCAAATAATACATTTTAAAGCTGTAATCAACTCCTTGTGTGCTATAATATTTAAAAGCATACAACAAAACCACACAAAAACAGAGTAAAGGAAATGCATCGCAAATTATTTGCCACATTCTCCCTAGGCAGTTCATAAATATTGAAGCTCAGCCTATTTACTCGATGTTAAATCTCACACAATTGAGCCGTGTATCGGCAATTGTCCTTCTTCAACTACTATTCCTATCTGTTAATCATATCGACTCAACCCGCTAATATTTACAATTACACTATACAGTAACACTTCAAATTGCTTAAGTAGAATTACTAAGCCCATATATACTGCATTTCATTAGTAATAAAGTCATGTCATTGCATTAGCATATTTACAGATTTACAGATGTACCGAAGTGACTTTTCATAACCCCTATTTGGTTTATAGATATCCAATGATCAAATAACCAAACATAATTCAAATCAAAATAGGAGAACAATGATCAATATAGGATTCAAGATTCAGAGGATACCAAAATCAATTACTGACCCTTTGGGTCAATGTCCAGTTATCCATCCCTATATACATATATACATTGATATTTACATACATATTCACATATACACATATACACAGGTACACACTCATTATAGGGCCTACGATGTCTCATGTATTAATGATATTTGTATGTTACCTATATATATACCCCGATGTTTGCACAGATATTCATATATACAGGTACACACTCTTTATGTTATGTTATGTTATTGTTATTTGTTGTGCGCACAGCTACTCCAGCTAAGGAGCGTCCTTCTATACCTGATGTGTTAGTAACATAGATGTTATACACCAATATGGACCATAAGATCTTCGCCACTGTTCAAACCCCAAGGTGTTTTTGTATGGAGGTCGATGATGTACCTTGATTCCAACCTACGTAGCTTCTTGAGCCTGTCCCCCCCTCTGATGTTATCGGGAATTAGATCCAATCCATAACATGCAAGCAAGTTGCGGTCACTTTTGTGATATTCCGCAAAGTGTCTTGCGACAGGGTATGCCTGGTCCACCTTGTCTATAGCCCTCATATGTTCTAATATCCTGATCTTAAGAGGGTGCACCGTACTGCCAATGTAACGCAGCCCGCATGGGCAAACGAGACAGTACACCACATAGGGGGTGCTACATGTGATGAACCGGTTGATTTTTCTAACCCTGCCTGTGTCTTGGATGGTATATGTAAGCGTTCTCTTGCTATTACAGCATGCTTTACATTTATGACAGGGGAAGAAGCCCTTCATACTTCTCAGAGTGTTGGTTGTAGGGGTGGCTTTTTCCAAGTGGCTCTGTACCAGTTGGTCTCGAATAGACCTAGTCTTCTTAAATGTGACCAAGGGGTGTGTCGGGATGTCCTCACCTATTACGTTATCAGCCTTAAGAATGTGCCAGTTTTTTCGTAGCATGTATTTTAAGTGATTTGCTTCCGCCGAATACGGGGTGATTAGTCTGAATTTCACTGTTTCATTTCTCTTACCCCTGTTCTGGTCTAGTAGACTTTGTCTGGATATGGTCTTAACCTTTTTGAGTGTTTTACTTAAAGTAGTTGGATTGTATCCTCTTATGGTGAATCTGTCTACACAGGCTGAGGCTGCAACATCGAAATCACACTCTCGTGTGCAATTTCGTCTCAATCTAAGTAACTCCCCATAAGGGATACTTTGCACTAGTTTGGGAGGATGACTGCTTGTTGCATATAGTATCGAATTGCCAGCAGTGGCTTTTCGATATAAAGCGGTCTCTATTTTACCCTTCACAATTTGCACTTTGAGATCTAGATAGTCAACAGATGTTGGACTAATTGTTCCAGTAAAGTGCAGATTTAAATCATTTGCATTAAGATTGTCAATAAAGCGATGTGCACTCTCCTCAGACCCTTGCCAAATGATAAATAAATCATCGATATATCGATGCCATTTTACCACTGAGCCATTGGACACCTCGTCCCTGTAGGTTCTGGGCACCTGCTCCTCCCACCAGCCAACAAATAAATTTGCATAGCTGGGAGCGAAGCAGGTGCCCATCGCCGTACCAGACACCTGCTTGTAGTAATCGTCTTCAAAAAGGAAAATGTTGTTATTTAAGCAGAAATGCAAAAAGTCAATCAACATACAATTATGTTGCGCATATCTTAACTGTCTAGTTTTTAAGTACCCAGTTACTGCTTTAATTCCCTTTGTGTGCTCAATGCAGGTGTACAAACTCGTTATATCAAGTACAACAAGTAGGTAGTCAGACTCCCATTGTACATCTTGAATCTTGGTAAGAAAGGCCTTTGTGTCCTTTATATAGGAGGGTAACTTAATCACCAATTTCGCCAGAAAAAAATCAAGAAATTTGGAGATATGTTCTGTCAATCCTTGGACCGAAGAGACTATGGGTCTCCCTGGGGGATGCAAGTTATCCTTGTGGATTTTGGGAATGTGATAGAAGGTAGGGCAAGTAGGATTTGAGCTGCGAAGATATAAATGTTCATCATTGCCAAGCATTCCTTTCCTTTACCACTTGCTGATTAGGTTATCATATGCTTGGATGCTTTGTTGGTATATCTGATATGTGGTCTTCTGATAGCATCGTATATCAGATAATTGTCTCATTGCCTCGTGATAGTATTGTTGCCTTGTCTGTACCACCACATTACCCCCCTTGTCAGAGGGCTTAATGATTATGGTTTTATCACAAGCCAGTGTGTTAAGTGCTGTTTTCTCCTCCTGTGATAGATTCATACCACTACTATTGAATTTATGGTGTTTTCAAAATTGCAGGAGGTCCTTTATCATTACCTCTGAGAAGGTGTCCAAAGCATCAAATGGCATCTGCGGGTTAAAAGTTGAGATAGATTTATAAGGACTCTCTTCTTTGTCCTGCTCAATTCCCGCATTGATTGCCCGTTGAGCAACCTCCTGGCTTCCCATGTTATCCATGATTGTCTCATTTCTAAGATCTTCCAAGGTCTCAATCCCTACAAGGTCATTCACGGCAAGGATGTCAGTTGCTGTTAGTCTTTTTCCTGTTGTTTTATTTGACTTTAAATGAGATCTGGTCTTAAAATACTTATGTAGTTTCAATTTTCTAACGAAAGTGAAAAGGTCGATTCTAGTCTGGGTATATTCAAGCCGCGTATCCGGGCAGAATGTTAGGCCGAGGCTAAGTACTCTTCGTTCGGAGTCAGTCAGTGGTCTTTCTGTGAGGTTGACCACCGTTAGATTTGTGGCTGTTCCTATCTGCGGTTGTTCCGCCTTCGATTTGTCCATGCCGCACTTTTTGGTTTTGTTGCCGCCGCCTGCTCTTCTTGTCCTCCGACGTTTGCACTTGCCTCGGGTGGCTTGTTTTTGCCCCCCCGTAGCCAGGATTGCCTTATGACTTGAAAATTCGGTCTGAAAAGGGGTTTGTTTATTGAATCTGCTTGTAACTTGCGCGATTTGATCGTCGCTAGATTCATTGCCTGTCAGATCCGATTCAGATGTTTCCACGTTTTGAATTGGCGCTGCTGTTTTCACACTTAGTTCTTTACGCGAAACATCAAACTTCCTCGCATAGGTCAATACCCTGCCCTGCATGTAATCCTTTTCATCCCTCTGAAACTTCTCTTGTTTACGAGTTTTGATTTTTTGTTCGTATTTCAATAGCCTAGATTTCATTTGCTCCATAGCTTCCGTTATTTTCTGTGCGTCTTCCTCCTTATGTAAGTCCTCTTCCATCTGTTTTATTTCTGCCAATGCCTTGTCGCGGTCACTCCATGCGTATTTCACCAACAGACCCAAAGTTCCTTTGCAATAATGGGCAGTGTGTTCTGCCCAGTCAGTTAGAAGCTGGGGGTCGGGGTTTTCATATGAGGGGACGGTGTACACCCGCAATCCCCTAGGGACTCTGTCCACCTCAATGTATCCTTGCAGGCTAGTAGCCTCCCACCATTTTCTCACTTCACGTTCGTATAGGTGTTCTAACTTAA
The DNA here is from genome assembly GCF_964261635.1 of Lissotriton helveticus. NCBI lineage: Eukaryota > Metazoa > Chordata > Amphibia > Caudata > Salamandridae > Lissotriton > Lissotriton helveticus. The sequence goes on along the minus strand of NC_136067.1, from coordinate 31,079,245 downwards.
TCATTGTCTCATTGAACTTTGTTTTGGGTTGTTTGGGATCTGGTGCATTCGCTGGTGCTCCGCCTACAGCTGTTTTTCTAAACATGCTTTTTGCATCTTCGTGCCGAGTTGACTCACAAAACATGCTGACGTTTCGTGGCTGTTGTCTGGGAGACTTATTTTGTTCAAGTCACGCAATTGCCACTGGAGATGTAACCCTTCACGTCGCGCTGCCGCCCATTACCATCCTTTCATTTCCAGGAAGAAAGGAGAGATCACTCACAACGCTGCGGGTCTTCCCAGTCGCCGCGCCTCCTCCGACGCGCCGCTCCTCGTTCCCCCGCAGCCGGCAAGCCTTGATAATTCTCTCCTCGTGGCAGACGCGGTGCACTGGATAAATGTCCGTTCAGGACTCCGCTCCGATATTCCACAGTTCCCCAGTGCACTCTTGGACGGGTGCGGATAGCGGTCGTGAACGCCGCTGTATATTAAGCTCCAATTCCTTAATTTCAAAAAGAAATATCCGCACTCGTAGGGTCAATTCATCCAGGTTGCTTTATTGATTTAGCAGACAAGACAGACGCCCTCGCGTTTCGGCAAAACAGCCTTTTTCGATGTCAGTGGCCACTGAACATCGGCATGTTTTTAAACATTGTCAGTATAGTGGAAGAAGGACTGCTGGTTCACTGACATTACCCAGCGCCATCTTAGAGTGGCAAATAATACATTTTAAAGCTGTAATCAACTCCTTGTGTGCTATAATATTTAAAAGCATACAACAAAACCACACAAAAACAGAGTAAAGGAAATGCATCGCAAATTATTTGCCACATTCTCCCTAGGCAGTTCATAAATATTGAAGCTCAGCCTATTTACTCGATGTTATATATATACTATTAGACGGAAAGGTAAAATCAAATACACTTAGAAATCAAAGCGTCCTTCATCTAAAAGAGCATGCTATTCAGATGCACTATCAAAGGGTTTCAAAAGCTACTGAAAATTAAAAGCACTAAGTTACCAAAGTAACACATTCTAAACACAGAGCAACAATAATTCTATGTGTAATGTTTAATCAAAATATACAAGGTGAAAATAAAAAAAGTTCAGGGAGAAAAAACAATGAAAAATCTTCTCCAATCCCACTGGCAAGAACCAATAGTTGACAGTCAATGAACTATAAACACCAGAATTTGTAAAGTGCAAACAATTACCCGAGGGTGTGAAGGCGCTGGGCATGGCTAACCTGCCGGCGGTGCTGGGGATAAAACTGTGAGCCCCATGTTCCGGAGTCAGCTGGCCTGTACGCTGCGCCACACCTCGTCCTTGAGGTGTGGCTCTCATACTGCCAGTGAGCATAAGACAAGGAAATGTGTCAATCCTGTTCAATGAACAAGAGCAAAATAAAGCTGACACCCCCATAAAAAGCAATGATGAATGAGGGCTGATCCATCCCTATGTCGTGGATTGACAGTCAAACTAATCAATGAACAAAAAGGCTAATGCAAAGCCTGTTTATCTAGATAGGAATATGCATTGTTATATTTTTTATTTGAGAAAACAAGTGGCTAACAAATGTCATAGCTATCTCTAGGGCGGATCTAACAAAGACACGTTGGTGATTTTTAATGAAGGCCAACCTAATATTTCACACTAATACAACTTGTGGCTTTGGCGTAGCGCTCAGTGTATTTGGCATTTGAGTAGGCTTGGATGGGCCAGTGGGGAAAAGGTTCTTGGAGAGTTTCTCTCATGCATCAGCCAGTCAGATTCTGTATGATATGAATCCTACTTGTTTTAGAGTTGATGGCCATAATAGGAGCTGATAAAAGGCTTGTAGGTATATAGGATGGTTGCAATGTACAGTCACTCCACACAGAGAGAAATTGTAGTAATACGATTTCACTAAAACATGTTGATCTCTATTGCAGAATACTTGGTTTACTGCACATTGAAAAGTTCACTCTGGGAGCCACAGCAGCTTGTGTGTGAGACACCTTTAGGAGCAGAAATCACATTGGTCTGATTGATCTCTGTCCCATATTAAAAGCTGCCTCAGAAAATCCCCGAATTCACAAATCACATACTAAACCAACTAATCCTAAAAGTTATCAGACCTCTTCCTTAATTTTCTTAACTTTAAGACTTTTGGTATTCACAGAGGTGATTAACAAGTTGTATCTTCAGGGCTGCAGTTTGGCCAGAATCTCCAGCTTTGACCATACTCTCCTCACCCGGGCCATACTCGACAGCTCGGGCTGTATTCTCCAGCTATAATCAATTGAAGTGTAATCCATGTGGCGGAATGCAATTTCTACAAAAAAGGAACATTAGGAATGTGTGATAAATGGTAGAGGAGGTCATTAAAATCAGTTTGGGCAGGGAAAAGGGTATGATTAGACCTATATCATATCCCAGACAAGTTTGCTCCTTTGTATTATGGTACACGCAGTCCACATTTTGTGCTCCCTTGGTGTTGACTTTAGCATTGCACTACAGCCAACACCAAGGGGAGTGCAAGTTGTGGACTGTATGTACCATGATGCACTATGGGGGAATACAGACGGGGCACACGCTGTGCCCTCATGAATGAATCCTCATGTAGGACCCCCTTGTCCCTGCACCGCCAGCCTGCAACAACTGTCCCGTGGAGCAGCCGGGGGCTATCATTTTGTAAGTCGTCAGGCGGAGGTGTTAGACCCGCCACCGCGAGTACGGAGGTCAGAAGATCACTGCAGTCGTAATCAGGCCCAAAGACATGATTGACAGAAGTTTTAAATCAACCTAATAAATGCACATTGCTATGCATTGAATGCTAGTTCGTCATTTTGTAAAAAGCAAAAACAACAGGTGATGGACAGAATGCAGAACATTGTCATACATTCACCCCAGTACAGAGATCTGGGCCTAAATCCATCTTTTTTTTGCACTCCACACCACCCCAGTTTAGAAATGGCCATATGCAAATCAGCCTTGACCCTGTGCCTCATGGGAACAGTCCAGCCCGAACTGCCAAGCCATGTCTTTCCTGGACCGGAATCAAGCATCCAAGGACCGGTTTCTGGCTATCAGCCGTCTTCAGCCAGGATAGCTTGACTCCAGTGGTGTGGAGAGCATGGGACTCACGTCTGAGCATACCCATCCCACTCGGGGTGACAAATGCAAAAACAACAGGTGATGGACAGAATGCAGAACAATGTCATACATTTTGTATCATGTTTGTGTTCTTTCTGTTTGTGTACTACATGTACCATGATGTAAAGGAACAAATTGTTGTGGGATACGATGTAAAAAAAAATAGTAGTTAATGTTCCTTTATTAACTGATATTGATCATATTTTGAATATAAACTGGCTTAAATGACTCCTTATTTTTAATATATTTAGATGTATCTTTGGTTGTAAGACACTATGACTCCTATTAAGCAGAGGCGAAGGCTTTGGGGCACATTAGGCAAAGCCCGCCCGCCACTCTAGCGGAAATCGGGACCGCCTGCCTAAAAGGCGGGGGTCCCGACATTGCCATTAGGATGCCCCCGCCACAGTGGCAGGCGCATTCCTCAAATTAACATTGTGGCAGCCGGTGCTCACTGCACCGCCCGTCACAATGTTAAAAAACAAAAGCACGCCTTTAAACAATCGAAGAGGCAGGCACCGCGTGGTGCCTGCCTCTTCGATTATGCAAAGGCAGGGGGGGGTACCAAAGGTACCCCCCGTGTGCCACCCCCCTTTGGCTTTCACTCTGGGGGCCCACAGGGGCCCCCCAGAGTGAACACCGCATGGCCACGGAAAGCCATTGAGAAAAGCCCATAGTAATATGGTGGGCGGTGTCTAACAGACACCGCCTCCGTGTTACTCATTTTCCGTCCCGGCCGCAAGGCGACCGGGGCGGAAAACAGCCGGGCGGTGTTTTTCACTGCCGCCTTCCCCTCTGCCATCCTAATATGGCGGGGGGGATTTGGGCTAGCGATGTCGGGCGGTTTTCCTCCGCAAGGCCGGCGGTGGCCACCGCCAGCCTGGCGGAGGCAAACCGCCCGACTTCGTAATGGACCCCTTTGTTCCAACACACAATTATTCATTGTGTTTCTTTGGTCAGTTTGTATTGACAAGAAATACTGCTCATTGAACTGCTGACCCCTGGAGAGGGTGTCCATTTTTGAGTACCTCAGCATCACGATCACAGAAAAACTAGACTGGGGAGCCCAAATTAAAAATATCAGTCTGAAGCTAGCTCAGGCAATGGGGGGCCTGACAAAGGTATTTCGAAATTCCTTCCACAAACCTGTTGGCCCGGTAGACAAAATATACAAAGTGAAGGTTAGAGGTGCTGCTCAATATGGGCTGAAATTTATGGCCACTGTTCACTTTGCAATGCAGTAAAAGTCGAGAACACATTTGCCAGGCAATTATTTCACCTCCCTCATAACTCAACCCTTACACTACTCAGTCTAGACCCAGGGGTCGGATCAATCGCAGACAAAACCACCGTTAGACCTATTCTATCCTGGTGGCATCTGTGGGCCACCCCACAATTGACTAAGTACAGAGAAGAACTGAAAGAGGTATTCGGGATACAATTGGTGGGGAAACTACAGTGGGTGTCTTTTATCTGGGATACATTTATGCCTATGGGAATGGGCAATCTGTGGTACAACCCAGAAGTAACCTGTCCTATACTATCCAGGAAGGTTTTGACAGGGAGCTACTGGGAAAATAAACAAGCCCTCCTCCAGGGGAGTTATACAATAGGCAAGCTCACCACAGTGTTATTAGAAATTAAAGAACATTACAGATTAGAGCCCATATTGGATGCCATTAAACTGGCTGCTGCGAGGAAGTTATATCTACAGTTCAGGCATGGGGTTCTCCCACTGCGTTCTTTCACAAACAAATGGGGGGCTCACACATTTTGGGTTGCCAGACTGAAATATCACAGAAAAGGCAAAATATCATGTACATTTTTCCTGCCAAGGATATAAGAAGGTGAGAAACAAAGGCTGATCCATCTATGTAGAAACCTGGGAACCAGGCAATGCATGCAGGCTTGTAGGATATTGAAATATGATATGCGTCTCCCTGTCGTATTTTTGGTAGCAGCCTTTTTAATCTCTATGTGGTGCAATCGCAGAGCTCTCTTGAAGTTGTCCCCATACATTTTGGCTGATTATTTAATATCATTTTTACGGATGTACGACGGTACGATGCATGGTTTTACCACACGTACTGTTACAACGCGTTTTTTACAACGCAAGTCGTTACCACGACTTGCGTTGTAGGGGTGCGGACTTAGGAATTTTTTTATTTACTATTCCAACACCAGCCTACGTACAGTAGGGAAGGTGTTGGATAGTAAATTAAATTATTCCTTGTCCTGTAGCGCCCTCCAGCGCAAGTCGTGGTTACGACCTGCATTGTAAAAGACGCGTTGAAAGGGTACTGCGGAGTAAAATCCGCGTGGTAAAGGATGTCCCCCATTTTTACCGAACTTTGAATGTCTTTTTATATGCTTGGAAAGTTGCCCAAATCATGCCCATTCGGAAAAATACTAAATTGGCCTCAGATATTATTACCAACTACCGCTCTCCTTGCTACCTCTGAATAGAAAATTGCTGGAAAAACATGTCAACACCCATCTCTCGGTCTACTTGGAGTCTACCAACTGTTTGGACTATTCTCAGTCTGGCTTTCGGCCAGGGTATAGTACCGAACTGGCCCTGGTGAAGGTAACTGAATATATAAGAATGCTGGCGGATGCAGGTCAGTCAGTAATTTTGGTGCTGCTTGACCTATCCGCCGCATTCGATACCATATCCCATCAAATCCTAGTGAATAGACTTTGCTCCATGAGCTGGATACAGGACTTTCTAACAGATCGGACACAAGTAGTGAATCTGGGCCCTTTCCAATCTAAGGTCAGTAGTGTCACAAAAGGAGTGCCGCAGGGCTCTTGTCTTAGCCCGTCTCTTTTTAATGTCTATGTGGCCTCTTTAGCTGCTCTGTTTAGGAAAATTGGGTTTACCCCAATTTCCTATGCAGATGACACACAACTGATCTTTACATATAACAAATACACCCCAGATGTTCAGAATGTCTTTTCGGAAGGCATGAAAACGATAACTCTCTGGATGAAGAGTACTTCCTTGCAATTGAACACAGGAAAAACAGAGATCATGCTCTTCAAGGATGCCATTATTAGATGGTCTCCTTGCTGGTGGCCTGAAGAACTGGGTGTAGCCCCAACCCCAAAGACAGTGGTGAAAAACCTTGGGGTGCTAGTAAATAGAGACCTTAACTTGGAGGGTCACATTGCAACAGTTAAAAGATCTTCAGCCTGATTCATGTACGGGCCGTTTTGCGTGTCCCTAATAGCGATTAATAGCGACTCGCTATTGAGGAAACGCAAAACGGCATTCATGTACTTTTCGGGGAAAAAATAGCGACTCGCACGCGGGCGCTAAATCCGTTAGCGACCAACTAAAAACGCAGAAAAATCGCTAATCCCGGCTACCTGCGTCGGGATAGCGACTCGCAATCCCGTGCGATCGGAAATGCGACTCGCAATCCCGTGCGATCGGAAATGCGACTCGCAATCCCTTGCGATCGGGAATGCGACTCGCATTCTCGCGCGATCGGGAAAACGGGAAGTCGCTTTCCGAGCACAGTGATGACATCACAACCAGGAAGCAGGCAGTTCCCACCCCCAAACACCACAGCGAGGCAAACCTCCGAGGGAGCAAGTCGGAAATCAGACGCTAAACCAGCGATAGCGACTTCTCTACCGACTGAAATAGCGACATATCTGCTGCCATGTCTGAGGAACCTGTCCCTGGCCCCAGCAACAGCGCAGGACGAAAGCGAAAGCTCAAGTTCTCAGAGCAGGAGCTCGAGAACCTTATTGAAGGGGTGGTGGCCAACCATGACCGGCTCTTCGGGACCAACTCCAGAAAGGTCCCAGAGCAAGACAAGCGGAGGATCTGGCTGGGAATAGCCTCTAGCGTGAACTCGGTGGGTGTGGCCGATAGGTCATTGGAGGAGCTTAAGAAGCGCTGGTACAACCTCCGAGGTCGTGCCAAGGAGAGGGTGGCGGAGCGCCTTGGAGAGGCATCGGGCACTGGAGATGGCGGACCGACAGTCCCACCCAACACACCCTTGGAGGACCAGGTCGAGGACACCCTTGAGAGGGAGGCGTGCGTTGGCGTGACCCCTCTGGACTCCTCCCGCCCCACCCAAGACACCCAAGGTAAGTGGCATGCGACTGCGACCCTGTCCCCTATGACCGTCCCTGACCAAATAGGCTCACTTATTGGCCCTTAGTCATGCCTTTGTTGCGCATCAGGGAATGCCCTGAAGCATTGTGGGAGATGTAGTATGTCCACAATGTAGTAGTACCCCAATGCAGCCAGACAGGTCCCAAAGTACGCAAATCCACAGCCATCCAGGGAATGTCACCCAGCATGCATGTAACATCAGCACGTCTGACAGTCACATGCAACTAATGAGTATCCACTTACCCTCACAGGTGGTGCAGACAGCAGTGACAGCGAGAGGCTGCAGATAGATGAGGAGGCCCAGGAGGAGGATTCACAACCAGAAACCCAGGCACCAGCCCCTGCCGCTGCCACAACACCAGCAGCCAGGCCCCCCACCGTTGCTGCATCTGGATCTGCCGTCCCACCCGCAGCCAAGGCCAGGCCCCCCACCGTTGCTGCATCTGGATCTGCCGTCCCACCCGCAGCCAAGGCCAGGCCCCCCACCGTTGCTGCATCTGGATCTGCCGTCCCACCCGCAGCCAGAGCCAGGCACCCCACTAATGTGCCCCCAGTCCCTGCCGCACCAGCAACGCCTGCTGCAACACCACCTGCAGCTGGTGCCAAGAGATCTGGGCCTGCGACAGCGGCAACACAGCGGGCAATCAGCAGGAGGGGCAATGGACATCGCTATGCCTGCATGAGCGTAGAGAGACGCATGCTCCGGATCCACCAGCGCCAGTCACAGCAGCAAGGTGCCATCCAGCTCCAGCTGCACAAAATTGGGCGCAATGTGGCGGGAGTTGGAGACCGCATGGACCGCATGACGGCGGCCATGGGCCGCATGACTGCAGCCATGGAGGAGAACACTGCTGCGCTCATCAAGCACCGCAGTGTAGCGAGCCGGCGCCACCACCAGCTGATGAGCCGGCTGTCCGCCTATAGCAGGTCGAATTATGTGGCAGCAAATGCCACCACCCAGTTGTCGCGGCGCTCTCTCACACAGCAGCACCTACTAGTGCAGTGCTGTGAGGACATCACCAGAGTACTGGAGCACCTAACCACCGCGGTAACGGCACTACACACACCTGCGCTACCGGCCACTGTAGGGGGCGACGATGCCAGTGAGGGTGCCTCCAGCGTGAGCAGCCAATCGGCCACACTGGTCCCGCCACCTAGGCGCAGCACCAGGGCAACGCCTGGTACAGGTGCCCAGGAAGAGGAAGAGCCTCAGAGGCGCTTGGGCATTACGCGCAGGAGGCGCCATTGACACTGTCTGCATAACACTGGCACAGGCTGACGCTAAGCCTGCCATGTACATGCACACTGCAGTATGAAGCAATACTGTTATTTGTAAATAGTTGGACTGATTACCTTTTTCTTGTGAATGAAACAAATATATTTATTTTGCTGCACACATTAGCCTTGTGTAATCATTACATTTTGCATGCAATTGTGATATGTGGGGTGGGGGAAGAGGGTGGGCTAGAAATTGTTCAGTGTGATGTGGTTGCGACGTCTGTGGCCTTCAGCTGGGTTCTCCCCGCGTGCATGGTGCACATGTGCTGGTGGCCGGTCGTCCCCTTCAGATTCACTGCCTGAGATGTCAACAGGTATCCGGCGCTTGGTTGCAATGTTATGGAGCATTGCACAGACAGCCACAATGCGGCAGCACGCAGCAGGACTGTAATACATGGCCCCACCTGTCTTGTGCAGTATACGGAACCTGCTCTTGAGCAGGCCAAATGTCCTTTCTATACAGTTCCTTGTCCGGATGTGCGCAACATTGTAGCGCCGTTGCTGAGGTGTGGCAGGGTTGAGGTAAGGGGTCAGGAGGTATTCCCGTAGGGCGTAGCCACTGTCACCTGAATGAGAGGAGCAGATGTTGATTGCCTGTGCAGCGCAGTGACTTCATTGCAATGTGACATTGTCGACAAAGTGTACTTACCAAGTAGGTGTCCTTCCCCAAACTCTCCTCTGAGCAGTCGTGTGTGGAGTCCACTGTGCCTGAAGATAAAGGAATCATGGGTACTCCCTGGGTACTGTGCGACAATGTCAGTGATGATGGTCTTGGCATTGCAGACCATCTGTATGTTGAGGGAGTGGTAGGACTTCCGGTTGCGGTACATATACTCCGTGGCAGCTGGTGGGCAGATGGCGACGTGGGTACAGTCGATGCAGCCGAGGACATGGGGAAAATGGGCTACATTGTAAAATTGTAGTTTTGTCAGGTCCAATTCCTGTTGGCTCGTGGGAAATGTGATGTGGCGGTGGAGCTGGGTGAGCATGGCGTCAACGAAAGTGTGGAGGCAGCGTGACATGGTGGGCTGGGATATCCCCCCAGCAGCCGCTACTATGCCCTGGAAACTGCCGGAGGCCAGGAGGTGCAGGCTGCACAATACCTGCACATGTGTAGGCACAGAATTGTTTCGCCTTGTTGGGTGCTGCATGAGGGGGTCAAGTTCTTGTATCAGCCAGGTGATCATTTCCCCATTCAGCCTGTATTTGGCATAAATCTGTTCTCTGGTTTGGCCCAGAAAGGTGACCCGCTGCCGGTAAATCCTTTCCTGCCTCATGCGTCTCCTCCGTGCTGATCGCTGTAGCCTTCGCCGCCTCACCACCATGTACATTCCTGGCATTGTGGAACGCCTAATGCTGCTGCTGAATGTCCTTATGTGTGATTGGTCAGGCCTGGACCTGTTGGTGATTGGCCAACTGTTTTTCAAATTTTACTTAATCATGGCTTTTATGGTTACCACCTGCTTTGAGTTGTCCTTAATTTGCGCCGCGCAAAACTGCGATTTAGGGGTTTTCCGCTATTGTATATTTTTCATGAATGCCGATTGAGAATAAATAGCGTTTCGCTATTCATTTCGCAGATTCCGTGGTTGGTCGCTATTTCCGTATCGCTAATGCGCGACTACCGGGACTCTGCGACTATTATAGCGTAATCGCTATTTGAATCGCTATTCTGTGTTTGCGAAATCGCTATTTTGTACTTGAATGCCGATTCCGTGTTTTGCACCCGCAATTGCATTTTCGCAGCCATTGCGGGCGCAATTTCGCTTCATGAATCAGGCTGCTTGTTTCTATGCACTGAGCTTGCTTCGGAAGAATTTTCATTTTCTTCCTATGAGTACGCGCAAAACATTAATCCATGCACTAGTTCTTAGTCGCTTGGAGAACAGCAATGCTTTGTTATTCTCTGCTAAGGATTCTGACTTACAAAGCTTGCAGGTCATGCAGAACACTGCTGCACGCCTGGTGACCAGTGCCCCCTATCGTGCCCCTTATCTTCCCCTGCTACATAGCTTACACTGGCTTCCAATTCGTAAGAGAATCCATTTCAAAGTGTGCTGTCTGGTGTTTAAAGGTCTCAATTTCATGGGCCCCACATATTTGACTGAAAAACTCATCAAATATACTCCAACGCGCACCCTGCGATCTGAAGGGAAAAGTTTGCTTACTATCCCTCGAATTAAGCAAACTAGATTAGGAGGAAAATCTTTCTCTTACTTAGCTCCTAAACTATGGAACCAACTGCCCTTGGACCTCCGTCAAGAGACCAATTACCTGACATATAGGAAAAAGCTTAAGACTCAGCTCTTCTAACCTCTCTTGCTTCCACTGTGTTTTCTGCTAGCCGTCCTTAGCGCGGAGATACCCCATTTGGGGTGAGTCAGGCGCTCTATAAATGCTATAAATAAATAAATAAATATGTATATAATATTTATGATTTTTTTAATTTAGTCTTTTAACTATATTAGTGATGTATATTTGGTTTTATGAATACTGTACATGTCACTAACAAGCTGAATGTTGTTTTTTGGGATCCAATGTATGCCCAGGTAAACAGTTTACAGTTGATAGGTACAAGCACTTTAAAAAAAGACAGCTGTAATGGAGGGCCAGTGGGCTTGAGCTTGTCCTCACGAGGATTAATGAGTGTTTACATTTGCTCGTTTTCTATATTGCTCATCCACTTTTATGAAGTTTTGGGGTCTAGGCTGGTCAAAACAAATTTTGTTTCCATGTGATATTTATGTAATGAACATACACTCCTGCGAGACAAATGGATTTCCTTTTACTATTTTATATTTTAATCAAATGAAATGTATTGTATCATAGATATACATTTATGGTCACATTGGCCGGAATAAAGTTTATCTGATAATGAATTTATTTTATAGAACCTAATATGCTGGTCTCAGTAAAACCTGCACAATGTAAATCACACTCATCCAGACACCCTTTGCTTTCTATTGTTGATTTTTTTTGTGATACCCCCAAGACCATGGTTGAGGTGGAAGCTGATTGACTTTTAAAGTATTGGCAAATAAATATTTTTTTTAAATTTGTTTGAGTAAGCAAGAAAAACAAGTGAGATGACCACCGTAGGCTTTTCTCTAAAGCATGAAACCTTCTTAAGAAAATCACAAACACATTGTATATTTAACACCACCATTTCCATATACATTTGATTGAAAAGTAGAGATTTCTGAAAGGGTGCTAATGAAATATTCCAATACATTTTGTGGTTCATCAGAAAAACCTTACATTCCGCTGGGGTTTTGAGAATCACCAACCTAAAGAAAATAGTAGGAAAATAGCCAGGTGTTCATGGTAATATTCCCTAAAAGGTTACTAAACAGTTTAGTAGATGTGGTTATGCAAAGTTATTTTGTCAAACATTTTTCAAAGTGTATAGTTAACATTTTTGACTTGTTTTTCATCTACCGCCTGCCAAGTAGCTTCTCAGTTGTATGTTCCGGCGAAGATGGTTGAAAATGGTGTAATGGAGGAAAACACAAAAGTTATGCAACACACACAGTCTCACATCTTAGATCACATAGCTAGATACAACTTACAGACTCAGAAAGGTTTTGAACTACTCACTCACATAGAAATAACAGATTAAGAAAGCAGACAAACAATACATAACCTACAGGCTCAGGGTTTAGACAGCAGTAACTATACTGCCTCTGGTGAATCATTAAGGAATTCAGACAAACTATTGAGTTATAAATATCTGCTCACACAAATAACGAGTTATAATATACTGATGAAGAAATATCATGGGCCGAAATATTGTTTGTTATTGCTTTTTAAGGTGAGAAATAGAGATTTTTTAATTTCTTATTTGTGTTTTAAATAATATTTTCATTGTATATGTTTTATATTGTTTGGATAATTATTGTAAATATTTTTAAATGTAGTTTGCAATTGTAAGTTATTTATGTTTTAGATTTAATTGTCAAATAGTATTTTATAATAATGTAGGGGGCTGTGCGGTTTTTTGAGCAATAGGGTGGGAAGTTAATTGACTAAATAATTAATGTCCATTTCCTAATTGATATTAATTAATGATGTAATATATTGCTTTCTCAAGTGTGTAATTAATATTTTAGTTTATATTTTAGGTGTGAGTTGTTGGTTTTGTATAGGAAAAGGGTGGGGATGTAATTAAATAATAATTGATTCATAATTATTGATTGATCTGATATTAATTAAATTACTGCTCAATAATTATATAAGTTGTGTGATTGTTAGAATTCTTTAAGTTAAATTTCATGTGTGGGTTGAGGGTTTGGAGGGGTACCGGGTGATGGGGTAATTATGAATTTATAGTTAATTATTACCATAACATTATTTATTTGATTGTTTATTAGTTATGTAAATAGTGTAGTTAAAATAGTTTAAGGTTTAAGGGTAGGTTGCTGGTGATTTAGGGGGACAGGGTGGAAGTTATTTAAGTAATATTTAATAAATAAGGAGCTCCTTCGATCTGACCACAGATAAGCACATAGATTGATCTTCTCACAGGACAGGCTTACACAAGAGGACTAGTACCCTAATGGCAGAATTTGGGAACAATCACCAGAGTTAAAGAAACATTCTGAGTCTTTCAGTGCTCCAGCACCCAAATCTTTTCATCTATTGAATGTGAAGGCCCCAAGATGGGACCTGACTATCTACCTAAATGAATATGTAGGAGCACCCAACATGAACGTGTTCCAGCACCATGCCCTAAGAACACCTTCATTAAAGAATATACAGTCCCTACAGCAAGGTCAAAATGGGTTGGTGTACATACTCATGTGGCAGGGAGTTATCTATAACTAAAAAGAAATCAATTATCTCACCAAAACGGCAATGTGAGCAGTGATATTTCCAACAATTAGCCAATGTTCTCTGACCACGAAATAAAGGGCTACTAAGTGCCATTTGCACTACATTATTGAGGGTTAAATCATGTACCCATAGCTTTAGATGCAACTTTTTCATATTTACACTGTCGTCAATTCTTGCTTTTTTTTTATTTAACACAGTAAATGTTTAATGTTGTTACATTACAGGACACTGTTGTCAATTTTTATTTTTTGATTTGACGAAGATTTTGTATGTATATATCCATGTTATTCAATTTGTTATCTGTATACGCTTGCTTTACAAATTATACTCAAGTGGTTATTTGTATATCAATAAAGAAGAGTGACATTCAACCATACACACACTCTTATCTTCCTTTGATTCGGGGGTAATAATGTTGTATTAAGACTCGACACATGGAAACGTCAGTATATGCTATCTAAAATTAGCAAAATGCTATTGTCATCATAGGTTGACTACTGGAGAAATGAAGGAAACATGTTTCTTTGCTGTAAACCTTCAATATTCATGGTATGGGGGTATATTTATAAATACACAATTTACTAAAGTCAGTCCCCTAGATCTTGAATTGGATCACTTTCCGTTATAATAAATATACTGGTCCCATCCAGGGCACTCAGATTTTCAATTTGTGGATCGTAGGGGATCCCTAAGTCCCCCGCAATCCCTGTTGACTCTCCACCTCCTCCAGAAGCCGACACTGCAGACACGCAGCTCTCTCTGTCCAAAAGCAATTCTACTCCACTTCTAGTAAGTGAAGGACTTGTAATTTATACCTTCACAGAAGAGGTAGATCACCTGCTACTTGAGCTTTAAACACAGGAAAAACATGACATTACTAAACCTTTCATGTGTGATTGTCTTGTTATTGGGTGCACTTAGAGATGTGCCAAAATAAATGTATGACATGATGTAATGCAGATTTATGGCATACCAAATTGTATTGAACCCATGGTGATAGGTGCAGGGCTGATTTCCAATTCCTTCACAAATTAAAATACCCATGAATAACACGTATTTTCATCTTGGCATACTGGCCCAGGGGTGGGGTATGGTGTAGGATAATTAAATCATCAGTGGTAGTTTTACTCTGACACATTTTGACTTGTCAAGCATGCTGACATTTATCATGGAAAATTGCTTGGAAAATAAGCAAAACATGAAGAATTAAAAATAAAAAGTGACTCACGATGTAACCGCAAACTGAATTGCAACCTCAAAAACGTTGTCTTGATATATTTGGATTACTAAATTGTATGCATTTTATATATTAGCAATCTGAAAGAAATGTTGACTCAGCTGCAAATAGGTAAGGATAGTTCAGCACAATTATGTCAAAAAATCCTAGCTACATAAATGTCAACCAAAATACACCCCGGTCTTGAGGAGAGGCGAACCTCCTTTATTGAGTGCCATGTGGTGAAAGTCTGAGATCCCTGGAAGCCATAAAGTTGATCCACCTGTTTTCAACCATCACCATTGGAATATGGCATGTAAGGACCATGTACGAGCGGCACAGCAGCCCAAGTGGCAGCAGAGATGAAAGGATACAACCTTGGCATTAACTTGGCATCATCACGATCAGAAGGACACAGTGCAGATATAAAAGAATGGCTCCAGGGGGAATGCTGGTGTATTCTGGACATGACGAAGAGAACTCCCCATATACTCAGGGAGTAGCACTGATCCGAACAGCAGCAGCAAACAGTTCTCTGGTTGAATGGGAAGCCCGTGGTCCTAGAATCATCACATCAAACTTCCACACAAAGCAAAAGAGAATCAACATGAAATGTATACAGTGCTGGGTACCTTCAAATAACAGCAAAAAAGAGGAAAAGGAGCAGGTTTACAACTGACTTCAGTCCATCCTGGAGAAGTGTCTTGAAAGAGACATCATCCTACTGATGTGGGGCCTCAATGCGAAGACTGAAAGCAACAACACTGGGTACGAAGAAGTCATGGGCAGCCATGGCCTTGGAAACATGCAAGAGAATGAAGAAAGGCTTGCAGATTTCTGTGTTCTGAACAATCTGGTGATAGGCGGTATTGTGTTCCCACACAAAAGAACACACAAAAATATGGGTGACACCAGACTATTCAACAGAGAATCATATTGATCATAAATAAGTGGACATAGTGTCAGACCATCACCTTTTCATGGAGAGGTGTTGTGCAGCGGCCAGGGCAGCAGACTTCGGGGCACAGGGTTCACGGTACGATTGGCCAATATTGAAATTTGTTTGACAATTGTATATGTATTGCAATTCATATATGCAGGTAATGTGGAGATTTTTCTCTATTTAACTTTGTTTGAACGGCGCAACGTACGAAGAGTACTTTAAGCACAACTTTGATCATAATACTGCATATTCTGCACTATTTTTGGCATGCCTGTTTCCAGCACACTTAGTAGGATGTGTTGCTTTTGTAGTGGTACCAATTTGAGACTTGACGAAGCACCCCCCCACCCCCCCCGAGGGGACGCCTAATAGGGACATCTATGTTAAGTATGGTATTTCTTCCATAATGTACAGCACGTTATGGAATAAATATACTAGTAAAGATCCTGAGTGGCGTTGGCCTATGCATGGGTCATTTGATTTGCGAAAGATTCAGTATGTGGAACAACGGATGTTTAAGTGAAAGGCTAGGCAAGATATGTTTGGCTGTGTACAAATGTGGGAAAAAGAAGTGCGTGAACTAATGAAGCGTGAGCAAGTCTTGATTGAAAAAGAACAGCGAAAGAGTATCCATGCGAAAGCATTGGAAATGAAAAATAGGGAAATGAAAGAAATAAAAGAGAGGGAATATAGGGAGCATCATTTACAGGTAAATGGCCAATACGCTGTTCATAGACCTCTTTATCCTATTCTTAATAAACCCCAAGAGGATTCTCTCTTATTAGATCATTGTCCACCTCCGTATACTCTTCCTACTGCTCCTTATGAGTCAGATGAGGACTCTCCTACAGACCAGGACAAAGCTCGAGAAACTCGTTCAATGTTATCTGCTGGGCTGCATCTGACATTAGATCTGCTGCGCGTAAAGCCGTTCGTAGTACTGCCACTGCTTCTGAACTTTTAGATAGTATAAAAGGTTGGCAGGAAAGGGAGCAAATATATTTTACCGATAGATTTGCCGCAGAGGTATTGAACGATTTAGGAAACATTCGGTAGAAATTGAGCCCGATGATATAGCAGCTGATTGTAAACAATTACGTGACGGTCTTTTTGTCTTTTCCCAGGTGCCTGACACGATCAGACGCTTGGTTAAAGTGCGTATTGACACAGCCCGTTTACAAGAGGAGAAAAAGGCAGCAGATGCAGCTGTACAAACATCCCACGTCAGCATGGCTCGAACTTCTACTCTTGAAACAGATAAGAATGTTGAATATGCTACTTACCAGTATGCATCTGTTCTTGGCATGTAGGGCTGCTAACATTCATATCTTAGCATTAGATCGCCGCCTAGTGTTGGGCTCGGATGATTGCACATTGTTGTCCTAGAAGAGTCTTCGAAGTATCCTGAGATAGGTGGCTCCTCCCCTGGACTACAGTGCGCATGGGCATCGGCTCCATCCCCAGATTGTTTTCGCCATTGTGGCAGAAGATGGAGTGAAAAGTGTAAAGGATGTCCATGCTAATGAATAAATACAATAGTATATCTGCAGCTGCGACAGGCACCGGGGAGGAGGGCGGGCGATATGAATGTTAGCAGCCCTACATGCCAAGAACAGATGCATACTGGTAAGTAGCATATTCAGTTCGAGGCATGTGGGCTGCTAAATTCATATCTTAGCATAGAATACATAGCAGTCCCTCCATCAGCGGCGGTTGCCCGTGCCAGCTGCAGAAACCTGAAAAAGTGTCTTGAGAACAGCCTGTCCTACAGCTGCTTGCTGCTTGGAATGCACATCAACACAGTAGTGTTTTGTGAAGGTATGTGGTGTGACCCACGTGGCTGCTCTGCAAATATCCTCTAAAGGAATGTTCCCTAGGAAAGCCATGGATGCCCCCAGTTTGCGTGTGGAGTGCGCTCTGGGGGGTATTGTTAAAGTGCGCTTGGCTTTTTGATAGCATATCTGGATGCACTTAACAATCCACCTGGCTATCCCTGCTTTGGAAATTGGGTTGCCTTTGTGTTGTGGTGCGAAGGCAACAAAGAGTTGTTTTGTCTTTCTAAAGGGTTGTGTTCTGTCTATGTAGTACATCAACGCCCTCCGTACATCTAAGGTATGGAGCATTCTTTCCGCCACCGTTTGCGGGTTTTGAAAGAATGCTGGTAAGTCAATAGTTTGGTTTAGATGAAACTGTGACACCACCTTCGGAAGGAATTTGGGGTTAGTGCGTAGCACTACCCTATTTGGATGAATTTGAATGAATGGCTCTTGGATAGTGAGCGCCTGCAGCTCACTGACACGCCTCAGAGACGTAATAGCTATAAGGAAAGCTACTTTCCACGTAAGGAACTGGAGTTCACATGAGTGCAGTGGCTCAAATGGTGGTCCCATCAGTCTGGTGAGGACGACATTGAGGTTCCACACTGGAGCTGGCGGTGTCCTTGGGGGAATGACTCTTTTCAGACCTTCAAGGAAGGCTTTAATGGCGGGCACTCTGAAGACAGAGAGGTGCTGCCTGTTCTGAAGATAAGCCGCTATGGCGGATAGATGTATCCGAATGGAAGTGTACGCCAGATTGCACTTGTAAAGATGCAACAGATAGCAGATGATGTTGGGGATAGATGCATCAAGCGGGTTGATGTCATTGGCTGTACAGTAGATGACAAAACGCTTCCACTTTGCAGCATAGCATGCTCTAGTAGTTGGTTTTCTCGCCTCCTTGATGATGCTCATGCATTCTGGAGGCAGGTTAAGGTACCCAAACTCTAGGACCTCAGGAGCCAGATCGCCAGGTTGAGCTGTTGCGGATCTGGATGCTGAATTTCTCCATGGTTCTGCGTCAAAAGACTGGGTGTGAGACGCAGTCTTTGATGCGGTACCACTGAGAGTTCGAGGAACGTGGTGTACCATGCTTGGCGCGCCCACGTTGGAGCAACTAGGATGAGAGTCATCTCGTGCTGTCTTAGCTTTCTTGCGACCAGCGGTATTAGAGGGGCTGGCGGAAAAGCGTACGCAAATTTGCCTGACCAGTTCATCCATATCGCATTCCCCTGCGACTGTGGGTGAGGGAACCTGGCGGCAAAGTGTTGGCATTTTGCGTTCTCCTTTGTGGCAAACAGGTCTATCTCCGGATGACCCCACTGCTGGAAGTACGGGTGGAGGACAGATGGGTGTAACTCCCACTCGTGCATTTGATGGCTGTACCTGCTGAGCAGATCCGCCATCTGATTGTCCTTTCCTGGGAGGTGTTCTGCCATGAGGAAAATGTTCCTCTGAATGGCCCACTTCCACATGCTCTGAGCCAGATGAGACAGCTGTGGCGAGTGGGTGCCTCCCTGCTTTTGAATGTAGTACATCGCGGTCATGTTGTCCGTCCGGACTAGCACGACCTTGTTGCACAGATGTACAATGAAGGACTTGAGCGCCATGAAGATTGCCATCAGTTCCAGATAGTTGATGTGCATCTTCTGTTGCTGCGTTGACCATAGTCCCTGCACTGTGTAAGTGAGCACATGAGCTCCCCATCCCTGGAGAGATGCGTCCGTTGTCAGGACAATCTGCGGCACAGGCTCTTGGAACAGTCGGCCCTTGCAAAGGTTGTGTGGAGTCCACCAATGCAGAGAGTCGTATGCCCGACTGGTAACCAACACTAGGTCTGTCAATTGTCCACGAGCCTGTGTCCACTGATTCGCTAAGCACTCCTGGAGCGGGCGCATGTGTAGCCGTGCGTGAGGGACTATGAAGATGCAGGAGGCCATCATGCCTATCAACTGCATGAACACTCTCGCTGGAAGCGAGTGTTGTGGGCTGAACCTTTGGATCAGGGCCTGCATGCTGTCTATCCTGACTTGGTTTGGCTGAGCCATGGCCGTCAGGGTGTTGATCGTTGCACCTAGGAACTGCCGGACATGTGCCGGCTGAAGATGCGATTTTGGGTAGTTTAGGGAGAAACCCAGATCGTGAAGAAGGTGAATTGTAGTTGACATGTCCGCGGCGCACTGCTGCTCTGACTTGGCTTGTACGAGCCAGTCGTCTAGGTAGGGGTAGACATGGATGTTCTGCCTCCTGAGGTGCGCCGCTACTGTCGCCAGACACTTGGTGAACACCCTCGGGGCTGTTGTGACTCCGAAGGGTAGGACCTTGAACTGGTAGTGCCTGCCTTGAATAGTGAACCTGAGGTATTTCCTGTGTGACGGGTGAAGTGGAATGTGGAAATACGCATCCTTGAGATCTAAGGTTGCTAAGAAGTCTCCTTGGTTTAGCAAGGGAAGAATCTGTTGCAGTGTAAGCATGTGGAAATGTTCCGATAGTATGTACAGGTTGAGGGGGCGTAGATCTAGAATGGGTCTGAGAGATCCGTCCTTCTTTGGAATAAGGAAGTACAGGGAATATACCCCTGTGCCTTCCTCTCCCACCGGCACTTGCTCGATAGCTCCCTTTTGCAGCATCACCACTACTTCCTGCTGCAATAAGAGCAAGTGCTCTGCGGACATAGGCCTTTGCCTTGGCGGGATGTTGGGTGGAGTGGACTTTAATTCTAGGCAATAACCATACTGGACTAGTTGTCGCACCCACCTGTCTGTGGTGATGTTTTTCCAGACGGGCAGGAACTGCTGCAGTCTCCCCCCGACAGGTGTTAGGTGGTCGGGGGGCAGTGACAGAGAGTCACTGTTTGCTTGGAGTGGAGGAGCGGGGGTTGGTGTTTCCTCTGCCGCGACCTCTGTTGCTGTTATTCCTGTAACCTCCCTTGTTCTGTTTCGTGAACGAGGATTGTGCCCCACCTTTTGAGAACTGGGATTGTTGACCCATTTGTCCTCTGGTGACCCCACGTGCACCTGAGCGACGAAAATTGCTGCCACGAAACTGTTGAGACTGCAAGGCCCCCATGGATTTAGCAGTTTCCGTGTCCTTTTTTATTTTCTCTAGGGTGGTGTCAACATCTGGACCAAACAGACTATCAGGATTTTAACGGTTGATTAAGAATTGTTGTCTGAATATCCTGTTTAAAGCCTGAGATGCGTAGCCACGCCTGACGTCTCAGCATAACGCTAGTGTTGACAGCCCTAGCAGCTGTATCTGCAGCGTCAAGCGCACACTTGATGGCTGCGTTTGAGATTAGCTTCCCTTCGTTAATGAGCAGTTGTGTAGCTTCTTGGAACTGTGGAGGCAGGTGTTGTACAACCTGTTCTAGGGTATCGTAGTGTGCCCTATCATAACGCGCCAAGAGCGCCTGTGTATTGGCGATGCGCCAAAAGTTTGATGCCTGTGCAGCCACCCTTTTGCCCCCTGCCTCTAGCACTTTGGACTCCTTATCCGGGGGAGGAGCTTCACCCGTTGTCTGGGAGTTGGCGCGTTTCCTGGCATTGGCGACCACAAGAGAGTCCAGTGGCAATTGTCCCCGGATGTAGGCGGGGTCCGCAGGTGCAGGCCTGTACTTCTTCTCAATGCGAGGGTTGACCACTCTCGCTCTTGTAGGCTCCTTAAAAATGTCCCCAGCATGTTTGAGGACTCCTTTTAGCATAGGAAGTGTCTTTACTGTCCTTTCAGAGACTGAAAAGGTGTCGAAAAGGAAGTCTTCCTCAACCGGGTCGGCATGCATGTCCACATCATGATTGGCTGCCGCCCTTTCAAGTAGTGCATGAAAGCCTGCAGAGTCCTCAGTCGGGGATGCACGTGCATTAAAGAGCTGCGGGTCCTGCCCCACACCCTGGGTGTTCTGGTCACCAGTGTCATCGTATGAATCCGGTTGTGCATCAGGTTCATCGATAGGGAAATTGTACTGCTCGTCTTCATCATACCCCTCACCCGCAGAGTGTTCTGGGGAGGGAGTAGGGCTCCGTCTCGGAGGAGGCTGGATTGGCTCCGTGAGGCCGGAGGCGTCAAGGGGCACCCTCTTCTTTTTCAGTGGGATGACATAGGAGTCCACTGGCTCCGAAGTGATTTTCCTCTTATAGAGGGTTAGCTTGCCCGTGTCAGCGTCGACGAAATGCTCTGAATCGTCTTCTGAGTCGAGTACCCGACGTGGAAGCGGGCCAGCCGGCGAAGAAACTTGTTTCGGAGCCGATTTTGTTGAAAACGCTTTCGGCGCCTCCTTAGGTGGCAAAAGAAAGAGAAGTTTCCCAGAAGGCTTTGCCGGAGTGTCCTTTTGCGGCTGCGGCGATGGTATCGGAGCCGACGGGGCAAAGGCTTTCTCCCTGATTCTTTGCAGTGAGTCTGCAACGAGGGACGTCTCACCCACAGTGGGTTTCGTCGCCGACGAGGATGGCCTGACCGGTCCCTCGGATCCGACGTCCTTGTGGGCCTTGTGCGCTTTGGGCGCGGAACCCGTCTTCAGCGCCTCCGATTCCTGAGTCCGGGGCGCGGACTTCTTGTGCGTAGCCTCCTTGGATCCGACTTTGGCGGGCTTGGACGGCGTCGTAGCCGCTGACCCGTGCCGACCATCTTTCTTGGAGGACCCCTCCTCAGGCGTCGGTCTCGATTTTGCAGCATCGGAATCGACGGACTTCTTCGGCTTCTGCGGACCGGAGGTCGACGGAGCCGATGGGGTAGCGGGCACCGTCTTTATCACCGGCACGGCAGCCATCTTAGGGACACTTGAGTCCTTAAGTTTTGGTTTCGTTTTCGGGTCGGCCATTTTAGGTGTTGTCGATCCCGATGGTTTCAGTTTCGTTTTCGAAACAGTCTGCTCAGCAAGTGAGTCCGTAGCCGGGCCCGAAGGCGGGGCTGTGGCTTGCGGCAACGGGTCTTGGGTAAGGCCGACAGGCGATCCCGTGTCCCGGTCGGTATCTTCGTAACCTTCGGGGCAGAGCTCGTCCCCCGAGCTGTCTGCCGCGGCCCCATAAATCTCCTCGTCGTCTCCTACCTCTTCGACGTATTCAAGGCCTTGACCCGCGACTCCGTCGTCGTCTCCCGGATCCGCCTCGACCTCCGTCTCTGGTGGGGAGATTTGTAGATGGTGACCCTGGACCTCTTCGTCCTGGTCGCCGAAGATGTTCTCCGGATCCGGGGCCGCTTGCTTAGCTTCCAAGCGCACCGCGCGCCGAAGCTTGAGAGTTTTCTTGGAGCGGAACTGCGCACACAATTTGCACTTTCCGTCGTCGTGGTCAGGCGAAAGGCATTTGTTGCAGACGGGGTGTAGATCGATGTGTGGGTACTTGGACCCACAGAGCGGGCAGTACTTAAACGGGCTCCGCTCCATGTCCGAAAAGGCTTGCAGTCGTGTCGCGATGAGAAGGCCTCAAAGTTCAGAGAGCGAAGAAAACTCCGCTTATTCCGGCTCCAAGAGACGGAAACTCGAGACCGTGCGCAGACAATACCAACGCAATAAAATCGAGGCCTTTTGGCCGCTAAAAGTTAGTTTTACTTGGTTCCGACAGTAAGACGTCGAGACCACATCCGAACCCAATGGCGGAAAAAAACAATCTGGGGATGGAGCCGATGCCCATGCGCACTGTAGTCCAGGGGAGGAGCCACCTATCTCAGGATACTTCGAAGACTCTTCCAGGACAACAATGTGCAATCATCCGAGCCCAACACTAGGCGGCGATCTAATGCTAAGATATGAATTTAGCAGCCCACATGCCTCGAACTGTAATTAATGTGAAACCCATGCGGGAAGCCGCGCCTTTATATGTTCCTCCTGAAGGAACGGGTACAAATGATGATAAGACTTCTGTAGATGCAAAAGGTTATTATATTTATAATTGGGTTTACACTCCTTGGAATAGAGCAGATGTCATGGTCCTTAAAAATGCATTGCCTGATCCGCGAAAGAATCCAGCAGCCTTTTATGAGGATGTTGGGGTTGCAATTAGTTCTTGTACTATGACTTTGCCTGATATTGATTTGTTTTTTGGATAAATATTACCGCCTGATATGTGGAGAACTGTGCGTAAAAATGACGACCGTGCGACATTTGGAGCATTATGGAAAGAATTAGAGCAGGTAGATGAAGACAGAGAACCTGCACAGAAATCGTGGCAGGTAATTTTAGATCTTCCGGCAGCTATATTAGTTAAGTTAAAGACGATTATTCCCCCTAAAAAGATAGATTGGACTGTATTAGCGTCGTGTAAGCAAAAGGCAGATGAATCGGTTTCAGATTTCTTTACACGCTTTGAAGAGGCAATCCACGATTTTAGTGGCCAGTCATTGACAGATGACTCGGGTAGGCATCTGTTTTTCGATAAATATGTTGAAAACCTTTTGCCAGGAATAGCTAGTCGCCTAAAGGCCAGTGAGAGTTCATGGACTACCTCTTCTTCAGTTTCTCTCCTAACCATGGCTCAGTATTATGAGCGACAAGAATTAGAAGCTAAAGGTAATGAGGATAAAAAGTCTAAAGAGTTGAAAACAAAGGTTATGTTAGCTCAAGCTTATAGCCCGCCTTCTAGAGGTAATGATAGAGGCGGACGTGGATCTTATGGTTTGTCTTTTCCTTTTTATACTCATTAGAATTTGTCTGTTGACCAGTAAGCGTACTGCAAGAAATTTGGACATTGGCTTTCTGATTGTCCAGTACTGCGTGCTCAGCAGTGTCCACCTGGTCGGGGACAAATGTGAAATCGCTTAGGATATTCAGGGCCTAGAGAAAGCACGAATGATCGCGCAAGGTTTGATGCTAATACACGTGGGCAGGATGGGTTTAACACTTTTGATAGAAGGAACCAATATCAAATGTCCGACTATGTGTTGTCTGATTTTAAAGATCCTGCTTATGCATAGGATTGCCTAGGATGGGGTAAGGAATCAATTGAAGTTCCAGTAGATCAGAGGGGTCCCTATGTTACAGCACATGTTTTGGGTTCTACTGATCAGTTTCTGGTTGATACAGGAGCTACTCATAGCGCCTTGTCTCAACAATTGGTTCCAAGTGTTCCCCTGTCTGGCTTAACCATTACATCGATAGGTTTTGAAGGATCACCTTCCCTTAGCCCATTGTCACAACCACTCACATTCCATGTTGATAAGTTTACTACTCCATGTTTTTTTTGCTTACTCCAAACACACCAGACAATATTGTGGGTCTTCATATGCTTAAATATTTCAGGGCTACGATCGATACAATGTTTTCCGGAAGGAGTACGGGTTATTTTGATTGACAACTACCCTGTGATTGAGAGATCTTGTATTGTTAAAGAGGACATTGCACTAGCCTCACTCAGGAGGGTGCTTCTTTGCCAAGACTGCCTCAGTTTAAAATTTCTAAAGAAGGAGAAGAAGCACTTACACGCATTGTTCATGATTTGATTAAAGTGGGGGTTGTGGAAGAAGTTCCTTACAATGTTTGCAATAGTCCGATTCTTCCCATTTTGAAAAAAGATACTGACACCAGGGTTTATAGATTCATCATGGATTTAAGAGCAGTCAACCAGATTGTAGTACCGTAGTACCCTGTGGTTTCTGACATAACAACACTACTTACTTTGGTTCCTCCGACAGCAACTACATTCTCTGTTATAGACTTGAAGAACGATTTCTTTTCCATCCCTATTCATCCTGAAAGCTGATATTTGTTCGGTTTCACTTTGAATAATCGATCATACAGATTTTGTAGAAATCCTCAAGGCTATACTGAGAGTCCTAGTATTTACAGCCAAGCATTGAAGAGACATGCCTTTTGGGGGGGGGGGTTCTTTGTAATGTACTTTATAAAACTTGAAAATAAAGTTTAAAAAAAAGCATTGAAGAGACAGCTTGATTCTTTTACCTTGCCTGAAGGAGTGGCTCTCATACAATATGTCGATGACATCTTGTTGGCAGCCGATACGCCTGAACTATGTGAAGCGTGTACTTTGTTTTTGCTTTCTTTTCTTGCTACGCACCATCATAAAGTGTCACGAAAGAAATTGCAATATTGTAGACCGAAGGTAACCTACTTAGGTCACCTTCTGTCTAAGGAGGGCCGTGCACTTATACCAGATCACATTCAAGCAATTTTAGACACCCCAGTACCTTCCACACAGAAAGATGTCTGTGCATTGATTGGTTTGACTTTGTTTTGTAGGCAATGGATATTGGTCTTTTCACACATTGTTAAACCCCTGCTAGCGATTTTGACTAAAAACACTCCGTCAGTTAAGACAAGCTCTTTGTTCTGCACCAGTGTTAGGCACACCAGATTATACGAAAGCTTTTACACTCTATGTACACAGGAAAGATGGATGTGCATTGTCAGTTTTAGTACAGACACATGGTGATAAGCAGCGTCCCTGTGCATATTTTTCTCAAGTTCTTGATCCTGTTGCTCATGCGTTGCCTGGATGCTTCCGTTCAGTTGCAGTGACAGCTGTGTCCATACGCCAGAGTGAAGGGATAGTTTTGTCACACAAACTGTTGGTGCTAGTACCCCATGCAGTAGATGCCCTTTTAAATCAGACTAAGACACAACACTTAACTAGTGCTCGCTTGACAGGATACGAATTGACACTGTTAGCACCGCATATTACCTTGCAGAGGTGCGCAACACTGAACCCAGCCACTTTGTTGCCATATCCTGCGACTCAGTCCCATTCAAAGGAACCTCACGATTGTATATTCCTTACTGAGGAACAGACAAAGGGTTGCATCGATTTGCAAGATACGCCCCTTCCAAATGTAGATGGGGAACTGTGGGTTGATGGGTCCTGTCTGAAGTTACCAGATGGCACGACTTCAGCTGCTTCTGCAATCACCACGATTGAGACGGTGGTGGAAACAGCTCGCATACCTCAGAAGTCGGCTCAAGCAGCTGAAGTAATTGCTTTGACTCGAGCATGTGAACTTAGCACTGACTTGTGTGTGAACATTTACATGGATATCGCTAGGCTTTTGGAGTGGTTCATGATTTTGGCCTACTCTGGAAGGAAAGAGGCTTTCTTAAATCCCACGGGATGCAGATAATGCAAGGAGAATTAGTACATAATCTCTTGACTGCACTTACATACCCAAAGAAAGTTGCTATTATGAAGTGTAGCACACACAAGAAAATCATTGACAAAATAGGACAAGGCAGTGCCTTTGCAGATCGCGTAGCTCGTGCGACTGCGATGCAACGAATCACTACTTCCATGTACGTAGTGAAGTCTCAAGCTGAGTGATGGCATGACGCTAGAGAAGAAGTATCGGATATACAGAGATCTGCCTCTGTGGAAGAGCTTGACCAATGGTCTAAAGAAGGAATGTTAGACGATGAGGGTTGTTGGCGTAACAAAGAAATGTATAAGTGGAAATTGCCTGTAGCCTATTTACAACCTATGGTTCAAATGGCACATGGGCTGGCACATGTTGGAGCTCTAGCAATAACTAAATTCCTTGTGCAAATTTGGGAGCATCCTGAAATTGCCAGCACAGCTAAAAGAGTGGTACAGTCTTGTTTGATCTGTTGGCAGTATAATCCTGGAAAAGGGACACAGACTCCTATAGGAGGGTTTGCTACACCAAATGCTCCTTTTGAAGTCTTGCAGATGGATTACATCATACTTGAACGCTGCAATAATCTAAAATATGTCCTAGTGGTGGTATGTGCTTTTAACAAATGGATAGAGGCATACCCTACAAAGGATAATACTGCTCTTACCACAGCAAAGGTGCTTCTAAAGGAGATTTTCCCTAGATATGATGTTTGTAAGCTTTTATGGAATGATAACGGACCTCATTTTATTGGGCAAGTTGTTGAGCATGTCCTGAAAGGGTTAGGGATCAAACAGAAATTCCATACAGTATTCCACCCACAATCAGCAGGAATAGTGGAAAAATACAATGCCACTTTAAAATTAAAGTTGATGAAAATACTGGCTTCCACGTCTTTAAAGTGGCCAGAAGCATTACTCTTGGCATTGTTGTTCATAAGATCAGTGCCACATTCACGATCTGGTCTCACCCCGTACGAAATGGTCTTTGGAAGACCGATGAATATTTGGGGAGTTCCTAAGCCACGCCCCATACATGATGTTCCTTGTGTTCTGATGAATGATTATTTGGCACAGTTAACCGACAGTTATGTCTCTATTCATCAACAGGTTCGAGAAGCGCTTCCTGACAGATCTACAGGAGAGGCCTACAAACTCCCTCCTGGCGACTATGTGATGGTCAAGGTCTTCGACAGATCGAACAGCTTGGAACCGGGGTGGCGAGGTCCGGAGCAGGCGCTCCTTGCGACAAGGACAGCAGTTTGAGTGACAAACAAGAAGAACTGGGTCCACAGCATGCACTGTAAGCGTGTGTCGCCTGCCTTGGTGGAAACTGCTGTGCTGACCGACCATCGAGAGATTCTGGAGAGGGAGAAAGGTCAAGCTATCTCACCTGACGAATCTGCGAAAGTCTTCCCGGACCACACGATTCCTGGAGCATCGCGATACCACTTGAGACCAAGGAAAGAATCTGCAGTGTTGA
Organism: Lissotriton helveticus; assembly: GCF_964261635.1. Taxonomy (NCBI): domain Eukaryota; kingdom Metazoa; phylum Chordata; class Amphibia; order Caudata; family Salamandridae; genus Lissotriton; species Lissotriton helveticus. The sequence continues at coordinate 31,051,358 of NC_136067.1, read as the reverse complement.
AAAGATTGGTTGAGCTTCCGCCCTGGGTTAGCGAAGCAGAGAGCCGATGTGGCAAGTGGTGGGGGATCAGCCCTGCGTTAGTGTAGTGACACCCATCTTGGCCCATGGTGAAGAAATCAGCGGCTGCCCAAGGGATAAGAGCTCCAACAATTGGTTTCAACAAGTTTTTAGGAAGATCAATTATCACTGTTGCTGAAATGAATAACAAAAGAACCATTTGTGCTGGGGGGTTTGTTGTTGCTCTGGTGGTTATGGCAATAATCACCTGGTTTGTTGAGAAAGTGACTCCTGCTCGACAGCTTCTTGTTGCTACTACTCCAGCTTCAGTGGAACATAACTATTTTACACTTCCCTACCATGAGCAGAAACAGCAACAATCTTACTTAACTAACACATTTATCCAGATGTTGCATCATACACATAATGCTACGAATGCTACCAACTGTTGGGTGTGTGGAATGATACCTGCACACCATAAGAAAGGAGGAACACCTTTTATTCCTCTACCATTTTCCCATAATGGTTCTTGTCAAGCTTGGTATGCTCTTTTGTTTGCTTTCGGAAAGCCTTCAGTAGGAGGAATTATCTTTCGTCTGAATAAAGTATGCTATCAAGATGAAGATGGTTATCCTCAAGCCAAAGGGACTAAATGGGAATGGGAAGAATTCCAACCGGACAATATTTCGACACCATATGTCTTCACGAATATGAGGAATATTAAAGATAATGGACCTTTTGTAATTTCTATGACTAGAGCTAAAGTAGAACTATGCATAAGTAGTGTTGGGAGAATTCCAGTAGGACGGAGTGAATGAATTTTGACATTGATTATTGAAGGAGCTAACAATAGTAGTTTTACGTCTTCACACAATTCATATTTTGTATGTGGTAATAAAGGATACTATCAATTACCTGTTGGGTGGTCTGGGGTATGCCACATATCATTTTTGTTACCACCTGTGTTCTTGGCCCCTCCATCATACCACCTGAATTTAAAGTTGTATAATGACATTTCCAAGAATAGATATAAACGAACAATAAGTACAGAAGAAGTTGACCAGGCAGACACCACTTTGCAACAATATGTCGATTTCAATTTGGGTTTGTTCTTTTTTGTGGGTGCTGCATTGAATAGTAGAAAGATAAGGCGGTTAACTCGTGTTGTGGAACTGTCACCAATCAAACAGCTATGGCACTTGGGAACATTACAGAGGAACTACAAATTGCAAGGATTGTAGCACTCCAAAATAGAATGGTGCTTGATGTGATTTTAGCTGATTGAGGTGGTGCATGTCGCATCATCGGTAGTAGTTGCCGTGTATTCATACCGGATCACTCACCTTCAGTATATGATGCAATCTCAAAACTGCATAAGATTGCTGCAGAAATTCACACAGAGACTGGTACATGGACATTTTCAAACTGGATATGGACACTCATTGCTACTTGGGACTGGAAACTACTGACTATTCTATGTATACTACTGGTGATACTATTTACATGCTGTACTTGTATACAATGTGGTCCTATGCTTTGCTCCATGTGCATCACTGCGTGTACACCTGCCAAAGGAAATACTGCATACATAAAAGCACAATAAATGTTAAAAAATGAAATTACTGAGATGATGAACATCAATGTACAGGATGCATATATAGATTACCCCAGATAAACGAATGTCTTCAGCTAATGCTGAAAGGGTCGTCTGTTGTAATTTAGCAGCGATTAGGTTAAGCATTAGCAGAAGACATCTTGTATTTAGGGACTATCTTGTCCGTTGTGTGGAATCCATTTTGTATTTCTGGCAGCCATTTCGTTTGCCATGTGCTCTGTTCTTACCTCCCTGTTGACTGCTCTTGAAATCTGCCTAGAGACAAGATATATTTAGCCTCTTCTGCTTCGCACATGCTCAGTTGAGCTAACAGCTGTCCTCAACTTGTAACTGTCAGGATGTGTCCACCAGAATTAGCTAACTGTTAGCCCCTCCCACTTGTTGCCTGTACACTTTCTGTATGACCTAATATGTACCTACAACAAGCATTCTGTACTTGTACCGCCTTCATTTGAGCTCCTGTGTGGGTAAAAAAGGACCATGCTCCCTCCATTCAGTGTGCTACTTCATACATTGCCGAAGGGTGTTGTGTGGATGTAGTTCCACCTCATGAGGTTTAATAAACTCTGTACTTTCTATTCCAGTTTCTGTGCCAACTTCTTCCTATTGGTCTGAGGACTCTGTGCAGAGAAGGGCGAATCCCTTGCACTGGTAGGCCTTGCTGAGGCTCACCACCACATAAATATCTGGGGGTGTTTTGATCTACACATGGGATAGCGAAAATAAGGTGGCGCTCTGGATGACGTGGAGGACATGTCAGTCTGGACACTATCTCCTTATCGAGGAAACCCGTGCTGGGGCTCAGTGCTGAGCCCCAGCCTCCTCCTCCCATCTTGCACCTTAAACAAGCCCTGGACCACTGTCTGAGATAGGAAATGTTACTTGTGATATGCACTGTCACCTTTAACTTGGCCCGTTTCTCATCCTTTCTACTACAGCATGTGATTACATGACTTGTGATGCATCCTCACCCATCTTTGTCACCCATCTCTTTTCCCTATCTTTTCATCCTCTTATTTTGGATGTAGTTATAAAAGTGCTAAATTAAATAAATAAACAATAAGCATTGGACTGACCACAAGCCAACTCTAAGCATTGGTATTTTACACAACAAATCTTTAACAACTGACCTCTAAAAGCTGTCTCGTTGTGATTTGATTTGATTTTTTATTTATAGGGCACCCGCAGTTTTGCCAAAGGGACATCTCTGGCCCTGCTCTTGACGTGTAACTAGAACTCGAAATTGAAGCAATGATTAGTACTTCCTGAAAAGCCAGGTTTTTAACCCTTTACTGAACCTGAGGAGGGAGGTGCTCTTTTTAACTCCAAGGACATGCAATTCCCGTTATGAGTCATACAGAGGACAATGCTCCTACCACCCCAAGTGGCTGGTCTGTGAATGAGGATTGGCAAGTCCTTAGTGGAACTAGAACAAAGGGCCCTTTATGGAAAGTCCCATCTGAACGTGTCTTTGAGGCAAAGACGAATAATCTAGGCGTACTGATTGATTACAGACTGACGTTTACTCACCAAACCAATGCCATCGTGTCTACCTCCCACTTCCTGATAAAAAAAATCAGGAAGGTACTTCCCTACATCCCTGTGGAGACCAAGAAAGTGGTCATCACTTCCCTCATACAGGCCAAGCTGGACTACTGCAATGGGCTTTATTTGAATGCCCAGAAGCAGTATCTGAAGAAACTTCAGGTAGTGCAGAACTCGGCGGCTCGCCTTTTGCTGAGTCTGTCTCGGCACAAGTCCATTTCAGAGGAAATTCGGAAGCTGCATTGGCTTCCAGTGGTGCAACAAATTAAATTTAAGGTGCTTTCTGTGGCCTACAAAGCCCTGACACAGAAGGGTCCGTTGTTTCTTCAGGAACTTTTTGTGTGGTACCAGCCAGCCAGACAGCTCCATTCTACTGGTGCAAAATTACTGGTGGTGCCTTAAACTTGGACCATGCACTGTCGGGGGGGGGGGGGGGGGGGGCGAATGGGGGGCGGAGTTTCCCGTATGGTACATGAAAACTGTGGAACTTGCTGCCTCCCGGGATTAGGAAGGCCAGCTCTCTTCTGAGCTTTAGAAAAAGTTTGAAAACTTGGTTGTTCCAGTGAGAGGTGCTATGCGGGGTTTGCTTATGGTTTTTTAGCGCCGAGACACCGTTCTGGTATTTGTGCGCTTTATAAATATCATTAACATTAACCAAGGCCTAAGCCGTGGAGTGCCTCGTAGGTGAGATTAAAACTTGTTGTATATCATAAGAAACTTTGGTTCCACCCCTTTATTTTATTTTTTTTCAATTATTTGAATATAAGACACGGGTCATGACTAATGGAGACAATTTTAATAAAGATCATTAGGCGGTGTAGCAAAAACATAGGAAGGGGATTTATGTTGTTCTCACAAAAATGTTTTGTTTTGGAAGTGCTAGAGAGGTCTAGTTTTTAGAGCATAACATTTAAATTTGCATTTTAGTGCGTGAATGAAAGTGCAATTCCTTTTGAAAAGTAAAAGAACAGGCTGAGCTTTAATTTATGAAGTGTTATTGAGCCGTTGCGGAGCTTCTAACCCAAACAGGCTCCATGAATAACCTTTGAACTGCTTGACTTTGGTAGACTCTAGCTTAAGTCCTAATGGGTGTACTTGGTGCTCAGTTTAGATCCAATAGTAAGATGCTCACCTCAAGACACCACAGGTAACAGACTCCAAATGTCACAGCTGGAGCCCAGTAACCTCTGAATTCCCTGAGGCCTTCCGCCAAACCTATTCTCACATTGTTATGGCTCCATGCCTAGACGAAGCTAGGTCGGTTACTGCCCGTCTCCTCAATCATGTCCTGCAAATGAGAAAAAGTAAGGTAGAGCAGTATTCAATTTGTGCCATAAGCCACAGGGCTGGGACATTATTTCACGCTGTCATGTTTTGCTATCTTGTGTTATATGTATCTGTAAAGCACAATATCACCCGCAAAGGTATCCTGCTGCTGAGCAGGTGTGTGAGTGCCTATCCCTGCATATCATTGGTTGGTCAATTGAAAATCCATGTCTTCAGCTTCTTGCTGAATGTTCAGGTAGGTTGGGAGTTGTGTCAAGGAGTGTAGTTCATTGAATGTGTATGTTAGGAATTGAGCATGTTTATACATTAGAAGCAAATGTAGTTCCCTGAGGTGCGGTGTGATGCGAGTGTTGGGTGGGAAATTAAAGATGAGTCTGATTGCTGAGTTCTGGATGGTTTGTAGTCTTTTTGTGAGTTGGATGGTGATCCCATAGACACATTTTCTGGTGACTAGTAAATGAGGGAACATTTTTCTAGTATTCCTTGGGAGTCATTTGAAGCTCTCCCTCACCATTATAAGGGTGTGAAAGCAGAATGCAGTGATGATGTTGTATACATCCTGTGATTCTGGGCAAATCACCTAATCTCCCCGTGCCTAACAAAAATCATTAATGTGTCCTCCTGTAATGCAACTGGTGCTATGTAAAGCGCTCTGATACCCGGTTTGGGTTAAGTTCGCGCTATATAAAACTCTGTAAAATAAAAATAAAATAAAAAATAATGTCCATTTGGTGCAGCTAATTATTCTGAGGTTCCTGGAGTGGGTTATGGGTGTGGACCAGAGTTAATCCAGCCATTAGTTGGCGTTCCTACTGAAAATCCCTACTTCTGTATTCTCTGTGTTGAGCTTCAGACAGTTGGCTTTCATACTGTGAGCAACTTCTGACATGTAGGTGGTAATTTTATGTCTTGTGTTGGTGGTCCTTTCAGAGAGAAAGCATATCCCTGTTACCATGCAAGGCACAGACCATTTCACGTGTCCAACAGCATGTAGTGTGAACTTCCCTTGTACACTACCTAGCAAGTGTCATAGATAATCATACATTGTACAGAAGGTAGTATCAGAGCATGTTTTTTTCATTCACAGATTGTCTATGTGAGTACAGTCCCTAGGTTCAATCTCAGAGACAGCCTCTTTGCTCTTTCTCCTCAGTTAAAGTTGGAAGGTTAAATAATGGCCACTATTTTGGGGTACATCAACAGTACGGACTTTAAAAGCATCTATTAATAAATAATTGGCTATGGATAGGATATCTTAAGAAGGAACAGCATTCACAAAGTGTTATATCCTGTTCTCATGCAAGGACATCTATCACAACTGTCCTTCTAGGTGCAATTAAGAGGCACTCTTGTTATTCTTTAGAGAGATTCATGACCCCAGGCCAGATGATGAAATATGTTCCCTTTATATTAGTACATGATTGTCGTGTAGTGCATCAGTCTGGGTACACATCATCATTGTGGATTGAATAGTGGGCACCCAGTGTACCATCACAATGCTATAGGACAGACTAAGAGGTAAAAGTTCGATGTAAGGTGATCAAATTAAAGTGGAGAGATGAGTCAGACTGTGGCCTCTTGCCCATATTGCTCAGTAGTCTGATGGACTACGTGTTCCCCCAACACCTACAAAACAGCCATAGAAGTAAATGCTAATGTGTTGCTCACAAGTCTTTCATGCACATTTTCTTGTAATATTTTATTGTTTTTTGCTGTCACAGTCGAGACGTTATGTCTTTGCCAGGACTGTCACTTACAATTCTATAGTCAGTTTGCTAGGAGAAATCTATAGAGTTTACCAGGAACCCATTAACCAATAGACTGCAAAAAAACTCTCAGAGCTTCAGAGGCAAACAAGATCACGCCTGTGATGTGGATTAAGAAGATCATAAAGGTCAATCAATCAATCAATCAGGGGTTTGTATAGGCCACCACTCACCTGTGAGGGTCTCAAGGCGCTTGGGGGAGGAAGATCCGGATCAGTCGAAGAGTCAGGTCTTGAGGTCCTTCCTGAATGAGTGCAGGGTTGGGGAGCATCTGATGTTCACAGGGAGCTTGTTCCAGGTCTTGGCTGCGATGTGGGAGAAAGCTCTCCCATCTGTTCTGTTTCTCTGGATTAGGGGGACTCTGCCAGGGCGAGGTCACGGGAGTGGAGGTTTCGCTTGGGCACATGGAAGGATAAACTCTTTTTGAGGTATTTGGGTCCGATGTTGTTGAGCGATTTGTAGGCGTGGGTGAGGAGTTTTAAGGTGACCCTCTTCTCAACAGGGAGCAAATTGAAGTCTCAAAGGTTTTGGGTCATGTGTTCGTGGAGTGGAGTCCCAAGGATGAGTCTGGCAGCTGCATTCTGGGTGGTCTGGAGACTGTGTATGAGGGATCTGTTGATTTCAGTGTATAGGGCGTTACCATAGTCCAGTATGCTGGTTATGAGTGCGTGAGTACGGTCTTTCTGCAGTAGGGGAGATCCATTTGAAGGTCTTGTGGAGGATGCACAGGCAGTTGAAGCTAGTTGATGTGATGGCGTTGGCCTGTCGTTTCTTGCAGAGGGATGAGTTGAGGATGAAGCAGAGGTTGCGTGCATGGTCTGTGGCAGTGGGTGGGATCCCGAGGGTCACCAGGAGTTGTCCCAGGTGGAGTTGCAGGGTACGAGGATGAGGACCTCAGTTTTCTCTGAGTTGAGCTTCAGGCAGCTGTCTCTCATCCAAGTTGCTATGTTCTTCATTCCCTCCTGGAAGCAGAGTCTGGTGTCGTCGGGATTCTTCGTGAGTAAGGGGATGAGCTGGGTGTCGTCTGCGTAGGATACAATGCTGAGCCCATGCTGTCTGACGATGGCGGCGAGAGGGCCAAGTAGATGTTGAAGAGCATGGGGCTGAGTGATGAGCCTTGGGGTACTTTACAGTTGATGTCAGTCAGTTTGGAGAGAAAGGGAGGTAGTTTCATCCTCTGTGTTCTGCCGGAGAGAAAAGATCGGATCCAGTCAAGGGCGGCTCCTTGTATCCCTGTGTCGTTAGGTCTGGCTGCAAGGGTGCGATGCGAGATGATGTTGAAGGCTGCGGAGAGGTCTAGAAGAATGAGGGCCACGGTGTGTTCCTTGTCGAGTAGTATGCAGATGTCATCTGTGGCAGCGAGGAGAGCGGTATCGGTGATGTAGTTACTGCGGAATCCGGACTGGGAGGCATCGAGGATGGATTTCTCATCGATAAAGGTGGTCAGCTGAGCTTTCACGAGTATCTCTGTGACTTTGGCTGCGAACGTGAGGAGAGAGATTGGCTGGTAGTTTTTTAGGTCCGTTCGGTCGGCCGTGGGCTTCTTGAGGAGGGGTTTAACCTCTGCTCTCTTCCAGCCAGCTGGCAAGATGCCTGACTTGAATGAGGCGTTGAAGGTTCATCCAATTTTGGGTGGATTGGCAGCAGTGGCCCTGTGGAATATGTGCGGTGGGCAGGGGTTTTATGCATGTTTGTGTGATATGTTTGACGGTAGCGTGCTTCCAGGTCGAGATCGTTGGCTGATCTGCCACAATGAGGGGCGGTGATGTCCAAAGTTGGTTCGCTAAAGTTGTCATAGAGTTCCTTGATCTTACAGTGGAAGTATGAGCTGTGCTTGTCGCAGAGTTGGTGGGAAGATGCAAAATCTGTGGCTTCGCTGGGGAGTTTTGTGAGCTGTTGTATGACGCTGAACAGTTCTTTGGAGTTGGTCGCATGGCCTGGATTTTGTCTTTTATGAAGGTCTGTTTGGTGTCCCTTATGTGCTCCTGTGGTTGTTCCGTGCTTCCGTGGTTTCCTGGTTTCACCAGGCTTTCTCTAGGTGTCTGCAAGAACATCTGGCTTCCTGTAGCTCTGTGGTGAACCAGGTGGCCTTCAGCGGGCGTTGCTTGGTGGGGTGCTGGAGGGGTGCGAGTATGTCGGTGCATCAGGTGATCCAGCGGTGGAGTTCTGTGGATGCGGAGTTAGTGTCGGTCGTGGCACTGGGGGGGGGTGTTGGCAGAGGGTGGTGTTGAGGAGTTCTTCTGTGACCTTGCTCCAAATTCTTTGTGGCAGTAGTGGGGCGGGCTTTGGTGTGGTGGTGGTGTTGAAGGTGAAATGGATGCAGTGGTGGTCCGTTCAGGGCGGCTGGGTGGTGTGGCTAAACCGGATGTTTGTTCCTCCTGTGAAGATAGGGTCCAGAGTGTGTCCAGATCTGTGAGTGGGTGTGTTGACTAGCTGCTTCAGTCTAAGGTTGGCAAAGCTGCCGAGGAGAGTGATGAAGTGGGGGTCGTTGCGGTTGTCGAGGTGGAAATTCAGGTCCCTGAGGAGGATGTAGTCCATGGAGGTGATTGTGTGGGGTGCGGTGAGCTCGCTATGGTGGTTGCGCACTGGGTGCGAGGGCCTAATGGTCTGTAGATGAGGGTGCCACATAGCGTGGTCCTGGGGCTGGGCTGGATCTGGAAGTGCAGTTGTTCTGCCTGGTAGACTAGGACCCCTTGAAGAAATAGATTGGGAGGCAGCACTAATGCACCCAAGAGAGGAAGCAGTAAAAGCAGGCCTCCAACTGATACAATTCAAAATCCTGCCTAGAGCATATTTCAACAGGGCATGGCTGCATACATATGGAAGGGCAGCTACAAAAAGCTGCCATAGATGTCACACAGAAATGGGAACACACTTTCATTCATTATGGCAATGTAGAACAATCATCGCATACTGGCTCTCATTCACCCAAGAACTTAGCCACATATTAGGGTCAACAATACCAACAGACCCCAAATACCTACTTCTAGACATACCCACAAAAAACATCTACCAAGAATAAAGCTACTATTTACAAACCTAGGTATAATAGTGGGAAATGGGGACCTAGCAAAATACCGGGCAGTTCCACCTCCACCCACATTGCAAAAATGGAGAAAGGAGATGGGCCTATACATGACAGCTGAAAAGGTAATATACAAGGACAAGGATGTCCAAGGAAATTGTATAAAAAATAGGGGGTCCTTTGCAGGAGTACTACGGAATCATGGCAACAGGGGGGGAAGGAGGTAATTCTCAACCTCAAAATAATGAAAGTACAATGACACCTGAGGTAACACAAGACACCCACTGACAAGCAGATTGCATGTATCAAAGACTATACTTAAAAATAAGTACAAACTTTTAACTAGTTATGATGTATACGTATTACCAATATACTTCTGTAAGCTGTACCTTCAACTACATCTGTGTAAGTTGTATAATAGTTATATAAAAGAAAATATTAAAATATATTTCATAAAACAATGATCTGAAAATTGTGGTGTTAAATATACCATGTTCCAACGGATCGTTGCTGCAGACTGGTGGTGCGGGAACAGAGGGGGTTCTACATTGGGATGGATTCAGGGGGGCACAACAGGTGCCTCCTGGCTGTATACCCCATAGTGTATCATGGTACATGCAGTCCAAAACTTGCACTCCCCTCGGTGTTGACCTTAGAGCAACGCTACAGCCAACACAGAGAGAGCACAAATTACGGACTGTGTGTACCATGATGCAAAGGAAGAAAGTTTTCTGGGATATGATTTAGTGACTGGTCACACCAATTTCCATATCCAAACTGCTTTTAATGACCTCTAACATTTTTCACACGTTCCTAATGATCCTGAAAAAATATTTTTTAATAATAATTCATCATCACAAAAAAAGAGCTGGGATGGAAACAAACAATCCAATCCTAAAGAAAAGAAATTCCAGTCCAGAGGAAGGTCTCCTAGGCGAAGAGAAAAATCTCCGAACCAAAGACACAGGTCACCCCAAAGTGACCCCTCTGGGAAAAGATATAACCTTAGAAATAGGGATAATATAAAGAAGCCTGATAGATATCAAGATATTGATACACGTCCCTCTCAATCTTTTCAGACTTCCTCGCAGAAATCGGAAAGAAGAGGACGATCAGAACAAAGAGAAGAGCACGCCAAGTCCAAAGACAAGGAACCTGCTCAACTAAAAAAGAAATTACAATTTCCAAAAAAGAAGGTAGCTAGTATCAAGGTAGTTAACAATGCCGAGAATACTGAGGACACAACTGAAAAACGGAGAATGGGCCCAGACAATGCTAGACAGCGCAGCAGAAGTGAGCATAGCTCGCAAAGTCCTCATGAATCATCTGGAGACAGTGGACACGAATGAATATCTTCAAGTGGAAACTGCAGACACCAGAGTTAGCAAACCTCACAAAATATATGAAATAACATTACGTATAGAGGGGGATAAGACTAGAAAAATAAGGGGACTATTTTGGGATAATCTCTCCAAGGGCTATGACATCCTTCTAGCTGAAAAAGACTAGCCACCAGAGTTTGTCAGGGAGTGCCCTCATGGCGAAGAAATAATTATGCCTGCCTTCTCAAATCATATCCCAATTCATAAAAAATACACACTTGCTAGAAAGTGGGCAGTAGCCCTAGCTCCTGCTTTATATAAAAATCACGTAGGATGGGATGAGGACTCTCCTCCTCACAAAATCCAGTTAAAATCACAACCTACTGCACAGAGGCAGTACCCAATTAAGCAAGAAGCTAAAAAACAGGTAAAAGAAATCCTAGATCAACTAGAATACCAGGGGGTGATTGAAACTTGCACCTCACAAATGAACAACCCTTTGTTTCCGGTCTCCAAACCAGACAATTCATATCGTCTAGTTTTGGATTACCGACACCTTAACTCATGTTGCAAAACTTTTGCAGTGCAAAACTCGCATAGTGCTGCACTAATGAATAACATAGTGCGCAAAAAATACAAAACAACATTAGACATCTCTAATGGATTCTTAGTCAAAACATAGCCCCAGAGAGCAGATATTTGTCTGCGTTCTCAATAAATGGCACTCAAAAACAATTCTGTCGGTTAGCCCAGGGGTACAAGAACAGCCCGGGAGTATTCTCAGCGAGAGTAACAGAATTACTACAAACATATGACGACGAAGCATTATCATATGTCGACGACATATACTTAACAGATGATGACTTGGAGACTCACTTGAAGAGAGTGAACACCATAATACTTGGGTTCGCGGCAGAGGGTTACAAATTCAACTTTAAAAAATCCAGAATTGCCCATCTGACAGTCCTGTTCTTAGGATATGAATTATCAAGTGAAGGCAAAAGCCTGGCTGACAATTTCCTAGAGAAATGTGCCGTACTCCAAGCACCTAGAACACTAAAAAACCTACAGTCAATTCTAGGCTTCCTAAATTTCGGAAGAACATACATTGCAAATTACGCAGAAAGGGTCAAACCCCTTTATGATCTAATAAAACCAGATTTTTAAAAGAACCAATTGGACTCAAATACACACAGAAATTCTGAGATCCTTACAAACAGACATGTTAATTAAAACAAAATTGGAAACACGTGATAACACACGCAATCTTGTGATTCGAGTCATCCCAGGAAGATGCGGATTCACATACCTGACCTCTAATGAGGGAGAAAAGGTACCAATTGCATTCAAATCACACTTGTACACAGAGGCTGAACAGAAATTCAGCATTAAAGAAAAAATTGTTCATGCAGTTCAAACCGCGATAGCTAGAGAAAAAGATCAAGCTGACGGTAGACGTATCACAGTCAGAACAGCAGAATCAGCGTTTGAAGCATTAACAGCACCATGTAATTTACCAACAACAACATTGAATCCGAAATGGATACAATGGGTGAATTCCATTACAACGGACAAAGTATACTACTACTTTGATCCAGAACTAGATGAACTAAAAAATCTAGAATATGAAAGAACATTCCCTCTGCCAATCGACATTCTGCCCTTACGACAATACGCTTGTGTAATCTATACAGACGGACATGCTCAACCCTCCGTTTGGGGAGAACAAGCATACAACCCCACATGTGAGATTACAAAAGAAGTGTGGCGCGGAGGTAAACTAAGACCTCTATTAACAAAAACACACTCAGTAGAAACTAATTCAGAACAACAAACTGAAATAATAGCATTGAAAATGGCGCTAGATAATGCGGATCGCGAATTCCCGACACTTATAGTGTCCGATTCATATTACTGCGTCAAATCATATAACAAGGATTTGCAGACATGGATTCAAAACTGTTACAAAGATGACACAGATGCAACAATAAAGCAGAAACTGCTCTGGGAACAAATAGCTCTTTTACAAAAAGAACTACCAAAGACTCACGTGACACACTCACTGAGTCATCAGCGTGATGGCGTTCACGTTGCAGGGAATTCATTGGCTGTAACAGCCACAGCGGTAGCATCTAAATCGGCTTCCGTAGTTCGAAAAAAGCGTACAGTGAAGTATATTGACGGTGAAACAGTGCTGGCAGTGAAAACGTCATCAAAAGGCAACTGCTCAGCGCTACCGATCAACTATCCACTCAATTATACATACATAATCGATGCAAACTCCGTCCCTTTTGCTCGAATCCCTGGAGTGGGGGATAGAGTGATTCCAAACATGGACAGGAGAAACTTGTTAATCGCAGACGCACATATGGGCGAGGGTCTTAGACACCTCAAACTAAAAGATTCTCTGGAAGAATTACAATCAAGGTACTGGTGGCCTGGCATGAGCCTGCATCATACCATTTTTGTAAAAAACTGCCCGAACTGCAACAGAAATCGCAGTGGTGAGAGAAACGGTGTAATACCGTGTCGTTTCACTCCAGAAAAAATCAACAGTAAAAAGCAAGGCTTGCGATTAACATATACAGGCTAGTTTCCACTTATAATGTAGATCACCAGCACTCGGCTGACGTCTGGACTGTTATACAAAGATTTGCGAGTCTAAATGGCATATACGCTAAGAGCATGCTACGTTTGACCATTGTTTTCACTCGAGCCCTCCAGCATGAAGGGAAACATGGCCAAATGAGCATAGCACAGCGGGAATCTTCTCACTTCCTTCCTGAGGGATACGGGATGGTGTAAAGAAAAAACCAAGGCATAAAGCAATCTATAACGGAAAAGATATTAGGTTCGGGAGCTGGGTGGGTCAAACATCTAATAAGTGTCCAACGTAGTCTAAATAACTTGCCAAGAAATTCTCTGAAGGGATTCAGTCCGTACGAATTATTATTTGGAACTAGGATGTTAATCTCTGACCTTGACAGTCAGACTTCAGTGGTAAAGGAAAAAAGCTTTGATATCAAAGATCGTTTGGCTATTTTACAGGACTTAAACGAAACAAGAAAAGACCTGAGCAACATAAAGTTGAAAGAGCAGCCAACAGCCACTGAAGAACCACCACCTGTCCCAGCAAGACCTGTCTGGATTCCAAAAGTCGGGGATCTAGTCAGAGAAAAGATCGCGGTAAAGAAGGAATTTGGGCCTTCTTACAGAAAAGCAGTTCCTGTCTTGTCTGTCAACGGGACAAGATCAGTTGTACTACCGCCGCTTGCTGGTAAAAAGGAGAACCGAGTTGTATCCATCGACCTGGTAAAACCACAATCATGTGGCCAATAACAAACAGTAGGCCAAGTGGACTCCCAATGAGTAGCAGAACACCAAGGTTTGCTACCAGTACAGAGGTCCTAACAAAGAGGCTAATCACATTCGAAACGCCTACAGAAGAACAACAAGGACTATGCAACAATGCAATGGAACTTAGACCTCTGAAAACCCAAATAAAAACATTTAGCAGAGACACACCAACCTATAATGAAGTAACAAACGACTATGCAAGAAACAGTAATCCTGAAACAATTGGAACAATAGACAGAACTGCATCCGGCTACTTCATAAACTTCGATGATTCCTCTGAAGGCTTCACTGAATCAAAAACACAGCCATCAACAAAAACCTTTAAAGATAAAGAACTTTTGAAACAACTGAAAGAAACATATCTGATTTCTCCATGGATTGACTTTTGGGTGGGTTTTGGTGCATTTATCCTCATACTTTGGCTCATCATGATACTAACATTGGGACGCTTCATTGAGGAAAAATATGCTAAAATGGACACAGCAAGTCAGAAAATCAATTTGATCCTCAAACCACACACATCTTCACACGTCGAGAAAAGAGAACTTTCTTCAGTCAACTTCACAGCCAATCCTATACCGGGTGGGGTAGCATGGGACAACACTGACTACGAAATCTATGGTCCGGTTGAAATCCTGAAATATCCACACCAAATTAAAATCTCATTAAGTGACTTCGTAAAACCAAGCACATTTGCTGATGATTGGGACTTTGAAAGTATAAACAATATGATGTCTGACTTAGTGATGTCTGCTAAATTTACCAAACATGATTATTTGCAGGGTTCGACAAATTATGATAGTATGTACTGTTATAACCACTATGGTAACCATTTTCTACATAGATCTGCACAACCTAGAAATGTTTTAAATTATAATCAATGGGAACATTGTGCAACCCCTCCAAAAGGAAGCTCAAGAACCGTTTACGACAAATATTCATACTTTTCAGGTTTTAACATAAGTAATGATGAAACATTTTATTTCAAATTGTCAAATAAGACAGGGACAAAGACCATGATAACCAACACGAAATTGATATATTCAGACTCATTCTTTGAACAAATGAATACTTTTGGTTTTGATTATTGGGACAAAAATGTTGAATTGAAAAGTGTTTGGGGCACAAAAGAATGGCAAGTACAGGGTATAGGATCTTTGTTTAGAGCCTGCATGATCCCAGAACAAATTATATTTTTAAATGACACTGTTCAACAAACTACCTGTCTTGGCTTAGCCAAAATCAAAGATTTAAACAAACCGTCTATTCCAAAACCAACAATGAACAGCAATAGCTCCACAGACGAAGAGATAGACGTAAATTATGTATTAAACCAAAACAGAACACATCCTGATTGGAAACAGTGGTTGATCTGGCCCACAGATACTAATAACTGTCAAGACAGATTCCTGAACAAAACACAGGGGTTCAAAATGACCAGGCCAGACCCTAGATATCCCCAAAGACATCACCCAGGGATAATAACCATCTACAGTGTGGGCAAATTATGCCTTCAATGGCTGCAAACTTCCACACTGGCAGAAATTAAGCAACACCTAACTTTACTTACTGATGGTGCTGACTTGCGTGATTTCATTATGGGACCGCGCAAACAGCGTCAGAAACGTTTCATAGCAGCCTCTGTATATGCAGCATACAACGAGGCCTGGAAGGTTACTCAAATTGAGACAGCAGAAAGAATACGGGAAATTGACCGTATTAATTTGGAAAAATCACTTTCTGTAGTGGACAATGGGTTAATGACTCTGTCCTCCAGAATTTTTTCTCTGGACAGCATTGTGTCTTCAGCAATCGACATATTATCGCAAGACTTACTGTTGTTACAACACGGTCAGTCTCAATTGCGTTCTATTGTACAGCTTGGCTGGACGTTACAAAATCTGCGTTCAGGCTATGTGTCTTCTTGGCGTTTAATCAACACAACGTCACTTTTCAATATCTTTAACCTTACTGATAAACAAATCAGTATGGCACAGAAGGGTGCTGATTATACAATCCTGAGCATTGAGAAACTCGAAAGATTACCAGTGACAATGTCAGAACGACCTGTCAGTGAATGGATAATACATGGGATAATTAATATTCCAATATCAACCTTCAGGTTTCAATACTGCCAAAAATATATACAGGCTGGCATGTACGAGAAATTGGGAAAAGGGTACATTAAAACAACATGGAACCTGCCCTATTCACATGCATGTGTCAGTAATAAAGGACAGAAAGTGTTTCTTAGTGGCAATAATTGTGCGATGTCACTAAGCGGTACACTTCTGTGTAACGGAATTAGTTTGCATGGAGCCTGTGAAGGGAACTCAAATAACCTTTCATGTCACCAGCTAGGCACACCTGCTACAGAGATAGAACCATTCTTTCAAAGACTCTACAATGGGAGTTACATTCTAATTGTAGATCGCAGATGCTGTAGTCTTATGCCCGGGACTCCTTATCTCGTAACTACGACAGCGAAGGTCAAGTGCTGTGGACGCTTATTGTTCCCCAGCTCCTTTCCAGACAGGGAGGCAAGGGCATGGCCCAACTTGAAAATTACTTCTATTCGAATAGATACTTTAAGCAGAATGAAAACAGTGCTTCTTCAGACGCCGACAAGGCTCACGTCATCAAAAGAAACGTATGATCTCCTAGTCGCAAGGACGACTGCAGAGATACATTCATTGTTATCGACTAATTCCCCCATACATTTCGCAGAAATCCTGAATGAAATCTTAAATATTTCTGATACCAGTGGAGTCTCAAAAGTATTTAAGACAGTATTTTCGATGGCATTAACACCATTCAAAGCCATACTGGGTATTTTTCCAGATTTCGTCCACTCGATTTTTGGCGGACTTCCCCTCATTTTGGGACTAATTGCAGGAATCCTATTCTTAGTCCTTATATTTCGTTATGGCAAACCATGTCACAGACAAAACACCTGCGACAAGGGAAGAAACAATCCTAGCCATTGGATACCGGGACCGGATATCAAAAATCCTGGGACTATCCCGACTTAGAGACCTGAACATGACTTGGTTTCTTTCATTTCGACCAATGTGGCATCGATGTGTTTTACCTGTATTAAGGTGCCTGCTATGCGGAGAAGAATGCGTGTTAGACACCTGTCTGACGCTACAATCGGATGCGCCAATGGATGCAGAAACATTGTTGAGTCCAACAAAGGCTCATGCTTTGTGCTGCCCTCAACGGCTACCAATCCTGATGACGGCATTCGTGGAAGCTTCACCACTACGATTAAGGGGTAGTGAGGTTCAAAATGAAAGCAGCATCGATCAGGTACGACCTTCTGTCAGCAATCCAAATCAAAATGTCAATGGAGACAATCATGCGCACGAATGCATGGTTACACCTATTTCCGAGTTAGTGGAACTCTCCCAGGAAGCTGTTGACAACTTTTTCGAGAGTCTAAATGATATGATGTTCTCCCCGGAGCAGAAATAGAGACTTTTGAGCAAGCTCGTACACGGCGTTCCCTGAATTTGACCTTCAACTAGAATAGCAAAATACCATGAACAATTTTCCCTCCAGTTCACGGACAGCAATTTTTTCAGCAGCCCCAAAATATTTTTGCATATTTTTTGGGACACTATCTTCTGCTTAAAGTAAGGACTATTCTTAGAGAACTAAGATTTCTACTTTTAGATAGCTTATAGACATTAGCTGCCCGCTGGTATGTTCATAATTATTTTATTCTGTGATGGAATGGTCTCGAAACTTTTTTCTGTATTAAGAGCCATTTCATGTGTAAATTCTCATATACCATTTAGCAATAATGTATACAAATGCGTGCTTACTTTAGCATTACTTCACAGCTTGAGTGCATACAATACATGTAAATGCTTTTTTTTTTCCTGTATATTTGATAAATTCAAAATGCATTTATGTATTTTGGGGTGGTAAGGTATACACGATACTCTACAGTATGTTTTACTATGCATAGATTAGTAAATATGTTCATAGTTAGCGTGGAGTGGGTGTGATGTATTCCTATAGGTTCTGTATCGATCCCCCTATTCCTGACCCTATTCTGGTTAACAAACTAACAAGTTAACTTGCAGCCATCCCATGAGGCAGAAAAGCCCCATGATGCAGGAACCGTTATCTGATAAAGCCACACTACGGCACAGGAGCGTGTTATCTGATTAGGTCATAACGCTTGCCATCTAATTAGACAAGCGATATTCCTCCAGCCCCTGATAAGGCATACGGAGTTCTCAAAACAAATCAAACCTATGACACCTTGGGAAAAACCCTGCGGCCATTGTTTTGATTTCACCGAGAACTTCAGCAAAAGAATGTGCTAACGACCTGGCCGTATGACATCCTTATTGACGTATCTATGGCCATCCTTACGTCAATCTCGGCACCTTAAAGGTATAAATATTACCGATATTGCCCTATGCAAACACACGCGGTGGTGACGAGGACGGAGCAGCCAGACTTGCCGAAGCCCAGAGCAGACCCCGCTGGCGCAGCCCCGCCTTCTTGACGCGCTGAGAACGAGACGCTGTCTTTTCTCCTGCCGAGAAATCCAGCTCCGGCGCTTCCGGGTAGCCCTCGCAGGCAGCCTGGAATATCGAGACCAGAGACGAGAGATACCATCCCTCATCCATCCTAGATTCCAGGTACAGAACTGAATGACCCCTCGCAGAGAATTCTTTAGTCAGTCACTTGGCAAAACAAACTTAACTTAAACTGTAACTTTCTATTCCCGCCCACGTATTAGGCTTAGGTCAGGTACACGGGGTAGGCGTAGCTAGAAACACCAGTGGAGTACGATTAGTCAAATGTATATGTGTATGTAATATATTTTATTCATTTTAAACCTTCATATGGCTTAGAAACCATATCAATGTTTTTACAGTATTATTTTATACTTCTGCTTTTAATGTATGCACTTTACTTAACCATAAGTATTGCAATAATATCGATCCATTTCTCTTGTACGAGAAAAGAGACTGATCAATAAATAACATCTTTTATTGAACACGCCCGTCTCTTCCTTTTCTCTACAATCTGGTGAGACTAAGAATGCACGTACTGACTGAGTAAATTAAATTGCCTTTTGTTTTCACACGACTCTAGAGATACACTCTTGATTAGGGGAGAGCAAAGTTGTCATGTTCTATGGTTGTCAGAAACTAAATCCCTTCTTGTCTATCCAGGGAGGTTCAACTCCTCCTTGCCTATTCGAGAAAGTTTCTAGTGAACTCTAAGCTAGCTGGCAAACCCAAAACTTTAAGTCTAATATCGACAGTAGTAGACCTAGTTAACGTCTGGTCTAGGCCTATACTATTGAAGGTATTATTCCAATGCGCAGAGCCTATTGGGATAATAGGAACTACACTACATCCTAACGTCCTGTGCCCAGTCCGGTCCGCAGATAACTCCGAGACTTTGTGCCAGATGGCCCGCATCCCCTTCGAGTGGGGAGGAGTGTCGGGCATGCTGAAAGTGACTGTCCGCGATGATGCCCCCGTGGACTGCCTCCTTGGGAACGACCTGGAAAGTTCCCCATGGGCTGGCGTCGAACGAAGAGAGCATCTGGGGATGCTAGGCCTTCCCGAGTGGGTCTGTGCGACCACCCGCTCCATGTCCGCCCGAGCCTCCACCCCAGCAGGGGGAGCTCCGACCGAGGAACCAGAGTGGCCCGCACCTCCGCCACCCGTCGTCCTCGAGGACGCCGACCCCGAACACGGCCCCCAAGAGCCCGACCAAGAAGATCTCACCGAGCTCAACCACCTCCCAGAACTCGCTCAATGGCGCCAAGAAGGTGCCCCACCCGTGAACAGTTCCGGCAGGAACAGAAAACCTGCCCCTCCCTCGAGGGGATTCGACAGCAAGCCGCTACTCAGGCCGCTGGAGACCCCGCGGGGTCCCACTGGGTCTATTGGGACAACGACCTCCTCTACAGTGAGCAGAAGATTGCTGAGCTAGGGGCCGGCCGGGTACTGGTCGTACCCCTCCGATTCAGAGACTTCCTCCTGAACTTAGCACATGATGTGCCCCTCGCCGGGCACCTGGGGCAGGACAAAACTTACAGCCGCCTGGTGACCCATTTCTACTGGCCAAGAATGCGCACCGATGTGCATAACCACTGCCGAACCTGCCCGACCTGTCAAGCCAGCGGGAAGAGCGGGGGGAAAGTCAAAGCCCCGCTCCAGCCGTTCCCCGTGGTAACCACCCCCTTCGAGCGAGTAGGAATAGACATCGTAGGGCCCCTGGACCCTCGCACCTCGCAGGGACACCGCTTCATCCTAGTCCTGGTGGACCATGCCACCCGCTATCCTGAGGCCATCCCCCTCCGAACCATCACGGCCCCCGTGGTGGGCCGAGCCCTCATGAGCATCTTCTCCCGAGTCGGCTTCCCCCGAGAAGTCGTGAATGATCGGGGCTCCAACTTTATCTCGAAGCATATGCGATCCCTATGGCAACAGTGCGGGGTCGCCTATAAGTTCACCACCCCGTATCATCCCCAAGGAAATGGACTAGTGGAACGATTTAACAGAACACTGAAGGGGATGATCAAGGGCCTAGAAGAGCCCCTACGGCGCAAATGGGATGTCCTGCTGCCCTGCCTCCTGTTCGCCTACCGAGAGGTACCCCAGAAATCCCTGGGGTTCAGCCCTTTTGAACTCTTGTACGGACACCCGGTTCGAGGCCCCCTCAGCCTGGTCAAGGAAGGCTGGGAGACAGCAGTTCGAGATGCCCCACCGGATGTGTACCGGTACCTCCTGACACTCCGCAATCAGACTCGGAAGTTCCGGGAACTTGCCGAGGCCAACCTGGAGGCTAGTCAAGAGGAGATGAAACGCTGGTATGACCAG
Organism: Lissotriton helveticus; assembly: GCF_964261635.1. Classification (NCBI taxonomy): domain Eukaryota; kingdom Metazoa; phylum Chordata; class Amphibia; order Caudata; family Salamandridae; genus Lissotriton; species Lissotriton helveticus. The sequence goes on along the minus strand of NC_136067.1, from coordinate 31,030,581 downwards.
AACGCCTCATCCATGGAGTTCGAGCCGGGCCAGCAAGTCTGGGTCATGTCCCCGTTTGAACCGTGTGCCCTCCAGGACAAATGGACGGGGCCCTTCAAAGTGGTGGAGCGCAAGAGACCCGTCACCTACCTGTTAGACCTGGAGTCCCCCAGGAACCCCCTCCGGGTTCTACACGCTAACCGGCTCAAGCCGCACTTTGCACGCACTGAACTGAGTCTGCTGCTGGCGACCGATGACGGAGCTGAAGACGACTCCGAGCCACTACCAGATCTCCTCAGCACCACCGAGAAAGACGGCTCCTTCGAAGGGGTCCGGCTCTCCTCTACCCTGACCCCAGAGCAGCAACAAGACTGCCGGAAGCTGCTGGGGCAGTTTGCGGATCTGTTTTCCCTCACGCCGGGGGTCACCCGGTGGTGTGTCCCGGAGGGAGAGGAGTTTCGATGGCCCTCCAGCCGTCCCCGGACGCCTGGTATCGATCGCCCTCCGGCCTCCCTGGGTGCTGGCTCCACCCCCCTGCTGGGTGTCTGGACACCATCATCCCGGCCCCTCTGACCCCCAGGCGAGAGGGTCCGGACATCAAAGGACCTCCGTCCTATATCTCAGCCCCGGAGTAGGACGCCAGTTGTATCCTGGACTGGAAGCCCTGCTGACGCTGTCACGGCCGACACCAGACGAACTCATCCTTCCTGTAACCCGAGAGAGAGCCTGTTGGCGCTGCCGCGGCCTACCTTGCTGAAACCATCTGAGAGCCTGCTGGCGCGGCCTATCTTGCTGAACCATCTAAGAGCCTGCTGGCGCTGCCGCGGCCTACCTTGCGGAACCATCTGAGAGCCGGATACCATCCCGGATCCCCATCACCGGCCTGGCTCCAGCGTAGGCCCATCACGACCTAAGCACGAGGCCGTGCCCGACTCCATCTTGGGTCCCCCATGTCACGACCACGTGGTCTCAGCCCAGGCCCAGGCCCCAGCGAATCCCCGACATCGAGGCACCAAGATCCACCCAGGTGGTCGAGTGGCCACTTGACAGATCCCGGAGGGAGAGGAGTTTCGATGGCCCTCCAGCCGTCCCCGGACGCCTGGTATCGATCGCCCTCCGGCCTCCCTGGGTGCTGGCTCCACCCCCCTGCTGGGTGTCTGGACACCATCATCCCGGCCCCTCTGACCCCCAGGCGAGAGGGTCCGGACATCAAAGGACCTCCGTCCTATATCTCAGCCCCGGAGTAGGACGCCAGTTGTATCCTGGACTGGAAGCCCTGCTGACGCTGTCACGGCCGACACCAGACGAACTCATCCTTCCTGTAACCCGAGAGAGAGCCTGTTGGCGCTGCCGCGGCCTACCTTGCTGAAACCATCTGAGAGCCTGCTGGCGCGGCCTATCTTGCTGAACCATCTAAGAGCCTGCTGGCGCTGCCGCGGCCTACCTTGCGGAACCATCTGAGAGCCTGCTGGCGCTGCCGCGGCCTACCTCGCTGAACCACCTTGTAAGCCTGCTGGCGCTGCCGCGGCTCGAACCTCTCGGAACCCCCCAGCTCGAGGATTGAGAGCTGTGCGCAGGGTATCCCTTCCTCCGCCCAGAAGCTAGACTGTCCCGCTACCTTACCCCCCTTTTCGAGACTTTACGGATCCCTCGATCCGCCTGTATATACTGCCAAGAACCCGCAACCTTTATTACTTATAAAAGCTTGAGAATTTGACCTCCGTGTGGTGTCCGTTTGTAGTGTTGTGATTACTCTGCTGTACGATCCTAGGAGAGGGCCCTCATTCAGGAGGCCTCTCGGTAACGCTCGGCTACTTCTCGACGGAGAGGTGGACCTAGGGGTGGTCAGTCAGACATCTTCTGCCTCCCCCGGGGTCGCCTTTCTAACAGTAATCTCCCCAAATTTTTTTTTTTTTTTTTTTTTACCTCTGTACCTCCTTAAACTCTTAGAACTATTCTTGTTTTTTCAAATTGGTTAGTATATGGTGAAGATGTGAATTTAAGGTGACGTTTATTAATTCCTTCTTAGAGTGTTTATCCATTTACTAGACGGTAAATATGTATTTCACTCTATGGGAAACATTCAGACATGAGGAGAAGACAACTCTTTGAGTTTTCCCTCCCACGTTTTCTCCTCTTTCTGTTTTCCTTCTGTTTCCTGACTTACTATCCAATTTTTCACTTTTCAGTTTCTCATTTCTCAGTTTGTATTCTCATTTTTTATTTCTCGTTTATCTATTTCTTTCACCGTCCTCCTCAGAGGTACCAGTATGTGACTTAAACTCCTTTTGAATTATGATCTTGGTTTGATCCAATGGATTTTTGAGACATGTATTGTTGTATCTATTGCTATCCTGTTTTGTAGTTTTTTGTATATATTTCTGTTATAGATATTTTTGTATACTTTATTGTTACTTTTAATATGTAATGTATGTGTATGTACTCAGTGTTTTTATTTGTGCTTTTTCAGCCCTGAAGAAGTTCATATGGGAACGAAACGCGTTGGCTGAGGCTTGTTTTTTATAAAAAGATTGAAAATAATAAAAGTCTTTTCAAAATACGACAACCTATCTGGACTACTAATTTTGGTGCACCATCCATTTCCTATAGAATTTGGTATCTGTTTTGACAGTGGAGTTTTTTGTGGCAAGCTCCGGATGTTGTTGTGCACATTTGTCAAACTGACTATTCGTTATTGAGACTTAAGTGCGAAACCTTGGTCAGCCACAGTTGCGTTGCTAACACTCCACAACATTACAATGGCCTCCCTCGGACAGATTTACCAACTGCTCCACCACCTCGACACAAAGAGCAACCAGTAATCTCATCCGTTGAAATTTCCATGGATAACTTCCTCTGACAGACCAACATTCCCATAGCTAACTCAACCCACAAGTCAGTGTTCCCATAGGGTGCTCTACTACTGCTATGGTAAAGTCACTAACTATACCCTATAATTCTCATACAGTCACACAGACTCCACCCACTCCCTCACTCCCATCATGGGTGTGCCATGTACAGGTGGCTGACTACCCAACAGCAACAGAGACAAATAGAACATTGCAGGTATACATAGCTTCATCAATGACTTTATCTGGTCAGTAGTCATAAGAAGGAGTTTGGAAAGCCTCTGTGTTCATTCAGCCTTTATTGAGTTTTAAGGCTGGTCTAGGTGTCACAGACTGACACCATCATGGCATCTTCAGAACCCTGCCCTGTCCTCTGGCCATCTTGGGACAAAGCCTCTCAGCTTATGGTGGAAGTTAACCTGCATCAGACTAAATGATCTCATGTTTGTCTTCTTCCAAGGCTCAGGAAATCTTGGTTGACCTCCAGATGGAGTCCTCCACAGCTCATCTAAAAAACAAAATCAACAACTCCAGTGATTTCTGCATTTTTGATGCACATACAGACATGGTACGAGTCTGGACTGCAAAAGGGGTTAGATTGAGTTCCCTGGTCGTTCTGCAGCTAGCATCACTTGTGTGTGCTCTTGCGAGTACCCTGCTGAAGCATCCACGCATCACTTGACTGTACAACATCATGATACCAAAGAACGAACAGTGGGATAGGTTTGCCATTTTTAGAACTCAAAGTAAAATATAAAAGTAAATAAAGACCCTCCAACTGTTGTATAGATGTCAAAAACTGACTGATTGTCTATTGTGTCTTTCTCCTCGACTGGGCTATCTATAAAAGGAAGTATCGTAAAGGTACTGATAATGCCGACCCCTCCACTTGGAAGACTCGTCTTTGTTGCGCTCTCAAATAAAGCACAGATTTTAAGGAGATCCCGGAATGCAGTCATTTGAATATCTCTGAACCAAACAAAGCCTTTCAGGTGATGAATGAACAACCCACAAAGTCTGGTAAGGGAAACAACCTTTTACACTCAATGGCCTTTATTGGTCGACAGTACTGCTTTTGATTATCTTACAGCCAACTATGTGGTATTTTGTTAAATACATTTTGTTTTAGATCCTTTTTACCCAAGTTTGTTGGGTGATTCCAATCCTTTGGCTTTATGGCGCATATATGTTGCTTTTGGACTTGGCTCAATTCTTCGGCACTGGAATTTCCTTCCTTTAGGTCTGACATGGTGTTGCCTTTATTTGTAACCATTATACGGGTACATGGTTGACTTGGCTTCATCTCATTTCTTTGGCATTGATTTCACCTGTTCTGATATCAGATTTTTGGGACAGATTTCGGTTAAAGCCGAGGCTGGATATGATCTAGATGCTTGGGTTTTCTGGACACATACAGACTGTTTGACACAGTGGTATCTTAGTTAGGTCACAGGTCCCAGATATTGCTTTTTATTAGGTTGGTACCAGATGCGTAGGTCAGTTATTACATTTTTTGGAAACAGGCTTACTTTGCTACAGAATACTAGAGAATGTTGAATGGTCCACCTTCCTCACTCTAATGTACTGCTCTTTAATGTGAATGCTCACATGAGTATGATTTGCAGCTTGATGGACCTTTGCCAGTGACGTGCCTCTTGTGTGTTTGCTGTTTGCATACTGATTCAAATTACTTTACTCAGGGCACTAGTCTATGTTGTGTCACTATCCAGTTCCATTTTCTTTGAGTATGGGCTTTGCTGAATTGATGCATGATTGTTTGTTTGTGATCTTGATACGTCCAGTCTCTGCCTTGCACCCACATTAGCAGCTGGATAGACCCATTCAAGCCTGGGCCAGCATCCCAGGTTTTATGAAATCTTCCTTAACCTTTATCTCTAATAACACATAGTGCTTCCCTTATAGCTGCTCTGTCCTCCATCACTACTCACCAACCAAGTGCTGGGCAGCCACAAACGTCTCCCAGCAAGACCATAGTCAAGAGTTAAAGTGGCGCATGGTCCTTGATCCCTAGACTGGCATCACAACAAACCCTGATCATGGGTACACTGACCTATCCTGCGACACTCCCCCTGTATTGCATTACATGCCTGAAGCACCACAGGGGAGACGTCTTAAGGACCTAATCTGTCCAGGTCCCCCATAGTATCGGAATACTACAGGAGCAGAAGCGGTGGGTGACATTTGAAAGTGGTGAGGCGCAAAGTGATTTGCATACAGCACCCTAGCGAGCGAGCGCAGTGTGCGAGCCCGAAACCCCAAAAGGGGGGTTTGGGGCGGGTACCCCCCAAGAAAATTTTGAGAAAAAGAAGAAAATTCGTGCTTTTTCAAGCAAATTTGAGAAAGCAGGAATGTTAATAAAGCAATTGTGAAAGTGCAGTTATTACATTAATAGATGGCATAACATAGGTAGCTGCTTATTCAGTATAACAACAGAGCTTCATACATTCCGTCCTATTATGCTCAGGTGCTGAATTCAGACTATAAGACTTTCATGGAAATCTCAGCTCTAAGAGTAGAAGAAGTTGCACAGCAGTTGGGAAACAGCCTTCACAAAGCATTGGGAACCACGCCTTACCTTTACCATTAGAATGCATGCGACTATCACGCATGTCTTTCCACACAGATAATAGTGTTAAGGTGAAACAAAATGTACTTAATATGCCATTTGATCAGTAAAATCTGTGTAGTCTCCAAATAGAACAAACACTACAAAACTTTTAAAAACAGAGATAACAATGCATTTCTGAGTACCTCAATCAGTATTTTTTTTATTCAACAAACAAGTAGCAGCATTCACTTTTTGTAAACTAAATCAGCACGTCTGTCTTTCAGTGTAGCAAACTTGTCAATTACTTTCATGTTGAAGTCCGGTATTTTTTGGACTAGCTTGCTCTCTACAGAGAGCATCTCCAAAGCATTGAGTCTTTCCTCTAGCATGGTGTTCCTGAGGAATGGCTTTATGCGCTTTAAGGCTGAAAAACATCGTTCAGCTTCTACTGTTGTCATTGGAGCCATAATCACAATTTTTTAGTAAAGCCACTGTCTCTGTAAGTGAGTTTTCCATATGCAGTTTATGAATTAAACTCAGCAAAGTCAAGGCGCTTGTGGCCTTCCGGTACACAGGCATTCCGTAGAATACAGTCAACTCAGTTGTCAGCTGCTCTTTTTTGAGCATAGGATATGCTTCCACAGCCTGATTCAGAGCACACTCAGGGAAGGATTCATCATATTGTGCAAACTCTTTACTTTGCAATAATGTGGCACTCACCAAATGTTTTGTGAATGAAAAACGTTCTTGTGCCTGCACAATTACAATGTCACATATCTCCTTTCCAATTCGAACCAGAGAGGTGATGTTTTGCCTGCGGTTTGCAAAAGTAGAATGCTCCGGCAGTTTGCTCTCTAAATCGTTATGTTATGTTATGTTATTTTTGTGCTTCTATAGCGCACGGCCACTCCAGTTGGAGCATCCCGGCGCTTTTTCGAAGGTACCCACTAAGAGAGGGAGAAACATAACACTGAAGGGAATTGTAACACACGCATAAAAGATAAAAAACAGCAGCGGTCTAAGGAAAAAGCCATGTTTTAAGGGCCTTTCGGAAGGACATCAGGCTGGAAGCCTGTCTTAGAGAAATCGGAAGGTCATTCCAGGCACGAGGAGCTAGATAACGAAAGGACCGACCTCCTGCTCTGGCGCGCTTAATAATGGGGACCTTCACTTTGGATTTCTCGTCAACCCCATCTCTCACTTTCTTTATCTTTTGTACAAATGTAGATGTAGTGGCTTTCACAGAGACAGTATCTATGTCTTTTCGTTGTAACTGATCGTATAACGCATCAACATCACGCATTATTTCATGAAATAAAAACAGTAAGAACTGAAACTCTTTGTCTTGTAGTGTTCTAATAAAGCCATGGGCTTCATTCTGACTTGTGTGATCCAAGTCTTCTCTGGCTCCTATGGCGACAAAACATTTCTCAAGGCCCTCCCTATATTCAAAGATTAAGTTGACTGTACATATGTGAAAGTTCCAACGACTTGAGGTTCCCCTTGGTACGCTTTTGTCCACAATCTCATGAAGGGCTTCTGTTCTTTTGGGGGAACGTGTGAAGAATGCTGCTATGCCTACGATATCCTGAAAGAAAACTTGTGTCTCTCTGATCTTTGATACCGCCTGTTGCATAATAAGATTGAGTTGGTGGGCGTAACAGTGCACAAAATGCGCATTAGGGTACACATCTCAAATTCGTTTCTGTACTCCACCAAGGCTTCCACTCATTACGGACGCACCATCATAGCTTTGTGAGATAAGTTTTTGTTTTTGAGGCCGGTCCGGGAAAATTAAGTTCAGTTGACACAGTATAGCTTCAGTGATGGTTGCTGCACTAGAGTCTCTTAAATGTGTGAAACCATAGAACCTCACCACAACGTTTCTGTCACTGTCAAGGTACCGAAACACTAACACGGACTGTGTTTTAGTGGCCACATCAGTGGTGTCATCAGCCTGAATAGCCACAAAGTCTGTGTTTCGCAACTCTTGCACAATATGGCTTTTTATAATTTCGAGCATACAGTCAAGGAGTTCATTTTGTATTGTATTAGAGTTGCCCTTAAAGACTGTAGCACGTGCAAAATGTTTTTCCAAATCCTTGTCTATGGTTGCCATTAAATCCACTAGGCCTCGGAAGATCCCAGGTTTTGAGGAAGTTTCTGATTCGTCATGGCCTTGCAATGCCAGTTCGAAAGCACCACAGAAACGAATGCAATCAATGATCTTGGATAGAATTTGTCTGTTCTTATCAACGGCTTCATTGTGTTTTTGAATGGATTTGCGATATGCATCATTTATCTGCTGCTCAATTGGTGCATTTTCCCCCAACATTCCCAGTCTTGTCAGGTTTTCCAGATGATTTCTTGTCAGCGCATGCTTCTTTATTTTTTCAGATATATGCTTCAAGTCAACCATTCCTTGTCGTGTCCAAGAAACGTCACCACCAAACAGCAAGCAGGGGAAGCAGAACAGAGAATTTTTTATAGGGCACCCTGTAAACCAATCAGCTTTTGTGTACCAGGCATTTGAGAATGTACGTTTTGACATATTTCCTCTGTCCTGGCTAGTTTGTTGTAGGTTTATTTCAGGCTGATGAGGTCCGAATTGCTTTATCTGTAGTTTTTGTTCAAGTGGCCGTGCCTGGAATGACCTTGCAATCAGCTCTTGTACTGTATTCATGATGGTGTGTTGCTGGCCTTACCAATATATATATTAAAGAAACCTGTCAATAATCAAAGTACAACGTATAAGGTGCAGTGCAATAATCTCAAATTTCAGTATAAATACATATATCTTGTGCATTATCGTACTACATCTCCAACAGCTCCCCTTTCCACAAAATGACTGCTAAAATACAGCCGTACTGCCTCCTGCCTCTCTGTGCTATAGTGGTTGCTGGAGGCACTGAGAGAGACACTGCTTGATGGCCTGGAAAGTGACCATATACATAGCCCTAACTCCCATGTAAAAAATATATAGCATCAGTTTCCTTACCTTTAACACTGGTGTTTTCTGGGTTACAGCCGGGGTGAAAGAGCAGCAAAGGAGGTTGGGGTCCTCTTGTTGTTTGCTGAGAAATGGCCCCAAAATGCGGTAATGTTTCAGGTTGTCAGGTGCTGAAAATGAAAAGATGACAACTTATTTTTAAAACACTAGGGTAATCAAACAAAGACTGTGGAGGAAAAAACATAACGCTCCAATGTTTTCCTTGCAGTTTGCATACAGCTCTTAGATGACAGTTAATTGCTCGCTGTTGTATGTTAGGATTTTAACTTACAAACTGCAAGTAACAAAAGAATGTCTGTCAAAAGCAGTGACTCACTGACCTATTTACATCATATGCATTTTGTGATCTGCATAAGGGTGTATGTTCTTTGAAGCAGGCACATTAACCTTCTGCGCTGCCGCCTACTGCTATTTTACTAATGGGACCACAAACATAGTCTGGAAGACTGCCAATGCACCAACATTTATAGGCCAACAACTGATGTTTCTATTTTCTGTTTTGTCTAGCAAAGTAAAATCGAGACATCGGGTATCAGAGCGCTTTACATGAGCACCAGTTTCGTAACATCAAAGTGAACCACTAAGTCCAAGCATTTATTTAACATTGCTCAGCAGTCTGTCACCAGAGTCAAAGGAAGCAAATATTTTATTTATGCTGCCGGAAAAACCTCCAAAACCTGCCAACTTCCTCTTAAGTGATGTCTGACTCCTGAATGGCAAAGACACCCACTTGCATTAAATATGTGTATCTCGGTGGCAAGAACCGGCTACATGGTGCACACAAAGATCACGCTAAAAGTTATGGGCACACCGAGTCCACCTCAAAAATAAATACCAGCTTGAAATACCATGTTTTAACAGTGTGGCTCACACTCGCACCATGCACAGCTTGAGGCAATTAAATAAAGGCATGTCAGTTGCAATGATTTAGATTATCAGCTTTCACAAAGTGCTAAAACAAATGCCGTCCTGAACAATTTGTTGTCATTCATTCCACAATTATTCCAACAATCAATGTCATACATAACAGCGTAACAGCGCCATGAGACCCAACAGGGTGATATGTCTGCGCTCAATAAAAACCATTATTAATAATAATAATAATACAGGGCTCTCTCAGTCTTCCTAGTTCCACGCTGGTAACTAAATGATCGCAGGGAGTAACCTAGGCCTTGTGTTGGAGTCAACTTATGACTGAGTCAAAACTGCAAGAGCGTCAGGCACATGGGGCTTAGAGCTGCCAAAGGGCCACCCTGGGGAACCTATGTGGCCAAATGGAAGGCCCATGGGACAAAAACAAGCCAAACACTAAAAGCACCTCCTAGGGGAACAAAAGACAGCCTTTTCAACCGTAAACACAGTACATTATGCACAATACTTACCTTGCATGGTATAAGACACATTTTTGGATTCAGCATTTAATCAAAAGCGTGTGTCAGACCAACCAATTAATTGGATATATTGTCTCCCAAGAATCCATCTCCTGGATGACTTTGCACTGTGCTATAGCCAGGGCCACTGGAATTATGAAGAATGGAGGGCCAAATTATGGGCAGGCTTAGTAAATTATGCAACAAGAAAAAGAAAATTATGCAGCGTAATGCTGCATATTTTCTGATAGTATTTCTTTATATTTTTTTCAATTTTACACTTGTTAGCACTGTCTGGGTATTTGTTGTATTTGTTGAACCTCATTAGTACCTGTTTAACACCCAAATATAGCAATGAGCAACATAAATTTGACCAGTCAACTTTGCAAAGGGACTTCGAATCAACGGCAATATGTGTAGCTCCATTTTGAACCATTTGAGCCAAAAAAACATTTTAATTTGTTAAAATCAGCAGATTAGGCGGCAGATGATGAATTATGTGGCAAGTCTCTAATTGTGCCATTCACTCTGACTATACCTAATAAAGTTGAATTAATTCGCACGCCCATACCATTTTCCGTTCAGCTTTCTCTGACAAGGTCCTAGTCACATCTGTCTTGTCGAGCATTGTTGATGCATACTGACGGTATTGGCATCCGTTCCCCATTAACCAAGGCACACCTGTCCTTTACTATGAATGTCAGTTTAAATTTCCTGAAATTGACATCCCTACATACTTGAGTGCTACCTGTCTTACAATAAGACACCGTAAAGTACTTCAGTGAGTGTAATTTATGCCTAAATAAATATGAAGACTTCTGCAAAACGAAGTCTCCTTTATGCTTCTAGCCCAATAATCGGGTTCACCTTCAGCCACTCCAGAGTTTTTATCTGAGACTGAGCGCCTTGGATTCTCAGGCGTGTGTATTCACTTTTTTCAACATGGATGTGGACCTACAAGTGTGTACGCAGTTGGATTAAAAAAAAAACTCTTAAAACGACGCTGACGGTAAGAGGCCATTTGGCGGTCCTGTCGCTGGACATCAGACCGCACAGAACACACAATGCAGGATCATCTGGGATAGCAACCGCCAACCAGGCCGCTGACTTAGAGGAGCCGGGATCAGGGGGCTGCTTCCAACGGTCTCAATTTCAGACCGATTTTGGTGTCATTTTAACCATTCTGGTTGCGGCTCGCCTCGTCAGAGGTACTAAGCGCTAGATAAATACTTTTGCTTGCACAAGCTATTGTTCACCCAAGTGACGCTGGAATTGCCTAAGCCTTCTCTATGCGATATTTGCAGCGGCGTACCCCAGTCCCTACAACTTTACTGCTCGTCTTGGGCCCACGCTGCAGCCTCTTTTGAGACTTCCAAACGGGGACTACTAGACATCCAGGAGTGACCAAATGGACTTTTCTGGATCGCCCTGCTGCTGCTGGTAACTAGCACTCGCATCCGATAATTACTCACTCTCCCTCTCGTGCGTCGCTATAAACGGTTCACCTTTTTTTTGCCAGTCCCTCAATATTTGGTGACGGAATGTTTGAAAACAAGCTGTCACAGGTATTATTCGGAAAGTGTTTTTCTTGTACAGCAGTTGCCCCCTTTAATTTTACTTGCACTATTTTTATATTCATCAATTGCATTTCCAATGATTTTGCTTTTGATGATCTCCGTACGCATCCTCCAATCTGTCAGTACATTTAGAGCACGTGTGTGAGCCTGTGTATAAGGACAGACACTGCTTATATTACAGTCTATGAATACTGCAGTAAGTACAGTGGGGCTGAGGCCCAGGGTGTGGGGTCAGTACACTTCAGTTAGGGCGCTAATATGCTATATATTGCAATACCATAATGTCCATCCGAGGAGAGTTGAGTGGTCGGGCGGAGCCGTTGGAGATAGCGCCTAGGGGAGGACAGAAAATAGTTAGAGGGGTGGGGGCAGAGTCCGGATCTACCCAGAGGCCAGGGCACAGACTGCACCGGAGATGGGCTGTGAGACAGCGTGCGGCGGGTAGCGGCACAGGGGCCGGGAGTGCCAGGGCAGGCCAGGGCTTGAGCGCACTCAGGCATCGATCAGTCATCATCTGACTCTGTTTGTTATTAATATTATAATTACATACTACTCACTATTATCAACGACGACGGGTCGACACTGTCTCTGAATGATGAAACCACGTTTAAAACCACACAGGGGGCACACAGACACAGGCAGGCAGGCTGGCTGTCGCGCACCACAGGGCAGACACGAGACACCACGACGAGTCCACGACCACGAGGCGGCTAGAACTGGATCCTCCGACATCAGCAGCCTGAGCAGCGCCGTGCGCTGCGAAATGGCCAATCACTGCATGACTACATTCAAGTCAGACACAGTGATTGGCCATTATGCAGTGCTGCTGAGCAGCAGTGTAACACCCACGCGCGGCATCCAATAATGGATTGCTACGCGGTGACCGGCCAATCCTGGCGCTGCATGCAGCGCTAGGATTGGCTAGGGGGGCACACTGGTCTGCTCGCCCTCTCGCCCTTCCTAACGCTGGGGGCTGCTGCCCGGCTAAACCTGCACCCCCCTGGTCACTCACTATGGGAGGGGACCTAACTGCGCATGCTTGGGCTAGTTTCAGCCCCAAGCTTCACATGCGCGCTAGGGGTACCTATCTCTGCTGCTAGAGTGCTGGTGTCACTCAAGCTGTGCAGGACAGCCCCCCTGCGCGCAGCGCACTCCCGGTCAACTCGGGTGCTGCCCGGATTACAGGCAGGGCTCCGCGGCGCATAAATAAATTACTGCTGGTGGCGATTTTTTTAAAAATAAAAGTAGTTCAACAATTGCCTTCCAGCCGCGGGTCCATGTGGGATAGTGGGGCTACGCCCCTACGCCCCAATGGACGCACCGCGCCTGTATAGGAGTGCACAAAAGACATTACCAAGACCTCCATAACACTAACGATTACCTTCAATAATTTTATGGAGTGCTGCTTCAAGTTACAAATATTCCCTTCTGTTTCTTGCTGATTTGATATAGGTTTGATGGCTTTAAGATAGCATCTTAAGTTTGATCACATGTACTCATGGTTTATGGACTGTGATCATATATACTTTTTAATTGACCCTAGTTATGTGATCACAAGGTGCTTGGATTCGAGGCCTTTATGTTATGTGCTGCACACCTTTGTATTCATTAATCTACACTTTACTTTGGGTTGACACCAGAGGTTTAGCCCTAGAATCTCAGTCCATTGATTGACCTATAGTAGCTTCCTATATGTACTAAAATTGCTTTTCATTTGATTTCATGTCAGCTATTTGCAAAACGATATGTGTTTTCTTTTGTCCTAGATTAGGTTTGATTGTTTCCAGTTCAGTATCCTTTTTACAGTTTTATCATAGTGTAGCATAAGCACCCTTTGGGGCAAAGTAATACAGTGTTCTTTGGAAAAGTGGGCCCAGGGTACAGAAGTGATGAGGCTACTCACAGTTTCTACCCCCTCTGCTTCCTTCCTCTTACAACAAAGTGCCTCTGTTGCATGATAGTCTCCATATTTGTGAATACACCAACATTTGCCTGGCCAGCCATGCACTGTTCTTCCCCCAGGCACCCTCTCCTGTGGAGTGAATCTCCTTTACAGAACAATACTACTTCATCAATGTTGCGTCTATGTCTTAAGAGGCAGCCATGTTGTGGCCAGGACAACTAGTAATATAGGGGATTTTTGTAAGTACAAAACACACTGACCCTCTGTCTTTGGGGTGGGAACACAGTGTTGTTGTGTTGTTGAAGAAATAAGGCAACATGTTTGTGAGAAGTTGGCCTGATATGTGATGTCCACTATTCTAGTGGGCACCCTGTATCAGTCCAAACAACCCTTATGGTGATGGTTGTAAAGTCAACCTTATAGACCAGCTATCCTAGTGGTAGCATGCCCAAAGCAGTCTTAGGCTAAAACTTCGGAGAGCATGTGAAGCCAATTGTTTTACCAATAATAACCCCTTGAATACCAAATGAAAGGACACCACACAAGGTATATATCAAATATATATGTATTTATTTCTAACATAACTCCTCTGCACACTTTATGAGGTCAGAGTTCGAGATACAGCACAAGTTACTCAAATAGCATACTATAAGTTGCACAAATACAATTCTGCCCTAGGGGCCTCATGAACCATATACTAAAGAAGTGGTATAAGAACCACTTCAGAACAGGTGAATAGGCCTAGGGCCTAGGAAATCGGTGGGGCTACACAGAGTAACCAAAGGTTAGGAAGCAGGAGTCCCACAGGATGCGTGTGCAATGCTTAAACACACATGCAGGTTCTAAGAGACTGTCAATTGAAACGTAAAGTTTAGAAACTAGTTGATTTCGGACAGTCCAGTTGCGGGGAAACCCAGTTAAATTAGGACACTTGGATAGTTATTACCCACGGGAGCACCGGAGTACTCGAGTTACCTCACCCAGGGAAGCCGGGTGCATAGGTGTGAAGTTGTGTCGGGTTTCTTCGTCGATTCCTATTAAGAGCTGCAAGAAGATGCTGCAGACGACTAGGAGGAAGATGTCCGGATGCAAGGGTGGATCGGAGAAGTGAAGAACCTGAAAGAAGAGGGGACAGAGTCTGGGTCACTAGCCAGTGACCAGGGTGGAACCAGGACGGAACCAGATGATGTTGACTGCAATCAGGTGAAGATGTGAAGCTTGTCTCTGCAGCCTCAAAGACCAGGAGGCGTAGACGACAACCAGGAGCTGGATAAGGACTGTCCCACAAAGGCTCTCGCTGTTGGCGGTGTTGGCTTCCGGATTGGAGTCAACAAGCCTTGGCAAAGGCAAACCACGCAGGAAGTAAAGATAGGCTTCTTGTACAGACCAGCAAGGTCTGTGGAGCTTCCCCTTTACAGGAAAGCAAGGGCAACCCCAGAGCAACCAGGAAAGCAGCGTTGTTTCAAAATGGAGTCTTCAAGAGGGCCACTAGCCAACAGGCTAGCAACAGCAAAGACACGTCAAGGAAAAATGCAAGAGCAGGCCCCACGTGGCACTTGTGGAGTGTGGAGGGCTGAGCTTCGGTGCACTTACGGCTCGGTGTCGAGGCTTCTCAATCCTCAAGCCACAACTTCGAGGAAACCTCAGAAGCTGCACAGTTTAGCAAAGAGCAAAATGGCCAGGTGTCCAGTCCCACGTCTCTTGTGTCTGCCACAGGTCTCAGCTTTGCTTTAGGTGTGCGTCGGGGTCCGAGAAGTCTGAAAGTCCAGTCCTGTGAAGCAGAGTTGTCAGGATCCTTCAGGAGAGTCAACAAAGCAAACCGGCAATTCTCTAGTTGGTGCCTGTATGCACAGGGTGGTCACTCATTGACCACAAGGGAGATTCTTCAGTCTTCTAGTTGCAGTAGAATGTCGAAGGTCCAGAGTTTCATTTCAGAGTTTCAGTTCAGGATAATCTCAAGTCTCTAGACTCAGCTCCTAACTTTATACGAATTAAAGGGGCTGGATTACCTGCTAGGTCCCTCCTATGGGTGGAACCCGGGAAGGGGGTGGTTACACCCCTTTCCCTTTGTCCACTTTCACGCCAGAGCTGGTGCTGGAGTGCCCCAGCAACTGGTTTGAACCGGCCTATGCATGGAGCACCTTGTGTGCCCCAGGCAGTTTCTCATTTCATTCAACCCACCCTGCCCCAATACACTATAGCCTGTTTGGGGAGGTGCTAGCACCTCCCAAGGCAGGAAACCTATTGTCCAGGCTTTCCCTGCCAGAGTTTCCCCCAGCAGCAGGAGGTCAGACTCGTGTCTGTGGCAGCAGCATCCATTTTGTGATGCTGAGGCTCTGTTTAACTTTAACCGGGTAAAGCTACAACTACATGTCTTCTCCCTCTAGAGGGTGGAATGCTACCCTCGCTGCCAGGACTGGTGGGGGGGGGGAGTATTCCAAAGCGTATGACACCTTACACAACATGTTTTGATAAAGCCAAACCAAAGTTAGCATTAACCGCGAGGATAATAATGCACCTAAGAGTATATGGTATGGTAATATCATAGAACAACTATAAGGACATGGTTCCGAAATCTGCAGACAGGCTCAGCTCATGCTAGAGCACCATCTCACATAAAACCAAGCACTCTGCCTCCAGGATTCTTAAGGCCTGCCATAGGAGTGACTTATAGGTATATATGTGTCTATATGTAATGGTAGGTATTGGGATACTATACCTAAGCAAGGGGTGATTACACGACCTTGCCCCAGCTGGGTGAACATCCAGTTGTGTCAGTTTGGATTGGATGGCCAGCCAGGGGTGGCATAATACATGCTGCAGTCCCTGGTAGGCCTTGGATGCACCTATGCCCTGGGTACCTAGGGTGCACTATACAGGGGCTCACAAAGGAGACCCAGTACCCAATTGGTTATGTACCTAAAGAACATGGTATGGATTTAGAGAGAGAACAGCTGGGCTGTGGGTCTGATTAGCAGACCCACAGCCACACTAGAGTCGAAAAACCAGTATATCAGAGCAAAAAGTTACCATAGGAAGCAGACCCTACTCTCCTACACAAGCCCCCCAAACACAGGGACATTAAACTAACCTTGACCAGTTGAGTCTTCATGTTCTAAGTGGAAATATCTGTAGAGTCCATCTGCATTGCCATGGTCAGTTCCAGGTCTATTTTCCACTGTAAAGTCCATACCCTTTAGGGAAATGGACCACCTGAGCAGTTTGGGATTTTCACCCTTCATTTGATTTAGCCACAAGAGGGGCTTATAGTCTGTCTGAATCTTGAAGTGAGTACCAAACAAGTATGGCCTCAGCTTCTTCAGGGCCCAAACCACAGCAAAGGCCTCCCTGTCATAGCTGACCAACGTTTCTCTCTAGGGGTCAGCCTTCTGCTAATAAAAGCAATGGGCTGGTCTTGGCCATCTTTATTCAGTTATGAAAGTACAGCTCCTACCCCCAACTCAGAAGCATCTGTTTGAACAATTAATTCCTTGGAGTAGTCTGAACTGTGCAGAATAGGTGCAGTGCACATGGCCTGCTTCAGGTCATCAAATGCCTTTTGACAGCTTACTGTCCACTGAACCTTTTTTGGCATTTTCTTTGAGGTTAAGCCATTAAGGGGAGTCACAATGGACCCATAGTTCTTAACAAACTTTCTGTGGTACCCAGATAGCCCCGAGAAAGCTCTGACCTGTGTCTGGGTGGTTGGAGGAGCTCAGTCCTTGATGGTCTGGATCTTGCTCTCCAGTGGTTGAACCTGACCCCCACCTACAAGATGGCCCAGGTACACAACCTTACTCTGCCCTATCTGGCACTTAGTAGCCTTGATAGTTAGGCCTGCCTTTTGCAGGGCCTCCAAAACCACCTTCAGGTGGATCAGGTGATCTACCCAGAAGGAGCTACAGACAGCAATATCATCTAGATAAGCTGTACAAAAGTCATCCAGCCCAGAACGGACTTGGTTCACCAACCTTTGGAAAGTGGCAGGTGCATTCTTCAAGCCAAAGGGCATCACCACAAATTGGTAATGACCTCCTTGGGGTTGAAAATGCAGTTTTGGCTTTTGCATCATCAGCTAGTCTGATTTGCCAGTAGACTGCTGTTAGGTCAAATGTGCTAAAAAACTTGGCGAAGCCAATCTGTCAATGAGCTCATCTGCCCTGGGTATTGGACGGGCATCTGTCCTAGTGAAAGCATTGAGACCTCGGTAGCCACTCCTCCAACATCCAATTATATCCCTTATTTCTTTCAATACTTTGCAACTTCATGACTGTCATTAACTCCACCCACCTACATCTGCCATCAGACACCCAGGTCATAGTAACAATTGTATCCAAATATTTCCATTATTTAAACTTTTAATTCAAACTTTAATTAATAGTACTGTACTATTTTTTATTCTGTAGTATATTTAAAGAAAATATAATACTTTACATTAACGTCTAACAAAAACATATTCTTAACATTTAATTTTAAGATATATAAACATCCTTCTTTTCCCCTATATGTTACAATACAATGCATAAATCTCTGCCCCAACTGTGGAGTTTCCATATGTTATTGTTCAAATATTAGGTAAGCGGGCCTGATTCACAATGGTAACTTACATTTTCGAGCAATTTGCCCCTTGGTACCACTTTTTGCATATTGAAAGAGTTTGAGTGTATGTTGCTATTAAAATAGAAACAGTTGTAAGTCCAGCACCACACATAGCTAACCACTGGTACAGAAAATAACGTAGGTAGGATTTAATCCGGTAGCTTCTGCCCAGGATGAACCCAGGAGAGCAAACATACAAGTTTCAAGTTTAAATACTTTATTCGACAGCATTGTCATAAAAGCATGTTTCCCTATACTAAACAATATAAATACTATTCTAAAACTTTAAGATCAGCATAAAATACATATTAAACACCATCAAATTACAATGTGCTGACGAATACTTCAATTTGTAAAATTCATACATTTTAAAATCCGAGTCACAATACAAAATCTTATCTATTTGAGGTTGATCCCATAGTTACGCAATCCATTTTACATGATTAGTTACAGTTTAAAAGTGCGCGTGCGTATTATCCAGGCCCATCCCAGGTATTTGGCTAAAGCGATAGCAAGATTGGGGGCCAATTTGATCTTAATATTTTTAGTGCCTCTAGATATTTCCTTATCCCCAAATTCCTACAAATCGGTTTTTAGCCATCTTGTTCTCGGGGCAGCATATAATGGGCATGCAAACAGGAAATGTGGGATGTCCTCAACATGATCTTTACAATAGCAGCATGTGTTTACATTGCCTGGAGACCATTTAACAGTAAAAGCATTAAGTGGTAAGGAGCCAGTTCTAAACTGGAAGTACAGCTTTCTATCTAGGGGTTTAGTAATCAAATCCCAGTACTGTTCGCATTTGGGGATTATTTTTAAATCCAAAAACTGGGATGCCAACATGGAAGGTTGACTAGTAGTCAAAACAGTATTGAATATCATGTCTCAATACATCTTTTTTAATGATGCCTTAGATGGAAAGGCCTGAGGATCAACTACAGTCCATAAATGGTCTAGGTGCATTTTTTGGAGCAAAGTCCTAATTTCTTTAAGCCAGGGTATTTTATGAAACCGATCAGAGCTAATAATGTCCATAAGAGCAGATGCATAATGGCCCAATTCTGGGGTAGTCTTTACGCGCCTCCAATATAAAAGAGGACGCAATCTAGCCATGTCCTCGATTTTCTTCCTCCCAAGGTCTTATTGGAGCGGGATCGAGGGGGTGCTCTGTGGGACACCAACCATTCGGCGGAGAAATTTGTTTTCTGCGGTAGCCAAAGTACTCAAGTTGGTAAAACCCCATAGCTCTGATCCGTAGAGGCAAGCGCCCAGCACTTTCATACTATAAATCTCCATTATGGGCTGAATGGGTTTTGTGAATGAAGATTTATGTTTTTGTGCTATAGCCCCAGCCAATTGATTGAACTTTAGCACCACAGAGTCCATATGAGATTTCCAATTCATGTTGGCCTGTAGAGAAATACCTAGATAGGTAAAAGCATTCACTTCCTCCAAAATAGACCCATTAAAATGCATTTTTCCCTTAAATTGCTTTGCAGGATTCAGGTTCATAAACTTAGTCTTTGTCGTATTTAGTTCCAAGCCCCAAATCCGACAGAAATCTCCAAAGGCGTTGATTGTCTTTTGTAAACCACTAAGGGTCCGCGAGACCAGTAAGGTGTCATCAGCAAACATTAATACTGGGACCCGCTCCCCATCTAATACCGGGGCATCTGTCGGAGATTGCTTTAGGAAATCTACTATGCCGTTGATATAAAGGGAGAATAAGGTGGGGGCCAGGACGCAACCCTGCCTGACCCCACGCTCCACGGGGAAAGGTTCAGTGACGTCTCCCTGTGCACCCCACCTAATCCTTGCATAGTTATTTTCATGCATGCGTATAAGCAAAGTCAACAATTCGGGGCTTATTCCGAGATCGCGCAAAACAATCCAAAGTTTTTGCCGGGGAACCAAATCAAACGCTGACATCAAGTCAACGAAAACAGCATATAATGGTCCATTTATCAAGGTTACATTTTTCCAAAACAAAGTTAAAAAATGGAATACCTGGTCAACAGAGCTAGTTAATGGTCGAAAGCCAGCTTGATACGGGGACAGGATATCCTTATCATCTATCCAGGCTTGAATTTTATTTTGAATCATCCTGCCCATTAATTTTTGTGCCGAATCGATAAGGCTAATCGGCCTATAATTACTTGGTAGAGTCTTATCCCCTTTTTTGAAAACTGGAATAATCTCCGCACCCTTCCATGTTGCTGGGATCATTGCTCCTTGTGCGATAGAATTCGCAAGCCATACGAAATATTTACACCAGTTAGCTCTGTCAGATAAA
This sequence comes from Lissotriton helveticus, assembly GCF_964261635.1. Taxonomy (NCBI): domain Eukaryota; kingdom Metazoa; phylum Chordata; class Amphibia; order Caudata; family Salamandridae; genus Lissotriton; species Lissotriton helveticus. Next base: position 31,010,429 of record NC_136067.1, on the reverse strand, counting down.
AATACATCCGCTGGTATTCCATCAATTCCTGGTGCCCTACCTCTAGTTACCCCATCCATCGCCTCATTTACATCTTTCAGTGAGAATATTCCATAACTATAGAATACTCTTTCTGGGGGCAATTCAATTGATTGGGGCAGGTTATCAGCATATTGTGGTTTAAAAAATTCCACCCATGCTTCCTTCGCTACATGGTTTTTCGGACAGTCTGCTATTCCCCCACTACCCCACTTTAAGATAGCCCAGAACTCTTTCTGTTGTTTTGCTACACATGCCTTCTTAAGATCTAGCCATGAGTTCTCATCCCACAATCTTTTTGCTCTGGTTTGGGCTTTCCTGTAGTCATCCCTGGCCTTTAGTACTCCTGGCGGTGGCGGCGTCTCAGAGGTCTCACAGGTAAGTGGCGGTTAGCTCTCCTTCGTCTCCCCCCGCAAACATACCTAATACAGCAATTATTCAGGACAACCGACAGAGGAAAATACTTATTTTTTTCCTCCAAGTGTATCAGCAGAAGAATGTCAATTAAAACTAATACAGTAATAGTTTTGTATAAATTTGGCACACATGTGTACAAATTATGCATGAGTCCATTTATGTGCAATTATACTGTGATATTACTTCACACACACTAGAAATCAGAGGCAAGAGATGTTTATTGTAACTGTGAATGGGTAAAGAAGGAAGAACAGATAATTCTAAACTGCACACATAGCAGACATTCAAACCAGCAATTCAACAATACAGCCTACACACTAACTTGGTGTCAATATGTTTCAGCCTGTAGCAATCACCACAGGCTCTTATTGGGACTAGAGTGGTTATGTAATCTTGAGACTCGACACAATCTTTCAATGGATACAATTTTACAAAATTCTCTATTTCAGGGTGCACTGAGCCTTTTCTTAAACTGCATGTCTCTGAGTTTCTAGGAGTTCTCAGAGCACAAAAGGTTTAGGAGAAATGCCTTTTCTCTTGGTCACACTATTACCCTGGAAGTGTTACGACCTGACTCCCAGGGAGAACAGGAAATAATAATTCAACTGCACACATTTTCTCCGGTACGCCCAGAGGGATTGGCATGTGAGAAACAACATGCACAATGCGCATTTTGCACGCAGGACAGATTCCCAAAGTCAGCTAATTTCAGGTATATGGTTAGAGAGGAGGTTCAAAAGGGCCAAACCAAACTATGTTTGTCTGTGTCCCTCTTAAAATCTTTGAGTCATGTTAAAGAGCCACAACCATTTTTGTGCTGTGTGCCTGCAAGCCTGGACATAATCAGGCCTGACAGGGTATGGATGCGTAAGTGAAGAGCTCTGAAGAGCTGGTGGGGCCTGCATTTTCAAGCTTTGTTATGTTATGCTATGAGGATTTGGGTAGCACACTGCCATTTGGAAGAGTGTCCTGGCACTGAGTAGGTGTGAGCCAAGCCTGGTCTAGGGAATTTGGGGAACTATTTGAACAGCCAGTTCTTCAGCTTCTTGCAGACATATGGAACTGTAAGAACTGGGGTCACCAGTTACCCAGATGTAGCCTGGCACGAGCAGGTAGGTACCCGAAAGTTCAGGTGTTAAGTGACTACACAGCACACGCATCCACTGAGACAATAAGTGCACGCAAGGACTTAGACCACACCAGTTACGTTTGATTCAAATTAATAAGCTTTCATATAAGATTAGAATCACTGCAATCAAAAATTCACAGTAACAATAACTTATTAGCTCTCTTTAAAAATACATGTGTTTCATCACTCGGCAATAAATACTTTACTGAATAAATATTAAATATTAGGCTTTGCAATAGTTCTGCTCTTACTCAGCACCTGCAAGAAATTCTTTATAAAGTCATTCAGTTAACATTGCAGCAAGCCTCAATAACCAACTCTTCATGTAAGTAACCATTTCATTTAGTACTCATAGACATCTCAGTGAAGATTAGGCCTCAACTCAGCAGACAAGAGAACTGGGCATTTCATTAAGGCACATATACCCCAGTATTCAGCCAGCAGCACTTCCTTATGCCACCAATACCCCAGCAGCAGGGCCTACACTAGCTGGCATACAATTGAACCTCTGGCGGGGCTAACTAATGTCTTGGCCCAGTTCCGAGGCCTGGTAGTCTCAGAGGGACTTCTCCTCCCTTCCACTCACAGGTGGCCTTCCCCGAGTCATCTAAGGCCAACAGGGCCCAACCACGATGTTCCCCGGGGGAGGGGCGAACTCAGGGTCTTCTCGGGCCTTCCGCCCTCCTCCCCTGGGGGTTACCTCTTGTCTTCGGCCCTACGGGGCCCTTGCGGCGAGACAGCTGAAGTAGGAGGGCTCGGGTTCCTTCGGGAGCTCTCCGATTGTCGGGCACTGTGGGGGCAGTCACGAGATGCAGCCGGGTTTCCGGAGGCCCCGCGTGTGCAGCAAGCAGGCAGGGAATCTCTTGCTCCCTTCGAGCCTAATCGTGGGAGGGAAGGAGGCGGTGCGCCCGCAGCTGCCGGTTGCAGAGCAGCCTGCGGGGGCGTGAAGGCCTCACTCCCGGCAGCCGGCACTGTTGAAGGGGGCGCGGCCGGTGACGCGGCAGGCGTCCCCCCCCCACCATGTGACAGAGGAGGAAACGTCTTCGGGCCCACAGCGGCCTTGTGGCATGTAGCGGCGGCCCTCTCCTGGTCCCGGGGCACGCCGTGGGGGTGATGAAGGCAGCTCCGGCACCACCGAGAGGTAGCGCCGGGTCGCGACAGCCAGGTCAAGGCCCAGGGAGTGCCGGGATGCGACGGTGAGTTCTGCAGCGCGCTCAGTCTTTCCAGCGCTGAAGGGTGCAGTCTCAATACTAGCGCTATGTGACCGAACGGGGCTCTATCCTCACAGCGCTTCCCAGAGGGGGGCACAATTGACGAGCGCTGGGTGGACAATGCAGGCACTCTAACAGTCCCAGCTATCAGGCAGGACAGCGTTCTAGCGCTGAGGGGGGAAGAGCGCTTCACAGGGAGCCCCAGTCACTTCAGGTTTAGGCTGGCTAACAGATCAGGCAGAGCAGGACAGCAGTTCAGTCAGGGGGGCGTAGCGCAGGGAAGCTTCTTCTTGGCGCCTGTTGGTTCTGGCGCCCTCTTGGTCGTAGTTCCTTGGTTTCTTGAGGGGGGGAGTTTAGATTGAGGGCTTGTCAGCAGGTCACTTCAGGTGGTCCCTGGATTCCCCTCCCGCCGGGCCAGATCAGTGGGCTAGTCCAGGGTTCCTCACTCTACTTGGAAGGCAGCACCTAAGCCCTGTCACTCCCAGTGGCATAGGTCCCTGACTAGGCCCTACCGCCTAAATCTCCTGCGTGGGTCCCCCAGGTCAGTGATGCCCCAACTACTCCGACTGGAAAGTTTCCTCCCTTTCCTTATATAGCGACAGTTGGCAGTTGGCAGTGGCAGTTGGTGTCACCTCCCCTGTTCTAGAAGGTTCCAGGAGCTTCCCCCATTCTAGCTATGGGCAGGCTTGCAGGCTGGCATTGCAACATTGTTTAAGGGTCCCAGCCAGCTCCTGGTCACTAGAGTGCGTCTACAAAGACTGTGCTGCAGTAGCAGGGCTCAGTGGCAGCCATGTTAGGGGAAGAGAGCACCTGCACCTTAACATTGGGAAACATTGAGAAGGTGCCCAGAGACCTATGGCCAACAAAAAATAGGTGGAAAAAATGAGGCAAGGGCGAAAAAAATAGTGAAAGACCACCCTAGGGCTGACAGGTCTAACAGAAACCATAATGTAAAAGAGCAGGTCATTGCATTACACAGTATTGTAGAAGAAAGTCTGACTGCCAGATATGGTTTTGCTTGGAAATGGAATGTGTGCATGTAGGAATCTGGCCAAGCTGAGGTATCTGGATGTTTGTGAAAATCAAAGTGGTTATTGAGGTATGCTGTGCCAGTGTTGTGTAGTGCTTTGAAAATGTGATTAAGTAGGGGCATGGGGAGGCTCTCACCGGCCTGGCTGCTTTCAGAAGCAGGGACTGGGCCGGGGAGCAGGGGTGGCTGGCTTTATCCACTATGCTGGCAGAGCGGAGTTTTCTGCCCACCCCTATTTGGAATGCCAAGTGTGCCTCCGTGAAGTGTTGTGAGCCAGCCATGATGGCGGGTGCTTCCTGCTGAGTGGTTTGTGCAGGGGCTGGGGTCTCCTCTATGTAGCTTGGCTGCCCTGCTCCTGGGTGAGGGTTGCCTGGGATGTCCATGTGCTGTTGTTGGACGTCAGTGTCAAAGGTGTGGTGGTCTTCTCCAGCATCACTGATGAGTTGTCTGGTCTGCTCTGCTGGAGATGTTGTTTGTCCCTCTGCAATGTGAAGGGGAGTTGCATTTTGACATTGTGTTGACATGTATGTTGGCGCATTGTTCTTGTTTACATGCAGACTCAATGATAATGTACATTGTGACTGTTTGGGAGGTGCTGGATTTTGATGGGGAACAGTGGACATTTGGACTAAATGACAGATATGAGGTTGTACGTGTACATTTCCATCTTACTTTTTCCTGCTATGTTTGATGTAATTGGACTATTTCTGCTCATGAGCGAACCCTGTTGTGTCCTGTTATGCAGTGTCAGGGCTGCACATTGTACCACATTGTCGTCAATATGGATGTGCTGTTATTGCTATGTGTATATGCTACAGTGTGCCACAGGGATCAGGGACTGATCCAGGGTCATTGCCGGTGTGCATTGTGCTACAAATTTTTGTGCATGTGTGCTATTTTGTCCATCTCCCCTGTCCCCCAGTCCCTGGTTGTTACTAACCCTATTGCTGTTGGGTCAGGTCCTATCGAGCTGTATCCGGACTCTCAACTTTCACCGTCTCCACAATGTTGACTGTGGCCTCTGTTTCCTCCAGCTCCTCCTGTGGCGAAGGACTCCAACCTCCTGTCGCTTTTTGCAGCCTTCCTGTTATGTTATGTTATGTTATTTAAACTTTTGTATAGCGCACGGCGACTCAAAAAGAGTATCCCGGCGCTTTTGGTAAAGGAATGCTGCATCATAATAACATAACACGTTTAAAAGAGGGGGACAGAACAGTGAAGACCTAAAAAGCAGACAAAATAACGTCTACTGAGTGAACAACCACGTCTTAAGATCCTTTCTAAAAGCCAGTAAGCTGGTTGCTCCCCGCAGCGAAAGCGGCAGGGAGTTCCACAGCTGTGGTGCAAGTAAACCGAAGGAGCGGCCACCCAAGCGGGCTTTCTTCACTCGCGGGACAACCGCCAGGAGCAGAGACTCAGACCTCAAGGAGCGAGTTGGATAATAAAAAGTCATTCTCTTTTGAAGATATTTTGCTCCCACCGCATGAAGGGCCTTATAAGCCAAGGTCAGAGCCTTAAAGGCAATCCGTTTCCGAACTGGAAGCCAGTGCAATGTCTTCAACAACCCCGTTGCACTAGCCCGCCTATTTAAGCCAAAAATAGCTCTTGCGGCCGCGTTCTGCACCACTTGGAGCCGCTGCAACAAGTATTCTGGTAGGCCCAAGTAGAGAATGTTAGAGTAATCCAACCTGGACCCAATCAGAGCCTGTACCGTCAGCCTCCTGTGCTCCTCAGACAACAGGGGGAGAAATCTCCGCAGCATCCTGAGGAGGCCGAAACAGGTGCCTGACACCCCCAAAATCTGAGATTTTAAAGAAAGCCCATTGTCCATCTTGACCCCCAAGTTCTTGGCCGTCTTGGAGGAGCAAGTCGGAGGAAACATGTCAATGGGCCACCAGTCCTGCCAATTGGGCTCGGTATCACACCCAAAGAAGAGTACCTCAGATTTCTCGGAATTGCACTTGAGGCTGTTCAGTTGGAACCAATGAAAAACAGCCCCAAGGCAATCCCGGATACTCTCCCCGTCAAAGTCTCCTCCTCTCTTACATGAGAAGAGGAGCTGAGTGTCGTCCGCGTAGGATACGATCCGAGCCCCAAACGACTCCGCCAACGCCGCCAAAGGGGTCATAAAGATATTAAATAGGGTCGGGCTCAAAATCGAGCCCTGAGGGACCCCGACTCCCAGAGGCGGCATCACGGCGGAATCTGGCGAGGCCCAGACCGTTTGCCGGCGACCAGCTAGAAAGGAGGAAAACCAGCTGAACACCGTCCCCCACACACCTATCTCATAAAGTCTCTCGAGAAGGCGATCATCGAAAGCCGCCGACAAGTCCAACATCACCAGCATGGCTTTGCCCCCCGAGTCCAGAACACCTTTAACAGTCTCTGAGACCTCAAGGAGCGCAGTCTCTGTGCTGGGATGGGGACGAAAACCCGACTGGGTGGCGTGCAGGATCTCGTTGGTCTCAAGAAAATTGGAAAGCACCACCTGAACGTGCTTTTCCAAGATCTTTGTGAGAGCCGGCAGCAAGGAAATAGGCCTGTTGGCAGCGGGTTTGTACTTGGCTTGGCATTTCACATCATGCCAGCGCCCCTTGGCCTCCTCCATTGACCCCCTCGACACTCCAACCGCATTAACGTTTGTCTGATTGTAGTTCAGTTGATGGTAGTGTTCTTTCACCTCCATGACGCAGATCTTATTTTCCTGCGGACTGTACCCCGTCTTCCTCTCCCTCTTCTCCTTGGCCTTCCCTGACCCTGTTGTTCCTTGCTGGTTGTCCGTGGGGCTTGTGGGGTTCACATTGACCTCTGCTCTCGGTCCGGGTGTATCTATTTTGCTAAGTGGTTTCTTTTTGTTTCCCTTTGGTTTTGTTCAGCTTTAATGGTGTATTTTCCCGCTTGACGCATGGGGATTGCTGGCCTGTCATCGGTTTTTGCTGATTTTTGTATCGCTGTTGGCCTCATCGCAAGTATTTTGCATTTGTGTTTCGCATTTTTGCGGTGTCGCGTTGACTTTATCACGGACATTTGATGCGTTATCGTGGGCCTATCGCATGGTACTGCCATGTTGTGAATACCACGTTAACACAGCATTATTTTCCTGTGATAGACTGCGATAAGAAGAACTGATTTAAGCTAATTTTGCAGTAATTATCATACGTTCTTGAGAATATCCCCCTACGTCTTCATTGGAGAGCAAAACTGATGGGGTAGTGACTGATCTTACTCTGCTGCATGAATTGCTAGTTAGTAGATAAAACTTGCTCCATTGATACTCTGAAGGAAGTTATCCCTAAGACCAACATGGTGGAGACTTTGCTATGTCAGTTGTCTAGCCGGTTGCATACTTTGGAATGTAGGTCCAGGTTAAATAATATTTGTGTTGTGGGGTTACCAGAGGGGACGTAATGGAAAGATACTACTGTCTATGTTGAACGCTGGATTAGCAGTCTGGTCCCAGTGGATGCACTGTCACTATTCTTAACCATCGAGAGGGCTCACAGGCTTCCAATGTGAGCCCTCCCACCAGGCTCAAACCCAAGGCCCCTACTGTTTCACCTGCTGTACTACAAAGACAGAGACTCGATATTGCGGTAAGCTCGCAATCTCTCGCCTATACAAGTAGATCATGCTCAAGCAATGCTATTCCCAGGCTACACCATTATGGTGAAAATGAAGGAACTCATTTTCGGCTGTGAAGCCCCATCTGTGCACTTTTAACCTCAAATACTCTCTCTTGTTCCTTGCATGCTTACTAGGTGTGGCCCAGGAAAAACGTATTTCTTCAACGACCCTGATGTGGCCTGGAAATGGCTGGACTCTACGAGCCTGGATCAAAAGTCCACCTCCCCAGGGCTCCCTGGAGGATCTCAAGGCTTGGCTTCACATGAAGGCCGATGGGGGAAACGATGCAGCGATAGCGATTAGAAACTGGCACATGCACCCAACATAGAACAAATTAGGGCACTGCAGACGATAGGTTGGGACAGCGAGGAAGACTCTGCTAGCGCTGACCTCTCTTTCCCTAAGTCTTCTGTACTTTCTGAGGTAAACCCCCAGACAACAGAGAGCATATTATGACTAGGAATGAATGAATGAATTCACACTTGAATAGCTCACTTATACCCTGAGGCGTCTTGGCGCTGTACGCATACCACTGTGGAACCCTTCCTGGCTTTTCCCTGTGAAATGCCCACTCCTGGGCAACCCCAAGGTGAACCCAGGCATCCCAGTGTTGTAATTTGACAGCAATAAGATTAAGCATTAGCAGAAGACATCTTAGTTCTAGCCGTTATCTTGACATTTAGCGGACTCTATTTTAGATTCGTTGCGGCCATTTTACTTGCTACATGCCGTGCCGACCATGTGCTTTGGCCTATCTTCCTGTTCATGGCGCTTGAAATCTTCACGGCAACAAGTTATATTTAGTATCCCACACTTTGCTGATGTCCATTAGGGTCCACATCTGTTAGTGATTAGTTTCAGATAGGAATATGTTTGTCAGCCCCCAAGACTGTTAGCTCCTCCCACTGATCGATTGTGCTTCTTGATATTACCTTATATGTACACATAAGTTGTGCCCTTATGATTTGTACCGCCTTCTTTTGAGCCCCTGTGTGGGTATAAATAAACCATGCTTTCTTGGCTCGTGGTGCTACTTCTTGCAATCCCGAAGGGTACTGTCTGAATTGCAGCGTCACTTCATGAGGTGTAATAAATGTTAAGTTTTCTATTCCAGTTTCTGTCTCAACTTCTTCCTATTGGTCTGAGGACTTTGTGCAGAGAAGGGCGAACCCCTTGCACAAACGGGTCTGGCTGAGGCTTGCTACGACAAATTGGCGCCTAACGTGAGGCTCATCGGCGGCTCGGATGCCTGAAGGATTGGTCGTGACGAAGGTTTGGAATCTCGCTGAGGACGCGATCGCATGCCAGAGGAGACCCGAGTCTTGCTATCCAAGGCGTTTTCTCCCTTCTTTCAGATCTGACCATCCAGGTGGCGCCGGTCCTTGACTGAGATCTCTTCTGTTGATTCGCCGTGCAGTGGCCGTTTGGTCGAATTTAGAACTTGGCAATTGGAATCTGAGCAGCCTATGATTGGGAAGAGCCGTTTTGCGGTACCTACTATGGGTTTTGGATGCCCTTGTATAGTAAGGTAGTTTTGAGAACACTTACTGTGGCATATTTGTATTTAGAAAATACTAGTCTAATTTGTATTGGAATTTTGTAGATATATGTGTTGCAACTCATATAGGCAGGCAATGTGGAGATTTTTCTTCCTAGAGTCGAATTTGAACGGTGCAACGTACTAAAGGTACTTTAAGTGCTACTTTGTGTATAATACTGCATATTTTGCATTATTTTTGGCATGCCTGTTTTTAGCGCACTTCGAAGGATGTGTTGCTTTTGTAATGGTACCAGTCTACGGCTCGAGGAATCGCAACCGGCTCCCCCAGAGGGGACGCCTAATAGAGACATGTACGTAAAAGTTTGGTATTTCTCCCATAATGTACAGCACGTATGGCATAGATATACCAGGAAGGATCCTGAATTTTGTTGGCCTATGCATGGGTCATTTGATATACGAAAGATTGAGTATGTAGAGCAATGTATGTTTAAGTGGAAGTCTAGACGTGACATGTTTCAATGTGTGCGAATGTGGGAGAAAGAAGTGCGTGAACAAGCGAAGCGTGAGCAAGCATTGATTGAGAGAGAGCAGCGGAAGAATGTGTATGAGAAAGCGTTGGAGTTGAGAAAGAAACAAGTGAAAGAGTTAAAAGAGAGAGAGAGGAGAAAGAACATAGATTGCAGGTATCTGGTCAATATCCTGTCCGACAACCTCTCTATCCTGTCCTTAATAAACCACAGGATGATTTTTTGTTATTAGATCGACCTCCACCTCTGTATGCCGTTCCGTCCACTCCGGTTGAAGACGATGAGGATTCTGATGCAGATCAACGAAAAGTGCAGGACACTCGTTCTATGCTGTCTGCTCAGCGTGCGGCTGATATCAGACATGCTGCTCATAAAGCGTGACACAGTCATCTCCTGAGGCGGAAGCCGGGAGACCGATCGCTTGCAGTTTTTAATATTGTGTTGTAATATTGTGTTTTTAAACTTACTGATTTGCTCTCCCTGGGCACTAATTATTTGTTTTTCACTCACTAGCATCCCCCCGCGCAGCGGATTTATCGCTGCCGCGGGCTACAAACTAACTTTCTTGATGCCATTCCCTGGGACTCCCCAGGTAACGCCCACTATTGTTGGCCACGCCCCCCGCCAAATTCCACTTTAACGCGCTGAATACAAGCGCGAGCCTGACACAGTCATCTCCTGAGGCGGAAGCCGGGAGACCGATCGCTTGCAGTTTTTAATATTGTGTTGTAATATTGTGTTTTTAAACTTACCGAATCGCTCTCCCTGGGCACTAATTATTTGTTTTTCACTCACTGGCATCCATCCGCGTAGTGGATTTATTGCTGCCGCGGGCTACAAACTAACTTTCTTGACGCCATTCCCTGGGACTCCCCAGGTAACGCCCACTATTGTTGGCCACGCCTCCCCCCTTTGTCTCCTCTCGCCTATAAATCATGTGCACCTACCGGACGCGCAGCGGACCAGCGCAGCAGGCGCGCCGTCTGCGCGCCGAAGGCGAGCCTAAGGCGAACCAGTCTGCGCCCGTCCGCGCCGGGCCCCGGGCCACCCCCCCTGGCCCATCTCTACCTGTCTTCATCAAATATACCTCCTCCCAACTACTAGCACTTAATCCTTCAGCTAACCTACCGCACTCTATACCACAATTTTTATATACGGACCCTTTGATAGGGCCAGTCATATGTCCTGCTTGTATTAACCACACTCCCCCTGCTAATACCCCTAAACAGGTTCTAGCTACATTAATCAATGTACGTACACTCCCAAAACACAAACTCAATATTCTAGAATTCATTGTGTCACATACTCTCGACTTATTGTTTATCACCGAGACTTGGGGTGACAACTCCTCTGGCCCTGATTTTAAAGCAGCCCTCCCTGAAAACTGCTGCGTTCATAGATTGGATAGAACAAAAAAAAAAGGGTGGCGGTATAGCCATCATTTACAGAAACCGCTATAAAGTCAAAACCACTGCTCTTAACTACAGAGACTGTGAAGCTTTTTCCTTCTCTATTAGCCTTTCCGGCAACCAGTCATTCACAGGCACTTTGCTCTACCGCCCTCCTGGCCCTAGACCTAACTTCCTTAACAACCTCAATAACTTAATCGAAGTTACAGCTGGAGCTCCTCAATACACCATATTAGGAGACTTCGATTTTCATTTAGAATCCTTAAGTGACAACGACACCATTGCCCTTATCAGTGATCTTTCTGCAGTTGGACTTCATCATCAAATTGTCACCCAGCCTACCCACAAAGCAGGTCACACCCTTGATGGGATTTTTACCAACAACCCTGACATTCTGATTTCCCCTCCTATTCCCCTCATTTGGACAGATCATTTAGCAGTCTGTTTTTCTATTAAAACTAAGTCCCCGCCATCTCAAATTGGACCATCTTCCCCTATCTCAACACGAGACTGGAAAAACATCGATGTCTCTCATCTCGCATCTATGCTGACAGATGGCATCAATATAATAGAACCGGATCCGTCATTAGCTTCTAGTAACTACCTTGACATCTTGGACATGGCATGCTTCAAACTGGCACCTCCCAAAACCTCTCACCGCAATAGAAAATCTCCTTCAGCCCCAAGGTTCTCTGAATCCCTACGTCTACAAAGACAACATTGTAGAAACCTGGAAAGACACTGGCGCAGGCATTACAACCCTATTGATAAAATTTCCTATAAAAGCACCCTATCCAAATACAAATACCTCATCGCTGCAGAAAAGACGATCTATTATACCTCCCAAATTAATCAGGCTCAAAATTCCGCTAGAAAATTGTTTCAAGTGGTCAATCATCTCTCAAACCCCCCCGTTCCCCTTCCTGGCAGGTCTCAGTCCCTCTGCAATTCCCTCGCAGATTTCTTTATGGACAAAGTCACTTCTATCTTTTCAGCCTTTCTGCACAAATCTTCTTCAACCACTATAGTTAAACAATCTCCAGCCATCAACGTTCCCTCCTTCTGTAACTTCAAATCAGTCTCTGAGGAACAAGTCTCTCGTCTAATCTCCAGTACCAAATCAGGATCACCCTTGGACCCATGTCCACCTTCCATCCTCAACCTCATCCCTGATGCCATCTCCCCCGCTTTGACCAATATTTGTAATACTATGTTCACTACTGGCTTATATCCCACTGTCTGGAAAAAGGCCATCATCAAGCCACTCTTGAAAAAACCCACCCTTGATCCCGCCTCCCCAATCAGCTACAGACCCATTGCATGTCTTCCTTTCCCTGCATAAATATTTGAAAAAGTAATGAATATACAGCTTTCCAAATTCATTGATGAAAATAACTTACTGGACGACACTCAATTTGGATTTAGGCAGGGACACGGAACCGAGACAGCCTTAATAAAAGCAGCCGATTAAATAAGAATGGGGTTAGACAAAGGCGGTGAGGCAGTATTAATACTGCTCGATCTATCTGCGGCTTTCGACACGGTTGATCATACTACTCTGATCGACCGTGTCTCAGCAATCGGCATCCAGAACAATGCCAAAGAACTTCTCGCCTCCTTTCTGGCAAACCGATCACAGGCCGTAAAAATGGGCCCTTTCTTCTCCCACACTTTCTCCCTTCAATGCGGAGTACCACAGGGCTCCTCGCTAAGTCCGACCCTGTTTAATATCTATGTTTCGGACTTAGCGAGGGTGATTAAGTCCTACGGCATTAGTCTCACTACCTATGCCGACGACACCCAACTGGTTTTATCTGCACACAATGATGGACCTATAGTTGCAGCAAACTTTCAAGAGTGAATGCTGGCCATCAGCTCCTGGATGTCGTCAAACTGTCTAAATTTGAACGCTGAAAAGACAGAGGTTATGACATTCGGGAAATTGGAACCTGCCTGGTCCCCCCTATGGTGGCCCAACGAGATGGGACCACCACCAGAACCTGTCACTAAGGTCCGCAACCTCGGAGTGATGTTTGATGACAGACTGCTTTTTCACCACCACGTCAACTCGGTAGTCTCCACCTCCTTCTTCACTCTGAAGAAGATCAAGAAGCTTCTTCCCTACCTCCCCACCTCAGCTAGTAAAACTCTGATCAGCACCCTTGTTTTTCCCAGAATGGACTATTGTAATGCCCTTCTCTCAATGCACAGGAAAAAGTTCTTAAAAGGCTTCAATTAGTGAAAAATGCCTCAGCCAGAATCTTACTGGGCATTCCCAAGTTCACCTCCATCACCCTGTAGTGTAGTTCCTATTTTCCCAATAGGCTCTGCGCATTGGAATAATACCTACAGCAGTAAAGGCCTAGACCAGACGTTAACTAGGTCTACTACTGTCGATACTAGACTTAATTTTTGGGTTTGCCAGCTAAGCTCAGAGTTCGCTAGAAACTTTCTCGAATGTTCAGGAAAGAATTAACTCTCCTGATTAGACAAGAAGGGATTTAGTTTCTGACAACCATAGAACATGACAACTTTGCTCTCCCCTAATCAAGAGTCAATCTCGAGAGTCGTGTGAGCACAAGGCAATTATTTTACTCAGTCAGTACGTGCATTCTTAGTCTCATCAGAATGTAGAGAAAAGGGAAAGAGACGGGCGTGTTCAATAAAAAGATGTTATTTATTGATCAGTCTCTTTTCTCGTACAAGAGAAATGGATCGATATTATTGCGATACTTATAGTTAAGTAAAGTGCATACATTAAAAGCAATAGTATAAAATAATACTGTAAAAACATTGATATGGTTTCTGAGCCATATGATGTTTTAAATGATTAAAATATATTTACATACACATATACATTTGACTAAACGTACTCAACTGGTGTTTCTAAATACGCCTACCCCGTGTACCTGACCTAAGTCTAATGCGTGGGCGGGAATAGAAAGTTACAGTTTTAAGTTAAGTTTGTTTTTGCCAAGTGAATAACTAAAGAATTCTCTGTGAGGGGTTATTCAGTTCTGTACCTGGAAGTTAGGATGAATGAGGAATGGTATCTCTTTCTCTGCTCTCGATATTCCAGGCTGCCTGCGAGGGCTGCCCAGAAACGCCGGTGCTGGGTCTCTCGGCTTGAGATAGCAGCGCGTCTCTCAGCGCGTCAGGAAGGCGGGGCTGCGCCAGCGGGGTCTGCTTCTGCTCTCGGCTTCGGCAAGTATGGCTGCTCCGTCTTGTCACCACGCGTGTGTTTGCATAGGGCAAGATCGGCAATATTTATACCTTAAAGGTGCCGAGATTGACGTAAGGATGGACATAGATACGTCAATAAAGATGTCATACGACTTGCTCGTTAGCACATTCTTTACTAAAGTTCTCTGTGAAATCAAAACAATGGCCGCACGGATTTTCCAGGTTGTCATAGGTTTGATTTGTTATGAGAACGTCGTATGCCTTATCAGGGGCTGGAGGAATGTCGCTTGTCTAATTAGATCTCAAGCGTTATTACCTAATCAGATAACACGTTCCTGTGCCGTAGTGTGACTGCGTCAGATAACGGTATCTGCATCATGGGGGCTTTCTTGCCTCATGGGCTGATTGTTAGTTAACTTGATAGTTAGTTTAACCAGAATAGGGTCAGGAATAGGGGGATCGATTCAGAACCTATAGGAATACATGACACCCACTCCACGCTAACTATGGTCATATTTACTAATCTATGCATAGTTTAACATAGTACAACATACTATAGAGTATAGTGTATACCTTACCACCCCAAAATACATAAATGCATTTTGAAATTTTCAAATATACTGAAAAAATTGCAGTCATATATATTGTATGCACTTAAGCTATGAATTAAATGCAAAAGTAAACACGCATTTGTATGCATTATTGCTTATTTGGTATATTAGAAATACACATGAAATGGCTCTTAATATGGCTATACAGAAAGGAAGTTCGAGACCATTTCATCACATAATATAATTTTTGTGAACATCCCAGTGGGCAACTAAAGTCTATAAAGTATCTAAAAATAGAAATCTTAGTTCTCTAGGAATAGTTTCTTACTTTAAGCAGAAGATAAGTGTCCCGAAAATTTTGTAAGGAATAATTTGGGGCTGCTAAAAAATTGTTGTCCGTGAACTGGTGGGAAAAAATTGTTCATGTGACTTTATTTTTAAAGTTGAAGGCCGAATTCAGGGAACGCCGTGTGCGAGCTTGCTCAAAAGTCTCTATTTCTGTTCTGGAGAGAACATCATATCATTAAGGCTTTCGAAAAAACTGTCAACAGCTTCATGGGAAAGTTCCACTAAGTCGGAAATAGGTGCAACCATGCATTCGTGCTCATGATTGTCTCCATTGACATTCTGATTCGCATTGCTGACAGAAGGTAGTACCTGTTCAATGCTGCTTTCATCTTGAACTTCACTACTCTTCAATCGTAGTGGTGAAGATTCCACGAATGCCGTCATCAGGATTGGCAGCCTTTGAGGGCAGCACAAAGCGTGAACCTTGGTAGGAACCAACAGTGTATCTGCATCCACTGGCGCATCCGATTGTAGCGTCAGACAGGTGTCTAACACGCATTCTTCTCCGCATAGCAGACATCTCAATACAGGTAAAACACATCTTTGCCACATTGGTCGAAATGATAGAAACCAAGTCATGTTCAGGTCTCTAAGCCGGGATAGTCCCAGGATTTTTGATATCCGGTCCCGGTATCCAATGGCTAGGATCGTATCTTCCATTGTCGCGAGAGTTTGATCTGTGACATGGGTTGCCATAACGAAAAATAAGGACTAAGAATAGGATTCCAGCAATTAGTCCCAGTGTTAGGGGAAGTCCGCCAAAAATCGAATGGACGAAATCTGGAAAAATACCCAGTATGGCTTTGAATGGTGTTAATGCCATCGAAAATACTGTCTTAAATACCCCTGAGATTCCATTGGTATCAGAAATATTTAAGATTTCACTTAGGATTTCTGCGAAATGTACGGGGGAATTAGTTGATAATAATGTATGTATCTCTGCAGTCGTCCTTGCGACTTGTAGATCATACGTTTCTTTTGATGACGTGAGCCTTGTAGGCGTCTGAAGAAGTACTGTTTTCATTCTGCTTAAAGTATCTATTCGAATAGAAGTAATTTTCAAACTGGGCCATGCCCTTGCCTCCCTGTCTGGAAAGGAGCTGGGGAACAAAGAACGTCCACAGCACTTGACCTTCGCCGTCGTAGTGACTAGATAAGGAGTCCCGGGCATAAGACTACAACATCTGCGGTCTACAATAAGAATGTAACTCCCATTATAGAGTCTTTGAAAGAATGGTTCTATTTCAGTTGCAGGTGCGCCTTGCTGGTGACATGAAAGGTTGTATGAATTCCCTTCACAGGCTCCGTGCAAACTAATGCCGTTACACAGAAGCGTGCCGCTTAGTGACATAGCACAATTGTTGCCACTAAGAAACACTTTCTGTCCTTTATTACTGATACATGCATGTGAATAGGGCAGGTTCCAAGTTGTTTTAAGGTACCCCTTTCCCAATTTCTCGTACATGCCAGCCTGTATATATTTTTGGCAGTATTGAAACCTGAAGGTTGAGATTGGAATATTTATGATTCCGTGGATTATCCATTCACTGACAGGTCGTTCTGACATTGTCATTGGTAATCTTTCTAGTTTTTCAATGCTCAAGATTGTATAATCAGCACCCTTTTGCGCCATACCGATTTGTCTATCAGTAAGGTTAAAGATTTGGAATAGTGACGTTGTGTTGATTAAACGCCAAGGCACATAGCCTGAACGCAGATTTTATAACGTCCAGCCAAGCTGTACAATAGAACGCAATTGTGACTGACCATGTTGTAATAACAGTAAGTCTTGCGATAATATATCGATTGCTGAAGACACAATGCTGTCCAATGAAAAAATTCTGGAGGACAGAGTCATTAACCCATTGTCCACTACAGAAAGTGATTTTTCCAAATTAATACGGTCAATTTCCCGTATTCTCTCTGCTGTTTCAATTTGAATAACCTTCCAGGCCTCATTGTATGCTGCATATACAGAGTCTGCTATGAAACGCTTTTGACGCTGTTTGCGTGGTCCCATTATGAAATCACGCAAGTCAGCACCATCAGTAAGTAAAGTTAGGTGTTGCTTAATTTCAGGCAGTGTGGAAGTTTGTAGCCACTGAAGGCATAATTTGCCCACACTGTAGGTTGTTATTATCCCTGGGTGATGTCTTTGGGGATATCTAGGGTCTGGCCTGGTCATTATGAAACCCATTGTTTTATTCAGGAATCTATCTTGACAGTTATTTGTATCTGTGGGCCAGATCAACCATTGTTTCCAATCAGGATGTGTTCTGTTTTGGTTTAATATTTTGTTTACGTCTATCTCTTCATCTGTATCAGAGTTATTGCTAAACATTATTGGCTTTGGAATAGACGGTTTATTTAAATCTTTGATTTTGGCTAAGCCAAGACAGGTGGTTTGTTGAACAGTGTCATTTAAAAATATCATTTGTTCTGGGATCATGCAGGCTCTAAACAAAGCTTCTATACCCTGTACTTGCCATTCTTTTGTACCCCAAACACTTTTCAAATCAACATTTTTGTCCCAATAATCAAATCCAAATGTATTCATTTTTTCGAAGAAAGAATCTGAATATATCAATTTTGTGTTGGTTATCATGGTTTTCATCCCTGTCTTGTTTGACAATTTAAAATAGAATGTTTCAGCATTACTTATGTTAAAACCTGAAAAATATGAATATTTGTCATATACGGTTCTAGAGCTTCCTTTTGGAGGTGTTACACAATGTTCCCATTGATTATAATTTAAAACATTTCTAGGTTGTGCAGATTTATGTAAAAAATGGTTACCATAGTGGTTATAGCAATACATACTATCATAATTTGTAGAACCTTGCAAATAATCATGTTTTGTAAATTTAGCAGACATTACTAAGTCAGACATCATGTTGTTAATGCTTTCGAAGTCCCAATCATCAGCAAATGAGTTTGGTTTTGCAAAGTCACTCAAGGAGATCTTGATTTGGTGTGGATATTTCAGGATCTCGACCGGACCATAAAATTCATAGTCAGTGTTGTCCCAGGCTACCCCACCAGGTATCGGATTGGCTGTGAAGTTGGCTGAAGAAAGTTCTGGAGAAAGTTCTCTTTTCTCGACGTGTGAAGATGTGTGTGGTTTAAGGACCAAGTTGATGTTCTGGCTTGCTGTGTCCATTTTAGCATATTTTACCTCAATGAAGCGTCCCAAAGTAAATACCATGATGAGCCAAAGTATGAGGATAAATGCACCAAAACCCACCCAAAATTCAATCCATGGAGAAACCAGATATGTTTCTTTCAGATGTTTCAAAAGTTCCTTAGCTTTGTCTTTAAAGGATTTTGATGATGGCTGTGTCTTTGATTCACTGAAGCCGTCAGAGGAATCATCGAAGTTGATGAAGTAACCGGATGCAGTTCTGTCAATTGTTCCAATTGGTTCAGGATTTTTGTTTCTTGAATTGTCACCTGGTACTTCATTGTAGATTGGTGTGTCTCTGCTAAATGTCTTTATTTGGGTTTTCAGAGGTCTGAGTTCTATTGCATTGTTGCATAGTCCTTCTTGTTCTTCTTTAGGCGTTTCGAATGTGATGAGCCTTTTTGTTAGGACCTCTGTACTGGTAGCAAACCTTGGTGTTCTGCTACTTATTGGGAGTCCACTTGGCCTACTGTTTGTTATCGGCCACATGTTGTGGTTTTACCAGGTCGATGGATACAACTCGGTTCTCCTTTTTTCCAGCAAGTGGCGGTAGTACAACTGATCTTGTCCCGTTGACAGACAAGACAGGAACTGCTTTTCTGTAAGAAGGCCCAAATTCCTTCTTTACCGCGATCTTCTCTCTGACTAGATCCCCGACTTTTGGAATCCAGACAGGTCTTGCTGGGACAGGTGGTGATTCTTCAGTGGTTGTTGGCTGTTGTTTCAACTGTATGTTGCTCAGGTCTTTTCTTGTTTTGTTTAAGTCCTGCAAAATAGCCAAACTGTCTGACATCAAAGCTTTTTTCTTTAACCACTGAAGTCTGACTATCAAGGTCAGAGATCAACATCCTAGTTCCGAATAATAATTCGTACGGACTGAATCCCTTCAGAGAATTTCTTGGCAAGTTATTTAGACTACGTTGGACACTTATTAGATGTTTGACCCACCCAGCTCCCGAACCTAATATCCTTTCTATTATAGATTGCTTTCTGCCTTGGTTTTTTCTTTACACCATCCCGTACCCTCAGGAAGGAAGTGAGAAGATTCCCGCTGGACTGTGCTCATTTGGCCATGCTTCCCCCCAGGCTGGTTTGCCTGAGTGAAAACAATGGTCAAACGTAACATGCTCTTAGCGTATATGCCAATTAGACTCGCAAATCTTGTATAATAGTCCGGACGTCAGCCGAGTGCTGGTGATCTACATTATAAGTGGAAACTAGCCTGTATATGTTAATCGCAAGCCATTCTTTTTGCTGGTAATATTATCTGCCTTGATACGACGAGGTATTAAACTGCTTCTCTCCCCACTGCGATCTCTGTTGCAGTTTGGGCAGTTTTTTACAAACATGGTGTAGTGCAGGCTCATGCCTGGCCACCAGTACCGTGATTGTAATTCTTCCAGAGAATCTTTTAATTTAAGGTGTCTGAGACCCTCGCCCATGTGTGCGTCTGCGATTAACAAGCTTCTCCTGTCCATGTTTGGAATCACTCTATCCCCCACTCCAGGGATTCGAGCAAAAGGGACGGAGTTTGCATCGATTATGTATGTATAATTGAGTGGATAGTTGATCGGTAACGCTGAGCAGTCGCCTTTTGATGACGTTTTTACTGCCAGCATTGTTTCACCGTCAATGTATTTTAATGTACGCTTTTTTCGATCTACGGGAGCCGGTTTAGTGGCTGCCGCTGTGGCTGTTTCAGCCAATGAATTCCCTGCAACGTGAACGCCATCACGCTGATGACTCAGTGTATGTATCACGTGAGTCTTTGGTAGTTCTTTTTGTAAAAGAGCTATTTGTTCCCAGAGCAATTTCTGCTTTATTGGTGCATCTGTGTCATCTTTGTAACCGTTCTGAATCCATGTCTGCAAATCGCTGTTATATGATTTGACGCAGTAATATGAATCTGACACTATAAGTGTCGGGAATTCGCGATCCGCATTATCTAGCGCCATTTTCAATGCTATTATTTCAGTTTGTAGTTCTGAATTAGTTTCTACTGAGTGTGATTTTGTTAATAGAGGTCTTAGTTTACCTCCGCGCCACACTTCTTTTGTAATCTCACATGTGGGGTTGTATGCTTGTTCTCCCCAAACGGAGGGTTGAGCATGTCCGTCTGTATAGATTACACAGGCGTAATGTCGTAGAGGCAGAATATCGATTGGCAGAGGATACGTCTTTTCATATTTTAGATTTTTTAATTCCTCTAGTTCTGGATCAAAGTAGTAGTATACTTTGTCCGTTGTGATTGAATTCACCCATTGTATCCATTCCGGATTCAATGTTGTTGTTGGTAAATTACACGGTGTTGTTAGTGCCTCAAAGGCTGATTCTGCTGTTCTGACTGTGATATGTCTACCGTCAGCTATGTCTTTTTCTCTAGCTATTGGGGTTTGAACTGCACGAATGATTTTTTCTGTATTACTGAATTTCTGTTCAGCTTCTGTGTACAAGTGTGATTTGAATGCAATTGGTACCTTTTCTCCTTCATTAGAAGTCAGGTATGTGAATCCGCATCTCCCTGGGATGACTCGAATCACAAGATTGCGTGTGTTATCACGTGTTTCTAATTTTGTTTTAATTAGCATGTCTGTTTGTAAGGATCTCAAAATTTCTGTGTGTGTTTGAGTCCAATTGGATCTTTTAAAGTCTGGTTTAATTAGATCATAAAGGGGTTTGACCCTTTCTGCGTAATTTGCAATGTATGTTCTTCCGAAATTTAGGAAGCCTAAAATTGACTGTAGGTTTTTTAGTGTTTTAGGAGCTTGGATTACGGCACATTTCTCTAGGAAATTGTCTGCCAGGCTTTTACCTTCACTTGATAACTCATATCCTAAGAATAGGACTGTCAGATGGGCAATTCTGGACTTTTTAAAGTTGAATTTGTAACCCTCTGCTGCGAACCCAAGTATTATGGTGTTCACTCTTTTCAAGTGAGTCTCCAAGTCATCATCTGTTAAGTAAATGTCATCGACATAAGATAATGCTTCATCATCATATAGTTGTAGTAATTCTGTTACTCTCGCTGAGAATACCCCCGGGCTGTTCTTGTACCCCTGGGCTAACCGACAGAATTGCTTTTGAGTGCCATTTACTGAGAATGCAGTTAAATATCTGCTCTCTGGTACTATGTTTTTACAAAAGAATCCATTGGAGATGTCCAAGGTTGTTTTGTATTTTTTGCGCACTATGTTATTCATTAGTGCAGCACTGTGTGAGTTTTGCACTGCAAAGGTTTTGCAACATGTGTTAAGGTGTCGGTAATCCAAAACTAGACGATATGAATTGTCTGGTTTGGAGACCGGAAACAAAGGATTGTTCATTTGTGAGGTGCAAGTTTCAATCACCCCCTGGTATTCTAGCTGATCTAGTATTTCATTTACCTGTTTTTTAGCTTCTTGCTTAATTGGGTACTGCCTTTGTGCAGTAGGTTGTGATTTTAACTGGATTTTGTGAGGAGGAGAATCCTCATCCCATCCTACATGATTTTTATATAAAGCAGGTGCTAAGGCCACTGCCCACTTTCTAGCAAGTGTATATTTTTTATGAATCGGGATTTGATTCGAGAAGGCAGGCATAATTACTTCTTCGCCATGAGGGCACTCCCTGACAAACTCTGGTGGCCAGTCTTTTTCAGCTAGAAGGATGTCATAACCCTTGGAGAGGTTATCCCAAAATAGTCCCCTTATTTTCCTAGTCTTATCTCCCTCTATACGTAATGTTATCTCGTATATCTTGTGGGGCTTGCTAACTCTGGTGTCTGCAGTTTCCACTTGAAGGTATTCATTCGTGTCCACTGTCTCCAGATGATTCATAAGGACTTTGCGAGCTATGCTCACTTCTGCTGCGCTGTCTAGCATTGTCTGAGCCCACTCTCCGTTTTTCAGTTGTGTCCTCAGTATTCTCGGCATTGTTAACTACCTTGATACTGGCTACCTTCTTTTTTGGAAATTGTAATTTCTTTTTTGGCTGAGCAGGTTCCTTGTCTTTGGACTTGGCGTGCTCTTCTGATCGTCCTCTTCTTTCCGATTTCTGCGAGGAAGTCTGAAAAGATTGAGAGGGACGTGTATCAATGTCTTGATATCTATCAGGTTTTTTAATATTATCCCTATTTCTAAGGTTATATCTATTCCCTGAGGGGTCACTCTGGGGTGACCTGTGTCTCTGGTTCGGAGATTTCTCCCTTCGCCTAGGAGACCTTCCTCGGGACTGGAATTTCTTTTCTTTAGGATTGGATTGTTTGTTTCCATCCCAGTTCTTTTTTGGTGAATTATTATTAAGAAATATTTTTTCTGGACTTGTAGTCAGTTGCGGTTTTACTGGTATTCCACCTAGACTATCTCTGCCTAGTTCTTCATAGGATTTTTCTATGATTCTGGCAATTTCAGCTGGTTGGTCTGCTATATCTGTCTCTTTTAACCTCTGGCGGATCGCCACGTTTGCTGCTTCACCTTTTATATTGGCTAATAATATAGCCGAGACCTGCTTGAAGTCTTTCAGTAATTTCATACCAGGAGTTAAAGCTGGTTCTGGACCGTATTCATCTTGAATTTGTTTTAGCACATCTGGTATTACCGAAATGGATGGAACACCGTGCGTTTTTGTGTAGATGGAAGCAAAGACTGTACCCCAAGTGTCACAGTCCTCTATGTGTGGTGCGATTCCCATTGGGAGACATATAGTCAGAATCCTGTGTTTTTCTAGCGGGGTGGTGTCAGGAAACACCGCCTCTATTTGGGTAATTTTCTGTGCCAACCAGAATGGTATTTGTTCCCGTTTAGCTGGAACTTTACCTAGGCAGGATTGGATGTTCTGTGGTGTAATTTTATTTGTGTTCCCCTGGTGAGGGGTCAGCTGTGGAAGTTTAATCGCTGGCTGAATTGTTGAAGTCCGCATTACATACTGAACTAATTGTCTATGAATTTTTAGTAATTGTTTTAGCTGTATTAACAGCTCAGCTGCAGGCATCCTATCGATGTCTGGATGTGGTGTGTATCCGGCTAAGACCGGCCACGTTGCTCCTGGTCTACCTAAAGGACCGAGCCTTGTGATGTGATTATTATGTTTTAGGGCGCCATCAAATAAGAGCAAATGCTCTTGGAATTTGAGTGGTACTTCCACCTCCTCGAAAGGAGTGTACTCATTAGGAGGTTCCTCTATTTTGTAATAGTGGAAGTACTTTGTTACAGCATTTGCTGCTGGAAAATGTATCCATGAATAGTATACCTCTGTCTGCCGATATTCGTGTGCCTCGATTACGAATATGACTGTGCCACCTCTAGGTGTCAGTCCATTTTCTAGAAGTTTTAAGGTTATAGATTTCCTTTTGATGACCGGGATGAGTATTATATCCTGGTCTGCTGCTTGCATGGTAGCATCAGCATCTGCGAGTTCAGTTGCTAATCTAACTGCCTCTCTTTCATCATCACTGTCTCCCATTTTACAGACAGGATGGTATTATGTTTGTTTGCAGATCAGGTTTCTTTATGGAAACAGAGATTAGATGCACAATATTTTGGAACTGTTTATCCTTCAACGTTGACTGTACCAAGAACCATACATAGGAGTTCCCTCCTGCGAGGTTTTGGAGGATATTACCTTTCACCCACTCCAGACGTCTTTGGAGTATTTGGGAAAAGGGGTCTGAGTGAGAAAGCACGACTGAGTTACTCTAAATGTCTTACGTTAGTTTTATCGCCCTTTCCAAACGCGTTGGGCGCCATGTAGTGTAGTTCCTATTTTCCCAATAGGCTCTGCGCATTGGAATAATACCTACAGCAGTAAAGGCCTAGACCAGACGTTAACTAGGTCTACTACTGTCGATACTAGACTTAATTTTTGGGTTTGCCAGCTAAGCTCAGAGTTCGCTAGAAACGTTCTCGAATGTTCAGGAAAGATTTAACTCTCCTGATTAGACAAGAAGGGATTTAGTTTCTGACAACCATAGAACATGACAACTTTGCTCTCCCCTAATCAAGAGTCAATCTCGAGAGTCGTGTGAGCACAAGGCAATTATTTTACTCAGTCAGTACGTGCATTCTTAGTCTCATCAGAATGTAGAGAAAAGGGAAAGAGACGGGCGTGTTCAATAAAAAGATGTTATTTATTGATCAGTCTCTTTTCTCGTACAAGAGAAATGGATCGATATTATTGCGATACTTATAGTTAAGTAAAGTGCATACATTAAAAGCAATAGTATAAAATAATACTGTAAAAACATTGATATGGTTTCTGAGCCATATGATGTTTTAAATGATTAAAATATATTTACATACACATATACATTTGACTAAACGTACTCAACTGGTGTTTCTAAATACGCCTACCCCGTGTACCTGACCTAAGTCTAATGCGTGGGCGGGAATAGAAAGTTACAGTTTTAAGTTAAGTTTGTTTTTGCCAAGTGAATAACTAAAGAATTCTCTGTGAGGGGTTATTCAGTTCTGTACCTGGAAGTTAGGATGAATGAGGAATGGTATCTCTTTCTCTGCTCTCGATATTCCAGGCTGCCTGCGAGGGCTGCCCAGAAACGCCGGTGCTGGGTCTCTCGGCTTGAGATAGCAGCGCGTCTCTCAGCGCGTCAGGAAGGCGGGGCTGCGCCAGCGGGGTCTGCTTCTGCTCTCGGCTTCGGCAAGTATGGCTGCTCCGTCTTGTCACCACGCGTGTGTTTGCATAGGGCAAGATCGGCAATATTTATACCTTAAAGGTGCCGAGATTGACGTAAGGATGGACATAGATACGTCAATAAAGATGTCATACGACTTGCTCGTTAGCACATTCTTTACTAAAGTTCTCTGTGAAATCAAAACAATGGCCGCACGGATTTTCCAGGTTGTCATAGGTTTGATTTGTTATGAGAACGTCGTATGCCTTATCAGGGGCTGGAGGAATGTCGCTTGTCTAATTAGATCTCAAGCGTTATTACCTAATCAGATAACACGTTCCTGTGCCGTAGTGTGACTGCGTCAGATAACGGTATCTGCATCATGGGGGCTTTCTTGCCTCATGGGCTGATTGTTAGTTAACTTGATAGTTAGTTTAACCAGAATAGGGTCAGGAATAGGGGGATCGATTCAGAACCTATAGGAATACATGACAACCCCTTACATCCAACAGCTTCATTGGCTTCCTGTCAAAAGCCGTATAAAATTTAAGGCATTGTGCATTGCATACAAAGCCATTAACAACTCAGGCCCGCAGTTTCTCAAAGATGCACTCCGTCCTCTCGAAAATCCCAGAACTCTTCGCTCATCTTCGGCGAAGTTGCTCAACGTCCAACGCACAAGGAAAGCCAACTGGGGTGACAGATGCTTTGTGATCTCCACGGCCAGACTATGGAATTCACTCCCTCTTACCATCAAATCTGCCCCAACTCTCCTTAGCTTTAGGAAGAGATTAAAAACCTGTCTGTTCCCACATTAAGATCTGCTATAGCTATCATCTGATCAGTTAAGCGCCGAGACACCCCTGGGTATTTGCGCGCTATAAAAATTGCCAAAACATAAACATAAACAAAGGTTGATTCTGCTCCCGATCTTTTAGCTAGTACACAGGGATGGTCGGAGAAAGAGCAGATATATTTCACTGAGATGTTTGCTTCAGAAGTTGTGGAATTTTTTCAGAAATTCTCTCCAACATTAGAACCTAATGATGTAGCAACTGACTGTAAAAAGATACGTGATGGTCTTTTAGTTTTCTCTCAGGTGGCTGATACGATTAGACGGTTGGTTAAATTACTAAATGAGGCGGTTCATTCCGTCCGGAGAGTCGCAGTCTTCTATCTACGGAACAAATAAGACAATGACAGTCGATATGAGGTCTATGCGGGAAGCCGCACCCTTGTATGTTCCTCCTAAAGGAGCGGGTGATAGCGATGATAAAAATTCTGTCGGTGCTAAAGGATATTTAATTTATAATTGGGTGTATACTCCTTGAAATAGGGCAGATGTAATGGCGCTTAAAGCAGCATTACCCGATGCACGTAAAAATCCAGCCCCTTTCTTTGAGGAAGTTGAAGGCGGTATAAATTCTTGTACCATGACTTGTGCGATATTGATTTATTTTTTGGATTAATATTACCACCGGATATGTGGAGGACTATCCGTAAAATTAATGAACAGGTTAATTTTGACGCCAAATGGAAGGATTTAGAACAATTGGATGTGGAGAGGGAGCCCGCTCAAAAGCCACACAAGTTAATATTGGATCTCCCTGCAGCAATATTAACTAATCTTAAAACAGTTATTCCCCTAAAAAGATAGATTGGACTGTTTTAGCATTGTGTAAACAAAAAGTAGATGAATCGGTTTCTGATTTCTTTACGTGCTTTGAGGAAGCTTTTCATGATTTTAGCGGTCAGACTTTGACAGATGATACAGGAAGACATCTTTTTGTCGACAAATATGTTACAGATCTGTTACCAGGGATAGCTAGCCATTTAAAAGCCAGTGAAAGTTCTTGGACTACATCTTCTCCAGCATCTGTTTTAACGATGGCTCAATATTATGAGCATCAAGACTTAGAAGCTAAAGGTAACGAGGAAAAGAAATCTAAAGATTTGAAAACGAAAGTTATGTTAGCCCAAGTTTATGGTCCGCCCTCTAGAGGTTATGATAGAGGCGGACGTGGATCTTTTCATCCCCCCTATACTCGTACGAATCTGTCCATTATTCAATGTGCGAATTGTAAGAAATTTGGTCATTGGATGGCCGATTGTCCAGTGTTGCGTGCCCAACAAAATTCACGAGGGCGGGGACAAATGAGAAATTGTTCAGGTTATTTAGGGCACATGTTTTGGGTTCTACTGATCGGCTTCTGGTTGATACAGGAGCTACTCAGAACGCTTTGTCTAAACAATTGGTTCCAAGGGCTCCCCTGTCTGGCGTAACTATTACTTCGATAGGTTTCGATGGAACACCCTCCCTTAGTCCATTGTCACAGCCACTTGCATTTCATGTTGATCAATTTAGTGCTCTATGTCCGTTTTTCCTTTCTCAAAACACACCAGATAATATTGTGGGCCTTGATATGCTTAAGTATTTTAGAGCCACAATACGAATGTTCTCCTGAAGGAGTGCGTGTCATTTTGAATGATAATCATTCCGTACCTGAAAGAGCTTGTCTTGTTAAAGAGGATATTGCATTGGCTTCACTTCCTTCAACTTTGTGCGCTACCTCAGATACTAATGTGGGTCAAATGGTTATCCCATGGGTACACATTAGTGTCAAGGAGGGAGCTGTGTTACCTCGCTTGCCTCAATATAGGATTTCATAGGAGGGTGAAAAAGCCTTTTACACTTTACGTGCATGAGAAAGATGGATGCGCATTATCAGTTTTAGTCCAGTTACATGGTGATAAGCAACGTCCCTGTGCTTATTTTTCAGAAGTTCTTGATCCTGTTGCCCGAGCATTACCTGGGTGTTTTCGCTCAGTTGCGGCAACGGCTGTGTCAATACGACAAAGTGAGGGAATAGTTTTGTCACATAAGCTGTTAGTTTTGGTACCCCATGCGGTTGATGCCCTTTCAAATCAAACAAAGACGCAGCACTTAACTAGTGCTTGTCTGACAGGATATGAACTGACATTGCTAGCCCCTCACATTACATTGAAGAGATGTGCAACTTTAAACCCTGCTACTTTGCTGCTGTATCCGGTGAATCAGCCTCAGTCGCAAGAAACACATGATTGTATATTCCTGACTGAGGAACAGACAAAGGGTCGCATTGATTTGCAAGATACGCCCCTTCCAGATGTGGATGGTGAATTGTGGGTTGATGGGTCTTATTTGAAATTACCAGATGGTACGACCTCAGCCACATATGCAATCACCACGCTTGAGGCAATAGTGGAGACAGCTCGCATACCACAGAAATCGGCCCAAGCAGCTGAATTGATAGCCTTGACACGAGCATGTGAGCTTAGTACTGATTTATGTGTGAATATTTATACAGATAGCCCTTATGCTTTTGGAGTGGCGCATGACTTTGGCCTGCTCTGGATGGAAAGAGGCTTTCTTACATCTCACGGAATGCAAATAATGCACGGAGACTTAGTGCATAATCTTTTGATTGCATTGACATACCCGAAGAAAATAGCTATAGCCCCTTCGATGCTTATGACGGAACGGTTCCGTCATCAGCGTCGGTTGAGCTGTGCTGATGACGGAACCGTTCCGTCATGACCACACCCGTTTTTAGAACCTTCAGCACAGCGCGAAAATTCACGCCGCGCTGAAGGTGATAGTGAAGTGTAGTGCGCACAAGAAAGTGACAGATAGGATTGGACAAAGTAATGCCTTTGCAGATCACGTGGCACGTGAAACTGTGACGCAAAGAAGCACTACTTCCATGTATGTAGTGAAGTCACAAGCTGAGAGATGGCATGATGCTAGGCAAGAAGTACGAGAGATACAGAAATCTGCTTCTGTAAAAGAACGTGAACAATGGTCTGAAGAAGGAGAGTTGGATGATGAAGGTTGTTGGCGGAATAAGCAGATGGTTAGATGGAAGCTGCCTATAGCCTTTGTACAACCTATGGTTCAGATGGCACATGGGCTAGCACAATTTGGAGCTTCAGCAATAACGAGAATTCTTATGCAACTTTGGGAGCATCCAGAAATTAGTAGCACAGCTAAGAGAGTAGTACAGTCTTGTTTGATCTGTTTACAATATAATCCTGGAAACGGGACGCGAGTTCCAGCTGGAGGTTTTGCTACACCAACTGCACCTTTCGAAGTCTTGCAAATGGATTATATCCAACTTGAGCGTTGTAACAACTTGAAGTATGTCTTAGTGGTGGTCTGTGCCTTCAGTAAATGGATTGAGGCATACCCCACAAGGGACAATACTGCTATCACTACTGCAAAAGTGTTATTGAAGAAATTATTCCCGAGGTTTGGTGTTTGCAGACTCCTGTGGAATGATAACGGACCTAATTTTGTTGGGGTAGTTATCAAATATGTCCTGAAGGGATTAGGAATCAAACAGAAGTTTCATGGAGTGTTCCATCCACAATCAGAAGGATTGGTGGAAAGGTATAATGCTACTCTGAAGCTGAAATAGCGAGAATCCAATCCTCCACACACTTGACTTGGCCAGATGCGTTGCCACTGGCATTGCTGTCTATTAGATCAGTACCACACTCTAGAACAGGTCTTACTCCTTATGAGTAAAGAGTATGTATTTGGGAGACCGATGAACATTTGGGGAGTTCCGAAACCGAGTTCTGTGTATGATGTACCTTGTGTCTTGATGAATGACTATTTGGCACAGTTAACTGACAGCTTGGTTTCTATTCATCAACAGGTTCGAGAAGCACTTCCCGACAGATCTACAGGTGAAGGCCATGAACTCCGACCTGGTGATCTCGTCATGGTGAAGGCGTTTGAGAGGTCAAGCAGCTTGAACCCGTGGACCGGAACAGGTGCTCCTTGCCACGAAAACAGCGGTTCGAGTCACCAACAATAAAAACTGGGTGCATAGTACCCATTGTCGAAAGGTTTTTTCGACCTTGGTGGAACCTGCTGTGCTGACCGATCATCGAGAGGACTGGAACAGGTGCTCCTTGTCACGTGAACAATAGTTCGAGTCACCAACAAGAAAAACTGGGTGCATAGTACCCATTGTCGAAAGATTTTTTCGACCTTGGTGGAACCTGCTGTGCTGACCGATCATCAAGTGATCTTGACTACGGAGAAAGGCCATGCTGTATCACCTTATGAATCTGCGGAGTTCTTCCCAGACCAGATGATCCCTGGAGCATCGGCATACAACTTGAGACCGAGGAAAGAATCTACATTTTTTGAGAGAGACAGGTTGAGCAACCGCCCTGGGTAGTGGAAACAGAGTGCTGATATGACAAGGGGGTGATCAGCCCTGCGTAGTGTAGTGACACCCATCTTGATCTTGGGTAAAGAAAACAACCTCTATCCATGGGAGAAGAGCTCCTACGATTTTTTTTTTTTTATTTTTTTTTAGAGAGTTGATTTTGTTGCTACAATGAATAAACAAAAGACATTTTTAGGTGTTATAGGTGTTTTTGCTGTTTTGACAATTATAGCAGTAATCACCGGGTCTGTTGAAATGATGGCTCCTGCGCATGAGTCTTTTGTGGTTACTACTCCAGTCCCAGAAGAGCATCAGCATTTCACTCTTCCGTATCATGAGAAGAAGCACCGTCAATCTTATCTCAATAACACGTTTGTTCAGATGCTGTACCACACCCATAACGCTACAAACACCACTAATTGTTGGGTATGTGGAATGCTTCCAGCGCATCAAAAGAAAGGAGGGACGCCTTTTATCCCACTTCCTTTCTCGCATAATGGTTCTTGTCAAGCCTGCTACACTCTTTTGTTTGCAACTAGAAGACCTGCAGTAGGTGGACTTCTTTTCCGTTTGAATAAGGAGTGTTATCAGGACAAAGATGGGTATCCGCTAGCAAATGGAACTAGATGGGAATGGGAAGAATACCGACCGGACAATATTTCTACGTCATATGTTTTCACCCACACAAGAGACTTTGCCACAAGTGAACAATCTGTAATTACTGTTACAAGGACTGAAGCAGATTTATGTCTACAAAGTATTGGACAAATCCCAGTTGGAATTAGTGATTGTATTACAGTTTTAAATATAGATGGAATAAATAATAGTTCATTTTTAGCTTCGCATAACACATATCTAGTATGTGGCAGTCATGGATATCATCGACTACCAGTTGGGTGGTCAGGTGTATGTTATGTATCTTTTTTGTTACCTCCTGTTTTCCTGGCACCTGCATCATATCATCGAGATTTTAAACTGTTCAAGAATATTTCATTAAATCGAAACAAAAGGACAATAAGTACTGATGAAGTAGACCAGACAGATACTAGTCTACAGCAATATGTTGATTTTAATTTGGGTCTGTTTTCTTTTGTGGGCGCTGCACATTTAGAGCAGGACTTTATTCTGGCTCCCTTGAACTTGGATAGTCTTTTTGGGGTCCAATGGGCCCTGTGAATAGTAAATAAGTGGTTTCTTTTTAAGGCGGCCGGTTTTACAATGGACCAGCATTTCTCCAAGGATCTTCGCCATATGATTTTTAGGTCCGGCGCCGGCAGTTCTTTCCTCCAGATGGTTTCTGGAATCAGGAAGTCTTCTTTTCCGGCTGTTATTAGGGCCCAGTACCATCGAGATATCTCTTTTTTTATGGGTGAGTCTTTCATCATCTCTTTCTCTAGTTCTTCATTTCCCTTTCTCTTTTCTGTAAGTAGTTTTCTAGTTTCTCCAACGAATCTGTTAAGGTTTATCCGAGGCACTTTTTCCAGGTCTTTAACCAGGTTAATCCCCAAGTATTTTATTTTATCTCTGCAGTATGGGTTATTGAATTGCGTGTTCCAGCTCATAACCTCAGTCTTTGCCTGGTTGGTCTGATAACCTGACACTTTCCCAAAGTTAGTTAGAGTTTCTTCTATTGCTGCAATAGAGTCTTGGAAATGGTCTGTGAACACCATCAGGTCGTCTGCGTCGAGAGCAACCTTTTTGGTCCATCCATGATGTTTAAAGGGCGTTATTAGGCTGTGGTTTCTGAGGTTGCTTGCTAGGGGCTCAATGTAAAGGTTAAAAAGTAACGGCAATAACGGGCATCCTTGTCTTGTTCCTCTTCTGATTACAATATTTTCGGTGAGGTTCCCGTTAATTAAGATCTTAGCTCTCGGTTTTTTGTATATTTCCTCCACCATACAGAGAAAGCTCTCCCCCAGATTATATTTGTTGATGGCCCTGCTCAAGAATGTCCAGTTGACTCTGTCAAATGCTTTGGCAGCATCGAAGGTGATTATTGTTAATGGTTTGTTTTCACATATGGCTATGTCTATTGCGCCAAAGAGTTTGTGTGTTAATTCTTGTATTTGTCTGCCTTTCACGAAGCCCTTTTGGTCTGGGTTGATCAGATTTGTCATTACTGTTGCTAGCCTTTTTGCCATGATCTGCATAAAGATTTTGTAATCGCAATTCAACAGTGATATAGGTCTGTATGATTCACAGATCGTTGGATTTTTCCCCGGTTTTAAAATGATACTAATAGTTGCATCGTTCCAGGAGTCAGGGATTTTATCGTGACCTCTATAGATTGTGTTTAGTAACTCCATTATTGGAGGAGCCAAGGTTTCCCTTAGATTGATGTAAAGCTCATTTGGTAAGGCATCCGGGCCAGCTGCTTTCCCTCTTTTCAGCCCTCTTATCACGTCTCCTACTTCTTCAATTGTGATTTCTGCATTCAATTCTTCTTTTTCTTCTTCCAATAAAGATGGAAGAGGCTGGTGATCTAGATAATTTCCCAGCTGTTCCTCAGAAGGATTCATTTCTTCATTATAAAGATTGGAGAATACATTTGTGAACTCCTGCATTATTATTGTGTCCTCAGAGCTTGGTTCTATTTGATTATAGGGTTGAATGCTGGATAATTTGTTTCTGGTTTGGTCAGTCCTTATTTTCCACGCCAGAATTTTGCCGCATCCTTCTCCATATTCATGGTTCGATAGTTTGCTGTCTTCCCATTTTCTCCTCACTTTACTCTTAAGAATGTCTGTGAGTGTTTCTTTTTGTTTTTACCTTTCCTTTTCTAGTTCTTCTTTAGTGGTTGTTGTATGCTCTGCTGCTATTTGTATATCGAGTTATTTTATATCGTTCTCCAAGTCTCTTATTTCTTGCTTCATAACTTTTGATCTATATGCCCCCATGCATAACAACTTCCCTCTGATTACTGCCTTATAGGTATCCCAGGTGGTTTGTTTCGAGGTCCCAACTTTGTTGTTCTCAAAGAAATTGTCTGACTCTATCCTAAGTTATTCTATTGACTGTGAGTCTAGAAGTATAGTGCGATCAACAGTCCATCTGCTTTGTGAATTTTTTTTTGTCGTTTGCATTATAAGTTGGACTGCTGAATGATCGGACAGGTGAGCCGGCAGATGCTCTATTCTCCTGACATTTCCTAGTAGACTCCTGTTTATAAAGAAGTAGTCGATTCTTGATTTGTGTCCTAATTTTTTATTGTGAAAGGTAAAGGCCTGACTTTTGTCGCCTTTCTCTTTCCACATATCCATCAGATCCAAATCTTTTATGTAGTGTCCTAACCACTCCCTCATTTTTGGCAGGTTTGCTTGTCGTCCTGGAGGGGATCTATCCTCTTTAGGATCTAGGATTATGTTATAGTCGCCCCCTAAAATTATCGGGGAAGTTGCTGATAGGAGCTGTGTTTAGAGTTTTAGAAGGGGGGTTGAGTCGTCTGTATTTGCACCGTAATAAAATGCTACGGTAAATACATTATCAAATATTCTTACTCTAGTTATTGCCCATCTTCCTTTATTGTCTACTTCCATGTGTTCTATCTTGACTTTGAGAGATTTTTTAAAAATTATTGCTATGCCCTTAATGTTGCATTCTTGGTTAGTGCATACATAGGCATCGACCCAGCTAAGATTTTTCATTATTTGATCCCGTTCTGATTTTAGAAGATGCGTCTCCTGCAGTATGATGATCTCGCTATCCATTGACTTTAGGTATTCAGGGATCCTCCTCCTTCTATTGATGGTTCTAAGGCCATTGACGTTCCAAGAGAGTATACTAAGTTCTTTGGGGTACGTCTTCATCTTCTTGTGTTATTTTTGGGAAGTGCATGGCTTAGTTCATGTTTACAGGCCCCGTCGACTCCTATTGTTTTCATTGGTGAGGACATTGTTTCTCTTTTTTTCCTAGTTTGCTTCCCACCTGTGTTCTCTTTTTATTTTGTATTTGTGCTTTTTTGTGAAGTTCATCGTTACCCACCCAGAGGAAGCCTCCCTTCTTCTTTTTGGGTGGTATTCTTTGCCCTTTGAGCTCCATACTTCGCCTAATTCGAATGCTTCACCTTTCTTATATCATGTTGCGGTCCGCAATTGAGCCTTAATTTGCTCCAGAAAATTTTCGACCTCCTTGGGGACCCACATGTTGTTCATTTTGTTCCTCCACATGATCCTCAGAGCTGCAGGGAACTTCATCTGCACTGTAGCTCCGAGAGATTTTAGTTCTTGCATGTGCTGTCCCAGTTCCCACTGTCTGTCCTGGGTAGCTTTAGACATATTTGAGCGGATTCTGAAAGACCAATCGTCCTTATTGAAAGTGCCTTTCCTTAAGGCCTCACTTAAGATTCTTTCTTTCAGGGTGTATGTTTTAAAATTAATTAAGGTTTTCCTTGGTGTTTTCCTCTCTTTATTTTTGCCAAAGGGGTCGTGATGTGCCCACTGTATGTCGTTTACCAGATCAGCCTCTTTGGCCCAGGGGAAGCATTCTTCAAGGAGTGACACCCTTGCTTCTAAAATGCGTCAGAGGATGCATTTTGTCCTAAAAAATAGCACTAGATGCTACAGGACATGAGCAGCTGTCCTCAGCTGCTGCTCACTCTGAGATTATTGTTCCTGTGCTTCTGCAGCAGGACTTTTGCCCCAAATTACTATTGATTACTCTTGCTTTCTCATTACATAATTTCACAATTTTTATATCACAAGAGTAATGCACCATTCCTTAAATTACTCTGATTATTGCCAAGTGTAATAATATCATGCTCAGATGCTTTATTCAAGCCTAAATACTCAACACCGTCAATATAGGTGGTTTGTGTGCCCAGAGCCAATCCAGGAAGGTTCACCAGCTGCACAGCACTGATCTCAGAGCAACAAACAATACCCGTCAGTGTAGAACTATTCTGATCGCCTGACTGCATTGTGCTAGTAGTGTCCTGTTCCCACTGTTCCTTTTCCACAGTACACACCGACCAGGGAAGTTTACTCGGCTTATTTGCTTTCATCTGTCATTACTAGCTGCATATCAGACAATATTGTCATAGACGTCATAGGTAGATGGTTAGCAGTACCATCTACTTGCCTCTTCCAGGGACAGAGCATCCTTAGAGAAGCTGGCAGGGACACAACGTCTCTATCAGTGTGTAAACCACCTTCTGTTTGGATGAAGTAACACGTGATTGCCACTATACAACTTTAAGAAGCTGAGCATGAATAAACCAGCAGTACTAGAATTTCTCGCCTACCTATTTTTTTAAAATTTAGAACAACTTATTTATTTCTCACTGTAAAGAGTTGTAAAAGTCACTAACTTAATCTGAGCTTAACCCCTTGGTACCTGACAGACATACTTAACGTATAGGTAATGTGTAATGTATGTCTTTACTTAAACAAGAAGTGGCCAATGCCAACCCCACAACCCCCACAGACGACCAGCAGGCAACAACGGGGTCGGGGAAGGCCAGAGTGAAGAGGGAGAGGAAGACGGGGTGCAATCCTCAGCAAAACCAGATCAGCGTCACAGAGGTGACAAAACACCACCATCAACTGACCCACAATGTCAGAGGGAGGTAGGGGGGAATAGTTGTCCTAGTGAAGGCAGAGATGTGCAAAGTGGCAACGTAAAGGTCCAATGGGAATCATGGATTTAGAAGGAGTGCACCGTCCTCTTCAAGGTAAAAACCTAAGGGAAGCTGGGAATGTGCAAACTGCGAAACCTTTTTCATGAATGAGGCAAGGGAGAGAAAAGCAGGACACAGCTCTAAGGTAATGAAGGAAGACAGGTTATGTGCGATGGTGTAATATAGGCATCTTAGAGAGGAAAAAGATGCAGCTCTCATCACAGTAAGAACAAGGAAGTCAAACGGTGTTAAATACCTTGCCATATTTGGCGCAATGTGAAATGGCTGGAGACTCAGCAAGCATAGATGCCACTTACAAAGAGACTGATGGTAGTAACATCTGAAGAAGTATTGCATATGGTTTACAATTAAATTAGAGTTAATTGAGATCTATCCCTAATAGTTCTTCATATCTGAAAGCCAGGCCCTAACATATACCTACAAATGATTTTACTAATTTCAGTTTATTTTATACTTGCTCTAACCCTTGCATATTCCACCAGAGAGCTCTGCTACATTGACTGACTCAGAGATCTTGTCCGTCAGTCTCAACTGATAACCCAGACTGATATTCCCCAGATAGCTTGACCTCACCAAACTCCATCTTCCTATCTCCTTTCCCCCAACAAAATTGCAGTTGCCAGCTCAGTCTTCCTCCTCTTCTTGATAACCTTTCCACAGAACCACCACCTCCAATCACTGACGTTACCAAAGATGTACACTCACCCAGCCACCACCATTCCCATGGACAGATTTCGTCCACTGAAATTTCTATGGTTGACAAGTCGCCATCTACAATATTTCAAGGTGACCCTTGACCCTGCTCAGGGCCGGTCAGTCCACACACCGCGCGACTCCCCAGGAGTGTGCCAGGCTCCCCCAGCTACTGCCTCGAGTTTTGCCGCTGCCCGCAGTTGAGCTCTTGGTTTCTTCCTGTGTCAGAAGAACCACGACCCACCACCACCCGCAACAGGTTCCTCGCAGGAGCTGGAGCAAGATCACCGCCGACCAGCTCAACACCTCCTATAGGCGGAACCCTCCCGCCAGCGCAACGTACCCCAACGAAGCAGCCCACACCTTCACACAGTGGCTCACCAACTGCGCCGACAACCTCGCACCACTGAAGAACCCTCCCAGCAGACCCAGCAGCAAGAAAGCCTCTTTGTTCACCGACGAACTCAAAACATCCAAGAAAAACTGCCGCACCCTGGTGGCCCCCTGCCCTGGGCACCACCCCCAAGCCAACGGACCACGCACGAAACCTGGGCTACATCCTGGACTCCTGCCTCTCGATGACCAGACAAGTCAACGCCGTATCGTCAACACCCTGCGCATGCTCCTTAAGATCTTCCGAGGGATCCCCACCGAAACCAGGAAGACAGTCACACAGGCACTCATCACCAGCCGACTGGACTACAGGAACACCCTCTACGCGGGAACTACTGCCAAACAACAGAAAAGACTTCAGCGCATACAGAACGCCTCCGCACGACTTATTCTGGACATCCCTCGCCGCAGCCACATCTCTACCCACCTGAGAGACCTTCACTGGCTCCCCGTCAACAAGAGGATCACGTTCAGACTCCTCACCCACGCACACAAGGCTCTCCACGACATGGGCCCGAAGTACCTCAACAGCCGCCTCACTTTCTACACCCCCACCCGCCGCCTACGATCGACCAGCCTCGCCCTCGCCGCCGTACCACGCATTCGCAGAACCACCGCTGGAGGAAGGTCCTTCTCCTACCTGCGGCCAAGACATGGAACTCTCTCCCCATCCACCTACGGCTGACAAAGTAGCGCGCTATACAAATTGTTGATTGATTGATTGATATACCTGGCCTAAAGGAATCCATTAATAACAAACCTTCCATAACATACAGAAAAGGGGAAGACACTGAGGAATACCCTCTGTCCGAGTTATGTGACAACTCCCTTGGGTGCTGGCAATTGGTTACCATCTGGTTTTTATACCTGTGGTTCATGTAATATCTGTCCAATAGGCAAGAACAAAAGCGCAGTTTCAGTTACAATACAGAGAAAGAATATAACATTGATCATCACATGAATTGTAACACAACACATGTAGTATATGTACTAGGCTGTAAGTGTGGGATTATCTATGTTGGTAGCACGATCCGTTGTCTCAAGATTAGAATGCAGGAACACAGACGTGCGATCAAAACTAAAGACTCTAGATACCCTATTACTGAGCACTACATGAAGGAACATCCGGATGATTTATCATTCTGGTTTCATGCTATTGATCATGTACCACCACCAACAAGACGTGGTAATAGGGAGCTCCTATTGAGACAGAAAGAATCTAGGTGGATATGTAATTTGAGGGCGATTGAACTAGGACATAATACAGATGGGGAGATGCACTTCTTTCTATGCAAATAATTATAGTATTAATCTATAGTAATTCCCATTTGAAACTTTGATCCCTTACATATTACCTAGAGACCCCCACTGAATTTCTATTGGAATTTATACACTGTTCTCCCTATCTGGTCTTTCCCTGTATAATATGGAGTAATGGGGACGAGTAACGAGCTGGGCTCAGCACTAACTTGTCCCTCCTTTATTCGAAAAAAGAAAATGATAATGCAAATATGAAAATGTTTTTAACAAAGTTATAATGTCCAGTTAACTAGGTTTTAGCTATATCACCTGTACATATTCTTGTTGTGGTAAATTTGAGATAATGAGGATTCTTGATGTACTTTAATTTGTATTTTCTTGATCCCTTGTCCCTCTTTCTTTTTCTTTTTTCTTATATTTTGTGTGTTTGCCCGTCAACTTCACTTCTCAGTCTGTTTTTCTGTTTATTATTTTGGGTCTTGTCTTTATGTCCCTCTCTTTTTCATGGATACTGGTTTGATATATTTTCTCGTTAACAGCGCTTGGTCGGGTTTTGCTATCTTAGTCACAATGTGACCTTGTGACTTTTTGATAGCTCCTCTCTTTATTCTTGCTGTGGAGTTAGGCTTCTGACAATTTTATGTTAAACATATTCTTTTAGAGTGGCCACCCTTTTTTCTTTCCGTTTTCTTATTTTTTCTTTTTTGACTACACCGTTTTTTTATTATTTTTTCATTTTTAAATAACAATAATGAAAAGATTGGAAACGTGTAGGCAAGTTATTTTTTTGCATCGTAAATCTCTTGTCCTTGTTGTTTTCCAACAACTTTATTGTTAGCTCATACTTACCAGTATGTGTCCCGATATCCATCCAAAGATGGCACTCATGTTTTCTTCTTTTCATGACCATCGATTTACTATACCCGCGTGACCTTCCCGGTGACTTATGGGTAATTTTGTCGGGCTTTGAAACGTTGACTCGGGACCGACGGGTATGAATATACATGGTGCGAAGGCTTTACATGCTCTGAACGATCTGGGCATGACCTTTAAGTATGGTAAGGGACGTCTACGTTTATTACTGTGTCTTTTCGGCCTCCTTTTCCTGAATATTTATTGGGAAGGAGGTGGGTATCAGGGGGCCTGTTTCTGCCTGGTTGGATTAAGATGATTGCATAACGGGAACGACGTCCGGGTACTTTTTAGTGAAGCGTACAATATACATTGCCCCGCATATTACTATGTACTTCCGATAAAATACCTTGTTAGTCGTTTGAAATGGGCAATGTACAAGTGAGGCTCGTGCACCATCCCACGTACGGGTGTTATTTATTATATAATTTTGTATTTGTATGTTTAGGATATAGCGCACTTTGACATGTATGATGCCGCCAGAGGACCTTTAAGGCCTTAACTCTAGAAACCTGTTATCAACATCATTTTGGACTGTAAATTAAATAGGGTGGTCCATATTTACACCATTCGGTAACTTATTGATGTGTTCTTTGTTCTTTTTATATACAGAGAATACGACCTCCTCTTGGGGAGACCATTACTGGTGGTTTATGGTTATATATGCCCTATCCCACGTTTTGTGTTTTCACTTACAGGTAATTTTGCCTTACTCTTTATTACTATTTCGTTTCTCCCAATTGTTTCTTAGCACATGGATATTCTGTATATTCATAGCAACAAGTTAATATTTGCTTTTTTTCCTTACCAGTTGATATCCCCATTTCTTAAGTTCACTCGACTCTCAGTACTTTACGGGCCACATTCAACCATTTGACAGGTGATGATCAACTAGGTGTGTTTATACCTCCTTTCTGTGTTCTTCTTTTTTTATATATATATACTGAATGAACCAACATTGAGGTTTTGCATTGTAGGGATTGTGGCCAAGGAATTCTCTCTTAATTTGTCTTTTGTTCTTAATGGTTCCT
Source organism: Lissotriton helveticus (assembly GCF_964261635.1). Classification (NCBI taxonomy): domain Eukaryota; kingdom Metazoa; phylum Chordata; class Amphibia; order Caudata; family Salamandridae; genus Lissotriton; species Lissotriton helveticus. The sequence continues at coordinate 30,970,550 of NC_136067.1, read as the reverse complement.
TTTATGACATTTTTAAGATTACCTACGGTCTATTAACCTCTATAGTGAGGAACTGTGACTCAGTTTCCTATTTATACTAGTGCCCTTGCGATATCAATTCCTATTGGATTATATGTTGGATTATATGTTTTTTCATTATATTATATTTTATTATATATTCTTTTAGGTCTCTACTGACTTTTTCAGCAATCATGTGGTGGTTGTTATTTAAAGAAATGTTCTTCTTTCTTTCGTGTGCTGTCGCGACATATTTATATAGGAATTCTATTAGAGTGTGGCTTGCTTGCCTTTGGATCGTGAAGACTCTTGCCCGATGACGCTTATTGGCACTTGAAACCCGCTCTAAAACGTCGCATCTATTTACATTAAGGTGAGATGATCATCCCCCCCCTTCCCCTCTCCCCTACCTTTTACACCCCCCACTCCCCCACCCGCCCACCGATAATCGTTGAAAGTTGGAAGCTATGTGACTAGGAATATACCACTCTTTGCCCGCCGATGTCCCTGACTAGTGTCAGTTGATAGTCTGTTTACCAACATGTGCTGCCTTATGTACCCGTTGTACATTTTGTAAATTAAGTCTACATATACTTTCTCATGTAGAATTTGAACTATTGACGACGTGGAGGTTTCAACTCACAAATTTGGCTTGGTTGCCTTACGTGTCACCAAGTTTCTCTCTAGGTGAGTTTGTAATCTCAAATTTTTTTTTTTTTTGGACCTCTGATCCTCCTTAAACTCTTAGAACTATTCTTGTTTTTCAAATTGGTTAGTATATGGTGAAGATGTGAATTTAAGATGACGTTTATTAATTCCCTCTTAGAGTGTTTATCCATTTACTAGACGGTAAATATGTATTTCACTTTATGGGAAACATTCAGACATGAGGAGAAGACAACTCTTTGAGTTTTCCCTCCCACGTTTTCTCCTCTTTATGTCTTCCTTCGGTTTCCTAACTTACTATCCATTTTTTCACTTTTCAGTTTCTCATTTCTCAGTTTTTATTCTCATTTTTATTTCTCGTTTATCTATTTCTTTCACCGTCCTCCTCAGAGGTACCAGTATGTGACCTAAACTCCTTTTGAATTATGATCTTGGTTGGATCCAATGGATTTTTGAGACATGTATTGTTGTATCTATTGCTATCCTGTTTTGTAGTTTTTTGTTTATATTTCTGTTATAGATATTTTTGTATACTTTATTGTTACTTTTAATATGTAATGTATGTGTATGTGCTCAGTGTTTTTATTTGTGCTTTTTCAGCCTTGAAGAAGTTCATATGAGAACGAAACGCGTTGGCGTGTTTTTATAAAAAAGATTGAAAATAATTAAAGACTTTTCGAAATACGACAACCTATCTGGACTACTAATTTTGGTGCACCATCCCTTTCCTATAGAATTTGGTATCTGTGTTGACAGTGGAGTTTTTTGTGGCAAGCTCCGGATGTTGTTGTGCACATATGTCAAACTGACTATCCGTTATTGAGACTTAAGTGCGAAACCTTGGTCAGCCACAGTTGCGTTGCTAACATTGGATTTCTGGACTGTTTTGCACTTGTTTCACGGGTTATTTGTTATCAAATTATTTATGAGCATCTGATATTGGATCTTGATAATGCCTCGATTTCAGGATGGACGGGAGGAATTGGCCCAAGATTTGTTTGGGGCCGATGGTTCTAAAGTAATGCCAATGAAAGCTGCTACCACCACATTAACACTTAAGGGTAGGTTCCTCAAGTTGGAACGCCTACGTAAACAGGAACTCAGTAGGTGGTGGGACGGTGTTACACTGGAACAGTACATGAAAAATGAAAAAATGACGCGTGGTTTGCGAATTTTGATTTTTCCTACGATTGAGGATTTAAGAAGTGACCATCTTAAAGGGTGGGAGTGTAATTTAGAGGGTGCATCTGTTACAATGATGAAGATTTTGGTCAGACATGCAGCTGAAAAAAGGGAAAAATTAGAAGCCGAGATCGAAACCTTAGAAAAGGCAATTAAGGATATGCCTGAAAAGGATTTAATTGAGAAAAATTATGCCATACTAAAAGATGTGATGGAAAAACATCAGATCTATCTCAAGAGTAAAAAACTAACAAAAATCAAAAGGGACGACAGAGATTATAAGGACGGTAGGGTGTATACTTTCGCCCAAAGATTTGATGGCATACAAGTTGCAGATGATACCAACAAGAAAAGGATGAGGGATAGTAGAGAAGAGAGTGAAGACACAGCTTCTAATAGCAATCTCTTGGTATCATCACAGAGTATTCTGGCCTCCAATACCACTACTCCAGATGTCCCTTTAGAAGAGGGTGCCAGTTCTTTCCAAAAAGAACTGGTCAAGCTCAGAATGAGCAACTGCCTACAACAGAAAAAGGAAACAACAACAAAAAAACAAGGCGGGGTGGTAGGAGAGCCAAAAATAGATACAAAAGGGAAAACAGGGAACAACCTAAATGTGGGAACGAAACCAAAGAAATAAATGTTATGAACACCTGTGCTAATGTTGTTACCACAATGTTGCCTGATAACAGTAGTGATCTAAAAATTGTAAATCTTTCAAATAAAACTTTGGATGTTGAGGAAAAAAAATTTTTGAGTAACAGCCTTAATTTCTGTCCTACACAGGAGGGTGATTTTGCAAACATTCACATTGACCTTTTCAAATTTGTTAGGGTACTTAAGTTAAAAGATTATTTTGCTAACAGACCGCAAGATCCAGGGGAACCTGCAAATCAACCAAACACAGGCACCCACACAATAGTTGAGGTACGTGGGGTACATTGTCTTATGACCTTGAACGAAGAGAAAAATATGGATATTCCTGAGTTACTCAGGGATATGAACATATTACAAACAACTGACACTGACACTGGCTTGCGTTCACAATACAAATTCACCCCCACACATTCTTATCATCATAACATTGACATCTTTTATGATAATATCTTTAAGGAACTTTATGATTTGGAGAAACCGAGTAGGTTCACTTCTAAGAAAGCCCATAACATCACATGGACAGAGAAACAAGCTCTCAAGAGACTAAATGACGATAAGACTATCGTAATTAGGGAAGCTGATAAGGGGGGTAACATCGTCATAATGAACCATAGTGACTATATGGGTGAAATAGCAAGACAACTCAATAACAAACTATACTACAGGGAAATGCCCAACAACCCTATTACTAACAGTGTTCAATTGATTAACACCCACTTGAGTGATTGGAGAAAAATAGGACTTCTCACTGAAGAAGAATTTAGGTTCCTACGGGTCGAGTCTCCATCTTACCCTTGCATTTATGTACTTCCTAAAGTACATAAAGGTGGACATTTTCCGCCTGGCAGGCCCATATTATCAGGAGTGGGATCGCCTACAGAATAATTACCTCAATTTGTTGATGTTAAACTCCAGAGCTATGTCCCCAATCTACCTTCCTATGTGAGGGACAGTAAAGATATTTTGAGCAAACTGAAAGATTTTGAATGGACTGATAGCCTCTTGTTCATAACACTCGATATAGAGAGCCTTTATACCTGCATTGACAAAGATCATGGTATTATGGCTATTCGCTCTTTTCTTGACAGAGATGATGCCTCATTGTATGATTATAATGAGATGATTGTCTCTATGATCTTGATTATCTTGACTAACAACTACATTCTATTTGAGAAGCGTTGGTTCCACCAACTACGTGGAACTGCGATGGGTTCCAAGTTTGCTCCCTCGTACGCCTGCCTCTTTATGGGGTGGTTTGAGAGGGAGCATGCTTGGGGCCGAGGTGCCTCCCCCTGGACCAATAACATTGTGTACTGGGGAGGTACATAGACGACGTGATATGCCTGTGGTCTGGAACAGTTGGACAACTTGATCAATATGTCGCTTTCCTCAATAACAACATCTATAATGTTAAATTTACGATGACCTACCATTAATTTACACCATTCGTTAACTTATTGATGTGTTCTTTGTTCTTTTTATATACAGAGAATACGACCTCCTCTTGGGGAGACCATTACTGGTGGTTTATGGTTATATATGCCCTATCCCACGTTTTGTGTTTTCACTTACAGGTAATTTTGCCTTACTCTTTATTACTATTTCGTTTCTCCCAATTGTTTCTTAGCACATGGATATTCTGTATATTCATAGCAACAAGTTAATATTTGCTTTTTTTCCTTACCAGTTGATATCCCCATTTCTTAAGTTCACTCGACTCTCAGTACTTTACGGGCCACATTCAACCATTTGACAGGTGATGATCAACTAGGTGTGTTTATACCTCCTTTCTGTGTTCTTCTTTTTTTATATATATATACTGAATGAACCAACATTGAGGTTTTGCATTGTAGGGATTGTGGCCAAGGAATTCTCTCTTAATTTGTCTTTTGTTCTTAATGGTTCCTTTTATGACATTTTTAAGATTACCTACGGTCTATTAACCTCTATAGTGAGGAACTGTGACTCAGTTTCCTATTTATACTAGTGCCCTTGCGATATCAATTCCTATTGGATTATATGTTGGATTATATGTTTTTTCATTATATTATATTTTATTATATATTCTTTTAGGTCTCTACTGACTTTTTCAGCAATCATGTGGTGGTTGTTATTTAAAGAAATGTTCTTCTTTCTTTCGTGTGCTGTCGCGACATATTTATATAGGAATTCTATTAGAGTGTGGCTTGCTTGCCTTTGGATCGTGAAGACTCTTGCCCGATGACGCTTATTGGCACTTGAAACCCGCTCTAAAACGTCGCATCTATTTACATTAAGGTGAGATGATCATCCCCCCCTTCCCCTCTCCCCTACCTTTTACACCCCCCACTCCCCCACCCGCCCGCCGATAATCGTTGAAAGTTGGAAGCTATGTGACTAGGAATATACCACTCTTTGCCCGCCGATGTCCCTGACTAGTGTCAGTTGATAGTCTGTTTACCAACATGTGCTGCCTTATGTACCCGTTGTACATTTTGTAAATTAAGTCTACATATACTTTCTCATGTAGAATTTGAACTATTGACGACGTGGAGGTTTCAACTCACAAATTTGGCTTGGTTGCCTTACGTGTCACCAAGTTTCTCTCTAGGTGAGTTTGTAATCTCTAATTTTTTTTTTTTTTGGACCTCTGGTCCTCCTTAAACTCTTAGAACTATTCTTGTTTTTCAAATTGGTTAGTATATGGTGAAGATGTGAATTTAAGATGACGTTTATTAATTCCCTCTTAGAGTGTTTATCCATTTACTAGACGGTAAATATGTATTTCACTTTATGGGAAACATTCAGACATGAGGAGAAGACAACTCTTTGAGTTTTCCCTCCCACGTTTTCTCCTCTTTATGTCTTCCTTCGGTTTCCTAACTTACTATCCATTTTTTCACTTTTCAGTTTCTCATTTCTCAGTTTTTATTCTCATTTTTATTTCTCGTTTATCTATTTCTTTCACCGTCCTCCTCAGAGGTACCAGTATGTGACCTAAACTCCTTTTGAATGATGATCTTGGTTGGATCCAATGGATTTTTGAGACATGTATTGTTGTATCTATTGCTATCCTGTTTTGTAGTTTTTTGTTTATATTTCTGTTATAGATATTTTTGTATACTTTATTGTTACTTTTAATATGTAATGTATGTGTATGTACTCAGTGTTTTTATTTGTGCTTTTTCAGCCTTGAAGAAGTTCATATGAGAACGAAACGCGTTGGCGTGTTTTTATAAAAAAGATTGAAAATAATTAAAGACTTTTCGAAATACGACAACCTATCTGGACTACTAATTTTGGTGCACCATCCCTTTCCTATAGAATTTGGTATCTGTGTTGACAGTGGAGTTTTTTGTGGCAAGCTCCGGATGTTGTTGTGCACATATGTCAAACTGACTATCCGTTATTGAGACTTAAGTGCGAAACCTTGGTCAGCCACAGTTGCGTTGCTAACATTGGATTTCTGGACTGTTTTGCACTTGTTTCACGGGTTATTTGTTATCAAATTATTTATGAGCATCTGATATTGGATCTTGATAATGCCTCGATTTCAGGATGGACGGGAGGAATTGGCCCAAGATTTGTTTGGGGCCGATGGTTCTAAAGTAATGCCAATGAAAGCTGCTACCACCACATTAACACTTAAGGGTAGGTTCCTCAAGTTGGAACGCCTACGTAAACAGGAACTCAGTAGGTGGTGGGACGGTGTTACACTGGAACAGTACATGAAAAATGGAAAAATGCCGCGTGGTTTGCGAATTTTGATTTTTCCTAGGATTGAGGATTTAAGAAGTGACCATCTTAAAGGGTGGGAGTGTAATTTAGAGGGTGCATCTGTTACAATGATGAAGATTTTGGTCAGACATGCAGCTGAAAAAAGGGAAAAATTAGAAGCCGAGATCGAAACCTTAGAAAAGGCAATTAAGGATATGCCTGAAAAGGATTTAATTGAGAAACATTATGCCATACTAAAAGATGTGATGGAAAAACATCAGATCTATCTCAAGAGTAAAAAACTAACAAAAATCAAAAGGGACGACAGAGATTATAAGGACGGTAGGGTGTATACTTTCGCCCAAAAATTTGATGGCATACAAGTTGCAGATGATACCAACAAGAAAAGGATGAGGGATAGTAGAGAAGAGAGTGAAGACACAGCTTCTAATAGCAATCTCTTGGTATCATCACAGAGTATTCTGGCCTCCAATACCACTACTCCAGATGTCCCTTTAGAAGAGGGTGCCAGTTCTTTCTAAAAAGAACTGGTCAAGCTCAGAATGAGCAACTGCCTACAACAGAAAAAGGAAACAACAACAAAAAAACAAGGCGGGTGGTAGGAGAGCCAAAAATAGATACAAAAGGGAAAACAGGGAACAACCTAAATGTGGGAACGAAACCATAGAAATAAATGTTATGAACACCTGTGCTAATGTTGTTACCACAATGTTGCCTGATAACAGTAGTGATCTAAAAATTGTAAATCTTTCAAATAAAACTTTGGATGTTGAGGAAGAAAATTTGAGTAACGGCCTTGATTTCTGTCCTACACAGGAGGGTGATTTTGCAAACATTCACATTGACCTTTTCAAATTTGTTAGGGTACTTAAGTTAAAAGATTATTTTGCTAACAGACCGCAAGATCCAGGGGAACCTGCAAATCAACCAAACACAGGCACCCACACAATAGGTGAGGTACGTGGGGTACATTGTCTTATGACCTTGAACGAAGAGAAAAATATGGATATTCCTGAGTTACTCAGGGATATGAACATATTACAAACAACTGACACTGACACTGGCTTGCGTTCACAATACAAATTCACCCCCACACATTCTTATCATCATAACATTGACATCTTTTATGATAATATCTTTAAGGAACTTTATGATTTGGAGAAACCGAGTAGGTTCACTTCTAAGAAACCCCATAACATCACATGGACAGAGAAACAAGCTCTCAAGAGACTAAATGACGATAAGACTATCGTAATTAGGGAAGCTGATAAGGGGGGTAACATCGTCATAATGAACCATAGTGACTATATGGGTGAAATAGCAAGACAACTCAATAACAAACTATACTACAGGGAAATGCCCAACAACCCTATTACTAACAGTGTTCAATTGATTAACACCCACTTGAGTGATTGGAGAAAAATAGGACTTCTCACTGAAGAAGAATTTAGGTTCCTACGGGTCGAGTCTCCATCTTACCCTTGCATTTATGTACTTCCTAAAGTACATAAAGGTGGACATTTTCCGCCTGGCAGGCCCATATTATCAGGAGTGGGATCGCCTACAGAATAATTACCTCAATTTGTTGATGTTAAACTCCAGAGCTATGTCCCCAATCTACCTTCCTATGTGAGGGACAGTAAAGATATTTTGAGCAAACTGAAAGATTTTGAATGGACTGATAGCCTCTTGTTCATAACACTCGATGTAGAGAGCCTTTATACCTGCATTGACAAAGATCATGGTATTATGGCTATTCGCTCTTTTCTTGACAGAGATGATGCCTCATTGTATGATTATAATGAGATGATAGTCTCTATGATCTTGATTATCTTGACTAACAACTACATTCTATTTGAGAAGCGTTGGTTCCACCAACTACGTGGAACTGCGATGGGTTCCAAGTTTGCTCCCTCGTACGCCTGCCTCTTTATGGGGTGGTTTGAGAGGGAGCATGCTTGGGGCCGAGGTGCCTCCCCCTGGACCAATAACATTGTGTACTGGGGAGGTACATAGACGACGTGATATGCCTGTGGTCTGGAACAGTTGGACAACTTGATCAATATGTCGCTTTCCTCAATAACAACATCTATAATGCTAAATTTACAATGACCTACCATTAATTTACACCATTCGGTAACTTATTGATGTGTTCTTTGTTCTTTTTATATACAGAGAATACGACCTCCTCTTGGGGAGACCATTACTGGTGGTTTATGGTTATATATGCCCTATCCCACGTTTTGTGTTTTCACTTACAGGTAATTTTGCCTTACTCTTTATTACTATTTCGTTTCTCCCAATTGTTTCTTAGCACATGGATATTCTGTATATTCATAGAAACAAGTTAATATTTGCTTTTTTTCCTTACCAGTTGATATCCCCATTTCTTAAGTTCACTCGACTCTCAGTACTTTACGGGCCACATTCAACTATTTGACAGGTGATGATCAACTAGGTGTGTTTATACCTCCTTTCTGTGTTCTTCTTTTTTTATATATATATACTGAATGAACCAACATTGAGGTTTTGCATTGTAGGGATTGTGGCCAAGGAATTCTCTCTTAATTTGTCTTTTGTTCTTAATGGTTCCTTTTATGACATTTTTAAGATTACCTACGGTCTATTAACCTCTATAGTGAGGAACTGTGACTCAGTTTCCTATTTATACTAGTGCCCTTGCGATATCAATTCCTATTGGATTATATGTTGGATTATATGTTTTTTCATTATATTATATTTTATTATATATTCTTTTAGGTCTCTACTGACTTTTTCAGCAATCATGTGGTGGTTGTTATTTAAAGAAATGTTCTTCTTTCTTTCGTGTGCTGTCGCGACATATTTATATAGGAATTCTATTAGAGTGTGGCTTGCTTGCCTTTGGATCGTGAAGACTCTTGCCCGATGACGCTTATTGGCACTTGAAACCCGCTCTAAAACATTGCATCTATTTACATTAAGGTGAGATGATCATCCCCCCTTCCCCTCTCCCCTACCTTTTACACCCCCCACTCCCCCACCCGCCAGCCGATAATCGTTGAAAGTTGGAAGCTATGTGACTAGGAATATACCACTCTTTGCCCGCCGATGTCCCTGACTAGTGTCAGTTGATAGTCTGTTTACCAACATGTGCTGCCTTATGTACCCATTGTACATTTTGTAAATTAAGTCTACATATACTTTCTCATGTAGAATTTGAACTATTGACGACGTGGAGGTTTCAACTCACAAATTTGGCTTGGTTGCCTTACGTGTCACCAAGTTTCTCTGTAGGTGAGTTTGTAATCGCTCGGCTACTTCTCGACGGAGAGGTGGACCTAGGGGTGGTCACTCAGACATCTTCTGCCTCCCCCGGGGTCGCCTTTCTAACAGTAATCTCCCCAAATTGTTTTTTTTTTTTTACCTCTGTACCTCCTTAAACTCTTAGAACTATTCTTGTTTTTTCAAATTGGTTAGTATATGGTGAAGATGTGAATTTAAGGTGACGTTTATTAATTCCTTCTTAGAGTGTTTATCCATTTACTAGACGGTAAATATGTATTTCACTTTATGGGAAACATTCAGACATGAGGAGAAGACAACTCTTTGAGTTTTCCCTCCCACGTTTTCTCCTCTTTCTGTTTTCCTTCTGTTTCCTGACTTACTATCCAATTTTTCACTTTTCAGTTTCTCATTTCTCAGTTTGTATTCTCATTTTTTATTTCTCGTTTATCTATTTGTTTCACCGTCCTCCTCAGAGGTACCAGTATGTGACTTAAACTCCTTTTGAATTATGATCTTGGTTTGATCCAATGGATTTTTGAGACATGTATTGTTGTATCTATTGCTATCCTGTTTTGTAGTTTTTTGTATATATTTCTTTTATAGATATTTTTGTATACTTTATTGTTACTTTTAATATGTAATGTATGTGTATGTACTCAGTGTTTTTATTTGTGCTTTTTCAGCCCTGAAGAAGTTCATATGGGAACGAAACGCGTTGGCTGAGGCTTGCTTTTTATAAAAAGATTGAAAATAATAAAAGTCTTTTCAAAATACTGTGGAAAAGTAAATTTTGCCATGTTCTGTGTCCCTACGCCTCCTCCATCATATGTTATGTGTGCATGATTAATATGCATATGTATTCCCTATGTTTGATTAATGACGCAATTACAGTTGTGTCCACCTCTAGTATGCCAGTTTCCAGTCCTCGTGAATACTACGAATATCAGGCCTATGTAAAGCTACGTTGCCACGTTTCCCAGTGTGCACATTATTCCATTGTAAAGTCCCCGTTTCTAGGCCTCAAAAGGGCCTGGACACCAGATTCAGCTCCTGTCTCCTGAAGCCTCGCTGAGGAGCGATACAGCCCCCACCTGTATCCTCGACCCTTCACTTACTTCCTGCCACGCAGTGCCCGGTCCAGCCTGGCTCTGCCTCTGAGTCTGCCAAAAGTATGTTATGATTCCTGTTATCAGTTCAGTTCTCCTTCTCTGCATTCCTAAGCTACTGAACTGCATCAATAGTTTCCGTCATTGTCTAGCCTTCTCGTCTCCACGTTAGAGAAATACTGTATTTAATGGTCATTTCATATTCCTCATCACGCATTACATGTAGAATAATGCATGCTCCAGTCTTAGAATCAAGTTAGCCTTTCCTCTCCTGACTTCTAGTTTATATCAACATGTTCTCTAAACATCAGATACTAGATACTGTTTAGGTACATGTCGCCCTGACTCTCCAGACTTCAGTCTCTGCTCCTAGCACAGAGTTCATAGCCCCCAGCTTCTCCTAGTGATACGTCATTGCAAGTTTGCGCGCACCACCAGGTTAGAGGTCCCGGCTCCTTAGGTAGCCCCCTCCATGTTTCCGCCCATTCATGACATATTCTGTTACGTTTGCATCACATGTCTATGTATACGCCCTGTTACACCTCTTTTCCCCCTTATCTTTCGCGACTGCTACGCGTCATGCCTTCTGCTCCACCCACTGTTACGCCTACTGCAATGTAATGCTATGTGTTTGCGTTATGTATATATGCTGATGTACTGTTATTAAAAAAGAGCCTTAGCCTTATCCCTATTCCTGATTCTGCCCCAGGCAAGCGCTTGCCATCCTATTCCTGTGCAGGTTGTCCTGTTCCTGTCCTTATCCTGTATTAAACCTGCATAACTCCTACTACCTCGAATCTTGACTCTTATTTTATTGAGCTATCTGTTATTCATTTATACATTCAAAAAAATAGGGTATTATTTATTTATTTACCACATAATGGCGCCCGAACAGGGACTTGCCCTTTCCCCACGCGTCGGTGAAGCCACGCCGACCCCCTGACCCTCTGCAGTCGTGACGGAACTCTTCTGCGCAGTGGCAGATATTTCTGCTCAAGTATCCCTCAGGCCCACGGAGGAGACGGAGGAGGCGGTCCAGCATCCGAACGAGACGGTGGAGGAACGCGGCGAGTCCCGACCAGAGCCCAAGCCGAGAGTCCAAGGTCCGAGGTATCCGGAGGTCCACCCGTAACTGAAGTCCGAAGTTCGTCGTCAGTCGTCGAAGCAGTCCAGTCCAGTCCGAGGCCTTCCGTTCTTGCTGCCCGGTGAGTACCGTTACTGGGGTAGTATCTAGACAGGGTCAATCTAATTGACTCTGGTCCGTGGGTTGGTGGTACACAGTCCCACAAACGAAGTGTCCACTTCGGTGGATACGGGTCCTGACGTGTCTCTTTATGAGACCGGTAAGTTTCGTACTGTTTCAGCAGTGCATCTAGTTTCTGTTCTAGTCAGTTCAGTTCTCGAGAAAATTCATGTATTCTGTTTTTCTGAGTCCGTATTCCAGGTAGTATTCTGTTCGAACTGTTATTTCTAAATGTTTTTTTCATGTATTTTAATGTCGTGGTATGAATGAGGAATAAGTATCGTGTTCATTGTGTATTGTATTGTGTCTAGATTACAGTCCAGTCATGCCACTCTTTTCGAAGTTGCGTCAGTTAAAAACTAGAAAGGGTCTGCTGGAAGCAGCAGTTCCAGTTCCGCCTAGGGACAGTCCAGGTCATTTTATGTATCAGAAGCATGGCATAAGCGCCATTTTGTATCTAGATTTATGGGTAGAGTATACCAAACAGTTAGAAGAAAAGTATAGATGGCCCGTATCGGGTACATGGGATGCAGAGTGCATCATGCGAGTAGAAGAAGCATTATGGAAAAAGAAAGCCAGACAGTCACAGAAAGATGCCATCGAGTTATGGCGTAAAGAAGCCCATAAAAGAACCGAAAAAGAAATCAGAAAGTCAGAATTAAGTAGAGAATCCTTAGAACGAGCACAAGAAAAAGAACTAATCGAGATAGGTGAACAAGTTAAAGCCGAACAGTCAGACAGACAGAGGCATGCCCTTATTAGGGGTATGTATCCTCTCCTTGCCGAGGGCTTGCCAAAAGCGACCCCAGAGGCATCCAGTAATTTCCCGCCACCATTAGTTCCGACCAAGCTACGTCACAAACAGACCGCAGCTGATATTTTTATTTCGTCCTATTTGGACGACACAGTCCCAGAATATGCAAATCCTGTTCGCGCTCCGCCGGTCCCTGTAAATCAGGCACTTCCCGCTCCTCCAGACACCGGAGTACCTGTTACGGTACCCCCGGTCCAGCCTGCCATACAAGTCCAGCCTACATTTCCATTTCCAACTCTGCCAGGACGAAGAGCATCAGTAGACGACTCTAGTTTAGGGGCCGCAGGAGGAGGTCCTCCTCAAACCCCGCCGCCACGTAATCGTTTAACGACAGCCGAATTACATGCACAAGCGTCACAGCGTACGCCCAGACATCAGACTGTAGCAGAAATAAGAAAATCCCTTGCCGAATGCGGCTATGATCCAGTCCCAGGCGAGGATAATATGGTTCTATATTCATTCCGCGTAAGAAAGGTGGCCGAGTATCTAGTCACCTTACCGAATATGAAAGAAGATCTAGACAGAATATATCGTTTCATCCGTACAGGGGATGACCCAGAAAGTATTAGCGAGGCCATGTCTCAAAGGAAAGCCGAGATCCAGCTCATGATATTAAAGTTTCTGATCAATTGTCTAATAAGAGAACAAGATTACCCGTCTAAAGATCAAGCCGAAATGAGAACCCTGACAAGGTGGAGTGATAATATAGCCGAGGGTAAGCACAAGACCGTCGGTGCTATGGAGAGTATGTACAAGAAAATCCGTAGAGAAATAATAAAGTTACACGAACAGCGTAAAGCAGCACAAGTAAGCGAGAAAGAAAGTAACTCTGATCCTGAAGAGGTAGAAGACGAGAATCCCGACAGGATAGCGTATGTAGGAAAATCTAGATTTCCAGATCGCCATTTACGCCTAGAACACAAGTCTATTTTCCACCATCCAGCACCAGAACAAGGTTCACTAGAACAAGTGTTTCAAGCTACCGATCATATTCTGAAATCACGAATCGGTTACAGTAAGTTAAGTACCATGCATGAACAAGAATTAGCCCGATCAGCAGTCCGATGGATTACTGATTCTACCACTTTTCCAGACGAAATAGTGGCACAAATGTTTTTGAAACTGCCCCCAGCCGAGCAACGACTGGTGGGTATGTATATGATCCAGCACCTCATTACATTGTATGAGGGTCAACACTCTGATCCAGGCCCGTTACACGATATCCTGAACGAGTTACTCCAGTATAGATGGAGAGGTCTAGGTACCGATTTAATTAGTGTCATTCTAGAACAGCGCCACAAATATAGAACGTTTCTGAACCCGCATTTTGTTCATGTCTCACCCCCAGAAAGTAAACCCTTTTACATAGACAGACAGAATCCGTTACGAGAAGTCCACCCAGTTAGAGGAACGGGTGGCGAAATGCAACGAGTGTTTGTATACACTCCGATCACAAAGATGGAACTTCTTGAGATGAAGAAATTAATTCCCTGTCATGATAAAGATCCAGCAGGGTTCCATAGAGAATTAAAAGACATGCTCCGTATGGGAGAATACACGTATCCAGATATAATTAAAATGTTAAAGGTTCTGTTGCCCGCAGGGGTGTATGAAAAGCTCAAGGAAAAAGAATGGGAGGTGGGAGAGAAAAAGATCGATTGGGCAGTTCTAGAAGCTGAAGACAAGGCACGAGTACCAGGTATCGGTCTTGGAGATAAATGTAAAGAATTACCTGAATTATTGATTCAAGTTTTACCCAGATTATTGACAACTAGAAAAGAAGACTGGGATGCAATCTCAGCCTGTAAACAGAAACAAGACGAAGATATTAGTGATTTTTATTCTAGATTTGAAAAATGTTTTAGTATCAACAGTGGCCTCAAGACAAGTAGTGAGTCATACCCTCACCTTTTTGTTACTAAATTAGTCGAGAATTCAAGTCCACAAATTAAAAATCGAGTTTTGAAAGTCGAAAGTACCTGGCAAGCTAATACCCCGTCCCAGATGTTACAAATGCTCCAATACCATCAGAATAGAATTAGAGAAGAGCAAGAACATGAAAGAAAACGTATGAAAGACACGAAAATGAAAGTACTAGTTGCACAATCTGTTCCTCAAGACAGTCAGAAGAGGGGTCCAAATCAAGCCAGTCATCCTGCAGCTCCCGTTAAAGGGAATTGCAATTATTGTAAACAACCAGGTCATTTTATAAACGAGTGTGCAGTTCTGAAACACAACATAGCTACCGGTAAGACTAAAGAAAGACCACGTCCGCCTAGACAAGAACAAGTTTCACAGATTCCTCAGCCACAGAATGCACCACAGACAGTTACAGCACCGCAGCCCATCGCTGCAACACAGCACGTCACACAGCAGATGTACCAGTATGCACAGTCTGAGTATCCAGAGTACCAACAGTATTCATGAAACAGCCTAGAGAGGGAGGTAGGCTTGCCTCTCATCGAGATACCTGTAGATCAAGAAGGTCCCTATGTTCATAGTCAAGTATTAGGGAAAGACAGAAAATTTTTGATTGATACAGGGGCAAGTAGGACCACAATTAGTCACGCCGAAGTTCCAGGGGCTCCGCTCTCAGGCTCAAGAAATGTTTCCCTTGGATTTTCAGGAAAACCCATCGTAAATGAAATATCAAAGCCAGTTTCTCTAGAAGTAGGTCCATTGTCCCGTACTACTGATCTGTTACTTACTAAGTCATGTCCAGAAAATCTATTAGGCATTAAGACACTGAAAGAGTTAGGTGCAGTTATATGCTGTTCCCCAGAGGGAATACGATTGTTCCTACGTGACTTTAAGGGTCACTATGTATTACGAGATTTTGATTCAAGGCTGTCTAATGTCCCGCAGCATCTATGGGCACAAGGTCCAACTGATGTTGGTTATATGCAAATCACACCCTATCGTGTGACTCTCAAGTCAGGTGTAGTGTTACCACGAATCAGGCAGTACAGATTGCCACCTGAGGCTGTAGCAGCCTTATCCAAAATTATTGACGAGCTCGTGGCCCAAGGAGTGGTTGTAGAAACTGACTCCAATGTATGTAATTCTCCGATCATTCCAGTCATGAAACGTACTGATCCTAATGCACCCCCAGTATATCGATTAGTGATTGACTTACGAGAACTTAATAAATGTATTGTTCCTCAGTACCCAGTTGTCCCAGACATCTCTTCCCTATTAACAGCCATTGATTCCGAAGCCACGTTCTTTACTGTCATCGACCTCAAGAACGCGTTTTTCAGTGTTCCTATTCATCCAGACAGCCAGTTCCTTTTCGGATTTTGTTTAAATGGAAGGAGCTATATGTTTACACGAGCTCCTCAAGGTTTCACAGAAAGTCCTAGTATTTACAGTCAAGCACTCAAGAGACAACTAGACAACATTCACATGCCAACTGACACTGCCCTGCTCCAGTATGTCGATGATCTTCTGATCACAGCCCGTTCTGAATGTGCTTGCGAGCGAGCATCCCTTACAGTCTTGTATTTCCTAGCCGAGATGGGCCACAAGGTGTCCCCTTCTAAGCTTCAATTCTGTGTCCAGCAAGTGGTCTACTTAGGACACTTACTGTCCAAGAGGGGTAGGCAGTTGACACCAGACCGTATCCAGTTCATAGCGAGTCTTCCTCAGCCCAAGACCCAGAAGGAGGTACGTGCTTTTATTGGCCTCACTTCTTACTGCCGTCAATGGATTCCTCAGTATGCATTTCTAGCCAAGCCACTGATACAGTTAACGACACAGGAGGCAGCCGTATCGACTGTCCTCCCTTGGACATCTGAACATACACTTAGTTTCAATGAGTTAAAGAAAGCCCTATGCCAAGCTCCAGTTCTAGCGACACCGAACTACAGTAAGCCTTTTACACTTTTCGTTACTGAACGCGAAGGTACAGCATTATCTGTTCTCACACAAGATCAAGCAGGACAATACAAGCCCTGTGCTTATTTTTCGAGCACATTAGATCCTGTAGCCCAGGCTCTGCCTGCGTGCCTCAAGTCAGTTGCAGCCACATCACTAGCTATCAGACAAAGTGATTCCATAGTTTTAGGACACACCCTGACAGTACAAGTTCCACATTCCGTGGAAGTTCTTTTAAACCGAACACAGACTCAGCACTTGACAATTGCACGTTTAACAGGTTATGAATTGACACTGTTTCAGCCACACATAGAAATCAGACGCTGCAACATCCTGAATCCTGCTACACTGTTACCATCAGTTACTCCGAATTCTGCCACACATGATTGTGTGGAAGTAGTTAACATTACGACAAAGCCAAGACAAGATCTGACAGATATTCCGTTATTAGATCCCGACCTGACACTTTATGTGGATGGTTCATGTATGAGAACTAGTACAGGAGAACTAGTCGCCGCGTATGCAGTGACTACTGACACTGAAGTTATTGAGACACACCGTATTGACACTCTGTCTGCTCAAGCAGCAGAGCTAGTTGCTCTGACCCAAGCCTGCATACACGCCAAGAACTTGAAAGTTAATGTTTACACAGATTCACGCTACGCATTTGGAGTTGTACACGACTTCGGAGTGCTCTGGCAGGAGAGAGGTTTCATGACTTCTCATGGAACCAAGATTCAGCATGGTCTCCTTATTCAAGCTCTGTTAGATGCCATACACTTACCGACATCTATTGCTATTATGAAATGTAAAGCACATACGAAAGTTACTGACATTATTTCCCAAGGTAATGATCTAGCAGATCGCACAGCCAAGCTTACAGCACAGACTCCAGACATTCCAGTTAATCAGACACATATTCCAGATCCGATTACATGCATGACAGTTAAGGACCCTACACAAGATGTCATAGATATCCAGTTACATGCTACTCCTGAGGAAATCAAGAAATGGTCCGAACAAGGAGGGGTCCAGACAGATCAAGGATGGTTAACGAAGGGTAGAGCCACATGGTTTCTCCCCGACTCTATGGTTCAAGTCATTATTAATACCGCACATAGTCCAGCACATTTAGGAGAAAAAGCTATGTTAGATAGTATCCAGAACATTTGGTTTAACAAGCATTTACGAGCTGCAGCCAAGCAGAAAGTCCGTACCTGTATGATATGTTGCCAGTTTAATCCAGGTAAAAGTGTCCCGGTGGTCCTCCAGATGGATTATATTCAGATGGAGCGATGTCGAGGTTTCAAGTATGTCCTTGTAGTTGTATGCGCTTTGTCCAGGTGGACGGAAGCATATCCAGTCCCAGATTACACAGCCGCGACCACTGCCAAGCAGCTGGTTCGTGAGTTCTTCCCTCGTTATGGACTCCCTAGAGTCGTATATTCTGACAACGGCCAGCCATTCTCATCTGAACTCATGAAGCATGTTTCCCTGTTATTAGGGTACCAGTGGAAGTTTCATTGTGTACGCCATCCTGAAGCAGCCGGTCTCGTAGAGAGACATAACCAGACTCTGAAAATCCGTATCGCCAAAGTATGCAAAGAAAAAGGTGTGGACTGGCTAGTAGCTCTGCCAGTTGCTTTATTTTATATGCGCATGGTCGCACATTCCAGATCAGGTCTGTCCCCGTACGAGGTCGTATTCGGCCGCCCCCCTAACATGTGGGGTACTCCTAGACCCCGAAGTATTACCGATGTTTCAAGTAATATGCTGACAGATTACCTAGCTTCCTTGATGTCTGCCCTCAACTCATGTCGTTCACAGGTTGCCGCTGCATTTCCAGACAATACCGAGGTGGCACCGCATGAAATCGTTCCAGGATCCATGGTGATGGTCCGCAATTTTGACAGAACAAGCCTGCTGGAGCCTCGTTGGAAAGAGCCCCGACAGGTCCTCCTCACCACCCGTACAGCCGTGAAGTTGGAAGGACGCAAAGGCTGGGTGCACCTTTCTCATGTCAAACAATTTAATGGACTGAAACCCGTCTTAAAGAACATTTCCCAGGATTTGAAGGATTGCCACAATATTGTTCTCAAGGACTGTCCCGCAAAAGACATTGCTACAACCCCTCCCCTGTTAGAGAAAACTCCGCAACAGGAGTATAAACTAAAACTCCGGTCTAGTAAAATAAGTCAGCCAGTTTGATTGTCTAAGTCCTCCCCTAGGTGAAACGGTTAGACTGTTTCTGACATGTATAAAATAGACCCCCATAGTGAGAGAGTTAGTCAAAACTCAATCCAATGTATCGTTTTTCTAAGTTTCATTTTATTTCTCAGCATTATGATTTCCTGCACCAGTTATGCATTTTTCCTGTATTTCCCAGTTCTTCATGTAAATAAGTCTGCTAATGCTACAGTAGAGCACACGTTTAGTGATCTGCCTCCTCATGAACTCTCTTACCGCCTCGCTATGCGAAATAACTCATTTATCCGCATGTTACATTACTCACACCAGACCAGCAATGCCACTAATTGTTGGGTGTGTGGTCGACTCCCCCCTTTCCAGACGTCGAAGGGAGTTCTGCCACTTTTTCCTTATCCATTTTCACATAATGGTTCGTGTGGAGCATGGTCCACGTTAACATCATCCTCAACAGATATGTTTTTTCTTAACAGTACATGTTTTCCAGACAAGCAAGGTCTACCCCACAGAACCGGGTTAGATCTAGAAAATGAAGTGTATAATTTAGGTAATTATTCGTCGAATTTCATGGTCCTGAATGTCCAGTCTGATACTACTCCAGACTTACCTGCTATTTCAGTACTACCAGTTAAAGGCGAATTATGTGTCCGAAATAATGGTTCCGTACATGTAGGACATAGTGATTGTACTACTATTGTCAAGTATAGTGACAGTGGGAAATCTATCTTCAAAGCTTCACGTCATTCTTATTTTATTTGTGGTCAAACTGCATATGTTCGTCTGCCCCTCGATTGGGAGGGAACCTGTTACATTGCCTTCCTACTGCCACCTGTTTTTCTAGCCCCATCTGATTATCACAGGAATACACATCTAGTACACATTAGACATAGAAGGGAGTCCCCAATTGTCGATTATACTGAAACTGCTCTAGAACAATATACAGATTTCAACAGAGGTTTCTTCTTCTTTATAGGACCTATCCAGAATAGTAAGCTAATCCGTAGGTTAACAAGAACCCTCGAAGCTGTAGTAAATGAGACTGCCTCTGCTCTAGGTAACTTAACCGAAGAGCAATCTGCTATGAGATTTGTCGTTATACAGAATCGTCTCGTCCTTGACGTCATACTGGCCGATAGGGGCGGGGCCTGTAGAGTCATCGGATCTAGTTGCTGCATTTTCATTCCAAATAACGCACCGTCTGTTTATTCAGCTATAACCAGACTCCATAAAATTGCCCATCTGTTACACCAAGATCCAGGCACCTGGACATGGTCCGGTTGGTTCTGGAATATAATTTCCGCATGGGGATGGAAAGTCTTGTCCTTTCTAGGTATTGCAGTAGCGATCATATTCAGCTGCTGTCTCTGTATACAATGTGGCCCTGCGATTTGCGGCATTTGTGCTACCTCTTGTATTCCTAGTCCCAAACCCCGTTCTAGATCCCGTTCCAGAATAATTCGAGACGAACAAATGATACTGTATGAAATGATAGACGGTATCATGAATATTGATGTTTCCTGATGGAAACGTAGTGACAAGGAGGGAATGTGGAAAAGTAAATTTTGCCATGTTCTGTGTCCCTACGCCTCCTCCATCATGTTATGTGTGCATGATTAATATGCATATGTATTCCCTATGTTTGATTAATGACGCAATTACAGTTGTGTCCACCTCTAGTATGCCAGTTTCCAGTCCTCGTGAATACTACGAATATCAGGCCTATGTAAAGCTACGTTGCCACGTTTCCCAGTGTGCACATTATTCCATTGTAAAGTCCCCGTTTCTAGGCCTCAAAAGGGCCTGGACACCAGATTCAGCTCCTGTCTCCTGAAGCCTCGCTGAGGAGCGATACAGCCCCCACCTGTATCCTCGACCCTTCACTTACTTCCTGCCACGCAGTGCCCGGTCCAGCCTGGCTCTGCCTCTGAGTCTGCCAAAAGTATGTTATGATTCCTGTTATCAGTTCAGTTCTCCTTCTCTGCATTCCTAAGCTACTGAACTGCATCAATAGTTTCCGTCATTGTCTAGCCTTCTCGTCTCCACGTTAGAGAAATACTGTATTTAATGGTCATTTCATATTCCTCATCACGCATTACATGTAGAATAATGCATGCTCCAGTCTTAGAATCAAGTTAGCCTTTCCTCTCCTGACTTCTAGTTTATATCAACATGTTCTCTAAACATCAGATACTAGATACTGTTTAGGTACATGTCGCCCTGACTCTCCAGACTTCAGTCTCTGCTCCTAGCACAGAGTTCATAGCCCCCAGCTTCTCCTAGTGATACATCATTGCAAGTTTGCGCGCACCACCAGGTTAGAGGTCCCGGCTCCTTAGGTAGCCCCCTCCATGTTTCCGCCCATTCATGACATATTCTGTTACGTTTGCATCACATGTCTATGTATACGCCCTGTTACACCTCTTTTCCCCCTTATCTTTCGCGACTGCTACGCGTCATGCCTTCTGCTCCACCCACTGTTACGCCTACTGCAATGTAATGCTATGTGTTTGCGTTATGTATATATGCTGATGTACTGTTATTAAAAAAGAGCCTTAGCCTTATCCCTATTCCTGATTCTGCCCCAGGCAAGCGCTTGCCATCCTATTCCTGTGCAGGTTGTCCTGTTCCTGTCCTTATCCTGTATTAAACCTGCATAACTCCTACTACCTCGAATATTGACTCTTATTTTATTGAGCTATCTGTTATTCATTTATACATTCAAAAAAATAGGGTATTATTTATTTATTTACCACAATACGACAACCTATCTGGACTACTAATTTTGGTGCACCATCCATTTCCTTTAGAATTTGGTATCTGTTTTGACAGTGGAGTTTTTTGTGGCAAGCTCCGGATGTTGTTGTGCACATATGTCAAACTGACTATTTGTTATTGAGACTTAAGTGCGAAACCTTGGTCAGCCACAGATGCGTTGCTAACACTCCACAACATTACAATGGCCTCCCTCGGACAGATTTACGAACTGCTCCACCACCTCGACACAAAGAGCAACCAGTAATCTCATCCGTTGAAATTTCCATGGATAACTTCCTCTGACAGACCAACATTCCCATAGCTAACTCAACCCACAAGTCAGTGTTCCCATAGGGTGCTCTACTACTGCTATGGTAAAGTCACTAACAATACCCTATAATTCTCATACAGTCACACAGACTCTACCCACTCCCTCACTCCCATCATGGGTGTGCCATGTACAGGTGGCTGACTACCCAACAGCAACAGAGACAAATAGAACATTGCAGGTATACATAGCTTCATCAATGACTTTATCTGGTCAGTAGTCATAAGAAGGAGTTTGGAAAGCCTCTGTGTTCATTCAGCCTTTATTGAGTTTTAAGGCTGGTCTAGGTGTCACAGACTGACACCATCATGGTATCTTTAGAACCCTGCCCTGTCCTCTGGCCATCTTGGGACAAAGCCTCTCAGCTTATGGTGGAAGTTAACCTGCATCAGACTAAAGGATCTCATGTTTGTCTTCTTCCAAGGCTCAGGAAATCTTGGTTGACCTCCAGATGGAGTCCTCCACAGCTCATCTAAAAAACAAAATCAACAACTCCAGTGATTTCTGTATTTTTGATGCACATACAGACATGGTACGAGTCTGGACTGCAAAAGGGGTTAGATTGAGTACCCTGGTCGTTCTGCAGCTAGCATCACTTGTGTGTGCTCTTGCGAGTACCCTGCTGAAGCATCCACGCATCACTTGACTGTACAACATCATGATACCACAGAACGAACAGTGGGATAGGTTTGCCATTTTTAGAACTCAAAGTAAAATATAAAAGTAAATAAAGACCCTCCAACTGTTGTATAGATGTCGAAAACTGACTGATTGTCTATTGTGTCTTTCTCCAGGCCTGGGCTATCTATAAAAGGAAGTATCGGAAAGGTACTGATAATGCCGACCCCTCCACTTGGAAGACTCGTCTTTGTTGCGCTCTCAAACAAAGCACAGATTTTAAGGAGATCCCGGAACGCAGTCATTTGAATATCACTGAACCAAACAAAGCCTTTCAGGTGATGAATGAACAACCCACAAAGTCTGGTAAGGGAAACAACCTTTTACACTCAATGGCCTTTATTGGTCCACAGTACTGCTTTTGATTATCTTAAAGCCAACTATGTGGTATTTTGTTAAATACATTTTGTTTTAGATCCTTTTTACCCACGTTTGTTGGGTGATTCCAATCCTTTGGCTTTATGGCGCATATATCTTGCTTTGGGACTTGGCTCAATTCTTCGGCACTGGAATTTCCTTCCTTTAGGTCTGACATGGTGTTGCCTTTATTTGTAACCATTATACGGGTTCATGGTTGACTTGGCTTCATCTCATTTCTTTGGCATTGATTTCACCTGTTCTGATATCAGATTTTTGGGACAGATTCGGTTAAAGCCGAGGCTGGATATGATCTAGATGCTTGGGTTTTCTGGACACATACAGACTGTTTGACACAGGGGTATCTTAGTTAGGTCACAGGTCCCAGATATTGCTTTTTATTAGGTTGGTACCAGATGCGTAGGTCAGTTATTACATTTTTTGGAAACAGGCTTACTTTGCTACAGAATACTAGAGAATGTTGAATGGTCCACCTTCCTCACTCTAATGTACTGCTCTTTAATGTGAATGCTCACATGAGTATGATTTGCAGCTTGATGGACCTTTGCCAGTGACGTGCCTCTTGTGTGTTTGCTGTTTGCATACAGATTCAAATTACTTTACTCAGGGCACTAGTCTATGTTGTGTCACTATCCAGTTCCATTTTCTTTGAGTATGGGCTTTGCTGAATTGATGCATGATTGTTTGTTTGTGATCTTGATACGTCCAGTCTCTGCCTTGCACCCACATTAGCAGCTGGATAGACCCATTCAAGCCTGGGCCAGCATCCCAGGTTTTATGAAATCTTCCTTAACCTTTATCTCTAATAACACATAGTGCTTCCCTTATAGCTGCTCTGTCCTCCATCACTACTCACCAACCAAGTGCTGGGCAGCCACAAACGTCTCCCAGCAAGACCATAGTCAAGAGTTAAAGTGGCGCATGGTCCTTGATCCCTAGACTGGCATCACAACAAACCCTGATCATGGGTACACTGACCTATCCTGCGACACTCCCCCTGTATTGCATTACATGCCTGAAGCACCACAGGGGAGACGTCTTAAGGACCTAATCTGTCCAGGTCCCCCATAGTATCGGAATACTACAGGAGCAGAGGCGGTGGGTGACATTTGAAAGTGGTGAGGCGCAAAGTGATTTGCATACAGCACCGTAGCGAGCGAGCGCAGTGTGCGAGCCCGAACCCCAAAAGGGGGGTTTGGGGCGGGTACCCCCCCAAGAAAATTTTGAGAAAAAAGAAGAAAAATCGTGCATTTTCAAGCAAATTTGAGAAAGCAGGAAGGTTAATAAAGCAATTGTGAAAGTGCAGTTATTACATTAATAGATGGCATAACATAGGTAGCTGCTTATTCAGTATAACCACAGAGCTTCATACATTCCGTCCTATTATGCCCAGGTGCTGAATTCAGACTATAAGACTTTCATGGAAATCTCAGCTCTAAGAGTAGAAGAAGTTGCACAGCAGTTGGGAAACAGCCTTCACAAAGCATTGGGAACCACGCCTTACCTTTACCATTAGAACGCATGCGACTATCACGCATGTCTTTCTACACAGATAATAGAGTTAAGGTGAAACGAAATGTACTTAATATGCCATTTGATCAGTAAAATCTGTGTAGTCTCCAAATAGAACAAACACTACAAAACTTTTAAAAACAGAGATAACAATGCATTTCTGCGTACCTCAATCAGTATTTTTTTTATTCAACAAACAAGTAGCAGCATTCACTTTTTGTAAAGAGAAATCAGCACGTCTGTCTTTCAGTGTAGCAAACTTGTCAATTACTTTCATGTTGAAGTCCGGTATTTTTTGGACTAGCTTGCTCTCTACAGAGAGCATTGCCAAAGCATTAAGTCTTTCCTCTAGCATGGTGTTCCTGAGGAATGGCTTTATGCGCTTTAAGGCTGAAAAACATCGTTCAGCTTCTACTGTTGTCATTGGAGCCATAATCACAATTTTTAGTAAAGTCACTGTCTCTGTAAGTTAGTTTTCCATATGCAGTTTATGGATTAAACTCAGCAAAGTCAAGGCGCTTGTGGCCTTCCGGTACACAGGCATTCCGTAGAGTACAGTCAACTCAGTTGTCAGCTGCTCTTTTTTGAGCATAGGATATGCTTCCACAGCCTGATTCAGAGCACGCTCAGGGAAGGATTCATCATATTGTGCAAACTCTTTACTTTGCAATAATGTGGCACTCACCAAATGTTTTGTGAATGAAAAACTTTCCTGTGCCTGCACAATTACAATGTCACATATCTCCTTTCCAATTCGAACCAGAGAGGTGATGTTTTGCCTGCGGTTTGCAAAAGTAGAATGCTCCGGCAGTTTGCTCTCTAAATCGTCAACCCCATCTCTCACTTTCTTTATCTTTTGTACAAATGTAGATGTAGTGGCTTTCACAGAGAAAGTATCTATGTCTTTTCGTTGTAACTGATCGTATAACGCATCAACATCACGCATTATTTCATGAAATAAAAACAGTAAGAACTGAAACTCTTTGTCTTGTAGTGTTCTAATAAAGCCATGGGCTTCATTCTGACTTGTGTGATCAAAGTCTTCTCTGGATGCTATGGCGACAAAACATTTCTCAAGGCCCTCCCTCTGTTCAAAGATTAAGTTGACTGTACAAATGTGAAAGTTCCAACGAGTTGAGGATCCCCTTGGTACGATTTTGTCCACAATCTCATGAAGGGCTTCTGTTCTTTTGGGGGAACGTGTGAAGAATGCTGCTATGCCTACGATATCCTGAAAGAAAACTTGTGTCTCTCTGATCTTTGATACCGCCTGTTGCATAATAAGATTGAGTTGGTGGGCGTAACAGTGCACAAAATGCGCATTAGGGTACACATCTCGAATTTGTTTCTGTACTCCACCAAGGCTTCCACTCATTACGGACGCACCATCATAGCTTTGTGAGATAAGTTTTTGTTTTTGAGGCAGGTCCGGGAAAATTAAGTTCAGTTGACACAGTATAGCTTCAGTGATGGTTGCTGCACTAGAGTCTCTTAAATGTGTGAAACCATAGAACCTCACCACAACGTTTCTGTCACTGTCAAGGTACCGAAACACTAACACGGACTGTGTTTTAGTGGCCACATCAGTGGTGTCATCAGCCTGAATAGCCACAAAGTCTGTGTTTCGCAACTCTTGCACAATATGGCTTTTTATAATTTCGAGCATACAGTCAAGGAGTTCATTTTGTATTGTATTAGAGTTGCCCTTAAAGACTGTAGCACGTGCAAAATGTGTTTCCAAATCCTTGTCTATGGTTGCCATTAAATCCACTAGGCCTCGGAAGATCCCAGGTTTTGAGGAAGTTTCTGATTCGTCATGGCCTTGCAATGCCAGTTCGAAAGCACCACAGAAACGAATGCAATCAATGATCTTGGATAGAATTTGTCTGTTCTTATCAACGGCTTCATTGTGTTTTTGAATGGATTTGCGACATGCATCATTTATCTGCTGCTCAATTGGTGCGTCTTCCCCCAACATTCCCAGTCTTGTCAGGTTTTCCATATGATTACTTGTCAGCGCATGCTTCTTTATTTTTTCAGATATATGCTTCAAGTCAACCATTCCTTGTCGTGTCCAAGAAAAGTCACCACCAAACAGCAAGCAGGGGAAGCAGAACAGAGAATTTTTTATAGGGCACCCTGTAAACCAATCAGCTTTTGTGTACCAGGCATTTGAGAATGTACGTTTTGACATTTTTCCTCTGTCCTGGGTAGTTTGTTGTCGGTTTATTTCAGGCTGATGAGGTCCTAATTGCATTATCTGTAGTTTTTGTTCAAGTGGCCGTGCCTGGAATGACCTTGCAATCAGCTCTTGTACTGTATTCATGATGGTGTGTTGCTGGCCTTACCAATATATATATTAAAGAAACCTGTCAATAATCAAAGTACAACGTATAAGGTGCAGTGCAATAATCTCAAATTTCAGTATAAATACATATATCTTGTGCATTATTGTAACACATCTCCAACAGCTCCCCTTTCCACAAAATGACTTCTAAAATACAGCCGTATTGCCTCCTGCCTCTCTGTGCTATAGTGGTTGCTGGAGGCACTGAGAGAGACACTGCTTGAGGGCCTGGAGAGTGACCATATACATAGCCCTAACTCCCATGTAAAAAATATATAGCATCAGTTTCCTTACCTTTAACACTGGTGTTTGCTGGGTTGCAGCCGGGGTGAAAGAGCAGCAAAGGAGGTTGGGGTCCTCTTGTTGTTTGCTGAGAAATGGCCCCAAAATGCGGTAATGTTTCAGGTTGTCAGGTGCTGAAAATGAAAAGATGACAACTTATTTTTAAAACACTAGGGTAATCAAACAAAGACTGTGGAGGAAAAAACATAACGCTCCAATGTTTTCCTTGCAGTTTGCATACAGCTCTTAGATGACAGTTAATAGCTCGCTGTTGTATGTTAGGATTTTAACTTACAAACTGCAAGTAACAAAAGAATGTCTGTCAAAAGCAGTGACTCACTGACCTATTTACATCATATGCATTTTGTGATCTGCATCAGATATATGTTCTTTGAAGCAGGCACATTAACCTTCTCTGCTGCCGCAGGCTGCTATTTTACTAATGGGACCACAAACATAGTCTGGAAGACTGCCAATGCACCAACATATATAGGCCAACAACTGATGTTTCTATTTTCTGTTTTGTCTAGCAAAGTAAAATCGAGACATCGGGTATCAGAGCGCTTTACATGAGCACCAGTTTCGTAACATCAAAGTGAACCACTAAGTCCAAGCATTTATTTAACATTGCTCAGCAGTCTGTCATCAGAGTCAAAGGAAGCAAATATTTTATTTATGCTGCCGGAAAAACCTCCAAAACCTGCCAACTTCCTCTTAACGGATGTCTGACTCCTGAATGGCAAAGACACCCACTTGCATTAAATATGTGTATCTCGGTGGCAAGAACCGGCTACATGGTGCACACAAAGATCACGCTAAAAGTTATGGGCACACCGAGTCCACCTCGAAAATAAATACCAGCTTTAAATACCATGTTTTAACAGTGTGGCTCACACTCGCACCATGCACAGCTTGAGGCAATTAAATAAAGGCATGTCAGTTGCAATGATTTAGATTATCAGCTTTCACAAAGTGCTAAAACAAATGCCGTCCTGAACAATTTGTTGTCATTCATTCCACAATTATTCCAACAATCAATGTCATACATAACAGCGTAACAGCGCCATGAGACCCAACAGGGTGATATGTCTGCGCTCAATAAAAACCATTATTAATAATAATAATAATACAGGGCTCTCTCAGTCTTCCTAGTTCCACGCTGGTAACTAAATGATCGCAGGGAGTAACCTAGGCCTTGTGTTGGAGTCAACTTATGACTGAGTCAAAACTGCAAGAGCGTCAGGCACATGGGGCTTAGAGCTGCCAAAGGGCCACCCTGGGGAACCTATGTGGCCAAATGGAAGGCCCATGGGACAAAAACAAGCCAAACACTAAAAGCACCTCCTAGGGGAACAAAAGACAGCCTTTTCAACCGTAAACACAGTACATTATGCACAATACTTACCGTGCATGGTATAAGACACATTTTTGGATTCAACATTTAATCAAAAGCGCGTGTCAGACCAACCAATTAATTGGATATATTGTCTCCCAAGAATCCATCTCCTGGATGACTTTGCACTGTGCTATAGCCAGGGCCACTGGAATTATGAAGAATGGAGGGCCAAATTATGGGCAGGCTTAGTAAATTATGCAACAAGAAAAAGCAAATTATGCAGCGTAATGCTGCATATTTTCTGATAGTATTTCTTTATATTTTTTTCAATTTTACACTTGTTAGCACTGTCTGGGTATTTGTTGTATTTTATGTACCTCATTAGTACCTGTTTAACACCCAAATATAGCAATGAGCAACATAAATTTGACCAGTCAACTTTGCAAAGGGTCTTCGAATCAACGGCAATATGTGTAGCTCCATTTTGAACCATTTGAGCCAAAAACACATTTCAATTTGTTAAAATCAGCAGATTAGGCGGCAGATGATGAATTATGTGGCAAGTCTCTAATTGTGCCATTCACTCTGACTATACCTAATAAAGTTGAATTAATTTGCATGCCCATACCATTTTCCTTTCAGCTTTCTCTGACAAGGTCCTAGTCACATCTGTCTTGTCGAGCATTGTTGATGCATACTGACGGTATTGGCATCCGTTCCCCATTAACCAAGGCACACCTGTCCTTTACTATGAATGTCAGTTTAAATTTCCTGAAATTGACATCCCTGCATACTTGAGTGCTACCTGTCTTACAATAAGACACCGTAAAGTACTTCAGTGAGTGTAATTTATGCCTAAATAAATATGAAGACTTCTGCAAAACGAAGTCTCCTTTATGCTTCTAGCCCAATAATCGGGTTCACCTTCAGCCACTCCAGAGTTTTTATCTGAGACTGAGCGCCTTGGATTCTCAGGCGTGTGTATTCACTTTTTTCAACATGGATGTGGACCTACAAGTGTGTACGCAGTTGGATTAAAAAAAAACTCTTAAAACGACGCTGACGGTAAGAGGCCATTTGGCAGTCCTGTCGCTGGACATCAGACCGCACAGAACACACAATGCATGATCATCTGGGATAGCAACCGCCAACCAGGCCGCTGACTTAGAGGAGCCGGGATCAGGGGGCTGCTTCCAACGGTCTCAATTTCAGACCGATTTTGGTATCATTTTAACCATTCTGGTTGCGGCTCGCCTCATCAGAGGTACTAAGCGCTAGATAAATACTTTTGCTTGCACAAGCTATTGTTCACCCAAGTGATGCTGGAATTGCCCAAGCCTTCTCTATGCGATTTTTGCAGCGGCTTACCCCAGCCCCTACAACTTTACTGCTCGTCTTGGGCCCACGCTGCAGCCTCTTTTGAGACTTCCAAACGGGGATTACTAGACATCCAGGAGTGTCCAAATGGACTTTTCTGGATCGCCCTGCTGCTGCTGGTAACTAGCACTCGCATCCGATAATTACTCACTCTCCCTCTCGTGCGTCGCTATAAACGGTTCACCTTTTTTTGCCAGTCCCTCCATATTTGGTGACGGAATGTTTGAAAACAAGCTGTCACAGGTATTATTCGGAAAGTGTTTTTCTTGTACAGCAGTTGCCCGCTTTAATTTTACTTGCACTATTTTTATATTCATCAATGGCATTTCCAATGATTTTGCTTTTGATGATCTCCGTACGCATCCTCCAATCTGTCAGTACATTTAGAGCACGTGTGTGTGCAGGTGTATAAGGACAGACACTGCTAATATTACAGTCTATGAATACTGCAGTAAGTACAGTGGGGCTGAGGCCCAGGGTGTGGGGTCAGTACACTTCAGTTAGGGCGCTAATATGCTATATATTGCAATACCATAATGTCCATCCGAGGAGAGTTGAGTGGTCGGGCGGAGCTGTTGGAGATAGCGCCTAGGGGAGCACAGAAAATAGTTAGAGGGGTGGGCGCGGAGTCCGGATCTACCCAGAGGCCAGGGCACAGACTGCACCGGAGATGGGCTGTGAGACAGCGTGCGGCGGGTAGCGGCACAGGGGCCGGGAGTGCCAGGGCAGGCCAGGGCTTGAGCGCACTCAGGCATCGATCAGTCATCATCTGACTCTGTTTGTTATTAATATTATAATTACATACTACTCACTATTATCAATGACGACGGGTCGACACTGTCTCTGAATGATGAAACCACGTTTTAAACCACACAGGGGGCACACAGACACAGGCAGGCAGGCTGGCTGTCGCGCACCACAGGGCAGACACGAGACACCACGACGAGTCCACGACCACGAGGCGGCTAGAACTGGATCCTCCGACGTCAGCAGTCTGAGCAGCACCGTGCGCTGCGAAATGGCCAATCACTGCATGACTACATTCAAGTCAGACACAGTGATTGGCCATTATGCAGTGCTGCTGAGCAGCAGTGCGGCATCCAATAATGGATTGCTACGCGGTGACCGGCCAATCCTGGCGCTGCATGCAGCGCTAGGATTGGCTAGGGGGGCACACTGTCTGCTCGCCCTCTCGCCCTTCCTAACGCTGGGGGCTGCTGCCCGGCTAAACCTGCACCCCCCTGGTCACTCACTATGGGAGGGGACCTAACTGCGCATGCTTGGGCTAGTTTCAGCCCCAAGCTTCACATGCGCGCTAGGGGTACCTATCTCTGCTGCTAGAGTGCTGGTGTCACTCAAGCTGTGCAGGACAGCCCCCCTGCGCGCAGCGCACTCCCGGTCAACTCGGGTGCTGCCCGGATTACAGGCAGGGCTCTGCGGCGCATAAATAAATTACTGCTGGTGGCGATTTTTTTAAAAATAAAAGTAGTTCAACAATTGCCTTCCAGCCGCGGGTCCATGTGGGATAGTGGGGCTACGCCCCTACGCCCCAATGGACGCACCGCGCCTGTATAGGAGTGCACAAAAGACATTACCAAGATCTCCATAACACTAACGATTACCTTCAATAATTTTATGGAGTGCTGCTTCAAGTTACAAATATTCCCTTCTGTTTCTTGCTGATTTGATATAGGTTTGATGGCTTTAAGATAGCATCTTAAGTTTGATCACATGTACTCATGGTTTATGGACTGTGATCATATATACTTTTTAATTGACCCTAGTTATGTGATCACAAGGTGCTTGGATTCGAGGCCTTTATGTTATGTGCTGCACACCTTTGTATTCATTAATCTACACTTTACTTTGGGTTGACACCAGAGGTTTAGCCCTAGAATCTCAGTCCATTGATTGACCTATAGTAGCTTCCTATATGTACTAAAATTGCTTTTCATTTGATTTCATGTCAGCTATTTGCAAAACGATATGTGTTTTCTTTTGTCCTAGATTAGGTTTGATTGTTTCCAGTTCAGTAGCCTTTTTACAGTTTTAGCATAGTGTAGCATAAGCACCCTTTGGGGCAAAGTAATACAGTGTTCTTTGGAAAAGTGGGCCCAGGGTACAGAAGTGATGAGGCTACTCACAGTTTCTACCCCCTCTGCTTCCTTCCTCTTACAACAAAGTGCCTCTGTTGCATGATAGTCTCCATATTTGTGAATACACCAACATTTGCCTGGCCAGCTATGCACTGTTCTTCCCCCAGGCACCCTCTCCTGTGGAGTGAATCTCCTTTACAGAACAATACTACTTCATCAATGTTGCGTCTATGTCTTAAGAGGCAGCCATGTTGTGGCCAGGACAACTAGTAATATAGGGGATTTTTGTAAGTACAAAACACACTGACCCTCTGTCTTTGGGGTGGGAACACAGTGTTGTTGTGTTGTTGAAGAAATAAGGCAACATGTTTGTGAGAAGTTGGCCTGATATGTGATGTCCACTATTCTAGTGGGCACCCTGTATCAGTCCAAACAACCCTTATGGTGATGGTTATAAAGTCAACCTTATAGACCAGCTATCCTAGTGGTAGCATGCACAAAGCAGTCTTAGGCTAAAACTTCGGAGAGCATGTGAAGCCAATTGTTTTACCAATAATAACCCCTTGAATACCAAATGAAAGGACACCACACAAGGTATATATCAAATATATATGTATTTATTTCTAACATAACTCCTCTGCACACTTTATGAGGTCAGAGTTCGAGATACAGCACAAGTTACTCAAATAGCATACTATAAGTTGCACAAATACAATTCTGCCCTAGGGGCCTCATGAACCATATACTAAAGAAGTGGTATAAGAACCACTTCAGAACAGGTGAATAGGCCTAGGGCCTAGGAAATCGGTGGGGCTACACAGAGTAACCAAAGGTTAGGAAGCAGGAGTCCCACAGGATGCGTGTGCAATGCTTAAACACACATGCAGGTTCTAAGAGACTGTAAATTGGAACGTAAAGTTTAGAAACTAGTTGATTTCGGACAGTCCGGGTGGACAGGCGGGGAAACCCAGTTAAATTAGTACACTTGGATAGTTATTACCCACGGGAGCACCAGAGTACTCGAGTTACCTCACCCAGGGAAGCCGGGTGCATAGGTGTGAAGTTGTGTCGGGTTTCGTCGTCGATTCCTATGGAGAGCTGCAAGAAGATGCTGCAGGCGACCAGGAGGAAGATGTCCGGATGGATCCAAGGGTGGATCGGGGAAGTGAAGAACCTGAAAACAGAGAGGACAGAGTCTGTGTCACTAGCCAGTGACCAGGGTGGAACCAGGACGGAACCAGATGATGTTGACAGCAATCAGGTGAAGATCTGAAGCTTGTCTCTGCAGCCACAAAGACCAGGAGGCATCGACGACAACCAGGTGCTGGATAAGGACTGTCCCACAAAGAATCTCGCTGTTGGCGGTTTTGGCTTCCGGATTGGAGTCAACAAGCCTTGGTAAAGGCAACCAACGCAGGAAGTAAAGATAGGCTTCTTGTACAGATCAGCAAGGTCTGTGGAGCTTCTTTTTTACAGGAAAGCAAGAGCAAGCCCAGAGCAACCAGGCAAGCAGAGTTGTTTCAAAATGGAGTCTTCAAGAGGGCCACTAGCCAACAGGCTAGCAACAGCAAAGACGCGTCAAGGAAAAATGCAAGAGCAGGCCCCACGTGGCACTTGTTGAGTGTGGAGGGCTGAGCTTCGGTGCACTTACGGATCGGGGTCGGCTCTTCTAAATCACCAATGCACAACTTCGAGGACACCTCAGAAGCTGCATAGTTTAGCAAAGAGCAAAATAGCCAGGTGTCCGGTCCCACGTCTCTCGTGTCTGCCACGGCTCTCAGCTTTGCTTTAGGTGTGGGTCGGGGTCCGAGAAGTCTGGAAGTCCAGTCCTGTGAAGCAGAGTTGTCAGGATCCTTCAGGAGCGTCAACAAAGCAAACCGGCAATTCCCTAGTTGGTGCCTGTATGCACAGGGTGGTCACTCCTTGACCACAAGGGAGATTCTTCACTCTTCTAGTTGCAGTAGAATGTCAAAGGTCCAGAGTTTCATTTCAGAGTTTCCGTTCAGGATAATCTCAAGTCTCTAGACTCAGCTCCTAACATTATACGAATTAAAGGGGCTGGATTACCTGCTAGGTCCCTCCTATGGGTGGAACCCGGGAAGGGGGTGGTTACACCCCTTTCCATTTGTCCAGTTTCACGCCAGAGCTGGGACTGGAGTGCCCCAGCAACCGGTTTGAACCGGGCTATGCATGGAGCACCTTGTGTGCCCCAGGCAATGTCTCATTTCATTCAACCCACCCTGCCCCAATACACTATAGCCTGTCTGGGGAGGTGCTAGCACCTCTCAAGGCAGGAAACCTATTGTCCAGGCTACCCCTGCCGGAGTTTCGTTCAGCAGCAGGAGGCCAGACTTGTGTCTGTGGCAGCAGCATCCATTTTGTGATGCTGAGGCTCTGTTTAACTTTAACTGGGTAAAGCTACAACTACATGCCTTCTACCTCTAGAAGGGTTGAATGCTACCCCCGCTGCCAGGACTGGTGGGGGGGGGGGTAGTATTCCAAAGCTTATGACACCTTACACAACATGTTTTGATAAAGCCAAACATAAGTTAGCATTAACCACGAGGATAATAATGCACCTAAGAGTATATGGTATGGCTATGTCATAGAACAACTATAAGGACATGGTTCCGAAAGCTGCAGACAGGCTCAGCTCATGCTAGAGCACCATCTCACATAAAACCAAGCACTCTGCCTCCAGGATTGTTAAGGCCTGCCATAGGAGTAACTTATAGGTATATATGTGAAAGTTTAGATGGCCAGCCAGGGGTGGCATAATACATGCTGCAGTCCCTGGTAGGCCTTGGATGCACCTATGCCCTGGGTACCTATGGTACACTATACAGGGGCTCACAAAGGAGACCCAATTCCCAATTGGTTATGTACCTAAAGTACATGGTATGAATTTAGAGAGAGAACAGCTGGGCTGGGGGTCTGATTAGCAGGCCCACAGCCACACTAGAGTCGAAAAACCAGTATATCAGAGCAACAAGTGGGGGTGACCATAGGAAGCAGACGCTACTCTCCTACACAACCCCCCCAAACGCAGGGACATTAAACTAACCTTGACCAGTTGAGTCTTCATGTTCTAAGTGGAAATATCTGTAGAGTCCATCTGCATTGCCATGGTCAGTCCCTGGGCG
This sequence comes from Lissotriton helveticus, assembly GCF_964261635.1. NCBI lineage: Eukaryota > Metazoa > Chordata > Amphibia > Caudata > Salamandridae > Lissotriton > Lissotriton helveticus. The sequence continues at coordinate 30,935,589 of NC_136067.1, read as the reverse complement.
GTGCTGTAGGGGAATGGAGCACCTGAGCAGTTTGGGATTTTCACCCTTCATCTGGTTTAGCCAGAAGAGGGGCTTATGGTCTGTCTGAATCTTGAAGTGAGTACCAAACAAGTATGGCCTCAACTTCTTCAGGGTCCACACCACAGCAAAGGCCTCCCTCTCATAGCTAACCAACGTTTCTCTCTCGGGGTCAGCCTTCTGCTAATAAAAGCAATGGGCTGGTCTTGGCCATCTTTATTCAGTTATGAAAGAACAGCTCCCACTCCCAACTCAGAAGCATCTGTTTGAACAATTAATTCCTTGGAGTAGTCTGAACTGTGCAGAATAGGTGCATAGCACATGGCCTGCTTCAGGTCATCAAATGCCTTTTGACAGCTTGCTGTCCACTGAACCTTTTTTGGCATTTTCTTTGAGGCTAAGCCATTAAGGGGAGTCACAATGGACCCATAGTTCTTAACAAACTTTCTGTAGTACCCAGACAGCCCCAAGAAGGCTCTGACCTGTGTCTGGGTGGTTGGAGGAGCCCAGTCCTTGATGGCGTGGATCTTGCTCTCCAGTGGTTGAACCTGACCCCTCCTCCAAGGTATTCTGATTTATGCAATGAATTTATGATCTCTGTGTTGCATATACCAGGATTATATGAAGGAATGAAAGTCGATTGAAAGAACATTGGGTTAAATGAATTAGATTTTGTAAGTATGAGAGTGTGAATGTAGTGTGATATGTTACTGGGTAGGTGACAATATAGGATGAATTTTCCTTCCTTTTTTTATCTTTCTCTTATTGGTGTATATTGTTGATGTTTCAAAAAAATATTATGTGGATCTAACATGTAATGTATTGTTGTATCTTTTTGCTATATCAATCTAAAGAACACACAAAAAAAATAAAAATATATATGTATCTTTTATGTAAAAAACTGTTTGGAGTATATTTGGATTGACCCTGGTTCTTGTTATGTGCAATGCTAGCTCTTAGATAAATCACCCCGTACATACTGTTTGGATCCTATTTTTAGGGCCATTATATCACAAGGCAGGGTTGAACTCTCTCGTTCTATTAAAAGTTTTTTTCCCCCTACAGCCTGCCTATATCCTTAAAGCCCACTGGGGAACCCCCTTCTTTTACTAAACCCTCCTCCAAGGTGGCCCAGGTACACAACCTTACTCTTCCCTATCTGGCATTTAGTACCCTTGATAGTTAGGCCTGCCTTTTGCAGGGCCTCCAAAACCTTCTTCAGGTGGATCAGGTGATCCTCCCAGGTGGAGCTAAAGACAGCAATATCATCTAGATAAGCTGCACAAAAGTCATCCAGCCCAGAACGGACTTGGTTCACCAACCTTTGGAAAGTGGCAGGTGCATTCTTCAAGCCAAATGGCATCACCACAAATTGGTAATGATCTCCTGGGGTTGAAAATGCAGTTTTAGCTTTTGCATCATCAGCTAGTCTGATTTGCCAGTAGCCTGCTGTTAGGTCAAATGTGCTAAAAAACTTGGCCGAAGCCAATCTGTCAATGAGCTCATCTGCCCTGGGTATTGGATGGGCATCTGTCCTAGTGACAGCATTGAGACCTCTGTAGCCACTCCTCCAACATCCAATGATATCCCTTATTTCTTTCAATACTTTGCAACTTCATGACTGTCATTAACTCCACCCACCTACATCTGCCATCAGACAGCCAGGTCATAGTAACAATTGCATTCAAATATTTCCATTATTTAAACTTTTAATTCAAACTTTAATTAATAGTACTGTACTATTTTTTATTCTGTAGTATATTTAAAGAAAATATAATACTTTACATTAACGTCTATCAAAAACATATTCTTAACATTTAATGTTAAGATATATAAACATCCTTCTTTTCCCCTATATGTTACAATACAATGCATAAATCTCTGCTCCAACTGTGGAGTTTCCATATGTTATTGTTCAAATATTAAGTAAGCGGGCCTGATTCACAATGGTAACTTACATTTTTGAGTAATTTGCCCCTTGGTACCACTTTTTGCTTATTGAAAGAGTTTGAGTGTATGTTGCTATTAAAATAGAAATAGTTGTAAGTCCAGCACCACACATAGCTAACCACTGGTACAGAAAATAACGTAGGTAGGATTTAATCCGGTAGCTTCTGCCCAGGATGAACCCAGGAGAGCAAACATACCTAATACAGCAATTATTCAGGACAACCGACAGAGAAAAATACTTATTTTTTTCCTCCAAGTGTATCAGCAGAAGAATGTCAATTAAAACTAATACAGTAATAGTTTTGTATAAATTTGGCACACATGTGTACAAATTATGCATGAGTCCATTTATGTGCAATTATACTGTGATATTACTTCACACACACTAGAAATCAGAGGCGAGAGATGTTTATTGTAACTGTGAATGGGTAAAGAAGGAAGAACAGATAATTCTAAACTGCACACATAGCAGACATTCAAACCAGCAATTCAACAATACAGCCTACACACTAACTTGGTGTCAATATGTTTCAGCCTGTAGCAATCACCACAGGCTCTTATTGGGACTAGAGTGGTTATGAAATCTTGAGACTCTACACAATCTTTCAATGGATACAATTTTACAAAATTCTCTATTTCAGAGTGTACTGAGCCTTTTCTTAAACTGCATGTCTCTGAGTTTCTAGGAGTTCTCAGAGCACAAAAGGTTTAGGAGAAATGCCTTTTTCTCTTGGTCACACTATTACCCTGGAAGTGTTACGACCTGACTCCCAGGGAGAACAGGAAATAATAATTCAACTGCACACATTTTCTCCGGTACGCCCAGAGGGATTGGCATGTTAGAAACAACATGCACCATGCGCATTTTGCACGCAGGACAGATTCCCAAAGTCAGCTAATTTCAGGTATATGGTTAGAGAGGAAGTTCGAAAGGGCCGAACCAAACTATGTTTGTCTGTGTCCCTCTTAAAATCTTTGAGTCATGTTAAAGAGCCACAACCATTTTCTTTGTGCTGTGTGCCTGCAAGCCTGGACATAATCAGGCCTGGCAGGGTATGGATGCGTGAGTGAAGAGCTCTGAAGAGCTGGTGGGGCCTGCATTTTCAAGCTCTTTGTTATGTTATGCTATGTGGATTTGGGTAGCACACTGCCATTTGGAAGAGTGTCCTGGCACTGAGTAGGTGTGAGCCAAGCCTGGTCTAGGGAATTTGGGGAACTATTTGAACAGCCAGGTCTTCAGCTTCTTGCAGACATATGGAAACCATAATGTAAAAGAGCAGGTCATTGCATTACACAGTATTGTAGAAGAAAGTCTGACTGCCAGATCTGGTTTTGCTTGGACATGGAATGTGTGCATGTAGGAGTCCGGCCAAACTGAGGTATCTGGATGTTTGTGAAACTTAAAGTGGTTAATGAGGTATGCTGTGCCAGTGTTGTGTAGTGCTTTGAAAAAAAATGTGATTAAATAGGGGCCTGGGGAGGCTCTCCCCGGCCTGGCTGCTTTCAGAAGCAGGGACTGGGCCAGGGAGCAGGGGTGGCTGGCTTTATCCACTACGCTGGCAGAGCGGAGTTTTCTGCCCACCCCTATTTGGAATGCCAAGTGTGCCTCCGTGAATTGTTGTGAGCCAGCCATGATGGCGGGTGCTTCCTGCTGAGTGGTTTGTGCAGGGGCTGGGGTCTCCTCTATGTAGCTTGGCTGCCCTGCTCCTGGGTGAGGGTTGCCTGGGATGTCCATGTGCTGTTGTTGGGTGTCAGTGTTGAAGGTGTGGTGGTCCTCTCCAGCATCACTGATGAGTTGTCTGGTCTACCCTGCTGGAGGTGTTGTTTGTCCCTCTGCAATGTGAAGGGGAGTTGCATTTTGACATTGTGTTGATATGTATGTTGGCGCATTGTTCTTGTTTACATGCAGACTCAATGACAATGTACATTGTGACTGTTTGGGAGGTACTGGATTTTGATGGGCATCAGTGAACATTTGGACTACATGACAGATTTGAGGTTGTACGTGTACATTTCCATCTTACTTTTTCCTGCTATGTTTGATGTAATTAGACTGTTTCTGCGCATGAGCGAACCCTGTTGTGTCTTCTGTTATGCAGTGTCAGGGCTGCACATTGTACCACATTGTCGTCAATATGGATATGCTGTTATTGCTATGTGTATATGCTACAGTGTGCCACAGGGATCAGGGACTGATCCAGGGTCATTGCGGGTGTGCATTGTGCTACAACTTTTTGTGCATGTGTGCTATTTTGCCCATCTACCCTGTCCCCCAGTCCCTGGTCGTTACTAACCCTATTGCTGTTGGGTCAGGTCCTATCGAGCTGTGTCCGGACTCTCAACTTTCACCGTCTCCACACTGTTGACTGTGGCCTCCGTTTCCTCCAGCTCCTCCTGTGACGCAGGACTCCAACCTCCTGTCGCTATTTGCAGCCTTCCTGTTGGCAGCGGGTTTGTACTTGACTTGGCATTTCACATCATGCCAGCGCCCCTTGGCCTCCTCCATTGACCCCCTCGACACTCCAACCGCATTAACGTTTGTATGATTGTAGTTCAGTTGATGGTAGTGTTCTTTCACCTCCGTGACGCAGATCTTATTTTCCTGCGGACTGTACCCCGTCTTCCTCTCCCTCTTCTCCTTGGCCTTCCCTGACCCTGTTGTTTCTTGCTGGTTGTCCGTGGGGCTTGTGGGGTTCACGTTGACCTCTGAACTCGGTCCGGGTGCATCTATTTTGCTAAGTGGTTTCTTTCTGTTTCCCTTTAGTTTTGCTCAGCTTTAATGGTGTATTTTCCCGCTTGACGCATTGGGATTGCTGGCCTGTCATTGGTTTTTGCTGATTTTTGTATCGCTGTTGGCCTCATCGCAAGTATTTTGCATTTGTGTTTCGCATTTTTGCGGTGTCGCGTTGTCTTTATCACGAACATTTGATGCGTTATCGTGGGCCTATCGCATGGTACTGCCGTGTTGTGAATACCACGTTAACACAGCATTATTTTCCTGTGATAGACTGCGATAAGAAGAACTGATTTAAGCTAATTTTGCAGTAATTATCATACGTTCTTGAGAATATCCCCCTACGTCTTCATTGGAGAGCAAAACTGATGGGGTAGTGACTGATCTTACTCTGCTGCATGCATTGCTAGTTAGTACATAAAACTTGCTCCATTGATACTCTGAAGGAAGTTATCCCTAAGACCAACATGGTGGAGACTTTGCTATGTCAGTTGTCTAGCCGGTTGCATACTTTGGAATGTAGGTCCAGGTTAAATAATATTTGTGTTGTGGGGTTACCAGAGGGGACGTAATGGAAAGATACTACTGTCTATGTTGAACGCTGGATTAGCAGTCTGGTCCCAGTGGATGCACTGTCACTATTCTTAACCATCGAGAGGGCTCACAGGCTTCCAATGTGAGCCCTCCCACCAGGCTCAAACCCAAGGCACCTACTGTTGCACCTGCTGTACTACAAAGACAGAGACTCGTTATTGCGGGAAGCTCGCAATCTCTCACCTATACAAGTAGATCATGCTCAAGCAATCCTATTCCCTGGCTACACCATTATGGTGCAAATGAAGGAACTCATTTTCGGCTGTGTAGCTCCGTCTGTGCACTTTTAACCTCAAATATTCTCTATTGTTTCCTGCATGCTTACTAGGTGTGGCCCAGGAAAAACGTACTTCAACGACCCTGACGCCGCCTGGAAACGGCTGGACTCTACGAGCCTGGATCAAAAGTCCACCTCCCCAGGGCTCCCTGGAGGATCTCTAGGCTTGGCTTCACATGAAGGCGGATGGGGGAAACGATGCATGGACAGCGATTGGAGGCTGGCACATGCACCCAACATAGAACAAATTAGGGCACTGCAGACAATAGGCTGTGACAGCGAGGAAGACGCTGCTTGCGCTGACCTCTCTTTCCCTAACTCTTCTGTACTTTCTGAGATAAACCCCCAGACATCAGACATCATATTATGACTAGGAATGAATGAATGAATTCATACTTGAGTAGCGCACTTATACCCTGAGGCGTCTTGGCGCTGTACTGATACCACTGTGGAACCCTTCCTGGCTTTTCCATGTGAAATGCCCACTCCTGGGCACCCCTAAGGTTAAGCCAGGCATCCCAGTGTTGTAATTTGACAGCAATTAGATCAAGCATCAGCAGAAGACATCTTAGTTCTAGCCGTTATCTTGACATTTAGCGGACTCCATTTTATATTCGTGGCGGCCATTTTACTTGCTACATGCTGCCTCGTGCCAACCATGTGCTTTGTCCTATCTTCTTGTTCACGGCGCTTGAAATCTGCCCAGCAACAAGTTATATTTAGCATCCCCCACTTTGCTGATGTCCGTTAGGGTCCACACCTGTTAGTGATTAGTTTCAGATAGGAATGTGTTTGTCAGCCCCCAAGACTGTTAGCTCCTCCCACTGATCGATTGTGCTTCTCGATATTACCTTATATGTACATAAGTTGTGATCTTGTGTTTTGTGCCGCCTTCTTTTGAGCCCCTGTGAGGGTATAAATAAACCATGCTTTCTTGGCTCGTGGTGCTACTTCTTGCAATGCCGAAGGGTACTGTTTGAACCGAAGCACCATCTCATGAGGTGTAATAAATGTTATGTTTTCTATTCCAGTTTCTGTGCCAACTTCTTCCTATTGGTCTGAAGACATTCTGCAGAGAAGGGTGAATACCTTGCACTAGCGGGTCTGGCTGAGATTTGCTACGACAAATTGGCGCCCAATGTGAGGCTCATCGGCGACTCGGATGCCCGAAGGATTGGTCGTGATGAAGGTTTGGAATCTCGCTGATCCAAGGCGTTTTCTCTCTTCTTTCCGATCTGACCATCCAGGTGGCGCCGGTCCTCGACTGAGACATGGGCATCCGCAGGGGGAGCAAGGAGGGGCGCTTGCCCCCCCCCCTGGAGCGCCCCTCCTTGACCCCCCCTGCCAGGGCCGTCTCTAGGGCGGTGCTGGCTTCCTGGGGGCGCCATGTTTACAACTTAATTATGATTTTAAAAGCACCTGCTGCACGTTCCTTTCCTCCTGCAGTTACGGGGCCTCACAAAAGTGTCAAGATAACTCCTGTGATTAATGTTCCTCCTGGCCAGAGATCAGAGTTTTGTGTAGTTGAGGTTTTTGACTTATGTAAAGGTAAAACAGAGGGTTAATATGCCTACTGCAAAGAACGTATACCAAGTATATTACAGAGTACATTTAATGTAAATAGATCAGCAGGTTACTGCTTTTAAAAGAGCCATCCTTTTGTTACTTGCAATTTAGAACTTAAAGTCCTAATATAGAATAGTGAGGTATTAACTTTCATCATAGAAGTGCATACACTCTGCTAAGTATAGAACATTGATTAATGTTGCAAAAGGGGTTCATTTGGGTAGAAATGGATTCTTATTATTAAAGAAAACTCCCAAATATGCTGTTTCTTTTTCGAGTCTGAGTTTGTGCTTCTCCACACCAAGCACTCCTAAACTATACTGCCTACCAATATGGATGACATGTGACTCCTACACTTTTAGTCCTTTGGCTTATGTAACATTTCCTATACACTGATTTACACACGTATGATTGATTGTCTGTGTAATGTGTATGTGATGCAAAGTGCTCTGACATACTTTAATGGTATGAGTAGCGTTATATAATGAATTCAATGCATCTGAGAGAGAGTGGGTATGGAGACTTGATCATTGTTAAAGGGTGCTAGTGAGAGAATCCGTGGTGGAGGTGGTCATTGGGGGCGCCAACTAACATTGTCGCATTGGGTGCTACCAGTGCTAAAGACGGCCCTGTCCCCTGCAGACGCCCATGCCACTATGCATTCCACACGGTGCTCCAGCCACTGTTCCTCTCAAGCTCGCACTCTCTGCTAAAGCTCGTCTTCATCCCAGGGCTCAGTAGGACAAGACCCGGGCTTCATTTTCCTGCACCGTCTCTTTGGCACTCTCTTCTAGGTGAACTCCTGTGCATCTCATCGCACGTCACATCTAGACAACACATGGCGACTCTGCTCTTTTCTAGATCCTTCTGAGTACCCTCTGCACCCCCCCTCAATCTTATAATTTAGTGAGAAGCACCAGGAGACCTCAGACTTTTTAGCGCACTCTGACAAAATAACAAGATTGAGGCAAAGTCTTTTCAAATAATTATTGGATTATAGTGATGGACTCCCTAGAACAGTTGCTGTTAAGTAAATTACTAAGCAGAAAGAATAGTCACATTTGAATACAAGAGTATATTTTAACGTAGGCAACGCTCTGACATAAAATGGTGGACATCAATGGATGGTTTTTGATTTAATAAGTTGCATTTATCAAAAAAGATAACACAAATAGAAAACGAATGGAAATTAAGTGTTAGACATAAGTCAGTACAGAGGGGGATATCCAGATGGGCTAGGAAGCGTGGATGCTAAGAGGAGAGGGGTTGAGTCCCTGTGGAGTCACCACTGTAGTCCAGAGCAGGGAGGAGGCACAACGAGCAGGCATATATAAGATGTATCCATGAGTAGAAATGATCATACAGCCCTTCCGAGTCTTACACATTGAGGGTTAGAGGAACTTGTTCTGGGCACTTGCCCGCATTGCCGCAACATTACAAATTTCTCACGCAAATCAGGGATGTATTCTTTAAAAATAATTTTTTGGTCCCTTATCGTTTTCTTCCGCCCAATGGTAAAGATAGGCAAACAGCGGAAAGTTTACATCCATGTGACTGATAGGCAGGGCCACTGGAATTATGCAATTGTGTGGCGATTTTCGCATAATTGTATTTTTGCTGCATTTGTTGCATAATCCAACATACGCCGCATAATCTGCAGAGTTTAAGGAAAAAAAAATTCTAGCTCAAACGGTTCAAAAGTTAGTAAAAACGCAGCGACATATGTTGCCGGGCAGTTAAAAGTCCTTTGCAAAGGTTGACTGATCAACTTTCTGTAGCTTAATGCTATATTTGGGTGTTTAACTAGAACTAATGAGGTGCAACTAATGCCCAAACAGTGTTAACAAGTTTAAAAATGACAAAATGAAGTTATACTGTCACAAAATGTGCAACATAATTTGCTGTTTCTTGACGCATAATTTATTCAACCCTGCCACTTTATGTGACCCTCCCTGCCTCATAATGACAGTGGCCCTGTTGTTAGGGTATCCATGCTGAATGCCTCATATTCTACTCACAGCGTAGAGTGTGATTGGTGGAGTAAGGCTGGGCCTGCCTTTCCCGTGTGCTCTAGACTAAGATGCTGTGTCTGCGCTTGTGTGGTGAATGTGGCCTCTCTGAGGACCGTAAACAGACATAGTGAGGAAAGCACCTGGCTGTCGATGCCAGAGCCACATTTCGCAGCAACCTCTCACCACTGGCGGGCCCCAAAACTAGGGCAGTGCCTTACACACACTTAAGGGTCTCCCAACCTGTGCACTAAAGTCTGAGCCAGTGCTGTCGTCAAAATGAGACGGTCAGAGAGAGAAAACAGTAAAACCCGGGGAGTCCTGCAATGACACAGAAATGAGTATGAAAACATAACACAAACTCAGCGTAGCAGGTGCTCCTGAGTAGACTGGGGAAGATATTTCCATAGCATCTTGCCAAAAAGATGTCTGCATTCCTCACCTGCACTAAGTTACTATCTGGTGGGGTAGTGATGACCAAGCAGTTCGAGCTTCCACTCGGACCTAATTTTAGAATTGCCATACGTGCTCCAAGACTGCTTGATAAAGGTAACCAATTTAAGTAACACCAATCCAAGGGGTAAATGTATTTGTATTTGTGAGGTATAGAGTAAAAATGGTTGTAGAAACATCTGTTTCATTTTCATTTATCATCCGCTTCCCTAATTACCAAAAATACAGTACAAAAGGTCGAGAATCCATAATTAGGTACTTTGTAACACAACAAAAAAGGCCATCCTACCATCCTTTTTCAACTTTGGGATAAATCTCTTTTTCTGTCTATTTGTTCACAGTTGTTCTTAATCACAGTAAAGCGTTGTAAATCGCCATATCACGTGTTTTTATTTTTGTATACATTTGACTCAGGCAGCCAACTAAATAGCCAGTAGGTGCTTAGAAGAATGTAGGGTCTAAATGTAGTGGTTGTGAGATTTGCCAAATTGTGGACCCCTATTCCGAGATCCTTCGAATACATAGACCTTCTAGGCAGGGGGCGCCACAAGTTGCAACTAACACCGCAAACCTCAGGACAGGAAAATTTCCAGGATAGCACAGGTACTGGTCCAGTACCCAAAGTAAAGAGCAGCACTACGGAGTACTTATTAAAACTACGTTGGTGCCCTGAGGATAGGAAATGTTGTGCCTTGATCCCTGTTAGAAGCCTCTGGCAAGGTAGTCGGTTTCTAGCGCTTAATATTCCATCTGTTCCTTCACCAGGTGGCTGATACGGTTAGACGGTTGGTTAAATTATTAAATGAGGCGGTTCACTTGAAGGAGAAGAAAAAGCTTGCAGACACAGCTACGCAGAACAATCCGTCAGGAGAGTCGCCATCTTCTATCTTCGGAACAGATAAGACATTGACAGTCGATATGAGGCCTATGCGGGAAGCCGCACCCTTGTATGTTCCTTCTAAAGGAGCGGGTGATAGCGATGATAAAAATTCTGTCGATGCTAAAGGATATTTCATTTATAATTGGGTGCATACTCCTTGGAATAGGGCAGATGTAATGGCGCTTAAAGCAGCATTACCCGATCCACTTAAAAATCCAGCCGCTTTCTATGAGGAAGTTGAAGGCGGTATAAATTCTTGTACCATGACTTTGTGCGTTATTGATTTATTTTTTGGATTAATATTACCACCGGATATGTGGAGGACCATCCGTAAAATTAATGATCAGTTTATCTTTGCCTCAGAATGGAAGGATTTAGAACAATTGGATGTGGAGAGGGAGCCCGCTCAAAAGCCACACAAGTTAATATTGGATCTCCCCACAGCAATATTAACTAAGCTTAAAACAGTTATTCCCCCTAAAAAGATAGATTAGACTGTTTTAGCATCGTGTAAACAAAAAGTAGATGAATCGGTTTCTGATTTCTTTATGTGCTTTGAGGAAGCTTTTCATGATTTTAGCGGTCAGTGTTTGACAGATGATGCAGGAAGACATCTTTTTGTCGACAAATATGTTACAAATCTGTTACCAGGGATAGCTAGCCATTTAAAAGCCAGTGCAAGTTCTTGGCCTACATCTTCTCCAGCATCTGTTTTAACGATGGCTCAATATTATGAGCATCAAGAATTAGAAGCAAAAGGTAACGAAGAAAAGAAATCTAAAGATTTGAAAACGAAAGTTATGTTAGCCCAAGTTTATGGTCCGCCCTCTGCAGGTTATGATAGAGGCGGACGTGGATCTTTTAATCCCCCCTATACTCGTACGAATCTGTCCAATCAATGTGCGAATTGTAAGAAATTTGGTCATTGGATGGCCGATTGTCCAGTGTTGCGTGCCCAACAGAATTCACGAGGGCGGGGACAAATGAGAAATCGTTCAGGTTATTTAGGGCCTAGGGGAAATACGAATGATCGTGCTCGATTTGATACTAATGTGCGAATACAGGATGGGTTTAAAACTTTTGACAGATGAAATCAGTATCAAATGTCTGATTATGTTCAGCCTGACCTTTACGATTTTGTTCATGCATAGGATTGCCTAGGATGGGGTAAGGAATCAGTTGAAGTTCCAGTAGATCAGACGGATCCCTATGTTACAGCACATGTTGTGGGTTCTACTGATCGGTTTCTGGTTGATACAGGAGCTACTCATAGCGCTTTGTCTAAACAATTGGTTCCAAGGGCTCCCCTGTCTGGCGTAACTATTACTTCGATAGGCTTCGATGGAACACCTTCCCTTAGCCCATTGTCACAACCTCTTGCATTTCATGTTGATAAATTTAGTGCTCTATGTCCGTTTTTACTTTCTCCAAACACACCAGATAATATGGTGGGTCTTGATATGCTTCAGTATTTTAGAGCCACAATACGATGTTCTCCTGAAGGAGTGCGTGTCATTTTGAATGATAATCATTCCGTACCTGAAAAAGCTTGTCTTGGTAAAGAGGATATTGCATTGGCTTCGCTTCCTACAACTTTGTGGGCTATCACAGACACTGATGTGGGTCAAATGGTTATCCCACCGGTACACATTAGCGTCAAGGAGGGAGCTGTGTTTCCTCGCTTGCCTCAATATAGGATTTCACAGGAGGGTGAAGAAGCACTCATACGAATTGTACATGATCTCATTCAAGTTGGGGTTGTTGAGGAGGTTCCATTTAATGTTTGTAGCAGCCCGATTCTTCCAATTTTGTAAAGAGACACTGACACTAAAGTCTACAGGTTTATCATAGACCTGAGAGAGGTAAACAAGATTGTTGTACCGCAGTACCCTGTGGTTTCTGATATTACGACACTTCTCACTTTGGTTCGCCCAACTGCAACGACTTTCTCGGTTATAGACTTGTAGAATGCTTTCTTTTCGATCCCTATTCATCCTGACAGCCTATATTTGTTCGGTTTCTCTTTGAAAAATCGATCGTTTAGATTTTGTAGAATTCCTCAAGGCTATACCGAAAGTCTGAGTATTTACAGTCAAGCATTGAAAAGACAACTTGATTCTTTTGTTTTGCCTGAAGGTGTGGCTCTCATACAATATGTCGATGATATCTTGTTGGTAGCCGATACCCCAGAACAATGTGAAACGTGCACTCTGTCTTTGCTTTCTTTTCTTGCTTCACATCATCATAAAGTGTCAGGAAAGAAATTGCAATATTGTAGACCAAAGGTAACCTACTTAGGTCACCTTTTGTCTAAGGAGGGACGTGCATTGACATCTGATCGTATGCAAGCAATTTTAGATACTCCAGTACCTACTACACAGAAAGAAGTGGGTGCATTTCTTGGTCTTACTTCCTTTTGCAGGCAATGGATTTTGGGGTTCTCATACATTGTTAAGCCTTTGCTAACACTTTTGACAAAAGACACTCCAATACCCCTTCCATGGACAGATGAATGTGAAACTGCTTTTCGACAGTTACGACGAGCCCTTTGTTCAGCACCAGTGTTAGGTACACCAGATTACACAAAACCTTTTACAATTTACGTGCATGAGAAAGATGGATGCGCATTATCAGTTTTAGTCCAGTTACATGGTGATAAGCAACGTCCCTGTTCTTATTTTTCAGCAGTTCTTGATCCTGTTGCCCGAACATTACCTGGGTGTTTTCGCTCAGTTGCGGCAACGGCTGTGTCAATATGACAGAGTGAGGGATTAGATTTGTCACATAAGATGTTAGTGTTGGTACCCCATGCGGTTGAAGCTCTTTTAAATCAAACAAAGACGCAGCACTTAACTAGTGCTCGTCTGACAGGATATGAACTGACATTGCTAGCTCCTCACATTACATTGAAGAGATGTGCAACTTTAAACCCAGCTACTTTGTTGCCGTATTCGGTGACTCAGCCTCAGTCGCAAGAAACACATGATTGTATATTCTTGACTGAGGAACAGACAAAGGGTCGCATTGATATGCAAGATACGCCCCTTCCAGATGTGGATGGTGAATTGTGGGTTGATGGGTCTTGTTTGAAATTACCAGATGGTACGACCTCAGCCGCATCTGCAATCACCACGCTTGAGACAATAGTGGAGACAGCTCGCATACCACAGAAATCGGCTCAAGCAGCTGAATTGATAGCCTTGACACGAGCATGTGAGCTTAGTACTGATTTATGTGTGAATATTTATACAGATAGCACTCATGCTTTCGGAGTGGCGCATGACTTTAGCCTGCTCTGGAAGGAAAGAGGCTTTCTTACATCTCACGGAATGCAAATAATGCACGGAGACTTAGTGCATAATCTTTTGATTGCATTGAAATACCCAAAGAAAATAGCTATAGTGAAGTGTAGTGCGCACAAGAAAGTGACAGATAGGATTGGACAAGGTAATGCCTTTGCAGATCACGTGGCACGTGAAACTGCGACGCAAAGAAGCACTACTTCCAAGTATGTAGTGAAGTCACAAGCTGAGAGATGGCATGATGCTAGGCAAGAAGTACGAGAGATACAGAAATCTGCTTCTGTAAAAGAACATGAACAATGGTCTGAAGAAGGAGAGTTGGATGATGAAGGTTGTTGGCGGAATAAGCAGATGGATAGATGGAAGCTGCCTATAGCCTTTGTACAACCTATGGTTCAGATGGCACATGGGCTAGCACAATTTGGAGCTTCAGCAATAACGAGATTGCTTATGCAAGTTTGGGAGCATCCAGAAATCGCTAGCACAGCTAAGAGAGTAGTACAGTCTTGTTTGATCTGTTTACAATATAATCCTGGAAAAGGGACGCGAGTTCCAGCTGGAGGTTTTGCTACACCAACTGCACCTTTCGAAGTCTTCCCGAGGTTTGGTGTTTGCAGACTCCTATGGAATGATACCAGACCTAATTTTGTTTGAGAAGTTATCAAATATGTCCTGAAGGGATTAGGAATCAAACAGAAGTTCCATGCAGTGTTCCATCTTCAATCAGCAGGATTGGTGGAAAGGTATAATGCTACTCTGAAGCTGAAAATAGTGAAAATTCAAGCTTCCACACACTTGACTTGGCCAGATGCGTTGCCACTGGCATTGCTGTCTATTAGATCAGTACCACACTCTAGAACAGGTCTTACTCCTTATGAGTAAGGAGTATGTATTTGGGAGACCGATGAACATTTGGGAAGTTCCGAAACTGAGTTCTGTGTATGATGTACCTTGTGTCTTGATGAATGACTATTTGGCACAGTTAACTGACAGCTTGGTTTCTATTCATCAACAGGTTCGAGAAGCACTTCCCGACAGATCTACAGGTGAAGGCCATGAACTCCGACCTGGTGATCTCGTCATGGTGAAGGCGTTTGAGAGGTCAAGCAGCTTGGAGCCCAGGTGGCGTGGACCGGAACAGGTGCTCCTTGCCACAAGAACATCGGTTCGAGTCACCAACAAGAAAAACTTGGTGCATAGTACCCATTGTCGAAAGGTTTTGTCGACCTTGGTGGAACCTGCTGTGCTGACCGATCATCAAGAGATCTTGACTACGGAGACAGGCCATGCTGTATCAGCTGATGAATCTGCGGAGTTCTTTCCGGACCAGACGATCGCTGGAGCATTGCGGTACAACTTGAGACCGAGGAAAGAATCTACATTTCTTTGAGAGAGACAGGTTGAGCAACCGCCCTGGGTAGTGGAAACGGAGTGCCGATATGACAAGGAGGGATCAGCCCTGCCTCTTGTAGTGACACCCGTCTTGATCTTCGGTGAAGAAAACAACGTCTATCCATGGGAGAAGAGCGCCTACGATTATTTTTTTGTTTTTGTTTTTAGAGAGAGTTGATTTTGTTGCTACAATGAATAAACAAAAAAATGTTTTAGGTGTTATAGTTTTTTTTGCTGTTTTGACAATTATAGCAGTAATCACCTGGTCTGTTGAAATGATGGCTCCTGCTCATGAGTTTTTTGTGGTTACTACTCCAGTCCCAAAAGAGCATCAGCATTTCACTCTTCCGTATCATGAGCAGAAGCACCGTCAATCTTATCTCAATAACACGTTTGTTCAGATGCTGCACCACACCCATAAAGCTACGAACACCACTAATTGTTGGGTATGTGGAATGCTTCCAGCGCATCAAAAGAAAGGAGGGACGCCTTTTATCCCACTTCCTTTCTCGCATAATGGTTCTTGTCAAGCCTGCTACACTCTTTTGTTTGCAACTAGAAGACCTGCAGTAGGTGGACTTCTTTTCTGTTTGAATAAGGAGTGTTATCAGGACAAAGATGGGTATCCTGAAGCAAATGGAACTAAATGGAAATGGGAAGAATACCGACCGGACAATATTTCTACGCCATATGTTTTCACCCACACAAGAGACTTAGCTACAAGTGAACAATCTGTAATTACTGTTACAAGGACTAAAGCAGATTTATGTGTACAAAGTATTGGACAAATCCCAGTTGGAATTAGTGATTGTATTACAGTTTTAAATATAGATGGAATAAATAATAGTTCATTTTTAGCTTCGCATAACACATATCTAGTATGTGGCAGTCATGGATATCATTGACTACCAGATGGGTGGTCAGGTGTATGTTATGTATCTTTTTTGTTACCTCCTGTTTTCCTGGCACCTGCATCATATCATCGAGATTTTAAACTGTTCAAGAATATTTCATTAAATCGAAACAAAAGGACAATAAATACTGATGAAGTAGACCAGACAGATACTAGTCTACAGCAATATGTTGATTTTAATTTGGGTCTGTTTTCTTTTGTGGGGCTGCATTAAATAGCAGGAAAGTGCGACGGTTAACTTGGGTTGTGGAAGCTGTTACTAATCAAACTGCTATAGCACTCGGAAACATCACTGAAGAACTACAAGTTGCCAGAATTGTAGCGCCCCATAACAGAATGATTTTAGATGTGATGTTAGCCGATAGAGGTGGTGCATGTAAAATTATCGGTAGTAGTTGTTGTGTTTTTATTCCTGATAATTCGCCCTCAGTATATGATGCAATTTTTAAACTGCATAAGATAGCTACAGACATTCACACTAAGAATGGCACCTGGTCTTTTGCTGGATGGTTTTGGGCTCTAGTCTCTGCCTGGGTTTTTTTTTTTATCCTCATTCTACGTAATTATGTATAAGGAGTTGTCGAGAGCCCGTCTCTGCAGCATCTGTGCCTGCACTGCCCCTTAGAGGCCATCCTGGGTGGGGAGTTTCCCTTTGACGGTTGTTTCAGTTGGGGTCCCCTTGATCCTTTACCATAATCAATAATTCTGTTTATCCGTAAAGGGGGGGGGGGGGGGGTAGCCATCTTGGCTACTCGGCGGGAATGTTTCCTGTCTGAATTATTGTCATTGCGTAATCATTGGACTTTATATATTTTGGAGTCAAGTGAAAATTTGGTATTTGTTAGGTGGTGATCTTCCCATATTTCCCAGAAACTATTTTTTTTACTAGGTTTTCCTTTCCTATTGAGTTTGTTTATTCTTGAAATCGAGTTCAACCACTCCTCGTGTGGTGGGGGTGTCGGTCTTACCCAGTTTATGCATATTTCTCTCCTTGCCAATAAAATCAACACAAACAATAGATTTTCCTGTTTTTTTGTTAACTTACCCATATCCTTTGTATTATCAATCCCAAAGATGATAAGATTTATACTTACATCCATGGTTACATCAGTACCATGCTTATCATCTTACCAACTTCCTGCCAGGAGGGGTCGAGGTGGGGGCATTGCTGTAACATTTGTATGTTGTTTGCCTTCTCTATTCCACATTTAGGGCAGGACTTTATTCTGGCTCCCTTGAACTTGGATAGTCTTTTTGCGGTCCAATAGGCCCTGTGAATAGTAAATAAGTGGTTTCTTTTTAAGGTGACCGGTTTTAAAATAGACCAGCATTTCTCCAAGGATCTTCGCCATATGATTTTTAGGTCCGGCGCTGGCAGTTCTTTCCTCCAGATTGTTTCTGGAATCAGGAACTCTTCTTTCCCGGCTGTTATTAGGGCCCAGTACCATCGAGATATCTCTTTTTTTATGGGTGAGTCTTTCATCATCTCTTTCTCTAGTTCTTCATTTCCCTTTTTCTTTTCTGTAAGTAGTTTTCTAGTTTCTCCAGCGACTCTGTTAAGGTTTATATTTTAACCAGGTTAATCCCCAAGTATTTTATTTGATCTCTGCAGTATGGGTTGTTGAATTGCGTGTTCCAGCTCATAACCTCAGTCTTTGCCTGGTTGGTCTGATACCCTGACACTTTCCCAAAGTTAGTTAGAGTTTCTTCTATTGCTGTAATAGAGTCTTGGAAATTGTCTGTGAACACCATCAGGTCGTCTGCGTAGAGAGCAACCTTTTTGGTCCATCCATGATGTTTAAAGGGCGTTATTAAGCTGTGGTTTCTGAGGTTGCTTGCTAGAGGCTCAATGTAAAGGTTAAAAAGTAACGGCAACAACGGGCATCCTTGTCTTGTTCCTCTTCTGATTGCAATATTTTCGGTGAGGTTCCCGTTAATTAAGATCTTAGCTCTCGTTTTTTTGTGTATTTCCTCCACAGAGAAAGCTCTCCTCCAGATTATATTTGTTGATAGCCCTGCTCAAGAATGTCCAGTTGACTCTGTCAAATGCTTTGGCAGCATCGAAGGTGATTATTGTTAATGTCTTTTTTTCACATATGGCTATGTCTATTGCGCCAAAAAGTTTGTGTGTTAAGTCTTGTATTTGTCTGCCTTTCACGAAGCCCTTTTGGTCTGGGTTGATCAGATTTGTCATTACTGTTGCTAGCCTTTTTGCAATGATCTGCATAAAGATTTTGTAGTCGCAATTCAACAGTGATATAGGTCTGTATGATTCACAGATCGTTGGATTTTTCCCCGGTTTTAAAATGATACTAGGCGATTTTATTGTGACCTCTGTAGATTGTGTTTAGTAACTCCGTTATTGGAGAAGCCAAGGTTTCCCTTAGATTGATGTAAAGCTCATTTGGTAAGGCATCGGGGCCAGCTGCTTTTCAGACCTCTTATCATGTCTCCTACTTCTTCAATTGTGATTTCTGCATTCAATTCTTCTTTTTTTTCTTCCAATAAAGATGGAAGAGTCTGGTGATCTAGATAATTTCCCAGCTGTTCCTCAGAAGGATTCATTTCTTCATTATAAAGATTGGAGAAGAAATGTGTGAACTCCTGCATTATTATTGTGTCCTCAGAGCTTGGTTCTATTTGATTATAGTGTTGAATGCTGGATACTTTGTTTCTGGTTTGGTCACTCCTTATTTTTCACACCAGAATTTTGCCGCATCCTTCTCCATATTCATGGTTCGATAGTTTGCTGGCTTGCCCTTTTCTCCTCACTTTACTCTCAAGAATGTATGTGAGTGTTTCTTTTTGTTTTTACCTTTCCTTTTCTAGTTCTTCTTTAGTGGTTGTTGTATGCTCTGCTGCTATTTGTATATCGAGTTGTTTTATATCGTTCTCCAAGTCTCTTATTTCTTGCTTTATAACTTTTGATCTATATGCCCCCATGCATAACAACTTCCCCCTGATTACTGTTTATAGGTATCCCAGGTGGTTTGTTTCGAGGTCCCAACTTTGTTGTTCTCAAAGAAATTGTCTGACTCTATCCTAAGTTATTCTATTAACTGTGGGTCTAGAAGTATAGTGCGATCAACAGTCCATCTGGTTTGTGAATTGTTTTTTGTCGTTTGCATTGTAAGCTGGACTGCTGAATGATCGGACAGGTCAGCCGGCAGATGCTCTATTCTCCTATTCTCCTGACATTTCCTAGTAGACTCTTGTTTATTAAGAAGTAGTCCATTCTTGATCTGTGTCCTAATTTTTTATTGTGAAAGGTAAAGGCCTGACTTTTGACGCCTTTCTCTTTCCACATATCCATCAGATCCAAATCTTTTATGTAGTGTCCTAACCACTGCCTCATTTTTGGCAGCTCTGCTTGTCGTCCTGGAGGGGATCTATCCACTTTAGGATCTAGGATTATGTTATAGTCGCCCCCTAAAATTATCGGGGAAGTTGCTGATAGGAGCTGTCTGTGGAGTTTTAAAAGGGGGGGGGGTTGGGTCATCTGTATTTGGACCGTAATAACCTGCTACGGTAAATACATTATCAAATATTCTTACTCTAGTTATTGCCCATCTTCCTTTATTGTCTACTTCCATGTGTTCTATCTTGACTTTGGAAGATTTTTTAAAAAATATTGCTATGCCCTTAATGTCGCATTCTTGGTTAGTGCATACATAGGCATCGACCCAGCTAAGATTTTTCATTATTTGATCCCATTCTGATTTTAGAAAATACGTCTCCTGCAGTATGATGATCTCGCTATCTATTGACTTTAGGTATTCAGGGATCCTCCTCCTTCTATTATTGGTTCTAAGGCCATTGACGTTCCAAGAGAGTATACTAAGTTTTTTGGGGTTCGTCTTCATCTTCTTGTGTTTATTTATTTAGTGTATTTATTGAGCGCAGTCCTGTCACCCAGAGGGCATCCTGGCGCTTGAACTAGAGCAGTGGCACTATTCACTTACACAGCAGTTTTAGGGAACAAGTGCGTTTTTAGCGCTGTCCTGAACGGCAGGTAGTCACTGTGGCTTCTCAAGGAGAGTGGCAGAGAATTCCAACATTTGGCCGCTGCCACACTGAACGAACAGCCACCCATCCTGACTCTCTGAAACCGCGGGACCACCAGCAAATGCGCAGAAGAAGAACGTAGAAGTCGCGGGGCAGAGTACCAAGTGAACATGTTCTGCAGAGGTATCTGGCCCAACTGATGTACTGCTCTGAACACCAAGCAAGCGGCTTTGTACATCACTCTCAGATGTACCGGGAGCCAATGTAGCTCTCTCAAAGCCAGGGTCGAGGAACTGGACCTAGGACGTGAGAGTGCCAGCTTAGCGGCCATGTTCTGCACTCGTTGGGAAGTGCACTGCTTTATTCATGTTTACAGGCCCCGTAGACTCCTATTGTTTTCATTGGTGAGGAAATGTTTTCTCTTTTTTTCCCTAGTTTGCTTCCCACCCGTGTTCTCTTTTTATTTTGTATTTGTGCTTTTTTGTGAAGTTCATTGTTACCCACCCAAAGGAAGCCTCCCTTCTTCTTTTTGGGCGGTATTATTCGCCCTCTTGGAGCTCCATACCTCGCCTAATTCGAATGCTTCACCTTTCTTATATCATGTTGCGGTCCGCAATTGGGCCTTAATTTGCTCCAGAAAATTTTCGACCTCCTTGGGGTCCCTGATGTTGTACATTTTGTTCCTCCACATGATCCTCGGAGCAGCAGGGAACTTCATCTGCACTGTAGCTCCGAGAGATTTTAGTTCTTGCATGTGCTGTCCCAGTTCCCACTGTCTGTCCTGGGTAGCTTTAGACATATTTGAGCGGATTTTGAAAGACCAATCGTCCTTATTGAAAGTGCCTTTCTTTAAGGCCTCACTTAAGATTCTTTCTTTCAGGGTGTATGTTTTAAAATTAATTAAGATTTTCCTTGGTGTTTTCCTCTCTTTATTTTTGCCAAAGGGGTCGCGATGTGCCCTCTGTATGTCGTTTACCAGATCAGCCTCTTTGCCCAGGGGATGTATTCTTCAAGGAGTGACACTATGAATTTTTTGGTGTCCGACCCTTCCAGATTCTCTGGAATGTTTAAGATTCTTAAATTGTTTCTTCTTGCCTGGTTTTCTAACGATTCGAGTTTCTCTATCATGGTTTTATCGCTGTCTCTTAATGTTCTGATTTCCTTTTGGTTAGTTTCTACTTTTCTGCTGAGAGCTTCAACTTCTGCTTCCACCACTGTCACTCTTTCTCCTAGCGCATTTAGTTTGCGGTCAAGTGTCTCGCATACTTCCTGGATCTTGCTTTGATTGGCCTCTGATACTGCTAATTTCTCTCTCATTTCTCCCAGCATCTTTTCCATAAACTTCTCCATTTGACTTAGGGTAGGTGGCTCTTCCACCATGTTGCTAACTGGTTGTGCTGCTGTAGATTCAGCAGATTTTGCCAAAGTGGAGCCTCCGGGTATCTCCGCTTGTGGATGTGTAGCTGTCTCTTTCTCTTTGTTCATATCCAAGCTATTATCACCTGCTGTTATGGTGTTATGTTCCGCACCGGGGAGGGAGTTTGTGTTTAAGGTGGAGTCCGCGCCAAATGCTACAAATTTACTTTTTTCTTGTAGTGCAGGATGTTTACCCTACGTTCCCTGAGCTTGGACTTGCTGTTGTACTTTGAAGAAGGAACTTAGTGAGGGGGTCACTCTGATTTTTTGTTCTGTCTGTCCTTTCCCCAGATCTTTCACCTTTGTTGGTTTGCTTTTTATTTTGAGGGGTTGGAATTCTAAATTAGGGTTCCCTTTGGTTTACCTTTTTGTGCTTCTGGGGGCCACACTCTGCTTTATAGGAGGGAGTGAGCTGCGTTTATGGAACTGTCTGTTCCTAAGGCAGTAGCTTGATCTTATGCTATTTCCCTGTTCGGGATCCACTGCTTCTACTAGATCAGGACCAAATTGGGGGATTTGGGTTTCCCCACCCCCCCTCAACTCCCAAAGTGTGTGCGGAGCTGCAGCCTTTACCCCCTTTCCCTCCTTTCCCTCCGATGTTTGCTTGCTCCCTCTACCTGGGGTTGGAAATTACTGACTGTTCTTTGTATTGTAATTGCAGTGATTTTCACCTATTGTATGTATATCCATTTGTGGCCCAATGCTATATTCTATGTGCATTACTGCTAGTATACCATCCAGGTAGAATACTGTGGAGATGAAAGCACAACACATGCTAGATAAGGAAGTAGCTGACATGAAGCGTATAAATATACAGGATGAATATTTAAATCATCCCTGAAAAGCGTATGTCTTCAGCTAATGCTGAAAGGGTCGTCTGTTGTAATTTGACAGCGATTAGATTAAGCATTAGCAGAAGACATCTTAGTTCTAGCCGTTATCTTGACATTTAGCGGACTCCATTTTATATTTGTGGTGGCCATTTTACTTGCTACATTCTGCCTCGTGCCGACCATGTGCTTTGTCCTATCTTCCTGTTCACGGCGCTTGAAATCTGCCCGGCAACAAGTTATATTTAGCATCCCCCACTTTGCTGATGTCCGTTAGGGTCCACATCTGTTAGTGATTAGTTTCAGATAGGAATGTGTTTGTCAGCCCCCAAGACTGTTAGCTCCTCCCACTGATCGATTGTGCTTCTCGATATTACCTTATATGTACATAAATTGTGCCCTTGTGTTTTGTACCGCCTTCTTTTGAGCCCCTGTTCGGGTATAAATTAACCATGCTTTCTTGGCTCGTGGTGCTACTTCTTGCAATACCGAAGGGTACTGTTTGAACCGTAGCACCACCTCATGAGGTGTAATAAATGTTACGTTTTCTATTCCAGTTTGTGTGCCAACTTCTTTCTATTGGTCTGAGGACTTTGTGCAGAGAAGGGCGAACCCCTTGCACTAGCGGGTCTGGCTGCGGCTTGCTACGACACCAGCGCTGTTGGGGCCGTTGTGGAGATTAAGCAAGCTATTGCCAAGAGTTGCAGAGTGGGACCCATGATTAGAATAGGCACGAGGCGAGAATTATCAGGTCAGAGGAAATTGAGCCCAAGAGCCGCCGAGGAGGGAATTGAACCCTGGTCCCGGGCCAGACCTCTGCATCAGGGTCTGCCGCTCCAACCATTGAGCCACACTTCTCCACAGGAAGAGACTGCGCTGATTGCTCTCTGTCCCAGACAGGGTCCCAAGGACAGGCAAGTAACTCAATGTGTTTCTCAGAGTGTACACTATAGAGTAATGTTTAACATAACAGCCGCTTAATGTATGTACAATATTTATTCCAGTGCTGCCTTGGAACTGATATGTGGGCTGAATTGTGATGTATGTATTGTTTTAAGCAAACACAAGTAGATGATGGACAGAGCACTGACAATTTTCAGACTCTCACCCCCAGTCACAGATCAGGGTTTAATCCATCATTGTTCTACAGCTCACTTCACCACCCTAGTCCAGACCTAGCCATATGCAAATCAGTCTGACCCTGTGCCTCATGGTAACAGTCCAGGCCGAACTGCCAAGCCTGGTCTACCCTGGACCATAAACAAGCATCCTGGGACCAGTTTTGTGGAAGTACCACTTATCAGCCTAGCTAGCTTAATTCCAGTGGCAAAGTGAGCAAGGGACCCACGTTTGGGCATACCCTGACAAATTAGGGTGAACATAGCAAACACAAGGAGATGATTGATGGAGCATTAAAACTTTTCAAACACTCATCCACAGTCACAGATCTGGGTTGAATTCATCATCGTTCTTTAGCTCACGTTGCCACCCCAGTTTAGACCCAGCCATATGCAAATCAGTCTGACCCTGTGCCTCATGGGAACAGACCAGCCTGAAATGCCGAGCCTGGTCTTCCCTGGGCCGTAAACAAGCATCCTGAGTGCTTGTACACCCACTCTCATGGAATTATTGAAGTCTGTTGACTTTTGTTTGTTTTATGACTAATTATGATTTCATGTTTTGCTGTGCACATGGGTCTACTGTTGGAGCGATTCCTCCACTCACATCAGGTGTTTACCCGTAGGAGCCACACACTCCAGAACCAGCCCCAACTACGTTAATGGCTCCCAATAACATATTTACTTTAAATGTTATGGGCATTCACACTCCTGCACCAGATACTCTATCTATTCC
This sequence comes from Lissotriton helveticus, assembly GCF_964261635.1. Classification (NCBI taxonomy): domain Eukaryota; kingdom Metazoa; phylum Chordata; class Amphibia; order Caudata; family Salamandridae; genus Lissotriton; species Lissotriton helveticus. Next base: position 30,911,396 of record NC_136067.1, on the reverse strand, counting down.
TAGCTTAGGTCCATATTTCCCTCTTGCATGAATCACGCTTGATGCTCCCTGATATCCCTAGACTTCAAAGGCGCTAGCGGGAATGGCTCTTCTCCACTAGCCTTTGTGCTTTTTCACAGGGAGCATTGGTGTGGGTTGGACCGCAGACTTCTTTCATGGCAGACAAGATTGACATTGATAAGGAGGGGTGTATGTGTTTGCACAGCGCCACTTAGATGGGTGACACATACTCCTGGGTTCCATCTATGCTCCAAACTCTGACTAAGCCACATTCTTTGATACATTCTCTAATAAGCTATGCCTCTGGTATGGATTCCCGTGGCTAGTGGGCGGTGACTTTAACTGTGTCCTTGATCCAGCCATAGATTGCTCATTGCCCCCGCTCCCAGGAGCACGCACAATCATTACAGAATTGGCTGGAACATTGGCAGTTGGTGGATGTCTGGCAACACACCAAGTCCACAAACAAAATCTACCCTTGCTTTTCAGGCTCTCATCAGCTACTTGTTTGACTGGACAAGATAGTTTGTACGTTTACCTTTGCCTCATCCGTGATATGGACTGACTGTAAGAGTACAACTCACTCCAACCACAACCCGCAATTCCTGCAGATGTTGTGGGACACTGACAAGTCTCCCATCTAGACATGGCGATTACAACCGGAAGTGATGGAGGACCCTCTTTTCTGGGAAGCCCCCAGGTCTGCCATAGCTGAATACCTCCAGAACAATGACTGCACAGCATCCTCGCACCTAATAGAATGGGAAGCTTTTAAAGTAGTCATCTGGGGACACTGCTTGGGAACACAATGTAGTCTTCACAGATCGATCCAAGTAGATCTCCCTCATACTCAGGACAGGCTCCTCCAAATGGAAACCCGAGTGGTGGGCACACCCACTGAAATATGTTATGTTATGTTATGTTATGTTATGTTATGTTATGTTATGTTTAGGTCTCTTCTATAGCGCACGGCTACCCGAGAGGGTGTCCCGGCGCTTTGGCAAAGAGAACCACGGCGGAGAACACAACACAGCTGCTCGCTAAAGGTCGGGGGAAAAATCATACTGAAAAGAGCCAGGTTTTCAGCTCCCTTCTAAAAGAAAGGAGACTGGTAGACTTTCTTAAGGAAACCGGCAGCTCATTCCAGCAACGCGGGACCAAGTAGCGGAAGGAACGCCCTCCGATCCGGGCAAGTTTAATAGGGGGAACCTCGGCTTTAGCCAACAAGGCGGAACGCAGAGTCTTCCTCGGAACATAAAAAGCCAATCGCTTCCCCAGATACTTAGGGCCGATCATATGGAGGGCCTTGAAAGCCAGAGTCAAAACCTTGAAGGGGATTCTTTGAGCAATGGGCAACCAGTGCAGTCTCTTTAGAAGTTCCGAGGCTCTTGCCCTGCGTGGAAGATCAAAAATGGCTCTTGCAGCCGAGTTCTGTACAATCTGCAAGCGGGCCAGCAGATATTTAGGCAGCCCGAGATACAGGGCATTCGCGTAGTCAAGTCGCGAGCCAATTAGAGACTGCACAATGATTTTTTTGTGTTGCAAGGACAGCAAAGGGAGAAACTTCCGAAGCATTTTTAAAATGCCAAAACATTTCCCCGTCAGACCAACAATTTGCGGTCCGAAAGAAAGGCCGTCATCACATTGCACACCAAGGTTTTTAGCCTTCACCGAGGGCTCATCAGGAGGAGACATGTCCTGCGGCCACCAGGTCTTCCAGCTAGGATCCGGCGGACATCAGAAGAAAAGCAACTCCGACTTGTCGGAGTTGCACTTCAGACTGTTCCGCCGAAACCAGTCAAAGACCGCACCAAGACATTCCCCGATCAGACCACCATCAAAAGCCTCTCCCTTCTTACAAGTAAAAAGGAGCTGGGTGTCATCAGCATAGGATATGATCCGGGCACCAAAAGATTCCGCAACCGCCGCCAGAGGGGCCACGTAGATATTGAAGAGGATGGGACTCAGGATAGAGCCCTGAGGAACCCCCACCTCAAGCGGCGGCATTTCTGCGGAAAACGGTGGTGCCCAGACCACTTGTCGACGGCCGGTCAGAAAGGATTGAAACCAGTTCCACACCGTCCCACGGAACCCGATCTCCCAGAGTCTAGAAAGGAGACCGATATGGGGAACGGTGTCAAACGCCGCCCACAAGTCCAGCATAAGCAAGATCGCCTTCCCTCCCCGATCTAAGGTCTCCCTGATGGCGTCGGTGATCTCGAGCAAAGCTGTCTCCGTGCTGTAATTCGCACGGAAGCCCGACTGGGAATCATGTAAGATGTTATTGCTCTCTATAAAGCTGGAAATTGTGAGCTGTACATGTTTCTCGATAACCTTAGCCAGAGCAGGGAGATCGGCCTATAGTTAGCATGGACAAGAAGATCCAACGTAGGCTTTTTGAGTAGCGGCAGGATCAGAGCGTGCTTCCAGGCCGATGGAACCTTGCCCAATGTCAAGGAGAGATTAAGCAGCGGGTTAAGCAAGCTGTTAATTGCTGGCGCTATTTTTCCTAGGCATTTTGCTGGGCACGGGTCCATCGGTGAACCCGACTGGAGCCGGGAGAGAAGATCAAGAGAGCAGGTGGCGGATAACGGGGGAAAGTCCAATAGGACTGGATTCTTCTGATCCGTTGGCAAAGGGAGAGTCACCAGCAGACCTGTGGGTGATCCAGCATCTATACCAGGGAAAGTGTCCTGAATGGACTTGATTTTATTTATAAAAAAGTCCCCAAGCTGGTTAATCCAGGCTGCAGAGTGCGAGTATGCCGGCTGGAGAAGCAATAAGCACAACATAAATCTTTGCTGGAAAGACTGCAGTGCTTAAATGACACTGCACACTTAGCTCGTGTACATGCTACAGCTGACCGAGCTGGACCATTAGTGGCTTGGACCAAGGACATTCCCTTGTACACCCATCATGGCGCAATACTCTTCTGTTTGCACATTACTGAATACAAAGAAGGATTGACGGCAAGCATGCATGACACTACACAGATCTATATTATTCATCCACCTCAACTAACCAGGCTGAGACCTGCTTGTTTCCTTCTATGCTAGAACTAGTACACATTACCCCAGAAGAATGGGCAGAACTGGATGAGCCACTCACTCAAGAGGAAATGCTGCTCAATATCCAGGCACTTGCCAGATGAGTTTTATAAAACCTATTCTGCACTGCGTGCCCGCAGTTGAAGCTGTTATATGAGGAAGCCCTTTCAGCTGCCACTCTACACCTAGGCATGCCAATTTTACATCTGGAGCTGAGTTTGCCACCTGGCACGTGGCTGGACTTCGCACACTAGGAGACCTGTACAGCGAGGGTATCTTGCTGGTTAACGGCTTCGTTGCTGACTTACACAATGCCCCCACTGGCACACCTGCGAGCTCGCTGGGAGGTGGACCTCGCTGGTCGCTGTACTGAAAAGGAGTGGACAACGATATTGGCAGGGCCTACCCACACCCCGCGGAATGTGACATTCTGGCTAATACAATTTTACATCATGCATAGAGCACACCTTACCATGGTCAAAACAAATCTATAGTTTTATCGGACGGACGCTGCCTTCCCCTGATGAGTTATCTTTGGGGCTGATCTGCTCCACATTTTATGAGACTGTCCAGCCTTACACACCTGTGGGCAAGATATGACGACCCGAATATCCTGCTGTACGGAGCGTCCATCATTGCACACTTGGGAGGCGTGTGTGCTGGGTCTACCATCCCTAGGACCATAAAACACAAGACTACTTACTGATTCCTTTGTAACTGTCAAGCGGATCTTACCTCACCAGTTGAAGTCCCCTGACCTTCCCTCGGTCAAGGCATGGATACAATCATTCCTTGTGTGGGCGCTCCACAGCGAGGATGCCCGAGGGCTGCGCAAATACTCGGCAGCTCAAACCTGGGATGCAATACTGGTGGAATTCGTATTATCGATACAGGTCCCGCGGGAGGGAACACGCGATCGATGGGATGGTTAGAGTTGACTGGATGTAGTGAACTCCCCATTGATCGCTGAGATATTAGTGGACTGACTAACCTCTTCATTGGTTTCAGACATGCAGGAGAGTGGCTCTGTTTCAACATCCATGATCACAGACACGCACCAACGCCGCTGGCTATGGGTTGGGGAAATGACACCGTTGCGTATTACTCTACTTGATGGTCACTAAGGTCTTAGCATGAATCAGAAACTTGCAATGAATGCTATTTCAGAACGTTATTTTGTTGATTACACAATATACATGCACACTGACATGTTTACAGGGGGGGGAAGGGGGCACTTGCCTTAAAAAAACCGACTCCATGTTGAAACTGTCATTTGCTGAACTCGACATATCAGTTATGAACTTGTTGTAACTGGGAGTGGGAGAAATGTCTCTTGTTGTATTTTCCCGTGAGCAGTTAATGCACTATATAACTTACAAAAATTGCAATAAAAAGATTTTTTTTTAAATCGAGGTAAAGAAAATACAGAGTGTTGGAATCTCTCACTTATATCGCAGAAATGTGTTATAAAATTGTAATAGGTCTGGATAAGTTCATATTAACCGGTTCGGTGCGGGCTCATTTTCCCGCTGTGCGCTAAGCGCAAACGGAAACCTATGCCTTCATGACGAGCTGAGCTCATCATCAGCGTCGAAGAGGTTAACTGCATCCCACAGAAGGAGCCAACAAACATGAGTAAAAGAATCAGAGCACATATCAATCAATCAATCATTGGATTTGTAAAGCACACTACTTACCCGTGAGGGTCTCAAGGCGCTGTGGGGGGGGGGGGGGGGTGCTGCTACTGTTCAAAGATAAAATATCCTCTCCATTATAGGTCTGCTTATTTACAGAATGGTCACCACAAAATGGGTCCATCGATTCTACACCCGTTTCAACTAAAACCTCTCTGTGTGTTCCACATTCTTGAAAATCAACAAAGAGGCCGTTCCAAAAACTTGAGCCCGGATTTAAAAAACACTTTGCATCAGGTTTGTAATACTTTTTTAACCCAAATCAGATGCAAAGCGTTCTTCTGGGATTTATAATCCAATGTAAGTCATGGTTTGTGATGGATTGTAACACAGAGGGGCGAGGTTACAAAGGGATTGCCCCATTTTGTAGGACGCTCCGGTCACGCACAGCCCTTCTCCATATTTACAAAACAGCACTAAGGCACTTTACTTGACTTTACTCCACCTTGTAAATATCATACCCTTTGGTGCAGTTTTCTGTGTCAAAGGAGACTGCAGCGGGTGTCGCTGTGGGTGGACCCAGGCAACACCCATTGCTTTTTGACACAGCCCCAGATTTGCATGAAATAGTCAGTCTGAGGCAGCGCCAAAAACGAGCGCCATTGAAAGGGAGGTGTAACAATAGCGCAACTAGGAAAAATACTTTTACCTCTCCTCGTTTGTTCTCTTTCTAGTATGCTACATTCTGCAGCACACACAGAGGGAGCAAATTGCCATTAAGGATTGTTTATGTGCAGGAAGGTGGCCCTTCCTGCACATAAACAGTTATCCCTATAACCGAGGCACTCGTGCACCATGGTGCAAGGATGCCTGTGCAAGCCAGCTTTTTCAGCTCAAGGGAAACAACAGGGGCGCGCCCTATTTTTATAAATATGGTGCAAGCCTGCATTCTTTTGAATGACTCAGTGCAGTGCAGTGCAGCTATATTGCTTGTGGCTCTGCTTCATTTCATTGTACATATCCCCCTTAGTAACTCAAAGCTGCGCATTGCGCTGACTTGCGTTGACTTTGTCATGGAGGCGTCACATGGGTGGCGCAGGGGTGTTCTCATCTAAACCCACTTGAGTTAGTTTTGATGCAAATTTAAAACGAGATGCTGACAGATTTGCACCAAAATCCTGCACCTCCTCCATACCTATGTTTTCCCTTCTCAGCATTTGTGCTGTAGTCTACAGAAAAAGTGGGAAACACCCTCACGCAAAGTCTTTGGACTGGAAGGAAGTTCATTCAGTAGAAAAAGCTACACTTCCCACAAAGCAGACACTGTGACGCACGGGTGCCTGTGATGGTACGTGGGGGCCAGAAGTCTGCCTGAGAAGGGAGCGACAGAACAGCGCCACATGTTAGCAGATCTGGTGCTGTACTGATCTCTCACCTATTCATGCAACGCAGCGCTGTGCAACGCAGCGCTGTGCAACGCAGCGCTGTGCAGTACTGCAACTTCACTTGCTTTATTGAGTTGTGTGAATTTTATGTAAATCTGAGATGGGTGATTTCTTTAGAAAATCCCACTTTAGATAAACATAACAGATTGGATGATGGATGTTAAATGTATAGTGTAATACCAACATTTCTGCTTCCACCTGAAGCCACTCCTAGGTCATATAATTCATTAAAGAGTTAATGACAGGTACGGGCATTGAAGCTCAGATAATAAGTAGAGGCGAGCAGAACTGCTGTAATTCTCTCTAGTTTAATTCCTCGCAAATACAGCAAAATTACATGTAATTATGGGCATATTCCAGCAATTAGCATCATTTTCTTGGTATAAAATGCACCCTCGCTTCTAAAATGCGTCAGAGGATGCATTTTGTCCTAAAAAATAGCACTAGATGCTACAGGACATGAGCAGCTGTCCTCAGCTGCTGCTCACTCTTAGATTATTGTTCCTGTGCTTCTGCAGCAGGACTTTTGCCCCAAATTACTATTGATTACTCTTGCTTTCTCATTACATAATTTCACAATTTTTATATCACAGGAGTAATGCACCATTCCTTAAATTACTCTGATTATTGCCAAGTGTAATAATATCATGCTCAGATGCTTTATTCAAGCCTTAATACTCAACACCGTCAATATAGGTGGTTTGTGTGCCCAGAGCCAATCCAGGAAGGTTCACCAGCTGCACAGCACTGATCTCAGAGCAACAAACAATGCCCGTCAGTGTAGAACTATTCTGATCGCCTGACTGCATTGTGCTAGTAGTGTCCTGTTCCCACTGTTCCTTTTCCACAGTACACACCGACCAGGGAAGTTTACTCGGCTTATTTGCTTTCATCTGTCATTACTAGCTGCATATCAGACAATATTGTCATAGACGTCATAGGTAGATGGTTAGCAGTACCATCTACTTGCCTCTTCCAGGGACAGAGCATCCTTAGAGAAGCTGGCAGGGACACAACGTCTCTATCAGTGTGTAAACCACCTTCTGTTTGGATGAAGTAACACGTGATTGCCACTATACAACTTTAAGAAGCTGAGCATGAATAAACCAGCAGTACTAGAATTTCTCGCTTACCTATTTTTTAAAAATGTAGAACAACTTATTTATTCCTCACTGTAAAGAGTTGTAACAGTCACTAACTTAATCTGAGCTTAACCCCTTGGTACCTGACAGACATAATTAACGTATAGGTAATGTGTAATGTATGTCTTTACTTAAACAAGAAGTGGCCAATGCCAACCCCACAACCCCCACAGACGACCAGCAGGCAACAACGGGGTCGGGGAAGGCCAGAGTGAAGAGGGAGAGGAAGACGGGGTGCAATCCTCAGCAAAACCAGATCAGCGTCACAGAGGTGACAAAACACCACCATCAACTGACCCACAATGTCAGAGGGAGGAAGGGGTGAATAGTTGTCCTAGTGAAGGCAGAGATGTGCAAAGTGGTAACGTAAAGGTCCAATGGGAAGCATGGTTTTAGAAGGAGTGCACCGTCCTCTTCACGGTAAAAACCTAAGGGAAGCTGGGAATGTGCAAACTGCGAAACCTTTTTCATGAATGAGGCAAGGGACAGAAAAGCAGGACACAGCTCTAAGGTAATGAAGGAAGACAGGTTATGTGCAATGGTGTAATATAGGCATCTTAGAGAGGAAAAAGATGCAGCTCTCATCACAGTAAGAACAAGGACGTCAAACGGTGTTAAATACCTTGCCATATTTGGCGCAATGTGAAATGGCTGAAGACTCAGCAAGCATATATGCCACTTACAAAGAGACTGATGGTAGTAACATCTGAAGAAGTATTGCATATGGTTTACAATTCAATTAAAGTTAATTGAGATACATCCCTAATAGTTCTTCATATCTGAAAGCCAGGCCCTAACATATACCTACAAATGATTTTACTAATTTCAGTTTATTTTATACTTGCTCTAACCCTTGCATATTCCACCAGAGAGCTCTGCTACATTGACTGACTCAGAGATCTTGTCCGTCAGTCTCAACTGATAACCCAGACTGATATTCCCCAGATAGCTTGACCTCACCAAACTCCATCTTCCTATCTCCTTTCCCCCAACAAAATTGCAGTTGCCAGCTCAGTCTTCCTCCTCTTCTTGATAACCTTTCCACAGAACCACCACCTCCAATCACTGACGTTACCAAAGATGTACACTCACCCAGCCACCACCATTCCCATGGACAGATTTCGTCCACTGAAATTTCTATGGTTGACAAGTCGCCATCTACAATATTTCAAGGTGACCCTTGACCCTGCTCAGGGCCGGTCGCTCCACACACCGAGAGACTCCCCAGGAGTGTGCCAGGCTCCCCAGCTGCTGCCTCGAGTTTTGCCGCTGGCCACAGTTGAGCTCTTGTTTTTTTCCTGTGTCAGAAGAACCACGACCCACCACCACCCGCAACAGGTTCCTCGCAGGAGCTGGAGCAAGATCACCGCCGACCAGCTCACCACCTCCCACAGGCGGAACCCTCCCGCCAGCGCAACGGACCCCAAAGAAGCAGCCCGCACCTTCACACAGAGGCTCACCAACTGCGCCGATGACCTCGCACCACTGAAGAACCCTCCCAGCAGACCCAGAAGCAAGAAAGCCTCTTGGTTCACCGACGAACTCAAAACATCCAAGAAAAACTGCCGCACCCTTGAAAAAGCCTGCCGCCACGACCAGACCACAGAAAACATGACTGCCCTCAAGAACGCCACCAGCAAACACCACCAGCTGATCCGCACCACCAAAAGGACAACATTCAAAGAACGACTGGACAACAACACCCACAACAGCAAGGAACTCTTCAGCATCGTCAAAGAGTTCTCCAACCCCAAAGCCGGAAACAACATCGCACCCTCGCAAGACCTCTGCAACTCACTCGCCACCTTCTTCCACCGCAAGATAGCCGACATACACAACAGCTTCGGCGCACAGACCACGCACCCAACCACCGAACCAACGCCCCCCACCACCACCCTCTGAAACTGGACCCCGGTCAGTACCGAAGACACCACCCGCACGATGAACGCCATCCACTCCGGATCACCAACTGCCCCCTGCCCCCACACGTTTTCAACAAGGCCGTCTCCGTCATCGCACCCCAACTCTGGGACATCATCAACATCTCCTCCAACACCGCCACCTTCCCGGAGAGCTGGAAACACGCCGAGCTCAGCGCCCTCCTGAAAAAACCACCAGCGGACCCCACCGACCTCAAGAACTACCATGGATTTACTAAGTGTCTTAACCTGAAACAATATTTCATGTGAATACGAGATACCCATCACTGTCTACAAATCCCAATGAAATCCCCTATGATTTAATTTTATCCTACCAGGATTGGGATAGGCTAGGCTACAGGATGTCATCGTTGAGACCAAGGCTGGCACTTTGGAGTCTGAATACCCAGCGTTGCTCCTTCCTGAACAGATATTGCTACATGTTTTTAACAGGTAGGTAAGCCGTTGGTTTATCTTGTACAATTCATCTAAGGTCATTGGCATCATGTCTCTTTTCTAGAAAGTGTGTAGTCAATTTAGTTATCTGTTTCTTGCAACAGATAGTACTCTGGTGTTCCAAGGTGCAGGTTTTAACTTTCCTAGTAGTCATGCACACATAGGAAGAGGAAAAAACGAAGAGAAACAAATATATTTCCTCTCGTTATGCCTCCCTGGGGCGGCATAAGGTTTTGAATCGTTCCCAGGTTTGCAAGTTCTTGTAAATTTAGGAATGCATCAAAAACCATAAGAGTTGTATGGAAGCACCCACCGCAATGCCTATGTAATGCCTCCCTTGTGCATAGTAAGGCAGCACAGCAATTTTCTTTGCATTGCATTGCTCCATATATGAAGCTATTCAAAGCCCTGCAAAGTGGCTTTGCGTCGTTTCATGAATATGACTTGGAGCTTTACGTTGTTCATGTATCATGTTGCGTGGTGCGTGCATGAATACCAGTTCTCATAAATATGCCCCTCAGTCATTTGTATCTGAACAGAACAAAATGAGTAGAAAAGTGGTAATATATCTGCAGTTCTCTTCTGTCTCAAGTTGATGGTATCCTTTATTTTGGTCAAGACGGAAAAAGACTTTAGCTCCATTCAGTTGTGTGATCATGACCGTGATATGTGGACCAGGCTGCCTCTCTCCTTCAATGGCTCTGTGTCCCTGGAGCATATCAACACAAATGCGTACTGCTCCACTACTCTCTTTCCTTGCTACAAGTACAATGGGTGAAACCCATGGCATAGGGCCTGTGGATTGTTCAATGATGTGATGGTGTAAGAGTGCTGCCAACTTTTTCTCTATGGCCTCTTGTAAGTGAAAAGCAAACCTACTGCACCTTTCTGAGAGGCGTTTGTCTCTTTCTATGTGCTGTGCAGAATAGGAAAAAGTGAGGAGAAATAAAGATATTACCCCTCGTTATGTCTCCCCTGGGAGGGTTAAAATTATGACATATTCCCAGTTTTACAAGTCCTTGTAAATCTGGGAATGCATAAAAAAACATGTGAGTTGTATAGGAGCACCCACGTAGCACCACCCTTGTGCAGAGTAAGGCAACACAGCGATTTTCATTGCATTGCATTACTCCATATTTGTGAAGCCATTCAAAGCCATGTAAAGTGGCTTTGTGTGGCTTCATAAATATGACTTGGAGCTTTGCGTTGTGCATGTAGCACGTTGCGTGGTGCATGCATGACTTGAAGCTCTCATGAATATGCTTCTCAGTCTTTTGTATTTGAAGAAAAAGTGGTAATATTGTGATGTATTCCTATAGGTTCTGTATCGATCCCCCTATTCCTGACCCTATTCTGGTTAACAAACTAACAAGTTAACTTGCAGCCATCCCATGAGGCAGAAAACCCCCATGATGCAGGAACCGTTATCTGATAAAGCCACACTACGGCACAGGAGCGTGTTATCTGATTAGGTCATAACGCTTGCCATCTAATTAGACAAGCGATATTCCTCCAGCCCCTGATAAGGCATACAGAGTTCTCAAAACAAATCAAACCTATGACACCTTGGGAAAAACCCTGCGGCCATTGTTTTGATTTCACCGAGAACTTCAGCAAAAGAATGTGCTAACGACCTGGTCGTATGACATCCTTATTGACGTATCTATGTCCATCCTTACGTCAATCTCGGCACCTTAAAGGTATAAATATTACTGATATTGCCCTATGCAAACACACGCGGTGGTGACGAGGACGGAGCAGCCAGACTTGCCGAAGCCCAGAGCAGAGCAGACCCCGCTGGCGCAGCCCCGCCTTCTTGACGCGCTGAGAATGAGACGCTGTCTTTTCTCCTGCCGAGAAATCCAGCTCCGGCGCTTCCGGGTAGCCCTCGCAGGCAGCCTGGAATATCGAGACCAGAGACGAGAGATACCATCCCTCATCCATCCTAGATTCCAGGTACAGAACTGATTGACCCCTCGCAGAGAATTCTTTAGTCAGTCACTTGGCAAAACAAACTTAACTTAAACTGTAACTTTCTATTCCCGCCCACGTATTAGGCTTAGGTCAGGTACACGGGGTAGGCGTAACTAGAAACACCAGTTGAGTACGATTAGTCAAATGTATATGTGTATGTAATATATTTTATTCATTTTAAACCTTCATATGGCTTAGAAACCATATCAATGTTTTTTATTTTATACTTCTGCTTTTAATGTATGCACTTTACTTAACCATAAGTATTGCAATAATATCGATCCATTTCTCTTGTACGAGAAAAGAGACTGATCAATAAATAACATCTTTTATTGAACACGCCCGTCTCTTCCTTTTCTCTACAATCTGGTGAGACTAAGAGACTAAGAATGCACGTACTGACTGAGTAAAATAAATTGCCTTTTGTTTTCACACGACTCTAGAGATACACTCTTGATTAGGGGAGAGCAAAGTTGTCATGTTCTATGGTTGTCAGAAACTAAATCCCTTCTTGTCTATCCAGGGAGGTTCAACTCCTCCTTGCCTATTCGAGAAAGTTTCTAGTGAACTCTGAGCTAGCTGGCAAACCCAAAACTTTAAGTCTAATATCGACAGTAGTAGACCTAGTTAACGTCTGGTCTAGGCCTATACTATTGAAGGTATTATTCCAATGCGCAGAGCCTATTGGGATAATAGGAACTACACTACATGGCGCCCAACGCGTTTGGAAGGGCGATAAAATTAACGTAAGACATTTAGAGTAACTCAGTCGTGCTTTCTCACTCAGACCCCTTTTCCCATAATACTCCAAAGACGTCTGGAGTGGGCGAAAGGTAATATCCGCCAAACCTCGCAGGAGGAAACTCCTATGTATGGTACTTGGTTTAGTCAACGTTGAAGGATAAACCGTTCCAAAATATTGTGCATCTAATCTTTGTTTCCACAAGAAACCTGATCTGCAAACAAACAAAGTAACCATCCTGTCGGTAAAATGGTAGACAGTGATGATGAAAGAGAGGCAGTTAGATTAGCAACTGAACTCGCAGCAGCTGATGCTGCACTGCTAGACGCAGACCAGGATATAATACTCATCCCGGTCATTAAGAGGAAATCTATAACTTTAAAACTTATAGAAAATGGACTGACACCTAGAGGTGGTACAGTCATATTCATAATTGAGGCACACGAATATCGGCAGACAGAGGTATACTATTCATGGATACATTTTCCAGCAGCAAATGCTGTAACAAAGTACTTCCACTATTACAAAGTAGAGGAACCTCCTAATGAGTACACTCCTTTCGAGGAGGTGGAAGTACCACTTAAATTTCAAGAGCACCTGCTCTTATTTAATGGCGCCCTAAAACACAATAATCACATCACAAGGCTCGGTCCTTTAGGTAGACCAGGAGCAACGTGGCCGGTCCTAGCCGGATACACACCACATCCAGACATCAATGGGATGTCTGCAGCAAACCTTTTAACACAGCTAAAACAATTAATAAAATTACATAGACAATTAGTCCAATATGTGATGCGGACTTCAACAATTCAACCAGCAATTAAAATTCCACAGCTGACCCCTCACCAGGGGAACACAAATAAAATTACACCTCAGAACATACAATCCTGCCTAGGTAAAGTACCAGCTAAACGGGAACAAATACCATTCTGGTTAGCACAAAAAATCACCCAAATAGAGGCTGTGTTTCCAGACACCACCCCGTTAGAAAAACACAGGATTCTGACTATCTGTCTTCCAATGGGAATCGCACCACACATTGAGGACTGTGACACTTGGGGTACAGTCTTTGCTTCCATCTACACAAAAACGCACGGTGTTCCATCCATTTCGGTAATACCAGATGTGCTAAAACAAATTCAAGACGAATACGGTCCAGAACCCGCTTTAACTCTTGGTATGAAATTACTAAAAGACTTCAAGCAGGTCTCGGCTATATTATTAGCCAACATAAAGGGAGAAGCAGCAAACGTGGCGATCCGCCAGAGGTTAAAGGAGACAGATATAGCAGACCAACCAGCTGAAATTGCCAGAATCATAGAAAAATCCTATGAGGAACTAGGTAGAGATAGTTTAGGTGGAATACCAGTAAAACCACAACTGATTGAAAGTCCTGAAAAAATATTTTTTAATAATAATTCATCATCACAAAAAAAGAGCTGGGATGGAAACAAACAATCCAATCCTAAAGAAAAGAAATTCCAGTCCAGAGGAAGGTCTCCTAGGCGAAGAGAAAAATCTCCGAACCAAAGACACAGGTCACCCCAAAGTGACCCCTCTGGGAAAAGATATAACCTTAGAAATAGGGATAATATAAAGAAGCCTGATAGATATCAAGATATTGATACACGTCCCTCTCAATCTTTTCAGACTTCCTCGCAGAAATCGGAAAGAAGAGGACGATCAGAACAAAGAGAAGAGCATGCCAAGTCCAAAGACAAGGAACCTGCTCAGCTAAAAAAGAAATTACAATTTCCAAAAAAGAAGGTAGCTAGTATCAAGGTAGTTAACAATGCCGAGAATACTGAGGACACAACTGAAAAACGGAGAATGGGCCCAGACAATGCTAGACAGCGCAGCAGAAGTGAGCATAGCTCGCAAAGTCCTTATGAATCATCTGGAGACAGTGGACACGAATTAATATCTTCAAGTGGAAACTGCAGACACCAGAGTTAGCAAACCTCACAAAATATATGAAATAACATTACGTATAGAGGGGGATAAGACTAGAAAAATAAGGGGACTATTTTGGGATAATCTCTCCAAGGGCTACGACATCCTTCTCGCTGAAAAAGACTGGCCACCAGAGTTTGTCAGGGAGTGCCCTCATGGCGAAGAAATAATTATGCCTGCCTTCTCAAATCATATCCCAATTCATAAAAAATACACACTTGCTAGAAAGTGGGCAGTAGCCCTAGCTCCTGCTTTATATAAAAATCACGTAGGATGGGATGAGGACTCTCCTCCTCACAAAATCCAGTTAAAATCACAACCTACTGCACAGAGGCAGTACCCAATTAAGCAAGAAGCTAAAAAACAGGTAAAAGAAATCCTAGATCAACTAGAATACCAGGGGGTGATTGAAACTTGCACCTCACAAATGAACAACCCTTTGTTTCCGGTCTCCAAACCAGACAATTCATATCGTCTAGTTTTGGATTACCGACACCTTAACTCATGTTGCAAAACTTTTGCAGTGCAAAACTCGCATAGTGCTGCACTAATGAATAACATAGTGCGCAAAAAATACAAAACAACATTAGACATCTCTAATGGATTCTTTGTCAAAACATAGCACCAGAGAGCAGATATTTGTCTGCGTTCTCAATAAATGGCACTCAAAAACAATTCTGTCGGTTAGCCCAGGGGTACAAGAACAGCCCGGGAGTATTCTCAGCGAGAGTAACAGAATTACTACAAACATATGACGACGAAGCATTATCATATGTCGACGACAGATACTTAACAGATGATGACTTGGAGACTCACTTGAAGAGAGTGAACACCATAATACTTGGGTTCGCGGCAGAGGGTTACAAATTCAACTTTAAAAAATCCAGAATTGCCCATCTGACAGTCCTGTTCTTAGGATATGAATTATCAAGTGAAGGCAAAAGCCTGGCTGACAATTTCCTAGAGAAATGTGCCGTACTCCAAGCACCTAGAACACTAAAAAACCTACAGTCAATTCTAGGCTTCCTAAATTTCGGAAGAACATACATTGCAAATTACGCAGAAAGGGTCAAACCCCTTTATGATCTAATAAAACCAGATTTTAAAAGAACCAATTGGACTCAAATACACACAGAAATTCTGAGATCCTTACAAACAGACATATTAATTAAAACAAAATTGGAAACACGTGATAACACACGCAATCTTGTGATTCGAGTCATCCCAGGAAGATGCGGATTCACATACCTGACCTCTAATGAGGGAGAAAAGGTACCAATTGCATTCAAATCACACTTGTACACAGAGGCTGAACAGAAATTCAGCATTAAAGAAAAAATTGTTCATGCAGTTCAAACCGCGATAGCTAGAGAAAAAGATCAAGCTGACGGTAGACGTATCACAGTCAGAACAGCAGAATCAGCGTTTGAAGCATTAACAGCACCATGTAATTTACCAACAACAACATTGAATCCGAAATGGATACAATGGGTGAATTCCATTACAACGGACAAAGTATACTACTACTTTGATCCAGAACTAGAGGAACTAAAAAATCTAGAATATGAAAGAACATTCCCTCTGCCAATCGACATTCTGCCCTTACGACAATACGCTTGTGCAATCTATACAGACGGACATGCTCAACCCTCCGTTTGGGGAGAACAAGCATACAACCCCACATGTGAGATTACAAAAGAAGTGTGGCGCGGAGGTAAACTAAGACCTCTATTAACAAAAACACACTCAGTAGAAACTAATTCAGAACAACAAACTGAAATAATAGCATTGAAAATGGCGCTAGATAATGCGGATCGCGAATTCCCGACACTTATAGTGTCCGATTCATATTACTGCGTCAAGTCATATAACAAGGATTTGCAGACATGGATTCAAAACGGTTACAAAGATGACACAGATGCAACAATAAAGCAGAAACTGCTCTGGGAACAAATAGCTCTTTTACAAAAAGAACTACCAAAGACTCACGTGACACACTCACTGAGTCATCAGCGTGATGGCGTTCACGTTGCAGGGAATTCATTGGCTGAGACAGCCACAGCGGTAGCAACTAAATCGGCTTCCGTAGTTCGAAAAAAGCATACAGTGAAGCATATTGACGGTGAAACAGTGCTGGCAGTGAAAACGTCATCAAAAGGCGACTGCTCAGCGCTACCGATCAATTATCCACTCAATTATACATACATAATCGATGCAAACTCCGTCCCTTTTGCTCGAATCCCTGGAGTGGGGGATAGAGTGATTCCAAACATGGACAGGAGAAACTTGTTAATCGCAGACGCACATAAGGGCGAGGGTCTCAGACACCTCAAACTAAAAGATTCTCTGGAAGAATTACAATCAAGGTACTGGTGGCCAGGCATGAGCCTGCATCATACCATTTTTGTAAAGAACTGCCCAAACTGTAACAGAAATCGCAGTGGTGAGAGAAACGGTGTAATACCGTGTCGTTTCACTCCAGAAAAAATCAACAGTAAAAAGCAAGGCTTGCGATTAACATATACAGGCTAGTTTCCACTTATAATGTAGATCACCAGCACTCGGCTGACGTCTGGACTGTTATACAAAGATTTGCGAGTCTAAATGGCATATACGCTAAGAGCATGCTACGTTTGACCATTGTTTTCACTCGAGCCCTCCAGCATGAAGGGAAACATGGCCAAATGAGCATAGCACAGCGGGAATCTTCTCTCTTCCTTCCTGAGGGATACGGGATGGTGTAAAGAAAAAACCAAGGCATAAAGCAATCTATAACGGAAAGGATATTAGGTTCGGGAGCTGGGTGGGTCAAACATCTAATAAGTGTCCAACGTAGTCTAAATAACTTGCCAAGAAATTCTCTGAAGGGATTCAGTCCGTACGAATTATTATTTGGAACTAGGATGTTAATCTCTGACCTTGACAGTCAGACTTCAGTGGTAAAGGAAAAAAGCTTTGATATCAAAGATCGTTTGGCTATTTTACAGGACTTAAACGAAACAAGAAAAGACCTGAGCAACATGAAGTTGAAACAACAGCCAACAGCCACTGAAGAACCACCACCTGTCCCAGCAAGACCTGTCTGGATTCCAAAAGTCGGGGATCTAGTCAGAGAAAAGATCGCGGTAAAGAAGGAATTTGGGCCTTCTTACAAAAAAACAGTTCCTGTCTTGTCTGTCAACGGGACAAGATCAGTTGTACTACCGCCGCTTGCTGGTAAAAAGGAGAACCGAGTTGTATCCATCGACCTGGTAAAACCACTGGAGAAGTGTGGCTCAATGGTTAGAGCAGGCAGACCTTGATGCAGAGCTCTGGCCAGGGACCAGGGTTTGATTCCCGCCTCTGCGGGTCTCCGGCTCATTAATTCCCCTGACTGGATATTCTCGCCTCAGTGCCTGTTCTGATCATGGGTCCCACGCTGCAACTCTGGGCAATAGCTTGCTTAGTCTCCACAACGGCCCCAAAAGCGCTGGGATGCCTGGCTGCACCTGGGGGGTGCCCAGGAGTGGACATTTCCCAGGAAAGCCAGGAAGGGTTCCTAAGCGGTATACGGACAGCGCCGGGACACCTTCGGTGGAGGTAGCTGTGCGCTTTACAAATTCCGACATTTACATTTACATTTTACAATCATGTGGCCAATAACAAACAGTAGGCCAAGTGGACTCCCAATGAGTAGCAGAACACCAAGGTTTGCTACCAGTACAGAGGTCCTAACAAAGAGGCTAATCACATTCGAAACGCCTACAGAAGAACAACAAGGACTATGCAACAATGCAATGGAACTTAGACCTCTGAAAACCCAAATAAAAACATTTAGCAGAGACACACCAACCTATAATGAAGTAACAAACGACTATGCAAGAAACAGTAATCCTGAAACAATTGGAACAATAGACAGAACTGCATCCGGCTACTTCATAAACTTCGATGATTCCTCTGAAGGCTTCACTGAATCAAAAACACAGCCATCAACAAAAACCTTTAAAGATAAAGCTAAAGAACTTTTGAAACAACTGAAAGAAACATATCTGATTTCTCCATGGATTGAATTTTGGGTGGGTTTTGGTGCATTTATCCTCATACTCTGGCTCATCATGATACTAACATTGGGACGCTTCATTGAGGGAAAATATGCTAAAATGGACACAGCAAGTCAGAAAATCAACTTGATCCTCAAACCACACACATCTTCACACGTCGAGAAAAGAGAACTTTCTTCAGTCAACTTCACAGCCAATCCTATACCGGGTGGGGTAGCATGGGACAACACTGACTACGAAATCTATGGTCCGGTTGAAATCCTGAAATATCCACACCAAATTAAAATCTCATTAAGTGACTTCGTAAAACCAAGCACATTTGCTGATGATTGGGACTTTGAAAGTATAAACAATATGATGTCTGACTTAGTGATGTCTGCTAAATTTACCAAACATGATTATTTGCAGGGTTCGACAAATTATGATAGTATGTACTGTTATAACCACTATGGTAACCATTTTCTACATAGATCTGCACAACCTAGAAATGTTTTAAATTATAATCAATGGGAACATTGTGCAACCCCTCCAAAAGGAAGCTCAAGAACCGTTTACGACAAATATTCATACTTTTCAGGTTTTAACATAAGTAATGCTGAAACATTTTATTTCAAATTGTCAAATAAGACAGGGACAAAGACCATGATAACCAACACGAAATTGATATATTCAGACTCATTCTTTGAACAAATGAATACCTTTGGTTTTGATTATTGGGACAGAAATGTTGAATTGAAAAGTGTTTGGGGCACAAAAGAATGGCAAGTACAGGGTATAGAATCTTTGTTTAGAGCCTGCATGATCCCAGAACAAATTAGATTTTTAAATGACACTGTTCAACAAACTACCTGTCTTGGCTTAGCCAAAATCAAAGATTTAAACAAACCGTCTATTCCAAAACCAACAATGAACAGCAATAGCTCCACAGACGAAGAGATAGACGTAAATTATGTATTAAACCAAAACAGAACACATCCTGATTGGAAACAGTGGTTGATCTGGCCCACAGATACTAATAACTGTCAAGACAGATTCCTGAACAAAACACAGGGGTTCAAAATGACCAGGCCAGACCCTAGATATCCCCAAAGACATCACCCAGGGATAATAACCACCTACAGTGTGGGCACATTATGCCTTCAATGGCTGCAAACTTCCACACTGGCAGAAATTAAGCAACACCTAACTTTACTTACTGATGGTGCTGACTTGCGTGATTTCATTATGGGACCGCGCAAACAGCGTCAGAAACGTTTCATAGCAGCCTCTGTATATGCAGCATACAACGAGGCCTGGAAGGTTACTCAAATTGAGACAGCAGAAAGAATACGGGAAATTGACCGTATTAATTTGGATAAATCACTTTCTGTAGTGGACAATGGGTTAATGACTCTGTCCTCCAGAATTTTTTCTCTGGACAGCATTGTGTCTTCAGCAATCGACATAATATCGCAAGACTTACTGTTGTTACAACACGGTCAGTCTCAATTGCGTTCTATTGTACAGCTTGGCTGGACGTTACAAAATCTGCGTTCAGGCTATGTGCCTTGGCGTTTAATCAACACAACGTCACTTTTCAATATCTTTAACCTTACTGATAAACAAATCAGTATGGCACAGAAGGGTGCTGATTATACAATCCTGAGCATTGAGAAACTCGAAAGATTACCAGTGACAATGTCAGAACGACCTGTCAGTGAATGGATAATACATGGGATAATTAATATTCCAATATCAACCTTCAGGTTTCAATACTGCCAAAAATATATACAGGCTGGCATGTACGAGAAATTGGGAAAAGGGTACATTAAAACAACATGGAACCTGCCCTATTCACATGCATGTGTCAGTAATAAAGGACAGAAAGTGTTTCTTAGTGGCAATAATTGTGCGATGTCACTAAGCGGTACACTTCTGTGTAACGGAATTAGTTTGCATGGAGCCTGTGAAGGGAACTCAAATAACCTTTCATGTCACCAGCTAGGCACACCTGCTACAGAGATAGAACCATTCTTTCAAAGACTCTACAATGGGAGTTACATTCTAATTGTAGATCGCAGATGCTGTAGTCTTATGCCCGGGACTCCTTATCTCGTAACTACGACTGCGAAGGTCAAGTGCTGTGGACGCTTATTGTTCCCCAGCTCCTTTCCAGACAGGGAGGCAAGGGCATGGCCCAACTTGAAAATTACTTCTATTCGAATAGATACTTTAAGCAGAATGAAAACAGTGCTTCTTCAGACGCCGACAAGGCTCACGTCATCAAAAGAAACGTATGATCTCCTAGTCGCAAGGACGACTGCAGAGATACATTCATTGTTATCGACTAATTCCCCCATACATTTTGCAGAAATCCTGAATGAAATCTTAAATATTTCTGATACCAGTGGAGTCTCAAAAGTATTTAAGACAGTATTTTCGATGGCATTAACACCATTCAAAGCCATACTGGGTATTTTTCCAGATTTCGTCCACTCGATTTTTGGCGGACTTCCCCTCATTTTGGGACTAATTGCAGGAATCCTATTCTTAGTCCTTATATTTCGTTATGGCAAACCATGTCACAGACAAAACACCTGCGACAAGGGAAGAAACAATCCTAGCCATTGGATACCGGGACCGGATATCAAAAATCCTGGGACTATCCCGACTTAGAGACCTGAACATGACTTGGTTTCTTTCATTTCGACCAATGTGGCATCGATGTGTTTTACCTGTATTAAGGTGCCTGCTATGCGGAGAAGAATGCGTGTTAGACACCTGTCTGACGCTACAATCGGATGCGCCAATGGATGCAGAAACATTGTTGAGTCCAACAAAGGCTCATGCTTTGTGCTGCCCTCAACGGCTACCAATCCTGATGACGGCATTCGTGGAAGCTTCACCACTACGATTAAGGGGTAGTGAGGTTCAAAATGAAAGCAGCATCGATCAGGTACGACCTTCTGTCAGCGATCCAAATCAAAATGTCAATGGAGACAATCATGCACACGAATGCATGGTTACACCTATTTCCGAGTTAGTGGAACTCTCCCAGGAAGCTGTTGACAACTTTTTCGAGAGTCTAAATGATATGATGTTCTCACCGGAGCAGAAATAGAGACTTTTGAGCAAGCTCGTACACGGCGTTCCTTGAATTTGACCTTCAACTAGAATAGCAAAATACCATGAACAATTTTCCCTCCAGTTCACGGACAGCAATTTTTTCAGCAGCCCCAAAATATTTTTGCATATTTTTCGGGACACTATCTTCTGCTTAAAGTAAGGACTATTCTTAGAGAACTAAGATTTCTACTTTTAGATAGCTTATAGACATTAGCTGCCCGCTGGTATGTTCATAATTATTTTATTCTGTGATGGAATGGTCTCGAAACTTTTTTCTGTATTAAGAGCCATTTCATGTGTAAATTCTCATATACCATTTAGCAATAATGTATACAAATGCGTGCTTACTTTAGCATTATTTCACAGCTTGAGTGCATACAATACATGTAAATGCTTTTTTTTCCCGTATATTTGATAAATTCAAAATGCATTTATGTATTTTGGGGTGGTAAGGTATACACGATACTCTACAGTATGTTTTACTATGCATAGATTAGTAAATATGTCCATAGTTAGCGTGGAGTGGGTGTGATGTATTCCTATAGGTTCTGTATCGATCCCCCTATTCCTGACCCTATTCTGGTTAACAAACTAACAAGTTAACTTGCAGCCATCCCATGAGGCAGAAAACCCCCATGATGCAGGAACCGTTATCTGATAAAGCCACACTACGGCACAGGAGCGTGTTATCTGATTAGGTCATAACGCTTGCCATCTAATTAGACAAGCGATATTCCTCCAGCCCCTGATAAGGCATACGGAGTTCTCAAAACAAATCAAACCTATGACACCTTGGGACAAACCCTGCGGCCATTGTTTTGATTTCACCGAGAACTTCAGCAAAAGAATGTGCTAACGACCTGGTCGTATGACATCCTTATTGACGTATCTATGTCCATCCTTACGTCAATCTCGGCACCTTAAAGGTATAAATATTACCGATATTGCCCTATGCAAACACACGCGGTGGTGACGAGGACGGAGCAGCCAGACTTGCCGAAGCCCAGAGCAGACCCCGCTGGCGCAGCCCCGCCTTCTTGACGCGCTGAGAACGAGACGCTGTCTTTTCTCCTGCCGAGAAATCCAGCTCCGGCGCTTCCGGGTAGCCCTCTCAGGCAGCCTGGAATATCGAGACCAGAGACGAGAGATACCATCCCTCATCCATCCTAGATTCCAGGTACAGAACTGAATGACCCCTCGCAGAGAATTCTTTAGTCAGTCACTTGGCAAAACAAACTTAACTTAAACTGTAACTTTCTATTCCCGCCCACGTATTAGGCTTAGGTCAGGTACACGGGGTAGGCGTAACTAGAAACACCAGTTGAGTACGATTAGTCAAATGTATGTGTATGTAATATATTTTATTCATTTTAAACCTTCATATGGCTTAGAAACCATATCAATGTTTTTACAGTATTATTTTATACTTCTGCTTTTAATGTATGCACTTTACTTAACCATAAGTATTGCAATAATATCGATCCATTTCTCTTGTACGAGAAAAGAGACTGATCAATAAATAACATCTTTTATTGAACACGCCCGTCTCTTCCTTTTCTCTACAATCTGGTGAGACTAAGAATGCACGTACTGACTGAGTAAAATAAATTGCCTTTTGTTTTCACACGACTCTAGAGATACACTCTTGATTAGGGGAGAGCAAAGTTGTCATGTTCTATGGTTGTCAGAAACTAAATCCCTTCTTGTCTATCCAGGGAGGTTCAACTCCTCCTTGCCTATTCGAGAAAGTTTCTAGTGAACTCTGAGCTAGCTGGCAAACCCAAAACTTTAAGTCTAATATCGACAGTAGTAGACCTAGTTAACGTCTGGTCTAGGCCTATACTATTGAAGGTATTATTCCAATGCGCAGAGCCTATTGGGATAATAGGAACTACACTACAATATATCTGCAGTTCTCTCCTAGCTCGAGATGATGGTATCCTTTATTTAGGTCAAGATGGGAAAACAGAGCAAACAGGCGCTGGACAAGTTTCCCTGCGTCGGCGCTGCGGCGGTGCGCGGTCTAGGGCCCGCCCCAACCAAGCAGTGGTGCTTGTGCACTCCCTTCTGGCTTACCCCATGCTGCCATCATACTTGAGGTACTCCGTGGTAAACAGCATATGGTAGCCAAAGGCATTGAATGAGGCAACATGTGTTGCCAGTATTGTGTTTCTTTTGTTTAGAATGCCCTCTGTTCTTTATTTCCTGCGCAATTCGTTGAAGGTTAAAGTCCCAGCTGCCCTGGAGGCGTTGATCTTGGGCGTGGCAGCGTTCTATAAAGAGTGGCCTGACCCCGTGGAAACCAATCTCTATTCAAACTCTCTTGCCGGTCTAGGAGCTCTGGTCTTTCCTGCAGCGTCATCTGGCGAAATCTTGAAACATTGTGCTGAGGCGCCTTCTCCTTCCTGACAGCTCCTGTGATCCTCGCCAGCTGAATTTCTCTTTCCGACAGGTGAGAATCCAAGTAAGCACTGAGCGCCCATTTGAGCCGGAGGCTAGCAAATTAATGTTTTATTTATTATAGTGAAACAGTGCGCTGGACCGTTGATGTATTCAGCCATAATTACATCATGTAGGCCTCCAGAGAGAGCTAAGATACTCTTATATTTCTGGGCAACTGAGACGAGCCTAGGGCTCGAGGCTGATTTATGCTTATCACTGGGAAATATCCGAGTGATTTATAGAGTGTATGAGCAGGACTAAGAGTGGTGGCACCTTTTGTCTGGCGCGACCGGGGTGAAGGATACTGAGTTGGCCTCCACGTCTCCGAGTGATTGTGCACGTGACATGAGCCGTCATCATATTCTGGCCTAACATTGTGCAACAGAAAACATACGAAAGCTATCAAGCGTCAATGTGAGCTATCAAGAACCAAAGCCCATCTTTATGTCATCTTATGTTTATTATCTCACTTTATGTTTAAATCTTTTTCATTAGAAAACCACCAGATGATAACTGTACATGCGCCTCGCAGAGGCCAGATTGCCCGACCGAGCCATGCAGGGCCCGTTATGCTTATGTCTGGATTTCCAATCAAGAAGAAAGAGCCCCCCCCCAAAAAAAATCAAACATCCCACCCCCCCACCCCTGTCCCCAAAGCACAGTCAGAAAAAGAAAAGTAGGAAAGACAAAATAAGAAAGAGGTTCCTGTCTCTAGTGCGTCAAAAAAGTTGTTACCTGGGGGTGATCAGTATAGTGATTTCAAGGGTTGTCCGTAGGTTGGCTCAAGTGGAGGAGGCGAAGAGAGCTCGGGCAGGGCAGCTCTCGGAAGTCTTGGGCGAGAAGTGCCAAAAAGTGTTGCCAGATTTCCCCGTAGGATGGGCCCTTCCCTGCTAGGTTCAAGGAGATGCGTCCCATTCCAAGGATGTCCAGAGGCGTTGGAGCCATTCTGAGTGATTGGGGATGCGGGCCTTTGCGCGATCTTCGCTATAAAATATTTGCCAGCCATATCTTTAATTGTGAATGAGGTACATTTAGGCATTTATACAGTAAGAGTCAGCTAGAAAAGCAGAAAATTGTTGTGCGCTGTCAAACTCTGAGATCCAATATACATCTTTTAAGTGGTAAAAGGGTTTTGGGGAAAAAGTCACTTTCCAATGTCTTTTGGAAGAAATTGACTAAATCATTGTATTTTTTTCCCCTCAGGAATTCAGTGCTTTCCCTTGGCGGTATGGGAGTCTTTGCTACAATGTTCGTGTTGATTCTGTGCTCTGTGAATGCACACTCATCTCACAGGAAGATCGGTAGGTTATTAGCTGATCAATGGTATTGCGTGTTCCTCGTTCACCAAGGTTAGCGCTGCGAAACGTTAGCTAGAGCGTGTGTGCAGAATCTCAGGGCTTCATCAGGGCCGCACAGCTTACTTCAATAAGATGTCAACTGGATCAAACCTTGAGACGGCTGGAGCGCCATGGGACAACTGCACATCTGCATTCAGAAATCACGGAATGATTTGCTAAAAATAATCTTGAATATATAGAATTGGCTGCTCAGTGGCACTTTGGTATCTTCAGATTTCTGTAGCTACTTTTCACAAATCGCAATAGGCTCAAAAAGTTCTTGTTTATCAATCAGGTTTCTTGTAAAGCGCTACTATTCACCAGTAAGGGCCTCAAGGTGCTGAGTGAGGGGGGTGTATCGGCTGTTCAGTCGAAGAGCCGGGTCTTGAGGTCCTTCCTGAATTGAGGTGCACATCTCCAAAGGCACTCTAGCAGACATCTTAGTAAACATGGCTAAATCATGAAGTAAGCAAAACAATGAGCACAAAACATGTTACCAGTGAAATGCTTGTGGCAGAAAGAAAGAGTCTAGTTTAATCTAAAAGGGGAGTGAACATCATGGAAGTACTGTCAGCAACAAGTAGGGCGAGAAGAGGCATTTGAGGAAAAGCAGAAGCTGGCCAGCAGGGGGGCAGTTCACAGATGGGCAGAGGTGCACACCATCTACTAAACGTGCATCTGCCCATACTGCACAATATTGATACGATATTCGTGTTGATTCTGTGCACGGTAAAGGCTGCACACTCATCCAGCTTTGTATGATGAAAGCTTAGCTCTCCCTGTGCTGAATTACTGATGAGCACAAGCACTTTGGATATTTCATAATCATGTTCAGCACACATCCATGCTGCTGGTTGACATGGTTGGCATGCCATCCTGTTAAAAGGGAAGCACTTGTGCCCTTGGGCTTATGGAACATCAGTACTGAAACAATAAAGCAAGGTTTATCTAGCCATCCACCCATCCTAAGTGAAGGCACATCTCACGTGGATGTGAATGTGCACAATTATTAAGATGTCTCAAGATATGTTTGGGTCCCTCTCCTGTCCTGAGGTATCCTCTGCATTTTGGGATGTGTGGCCCTTCCTTTATAATGAGCAAAGTAAAAGCTACTTTGCAACCAAAGTGTCAAAGCTGTACAGCAAAAAACAATTCTCACCGAACAGACGACAACTTTAGTTTTTACAGCATGCATCCTTGTGCTACACCACAATATATTTCTATGACAGTGTGTGTACTACAGGAAAGTTCTGCAACATCCAGAGATGTTACGCTCTTGCTGTGTGTCAGCCCATGAAACCAAATCAGTAGTCCCAGTTGGACCAGGCTGCAGCGTAACCCATGCATTTCTTCATTTCTGGACCAGCATCTCTCATCACCTCTAACAACAGTATAGCACTGTGGCGCTTACTTAATGTGGCCATCCTTTTCGTCCAGTGTTGAGATTCCATCGACTGCGCGTTGTTGTTTCATAGTATTTGGTTTGTAGGGGTAGGAGAGACTTAGAGTCAAGATACTCTTAAGGATAGTCTCAAACTGATACCTGGAGATGGGCAGATAATAGTTACGGGGAGAGTGGGCTTCCATTTCACGTGCCTCCTCTTGATGCTCCGTAAACCACTGAAGGTTGCATTGAAACCCAGGTACAAAGACCACACGAGGGAACTCTAGTTGGTATGGAGTCATACATAATTGTGGACAGTAATTGCTAAACAGGAAACCTAGGTGCATATTCTCAAGGACTCATTGCTGAGTTATTAGCACTTCAGCGGCAAAAGTGGTGATAGACTATACGCACCTTTCCCAAGCTGGTGCAAACTGCCTATATCGCCAGTTTCTCAGCTATAGCTGCTGCATAAAACACCGCCATGGATGACAGTGGCAACTAACGCTAATGATATGCAGAGTAGGCGTTCCAGTGCAAAAACGAACTAAAACACCACTTCACGATATTCTCAACGACCAGCCAGATCGGTGATGCGAGCCAAAAACACGCAATAAGGCACGTTAGTAGCAGGGATTCAACACCTGCCTTTGACTGGTGTTAAGCAGGACGACAACCTGCAGTATGAAAGGGAACCCTGCCCAGAGCCACATCTGAAGACCAACACATGTCATGGAGTTACTGATCATGAAGCTCAGAGACCCAAGAGGGCCACAACAGGTTGAAGGTACATAAAAGAACATAAGAGCTGTCTGAGCCCGTGGATTAGGAAGTGTCAGTGCTTAATTTGTAAAATATTAAGTGCAGGTGCTCTAATTTTTTGGGAGGACACATGCACTTCCCCGGCCTTGCCCACTTCATTCTGTGGTCCCACCTACTTCCGTTATCGCTCCACCCACATCCTCAAGCCTAAACACATCAAAGCCACTTCCTCACTCCTTAAGTTCCACAAGAAGCTTAAGACACATAAGCAATTTGGGCCTCTCATCTACATACCTGCCCAAGTGCCTGGATACCCTCTTTGGTTATTAGTGCACTATACAAACCAACATAACATAGTATAATATAAAATATCGAAAGCCTGTGACAATAACCTAAAAGTGAACTCAAATTAGAGAATGTGTGTAAATCTCAAAATTCATCTTTAGTAAAGGTCATTTGAGGACTTGATGCAGTTTTACAAACTAAAGAGAAAGGAAGGGATAAAAGAAGGAATATGTTACAGAAAGCAGCAACAAAGGCAGGAAAGGAAGTACTGCAATGAGTAAATAAGTAAGTAATGGATGAAAGAAAAAGTAAATAAGAAAAGAATGTGAAAGGAATAAAGGAAGGGATATAGAGAGAAAGGAAGTGAACGATGTGCAATGGATGAAGCGAAAGAAAAAAGGAAAAGAGGAAGAAAAGCTGATGGAAGGGTTGAGGATAAGAAAGGAAGACATTAAGGAAGAGATGAAGAAAGTAAGGAATGAATGGAGGAAGAAGAAAGAAATGCACCAAGGGAGGAAGGATGGATGGGGAATGAATGAGGGTGTAAGGAAGCAAGAATGGAAAGAGGAAAGGCAGCAAGGCTGGAGCTGCTGAGGAAGAGAGAAAGGAAAGGAAAAAGATGGGACAAAGGAAAGAAAGTAGATCATGGGAATCGATACGAGTATGAAAAGTACTGGTCAAGGTGGGACAGATGGAACAATGACTATGTAATATTGAAAAGAAATAAAAAACATAAAAGATTAAAATACATGTCTGTCACCTTATCACACCATGTGTGTTTGCAAAGCACATACTCACTCACCAGAGTGGGACTTAACACCTAATTAAAAATGTAATTCAAACTCAATGGCACTAATTTTATCAACCTCAGAAAAAGGAAAGACTGAGTGCCACACCATTATTTAAATGTATGACCAAGATCAAAGTGGGATGGGAGGAGCTGAGGAAAACGACACGGCAGAGGTTGTACTCGCTTTTTCCGCAAGATTCCCTGTTACATAAGCGCAGGCATTGGCGGCTTAATTAGAAGGCGATGTTATTTGTCCCTATTTTCTTCCCATTGTCTTTTGTGATTTGTTTTTTATGACAAATCAACTCGGCTGGAGAAGCTCGAGGTAAGAGTACAGGTAAGTGTGGCGAAGTAAACACAGGCCACCGCCAAACACGTAAAGGGGGAGATAAATGGAAACCAGGCCAACCAGAATGCTGACCAGCCAGCACTACGGACCCAGCAGCCCACTCTAACTCAAGAATACTCTGAGTATCCAAAGCCACTACGACTCCCCAGTGACACCACTTTGATACCCTCTGCATGCTGCAGCTACAATCACAGCCCCCCTCTGCCCTCGCTAGCACCTTGTCCAACAGCCTGAAACACCGCCCACTAAGCACCACTGTGCACTACCACACCTCACAATGCCTGATTCAACAGGGTTTCGCATGCACCCGTATACATATAACTTCATCTTGTGGAATCCTCCCCATTACTCTGTGATATGACCTCGGCAGTGTCCCAGATGAGGGAATCTGGTAGCCAACAGCAGTAGGCGTGCTTTTGGTAGCTGACTCCTCCGCGCACCAGTGCGCTCCCAAGATACTCCCGACCCCACCCCACTACTCACAATCGAGAGACCCCCACCCACTCACAAAAGAAGCAGGGTGGCTGAGAACGCAGCAGCCAAGCCTCGAACCATAACGGCTTAGCTCGAGTCAGCAAGTTTTAGAGGCTAGGTGGACTGGAGCTAATAGTTTTTGAGGGGCAAAGGCAGGGGGCAGCGGGGACCAGAAGGCTGTAATCTTAAACGCCAAATAACAGAAGGCAAGGCGGACGGCTTGAAGGCTTCGGGGCACAACGAGGAATGGGAGCATGGAAAAAGCTGCTGGAATCACTGGGACGCGCGTGCACTCTCTCTCCTCCCATCAACCTAGGTCAGGACGATCGGTGATTGTGTGTATGCAGTGTTAGGGACCCGGCCTGGGGTGTTACTGCTGGGGAATTAATTACAAGGCGGACTGCCGGCCCCGCAGATTCCATCAGAAATTAGAAATAACTGGCAGGCAGACTCACAAACAGTGAGCCCTACTTCAGCCAGTTATTTTCTCATTTCCATTTCCCCCAAATTTCAATGAAGCCTGAAAATGGCTGTGTTGCAATGATGGAAGGTCCAGAGGTGGTAGGTTTCAAGTAGGTATTTATTGTAATACAGAGTTACATAGGTATGATGTTGAAGCCAGGATAGAAAAGTAGGCCAGTAAGTATCTCTGTAAATATGCCCCTCCTGGCAGCTCAGCCTTCAGTCACCAACTGAATCAGTTCACCCATCCAACATTCCATGACATATACAACATTCCACAAAGACAGGCTAGAGAGCAGAGGAAGAAAGAGGAAGGAGAAATCACCATACAACAGGCTGGGCCTGGGCAACCACAGTCTGCTGTTGTAGTAGTAGCAGCACTGCTGTAGGTAAAGTTAGTACCAGCGGCCCCCTGTACCGTACATCGTCGTTACCTGTGGGCGTAGCGTAGGCCGGGCGGCAGGGACTCGGGACACGATGACGACACACTGGCTTCCCCGGCGGGCCTGCACTGCCTTTAATACCTGATTAGGCAGGCCCGCCAGGCTGATCGAGGCTGCCAGCTGCCCTCAACACTCCGCAGGCCGACTTGGCGTTGACGATGGCAGGTCAAGTAGAGCTGTGCTGCTGCTTTCGCTGTGATGGTTATGCTGGGGCGTTGTAGTGGCAATGTGAAATAAACAAAATCTGCGCACGTTGCCGTAGCTGCACAGCCCCTACCCAATCCTGACCAAATCCAGCCCAAATTTCGACCCGCCCACCTATAGGCAATTTAGTGGCACTCAGGGTCAGGCACTGGCAACACTGACGGACGTGACGTTGGAACCTCTAAGGCAGGGCCGCCAGCTGGTGAGGCGCGGAGCGCAGTGCGCGCGCCAACTTCAGCACATTTAAAATGTATTTATATCAGGACTGTTGTACTCTGCAATTGGAGGTAAATGGTAATGCAGGAATCTCTTCCTCTGGTGGGGGTGGGGGTGGGGGGGGGGGACTCAGCTCAGGTCGGGAGATCAGCAAAACACGCCGGCTGCACAAACTTTAGGTAAACAAAATAGATGAAATGTGATGTACCGAGCGTCACTGTGCCAGCCAGAGTCATAGACCCGGCCCTATCAATTAAGTGCCGGTGCTAAGCACCGGAAAGCACCGGCACAAATTAAGCACTGGGAAGTGTGCATCTTCAAAGAAAAAAAGTTTCCCAAGCCTAATTTACTTTCCACATGGCTCCAAAATGGAATAAAGTCTCAGGCCAATTGGTGCTCTGCAGCAGCCCAGTGAGATGATTTATGAGTGTGGAAGAAGCAACATCTCTAGCAGAGTTGGAGTGCAGCATCCTGCACTTCCCCAGTGTAATAAATGCAACTAGTTGCGAACACAGGGGATACAACTAAACCAGCTTCATAAAGCTTTTAGTCAAACACTGGGGAGTCGCTGTTGCTGTTGCTGTGCTTTGGGAAAGGAGAGCTGGAGTAACACAGGAGAGCATGGGTGGAAGGGATGTGTGGGATAGAGCATGAACACACATGCACTCCCATAGGGTGCTCAGAGGAAAAAAGAAGTTCCTTGATGTCAAGCTGTGGAAGGTTACAAATATCCAAAATAAAAATGAATGTAAAAAAGCAAAGATCCACGGGAGGGAGAATAACAAGAGGAGGAAGGAAAATTGTTGCATAAGAAGCAAATATATTAGATTGACAAACAAGAAAGCTAAACAATGACCAGCAGTGGGCCTACTGTAAGTTTTGGTATTCTCTACATGTCTGTCGATGACAGTAGCCCCTGCCTAAAAGTGTGACATGACTCTTCATGAGAGGAGATTGCCATGTTTTCCCAACTTGGCTACCTTTCTAAAATGTCTGCCTTACTTCTCAAAGTACACCTAAACTGTGTTTAGGGCTCGCCTATTAATATCCCGCAGTGTAACCAAGAGCTCAAACCATCAGGCGGATCAAGCGAATTTCTGCGGATTTCCAACAATTCACGATCACAAGCACGCGCATTTCCCCACCTCAATGCCATCAGCCTCCCTCCCACAGGCCTCCCTTCTCCTCCCCCCTAATTGCTTTTTTTTTCACGGCCGCCAGGCCGTGAGCTACTTCAAAGGGTTCGGCTGCCCCGCCCCCTGCAATGCCCAGAGCTTGTTGTTTCTGAGCTCTTGCTGTGCTCGTTTCCTTTTCTTTGCTCTCTCTGCAAGGTATACAGTACTCAATCTGTCTTTCACCTAGTTCCTCTGTTCATCTTTCTTGTGCGCGCATGTAAGTAAGGCTGTGCTAGTTTTCTCTATTTGGCCCTTCCGGTGCCGGTAGCTGCACTCATGCCCTCCTGCTCCCATTTCCGGTCATCAGTTAATCCTGTGCTCGTTTCTTTTTCTCCTCTCTCCATTACGTTTCCAGTACCGAATGTGTGCCCATTCCCTCCGCTGAGATGTTCCTATGTGTATGTTCACTGAATCCTGCAACACACGTACTGCTCTTTCTGTGCTCTTTTTGTCCTTTCAAAAGTTTATCTCTCCAAATGTCCGATTCCTTTGCTCAGACCTTTCTGGTACAGTTTCCTATTCAACACTCTCCCTCCTCTGCTCCCAGTGCTCTGTTTTTATACATTCATTTGCTGTGCTCAACACTTCCTACTTGTTTAATTAATCCTGCCGCAACAGTTGCCTGCACTTAACTATTAAAGCATCTATTTTCTGTGCTCAATTCTTGTTTTTTATTATGCATCAAGCTCCTAAACCAAACGTGCCTTCCTGGTACGTCATGGTGCTGGAGTCGATAAAAAGGGACTGGTATTTATCAGACAGCATTAAGCCCGAAAAAGTGGCCTAGTGCTGCTTGATAAATAACACGCAGGCTTCTGTGCCATCGGAGCATCACAAAAAGTGACGTTCCGGAGGCGCAAGGGGCTCGTACATAAGGCCCTATATATTTTTTGATAACCTACATCATAAAAGTGCCTGAATACCTCTGAAATAGGATGTACTGCTGGACATCATTGTTGGCATGGTGGGCGCTTATAGAGCTGATCCTTTTTTTTTTTTTTTTTTTTTGCCCTCCTGGAATTTATAATAGCAAGGAGTCACTCTAATGTGCCCTATCATAAAGAGATGAGCCATGTTCAAGACCTATTTCAAATGGGTGCTTGTAGTGAATTGTGTATTTGTGCTCCTGGACATTGTCTCAGTATGAAGCTGCCTCCTTGTGCTCTATTGTATCCAGATGCAATACGACTTTCATTTGTATCCCACTTGTACTGTAGTGAACCCTGTATCTTTTTTATTGAACATGCACATTGCCTGTGTGTTATCAGTGATGCTTTGCTACTGTGTACTTTTAAGGGTGTCTGAACCACAATGAAGTTGTTAGATGACTGATGATGAGTTGCGTGTCTCATGTGTCTTGGTGTGACCCTTTTCTTCTATACTTTATTAAATTAAGGGAGAGGTGCTCAATATATTCTAAAATTATCCTGCACTTGCTATTTCAAATGGGGATTTTATTCATTTTGTAAAATCTTACCAATCCGTCTGTGCCGCTTGCGTGCTTGATGGAGTGTGCATGCGACACTCAGAACATTGCAACTCTGAGATACTGTAGGATGCAAAGTACATTCCTTGCTGTTCTTTAACTCAATTCTACCCGTGTCTGCTTTGCAGGTCTCCACCGTCGTGCCGTTGATTCGTGCAACTGTGTTTATCAAAACGGAGGCTGTGTGATAGCGGCAGCGCCCCCGCGCAACAAGGCCTGCACCTGCATACTCAACAAGAAGACCTGTGTAGGGAAAATCCGAAAGTGTGTCCAACCCGATGCGTTCTTTTGTACCTACCCAGATACATCTCTGGGCACCTGCCTCCAGGGGGCTGGTGACTGTGAAGGATATTCTGACAGATGTCACTGCGAGTATGTCTATAAATGGTTAGCTGGCTGTAAAATCACTGTTCCCGCCATACCCCATACTGCCTGTCAGTGTAGAATAGGATGGATCACATGTGACGGGAAGATAGGGCTGTGCAAAAATCAGCATTCCACATTCTGTGATAAACCTGATACAACTAAGGAGTCTTGTTATATGGGGAGCGGGTCCTGTCTATACTGACAAAACACAGGTGCGCAGGGACAGTGCCTCCTACATGAATCGTCCCCAACAAGCGCTGTCTTACGCTGCCCGACCAGTGATTCTGTGATCGATTCATGAACCTTCTTGTAGTGTCCTTTCCAAGGAAGTATACACCATTCTAAATAAATGCTTCATGTGCACATTAATCATATGATCTGCGAAATGCCCACCTGCAATCCAATCTAAACCTGATCTAAATCGGCCATTTCTCCGAGTCAAGTCTTCTATGTCTGAAAAGATCTCAATTTGGGAATCCCAATACCAGCAATGCGTGGAAAAGCTGTTTTTGTTTGATCTCAGTGTTTTGACTTAAAAATGCCACCACTTTCTGGGACTCATTCACAAGAAACTGCAGCCAGGCGTCACTTTACTTGTGTCTGCGGCAAAATAGCTTAGAATGCCACGGATGCGCCCTATTTATGATACGGCTCCCCATGGCGCAAGGAAGCCGATGCAACAACAGCAGTGCGTCAAATAAGTGAGGCAGCGTCACTTCAGTTTGACGCAAGTAGCCTACGCTCCGGACATCAATGTGTGAGAGCATCAAAGGGGACAAATTTACCTTCCACTCTAACATATTGGTCCTGAATGTGACGCATAAAAGTGCGCATATCGGCCACTTGTATAAATTGAAAACTAACACAGCTGATTCCAACGCAGGCAAAACAGATGTAACCCAAAAGAAAGTGACGCATTGTTGGCACAAGGGGCTTGTAATTGAGCCCCTTTGGGCCTCATTTATGAAAAGTGACACATCACTGCGTGAAAACAGTGATACGTCACTTTTCATTCTGCCCTCCTTGCGACACCAATGATGCGTCATACTTACCATATGACGCATCATGTCACAAAGAGTTACAGATGTCAGTATTTCTGATGTATCTGTAGACGCAAAAATGATGCATTGCTAAAGTGTGTCACAAAAGTGACGCAACTCCAGCAATAGGTCATTTCATTTGGGCAAGTCCGTTGTGAAATGTGCCTGTGTCAGTCTTACGCCTGCCAGGAGGCAGGTGTAAGATATTGACACATTTGCGTCCTAGAAGTGGCGCAGTGAAAGCTCATAGACTTCACTGCATCACTTCTGCGACCCTCTCTTGCGTTGGAACGCCCACCCTGCTTACATTGGCGCAGGTATAAAGTGGCGCAGGGGTTTACAAACTGACGCATCTCGGTAGATGCATCACTTTGTAAATTCGGTGCAACAAGGCTCATTTCTTACGCCGCTGGTGCGTACAAAAACTGACGCACCAGCGGCGCAAGAATTGACGCAAGGGCTCATAAATAGGACCCCTTTTAGTTTAACTCTAAGAATAACTGATTTAATTGTAAAAAGACCCAGACATAACCATTTTGACTCCTTCAATTAATTGTTCTCCATTCCTGCTGTCCCCACAATTGTACACATTGTCTAGGTGCGTGTGCACCCCTCTTGGTATGTCATGAGCCAGAGGCAGCACTCATGACATCAATAGTAATATACCTGGATGCACCTGCGAAGTTAGACTCAGTGTCGCGTACAGTACTTAATGAGTAATCAACAACGTATATGTCTCCTGTAATTCATTACGCGATCAGAGGATTTTTCACACAACACTTGCCATGCCCAGTACCGGGCACGATGAGTCATGCTGCTCCTGCTGCGATATTGAAACCTGCCAGCAGACTGTATTTTTCCCATCAAAATATCCGGTGTGTTCCACGTTAAAATTACTGATATAGCTAGATTTGGTAGGCTTTGTATGGATAAGCGAGCCCTAATCTTATTTGTCTCACCAATGTATCTTTTATTGAATTTCATATGCTTTTCGTCAGCAAAGAGATGTTTTAATAGTTATGAAATGATAAATAAAAACAACTCGTCCACTAAATGTAATAAGTCTAGGAGTGTCAGTTATTTTTACACCCACTCTTTATGCTAATGACTGTAGATCTCTGCCCATTTTCATATGGATCAAAACTCTATATAGTGCAGCCCCGGAGAGTGGAGAGAAGCCTGATATATTGGGTCCTTTAACCCAAAGATCTTTTTTCTGATACCCTCTACCCGACTCCTGTCCTAAATAGAGAGATGCCAGTCTTGTTTCTAAATGGTCAGATCATGAAAGAGAGGAAGGACAAGCAGATGCTGGTTGTTGAAACCGTGTTACAACAAACAAAAGATGGGCCAGATGGACGGAATGCTGACAATGCAAACATTCTCCCCCAGTCAAAATTTCTGGGATAAATGCATCATTCTTTTGCCCGCTACGCTACCCCAGTTTGGACCCAGCCATATACAAATCAGTCTTGACCCTGTGCCCCATGGGAACAGTCCGAAACAAACTGCCAGGCCAGGTCCTCCCTGGACCAGAAGCAAGCATCCTGGGACTGGTTTCAGGGTATTTCACCCTTCTTCAGCCAGGCTAGCTTGAATCCAGTGGCATAGTGAGCAAGGGACCCACGTCTGGGCATTCCCATCCCACTTAGGGCAAAACGTGTTACAACAAACAAAAGATGGACGGAATGCTGACAATGCAAACATTCTCCCCCAGTCAAAAGATCTGGGATAAATGCATCGTTCTTTTGCCCGCTACGCCACCCCAGTTTGTTGTCGAAACAGGGCAGTGAGAGCTTTGGTTCTGACTCATTGAATGGGTTTAAACCCCCTTTGGCTCGGGGAGGCCTTTGTTCACAGAAACAGGTGGGAAATGAAAAAAAACATTGGAATGTTTATCTCCGGGAATCCACCAGCCAGTAGAAGTCCAAGGCACTCCATTGTCTTTCATGGATCACTCCACATTCTAATCTTCTAATCCATGTTCATGGCTTGACTCATAAAACGTTTTGCGGTCACAAAACGTTGAATCTATGTCCATAAATAATGATTTACAGAATTGAATTCTGCGGGGTTTTTTACTGGAAGTTCTGCTCTTCTGGTGAAAACCACCTTCGAAGCTGAACTTTCTGCATGCAACAGTCTGTGTTAGGGATACCAAAGGAAAGGCAAGGGTGTTTTACACACAATGTGAAAACTTGCAAACTCCTGTGAACACCCACAAAGTACTTCTCTGGGTAGTCTGAAAACGTTTTACCCCAACTGGCAAGCATTCTGAAAGCAGGACTGTGTCTAAGATGAGTCTAAGATGAGAAAGAGATGAAAACACCCCCATGTTTTATGGGGCTGCTAGAGAAGGGGGTCCCCAGTAGGGAAAGTACTTCCCCATATAATTAATTTCAGGAAAACGTCAGTTTTTACTGTTTATACAAATTTGCCGAGGCTTGTTTTTGTTCCTTTTACCAAAAACATTCACATTTGAATTGCACTGGGACTTGAACATGACCAAAGAAAGTGGACAGAGAAATATTTTGAAAACAATGATGGACGCTCTTCCATTTTCCAGGTGTTTTGCTAACTGTTCTCTTGATGATACTGAAAACAATTCTCCAGTATGTTTATATAGCAGAAAAATGTGTAGAACAACTGTGAGCCACTGCACCTACAGAAGCAAAGGTGAAAAGAAACAATAGGACAATTTGTATTTTTATCCCAAGGCCTCTGATAGACACTGTAAAATACAGGCGATGAAGAAATGTAGGGGGCGTCAGTGGAAATCAGGCAGATGTAGATGACGAAGAAGCTGATGGAGCCACTTGTTAAGGGTATTGCATTACCAGTACCCAACACATACAAGTTTGCATTCACTTTGACTATTAACTCCATTTGTCCAAGCTCTTAAAATCTCTGCCTGTTAATTACTAACACAAAATACCACCAGATCTTAGCACTGGGTGAGAAAGATCTAACTTTTATTCATGCTTCTTTTTTAGGAATGTTTTGTTTCTTCTCCTAAGCATTTCCTTTTCCACATCGTGGTCATGTGTTCCTTTGGTTCCAAAGAAGCTAAGACCTTAAATCTCATTAAGGAGTCTATGTACATTGTGAGCCCTCAACTCTAGGCATTCCCTTAGTATTGTTACAATCCTTTCCTTCTAGAAGGCCCTCCCCCTTATGCCTAGTGTATGAAAACAGGCGTCCTTGCGGATGCCCCCTCCCCCACGTTTTGCCACCATGTGGCCTATTGGATGCTGGTTTTCATCTCTGACAATGCACTAAAGCCTGCTAACCAGGCCCCAGTGCCAGTGCTCTCTGCCTCCAACTGATATGTGTGAATAGGTAAAGACTTTAACACCCTTATAAGTCCCTAGTATATAGTACCTGTTGTACCCAGGGCATGGGTGTTAAAGGAGTCACCAGGGCCTGAAGCACTGTGTATGCCACCCTGAGTGACACAAGTAAACTACAGACAGTAGGCCTGCCACTGCAGACTGCAGGAACAGTGTAAACTGCTCAATCTTCACTTTGTCCTCACCTTGTGTGGCAAAGTCAATGCACTCCTTTTAATATATGCCAGTCACCCTGAGGAAGGCCTCCCACACCCAGGAGGCAGGGTGCTTTATATTAAAAGGCGTGGACATGTAAATGCAAGCTGTCCTTTTAACATTAAAGGATTTTATTAGTGATAAATGGTCCATAGGATAACATGGGCTGCCACCCGGAAAACCCAGAGGTAGGAATCGTCATTATGGCACTGTCTAAATGTTATGTTTGGTATCACAAAATGTGTCTTATCACCCCTGACACGAATCTCGTGTTGAGGATAATGTGGCATGCACCTAGGTGACTACCTTACAGGTTGCGCACCTGGTTGCCCCAGCCTTTCCTGTGCTCTGGTCACAAGCCAGCAGCTGGTGTCACCAAGACAGGAATCTCCCACTCCCAGGGACCACAAACAATGGCCTGGGCGGAAAGAGGTGGCACCTGACCTCCCTTCTCAAGCCATCCTGACTAGTGAAGTAGCACGTCAAGACGGTGAGCTTCAAAGTTTTCACCGCCTCTGATATACATCCACGCTGCCTCCCAAAGTGGTAAACAGCAGTCCTTCCCTGGAGTGGAGAAGTGTGGCTCACCGGTTAGAAGCGGCAGACCCTGAAGCAGAGGTCGCCCCGGGACCAGGGTTCAATTCCCGACGCGTCAGGGTCTTGGGTCAATGTCCGCGGACTCGATAATTCTCGCTTAGGTGCCTACGCTAACCATGGGTCCCACTCTGCAACTCTGGGCAATAGCGTGCTTAATCTCCACAACGGCCCCAGCAACGCCGGGGATGCCTGGCTTCACCTTGGGGTGCCCTCTCACAGGGAAAGCCAAGACGGGTTCCCCAGCGGTATACAGCGCCAGGACACCATGTAACGAGGTAACAGTGCGCTTTACAAGTATACATACATTACATTCCCTGTCCCAGGTACATTTGCACATGGGCAGGTGGGACATTTATTTATTCAGGAGGTGTGCACCCTTAGAAGGATAGCTACACCTATAGAGTGGGCTACCTGTCTGTACAGCTGAGGAAAATTACTGCCATTTTTAAAACTGGTAGAATAGAGGACTCTGAGTAGGAAACGTGGCACCCCACCCCATATGTAGTCACCTCACGGGTGGATTAGCTGCTGGGGCTAATAGCCCATTGGTCACTTGCACCCTAACTTCCCTAAATATAGGATTTACGCCACCTCTCACACCTTAACCTCAGTTCTGATCTAACTTGCAAGAAGCACAAAGAGGAGACCCCTGTTTGTGACAAGAGGATCTGCACAAACCAAAGTAACAAACTCTACACCAGTGACAACTTTCCTGAAACTGAACAACTGCGACTGATCCTGGACCAAAGATTGGCTTGACCAGACAGAGGGGGCCCTTTGAGAGCCAAAGGCAACTCCAAACTCTCCTACACTAGTGGCATTAGTCCCTGGAAATCCACATGTAAAACAGCATACTAGAACCAAAGATCTGCTGGCCATCGGGCACTCCAACATATCGCACACAAGTAGATGGTCCAGTGCATTGTGGGAAATGAAGTCCTGACCACCACGAAGTTTCAGGCAGCTACCATGATCCCCGTACCTCCGGGCATGAAAATACCTTTTAGCTGAGCTTACCGTTACTAAGGTTTGTTGTTTGCCAGTCTGACAATTTACCCTTTTACTTGACATTGCACCTTCAGGGAGCGCCACAAAACCTTGATCCGATGCCAGCAGCAGCTCCGTTGTCAAGTTTTTGCACCCAGTTCCCCAACAGAACCCTCTAAGAGGAAAAAGCAGCTCTCCTGCAGCTCCCACTTCAGCACCAAGGACAGCCAAGACAATTCTGCACCCCAGATTCTCAGGTCAGGTTGTGGTTTGGCCCTGGGACCTGCATCACCTTTACCCTCATGGGGTTCCAGGCAACTCGACCTACAAGTGACCGCTTGTTACTACCACTTTTTCCCATCTAGTTGTGTCAATTACATTTTGGCCATGTTTGTACTCTGAAATGCTTAGCCCATGTTTCTCTGGTAAAGCCTGCCTTGCTCTTTCCCACTCAACGAGGGATGAGCTGAGGATTTTTTATTGTGAATCGAAGGTCCCTCTTTGGGATATTATGAGAGTATTGCATGGTGAAACCAAATCAGCATCACCTCATAATTATCCACCTTCGTACAGCTGGCAACATTGCAATCACCCTAACCTTACTCTCATGGTCCTATCTTGATGGTGAAGCTCTTAACTGTGTGTTGACATGGCTGTCAGAGCCGAAACAGATCCCTCATGTGGGGCAGGATAGGAGACTTCAGTGCTGGATTTCACCCACTTACATTTAAACATGTGAAGCAGACAGTGCTTGACCGCATGCAGCACATCATCAGAGCTTTGGAGGCTACACAACAGTCTTACCAGTCCACATTTAGGATGAACTCCACAGAAAGACCGTTCATCCAGAATCCTGGATGCTCCCACTGGGCACCAGCTCATGCTCTGGGCTGACAGCCACCACCCATGGACCCAGCCATATGCAAGTCAGTCTTGTCCCTGCTCCTCATGGGAGCAGTCCAATACGAACTGCCAAGCCAGGTCCTCCCTGGACCAGAAACAAAAATCCTGGGACCCAAACTGGGTGGCATGGTGAGCAAAAAAGTACAATGGATTAAACCCAGATCTTATGACTGGGGATGATTGTTTGAATTGTTCAGCACTCTGTGCATCATTTCTTCTTTTTTGCTTTTGTCACCCTATGTGGGAAGGGTATGCCCCGATGTGGGCCCCGTGCTCACTGCGCAACTGGAATCAGTATGAGTCGATTGGTTTTTCACTTTACTGTGCATTTGATGATGCTGTGCTTACTTAATGCAGATAGGGACATAGCTACCAGTAATGCAGCTGGTGCAATGCACCGGGCCCCAGAGGTTGGAGGGGGCCCAACTACAGCAGCCCCATGAGTCCTGAGAAGGCATATAAACACCATACTGGAGTTCTGAAAGTGAACGAGCAATAAGTATGATGTTAATTTTTGTTTTTATGTTGTCACATTTGTTCAAAGGTAGAGGTCAAATATCAATCTTGTCTTCTGACAAACTGCTGCTTATTTTCTAAGGTGGAGACTGATCAGGAGGGGGCACTTTCCTGCACAAAAACAACCCTCTGATGCATGTTCCTCTTTATATGTGTGCTGCATAATGTAGCACATGTAGAAAGAGGAAATAATGAAGAGAAATAAAGATATTTTTCCTCATTATGCCTCACCTGAGAAGGCATAGAAACAACAAGAGAACTGCACTCCACTATGTACCATTAGCACCCTAATAACCATAGTCAGAGGAGAATTAATGCGGTATCTCCATACATGACCCCTTATCAGTGTTAATCCCTGGATGCACCGACATCTGGCGCCCTGGAATGACATGGTAGACACTGGGGGTTCCAGCTATGTCCCATTACAGAATATGCCCCGATAAACATAGGATACCTTGCACTATGAGCGATTCTTGAAGCCTTTTACCTATGCAGAATGTCTACAGTGTCTGCACAGGGTTCGGCTTTTCGATGATTGTTTCCACTCTAAACATCGATCCGGTCACTTTGTACAGATGTAGCGGGTATCGATAAAGTGTTCACAATGAATTGAGCAGATCGCGCTAGGCTACAGGGCTCCTAGCAACATGATGACAACAGTATACGTCACAGGCACATGACACGGTCACAGGTAACGGATTCTATCATGTCACTGGAAACCCTCCCGCTGTGAGAGGAGCAACGAAGATGAACCTCGCCGCCTTCACGGCGAGAGCTGGACATTTCCAGGGTACAGCACCTACCTTTACGAAGTAAGGAGTTGTAGGGTGGAGTTCCTCGGGATGGAACTACGACTAGGAGCCATGCCCCTCAGTAGTGGGCTTTCCCCTAGTACAGGAGAACGCTCTGTCATACGGTGGCACTCTATCACCAGTCATGGTTAGCAGGTATCTCACTGTGCATTTCACATCGGAGGTTGGGTTGTTAAAAGACAGCCTTAATTAATATACCACGGGCACAGCAGTATTGAGGAATTACCTAGAGGCGGTTTTATTACACAGAGAGCCCCTCCAATTCACTTCATTTGATTTGATTATTCTATTTGACTCATTACTTTGTCAATACTCACTACCTAGTCCTGCATGTAAAATCGACAATACATGCTATTGATTAATGTCATTAGTCTATGTCTCTTATTTTCCCCTAGAGTTTGACTACAGGGGGTCTCTCCCACATACTCGCAAGTTTTAGCATAGTAGTTGATGGCACTCGGGGATTTTGTTTTTATCTACGCAGTATGTGTGTGCGCAACGGCTGTGCAATGGACTTCGGTCTTGCAAAGTACGATATCCTGCATTTTATTAGGTGAATCTTCCCTTTATTGAATGGTGAGTTCTGGTATGAACGTTAAGATAATATTTGATACTGATTGGGTCAACATATAGTAGGTGGCACATTTGTGCATTGTGGAATGAGTGTAATGAGAGGAACCTTGAGTGTCAAAGCAGGAACACCCATAAGGTAACCCTGCGTGAGTAATTTTGTCCCATTCTCTTTGTGCTTTCGCCTACAGATAATCAAGAGTGAGTTATTTAGGGGCACCCTCCTCTTGGAAGCAACCGAGGGTAGCACGTTTTGGGATCCGAAGGTTCCTGAGGAATGCAGGTGTGATCCAACACTGTGGGCACTTAAAATACGGAAGAACCATGTTGACACTTTGGCAGTAAGGAAGGGTGAAGGAACTCTTTAACTTCTCCTATCACCATCATCCTTCACGTTTTTAGACCTAGCCAGTAGGTCCAGGACTAAATTGTCGAGAAGAGACACCACCGAGCTAGTTTTAACCTTCACTGCCCTCTTCTTTTGGTGATCCCATTGTATGTATATTTTTTTTATGCCTGTATGTTCTTCCCCTCCCTTTGCTCCACCCCTGGCGTTGGTCTGCGCAGGGGTGTATTGAAGCAAGCCCGATGATGAAGCATGTCACAATTTTGTGAGTGAGGACAGTATTTTGGTT
This sequence comes from Lissotriton helveticus, assembly GCF_964261635.1. NCBI lineage: Eukaryota > Metazoa > Chordata > Amphibia > Caudata > Salamandridae > Lissotriton > Lissotriton helveticus. The sequence continues at coordinate 30,868,159 of NC_136067.1, read as the reverse complement.
TACTATTCCCTACTCCTCCGTGTGTGTTATAAGGCGTAGCCTTCCCCTTCCCATTTCTACTGATCCACACCTCACACATGGAATGCCTCTCCAGCGCAGTTTAACACACGGCAGTGCCTTGTGCTGCCTTGCGGTTTTTTCCACAAACTGTATTGGTTTTGTAATACATATATTATATATACCTTCAGTTTTCCTGCATAACATTTCCAATCATATATTCCGTTGTTTTCATATTTTCAGTATCTCAAATCTTGTAGTCTAGTATCATATTTTTGTTCCATACAGAATGTCGTGGTTATGCCGTGTATAGTTTGTGAGTGATAACTCATTAACCTCCTATATATAAACTATTTAAAACTCCCCCCAATCCCCTTACTTGACAGCCTCCTGCTTGTTAAACACAGGATGCAGGTGGAATTTGTTGTACATTTAATGAACGTGCAATGGGTCTACCATGGTCTACGGCTTTATTACAGATTTCTGTGAGGAAGGTGCACAGTATCGTTTTTTAATATGATACATTTTATCAGCAATCAATCAATCAAAATAATCTTTATTTCGGTCAAAGACCATAAAAGATGCATACATACAAGCTTAAAAACGTCATTAATAATATATATACAGCGACATAAAAATGCAATACCAGATTGAATATCGTAAGTTTAAGAACATAGTTGATAAAACCGGATAAAAAAGGTTAAAAACCGAGCATGCAGAAGTAAGCGGAAAGGGACGCCCAATAGGATGAGAGGATGGGGCACGCCCATAGTATATCAGTCAGGTCTGCATCCGGTACTGTACATGTAGGGCATGCTGCCTATACTTCCGGGAACACTTTATGCAGTCTGGGGGGTGTTAGATAGGCCCCTATATATTATTATGTATTGATACATTTCCCCACTTCTCTCTCAATTGTGTTATGGGTATTACCAAATGCGTTTGCAGTCCTCGGTATAGCCATCTAAATAGGTGTCTGCCGTTTCCCATTAGGTATACTGAGTGCAGACATTCATGCATAGCGGGCTCTAGGCCAGATGTACAATCCTTACATTTTGCGACTCATAAATTGCGTCGCTTTGCGACTCGCAAAATGCCATTTACAACAGTGTCTCAGACAATGTTAGCAATTCCTAATGGTGTCGCAAATTGCCTGCCTCATTAATATTCATGAGGCAGGTGCTATTTGCGACCCATTAGGAATGGCCATCAGTCACATGGTGGGCTGCTGGGGTCAGCAGACCGCCATGTCTGTGACTGCTTTTTAATAAAGCTGTTTCTTTTTTACATGCAGCCCGTTTTCCTTCAAGGAGTATTTAATAATGAAAAATGAAACTTTTTGGTGTCATTTTTTAAGAGCAGGCAGTGGTCCCTGGGGCCACTCCCTGCTCTTAAAAAATATGTTTGCACATACTCACAAAGGGGGGCCCCTTCCTGCTTGCAAGTGTCTTAATGCCTACTTGAAGTAGGTGGTAAACTGTGAGTGTTTTGCAACCCCAAATGTGGTGACAAAACAATGGTACATTGAGGCTCGCTATTAGGAAGGGACGCCCCTTCCTAATAGCGAGAGTGGCAAACGCTGTTTTGCGACTCACCGACTGGCAAAATAGCGTTTGTACATGCCAGGACCCTTTTTTGCTGTTGCAAACGGGTCAATTTCACGATTGTGACGGCAAAAAAACGGTCGTACATCTGACCCTTTGTGCATTCAGGGGACTATCCGGGGATCTTATGATATGTGCTTGTATAAGGAATAAAGAGTCTGGGAGAACTTTTTCGTGCACAAAGTCAGTATGGTTGAGTAGCATCGCAATCCCAAATAGTGACACTCTCTGTCGTCACTCCTGCCCGCTCCCATAGGCATGGCTGACGACTTGTCAGCGTTACAGTTGGAGTAGGGAGACCTAAGAGAGGATGTTCGGAGCATATGGGATAGCTCGCCCTGTGTACTTCATATCTGGTTTCCGATATCAATTTTTAGCAGCAGTGGTGCTGTGGTTGGGATCCGCATCTGGGGAAACAATAGTGTGTGCAACGTTCCCGAAACAAGCAAACACAGGGTGTAGCCTATCTCTTGTAGAGGCTGGCTGTCTTGCTGAAGTTGAGATTACACCCATGCATTCCCCCGCTGGTAGACATCTGGGACTGTTGCTGGAGTTTGCTTGGCCGGTGGAGTGTGCACTTGCCCTCCCGCTTGTGACTAAATTAACCCTATAGCGGGGTTACCAGACGGTGGAAGCAAGGCATCCAGTAGGGGTAGGGGTGCCCCCGGCTGAGGAAGCGGCCGGACTAGTGTTCGATGCGGCCTGTGACTGGGTGTGGCCCTCCCCTGGCCGCTATCACCGGGCGAAAACAATGCACAGAAGGGACTTCCTCGAAACTGAAGACTCACATGTTGAGCCTCATAGTGTGCACTAAAATCCCCCTTTCTCCGGTGCTTTCGTATGACTGTGGTAGGGCTTCCTCTTGCTAGCAGGAGCTGGTCAGGGGTACAACAGAATGGCTGAGGCGGCACGCAGTGAGAAGCTGAATCCCCCAAATATTTATAACCCACCATGTCCAAAGAGAAAGCATCGAACACTGGCCCGAGACAAAGCACACTTGACCACTTCGTGTCCATGACAACACAGGGTGTTAAGGGTGCTAGTGTTGCTTCGAATTTGCCGGACAATGCCACCCTACTGGAGGCCATTACCCAGTCCAGAAAGATCCTTGAAACGCAGATTGGAGCAGTGGGCACGGAGGTCATGCTTCTGCGCCAGGACCTGCGCAATGCAGTGGATCTTATAACTGAAGCTTAGACTAGAGTATCTGGTGTAGACGATGCAGCAACTACACTACAACATAAAGTCAAGTCCCTATAACAGCTGTCAAAGGGCCTAGCTCTACGCGTAGAGGATGCAGAAGGGTGCGCACGTTGAAACAATTTACGCATCATCAGCTTTCTGGAAAGCTGTAAAGACAACAACGCAGGGAAGTTCATCACAAATTTGCTTACCTCATGGGTCCCAGATGGCCATCTTTCCACGTGCTTCATAATTCAATGCACCCATAGGGCCCTGCAATCAAACCCCACCGGGTGCCATACCACGGCCCTTAAACACACAACTTTAAAATGTTCATGACCCGATGTGATCCTACAGCAGGCCCGCCTCCAAACGAACCTGACATTTGATTCTCACCTAATAATGATATTTCCGGATTACACCAAAATGGTCCAGCAGCAACGCAAGCCGTTCATTGCTGCCAAGACCTGGCTACGAGATCCCAAAATCCCATACATGCTGCTATGTCTACCCATGTAAGAGTGGTCTTCAATTCTCACACCTTCTTTTTGACATTCCTGAGGAGGCTTTTGCCTGGATGGATGAAGACATGTCAAGCCGCATTCCACAATGCCTAGAGACTCTGATTCATCAACTGGACATCAGGGCCGCACACAGCCCAAGTCTAAAGATCGGTGAAGGCATAGATCCAGATCTACATGGAGGTCCAAAAACAAAGAACAGGACGAGGAATCCGTGCCGCCCTGCAAGAAATGACATCACTGACTTCCCGTGTTCATGCCATGAAGTGACATGCAGAATTTTCACTTTTTTTACAGCGCATGTCAGACAAAGATTGGGCTAGTATACCGGAAATTCTTCGTCCCCCCAATATGATTTGCGAAGGTTGAGGGATTATGGGGCTCCATTGGCCAGTCTACACCCCCACTCTCCCATTGGGGGTGGGTGGTTTCACCCTTCCGCGACAGATACTTCTACTGTTATGATGCATTACAGTGGGTTGGGTGGGGGGTGCGTTAATGTTCATGGGTGGTGTTGTTTTAGTGTTTTAGTTTATTGCTGTGCGGCAATCATATGCTTAGTGTATTTCTGTCCAGGTATACTCAACACCATCACTCACCTTGTCACAACACAATGACAACAATACCTATCATACACCCACGGGGACAGCTTCATATAGTCAGCTGGAATATTACGGGTATGCTTGACAAGATAAAATGCGGGGCTGTTCTTAGGCAGGGGAAACACATCCGTGCCGATGTCCCTTTGCTGCAGGAGACCCATATGTTGGGCAGAAAGGCCCCATGTCTGGCCCAAAATGGCTTCCTCAATGCCTTTCATTCAGGGTTCACTAGGGGTTCCATAGGCATTGCTATTATGAATCATCGCAGAGTATCGTTCACATTGATATAGAAATGGTCTGATACCATGGTCGATATATCTTTGCACATGGTGTAGGAGATTGGCATCTACCGCATAGTTGCCCCCAACTTTTTGCTGATGTTTTAACTGTTTTCTGACTATAGTCGAGCTGTGGCCCTGCTAATCAGGACCCCAGCTCTCTGCTCTTTCTCTAAACTTGTTGTGAGTACCCTAGGTACAGATCAGATTGGATACTGAGGTCCCCCTGTGAGTCCCTAGTATATGGTACCTTAGGTACCAAGGGCATGGGTACCTCAGAAGCCTACCAGGAGCTGAAGCACTTATTGTGCCACCCCTGGGACAGCCACCTAAAAGACACCACCAGACCACTACTGTAGTCTGGGTGAGGTGGTGCATGCACCCCTCACAGGGATATAGGATACCTATATCCCGCCCATATGCAACACATATACTCCTCTCAGCCACCCCTATGGCAGTCCCTGCTAATCCTACAGGGCAGGGTGCTTGGATTTATGTGAGAGGGTGCTTATACATGAGTAGAGCCCCTCTGAAGCTTTCGTTAAGACGATTTCGAGGTTGTTTGCAGTGCAGGCATACCTTGTACTCTTAAGTGCATTATATCAATAGCGGTAAATGCTAACTTTGGAATGCCTGCACGGAAACATGTTGTGTTTGGTGTCAAACACCTTGGAATCATACCCCCACTCCAGTAACTGGAGGGGGGGTATGATTCCACCCTACTAGAGAGTTGATATGCTACAAGCGGCAGCTACGTGCAACCATTTTAAAAAGGCACTCGCATCACAAAATGGAGTCCACTAGCCACAGACAAGAGTCTGGCCTCCTGGGGCTGGACGAAACTCCAGCCCATGACGTTTGACAATAGGGTTCCTGTCGCAGGGAGGTGTAACCACCTTCCAGACAGGCTTTTGTGTATTGGGGCTGGGTGGGGAAACTCCAGATGGCCTTTCAGGGATGCACGTAGGCACATTTGGTGCCTACTTCTGCATAGCCCAGTCTAAACTGGTTTCAGAGGCTTCCTGCCTCTGCCCTGGCGTGAAACTTAACAAAGGGGAGTGGGTGTAGCCACCCCTTCTCGCCTGATTTCCTATTGGTGGCCCCTGGTTAGACACACCTCCCTTTTCTGGTTAAAGGTGGGTGCAGGGACCCCAGAACTTCAGATTAACCTTGGAACCGAATTCTTATTCAAAACATTGAACCTTCGACGTGCTGCTGCTCAGCTAACCGAAGAAATCTCCCTTGAGGTAAAGGAGTTACCTCCCTGCTTGGCAGGCACCGAAACACTTGCAACTGACCCGGTTGGCACTCTGCTGCTCCTACAGACAACAAAGACTTCTGCCTACCTTGAGGTGGGTTCTCAAGCATCCCGGAGGCCTATGAGTATGCCCAGCGACCCAGAGCACCGTGGACCCCGTGGGTGCCGAGATACCCAATACCCCACTCGACTTGTGGGTCCTAGCAGAGGTCAAACGACGATTCCAAGAGCTCCTCTGGTTGCTCCAGGCCTGCTGTCCTGTCTCCTTGCTGGAGACCTCACACAGACCTTGCTGGTCTGCACCATAACCGTTTGTGTTCATCTTGTGTGGGTTGCGGTTGCCAAGGCTTAGTGGATCCAATCAGGACACTAACACCGCAGCGACCTTCATCCGACAGGGCAAAGTCATCTTACAGCAGCTGGCGTTCCTTGAAACCTCCTGGGCTCTGTGGCTGCAGGTCAGAGTTGCACCTCTTCTTCCTGAAGCACCCGACACCGAAGGGATCTCACTCCTGAGGCCCCTGGTCACTGGCTAGTGACCCAGACTCTGTCCCCTCTGCTTTCAGGTCCCCTTCTTCAAGATCTACATCTTCAACATGCTTGACATCTTCGGCTCTTCAAGATAGCAGCAGTTTTCCTCCTTTTCCCATTGAAAACGAGATTGCGACCCGACAACAGAATCAACCTATGCACCCGGCTTCCCTGGGGCAGGTAACAGTGTAACTACGCTACACCTGTGGGTGTGGGTCCTCGAAGAGCTTAACTCTAAGCTCCTGACTTTGAACTCTTGCTAGAAGTGCCTTGATTCCAGCAATTTCCAACCGCGACATTCCCATAGGCTTCAACGGGGCACCGCATCCTAGTTTAAGTCCTGCACGCGTCTCCTGTGGGTCCCCTTCCTCACTACCTTGGGTGGTTTCGTAAGGGGCAAGCAATCCCAAGTACCCTAGGCACTGCCTGTGAAACTGTCGTGGTTCTTATACCACTTTTTTAATATATGGTTTGGTCCCCCCCTGGGGCCCCGTGATTCCAGTGCTATTTATTGTATAATAACTGCTTGTTTAATTGTAACCTTTGACTCCTAGCCTCATAAAGAGACTAGTAGGATTCTGCTAAATAATAAATACATATTTTATATATATACCTGTGTGGAATACTCTTTCATTTGGTTATTCTAGAGGTTGTCTATGGTAAAAGAATAAGCTTAACACGCCTTAGAGACATAGCCTGAAGGCTGCTCTCCATAGCTACCACTAGGATAGCTTTCTTTAAAGGTTGTCTTAACCTATACAACAATAAGAGTCGAATTGGATTGGTGCATGGTGTCCACTAAGAACTAGTGAACAGCATATTCCAAGCCCACTTCTCACACTGATGGTATGTGATTTCTTCTTCAGTTCACAGCATAATCGTTTACACCATTGCCAGCAAGGTTTCTTAGGTATTTGAAACCCTTTTTGTTACCAGTCTCTTAAAGATAATCTTTGAAATCTTCAACTGTCTCTATCCAAACAATGCATCTGTTGCCAATGTTTTGCTTTTTGGTAGTATTTAAAAGTGGTGGTGGTTTCAGGAAGGTAGGAGGATTGTTCCCATGAGGGTGCAGCTCTTTCAGATATTGTCGACTGTCTACAAGGTTTTGCATCATCTGCACCAAATCTGAGCCCCTGCAGTGTCCATCTCCGGATCATGCTGTCAGTTTGTGACATGGTGAGCACCTTCTTGGTCTCCATCAGAGCCCTTTACTTTCTGGAGACCTCTGGAGGTTGTTCTGAGCTGACACCTGGCAGCTTTGGAGGTGGGCCGCTTGAGGTATTGGACAGATCAGTAAGCACAATGCTTGTGCTACTTCTTGGGTCTCCCCGCCCAGTGCTGAGGTCTTAGAGCTCCACTTATTGAGGATCTGGTAAGTATAATGCCAGTATGCTTTCTTGTTAATTGTTTCAGCAGCTACGCTTTATCTACTTTGTTCATCTTTGACTCTTACAGTCTTTTAGAGCTTTTGTTTGCATTGTCAATTCTCTGAATGAAGGTTGGCTAATTAATTCAGTAGTAGTGCACTACCTTTTGGTGAGGCCTTCCCATCAGATTCTCAGCCACTGACGAGTAGACTTCTCAGCAAAGCATTCATTAGCTTCAAGTACTTTACTCAGAACTGTGGCTGCTGCTTTTACTCCACATACACCAACCGCATATGTGGCTTACACACGCAGTTTGCTTATACCAGGGTAAAGTCTCTTCGAGAGCACTGACGATCTTCGGGTTACTTTTGACTTGTCTCGTCACCAATTGCAGTGTCCTGCCAAGTCGGGTACTCACCACTGACTACACCACGCACAGAGCTTAGTATAACACGTCTTTATTCTTCTGCATGTAACTGGGACAACAACATTCTAAACAGCCTTCAATGCATCCCACTCTAACACTTACATCAGAGCTCTGTTTGTCCATCAGAAGCCATAAGAGGTCCATCATTGTTTAATTGCAAGACACTACACTTGTCTTGAAGTTGACATGACTGCTTTTGGGCTAAGGTACCAGAGGGTTAGGCAAAGGGTAATTTGGGGTTTGCTTGTATTTCACCTGACAGAGATTGTGGTTGCTCCTTGAGTAGGGTTCCATCCACCTCAATTGCACCCAACGTAGTTTAATATTTGGTACTACGCAGGTATTCAAAAACACAAATGTGCAACACAAATGTCATTCATTTAAAAATGGTAGTCTTGGGTCACTTCCCCATTTACTGAACAAGTAATTTCCGCCCACGCCTACCAGTGCCAGATGTTAGTGGCTGGCTCTCTTCACTGTTCGTTTGGGCTGTTGGCTCACCATGGTGCCTGCTGCTCCTACGTGTCTCCACAACAAGGGGGATTGTCATGCTGCTTCTACTGGTGCTTTCCTCACTTTCCGGTACATCCAGAGCAGCTGTTTGTGAATTTATCAGCACCTCTACAGCATTGGTCATCCTAGCAATGCCCCTAGACACCTCATTGCTATTTTGCGTGAGTCCCTCTTGCATGTTAATGCATCGCCTGCATAGCAGGGAAGTGTTTGTGGCCAGGTGGTTTATTGCTTTACTTTGCTGCTGCGCAATCTGTCTCTCCTTGTGCCTTGCTAACATGTCCTGGTCCAGTTTTCTGCACAGAAGCTGCACCGATTGTGTCATGTCCCGCATCCCTGCAGCCATCTCCTTGTTGACATCTACCAGTTCTCTGATGCCCTTCCCTATATCTCCAATATTTGTGTTTAGGTTACTCATCTGGCGTTGCACAGACTGGATGGCCTTCCCCTGCATCCTTTGGATTTTCACCATGCTACCCTCAAGCCCACAGAAGACAATGGGACCCTCCACATGTGCTGATGCAATGCTTTCTCTGTGCCAGCCAAGGTTTGTGTGTCATCCCCCTCCATGTCACCTGCTGAGGTCTCCATTTGCACTAGAGGGGCAACTACTTGCCTTCTGCTCTTTTGTGATGCAGGTGTTGTTACAGGCAGAGATGCAGGCAGTTCAGGTGAGGACAGCAGCAGAGGGGATCCTGAACGTTCTGGGGATGCCTGCAGATGTGGAGACATTTCTGGGTCTTGGGATGGTGGCTATGTAGTTGGTGCACCTGTGTCCTCTGTGTCAATCTCTGCACTTGGGCCTGGCTCCTGGCTGACATCCCTCTCTGGTGCCGGGCCTTCCGACTCCCTGGTACGCATGCGAGATGTCTCGCCTGTGGACATATAAGCATACATTAGCTTGGTGCTACTGTCTCACAGCCACTACAATTAAATATTTTTCACTTAAACGCTGTACATGTTGCCTGCGCTTGATTATATCTGAAATGATTTGCCTAACTAGTTGGTTAATGTTCAGTATGACATGGTCTTTCATTTACATACTATATGTCCCATGATGCTTTGCTCCTGTTTAGTGCCATGTTTGGTGGCAGCTCTGGCTGAGCTGTCTGCATCTCCCAGTCTACAGACGCTCTCTGGTTCAATGTTGGACCCCACCAGCTCCTCCAGGTCAGTCAGGGGGGCTGCACGGTTTTTCCCTCCTCCAGTTTTGTTTGCCTGTTTGTGTAGCTCAGCAATTTTATTCTTGGTTAGGTTCCTGAGGGCATACCACCTCTTTTTCAGGTCATCTACGTCCCTTAGAGTCAATCCAACAGCTTTCACCTTTGCTTGAATGTCCAGCCAAATATTCCTTTTGGCAGATCCAGCCACAGTCAGGGACATCTTGCCAAACAATTTCTCGTGTTCCTTCACCACCTCCTCCACAAGGACCTGCAGCTCCATGCTGCTAAATTTTATTTTCCTCTTCCTCTCTGGCTGTTCCTTTTCACTGCTGCTTGCCATTTTCCCAGTTTACAAGTGCAAAACTTTTTCTGTGGCTCAGTGCCTCAGCTCAGCTTCAACTGCCTCTCCAGAAGCTTCTAATTACTTGCAGCTGCCTGTGTAGTCACTTCCTGGTAGGGAGGGGCAGGGTGGTAGCACCTGATTGGCTGCCTGATTCAGTTTCACTTTTTTTTTGCTTGCCGATTCGGTATTTACCGAATCGGTATTTACCAAATCGGTATTTCCCATTCATTCCTATGGGCCAGAAGGCCCATAGGAATGAATGGGAAATACCGATTCGGTATTTACCGATTCGGTAAATTCCGAAAGACAGATTCCAAATTTTACAGAATCGGTAAAAAATACAGATTTATTACCTACATTGCATTTACCGATTCTAAAATACCGAATCGGTAAAATTTGGTATTTTAGAATTGGTAAAAATGAATTACCTACAACTAGCCTAAAGTTATTTAACATTTGGAGATAAGATAAGGCTGCTCTACAATTTTACAACGCTAGCGTTTTCAGTAAAGGTTTGAAACACAGCTGTAAGAACTCGAATTAAAACCACAAAAAACATAAAATGCATCAGAGATTCTTCTGCCCTGCCATCACAGGGACACAGGAGCAATACCTTACCCCACACATGCCACATCATAAAAACATGCAAAGGGCCAAACCATCCCTGACCTAAATTGAAAATAAAGGTGCCTCTCACAACAAGTTAACTCTTTTGTTTATTTTATTTATTTATTTATAAAGTTTTATATACCGCGAACAAGATCCCGAAGGATATCAGAGCGCTTTACAAAGAATGGAAGGAAGGACATGAATCCAATATCGAACATCAAGTAGGAATACAAAGCGGGAATAATCGCATATTTAGTTAAAAATAGTGCAAACACAAAATCATTGTGAATTATAGCTGCTTGAGGTTTGTTCTTCCCATGCGTTAGTTATCCATTTTTACTGGGAATGCTGTATTTCCGTGAAATCTTTACAACAAATGCAGCATTAGTACTGAAAGTGGTAAAATGACATAATTTTATAAACTTGTACCAAGTGAAACAAGAAATGTGCTAGCCGATAGGAATTAGGCAGGCCTAATTTAAATTTCACTCAGGCCTACTTTTTACAAATGTATCAAGGTCAGGCATTTAAGCTGTATCAGAAACTCCCACAAAGACTTTAATGGTGTTTGCATAATTCTTAAATTCAAAGACAGTTTTGTTTTAGGAAACAGTCTCTGTTTTGATTTCTGATTGTATCCCAAACTCAGGGATTTGTGTCATACACTTAGGCTATTTCTTCAAACCTTTTACGTCACAACTTTCCACGAACCACTTATTTTGCATGCTTTACTTGCAGACAAGTATATTGGTTCAGTAGAGAACACATTGTCCCCTTTATTGCTGGATACAAATTATTGATGGCCAATTAGCCTGTTGTCTAATCATAATATTAATTGCACTCTTGTTCTGAGTTATTTGGAGGAAGCTTTCTATCGACTGACTCTGGATGTGGATAGTCATGAGTCTAACTTAGGAGGGAACAACACAAGAGACTTTACTAATAATCATATTATGCTTTTGTCGTAGGATAAAGCTGGTATTGACTATAAGTTGCAAAATATGGATTGATTAAAATATATAAATACTTAGGTTGTACTACTTCCAACAATCTTGTCTAGGAAAAACATGTTCTGGATGGATATTCCTCATTTGTCTGCTATTCCATCTTTTTTGGGAAGATCTAAGGGTAGACTAATTATTTTGGTCTTTTTATCCTTTATTTGTGCCATAGTAGAACATCCCACTGGTTGAAGCTATCTGCAAGTTCATTGATTGACCTTTTCAAAGAAGGGTATAATTCTTGTCAATTTCTATTACAAAAATGTTAACCATTTGGAATATTTTAGCATCTTCTATTCCTTCTTCAGTTTGAAAAGAAGCCTATGTAATCCTTGCTGGTGATTCCAACATTTAATTGAGGCAAGGAATCTGACCAGAATGTGGGTCTGATTATATTTGATCTAGTAGTATCTTCAAAATTAAGTTAAAGCAAGGGGAGTGATTAGTGGATGTGCTGACAGCAAATTTATGTAATGCCTCCCAAAGAAATTTGATTGGCTCAGGTAATAATAGTAGTAGTACAAGTACTTTATTCAGTTATTAATGATCATCAAAGTGAGCACAAACATATACAGTAGTACAAGCGCATAAATGCATAAGCACAAGATAAATAAACATAATCGGTATCGATCACATTTTGAGAGAATCTGTTTAGAAGTAGCAATATTCATCAGTTTTCTACTATAAATTCCATCCATCATCACCTCTTATGAAAGAGTGTCTTAACCACCTCGTATAATTCCTTCAGCAGCATACCACCAAGGCAGTATGAGATATTATAAAAAGTCCATAAAATGAAATGGTCTAAAATGCATATTTCATTAAAAAACAGCAAAAATAAAAACAATAAGCTTTAAACTTGTTGTTCTTTTGACCCAAGCAGCATTAAGGGATACACTATCCATAGGCCACCATATGCAATTCTGTAGTGCAATATCCTCTCACAGTAAATCCATAAAGTGACCGTGCACAGTGCAACAAGTACTAATATACAAAAAACTAGGTACTCTAAAATGCATATGTCATTAAAAACACAAAACTAAAATCAACGGGCTTTAAACCTAATATCCCTTTGACCTAAGCAGCATGAAGAGTTTTGCCATCTACAGGCCACCATATGCAATTTCATGGAGCAATACCCTCTAATGGACGTTAAAAGGTAATACAATAAAACTATAAAGTGACCGTACAAAGTGCATACATTTTATTTAACTATTCAATAAAAACAAAAGTTTGCTTTAAAAAAAGTTGATCTCTTTACCCAAATGGCTTGTAGGAATTTGCTGACTGCAAATCCTAATTTTGTAAATGTATCATTCTTTAGGATCCTCAAAGCTGCCAAGTGACTGTAAGTATACTTATTACGGCAAATGGGTGCTAACCATTTACAACGTGAAAGACAACACTCAGGGCAAATAAATATTATATGTATCTCATCTTCGTCAACCAGGCCACATGCAGGACAAATTCTAAGATCTTGGGTTGAATGCCATTTGCTTATAAAAGGTTGTAAAGGAAGTGATCCTTAACAAAAGCATATATACACACTCCTAGTTAAGGGCGGTTAAATTAGATCTAAAAATGTCTCGAACATAGAGAAATGCTTGAAATCTAGAAACATAGTAGTTAGGAACCCACTTAAGCTATTGGTTATGTATCTCATTTACATATGGCCAGTATTGAGCTTTTATTATCTTAAGGTAATTTATGCAAGTGGTAGTTGTATCGTCCTAAAGACTCTGCATCCCAAGTTTATCCAGCCAGTCCAAAACAGATTTAATCTATAGGATGTTCCTAGCTGCAGGAGATTTTAGTAGGTTTATCAGTGAGTCTTTGTAATCTCCAAGTTCCAGTGTGGTCCAAAGTCAAACCCAATAGACTAAGGTTTGTAAACGGCAATATCAGCAACTCTCTTCATGCCAACATCAAAATACATAGGGTCGAGAGTTGGACTAAATAATATTCCAAGCAATTTCCTAATGAAACTGTTTTCTGCAATTGTCAGCACGTGAGAGTTGGCATAACCCCAGATCTCAGCCCTATATAGCTGTAGCACTGTAGGTTTCCAGGGCATGTGAAATTATGAGCGATGTTGTTTGGTTATAAAACATTAAGATGGCATTGGATCTATGCTCTGTTATTAATGTACTTTTGTTCATTTGACTTTTCCACCTTAAATTGTCCATAACTCTAATGCCCAGATAGTCATAATGATGTACTCTATCGAGAACCTATCTACCCACACAGACAGTGCAACTTTTCTTTTTAGTCTTCTCAAACACCATGTCCTTAGTCATATTCATATTTAATTTGAATCCCCTAGTCTTACAAAACCTTAAAAATGTATCAATTAACCCATAGTTGTTTTAGAAATAAGAAGAGAGTCATCAGAATCTTCCTACATTCAAAACCAGGGAACCATTTCTACAGTGCACTAGAACATCTCCAAAATCATTGATGTACAAAGAGAACAAAGAGAACAAAGTAGGAGCAAGGACGCAGTCCTGGCAGACTCTTTTCTCAGAGGGGATATGATTCATGAATTCTCCATTAGGACCCCATCTAACATAGGCATAGTTGTGTACATGCAGTTTGTTCATTAAATATACTAAATTGCCTGGGACCCCCATTTTCATCAAGGCTTGCCATAAATTTGGTCCTGGAATAAGAGTGAATGCTGCTCTGAGGTTGATGAAAGCCACATAACGTTTTTTGTTCAATAACAAAACATATTCCTGTATAAAATAGTGAACCTAAAACTCTGGTCTGTTGTGATAAACTTCGCTCTAAAGCAAGCCTTTAGGGAGGACAACATTTTGTTAGTATTTACCCAGTGAATGAGTCTCTCTAAAATTTGCTTAGCAAAAATAGTTGGGGCATTATCTATAGGAGAGTAGGATCTGCTTACTATGGTTACCCCCACTTTTTGTTGTTTTTTTACTGTTTCTCGACTTTAGTCTTTTTGGGCCCCTGATATCCATGATACCCGCCTAGCTGCTTCCTCTCTAAAATGATTGTATTTACTTTAGGTATACTCCAGTTTGGTTACTGGGGTACCTTTATGAGTCCCTAGTATATGGTACCTTGGGTACCAAGGGAAAAGGTACCCCAGAGGCCTACCAGGGGCTGCAGCAAGTATTATGCCACCCCTGGGAAAGCTTCCAAAATGACACCACAGGACTGCTACTGCAGCCTAGGTAAGGTGGTGCATGCACCCCTTACTAAGATATCTGTTACGTATATCTACATTTAATCACTAACACATATAAACCTATCAGTCACGCCTATGGCAGGCCTTATCAATCCTGAAGGCAGAGTGCTTGGTTTTGCGTGAGTGGGTGCCCATGGATGAGCAGGACCCCTCTGCAGCTTTCACAATATATTCTCTGAGGCTGTCCTGTGATGAAGCCAGACCATATACTCTTAAGTGCATTATAACCTTGGGGTAAATGCTAACTTTGGAATGGCTGCATGGAAACATGTTGTGTTTGGTGTCAAACACTTTGGAATCCTACCCCAGTCCTGGCGGCGTGGGTGGAATTCCACCCTTCTAGAGGGAGAGACATGTACACACTGGTCTGCCCGGTAATAGTTTAAACGAGCCCCAGCATCACAAAATGGATGCTGCAGCCACAGACATGCATCTGACCTGCTCGGCAGGGGAGGCCTGGACAATAGATTTCATGTCACACGGATGTGTAACCACCTCCCAGACAGGCTTATTGGGGCTGGGTGGGTGCACTCTGAGAGCGCCAGAAAGTCTGCACTAGGGGCACATTTGGTGTCCCTGTCCATAGTCCTGTTTAAACCGGTAGCAGGGACACTAAGCCCCTGCCCTGGTGCAAAATTGGACAAAGGAAATGGGTGTAACCACCCCTCTTTCCAAACCCTCCCATAGGTGGGTCCCCAGAGTATATCCAACCCTTTTCTTAGTATAAGTAAGGAACCCCTGGCAACAGGACTTTAGATTACACCTGGACAAAACTCTGAAACTGAATCCTGGAACTTCGATGCTCTACTACCGATTTGAGGACAGAAGAATCTCCCTTGGGGTCAAGGAGTGACTCCCCTGTTCAAACAGACAACAACAAAGCATTTGCCGGTCTGCATCTCCGAAGCTCCCGCCGGACTCTGAAGTATTTGTAGCCTAGGAACAGGATTTCCAGACATCTCCAAGGCCGACCCGAGTCCCCAGCAAAGCTGAGACCCGCAGCCATCACAAGGGACATGGAACCGGAACCCTGGGAACTGTGCACATTTGCTAAATGCATCAACTTCCCTAATCTTTCCTGAAGTTGTGCTTTGGGTTACTTGTAGCCCAAGCATTTCCGCTCTAGGCTCCTTTGCAATCCCCTCGAAGGTAACTCTACTTTTCCTTGGGCTTCCCTGGTTGTTTCCAGGGACGTTTCTAGGTGTTGTGCCGCCCTAGGCGAGAATTGAAAATTGCTGCCCCCTCCCTTTTTCTACCATCACTCTCTCCCCCGTCATCCAGGCTACAAGAATAAATGCATTAGATATAAAAGAACTTGTATTAAACATTAAACAATAAAATACATCAAACATTAAATAACTAAATAAGCACTGTTCATGATATTTGAAGGGGTGTGGAATGTAATAAAATATCTACTTATCCATGGGACAGGTTGCTTCATAAATCCCAGTGTGTTCTTTTGAGAGTCTGCCATTTATTGCAGTATTATCCTTCTACCTGTGTTTGGTACTCGTAACATGCACATGTCACTTTTCTCTTGTAACACACTGTTTTCTACCTCTTACATTTTGTTTGCTTTCGATACCTGCACAAGTGCCACTAGTGCCTACGTAACGTTTGTTCTTGTGTTTGAGTGTCCTCCATATATTGCAATATTATACCTCTATGTTTACTTTGTACGCTTTTGTAACCTGCACACATGTCACTTTTTCCTCCTGTAATGCATCGTTTGCTACCTCTAGCATTTTGTTGGCTCACGATAGTCACTTTTGCCTCATTTAATGTAACGTTTGCTTTTGTAATTTTCCACTTGTAATGTTCTCATGTATCAGTTCTGTTCCTATTGTGAAGTGCTCCGACACCTTCGGGTAAAGTCTGCGCTATATAAAAACGCATACATGAGATAAGGGATCCTCTGCTCTTTCTATCTTCTGCACACTCTCTTTGTGCTTATTTATTTATTTATTGTAGAGTTTTATATAGCGCAAACTAGACCCGAACCGAATCAGGTATCAGAGCGCTTTACATAGCACAAGTTACGTTTTTTTTTACATGAGGACACACACTTTCATTTTTAGGCACGGGAAGATTAAGTGATTTGCCCAGAATCACAGGAGTTTTTGGCGTCGTTACCGAGACTCAAACCCAGATCCCCAGGTCCGAGGTCGAGCGCCTTAGCCGTTAGGCCAACTCCTCTCCCCTTGTGCTTCCTTAACCCCCTCTCCCATGTCAAACTACTCCTGCAGGCTCCAGCCTAGCTCACATGCAGGGCCAGGGAGATAGATTCCATCAGCCATCATCACCTCACCTCAGTCACAGGCCGGAGCGGAGGCCTGCACATGGGGCCGCCACCACCGCCGCCATCTTATGATTTCATATCAGTCTCAGATCTTTTTAGCCTGCGCCTGGCCTGCTACAACAAAGAGACCCACCCCGCCCACGCCACCATCCAAACCAAACCTCACTCAGAAACCCGGCGGCATCAGTGCTACCTAACCCAGCTCCTGCTCACTCTCACTCAGTGTTTTGCCTGCGCCAGCCAGGCCCACTCCGGCCGTGACCGTGAGGAGTGGACGGGCTCGGAGTCGGAGATAACAGTCAGAAACTAAACAGATAATGATTCAGCCGCCCGCTGCCGCCAGTCATTTACAACACAACATTAGCATAGCAAGCAGGCCTGAGTGATGATGAACAACGTCATTACTCATTATTACATGATGATTCTTCATTTGCAATTGAATTTGCATGCAAGATGCATCCGATCCGAAATATATATTTAAATGTATTTTCGCAGCCAGCGGCCTTCTGACTGACTCACCGGTGCGTGCACTGCTCAGTCACGATGTTATGTATGCCCCAAGACCACTGCGCTGTTTGGAGGGCCCAGGGCTGGCGGGAGATGGAGTCCGGACAGGCCAAAAAGACTGTGTGTGGCACTGGCAGCAGCAGGGTGGCAGCTGCAGTATACTATACTAATTAAATTGAATTCACACACACAGTCCGACCATCCCCCGCGCGCGCCTAGAGAGATGGTGGCACTAGTGCGCGTCACCGTCACTGGGCTGCCCTCCCTGGCTGAAGCACTGCTCATGGATTGGCTAAAAAAAATCCCCAGGGCCGTCATTGGAAGCCCTATCCAGCGCTGCAAGATTGACGGCCCTGGGGACCCACACTTACACTAGTGTGTCCGGGCCCGCACCCCGCTCTACACACACACGCTACGGACCGGTGCGCGCCGCCCCCCCCCACCCCCACCACTAATCTAGGGTGTGCCACTCGGCTGAGGCTCTAAACTGTCTGCGCAACACCAACATCAATCATGATGATGTCACACTCACAAGGCAGCAATTGCAAACAGCAGGTGCGCTTGCATAGTGTCAGTGCACTCGGACTCCACTGCATGATTGATTTCCTGTTTCCTTCCAGACTTGTGCCACACACAATAAAATGCCGCCCTCACCATTTTGCCGCCCTAGGCGGCTGCCTAGTCCTGCCTAATGGCAGAAACAGCCCTGGTTGTTTCAGACGTGTCCTTAGTCCCTACCAAGTGGTGAGTCTCTCAGACCTTGCTGGTCTGCATCAAAGCCTATCTCTGCTTTCAGCGTGGATTGCTGTTGCCAAGGCTTGTTGGGTCCTATCCGGGCACCTACATCGCAGCACTCGACATCCTTCGTGGTGTTGCAGGGATTCTGCTCATACACAGAACTGTGCACAGAGATCCAGGACCTCAGTGAATTGTGGTGGACCAAAAAACTCACCTCAGTACCTAGAACCCCTAACTGAGCTGCATCAGCGTCACATTAGCTCTTCGTCCTATAGTAAAGGTACCAATGATTAGACACCCCCCAGAACATGCGACTTAGGTTACTCTCAGAATTGGTGCGAATCAAGAACACTCTTTCATTTGTTATTCTCATACGAGTCCACAATGTGAGTAGAGACACGGAAAAGTTTAAAATGTTTATTTTAACGACGTGCTCTAAAATGCAGTATTTTTGCTAACATAAGCAGGCATACGATGAAAAATAATATGATCAGCATTGCTACAATTCCATAAAACACAGAGGGAGAAATCATATTATAATGATAGTGGAAACAGGATCTATACTGTCTTATGTACCACCCTCTCTATCTAGTAACTGTTTTATATAATATAGAAGGTCTCTTAGGCTTGAATGGGGAACCCCATACCTCCAAGATCAGTAGAGGTGAATCCCATCAGGATCTGCAAAAGCTCTCTCTCTAGAAACGGATTTTCTCCAAGTGTTCAAATCATGCATGCATTGCAGTGCAATATTAAGGGCGCCAGAATTTCAGTTAGCTACAGCTGCATGCATGTTGTGTGTAAGCTTGGGCCGATCAGCCCGAATAACAGCTAAAATTGTTATGATAACCTTGGAGGCTTCAGAACTCACTGTGCAGACTAAGGTCGCGATGTAAGTCTAGGAAGGTTGAAAGCAAGCCATTCTCATGTGAAGAAATTCATGCTGCCCAACTTACAACGACAGTTACATACAGTGTTGTGTGCAAAAGCAGCAAAAAGGTAAAATGGCGTTTAAACTTCCAAAAAGCCAATGCTAACATAGCAACGTGGTCAAGCAGGGCCCTGCCTTCACTACAGTGGGACTGCTCGAATCCAGCTCCTGGTTGTCGTCGATGTCTCCGGGACCTTGTGGCTGAAGAGTCATGCTTCACCTTCTTCACCTGAAATCGCCCGACATCGGTAGGCATCCACCTATCATGCTCCTGGTCATTGGCTAGTGACCCAGACTCTGTGCCCTCTGCATTCAGGTTCTTCACATCTGCGACCCAAGCTTGGATTACTCCGGACACTTCCACTTGGACGCCAGCAGCACTTCACAGCAGATCACCATTGAAAACGACGATGAAACTAGCCTCGAAAAGACACCTGTGCCCCCGGCTTCCCTGGGTGCGGTAGCTCGAGTACTCCAGTGCTCCCATGGGTGTTGACTTTAGAACTTCCTAGTTCTAAAGGGGTTTGCTCCAAGTCCTCTTCTAAGTGTCCTTTATCTCTAAAATTCCAACCGCGACCCTCCCCATAGAAGTTAATGGTGATTCGCGACTGTGTTCACACACTGCACGCGTCCCCCATGGGGCCACTGTGTCAGTGCCTTGGGTGGATCCTGGTGGCCCCAGCGGTTCTAACGGCTCAAGGCCTTGTGTCTATGCAAGTTATGGTTTTTATACAACTTTATTGATATATGGTTTGGTACGCCCCTAGGGCTCAACGTATATTGTGCTAATTAACTGTGTGCTATTACGTTTACTGAATGTACTTTTGCCACTAGCCTCATAAGGAGACTAGAGGGATGTGTTTAGAATAAATACATATATTTTATATATATACACCATTCACGAGATTATTGACTGGTAAAAAAAGCTGCTTTACATTCCTTCAAGACTTAGCCTGAAGGCTGCTCTCCACAGCTACCACCAGGATAGCTTTCTATAAAGGTTGTCTTTAGCCTACCATCAATAAAGTGTTGTTTGGACTGGTGCAAGGTGCCCACTAGAATAGTTGAAAGCATATGCCAGGCCAACTTCTCACATTATCAATAAGGCTAATTCTCCTACAGTTTGATGGTTCACTTGCATCGCCTTTTTTAAGTATTGCTATAATTTCAGCCCCAAGCTAAGAGCCCGACACCATACCCACAGCTGCTATAGCATTTGGCAATACATTTAAGTATGCAGACCAGATTGAGGGCTCCGATTTGTACAAATCTCCTGGAATTGTATCAGGGCTCGGGGCTCCAGCAGATTTCTAGTGAGTCATTCGCTCTGGTTGTGTCTTCAAGGCTAAAAACTAAAGGGGTGGAACGGTCCAGAGCTATGAGAACTTTAGAAATATCTTTACTCCTGTCATGTGGTTCCAATAAACCTACATAGGATCTGTGCGTTTAGACAACAGACTGTGGGTTTGGTGTCCAGACTGATTCCAGACAAGTCCACCAGGTATGTTCACCTGTAACTCCTCTTACTAAAAAGAATAGTTCTTGGCAACTATCGAACATGACAACTCTGTTCCATCAGGGATCATGGAAACAGTATGGTTCTTTTCACTCAGTCACTTGTGCTTACTTTGTCTCAGAGAGATACAAAGAATAAACAGTGGGGACGTTTTCAATAAGCATTCATTGAACCAGCATCATACTAGTGTAAATAGGTGTGCTGAAACAACCATAAAACAGAATAGATATAAATGATTATAAGAACCAACAGAGTAAAAGAATGGAAGTTTCCTACCATAAAGCTAAAACAATGAGTACAGGCAGGTATATAAATGCATGACAGTAATAATGCGTATTCCTATGATGCTATCCTAACTAGATGTACCTATGGGTACTTAGCATGTATGTAGGTGTAGAGCCAAGAATTCCCCTAGGATAAAGCCAATCCCATTACCTGAAGTGAGAGACTTTGGACCCTGTCTTGGTCTCGAGATGGACACCCTGCAAAGGATGTCAGACCAATGTGAGCTGCAGTATCTGCATGCAAGAACCTCAGTGTCTCACGTCAGTGTGTCAGCATGGAAGTATGTTTTCTCCTCCCCCTTCCTTAGCAAAGATATGGTGTTTTTATACCCAAAGTGGTACCCTCAGGGGATCTACCTTGTTATGCCATGTTGGACAAGGATGACAGAAGGAATTACCCTTATACATAATTATTATGTTAGAGATGGTAGTCCTGCTGAGATTCCAAGAATCTCCATGCATAATGAATGCGGCACATTTTTCAGAGAACGCCCCACGTCCTTTAAGCAGTACTGTAACTAGGTAAACGGTCAGTACCAATAACTGTTATGTAGTGAAGTGGCAGGGGAAATATAGGTGAAAAGTTTAGTTACTACATGAGCCTATATCAGGGTATCTGTATGAAACATAACACTCCTAAGATCATGTAAAACCCCAAGGGCATAAAGAGTAGAAGAATATGCCACCCATTTATCCGGTGGAATGTTAGAGTGTTGTGACTTGGACTTATCTGACTTTGTTGGGGCCACAATATACAAAAATAGTCTAGTGTCATTAATTCTACCGGCGCCCAGAATATCTTGCTATAGTTTGTTATCCCAACACTTTTTTGTCTTCGTCAAAGCTTTCTAATAAGCATCAACAAGGGTGTAATCAGGTAGGATTCTCATCAGGTCCGGGTGCCTTAACCGTTTTAAGGCAGTTGATTGCTTTGATGATTTGGGGATTTCTGATCTGTTTGTTAAGCTCTGCTTGTGAGTCTTGGCTTGTACTTGAGAGTTTATTGATCGCTAGGTACGCATTTCATTCCTGAGATGATAGTATCTGTTTCTTGATTTTAGGTACAAGGTAGTTTTTCCCTGCCTTGTTTTCTTCATGAGTATGTTGCTGGCCCACACATGAACTCTTCCAGTAATTAGTTTATTGTATTACTAGTTTTGAGTTTATTTCGTGTCTCTTTTGTCTTTTTGATTATTAAATGTTGTATAAGTTGTTTATTTCAGATTTACTGCTACTGTTGTGAGTGTGTCTTTCCAAATTCTGCATACATTAATCAAATCCAAAAGGATACAATTCATAGTAACATATTGATTGGAAAATGAAGTACATAGTTTGGATATTAAACATGAAGTGATATCTCAGCCTTGTTCAATTTGTCATACATACTTATTTTCCATGAATGGCAATGAGTTGTCTTGATGGAAGATACCATAAAATCCTCAAGCTGACTATTACAGCGATTCATGGGAAAATGCCCCTTGGTATTACTCACATTGGTTCAGATGTTGCAAAACACGTTTCCCCCCTTATGTGGCATGCAAGCCTGGGGATTTCTCAAAGCTGAAATATTAAAATATGTATGTGATTGTTTCCCTTTAACACCTTGGCTGCTAAGGCCTTTCCCGTCCTGTGCTGAAGAAGTTCATTTCCCATTGTTCATGACAAGGTCAGCTCGTCATAAGCACAGCTCCAGTGTACTGCATGACGAGATGACATTGTCATTAGCATGGAAGTTGTTAATGATGTGTTACCATGGATTGAATTAATTTCGGTTACATGAATGTTTAAAGAGTTTAGGTGTTACACACTCAAAACTGAAACACTTAATTTTTTGAGAGAAGAAGTTGGCCCACCCCTCCTTGAGTGAATATTTCTCCTTGATAAATATAAAAGAAAAGAAAAGCACAAATAAAGGATTCTAGTGAGTGGAACAGTGTGTGCTGGGTCGCCACAGATATTGCACATTGTTGCACACACTTCTTTCTTCATGCACTAACTTAACTTTAATTGAAAACAATACTGCCAGTGGCCTGGTACATTGTACTCTGCATGGCACACCAGTTGTACTGAGAAGTATATATGCCCCCTATTTGGAGCAAGACACCTGTATAACTCATGTACACTGCTCTGGCAGATTTGATGCAATATTCCTGGATCGTGGGGGGGGGGAATGATCCTTGATATCTAGCTAGATAGATGTCACCACATTATGCCAAATGCCAGTTTGGTATAACAAGCTAAAGCCCTAAAACAATGGGTGTTAGTATGGTCCAACCCATATGTTTGGTACAAACATAATGCAGATATGGACAATCACTCATTATATTCACCTAGACACATGCTACAAACTCACATAGACAGAATCTTGTGCTCTGTTTCACCTGAGGACCATTACGCGCGCAATGTATAAAGGAAAAACCTTATCGGATCATAATCCCTTAGAAATTACATTTACATGGGTAGAATTCTGGCTCACATCCCCACATGGTGGGTGCAACAGCAATTACTGAAAGACTGGGAATTTAGGAACACAATAGCCACCACAATATATTCAATCAATCAAGACATTTGTAAAGCACACTAGTCACCTGTGAAGGTCTCAAGGTGCTGGGGGGGAGGGGGGAGTGCTGCTACTGCTCAAACAGCCAGGTCTTGAGCAGCCTCCTGAAGGTTAGAAGGTCTTCGGTCTGCCGTAGGAGGATGGGGAGGGTGTTTCAGGACTTGGCGGTAAGGTGGAAAATTATCTGCCACCGGTGGTCATTCTCCTTATCCGGGGGATGGTGGCAAGGGTGAGGTCGGCGTGGCGGAGCTGGCAGTTCGGGGTGTAGAAGGTGAGCCGTTTGTTGAGGTATGCCGGACCGGTGTTGTGAAGGGATTGGTGTGCGTGGGTGAGGACCTTGAAGGTGATCATCTTGTTGATGGGGAGCCACTGCAGGTCTCTCAGGTGGGGTGAGATGTGGCTGTGGCAAGGGATCTCGAGGATCAGGCGGGCAGAGGCTTTCTGTATGCGTTGCAGTCATTCCAGTAGTTTGACCTGGGTTCCCACGTAGAGAGCGTTTCCTTAGTCCAGTCTGTTGCTGACGAGAGCGTGGCTGACCATTCTTCTAGTGTCGGTGGGGATCCACTTGTAGATCTTTCGGAGCATGCAGAGGGTGTTGAAGCAGGAGGATGAGATGGCGTTGACTTGCTTGGTCATGGAGAGAGTCGAGTCGAGGATGAATTCCAGGTTGCGTGCATGGCCTATGGGTGTTGGAGCAGCTCCAAGGGTGGTCGCCACCAGGAGTCATCCCAGGCTGAAGGTGAGGAGCCGAGGATGAGGACATCCATTTTGTCCGAGTTCAGCTTCAGACGGCTGTTCTTCATCCATTCAGCAATGGCTTTCATACCTTCGTGGAGGTTGGTTTTGGCGGTGACAGGGTCCTCGGTGAGTGAGAGGATCAGTTGTGTGTCATCAGTATAGGTAATGATGTTGAGGTTGTGCAGTCTGGCGACGTGGGCAAGTGGGGCCATGTATATGTTGAACAGCGCGGGCTGAGGGAGGATCCTTGGGGTACGCGCAGATGATCTTGGTGGCTTCAGATTGGAAGGGAGGGAGGCGGACGTTCTGTGTTCTGCCGGAGAGGAAGGAGGTGGTCCAGTCCAGGGCTTTGCCTCAGATTCCTGCATCATGGAGGTGGGTGTGTAGGGTGTGGTGGCAGACAGTGTCGAAGGCGGCTGATAGGTAAAGAAGGATGAGGGCCGCGGTCTCGCCGTTGTCCAGTAGGGCCCTGATTTCATCGGTGGCGGTGATGAGGGCCGTCGTGGTGCTGTGGTTGCTGCAGTATACAATTACTTTGCTGAGAATACAGATACAACATTGTCACCACACACTGAATGGCAGGCATTCAAGGTGGTAATACAGGGAATTACAATAGGCACATTTGTGGGAACCATCAAATAGTCCTTCGTGAGTTTCGCCACATTGAAGAAAGCCTAGGTCTCCTGGAAAAAGCAGTGGCTGATAACAAGAGACATGCCGCTAAGCTACAGGAGGCCAGGATTGAGTATGTTGAGCTGCTAGAATGCCTACACCTAATTGACCTTAGGGCTTACATTTAAAAAACCCACACAGAGGATGAAAAATCAGGTGCATTTCTAGCCCGACTGATTTAACCAACACCTTGTCTTACTCCCATCCTTATGATCACTACATCACAGAACATTCAAGCCAGTACCCAACTGGAAATTAACACAGCAGTATAAGATTTTTACACTGCCCGCCAACCGGTGAGGAACATAAAGCTCAAGGCTTTAAATTTAACATGATTCTCCACTTTAAACCAATGAAGATCACAAAGAGAGTCGGTAGCTGACACAGTCCTTGGGAGCCGACACAGTAACTGTAGGAAGGTGGCTACCTGACTATGGTTACCCCAGATTTTTTGCCTGTGTTTAGCTGGTTTTTTTTGACTTAGTTGACCTGGTTCCCTGCTAATCAGGGCCCCAGGCCATCTGCTCTCTCTGTAAAATGGATTCCATGTACCCTAGGTACATACCAATTGGAAATGGACTCCTTGTCAGCCCCTGTAGAATGCACTATAGGTGCACAGGGCACAGGAGCCACTAAGGCCTACCAGGGGCTGCAGCATATCTTTTGCCACCCCTGGCTGGTTCTTAAATTGACACAACTGGCTGATCACTCAGCTGGGGTAAGGTGGTGTACACACCCCTTGCTTAGATATAGTATACCTATGTCTAAACCTATATCTGGACACATGTAAACCTGTGAGCCACTCCTATAGACAGGCCTCACCAATCCTGGAGGCTGGGTGCATGGTTTTTATGTGAGATGGAGCTCTAGCATGAGCTGAGCCTGTCTGCAGCCGTCGGGAACAAATCCCTAAGCTGTTTCAGGATAATGCCATACCATATACTATTAAGTGCCTTATAATCCTCGCGGTTATTTAGCAACTCTGGTTTGGCTTTATCAAAACATGTCGTGTAAGGTGTCATACGCTTTGGAATACCATCCCCTCGCCAGTTCTGGCGACGGGGATGGCATTCCACCCCTCTAGAGGGGTAAGACATGTTACTTCACTTTAATGCGGTTGATTTCTCCAAAGGCCTTAAGATCCACAAAATGGATGCCTCTGCCACAGACAAATGTCTGGACCCCTGGAGCTGACCGAAACCCAGTCAAGGGGGTCCTGGACAAAGGGTTTCCTGTCACAGGAGGGTGTCACCGCCCTCCAGACAGGAGATAGTGTATTGTAGCAGGGAGGTTTGAAAGAAACCAGACACTGCCTGGGGCGCACAAGGCTGCCCCTTGCATAATCCGGCCAAACCGGTTCTGGGGCACTCCAGCCCTCGTGCCAGGGCGGCCTGGATCAAAGGAAGGGGGTGTATCCACCCACTTCCTGGGTCCCACCCATAGGAGGGGACCTAGCAGGTAATCACGCCCACCAGATTCGAATAAGAGTGGGAGCAGTGCCAATGCACATCAGATTTCCTGGAAGAAACATTTGAAACGATATTCTGGACCCTTCGCCCTCCATCTCAACGTGGAAGCCCGAAGAATCTCCCTTGTGGTCAAGGAGTGACCACCCTGCAGCAGCAGGCACCATCCAGCCCTCGACGTCTACTTGGTTGCAGTTCCCGCCGGAACTCGAGCAACTGAGATCGACGAGATCAAGCCTGCCCAGCTTCTAACAGCCCGATCCACAGTCCCTGCAAAGCTGAGACCCGTGGAGGCGACCGGAAGCGTGGGGCACGCCATCTTGAAGTGACCACGAGACGCTGACCGTGCAGCCCACGAGTGACCCTCGAAGCTGTACACCGGGGTTTGAGAAGCCCCCACCCTGAGCTACTCCTGAGCCGAAGTTCAGCCCTCCACACTCGACGAGTGCTGCGTGGGGCCCTTTGGCACGATTTGGCTCAACGCGTTGGCCCGGTCACTTGCCAGCTGGCTTGTGGTCCCTGTGCCGACGAACTACAAAAGAAGACTCGTGATTCTGGTTGCTCCAGATCCACACCAGCTCCCCTGAAAGGGAGCTCCGACTCTGACCTTCCTGGTCCGAGTGAGACGCCATCTTCCAATCCCGCGTGGATTGCTCTTACCAAGGCTTGTTTGCTCCAAACCGGAAGCCGACTGCACCGACGGTGAGAGCCTGCGTGGGACAGATCGTGACCTGCTCCTGGACGTCGCAGATGCCCCAGAGCCCACGTGACAGCGAAGAGAAGCGCCTCGACGACCACCTGATTGCGCCCGACATTGCCTGGTTCCGTCCTGGTTCCACCCTGGTCACTGCTGAGTGACCCAGACTCTGTCCCCTCTGCTTTCAGGTACTCTACAACTTGAGTCCACTCTTGGACTCCACCGGACACTTCGTCTTCACCCTGCCTGCAGCCCTTTCAGCTTCAAGCACCAAGAGCCTGCGTGTCAAAACCCGACGCCACTTCGACCCTGTGCACCCACTTCCTGTGGGTGAGGTAACTTTGCTCCGCCGGTGTTCCCACACTGGTGCACACCTCTAGGGTCTGTGTGTTAAGTTTTGTTCCTCTAGGTTCAGCGGAAGTGTCCTTAAACTTTAACTATTTGACTTTTACGCACCATTGGTTAACATTGGTGCATGCGTGCGCTTTCCGCACATCTCCCGAATCCCGAGGGCCATTCCCGACTTCAGCATTGCTTGTCCTGACTGCTCCCAGCGATTCCCTAGGCCCTAGGCCTAACCACTGTTCGAGTGGCCTCTCTTATACCACTTGTTTAGTATATGGTTTGAGTGGCCCCCTGCCCTCATCCATAATTGTGCAACTTTGTATGTTTAAACAGTGCTTTTGATTTAACGCTTGTGCCCCTTTATTCATAAAGAATACTGGGGATTGTTTTTAGTAATAAACACATATATTTTTATAATATATACTTGTGTGGTGTCCTTTCATTTGGTATTACAGGATTGTATGTGGTAAAACAGCTCGCTTAACACGACCTCTTAAGTTAAGCCTTTAGGCTGCTTAGTCCATGCTACCACTAGGATAGCTTGTCTAATAAGGTTGACTTACAACCAGACACCATAAGGGGATTGTTTGGTCAGGTAGTAGGTGGTTCCAGAATTGGAAACATCCCCTACCAGGCCAACTTCTCACATTGGTGAGCAGCGGTGCGGATTTGAGCTTGCTGTTGTTTTACCATTGCAATCTTTATATCAAATTGAAAGATCACATCAAGTACCTCTAGGTACATATAAAATCAAAAGCTTAGCATATTAAGTTCTACTGAACTTAGTAGTTGTAGGTTGAAGGGAGTAGCACACCCCTGACTACAACTCACTAGCAAGGTCCAGTAGGAAAACACTTAGTGTAGGTAAGTGCACCACTTACACCTCACTAGTAACCATGTCCGACACAGGAAAGGCCTCAGGGTCTAGTCCTGTGACAGTTGACCCTACCCAGGCAACTTCTGGATATGACAAACTAACCCGCAGAGACTTGATTGTCTTGTGCAAAGCAAGAGGGTTAAAAAGGGGCAGAAGCCCCACCTGCCTAATCCTGATAGGACTCCTAGAACAGGATGACTTAGAGAGGGCAAAAGCAGCTTCCCTAGATACAGGAACTGAAGGGAACCCCCCTGCAGTTGATCCCCCTGAAGAGGAGGATGATGATGACTTGGATGAGGACTCAGAAGTTGAGGACTTAGAAGTACAGGATCAGGGTAGCCAGGTTCCAGTTGGTAGGCTTAGCCAGGCCAACTTGGACCTACTGGGGAATGGAGAGGGCCAGCACCTCCCCAGAACCCAACATATGATTCCCCCAGGCAACAGAAGAGTGAGATCTCCCTCAGGAGACTCTCATCTTTCTAGTGCCTCCAGGGAATCACAGAGAGGCATGAATGCTTCTCAAAAGTTAGAGCATAGGGCCAGAATGAGGGCTGTCAAACTCCAGATAGAGAGGGAGGAGGTAGCCTTGGCTCAAGCTAAACTTGCCTTGGCAAGAGAGCAAAAATTGTGTGGCTTAGATGCCACTGGTGGCAGCAATATTCCTAAAGAGAAACCCAGGTCCTATGATAGTAGAAACCTGACAAAGATTGTGCCCCCCTTCAAAGAAGGGGATGACATCCACAAATGGATGACTGCTCTTGAGAGAGCCTGCATGGTACAGCAGGTTCCTGAGGAACAGTGGGCAGCAATCTTATGGTACTCCTTTTCAGAGAAAGGGAGGGACAAGCTCCTCACTGTCAGACATGAGGATGCAAACAATTACAAAGTCCTGAAGAGTGTTCTGATAGATGGGTTTGGCTTAACCACTGAACAGTACAGGTTCAAGTTCAGAGACACCCAGAAGACACAGACTCAGGACTGGACTGATTTTGTAGATTGTGCTACTAAGGCTCTGGAGGGTTGGCTACATGGCAGCAAAGTACATGACTTTACAGGATTGTATAATTTGATTATGAGGGAGCAGATCCTAAGTAATTGTCAGAACCAGCTCTTACACCAGCACCTGGTAGACTCTGATCTGACCTCTCCCCAAGAATTGGGAAAGAAGGCAGACAAATGGGTCAGAACCAGGATTAGGCCTAAGAATCAGGACAGTAACCAGAAGAAGGAGTCTACCAAGCCTCAAGATAAGGGTGGGGATAAAAGTAAAGAAAAGACTTCCCCAGGGCCCCAAAACTCCAAGGATGGGGGTGGGTCCCAAGACACTTCTTCAACTGAGAAAAAGCCCTATTGTTATCCCTGTAAACAGGTGGGGCATTACAAAACAGACAGCTGTTGTCCCAAGAATAACAATAAAGAAAATATACCTCCAAAGCCAGCTTCAACACCTCCTGTTACTGTCAGCAGTAATCCCCCAGGAAGTGGAAGCACACCCAGGAATCTGGGTGGGTTTACTTTTGGAAATCAGGTGGACCCTGGCCTATCCAGGTCCCCATCACCCAATGATCTTGTTTATGAGGCTGGCATGGGGTTTGCCAACTTCTCTGCTTGCCCAAATACTTTGAGCAAGTATAGACAAGAACCCATCATCAATGGTTTAAGAGTTGAAGCTTTTAGAGACACAGGGGCTAGCATCACCATGGTGGCTGATGGCATAGTCCCCTCTAAGCAACTTTTACCTGGTGCCACATACCAGGTAATAAACATTGATGGCATCCAAACAAATCATCCCATGGCAGTAGTAAGTCTCAGCTGGGGAGGTGTCACTGGCCCAAAGAGAGTGGCAGTGTCCCCAAACTTGCCTGTAGACTGTCTACTGGGTAATGATTTAGAAATCTCAGCCTGGGCTGGGGTTGAACAGGAAATCCATTCTAGAATGGTAAATTCCAATGGAAAGGTTAGTGGGGCTGTAATGGCTACAGCCCCAATTCAAGATGTCCTTCCTGAAAAGGTTGGTAGGGCGGAGATACTCCCTGCCCCATCTTTAGCAAAAGCTCTTCCTGAACAGAATAGCAAAGCTGTTATGATAACAGCAGAAACCCAAACTGAGTCTCCTCCTGAAAAGGTTGGTGGGGCTGTGATGGCCACAGCCCAAACTCAAACTGACACGTGTGTTGTGAAACCTGAAATGATGGATAACTCCACACAAACTGAGAGCATGGAGGAGGAAGAGAAATCTCCCCCTCACCAGACTTTAGGACAGGATCAGCCTCCTCAGGGAACTGATCTTACCCCTGATGAAGGAACTGCCCCAGAGGTGGTTGGGCCTAGCCTGACAGAACCTCTGATGTCAGTGGACCCTTCTCAGGTGGGACCCAGTCTGGAGCAGGTAACCTGCCCCTCTCTACCTTGCCTTAGCCAGCCCAGGGCTGCAGAGGACAAGAAGGACAGTGAGACCCAGAGGGCCCCCTGTCAAATAAAGCACCCCCATCAAAAGATTAGGTGCACCAAAACTAGTAGCCCTAGTAAGGTGAAAACTTTAAAAACTCCTGAGGGAGCCCCCTTAAAAGTAGTTAGGGACCTCCCACAGATGGATTCTGTTGGGCACAGCCAAACCTGGGACCCAAAGGGCCCAAACCTGAACTGTCCCTCCAGCAAGCCAAACAGAGGGACCCAGCCTCCAGCTTTAGGTAGCCAGAGGTTGACCCTGAGAGCACAGTGCAACTCAGTTAAAGAAAGAAAGGCACACATGGTGGAAGATAATTGGAGGAAGCCAAGCCCTAACTTAGTAGAGCCTCACTTCAAAACTCCATATCCAAACCAGCCTTTAACTTTGCATAAACACACCCAAGGTAGTGATTCCCTATGGTGGAGACCCTCTAATACCCAAAGGGTGAGGGACTGCTTAGTGGACCATGAGACAGGGGGTACCCATGCTAGTGCAGGTACTTCCTTATATGGCCACTCAGGCAATATAGGCTTACCTGGCCAAGGATAGCCTTATCTCCTTTCGTTTGGGGGGGGGTTATGTAGGAAGGTGGCTACCTGACTATGGTTACCCCAGATTTTTTGCCTGTGTTTAGCTGGTTTTTTTTGACTTAGTTGACCTGGTTCCCTGCTAATCAGGGCCCCAGGCCATCTGCTCTCTCTGTAAAATGGATTCCATGTACCCTAGGTACATACCAATTGGAAATGGACTCCTTGTCAGCCCCTGTAGAATGCACTATAGGTGCACAGGGCACAGGAGCCACTAAGGCCTACCAGGGGCTGCAGCATATCTTTTGCCACCCCTGGCTGGTTCTTAAATTGACACAACTGGCTGATCACTCAGCTGGGGTAAGGTGGTGTACACACCCCTTGCTTAGATATAGTATACCTATGTCTAAACCTATATCTGGACACATGTAAACCTGTGAGCCACTCCTATAGACAGGCCTCACCAATCCTGGAGGCTGGGTGCATGGTTTTTATGTGAGATGGAGCTCTAGCATGAGCTGAGCCTGTCTGCAGCCGTCGGGAACAAATCCCTAAGCTGTTTCAGGATAATGCCATACCATATACTATTAAGTGCCTTATAATCCTCGCGGTTATTTAGCAACTCTGGTTTGGCTTTATCAAAACATGTCGTGTAAGGTGTCATACGCTTTGGAATACCATCCCCTCGCCAGTTCTGGCGACGGGGATGGCATTCCACCCCTCTAGAGGGGTAAGACATGTTACTTCACTTTAATGCGGTTGATTTCTCCAAAGGCCTTAAGATCCACAAAATGGATGCCTCTGCCACAGACAAATGTCTGGACCCCTGGAGCTGACCGAAACCCAGTCAAGGGGGTCCTGGACAAAGGGTTTCCTGTCACAGGAGGGTGTCACCGCCCTCCAGACAGGAGATAGTGTATTGTAGCAGGGAGGTTTGAAAGAAACCAGACACTGCCTGGGGCGCACAAGGCTGCCCCTTGCATAATCCGGCCAAACCGGTTCTGGGGCACTCCAGCCCTCGTGCCAGGGCGGCCTGGATCAAAGGAAGGGGGTGTATCCACCCACTTCCTGGGTCCCACCCATAGGAGGGGACCTAGCAGGTAATCACGCCCACCAGATTCGAATAAGAGTGGGAGCAGTGCCAATGCACATCAGATTTCCTGGAAGAAACATTTGAAACGATATTCTGGACCCTTCGCCCTCCATCTCAACGTGGAAGCCCGAAGAATCTCCCTTGTGGTCAAGGAGTGACCACCCTGCAGCAGCAGGCACCATCCAGCCCTCGACGTCTACTTGGTTGCAGTTCCCGCCGGAACTCAAGCAACTGAGATCGACGAGATCAAGCCTGCCCAGCTTCTAACAGCCCGATCCACAGTCCCTGCAAAGCTGAGACCCGTGGAGGCGACCGGAAGCGTGGGGCACGCCATCTTGAAGTGACCACGAGACGCTGACCGTGCAGCCCACGAGTGACCCTCGAAGCTGTACACCGGGGTTTGAGAAGCCCCCACCCTGAGCTACTCCTGAGCCGAAGTTCAGCCCTCCACACTCGACGAGTGCTGCGTGGGGCCCTTTGGCACGATTTGGCTCAACGCGTTGGCCCGGTCACTTGCCAGCTGGCTTGTGGTCCCTGTGCCGACGAACTACAAAAGAAGACTCGTGATTCTGGTTGCTCCAGATCCACACCAGCTCCCCTGAAAGGGAGCTCCGACTCTGACCTTCCTGGTCCGAGTGAGACGCCATCTTCCAATCCCGCGTGGATTGCTCTTACCAAGGCTTGTTTGCTCCAAACCGGAAGCCGACTGCACCGACGGTGAGAGCCTGCGTGGGACAGATCGTGACCTGCTCCTGGACGTCGCAGATGCCCCAGAGCCCACGTGACAGCGAAGAGAAGCGCCTCGACGACCACCTGATTGCGCCCGACATTGCCTGGTTCCGTCCTGGTTCCACCCTGGTCACTGCTGAGTGACCCAGACTCTGTCCCCTCTGCTTTCAGGTACTCTACAACTTGAGTCCACTCTTGGACTCCACCGGACACTTCGTCTTCACCCTGCCTGCAGCCCTTTCAGCTTCAAGCACCAAGAGCCTGCGTGTCAAAACCCGACGCCACTTCGACCCTGTGCACCCACTTCCTGTGGGTGAGGTAACTTTGCTCCGCCGGTGTTCCCACACTGGTGCACACCTCTAGGGTCTGTGTGTTAAGTTTTGTTCCTCTAGGTTCAGCGGAAGTGTCCTTAAACTTTAACTATTTGACTTTTACGCACCATTGGTTAACATTGGTGCATGCGTGCGCTTTCCGCACATCTCCCGAATCCCGAGGGCCATTCCCGACTTCAGCATTGCTTGTCCTGACTGCTCCCAGCGATTCCCTAGGCCCTAGGCCTAACCACTGTTCGAGTGGCCTCTCTTATACCACTTGTTTAGTATATGGTTTGAGTGGCCCCCTGCCCTCATCCATAATTGTGCAACTTTGTATGTTTAAACAGTGCTTTTGATTTAACGCTTGTGCCCCTTTATTCATAAAGAATACTGGGGATTGTTTTTAGTAATAAACACATATATTTTTATAATATATACTTGTGTGGTGTCCTTTCATTTGGTATTACAGGATTGTATGTGGTAAAACAGCTCGCTTAACACGACCTCTTAAGTTAAGCCTTTAGGCTGCTTAGTCCATGCTACCACTAGGATAGCTTGTCTAATAAGGTTGACTTACAACCAGACACCATAAGGGGATTGTTTGGTCAGGTAGTAGGTGGTTCCAGAATTGGAAACATCCCCTACCAGGCCAACTTCTCACAGTAACCTTTTAGCTGCATTTTGCACCATCCGCAGCCTTTGTACTATAGCTTTGTTTGAGCCTAAATATAGAACATGCCGTAGTCAAGCCTAGACATAATCAGGGCATTGTCTACAGTTCGTTGAACAGAAAGGGGTATCATCCACATAATTGTCTTTAACCATTTTAGAATGGTAAAGCAGGTTGAGGCCACCTTTGTGATTTGTTGTTTCATTGACAGGTGGTCGTCAATGGTGAATCCCAGGTTAAAAACTTGGTGTTCCGGATGAGGTATGGTGCTCTATTTCAGCGGGCCAGTGTTGAGATCCCAAAAGATCTTTCTCTTTTCCTAGGATCATGAATTCAGTTTTGTCTCCATTTAGCTTGAGTAAGTTGCTTTGCATCCAAAATGCAATTTTCCTGAGACCAACCTGAAGAGCAGATGAATCAGATCCCTTAGATGAAGTGTGGGAGAAGATTATCGGCAT
Source organism: Lissotriton helveticus (assembly GCF_964261635.1). Classification (NCBI taxonomy): domain Eukaryota; kingdom Metazoa; phylum Chordata; class Amphibia; order Caudata; family Salamandridae; genus Lissotriton; species Lissotriton helveticus. The sequence goes on along the minus strand of NC_136067.1, from coordinate 30,833,679 downwards.
GTCATCATTGTAGGAAAATAGGGACAACCCCACCTCTTCAGCAATATCTGCTGATGATCAAACAAATATTGAACAGCAGAGGACTCAACACCGAGCGTTGGGGATCTCCATGGGGAGATGGCTGAAGATTAGAGCTTGCCAAAGTAGAGAAAACAGGAAAAGTGTGTTCAAATAGGAAACAGCGGAGCCACTGTAAGGCTGCGCCTCCAGGGCCCAGTAGAACTGAGTGAGACAAGAGCGGTGCTGAGAGCAAGTAAAATGAGAGCCACCATATCACTGTGATCCAGTCAATGTCTCAGCATTTTGGTAATTCCAAGTAAAGTAGATTCCTTAGCGAATCCTGCTCTGAAACCAGACTTAGAGGGGTGAAGAAAGTTCTGAGACTCGACAAAAGAAGTCAGCTGGAAATTAACATGTTTTTCGAGGATCTTGGAGAATGCCGGGAGCAGGAAGATAGGCCGGAAGTTCGAAGGCACAGTAGGATTCACATTGGGTTTCTTTAAAAGAGTGACGACCATGGCATATTTCATTTCAAAAGGAACATAACCTTCCTATAAAGAGGAGGTCCTTGATCAGCAAGAACATGAGGGCATCGAGCTGTTTCATCACAGAGATAGGAAGGAGGTCACAAGGGGAGCCCAATTTGATACTGGACAGAAGTCTGTTAAAAATGCTGAGTTCCAAGAGAGACCACGCTTCCAGCCTGACAGTGGATTTTACAAGCTTTACATAGGACAAAGCTTACGACAAGACACCCACAACTTGGGAATCCCAATAGGTCCCACAACCCACACAATATCACTTTCTGCAGATGAAATGATGCTTTACATAAAGGAGCTCTGTGCGGATATGTCTAATACAGCCACATTATTTAACACTTTGCCATGCTCTCGGGGCGACAGATTGCCATTGGCAAATCCTAAACACAATACACCCTTCATTAGCCGGGAAAGGAAGTCAAAGCCCAACTTGAGAAACTGCTGGAAGAGGCACTAATAGAGAAAGTTGAAGCATCACAATGGGTTGCCCCTCTGGTTTGTGCCAAACGGCCCAATGGCAAACTGAGACTGTGTGTGGACCTGCGTGATCTAAACCAGAATATAGTAGTAGCGCAGTAAACCCCTACCAAAAATCAGCGGGATGCTTGCTACCACGAAAGGTATCAGGTTGTTATCCACCATTGACTTAAAGTCCGCTTATCACCAGGTGCCACTTCATAAGGACAGTGAGAAATTGACAACGTTTATAACTCAATTTGGATGTTTCAGGTTCACCAGAGTTCCTTTTGATCTTGCATCGGTGGCCGCCATGTTTCAAAGACTGATGCATAATATCTTTGAGGGAGTACAAGACATTCTACTATTTCAAGATGATATCCTGATCACGGGCAGAACAAGAGAAGAACATGATACCAAAGTTAAGCAGGTATTAGAGTTCCTCAACGAAAAAGGGTTGACAGCAGAATACCTCAAATGCAAATTCACGAGTAATTCTGTCAACTATCTGGGTCACTGTATAACAGGTGATGGTATCAGCCCAAAACAAGAACTTGTTCAAGCTATAAAAGATTCTCCTATACACACAAGCAAAGATGAATTGGGTTCTTATCTGGGTATGATTGAATTTTACCAAAATTCATCCGAAATGTTTCACAAAAAACGTACGTATTAAGGCAGCTTCTTAAATTAAAAAACAAGTTTGAGTGGACAGAGGAATGCAACAAAAGTTTCCAAGACCTAAAAGGGGACATGTGCGCAACGTTGCCATTGCAAGGATTTGACACATCACTGCAAAATTTGCTAGTAATAAAGGTTTAGGCGCCATGCTCACACAAAAGGATGAAAAAGGTAAGGAATACACCATAGCTTTAGTGTCACGTTCACTTTCTCCTGCGGAAGAGACTTTTTCAGTAATTGAACAGAACACTAAGCACTAGCCTGTGTATGGGCTCTAGAACATTTTAGACATTTTGTTTGGGGCAGAAAGGTTACATTGTGTACTGATAACAAACCTTTAACTAAAGTCTTCACCCCAAAGAGTTTGTACTCAGCTTCTCCCGGATTAGCCAGGCTGTCCGTTTGCTTATTTGATTACATGTATGACATGTATACAAAATGTAGTAGCCGATTTTTTAAGTAGGATGCCAATTGGTAAGGCTGGTAATGATTACAGTCTGGAAAAAGATGAGGGAACAATTGCTAACGTACTAGAGTATTACAGTGGTATTTCGAAAGAGGAATGGCTCTTGGAACAAGAAAAGGACAGTACTATCCAACAAGTGATACAGATGATGACCCAGGGATGGAACAACAAAAACAAACTAGAGGAACAAGTCAAGCCCTTCTGGGAGGTGAAGAGTGAATTGTCACGCGAAAATGGATTTCTTCTAAGAAGTGGTAGATTTGTGACGCCCAGAAGTATAAGAAGCGAAATACTCAAGATTTGTCACAAATGACATCAGGGAATAGCAAAGACAAAGGGCAGAGTAAAAAACATGTACTGGTGACCAGGAATAAGCATAGATGTAGAGAGAACGGTCAGGGAGTGCTCACTTTGCATGGACTCAATTTATTTAACACACATGATGCATCTAAAGGTTGCATTTAATTCCCCCGAGAGCCTCATTATCTGTGACATGATGGACTCAGACAAGTCACAAGTGACATTCAGACCACCTCTGCAACCACTTTCTTGTCCTAGCATGCCATGGGAGAGAATTGGTGTGGACATTATGGGCCCTGTGTTAGATGGACAAGAAAAGTGGTACATATTGGTAATGATTGATCACTTCTCCAAGTGGCCTGAAGTCAAATTTATCAACAAACCTGATGCATTAACCATAGTCAAGATTATGGCTGATACATTTACGCGGGAAGGACTTCCTAAGCAGATCGTCAGTGATAACAAGGCTCAATTCATGTCTGAAATTTTCAAAAATTATATTATATTTTAAAAAACAAAATGGTACATAAAACGACCTCAGCCTATCACCCTGCTGGAAACTGAGCTGTTGAGCGATTCAACAGGGTTATAAAAGGAATAATACAACTGGCAAACAGCAACAACCTGAGTAGGAGGCAAGAGACACTCAAAACTGTGTGGGCCTACAGGATCACACCATGCCGCTTTGTTGCTATTTTCCTCATTTTTGACTTAATGTTATAATAATAAATCAATGTTTAATTTGTTCAGGTGGTAGCCAATGGGCCTTCAATTTTTAGGGATAAGGACTTTTTTTATCATTCACCTTTGACCCGGAGCATGAAAGAGAACCATAGAAAAGAGGAAAGAAAGTAGAAAAGAAAGCGAGCACAATAAAAACTAGAAGAGGAAGTAGGAATCGAACACCCGCAAGAGTGAAATAAATGCCAGAAGTAGAGGGATGTTAGGGTGACCAGGAGTTCCAGATGTGCTCACAGAGATCCGCTTTTTTCAGAATCTGCCCCGACGAACTTCAATTAAGCACATATCACTGTGTAGAAAGAGGGCCCTTTGAGCTCATAGGTAAGCGAGTTTTCATTTTTTACAGAGTGCAGAGTTAGTTGGCAGCAGTTATTCCCCCGAGAGCCTCATTATCTGTGACATGATGTACCCCTAGGTCCAGGCAAGACTGCAGTCCTGCGTCTGTGTTTGTGGAATGCTATAAAATCAAAATCCGGTCACGCTAGGGGTGGTGGAAGAAAGAGACAGGAAGTGAAATCACGACTAGGCAGCCTTTGTATGCAGCAACCACCAGCATTCAGCAGAGCGCATGGCGGGATCCTATAAAAAAAAAAAAAAAACGTTATATTCCAGCAATATTTATTTTACAGAAAAAACACTGGATAAAAGATATCTTACTGCTGTACGACCTTGGGCAACCCCGGTCGAATCTAAGTTAGATGCGATATCGAAATGGCATGAATTCACTTTTAATTAATCTAATTGGGAATACCTTACAGAGTGGTCATTTTGAAAAACTGGCATCGATCATTCTGGCCCTTGTGGGCCAACCTTGGACACGGCTGACTGAGCGCGCCTTTCATCATCTGGTGCTCTGTCCTTTCAGCTGTCTGTTTGCAGTGACAGATCAGCCCTCTACTTGGGTCCTCGATACTAAGGCGGTGTTTGAGACGTTGGTGCTGAAGGCACATGCTGAAGATCACACACTGTGTCACTTGCACAGCTGATGTCCGCGCCTTGTGTCAGGATCCGTTTCTAGCCGCTAGACTGCTGTGAGCCCTGGCCCCTCATAGGCTGCCCACTTGTGTCTCTGTCGGGTTTACATGTCAGCGACTCTCCTCTGGTACAGGAGCTCGAGAAATGCGTCTAATAGGCGGCCCTGTCCGCTCGGTTGACTTGTGAGCCTCTGTGTTGTGACTTTAGTGTGGTGTCCGTGCGTGGACACTGTATGTGTTATCACATTCCTATGTCCATTCCTGGACACTGTACCAGCTGTGATGTCATCAGCTGATCACCAAACCGCGCTGACGTTGTTTAGCTCCAGCTGTTCCTGGAGCCTGTGCTGGTTATATTAATAAAGAACGACTTAAACTCCATTACTTGGAGACATTGAGTCCTTTACAAAGTGGCGAGGAGGGCCAGCACAGGAACCCGCGTCATTGATAATCCAAGGACTTATGGAAAAATATTAAATGACAATGATGAAACTACGCAAGTAAAGAAAAAAGCTAGAAATATTTTTTTTAAAAGAAGATATATCATCCTTGTAGAAGAAACAACTGTAAGTTTAAAAAAAAAAAAAGAAACCTGAATGACTTTGGAATTTGGAATTGCTGTGGAAAAAAATTAAACAGACAGAGAAAGAACAGACTGCTACTTGTGAAGGTTTCTACAATTGAACTTTAAGAATGGGACAGGAAATATATGGAGAAGAAAATGTTTGAAGCAATCTCAAGCGAGTGAGGGAAGAAAAAATGTAAGGAAAGGCTGTCTCTAAAAATCCGAGGTAACTCTACAGCGTCGGCGAGGGAATAACAATCGGCAGTTTATCTTGAGGGAAAACGCGGATTGAAATTACAGCTAAAAGCAAACAGAAGGTACGTGTGCATCAATGTAAGCCTTTTGAAGTAAGGTGAGTAAAAGTGACGGTTGAATAACGGACACTTACAGAGGCAGTTGAACGGACACAGCAAACAGAAGGTACGTGTGCATCAATGTAAGCCTTTTGAAGTAAGGTGAGTAAAAGTGACGGTTGAATAACGGACACTTACAGAGGCAGTTGAACGGACACAGCAAACAGAAGGTACGTGTGCATCAATGTAAGCCTTTTGAGGTAACGTGAGTAAAAGTGACGGTTGAATAACGGACACTTACAGAGGCAGTTGAACGGACACAGCAAACAGAAGGTACGTGTGCATCAATGTAAGCCTTTTGAGGTAACGTGAGTAAAAGTGACGGTTGAATAACGGACACTTACAGAGGCAGTTGAACGGACACAGCAAACAGAAGGTACGTGTGCATCAATGTAAGCCTTTTGAGGTAACGTGAGTAAAAGTGACGGTTGAATAACGGACACTTACAGAGGCAGTTGAACGGACAAGGCAAACAGAAGGTACGTGTGCATCAATGTAAGCCTTTTGAAGTAAGGTGAGTAAAAGTGACGGTTGAATAACGGACACTTACAGAGGCAGTTGAACGGACACAGCAAACAGAAGGTACGTGTGCATCAATGTAAGCCTTTTGAAGTAAGGTGAGTAAAAGTGACGGTTGAATAACGGACACTTACAGAGGCAGTTGAACGGACACAGCAAACACCAACAAACTTCTTCTACATGCAGTCGCAGTCCACGTCACACTCAGCAGAAAATCTACGTCATTCACGCTGTACGTGGCGAACGTCAGGCAGCCCTACGACTGGACTAGGTCAGCAGTCTAGTTGGCGTAAGAACGTAACAAACGCCATTTTAGGAAAAAAAACACAAATATAGCACCTCGGAGGTGATGAAGTTTCCTCACGTGAATGAAAAGGATGACGCATAACCCTTTATGCTCTCGGACCTTCTAGTGACTAAAAAGGTAAATGAGCTCAGTGAATTTTAAAATAGAATCAAAACGAAGAACTGTAAGCCACCAAAAAGTAATACTTTACATAGCTGCCAAGGTTTCAGATTGTTATGTGTGACATATTTATAATGTCAGTGTAATTATGAGTGACATTCCAATAACTATGAGTGACACTTTCTCCAGAACAAAATCACGCAATGGAAACAAATAAATATTAGGAGATGACACCCATTAGAGCAACAACAATAAACTTTAAGAATATGTTAAAAATGCCAGAAAGCACCAGAAATGGAAGGGCACACACACAGGTAGGGGTCATAATTCGGCCGCAAAGTGTAATTTTTCAAAATTGAGCAATTTAATAAAAATCAATTTGCTGATTACAGTACGGCGCCACCAGCTATCATGAACCTGTGGCTAAGATAATAAGTAGCATGGCTATTCTGAGCACATAACATTACAGTACAATGATGCATGATTGGGAGGGGGTTAGGACACGCCTCAGGAGAAAAGGCTGACTGAGGTACACATAGCCTACCTATGAGGTTGTATTATTTAAAAAAGACATTTTAGTAGACACGGACAAGCAGTAATAATTCCAAAGCTCATCGTCTGACACAGTTTGCGGGGCTCTTTGTGAACTTGCCTTGCTACCTTGCACTAACCCCTGGCTAGACTCGTAGACCTGCTCATCCTCTCTCCCAAGGAAGCACCAAAATTAAATATGCCTGCGATTATCATCCCCGAGCCAGAACCCCTCTTTGCACCTGGCTGGGAATAACCCCTGCAATTAGGCCCTACGTCACTCCCCACTCCTGGCTGTGCACCACTGAATGCTGCTGGTGCCTGTCCTGGGGAGCCGCGGTGCACGACTGCTGCTGTGCCTGTCCCAAGTTATTCGGCCTCATGGAAGCCATAATGAATGGACCGGCGCTTGCTAAAGCAGTATTAAAATAAATATGTTGCACTCCTAAAATAACATTATTTTGTAAGTGTAAGTGACTGTTATGGTGAGTTCACTTACAGTTGACAGTTCGTCTTCGCACTCTTCTCTTCCCAGGCTAAGGCAGCGCCGTGACTCTGCACCGGGTAACGACAGGCCCACAGTCTCTCACCCTCTTAACTGCATCATGTTGCCCATCGTGTTGGCTGGCATGAGCTCTCAGCTGCTGGCGGTCCGCATGGCCATTTAGCTTATGATCCTGCCTCCCCCACATCGCGGGCTGCCAGGCTGGGCAGGGCAGCTCAGTAGGTGCTTACAGCAGCGTGCTGCGGGGCTGAGCAGCACCATGATGTCCCCCTATCGCCCACAAACAAGTTAGTAACACTAGGCAAACAGGACAGTCTTTTTTTTTACAGGATAAATTTGTTTATTTAAAAAATTAAAAAAAGTGAGTTGGGGGTAAAAGCCAGATGAACTCAATCATTCTCCAATGAGTAAACTCTTCGGTGATATGGGCGGACATGCTCCACGCGTTGATAATGTTCAAAGGAGGACAGGCACCATGAGGAGATTTAAGGTCGGTTGGGGTGGCATGGGGGCTTTTTACCAGATGGTCGGTTCTAGAATCCATCGAGGACACGGTAACGGCTCTCTTGGTAGTTGCAGTTTTGGAAGCGACAGTCGAAGCCCTCATTGCACCCAATCCTCGCATCCCAAAAGCACATGAAAACTCTTACGGCTTGTTCCAGCTCTCCACCACGAGTGACGTCGCACAGGTCCACACTGCTCCCACCGCTCCAGCGACTCTAGGCCTCCTCGGGTTTGTCAGTGTGCTGCCCGCAGGGTTGGAGTAACCAAATACACTTTCAACCGGAAAGGGACAGTCCGTAGCATAGGGAGGCCTCGCAACATTGAATAACTCCCGGCTGCACTTTCTGGCAGGAAGTAGGACGTGACGTGACATCCTCCTGTGACGTGCTACACTAAATGCTAGGCCGGGCTATGGCGCCACTCAGGCTGTCTAGTGACACAGAGCCTCGCTGCGCGCCCCACGGAAATAAAACAAAGCTACATTGTAGTGGCACTGGCTGTCACTCTCGGAGCCTGGAGCCTGAGCCAGCGTTGCGAGGAGGGATCCCAAGCTTACAGGAGAGCAGCCCCAGCAAGCACTGATGTGCGCCACCACCTGCAAATCACTGTTTACAATGCGCTTTCTGTCACAGCTCCCATGTGCATTATGCGTGACAATGCATTTCAGTGCGGTGATGCGGATCACCACACTGAAATGCGTTAGTGTCACGTCTGATGCGTGATACTTGGCAGGACTGACTTTATGAAACAACAATGAGCATCTGTAGTAGGTGATACACTTTACCCCCAACAAAAGCTGTCAAGCAAATGCTATGCAGAGCACACATATGTACCTTATGAGATAAGCAAATTAAAAAAACAAGCATTTGCAATGCAATAGGTCTCGCATTTACGCGAGTTTGAGCTATTGGCATTGTAAATGGCCATGCCTTTTATTTATATTTTGGTTTTCAAAACATAAATAAAATGCATTGTCATTTACAATACCAATAGCTTAAACTTGTGTAAATGCGAGACCTATTGCATTGCAAATGCTTGTATTATGCCCTCACCGGATTTCACACACTTTGGCTTGTGCCACTGTGGTTTCAGAAGAGAGGCCAGGACTTGAATGGGAATGGAGCATGAGATAGCTAGTTCACTTCAGGGCAGGACTGGGGAGACCCCGTGGTAGGGCAGTGTGCGCTGCCTGCCGCAGCCCATGCTGTACCAATACGTGCACGGGCTGTCATGTGTCAGCATTGCTAATCCCACTGATTGCATAAGAAGCGTTTGTGTATATTTTTTGTGATTTAAAAGGACTCTCAATCAAAGATTAACTGGGGGAGAGAGAGGAGGGAAACAAACACTGGGGGAGGACGAGAGCGAAGGACGGAGGGGAGAGAGGGGAGAGAGAGAGGAGAGCAGGCAGAGGGGGAGATGGGGAGAGGAAGAAAAAGGAGAGCAGGAGGAAGGTAAAGCGAGGGAGAGAGGAGAGAGAGGGGGAGAGAGGAGAGAGGGAGAGGGTGAGGGTGAGAGAGGAGAGAGGAGAGAGTGAGAAGGAAGTGAAGGAAAGTGAGAGAGGTATAGTGGCCTGGCTACGGGTGTACCGAGAGCCACCAGAGATGGTGAGCTTTTCTACGAGTTAACGGGTGATAGTCATGATGATTTTATAAATGATGCAGCTGGTTTTGAATATTGTGTGGGCTGGCAAGGCGAGTTCATGTAGTTCCATCAGTATGGGGGGGGGGGGGTTCTGCCCTAGTCTCTAGATGAGACATGTTGCAGCACGTAAGGTGCCTTTAAGGGGTGTCGGTGTGGAGTCTTGTAAGCATTACCACCATCCTGGGCTGTATAAGTGTCCGCACTATAAATGTTAGAGTACGAAAATGGTGACTGAACCCAGGTGCGCGGCTGCAGAAGAGAAATGTCCCTGTACTTCAACATAGAGATGGGAAGTAATCAAAGAACATCGTTTTTCCTCTTAAAATCCTGACAACAACAGGGTGTGATTGAGCAAGACATTTTATCACGTTGAGAGCAATCAAGCAGTTGGCGAAAGGGTCTTGGTCGAAAACAATTTGCAATTTCTGTAGCTATTGAGGAAAAAATCCGAAAGTCAGGGGACATGTGAAGTCCACACAAAGACATCCAAGGCGATTCAAAACTAAAGCAACAATTTGGAGACTAACTGCCCTGATTTCATATATTAAAAACAAAACGCCCATCCACGTATTAAAAAATATGACCTTTAGCACTCCAACAGACAAAAAAGGAAACCAGCACGCAACGCTTCCTATAGAACTGAATCGAATCGCAGCTGCACAAGCTTTCCAGCACACGCCACGGTAAGGGCAAGCCAGGCTCACATGCGCCAAGTGCAACGCACTTCCTGTTTGACACATTCAAGACGATTCAAAGCAGCATGAATTACTGAATGAAACCTCAACAAAAGACATTATTTGCCGCAAATCACAGATTCATTCTTGTTCGGCTGAGCCCTTGATCAGAGATTTTTCAGTTTCAAGAGGACAGGATTTCTTTCTCACAGACTGGAATAAATCAAACCTGTTCTTTTTTTTTTTTTAACTCAGAGCTATTTCTGTTCTTTTTTTTACTTTGTTTATATCAGATTATCCAAGTAATGTTATTATTTCTTCCGCAAAGTGTTTACAGGCGCAGAATGGAATTTAATAACAAGTTAAAAAAAAAACAAGCATCAGACAGCATAAAAGGAGACACGGTCTGGCGGCCGTGAAACTGAAAGTACGACCGGCCGGCCGTGAATAATTAGGGTATGAGAAATGCGCTGGGAGGAGAAATGCAGAGCGCACGCTGAGAAGCTTGTGGGAGGGAGGCTGGGCTGCCTTTGATGTGGTAATGCGAGGCAGGCGGCTGGTGGCATTGTGCACGCGCTTTTTAGGGCTTGCGCTTGCGCAATGACCTAAAAAGCGCACATGCACTGCATGGAATGGCCAGTGGTTAAACTCTGGATAAGCCACTATAGAGCTTCGCCAGCTATGCGCAAGCGCATCAGCAGGCGAGCCGTAAAAAGGGGCAGAGGTAAAAGATCAACCTAGCCCTGTGATTGGATAAATAAAACTTGGTGCATTCATATTTTTATGGCATTTTACATACTTGGGTGAGAACTCAAAAATACCTGAACAGCAAGGCTTCGTCTCATGATAAACACTGGTTCACAAGCCAGCTAAGACAGGTAACATAGAGGAACTCAGCTGTGCACTGCAGCTGAGTGGACAATATTATGTTTCGGCAAGTGTTTGGGCACAGAGCTTTTCTGAGCTATCATGCATGGCATGTGGAATTGGATTATAAGCGTCTCCTAAAGGACAAGGGCTATTCAAGGCTCAAAGAGACTAATAGGAGCAGCCTTTTATGCACTAGCTGAACTCTCTTCACCTACACTAATTTAGCTCTGCTTAGAGGCTATTCCATTAATCCAATCGCACTGAGAAAACTCATGCGTAACGGCCTCTATTAAACTACTTTCCAGACCTCAAATAATGGTAGCAATGCAGTCCCTTACATTACTTTAACTGTCCCACAGATAACTATGATCTATGAACCATAGTTGACATTTACAAGTTAATACTGATGAAACCTTTGCACCTTAAACTTTCTCCAGGGGCCATTCTGTGTCTCACCCACAATTGTTGCTGAAATGTACTAAGTCATATGTTAATCTTGAACGCCCATTTTTTCCCTCACATTTCAACTATGCATGCAGGCCAGATAAGTATACATTGCAGATCAAATAATCACAATATCATTTAAAAAAAGGATTTGTAGGAACCATTGCCTTTTGCTTAGAGACACTCACCCATGTTCCAAATAATTTAAGAGTTGGCACGTTTTGTTTTTAATATCCTTGGTTATTCAGTTTATTCGTTTTGTCAATAACCAATGTTTTCATTATTTTGATGATTCTTTAGTTTCCTTAACAATATATATGCTCTATGAGCCAAAAGACCCTAAGTCAGACAATAAATGAGAATTGGCACTGGCTGTTGGTACAATGACACGACTTGGACAGGCTTAACTGTCTGAACACTGAACGTGCTTGATTCAATTATACGCAATATATTCCTCACTTTTCACCCCAAAAATATTTCACAGAAATGAAAACAAAAATGATCTAGAGAAGAAACAGTTTTGCTAAGAGAGCAGCTTCACCCTGAAGCTGTATGTAATGTGTAAACAACTTATTTAATAATTCAAATCGAGTGAGGGTGGGAGCAGCGCCAACCCATCAACGAAAGAAAATTCACACTTCCGCTTCACTTTGAAGCATGTCGCTCATTCTGCTGCCTATCACTCTGATTGCCTATTTTAAATGACCAAACTTTTATTAGGGCTACCTACCCATGCAAACATCACCAACACCAATGAAACAACCCTTTGGATTACTGCCAGCTTTCAGCAGAATAGCAACACAGGTGCATGTTTACATCTTTCCCAAAAGACAGCAAGATGGTGTTGAAGCTTTGAATATCCAGAAGATGGTCACTGGGTCTCAGAGATTGGTAGGAGACGCCTCGTCAGGGATAGTAAGTGCTATATAAATGCAATTACAATACAATAGTGGCTCAACGACTTTACCTTTTTGATTTCAAGTATAAGGTGACATTTACTAGTGGTGTCTCTTTGACCTCCAGTCCACTGCAGTTTGCCTTTCAAGCAGCTCATAAATCTTTATAATGGGCAGTGGGACTTCTTTGTTGGTGGTGGACTGTGTAGGGTAATGTGCTCCTGGGATATACGCAGCGAGTATATACTAGTGTACAATTATGATTGCAGTGCATAAGGGAGGGGAGAGCCACCCTCTTCTCCAATGTGTGGATAACCACTGATAAACCAAAACAACAGTCCCTTGAACAAGCTGACAGTTTATATTATGTATCATTGATAATAATAAACAACACTGTTGAAACAGTCACTTCAGTTTAATCTAGAGATCCTTAGCCAACACGTGTTACGTCGCACTTAATTGTGGTGCGCAGCGACTTCTTCAGGGCTCTAATCTCTTTGGATGGATCCTCAGTTCTGGTTGTATTTGCAACCCGGAATGGGTTTTAATACTCCAGTGATATTTTCACAGTATAGGGCTGCAGAGATTACTGTGTCCAAGATTTAGTGTATTCCAGAATTCTTTTGTTAAGTGTGGATCTTGTGTGTATAAATCATAAATCCATCATGAAGAATGTCGACATGGTATAGTAACCCCACTCCTTGGGGGTTAAGTGAGCCCTCTGGCCAGCAACCAAGTCTTTGCTGGCGTAAACGTAAACCATCTATGCAGTAGCAGGTCTGCCGGAGACACCTTTCCATAAACAGTGTCCTTAGCCAGTAAATGGCCTTTAAAGCTACTGCATTACGATGGGTATTGTGTAATCTGCATTGGTCCCACATGCAGAGCGTGGAAGCATGCCAATGCTTTTGATATTTCTAACAATGAACTGCAACTGAGCACCAGGGTATACTGTAATAATCTGTATACTGTCTGGATTTGCCACCAGCTCTCTGGCCTAGTGCTGAACTACTGTCCTAATCTACACCCAAGTTCGATCTACGTAGTGCCACTTGCTCATCTGTCTCGTGCACCTGGCACATCCAGTGTACGGACTCATTCCACACCAAGGTACAGTGTGTATAGAGAACTGTGAATAGCTGAGGGGGCTCTATGTCCCTACTGCAAACTTACTTGTCTCCTTCTACAACTGGGTGTATACACTCTCTCCAGACCTGGATTTACGCAAATATTATCCATGATTGGCTGCTTCCTTGCTTTTAGTCTTCATCCATTCTCTATCCTGTTAGCCATCCTTAGGTCAGCCCCGTTATTAGTAATGTAGGGCCCAGAGTCACTACTTGTGACAAGCCTTCAGTGAAGCAAATGAAGACTTCTTGTTAAGTAATGTGTACTTCTCTGAATACTTCTGTGGTCCTCCTCACACAAAGCACCAACACATACCCACTTCTTCTCACAGAATTGCCACTATACACCATTTCTGTTACAGGCAACTGCCACGCCACACTGAATGTTCCTTCTACAACACTACTGTAATCTCCCAATTCTGACTAAAACAATAGACCAACCCAACCTACTCTCTTCCTGTTGGATGCTCCCATAAGGTACCAAAGGTGAGCTAGCAACACTTCAAGGCCACACAAGAGATAACAGTGTGCTATATAAATAAACAAAAAAAATAAAAAATGTACACAGGGAGAAGACTACCCATGGCAAATCTGCAGCAGCGTAGCATGGGGCAATAAATACATTATCTATTAAGTAGAAGCCCCCCCCCCATTCTCTGCTTCTTATATAATATGTTTTAATATATGCCAGCATGATAGCAGGAAAATATGACACTTACTCCTCCCTCCAATTTTAGTGACTAAGCTACGCTGGTGCAAATCTGGGGATACTGAATCCTGAAGGCTTGGATAGAAGTACTGGAACCCCCCTCTCCAGTTTCAGCAAACACCTAATCAAAACCCCCTGAGGATGTCAAAAATACACGTCTGCTTATCTGCTGTGCTTTTAGTTGTTGTGAAAATAGATACTTAAGAAAACAGAAGACCAATTCACTGTAGGGCAATCGGTGTCAAAACATGACAAAAAACTCAAAATAAAACAGCCTTTAAAAAATGTCTTCCAAGTAGCCATGTGAGACCTGCTTAGAATGTGCAAGACTCACACAGTCAAGGAGAATGCCACCTCCATATTCCAACAAAATACAAATTGTATAAGTTTTGACAACAAGCAGCTCAATCAATCAAATGCGTGTTTAGAACAGCGCCTTGGCATAAAATGACTTAAGCACCTTCCTCCCTGGAAAAAAGTGGATGGTACAAGTCATAACGTGTCCCTGTTCACGTGCTTTCTTGCGGTTATGAATGTAATGCTGGAGTGGATGTCAACAGGTAGGTAGTGTGTTCCCAACAATCTCCCTCTGCCTCCTAAGTAACAATCAAACCTAACACAAGCAACAATAACTGTCTAAAGCAGATGGGATAAGGCCTAACTCAAGAGAAGCCTCTAGTTTCACGGCTGGGTTTGTACCGCTACGTCACAGCTTACTTGATTAATCAGAATAAATACATAAATCAATGCCTCAAATACTTTGGGGTCATGTCAAAATGACCATAACTTTATTCCCAAACTTATTTTTAAGTCGAATGTTCTTTTGGATATTTTATACTGGAAAGAAAAGCAAAAGTATCATTCATTGGGTGAGGTTGTTTTGTTGAAGATATAAACATTACTCTGGCATTTAAAAAATCCAAAACATTTTATGTTTGTATTCATCCACAGAATACATGTTTTAAAATATGGTTACATATGTCCTTTTGCTAGACGAGTGGACATAGTTTCGAACAACCGACGTCTGGTTGGAACGTGCTGTCTAAATTTACTCACACACAACAATCTGGCATCCGACTGGGCCATGTACCCGTCTTCTGACAGGAAGGCGCACAGGAAGGTATGGCGGGATGTTTACAGCAGAGCACGTGCTAATACCGTGACAGAATAAAAACATTAAAGCGTCTTCTGTCGCTGCAATCCAACTGAGCATAGGAGGACTGTTGCAGTGCGCAGGAAAAACGGACTATTTGCCATGATGACATTAAATACGCACGCGTGCAGGTACACGCTGAGCCAACCTGCTGCAAACACAAGACCAACAGGCAAATGAGAAAAGCAGATTTCCACAACTCAAGCGTCCCCTCGGTTGACGAGTCCAATCTGCATTTTACACTCCCTCTGGTTAACACAAGAGCCTGACATTTCTCACTCAGTACATTTAAAGGTGATGGTGAAACAACATTTTAATACGTGCCAAATAAAACTCTGAACGTTTAAAAGACTTCGGCCCTATTCTCTCGGGGTTGTTTTGGGAAGAGTCCGAAAAAGAAGAAAGTACAGAACAAAACGCTAAGATGCGTCACTACTGCTCCTGCTAAGTATCTGCATTGGCAGTGCACATACATTGTCTTTATTTATTTATGCGTTTTTCTATAGCACGGACATTACCTGAAGGTGTCAGAGGCTTCACAGTAGGAACATAACTGATACATGAGAACATTACAAGTGAGCAAAATACAAAAGCAAACGTTACATTAAATGAAGCAAAAGTGACAATCGTGAGCCAACAAAATACACGATGTTGCAAACGGTGCATTACAGGAGGAAAAAGTGACGTGTGCCGGTTACAAAGGCGTACAAAATAAACATGGAGGTATAATACTGCAATATAAGGAGGACCCTCAAGCACAAGAACAAACGTTACGTCGGCACTGGTGGCACTTGGAATAAAATGTGATATAAAAACGGCCGTGCTCGCTGGCAATGCCAAGAACTAAGCGAAACACCAGGACACAACAGAAGGACACTTCTGGAGCAGAGTGAGGTGCACAGTTGTCCAGACACCAGTCAGAAAGGGTAGATGTATATCCCCTGCTGCAGGAGCAGTTCACAGATCTGCCCAGCGAGGGGACACTAGTCTGACTCCCAAACAAAGAGACAGGTGGACCCTACAGACCCGGCAGCGCAGGGTATTTCTCAAACAACAAGCACAGCGTCATACCACACTGAAAAAGAGGCCACTGGTGCGAATAAAGCGGGACTTACCTGTTTGAATGAAGCTCCCCTCACATTCCACCTCCTAAACAAACCCTGCTCTTGCGGCGGAGAAAGCCTTCTGCCGGGTTTAAATGTCCAGTCCTCGGAAGCACCAGGAGAGACTCCAAGCTCCGCTGCACAGCGCTGTCCACAGGAAGCGCAAGCAATACTTTGTGTCCCGGGCCCTAGCGCGCACAACGAACCCCGTGACATCACGGCCGGTGAACGCGCGGAATGTGCGGCGGCCGCTCGCTCGCTTTAGCCGCCTCCGGGACTTCGGTTTCAAAGAGGAAGAAGGGAGCTGTAAGGAGCCTGGCCACCACGCAGCTGGACTTTCAAACTCGGAGCTCGATCAGATGGGCAGTGTGCTTCAGTTTTATACCACTTTTTAACAAGCGCACACCGCCGCATGCGTTCACAGTGCTTGTCGGCGGGCTCGTGCACAGGTGCTGTGCTAACGCGAGGGAAGCTGACGCTGCGCCGTACGCTCTCACAGCGCTTGTCGGCGCGCAGCCAGCTCCTGACGCCTTTTTTACACCCCACCCCAACAGGAATCGCCAGCGCTAGCTCTACCGAGACCAGTAAGCAGCTCCAGATTTCACCCCGGAGTTCCCTAGGAGACTAGAGGGAGTCTACTCTGGATGCATGGGGCTACAAAAAACGAGAAGCTACACTCAGGGATTGCACTTTGGACTTCCATTGCAGTCCTGAATAGGTAAGATCTAACTATCGTCAGGTAAGTACGGGGGAGGGGTGTGTGTGCGTGTGTGTGTGTGCGTGTGCGTGTGTGTGTGTGTGTTTGTGTGCCTCCGTGAGTGTAGCTGTGGGTGCGCGCGTGATTGTGAGAGGCTGCCGCTGTGAATGTGGAGCAAGAGATGTGCACGGCTGGGGGGGCGCGTCCACGAGATGCACTCGGCGCGCGTGCCCAGGCCTGTCTCCGTTGAGAGCCGACTTAACTGCAATAGGTCTCGAGCGAGACCTAATAAAAATTAATAGTTGCTTATACAGTGCACAAATATCATAGAGCAGTATCAAGCATCTCCATACATAGTAAAATCAATATAAATGGCGTCAGGATGTATTTGGAACCTATCGCCACCAGAAACTTTCCTACGAGGGGGAGGAGAACCCAACTTAAAATGGGAAGAATGGAGGGAATATTTTTTTAAACTACATTTCAGCTTTGGAAGAAGACAAAGAAGTAAATGCAGAGAAAAAATTGAAAATGCTCATGCATTGTTTAGGCGCAGGAGGAATTAAAGTTTACAATGCCCTTAACAATTAAATTAGAGCTGAGAATGAAGAGAATATATTTGAAAACGCAATAGATGATCTCAATACGTATTATAAACCCACATTGTGCGTTGGCCTTGATCGTTACCAGTTCTTCCATCGAAAACAAGGAAAGGATGAGTCAATAGATGATTTTGTTTCCGCATTAAAAAACCTTGCAATCAATTTTAGATTCGGAGCACTGCATGACGAGTTCATAAGGGACCAAATTGTAATGCAGGGATTCAATGAAAACATCCAAGATAACCTGTGGGCTAAGGGCAAATGTCCCCTGTAAAACATTACTGACATTGCACTCAAGGCAGAACTCCCTGGATGCTGCGCCAAGGCTGTCCAGATAGAAAATAAAGAGAAATGAAGTCAAAGCCCAACTTGAGAAACTGCTGGAAGAGGGAATAATAGAGAAAGTTGAAGCATCAGAAGGGGTTGCCCCTCTGGTTTGTGCCAAACGGCCCAATGGCAAACTAAGACTGTGCTTGGACCTGCGTGATCTAAACCAGAATATAGTAGTAGCGCAGTACCCCCTACCAAAAATCAGCGGGATGCTTGCTACCATGAAAGGTATCGGGTGGTTCTCCACCATTGACTTAAAGTCCGCTTATCACCAGGTGCCACTTCAGGACAGTAAGAAATTGACAACGTTTATAACTCAATTTCGATGTTTCAGTTCACCAGAGTTCCTTTTGGTCTTGCATTGGCAGCCGCCATGTTTCAAAGACTGATGCATAATATCTTTGAGGGAGTACAAGACATTCTACTATTTCAAGATGATATCCTGATCACGGGCAGAACAAGAGAAGAACATGATACCAAAGTTAAGCAGGTATTAGAGAGCCCCAAGGAAAAAGGTTTAACAGCAGAATACCTCAAATGCAAATTCGCGAGTAATTCTGTCAACTATCTGGGTCACTGTATAACAGCTGATGGTATCAGCCCAAAACAAGAACTCGTTCAAGCTATAAAAGATTCACCTATACCCTCAAGCAAAGATGAATTGCGAGCTTTTCTGGGTATGATTGAATTTTGCTCAAAATTCCTCCGAAATCTTTCACAAAAAACGTACGTATTAAGGGCACTTCTTAAATTAAAAAACAAGTTTGAGTGGACCGAGGAATGCAACAAAAGTTTCCAAGACCTAAAAGGGGACATGTGCGCAACGTTGCCATTGCAAGGATTTGACACATCACTGCAAAATCTTGTGACAACGGATGCTAGTAATAAAGGTTTAGGCGCCATGCTCACACAAAAGGATGAAAAAGGTAAGGAATACACCATAACTTTCGTGTCACGTTCACTTTCTCCTGCGGAAGAGAATTTTTCAGTAATTGAACGCAAAGCACTAGCCTGTGTATGGACTCTAGAACATTTTAGACATTTTGTTTGGGGCAGAAAGGTTACGTTGTGTACTGATCGCAAACCTTTAACTAAAGTCTTCACCACAAAGTGTTTGTGCTCAGCCTCTCCCAGATTAGCCAGGCTGTCCGTTCACTTATTTGATTACATGTTTGACATCCAATATGTTCCTGGTATACGAAATGTAGTAGCCGATTTTTTAAATAGGATGCCAGCAGGTAAGGCTGATAATGATTACAGTCTGGAAAAAGATGAGGGAACAATTGTTAATGTAGTAGAGTATTGCAGCGGTATTTCAAAAGAGGAATGGCTCTTGGAACAAGAAAAGGACAGTACTATCCAACAAGTGATACAGATGATGACCTAGGGATGGAACAACAAAAACAAACTAGAGGAACAACTCAAGCCTTTCTGGGAGGTGAAGAGTGAATTGTCACACGAAAATTGATTTCTTCTAATTTTGTGGGAAAAGTCCAGGCTATATATCGGACATTCCCTAGTACTGGTAATGTGCTGGGCAGCCCTAAGGAGACACTTCCTCAGACCACTCTGCTCTCATTTCCCCCCCTCTCTCCGGAAGGGTTTGACAAACTTGCCATGCAAGTTAAATCTGGGTCCCCATCTGATCCAGTGAGGCCGGACATCTTTCGAGATCCGGCTTTCTTGGGACGTATGGCTATACGTTCCCTGGTCAATCTTTCCCTTGAGACGGGGGTAGTCCCTACTAGCTGGAAGCAGGCGGTGGTGTCTCCGATTATTAAAAAACCTTCTCTTGACCCGTCTAAACCGGAAAACTACCGCCCCATTTCGCTGCTACCCTGGCCAGCTAAGTTGACAGAGGCTCATGTCAAACCTGGCCCTGTCTGAACATCTAGCCCGGTCCAATGCCCTCGATCCCACACTGAATGGCTTCCGTGCTGGCCACAGCACGGAGACTGCCCTTCTGGCGATGGTGGAACATCTCCGTGCGAGGTTGGATGCTGGTCAGACGGCGGCGCTGATTTTGTTAGATCTCAGCGCCGCCTTCGATACTGTATCGCACAGCATCCTCCTCCAGCGGCTCGAGGAGATTGGCATCGGCGGCCAGGCGCTGCAATGGTTCCGCTCCTTCCTAGACAACCGCTCCTTCTGTGTTGCCATCCCTCCCTTCAAGTCCAGGTTCCAGCCGCTGGCCTTGGGAGTTCCGCAGGGTTCCTCGCTGAGCCCCACGTTGTTTAACCTTTACGTGAGACCGCTGGCTGATGTCGCAAGGCAGTGGGGCCTAACTTTGGTCTCATATGCCGACGACACACAGCTGGCGGTTACTCTCAGCGGGGACGCGGAACAGGATGCCCCCAGGTTTCAGTCTGGACTGAAGGCGGTGGCTAGCTGGTTGACAGGCAACTGTCTCCAGCTTAATGCCACAAAAACAGAGGTCATGGTTGTCGGGAAGGGAGTGGAGCTCTGGGGCGATCAGTGGTGGCCTTCGGAGTTGGGCCCCATTCCGACCCCGGTGTCGGAGGTAAAGAACCTAGGGGTCTGGTTAGACGTCGGTCTTACATTCATAGGGCACACCAAAAAAACTGCAGCCTGCTGCTTTGGACTCTTAAGAGGCTTAAGGCCAGTGCTCAGGTTCTTCGATGCCCCCACCAGACAGCTTGTTGTCCAGGCAACCATCATCTCTCGCCTGGACTATGCAAGCTCTTTGTTGGCTGGGGCTAACCAGGCTGAGTTAACCCGCCTGCAGCGGGTGCAAAACGCCGCGGCGATAGCCATTGTCGGCTTACCTAGGTTTTGCCCGGTGACTAATGTCCTCCGCTCCCTGCACTGGCTCCCGGTCAGGAAGCGTATTCTTTTCAAGGTCTTGTGTCTGACCTTTAAAATTCTAAGAGGCATAGGCCCTGAGATTCTGGCCAACTCTATTTCCTTCTATGTCCCCACCCGCAACCTTCGGTCTCAAGGTCAGGCCCTTGCTGTTGTCCCTAGGTTCAGGCTCAGCAGGATGGGGGGTCGTTCTTTCAGGGTGAAAGCGGCGTTAGTCTGGAACACCCTTCCAGTTGAAATCCGGCTGCTTGAGGACCTGTTGTCTTTCCGTAGAGCCATCAAGACCTTCTTGTTTTAGCCTCTTTTCCGTGGCATTGTCTCCCTGTTATGTTATGTTGCTCCGTTGTCTCTGCGCCGGGATGCTCCTTCGCTGGGGTCGCTGTTGCGCACAATAAATTGTTATAACATAACATAACATAACAAGTGGTAGATTTGTGCCGCCCAGAAGTATAAGAAGCAAATTACTCAAGCTTTGTCACAAATGACATCTGGGAATAGCAAAGACAAAGGGCAAAGTAAAAAACATGTACTGGTGACCAGGAATAAGCATAGATGTAGAGAGAACGGTCAGGGAGTGCTCACTTTGCATGGACTCAGACAAGTCACAAGCGACATTCAGACCACCTCTGCAACCACTTTCTTGTCCTAGCATGCCATGGGAGAGAATTGGTGTGGACATTATGGGCCCTGTGTTAGATGGACAAGAAAAGTGGTACATAATGGTTATGATTGATCACTTCTCCAAGTGGCCTAAAGTCACATTTATCAACAAACCTGATGCATTAACCATAGTCAAGTGATAACAGGGCTCAATTCATGTCTGAAATTTTGAAAAATTATATTTTAAAAAACAAAATTGTACATAAAACGACCTCAGTCTATCACCCTGCTGGAAAAAGAGCTGTTGAGCAATTCAACAGGGTTATAAAAGGAATAATACAACTGGCAAACAGCAACAACCTGAGTTGGAGGCAAGAGACACTCAAAACTGTGCGGGCTTACAGGATCACACCATGTGAGACAACAGGACACAGTCCATTTGAATTGATGCGGGGAAGAACTCCTCTCACAAAGGACAATGTGGGTTGGATAAAAGCCGCAAAGAGAGTATATTGGTCAAACAACCAAGTCAAAAAAAGGCTGGAACAAGCTCAGTCCCAAGGCAAGGAGATATATGACAAAAAACATGGATGCAAACCCGTGGAATTCAAGGGTATAACGTCAAGGTTAAGAAGAGTGGACATATTGGAAAGGGTCAGGACAAATACACTCAACCCCTGACTGTACGTGAAGTGTACTGCAATGCTGCACTATTGAGTGATGGAAGAGTGTGGCATTTCTCTAATCTCTCCGCTTATAAACACCCCTTTCAAGACACTGAAAACACTATGCCCACTGAGTTGGAAATGGACAACTCACTAACACGCAAGAGCAACACTGCACAGCGCTGGGCTTCTGACTTTGAGTCAGCAACATGGCTCAGATCATCGGGCTCCTCGTTTCCAACTCGATAGAGGCGGCGTGAGGAAGCTGGTGGGTATGCAACGATTTAAATCCCGATGGCCCCGCTCTCAGCCCTCAGCTCTATTCCAGTTTTTATAGTTGATCTTTTATAATATGCATTATATCATGGCTGCCCCCGAGCGTAACAAGTATACTGTGTTATTGTGAAATTTATTGAAGATTTTCTCTAAAAAAAATCAGTCACTATTCTGAAAGTGTGTTCTCATATTTTGTTTCATTCACCTTTACACTATTCTTGTTTTCCCACTCTCTCTTTATTTGTTGCTTTGTTTCTCGCCCTGAAGAAGGTGTAGTCCCGGCTGGGGCCACACACCGAAACGCGCGTTAGCGTTTTCTGTGAAGGGGAAGCTGGATGATTTCTACCCCTGTCCCCTTCACCATGATGAGCTGTATTAGTCGGTCTCAGGACCATCCTGTGGCGTTGATTCATCTTTTGTGCTTGTGTGAATATGATTAATTTGTGTGATTGAGATATTGAGTTGTGTGCTGAATGGTGGTAATTATGAAGCAATGAATGTGTAGTATGAAAGAGGAGTCTGGGATGATACATTTTGATATCTTTTGTCTTTGATGCTTTTATATGTATTATATTTACTATGTTAAACAAGATATCCTTTTGAAATATGTGTTAAAAATCTAATAAACTTTATATATTTTTGTACTAATTGTAGTGACTGCATTTCCCTTGCTCGGGTGGCAGCGGGCCTAATTTCGGATCCCCTTCCGGGACCTTGTTTAATTCACTGTGGGCGGGTAGTTTTTTGTTGTAGGCATTCCTGTTGTTCCCCTGTCTACCTGCCCTCATTCTTTTCAGGGGTCCCCCTTCTTAGTAGTTCCCGCGAGGTAAACGCCATACATGCACGAGTACTAATAGGAAACAGTGCAAAACATGCACAAGTTTCCACTAAAGCCTGGAGAAATTCCAAGAGGTCCCTCCTAGCAGTGCTTGCGCACTGCCTAGGCAAGACCTAAACAGCTACAGGGATACAGGGGATACAGGGGACCCAGGTTGCATAGATTCATGGGAGGAACTATAGTTCATTCCCTGTGTTCATTCAATCAATCAGAGTACTTGTAGAGCGCCTACTTATCCGTGAGGGTCTCAAGGCGCTGAGGGGAGGGGGTGCTGCTACTGCTCGAAGAGCCAGGTCTTGAGGAGTCTTCTGAAGGCGAGTAGGTCTTGGGTCTGCCGTATGTGGGTAGGAAGGGTGTTCCACGTCTTGGCGGTAAGGTAGGAGAAGGATCTGCCACCAGAGGTCGTTCTTTGGATGCGGGGGCCAGCGGCGAGGGCGAGGCTGGCAGAGCGGAGCAGTCGGATGGGGGTGTAGAAGCTGAGTCTGCTGTTAAGGTAGGCTGGTCTGGCGTTGTGAAGTGCTTTATGTACCTGGGTAAGGAGCTTGAAGGTGATCCTCTTGTCGACGGGGAGTCAGTGTAGGTCTCTCAGGTGGGGGATGATGTGGCTCCGGCGGGGGACGTTGACGATCAGTCGTGCGAAGGCGTTTTGGATGAGTTGTAGTCGTCGTAGGTGTTTGGCTGGGATTCCTGCGTAGAGTGCGTTACCGTAGTTCAGTCTGCTGCTTACGAGGGCCTGTGTCACCGTTCTTCTTGTTTCGGTCGGGATCCACTTATAGATCCAGCGGAGCATGCGGAGGGTGTTGTATGAGGAGGAGGAGACGGCGTTGACCTGCTTTGCTATGGAGAGGGCGGAGTCGAGGATGAATCCTAGGTTGCGTGCATGGTCGATGGGTGTTTGTGCTGTTCCCAGTGTGGTCAGCCACCAGGAGTCGTCCCAGGCTGAGGGGGTGGGTCCGGGGATGAGTACCTCCGTCTTGTCTGAGTTTAGCGTCAGTTGCTCCTCATCCAGTTGACGATGGCCTTCATTCCCTCGTGGAGTTTGGTTTTGGTGGTGTGTGGGTCCTTGGTGAGGCAGAGGATGCACTGGGTGTCGTCGGCGTAGAAGATAATGTTGAGGTCGTGCTGGCGGGCCACTTGTGCGAGTGGGCCATGTAGATGTTGAACAGCGTCGGGCTGAGGGATGAGCCCTGGGTGACACAGCAGATGATGTCGGTGGCTTCGGATCGGAAGGGTGGGAGGCGGATGCTTTGGGTTCTGCCGGAGAGGAAGGACATTGCCAGTCAAGGGCCTTCTCTTGGATTCCGGCTTTTAGGAGGCGTGTATTTAGAGTGCGATGGCAGACCGTGTGGAAGGCGGCCAACAGGTACAGGAGAATGAGGGCTGATGTTTTGCCATTGTCTAGTTGGCGCCTGATGTCGTCTGTGGCGGCGATGAGGGCTGTCTCGGTGCTGTGGTTTCATCTGAATCCGGACTGGGACGGGTCCAAGATGTTGTTGTCTTCCAGGTGGTGGGCCAATTGTCTGTTGACGATTTTCTTGATTACCTTTGCTGGGAACGGGAGCAGGGATATGGGCCTGAAGTTCTTGAGGTCCTTGGCGTCTGCCTTTGGCTCCTTGAGGAGGACATTGATTTCAGCGTGCTTCCAGCTTTCTGGGAATGTCGCTGTCTCGAAGATGTTGATGACCTTCCGTAGTTGGGGTGCGATGGATGCGTCTGCTTTGTTGAATACGTGGTGTAGGCACGGGTCTGACGGAGATCATGAGTGGATGGAGTTCATGGCCTTGCGTGTCTCATCGTCGTTGACGTTGGCCCGCGAGGTCAGGCGGATGGTGCTGGTGGTGTCCGCAGGGGAGGTGGAATCTGGCTTAGTTGGGGTGGTTGTGGTGTTGAAGCAGTCATGGATGTCAGCAATCTTGAGGTGGAAGAAGATGGCTAGTGAGTTGCACAGTTCTTGTGAGGGCGGGATGTTGTTGGCGTTGGTGCTGGGGTTGGAGAGTTCCTTTACGATGCTGAAGAGCTCTTTGCTGTCGTGTGCGTTGTTGTACAAGCAGTCTTTGAAGGAGGATCTCTTGGCTAATCTGATGAGGTGGTGATGTCTGCGGGTGGCGTCTTGTGGGCTGCGTGGTTGTCTGTTGTGCATTCGTGGAGCCATATTTTCTCCAGTTTCCGGCATGTGCGTTTGGAGGTCTAGAGCTCATCAGTGAACCAGGTGGCTCTCTTGCTGGCGTGGCTGTTGGAGGGTTTGTTGAGCGGGCGAGGGTGTTGGCACAATCATCGATCTACTATCTGAGGTTGCGGGCTGCGGCGTCTGGGTTGGTGGGTTCGGTGGGTGGGTTCTGTGTCAGGTTTCCTCTGGTTGCGCCTGCAATACCGTAGCGTTGAGTATGAGGCAGGCCGGAAGCAGACAGAAAAGGAGCTCGCAACTACATTACCCAGACTCCTCGGAGCGGGGAAGTATATGGGTGACATCAGCACGCATTCTGTTGCGTGTAATTCATAGGTCTTCCGGTTTCCCCGGAGGCGGCTGGATGTGACTGCACGCCGAGAGTTCTTCAGCGTCCTTGTTTCATGGTCGGACACTGCCCTTCATTGAATCCCCCGTACCGAGGTAGGAGCGGGGCTTACGGCAGTTTTCCTTTTGCTGATCAGGCGGGCTCGCCTGGTTGTGAACTATTTACATGTAGAGCGGAGCGCAGTGGTGCAGCCACACGTTACCGTTCGGGCTCGGAATTAATCTAACCCCAGTGCCCAGCATTTCAACTGTTTACGTTTTCTCCTGCCTATCATTGAAGCAATTCTGACTGGTGGTTTTTGGGGGCATAAATTTGCGGAGCGTAGTGGAGGTCGCATCTACACGCTACCGTGAGTTGCGCATAAGCTTATGTGTATTTCCGAAAGGTACTCTGAGGAAAAGAGACCCGGGATTGTTTCTTCATTTTGTTTAGTGACTGAGGTATTACCTTTGCGTTTGGAAACTTGTATATAGTAGAGCGGAGTGTGGTGGTTATTGTGTCCCACGCACTACCGTGTCTGCTCCTTCTAAAACATTGGGTGTTCTTTCGGTCCCGGAGGACAGGCATTTGAACACTGTGCATTGCAGAGCGGAGTGTGGTGGTTATTGCTTCCCACGCACTGCCGTGTCTGTTACCTGTCATATATGGTGCATTCTTGTTGTCCAGGAGGACGGTTATTTTCCTTTTAAAACCAGCAGGGTTCCTTTTCATCAGACTCCAGTTATAAGCCTCTCTCATCTCCTGTTATGGTATGCTGCAGCTAAGGGTGGCTTATTCAAGTATAGGTATTCATTGGGTGTGCTTATCTCTAACCGGCATTTCTGTTTCGTCAGGCTTCCTAAAGAGACAGGAGTTGAGGAAGTAGCTGTTTTTCGGAGTCATTGTTCCCTTATATCAAGGTACACATGTGTATATTAGCGAGAATATATGAGAGTAGACTGTTGTCAGTGTGGTATTTCTAAGCATATGTTTTGTCGTTTCAGGTATATCCCTTTCCCTGCTGACCCTTCCCTATCCCTTCCCTGTTCTTTTATCCCTCACCTAATGACTCAAATACTCTGTGTGTTACTACTTGAGTGTTTGTGACGTTTGGAGGTGGACCCATATAAGCATCAACCGGATCCTGTGGAGCAATTCTGGACATTCTGGGCGAGGGTGGTGATCAGCCGGTCTTCTGTGACTTTGTTCCAGCAGCGGCGAGGCAGCTGTTGGGTGCGGTAGTGCAAGGTTGGTTTCTTGAAGGTAAAATGAATGCAGCGGTGGTCGGTCCAGTGGAGTTCGGAGGTGTGGTCAAAGGTGACCCGGGTGCCTGTGGTGAAGACGGTGTCCAGCGTGTGGCTGGCGTCGTGGGTGGGTGCGGTGACGAGTTGTTTGAGGACAAGATAGGCGAGGTTGTCAAACAGGGTGGCGGAGTTGGCGTCGTTGTTGTTCTCAAGGCGGAAGTTCAGGGCCCCGAGGTGGATGTATTCCGTGGAGGCGAGTGCGTGGGTGCTGGCGAGGTCAGCGATGGCATCGCTGAACTGAGCCCAGGGTCCAGGGGGTCTGTAGATGAGAGTTCCTATGAGTGTGGTGTTGGGGTCCGTGTTGAATTGGAAGTGCAGGTGTTCGGCGGTGTGGAGGGTGTCATCTGCGTGGGTGGCGACCTTGAGGGTGGACTTGTGAACGATGGCTATTCCTCCTCCGGTTCCATTGGCGCGATCCCTGCGGGTGATCTTGTAGCCGTCCGGGATGGCTATGGCGATGTCGGGCACCGAGGAGTCGTTCCTCCAGGTCTCGGGCAGGAAGGCCACGTCCGGGGTGGAGGTGTCGAGCAGATCCCAGAACTCGATGGCGTGTTTGCGAGCAGAGCTGGTGTTTAGGAGTATGCAGCGGAGGTGGTTGGGTCCAGTCCTTGGAAGTTTGATGGTTCTGTTGCAGGTGAAGCTGTGGCAGGAGAAGGGTCCGTGGGTCCGTTTCGGGGTGGCCTGGAAGCAGGTGTGGTTTTGGATGGCGTTGAATGCATGGAGGCTGCTGGCGTCACAGTGGAGTCTGGTGTTGTGGCGTTCGCGTGGTCCAGGGATTCTGGTGCTGGGCACGGACAGGCGCAGACAGGCTTGCCTTATGCGCGCCTTTGGTGCATCCGCTGCGCGGCCTCGCAGCTGTCGCCACTTGAAGGGAAGCTGGGAGGGAGGAGCCGCTGGGAGGCGGGAGGCAGGGGACTGCGAATGGGCATGGGGGTGAGGCTGCAGCAGCGGCGGGAAATGCGCAGTGGGCACGGGGGGCGAGGGAAAGAGCAGCGCCCAGGAATAGGAAGAAACAGATCAAGATGCTAGCACAAGCGCAGGTGGAGCTGCAGCGGGGTGGAGCGACCTACCATAGTTTGCAGAGCCCAGTGTGTAGCTGATGGAAGTGAGGGGGCGATGAAAGCCGGAGGAGGCGAGCTCCCATAGCGCTTGTTCCTATCCTCCGACTTGTCAGATTCCCGGTTTCGTGAATTTGCCCGTGAGTCAGTGCACTGCCAGTATTTTTTTTTTTTTGTGTCCTCATTAGCCACTTAGTCGATCCAGGGGCGCTCCAACCGCGAGACACAGTCGCCTCTGTACCATCAAGAAACCAGAAAGTGGTCTCATAATCTCCAGGAAGGCAGGCCTATTGTCTCAGCAAAAAAAAAAAGCCCCGCACGAACTATCTCCATACAAGCCCATTATTGGCTGATGGTCCAATGTCAATATGGCATGGGGTGCCTCCCGTTGGACATGGAAACTTAGGCTTAATCATCGGACCCGGGGGGGAAAAAAACCCACAAAAAAAAAACCTGGGTACTTTAACTGTTCCGTCTCCACTCAATTAAAGAAGTTCCAAAATCTCACAGTACAGGGGCTACATGTTCCGGCTAAATCTACTTTTGATGTTGCATAGAATGAAGACAGCCACTCTGCATGAGTCGGTGAATTAATATTGACCCAGTTTTTGCAGATTTGTGTTCTTGCTAGTAGGATAGCATAGTATAGAAATTCTCTTTCTAAACCCTTGATGTTATTATTTAGCCCAAAGATAATTAAAGACCATGAGAAAGGGATAGAGATTCTAAGAATTGATTCAAGTGATGTCTTGATTTCTTGCCAATAAATGGTGATGTTCGGACATTCCCAAAACATATGTAGGTCTGAGGCTGCTGGGAGAAGGCATTTGCTACAGCACTTCCCTGGTTGGAACTTTGAGAGTTTTTTGGGGGAATAATACGCCCGATGTAGTGTGAATAGTTGATTGCGCCTCAACCACGCAGGTTTTATGATTTTATAGAGAAGGATAAAGGATTCTGTCCATTTCTCTTCTGCCTGGGGTTCTCCCTCTCCTCCCCATAATTTTATCGGAAGGTTAAGCTCGCCCTCCCCTTCTTCCATGATGTTCCAGTAATAAGACGCAACCTCCTTACCTCTATAGGGTTTCTCAACTAGGTGTTTTTTCTAGAGAACTGTATCCTCCAATTTTAACCTTTTTCTTAATTTGAGTTCGCAACCATCTGGACAGTTGTATATAGACAAACCAGGATAGGGGTGAGGTTACCCTGTCTGAGAATGTTTCCCATTCCATAAAGGATCCTCCTGCCACTAACTCTCCCCATCGCGTTATTCCTGCTTCCAGTAGGACAGTTTTAACCGTCTCAGTATAATGCGGAGAGAACCCTGGTAGATCCCAAATCGGTGCGTAGTTAGAGAGGTATGCTATCCCAACCTTAGATTTAATTTGAGACCATTCTTTTATGGGACAATATAATGACTTTAGCCTGACTTTTTTGAAGAATCTCTGGTGTCCAAACTAAAATAGGAATCCGTCCAATGGAAGATCAGAACCCAGTAGCATTGCTTTAAACATATGGCCGTTTGAATTGTCTAGCGGGATCTTTAATAGCATCCTAGAGTCGGTCAGATGAAAGGCCCAAGCATAGTATTCCAGGTCTGGCAAGGCGAGTCCTCCCTTTTCCCTTCTCCTCCTTAGCTTCTTCCATGCCAGCCTGGTTGACTTATAGCACCAAATAAATGAGTTGATGTTTTGTTGACATTTTGAGAGTTGATTGGTATCAAATATTAATGGAATGGTATTGAAGATGAATGTATATTTAGGGAGAATGGTCATTTTCACTAGGCTGGTTCTCCCATAGATGGTAAGAGGGAGAAAAGACCAGGATTTCATCAATGTCTTGGATTCGCGAGAAATCCGATCTAGATTAGTCTGGGCCAAAAGGTTTAAGGCTTTTGTGATTTTTATACCCAGGTAACGCATTGAGGGTTTCACCGGCAGCTGAAGATTTGTAATGTTCCACGCCATTATATCTGTTTTTCCGGCGTTTATTTCATAACCTGAGTGTTTCCCAAATTCCTCCGCCCTTTTGATGACCGTAGGAAATGCCTCGGCCGGATCCGTTGTGTAAATGAGAATATCGTCGGCGTATAATCCGACTTTCTTCTCCCATCCAGAGAAAGAAAAAGGCGGAATATTGGTATCCTCTCTTATAGTCTGAGCGAATGGTTCCACATAAATATTAAATAGGAGGGGGGGAAAGAGGACAACCCTGTCTTGTCCCTCTACTAATTTCAAAGGGATTTGTGCGTGTACCATTAATTAACAGACTAGCTCTCGGGTTTTTATATAATAAGCCTACCGCTCTACAGAATTTAGGGCCAATTTGAAACTTTTCCATGACTGCGTTTAGATAGGACCAATTGACCCTATCGAATGCTTTTATTGCATCGTGTGTCATAATTGCGAGGGGTAGAGCAAAAGTTGAGGCAATATCTATGGCTCTGACTAAATCGTACGTTAAGTCGGCCAGTTGTCGGCCTCTAATAAATCCCTTTCGATCTTGATGGATAATTGTTCCAATGTCGCTTCCCAAACGTGCAGCCATAATTGACGCGAAGATCTTGTAGTCATTGTTGAGAAGCGAGATTGGACGATATGATCCGCAATCTGCTGGGTCCTTGCCTGCTTTTAAGATTAAAGCGATATTTGCTTCTCCCCAGGAGCTAGGTGGTGTCTCGCCTCTTATTAGTATATTATTAAATAGATTTGTTAGAATCTGGGTGAGAGTAGAATTAAGCACTCGGTATAGTTCACCCGGAATACCGTCCGGTCCTGCAGCCTTTTCCTGTTTTAGTTGTTTAATGACCCTTTCAACTTCTGCCTCAGTTATCTCTTTATCCAGATTTTCAATCTGAAGCCCATTTAACTTTGAAAGGTTCACCTTTTCCAGCCATTCAGTTCTTTCCTCGATGTTAACATTAATCTCATCTGTGTATATGTTTTGAAAAAAAGCACTAAAGGCTTCACCTATTTCGAGATCAGTCTTCCTATTGTCCATTTCTCCATCTACCCTCACTTCTCTTATATAATTTCTAGTCTGGTCTGCTTTTATTTTCCAAGCTAGCAACTTCCCTGCCGATTCACCATATTCAAAATGGGAAAGTTTACTGGCCTGCCATCGTTTGTTCAGTCTCTCCTGCAGTAATGTTTCTAATTTGTCTTTTAGCTCCCTTTTCTTATCTAGGTTTGCCGAGGAAGCTTGATCTACCGACTCCATTCGGGCCAGATCTTGCTCTATTATTAATAACTCCTCTCTGTATTTCTTTTTTCTGTAGGAAGCCCAGTTGGTAATACAGCCCCTTATATATGCTTTCCATGTCTCCCACACACTAGTCAGGGAGGCGGAATCTATGTTCCACTCTAAGAAAGAGGCGGTTTCAGATATGAGGTGTTTTCTTTCCTCTTCCTCTAATAAAATGGTGCGGTCAAAAGTCCATGAAACATAAGTGGGTTCCTGATCTAGCATTAACGAGAAGAGGATGGCTGAGTGGTCTGACATATGCTGAGGTAGATATGTTAAGTTCTTTATAGAATCTTTTAAGGAGAAACTGAATAGGGCATAATCAATACTCAATGTATGCTTATATTTGTGGTTGTGAAAGGAGACACCCAAGGTTTTCCCAGCTCTTTGTCTCCATAAATCTTCCAGTCCCAAATTGGACATGCAACTCAGAAGTGTATCTCTCGTTTTATTATGAACTACAGCCCTAGAACTAGGGGATTTATCTAATTTTGCATCCAACACTAAATTAAAATCTCCCATCCATATTATTGGATCTGTGATGGTAATCAGGTAATTCTGTAATATATTTAAATAGGAGGGATCATCCTGGTTAGGACCATAGTAGCCCACTAAGGTGAATCGCCTTACGTCGAGCTGAACATTAGCTATGAGCCATCTACCACTCGGATCTGTCTTCCAATCCACAATCTGAGCCCTAGCTCCCTTTTTAAAGATGATGGCTAATCCACAATTGTTGGCGTTGTGGTCTGTGCTAATGAATTTGTCAACCCATTTCAATTTTTTTAGTATGTCTGTAATCTCTTGTTTATTTAAATGTGTCTCCTTGATCGTTATGATCTGCGCGGGCGAGTCTCTAAGATACTGCATAATTTTATGTCTTCTCCCTCGTACGCGCAGGCTGTTTACGACAGAAATTTAATGTCTCTCATTTATCTTTACCATCCGGATGACCTGCTTTCCCCATTGTATTTTTTTTCCTACTAGTTGTCTTTCTATTGTCTTTCTATTGTTTTTTATTTCAACCACTCGCTTTATGTAGCACACCCTGGAATCAGTGAATTTTAGGATTTTAAAATTTTGCTTATGAGGACTTTTTTGTGCTTCCCCCCCCCCCCACCTACCCCCTCCCTCTCCTAGAAACGCCCCTACTTACTCTGGCCAGATGACTTGCCAGGTTGTCGTCCCCGACATACTCCCACCTGAGGCCCCATCTATCTCATTGGTCGGTCAATAAAATCAATATTATGTAGGTGACGTATTTATTATTATTATTTTTTTTGAGATAGGCAAGATAGCGTCTGATAAAGAGTAGATCAAGATCAACTCTTAGATCAAGAAAGAAGCTGAAGGGAGAAAGGAGAAGGAGGTCAATAGCCGGGCACCTTTGGTGTTGTGTGTTATAAGTTATGTTGTAGTATTTATCGCTGTTATAAGCTATTTTAAGCTCTTATGATGTTTCTTATACTTAACATTTTGTTCCTATTACCTTATTTTCTCCCTGTTACTATCCCTTTGGATTTATTTTATGTTTTATGTTATATATATATATTTTTTTACTTTACTTTCCCACTTTTTCCCCTTTTCCCTTTTTAAGTGCGCTTATTTATAGCCTTTTTTTAAGTGTAATTAATTGTAGCTATTTCTCTCTTTTTTTGTTGATTATTTATCTTTATGAATGATATGTCTATGTTTATTTTTTTTGGAAGTTTTTTGACCAGCATACGCAGTTGTTATTCATTTTATTTTATTTCATTATTTTTTCCCTCCTGTTCTCTACCTCTCCTTAACCCTTCCTCTTTTTTTTTTTAATAATCCTGGCTGACACCATGTGTCAAGGGGTTTAAGAAAATTTGCTCATAGAGACTAGTAGCTCATACGCCTCGAGAGGAGTCTTGATGTTGTAC
Source organism: Lissotriton helveticus (assembly GCF_964261635.1). NCBI lineage: Eukaryota > Metazoa > Chordata > Amphibia > Caudata > Salamandridae > Lissotriton > Lissotriton helveticus. The sequence continues at coordinate 30,800,684 of NC_136067.1, read as the reverse complement.
ATTTTATTGTTAAACATAATCTTCAAGAAGGCGGGAAATCGCATCTGTACAGTGGCTCCCAAAGCTCTAAACTTTGCCATCCGTTGTCCTAACTCCCATTGCCTATCCAGTGTGGTTTTGGATAGATATGACCTTACTTCGAAGGAAAAGTCTGGAGTCTTCAATGACTTAGCTTTAAGTGCTAAATTAAGAATCTTTTCTTTCATCGCATAAGTTAGAAAATTTACGAGGATCTTTCTGGGTTTAGTCCTGCCTGAGTTGAGACGGAAGGGGTCACGGTGTATCCTCTGTATGTCTGACTCCAGTTCTGATACTGACTCCTCTAAGTTAAGGGCATCCTTCAGCAGAGTCACAACATATTTCTTAATTTCGCTTCCCTCTTTTCCTTCCGGAATTTTTAAAATTCTAAGATTGTTCCTCCTTGAGTAGTTTTCTAGCGACTCAACTCTTTCTTTTACTGCTTCTCCCTCTCTTCGCAGAGTCAGGATCTTCGTTTCTGCATGGTCTAATTTTGTTTTAAGTTCACCTACAGTATTCTCCAGGCTCCCGGTTCTTTCAGAAAGCCCATCCACTTTGGTCTCCAGATTTTCGCACATGGCCCGAATCTCAGACTGGTTTTGCCTTGATTCAGCAAAGCACTTTTTTGACTCATCAAACCCGCATTTAATCTCATTTCTCATATTGAGAAGTATATGTTGGAGAGTATCTTCGCTGTCTTCTTTGTTACTCCCTGAGCATAGATCCGAATCCTTTGCTACGCTTATAGTTTCTGTTCCTACTAAATTGACGGCTAAGTGATCTGATGGGGGTTTCGTGGCTGTGCTCAGCTTTACGGCGTCATCATCCATCATTGAGTTATTTTCCTGTTCCATTACCTCCGCTGCTAGGAGTTTAGTGCTGCTAGATAACACTAGTGAGGCAGGATCTTTAATTGGAATGGATGTATTTTGTGTGATAGTCGGGCCCTGAGTCTCTTGATTAATGTTCAGGACCTGAGGCAGACTCTTAAAGTAGGACTTCAGAGAGGGTGTAATCAGTGTAGCATTGGTCTTTTTAGATTTACCTTTATTCTGAGTTAACTTCTGAGGCGACTCTTTCAAACTGTTGCTTGATCGCTCCACTACTAATTTAGTGGTGTGTGGTATCAAGCGCCTCTTCTCCCCACTCAGTGCTTTGAAATGCAGTGATTGTAGTGAGTCTGACTCAGATACCCTCTGACTCTGTTTCTGTTTCTCTTTCAGGACTCCCTTCAAGCACTTGCTCTAGGTCTAGATCGACAATTTTGCCTGAGCCTCCTAGATCTATATCCTTCTTCCTGGCTTTCCCCTTTCCCTTTCGCTTCCCCAGGTTGTCGCCGGTGAGCCCCTTCTTCATTTCTGCTCTCTTCTTCTTGGACTGTGCCTTACTACTTTTCTGAGTTAGTACTGCGCTGGAGAGGGCTTGCAGTTTACTATTAGTCAGGTTTGCGACGGGAACCGGGTAAAAGTCTTTTCCTGAGAACTGCACAGCACTTATTTCTTGATTTGCTAATGTCGGGAAACTTCTGTCTGCTATGTCTGTTTCTACATGTTTGTGGCTAGGACGGTGGCTAGGACGGTCACATTCGGTATTAGCACTTGCAATATTATCAGTTTTATTCGTTTTTAAATTTACGATCTTCTTTTCCTCCAACTGCGCTTCTAGTAAGACACTTTCCCCCCTAAAACCCCCCTTACCGCACCGTATTGCTGAGGTTGTCCCTCTCGTGAAGAAGCTGTGTGTGGCCACCCTCCGGCTTCTCTGCAGATCCACGGCTGCCTCGTACCAGCGGAAGGGCGCGGGGAGAGAGACCCGCCCCAGCACATCGACTGCTCCGATCGCGGCGTCCAGGAGGGCCGCCGAGCCGCTTGAAAAGAAACGTGGCTGAGAGAGAAGACGCCAAGCCGAGCCTAGCTCCAAGCACTCAGAGAACACGCGAAAACAAGCCCTGTTGCTGCTCCGACCTCTCAGGTAGTCAAATCCACCGTGGGGGCGCTGTGCTTGACCGAAAAGAGGTTTCTGTCAATGTGGGGGCATCAGGACTGGAGCCTCTGTCGGGACGTCCGTGATCTAGCTGTGCACTGCCAGTATGTGGGTGTATGTAGAGAGCAGCAGACCTGCAGGTTGCCGTATATGGTCTTCCACGAATAATTGACAGTTCGTGGAGCTATGCGCACCCAAGCCCTAAAACAGGCCCTTGTTGATGTTATGACAGATGTTGCCCGGACCAATTTTGGGTACACTGTATATGTACCAACTACTCCGCGGATAACACTACGGATAACCAGTGGTGCTGCAGGTGCATCGGGGGCCAGAGCCATGAGGGGTGCACTGAATCAGTGGAGTAAAAAATAGTGGTGGGGTTCCCTGCAGAGTGGCGGGAGAAGCACCCGAGACTCCCATATCTCACACATATGCATTGACATTTGGCTGATGGGTCCCCTGAAGGGTTGGGGCCCTCTTGGTGTGCTGGAGACCCTCTTGGGCAAGGGGCAGCTAGGTACTGTGTTACACCCTGTACTTGGAGTATTTTGCTATTATAACTAGAGCGGGGGAGGGGGATAGTTACTTGCTTGCACTAGGGATTATGACACACAGACCGCGTCATTGAACACCTCAACAAACATTACATCCGGAACATCAAACAAAGCTTTTAGTGGTAAAATATGCAACATTATCTTTCCGCAAGGCAGTGTTTTTTATTTGCTTTTCATTTTGAAAGCAGTCAGTGGGGCGTTCGGATAATTGATGACACATTAGCAGCTCCGAATACGCTGCACATGCGTAAGCAGTGAGTGGCTTTGAAATGTCAATTGACCCCTTCCAACACACACACTGACAATTTAGGTTGCACCCTACAATACAAATATCAAAAATACAAGGCGTACCGCTCACCCCACCACCTCCAGAGGGCACTTTAAATGTATGACAAACTAAGCACAAACATATATGTGTTTATGTATATTTACAAAGCATAGCTAAAGTGACTTCAGTTTTAATGGTTTAATGGCCAGCTCGAGAGACAATGCACTGGCATGGGGCAGGCCGTCTACAGGATGTTTGAAGAGACAAAAACACAAAGGCAACACGATGTTAGCAGAATCCCCATTTGGGTGTAAAAGTGCGTGAAGTGGCAGAGTAGATACATTGGTGCTATGGCAATGTTTCCTGACCCTTCACATTAAAATGCTGGATGACATAGTCCCATCCTTCCACCCGATTGGGCTCCAAGGGGTGATCATCTGCACCTGGTGACATTGTCAAGCTAGCCTGGCTGATGAACGGTGTTACCTCGAAACCGGTCCTAGGATGCTTGTTTCCAGTCCAGGGAAGATCTAGCCTGGCAGTTCTTGCTGGATTGTTCCCATGAGGCACAGGGTCAAGACTGATTTGCATATGGCTGGGTCCAAACTGGGATGGTGGAGTGAGCAAAAGAATGAAGGATTAAACCCAGATCTCTTGACTGGGGGTGAGTGGTTGAAAAGTTTCAGCGCTGCGTCCATCACCTTGTTGTGTTTGCTATGATGAGATGAAAGAGTTGGAAGAGTTGAGATGTTGAAGGCAGAAGATGATAGAGACTGTGTTGTAAACAGAATACTGGTTAATTACTGAAGCTTGATTAATTAGTCAGAGGAGGGATTTGAAAAGAGTTTTTCATGTTTTCTGATTATTTCATTATGTGTGTGATTAACACTGTGAACATTTTGCACTTAAAATGAAGAATACTACACTTTGCAAACTGTATTTTCATGTGCATGGAAAATATAGACCTAAATTAAGTTTGACTCCATTTTGAATTCCATCGCAGCCATAATGTACGTTTTCATTTCTCTTCTCATCGCATGTAACAAAATGTGCCCTACGAAGCGCTCTGTGGCAACATGCTGCTCTCGAAGAACTCTAGTGGAGGTTTCCCTTATGATTGTAAAAATCCAGGCTTCTTCCTGCCTGTCTTCTATAGGCCCATTCATTATATTGTCATTGTTATGCATGTAACTAGATTTATACTGTCAGACCCGACAACATTAGGTCCAACTACGCCATATTAATATGTGCATTTAGCCTAGGAGATGGTGTTAAAACGGTGCTATGTACTGATCAGTTTAATTAGGTCTTCTGATTGGTCGAATAGAATTTTATTGTTGATAGCCAGAGCAAAAGGAATGCCTCATGCGGCACTCATGATACACATATACAATAGCAACAAGCGTTAAGACTCACATAGTTCTTACAGTGACATAAAGGGGACGGGAAGAAAGTAGTTAAAAAGTTTAGCTGAGACACACAAAGGCGGTAGTAACAAAAAGCAAGTATTACTGAAAATGTTTTAAACTATTGCTTTCCTAAGCCGGAAGGCAAGAGAGGAGCGCTCCACACCACCATGTTTCTCCGAGGTCCAGCAGAAATGCCTCAGAGAAACACCCCGTCATTTTCCGACTGGGGGCGTGTTTTTCTTTCTCTCCTCTTCCCATTGCCTGGAATGTAAAATTCCAGCCAATGGGAAGAGGAGAGAAAGAAACTAAAAAACACACCCCTCAATCCCAAAAAGACGGGGCTTAAATGGAAAGACGCCCGTCTTCTTCAATGGCTGGCCTCCGTTTAGGAAGCCAGCCAAAGGAGAAGAGGGGAGGGTTCAAGCCCCACTCTGGAAAACATAAGATCTCCCCAGCGAGACTGCGCACCTAAAACGTTGTTGATCTTCCTGTTCTGCTTCCGTGTTCACACAGCACCGTGAGGTTCAGAGCTTCAAGGTCAGATCTCTCTATAGTGTTATTGTGCTGTTTACTTTCTGGTTCCATCTGCCCAAGGGACTGGTGTAATGCTTAATTATGAATCCTGCTCACTACTGAGATCTTAAAATACCATGTTTGATGGAAGAGTAGCTAATCCGTAAGAAAGGCACTCCGGAGTGGATGCCAGCTTGTTCCCCGGGGGGACCGTAGACAACGTGCTAGTATAGGAGCACTCTAGTCAGTCCCTGCTTGTTCCCCTGGGGCACTGGAAACTCACCATTGTCCAACCTCAATAAAGAACAAGTGGTGAGGGCACACTCTGCCGGGTACACTGTAAGTCTACCCCTGAAACGCGCAGCTGTGAATCGAGGCGCACTCTCACCCACCCACATTCTTACCTCACCTCCAGGCACAGACGCCTCCCCGCCCAGACTCGGTGACTCCGCCTGTAGGAGGATGTTCGGGCGGACAGCTCTGCAGCCCTCACTGGGAGCCGGGCCATGCCCGATTTCACTTTCAAAGCGCAGCCGGAAGAGTGCGGCCATTTGTTTGCAATGCTATATGTCTTGTGACATATAGCGTTGCAAACAAACAGCCGCCTTGTCCCGGCTGCGCTTAAAGTGAAAGTGGGCCAGCAAGCTTAATGTAAGCGAAGCGTGTGCCTCAATGAAAACGAAGCGTATGCCTCAATAGAAGAAGCTCGATAAACAAATGTTAGACCTGGCACCATTGGCATGGGTCTCCTTTCCATTTTTTGCTGTTGCCTTATGTGTTTGCTGGTGTTAGATGCTTTGGGCACTGTGCCACTGCTGTCCAGTGCCACAGTGCGAGTGCTCCCTATTGTAAATTAATGTAGTAATTAGTGAATCCATGATTGACTATTTCGTTTACCTGTCAGACCCTAGTACAGTGTACTGAGTGTGCCCAGGGCGTGTAAATCCAAATGCTGCTGGTGGGCTGCAGCACTGGTTGTGCCACCCACAGAAGTGGCCTTGTAAAATGTGTCTAAGGTCTGCCATTGCAGAGCCTGCGTGCAGTCTGGTGCTGTCAGGCTGACTGGGCAAGTGCACCCACTTGCCAGTCCCTAAACCTTCCTGTTTCTTCATATTAGTCACCCATATGGCAGGCCCAAGAGCAGGGTGCATTGTAAGTATAAGGTAGGACAAGCCCTGATGCGTGTGACATGTCCTAATAGTGAATTACAGCCATTTTCGTTCACTATTGCAAGGCTACCTGTTCTCCATAAGCCAGAATGGGCTTTTAGAAATATTACATTTTATAATCCTAACTTCTTTGATAACTTTATTTCGGTCGGCGACCATAAAAGTGCAATAAAATATATACAAGCACAATAATAAAACATAGATACATTAGAATTAAAAAGTTATTAAACTTTGGTTATCAAAGGAATAGTAGAGGATAAAAACAGCAATCCGTTATTTCTTGTGAATAAAAAAAGTTCTTCTCCGCCACATGCCTAGTAGAAACCGGGAGACGGCAAAAACAGTAAGAGGGGCAGTGTCATAAGTTAGCACTCTACAAGCGTGTGCACAGTGTCGGAAACCAAGATTTTTGCATAATGGGATGATCCAGCATTTTCGAATTTCACTATATGCTGGACAAAAGAAAAGGATATGTACAATGTCTTCTCTGGCATAATTACAGGCAGGGCAGTTGGCCTTTGTCGTTTTTGCCCATCTGGATGTCAGTGCCCCAACCGGTAAAGAGCCGTGCCTCAATTGGATGTACAGTTTTCTTGCTAGTGGAGGCTGCACGGAGTCCAGAAACACCTCCGTCCTGTATTCGACTTTTATTGTAAGGAACTCAGTTGACAGTCTGCCCAGGGAGGTAGAACAGTGTAGCAATTTGAGATTGTACGATTTTACAGCTGCCACCAGTACAGTCCTTTGCATCCTCATGCAGCTGTCCTCCGGTGTGTCCCACAGTTGGGGAAGGCCAATTTTATAAAAGAGAGTCTTAACATGTACCAGCCAAGGTATATTCTTGCTCTTAAGCTGTCCCCAAATAGTGTTAAATTCTGCTCTAAAGGGTTCAAGCTCCGGCACAGACCAGAGCCTTCTCCAATAGAGCAGGGGTCATGCAGCCACCAAGTCAGTAATAGGTTCCAGACCCAGGTCCAAACGTAATGGTAGGAGGGGTGTGCTTTGTGGGAGACCAAACAGATGTCGCATGAATAATAATAATAATAATTCTTTCTTTATTCGGTTTTAGACATTACAAAACCATAAAAGCAACTTGATAAATTTTACATTTACATGTTTAAAAATGTCAAGTCTATCATAAAAGTGTTTTTAACAGAATTCTAAAATATTAAAAGAATCAATTCCATTAAATAATTCAGTTTTTTTAGAGGTTGTTCCTGTGCCTTATAATACATTTTAAGAAGTTTAATACATGATAACAAATGCATTCAGAATCTAACATTTGTAGGGATAACATGGCGGGACGACATTGTCTAAAACCACAGCGTTTTAACAAGGGAAGTAACCAGATTTTTCTGTGGGTATTAAAATATTTACAGAACAATATGGTATGTATACAAGACTGTGGGGACATGTCATCACATGGACAATGAGCCAAAGTTGGTTCCTGTTAGACGGGGACCTGGAGGGTCGGCCGAGCACAAGGGGAGAGGCCTCCGGTGAGGGCCGTCTCCAGCGATCGTACAGACGAGTAACTTCCCCCCCACAGATGGACGCCACACGAAGATCAGCTTAACACCTTTTATAGGCAATTCTTTGAGTAAGGTGGTACGATACAAGGAGGTTAGGACACGATGATCCTCTCAATTCTAGTCTCTATTAGGGAAAGGGGGTAGCGGGACAGTCTTGGTACCTACAGGTACTGAGGTGAAACGGTGGTAGCTCACAATCCTCGAGCTCGGCGTTCGGACGGGTCAGACCGCGGCAGCGCCAGCAGGTCCCGAAGAGGTCGTAGGTGGCAACGGGCCGCGGCAGCGCCAGCAGGTCCCAACGAGGATGACGGTTACAACGGGCCGCGGCAGCGCCAGCAGGTCCCACGAGGATGAAGGTTGCAGAAGGCCGCGGCAGCGCCAGCAGGCAGGACAATAGTTCACAAGGCAGGGCTGCGGCAGCGCCAGCAGTCCGTCAAGGATGAGTTCTTCTCGGTGTCTCTCGACTCCAGGATACAACTCCCTTCCTGCTCTGGGGCTGCCTCGGTTATAGGTCTGGCGCCCTTTGATGTCCGGACCCTCGCACTGGGAGGTCGGGAGGTCCGGGATGAGGGAGTCCAGACACCCAGCAGGGGGGTGGAGCCAGCACCCGGGGAGGCTGGGGGCGATCGGCCCCTGGCGGGGGGAGAGCCATCGACACTTCTTTCTCCCATTAACCTGCCAAGTGGTCCGTTCACCTCCTGGGTGGATGGTGGTGCCGGGATGTCGGGGCCCGGCCAGGCCCAGGGTTGGGGTCGAGCCGAGGCCACGCGGCCGCGTGGTGCAGTGTCCAAGATGGCGGCTGGGCCGGGCAATGGGGTTGACGGGGGCCTGGGCCCGTGGCACAGAGATGTCCGGGGGCAGGCGTCCCGGAGGGGGACGGGTTGCGGGTTGCTTCTGCGGGTAGCCCCCGGAGAGCCGATGTCTGGGCCCTGTCATGCGGGGAGGGAGCGAGCCCTTCGTGGGGCCTGTCCAACAGTTCCCATGTATTCCTTGTCAGAAGCATCTTGTCGTAAGTACTGATCTCTAATGTCAAATAGGGCTGGATTTGCGGGGTAAGCTGTACCATATTTGCATGTAATACAGATTGTTTAGATGATACCAGAGTAATCCTAAGGGTCTCTAAATAATTCAGGGCTATTTGCTTCAACTCTTTCTTTGATAATTCAGTTAGCTTGTCAGGTGTAAGATAGTACTTTTCTAGACCCAGGTCTAGAAAGAAGTGCCTGACATAGGTAAGCCATGCTATTTTGTGCGCGCGGTCCAGCGCCATGGAATCCACTAAGATGTTTTTTGTCAGCGCATTTTTGTCCGAGACCCAAATGCACCTCCAAAGTAACAATGGTTGGACCCTTATCAGGTCTTCTAAATATGGGATTCCTAATTCTACTTGACAAGCATAGATAGAGGAGCATTTTGGGGCACAGAGGAGAAATCTCATGAAAGCGTTCTCTACTATCTGGAGAGAACCAACATCTGCATGACCCCATACCCCAGCCCCATACAATGCAATTGCTTGACATTTCGCTGCGTAAATTTTTAGCAGTTCAGCTGGTGGTCTCCTTCCAAGTCGTTGGGAGAAGTTCATCAGTGCTACTATTGCTCTCTTAAAAAGATGCCTCCTAGCCTCAATGGCTGCCTTCCAGTTTAACCTTTCATCAATCATTATGCCCAGATAGGGGTACTGGGGTGTCCTCTCAAGTTTTTGTTCGTTTCGGTAAATATTCTTGGTTCGTTTTCGTCCTCCACCAGCCACCATAACAAATGTTTTTTTAACATTTACATGTAAGTCTAAGGCACTCATAAAATCAGCGTACTTGGTCAAGGACTTCTGAAGTTCAATTGGTGTGCGGGCCAGGATGACCGCGTCATCCGCATAGAGTAGAGCGGGGATCAAGCGTTGGTTTAATCTTGGGAGGTCCTGTCCCCCTCTCAGCATCACCTCCTCCAATCCATTTGTATACAAAGAGAAGAGAAAGGGGGCCACGACACACCCCTGCCTGACTCCCCGCTCCACTCTGAAAGGCGCGGTAAGTTCCCCTTTTGTGCCATATCGCACTCTTGCAGAAGCCTCTGCATATAATTCTCTCAGGAAATCCAGGAGGGTGGAATCCACCCCCATGTTTCTCAAGAGAGTCCATAGCTTCGCATGAGATACGCAATCGAACGCAGCGGACAAGTCAACATATACCATGTACATTGTCCCCTGCTTTGCATGAATATATTTAGACACGATCAAACTTAAATTAAGGGCCTGTTCTACAGTTCCGAAACCTTCCCTAAATCCAAATTGTAGGTCGGATAAAATGTTGGTGTCATGTGCCCATTGCTGTAGCTGCTCGAGTACTACTCTGCTGACTACTTTGCCCAGAGAATCCAACAATGAAATTGGGCGATAACATGTCACGTCCTGGCGGTCCCCCTTTTTAAAGAGTGGCACCATGATTGAGTTGGACCAGGACTCCATCAATCCCAGTTTCGCTGCTGCAGTACATACTCTTGTGAGTATAGGGGCCCAGAGGTCCGGAAGGTGTTTAAAAAGATCTACTGGGACCCCATCAGGGCCAGGTGCTTTACCACCTTTACTTGATTTTAACGCCTGGATTACGTCGAGTATGTCGAATTGCAAGGGAATTGGAAATTCAACCAGAGGAAGAGAGTGATCTAGCCCTTCAGTCGGGGATGTTAGTTTAAATATGTTTGAGAAATGATTTACCCAAATTTCCTCTTCTATAGCCACTTCTATCTTAGGGCTATTAGAATCTGATAGAAAGGGGGTCTTAACTATCCGCCAAAAGGACTCACTGTTTTTCGTAACTGCACTCTTGTGAAGATCATCCCATAGTGCTTGTTTTAGCTCTTGTTTTCTTAGCTTCCTAGCCTTATTATATTGGAGCCTGAGGTGCTGTATCTGTTGCTGGACTCTATGTGGTTGTTTAAGGGCCGTTTTTAGGTTAGTTAACGCCACAGTGCAGTCATGGTTGAACCATCCTGTTGGAGTTGGCTTAGTTAAATTTGATTTTCTAGGCAGCAATCCTTTTGTTTTTTCTAGGATTATCTTGGAAGTTTTCAAGAACCACCCCATCCTCTACTGATGGATCTAAACATTTTATTATATTAGGGTATGTTATCTTTATCAGTTTCTCGGTTAATTGTGTGGGATCGATCTTTTCCCATTTCAAGGTATACCCGTTATTCTTTCCGAGTTCTATCTTATTTTCTGATAGGGTGTTTGCTATAGTTGATGTTTGAGTTTCTAGATCATTCAAATTAACATCTAATCTAAGGGCACAATGGTCACTTAGGATATTATTCATGAGTATAAAATCCCTGGTTAGGTGTCTTAATCCATCCGTCAAGAGAATGTAATCGACGGTGGTCTCATGGCCCCTTCCTAGGTACGTTGGATCTGGGAGATTCTGAGTAGAGTCGGTTTTATTTGCTATTGTCAATTCTAAATCTAGAAGGAGGTTGTTCATAGCTGTCCCCGTTCTTGCATGGGGAAAGTGCATAAGGGGATTGTCATGCTCATCCACTATTCCACAACTCCGCATGCCCGAACGTGGGCAGGGGTGTAGGTTGAAATCTCCTCCCCATAGTAAATGAACAGTCCCTTTTTTCCCATACAGTTGACTAAGATGTGCAATTTTTTCCTGAATTATTAGAAGGGTGGAGCAAAAATGGTCATCCTCTAAATTATTATAAAAATGTATCAGTATAATAGTTCTTTTTTTTCCTGCTGAAAGACAAATTAATTGGTAGTTTGGAGCAAATTCTGTCTTTAATACCTTAAGGTTTTTTATGGTATTTGCTATGTAGGTAACCAAGCCTCCCTTGGGCCTGCCCGCATTACTTGGAAGGGCTGGAGAGAAATAAGTTATATAGCCCAAGAGATGTAACTCCTTCATGGCCCATGTCTCTTGTAGACAGATAATTTTTCCTTCCTCTAGGAAGTGAGCGGCAGAGCCATCCTCTATTTTAGGGCGGAGGCCTGCAATGTTCCAAAAGATGACCGACAGATGTTGTATTTTATTCTCTGGCCCTGAAATCATCATCTCTGTGGGATCTGAGGATAGGATGATTTGCTCAATGTTTGGATTTTCTACTAATGGTCAGTCGACCATTTCTAGGCCACTGAAACGATTCATGGTCGGTATACCCGACCCATTATCCCAATGTGGTGTTTCCTTATAGGTGGGTCTGTATGGTCGCTGTGGAGGCCCACCCCACTGCTCCCATTCTCTACCTGTGTTCCGTGGGCCCACGATCTGCCATGGGCCCTCGTGGTTTTGATAATTGGGTTCCGCAGCCCGCCAGAAGCTATCGTGATCATTATAGCGCGAGGCTGTTTTAGATCTGGGGATGTCAAGTTCCCAAGGCTGGAGAGCTGCTTTACACCAGGAGCTATCAAATTCCTGGAGGTAGTTGCTATGATGTCTTTTGGGATAGAAAAAGGATAGACGCTTTGTATCTATCCCACTGCTTGTACTATGATGTTCCCATGAGCAAATATATTCAACTACTTTGGGATCCTCAAAGGTGATCACGATGCAATCTCCCTGTATGATTTTTTTTTCCCTGGCCTACCCATGGGGCCCTACATACTGTTAGTATCCTACTTGACCAATTGGGGGGAATCGGGCGGTTTATATTTAACCAGTTTTGCGCCTTATTTTTTAAGGACCAATTAGGTTCTATACCCTGTCCCGCCAATTCCGGTACGCCAGTCATCACCACTACAAATGGGGATGCCTCAGGTGGCATATTGACGGGGAATCTACCCTCATGTGTTCCTCTGGTTCCTCCCTTATTTACTGGTGGGTTTGATGTTTTTAAAGAAGGTGTTTTTGGGACTGGTGTTTTTGGAACTAGAGTTTGTTGAGCTGATGTTTTTAAAACTGGTGTTTTTGAGGCCATTGTTGTCTGTGGTATGGACGTTTTATCTTTCGGAGGAGGTTTCTCCACTGTAGGGGCCTTTGATACTGTTTGTTGTTTAGAAGATGGGCACACTAAAGTTGTAGTTTTGTTTTGAGCAGTAGGTGCTGTCAATTTGTTTGTCCCCATTTTTTTAGGCCCTTGAATCGGTTTTAATATTGGGGGAATTGTAAGCTTAAATAAATGTTTCTCGATATTTAATAGTCTACTTTGTAGGGAAAGAAAGAGCGAGTTTAGTAAGGCAGCTATTCTGTTTACCAACTCTGAAGTGTCGCATTCTTTACTGGGGGATGGAAGAGCAGGTGAGCCTGAGGTGGTAATGTCTGGTATATTGAGTAGGGAATGATGTACCAATGCATGACGGTCGGTATCGTCAACTGTTTGCAAAGTTGGCCCTATCGCGTTTGAGCTTACAGATAATTCAACAGTGTCCTTGACTATTATCTTTTCCCCCTTTTCCTTTTCCTTTCTTTTCTTAATTGCCCCTTCCCTCCTCCCTCTTGCTTGTCTTACTTCCTCTGGTGTATGGTCAGGTAAGATTTCAGGTGTTTTTTCTAAGTCTGAGTCTGAGGTCAGTAAGGAGAGTTGGGAGGCTGAGAGATCTATCACATTTGGAAGACTGAGCCTATTGTTACCTTGTGATGGTTGCATTAAATTATCACCCATCTCGGGAGTTCTTGCTACAGCCAATAGTCCATGGAAGATCGTCTTGCAGCAGCTAGATCGATAGATACTCTATCCTCGATCAAACTGATGCTTTGGTCTATAAACGAGTTTGCCTTAGTAATAAAGTCATCCATGGGGCCTAGCAGCTGCTCACCAACCCCACCTTTTTTCATTTTTTTTTTTGTTTTTTTTGTTTACTACCTCTCGTATTCATTTTTGATAGGAAGGGTGCACGAGAACTTTATGGAGGGTCAATAGGTAGACAGATTTTGATGGCAGTAGATCGAGAGAGTACATACAGGTCTAAACCGAATAAGTAGGGCTTAGTGTAGTGGCCCGGTCCGGTTTCTCACGATCTCGAACGGCCTCAAATGGCCCGCTCTTTGCCCAGTGCTCCGTCCCGCGTGCGTCCCGCGTCGCGGTGAGGCTTGCGTCAGTTTAGTACGTGGAGGTAGGGGGCGTGGCCGCCGGGGGAAGAGGCACCAGCTGCGGTGTTTGAGGAATGCTGGGCCTCGCAGTCCCCCGGTCGGTTTCCTTTGGCAATTACCCCCACGGAATCCTCTACCTGGAAGTCCTCACGCTGGGAGCGGCTGCTGATTCCGCCGACTGCGGAGTACGCTCACACCAGCCGGGCACACCAAGGAGGAAGCGCAGGTCACAGCAGGTTGCCGAAGTAAATCACTTCCAGCAGACAAGTAGAAGCAGTTCATGAGCGGCACCATGTCGCATGAAGGATTGCTCTACTTTCATTAAGTTACGTGCATTAGTGTGTCCCCAGAGTTCGGCAGCATACAAAGCAGCAGACCTGACCTGTGTTCTGTATATCTCTAGGGCAGGGGTAGCCGGTTTAAAGGTTGAGGCGTTATGGAGTCTACCTACACCACCCATGATCTGTGCAAGTCTCAGAGAGGATTTAGAGACTTGATGGTCCCATGTAAAATGCTCAGTCAAAGTCACCCCCAGGTATATAAAGGTCTTGACTCGCACAAGTGGGGTTCCATTCAGTGTGAGGTTTGGACGGGTGTGCCTCGGGGGTTGAAGATCATGAACTTGGTTTTCTCCAAGTTGATCTCCAATCCCCGCGAGGCACAAAAGGAGACAAAGCCGTCCAAAACCCGCTGGATGCCCGATGATGTCCGCGACAACAACAGGGTGTCGACCGCGAACATCAGAGCAGGCACCCTACCAGTAGCCAGGCGTGGAGCATCGTTGTCCCTGACACAATTAAGTCTGTCTATCAGGCCATTAACATACAAACTGAAGAGGGTAGGGGCCAGTACGCAACCCTGGCGTATGCCCCGGGTAACAGGGAAGCGGTCAGATAATTCCCCGTTTTTCCCACACCTCACCTGGGTGTAATTCCCGGTATGAAGTCGGATTAGGGCATCTAATAAGTAAGGAGGGAGACCAAGTTCCTCCAACACCGTTCAGAGCCTCTCCCTAGGAACCAGATCAAATGCAGCCCGCAGGTCCACAAAAACAAGGTAGAGGCTGCCACCCTCTACTCTTGCAGTTTTTAAGTATAGGACCTGCAGGCGAAAGATCTGGTCCAAAGTCGAGACCCCTGATCTAAATCCAGCTTGAAGGGTGGTCAAAGTTTTATTTTCCTCCATCCAGCCCAGTAATCTCTCCAGTAAAATTCGGCCCATCAACTGCTGGGTCGTATCGAGTAAACTAATTGGTCTATAATTTGATGGAGCGAGTGGGCAGCCCTTTTTAAAGATTGGAACAATCTCATCTCCCAGCCAGGTCCCAGGTACTGGGGAACCCTGTAAGACAGCATTAAACAGAACCATCAGGTATGGGGCCCAAATTTTTGGCTGGGAACGAAAAAGATCTCCAGGGAGCTTGTCCAGACCCGGAGCCTTATTCGGGAGCAATTTCTCAATTGCCAATTCAACTTCCCTGAGTGTAATATGGACTAAGCTATTAGTGGGAGTCCTATTATGGGCATCCTGACTCACTGTAGAGAGACCAGGGCCCGAGGCCTCCAGCAGTCTACACTCGTGCGGGTGGTCTGGGGCTGTAGGAATCTCGGGAGCTCGGTTGGAGCTATGATTTTGACAGGGGGAAGTCCCTGAGTCCGGGGCCCCCAGCAGTCGACACTCGTGCGGGAAGTCCCGGGCCGTACAGGTACATGAAATCGAGCTCCCGGGCCCCTAACTGACTCAGAGAACAAGGTAGAAATTCGAGTTTAGTATGCCTGGACTCAGAATGATAAAATACATCTTTCAGTAAAGTGGGTTTTAACATTCTGTGTTTGCAAATACCATTTTTAGAAAGTAGGTATTTGCTTGCCTAACCTTTCAAGCCTGCCTCTGCGAGGTTGTGTATTCCTTTGTCTGGGATTTTGAGTGACAGGGCTGGGGGATTCCAGGAGACAGGCTGGGGCAGCCCAGTGGTGAATAGAGAGATCTGCATCTAGGTGGGAGACAGGAGTTTCACCTGGGACCTGAATAGGGCTGGGCATTCCCTCTACAATGTCGGCTCCACCCCCTGTAGTGCGTCTGATGTCTCTGCCCTGCACACTGAAAGAAGAGAAGGAAGACTGTCAACAAAGTGCTCCTAGGCTGTACTTGTCTTCCACAATGCTGGCTCCACCTCCTATGGGGCGTCTGATGTGCCTGCCCTGCGCTGTGAAAGGAAAGGAGAAGTCTGGTAAACAGAGTGCTTCAGAACTGGTTTGGACTGGGCATGTCGCAGAGATCCTGCTCTCACACAGAACTGTGCACAGAGACTTGGAACCTCAGTGAATTAGGGTGTGCCAAAACTCACCTTAGTACCCAAAATCCCCTTCCAGACTAGCAATCAGTGTCTCATTGGTTCTTACAAACTCCCAATGTTTAGACAACTCAGAACATGGATTTAGAATACCTCATGTAACGTGGAACACATGAACACTCTTTCGTTATACCAACATATCAATCCAGAACGAGGAGTAAATGAAGACACGTGCACATTTGAAAGGTTTATTTCTAATGCAGTGTTCTCAAGCGCAGTATCTTAGCTAATACAAGCAAACATATTCTAAGTAACAAAGTTATCAGCATAGTTACTAGTCCATAAAATACAAAGGTGAAAGCATGTTAAAATGCTAGAGGGAAGAAGATTAAATGGCACCTAAGCCTTACCCTCCCTTGCTAGTATATTATATTATATCTAAAGAAGGTCTCTTTGGGTTTTAGCAGGGCGGCTCCATACCTCTTGGTCTTAGTGGAGAGGTATCACATCATCTCCTACGACAGCTCTCTGCATGAGAATAGTCATTAAGTGTGTGTAGCATGCTCTGCGCAATGCTGTATTAAAACGCGCCAAAAGCCAAAGTTGGCCCCAGCTGCATATGTGTTATGTCTAGAACGGGCTCTGATCAGACCGAGCAACATCCACTGTGTTGAAATAACCTTGAAGGCCTCGGCACTCACTGTACAGACATAGCTTACCAAGCAAAGCTGATACAAGTGGAAAAAATATTATTTGTGTGTGAAGCAAAACATTCTACTATGCTCAAAGCATTAATAACAATATGTGCCATGTGCAGAAGCAGCAGAAAGGAAAAATGGCGTTTAAACCTCAAATAAGCTAATGCTAACTTAACACAGTGTGAAGGCAAGGCCTATCTCCATGACAGGCTCAGGCCCCTCTCCCCTCAGAGAACAAATGATTTTGGGGTATAAATATTGGGACCCTGATCCCAAGAAAGAACTTTTGGACTACAAGACCAAACCTCTGCTGAGGAGAGGAACCTGAAGAAACTGAGGGGAGACTATTCCCTGGCTGAAGTGCTGCTTGGGCGATTGGCCTGAAGTGGTTGCCTGACTGCCAAAGAGAGGAGAAAAAACTTTGTGTACTTTACTTTCAACTTGTGAAATGATCTCCAAGGGCTTGAAAGAGAGCTTGCCCCTGACCGAAGTCTCAGGACCAGTAGGCTTCACCAGCCTTTGTGAATTGCTGCTAGAAACGCTGATTCAGTGGCTACAGAGGCAGGGAGCTGTGACCGACTCTCCCGACCGGCCCGGTGTCCTGTATGCACCGCATCAAGCAATGTCCGCCTCAAACAACGCAAGCTCTGAGCTCACGAACTCCATCCTGATGCCTTCACCGAGCCGTTGCCTGAACCGCGACTAGTGGACACCGCGATGTGCAACGCCTCGCTACACCGACTCATACTGGTCTGACCGACACGGTCACTGCTGCTGACTTCGAGTCCTGTGAACACAGTGGAGTTGGGCACCGCCTTGCATGCTTCGCGATGCACCGCCCGACTCGCACCGCTGTCCAGACTGATCGACGCCAGCTGTCCGCTCTGTCGCCGCACTGCAAACTGCAAGCACTGCATCGAAGCACCGTCTCGCCCTGCAACGCACGCCTTGGATTCACCTGTGGTTCTGAAAATCTGGATTCATACAATAGTTCTGGACTCGAGAATTAAAACTTCGTCGAAATATGACGAATTTGGTATCAAAAGACCGAGAATGACGAGTACATCATGTACATGTATTTTCGGCGTGTTCGAGTGACGATTTCACCTCGAAATCGTCATTTACATTCTGAACCCTTGGCTCCCATTTATATGTTGCCCTTTACATAGGCCTTAATCCAGTTGAATTTGATTCCACAAGGACACATACTCCTTAATCGACTTTTCCCTGACCTCAGTACAAGTTGGAACCATTGCCCCAGGCCGAATTCGTTAGGTCAGTTCCCCTCCCAGTGCCCGAGCAAGATAGCATCTAGGCTCAACGAACCATAAAACCATTTCAGCGCGCACACCTGCCATATCTCGCTCACATCTATCTCCACTCCTTTGCTTCACTTACTTTATGATGGGGAGGTGACCGTTTTTATTGGGGGTCCAGCGATATCTGATGAAATGTTGGGCCTTGCCGGATGATTTGTTATGGGCAGCACGACGTGAAATATGTACATGTCATCATGACTCTGCTTTTCTTTTGTAACCAGTAACTATAAATGACATACTACGAATTCGAAGAATGTTTGCCCAATGCCGAATATTATGTATAAAGAGAGAAGCCTGACTTCGTGAAAGTGTACAGTCTCCTGAGAACATACCCGTTGTACTTCTAGGACACCTGTTACCTTGGTTGCAGCCAATAAACTAATCTTTGACTTCATCTAGAAGACTCTGAGTTTCTGTAGGTCTGAATCAGGAAGAACCCGAGGTCTCTGGGTGTTGATTCCCTGGCACCGCTGGGTTACCGGTTCTGTGCCGGTTCTTAAAAACCCAGTACCTCAGTTGGCGCCCAACGTTTGGGGCGATTCCAGTGGTACCAGTCAGCCAGAAGATCGTGAGGAGCTTCGTGTGGAAATTCCGGAGGACGGCCAACCACCTCATCGACCCCTGCATGTCGACGTGGTCCGAAGGTCTTTGCTGCGAGGTTCCCCGCTTCCCGACGGCTACAAGGACTGCTGCCCTGGCTATCGCCCTGATTTTGGATCCCTGAAGTTTTTGGTAGAGCGAAACACTGAGACGAGTCTTCTGGTGACGTCATCGATTGAGCGAGAGATATATCGATATTTTCAGTTAAGTATAAGCGGAGCGTCTCCCAGTCCTTAGTTGGACTTTGTGGTATCTTTGGGATACAAAAGGTTTTGTATTGGTACTTGCAAGCACCATAACCGAAGGACTCGTGTATTCACGAGAAATATCGTAATCGATAAATCCTTTGAAGTTTGGAACTAGACTAGAGAGCGAGGATGCCTAGTCTTAGACTTGGGAATTTGTTTTGTCTTGGTAATAATAGGGACTCCCGACTGGAGGACTCATGTCCGGTTCCTCCAGTTGGAACTCCGACTTACGAGCTATATGTAAAACATGGGGTAGGCCCCATCACTTACAACGAAGTAAGGATTAAATACACTAGAAAAGATGGTGTTCTAAAATGGCCCCAATATGGTAGCTTTGATTCCGAAATCTTAGACAACCTTGAAGTAAAACTCTTTAAAAAGAAAGCCCGGCCGGCGATGTTTGACTCTTTCCGCTTATGGCGTAAAGAAGCCAAACAAAAAGAAATTAAATTAGCTAAGAAAAATAAGAGAGAAGGGGGACTTTCAGTAATGCAAGCTGCTGTGCAGTTTAAAGATAATGAGGAAGAGCAGATGAAGGAGCAGTTGCACAGGCAACGTAAAATGGCAATAGATAAGTGTTATCCAGTTTTGCCGTCTCCAGCAAGAGGCAGTAAAAGAACGTGAAAAAGACCCATTAATGTCGCAATTATTAAATTCACCACCCCCCTATGCGCAGAATGCCACAGCACCCCCGCAACCTTTAGTTGCGCAAACTACGCCTCCTGCTCCTCAACAGCACTCACCAGCTGTTCTTCAGCTGGCTCCTACTTCTTCGGTGCAGCCTCCTCCAGGCCCACCGACCACTTTTGTTTCACCTGTGTTTTCTACAATTTTGCCTACTGCACTTTTCACGTCTCCTAATGTTCCCTCTACGATTTTGCCTAGTATCCCCTCTATTTCCCCTGATGCCCCTTCTACTATCTCTACCCCCGCCTCATCTCACCCCGTTTTTCCATCCGTTTGTCCTTCAGTTTCACCTTCTATTCGGCAGAAAATGGCCAGCACTGTTACTAACTTTCTTTTACCTCTTTTCGGGTCGCCTGCTACGACCCCTAACATAGGAAGAAGACAGTTGCGAAGTCAACTGCCTGATTATCAAGAGAGAGATTCACTGAATAGTTTAGCTCGGAAATGGGTCATGGACACTGCAAGATATGATGTACAGTCTGTTATAGAAGTCTTCCATCAATGGGAAGCAGCGACCCAGAGATACGTTTTCGAACAGATGTGTGTTTTCCTTTGCGAGGACTTAGAAGACAATGATCAGGAATGCATCCCACAAGAGATGTGTCGTGTACGGTTTAGGTTTGGAGAGGGTATGATTGTAGGTCCCGAAGTGGAAAAAGCAGTTGAAATGTTGTTATCATATCGAAGTAAGGGAAACAGTTCTGGGTCACCATCGGAATCTAGTGCATCTAGTAGGAAAAAGGCACGCCAATACCCTATGAGAGAAGTTCCCCCACAATGGAGAGAGGGTGACACAACCGCTAACCCACCTATTTTGCCACATTTCCAACGTGTATGGGTACATGTCCCATGGAAGCGAGCTGAAGTTTTAGCACTCAAACAAACATTACCAGATCCGCGTAAAAATCCTGCAGGGTACTATAAAGAATTGTCACAAACTGCTGGGTCATGTATAATGAATTTAGCCGATATCGACATGTTATTTGGGAATGTTGTTCCACAGCCTTTATGGGGTAAAATTCGTCATGTAGATCATTACGAAAATAGAGACAAAGATGAGAAAGATAAAGTAGAAAAGAAAACTAGAGAACTAAAAACGAAGGTTTTGCTACAGCAAGCCTATCCGCCACGTGGTGGTGGTCATCAAAATAATAATGGTCAGAATCACTACCAAAATACTTTTCAGCAGCCTCAACAGTATCAGAGAAACTCGCAAAGATTCGATTACACTCAACCCCGTGTAGGCCCCAACCAGTGTTTATATTGCAAACAAGAGGGTCATTACAGGTATAATTGTCCTGCCCTGTCACAACGTGCAAATGGTGTTTCTGGTGTTAGAGGTCGTGGCAGTCAGCAAGCGCCTAGAGGTAGAGGGCGTGGAAACGCCCCTCAAGACACACGTCCCCTTCCACCACAAAACTCTATGAACAGGTTCGATCAGCGAAATAACGTATCTGACAGGACAGCTCAATACTACGTTGATGAGTATTACACAGAGAATGAGCAGTGGGAGAATGATGATTGCTAGGACAGCCATAGACAAAGAGAGAGGGAGTTGTTTCAGTTCCAGTAGATCAGAGTGGACCTTACGTTGAGGTGATTACATCAGGTGTGTCAGAACCTTTTCTGTTGGATACTGGTGCTACAAAGAGTTCTATTATGCACTCCAAACTCCCTGGCGCACCTTTGTCTGGCGAAATGAACGTTTCTGTAGGTTTTTCTGGCGCCCCAGTTAGAAATCCGATTTCTGACCCTTTATCTCTTTCTGTTGGTCCTTGTGAATTCGAAGCACCCCTTATTCTGACAACAGGTTGTGGTGAAAATTTGCTAGGATTAGATTTGCTAAAAAGATTGTATGCGACTTTGTACTGTTCTCCTTCAGGAGTACAACTTACTTTAGGCAAGAAAGTGGTTTCTCCTATGTATTTGTCGAGAGATGCACTTCCAGTGGAATTGTCACTTCTCCCAGATATTCTTTGGGCTACTGGTCCTAATGATGTAGGTCTTTTAGAAATTCCACCATATGTTGTAACATTGAAGTCGAATGTCAAAATGCCACGAATTCCCCAATACAGAATATCTAATGAGGGTGAAAAAGCTTTGCTAGCGATTGTTTACGAATTGATTGAAAAGGATGTGATTGAGGAAACACGAGGCAATGTTTGCAATAGTCCTGTTCTGCCTGTTTTAAAACGAACCGACCCTTCTCAGCCACCTGTGTACAGATTCGTGATTGATCTTCGAGAAATAAATAAGATAGTTGTGCCACAATTTCCAGTTGTCCCCGACCTTACCACATTATTAACTATGATTCCAGCTTCTGCTTCGTGGTTTTCGGTGATCGACCTAAAGAATGCTTTCTTCAGCATCCCAATCGCTGAGGAGAGCAGGGACATTTTTTCCTTCAGTTTAGGAGGTCGAAGCTTCCGCTTTAAACGCGCTCCTCAAGGCTTCTGTGAAAGCCCCTCAATATACAGTCAAGCTCTGAAAACACAGCTTGACACGATTGTTTTGCCTAAAGGTGCCACTCTTGTACAGTACGTGGACGATTTGCTCATTGCTGCAGATACTGAGAAAATTTGTAAAAAGGCCACGTTGACATTATTGCGTCATCTGTGTGATCTGCATCACAAAGTATCACTTTCCAAGCTTCAATATTGCCGACAAGAAGTGACCTACTTAGGTCATCTCTTGTCGAAGGAGGGAAGGAAACTGACCCCAGAAAGAATTCAGCCAATAGCGAAATTGAGTGTGCCAAGAACACAGAGAGAAGTACGTGCTTTCTTGGGCATTACATCGTACTGTAGACAGTGGATTCCAAATTTTTCGTTATTGGCCAAACCCTTGGTGGCATTAACGTGTAAAAATACACCCAATCCCATTCCTTGGTCTGAAGAGTGTCAGAAAAGTTTTCTCGAATTACGCACAGCATTATGTTCGGCCCCTGTGTTAGGTACCCCCAACTACAGTAAGCTTTTCACATTGTATGTCCACGAGAAGGAGGGCTGTGCATTGTCTGTGCTGACTCAGTTATTCGGAGGTAGACAGCGGCCATGAGCCTATTTTTCGTCAACTTTGGATCCGGTAGCACGAGCATTGCCAAGTTGTTTAAAGGCCACAGCAGCAGCAGCTGTTTCTATTCGACAGTCTGCTGGTCTAGTAATGAATAATACACTAATCGTGATGGTCCCGCATGCAGTAGACACATTGTTAAATAGGACCAAGACACAGCACTTAACTAGTGCTCGACTGTCCAGCTATGAATTGACGCTGCTAGCGAGCCATGTGCATATAAAAAGGTGCAGTACTTTAAATCTAGCCACGTTTTTACCAATTGCAGAAGAATCAGATGCTTCAGAACAGCACGATTGTTTTCTTAGAACAGAGGAAGAGACGAAAGGGAGAGTTGATTTATTTGACACTCCTCTTGCTGAATGTGAGGGCACATTATGGGTAGATGGTTCATGCTTTAAGCTCCCAAATGGGAACGTGACTACAGCATATGCTGTCACAACCTTGCACACAGTCGTTGAAACTGCGCGAATACCACATGGTTCAGCTCAAGCCGCAGAACTAGTCGCACTTACGAGAGCATGTGTATTGTCTAGAGGAATGAGAGTGACTGTCTACACTGATAGTCAGTATGCGTTTGGAGTGGCTCACAGTTTTGGACGATTGTGGAGAGAACGTGGATTCCTGACCTCGCATGGAGCTAAAATTCAGCATGGCCAGTTAGTGAATGAGCTTCTTGAATCACTGACCTTGCCCCTGCAAATAGCGATTGTGAAATGTAGTGCTCACAAGAAAGTGACTGATGATGTTGGCCGAGGAAATGCATTTGCTGATGAGACCGCTAAGGAAACTGCAGGGAATGTGATGAGCCGAATGTATGTTGCAAGCCCTGGAAAATGGACTGGTGAGGTTGGAATATGTGAGGACACGATAGAAAGTGTGAAGTCCATCCAAGCCGAGGCCACAAAGAAAGAGTTAAGCACGTGGAGAGAGAGTACAGGAAGAATGGATGCAAATGGTTGTTGGGTTGAATTGACAGAGCACCAGAGATGGTTGTTACCCGATGCATATGTACTTGCAGTAATTACAATGGCTCATGGAATGGCTCATATCAGCGCGAAAGGGATTTGCGAGTTGTTGGCCCCAGTGTGGAAGAATTCAGGGATTCCCAAGTGTGCAGAGAATGTTGTCAAGAATTGCATGATATGTCTGAAACACAATCCTGGTAGGGGAACCCCAACTCCAGCTGGTCATTTTGCACCTCCTACGTATCCGTTCGAGGTTTTGCAGCTAGATTTCATACATATGGAGAGGTGCAACAACTTAAAATACGTGCTCGTGGTTGTTTGTGCCTTCTCAAGATGGGTAGAAGCCTATCCCCTAAAAGACAATACTGCCTTGTCCACAGCCAAAGCCCTTGTAAAAGAGTACTTCCCCCAGGTTCGGAATGCCGAGAATGGTCTGGTCTGACAACGGAAGTGAATTTGTGGGTCATGTGATGAAAAGAGTGTGTGAAGGGCTAGGCATTAGACAGAAGTTCCACGCTGCAAATCACCCCCAATCAGCTGGATTAGTAGAATGTTACAATGGCACGCTTAAACTTAAATTGGCCAAAATCCAAGCGAGCACAGGTCTTAAATGGCCTGACGCTCTACCCTTAGCACTCCTATCCACCAGAATGACTGTGCATTCGCGAGTGAAACTCAGCCCGTACGAAATCGTCTTTGGCCGGCCAGCCAACATATGGGGAGTGCCTAGGCCCACGAAGTTCAGCGAGCTGCAACACCCTATTTTGCTTGATTATTTGTATGAATTGACGGCTAAATTGCGTGTTTTACATCAACAGGTCCACAACACCCTGCCTCCGGTCTCTGAGACTCCAGGTCACTCCATTGTCCCTGGATCCTGGATCCTCGTAAAGAACTTTCAAAGGACAAAGAACGACCAGCCCAGGTGGACCGGACCGTACCTCGTCCTTCTTTCCACGAGGTCAGCAGTTCGAGTGGAGGGGAAGGCCAACTGGATCCATGGGATCCACTGTAAGAGAATCCCTTCACCTCCGCCTCATGACCAATGGGTCCAGAAAGGTGGCACTGACTCAGAGCGCACAACTGATGACCGTGTAAAAGAAACTAACCCTGATTGTGAAAGCGAGAACATTTTTCAAGAAACTGTGCCACCACCAGAACAATTGAACTCTTTGGAACCTGAACTGCTGTTTCAGGACCAGACAGTACCAGGAAAAAGACGCTACAATTTGCGACCGAGAAAAACAGACTAATTAAAAGTGATTCCTTTTCATGATCTGAGAAAAAACCTATGAACTAATAAACGTATCTTTTTCCCCAAATCCTATTTTTGAAAGTGCAGATCTCCCATCTAGGTAACTTGCTTCTTTTTGTTTTTCGAACCGCCATCCGGGTTCCGCTGCTAGGGCCGCGATTGGTTAAAGCCTTCGGAAGTGCAGCCAACGACGTTAGGTCGGTGGTTCTGGTCGGTCCAAGGGAGTTGCCCTAGACTGACAGAAGCACTCCTTAGCAGAATCAACCTCCTCGTCGCGGGCAGCACCTTAGAGAGGATGGAGTTTCCTGATGTGGAGAGACCTGCTAAACAAATGAACTTTAAGCAGAGACTTTTTAACACGATGACGAAGAAAAGTTTTATAATATTGTGTATTTTTATGCTATCCAGCGTAATGATCTTTTTGATAAGTTATGTTTTATTCACTTTCCGTGTAACATTTGCGCCCACTACACCACCCATACCTCCTCCTACTGTTTCCTCTCATTCTTTCCACCCCCTGCCTGACCACGAATCCAATAGAAGGTTAGAATTCATTAATAACTCCTTCGTTCAGTTATTACACCAACACCAACTTGTAATGAACACAACTAACTGTTGGGTGTGTGGTCTCATGCCTCACACTACGGATAAAGGTATCCCTTATCTGGTTCTTCCTTTTAGCCGCAATGGTACTGTATGGGCATACAGAACAATGTTCATATATGCACGAGAAATCCAACCCCTACGTTCTGTAAAAGACAACCTCAGGACTAGCGCCCTAGTCAAAGGTATAGTTGACATGATCAAGGAAGTAACTTCTTATGAAGATACCCCGGATGATGAGATATTTGCATATGTAGGTTGGAACGTGACTGGATATGGCACTACTTTAAGTGAGAAACAGCAAGCCAAAAGATCATCCCCTATCTGGATCGTACCCCATCAAGGTCACCTGTGTCTGCAAGGTATTGGCAAGAATCCCAGAGCTCAGCTAGGGAAGAGTATCTGTACAGAAACGTATGTTTTTGGATCTCAAACTTCCCCTGCGTTTTTAGCCGCTAAGGGTACTTATTTCATCTGCCATGATAGAGCCTATACATGGTTGCCCCCTGACTTCTCGGGCTCATGTTTTGTTTCATTCCTGTTGCCTCCCACCTACACAGCAGCGGCAGACTACCACAGGACAAGGATAGTTAGAGGTGTCATGAGTGAAGAGGACACTGCAGGTCAAGAATTTGGTGACTTT
Organism: Lissotriton helveticus; assembly: GCF_964261635.1. Lineage (NCBI taxonomy): Eukaryota > Metazoa > Chordata > Amphibia > Caudata > Salamandridae > Lissotriton > Lissotriton helveticus. Next base: position 30,774,826 of record NC_136067.1, on the reverse strand, counting down.
GCAATGGGTTTTCTGCCGTTCTGGGGAGCCATGGCTAACAGTAGGAACATAAGGCAATTAACAAGGGTAGTTGAATCCACCGTGATTGAAACTGCTGGTGCCCTTAGTAACCTGACTGCTGAGCTCCAGTCGGATCGACTTATGACCCTTCAGAACCGGGTTGCTTTGGATGTAATACTTGCGGACCGAGGTGGAGTATGCAAATTGATCCAGTCTAGTTGTTGCATTTTCATCCCAGATAATGCTCCAACCGTGTACAGGGCCATCTCCAAAGTACATAAGATTTCTGAATCTATCCATGTGGATAAAGGAGATTGGTCGTTAATGGGATGGTTCTGGGACCAGCTTCAAAAACTTCAGCTAATTCAGAACCAGGCTGCCCGCCTGGTGTTTCACCAACCCAAACACCAGCATGTTTCCCCCCTCCTGAGGAACCTTCATTGGCTCCCGGTGGCTAAACGGTGTTTTTTTAAACTCGGTTGTACCTTATTCAAGTCCCTTCACAACCTTGCTCCTGAGTTCATCTCTTCTAAACTCAGGCGCTACCTCCCATCTCGCAATCTTCGATCCTCTGCCGACAATCTTCTATGCATCCCATTGAACCGCCGCAAAAAACACGGCGGCCTTCGTTTTTCTTTTTTAGGTCCCACCTTCTGGAATTCCCTCCCTTCTCCCTTCCGCCATTGTCCCACCTACGAACTGTTTCAAAAAACCCTGAAAACTCACCTCTTTAAGCTGGCTCTTGAGTAATACTCCCTGCCCCGGCTTGTCAGGTCTGTTATGAGCGCCAAGAAACCGTCTCGGTGTACGTGCGCGGTATAAATTGTTTAACATAACATAACATAACTGATATCTGCCTGGGGATGGAAAATTCTGATGGTCATTGGGATGGTCTTAGCCATTCTTTTCCTGTTCTGTCTATGCATACAGTGTGCTCCTGCAATATGTGGCCTCTGTGTTACATCATGTGTAAGGAAGCCTGTGTCAAGAGATGAACTAAGCACTAGAATGATGTTACAGCAACATCTCAATGACTGTACGAATATCGATCTGGACTCAGACTAACACGAGGATAGATTAATTGCCTATGTAAGGGCAAAAGGAGGGTCTGTGGTTCTGAAAATCTGGATTCATACAATAGTTCTGGACTCGAGAATTAAAACTTCGTCGAAATATGACGAATTTGGTATCAAAAGACCGAGAATGACGAGTACATCATGTACATGTATTTTCGGCGTGTTCGAGTGACGATTTCACCTCGGAATCGTCATTTACATTCTGAACCCTTGGCTCCCATTTATATGTTGCCCTTTACATAGGCCTTAATCCAGTTGAATTTGATTCCACAAGGACACATACTCCTTAATCGACTTTTCCCTGACCTCAGTACAAGTTGGAACCATTGCCCCAGGCCGAACTCGTTAGGTCAGTTCCCTTCCCAGTGCCCGAGCAAGATAGCATCTAGGCTCAACGAACCATAAAACCATTTCAGCGCGCACACCTGCCATATCTCGCTCACATCTATCTCCACTCCTTTGCTTCACTTACTTTATGATGGGGAGGTGACCGTTTTTATTGGGGGTCCAGCGATATCTGATGAAATGTTGGGCCTTGCCGGATGATTTGTTATGGGCAGCACGACGTGAAATATGTACATGTCATCATGACTCTGCTTTTCTTTTGTAACCAGTAACTATAAATGACATACTACGAATTCGAAGAATGTTTGCCCAAGGCCGAATATTATGTATAAAGAGAGAAGCCTGACTTGGTGAAAGTGTACAGTCTCCTGAGAACATACCCGTTGTACTTCTAGGACACCTGTTACCTTGGTTGCAGCCAATAAACTAATCTTTGACTTCACCTAGAAGACTCTGAGTTTCTGTAGGTCTGAATCAGGAAGAACCCGAGGTCTCTGGGTGTTGATTCCCTGGCACCGCTGGGTTACCGGTTCTGTGCCGGTTCTTAAAAACCCAGTACCTCACTCCGACTCTGTCAACGAGCCACTGCCTGCACCGCATCGAGGGACAACGTGTCCTGCAACGCTTTCTTTTCTGCACCGCGACGAACACCGGAACCGGCTCGCACATCCGTGCCGGCCGCCTCAAGTAAAAGGTACTGTGACTGAGTCTGTCGAAATTTGAGTTGGCCCCTACCGACGCGGTCCGCTGGATCTGTTAGACTCTGTGTTATTTCAACAATGCTGTAGCCAGACCGGGCTACCGACTCGCATAGAAACTTGATTTAATACTTTTCAACCAGAACTCTTGAATTCTAATAGTACTGTGGATTATTTGTGTTGTTATTGGTCTTGTGGTAACTCTATATAAAATATACTTCTTCTTGATATAAAAACATTGTATGGTGTCCATTTGTAGTGTTGTCACTGGGTTACTGTGTTTGGTTACAAATGCAGGGGTTATTTTAGGAGTGTAATCCTCTTATCCTGACTAGGGAAGAGGGTTACTATTTGTCACAAGTACCTACCTGTGCCAACTAGAGACCCCCAATTCTAACAACAAAATATACATGTACCGTTTAACAAGACAGTAAAGGGGCCAGTAGCCATGGGAGAATACAAATGACGACTTGACTGTCATAAGGAGGGACTAAGAGCCTCATACTAAATCAGAAGACAGCCTTTACAAAGGACAAAGACACAAGCCAATGAAAATCATGGGTGAGGGAGTAGGCGGGGCTTCTCTCCCATACTCAACTACCCTAGATCACCCCTAGAGCTAAGTATGGGCGAAATTTGTGCAAAAGCAAATTCGCAGTCTGCAAAATCCGCGAATTAGTGCGAATTTGCCGATTTTTTTGTTTTTTGCGTGTTTGCTGTTTTTTTTTTTTTTGCACCGCTACCCATGCGGTCGTACATGGGCGCGGTCATCTTGTTTTCAGTGTTCACATTGCGTATTTCTATTTCCGGGTGCTAGTTGCATGCTCGTGTTGTGCATTTCCTACGTTCGGGGTGCTATTGCGTGTTCTCGTCCGTTTTTGCGTGCACGCGGGAGAAATATTGCGCAAACTTACCCATGTGGTTGCAATGGGCGCCGCCATCTTGTTTTTTATTCATTGCTATGGTTCTGGGAATGCTTTTTCAATCCTCCTTTAATCTTTGCATTCCTTTGTTTGTTTGAACTTTTTTAAAATCTTTTTTACTCATTATCTATCTCTTTAATTTTGTACATCTATATTTTGTGTTTTTTTTCTACTTTTGGTTACTTTAAAACTACTTTTTTAAACTCTCTTTTCTTTTACTTACTTTCCCTATTCTTTCTTATTTTATTTTCCTTTAACTGTCCAGGACCATGGCAAAGTGAGCCGGCAAAAACCTTAAGGGGAAGCGTCCCGCACCCCGTAGCCGGCTCCCTTGCGGGAGCTTAAGGGGGGAGGCAGTAACTGCACGGGAGATCTTCAGCGCGGTGGAGGTGGCCACACTGGTTTCCTTTGTCCAGCGCCACCTACCCAAGACCGTCGCGGCAAGCGGCAGGCCCGGTACCGGGTACGGGCTCCGGGAGTATCGCCAGCTATGGGGGAAGGTGTGCCGGGCCTTGTATCGGGAGACTGGGGTCCGGCGCACCTACAACCAGGTGACGCACCAGTGGTCCGACATCCTGGACCGGGAACAAGACCTGCTCGATCTGCTTGGCGTCGAGATCCCTGGGCTTCGTGAGTAGTAGTAGCTATTTAATCACTACTTTGTTTTCTCCTGCTCTGTGTTATGATATTGCAAATATTTGTTTTTTCCGAAGAGCAAGAATGCTGCAGATTACATTGCAGGTAAATTATGTTTCAAAAGCTTCTGTGATTGCAGGTGCTTGCCTGCTCACTGGCGGTGCTACTATGCTTACTTGTTTTCAATTTTGTGCTCATTTGGCCCGGGTGATTATGTATGAGTGTACTTTACAGAATTGCGTAATGCTAGACACTAGAGACTCAAGTCCAGTCCTTCCTTTGTACTCCTGCCACTAAGAAGAGATAGTGGTGGTGGATTGATAGTTTGAGTATATCATGACTGGTTATTTAGTAGGAAACTTTTTAGTGGTCTGCAATCATGACAGACTGTGTCTGTCACTTCGCGTGCTACGGAGTGCTGCCTGCCAGTTCTAGTAGAACCTTTTTGTAGTTGGTTTAGTGAGTTACATAACTTTCCAAGTAAACGGTCCGCAAATCCAGCAATACTAATATCCTAGTAGACCACATCGGATAGGTCAATAAATGTAGTGCAATTGTTGTCTATTTCCCCGAAATATTTTGTTATTGTTTTTTTGAAATGTTTGATTTGGTTGACAACAATCATCCATGTGTGTGGCTTTCTTTCATGTTGTACATCAGCTCCCCCCAGGGGCAAGAGGACAGAGGAGGAGGTAGCGGCGCCGGCAGAGCAGGAACAGGAAAGCCAGGATAGGTCTGCCGAGGGCTCATCTGCTGGCCCCAGTAAGTTTTCCTGTTAATATTATTAATTATACTTCTCTATCTTTTACAGCACCTATTTATTCCAAACGTTCCTCATAATTCTATTTTTTCCTAAATCGTCTTTGATCTTCTTGTAGACTGTTTCAAAATTCTTATCCTGCCTCTACTATGACTCTCTGTGCTACTACTAGATTATTATTAGTCTGTCTATGTAGCTAGCTAAGCTTGCACAGTTGGCAAAAGGTGTTAAACAAAACTCCTATTCAGCAATAGCTCTAGGCACTGAGTGCAGTCCTCTGGGTTGTCCGTAATGTCTATTGAAGTCTTCTAAATGTTTATGCTTTGACAATTCCCAACAATAAAATGACAATGGCCACCAAGAATAAGATATTAGTTTACTTTTTGATTGGATAGGAGGACATACTACTACTGTTGCAGGGAGTGTCCTGCACATACAGAACTATGGACAAGAAATAGGGCATTGGTGATAGTAGGCGTAGTTAGACTTTCCACTTACCTCAGTCATAACAGAAGTTGAACCCCCAATCTCCTTACTGACTAGCTAGTGTGTCAGAGTCATTATTTAGCTCCCGAATGCAGCGATGATCCCCAATGATTATGCAACCCAGAACATAATACTACGGAGTCAGAGTCCCAACCTCTCAGAGTCACGGACTCATGCTTGCAAATTGCAAACCCTTTCGCTCACTAACTCATGACCAAAAACCACAGAGTCTATGTAAGTTTTAAAGCTTTATTAAAAGTAAAACAACTAGCTCTGTGTGTACTCTGTATAAAATTGTGCATTAAAAACATTTATTAGAATTAACTTCATAGAAGATAAACGCCGAACTCATGAAAACTCAATAGTGGCTGATTTACACAGTAATTGTGGGAGACCCCTCACTTGGTTGGAACTTAAAGTCTTAGTGGTGATGATGACGACTCCGACTAACATTCATATGATCTTGCTCGTGTTCGTAGAAGGGAAGCTTCTGTCTGTTATGAGAAAAATGGTGCATGTTAAAAAGCAAGCATTCATCAGTTGTGCCAAAAAGTATAGCATCACATGTTATGGCTAAGCATCAATAAAAAACACTCTTCCCTGAAGAAACGGAATTTTTTAGTTTAGAATAGAGAGTCACAAATTATTACATTTGTTTATGTAGTACTAGTAACATATTTTTTAATTCCTAGACAAAATAGGGTGTGTTGTAAATGGCATCTAAAAATATTAAATTTATTTTCTAAGCGTAACACCATCGGCACAGCCCACCACCAGTGCCGGGGCCAGCGTGGAGGTGGTCACTCCAGGGGCGGATGCGGTGCCACAGCCAGCAGGAACTGCTGTGGGGGATGCCACGGTAGTGGCGGGCAGTGGTAAGCTATTATATTCCTTACTTATTGAGATTGCAGAGTCGTCTCTCTGCAGGGGTGTATATGTTGTACAGTACAAGTACACTTTACTGTTAAGAAGACTTACAAATTTAGGACTAAGTTTTCGTCAACCAGGTAGAAGACAGTCACCCTTGACTTCTCATTGGCAATAGCATTAGTGGCGGGAGTTGACAAGGAACCAATTGCCTCTGCTAAATTTGACTTCAACTCAACTGTGAAAGTTTTTTTGAGAAGTCAAGTCAGATCAGAGATGAACTTGATGGATGGAATAAACAAAAAGGGAAAGAAGGGTATATGGAAGGACGAGCAAGTTAAAATTAATGACTGGCAAAGAATGAAACGTGTTTTTGAATGCTGCCCGAGGTGGCTGGGAATCTGATGCATGGCCGGTTGAAGGCTGAAACAAGGATAGGTGGAAGGAGAAAGAAAAGAGGACTGCCTGGGTGGGTGAAACAGAAACTGTATGTGTGCGCAATATATCCTTTGGTTCAAATTCAAATGCAAGTCAAGCACGGATGCATGACTGGCGGTTTACAAAATAAAATAAAAAGGTTGTTTTCGGTGAGAAAAAGTAAGGTTTGTCCAGTTGAGACATTAAGAAGAATGACTGACATTTACTTTGAATGGATGGATGCCGAGATGGTATCTTCCTCATAGATAGCATAGATGTATGTAGACAGAGTAGACGGTCACTGGATGAAGAGTGTTACTTTGAAGAGCATGTAACACAGCACGTCTGTGCCAGAGTAGCAAAGCCGAGGAAAGAAGTTGTCATTTTTCAGAATACTACCATGACTAGTAACAGTAGTTTGCAAGCACAGCATATATCCGGCGATTACGGGGGCCACTCACTACCCCTGTTAATAATTATTTTACAACTCTGTCATTCATGTGTGGCCTACCGGTGTTCACTCAATCAAAACCAAAGCATTTAAAGTCATCCCATATGTAAGCAATATCCTGTGAAGGGATAGATGGTCATATTATTTAACTTCTTCATTTTCCTTTTGTAGTAGTCAGGGGCAGGGCAGGGTGAAAGTTAAATTAATTAAGCAGTAGCCCTTGTAACAGAGTATGGCCAGTGCCACCCGTAATAGAAAAGTAAGAGCTTCACCACCTGCATGTACTGGACTGGTAACAGTCAGTAACGCAAGTCTGTGTCATCATGGCTTGCGTCTGTGCAAGTTGACTGCGCTGGCATTATGCCAGCTTCCACAAGTTTACATACCAATTTCACTAAACAAGAGAGAAGAAGACTGGTGTACTGTCTCATTCTAATGTAGTGAGTCAATATAGTACTAGTAGAGTTCCTGAAACTCCCACTACTGTTATAGCGGAGGCCGACGAAGTGGGAGGTTAGATAGATGCATGCCACAAATGTTATATACTGTGCTTGCAAGTTGCTAGTGCTACTGTGACACAACTTTCTGTGGAATTATTTTGTGTTAATCTTAAAGAGCATCGATTACAGTATGTTTTTCTTTCTTCATATAGATACTCCTTCTAAACTAACAAGGAAGGAGTTGGCTAGACGGGCCCAGCAACGGAAGCTGGAGGCAACTGCCGACGAATATCGGTGGCTGGTGGCCCAGGAGGAGGAGGATGACTCGCAGTCGCACTCAACAACATCCAGGACAGCTGCATCCTCTTCCGCTGACCCTGGGTCATACAGTCAGCGCAAACCTCCAGCAGTACGGAGCTGTGGTCCGACAGCCACCCACTGTCGCCGAGCAGCAAAAACAACAGCTGCCCCCCACAGTACCTGCAAGTGCAAGGCTCGTGTGCACCGATTGACCCTGCGAGTGTCCAACCTTGAGCAGGAGGTAGCGAGGTTGAAAGCCCTGCTCAAGGACCTCCGGAGAAAGCAGCGTGACCACCTGGCCAAAGGACACCGCCGGCGGAAGAGGGGAGACTGTCCCTTGCCCCTTTTCTAAAGACTTTGGGGGGTGGGAATTGGGCATTGGGGTTTTTGGACTTTTGGGGACTGATTTCATGGACATTGGTTGGGGTTAGGGAGGGAGGAGAGTCGAGTCTTCTTGTGGGATAGTTTATTTTTGTTAGGGCTCAAATAATTATTTATTTCAACTTAAACATTTTTACTGTTTTGTGGGGGAGGCAGGGGGGTTAACTGTACATTTGTTTTCCTGAAACTTAACTGGCTGGTTTATTCAAATTGTCTAATCACCCAAATTTGTACAAAAGTACCACTGACAGAGTTAGTGAATACAATTGTCCTACTACTTTACTAGTACTACCGTCAGTCTCTCCTCCTTCTCCATTATTCTTCCTCCCCAAAATGCTTATCTTACCTGTGATTCGTGTTTGAGAATAGGGCTTGGCACAGGGCTGGCTGCATGGCAAATGGCGATTAAGGTTGGCTATGGAATCCTGGACGGATGAAATGTCATCGTTGTGGTGGTAGTAGTAGTGGTACACACTGGCAGTAGCAGCATATGAAAAAAAGGAAATGAAACATTGAGTGGCCTGAGCGGAGCATTAGAACAGTATGATAGATAGTACAGTACACAAGAACAGTGCCATACATTATAGCCTAAACAATGCTAAAGTATTCAAAATATAACTACTAGTTGCGTGGAGTATGGCTACTACAAGAAATAGTACTGACGGTGAAGGACACAGCAGAGTAAGCATTCATCACGTATATGGAGGAGGATGTTGTTGATGATGAATCCACTCGATGGCACACATGAAATTCTGATTTGGTTTGCAAATACTCATGGGTGTGTGTCAAACAGAATAAGAATAGGAATATATATCCTCGGATTCCTTCACCAGACTTGAAATTGATTTTCTGTTGCTTTGACCTTATTCTCCCCAGCAAGTGTGTAGAATTATTGTTGTCATTTAGTCTGTCACACCTCAATGAAAACCACACAGCCCGGGGGAAGAGGGTTAGGGTTAGAAAATTGAATGGGAATGGGGGTTTTTGGGAACGTTTTGTGGAGAGAGGAAAAAAAACACAGCATGGACAAACAAATGAAGAAAAACAAATCTTTGGATATGAAGATATCCATAAATCTTTTAAGGGATATAAAGGAAGTGCATTGCATGCATGAAGTTGTTTGCTAAATGGATGGTTAGGTTACTGAAAAGTAGTAGTTACTACAACTTACTAACTATGAATAAACAATTTGACAGTACAGGGCTGCAGTAATTACGCAATTTCACTTGCATATCTGCCCTCGGAGAGAATAAACACGTATTAGTACATTAAAAAATTAGTTTTAAAAATAGCAAAGAAACTTATCAAATAGCTGTAGGGATGAATTTTAAGCAGAGAGCAAACGTACTCATAGAAGTTCACAACAATAACATTATTTAAAATATAAGGAGAAGTGAAGAGGAGACTGTAACAGTATGTTGCAGTTGTCCTGTTCAGTTTGGGAAGTTGCATGCATCCAGCCATTCCTCTTCTTCGTAGTACTACTCCATTCCATCTGACGCTCCGTCGATCAATCTTGGTGACCAGACACACTGTCCACTGCCTGCCTGGCGGATGCGGAATTGCGGATTGCTATGGTAAGCCAGAGTTAATGTTTTTCCCATCGCACAGGGTAAAAGCCGGCCTGTAATTATCGACCGAAAAACAGGAAGGGATGGTAAAACACCACAGAGAAAAAATATAAGGTACGGTGTGTAGTGCAAAAATAACACTTTTACTTTCAGAGGCGACAGTATTACATACAAGCATCATTTCTAAAGGGTGTACTCTGAGTCTCCTTTTCAAGGATAGTAATTAGCACACAGCAGGCTAGGGCCATGCAGTCGGTCAAGGCAGGCACCACTGAGTGAACCAACCTCCATGTAGCATACCTCTTTGACACAGACAGACAAAGCAGATCTAATTTTATACCACAAGCCACATAGGCGTAATTTCACAGCAACCGCTATCTGGACTTTGGCATAACACTACTACACTGGCTCGACCACTCCATACCATGACTAGACAGACATGTAGTTTTGCTGTGGTTGTTGTTGACTTGTTTACCTGTTTGCCACTCTCGCAATGGGCATAGTTCTTCCATAAATCGAAGATGATGATTCATCCATCCCAGTGAGTGACTGTAAAGATATTATGTAACTTTGGTCATCATGACTCATCATCATCATCATGGTGTTGGCAAACTCAATGTTGTTCATGCAGTCACAGTCTACACACAGTGAGTCCAAGGAGTTTTTCCATATTGAAAAATGCAACGTAGTGGCCCCTGCAATAGAAGTACACTTTGTATTAAACAACGTAAACAGAGTACACTTGAGTTACATTTAGTGAGTAAAAGATTAAATAATAATAACAGAACACATAGATAGGATTCACTTCATGCACAACAAAGAAACAATAATTGCTTTCATCAGAGCAAGACAGCCAGTGTTGTCCACTGCATGCCAGCTCATCATTCATTACCTGTTCCACTTGTCAGCATCTTCTTCTTAAGTGATGGGCCACAGGGCAGCCTCTCGTGTCAATTTCAGAAGTGATAGTCAGCATAGTCAGTCATTCCAGTCCCACTTCTTTTGAGGGGACTTGTCTACTAAGCAACAGTTTCTTGATTCTGCGTAATCCGGCCATCTGCTTTGAGGGAAATGGATAGGGGGAGTCTGGAGGAAGAGGATAGAGGAGCATGACTGACTTGTGAACTTCAGGAATGCAGACAGCGGCACCTTCAATATGGAAATAAGACAAAGACAGCGCTGCTGATGGATTTGTTGTGATTAAAGTTTTGTTGTGCAAAAAGTTGAAAATCAAAGAAAGACACACAGAAATAAAAGTTAATAAGGACGTCCTCAAACTCTGTGAATTGAACATGGAGTAGGTCAGCTAACAGAGAAGAACTTCCGTCACCTAAGTCGGTGTCCTCTTCTTCCTGCGTGGATTCACGTATTTTGTAATCTGGTGGTATGAAGTGCTGATTCATCTTGATCATTGTTAACCTCTCCACATTTTTGGGCGAGAGGCGGGTCATTTTTGAAGTGACAATGGCACCAGCAGCTCTGAAAACACGTTCAGAACACACGCATGCGAGTACGCAAGCCAAATAATTGACAGCCAGCCTGGTGATCAGTGGCCATTGAGGCCTTTTCCCATACCAATACCCAAATGGGTTATCCAGATAGGCCTGCACCATCCGCTCAAGGTCCTCCAGGAGTGCTCCACTTTGAGTACCATCTGTTGCCTTTGCATCAGCACTGGAACGAGCAAACCCTTGATGAGTTATCCAATCCGCTTCCGACAATATTATGGCTGGGCCTGGTGCAGGTGATGATCCGGTTGCTGGTGTCTTTAATGGCTCTGAGGGAAAGTGACTGCCATCGGATGGCCTGCTGCTTCAGTAGTACTTGTGGTGGTTTCTTCAATTCCCTGCCGCTCTTTTTCAAACCGAGTGGCTGACAGAGCTAGCCAATGTTTGTACTTTGAAACATGTTCTTCAGAAAAAGGAATGAATGCTTTGCTGGCCAGTGCCTTTTTGTACCGTGGATCCAGCATAGTGGCACAAATGTAATGTTGGTCTGAATGTATTGCTTTAAGCCTTTCATTGTCAACTAGGCGGCTTAGTAAGCTCTCCACCAACACATATGCGCCTTGTTTTTCAGCATCAACTTGGAACGTTGAAGACACCACCTTCAGTTGGTGCTCTAGCATGCGCAACAATGGGATAGCTTTGCCCAACCTACAGTCCTCCCTGCTGACTTCACGGGTGAAGACCTCAAAGGACGAAGCATGTCTGTCAGGCTTTTAACTAGGTCCCATTCCTCCACCTCTAGCCTCTTGTCTTTCATAACAGCAGTCCGTGCGTTAAAGAGATACTCATTGATTATCAAGTACTGCTCAAACAGACACTCAAGCATGTAGAAGGTTGAGTTCCAACGTTGCCACCTCCTGGATGAGTCCTCTGACTGGTACTCCACGGTCACGTTGAATGATCCTCAGCTGCTTCCGGGCCTTAAAAGAATGTCTGAAATGTGTGCAGATTCTTCTGCAGGTGGTCAGTAACTTGCTGACTGTGTTTTCTTTTTTCAAGAAATCTTCAACAACAATGTTAATGCTGTGCGCCAAACATGGCACTCTGAAATAGCCACCATCATGCATGGCCTTAACTATATTACTGCCATTATCCGTGGAAACATAACCAATCATGCGCCTTCTTGGATGCAGTAAATGAAAGACCTTACTGTTACACTCCTCTAAAATGTTTACTGCAGTATGAGATTTCTCCATGGCAAACATGGCTACTGTTACATGTTTCCGAATAGCTTGAAAAATGGTGCCACTGTCAACACCTGCAGCTATCTTATCTCTAACCCCCGCAAAAGAGACCCAGTGTGCCGTGATGCACCTGTAATCAACGGCTTGGCAACTGGTCCACATGTCTGTTGTCAGGTGGATAGTGTGAACGGCACTCTCCTGCAAAGCTGCCCTAATCACTTCCAGCACATCTTCATGTAGTGCTGGAACCGCAACTCTGGCAAAATAGGACCGGCTAGGAACCTACCATTTAGGACAGACCGTTGCCACAAATTCTAGAAAACCCAAAATTCTAGAAAACCCACCCCTTCCATGAAAGAAAAAGGGAGAAGGTCCAGCGCTAGCATTATAGCCAGCATTGCATTATACAGACGTGCAGTTGGGTGGTTGTGTTCAATTGGCGCCTCCGACCAAAACATGCTTTTAATGGTGATCTGGACCGTTTTCATATGTGATGATGATGATCCAGACTTCTTCAACCCAGTTAGGCTCATTGATGTACTTTTTTGCATTGGTGTCTCTACCAGACTCTTACTGTGCCTCATAGATGTTGCAGGGGTAGAGGGTGTGGGTGCTACCACTGAAGTGCTGCTGCCAGGGGTACTGTGTGGACCAGAAAAAATGTCTGTCACTTTTTCATCTCCCCCCTGCACGATCAGCTCCTTGTCATCATCAGATGCAATATCAGTGGATACATTTGGATTTGTTGTACTTTTGGCTTCCCGGATCTTACTTAGGTGCGCCTCCCACTGGATAATTTGATGTTTTTTGAGATGACCTGTCTGGCCTCCGGTACCATAGTTGGTACCAAGCTTACCCCGACTACCTACTTGTTTACAAATCGAACAAATAACTAGGTTTTCCGCCTTTTTGCTAATACTAAAGAAGTCCCAAACTGGGGAGTTGAGATTTCTGGTGGTGGAGGTGGAGGTACTACTTTCAATGCCAGATGAAGTGGAGGATGGGCGTGGCCAAATTTGACTCTGTTGTGCACTTACAGTTACATCACTACTACTTGAGGTAATGGAGGTCGAGCTGGATGGAGGTCCGTGCCGGCCTTTCTGAAGAGAAAATATGGCAGCTGTAGTTCATGTTGGTGTAGTAGTTACCTGTGTTGGTGGTGGTACCAGTGCCACGCCGCCCACATCCCGCTCAGCAGCATTTCGGGATAGGGTAAAAATGTCTGTCTGCTGCATGCCCACTGGGGCTGGAGTGACGACTGTGCTGACTGGGTCGTCATCGTCAGACTCTTCATAGGCAGCAGAATAAACCACTTCTACTGCTTCTTTGTCATCACCCATGAGTGGAAGCCTTGCGGGAACCTTCCTTTTACCTAGCTTTGTCGGCTCATGGCGTGCCTCCCTCTCAGACTGAATTGGTGGCTGCCAATCAAGATCTAGATCATCAGAAGGAAGGGGGCTTGAAGAAGAACTTGTACTAGCCCTCCTTTTCCTTGCTGGGGATCTGGAAGACAATGGATAATCAAGACTCAGAGTGGCTTGCTCGGCTGATACCTCCGCATGAATCTCGATTTCCTCATGGGCCGCTACTTCTGGAGGAACAAGCATTGTGGACAGTTGTGCCTCTCCATGAGCCTCTCCATGTGCCTCTCCATGCACCTCTACTTGCGCCTCTACTTGCGCCTCTCCTGCCGCCTCTCCTTGTTGCACCTGTGGTTGTCGTTGCAGCTGTGGTTGAACACTCGTCAGATGAGTTACACCCTGCGTTGATTGGATGCTACTTTGCGATGAGTCAACGCCAACATCACTGGTCGATGGTGAAAGAGCAATTAAAGTGGCTGCCTCTGCGACACTCATGGGCTTGGGCCTAACTTGGTGTGGTGGCACTGAGACCAATGAAGCGGAGGTGCTGCTCCCAGCTTGGTCCCCGGCGGACACCGCTGCTGCAGGCATAGTCTTTTTTCCCCCAAAAAGTGTCTGTCTGCACACCAGTCTCCTTGGTAAGTGGTGCCACTTACTTCTTCTGCTCCTTCTTACTGGCAGTGGCACTGGCAACTTTCTTGGTAGAGGAGCTACGGCCACCTTTCTTTGGGCCCATCTTCTGATGTCAGAACAGCAGGACGCAGTTGCACGAGTTGCAGAGTTGTCTGTGGCCACACGTGACATTGTGCACACACCACAGCAGGACTTCTTCCTGGCACTACAACAAATGATGATAATGAGGATGATTCCTGGTTCTTCTCAGTCTTTGTGCACCTAAAAGCAAAGGAAGCCAGAGGAACATCAGTTAAATAAATGTTGCATATGTCATGCTTCAATTAATATTTACAACTAGACATTTATTATTATTAAAACAACACACCCAAAAATGGAAAGACCCAAAATAAAAATTGCAATTTAAATCCAAAATGAATGTTTAAATTAATAGAAGGGAGACCACACAGAGAGAGTTGTTTCATGCACCACTGTGTACCCCTGGGAATAATGGATGAAAGCAAGGAAGACTGGGTGCAGGCCTATGGCACAAAGCACACTGCCTGGCTTCAAATTGGCCCCTAGATCCCCACCCACATGACCAGGCCCTGCCTGGACCAGGCCTCAAAATGGCCCCCACCCACATGGCCAGGCCCTGGACCAGGCCCCAACAACATTCAAAAAATCGAAACACACACAAAAATCACCCCAGGCACTCTGAATACTGAGGACTTCATCTCAAATTACTGACATCATTTCTGGTGGGGGCGTCTTGCTCATTTAGCAGCACGTCTGGGGCGAGAGGCCTTCCAGACAGGGAGCGAAAGTACTGCTAGACAGCACAGTGTGTCAATGCTCCAGCCGGGGTGATCTTTATGTAACCGGTGGGTCAGAAGTGTACTTCCAAGCGAGGCAGACTCAGAATTTTATCCTTCAAACGTTGATAAACTCAGCTGTGTAGAGATGGTTAAGGGCTTCAATTTAAGCTCATGTAGACCCCTCATTTTGTGATGTGTGTAATATAAATGTAGATGCAATTAGACAAAACTTCCACATATAATACCATGCATTTTATTATCCGACGAATTAAAAGTAAAAGAAGTACACTCACAAAGTAAAATTCTCCTCGTAAAATCGTATTTTCACTCAGCTGCCTAGGTTTGTGACAGCGCTTCGGATTAGGTCATTTAGTGCGGTTACATTCCGTCGACGCAGAACATTGATCCTGGAATACAGATCATAGTTTTGTGTTCTTATGAGCTTAAGGTGCCTGGTGCATCCATGAAACAATCCTACGGACCAGTTCGGACTCCACCTCCTTGTAAGAGGCCGAACCGAGAGCGCAGGTGGGCGCGTGTGCGCCTGTATGGGCGAATGAATGCTGTATCCTGCTCTTCTACACCACCTCTGCCCAGAACATCTGAGTTAGGTTTCATCTCAACTGTGCATGATGCAGCCATCTGTACCCTGCTGACGTCATGTTGAAAACTCATGAATTTTGTCATGTACAGTATTACATCAGGGGTGTCCACCCATAGTCCAGGAGGACAGGATTCATGACACATTTTCAAGATATGTGCATAAAATATATGTACACACTTTTTATCTAGACAGAATTCTATCTAATTGCCTCTGTGATGCAGTCTCGCCCCAAAAATCAATGCACATACTATTGTTCTGAAAATGTTATAAGGAACACAGAAAAAAGTGGATTAACCCAATATTGAAAATATGGGGGAAGAGCCAATGCCGTCCAGCTTACCTTGCATTGCAGCTTTTAGACTCTGATTGCTTTACAAGACATATTCACAATTTTGGAAAATCTCTATTAGACATAGAAAGCATCTCTGAACAATTGTTTATATTGGAGTTTATTCCCAGGCTTTTCCTTTTTAATAATTCTTTGAATTTATTAACCTTGTTTTAACCTTTTAATCAATTTTTACCTATTTTATTGCACAATAGTGATGAAAGGGAACTATCAAATTATATTAATGCTTACATTAACAGCTTTATGACTACAGGACAATATTCCTAAGTTATAAGTGTTATTATAAAACTGTGCTTCTATGGTTTTTAATGTGTTAAATGAAAACCGAATAAAGCTGGCTTGATTGATTGATAGTGAAGTTCTCACAAATCCATCCGATAAAAGCAATCTATGAAGACTTGTACATATAAACAAGCATTTGCAATGCAATAGGTCTTGCATTTATGCGAGTGTGAGGTATTGACATTGCAAATAACAATGCCTTTTATTTTTGTTTTCGTTTTTAAAACATAAATAAAAGGCATTGTTATTTACAATGTCAATAGCGTAAACTTGAGTAAATGAGAGACTTATTGCATTGCAAATGCTTGTTTATGAAGACAGTTAAATAGAGGCAGTTGAACAGAAAAAAAGCCCTTAAGCAGAAGCAGACCAGTCTTAGGGCTGATCTCTGGAGCCCACAAAGTACATACACATATATGTATATAGTAATGTATATACAATAGGTATTGAATGGTCGACCTACAAATGACTAGTTGTGTATAATATTGAAATATAAAAAGATCATGCATACTGGTTGTGGAACCAAAAACAAATTGTCGGGAAAAGCAGAAATGCTAATATATTTAATATTTGACTACGAGCTTTCTAAAAACCATCAACTAGACAAGTGCCAGAGCACACAACGTTTAATTGTAGCAAACAGACTCAGACGAATATGCGCATGGAAGATAAAGTGCAAAAGTCTTGTTAATCATAAACAATTTATTTTTTTACAAATATGAATTAGTAATACATTGAGAGAGAGAGAGAGAGAAATAAGGTATAGATAGTGAAAAAGAGAAAGTTAGAGAGAGAGAGAGAGAAAGACATGCGAGGTGGGCTGGGAAGAGGTCGCCTTGGAGAAAAGTACTGGACTTCTAAGGATGCTTATGTTGTGGTATTCTAAGGATATGTGTAAAAGATGAAGGAAGGAAGTTTCTGGTAGGATGGGTAGAGGTTGAGGCTTGAAACATGTCCCCTGGGTGGGGAGTGGTGATCCTGGAGAAGAACGTTTGACTGCTGAGGACGCTTAACTTGAGTGTGGTTTAGAAGCTGAGGGGAAGGACGAGGGTACTTAAGAGATTGTTGCAGATTTAGGCTTTAGGTATGTTTGCTGGACTGGGGAGAAGTCACATGCAGCAGAGCTGTGGCCTGGTAAGGACGGTTATTTTGTGGGACTGTGATTATTGGTACGAATGGAGGGGATGAAGCTTGCCCTTGTTCAGAAACCTCTATAGGTCCAGGCCTTGGATATGACTTGCGGTGGGGAGAGGTCACCTTGAAGGAGAGCTTTGGACTGCTAAGGACGCACACCTTGTGTGGTGTGGCGATGTGTGGGAGAGGATGAGGGGAAGAAGCTTGGGCTATGGTAGTATGTTTGCAGGTGCAGGCCTGAGATATGCAAGCAGGGCTGGGGCGAAGTCGTTCTGTAGTAGAGCTCTGGACAGCTAAGGTGACATTATAATGAAAAAATAACATCGGGCCGATGCTTTTTCAAACTGTAAATCAACAAAACACATTGTCTTAAAAAAAAATTGCTAATTAACTGTGACCAAATAAAGGAGATTGTTTTTTTAAACCAATTTAAAATGCCATTGCCATATCAGCAATAAATGTGATTATAGTGTAAACTATCAAAGAAACTGAAGGTTTTTTTTCCCCAAACTTTTTATTTTTTCCATCATGTTGATAATTTGAGTCAGCTTTTTATAACTCCTCATTTCAACAATACACAGTTCTGCACGTAGCACATATATATTTTTCTGCCAATTATTCAGTTTTTGTCAAGCCCCATCCCTCTATCCACCACCCCTCACCCCTCATCCAATCCTGTGTCATCACTTTCATTATCTGCTGGTGGATCACAAATACCTCCCCTGTATTCATTCCATGCCCCCCAAATTTTAGTCCATTTTTGGGGCATCCTCTGTTACTATACACCGTCCTTTCAGTTATCATAGCCTCATCCATATCTCTGCTCCACGCTGTTAGTGAAGGCACCTCCACCCCACCCCACCTTTGTGCTATATTCTTCTTGGCTATCATTATTCTAACTGGCCCAGGTCTGCCCGTGGCGTGTGAGATCATTCGGCTCCCATATATTTAGTAGGCATCTGCGTGGTTCTGGTGTGAGCGACAGCCCCTGTGCTTGTGATATGGTACGTAACACTTGTGACCAATACATTGCTATTCTGGGACATTCCCATATAGTATGAAGAAAGGTTCCCTCTTCTCCGCAGCCCCGGAGACAAAAGGGATGGTCTATCCTACTTATCTTGTGTAACACAGGTCTGGTATAATAGGATCGGTGCAAAATTTTGAGCTGTATAAGTCTAAAGCGTGAGGGAATTCCCACCTCCCTCAGGACGCCAACGCTTCCTGCCATTCCAAGTCATCCATCTCCCCAATATCCTGTGTCTACTTAAGTTTCAGGGGGCCTGTAGGGTCGGGCCAGTTGTTTAGTAATTTACGGTAAGTAAAGGAGGTAGCCTTCTTCTCCATGAAATCAGTTAGTAACCTATCCTCCAAAGGGGATGCTTATGGGACCTCAGAGCCGGGTGGTATCGCCGTCATCAAGGCATGTCTGATTTGTATATATCTAAACGATTCAGACCACCACGATTTAACCACCTTGCCACAAGTCCCCCACTGTCGATATTCCTATATCATCCCAGTGATCGAAACCCTTGCTGTTACAAAGTCTTCCTTATTTTTTGTTGTCCCATAGTGGCGTAAGTTGCGTCAGTACCCCCCGCCATCCCAGTTTAGTCTGCGCAATATGCCATAGCATCAGAGTATGTCTCAGTGGGCCAAACATAGTCAATGCCAATTTCTTATCATATTTATTTATTATTTATTTGACGATTTGTAGAGCGCCTGGTGACCCGAAGGCATCCCCGCGCTGTAATGGTTGTGATATCCAGAGGAGAGGGAAGGTAGGGGAGGGGACGTTTATTTAGGGAATAGGAGTGCTTTCAATTTTTTTCTGAAGATCAGATAACTGGGTTCCAATCTGAGGGTACGGGGGAGGCCATTCCATCCGGTGGAAGCCTTCACGGAGAAGCGTCGGCCTCCAGTACGTGTCTTTTTGAATTTAGGGATGTTGGCCAGATGTTCATTCTCAGACCGAAGGGATCTGGGGGCTTTATAAGGAGTTATCAGGTCACTGAGGATCGAAGGGCCAGCTCCATTAATCAGTTTGTATGCAGTGCACATGGCTTTGAATTCCACCCTTTGGCGCACTGGTAGCCAGTGCAGGGCCTTGATGGCTGGTTTAGCTGACACTCTGGGGGGAAGATTCATAAGTAGTCGGGCTGCTGCATTCTGTGTTCGTTGCAGTTTAGCCATGGTGGCCTCTGGGGCTCCCAGATAGACCATGTTACTGTAGTCCAACCGTGACAATATTAGCCCTTGGACTAGGAGTTTTCTGGATGCGGGCGGGAGTAAGGGGAGAATCCTGCGGGTGGTGCGCATGAGCCCAAAACAGGTTCCTGCTGTTTTGGCCGCTTGCGTTTTCATTGAAAGCTCGGGTTCTAGCCAGACTCCTAGGGTCTTAATTTCTTGTTTCGGGGTGGGGATTTCCCCGAACACGTCTGGCCAGACCGATGGGGGGATGGTCACCCATTGCTTTCCCATGAGCATAACTTCGGTCTTTGACCCGTTTAATTTGAGTGATGATTCACACATCCAGCTGTGGATTTCCGTGAGGCAGTTTGCCAGATTATCTGGGTGGTCGTCCAGTTGGGATAGAGAGACGACCAACTGTGTGTCATCGGCATAACTTACTATTTTGATCCCGAAGGGTGTCACCGCATCTTCAAGGGGGGCCATATAGGCGTTAAAAAGCGTAGGGATTAGGGATGATCCCTGGGGAACCCCGCTCGTGAGGGCATACCTCTTGTGCCGAGTTGTGCTTTATCTGCCTTATACACCAGATCGGATTGCGAGACATGAAGCCATTGATTAATAACCTTGAGCTGTGCTGCCCAGTAATAGAGCTGCACATCAGGGAGCGCTATTCCTCTGTCATACCACCTTCTTACCAGTTTGGCTTGAGCTATGCGTGGTGGCTTACTACCCCATAAGAGGCTGGAGAATTGCGCCGCGATGGCTTTAAAGTAGGTAGGCAGTACCTGGTATGGTGCATTCTCCAGGACATACAGGAAGCGAGGTAAGGCCATCATTGTAAAAAGTGCTGCCTTTCCTAGCAACGTTAGTGGTAGTGTCTCCCAATGGCGTACATCTCTCCTAAGACGCTCCAGTGGGGGCTGTAGGTTTTAATTAAAATATTCTCTCGAGTCAGCGGTGACGTAGATCCCTAAATACTTAAACGTACTTCCCGCTATTGTAAGCGGGCAGTTATCAGAAAGGAGTGGCGGAGGGCCATGAAGCACGTAAAGTATTGACTTTGACCAATTAATGGTATATCCTGAAGCCACTCCATAGGCAGTACACACGTCCAGGAGGGTCTTTATAGAGTTCCTGGGTTTGGTCAAATATAGTAATATATAGTCGGCATAAAGGGACACACGGTCTTCCCAATTGTCCATTCATTTGAGACCCCATATTGTTGGTTCCCATCGGATCCATTCCGCCAAGGTTTCAAGGACCAAAGCGAAAAGCAACGGCGATAGGGGTCAGCCCTGGCCCGTGCCCCTCACCAGGGAGAAATCATTCGATATATGGCCATTAGCTGTAACGTGAGCCAGAGGCTTGGTGTACAAAAGTTGAATCCATGCGCAAAATTTAGGGCCAAATCCTAAATGTTTTAATACTGCGAAAAGGAAGGGCCACTTGACTATATCAAACGCCATATGTGCGTCTAAGGAAAGTATCACCGCCTGTTCCTCTAAATATTCTGCACGGGCTAATACCCCGTGTAGTCTCCTCAAATTCAGGGCCATATTCCTGTCAGGCATAAATCCAGACTGGTCTGGATGTATGAGTGCCGTTAGGTGTGGCGTTAGTCGTCTAGCCAATAATTTTGCAAGGAGTTTGGCTTCCGCGTTTATTAGGGAGATGGGCCGGTATGAGGTACATCTATCCGCCGGCTTACCGGGATCAGGTCACCTGTCTCTCTACTGCAGTATTGTTGATCTTTGAGCGTGCTTTGAGACAGAGTGTCCCTGGGGGCCCCTACCTCGGTCCTGCACCTCAATGCTCCTTTGTTTTCTGCCCCTGCAGCAGTGGCAGTGTTTCTGCGGGTTAGGGGAACACTGGTAAGCCTCAGGCTTCCACCTACTGTAGCGACTTAGCACTATTTTCCCTGTTGTTGGCTCAACTGTGCTCCTGTGTCACCAGCACAATCACATCCGCAAGTTTTGTGTCTCGTAGACTCCGCTTCGCAGGGTAAAGGTCGCATTGCACAGTCTCTATCAACCCTCTATGGTGTGGTCCACTGTTTGCCTCCCCCGGAGCCTGAATGGGCCTTTTGTATTGCATAATTTTCGAATACCCTTCGTGGGATATTTTGTGTATTACTGGTATATCCGCTGCTGGATTATCTGGGCATTGGTACTTCTATCGCCACTGATTGCTGCGCGGCACCCCCAAGTCCCGATGGTTTAAAATGGCGGCTACCGGCCGTACCTGCAGTCCATTCCGATATTCTCTCACTGCGGAGCGTGCTCACACCGCCGCAGGGCAGCCGGTGTCCTCCGCTTCTGTACCTGCAGTCAGTGCCTTCACTCTGCAGACCTCTCGGGGCTCAAACCCTTGCCTCCGCTCTTCGGGCTGTCGCGTTGGCTGTCGTTCTCCCCGCATGCACCTGGGGACTCGCTTTCAATTTAGGCCCCAGCTTCAGCCTCGATCGTATGCCCGCCTCAGATGCCAATCACAACTTCTGTTCCCCGGCGCCCCGCAGCTTCGGAGCCAGATCAATGCGTGCCACTCCGTTCCCGATTGCAATATTTGACTCTGGGTCCCGTTTTACGGCCGGATTAATAAGCGGATTCCTGGGGAAGCGATCTTATCCCCGGAGCCCCTCTAGGCTGCGGCCATTGCACTCGGCTGCTAGCCGCGCCCACCCCTGAAGGTTTTTTTTAATGCAGTTTTTATGTGTGGCATCAGGGTACATGTGTTAATGTACTTATGTGGAAGTTTTTTTATTGTTCTATAGTTAAGCGTTAAAATCGCAAGCGGAAAATAAGCCTGTGCTGCATGTTTTGAAGAATGAGATGGTGTATAGGGAAAGGTAGGGAGAGGTGGAGATTAGTTAGAGAATGAGTGAAGAAAGAAAAATAATGCTTAGATAGAGGGAAAGAGAGAGATGGGGAGAGAAAAAGTGAGAGAAACCAAGACATGTAAGGTGGGCTGGGGAGAGGTCACTTGAAAGAAGAGCACTGGACTGCTAATGTCACTTATTTTGTGATACTTTGAGGATATGTGAGAGAAATCTTGCGGAACAGTAGTATATGTGGAGTTTGAGGCCTTAAATATGTCCCCTGAGTAGGGAGTGGTCACCCTTGCGATGAAATGAAATGAAAAATGCATTTGTAAAGATAAGGGTTACCCTAAGGCATCCCAGCGCTCTCCATAGCGCCCGTCAGCTATAACAGATATGGGGAAAAGGAAGGTTTTAAGATGTTTTCGGAAGGTCAGATAATTGGGTTCAAGCTGTATGTAGTAGGGCAGGCTATTCTAAATCTTGGCCACATTATATGAAAATTGGCGTCCTCCGGTTTGGGCTCTTTCGATCTTCGGTATTGAGATTAGGCCTTGTTCCTCCAATCTGAGTGACCTACTTGTTCGATAGGGTTAAATCATAGGTTGGATTAGTGTTGAAAACTTGCCATTAAGTGCTTTGTGAGCAATGCACAATTACCTAAATTGGATTCTCTCTAAAATTGGTAGCCAATGTAAAGTGGTGAGACCTGGTTTTGCTGATAGGCATCTCGGGATATATGAGTAGGAGGCAAGCTGCACAATTCTGCACAATTTGCAGTCTTTTCATGGAGATTTGAGGAGCACCTAAATAGAGGGCATTGGCATAGTCGAGCCACGATAAAATTAAGGCTTGGACTAATAGCCGTTTAGCCCCAAAAGGTAGCATGGGGAGAATTCCTCTGATCATTCTCAGAAGAACTTTTTGTGCTTGTTGCTTAACCCCTTCGCTGCTAGGCCTTTTCCCCTCCTGTGCTAAGCCTTTTTTTTGGCGATTTGGGGTAGTGCGCGCTTAGGCCCCTGTAACATTTTGACCACATAAGGTATCCACACCAAATTTGCGTCATTTTCTTCCAACATCACGTGGATTCTAAAGGTGCCCAGGGTTTGTGGATTCCCTTGGAGGGGTCCCAGAAATTAAGCAAAATACAGTAACATTTTTGTTTTTTTCAGAAAAATGGGAACAACGGGTTACAAATGAAAGCCTCTAGGTTTTTCCCTGCAAAAGTTATCAGAAAAGGGGTTGTGGTGCTGAAATCAGCATTTTCCCAGCTTTTAGGGAATGACAGTCTTTTGTCAGAGAACCACCATTTTTCACACAGTTTTGGCTTTTTTCTGGCACATAGCCTATTTTTGCTTTTTTTAGTGCTTTCAACCTCCTTCCAGTTAATGGTAGAAATGAGTTTGAAAGCAATAATGGATCCTGGAAAGCTATACATTTTAGAAAAGTAGACAACGTTTTGAATTCAGAAAGGGGTCATTTGTCTAAATCCATGAAAGTTTCTTTATAGAAACTAACAGTTAAATATTAGAAACATTGAAAATTAGTTGAAAAAAACAGCCTTTTGTCTCAACTTTTTCATCTGTAACTTTTAGTAATTTTGACAGCACTTTAAAAGCAATATACTGTTACATTCATTAGACCTTCCTGGTTGTGAGGATATACAGGACTTGTAGTTTTGCCAAGAACCCGACAAACCCAGAGCCAAAAACTGAGCAGCAATTTGCAATGGTATTTTATTATGTACCGGGTATAGAGCAATTATTCTGGGAAAATGTATATATGGAAAAATCGGTGTGAAAGACACCTATGTATTTATGAATTGGGTACAAATTATAGAGTTTAGAAACAGTATATATTTCCACATTTTCAAAATGGGGAAAACTCATACTAGCATGAGAATTATTGGTAATTTTTCAAAATTATTTTTTTTACACAATGTCTTTCATTTTGAAGGGAGGAATGCATGAAAAATCAATAGGTAATAACAGTTGATTTACAAATCTGAATTACCCTAAGTCTCCCAATAAAAACGGTACCTGACTTGTGTGGGTCGGCCTTGTGCCTGCGACAGGAAACGGGGCAAAATGCAACGTGGTCATACCTCAATTTCGCAGTTAAAAATTGACCCTTTTTTGGCAAAGTGACTAGCTGTAGTTTTTTCACCCTACCTCAGCCGGAACCTAGGGAAATCTAGCAAACCTATACATTTTTGAAAAGTAGACACCCAGAGGAATTCAGAATGGGTGAATCGACTGCCTCCCACCAGGTTCTGTTACCCAGAATCCCTTGCAAACCTAAAAAAGTGAACAAAAAAATACATTTTCCCCACATTTCTGTGGTGGAAATTTCTGGAATCTGCGTGGATCCACAAATTTCCTTCTATCCTTCATTCCCCAAAGTCTTCCAAAAAAATGGTACCCCAGTTGTGGTGGTCGGCCGAGTGCCTGCGACAAGAAATGGCACAAAACGCAACGTGGTCACACCTCAATTTCGCAGGGAAAAATGACCGTGTTTTGGAAAAGTGACTAGCTGTAGTTTTTTAACCCTAGCTCTGCCGGAACCTAGGGAAACCTAGCAAACCTATACATTTGTGAAAACTAGACACCCATGGTAATTCAGGATGGGGTGACCCGACTGCCTCCCACCAGGTTCTGTTACCCAGAATCCCTTGCAAACCTAAAGAATTGACAAAAAAAAACACATTTTCTCCACATTTCTGTGGTGGTAAGTTCTGGAATCTGCGTGGATCCACAAATTTCCTTCCACCCTGCGTTTCCCAAAGTCTTCCGAGAAAAATGGTACCCCACTTGTCAGGGTCGGACTAATGCCTGCTACAGGAAACGGCGTAAAACGCAACGTGTTCACACCTCAATTTCGCAGTGAAAAATGACCATGTTTTGGCAAAGTGACTAGCTGTAGTTTTTTAACCCTAGCTCTGCCGGCATCTAGGGAAACCTAGCAAACCTATACATTTTTTAAAACTAGACACCCAGGTAAATTCAAGATGGGATGACTCTACTGCCTCCCACCAGGTTCTGTTACCCTGAATCCCTTGCAAACCTTAAAAATTGACAAAAACCACACATTTTCTGCAGCTTATTTTCCCTCTCAATTCTTCTCCTTCCTCCTGTTCTAACTTTCAAAATGCCATGCTCTTCATCTATGAGTGGATGAACCTCAGTCAACTCAAGCTCAACCCCAGTAAAACGGAGCTTGTAGTGACTGGGGGTTCGCTTACTCCCTGGTCTCCCAACTTCTGGCCTGCAGCTTTGGGTTCCCCTCCTTGCCCTGTGAATACCGTGAAGAGCCTGGGGGTCACTATTTCTAGTGACCTCTCAATGCGGCCTCACATTAACACCGTCACTTCGGCTTGCTTTTTCCACCTCCGCCGAATCGGGAAGATTCGCAGGTTTCTATCTCAAGAGGCCCTTATTCTTGTAATCCTCGCCCTTATCACCTCACGTCTAGATTATGCCAACTGCCTATACGTGGGGGTTCCTGCCTGCCATCTTTCCCGACTCCAACTGGTTCAGAACCAGGCAGCCAGATTAATATTTCGGCAGCCCAAACATCAGCATGTCACCCCTCTGCTGAAAACTCTACACTGGCTCCCCGTTGCACAGCGGTGTGTTTTTAAAATGGCCTGCACTATTTTCAAATCTTTGTTCCTATGTGCTCCTGCTTTTATTTCTTCTTGTTTGCACGCCTATATCCCTTCCCGTCACCTCAGATCCTCGGCTCATAACCTCTTGATCACCCCCAGGTTCAACCGCAAGAAACATGGAGGAGCCTGTTTCTCCTTCCTTGCCCCTGCCACCTGGAACTCCCTCCCTCTTGCCATTCGTCTGTCTAACGACTATCGCTGCTTCCGTAATTCCCTGAAAACTTACCTGTTTCGTCTGGCGCACGGCTAGCGGCCCTGCCCTCGTTTGTTCTTCTCCCACCTGGTCTAGAGCGCCAAGAAACCAATTGGTGTATGTGCGCGGTACCAAATCCTTTTTAATAATAATAATAATAATTTAATAATAATAATTTCTGTGGTGGAAAGTTCTGGAATCTGCATGGATCAACAAATTTCCACCCACCCTGCGTTTCCCTAAGTCTTCTGAGAAAAATGGTACCTCAATTGCGTGGGTGTGCCTAGTGCCTGCATCAGGAAACGGCGCAAAACGCTACGTGGTCGCACCTCAATTTCGCAGTGAAAAATGGGCCTTTTTCGCAAAGTACTTACCTGTGGTTTTTGAACCCTAGCTCTGCCGGCACCTAGGGAAACCTAGCAAAACTATACATTTTTGAAAACTAGACACCCAGGGAAATTCAGGATGGGGTGACTCGACTGCCTCCCACCAGGTTCTGTTACCCAGAATCTCTTGCAAACCAAAAAAATGGACAAAAAACAGATTTTCCTCACATTTCTTTTGTGGAAAGTTCTGGAATTTGTGTGGATCAACAAATTTCCACCCACCCCCGTTCCCCAGAGTCTTCTGAGAAAAATGGTACCTCACTTGCGTGGGTCTTCATAGTGCCTGAGTCAAGAAACGGTGCAAAACGCAACGTGGTCGCACCTCAATTTCGCAGCGAAAAATGGGCCTTTTTTGGCAAAGTGCCTACCTGTTGTTTTTGAACCCTAGCTCTGCCGGCACCTAGGGAAACCTAGCAAACCTATACATTTTTAAAACTAGACACCCAGGGGAATTCAGGATGGGGTGACTCGACTGCCTCCCACCAGAGTCTGTTACCCAGAATCTCTTGCAAACCTAAAAAAATGGACAAAAAAACAACTTTTCCTCACATTTCTGTGGTGGAAAGTTCTGGAATCTACGTGGATCAACAAAGTTCCACCCACCCAGCGTTCCTCCAGGTCTCCCGATAAAAATGGTACCTCACTTGCGTGGGTGGCTCAAGGACACGCAACAGGCAAGGGCCCAAAAGGACAGTCTTGACTATGAATTTGAGTCAAATTGTCCTATTCAGTAGGTCAAATGGTCGACATGTTTCTGCTCATTAAGGCCAATTCGGCCGAGCTTTCTTCAGGACCAGGAAAACAATTCAAACACTGGGCGGTGTGCGCACTCTAAGGCGTACCCTAACCTCAGTGCTCTTGTAAACAATACAAAACTCACGGTTCTTAATACCGGTTCACCCTGGTTTATCCAGGTTTTAAAATCTGTGGAGAGAAGGAGAGAAAAGAAACACATACAGACAAACACTTTATCGAGAGTACTGTGTGTAATCTTTTTCAAACCAATACATTCTGGTATGAACCACAAATAAACGTGCACCCCATTTCACAAACCCTCATAGGTGTACAACTGTATATTCCATCAAGAGGTAAGTGAGCAGTAGTGACCAAAATTAGTAGCAGACTGTGATGGTCAATTATGAGGGGAGAAAAGGTAGGCTCATTATTCCATTACGATCGCCCCCCATAAGTCCAAGAGCTACTTGGACAGCGTAGTGTCTTACAAATTAATAAGTCGCCGCTCAAATTCTTTCAAATTCAACACGACTTCTATCAAAACCATGTGCAGGGTTGTTTACGATAAAACGATGTGTGTGTACCAAGCCGTTTAGTTTAAAATAACCAAAGCACCCAACAATGCGCACCCACTAGCACTATCCAGACAAAGGAATAAAGGTAATATATTTACGTGAAACCAGTATCTGTCTCACTTCATGGGCAAAGTGGCAGGGGTTACTTCACATCGGAAAACACTGTGGGTAAAAGAAAGACCGTCATAATACTCATCTCGCCGGCAGCCACAGTTCCCTAGTCAATCGAGAAGAGGGGCCGGCGTGCAGCTAAGCCAGGTCAAATATCACTCACCTCATCTTCGATGGCTCCCCGCGTTGTGACCTACAAGGTTCACATCCACCGCCCGAATATTAACCAATGTATGTTCCCGTGAGCGAGATATGGAATCACGTAGGTCACATGTCTATACTAGCGAATCCCGTTTCACGTCTCTTTTACGTTTGGATGCTTGTGTTGTTGATGTTAAATTCTTAAAGAGACAGTTACAATTAGATTGAAACGTAACTTTATCAATCTTACATGGGTGTACGATTGACAGAGAAATAGTTAGAACGTATGATGTTCCTGCCATTTAAAACAAAGAGAGAGGTATTTTAAAACAAAAGATTTGAACACCTTTTGTAGACCCTGGGTGCTTCGCTCAATAAGCGATCCCAAGCAGAATACAATAATAAGGCAAGTCTGTTTTAACTAAGTCCATGTCTATGGTAATGGAACAGATTAGGAATGTCAATTCAGCGATGCATTACCGTTCCCCATGGAATGTTATCATTTAGACCTCGTAGGTGGGTAGACAAACGATACACCCACCGCTGTTCTTTTTCGAACAGTGATTCGTGTAGTCTAGCGCTAGTGTGTATCTGCTCGACAACTGTCCACCTAATGTCATTGGGATTATGATTTGCTTCAATGAAATGTGCTTTGTGGTATTCTTCTTACATCTTATATTGCTGCGGTGTTCGCAGATCCTCAACTTAATGCGTTGTGTCGTCATTCCTATGTAGCGTAAACCACAAGGGCAGGTTATTAAGTAAACTACGTTACAGGAATTGCAGTTTGTATGTTGGCGCAGGTGCCAAATTTTGCCTGGTTCCAGGGTCAAGGTTTTTGTTGGGGACGTAAGATGGCAGACACTACACCCACCACACGGATGGTGTCCTAGTACAGGGGGAAGCCCCCACGCATTAAGTATGGTGCTTTGCATCTGTCCTGGCGGTGTTGTTGGTCGAGTGTGTACTAACGAGTCTCTTAAACTTCTCGCTCTTCGATAGGAGAAGAGGTTTTTTTTCCAGTTGTACTTGTTGCTTGTAAGGATGGTCCAGTGTCTGTTTATACATCTACTCACGGTATTCGACAGACAGTTGTAAGTTGTTACACATGTAAGGGGAATATCCTCCTCAGGGTCTCTTGGGTTATCTTCTATTAACACATCACCTGGCTGATTTTTTGCCCGTTTGCAGCTTTTTGCCAGAATCTTTGCAGGGTAGCCCCGTGTTTCTAGTTTTGGAGTCAACTCCACTGACTGATCTTTGAAATCTCCCATCTCGCTACAGTTACGTCTAAGACGTAAATACTGGCCGTATGGGAGATTTACTCTCAATGGGCGGGGATGAAAGCTGGTAAAATGTAAGAGATTGTTTTTCGACGTTGGTTTTTGATAGTTTTTAGTTTGTAAACGGTTGCCTCTTCTTGTGATTGTAACATCGAGGAAAACCATTTTACTTGGATTGTAGTTTTGGGTGAATCTAAGATGTTCATTACAAGTATTAATCCAGGCTAAGAATTCTTTTAGCTGTGATTCAGAACCACTCCAAATAACCAACACGTCGTCAATATAGCGACGCCAAAACGTCACATTAACTGTGAAAGGGTTTGAGGCGTGGAAAATGTATTTACTCTCAAAATCGTGGACATAAAGCCCCGCCACACTAGGGGCAAAGGTGCTGCCCATTGAAGTTCCGGGTGGCTTGAAGGTAAAGGTCACTTTGGTATTGAAAAATTTTTCTCTTCAGTGCTAACATCGCACAGTCCACCACAAATGAGGGTGGGGTTTTGTACATCCATTCTGAGTTGTTTAGGGTGTCCCTGATGACCCTGATAGTGTCATCCTGCGGGATGCATGTATAAAGACTCTCTATATTTAGAGAGATCAGAAATACGGGTCCCTCAGACAAAACTATTTCATTCAGCATTGATAGTAAACTTTTTGTGTCCCTCAAGTAGGTGTTGGTCTGTTGGACAAGTGGTTTTAAAAAGAAGTCACAATATTGGGATAATGGCTCCAACAAAGACCCGATCCCGGAGACGATAGGTCGTCCGGGTGGGGGTGACTTGTTTTTATGGGTTTTCGGTAAGATGTAGAAATAAGGTATTCTACCTTCAGATTTGGTCAGGAAATTGGCCTCATGTTTAGAGATAAAGTCATTATGTTCTGCTTCGGACACCAATTCAATGATCTCATCTCGGAGGGCCTCTGTGGGGTCCACATCTAAGAGTATGTAGTTGGTTCTTTCACTCAGAAGCCGTCTACACTCAATATCATATGCCGTAGCATCAAGTATCACTGTGCCTCCCCCCCTTGTCCCCAGGTTTAATTACGATGTTAGGGTTTTGGTGTAAAGTTTGTAACGCCTGGTATTCGCTAGCTTTCAGGTTTTTAAAGGGGGCAGGTTCTTGCAACTGCTCAACCTCATTAAATACTGCCTGCTCAAAGGCTAGCAGTTCTGGTGGCACAGTGTGAGAAGGCGGGGTGAAGGTAGATTTTGAATGGAACCCAGTGTCGTCTTTAGCAATCTGGGACTCTTCCTCTGTTCTGTTTTCAAAGAAATTTTTAAGGCGTAATTTTCGGAAAAACTCGGACAGCTCACAATGTAATTTAAAGCGCTCCAATCGTGCAGTGGGGATAAATCCCAAACCTTTCTCCAACACTGCAGTTTCGTCAGGATTAAGGACCACCGTTGATAGGTTGACAATCAAGCTCTCAGGTTGCTTGGGCCCGGGCGTTGTTCTGTCGTTTTGCTGCGGGTGTTGTCTCCCACTGCCTCGTTCGGAGTCCAATAGACCTGATTGCCACCTCTTCTCCTGACCCTGTTCCGTCTGCCCTGTCCTAAAAAAGGCTGTTGGTACATATTTGGTGGATATTGAGGGTATGCCATATGTGGTGAATTCCATCCCATCATTGGTGGGAAGGGTGGGTGTTGAAAGGGTGGAGGGAAAGTTCCCTATTGTGGGAATGGGTACCATGGTTGGGCTGCATGGGCTCTTCTTGACCTACCTCTCCCTCTCTGTCTGCTGTTGTGGCTCCCAGTGCTAGATCCACTACTATTGGAGTCACTGTCGCCACTATCTACTTCATCGTTATTGCGGTTAGGTGGTGTATATTCCGCATTTGAATAGAGGTATACTTTAGCGTATGACCAACGTTTCAAATCTTTTTGAAGTTTTTGTGTTTTTGATTGGGCAAGATTTTCCTTATATTCCGTTACTTCTTTATTTAGTTGTTCCAATTTCCTCTTATATCCAGTCAGTGTGGTCTTAAAATGAGTTTCTGTCAACTGGATTTCTACAAAAAGCGCTTCTGAAAGTCTCAGGGATGTTTTCATGATTAATATCGCCCAGTCGCGAGTACAGCGCCAAGCGATTTGTGCCCATTCTTTACGGAATTGGGCGTCATCAAGAAAAATCCTTGGGGCGTTTGTTACTAACAAACCCTTACGTGCTGCTTTATAACGGTAAATATTCTTTCAATATTGTCCCATGTAGGATAGCCTTGATACGGCTCCTCTTTTGTTCAGTTAACTTATCCCATTCAGTGGTCTGGGATATCGTTTGAGCTACTTGAGGGTCTGTAAACAGAGAAGGGTCACCCATTAGGGCATCTACCTCTTCCTTCGAATACGATAGGCCTAGGTCCTCCATAGTTATGGATGCTTGATTAGATGCACAGGTTTAACTACAAGTCGTGATAGAATTGCTCTCGCAGCTGCACGCTGCAGAAGATACGAATAAACAACAGGAGAGATAGGGTTCAAAGGACACTCCTCTACCCCAGTTCAGATATATTCAACAACATAGGAGTGGCTGAAAAATCACACAAGTGAAAAAAGTGGAGTGATACATGAAAAAACAAACAACATTTTTTTTTGTTTTTTATAATACCCTCACTCACCCTTCTATTGGGTGACATGCTTCATCATTGGGTATTTTTCACCAGGCGGGTATAGGACCTACCTGGTGTGCTTCGACACCTGCAATTGCAGTAGAGCTGGATAAAGATAAAAACTGTGCAAAAAATGTGATGGTGATAAAGATTAAGAAGTGCGAACACTGACCAAAACCAAACTTTAATAAAGATGAATGTAAGCACACGGTTAAAAGTTTTTGAAAGGACAGTCTTGACTATGAATTTGAGTCAAATTGTCCTATTCAGTAGGTCAAATGGTCGACATGTTTCTGCTCATTAAGGCCAATTCGGCCGAGCTTTCTTCAGGACCAGGAAAACAATTCAAACACTGGGCGGTGTGCACACTCTAAGGCGTACCCTAACCTCAGTGCTCTTGTAAACAATACAAAACTCACGGTTCTTAATACCGGTTCACCCTGGTTTATCCAGGTTTTAAAATCTGTGGAGAGAAGGAGAGAAAAGATACACATACAGACAAACACTTTATCGAGAGTACTGTGTGTAATCTTTTTCAAACCAATACATTCTGGTATGAACCACAAATGAACGTGCACCCCATTTCACAAACCCTCATAGGTGTACAACTGTATATTCCATCAAGAGGTAAGTGAGTAGTAGTGACCAAAGTGGTGGAATCTGCGTGGATCCGCAAATTTCCTCCCACCCAGCGTTCCCCTTGTTCTCCCGAGTAAAATGATACCGCTGTGTGAGCCCAGTGATGCCACGCTTTCACACACACAAATGTGTGAAAAAACTAATTTTTTCAGCTAAATTTGAGGTTTGCTCGGGATTCTGTTTAAAAGGAACGTTGGAGGAGCCATGCAGCCACACCTCCTTGGAAGCCCCCGGGTGTCTACTTTCCAGAAATGTGTGGGTTTGGTAGGTTTCCCTAGATAGCAACCAAGCAAGGAGTGAAAAACCCATGTGACCCTCCTCGCTAAACCAAATCGTTTTGAAAAAAATTGTTGTTTAGTTCTGCAGCGTGACAATTTGGGCGCAATATTGCAAGGAAAATATGACAGACGTGAGTTTTGCAGAGTATTGTGGATAAAATTAATTGTTAGATTTCACCAGAGAGACATCACCATGTACTCCCATATGTTTTCAACAATATCTACAATTGGATAAGTTATTCGTAGGTGGAACGTACACCTTGGCAGAAAGACTAAATAGACCAAGATCCCTGCACAGCCATCTATTCCTGAAACACACACACATACTGGTTGGATTTGGCATGAGGGCGAGTGATGGTTCAGTATATATAATTTTATTAACAAGAGATTTAACAAAAATGAAATGCACTGTCAATTACATGGACAAAAAAACTGAACCAATGACTCGCAGCTCGTGAGCTGTAAAGCTACTTCAAGGCACCAACCGCTTTACAGGCCATTCACACACCTTTCATACCTGATACACAGAAGACCATTCACACCACCAGGCATGAAAGCAACTCATCACAACATTTACAAAAAAGTGACAAGGTGCACCCTGCTTTAAACATGAAAAAAAAATCAATTACTACACAGACATCAAGTCCTCAAACACACACATATACTGGTTGGATTTGGCACGAGGGTGAGTGATGGTTCAGTATAGACAATTGTATTAGCAAGTGATTTCACAAAAAATGAAATGCACTGTTAATAATTGAAAGGACGGGAAACTGAACCATTGACTCACAGCTCGTGAGCTGTAAAGCCACGACAAGGCACCAACCTCTTTACAGGCCATTCATACACCTTTCATACGTGTGACACATACAAAACATTCACACCGCCAGCCGCGGACCCATCACATTACTACACTTCCACCAGCAGACAGTGCCATTCAAGGGCCCATCACTTTCACACGTCCACATTCCTGGCACAGCAACTACACAAACTCATGGATTGCATGGAGTGGCGCTCAGCTAGCACTGTGTGTAGTAACCATCATTAAGTCACTTTCCACACACCGCCAGCCGAGCGCCAGTCCACGCACACCACCAGCCAAGCACCAGACCACACACACCGCCAGCCAAGCACCAGACCACGCACACCGCCAGCCAAACACCAGTCCACACACACCGCCATGCAAGCACCACTCCACACCCACCGCCAGCCAACACCAGTCCAGGCACACCACCAGCCAAGCACCAATCCAAACACACCACCAGGCAAGCGCCACTCCACACACACCACCAGCCAAGCACCAGTCCTGGCACACCACCAGCCAAGCACCAATCCAATCACACCACCAGGCAAGCACTAGACCACGCACACCACCAACCAAGCACCAGACCACGCACACCGCCAGCCAAGCACCAGTCCACACACACCGCCAGCCAAGCACCAGTCCACAGACACCGCCAGCCAAGCGCCAAACCATGCACACCGTCAGACAATAGACACTACACGCAAACCAACATCATATTTTAGAATTTTTTTAATATAAATAAAAAAACACAAACAAATTGCAAATTGACACAAATCTACTAACACAACAACTAAAACTAAATACACTACACAAATGCCAACTTTGAAACTGAACAATAAGTATTAAAGAATAGAGGCCAGGCAGTTTACTTTACCACTCATGGATGCTCCCAAAAATTATTTTGCGTGTGGTACATTCTAAAACAAGCAGGTACGCACAGCCCAGGGTTAGAAGGACAGTCGGGACAGTACATACAAACCTCCTTCCGCAAACCTCTTCGCCAACAGACTCTACATCTCCGACTGGGAAAGTCTTTTGAG
This sequence comes from Lissotriton helveticus, assembly GCF_964261635.1. Lineage (NCBI taxonomy): Eukaryota > Metazoa > Chordata > Amphibia > Caudata > Salamandridae > Lissotriton > Lissotriton helveticus. Next base: position 30,740,155 of record NC_136067.1, on the reverse strand, counting down.
GATGTAGGAGGAATTTGATCAGGAAAGTGGCGATCTTTCAATCTGGCAACATCCTCAACCACTCCAACTCTAGGTACACTTGCCTGTTCCACTAAAACAAGGCTGCCTATTACAGACTCCTGAAACTTTACAAAAGTCATCTTTGACTGAGGACAAGATTGCTGGCACACAACAAAAGCATTAAAGGTTGCCAAGTGGAAAAGATGGATAGCCAACTTCTTGTACCAAATGTAAGCCTTACGAAGAGCAGCATATGGTTCCAATCTCTGATCTACTCTGTCAACACCACCCATGTGCCTATTATAGTCTAAAATGCACACAGGTTTGCGCGCTTCTGCAACCTCACCCCAAACAGTCACCGGTTCAATGCTTTCATCATGTATGGTAGTCAACATGTAGACATCTCTCCTGTCTGAAAACTTCACAGCTAGAAGCTCCTCACAACGCAATGCACTGCACTGTCCCTGGGCAAGCTTTTGACAAACAAGTTCTTTTGGGAAACCTTTACGGTTAGAGCGGATTGTGCCACAAGCAACAGTGTCCACTTTGGCCAATTCCCTGAACAACCGCACACCAGTGTAGAAGCTATCTACATATAAATGATAGCCTTTGTTAAAAAATCCTCTACCAAGTTCCCACACAATTTTCTCAGTCACTCCAAAAGTGGACGGACAAACAGGGGGGTTAATCCTGGATTCCTTGCCGGTGTACACCCTGAAATTAGAGACAAATCCAGTCCAACTGTCACACAGCATATACAGCTTAATTCCATAGCGTACCCTCTTACTAGGAATGTATTGCCTAAAAACCAAGCGGCCCTTGAACAACACCAAAGACTCATCTACTGCAATTTCTTTCCCAAGAGCAAAGATCTCAGGAAATCGATCAACAAAGTGATCAATGACAGGCCGAATCTTGAAAAGACGGTCACAATCAGGGTGATCTTGTGGCAAAGCTAAACCATTATCGACAAAATGCATCATCCGAAGCAGAAGCAAATACCTATCACGACTAATGACTGCCGGAAATATAGCAGTTGCCATCAAAGGACTAGTAGACCAATATGAAGCCATTGATGGTTTCCTAAGCAAGTCCATCAAAAAAGTTAAACCCAAAAACTTTTTTATCTCTTCCAAATTTGTGGGAGTCCACCGGGTAGCCCTAGCGTGGGGCTTTAGGCTGGCACTGTTCTCCCTCAAAAACTGTTCTGCATACAATCTGATCTGCTCAACAATCTCTGCCAAAAACACATCATCCATAAACAACTGAAAAAAATCAATCGGCAAAAAGTTTTCAGTGTTCATCCTACACCCTGGAACACCAGTAAAGTCTGGCAATGCCGGCTGCACCATGCCTGGGGCAACCCAGAGGTCATAACTTTCAACGGGAAGACGCTCAATGCTCTAGGGCCCCGCCCGGCTCTGCCCCTCTCTGTGGCCCTACCCCCGGGCACCGAGGAGGAAGCAACAGAGTTTGGGAGCCCTGTGGAGCAGCCGGAGCTGTGCCCGATACCTGCCTGGTAAGGACCTTCTGCCCTCGCGCCTTCGTTTTCGGGAGCTTTGGGAGTCAGAGAGGGTCCGTCTTCAGCACAATCCAACCAATGCTGATGACGGAACCGCTCCGTCATCAGCATCGAAGGGGTTAAAGTTGAGGTTAACATCAAGCGAGACACCCAAGCTCTTGATCTGTCTTTTTTTGGCCCCGGCGGCGTGCCCAAACAAGTGGGCCAATGGAGGTCTATATTCAATGGGACAGAATGACCAAAGAGCATAAGCTCGGTCTTTGCTCCATTAAGCTTTAAAAAAGAATTGTCCATCCACCTGGATACCTTCTCAAGAAATGAAGCCAGACCAGGCCTGGCCTTATCAAGCTGATTGAGGGTGACCACTAGCGATTAATTCTGGACTGCTAAGGATTCTCACCTTGTGGGTGTTTGAAGGGAGGATGAGGAGAGACAGGTTGGGCTGTGTGAGTGTTGTATAGAGTTTTAGGACCCTAGTGTAATTTTCCCAAATCATGCCCTTATATAGGTATTAATCACCTTGTCTTTATATAGGCATAGAAATCATAACCATATTTAGATATAGCCCATGCAGTCCAAATTCAGGCATGGATACTTTCACTAGTTCCGAAAAGCCACAACGATTTCTTGGAAAACTCTGCTTCAGCAGTTAGGGATTGATGCTCCAGAGCCCCGCCCCGGCTCCGCCCCTCTCTGTGGCCTGCCCCCGGGCACTGAGGAGGAAGCAGCAGAGTTTGGGAGCCCTGAAGGGCAGCCGGAGCTGTGCCCGATACCTGCCTGGTAAGGACCTTCTGCCCTCGGGCCTGCGTTTTCGGGAGCTTTGGGAGTCAGAGAGGGTCCGTCATCAGCACAGCCCAACCGATGCTGATGACGGAACCGCTCCGTCATCAGCATCGAAGGGGTTAAAGTTGAGGTTAACATCAAGCCAGACGCCCAAGCTCTTGATCTGTCTTTTTTTGGCCCCGGCGATCGATGCTCCAGGCCCCCGCCCCGGCTCCGCCCCTCTCTGTGGCCCCGCCCCCGGACACCGAGGAGGAAGCAGCAGAGTTTGGGAGCCCTGTGGAGCTGCCGGAGCTGTGCCCGATACCTGCCTGGTAAGGACCTTCTGCCCTCGCGCCTTCGTTTTCGGCTTCAGCAGTTAGGGACTTCCCCTTGCTTGAATCTTGATTTGTCCAAGAACTCATGGAGTTGTCAAAGAACTGTGATTCTTTAATGACATTATTATGTCCAACTTTACGTCAAACTCGGCACCTTCAAGGTATAAATATGCCCACACTTGCCCTAGCAAACACACGGTAGTTTGGAGTAGTTCGACTATCTACTTGCCTGACGCAGCTCGCTACAGCAAGTGCCGAAGGAAGTCGACCCTCCAGCTGACGCACTGGGAGAGACGCTGTCTTTTCTCTTGCTGAGAAATCCAGCTCCAGTGTTTCCAAGCTCCCCTTTTGGGGTGTTGGGAAATCGAGTCCCGAGACAAAGAGATACCAGACCTACTTCAATCTAAACCATGATATGGAGCTGATTAGACCCTAAGAGAAATCTTGGATAGATTCTTGGCAAAAGAATACTAAACTTATGCTACACCACACTTACTTCATCCCTCGAACTAGACCTAGGTTAGGTACATCGGGGTAGGCGTATTTTAGAAGCACCAGTAGAGAACTTTTTAGTATTTATTTATTTATGTATGTATTTTATGGCTTAGAAACCATACCATGATTTTACAGTATTAATTTATAATACTCTTCTTCAACTAGCTGAAAACCTGCCAGATCTCTATCAGGAATTAAAGGCTGGTCGGCAGTCCATGGTACTCTCCTGAAGCACTGCAGTGAATGTTTACTTAAGGTGTTTTAGAAAAATGAAGGACAGCTTCATTTAGTTACCCAAGAGTATGGTTTGTATAATAAATTTATAACAAGCATTGGCATAGCCAATAGGTCTCGCCTTTGGGACCGTATGTGTTTAGCCAGAACTGTTGGCTATGTTGTAGAGCATTGTGGCTGCTGTGCATTATGTTGAAAACTTATAATAAAACGTATTAAGCATTTTTGTTACCTTTATACAAACAAAGGCACCGTTATATGCAACTGAAAAACCTGACTAAAAAAAAGATTTTAACATAGAAATTGTCTTCTACTTTTTTTGGGCTTGCACTGCTGGCAACTACTTCCTGCCTGTTCTCATGCTTGTTTCTTATAATTTTTTTGTTATGGAGGGGGAAAAATAAATGAGGGGGGAGTGGCTGTAAGCAGTAATTTAATTAGAACACGCGCAGCGGACAGACACTAGGGGATAATCAACAGATGCCATATTCCAAGGGCAGACTAACGTGATGATTAGGTGGTGCGCTGATGCAAAATGGTGGGGGTGAATGATGTTTGGTGCTCAGATGGTGACACTATATGGTGTTGATTGGAGGTACGTTGTGGATTGTGGAGTTTTGGAGTTGAAATATGTTGTTTGCTATGTAATTATGAGGTGTGTATTGGAAATGTGTGGAATTGAACTGTGTGACCTGGAACTGTGGTGTTCTGTGAAAATGTGCTTAGTGAAATTGTGTCATGGTGTGGAGTACATTTTGCATTAAGTGCAGTGTAATTGTGTAGCATATAATTATGTGCACTGAGTGGTATTGTGTGGAGTGTATGTTGCATTCAGAAGAGTGTAATTATGGGGCACTGATTGGTCTTTGGAGTGTATGTTGCATTGAGTGCAGTGTAATTATGTTGCATATAATTATGTGTCACTGAGTGGTATTGTGTGGAGTGTATGTTGCATTCAGTAGAGTGTAATTATGTAGTGTGTAATTATGTGGCACCGAGTGGTATTTGGAGTGTATGTTCTATTCAGTAGAGTTGTGGCATGTACATTTGTGGCACTGAGTGGTACTTGGAGTTTATGTTGCATTGAGTGCAGTGTAATTATGTAGCAAATAATTATGTGGCCCTAAGTGTTATTGTGTGGAGTGTATGTTGCATTCCATAGAGTGTAATCATTTGGTGTGTAATTATGTGGCTCTGAGTGGTACTTGGAGTGTAATTATGTAGCATATAATTATATGGCACTGAGTGGTATTGTTTGGAGTGCATGTTGCATTGAGTGCAGTGTAATTATGTAGCATATAATTATGTGGCCCTGAGTGGTATTGTGCAGAGTGTGTGTTGCATTCAGTAGAGTGTAATTATGAGGTGTGTAATTAAGTGGAACTGCGTGGTATTTGGAGTGTATATTGCATTGAGTGCAGTGTAATTATGTAGCATGCAATTATGTGGCACTGAGTGGTATTATGGGGAGGTTATGTTGTAATCAGTAGAGTGTAATTGAGTGGTGTGTAATTATGTAGCACTGAATGGTATTATTTGGAGTATATGTTGCATTGAGTGTAGTGTAATTATGTAGCATATAATTTTGTGGCACTGTGTGTATTAATGTTGCATTGAGTAGAGTATAATTATGTTGTGTGTAATTATGTGGCACTGAGTGGTATTATGAGGAGTATATGTTGTATTCAGAAGAGTGTAATTGTGTGGCGTGTAATTATGTGGTACTGAGTGGGATTATTTGGAGTGTATGTTTCATGGAGTGCAGTGTAATTATGTAGCATATAATTATGTGGCACGGTGTGGTATTATGTGGAGTGTACTTATGTTGCATTCAGTAGAGTGTAAGTATGTGGCGTGTAATTATATGGCACTGAGTGGTATTGTGTGGAGTGTATTTATGTTGCATTCAGTAGAGTGTAATTAAGTGGCATGTCATTATGTGGCACTGAGTGGTATTTGGAGTGCATGTTGCATTGAGTGCAGTGTAATTATGTAGCATTTAATTATATGGCATTGAGTGGTATTGTTTGGAGTGTATGTTGCATTGATTGCAGTGTAATTATGTAGCATATAATTATGTGTCCCTGAGTGGTATTGTGTGGAGTGTGTGTTGCATTCATTAGAGTGTAATTATGTGGTGTGTAATTATCTGGAACTGAGTGGTATTTGGAGTGTATATTGCATTGAGTGCAAGGTAATTATGTAGCGTATAATTATTTGGAACTGATTGGTATTATGGGGAGGTTATGTTGCAATCAGTACAGTGTAACTGCGTGGCGTGTAATTATGTGGCACTGAATGGTATTATTTGGTGTATATGTTGCATTGAGTGCAATGTAATTATGTAGCATATAATTATGTGGCACTGTGTGGTATTATGTGGAGTGTATTTATGTTGCATTGAGTAGAGTATAATTATGTTGTTCGTAATTATGTGGCACTTAATGGTATTATGAGGAGTGTATGTTGTATTTAGAAGAGTGTTATAGTGTGGCGTGTAATTATGTGGCACTGAGTGGTATTGTTTCGAGTGTATGTTGCATTCAGTAGAGTGTAATTATGTGGTGTGTAAATATGTGGCACTGAGTAGTTTTTGGAGTGTATGTTGCATTGAGAACAGTTTAATTATGTTGCATATAACTATGTGGCACTGAGTGGTATTTGGAGTGTCTGTTGCATTGAGTGCAGTGTATTTATGTGGCATGTAATTAGGTGGCACTGAGTGGTATTTGGACTGCATGTTGCATTGAGTGCAGTGTTATTATGTGTTGTGTAATTATATGGCACTGAGTGGTATTTGGAGTGTATGTTGCATGGAGTACAGTGTAATTATGTGGCGTGTAATTATGTGGCACTGAGTGGTATTTGGAGTGTATGTTGCATGGAGTGCAGTGTAGTTATGTGACATCTAATAATGTGACTGAGTGGTATTTGGAGTGTATGTTGCATTGAGTGCAGTGTAATTATGTGGTGTGTAATTATGTGGCACTGAGTGGTATTTGGAGTGTATGTTGCATGGAGTGCAGTGTAGTTATGTGGCATCTAAATATGTGACTCTGAGTGGTATTTGGAGTGTATGTTGCATTGAGTGCAATGTAATTATGTGGTGTGTAATTATGTGGCACTGAATGGTATTTGGAGTGTATGCTGCGTTAAGTGCGGTGTAAATATGTAGAATATATTTACGTGGCACTGAGTGGTATTGTGTGGAGTGTATGTTGCATTCAGTAGAGTGTAATTATGTAGTGTGTAATTATGTGGCACCGAGTGGTATTTGGAGTGTATGTTGCATTGAGTGCAGTGTAATTATGTAGCATATAAGTATGTGGCACTGTGTGGTAATATGTGGAGTGTATTTATGTTGCATTGAGTAGAGTGTAAGTATGAGGTGTGTAAATATATGGCACTGAGTGGTATTATGTGAAGTGTATTGACGTTGCATTGAGAAGAGTGTAATTATGTGGTGTGTAATTATGTGGCACTGAATGGTAATATGAGGAGTGAATGTTGTATTCAGTAGAGTTGTGCCATGTACATTTGTGGCACTGAGTGGTACTTGGAGTTTATGTTGCATTGAGTGCAGTGTAATTATGTAGCAAATAATTATGTGGCCCTAAGTGTTATTGTGTGGAGTGTATGTTGCATTCCATAGAGTGTAATCATTTGGTGTGTAATTATGTGGCTCTGAGTGGTACTTGCAGTGTATCTTACATTGAGTGCAGTGTAATTATGTAGCGTATAAGTATGTGGCACTGTGTGGTATTATGTGGAGTGTATTTATGTTGCATTGAGTAGAGTATAATTATTTGGCATGTAATTATGAGGCACTGAGTGGTATTATTTGGAGTGTGTGTTGCATGGAGTTCAGTGTAATTATGTAGCATATAATTATGTGACTCTGTGTGGTATTACGTGGAGTGTACTTATGTTGCATTCAGTAGAGTGTAAGTATGTGGCATGTAATTATGTGGCACTGAGTGGTATTTGGAGTGCATGTTGCATTGAGTGAAGTGTAATTATGTAGCATATAATTATATGGCACTGAGTGGTATTGTTTGGAGTGCATGTTGCATTTAGTGCAGTGTAATTATGTAGCATATAATTATGTGGCCCTGAGTGGTATTGTGTGGCGTGTGTGTTGCATTCAGTAGAGTGTAATTATGAGGTGTGTAATTAAGTGGAACTGCGTGGTATTTGGAGTGTATATTGCATTGAGTGCAGTGTAATTATGTAGCATGCAATTATGTGGCACTGAGTGGTATTATGCGGAGGTTATGTTGTAATCAGTAGAGTGTAATTGCGTGGTGTGTAATTATGTAGCACTGAATGGTATTATTTGGAGTATATGTTGCATTGAGTGTAGTGTAATTATGTAGCATATATTTTGGGGCACTGTGTGTATTAATGTTGCATTGAGTAGAGTATAATTATGTTGTGTGTAATTATGTGGCACTGAGTGGTATTATGAGGAGTATATGTTGTATTCAGAAGAGTGTAATTGTGTGGCGTGTAATTATGTGGCACTGAGTGGGATTGTTTGGAGTGTATGTTGCATTCAGTAGAGTGTAATTATGTGGTGTGTAAATATGTGGCACTGAGTAGTTTTTGGAGTGTATGTTGCATTGAGAGCAGTTTAATTATGTTGCATTATAACTATGTGGCACTGAGTGGTATTTGGAGTGTCTGTTGCATTGAGTGCAGTGTATTTATGTGGCGTGTAATTAGGTGACACTGAGTGGTATTTGGACTGCATGTTGCATTGAGTGCAGTGTAATTATGTGGTGTGAAATTATGTGGCACTAAGTGGTATTTGGAGTGTATGTTGCATGGAGTGCAGTGTAATTATGTAGCGTGTAATTATGTGGCACTGAGTGGTATTTGGAGTATATGTTGCATGGAGTGCAGTGTAGTTATGTGGCATCTATTTATGTGACACTGAGTTGTATTTGGAGTGCATGTTGCATTGAGTGCAGTGTAATTATGTGGTGTGTAATTATGTGGCACTAAATGGTATTTGGAGTGTATGCTGCGTTAAGTGCAGTGTAATTTTGTGGCGTGTAATTATGTGGTACTGAGTGGTATTCTGAGTGTTCTTTGTATTGAGCGCAGTGTAAATATATAGAATATAATTATGTGGCACTGAGTAGTATTGTGTAGCGTGTATGTTGTATTCAGTAGAGTGTAATTGTGTGGCGTGTAATTATGTGGCACTGAGTGGTATTGTTTGGAGTGTATGTTGCATTAAGTGCAGTGTAATTATGAAGCATATAATTATGTTGCACTGAGTTTTTGAGTCAAAGTGTCCCTGCGGCTGCGATCAACGATCTCCGCAGGATACCCTACATTTTGTATTTTTATGCCCTTTTTATTCAATGCCCAGGTGTCGTTTTTTAATACATTTGTTAAAAGAGGCTAACTTTATACGTGTGTCTGAAGCCCTCATATATTTACAAATGGCCCGAGACCATCTGACCCTATTTGCGATTACAATTTTTTTAAGACCAGCTCTTAAACTTAGGGATCCTAGAAGTATCAGTTACACATGTATTGGGTGGAAAAAGGGTTCTTTAAATCAATTATGTAATTATGAATAGCACTTTGCTCCCGATGCATCTTCCATTATGACCCTTTTTGCTTTGTTTAGTGCAAAAGTTTTTATTGTACTTTTATGGTGTTTAATGAAAATGCCGAATAAATATTATTAATATTGAGTGCAGTGTAATTATGAAGCACATAATTATGTTGCACTGAGTGGTATCGTGTGGAGTGTGTGTTGCATTCAGTAGAGTGTAATTATGTGGTGTGTAATTATGTGGCACTGAGTGGTATTTGGAGTGTATGTTGCATTGAGTGCAGTGTAATTATGTTGCATATAAGTATGTGGCACTGAGTGGTATTTGTAGTGTATGTTGCATTGAGTGCTCTGTAATTATGTGGCGTGGTATTATGTGGCATTGAGTGGGATTTGGAGTGTATGTTGCATTGAGTGCAGTGTAATTATGTGGCGTGTAATTACGTGGCAGTGAGTGGTATTTGGAGTGTATGTTGCATTGAGTGCAGTGTAATTATGTGGCGTGTAATTATGTGACACTGAGTGGTATTTGGAGTGTATGTTGCATTGAGTGCAGTGTAATTATGTAGCATATAAGTATGTGGCACTGTGTGGTAATATGTGAAGTGTATTTATGTTGCATTGAGTAGAGTATAATTATGTTGCATGTAATTATGTGTCACTGAGTGGTATTATGGGGAGTGTATGTCGTATTCAGTAGAGTGTAATTGTGTGGCGTGTAATTATGTGGCACTGAGTGGTAATATTTGGAGTGTATGTTGCATGGAGTGCAGTGTAAATATGTAGCATATAATTATGTGGCACTGTGTGGTATTATGTGGAGTGTACTTATGTTGCATTCAGTAGAGTTTAAGTATGTGGCGTGTAATTATATGGCACTGAGTGGTATTATGTGAAGTGTATTTATGTTGCATTGAGTTGAGTGTAATTAAGTGGCATGCAATATCTGGCACTGAGTGGTATTTGGAGTGCATGTTGCATTGAGTGCAGTGTAATTATGTAGCATTTAATTATATGGCATTGAGTGGTATTGTTTGGAGTGTATGTTGCATTGATTGCAGTGTAATTATGTAGCATATAATTATGTGGCCCTGGGTGGTATTGTGTGGAGTGTGTGTTGCATTCATTAGAGTGTAATTATGTGGTGTGTAATTATCTGGAACTGAGTGGTATTTGGAGTGTATATTGCATTGAGTGCAAGGTAATTATGTAGCGTATAATTATTTGGAACTGATTGGTATTATGGGGAGGTTATGTTGCAATCAGTACAGTGTAACTGCGTGACCCCGGTAGCTTGTCTCCTTTCTGGTGAAGAATTGGCTTGGTAGTTTGGTCTGCCCTGTTCCCATGATGCACTGGGCCAGGGACAGACTAATTTGCATATAGCCAGGTTCTGAGCTGGGATGGGGCAGTGAGCTAAATAACGGTGATGGATCAAGCCCTGATCTTTGGACTGGGTAAGAGTGGTCTGCTTAATTCAGACACTCTGTTCATCACCACCCCCTTTTCCGAATCGTGTAATTATGTGGCACTGAATGGTATTATTTGGTGTATATGTTGCATTGAGTGCAATGTAATTATGTAGAATATAATTATGTGGCACTGTGTGGTATTATGTGGAGTGTATTTATGTTGCATTGAGTAGAGTATAATTATGTTGTTCGTAATTATGTAAAACTTAATGGTATTATGAGGAGTGTATGTTGTATTTAGAAGAGTGTTATAGTGTGGCGTGTAATTATGTGGCACTGAGTGGTATTGTTTCGAGTGTATGTTGCATTCAGTAGAGTGTAATTATGTGGTGTGTAAATATGTGGCACTGAGTAGTTTTTGGAGTGTATGTTGCATTGAGAACAGTTTAATTATGTTGCATATAACTATGTGGCACTGAGTGGTATTTGGAGTGTCGGTTGCATTGAGTGCAGTGTATTTATGTGGCATGTAATTAGGTGGCACTGAGTGGTATTTGGACTGCATGTTGCATTGAGTGCAGTGTTATTATGTGTTTGTAATTATATGGCACCGAGTGGTATTTGGAGTGTATGTTGCATGGAGTGCAGTGTAATTATGTGGCGTGTAATTATGTGGCACTGAGTGGTATTTGGAGTGTATGTTGCATGGAGTGCAGTGTAGTAATATGGCATCTAATAATGTGACTGAGTGGTATTTGGAGTGTATGTTGCATTGAGTGCAGTGTAATTATGTGGTGTGTAATTATGTGGCACTGCGTGGTATTTGGAGTGTATGTTGCATGGAGTGCAGTGTAGTTATGTGGCATCTAATTATGTGACTCTGAGTGGTATTTGGAGTGTATGTTGCATTGAGTGCAGTGTAATTATGTGGTGTGTAATCATGTGGCACTGAATGGTATTTGGAGTGAATGCTGCGTTAAGTGCGGTGTAAATATGTAGAATATATTTACGTGGCACTGAATAGTATTGTGTGGCGTGTATGTTGTATTTAGTAGAGTGTAATTGTGTGGCGTGTAATTATGTGGCACTGAGTGGTATTGTTTGGAGTGTATGTTGCATTGAGTGCAGTGTAATTATTGAGCATATAATTATGTTGCACTGAGTTGTTGAGTCAAAGGGTCCCTGCGGATGCGATCAACGATCTCCGCAGATTACCCTTCATTTTGTATTTTTATGCCCTATTTATTCAATGCCCAGGCGTCGTTTTTTAAATAATTTTGTTAAAAGAGGCTAATTTTATACATGTGTCTGAAGCCCTCATATACTTACAAATGGCCCGAGACCATCTGACCCTATTTGCGATTACACATTTTTTAAGATCAGCTCCTAAACTTAGGGATACTAGAGGTATCAGTTAAACATGTATTGGGTGGAAAAATGGTTCTTTAAATGAATTATGTAATTACAAATAGTACTTTGCTCCCAATGCATCTTCCATTATGACCGTTTTTGCTTTGTATAGTGTAAAAGTTTTTATTGTACTTTCATGGTGTTTAATGAAAATGCCGCATAAAGAGTATTAATATTGAGTGCAGTGTAATTATGTAGCATATAATTATGTTGCACTGAGTAGTATTGTGTGGGGAGTGTGTGTTGCATTCAGTAGAGTGTAATTGTGTGGTGTGTAATTATGTGGCACTGAGTGGTATTTGAAGTGTATGTTGCATTGAGTGCAGTGTAATTATGTTGCATATAAGTATGTGCCACTGAGTGGTATTTGTAGTGTATGTTGCATTGAGTGCTGTGTAACTATGTGGCGTTTAATTATGTGGCACTGAGTGGGATTTGGAGTGTATGTTGCATTGAGTGCAGTGTACTTATGTGGCGTGTAATTATGTGGCAGTGAGTGGTATTTGGACTGTATGTTGCGTTGAGCGCAGTGTAATTATGTAGCATATAATTATATGGCACTGAGTGGTATTGTGTGGAGTGTATGTTGTATTCAGTAGAGTGTAATTGTGTTACGTGTAATTATGTGGCACTGAGTGGTATTTGGAGTGTATGTTGCATTGAGTGCAGAGTAATTATGTGGTGTAATTATGTTGCACTAAGTGGTATTTGGAGTTTATGTTGCATTGAGTACAGTGTAATTATGTGGTGTGTAACTATGTGGCACTGAGTGGTATTTAGAGTGTATGTTGCATTGAGTGCAGTGTAATTATGTAGCATATAATTATGTGGCACTGAGTGGTATTGTGTGGAGTGTGTGTTGCATTCAGTAGAGTGTAATTATGTGGTGTGTAATATGTGGCACTGAGTGGTACTTGGAGTGTCTGTTGCATTGAGTGCAGTGTAATTATGTAGCATATAAGTATGTGGCACTGTGTGGTAATATGTGGAGTATATTTATGTTGCATTGAGTAGAGTGTAAGTATGAGGTGTGTAATTATATGGCACTGAGTGGTATTATATGGAGTTTATTTACGTTGCATTGAGAAGAGTGTAATTATGTGGTGTGTAATTATGTGGCACTGAATGGTAATATGAGGAGTGAATCTTGTATTCTGCAGCTCTGGGCATTAGCCTGCTTAATCTCCACTACGGCCCCCCCGCGGCGGGATGCCTGGCTTTCACCTTGGGGGAAGCCAGGACGGGTTCCCAAGGCAAGCGCCGAGATGCCTACGGGTAATCGAGCGCTATATAAGAACGCATAATAATAATAATAATAATAATAATAATTATGTGGCTTGTAATTATGTGGCACTGAGTGGTACTTGGAGTTTATGTTGCATTAAGTGTAGTGTAATTATGTAGCAAATAATTATGTGGCACTAAGTGGTATTGTGTGGAGTGTATGTTGCATTCAATGGAGTGTAATTATTTGGTGTGTAATTATGTTGCTCTGAGTGGTACTTGGAGTGTATCTTACATTCAGTGCAGTTTATTTATGTAGCATTTAAGTATGTGGCACTGTGTGGTATTATGTGGAGTGTATTTATGTTGCATTGAGTAGAGTATAATTATGTGGCATGATATTATGTGGCACTGAGTGATAATATTTGGAGTGTATGTTGCATGGAGTGCAGTGTATTTATGTAGCATATAATTATGTGACACTCTGTGGTATTATGTGGAGTGTACTTATGTTGCATTCAGTAGAGTGTAAGTATGTGGCATGTAATTATGTGACACTGACTGGTATTTAGAGTACATGTTGCATTGAGTGCAGTGTAATTATGTAGCATATAATTATGTGGCCCTGAGTGGTATTGTGTGGAGTGTGTGTTGCATTCTGTAGAGTGTAATTATGTGGTGTGTAAATAAGTGGAACTGAGTGGTATTTGGAGTGTATATTGCATTGAGTGCAGTGTAATCATGTAGCATGTAATTATATGGCACTGAGTGGTATTATGGGGAGGTTATGTTGTAATCAGTAGAGTGTAATTGCGTGGTGTGTAATTATGTAGCACTGAATGGTATTATTTGGAGTATATGTTGCATTGAGTGTAGTGTAATTATGTAGCATATAATTATGTGGCACTGTGTGGTATTATGTGGAGTGTATTTATGTTGCATTGAGTAGAGTATAATTATGTTGTGTGTAATTATATGGCACTGAGTGGTATTATGAGGAGTATATGTTGTATTCAGTAGAGTGTAATTGTGTATGTGTATGTAATTATGTTGCATATAATTATGTGGCACTGAGTGATATTTGTAGTGTATGTTGCATTGAGTGCTGTGTAATTATGTGGAGTGTAATTATGTGGCACTGAGTGGGATTTGGAGTGTATGTTGCATTGAGTGCAGTGTAATTATGTGGCGTGTAATTACGTGGCAGTGAGTGGTATTTAGAATGTATGTTGCATTGAGTGCAGTGTAATTATGTGGTGTGTAATTATGTGACACTGAGTGGTATATGGAGTGTATGTTGCATTGAGTGCAGTGTGATTATGTGGCGTGTAATGTGTAATTATGTGGCACTGAGTGGAATTTGTAGTGTATGTTGCATTGAGTGCAGTGCAATTATGTGGCGTGTGATTATGTGGCACTGAGTGGTATTTGGACTGTATGTTGCGTTGAGCGCAGTGTAATTATGTAGCATATAATTATGTGCCACTGAGTGGTATTGTGTGGAGTGTATTTATGTTGCATTGAGTAGAGTATAATTATGTGGCATGTAATTATGTGTCACTGAGTGGTATTATGGCGAGTGTATGTCGTATTCAGTAGAGTATAATTGTGTGGCGTGTAATTATGTGGCACTGAGTGGTATTATTTGGAGTGTATGTTGCATTGAGTGCAGTGTAATTATGTAGCATATAATTATGTGGCACTGTGAGGTATTAAGTGGAGTGTACTTATGTTGCATTCAGTAGAGTGTAAGTATGTGGCGTGTAATTATATGGCACTGAGTGGTATTATGTGGAGTGTATTTATGTTGCATTGAGTTGAGTATAATTATGTGGCATGTCATTATGTGGCACTGAGTGGTATTTGGAGTGTATGTTGCAATGAGTGCAGTGTAATTATGTGGCGTGTAATTATGTGGCATTGAGTGGTATTTGGAGTGTACGTTGCATTGAGTGCAGTGTAATTATGTGGCGTGTAGTTATGTGGCACTGAGTGGTATTTGGAGTGTACGTTGCATTAAGTGTAAGTGTAAATATGTGGCGTGTAATTATGTGGCACTGAGTGGTATTTGTAGTGTATGATGCATTGAGTGCAGTGCAATTATGTGGCACATGATTATGTGGCACTGAGTGGTATTTCGAGTGTATGTTGCATTGAGCGCAGTGTAATTATGTAGCATAAAATTATGTGGCACGTAGTGGTATTGGGTAGAGTGTGTGTTGCATTCAATAGTGTGTAATTATGTGGTGTGTAATTATGTGGCACTGAGTGGTATTTGGAGTGTATGTTGCAATGAGTGCAGTGTAATTATGTTGCTTATAACTATGTGGCACTGAGTGGTATTTGGATTGTATGTTGCATTGAGTGCAGTGTAATTAGGTGGCATGTAATTAGGTGGCACTGAGTGGTATTTGGAGTGTATGTTGTATTGAGTGCAGTGTAATTATGTGGCGTGTAATTATGTGGCACTGAGTGGTATTCGGAGTGTATGTTGCATTGAGTGAAGTGTAATTATGTGGCGTGTAATTATGTGGCACTGAGTGGTATTTGGAGTGTATGTTGCATTGAGTGCAGTGTAATTATGTGTTGTGTCTAATTATATGACACTGATTGGTATTTGGAGTGTATGTTGCATTGAGTGCAGAGTAATTATATGGTGTGTAATTATGTGGCACTAAGTGGTATTTGGAGTGTATTTTGCATTGAGTGCAGAGTAATTATGTGGTGTGTAACTATGTGGCACGGAGTGGTATTGTGTGGAGTGTATGTTGCATTCAGTAGAGTGTAATTATGTGGCGTGTAAAATGTGGCACTGAGTGGTACTTGGAGTGTCTGTTACATTGAGTGCAGTG
This sequence comes from Lissotriton helveticus, assembly GCF_964261635.1. Lineage (NCBI taxonomy): Eukaryota > Metazoa > Chordata > Amphibia > Caudata > Salamandridae > Lissotriton > Lissotriton helveticus. Next base: position 30,724,337 of record NC_136067.1, on the reverse strand, counting down.
TAATTATGTAGCATATAATTATGTGGCACTGTATGGTATTATGTGGAGTGTACTTATGTTGCATTCAGTAGAGTTTAAGTATGTGGCGTGTAATTATATGGCACTGAGTGGTATTATGTGAAGTGTATTTATGTTGCATTGAGTTGAGTGTAATTAAGTGGCATGCAATATCTGGCACTGAGTGGTATTTGGAGTGCATGTTGCATTGAGTGCAGTGTAATTATGTAGCATTTAATTATATGGCATTGAGTGGTATTGTTTGGAGTGTATGTTGCATTGATTGCAGTGTAATTATGTAGCATATAATTATGTGGCCCTGGGTGGTATTGTGTGGAGTGTGTGTTGCATTCATTAGAGTGTAATTATGTGGTGTGTAATTATCTGGAACTGAGTGGTATTTGGAGTGTATATTGCATTGAGTGCAAGGTAATTATGTAGCGTATAATTATTTGGAACTGATTGGTATTATGGGGAGGTTATGTTGCAATCAGTACAGTGTAACTGCGTGACCCCGGTAGCTTGTCTCCTTTCTGGTGAAGAATTGGCTTGGTAGTTTGGTCTGCCCTGTTCCCATGATGCACTGGGCCAGGGACAGACTAATTTGCATATAGCCAGGTTCTGAGCTGGGATGGGGCAGTGAGCTAAATAATGGTGATGGATCAAGCCCTGATCTTTGGACTGGGTAAGAGTGGTCTGCTTAATTCAGACACTCTGTTCATCACCACCCCCTTTTCCGAATCGTGTAATTATGTGGCACTGAATGGTATTATTTGGTGTATATGTTGCATTGAGTGCAATGTAATTATGTAGAATATAATTATGTGGCACTGTGTGGTATTATGTGGAGTGTATTTATGTTGCATTGAGTAGAGTATAATTATGTTGTTCGTAATTATGTAAAACTTAATGGTATTATGAGGAGTGTATGTTGTATTTAAAAGAGTGTTATAGTGTGGCGTGTAATTATGTGGCACTGAGTGGTATTGTTTCGAGTGTATGTTGCATTCAGTAGAGTGTAATTATGTGGTGTGTAAATATGTGGCACTGAGTAGTTTTTGGAGTGTATGTTGCATTGAGAACAGTTTAATTATGTTGCATATAACTATGTGGCACTGAGTGGTATTTGGAGTGTCGGTTGCATTGAGTGCAGTGTATTTATGTGGCATGTAATTAGGTGGCACTGAGTGGTATTTGGACTGCATGTTGCATTGAGTGCAGTGTTATTATGTGTTTGTAATTATATGGCACCGAGTGGTATTTGGAGTGTATGTTGCATGGAGTGCAGTGTAATTATGTGGCGTGTAATTATGTGGCACTGAGTGGTATTTGGAGTGTATGTTGCATGGAGTGCAGTGTAGTAATATGGCATCTAATAATGTGACTGAGTGGTATTTGGAGTGTATGTTGCATTGAGTGCAGTGTAATTATGTGGTGTGTAATTATGTGGCACTGCGTGGTATTTGGAGTGTATGTTGCATGGAGTGCAGTGTAGTTATGTGGCATCTAATTATGTGACTCTGAGTGGTATTTGGAGTGTATGTTGCATTGAGTGCAGTGTAATTATGTGGTGTGTAATCATGTGGCACTGAATGGTATTTGGAGTGAATGCTGCGTTAAGTGCGGTGTAAATATGTAGAATATATTTACGTGGCACTGAGTAGTATTGTGTGGCGTGTATGTTGTATTTAGTAGAGTGTAATTGTGTGGCGTGTAATTATGTGGCACTGAGTGGTATTGTTTGGAGTGTATGTTGCATTGAGTGCAGTGTAATTATTGAGCATATAATTATGTTGCACTGAGTTGTTGAGTCAAAGGGTCCCTGCGGATGCGATCAACGATCTCCGCAGATTACCCTTCATTTTGTATTTTTATGCCCTATTTATTCAATGCCCAGGCGTCGTTTTTTAAATAATTTTGTTAAAAGAGGCTAATTTTATACATGTGTCTGAAGCCCTCATATACTTACAAATGGCCCGAGACCATCTGACCCTATTTGCGATTACACATTTTTTAAGATCAGCTCCTAAACTTAGGGATACTAGAGGTATCAGTTAAACATGTATTGGGTGGAAAAATGGTTCTTTAAATGAATTATGTAATTACAAATAGTACTTTGCTCCCAATGCATCTTCCATTATGACCGTTGTTGCTTTGTATAGTGTAAAAGTTTTTATTGTACTTTCATGGTGTTTAATGAAAATGCCGCATAAAGAGTATTAATATTGAGTGCAGTGTAATTATGTAGCATATAATTATGTTGCACTGAGTGGTATTGTGTGGGGAGTGTGTGTTGCATTCAGTAGAGTGTAATTGTGTGGTGTGTAATTATGTGGCACTGAGTGGTATTTGAAGTGTATGTTGCATTGAGTGCAGTGTAATTATGTTGCATATAAGTATGTGCCACTGAGTGGTATTTGTAGTGTATGTTGCATTGAGTGCTGTGTAACTATGTGGCGTTTAATTATGTGGCACTGAGTGGGATTTGGAGTGTATGTTGCATTGAGTGCAGTGTACTTATGTGGCGTGTAATTATGTGGCAGTGAGTGGTATTTGGACTGTATGTTGCTTTGAGCGCAGTGTAATTATGTAGCATATAATTATATGGCACTGAGTGGTATTGTGTGGAGTGTATGTTGTATTCAGTAGAGTGTAATTGTGTTACGTGTAATTATGTGGCACTGAGTGGTATTTGGAGTGTATGTTGCATTGAGTGCAGAGTAATTATGTGGTGTAATTATGTTGCACTAAGTGGTATTTGGAGTTTATGTTGCATTGAGTACAGTGTAATTATGTGGTGTGTATCTATGTGGCACTGAGTGGTATTTAGAGTGTATGTTGCATTGAGTGCAGTGTAATTATGTAGCATATAATTATGTGGCACTGAGTGGTATTGTGTGGAGTGTGTGTTGCATTCAGTAGAGTGTAATTATGTGGTGTGTAATATGTGGCACTGAGTGGTACTTGGAGTGTCTGTTGCATTGAGTGCAGTGTAATTATGTAGCATATAAGTATGTGGCACTGTGTGGTAATATGTGGAGTATATTTATGTTGCATTGAGTAGAGTGTAAGTATGAGGTGTGTAATTATATGGCACTGAGTGGTATTATATGGAGTTTATTTACGTTGCATTGAGAAGAGTGTAATTATGTGGTGTGTAATTATGTGGCACTGAATGGTAATATGAGGAGTGAATCTTGTATTCTGCAGCTCTGGGCATTAGCCTGCTTAATCTCCACTACGGCCCCCCCGCGGCGGGATGCCTGGCTTTCACCTTGGGGGAAGCCAGGACGGGTTCCCAAGGCAAGCGCCGAGATGCCTACGGGTAATCGAGCGCTATATAAGAACGCATAATAATATTAATAATAATAATAATTATGTGGCTTGTAATTATGTGGCACTGAGTGGTACTTGGAGTTTATGTTGCATTAAGTGTAGTGTAATTATGTAGCAAATAATTATGTGGCACTAAGTGGTATTGTGTGGAGTGTATGTTGCATTCAATGGAGTGTAATTATTTGGTGTGTAATTATGTTGCTCTGAGTGGTACTTGGAGTGTATCTTACATTCAGTGCAGTTTATTTATGTAGCATTTAAGTATGTGGCACTGTGTGGTATTATGTGGAGTGTATTTATGTTGCATTGAGTAGAGTATAATTATGTGGCATGATATTATGTGGCACTGAGTGATAATATTTGGAGTGTATGTTGCATGGAGTGCAGTGTATTTATGTAGCATATAATTATGTGACACTCTGTGGTATTATGTGGAGTGTACTTATGTTGCATTCAGTAGAGTGTAAGTATGTGGCATGTAATTATGTGACACTGACTGGTATTTAGAGTACATGTTGCATTGAGTGCAGTGTAATTATGTAGCATATAATTATGTGGCCCTGAGTGGTATTGTGTGGAGTGTGTGTTGCATTCTGTAGAGTGTAATTATGTGGTGTGTAAATAAGTGGAACTGAGTGGTATTTGGAGTGTATATTGCATTGAGTGCAGTGTAATCATTTAGCATGTAATTATGTGGCACTGAGTGGTATTATGGGGAGGTTATGTTGTAATCAGTAGAGTGTAATTGCGTGGTGTGTAATTATGTAGCACTGAATGGTATTATTTGGAGTATATGTTGCATTGAGTGTAGTGTAATTATGTAGCATATAATTATGTGGCACTGTGTGGTATTATGTGGAGTGTATTTATGTTGCATTGAGTAGAGTATAATTATGTTGTGTGTAATTATATGGCACTGAGTGGTATTATGAGGAGTATATGTTGTATTCAGTAGAGTGTAATTGTGTATGTGTATGTAATTATGTTGCATATAATTATGTGGCACTGAGTGATATTTGTAGTGTATGTTGCATTGAGTGCTGTGTAATTATGTGGAGTGTAATTATGTGGCACTGAGTGGGATTTGGAGTGTATGTTGCATTGAGTGCAGTGTAATTATGTGGCGTGTAATTACGTGGCAGTGAGTGGTATTTAGAGTGTATGTTGCATTGAGTGCAGTGTAATTATGTGGTGTGTAATTATGTGACACTGAGTGGTATATGGAGTGTATGTTGCATTGAGTGCAGTGTGATTATGTGGCGTGTAATGTGTAATTATGTGGCACTGAGTGGAATTTGTAGTGTATGTTGCATTGAGTGCAGTGCAATTATGTGGCGTGTGATTATGTGGCACTGAGTGGTATTTGGACTGTATGTTGCGTTGAGCGCAGTGTAATTATGTAGCATATAATTATGTGCCACTGAGTGGTATTGTGTGGAGTGTATTTATGTTGCATTGAGTAGAGTATAATTATGTGGCATGTAATTATGTGTCACTGAGTGGTATTATGGCGAGTGTATGTCGTATTCAGTAGAGTATAATTGTGTGGCGTGTAATTATTTGGCACTGAGTGGTATTATTTGGAGTGTATGTTGCATTGAGTGCAGTGTAATTATGTAGCATATAATTATGTGGCACTGTGAGGTATTAAGTGGAGTGTACTTATGTTGCATTCAGTAGAGTGTAAGTATGTGGCGTGTAATTATATGGCACTGAGTGGTATTATGTGGAGTGTATTTATGTTGCATTGAGTTGAGTATAATTATGTGGCATGTCATTATGTGGCACTGAGTGGTATTTGGAGTGTATGTTGCAATGAGTGCAGTGTAATTATGTGGCGTGTAATTATGTGGCATTGAGTGGTATTTGGAGTGTACGTTGCATTGAGTGCAGTGTAATTATGTGGCGTGTAGTTATGTGGCACTGAGTGGTATTTGGAGTGTACGTTGCATTAAGTGTAAGTGTAAATATGTGGCGTGTAATTATGTGGCACTGAGTGGTATTTGTAGTGTATGATGCATTGAGTGCAGTGCAATTATGTGGCACATGATTATGTGGCACTGAGTGGTATTTCGAGTGTATGTTGCATTGAGCGCAGTGTAATTATGTAGCATAAAATTATGTGGCACGTAGTGGTATTGGGTAGAGTGTGTGTTGCATTCAATAGTGTGTAATTATGTGGTGTGTAATTATGTGGCACTGAGTGGTATTTGGAGTGTATGTTGCAATGAGTGCAGTGTAATTATGTTGCTTATAACTATGTGGCACTGAGTGGTATTTGGATTGTATGTTGCATTGAGTGAAGTGTAATTAGGTGGCATGTAATTAGGTGGCACTGAGTGGTATTTGGAGTGTATGTTGTATTGAGTGCAGTGTAATTATGTGGCGTGTAATTATGTGGCACTGAGTGGTATTCGGAGTGTATGTTGCATTGAGTGAAGTGTAATTATGTGGCGTGTAATTATGTGGCACTGAGTGGTATTTGGAGTGTATGTTGCATTGAGTGCAGTGTAATTATGTGTTGTGTCTAATTATATGACACTGATTGGTATTTGGAGTGTATGTTGCATTGAGTGCAGAGTAATTATATGGTGTGTAATTATGTGGCACTAAGTGGTATTTGGAGTGTATTTTGCATTGAGTGCAGAGTAATTATGTGGTGTGTAACTATGTGGCACGGAGTGGTATTGTGTGGAGTGTATGTTGCATTCAGTAGAGTGTAATTATGTGGCGTGTAAAATGTGGCACTGAGTGGTACTTGGAGTGTCTGTTACATTGAGTGCAGTGTAATTATGTAGCATATAAGTATGTGGCACTGTGTGGTAATATGTGGAGTGTATTTATGTTGCATTGAGTAGAGTGTAAGTATGAGGTGTGTAATTATGTGGCACTGAATGGGAATATGAGGAGTGAATGTTGTATTTAGTAGAGTGTAATTCTGTGGCGTGTAATTATGTGGCACTGAGTGGTACTTGGAGTTTATGTTGCATTGAGTGCAGTGTAATTATGTAGCAAATAGTTATGTGTCATGTTAGACCTGGCACCTTGGCATGAGTTTCCCTTCCACTTTTTGCTGACGTGCCTCAGAGTTTTTGCTGGTGTCCGCTGCTCAGGGCACTGCGCCACGGCCAACCCGTGCCGCAGTGCAAGTGCTCCCTATATAAAGTGTAACTGTGATCGATATTCCTGATTGGTTCATTGGATTTACTGTCAGTCCCCAGTAAAGTGCACCAGGAGTGCCAGGGCTTGTAAATGCCAATACTGCTAGTGGGCCTGGAGCGCTGGTTGCGCCACCCACAGAAGCAGCCTTTTAAAATGTGTCTTGGGTCTGCCATTGCAGAACCCACATGCAGTCTGGTACTGTCATGCTGGCTGGGCAAGTGCACACACTTGCCAGCCTCTAAATCTTCCCTTAACTTCATATTAGTCACCCCTAGGGTAGGCCCAAGGGCAGGGTGCATTGTAAGTGTAAGGTAGGACATGCTCGGATGTGCGTGGCATGTCCTAATAGTGAATTACAGCCAAATTCGTTTTTCACATATTGTAAGGCTACCTGTTCTCTTAGGCCAGATGGGCTGCTGGAATTATTACACTCTATAATCCCAGCAGGCTCAGGGAACATGGTAGAAAGTAAAGTTTAGTTACCTGAACTCAGGATAATAAAATACTTCTTTTAGTAAAGTTTATTTTAATATCCTGTGTTTGCAAATGCTACTTTTAGAAAGTTAGCATTTGCTTGCCTAACCATTTGAGCCCGCCTCTGCTTGGATGTGTATCTGACTGTCTGGGTTATGTGAGTGACAGGGCTGGGGGATGACAGGTGGTGAATGCAAGGATTATACCTTTGTGGGAGGTAGGAGTGCCCCTGGACTCTAAATAGGGCTGTGCTCTGCCACCACAATGCTGGCTCCGCCCCTGGGGAGCGACTGATGACTCAGCCGGCACCTGGCCCAGGCAGGGCGAAGAACTGTCATCAAGGTACTCCTGGCTGCCCCTGCCCACACGCTGCTGGCTCCACCTCCTGTGGAGCATCTGATGTGCCTGCCCCTCACACTGAAAGCAGAAGCCAGAGTACACCCAACAAAGTACTCAGAGACTGAATGAAGTTATCCAGAGGCCCCCCTGGCCTGTGAGAACAAAGAAAATGCTGTTTAAAAGTAGGAGCCCTGCTCCTTGTAAATCAGAATCCTGTTTCCCACAAAGAACCTCTGCCCAACTAGAAGGAGAAGAAGACGCTGAAAGGAATGGCCTGCTGCTTGCCTTGCTGAGGAAGGAGAGGAAAAGACTTGCTGAAAAGACTTTGCTGATTTGTGCTTGAAACTTCTCCATGGGCTTGTCTGAGCTTGCCCCCTGACCTGAGCCCCAGGACCATCTGGCTCAACCTGCTTTCTTCCCATCTGCCGGTATTTACGAGGACATCTGCCCCGCCAGAGCCATGACCCTGGTGCCCCCAGCCCCTCCTTGAGGCCGTGACCAACTGTGTTTCCCCGTCCCCGCCGAGAAAGAGCCCCGCTCTGTCGAGCCGCTCTCCCCTCGCTGAGGGAAATCGCCGTGTCACCTCGCCTTGGAGGCTCGCTGCCGTGACCTTTGTGGTCCCCCCAGCCCCTCCTCGAGGCCGTGATCGAACTGTGCTTCCCCGTCCCCGTTGAGGGAGAGCCCCACTCCGCCGAGCCGCTCTCCCCCTGCTGAGGGAAGTCGCTCCATCACCGCCGTCAGAGGCTCGCTGGTGCACCCCCCACGCTCCTGCCTGACGTCTCCACCGGACCCAACAGACCCAGAGACCAGACTCCTTGAAGCTTCGGGAGCCTCGGGTGCCAGCCTCGCTCTGCTGAGAGCCACCGTGCGCCCCGCACCCGCCTTCACGGAAACCCCCAAGAGACGCCACTCACCGGCGCACAGTGCTCACCATGGGCTAGGGGCCCGCAACGTTCTTCTTTCCCCTCGAGAGCACTGTGCGCGGCGATCGCCTTCGTGCACCCGTCTCCCCACCTGAGCCGCCCTTCAAATTCCAGCGCTCACGGTACGAATCGAACCCGTGCTCACGCCAGATGCGTGAGACGCGCTAGGGTTCCGCCGTTTGCACCGTGAGAAGCCCACGGAAGCTCAACAAAGCGGCTAGTGATTCCTGAAAGGACTCAAGGACCTAAGAACTGTTCAAAGAGACTCAAAGTATGAAAAAGCTTGCGATACAAAGAGAACATTTGCCTATTTACAATCTTGTGGCTAAGAAACACGTATTTTTTGGTCTTGTGATAAGTCATACAGTATATATATGTTTATATAAAGAAGACGTATTTTTATATATCTACAGCCTGGTGTCCATTTGTGGGGGGATTGGTACTTTTACTGTGTGTGCTATTACAAATGCTTAACCAACAACGCCTGGAAAATAGCCTTGGCTGCTCACGCCACGCACCTAGAGGGTGAGCATGGGTAATTCTAAGGGGTCATCCTTCGCCCTGACTTAGAGGAGAGGGTCCCTGCTTGTCACAAGTGAATACTTGCGCCAACCAGAGACCCCCAATTCTAACATTGGACGCAGCGATGAGGATTTGCGAATTTGCATTTGTAGTTGACATACAGTGAATTGCTGATCACCACATAGTGAGAGCAGACCTATAACGCAGCCACAGAGTTCCATTATTTTTTTAATTTTGTTGAGACATATTATTATGGAGATTTCTAAAGTGCCTGGTTACGCGCACCGGCGTATCCCCGCGCTGTGGTGAGAGACAGTGAGTAGCCCAACAAGCCACTAATCAAGTATAGCGCAGAATAAGTGGGTTTTAAGAGCCCTACGAAACTTAGCCTCTGAAGGTTCAAGACGCAGTTCCATCGGGAGCCTGTTCCAGCTCTTAGCTGCAAGGTGTCTAAATGATCTGCCACCCATTCGCACTTTCTTGATTTTAGGAACATCTACTAAGCCAACACCAGTAGATCTGAGTACCCGATTAGGTCTGTAAGGTGTGATGAGGTTCAATAAAGGAATGGGTGCCTTGCCCCCAATAATGCGGTGACATATGCATAGCGCCTTAAAACAATCCTCTCCCTGACAGGAAGCCAGTGGAGAGCTTTCAAGGCGGCTTTGGAGGCTGCTCTTTTAGGGAGCCTCAGTACCATCCGGGCTGCAGCATTCTGTAACACCTGCAGGCGATTCAGGTTAAACAGGGTTGGACTTAAGGAAGAGCCCTGCGGCACTCCTTGATCCAAGTTGATCATACGGGAGTAGTACTCCCCCTGTCTAACCTGAAAGCCCCTATTGGACAGAAAAGATTGAATCCACTTCAGCGCCATTACTGAAGCCATGCCTGGCTCACTCCCTGTTAGAAGAGCACTCTCTGTCTTCTCTGGAGAAGATGACATAGATTGGAGAGTGGCAACCCTGAAGGGCTTAACAAATGAGCGGCTGAAAGAACTCTGCGGGAAGTGCAGAATTTCCAAACATGGATTGTGCAACAAGACCAAACTCGTAACAGTGCTGAGAGCCTGGAAGGAGTCAAGGGAACCACAGAATGTGGTGGATGTGATACCACCAGATGGCATAGTGGAGCCCAGCAGAGGCCTGTCACCAGAGGAGCTGGCAGACAGGGCAGCAGACAGGGCACATGCAGTGGAGATGGCAAAATTAGCTGGGCAAATGGAAATGGAGAAGCAAAAATTGGAAATGGACAAGCAAAGATTGGCCATGGAGGCGCAGCAACGCCAGCTGGACCATGACCTAAGAACGAAGGAGTTGGAGCTGAGAGGTTTGGGAACAACTCCTTCTGGTGGCAGCACAACGCCGGTGCAGGTAGAGTCCAGGGTGTACATACCCAAAGATGTAGTTAAGGAGTTATTTAACCCCTTCCGCGCTCATGACGAGCTGAGCTCGTCATGAGTTACGCCGCTCGCACGCTCATGACGAGCTGAGCTCGTCATGTAGCGCGGCTTTTCGAAAAACGTAGCGCGTAGCGGGCAAACCTCTAGCGCGCATGCGGTTAAGGGGGATGACATAGGACAGTGGTTTAGGGCCTATGAGGTAGCCATGTCCTCCCACCGGGTCCCTGACATGGATTGGGGAGCGGGATTGTGGGGGAGGTTCCTTAGCGAAGGGCGGGACACCCTGCTAGATTTGCCCACTGAAGAACAAAGTTCCTATCCCCGCATTAAAGAGGCCTTAATGACCAGGTATGGGCTTACCCCTGAGATGTACAGCCAGAAGTTCAGGGAGAGAGTAAAGCGTCCTCGGAGTACGTATGTGGAGTATGTGACTGGTGTTTGCAGAGCACTGGATGGTTGGGTGACGGGTAGCAAAGTAAATGATTTTCAGGGGCTTCTTGATTTGATTGCATGGGAGCACTTGTCGCAACATTGTTTTTCTGAGCTACGCCAACCCGAGGAAGCTTGCTGAGGAGTCGGGCCGCTGGTTCAGCACCAGGGTCACAAGGGTCCCCCGTGAGACTCCGCCAAGGGTGGGCAGGGTCCCCATCAGAAGAGTGGCGGGGGGACAGGGGTAAAGAAAGAGGGTTCCAACAAGGCCCCCAAAGTAATCCCCAAGGGAACCAGCAGAGAGGTTCTCAGCCTCCCCCACCCCCAAAGCAGACCGGGGCCCCGACAGGTAGGCCTGTTCCAAAGGGGCCCTTCAATTGTTTCAGGTGTGGTGACCCGGGTCACATTGCCAGTGACCCCAAGTGTTGCCTGTTTGGTAAACCAGCACCCACTGGTGCTCCACCCCGGCAAGTAGCTAGTGTTAATTTGGGGGAAGAAGTAGTAGTCCCCGGGGGTGGAGATCCTGTCCAGATGACCCTAGTCTCTTTAGGAGACAGTGAGATGGTCCCTGAGAACTACCTGCCCTCTAACACTAGGAAATATGGGCAGGTGGTGACCATCAATGGTAAGAAAGCTGAGGCTCTTAGAGATACAGGAGCCAGTGTGACTGCAGTGAGGCAGCACCTGGTGTCTCAAGAGCAGGTTGTACCCCATGCCTACTGTAGGGTTATCAATGCTGATAATTCAGAGAGTCAGTGTCCGATGGCTCAAGTTCCCTTCGAGTGGGGGGGGTCTCTGGTACTCTGCAGGTCTGTGTGAGGAAAACCATGCCTGTGGACTGTTTGCTAGGGAATGACTTGGAAGACTCCCCTTGGGAAAAGGTGGAGAAGATGACTCACCTGAGGATGGTGGGTCTGCCTGACTGGGCGTGCGTGACCACCCGGTCAATGGCAGTCAGTAGGGGTGCTCAAGAGATCCTGGGGCCTGAAGGAGAGGCCCAGGAACCGGCCTTAGGGAGAAGGCGCAGGGGGCACGGGAAACCGGCCCCTGAAGTCCCACGGTCCAGGAGGAAGCAGACCTTGAGGGGGATGCTCTGGAGCCTACAGGGGAACAGATTGCTGAACTGGGGGACCTGCCTGAGCTGACCCATTGGCAGCTAGAAGGAGGCCCCTCCAGGGAGGAATTCTGCAGGAAGCAGAAAGAATGCCCTTCTCTCGTGGGTATGCGGCAGCAGGCTGCAGACCAGGCCAATGGTGTTCAGGCCAAGACACATTATGTGTACTGGGAGAATGACCTCCTGTATTCAGAGCCTAAGGCTGCTGAACCTGGGTCAGCCCGTGTGCTGGTGGTACCCCAGAAGTTCAGAGCCTTCCTACTGGGGTTGGCTCATGATGTGCCGTTAGCAGGACATTTGGGGATGGACAAGACATATGACAGGCTTGTCAGCCACTTTTATTGGCCCAAAATGCACAAGAGCTCAGATGCTCACTGTAGATCTTGCCAGACTTGCCAGGCAAGTGGCAAGAGCGGAGGGAGGCACAAGGCTCCTCTGCAACCCTTCCCCGTGGTCGGTACTCCATTCCAGCGAGTGGGTATTGACATTGTTGGGCCTCTGGACCCCAAGACAGCCATGGACAACAGGTTCATCCTGGTCTTGGTGGACCATGCCACCCGGTACCCTGAAGTCATCCCTCTGAGGACAGTGACGGCCCCCTTGGTGGGATGGGCACTGATGGGAATTTTCTCACGAGTGGGATTCCCTCTAGAGGTGGTGAGTGACAGTGGCACCAACTTCATATCCAAGTATATGAAGTCCCTTTGGCAAGAGTGTGGTGTAACTTACAAGTTCACCACCCCTTACCATCCCCAAGGAAATGGGTTGGTTGAGAGATTCAACCGAACCCTAAAAGGCATGATCATGGGCCTGGAAGGTCCAATGAGGCGTAAGTGGGACGTCCTCTTGCCTTGCCTTCTCTTTGCATACGGTGAGGTGCCACAGAAGTCCCTAGGGTTCAGCCCCTTTGAACTGCTGTATGGTCACCCCGTGAGAGGACCTCTGAGTTTGGTAAAGGAAGGCTGGGAGCAATCTCCCAGGAAACCACCCCAGAATGTATACAGTTACATGCTGGCCTTCAGGAACCAGACCAGGCGATTCAGACAACTTGCTGAGGCAAATATGGAAGCCAGCCAGGGAGAGATGAAGCGGTGGTACGACCAGAATGCCACTCTGGTAGAGCTTCAACCTGGGCAAAAGGTGTGGGTCTTGGCCCCAGTGGATCCTTGTGCACTTCAGGATAAGTGGACAGGTCCATCTGATGTTGTGGAGCGCAAGAGTCCTGTTACCTACTTGGTGGACATGCAGTCTCCCAGGAACCCTTTGAGGGTCCTACATGTTAACCGCCTTAAGCCCCACTTGGAGAGGTCCGAAGTGGGCATGTTGTTGGCAACTGATGATGGAATGGAGGAGGAGTCTGAGCCTCTTCCTGACCTCTTGGTAGCCTCTGAGAAAGATGGGTCAGTGGATGGAGTTAACCTCTCACCCACCCTGACGCCTGAGCAACAGGAAGACTGCCGCCAATTGCTGGGGCAGTTTCCAGATCTGTTCTCCCTGGTTCCTGGTGTCACAGATTGGTGAGTCCATGATGTGGACACAAGAGACAGCTTACCTGTGAGGCATAAGGCCTACAGAGTAACTGACAGGGTCAGGGCCTGCATCAAGGAGGAGGTCTCCAAAATGTTTGCTCTTAGGGTGGTTGAGTCCTCCAGCAGTCCTTGGTCCAGCCCTGTGGTCTTGGTCCCAAAGGCTGCTACGCCGGGAGCTACACCTGAACTCCGGTTCTGTGTGGACTACAGGGGACTCAATTCAGTCACCAAGACTGATGCGCACCCTATCCCCAGAGCTGATGAGCTCATTGATCGGCTGGGGACTGCCCGGTTCCTCAGCACGTTTAATTTAACGTCTGGGTACTGGCATATCACCTTGACCGATGGGGCAAAGGAGAGGTCAGCATTCTCTACACCAGATGGGCATTTCCAGTTCCGGGTTATGCCATTTGGAATGAAGAATGCCCCTGCCACCTTTCAGAGGTTGGTCAACCAGGTGTTGCTTGGGCTGGATGAGTTCAGTGCCGCCTCCTACCTGGATGACATCACAGTGTTCAGTGGCACCTGGCCGAACATCTGCGGCACCTTTGGGAAGTGTTGACGGCCCTGCACAAGGCAGGCCTCACAATCAAGGCAAGCAAGTGCCAGATTGGGCAGGGTTCAGTAGTGTACTTGGGACACCAAGTGGGGAGTGGCAAGGTGGCACCCTTGCAACCCAAAATTGAGACCATCCTGGCTTGGGAACCCCCAAGACCCAGACTGCAGTGAGAGCCTTCCTGGGGCTCACTGGGTACTACAGGAGGTTTGTAAAGGGCTATGGCACCATTGTGACCCCCTTGACATAGCTGACTTCCAAGAAGCAGCCCAAGAATGTGATCTGGACTGACACCTGTCAGAAGGCTTTTGACACCCTGAAAACTGCCATGTGCACAGCGCCCGTGCTCTTGGCTCCTGATTTCTCCAAGGAATTTCTAGTGCAAACAGACGCTTCAGAGCATGGTGTAGGGGATGTTCTCTCACAGATGACTGAGGAGGGCTGGGACCAACCTGTAGCCTTCATCAGTAGGAAGTTACTTCCCTGGGAACGTAGGTGGAGTGCAATAGAGCAAGAAGCATTTGCTGTGGTCTGGGCGCAGAAGAAGCTAAGACCCTACTTGTTTGGGTATCACTTCCGGGTTCAGACAGACCACAGGCCCCTCAGATGGTTGATGCAAATGAGGGATGAGAACCCAAAGCTGTTGAGGTGGTCCATTTCCCCACAGGTGGTCCATTTCCCTACTGGCACAGATCACGCCAATGCTGACGGTCTGTCCAGGTTTTTCCGCCTTAGTGATGAGGAACCCCCTGGGAAAGGGTAGTTCTCCCCACATTTCAGCTGGAGGGGACACGTGTTAGACCTGGCACCTTGGCGAGTTTCCCTTCCACTTTTTGCTGATGTGCCTCAGATGTTTTTGCTGGTGTCTGCTGCTCAGGGCACTGCGCCACGGCCAACCCGTGCCGCAGTGCAAGTGCTCCCTATGTAAAGTGTAACTGTGATTGATATTCCTGATTGGTTCATTGGATTTACTGTCAGTCCCCAGTAAAGTGCACCAGGAGTGCCAGGGCTTGTAAATGCCAATACTGCTAGTGGGCCTGCAGCGCTGGTTGCGCCACCCACAGAAGCAGCCTTTTAAAATGTGTCTAGGGTCTGCCATTGCAGACCCTAGACACATTGCATTGAGTGTAGTCTAATTATGTGGCTTGTAATTAATTGACACTGAGTGGTATTTGGAGTGTATGTTGCGTTGAGTGCAGTGTATCTATGTGGCATGTAATTATGTGGCACTGAGTGGTATTTGGAGTGTTTGTTGTGTTAAGTGCAGTGTAATTATGTGGTATGTAATTATGTGGCACTCTATGGTATTTGGACTGTATGCTGTGTTAAGTGCAGAATAATATTGTGTTGTGTAATTATGTGGCACTGAGTGGTATTTGGCGTGTATGTTGCATTGAGCGCAGTGTAAATATGTAGAATATAATTATGTGGCACTGAGTAGTATTGGGTGGCGTGTATGTTGTATTCAGTAGAGTGTAATTGTGTGGCGTGTAATTATGTGGCACTGAGTGGTATTGTTTGAAGTGTATGTTGCATTGAGTGCAGTGTAAATATGTAGCATATAATTATGTTGCACTGAGTGGTATTGTGTGGAGTGTGTGTTGCATTCAGTAGAGTGTAATTATGTGGTCTGTAATTATGTGGCACTGAGTGGTATTTGGAGTGTATGTTGCATTGAGTGCAGTGTAATTATGTTTATTTATTTATTTATTTTTACCATTTATTAAGCGCACTGTTACCGGGCGGGTGTCCTGGCGCTGAAATGATGTGCTTTCTCCATGCGATGTTAGTCCCTATAGATTGAAAAGCCATGTTTTAATGTTCTTCCTAAATGTCATTAGGTCAGTGCTTTGTTTTAGGGGGAGGGGCATTTTATTCCAGATACCAGCTGCTCCGGAGATAAAACTGCGACCTCCCCATCGAACTTTCCTAATACGATCAGTCTTGACAAGCCATTTATTGGATGATCTTAAATGTCGACCTGGCTTGTACAGCTGGAAGTGTTGTTGAAGGAAAGACGGACCTAGTCCATTCACTGCCTTGAACACTATGCACAGTGCTTTGAACATCATACGTTTCCGTACTGGGAGCCAGTGCAATTTGCTCAGTTCCCCAGAGACGGAGGCAAACTTGGGTAGACCCGTAATTAAGCGGACAGCAGCATTTTGCAGAGTCTGTAGCTTGTTCAAGATCCCTTGCTGTGCTTGTAAATACAGACTATTGCAGTAATCGAGGCGTGACAGCACTAATGCTGTCACGACAGTTTTCCTACTGCTAATGGAGAGAAAGGGGAGAATTTTCCTTATTGTTTTTATTGTCCAGTGGACCGAGGATGAGAGGGCATTGACTTGTGCCTTAAAAGTAAGTTGTTTGTCAATGAGTATCCCTAGATTTTTTACTGTCGTGGCGGGTATGGGAGGATCTCCCATTTCTTGAGGCCACCAGTTGGGGGTCCATAAGTTGGTCTCATTGCCAAAGAGAAGAACCTCTGTCTTCGAGGAGTTCAATTTAAGGCAATTCCTAGCCATCCATGAGCTTACTGCGGTCATACAGTCCTGAAATCTTGCTGCTGTTCCCTCCTCTCGACCCGGGAGCAGAGATACCACAATTTGTGTATCATCTGCATAAGATGTAAGTTCAAAGCCAAATGACCGAATCACCGGGGCGAGGGAGGAGATGTATATATTAAAGAGGGTGGGGCTCAGGGAGGAGCCCTGAGGAACCCCTCCTGGGAGTGTAAAAGGAGTGGATTCAAAATCTCCCAGGGCAACCACCTGAACCCTGTCCGAGAGGAAAGACTTCAGCAAGCTCAGCGCGACTCCCCGCACTCCGCAGCCCTCAAGGCGGTCCACCAAAATACTATGGTGGACCGTATCGAAGGCCGCGGACAGATCGAGAAGCACCAAGACCGCCCGTCCGTCCACATCCATCACCTTCCTAATTTCTTCCGTGGACTTAATGAGGGCAGTCTCAGTGCTGTGGCCCTCCCTAAATCCGTGTTGCGCCATGTCAAGCCCCCGAGAGGATCTGAGGAAATCACAGAGCTGAGCATTCATGGCCCTCTCAATAAGCTTGGCCGGCAATGGGAGTCTAGCTATGGGCCGGTAACTATTGGGATCTGAGATGTCTAAAGTAGCTTTTTTAAGCAAAGGTGCGATGGAGACCTGCTTCCAACACAATGGATATTCTCCTCCTTTAAACATCATGTTAAAAACTTCAGTCAGCATAACTGAGATGGGAGTGGCTGCAAGTTGGGCCACAGCAGCTGGACAGGGATCGTGGGGTGAGCCTGATTTAGTTTTTAGTAATAACTTTATAGTTTCTTCTACTTTTACTGGGCTGAACTCCACGAATTCCGGGGGCTGTGAGTTCTTTTGCATGAACTTATGGGTTCTCTCACTGAGAGTGAGCCTCACTTGATGTTCCAGGGCGGTGAATATTTGCTCTACCTTTCCCAAGAAGAATTTTGCAAGAGTCTCGCATAGCTCCAGACTCGGGGGAATAGTGACTGATTTCAAAGTACTTAGATTAGTCACAGTTTTAAAAAGTTCTTGAGAGGAATTCTTCGCGATCTCAATTTTTGCGGAAAAATAAACGCTTTTTGCCTTTTTAATCATTCCTTTGTATGTCTTAAGTCTGGCATTAAGTATCATTTTGTCTGCCTTTGAATATTTTGTGCGCCATTGGCGCTCTAATTTTTTACACGACACCTTATAATCGCGTAGTTCCTCGGTGAACCAAGGGGCAGAAGGTATTATACGCGTTGGGCGGCAGAGTTTGGACTGGACTAGGGAGGTACAGGCTTGATCTAACCAATTTGTATAGCTTTCAGCTGCTTCATTTATATCTGTAGGTGGCAAGAAAGTGGAGGCTGACAAGTAGTCCTCCAATGCTTTGCCATCCAAATCCTTCCAGAGCCTACAGAGCTTGGCCGGCTTTCTGTTTTTTTTGGCTCTATTGGGCTCAAGCGGTTGGATTTTAAAAAGGACTACTGAGTGATCCGACCAGGCTAAAGGCTCTACATGGCTGAAATGGAGGTCTGGATTATTTGTGAAAATACCGTCCAGGGTATGTCCCTTGACGTGTGTGGCTCCACTTACCACCTGAATCAATCCAGCCGCGAGCATTGCATCGGCTAGGGATGCAGTATCAGGGTCTGAGTCTTCCTCTAGATGAAAATTAAAATCGCCTAGCATGGTGAAAGACTTCACGCAGAGAGCTGCTTCCAGATAGGTGCCTACCTCATTTAAAAATTGGTTTTTGGAGCCTGGTGGCCTATATAGGAGGCAGCCTTGGAAGGTGCAGTGGTTGGAGATGGAAAACTTAAACCCCAGTGCTTCAGACGACTGTGAGGTTACTGTCTGAAATGTGCCTTGGAGCGAGGCATGATAAATAATAGCGATCCTGCCCCCTCTTTGACCTGTTCTATCTTGAACACGACAACAGTAACCTGTAGGTGTAGCTTTGACCAAGTCCGGACCTGAAGCCGCGTCCGTCCAGGTCTCTGTGATAAATACAATTTTTGCCCTTCTCTCTAAAATTAGGTCAGCACAGTCAATGCTGTGTTTAACCAGAGATCTGGCATTAAATAGGATACAGTTAATAATATCATCTTCTACATACTGTTTGACGTTATGGGGAACGGTTAGGGCCTTAATTGGTGTCCACAAGATGTCCGGTAAACAAAAACGGCAGACTCCACAGACCTTTAGATTGACAGGCTTATCGTTACCTGGGATTATGCGTCGGCAGTCAACTTGATTCGCTCCCTTAAGGCTCAAAAGTTGATCGCGGCTGTAAACCCTCCTTGCGTGTATATTTAGGTTTAAATGACCAGGGGTCCTGGCACTGGACACTGAGCTGGCGCTGACGGGCGCAGACGGGCTTGCCTTAGGCGCGCCTTCGGCGCGCCGTCAGCGCGCCCGCTGCGCCCGCCCGCTGCGCGGACGGGAGATGGTCGTCTTTAAATCCAGGGTGGAGGGGGGGCGTGAAGCGTCCAACTGCTGGACCGCTCCCGTATTCCTCTCCCAAGATGGCGTCACCCCTCGTAGCTTCCCGGCGTCAGCCCTGGATCGGCTGAGCCGGTCAAGAAGTGGCTGTCAAGTGCCTCGGGGGCGACGTGAGTCTCGCGCCGAGGAAACAGCAATGCCAATAATAAAAACGCACTGTTTAAAATATTTACAATGTTTAGAATCACAATATGGCAATCAGTCTAATTAGTGCCCGAGGGCGAAAGGGAAAGATGGAGAACCCCCGGCTTCCGCCTCAGGGGTGAAAATGCTCAAATCTGGGTGCAGATAGGGGAGGCTCCTTAAATGCACTGGGAGGGCGGGAAGCGTCCAACTGCTGGACCGCTCCCGTATTCCTCTCCCAAGATGGCGTCACCCCTCGTAGCTTCCCGGCGTCAGCCCTGGATCGGCTGAGCCGGTCAAGAAGTGGCTGTCAAGTGCCTCGGGGGCGACGTGAGTCTCGCGCCGAGGAAACAGCAATGCCAATAATAAAAACGCACTGTTTAAAATATTTACAATGTTTAGAATCACAATATGGCAATCAGTCTAATTAGTGCCCGAGGGCGAAAGGGAAAGATGGAGAACCCCCGGCTTCCGCCTCAGGGGTGAAAATGCTCAAATCTGGGTGCAGATAGGGGAGGCTCCTTAAATGCACTGGGAGGGCGGGAAGCGTCCAACTGCTGGACCGCTCCCGTATTCCTCTCCCAAGATGGCGTCACCCCTCGTAGCTTCCCGGCGTCAGCCCTGGATCGGCTGAGCCGGTCAAGAAGTGGCTGTCAAGTGCCTCGGGGGCGACGTGAGTCTCGCGCCGAGGAAACAGCAATGCCAATAATAAAAACGCACTGTTTAAAATATTTACAATGTTTAGAATCACAATATGGCAATCAGTCTAATTAGTGCCCGAGGGCGAAAGGGAAAGATGGAGAACCCCCGGCTTCCGCCTCAGGGGTGAAAATGCTCAAATTATGTTGCATATAAGTATGTGGCACTGAGTGGGATTTGGAGTGTATGTTCTATTGAGTGCAGTGTAATTATGTGGCGTGTAATTACGTGGCAGTGGGTGGTATTTGGAGTGTATGTTGCATTGAGTGCAGTGTAATTATGTTGCTTATAATTATGTGGCACTGAGTGGAATTTGTAGTGTATGTTGCATTGAGTGCAGTGTAATTATGTGGCGTGTGATTATGTGGCACTGAGTGGTATTTGGACTGTAAGTTGCATTGATTGCAGTGTAATTATGTAGCATATAACTATATGGCACTGAGTGGTATTGTGTGGAGTGTTTGTTGTATTCAGTAGAGTGTAATTGTGTGGCGTGTAATTATGTGGCAATGAGTGGTATTGTTTGGAGTGTATGTTGCATTGAGTGCAGTGTAATTATGTAGCATATAAGTATATGGCACTTGGTGGTATTTGGAGTGTATGTTGCATTGAGTGCTGCGTAATTATGTGATGTGTAATTATGTGGCACTAAGTGGTATTTGGAGTGTATGTTGCATTGGGTGCAGTGTAATTATGTGGCGTGTAACTATGTGGCACTGAGTGGTATTTGGAGTGTATGTTGCATTGAGTGCAGTGTAATTATGTGGCGTGTAAATATGTGGCATTGAGTGGTATTTGGAGTGTACGTTGCATTGAGTGCAGTGTAATGATGTGGCATGTAGTTATGTGACACTGAGTGGTATTTGGAGTTTATGTTGCATTGAGTGCAGTGTAAATATGTGTCGTGTAATTATGTGGCACTGAGTGGTATTTGTAGTGTATGTTGCGTTGAGCGCAGTACTATTATGTCGCATATAATTATGTGTCACGGATTGATATTGGGTGGAGTGTGTGTTGCATTCAATAGAGTGTAATTATGTGGTGTGTAATCATGTGGCACTGAGTGGTATTTGGAGTGCATGTTGCATTGAGTGCAGTATAATTATGTTGCTTATAACTATGTGGCACTGAGTGGTATTTGGAGTATATGTTGCGTTGAGCGCAGTGTAAATATGTAGCATGTACTTATGTGGCACTGAGTGGTATTGTGTGGAGGGTGTGTTCCATTCAGTAGAGTGTATTTATGTGGTTTGTAATTATGTGGCACTGAGTGGTATTTGGAGTGTATGTTGCATTGAGTGCAGTGTAATTATGTGGCATGTACTTATGTGGCACTGAGTGGTATTTGGAATGTATGTTCGGTTGCGTGTAGTGTAATTATGTGGCGTATAATTATGTGGCACGGAGTGGTATGGGGTTGAGTGTGTGTTGCATTCAATAGAGTTTAATTATGTGGTGTGTATTTATTTAGCACTGAGTGCTATTTGGATTGTATGTTGCATTGAGTGCAGTGTAATTAGGTGGCTTGTAATTATGTGGCACTGAGTGGTATTTGGGAGTGTATGTTGCATTGGGTGCAGTGTAATTATGTGGCGTGTAATTATGTGGCACTGAGTAGTATTTGGAGTGTGTATTGCATTGAGTGCAGTGTAATTATGTGGTGTGTAATTATGTGACACTGAGTTTTATTTGGAGTGTATTTTGCTTCGAGTGCAGTGTAATTATGTGTCGAGTCTAATTATGTGACACTGATTGGTATTTGGAGTGTATGCTGCATTGAGTGCAGTGCAAGTATGTTGTGTGAAATTATGTGGCACTGAGTGGTATTTAGAGTGTATGTTGCATTGAGTGCAGTGTAATTATGTAGCATATAATTATGTGGCACTGAGTGGTATTGTGTGAAGTGTGTGTTGCATTCAGTAGAGTGTAATTATGTGGTGTGTAATTATGTGGCACCGAGTGGTATTTGGAGTGTATGTTGCATTGAGTGCCGTGTAATTATGTAACATATAATTATGTGGCACGCAGTGGTATTGTGTGGAGTGTATGTTGCATTCAGTAGAGTGTAATTATGTGGCGTGTAATATGTGGCACTGAGTGGTACTTGGAGTATCTGTTGCATTGAGTGCAGTGTAATTATGTAGCATATACGTATGTGGCACTGTGTGGTAAAATGTTTAGTGTATTTATGTTGCATTGAGTAGAGTGTAAGTATGAGGTGTGTAATTATATGGCACTGAGTGGTATTATGTGGAGTGTATTTACGTTGCATTGAGAAGAGTGTAATTATGTGGTGTGTAATTATGTGGCACTGAATGGTAATATGAGGAGTGAATGTTGTATTCAGTAGAGTGTAATTATGTGGCGTGTAATTATGTGGCACTGAGTGGTACTTGGAGTTTATGTTGCATTGAGTGCAGTGTAATTATGTAGCAAATAATCATGTGGCACTAAGTGGTATTGTGTGGAGTGTATGTTGCATTCAATAGAGTGTAATTATTTGGTGTGCAATTATGTTTCTCTGAGTGGTACTTGGAGTGTATCTTACATTGAGTGCAGTGTAATTATGTAGCATATACGTATGTGGCACTGTGTGGTAATATGTGGAGTGTATTAATGTTGTATTGAGTTGAGTGTAATTATGTGGCATGTCATTATATGGCACTTAGTGTATTTGGAGTGCATGTTGCATTGAGTGCAGTATAATAATGTAGCATTTAAGTATATGGCACTGAGTGGTGTTGGTTGGAGTGTATGTTGCATTGAGTGCTGTGTAATTATGTAGCATATAATTATGTGGCCCTGAGTGGTATTGTGTGGAGTGTGTGTTGCATTCAGTAGAGTGTTATTATGTGTTGTGTAATTATCTGGAAGTGAGTGGTATTTGGAGTGTGTAGGTGGCACTGAGTGGTATTTTGATTGTATGTTGCATTGAGTGCAGTGTAATTATGTGGCGTGTAATTATGAGGCACTGAGTGGTATTTGGAGTGTATGTTGCATTCAGTGCAGTGTAATTATGTGGCGTGTAATTATGTGGCACTGAGTGGTATTTGGAGTGTATTTTGCATTGAGTGAAGTGTAATTATGTGGCGTGTAATTATGTGGCACTAAGTGGTATTTGGAGTGTATGTTGCGTTGACTGCAGTGTAATTATGTGTCATGTCTAATTATATGACACTGATTGGTATTTGGAGTGTATGTTGCATTAAGTGCAGTGTAATTATGTGCCGTGTAATTTTGTGGCATTGAGTGGTGTTTGGAGTGTATGTTGGGTTGCCTGCAGTGTAATTATGTGGTGTGTAATTATGTGGCACTGAGTGGTATTTGGAGTATATGTTGTATTCAGCTTAGTGTAATTATGCAGCATGTACTTATGTGGCACTGAGTGGTATTGTGTGGAGTGTGTGTTGCATTCAGTAGAGTGTAATTATATGGTGTGTGATTATGTGGCACTGAGTGGTATTTGGAGTGTATGTTGCATTGAGTGCAGTGTAATTATGTGGCATGTACTTATGAGGCACTGAGCGGTATTTGGAATGTATGTTCGGTTGCGTGTAGTGTAATTATGTGGCGTATAATTATGTGGCATGGAGTGGTATGGGGTTGAGTGTGTGTTGCATTCAATAGAGTTTAATTATGTGGTGTGTAATTATTTAGCACTGAGTGCTATTTGGAGTGTATGTTGCATTGAGTGCAGTGTAATTATGTTGCTTATAACTATGAGGCACTGAGTGGTATTTGTATTGTATGTTGCATTGAGTGCAGTGTAATTAGGTGGCTTGTAATTATGTGGCACTGAGTGGTATTTGGGAGTGTGTGTTGCATTGGGTGCAGTGTAATTATGTGGCTTGTAATTATGTGGCACTGAGTAGTATTTGAAGTGTGTATTGCATTGAGTGCAGTGTAATTATGTGGTGTGTAATTATGTGGCACTGAGTTTTATTTGGAGTGTATGTTGCTTTGAGTGCAGTGTAATTATGTGTCGAGTCTAATTATGTGACACTGATTTGTATTTGGAGTGTATGCTGCATTGAGTGCAGTGCAATTATGTTGTGTGAAATTATGTGGCACCAAGTGGTGTTTGGAGTGTATGTTGCATTGAGTGCAGAGTAATTATGTGGTGTGTAATTATGTGGCACTAAGTGGTATTTGGAGTGTATGTTGCATTGAATGCAGTGTAATTATGTGATGTGTAACTATGTAACACTGAGTGGTATTTAGAGTTTATGTTGCATTGAGTGCAGTGTAATTATGTAGCATATAATTATGTGGCACTGAGTGGTATTGTGTGGAGTGTGTGTTGCATTCAGTAGAGTGTACTTATGTGGTGTGTAATTATGTGGCACCGAGTGGTATTTGGAGTGTATGTTGCATTGAGTGCCGTGTAATTATGTAACATATAATTTTGTGGCACGGAGTGGTATTGTGTGGAGTGTATGTTGCATTCAGTAGAGTGTAATTATGTGGCGTGTAATATGTGGCACTAAGTGGTACTTGGAGTGTCTGTTGCATTGAGTGCAGTGTAATTATGTAGCATATACGTGTGTGGCACTGTGTGGTAATATGTTGAGTGTATTTATGTTCCATTGAGTAGAGTGTAAGTATGAGGTGTGTAATTATATGGCACTGAGTGGTATTATGTCGAGTGTATTTACGTTGCATTGAGAAGAGCGTAATTATGTGGTGTGTAATTATGTGGCACTGAATGGTACTTGGAGTTTATGTTGCATTGAGTGCAGTGTAATTATGTAGCAAATAATCATGTGGCACTAAGTGGTATTGTGTGGAGTGTATGTTGCATTCAATAGAGTGTAAATATTTGGTGTGCAATTATGTTGCTCTGAGTGGTACTTGGAGTGTATCTTACATTGAGTGCAGTGTAATTATGTAGCATATACGTATGTGGCACTGTGTGGTAATATGTGGAGTGTATTAATGTTGCATTGAGTTGAGTGTAATTATGTGGCATGTCATTATGTGGCACTTGGTGGTATTGTGTGGAGTGTGAGTTGCATTCAGTAGAGTGTTATTATGTGTTGTGTAATTATCTGGAACTGAGTGGTATTTGGAGTGTGTAGGTGGCACTGAGTGGTATTTTGATTGTATGTTGCATTGAGTGCAGTGTAATTATGTGGCGTGTAATTATGAGGCACTGAGTGGTATTTGGAGTGTATGTTGCATTCAGTGCAGTGTAATTATGTGGCACTGAGTTTTATTTGGAGTGTATGTTGCATTGAATGCAGTGTAATTATGTGATGTGTAACTATGTGACACTGAGTGGTATTTAGAGTTTATGTTGCATTGAGTGCAGTGTAATTATGTAGCATATAATTATGTGGCACTGAGTGGTATTGTGTGGAGTGTGTGTTGCATTCAGTAGAGTGTAATTATGTGGCACCGAGTGGTATTTGGAGTGTATGTTGCATTGAGTGCCGTGTAATTATGTAACATATAATTATGTGGCACGAAGTGGTATTGTGTGGAGTGTATGTTGCATTCAGTAGAGTGTAATTATGTGGCGTGTAATATGTGGCACTGAGTGGTACTTGGAGTGTCTGTTGCATTGAGTGCAGTGTAATTATGTAGCATATACGTGTGTGTCACTGTGTGGTAATATGTGGAGTGTATTTATGTTGCATTGAGTAGAGTGTAAGTATGAGGTGTGTAATTATATGGCACTGAGTGGTATTATGTTGAGTGTATTTACGTTGCATTGAGAAGAGTGTAATTATGTGGTGTGTAATTATGTGGCACTGAATGGTAATATGAGGAGTGAATGTTGTATTCAGTAGAGTGTAATTATGTGGCGTGTAATTATGTGGCACTGAGTGGTATTTGGAGTGTATGTTGCATTGAGCGCAGTGTAAATATGTAGAATATAATTATGTGGCACTGAGTAGTATTGGGTGACGTGTATGTTGTATTCAGTAGAGTGTAATTGTGTGGTGTGTAATTATGTGGCACTGAGTGGTATTTGGAGTGCATGTTGCATTGAGTGCAGTGTAATAATGTAGCATTTAAGTATATGGCACTGAGTGGTGTTGGTTGGAGTGTATGTTGCATTGAGTGCAGTGTAATTATGTAGCATATAATTATGTGGCCCTGAGTGGTATTGTGTGGAGTGTGTGTTGCATTCAGTAGAGTGTTATTATGTGTTGTGTAATTATCTGGAACTGAGTGGTATTTGGAGTGTGTAGGTGGCACTGAGTGGTATTTGGAGTGTATGTTGCATTGAGTGCAGTGTAATTATGTGGCATGTAATTATGTGGCACTGAGTGGTATTTGGAGTGTACGTTGCAGTGAGTGTAGTGTAATTATGTGGCTTGTAATTATGTGACACTGAGTGGTATTTGAAGAGTATGTTGCGTTGAGTGCAGTGTAATTATGTGGCGTGTAATTATGTGGCACTGTATGGTATTTGGAGTGTATGCTGTGTTAAGTGCAGTGTAATATTGTGGTGTGTAATTATGTGGCACTGAGTGGTATTTGGAGTGTATGTTGCATTGAGCGCAGTGTAAATATGTAGAATATAATTATGTGGCACTGAGTAGTATTGGGTGACGTGTATGTTGTATTCAGTAGAGTGTAATTGTGTGGTGTGTAATTATGTGGCACTGAGTGGTATTGTTTGAAGTGTATGTTGCATTGCGTGCAGTGTAATTATGTAGCATATAATTATGTTGCACTTATTGGTATTGTGTGGAGTGTGTGTTGCATTCAGGAGAATGTAATTATGTGGTGTGTAATTATATGGCACTGAGTGGTATTTGGAGTGTATGTTGCATTGAGTGCAGAGTAATTATGTGGTGTGTAATTATGTGGCACTAAGTGGTATTTGGAGTGTATGTGGCATTGGGTGCAGTGTAATTATGTGGCGTGTAACTATGTGGCACTGAGTGGTATTTAGAGTATATGTTGCATTGAGTGCAGTGTAATTGTGTAGCATATAATATGTGGCACTGAGTGGTATTGTGTGCAGTGTGTGTTGCATTCAGTAGAGTAATTATGTGGCACTAGTGGTATTTGGAGTGTATGTTGTATAGAGTGCAGTGTTCTCTATTGGCATGTAACTATGTGGCACTGAGAGGTATTTAGAGTGTTTGTTGCATTGAGTGCAGTGTAATTATGTGGTGTCTAGTTATGTGGCACTGAGTGGTATTTGGAGTGTTTGTTGCATTGAGTGCAGTGTAATTATGTGGCATGTAAATATTTGGCACTGAGTGGTATTTGGAGTGTATGTTGCGTTGAGCGCAGTGTAAATATGTAGCATATAATTATGTGGCACTAGTGCATGCGGTTATGGAAGAGGTCACGGGTGTTGCATTGTTGCCTGAAGCTAGGAGATGTTTGTTGAATGTTTGGGAGCCGACTGACTATGATGTGGCTCAGACTCGTTTCTTTATTGTTTATTGCTTATGTTTTAAAATTTTAATAAAAAGAAATATAAAAAAAATATGTGGCACTAAGTGTTATTTAAAATGTATGTTGCATTGAGTGCAGTGTAATTATGTGTGTGTAATTATGTGGCAATGAGTAGTATTTGGAGTGTATGTTGCATTGAGAACAGTGTAATTATGTAGCATATAATTATGTGGCACGGAGTGGTATTTGGATTGTATGTTGCATTGAGTGCAGTGTAATTATGTGGCATGTAATTATTTGGCACTGATTGGTATTTGGAGTGTATGTTGCATTGAGTGCAGTGTAATTATGTGGTGTGTAATTATGTGGCACTGAGTGGTATTTGTAGTGTATGTTGCAATGAGTGCAGTGTAATTATGTTGCATCTAAGTATGCGGCACTGAGTGGTATTTGTAGTGTATGTTGCATTGAGTGCTGTATAATTATGTGGCATGTAATTATGTGGCACTGAGTGGGAGTTGGAGTGTATGTTGCATTAAGTGCAGTGTAATTATGTGGCGTGTAATTATGTGGCACTGAGTGGTATTTGGAGTGTATGTTGCATTGAGTGCAGTGTAATTATGTGGCATGTAATTATGTGGCATTGAGTGGTATTTGGAGTGTACGTTGCATTGAGTGCAGTGTAATTATGTGGCGCGTAGTTATGTGGCACTGAGTGGTATTTGGAGTGTATGTCGCATTGAGTGCAGTGTAATTATGTGGCATGTAATTATGTGGCACTGAGTGGTATTTGGATTGTATGTTGCATTGAGTGCAGTGTAATTATGTTGCACGTGATTATGTGGCACTGAGTGGTATTTGGAGTGTACGTTACATTGAGTGCAGTGTAATTATGTGGCATGTAATTATTTGGCACTGAGTGGTATTTGGAGTGTATGTTGCGTTGAACGCAGTGTAATTATGTAGCATATAATTATGTGGCATGGAGTGGTATTGGGTGGAGTGTGTGTTGCATTCAATAGAGTGTAATTATGTGGTGTGTAATTATGTGGCACTGAGTGGTATTTGGAGTGTATGTTGCATTGAGTGCAGTGTAATTATGTGGCGTGTAATTATGTGGCACTGAGTGGTATTTGGAGTGTATGTTGCATTGAGTGCAATGTAATTATGTGGCGTGTAATTATGTGACATTGAGTGGCATTTGGAGTGTACGTTGCATTTAGTGCAGTGTAATTATGTGGCATGTAATTATTTGGCACTGAGTGGTATTTGGAGTGTATGTTGCATTGAGCGCAGTGTGAATATGTAGCATATAATTATGTGGCACTGAGTGGTATTTAAAATGTATGTTGCATTGAGTGCAGTTTAATTATGTGGCGTGTAATTATGTGGCAATGAGTAGTATTTGGAGTATGTTGCGTTGAGTGCTGTATAATTATGTAGCATATATTTATATGGCACTGAGTGGTATTGTGTGGAGTGTATGTTGTATTCAGTAGAGTGTAATTGTGTGGCAATGAGTGGTATTGTTTGGAGTGTATGTTGCAATATTGAGTGCAGTGTAATTATGTAGCATATAAATATGTGGCACCAAGTTTTATTGAGTGGAGTGTGTGTTGCATTCAGTAGAGTGTAAATATGTGGTGTGTAATTATGTGGCACTGAGTGGTATTTGGAGTGTATGTTGCATTGAGTGCAGTGTAATTATATGGCGTGTAATTATGTGGCACGGATTGGTATTTGGAGTGTATGTTGCATTGAGTGCAGTGTAATTATGTTGCGTGTAATTATGTGGCATTGAGTAGTATTTGGAGTGTACGTTGCATTGAGTGCAGTATAATTATGTGGCATGTAATTATTTGGCACTGAGTGGTATTTGGAGTGTATGTTGCGTTAAGCACAGTGTAAATATGTAGCATATAATTATGTGACACTGAGTGGTATTTAAAATGTATGTTGCATTGAGTGCAGTGTAATTATGTGGCGTGTAATTATGTGGCAATGAGTAGTATTTGGAGTGTATGTTGCGTTGAGCGCAGTGTAATAATGTAGCATATAATTATGTGGCACGGAGTGGTATTGGGTGGCATGTGTGTTGCATTCAATAGAGTGTAAGTATGTGGTGTGTAATAATGTGGCACTGAGTGGTATTTGGAGTGTATGTTGCATTGAGTGCAGTGTAATTATGTTGCTTATAACTATGTGGCACTGAGTGGTATTTGGATTGTATGTTGCATTGAGTGCAGTGTAATTATGTGGCATGTAATTATTTGGCACTGAGTGTATTTGGAGTGTATGTTGAATTGAGTGCAGTGTAATTATGTGGCGTGTAATTATGTGGCACTGATTGGTATTTGGAGTGTATGTTGCATTGAGTGCAGTGTAATTATGTGGTATGTAATTATGTGGCACTGAGTGGTATTTGTAGTGTATGTTGCAATGAGTGCAGTGTAATTATGTTGCATCTAAGTATGTGGCACTGAGTGGTATTTGTAGTGTATGTTGCATTGAGTGCAGTACAATTATGTGGCATGTAATTATGTGGCACTGAGTGGGAGTCTAAGTGTATGTTGCATTAAGTGCAGTGTAATTATGTGGCACTGAGTGGTATTTGGAGTGTATGTTGCATTGAGTGCAGTGTAAATATGTGTCGTGTTATTATGTGGCATTGAGTGGTATTTGGAGTGTACGTTGCATTGAGTGCAGTGTAAATATGTGGCGTGTAGTTATGTGGCACTGAGTGGTATTTGGAGTGTATGTTGCATTGAGTGCAGTGTAATTATGTGGTGTGTAATTATGTGGCACTGAGTGGTATTTGTAGTGTATGTTGCATTGGGTGCAGTGCAATTATGTGGCACATGATTATGTGGCACTGAGTGGTATTTGGAGTGTATGTTGCGTTGAGCGCAGTGTAATTATGTAGCATATAGTTATGTGGCACAGAGTGGTATTGGTTGGAGTGTGTGTTGCATTCAATGGAGTGTAATTATGTGGTGTGTAATTATGTGGCACTGAGTGGTATTTGGAGTGTATGTTACATTGAGTGCAGTGTAATTATGTTGCTTATAACTATGTGGCACTGAGTGATATTTGGATTGTATGTTGCATTGAGTGCAGTGTAATTAGGTGGCATGTAATTATGTGACACTGTGTGGTATTTGGAGTGTATGTTGCATTGAGTGCAGTGTAATTATGTTGCATATAAGTATGTAGCACTGAGTGGTATTTTTAGTGTATGTTGCATTGAGTGCAGTGTAATTATGTGGCGTGTAATTATGTGGCACTGAGTGGTATTTGTAGTGTATGTTGCAATGAGTGCAGTGTAATTATGTTGCATCTAAGTATGTGGCACTGAGTGGTATTTGTAGTGTATGTTGCATTGAGTGCAGTATAATTATGTGGCATGTAATTATGTGGCACTGAGTGGGAGTCCAAGTGTATGTTGCATTAAGTGCAGTGTAATTATGTGGCGTGTAATTATGTGGCTCTGAGTGGTATTTGGAGTGTATGTTGCATTGAGTGCAGTGTAATTATGTGGCGTGTAATTATGTGGCATTGAGTGGTATTTGGAGTGTACGTTGCATTGAGTGCAGTGTAATTATGTGGCGTGTAGTTATGTGGCACTGAGTGGTATTTGGAGTGTATGTTGCATTGAGTGCAGTGTAATTATGTGGTGTGTAATTATGTGGCACTGAGTGGTATTT
The DNA here is from genome assembly GCF_964261635.1 of Lissotriton helveticus. Taxonomy (NCBI): domain Eukaryota; kingdom Metazoa; phylum Chordata; class Amphibia; order Caudata; family Salamandridae; genus Lissotriton; species Lissotriton helveticus. The sequence goes on along the minus strand of NC_136067.1, from coordinate 30,693,660 downwards.
GTAGTGTATGTTGCATTGAGTGCAGTGCAATTATGTGGCACGTGATTATGTGGCACTGAGTTGTATTTGGAGTGTATGTTGCATTGAGCGCAGTGTAATTATGTAGCATATAATTATGTGGCACAGAGTGGTATTGGGTGGAGTGTGTGTTGCATTCAATAGAGTGTAATTATGTGGTGTGTAAATATGTGGTACTGAGTGGTATTTGGAGTGTATGTTGCATAGAGTGCAGTGTAATTATGTGGTGTCTAATTATATGACACTGATTGGTATTTGGGGTGTATGTTGCATTGAGTGAAGTGTAATTATGTGGCGTGTAATTATGTGGCACTGAGTGGTATTTGGAGTGTATGTTGCATTGACTGCAATGTAATTATGTGGCGTGTAAATATGTGGCACTGAGTGGTATTTGGAGTGTATGTTGCATTGAGTGCAATGTAATTATGTGGCGTGTAATGTGTAATTATGTGGCACTGAGTGAAATTTGTAGTGTATGTTGCATTGAGTGCAGTGTAATTAGGTGGTGTGAAATTTTGTGGCACTGAGTGGTGTTTGGAGTGTGTAGGAAGGTGGATATCTGACTATGGTTACCCCCAAACTTTTTGTCTAGTGTTTAGCTGGTTTTTGACTTAGTTGGCCTGGGATCCTGCTATTCAGGGCCCCAGGCTAATTGCTCTCTCCTTAAAATGGACTCCATGTACCTTAGGTACATTACCAATTGGAACTGGTTCACCTTATTGGCCCCTGTAACAGTGTACCCTAGGTACCCAGGGCATAGGTGGTTCCAAGGCCTACCAGGGGCTGCAGCATGTATTGTGCCACCCCTGGCCTGGCCTCCATATTTGACACAACTGGCTGATCACTCAGCTGGGGCAAGTCAGTGTAATCACCCCTTACTTAGGTATAGTATGCCTACATCTAACCTAAAATGGACACATATGTTCCTATCAGCCACTCCTATGGAAGGCCTCATCAATCCTGGAGGCAGAGTGCTTGGAAATATGTGAGATGGTGCTCTAGCATGAGCTGAGCCTGTCTGCAGCTTTCGGACCACTTCCTGTAGCTGTTCCATGATACTGCCATACCATATACTCTTAAGTGCATTATAATCCTCGCGGTTATTTGCTAACTTTGGTTTGGCTTTATAAAAACATGTCGAGTAAGGTGTCATACGAATTGGAATACTACCCCCTTGCCAGTTCTGGCAACGGGGGTAGCATTCTACCCTTCTAGAGGGACACGACATGTACATAACCTGAACCCCGGTTAAAGTTAAACTAGAGCCTCAGCATCACAAAATGGACGCTGCCACCACAGATACAAGTCTGACCTCCTGCTGCTGGGAGTCCTTCCAGCTTGGGAGGCTTGGACAAAGGGTTTCCTGCCTTGGGAGGTGCTAGCACCACCCCAGACAGGATTTTGTGTATTGGGTAGGACAGGGCTGAATAGAATGAGACATGACTGGGGCACACAAGGTGTCCCTGTGCATAAGCCAGTCCAAACCGGTGCTGGGGCTTCCCAGCCCCAGTCCTGGCATGGAGATGGACAAAGGAAAGGGGGTGTAACCACCCCCCTTCCTGGTCCCACCCAGAGGAGGGACCTAGCAGGTAATCCGGACCTTAGATTTGGAATAAGAGTAGGAGCTGTGTCCCAAGACTTCAGATCATCCTGAACTCTACTTGAAACTAAGAAGAAAACTTGACTTCGACATTCTGCTGCACAGAAGACTGAAGAGAATCTCCCTTGTGGCCAAGAAGTGACCACCCTGTGAATACAGGCACCAACCAGCAACTCGACATCTGCTTTGCCACCGCCTCCCGCCGGAGCCCGAGCCTAGAGCCCAACAAGACCTGGATTCCTAGACATCTCAGAGCTTGATCCACAGTCCCTTAAAAGAAGAGACCTGTGGAGGCACAGAGAGACTTGGGACCAGCCATCTTGGAAGATCCACGAGAAGCTGACTGCGCAGCACCCGAGGCATCTTTGACACTGTGCTTTGCGGTTTGAGAAGCCCCAACAGCAAGCAGCATCTGCACCGAAGATCAGCCCCCCAGCATCTCCAAGATCTGTGTGGGGCCCTTTTGCACTTTGCCACTTGACGCGCCATCCCAGCCACTTGCCATGTGGCTAGCGGCCATCTTGGCAATGAAACCTACAAACAGCACCGCTGGTCTGGTTGCTCCAGATTGGCCCTCGCTCCCCTGAAAAGGAGCACTCGCTCTGACCTTGCTGGTCCGAGTAATAAGCTTTCTTCACTTCCTGCGTGGCTTGCATTAGCCAAGGCCTGTTTGCTTCAATCAAGTTGCCAACACAGCCATCAGCTAGAGCATTTGTGGGACCATATGTGATCGACTCCTGAACGTCCTTGACCTCTTTGTGTCCACGTGGCTGCGGAGACAAGCTACACCTCTTCACCTTTTTGCACCCGACATCGCCTGGTTCCATCCTGGTTCCACGGTAGTCACTGGCTAGTGACTTTGAACATTGTCCCCTCTGCTTTCAGGTCTTCACATCTTCAGATCCATCCTTGGATCCACCGGAACTCTCCTCGACGACCCGCCTGCAGCATCTTCATCTCCAGGCACCACCGACCTGCGTGACGAAACCCGACACGACTTGGCACCTGTGCACCCGCTTCCTGTGGGTGAGGTAACTCAGCAATGCCGGTGTTCCTACACTGGTACACACCTCTAGTGCCTAGATCTAAAGTTTTGTCCTTCTAGGTCAGTCGAAAGGTTCCTTAAACAGTAACTTTATAACTTTTACGCACCATTGACATTGCATTGGTGCAAACGTGGGCTTTAAGCACTGCACCCGAGTCCCGCGGGCCTTTCCCGACTTCTTCACTGTTAGTCCTGAACAGCTCCAGCGATTCCCCAGGCCCTAGGCCTATTTCCTTTCTGATTGGTGGTTCTTATACCACTATTTTAGTATATGGTTTAGGTGGCCCCTAGGGCTCATCCATATTGTGCAACTTTTGTATATTTAAACTGTGTTTTGTTTTAACACATTTGCTTCTGTGCTCATAAAGAGTATAGGGGATATTTGTAGTAAATAAATATATATATATTTTCAATATATATCTGTGTGGTGTCCTTTCATTTGGTATTCAAGGGGATTGTGTATGGTAAAACAGCTTGCTTCACATGCCTTTACAGAGTTTAGCCTAAGACTGCTTTGTCCACGCTACTAGGATAGCTGGTCTATAAGGTTGACTTACAACCAATCATCATAATGGTTGCTTGGCATGGTACAAGGTGATCACTAGAACTAGTGAGCATCATATCAGGCCAACTTCTCACAGAGTGTATGTTGTGTTGCGTGCAGTGTAATTATGTGGCGTGTAATTATGTGGCACTGAGTGGTATTTGGAGTGTATGTTGCGTTGAGTGCAGTGTAAATATGTAGCATATAATTATGTGGCACTGAGTGGTATTGTGTGGAGTGTATGTTGTATTCAGTAGAGTGTATTTGTGTGGCATGTAATTATGTGGCACTGCGTGGTACTTTTTTGGAGTGTATGTTGCATTGAGTGCAGTGTAATTATGTAGCATATAATTATGTTGCACTGAGTGGTATTGTGTGTAGTGTGTGTTGCATTCGGTAGAGTGAAATTATGTGGTGTGTGGTATTTGGAGTGTATGTTGCATTGAGTGCAGTTTAATTATGTTGCATTAAGTATTTTATTTATTTATTTATTTATTTATAGAGTTTTGTATAGCGCGGACAAGACCCGTGGGTATCAGAGCGCTTAACAAGGAAAGAATAACATGTAGGCATTATAGTAACAGTAAATAACAAAAAACATAGTTATGAGGTAGAAGGTAATGTACTATATAGACATATTAGATATATATTTCTTAATGTCTGTGCAATTAGCATTCGGTGACGAACTAGACTTAGCTTGTGTCATGGTAGTAGTCCGAGCATGGAGAGGTAGAGTTATAAGGAATTTTAGTGCATATCAAGGATAATATGGGTAAATAAATATGGTGAGGTAATGGTTATATAGATTATGACTGTGAGATAGAGTTATAAGATCTCAGGTATATGAGCAAGTATGTGCCACTTACTGGTATTATGTAGTGTATGTTGCATTGAGTGATGTATATTTATGCGGCATGTAATTATGTGGCACTGAGTGGTATTTGGAGTGTATGTTGCATTGAGTACAGTGTAATTATGTGGCGTGTAATTATGTGGCATTGAGTGGTATTTGGAGTGTACGTTGCATTGAGTGCAGTGTAATTATGTGGTGTGTAGTTATATGGCACTGAGTGGTATTTGGAGTGTATGTTGCATTGAGTGCAGTGTAATTATGTGGCGTGTAATTATGTGGCACTGAGTGGTATTTGTAGTGTATGTTGCATTGAGTGCAGTGCAATTATGTGGCACATGATTATGTGGCACGGAGTGGTATTTGGAGTGTATGTTGCGTTGAGCGCAGTGTAATTATGTAGCATATAATTATGTGGCACGGAGTGGTATTGGGTGGAGTGTGTGTTGCATTCAATAGAGTGTAATTATGTGGTGTGTAATTATGTGGCACTGAGTTGTATTTGGAGTGTATGTTGCATTGAGTGCAGTGTAATTATGTTGCTTATAACTATATGGCACTGAGTGGTATTTGGATTGTATGTTGCATTGAGTGCAGTGTAATTAGGTGGCATGTAATTATGTGGCACTGAGTCGTATTTGGAGTGTATGTTGCATTGAGTGCAGTGTAATTATGTGGCATATATGTATTTGGCACTGAGTGGTATTTTTAGTGTATGTTGCATTGAGTGCTGTGTAATTATGTGGCGTGTAATTATGTGGCACTGAGTGGGATTTGGATTGTATGTTGCATTGAGTGCAGTGTAATTATGTGTTGTGTCTAATTATATGACACTGATTGGTATTTGGAATGTATGTTGCATTGAGTGAAGTGTAATTATGTGGCGTGTAATTATGTGGCACTGAGTGGTTTTTGGAGTGTATGTTGCATTGAGTGCAATGTAATTATGTGGCGTGTAATGTGTAATTATGTGGCACTGAGTGGAATTTGTAGTGTATGTTGCATTGAGTGGAGTGGAATTATGTGGCGTGTGATTATGTGGCACTGAGTGGTATTTGGACTGTATGTTGCGTTGACCGCAGTGTAATTATGTAGCATATAATCATATGGCACTGAGTGGTATTGTGTGGAGTGTATGTTGTATTCAGTAGAGTGTGATTGTGTGGCGTGTAATTATGTGGCAATGAGTGGTATTGTTTGGAGTGTATGTTGCATTGAGTGCCTTGTAATTCTGTAACATATAATTATGTGACATGGAGTGGTATTGTGTGGAGTGTATGTGTATGTTGCATTCAGTAGAGTGTAATTATGTGGCATGTAATATGTGGCACTGAGTGGTACTTGGAGTGTCTGTTGCATTGAGTGCCCTTTCCACGGAGGAAAGCAACCTGGGTGTTGCTGGTTGCTGCAACGCCAAATCCTCTGCCACCCAGCCTCCCCATATCCCAGGAGGGATCGACCGCCCTGCCGCTTAGTTAACAACTTGCAGCACCCGCTTCGCGGGTCACGCTGCGCGGCGTATGGCGTGGGGTCGAGGCTGCTGGAGTGCTTGCCGGTCTGAGGAAGGAGGAGGGAGCACCGCGAGTCTACTGAGGGAGCGCGCCGCAGGGACTCAAGACCAGGAGTCCCTGCGCTGCACAGGTGTGCACGGCCGCGCCCCCAGCAAGACACGCCCCCCGGCTGCAACGCCCCCTTATAAACAAGGAACTGCCGCTCAGCGGGACGCGAGCAGGACGCAGAGCGAAGCCCGAGCAAAGGGCGGGCAGTCTGTGGCAGTCAGGGGCTGTCAGAGGCTGGGCTGGGCCTCCCCTCTTGCATCGATTGTTCTCGACTCAGGGGAGCGGATTCCATCTGCGGGTCTTGTATCCAATATGTCAACCCGCTCTGGTAAAGCTTTGAGGGGAGGGGGAGAAAGTGCCACGGGGAGCACAATAATTGGCAAAATGGATAAATTCATCACTAGGGTTGCTGCGGTTATTGAAAAGGAGATTGTGATGACGGAACGTCGCCTTTCACAAGACTCCTTTCCCTCTAAACGCTCCTCCTTGGGAGCCGTTGCACATGCCCTGTCCCCAATCTCCGCCTACCCTATCTCTCCTTTGCCAGAGATCCTGTCCGTAGAGCCACGGATTGTGGCTATAGAGGCTGGTATTGACAGGATAGAAAGTCTACTCATCAATCCCTTGCCCTCCAGCCCTAGCCCACCTGCTGCGGATGTTTGTGCCGTCCCACTCACAGCTACCTCCCCTGGTCACAACTCCCAATCTTCTATTCAGGTTTCTACACCAGGTCAAAAACCATTGCCCCTGGCTCGAGTTAGTAGGGCTCACAAGAAAAGAAAAAGGGTAATTAGTACTCGGAAGGGAAGTTATTCCTCGCTCTACAAGCGCCCCAGGATACAGTCTCATAAAGGTCTTACGTACCTAGAAGCTGGAGGGTCAGAATCATCTAGGAATATTACCCCATCAGGGCCAGCACCAGAAACTCCACTTCCCCACCACTTGGTCCCGGCACTACCTACACCTCTAAACGAGGGCTCCTCCCTTGAGCCCTTTGAGAAACTGGTTAAGTCTCTGCTGGTACCGCTTATTGATCAAGTCAAGAGTCTGGGGGATAGGTTAGACAGATTCGAACAGACCACCCGGGACAATTTTTTCTCCTTGAAATCCCTTCTTAAACTACAGTCAAGGCTCAGGGATGATATTGCAGCTGGGAATGAAGGGAAAGGGGATTCTGTGGGCCCAACACAGGGGCACTTATCGGCATTGTCCGTCTGTGCACAAGCCACTGGGATGGCCTTAACACCAGCACCACTGACTAATGCACAACCGGCTAAGCCGACTGTTACTACCCATGTTGCCCAGGTCCATGTTAGTACCCCCCCAGCAGCGAGAGCAGCTAAGTCTAACCCTGCGCAAAAGAAGCGGCAAGAAGGAGGGGCTGGCTCCAAATCTAAACCATCGGTCACTCTACCCACTGAAGCCAGGGGAGTAGCCACGGCTCAAAAGGCAAAAACAACTACTTGCCCACCTATAAACTCGAGCCCAGTGGCTATACCACAAAAGGTGGTACGCAAGTGTCCCCCAGTCAATCTCCCCCCTGAGAGCCAACCATACGTTGTTGTTCTCATCAAGGTTCCCGCCCTGAAGGATAACCAGTACAAAACCCACCAGGCACTAAAGAACAAGGTCATCCACTGGATGCAAGCCAACAGACCCCTTCCCTTGGGTGTGGATGGCCTGATTCTCGATGTGCGCAGGGTGGGTTGGATTGGCCAGGGGCAAAAATTGTTTGAGGGGGATTGTGTGGTGGTCAATTTCCAAGACATAAGAGCTGCCCACTCAATATGTAGCCTTGGACAGGCTACAGCCGGTCCCGGAGTTGAAACAGTTGATATAACATTTTTCTACCCGCGGCCGGTCGTGAACTCTTTAAGTAATCATCCCGTGTTACCAACCCAAAATAGTGCTTACGGCCAATGGCATCCAGCAACAACCGTAGTGCAGTCGCACGCAGTCTTGCCAATGCCGAGCTGGGGCACTAGGGGCTATTGACTCCTAGATTTCCCTGAGGAGGCTCGGACGGCCTGGTCTTCCGACGTCCAGTCCCCTTTAACTGTTACATTTAAAGATCCCCTGACTATCTTAGATGAGCAGGTTGTCTTAGCGGACATGGGGGAATCAAGGGTGGGGAGGGCTCTACTAGAGCCTGCAACTGTCTGCCCTACCGTGGGAGAGGTAGACTCACTTGGTCCTGTCGAGCCCTGCGGCATTGCGGTTGAGGCGGACCCATCTATTAGGGTTCTCAGCTGGAATGTGGCTGGTCTGGACAGGAAGCTGGCACTGCCTGACTGGAATGCACTTGTGGAACAGTACTCCATATGTTTGTTCCAGGAAACCTGGAGTAAGGAGCCCCTACATAAGGCAGGATATTCTACTCACCACTTACCAGCTGTTTATTCAGAGACTGGTAGGGGTCGCCCTTCGGGCGGCCTCCTTGTTTGGGTAGCTTCCGCACTTAACTGTAGGGTGGAGGAGCATGATACCCAATGCCCGGACCTCCTTAACATCACCCTGAAAAATCCCAAGGGACATGTTGTTGTAAATATCTTTAATATCTATGCCCGAGGTATGAAGGGGGGCAGAGAATCCCCCACCATAGCCCGTCTGGAGGCTCTGGTTCGATCCTCTCCACATAAGCACCGTACTCTGGTTGCGGGTGACTTTAATTGTACCTTCGAGCCTCTTGGCCCTGAAGTCTCACAAGATCAAGAGGTCGATGACAATAGGTGGGGGATACCAGCTCTAGAGCTCAGCCCAATCAAAAAATGGTCGGAAGTGGTGCTTCAGGTTAATTCCCTAACAGTGGAGTTTGACCTGAGGGCCCTTAATGGCAGGACTAGTTCTGACAAAAAGGGAGCCCATACATACAATAGGCCCGCGCATACGTCAAGAATTGATTATTTTCTCCTTGACGTCCACCTATGGAGCATGGTAAAGGATATGGCGATCATACCCTCTGTAGAGAGTGACCACAACCTTCTCTCGCTTACCCTGACCCATAGGTGGTTAGACGGTATAGGGAGCAGAACTACTTGTTCTCCCGCCCCGGATATATCATCGGTATCTAATTGCGGTCGACGGCTAAAGTGGGCTAAGCTGTCGCTCTCAGTGGAGAAAATATCTTCTATAACGCAGCTTTTAGCTGCAGCCTTAGAAAACCTTGACTCTCTGGGGGGCGGGCTGGTGGATGTGCCTGCCAGGTTCTGCAACCTAACCCAGGCTCTTAGTGATCTTTTTATTGTCTCAGGTAGCGCCAATGGGAAGAAACCAGGTCCCCGGGCCAGACAAGGCTGGTTTAACCGTAAGTGCAGGGAGGCGAAGATTCTGCTTGTTGATGCAGTTAAATCCAAATCACAAATCAGGATTAGGGAGGCCAGAAGGTTATACTCTCACTGCCAAAAATACGCTAAGAAGGAATGGGAGGATAACTTCTGGCAGGATCTTTTGGCTGCCAGTCGAGGGAGATATGCCAAAGGGTTTTGGGACCTGGTGGGCAGTAGGAATCGTCCTGACAACACCTTGAGGACTTGTACTATCACTGCCCAGGCGTGGTTCAACCATTTTTTGGCTCTCTATTCCACCATAGAAGGCACGCTTAATGACCCCTTCATCCTTCCCCCCTATACTATGGACAGAGATATGGATCTTTTCTCTGCACGGGAGGTCACGAACCTGATTAAAACTCTCATACCACTAAAAGCAGCTGGCCCGGATGGGTTACCAGGGGACCTTCTTCGAGCATATCCAGGTGAATGGGGGGTGTTGATCTCTGCACTTCTAAATGCTATTATTGAGGGAGGATCTGTGCCAGAGTCCTGGAAAGGGGCGGAGGTAGTCCCAATTTTTAAAAAGGGTAGTCAGGATCTACCAGGGAATTATAGGCCAATAAGCCTTATAGACTCGACCCAGAAGGTGGCGGGAAAAGCTATTCTGGGGAGGATTCTTTCATGGGTGGATGATAACCACATCTTGTCTGAGATGCAAGCTGGGTTTCGCTCAGGCACAGGAACCATCGAACAAGTCTTTAGACTCCTGTTACTTCACTGGAAGGTGGTGGAGCTGGGCAAAGGCAGTCTTTATCCGACCTTTATAGACCTGAAGACTGCCTTTGACCTGGTTCCTAGAGATGGAACTCTGGAGGGTGTTGCACGGTCTTGGGATGCCCCCTTACATCTTAAACCTCCTCATGAAATTGCATAATGCCAACTATGCCCAGGTTAGATGGGGTTTGAATGGGGAAAAGACCGATAAGATCCAGGTTGCGAGGGGTGTCCTGCAGGGCTGTGTTTTAGCTCCCACCCTATTCTCTCTCTATGTGAATGGGGTGGTAGAGCACCTGCTTGAAGAACCAGCAGACGCCCCCACATTGGGTGGCGTAAAGATTCCAACTCTGTTGTTTGCTGACGACACCCTTCTCATCTCGAAAACCCCCCAAGGCCTCCAGAAGCTCCTGAACCGCTTTCAGGATTTTTGTGCAAACAGAGGACTTGTCATACATGTGGACAAAACGAAGTACTTAATCATGCACCCTCCCCGCAAACTTGGCCGCCCCCCATCCTGAACTCTATCCCCCTTGAAAGAGTTTCAGAATTTGATTATTTGGGAATCCGTTTGAGTGATGTTATAAACTGGTCTCCCCACATCATCAAAATGACTGTGGGCCACAAAAAGGTGGGGGGAGCCTTGTTAAAGGAGTACAACAACTCATCAAAACACTGTGTAGCTCCGATAATAGATATTTACAAAGCTCAAGCAGTATCTGCATCACTTTACGGAGCTGAGTTATGGGGTCTGGGTAATATGGAGTCTTTGTCTAAGGCAGAGAATAAATTTATTAAGGACCTCCTGGCCATCCCGATGAGTACCCCGACAGTTCCGGTGCTCATGAACGCGGGTTGTAAATCAATCAAGGACCTGGCCCGCCTCCGGCCTCTCCTGCTGTGGGCTCGCCTATGGAGGGTCCCGGAACTAAAATCTTATGCAGACGGGCTGGCAGAGGTAATGCACTCCGATGGCTGGCAGAAGATCAAATGGCTCAGGGACATTAAACACCTGCTTGGGGACCTGGGATTGGGCTCTTGTTGGTCCACCCACTCAGCTCCCCCGAAGGAGACCCTGAAAAAAATATATTGGGAATGGGTTTCTTCAAAGCTTATCAGCAATCAGCGTCACTGCAATTCCACCGCAGCTTATCTGAAAATAAAAGATGTTGTTGCCTTCGAACCCTTCCTGGACATTATTACCATCCCCATGGATCGGGCTCTTTATATCAAATTCAGACTAGGGACTCTACCCCTAGCCGACCTCCTCTCCAGATGGAATACGCCTAAGCAGGTATCACGCAACTGTGCCCTATGTACTGACTGACCCGAAACTGTGGCACACCTTCTTTTTGAATGCCCGGATTATGTGCGCCCCAGATTCCACTGGCTCAAACCACTTTGTAGAGTGATGGGTACTCGTCAGTATTCGGTGGCTTTATGGATTTTATTAACTGATACAGCTCCTCCCATTGTTTGTGCCGTATCCAAATTTTTAAAATGGGCCTGGTTGATCCGCTTAAAAAGACTGTCCATATCGATTTAATTCTTTTTTAAACTAATTTATTCTGATTAATTGCTATTTTTACTTGTTGATTTTAATGTACAGTCTCTTTCTTACGATGTGCTGTTTTATATATTTTCGTGTAATGCTTTTATGATATATGCATATCGAAATAAAGCAATCAACCAACCTTAATTATGTAGCATATAATTATGTGGCACTGTGTGGTATTATGTGGAGTGTATTTATGTTGCATTCAGTAGAGAATGATTATGTGGCATGTAATTATGTGGCACTGAGTGGTACTTGGAGTGTCTGTTGCATTGAGTGCAGTGTAATTATATAGCATATAATTATGTGGCACTGTGTGGTATTATGTGGAGTGTACTTATGTTGCATTCAGTAGATTGTAAGTATGTGGTGTGTAATTATATGGCACTGAGTAGTATATGTTGCATTGAGTTAAGTGTAATTATGTGGCATGTCATTATGTGGCACTGAGTGGTATTTGGAGTGTATGTTATGTTGAGTGCAGTGTAATTATGTGGTGTGTAATTATGTGGCACTGAGTGGTATTTGGAGTGTATAATGCATTGAGTGCAGTGTAAATATGTAGAATATATTTATGTGGCACTGAGTAGTATTGGGTGGCGTGTATGTTGTATTCAGGAGAGTGTAATTGTGTGGCGTGTAATTATGTGGCACTGAGTGGTATTGTTTGAAGTGTATGTTCCATTGAGTGCAGTGTAATATGTAGCATATAATTATGTTGCACTGAGTGGTATTGTGTGGACTGTGTGTTGCATTCAGTAGAGGGTAATTATGTGGTGTGTAATTATGTGGCACTGAGTGGTATTTGGAGTGTATGTTGCATTGAGCGCAGTGTAAATATGTAGGATATAATTATGTGGCACTGAGTAGTATTGGGTAGCGTGTATGTTGTATTCAGTAGAGTGTAATTATGTGGTGTGTATTTTTGTGGCACTGAGTGGTATTTGGAGTGTATGTTGCATTGAGTGCAGTGTAATTATGTTGCATATAAGTATGTGGCACTGAGTGGTATTTTTAGTGTATGTTGCATTGAGTGCTGTGTAATTATGTGGCGTGTAATTATGTGGCATTGAGTGGGATTTGGAGTGTATGTTGCATTATGTGCAGTGTAATTATGTGGCGTGTAATGTGTAATTATGTGGCACTGAGTGGAATTTGTAGTGTATGTTGCATTGAGTGCAGTGTAATTATGTGGTGTGTGATTATGTGGCACTGAGTGGTATTTGGCCTGTATGTTGCGTTGAGCGCAGTGTAATTATGTAGCATATATTAATATGGCACCGAGTGGTATTGTGTCGAGTGTATGTTGTATTCAGTAGAGTGTAATTGTGTGGCGTGTAATTATGTGCAATGAGTGGTATTGTTTGGAGTGTATGTTGCATTGAGTGCTGTGTAATTATGTAACATATAATTATGTGGCATGGAGTGGTATTGTGTGGAGTGTATGTTGCATTCAGTAGAGTGTAATTATGTGGCGTGTAATATGTGGCACTGAGTGGTAATATGTGGAGTGTATTTATGTTGCATTGAGTCGAGTGTAAGTATGAGGTGTGTAATTATATGGCACTGAGTGGTATTATGTGTAGTGTATTTACGTTGCATTGAGAAGAGTGTAATTATGTGGTGTGTAATTATGTGGCACTGAATGGTAATATGAGGAGTGAATGTTGTATTCAGTAGAGTGTAATTATGTGGCGTGTAATTATGTGGCACTGAGTGATACTTGGAGTTTATGTTGCATTGAGTGCAGTGTAATTATGTAGCCAATAATTATGTGGCACTAAGTGGTATTGTGTGGAGTGTATGTTGCATTTAATAGAGTGTAAATATTTGGTTTGTAATTATGTTGCTCTGAGTGGTACTTGGAGTGTATCTTACATTGAGTGCAGTGTAATTACGTAGCATATAAGTATGTGGCACTGTGTGGTATTATGTGGAGTGTATTTATGTTGCATTGAGTAGAGTATAATTATGTGGCATGTAATTATGTGTCACTGAGTGGTATTATGGGGAGTGTATGTCGTATTCAGTAGAGTATAATTGTGTGGCGTGTAATTATGTGGCACTGAGTAGTATTAATTGGAGTGTATGTTGCATGGAGTGCTGTTTAATTATGTAGCATATAATTATGTGGCACTGTGTGGTATTATGTGGAGTGTATTTATGTTGCATTGAGTTGAGTGTAATTATATGGCATGTCATTATGTGGCACTGAGTGGTATTTGGAGTGCATGTTGCATTGAGTGCAGTGTAATAATGTAGCATTCAATTATATGGCACTGAGTGGTGTTGGTTGGAGTGTATGTTGCATTGAGTGCAGTGTAATTATGTAGCATATAATTATGTGGCCCTGAGTGGTATTGTGTGGAGTGTGTGTTGCATTCAGTACAGTGTTATTATGTGTTGTGTAATTATCTGGAACTGAGTGGTATTTGGAGTGTATAGGTGGCACTGAGTGGTATTTGGATTGTATGTTGCGTTGAGTGCAGTGTATCTATGTGGCATGTAATTATGTGGCACTGAGTGGTATTTGGAGTGTATGTTGCATTCAGTGCAGTGTAATTATGTGGCGTGTAATTATGTGGCACTGAGTGGTATTTGGAGTGTACGTTGCAGTGACTAGTGTAATTATGTGGCTTGTAATTATGTGACACTGAGTGGTATTTGGAGTGTATGTTGCGTTGAGTGCAGTGTGTCTATGTGGCATGTAATTATGTGGCACTGAGTGGTATTTGGAGTGTATGTTGTGTTGAGTGCAGTGTAATTATGTGGCCGGTAATTATGTGGCACTGTATGGTATTTGGAGTGTATGCTGTGTTAAGTGCAGTGTAATATTGTGGTGTGTAATTATGTGTCACTGAGTGGTATTTGGAGTGTATGTTGCATTTAGCGCAGTGTAAATATGTAGAATATAATTATGTGGCACTGAGTGGTATTTGGAGTGTATGTTGTGTTGAGTGCAGTGTAATTATGTGGCCGGTAATTATGTGGCACTGTATGGTATTTGGAGTGTATGCTGTGTTAAGTGCATTGTAATATTGTGGTGTGTAATTATGTGGCACTGAGTGGTATTTGGAGTGTATGTTGCATTTAGCGCAGTGTAAATATGTAGAATATAATTATGTGGCACTGAGTAGTATTGGGTGGTGTGTATGTTGTATTCAGTAGAGTGTGATTGTGTGGTGTGTAATTATGTGGCACTGAGTGGTATTGTTTGAAGTGTATGTTGCATTGAGTGCAGTGTAAATATGTAGCATATAATTATTTTGCACTGAGTGGTATTTTATGGAGTGTGTGTTGCATTAAGTAGAGTGTAATTATGTGGTGTGTAATTATGTGGCACTGAGTGGTATTTGGAGTATATGTTGCATTGAGTGCAGTGTAATTATGTTGCATATAAGTATGTGGCATTGAGTGGTATTTTTAGTGTATGTTGCATTGAGTGCTGTGTAATTATGTGGTGTGTAATAATGTGGCACTGAGTGGGATTTGGAGTGTATGTTGCATTGAGTGCAGTGTAATTATGTGGCGTGTAATTATGTGGCACTGAGTGGTATTTGGAGTGTATGTTGCATTGAGTGCAGTGTAATTATGTGGCGTGTAATTATGTGGCACAGTGATATTTGGAGTGTATGTTGCATTGAGTGCACTGTAATTATGTGGCGTGTAATGTGTAATTATGTGGCACTGAGTGGAATGTGTAGTGTATGTTGCATTTAGTGCAGTGTAATTATGTGGCCTGCGATTATGTGGCACTGAGTGGTATTTGGACTGTATGTTGCGTTGAGCGCAGTGTAATTATGTAGCATATAATTATATGGCACTGAGTGGTATTGTGTGGAGTGTATGTTGTATTCAGTAGAGTGTAATTGTGTGGCGTGTAATTATGTGGCAATGAGTGGTATTGTTTGGAGTGTATGTTGCATAGAGTGCAGTTTAATTATGTAGCATATCATTATGTGGCACTGAGTTTTATTGAGTGGAGTGTGTGTTGCATTCAGTAGAGTGTAATTATGGGGTGTGTAATTATGTGGCACTAAGTAGTATTTTGAGTGTTTGTTGCAGTGAGTGCAGTGTAATTATGTGGCGTGTAACTATGTGGCACTGAGTGGTATTTAGAGTGTATGTTGCATTGAGTGCAGTGTAATTATATGGCATGTCATTATGTGGTACTGAGTGGTATTTGGAGTGCATGTTGCATTGAGTGCAGTGTAATAATGTAGCATTCAAGTATATGGCACTGAGTGGTGTTGGTTGGAGTGTATGTTGCATTGAGTGCAGTGTAATTATGTAGCACATAATTATGTGGCCCTGAGTGGTATTGTGTGGAGTGTGTGTTGCATTCAGTACAGTGTTATTATGTGTTGTGTAATTATCTGGAACTGAGTGGTATTTGGAGTGTATAGGTGGCACTGAGTGGTATTTGGATTGTATGTTGCATTGAGTGCAGTGTATCTATGTGGCATGTAATTATGTGGCACTGAGTGGTATTTGGAGTGTATGTTGCATTCAGTGCAGTGTAATTATGTGGCGTGTAATTATGTGGCACTGAGTGGTATTTGGAGTGTACGTTGCAGTGACTGTAGTGTAATTATGTGGCTTGTAATTATGTGACACTGAGTGGTATTTGGAGTGTATGTTGCGTTGAGTGCAGTGTATCTATGTGGCATGTAATTATGTGGCACTGAGTGGTATTTGGAGTGTATATTGCATTCAGTGCAGTGTATCTATGTGGCATGTAATTATGTGGCACTGAGTGGTATTTGGAGAGTATGTTGTGTTGAGTGCAGTGTAATTATGTGGCGTGTAATTATGTGGCACTGTATGGTATTTGGAGTGTATGCTGTGTTAAGTGCAGTGTAATATTGTGGTGTGTAATTATGTGGCACTGAGTGGTATTTGGAGTGTATGTTGCATTGAGCGCAGTGTAAATATGTAGAATATAATTATGTGGCACTGAGTAGTATTGGGTGGCGTGTATGTTGTATTCAGTAGAGTGTAAATGTGTGGCGTGTAATTATGTGGCACTGAGTGGTATTGTTTGAAGTGTATGTTGCATTGAGTGCAGTGTAATTATGTAGCATATAATTATGTTGCACTGAATGGTATTGTATGGAGAGTGTGTTGCATTCAGTAGAGTGTAATTATGTGGCGTGTAGTTATGTGGCACTGAGTGGTATTTGGAGTGTATGTTGCTTTGAGTGCAGTGTAATTTTGTGGCGTGTAATTATGTGGCACTGAGTGGTATTTGTAGTGTATGTTGCATTGAGTGCAGTGCAATTATGTGGCACGTGATTATGTGGCACTGAGTGGTATTTGGAGTGTATGTTGCATTGAGCGCAGTGTAATTATGTGGCACGGAGTGGTATTGGGTGGAGTGTGTGTTGCATTCAATAGAGTGTAATTATGTGGTGTGTAATTATGTGGCACTGAGTGGTATTTGGAGTGTATGTTGCATTGAGTGCAGTGTAATTATGTTGCTTATAACTATGTGGCACTGAGTGGTATTTGGATTGTATGTTGCATTGAGTGCAGTGTAATTAGGTGGCATGTAATTATGTGGCACTGAGTAGTATTTGGAGTGTATGTTGTATTGAGTGAAGTGTAATTATGTGGCATGTAATTATGTGGCACTGAGTGGTATTTGGAGTGTATGTTGCATTGAGTGAAGTGTAATGATGTGGCGTGTAATTATGTGGCACTGAGTGGTATTTGGAGTGTATGTTGCATTGACTGCAGTGTAATTATTTGTCGTGTCTAATTATATGACACTGAGTGGTATTTGTAGTGTATGTTGCGTTGAGAGCAGTGTAAATATGTAGCATATAATTATGTGGCACTGAGTGGTATTGTGTGGAGTGTATTTGTATTCAGCAGAGTGTAATTATGTAGCATGTAATTATGTGGCACTGAGTGGTATTGTGTGGAGTGTGTGTTGCATTCAGTAGAGTGTAATTATGTGGTGTGTAATTATGTGGCACTGAGTGGTATTTGGAGTGTATACTGCATTGAGTTCAGTATAATTATGTGGCATGTACTTATGTGGCACTGAATGGTAATTGGAATGTATGTTCGGTTGTGCGTAGTGTAATTATGTGGCGTATAATTATGTGGCACGGAGTGGTATTGGGCTGAGTGTGTGTTGCATTCAATAGAGTGTAATTATGTGGTGTGTAACTATTTAGCACTGAGTGCTATTTGGAGTGTATGTTGCATTGAGTGCAGTGTAATTATGTTGCTTATAACTATGAGGCACTGAGTGGTATTTGGATTGTATGTTGCAATTAGTGCAGTGTAATTAGTTGGCTTGTAATTATGTGGCACTGAGTGGTATTTGGAGTGTATGTTGTATTGAGTACAGTGTAAATATGTGTTGAGTCTAATTATGTGGCACTGAGTGGTATTTGGAGTGTATATTGCATTGAGTGCAGTGTAATTATGTTGTGTGAAATTTTGTGGCACTGAGTGGTGTTTGGAGTGTATGTTGCATTGAGTGCAGTGTAATTATGTGGTGTGTAACTATGTGGCACTGAGTGGTATTTAGAGTGTATGTTACATTGAGTGCAGTGTAATTATGTAGCATATAATTATGTGACACTGAGTGGTATTGTGTGGAGTGTGTGTTGCATTCAGTAGAGTGTAATTATGTGGCGTGTAATTACGTGGCACCGAGTGGTATTTGGAGTGTATGTTGCCTTGAGTGCAGTGTATCTATGTGGCATGTAATTATGTGGCACTGAGTGGTATTTGGAGTGTATGTTGTGTTGAGTGCAGTGTAATTATGTGGCCGGTAATTATGTGGCACTGTATGGTATTTGGAGTGTATGCTGTGTTAAGTGCAGTGTAATATTGTGGTGTGTAATTATGTGTCACTGAGTGGTATTTGGAGTGTATGTTGCATTTAGCGCAGTGTAAATATGTAGAATATAATTATGTGGCACTGAGTGGTATTTGGAGTGTATGTTGTGTTGAGTGCAGTGTAATTATGTGGCCGGTAATTATGTGGCACTGTATGGTATTTGGAGTGTATGCTGTGTTAAGTGCATTGTAATATTGTGGTGTGTAATTATGTGGCACTGAGTGGTATTTGGAGTGTATGTTGCATTTAGCGCAGTGTAAATATGTAGAATATAATTATGTGGCACTGAGTAGTATTGGGTGGTGTGTATGTTGTATTCAGTAGAGTGTGATTGTGTGGTGTGTAATTATGTGGCACTGAGTGGTATTGTTTGAAGTGTATGTTGCATTGAGTGCAGTGTAAATATGTAGCATATAATTATTTTGCACTGAGTGGTATTTTATGGAGTGTGTGTTGCATTCAGTAGAGTGTAATTATGTGGTGTGTAATTATGTGGCACTGAGTGGTATTTGGAGTATATGTTGCATTGAGTGCAGTGTAATTATGTTGCATATAAGTATGTGGCATTGAGTGGTATTTTTAGTGTATGTTGCATTGAGTGCTGTGTAATTATGTGGTGTGTAATAATGTGGCACTGAGTGGGATTTGGAGTGTATGTTGCATTGAGTGCAGTGTAATTATGTGGCGTGTAATTATGTGGCACTGAGTGGTATTTGGAGTGTATGTTGCATTGAGTGCAGTGTAATTATGTGGCGTGTAATTATGTGGCACAGTGATATTTGGAGTGTATGTTGCATTGAGTGCACTGTAATTATGTGGCGTGTAATGTGTAATTATGTGGCACTGAGTGGAATGTGTAGTGTATGTTGCATTTAGTGCAGTGTAATTATGTGGCCTGCGATTATGTGGCACTGAGTGGTATTTGGACTGTATGTTGCGTTGAGCGCAGTGTAATTATGTAGCATATAATTATATGGCACTGAGTGGTATTGTGTGGAGTGTATGTTGCATTCAGTAGAGTGTAATTATGTGGCGTGTAATATGTGGCACTGAGTGGTACTTGGAGTGTCTGTTGCATTGAGTGCAGTGTAATTATGTAGCATATAAGTATGTGGCACTGTGTGGTAATGTATGGAGTGTATTTATGTTGCATTGAGTAGAGTGTAAATATGAGGTGTGTAATGATATGGAACTGAGTGGTATTATGTGGAGTGTATTTACGTTGCATTGAGAAGAGTGTAATTATGTGGTGTGCAATTATGTGGCACTGAATGGTAATATGAGGAGTGAAGGTTGTATTCAGTAGAGTGTAATTATGTGCCGTGCAATTATGTGGCACTGAGTGGTACTTGGAGTTTATGTTGCATTGAGTGCAGTGTAATTATGTAGCAAATAATTATGTGGCTTTAAGTGGTATTGTGTGGAGTGTATGTTGCATTCAATAGAGTGTAATTATTTGGGGCTAGATGTAGGTAATTCCCATTTACAGACTCTTAAATACCGAATTTTACCGATTCGGTATTTAAGAGTCTGTAAATGGGAAGGGGGCAGATTTAGGTAATTCCGAATTCAGGAATACCGAATCTGTAAGATTCGGTATTTACCAAATCGGTAAATACCGAATCGGTATTGCCCATTGAATCCTATGGGCCTTGAAGCCCATAGAAATCAATGGGCAATACCGATTTGGTATTTACCGAATCGGTAAATACCGAATCCTGCAAGGGTGCAGGGGGTGTCACTTTGACACCCTCTAGCACCCCAAGTACAGGCTTGTGTGACATGTGGCACACATACATGCCCTAAGGGCATGTCTGTGTGTCACATGGCACAGGTGTGCATGCACAGATGTGCATGCACACCTGAATTCGGTATATTACCACACAATAGGATTGTGTGGTAAAATACCGACTCTTAAGGGCCTGTGGCACTCTTAGGAGTGTCAGCTACATATGGATTTACCGATTCGGTAAATATACCGAATCTGTATTTTACTGAATCGGTATATTTATATCATGCCCCTACATCAGAAAACCCTAATGCCGGTCGGAAACTGCCGAAATCGGCCGTTTCCGACCGGTAATAGGGCTCCTACATCTGGCCCAAAGTGTGTAATTATGTTGCTCTGAGTGGTACTTGGAGTGTATCTTACATTGAGTGCAGTGTAATTATGTAGCATATAAGTATGTGGCACTGTGTGGTATTATGTGGAGTGTATTTATGTTGCATTGAGTAGAGAATAATTATGTGGTGTGTAATTATGTGGCACTGAGTGGTATTAATTGGAGTGTATGTTGCATGGAGTGCAGTGTAATTATGTAGCACATAATTATGTGGCACTGTGTGGTATTATGTGGAGTATACTTATGTTGCATTCAGTAGAGTATAAGTATGTGGCGTGTAATTATATGGCACTGAGTGGTATTATGTGGAGTGTATTTATGTTGCATTGAGTTGAGTGTAATTATGTGGCATGTCATTATGTGGCACTGAGTGGTATTTGGAGTGCATGTTGCATTGAGTGCAGTATAATAATGTAGCATTTAATTATATGGCACTGAGTGGTGTTGGTTGGAGTGTATGTTGCATTGAGTGCAGTGTAATTATGTAGCATATAATTATGTGGCCCTGAGTGGTATTCTGTGAAGTGTGTGTTGCATTCAGTACAGTATTATTATGTGTTGTGTAATTATCTGGGACTGAGTGGTATTTGGAGTGTATAGGTGGCACTGAGTGGTATTTGGATTGTGTGTTGCATTGAGTGCAGTGTAATTATGTGGCGTGTAATTATGAGGCACTGAGTGGTATTTGGAGTGTATATTGCATTCAGTGCAGTGTAATTATGTGGCGTGTAATTATGTGGCACTCAGTGGTATTTGGAGTGTATGTTGCATTGAGTGCAGTGTAATTATGTGGCATGTAAATATTTGGCACTGAGTGGTATTTGTAGTGTACGTTGTAGTGAGTGTAGTGTAATTATGTGGCTTGTAATTATGTGACACTGAGTGGTATTTGAAGTGTATGTTGTGTTGAGTGCAGTGTATCAAAGTGGCATGTAATTATGTGGCACTGAGTGGTATTTGGAGTGTATGTTGTGTTGAGTGCAGTGTAATTATGTGGTGTGTAATTATGTGGCACTGTATTGTATTTGGAGTGTATGCTGTTTTAAGTGCAGTGTAATATTGTGGTGTGTAATTATGTGGTACTGAGTGCTATTTGGAGTGTATGTTGCATTGAGTGCAGTGTAAATATGTAGAATATAATTATGTGGCACTGAGTAGTATTGGGTGGCGTGTATGTTGTATTCAGGAGAGTATAATTGTGTGGCGTGTAATTATGTGGCACTGAGTGGTATTGTTTGAAGTGTATGTTCCATTGAGTGCAGTGTAATATGTAGCATATAATTATGTTGCACTGAGTGGTATTGTGTGGAGTGTGTGTTGCATTCAGTAGAGGGTAATTATGTGGTGTGTAATTATGTGGCACTGAGTGGTATTTGGAGTGTATGTTGCATTGAGCGCAGTGTAAATATGTAGGATATAATTATGTGGCACTGAGTAGTATTGGGTAGCGTGTATGTTGTATTCAGTAGAGTGTAATTATGTGGTGTGTATTTTTGTGGCACTGAGTGGTATTTGGAGTGTATGTTGCATTGAGTGCAGTGTAATTATGTTGCATATAAGTATGTGGCACTGAGTGGTATTTTTAGTGTATGTTGCATTGAGTGCTGTGTAATTATGTGGCGTGTAATTATGTGGCATTGAGTGGGATTTGGAGTGTATGTTGCATTATGTGCAGTGTAATTATGTGGCGTGTAATGTGTAATTATGTGGCACTGAGTGGAATTTGTAGTGTATGTTGCATTGAGTGCAGTGTAATTATGTGGTGTGTGATTATGTGGCACTGAGTGGTATTTGGCCTGTATGTTGCGTTGAGCGCAGTGTAATTATGTAGCATATATTAATATGGCACCGAGTGGTATTGTGTCGAGTGTATGTTGTATTCAGTAGAGTGTAATTGTGTGGCGTGTAATTATGTGCAATGAGTGGTATTGTTTGGAGTGTATGTTGCATTGAGTGCTGTGTAATTATGTAACATATAATTATGTGGCATGGAGTGGTATTGTGTGGAGTGTATGTTGCATTCAGTAGAGTGTAATTATGTGGCGTGTAATATGTGGCACTGAGTGGTAATATGTGGAGTGTATTTATGTTGCATTGAGTCGAGTGTAAGTATGAGGTGTGTAATTATATGGCACTGAGTGGTATTATGTGTAGTGTATTTACGTTGCATTGAGAAGAGTGTAATTATGTGGTGTGTAATTATGTGGCACTGAATGGTAATATGAGGAGTGAATGTTGTATTCAGTAGAGTGTAATTATGTGGCGTGTAATTATGTGGCACTGAGTGATACTTGGAGTTTATGTTGCATTGAGTGCAGTGTAATTATGTAGCCAATAATTATGTGGCACTAAGTGGTATTGTGTGGAGTGTATGTTGCATTTAATAGAGTGTAAATATTTGGTTTGTAATTATGTTGCTCTGAGTGGTACTTGGAGTGTATCTTACATTGAGTGCAGTGTAATTACGTAGCATATAAGTATGTGGCACTGTGTGGTATTATGTGGAGTGTATTTATGTTACATTGAGTAGAGTATAATTATGTGGCATGTAATTATGTGTCACTGAGTGGTATTATGGGGAGTGTATGTCGTATTCAGTAGAGTATAATTGTGTGGCGTGTAATTATGTGGCACTGAGTAGTATTAATTGGAGTGTATGTTGCATGGAGTGCTGTTTAATTATGTAGCATATAATTATGTGGCACTGTGTGGTATTATGTGGAGTGTATTTATGTTGCATTGAGTTGAGTGTAATTATATGGCATGTCATTATGTGGCACTGAGTGGTATTTGGAGTGCATGTTGCATTGAGTGCAGTGTAATAATGTAGCATTCAATTATATGGCACTGAGTGGTGTTGGTTGGAGTGTATGTTGCATTGAGTGCAGTGTAATTATGTAGCATATAATTATGTGGCCCTGAGTGGTATTGTGTGGAGTGTGTGTTGCATTCAGTACAGTGTTATTATGTGTTGTGTAATTATCTGGAACTGAGTGGTATTTGGAGTGTATAGGTGGCACTGAGTGGTATTTGGATTGTATGTTGCGTTGAGTGCAGTGTATCTATGTGGCATGTAATTATGTGGCACTGAGTGGTATTTGGAGTGTATGTTGCATTCAGTGCAGTGTAATTATGTGGCGTGTAATTATGTGGCACTGAGTGGTATTTGGAGTGTACGTTGCAGTGACTGTAGTGTAATTATGTGGCTTGTAATTATGTGACACTGAGTGGTATTTGGAGTGTATGTTGCCTTGAGTGCAGTGTGTCTATGTGGCATGTAATTACGTGGCACTGAGTGGTATTTGGAGTGTATGTTGCATTCAGTGCAGTGTATCTATGTGGCATGTAATTATGTGGCACTGAGTGGTATTTGGAGTGTATGTTGTGTTGAGTGCAGTGTAATTATGTGGCCGGTAATTATGTGGCACTGTATGGTATTTGGAGTGTATGCTGTGTTAAGTGCAGTGTAATATTGTGGTGTGTAATTATGTGTCACTGAGTGGTATTTGGAGTGTATGTTGCATTTAGCGCAGTGTAAATATGTAGAATATAATTATGTGGCACTGAGTGGTATTTGGAGTGTATGTTGTGTTGAGTGCAGTGTAATTATGTGGCCGGTAATTATGTGGCACTGTATGGTATTTGGAGTGTATGCTGTGTTAAGTGCATTGTAATATTGTGGTGTGTAATTATGTGGCACTGAGTGGTATTTGGAGTGTATGTTGCATTTAGCGCAGTGTAAATATGTAGAATATAATTATGTGGCACTGAGTAGTATTGGGTGGTGTGTATGTTGTATTCAGTAGAGTGTGATTGTGTGGTGTGTAATTATGTGGCACTGAGTGGTATTGTTTGAAGTGTATGTTGCATTGAGTGCAGTGTAAATATGTAGCATATAATTATTTTGCACTGAGTGGTATTTTATGGAGTGTGTGTTGCATTCAGTAGAGTGTAATTATGTGGTGTGTAATTATGTGGCACTGAGTGGTATTTGGAGTATATGTTGCATTGAGTGCAGTGTAATTATGTTGCATATAAGTATGTGGCATTGAGTGGTATTTTTAGTGTATGTTGCATTGAGTGCTGTGTAATTATGTGGTGTGTAATAATGTGGCACTGAGTGGGATTTGGAGTGTATGTTGCATTGAGTGCAGTGTAATTATGTGGCGTGTAATTATGTGGCACTGAGTGGTATTTGGAGTGTATGTTGCATTGAGTGCAGTGTAATTATGTGGCGTGTAATTATGTGGCACAGTGATATTTGGAGTGTATGTTGCATTGAGTGCACTGTAATTATGTGGCGTGTAATGTGTAATTATGTGGCACTGAGTGGAATGTGTAGTGTATGTTGCATTTAGTGCAGTGTAATTATGTGGCGTGCGATTATGTGGCACTGAGTGGTATTTGGACTGTATGTTGCGTTGAGCGCAGTGTAATTATGTAGCATATAATTATATGGCACTGAGTGGTATTGTGTGGAGTGTATGTTGTATTCAGTAGAGTGTAATTGTGTGGCGTGTAATTATGTGGCAATGAGTGGTATTGTTTGGAGTGTATGTTGCATAGAGTGCAGTTTAATTATGTAGCATATCATTATGTGGCACTGAGTTTTATTGAGTGGAGTGTGTGTTGCATTCAGTAGAGTGTAATTATGCGGTGTGTAATTATGTGGCACTAAGTAGTATTTTGAGTGTTTGTTGCAGTGAGTGCAGTGTAATTATGTGGCGTGTAACTATGTGGCACTGAGTGGTATTTAGAGTGTATGTTGCATTGAGTGCAGTGTAATTATATGGCATGTCATTATGTGGTACTGAGTGGTATTTGGAGTGCATGTTGCTTTGAGTGCAGTGTAATAATGTAGCATTCAAGTATATGGCACTGAGTGGTGTTGGTTGGAGTGTATGTTGCATTGAGTGCAGTGTAATTATGTAGCACATAATTATGTGGCCCTGAGTGGTATTGTGTGGAGTGTGTGTTGCATTCAGTACAGTGTTATTATGTGTTGTGTAATTATCTGGAACTGAGTGGTATTTGGAGTGTATAGGTGGCACTGAGTGGTATTTGGATTGTATGTTGCATTGAGTGCAGTGTATCTATGTGGCATGTAATTATGTGGCACTGAGTGGTATTTGGAGTGTATGTTGTATTCAGTGCAGTGTAATTATGTGGCGTGTAATTATGTGGCACTGAGTGGTATTTGGAGTGTACGTTGCAGTGACTGTAGTGTAATTATGTGGCTTGTAATTATGTGACACTGAGTGGTATTTGGAGTGTATGTTGCGTTGAGTGCAGTGTGTCTATGTGGCATGTAATTATGTGGCACTGAGTGGTATTTGGAGTGTATATTGCATTCAGTGCAGTGTATCTATGTGGCATGTAATTATGTGGCACTGAGTGGTATTTGGAGAGTATGTTGTGTTGAGTGCAGTGTAATTATGTGGCGTGTAATTATGTGGCACTGTATGGTATTTGGAGTGTATGCTGTGTTAAGTGCAGTATAATATTGTGGTGTGTAATTATGTGGCACTGAGTGGTATTTGGAGTGTATGTTGCATTGAGCGCAGTGTAAATATGTAGAATATAATTATGTGGCACTGAGTAGTATTGGGTGGCGTGTATGTTGTATTCAGTAGAGTGTAAATGTGTGGCGTGTAATTATGTGGCACTGAGTGGTATTGTTTGAAGTGTATGTTGCATTGAGTGCAGTGTAATTATGTAGCATATAATTATGTTGCACTGAATGGTATTGTATGGAGAGTGTGTTGCATTCAGTAGAGTGTAATTATGTGGCGTGTAGTTATGTGGCACTGAGTGGTATTTGTAGTGTATGTTGCATTGAGTGCAGTGCAATTATGTGGCACGTGATTATGTGGCACTGAGTGGTATTTGGAGTGTATGTTGCATTGAGCGCAGTGTAATTATGTGGCACGGAGTGGTATTGGGTGGAGTGTGTGTTGCATTCAATAGAGTGTAATTATGTGGTGTGTAATTATGTGGCACTGAGTGGTATTTGGAGTGTATGTTGCATTGAGTGCAGTGTAATTATGTTGCTTATAACTATGTGGCACTGAGTGGTATTTGGATTGTATGTTGCATTGAGTGCAGTGTAATTAGGTGGTATGTAATTATGTGGCACTGAGTAGTATTTGGAGTGTATGTTGTATTAAGTGAAGTGTAATTATGTGGCATGTAATTATGTGGCACTGAGTGGTATTTGGAGTGTATGTTGCATTGAGTGAAGTGTAATTATGTGGCGTGTAATTATGTGGCACTGAGTGGTATTTGGAGTGTATGTTGCATTGACTGTAGTGTAATTATTTGTCGTGTCTAATTATATGACACTGAGTGGTATTTGTAGTGTATGTTGCATTGAGAGCAGTGTAAATATGTAGCATATAATTATGTGGCACTGAGTGGTATTGTGTGGAGTGTATTTGTATTCAGCAGAGTGTAATTATGTAGCATGTAATTATGTGGCACTGAGTGGTATTGTGTGGAGTGTGTGTTGCATTCAGTAGAGTGTAATTATGTGGTGTGTAATTATGTGGCACTGAGTGGTATTTGGAGTGTATACTGCATTGAGTTCAGTGTAATTATGTGGCATGTACTTATGTGGCACTGAATGGTAATTGTAATGTATGTTCGGTTGTGCGTAGTGTAATTATGTGGCGTATAATTATGTGGCACGGAGTGGTATTGGGCTGAGTGTGTGTTGCATTCAATAGAGTGTAATTATGTGGTGTGTAACTATTTAGCACTGAGTGCTATTTGGAGTGTATGTTGCATTGAGTGCAGTGTAATTATGTTGCTTATAACTATGAGGCACTGAGTGGTATTTGGATTGTATGTTGCAATTAGTGCAGTGTAATTAGTTGGCTTGTAATTATGTGGCACTGAGTGGTATTTGGAGTGTATGTTGTATTGAGTGCAGTGTAAATATGTGTTGAGTCTAATTATGTGGCACTGAGTGGTATTTGGAGTGTATATTGCATTGAGTGCAGTGTAATTATGTTGTGTGAAATTTTGTGGCACTGAGTGGTGTTTGGAGTGTATGTTGCATTGAGTGCAGTGTAATTATGTGGTGTGTAACTATGTGGCACTGAGTGGTATTTAGAGTGTATGTTACATTGAGTGCAGTGTAATTATGTAGCATATAATTATGTGACACTGAGTGGTATTGTGTGGAGTGTGTGTTACATTCAGTAGAGTGTAATTATGTGGCGTGTAATTATTTGGCACCGAGTGGTATTTGGAGTGTATGTTGCATTGAGTGCCGTGTAATTATGTAACATATAATTATGTGGCACGGAGTGGTATTGTGTGGAGTGTATGTTGCATTCAGTAGAGTGTAATTATGTGGCGTGTAATATGTGGCACTGAGTGGTACTTGGAGTGTCTGTTGCATTGAGTGCAGTGTAATTATGTAGCATATAAGTATGTGGCACTGTGTGGTAATATATGGAGTGTATTTATGTTGCATTGAGTAGAGTGTAAATATGAGGTGTGTAATGATATGGAACTGAGTGGTATTATGTGGAGTGTATTTACGTTGCATTGAGAAGAGTGTAATTATGTGGTGTGCAAATATGTGGCACTGAATGGTAATATGAGGAGTGAAGGTTGTATTCAGTAGAGTGTAATTATGTGCCGTGCAATTATGTGGTACTGAGTGGTACTTGGAGTTTATGTTGCATTGAGTGCAGTGTAATTATGTAGCAAATAATTATGTGGCTTTAAGTGGTATTGTGTGGAGTGTATGTTGCATTCAATAGAGTGTAATTATTTGGGGCTAGATGTAGGTAATTCCCATTTACAGACTCTTAAATACCGAATTTTACCGATTCGGTATTTAAGAGTCTGTAAATGGGAAGGGGGCAGATTTAGGTAATTCCGAATTCAGGAATACCGAATCTGTAAGATTCGGTATTTACCAAATCGGTAAATACCGAATCGGTATTGCCCATTGAATCCTATGGGCCTTGAAGCCCATAGGAATCAATGGGCAATACCGATTTGGTATTTACCGAATCGGTAAATACCGAATCCTGCAAGGGTGCAGGGGGTGTCACTTTGACACCCTCTAGCACCCCAAGTACAGGCTTGTGTGACATGTGGCACACATACATGCCCTAAGGGCATGTCTGTGTGTCACATGGCACAGGTGTGCATGCACAGATGTGCATGCACACCTGAATTCGGTATTTTACCACACAATAGGATTGTGTGGTAAAATACCGACTCTTAAGGGCCTGTGGCACTCTTAGGAGTGTCAGCTACATATGGATTTACCGATTCGGTAAATATACCGAATCTGTATTTTACTGAATCGGTATATTTACCAAATCGGTAAAATTACCGATTCTTAAAATATCATGCCCCTACATCAGAAAACCCTAATGCCGGTCGGAAACTGCCGAAATCGGCCGTTTCCGACCGGTAATAGGGCTCCTACATCTGGCCCAAAGTGTGTAATTATGTTGCTCTGAGTGGTACTTGGAGTGTATCTTACATTGAGTGCAGTGTAATTATGTAGCATATAAGTATGTGGCACTGTGTGGTATTATGTGGAGTGTATTTATGTTGCATTGAGTAGAGAATAATTATGTGGTGTGTAATTATGTGGCACTGAGTGGTATTAATTGGAGTGTATGTTGCATGGAGTGCAGTGTAATTATGTAGCACATAATTATGTGGCACTGTGTGGTATTATGTGGAGTATACTTATGTTGCATTCAGTATAGTATAAGTATGTGGCGTGTAATTATATGGCACTGAGTGGTATTATGTGGAGTGTATTTATGTTGCATTGAGTTGAGTGTAATTATGTGGCATGTCATTATGTGGCACTGAGTGGTATTTGGAGTGCATGTTGCATTGAGTGCAGTATAATAATGTAGCATTTAATTATATGGCACTGAGTGGTGTTGGTTGGAGTGTATGTTGCATTGAGTGCAGTGTAATTATGTAGCATATAATTATGTGGCCCTGAGTGGTATTCTGTGAAGTGTGTGTTGCATTCAGTACAGTATTATTATGTGATGTGTAATTATCTGGGACTGAGTGGTATTTGGAGTGTATAGGTGGCACTGAGTGGTATTTGGATTGTATGTTGCATTGAGTGCAGTGTAATTATGTGGCGTGTAATTATGAGGCACTGAGTGGTATTTGGAGTGTATATTGCATTCAGTGCAGTGTAATTATGTGGCGTGTAATTATGTGGCACTCAGTGGTATTTGGAGTGTATGTTGCATTGAGTGCAGTGTAATTATGTGGCATGTAAATATTTGGCACTGAGTGGTATTTGTAGTGTACGTTGTAGTGAGTGTAGTGTAATTATGTGGCTTGTAATTATGTGACACTGAGTGGTATTTGAAGTGTATGTTGTGTTGAGTGCAGTGTATCAAAGTGGCATGTAATTATGTGGCACTGAGTGGTATTTGGAGTGTATGTTGTGTTGAGTGCAGTGTAATTATGTGGTGTGTAATTATGTGGCACTGTATTGTATTTGGAGTGTATGCTGTTTTAAGTGCAGTGTAATATTGTGGTGTGTAATTATGTGGTACTGAGTGCTATTTGGAGTGTATGTTGCATTGAGTGCAGTGTAAATATGTAGAATATAATTATGTGGCACTGAGTAGTATTGGGTGGCGTGTATGTTGTATTCAGTAGAGTGTAATTGTGTGGCGTGTAATTATGTGACACTGAGTAGTATTATGTGGAGTGTATTTATGTTGCATTGAGTTGAGTGTAATTATGTGGCATGTCATTATGTGGCACTGAGTGGTATTTGGAGTGCATGTTACATTAAGTGCAGTGTAATTATGTAGCATTTAATTATATGGCACTGAGTGGTGTTGGTTGGAGTGTATGCTGTGTTAAGTGCAGTGTAATATTATGGTGTGTAATTATGTGGCACTGAGTGGTATTTGGAGTGTGTGTTGCAGTGAGCGCAGTGTAAATGTGTAGAATATGATTATGTGGCACTGAGTAGTATTGGGTGGCGTGTATGTTGTATTCAGTAGAGTGTAATTGGGTGGCATGTAATTATGTGGCACTGAGTGGTATTGTTTGAAGTGTATGTTGCATTGAGTGCAGTGTAATTATGTAGCATATAATTATGTTGCACTGAGTGGTATTGTGTGGAGTGGGTGTTGCATTCAGTAGAGTGTAATTATGTGGTGTGTAATTATGTGTCACTGAGTGGTATTTGGAGTGTATGTTGCATTGAGTGCAGTGTAATTATGTGGCATGTGATTATGTGGCACTGAGTGGTATTTGGACTGTATGTTGCGTTGAGCGTAGTGTAATTATGTAGCATATAATTATATGGCACTGAGTGGTATTGTGTGGAGTGTATGTCATATTCAGTAGAGTGTAATTGTGTGGTGTGTAATTATGTGGCACTGAGTGGTATTTGGAGTGTATGTTGCGTTGAGCGCAGTGTGATTATGTAGCATATAATTATGCGGCACGGAGTGGTATTGGTTGGAGTGTGTGTTGCATTCAATAGAGTGTAATTATGTGGTGTGTAATTATGAGGCACTCTGTGGTATTTGGATTGTATGTTGCATTGAGTGCAGTGTAATTAGGTGGCATGTAATTATGTTGCACTGAGTGGTATTTGGTGAGTATGTTGCATTTAGTGCAGTGTAATTAGGTGGCATGTAATTAAGCGGCACTGAGTGGTATTTGGAGTATATGTTGCATTGAGTGAAGTGTAATTATGTGGCACTGAGTGGTATTTGGAGTGTATGTTGCATTGGCTGCAGTGTAATTATGTGTTGTGTCTAATTATATGACACTGATTGGTATTTGGAGTGTATGTTGCATTGAGTGCAGTGTAATTATGTGACGTGTAATTATGTGGCACCGAGTGGTATTGAGTGGAGTATATGTAGCATTCAGTAGAGTGTAATTATGTGGGGTGTAATTATGTGTCACTGAGTGGTATTTGGAGTGTATGTTGCATTGAGTGCAGTGTAATTATGTGGCATGTACTTATGTGGCACTGAGTGGTATTTGGAATGTATGCTCGGTTGCGCGTAGTGTAATTATGTGGCGTATAATTATGTGGCACGGATTGGTATTGGGTTGAGTGTGTGTTGCATTCAATAGAGTTTAATTATGTGGTGTGTAATTATTTAGCACTGAGTGCTATTTGGAGTGTATGTTGCATTGAGTGCAGTGTAATTATGTTGCTTATAACTATGAGGCACTGAGTGGTATTTGGAGTGTACGTTGCATTGAGTGCAGTGTAAATGTGTGGCATGTAGTTATGTGGCACTGAGTGGTATTTGGAGTGTATGTTGCATTAAGTGCAGTGTAATTATGTGGCACTGAGTGGTATTTGGAGTGCATGTTACATTGAGTGCAGTGTAATAATGTAGCATTTAATTATATGGCACTGAGTGGTGTTGGTTGGAGTGTATGTTGCATTCAGTGCAGTGTAATTATTTGGCATGTAATTATGTGGCACTCAGTGGTATTTGAAATGTATGTTGCATTGAGTGCAGTGTAATTATGTGGCATGTAATTATGTGGCACTAAGTGGTATTTGGAGTGTACGTTGCAGTGAGTGTAGTGTAATTATGTGGCTTGTAATTATGTGACAATGAGTGGTATTTATATTGTATGTTGTGTTGAGTGCAGTGTAATTATGTGGCGTGTAATTATGTGGCACTGTATTGTATTTGGAGTGTATGCTGTGTTAAGTGCAGTGTAATATTGTGGTGTGTAATTATGTGGTACTGAGTGGTATTTGGAGTGTATGTTGCATTGAGTGCAGTGTAAATATGTAGAATATAATTATGTGGCACTGAGTAGTATTGGGTGGCGTGTATGTTGTATTCAGTAGAGTGTAATTGTGTGGCGTGTAATTATGTGGCACTGAGTGGTATTATGTGGAGTGTATTTATGTTGCATTGAGTTTAGTGTAATTATGTGGCATATCATTATGTGGCACTGAGTGGTATTTGGAGTGCATGTTACATTGAGTGCAGTATAATAATGTAGCATTTAATTATATGGCACTGAGTGGTGTTGGTTGGAGTGTATGTTGCATTCAGTGCAGTGTAATTATTTGGCATGTAATTATGTGGCACTCAGTGGTATTTGGAGTGTATGCTGCATTGAGTGCAGTGTAATTATGTGGCATGTAATTATGTGGCACTAAGTGGTATTTGGAGTGTACGTTGCAGTGAGTGTAGTGTAATTATGTGGCTTGTAATTATGTGACAATGAGTGGTATTTATAGTGTATGTTGTGTTGAGTGCAGTTTAATTATGTGGCGTGTAATTATGTGGCACTGTATTGTATTTGGAGTGTATGCTGTGTTAAGTGCCGTGTAATATTGTGGTGTGTAATTATGTGGCACTGAGTGGTATTTGGAGTGTATGTTGCGTTGAGCGCAGTGTAAATATGTAGCATATAATTATGCGGCACGGAGTGGTATTGGTTGGAGTGTGTGTTGCATTCAATAGAGTGTAATTATGTGGTGTGTAATTATGAGGCACTGAGTGGTATTTCGTGTGTATGCTGCATTGAGTGCAGTGTAATTAGGTGGCATGTAATTAAGCGGCACTGAGTGGTATTTGGAGTGTATGTTGCATTGAGTGAAGTGTAATTATGTGGCACTGAGTGGTATTTGGAGTGTATGTTGCATTGGCTGCAGTGTAATTATGTGTTGTGTCTAATTATATGACACTGATTGGTATTTGGAGTGTATGTTGCATTGAGTGCAGTGTAATTATGTGACGTGTAATTTTGTTGCACCGAGTGGTATTTGGAGTGTATGTTGCGTTGAGCACAGTGTAAATATGTAGCATATAATTATGTGGCACTGAGTGGTATTGTGTGGAGTATATGTAGCATTCAGTAGAGTGTAATTATGTGGGGTGTAATTATGTGTCACCGAGTGGTATTTGGAGTGTATGTTGCATTGAGTGCAGTGTAATTATGTGGCATGTACTTATGTGGCACTGAGTGGTATTTGGAATGTATGCTCGGTTGCGCGTAGTGTAATTATGTGGCATATAATTATGTGGCACGGATTGGTATTGGGTTGAGTGTGTGTTGCATTCAATAGAGTTTAATTATGTGGTGTGTAATTATTTAGCACTGAGTGCTATTTGGAGTGTATGTTGCATTGAGTGCAGTGTAATTATGTTGCTTATAACTATGAGGCACTGAGTGGTATTTGGAGTGTACGTTGCATTGAGTGCAGTGTAAATGTGTGGCATGTAGTTATGTGGCACTGAGTGGTATTTGGAGTGTATGTTGCATTAAGTGCAGTGTAATTATGTGGCACTGAGTGGTGCGTTTAGTGTATGTTGCATTGAGTGCAGTGTAATTATGTGGTGTGTAATTATGTGGCTCTGAGTTTTATTTGGAGAGTATGTTGCGTTGAGTGCAGTGTGATTTTGTGTCCAGTCTAATTATGTGACACGGATTGGTATTTGGAGTGTATGCTGCATTGAGTGCAGTGTAATTATGTTGTGTGAAATTTTGTGGCACTGAGTGGTGTTTGGAGTGTATGTTGCATTGAGTGCAGAGTAATTATGTGGTGTGTAATTATGTGGCACTAAGTGGTATTTGGAGTGTATTTTGCATTGAGTGCAGTGTAATTATGTGGTGTGTAATTATGTGGCACTCAGTGGTATTTGGAGTGTATGTTGCATTGAGTGCAGTGTAATTATGTGGCATGTAAATATGTGGCACTGAGTGGTATTTGGAATGTACGTTGTAGTGGGTGTAATGTAATAATGTGGCTTGTAATTATGTGACACTGAGTGGTTTTTGAAGTGTATGTTGTGTTGAGTGCAGTGTATCAAAGTGGCATGTAATTATGTGGCACTGAGTGGTATTTGGAGTGTATGTTGTGTTGAGTGCAGTGTAATTATGTGGTGTGTAATTATGTGGCACTGAATTGTATTTGGAGTGTATGCTGTGTTAAGTGCAGTATAATATTGTGGTGTGTAATTATGTGGTACTGAGTGGTATTTGGAGTGTATGTTGCATTGAGTGCAGTATAAATATGTAGAATATAATTATGTGGCACTGAGTAGTATTGGGTGGCGTGTATGTTGTATTCAGTAGAGTGTAATTGTGTGGCGTGTAATTATGTGGCACTGAGTGGTATTATGTGGAGTGTATTTAAGTTGCATTGAGTTGAGTGTAATTATGTGGCATATCATTATGTGGCACTGAGTGGTATTTGGAGGGCATGTTACATTGAGTGCAGTCTAATAATGTAGCATTTAATTATATGGCACTGAGTGGTGTTGGTTGGAGTGTATGTTGCATTCAGTGCAGTGTAATTATTTAGCATTTAATTATGTGGCACTCAGTGGTATTTGGAGTGTATGTTGCATTGAGTGCAGTGTAATTATGTTGCATGTAATTATGTGGCACTAAGTGGTATTTGGAGTGTACGTTGCAGTGAGTGTAGTGTAATTATGTGGCTTGTAATTATGTGACAATGAGTGGTATTTATAGTGTATGTTGTGTTGAGTGCAGTGTAATTATGTGGCGTGTAATTATGTGGCACTGTATTGTATTTGGAGTGTATGCTGTGTTAAGTGCAGTGTAATATTGTGGTGTGTAATTATGTGGCACTGATTGGTATTTGGAGTGTACGTTGTAGTGAGTGTAGTGTAATTATGTGGCTTGTAATTATGTGACACTGAGTGGTATTTGAAGTGTATGTTGTGTTGAGTGCAGTGTATCAAAGTGGCATGTAATTATGTGGCACTGAGTGGTATTTGGAGTGTATGTTGTGTTGAGTGCAGTGTAATTATGTGGTGTGTAATTATGTGGCACTGTATTGTATTTGGAGTGTATGCTGTGTTAAATGCAGTGTAATATTATGGTGTGTAATTATATGGTACTGAGTGGTATTTGGAGTGTATGTTGCATTGAGCGCAGTGTAAATATGTAGAATATGATTATGTGGCACTGAGTATTATTGGGTGGCGTGTATGTTGTATTCAGTAGAGTGTAATTGTGTGGCTTGTAATTATGTGGCACTGAGTGGTATTGTTTGAAGTGTATGTTGCATTGAGTGCAGTGTAATTATGTAGCATATAATTATGTTGCACTGAGTGGTATTGTGTGGAGTGTGTGTTGCATTCAGTAGAGTGTAATTATGTGGTGTGTAATTATGTGTCACTGAGTGGTATTTGGAGTGTACGTTGCATTGAGTGCAGTGTAATTATGTGACGTGTAATTATGTGGCACTGAGTGGTATTTGGAGTGTATGTTGCATTGAGTGCAGTGTAATTATGTGGCCTGTAATTATGTGGTACTGAGTGGTATTTGTAGTGTATGTTGCATTGAGTGCAATGTAATTATGTGGCCTGTAATGTGTAATTATGTCGCACTGAGTGGAATTTGTAGTTTAAGTTGCATTGAGTGCAGTGTAATTATGTGGCATGTGATTATGTGGCACTGAGTGGTATTTGGACTGTATGTTGCGTTGAGCGTAGTGTAATTATGTAGCATATAATTATATGGCACTGAGTGGTATTGTGTGGAGTGTATGTCGTATTCAGTAGAGTGTAATTGTGTGGCATGTAATTATGTGGCACTGAGTGGTATTTGGAGTGTATGTTGCGTTGAGCACAGTGTAATTATGTAGCATATAATTATGCTGCACGGAGTGGTATTGGTTGGAGTGTGTGTTGCATTCAATAGAGTGTAATTATGTGGTGTGTAATTATGAGGCACTGAGTGGTATTTGGAGTGTACGTTTCATTGAGTGCAGTGTAATTATGTTGCTTATAACTATGAGGCACTGAGTGGTATTTGGAGTGTACGTTGCATTGAGTGCAGTGTAAATGTGTGGCATGTAGTTATGTGGCACTGAGTGGTATTTGGAGTGTATGTTGCATTAAGTACAGTGTAATTATGTGGCACTGAGTGGTGCTTTTAGTGTATTTTGCGTGAGTGCAGTGTAATTTTGTGTCCAATTATGTGACACGGATTGGTATTTGGAGTGTATGCTGCATTGAGTGCAGTGTAATCATGTTGTGTGAAATTTTATGGCACTGAGTGGTGTTTGGAGTGTATGTTGCATTGAGTGCAGAGTAATTATGTGGTGTGTAATTATGTGGCACTAAGTGGTATTTGGAGTGTATTTTGTATTGAGTACAGTGTAATTATGTGGCGTGTAATTATGTGGCACTCAGTGGTATTTGGAGTGTATGTTGCATTGAGTGCAGTGTAATTATGTGGCATGTAAATATGTGGCACTGAGTGGTATTTGGAATGTACGTTGTAGTGAGTGTAGTGTAATTATGTGGCTTGTAATTATGTGGCACTCAGTGGTATTTGGAGTGTATGTTGTCTTGAGTGCAGTGTAATTATGTGGTGTGTAATTATGTGGCACTGTATTGTATTTGGAGTGTATGCTGTGTTAGGTGCAGTGTAATATTGTGGTGTGTAATTATGTGGTACTGAGTGGTGCTTTTAGTGTATGTTGCGTGAGTGCAGTGTAATTTTGTGTCCAATTATGTGACACGGATTGGTATTTGGAGTGTATGCTGCATTGAGTGCAATGTAATCATGTTGTGTGAAATTTTATGGCACTGAGTGGTGTTTGGAGTGTATGTTGCATTGAGTGCAGAGTAATTATGTGGTGTGTAATTATGTGGCACTAAGTGGTATTTGGAGTGTATGTTGCATTGAGTGCAGTGTAAATATGTAGAATATAATTATGTGGCACTGAGTAGTATTGGGTGGCGTGTATGTTGTATTCAGTCGAGTGTAATTGTGTGGCGTGTAATTATGTGGCACTGAGTGGTATTATGTGGAGTGTATTTATGTTGCATTGAGTTGAGTGTAATTATGTGGCATATCATTATGTGGCACTGAGTGGTATTTGGAGGGCATGTTACATTGAGTGCAGTCTAATAATGTAGCATTTAATTATATGGCACTGAGTGGTGTTGGTTGGAGTGTATGTTGCATTCAGTGCAGTGTAATTATTTAGCATTTAATTATGTGGCACTCAGTGGTATTTGGAGTGTATGTTGCATTGAGTGCAGTGTAATTATGTTGCATGTAATTATGTGGCACTAAGTGGTATTTGGAGTGTACGTTGCAGTGAGTGTAGTGTAATTATGTGGCTTGTAATTATGTGACAATGAGTGGTATTTATAGTGTATGTTGTGTTGAGTGCAGTGTAATTATGTGGCGTGTAATTATGTGGCACTGTATTGTATTTGGAGTGTATGCTGTGTTAAGTGCAGTGTAATATTGTGGTGTGTAATTATGTGGCACTGATTGGTATTTGGAGTGTACGTTGTAGTGAGTGTAGTGTAATTATGTGGCTTGTAATTATGTGACACTGAGTGGTATTTGAAGTGTATGTTGTGTTGAGTGCAGTGTATCAAAGTGGCATGTAATTATGTGGCACTGAGTGGTATTTGGAGTGTATGTTGTGTTGAGTGCAGTGTAATTATGTGGTGTGTAATTATGTGGCACTG
The DNA here is from genome assembly GCF_964261635.1 of Lissotriton helveticus. Lineage (NCBI taxonomy): Eukaryota > Metazoa > Chordata > Amphibia > Caudata > Salamandridae > Lissotriton > Lissotriton helveticus. The sequence goes on along the minus strand of NC_136067.1, from coordinate 30,655,981 downwards.
TATTGTATTTGGAGTGTATGCTGTGTTAAATGCAGTGTAATATTATGGTGTGTAATTATATGGTACTGAGTGGTATTTGGAGTGTATGTTGCATTGAGCGCAGTGTAAATATGTAGAATATGATTATGTGGCACTGAGTATTATTGGGTGGCGTGTATGTTGTATTCAGTAGAGTGTAATTGTGTGGCTTGTAATTATGTGGCACTGAGTGGTATTGTTTGAAGTGTATGTTGCATTGAGTGCAGTGTAATTATGTAGCATATAATTATGTTGCACTGAGTGGTATTGTGTGGAGTGTGTGTTGCATTCAGTAGAGTGTAATTATGTGGTGTGTAATTATGTGTCACTGAGTGGTATTTGGAGTGTACGTTGCATTGAGTGCAGTGTAATTATGTGACGTGTAATTATGTGGCACTGAGTGGTATTTGGAGTGTATGTTGCATTGAGTGCAGTGTAATTATGTGGCCTGTAATTATGTGGTACTGAGTGGTATTTGTAGTGTATGTTGCATTGAGTGCAATGTAATTATGTGGCCTGTAATGTGTAATTATGTCGCACTGAGTGGAATTTGTAGTTTAAGTTGCATTGAGTGCAGTGTAATTATGTGGCATGTGATTATGTGGCACTGAGTGGTATTTGGACTGTATGTTGCGTTGAGCGTAGTGTAATTATGTAGCATATAATTATATGGCACTGAGTGGTATTGTGTGGAGTGTATGTCGTATTCAGTAGAGTGTAATTGTGTGGCATGTAATTATGTGGCACTGAGTGGTATTTGGAGTGTATGTTGCGTTGAGCACAGTGTAATTATGTAGCATATAATTATGCTGCACGGAGTGGTATTGGTTGGAGTGTGTGTTGCATTCAATAGAGTGTAATTATGTGGTGTGTAATTATGAGGCACTGAGTGGTATTTGGAGTGTACGTTTCATTGAGTGCAGTGTAATTATGTTGCTTATAACTATGAGGCACTGAGTGGTATTTGGAGTGTACGTTGCATTGAGTGCAGTGTAAATGTGTGGCATGTAGTTATGTGGCACTGAGTGGTATTTGGAGTGTATGTTGCATTAAGTACAGTGTAATTATGTGGCACTGAGTGGTGCTTTTAGTGTATTTTGCGTGAGTGCAGTGTAATTTTGTGTCCAATTATGTGACACGGATTGGTATTTGGAGTGTATGCTGCATTGAGTGCAGTGTAATCATGTTGTGTGAAATTTTATGGCACTGAGTGGTGTTTGGAGTGTATGTTGCATTGAGTGCAGAGTAATTATGTGGTGTGTAATTATGTGGCACTAAGTGGTATTTGGAGTGTATTTTGTATTGAGTACAGTGTAATTATGTGGCGTGTAATTATGTGGCACTCAGTGGTATTTGGAGTGTATGTTGCATTGAGTGCAGTGTAATTATGTGGCATGTAAATATGTGGCACTGAGTGGTATTTGGAATGTACGTTGTAGTGAGTGTAGTGTAATTATGTGGCTTGTAATTATGTGGCACTCAGTGGTATTTGGAGTGTATGTTGTCTTGAGTGCAGTGTAATTATGTGGTGTGTAATTATGTGGCACTGTATTGTATTTGGAGTGTATGCTGTGTTAGGTGCAGTGTAATATTGTGGTGTGTAATTATGTGGTACTGAGTGGTGCTTTTAGTGTATGTTGCGTGAGTGCAGTGTAATTTTGTGTCCAATTATGTGACACGGATTGGTATTTGGAGTGTATGCTGCATTGAGTGCAGTGTAATCATGTTGTGTGAAATTTTATGGCACTGAGTGGTGTTTGGAGTGTATGTTGCATTGAGTGCAGAGTAATTATGTGGTGTGTAATTATGTGGCACTAAGTGGTATTTGGAGTGTATGTTGCATTGAGTGCAGTGTAAATATGTAGAATATAATTATGTGGCACTGAGTAGTATTGGGTGGCGTGTATGTTGTATTCAGTCGAGTGTAATTGTGTGGCGTGTAATTATGTGGCACTGTATTGTATTTGGAGTGTATGCTGTGTTAAGTGCCGTGTAATATTGTGGTGTGTAATTATGTGGCACTGAGTGGTATTATGTGGAGTGTATTTATGTTGCATTGAGTTGAGTGTAATTATGTGGCATATCATTATGTGGCACTGAGTGGTATTTGGAGTGCATGTTACATTGAGTGCAGTGTAATAATGTAGCATTTAATTATATGGCACTGAGTGGTGTTGGTTGGAGTGTATGTTGCATTCAGTGCAGTGTAATTATTTGGCATGTAATTATGTGGCACTCAGTGGTTTTTGGAGTGTATGTTGCATTGAGTGCAGTGTAATTATGTGGCATGTAATTATGTGGCACTAAGTGGTATTTGGAGTGTACGTTGCAGTGAGTGTAGTGTAATTATGTGGCTTGTAATTATGTGACAATGAGTGGTATTTATAGTGTATGTTGTGTTGAGTGCAGTGTAATTATGTGGCGTGTAATTATGTGGCACTGTATTGTATTTGGAGTGTATGCTGTGTTAAGTGCAGTGTAATATTGTGGTGTGTAATTATGTGTCACTGAGTGGTATTTGGAGTGTATGTTGCATTGAGTGCAATGTAAATATGTAGAATATAATGATGTGGCACTGAGTAGTATTGGGTGGCGTGTATGTTGTATTCAGTAGAGTGTAATTGTGTGGCGTGTAATTATGTGGCACTGAGTGGTATTATGTGGAGTGTATTTATGTTGCATTGAGTTTAGTGTAATTATGTGGCATATCATTATGTGGCACTGAGTGGTATTTGGAGTGCATGTTACATTGAGTGCAGTGTAATAATGTAGCATTTAATTATATGGCACTGAGTGGTGTTGGTTGGAGTGTATGTTGTATTCAGTGCAGTGTAATTATTTGGCATGTACTTATGTGGCACTCAGTGGTATTTGGAGTGTATGTTGCATTGAGTGCAGTGTAATTATGTGGCATGTAATTATGTGGCACTAAGTGGTATTTGGATTGTACGTTGCAGTGAGTGTAGTGTAATTATGTGGCTTGTAATTATGTGACAATGAGTGGTATTTATAGTGTATGTTGTGTTGAGTGCAGTGTAATTATGTGGCGTGTAATTATGTGGCACTGTATTGTATTTGGAGTGTATGCTGTGTTAAGTGCAGTGTAATATTGTGGTGTGTAATTATGTGGTACTGAGTGGTATTTGGAGTGTATGTTGCATTGAGTGCAATGTAAATATGTAGAATATAATTATGTGGCACTGAGTAGTATTGGGTGGCGTGTATGTTGTATTCAGTAGAGTGTAATTGTGTGGCGTGTAATTATGTGGCACTGAGTGGTATTATGTGGAGTGTATTTATGTTGCATTGAGTTTAGTGTAATTATGTGGCATATCATTATGTGGCACTGAGTGGTATTTGGAGTGCATGTTACATTGAGTGCAGTGTAATAATGTAGCATTTAATTATATGGCACTGAGTGGTGTTGGTTGGAGTGTATGTTGCATTCAGTGCAGTGTAATTATTTGGCATGTACTTATGTGGCACTCAGTGGTATTTGAAATGTATGTTGCATTGAGTGCAGTGTAATTATGTGGCATGTAATTATGTGGCACTAAGTGGTATTTGGATTGTACGTTGCAGTGAGTGTAGTGTAATTATGTGGCTTGTAATTATGTGACAATGAGTGGTATTTATAGTGTATGTTGTGTTGAGTGCAGTGTAATTATGTGGCGTGTAATTATGTGGCACTGTATTGTATTTGGAGTGTATGCTGTGTTAAGTGCCGTGTAATATTGTGGTGTGTAATTATGTGGCACTGAGTGGTATTTGTAGTGTACGTTGTAGTGAGTGTAGTGTAATTATGTGGCTTGTAATTATGTGACACTGAGTGGTATTTGAAGTGTATGTTGTGTTGAGTGCAGTGTATCAAAGTGGCATGTAATTATGTTTCACTGAGTGGTATTTGGAGTGTATGTTGTGTTGAGTGCAGTGTAATTATGTTGTGTGTAATTATGTGGCACTGTATTGTATTTGGAGTGTATGCTGTGTTAAGTGCAGTGTAATATTGTGGTGTGTAATTATGTGGTACTGAGTGGTATTTGGAGTGTATGTTGCGTTGAGCGCAGTGTAATTATGTAGCATATAATTATGCGGCACGGAGTGGTATTGGTTGGAGTGTGTGTTGCATTCAATAGAGTGTAATTATGTGGTGTGTAATTATGAGGCACTCAGTGGTATTTGGAGAGTATGTTGCATTGAGTGCAGTGTAATTATGTTGCTTATAACTATGTATTTACAACAAGGGGTGGTGAGGGACAGAGTCTCTGAATTAAGCAGAATACTCTCACCCAGTCAAGAGATCTGGGCTAGATCCAACACCGTTTTTTAGCTCATTGCACCATCCCAGTTTCAGAACCTGACTGTATGCAAATTAGTCTGTCCCTGGCCCAGTGCATCATGGGAACAGGGCAGACCAGACTACAAAAGCCAATTCTTACACTGGGAAGGAAACAAGCTTCCGGGGACCGGTTTCTGGCATTACAGCCGTCTTCGGCCCGGCTTGCTTGAATCCTGATGGTGCAATGAGCAAGGGACTCATGTCTGAGTATACCCTTCCACGCTTAGGGTGGACAAAAATATTTACAACAAGGGGTGGTGAGGGACAGAGTCTCTGAATTAAGCAGAATACTCTCACCCAGTCAAGAGATCTGGGCTAGATCCAACACCGTTTTTTAGCTCATTGCACCATCCCAGTTTCAGAACCTGGCTGTATGCAAATTAGTCTGTCCCTGGCCCAGTGCATCATGGGAACAGGGCAGACCAGACTACAAAAGCCAATTCTTACACTGGGAAGGAAACAAGCTTCCGGGGACCGGTTTCTGGCATTACAGCCGTCTTCGGCCCGGCTTGCTTGAATCCTGATGGTGCAATGAGCAAGGGACTCATGTCTGAGTATACCCTTCCACGCTTAGGGTGGACAAAAATATTTACAACAAGGGGTGGTGAGGGACAGATGTGAGTCCCTTGCTCACTGCACCATCTTCCAGTAAAGAATTGGCTTGGTAGTTTGGTCTGCCCTGTTCCCATGATGCACTGGGCCAGGGTCAGACTAATTTGCATGTAGCCAGGTTCTGAGCTGGGATGGTGCAGTGAGCTAAAAAACGGTGATGGATCAAGCCCTGATCTTTTGACTGGGTAGGAGTGTTCTGCTTAATTCAGATACTCTGTCCATCACCACCCCCTTTATGAATCGTTTTGGCCACCTCAAGTGTGGAAGGGTATGCTCAGATGTGAGTCCCTTGCTCACTGCACCATCTTCCAGTAAAGAATTGGCTTGGTAGTTTGGTCTGCCCTGTTCCCATGATGCACTGGGCCAGGGTCAGACTAATTTGCATGTAGCCAGGTTCTGAGCTGGGATGGTGCAGTGAGCTAAAAAACGGTGATGGATCAAGCCCTGATCTTTTGACTGGGTAGGAGTGTTCTGCTTAATTCAGATACTCTGTCCATCACCACCCCCTTTATGAATCGTTTTGGCCACCTCAAGTGTGGAAGGGTATGCTCAGATGTGAGTCCCTTGCTCACTGCACCATCTTCCAGTAAAGAATTGGCTTGGTAGTTTGGTCTGCCCTGTTCCCATGATGCACTGGGCCAGGGTCAGACTAATTTGCATGTAGCCAGGTTCTGAGCTGGGATGGTGCAGTGAGCTAAAAAACGGTGATGGATCAAGCCCTGATCTTTTGACTGGGTAGGAGTGTTCTGCTTAATTCAGATACTCTGTCCATCACCACCCCCTTTATGAATCGTTTTTGCCACCTCAAGTGTGGAAGGGTATGCTCAGATGTGAGTCCCTTGCTCACTGCACCATCTTCCAGTAAAGAATTGGCTTGGTAGTTTGGTCTGCCCTATTCCCATGATGCACTGGGCCAGGGTCAGACTAATTTGCATGTAGCCAGGTTCTGAGCTGGGATGGTGCAGTGAGCTAAAAAACGGTGATGGATCATGCCCTGATCTTTTGACTGGGTAGGAGTGTTCTGCTTAATTCAGATACTCTGTCCATCACCACCCCCTTTATGAATCGTTTTGGCCACCTCAAGTGTGGAAGGGTATGCTCAGATGTGAATCCCTTGCTCACTGCACCATCTTCCAGTAAAGAATTGGCTTGGTAGTTTGGTCTGCCCTGTTCCCATGATGCACTGGGCCAGGGTCAGACTCATTTGCATGTAGCCAGGTTCTGAGCTGGGATGGTGCAGTGAGCTAAAAAACGGTGATGGATCAAGCCCTGATCTTTTGACTGGGTAGGAGTGTTCTGCTTAATTCAGATACTCTGTCCATCACCACCCCCTTTATGAATCGTTTTGGCCACCTCAAGTGTGGAAGGGTATGCTCAGATGTGAGTCCCTTGCTCACTGCACCATCTTCCAGTAAAGAATTGGCTTGGTAGTTTGGTCTGCCCTGTTCCCATGATGCACTGGGCCAGGGTCAGACTAATTTGCATGTAGCCAGGTTCTGAGCTGGGATGGTGCAGTGAGCTAAAAAACGGTGATGGATCAAGCCCTGATCTTTTGACTGGGTAGGAGTGTTCTGCTTAATTCAGATACTCTGTCCATCACCACCCCCTTTATGAATCGCTTATAACTATGTGGCACTGAGTGGTATTTGGATTGTATGTTGCATTGAGTGCAGTGTAATTAGGTGGCATGTAATTATGTTGCACTGAGTGGTATTTGGTGTGTATGCTGCATTGAGTGCAGTGTAATTAGGTGGCATGTAATTAAGCGGCACTGAGTGGTATTTGGAGTGTATGTTGCATTGAGTAAAGTGTAATTATGTGGCCTGTAATTATGTGGCACTGAGTGGTATTTGGAGTGTATGTTGCATTGGCTGCAGTGTAATTATGTGTTGTGTCTAATTATATGACACTGATTGGTATTTGGAGTGTATGTTGCATTGAGTGCAGTGTAATTATGTGACGTGTAATTTTGTTGTACCGAGTGGTATTTGGAGTGTATGTTGCGTTGAGCGCAGTGTAAATATGTAGCATATAATTATGTGTCACTGAATGGTATTGTGTCGAGTATATGTAGCATTCAGTAGAGTGTAATTATGTGGGGTGTAATTATGTGTCACTGAGTGGTATTTGGAGTGTATGTTGCATTGAGTGCAGTGTAATTATGTGGCATGTACTTATGTGGCACTGAGTGGTATTTGGAATGTATGCTCGGTTGCGCGTAGTGTAATTATGTGGCGTATAATTATGTGGCACGGATTGGTATTGGGTTGAGTGTGTGTTGCATTCAATAGAGTTTAATTATGTGGTGTGTAATTATTTAGCACTGAGTGCTATTTGGAGTGTATGTTGCATTGAGTGCAGTGTAATTATGTTGCTTATAACTGTGAGGCACTGAGTGGTATTTGGAGTGTACGTTGCATTGAGTGCAGTGTAATTATGTGGCATGTAAATATGTGGCACTGAGTGGTATTTGGAATGTACGTTGTAGTGAGTGTAGTGTAATTATGTGGCTTGTAATTATGTGACACTGAGTGGTATTTGGAGTGTATGTTGTGTTGAGTGCAGTGTAATTATGTGGTGTGTAATTATGTGACACTGTATTGTATTTGGAGTGTATGCTGTGTTAAGTGCAGTGTAATATTGTGGTGTGCAATTATGTGGTACTGAGTGGTATTTGGAGTGTATGTTGCATTGAGTGCAGTGTAAATATGTAGAATATGATTATGTGGCACTGAGTAGTATTGGGTGGCGTGTATGTTGTATTCAGTAGAGTGTAATTGTGTGGCGTGTAATTATGTGGCACTGAGTGGTATTATTTGGAGTGTATTTATGTTGCATTGAGTTGAGTGTAATTATGTGGCATATCATTATGTGGCACTGAGTGGTATTTGGAGTGCATGTTACATTGAGTGCAGTGTAATAATGTAGCATTTAATTATATGGCACTGAGTGGTGTTGGTTGGAGTGTATGTTGCATTCAGTGCAGTGTAATTATTTGGCATGTAATTATGTGGCACTCAGTGGTATTTGGAGTGTATGTTGCATTGAGTGCAGTGTAATTATGTGGCATGTAATTATGTGGCACTAAGTGGTATTTGGAGTGTACGTTGCAGTGAGTGTAGTGTAATTATGTGGCTTGTAATTATGTGACAATGAGTGGTATTTATAGTGTATTTTGTGTTGAGTGCAGTGTAATTATGTGGCGTGTAATTATGTGGCACTGTATTGTATTTGGAGTGTATGCTGTGTTAAGTGCAGTGTAATATTGTGGTGTGTAATTATGTGGTACTGAGTGGTATTTGGAGTGTATGTTGCATTGAGTGCAGTGTAAATATGTAGAATATAATTATGTGGCACTGAGTAGTATTGGGTGGCGTGTATGTTGTATTCAGTAGAGTGTAATTGTGTGGCGTGTAATTATGTGGCACTGAGTGGTATTATGTGGAGTGTATTTATGTTGCATTGAGTTTAGTGTAATTATGTGGCATATCATTATGTGGCACTGAGTGGTATTTGGAGTGCATGTTACATTGAGTGCAGTGTAATAATGTAGCATTTAATTATATGGCACTGAGTGGTGTTGGTTGGAGTGTATGTTGCATTCAGTGCAGTGTAATTATTTGTCATGTAATTATGTGGCACTCAGTGGTATTTGGAGTGTATGTTGCATTGAGTGCAGTGTAATTATGTGGCATGTAATTATGTGGCACTAAGTGGTATTTGGAGTGTACGTTGCAGTGAGTGTAGTGTAATTATGCGGCTTGTAATTATGTGACAATGAGTGGTATTTATAGTGTATGTTGTGTTGAGTGCAGTGTAATTATGTGGCGTGTAATTATGTGGCACTGTATTGTATTTGGAGTGTATGCTGTGTTACGTGCCGTGTAATATTGTGGTGTGTATTTATGTGGCACTGAGTGGTATTTGGAGTGTACGTTGTAGTGAGTGTAGTGTAATTATGTGGCTTGTAATTATGTGACACTGAGTGGTATTTGAAGTGTATGTTGTGTTGAGTGCAGTGTATCAAAGTGGCATGTAATTATGTTTCACTGAGTGGTATTTGGAGTGTATGTTGTGTTGAGTGCAGTGTAATTATGTGGTGTGTAATTATGTGGCACTGTATTGTATTTGGAGTGTATGCTGTGTTAAGTGCAGTGTAATATTGTGGTGTGTAATTATGTGGTACTGAGTGGTATTTGCAGTGTATGTTGCGTTGAGCGCAGTGTAATTATGTAGCATATAATTATGCGTCACGGAGTGGTATTGGTTGGAGTGTGTGTTGCATTCAATAGAGTATAATTATGTGGTGTGTAATTATGAGGCACTGAGTGGTATTTGGAGTGTACGTTGCATTGAGTGCAGTGTAATTATGTGGCGTGTAATTATGAGGCACTGAGTGGTATTTGGAGTGTATATTGCATTCAGTGCAGTGTAATTATGTGGCGTGTAATTATGTGGCACTCAGTGGTATTTGGAGTGTATGTTGCATTGAGTGCAGTGTAATTATGTGGCATGTAAATATTTGGCACTGAGTGGTATTTGTAGTGTACGTTGTAGTGAGTGTAGTGTAATTATGTGGCTTGTAATTATGTGACACTGAGTGGTATTTGAAGTGTATGTTGTGTTGAGTGCAGTGTATCAAAGTGGCATGTAATTATGTGGCACTGAGTGGTATTTGGAGTGTATGTTGTGTTGAGTGCAGTGTAATTATGTGGTGTGTAATTATGTGGCACTGTATTGTATTTGGAGTGTATGCTGTTTTAAGTGCAGTGTAATATTGTGGTGTGTAATTATGTGGTACTGAGTGCTATTTGGAGTGTATGTTGCATTGAGTGCAGTGTAAATATGTAGAATATAATTATGTGGCACTGAGTAGTATTGGGTGGCGTGTATGTTGTATTCAGGAGAGTATAATTGTGTGGCATGTAATTATGTGGCACTGAGTGGTATTGTTTGAAGTGTATGTTCCATTGAGTGCAGTGTAATATGTAGCATATAATTATGTTGCACTGAGTGGTATTGTGTGGAGTGTGTGTTGCATTCAGTAGAGGGTAATTATGTGGTGTGTAATTATGTGGCACTGAGTGGTATTTGGAGTGTATGTTGCATTGAGCGCAGTGTAAATATGTAGGATATAATTATGTGGCACTGAGTAGTATTGGGTAGCGTGTATGTTGTATTCAGTAGAGTGTAATTATGTGGTGTGTATTTTTGTGGCACTGAGTGGTATTTGGAGTGTATGTTGCATTGAGTGCAGTGTAATTATGTTGCATATAAGTATGTGGCACTGAGTGGTATTTTTAGTGTATGTTGCATTGAGTGCTGTGTAATTATGTGGCGTGTAATTATGTGGCATTGAGTGGGATTTGGAGTGTATGTTGCATTATGTGCAGTGTAATTATGTGGCGTGTAATGTGTAATTATGTGGCACTGAGTGGAATTTGTAGTGTATGTTGCATTGAGTGCAGTGTAATTATGTGGTGTGTGATTATGTGGCACTGAGTGGTATTTGGCCTGTATGTTGCGTTGAGCGCAGTGTAATTATGTAGCATATATTAATATGGCACCGAGTGGTATTGTGTCGAGTGTATGTTGTATTCAGTAGAGTGTAATTGTGTGGCGTGTAATTATGTGCAATGAGTGGTATTGTTTGGAGTGTATGTTGCATTGAGTGCTGTGTAATTATGTAACATATAATTATGTGGCATGGAGTGGTATTGTGTGGAGTGTATGTTGCATTCAGTAGAGTGTAATTATGTGGCGTGTAATATGTGGCACTGAGTGGTAATATGTGGAGTGTATTTATGTTGCATTGAGTCGAGTGTAAGTATGAGGTGTGTAATTATATGGCACTGAGTGGTATTATGTGTAGTGTATTTACGTTGCATTGAGAAGAGTGTAATTATGTGGTGTGTAATTATGTGGCACTGAATGGTAATATGAGGAGTGAATGTTGTATTCAGTAGAGTGTAATTATGTGGCGTGTAATTATGTGGCACTGAGTGATACTTGGAGTTTATGTTGCATTGAGTGCAGTGTAATTATGTAGCCAATAATTATGTGGCACTAAGTGGTATTGTGTGGAGTGTATGTTGCATTTAATAGAGTGTAAATATTTGGTTTGTAATTATGTTGCTCTGAGTGGTACTTGGAGTGTATCTTACATTGAGTGCAGTGTAATTTTGTAGCATATAAGTATGTGGCACTGTGTGGTATTATGTGGAGTGTATTTATGTTGCATTGAGTAGAGTATAATTATGTGGCATGTAATTATGTGTCACTGAGTGGTATTATGGGGAGTGTATGTCGTATTCAGTAGAGTATAATTGTGTGGCGTGTAATTATGTGGCACTGAGTAGTATTAATTGGAGTGTATGTTGCATGGAGTGCTGTTTAATTATGTAGCATATAATTATGTGGCACTGTGTGGTATTATGTGGAGTGTATTTATGTTGCATTGAGTTGAGTGTAATTATGTGGCACTGAGTGGTATTTGGAGTGCATGTTGCATTGAGTGCAGTGTAATAATGTAGCATTCAATTATATGGCACTGAGTGGTGTTGGTTGGAGTGTATGTTGCATTGAGTGCAGTGTAATTATGTAGCATATAATTATGTGGCCCTGAGTGGTATTGTGTGGAGTGTGTGTTGCATTCAGTACAGTGTTATTATGTGTTGTGTAATTATCTGGAACTGAGTGGTATTTGGAGTGTATAGGTGGCACTGAGTGGTATTTGGATTGTATGTTGCGTTGAGTGCAGTGTATCTATGTGGCATGTAATTATGTGGCACTGAGTGGTATTTGGAGTGTATGTTGCATTCAGTGCAGTGTAATTATGTGGCGTGTAATTATGTGGCACTGAGTGGTATTTGGAGTGTACGTTGCAGTGACTGTAGTGTAATTATGTGGCTTGTAATTATGTGACACTGAGTGGTATTTGGAGTGTATGTTGCCTTGAGTGCAGTGTGTCTATGTGGCATGTAATTACGTGGCACTGAGTGGTATTTGGAGTGTATGTTGCATTCAGTGCAGTGTATCTATGTGGCATGTAATTATGTGGCACTGAGTGGTATTTGGAGTGTATGTTGTGTTGAGTGCAGTGTAATTATGTGGCCGGTAATTATGTGGCACTGTATGGTATTTGGAGTGTATGCTGTGTTAAGTGCAGTGTAATATTGTGGTGTGTAATTATGTGTCACTGAGTGGTATTTGGAGTGTATGTTGCATTTAGCGCAGTGTAAATATGTAGAATATAATTATGTGGCACTGAGTGGTATTTGGAGTGTATGTTGTGTTGAGTGCAGTGTAATTATGTGGCCGGTAATTATGTGGCACTGTATGGTATTTGGAGTGTATGCTGTGTTAAGTGCATTGTAATATTGTGGTGTGTAATTATGTGGCACTGAGTGGTATTTGGAGTGTATGTTGCATTTAGCGCAGTGTAAATATGTAGAATATAATTATGTGGCACTGAGTAGTATTGGGTGGTGTGTATGTTGTATTCAGTAGAGTGTGATTGTGTGGTGTGTAATTATGTGGCACTGAGTGGTATTGTTTGAAGTGTATGTTGCATTGAGTGCAGTGTAAATATGTAGCATATAATTATTTTGCACTGAGTGGTATTTTATGGAGTGTGTGTTGCATTCAGTAGAGTGTAATTATGTGGTGTGTAATTATGTGGCACTGAGTGGTATTTGGAGTATATGTTGCATTGAGTGCAGTGTAATTATGTTGCATATAAGTATGTGGCATTGAGTGGTATTTTTAGTGTATGTTGCATTGAGTGCTGTGTAATTATGTGGTGTGTAATAATGTGGCACTGAGTGGAATTTGGAGTGTATGTTGCATTGAGTGCAGTGTAATTATGTGGCGTGTAATTATGTGGCACTGAGTGGTATTTGGAGTGTATGTTGCATTGAGTGCAGTGTAATTATGTGGCGTGTAATTATGTGGCACAGTGATATTTGGAGTGTATGTTGCATTGAGTGCACTGTAATTATGTGGCGTGTAATGTGTAATTATGTGGCACTGAGTGGAATGTGTAGTGTATGTTGCATTTAGTGCAGTGTAATTATGTGGCGTGCGATTATGTGGCACTGAGTGGTATTTGGACTGTATGTTGCGTTGAGCGCAGTGTAATTATGTAGCATATAATTATATGGCACTGAGTGGTATTGTGTGGAGTGTATGTTGTATTCAGTAGAGTGTAATTGTGTGGCGTGTAATTATGTGGCAATGAGTGGTATTGTTTGGAGTGTATGTTGCATAGAGTGCAGTTTAATTATGTAGCATATCATTATGTGGCACTGAGTTTTATTGAGTGGAGTGTGTGTTGCATTCAGTAGAGTGTAATTATGCGGTGTGTAATTATGTGGCACTAAGTAGTATTTTGAGTGTTTGTTGCAGTGAGTGCAGTGTAATTATGTGGCGTGTAACTATGTGGCACTGAGTGGTATTTAGAGTGTATGTTGCATTGAGTGCAGTGTAATTATATGGCATGTCATTATGTGGTACTGAGTGGTATTTGGAGTGCATGTTGCATTGAGTGCAGTGTAATAATGTAGCATTCAAGTATATGGCACTGAGTGGTGTTGGTTGGAGTGTATGTTGCATTGAGTGCAGTGTAATTATGTAGCACATAATTATGTGGCCCTGAGTGGTATTGTGTGGAGTGTGTGTTGCATTCAGTACAGTGTTATTATGTGTTGTGTAATTATCTGGAACTGAGTGGTATTTGGAGTGTATAGGTGGCACTGAGTGGTATTTGGATTGTATGTTGCATTGAGTGCAGTGTATCTATGTGGCATGTAATTATGTGGCACTGAGTGGTATTTGGAGTGTATGTTGTATTCAGTGCAGTGTAATTATGTGGCGTGTAATTATGTGGCACTGAGTGGTATTTGGAGTGTACGTTGCAGTGACTGTAGTGTAATTATGTGGCTTGTAATTATGTGACACTGAGTGGTATTTGGAGTGTATGTTGCGTTGAGTGCAGTGTATCTATGTGGCATGTAATTATGTGGCACTGAGTGGTATTTGGAGTGTATATTGCATTCAGTGCAGTGTATCTATGTGGCATGTAATTATGTGGCACTGAGTGGTATTTGGAGAGTATGTTGTGTTGAGTGCAGTGTAATTATGTGGCGTGTAATTATGTGGCACTGTATGGTATTTGGAGTGTATGCTGTGTTAAGTGCAGTGTAATATTGTGGTGTGTAATTATGTGGCACTGAGTGGTATTTGGAGTGTATGTTGCATTGAGCGCAGTGTAAATATGTAGAATATAATTATGTGGCACTGAGTAGTATTGGGTGGCGTGTATGTTGTATTCAGTAGAGTGTAAATGTGTGGCGTGTAATTATGTGGCACTGAGTGGTATTGTTTGAAGTGTATGTTGCATTGAGTGCAGTGTAATTATGTAGCATATATTTATGTTGCACTGAATGGTATTGTATGGAGAGTGTGTTGCATTCAGTAGAGTGTAATTATGTGGCGTGTAGTTATGTGGCACTGAGTGGTATTTGTAGTGTATGTTGCATTGAGTGCAGTGCAATTATGTGGCACGTGATTATGTGGCACTGAGTGGTATTTGGAGTGTATGTTGCATTGAGCGCAGTGTAATTATGTGGCACGGAGTGGTATTGGGTGGAGTGTGTGTTGCATTCAATAGAGTGTAATTATGTGGTGTGTAATTATGTGGCACTGAGTGGTATTTGGAGTGTATGTTGCATTGAGTGCAGTGTAATTATGTTGCTTATAACTATGTGGCACTGAGTGGTATTTGGATTGTATGTTGCATTGAGTGCAGTGTAATTAGGTGGTATGTAATTATGTGGCACTGAGTAGTATTTGGAGTGTATGTTGTATTAAGTGAAGTGTAATTATGTGGCATGTAATTATGTGGCACTGAGTGGTATTTGGAGTGTATGTTGCATTGAGTGAAGTGTAATTATGTGGCGTGTAATTATGTGGCACTGAGTGGTATTTGGAGTGTATGTTGCATTGACTGCAGTGTAATTATTTGTCGTGTCTAATTATATGACACTGAGTGGTATTTGTAGTGTATGTTGCGTTGAGAGCAGTGTAAATATGTAGCATATAATTATGTGGCACTGAGTGGTATTGTGTGGAGTGTATTTGTATTCAGCAGAGTGTAATTATGTAGCATGTAATTATGTGGCACTGAGTGGTATTGTGTGGAGTGTGTGTTGCATTCAGTAGAGTGTAATTATGTGGTGTGTAATTATGTGGCACTGAGTGGTATTTGGAGTGTATACTGCATTGAGTTCAGTGTAATTATGTGGCATGTACTTATGTGGCACTGAATGGTAATTGTAATGTATGTTCGGTTGTGCGTAGTGTAATTATGTGGCGTATAATTATGTGGCACGGAGTGGTATTGGGCTGAGTGTGTGTTGCATTCAATAGAGTGTAATTATGTGGTGTGTAACTATTTAGCACTGAGTGCTATTTGGAGTGTATGTTGCATTGAGTGCAGTGTAATTATGTTGCTTATAACTATGAGGCACTGAGTGGTATTTGGATTGTATGTTGCAATTAGTGCAGTGTAATTAGTTGGCTTGTAATTATGTGGCACTGAGTGGTATTTGGAGTGTATGTTGTATTGAGTGCAGTGTAAATATGTGTTGAGTCTAATTATGTGGCACTGAGTGGTATTTGGAGTGTATATTGCATTGAGTGCAGTGTAATTATGTTGTGTGAAATTTTGTGGCACTGAGTGGTGTTTGGAGTGTATGTTGCATTGAGTGCAGTGTAATTATGTGGTGTGTAACTATGTGGCACTGAGTGGTATTTAGAGTGTATGTTACATTGAGTGCAGTGTAATTATGTAGCATATAATTATGTGACACTGAGTGGTATTGTGTGGAGTGTGTGTTACATTCAGTAGAGTGTAATTATGTGGCGTGTAATTATTTGGCACCGAGTGGTATTTGGAGTGTATGTTGCATTGAGTGCCGTGTAATTATGTAACATATAATTATGTGGCACGGAGTGGTATTGTGTGGAGTGTATGTTGCATTCAGTAGAGTGTAATTATGTGGCGTGTAATATGTGGCACTGAGTGGTATTTGGAGTGTATATTGCATTGAGTGCAGTGTAATTATGTGGCGTGTAATTATGAGGCACTGAGTGGTATTTGGAGTGTATATTGCATTCAGTGCAGTGTAATTATGTGGCGTGTAATTATGTGGCACTCAGTGGTATTTGGAGTGTCTGTTGCATTGAGTGCAGTGTAATTATGTAGCATATAAGTATGTGGCACTGTGTGGTAATATATGGAGTGTATTTATGTTGCATTGAGTAGAGTGTAAATATGAGGTGTGTAATGATATGGAACTGAGTGGTATTATGTGGAGTGTATTTACGTTGCATTGAGAAGAGTGTAATTATGTGGTGTGCAATTATGTGGCACTGAATGGTAATATGAGGAGTGAAGGTTGTATTCAGTAGAGTGTAATTATGTGCCGTGCAATTATGTGGTACTGAGTGGTACTTGGAGTTTATGTTGCATTGAGTGCAGTGTAATTATGTAGCAAATAATTATGTGGCTTTAAGTGGTATTGTGTGGAGTGTATGTTGCATTCAATAGAGTGTAATTATTTGGGGCTAGATGTAGGTAATTCCCATTTACAGACTCTTAAATACCGAATTTTACCGATTCGGTATTTAAGAGTCTGTAAATGGGAAGGGGGCAGATTCCGAATTCAGGAATACCGAATCTGTAAGATTCGGTATTTACCAAATCGGTAAATACCGAATCGGTATTGCCCATTGAATCCTATGGGCCTTGAAGCCCATAGGAATCAATGGGCAATACCGATTTGGTATTTACCGAATCGGTAAATACCGAATCCTGCAAGGGTGCAGGGGGTGTCACTTTGACACCCTCTAGCACCCCAAGTACAGGCTTGTGTGACATGTGGCACACATACATGCCCTAAGGGCATGTCTGTGTGTCACATGGCACAGGTGTGCATGCACAGATGTGCATGCACACCTGAATTCGGTATTTTACCACACAATAGGATTGTGTGGTAAAATACCGACTCTTAAGGGCCTGTGGCACTCTTAGGAGTGTCAGCTACATATGGATTTACCGATTCGGTAAATATACCGAATCTGTATTTTACTGAATCGGTATATTTACCAAATCGGTAAAATTACC
Organism: Lissotriton helveticus; assembly: GCF_964261635.1. Lineage (NCBI taxonomy): Eukaryota > Metazoa > Chordata > Amphibia > Caudata > Salamandridae > Lissotriton > Lissotriton helveticus. The sequence continues at coordinate 30,638,825 of NC_136067.1, read as the reverse complement.
GATTCTTAAAATATCATGCCCCTACATCAGAAAACCCTAATGCCGGTCGGAAACTGCCGAAATCGGCCGTTTCCGACCTGTAATAGGGCTCCTACATCTGGCCCAAAGTGTGTAATTATGTTGCTCTGAGTGGTACTTGGAGTGTATCTTACATTGAGTGCAGTGTAATTATGTAGCATATAAGTATGTGGCACTGTGTGGTATTATGTGGAGTGTATTTATGTTGCATTGAGTAGAGAATAATTATGTGGTGTGTAATTATGTGGCACTGAGTGGTATTAATTGGAGTGTATGTTGCATGGAGTGCAGTGTAATTATGTAGCACATAATTATGTGGCACTGTGTGGTATTATGTGGAGTATACTTATGTTGCATTCAGTAGAGTATAAGTATGTGGCGTGTAATTATATGGCACTGAGTGGTATTATGTGGAGTGTATTTATGTTGCATTGAGTTGAGTGTAATTATGTGGCATGTCATTATGTGGCACTGAGTGGTATTTGGAGTGCATGTTGCATTGAGTGCAGTATAATAATGTAGCATTTAATTATATGGCACTGAGTGGTGTTGGTTGGAGTGTATGTTGCATTGAGTGCAGTGTAATTATGTAGCATATAATTATGTGGCCCTGAGTGGTATTCTGTGAAGTGTGTGTTGCATTCAGTACAGTATTATTATGTGATGTGTAATTATCTGGGACTGAGTGGTATTTGGAGTGTATAGGTGGCACTGAGTGGTATTTGGATTGTATGTTGCATTGAGTGCAGTGTAATTATGTGGCGTGTAATTATGAGGCACTGAGTGGTATTTGGAGTGTATATTGCATTCAGTGCAGTGTAATTATGTGGCGTGTAATTATGTGGCACTCAGTGGTATTTGGAGTGTATGTTGCATTCAGTGCAGTGTAATTATTTGGCATGTAATTATGTGGCACTCAGTGGTATTTGAAATGTATGTTGCATTGAGTGCAGTGTAATTATGTGGCATGTAATTATGTGGCACTAAGTGGTATTTGGAGTGTACGTTGCAGTGAGTGTAGTGTAATTATGTGGCTTGTAATTATGTGACAATGAGTGGTATTTATATTGTATGTTGTGTTGAGTGCAGTGTAATTATGTGGCGTGTAATTATGTGGCACTGTATTGTATTTGGAGTGTATGCTGTTTTAAGTGCAGTGTAATATTGTGGTGTGTAATTATGTGGTACTGAGTGCTATTTGGAGTGTATGTTGCATTGAGTGCAGTGTAAATATGTAGAATATAATATGTGGCACTGAGTAGTATTGGGTGGCGTGTATGTTGTATTCAGTAGAGTGTAATTGTGTGGCGTGTAATTATGTGGCACTGAGTAGTATTATGTGGAGTGTATTTATGTTGCATTGAGTTTAGTGTAATTATGTGGCATATCATTATGTGGCACTGAGTGGTATTTGGAGTGCATGTTACATTGAGTGCAGTATAATAATGTAGCATTTAATTATATGGCACTGAGTGGTGTTGGTTGGAGTGTATGTTGCATTCAGTGCAGTGTAATTATTTGGCATGTAATTATGTGGCATTCAGTGGTATTTGGAGTGTATGCTGCATTGAGTGCAGTGTAATTATGTGGCATGTAATTATGTGGCACTAAGTGGTATTTGGAGTGTACGTTGCAGTGAGTGTAGTGTAATTATGTGGCTTGTAATTATGTGACAATGAGTGGTATTTATAGTGTATGTTGTGTTGAGTGCAGTTTAATTATGTGGCGTGTAATTATGTGGCACTGTATTGTATTTGGAGTGTATGCTGTGTTAAGTGCCGTGTAATATTGTGGTGTGTAATTATGTGGCACTGAGTGGTATTTGGAGTGTATGTTGCGTTGAGCGCAGTGTAATTATGTAGCATATAATTATGCGGCACGGAGTGGTATTGGTTGGAGTGTGTGTTGCATTCAATAGAGTGTAATTATGTGGTGTGTAATTATGAGGCACTGAGTGGTATTTCGTGTGTATGCTGCATTGAGTGCAGTGTAATTAGGTGGCATGTAATTAAGCGGCACTGAGTGGTATTTGGAGTGTATGTTGCATTGAGTGAAGTGTAATTATGTGGCACTGAGTGGTATTTGGAGTGTATGTTGCATTGGCTGCAGTGTAATTATGTGTTGTGTCTAATTATATGACACTGATTGGTATTTGGAGTGTATGTTGCATTGAGTGCAGTGTAATTATGTGACGTGTAATTTTGTTGCACCGAGTGGTATTTGGAGTGTATGTTGCGTTGAGCGCAGTGTAAATATGTAGCATATAATTATGTGGCACTGAGTGGTATTGTGTGGAGTATATGTAGCATTCAGTAGAGTGTAATTATGTGGGGTGTAATTATGTGTCACCGAGTGGTATTTGGAGTGTATGTTGCATTGAGTGCAGTGTAATTATGTGGCATGTACTTATGTGGCACCGAGTGGTATTTGGAATGTATGCTCGGTTGCGCGTAGTGTAATTATGTGGCATATAATTATGTGGCACGGATTGGTATTGGGTTGAGTGTGTGTTGCATTCAATAGAGTTTAATTATGTGGTGTGTAATTATTTAGCACTGAGTGCTATTTGGAGTGTATGTTGCATTGAGTGCAGTGTAATTATGTTGCTTATAACTATGAGGCACTGAGTGGTATTTGGAGTGTACGTTGCATTGAGTGCAGTGTAAATGTGTGGCATGTAGTTATCTGGCACTGAGTGGTATTTGGAGTGTATGTTGCATTAAGTGCAGTGTAATTATGTGGCACTGAGTGGTGCGTTTAGTGTATGTTGCATTGAGTGCAGTGTAATTATGTGGTGTGTAATTATGTGGCTCTGAGTTTTATTTGGAGAGTATGTTGCGTTGAGTGCAGTGTGATTTTGTGTCCAGTCTAATTATGTGACACGGATTGGTATTTGGAGTGTATGCTGCATTGAGTGCAGTGTAATTATGTTGTGTGAAATTTTGTGGCACTGAGTGGTGTTTGGAGTGTATGTTGCATTGAGTGCAGAGTAATTATGTGGTGTGTAATTATGTGGCACTAAGTGGTATTTGGAGTGTATTTTGCATTGAGTGCAGTGTAATTATGTGGTGTGTAATTATGTGGCACTCAGTGGTATTTGGAGTGTATGTTGCATTGAGTGCAGTGTAATTATGTGGCATGTAAATATGTGGCACTGAGTGGTATTTGGAATGTACGTTGTAGTGGGTGTAATGTAATAATGTGGCTTGTAATTATGTGACACTGAGTGGTTTTTGAAGTGTATGTTGTGTTGAGTGCAGTGTATCAAAGTGGCATGTAATTATGTGGCACTGAGTGGTATTTGGAGTGTATGTTGTGTTGAGTGCAGTGTAATTATGTGGTGTGTAATTATGTGGCACTGAATTGTATTTGGAGTGTATGCTGTGTTAAGTGCAGTATAATATTGTGGTGTGTAATTATGTGGTACTGAGTGGTATTTGGAGTGTATGTTGCATTGAGTGCAGTGTAAATATGTAGAATATAATTATGTGGCACTGAGTAGTATTGGGTGGCGTGTATGTTGTATTCAGTAGAGTGTAATTGTGTGGCGTGTAATTATGTGGCACTGAGTGGTATTATGTGGAGTGTATTTAAGTTGCATTGAGTTGAGTGTAATTATGTGGCATATCATTATGTGGCACTGAGTGGTATTTGGAGGGCATGTTACATTGAGTGCAGTCTAATAATGTAGCATTTAATTATATGGCACTGAGTGGTGTTGGTTGGAGTGTATGTTGCATTCAGTGCAGTGTAATTATTTAGCATTTAATTATGTGGCACTCAGTGGTATTTGGAGTGTATGTTGCATTGAGTGCAGTGTAATTATGTTGCATGTAATTATGTGGCACTAAGTGGTATTTGGAGTGTACGTTGCAGTGAGTGTAGTGTAATTATGTGGCTTGTAATTATGTGACAATGAGTGGTATTTATAGTGTATGTTGTGTTGAGTGCAGTGTAATTATGTGGCGTGTAATTATGTGGCACTGTATTGTATTTGGAGTGTATGCTGTGTTAAGTGCAGTGTAATATTGTGGTGTGTAATTATGTGGCACTGATTGGTATTTGGAGTGTACGTTGTAGTGAGTGTAGTGTAATTATGTGGCTTGTAATTATGTGACACTGAGTGGTATTTGAAGTGTATGTTGTGTTGAGTGCAGTGTATCAAAGTGGCATGTAATTATGTGGCACTGAGTGGTATTTGGAGTGTATGTTGTGTTGAGTGCAGTGTAATTATGTGGTGTGTAATTATGTGGCACTGTATTGTATTTGGAGTGTATGCTGTGTTAAATGCAGTGTAATATTATGGTGTGTAATTATATGGTACTGAGTGGTATTTGGAGTGTATGTTGCATTGAGCGCAGTGTAAATATGTAGAATATGATTATGTGGCACTGAGTATTATTGGGTGGCGTGTATGTTGTATTCAGTAGAGTGTAATTGTGTGGCTTGTAATTATGTGGCACTGAGTGGTATTGTTTGAAGTGTATGTTGCATTGAGTGCAGTGTAATTATGTAGCATATAATTATGTTGCACTGAGTGGTATTGTGTGGAGTGTGTGTTGCATTCAGTAGAGTGTAATTATGTGGTGTGTAATTATGTGTCACTGAGTGGTATTTGGAGTGTATGTTGCATTGAGTGCAGTGTAATTATGTGGCCTGTAATTATGTGGTACTGAGTGGTATTTGTAGTGTATGTTGCATTGAGTGCAATGTAATTATGTGGCCTGTAATGTGTAATTATGTCGCACTGAGTGGAATTTGTAGTTTAAGTTGCATTGAGTGCAGTGTAATTATGTGGCATGTGATTATGTGGCACTGAGTGGTATTTGGACTGTATGTTGCGTTGAGCGTAGTGTAATTTTGTAGCATATAATTATATGGCACTGAGTGGTATTGTGTGGAGTGTATGTCGTATTCAGTAGAGTGTAATTGTGTGGCATGTAATTATGTGGCACTGAGTGGTATTTGGAGTGTATGTTGCGTTGAGCACAGTGTAATTATGTAGCATATAATTATGCTGCACGGAGTGGTATTGGTTGGAGTGTGTGTTGCATTCAATAGAGTGTAATTATGTGGTGTGTAATTATGAGGCACTGAGTGGTATTTGGAGTGTACGTTTCATTGAGTGCAGTGTAATTATGTTGCTTATAACTATGAGGCACTGAGTGGTATTTGGAGTGTACGTTGCATTGAGTGCAGTGTAAATGTGTGGCATGTAGTTATGTGGCACTGAGTGGTATTTGGAGTGTATGTTGCATTAAGTACAGTGTAATTATGTGGCACTGAGTGGTGCTTTTAGTGTATTTTGCGTGAGTGCAGTGTAATTTTGTGTCCAATTATGTGACACGGATTGGTATTTGGAGTGTATGCTGCATTGAGTGCAGTGTAATCATGTTGTGTGAAATTTTATGGCACTGAGTGGTGTTTGGAGTGTATGTTGCATTGAGTGCAGAGTAATTATGTGGTGTGTAATTATGTGGCACTAAGTGGTATTTGGAGTGTATTTTGTATTGAGTACAGTGTAATTATGTGGCGTGTAATTATGTGGCACTCAGTGGTATTTGGAGTGTATGTTGCATTGAGTGCAGTGTAATTATGTGGCATGTAAATATGTGGCACTGAGTGGTATTTGGAATGTACGTTGTAGTGAGTGTAGTGTAATTATGTGGCTTGTAATTATGTGGCACTCAGTGGTATTTGGAGTGTATGTTGTCTTGAGTGCAGTGTAATTATGTGGTGTGTAATTATGTGGCACTGTATTGTATTTGGAGTGTATGCTGTGTTAGGTGCAGTGTAATATTGTGGTGTGTAATTATGTGGTACTGAGTGGTGCTTTTAGTGTATGTTGCGTGAGTGCAGTGTAATTTTGTGTCCAATTATGTGACACGGATTGGTATTTGGAGTGTATGCTGCATTGAGTGCAGTGTAATCATGTTGTGTGAAATTTTATGGCACTGAGTGGTGTTTGGAGTGTATGTTGCATTGAGTGCAGAGTAATTATGTGGTGTGTAATTATGTGGCACTAAGTGGTATTTGGAGTGTATGTTGCATTGAGTGCAGTGTAAATATGTAGAATATAATTATGTGGCACTGAGTAGTATTGGGTGGCGTGTATGTTGTATTCAGTCGAGTGTAATTGTGTGGCGTGTAATTATGTGGCACTGAGTGGTATTATGTGGAGTGTATTTATGTTGCATTGAGTTGAGTGTAATTATGTGGCATATCATTATGTGGCACTGAGTGGTATTTGGAGGGCATGTTACATTGAGTGCAGTCTAATAATGTAGCATTTAATTATATGGCACTGAGTGGTGTTGGTTGGAGTGTATGTTGCATTGAGTGCAGTGTAATTATGTTGCATGTAATTATGTGGCACTAAGTGGTATTTGGAGTGTACATTGCAGTGAGTGTAGTGTAATTATGTGGCTTGTAATTATGTGACAATGAGTGGTATTTATAGTGTATGTTGTGTTGAGTGCAGTGTAATTATGTGGCGTGTAATTATGTGGCACTGTATTGTATTTGGAGTGTATGCTGTGTTAAGTGCAGTGTAATATTGTGGTGTGTAATTATGTGGCACTGATTGGTATTTGGAGTGTACGTTGTAGTGAGTGTAGTGTAATTATGTGGCTTGTAATTATGTGACACTGAGTGGTATTTGAAGTGTATGTTGTGTTGAGTGCAGTGTATCAAAGTGGCATGTAATTATGTGGCACTGAGTGGTATTTGGAGTGTATGTTGTGTTGAGTGCAGTGTAATTATGTGGTGTGTAATTATGTGGCACTGTATTGTATTTGGAGTGTATGCTGTGTTAAATGCAGTGTAATATTATGGTGTGTAATTATATGGTACTGAGTGGTATTTGGAGTGTATGTTGCATTGAGCGCAGTGTAAATATGTAGAATATGATTATGTGGCACTGAGTATTATTGGGTGGCGTGTATGTTGTATTCAGTAGAGTGTAATTGTGTGGCTTGTAATTATGTGGCACTGAGTGGTATTGTTTGAAGTGTATGTTGCATTGAGTGCAGTGTAATTATGTAGCATATAATTATGTTGCACTGAGTGGTATTGTGTGGAGTGTGTGTTGCATTCAGTAGAGTGTAATTATGTGGTGTGTAATTATGTGTCACTGAGTGGTATTTGGAGTGTACGTTGCATTGAGTGCAGTGTAATTATGTGACGTGTAATTATGTGGCACTGAGTGGTATTTGGAGTGTATGTTGCATTGAGTGCAGTGTAATTATGTGGCCTGTAATTATGTGGTACTGAGTGGTATTTGTAGTGTATGTTGCATTGAGTGCAATGTAATTATGTGGCCTGTAATGTGTAATTATGTCGCACTGAGTGGAATTTGTAGTTTAAGTTGCATTGAGTGCAGTGTAATTATGTGGCATGTGATTATGTGGCACTGAGTGGTATTTGGACTGTATGTTGCGTTGAGCGTAGTGTAATTATGTAGCATATAATTATATGGCACTGAGTGGTATTGTGTGGAGTGTATGTCGTATTCAGTAGAGTGTAATTGTGTGGCATGTAATTATGTGGCACTGAGTGGTATTTGGAGTGTATGTTGCGTTGAGCACAGTGTAATTATGTAGCATATAATTATGCTGCACGGAGTGGTATTGGTTGGAGTGTGTGTTGCATTCAATAGAGTGTAATTATGTGGTGTGTAATTATGAGGCACTGAGTGGTATTTGGAGTGTACGTTTCATTGAGTGCAGTGTAATTATGTTGCTTATAACTATGAGGCACTGAGTGGTATTAGGAGTGTACGTTGCATTGAGTGCAGTGTAAATGTGTGGCATGTAGTTATGTGGCACTGAGTGGTATTTGGAGTGTATGTTGCATTAAGTACAGTGTAATTATGTGGCACTGAGTGGTGCTTTTAGTGTATTTTGCGTGAGTGCAGTGTAATTTTGTGTCCAATTATGTGACACGGATTGGTATTTGGAGTGTATGCTGCATTGAGTGCAGTGTAATCATGTTGTGTGAAATTTTATGGCACTGAGTGGTGTTTGGAGTGTATGTTGCATTGAGTGCAGAGTAATTATGTGGTGTGTAATTATGTGGCACTAAGTGGTATTTGGAGTGTATTTTGTATTGAGTACAGTGTAATTATGTGGCGTGTAATTATGTGGCACTCAGTGGTATTTGGAGTGTATGTTGCATTGAGTGCAGTGTAATTATGTGGCATGTAAATATGTGGCACTGAGTGGTATTTGGAATGTACGTTGTAGTGAGTGTAGTGTAATTATGTGGCTTGTAATTATGTGGCACTCAGTGGTATTTGGAGTGTATGTTGTCTTGAGTGCAGTGTAATTATGTGGTGTGTAATTATGTGGCACTGTATTGTATTTGGAGTGTATGCTGTGTTAGGTGCAGTGTAATATTGTGGTGTGTAATTATGTGGTACTGAGTGGTGCTTTTAGTGTATGTTGCGTGAGTGCAGTGTAATTTTGTGTCCAATTATGTGACACGGATTGGTATTTGGAGTGTATGCTGCATTGAGTGCAGTGTAATCATGTTGTGTGAAATTTTATGGCACTGAGTGGTGTTTGGAGTGTATGTTGCATTGAGTGCAGAGTAATTATGTGGTGTGTAATTATGTGGCACTAAGTGGTATTTGGAGTGTATGTTGCATTGAGTGCAGTGTAAATATGTAGAATATAATTATGTGGCACTGAGTAGTATTGGGTGGCGTGTATGTTGTATTCAGTCGAGTGTAATTGTGTGGCGTGTAATTATGTGGCACTGAGTGGTATTATGTGGAGTGTATTTATGTTGCATTGAGTTGAGTGTAATTATGTGGCATATCATTATGTGGCACTGAGTGGTATTTGGAGTGCATGTTACATTGAGTGCAGTGTAATAATGTAGCATTTAATTATATGGCACTGAGTGGTGTTGGTTGGAGTGTATGTTGCATTCAGTGCAGTGTAATTATTTGGCATGTAATTATGTGGCACTCAGTGGTTTTTGGAGTGTATGTTGCATTGAGTGCAGTGTAATTATGTGGCATGTAATTATGTGGCACTAAGTGGTATTTGGAGTGTACGTTGCAGTGAGTGTAGTGTAATTATGTGGCTTGTAATTATGTGACAATGAGTGGTATTTATAGTGTATGTTGTGTTGAGTGCAGTGTAATTATGTGGCGTGTAATTATGTGGCACTGTATTGTATTTGGAGTGTATGCTGTGTTAAGTGCAGTGTAATATTGTGGTGTGTAATTATGTGTCACTGAGTGGTATTTGGAGTGTATGTTGCATTGAGTGCAATGTAAATATGTAGAATATAATGATGTGGCACTGAGTAGTATTGGGTGGCGTGTATGTTGTATTCAGTAGAGTGTAATTGTGTGGCGTGTAATTATGTGGCACTGAGTGGTATTATGTGGAGTGTATTTATGTTGCATTGAGTTTAGTGTAATTATGTGGCATATCATTATGTGGCACTGAGTGGTATTTGGAGTGCATGTTACATTGAGTGCAGTGTAATAATGTAGCATTTAATTATATGGCACTGAGTGGTGTTGGTTGGAGTGTATGTTGTATTCAGTGCAGTGTAATTATTTGGCATGTACTTATGTGGCACTCAGTGGTATTTGGAGTGTATGTTGCATTGAGTGCAGTGTAATTATGTGGCATGTAATTATGTGGCACTAAGTGGTATTTGGATTGTATGTTGCAGTGAGTGTAGTGTAATTATGTGGCTTGTAATTATGTGACAATGAGTGGTATTTATAGTGTATGTTGTGTTGAGTGCAGTGTAATTATGTGGCGTGTAATTATGTGGCACTGTATTGTATTTGGAGTGTATGCTGTGTTAAGTGCAGTGTAATATTGTGGTGTGTAATTATGTGGTACTGAGTGGTATTTGGAGTGTATGTTGCATTGAGTGCAATGTAAATATGTAGAATATAATTATGTGGCACTGAGTAGTATTGGGTGGCGTGTATGTTGTATTCAGTAGAGTGTAATTGTGTGGCGTGTAATTATGTGGCACTGAGTGGTATTATGTGGAGTGTATTTATGTTGCATTGAGTTTAGTGTAATTATGTGGCATATCATTATGTGGCACTGAGTGGTATTTGGAGTGCATGTTACATTGAGTGCAGTGTAATAATGTAGCATTTAATTATATGGCACTGAGTGGTGTTGGTTGGAGTGTATGTTGCATTCAGTGCAGTGTAATTATTTGGCATGTACTTATGTGGCACTCAGTGGTATTTGAAATGTATGTTGCATTGAGTGCAGTGTAATTATGTGGCATGTAATTATGTGGCACTAAGTGGTATTTGGATTGTACGTTGCAGTGAGTGTAGTGTAATTATGTGGCTTGTAATTATGTGACAATGAGTGGTATTTATAGTGTATGTTGTGTTGAGTGCAGTGTAATTATGTGGCGTGTAATTATGTGGCACTGTATTGTATTTGGAGTGTATGCTGTGTTAAGTGCCGTGTAATATTGTGGTGTGTAATTATGTGGCACTGAGTGGTATTTGTAGTGTACGTTGTAGTGAGTGTAGTGTAATTATGTGGCTTGTAATTATGTGACACTGAGTGGTATTTGAAGTGTATGTTGTGTTGAGTGCAGTGTATCAAAGTGGCATGTAATTATGTTTCACTGAGTGGTATTTGGAGTGTATGTTGTGTTGAGTGCAGTGTAATTATGTTGTGTGTAATTATGTGGCACTGTATTGTATTTGGAGTGTATGCTGTGTTAAGTGCAGTGTAATATTGTGGTGTGTAATTATGTGGTACTGAGTGGTATTTGGAGTGTATGTTGCGTTGAGCGCAGTGTAATTATGTAGCATATAATTATGCGGCACGGAGTGGTATTGGTTGGAGTGTGTGTTGCATTCAATAGAGTGTAATTATGTGGTGTGTAATTATGAGGCACTCAGTGGTATTTGGAGAGTATGTTGCATTGAGTGCAGTGTAATTATGTTGCTTATAACTATGTATTTACAACAAGGGGTGGTGAGGGACAGAGTCTCTGAATTAAGCAGAATACTCTCACCCAGTCAAGAGATCTGGGCTAGATCCAACACCGTTTTTTAGCTCATTGCACCATCCCAGTTTCAGAACCTGACTGTATGCAAATTAGTCTGTCCCTGGCCCAGTGCATCATGGGAACAGGGCAGACCAGACTACAAAAGCCAATTCTTACACTGGGAAGGAAACAAGCTTCCGGGGACCGGTTTCTGGCATTACAGCCGTCTTCGGCCCGGCTTGCTTGAATCCTGATGGTGCAATGAGCAAGGGACTCATGTCTGAGTATACCCTTCCATGCTTAGGGTGGACAAAAATATTTACAACAAGGGGTGGTGAGGGACAGAGTCTCTGAATTAAGCAGAACACTCTCACCCAGTCAAGAGATCTGGGCTAGATCCAACACCGTTTTTTAGCTCATTGCACCATCCCAGTTTCAGAACCTGGCTGTATGCAAATTAGTCTGTCCCTGGCCCAGTGCATCATGGGAACAGGGCAGACCAGACTACAAAAGCCAATTCTTACACTGGGAAGGAAACAAGCTTCCGGGGACCGGTTTCTGGCATTACAGCCGTCTTCGGCCCGGCTTGCTTGAATCCTGATGGTGCAATGAGCAAGGGACTCATGTCTGAGTATACCCTTCCACGCTTAGGGTGGACAAAAATATTTACAACAAGGGGTGGTGAGGGACAGATGTGAGTCCCTTGCTCACTGCACCATCTTCCAGTAAAGAATTGGCTTGGTAGTTTGGTCTGCCCTGTTCCCATGATGCACTGGGCCAGGGTCAGACTAATTTGCATGTAGCCAGGTTCTGAGCTGGGATGGTGCAGTGAGCTAAAAAACGGTGATGGATCAAGCCCTGATCTTTTGACTGGGTAGGAGTGTTCTGCTTAATTCAGATACTCTGTCCATCACCACCCCCTTTATGAATCGTTTTGGCCACCTCAAGTGTGGAAGGGTATGCTCAGATGTGAGTCCCTTGCTCACTGCACCATCTTCCAGTAAAGAATTGGCTTGGTAGTTTGGTCTGCCCTGTTCCCATGATGCACTGGGCCAGGGTCAGACTAATTTGCATGTAGCCAGGTTCTGAGCTGGGATGGTGCAGTGAGCTAAAAAACGGTGATGGATCAAGCCCTGATCTTTTGACTGGGTAGGAGTGTTCTGCTTAATTCAGATACTCTGTCCATCACCACCCCCTTTATGAATCGTTTTGGCCACCTCAAGTGTGGAAGGGTATGCTCAGATGTGAGTCCCTTGCTCACTGCACCATCTTCCAGTAAAGAATTGGCTTGGTAGTTTGGTCTGCCCTGTTCCCATGATGCACTGGGCCAGGGTCAGACTAATTTGCATGTAGCCAGGTTCTGAGCTGGGATGGTGCAGTGAGCTAAAAAACGGTGATGGATCAAGCCCTGATCTTTTGACTGGGTAGGAGTGTTCTGCTTAATTCAGATACTCTGTCCATCACCACCCCCTTTATGAATCGTTTTGGCCACCTCAAGTGTGGAAGGGTATGCTCAGATGTGAGTCCCTTGCTCACTGCACCATCTTCCAGTAAAGAATTGGCTTGGTAGTTTGGTCTGCCCTATTCCCATGATGCACTGGGCCAGGGTCAGACTAATTTGCATGTAGCCAGGTTCTGAGCTGGGATGGTGCAGTGAGCTAAAAAACGGTGATGGATCATGCCCTGATCTTTTGACTGGGTAGGAGTGTTCTGCTTAATTCAGATACTCTGTCCATCACCACACCCTTTATGAATCGTTTTGGCCACCTCAAGTGTGGAAGGGTATGCTCAGATGTGAATCCCTTGCTCACTGCACCATCTTCCAGTAAAGAATTGGCTTGGTAGTTTGGTCTGCCCTGTTCCCATGATGCACTGGGCCAGGGTCAGACTCATTTGCATGTAGCCAGGTTCTGAGCTGGGATGGTGCAGTGAGCTAAAAAACGGTGATGGATCAAGCCCTGATCTTTTGAATGGGTAGGAGTGTTCTGCTTAATTCAGATACTCTGTCCATCACCACCCCCTTTATGAATCGCTTATAACTATGTGGCACTGAGTGGTATTTGGATTGTATGTTGCATTGAGTGCAGTGTAATTAGGTGGCATGTAATTATGTTGCACTGAGTGGTATTTGGTGTGTATGCTGCATTGAGTGCAGTGTAATTAGGTGGCATGTAATTAAGCGGCACTGAGTGGTATTTGGAGTGTATGTTGCATTGAGTAAAGTGTAATTATGTGGCCTGTAATTATGTGGCACTGAGTGGTATTTGGAGTGTATGTTGCATTGGCTGCAGTGTAATTATGTGTTGTGTCTAATTATATGACACTGATTGGTATTTGGAGTGTATGTTGCATTGAGTGCAGTGTAATTATGTGACGTGTAATTTTGTTGTACCGAGTGGTATTTGGAGTGTATGTTGCGTTGAGCGCAGTGTAAATATGTAGCATATAATTATGTGTCACTGAATGGTATTGTGTCGAGTATATGTAGCATTCAGTAGAGTGTAATTATGTGGGGTGTAATTATGTGTCACTGAGTGGTATTTGGAGTGTATGTTGCATTGAGTGCAGTGTAATTATGTGGCATGTACTTATGTGGCACTGAGTGGTATTTGGAATGTATGCTCGGTTGCGCGTAGTGTAATTATGTGGCGTATAATTATGTGGCACGGATTGGTATTGGGTTGAGTGTGTGTTGCATTCAATAGAGTTTAATTATGTGGTGTGTAATTATTTAGCACTGAGTGCTATTTGGAGTGTACGTTGCATTGAGTGCAGTGTAATTATGTGGCATGTAAATATGTGGCACTGAGTGGTATTTGGAATGTACGTTGTAGTGAGTGTAGTGTAATTATGTGGCTTGTAATTATGTGACACTGAGTGGTATTTGGAGTGTATGTTGTGTTGAGTGCAGTGTAATTATGTGGTGTGTAATTATGTGACACTGTATTGTATTTGGAGTGTATGCTGTGTTAAGTGCAGTGTAATATTGTGGTGTGCAATTATGTGGTACTGAGTGGTATTTGGAGTGTATGTTGCATTGAGTGCAGTGTAAATATGTAGAATATGATTATGTGGCACTGAGTAGTATTGGGTGGCGTGTATGTTGTATTCAGTAGAGTGTAATTGTGTGGCGTGTAATTATGTGGCACTGAGTGGTATTATTTGGAGTGTATTTATGTTGCATTGAGTTGAGTGTAATTATGTGGCATATCATTATGTGGCACTGAGTGGTATTTGGAGTGCATGTTACATTGAGTGCAGTGTAATAATGTAGCATTTAATTATATGGCACTGAGTGGTGTTGGTTGGAGTGTATGTTGCATTCAGTGCAGTGTAATTATTTGGCATGTAATTATGTGGCACTCAGTGGTATTTGGAGTGTATGTTGCATTGAGTGCAGTGTAATTATGTGGCATGTAATTATGTGGCACTAAGTGGTATTTGGAGTGTACGTTGCAGTGAGTGTAGTGTAATTATGTGGCTTGTAATTATGTGACAATGAGTGGTATTTATAGTGTATTTTGTGTTGAGTGCAGTGTAATTATGTGGCGTGTAATTATGTGGCACTGTATTGTATTTGGAGTGTATGCTGTGTTAAGTGCAGTGTAATATTGTGGTGTGTAATTATGTGGTACTGAGTGGTATTTGGAGTGTATGTTGCATTGAGTGCAGTGTAAATATGTAGAATATAATTATGTGGCACTGAGTAGTATTGGGTGGCGTGTATGTAGTATTCAGTAGAGTGTAATTGTGTGGCGTGTAATTATGTGGCACTGAGTGGTATTATGTGGAGTGTATTTATGTTGCATTGAGTTTAGTGTAATTATGTGGCATATCATTATGTGGCACTGAGTGGTATTTGGAGTGCATGTTACATTGAGTGCAGTGTAATAATGTAGCATTTAATTATATGGCACTGAGTGGTGTTGGTTGGAGTGTATGTTGCATTCAGTGCAGTGTAATTATTTGTCATGTAATTATGTGGCACTCAGTGGTATTTGGAGTGTATGTTGCATTGAGTGCAGTGTAATTATGTGGCATGTAATTATGTGGCACTAAGTGGTATTTGGAGTGTACGTTGCAGTGAGTGTAGTGTAATTATGCGGCTTGTAATTATGTGACAATGAGTGGTATTTATAGTGTATGTTGTGTTGAGTGCAGTGTAATTATGTGGCGTGTAATTATGTGGCACTGTATTGTATTTGGAGTGTATGCTGTGTTACGTGCCGTGTAATATTGTGGTGTGTATTTATGTGGCACTGAGTGGTATTTGGAGTGTACGTTGTAGTGAGTGTAGTGTAATTATGTGGCTTGTAATTATGTGACACTGAGTGGTATTTGAAGTGTATGTTGTGTTGAGTGCAGTGTATCAAAGTGGCATGTAATTATGTTTCACTGAGTGGTATTTGGAGTGTATGTTGTGTTGAGTGCAGTGTAATTATGTGGTGTGTAATTATGTGGCACTGTATTGTATTTGGAGTGTATGCTGTGTTAAGTGCAGTGTAATATTGTGGTGTGTAATTATGTGGTACTGAGTGGTATTTGGAGTGTATGTTGCGTTGAGCGCAGTGTAATTATGTAGCATATAATTAT
Source organism: Lissotriton helveticus (assembly GCF_964261635.1). Lineage (NCBI taxonomy): Eukaryota > Metazoa > Chordata > Amphibia > Caudata > Salamandridae > Lissotriton > Lissotriton helveticus. The sequence continues at coordinate 30,623,216 of NC_136067.1, read as the reverse complement.
GCGGCACGGAGTGGTATTGGTTGGAGTGTGTGTTGCATTCAATAGAGTATAATTATGTGGTGTGTAATTATGATGCACTGAGTGGTATTTGGAGTGTACGTTGCATTGAGTGCAGTGTAATTATGTTGCTTATAACTATGAGGCACTGAGTGGTATTTGGATTGTATGTTGCATTGAGTGCAGTGTAATTAGTTGGCTTGTAATTATGTGGCACTGAGTGGTATTTGGAGTTTATGTTGCATTGGGTGCAGTGTAATTATGTGGCGTGTAATGATGTGGCACTGAGTGGTATTTGGAGTGTATATTGCATTGGCTGCAGTGTAATTATGTGTTGTGTCTAATTATATGACACTGATTGGTATTTGGAGTGTATGTTGCATTGAGTGCAGTGTAATTATGTGACGTGTAATTTTGTTGCACCGAGTGGTATTTGGAGTGTATGTTGCGTTGAGCGCAGTGTAAATATGTAGCATATAATTATGTGGCACTGAGTGGTATTGTGTGGAGTATATGTAGCATTCAGTAGAGTGTAAATATGTGGGGTGTAATTATGTGTCACCGAGTGGTATTTGGAGTGTATGTTGCATTGAGTGCAGTGTAATTATGTGGCATGTACTTATGTGGCACTGAGTGGTATTTGGAATGTATGCTCGGTTGTGCATAGTGTAATTATGTGGCGTATAATTATGTGGCACGGATTGGTATTGGGTTGAGTGTGTGTTGCATTCAATAGAGTTTAATTATGTGGTGTGTAATTATTTAGCACTGAGTGCTATTTGGAGTGTATGTTGCATTGAGTGCAGTGTAATTATGTTGCTTATAACTATGAGGCACTGAGTGGTATTTGGAGTGTACGTTGCATTGAGTGCAGTGTAAATGTGTGGCATGTAGTTATGTGGCACTGAGTGGTATTTGGAGTGTATGTTGCATTAAGTGCAGTGTAATTATGTGGCACTGAGTGGTGCTTTTAGTGTATGTTGCATTGAGTGCAGTGTAATTATGTGGTGTGTAATTATGTGGCACTGTATTGTATTTGGAGTGTATGCTGTGTTAAGTGCAGTGTAATATTGTGGTGTGTAATTATGTGGTACTGAGTGGTATTTGGAGTGTATGTTGCATTGAGTGCAGTGTAAATATGTAGAATATAATTATGTGGCACTGAGTAGTATTGGGTGGCGTGTATGTTGTATTCAGTAGAGTGTAATTGTGTGGCGTGTAATTATGTGGCACTGAGTGGTATTATGTGGAGTGTATTTATGTTGCATTGAGTTGAGTGTAATTATGTGGCATATCATTATGTGGCACCGAGTGGTATTTGGAGTGCATGTTACATTGAGTGCAGTGTAATAATGTAGCATTTAATTATATGTCACTGAGTGGTGTTGGTTGGAGTGTATGTTGCATTCAGTGCAGTGTAATTATTTGGCATGTAATTATGTGGCACTCAGTGGTATTTGGAGTGTATGTTGCATTGAGTGCAGTGTAATTATGTGGCATGTAATTATGTGGCACTAAGTGGTATTTGGAGTGTACGTTGCAGTGAGTGTAGTCTAAATATGTGGCTTGTAATTATGTGACAATGAGTGGTATTTATAGTGTATGTTGTGTTGAGTGCAGTGTAATTATGTGGCGTGTAATTATGTGGCACTGTATTGTATTTGGAGTGTACGCTGTGTTAAGTGCAGTGTAATATTGTGGTGTGTAATTATGTGGCACTGAGTGGTATTTGGAGTGTACGTTGTAGTGAGTGTAGGTTAATTATGTGGCTTGTAATTATGTGACACTGAGTGGTATTTGAAGTGTATGTTGTGTTGAGTGCCGTGTATCAAAGTGGCATGTAATTACGTGGCACTGAGTGGTATTTGGAGTGTATGTTGCATTGGGTGCAGTGTAATTATGTGGCGTGTAATGATGTGGCACTGAGTGGTATTTGGAGTGTATATTGCATTGGCTGCAGTGTAATTATGTGTTGTGTCTAATTATATGACACTGATTGGTATTTGGAGTGTATGTTGCATTGAGTGCAGTGTAATTATGTGACGTGTAATTTTGTTGCACCGAGTGGTATTTTGAGTGTATGTTGCGTTGAGCGCAGTGTAAATATGTAGCATATAATTATGTGGCACTGAGTGGTATTGTGTGGAGTATATGTAGCATTCAGTAGAGTGTAAATATGTGGGGTGTAATTATGTGTCACCGAGTGGTATTTGGAGTGTATGTTGCGTTGAGTGCAGTGTAATTATGTGGCATGTACTTATGTGGCACTGAGTGGTATTTGGAATGTATGCTCGGTTGTGCATAGTGTAATTATGTGGCGTATAATTATGTGGCACGGATTGGTATTGGGTTGAGTGTGTGTTGCATTCAATAGAGTTTAATTATGTGGTGTGTAATTATTTAGCACTGAGTGCTATTTGGAGTGTATGTTGCATTGAGTGCAGTGTAATTATGTTGCTTATAACTATGAGGCACTGAGTGGTATTTGGAGTGTACGTTGCATTGAGTGCAGTGTAAATGTGTGGCATGTAGTTATGTGGCACTGAGTGGTATTTGGAGTGTATGTTGCATTAAGTGCAGTGTAATTATGTGGCACTGAGTGGTGCGTTTAGTGTATGTTGCATTGAGTGCAGTGTAATTATGTGGTGTGTAATTATGTGGCTCTGAGTTTTATTTGGAGTGTATGTTGCGTTGAGTGCAGTGTGATTTTGTGTCCAGTCTAATTATGTGACACGGATTGGTATTTGGAGTGTATGCTGCATTGAGTGCAGTGTAATTATGTTGTGTGAAATTTTGTGGCACTGAGTGGTGTTTGGAGTGTATGTTGCATTGAGTGCAGAGTAATTATGTGGTGTGTAATTATGTGGCACTAAGTGGTATTTGGAGTGTATTTTGCATTGAGTGCAGTGTAATTATGTGGCGTGTAATTATGTGGCACTCAGTGGTATTTGGAGTGTATGTTGCATTGAGTGCAGTGTAATTATGTGGCATGTAAATATGTGGCACTGAGTGGTATTTGGAATGTACGTTGTAGTGAGTGTAGTGTAATTATGTGGCTTGTAATTATGTGACACTGAGTGGTATTTGAAGTGTATGTTGTGTTGAGTGCAGTGTATCAAAGTGGCATGTAATTATGTGGCACTGAGTGGTATTTGGAGTGTATGTTGTGTTGAGTGCAGTGTAATTATGTGGTGTGTAATTATGTGGCACTGTATTGTATTTGGAGTGTATGCTGTGTTAAGTGCAGTGTAATATTGTGGTGTGTAATTATGTGGTACTGAGTGGTATTTGGAGTGTATGTTGCATTGAGTGCAGTGTAAATATGTAGAATATAATTATGTGGCACTGAGTAGTATTGGGTGGCGTGTATGTTGTATTCAGTAGAGTGTAATTGTGTGGCGTGTAATTATGTGGCACTGAGTGGTATTATGTGGAGTGTATTTATGTTGCATTGAGTTGAGTGTAATTATGTGGCATATCATTATGTGGCACCGAGTGGTATTTGGAGTGCATGTTACATTGAGTGCAGTGTAATAATGTAGCATTTAATTATATGTCACTGAGTGGTGTTGGTTGGAGTGTATGTTGCATTCAGTGCAGTGTAATTATTTGGCATGTAATTATGTGGCACTCAGTGGTATTTGGAGTGTATGTTGCATTGAGTGCAGTGTAATTATGTGGCATGTAATTATGTGGCACTAAGTGGTATTTGGAGTGTACGTTGCAGTGAGTGTAGTCTAAATATGTGGCTTGTAATTATGTGACAATGAGTGGTATTTATAGTGTATGTTGTGTTGAGTGCAGTGTAATTATGTGGCGTGTAATTATGTGGCACTGTATTGTATTTGGAGTGTACGCTGTGTTAAGTGCAGTGTAATATTGTGGTGTGTAATTATGTGGCACTGAGTGGTATTTGGAGTGTACGTTGTAGTGAGTGTAGGTTAATTATGTGGCTTGTAATTATGTGACACTGAGTGGTATTTGAAGTGTATGTTGTGTTGAGTGCCGTGTATCAAAGTGGCATGTAATTACGTGGCACTGAGTGGTATTTGGAGTGTATGTTGTGTTGAGTGCAGTGTAATTATGTGGTGTGTAATTATGTGGCACTGTATTGTATTTGGAGTGTATGCTGTGTTAAGTGCAGTGTAATATTGTGGTGTGTATTTATATGGTACTGAGTGGTATTTGGAGTGTATGTTGCATTGAGCGCAGTGTAAATATGTAGAATATGATTATGTGGCACTGAGTAGTATTGGGTGGCGTGTATGTTGTATTCAGTAGAGTGTAATTGTGTGGCTTGTAATTATGTGGCACTGAGTGGTATTGTTTGAAGTGTATGTTGCATTGAGTGCAGTGTAATTATGTAGCATATAATTATGTTGCACTGAGTGGTATTGTGTGGAGTGTGTGTTGCATTCAGTAGAGTGTAATTATGTGGTGTGTAATTATGTGTCACTGAGTGGTATTTGGAGTGTACGTTGCATTGAGTGCCGTGTAATTATGTGACGTGTAATTATGTGGCACTGAGTGGTATTTGGAGTGTATGTTGCATTGAGTGCAGTGTAATTATGTGGCCTGTAATTATGTAGTACTGAGTGGTATTTGGAGTGTATGTTGCATAGAGTGCAATGTAATTATGTGGTCTGTAATGTGTAATTATGTCGCACTGAGTGGAATTTGTAGTGTAAGTTGCATTGAGTGCAGTGTAATTATGTGGCATATAATTATATGGCACTGAGTGGTATTGTGTGGAGTGTATGTCGTATTCAGTAGAGTGTAATTGTGTGGCATGTAATTATGTGGCACTGAGTGGTATTTGGAGTGTATGTTGCGTTGAGCGCAGTGTAATTATGTAGCATATAATTATGCTGCACGGAGTGGTATTGGTTGGAGTGTGTGTTGCATTCAAAAGAGTGTAATTATGTGGTGTGTAATTATGAGGCACTGAGTGGTATTTGGAGTGTACGTTGCATTGAGTGCAGTGTAACTATGTTGCTTATAACTATGAGGCACTGAGTGGTATTTGGATTGTATGTTGCATTGAGTGCAGTGTAATTAGTTGGCTTGTAATTATGTGGCACTGAGTGGTATTTGGAGTGTATGTTGCATTGGGTGCAGTGTAATTATGTGGCGTGTAATGATGTGGCACTGAGTGGTATTTGGAGTGTATATTGCATTGAGTGCAGTGTAATTATGTGGTGTGTAATTATGTGGCACTGAGTTTTATTTGTAGTGTATGTTGCGTTGAGTGCAGTGTAATTATGTGTTGAGTCTAATTATGTGACACTGATTGGTATTTGGAGTGTATGCTGCATTGAGTGCAGTGTAATTATGCTGTGTGAAATTTTGTGGCACTGAGTGGTGTTTGGAGTGTATGTTGCATTGAGTGCAGTGTAATTATGTGGTGTGTAACTATGTTGCACTGAGTGGTATTTAGAGTGTATGTTACATTGAGTGCATTGTAATTATGTAGCATATAATTACGTGGCACTGGGTGGTATTGTGTGGAGTGTGTGTTGCATTCAGTAGAGTGTAATTATGTGGCGTGTAATTATGTGGCACCGAGTGGTATTTGGAGTGTATGTTGCATTGAGTGCCATGTAATTATGTAACATATAATTATGTGGCACGGAGTGGTATTGTGTGGAGTGTATGTTGCATTCAGTAGAGTGTAATTATGTGGCGTGTAATATGTGGCACTAAGTGGTACTTGGAGTGTCTGTTGCATTGAGTGCAGTGTAATTATGTAGCATATAAGTATGTGGCATTGTGTGGTAATATATGGAGTGTATTTATATTGCATTGAGTAGAGTGTAAATATGAGGTGTGTAATGATATGGCACTGAGTGGTATCATGTGGAGTGTATTTACGTTGCATTGAGAAGAGTGTAATTATGTGCCGTGCAATTATGTTTCAGAAAAGGGGGTGGTGATGAACAGAGTGCCTGAATTAAGCAGACCACTCTTACCCAGTCCAAAGATCAGGGATTGATCCATCACCGTTTTTTAGCTCACTGCACCATCCCAGCTCAGAACTTGGCTATATGCAAATTAGTCTGTTCCTGTCCCAGTGCATGATGGGAACACGGCAAACCAAACTACCAAGCCAATTCTTATACTTGGAAGGAAACAAGCTTCCGGGGACCGGTTTCTGCCATTTCAGGCGTCGTCGGCCCGGCTTGCTTGAATCCTGATGGTGCAATGAGCAAAGGACTCACAGCTGAGTATACCCTTCCACGCTTATGGTGGACAAAATGATTCAGAAAAGGGGGTGGTGATGAACAGAGTGCCTGAATTAAGCAGACCACTCTTACCCAGTCCAAAGATCAGGGCTTGATCCATCACTGTTTTTTAGCTCACTGCACCATCCCAGCTCAGAACTTGGCTATATGCAAATTAGTCTGTTCCTGTCCCAGTGCATGATGGGAACAGGGCAAACCAAACTACCAAGCCAATTCTTATACTGGGAAGGAAACAAGCTTCCGGGGACCGGTTTCTGCCATTTCAGGCGTCGTCGGCCCGGCTTGCTTGAATCCTGATGGTGCAATGAGCAAGGGACTCACATCTGAGTATACCCTTCCACGCTTATGGTGGACAAAATGATTCAGAAAAGGGGGTGGTGATGAACAGAGTGCCTGAATTAAGCAGACCACTCTTACCCAGTCCAAAGATCAGGGCTTGATCCATCACCGTTTTTTAGCTCACTGCACCATCCCAGCTCAGAACTTGGCTATATGCAAATTAGTCTGTTCCTGTCCCAGTGCATGATGGGAACAGGGCAAACCAAACTACCAAGCCAATTCTTATACTGGGAAGGAAACAAGCTTCCGGGGACCGGTTTTTGCCATTTCAGGCGTCGTCGGCCCGGCTTGCTTGAATCCTGATGGTGCAATGAGCAAGGGACTCACATCTGAGTATACCCTTCCACGCTTATGGTGGACAAAATGATTCAGAAAAGGGGGTGGTGATGAACAGAGTGCCTGAATTAAGCAGACCACTCTTACCCAGTCCAAAGATCAGGGCTTGATCCATCACCGTTTTTTAGCTCACTGCACCATCCCAGCTCAGAACTTGGCTATATGCAAATTAGTCTGTTCCTGTCCCAGTGCATGATGGGAACAGGGCAAACCAAACTACCAAGCCAATTCTTATACTGGGAAGGAAACAAGCTTCCGGGGACCGGTTTCTGCCATTTCAGGCGTCGTCGGCCCGGCTTGCTTGAATCCTGATGGTGCAATGAGCAAGGGACTCACATCTGAGTATACCCTTCCACGCTTATGGTGGACAAAAGGATTCAGAAAAGGGGGTGGTGATGAACAGAGTGCCTGAATTAAGCAGACCACTCTTACCCAGTCCAAAGATCAGGGCTTGATCTATCACCATTTTTTAGCTCACTGCGCCATCCCAGCTCAGAACTTGGCTATATGCAAATTAGTCTGTTCCTGTCCCAGTGCATGATGGGAACAGGGCAAACCAAACTACCCAGCCAATTCTTATACTGGGAAGGAAACAAGCTTCCGGGGACCGGTTTCTGCCATTTCAGGCGTCGTCGGCCCGGCTTGCTTGAATCCTGATGGTGCAATGAGCAAGGGACTCACATCTGAGTATACCCTTCCACGCTTATGGTGGACAAAATGATTCAGAAAAGGGGGTGGTGATGAACAGAGTGCCTGAATTAAGCAGACCACTCTTACCCAGTCCAAAGATCAGGGCTTGATCCATCACCGTTGTGAGAGGTTGGCCTGGTATATGATGCTCACTAGTTCTAGTGATCACCTTGTACCATGCCAAGCAACCCTTATGGTGCAGGTTGTAAAGTCAACCTTATAGACAAGCTATACTAGGGGTAGCATGGACTAAGCAGTCTTAGGCTAAACTTCTGTAAAGGCATGTGAAGCAAGCTGTTTTACCATACACAATCCCTTGAATACCAAATGAAAGGACACCACACAGATATATATTGAAAATATATATGGATTTATTACTACAAATATCCCTGATACTCTTTATGAGCACAGAAGCAAAGGGGCCTTTGTGGAACCACCTGCTTTGCCACTTGCTTGGCAGGTTACACAGGAGCGACAAAACTCCTTTGTATCTTCTGACATGTGAGGCTAGTGAAAGTGACAGACAAGTCTGTCCCATGTTTTGTTCTGGCCTAGGTGTCCTGCTAAGGGAATATCGTGTGCCAAGGTAAGAAGGAAGCCCCTACATTGCAGAGGTATGACCAACCTCCTGGTGGTACCAGGCTTGGGGTCTCTACCCTCTGAATAAAGGAGCCCATCATCCCAATAAACCTTATGGGTACCTTGAGCATTCCCAGCAGCCTCAGCAGCAGCCTGCTGTCTGAGGGGTTCAAGAGAAGGACAGGATAACTGAGCCTGCCCCAAGTCTGCCCTAGAAGGTCCCCCTGTCCCCAGAAACTCAACCTGTTCAGGTTCAAGCTCTATAGGGACAGTTCCTTCAGGGGTCTCAGAATCATCTTCCTGTGAAGGCTGATCCTCACTTGTAGGCATTTGGGAAGGCACAGCCTTTGCCCTCCTGTTCCTTGTCTTGGAAGGTACTTGGTCCATTGTTCCAGGATCCAAGACCTGAGGTTCAGAGAGGCACTTTTTGGCCTGTGACCTGGTCACAGCAAGGACATGTGATGATATCCCTAACATCTCTGCATGAGTCCTGTACTCAACTTCTGACCATAGAGAGCTCTCCAGGTCATTGCCCAACAAACATTCTACTGGGAGATCAGCACTAACCACAACTCTTTTTAGGCCAGTTACCCCTCCCCAGGAAAAGTTAACAATTGCCACACTATGTGTAGTAGTGACATTGCTGGCATTGGTCACCAGGTAATTATCACCTGGTATGTATTGTCCAGGGTCCACAAAGCTAGGCGTCACCATAGTGACACTGACACATGTGTCCCTGTATGCTTGAGCCACGTTTTCATTAATTAAAGGTGTCTGTCTGTACTTGCCCAAATTATTGGGACTGACAGTAGGGAAAAAATCAATCTCCCCATCACAAATCAGAACAGCCTGTGTGGGGATTCTGACTAGGTCAGAATCTCCATCAGTTCCCAAGGTGATACCCACTACCCCCTTAGTCTGTGGACCAACACTGCTAACTGTACTAGTGGGTGCAGGTGCCTTAGGGGCTGCAGTGTTGGGGGCTCCACCCTTTTTACAATCACTTGTCCAGTGAGTGGTGTTTTTGCAAAAGCTACACCAGGGTTTTCTTTGACCTTCTTTCTTCTTCTTCTTGGAAGTTTGGGACCCACCCTCAGTATTAGTTTGGGGCCCTGTTGAAGACTTCTGGTCTTTAGCTTTCTGCTCCCCACCCTTCTGGTCTGTTTTCTTTTGGTCACCACCCTGGTTCTGGTTCGGGTTCTTTTGCTTAACTCTGGTTCTAACCTATTTGTCTTCCCTCTTTCCCAATTCTTGGGGAGAGGTTAGATCTGAGTCAACCAAATGTTGATGCAACTGCTGGTTCTGACAGTTATTTAAAATCTGTTCTCTCATAAGCAAATTGTACAATCCTTCATAGTCTGTAACCTTACTTCCCAGCAACCAGCCCTCCAGAGCCTTAGTGGCACATTCAACAAATTCAGACCAGTCCTGAGTCTGTGTCTGTATCTCTGAACATTAACCTGTACTGTTCAGTGGTTAAGCCTAACCCATCAATCAGAGCACTCTTCAGGACCAGGTAGTTTCTAGAATCCCCATCACTAACTGTGAGGAGTCTGTCTCGGCCTCTACCTTCAAAGGAGAGCCACAAGATTGCTGCCCACTGCTCCTGAGGGACCAGCTGTACTTTGCAAGCTCTCTCAAGTACAGTCATCCACTTGTGGATATCATCCCCAACTTTGTAGGGGGGCACAATCTTACTCAGGTTTCTATTGTCATAGGACCTGTCTTTATCCTTAGGGATAGTGCTGCCACCAGTGGAATCTGATCCACTCTCTCTAGGCTGCCTTGCTCTAGCAAGTTTCTCTTTGGCCAGAGCAACTTCTAATTCTTGTCTCTGGATCCTAAGTTCAGCCTCTCTCATTTTGGCCTCATGTTCCCTTCTCTGAGGGCTAGTCAACTCCCTTCTGGAGTTGCCATGAGAACCTTTAGAAACATGGGAAGTATTGGATTCACCTGAGTGATTCCTCCTCCTCCTATGCTCCTGGTTAAGTCCATTTGGGGGTCTGAATGGGTTGGACCCACCTTCAGTCCCAAATAAGCTTAGGTTAGCCTGGTTAAGCCTGCTGACTAACACCTGGCTATCTCTATCATCATCAGACTCACTTTCGTCTACCTCCTCCCTCTCTTCTTCTTCCTCAGGCTGAGTATTCCCAGTGGTCTGGTTTTCCTCATCTAACTGGATGACAGGGGCAGGGGCATCAGGGTTATCATCTTCAGTGGGAGATCCTCCATCTCCAGTCCCTGAGGGGCCTGGTTTGGAGTTCCTTAGAGCTTCAGACTGGTCTGCCAGCTCTCTGAGGTGTCCTGCTGTAGGAGAAAGACCTGTTTTGATTCCTCTCATGGAACACAGTTGCCTCAGTTCCTTAAATGGAAAAGTAGCAAATTTGGATGGTGCCCTTGGAGGGTCACTCTCAACAGGGGTTGGTCCAGTGGATCCCTCTGCTCCAGACATTGCTCTAGTGTGGTGGATGTGTTGCAATCTACCTACACTGGTGTTTTCATACAAAACCTATCTAGTAGTTGTAGTCAGGGTGTGCTACTCCCTGTCCTCTACAACAACTAAGTTCAGTAGAACTTAAGTATATCTAGTCTTGTTTTAGTGTACCTATCAGGTACCTGTATGATCTTTCAAATGATATTTTCAAAGATTGTAATGGTAAAACAACAGCAAGCTCAAATCCCAATCCGCTGCTCACCAATGTGAGAGGTTGGCCTGGTATATGATGCTCACTAGTTCTAGTGATCACCTTGTGCCATGCCAAGCAACCCTTATGGTGCAGGTTGTAAAGTCAACCTTATAGACAAGCTATCCTAGGGGTAGCATGGACAAGCAGTCTTAGGCTAAACTTCTGTAAAGGCATGTGAAGCAAGCTGTTTTACCATACACAATCCCTTGAATACCAAATGAAAGGACACCACACAGATATATATTGAAAATATATATGGATTTATTACTACAAATATCCCTGATACTCTTTATGAGCACAGAAGCAAATGCGTTAAAACAAAACACAGTTAAAATACACAAAAGTTGCACAATTATGGATGAGCCCTAGGGGCCACCTAAATCATATACTAAGAAAGTGGTATAAGAGATGCCACTTGGACAGGAAATAGGCCTAGGGCCTGGGGAATCGCTGGAGCTGTTCGGGACTAACAGTGAAGAAGTCGGGAAAGGCCCGCGGGACTCGGGTGCAGTGTTTAAAGTGCACGCACTCACCAATGCAAAGTCTATGGTGCGTAAAAAGTACAGAGTTAGTTAGAAAGGAACCTTCCGAGTGACCTAGAAGGATGAAACTTCAGACACAGACACTAGAGGTGTGTACCAGTGTGGGAACACCGGCGGAGCTGAGTTACCTCACCCACAGGAAGCGGGTGCATAGGGTCGAAGTAGTGTCGGGTTTCGTCACGCAGGTCGATGGTGCTTGGAGCTGAAGATGCTGCAGGCGGCTCGATGTGAAGAGTTCCGGTGGATCCAAGGGTGGATCTGAAGAGGTGAAGACCTAAAAGCAGAGGGGACAATGTTCAAAGTCACTAGCCAGTGACTACCGTGGAACCAGATTGGAACCAGGCGATGTCGGGTGCAAACAGGCGTCGAGGTGTAGCTTCTCTCTGCAGCCACGTGGACACGAGGGGTCAAAGACGTCCAGGAGTCAGTCACGAGCTGTCCCACGCAGGCTTCTGGCTGTTGGCGGTGTCGGCAACATGATTGAAGCAAACAGGCCTTGGCTAATGCAAGCCACGCAGGAATCGAAAAAGGCTTGTTACTCGGACCAGCAAGGTCAGAGTAGGTGCTCCTTTTTACAGGAGCGAGGGCAAGTCTGGAGCAACCAGACCTGCAGTGAAAGTTGAAGGTTTCGTCGCCAAGATGGCCACTAGCCACGTGGCAAGTGGACGGTTAGGTGCGTCTAGTGGCACAATGCAAAAGGGCCCCACGCAGATCATGGAGATGCTGGGGGGCTGATCTTCGGTGCTGGGGCTGCTCGAGGTTGGGGCTTCTCAAACCCCAAAGCACAGCATCGAGGGTACCTCTGATGCTGCGCAGTCAGCGTTTCGGGGGTCTTCCAAGAGGTCCGGTCCCACGTCTCTCGGTGCCTCCACGGGTCCCTTCTTTGCAGGGACTGTGGATCGGGCTGTGAGAAGTCTGGTAGTCTGGGTCTTGTCAGGCTCTGGGCTCGGGCTCTGGCGGGAGGCGGCGGCAAAGCAGACGTCGAGTTGCTGGTTGGTGCCTGTGTTCACAGGGTGGTCACTCCTTGGCCACAAGTGACCATAGGATAGCAGACCCTACTCTCCTACAACCGTTTTTAGCTCACTGCACCATCCCAGCTCAGAACTTGGCTATATGCAAATTAGTCTGTTCCTGTCCCAGTGCATGATGGGAACAGGGCAAACCAAACTACCAAGCCAATTCTTATACTGGGAAGGAAACAAGCTTCCGGGGACCGGTTTCTGCCATTTCAGGCATCGTCGGCCCAGCTTGCTTGAATCCTGATGGTGCAATGAGCAAGGGACTCCCTTGCTCACTGCTCCATCAGGATTCAAGCAAACCGGGCGGACGAGGCTGAAATGCCAGAAACAGGTCCCCGGTAGCTTGTATCCTTTCTGGTGAAAAATTGGCTTGGTAGTTTGGTCTGCCCTGTTCCCATGATGCACTGGGTCAGGGACAGACTAATTTGCATATAGCCAGGTTCTGAGCTGGGATGGGGCAGTGAGCTAAATAACGGTGATGGATCAAGCCCTGATCTTTGGACTGGGTAAGAGTGGTCTGCTTAATTCAGACACTCTGTTCATCACCACCCCCTTTTCTGAATCGTTTTTGGCCACTATAGGTGTGGCAGGGTATACTCAGACATGAGTCCCTTGCTCACTGCTCCATCAGGATTCAAGCAAGCCGGGCCGACGAGGCTGAAATGCCAGAAACCGGTCCCTGGTAGCTTGTATCCTTTCTGGTGAAGAATTGGCTTGGTAGTTTGGTCTGCCCTGTTCCCATTATGCACTGGGCCAGGGACAGACTAATTTGCATATAGCCAGGTTCTGAGCTTGGATGGGGCAGTGAGCTAAATAACGGTGATGGATCAAGCCCTGATCTTTGGACTGGGTACGAGTGGTCTGCTTAATTCAGACACTCTGTTCATCACCACCCCCTTTTCTGAATTGTTTTTGGCCACTATAGGTGTGGCAGGGTATACTCAGACATGAGTCCCTTGCTCACTGCTCCATCAGGATTCAAGCAAGCCGGGCCGACGAGGCTGAAATGCCAGAAACCGGTCCCCGGTAGCTTGTATCCTTTCTGGTGAAGAATTGGCTTGGTAGTTTGGTCTGCCCTGTTCCCATGATGCACTGGGCCAGGGACAGACTAATTTGCATATAGCCAGGTTCTGAGCTGGGATGGGGCAGTGAGCTAAATAACGGTGATGGATCAAGCCCTGATCTTTGGACTGGGTAAGAGTGGTCTGCTTAATTCAGACACTCTGTTCATCACCACCCCCTTTTCTGAATCGTTTTTGGCCACTATAGGTGTGGCAGGGTATACTCAGACATGAGTCCCTTGCTCACTGCTCCATCAGGATTCAAGCAAGCCGGGCCGACGAGGCTGAAATGCCAGAAACCGGTCCCCGGTAGCTTGTATACTTTCTGGTGAAGAATTGGCTTGGTAGTTTGGTCCGCCCTGTTCCCATGATGCACTGGGTCAGGGACAGACTAATTTGCATATAGCCAGGTTCTGAGCTGGGATGGGGCAGTGAGCTAAATAACGGTGATGGATCAAGCCCCGATCTTTGGACTGGGTAAGAGTGGTCTGCTTAATTCAGACACTCTGTTCATCACCACCCCTTTTTCTGAATCGTTTTTGGCCACTATAGGTGTGGCAGGGTATACTCAGACATGAGTCCCTTGCTCACTGCTCCATCAGGATTCAAGCAAGCCGGGCCGACGAGGCTGAAATGCCAGAAACCGGTCCCCGGTAGCTTGTATCCTTTCTGGTGAAGAATTGGCTTGGTAGTTTGGTCTGCCCTGTTCCCATGATGCACTTGGCCAGGGACAGACTAATTTGCATATAGCTAGGTTCTGAGCTGGGATGGGGCAGTGAGCTAAATAACAGTGATGGATCAAGCCCTGATCTTTGGACTGGGTAAGAGTGGTCTGCTTAATTCAGACACTCTGTTCATCACCACCCCCTTTTCTGAATCGTTTTTGGCCACTATAGGTGTGGCAGGGTATACTCAGACATGAGTCCCTTGCTCACTGCTCCATCAGGATTCAAGCAAGCCGGGCCGACGAGGCTGAAATGCCAGAAACCGGTCCCCGGTAGCTTGTATCCTTTCTGGTGAAGAATTGGCTTGGTAGTTTGGTCTGCCCTGTTCCCATGATGCACTGGGCCAGGAACAGACTAATTTGCATATAGCCAGGTTCTGAGCTGGGATGGGGCAGTGAGCTAAATAACGGTGATGGATCAAGCCCTGATCTTTGGACTGGGTAAGAGTGGTCTGCTTAATTCAGACACTCTGTTCATCACCACCCCCTTTTCTGAATCGTTTTTGGCCACTATAGGTGTGGCAAAGTATACTCAGACATGAGTCCCTTGCTCACTGCTCCATCAGGATTCAAGCAAGCCGGGCCGACGAGGCTGAAATGCCAGAAACCGGTCCCCGATAGCTTGTATCCTTTCTGGTGAAGAATTGGCTTGGTAGTTTGGTCTGCCCTGTTCCCATGATGCACTTGGCCAGGGACAGACTAATTTGCATATAGCCAGGTTCTGAGCTGGGATGGGGCAGTGAGCTAAATAACGGTGATGGATCAAGCCCTGATCTTTGGACTGGGTAAGAGTGGTCTGCTTAATTCAGACACTCTGTTCATCACCACCCCCTTTTCTTAATCGTGCAATTATGTGGCACTGAGTGGTACTTGGAGTTTATGTTGCATTGAGTGCAGTGTAATTATGTAGCAAATAATTATGTGGCACTAAGTGGTATTGTGTGGAGTGTATGTTGCATTCAATAGATTGTAATTATTTGGGGCTAGATGTAGGTAATTCCCATTTACAGACTCTTAAATACCGAATTTTACCGATTCGATATTTAAGAGACTGTAAATGGGAAGGGGGCAGATTTAGGTGATTCCGAATTCAGGAATACCGAATCTGTAAGATTCGGTATTTACCGAATCGGTAAATACCGAATTGGTATTGCCCATTGATTCCAATGGGCCTTGAAGCCCGTAGGAATCAATGGGCAATACCGATTTGGTATTTACCGAATCGGTAAATACTGAATACTGCAAGGGTGCAGGGGGTGTCACTTTGACACCCTCTAGCACCTCAAGTACAGGCTTGTGTGACATGTGGCACACATACATGCCCTAAGGGCATGTCTGTGTGTCACATGGCACAGGTGTGCATGCACAGATGTGCATGCACACCTGAATTCGGTATTTTACCACACAATAGGATTGTGTGGTAAAATACCGACTCTTAAGGGCCTGTGGCACTCTTAGGAGTGTCAGCTACATATGAATTTACCGATTCGGTAAATATACCGAATCGGTATTTTACTGAATCGGTATATTTACCAAATCGGTAAAATTACCGATTCTTAAAATATCATGCCCCTACATCAGAAAACCCTAATGCCGGTCGGAAACGGTCGAAATCGGCCGTTTCCGACCGGTAATAGGACTCCTACATCTGGCCCAAAGTGTGTAATTATGTTGCTCTGAGTGGTACTTGGAGTGTATCTTACATTGAGTGCAGTGTAATTATGTAGCATATAAGTATGTGGCACTGTGTGGTATTATGTGGAGTGTATTTATGTTGCATTGAGTAGAGAATAATTATGTGGCATGTAATTATGTGGCACTGAGGGGTATTAATTGGACTGTATGTTGCATGGAGTGCATTGTAATTATGTAGCACATAATTATGTGGCACTGTGTGGTATTATGTGGAGTGTACTTATGTTGCATTCAGTAGGGTATAAGTATGTGGCGTGTAATTATATGGCACTGAGTGGTATTATGTTGAGTCTACTTATGTTGCATTGAGTTGAGTGTAATTATGTGGCATGTCATTATGTGGCACTGAGTGGTATTTGGAGTGCATGTTGCATTGAGTGCAGTATAATAATGTAGCATTTAATTATATGGCACTGAGTGGTGTTGGTTGGAGTGTATGTTGCATTGAGTGCAGTGTAATTATGTAGCATATAATTATGTGGCCCTGAGGGGTATTTTGTGAAGTGTGTGTTGCATTCAGTACAGTATTATTATGTGTTGTGTAATTATCTGGGACTGAGTGGTATTTGGAGTGTATAGGTGGCACTGAGTGGTATTTGGATTGTATGTTGCATTGAGTGCAGTGTAATTATGTGGCGTGTAATTATGAGGCACTGAGTGGTATTTGGAGTGTATATTGCATTCAGTGCAGTGTAATTATGTGGCGTGTAATTATGTGGCACTCAGTGGTATTTGGAGTGTATGTTGCATTGAGTGCACTGTAATTATGTGGCATGTAAATATGTGGCACTGAGTGGTATTTGGAGTGTACGTTGTAGTGAGTGTAGTGTAATTATGTGGCTTGTAATTATGTGACACTGAGTGGTATTTGAAGTGTATGTTGTGTTGAGTGCAGTGTATCAAAGTGGCATGTAATTATGTGGCACTGAGTGGTATTTGGAGTGTATGTTGTGTTGAGTGCAGTGTAATTATGTGGTGTGTAATTATGTGGCACTGTATTGTATTTGGAGTGTATGCTGTGTTAAGTGCAGTGTAATATTGTGGTGTGTAATTATGTGGTACTGAGTGGTATTTGGAGTGTATGTTGCATTGAGTGCAGTGTAAATATGTAGATTATAATTATGTGGCACTGAGTAGTATTGGGTGGCGTGTATGTTGTATTCAGTTGAGTGTAATTGTGTGGCGTGTAATTATGTGGCACTGAGTGGTATTATGTGGAGTGTATTTATGTTGCATTGCGTTGAGTGTAATTATGTGGCATGTCATTATGTGGCACTGAGTGATATTTGGAGTGCATGTTACATTGAGTGCAGTGTAATAATGTAGCATTTAATTATATGGCACTGAGTGGTGTTGGTTGGAGTGTATGTTGCATTCAGTGCAGTGTAATTATTTGGCATGTAATTATGTGGCACTCAGTGGTATTTGGAGTGTATGTTGCATTGAGTGCAGTGTAATTATGTGGCATGTAATTATGTGGCACTAAGTGGTATTTGGAGTGTACGTTGCAGTGAGTGTAGTGTAATTATGTGGCTTGTAATTATGTGACAATGAGTGGTATTTATAGTGTATGTTGTGTTGAGTGCAGTGTAATTATATGGCGTGTAATTATGTGGCACTGTATTGTATTTGGAGTGCATGCTGTGTTAAGTGCAGTGTAATATTGTGGTGTGTAATTATGTGGCACTGAGTGGTATTTGGAGTGTATGTTGCATTGAGCGCAGTGTAAATATGTAGATTATGATTCTGTGGCACTGAGTAGTATTGGGTGGCGTGTATGTTGTATTCAGTAGAGTGTAATTGTGTGCCGTGTAATTATGTGGCACTGAGTGGTATTGTTTGAAGTGTATGTTGCATTGAGTGCAGTGTAATTATGTAGCATATACTTATGTTGCACTGAGTGGTATTGTGTTGAGTGTGTGTTGCATTCAGTAGAGTGTAATTATGAGGTGTCTGTTATTATGTGTCACTGAGTGGTATTTGGAGTGTACGTTGCATTGAGTGCAGTGTAATTATGTGGCGTGTAATTATGTGGTACTGAGTGGTATTTGGAGTGTATGTTGCATTGAGTGCAATGTAATTATGTGGCGTGTAATGTGTAATTATGTGGCACTGAGTGGAATTTGTAGTGTAAGTTGCATTGAGTGCAGTGTAATTATGTGGCATGTGATTATGTGGCACTGAGTGGTATTTGGACTGTATGTTGCGTTGAGCGTAGTGTAATTATGTAGCATATAATTATATGGCACTGAGTGGTATTGTGTGGAGTGTATGTCGTATTCAGTAGAGTGTAATTGTGTGGCGTGTAATTATGTGGCACTGAGTGGTATTTGGAGTGTATGTTGCATTGAGTGCAGTGTAATTATGTTGCTTATAACTATGTGGCACTGAGTGGTATTTGGATTGTATGTTGCATTGAGTGCAGTGTAATTAGGTGGCATGTAATTATGTTGCACTGAGTGGTATTTGGTGTGTATGTTGCATTGAGTGCAGTGTAATTAGGTGGCACGCAATTAAGCGGCACTGAGTGGTATTTAGAGCGTATGTTGCATTGAGTGAAGTGTATTTATGTGGCCTGTAATTATGTGGCACTTAGTGGTATTTGGAGTGTATGTTGCGTTGGCTGCAGTGTAATTATGTGTTGTGTCTAATTATATGACACTGATTGGTATTTGGAGTGTATGTTGCATTGAGTGCAGTGTAATTATGTGACGTGTAATTTTGTGGCACTGAGTGGGGTTTGGAGTGTATGTTGGGTTGCCTGCAGTGTAATTATGTGGCGTGTAATTATGTGGCACTGAGTGGTATTTAGAGTGTATGTTGCGTTGAGCGCAGTGTAAATATGTAGCATATAAATATGTGGCACTGAGTGGTATTGTGTGGAGTATATGTAGCATTCAGTAGAGTGTAATTATGTGGGGTGTAATTATGTGTCACTGAGTGATATTTGGAGTGTATGTTGCAATTAGTGCAGTGTAATTATGTGGCATGTACTTATGTGGCACTGAGTGGTATTTGGAATGTATGCTCGGTTGCGCGTAGTGTAATTATGTGGCGTATAATTATGTGGCACGGATTGGTATTGGGTTGAGTGTGTGTTGCATTCAATAGAGTTTAATTATGTGGTGTGTAATTATTTAGCACTGAGTGCTATTTGGAGTGTATGTTGCATTGAGTGCAGTGTAATTATGTTGCTTATAACTATGAGGCACTGAGTGGTATTTGGAGTGTACGTTGCATTGAGTGCAGTGTAAATGTGTGGCATGTAGTTATGTGGCACTGAGTGGTATTTGGAGTGTATGTTGCATTAAGTGCAGTGTAATTATGTGGCACTGAGTGGTGCTTTTAGTGTATGTTGCATTGAGTGCAGTGTAATTATGTGGTGTGTAATTATGTGGCTCTGAGTTTTATTTGGAGTGTATGTTGCGTTGAGTGCAGTGTAATTTTGTGTCCAGTCTAATTATGTGACACAGATTGGTATTTGGAGTGTATGCTGCATTGAGTGCAGTGTAATTATGTTGTGTGAAATTTTGTGGCACTGAGTGGTGTTTGGAGTGTATGTTGCATTGAGTGCAGAGTAATTATGTGGTGTGTAATTATGTGGTACTAAGTGGTATTTGGAGTGTATTTTGCATTGAGTGCAGTGTAATTATGTGGCGTGTAATTATGTGGCACTCAGTTGTATTTGGAGTGTATGTTGCATTGAGTGCAGTGTAATTATATGGCATGTAAATATGTGGCACTGAGTGGTATTTGGAATGTACGTTGTAGTGAGTGTAGTGTAATTATGTGGCTTGTAATTATGTGACACTGAGTGGTATTGGAATGTATGTTGTGTTGAGTGCAGTGTAATTATGTGGTGTGTAATTATGTGGCACTGTATTGTATTTGGAGTGTATGCTGTGTTGAGTGCAGTGTAATATTGTGGTGCGTAATTATGTGGTACTGAGTGGTATTTGGAGTGTATGTTGCATTGAGTGCAGTGTAAATATGTAGAATATAATTATGTGGCACTGAGTAGTATTGGGTGGCGTGTATGTTGTATTCAGTAGAGTGTAATTGTGTGGCGTGTAATTATGTGGCACTGAGTGGTATTATGTGGAGTGTATTTATGTTGCATTGAGTTGAGTGTAATTATGTGGCATATCATTATGTGGCACTGAGTGGTATTTGGAGTGCATGTTACATTGAGTGCAGTGTAATAATGTAGCATTTAATTATATGGCACTGAGTGGTGTTGGTTGGGGTGTATGTTGCATTCAGTGCAGTGTAATTATTTGGCATGTAATTATGTGGCACTCAGTGGTATTTGGAGTGTATGTTGCATTGAGTGCAGTGTAATTATGTGGCATGTAATTATGTGGCACTAAGTGGTATTTGGAGTGTACGTTGCAGTGAGTGTAGTGTAATTATGTGGATTGTAATTATGTGACAATGAGTGGTATTTGGAATGTATGCTCGGTTGCGCGTAGTGTAATTATGTGGCGTATAATTATGTGGCACGGATTGTTATTGGGTTGAGTGCGTGTTGCATTCAATAGAGTTTAATTATGTGGTGTGTAATTATTTAGCACTGAGTGCTATTTGGAGTGTATGTTGCATTGAGTGCAGTGTAATTATGTTGCTTATAACTATGAGGCACTGAGTGGTATTTGGAGTGTACGTTGCATTGAGTGCAGTGTAAATGTGTGGCATGTAGTTATGTGGCACTGAGTGGTATTTGGAGTGTATGTTGCATTAAGTGCAGTGTAATTATGTGGCACTGAGTGGTGCTTTTAGTGTATGTTGCATTGAGTGCAGTGTAATTATGTGGTGTGTAATTATGTGGCACTCAGTGGTATTTGGAGTGTATGTTGCATTGAGTGCAGTGTAATTATGTGGCATGTAAATATGTGGCACTGAGTGGTATTTGGAATGTACGTTGTAGTGAGTGTAGTGTAATTATGTGGCTTGTAATTATGTGACACTGAGTGGTATTTGAAGTGTATGTTGTGTTGAGTGCAGTATAATTATGTGGTGTGTAATTATGTGGCACTGTATTGTATTTGGAGTGTATGCTGTGTTAAGTGCAGTGTAATATTGTGGTGTGTAATTATGTGGTACTGAGTGGTATTTGGAGTGTATGTTGCATTGAGTGCAGTGTAAATATGTAGAATATAATTATGTGGCACTGAGTAGTATTGGGTGGCGTGTATGTTGTATTCAGTAGAGTGTAATTGTGTGGCGTGTAATTATGTGGCACTGAGTGGTATTATGTGGAGTGTATTTATGTTGCATTGAGTTGAGTGTAATTATGTGGCATATCATTATGTGGCACTGAGTGGTATTTGGAGTGCATGTTACATTGAGTGCAGTGTAATAATGTAGCATTTAATTATACGGCACTGAGTGGTGTTGGTTGGAGTGTATGTTGCATTCAGTGCAGTGTAATTATTTGGCATGTAATTATGTGGCACTCAGTGGTATTTGGAGTGTATGTTGCATTGAGTGCAGTGTAATTATGTGGCATGTAATTATGTGGCACTAAGTGGTATTTGGAGTGTACGTTGCAGAGAGTGTAGTGTAATTATGTGGCTTGTAATTATGTGACAATGAGTGGTATTTATAGTGTATGTTGTGTTGAGTGCAGTGTAATTATGTGGCGTGTAATTATGTGGCACTGTATTGTATTTGGAGTGTATGCTGTGTTAAGTGCAGTGTAATATTGTGGTGTGTAATTATGTGGCACTGAGTGGTATTTGGAGTGTACGTTGTAGTGAGTGTAGTATAATTATGTGGCTTGTAATTATGTGGCACTGTATTGTATTTGGAGTGTATGCTGTGTTAAGTGCAGTGTAATATTGTGGTGTGTAATTATGTGGTACTGAGTGGTATTTGGAGTGTATGTTGCATTGAGCACAGTGTAAATATGTAGAATATGATTATGTGGCACTGAGTAGTATTGGGTGGCGTGTATGTTGTATTCAGTAGAGTGTAATTGTGTGGCGTGTAATTGTGTGGCACTGAGTGGTATTGTTTGAAGTGTATGTTGCATTGAGTGCAGTGTAATTATGTAGCATATAATTATGTTGCACTGAGTGGTATTGTGTGGAGTGTGTGTTGCATTCAGTAGAGTGTAATTATGTGGTGTGTAATTATGTGTCACTGAGTGGTATTTGGAGTGTACGTTGCATTGAGTGCAGTGTAATTATGTGACGTGTAATTATGTGGCACTGAGTGGTATTTGGAGTGTATGTTGCATTGAGTGCAGTGTAATTATGTGGCCTGTAATTATGTGGTACTGAGTGGTATTTGGAGTGTATGTTGCATTGAGTGCAATGTAATTATGTGGCCTGTAATGTGTAATTATGTGGCACTGAGTGGAATTTGTAGTGTAAGTTGCATTGAGTGCAGTGTAATTATGTGGCATGTGATTATGTGGCACTGAGTGGTATTTGGACTGTATGTTGCATTGAGCGTAGTGTAATTATGTAGCATATAATTATATGGCACTGAGTGGCATTGTGTGGAGTGTATGTCGTATTCAGTAGAGTGTAATTGTGTGGCGTGTAATTATGTGGCACTGAGTGGTATTTGAAGTGTATGCTGCGTTGAGCGCAGTGTAATTATGTAGCATATAATTATGCAGCACGGAGTGGTATTGGTTGGAGTGAGTGTTGCATTCAATAGAGTGTAATTATGTGGTGTGTAATTATGAGGCACTGAGTGGTATTTGGAGTGTATGTTGCATTGAGTGCAGTGTAATTATGTTGCTTATAACTATGAGGCACTGAGTGGTATTTGGATTGTAGGTTGCATTGAGTGCAGTGTAATTAGTTGGCTTGTAATTATGTGGCACTGAGTGGTATTTGGAGTGTATGTTGCATTGGGTGCAGTGTAATTATATGGCGTGTAATGATGTGGCACTGAGTGGTATTTGGAGTGTATATTGCATTGAGTGCAGTGTAATTATGTGGTGTGTAATTATGTGGCACTGAGTTTTATTTGTAGTGTATGTTGCGTTGAGTGCAGTGTAATTATGTGTTGAGTCTAATTATGTGACACTGATTGGTATTTGGAATGTATGCTGCATTGAGTGCAGTGTAATTATGTTGTGTGAAATTTTGTGGCCCTGAGTCGTGTTTGGAGTGTATGTTGCTGTTAGAAAGGCGTCCCCGGGGGAGGCAGAAGATGTCTGACTGACCACCCCTAGGTCCACCTCTCCGTCGAGGAGTAGCCGAGCGGTTGCTGAGAGGCCTCCGGAATGAGGGTCCTCTCCTAGGATCGTACAGCAGAGTAATCACAACACTACAGATGGACACCACACAAGAAGTTAAGTTCTCAAGCTTTTATAGGGAATAAACGGTTGCTGGTTCTTGGCAGTATGTACAAGCAGACTGAGGGGTCTGGAAAGTCTCTTAAAGGGGGTAAGGTAGCGGGACAGTCTTACTCTGGGCGGAGGAAGGGATACCCTACGCACAGCTCTCAATCCTCGAGCTGGGGGGTTCCGAGATGTTCGAGCCGCGGCAGCGCCAGCAGGCTTGCAAGGTGGTTCAGCGAAGTAGGCCGCGGCAGCGCCAGCAGGCTTGCAAGGTGGTTCAGCGAAGTAGGCCGCGGCAGCGCCAGGAGGCTCTCGGAAGGTTCAGCAAGGTAGGCCGCGGCAGCGCCAGCAGGCTCTCGGAAGGTTCAGCAAGCTAGGCCGCGGCAGCGCCAGCAGGCTCTTGGAAGGTTCAGCAAGGTAGGCCGCGGCAGCGCCAGCAGGCTCTCGGAAGGTTCAGCAAGGTAGGCCGCGGCAGCGCCAGCAGGCTCTCGGAAGGTTGTCGGGTTACGGATGAGTTCGTCTGGTGTCGGCCGTGACAGCGTCAGCAGGGCTTCCAGTCACAACACTACAGATGGACACCACACAAGAAGTTAAGTTCTCAAGCTTTTATAGGGAATAAACGGTTGCTGGTTCTTGGCAGTATGTACAAGCAGACCGAGGGGTCTGGAAAGTCTCTTAAAGGGGGGTAAGGTAGCGGGACAGTCTTACTCTGGGCGGAGGAAGGGATACCCTATGCACAGCTCTCAATCCTCGAGCTGGGGGGTTCCGAGATGTTCGAGCCGCGGCAGCGCCAGCAGGCTTGCAAGGTGGTTCAGCGAAGTAGGCCGCGGCAGCGCCAGCAGGCTTGCAAGGTGGTTCAGCGAAGTAGGCCGCGGCAGCGCCAGCAGGCTCTCGGAAGGTTCAGCAAGGTAGGCCGTGGCAGCGCCAGCAGGCTCTCGGAAGGTTCAGCAAGGTAGGCCGCGGCAGCGCCAGCAGGCTCTCGGAAGGTTCAGCAAGGTAGGCCGCGGCAGCGCCAGCAGGCTCTCGGAAGGTCGTCGGGTTACGGATGAGTTCATCTGGTGTCGGCCGTGACAGCGTCAGCAGGGCTTCCAGTCCAGGATACAACTGAAGTCTTAATCCAGGGTTGCCCCAGATATAGGTCTGGAGGTCTTTGAAGTCCGGACCCTCGCGCCTGGGGGCCAGAGGGGCCGGGATGATGGTGTCCAGACACCCAGCAGGGGAGTGGAGCCAGCGCCCAGGGAGGCCGGAGGGCGATCGATACCAGGCGTCCGGGGATGGCTGGAGGCCCATCGAAACTCCCCTTCCTCCGGGATCTGTCGAGTGGCCACTCGACCACCTGGGTGGATCTTGGTGCCTCGATGTCGGGGCTTCGCTGGGGCCTGGGCTGGGGCCGAGGCCACTTGGTTGTGACGTGGTGGGTCCAAGATGGAGTCGGGCACGGCCTCGTGCTGAGGTCGTGATGGGCCTACGCTGGGGTCAGGCCTGCGCGGGTGGACCGGCATGGTAGCCGGCCCTGTGGGGTTGGGGCGTGCAGGATCGGGCCGAAGGGGCCGCCCGAGGTCTGGTGGAGGGCAGATATCGACCTGGGCCCGCCATGCGGGAGGGGTAGGACCACGCCATGAGGCCGGGTCCAACAGTTGCATTGAGTGCAGTGTAATTATGTGGTGTGTAACTATGTGGCACTGAGTGGTATTTAGAGTGTATGTTACATTGAGTGCAGTGTAATTATGTAGCATATAATTATGTGGCACTGGGTGGTATTGTGTGGAGTGTGTGTTGCATTCAGTAGAGTGTAATTATGTGGCGTGTAATTATGTGGCACCGAGTGGTATTTTGAGTGTATGTTGCATTGAGTGCCATGTAATTATGTAACATATAATTATGTGGCACGGAGTGGTATTGTGTGGAGTGTATGTTGCATTCAGTAGAGTGTAATTATGTGGCGTGTAATATGTGGCACTGAGTGGTACTTGGAGTGTCTGTTGCATTGAGTGCAGTGTAATTATGTAGCATATAAGTATGTGGCACTGTGTGGTAATATATGGAGTGTATTTATATTGCATTGAGTAGAGTGTAAATATGAGGTGTGTAATGATATGGCACTGAGTGGTATTATGTGGAGTGTATTTACGTTGCATTGAGAAGAGTGTAATTATGTGGTGTGTAATTATGTGGCACTGAATGGTAATATGAGGAGTGAAGGTTGTATTCAGTAGAGTGTAATTATGTGCCGTGCAATTATGTGGCACTGAGTGGTACTTGGAGTTTATGTTGCATTGAGTGCAGTGTAATTATGTAGCAAATAATTATGTGGCACTAAGTGGTATTGTGTGGAGTGTATGTTGCATTCAATAGATTGTAATTATTTGGGGCTAGATGTAGGTAATTCCCATTTACAGACTCTTAAATACCGAATTTTACCGATTCGGTATTTAAGAGACTGTAAATGGGAAGGGGGCAGATTTAGGTAATTCCGAATTCAGGAATACCGAATCTGTAAGATTCGGTATTTACCGAATCGGTAAATACCGAATCGGTATTGCCCATTGATTCCAATGGGCCTTGAAGCCCGTAGAAATCAATGGGCAATACCGATTTGGTATTTACCGAATCGGTAAATACCGAATACTGCAAGGGTGCAGGGGGTGTCACTTTGACACCCTCTAGCACCCCAAGTACAGGCTTGTGTGACATGTGGCACACATACATGCCCTAAGGGCATGTCTGTGTGTCACATGGCACAGGTGTGCATGCACAGATGTGCATGCACACCTGAATTCGGTATTTTACCACACAATAGGATTGTGTGGTAAAATACCGACTCTTAAGGGCCTGTGGCACTCTTAGGAGTGTCAGCTACAAATGGATTTACCGATTCGGTAAATATACCGAATCGGTATTTTACTGAATCGGTATATTTACCAAATCGGTAAAATTACCGATTCTTAAAATATCATGCCCCTACATCAGAAAACCCTAATGCCGGTCGGAAACGGTCGAAATCGTCCGTTTCCGACCGGTAATAGGACTCCTACATCTGGCCCAAAGTGTGTAATTATGTTGCTCTGAGTGGTACTTGGAGTGTATCTTACATTGAGTGCAGTGTAATTATGTAGCATATAAGTATGTGGCACTGTGTGGTATTATGTGGAGTGTATTTATGTTGCATTGAGTAGAGAATAATTATGTGGCATGTAATTATGTGGCACTGAGTGGTATTAATTGGACTGTATGTTGCATGGAGTGCAGTGTAATTATGTAGCACATAATTATGTGGCACTGTGTGGTATTATGTGGAGTGTACTTATGTTGCATTCAGTAGGGTATAAGTATGTGGCGTGTAATTATATGGCACTGAGTGGTATTATGTGGAGTCTACTTATGTTGCATTGAGTTGAGTGTAATTATGTGGCATGTCATTATGTGGCACTGAGTGGTATTTGGAGTGTACGTTGTAGTGAGTGTAGTGTAATTATGTGGCTTGTAATTATGTGACACTGAGTGGTATTTGAAGTGTATGTTGTGTTGAGTGCAGTGTATCAAAGTGGCATGTAATTATGTGGCACTGAGTGGTATTTGGAGTGTATTTTGTGTTGAGTGCAGTGTAATTATGTGGTATTTGGAGTGCATGTTGCATTGAGTGCAGTATAATAATGTAGCATTTAATTATATGGCACTCAGTGGTATTTGGAGTGTATGTTGCATTGAGTGCAGTGTAATTATGTGGCACTAAGTGGTATTTGGAGTGTACGTTGCAGTGAGTGTAGTGTAATTATGTGGCTTGTAATTATGTGACAATGAGTGGTATTTATAGTGTATGTTGTGTTGAGTGCAGTGTAATTATATGGCGTGTAATTATGTGGCACTGTATTGTATTTGGAGTGCATGCTGTGTTAAGTGCAGTGTAATATTGTGAGTGGTATTTGGAGTGTATGTTGCATTGAGCGCAGTGTAAATATGTAGATTATGATTATGTGGCACTGAGTAGTATTGGGTGGCGTGTATGTTGTATTCAGTAGAGTGTAATTGTGTGGCGTGTAATTATGTGGCACTGAGTGGTATTGTTTGAAGTGTATGTTGCATTGAGTGCAGTGTAATTATGTAGCATATACTTATGTTGCACTGAGTGGTATTGTGTGGAGTGTGTGTTGCATTCAGTAGAGTGTAATTATGTGGTGTGTAATTATGTGTCACTGAGTGGTATTTGGAGTGTACGTTGCATTGAGTGCAGTGTAATTATGTGGCGTGTAATTATGTGGTACTGAGTGGTATTTGGAGTGTATGTTGCATTGAGTGCAATGTAATTATGTGGCGTGTAATGTGTAATTATGTGGCACTGAGTGGAATTTGTAGTGTAAGTTGCATTTAGTGCAGTGTAATTATGTGGCATGTGATTATGTGGCACTGAGTGGTATTTGGACTGTATGTTGCGTTGAGCGTAGTGTAATTATGTAGCATATAATTATATGGCACTGAGTGGTATTGTGTGGAGTGTATGTCGTATTCAGTAGAGTGTAATTGTGTGGTGTGTAATTATGTGGCACTGAGTGGTATTTGGAGTGTATGTTGCGTTGAGCGCAGTGTAATTATGTAGCATATAATTATGCGGCATGGAGTGGTATTGGTTGGAGTGTGTGTTGCATTCAATAGAGTGTAATTATGTGGTGTGTAATTATGAGGCACTGAGTGGTATTTGGAGTGTATGTTGCATTGAGTGCAGTGTAATTATGTTGCTTATAACTATGTGGCACTGAGTGGTATTTGGATTGTCTGTTGCATTGAGTGCAGTGTAATTAGGTGGCATGTAATTATGTTGCACTGAGTGGTATTTGGTGTGTATGTTGCATTGAGTGCAGTGTAATTAGGTGGCATGCAATTAAGCGGCACTGAGTGGTATTTGGAGTGTATGTTGCATTGAGTGAAGTGTATTTATGTGGCCTGTAATTATGTGGCACTGAGTGGTATTTGGAGTGTATGTTGCGTTGGCTGCAGTGTAATTATGTGTTGTGTCTAATTATATGACACTGATTGGTATTTGGAGTGTATGTTGCATTGAGTGCAGTGTAATTATGTGCCGTGTAATTTTGTGGCACTGAGTGGTGTTTGGAGTGTATGTTGGGTTGCCTGCAGTGTAATTATGTGGCGTGTAATTATGTGGCACTGAGTGGTATTTAGAGTGTATGTTGCGTTGAGCGCAGTGTAAATATGTAGCATATAATTATGTGGCACTGAGTGGTATTGAGTGGAGTATATGTAGCATTCAGTAGAGTGTAATTATGTGGGGTGTAATTATGTGTCACTGAGTGATATTTGGAGTGTATGTTGCAATTAGTGCAGTGTAATTATGTGGCATGTACTTATGTGGCACTGAGTGGTATTTGGAATGTATGCTCGGTTGCGCGTAGTGTAATTATGTGGCGTATAATTATGTGGCACGGATTGGTATTGGGTTGAGTGTGTGTTGCATTCAATAGAGTTTAATTATGTGATGTGTAATTATTTAGCACTGAGTGCTATTTGGAGTGTATGTTGCATTGAGTGCAGTGTAATTATGTTGCTTATAACTATGAGGCACTGAGTGGTATTTGGAGTGTACGTTGCATTGAGTGCAGTGTAAATGTGTGGCATGTAGTTATGTGGCACTGAGTGGTATTTGGAGTGTATGTTGCATTAAGTGCAGTGTAATTATGTGGCACGGAGTGGTGCTTTTAGAGTATGTTGCATTGAGTGCAGTGTAATTATGTGGTGTGTAATTATGTGGCTCTGAGTTTTATTTGGAGTCTATGTTGCGTTGAGTGCAGTGTAATTTTGTGTCCAGTCTAATTATGTGACACGGATTGGTATTTGGAGTGTATGCTGCATTGAGTGCAGTGTAATTATGTTGTGTGAAATTTTGTGGCACTGAGTGGTGTTTGGAGTGTATGTTGCATTGAGTGCAGAGTAATTATGTGGTGTGTAATTATGTGGCACTAAGTGGTATTTGGAGTGTATTTTGCATTGAGTGCAGTGTAATTATGTGGCGTGTAAATATGTGGCACTGAGTGGTATTTGGAATGTACGTTGTAGTGAGTGTAGTGTAATTATGTGGCTTGTAATTATGTGACACTGAGTGGTATTTGGATTGTATGTTGCATTGAGTGCAGTGTAATTAGGTGGCATGTAATTATGTTGCACTGAGTGGTATTTGGTGTGTATGTTGCATTGAGTGTAGTGTAATTAGGTGGCATGCAATTAAGCGGCACTGAGTGGTATTTGGAGTGTATGTTGCATTGAGTGAAGTGTATTTATGTGGCCTGTAATTATGTGGCACTGAGTGGTATTTGGAGTGTATGTTGCGTTGGCTGCAGTGTAATTATGTGTTGTGTCTAATTATATGACACTGATTGGTATTTGGAGTGTATGTTGCATTGAGTGCAGTGTAATTATGTGACGTGTAATTTTGTGGCACTGAGTGGTGTTTGGAGTGTATGTTGGGTTGCCTGCAGTGTAATTATGTGGCGTATAATTATGTGGCACTGAGTGGTATTTAGAGTGTATGTTGCGTTGAGCGCAGTGTAAATATGTAGCATATAATTATGTGGCACTGAGTGGTATTGAGTGGAGTATATGTAGCATTCAGTAGAGTGTAATTATGTGGGGTGTAATTATGTGTCACTGAGTGATATTTGGAGTGTATGTTGCAATTAGTGCAGTGTAATTATGTGGCATGTACTTATGTGGCACTGAGTGGTATTTGGAATGTATGCTCGGTTACGCGTAGTGTAATTATGTGGCGTATAATTATGTGGCACGGATTGGTATTGGGTTGAGTGTGTGTTGCATTCAATAGAGTTTAATTATGTGGTGTGTAATTATTTAGCACTGAGTGCTATTTGGAGTGTATGTTGCATTGAGTGCAGTGTAATTATGTTGCTTATAACTATGAGGCACTGAGTGGTATTTGGAGTGTACGTTGCATTGAGTGCAGTGTAAATGTGTGGCATGTAATTATGTGGCACTGAGTGGTATTTGGAGTGTATGTTGCATTAAGTGCAGTGTAATTATGTGGCACTGAGTGGTGCTTTTAGTGTATGTTGCATTGAGTGCAGTGTAATTATGTGGTGTGTAATTATGTGGCTCTGAGTTTTATTTGGAGTCTATGTTGCGTTGAGTGCAGTGTAATTTTGTGTCCAGTCTAATTATGTGACACGGATTGGTATTTGGAGTGTATGCTGCATTGAGTGCAGTGTAATTATGTTGTGTGAAATTTTGTGGCACTGAGTGGTGTTTGGAGTGTATGTTGCATTGAGTGCAGAGTAATTATGTGGTGTGTAATTATGTGGCACTAAGTGGTATTTGGAGTGTATTTTGCATTGAGTGCAGTGTAATTATGTGGCGTGTAAATATGTGGCACTGAGTGGTATTTGGAATGTACGTTGTAGTGAGTGTAGTGTAATTATGTGGCTTGTAATTATGTGACACTGAGTGGTATTTGAAGTGTATGTTGTGTTGAGTGCAGTGTATCAAAGTGGCATGTAATTATGTGGCACTGAGTGGTATTTGGAGTGTATGTTGTGTTGAGTGCAGTGTAATTATGTGGTGTGTAATTATGTGGCACTGTATTGTATTTGGAGTGTATGCTGTGTTAAGTGCAGTGTAATATTGTGGTGTGTAATTATGTGGTACTGAGTGGTATTTGGAGTGTATGTTGCATTGAGTGCAGTGTAAATATGTAGAATATAATTATGTGGCACTGAGTAGTATTGGGTGGCGTGTATGTTGTATTCAGTAGAGTGTAATTGTGTGGCGTGTAATTATGTGGCACTGAGTGGTATTATGTGGAGTGTATTTATGTTGCATTGAGTTGAGTGTAATTATGTGGCATATCATTATGTGGCACTGAGTGGTATTTGAAGTGCATGTTACATTGAGTGCAGTGTAATAATGTAGCATTTAATTATATGGCACTGAGTGGTGTTGGTTGGAGTGTATGTTGCATTCAGTGCAGTGTAATTATTTGGCATGTAAGTATGTGGCACTAAGTGGTATTTGGAGTGTATGTTGCAGTGAGTGTAGTGTAATTATGTGGCTTGTAATTATGTGACAATGAGTGGTATTTGGAATGTATGCTCGGTTGCGCGTAGTGTAATTATGTGGCGTATAATTATGTGGCACGGATTGGTATTGGGTTGAGTGTGTGTTGCATTCAATAGAGTTTAATTATGTGGTGTGTAATTATTTAGCACTGAGTGCTATTTGGAGTGTATGTTGCATTGAGTGCAGTGTAATTATGTTGCTTATAACTATGAGGCACTAATTGGTATTTGGAGTGTACGTTGCATTGAGTGCAGTGTAAATGTGTGGCATGTAGTTATGTGGCACTGAGTGGTATTTGGAGTGTATGTTGCGTTAAGTGCAGTGTAATTATGTGGCACTGAGTGGTGCTTTTAGTGTATGTTGCATTGAGTGCAGTGTAATTATGTGGTGTGTAATTATGTGGCTCTGAGTTTTATTTGGAGTGTATGTTGCGTTGAGTGCAGTGTAATTTTGTGTCCAGTCTAATTATGTGACACGGATTGGTATTTGGAGTGTATGCTGCATTGAGTGCAGTATAATTATGTTGTGTGAAATTTTGTGGCACTGAGTGGTGTTTGGAGTGTATGTTGCATTGAGTGCAGAGTAATTATGCGGTGTGTAATTATGTGGCACTAAGTGGTATTTGGAGTGTATTTTGCATTGAGTGCAGTGTAATTATGTGGCGTGTAATTATGTGGTACTCAGTGGTATTTGGAGTGTATGTTGCATTGAGTGCAGTGTAATTATGTTGCATGTAAATATGTGGCACTGAGTGGTATTTGGAATGTACGTTGTAGTGAGTGTAGTGTAATTATGTGGCTTGTAATTATGTGACACTGAGTGGTATTTGAAGTGTATGTTGTGTTGAGTGCAGTGTATCAAAGTGGCATGTAATTATCTGGCACTGAGTGGTATTTGGAGTGTATGTTGTGTTGAGTGCAGTGTAATTATGTGGTGTGTAATTATGTGGCACTGTATTGTATTTGGAGTGTATGATTTGTTAAGTGCAGTGTAATATTGTGCTGTGTAATTATGTGGTACTGAGTGGTATTTGGAGTGTATGTTGCATTGAGTGCAGTGTAAATATGTAGAATATAATTATGTGGCACTGAGTAGTATTGGGTGGTGTGTATGTTGTATTCAGTAGAGTGTAATTGTGTGGCGTGTAATTATGTAGCACTGAGTGGTATTATGTGGATTGTATTTATGTTGCATTGAGTTGAGTGTAATTATGTGGCATATCATTATGTGGCACTGAGTGGTATTTGGAGTGCATGTTACATTGAGTGCAGTGTAATAATGTAGCATTTAATTATATGGCACTGAGTGGTGTTGGTTGGAGTGTATGTTGCATTCAGTGCAGTGTAATTATTTGGCATGTAATTATGTGGCACTAAGTGGTATTTGGAGTGTATGTTGCAGTGAGTGTAGTGTAATTATGTGGCTTGTAATTATGTGACAATGAGTGGTATTTGGAATGTATGCTCGGTTGCGCGTAGTGTAATTATGTGGCGTATAATTATGTGGCACGGATTGGTATTGGGTTGAGTGTGTGTTGCATTCAATAGAGTTTAATTATGTGGTGTGTAATTATTTAGCACTGAGTGCTATTTGGAGTGTATGTTGCATTGAGTGCAGTGTAATTATGTTGCTTATAACTATGAGGCACTCAGTGGTATTTGGAGTGTACGTTGCATTGAGTGCAGTGTAAATGTGTGGCATGTAGTTATGTGGCACTGAGTGGTATTTTGGAGTGTATGTTGCGTTAAGTGCAGTGTAATTATGTGGCACTGAGTGGTGCTTTTAGTGTATGTTGCATTGAGTGCAGTGTAATTATGTGGTGTGTAATTATGTGGCTCTGAGTTTTATTTGGAGTGTATGTTGCGTTGAGTGCAGTGTAATTTTGTGTCCAGTCTAATTATGTGACACGGATTGGTATTTGGAGTGTATGCTGCATTGAGTGCAGTATAATTATGTTGTGTGAAATTTTGTGGCACTGAGTGGTGTTTGGAGTGTATGTTGTATTGAGTGCAGAGTAATTATGCGGTGTGTAATTATGTGGCACTAAGTGGTATTTGGAGTGTATTTTGCATTGAGTGCAGTGTAATTATGTGGCGTGTAATTATGTGGTACTCAGTGGTATTTGGAGTGTATGTTGCATTGAGTGCAGTGTAATTATGTTGCATGTAAATATGTGGCACTGAGTGGTATTTGGAATGTACGTTGTAGTGAGTGTAGTGTAATTATGTGGCTTGTAATTATGTGACACTGAGTGGTATTTGAAGTGTATGTTGTGTTGAGTGCAGTGTATCAAAGTGGCATGTAATTATGTGGCACTGAGTGGTATTTGGAGTGTATGTTGTGTTGAGTGCAGTGTAATTATGTGGTGTGTAATTATGTGGCACTGTATTGTATTTGTAGTGTATGCTGTGTTAAGTGCAGTGTAATATTGTGGTGTGTAATTATGTGGTACTGAGTGGTATTTGGAGTGTATGTTGCATTGAGCGCAGTGTAAATATGTAGAATATGACTATGTGGCACTGAGTAGTATTGGGTGGCGTGTATGTTGTATTCAGTAGAGTGTAATTGTGTGGCGTGTAATTATGTGGCACTGAGTGGTATTGTTTGAAGTGTATGTTGCATTGAGTGCAGTGTAATTATGTAGCATATAATTATGTTGCACTGAGTGGTATTGTGTGGAGTGTGTGTTGCATTCAGTAGAGTGTAATTATGTGGTGTGTAATTATGTGTCACTGAGTGGTATTTGGAGTGTACGTTGCATTGAGTGCAGTGTAATTATGTGGCCTGTAATTATGTGGTACTGAGTGGTATTTGGAGTGTATGTTGCATTGAGTGCAATGTAATTATGTGGCCTGTAATGTGTAATTATGTGGCACTGAGTGGAATTTGTAGTGTAAGTTGCATTGAGTGCAGTGTAATTATGTGGCATGTGATTATGTGGCACTGAGTGGTATTTGGACTGTATGTTGCGTTGAGCGTAGTGTAATTAAGTAGCATATGATTATATGGCACTGAGTGGTATTGTGTGGAGTGTATGTCGTATTCAGTAGAGTGTAATTGTGTGGCGTGTAATTATGTGGCACTGAGTGGTATTTGGAGTGTATGTTGCGTTGAGCGCAGTGTAATTATGTAGCATATAATTATGCGGCACGGAGTGGTATTGGTTGGAGTGTGTGTTGCATTCAATAGAGTGTAATTATGTGATGTGTAATTATGAGGCACTGAGTGGTATTTGGAGTGTATGTTGCATTGAGTGCAGTGTAATTATGTTGCTTATAACTATGAGGCACTGAGTGGTATTTGGATTGTAGGTTGCATTGAGTGCAGTGTAATTAGTTGGCTTGTAATTATGTGGCACTGAGTGGTATTTGGAGTGTATGTTGCATTGGGTGCAGTGTTATTATGTGGTGTGTAATTATGTGGCACTGAGTTTTATTTGTAGTGTATGTTGCGTTGAGTGCAGTGTAATTATGTGTTGAGTCTAATTATTTGACACTGATTGGTATTTGGAGTGTATGCTGCATTGAGTGCAGTGTAATTATGTTGCGTGAAATTTTGTGGCACTGAGTGGTGTTTGGAGTGTATGTTGCATTGAGTGCAGTGTAATTATGTGGTGTGTAACTATGTGGCACTGAGTGGTATTTAGAGTGTATGTTACATTGAGTGCAGTGTAATTATGTAGCATATAATTATGTGGCACTGGGTGGTATTGTGTGGAGTGTGTGTTGCATTCAGTAGAGTGTAATTATGTGGCGTGTAATTATGTGGCACCGAGTGGTATTTGGAGTGTATGTTGCATTGAGTGCCGTGTAATTATGTAACATATAATTATGTGGCACGGAGTGGTATTGTGTGGAGTGTATGTTGCATTCAGTAGAGTGTAATTATGTGGCGTGTAATATGTGGCACTGAGTGGTACTTGGAGTGTCTGTTGCATTGAGTGCAGTGTAATTATGTAGCATATAAATATGTGGCACTGTGTGGTAATATATGGAGTGTATTTATATTGCATTGAGTAGAGTGTAAATATGAGGTGTGTAATGATATGGCACTGAGTGGTATTATGTGGAGTGTATTTACGTTGCATTGAGAAGAGTGTAATTATGTGGTGTGTAATTATGTGGCACTGAATGGTAATATGAGGAGTGAAGGTTGTATTCAGTAGAGTGTAATTATGTGCCGTGAAATTATGTGGCACTGAGTGGTACTTGGAGTTTATGTTGCATTGAGTGCAGTGTAATTATGTAGCAAATAATTATGTGGCACTAAGTGGTATTGTGTGGAGTGTATGTTGCATTCAATAGATTATAATTATTTGGGGCTAGATGTAGGTAATTCCCATTTACAGACTCTTAAATACTGAATTTTACCGATTCGGTATTTAAGAGACTGTAAATGGGAAGGGGGCAGATTTAGGTAATTCCGAATTCAGGAATACCGAATCTGTAAGATTCGGTATTTACCGAATCGGTAAATACTGAATCGGTATTGCCCATTGATTTCAATGGGCCTTGAAGCCCGTAGGAATCAATGGGCAATACCGATTTGGTATTTACCGAATCGGTAAATACCGAATACTGCAAGGGTGCAGGGGGTGTCACTTTGACACCCTCTAGCACCCCAAGTACAGGCTTGTGTGACATGTGGCACACATACATGCCCTAAGGGCATGTCTGTGTGTCGCATGGCACAGGTGTGCATGCACAGATGTGCATGCACACCTGAATTCTGTATTTTACCACACAATAGGATTGTGTGGTAAAATACCGACTCTTAAGGGCCTGTGGCACTCTTAGGAGTGTCAGCTACATATGGATTTACCG
Source organism: Lissotriton helveticus (assembly GCF_964261635.1). Taxonomy (NCBI): domain Eukaryota; kingdom Metazoa; phylum Chordata; class Amphibia; order Caudata; family Salamandridae; genus Lissotriton; species Lissotriton helveticus. The sequence goes on along the minus strand of NC_136067.1, from coordinate 30,587,106 downwards.
ATTCGGTAAACATACCGAATCAGTATTTTACTGAATCGGTATATTTACCAAATCGGTAAAATTACCGATTCTTAAAATATCATGCCCCTACATCAGAAAACCCTAATGCCGGTCGGAAACGGTCAAAATCGGCCGTTTCCGACCGGTAATAGGACTCCTACATCTGGCCCAAAGTGTGTAATTATGTTGCTCTAAGTGGTACTTGGAGTGTATCTTACATTGAGTGCAGTGTAATTATGTAGTATATAAGTATGTGGCACTGTGTGGTATTATGTGGAGTGTATTTATGTTGCATTGAGTAGAGAATAATTATGTGGCATGTAATTATGTGGCACTGAGTGGTATTAATTGGAGTGTATGTTGCATGGAGTGCAGTATAATTATGTAGCATATAATTATGTGGCACTGTGTGGTATTATGTGGAGTGTACTTATGTTGCATTCAGTAGAGTGTAAGTATGTGGCGTGTCATTATATGGCACTGAGTGGTATTATGTGGAGTGTATTTATGTTGCATTGAGTTGAGTGTAATTATGTGGCATGTCATTATGTGGCACTGAGTGGTATTTGGAGTGTATGTTGCATTGAGTGCAGTGTAATTATGTGACATGTAATTATGTGGCACTGAGTGGTATTTGGAGTGTATGTTGCATTGAGTGCAGTGTAATTATGTGGCATGTAATTATGTGGCACTAAGTGGTATTTGGAGTGTATGTTGCATTGAGTGCAATGTAATTAATATGGCGTGTAATGTGTAATTATGTGGCACTGAGTGGAATTTGTAGTGTATGTTGCATTGCGTGCAGTGTAATTATGTGGCGTGTGATTATGTGGCACTGAGTGGTATTTGGACTGTATGTTGCGTTGAGCGAAGTGTAATTATGTAGCATACAATTATATGGCACTGAGTGGTTTTGTGTGGAGTATGTTGTATTCAGTAGAGTGTAATTGTGGGCGTTTAATTATGTGGCAATGAGTGGTATTGTTTGGAGTGTATGTTGCATTGAGTGCAGTCTAATTATGTAGCATACAATTATGTGGCACTGAGTTTTATTGAGTGGAGTGTGTGTTGCATTCAGTAGAGTGTAATTATGTGGCGTGTAATTATGTGGCACTGAGTGGTATTTGGAGTGTACGTTGCATTGCGTGCAGTGTAATTAGGTGGCATGTAATTATGTTGCACTGAGTGGTATTTGGAGTGTATGTTGTATTGAGTGCAGTGTAATTATGTGGCGTGTAATTATGTGGCACTGAGTGGTATTTGGAGTGTATGTTGCATTGAGTGAAGTTTAATTATGTGGCAGTGATTACTGAATCGGTATATTTACCAAATCGGTAAAATTACCGATTCTTAAAATATCATGCCCCTACATCAGAAAACCCTAATGCCGGTCGGAAACGGTCGAAATCGTCCGTGTAATTATGTTGCTTATAACTATGTGGCACTGAGTGGTATTTGGATTGTATGTTGCATTGAGTGCAGTGTAATTAGGTGGCATGTAATTATGTTGCACTGAGTGGTATTTGGTGTGTATGTTGCATTGAGTGCAGTGTAATTAGGTGGCATGCAATTAAGCGGCACTGAGTGGTATTTGGAGTGTATGTTGCATTGAGTGAAGTGTATTTATGTGGCCTGTAATTATGTGGCACTGAGTGGTATTTGGAGTGTATGTTGCGTTGGCTGCAGTGTAATTATGTGTTGTGTCTAATTATATGACACTGATTGGTATTTGGAGTGTATGTTGCATTGAGTGCAGTGTAATTATGTGCCGTGTAATTTTGTGGCACTGAGTGGTGTTTGGAGTGTATGTTGGGTTGCCTGCAGTGTAATTATGTGGCGTGTAATTATGTGGCACTGAGTGGTATTTAGAGTGTATGTTGCGTTGAGCGCAGTGTAAATATGTAGCATATAATTATGTGGCACTGAGTGGTATTGAGTGGAGTATATGTAGCATTCAGTAGAGTGTAATTATGTGGGGTGTAATTATGTGTCACTGAGTGATATTTGGAGTGTATGTTGCAATTAGTGCAGTGTAATTATGTGGCATGTACTTATGTGGCACTGAGTGGTATTTGGAATGTATGCTCGGTTGCGCGTAGTGTAATTATGTGGCGTATAATTATGTGGCACGGATTGGTATTGGGTTGAGTGTGTGTTGCATTCAATAGAGTTTAATTATGTGATGTGTAATTATTTAGCACTGAGTGCTATTTGGAGTGTATGTTGCATTGAGTGCAGTGTAATTATGTTGCTTATAACTATGAGGCACTGAGTGGTATTTGGAGTGTACGTTGCATTGAGTGCAGTGTAAATGTGTGGCATGTAGTTATGTGGCACTGAGTGGTATTTGGAGTGTATGTTGCATTAAGTGCAGTGTAATTATGTGGCACGGAGTGGTGCTTTTAGAGTATGTTGCATTGAGTGCAGTGTAATTATGTGGTGTGTAATTATGTGGCTCTGAGTTTTATTTGGAGTCTATGTTGCGTTGAGTGCAGTGTAATTTTGTGTCCAGTCTAATTATGTGACACGGATTGGTATTTGGAGTGTATGCTGCATTGAGTGCAGTGTAATTATGTTGTGTGAAATTTTGTGGCACTGAGTGGTGTTTGGAGTGTATGTTGCATTGAGTGCAGAGTAATTATGTGGTGTGTAATTATGTGGCACTAAGTGGTATTTGGAGTGTATTTTGCATTGAGTGCAGTGTAATTATGTGGCGTGTAAATATGTGGCACTGAGTGGTATTTGGAATGTACGTTGTAGTGAGTGTAGTGTAATTATGTGGCTTGTAATTATGTGACACTGAGTGGTATTTGGATTGTATGTTGCATTGAGTGCAGTGTAATTAGGTGGCATGTAATTATGTTGCACTGAGTGGTATTTGGTGTGTATGTTGCATTGAGTGTAGTGTAATTAGGTGGCATGCAATTAAGCGGCACTGAGTGGTATTTGGAGTGTATGTTGCATTGAGTGAAGTGTATTTATGTGGCCTGTAATTATGTGGCACTGAGTGGTATTTGGAGTGTATGTTGCGTTGGCTGCAGTGTAATTATGTGTTGTGTCTAATTATATGACACTGATTGGTATTTGGAGTGTATGTTGCATTGAGTGCAGTGTAATTATGTGACGTGTAATTTTGTGGCACTGAGTGGTGTTTGGAGTGTATGTTGGGTTGCCTGCAGTGTAATTATGTGGCGTATAATTATGTGGCACTGAGTGGTATTTAGAGTGTATGTTGCGTTGAGCGCAGTGTAAATATGTAGCATATAATTATGTGGCACTGAGTGGTATTGAGTGGAGTATATGTAGCATTCAGTAGAGTGTAATTATGTGGGGTGTAATTATGTGTCACTGAGTGATATTTGGAGTGTATGTTGCAATTAGTGCAGTGTAATTATGTGGCATGTACTTATGTGGCACTGAGTGGTATTTGGAATGTATGCTCGGTTACGCGTAGTGTAATTATGTGGCGTATAATTATGTGGCACGGATTGGTATTGGGTTGAGTGTGTGTTGCATTCAATAGAGTTTAATTATGTGGTGTGTAATTATTTAGCACTGAGTGCTATTTGGAGTGTATGTTGCATTGAGTGCAGTGTAATTATGTTGCTTATAACTATGAGGCACTGAGTGGTATTTGGAGTGTACGTTGCATTGAGTGCAGTGTAAATGTGTGGCATGTAATTATGTGGCACTGAGTGGTATTTGGAGTGTATGTTGCATTAAGTGCAGTGTAATTATGTGGCACTGAGTGGTGCTTTTAGTGTATGTTGCATTGAGTGCAGTGTAATTATGTGGTGTGTAATTATGTGGCTCTGAGTTTTATTTGGAGTCTATGTTGCGTTGAGTGCAGTGTAATTTTGTGTCCAGTCTAATTATGTGACACGGATTGGTATTTGGAGTGTATGCTGCATTGAGTGCAGTGTAATTATGTTGTGTGAAATTTTGTGGCACTGAGTGGTGTTTGGAGTGTATGTTGCATTGAGTGCAGAGTAATTATGTGGTGTGTAATTATGTGGCACTAAGTGGTATTTGGAGTGTATTTTGCATTGAGTGCAGTGTAATTATGTGGCGTGTAAATATGTGGCACTGAGTGGTATTTGGAATGTACGTTGTAGTGAGTGTAGTGTAATTATGTGGCTTGTAATTATGTGACACTGAGTGGTATTTGAAGTGTATGTTGTGTTGAGTGCAGTGTATCAAAGTGGCATGTAATTATGTGGCACTGAGTGGTATTTGGAGTGTATGTTGTGTTGAGTGCAGTGTAATTATGTGGTGTGTAATTATGTGGCACTGTATTGTATTTGGAGTGTATGCTGTGTTAAGTGCAGTGTAATATTGTGGTGTGTAATTATGTGGTACTGAGTGGTATTTGGAGTGTATGTTGCATTGAGTGCAGTGTAAATATGTAGAATATAATTATGTGGCACTGAGTAGTATTGGGTGGCGTGTATGTTGTATTCAGTAGAGTGTAATTGTGTGGCGTGTAATTATGTGGCACTGAGTGGTATTATGTGGAGTGTATTTATGTTGCATTGAGTTGAGTGTAATTATGTGGCATATCATTATGTGGCACTGAGTGGTATTTGAAGTGCATGTTACATTGAGTGCAGTGTAATAATGTAGCATTTAATTATATGGCACTGAGTGGTGTTGGTTGGAGTGTATGTTGCATTCAGTGCAGTGTAATTATTTGGCATGTAAGTATGTGGCACTAAGTGGTATTTGGAGTGTATGTTGCAGTGAGTGTAGTGTAATTATGTGGCTTGTAATTATGTGACAATGAGTGGTATTTGGAATGTATGCTCGGTTGCGCGTAGTGTAATTATGTGGCGTATAATTATGTGGCACGGATTGGTATTGGGTTGAGTGTGTGTTGCATTCAATAGAGTTTAATTATGTGGTGTGTAATTATTTAGCACTGAGTGCTATTTGGAGTGTATGTTGCATTGAGTGCAGTGTAATTATGTTGCTTATAACTATGAGGCACTAATTGGTATTTGGAGTGTACGTTGCATTGAGTGCAGTGTAAATGTGTGGCATGTAGTTATGTGGCACTGAGTGGTATTTGGAGTGTATGTTGCGTTAAGTGCAGTGTAATTATGTGGCACTGAGTGGTGCTTTTAGTGTATGTTGCATTGAGTGCAGTGTAATTATGTGGTGTGTAATTATGTGGCTCTGAGTTTTATTTGGAGTGTATGTTGCGTTGAGTGCAGTGTAATTTTGTGTCCAGTCTAATTATGTGACACGGATTGGTATTTGGAGTGTATGCTGCATTGAGTGCAGTATAATTATGTTGTGTGAAATTTTGTGGCACTGAGTGGTGTTTGGAGTGTATGTTGCATTGAGTGCAGAGTAATTATGCGGTGTGTAATTATGTGGCACTAAGTGGTATTTGGAGTGTATTTTGCATTGAGTGCAGTGTAATTATGTGGCGTGTAATTATGTGGTACTCAGTGGTATTTGGAGTGTATGTTGCATTGAGTGCAGTGTAATTATGTTGCATGTAAATATGTGGCACTGAGTGGTATTTGGAATGTACGTTGTAGTGAGTGTAGTGTAATTATGTGGCTTGTAATTATGTGACACTGAGTGGTATTTGAAGTGTATGTTGTGTTGAGTGCAGTGTATCAAAGTGGCATGTAATTATCTGGCACTGAGTGGTATTTGGAGTGTATGTTGTGTTGAGTGCAGTGTAATTATGTGGTGTGTAATTATGTGGCACTGTATTGTATTTGGAGTGTATGATTTGTTAAGTGCAGTGTAATATTGTGCTGTGTAATTATGTGGTACTGAGTGGTATTTGGAGTGTATGTTGCATTGAGTGCAGTGTAAATATGTAGAATATAATTATGTGGCACTGAGTAGTATTGGGTGGTGTGTATGTTGTATTCAGTAGAGTGTAATTGTGTGGCGTGTAATTATGTAGCACTGAGTGGTATTATGTGGATTGTATTTATGTTGCATTGAGTTGAGTGTAATTATGTGGCATATCATTATGTGGCACTGAGTGGTATTTGGAGTGCATGTTACATTGAGTGCAGTGTAATAATGTAGCATTTAATTATATGGCACTGAGTGGTGTTGGTTGGAGTGTATGTTGCATTCAGTGCAGTGTAATTATTTGGCATGTAATTATGTGGCACTAAGTGGTATTTGGAGTGTATGTTGCAGTGAGTGTAGTGTAATTATGTGGCTTGTAATTATGTGACAATGAGTGGTATTTGGAATGTATGCTCGGTTGCGCGTAGTGTAATTATGTGGCGTATAATTATGTGGCACGGATTGGTATTGGGTTGAGTGTGTGTTGCATTCAATAGAGTTTAATTATGTGGTGTGTAATTATTTAGCACTGAGTGCTATTTGGAGTGTATGTTGCATTGAGTGCAGTGTAATTATGTTGCTTATAACTATGAGGCACTCAGTGGTATTTGGAGTGTACGTTGCATTGAGTGCAGTGTAAATGTGTGGCATGTAGTTATGTGGCACTGAGTGGTATTTTGGAGTGTATGTTGCGTTAAGTGCAGTGTAATTATGTGGCACTGAGTGGTGCTTTTAGTGTATGTTGCATTGAGTGCAGTGTAATTATGTGGTGTGTAATTATGTGGCTCTGAGTTTTATTTGGAGTGTATGTTGCGTTGAGTGCAGTGTAATTTTGTGTCCAGTCTAATTATGTGACACGGATTGGTATTTGGAGTGTATGCTGCATTGAGTGCAGTATAATTATGTTGTGTGAAATTTTGTGGCACTGAGTGGTGTTTGGAGTGTATGTTGCATTGAGTGCAGAGTAATTATGCGGTGTGTAATTATGTGGCACTAAGTGGTATTTGGAGTGTATTTTGCATTGAGTGCAGTGTAATTATGTGGCGTGTAATTATGTGGTACTCAGTGGTATTTGGAGTGTATGTTGCATTGAGTGCAGTGTAATTATGTTGCATGTAAATATGTGGCACTGAGTGGTATTTGGAATGTACGTTGTAGTGAGTGTAGTGTAATTATGTGGCTTGTAATTATGTGACACTGAGTGGTATTTGAAGTGTATGTTGTGTTGAGTGCAGTGTATCAAAGTGGCATGTAATTATGTGGCACTGAGTGGTATTTGGAGTGTATGTTGTGTTGAGTGCAGTGTAATTATGTGGTGTGTAATTATGTGGCACTGTATTGTATTTGTAGTGTATGCTGTGTTAAGTGCAGTGTAATATTGTGGTGTGTAATTATGTGGTACTGAGTGGTATTTGGAGTGTATGTTGCATTGAGCGCAGTGTAAATATGTAGAATATGACTATGTGGCACTGAGTAGTATTGGGTGGCGTGTATGTTGTATTCAGTAGAGTGTAATTGTGTGGCGTGTAATTATGTGGCACTGAGTGGTATTGTTTGAAGTGTATGTTGCATTGAGTGCAGTGTAATTATGTAGCATATAATTATGTTGCACTGAGTGGTATTGTGTGGAGTGTGTGTTGCATTCAGTAGAGTGTAATTATGTGGTGTGTAATTATGTGTCACTGAGTGGTATTTGGAGTGTACGTTGCATTGAGTGCAGTGTAATTATGTGGCCTGTAATTATGTGGTACTGAGTGGTATTTGGAGTGTATGTTGCATTGAGTGCAATGTAATTATGTGGCCTGTAATGTGTAATTATGTGGCACTGAGTGGAATTTGTAGTGTAAGTTGCATTGAGTGCAGTGTAATTATGTGGCATGTGATTATGTGGCACTGAGTGGTATTTGGACTGTATGTTGCGTTGAGCGTAGTGTAATTAAGTAGCATATGATTATATGGCACTGAGTGGTATTGTGTGGAGTGTATGTCGTATTCAGTAGAGTGTAATTGTGTGGCGTGTAATTATGTGGCACTGAGTGGTATTTGGAGTGTATGTTGCGTTGAGCGCAGTGTAATTATGTAGCATATAATTATGCGGCACGGAGTGGTATTGGTTGGAGTGTGTGTTGCATTCAATAGAGTGTAATTATGTGATGTGTAATTATGAGGCACTGAGTGGTATTTGGAGTGTATGTTGCATTGAGTGCAGTGTAATTATGTTGCTTATAACTATGAGGCACTGAGTGGTATTTGGATTGTAGGTTGCATTGAGTGCAGTGTAATTAGTTGGCTTGTAATTATGTGGCACTGAGTGGTATTTGGAGTGTATGTTGCATTGGGTGCAGTGTTATTATGTGGTATGTAATTATGTGGCACTGAGTTTTATTTGTAGTGTATGTTGCGTTGAGTGCAGTGTAATTATGTGTTGAGTCTAATTATTTGACACTGATTGGTATTTGGAGTGTATGCTGCATTGAGTGCAGTGTAATTATGTTGCGTGAAATTTTGTGGCACTGAGTGGTGTTTGGAGTGTATGTTGCATTGAGTGCAGTGTAATTATGTGGTGTGTAACTATGTGGCACTGAGTGGTATTTAGAGTGTATGTTACATTGAGTGCAGTGTAATTATGTAGCATATAATTATGTGGCACTGGGTGGTATTGTGTGGAGTGTGTGTTGCATTCAGTAGAGTGTAATTATGTGGCGTGTAATTATGTGGCACCGAGTGGTATTTGGAGTGTATGTTGCATTGAGTGCCGTGTAATTATGTAACATATAATTATGTGGCACGGAGTGGTATTGTGTGGAGTGTATGTTGCATTCAGTAGAGTGTAATTATGTGGCGTGTAATATGTGGCACTGAGTGGTACTTGGAGTGTCTGTTGCATTGAGTGCAGTGTAATTATGTAGCATATAAATATGTGGCACTGTGTGGTAATATATGGAGTGTATTTATATTGCATTGAGTAGAGTGTAAATATGAGGTGTGTAATGATATGGCACTGAGTGGTATTATGTGGAGTGTATTTACGTTGCATTGAGAAGAGTGTAATTATGTGGTGTGTAATTATGTGGCACTGAATGGTAATATGAGGAGTGAAGGTTGTATTCAGTAGAGTGTAATTATGTGCCGTGAAATTATGTGGCACTGAGTGGTACTTGGAGTTTATGTTGCATTGAGTGCAGTGTAATTATGTAGCAAATAATTATGTGGCACTAAGTGGTATTGTGTGGAGTGTATGTTGCATTCAATAGATTATAATTATTTGGGGCTAGATGTAGGTAATTCCCATTTACAGACTCTTAAATACTGAATTTTACCGATTCGGTATTTAAGAGACTGTAAATGGGAAGGGGGCAGATTTAGGTAATTCCGAATTCAGGAATACCGAATCTGTAAGATTCGGTATTTACCGAATCGGTAAATACTGAATCGGTATTGCCCATTGATTTCAATGGGCCTTGAAGCCCGTAGGAATCAATGGGCAATACCGATTTGGTATTTACCGAATCGGTAAATACAAATACTGCAAGGGTGCAGGGGGTGTCACTTTGACACCCTCTAGCACCCCAAGTACAGGCTTGTGTGACATGTGGCACACATACATGCCCTAAGGGCATGTCTGTGTGTCGCATGGCACAGGTGTGCATGCACAGATGTGCATGCACACCTGAATTCTGTATTTTACCACACAATAGGATTGTGTGGTAAAATACCGACTCTTAAGGGCCTGTGGCACTCTTAGGAGTGTCAGCTACATATGGATTTACCGATTCGGTAAACATACCGAATCAGTATTTTACTGAATCGGTATATTTACCAAATCGGTAAAATTACCGATTCTTAAAATATCATGCCCCTACATCAGAAAACCCTAATGCCGGTCGGAAACGGTCAAAATCGGCCGTTTCCGACCGGTAATAGGACTCCTACATCTGGCCCAAAGTGTGTAATTATGTTGCTCTAAGTGGTACTTGGAGTGTATCTTACATTGAGTGCAGTGTAATTATGTAGTATATAAGTATGTGGCACTGTGTGGTATTATGTGGAGTGTATTTATGTTGCATTGAGTAGAGAATAATTATGTGGCATGTAATTATGTGGCACTGAGTGGTATTAATTGGAGTGTATGTTGCATGGAGTGCAGTATAATTATGTAGCATATAATTATGTGGCACTGTGTGGTATTATGTGGAGTGTACTTATGTTGCATTCAGTAGAGTGTAAGTATGTGGCGTGTCATTATATGGCACTGAGTGGTATTATGTGGAGTGTATTTATGTTGCATTGAGCTGAGTGTAATTATGTGGCATGTCATTATGTGGCACTGAGTGGTATTTGGAGTGTATGTTGCATTGAGTGCAGTGTAATTATGTGACATGTAATTATGTGGCACTGAGTGGTATTTGGAGTGTATGTTGCATTGAGTGCAGTGTAATTATGTGGCATGTAATTATGTGGCACTAAGTGGTATTTGGAGTGTATGTTGCATTGAGTGCAATGTAATTAATATGGCGTGTAATGTGTAATTATGTGGCACTGAGTGGAATTTGTAGTGTATGTTGCATTGCGTGCAGTGTAATTATGTGGCGTGTGATTATGTGGCACTGAGTGGTATTTGGACTGTATGTTGCGTTGAGCGAAGTGTAATTATGTAGCATACAATTATATGGCACTGAGTGGTTTTGTGTGGAGTATGTTGTATTCAGTAGAGTGTAATTGTGGGCGTTTAATTATGTGGCAATGAGTGGTATTGTTTGGAGTGTATGTTGCATTGAGTGCAGTCTAATTATGTAGCATACAATTACGTGGCACTGAGTTTTATTGAGTGGAGTGTGTGTTGCATTCAGTAGAGTGTAATTATGTGGCGTGTAATTATGTGGCACTGAGTGGTATTTGGAGTGTACGTTGCATTGCGTGCAGTGTAATTAGGTGGCATGTAATTATGTTGCACTGAGTGGTATTTGGAGTGTATGTTGTATTGAGTGCAGTGTAATTATGTGGCGTGTAATTATGTGGCACTGAGTGGTATTTGGAGTGTATGTTGCATTGAGTGAAGTTTAATTATGTGGCGTGTAATTATGTGGCACTGAGTGGTATTTGGAGTGTATGCTGCGTTGACTGCAGTGTAATTATGTGTTGTGTCTAATTATATGACACGGTCTTGTCCGAATTAAATTCGGACAAGACCGAGGTGATGACCTTTGGCAATCTTTCACCTGAATGGTCTTCCATCTGGTGGCCCAGTGAAATGGGTTCACCTCCCACTCCGGTAGCCAAGGTCAGAAACCTCGGTATCATGTTCGATGACAAGCTGTTATTTAAGCACCATGTGAATGCAGTGGTCGCATCCTCCTTCTATATGCTGAGGAAGATCAAGAAGCTGTTGTCATATCTCCCTCCAGCTGCAGGAAAAACATTGATCACCACCCTCGTTTTTTCTAAGATGGATTATGGCAACGCTCTCTTCCTCAGCACGCAAGAACAGGTTTTAACCAAATTGCAATCAGTTCAAAATGCTGCAGCCAGAATCCTGCTCGGCATCCCCAGTCACCGCCCCACCTCCTCGGCCATACGTCACCTGTATTGGCTAAGAGTCAGATAAAGTTTAAAGCACTCTGTATCGCCTACAAGGCCATCCATGACTCAGGACCCAGGTTCCTTAAGGATGCTTTTTGGACCTACGCTCCTAAAAGATCACTTCGCTCATCCTGCACCTATCTCCTCTCTGTCCCACGTACCAGAACCACTACCTGGGGAGACAGACTTTTGTTAGTAGCAACCCCCAGGCTGTGGAATTCTCTCCCTTTGTCCATCAAAATCAGTCCCACTCTCATCATCTTCCGTAAACTTCTGAAAACCTGGTTATTTAATCAATGATCCATCTGGCTGCTCTCTGTCCCAGGAAGTCCGATATGCGCCGAGACACCCCAGGGTAGTTGTGCGCAATAAAAATCCCAAAAACATAAACATAAACATTGGTATTTGGAGTGTATGTTGCATTGAGTGCAGTGTAATTATGTGGCGTGTAATTATGTGGCACTCAGTGGTATTTGGAGTGTATATTGCATTGAGTACAGTGTAATTATGTGGCATGTAATTATGTGGCACTGAGTGGTATTTGGAGTTTACGTTGCAGTGAGTGTAGTGTAATTATGTGACTTGGAATTTTGTGACACTGATTGGTATTTGAAGTGAAGGTTGCGTTGACTGCAGTGTATCTATGTGGCATGTAATTATGTGGCACTGAGTGGTATTTGGAGTGTATGTTGGGTTGCCTGCAGTGTAATTATGTGGCGTGTAATTATGTGGTACTGAGTGGTATTTGGAGTGTATGTTGCGTTGAGCGCAGTGTAAATATGTAGCATATAATTATGTGGCACTGAGTGGTATTGTGTGGAGTATATGTTGCATTCAGTAGAGTGTAATTATGTCAGGTGTAATTATGTGGCACTGAGTGGTATTTGGAGTGTATGTTGCCTTGAGTGCAGTGTAATTATGTGGCATGTACTTATGTGGCACTGAGTGGTTTTTGGAATGTATGTTCGGTTACGCGTAGTATAATTATGTGGCGTATAATTATGTGGCACAGAGTGGTATTGGGTTGAGTGTGTGTTGCATTCAATAGAGTTTAATTATGTGGTGTGTAATTATTTAGCACTGAGTGCTATTTGGAGTGTATGTTGCATTGAGTGCAGTGTAATTATGTTGCTTATGACTATGAGGCACTGAGTAGTATTTGGAGTGTACGTTGCATTGAGTGCAGTGTAAATATGTGGCATGTAGTTATGTGGCACTGAGTGGTATTTGGAGTGTATGTTGCATTGAGTGCAGTGTAATTATGTGGCACTGAGTGGTATTTTTAGTGTATGTTGCATTGAGTGCAGTGTAATTATGTGGTGTGTAATTATGTGGCACTGAGTTTTATTTGGAGTGTATGTTGCGTTGAGTGCAGTGTAATTATGTGTCGAGTCTAATTATGTGACACTGATTGGTATTTGGAGTGCATGCTGCATTGAGTGCAGTGTAATTATGTTGTGTGAAATTTTGTGGCACTGAGTGGTGTTTGGAGTGTATGTTGCATTGAGTGCAGAGTAAATATGTGGTGTGTAATTATGTGGCACTAAGTGGTATCTGGAGTGTATGTTGCATTGAGTGCAGTGTAATGATGTGGTGTGTAACTATGTGGCACTGAGTGGTATTTAGAGTGTATGTTGCATTGAGTGCAGTGTAATTATGTAGCATATATAATATGTGGCACTGAGTGGTATTGTGTTGAGTGTGTGTTGCATTCAGTAGAGTGTAATTATGTGGTGTGTAATTATGTGGCACCGAGTGGTATTTGGAGTGTATGTTGCATTGAGTGCCGTGTAATTATGTAACATATAATTATGTGCACAGAGTGGTATTGTGTGGCGTGTATGTTGCATTCAGTAGAGTGTAATTATATGGCGTGTAATATGTGGTACTGAGTGGTACTTGGAGTGTCTGTTGCTTTGAGTGCAGTGTAATTATGTAGCATATAAGTATGTAGCACTGTGTGGTAATATGTGGAGTGTATTTACGTTGCATTGAGAAGAGTGTAATTATGTGGTGTGTAATTATGTGGCACTGAATGGTAATATGAGGAGTGAATGCTGTATTCAGTAGAGTGTTATTATGTGGCGTGTAATTATGTGGCACTGAGTGGTACTTGGAGTTTATGTTGCATTGAGTGCAGTGTAATTATGTAGCAAATAATTATGTGGCACTAAGTGGTATTCTGTGGAGTGTATGTTGCATTCAATAGAGTGTAATTATTTGTTGTGTAATTATGTTGCTCTGAGTGGTACTTGGAGTGTATCTTACATTGAGTGCAGTGTACATATGTAGCATATTAGGACCCGGATACCCCAGCATGCTCCCCGCTCCCTCCTGTTACCTGAAAACCCACATTAGAATCATCGACAGAGATTTGCGTGGGTGTAAAACAGCCATGTTTAATATTTGACATTTCCTAAACATGACAAGGCATTTCAAAATTATTATTTACAGTTATCAAGACAATTTTATTTTGGACTTTCCAGATCTTCTTCCGCCGGATTCTTCTCCTCCAGCACTAAGGGGCCTTCCAGCCCACATTTTCCATGCAGGGCATCCACGCAAGGTGCAACGCACCTGCGCCCATGAGGAGTGGGCCCCAAACCTCTGATCCTTGTCCGTCCTCTCCAGGGGCCCACCCTCCGGCCACCAGGCTACCCAGGGACCCAGGAGGCTCGTAACCTGTCGCCCAAGCCTCCCCAGCCGGGGCCATATTTTTCAGCGTAGAGCTTACCGTCTCCCCCCTCAGTGCTGGCCTAGGAAGTACGCAAGGCGGACTCCCGTCAATTCCGTCGGTCAATTTTACTGTTCCAAGGTCTTTCTACCGCAACACGCCCCTTCCACCTACTGAGCTAAAGGGACGAGTGGGTGGGAGTTAAATTGAAGAAGGTGGGAGAGGGAGACGCCACTGGGCGCATGCGACGTTCCAGTGTAGCAGAGGAAAGAGAGGCTGGGAACTCCGCCCCCGGAACCTAAATAGGTCCCCAGCCTCCGCCCTCTGCCCCATTGGAAATGCATCACTCTTCACCCGGAAGAACTAAGATGCCGGTCGCCCCTTGGGGCTGACTGGCCTCCACTGGACTAGTCGAGGTAGGGGCGAGGTCGGGGGGGCCCGGTCCTAAGTGCGCGCTCATTGATGCTCGAGCTTGTCAAAGTATGTGGCACTGTGTGGTATTATGTGGAGTGTACTTATGTTGCATTCAGTAGAGTGTAAGTATGTAGCGTTTAATTATATGGCACTGAGTGGTATTATGTGGAGTGTATTTATGTTGCATTGAGTTGAGTGTAATTATGTGGCATGTCATTATGTGGCACTGAGTGGTATTTGGAGTGCATGTTGCATTGAGTGCAGTGTAATAATGTAGCATTTAATTCTATGGCACTGAGTGGTGTTGGTTGGAGTGTATGTTGCATTGAGTGCAGTCTAATTATGTAGCATATAATTATGTGGCCCTGAGTGGTATTGTGTGGAGTGTGTGTTGCATTCAGTACAGTGTTATTATGTGTTGTATAATTATCTGAAACTGAGTGGTATTTGGAGTGTATAGGTGGCTCTGAGTGGTATTTGGATTGTATGTTGCATTGAGTGCAGTGTAATTATGTGGCGTGTAATTATGTGGCACTGAGAGGTATTTGGAGTGTATGTTGCAGTCAGTGCAGTGTAATTATGTGGCGTGTAATTATGTGGCACTCAGTGGCATTTGGAGTGCATGTTGCATTCAGTACAGTGTAATTATGTGGCATGTAATTATGTGGCACTGAGGCGTATTTGGAGTGTACGTTGCAGTGAGTGTAGTGTAATTATGTGGCTTGTAATCATGAAACACTGAGTGGTATTTTGAGTGTATGTTGCGTTGAGTGCATTGTATCTATGTGGCATGTAATTTCCTTTGGTTTTGCATGTAAGTATGTGGCACTGAGTGGTATTTGGAGTGTATGTTGTGCTAAGTGCAGTGTAATATTGTGGTGTGTAATTATGTGGCACTGAGTGGTATTTGGAGTGTATGTTGCATTGAGCGCAGAGTAAATATATAGAATATAATTATGTGGCACTGAGTAGTATTGGGTGGCGTGTATGTTGTATCCAGTAGAGTGTAATTGTGTGGCGTGTAATTATGTGACACTGAGTGGTATTGTTTGAAGTGTATGTTGCATTGAGTGCAGTCTAATTATGTAGCATATAATTATGTTGCACTGAGTGGTATTGTGTGGAGTGTGTGTTGCATTCAGTAGAGTGTAATTTTGTTGCATATAAGTATGTGGTACTGAGTGGTATTGTTAGTGTATGTTGCATTGAGTGCTGTGTAATTATGTGGCGTGTAATTATGTGGCACTGAGTGGGATTCGGAGTGTATGTTGCATTGAGTGCAGTGTAATTATGTGGCATGTAATTATGTGGCACTGAGTGGTATTTGGAGTGTATGTTGCATTGAGTGCAATGTAAGTATGTGACGTGTAATGTTTAATTATGTGGCACTGAGTGGAATGTGTAGTGTATGTTGCATTGAGTGCAGTGTAATTATGTAAATGTAAATGTAGTTGAGCTTATATAGCGCACAGCTACCCGCAGTGGGTTTCCCGGCGCTTGCTTAGGGAACCCTTCCTGGTATTCCCCTGTGATATAGCAGGGTATCCACAAGGTGAAAGTCAGGCATCCCGCCGCGAGGGGCCGTTGTGGAGATTAAGCAAGCTATTGCCCAGAGTCGCAGAGTGTGAACCCGTGAGTCAAGGAGGCACCGGGGCGAGAATTATCGAGTCCGTGGAATTTTTAGCCCAAGACCCGCCGAGGCGGGGAATTGAACCCTGGTCCAGGACCGATCTAGCTTCCGGGTCTGCTGCCTCTAACCCCTGAGCCACACTTCTCCACATGTGGCGTGTGATTGTGTGGCAATGAGTGGTATTTGGACTTTATGTTGCGTTGAGCGCAGTGTAAATATGTAGCATATAATTATATGGCACTGAGTGGTACTGTGTGGAGTGTATGTTGTATTCAGTAGAGTGTAATTGTGTGGCGTGTAATTATGTGGCAATGAATGGTATTGTTTGGAGTGTATGTTACATTGTGTGCAGTGTAATTATGTAGCATATAATTATGTGGTACTGAGTTTTATTGAGTGGAGTGTGTGTTGCATTCAGTAAAGTGTAATTATGTGTCACTGAGTGGTATTTGGAGTGTATGTTGCATTGAGTGCAGAGTAATTATGTTGTGTGTAATTATGTGGCACTGAGTGGTATTTAGAGTGTATGTTGCATTGAGTGCAGTGTATTAGTAGCGGGGGATTTTAACATCCGGATGGATGATCCGTCTGACCCCGCTGCTATAAAGCTTTCTGAGACCATGACCCCGCTGGGTTTTACCCCCTATTTGAAGGGGCCGACTCATGCTAAGGGGCATACGTTGGACCAGGTCTTTTCCACTTCACCTTTGGTGGTGAAAGAGATTCTTCCGGTCTTGTGGTCGGATCACTGCCTCGCCAAATTTGTTATCAGTGGCACGGTCAGGCCGTCCATCCCTGTCCCTCAGCAACGGGTATGTGCTGCTAGAGCTTTTAATAGAGTGACCCCTGAGATGTTGGCTCAGGCCGCTTTGGATCACCCCTGTCCTCTTGCCGGTGAGCTGGAGAGAGACTTGGAGTCCCTGCAGGAATGGCTTGTGGATAGGCTTAATGACCTGGCCCCGGTGCTGCCCCCCCGCTTAACATCAAAGCGGGCCTGGTCCCTTGGTTTACTGCTGCACTGTGGGCTACGCGGCAGCAGTGCAAGGTAGCCGAAAGGGCCTGGCGGGCACACTATGACAGCGTGGACAGGTCTGCCTATAAGGCTGTGGTGAATGCCTACCATCGGGATATCCGCCTCGCAAAGAAAACCTATCTCGCGGGTAGAATTGAAGCAGCCTCTAACTCTAGTAAGGAGATCTTCACTATTGTTAGAGAATTCATTGCTCCTCGGACCTTCACGTCGGATGAGGTGCCCTTAGAGTGCTGGGCGGCGGATCTTGCCTGTTTTTTTACGGGCAAGATAAAACTTATACAGGACTCTTTTCCATTGGGTGCACCTGAGGAAACATCGCTTACTTCCGAGGCTGGCCTGTCCCCTCCCGTCCGGCAGGGCGCCATCTTGGCCGAGTTTCCATCTTTGCCTGCCTCTGCCTCCCTAGCGCTTATGGGCAATTTAAAATCTGGGTCTCCACTTGACCCCTGCCCAGCTAAGCTTTTGGGTAAGTTGGCGGAGGTGGTCAACCCACTGGCGAACCCTCTTCTCAATCTTTCGTTGAGTCAGGGAGTGGTTCCGCCAGTGTGGAAGCAGGCAATGGTTATTCCGTTGCTTAAAAAACCGGGGCTTGACCCGAAGGTCCCAGCCAATCATAGACCGATTTCGCTGTTGCCGGCCCTCGTTAAAATCTTGGAGAAGCACGTTCAGTCGGTGCTCTCCATTTTTTTGGAGTCTCATGAGATCTTACACGACTCCCAGTCTGGCTTCCGTACAAATCGTAGCACCGAAACCGCGCTCCTTGAGGTTTCTGAAACCATCAAAGGAGTGTTGGATACCGGGGGTAAAGTCATGCTGGTGTTGTTGGACTTGTCAGCGGCATTTGACACCGTCCCCCATGATGGCCTCCTTGCAAGACTCTATGAGATTGGCCTGCGGGGGACGGTGTTCAAATGGTTTTCATCTTTTCTTGCCGGCCGCCGGCAAACGATCTGGACTCCGCCTGACACCGCAGTGATGCCGCCATTGGGAGTCGGGGTCCCTCAGGGCTCTATTTTGAGCCCGACCCTCTTTAACATCTTTATGACCCCCTTGGCGGCGGTCGCGGAGTCTTTTGGTGTCCGGATCGTGTCGTATGCCGACGACATCCAGCTCCTCTTCTCTTGCGAGAGAGGGGCTGACTTTGACGGGGAGAGTATCCGGAATTGCCTTGGGGCGGTGTTCTCATGGTTCCAACTGAACAGCCTCAAGTGCAATTCCGATAAGTCCGAGGTACTCTTCTTCGGGTGCGATACGGAGCCTAGCTGGCAGGCCTGGTGGCCCATCGATATGTTCCCTCCGTCCGGCTCTTCCCCTATGGCTAAGAACTTGGGGGTTAAGATGGACAGGGGACTGTCGATGAAAGCCCAGATCTTTGGGGTGACCGGCACCTGCTTCGGTCTTCTAAAAATGCTGCGGAGGTTCCTGCCTCTTCTGTCGGAGGAGCATAGGAGGCTGACAGTGCAGGCCCTGATAGGCTCCAGGTTGGATTATGCCAACATTCTTTACCTGGGCCTACCAGAGTACCTGCTGCAGCGGCTTCAAGTTGCGCAGAACGCGGCGGCCAGGGCCATTTTTGGTCTGAACAGACGCACCAGCGCCTCCGGGCTAATGCGGACTCTGCACTGGTTACCGATCCGTAAACGGATCGCTTTTAAGGCCATGATATTGGCCTATAAGGCACTCCACGCAGTGGGAGCAAAGCATCTCCAAAAGAGATTGGTCTTTTACCAGCCGGGCCGCTCTCTGCGGTCTGAATCTTTGCTTCTGGCGGCTGTCCCTCGTGTCAAGAGAGCTCGCTTGGGCGGCCGCTCTTTCAGTCTGCTGGCCCCACAGATGTGGAATTCGCTCCCACTTCTACTTCGGGGAGCTACTACTCTTCTGGATTTTAGGAGAGGTCTTAAAACTTGGTTGTTTACCCAGTAGGCCTCCCTAGCAGTCCCTCTTTGTTTCTGTGTGTGTTGTGTTTTCTTTTTAACTGTGTTATGTTATTCTGAATTTAGTTCCCCTTACCCAAAGCGCCGGGACACTCTTTTTGAGTATCCGTTGCGCTATATAAAAGTATAAATAACATAACATAACATAACATAACATAACATTATGTAGCATATAATTATGTGGCACTGAGTGGTATTATGTGCAGTGTGTGTTGCATTCAGTAGAGTAATTATGTGGCACCGAGTGGTATTTGGAGTGTATGTTGCATTGAGTGCAGTGTAATAGTGTGGCATGTAACTATGTGGCACTGAGTGGTATTTAGAGTGTTTGTTGCATTGAGTGCAGTGTAATTATGTGGCATGTAACTACGTGGCACTGAGTGGTATTTGGAGTGAATGTTGCGTTGAGCGCAGTGTAATTATGTGGCCTGTAATTATGTGGCACTAAGTGGTATTTGGAGTGTATGTTGCGTTGAGCGCAGTGTAAATATGTAGCATATAATTATGTGGCACTGAGTGGTATTTAAAATGTATGTTGCATTGAGTGCAGTGTAATTATGTGGCATGTAATTATGTGGCAGTGAGTGGTATTTGGAGTGTATGTTGCATTGAGTGCAGTGTAATTATGTGGTGTGTAATTCTGTGGCACTGAGTGGTATTTGGAGTGTATGTTGCATTGAGTGCAATGTAATTATGTGGCGTGTAATGTGTAATTATGTGGCACTGAGTGGAATTTGTAGTGTATGTTGCATTGAGTGCAGTGTGATTATGTGGCGTGTGATTATGTGGCACTAAGTGGTATTTGGACTGTATGTTGCGTTGAGCGCAGTGTACTTATGTAGCATATAATTATGTGGCACTGAGTGGTATTGTGTGAAGTGTATGTTGTATTCAGTAGAGTGTAATTGTGTGGCGTGTAATTATGTGGCAATGAGTGGTATTGTTTGGAGTGTATGTTGCATTGAGTGCAGTGTAATTGTGTAGCCTATAATTATGTGGCACTGAGTTTTATTGAGTGGAGTGTGTGTCGCATTCAGTAGAGTGTAATTATGTGTCGTGTAATTATGTGGCACTGAGTGGTATTTGGAATGTATGTTGCATTGAGTGCAGAGTAAATATGTGGTGTGTAATTATGTGGCACTAAGTGGTATTTGGAGTGTATGTTGCATTGGGTGCAGTGTAAATATGTGGCGTGTAACTATGTGGCACTGAGTGGTATTTAGAGTGTATGTTGCATTGAGTGCAGTGTAATTATGTAGCATATAATTATGTTGCACTGAGTGGTAGTGTGTGCAGTGTGTGTTGCATTCAGTAGAGTAATTATGTGGCACCGAGTGGTATTTGGAGTATATGTTGCATTGAGTGCAGTGTAATTGTGTGGCATGTAACTATGTGGCACTGAGTGGTATTTAGAGTGTTTGTTGCATTGAGTGCAGTGTAATTATGTGGTGTCTAATTATGTGGCACTGAGTGGTATTTGGAGTGTTTGTTGCATTTAGTGCAGTGTAATTATGTGGCATGTAAATATTTGGCACTGAGTGGTATTTGGAGTGTATGTTGCGTTGAGCGCAGTGTAAATATGTAGCATATAATTATGTGGCACTGAGTGGTATTTAAAATGTATGTTGCATTGAGTGCAGTGTAATTATGTGGCGTGTAATTATGTGGCAAAGAGTGGTATTTGGAGTGTATGTTGCGTTGAGAGCAGTGTAATTATGTAGCATATAATTATGTGGCACGGAATGGTATTGGGTGGAGTGTGTGTTGCATTCAATAGAGTGTAAATATGTGGTGTGTAATAATGTGGCACTGAGTGGTATTTGGAGTGTATGTTGCATTGAGTGCCGTGTAATTATGTGGCATGTAATTATTTGGCACTGAGTGTATTTGGAGTGTATGTTGCATTGAGTGCAGTGTAATTATGTGGAGTGTAATTATGTTGCACTGATTGGTATTTGGAGTGTATGTTGCATCGAGTGCAGTGTAATTATGTGGTCTGTAATTATGTAGCACTGAGTGGTATTTGTAGTGTATGTTGCAATGAGTGCAGTGTAATTATGTTGCATGTAAGTATGTGGCACTGAGTGGTATTGGTAGTGTATGTTGCATTGAGTTCTGTATAATTATGTGGCATGTAATTATGTGGCACTGAGTGGGAGTTGGAGTGTATGTTACATTAAGTGCAGTGTAAATATGTGGCGTGTAATTATGTGGCACTGAGTGGTATTTGCGGTATATGTTGCATTGAGTGCAGTGTAATTATGTGGCGTGTAATTATGTGGCATTGAGTGGTATTTGGAGTGTACGTTGCATTGAGTGCAGTGTAATTATGTGGCGTTTAGTTATGTGGCACTGAGTGGTATTTGGAGGGTATGTTGCATTGAGTGCGGTATAATTATGTGGCGTGTAATTATGTGGCACTGAGTGGTATTTGTAGTGTATGTTGCATTGAGTGCAGTGTAATTATGTGGCGTGTAATTATGTGGCATTGAGTGGTATTTGGAGTGTATGTTGCATTGAGTGCAGTGTAATTATGTGGCGTGTAGTTGTGTGGCCCTGAGTGGTATTTGGAGTGTATGTTGCGTTGAGCGCAGTATAATTATGTAGCATATAATTATGTGGCACTGAGTGGTATTGGGTGGAGTGTGTGTTGCAATCAATAGAGTGTAATTATGTGTTGTGTAATTATGTGGTACTGAGTGGTATTTGGATTGTATGTTGCATTGAGTGCAGTGTAATTAGGTGGCATGTAATTATATGGCACTGAGTGTTATTTGGAGTGTATGTTGCATTGAATGAAGTGTAAATATGTGCAGTGTAATTATGTGGCAATGAGTGGTATTTGGAGTGTATGTTGCGTTGAGTGCAGTGTACTTTTGTGTTGTGTCTGATTATATGACACTGATTGGTACTTGGAGTGTATGTTGCATTGAGAGCAGTGTAAATATGTCACGTGTAATTTTGTGGCACTGAGTGGTGTTTGGAGTGTATGTTGGGTTGCCTGCAGTGTAATTATGTGGCGTGTAAATATGTGGCACTGAGTGGTATTTGGAGTGTATGTTGCATTGAGTGCAGTGTAATTATGTGGTGTCTAGTTATGTGGCACTGAGTGGTATTTGGAGTGTTTGTTGCATTTAGTGCAGTGTAATTATGTGGCATGTAAATATTTGGCACTGAGTGGTATTTGGAGTGTATGTTGCGTTGAGCGTAGTGTAAATATGTCACATGTAATTTTGTGGCACTGAGTGGTGTTTGGAGTGTATGTTGGGTTGCCTGCAGTGTAATTATGTGGTGTGTAACTATGTGGCACTGAGTAGTATTTGGAGTGTATGTTGCATTGAGTGCAGTGTAATTATGTGGTGTCTAATTATGTGGCACTGTGTGGTATTTGGAGTGTTTGTTGCATTTAGTGCAGTGTAATTATGTGGCATGTAAATATTTGGCACTGAGTGGTATTTGGAGTGTATGTTGCGTTGAGCACAGTGTAAATATGTAGCATATAATTATGTGGCACTGAGTGGTATTTAAAATGTATGTTGCATTGAGTGCAGTGTAATTATGTGGCGTGTAATTATGTGGCAATGAGTGGTATTCGGAGTGTATGTTGCGTTGAGAGCAGTGTAATTATGTAGCATATAATTATGTGGCACGGAATGGTATTGGGTGGAGTGTGTGTTGCATTCAATAGAGTGTAAATATGTGGTGTGTAATAATGTGGCACTGAGTGGTATTTGGAGTGTATGTTGCATTGAGTGCAGTGTAATTTCGTGGCATGTAATTATTTGGCACTGAGTGTATTTGGAGTGTATGTTGCATCGAGTGCAGTGTAATTATGTGGTCTGTAATTATGTGGCACTGAGTGGTATTTGTAGTGTATGTTGCAATGAGTGCAGTGTAATTATGTTGCATGTAAGTATGTGGCTCCGAGTGGTATTGGTAGTGTATGTTGCATTGAGTTCTGTATAATTATGTGGCATGTAATTATTTGGCACTGAGTGTGAGTTGGAGTGTATGTTACATTAAGTGCAGTGTAAATATGTGGCGTGTAATTATGTGGCACTGAGTGGTATTTGCGGTATATGTTGCATTGAGTGCAGTGTAATTATGTGGCATTGAGTGGTATTTGGAGTGTACGTTGCATTGAGTGCAGTGTAATTATGTGGCGTGTAGTTATGTGGCACTGAGTGGTATTTGGAGGGTATGTTGCATTGAGTGCATTATAATTATGTGGCGTGTAATTATGTGGCACTGAGTGGTATTTGTAGTGTATGTTGCATTGAGTGCAGTGTAATTATGTGGCGTGTAATTATGTGGCATTGAGTGGTATTTGGAGTGTATGTTGCATTGAGTGCAGTGTAATTATGTGGCGTGTAGTTGTGTGGCCCTGAGTGGTATTTGGAGTGTATGTTGCATTGAGTGTGGTGTAATTATGTGGCACTGAGTGGTATTTGGAGTGTATGTTGCGTTGAGCGCAGTATAATTATGTAGCATATAATTATGTGGCACTGAGTGGTATTGGGTGGAGTGTGTGTTGCAATCAATAGAGTGTAATTATGTGTTGTGTAATTATGTGGCACTGAGTGGTATTTGGAGTGTATGTTGCATTGAGTGCAGTGTAATTATGTTGCTTATAACTATGTGGCACTGAGTGGTATTTGGATTGTATGTTGCATTGAGTGCAGTGTAATTATTTGGCATGTAATTATATGGCACTGAGTGGTATTTGGAGTGTATGTTGCATTGAATGAAGTGTAAATATGTGCAGTGTAATTATGTGGCAATGAGTGGTATTTGGAGTGTATGTTGCGTTGAGTGCAGTGTACTTTTGTGTTGTGTCTGATTTTATGACACTGATTGGTACTTGGAGTGTATGTTGCATTGAGTGCAGTGTAAATATGTCACGTGTAATTTTGTGGCACTGAGTGGTGTTTGGAGTGTATGTTGGGTTGCCTGCAGTGTAATTATGTGGCGTGTAAATATGTGGCACTGAGTGGTATTTGGAGTGTATGTTGCATTGAGTGCAGTGTAATTATGTGGTGTCTAATTATGTGGCACTGAGTGGTATTTGGAGTGTTTGTTGCATTTAGTGCAGTGTAATTATGTGGCATGTAAATATTTGGCACTGAGTGGTATTTGGAGTGTATGTTGCGTTGAGCGCAGTGTAAATATGTCACGTGTAATTTTGTGGCACTGAGTGGTGTTTGGAGTGTATGTTGGGTTGCCTGCAGTGTAATTATGTGGTGTGTAACTATGTGGCACTGAGTAGCATTTGGAGTGTATGTTGCATTGAGTGCAGTGTAATTATGTGGTGTCTAATTATGTGGCACTGAGTGGTATTTGGAGTGTTTGTTGCATTTAGTGCAGTGTAATTATGTGGCATGTAAATATTTGGCACTGAGTGGTATTTGGAGTGTATGTTGCGTTGAGCGCAGTGTAAATATGTAGCATATAATTATGTGGCACTGAGTGGTATTTAAAATGTATGTTGCATTGAGTGCAGTGTAATTATGTGGCGTGTAATTATGTGGCAATGAGTGGTATTTGGAGTGTATGTTGCGTTGAGAGCAGTGTAATTATGTAGCATATAATTATGTGGCACGGAATGGTATTGGGTGGAGTGTGTGTTGCATTCAATAGAGTGTAAATATGTGGTGTGTAATAATGTGGCACTGAGTGGTATTTGGAGTGTATGTTGCATTGAGTGCAGTGTAATTATGTGGCATGTAATTATTTGGCACTGAGTGTATTTGGAGTGTATGTTGCATTGAGTGCAGTGTAATTATGTGGCGTGTAATTATGTTGCACTGATTGGTATTTGGAGTGTATGTTGCATCGAGTGCAGTGTAATTATGTGGTCTGTAATTATGTGGCACTGAGTGGTATTTGTAGTGTATGTTGCAATGAGTGCAGTGTAATTATGTTGCATGTAAGTATGTGGCACTGAGTGGTATTGGTAGTGTATGTTGTATTGAGTTCTGTATAATTATGTGGCATGTAATTATGTGGCACTGAGTGTGAGTTGGAGTGTATGTTACATTAAGTGCAGTGTAAATATGTGGCGTGTAATTATGTGGCACTGAGTGGTATTTGCGGTATATGTTGCATTGAGTGCAGTGTAATTATGTGGCGTGTAATTATGTGGCATTGAGTGGTATTTGGAGTGTACATTGCATTGAGTGCAGTGTAATTATGTGGCGTGTAGTTATGTGGCACTGAGTGGTATTTGGAGGGTATGTTGCATTGAGTGTGGTATAATTATGTGGCGTGTAATTATGTGGCACTGAGTGGTATGTGTAGTGTATGTTGCATTGAGTGCAGCGTAATTATGTGGCGTGTAATTATGTGGCATTGAGTGGTATTTGGAGTGTATGTTGCATTGAGTGCAGTGTAATTATGTGGCGTGTAGTTGTGTGGCCCTGAGTGGTATTTGGAGTGTATGTTGCATTGAGTGCGGTGTAATTATGTGGCGTGTAATTATGTGGCACTGAGTGGTATTTGGAGTGTATGTTGCGTTGAGCGCAGTATAATTATGTAGCATATAATTATGTGGCACTGAGTGGTATTGGGTGGAGTGTGTGTTGCAATCAATAGAGTGTAATTATGTGTTGTGTAATTATGTGGCACTGAGTGGTATTTGGAGTGTATGTTGCATTGAGTGCAGTGTAATTATGTTGCTTATAACTATGTGGCACAGTGGTATTTGGATTGTATGTTGCATTGAGTGCAGTGTAATTAGGTGGCATGTAATTATATGGCACTGAGTGGTATTTGGAGTGTATGTTGGATTGAATGAAGTGTAAATATGTGCAGTGTAATTATGTGACACTGAGTGGTATTTGGAGTGTATGTTGCGTTGAGTGCAGTGTACTTTTGTGTTGTGTCTGATTATATGACACTGATTGGTATTTGGAGTGTATGTTGCATTGAGTGCAGTGTAAATATGTCACGTGTAATTTTGTGGCACTGAGTGGTGTTTGGAGTGTATGTTGGGTTTCCTGCAGTGTAATTATGTGGCGTGTAATTATGTGGCACTGAGTGGTATTTGGAGTGTATGTTGCGTTGAGCGCAGTGTAAATATGTAGCATATAATTATGTGGCACTGAGTGGTATTGTGTGGAGTGTATGTTGTATTCAGCAGAGTGTAATTATGTAGCATGTAATTATGTGTCACTGAGTGGTATTGTGTGTAGTGTGTGTTGCATTCAGTAGAGTGTAATTATGTGGTGTGTAATTATGTGGCACTGAGTGGTATTTGGAGTGCATGTTGCATTGAGTGCAGTGTAATTATGTGGCATGTACTTATGTGGCACTGAGTGGTATTTGAAATGTATGTTCGGTTGCGCATAGTGTAATTATGTGGCGTATAATGATGTGGCACGGAGTGGTATTGGGTTGAGTGTGTGTTGCATTCAATAGAGTGTAATTATGTGGTGTGTAATCATTTAGCACTGAGTGCTATTTGGAGTGTATGTTGCATTGAGTCTAGTGTAATTATGTTGCTTATAACTATGAGGCACTGAGTGGTATTTGGATTGTATGTTGCATTGAGTGCAGTGTAATTAGGTGGCTTGTAATTATGTGGCACTGAGTGGTATTTGGAGTGTATGTTGCATTGGGTGCAGTGTAATTATGTGGCGTGTAATTATGTGGCACTGAGTGGTATTTGAAGTGTATATTGCATTGAGTGCAGTGTAATTATGTGGTGTGTAATTATGTGGCACAGAGTTTTATTTGGAGTGTATGTT
Source organism: Lissotriton helveticus (assembly GCF_964261635.1). Classification (NCBI taxonomy): domain Eukaryota; kingdom Metazoa; phylum Chordata; class Amphibia; order Caudata; family Salamandridae; genus Lissotriton; species Lissotriton helveticus. Next base: position 30,560,276 of record NC_136067.1, on the reverse strand, counting down.
GCGTTGAGTGCAGTGTAATTATGTGTTGAGTCTAATTATGTGACACTGATTGGTATTTGGAGTTATGCTGCATTGAGTGCAGTGTAATTATGTGGTGTGAAATTTTGTGGCACTGAGTGGTGTTTGGAGTGTATGTTGTGTTGCGTGCAGTGTAATTATGTGGCGTGTAATTATGTGGCACTGAGTGGTATTTGGAGTGTATGTTGCATTGAGTGCAGTGTAAATATGTAGCATATAATTATGTGGCACTGAGTGGTATTGTGTGGAGTATATGTTGTATTTAGTAGAGTGTACTTGTGTGGCATGTAATTATGTGGCACTGAGTGGTATTTTTTGGAGTGCATGTTGCAATGAGTGCAGTGTAATTATGTAGCATATAATTATGTTGCAATGAGTGGTATTGTCTGTAGTGTGTGTTGCATTCGGTTGAGTGTAATTATGTGGTGTGTAATTATGTTGCACTGAGTGGTATTTGGAGTGTATGTTGCATTGAGTGCAGTTTAATTATGTTGCATATAAGTATGTGCCACTGACTGGTATTATGTAGTGTATGTTGCATTGAGTGATGTATATTTATGTGGCATGAAATTATGTGGCATTGAGTGGGATTTGGAGTGTATGTTGCATTGAGTGCAGTGTAATTATGTGGCATGTAATTATGTGGCACTGAGTGGTATTTGGAGTGCATGTTGCATTGAGTGCAGTGTAATTATGTGGCATGTAATTATGTGGCACTGACTGGTATTTGTAGTGTATGTTGCATTGAGTGCCGTGTAATCATGTGGCATGTGATTATGTGGCACTGAGTGGTATTTGGAGTGTATGTTGCGTTGAGCGCAGTGTAATTATGTAGCATATAATTATGTGGCACTGATTGGTATTGTGTGGAGTGTATGTTGTATTCAGTAGAGTGTAATTGTGTGGCGTGTAATTATGTGGCAATGAGTGGTATTGTTTGGAGTGTATGTTGCATTGAGTGCAGTTTAATTATGTGGCGTGTAAATATGTGGCACTGAGTGGTATTTGGAGTGTATGTTGCATTGAGTGCAGTGTAATTATGTGGCATGTAATTATGTGGCACTGAGTTGTATTTGGAGTGTATGTTGCATTGAGTGCAGTGTAATTATGTATCATATAAATATGTGGCACTGATTGGTATTGTGTGGAGTGTATGTTGTATTCAGTAGAGTGTAATTGTGTGGTGTGTAATTATATGGCAATGAGTGGTATTGTTTTGAGTGTATGTGGCATTGAGTGCAGTGCAATTATGTGGCGTGTAATTATGTGGCATTGAGTGGTATTTGGAGTGTATGTTGCATTGAGTGCAGTGTAATTATGTGGCGTGTAATTATGTGGCACTGAGTGGTATTTGGAGTGAATGTTGCATTGAGTGCAGTGTAATTAGGTGGCATGTAATTATATGGCACTGAGTGGTATTTGGAGTGTATGTTGCATTGGGTGCAGTGTAATTATGTGGCGTGTAATTATGTGGCACTGAGTGGTATTTGAAGTGTATATTGCATTGAGTGCAGTGTAATTATGTGGTGTGTAATTATGTGGCACAGAGTTTTATTTGGAGTGTATGTTGCGTTGAGTGCAGTGTAATTATGTGTTGAGTCTAATTATGTGACACTGATTGGTATTTGGAGTTATGCTGCATTGAGTGCAGTGTAATTATGTGGTGTGAAATTTTGTGGCACTGAGTGGTGTTTGGAGTGTATGTTGGGTTTCCTGCAGTGTAATTATGTGGCGTGTAATTATGTGGCACTGAGTGGTATTTGGAGTGTATGTTGCGTTGAGCGCAGTGTAAATATGTAGCATATAATTATCTGGCACTGAGTGGTATTGTGTGGAGTGTATGTTGTATTCAGCAGAGTGTAATTATGTAGCATGTAATTATGTGTCACTGAGTGGTATTGTGTGTAGTGTGTGTTGCATTCAGTAGAGTGTAATTATGTGGTGTGTAATTATGTGGCACTGAGTGGTATTTGGAGTGCATGTTGCATTGAGTGCAGTGTAATTATGTGGCATGTACTTATGTGGCACAGTGGTATTTGAAATGTATGTTCGGTTGCGCATAGTGTAATTATGTGGCGTATAATGATGTGGCACGGAGTGGTATTGGGTTGAGTGTGTGTTGCATTCAATAGAGTGTAATTATGTGGTGTGTAATCATTTAGCACTGAGTGCTATTTGGAGTGTATGTTGCATTGAGTCTAGTGTAATTATGTTGCTTATAACTATGAGGCACTGAGTGGTATTTGGATTGTATGTTGCATTGAGTGCAGTGTAATTAGGTGGCTTGTAATTATGTGGCACTGAGTGGTATTTGGAGTGTATGTTGCATTGGGTGCAGTGTAATTATGTGGCGTGTAATTATGTGGCACTGAGTGGTATTTGAAGTGTATATTGCATTGAGTGCAGTGTAATTATGTGGTGTGTAATTATGTGGCACAGAGTTTTATTTGGAGTGTATGTTGCGTTGAGTGCAGTGTAATTATGTGTTGAGTCTAATTATGTGACACTGATTGGTATTTGGAGTTATGCTGCATTGAGTGCAGTGTAATTATGTGGTGTGAAATTTTGTGGCACTGAGTGGTGTTTGGAGTGTATGTTGTGTTGCGTGCAGTGTAATTATGTGGCGTGTAATTATGTGGCACTGAGTGGTATTTGGAGTGTATGTTGCATTGAGTGCAGTGTAAATATGTAGCATATAATTATGTGGCACTGAGTGGTATTGTGTGGAGTATATGTTGTATTTAGTAGAGTGTACTTGTGTGGCATGTAATTATGTGGCACTGAGTGGTATTTTTTGGAGTGCATGTTGCAATGAGTGCAGTGTAATTATGTAGCATATAATTATGTTGCAATGAGTGGTATTGTCTGTAGTGTGTGTTGCATTCGGTTGAGTGTAATTATGTGGTGTGTAATTATGTTGCACTGAGTGGTATTTGGAGTGTATGTTGCATTGAGTGCAGTTTAATTATGTTGCATATAAGTATGTGCCACTGACTGGTATTATGTAGTGTATGTTGCATTGAGTGATGTATATTTATGTGGCATGAAATTATGTGGCATTGAGTGGGATTTGGAGTGTATGTTGCATTGAGTGCAGTGTAATTATGTGGCATGTAATTATGTGGCACTGAGTGGTATTTGGAGTGCATGTTGCATTGAGTGCAGTGTAATTATGTGGCATGTAATTATGTGGCACTGACTGGTATTTGTAGTGTATGTTGCATTGAGTGCCGTGTAATCATGTGGCATGTGATTATGTGGCACTGAGTGGTATTTGGAGTGTATGTTGCGTTGAGCGCAGTGTAATTATGTAGCATATAATTATGTGGCACTGATTGGTATTGTGTGGAGTGTATGTTGTATTCAGTAGAGTGTAATTGTGTGGCGTGTAATTATGTGGCAATGAGTGGTATTGTTTGGAGTGTATGTTGCATTGAGTGCAGTTTAATTATGTGGCGTGTAAATATGTGGCACTGAGTGGTATTTGGAGTGTATGTTGCATTGAGTGCAGTGTAATTATGTGGCATGTAATTATGTGGCACTGAGTTGTATTTGGAGTGTATGTTGCATTGAGTGCAGTGTAATTATGTATCATATAAATATGTGGCACTGATTGGTATTGTGTGGAGTGTATGTTGTATTCAGTAGAGTGTAATTGTGTGGTGTGTAATTATATGGCAATGAGTGGTATTGTTTTGAGTGTATGTGGCATTGAGTGCAGTGCAATTATGTGGCGTGTAATTATGTGGCATTGAGTGGTATTTGGAGTGTATGTTGCATTGAGTGCAGTGTAATTATGTGGCGTGTAATTATGTGGCACTGAGTGGTATTTGGAGTGAATGTTGCATTGAGTGCAGTGTAATTAGGTGGCATGTAATTATATGGCACTGAGTGGTATTTGGAGTGTATGTTGCATTGGGTGCAGTGTAATTATGTGGCGTGTAATTATGTGGCACTGAGTGGTATTTGAAGTGTATATTGCATTGAGTGCAGTGTAATTATGTGGTGTGTAATTATGTGGCACAGAGTTTTATTTGGAGTGTATGTTGCGTTGAGTGCAGTGTAATTATGTGTTGAGTCTAATTATGTGACACTGATTGGTATTTGGAGTTATGCTGCATTGAGTGCAGTGTAATTATGTGGTGTGAAATTTTGTGGCACTGAGTGGTGTTTGGAGTGTATGTTGTGTTGCGTGCAGTGTAATTATGTGGCGTGTAATTATGTGGCACTGAGTGGTATTTGGAGTGTATGTTGCATTGAGTGCAGTGTAAATATGTAGCATATAATTATGTGGCACTGAGTGGTATTGTGTGGAGTGTATGTTGTATTTAGTAGAGTGTACTTGTGTGGCATGTAATTATGTGGCACTGAGTGGTATTTTTTGGAGTGTATGTTGCATTGAGTGCAGTGTAATTATATAGCATATAATTATGTTGCAATGAGTGGTATTGTCTGTAGTGTGTGTTGCATTCGGTTGAGTGTAATTATGTGGTGTGTAATTATGTTGCACTGAGTGGTATTTGGAGTGTATGTTGCATTGAGTACAGTTTAATTATGTTGCATATAAGTATGTGCCACTGACTGGTATTATGTAGTGTATGTTGCATTGAGGTGTGTAATTATGTGGTACTGAGTGGTATTTGGAGTGTATGTTGCATTGAGTGCAGTGTAAATATGTAGAATATAATTATGTGGCACTGAGTAGTATTGGGTGGCGTGTATGTTGTATTCAGTAGAGTGTAATTGTGTGGCGTGTAATTATGTGGCACTGAGTGGTATTATGTGGAGTGTATTTATGTTGCATTGAGTTTAGTGTAATTATGTGGCATATCATTATGTGGCACTGAGTGGTATTTGGAGTGCATGTTACATTGAGTGCAGTATAATAATGTAGCATTTAATTATATGGCACTGAGTGGTGTTGGTTGGAGTGTATGTTGCATTCAGTGCAGTGTAATTATTTGGCATGTAATTATGTGGCATTCAGTGGTATTTGGAGTGTATGCTGCATTGAGTGCAGTGTAATTATGTGGCATGTAATTATGTGGCACTAAGTGGTATTTGGAGTGTACGTTGCAGTGAGTGTAGTGTAATTATGTGGCTTGTAATTATGTGACAATGAGTGGTATTTATAGTGTATGTTGTGTTGAGTGCAGTTTAATTATGTGGCGTGTAATTATGTGGCACTGTATTGTATTTGGAGTGTATGCTGTGTTAAGTGCCGTGTAATATTGTGGTGTGTAATTATGTGGCACTGAGTGGTATTTGGAGTGTATGTTGCGTTGAGCGCAGTGTAATTATGTAGCATATAATTATGCGGCACGGAGTGGTATTGGTTGGAGTGTGTGTTGCATTCAATAGAGTGTAATTATGTGGTGTGTAATTATGAGGCACTGAGTGGTATTTCGTGTGTATGCTGCATTGAGTGCAGTGTAATTAGGTGGCATGTAATTAAGCGGCACTGAGTGGTATTTGGAGTGTATGTTGCATTGAGTGAAGTGTAATTATGTGGCACTGAGTGGTATTTGGAGTGTATGTTGCATTGGCTGCAGTGTAATTATGTGTTGTGTCTAATTATATGACACTGATTGGTATTTGGAGTGTATGTTGCATTGAGTGCAGTGTAATTATGTGACGTGTAATTTTGTTGCACCGAGTGGTATTTGGAGTGTATGTTGCGTTGAGCGCAGTGTAAATATGTAGCATATAATTATGTGGCACTGAGTGGTATTGTGTGGAGTATATGTAGCATTCAGTAGAGTGTAATTATGTGGGGTGTAATTATGTGTCACCGAGTGGTATTTGGAGTGTATGTTGCATTGAGTGCAGTGTAATTATGTGGCATGTACTTATGTGGCACCGAGTGGTATTTGGAATGTATGCTCGGTTGCGCGTAGTGTAATTATGTGGCATATAATTATGTGGCACGGATTGGTATTGGGTTGAGTGTGTGTTGCATTCAATAGAGTTTAATTATGTGGTGTGTAATTATTTAGCACTGAGTGCTATTTGGAGTGTATGTTGCATTGAGTGCAGTGTAATTATGTTGCTTATAACTATGAGGCACTGAGTGGTATTTGGAGTGTACGTTGCATTGAGTGCAGTGTAAATGTGTGGCATGTAGTTATGTGGCACTGAGTGGTATTTGGAGTGTATGTTGCATTAAGTGCAGTGTAATTATGTGGCACTGAGTGGTGCGTTTAGTGTATGTTGCATTGAGTGCAGTGTAATTATGTGGTGTGTAATTATGTGGCTCTGAGTTTTATTTGGAGAGTATGTTGCGTTGAGTGCAGTGTGATTTTGTGTCCAGTCTAATTATGTGACACGGATTGGTATTTGGAGTGTATGCTGCATTGAGTGCAGTGTAATTATGTTGTGTGAAATTTTGTGGCACTGAGTGGTGTTTGGAGTGTATGTTGCATTGAGTGCAGAGTAATTATGTGGTGTGTAATTATGTGGCACTAAGTGGTATTTTGCATTGAGTGCAGTGTAATTATGTGGTGTGTAATTATGTGGCACTCAGTGGTATTTGGAGTGTATGTTGCATTGAGTGCAGTGTAATTATGTGGCATGTAAATATGTGGCACTGAGTGGTATTTGGAATGTACGTTGTAGTGGGTGTAATGTAATAATGTGGCTTGTAATTATGTGACACTGAGTGGTTTTTGAAGTGTATGTTGTGTTGAGTGCAGTGTATCAAAGTGGCATGTAATTATGTGGCACTGAGTGGTATTTGGAGTGTATGTTGTGTTGAGTGCAGTGTAATTATGTGGTGTGTAATTATGTGGCACTGAATTGTATTTGGAGTGTATGCTGTGTTAAGTGCAGTATAATATTGTGGTGTGTAATTATGTGGTACTGAGTGGTATTTGGAGTGTATGTTGCATTGAGTGCAGTGTAAATATGTAGAATATAATTATGTGGCACTGAGTAGTATTGGGTGGCGTGTATGTTGTATTCAGTAGAGTGTAATTGTGTGGCGTGTAATTATGTGGCACTGAGTGGTATTATGTGGAGTGTATTTAAGTTGCATTGAGTTGAGTGTAATTATGTGGCATATCATTATGTGGCACTGAGTGGTATTTGGAGGGCATGTTACATTGAGTGCAGTCTAATAATGTAGCATTTAATTATATGGCACTGAGTGGTGTTGGTTGGAGTGTATGTTGCATTCAGTGCAGTGTAATTATTTAGCATTTAATTATGTGGCACTCAGTGGTATTTGGAGTGTATGTTGCATTGAGTGCAGTGTAATTATGTTGCATGTAATTATGTGGCACTAAGTGGTATTTGGAGTGTACGTTGCAGTGAGTGTAGTGTAATTATGTGGCTTGTAATTATGTGACAATGAGTGGTATTTATAGTGTATGTTGTGTTGAGTGCAGTGTAATTATGTGGCGTGTAATTATGTGGCACTGTATTGTGGTATTGTGTGGAGTGTGTGTTGCATTCAGTAGAGTGTAATTATGTGGTGTGTAATTATGTGTCACTGAGTGGTATTTGGAGTGTATGTTGCATTGAGTGCAGTGTAATTATGTGGCCTGTAATTATGTGGTACTGAGTGGTATTTGTAGTGTATGTTGCATTGAGTGCAATGTAATTATGTGGCCTGTAATGTGTAATTATGTCGCACTGAGTGGAATTTGTAGTTTAAGTTGCATTGAGTGCAGTGTAATTATGTGGCATGTGATTATGTGGCACTGAGTGGTATTTGGACTGTATGTTGCGTTGAGCGTAGTGTAATTTTGTAGCATATAATTATATGGCACTGAGTGGTATTGTGTGGAGTGTATGTCGTATTCAGTAGAGTGTAATTGTGTGGCATGTAATTATGTGGCACTGAGTGGTATTTGGAGTGTATGTTGCGTTGAGCACAGTGTAATTATGTAGCATATAATTATGCTGCACGGAGTGGTATTGGTTGGAGTGTGTGTTGCATTCAATAGAGTGTAATTATGTGGTGTGTAATTATGAGGCACTGAGTGGTATTTGGAGTGTACGTTTCATTGAGTGCAGTGTAATTATGTTGCTTATAACTATGAGGCACTGAGTGGTATTAGGAGTGTACGTTGCATTGAGTGCAGTGTAAATGTGTGGCATGTAGTTATGTGGCACTGAGTGGTATTTGGAGTGTATGTTGCATTAAGTACAGTGTAATTATGTGGCACTGAGTGGTGCTTTTAGTGTATTTTGCGTGAGTGCAGTGTAATTTTGTGTCCAATTATGTGACACGGATTGGTATTTGGAGTGTATGCTGCATTGAGTGCAGTGTAATCATGTTGTGTGAAATTTTATGGCACTGAGTGGTGTTTGGAGTGTATGTTGCATTGAGTGCAGAGTAATTATGTGGTGTGTAATTATGTGGCACTAAGTGGTATTTGGAGTGTATTTTGTATTGAGTACAGTGTAATTATGTGGCGTGTAATTATGTGGCACTCAGTGGTATTTGGAGTGTATGTTGCATTGAGTGCAGTGTAATTATGTGGCATGTAAATATGTGGCACTGAGTGGTATTTGGAATGTACGTTGTAGTGAGTGTAGTGTAATTATGTGGCTTGTAATTATGTGGCACTCAGTGGTATTTGGAGTGTATGTTGTCTTGAGTGCAGTGTAATTATGTGGTGTGTAATTATGTGGCACTGTATTGTATTTGGAGTGTATGCTGTGTTAGGTGCAGTGTAATATTGTGGTGTGTAATTATGTGGTACTGAGTGGTGCTTTTAGTGTATGTTGCGTGAGTGCAGTGTAATTTTGTGTCCAATTATGTGACACGGATTGGTATTTGGAGTGTATGCTGCATTGAGTGCAGTGTAATCATGTTGTGTGAAATTTTATGGCACTGAGTGGTGTTTGGAGTGTATGTTGCATTGAGTGCAGAGTAATTATGTGGTGTGTAATTATGTGGCACTAAGTGGTATTTGGAGTGTATGTTGCATTGAGTGCAGTGTAAATATGTAGAATATAATTATGTGGCACTGAGTAGTATTGGGTGGCGTGTATGTTGTATTCAGTCGAGTGTAATTGTGTGGCGTGTAATTATGTGGCACTGAGTGGTATTATGTGGAGTGTATTTATGTTGCATTGAGTTGAGTGTAATTATGTGGCATATCATTATGTGGCACTGAGTGGTATTTGGAGTGCATGTTACATTGAGTGCAGTGTAATAATGTAGCATTTAATTATATGGCACTGAGTGGTGTTGGTTGGAGTGTATGTTGCATTCAGTGCAGTGTAATTATTTGGCATGTAATTATGTGGCACTCAGTGGTTTTTGGAGTGTATGTTGCATTGAGTGCAGTGTAATTATGTGGCATGTAATTATGTGGCACTAAGTGGTATTTGGAGTGTACGTTGCAGTGAGTGTAGTGTAATTATGTGGCTTGTAATTATGTGACAATGAGTGGTATTTATAGTGTATGTTGTGTTGAGTGCAGTGTAATTATGTGGCGTGTAATTATGTGGCACTGTATTGTATTTGGAGTGTATGCTGTGTTAAGTGCAGTGTAATATTGTGGTGTGTAATTATGTGTCACTGAGTGGTATTTGGAGTGTATGTTGCATTGAGTGCAATGTAAATATGTAGAATATAATGATGTGGCACTGAGTAGTATTGGGTGGCGTGTATGTTGTATTCAGTAGAGTGTAATTGTGTGGCGTGTAATTATGTGGCACTGAGTGGTATTATGTGGAGTGTATTTATGTTGCATTGAGTTTAGTGTAATTATGTGGCATATCATTATGTGGCACTGAGTGGTATTTGGAGTGCATGTTACATTGAGTGCAGTGTAATAATGTAGCATTTAATTATATGGCACTGAGTGGTGTTGGTTGGAGTGTATGTTGTATTCAGTGCAGTGTAATTATTTGGCATGTACTTATGTGGCACTCAGTGGTATTTGGAGTGTATGTTGCATTGAGTGCAGTGTAATTATGTGGCATGTAATTATGTGGCACTAAGTGGTATTTGGATTGTATGTTGCAGTGAGTGTAGTGTAATTATGTGGCTTGTAATTATGTGACAATGAGTGGTATTTATAGTGTATGTTGTGTTGAGTGCAGTGTAATTATGTGGCGTGTAATTATGTGGCACTGTATTGTATTTGGAGTGTATGCTGTGTTAAGTGCAGTGTAATATTGTGGTGTGTAATTATGTGGTACTGAGTGGTATTTGGAGTGTATGTTGCATTGAGTGCAATGTAAATATGTAGAATATAATTATGTGGCACTGAGTAGTATTGGGTGGCGTGTATGTTGTATTCAGTAGAGTGTAATTGTGTGGCGTGTAATTATGTGGCACTGAGTGGTATTATGTGGAGTGTATTTATGTTGCATTGAGTTTAGTGTAATTATGTGGCATATCATTATGTGGCACTGAGTGGTATTTGGAGTGCATGTTACATTGAGTGCAGTGTAATAATGTAGCATTTAATTATATGGCACTGAGTGGTGTTGGTTGGAGTGTATGTTGCATTCAGTGCAGTGTAATTATTTGGCATGTACTTATGTGGCACTCAGTGGTATTTGAAATGTATGTTGCATTGAGTGCAGTGTAATTATGTGGCATGTAATTATGTGGCACTAAGTGGTATTTGGATTGTACGTTGCAGTGAGTGTAGTGTAATTATGTGGCTTGTAATTATGTGACAATGAGTGGTATTTATAGTGTATGTTGTGTTGAGTGCAGTGTAATTATGTGGCGTGTAATTATGTGGCACTGTATTGTATTTGGAGTGTATGCTGTGTTAAGTGCCGTGTAATATTGTGGTGTGTAATTATGTGGCACTGAGTGGTATTTGTAGTGTACGTTGTAGTGAGTGTAGTGTAATTATGTGGCTTGTAATTATGTGACACTGAGTGGTGTTTGAAGTGTATGTTGTGTTGAGTGCAGTGTATCAAAGTGGCATGTAATTATGTTTCACTGAGTGGTATTTGGAGTGTATGTTGTGTTGAGTGCAGTGTAATTATGTTGTGTGTAATTATGTGGCACTGTATTGTATTTGGAGTGTATGCTGTGTTAAGTGCAGTGTAATATTGTGGTGTGTAATTATGTGGTACTGAGTGGTATTTGGAGTGTATGTTGCGTTGAGCGCAGTGTAATTATGTAGCATATAATTATGCGGCACGGAGTGGTATTGGTTGGAGTGTGTGTTGCATTCAATAGAGTGTAATTATGTGGTGTGTAATTATGAGGCACTCAGTGGTATTTGGAGAGTATGTTGCATTGAGTGCAGTGTAATTATGTTGCTTATAACTATGTATTTACAACAAGGGGTGGTGAGGGACAGAGTCTCTGAATTAAGCAGAATACTCTCACCCAGTCAAGAGATCTGGGCTAGATCCAACACCGTTTTTTAGCTCATTGCACCATCCCAGTTTCAGAACCTGACTGTATGCAAATTAGTCTGTCCCTGGCCCAGTGCATCATGGGAACAGGGCAGACCAGACTACAAAAGCCAATTCTTACACTGGGAAGGAAACAAGCTTCCGGGGACCGGTTTCTGGCATTACAGCCGTCTTCGGCCCGGCTTGCTTGAATCCTGATGGTGCAATGAGCAAGGGACTCATGTCTGAGTATACCCTTCCATGCTTAGGGTGGACAAAAATATTTACAACAAGGGGTGGTGAGGGACAGAGTCTCTGAATTAAGCAGAACACTCTCACCCAGTCAAGAGATCTGGGCTAGATCCAACACCGTTTTTTAGCTCATTGCACCATCCCAGTTTCAGAACCTGGCTGTATGCAAATTAGTCTGTCCCTGGCCCAGTGCATCATGGGAACAGGGCAGACCAGACTACAAAAGCCAATTCTTACACTGGGAAGGAAACAAGCTTCCGGGGACCGGTATCTGGCATTACAGCCGTCTTCGGCCCGGCTTGCTTGAATCCTGATGGTGCAATGAGCAAGGGACTCATGTCTGAGTATACCCTTCCACGCTTAGGGTGGACAAAAATATTTACAACAAGGGGTGGTGAGGGACAGATGTGAGTCCCTTGCTCACTGCACCATCTTCCAGTAAAGAATTGGCTTGGTAGTTTGGTCTGCCCTGTTCCCATGATGCACTGGGCCAGGGTCAGACTAATTTGCATGTAGCCAGGTTCTGAGCTGGGATGGTGCAGTGAGCTAAAAAACGGTGATGGATCAAGCCCTGATCTTTTGACTGGGTAGGAGTGTTCTGCTTAATTCAGATACTCTGTCCATCACCACCCCCTTTATGAATCGTTTTGGCCACCTCAAGTGTGGAAGGGTATGCTCAGATGTGAGTCCCTTGCTCACTGCACCATCTTCCAGTAAAGAATTGGCTTGGTAGTTTGGTCTGCCCTGTTCCCATGATGCACTGGGCCAGGGTCAGACTAATTTGCATGTAGCCAGGTTCTGAGCTGGGATGGTGCAGTGAGCTAAAAAACGGTGATGGATCAAGCCCTGATCTTTTGACTGGGTAGGAGTGTTCTGCTTAATTCAGATACTCTGTCCATCACCACCCCCTTTATGAATCGTTTTGGCCACCTCAAGTGTGGAAGGGTATGCTCAGATGTGAGTCCCTTGCTCACTGCACCATCTTCCAGTAAAGAATTGGCTTGGTAGTTTGGTCTGCCCTGTTCCCATGATGCACTGGGCCAGGGTCAGACTAATTTGCATGTAGCCAGGTTCTGAGCTGGGATGGTGCAGTGAGCTAAAAAACGGTGATGGATCAAGCCCTGATCTTTTGACTGGGTAGGAGTGTTCTGCTTAATTCAGATACTCTGTCCATCACCACCCCCTTTATGAATCGTTTTGGCCACCTCAAGTGTGGAAGGGTATGCTCAGATGTGAGTCCCTTGCTCACTGCACCATCTTCCAGTAAAGAATTGGCTTGGTAGTTTGGTCTGCCCTATTCCCATGATGCACTGGGCCAGGGTCAGACTAATTTGCATGTAGCCAGGTTCTGAGCTGGGATGGTGCAGTGAGCTAAAAAACGGTGATGGATCATGCCCTGATCTTTTGACTGGGTAGGAGTGTTCTGCTTAATTCAGATACTCTGTCCATCACCACACCCTTTATGAATCGTTTTGGCCACCTCAAGTGTGGAAGGGTATGCTCAGATGTGAATCCCTTGCTCACTGCACCATCTTCCAGTAAAGAATTGGCTTGGTAGTTTGGTCTGCCCTGTTCCCATGATGCACTGGGCCAGGGTCAGACTCATTTGCATGTAGCCAGGTTCTGAGCTGGGATGGTGCAGTGAGCTAAAAAACGGTGATGGATCAAGCCCTGATCTTTTGACTGGGTAGGAGTGTTCTGCTTAATTCAGATACTCTGTCCATCACCACCCCCTTTATGAATCGCTTATAACTATGTGGCACTGAGTGGTATTTGGATTGTATGTTGCATTGAGTGCAGTGTAATTAGGTGGCATGTAATTATGTTGCACTGAGTGGTATTTGGTGTGTATGCTGCATTGAGTGCAGTGTAATTAGGTGGCATGTAATTAAGCGGCACTGAGTGGTATTTGGAGTGTATGTTGCATTGAGTAAAGTGTAATTATGTGGCCTGTAATTATGTGGCACTGAGTGGTATTTGGAGTGTATGTTGCATTGGCTGCAGTGTAATTATGTGTTGTGTCTAATTATATGACACTGATTGGTATTTGGAGTGTATGTTGCATTGAGTGCAGTGTAATTATGTGACGTGTAATTTTGTTGTACCGAGTGGTATTTGGAGTGTATGTTGCGTTGAGCGCAGTGTAAATATGTAGCATATAATTATGTGTCACTGAATGGTATTGTGTCGAGTATATGTAGCATTCAGTAGAGTGTAATTATGTGGGGTGTAATTATGTGTCACTGAGTGGTATTTGGAGTGTATGTTGCATTGAGTGCAGTGTAATTATGTGGCATGTACTTATGTGGCACTGAGTGGTATTTGGAATGTATGCTCGGTTGCGCGTAGTGTAATTATGTGGCGTATAATTATGTGGCACGGATTGGTATTGGGTTGAGTGTGTGTTGCATTCAATAGAGTTTAATTATGTGGTGTGTAATTATTTAGCACTGAGTGCTATTTGGAGTGTACGTTGCATTGAGTGCAGTGTAATTATGTGGCATGTAAATATGTGGCACTGAGTGGGATTTGGAATGTACGTTGTAGTGAGTGTAGTGTAATTATGTGGCTTGTAATTATGTGACACTGAGTGGTATTTGGAGTGTATGTTGTGTTGAGTGCAGTGTAATTATGTGGTGTGTAATTATGTGACACTGTATTGTATTTGGAGTGTATGCTGTGTTAAGTGCAGTGTAATATTGTGGTGTGCAATTATGTGGTACTGAGTGGTATTTGGAGTGTATGTTGCATTGAGTGCAGTGTAAATATGTAGAATATGATTATGTGGCACTGAGTAGTATTGGGTGGCGTGTATGTTGTATTCAGTAGAGTGTAATTGTGTGGCGTGTAATTATGTGGCACTGAGTGGTATTATTTGGAGTGTATTTATGTTGCATTGAGTTGAGTGTAATTATGTGGCATATCATTATGTGGCACTGAGTGGTATTTGGAGTGCATGTTACATTGAGTGCAGTGTAATAATGTAGCATTTAATTATATGGCACTGAGTGGTGTTGGTTGGAGTGTATGTTGCATTCAGTGCAGTGTAATTATTTGGCATGTAATTATGTGGCACTCAGTGGTATTTGGAGTGTATGTTGCATTGAGTGCAGTGTAATTATGTGGCATGTAATTATGTGGCACTAAGTGGTATTTGGAGTGTACGTTGCAGTGAGTGTAGTGTAATTATGTGGCTTGTAATTATGTGACAATGAGTGGTATTTATAGTGTATTTTGTGTTGAGTGCAGTGTAATTATGTGGCGTGTAATTATGTGGCACTGTATTGTATTTGGAGTGTATGCTGTGTTAAGTGCAGTGTAATATTGTGGTGTGTAATTATGTGGTACTGAGTGGTATTTGGAGTGTATGTTGCATTGAGTGCAGTGTAAATATGTAGAATATAATTATGTGGCACTGAGTAGTATTGGGTGGCGTGTATGTAGTATTCAGTAGAGTGTAATTGTGTGGCGTGTAATTATGTGGCACTGAGTGGTATTATGTGGAGTGTATTTATGTTGCATTGAGTTTAGTGTAATTATGTGGCATATCATTATGTGGCACTGAGTGGTATTTGGAGTGCATGTTACATTGAGTGCAGTGTAATAATGTAGCATTTAATTATATGGCACTGAGTGGTGTTGGTTGGAGTGTATGTTGCATTCAGTGCAGTGTAATTATTTGTCATGTAATTATGTGGCACTCAGTGGTATTTGGAGTGTATGTTGCATTGAGTGCAGTGTAATTATGTGGCATGTAATTATGTGGCACTAAGTGGTATTTGGAGTGTACGTTGCAGTGAGTGTAGTGTAATTATGCGGCTTGTAATTATGTGACAATGAGTGGTATTTATAGTGTATGTTGTGTTGAGTGCAGTGTAATTATGTGGCGTGTAATTATGTGGCACTGTATTGTATTTGGAGTGTATGCTGTGTTACGTGCCGTGTAATATTGTGGTGTGTATTTATGTGGCACTGAGTGGTATTTGGAGTGTACGTTGTAGTGAGTGTAGTGTAATTATGTGGCTTGTAATTATGTGACACTGAGTGGTATTTGAAGTGTATGTTGTGTTGAGTGCAGTGTATCAAAGTGGCATGTAATTATGTTTCACTGAGTGGTATTTGGAGTGTATGTTGTGTTGAGTGCAGTGTAATTATGTGGTGTGTAATTATGTGGCACTGTATTGTATTTGGAGTGTATGCTGTGTTAAGTGCAGTGTAATATTGTGGTGTGTAATTATGTGGTACTGAGTGGTATTTGGAGTGTATGTTGCGTTGAGCGCAGTGTAATTATGTAGCATATAATTATGCGGCACGGAGTGGTATTGGTTGGAGTGTGTGTTGCATTCAATAGAGTATAATTATGTGGTGTGTAATTATGATGCACTGAGTGGTATTTGGAGTGTACGTTGCATTGAGTGCAGTGTAATTATGTTGCTTATAACTATGAGGCACTGAGTGGTATTTGGATTGTATGTTGCATTGAGTGCAGTGTAATTAGTTGGCTTGTAATTATGTGGCACTGAGTGGTATTTGGAGTTTATGTTGCATTGGGTGCAGTGTAATTATGTGGCGTGTAATGATGTGGCACTGAGTGGTATTTGGAGTGTATATTGCATTGGCTGCAGTGTAATTATGTGTTGTGTCTAATTATATGACACTGATTGGTATTTGGAGTGTATGTTGCATTGAGTGCAGTGTAATTATGTGACGTGTAATTTTGTTGCACCGAGTGGTATTTGGAGTGTATGTTGCGTTGAGCGCAGTGTAAATATGTAGCATATAATTATGTGGCACTGAGTGGTATTGTGTGGAGTATATGTAGCATTCAGTAGAGTGTAAATATGTGGGGTGTAATTATGTGTCACCGAGTGGTATTTGGAGTGTATGTTGCATTGAGTGCAGTGTAATTATGTGGCATGTACTTATGTGGCACTGAGTGGTATTTGGAATGTATGCTCGGTTGTGCATAGTGTAATTATGTGGCGTATAATTATGTGGCACGGATTGGTATTGGGTTGAGTGTGTGTTGCATTCAATAGAGTTTAATTATGTGGTGTGTAATTATTTAGCACTGAGTGCTATTTGGAGTGTATGTTGCATTGAGTGCAGTGTAATTATGTTGCTTATAACTATGAGGCACTGAGTGGTATTTGGAGTGTACGTTGCATTGAGTGCAGTGTAAATGTGTGGCATGTAGTTATGTGGCACTGAGTGGTATTTGGAGTGTATGTTGCATTAAGTGCAGTGTAATTATGTGGCACTGAGTGGTGCTTTTAGTGTATGTTGCATTGAGTGCAGTGTAATTATGTGGTGTGTAATTATGTGGCACTGTATTGTATTTGGAGTGTATGCTGTGTTAAGTGCAGTGTAATATTGTGGTGTGTAATTATGTGGTACTGAGTGGTATTTGGAGTGTATGTTGCATTGAGTGCAGTGTAAATATGTAGAATATAATTATGTGGCACTGAGTAGTATTGGGTGGCGTGTATGTTGTATTCAGTAGAGTGTAATTGTGTGGCGTGTAATTATGTGGCACTGAGTGGTATTATGTGGAGTGTATTTATGTTGCATTGAGTTGAGTGTAATTATGTGGCATATCATTATGTGGCACCGAGTGGTATTTGGAGTGCATGTTACATTGAGTGCAGTGTAATAATGTAGCATTTAATTATATGTCACTGAGTGGTGTTGGTTGGAGTGTATGTTGCATTCAGTGCAGTGTAATTATTTGGCATGTAATTATGTGGCACTCAGTGGTATTTGGAGTGTATGTTGCATTGAGTGCAGTGTAATTATGTGGCATGTAATTATGTGGCACTAAGTGGTATTTGGAGTGTACGTTGCAGTGAGTGTAGTCTAAATATGTGGCTTGTAATTATGTGACAATGAGTGGTATTTATAGTGTATGTTGTGTTGAGTGCAGTGTAATTATGTGGCGTGTAATTATGTGGCACTGTATTGTATTTGGAGTGTACGCTGTGTTAAGTGCAGTGTAATATTGTGGTGTGTAATTATGTGGCACTGAGTGGTATTTGGAGTGTACGTTGTAGTGAGTGTAGGTTAATTATGTGGCTTGTAATTATGTGACACTGAGTGGTATTTGAAGTGTATGTTGTGTTGAGTGCCGTGTATCAAAGTGGCATGTAATTACGTGGCACTGAGTGGTATTTGGAGTGTATGTTGCATTGGGTGCAGTGTAATTATGTGGCGTGTAATGATGTGGCACTGAGTGGTATTTGGAGTGTATATTGCATTGGCTGCAGTGTAATTATGTGTTGTGTCTAATTATATGACACTGATTGGTATTTGGAGTGTATGTTGCATTGAGTGCAGTGTAATTATGTGACGTGTAATTTTGTTGCACCGAGTGGTATTTGGAGTGTATGTTGCGTTGAGCGCAGTGTAAATATGTAGCATATAATTATGTGGCACTGAGTGGTATTGTGTGGAGTATATGTAGCATTCAGTAGAGTGTAAATATGTGGGGTGTAATTATGTGTCACCGAGTGGTATTTGGAGTGTATGTTGCGTTGAGTGCAGTGTAATTATGTGGCATGTACTTATGTGGCACTGAGTGGTATTTGGAATGTATGCTCGGTTGTGCATAGTGTAATTATGTGGCGTATAATTATGTGGCACGGATTGGTATTGGGTTGAGTGTGTGTTGCATTCAATAGAGTTTAATTATGTGGTGTGTAATTATTTAGCACTGAGTGCTATTTGGAGTGTATGTTGCATTGAGTGCAGTGTAATTATGTTGCTTATAACTATGAGGCACTGAGTGGTATTTGGAGTGTACGTTGCATTGAGTGCAGTGTAAATGTGTGGCATGTAGTTATGTGGCACTGAGTGGTATTTGGAGTGTATGTTGCATTAAGTGCAGTGTAATTATGTGGCACTGAGTGGTGCGTTTAGTGTATGTTGCATTGAGTGCAGTGTAATTATGTGGTGTGTAATTATGTGGCTCTGAGTTTTATTTGGAGTGTATGTTGCGTTGAGTGCAGTGTGATTTTGTGTCCAGTCTAATTATGTGACACGGATTGGTATTTGGAGTGTATGCTGCATTGAGTGCAGTGTAATTATGTTGTGTGAAATTTTGTGGCACTGAGTGGTGTTTGGAGTGTATGTTGCATTGAGTGCAGAGTAATTATGTGGTGTGTAATTATGTGGCACTAAGTGGTATTTGGAGTGTATTTTGCATTGAGTGCAGTGTAATTATGTGGCGTGTAATTATGTGGCACTCAGTGGTATTTGGAGTGTATGTTGCATTGAGTGCAGTGTAATTATGTGGCATGTAAATATGTGGCACTGAGTGGTATTTGGAATGTACGTTGTAGTGAGTGTAGTGTAATTATGTGGCTTGTAATTATGTGACACTGAGTGGTATTTGAAGTGTATGTTGTGTTGAGTGCAGTGTATCAAAGTGGCATGTAATTATGTGGCACTGAGTGGTATTTGGAGTGTATGTTGTGTTGAGTGCAGTGTAATTATGTGGTGTGTAATTATGTGGCACTGTATTGTATTTGGAGTGTATGCTGTGTTAAGTGCAGTGTAATATTGTGGTGTGTAATTATGTGGTACTGAGTGGTATTTGGAGTGTATGTTGCATTGAGTGCAGTGTAAATATGTAGAATATAATTATGTGGCACTGAGTAGTATTGGGTGGCGTGTATGTTGTATTCAGTAGAGTGTAATTGTGTGGCGTGTAATTATGTGGCACTGAGTGGTATTATGTGGAGTGTATTTATGTTGCATTGAGTTGAGTGTAATTATGTGGCATATCATTATGTGGCACCGAGTGGTATTTGGAGTGCATGTTACATTGAGTGCAGTGTAATAATGTAGCATTTAATTATATGTCACTGAGTGGTGTTGGTTGGAGTGTATGTTGCATTCAGTGCAGTGTAATTATTTGGCATGTAATTATGTGGCACTCAGTGGTATTTGGAGTGTATGTTGCATTGAGTGCAGTGTAATTATGTGGCATGTAATTATGTGGCACTAAGTGGTATTTGGAGTGTACGTTGCAGTGAGTGTAGTCTAAATATGTGGCTTGTAATTATGTGACAATGAGTGGTATTTATAGTGTATGTTGTGTTGAGTGCAGTGTAATTATGTGGCGTGTAATTATGTGGCACTGTATTGTATTTGGAGTGTACGCTGTGTTAAGTGCAGTGTAATATTGTGGTGTGTAATTATGTGGCACTGAGTGGTATTTGGAGTGTACGTTGTAGTGAGTGTAGGTTAATTATGTGGCTTGTAATTATGTGACACTGAGTGGTATTTGAAGTGTATGTTGTGTTGAGTGCCGTGTATCAAAGTGGCATGTAATTACGTGGCACTGAGTGGTATTTGGAGTGTATGTTGTGTTGAGTGCAGTGTAATTATGTGGTGTGTAATTATGTGGCACTGTATTGTATTTGGAGTGTATGCTGTGTTAAGTGCAGTGTAATATTGTGGTGTGTATTTATATGGTACTGAGTGGTATTTGGAGTGTATGTTGCATTGAGCGCAGTGTAAATATGTAGAATATGATTATGTGGCACTGAGTAGTATTGGGTGGCGTGTATGTTGTATTCAGTAGAGTGTAATTGTGTGGCTTGTAATTATGTGGCACTGAGTGGTATTGTTTGAAGTGTATGTTGCATTGAGTGCAGTGTAATTATGTAGCATATAATTATGTTGCACTGAGTGGTATTGTGTGGAGTGTGTGTTGCATTCAGTAGAGTGTAATTATGTGGTGTGTAATTATGTGTCACTGAGTGGTATTTGGAGTGTACGTTGCATTGAGTGCCGTGTAATTATGTGACGTGTAATTATGTGGCACTGAGTGGTATTTGGAGTGTATGTTGCATTGAGTGCAGTGTAATTATGTGGCCTGTAATTATGTAGTACTGAGTGGTATTTGGAGTGTATGTTGCATAGAGTGCAATGTAATTATGTGGTCTGTAATGTGTAATTATGTCGCACTGAGTGGAATTTGTAGTGTAAGTTGCATTGAGTGCAGTGTAATTATGTGGCATATAATTATATGGCACTGAGTGGTATTGTGTGGAGTGTATGTCGTATTCAGTAGAGTGTAATTGTGTGGCATGTAATTATGTGGCACTGAGTGGTATTTGGAGTGTATGTTGCGTTGAGCGCAGTGTAATTATGTAGCATATAATTATGCTGCACGGAGTGGTATTGGTTGGAGTGTGTGTTGCATTCAAAAGAGTGTAATTATGTGGTGTGTAATTATGAGGCACTGAGTGGTATTTGGAGTGTACGTTGCATTGAGTGCAGTGTAACTATGTTGCTTATAACTATGAGGCACTGAGTGGTATTTGGATTGTATGTTGCATTGAGTGCAGTGTAATTAGTTGGCTTGTAATTATGTGGCACTGAGTGGTATTTGGAGTGTATGTTGCATTGGGTGCAGTGTAATTATGTGGCGTGTAATGATGTGGCACTGAGTGGTATTTGGAGTGTATATTGCATTGAGTGCAGTGTAATTATGTGGTGTGTAATTATGTGGCACTGAGTTTTATTTGTAGTGTATGTTGCGTTGAGTGCAGTGTAATTATGTGTTGAGTCTAATTATGTGACACTGATTGGTATTTGGAGTGTATGCTGCATTGAGTGCAGTGTAATTATGCTGTGTGAAATTTTGTGGCACTGAGTGGTGTTTGGAGTGTATGTTGCATTGAGTGCAGTGTAATTATGTGGTGTGTAACTATGTTGCACTGAGTGGTATTTAGAGTGTATGTTACATTGAGTGCAGTGTAATTATGTAGCATATAATTACGTGGCACTGGGTGGTATTGTGTGGAGTGTGTGTTGCATTCAGTAGAGTGTAATTATGTGGCGTGTAATTATGTGGCACCGAGTGGTATTTGGAGTGTATGTTGCATTGAGTGCCATGTAATTATGTAACATATAATTATGTGGCACGGAGTGGTATTGTGTGGAGTGTATGTTGCATTCAGTAGAGTGTAATTATGTGGCGTGTAATATGTGGCACTAAGTGGTACTTGGAGTGTCTGTTGCATTGAGTGCAGTGTAATTATGTAGCATATAAGTATGTGGCATTGTGTGGTAATATATGGAGTGTATTTATATTGCATTGAGTAGAGTGTAAATATGAGGTGTGTAATGATATGGCACTGAGTGGTATCATGTGGAGTGTATTTACGTTGCATTGAGAAGAGTGTAATTATGTGCCGTGCAATTATGTTTCAGAAAAGGGGGTGGTGATGAACAGAGTGCCTGAATTAAGCAGACCACTCTTACCCAGTCCAAAGATCAGGGATTGATCCATCACCGTTTTTTAGCTCACTGCACCATCCCAGCTCAGAACTTGGCTATATGCAAATTAGTCTGTTCCTGTCCCAGTGCATGATGGGAACACGGCAAACCAAACTACCAAGCCAATTCTTATACTTGGAAGGAAACAAGCTTCCGGGGACCGGTTTCTGCCATTTCAGGCGTCGTCGGCCCGGCTTGCTTGAATCCTGATGGTGCAATGAGCAAAGGACTCACAGCTGAGTATACCCTTCCACGCTTATGGTGGACAAAATGATTCAGAAAAGGGGGTGGTGATGAACAGAGTGCCTGAATTAAGCAGACCACTCTTACCCAGTCCAAAGATCAGGGCTTGATCCATCACTGTTTTTTAGCTCACTGCACCATCCCAGCTCAGAACTTGGCTATATGCAAATTAGTCTGTTCCTGTCCCAGTGCATGATGGGAACAGGGCAAACCAAACTACCAAGCCAATTCTTATACTGGGAAGGAAACAAGCTTCCGGGGACCGGTTTCTGCCATTTCAGGCGTCGTCGGCCCGGCTTGCTTGAATCCTGATGGTGCAATGAGCAAGGGACTCACATCTGAGTATACCCTTCCACGCTTATGGTGGACAAAATGATTCAGAAAAGGGGGTGGTGATGAACAGAGTGCCTGAATTAAGCAGACCACTCTTACCCAGTCCAAAGATCAGGGCTTGATCCATCACCGTTTTTTAGCTCACTGCACCATCCCAGCTCAGAACTTGGCTATATGCAAATTAGTCTGTTCCTGTCCCAGTGCATGATGGGAACAGGGCAAACCAAACTACCAAGCCAATTCTTATACTGGGAAGGAAACAAGCTTCCGGGGACCGGTTTTTGCCATTTCAGGCGTCGTCGGCCCGGCTTGCTTGAATCCTGATGGTGCAATGAGCAAGGGACTCACATCTGAGTATACCCTTCCACGCTTATGGTGGACAAAATGATTCAGAAAAGGGGGTGGTGATGAACAGAGTGCCTGAATTAAGCAGACCACTCTTACCCAGTCCAAAGATCAGGGCTTGATCCATCACCGTTTTTTAGCTCACTGCACCATCCCAGCTCAGAACTTGGCTATATGCAAATTAGTCTGTTCCTGTCCCAGTGCATGATGGGAACAGGGCAAACCAAACTACCAAGCCAATTCTTATACTGGGACGGAAACAAGCTTCCGGGGACCGGTTTCTGCCATTTCAGGCGTCGTCGGCCCGGCTTGCTTGAATCCTGATGGTGCAATGAGCAAGGGACTCACATCTGAGTATACCCTTCCACGCTTATGGTGGACAAAAGGATTCAGAAAAGGGGGTGGTGATGAACAGAGTGCCTGAATTAAGCAGACCACTCTTACCCAGTCCAAAGATCAGGGCTTGATCCATCACCATTTTTTAGCTCACTGCGCCATCCCAGCTCAGAACTTGGCTATATGCAAATTAGTCTGTTCCTGTCCCAGTGCATGATGGGAACAGGGCAAACCAAACTACCCAGCCAATTCTTATACTGGGAAGGAAACAAGCTTCCGGGGACCGGTTTCTGCCATTTCAGGCGTCGTCGGCCCGGCTTGCTTGAATCCTGATGGTGCAATGAGCAAGGGACTCACATCTGAGTATACCCTTCCACGCTTATGGTGGACAAAATGATTCAGAAAAGGGGGTGGTGATGAACAGAGTGCCTGAATTAAGCAGACCACTCTTACCCAGTCCAAAGATCAGGGCTTGATCCATCACCGTTGTGAGAGGTTGGCCTGGTATATGATGCTCACTAGTTCTAGTGATCACCTTGTACCATGCCAAGCAACCCTTATGGTGCAGGTTGTAAAGTCAACCTTATAGACAAGCTATACTAGGGGTAGCATGGACTAAGCAGTCTTAGGCTAAACTTCTGTAAAGGCATGTGAAGCAAGCTGTTTTACCATACACAATCCCTTGAATACCAAATGAAAGGACACCACACAGATATATATTGAAAATATATATGGATTTATTACTACAAATATCCCTGATACTCTTTATGAGCACAGAAGCAAAGGGGCCTTTGTGGAACCACCTGCTTTGCCACTTGCTTGGCAGGTTACACAGGAGCGACAAAACTCCTTTGTATCTTCTGACATGTGAGGCTAGTGAAAGTGACAGACAAGTCTGTCCCATGTTTTGTTCTGGCCTAGGTGTCCTGCTAAGGGAATATCGTGTGCCAAGGTAAGAAGGAAGCCCCTACATTGCAGAGGTATGACCAACCTCCTGGTGGTACCAGGCTTGGGGTCTCTACCCTCTGAATAAAGGAGCCCATCATCCCAATAAACCTTATGGGTACCTTGAGCATTCCCAGCAGCCTCAGCAGCAGCCTGCTGTCTGAGGGGTTCAAGAGAAGGACAGGATAACTGAGCCTGCCCCAAGTCTGCCCTAGAAGGTCCCCCTGTCCCCAGAAACTCAACCTGTTCAGGTTCAAGCTCTATAGGGACAGTTCCTTCAGGGGTCTCAGAATCATCTTCCTGTGAAGGCTGATCCTCACTTGTAGGCATTTGGGAAGGCACAGCCTTTGCCCTCCTGTTCCTTGTCTTGGAAGGTACTTGGTCCATTGTTCCAGGATCCAAGACCTGAGGTTCAGAGAGGCACTTTTTGGCCTGTGACCTGGTCACAGCAAGGACATGTGATGATATCCCTAACATCTCTGCATGAGTCCTGTACTCAACTTCTGACCATAGAGAGCTCTCCAGGTCATTGCCCAACAAACATTCTACTGGGAGATCAGCACTAACCACAACTCTTTTTAGGCCAGTTACCCCTCCCCAGGAAAAGTTAACAATTGCCACACTATGTGTAGTAGTGACATTGCTGGCATTGGTCACCAGGTAATTATCACCTGGTATGTATTGTCCAGGGTCCACAAAGCTAGGCGTCACCATAGTGACACTGACACATGTGTCCCTGTATGCTTGAGCCACGTTTTCATTAATTAAAGGTGTCTGTCTGTACTTGCCCAAATTATTGGGACTGACAGTAGGGAAAAAATCAATCTCCCCATCACAAATCAGAACAGCCTGTGTGGGGATTCTGACTAGGTCAGAATCTCCATCAGTTCCCAAGGTGATACCCACTACCCCCTTAGTCTGTGGACCAACACTGCTAACTGTACTAGTGGGTG
Organism: Lissotriton helveticus; assembly: GCF_964261635.1. NCBI lineage: Eukaryota > Metazoa > Chordata > Amphibia > Caudata > Salamandridae > Lissotriton > Lissotriton helveticus. The sequence goes on along the minus strand of NC_136067.1, from coordinate 30,535,242 downwards.
CAGGTGCCTTAGGGGCTGCAGTGTTGGGGGCTCCACCCTTTTTACAATCACTTGTCCAGTGAGTGGTGTTTTTGCAAAAGCTACACCAGGGTTTTCTTTGACCTTCTTTCTTCTTCTTCTTGGAAGTTTGGGACCCACCCTCAGTATTAGTTTGGGGCCCTGTTGAAGACTTCTGGTCTTTAGCTTTCTGCTCCCCACCCTTCTGGTCTGTTTTCTTTTGGTCACCACCCTGGTTCTGGTTCGGGTTCTTTTGCTTAACTCTGGTTCTAACCTATTTGTCTTCCCTCTTTCCCAATTCTTGGGGAGAGGTTAGATCTGAGTCAACCAAATGTTGATGCAACTGCTGGTTCTGACAGTTATTTAAAATCTGTTCTCTCATAAGCAAATTGTACAATCCTTCATAGTCTGTAACCTTACTTCCCAGCAACCAGCCCTCCAGAGCCTTAGTGGCACATTCAACAAATTCAGACCAGTCCTGAGTCTGTGTCTGTATCTCTGAACATTAACCTGTACTGTTCAGTGGTTAAGCCTAACCCATCAATCAGAGCACTCTTCAGGACCAGGTAGTTTCTAGAATCCCCATCACTAACTGTGAGGAGTCTGTCTCGGCCTCTACCTTCAAAGGAGAGCCACAAGATTGCTGCCCACTGCTCCTGAGGGACCAGCTGTACTTTGCAAGCTCTCTCAAGTACAGTCATCCACTTGTGGATATCATCCCCAACTTTGTAGGGGGGCACAATCTTACTCAGGTTTCTATTGTCATAGGACCTGTCTTTATCCTTAGGGATAGTGCTGCCACCAGTGGAATCTGATCCACTCTCTCTAGGCTGCCTTGCTCTAGCAAGTTTCTCTTTGGCCAGAGCAACTTCTAATTCTTGTCTCTGGATCCTAAGTTCAGCCTCTCTCATTTTGGCCTCATGTTCCCTTCTCTGAGGGCTAGTCAACTCCCTTCTGGAGTTGCCATGAGAACCTTTAGAAACATGGGAAGTATTGGATTCACCTGAGTGATTCCTCCTCCTCCTATGCTCCTGGTTAAGTCCATTTGGGGGTCTGAATGGGTTGGACCCACCTTCAGTCCCAAATAAGCTTAGGTTAGCCTGGTTAAGCCTGCTGACTAACACCTGGCTATCTCTATCATCATCAGACTCACTTTCGTCTACCTCCTCCCTCTCTTCTTCTTCCTCAGGCTGAGTATTCCCAGTGGTCTGGTTTTCCTCATCTAACTGGATGACAGGGGCAGGGGCATCAGGGTTATCATCTTCAGTGGGAGATCCTCCATCTCCAGTCCCTGAGGGGCCTGGTTTGGAGTTCCTTAGAGCTTCAGACTGGTCTGCCAGCTCTCTGAGGTGTCCTGCTGTAGGAGAAAGACCTGTTTTGATTCCTCTCATGGAACACAGTTGCCTCAGTTCCTTAAATGGAAAAGTAGCAAATTTGGATGGTGCCCTTGGAGGGTCACTCTCAACAGGGGTTGGTCCAGTGGATCCCTCTGCTCCAGACATTGCTCTAGTGTGGTGGATGTGTTGCAATCTACCTACACTGGTGTTTTCATACAAAACCTATCTAGTAGTTGTAGTCAGGGTGTGCTACTCCCTGTCCTCTACAACAACTAAGTTCAGTAGAACTTAAGTATATCTAGTCTTGTTTTAGTGTACCTATCAGGTACCTGTATGATCTTTCAAATGATATTTTCAAAGATTGTAATGGTAAAACAACAGCAAGCTCAAATCCCAATCCGCTGCTCACCAATGTGAGAGGTTGGCCTGGTATATGATGCTCACTAGTTCTAGTGATCACCTTGTGCCATGCCAAGCAACCCTTATGGTGCAGGTTGTAAAGTCAACCTTATAGACAAGCTATCCTAGGGGTAGCATGGACAAGCAGTCTTAGGCTAAACTTCTGTAAAGGCATGTGAAGCAAGCTGTTTTACCATACACAATCCCTTGAATACCAAATGAAAGGACACCACACAGATATATATTGAAAATATATATGGATTTATTACTACAAATATCCCTGATACTCTTTATGAGCACAGAAGCAAATGCGTTAAAACAAAACACAGTTAAAATACACAAAAGTTGCACAATTATGGATGAGCCCTAGGGGCCACCTAAATCATATACTAAGAAAGTGGTATAAGAGATGCCACTTGGACAGGAAATAGGCCTAGGGCCTGGGGAATCGCTGGAGCTGTTCGGGACTAACAGTGAAGAAGTCGGGAAAGGCCCGCGGGACTCGGGTGCAGTGTTTAAAGTGCACGCACTCACCAATGCAAAGTCTATGGTGCGTAAAAAGTACAGAGTTAGTTAGAAAGGAACCTTCCGAGTGACCTAGAAGGATGAAACTTCAGACACAGACACTAGAGGTGTGTACCAGTGTGGGAACACCGGCGGAGCTGAGTTACCTCACCCACAGGAAGCGGGTGCATAGGGTCGAAGTAGTGTCGGGTTTCGTCACGCAGGTCGATGGTGCTTGGAGCTGAAGATGCTGCAGGCGGCTCGATGTGAAGAGTTCCGGTGGATCCAAGGGTGGATCTGAAGAGGTGAAGACCTAAAAGCAGAGGGGACAATGTTCAAAGTCACTAGCCAGTGACTACCGTGGAACCAGATTGGAACCAGGCGATGTCGGGTGCAAACAGGCGTCGAGGTGTAGCTTCTCTCTGCAGCCACGTGGACACGAGGGGTCAAAGACGTCCAGGAGTCAGTCACGAGCTGTCCCACGCAGGCTTCTGGCTGTTGGCGGTGTCGGCAACATGATTGAAGCAAACAGGCCTTGGCTAATGCAAGCCACGCAGGAATCGAAAAAGGCTTGTTACTCGGACCAGCAAGGTCAGAGTAGGTGCTCCTTTTTACAGGAGCGAGGGCAAGTCTGGAGCAACCAGACCTGCAGTGAAAGTTGAAGGTTTCGTCGCCAAGATGGCCACTAGCCACGTGGCAAGTGGACGGTTAGGTGCGTCTAGTGGCACAATGCAAAAGGGCCCCACGCAGATCATGGAGATGCTGGGGGGCTGATCTTCGGTGCTGGGGCTGCTCGAGGTTGGGGCTTCTCAAACCCCAAAGCACAGCATCGAGGGTACCTCTGATGCTGCGCAGTCAGCGTTTCGGGGGTCTTCCAAGAGGTCCGGTCCCACGTCTCTCGGTGCCTCCACGGGTCCCTTCTTTGCAGGGACTGTGGATCGGGCTGTGAGAAGTCTGGTAGTCTGGGTCTTGTCAGGCTCTGGGCTCGGGCTCTGGCGGGAGGCGGCGGCAAAGCAGACGTCGAGTTGCTGGTTGGTGCCTGTGTTCACAGGGTGGTCACTCCTTGGCCACAAGTGACCATAGGATAGCAGACCCTACTCTCCTACAACCGTTTTTAGCTCACTGCACCATCCCAGCTCAGAACTTGGCTATATGCAAATTAGTCTGTTCCTGTCCCAGTGCATGATGGGAACAGGGCAAACCAAACTACCAAGCCAATTCTTATACTGGGAAGGAAACAAGCTTCCGGGGACCGGTTTCTGCCATTTCAGGCATCGTCGGCCCAGCTTGCTTGAATCCTGATGGTGCAATGAGCAAGGGACTCCCTTGCTCACTGCTCCATCAGGATTCAAGCAAACCGGGCGGACGAGGCTGAAATGCCAGAAACAGGTCCCCGGTAGCTTGTATCCTTTCTGGTGAAAAATTGGCTTGGTAGTTTGGTCTGCCCTGTTCCCATGATGCACTGGGTCAGGGACAGACTAATTTGCATATAGCCAGGTTCTGAGCTGGGATGGGGCAGTGAGCTAAATAACGGTGATGGATCAAGCCCTGATCTTTGGACTGGGTAAGAGTGGTCTGCTTAATTCAGACACTCTGTTCATCACCACCCCCTTTTCTGAATCGTTTTTGGCCACTATAGGTGTGGCAGGGTATACTCAGACATGAGTCCCTTGCTCACTGCTCCATCAGGATTCAAGCAAGCCGGGCCGACGAGGCTGAAATGCCAGAAACCGGTCCCTGGTAGCTTGTATCCTTTCTGGTGAAGAATTGGCTTGGTAGTTTGGTCTGCCCTGTTCCCATTATGCACTGGGCCAGGGACAGACTAATTTGCATATAGCCAGGTTCTGAGCTTGGATGGGGCAGTGAGCTAAATAACGGTGATGGATCAAGCCCTGATCTTTGGACTGGGTACGAGTGGTCTGCTTAATTCAGACACTCTGTTCATCACCACCCCCTTTTCTGAATTGTTTTTGGCCACTATAGGTGTGGCAGGGTATACTCAGACATGAGTCCCTTGCTCACTGCTCCATCAGGATTCAAGCAAGCCGGGCCGACGAGGCTGAAATGCCAGAAACCGGTCCCCGGTAGCTTGTATCCTTTCTGGTGAAGAATTGGCTTGGTAGTTTGGTCTGCCCTGTTCCCATGATGCACTGGGCCAGGGACAGACTAATTTGCATATAGCCAGGTTCTGAGCTGGGATGGGGCAGTGAGCTAAATAACGGTGATGGATCAAGCCCTGATCTTTGGACTGGGTAAGAGTGGTCTGCTTAATTCAGACACTCTGTTCATCACCACCCCCTTTTCTGAATCGTTTTTGGCCACTATAGGTGTGGCAGGGTATACTCAGACATGAGTCCCTTGCTCACTGCTCCATCAGGATTCAAGCAAGCCGGGCCGACGAGGCTGAAATGCCAGAAACCGGTCCCCGGTAGCTTGTATACTTTCTGGTGAAGAATTGGCTTGGTAGTTTGGTCCGCCCTGTTCCCATGATGCACTGGGTCAGGGACAGACTAATTTGCATATAGCCAGGTTCTGAGCTGGGATGGGGCAGTGAGCTAAATAACGGTGATGGATCAAGCCCCGATCTTTGGACTGGGTAAGAGTGGTCTGCTTAATTCAGACACTCTGTTCATCACCACCCCTTTTTCTGAATCGTTTTTGGCCACTATAGGTGTGGCAGGGTATACTCAGACATGAGTCCCTTGCTCACTGCTCCATCAGGATTCAAGCAAGCCGGGCCGACGAGGCTGAAATGCCAGAAACCGGTCCCCGGTAGCTTGTATCCTTTCTGGTGAAGAATTGGCTTGGTAGTTTGGTCTGCCCTGTTCCCATGATGCACTTGGCCAGGGACAGACTAATTTGCATATAGCTAGGTTCTGAGCTGGGATGGGGCAGTGAGCTAAATAACAGTGATGGATCAAGCCCTGATCTTTGGACTGGGTAAGAGTGGTCTGCTTAATTCAGACACTCTGTTCATCACCACCCCCTTTTCTGAATCGTTTTTGGCCACTATAGGTGTGGCAGGGTATACTCAGACATGAGTCCCTTGCTCACTGCTCCATCAGGATTCAAGCAAGCCGGGCCGACGAGGCTGAAATGCCAGAAACCGGTCCCCGGTAGCTTGTATCCTTTCTGGTGAAGAATTGGCTTGGTAGTTTGGTCTGCCCTGTTCCCATGATGCACTGGGCCAGGAACAGACTAATTTGCATATAGCCAGGTTCTGAGCTGGGATGGGGCAGTGAGCTAAATAACGGTGATGGATCAAGCCCTGATCTTTGGACTGGGTAAGAGTGGTCTGCTTAATTCAGACACTCTGTTCATCACCACCCCCTTTTCTGAATCGTTTTTGGCCACTATAGGTGTGGCAAAGTATACTCAGACATGAGTCCCTTGCTCACTGCTCCATCAGGATTCAAGCAAGCCGGGCCGACGAGGCTGAAATGCCAGAAACCGGTCCCCGATAGCTTGTATCCTTTCTGGTGAAGAATTGGCTTGGTAGTTTGGTCTGCCCTGTTCCCATGATGCACTGGGCCAGGGACAGACTAATTTGCATATAGCCAGGTTCTGAGCTGGGATGGGGCAGTGAGCTAAATAACGGTGATGGATCAAGCCCTGATCTTTGGACTGGGTAAGAGTGGTCTGCTTAATTCAGACACTCTGTTCATCACCACCCCCTTTTCTTAATCGTGCAATTATGTGGCACTGAGTGGTACTTGGAGTTTATGTTGCATTGAGTGCAGTGTAATTATGTAGCAAATAATTATGTGGCACTAAGTGGTATTGTGTGGAGTGTATGTTGCATTCAATAGATTGTAATTATTTGGGGCTAGATGTAGGTAATTCCCATTTACAGACTCTTAAATACCGAATTTTACCGATTCGATATTTAAGAGACTGTAAATGGGAAGGGGGCAGATTTAGGTGATTCCGAATTCAGGAATACCGAATCTGTAAGATTCGGTATTTACCGAATCGGTAAATACCGAATTGGTATTGCCCATTGATTCCAATGGGCCTTGAAGCCCGTAGGAATCAATGGGCAATACCGATTTGGTATTTACCGAATCGGTAAATACTGAATACTGCAAGGGTGCAGGGGGTGTCACTTTGACACCCTCTAGCACCTCAAGTACAGGCTTGTGTGACATGTGGCACACATACATGCCCTAAGGGCATGTCTGTGTGTCACATGGCACAGGTGTGCATGCACAGATGTGCATGCACACCTGAATTCGGTATTTTACCACACAATAGGATTGTGTGGTAAAATACCGACTCTTAAGGGCCTGTGGCACTCTTAGGAGTGTCAGCTACATATGAATTTACCGATTCGGTAAATATACCGAATCGGTATTTTACTGAATCGGTATATTTACCAAATCGGTAAAATTACCGATTCTTAAAATATCATGCCCCTACATCAGAAAACCCTAATGCCGGTCGGAAACGGTCGAAATCGGCCGTTTCCGACCGGTAATAGGACTCCTACATCTGGCCCAAAGTGTGTAATTATGTTGCTCTGAGTGGTACTTGGAGTGTATCTTACATTGAGTGCAGTGTAATTATGTAGCATATAAGTATGTGGCACTGTGTGGTATTATGTGGAGTGTATTTATGTTGCATTGAGTAGAGAATAATTATGTGGCATGTAATTATGTGGCACTGAGGGGTATTAATTGGACTGTATGTTGCATGGAGTGCATTGTAATTATGTAGCACATAATTATGTGGCACTGTGTGGTATTATGTGGAGTGTACTTATGTTGCATTCAGTAGGGTATAAGTATGTGGCGTGTAATTATATGGCACTGAGTGGTATTATGTTGAGTCTACTTATGTTGCATTGAGTTGAGTGTAATTATGTGGCATGTCATTATGTGGCACTGAGTGGTATTTGGAGTGCATGTTGCATTGAGTGCAGTATAATAATGTAGCATTTAATTATATGGCACTGAGTGGTGTTGGTTGGAGTGTATGTTGCATTGAGTGCAGTGTAATTATGTAGCATATAATTATGTGGCCCTGAGGGGTATTTTGTGAAGTGTGTGTTGCATTCAGTACAGTATTATTATGTGTTGTGTAATTATCTGGGACTGAGTGGTATTTGGAGTGTATAGGTGGCACTGAGTGGTATTTGGATTGTATGTTGCATTGAGTGCAGTGTAATTATGTGGCGTGTAATTATGAGGCACTGAGTGGTATTTGGAGTGTATATTGCATTCAGTGCAGTGTAATTATGTGGCGTGTAATTATGTGGCACTCAGTGGTATTTGGAGTGTATGTTGCATTGAGTGCACTGTAATTATGTGGCATGTAAATATGTGGCACTGAGTGGTATTTGGAGTGTACGTTGTAGTGAGTGTAGTGTAATTATGTGGCTTGTAATTATGTGACACTGAGTGGTATTTGAAGTGTATGTTGTGTTGAGTGCAGTGTATCAAAGTGGCATGTAATTATGTGGCACTGAGTGGTATTTGGAGTGTATGTTGTGTTGAGTGCAGTGTAATTATGTGGTGTGTAATTATGTGGCACTGTATTGTATTTGGAGTGTATGCTGTGTTAAGTGCAGTGTAATATTGTGGTGTGTAATTATGTGGTACTGAGTGGTATTTGGAGTGTATGTTGCATTGAGTGCAGTGTAAATATGTAGATTATAATTATGTGGCACTGAGTAGTATTGGGTGGCGTGTATGTTGTATTCAGTTGAGTGTAATTGTGTGGCGTGTAATTATGTGGCACTGAGTGGTATTATGTGGAGTGTATTTATGTTGCATTGCGTTGAGTGTAATTATGTGGCATGTCATTATGTGGCACTGAGTGATATTTGGAGTGCATGTTACATTGAGTGCAGTGTAATAATGTAGCATTTAATTATATGGCACTGAGTGGTGTTGGTTGGAGTGTATGTTGCATTCAGTGCAGTGTAATTATTTGGCATGTAATTATGTGGCACTCAGTGGTATTTGGAGTGTATGTTGCATTGAGTGCAGTGTAATTATGTGGCATGTAATTATGTGGCACTAAGTGGTATTTGGAGTGTACGTTGCAGTGAGTGTAGTGTAATTATGTGGCTTGTAATTATGTGACAATGAGTGGTATTTATAGTGTATGTTGTGTTGAGTGCAGTGTAATTATATGGCGTGTAATTATGTGGCACTGTATTGTATTTGGAGTGCATGCTGTGTTAAGTGCAGTGTAATATTGTGGTGTGTAATTATGTGGCACTGAGTGGTATTTGGAGTGTATGTTGCATTGAGCGCAGTGTAAATATGTAGATTATGATTCTGTGGCACTGAGTAGTATTGGGTGGCGTGTATGTTGTATTCAGTAGAGTGTAATTGTGTGCCGTGTAATTATGTGGCACTGAGTGGTATTGTTTGAAGTGTATGTTGCATTGAGTGCAGTGTAATTATGTAGCATATACTTATGTTGCACTGAGTGGTATTGTGTTGAGTGTGTGTTGCATTCAGTAGAGTGTAATTATGAGGTGTCTGTTATTATGTGTCACTGAGTGGTATTTGGAGTGTACGTTGCATTGAGTGCAGTGTAATTATGTGGCGTGTAATTATGTGGTACTGAGTGGTATTTGGAGTGTATGTTGCATTGAGTGCAATGTAATTATGTGGCGTGTAATGTGTAATTATGTGGCACTGAGTGGAATTTGTAGTGTAAGTTGCATTGAGTGCAGTGTAATTATGTGGCATGTGATTATGTGGCACTGAGTGGTATTTGGACTGTATGTTGCGTTGAGCGTAGTGTAATTATGTAGCATATAATTATATGGCACTGAGTGGTATTGTGTGGAGTGTATGTCGTATTCAGTAGAGTGTAATTGTGTGGCGTGTAATTATGTGGCACTGAGTGGTATTTGGAGTGTATGTTGCATTGAGTGCAGTGTAATTATGTTGCTTATAACTATGTGGCACTGAGTGGTATTTGGATTGTATGTTGCATTGAGTGCAGTGTAATTAGGTGGCATGTAATTATGTTGCACTGAGTGGTATTTGGTGTGTATGTTGCATTGAGTGCAGTGTAATTAGGTGGCACGCAATTAAGCGGCACTGAGTGGTATTTAGAGCGTATGTTGCATTGAGTGAAGTGTATTTATGTGGCCTGTAATTATGTGGCACTTAGTGGTATTTGGAGTGTATGTTGCGTTGGCTGCAGTGTAATTATGTGTTGTGTCTAATTATATGACACTGATTGGTATTTGGAGTGTATGTTGCATTGAGTGCAGTGTAATTATGTGACGTGTAATTTTGTGGCACTGAGTGGGGTTTGGAGTGTATGTTGGGTTGCCTGCAGTGTAATTATGTGGCGTGTAATTATGTGGCACTGAGTGGTATTTAGAGTGTATGTTGCGTTGAGCGCAGTGTAAATATGTAGCATATAAATATGTGGCACTGAGTGGTATTGTGTGGAGTATATGTAGCATTCAGTAGAGTGTAATTATGTGGGGTGTAATTATGTGTCACTGAGTGATATTTGGAGTGTATGTTGCAATTAGTGCAGTGTAATTATGTGGCATGTACTTATGTGGCACTGAGTGGTATTTGGAATGTATGCTCGGTTGCGCGTAGTGTAATTATGTGGCGTATAATTATGTGGCACGGATTGGTATTGGGTTGAGTGTGTGTTGCATTCAATAGAGTTTAATTATGTGGTGTGTAATTATTTAGCACTGAGTGCTATTTGGAGTGTATGTTGCATTGAGTGCAGTGTAATTATGTTGCTTATAACTATGAGGCACTGAGTGGTATTTGGAGTGTACGTTGCATTGAGTGCAGTGTAAATGTGTGGCATGTAGTTATGTGGCACTGAGTGGTATTTGGAGAGTATGTTGCATTAAGTGCAGTGTAATTATGTGGCACTGAGTGGTGCTTTTAGTGTATGTTGCATTGAGTGCAGTGTAATTATGTGGTGTGTAATTATGTGGCTCTGAGTTTTATTTGGAGTGTATGTTGCGTTGAGTGCAGTGTAATTTTGTGTCCAGTCTAATTATGTGACACAGATTGGTATTTGGAGTGTATGCTGCATTGAGTGCAGTGTAATTATGTTGTGTGAAATTTTGTGGCACTGAGTGGTGTTTGGAGTGTATGTTGCATTGAGTGCAGAGTAATTATGTGGTGTGTAATTATGTGGTACTAAGTGGTATTTGGAGTGTATTTTGCATTGAGTGCAGTGTAATTATGTGGCGTGTAATTATGTGGCACTCAGTTGTATTTGGAGTGTATGTTGCATTGAGTGCAGTGTAATTATATGGCATGTAAATATGTGGCACTGAGTGGTATTTGGAATGTACGTTGTAGTGAGTGTAGTGTAATTATGTGGCTTGTAATTATGTGACACTGAGTGGTATTGGAATGTATGTTGTGTTGAGTGCAGTGTAATTATGTGGTGTGTAATTATGTGGCACTGTATTGTATTTGGAGTGTATGCTGTGTTGAGTGCAGTGTAATATTGTGGTGCGTAATTATGTGGTACTGAGTGGTATTTGGAGTGTATGTTGCATTGAGTGCAGTGTAAATATGTAGAATATAATTATGTGGCACTGAGTAGTATTGGGTGGCGTGTATGTTGTATTCAGTAGAGTGTAATTGTGTGGCGTGTAATTATGTGGCACTGAGTGGTATTATGTGGAGTGTATTTATGTTGCATTGAGTTGAGTGTAATTATGTGGCATATCATTATGTGGCACTGAGTGGTATTTGGAGTGCATGTTACATTGAGTGCAGTGTAATAATGTAGCATTTAATTATATGGCACTGAGTGGTGTTGGTTGGGGTGTATGTTGCATTCAGTGCAGTGTAATTATTTGGCATGTAATTATGTGGCACTCAGTGGTATTTGGAGTGTATGTTGCATTGAGTGCAGTGTAATTATGTGGCATGTAATTATGTGGCACTAAGTGGTATTTGGAGTGTACGTTGCAGTGAGTGTAGTGTAATTATGTGGATTGTAATTATGTGACAATGAGTGGTATTTGGAATGTATGCTCGGTTGCGCGTAGTGTAATTATGTGGCGTATAATTATGTGGCACGGATTGTTATTGGGTTGAGTGCGTGTTGCATTCAATAGAGTTTAATTATGTGGTGTGTAATTATTTAGCACTGAGTGCTATTTGGAGTGTATGTTGCATTGAGTGCAGTGTAATTATGTTGCTTATAACTATGAGGCACTGAGTGGTATTTGGAGTGTACGTTGCATTGAGTGCAGTGTAAATGTGTGGCATGTAGTTATGTGGCACTGAGTGGTATTTGGAGTGTATGTTGCATTAAGTGCAGTGTAATTATGTGGCACTGAGTGGTGCTTTTAGTGTATGTTGCATTGAGTGCAGTGTAATTATGTGGTGTGTAATTATGTGGCACTCAGTGGTATTTGGAGTGTATGTTGCATTGAGTGCAGTGTAATTATGTGGCATGTAAATATGTGGCACTGAGTGGTATTTGGAATGTACGTTGTAGTGAGTGTAGTGTAATTATGTGGCTTGTAATTATGTGACACTGAGTGGTATTTGAAGTGTATGTTGTGTTGAGTGCAGTATAATTATGTGGTGTGTAATTATGTGGCACTGTATTGTATTTGGAGTGTATGCTGTGTTAAGTGCAGTGTAATATTGTGGTGTGTAATTATGTGGTACTGAGTGGTATTTGGAGTGTATGTTGCATTGAGTGCAGTGTAAATATGTAGAATATAATTATGTGGCACTGAGTAGTATTGGGTGGCGTGTATGTTGTATTCAGTAGAGTGTAATTGTGTGGCGTGTAATTATGTGGCACTGAGTGGTATTATGTGGAGTGTATTTATGTTGCATTGAGTTGAGTGTAATTATGTGGCATATCATTATGTGGCACTGAGTGGTATTTGGAGTGCATGTTACATTGAGTGCAGTGTAATAATGTAGCATTTAATTATACGGCACTGAGTGGTGTTGGTTGGAGTGTATGTTGCATTCAGTGCAGTGTAATTATTTGGCATGTAATTATGTGGCACTCAGTGGTATTTGGAGTGTATGTTGCATTGAGTGCAGTGTAATTATGTGGCATGTAATTATGTGGCACTAAGTGGTATTTGGAGTGTACGTTGCAGAGAGTGTAGTGTAATTATGTGGCTTGTAATTATGTGACAATGAGTGGTATTTATAGTGTATGTTGTGTTGAGTGCAGTGTAATTATGTGGCGTGTAATTATGTGGCACTGTATTGTATTTGGAGTGTATGCTGTGTTAAGTGCAGTGTAATATTGTGGTGTGTAATTATGTGGCACTGAGTGGTATTTGGAGTGTACGTTGTAGTGAGTGTAGTATAATTATGTGGCTTGTAATTATGTGGCACTGTATTGTATTTGGAGTGTATGCTGTGTTAAGTGCAGTGTAATATTGTGGTGTGTAATTATGTGGTACTGAGTGGTATTTGGAGTGTATGTTGCATTGAGCACAGTGTAAATATGTAGAATATGATTATGTGGCACTGAGTAGTATTGGGTGGCGTGTATGTTGTATTCAGTAGAGTGTAATTGTGTGGCGTGTAATTGTGTGGCACTGAGTGGTATTGTTTGAAGTGTATGTTGCATTGAGTGCAGTGTAATTATGTAGCATATAATTATGTTGCACTGAGTGGTATTGTGTGGAGTGTGTGTTGCATTCAGTAGAGTGTAATTATGTGGTGTGTAATTATGTGTCACTGAGTGGTATTTGGAGTGTACGTTGCATTGAGTGCAGTGTAATTATGTGACGTGTAATTATGTGGCACTGAGTGGTATTTGGAGTGTATGTTGCATTGAGTGCAGTGTAATTATGTGGCCTGTAATTATGTGGTACTGAGTGGTATTTGGAGTGTATGTTGCATTGAGTGCAATGTAATTATGTGGCCTGTAATGTGTAATTATGTGGCACTGAGTGGAATTTGTAGTGTAAGTTGCATTGAGTGCAGTGTAATTATGTGGCATGTGATTATGTGGCACTGAGTGGTATTTGGACTGTATGTTGCATTGAGCGTAGTGTAATTATGTAGCATATAATTATATGGCACTGAGTGGCATTGTGTGGAGTGTATGTCGTATTCAGTAGAGTGTAATTGTGTGGCGTGTAATTATGTGGCACTGAGTGGTATTTGAAGTGTATGCTGCGTTGAGCGCAGTGTAATTATGTAGCATATAATTATGCAGCACGGAGTGGTATTGGTTGGAGTGAGTGTTGCATTCAATAGAGTGTAATTATGTGGTGTGTAATTATGAGGCACTGAGTGGTATTTGGAGTGTATGTTGCATTGAGTGCAGTGTAATTATGTTGCTTATAACTATGAGGCACTGAGTGGTATTTGGATTGTAGGTTGCATTGAGTGCAGTGTAATTAGTTGGCTTGTAATTATGTGGCACTGAGTGGTATTTGGAGTGTATGTTGCATTGGGTGCAGTGTAATTATATGGCGTGTAATGATGTGGCACTGAGTGGTATTTGGAGTGTATATTGCATTGAGTGCAGTGTAATTATGTGGTGTGTAATTATGTGGCACTGAGTTTTATTTGTAGTGTATGTTGCGTTGAGTGCAGTGTAATTATGTGTTGAGTCTAATTATGTGACACTGATTGGTATTTGGAATGTATGCTGCATTGAGTGCAGTGTAATTATGTTGTGTGAAATTTTGTGGCCCTGAGTCGTGTTTGGAGTGTATGTTGCTGTTAGAAAGGCGTCCCCGGGGGAGGCAGAAGATGTCTGACTGACCACCCCTAGGTCCACCTCTCCGTCGAGGAGTAGCCGAGCGGTTGCTGAGAGGCCTCCGGAATGAGGGTCCTCTCCTAGGATCGTACAGCAGAGTAATCACAACACTACAGATGGACACCACACAAGAAGTTAAGTTCTCAAGCTTTTATAGGGAATAAACGGTTGCTGGTTCTTGGCAGTATGTACAAGCAGACTGAGGGGTCTGGAAAGTCTCTTAAAGGGGGTAAGGTAGCGGGACAGTCTTACTCTGGGCGGAGGAAGGGATACCCTACGCACAGCTCTCAATCCTCGAGCTGGGGGGTTCCGAGATGTTCGAGCCGCGGCAGCGCCAGCAGGCTTGCAAGGTGGTTCAGCGAAGTAGGCCGCGGCAGCGCCAGCAGGCTTGCAAGGTGGTTCAGCGAAGTAGGCCGCGGCAGCGCCAGGAGGCTCTCGGAAGGTTCAGCAAGGTAGGCCGCGGCAGCGCCAGCAGGCTCTCGGAAGGTTCAGCAAGCTAGGCCGCGGCAGCGCCAGCAGGCTCTTGGAAGGTTCAGCAAGGTAGGCCGCGGCAGCGCCAGCAGGCTCTCGGAAGGTTCAGCAAGGTAGGCCGCGGCAGCGCCAGCAGGCTCTCGGAAGGTTGTCGGGTTACGGATGAGTTCGTCTGGTGTCGGCCGTGACAGCGTCAGCAGGGCTTCCAGTCACAACACTACAGATGGACACCACACAAGAAGTTAAGTTCTCAAGCTTTTATAGGGAATAAACGGTTGCTGGTTCTTGGCAGTATGTACAAGCAGACCGAGGGGTCTGGAAAGTCTCTTAAAGGGGGGTAAGGTAGCGGGACAGTCTTACTCTGGGCGGAGGAAGGGATACCCTATGCACAGCTCTCAATCCTCGAGCTGGGGGGTTCCGAGATGTTCGAGCCGCGGCAGCGCCAGCAGGCTTGCAAGGTGGTTCAGCGAAGTAGGCCGCGGCAGCGCCAGCAGGCTTGCAAGGTGGTTCAGCGAAGTAGGCCGCGGCAGCGCCAGCAGGCTCTCGGAAGGTTCAGCAAGGTAGGCCGTGGCAGCGCCAGCAGGCTCTCGGAAGGTTCAGCAAGGTAGGCCGCGGCAGCGCCAGCAGGCTCTCGGAAGGTTCAGCAAGGTAGGCCGCGGCAGCGCCAGCAGGCTCTCGGAAGGTCGTCGGGTTACGGATGAGTTCATCTGGTGTCGGCCGTGACAGCGTCAGCAGGGCTTCCAGTCCAGGATACAACTGAAGTCTTAATCCAGGGTTGCCCCAGATATAGGTCTGGAGGTCTTTGAAGTCCGGACCCTCGCGCCTGGGGGCCAGAGGGGCCGGGATGATGGTGTCCAGACACCCAGCAGGGGAGTGGAGCCAGCGCCCAGGGAGGCCGGAGGGCGATCGATACCAGGCGTCCGGGGATGGCTGGAGGCCCATCGAAACTCCCCTTCCTCCGGGATCTGTCGAGTGGCCACTCGACCACCTGGGTGGATCTTGGTGCCTCGATGTCGGGGCTTCGCTGGGGCCTGGGCTGGGGCCGAGGCCACTTGGTTGTGACGTGGTGGGTCCAAGATGGAGTCGGGCACGGCCTCGTGCTGAGGTCGTGATGGGCCTACGCTGGGGTCAGGCCTGCGCGGGTGGACCGGCATGGTAGCCGGCCCTGTGGGGTTGGGGCGTGCAGGATCGGGCCGAAGGGGCCGCCCGAGGTCTGGTGGAGGGCAGATATCGACCTGGGCCCGCCATGCGGGAGGGGTAGGACCACGCCATGAGGCCGGGTCCAACAGTTGCATTGAGTGCAGTGTAATTATGTGGTGTGTAACTATGTGGCACTGAGTGGTATTTAGAGTGTATGTTACATTGAGTGCAGTGTAATTATGTAGCATATAATTATGTGGCACTGGGTGGTATTGTGTGGAGTGTGTGTTGCATTCAGTAGAGTGTAATTATGTGGCGTGTAATTATGTGGCACCGAGTGGTATTTTGAGTGTATGTTGCATTGAGTGCCATGTAATTATGTAACATATAATTATGTGGCACGGAGTGGTATTGTGTGGAGTGTATGTTGCATTCAGTAGAGTGTAATTATGTGGCGTGTAATATGTGGCACTGAGTGGTACTTGGAGTGTCTGTTGCATTGAGTGCAGTGTAATTATGTAGCATATAAGTATGTGGCACTGTGTGGTAATATATGGAGTGTATTTATATTGCATTGAGTAGAGTGTAAATATGAGGTGTGTAATGATATGGCACTGAGTGGTATTATGTGGAGTGTATTTACGTTGCATTGAGAAGAGTGTAATTATGTGGTGTGTAATTATGTGGCACTGAATGGTAATATGAGGAGTGAAGGTTGTATTCAGTAGAGTGTAATTATGTGCCGTGCAATTATGTGGCACTGAGTGGTACTTGGAGTTTATGTTGCATTGAGTGCAGTGTAATTATGTAGCAAATAATTATGTGGCACTAAGTGGTATTGTGTGGAGTGTATGTTGCATTCAATAGATTGTAATTATTTGGGGCTAGATGTAGGTAATTCCCATTTACAGACTCTTAAATACCGAATTTTACCGATTCGGTATTTAAGAGACTGTAAATGGGAAGGGGGCAGATTTAGGTAATTCCGAATTCAGGAATACCGAATCTGTAAGATTCGGTATTTACCGAATCGGTAAATACCGAATCGGTATTGCCCATTGATTCCAATGGGCCTTGAAGCCCGTAGAAATCAATGGGCAATACCGATTTGGTATTTACCGAATCGGTAAATACCGAATACTGCAAGGGTGCAGGGGGTGTCACTTTGACACCCTCTAGCACCCCAAGTACAGGCTTGTGTGACATGTGGCACACATACATGCCCTAAGGGCATGTCTGTGTGTCACATGGCACAGGTGTGCATGCACAGATGTGCATGCACACCTGAATTCGGTATTTTACCACACAATAGGATTGTGTGGTAAAATACCGACTCTTAAGGGCCTGTGGCACTCTTAGGAGTGTCAGCTACAAATGGATTTACCGATTCGGTAAATATACCGAATCGGTATTTTACTGAATCGGTATATTTACCAAATCGGTAAAATTACCGATTCTTAAAATATCATGCCCCTACATCAGAAAACCCTAATGCCGGTCGGAAACGGTCGAAATCGTCCGTTTCCGACCGGTAATAGGACTCCTACATCTGGCCCAAAGTGTGTAATTATGTTGCTCTGAGTGGTACTTGGAGTGTATCTTACATTGAGTGCAGTGTAATTATGTAGCATATAAGTATGTGGCACTGTGTGGTATTATGTGGAGTGTATTTATGTTGCATTGAGTAGAGAATAATTATGTGGCATGTAATTATGTGGCACTGAGTGGTATTAATTGGACTGTATGTTGCATGGAGTGCAGTGTAATTATGTAGCACATAATTATGTGGCACTGTGTGGTATTATGTGGAGTGTACTTATGTTGCATTCAGTAGGGTATAAGTATGTGGCGTGTAATTATATGGCACTGAGTGGTATTATGTGGAGTCTACTTATGTTGCATTGAGTTGAGTGTAATTATGTGGCATGTCATTATGTGGCACTGAGTGGTATTTGGAGTGTACGTTGTAGTGAGTGTAGTGTAATTATGTGGCTTGTAATTATGTGACACTGAGTGGTATTTGAAGTGTATGTTGTGTTGAGTGCAGTGTATCAAAGTGGCATGTAATTATGTGGCACTGAGTGGTATTTGGAGTGTATTTTGTGTTGAGTGCAGTGTAATTATGTGGTATTTGGAGTGCATGTTGCATTGAGTGCAGTATAATAATGTAGCATTTAATTATATGGCACTCAGTGGTATTTGGAGTGTATGTTGCATTGAGTGCAGTGTAATTATGTGGCACTAAGTGGTATTTGGAGTGTACGTTGCAGTGAGTGTAGTGTAATTATGTGGCTTGTAATTATGTGACAATGAGTGGTATTTATAGTGTATGTTGTGTTGAGTGCAGTGTAATTATATGGCGTGTAATTATGTGGCACTGTATTGTATTTGGAGTGCATGCTGTGTTAAGTGCAGTGTAATATTGTGAGTGGTATTTGGAGTGTATGTTGCATTGAGCGCAGTGTAAATATGTAGATTATGATTATGTGGCACTGAGTAGTATTGGGTGGCGTGTATGTTGTATTCAGTAGAGTGTAATTGTGTGGCGTGTAATTATGTGGCACTGAGTGGTATTGTTTGAAGTGTATGTTGCATTGAGTGCAGTGTAATTATGTAGCATATACTTATGTTGCACTGAGTGGTATTGTGTGGAGTGTGTGTTGCATTCAGTAGAGTGTAATTATGTGGTGTGTAATTATGTGTCACTGAGTGGTATTTGGAGTGTACGTTGCATTGAGTGCAGTGTAATTATGTGGCGTGTAATTATGTGGTACTGAGTGGTATTTGGAGTGTATGTTGCATTGAGTGCAATGTAATTATGTGGCGTGTAATGTGTAATTATGTGGCACTGAGTGGAATTTGTAGTGTAAGTTGCATTTAGTGCAGTGTAATTATGTGGCATGTGATTATGTGGCACTGAGTGGTATTTGGACTGTATGTTGCGTTGAGCGTAGTGTAATTATGTAGCATATAATTATATGGCACTGAGTGGTATTGTGTGGAGTGTATGTCGTATTCAGTAGAGTGTAATTGTGTGGTGTGTAATTATGTGGCACTGAGTGGTATTTGGAGTGTATGTTGCGTTGAGCGCAGTGTAATTATGTAGCATATAATTATGCGGCATGGAGTGGTATTGGTTGGAGTGTGTGTTGCATTCAATAGAGTGTAATTATGTGGTGTGTAATTATGAGGCACTGAGTGGTATTTGGAGTGTATGTTTCATTGAGTGCAGTGTAATTATGTTGCTTATAACTATGTGGCACTGAGTGGTATTTGGATTGTATGTTGCATTGAGTGCAGTGTAATTAGGTGGCATGTAATTATGTTGCACTGAGTGGTATTTGGTGTGTATGTTGCATTGAGTGCAGTGTAATTAGGTGGCATGCAATTAAGCGGCACTGAGTGGTATTTGGAGTGTATGTTGCATTGAGTGAAGTGTATTTATGTGGCCTGTAATTATGTGGCACTGAGTGGTATTTGGAGTGTATGTTGCGTTGGCTGCAGTGTAATTATGTGTTGTGTCTAATTATATGACACTGATTGGTATTTGGAGTGTATGTTGCATTGAGTGCAGTGTAATTATGTGCCGTGTAATTTTGTGGCACTGAGTGGTGTTTGGAGTGTATGTTGGGTTGCCTGCAGTGTAATTATGTGGCGTGTAATTATGTGGCACTGAGTGGTATTTAGAGTGTATGTTGCGTTGAGCGCAGTGTAAATATGTAGCATATAATTATGTGGCACTGAGTGGTATTGAGTGGAGTATATGTAGCATTCAGTAGAGTGTAATTATGTGGGGTGTAATTATGTGTCACTGAGTGATATTTGGAGTGTATGTTGCAATTAGTGCAGTGTAATTATGTGGCATGTACTTATGTGGCACTGAGTGGTATTTGGAATGTATGCTCGGTTGCGCGTAGTGTAATTATGTGGCGTATAATTATGTGGCACGGATTGGTATTGGGTTGAGTGTGTGTTGCATTCAATAGAGTTTAATTATGTGATGTGTAATTATTTAGCACTGAGTGCTATTTGGAGTGTATGTTGCATTGAGTGCAGTGTAATTATGTTGCTTATAACTATGAGGCACTGAGTGGTATTTGGAGTGTACGTTGCATTGAGTGCAGTGTAAATGTGTGGCATGTAGTTATGTGGCACTGAGTGGTATTTGGAGTGTATGTTGCATTAAGTGCAGTGTAATTATGTGGCACGGAGTGGTGCTTTTAGAGTATGTTGCATTGAGTGCAGTGTAATTATGTGGTGTGTAATTATGTGGCTCTGAGTTTTATTTGGAGTCTATGTTGCGTTGAGTGCAGTGTAATTTTGTGTCCAGTCTAATTATGTGACACGGATTGGTATTTGGAGTGTATGCTGCATTGAGTGCAGTGTAATTATGTTGTGTGAAATTTTGTGGCACTGAGTGGTGTTTGGAGTGTATGTTGCATTGAGTGCAGAGTAATTATGTGGTGTGTAATTATGTGGCACTAAGTGGTATTTGGAGTGTATTTTGCATTGAGTGCAGTGTAATTATGTGGCGTGTAAATATGTGGCACTGAGTGGTATTTGGAATGTACGTTGTAGTGAGTGTAGTGTAATTATGTGGCTTGTAATTATGTGACACTGAGTGGTATTTGGATTGTATGTTGCATTGAGTGCAGTGTAATTAGGTGGCATGTAATTATGTTGCACTGAGTGGTATTTGGTGTGTATGTTGCATTGAGTGTAGTGTAATTAGGTGGCATGCAATTAAGCGGCACTGAGTGGTATTTGGAGTGTATGTTGCATTGAGTGAAGTGTATTTATGTGGCCTGTAATTATGTGGCACTGAGTGGTATTTGGAGTGTATGTTGCGTTGGCTGCAGTGTAATTATGTGTTGTGTCTAATTATATGACACTGATTGGTATTTGGAGTGTATGTTGCATTGAGTGCAGTGTAATTATGTGACGTGTAATTTTGTGGCACTGAGTGGTGTTTGGAGTGTATGTTGGGTTGCCTGCAGTGTAATTATGTGGCGTATAATTATGTGGCACTGAGTGGTATTTAGAGTGTATGTTGCGTTGAGCGCAGTGTAAATATGTAGCATATAATTATGTGGCACTGAGTGGTATTGAGTGGAGTATATGTAGCATTCAGTAGAGTGTAATTATGTGGGGTGTAATTATGTGTCACTGAGTGATATTTGGAGTGTATGTTGCAATTAGTGCAGTGTAATTATGTGGCATGTACTTATGTGGCACTGAGTGGTATTTGGAATGTATGCTCGGTTACGCGTAGTGTAATTATGTGGCGTATAATTATGTGGCACGGATTGGTATTGGGTTGAGTGTGTGTTGCATTCAATAGAGTTTAATTATGTGGTGTGTAATTATTTAGCACTGAGTGCTATTTGGAGTGTATGTTGCATTGAGTGCAGTGTAATTATGTTGCTTATAACTATGAGGCACTGAGTGGTATTTGGAGTGTACGTTGCATTGAGTGCAGTGTAAATGTGTGGCATGTAATTATGTGGCACTGAGTGGTATTTGGAGTGTATGTTGCATTAAGTGCAGTGTAATTATGTGGCACTGAGTGGTGCTTTTAGTGTATGTTGCATTGAGTGCAGTGTAATTATGTGGTGTGTAATTATGTGGCTCTGAGTTTTATTTGGAGTCTATGTTGCGTTGAGTGCAGTGTAATTTTGTGTCCAGTCTAATTATGTGACACGGATTGGTATT
The DNA here is from genome assembly GCF_964261635.1 of Lissotriton helveticus. Taxonomy (NCBI): domain Eukaryota; kingdom Metazoa; phylum Chordata; class Amphibia; order Caudata; family Salamandridae; genus Lissotriton; species Lissotriton helveticus. The sequence continues at coordinate 30,513,967 of NC_136067.1, read as the reverse complement.
TGGAGTGTATGCTGCATTGAGTGCAGTGTAATTATGTTGTGTGAAATTTTGTGGCACTGAGTGGTGTTTGGAGTGTATGTTGCATTGAGTGCAGAGTAATTATGTGGTGTGTAATTATGTGGCACTAAGTGGTATTTGGAGTGTATTTTGCATTGAGTGCAGTGTAATTATGTGGCGTGTAAATATGTGGCACTGAGTGGTATTTGGAATGTACGTTGTAGTGAGTGTAGTGTAATTATGTGGCTTGTAATTATGTGACACTGAGTGGTATTTGAAGTGTATGTTGTGTTGAGTGCAGTGTATCAAAGTGGCATGTAATTATGTGGCACTGAGTGGTATTTGGAGTGTATGTTGTGTTGAGTGCAGTGTAATTATGTGGTGTGTAATTATGTGGCACTGTATTGTATTTGGAGTGTATGCTGTGTTAAGTGCAGTGTAATATTGTGGTGTGTAATTATGTGGTACTGAGTGGTATTTGGAGTGTATGTTGCATTGAGTGCAGTGTAAATATGTAGAATATAATTATGTGGCACTGAGTAGTATTGGGTGGCGTGTATGTTGTATTCAGTAGAGTGTAATTGTGTGGCGTGTAATTATGTGGCACTGAGTGGTATTATGTGGAGTGTATTTATGTTGCATTGAGTTGAGTGTAATTATGTGGCATATCATTATGTGGCACTGAGTGGTATTTGAAGTGCATGTTACATTGAGTGCAGTGTAATAATGTAGCATTTAATTATATGGCACTGAGTGGTGTTGGTTGGAGTGTATGTTGCATTCAGTGCAGTGTAATTATTTGGCATGTAAGTATGTGGCACTAAGTGGTATTTGGAGTGTATGTTGCAGTGAGTGTAGTGTAATTATGTGGCTTGTAATTATGTGACAATGAGTGGTATTTGGAATGTATGCTCGGTTGCGCGTAGTGTAATTATGTGGCGTATAATTATGTGGCACGGATTGGTATTGGGTTGAGTGTGTGTTGCATTCAATAGAGTTTAATTATGTGGTGTGTAATTATTTAGCACTGAGTGCTATTTGGAGTGTATGTTGCATTGAGTGCAGTGTAATTATGTTGCTTATAACTATGAGGCACTAATTGGTATTTGGAGTGTACGTTGCATTGAGTGCAGTGTAAATGTGTGGCATGTAGTTATGTGGCACTGAGTGGTATTTGGAGTGTATGTTGCGTTAAGTGCAGTGTAATTATGTGGCACTGAGTGGTGCTTTTAGTGTATGTTGCATTGAGTGCAGTGTAATTATGTGGTGTGTAATTATGTGGCTCTGAGTTTTATTTGGAGTGTATGTTGCGTTGAGTGCAGTGTAATTTTGTGTCCAGTCTAATTATGTGACACGGATTGGTATTTGGAGTGTATGCTGCATTGAGTGCAGTATAATTATGTTGTGTGAAATTTTGTGGCACTGAGTGGTGTTTGGAGTGTATGTTGCATTGAGTGCAGAGTAATTATGCGGTGTGTAATTATGTGGCACTAAGTGGTATTTGGAGTGTATTTTGCATTGAGTGCAGTGTAATTATGTGGCGTGTAATTATGTGGTACTCAGTGGTATTTGGAGTGTATGTTGCATTGAGTGCAGTGTAATTATGTTGCATGTAAATATGTGGCACTGAGTGGTATTTGGAATGTACGTTGTAGTGAGTGTAGTGTAATTATGTGGCTTGTAATTATGTGACACTGAGTGGTATTTGAAGTGTATGTTGTGTTGAGTGCAGTGTATCAAAGTGGCATGTAATTATCTGGCACTGAGTGGTATTTGGAGTGTATGTTGTGTTGAGTGCAGTGTAATTATGTGGTGTGTAATTATGTGGCACTGTATTGTATTTGGAGTGTATGATTTGTTAAGTGCAGTGTAATATTGTGCTGTGTAATTATGTGGTACTGAGTGGTATTTGGAGTGTATGTTGCATTGAGTGCAGTGTAAATATGTAGAATATAATTATGTGGCACTGAGTAGTATTGGGTGGTGTGTATGTTGTATTCAGTAGAGTGTAATTGTGTGGCGTGTAATTATGTAGCACTGAGTGGTATTATGTGGATTGTATTTATGTTGCATTGAGTTGAGTGTAATTATGTGGCATATCATTATGTGGCACTGAGTGGTATTTGGAGTGCATGTTACATTGAGTGCAGTGTAATAATGTAGCATTTAATTATATGGCACTGAGTGGTGTTGGTTGGAGTGTATGTTGCATTCAGTGCAGTGTAATTATTTGGCATGTAATTATGTGGCACTAAGTGGTATTTGGAGTGTATGTTGCAGTGAGTGTAGTGTAATTATGTGGCTTGTAATTATGTGACAATGAGTGGTATTTGGAATGTATGCTCGGTTGCGCGTAGTGTAATTATGTGGCGTATAATTATGTGGCACGGATTGGTATTGGGTTGAGTGTGTGTTGCATTCAATAGAGTTTAATTATGTGGTGTGTAATTATTTAGCACTGAGTGCTATTTGGAGTGTATGTTGCATTGAGTGCAGTGTAATTATGTTGCTTATAACTATGAGGCACTCAGTGGTATTTGGAGTGTACGTTGCATTGAGTGCAGTGTAAATGTGTGGCATGTAGTTATGTGGCACTGAGTGGTATTTTGGAGTGTATGTTGCGTTAAGTGCAGTGTAATTATGTGGCACTGAGTGGTGCTTTTAGTGTATGTTGCATTGAGTGCAGTGTAATTATGTGGTGTGTAATTATGTGGCTCTGAGTTTTATTTGGAGTGTATGTTGCGTTGAGTGCAGTGTAATTTTGTGTCCAGTCTAATTATGTGACACGGATTGGTATTTGGAGTGTATGCTGCATTGAGTGCAGTATAATTATGTTGTGTGAAATTTTGTGGCACTGAGTGGTGTTTGGAGTGTATGTTGCATTGAGTGCAGAGTAATTATGCGGTGTGTAATTATGTGGCACTAAGTGGTATTTGGAGTGTATTTTGCATTGAGTGCAGTGTAATTATGTGGCGTGTAATTATGTGGTACTCAGTGGTATTTGGAGTGTATGTTGCATTGAGTGCAGTGTAATTATGTTGCATGTAAATATGTGGCACTGAGTGGTATTTGGAATGTACGTTGTAGTGAGTGTAGTGTAATTATGTGGCTTGTAATTATGTGACACTGAGTGGTATTTGAAGTGTATGTTGTGTTGAGTGCAGTGTATCAAAGTGGCATGTAATTATGTGGCACTGAGTGGTATTTGGAGTGTATGTTGTGTTGAGTGCAGTGTAATTATGTGGTGTGTAATTATGTGGCACTGTATTGTATTTGTAGTGTATGCTGTGTTAAGTGCAGTGTAATATTGTGGTGTGTAATTATGTGGTACTGAGTGGTATTTGGAGTGTATGTTGCATTGAGCGCAGTGTAAATATGTAGAATATGACTATGTGGCACTGAGTAGTATTGGGTGGCGTGTATGTTGTATTCAGTAGAGTGTAATTGTGTGGCGTGTAATTATGTGGCACTGAGTGGTATTGTTTGAAGTGTATGTTGCATTGAGTGCAGTGTAATTATGTAGCATATAATTATGTTGCACTGAGTGGTATTGTGTGGAGTGTGTGTTGCATTCAGTAGAGTGTAATTATGTGGTGTGTAATTATGTGTCACTGAGTGGTATTTGGAGTGTACGTTGCATTGAGTGCAGTGTAATTATGTGGCCTGTAATTATGTGGTACTGAGTGGTATTTGGAGTGTATGTTGCATTGAGTGCAATGTAATTATGTGGCCTGTAATGTGTAATTATGTGGCACTGAGTGGAATTTGTAGTGTAAGTTGCATTGAGTGCAGTGTAATTATGTGGCATGTGATTATGTGGCACTGAGTGGTATTTGGACTGTATGTTGCGTTGAGCGTAGTGTAATTAAGTAGCATATGATTATATGGCACTGAGTGGTATTGTGTGGAGTGTATGTCGTATTCAGTAGAGTGTAATTGTGTGGCGTGTAATTATGTGGCACTGAGTGGTATTTGGAGTGTATGTTGCGTTGAGCGCAGTGTAATTATGTAGCATATAATTATGCGGCACGGAGTGGTATTGGTTGGAGTGTGTGTTGCATTCAATAGAGTGTAATTATGTGATGTGTAATTATGAGGCACTGAGTGGTATTTGGAGTGTATGTTGCATTGAGTGCAGTGTAATTATGTTGCTTATAACTATGAGGCACTGAGTGGTATTTGGATTGTAGGTTGCATTGAGTGCAGTGTAATTAGTTGGCTTGTAATTATGTGGCACTGAGTGGTATTTGGAGTGTATGTTGCATTGGGTGCAGTGTTATTATGTGGTGTGTAATTATGTGGCACTGAGTTTTATTTGTAGTGTATGTTGCGTTGAGTGCAGTGTAATTATGTGTTGAGTCTAATTATTTGACACTGATTGGTATTTGGAGTGTATGCTGCATTGAGTGCAGTGTAATTATGTTGCGTGAAATTTTGTGGCACTGAGTGGTGTTTGGAGTGTATGTTGCATTGAGTGCAGTGTAATTATGTGGTGTGTAACTATGTGGCACTGAGTGGTATTTAGAGTGTATGTTACATTGAGTGCAGTGTAATTATGTAGCATATAATTATGTGGCACTGGGTGGTATTGTGTGGAGTGTGTGTTGCATTCAGTAGAGTGTAATTATGTGGCGTGTAATTATGTGGCACCGAGTGGTATTTGGAGTGTATGTTGCATTGAGTGCCGTGTAATTATGTAACATATAATTATGTGGCACGGAGTGGTATTGTGTGGAGTGTATGTTGCATTCAGTAGAGTGTAATTATGTGGCGTGTAATATGTGGCACTGAGTGGTACTTGGAGTGTCTGTTGCATTGAGTGCAGTGTAATTATGTAGCATATAAATATGTGGCACTGTGTGGTAATATATGGAGTGTATTTATATTGCATTGAGTAGAGTGTAAATATGAGGTGTGTAATGATATGGCACTGAGTGGTATTATGTGGAGTGTATTTACGTTGCATTGAGAAGAGTGTAATTATGTGGTGTGTAATTATGTGGCACTGAATGGTAATATGAGGAGTGAAGGTTGTATTCAGTAGAGTGTAATTATGTGCCGTGAAATTATGTGGCACTGAGTGGTACTTGGAGTTTATGTTGCATTGAGTGCAGTGTAATTATGTAGCAAATAATTATGTGGCACTAAGTGGTATTGTGTGGAGTGTATGTTGCATTCAATAGATTATAATTATTTGGGGCTAGATGTAGGTAATTCCCATTTACAGACTCTTAAATACTGAATTTTACCGATTCGGTATTTAAGAGACTGTAAATGGGAAGGGGGCAGATTTAGGTAATTCCGAATTCAGGAATACCGAATCTGTAAGATTCGGTATTTACCGAATCGGTAAATACTGAATCGGTATTGCCCATTGATTTCAATGGGCCTTGAAGCCCGTAGGAATCAATGGGCAATACCGATTTGGTATTTACCGAATCGGTAAATACCGAATACTGCAAGGGTGCAGGGGGTGTCACTTTGACACCCTCTAGCACCCCAAGTACAGGCTTGTGTGACATGTGGCACACATACATGCCCTAAGGGCATGTCTGTGTGTCGCATGGCACAGGTGTGCATGCACAGATGTGCATGCACACCTGAATTCTGTATTTTACCACACAATAGGATTGTGTGGTAAAATACCGACTCTTAAGGGCCTGTGGCACTCTTAGGAGTGTCAGCTACATATGGATTTACCGATTCGGTAAACATACCGAATCAGTATTTTACTGAATCGGTATATTTACCAAATCGGTAAAATTACCGATTCTTAAAATATCATGCCCCTACATCAGAAAACCCTAATGCCGGTCGGAAACGGTCAAAATCGGCCGTTTCCGACCGGTAATAGGACTCCTACATCTGGCCCAAAGTGTGTAATTATGTTGCTCTAAGTGGTACTTGGAGTGTATCTTACATTGAGTGCAGTGTAATTATGTAGTATATAAGTATGTGGCACTGTGTGGTATTATGTGGAGTGTATTTATGTTGCATTGAGTAGAGAATAATTATGTGGCATGTAATTATGTGGCACTGAGTGGTATTAATTGGAGTGTATGTTGCATGGAGTGCAGTATAATTATGTAGCATATAATTATGTGGCACTGTGTGGTATTATGTGGAGTGTACTTATGTTGCATTCAGTAGAGTGTAAGTATGTGGCGTGTCATTATATGGCACTGAGTGGTATTATGTGGAGTGTATTTATGTTGCATTGAGTTGAGTGTAATTATGTGGCATGTCATTATGTGGCACTGAGTGGTATTTGGAGTGTATGTTGCATTGAGTGCAGTGTAATTATGTGACATGTAATTATGTGGCACTGAGTGGTATTTGGAGTGTATGTTGCATTGAGTGCAGTGTAATTATGTGGCATGTAATTATGTGGCACTAAGTGGTATTTGGAGTGTATGTTGCATTGAGTGCAATGTAATTAATATGGCGTGTAATGTGTAATTATGTGGCACTGAGTGGAATTTGTAGTGTATGTTGCATTGCGTGCAGTGTAATTATGTGGCGTGTGATTATGTGGCACTGAGTGGTATTTGGACTGTATGTTGCGTTGAGCGAAGTGTAATTATGTAGCATACAATTATATGGCACTGAGTGGTTTTGTGTGGAGTATGTTGTATTCAGTAGAGTGTAATTGTGGGCGTTTAATTATGTGGCAATGAGTGGTATTGTTTGGAGTGTATGTTGCATTGAGTGCAGTCTAATTATGTAGCATACAATTATGTGGCACTGAGTTTTATTGAGTGGAGTGTGTGTTGCATTCAGTAGAGTGTAATTATGTGGCGTGTAATTATGTGGCACTGAGTGGTATTTGGAGTGTACGTTGCATTGCGTGCAGTGTAATTAGGTGGCATGTAATTATGTTGCACTGAGTGGTATTTGGAGTGTATGTTGTATTGAGTGCAGTGTAATTATGTGGCGTGTAATTATGTGGCACTGAGTGGTATTTGGAGTGTATGTTGCATTGAGTGAAGTTTAATTATGTGGCAGTGATTACTGAATCGGTATATTTACCAAATCGGTAAAATTACCGATTCTTAAAATATCATGCCCCTACATCAGAAAACCCTAATGCCGGTCGGAAACGGTCGAAATCGTCCGTGTAATTATGTTGCTTATAACTATGTGGCACTGAGTGGTATTTGGATTGTATGTTGCATTGAGTGCAGTGTAATTAGGTGGCATGTAATTATGTTGCACTGAGTGGTATTTGGTGTGTATGTTGCATTGAGTGCAGTGTAATTAGGTGGCATGCAATTAAGCGGCACTGAGTGGTATTTGGAGTGTATGTTGCATTGAGTGAAGTGTATTTATGTGGCCTGTAATTATGTGGCACTGAGTGGTATTTGGAGTGTATGTTGCGTTGGCTGCAGTGTAATTATGTGTTGTGTCTAATTATATGACACTGATTGGTATTTGGAGTGTATGTTGCATTGAGTGCAGTGTAATTATGTGCCGTGTAATTTTGTGGCACTGAGTGGTGTTTGGAGTGTATGTTGGGTTGCCTGCAGTGTAATTATGTGGCGTGTAATTATGTGGCACTGAGTGGTATTTAGAGTGTATGTTGCGTTGAGCGCAGTGTAAATATGTAGCATATAATTATGTGGCACTGAGTGGTATTGAGTGGAGTATATGTAGCATTCAGTAGATTGTAATTATGTGGGGTGTAATTATGTGTCACTGAGTGATATTTGGAGTGTATGTTGCAATTAGTGCAGTGTAATTATGTGGCATGTACTTATGTGGCACTGAGTGGTATTTGGAATGTATGCTCGGTTGCGCGTAGTGTAATTATGTGGCGTATAATTATGTGGCACGGATTGGTATTGGGTTGAGTGTGTGTTGCATTCAATAGAGTTTAATTATGTGATGTGTAATTATTTAGCACTGAGTGCTATTTGGAGTGTATGTTGCATTGAGTGCAGTGTAATTATGTTGCTTATAACTATGAGGCACTGAGTGGTATTTGGAGTGTACGTTGCATTGAGTGCAGTGTAAATGTGTGGCATGTAGTTATGTGGCACTGAGTGGTATTTGGAGTGTATGTTGCATTAAGTGCAGTGTAATTATGTGGCACGGAGTGGTGCTTTTAGAGTATGTTGCATTGAGTGCAGTGTAATTATGTGGTGTGTAATTATGTGGCTCTGAGTTTTATTTGGAGTCTATGTTGCGTTGAGTGCAGTGTAATTTTGTGTCCAGTCTAATTATGTGACACGGATTGGTATTTGGAGTGTATGCTGCATTGAGTGCAGTGTAATTATGTTGTGTGAAATTTTGTGGCACTGAGTGGTGTTTGGAGTGTATGTTGCATTGAGTGCAGAGTAATTATGTGGTGTGTAATTATGTGGCACTAAGTGGTATTTGGAGTGTATTTTGCATTGAGTGCAGTGTAATTATGTGGCGTGTAAATATGTGGCACTGAGTGGTATTTGGAATGTACGTTGTAGTGAGTGTAGTGTAATTATGTGGCTTGTAATTATGTGACACTGAGTGGTATTTGGATTGTATGTTGCATTGAGTGCAGTGTAATTAGGTGGCATGTAATTATGTTGCACTGAGTGGTATTTGGTGTGTATGTTGCATTGAGTGTAGTGTAATTAGGTGGCATGCAATTAAGCGGCACTGAGTGGTATTTGGAGTGTATGTTGCATTGAGTGAAGTGTATTTATGTGGCCTGTAATTATGTGGCACTGAGTGGTATTTGGAGTGTATGTTGCGTTGGCTGCAGTGTAATTATGTGTTGTGTCTAATTATATGACACTGATTGGTATTTGGAGTGTATGTTGCATTGAGTGCAGTGTAATTATGTGACGTGTAATTTTGTGGCACTGAGTGGTGTTTGGAGTGTATGTTGGGTTGCCTGCAGTGTAATTATGTGGCGTATAATTATGTGGCACTGAGTGGTATTTAGAGTGTATGTTGCGTTGAGCGCAGTGTAAATATGTAGCATATAATTATGTGGCACTGAGTGGTATTGAGTGGAGTATATGTAGCATTCAGTAGAGTGTAATTATGTGGGGTGTAATTATGTGTCACTGAGTGATATTTGGAGTGTATGTTGCAATTAGTGCAGTGTAATTATGTGGCATGTACTTATGTGGCACTGAGTGGTATTTGGAATGTATGCTCGGTTACGCGTAGTGTAATTATGTGGCGTATAATTATGTGGCACGGATTGGTATTGGGTTGAGTGTGTGTTGCATTCAATAGAGTTTAATTATGTGGTGTGTAATTATTTAGCACTGAGTGCTATTTGGAGTGTATGTTGCATTGAGTGCAGTGTAATTATGTTGCTTATAACTATGAGGCACTGAGTGGTATTTGGAGTGTACGTTGCATTGAGTGCAGTGTAAATGTGTGGCATGTAATTATGTGGCACTGAGTGGTATTTGGAGTGTATGTTGCATTAAGTGCAGTGTAATTATGTGGCACTGAGTGGTGCTTTTAGTGTATGTTGCATTGAGTGCAGTGTAATTATGTGGTGTGTAATTATGTGGCTCTGAGTTTTATTTGGAGTCTATGTTGCGTTGAGTGCAGTGTAATTTTGTGTCCAGTCTAATTATGTGACACGGATTGGTATTTGGAGTGTATGCTGCATTGAGTGCAGTGTAATTATGTTGTGTGAAATTTTGTGGCACTGAGTGGTGTTTGGAGTGTATGTTGCATTGAGTGCAGAGTAATTATGTGGTGTGTAATTATGTGGCACTAAGTGGTATTTGGAGTGTATTTTGCATTGAGTGCAGTGTAATTATGTGGCGTGTAAATATGTGGCACTGAGTGGTATTTGGAATGTACGTTGTAGTGAGTGTAGTGTAATTATGTGGCTTGTAATTATGTGACACTGAGTGGTATTTGAAGTGTATGTTGTGTTGAGTGCAGTGTATCAAAGTGGCATGTAATTATGTGGCACTGAGTGGTATTTGGAGTGTATGTTGTGTTGAGTGCAGTGTAATTATGTGGTGTGTAATTATGTGGCACTGTATTGTATTTGGAGTGTATGCTGTGTTAAGTGCAGTGTAATATTGTGGTGTGTAATTATGTGGTACTGAGTGGTATTTGGAGTGTATGTTGCATTGAGTGCAGTGTAAATATGTAGAATATAATTATGTGGCACTGAGTAGTATTGGGTGGCGTGTATGTTGTATTCAGTAGAGTGTAATTGTGTGGCGTGTAATTATGTGGCACTGAGTGGTATTATGTGGAGTGTATTTATGTTGCATTGAGTTGAGTGTAATTATGTGGCATATCATTATGTGGCACTGAGTGGTATTTGAAGTGCATGTTACATTGAGTGCAGTGTAATAATGTAGCATTTAATTATATGGCACTGAGTGGTGTTGGTTGGAGTGTATGTTGCATTCAGTGCAGTGTAATTATTTGGCATGTAAGTATGTGGCACTAAGTGGTATTTGGAGTGTATGTTGCAGTGAGTGTAGTGTAATTATGTGGCTTGTAATTATGTGACAATGAGTGGTATTTGGAATGTATGCTCGGTTGCGCGTAGTGTAATTATGTGGCGTATAATTATGTGGCACGGATTGGTATTGGGTTGAGTGTGTGTTGCATTCAATAGAGTTTAATTATGTGGTGTGTAATTATTTAGCACTGAGTGCTATTTGGAGTGTATGTTGCATTGAGTGCAGTGTAATTATGTTGCTTATAACTATGAGGCACTAATTGGTATTTGGAGTGTACGTTGCATTGAGTGCAGTGTAAATGTGTGGCATGTAGTTATGTGGCACTGAGTGGTATTTGGAGTGTATGTTGCGTTAAGTGCAGTGTAATTATGTGGCACTGAGTGGTGCTTTTAGTGTATGTTGCATTGAGTGCAGTGTAATTATGTGGTGTGTAATTATGTGGCTCTGAGTTTTATTTGGAGTGTATGTTGCGTTGAGTGCAGTGTAATTTTGTGTCCAGTCTAATTATGTGACACGGATTGGTATTTGGAGTGTATGCTGCATTGAGTGCAGTATAATTATGTTGTGTGAAATTTTGTGGCACTGAGTGGTGTTTGGAGTGTATGTTGCATTGAGTGCAGAGTAATTATGCGGTGTGTAATTATGTGGCACTAAGTGGTATTTGGAGTGTATTTTGCATTGAGTGCAGTGTAATTATGTGGCGTGTAATTATGTGGTACTCAGTGGTATTTGGAGTGTATGTTGCATTGAGTGCAGTGTAATTATGTTGCATGTAAATATGTGGCACTGAGTGGTATTTGGAATGTACGTTGTAGTGAGTGTAGTGTAATTATGTGGCTTGTAATTATGTGACACTGAGTGGTATTTGAAGTGTATGTTGTGTTGAGTGCAGTGTATCAAAGTGGCATGTAATTATCTGGCACTGAGTGGTATTTGGAGTGTATGTTGTGTTGAGTGCAGTGTAATTATGTGGTGTGTAATTATGTGGCACTGTATTGTATTTGGAGTGTATGATTTGTTAAGTGCAGTGTAATATTGTGCTGTGTAATTATGTGGTACTGAGTGGTATTTGGAGTGTATGTTGCATTGAGTGCAGTGTAAATATGTAGAATATAATTATGTGGCACTGAGTAGTATTGGGTGGTGTGTATGTTGTATTCAGTAGAGTGTAATTGTGTGGCGTGTAATTATGTAGCACTGAGTGGTATTATGTGGATTGTATTTATGTTGCATTGAGTTGAGTGTAATTATGTGGCATATCATTATGTGGCACTGAGTGGTATTTGGAGTGCATGTTACATTGAGTGCAGTGTAATAATGTAGCATTTAATTATATGGCACTGAGTGGTGTTGGTTGGAGTGTATGTTGCATTCAGTGCAGTGTAATTATTTGGCATGTAATTATGTGGCACTAAGTGGTATTTGGAGTGTATGTTGCAGTGAGTGTAGTGTAATTATGTGGCTTGTAATTATGTGACAATGAGTGGTATTTGGAATGTATGCTCGGTTGCGCGTAGTGTAATTATGTGGCGTATAATTATGTGGCACGGATTGGTATTGGGTTGAGTGTGTGTTGCATTCAATAGAGTTTAATTATGTGGTGTGTAATTATTTAGCACTGAGTGCTATTTGGAGTGTATGTTGCATTGAGTGCAGTGTAATTATGTTGCTTATAACTATGAGGCACTCAGTGGTATTTGGAGTGTACGTTGCATTGAGTGCAGTGTAAATGTGTGGCATGTAGTTATGTGGCACTGAGTGGTATTTTGGAGTGTATGTTGCGTTAAGTGCAGTGTAATTATGTGGCACTGAGTGGTGCTTTTAGTGTATGTTGCATTGAGTGCAGTGTAATTATGTGGTGTGTAATTATGTGGCTCTGAGTTTTATTTGGAGTGTATGTTGCGTTGAGTGCAGTGTAATTTTGTGTCCAGTCTAATTATGTGACACGGATTGGTATTTGGAGTGTATGCTGCATTGAGTGCAGTATAATTATGTTGTGTGAAATTTTGTGGCACTGAGTGGTGTTTGGAGTGTATGTTGCATTGAGTGCAGAGTAATTATGCGGTGTGTAATTATGTGGCACTAAGTGGTATTTGGAGTGTATTTTGCATTGAGTGCAGTGTAATTATGTGGCGTGTAATTATGTGGTACTCAGTGGTATTTGGAGTGTATGTTGCATTGAGTGCAGTGTAATTATGTTGCATGTAAATATGTGGCACTGAGTGGTATTTGGAATGTACGTTGTAGTGAGTGTAGTGTAATTATGTGGCTTGTAATTATGTGACACTGAGTGGTATTTGAAGTGTATGTTGTGTTGAGTGCAGTGTATCAAAGTGGCATGTAATTATGTGGCACTGAGTGGTATTTGGAGTGTATGTTGTGTTGAGTGCAGTGTAATTATGTTGCATATAACTATGAGGCACTGAGTGGTATTTGGAGTGTACGTTGCATTGAGTGCAGTGTAAATGTGTGGCATGTAATTATGTGGCACTGAGTGGTATTTGGAGTGTATGTTGCATTAAGTGCAGTGTAATTATGTGGCACTGAGTGGTGCTTTTAGTGTATGTTGCATTGAGTGCAGTGTAATTATGTGGTGTGTAATTATGTGGCTCTGAGTTTTATTTGGAGTCTATGTTGCGTTGAGTGCAGTGTAATTTTGTGTCCAGTCTAATTATGTGACACGGATTGGTATTTGGAGTGTATGCTGCATTGAGTGCAGTGTAATTATGTTGTGTGAAATTTTGTGGCACTGAGTGGTGTTTGGAGTGTATGTTGCATTGAGTGCAGAGTAATTATGTGGTGTGTAATTATGTGGCACTAAGTGGTATTTGGAGTGTATTTTGCATTGAGTGCAGTGTAATTATGTGGCGTGTAAATATGTGGCACTGAGTGGTATTTGGAATGTACGTTGTAGTGAGTGTAGTGTAATTATGTGGCTTGTAATTATGTGACACTGAGTGGTATTTGAAGTGTATGTTGTGTTGAGTGCAGTGTATCAAAGTGGCATGTAATTATGTGGCACTGAGTGGTATTTGGAGTGTATGTTGTGTTGAGTGCAGTGTAATTATGTGGTGTGTAATTATGTGGCACTGTATTGTATTTGGAGTGTATGCTGTGTTAAGTGCAGTGTAATATTGTGGTGTGTAATTATGTGGTACTGAGTGGTATTTGGAGTGTATGTTGCATTGAGTGCAGTGTAAATATGTAGAATATAATTATGTGGCACTGAGTAGTATTGGGTGGCGTGTATGTTGTATTCAGTAGAGTGTAATTGTGTGGCGTGTAATTATGTGGCACTGAGTGGTATTATGTGGAGTGTATTTATGTTGCATTGAGTTGAGTGTAATTATGTGGCATATCATTATGTGGCACTGAGTGGTATTTGAAGTGCATGTTACATTGAGTGCAGTGTAATAATGTAGCATTTAATTATATGGCACTGAGTGGTGTTGGTTGGAGTGTATGTTGCATTCAGTGCAGTGTAATTATTTGGCATGTAAGTATGTGGCACTAAGTGGTATTTGGAGTGTATGTTGCAGTGAGTGTAGTGTAATTATGTGGCTTGTAATTATGTGACAATGAGTGGTATTTGGAATGTATGCTCGGTTGCGCGTAGTGTAATTATGTGGCGTATAATTATGTGGCACGGATTGGTATTGGGTTGAGTGTGTGTTGCATTCAATAGAGTTTAATTATGTGGTGTGTAATTATTTAGCACTGAGTGCTATTTGGAGTGTATGTTGCATTGAGTGCAGTGTAATTATGTTGCTTATAACTATGAGGCACTAATTGGTATTTGGAGTGTACGTTGCATTGAGTGCAGTGTAAATGTGTGGCATGTAGTTATGTGGCACTGAGTGGTATTTGGAGTGTATGTTGCGTTAAGTGCAGTGTAATTATGTGGCACTGAGTGGTGCTTTTAGTGTATGTTGCATTGAGTGCAGTGTAATTATGTGGTGTGTAATTATGTGGCTCTGAGTTTTATTTGGAGTGTATGTTGCGTTGAGTGCAGTGTAATTTTGTGTCCAGTCTAATTATGTGACACGGATTGGTATTTGGAGTGTATGCTGCATTGAGTGCAGTATAATTATGTTGTGTGAAATTTTGTGGCACTGAGTGGTGTTTGGAGTGTATGTTGCATTGAGTGCAGAGTAATTATGCGGTGTGTAATTATGTGGCACTAAGTGGTATTTGGAGTGTATTTTGCATTGAGTGCAGTGTAATTATGTGGCGTGTAATTATGTGGTACTCAGTGGTATTTGGAGTGTATGTTGCATTGAGTGCAGTGTAATTATGTTGCATGTAAATATGTGGCACTGAGTGGTATTTGGAATGTACGTTGTAGTGAGTGTAGTGTAATTATGTGGCTTGTAATTATGTGACACTGAGTGGTATTTGAAGTGTATGTTGTGTTGAGTGCAGTGTATCAAAGTGGCATGTAATTATCTGGCACTGAGTGGTATTTGGAGTGTATGTTGTGTTGAGTGCAGTGTAATTATGTGGTGTGTAATTATGTGGCACTGTATTGTATTTGGAGTGTATGATTTGTTAAGTGCAGTGTAATATTGTGCTGTGTAATTATGTGGTACTGAGTGGTATTTGGAGTGTATGTTGCATTGAGTGCAGTGTAAATATGTAGAATATAATTATGTGGCACTGAGTAGTATTGGGTGGTGTGTATGTTGTATTCAGTAGAGTGTAATTGTGTGGCGTGTAATTATGTAGCACTGAGTGGTATTATGTGGATTGTATTTATGTTGCATTGAGTTGAGTGTAATTATGTGGCATATCATTATGTGGCACTGAGTGGTATTTGGAGTGCATGTTACATTGAGTGCAGTGTAATAATGTAGCATTTAATTATATGGCACTGAGTGGTGTTGGTTGGAGTGTATGTTGCATTCAGTGCAGTGTAATTATTTGGCATGTAATTATGTGGCACTAAGTGGTATTTGGAGTGTATGTTGCAGTGAGTGTAGTGTAATTATGTGGCTTGTAATTATGTGACAATGAGTGGTATTTGGAATGTATGCTCGGTTGCGCGTAGTGTAATTATGTGGCGTATAATTATGTGGCACGGATTGGTATTGGGTTGAGTGTGTGTTGCATTCAATAGAGTTTAATTATGTGGTGTGTAATTATTTAGCACTGAGTGCTATTTGGAGTGTATGTTGCATTGAGTGCAGTGTAATTATGTTGCTTATAACTATGAGGCACTCAGTGGTATTTGGAGTGTACGTTGCATTGAGTGCAGTGTAAATGTGTGGCATGTAGTTATGTGGCACTGAGTGGTATTTTGGAGTGTATGTTGCGTTAAGTGCAGTGTAATTATGTGGCACTGAGTGGTGCTTTTAGTGTATGTTGCATTGAGTGCAGTGTAATTATGTGGTGTGTAATTATGTGGCTCTGAGTTTTATTTGGAGTGTATGTTGCGTTGAGTGCAGTGTAATTTTGTGTCCAGTCTAATTATGTGACACGGATTGGTATTTGGAGTGTATGCTGCATTGAGTGCAGTATAATTATGTTGTGTGAAATTTTGTGGCACTGAGTGGTGTTTGGAGTGTATGTTGCATTGAGTGCAGAGTAATTATGCGGTGTGTAATTATGTGGCACTAAGTGGTATTTGGAGTGTATTTTGCATTGAGTGCAGTGTAATTATGTGGCGTGTAATTATGTGGTACTCAGTGGTATTTGGAGTGTATGTTGCATTGAGTGCAGTGTAATTATGTTGCATGTAAATATGTGGCACTGAGTGGTATTTGGAATGTACGTTGTAGTGAGTGTAGTGTAATTATGTGGCTTGTAATTATGTGACACTGAGTGGTATTTGAAGTGTATGTTGTGTTGAGTGCAGTGTATCAAAGTGGCATGTAATTATGTGGCACTGAGTGGTATTTGGAGTGTATGTTGTGTTGAGTGCAGTGTAATTATGTGGTGTGTAATTATGTGGCACTGTATTGTATTTGTAGTGTATGCTGTGTTAAGTGCAGTGTAATATTGTGGTGTGTAATTATGTGGTACTGAGTGGTATTTGGAGTGTATGTTGCATTGAGCGCAGTGTAAATATGTAGAATATGACTATGTGGCACTGAGTAGTATTGGGTGGCGTGTATGTTGTATTCAGTAGAGTGTAATTGTGTGGCGTGTAATTATGTGGCACTGAGTGGTATTGTTTGAAGTGTATGTTGCATTGAGTGCAGTGTAATTATGTAGCATATAATTATGTTGCACTGAGTGGTATTGTGTGGAGTGTGTGTTGCATTCAGTAGAGTGTAATTATGTGGTGTGTAATTATGTGTCACTGAGTGGTATTTGGAGTGTACGTTGCATTGAGTGCAGTGTAATTATGTGGCCTGTAATTATGTGGTACTGAGTGGTATTTGGAGTGTATGTTGCATTGAGTGCAATGTAATTATGTGGCCTGTAATGTGTAATTATGTGGCACTGAGTGGAATTTGTAGTGTAAGTTGCATTGAGTGCAGTGTAATTATGTGGCATGTGATTATGTGGCACTGAGTGGTATTTGGACTGTATGTTGCGTTGAGCGTAGTGTAATTAAGTAGCATATGATTATATGGCACTGAGTGGTATTGTGTGGAGTGTATGTCGTATTCAGTAGAGTGTAATTGTGTGGCGTGTAATTATGTGGCACTGAGTGGTATTTGGAGTGTATGTTGCGTTGAGCGCAGTGTAATTATGTAGCATATAATTATGCGGCACGGAGTGGTATTGGTTGGAGTGTGTGTTGCATTCAATAGAGTGTAATTATGTGATGTGTAATTATGAGGCACTGAGTGGTATTTGGAGTGTATGTTGCATTGAGTGCAGTGTAATTATGTTGCTTATAACTATGAGGCACTGAGTGGTATTTGGATTGTAGGTTGCATTGAGTGCAGTGTAATTAGTTGGCTCGTAATTATGTGGCACTGAGTGGTATTTGGAGTGTATGTTGCATTGGGTGCAGTGTTATTATGTGGTATGTAATTATGTGGCACTGAGTTTTATTTGTAGTGTATGTTGCGTTGAGTGCAGTGTAATTATGTGTTGAGTCTAATTATTTGACACTGATTGGTATTTGGAGTGTATGCTGCATTGAGTGCAGTGTAATTATGTTGCGTGAAATTTTGTGGCACTGAGTGGTGTTTGGAGTGTATGTTGCATTGAGTGCAGTGTAATTATGTGGTGTGTAACTATGTGGCACTGAGTGGTATTTAGAGTGTATGTTACATTGAGTGCAGTGTAATTATGTAGCATATAATTATGTGGCACTGGGTGGTATTGTGTGGAGTGTGTGTTGCATTCAGTAGAGTGTAATTATGTGGCGTGTAATTATGTGGCACCGAGTGGTATTTGGAGTGTATGTTGCATTGAGTGCCGTGTAATTATGTAACATATAATTATGTGGCACGGAGTGGTATTGTGTGGAGTGTATGTTGCATTCAGTAGAGTGTAATTATGTGGCGTGTAATATGTGGCACTGAGTGGTACTTGGAGTGTCTGTTGCATTGAGTGCAGTGTAATTATGTAGCATATAAATATGTGGCACTGTGTGGTAATATATGGAGTGTATTTATATTGCATTGAGTAGAGTGTAAATATGAGGTGTGTAATGATATGGCACTGAGTGGTATTATGTGGAGTGTATTTACGTTGCATTGAGAAGAGTGTAATTATGTGGTGTGTAATTATGTGGCACTGAATGGTAATATGAGGAGTGAAGGTTGTATTCAGTAGAGTGTAATTATGTGCCGTGAAATTATGTGGCACTGAGTGGTACTTGGAGTTTATGTTGCATTGAGTGCAGTGTAATTATGTAGCAAATAATTATGTGGCACTAAGTGGTATTGTGTGGAGTGTATGTTGCATTCAATAGATTATAATTATTTGGGGCTAGATGTAGGTAATTCCCATTTACAGACTCTTAAATACTGAATTTTACCGATTCGGTATTTAAGAGACTGTAAATGGGAAGGGGGCAGATTTAGGTAATTCCGAATTCAGGAATACCGAATCTGTAAGATTCGGTATTTACCGAATCGGTAAATACTGAATCGGTATTGCCCATTGATTTCAATGGGCCTTGAAGCCCGTAGGAATCAATGGGCAATACCGATTTGGTATTTACCGAATCGGTAAATACCGAATACTGCAAGGGTGCAGGGGGTGTCACTTTGACACCCTCTAGCACCCCAAGTACAGGCTTGTGTGACATGTGGCACACATACATGCCCTAAGGGCATGTCTGTGTGTCGCATGGCACAGGTGTGCATGCACAGATGTGCATGCACACCTGAATTCTGTATTTTACCACACAATAGGATTGTGTGGTAAAATACCGACTCTTAAGGGCCTGTGGCACTCTTAGGAGTGTCAGCTACATATGGATTTACCGATTCGGTAAACATACCGAATCAGTATTTTACTGAATCGGTATATTTACCAAATCGGTAAAATTACCGATTCTTAAAATATCATGCCCCTACATCAGAAAACCCTAATGCCGGTCGGAAACGGTCAAAATCGGCCGTTTCCGACCGGTAATAGGACTCCTACATCTGGCCCAAAGTGTGTAATTATGTTGCTCTAAGTGGTACTTGGAGTGTATCTTACATTGAGTGCAGTGTAATTATGTAGTATATAAGTATGTGGCACTGTGTGGTATTATGTGGAGTGTATTTATGTTGCATTGAGTAGAGAATAATTATGTGGCATGTAATTATGTGGCACTGAGTGGTATTAATTGGAGTGTATGTTGCATGGAGTGCAGTATAATTATGTAGCATATAATTATGTGGCACTGTGTGGTATTATGTGGAGTGTACTTATGTTGCATTCAGTAGAGTGTAAGTATGTGGCGTGTCATTATATGGCACTGAGTGGTATTATGTGGAGTGTATTTATGTTGCATTGAGCTGAGTGTAATTATGTGGCATGTCATTATGTGGCACTGAGTGGTATTTGGAGTGTATGTTGCATTGAGTGCAGTGTAATTATGTGACATGTAATTATGTGGCACTGAGTGGTATTTGGAGTGTATGTTGCATTGAGTGCAGTGTAATTATGTGGCATGTAATTATGTGGCACTAAGTGGTATTTGGAGTGTATGTTGCATTGAGTGCAATGTAATTAATATGGCGTGTAATGTGTAATTATGTGGCACTGAGTGGAATTTGTAGTGTATGTTGCATTGCGTGCAGTGTAATTATGTGGCGTGTGATTATGTGGCACTGAGTGGTATTTGGACTGTATGTTGCGTTGAGCGAAGTGTAATTATGTAGCATACAATTATATGGCACTGAGTGGTTTTGTGTGGAGTATGTTGTATTCAGTAGAGTGTAATTGTGGGCGTTTAATTATGTGGCAATGAGTGGTATTGTTTGGAGTGTATGTTGCATTGAGTGCAGTCTAATTATGTAGCATACAATTATGTGGCACTGAGTTTTATTGAGTGGAGTGTGTGTTGCATTCAGTAGAGTGTAATTATGTGGCGTGTAATTATGTGGCACTGAGTGGTATTTGGAGTGTACGTTGCATTGCGTGCAGTGTAATTAGGTGGCATGTAATTATGTTGCACTGAGTGGTATTTGGAGTGTATGTTGTATTGAGTGCAGTGTAATTATGTGGCGTGTAATTATGTGGCACTGAGTGGTATTTGGAGTGTATGTTGCATTGAGTGAAGTTTAATTATGTGGCGTGTAATTATGTGGCACTGAGTGGTATTTGGAGTGTATGCTGCGTTGACTGCAGTGTAATTATGTGTTGTGTCTAATTATATGACACGGTCTTGTCCGAATTAAATTCGGACAAGACCGAGGTGATGACCTTTGGCAATCTTTCACCTGAATGGTCTTCCATCTGGTGGCCCAGTGAAATGGGTTCACCTCCCACTCCGGTAGCCAAGGTCAGAAACCTCGGTATCATGTTCGATGACAAGCTGTTATTTAAGCACCATGTGAATGCAGTGGTCGCATCCTCCTTCTATATGCTGAGGAAGATCAAGAAGCTGTTGTCATATCTCCCTCCAGCTGCAGGAAAAACATTGATCACCACCCTCGTTTTTTCTAAGATGGATTATGGCAACGCTCTCTTCCTCAGCACGCAAGAACAGGTTTTAACCAAATTGCAATCAGTTCAAAATGCTGCAGCCAGAATCCTGCTCGGCATCCCCAGTCACCGCCCCACCTCCTCGGCCATACGTCACCTGTATTGGCTAAGAGTCAGATAAAGTTTAAAGCACTCTGTATCGCCTACAAGGCCATCCATGACTCAGGACCCAGGTTCCTTAAGGATGCTTTTTGGACCTACGCTCCTAAAAGATCACTTCGCTCATCCTGCACCTATCTCCTCTCTGTCCCACGTACCAGAACCACTACCTGGGGAGACAGACTTTTGTTAGTAGCAACCCCCAGGCTGTGGAATTCTCTCCCTTTGTCCATCAAAATCAGTCCCACTCTCATCATCTTCCGTAAACTTCTGAAAACCTGGTTATTTAATCAATGATCCATCTGGCTGCTCTCTGTCCCAGGAAGTCCGATATGCGCCGAGACACCCCAGGGTAGTTGTGCGCAATAAAAATCCCAAAAACATAAACATAAACATTGGTATTTGGAGTGTATGTTGCATTGAGTGCAGTGTAATTATGTGGCGTGTAATTATGTGGCACTCAGTGGTATTTGGAGTGTATATTGCATTGAGTACAGTGTAATTATGTGGCATGTAATTATGTGGCACTGAGTGGTATTTGGAGTTTACGTTGCAGTGAGTGTAGTGTAATTATGTGACTTGGAATTTTGTGACACTGATTGGTATTTGAAGTGAAGGTTGCGTTGACTGCAGTGTATCTATGTGGCATGTAATTATGTGGCACTGAGTGGTATTTGGAGTGTATGTTGGGTTGCCTGCAGTGTAATTATGTGGCGTGTAATTATGTGGTACTGAGTGGTATTTGGAGTGTATGTTGCGTTGAGCGCAGTGTAAATATGTAGCATATAATTATGTGGCACTGAGTGGTATTGTGTGGAGTATATGTTGCATTCAGTAGAGTGTAATTATGTCAGGTGTAATTATGTGGCACTGAGTGGTATTTGGAGTGTATGTTGCCTTGAGTGCAGTGTAATTATGTGGCATGTACTTATGTGGCACTGAGTGGTTTTTGGAATGTATGTTCGGTTACGCGTAGTATAATTATGTGGCGTATAATTATGTGGCACAGAGTGGTATTGGGTTGAGTGTGTGTTGCATTCAATAGAGTTTAATTATGTGGTGTGTAATTATTTAGCACTGAGTGCTATTTGGAGTGTATGTTGCATTGAGTGCAGTGTAATTATGTTGCTTATGACTATGAGGCACTGAGTAGTATTTGGAGTGTACGTTGCATTGAGTGCAGTGTAAATATGTGGCATGTAGTTATGTGGCACTGAGTGGTATTTGGAGTGTATGTTGCATTGAGTGCAGTGTAATTATGTGGCACTGAGTGGTATTTTTAGTGTATGTTGCATTGAGTGCAGTGTAATTATGTGGTGTGTAATTATGTGGCACTGAGTTTTATTTGGAGTGTATGTTGCGTTGAGTGCAGTGTAATTATGTGTCGAGTCTAATTATGTGACACTGATTGGTATTTGGAGTGCATGCTGCATTGAGTGCAGTGTAATTATGTTGTGTGAAATTTTGTGGCACTGAGTGGTGTTTGGAGTGTATGTTGCATTGAGTGCAGAGTAAATATGTGGTGTGTAATTATGTGGCACTAAGTGGTATCTGGAGTGTATGTTGCATTGAGTGCAGTGTAATGATGTGGTGTGTAACTATGTGGCACTGAGTGGTATTTAGAGTGTATGTTGCATTGAGTGCAGTGTAATTATGTAGCATATATAATATGTGGCACTGAGTGGTATTGTGTTGAGTGTGTGTTGCATTCAGTAGAGTGTAATTATGTGGTGTGTAATTATGTGGCACCGAGTGGTATTTGGAGTGTATGTTGCATTGAGTGCCGTGTAATTATGTAACATATAATTATGTGCACAGAGTGGTATTGTGTGGCGTGTATGTTGCATTCAGTAGAGTGTAATTATATGGCGTGTAATATGTGGTACTGAGTGGTACTTGGAGTGTCTGTTGCTTTGAGTGCAGTGTAATTATGTAGCATATAAGTATGTAGCACTGTGTGGTAATATGTGGAGTGTATTTACGTTGCATTGAGAAGAGTGTAATTATGTGGTGTGTAATTATGTGGCACTGAATGGTAATATGAGGAGTGAATGCTGTATTCAGTAGAGTGTTATTATGTGGCGTGTAATTATGTGGCACTGAGTGGTACTTGGAGTTTATGTTGCATTGAGTGCAGTGTAATTATGTAGCAAATAATTATGTGGCACTAAGTGGTATTCTGTGGAGTGTATGTTGCATTCAATAGAGTGTAATTATTTGTTGTGTAATTATGTTGCTCTGAGTGGTACTTGGAGTGTATCTTACATTGAGTGCAGTGTACATATGTAGCATATTAGGACCCGGATACCCCAGCATGCTCCCCGCTCCCTCCTGTTACCTGAAAACCCACATTAGAATCATCGACAGAGATTTGCGTGGGTGTAAAACAGCCATGTTTAATATTTGACATTTCCTAAACATGACAAGGCATTTCAAAATTATTATTTACAGTTATCAAGACAATTTTATTTTGGACTTTCCAGATCTTCTTCCGCCGGATTCTTCTCCTCCAGCACTAAGGGGCCTTCCAGCCCACATTTTCCATGCAGGGCATCCACGCAAGGTGCAACGCACCTGCGCCCATGAGGAGTGGGCCCCAAACCTCTGATCCTTGTCCGTCCTCTCCAGGGGCCCACCCTCCGGCCACCAGGCTACCCAGGGACCCAGGAGGCTCGTAACCTGTCGCCCAAGCCTCCCCAGCCGGGGCCATATTTTTCAGCGTAGAGCTTACCGTCTCCCCCCTCAGTGCTGGCCTAGGAAGTACGCAAGGCGGACTCCCGTCAATTCCGTCGGTCAATTTTACTGTTCCAAGGTCTTTCTACCGCAACACGCCCCTTCCACCTACTGAGCTAAAGGGACGAGTGGGTGGGAGTTAAATTGAAGAAGGTGGGAGAGGGAGACGCCACTGGGCGCATGCGACGTTCCAGTGTAGCAGAGGAAAGAGAGGCTGGGAACTCCGCCCCCGGAACCTAAATAGGTCCCCAGCCTCCGCCCTCTGCCCCATTGGAAATGCATCACTCTTCACCCGGAAGAACTAAGATGCCGGTCGCCCCTTGGGGCTGACTGGCCTCCACTGGACTAGTCGAGGTAGGGGCGAGGTCGGTGGGGCCCGGTCCTAAGTGCGCGCTCATTGATGCTCGAGCTTGTCAAAGTATGTGGCACTGTGTGGTATTATGTGGAGTGTACTTATGTTGCATTCAGTAGAGTGTAAGTATGTAGCGTTTAATTATATGGCACTGAGTGGTATTATGTGGAGTGTATTTATGTTGCATTGAGTTGAGTGTAATTATGTGGCATGTCATTATGTGGCACTGAGTGGTATTTGGAGTGCATGTTGCATTGAGTGCAGTGTAATAATGTAGCATTTAATTCTATGGCACTGAGTGGTGTTGGTTGGAGTGTATGTTGCATTGAGTGCAGTCTAATTATGTAGCATATAATTATGTGGCCCTGAGTGGTATTGTGTGGAGTGTGTGTTGCATTCAGTACAGTGTTATTATGTGTTGTATAATTATCTGAAACTGAGTGGTATTTGGAGTGTATAGGTGGCTCTGAGTGGTATTTGGATTGTATGTTGCATTGAGTGCAGTGTAATTATGTGGCGTGTAATTATGTGGCACTGAGAGGTATTTGGAGTGTATGTTGCAGTCAGTGCAGTGTAATTATGTGGCGTGTAATTATGTGGCACTCAGTGGCATTTGGAGTGCATGTTGCATTCAGTACAGTGTAATTATGTGGCATGTAATTATGTGGCACTGAGGCGTATTTGGAGTGTACGTTGCAGTGAGTGTAGTGTAATTATGTGGCTTGTAATCATGAAACACTGAGTGGTATTTTGAGTGTATGTTGCGTTGAGTGCATTGTATCTATGTGGCATGTAATTTCCTTTGGTTTTGCATGTAAGTATGTGGCACTGAGTGGTATTTGGAGTGTATGTTGTGCTAAGTGCAGTGTAATATTGTGGTGTGTAATTATGTGGCACTGAGTGGTATTTGGAGTGTATGTTGCATTGAGCGCAGAGTAAATATATAGAATATAATTATGTGGCACTGAGTAGTATTGGGTGGCGTGTATGTTGTATCCAGTAGAGTGTAATTGTGTGGCGTGTAATTATGTGACACTGAGTGGTATTGTTTGAAGTGTATGTTGCATTGAGTGCAGTCTAATTATGTAGCATATAATTATGTTGCACTGAGTGGTATTGTGTGGAGTGTGTGTTGCATTCAGTAGAGTGTAATTTTGTTGCATATAAGTATGTGGTACTGAGTGGTATTGTTAGTGTATGTTGCATTGAGTGCTGTGTAATTATGTGGCGTGTAATTATGTGGCACTGAGTGGGATTCGGAGTGTATGTTGCATTGAGTGCAGTGTAATTATGTGGCATGTAATTATGTGGCACTGAGTGGTATTTGGAGTGTATGTTGCATTGAGTGCAATGTAAGTATGTGACGTGTAATGTTTAATTATGTGGCACTGAGTGGAATGTGTAGTGTATGTTGCATTGAGTGCAGTGTAATTATGTAAATGTAAATGTAGTTGAGCTTATATAGCGCACAGCTACCCGCAGTGGGTTTCCCGGCGCTTGCTTAGGGAACCCTTCCTGGTATTCCCCTGTGATATAGCAGGGTATCCACAAGGTGAAAGTCAGGCATCCCGCCGCGAGGGGCCGTTGTGGAGATTAAGCAAGCTATTGCCCAGAGTCGCAGAGTGTGAACCCGTGAGTCAAGGAGGCACCGGGGCGAGAATTATCGAGTCCGTGGAATTTTTAGCCCAAGACCCGCCGAGGCGGGGAATTGAACCCTGGTCCAGGACCGATCTAGCTTCCGGGTCTGCTGCCTCTAACCCCTGAGCCACACTTCTCCACATGTGGCGTGTGATTGTGTGGCAATGAGTGGTATTTGGACTTTATGTTGCGTTGAGCGCAGTGTAAATATGTAGCATATAATTATATGGCACTGAGTGGTACTGTGTGGAGTGTATGTTGTATTCAGTAGAGTGTAATTGTGTGGCGTGTAATTATGTGGCAATGAATGGTATTGTTTGGAGTGTATGTTGCATTGTGTGCAGTGTAATTATGTAGCATATAATTATGTGGTACTGAGTTTTATTGAGTGGAGTGTGTGTTGCATTCAGTAAAGTGTAATTATGTGGCACTGAGTGGTATTTGGAGTGTATGTTGCATTGAGTGCAGAGTAATTATGTTGTGTGTAATTATGTGGCACTGAGTGGTATTTAGAGTGTATGTTGCATTGAGTGCAGTGTATTAGTAGCGGGGGATTTTAACATCCGGATGGATGATCCGTCTGACCCCGCTGCTATAAAGCTTTCTGAGACCATGACCCCGCTGGGTTTTACCCCCTATTTGAAGGGGCCGACTCATGCTAAGGGGCATACGTTGGACCAGGTCTTTTCCACTTCACCTTTGGTGGTGAAAGAGATTCTTCCGGTCTTGTGGTCGGATCACTGCCTCGCCAAATTTGTTATCAGTGGCACGGTCAGGCCGTCCATCCCTGTCCCTCAGCAACGGGTATGTGCTGCTAGAGCTTTTAATAGAGTGACCCCTGAGATGTTGGCTCAGGCCGCTTTGGATCACCCCTGTCCTCTTGCCGGTGAGCTGGAGAGAGACTTGGAGTCCCTGCAGGAATGGCTTGTGGATAGGCTTAATGACCTGGCCCCGGTGCTGCCCCCCCGCTTAACATCAAAGCGGGCCTGGTCCCTTGGTTTACTGCTGCACTGTGGGCTACGCGGCAGCAGTGCAAGGTAGCCGAAAGGGCCTGGCGGGCACACTATGACAGCGTGGACAGGTCTGCCTATAAGGCTGTGGTGAATGCCTACCATCGGGATATCCGCCTCGCAAAGAAAACCTATCTCGCGGGTAGAATTGAAGCAGCCTCTAACTCTAGTAAGGAGATCTTCACTATTGTTAGAGAATTCATTGCTCCTCGGACCTTCACGTCGGATGAGGTGCCCTTAGAGTGCTGGGCGGCGGATCTTGCCTGTTTTTTTACGGGCAAGATAAAACTTATACAGGACTCTTTTCCATTGGGTGCACCTGAGGAAACATCGCTTACTTCCGAGGCTGGCCTGTCCCCTCCCGTCCGGCAGGGCGCCATCTTGGCCGAGTTTCCATCTTTGCCTGCCTCTGCCTCCCTAGCGCTTATGGGCAATTTAAAATCTGGGTCTCCACTTGACCCCTGCCCAGCTAAGCTTTTGGGTAAGTTGGCGGAGGTGGTCAACCCACTGGCGAACCCTCTTCTCAATCTTTCGTTGAGTCAGGGAGTGGTTCCGCCAGTGTGGAAGCAGGCAATGGTTATTCCGTTGCTTAAAAAACCGGGGCTTGACCCGAAGGTCCCAGCCAATCATAGACCGATTTCGCTGTTGCCGGCCCTCGTTAAAATCTTGGAGAAGCACGTTCAGTCGGTGCTCTCCATTTTTTTGGAGTCTCATGAGATCTTACACGACTCCCAGTCTGGCTTCCGTACAAATCGTAGCACCGAAACCGCGCTCCTTGAGGTTTCTGAAACCATCAAAGGAGTGTTGGATACCGGGGGTAAAGTCATGCTGGTGTTGTTGGACTTGTCAGCGGCATTTGACACCGTCCCCCATGATGGCCTCCTTGCAAGACTCTATGAGATTGGCCTGCGGGGGACGGTGTTCAAATGGTTTTCATCTTTTCTTGCCGGCCGCCGGCAAACGATCTGGACTCCGCCTGACACCGCAGTGATGCCGCCATTGGGAGTCGGGGTCCCTCAGGGCTCTATTTTGAGCCCGACCCTCTTTAACATCTTTATGACCCCCTTGGCGGCGGTCGCGGAGTCTTTTGGTGTCCGGATCGTGTCGTATGCCGACGACACCCAGCTCCTCTTCTCTTGCGAGAGAGGGGCTGACTTTGACGGGGAGAGTATCCGGAATTGCCTTGGGGCGGTGTTCTCATGGTTCCAACTGAACAGCCTCAAGTGCAATTCCGATAAGTCCGAGGTACTCTTCTTCGGGTGCGATACGGAGCCTAGCTGGCAGGCCTGGTGGCCCATCGATATGTTCCCTCCGTCCGGCTCTTCCCCTATGGCTAAGAACTTGGGGGTTAAGATGGACAGGGGACTGTCGATGAAAGCCCAGATCTTTGGGGTGACCGGCACCTGCTTCGGTCTTCTAAAAATGCTGCGGAGGTTCCTGCCTCTTCTGTCGGAGGAGCATAGGAGGCTGACAGTGCAGGCCCTGATAGGCTCCAGGTTGGATTATGCCAACATTCTTTACCTGGGCCTACCAGAGTACCTGCTGCAGCGGCTTCAAGTTGCGCAGAACGCGGCGGCCAGGGCCATTTTTGGTCTGAACAGACGCACCAGCGCCTCCGGGCTAATGCGGACTCTGCACTGGTTACCGATCCGTAAACGGATCGCTTTTAAGGCCATGATATTGGCCTATAAGGCACTCCACGCAGTGGGAGCAAAGCATCTCCAAAAGAGATTGGTCTTTTACCAGCCGGGCCGCTCTCTGCGGTCTGAATCTTTGCTTCTGGCGGCTGTCCCTCGTGTCAAGAGAGCTCGCTTGGGCGGCCGCTCTTTCAGTCTGCTGGCCCCACAGATGTGGAATTCGCTCCCACTTCTACTTCGGGGAGCTACTACTCTTCTGGATTTTAGGAGAGGTCTTAAAACTTGGTTGTTTACCCAGTAGGCCTCCCTAGCAGTCCCTCTTTGTTTCTGTGTGTGTTGTGTTTTCTTTTTAACTGTGTTATGTTATTCTGAATTTAGTTCCCCTTACCCAAAGCGCCGGGACACTCTTTTTGAGTATCCGTTGCGCTATATAAAAGTATAAATAACATAACATAACATAACATAACATAACATTATGTAGCATATAATTATGTGGCACTGAGTGGTATTATGTGCAGTGTGTGTTGCATTCAGTAGAGTAATTATGTGGCACCGAGTGGTATTTGGAGTGTATGTTGCATTGAGTGCAGTGTAATAGTGTGGCATGTAACTATGTGGCACTGAGTGGTATTTAGAGTGTTTGTTGCATTGAGTGCAGTGTAATTATGTGGCATGTAACTACGTGGCACTGAGTGGTATTTGGAGTGAATGTTGCGTTGAGCGCAGTGTAATTAGGTGGCCTGTAATTATGTGGCACTAAGTGGTATTTGGAGTGTATGTTGCGTTGAGCGCAGTGTAAATATGTAGCATATAATTATGTGGCACTGAGTGGTATTTAAAATGTATGTTGCATTGAGTGCAGTGTAATTATGTGGCATGTAATTATGTGGCAGTGAGTGGTATTTGGAGTGTATGTTGCATTGAGTGCAGTGTAATTATGTGGTGTGTAATTCTGTGGCACTGAGTGGTATTTGGAGTGTATGTTGCATTGAGTGCAATGTAATTATGTGGCGTGTAATGTGTAATTATGTGGCACTGAGTGGAATTTGTAGTGTATGTTGCATTGAGTGCAGTGTGATTATGTGGCGTGTGATTATGTGGCACTAAGTGGTATTTGGACTGTATGTTGCGTTGAGCGCAGTGTACTTATGTAGCATATAATTATGTGGCACTGAGTGGTATTGTGTGAAGTGTATGTTGTATTCAGTAGAGTGTAATTGTGTGGCGTGTAATTATGTGGCAATGAGTGGTATTGTTTGGAGTGTATGTTGCATTGAGTGCAGTGTAATTGTGTAGCCTATAATTATGTGGCACTGAGTTTTATTGAGTGGAGTGTGTGTCGCATTCAGTAGAGTGTAATTATGTGTCGTGTAATTATGTGGCACTGAGTGGTATTTGGAATGTATGTTGCATTGAGTGCAGAGTAAATATGTGGTGTGTAATTATGTGGCACTAAGTGGTATTTGGAGTGTATGTTGCATTGGGTGCAGTGTAAATATGTGGCGTGTAACTATGTGGCACTGAGTGGTATTTAGAGTGTATGTTGCATTGAGTGCAGTGTAATTATGTAGCATATAATTATGTTGCACTGAGTGGTAGTGTGTGCAGTGTGTGTTGCATTCAGTAGAGTAATTATGTGGCACCGAGTGGTATTTGGAGTATATGTTGCATTGAGTGCAGTGTAATTGTGTGGCATGTAACTATGTGGCACTGAGTGGTATTTAGAGTGTTTGTTGCATTGAGTGCAGTGTAATTATGTGGTGTCTAATTATGTGGCACTGAGTGGTATTTGGAGTGTTTGTTGCATTTAGTGCAGTGTAATTATGTGGCATGTAAATATTTGGCACTGAGTGGTATTTGGAGTGTATGTTGCGTTGAGCGCAGTGTAAATATGTAGCATATAATTATGTGGCACTGAGTGGTATTTAAAATGTATGTTGCATTGAGTGCAGTGTAATTATGTGGCGTGTAATTATGTGGCAAAGAGTGGTATTTGGAGTGTATGTTGCGTTGAGAGCAGTGTAATTATGTAGCATATAATTATGTGGCACGGAATGGTATTGGGTGGAGTGTGTGTTGCATTCAATAGAGTGTAAATATGTGGTGTGTAATAATGTGGCACTGAGTGGTATTTGGAGTGTATGTTGCATTGAGTGCCGTGTAATTATGTGGCATGTAATTATTTGGCACTGAGTGTATTTGGAGTGTATGTTGCATTGAGTGCAGTGTAATTATGTGGAGTGTAATTATGTTGCACTGATTGGTATTTGGAGTGTATGTTGCATCGAGTGCAGTGTAATTATGTGGTCTGTAATTATGTAGCACTGAGTGGTATTTGTAGTGTATGTTGCAATGAGTGCAGTGTAATTATGTTGCATGTAAGTATGTGGCACTGAGTGGTATTGGTAGTGTATGTTGCATTGAGTTCTGTATAATTATGTGGCATGTAATTATGTGGCACTGAGTGGGAGTTGGAGTGTATGTTACATTAAGTGCAGTGTAAATATGTGGCGTGTAATTATGTGGCACTGAGTGGTATTTGCGGTATATGTTGCATTGAGTGCAGTGTAATTATGTGGCGTGTAATTATGTGGCATTGAGTGGTATTTGGAGTGTACGTTGCATTGAGTGCAGTGTAATTATGTGGCGTTTAGTTATGTGGCACTGAGTGGTATTTGGAGGGTATGTTGCATTGAGTGCGGTATAATTATGTGGCGTGTAATTATGTGGCACTGAGTGGTATTTGTAGTGTATGTTGCATTGAGTGCAGTGTAATTATGTGGCGTGTAATTATGTGGCATTGAGTGGTATTTGGAGTGTATGTTGCATTGAGTGCAGTGTAATTATGTGGCGTGTAGTTGTGTGGCCCTGAGTGGTATTTGGAGTGTATGTTGCGTTGAGCGCAGTATAATTATGTAGCATATAATCATGTGGCACTGAGTGGTATTGGGTGGAGTGTGTGTTGCAATCAATAGAGTGTAATTATGTGTTGTGTAATTATGTGGTACTGAGTGGTATTTGGATTGTATGTTGCATTGAGTGCAGTGTAATTAGGTGGCATGTAATTATATGGCACTGAGTGTTATTTGGAGTGTATGTTGCATTGAATGAAGTGTAAATATGTGCAGTGTAATTATGTGGCAATGAGTGGTATTTGGAGTGTATGTTGCGTTGAGTGCAGTGTACTTTTGTGTTGTGTCTGATTATATGACACTGATTGGTACTTGGAGTGTATGTTGCATTGAGAGCAGTGTAAATATGTCACGTGTAATTTTGTGGCACTGAGTGGTGTTTGGAGTGTATGTTGGGTTGCCTGCAGTGTAATTATGTGGCGTGTAAATATGTGGCACTGAGTGGTATTTGGAGTGTATGTTGCATTGAGTGCAGTGTAATTATGTGGTGTCTAGTTATGTGGCACTGAGTGGTATTTGGAGTGTTTGTTGCATTTAGTGCAGTGTAATTATGTGGCATGTAAATATTTGGCACTGAGTGGTATTTGGAGTGTATGTTGCGTTGAGCGTAGTGTAAATATGTCACATGTAATTTTGTGGCACTGAGTGGTGTTTGGAGTGTATGTTGGGTTGCCTGCAGTGTAATTATGTGGTGTGTAACTATGTGGCACTGAGTAGTATTTGGAGTGTATGTTGCATTGAGTGCAGTGTAATTATGTGGTGTCTAATTATGTGGCACTGTGTGGTATTTGGAGTGTTTGTTGCATTTAGTGCAGTGTAATTATGTGGCATGTAAATATTTGGCACTGAGTGGTATTTGGAGTGTATGTTGCGTTGAGCACAGTGTAAATATGTAGCATATAATTATGTGGCACTGAGTGGTATTTAAAATGTATGTTGCATTGAGTGCAGTGTAATTATGTGGCGTGTAATTATGTGGCAATGAGTGGTATTCGGAGTGTATGTTGCGTTGAGAGCAGTGTAATTATGTAGCATATAATTATGTGGCACGGAATGGTATTGGGTGGAGTGTGTGTTGCATTCAATAGAGTGTAAATATGTGGTGTGTAATAATGTGGCACTGAGTGGTATTTGGAGTGTATGTTGCATTGAGTGCAGTGTAATTTCGTGGCATGTAATTATTTGGCACTGAGTGTATTTGGAGTGTATGTTGCATCGAGTGCAGTGTAATTATGTGGTCTGTAATTATGTGGCACTGAGTGGTATTTGTAGTGTATGTTGCAATGAGTGCAGTGTAATTATGTTGCATGTAAGTATGTGGCTCCGAGTGGTATTGGTAGTGTATGTTGCATTGAGTTCTGTATAATTATGTGGCATGTAATTATTTGGCACTGAGTGTGAGTTGGAGTGTATGTTACATTAAGTGCAGTGTAAATATGTGGCGTGTAATTATGTGGCACTGAGTGGTATTTGCGGTATATGTTGCATTGAGTGCAGTGTAATTATGTGGCATTGAGTGGTATTTGGAGTGTACGTTGCATTGAGTGCAGTGTAATTATGTGGCGTGTAGTTATGTGGCACTGAGTGGTATTTGGAGGGTATGTTGCATTGAGTGCATTATAATTATGTGGCGTGTAATTATGTGGCACTGAGTGGTATTTGTAGTGTATGTTGCATTGAGTGCAGTGTAATTATGTGGCGTGTAATTATGTGGCATTGAGTGGTATTTGGAGTGTATGTTGCATTGAGTGCAGTGTAATTATGTGGCGTGTAGTTGTGTGGCCCTGAGTGGTATTTGGAGTGTATGTTGCATTGAGTGTGGTGTAATTATGTGGCACTGAGTGGTATTTGGAGTGTATGTTGCGTTGAGCGCAGTATAATTATGTAGCATATAATTATGTGGCACTGAGTGGTATTGGGTGGAGTGTGTGTTGCAATCAATAGAGTGTAATTATGTGTTGTGTAATTATGTGGCACTGAGTGGTATTTGGAGTGTATGTTGCATTGAGTGCAGTGTAATTATGTTGCTTATAACTATGTGGCACTGAGTGGTATTTGGATTGTATGTTGCATTGAGTGCAGTGTAATTATTTGGCATGTAATTATATGGCACTGAGTGGTATTTGGAGTGTATGTTGCATTGAATGAAGTGTAAATATGTGCAGTGTAATTATGTGGCAATGAGTGGTATTTGGAGTGTATGTTGCGTTGAGTGCAGTGTACTTTTGTGTTGTGTCTGATTTTATGACACTGATTGGTACTTGGAGTGTATGTTGCATTGAGTGCAGTGTAAATATGTCACGTGTAATTTTGTGGCACTGAGTGGTGTTTGGAGTGTATGTTGGGTTGCCTGCAGTGTAATTATGTGGCGTGTAAATATGTGGCACTGTGTGGTATTTGGAGTGTATGTTGCATTGAGTGCAGTGTAATTATGTGGTGTCTAATTATGTGGCACTGAGTGGTATTTGGAGTGTTTGTTGCATTTAGTGCAGTGTAATTATGTGGCATGTAAATATTTGGCACTGAGTGGTATTTGGAGTGTATGTTGCGTTGAGCGCAGTGTAAATATGTCACGTGTAATTTTGTGGCACTGAGTGGTGTTTGGAGTGTATGTTGGGTTGCCTGCAGTGTAATTATGTGGTGTGTAACTATGTGGCACTGAGTAGCATTTGGAGTGTATGTTGCATTGAGTGCAGTGTAATTATGTGGTGTCTAATTATGTGGCACTGAGTGGTATTTGGAGTGTTTGTTGCATTTAGTGCAGTGTAATTATGTGGCATGTAAATATTTGGCACTGAGTGGTATTTGGAGTGTATGTTGCGTTGAGCGCAGTGTAAATATGTAGCATATAATTATGTGGCACTGAGTGGTATTTAAAATGTATGTTGCATTGAGTGCAGTGTAATTATGTGGCGTGTAATTATGTGGCAATGAGTGGTATTTGGAGTGTATGTTGCGTTGAGAGCAGTGTAATTATGTAGCATATAATTATGTGGCACGGAATGGTATTGGGTGGAGTGTGTGTTGCATTCAATAGAGTGTAAATATGTGGTGTGTAATAATGTGGCACTGAGTGGTATTTGGAGTGTATGTTGCATTGAGTGCAGTGTAATTATGTGGCATGTAATTATTTGGCACTGAGTGTATTTGGAGTGTATGTTGCATTGAGTGCAGTGTAATTATGTGGCGTGTAATTATGTTGCACTGATTGGTATTTGGAGTGTATGTTGCATCGAGTGCAGTGTAATTATGTGGTCTGTAATTATGTGGCACTGAGTGGTATTTGTAGTGTATGTTGCAATGAGTGCAGTGTAATTATGTTGCATGTAAGTATGTGGCACTGAGTGGTATTGGTAGTGTATGTTGTATTGAGTTCTGTATAATTATGTGGCATGTAATTATGTGGCACTGAGTGTGAGTTGGAGTGTATGTTACATTAAGTGCAGTGTAAATATGTGGCGTGTAATTATGTGGCACTGAGTGGTATTTGCGGTATATGTTGCATTGAGTGCAGTGTAATTATGTGGCGTGTAATTATGTGGCATTGAGTGGTATTTGGAGTGTACATTGCATTGAGTGCAGTGTAATTATGTGGCGTGTAGTTATGTGGCACTGAGTGGTATTTGGAGGGTATGTTGCATTGAGTGTGGTATAATTATGTGGCGTGTAATTATGTGGCACTGAGTGGTATGTGTAGTGTATGTTGCATTGAGTGCAGCGTAATTATGTGGCGTGTAATTATGTGGCATTGAGTGGTATTTGGAGTGTATGTTGCATTGAGTGCAGTGTAATTATGTGGCGTGTAGTTGTGTGGCCCTGAGTGGTATTTGGAGTGTATGTTGCATTGAGTGCGGTGTAATTATGTGGCGTGTAATTATGTGGCACTGAGTGGTATTTGGAGTGTATGTTGCGTTGAGCGCAGTATAATTATGTAGCATATAATTATGTGGCACTGAGTGGTATTGGGTGGAGTGTGTGTTGCAATCAATAGAGTGTAATTATGTGTTGTGTAATTATGTGGCACTGAGTGGTATTTGGAGTGTATGTTGCATTGAGTGCAGTGTAATTATGTTGCTTATAACTATGTGGCACAGTGGTATTTGGATTGTATGTTGCATTGAGTGGAGTGTAATTAGGTGGCATGTAATTATATGGCACTGAGTGGTATTTGGAGTGTATGTTGGATTGAATGAAGTGTAAATATGTGCAGTGTAATTATGTGACACTGAGTGGTATTTGGAGTGTATGTTGCGTTGAGTGCAGTGTACTTTTGTGTTGTGTCTGATTATATGACACTGATTGGTATTTGGAGTGTATGTTGCATTGAGTGCAGTGTAAATATGTCACGTGTAATTTTGTGGCACTGAGTGGTGTTTGGAGTGTATGTTGGGTTTCCTGCAGTGTAATTATGTGGCGTGTAATTATGTGGCACTGAGTGGTATTTGGAGTGTATGTTGCGTTGAGCGCAGTGTAAATATGTAGCATATAATTATGTGGCACTGAGTGGTATTGTGTGGAGTGTATGTTGTATTCAGCAGAGTGTAATTATGTAGCATGTAATTATGTGTCACTGAGTGGTATTGTGTGTAGTGTGTGTTGCATTCAGTAGAGTGTAATTATGTGGTGTGTAATTATGTGGCACTGAGTGGTATTTGGAGTGCATGTTGCATTGAGTGCAGTGTAATTATGTGGCATGTACTTATGTGGCACTGAGTGGTATTTGAAATGTATGTTCGGTTGCGCATAGTGTAATTATGTGGCGTATAATGATGTGGCACGGAGTGGTATTGGGTTGAGTGTGTGTTGCATTCAATAGAGTGTAATTATGTGGTGTGTAATCATTTAGCACTGAGTGCTATTTGGAGTGTATGTTGCATTGAGTCTAGTGTAATTATGTTGCTTATAACTATGAGGCACTGAGTGGTATTTGGATTGTATGTTGCATTGAGTGCAGTGTAATTAGGTGGCTTGTAATTATGTGGCACTGAGTGGTATTTGGAGTGTATGTTGCATTGGGTGCAGTGTAATTATGTGGCGTGTAATTATGTGGCACTGAGTGGTATTTGAAGTGTATATTGCATTGAGTGCAGTGTAATTATGTGGTGTGTAATTATGTGGCACAGAGTTTTATTTGGAGTGTATGTTGCGTTGAGTGCAGTGTAATTATGTGTTGAGTCTAATTATGTGACACTGATTGGTATTTGGAGTTATGCTGCATTGAGTGCAGTGTAATTATGTGGTGTGAAATTTTGTGGCACTGAGTGGTGTTTGGAGTGTATGTTGTGTTGCGTGCAGTGTAATTATGTGGCGTGTAATTATGTGGCACTGAGTGGTATTTGGAGTGTATGTTGCATTGAGTGCAGTGTAAATATGTAGCATATAATTATGTGGCACTGAGTGGTATTGTGTGGAGTATATGTTGTATTTAGTAGAGTGTACTTGTGTGGCATGTAATTATGTGGCACTGAGTGGTATTTTTTGGAGTGCATGTTGCAATGAGTGCAGTGTAATTATGTAGCATATAATTATGTTGCAATGAGTGGTATTGTCTGTAGTGTGTGTTGCATTCGGTTGAGTGTAATTATGTGGTGTGTAATTATGTTGCACTGAGTGGTATTTGGAGTGTATGTTGCATTGAGTGCAGTTTAATTATGTTGCATAT
Organism: Lissotriton helveticus; assembly: GCF_964261635.1. Lineage (NCBI taxonomy): Eukaryota > Metazoa > Chordata > Amphibia > Caudata > Salamandridae > Lissotriton > Lissotriton helveticus. The sequence goes on along the minus strand of NC_136067.1, from coordinate 30,477,390 downwards.
AAGTATGTGCCACTGACTGGTATTATGTAGTGTATGTTGCATTGAGTGATGTATATTTATGTGGCATGAAATTATGTGGCATTGAGTGGGATTTGGAGTGTATGTTGCATTGAGTGCAGTGTAATTATGTGGCATGTAATTATGTGGCACTGAGTGGTATTTGGAGTGCATGTTGCATTGAGTGCAGTGTAATTATGTGGCATGTAATTATGTGGCACTGACTGGTATTTGTAGTGTATGTTGCATTGAGTGCCGTGTAATCATGTGGCATGTGATTATGTGGCACTGAGTGGTATTTGGAGTGTATGTTGCGTTGAGCGCAGTGTAATTATGTAGCATATAATTATGTGGCACTGATTGGTATTGTGTGGAGTGTATGTTGTATTCAGTAGAGTGTAATTGTGTGGCGTGTAATTATGTGGCAATGAGTGGTATTGTTTGGAGTGTATGTTGCATTGAGTGCAGTTTAATTATGTGGCGTGTAAATATGTGGCACTGAGTGGTATTTGGAGTGTATGTTGCATTGAGTGCAGTGTAATTATGTGGCATGTAATTATGTGGCACTGAGTTGTATTTGGAGTGTATGTTGCATTGAGTGCAGTGTAATTATGTATCATATAAATATGTGGCACTGATTGGTATTGTGTGGAGTGTATGTTGTATTCAGTAGAGTGTAATTGTGTGGTGTGTAATTATATGGCAATGAGTGGTATTGTTTTGAGTGTATGTGGCATTGAGTGCAGTGCAATTATGTGGCGTGTAATTATGTGGCATTGAGTGGTATTTGGAGTGTATGTTGCATTGAGTGCAGTGTAATTATGTGGCGTGTAATTATGTGGCACTGAGTGGTATTTGGAGTGAATGTTGCATTGAGTGCAGTGTAATTAGGTGGCATGTAATTATATGGCACTGAGTGGTATTTGGAGTGTATGTTGCATTGGGTGCAGTGTAATTATGTGGCGTGTAATTATGTGGCACTGAGTGGTATTTGAAGTGTATATTGCATTGAGTGCAGTGTAATTATGTGGTGTGTAATTATGTGGCACAGAGTTTTATTTGGAGTGTATGTTGCGTTGAGTGCAGTGTAATTATGTGTTGAGTCTAATTATGTGACACTGATTGGTATTTGGAGTTATGCTGCATTGAGTGCAGTGTAATTATGTGGTGTGAAATTTTGTGGCACTGAGTGGTGTTTGGAGTGTATGTTGGGTTTCCTGCAGTGTAATTATGTGGCGTGTAATTATGTGGCACTGAGTGGTATTTGGAGTGTATGTTGCGTTGAGCGCAGTGTAAATATGTAGCATATAATTATCTGGCACTGAGTGGTATTGTGTGGAGTGTATGTTGTATTCAGCAGAGTGTAATTATGTAGCATGTAATTATGTGTCACTGAGTGGTATTGTGTGTAGTGTGTGTTGCATTCAGTAGAGTGTAATTATGTGGTGTGTAATTATGTGGCACTGAGTGGTATTTGGAGTGCATGTTGCATTGAGTGCAGTGTAATTATGTGGCATGTACTTATGTGGCACAGTGGTATTTGAAATGTATGTTCGGTTGCGCATAGTGTAATTATGTGGCGTATAATGATGTGGCACGGAGTGGTATTGGGTTGAGTGTGTGTTGCATTCAATAGAGTGTAATTATGTGGTGTGTAATCATTTAGCACTGAGTGCTATTTGGAGTGTATGTTGCATTGAGTCTAGTGTAATTATGTTGCTTATAACTATGAGGCACTGAGTGGTATTTGGATTGTATGTTGCATTGAGTGCAGTGTAATTAGGTGGCTTGTAATTATGTGGCACTGAGTGGTATTTGGAGTGTATGTTGCATTGGGTGCAGTGTAATTATGTGGCGTGTAATTATGTGGCACTGAGTGGTATTTGAAGTGTATATTGCATTGAGTGCAGTGTAATTATGTGGTGTGTAATTATGTGGCACAGAGTTTTATTTGGAGTGTATGTTGCGTTGAGTGCAGTGTAATTATGTGTTGAGTCTAATTATGTGACACTGATTGGTATTTGGAGTTATGCTGCATTGAGTGCAGTGTAATTATGTGGTGTGAAATTTTGTGGCACTGAGTGGTGTTTGGAGTGTATGTTGTGTTGCGTGCAGTGTAATTATGTGGCGTGTAATTATGTGGCACTGAGTGGTATTTGGAGTGTATGTTGCATTGAGTGCAGTGTAAATATGTAGCATATAATTATGTGGCACTGAGTGGTATTGTGTGGAGTATATGTTGTATTTAGTAGAGTGTACTTGTGTGGCATGTAATTATGTGGCACTGAGTGGTATTTTTTGGAGTGCATGTTGCAATGAGTGCAGTGTAATTATGTAGCATATAATTATGTTGCAATGAGTGGTATTGTCTGTAGTGTGTGTTGCATTCGGTTGAGTGTAATTATGTGGTGTGTAATTATGTTGCACTGAGTGGTATTTGGAGTGTATGTTGCATTGAGTGCAGTTTAATTATGTTGCATATAAGTATGTGCCACTGACTGGTATTATGTAGTGTATGTTGCATTGAGTGATGTATATTTATGTGGCATGAAATTATGTGGCATTGAGTGGGATTTGGAGTGTATGTTGCATTGAGTGCAGTGTAATTATGTGGCATGTAATTATGTGGCACTGAGTGGTATTTGGAGTGCATGTTGCATTGAGTGCAGTGTAATTATGTGGCATGTAATTATGTGGCACTGACTGGTATTTGTAGTGTATGTTGCATTGAGTGCCGTGTAATCATGTGGCATGTGATTATGTGGCACTGAGTGGTATTTGGAGTGTATGTTGCGTTGAGCGCAGTGTAATTATGTAGCATATAATTATGTGGCACTGATTGGTATTGTGTGGAGTGTATGTTGTATTCAGTAGAGTGTAATTGTGTGGCGTGTAATTATGTGGCAATGAGTGGTATTGTTTGGAGTGTATGTTGCATTGAGTGCAGTTTAATTATGTGGCGTGTAAATATGTGGCACTGAGTGGTATTTGGAGTGTATGTTGCATTGAGTGCAGTGTAATTATGTGGCATGTAATTATGTGGCACTGAGTTGTATTTGGAGTGTATGTTGCATTGAGTGCAGTGTAATTATGTATCATATAAATATGTGGCACTGATTGGTATTGTGTGGAGTGTATGTTGTATTCAGTAGAGTGTAATTGTGTGGTGTGTAATTATATGGCAATGAGTGGTATTGTTTTGAGTGTATGTGGCATTGAGTGCAGTGCAATTATGTGGCGTGTAATTATGTGGCATTGAGTGGTATTTGGAGTGTATGTTGCATTGAGTGCAGTGTAATTATGTGGCGTGTAATTATGTGGCACTGAGTGGTATTTGGAGTGAATGTTGCATTGAGTGCAGTGTAATTAGGTGGCATGTAATTATATGGCACTGAGTGGTATTTGGAGTGTATGTTGCATTGGGTGCAGTGTAATTATGTGGCGTGTAATTATGTGGCACTGAGTGGTATTTGAAGTGTATATTGCATTGAGTGCAGTGTAATTATGTGGTGTGTAATTATGTGGCACAGAGTTTTATTTGGAGTGTATGTTGCGTTGAGTGCAGTGTAATTATGTGTTGAGTCTAATTATGTGACACTGATTGGTATTTGGAGTTATGCTGCATTGAGTGCAGTGTAATTATGTGGTGTGAAATTTTGTGGCACTGAGTGGTGTTTGGAGTGTATGTTGTGTTGCGTGCAGTGTAATTATGTGGCGTGTAATTATGTGGCACTGAGTGGTATTTGGAGTGTATGTTGCATTGAGTGCAGTGTAAATATGTAGCATATAATTATGTGGCACTGAGTGGTATTGTGTGGAGTGTATGTTGTATTTAGTAGAGTGTACTTGTGTGGCATGTAATTATGTGGCACTGAGTGGTATTTTTTGGAGTGTATGTTGCATTGAGTGCAGTGTAATTATATAGCATATAATTATGTTGCAATGAGTGGTATTGTCTGTAGTGTGTGTTGCATTCGGTTGAGTGTAATTATGTGGTGTGTAATTATGTTGCACTGAGTGGTATTTGGAGTGTATGTTGCATTGAGTACAGTTTAATTATGTTGCATATAAGTATGTGCCACTGACTGGTATTATGTAGTGTATGTTGCATTGAGTGATGTATATTTATGTGGCATGAAATTATGTGGCATTGAGTGGGATTTGGAGTGTATGTTGCATTGAGTGCAGTGTAATTATGTGGCGTGTAATTATGTGGCACTGAGTGGTATTTGGAGTGCATGTTGCATTGAGTGCAGTGTAATTATGTGGCATGTAATTATGTGGCACTGATTGGTATTGTGTGGAGTGTATGTTGTATTCAGTAGAGTGTAATTGTGTGGCGTGTAATTATGTGGCAATGAGTGGTATTGTTTGGAGTGTATGTTGCATTGAGTGCAGTTTAATTATGTGGCGTGTAAATATGTGGCACTGAGTGGTATTTGGAGTGTATGTTGCATTGAGTGCAGTGTAATTATGTGGCATGTAATTATGTGGCACTGAGTTGTATTTGGAGTGTATGTTGCATTGAGTGCAGTGTAATTATGTATCATATAAATATGTGGCACTGATTGGTATTGTGTGGAGTGTATGTTGTATTCAGTAGAGTGTAATTGTGTGGTGTGTAATTATGTGGCAATGAGTGGTATTGTTTTGAGTGTATGTGGCATTGAGTGCAGTGCAATTATGTGGCGTGTAATTATGTGGCACTGAGTGGTATTTGGAGTGTATGTTGCATTGAGTGCAGTGTAATTATGTGGCGTGTAATTATGTGGCACTGAGTGGTATTCGGAGTAAATGTTGCATTGAGTGCAGTGTAATTATGTGGCGTTTAATTATGTGGCACTAAGTGGTATTTGAAGTGTACGTTACATTGAGTGCAGTGTAATTATGTGATGTGTAATTATGTGGCACTGAGTTGTGTTTTAAGTGTATGTTGCATTGAGTGCAGTGTAATTATGTGGCGTGTAATTATGTGGCACTGAGTGTTGGGATGGGATGGCGAGGGTACAAGACACTGGTAGGGTGAAAGAGCTAGATTGGGACAGGGACAGATATTGATGGGCAGAGATAGGGAGGGGGCTTCGGAAGCCAGAAGTGGAGGGTAGGGACATGTTTTTCTGGCTAAATCTCATGTTTCATTGAGCACTGACTAGGAGCTCCTTACTCCGGACAGGCCATGTACCAAATATGCAAACAGAGCTGATCACTGGAGAGGCCCCAGTACGGATCAATTTTCATGATTAATCAAGATTTGCAATAAGTTGGTGATGAAAAACACGAGCTTCTGAAAGCTCACAGTTCTTATACACTCCCCAAAACAAGGCAATGTTCCTGTGAAATTGAATAAAGGATCAGACAACACCTGAGCAATTGAAATTGTACTGAATTACTTTATTTGCAAAACATATTTCAACAAGTTTAATAAACAGTGTTGAATAGCATTTGGACTATGGATCAGTTAAAGCTCTTTAAGATATGCACCACAATTTTGTATAAAAGAAGTAACGGGGTGGTACCAAACTCCACTCCTAACGCCGACCCCTCCCCCATCACCACCACCCTGTAGTAAGCATTCCACAGTTCCAAGGTGCAACATATGGACCACAAATAATTGCAAATTCAGGCAAAGCATTGTTATATTGTAGTACATCCCGCAGTCCATGAAAGGCATAAGTAGAAAGCACGTACAGTGGGGAGAAGGCCATGACAAAGCGCACCTTTCTACCTGGGCCCATGGTACTTCCAACAAGTGGCAGGCAAATACTTTAATATTCAGTTTAGGGACGGAGGAGGGGTGAAGCACACCTTCCTGCTACCCGCCTTAGGCAGCGTGCTCAGAGAGAGACCGGTGTGTGTACTCAGCTAATATTACTTGTTCTCTTCTCTCGGAGAAGTAGTACTCTACTTGTGAGTGGAGGACACGCCGTAAATGCCCTGCAAGCTTCCAGTCAAGTGCAGAACTTCCAAAAACACATACCATGGCTACAACTTCTCAAACAAAGGAGGTCTGAAAGGAAACCATGCCTCCCTGCCGGCCTTGTTGCAGTTTCAATCCAGTACATGCAGAGATAATTTATTTTTTATTTTTAATGCACTTACCTAACTCAGTCCAGTGCACTCTCTGGTGATTAAACAACTGACATTTACTTTTCACCGATGACTGCGGCATGCACGCACTTATGTTGTTTGTGCATGTGCAAGCAGGCATCCACTTCTGTCATTACAGTTGATCGCAGCAAAAAGACAGAAGTGGATGCCTACTTGTGCCCCGGGAGGACTGACATAAAAAAATAAGCGTGCTGCGCCTCGCGCTGGCAGCAGGGGGGAGAGAGAGAGGAAGGGACCTGCGCTAACACTATATGTTTGCCAATTAATTACAAACATTTGGTGTCAGTGCGCGAGCCCAAAAGGGAATAGCCACAAGTGCACGCGTTGCCATTGAAGGCAATGGAACCCATGCACAGCAGTGGCTTAAAAAGGGGACCAATGGCTAAAGATCTCCTAAGCAGCGCATGCGCGCTGAATAGGCAAGACCTAAAAAGGAAAGGTGTAGGATTTGTATTTTTACTGGCGTTGCTGTTTCTTGAAAAACATTGATGTAGCTAAACAGAGTTTTAGCACTTGGACTCTAAAGTTCAAATAGCTATCATGTTGCATTTATTGCACATTATCCTATTTTATAATGTACAAATGTTATACCACTGTAGTGTTGTACCAGGCGAAAGCAAACAACAAAACACAGACAGTATATTCATATCAGCCGAGAACAGTGTGACAACAGAAGTAATGCCAGAGTATTTTGCACAGAAATAAAGCGACATGAACATACCTACCAGCATTAGACACAGAAAAATGGGTGAAAGGTGCAGTGTTACCTGCAGCAACAATGTGACATCACCAGTATTAACCTTATCAAGCGTGCAGAGCACTGCTGCTATAGCAGTGTTAACTGTGCAGAACAGTGCATCAACTGCAACACTGCTGCACAAAGCAGCATAAGTAATGTAATACAAACAAGAAGAAAAAAAATAATCGACCCTATCGATTTAGAGACCCGTCCCAGCCATGCTCCATCTTAGGAAGTACATGGTGATGCACTTTTTTAAAGGCCACTTCATCAGGGTGAAGTAGTCACTTCCACCCTCAAAGCTCAGCTACTCTTCCATTCACTTCCTGACGGCATCTCTGCCTTTGCCCCTGTACCCCGCTCCAGTGCCTTTTGTCTAGGTTGGCGCTTTACAAATCACATATTCGCACAGAGCTAGCAGACAAGGAGGAAAGTGCGCCCCATCAGTAGAACATTTGAAAGAGTGAACTGAACAGCCTAAAAATGTTTGCAGTAAATAACAAGTTACTTGTTGGCGTGCTTATATTTACAGCACATCTAATGTGCATTACAGGTTACCTGCAACAAGAGCAGCTCTTGACAAAAAAAAAATGAAAGGGACCAAGGATCTCACAGGAACTTCGATAAAAGTGTGATGCAGTGGTATGTTAAATGAAATACTGCCACCTTAAGTTGAAAAGTATTACAAGTCACTTTGGAGTTCTATGCCCTTAGGAAGAAAACAATTATTTGAAGACTTGCAAAATCTTTATAATGTACGTCAGGGATTATATCCTCTCGCATAATATGACATATCACAGGGCGGACTCAATCTTGTTGGTCCTGTATCCATCATAGGACAAGCACTGGCTCAAACGCTAGTTCATTTACAACCTTAGAGTGATACATGGCTGAGCTGGCCCTGCAGGAATATGAACTTTTCCAAAGACAAGGTGTCCAGTGGCCACGTATGTGTGGGCTCTTCACTTACGCCTAGCTTTTTTCCTAGATATAATGCATCGTGGAACTTGTGACACTGTAACATGACCTCAAGAACACAGCATGTCTAATGATATTGGATACATTGTCACCATTGGCTGAAAAAACAGACAACATGGAGCCACTAGAGAACTCTGGAGATGGCCCCAGACGGGTCACTATTGCAGAATCATTATCCCACTGTATATAGTAATAGACTATAGGACCTACATCAATGCATGTATTACTATCTCACACATGGAGTAAAATCTGATACACCAACTGCTATGGAGGAATTGTTTACCAACCTGATTTTGCAAAGCGAGACTTCTTTTTTTTGTTTAAGAAGTTTTGATTACGTTTTTAAATACATAAGAGAGGTAGAAGCCATAATGAAACATATACAGTATAATAAAATAAAACAATCAGGCAAAAAACAAGTGGTGAAAGAACAGCCTTGTAAGAAAAGAAGAAGAGAAACAGAAGAGAGTAGAGAGGAAAGAAAAGAAAGAGAAAGAGAAGAAGAGAGACAGAAAAAGGAAAAGAAAAAGAAGGGTAAAAAAGGAGTGAGGAAAACATTATAGGGAGAAAGAAGAGTTAATGTATAGAAGAGTGAGAGGAAAGATATGTAGTAAAAGGGAGCCAAAGAAGATCAGATTTACTTTTTTGAGAAAGAGAAGAGGAGGAAACAGTAGAAATCCTGTTCATCACAGATAAAATTCCACCAAGTTAGTAAAGATATTTTAGAGTTATATTTCCAAGACGAATAACTTTAAAAGCTAATGCAATAAAAAGGTCAAATAATCTGGAAACAGAAGATGCAACATTCACATCAGGTGACAAAGAACCTAGAAAAACATTCTGTAATGTTAAAGTAACATTAAATTTAAAAATAGACATGCAAGTATTCCAAACAGATTTCCAAAAGGATAAAACATTAGAACAATCATAAAGTTGATGTTTTAACATGCCCATTTCATTGGAACATGACCAACACAATGGAGAAGAACCTGGTGAAAATGTACAAATACTAACTGGGGTAATAGGAGCTCTGTGGTAAATAAAATACAAAGATTGGGTTATACGGGCAGCAACAGAGACTTTGAATAACTTTGACCACACTTTATCCCAGGTTGTAATAGGAAAAGAGACGGACACATCAGTTTCCCATGCAATCTAAATGTGGGATTTAGGTCTTTCAATAACATCAGATAACAGTAACTTATATATAAGAGCAACTTTAGGTCTGTGAAATGAAAATAAGAGGTATAGAGGAGTAGTTGGTGTGATAGACGGTGTGTGAGGAGGAAGGGAAAAAGTGGCTAGGTGAGATTGTATGGCATTAACAATAATATTATATTCAGGAAGAAAAGAGTCAGGCAGTTGATAACTCGTTTGCAAGGTATGAAAGGGAAAAATGGAGTAATTATGAAGCAGCTGATGTACAAAAATAATGTCCTTTTCTTTCCAATACTTGTAGTAAAAAGATTTGCCTTTATATTTGAGAAATGTATTATACCATACAGTAGAGGATAAAAACACTGAAGTGGGGTAAACTCCTTAAAAAAGGTATTGTATAATAAAGTTTGGGAGTATTTTAAAACAGAATTAGAGGATAAAAAGTTACAATTTGACATAAAGACTACATGCTGAAACGAAAAATCTTTTAAGAAGGAGCGTTCAAAAAGAATCCATCTTGGGATGGGAAAGGACATAAAATCATAGGCTAGTGCAAAAGATTGTCTAAGCAAAAGAGCTGAATGATAACCTTTAAAGTTTGGTAAGCGCACACCACCTTCTTCTTTAGGTCGAATGAGTTTGCTTAAGGCAATCCTTGGGTGTTCATTATTCCATAGGAATTTTGTACAAATAGAATTCATTCATGAAAAATATACATTTGAAATTCTTACAGGAAGCATAGACAGTGTATATAAAACATGTGGCACAATCATCATTTTAATGGCATCTAACCTGCCCCACCAAGAAAGATACAGGGGTGACCAAGTAAGGAGTAGTGATTAGATTTTTTCGAATAATGCATGAAACGTGAACTTAATTGTATCGTTTAAGGATGATGAAAAACAAATACCAAGGTATTTAATTTGTAAAGGGCACCAAGCAAAATTAGAATCATTAAACATAAATTGATAACATATAGAATTTAAGGGTAAGACTTCCGTTTTTGAGAGGTTAAGTTTGTAACCAGAGATACTAGAATATAATCGGACTTCATTTATAAAATGTAGAGGGGAGATTCAACAGGATTAGACATATAAACCAATATGTTATCTGCATAGGCAGATAGTTTAGTTTCTACAGAGTTATGCGTAAAACCAGCAATTTCAGAGTTAGTACGAATACGTTCTAAAAAAGGTTCAAGACATAGTATAAATAATAAAGGGGAAAGGGGACAGCCTTGTCTTGTACCTCTGGATAAAAAAAAAAATTTGGAAAAACGATTATTAACAAAAATACGGGCTCGAGGACAAGAATTTAAAAGCTTAATATATGAAATAAAAGAGGGCCCAAAACCAAACCATTGGAGGGTATGGAACATGAACTGCCAATTAATATGGTCAAATGCTTTTTCAGCATCTAAAGACAGGGCTGCAAGGATAGATTTATATTTCTTTCCATACGAAATGAGGTTAGCAAATATCTGAACATTATCAGATGCCAGTCTGCCCTTCACAAACCCAACTTGATCAGTTTTGATCAAAAGAGGAGTGATAGTTTCAAGTCTGGAAGCAAGAATTTTGGCAAACATTTTACAATCATAATTGATTAACGATATAGGCCGATAATTTTTACAGTAAGAATGATCGCTATCAGGTTTGGGTATTATAACAATTAAGGCATCCATAAAAGATCCGGATGCCTTAGCTTCTGTAATAAAGGAATTTAAAAGTGCAAGGAGTTTGGGTGACAAAAATGGAGTTAAAAGTATTATAAAATTCTACAGATAGACCATCAGGCACTGGGGATAAAAAAATTTTTAAAGATTTAATAGCATTAGTTACCGCTTGGAGAGTGATGTATTTTTCTAGTTCGAGGAATTCATCAGGAAGAGATGGTGGGGAAGGGAGACCAGAAAAAAATGTGTTTAAATTTGGAGAGGAGGGAAAAGTATCCTCAGAGTAAAGAGATTTATAATATTCATGAAATACCTCCGCAATGTCCTCATCAGATGAGACTAATTTGTTAGTAGATTCATTAAGGATGGGGCCAATGTTTTTCCGTTACGTTTTAATTTTTAAATAGTTAGCTAACATCCTACCCGCTTTATTCTGGCCTCCATGCTATTTAGATTTAATTTTGAAAAAGATATTACATGCTTCAGATGTTGCTAATTTATTAAACTCAGATTTTGCTTTGATCAAATCATGAAGGGTAGAGGGGGATCAAGAAGTAAAATACACATGTTCCAAGTCTTTAAGTTTATGTAGCTGATCTTCGTATTTCTTCTTGGTGGATTTCTTCTTTTTCAAGACATAACAGATAGTGAAGTCATGAAATGCAGCTTTAAAAGCATCCCAATTATTAGAAACAGGGGTATCCAATGGGTTATTGATAATAAAAAATTCATTAATAAAAGAGGTAAATTCCTTGATAAAAATGGTGTCTAATAATAAAAGAAGTATTAAGTTTCCATTGGCTAAATTGAGAGAAAGTAAGTGAAAGGTCCAAAACAGCATGAACAGGGGCATGATCTGAAATCAAAATTAACCCAATTTCAGAGTGTTGGAGTGAAGGTAGTAAGGATTTACTAACCAAAATATAATCAATCCTAGAACGGGTGTGATGTACATTAGAAAAAAAGTAAATTCACGTAAATCAGGATTACAAGTCTTCCAAACATCATATAAGGAGCGAGAGGCAATGGCAGATTGAAAAGCTTTATGAGTTTTCTCAGGCTGAAATTTACATTTAGATAACCTATCAGAAAAAGGATCCAGCCATTGGTTGAAGTCACCAGTAACAATGATATTAGGGCAATCAATTGTAGAGAGAAGAATTTTAATATCATTCCAGAATTTAGGATCAGGTTTAACAGGGCCATAAATATTCAATAAGACTATTGTTTTGTTTTGTATCACAATCTTTGCCATTACCCATCGTCCATCGTCATCACTTTGTGTAGATAAAATGTATACTGCCAAAGCTTTATGAAATAATATTGCAACACCCCGCTTTTTGTTAGAAGCAGGTGAAAAAACAACTTGACCCACCCATTGCCATTTCAACTTAAGAGATTCCACATCCGAACGATGAGTTTCCTGAAGAAAGGAAATCTGTGAATTGAGTTTAGATAAATGAGACAGTACCTTTTGCCTTTTGACTGGATTCCCAAGACCACGGACGTTCCACGTAACAAGGTTACACATAATGAAGGGATGGGAGGGAATTACACAGTTGGAGTCGATACACTTCAAGGGTAAACCTATAAGAAAAAACACACCACAAGAAAAAATTACATATAGGACAAACTAAAAAGATTCCCACAATACTAGGGTACATTAATAAGAAAACAAAGACAGAAGAGAATGTTGAAAAGACAAAGATAAAATAAGCAGAAAAACATGGAAAAAGGAATAGAGCAGAAGATGAGAAAAGGGAAAGAAAAAGAGAAAGAGTACAGAGAAGGAAGTGAACAAACAGATCAGGGCAAAACAGCCAGATCTGTAAAGAAAAGAAAAAACAATGAGGGGAGAGCATGGTGACGCAGGGCGAAGCGGATCTCAAAAGGATGAATAAAAAATATAGAAAAATGAGAGCCTCAATAAGAGGGAAATCATGTGCAAGAGATAAAGAAAGAAAAGAGAAAAAGAAGAGAAGAGAAATGAAACAGAAATGAAGGTAGTATATGTCAAAGATACTGAAAAAAGTAAAAAACATATGAATTTAAAAAGATAGAGCTAATAAGCTACTCATATAAAGATAAAAAGAGAGGAGCAAAACAAGAAAAACAAAGGAGAGAGTAAGGGATAGTGTCCACTTCAGGTGGACGAGGAATACTCCTGTTCCCCTGGACAAGGATATGGAAAAACAAAAGAAGGAGTATTTCCCGACGTATAGGCTAGAGGTTTTTCAAGATTGGAATATTAGTCATTTTCTAAAAAAAAACCTCACTCACCACCTAGTGGTGACATGCTTCATCATCGGGGTCCACCCTGGTGGCCTAGCGTCACCAGGGTGTGCTTCAACACCTGTACTACAGTGGAGCGGGTTGTGAGATGTAAGTGCAAAAAAGGTGATGTTAAAAATTGTCCTGGTTTAACTTTGGAAAAGTGAATTTTATTAAAAATCAACTGGACAATGTTAAAATAGGTGCGAGATACTGGAAGGGAGGGTTACGACCTACGTATCTCTGTATGTGTTATAGTGCATTAGGTCAACATGTTTCTACCTTGAGGGAAGATTCCCGGTATTCATCAGGACCAAAGCAGATGGACGGTATGAGTCCCCTAAAAGACTCACCCTATCCTAAATCCTTGTTGAACCTAAGGTAAAATTGTACCAAAGGTGGAGTGCTCTCAAGAATAAGGAGCAAGAACAAAAACAAAAAACTAGTTCTAGTGTAGTATTGTGCTTCGTCGGGCAGGGGGTAGGCACATCACGCGGTACAACGTATTAGTTTACTGGCGTGGCAAGTGGCCCATAACCTACTTCTACCTGCCGAGCAGCGGAAGGTAGAAGTAGGTTATGGGCCACTTGCCACGCCAAACTGCCTTTTAATCAAAGGTCTCCAGCTGCCAGGTCTTTCAGGAGCGCGGTCGCTTTTTACTCGTTTTTCGCTTAACCCCCCACAACCACTTGCTAACAGCAGGCCCGCAAGGGGAGCAATGGAGAGCAAAAAAGACCCTGCTTGCAGGCAGGTCGCCCCCACACCGCCACTCATCACCTGTTGACCCGATTGCGATTACCAATTCACGTACCCCTTCTGCCGCGTCTTTCCCCCAACCCCCCACTGCTCCCTACCGGGCCTTCCCGCCGCTGCCTCCCTGCGGCCCCGCCCCCCAGCACACCCATTGGCCTCCCCTCTTTTGCCTCCCAGCTGTTCCTCCCTCCCAGGCCTCCTCTAATACAGGCCGAGGGATGGTAAATGGGAGCGACCTTTGACCCTGCTTGCAGGCAGGTTGCCCCCACACCGCCACTCGTCACCTGTTGACCCGATTGCGATTGCAAATTCCTGTGCCCCTTCTGCTGTCGTCTTTCCCCCACCCCCCAACGCTCCCTACCCGGCACTCCCGCCGCTGTCTCCCTGCAGCCCCTCCCCCCAGCACACCCATTGGCCTCCCCGCTCCCACCTCCCAGCTGCTCTACCCTCCCAAGCTTCCTCATATGCAGGCCGAGAACCGGCCGCGCAGCCGATGCGTGCAGCAGGCGCGCCTAAGGCAAGCCCGTCTGTGCCCGTCCGTGCCTGGACCTCCCCCAGCGCCAAAACCCGTGGACTCCGCGAACGCCACGACACCAGAATCCACTACGACGCCAGCACCCTCCACGCACTCAACGCCGGCCGAAACCACACCTGCTTCCAGGCTGCCCCGAAACGGACCCATGGACCCTTCTCCTGCCACACCTGCAGCTTCACCTGCAACAGAATCACCAAACCTCCAAGGACTGGACCCAACCACCTCCGCTGCATATTCCTCAACACCCGCTCTGCATGCAAACACACCGTCGAGCTTGGGATCTGCACGACACCTCCGCCCCAGACGTGGCCTTCCTGACCGAGACCTGGTGGAACGACTCCTCGGCACCGGACATCAGCATAGCCATCCCGGACGGTTACAAGATCACCCGCAGGGATGGCACCAACAGAATCGGAGGAGGAATAGCCATCATCCACAAGTCAACCCTCAAAGTCGCCACCCACACAGACGACACCCTCAACACCACCGAACACTTGCACTTCTGGATACATACTGACCCCAACACCACCCTCAGAGGAACACTCATCTACAGACCCCCCGGACCCTGGGCTCAGTTCAGCGACTCCATTGCCAACCTCGCCAGCAACCACGCACTCACCTCCATGGACACATCCTCCTTCACTTCGAGAACAGCAACAACGCCAACTCTTCCACCCTGATGGGCAAACCTCGCCAACCTCGGCCTCAGACAACTCATCACCACACCCACCCATGCCGCCAGCCACACGCTTGACCCCATCTTCTCCACAGGCTCCCATGTCGCCTTCAATCACACCACCAAACTCCACTGGACTGACCACCACTGCATCTGTCGTGTATTTCTATAGGTTCTGAATCAGTCCCCCTATTCCTGACCCTATTCTGGTTAAACTAACTATCAAGTTAACTAACAGTCAGCCCATGAGGCAAGAAATCCCCCATGATGCAGATACCGTTATCTGACGCAGTCACACTACGGCACAGGAACGTGTTATCTGATTAGGTCATAACGCTTGAGATCTAATTAGACAAGCGACATTCCTCCAGCCCCTGATAAGGCATACGACGTTCTCATAACAAATCAAACCTATGACAACCTGGATAATCCGTGCGGCCATTGTTTTGATTTCACAGAGAACTTTTGCAAAAGAATGTGCTAACAAGCAAGTCGTATGACATCTTTATTGACGTACCTATGTCCATCCTTACGTCAATCTCGGCACCTTTAAGGTATAAATATTGCCGACCTTGCCCTATGCAAACACACGCGTGGTGACAAGACGGAGCAGCCATACTTGCCGAAGCCGAGAGCAGAAGCAGACCCCGCTGGCAGCAGCCCCGCCTTCCTGACGCGCTGAGAGACGCGCTGCTATCTCAAGCCGAGAGACCCAGCACCGGCGCTTCCGGGTAGCCCTCACAGGCAGCCTGGAATATCGAGAGCAGAGAAAGAGATACCATTCCTCATTCATCCTAACTTCCAGGTACAGAACTGAATAACCCCTCACAGAGAATTCTTTAGTTATTCACTTGGCAAAAACAAACTTAACTTAAACTGTAACTTTCTATTCCCGCCCACGCATTAGACTTAGGTCAGGTACACGGGGTAGGCGTATTTAGAAACACCAGTTGAGTACGTTTAGTCAAATGTATATGTGTATGTAAATATATTTTAATCATTTTAAACATCATATGGCTCAGAAACCATATCAATGTTTTTACAGTATTATTTTATACTATTGCTTCTAATGTATGCACTTTACTTAACTATAAGTATTGCAATAATATCGATCCATTTCTCATGTATGAGAAAAGAGACTGATCAATAAATAACATCTTTTATTGAACACGCCCGTCTCTTCCTTTTCTCTACATTCTGATGAGACTAAGAATGCACGTACTGACTGAGTAAAATAATTGCCTTGTGCTCACACGACTCTCGAGATTGACTCTTGATTAGGGGAGAGCAAAGTTGTCATGTTCTATGGTTGTCAGAAACTAAATCCCTTCTTGTCTAATCAGGGGAGTTAATCCCTTCCTTGAACATTCGAGAAAGTTTCTAGCGAACTCTGAGCTTAGCTGGCAAACCCAAAAATTAAGTCTAGTATCGACAGTAGTAGACCTAGTTAACGTCTGGCCTAGGCCTTTACTGCTGTAGGTACTATTCCAATGCGCAGAGCCTATTGGGAAAATAGGAGCTACACTACATGGCGCCCAACGCGTTTGGAAAGGGCGATAAAACTAATGTAAGACATTTAGAGTAACTCAGTCGTGCTTTCTCACTCAGACCCCTTTTCCCGAATACTCCAAAGACGTCTGGAGTGGGTGAAAGGTTATATCCTCCAAAACCTCGCAGGAGGGAACTCCTATGTATGGTTCTTGGTCTAGTCAACGTTGAAGGATAAAAACAGTTCCATAATATTGTGCATCTAATCTTTGTTCCATAAAGAAACCTGATCTGCAAATAGACATAATACCATCCTGTCTGTAAAATGGGAGACAGTGATGAAGAAAGAGAGGCAGTTAGATTAGCAGCTGAAATAGCAGCAGCAGATACTGCACTAAAGGATGCAGACGCGGATATAATACTCATTCCGGTCAGCAAAAGGAGATCTATAACCTTAAAACTTATAGAAAATGGACTGACACCTAGAGGTGGCACAGTCATATTCGTAATTGAGGCACACGAATATCGGCAGACAGAGGTATACTATACATGGATACATTTTCCAGCAGCAAATGCTGTAACAAAGTACTTCCACTATTACAAAATAGAGGTACCACCTGACATTTACACTCCTTTCGAGGAGGTGGAAGTACCACTCAAATTCCAAGAGCATTTGCTCTTATTTGATGGCGCCCTAATACATAACAATCACATTACAAGGCTCGGTCCTTTAGGTAGACCAGGAGCAACGTGGCCGGTCTTAGCCGGATACACACCACATCCAGACATCGAAAGAATGCCTGCAGCAGAGCTATTAATACAGCTAAAACAACTACTAAAAATTCATAGACAATTAGTTCAGTATGTAATGCGGACTTCAACAATTCAGCCAGCGATTAAACTTTCACAGCTGACCCCTCACCAGGGGAACACAAATAAAATTACACCACAAAACATCCAATCCTGCCTAGGTAAAGTTCCAGTTAAACGGGAACAGATACCATTCTGGTTGGCACAGAAAATTACCCAAATAGAGGCGGTGTTTCCTGACACCAGCCCGCTGGAAAAACACAGGATTCTGACTATATGTCTCCCAATGGGAATCGCACCACACATTGAGGACTGTGACACTTGGGGTACAGTCTTTGCTTCCATCTACACAAAAACGCACGGTGTCCCATCCATTTCGGTGATACCAGATGTGCTAAAACAAATTCAAGATGAATACGGTCCAGAACCTGCTTTAACTCTTGGTATGAAATTACTGAAAGACTTCAAGCAGGTCTCGGCTATATTACTAGCCAACATAAAAGGTGAAGCAGCAAACGTGGCGATCCGCCAGAGGTTAAAAGAGACAGATATAGCAGACCAACCAGCTGAAATTGCCAGAATCATAGAAAAATCCTATGAAGAACTAGGCAGAGATAGTCTAGGTGGAATACCAGTAAAACCGCAACTGACTACAAGTCCAGAAAAAACATTTTTTAATAATAATAATTCACCAAAAAAGAACTGGGATGGAAATAAACAATCCAATCCTAAAGAAAAGAAATTCCAGCCCAGAGGAAGGTCTCCTAGGCGAAGAGAGAAATCTCCAAACCAAAGACAGAGGTCACCACAGAGTGACCCCTCTGGGAATAGATATAACCTTAGAAATAGGGATAATATTAAAAAACCTGATAGATATCAAGACATTGATACACGTCCCTCTCAATCTTTTCAGAATTCCTCGCAGAAATCGGAAAGAAGAGGACGATCAGAAGAGCACGCCAAGTCCAAAGACAAGGAACCTGCTCAACTAAAAAAGAAATTACAATTTCCAAAAAAGAAGGTAGCCAGTATCAAGGTAGTTAACAATGCCGAGAATACTGAGGACACAACTGAAAAACGGAGAGTGGGCTCAGACAATGCTAGACAGCGCAGCAGAGGTGAGCATAGCTCGCAAAGTCCTTATGAATCATCTGGAGACAGTGGACACGAATGAATACCTTCAAGTGGAAACTGCAGACACCAGAGTTAGCAAGCCCCACAAGATATACGAGATAACATTACGTATAGAGGGAGATAAGACTAGGAAAATAAGGGGACTATTTTGGGATAACCTCTCAAAGGGTTATGACATCCTTCTAGCTGAAAAAGACTGGCCACCAGAGTTTGTCAGGGAGTGCCCTCATGGCGAAGAAGTAATTATGCCTGCCTTCTCGAATCAAATCCCGATTCATAAAAAATACACACTTGCTAGAAAGTGGGCAGTGGCCTTAGCACCTGCTTTATATAAAAATCACGTAGGATGGGATGAGGATTCTCCTCCTCACAAAATCCAGTTAAAATCACAACCTACTGCACAAAGGCAGTACCCAATTAAGCAAGAAGCTAAAAAACAAGTAAATGAAATACTAGATCAGCTAGAATACCAGGGGGTGATAGAAACTTGCACCTCACAAATGAACAATCCTTTGTTTCCGGTCTCCAAACCAGACAATTCATACCGTCTAGTTTTGGATTACCGACACCTGCAAAACTCACACAGTGCTGCACTAATGAATAACATAGTGCGCAAAAAATACAAAACAACCTTGGACATCTCCAATGGATTCTTTTGTCAAAATATAGCACCAGAGAGCAGATATTTAACTGCATTCTCAGTAAATGGCACTCAAAAACAATTCTGTCGGTTAGCCCAGGGGTACAAGAACAGCCCAGGGGTATTCTCAGCGAGAGTAACAGAATTACTACAACTATATGATGATGAAGCATTATCTTATGTTGATGACATTTACTTAACAGATGATGACTTGGAGACTCACTTGAAAAGAGTGAACACCATAATACTTGGGTTCGCTGCAGAGGGTTACAAATTCAACTTCAAAAAATCCAGAATTGCTCATCTAAAGGTTCTATACGAAGGATATGAATTATCAAGTATAGCCTGGTTGACAATTTTTTGAGAACAAGAAGAATTAAGAAATCTAAAATATGAAAAGACGTATCCTCTGCCAATCGACATTCTGCCTCTAAGACATTACGCCTGTGTAATCTACACAGACGGACATGCTCAACCCTCCGTTTGGGGAGAACATGCATACAACCCCACATGTGAGATTACAAAAGAAGTGTGGCGCGGAGGTAAATTAAAACCTCTATTAACAAAATCACACTCAGTAGAAACTAATTCAGAAAAACAAACTGAAATAATCGCATTGAAAATGGCGCTAGATAATGCGGATCGCGAATTCCCGACACTTATAGTGTCAGATTCATATTACTGCGTCAAATCATATAACAGCGATTTGCAGACATGGATTCAGAACGGTTACAAAGATGACACAGATGCACCAATAAAGCAGAGACTGCTCTGGGAACAAGTAGCTCTTTTGAAAAAAGAACTACCAAAGACTCACGTGACACACTCACTGAGTCATCAACGTGATGGCGTTCACGTTGTAGGGAATTCATTGGCTGAAGCAGCCGCAGCGGCAGCCACTAAACCGGCTCCCGTAGATCGAAAAAAGCGTACATTAAAATACATTGACGGTGAAACATTGCTGGCGGTGAAAACGTCATCAAAAGGCGACTGCTCAGCGTTACCGATCAACTATCCACTCAATTACACATACATAATCGATGCAAACTCCGTCCCTTTTGCTCGAATCCCTGGAGTGGGGGATAGAGTGATTCCAAACATGGACAGGAGAAACTTGTTAATCGCAGACGCACACATGGGCGAGGGTCTCAGACACCTTAAATTAAAAGATTCTCTGGAAGAATTACAATCACGGTACTGGTGGCCAGGCATGAGCCTGCACTACACCATGTTTGTAAAAAACTGCCCAAACTGCAACAGAGATCGCAGTGGGGAGAGAAGCAGTTTAATACCTCGTCGTATCAAGGCAGATAATATTACCAGCAAAAAGAATAGCTTGCGATTAACATATACAGGCTAGTTTCCACTTATAATGTAGATCACCAGCACTCGGCTGACGTCCGGACTATTATACAAGATTTGCGAGTCTAAATGGCATATACGCTAAGAGCATGCTACGTTCGACCATTTCTTTCACTCAGGCAATCCAGCCTGGGGGGGAAACATGGCCAAATGAGCACAGCCCAGCGGGAATCTTCTCACTTCCTTCCTGAGGGTATGGGATGGTGTAAAGAAAAAACCAAGGCAGAAAGCAATCTATAATAGAAAGGATATTAGGTTCGGGAGCTGGGTGGGTCAAACATCTAATAAGTGTCCAACGTAGTCTAAATAACTTGCCAAGAAATTCTCTGAAGGGATTCAGTCCATACGAATTATTATTCGGAACTAGGATGTTGATCTCTGACCTTGATAGTCAGACTTCAGTGGTAATAGAAAAAACCTTTGATGTCAAAGACCGTTTGGCTATTTTGCAGGACTTAAACAAAACAAGAAAAGACCTGAGCAACATACAGTTGAAACAACAGCCAACGACCACTGAAGAATCACCACCTGTCCCAGCAAGACCTGTCTGGATTCCAAAAATCGGGGATCTAGTCAGGGAGAAGATCGCGGTAAAGAAGGAATTTGGGCCTTCTTACAGAAAAGCAGTTCCTGTCTTGTCTGTCAACGGGACAAGATCAGTTGTACTACCGCCACTTGCTGGAAAAAAGGAGAACCGAGTTGTATCCATCGACCTGGTAAAACCACAACATGTGGCCGATAACAAACGGTAGGCCAAGTGGACTCCCAATAAGTAGCAGAACACCAAGGTTTGCTACCAGTACAGAGGTCCTAACAAAGAGGCTCATCACATTCGAAACGCCTACAGAAGAACAACAAGGACTATGCAACAATGCAATAGAACTAAGACCTCTGAAAACCCAAATAAAAACATTTAGCAGAGACACACCAATCTATACTGAAGTACCAAGTGACAATGCAAAAAACAAAAATCCTGAACCAATTGGAACAATTGACAGAACTGCATCTGGTTACTTCATCAACTTCGATGATTCCTCTGAAGGCTTCAGTGAACCAAAGACACAGCCATCATCAAAATCCTTTAAAGACAAAGCTAAGGAACTTTTGAAACAACTGAAAGAAACATATCTGGTTTCTCCATGGATTGAATTTTGGGTGGGTTTTGGTACATTTATCCTCATACTTTGGCTCATCATGGTATTTACTTTGGGACGCTTCATTGAGGGAAAATATGCTAAAATGGACACAGCAAGTCAGAACATCAACTTGGTCCTCAAACCACACACATCTTCACACGTCGAGAAAAGAGAACTTTCTTCAGCCAACTTCACAGCAATTCCAATACCTGGTGGGGTAGCCTGGGACAACACTGACTATGAAATTTATGGTCCGGTCGAGATCCTGAAATATCCACACCAAATCAAGATCTCCTTGAGTGACTTTGCAAAACCAAACTCATTTGCTGATGATTGGGACTTTGAAAGTATTAACAATATGATGTCGGACTTAGTAATGTCTGCTAAATTTACAAAACATGATTATTTGCAAGGTTCTACAAATTATGATAGTATGTATTGCTATAACCATTATGGTAACCATTTTTTGCATAAATCTACACAACCTAGAAATGTTTTAAATTATAATCAATGGGAACATTGTGCAACACCTCCAAAAGGGAGTTCAAGAACCGTTTATGACAAATATTCATATTTTTCAGGTTTTAACATAACTAATGCTGAAACATTTTATTACAAATTGTCAAACAAGACAGGGATGAAAACCATGATAACCAACACAAAATTGATATATTCAGATTCATTCTTTGAAAAAATGAATACTTTTGGATTTGATTATTGGGACAAAAATGTTGATTTGAAAAGTGTTTGGGGTACAAAAGAATGGCAAGTACAGGGTTTAGAAGCTTTGTTTAGAGCCTGCATGATCCCAGAACAAATGATATTTTTAAATGACACTGTTCAACAAACCACCTGTCTTGGATTAGCCAAAATCAAAGATTTATTTAAACCGTCTATTCCAAAGCCAACAATGTTTAGCAACAGCTCTGATACAGATGAAGAAATAGACGTAAACCATATACTAAACCAGAACAGAACACATCCTGATTGGAAACAATGGTTGATCTGGCCCATAGATACAAATAACTGTCAAGAAAGATTCCTGAATAAAACACAGGGTTTTAAAATGACCAGGCCAGACCCAAGATATCCCCAAAGACATCACCCAGGGATAATAACAACCTACAGTGTGGGCAAATTATGCCTTCAATGGCTACAGTCTTCCACACTGCCTGAAATTAAGCAACACCTAACTTTACTTACTGATGGTGCTGACTTGCGTGATTTCATACTGGGACCACGCAAACAGCGTCAAAAGCGTTTCATAGCAGCCTCTGTATATGCAGCATACAATGAGGCCTGGAAGGTTACTCAAATTGAAACAGCAGAAAGAATACGGGAAATTGACCGTATTAATTTGGAAAAATCACTTTCTGTAGTGGATAATGGGTTAATGACTCTGTCCTCCAGAATTTTTTCATTGGACAGCATTGTGTCTTCAGCAATCGATATATTATCGCAAGACTTACTGTTATTACAACATGGTCAGTCACAATTGCGTTCTATTGTACAGCTTGGCTGGACGTTACAAAATCTGCGTTCAGGCTATGTGCCTTGGCGTTTAATCAACACAACGTCACTATTCCAAATCTTTAACCTTACTGATAGACAAATCGGTATGGCGCAAAAGGGTGCTGATTATACAATCTTGAGCATTGAAAAACTAGAAAGATTACCAATGACAATGTCAGAACGACCTGTCAGTGAATGGATAATCCACGGAATCATAAATATTCCAATCTCAACCTTCAGGTTTCAATACTGCCAAAAATATATACAGGCTGGCATGTACGAGAAATTGGGAAAGGGGTACCTTAAAACAACTTGGAACCTGCCCTATTCACATGCATGTGTCAGTAATAAAGGACAGAAAGTGTTTCTTAGTGGCAACAATTGTGCTATGTCACTAAGCGGCACGCTTCTGTGTAACGGAATTAGTTTGCATGGAGCCTGTGAAGGGAATTCATACAACCTTTCATGTCACCAGCAAGGCGCACCTGCAACTGAAATAGAACCATTCTTTCAAAGACTCTATAATGGGAGTTACATTCTTATTGTAGACCGCAGATGTTGCAGTCTTATGCCCGGGACTCCTTATCTAGTAACTACA
This sequence comes from Lissotriton helveticus, assembly GCF_964261635.1. Taxonomy (NCBI): domain Eukaryota; kingdom Metazoa; phylum Chordata; class Amphibia; order Caudata; family Salamandridae; genus Lissotriton; species Lissotriton helveticus. The sequence continues at coordinate 30,453,820 of NC_136067.1, read as the reverse complement.
ACGGCGAAGGTCAAGTGCTGTGGACGTTCTTTATTCCCCAGCTCCTTTCCAGACAGGGAGGCAAGGGCATGGCCCGGTTTGAAAATTACTTCTATTCGAATAGATACTTTAAGCAGAATGAAAACAGTGCTTCTACAGACGCCTACAAGGCTCACGTCATCAAAAGAAACATATGATCTACAAGTCGCAAGGACGACTGCAGAGATACATACATTATTATCAACTAATTCCCCCGTACATTTCGCGGAAATCCTAAGCGAAATCTTAAATATTTCTGATACCACTGGGGTCTCAAAGGTATTTAAGACAGTATTTTCGATGGCATTAACACCATTCAAAGCCATACTGGGTATTTTTCCAGATTTCGTCCATTCGATTTTTGGCGGACTTCCCCTGATCCTAGGACTAATTGCGGGAATCCTATTCCTAGTCCTTATTTTTCGTTATGGCAACCCATGTCACAGATCAAACTCTCGCGACAATGGAAGATACGATCCTAGCCATTGGATACCGGGACCAGATATCAAAAATCCTGGGACTCTCCCGGCTTAGAGACCTAAACATGACTTGGTTTCTATCATTTCGACCAATGTGGCAAAGGTGTGTTTTACCTGTACTAAGGTGTCTGCTATGCGGAGAAGAATGCGTGTTAGACACCTGTCTGACGCTACAATCGGATGCGCCGGTGGATGCAGATACACTGTTGGTTCCTACCAAGGTTCACGCTTTGTGCTGCCCTCAAAGGCTGCCAATCCTGATGACGGCATTCCTGGAATCTTCACCACTACGATTGAAGAGTAGTGAAGTTCAAGATGAAAGCAACATCGAACAGGTACGACCTTCTGTCAGCAATGCAAATCAGAATGTCAATGGAGACAATCATGCGCATGAATGCATGGTTACCCCTATTTCCGACTTAGTGGAACTTTCCCATGAAGCTGTTGACAGTTTTTTCGAAAGCCTGAATGATATGATGTTCTCTCCGGAACAGAAATAGAGACTTTTGAGTAAACTCGCACACGGCGTTCCCTGAATTCGGCCTTCAACTTTAAAAATAAAGTCACATGAACAATTACCATCCAGTTCACGGACAGCAAATTTTTCAGCATGCCCCTTAAAATATTTTTCTACATATTTTTTCCCGGGACACTGATCTTCTGCTTAAAGTAAGAAACTATTCCTAGAGAACTAAGATTTCTATTTTTAGATACTTTATATAGACTTTAGCTGCCCGCTGGTAGGTTCACAAATATTTTATTATGTGATGAAATGGTCTCGGACTTCCTTTCTGTATAGCCGTATTAAGAGCCATTTCATGTGTATTTCTCATATACCAAAAAGCAATAATGCATAACAATGCGTGTTTACTTTTGCATTTAATTCATAGCTTAAGTGCATACAATATATATGACTGCAATTTTTCAGTATATTTGAAAATTTTGAAATGCATTTATGTATTTTGGGGTGGTAAGGTATACACTATACTCTATAGTATGTTGTACTATGTTATACTATGCATAGATTAGTAGATATGACCATAGTTAGCGTGGAGTGGGTGTCGTGTATTTCTATAGGTTCTGAATCAGTCCCCCTATTCCTGACCCTATTCTGGTTAAACTAACTATCAAGTTAACTAACAGTCAGCCCATGAGGCAAGAAATCCCCCATGATGCAGATACCGTTATCTGACGCAGTCACACTACGGCACAGGAACGTGTTATCTGATTAGGTCATAACGCTTGAGATCTAATTAGACAAGCGACATTCCTCCAGCCCCTGATAAGGCATACGACGTTCTCATAACAAATCAAACCTATGACAACCTGGATAATCCGTGCAGCCATTGTTTTGATTTCACAGAGAACTTTTGCAAAAGAATGTGCTAACAAGCAAGTCGTATGACATCTTTATTGACGTACCTATGTCCATCCTTACGTCAATCTCGGCACCTTTAAGGTATAAATATTGCCGACCTTGCCCTATGCAAACACACGCGTGGTGACAAGACGGAGCAGCCATACTTGCCGAAGCCGAGAGCAGAAGCAGACCCCGCTGGCAGCAACCCCGCCTTCCTGATGCGCTGAGAGACGCGCTGCTATCTCAAGCCGAGAGACCCAGCACCGGCGCTTCCGGGTAGCCCTCGCAGGCAGCCTGGAATATCGAGAGCAGAGAAAGAGATACCATTCCTCATTCATCCTAACTTCCAGGTACAGAACTGAATAACCCCTCACAGAGAATTCTTTAGTTATTCACTTGGCAAAAACAAACTTAACTTAAACTGTAACTTTCTATTCCCGCCCACGCATTAGACTTAGGTCAGGTACACGGGGTAGGCGTATTTAGAAACACCAGTTGAGTACGTTTAGTCAAATGTATATGTGTATGTAAATATATTTTAATCATTTTAAACATCATATGGCTCAGAAACCATATCAATGTTTTTACAGTATTATTTTATACTATTGCTTCTAATGTATGCACTTTACTTAACTATAAGTATTGCAATAATATCGATCCATTTCTCATGTATGAGAAAAGAGACTGATCAATAAATAACATCTTTTATTGAACACGCCCGTCTCTTCCTTTTCTCTACATTCTGATGAGACTAAGAATGCACGTACTGACTGAGTAAAATAATTGCCTTGTGCTCACACGACTCTCGAGATTGACTCTTGATTAGGGGAGAGCAAAGTTGTCATGTTCTATGGTTGTCAGAAACTAAATCCCTTCTTGTCTAATCAGGGGAGTTAATCCCTTCCTTGAACATTCGAGAAAGTTTCTAGCGAACTCTGAGCTTAGCTGGCAAACCCAAAAATTAAGTCTAGTATCGACAGTAGTAGACCTAGTTAACGTCTGGCCTAGGCCTTTACTGCTGTAGGTACTATTCCAATGCGCAGAGCCTATTGGGAAAATAGGAGCTACACTACACATCCACTTCACCTTCAATAAACCAACCACGCACCATCACACCCAACAGCTGCCTCGCCGCTGCTGGAGCAAAATCACCGAAGACCAGCTACTCACCTCCCTCGCCAAGAACCCACCCACTGACCCCACCAAGTCTGACGCCACAGCCCTCAATCTCAGACAGTGGATCAACAACTGCGCCAACACCCTCACCCTGCTCAAGAAACCCTCCAACAGCCACACCAGCAAGAGAGCCACATGGTTCACCAACGAGCTCCAAGCCTCCAAACGCACATGCCGAAAACTGGAGAAGACATGGCTCCACTAACGCGCACCGGACAACAACACAGCCCACAAGGACGTTACCCGCAGACATCACCACGTCATCAGATTAGCCAAGAGATCCTCCTTTAAAGACCGCTTGGATAACAACGCACACGACAGCAAAGAGCTCTTCAGCATCGTAAAGGAACTCTCCAACCCCAGGGCCAATGCCAATGACATCCCGTCATCACAAGAACTGTGCGACTCACTGGCTATCTTCTTCCACCGCAAGATCGCTGACATCCACGACAGCTTCAAAACCACAACCGCCCTGACTACGCCAGACTCCACCTCTCCTGTGAACACCACCAGCGCCAACCGCCTGACCTCCTGTTCCAACGTCATCGACGATGAGACACGCAAGGTCATGAACTCCATCCACTCAGGATCTCCGTCTGACCCGTGCCCACACAGCGTATTCAACAAAGCAGACGCAGCCATCGCACCCCAACTACGGAAGGTCATCAACATCTCCTTCGAAACAGCGACATTCCCGGAAAGCTGGAAGCACGCCGAAATCAACACCCTCCTCAAGAAGCCCAAAGCAGACCCCAAGGAACTCAAGAACTTCCGGCCCATCTCCCTGCTCCCATTCCCGGCTAAAGTCATCGAGAATATCGTCAACAGGCAACTGACCTGCCACCTGGAAGACAACAACATCTTGGACCCATCCCAGTCCGGTTTCAGACGAAACCACAGCACCGAGACAGCCCTCATCGCCGCCACAGATGACATCAGGCGCCAACTGGACAACGGCGAAACATCAGCCCCCATCCTCCTGGACCAGTCAGCCGTCTTTGACACGGTCTGCCATCGCACTCTAAAGACACGCCTCCTAGAAGCCGGAATCCAAGAGAAGGCCCTTGACTGCACCACGTCCTTCCTCACCGGCAGAACCCAGAGCGTCCGCCTCCCACCCTTCCGAGCTGAAGCCACCGACATCATCTGCAGCGTCCTCCAGGGCTCATCCCCCAGACCGACGCTGTTCAATGTCTACATGGCCCCCCCTCCCACTAGTGGCCCGCCATCACGACCTGAAAATCATCTCCTACGCCGACGACACCCAGCTCATCCTCTCCCTCACCAGGGACCAACACACTACCAAAACCAAACTCCTCAAAGGAATGAAGGCCGTCGCCGACTGGATGAGGAGCAGCCGGCTGAAGCTGAACTCGGACTAGACGGAGGTCCTCATCCTCGGATCCGCCCCCTCAGCCTGGGAGGTCTCCTGGTGGCCGACCACACTGGGAACAGCACCAACACCCACCGACCATGCAAGCAATCTAGGATTCATCCTCAACTCCTCCCTCTCCATGTCTAAGCAGGTCAACGCTGTCTCCTCTTCCTGCTACAACACCCTTCGCATGCTCCGCAGGATCTACAAGTGGATCCCGACTGAAACAAGAAGAAGGGTGACACAGGCCCTCGTCAGCAGCAGACTGGACTATGGAAATGCACTCTACGCAGGAATCCCAGCCAAACACCTAAGACAACTACAACGCATCCAAAACGCCTCCGCCCGACTGATCGTCAACATCCCCCACCGCAGCCACATCACCCCTCCACCTGAGAAACCTACACTGGCTCCCGGTCAACAAGAGGATCACCATCAAGCTCCTCAGCCATGCACACAAGGCATTCTACAACACCGGACTCAGCTTCCACACCACCACCCGCCAGCTCCGCTCCGCCAGCCTCGTCCTCGCCGCTGTCCCACGCATCCAGCAAACGACCTCCGGCGGCAGATCCTTCTCCTACCTCGCCGCCAAGACCTGGAGCACCCTCCCTACCCACATACGGCAGACCCAAGACCTACTCACCTTCAGAAGACTTCTCATGACCTAGTTCTTTGAGCTGTAGCAGCACACACCCCCTCCCTTCAGCGCCTTGGGACCCTCACGGGTAAGTAGCGGGCTCTACAAGCACTCTGATTGATTGATTGAAAAGGAGAGACCAATCCGTTAGCTGGCTCCCAGAATTTGCGGGGCAATGGCAGCTGTGGCGGCTGCTCTCTCGGCGTTTGTCGGCGGTTACTACTCAGCTCCTCGGACACAAGCGGCGTCCTAGTCCTCTCTCTCTGTCTCTGGCGAGCAAACAGCCAGCACTTAGCAGCGGAGGCAGTGGTGTTGATGCTGCGGCGGTCATGACAGTCACAGCATCTCCTCGCTGCCCACATGGACCTCACGGTCCACCTCTCCGACTCTCCTCCTCCTCGTAGCGGCAAGGCGAGACAAACAGAGGCAAACCTCACAGCAGCTCCACTCACGCTGCTCACACTACTCCTGTCCCGCTGCTCCTGCCTCCGTGCTCGTTTGCTAATTACTCCAGTTGCATTCCTTCCGGAAGTGGAGGTGATTGAGGCTCCTGTCAGCCCTCAGGAGTCACTGACCACCCGAAGTGAGCATTTCTCTCACAATCACTCAATAAGACACTGGCTGCCTCCTCACATTTAGACGTGTTTTCCGTGAAATGTCTAGTGAGGTAATAGCTATTTAAATATTATCAGATCGGCAGACCAAAGCTAGGGACTGTGTGGAATCAGGCTCAAGTCTGGGTGTCTGCTCAGCATCCTGTATTCTGGGTAAATTGCTTAATCTCCCCATGCCTACCAGGAATTAATGTGTCCTTGGGCAATGTAATGTAATGTAACTTGTGCTCAGCTAAAGTGCTCCAATACCTTAGGGGAGAGTCCGGGCACTATGAAACTGCAAAAAAACTATACTTAAGAAAAGTTAGGGGTTTCTTTAAATTGGGATTCTTTGTAATGATGCAGGGAGAACCAGTTATATGCATTTTTAATTGAAACCTAAATGCTAAATACACTTGCTACCAGTAAAGATGGACGGGTTGGTTGCTGTGTTTCAAGGGCGCCTGTGGCCTACGGTCGGCCACATTTTGAGACTTTGAAACTAGGAAACAGGTTTGCATCCCGGGATTGACTCGGCATCCTGGGCAAATCACTCAATATCATTGTGCCTCACGTGTAGCGTCTGGTTCTTTTATAACGCGCTTTAATGCACATGTCAAATTTGCGCAATTAAATAAATAATTTAAAAAAACAGCACAGCCCTATAGGCAGGCACGTGGCTGGCCCTTAAAGGAAAACAGGATGCATTTAAAAAGAAAAATGAAACGTTTCTGTTTAATTTTTTAAGAGTAGACAGTGGTCCCCGGGACCGCTTTTTGCTCCTAAAACATATTTTTGAGTGCACTCGCAAAAGAGAAGGGTTCCCCTGGGGACCCCTTCCCGTTTTCGATTGGCTTAGCACCTACTCGAAGTAGGTGGTAAACTTCGAGTGTTTTGCGACCACAAATGCGATCACAAAACAATCATACATTGCAGTGAGACTCGCTATTAGGAAGGAACGCCCTGGCACGCCCCTTCCTAATAGGAAGTCGCAAACCATGTTTGCAAGTCAGTAATAGGTCACCAAGTTGCAAAATAGGATTGTTCATGGGGCAGACTAATTTTGCGGTTCCAAATGGGCCGAATTCCTGTTTGCGACCACAAAAAACGGTCGTACATCTGCCCTTCAGTGTGTAACAGTTTTAAAATATTGTTGTAAGTGTATCTCTGCACTATAATTTCTAAGGCACTAAAGGATTTCACTATTGTTTTGACTGTATGTGTAGATCATGATTCATATGTCTAATTGAAGTTCTTTATAAGGTAATGGATTGGACAATGACTTATGTAATGGCTCTGCATTGTTATGCTGTATTCTCAGGTTCCAATTTACAAAAAAGGTAGTATATCTGCAACCACAGATGAACTCTTGCAAACAGATGGAGATTTGCTACTTTTGAGACTCAGCACACACTCACACCAGAGAGCCTGGAATGCTGCACCAGGTGAAGGTTTCCAAGCATTCTACTGAGCCTGTCATGTGACAGGTTCCACGGGCTCCCCTTTCCCCAATGCAGAATTGCACACAGTGTACAATGACTCCTGGGTATTGCATGAAGCCCAATGTGCTTTTGGCATTTTTACTTTTCTATTTTTTTCATTATGCTCTACCTGAGGTTTGTGTACTTACCACGCACTATAAAGGCATGTCTGTTGTTAATGGCGCCTGTGCTCTCCATGTCCCTGTAGAATACATGTTTGCAATAGTTGAAAGGATCCTGGAGGTGCTGGAACAGGAACACATCGACATCACTTAAGTCAATAAACAAGAAGAATACTTTAGTGTAGGCCATTTGATGGACTTTTCACTAACAAATGCCTGGCAATACACTCATATAAATTACTTCATTGCAAGGTAACCATAAACATAGGGCAATATTTACAAAGCGCTGTATTGCTTTAAATGCCATTCTGGGAGGATTTATATGGGGGGAACATGTGCATTCCCATGCATCCACCCACGAATTTGACACAACTCCGGAATGACAAAGAAATGAAATGAAAAATTATATTTATATAGCGCGTAACTACCCGAAGGCCTCGCAGCGCTTTAACTGATTACTATGGCGAGGTACAGGGTAGACTAACACGCTTTTCCAAACAAATGGGTTTTTAAGGCTTTCCTGAAGGCCATCCGGTTGTTGTTCTCTCTGAGTTTCAGAGGAAGAGAATTCCAGATTCTCTCAGCAGTGTGCGAAAATGAACGGCCGCCCCAACGGGCTTTGTTGATTTTGGTTGTGGTGGCTAGATGCAATGCACTGGAGCGGAGGGCTATGGAGGGAATATAGGGCACAACTAAGGGGAACAGGATGGCAGGACCTGTTCGATGGAAAGATTTATGCAGAATGCACATGGCCTTAAATTGGACTCATGCTGCCACTGGGAGCCAGTGTAGTTCTCTTAGGGCCTTCTTGGCTGACTGCCAACGAGGAATGTTAAATAATAATCGGGCTGCGCAGTTTTGAGTGACCTGGAGTCTGTTGGTCACTGCTGTCGGGGCTCCCAGATATAAGACTTTTCCGTAGTCCAGGTGGGAAAGAATCAGGGCCTGAACCATGACTCTTCTCGCCTGGAATGGAAGCAAAGGGAGCACCTTCCGAAGCATTCTCATTAGCCCGACACAACTAGATGCTGTTCTGGTGGCCTGGACAGAGAAGTTTAGCGCCTTATCGAGCCAAACTCCAAGACTCTTTATCTGAGGTTGAGGGGGGGAGGAGAACCTAGACATGTGGGCCAGATGGAAGCTAGAGTGGTCGGTACAGGGGTGCCCAATAACATAATCTCCATCTTCTCCCCGTTTAGTCTGAGATAAGAGGATTGCATCCACTTGGCTACTGCCTAGTGTGTTGGATGAACCCTCATTGTGGTCCAGAGAGACCACCAATTGGGTATCGTCCGCGTAGGTGACAATACACACACCGATGGACTATCTCTGCTAGAGGTCTCATGTAGACATTAAAAAGTGTGGGGCTTAGGGCGGAGTCCTGGGGGACTCCACAACTAAGTGGTTGCTTGAAGGAGGTTACCTCGCCCTCAAACACCTGGAAGAAGCGCTCATCCAGGAAGGAAGTCAGCCATGCCAGGGCCGCGCCCGACACGCCCATGCCTCTCAAACCACGTAATAGAGTGGCATGGTTAACCGTGTTGAACGGGGCGCTGAGGTCTAATAGTATGATGGCTGCTTTCCCTCCCTGGTCCAGCACAGATCTAGTTTCTTCCGTCACTGCCAGCAAAGCTGTTTCGGTTCCGTGTTGAGGGCGGAAACCCGTCTGAGAGGCACATAGCAGATTGTTAGATTCTAAGTAATCTAATAGGATGTTATTGATGTGCCTCTCAAGCAGCTTGCTCATCCAGGGAAGCAGGGAAATTGGGCGAAAGTTAGCCAAGTTGTTTTGATCTAGAGTGGGCTTACAAAGGTGTGTAAACCTGGAGTGTGTAAAGTTGCTACGCCTTCCAGAGGATGGCGTAACGAGGAGAAAACTCATTTTTTCTTCTCGTTATTTCCTCTTTCTATCTGTGCTGCAGTTTGCAGCTCACACAGAAAGAGGAGAATGCTTCGCGAGATTGTTTTTATGCAGGAAGGTGTCCATTTCTTGCAACGCAGGCACCCTTGCACCATGGGGCATGGGTGCCTGCATTGGCTCTAGGCTGGCATGAAGTGCCCCAGTGCAAGGAGACAGCAACAATGCTTCCTATCTTTGTAAATATGCAGCATTTCTGTCCTCCCCCTTTCACGCAACGCAATGTAGCACCTTTACTTGCTGCCCTGCGTTGCATGAAAGTTTAGTAAATGTGCCTTCGAATACTTCCTATTCGCCCTTGCTGGACCATTCTGTTTGAAAACGGATACATGTATATGGCTATAGGATGCTTCCACTACCATTGAGGAGAATTTCTCAAGAGTCTAACAGAACTTCTTATGTCTGGGGTGACAGCAAAATACCTTTAAGAAGCATTTTGTTTATTTTGGGAAAAGGAATAGCTTTTAAAAGTTTGGTGTAAATGTTCCATCAGCAATCATGGATACATGGCAGACTTTTAAATGGCTTTGCAGTGGTGGCTTGTTCGGAATACTGGAGTTGGTGTGGAGAGGGGGAGCTTACAATAAAAAGACTTACCTTGTCGTTGCAGGTACGGCAGTGACCTCCAAATTTGAATGTAGAGTAAAGGCAGGGCCGGCTGATTTCAATTTTTCCCCCATCCTGACTGTCTTTAACCTGTCTGCCAAAAGCCTAAATGGGACTTAAATCCTGGTATCACGGTCTCGTCAGTCCCTAGAAGGGGATGGAGGCAGACTCTCGTCTTGTGCAATGGGAACAGAGGTTCAAAATACTTTGCTAGCCATTTGGGTGCCTTGGTTGTTTATGTTTTGTTTAAATTTCTTGTTTCTTGCTAATCTTGTGCTTGTTTTCTGACTTCCTATACTACCAGGTGTTAGGTGTTGAGTGTCAGAGCAGTGTCACTGACTCCATTAAGGGAAGGTCGGTCCTACCATTCCCTGTGGAAGGTCACAGGAAGCCAAGGTGCATGGATGTACGTTGTTACAACGCATGCTTTTACAACACATGCCTTTACAATGCAGATTTTTCAACGCAAGTCGTTACGACTTGCGTTGGGGGGTGCTGGATAGTGAATAGTTTAATTTCCTATTCCAACTCCAGTCCCCGTGGATTGTAGGGAAGGTGTTGGATAGTAAACTAAACTATTACCTATCCTAGATCGCCCCAGCGCATTTCGTTGTAATGACTTGCGTTGAAAAACCTGCGTTGTAAAGGCACTGCGTGGTAAAAGTTGCGTCGTAAAGGATGTTTCTCAGGTGCATGCTATGTATTTTGAAGCTCAAGTCACAGGCTTGTTGAGAAATTCTCGCAAAAGTCCATTAGTTGCACTTATTTCAGCACAGGACTTTCCAGCTTGACAATAGCTAGACAGTGTGAATAAAAAAAAAAGCAATTAAAAGTTTTTCACAGAAACTTGCTGTTGCCAAATGCCGTGGTTTTCTGAACACCAAGGCTTAAGTGCCACCTTACACTTATTTGTACTGGCACATTATGCTACCTCGCTCGTTATTTCTCTCTTGCATTTCGTTTTGAAGTTTGAAGTTTGAAGTTTAAAATATTTGTAGAGCGCTCTGTGGCCAAGCGGCTTCCTGGCGCTAGGAGATCATCCCAGTTTTCTCCATTTGCCACTTCTTTCCTATCTTTATCTTCATCACATTTCTCCATGTTCTCTATCTTGCTATGGGCTAAATTCTGCTGATGAAAAATAACCTGTGCACCCCAAAAATGAGTTTTGGTACCCAGTACCTGCAACCACTGGCACAAACTATTCACATCAACCAGAATATTCTTCTCTTGTTGTTTCTACACATTCCCGCCATTTAAGGACAGGTTTTTGAACACGTATTAAAATTCCACTAAAGAAAAGAGTAGGTTTGTGTTCCTCAATGACCAAGTCAATGGCATTTACAGGCACATGCATCAAAGAATTTTGCGATCGCAAACGGTGCGAATCGCAAAAATCGGCCGTTTGAGATCGCAAAATCCTCTTTTGGAATGCATGAAGGGGCAAGGCCCTCGCAATTTAAGAATTCGCAAATATTTGCGAATTCTCAAATTGCGATTGCATTTAAGGAATCGCATTTTGCGATTCATTAAATGAAATGCATGAAACATTAAAAAATTGCGATTTCGCAATTAAGGGGACCAAATTACCATGATGTTGAACCTCATGGTAATTTGCGAAAACTTTGAAAAATGCACTTTTGTGCATTTTTCAAAGTTTCATGTTGTGCACACACATGCCCTAAGGGCATGTGTGTGCACAACATAGGTGCACAGATTGATTTGACTTTGGACACCCCTGCACCCTTGAAATCGCATTTTCAATTTGCGATTCGCTAATTGCGAATCGTAAATTGAGAATGTCTTCCCACTCATTCCTATGGGCCTCTAGGCCCATAGGAATGAATGGGAAGGTATTCCTTAATTACGACTCTCAAATTGCGAGTCGCAATTTAGGACTAATAATAAATCGCAATTTTTTTAACAATTTCTTGATGCATTGCATTTTGCAATTCCTTAATTGCAATTCCTTATTTTTCGCAATTAAGGAATCGCAAAATGCAATATTGATGCATGTACCTGTTAGAGAATAGACCACGGTGATAAAGTTCTTGCCTGAGTATGTTTTGTCCGCATCACTCTGATAGTATTTATACCTACTTGTACAATGTTCTTTCAAGAGCAAAAAGCTATTATTATTGAAAAATTTAGCATAGGCTGCAAGTATATGATTTCTTTGTTCCTTATGGTGGGGGTGTCATTTTCGCAAACTCCGTTGGCAATTCAGCCAGAAGGGTAGAATCACGTTTTCTGGGAACCAATTCGGCGTGTGTGTCAGTGTGGGTGTGGTTGTGTGTGTATGTGTGGTGTGTGTTATAAATACATATTTAAGATGTGCTGCATCGGAAGGGCTACCTGTACCATAACAAGCTTTCCGGGAGTAAATTTTGTGTGTCTATGTCTGGGTGTGTGTGAGTGGTTGTGTGTGTAGGTATGTGTGTGAATGGTGTACAGGTGCGTGTTGTAAATACATAATTAACAAATGCTGCATGTGGGGACCACCTAGTCCAGAATCCTTGCCTGTGAGGAATGGGCTCCCCCCAGAATGTTTTGGGCATATGGTACGCCCTGTGTCACTTGGGGGCCGGTGCCAGCTGGTTGGACAGGTGGCGCGCGGTGGTGGGGCATCTCGAGCCTTGCTCGTGCCTGAAGTAAATTCTAGAAGGCAGGGGCGGCGTTACGAGATTTTTTGCATTGCGGGCCCGTTTTCTTTATTTTATATCACGTTTGGCTCTAACTCTGCTATCATGGAGCAAGCTTCCGAGGCAGTAAGGGAAGCGCTCCACGTTTTGGCTGCTGCAGGAAGAGAGGACCTCTCGTTCCGGGCACGCTATCTCAAGCGCGGGTCGGCCTTGAGAGGAGGGAGCGTCAGGCGGCAAGAGGCGTGTCTGCAGCTGTGGCTGCTTGTCATTCCAGTGAAAGCTCACCGGCAGCATCAGTAAAATGTGAGCTTTCACGTTTAGCAAATGTGTCCACCAGTGTTTTTAGTCACCAGCAGAGTCCCGCGCTCGGGTGTCAGCCTACCGGTGAGACTATTGCAAAGAAATGGAAGCAAGGAAGACTAAGTTTACACACAATAAACCTGGTAAAAATTAACAGAAGGTCTATTGTTAAGAGAGGCAAAGTACAAACACAGCTAGCTGCTGAAAAGATAGCTGCTGCGCAGAGGTCTCCATCTAGTGGCCAATTTGAAAATAAACCCAGCTTGCCTAATAGTAACACTGCTAGTGCTAGGAAAATTGGTATTTTTGGCAGATTTAAAGCTATTGAATCTGTTTTCTCTCCGGCTGCAGCAACGGACAGGGGTTTATCGCCAATGATAACCAGTGAGCAGGGGGATGTCATGGTGGAACAGGATGCTTCTTGACGGAATTCTACACAGGAGCAGTCAGTACAAGTAAATAGAGAGGAGGCGTCTGTTATTGTGCCTGATCATTCATTTAATGGACATGTTGTTGATTCTGCTAGAGACTTGCTTCCTTCAATGGTCGGGCGGCAGAGCTCCTGTGCCACTCATCTTGGGGAGATAGGCGAATAGGTATGGATACCTCAGGACATTTCTGATAGGCGTAGGCTGCTGAACTTACAAGCGGGCTGGAGGGATAAGACTGCAAATGTAAGCGTTTTACAGTCCCACGAGGGATCAACACTGCCAGGTTTACCAAAGGGCAGTGAGTTTTCATTAAACAGGCTTCAGGCGTCCTGCACCGCCAGAAGTAAGACTACAAGGAAGGTTTCAGAGGCTTTTCCTACACCATTGGAGGACAAGAGAACGGCTCGTTTCAAAAATGTTATAAATTTTAGGGAATTTGATGGTGGGGTAGGGGATGGGGAGTTGCCTAGTAGTAGTAGTCGAGATGTTAGTTTCCAACGGGATGGGGTGGTAGGTATTTTACCACGAAGCGAGGATAATGTTTCTCTTGAAGAAGGGGAATTGTCGGATTCTGATGATAGGGACGTTTCTCTGGCAAATAATTTGAAGGGTGCGGGGGGAGGGTCTACTAAAGGCTTGTCTAGTTTTTCTTGTCCACAGAGTTTCAGGTCGGGTAAGGATACAGCAAGAACTCACGGACCAAATCAGCAAACAGGGGTGAAGCATCTTTTCATGGCAGATTCTACAGCTTTGAATAAGTCAGGTGAGCCTCAGTTTCAGATGGCGAAACGCATCAGATTGGTCAAGGGTTGGGGTACTGATGGGGCAATGCATGTAGTTTCTCTGCAGGATGGTAACAAAGGGGGTAAGGTATCTGACATATTGCCACCATTGCCAGTTATGGTTTCCGAGCACAAACAAGAATCTGAGTCTAAAAGCGCAAACATTTTTAAGCGATTACCTTACATGGGGGTTGCTATGCCGTTAGGTGCACATCTGAGCAAGGCTACGAAAGATAAGATATGGAATGGGGACTTCATTGACGTTTTTAAACTGCTGCATAGGGAAATACAAGCAAAAGAGGGTTCTAAGGAAGAGGCTTAGGAACTTTCAAGAAGGCCAAGGGTCCCTACCAATATAGATTCATGTTCAAGTTCAAGTTCAGGAATTTGTATAGCGCACTACTCACCCAGAGGGTCTCAAGGCGCTTGAGGGGGGTGTTTTGTGGGTACATTACTTATCGAATAGCCAGGTTTTTAGTTGCTTTCTGAAGGAGAGGTGGTTCTGTGTAAGTCGGAGGTGAGTGGGGAGTGAATTCCAGGTTTTGGCCGCTAAGTAGGTGAAGGATCTTCCTCCCATGGTGGATCTGTGGATGCGCGGAATTGTGGCGAGGGATTGGTTGGATGATCGCAGTTGGCGGGTGGGTGTGTAGAAGGACAGTCGTGTGTTGAGGCATACGGGTCCTAGGTCGTAGAGGACCTTGTGTGCATGGGTAAGGAGACGGAACGTTATTCTCTTGTTGACGGGGAGCCAGTGGAGATCCTTCAGGTGACCGGAAATGTGAGCATGACGGGGAATGTCCAGTATGAGTCTGGCTGAGGCGTTTTGGATGCGTTGGAGTTTTTTCTGTAGTTTGGCAGTGGTCCCGGCATAAAGGGTATTTCCATAATCCAATCGGCTGGTGACCAGTGCGTGGGTGACTGTCTTTCTTGTTTCGGTGGGGATCCAGCGGAAGATTTTTTTGAGCATGCGTAGGATGTTGAAGCATGAAGATGAGACGGCGTTGACTTGTCTGGTCATCGAGAGGGAGGAGTCTAGGATGAAGCCCAGGTTACGTGCGTGATCTGTAGGTATGGGTGCTGTACCCAGAGCCGGTGGCCACCATGAGTCGTCCCAGGTAGAGGGGGATGATCCTAAGATGAGGACTTCCGTTTTGTCCGAATTTAGTTTTAAACGGCTGTTCTTCATCCATTCGGCTACTTCTTTCATTCCTTCGTGTAGATTGGTTTTGGCAGTGATTGGGTCTTTGGTGAGGGAGAGGATCAGCTGGGTGTCATCTGCGTAGGAGATGATGTTGAGGTTGTGTTGGCGCGCGATGGATGCGAGGGGACTCATGTATACGTTGAAGAGGGTGGGGCTGAGTGAAGATCCTTGTGGTACACCACAGATGACTTCGGTGGCCTCTGATTTGAATGGGGGAAGTCGGACTCTCTGAGTTCTCCCAGCGAGGAACGAGATGATCCAGTCCAAGGCTTTTCCTTGTATGCCGATGTTGTTGAGGCGTTGTATAAGGGTGCTGTGACAGACTGTGTCGAAAGCGGCGGAGAGGTCGAGTAGAATGAGGGCCACTGTTTCTCCGTTGTCCAGTAGTGTTCGGATGTCGTCTGTCGCTGCAATGAGGGCGGTTTCAGTGCTGTGTTTGGCTCGAAATCCGGACTGAGAGGGATCGAGGGAGTTGTTGGATTCAAGGAAGGTGGCGAGCTGGCTATTGACGGCTTTCTCAATGACTTTGGCAGGGAATGGGAGGAGGGAAATTGGGCGGTAGTTCTTAAGTTCAGTGGGGTCTGCTGTGGGTTTCTTCAGGAGGGCGCTGAGTTCGGCGTGTTTCCAGCTTTCTGGGAAGGTAGCAGAGTTGAAGGAGCAGTTGATGACATCACGGAGATGGGGTGCGATGATGGAGTCTGCTTTGTTGAAGATGTGGTGGGGACATGGGTCGGTTGGCGAGCCAGAGTGGATGGAGTTCATTAGGCGGATGGTGTCTTCGGTGGTGATTGGGTTCCAGGCGCTGAGGTTGTTAGCGGGCGGTGTAGGTTCGGAGGGCGGTGGGGAGAGTTGTTTGTTGGAAATGTTCTTGAAGCTGTTATGTATATCGGCAATTTTGTTGTAGAAGAAGGATGATAATGAATTGCAGAGGTCTTGGGAGGGAGAAATGTCATTTGAGGCTGCGGTGGGGTTGGTGAATTCTTTGACGATGTTGAAGAGTTCCTTGCTGTTATGGGCGTTGTTGTCGAGTCGATCCTTGAATGCTGATTTCTTGGTGGATCGAATCAGTTGGTGGTGTTTGCGGGTGGCTGCTTTGAAGGTGGTCATGTTGTCGGTGGATGGGTTTTTTCTCCATGTTTTCTCTAGAGTACGGCATAGCTTCTTGGATTTCTTAAGGTCATCGTTGAACCAGGGGACCTTTTTGTTACCTGATTTGATCTGGTGGTTTTTCAAGGGCGCTAATTCGTCAGCGCTGTGGGTGATCCACTGTTTGAGTTTGGTGGCAGCTTGGTTTGGGTCCAATGAGAGGGTGGGAGGGTTTTGGTTGAGTGATGTGAGGAGTTGGTCGGTGGTGATATTGTTCCAGTTTCTTCGAGGAATAGGTTGTGGGGGGTTGTGGGTCGAGGTGGTTTTGTAGCTGAAGTGAACACAACTGTGGTCCGTCCAATGGAGAGCTGTGGTGCGAACGAAGGAAATGTGTTTGCTGGAGGTGAAGATTGGGTCGAGCGTATGTCCGGCTATATGGGTGGGGGAGTCAACAAGTTTTTGAGTCAGAGATTGGCCAGGTTGTCCAGAAGGGTGGTGGTATTGCTGTTGTTCTTGTTTTCCAGGTGGAAGTTGAGGTCTCCTAGAAGAATGTAGTTCTCGGAAGCGAGGGCGTGTGGGCAGATGAAGTCAGTGATGTCTTCGCTGAATTGTTTACGGGTTCCTGGTGGTCTGTAGATGAGGGTGCCTCTAAGTGTAGTCCTGGGGTCGGTGTGGATCTGGAAGTGAAGGTGTTCGGCGGTAGCGAGGTTGTCATCGGAGCTGGTCGTGATTCTGATGGTGTTCTTGTGGACGATGGCGATGCCTCCTCCTGTTTGGTTGGTGCGGTCTTTTCGGATGATCTTGTAAGTGTCCGGGATGGCTATGTCGGGTGCTGATGAGGCGTTCATCCATGTTTCTGTGAGGAAGGCGACGTCCGGCGATGTAGTGTCGAGTAGGTTCCAAAGTTCAATGGAGTGTCTGTGGATCGAGCGAGTGTTCAGCAGGATGCACTTCAGGTGGTTCGAGTCGGAGCAGTGATTGGAGGGAGTGGATTTGGTGTTGGTCTTGATGCAGGCGAACTTGCAGGAGCGGCAGGCGAAGGAACGTGGGTACGTCCTGGGGCAGCCTCGATGCATTGTGGTGTGCGTCCGGGGTTAAGGGCTAAGAGGGTGGCGGCGACATACGTTAAGCGGGAGGAGTGGGTTTTGCGAGGGACAGGGGGTCTGGCACTGGGCACGGTCCAGGCGCGGACGGGCGTAGACGGGCTTACCTTTGGCGCACCTTCGGCGCGCATGGGGCGCTTCCGCTGCGCGTGAACGCTGCGCGCAAAGCCATCTGTCATATATGGACAGTGAAAAGGGGAGGGGCGAGGAAGGAGCAGCTGGGAGGCGGGTGCCTGGTGTACAGGGCGGGCTCCGAGGCACAAACAACAACAGAAATGGCGTCGGAAGCGAGACCGGAAGATGGACTTCTGCTTTTCTCATTTTTGCTAGTGTGTATTGCGAAAGATTTGCTGATAGATCAGTCTCTCTTTTTAAATATATTGACAAAATTAGGAAGGCGGCAAATGAATTTGGGGGTTACGCATGGCTCCATTATGACGAAGAGTTCAGAGCTCGGTTAACATTGATGCCAGACAAACCGTGGGGGGAGGTGGACAACGAGCTTTGGGTTCAGTGGATGTATCCTCAAAGACCACCCCCATCATTACACACGGCCAGTGGTTTAGCGGTAGCTTACCGGCCCTTTCAGGTTAGGCCCACCTTTGGGGGGGTGGGATCATGGAACAGACCCCAAAATCTCCTTTCCGGTGCTTGCTGGAATTTCAACAAAGGCTACTACACTAGGAACCCCTATAAATACAAGCACTAGTGTTCCAGATGCGGTGGTAAACATGCAGTCACGCAATGTTTTGGGGAACCAATTTTCCCGATAGAGGGAGGGGACTTGCACCACAGTTTGGTAACAAGGACTTTTACTCCTATCAAGGTGGACATTCTATGTAAGTGGTTACAATTATACCCAGACACCCAGGATGCTAATTTGCTATATTGGGTTTTTCGGGAAGGTTTCAAGTTTGGTTGCCAAGGCCCAAGAAGTCCCAGGTTTGCACAGAATTCGAAATCGGCACAGAGTTTTCCACACGCAGTAAGGGCGAAACTGTTGACAGAGATTTTAGATGGCCGGATGCAGTGCTTAATTTGAGCAGGTGCTTTCCTCAGCACCGGCACTTCTTTCACATGGCTGGGGCTACAATTTCTGACCCTGCAGCTGATGGTATCAATATTAATTGTTCAAATTCAAAATAAAAAGAATAACATACATTGCATGGTGACTGGCTGGTAAATGTTCATATAGGCAGGCCGGCATACGCCTGTCCAGGCAGGCATGATTGCGTATCACCACGTTAGTGATGATGTCATCACGCTAATCACAAATCCAAGAAGTCATCGACAAACTATGGCTTGCATTCTATTCCCCGAGTCTGCTGCACCCTGCCACTGCCTGAGCCTAAGTCTCCCATTGGATAATTGTAGCTGGGGGCTGGCTCAAGACGGAGTTGAGGCAAGGAAGCTGCGAAAGCGCATTTGGAACTTGGAAGTGAGGGCTCTTGAGAAAGAATAAACAAAAGTAAGTGTGGACTTTCCATTTGCTGCATAGCCAGAGTAGCATATCCTGCAACCCTGCATTGCTGCTATCCTCAATGTGCTCGATGAAGCTGTGGCCCAACACAACTTTTGTTCGCCATGGCGTCACCTGTGGAATCTGTGCGCTGCCCCCCAGCATGGTAATTGCAGAGCCTGCTCAAGTGCAGTAGGTACCACAGCCATACTTGCCGGCATTGGCAGCATTACGGCTGGGGACAATGCCTGTGCTGTAGCAGGCAGGGTCACAGCAAGCTGAGCAGTAGATGCCGATGCCGTCGTCATCCCTGGACCTACTAATTACAGGCAGCACTAGCAGTGACATTACCTGCTGTGCTCGAGCAGCCGCCTGTTCCGCAACAATCCCAGTCATACCACACTGATTAATATATGCAAAAAAAGCATTTTCATTTGGTGTACATTTTG
The DNA here is from genome assembly GCF_964261635.1 of Lissotriton helveticus. Taxonomy (NCBI): domain Eukaryota; kingdom Metazoa; phylum Chordata; class Amphibia; order Caudata; family Salamandridae; genus Lissotriton; species Lissotriton helveticus. The sequence goes on along the minus strand of NC_136067.1, from coordinate 30,434,602 downwards.
TTTTTGCACTCGGTGCAGATAAGAAAATAAAACACGCCATCTTCCACTTCTTTAGGAATGACAACAGGAAAACGCAGAGTTCAAAATAGCAGGGACATGTACAGGCTGACCACAGGGGTCACAGGCAGCAGCAGTGTTATAAATGAGAGAGAGAGCAGGAGTAAAGAGGAGAAAGAAACAACAAGGAGAGGAGAGAGATAAGACAAAGCCAAGTAGAAGAAAAGGAGAGCAAATCAGATACAAAGAGAAAGCAGCCATGACGTGAAGGAGAGAGCATTAAAAAGAGAGAAGATAGAATGAAAGGATGTAGAGGACAGGACAGAGGAAAAATAAAGCAGACATATGATAAAACGGAGACACACCTAATCACTGCTAGAAGAGTGATCGTAAAGAGCCAAGATCGAGGGGAGGGAGAACAGAGCATGGATAAAAGTGAAGAGGAAAAAGGGCAGGGGTAGAATGAATAGAGGGCAAATCAGTAATACAGGGAATAAGGTAACACACCAAGTGTGACAAAGATGAAAGAAAACAATTAGAGAGGTGAGAAGATAGACTCTTAGAGCAAAGACGTAGGGGACAGACAACAGATGAAGGTTAGAAGATAGAGACTGAGGCAGTGAGAGTGTTGAAAGTGGTGCTCACCGGAGGAAGACGTGAGCTGTGGCCTCCTTGGCAACATTTTCAGCACCTGCACTTCATTTTGCACAAATTAAGCACTGGCCGGATGGCGGGGCCTTTTGATCAATGCCCGTTGGACAATTTAATTGTGTCTCCAGTTGGAGTGGTACCAAAGAAGGTGTAGGGAGAATACAGAATCATTCAGCATTTGTCATGGCCGCCAGGTTATTCGATTAATGATTTTATTGCAAAGGAGGACTCCATGGTGCAATTTGAATCAGTGGATTCTGCTTTACTTATGGTAAAAGACATAGGTGTGGGGTCGCAGTTAGCGAAGAGTGATATTAAATCCGCTTTCAGGCTGTTGCCCATACATCCCTCTAACTTTTCATTACTAGGCATCTTTTTTTAAGGTAAATACTACATTGATAAGACTCTTCCCATGGGCTGTGCATATCCTGCAAATTGTTTGAAGCATTTAACTCTTTTCTGCAGTGGTGTTTTTCATTTCACACAGGTCACACAGACGTTACACACTATTTGGATGATTTTCTGTTCCTGGGTGCAGCCAACTCACAACAGTGCGCAGCCGCTTTATCTGACTTTAAAAATGTTGCAGAGACACTAGGAGTCCCTTTAGCAGAAGACAAAACTGAGGGCCCATGCTGTTGCATTACTTATTTGGGCATAGAGATTGACACTAATGCAATGCAGGCCTGGCTGCCTAACAAGAAGGTTTTGGAAATTGCAAAACTCTTAGTACATGCACGGTCTGTGCAGAAGTTGACGTTGGTGGAGGCTCAATCTTTGTTGGGACATCTAAACTTTGCTTGCAAAGTTATTCGTGCTGGTAGGACTTTTTGTTGGAGGGTGGGTTTCTCGATGTCTGGTTTGAAACTCCCTCATCATAGGCTTAGGGTGACAGCACACATGCGAGTCAAATTTGAGGTATGCTCCACTTTTTTAGCAGACTTCAATAACATTTCTCTTTGGTCCCTGGATGATGATTTTGTTTGGCAATTGCAACTTTTTTCTGATGCATCTGGTGCTCATGGTTTTGGCCTTTTTTGGGCTGGTAAATGGTGTGCGTAGAGATGGCCTGAAAAGTGGGTTGCCCAGAAGAAGAGCATAGCTTTTTTGGAATGTATCCACTCATTGTGGCACTCACAGTATGGGGTCCCAAATTGGCCAATAAGCAGTCTTATTCAATGTAGATAAAACCGTGGTGGATCTAGTGAATGGGCAGAAGGCAAAAGACAAGCAGATGTTAACGTTGTTGCAGCTATTCATGTTGGGGTGCTTAACAATTAAAATGGTCCTCAAGGCAAAACACATTGCGGGGGGAACATCCTTTTCAACCCGGATGTTACCCCGCAGTGCTTTTACGACGCGTCCTTTACAACGCAAGTCGTAACCACGACTTGCGCTGGAGGGCGCTAAAGGATAAAGAATAGTATATTTACTATTCCAACACCTTCCCTACTATCCACGGGGACTGGTGTTAGAATAGTCAATTAAACTATTAACTATCCGCGCCCAACAGCGCAAGTCGTTGTAACGACTTGCATTGTTAAAGACGCGTTGTAAAGGCACGCGTTAAAATGGTACGCGTTGTACCGTCATACATCCCATTGCAGGCATATCTAATGACATTGCGGATGCCCTATCTCATTTTCAGTGGGAGAGATTCCGTGGTTTGGCACCCGGAGCGGAATTGAGAAGGACTCCCATTCCCAGCGAGCTATGGAGTTTGGGTATATGACCGCTTATCAGCTTGTTGAGAACTCTCAAGCACAAAGCACCAAATTGGCTTACAGAAGAGCTTGGCTGGAATTTTCAGGGGCAGGTGCTACTTTTAGAATTTGCAATGGGTTGGGTTTACAGCAGCATAGAGATGACGTGGTAAATTTCATTTTGCTTAACATTCAAAAGAACATTTCCCCAACCACTATTGCGGGCAAATTGGCAGGAATTGCATTTTATGGGAAGTCGTTTTGGGGATACGAGCCTTCAGCAAGAGAGATGGGTAAACGTATACTACAGGGTTGGGCTAAAGCAAGGAAGTGGGTGTCACGCCATAGGGAGCCCATATCACTACATTTGTTAGCTAGAATTCTCACGGTTCTTCCCGATATTTGTTTTTCTGAATTTGAGTTTCATTTGATTAAATTGTGCATGGTTTGGCTCTTTTTTGGAGCGTTCAGGGTGTCGGAGCTTTTAGGTACTGCCATTCAGGGTGATTAGAAGACTTCCAATGTTTCAAGATTTGCTTCCCACATTGAAATTTTTCTAGAACAATCAAAGACTGACCAAACGGGCAAAGGTGCTACTGTTACTTTACAGGCTATAGGCGGTTCTTTGTGCCTTGTACAAGCCTGGTCTGAATTTTTGAATGTTGGTGGCGCAGTGTACTTATTTGTTTTTCGCCACCTTAATGGGTCTCGCTTTACAGTGCCACAATTGCTAGCAATCCTTAGAAAGGCTTTGAAGGTCATTGGTATGAACCCACAACATTTTGGAACACACTCTTTCCGCATTGGGGCAGCCTCTGAAGCGGCCAGGTGGGATTTTTCTGTGGGGGACATTAAAAAATTGGGGAAATGGTCTTCAGATTGCTTTTTACGTTATGTTAGAAGATTGGAGCATGTAAATTGAGTTCAAGAGTTTAATTGTTATTTCTTTACAGGTTGGCGGTCATCTTGCAACAATGTCTGGCTTATCGGTCATTCATTTATTAAATGGGTGGCCGCACAAGCAGATAAGAGGCATTTTGGGAGAAATCTGAGTTTTCTTCCGAAGCAGTAGCTCTCTCATGGCGGGGTCAAAGCGGCATGAAGTGGGGCCAGTTCTTACCGTTAATGGGCAAATTTCATCATAAAAGAATGCCAGATATCCTTTTACTACATCTAGGGGAGAAAGATTTAGATCAACTTTCGGGGCTGGCTTTGTTAATTGAGATGAAACATGATTCAGAACTTTTTATGAAAACATGGCCAAAATCACAACTCATATTAATGGCGCTCATGCCTCGGAGAATTTGGAGAGGGGCAGACAGCCACACTGCGGTGGAAAGAGCCCGTAGAAAAGTGACCCAAGATATTCAGCGTTTCTGCTTTCTAAATAGAATCTTTTGGCTGGTGCATGAGGAAGTGACTTCAGTGGATTTCCATTTTTTTAGGCACGACGGGGTACACCTGTACTTTATCGGTAACACAATTTATTTGTTGAATATAAAAGACATGATTGCTGGATTTTAAACATTAATCCATGGTGCTAAGGTTTTTGGTACTGTTACAGCGACAGTGGGCCTGTATTTGTTCAGTTTTATCAATATGGCCACCTGTTTTGACTGACATTTGATTTTCTCTTATTCCTACATTCCTTGTTGTCATTTTGTTTACTTTTTCCATTTGTCCCTCTTTTTCCTCATACCTACCCCCTTTTTCCTTTTTCATGAAACTGTTATAATATTTTCGTTTTTTAATTCATGGACAGTTTTGATTTCCTGGTTGTGGGGCTTTTTCTTATTAGTAGAGCTGATGGCTTTAGTATATTCTAACTGTTATAGCGACAGAGTAACAAGTTTTTTCATGTTTCTTATCGTATTTACTATTTTCATCTAATAAAGATTATCCTGTTTGGCGACAGCGTTAATCCCCTCTTTACATAATATTTATCTCTGACAACGGGCTATTAGGGAGGGGCAGGAAAAATGCCTGTGATAGGGTTTTTCCAGGTGGCAGATTTGGAGGAAAGTAAGACAGGCAGGAAGGGGTTGGGGGCATTAGGATCAGGTTTCGGCAGAGGGAAGCAGGGGAGAGAAGTTGGAGCCAAGAGGTAGGCAGGAGACTGAGTTAGGCGCTTTGGGAAGGAGGTTTAGGAGGTACAAGGGGGGAAATAGTGGTTAGGGGGTCAGGCTTAGGGGCTTGGGGTGTTAGTTTATGAAATGTTTGTCTATAATATGTATGCATTTATTATTCTGCCTAGCTGTCCAATAAAGCGGCCTTTTACCCCATTTTGGTGTGAGGCGTGGTTATTGTCCGATGGTTCGCCATGCATTGGCATTTCGGCACGGAGCTTGCATTGAGCTGTGCAAGGTTGTGAGTGTGGGCCTCACTTGGAGAAGTTGATTGGTTTTCTTAAACCATGTCAGTAAAAGGACATTTTAAGCTCAGAGTAATGATGGCCCTTGCTAGAGAGTCTTTACTTCTTTACACATTCAAGGGCATAGAAACTGTGGCACAATAAAAAAAAAAGCATCTGTTGGTTGTTTGAAGTTGCCAAGCTTGCCCCGAAAGCAAGTGCGACACAAATGGGGCTGCGTGGCAATGCCTGAGAGCTCGCCAAGCCAATGTCTTTTGAGAACAATATCTGTGAATGAGAGCACCCTCGAGGCATTTCCCTGGTCCTCCGTAATTAGTTGCTCCATTTTACCCCCATGATAAAAAGGATTACCGGCCATATTACCAAGGTGAAGTATCGCCGCTTTTTCGGTGAATTGTGCCGGGAAAGCGGCGATACTTCTAGCGCCCTATTAACAAGGGCATGCTAACGCCTGCCTCAAGCCCACTTTGCATGTCAACGAGAAACATCGCTAATGACATGCAGAGTGGGCGTTCCCACATCCATCCACATGTGAAATGTGGTTGGAGGTGGGAACACCCTATTACCAAGGCAGGCGTTGGGAGAAGGAGACCTGCGATAAACTCGTTAATCGCAGGTCTCCCAACGCCTGCTCTGACCAGGAGTTAGGCATTGATAACATGGGGGTGTGGATCATAAAGCTGAATCCACCCCCCCATATTATCAAGGCACACATTAGCGCGTGACAACAACGCTTGTTTTCACGCGCTAATGTTCCCTATCGCCGGATTTAATATCGCCTACGTGTTGCGTGTTGATAATGACGCGCTAACACGGCGATTAAATCCGGCGATAGCCGGCGATAGGGAAATGTGCGATGGGCGTTTTTGTAACGCACATCTTGGGAATATGGCCCCAAATTGTTCTGTGGTCGAAAGATGAAGGCGAAGAGCGAGTGGGCAAGCCAGCTACAAGGTGGTAACTGTACGTCTCTCTCTCTGGTGAACGTATTTTTACATCTCATGCAGAAAGAGAAGAGGGTTTAAAGTTGTGAACGTGTGTCTGACGGTCATAGAAAAATTCAAGCTGCAAATTCGGACACTGTAACTAAGGTCGATGAGGAATGAAGCTCAACAGAGGGAAGCACAAGTACTGCCAAAGTTTAATATTCGAAGACATGTGCTTATCCTAAATATTTTATTAGTTTGTGCTTTCTGGGTATTGAACGTGTTAGGGCTCGCTTATCTCCGCTCCCCAATCTTTCCACAACATGTTCCAACAGGGGCACACGGGGCGCTTAATAGATCAGTAAGGCACGGGGCTGCTTTCTCAACAACCCCGCCACAAATTGCAATACTTTGTTCTCTTCCTTTTAAAACGTTGTATTTTGGAAGTTTCCGATTTTGCCTTATTTGTTACCCCTTGACATAGGAGATCGTATTAGTGTGTCTGATAAGGTAAAGTACGGGGTGTATTAAATAATACACCGCCCCAAGTAGTTTATTGCTGGCACTTTCATGATGCCAGCTGTAGGTTTGGGGTGCAAACCTGAGAGATAGAGGTATAGAGCGTTTTCCTTTAAGCACTATGAGAGTGCAGCACACTGCTGGGGGCGCACTGTGGTCCAACATAAGGGATAAGGGTCTCGAGTTTTTCCTGTCAGCAGCCTCATTCACAGTTTACGGTTTGCGTTTAATGCATAAAACACTAGGGGCCAGATGCATCAAGCTCAAATCCGCTTGCAAAGGGCCAGATTCTGAGAATCTGGCCCGGTGCGACTGGTATTTTTGCATTTGGGATGCATCATCCCAAATGCAAAAATCGCAAATAGAGAATTCGCTAAATTGCGATTGTTTGCATTTAAGGAATCTCAAATTGAGATTCCTTAAATGCAATGCATGAAAGTTTCAAAAACAGCGAATTCGCTAATAGGGCACGCAAATTACCACGAAGTACAACTTCATGGTAATTTGCAAAAACTTTGAAAAATGCATTTTTGTGCATATTTCAAAGTTTCATGTTGCGCACACATGCCCTAAGGGCATGTGTGTGCGCAACATATGTTCACAGATCAAAATCAGGGGTGCAACAGGGTGTCCTTTGGACACCCCTGCACCCTTGAACTCGCAATCTCAATTTGCGAATCGCTAATTGCGATTCGCAAATTGAGATTGTCTTCCCATTCATTCCTATGGGCCTCTGGGCCCATAGGAATGAATGGGGAGGTATTCATTAATTGCGACTCGCAATTTGCAAATCGCAATTAAGGAATTCTAAGGAATCGCTATTTGTGTAGTGATTTCTTGATGCATTCCATTTTGCTATTCCTTATTAGCGATTCCTTATTTTTCGCTAATAAGGAATCGCAAAATGGATGCTTGATGCATCTGGCCCATTGTAAGCACTGGCAACGCAAGGGGGCCATGGTTCCAAGTTCCAGGAAGACTCGTTCACAAACGGGCGAACACTGAATGCACTCAGCCGTTCAGGGCTTTTGTAATAAAAGATAGTAGCTGGGATGCCAAGGGCTAAACAATTTGACACATGCAAATATGGTGATGTTGCTCTGTTAGTTGTCAGTACATCAAGGTGCCTGTATTTATTATTATATATTATTATTACAGAGCAGGGGTCTAGCTGTCCTGGTGGTGGCAGCTATGGTACTTGACTGACACAAGAGACCTTATTTAAAGGTTTTTTCGACAACATCACGGGTCATCAGTGCTGCCTCGAAATAATTCTATAGAGGCAGGCTGGCATGTTACACTCTAAAAGGGTGCTAACAGTAAAGTCTGTAGGGTGCCTTGAGGATACAGGAACATACGTAGTTCATGTGTGCGCCAGGCACATACCAAATCACATTTTTATGTATGGGTGACACTGGGGAACACACAGAATCGTTTTGTGACCTGGGTATACACTAGGCACATGATACATTAATACATACCCCCATGTTTTGGTCTATATGAGCGTTTGGGATATCACACACTTAGAGTCTTATTTACAGATTTAAGTTAGGATTTTGTCTTAAGTTTGTCTTAAGTCTGTGTTAAGTCTGTCCTAAGTCTGTCTTAAGTTTGTCTTAAGTTTGTCGTAAGTCTGTTTTAAGTTTATCTTAAATCAAACTTGAGACAAAATCCTGACTTTACTACTATTAAATTCCTTCTGTGAATACCAAAAGTAGTAAGTTTAGGATTTTGTCTTAAGTTAGTTCTGTGAATCGGCGCTTACATTTATGGTCTCTTATTTCGCAGTTCTTAGATGCTCCTACACCTATTCAATAAAGACGTTATGCAGCTTCTTTGACTTTCCCTTCACTGATATTAGTACTACTTTAGCATGTTTACTTTTATCACTCAGATAATTTTATGTCCGTGTTGTAATATGTTTCTCCATGTACAACCCAGCATTCTTTAATTACAAACCATGTATTACTCTCTTTTTCCCGAGACAAGTTATCTAGATTTATAATGTTGTTTATGTAATTCTTCATGTTCTATTGCATTATGTACTGATGTTTTAATGTTTCTTCAATAAACTTACTTTTAAACTGAATAAAAAGAAAGTCTGGACACATGGGATGTTTAGTTGTTCCTGGAGAGAAACTTTTGCCGACTTTCGTGTCTAGAATGCTTAAAAGGATTGATACCTTGGTTGTATTCTTTTGAGCATCAGTTTATTACATAGTTAAAGGCACATTGTATGATTGAACATTGGTTCTCTCACAATTCGTTCTATATCTTTGCTATACAATCTAGTCATGTATACTCTGAAGTGATACTATGCTAGTAACAGAACAAACACGGGCATATTATCAAGTAGCGATATTTATCGCTTACTAAGCTTAGCGAAATTTTTTCTATCGCCGTTCATCGCTGGATTTTATCGCAGAGATAACGTGCTATTAGCAACGTTTATCTCAAATGCGATAAAATTTCCGGCGTTAGCGGCGAAATGCGTAAATATCAGCAATATTCACGCATTATCGCCAATGGGGACTTAGCCAGAATATCCACCTCCCATTGGATATATTGGCTAAGAACTGGTCTGAGCAGGCCTTTGTTTTCAGCGATATTTGCACCTAGCACGAACTTCTTGATCACTACGCCTGCGTTGATAATAGGCGATAGCGATGTTAGCGACTGCTTTCAGTCGCTAACAGGTTGGGTACGCCCACTTTGCATGTCATTAGCTAACATGCAAAGCGGGCCCCAAACCACTTTCTATCGCCTAAAAACTGTCGCTAACTACTGTTGGCGACAGCTTGCTAATAGGGCGATGAAATGATCGCCGCTTTGCGGTCAAAACGGCCGCTAAAGCGGCAATAATTTCATATCGCTAGCCTTGATAATATGCCCCCTAGTTCCCTCCCCCGAGTCACCTATTATTTGCTCTTCTCTTGTCAGGATGGGTGAATAGTATTAGCAGTTTTTTAGGCGTGTGTGTGCAGGGTGGGATGGTTCCAGCGTAGTGTGCTTATCATAGTTCATGTGATAGACAATAAATGGCTTTTCAGTGTTTATAGTGAATCTACATCAGTGCTAGACACGGTAGGTCTAGCACTACTGTGGGTAGATGCATGACTGAGATCGAGTGATGTGATTTACTCTGCCTACTGAAGTGTTCGAAGTATGTGCTGGGGTGTTAATGACAGCTTCCTAAGAAATTTGCTTAGGCACCTCCATTTGTATGATATTTTATTGACAAGCAAAAACCTCAAGAAAACCTCTGTTGCACTGAAATTTGGGGATGGGCATGAGGGCCCTTTTTGATATATTTAGGGCTGTGTCGAACTCCAGCGTGTGTCTATAATGAGCTATGTCCAGAACCCATCGGTCCATGGTAATTGAAGCCAACGCCACTAGAAAGGAAGCAATTTCTCCTCCGTTATTATGAAGGTGGTGGTGAACAGTGGAGTATCATAATTTTGGCTCCATCCTTTCTATGTTTGGTAAGGCCATATATATATTTACATTTGGCCTTATGTACTCGTGTGATGCAATAATATTAATGAGATATGATGCACCGACTATATGGGAAGTGCTTTTATTGTGTGTTTCGATATGTATGTGTGTGAGCACGTCTTTTATAGGTTCAGATTGGAAGGTGATTCGATAAAGTGCATTTAATGCAGTGCATTGACCAGGGTTTAGTGAAAATTAATCATATGTGTGTTCAATGTTTACTTTATAAATTATGACCAGTTGTTGTTTTAGTTTGATAATACATGTACATGTACAAACATGAGACCCAAGTCTGGGCCCCATATCTAAACCGGCTTTTTAATATTATAGCTAATGGGGCGGCTCTGCCTGATAGCTGGAGGGGCGCGGAGATAATTTACATTTTTTTAAAAGGCGATAGAAGTGATCCGTCTAACTATCGTCCAATTAGTTTAATGGATATTTTACAGAAATTGTTTTCAAGGCATATTTTAATGCGCATGAACTCTTGGATGATTGATAATGCCATCCTTACAAAGTTTCAGGCTGGGTTCAGGTGCAACATCAGCACAATTGACCAAGTTTTTAGATTTTGTTGTATTCATTGGAAATATGTTTTATTAAAGAAAGGTCACATTTATGTTGCTTTTGTTGACCTTAGGGCAGCATTTCATTTAGTTTTACGTGATCGCCTATGGAATTGTCTATTCTTACTGGGGTTGCCGAGTTGTCTTCTTCATCAGATCATAAGACTGCACGACAATAACTATGCCAGAATACGTTGGGGCCAAAATGGGGAATTATCAAAACCTGTACCCATCAAGCGGGGAGTACGCCAAGGATGCGTGCAGGCCCCCACGCTTTTCTTGTTATTTGTTAATGATATGCCAGCTTATATGGACAAATGTAATAACAATTCACCAAAGCTAAATGGCATAAGGGTACCCGCACTCCTTTTTGCGGACGATACTATTCTGATCTCGCAAACGCCCAAAGGTCTCCAAACCCTTCTAAACAGATTTCAACTTTACTGTAACGAGAAGGAGCTTGAAATAGATGTAAAAAAAACTAAATGTATGGCCTTTAATCCTCACAAATCGTTCAAGGGTAGTTTTTTCTTGAACAACCAAAAACTAGAACTTGTGTCAAATTTTTCTTACTTGGGAGTCTCTTTGGATATAAAAAACTCATGGTCCACACAAATAGAAAAAAGTAAAACCATTTTATCACAGAATACCCGACCCATTTTAAAGAAACATGGGTGAGTCTTAACAAATCAATTTCTCCAGCATTAGAAGTCTTTAAATTTAAGGCCCAGTCTGCAGCTCTTTATGGGGCTGAAATTTGGGGTCCGAAAGCAGGTAATCCATTTGTAAAGAGTGAAAATAATTTTTACAGAAGTATTTTAAAACTACCAAACTGTACTCCACTCTTACCACTGCTCCTAGACCTAAGTGCAAAATGAACAGACCACTTTGCGCTGTTACACCCTCTTTCTTACTGGGTGAGACTTTGGTGCACCGCAGAACTTAGCGATTACAGAGATGGCCTCCTTGAAGTAATGCGGTTGGACCACTGTAATTCAAACCCATGGTTGAAACATGTCCAAACCTGGTTATGTAGAATTGGGTTGTCACACTTTTGGGAGGAACCACAATGCCTTTTGTCCAGTTGCAAAAAAGTGGTTAAAAACGTATTCTGGGTATACATCGCACAAAGCCTCCAAATCAGTCATTCCAGGGGCTCCATCAAAAGGAACTTCTTGGTTTTTAAAGACTTAGCTTATTTCGAAAATTTCCTTGATGAGGTTCAACCTCCACTTGCAAAAAGTCTCTGCTTGAAATTTAGATATGGAATACTTAAAACCAATGCAACGATTGCTAGTTGGTCGTCTATTCCGACACCCTTGAAAAAATCAAGATGTATGTGTTGTACGGACAATTTAAAAGAGGACGACATCCATATTCTATTTTTCTGTAGTGTGTACTTATTAGCAAGGAAAAAATGGATTAGGCCACTATGTAATGCAATTGGTGCTCGCTCCTATGTTAATGCATATAGAATTCTTAAGACTGACACTAGACAATTGATTGTTTTCTGCATAAGCAGATTTTTACTGTCGGCATATTACACACGGAAAAAGATGGGATTTGATTTATAACTGGATATTTCTGCGTATATTTGTTGATGATGGTTCTTCTTTCTTTTTATCAGTAACCACCCCAATGCACTAAATATATTGGATACATGCACTACTGTTTATATATGCCTTTTTAACTAAATTATGGATTTTAAATGTACTCCAGTATCACCTAATCCAGCATCATGTTTACTGTCCTTTATGAAATGTGAAAAGTACTTGTTCTATGCATTTTATTATGTATCTTTTATAACTGCATTGCGCCGAAATAAAGATTTAATAAATAAATAAAATAAATAAATCTAATACATGTATTAGTTCTAGTTCACCACATAATAATATGGTAGGAGATGGTTTCATTTATGGGGTATAATGAAGGTTGTTGAACTAATAATAATATTAAGTTAGCATGATTGTGGGCCTTAAGCTTACAGTCGAGACTTCTTCCCAGGGATGTAACATTTGCCCCAGCAGCCCCCATGGTGCGGGGTACCCTGAGCTCCAGGGGGCCCTCTGGCACTGTGCACGGGCAGTAGGCCCCTGGCTTGGGAGCTCCTGACCGGGTCTGGAGCCTGGGCGGGGGTCCCCATCTATGTCATTTGTAGGGGCCTCCTCAAGTTTTGTTAAACCACTGCTCCTGCCCCAAACAGAACCACAGAAAGAGAACAGCAATCTATGCTCTTCCTTTTGGACAAACAAAAATGTCATACTATAGCCTTGTAGCCCGCCATAGAGGGCTATACCGGCTATTAAAGGCCCTCATCAGTGTTAAAGGCCCCGAGCCGAAGGCGAGGGCCTTTAACAAGGGAGAGGGACTTTAATAGCCGTTGTAGCCCAGCTACGAAGGGCTATAAGGCTATTAGAACATTCTGCCACTAGAGGGCAGAATGTTCTAACAAATAAAAAAAAGCCTTCAGAGAACACGAGGGGATTGAAATCCCCACAGCTCCCTGAAGCCTTTCTTCACAGTCAAAGCTGTGAGCAAAGAAACATTGGAATGTTGGAGCTCCGGGCTTATACCAGCCATTATAAGCCCGGAGCACTCGATTGTTTTCAATGGAGCTCCCAACATTCCAATGTTCTAATAAGCGCTATGCTTACCTGAGCACCGTTGGATAGAGCTCCGCAGTGAACAAACTGACGACTGTGAAGGCAGCTCCGGAGAAGCCTTTTCCCAAAATGGCGATTGTTGATCGCAGAGGACCCAGAGCTGGGAGAGGAGAGAGTGAGTGAGAGAGAGAGAGAGATAGTTATACAGGTGGCCTTAACCACAGTCACTGCGCACAGTGAAGAGGAGAACTGACTGCCCTCTAGCTAAACATAAGACACCCATTTAGGTCCACCAATTAAAAACATTAACAGTTCTGGTGCGTGTCAAATAAAACCATTTTAAATATAACATTTAGTGAGAATTTAAAGTAAATCAGAGTATAATTGAACAGTGTAAAGTAAACCGGGTGATGTAAGCTGTATATTCGAGAGATCATTCAGTTCCACACTGAGAAACAAACAATGAAGAACAAGGCGCTACAAGCGTGGCCAGTCAATGCCCAAAGGCATGTTCAGTGCAGTGGGATCTGAGTTAGAACCCAGTTCTGGTAAAGAAAATGTCTTGTGTTAACACCACTTTGTCCTTGATAAAGTAATGGCATCAAATTAATCCAGTTGCCAGCTCTAGGTTACTTTAGTTGTTCACAATGCATGTTGTAAGCAGAGAGGTTGGCCTTAGTTGAGATGCGTCATGGGGCACATGAGAGAGAACTGGCCTTAAAATAGTTTTTTCATCACTGACTATGTCTTCTGTGAGTTGCCTGCCGGAGTGATCCCAGGATGTTTGTCTGATGGAGGATGTTGGACCAGCGATGGTCAATGGCACAAGCCTCTTGGCCGCAGAAAAGACCTTGCCCTACGCGTGCCCTGATAGGTGAGTAGTCAGCCCCCGAGTCGGTTTCGACAAGGGGGAGTCTTCTGCTTCCGGTGTTCATGGATCATGGCTTCCTCTTCCCGGGGCAGCATGAGACTGGAAGCACATTTTTTAGGGTTGCCATTACCGAGGAATGCCAGCAAGCTCAGAGATCACTAGAAACTTTCTCGAATTCACAAGAAGTAATCCCTTCTTGTGAATTCGAGAAAGTTTCTGACAACCGCATAAACATGACAACTTTGTTTCCCTAGGACTGGAATACCTATCTTCAGAGTCGTGGAAACAATAGATAAGTATTTTACCTAGACAATCGTGCATGCTTCGTTTCTACAGAGTTGCAGAGAAATAGAGAGACGGGCGTTTTCAATAAAAGGTTTATTGAACAGTCTTCTATCTCATGCAAGAGAGGTGAACTGCTACAAACGTTAGGCAGACTGCAAAGTATAAAGCGTACAGCGTAAACAGTAATATGAAATAATACTGTAAGAGCATTGTATTGTTTCTAAGCCATATAAAAATACATACATAAATAACACAGACTAAAATACTCAACTGGTGCTCCTAAAATAAGCCTACCCCAATGTACCTAACCTAGGTCTAGTACGTGGGAAGAAGTAAGTATGGTGTTTAGCATAGGTTTAGTTTCGCCAAGAATCTACCAAAGGTTTCTCTAGGTTCTAATCAGCTCCATACCTTGGAATGAAGGAGGTCCGGTATCTCTATCTCGGGATTTCCCAACACCCCGCAAGGGGAGTCAGAAATACTGGAGCTGGATTTCTCAGCAGAGGAGGGCAGCTTCCTGATCAGTGCGACAGCTGGAGAGTCGGCTTCCTTCTGCACTTGCTGTAGCGAGCTGCGTCGGGCAAGTAGGTCATTGAACTGCTCTGAACCACTGTGCTTTGCTAGAGCAAGTGAAGGTATATTTATACCTTGAAGGTGTTTAGGAATGCCATGTTTGACGTTAAGTGAGGCATATGAACGACATGAATGAACCCCTAGGGAATAGTTGTTCATTGTAAAACCAACTGAGTTCTTGGAGAAATCAATATTCAAGCAAGGGGAAGACCCTAATGGCGTAAGCTGGTTTTCCAAGAAATCGTTGCAACGTTTGGTTAACGGATTGAAGTAGCCATGCCTGTATTTGGGTAGCATAGGCTATGCCTAAATAAGGGCTTGATTTCTATGCCTATATAAAGGCAACGTGATTTGTACCTATATAAGGGCATGAATCGGGAAAATCCATTTGGAAACTAAAACGCCATACAGCACCCACTCCACTTTCTTATGTACGACTTCTACTAAAATACTAAGTTCTAAACATGGATAAATGTACCTAAAAACTATGTATACAACAAATGTTTAAAACCCACCCAAAGTACATAAAAATGCATTGGTACTGATTGTACCCGAAAAAGAGCATTTGTGCTGTACGCATTAAGCAATGTTTCATTCGAAGCATATAGTTGACATTTGAAAAATGCTATCTGAATGAATCATGAAAATACATTTATGAAATGGCTCGTAAATGCAGAAGAAAAGGTGCCGCAACCATTTCATGTCATAATACATATAACATTTGGCATGTGGACAAGATCAAATATTGTCTCTGGACGTTTTCAAAGAATTCTAGTTGTCTATGAATAGTTCTACTTAAAGGAGATTACTTTGTGCCAAAATAAAAAATACAAATTTGGAAAAATAATAATCATAGAAAAAAAGAGTTCCAAAGTTAGAACTTTGTTTTGAAAAAATGAAGGTCGAATTCAGAGTCTCTCAGAACACTGTGTGCCAAATCAAAAGTCAGTGTTATTGTTTGGAGAACATATCAAATCTTCTAAGTCTGTAAAAAATGTGTCTACCATTGTAGGTGAAAGTTGGATTACCTCGTTAAGAAGATTAACCGCACATAGGAAAAGGTAGCGTTTTCGCTGCAGTGGCGCCTCGCGCTTTTAGCGCTGTTATCCGCTTTTAAAAACTTCCTGATTTTGTATTTGCTTTCGTTTTGGGTTGTTATCCCTTGTTTTTAATTACCTCTTACCTGCAACATAATAGTCTCCTCCACCGCTACTTGAGCGGGTCCGGTTCCTGGGGTGGGAGCCCATTTCCGGCGCCATCTTGGAGTGGTGTGGGGTCAGCTTAGGCGCCAGTACTCACGTGCGCTCTACTGCGCAGGAGCCAGCTAGGGTCTCCTACTTAAGGCGAGTCCCTTGGAGGCTCAGCCTTGAAAAGGTAGCGTTTTCGCTGCAGTGGTGCCTCGCGCTTTTAGCGCTGTTATCCGCTTTTAAAAACTTCCTGATTTTGTATTTGCTTTCGTTTTGGGTTGTTATCCCTTGTTTTTAATTACCTCTTACCTGCAACATAATAGTCTCCTCCACCGCTACTTGAGCGGGTCCGGTTCCTGGGGTGGGAGCCCATTTCCGGCGCCATCTTGGAGTGGTGTGGGGTCAGCTTAGGCGCCAGTACTCACGTGCGCTCTACTGCGCAGGAGCCAGCTAGGGTCTCCTACTTAAGGCGAGTCCCTTGGAGGCTCAGCCTTGAGAAGGTAGCGTTTTCGCTGCAGTGGCGCCTCGCGCTTTTAGCGCTGTTATCCGCTTTTAAAAACTTCCTGATTTTGTATTTGCTTTCGTTTTGGGTTGTTATCCCTTGTTTTTAATTACCTCTTACCTGCAACATAATAGTCTCCTCCACCGCTACTTGAGTGGGTCCGGTTCCTGGGGTGGGAGCCCATTTCTGGCGCCATCTTGGAGTGGTGTGGGGTCAGCTTAGGCGCCAGTACTCACGTGCGCTCTACTGCGCAGGAGCCAGCTAGGGTCTCCTACTTAAGGCGAGTCCCTTGGAGGCTCAGCCTTGAAAAGGTAGCGTTTTCGCTGCAGTGGCGCCTCGCGCTTTTAGCGCTGTTATCCGCTTTTAAAAACTTCCTGATTTTGTATTTGCTTTCGTTTTGGGTTGTTATCCCTTGTTTTTAATTACCTCTTACCTGCAACATAATAGTCTCCTCCACCGCTACTTGAGCGGGTCCGGTTCCTGGGGTGGGAGCCCATTTCCGGCGCCATCTTGGAGTGGTGTGGGGTCAGCTTAGGCGCCAGTACTCACGTGCGCTCTACTGCGCAGGAGCCAGCTAGGGTCTCCTACTTAAAGCTCCTCCCCCAGCGTAGCGGGATCGCGCAGCGGGGTTGCCTTTCGCTTAGCCTGAGACGTGCCAGAGTCCTGCCCGTCTGCGCTCGTCAGCGTCTCGTAGGCGGCCGGGGCAGGACGGCTCAGGTTTGTTATATTCTGTTTTATTTTCTGATGCTTGCTTAGGTCGTTTTTAAATATGTTTATGTACACGTCGGCTGATCTACTTGCCCTACGCCCTTCGCGAGGCCATTGTTCCCATATTTTTCCTGGCGGTCGGACATTAAGGAAAGGCTGTCCGTCTTGCGGTTGGCGTCTCCCGGTTTCAAATGGTACCGGACAGGACAATACATCTGCTCTCTTCCAGTGCCTTCTCCTTAATACGAGGTCTTTAAACTGTCATTCCCTTGATATTTGGAATTTGTTGCATAATTCCAATATTGGGTGTTTATTCCTGACAGAGACATGGTTAGGTGAGTGCTCTGCACCGGACCTGGCTAACGCCATCCCTTCGAATTATAACATCTTTAGGAGGGATAGAGTATCGGGCAGAGGTGGAGGAGTAGCTCTTATTGTGAAAGAGAGTACTTCCTGCTCAACCTTTCCGGTGGAGAATATCCAGGGATGCGAAGCCCTCGGCTTCACCTTACATCTTTCCCCTCTCCAGGCCTGTACCGGGGTTCTTTTATATAGAACACCGGGATCGACGGGACCTTTTTTTGATGAACTGCAAGCAGCTCTTTCAGTTCCTTGTCTTAGGTCTGATCACTGTATTTTTCTTGGAGATTTTAATGTCCATATGGACAATAAATGTGACCCTGACGCTACAAAACTTATTGATATCACGGCCTCGTTAGGGCTATCTCCGTTTTTGCAAGGGCCAACACATAACAAAGGCCATACCTTAGATCAGGTATTTTCTACAAGACCTATTTTTGTATCTTCTATACAGCCAGTACTCTGGTCTGACCATTTTTTAATTTCTTTTTCTTTGACAGTCACTGCCCTCATTCGGGAAAGAGAAGTAATAGAGGCCACTCGGATTTCGCGCCCGTTCCATCTGCTCTCGGGGGATATGCTATCGGAGGCTCTCACCACTTTTCCTTACCCTCTTTTAGGAAACCTGGAAGAGAATATTGCTCTCTTCCATAAAAGGCTTTTAGCCAGATTTGAGACCTTAATCCCCGAAAAGAAACCTAAACTAGGTGAGCGTAGAGCGTCGGCCCCGTGGTTCACTCCCCAGTTGAGGATTCAAAGACAGGAGTGCAAAAGGGCGGAGAGAGCTTGGAGGCGGGCTTACGATTCGGCTGAAAAATTGAAATTTCGAGCAGCCATAAAAGCCTATCATCAGTCAATCTGGGATGAAAAAAGGGCCTATTTTGAACATCGTATTGATGAGGCTGAAAATGTCTGCAAAGAAATTTATAAAGTGGTTCAGGACTTTATTTCTCCTGCCGTCTGTACTCCTAGTATTACTCACACTGACTCTTGGATACAACAATTAGCCACCTTCTTTGTGAGTAAGATTACAACTATTCAAGCCTCTCTCTCCCTCTCATGTTCACGACCGGATATGAGCCATCTAATTTCATCATCTTCTGTGGAGGGTCAAGGCCCTTTCCTCTCTGAATTCCCTCACATGGATCTTAGTACATCTTTGGATCTTTTGTCAGGTTTGAAATCTGGCTCTCCTTTAGACCCATGTCCGGCCAAATTTTTGGGGAAAATGGCATCTGCCTTAAACACCTTGGTAAACCCTCTTCTGAATTCTTCCCTATCTACAGGCGAGGTGCCTAAGGCATGGAAGTGCGCCATGATTTTACCACTGCTCAAGAAACCTGCCTTGGACCCCCTCTTCCACGCCAATTATAGGCCAATCTCCCTTCTCCCTGCTCTGGCGAAAGTGGCCGAGAGATACGTGCACAGGATAATTTCCAGTTTCATCGAAGGAAACGACCTGTTGCACGCCTCGCAATCCGGTTTCCGTGCTAATTTTAGCACGGAGACGGCTTTACTCGAGGTCACCGATGCCATCAGGGAAGTGCTCGATTCTGGGGGAAAGGCCATGTTAGTCATGCTTGACTTGTCGGTGGCATTCAACACCGTTCCTCACGAAGGCCTCCTTGTAAGACTCTGGGAATGTGGCCTTCGCGGAACGGTGAGGAACTGGCTCAAATCGTTTCTAGCCGACCGCCGGCAAACGATCTGGGCGCCTCCTTTTTCCGCTGATATGGCTCCGCTAGAGGTGGAAGTCCCCCAGGGCTCCATCCTTAGCCCTATGCTTTTTAACATCTTTATGGCCCCTCTGACGGTGGTCGCGTAATCGTTTGGCGCCCAGATCGTGTCATATGCTGATGACACCCAGCTCCTGTTCACATGTGATAGGGGCGGGTCATTTAATGGCATACAGATCAGGGATTGTCTGGGTGCGGTATTTGAGTGGTTTAGATGTCATGGCTTAAAATGCAACTCCGATAAGTCGGAGCTCCTCTTTTTTGGCTGCGCTTCCGAACCCGATTGGAAATCTTGGTGGCCACAAGATATGTTTCCCCCTGATAAAGTGTCTTTTAAGGCAAAAAATTTGGGAGTGATAGTGGATTGTGAATTGTCTTTTGGGCCTCACATCTCGTGCCTCTCGGGAAAATGCTTTGGCATTTTGCGGATGTTGAGGAAATTTCTTCCCTTACTATCACTCAATCATAGGAAAACAGTTGTCCAGGCCTTGGTCGGTTCTCGACTGGACTACGCAAACGTTCTTTTTTTGGGTTTACCGAAATACCTGTTGACCCGTCTGCAAGTAGTCCAGAACTCGGCAGCCCGAGCCATCTATGGACTCCCGAGGAGAGCAGGTGCCACTGTTTTATTGAACACCTTACACTGGCTGCCTATCTCTAAGAGAATTCTTTTCAAAAGCCTGACCGTGGCCTTTAAAGCCCTACATGGTACCGGTCCCAAGTATATTGGGAAGCATCTTTCCCGGCACTTACCTAGCAGGACCTTGAGGTCATCTGGTTTGTCCATGATGACAGTTCCTGCTATTCGGCGTGCAAGAATGGGAGGTCGGTCTTTTCGCTACCTAGTACCAAAGGCCTGGAACGACTTACCCTTGTCCTTGAGACAGGCTCCCTGTCTTTTTGCTTTTAGAAAAGACCTGAAAACATGGCTCTTTATGAAATAGATTTCTTCTCCTTTTGCTTCTGTTTTTGCTGTTGTGGCTGTTTTTATCTGCTGATATTCTTCGCCAAAGCGCCGGGATGCTCCACGGAGTAGCCGTGCGCTATAGAAGAAATAAATTAACATAACATAACATAACATAGATGTGAAGCATCGCTGTCAGCATTAGTCGCATTAGCAATGTTTGTATTAGATGGTACCAGTGTGCCTGTCGTTTCTTGTACTTTACCGTCAGCATTTTGCATCTGTGAGATCTCAATCAATGCCGTCATCAGAATTGGTAGCCGTTGGGGACAACACAGTGCATGAGCCATTACTGGTCCAAGCAAAGTATCAACATCCATTGGCATGACTGATGGGAGTGTCAGACAGGTGTCTAGCATGCATTCTTCTCCACATAGCAGGCATTGCAGAACAGGAAAGATGCAATCTTGCCATATTGGTCTAAATGTTAGAAACCATGTGGTATTTAATTCTCTTAGACGAGGTAGTCCCAAAATGTGGACGATGCGCTCACGACACTTCATCACCAGTAGAGTTGTCTCCACGCTGAACTTGGTTTCACTTGTGGATTGACTTGCCATAACGCAGCAGTAGGAGCAAATATAGTATCCATGCAGAGAGTCCCAAAACGAGAGGCAATCCGCCAAACACACGAAGTTTGGAAATATTCCTAGGACTGCTTCAAAGGGTGCTAACAGTCACGAAAAAACCTGTCTTAAATACATGTACAATACCATTCATATCAGACATGTTTAAGATACGACTTAACATTTCCGAGAAATGTATGGGGCAATTTGTAGTTAAGAAGGCATGTATCTCTGCAGAAGTCCTTGCGACTTGCAGATCATACATTTCTTTGACCGAGGTCAGTGGCACAGTTTTTTGCAAAAGAATGGCTTTCATTCTGCTTAAAGTTTCAATTTGTATAGAAGAGATGTTCAGTGAAGGCCATAACGTGACACAGTTACTAGATAGGGTAAACATGGCAACATGCCACAACAGCTGTGATCGTTAAACATGAGGTAATGTGATGTGGTATTGGGTGCACAGACATAATATCGACTCCAAAATATCGTTTGGACAGAATATTGAGTTTTAAATATCGTTTGGAGAAAATATCGACAGGACAGAATATCGACAGCCAAAATATCGTTTTTAAGGTAAGTGAAGTAATATCGACTGTAAATAATATAGAAAGTGAAAATATCTAAGTATATAATCTAGATAGTAAAAAATATCGTTTTTTAAATAATATGTAATTATTTATAGTGTTTTTATGTTATAATATGTGTGAAAAGTGTCATTTTATGTTATAATTATTTTTAATTAATGATTTTTTTTTAATTATTGTGTAATTTTATTCTGTAGCTGGTTGTGGGTTTATAGGGGAATAGGGTGGGAAGTAATTTAATTATAATTAATTAAATATGTAAATTTATTAATTGGTAGTAATAATTAATTAATTGGTAATTAAATAATATATGTTAATTATTTAAAATTTATTTGGTAATTAATTTAATTTAATTTATTAATTGCTAATTATGTAAATTAAAATAATGTATTTCCTGTAGCGGGTTGTGGGTTTATAGGGGAATAGGGTGGGAAGTAATTTAATTATTATTTATTAAATATGTAAATGTATTAATTGGTAGTAATATTTAATTAATTGGTAATTAAATAATATTTGTTAATTATTTAAAATGTAATTGGTAATTATTTTATTTTAATTGATTAATTGCTAATTATGTTTAATTAAAGGGGTATTTTTAGGGTTCAGGGTCAGTTTTTAGTTTTTGGCTAAAGGGGTATTTTTAGGGTTCAGGGTCAGTTTTTAGTTTTTGGGTAAAGGGGTATTTTTAGGGTTCAGGGTCAGTTTTTAGTTTTGGGTAAAGGGGTATTTCTAGGGTTCAGGGTCAGTTTTTAGTTTTTGGGTAAAGGGGTATTTTTAGGGTTCAGGGTCAGTTTTTAGTTTTTGGGTAAAGGGGTATTTTTAGGGTTCAGGGTCAGTTTTTAGTTTTTGGGTAAAGGGGTATTTTTAGGATCCAGGGTCAGTTTTGGGTTTTTGGGTAAAGGGGTATTTTTAGGGTTCAGGGTCAGTTTTTAGTTTTTGGGTAAAGGGGTATTTTTAGGGTTCAGGGTCAGTTTTTAGTTTTTGGGTAAAGGGATATTTTTAGGGTTCAGGGTCAGTTTTGAGTTTTTGGGTAAAGGGGTATTTTTAGGGTTCAGGGTCAGTTTTGGGTTTTTGGGTAAAGGGTTTTTTTAGGGTTCAGGGTCAGTTTTGGGTTTTTGGGGTACAGGGGTACAGTGTAAAAATAAAGTAAAATTCAATTTACATTAATTTAATTTAATGAAATGAAATTAAATTAAATTATATTTAAATAATTTTAAATAATTTCAATTAAAAAAATATTATTTTTTTACTTTCATTAATTATTAAAAGTTATTTTAAGTATTGTTAATTATATTTTAGTAATTAATTTTTTATATTAATGTAATTAAACATTGTTTTTATTAAAGTCGATATTTTTAACAACTATATTTTTGTAAACGATATTTTGTACTCGATATTTTTGTACTTACCTGTTTGTACATACAAACTCGATATTTTGGTTGTAGATATTTTTTCCTCGATATTTTGGGTAGTCGATATTTTGGTAGTCGATATTATTTCAGTGATCCGTGGTATTGATTAGATGACAAGGCACATAGCCTGAACGTAGGTTTTGCAACGTCCAGCCTAATAGCATGATAGAACGTAATTGCGACTGACCATGTTGCAACATGACCAAGTCTTGTTCCATGATGTGTATGGCAGAGGATTCGATGCTGTCCAGAGAATATATCCTGGACGACAGAGTCGTTAACCCATTGTCAACTACAGAGAAAGTTTTCTCTAAGTTAATACGATCAATTTCTCGTATTCTTTCTGCAGTCTATGCTTGCGTAATATTCAATGCTTCATTATAAGCAGCATAGATAATGGCACATATAAAATGTTCATGACACGGTGTTCTTGGTCCTAACAAGAATTCCCTAAGATTAGCGCCATCTTTAAGTAAAGATAAGTGTTGTTTTACATACTTTAGTGTAGATCTATGTAACCATTAAAGGCACAGTGTTCCTACACTGTATGTTTTTACTATTCCTGAATGCTGTCTTTGAACATATCTTGGAGCTGGCCTAGTGAATTTGAACCCCTGTGTTTTATTCAGGAATCTATCTTAACAGCTGTTTGTGAGTAACCGTTTTTTCCAATCTGGATCTGTTCTGTTGTGGTGCAAAATAGTTTGTACTTCGACCTCCCCCTCTGAACTGTTACTGCTATCAGGTGTAGGTATAGACGGATTGTTTATGTCTTTTCTCTCTCTAACCTAAGACAAGACGTCTGTTGGACAGTGTCATTCAAAAACATAATTTGCTCTGGGATGATGCAGGCTCTGAATAAAGCTTCTATCCCCTGCACTTGCCAATCTTTTGTGCCCCAGACAATATTTGTCCCAATGTTGTCTTTCCAAAAGTCAAAACCTATTGTAGACAGCTGAGCATAAAGTCTGCAGAGTAAATGTGCTTTGTATTTGTCAAAATACTTTTCATCCCTGTCTTATTAACATTTTTAAAGTTAAATGACTCTGGACTGGAAGTATTAAAACCTGAAAAGTATGGACATTTTCCATTAAATATTTTTGAGCAACCCTTTGGTGGCGTAGGACAATGTTCCCATTGGTTATACATCAATACATTTCTAGGGTTTGAAGATTTGTGCAAGAAATGATGACCATAATGATTATAACAATACATTTGTTCATAATCTGATGAACCTTCTAAGTATTCATGATTTGTAAATACAGCAGACATTTCTAAGTTTGACATCATAATATTAACAGTCTCAAAGTCCCAATCATCAGAAAAGGTACCAGATGAAACAAAGTCATTCAAGGAAACCTTGCACTGGTGTGGAATCATCAGCAGCTCCGACAGGCCAAAAATGTCATAATCAGTTCTGCCCAAGCTATACCCCCTGTTATAGGAATGGCTGTGATGTTTACTAATAACACGTCTCTTTGTTCACGATGAGATGATTTGTGTGGCTTGAGTAGTAAGTTGATGTTCTTACTTGCTGTGTCCTTTTTAACATATCTTCCATTTATCAGCATTCCCAAAGGTATTACCAGAAGTAGAAGAAAAGCACACCCAACACAATTCAAAGTTCAATCCATGGTGAAACCAGATAAGTCTTTTCCAGGTGATGAAAAAAGTCTATTGCTTGTTCTTCAAAAGTTCTTTCTACTGGCGTTGTTTCAGGTTTCAGGTTCGCTTGGATCCTCGGAAAACGTATCAAAGTTAATGAAATAGTCAGAGGCAGTTCTGCCAATTGTTGGGATAGCATCGCTGGAACCACTTGATCATATGTTAAATTTGTGTAGTCGGATGCTACTTCATTGTAGACAGTAATTATGGGCGAATTTTGCGGATCTGCGATCCTCAAATTCGGCCGAAATCGGCAAAAAATCTGAGAATTCGTTGATTAATCCGCGATCTCGCGGAGCTTTAAATGTATAGTGCTTTTCCTACACTACACTGACTACAGCTGCGTAAAGTGCCAGAAGAGTTGTCTCCAGTGACCATGTGTGTGTTCTATGCCATCGCGCCGTAGGGCGCAGGGGTCCCTTGAGTGAGCTGTCCATCATAGTCGGTAAATGGCGGGAAGACGGTGCACACAGCTAGTGTGTGGGCGGGGCCAAACGGGCGGGCTTCTTTGCCAGTTGACATGCCTCTTGTGTGTAAAAAAGGTCAGAGACCGATCAGAACAGCAGATGAGGAGAAAGAAGCTCCTGGACACAGGAACTGCACAGGGATTGCGCTTGTGAAAGTGAATAATGCACTTTGTATCCTTCACTTTCACGAGCACAATCCCTGTGCAGTTCCTGTGTCCAGGAGCTTCTTTCTCCTCATCTGCTGCTCTGATCGGTCTCTGACCTTTTTTACACACAAGAGGCATGTGAACTCACATACAAGCCTTGTATGCGAGTTCACATGCCTCTTGTGTGTAAAAAAGAGGTCAGAGACCGATCAGAGCAGCAGATGAGGAGAAAGAAGCTCCTGGACACAGGAACTGCATGGGGATTGCGCTCGTGAAAGTGAAGGTTGCAAAGGCCTCTATCCAGCATCACAGCTAATTTTCGACGGTAGATATAGGGAGAATGCACACCTGCCCTGCCTCAACAAAGCTCATGATTGTTTTTGGGCTGATGAATGCGTTACTGACCTTGAGCTTCAACTCGGGCACCTGCTGTAAGTGCTTCCTGTTGAGGTTGAATTTTTGTGACAGGAGCATCGAGCCAGAATGAACCCTGCCTTTCATATTTACCCAAGAAAACGCCACCGTTTTGTGCGATACCTCTACTCACCTGGAGTACTTTCTACTGGCTAATCAGTAAGTGCTACCTCGTTGGATAAATGTATAGTGCTTTTCCTACACTACAGCTGCGTAAAGTGCCAGAAGAGTTGTCTTCAGTGACCATGTGTGTGTTACTATGCCATCGCGCTGAAGGGTGAAGGGGTCCCTTGAGTGAGCTGTCCTTCATAGTGGGTAAATGGCGGGAAGATGGTGACACCGTGAGTGTATGTGCGGGGCCAAACGGGCGGGCCTTCTATGCGAGTTCACTTGCCTCTTGTGAGTATAAATGGTCAGAGACCGATCATAGCAGCAAATGAGGAGAAAGAAGCTCCTAGTCACATTAACTGCACGGGGATTGCGCTCGTAAAAGTGAAGGATGCAAAGGCCTCTATCCAGCATCACAGCTAATTTTCGACGGTAGATATGGGGAGAAAGCACACCTGCCCAGCCTCGACAAAGCACACAGTTGTTTTTGGGCTGTTGAATGCTTTACTGAATTTGAGCTTAAACTCGGGCACCTGCTTAGTTGTAACTATTCTCTGACCCTGCCTCGGGCACCCGGCTGTTTAGGGTCAGAGAATAGTTGCAAGTAAGCAACTTAAACTCTTGCAGCTTGCTGGCGCCATTGGTAACTATTCTCTGACCCTGCCTCGGTCACCCGGCTGTTTAGGGTCAGGACAGGGTCAGAGAATAGTTGCAAGTAAGCAACTCTGGCACCTGCTTTATTTATATCTGTAAGCGCTTCCTGTTGAGGTTTTATTTTTATTACAGGAGCATCGTGCCACAATGAACCCTGCCCTTCATATTTATCCAAGAAGATGCCACCGTTTTGTGCGATACCTCTACTCAACTGGAGTACTTTCTACTGACTAACTAGTAAGTGCTACCTCGTTGGGTAAACTGTATAGTGCTTTTCCTACACTACATCTGCGTAAAGTGCCAGAAGAGTTGGATCCAGTGACCATGTGGGTGTTACTATGCCATCGCGCCGCATGGCGCAGGGGTCCCTTGAGTGAGCTGTCCATCATAGTGGCTTGCAAGCCCGCTGTGATGCTGGATAGAGGCCTCTGCATCCTTCACTTTCACGAGCGCAAACCCCGTGCAGTTCCTGTGTCCAGGAGCTTCTTTCTCCTCATCGGCTGCTCTGATCGGTCTCTGACCATTTTTTACACACAAGAGGCATGTGAACTCGCATGCAAGTATGCGTGTTCACATGCCTCTTGCGCATGGGTCCCTTAAGTTAGCTGGGCATAAAAAAAAATCCGCCCGCTTCGTGAATTTTCAGCAATTTCACGAGATTCGCGGATCGCGAAATTGCTGAAAATCCGCAAATTTCACGAGCGTAACGGATTTTAGGCCCATACTTAGTTGACAGGTGTTTCTTGATGAACTGTTTTTTGGGTTTCAAGAGGTACAAGTTCCATAGCTTTGTTGCCTAGTCCTTCATTTCGCACAGCAGATTTTTCAAAGGTGATGAGTCTCTCAGTTTGAACCTCTTGGATAGTAGCCAGATTAGGTCATCTGCTACATTGGGGGAGTCCACTTGGCCTACTGCTTATGATCGGCCACATGATGTGGTTTGACCAGGTCGTTTGACACAAACCTATTCTCCTTTTTACCAGCAAGGGGCAGCAGGAATACTGTTCTTGATCTGTGGATTGCTAGGACAGGTACTGGTTGTCTATTAGAAGGTCCAAATTCCTTCTTGTCCGCGATCTACACTCTGACTAGATCCCCAAGCTTAGAATCCAGACAGGCCTTGCTGGGACGGTCGGTTTCTCTTCAGTGGTTGTTGGCTTCAGGAACAAGTTACTTTATTTCGTTATTAGTTCATTTAAGTCCTGTAAAATAGCCAAACGTTCTTTGATATCAACGGGTTTTTGGTCTACCAATGAAGTCTGATAATTGAGGTCCGATACTATCATTCTGGTCCCAAAAAGGACTTCATATGGAGTGATACCCCCTAGAGAACTTCTTGGCAGATTGTTAAGACTACGTTGGACACTTATTAGATGTTTGACCCACCCGTCACTCAAACCTAATATCCTTGCTGATATAGATTGCCTTATGTCCATGTTTTTTCTCTCCACTACCTAATTTCCCTCAGGATGGAATCAACTAGAGTACCGCAATGCAACGCCCAATTTGGCCATGGCCTCCTTGTAAGCAAGAGAGATAAATGCAGGACCCTGGTCAGAATGTAGCGTGCAGACTGCGTATGTGCCGATAAAGACTCGCAAATCTTTTATAACAGTTTGAGCGTCAGCCGAGAGCTGAGGCCACATCCAAATGAATCTTGTCTTAATAGTTGTGGGATCACACTTGTCCACAAGGACGTCAGCGTGTTGAAAGTCTAATGCTGTCTAACAATGGTGTCTGTACTGGGCTGGCTATGCTATAGTCAGGTATTTAGCGGCGTTCTGTGCTGCGATCTCTATTGCAGTCTATGCAGTCAACGACAAACATATTTTATTTTATTTTTATTTACTAAGTTTTGTATAGCGCTAGCTTGACCAGAGGGTATCAGAGCACTTCACAACAGTTACAGAGCAGAACAATCTAGAGCAGAACATAATACAATAAAGCGATCAAAAGAGAGCAGAACATATTGCAATAAAGTGAGGCAATCCGGATGAGAGTCATAGTAAAGAAGATGTTGAAGAGTCCCGTTACCAGGATTTATTAGCCCCCAACCGAGAGAGGTTCAGTGTCATTTTCAGCACTCCGACTGTTCCTATCTAATCGCTAGGGATCGTTAGAGGAATAGGATTTTGAGATGACTTTTGAATTTAGCAAAGGAGGGAATAGTTCTGATGTGGGGGGGATAGAGTTCCATATTTTGGGCGCATTTCCGGCGAATGATCTGGCCGCGGTTTTTTGTTTTCGTGGTGTTAGCGGGATAAGAAATAAGGTATTAGAGCTTCAGAGGTTCCTGTTCTGACCTGTTTTTTTAAGTTTGGACGCCATATATTCGGGTTTGCCTGTGTGGAGGGCTTTGTGGGTGAGGCAGGCCATTCTGAAGTTTGCCCACATTTCTATTGGTAGCCAATTGAGTTCTTTGAGTGTAGGAGAGATGTGGTCAAATTTCTTTATTCCAGTGACCATACTGGCAGCCGCATTGAGAGTTTTTTTCAGCGGAGCATGGTGTGTTTTTGCTATTCCCGACAGGACTGCGTTTCCATAGTCTAGTCTTGACAGCACCAATGCCTGAGTGGCTTGTTTGAGATCTTTGGGTGGAATGAAAGGTTTTATTTTGTTTAGTAGCTTAAGGTTAAGGAAGGCGCTCTTACCCGAAATCTTTGTGTTTGGTCATGTCCAGTTTTGCGTCTAGCGTGATGCCTAATGATTTAACAGAGTTAGCCAGGGTGAGGTTCCCGTTGAAGGCATCGATCTCTTTGAGCCACTCAACCATTTGTGGGTTCTCTTCTTTGTTCGAGATGAGGAGTAGTTCGGTTTTGTCCGTGTTCAGTCTTAAGCGGTTGCTTGACAGCCAACGTTGCACTTCACTTAGTGTTTCATTGAGTCTTTGGATGTCTTTAGCAGAGGAGATTTCCAAGTAGATTTGGGTATTATCAGCATAAAGGTGAAAGGGGATGTTAGCATTTCTGAGTAGGGTGGCAAGGGGTTCCATGTAAATGTTGAAGAGGAGAGGGGAGAGCACTGATCCTTGGGGGACTCCCCTCATGACTGGCTGAAGGTCAGATTTGAAGATAATGATTTTGATTCTCTGGGAGCGGTTGTGTAGGAATAAGGAAAACCATTTGAGGACCACCTCGTCTAGACCCGCCCTTTCTTTGAGAGCTTTGAGGAAAAGTTTGTGGTAAACTGTGTCGAATGCTGCAGATAGGTCAAGAACAGAATGAGGAGGCAGCATTGGTCTGAGTCCAGAGATTTGTGTATATCATCAATTATGTTGAGGATAGCGGTTTCTGTGCCGCACCCTTTCCTGATTCTCGACTGATGGGGGGTCGAGGAGGTTGGTATTGTCCAGGTGTTGAGTTAGTTGTTGGAGTACACATCATTCTAGGATTTTGGAGAGAATAGGAAGGTTGGAGATGGGTATGAAGTTGTTTAGGTCATTTATGTCCAGGTCTATTTTTTTCAGCAGCGGGGTGACTTGTCCCACTTTCAGACAATCTGGAACGATTCCGGTTTTTAGGGATCTGTTTATAATCCTACATCAGAGTGGAGCTAGGGAGAGTTTGAATTTTTTGATGAGTTGAGCAGGGAGGGGGTGTAGGGTGTGAGATGAAGGTTTAGAGGTGGAGTTAAGTTTGGCTATCTTTTCTTCTGGAATGGGCTGGGAGAGTGACCAGGATTTAGTGTTGGGAGTGGGAGCACAACTAAGCACCCTAACTGGTCTGCTAAGGGGAAGGGCGGAGCAGTTGGTGACCAGAGAGCGCTTAATCTTGGAGCTCTTGTCATTGAAGAAGGTGGCAAAGTTATAGCACTGTTCTTTGGAAGCCTGCTCCAAGGACATATCTGGTTTGGAGGTTTGTTGTCTGATGATCTTGAAGTGCTCCTTTGGTCTGTTTTTTGCGCAGTCCAGTGCAGAGCGGAAATATAGAGATTTTTTGTTCTTGATATGGCTGTTGTATTTCTTCCTGAGAGTTCTGAGTTGATCATGGTGGAAGGTAGTGGGCATGCTCCTCCGGCGTCTTTCTGAGGCTCTTAGTTGTCTCCTTTTTTCATTGATGTCAGAGTTGAACCAAGATCGGGACCGAATGGCTTGTTTTTTCTAAGTTTATGGGGACCTAGTTGATCCAGCAGGGTTACCATATTTGTGTTATATAGCAAGGTGAGATCATTTATGGAGAGATCATTGCCGCTGGGTAGGAGCAACTTTAGCCTTTCTTCCAAGACGTCCAGGGGGATCTGGGTGAGATTTCTGGACCATTTGGGGGGGTCTTGAACAAGAGGCAAGGATAGAATTCTATTGTTGATGTGGAATCAGATCATGTGGTGATCCGACCAGTCCACTGGAAGAATGTTGTCAATCGTGATTGAGTCTTGATGGGAAATGATGACATCCAAGGTCGCTCCTTTGTTGTGAGTTTCTTCCGAGCAGTGTTGGAAAAGGTTATTGTCACAGAGGAGATTATTGAGAGATTGAATTAGTGTGTTGTTGGCTTCGTTCCAGCGTAGGTTGAAATCACCCAAGATTAGGTAGTTAGTGTCTTTGAGAGCCCAGTGGGCAATCAAGTCAGATAAAAGTTCCACAAATGTGGGGGTGTTACCTGGTGGGTGATAGAGAAGGTGACCAACTAATGGGCTGTTATCCTTAGTTTTGATGTTTACAGTGATACATTCAAAGGAGCTATACTTGCAGGAGTCCATTACACTGATGTGTATGTCATCCTTATGGATGATGGGTACACCTCCACCTTGTTGGTCTTTTCTATCTTTGTTGATGATGGAGAAACCTGGGGGCACCAGCATATCAAAACTGGGAGGGTAGATCTTGTTCAGCCTTGTCTCCGTGATGAATGCAATATCTAAATCCTGAGAGAGGATGGCTTCTGCTAATTCCGTTGCGTGCTTGGGGGTTGATCTACAATTAATGAGCATGCAGTTGATGGATAATTTCTTATTGCTCGGATACTCTCCTGATGGGACCCTCGGTATTGAGGAGAGGGAGGGCGGGGGTCTTGTGATTTTCGCAGGGGGGTGGTCTCTTCTGAGCCTGTGATCACTTGAATATTGGAATTCGGGGAAGCTGAGAGAGGAGAGTCATAGGTGGCGGCTAGGTCCAATGCTTCTTCAGCGGACTTTGCTACTTTAGTTCTGGAAGGTCTTTGTGACTGGATCTCAGCATCCTTACTAGGAGGTTTCTGTACCCCAGATGTGGGGGCTTATGAGAGACTGAAACGGGATCTCAGCATTGAACTTGGTGGGTCTCTGCAGCCGGTTCTCAAGGGCAGATGAGGACCCGAGATGCGGCTTTCTGAGGATAGAGTCAGTCTGAGAAGAGGGCCTGAGTCGTGATTGCTGGGGATTTCGAGGCTTGCCTAGGTTGGTTAGGATTTCATCAGGCCCCTGAATATTATTTCTAGCTGACTTTCTAATAGGGTTAGCCGGAGCGCCATATTCTCCGGGGCGTGCAGTTTTGGGTAGGGGCATCTCTCGGGTTGGGGTGCAGGGTCGAGTTGTGCGGCCTAATGGTAAGTCGGTCATCCCAGCTGTCTCTGTTAGCGACATTCGGTGGGGGTTCTGAACGTGGGCTCTGCCTCAATGATTCTGCGGGAGTAGTAGAGGGGTCAGGAGTGGTGTGATGATGAAGAAGATGAGTTTGAGGGTGTGTTGGGGCCTGATCTGCCTCGGAAGATTGAAGGTCATGATTCGTGGGGGTGGAAGAGTGGGAGGAGCTTCTAGGGGGGCGGCTGAAGGATCTCATCAGGGGAGTGGGAATAGGTATTTGCTTTGCCTGATGGGGCATGTTGACCAGATAAGGGGGTTGAGGAGCAGGTCGAAGAGAGTGAAGCAGTACAGAACGAAGAGCAGGGAAGAGGGAGTCGAAGGCCTCTAGGTTCTCGTTGTTATCCAGTATAAAAACTGTGCCATTTGAATAAACAGTCACTGATGTGTGCCCGTTTCCAGTAGCCTGACTGGGAAGAAAGGTCGTCAGTTTACAGCTATGTGAGGTGGTCGTCGTTTTGGATATGTGAAGTTGCATTCTTAATGTGGTGTTCCAGATCTCAGGTCTATCCGTGTGGAAGATGAGATCCATCTTTACTTGCCCTTTGGAGGTTTAGTGGTAAGTGTCCACAAATAGCGTTTCTGGGTGCTGTCTGATTAGATTATGTTTGAAGTTTGTTCTCGCTTTTGGAGAGAGGCTAGAGGGGGAGCTAATAGCGAAGGCATTCATACCATGAAGTTTCATATGGATCGGCATGAATGGGTCGACGGAGGTTGGAGTGCCCAGTGATATTGTTGCGTACTAAATAAACGGGGGTTGCCGAGCTGCTGCTAGAGAGGCAAGACTCCCTTGGTCTGGGAGTGATGACTATGGGGAACTGAACTTGACTAGTGATTGTCAGGCATGCGAGGGACCTCTATGCTATGTGAGCCATGGGACTTCCTTGGGTGAGAGGCCATTGCGTAGCGATGGGAGAAAGAGGAGGTTGTGGGAAGTAGTTGTTGCAAAAGGAGTCGGTGGAGTTCCGGTTACCCTGGTCTGGGGTGATATGGTGGTAGACCTTATAGGTGAGGGAGCCTATCGGTTAGGCTCGGAGAGTAGTTGCTGCTTAATGGAGGAGGAAGTGAGGGTCAGTGAGATCTATATGTCCCGATTGGAGGTGGTCAGAGTGCCGAGTCGACATGAGTGGGAGAGATAAAGGTTCTGGGGCATAGATTCCACAGAAAAATTAGTGTGATTGCTGCTGAGGGGAGAAGAGAGAGCGTCTTGAAACAAGTCTGGTACCTTAGAGTGGCACAGGAGTCACCAGCGTCGATGGAGCAGGTGGAGGGTAGTCTTTAGCGTCCTGAGTCTGACCTAAAACTGTGTGGGGATCCTAACAGAGAGTTAAATGCCACTCTCTATTTTGCCGAGATGATAGTGACGGCCATCTTAAAGTCAGACATCGACTCCGTGCCAGTCCGGAGCGTTTTAAGGCTCCTTTTCGGGCTTTCTTTTGGGCAGGTCTGAGGGGGGTGGAGCCTGCATCCATTTGAGTGACCCAGTGTGAGGGGGCACAAAAAGATTGGTGGATGCAGCAAACCTTCAACCGGTGATGTCCTGGGCGTCGGCCATCTTGGGGCCAGGCATAGACTTCAAGTCTTTCTGGATCCTTTAAGACTTCCTTATTTATTATAATATTGTTATTTATTTTCCTCTTCCATTTGGGCAGATCAAAGGAGGGAGAATGCTCACTTATGAATGTGAAGAATAAACACAGAACAGGAGTAAACCCGTTAACCCAATCCCAACTGAGACCGGGTAGTAATTGCAGCAACTATACAGTGTCTCAACAGGAATATCAGGTAAACAGACAATTTAGAAAGAGGGTAAATCACATAGCACAGGGGAAAAAAGAACAAGGGAGACCAAATGATAATTCAATGTTGTTGTTTACAAATCGAAGCACAGAAGTACAACTAGATTGCAATAACCATAACAACTAGGTGTGTACTAGCAATGTGTGGGTGAGTAAACGGAGCAGTGACACATGTGATTGTGAAACAACGTGAGGCGGCGCAAAGTGAAAATAATCAGTGACGGTCAGAGTAAGATATTTACAACTAGACATAAAATGCTATTATTTTGAAAATGGCCAACAGAATGCCGCAAATGGCGCTGCAGGGTCGACGGCGCTTCAACCTCTATAACTTGAGGTCATCATCAGGACGATGGTTACATGGTTGGAATCAGTGCTCTGTCAGGTGATAGAATTTACGTCTATAATCGAATTGGCAGCATCTTAGCTGATAAAAAATGTCAAGTATGAATCGAAGACGGGGATTATAACATCTAAAATGGCGAAGAGCAGGGCAAGGAGTCACGCTCAAACTCGTGCAGCAGTTGCACAGAAATCAAATTTCTCTTGGGTGCAAGGGAGTACCATTCCGCGATGGGGGAGCTGGTCAAGGGTCACACTCGTTCTAATGGAGAACTTTAATGGATTGAAGGTTCCGTGGTGCGGGGCTATTTCGCTCTGAAAAATCCCTGAGGTTACACCTCTTTTCAGAAGACTGCTTTTGAGGAGACCTACCTCTGGATTGAGAACGCTTCTCTGTGGGAAGGGACTGTTTAGTATTCTCCCACTTCTTTTTAGGAGTAATGAGAGTGTTTTTAATAAAGACCTTTTCAGGACTTTCTGTTAGTTGGGACTTAACTGATTTCCCACCCAAACTATCTCTATCTAGTTCTTCATAGGATTTTTCAATTATTCTGGCCAGTTCATATGGTT
This sequence comes from Lissotriton helveticus, assembly GCF_964261635.1. Lineage (NCBI taxonomy): Eukaryota > Metazoa > Chordata > Amphibia > Caudata > Salamandridae > Lissotriton > Lissotriton helveticus. The sequence continues at coordinate 30,400,299 of NC_136067.1, read as the reverse complement.
GCTCAGTTACATCAAATTCTCTTAATTTTTGGCGGATTGCCACGGATGCTGCTTCACCTTTAATATTAGCCACAATTATAGCAGAGACCTGTTTGAAATCTTTCAGTAATTTCATACCTAGATTCAAAGCAGGTTCTGCCCCGTATTTATTTTGATTCTATTTCAGGACGTCTGGTATTATCGCCATAAACGGAACAACATGTGTTTTTCTGTAGATTGCAGCAAAGACTGTACCCCAAGTGTCACAGTCCTCCAGGTGTGGTGCTATCCCCATTGGTAAACAGATTGTTAAAATCTGGTGTTTCTCATGAGGTGTACTATCAAGATTTGAGTACGTTTTTGAGCTATCCAGAATAGAATTTGTTCCCTTTTTGCGGGCAATTTAACAATGACTAATTGTATAGTCTGTGGTATATCTTTTATTTGTATTCCCCTGGTGAGGGGTTTTCTGTGGAATCCTTATAGGAGGTTGGACTGTTAGAGTCCGCATGACATATTGAACCAATTGTCTATAGATTTTGATTAATTGTTTTAGTTGAACTAATAGTTCTGCACCTGTCATTTCTTCAATGGCAGGATTTGGTGTATAGCTGGCTAGTACCGGCCATGTTGCTCCTGGTCTACCTAGTGCACCGAGCCTGGTAATGTGGTTTGGATGTTGTAGGGCGCCTTTAAACCTGAGCGCATGCTCTTGGTATGTTAATGGAATTTCAACATCCACGAAAAGAGCGTATTCCGCTGGAGGTTCCTCTACTTTGTAGAAGTGGAACCCATGTGTTACTCGATTTGCTTCTGGGAAGACAATCCATGAATAGAATACCTTTGGCGGCCGATATTCATTTGCCTCTATGACAGAAATCACCCTACCACCTCTCGATGATAGGCCATTTGTTATAAGCTTTATAGTGATGGTTTTCCTTAAGTTTTCCGGGATGATATAGCATCCGGGTCGGTTTCTTGGAATCCGGTAATGTCAAAGGCTGCTGGATTTACTGCAGCCCCTCCGTTTTCGCTTTCAGACATTTCATTGACTGAAAGTTTTGCAGAGCAAGTTTCAAGGAAACAAAGATAAGGTGCACAATATTTTGGAACACTGTATCCTTCAACGTTGAACAAACCAACAACTAATACATAGGAATTTCGTCCTACTCAGTTATGGCGGATATTGTATCCTTTAACCCACTCCAGATGTCTATTGGAGTATTTTACAGGAAAAAGGGGTCTTTGTGAAAAGCATGACTGAGTTACTCTAGTATCTAGCCTTAAATTAGTGCCTTACCAAACGTTGGGCGCCATGTAGTGTAGTTCCTATATTCCCAATAGGCTCTGCGCATTGGAATAACATATCCTATAGACTTGACGTAGGACTTAGGTCGACTAGGTCTCTATCGAATATATTAGACTTAATTGTGAGTGCCAGCTAGCTCAGAGGTCACTAAAACCTTTCTCGAATACACAAGAAGGGATTAGTTTCTGACAACTGCATAAACATGACAACTTTGTTTCCTCAAGATAAAACGTATCTTCAGAGTCGTGGAAACAATAGATAGATATTTTACTCGTGCATGCTTCATTTCATCAGAAGTGCAGAGAAATAGAGAGACGGACGTTTTAAATAAAAGGATTTCTGGTACAGTCTTCTTTCTCATGCAAAAGAAATGAACTGCTACAATCGTAATACTGGCTGTAAAGTATAATGTGTACAGCAAGAAGAGTATTATAAAATAATACTGTAAAAGCATGGTATGGTTTCTAAGCCATAAAATACATACATAAATAACAAAGACTAAAAGTACTCAACTGGTGCTTCTAAAATACGCCTACCTGAATGTACCTAACCTAGGTCTAGTACGAGGGAAGAAGTAAGTAGGGTGTAGTATCGGTTTAGTTTCTTTGCCAAGAATCTATCCAATATTTCTCTTAGGGTCTAATCAGCTCCGTACCTTGGTTTAGAATGAAGGAGGTCCGGTATCTCTGTCTCGGACTCGATTTCCCAACACCCTGCAAGGCGGAGCTTGGAAACACTGGAGCTGGATTCTCAGTGAGAGAAAGGCAGCCTCTCTGTCAGCGCGTCAGCTGGAGGGTCGGCTTCCTTCGGCACTTGCTGTAGAGAGCTGCACTGGGCAAGTAGATAGTCGATCCACTCCTAACCACCGTGTGTTTGCTAGGGCAAGTGTAGGCATATTGAAGGTGCCTGGTTTGACGTAAAGTTGGACATAATAACATCACCAAACAACCCCAAGGGAATGGTAGTTCTTTGAATTTCTAGGACAAATCAATATTCAAGAAAAGGGATGTCCCTGACTGCTGAAGCCGAGTTTTCCAAGAAATCGTTGTGGCTTTTTGGAACTAGTGGAAGTAGCCATGCCTGTATTTGGACGGGATGGGCTATATCTAAATATGGTTATGATTTCCAAGCCTATATAAGGGCAAGCTGAATTATACCTCTATAAAGGCATGAATCGGTAAATCACGCTTGGATCCTAAAACGCTACACAACCATTTTAAACCTGTTCTAAAGAGAAGGATATATCCTTCTGCTAAGCTTCGTATACTTAAAGCTGCCATTTTTTATGCATGCATAATTCATTTTTAATTTTATTTTATTTCGCAAGGCTATCAGCTGAAGCAATACATTTGAAATGTGATTTTGGATTTGAAAAAATTCTGCTTCTTTTCAGCTCCAACCCAGTTAAGAAGTTTGAGGACTATGACAGCAGAAAAATTGGGTAGAAACCTACTGGGTTTGATAGATTGAAGAAGGTTTTCAGGACAGGGCCTGCTATTGCCAGGGAGACTAATATTTTGAATAACTCTCAAGAAGAATTTTGCACATTTTTGATTTTTGGGAGTGATCATTAATTTTCCCTTCATTTCACTTCTGATTTGCACAGCAGGGCTTTTTAACTCCTGTTGCAATGTGGTAGAACATTATAATTTTTCTTTAAATCATTTACAGCCTGATTCATGAAGCGAAATAGCGCCCGCAATGGCTGCGAAAACGCAATTGCGGGTGCAAAACACGGAATCGGCATTCAAGTACGAAATAGAGAAATCGCTAAAAAATAATAGCGAGCAGAATAGCGATTACGCTGTAATAGTCGCAGACTCCGGGAAGTCGAGCATTAGCGATACTGAAATAGCGACCAACCACGGAATCTGCGAATTGAATAGCGAAACGCAATATTGTCTCAATCGGCATTCATGAAAGAAATACATTAGCGAAAAAGCGCTAAATCGCACATTTGCGCGGCGCAATTTAAGGACAACTCAAAGCAGGTGGTAACCATAAAAGAGTTAATCAAGTGAAAAATGGACACTTGTAACAAGTCCAGACCGTTGGTTGGAAAAAACTATGGTACCCTCAAAAGACCCAATGTGAATAGGTATAGCGGTATATATCGTTCCTCCGCCCCTACATTGTGGTTCGTTGGCAGTTATCATTGGGTACCATAGATAGTGTGGGTGCCTGCCTCAACCAGAGGCTCCTCTGGTCTGGGTTGCAGTGGCCAGAGAAAAAATTTTTTGTGCAAAGAAAGATCAAAAAAATTCAAAAAAAGACTGTTAAAAATGAGATCAGCACCTAGGGAAATTTTAATGAAATGGTGAAGATCTTATAATAAAACCAATGGGTACTTGTCCTAGATCGGATTATGTGATCCAGAAGTATTCAATTACAAGGGTGTCGACATGTTTCAGCCCCCCTTGGCTCAAAGGAGTCTACGGGGCTTTCGTCAGGACGGAAAAGGACAGACAAACATGAATGTTCTACTCACACTTATTATGTGGAGTTCAATGGAAACAGCGAGGGTCAGTGTTTAAACCGCTCGAGTTTGAAAAGCCTGCAAAAGAAATTACATACAGACATATTGTGCAAGGTAATGAAACATTTGTACCATATTGCATGAATGAGAAAGGCACAGTAGTTAGCATTAGTCTTAACTACTACCACAGAGCCTAATTTAAGCTAGACATATTGTATTTCATTTCTAAACAGTAGGAGCATTCCCTGGTAGGGTAGAGGAAAGAGGGATGAGTTGAGAGCGGTTGAGAAAGCTGTAAAGATGTATGATACAGCGCCATTTAATGCGTGCGTTATGCCCGTGATGGAATGTGGCCCATCATGCGTGCTGATTGTTGGAGAGTCTATCACCCCTATAAACTCGATGGAGACCAATACAACGAGGATATTTACGTTGCTGGTGAGGGATACGCCCTGCTTATGAGGAACGCGGAGTGCCTGACTCTAATGCGGTAAAATAGTGAAAGCGCGCTCAAACAGACGTTCTAGATGAGGCACTTACCCCCTAATGCGGAGATTGTTGCTTTCATCGGGGAGGTTCAGAGCTGTAGGGAACAAGTATAAGTAGTTCAAAAATCTCTTACCTACTCGGAGAAGAATTTGGAAATACCGAGAGAGATGCGCGTTTCGCCATTACCCGCGTGTCTGCGATCCTACGCTGCTTGTGCTGACTCTGCCCCCGGACGTCAGGATAGCGTCTGTGGGAGGGTTTAAGACTACGTTTCTTTGAAGAAACTTTATTGAGTCGTTACACAGTCACCTGGATGTTAGGATCAGCGTGTGTGTGTATAACTCCTCAGAAAGAGTGTGATATTAGATTATAAGATTATAATGTTACATTATAATGCAGTACACAATGTGGTGTGTTTTGCGAGTGGGTTACTTGACCACAATCGGATGAGAGTAAATGCAGCGACCCCTTATGGGAAGTTGTAAGATTCCACACTGGACAGATTCAGTACTGAACTTGAGATTTCTTTCGATTTATAAAGCGGTGTACAGACCTCTATTTGAAAAGATGTAAAGTAACTTCAAATTTCAGGGTGTCTTTAGTGAACCGCAAATTGGTGCCAGGGCACGTGATCATTCATCCCAGTGATGTTGGTCTTCAAACGGTCCACCCACCGTTGCTCTTTTTCGTGCAGAATTCTTTCTGCGTTATGGGTTTTATCGGTCAACATCTCTATGACCGTCCATCTTATGTCATCACAGGAATGTCCTTTCTCTAGAAAGTGGGCACACAGTTTAGTGGTGGTTTTCTTCAGGCGAATGTTGCTGCGATGTTCCCCTATTCTGATTTTGATTTTGCGGCACGTCATACCTATGTATAGTTTTTTACATGGACAAATGACCAAGTAGATGACACAGGAAGAATTACAGTTCGTGTGCTGTTTTTGGGTCCAGTTTAGAGTCTCAGATAGTTGAAGTTGTTTTGAGTGGGTGGTGAATTGACAGGCTGTGCAGTTACCACAAGGATAGTGACCACTGACCGGGGACATTGAGACGCTCCTGATGGTTTCTTGACTGTATGTTTTACGTGGCCGGGTGTGGACCAATGTGTCTCGTAAGTTTTTGGATCTTCTATTTGCGAAACGTGGTTTTGGCCAGTCGAATTTCCCAGTGTTGAGGATTTTCCAATTCTTGTTGACCAATTTTTGGACCTCATAGGTAGACGGGCAGAAAGTAGTTACACATGTCGTGAGATCTGGAATGGGGTCTTTAGGGTAAGTTTGTAGAAGACATTCCCTCGGTTGATGGTTAGCACGTTTCATGCATTTCTGGATGGTCCTCTGCGTGTAATCTCTCTGTTTTAATTTTATACACAGATCTTTCGCTTGGGCTTTATAGTCATTGTTCTTTGTACAGTTTCTTTTCAGACGTAAAAATTGACTATAAGGTAAATTGTCCCTCAGTGGTTTGGGGTGATGGCTCTTATAGGATAGTAGACTGTTTTTAGCAGTAGGTTTGGTGAATGTTTTTGTTTTAAGTTGATTGTCTTCTGCAAAAATAGTGAGGTCGAGGAAGTCGATGGATACATTGTTGGCCATGTGTGTGAATTTCAGCCACGGGTCTTTTTCATTTAGCCATCTCAGGAAAGGATCCAGGTCAAGTTTGATGTCCCAAATAAGGAAGATGTCGTCTATATATCTCTTCCAGTATAAGATACTGGAAGAGTATGGGTTTACCTCATTGAGCACGAATTGCTGTTCAAAGTTGCTGACGTACAATCCTGCCACCGAAGGGGCAAAGGCACTGCCCATCGAGGTTCCGTGTTTTTGTAGATACAACGTTCCGTTGTATTCAAAGAAATTATCTTTAAGTGCAAGTTGACAACACTGTAGGATGAAATGTCTAGGAGTGTGGTATTCCCAGTCTTCACTGTAGAGGACATCTTCCAGCATTTGTAGAGTGTCATCTTGGGGCATGCTGGTGTACAGTGACTCCACGTCAAGACCTACCAAGAGCATCGTGTTCTGATCAAACGGTATATCCTTGATTTGTACTAGTAGGTCACGTGTATCTTTCAGATAGGTAGGTGTCTTTTGCACTATTGGTTTCAAAAACTCATCTGCGAATTTCGATAGGGGTTCGAGCAGTGATCCTATGCCAGCCACAATGGGGCGTCCTGGTGGAGGTGATCTGTTTTTATGGATTTTGGGTAAGGAATAGAAGAAAGGGATTTTGGGTTCCTTAGTACAGAGGTAGTCTGCTTCCTTCCCTGATATCCATCTGTTGGTTTCAGCTTCATTGACCATTATGTTGATTACGTTCTGGAGCCTTTCTGTAGGATCCTCCTCGATTTTCTCATAATATTTAGTGTCTGATAGAAGGGAGAGGCATTGTAAATCATAACCCTCTTTGCTGAGGATCACGATCCCTCCCCCCTTGTCTGCTGGTTTCAAGACAATGTCTGTGTTGGATTCAAGGGTTTTTAAAGCCTGTCGTTCCCTGTTGGACAAGTTTTGAAAATGTGGTTTCTTTTTAATAGTCATTTTATCTATGCCTTTTAGTAATGCCTGTTCGAAGGTGTGGATTTCAGGTGGTATACTGCCTGCTGGAGGGTTGAAGGTAGATCTCTTTCTCAGATTGGTATCACCTTCTGGTGGTAGGGAGGGTTTGTCAGCAAAAAACGCTTTAAGTTTTAAAGTGCGACAAAACTCAGCTAATTCACATTTTAGCTTGAAGTTATCTATTGGTGGAGTGGGGACAAATCCAAGCCCTTTTTCCAGGACGTTCTTTTGGTCTTCTGTTAGCTCGATATTGGCAATGTTGACTATTAACGATTGTTGGTTTTGCTCGTGCTCGGTTCGGCAGACGACATGCTCCTCGTTTGGACACTCCTCTGCTGATCTTGCCAGACTATGGTTTTCTTTCTTCCTCTGAATTGGTTTTGGCCCCTGCCTAAAAAAGGCGGCTGTTGTTGTTGTTGTTGTCCCTGTTGGCCTGGATGTTGTTCATTACCCAGTTGAGGCATCTGTTGCATTTCATAATTGTATGGTGTCATCCATCCCCCATACGCTGGCATGTAGGTTTGAAAATGGGGCATGTTCATGTTTGGGTAGAAGGGTCTTTGCCATCGGTTTCCCCTCCTGAATCTTTGTGGTCGATTGTTAAACCCACCTCTTCTTGGCGGGTGGTCCTCAGAGCTGCTTACCGAGTTGTTTGAAGAGGCTCTGCCTAGGGATTCATTGTCCGAGCTTTGGTCATTGGAATTGAAGTCCTCTTTAGTGTAGGGATGCATTTTTTCTTGACTGAACTTCTTCAAGTCCTTGCTCAGTTTCAATAGTTTACTTTGCATAATGAATTCCTGTGTCTCTTCCATTTCTTTTGTCAGTTCCTCCAATTTCTTTGTATAAGTTGATGGATTTATTCCTTTTTTTAATTCATTTTCAAAAGTTTGAATTTCTTCTAGCAATGCTTCAGAGAGTCTTTTTGCCGTCTTTATGATTAACACCAGGTAGTCAAGGGTACATTTCCAGGAAATGGACGACCAATCCTTTCGAAAGGCCAAGTCATGTAAAAAGATGCGGGGAGCATTACTCACCCAAAGACCTCGTGGAGCTATTTTTTGTCGGAGGTATTCGGTCATAATAATGCCGTGAATCGCAGTCCGTATTTGTTCTCTCTTCTTTTCTGAGAGTGTGTCCCAATTATCTGTTTGTTCCAAAGCTTCCGTCAGGTCTTTATTCTGAAGAAGTGACTGACCAGCTAGAATTTCTTCTATGTCGCTCTCACCAAAGCTCAGTCCAACATTACCCTCCATGGTAAGGCTCCAAAGTAAAGAAATAGTGGTATTCACTGTATTGAGAGAAAGTTCCCGCAGCTATCCGCTGCTTAATTCAAGGATAATCAGAGGAGGGACGAGGAAAACGTGTCCATTTATTTCCCCAAACAGTATCAGAGTTAATCAAGTGAAAAATGGACACTTGTAACAAGTCCAGACCGTTGGTTGGAAAAAACTATGGTACCCTCAAAAGACCCAATGTGAATAGGTATAGCGGTATATATCGTTCCTCCGCCCCTACATTGTGGTTCGTTGGCAGTTATCATTGGGTACCATAGATAGTTTGGGTGCCTGCCTCAACCAGAGGCTCCTCTGGTCTGGGTTGCAGTGGCCAGAGAAAAAAAAATTTGTGCAAAGAAAGATCAAAAAAATTCAAAAAAAGACTGTTAAAAATGAGATCAGCACCTAGGGAAATTTTAATGAAATGGTGAAGATCTTATAATAAAACCAATGGGTACTTGTCCTAGATCGGATTATGTGATCCAGAAGTATTCAATTACAAGGGTGTCGACATGTTTCAGCCCCCCTTGGCTCAAAGGAGTCTACGGGGCTTTCGTCAGGACGGAAAAGGACAGACAAACATGAATGTTCTACTCACACTTATTATGTGGAGTTCAATGGAAACAGCGAGGGTCAGTGTTTAAACCGCTCGAGTTTGAAAAGCCTGCAAAAGAAATTACATACAGACATATTGTGCAAGGTAATGAAACATTTGTACCATATTGCATGAATGAGAAAGGCACAGTAGTTAGCATTAGTCTTAACTACTACCACAGAGCCTAATTTAAGCTAGACATATTGTATTTCATTTCTAAACAGTAGGAGCATTCCCTGGTAGGGTAGAGGAAAGAGGGATGAGTTGAGAGCGGTTGAGAAAGCTGTAAAGATGTATGATACAGCGCCATTTAATGCGTGCGTTATGCCCGTGATGGAATGTGGCCCATCATGCGTGCTGATTGTTGGAGAGTCTATCACCCCTATAAACTCGATGGAGACCAATACAACGAGGATATTTACGTTGCTGGTGAGGGATACGCCCTGCTTATGAGGAACGCGGAGTGCCTGACTCTAATGCGGTAAAATAGTGAAAGCGCGCTCAAACAGACGTTCTAGATGAGGCACTTACCCCCTAATGCGGAGATTGTTGCTTTCATCGGGGAGGTTCAGAGCTGTAGGGAACAAGTATAAGTAGTTCAAAAATCTCTTACCTACTCGGAGAAGAATTTGGAAATACCGAGAGAGATGCGCGTTTCGCCATTACCCGCGTGTCTGCGATCCTACGCTGCTTGTGCTGACTCTGCCCCCGGACGTCAGGATAGCGTCTGTGGGAGGGTTTAAGACTACGTTTCTTTGAAGAAACTTTATTGAGTCGTTACACAGTCACCTGGATGTTAGGATCAGCGTGTGTGTGTATAACTCCTCAGAAAGAGTGTGATATTAGATTATAAGATTATAATGTTACATTATAATGCAGTACACAATGTGGTGTGTTTTGCGAGTGGGTTACTTGACCACAATCGGATGAGAGTAAATGCAGCGACCCCTTATGGGAAGTTGTAAGATTCCACACTGGACAGATTCAGTACTGAACTTGAGATTTCTTTCGATTTATAAAGCGGTGTACAGACCTCTATTTGAAAAGATGTAAAGTAACTTCAAATTTCAGGGTGTCTTTAGTGAACCGCAAATTGGTGCCAGGGCACGTGATCATTCATCCCAGTGATGTTGGTCTTCAAACGGTCCACCCACCGTTGCTCTTTTTCGTGCAGAATTCTTTCTGCGTTATGGGTTTTATCGGTCAACATCTCTATGACCGTCCATCTTATGTCATCACAGGAATGTCCTTTCTCTAGAAAGTGGGCACACAGTTTAGTGGTGGTTTTCTTCAGGCGAATGTTGCTGCGATGTTCCCCTATTCTGATTTTGATTTTGCGGCACGTCATACCTATGTATAGTTTTTTACATGGACAAATGACCAAGTAGATGACACAGGAAGAATTACAGTTTGTGTGCTGTTTTTGGGTCCAGTTTAGAGTCTCAGATAGTTGAAGTTGTTTTGAGTGGGTGGTGAATTGACAGGCTGTGCAGTTACCACAAGGATAGTGACCACTGACCGGGGACATTGAGACGCTCCTGATGGTTTCTTGACTGTATGTTTTACGTGGCCGGGTGTGGACCAATGTGTCTCGTAAGTTTTTGGATCTTCTATTTGCGAAACGTGGTTTTGGCCAGTCGAATTTCCCAGTGTTGAGGATTTTCCAATTCTTGTTGACCAATTTTTGGACCTCATAGGTAGACGGGCAGAAAGTAGTTACACATGTCGTGAGATCTGGAATGGGGTCTTTAGGGTAAGTTTGTAGAAGACATTCCCTCGGTTGATGGTTAGCACGTTTCATGCATTTCTGGATGGTCCTCTGCGTGTAATCTCTCTGTTTTAATTTTATACACAGATCTTTCGCTTGGGCTTTATAGTCATTGTTCTTTGTACAGTTTCTTTTCAGACGTAAAAATTGACTATAAGGTAAATTGTCCCTCAGTGGTTTGGGGTGATGGCTCTTATAGGATAGTAGACTGTTTTTAGCAGTAGGTTTGGTGAATGTTTTTGTTTTAAGTTGATTGTCTTCTGCAAAAATAGTGAGGTCGAGGAAGTCGATGGATACATTGTTGGCCATGTGTGTGAATTTCAGCCACGGGTCTTTTTCATTTAGCCATCTCAGGAAAGGATCCAGGTCAAGTTTGATGTCCCAAATAAGGAAGATGTCGTCTATATATCTCTTCCAGTATAAGATACTGGAAGAGTATGGGTTTACCTCATTGAGCACGAATTGCTGTTCAAAGTTGCTGACGTACAATCCTGCCACCGAAGGGGCAAAGGCACTGCCCATCGAGGTTCCGTGTTTTTGTAGATACAACGTTCCGTTGTATTCAAAGAAATTATCTTTAAGTGCAAGTTGACAACACTGTAGGATGAAATGTCTAGGAGTGTGGTATTCCCAGTCTTCACTGTAGAGGACATCTTCCAGCATTTGTAGAGTGTCATCTTGGGGCAGGCTGGTGTACAGTGACTCCACGTCAAGACCTACCAAGAGCATCGTGTTCTGATCAAACGGTATATCCTTGATTTGTACTAGTAGGTCACGTGTATCTTTCAGATAGGTAGGTGTCTTTTGCACTATTGGTTTCAAAAACTCATCTGCGAATTTCGATAGTGGTTCGAGCAGTGATCCTATGCCAGCCACAATGGGGCGTCCTGGTGGAGGTGATCTGTTTTTATGGATTTTGGGTAAGGAATAGAAGAAAGGGATTTTGGGTTCCTTAGTACAGAGGTAGTCTGCTTCCTTCCCTGATATCCATCTGTTGGTTTCAGCTTCATTGACCATTATGTTGATTACGTTCTGGAGCCTTTCTGTAGGATCCTCCTCGATTTTCTCATAATATTTAGTGTCTGATAGAAGGGAGAGGCATTGTAAATCATAACCCTCTTTGCTGAGGATCACGATCCCTCCCCCCTTGTCTGAAATTCACACACATGGCCAACAATGTATCCATCGACTTCCTCGACCTCACTATTTTTGCAGAAGACAATCAACTTAAAACAAAAACATTCACCAAACCTACTGCTAAAAACAGTCTACTATCCTATAAGAGCCATCACCCCAAACCACTGAGGGACAATTTACCTTATAGTCAATTTTTACGTCTGAAAAGAAACTGTACAAAGAACAATGACTATAAAGCCCAAGCGAAAGATCTGTGTATAAAATTAAAACAGAGAGATTACACGCAGAGGACCATCCAGAAATGCATGAAACGTGCTAACCATCAACCGAGGGAATGTCTTCTACAAACTTACCCTAAAGACCCCATTCCAGATCTCACGACATGTGTAACTACTTTCTGCCCGTCTACCTATGAGGTCCAAAAATTGGTCAACAAGAATTGGAAAATCCTCAACACTGGGAAATTCGACTGGCCAAAACCACGTTTCGCAAATAGAAGATCCAAAAACTTACGAGACACATTGGTCCACACCCGGCCACGTAAAACATACAGTCAAGAAACCATCAGGAGCGTCTCAATGTCCCCGGTCAGTGGTCACTATCCTTGTGGTAACTGCACAGCCTGTCAATTCACCACCCACTCAAAACAACTTCAACTATCTGAGACTCTAAACTGGACCCAAAAACAGCACACGAACTGTAATTCTTCCTGTGTCATCTACTTGGTCATTTGTCCATGTAAAAAACTATACATAGGTATGACGTGCCGCAAAATCAAAATCAGAATAGGGGAACATCGCAGCAACATTCGCCTGAAGAAAACCACCACTAAACTGTGTGCCCACTTTCTAGAGAAAGGACATTCCTGTGATGACATAAGATGGACGGTCATAGAGATGTTGACCGATAAAACCCATAACGCAGAAAGAATTCTGCACGAAAAAGAGCAACGGTGGGTGGACCGTTTGAAGACCAACATCACTGGGATGAATGATCACGTGCCCTGGCACCAATTTGCGGTTCACTAAAGACACCCTGAAATTTGAAGTTACTTTACATCTTTTCAAATAGAGGTCTGTACACCGCTATATAAATCGAAAGAAATCTCAAGTTCAGTACTGAATCTGTCCAGTGTGGAATCTTACAACTTCCCATAAGGGGTCGCTGCATTTACTCTCATCCGATTGTGGTCAAGTAACCCACTCGCAAAACACACCACATTGTGTACTGCATTATAATGTAACATTATAATCTTATAATCTAATATCACACTCTTTCTGAGGAGTTATACACACACACGCTGATCCTAACATCCAGGTGACTGTGTAACGACTCAATAAAGTTTCTTCAAAGAAACGTAGTCTTAAACCCTCCCACAGGCGCTATCCTGACGTCCGGGGGCAGAGTCAGCACAAGCAGCGTAGGATCGCAGACACGCGGGTAATGGCGAAACGCGCATCTCTCTCGGTATTTCCAAATTCTTCTCCGAGTAGGTAAGAGATTTTTGAACTACTTATACTTGTTCCCTACAGCTCTGAACCTCCCCGATGAAAGCAACAATCTCCGCATTAGGGGGTAAGTGCCTCATCTAGAACGTCTGTTTGAGCGCGCTTTCACTATTTTACCGCATTAGAGTCAGGCACTCCGCGTTCCTCATAAGCAGGGCGTATCCCTCACCAGCAACGTAAATATCCTCGTTGTATTGGTCTCCATCGAGTTTATAGGGGTGATAGACTCTCCAACAATCAGCACGCATGATGGGCCACATTCCATCACGGGCATAACGCACGCATTAAATGGCGCTGTATCATACATCTTTACAGCTTTCTCAACCGCTCTCAACTCATCCCTCTTTCCTCTACCCTACCAGGGAATGCTCCTACTGTTTAGAAATGAAATACAATATGTCTAGCTTAAATTAGGCTCTGTGGTAGTAGTTAAGACTAATGCTAACTACTGTGCCTTTCTCATTCATGCAATATGGTACAAATGTTTCATTACCTTGCACAATATGTCTGTATGTAATTTCTTTTGCAGGCTTTTCAAACTCGAGCGGTTTAAACACTGACCCTCGCTGTTTCCATTGAACTCCACATAATAAGTGTGAGTAGAACATTCATGTTTGTCTGTCCTTTTCCGTCCTGACGAAAGCCCCGTAGACTCCTTTGAGCCAAGGGGGGCTGAAACATGTCGACACCCTTGTAATTGAATACTTCTGGATCACATAATCCGATCTAGGACAAGTACCCATTGGTTTTATTATAAGATCTTCACCATTTCATTAAAATTTCCCTAGGTGCTGATCTCATTTTTAACAGTCTTTTTTTGAATTTTTTTGATCTTTCTTTGCACAAAATTTTTTTTCTCTGGCCACTGCAACCCAGACCAGAGGAGCCTCTGGTTGAGGCAGGCACCCACACTATCTATGGTACCCAATGATAACTGCCAACGAACCACAATGTAGGGGCGGAGGAACGATATATACCGCTATACCTATTCACATTGGGTCTTTTGAGGGTACCATAGTTTTTTCCAACCAACGGTCTGGACTTGTTACAAGTGTCCATTTTTCACTTGATTAACTCTGATACTGTTTGGGGAAATAAATGGACACGTTTTCCTCGTCCCTCCTCTGATTATCCTTGAATCAAGCAGCGGAGAGCTGCGGGAACTTTCTCTCAATACAGTGAATACCACTATTTCTTTACTTTGGAGCCTTACCATGGAGGGTAATGTTGGACTGAGCTTTGGTGAGAGCGACATAGAAGAAATTCTAGCTGGTCAGTCACTTCTTCAGAATAAAGACCTGACGGAAGCTTTGGAACAAACAGATAATTGGGACACACTCTCAGAAAAGAAGAGAGAACAAATACGGACTGCGATTCACGGCATTATTATGACCGAATACCTCCGACAAAAAATAGCTCCACGAGGTCTTTGGGTGAGTAATGCTCCCCGCATCTTTTTACATGACTTGGCCTTTCGAAAGGATTGGTCGTCCATTTCCTGGAAATGTACCCTTGACTACCTGGTGTTAATCATAAAGACGGCAAAAAGACTCTCTGAAGCATTGCTAGAAGAAATTCAAACTCTTGAAAATGAATTAAAAAAAAAGGAATAAATCCATCAACTTATACAAAGAAATTGGAGGAACTGACAAAAGAAATGGAAGAGACACAGGAATTCATTATGCAAAGTAAACTATTGAAACTGAGCAAGGACTTGAAGAAGTTCAGTCAAGAAAAAATGCATCCCTACACTAAAGAGGACTTCAATTCCAATGACCAAAGCTCGGACAATGAATCCTTAGGCAGAGCCTCTTCAAACAACTCGGTAAGCAGCTCTGAGGACCACCCGCCAAGAAGAGGTGGGTTTAACAATCGACCACAAAGATTCAGGAGGGGAAACCGATGGCAAAGACCCTTCTACCCAAACATGAACATGCCCCATTTTCAAACCTACATGCCAGCGTATGGGGGATGGATGACACCATACAATTATGAAATGCAACAGATGCCTCAACTGGGTAATGAACAACATCCAGGCCAACAGGGACAACAACAACAACAACAGCCGCCTTTTTTAGGCAGGGGCCAAAACCAATTCAGAGGAAGAAAGAAAACCATAGTCTGGCAAGATCAGCAGAGGAGTGTCCAAACGAGGAGCATGTCGTCTGCCGAACCGAGCACGAGCAAAACCAACAATCGTTAATAGTCAACATTGCCAATATCGAGCTAACAGAAGACCAAAAGAACGTCCTGGAAAAAGGGCTTGGATTTGTCCCCACTCCACCAATAGATAACTTCAAGCTAAAATGTGAATTAGCTGAGTTTTGTCGCACTTTAAAACTTAAAGCGTTTTTTGCTGACAAACCCTCCCTACCACCAGAAGGTGATACCAATCTGAGAAAGAGATCTACCTTCAACCCTCCAGCAGGCAGTATACCACCTGAAATCCACACCTTCGAACAGGCATTACTAAAAGGCATAGATAAAATGACTATTAAAAAGAAACCACATTTTCAAAACTTGTCCAACAGGGAACGACAGGCTTTAAAAACCCTTGAATCCAACACAGACATTGTCTTGAAACCAGCAGACAAGGGGGGAGGGATCGTGATCCTCAGCAAAGAGGGTTATGATTTACAATGCCTCTCCCTTCTATCAGACACTAAATATTATGAGAAAATCGAGGAGGATCCTACAGAAAGGCTCCAGAACGTAATCAACATAATGGTCAATGAAGCTGAAACCAACAGATGGATATCAGGGAAGGAAGCAGACTACCTCTGTACTAAGGAACCCAAAATCCCTTTCTTCTATTCCTTACCCAAAATCCATAAAAACAGATCACCTCCACCAGGACGCCCCATTGTGGCTGGCATAGGATCACTGCTCGAACCCCTATCGAAATTCGCAGATGAGTTTTTGAAACCAATAGTGCAAAAGACACCTACCTATCTGAAAGATACACGTGACCTACTAGTACAAATCAAGGATATACCGTTTGATCAGAACACGATGCTCTTGGTAGGTCTTGACGTGGAGTCACTGTACACCAGCCTGCCCCAAGATGACACTCTACAAATGCTGGAAGATGTCCTCTACAGTGAAGACTGGGAATACCACACTCCTAGACATTTCATCCTACAGTGTTGTCAACTTGCACTTAAAGATAATTTCTTTGAATACAACGGAACGTTGTATCTACAAAAACACGGAACCTCGATGGGCAGTGCCTTTGCCCCTTCGGTGGCAGGATTGTACGTCAGCAACTTTGAACAGCAATTCGTGCTCAATGAGGTAAACCCATACTCTTCCAGTATCTTATACTGGAAGAGATATATAGACGACATCTTCCTTATTTGGGACATCAAACTTGACCTGGATCCTTTCCTAAGATGGCTAAATGAAAAAGACCCGTGGCTGAAATTCACACACATGGCCAACAATGTATCCATCGACTTCCTCGACCTCACTATTTTTGCAGAAGACAATCAACTTAAAACAAAAACATTCACCAAACCTACTGCTAAAAACAGTCTACTATCCTATAAGAGCCATCACCCCAAACCACTGAGGGACAATTTACCTTATAGTCAATTTTTACGTCTGAAAAGAAACTGTACAAAGAACAATGACTATAAAGCCCAAGCGAAAGATCTGTGTATAAAATTAAAACAGAGAGATTACACGCAGAGGACCATCCAGAAATGCATGAAACGTGCTAACCATCAACCGAGGGAATGTCTTCTACAAACTTACCCTAAAGACCCCATTCCAGATCTCACGACATGTGTAACTACTTTCTGCCCGTCTACCTATGAGGTCCAAAAATTGGTCAACAAGAATTGGAAAATCCTCAACACTGGGAAATTCGACTGGCCAAAACCACGTTTCGCAAATAGAAGATCCAAAAACTTACGAGACACATTGGTCCACACCCGGCCACGTAAAACATACAGTCAAGAAACCATCAGGAGCGTCTCAATGTCCCCGGTCAGTGGTCACTATCCTTGTGGTAACTGCACAGCCTGTCAATTCACCACCCACTCAAAACAACTTCAACTATCTGAGACTCTAAACTGGACCCAAAAACAGCACACGAACTGTAATTCTTCCTGTGTCATCTACTTGGTCATTTGTCCATGTAAAAAACTATACATAGGTATGACGTGCCGCAAAATCAAAATCAGAATAGGGGAACATCGCAGCAACATTCGCCTGAAGAAAACCACCACTAAACTGTGTGCCCACTTTCTAGAGAAAGGACATTCCTGTGATGACATAAGATGGACGGTCATAGAGATGTTGACCGATAAAACCCATAACGCAGAAAGAATTCTGCACGAAAAAGAGCAACGGTGGGTGGACCGTTTGAAGACCAACATCACTGGGATGAATGATCACGTGCCCTGGCACCAATTTGCGGTTCACTAAAGACACCCTGAAATTTGAAGTTACTTTACATCTTTTCAAATAGAGGTCTGTACACCGCTTTATAAATCGAAAGAAATCTCAAGTTCAGTACTGAATCTGTCCAGTGTGGAATCTTACAACTTCCCATAAGGGGTCGCTGCATTTACTCTCATCCGATTGTGGTCAAGTAACCCACTCGCAAAACACACCACATTGTGTACTGCATTATAATGTAACATTATAATCTTATAATCTAATATCACACTCTTTCTGAGGAGTTATACACACACACGCTGATCCTAACATCCAGGTGACTGTGTAACGACTCAATAAAGTTTCTTCAAAGAAACGTAGTCTTAAACCCTCCCACAGACGCTATCCTGACGTCCGGGGGCAGAGTCAGCACAAGCAGCGTAGGATCGCAGACACGCGGGTAATGGCGAAACGCGCATCTCTCTCGGTATTTCCAAATTCTTCTCCGAGTAGGTAAGAGATTTTTGAACTACTTATACTTGTTCCCTACAGCTCTGAACCTCCCCGATGAAAGCAACAATCTCCGCATTAGGGGGTAAGTGCCTCATCTAGAACGTCTGTTTGAGCGCGCTTTCACTATTTTACCGCATTAGAGTCAGGCACTCCGCGTTCCTCATAAGCAGGGCGTATCCCTCACCAGCAACGTAAATATCCTCGTTGTATTGGTCTCCATCGAGTTTATAGGGGTGATAGACTCTCCAACAATCAGCACGCATGATGGGCCACATTCCATCACGGGCATAACGCACGCATTAAATGGCGCTGTATCATACATCTTTACAGCTTTCTCAACCGCTCTCAACTCATCCCTCTTTCCTCTACCCTACCAGGGAATGCTCCTACTGTTTAGAAATGAAATACAATATGTCTAGCTTAAATTAGGCTCTGTGGTAGTAGTTAAGACTAATGCTAACTACTGTGCCTTTCTCATTCATGCAATATGGTACAAATGTTTCATTACCTTGCACAATATGTCTGTATGTAATTTCTTTTGCAGGCTTTTCAAACTCGAGCGGTTTAAACACTGACCCTCGCTGTTTCCATTGAACTCCACATAATAAGTGTGAGTAGAACATTCATGTTTGTCTGTCCTTTTCCGTCCTGACGAAAGCCCCGTAGACTCCTTTGAGCCAAGGGGGGCTGAAACATGTCGACACCCTTGTAATTGAATACTTCTGGATCACATAATCCGATCTAGGACAAGTACCCATTGGTTTTATTATAAGATCTTCACCATTTCATTAAAATTTCCCTAGGTGCTGATCTCATTTTTAACAGTCTTTTTTTGAATTTTTTTGATCTTTCTTTGCACAAAATTTTTTTTCTCTGGCCACTGCAACCCAGACCAGAGGAGCCTCTGGTTGAGGCAGGCACCCACACTATCTATGGTACCCAATGATAACTGCCAACGAACCACAATGTAGGGGCGGAGGAACGATATATACCGCTATACCTATTCACATTGGGTCTTTTGAGGGTACCATAGTTTTTTCCAACCAACGGTCTGGACTTGTTACAAGTGTCCATTTTTCACTTGATTAACTCTGATACTGTTTGGGGAAATAAATGGACACGTTTTCCTCGTCCCTCCTCTGATTATCCTTGGTAACCATAAAAGCCATGATTAACCAAAATTTGAAAAACTGTTAGCCAATCACCAACAGGTCCAGGCCTGACCAATCACACATAAGGACATTCAGCAGCAGCAATAGGCGTTCCACAATGCCTGGGATGTACATGGTGGTGAGGCGGCGAAGGCTACAGCGAGCAGCACGGAGGAGACGCATGAGGCAGGCAAGGATTTACCGGCAGCGGGTCACCTTGCTGGGGCAAACCAGGAACAGATTTATGCTAAATACAGGCTGAATGGGGAAATGATCACCTGGCTGATACAAGAACTCGACCCCATCATGCAGCACCCTACAAGGCGAAACAATTCTGTGCCCACACATGTGCAGGTATTGTGCAGCCTGCACCTCCTGGCATCCGGCAGTTTCCAGGGCATAGTAGCCGCTGCTGGGGGGATATCCCAGCCCACCATGTCACGCTGCCTCCACACTTTTGTTGACGCCATGCTCAGCCAGCTCCACCGGCACATCACATTTCCCACGAGCCAACATGATTTGGACCTCACAAAACTACAATTTTATAATGTTGCCCATTTTCCCCATGTCCTTGGCTGCATAGGCTGTACCCACGTCGCCATCTGCCCACCAGCTGGCACGGAGTACATGTACCGCAACAGGAAGTCGTACCACTCCCTCAACATACAGATGGTCTGCAATGCCAAGACCATCATCACTGACATTGTGGCCCAGTACCCAGGGAGTACCCATGACTCCTTTATCTTCAGGCACAGCGGACTCCACACACGACTGATCAGGGGAGAGTTTGGGGAAGGACACCTACTTGGTAAGTACACTTTGTCGACAATGTCACATTGCCATGAAGTAACTGCGCTGCACAGGCAATCAACATCTGCTCCTCTCATTCAGGTGACAGTGGCTACGCCCTACGGGAATACCTCCTGACCCCTTACCTCAACCCTGCCACACCTCAGCAACGCCGCTACAATGTTGCGCACATCCGGACAAGGAACTGTATTGAAAGGACATTTGGCCTGCTCAAGAGCAGGTTCCGTATACTGCACAAGACAGGTGGGGCCATGTATTACAGTCCTGCAGCGTGCTGCCGCATTGTGGCTGTCTGTGCAATGCTTCATAACATTGCAACCAAGCGCCGGATACCAGTTGACATCTCAGGCAGTGAATCTGAGGGGGACGACCGGCCACCAGCACATGCGCACCATGCACGCGGGGAGAACCCAGCTGAAGGCCACAGACGTCGCAACCACATCACAGCTAACAATTTCTAGCCCACCCCCTTCCCCCACCCCACATATCACAATTGCATGCAAACTGTAATGATTACACAAGGCGTACGTGTGCAGCAAAATAAATGTATTTGTTTGAATCACAAAAAAAAGGGTCATGGTAACAACTAATTACAAAATGCAGTATTCATGCATACTGCATGAGACGGTTCATGGCAGGCTTAGCTTCAGCCTGCGCCTGTGTCCCTGACACAATGTCATTGGCGCCTCCGGCGCACAATTCCCAGGCGCCTGTGAGGCTCTTCCTCATCCTGGGCAGCTGTACCAGGCGTAGCCCTGGTGCTGCGCCTAGGTGGGGGGGCCTGCGTGGCAGAGTGGCTGCTGACACTGGAGGCACCCTCACTCACATCATCTCCCCCCACAATGGCCGGTAGCACAGGTGCGTGCAGTGCGGTGACGGTGGTGGTCAAGTGCTCCAGCACCCGGGTAATGTCCTCGCAGCACTGGACCAGTTGGTGCTGCTGGGTCAACGAGCGCCGCGCAAGCTGGGTGGTGGCATTTGCCGAGACATAATTGGAGCGACTATAGGTGGACAGCCGGCTCAGCAGCTGGTGGTGGCGCCTGCTTGCAACACTGCGGTGCTTCACCAGCGCTGCAGTGTTGTCCTCCATAGCCGCCGTCATGCGGTCCATGGCCGCCGTCATGCGGTCCATCCTCTCGCCGACTCCCGCCACATTGCGGCCTATCTTATGCAGCTGGAGCTGGATGGCTCCTTGCTGCTGGGACTGGCGCTGGTGTATGCGGAGCATGCGCCGCTCCACGCTCATGCAAGCATGGAGATGCCCATTGCCCCGCCTGCTGTTGGGCCGCTGTGTAGCGGATGTGGCTGGCCCAGATCTTATTGGACGTGCTGCAGGTGTTGTAGCAGCTGGTGTTGCAGGTGCGGCAGGCACTGGAGGCACATTGGTGGGGTGCCTGGCTGTGGCAGCCGGTGGGTCTGCAGATGTTGCAGCAGCAGAGGCGGGGGGCCTGGCCTTGGCAGCCGGTGGGCCTGCAGATGTTGCAGCAGCAGAGGCGGGGGGCCTGGCCTTGGCAGCCGGTGGGCCTGCAGATGTTGCAGCAGCAGAGGCGGGGGGCCTGGCCTTGGCAGCCGGTGGGCCTGCAGGTGTTGCAGCAGCAGAGGTGGGGGGCCTGGCCTTGGCAGCCGGTGGGCCTGCAGATGTTGCAGCAGCAGAGGCGGGGGGCCTGGCCTTGGCAGCCGGTGGGCCTGCAGGTGTTGCAGCAGGTAAGGTGGGGGGCCTGGCTGCTGGTGTTGGCGCTGCCGCAGGGGCTGGTGGCTGGGTATCAGGTAGGGATTCCTCCTCCTGGGCCTCCTCATCGATCAGCAGCCTCTCGCTGTCACTGCTATCACCCGCACCTGTGAGGGTAAGTGGATACTCATTAGGTGCATGTGACTGTCAGACGTGCAGATGTTACATGCATGCTGGGTGTCATTCCCTGGGTGGCTGTGTATTTGCGCACTTTGGAACCTTTCTGGCCGCATTGTGGTACTACTACATTGTGGACATACTACGTCTCCCACAATGCTTCAGGGCATTTCCTGATGCACAACATAGGCATGACTAAGGGCCAATGAGTGAGCCTATTTGGTCAGGGGCGGTCATAGGGGACAGGGTCGCAGTCGCATGCCACTTACCTTGGGTGTCTTGGGTGGGGCGGGAGGAGTCCAGAGGGGTCACGCCAACACACGCCTCCCTCTCCAAGGTGTCCTCTACCTGGTCCTCCAGGGGGGTGTTGGGTGGGACAGTCGGTCCACCACCTCCGGTGCCTGATGCCTCACCAAGGCGCTCCGCCACCCTCTCCTTGGCACGCCCTCGGAGGTCGTACCACCGCTTTTTAAGCTCCTCCAGAGACCTGTCCGCAACGCCAACAGAGTTGACGCTGGAGGCAATCCCCACCCAGATCCTCCTCTTCTCCTGCTCTGGGACCCTCCGGGAGTTGGCACCAAACAGCTGGTCGTGATTGGCCACCACCCCTTCTATGAGGTTCTCCAGCTCCTGTTCGGAGAATTTCAGTTTGCGCTTGCGGCCAGCGCTGTTGCTGGGGCCTGGCTGGGGTTCGTCCGACATGGCGGTCGCTATTTCGGCGGGGTCGGGAGTCGCTAACGGCGGTTTAGCGGCAGCTTTCGGTCGTGAACACTCGACTGATAGCGTCACTGTGTTGTTTGGGGGTGGGATTTGGCTGCTTCCTGGTTGTGATGTCATCACGGTGCTCGAAATGCGTCTTCCCGTTTTCCAGATCCCGCGAGATTGCGACTCGCATTCCCGATCGCACGGGATTGCGAGTCGCTATCCCGTGCGATCGGGATTGCGAGTCGCTATCCCGTGCGATCGGGATTGCGAGTCGCTATCCCGATCGCAGGTAGCCGGAAATAGCGATTTTTCTGCGTTTTTTGTAGGTCGCTAACGCCTTTAGCGCCCGCGTGCGACTCGCTATTTTTTCCCCGAAAAGTACATGAATGCCGTTTTGCGTTTCCTCAATAGCGAGTCGCTATTAATCGCTATTAGGGACACGCAAAACGGCCCGTACATGAATCAGGCTGTTAGTTTCTAATTAAGCTAACTCATCCAGATCAACCATAATCGAGTAAGTCTAAGAAGTGAGGCATACTCCTGGACCACCTGAACTATACAAGTTATTTTTCTACTTCAGATGTTTTGTCAAGCAGCTGGTTAGTTCTATGCCAACAAATATTTTCCCAGGCTGAGATTTTATTACCCAAGAGGCTGGTACAATCGACTTTTGATTTTTTTTACATTTTAAAATTTAGGCTGCATACATAAATGATCAGACCATGGTTTCAAAATTGGTAGAGCTGCATTTAATATTCTAGTCTTGCCTTCGGGTGATACGTGCGCTATATAAGTCGCAATACATACATACATTAGTCTGAGCTTGTTTTGATTCATTAAAAGATGTTACAAATGATTCCTTGAATTTCCACAAGGGTGGGATAGTAAATAAATTGAACCAATCTGATAGAGACTTCCAGCCGCATATTCCTTACCTTTGAATATTCGAGAGGTGTCAGACTGATTACGGAAGATTTTCAAGCAGTAACCCTGTGTTCCGATAGGTGACGCAGTTGTTCCACGCTTGTGGCGAAGAGAGGGACGAGTGTGGTACCTAATATAGCTGCTAGCTCAGTGCACTTAATTCAGGGGCATATTATCAAGGTGGCGATAAGAGATTATCGCTACTTTAGCGGCTGTTTTCGGCCACTAAGCGCCGATAATTCTATTGCCCAATTAGCAAGCTGTCGCTAACAGCAATCAGCGACAGCTTTTAGACGATAGCGAGCGGTTTGGGACCCGCTTTGCATGGCAGCGAGATTTATCGCTAATGACATGCAAAGTGGACATACCCAACCTATTATCAACACAGGCGTAGCGATGGAAATATTCGCGCTAAGCGCAAATATCTCCAAAAGCTAACGCCTGCTCAGACCAGTTCTTAGCCATAATATCCAATTGGAAGTGAATATTATGGCTAAGACCCTATCGGCGTTAATGCGTGAATATTGCTGTATTCTCAGCGATATTCATGCATTTCGCCGCTATCCACGGATATTTTATCGCTTTAGAGATAAACGTTGCTAATAGCACGTTATCTCTGCAATAATATCCGGCGATGCTTGGCGATAAAAAAACTCGCTAAGCCCATTTAGCGATAAATATCGCTAGTTGTTGGTAATATGCCCCTCAGTTCTTTCCTTTCTGCGCCAAATAGCGCTGATCTGGATTGATCAACCGCTCAGTCATTTTTTGACTAACCTTTTTCAACTTTTTGTCAACCTTTTTTCTGAGATTTCATCTCCTGGTGTGAAGATGTCACTCAAGAAAGCAGCTGGTTTCAAACCATGTGGAATCTATCACGGGCAAATGTCGATGACAGACCCCCTACTTGGTGTGTTTGTGTTGCCTGGAGCCAGTACTTGACTCCAAGGCATCTGAGGACTACCATGCCATGTACCCGAAGGCTATGAGGGAGCAATTCCTCACTCTCCTTGCGGCCCGATGTCGGTCAACTCTGCAACGCTTGAGGCTCCATCCACGTGGGAATTCTCAGGACCATTCGCGGAGCCTGTACTGACGTTCCATGTAGCACTAGAAGTCATTAGGGAAGTCAGGTAAGTCCCACAAGCACAGGAAGTCGAGGATGTCCAAGCATTCTTCAACTTCCCAGTGTCCGTCAAAGTAATCTGATGAGACGAGAGTTTGTCGGCACTCCAGGTCCCGCGAGTCAGCGGGGTTGGAATCTGGGTCCTCTCTGCACTTCCCCAAATTTCATGAACTCCCCAGCTCAGCTACAGGAATTTTAAGAGGTCATGCAACTCGTTTTAGGGTGACCTGGCCCCTCTGAGCACCATGGGCACATAGGGGCCCCCACTGAAGCCACACCGGCAGGTTCGCCCTCATTGATAGTCATGCCCTATTTATCCCTTGCTGGATACGACGAGGAGCCAGCAAGAAGACCGAGAACCGCTTCATGCCAACGCAGATGACACCCCTAGGTGGTGCCATCCCCATCAACATACCGGGCACGGAGCCTAATGGGCAGCATCCGAAGCCGCATCCAGCGCCAACTGAAGACATCTTCCCCAGAGTGGAGCCAGTGTCTCATTTTATGGATAAATACAAAAAGAACCACTGATGGACGGAATGCAGAACAATGCCATACATCCACCCTAGTACAGAGATCTGGACCTAAATCCATTGTTTTGTTGCTCACCATGCCATTGCAGTTTGAACCCAGCCAACTCCGGTCCTTGCGACTGGCGGTGAATGTTTGCATTGTCCAGCATTCCGTCCATCAATTGTTTCTTGTGCATATGTCACCCTAAGTGGGGAGGGTATGCCCGAACGTGGGTCCTGTGCTCACTACACCACTGGATTCATGTAAGCCTGGCTGATGAAGGGTAATGCCCTGAAACTGGTCCCAGGATGCTTGTTTCCAGTCCTGGGCAGACCTGGCTTGGCCGATCGGGCTGTACTGTTCCCACAAGGAAAAGAATCAAGACTGATTTGCATATGGCTTGGTTCAAACTGGGGTGGTGTGGTGAGCAAATGAATGATGGATTTAACTCAAATCCTTGTGACTGGGGGTGAATGTTTGCATTGTCCAGCATTCCTTCCATCAATTGTTTCTTTTGCACTTATTTTATGGGTAGGCCTGGAGAAGGAGTCCTTCGGGAGGGGTTTAGACTTATGGAGAATACCGAGTTGAAACTTACAAGTATGAGGGACTAGGTTAGGCCAGTGTGTCCGACACCTCACCTGACACTGGCCTGGTTTCCCTTCCTACTGTGGCTATGGAGGAAGGAGTTTCATTTGCTATGGTGGTGCGCTGGGCGGCTGAAGTCATGGACCTTAACCTACCCTCAGTGGAAGTCAAAATGAACGTTTTGTCAGAGGTGCTTCAACCAGTAGCTTTTAACCCTCATTTAATGAAGCCCTTATGGATGCCCTGCATGGGGACTGGTCCAAGTCCTACACAGGGGCTCCTGTAAGTAGAACGATTGCTCGCCGCCACTCCTGGCGATCCATGTTTCCTTACCCAGCACCCCAACATGGAGAGCGTGCTGATCCAAGCCTCCTCATTCCACATTCACCCTGGCTTTTTCCTTACCACTCCGATGGATAGGGAATCCAAGCGGCCAGACACCTTCGGTAAAAGAATGTTCTCTTCCACCAGCCTGGGACTGCGGTCGGTCGGTGAACACTGCATGACAATTGGGCCGTTCTTACCATACACTATGGGATTCGGTTGTGCAAGTGCTGCCTATGTTCCAGGAGGAGGCCCGGCCATACTCTCTCAGGCAGTTGCCAAAGTGAGAGATGCAACAATGTTCTCCATCAGATGTGGACTTGACACTACCGACTCGCTAGGCAGAGCGATTTCATCATCTGTGGCCTTGCGGTGCTACACTTGGCTGACAATATCTTGTTATTCATGGGATGTCCAGGCTTCCCTCATGGATATGCCCTTTGATGGCTTTTACCTATTTGGCAACAATGCGGATTCAGCACTAAAGTGCTTCAAGGACAGCCGGGCTACGGCCAGGTCCTTGGGATTGTCTCTGGCCCCTTTCCCCACTTTTATGGCTACAAAAGGTTTCTCCAGCCACGCCAATATGTTCCTAGCCTCCATAAAAAAAAAAATGGCCAAGAAGCTCCCCAGTCTTTTCGTGGCGAAGGGCATCGGTCCCACAGATCACGTAGAACAGGCGGGCTGTGGCCAGGTCAGTCCACCACCCCTCCGTCAGCCTCTTCCTCCAAGTCTCTTTAGTCCACCCGCAGGTCATCACAGGCACCCAGTGGGAGGTAGGGTACGCCATCACCCCCCCCCCCCACTGGCAGTTAGTAACATCAGAACGTTGGGTACAACATATAGTCTAAAGGGACTACTCCGGCCTCTATGCTACACCTGCTCCACCCATCCCAACCCCTAACTACGGAGGACCATTTCTCCTTGCTTTGTCAAGAAGTGCATACTCTCTTGGCCAAAGGGAACCATAGAGAGGGTGCCTGCATCACAAGTAGATTTTGGTTGCTATCCCTGCTAAGCATAACCAAAGGTAAGTAACTTGTTCTTATTGGCATCTGCACTTATAACTTATAAATTGTGGTGTCTAAGGTTTCTTGCATTATAACCTGTAAGTCTTTGGCTGGTTAAAATATCTTGCTCAAATCTACATTCTTCAAGCAGAAGAAAGTAAGACATGGTACACCTGTGGTGCCTACTTTTATCATTGTTAGAGTAGATGTCAATCGCCTACTATTCTCTTGGGCTAAGAAACCTAACCATGGTAAGCCTTTTTCCCTAACAGGGTTATCTCTAGAGAGAAGGTCTATGCTGTTAGAGATTCAGGAGATGGAAAGAAAGTCGGTTACATTTCTTTATTTCTCTGTTTTATTGTCCTTTTGCAAAGTGTGATTGTTTTAACTCACTGTCATAGAAATAAGCCACAATCAGATAAGTGATAAACTGTAAAGGAGTGTTGATACAGAAGAAGATAACTCTGTGGAGCTTCAAAATACACATCTAAGAAAGATGAGTTGTTTTTGAATAAGAAAAATCATTTATTCTTCATGGCAAATTTGTTCCATAGATTGAAGGTGTCATATAGTTATTGCTTACCTAGGTACCGTGTTAAGTTAGCATGAGCTTATTAAATGTTTAAACGCCATTTTACCTTTTACTGCTTCTGCACACAACACATAATTGTTGTTTTAGCTTTCAGCCTAGAAGAGCATTGTGATTTACATGAGAATAATATGTTATTGCTCTGATATCAGCTTTGCTCGGTAAACTGTCTGTACAGTGAGTGCTGAGGCCTTCAAGGATAACTCGACACAGTGTTGTTGTGAGGTCTGATCTTCGCACCTTCCTAGACATAACATAAATGCAGCTGCTTCCAAAATCTGGCTTTAGGCGCGTTTTATATTGCTTTGCTTAGAGCACACGTTAGACACTTGATGGTGCTTCGCATGCAGAGAGCTGGTGGAAGATGATGTGATCCCCTGCCACTGAGATCTTGAGGTATGGGGTCGCCCTGCTAAAACACAAAAGAGACCTTCTTAGATATAATATAATATGCTAGTTAGGGAGGGTGAGAATTAGGTGTTGTTAACCCTTATTCATTTCAACATTTTAGTATGTTGTCACCTTTTGCCTTTTATGGACTAGTAACTATGCTGATAACTTTGCTTCTTATAATATGTTTGCTTGTATTATCTAAGATACTGTGTTTGAGAACACTGCATTAGTAAATAAATATTTCAAATGTGCACGCGTCCTCATTTACTCCACGTTCTGGTTTGAAATGATTGTATAATGAAAGAATGTTCATGTGTTCCACGTGACCTGAGGTATTCTAAGTTCATGTTCTGGTTTGTCTAAACATTGGGAGTTTGTGATTACCAATGAGACACTGTAGCTAGCTCGGTAAGGGGATTTTGGGTACTGAGGTGAGTTTTGGCACACCCTAATTCACTGAGGTTCCAGGTCTCTATGCACAGTTCTGTAGGAGAACAGGATCCCTGCTACATGGCGCCCAACGTGGGGCTCGAACCCACGACCCTGAGATTAAGAGTCTCATGCTCTACCGACGGAGAGCGGCCAGATATATGTCCAAGGGGGAATCAAAAAGTGTTTTTTAAATAAACTGGCATAAATTGCAATACGTTAGGGCTTCTTGGAGTTATGTGAAACAGTGTCAAAAGAAAATCTGGATTCTGTGGCCAAACGTGTTTGCGAATCAGGCATCGATAAGTCAGTTGGGTAAGTGTAATCTAGTTCATCAACGATATCACCAGGCAAAGTACTTAATAAAGGACTGGAAATTGCAGGCATCTCGAGGGCCACCTCTGGTTCAGGATTAGAAGCAGTGGCCAAAACAGAATTTCTCACCATCGAAGGACAGGAGACCGCCGGCGTCATACTAAGAAGAATCAGCCACTCTGTGTATCTTGATATTGTCAATTGAAATAAACCTGTTTTTCTTACGACCTGGAAGTGGTGGTAAAATGACTGTTCTTGTGCCCTTCACTCCTAGCACGGGAACCAGAGCTCTATAGGAAGGACCAAACTCTTTCTTGTTATCGATCTTCTCTCGAACCAGTTCTCCAACTTGGGGTAGCCAGCCAACTACCGGGATCTGTAACGCATCATCCGATGTGGAGGGCAAATGTTCCTTTGCAAGACTGTATCTGGCCTTTTGTAGTTCCTGTAAAACATCGCAATGTTCATCTACGTCAAAGGGTGTGGCGCGAGCCACGCAGTCTATACCATCAATGTCCGGGACATACATCATGATACCAAAGAGCATTTCGTATGGGGTCCGCCCACCCAGAGACCTTCTAGGGAGATTATTAAGAGCACGCTGCACGCCATTGAGATGGGCCAACCAGTTTCTGCCAGTGCCTATAACTAGTGCTGTCAAAGATTGCTTTAAGTCACGGTTCATTCGTTCCACTACACTATTACCCTCAGGTCTGTATGGAGACAAAAACTTGACTTAGACCCCCAATGACATCATAGCATCCTTATACGCCTTAGAGGCAAAAGCAGGACCCTGATCCGAATGGAAGGTGCCACAGGCAAAAATCCCTACAAAGACAGGCAAATCTCTTATGACAGTCTGTGAATCAGTGCTGCGATGGGGCCATACCCACACAAAGCGTGTGCATGAATCAACTGCTACTAAGATGTACTTATACGCAGTATCAGAAGAAAAAGGACCGCAGTGATCTAAATAAACACATCCTAGTGGTTTATTAGATATGTACAACTGTGTCTGTTGCGGACGCGCAGCATTCGAAGGTTTAATCTGCTGGCAAATGTCATATTGAAGGACATAATCGTGCATCTGTTTGTACAGTCCCCACCACCAGAAACGTTGTTGTAATTGAGAGACAGTGGCCGAGACGCCCACATGCGCAGACGCCACACCTTCATGAGCCGCTGTAATCAACGTAGCCCTGCGATCCGAGTTGGGAATCAACCACTCCCCAACTTCAGGAATTTTCACATAAGGAACCTTATCGGGACTTAAGTGGTATGTGTACTTCGAAGGGAACCCAGTAGGATGCTTACCTCCCTTCTCAGTGGCTGAGACAGCCACCAAGATATCATCATCAATCTTACTTTTGGACAGTGCAACTGCTGCAACTAAATATGTCGATACTGCTGATTTCGCCATCTCATCAGCAAGCGAGTTACCCACAGCGTGAACTCCAACACGCTGATGGCCGAGAGTATGAATCACAAACACAAGTGGCAACTGCTCTTTAAGCTCAGCAACTTGAACCCAGACCATTTTATGTTTTATTGTGCTACCCTTGGAATCACGAAAATCATTTTAAATCCAAAAAAACAAGTTTTCATTGTAAGACTGGACACAGTAATAGGAATCACTCACAATCAGAGTCGTCACACTAGGATCTGTACACTCCAACGCAAGCATCAGAGCACGAAGTTCCGCCAATTGTGCGGTGCAGTCCCCTAGAGTCTGCGTGTGCACTACTCTGGACTTGAACTCATCGTTCACCATGGAACCGATCACAATGGCGCATGCGGAAATGTAGGCATGTTTAGAGCCATGCGCAACCTGCGCCGAACCATCAGTGTAAATGATGCATTGGAAATCCTCCAAAGGTCGCATAGCTAAAGGAGCTGGATGAACGAATTCATACTGTAAGTACTCCTGCGACCGTAAGGAGGCGTCAAACACAAATGTGACATCCGAGGACGTCAGTCAAGCCGCCCATTGAATCCATCGAGGGTGCAAAGCTTTCGAATTTGGTACACTGGCTTTCGTAACTGCTTCTAAAGCAGGACACGGGGTAACAACCAACATGCGTTTTCCCTGTGACAGAGCACGTTCCTTAAGAATCGCCATCTTTACAGCTGTTAAAACTTTCTCCACAGTAGAAAAACGCATTTCAGCCGAAGTGTACAAGTGTGACTTGTAAGCAATAGGTACTGTGTCTCCTTCATTAAAAGTAAGGTACGTGAAACCCACCGTCCCAGGGATAATTCTTATCACCAGGTTGGTGTGGTTGTCACGAGTCAGTAAGAATTTAGAAGCGAGCAGATCAGTCTGCAAGGTTTGCAGAATAGCCGAGTGCTCAGGCAGCCAGCATGATTTGGAAAAAGTTGGTTGTATCAATGCATACAAAGGCTTGATACGCTGGCCATATTCCGGAAGGTATGTCCTTCTGAAATTTAAGAAACCCAGGAAAGACTGTAATTTTTTCAGCGTTGTCGGAGTGCGCAGTTGTGCGCATTTCTCCAGGAAGTGAGGAGCCAAACCTCTACCTTCATTGTTGAGCTCGTAGCCCAGGAACAACACTGTATATTCTGCAATGTGCGATTTTGCAAAATTAAATTTGGAACCCATGTCTGCAAAGCTACAAATTAAGCGGTCAACTCAACACAGATGCTCCCAAAGTTTGTCGTCTGTGAGATAAATGTCATCCACATACGAGCATGCATCCGGGTCGACTCTCTCCAGAAGGGAGACAATGCGGGCAGTAAAAATCCCAGGACTATTCTTATAGCCCATAGGTAAACACCAAAATTGTTTTTGCACACCGCCGCAAGTAAAGCAGGTCCTTTGGGAACTTAAACCATCCAAACGATGGGCATAAAAACCGTTGGAAATGTCAAGCGTGGTCTTAAAACGCTTACGCACAAGACTATCCACTAAGGCAGAGCCGTGAGTATTCTGTACTGCACAGGTACGGCAATGCGAGTTTAAATGCCGGTAATCCAATACCAAACGATATGAACCGTCTGGCTTGGTCACAGTAAAAAGAGGGTTATCCTTGATATTCCAATTGTTCAAGGATTGCTGAGACCGAAGCTTTGGCGTCACGCCGAATGGGATATTGAGGTTGAGGCTGTGACTGAGACCGTAAAGGAATCTCGTGGTTTGGGGAAAATTTATCCCAACCACAATGTGTACGGTACAGAGCCGGCGCTAGAGCCTTAGCCCACTCTTCTGCAAAATTCAGCGCATGTCCTTCGAGACTGTGTGCGCGAAACTGGGGAGGATCACCTCCTCCCCTCGCGGAGCTGCGAGAACACAAGGTGGGGGCCAGTCAGCCTACGAAAGCAAAATGTCATACGTAGACGAAAGATTTTCCCAAAATACCCCTTTTATGGTATGTTGTATGTCACCTTCAATCAACAGGACAATTTCATAAAGTCTATCAGGTGGAGCATCTCTAGTATCAACTGTTTCTATTACAACATATCGGTCAGTCGCTGTCACCTTCAGTAGTGGACGCAGGGCCTCTCGCACTATGGTAATCTCCGCCACGCTGTCCAGCAAGGTCGGAGCCCATGTCAGAATCCGAAGCCGCGTTCTCACAATCTGTGGCATATCTGTGTGCTGTCAAAGCAGCGACTTTCTTCTTTTGAAAGTGGGGTATTTTCGGTGTGGAACTGTCCTGCTTTCCTGCACCGTCTTTCGGGCGGGGCTGGTCACGTCCTTGTTGGCCACCCCGACCCCTTCCGCCTCCTCCACCACCGGTCGACGAGGCCGATGACTCCTGAAAAGAACGAGGAGAGCGTTGATCTGTAACTTGAAATCGATCAGGTGATTTAATCTTTGCGCGATCGCGCAAGTCATAAACACGTTCTGTGGGCGCAGGCAATGGAGACGCAGGACGAGACTCCTGTTCTCCAGTATTACATCTTTCATAGATTCACATGCTTGTATCTTCCCCGTCGTCATGGTGGGAGTCTCACGGTAACAGAATGACCAAGCAGTATCATAGAGAAGAAAAACTGCATAGAAAATCCCCATAGGGGCTGTATTATTTGGTAACCAGACCATATCTTTGTTTGGACCAAAAGCCAGCCAATCAGCATTGCTGCCCTGCCCTCACACTCCCCAGCAGAAGCTTCCTGCCTCAGATTTCCAACCGCCTTCGTGTGATAAGGAGTCTCCCTGAGCTCTGCTCAGTTTTCTTTCTGTTCCTGAGTGAACTTTTGACCCTTTGGAATCTTGTTTCCTGTCTACTAGATTGAGGTATTGTGTGTACTTATTTCTCTCATAATGGCTGACAGCTCTAAAAAGAGGCTGTTCAGGCCATGCAGGTCCTGTGGGAAGGCCAGACTTTTCTCTGAGGACCCACATGAGGACTGCCTTTACTGTCTCTACCCTAAACACCTGGTGAAAGACTGTAAGCTTTGTAGAAAATTTTCTGACAAAACTAAAAGAGACAGAGAGGCTAGACTACTGTTATGGCTTCAGAAAAAGAAGGCCACATCAGGCTCAGATTCTGAGGGGGAATCTTCTCATTCAACTCCCAAGAAAAGAAAGGCTTCTGTTTCTGTGGAGAGAGTGGAGTCTAAAAGGAGTAAGCCTAAGGAGAAATTAACCTCATCTCTTCCTATTACTCCTGTGGAGAAACAGTCCAGTCTTAAGGAACCTGGGTCTGCACCTTCTACCAGCTCGCTGGCTTCTGCTCCAAGGCCTGTGGTGAAGACTTCAGCTCCGTCGATGACAACTTCGTCGACGACTATGGCCTCGTCGACGATAAGGTCTAAAGCTACGTCGACGACTGCGACGTCTACATTGACAACATCGACAAGTAAAATCTCGCTGTCGACGAAAAGGCCATCGACGACGACCACGACGACTCCGTCGACGACAGGTTCGACGTCGAAGATGTCGACGGGGGCCCCGTCGACGAAGGTCCCGTCGACGAAGGTCCCGTCGACGAAGGTCCCGTCGACGAAGGTTCCGTCGACGAAGGTTCCGTCGACGGAGGTCCCGTCGACGATGATTCCGTCGACGATGGTTACGTCGACGATGGTTCCGTCGACGATGGTTCCGTCGACGAAAGTCCCGTCGACGACGGTTCCGTCGACGAAAATCGTGCTATCATCCGCAAAAGCATTCAAATCACCGCAGTCGAAGACCATGATCTCGATCCGGTCTTTTCAGTCGACAAGAGGTTCATCTACCATCAGTGAAGCTGCAGAGTTCACCTCATGGACAAAGATTTCGCCTTTGCCGCCGTCATCATTGCTAGAACAGGACTCAGATGGCGAGGAGTCCTCAGGTGCCGCCTACAGTCCTTCTCAGCTTCAGATAAAGAGCCAAGACACGGATGAGGAGGAGGTTTATTCCTTCAAGGCCAGACCACAATCTTCCAGATATGAGTCATTTCAGGAATCTGGTGATTTCGATGAAGAGGAGGAGGAGCAGCATGAGGACTCAAGGGAGGAGGAACGTCAAGAGACGATTTCTATACCCATCACCCTTGTCTCTGATCTTAGGTTGATGTTAAACGACTACTACCGTCGCTTCCCAGAGGCGAATTCCTCGCAACCAGCTAGGCAGACGCCTTCCTCGGAGACACCTGAAGCACCTGCTCCCCAAGAACAGGGGGTGAGATCGCCGCAGGTTGTTACTATAAGGGACGACCTAACGGAATCCGACGAGGATGAGCAGCCCGAAGAAGGAGAACTCGTTCATGATGCTTCGGGGCAGGAATGGGACGAATACGTTTTACCATCGGCTGCATCGCCTGAACCACTCAAATCTACCTCCCCTCCTCAAGATATCGGAGGCTTTCACGATCTCATGGAAAGGGCGGCCAAAAGATTCAATCTGGATGTGGAGGTACAAGAGACGGATTGTTTCTTGTATGATTTCAAAGATGATAACAAGAGGTCGCTTCGCTCAATTCCGATTATCCCTCACATCTGGGAGGAGGGACTGAAGATTCTGAAAACACCTGCGTCTATAGCGGTTTCAGTTCCCCGCATTGAAAAAAAATACAGAGCTCCAGAGTCCACAAAAGCCTGCCTCATTGGGCACCCCAGGCCAGAATCAGTTGTGACGCAGGCGGCGCAAAGAAATTCTAAGAACCCGGTGGCTACTTCCCTAGTGCCACCAGACAAAG
The DNA here is from genome assembly GCF_964261635.1 of Lissotriton helveticus. Lineage (NCBI taxonomy): Eukaryota > Metazoa > Chordata > Amphibia > Caudata > Salamandridae > Lissotriton > Lissotriton helveticus. The sequence continues at coordinate 30,365,442 of NC_136067.1, read as the reverse complement.
AGGGAAAGAGAATGGATGGTGCAGGTAAGAGGTTTGAGGTCATGGCTGCCTCTACCATTAAAGCGGCAAATGCTATGGCACTGCTTGGACGCTACAACAGGCAAATGTGTCTGATATTGCACCCATACTTTCTGCACTCCCAGAGGATAGAAAGGAGGAAGCGGCAGCCATACTTAAGGAAGGAGCTAAATCTGCTGCCGAATCTATCGACATCGCCATGGATGACTCGTCCATGGCCTTCAGGCAGATGGCTGGAGCGGTTTCGCTTCGCAGGCAGGGCTGGCTCAAGGCGACGTCTTTTCGTCCAGAGGTGCAGGCGAAAATCGTTGATATGCCTTTTGACGGTGAAAACTTATTTGGGAAGCATATCGATGAGGCGTTGCAAGGCATAAAGTCGGACACGGATACAGCTCGAGCGCTGGGATCTCTTCAGCAAGGAAGGTTTCAGTCCTTTCGGAAGAGGGGTTCAAGAGGTCAATTTAATCAAAGATCCTCTTTTCAGTCCAACCGATATCAGCCGTATAATCAGCAAGGATATCGACAGTATAACACTAACAACCAATTCAGGTCTTCCACCTCCTCTTACCAACAACAGTCCAGAGGCAAATCTAACGCCAGGGGGAAACCTCAGCAGTCTAATAGACGTCAATGATTTCAGGCCGGCGCTCCCCACACAACAGATCCCGGACAAAGACCACTATCTGTCTCAATTTTACACCAACTGGATGTCCATTACATCGGACAAATGGGTTTTAGATGTCATAAGCAGGGGCCACATTCTGGAATTTGTGGAAATACCTCCGGATCAACCCTCAGTACTCAGGCTCAACAAACATCGCCAGGAAATGCAGAAGGAAGTTCTCTCGCTTCTGCAAAAGGGAGCCATAGAGGAAGTGCCGCAACATCTCAGAGGGAGAGGCTTTTACTCGCATTTCTTCCTCATCAAAAAGAAACAAACCCGGAAATGGAGACAGGTATTGGACTTAAGGGATCTAAATCAATACATAAAAAAGATACCCTTCAGAATGTTATCGTTACAAGAAATCCTACTACTGATAAAAGAAAACGACTACATGGCGTCCTTAGATCTCATGGATGCGTACTTCCATATTCCCATTCTTCGGAAGCACAGGAAGTATCTCAGATTTGTCGTGGAGAGTCGCCACTTCCAGTTCAAGGTCCTGCCATTCGGACTCAAGTCAGCCCCGAGGGTATTCACCAAATGCATGGCCCCGGTGGCGGCCCATTTAAGACTGCAAGGGCATTACATTTACCCATATCTGGACGACTGGTTGGTGACAGGTCCATCTTTCAGGGACGCGGCAACATCTCTTCAGAGCTGCATCCGGCTGTTTCAGCGATTGGGCCTGAAGACCAACTTACAGAAATCCTCGCTGACTCCGGCCAAGGGCATCCAGTTCCTGGGGGCATGGATATGCACCAGTGCAGGGAAAGCCTATCCTTCCGAAGAGCGAATGGGAAAGATCATGAGGCTAACGGCATCACTTCAAGCAAAAAGGTCCACTTCCGTGAGGATATACAAATCCATGCTGGGGATGATGTCATCCTGCATCCCACTGGTACCAAACTGTCGGCTTCGAATGAGGCCTTTGCAGGAACAACTGGACGAGCAGTGGGTCCAGGCCAAAGGTACCTTCGAGGATCGCATTACCATCACGAGCCATATGAAGGTGGCAATGTCATGGTGGAAGATTCGAAAGAACTTGGATCAAGGCTTGAGCTTCATTCCTCTAGATCACGACTTCGTGATGACAACGGACGCTTCGCTGAAAGGATGGGGTGCGCATCTTCAGGAGCTGGAAATTCAGGGCCTTTGGTCAGACTGGGAAGCTCAGCTGCACATAAACATGTTGGAGCTCAAAGCGGTGTTCCTAGGCCTTCAAGCATTTCTTCCCAGAATACGCCAATCGTCAGTACTTATCCAAACGGACAGCACCACTACCATGTTTTACCTACTAAAGCAGGGCGGAACGAGATCCAAACAGCTGTCGGCATTGGCGCAGAGAATCTGGAAATGGCTCATAACCAACGGAATTTCAATTCAGGTTCAGCATATTCAGGGAGTCCTCAACACACGGGCGGACGCCCTGAGCCGTACTACCAAGGCGACGCACGAGTGGGAACTACACCACACTCAGATTCGCTTCTTGTTTCAAAGGTGGGGCACTCCCACATTAGATTTGTTCGCAACGCAAAACAACTCAAAGTGCGTTCAATTTGCGTCCAGATACCATCAACAGGGCTCCAAGGGAAATGCATTCCTCATGGATTGGACAGGAAGGTTTGCATACGCGTTCCCTCCCTTCCCGTTGATACCGCGAATACTGCGCAAGATGAGACTGGAACCGTGCCGGATCATATTGATAGCACCAGCCTGGCCGAGACAGGCGTGGTTTTCAGACCTACTTCTTTTGTCGAGGGGCGAAAAAATCCAGCTCCCGACATTTCAAGACCTCATCTCCATGAAAGAAGGGCAAATTCTGCATCCGAATCTGCAATCACTAAAATTGTCAGCATGGAACCTCACGAGCGGGAGTTTCAAAATCTAGATATTTCGCAAGAATGCAGACATGTTCTCTCACAAGCTAGATCAACAAACAAAACATATGCAGCGAAATGGACCCGTTTCTGCCATTGGTGCAGCAGACAAAACTTGCATCCGTTTGAAGTACAACCTGTAGGTATCCTTCCTTACCTGCTGTCACTATCTAAGGCAGGTCTGTCGCATGCCTCGGTCAAAGTACACTTGGCAGCAATATCGCGCTTCCGGCGGAAGCCAAATGAACCATCTCTCTGGTCCTCCAGAATAATAAAGGAATTTATCAAGGGACTTTTTAGGGTTTACCCACCCATCCAACGCCCTCCTGTGCCGTGGCACCTCAACACAGTACTATCGCAGCTTATGAGGCCTCCTTTCGAGCCTATTCACAAGTCAGATTTACAGTTCCTGTCATGGAAAACAGCCCTCCTTCTCGCCTTAACATCAGCAAGGAGGGTTAGTGAAATCCAGGCCTTCTCAGTGGAGGAACCCTTCTTACAATTTCGTCAAGACAGGGTTATACTAAGAACAAATCCTACCTTTATTCCCAAGGTGGCAACATCTTTTCACCTCAATGAACCCATTATTTTGCCTACTTTTTTCAGCAATCCTTCATCGGAAGCAGAAAGAGCCTTACACTCTTTAGACATTTCCAGATGCCTAAAGTTCTACATTGAACGGACAAAAACGTTCCGCAGGTCCAAGCAATTGTTCATTGCTTTCGAAGGGCAAAGGAAGGGTCTTCCTTTGTCAAGACTGAGTATTGCCAGATGGATCTCCTCAGCTATCCTGAAATGTCATGAAAAAGCGGGGAAGCCGCTAGATTCTAAGGTGCATGCACATTCCACAAGGAAGATGGCAACTTCGATGGCCTTGTTTGCAGGAGTAGCGCTGCCTGACATCTGCAGAGCAGCAACGTGGAAGAGCGTGCACTCATTTACGAGACACTACTGTCTGGACACTGCGTGGAAAGAGGACACGGCAGTGGGACAAGCTGTTCTGAAGCGTCTATTTCAGTAAGGTATGACATGATGGCATAATTTGTTGTCTATGCAGTACTTTGATTTATGTGTCAACATGCATTTATCGTATTCCTTATGCTGATGTGTTTTGTTATACCTATGTCTTACGGCAGAGCTTCCTTCTTAGTTCTGTCCTGGAAACGCTACAAATTTGGTGATGTAGGAGAGTAGGGTCTGCAATCCTATGATCACCCAGATTTTTTGCTTTTTGCTGCACTGGTTTACGACTTTCCCTGGCTGTGGGCCCGCTAATCAGACCCACAGCCTAGCTGTTCTCTCTATCCAAATTGTACTCAGGTACTGAATTGGCACTGGGCCCTCTCCAAGTCCCTGTACCCAGGGCTGAGGTGCACCCAGAAGTCTCCCAGGGGCTGAAGCATGTATTGTGCCACCCCTGGATTGACTAACTAAAACTGACACAACTGGCTGCACGACAGCTGGGGCAAGGTGGTGTACTCACCCTTTGCTTTAGATATAGTATACCTATATCTAACCCTAAAATGGACACACAGATCTCCTATCAGTCACTCCTATGGCAGGCCTTAACAATCCTGAAGGCAGAGTGCTTGGAATCGTGTGAGATGGTGCTCTGGCATGAGCTGAGCCTGTCTGCGGCTTTCGGGATCTATCCCTTAGCCGTTTCCATGATATCGCATACCATATACTCTTAAGTGCATTATAATCCTCGCGGTTATGTGCCAACTCTGGTATCGCTTTATCAAAACATGTCGAGTAAGGTGTCATACGAATTGGAATACTAACCCCTCGCCAATTCTGGCGACGGGGTTAGCATTCCACCCTTCTAGAGGGACACGACATGCATGTAACCTATAACCCGGTTAAAAGTCAGACAGAGCCTTAGCATCCACAAAATGGATGCTGCCACCGAGACACAAGTCTGCCCTCCTGCTGCTGGGAGTCCTCCCAGAGCAGGAGATAAGGACAAAGGGTTTCCTGCCAGGGGCGGTGCCAGCACCGTCCCAGACAGGGTTTTGTGTATTGTAGGTAGGCAGGGCTTTAGAGGAAGGTGACTGCACGTGGCACCCCGGTGCTCACTGTGTATAGGCTGGCTGGAACCAGTTCCAGGGTCACTCCAGACCCTGTGCTGGGGAAAAGCCCGCCAAGGAAGTGGGTGTAACCACCCCCCTCCTAGTCCCACCCATAGGGCAGGACTTAGTCGCGTGCCAGCCCCTTTTTACAGGATAAAGGTAGAGACTGGCCCCCTTCCAAATCAGATCATCTTTGAATCCTGAAACTACTTTCCACGAAAGGAACTCAAGACTTCTTCCTAAGATTTCTCCCTTGTGACTAAGGAGTAGTCACCCTGCATCCGCAGGCACCATCTTAAGAACACTGCGGTCTGCTGCAAGTCTCTCCTCCGGATCAAGACTGCCCAGCTCGACGAGAACCGGCTTCCCTGGCACCTCTGACCTCTACCTGCATCATCAGTCACGCTGAGATTCGTGGGTGTGACGAGACCTCGAGGGACCGGCCATCTTCAAGACTGCACGACTTCTTTCCAGCAAGCCCGCCGAGTGAATTCCTGGTGAGTGCTTTGGGGTCCGAGAAGCCCCCACCCTGAGCAGCTCCAGCACCGAAGAGCAGCCCCCCAGCATCTCCACGATCTGCGTGGGGCCCTTCTGCTTTTTGCTGCTCACCGCGTTGTTTGGCTACTAGCCCGCTGGCTTGTGGCCTTCCTGACGACGCCCGACGACATTTCTGCTGCTGGTCTGGTTGCTCCAGACTGGCCCTTGCTTCCCTCCATCGGAGAAGTACCCTGGACCCTCCTGGTCCGCCCAAGACGCCATTTTAGGTCCACCGCGTGGGCCTTGCATTTGCCAAGACTTGTTGCCCAATCCTGGGTCCAGCGACGTCGACAGCAAGAACCTTCGTGGGACAGCTCGCACCTCCATCCTGGTCGCCGACAACGCCTCCTGGTCCGAGAGACTGCAGAGCCCAGCAGCGCCCACTCACCTGACTGCGGTGACTTCGCCCGGTGCCATCCTGGTACCCACTTAATCACTGGCTAGTGATTCAAGAACTTGGTCCCCTCTGCTTTCAGGTTTTCTTCTTCCTTGATCCAGGCTTGGATCCATCGAACTTTTCTTCACTGGTCGCCTGCCAGCAACTTCTTCCTTCCAGGCTCCTGGTCCGGCAACGAGATCCCCGACGTCTTTTCAGACCTATGCAGCTGCAGCCCCTGGGCTAGGTAACTTCGGCACTTCGGTGTCCCAGCATAGCCTCACTATCCTAGGGTCCGGATCCACTGTCGTTTTCTTCCCACCAGGTCGGGTTCGCCCGTGAACACTAACTTTGCCTTTACTAGCCTCCATAGACTTTGTCCCGCATCCCGCGTGAGAGTGCACACTCTGCACCCGAGTCCCCTGGGTCTCCTAGTAGTAATCTAACGATTCCCTAGTCCAGTCCTAGCGATTCCAAAGCCTATTAGAACTGTTACTTACCTGCTAGTAATTCGCATTCCACTTTTAAAGTATATGGTTTTTCGTGCCCCTCGGGCATTTGTGTATAACGTGCTAACTTAAGTATTTTCGTAAGAGTTTTGTTGTGTGCCTAGCACCCTGTCCTCATAAAGAGTACAGGGTTGTTGTGATTCTAATAAATACACTGTTTATTTTCATAACACTTGTGTGGTGTCCTTTCACTGGGTGTTCAAGGGGTAATGTGATGGTAAAACAGCTGGCTTAACACGCCCTCTAGAGTCTTAGCCTTAGACTGCTCGTATCCATGCTACTAGGATAGCTGGTCTATAAGGTTGACTTACAACCAATCATCAATAAGGGTTGTTTGGACTGATATATAGTGATCACTAGAATAGTGAGCACTGCACATCAGGCCAACTTCTCACATTGGTGGCAGCGGTGGGATTTGAGCTTGCTGTTGTTTTACCACACATATCCTAAGAATATCTTGTGAAAGATCACATAAGTACTAAAGGTACATATAACTTAGCTTAGAATACTCTGAGTTCTACTGAACCAGCTGTTGTAGCTCCTAGGGCCTAGCACACCCTAAACTACAACTCTAGCAAGGGATCAGTAGGCAAACATATAGTGTAGGTAAGTGCACCACTTACACCTCACTAGAAAAGCATGTCGACTCAGGGGGACTCTACTGAGACTCCCCTGGTCAGTGTTGACCCTCCACAGGTCACTTCAAGATATGCAGCTCTCAGTTTCCAGGAGATGAGACAAATCTGTGTCTCCAGGAAACTGAAGCAGGGGTCTAACCCCACCACTCCCTTTCTGATAGGTCTCTTAGAGACATATGATGCCAGAAAGCTTTCTCAGTTACATGAGAACATGCCAGCCTTAGAGGGAACCTCTGGGGATCCAGACCTCCCCAACACTGATTCAGCAGTTGAGGAGGAGGATCAAGAGGTACTCTCTGGGGATGAGGTAGACAAAGGTCTTGAGGTAGTCAGAAGGCTAACTAGGACCAACTTAGACTTACTTGGGCTAGGATCTGGGGGCCCCCCAGTACTAACCCGAAGTGGGCCTAACCTTGGAGTTAGGAGAGATAGATCTCTTTCTAGGGACTCCAATAGATCTCTGCACTCTAATGCCTCTTCTCAGGGGAGAAGGAATCCTCCACAGAGGAGATTTACTTCCCCTCAGAGAAGGGAGCATGAAGCTAGGATGAGACAAGCTGAACTGAGGATTGAAAGGGAAGAAATTGCCCTGGCCAAAGAGAAGCTTGCCCTGGCAAGAGAGCAGCAGATAAGTGGGTTAGCACCCACTGGTGGCAGCAATCTCCCAAGAGATAGAGAGAAGGGTTTAGATACTAAACACCTGACTAAAATAGTGCCCCCCTTTAAGCAAGGGGATGATATCCAGAAATGGATGGCTGCTCTGGAGAGGGCCTGCACTGTGCAGGGCATTCCCCAGAGTCAGTGGGCAGCTATACTGTGGCTCTCCTTTGATGGTAAAGGTAGAGATAAGCTCCTCACTACAAGAGTGGAGGATGCTAACAATTACCAGGTCCTGAAGAATACACTGGTTGATGGGTTTGGTTTAACCACTGAACAGTACAGGTTGCTGTTCAGAGACACCCAGAAAACTCAGTCTCAGGACTGGTCTGATTTTGTGGATTGTGCCACTAAGGCTTTGGAGGGCTGGTTGCTGGGTAGCAAGGTTACAGATTACACAGGATTGTATAATCTAATGATGAGAGAACAAATTTTGAACAATCGTCAGAACCAGTTGCTGCACCAGCACCTTGTTGATTCAGATCTGACCTCTCCCCAAGAATTGGGAAAGAAGGCAGACAAATGGGTCAGGACAAGGATCAAGCAGAACCAGAACCAGAACCAGGGTGGTCAGAAGAAAGCAGACCAGAAGGGTAATGTTAAGAATGAGCAAAATGACCAGAAGTCTTCACCAGGTCCCCAACAAACCAAAGAGGGTGGGGGTCAGGCTTCCCAGAAGAAGAAGACTCAAGAAGGCCAGTCAAAAAGGTGGTGCCAGTACTGCAAAAGTAAATCTCACTGGTTTAGTGAGTGCACCAAAAGAGGAGGACAAACTCCTGCCACTACAGCTCCTAAAGCAACTGCACCCCCTAGTACAGTCAGTAGTGGTAGTGTCACTCCCAAGGCATTAGTTGGGTTAACCTTGGGTACTGAGGGGTCTGACAACTTAGTTGGCACACTCACTCAGGCTGTCCTTGTCTGTACAGGGGATATGGATATGTCCCCTGAATTAAGTCCCAATACGTTGGGCAAATACAGGCAGACACCTTTGATAAATGGCAAAATGGCTCAGGCCTATAGGGACACTTGTGCCAGTGTCACCATGGTGACACCTAACTTTGTGGACCCTGGACAGATCATGCCAGGTACTGATTTCCTGGTGACCAATGCCAGCAATGTCACTACTAGTCATAGTGTGGCAATTGTGGCTTTCTCCTGGGGTGGAGTGAAGGGACAAAAGAAAGTTGTAGTCAGTTCAGACCTCCCAGTTGATTGTTTGTTGGGCAATGATTTGGAGTCATCACAATGGTCAGAAGTGGAGCAGAGGACTCACATGGAGATGTTAGGCTTGCCAGCACATGTGCTTGCTGTGACTAGGTCACAGGCCAGAAAATGCCCCACTGAACAGGTGCTGGATCCTGAAATTATGGACCAGACACCTCCCAAGAAGAAGAGCAGTAAGGGTAAGGCTTTGCCTTCCCCCTTGCCCCAGGTTGAGGATCAAGTCTCTGAGGAGGCTGATCTGAGAGAACTGAGGGAAACTGAGCCTAAAGAGCTTGAACTTGATCAAGTTGAGTTTCTGGGCTCAGGGGGACCCTCCAGAGCAGACCTGGGGAAGGCACAGTTAGACTGCCCTTCCCTTGAACCACTCAGACAGCAGGCTGCTGCTGAGGCTGCAGGGAATGCCACAGGTGCCCACAGGGTATACTGGGAAGATGGACTCCTGTACTCTGAGTCAAGAGACCCCAAGCCTGGTGCAACCAGGAGGCTGGTCATCCCCTTGTCTCTGAGAGGTTTCCTTCTCACCTTGGCCCATGAGATTCCCCTTGCAGGTCATTTAGGTCAGACAAAGACTTGGGACAGGCTTGTCTCACACTTTCACTGGCCCCATATGAATGAGAATACCAAGGAGTTTTGTCGCTCATGTGTCACTTGCCAAGCCAGTGGTAAGTCAGGTGGCACAACAAAGGCCCCCCTCATACCACTACCTGTGGTGGGGGTTCCCTTTGAAAGAGTGGGGATTGACATTGTTGGTCCAATGGAACCCCAGACAGCATCAGGACACAAGTTTATACTGGTGGTGGTGGACCATGCCACCAGGTATCCTGAGGCTATTCCCCTTAGGACCACTACAGCCCCTGTAGTGGCAAGAGCCCTAGTTGGAGTGTTCTCCAGAGTGGGTTTCCCTAAGGAGGTCGTTTCTGACAGAGGTACAAACTTCATGTCAGGATATCTGACTGCCATGTGGAAAGAGTGTGGTGTGAACTACAAGTTCACCACACCCTATCATCCACAATGCAATGGGCTTGTTGAGAGATTCAACAGGACCCTGAAAGGGATGATTCATGGACTACCTGAACCTCTTAGGAGAAGATGGGATGTCCTGATCCCCTGCCTCTTGTTTGCTTACAGAGAGGTCCCACAGAAGGGGGTTGGCTACAGCCCTTTTGAGCTTCTGTATGGGCATCCTGTAAGAGGACCCCTGTGTTTGGTGAAGGAAGGATGGGAGAGACCTCTCAAAAAGCCTGCAACCAACATAGTGGACTATGTACTTGGTCTCCGCTCCAGGATGGCTGAGTATATGGAAAAGGCATCTAAAAACCTTGAGGCCAGCCAGGAACTTCAAAAAGCTTGGCATGACCAAAAGGCTGTACTGACTGTATACCAGCCAGAACAGAAGGTGTGGGTGCTGGAGCCAGTGGCCCCAGCAGCTCTGAAAGACAAATGGTCTGGGCCCCACACCATCATTGAGCAAAAGGGAGAGGTTACCTACTTGGTGGACCTTGGAACTCCCAGGAGCCCTCTCAGAGTGCTCCATGTTAACAGGCTCAAGGCATATGTTGACAGAAAGGACATGAGCTTGCTCATGGCCACAGATGAGGGACAGGAGGAAGAGAGTGACCCTCTCCCAGACCTGCTCACTCAGAATCCTGATGATGGGTCAGTTGATGGTGTTGTCTTTTGTGGCAGCCTCACTGAACATCAGCAACAGGATTGCAGGCAAGTTCTGCAATCCTTCAGACATATGTTCTCTCTGACACCCAGCCAAACTGATTGGTGTACCCATGATGTTGACACTGGAGACAGTCTGCCTGTCAAGAGTAAAATCTACAGACAGCCTGATCATGTTAGAGACTGCATCAAAACTGAAGTGCAGAAAATGTTGGAACTGGGAGTCATTGAGCCCTCAGATAGCCCTTGGGCTAGCCCAGTAGTTCTAGTGCCAAAGCCTCACACCCAGGGTGGTAAGAGAGAGATGAGGTTTTGCGTAGACTACAGAGGCCTCAATGCAGTCACTAAGACTGATGCCCACCCAATACCAAGAGCAGATGAGCTTATAGATAGATTGGCTTCTGCCAACTTCTTAAGCACATTTGATTTGACAGCTGGGTATTGGCAAATCAGGTTAGCTGAGGAAGCCAAACCCAAGACAGCATTTTCTACCCCTGGAGGGCATTATCAATTTGTGGTAATGCCCTTTGGACTGAAAAATGCACCTGCCACCTTCCAAAGGTTGGTGAATCAAGTCCTCACTGGGCTGGATGACTTCTGTGCAGCATATCTGGACGATATTGCTGTCTTTAGCTCCACCTGGGAGGATCACCTGGTCCACCTGAGGAAAGTGTTAGAGGCCCTGCAAAAGGCAGGCCTCACTATCAAGGCCACAAAGTGCCAGATAGGGCAATCACAGGTTGTATACCTGGGCCACCTTGTAGGTGGAGGCCAGGTTCAGCCACTGGAGAGTAAGATACAGGCCATCAAGGACTGGACTCCTCCAATCACCCAGACTCAGGTTCGAGCTTTCTTGGGCCTGACTGGGTACTATAGGAAGTTTGTCAGAAATTATGGGTCCATAGTGACCCCCCTTAATGACCTGACAAGCAAGAAGATGCCAAAGAAAGTTCAGTGGACAGCAAGCTGTCAGAAAGCATTCAATGACCTAAAGCAGGCCATGTGCACAGCACCTATCCTCAAGAGTCCAGATTACTCCAAGCCATTCATTGTCCAAACAGATGCTTCTGAGTTGGGTGTGGGAGCTGTTCTGTCTCAACTGAATTTTGATGGTAATGATCAGCCTATTGCTTTCATTAGTAGAAGGTTGACACCCAGAGAGAAAAATTGGTCAGCTATTGAGAGGGAGGCCTTTGCTGTGGTCTGGGCCCTGAAGAAGCTGAGGGCCTACTTGTTTGGCACTCACTTCACCATTCAGACAGACCATAAGCCCCTCATGTGGCTAAATCAGATGAAGGGTGAAAACCCCAAACTGCTTAGGTGGTCCATTTCCCTACAGGGGATGGATTTTACAGTGGAGCATAGACCTGGGACTGATCACAGCAATGCTGATGGGCTCTCCAGGTATTTCCACTTAGAGCAAGAAGACTCACCTGGTCAAGGTTAGTTTATTGTCCCAAAGTTTGGGGGGGGGGTCATGTAGGAGAGTAGGGTCTGCAATCCTATGATCACCCAGATTTTTTGCTTTTTGCTGCACTGGTTTACGACTTTCCCTGGCTGTGGGCCTGCTAATCAGACCCACAGCCTAGCTGTTCTCTCTATCCAAATTGTACTCAGGTACTGAATTGGCACTGGGCCCTCTCCAAGTCCCTGTACCCAGGGCTGAGGTGCACCCAGAAGTCTCCCAGGGGCTGAAGCATGTATTGTGCCACCCCTGGATTGACTAACTAAAACTGACACAACTGGCTGCACGACAGCTGGGGCAAGGTGGTGTACTCACCCTTTGCTTTAGATATAGTATACCTATATCTAACCCTAAAATGGACACACAGATCTCCTATCAGTCACTCCTATGGCAGGCCTTAACAATCCTGAAGGCAGAGTGCTTGGAATCGTGTGAGATGGTGCTCTGGCATGAGCTGAGCCTGTCTGCGGCTTTCGGGATCTATCCCTTAGCCGTTTCCATGATATCGCATACCATATACTCTTAAGTGCATTATAATCCTCGCGGTTATGTGCCAACTCTGGTATCGCTTTATCAAAACATGTCGAGTAAGGTGTCATACGAATTGGAATACTAACCCCTCGCCAATTCTGGCGACGGGGTTAGCATTCCACCCTTCTAGAGGGACACGACATGCATGTAACCTATAACCCGGTTAAAAGTCAGACAGAGCCTTAGCATCCACAAAATGGATGCTGCCACCGAGACACAAGTCTGCCCTCCTGCTGCTGGGAGTCCTCCCAGAGCAGGAGATAAGGACAAAGGGTTTCCTGCCAGGGGCGGTGCCAGCACCGTCCCAGACAGGGTTTTGTGTATTGTAGGTAGGCAGGGCTTTAGAGGAAGGTGACTGCACGTGGCACCCCGGTGCTCACTGTGCATAGGCTGGCTGGAACCAGTTCCAGGGTCACTCCAGACCCTGTGCTGGGGAAAAGCCCGCCAAGGAAGTGGGTGTAACCACCCCCCTCCTAGTCCCACCCATAGGGCAGGACTTAGTCGCGTGCCAGCCCCTTTTTACAGGATAAAGGTAGAGACTGGCCCCCTTCCAAATCAGATCATCTTTGAATCCTGAAACTACTTTCCACGAAAGGAACTCAAGACTTCTTCCTAAGATTTCTCCCTTGTGACTAAGGAGTAGTCACCCTGCATCCGCAGGCACCATCTTAAGAACACTGCGGTCTGCTGCAAGTCTCTCCTCCGGATCAAGACTGCCCAGCTCGACGAGAACCGGCTTCCCTGGCACCTCTGACCTCTACCTGCATCATCAGTCACGCTGAGATTCGTGGGTGTGACGAGACCTCGAGGGACCGGCCATCTTCAAGACTGCACGACTTCTTTCCAGCAAGCCCGCCGAGTGAATTCCTGGTGAGTGCTTTGGGGTCCGAGAAGCCCCCACCCTGAGCAGCTCCAGCACCGAAGAGCAGCCCCCCAGCATCTCCACGATCTGCGTGGGGCCCTTCTGCTTTTTGCTGCTCACCGCGTTGTTTGGCTACTAGCCCGCTGGCTTGTGGCCTTCCTGACGACGCCCGACGACATTTCTGCTGCTGGTCTGGTTGCTCCAGACTGGCCCTTGCTTCCCTCCATCGGAGAAGTACCCTGGACCCTCCTGGTCCGCCCAAGACGCCATTTTAGGTCCACCGCGTGGGCCTTGCATTTGCCAAGACTTGTTGCCCAATCCTGGGTCCAGCGACGTCGACAGCAAGAACCTTCGTGGGACAGCTCGCACCTCCATCCTGGTCGCCGACAACGCCTCCTGGTCCGAGAGACTGCAGAGCCCAGCAGCGCCCACTCACCTGACTGCGGTGACTTCGCCCGGTGCCATCCTGGTACCCACTTAATCACTGGCTAGTGATTCAAGAACTTGGTCCCCTCTGCTTTCAGGTTTTCTTCTTCCTTGATCCAGGCTTGGATCCATCGAACTTTTCTTCACTGGTCGCCTGCCAGCAACTTCTTCCTTCCAGGCTCCTGGTCCGGCAACGAGATCCCCGACGTCTTTTCAGACCTATGCAGCTGCAGCCCCTGGGCTAGGTAACTTCGGCACTTCGGTGTCCCAGCATAGCCTCACTATCCTAGGGTCCGGATCCACTGTCCTTTTCTTCCCACCAGGTCGGGTTCGCCCGTGAACACTAACTTTGCCTTTACTAGCCTCCATAGACTTTGTCCCGCATCCCGCGTGAGAGTGCACACTCTGCACCTGAGTCCCCTGGGTCTCCTAGTAGTAATCTAACGATTCCCTAGTCCAGTCCTAGCGATTCCAAAGCCTATTAGAACTGTTACTTACCTGCTAGTAATTCGCATTCCACTTTTAAAGTATATGGTTTTTCGTGCCCCTCGGGCATTTGTGTATAACGTGCTAACTTAAGTATTTTCGTAAGAGTTTTGTTGTGTGCCTAGCACCCTGTCCTCATAAAGAGTACAGGGTTGTTGTGATTCTAATAAATACACTGTTTATTTTCATAACACTTGTGTGGTGTCCTTTCACTGGGTGTTCAAGGGGTAATGTGATGGTAAAACAGCTGGCTTAACACGCCCTCTAGAGTCTTAGCCTTAGACTGCTCGTATCCATGCTACTAGGATAGCTGGTCTATAAGGTTGACTTACAACCAATCATCAATAAGGGTTGTTTGGACTGATATATAGTGATCACTAGAATAGTGAGCACTGCACATCAGGCCAACTTCTCACAGGTGAGCACTGCTTACTACTCTGATACAAGCATGTGAATCTATGAAAGATGTAATACTGGAGAAGGAATTAGTTACTTACCTGTACACTACAGTTCTCCAGTATTATCTTTCATAGATTCACATGCGCCCGCCCGCCTCCCCGTTTCTCAGGCAGATCCTGTTTCTCGGTATTTATCCATGTCTCTCACTCGGGGACGGAAATCTGAGGCAGGAAGCTTCTGCTGGGGAGTGTGAGGGCAGGGCAGCAATGCTGATTGGCTGGCTTTTGGTCCAAACAAAGATATGGTCTGGTTACCAAATAATACAGCCCCTATGGGGATTTTCTATGCAGTTTTTCTTCTCTATGATACTGCTTGGTCATTCTGTTACCGTGAGACTCCCACCATGACGACGGGGAAGATACAAGCATGTGAATCTATGAAAGATAATACTGGAGAACTATAGTGTACAGGTAAGTAACTAATTCCTTTCTGTTGTTGTTGCTGTTGCTTTCCCTGTTTTTGTTTTTTAGGCCAATTCTGTTTTTTGGACTTGGGCTGAACGTTCGATTCAGACTTCTGCCCTTGGGGTTGCGTTTTCTCTTTAGTAGAAAAAGGCTTGAGACCCCTACTATTGCGAACCACGGTTTTATAAGCCGCCACAATATTCCTTGCTAACTGTCGGGGTTTCTCGGCATCGGGAAGCGCCGCCAAAGCATTAGCTACCTAAAAGTTCACTGCATCCCCCTTGACATTAGCAAGAAAGAGATCGCAAACCACATCAAAGGTGCCACACATGCGCATATGCAATTCAACCGCAGCCTCAGGTCCGTGCTCATCCTGAACACGCTTAAGGACCGTAGGCAGGACAGTCATAGACGGAGTGCTGTAACACCTCGCATAGACCGCTGCGAAAGTTCTACCCCAGGTCTCACAGTCACCGATTTCAGGGGCCAAGTCTTTGGGCAAACTAATTGTCAGAACCCTGTGTTTTTCACCAGGAGTCATGTTAGGAAATACAGCTTCCAGCTGGTCAAACTTCTCGGCAAGCCAGAAAGGAAAGTCATCCTTATCCTGGGGACGCCTTCCCATCACAGCATTTACCAACACAGGACTGAGCTTCAAACCGCCCTGTTCGGCCGGAAGCGCCGCACCACCCGGGGCCCCACCCGGAAGATTACGGGTTATGTATTGCACTAAAGTTACAGCAATTGAGACTTCATGTAGTCTACGAAGTTCAACAACGGTACGATTGCCGTGTTGAGAATGAGGAGTAAATCCAGCCAAAACAGGCCAATTTGCGCCTGGAATGGACAAATGACCTATCCTCGGAGCGGTTAGAGAATGGGGTAGGACGCCACCAAACCAAACGCGATGTTGCCAAGTATCTATAGGTACTTCCTGTGCCCTATACGGAGTATATTCATTCGGCACAGGGGAGGGAGTGTACGTGGGAACACACCCGAAGTTCGGTCCACATACGGAAATGTCACCCACGAATAAAATATTTCGTACGGGTAAGCAGTTTCCGCACTCACCACCATTATCACGACAAAGCCATCCACTGGGACATTGTAATTCAGCAAATGATTGCGCACCGCAAAGCGACTATGCTGCGGAATGTCCACGGCAGCGGCCATGACGTAACAGAGAGAAAAAAAGACAGAGTAAACTTTGTAGCACAACTGGGTAGTAATTCAAGGAAACCGTTTAGAAAGATTCAAGCTTGAAAAGACCTATTTCACAAATGGGTAGGTTTTTTCCGACACCACCGTTTTCCGGAAACGACAGTGAAGGGGTAGAGGATTGAATGACATACTACTCGAGTGTCATGATATAAGACCACCAACGTATGGGCTCCATGTAGCAGGGATCCTGTTCTCCTACAGAACTGTGCATAGAGACCTGGAACCTCAGTGAATTAGGGTGTGCCAAAACCCACCTCAGTACCCAAAATCCCCTTACCGAGCTAGCTAGCGTCTGCAAGGTCCACGCAAATTGCATAATGGGACGCAATTGATTTTGACCATGGTATAACACAGACACTTCATCTTGCACAATATCAACCACAGAAGACACAATATTATTTAACATGTAAACGCGGGAAGAAAGCATGTTAATACTATTATCTACATATGCAAGCACTTTTTCTAAATTAGCTTGATTAATAGCCCTAAGGCGTGTAGCAGCCTCAATGTCTTGTGATGTCTTATAGATTTCATTGTAAATCGCATATATCCATCTTTTAGATCTACCACTAGTCGGGCCTTTTATGAAATCATTTAAATCCAGATCATAAGTCAGCTTGGATAGATGCAGTTTAACCGCAGCCAAGGTAGAATGTTTCACCCAATTCTGACATAACTTGCCTACTGAATAAGTGGTGACAGAATGGTCATTTTCAAAACGGGGATCAGGCCTGACTTGTGTAAATCCTTCAGCTAAACCCAGAAAACGACGTTGGCATGAATCAGAACTTCTGTGCCACATCAGCCAACCTTTTGGATCCAAACTGGATATGTTAAAGGATGAATTATGCAATTGAGTTTGCAATTCCCAATGGAAATATATGTCATATAGTTATTGCTTACCTATATACCGTGTTAAGTTAGCATGAGCTTATTAAGGGGGTCATTAGGATGGCGGATTTCCCGCATACTCCGGGCCGGCGGAAGCCACCGCCGGCCCGGAGTATGCGGGAAATCCGCCGAGGAGGCCTGAAAGACCCACCGCCAAATCAGGATGGCTGGTGGGTCTCCCAATCCGTCCGCCGCTTTTCCGCCGCGGTCGGAAGGTGACCATGGCGGAAAAGCAATAACATGGCTGGCGGTGTCTATCAGACACCGCCAGCCATATTAGGATGCAGGGTGAGTCATGCTTTTCCGCGGCGGCTTTTCCGCCGTGGAAAAGCATACGGACAGTCACTTTGGGGGCCCGTTGCGGGCCCCCTGGGTGAAGGTTGCGTGGGGGGTGCACATGGCAGGCACCGCGCGGTGCCTGCCGCTTTGTGCATGCAACTGCACACCTTTGGTTTTTTGCATTGCGGCGGATGCTGCTTCAAGCAGCATCCGCCGCAATGTAAAACATACAGGATGTGACCGCCAGGGTGGCGGTCACATCCTAATTGCTATGGAGGGACCGCCGCTGCCCATGCGGACGGTCCCTCCAACTCAGGGGTGGCGGACGGACGCAAGTCCGTCCGCCATCCTAATCGGCCCCTAAATGTTTAAACTCCATTTTACCTTTTGCTGCTTCTACACATGACACATAATTGTTGTTTTAGCTTTCAGCCTAGAAGAGCGTTGTGATTTACATGAGAATAATATGTTATTGCTCTGATATCAGCTTTGCTTGGTAAACTGCCTGTACAGTGAGTGCTGAAGCCTTCAAGGATAACTCGACACAGTGTTGCTGTGAGGTCTGATCACCTTCCTAGACATAACATAAATGCAGCTGCTGCCAAAATCTGGCTTTAGGCGCGTTTTATATTGCTTTGCTTAGAGCACACGTTAGACACTTGATGGTGCTTCGCATGCAGAGAGCTGGTGGAAGTTGATGTGATCCTCTGCCACTGAGATCTTGAGGTATGGGGTCGCCCTGCTAAAACCCAAAAGAGACCTTCTTAGATATAATATAATATGCTAGTTAGGGAGGGTGAGAATTAGGTGTTGTTAACCCTTATTCATTTCAACATTTTAGCATGTTGTCACCTTTTGCCTTTTAAGGACTAGTAACTATGCTGATAACTTTGCTTCTTATAATATGTTTGCTTGTATTATCTAAGATACTGCGTTTGAGAACACTGCATTAGTAAATAAATATTTCAAATGTGCACGCGTCCTCATTTACTCCACGTTCGGGTTTGAAATGACTGTATAACGAAAGAGTGTTCATGTGTTCCACGTGACCTGAGGTATTCTAAGTTCATGTTCTGGTTTGTCTAAACATTGGGAGTTTGTAATGACCAATGAGACACTGTAGCTAGCTCGGTAAGGGGATTTTGGGTACTGAGGTGAGTTTTGGCACACCCTAATTCACTGAGGTTCCAGGTCTCTATGCACAGTTCTGTAGGAGAACAGGATCCCTGCTACAAAGGATGACATCAGAATATTCGAGATTGTTTTGGAAAATTACTAGGACTGGTCTTATCTAGGAGTTTGTTGTCCCACTACTAGTCTTCTAAATTCCATTCATAATAATGTGGAGGACTCTTGGCATTTGCATGGAATTCCTGATTCCTTTATTGTTATGTATATGAAACTGTGTGATAAATGTCTATAAAAATAATTGGAAAAAAGGGATTCTTTTTCAAAAGTGTGCTCTTGAAAGAAACTTACAAGGTGGAATGATGGTATTTATTCTTTTGAAGAATCCAGCAATCAGCAGAGTCCAGGCCTGAGCATGTCGTCGTCCACCCTTGGTCAGGAAGATGTATATGCCCAGTCTGAATGGTATTTCAATGGCTCCGTAGATGAACTGGGTTGTATATAGGTCCATCCCAAAGCCTGCAATGTTAAGGCTGATTCCGTAGTAGGAGAATGCCACTCCAAACCTATAAGGGATACGACAAGCAATCATCTGGAATACGCTGCTGGAACAATAAGTAAAGGAATATCACAATTTTTAAGACATGTCCTTACCACACAAACCCTGTACAGATGGAGATCTTCCTCAGTACTGGAGTCCTAAACAAGTCTATGAATGAGTAATTTGTTCCTGTATTCTCGTCTTCTGAGATCTTGCAGAGAACCTAAGAGCAAAGACGTATAGCGAAAAAACAGACCTTCGGATGGTTATTTTTTTTATAAACACACTTTTTGGGGTTTTGGCCATCCAAGATGGCAACAAAATACTTACTCACGTATAGCATTTAATATGCAAGAGCGGCAGGATTACAACAGTCAATGCAAAAAGAAACATTCCACCAATATAGTGTGATACAGAGGGAGAACGTCCACAAAACAAATCTGTTGGATTTGGCCCTTTGTGCAGGGTCATCCATGAACTTTTTACCTCCCTCCTATATTTTTTCTGACCTGTTGTTGGCTATTTTATGACTCTGGGCACTTTACCACTGCTGATCAGTGCTAAAGTGCATATGCTCTCCCCACTGTAAATGAATGTATTAATTAGTGATTCCATGACTGACTATTTGGTTTACTTGTCAGACCCTAGTACAGTGCACTGAGTGTGCCCAGGGCGTGTAAATCCATATGCTGCTAGTGGGCTTGCAGCACTGGTTGTGCTACCCACAGAAGTGGCCTTGTAAAACGTGTCTAAGGTGTGCCATTGCAGAGCCTGCATGCAGTCTGGTACTGTCATGCTGACTGGGCAAGTGCACCCACTTGCCAGTCCCTAAACCTTCCCTTGTCTTCATATTAGTCACCCCTGTGGTAGGCCCAAGGGCAGGGTGCATTGTAAGTATAAGGTAGGACAAGCCCTGATGTGTGTGGCATGTCTTAATAGTGAATTACAGCCATTTTCGTTTTTCACTATTGCAAGGCTACCTGGTCTCCATAGGCCAGAATAGGCTGCTAGATTATTACATGTTTATAATCCTAACAGACTCAGAGAACATGGTAGAAATTCAGGTTTAGTATGCCTGGACTCAGAATAATAAAATACATCTTTAGTGAAGTTTATTTTCATATTCTGTGTTTGCAAATACCACTTTTAGAAAGTTGGTAATTTTTGCCTAACCATTTAAGCCTACCTCCGCGGGGTTGTGTATTCCTTCGTCTGGTTTTGTGAGGGACAGGGCTGGGGCCGCCCGGTGGTGAATAGAGAGATCTGCATCTAGATGGGAGTCAGGAGTTGCACCTGGGACCTGAATAGGCCTGGGCCTTCCCTCTACAATGCTAGCTCCACCTCCTGTGGTACGTCTGATGTCTCTGCCCTGCACACTGAAAGAAGAGAAGGAAGACTGTCAACAAAGTGCTCCAGGACTGTACTTGCCTTCCACATTGATGGCTTCACCTCCTGTAGGGCGCCTGATGTGCCTGCCCTGTGCTGTGAAAGGAAAGAAGTTTGGTAAACAGAGTGCTTCAGAACTGGCTTGAACTGGGTACAGGCCCCTCTCCCCTCAGAGAACAAAGGATTCTGGGGTATAAATATTGGGACCCTGATCCCATGAAATTAGATCACTTCTGGACGAAACCTCTGCTGAGGAGAAGGAACCTGAAGAAACTGAGGAGAGACTATTCCCAAGCTGAAGTGCTGCTTGGGTGATTGGCCTGCAGTGGTTGCCTGACTGCCAAAGAGAGGAGAAAGAACTTTGTGGACTTTACTTTCAACTTTTGCAAAAGATCTCCAAGGGCTTGGAAGAGAGCTTGCCCCCTGACTGAAGTCCCAGTACCAGTGGACTTTACCAGCCTTTGTGAATTGCTGCTGGAAACGCTGTTTCAGTGGTTACAGAGGCAGGGAGCTGTTACCGACTCTCACATCCGGCCCGGTGTCCTGTAGGCACCGCATCAAGCAACGTCTGCCTCGAACAACGCAAGCTCTGAGCTCACAGACTCCGTCCTGACCCCATCACCGAGCTGTTGCCTGCACCGCGACTGGTGGACTCCGCGCCGTGCAACACCTTGCTACACCCACACGTACTGGTCTGACCAAAGCGGTCCCTGCTACTGACTCCGAGTCCAGTGACCGCACCCGAGTTGGGCACCGACTTGCACGCTTCGCGACGCACCACCCGACTAGCAACACTGTCCGGACTGATCAACGCCAGCTCCCGAACTCCGGCCGCACCGCATGCTGCAAGCACCACATAGAAGCACCGTCTCGCCTTGCAACTCACTCCTTGGATCCACGACTCTGTCAACGGACCGCTGCCTGCACCGCATCGAGGGACAACGCGTCCTGCAACGCTTTCTTTCTGCGCCGCAACGAACACTGGAACCGGCTCGCAAATCAGTGCCAGCCGCCTCAAGTAAAAGGTACTGTGACTAAGTCTGTTGACATTTCAGTGGGCCCGTACTGACGCGGTACACTGGATTTGCTAGACTCTGTGTTATTGCAACAACGCTGTAGCCCGTCCGGGCTACCGAATCACACAGAACCTTGAATTAAGCCTTTCAACCAGAACTCTCGAAATCTAATAGTACTGTGGATTCTTTTTGTCGTTTATTGGTCTTGTGGTAACTCTATATAAAATATACTTCTTTTTTATATAAAACCTTGTGTGGTGTCCATATGTAGTGCTGTCACTGGGTTACTATATGTGGTCGCAAATGCTTAACTTACAATGCCTCTGAGATAAAGCCTTGCTGCTCGAGCCAAGCTAAGAAGGGGGTGAGCAGGGGTTATTTTAGGAGTGTAATCCCCTTATCCTGCCTAGAGGAGAGGGTCCCTATTTGTCACAAGTACCTACCTGTGCCAGCTAGAGACCCCCAATTCAAACAGAATCCATCACAAACTATGACAGCTGGCTCAACCATTTCCCCCACACCCGTGCCTGCTTCTGGGGGCACCCATGAGCCTCAAATATCACCCGCTCCTCCTGCGCACACCAATCCACACCCCTCCACCATCCCGCCAATGTAGGGTAATTAGGAGCCGTCCAGTGTCTAGCGATGTCCCGTTTTGCTACCAGGAGAGCTGTTCCAAGGAAGGCTCTCTTGGCCCTTGTGCCCCCAGGTCCCTCAAATACCCCGAGGAGAAGCAGGAAGGCAGAGAGAGGGACTTCCCACCTGACCACATCCAACTGATCACAGGTCATCCTTGTCCTATACTGATGTATTGCCGCGCTGGTCCACACCATGTGATAAAAGTCTGCTGTGTCAATGCCACAGTGGGGACAGCTGAGATGAAACGCAGGCCCGCCTGATATAGGTGGGCTGGGGAGAGACACGCTGAGTGAAGTTAGTAGATCTGGATAAGCCATAAGAGGGAAGAGGTCGTCATTTCGCCAGGATCCATCAGGGTGCCACGCCAGTCCTCATCCTCCACAGACCACATCCAGCTTTCCCAGCGGGTGCAAAGATGGTCCAACGAGCCATGGAATTTAAAAATTAGCTTACAGTAGATCTGTGAGGTCCCTCCATCACCCATATTTCCGATAAGTAGCTTAGCTTCCAAGGGTTTGAACTCTGGGAGAGCGTCCGTCGGCATGGTGTGAGTGTAGGGCGTGTCGGAGTTGGAGATATTTATGAAATTGAGTATGGGTAAGGTTGTACATCTGATGAAAATCTTGAAAGGAGCGAATGTGGGTCCCCGGCCACTTATATCCTAAACATGTGCTGCATATGAGGTTCCAGGAGTGTAAACCCCAAACGTTGCCACCTCCCTCAGCCAGGTGCCATGCAAGAGCAGAGTTTGCCTTGCAAGACTATGTTCCCATTGTACATGCAGCTGGGCAGCTCTCCATGCCAGGAACACCAGACGGGTGCTAGGGGGAGAGACAGGGGGACCGGGGATTCATAAGGCATGTCCTGCAGATGCAGGAAGCCCTTTAATGAGATCTGTTAGTTCTTAGTTATATTTAGATTTGGCTGTAGTGTTGCATCTGCAGCTCTGTATTCACTGATTTTGGCCTGACGACACGTTTAATCTGCTTCTTTCTTTGCAGGGTCTGCATGTCACAGGTATCTCATTATCCGCTAACAGGCAAACTATTTTAGTAAACATTTTGAGAAGCCAAAGCACACATACCCAGACTCACTACAACAGGTGTTTGTCCTTTACCCAGGATTTTATCATGTTTTTTCTATCACTGCTGCTCCAGCTATCTTCTCCACTGGCATTTTTAACTTCATATACTATGACATAGTTATTGGGAGATTTGCAGTTTCCAGCAAGTGTGATCAGCTACTGATACCACCTGGACCTGGTCAACTGTGAGTGCTAACAACAGTGTGTATTTGCACTTAAAGCAAAAAGCTGGACAGAGGTACACAATTCACCTATTCATGAGAGAAGTAAGATTTTCAACTTAGACAACAGCAACATGTTATTTGTTTCAGACTTCCTGCTTTGACCTCCAAAGAAAGGAAATTACTAGCCCTTGGTGCCACACATTTTGTTGAACTTTTCTGGACTTCCAGGCAGCTTTGCATATCAGAGCTGCTTGACATTCGCAGAGGCATGACCTTCTTTGTTGCCTTCCCGAAGGACCAGGTACAAACCTCATGCTGTGGAGAACCCTCCTCGTCCTCTCTGGGCAGAAAAGAGTAAATGCACTGCCCAGCATGGAGAAGAGCTGGCTACCCATGAAGATCTGTACAGTATCTGCGTGGGGGACACCTTAATGGGCCAAGCTCCACCAGGAGCTGGGAAGTACCCAGAGACAAACCCAGACTATGGACAGAGGCTTTGATGAGGTCATCTGAGGTGCTACTGCCCTGTTTCCCAGTCTATGCCCTACCCTTGGGCTCTCTGTGTCAACATGTTTTCAGTCCAGTGGGGTACAGAGCTTGTTGCCGGCCATCCTTATTCTAGCTACTTTCTTTCCTTCCCAAGACATTCCAGAGATATCCTAGTTTAAAGACTTGAATGCTACGATTGGTCAAGCCCTTGGGTTCAGCGAGTTCCACCTGGCCCTGTCGCTGCCTTAACCTGTTTGCTGCGGCCGCGATTTCGCGGCAGTGCGGCACTTCCGCAAAACGAGCGGGGCTGCGTTGGGCGTGCGCAGCACTAGGAAGGTAGTGCTTGCGACGTCAAACGGCCGACGGCAGCACTTAAGGGGTTAATATATACCCTCCCTCTCCACGAGTCCACTTCCCCTTTCATCAAGCTTTCCCCTGTCCAAGAGCTGTGCACAGTGGGTGTTGGCCAACGGGTCTGGCCGTTGTTCTGCCCAGCCCTCTTCAGGATCCTCCGCAGACTTGTGGACCTATCAACAAAAAAAAAGTGACATTTTCGGTCCCACAGGGGTAGCGGGGTCCCTCTGCCCTCCATAGTTTTTTTCAAGCCCTTTTTTAGGACAGGGGGCTGAGTTCCCAAGACATAAAATGGCTGCCACCACATCTTTGTTGATGACATGTTCTCTGACATTTGAAATGACATCATTAATAGCATCACTGTGCTTGGCAAGTGTGCAAGGCATAGTTACCTCAGTTAACTATAACGGGTCAATTTCAGTGATCTTTTTTGTTTAAAATGGTACTTTTTACTGACATTTTCATCCAACTAAAACGTTACTTTAACTTTTGGTATTTTCTTTTACAGGGAATTTCTAAGGTTACATATTACATCACTCATGACATGTTCAATGACTGCATTGATAACATCACTAATGGCATCTAATATTACATCATAGATAACAACACTGTGCAGGGTGAGGATGGTTTGTGAGAAAATTACATGAAGCGCTTGTGGTCGGTGGGAAAAGCAGTTTTTAGGTGTGGGGCATTGGATTTTTGTGCTCTCAGAGAATAACAACTTTTCTTGCACGATTGGTGCAATTAGCGGCTTCTCGTGTACCTTGGGAGAGCCTACAATGCGCTATGTTAATGTGCTATGGGGCAAAGCAGGTCAGGGGAGAAAGCACCTATGGCAGACATCGAGATAAGGGTGGTACCCTGCCTGGAGGTTTCTGGAGTTCCCCATCTCACCTCCAATGGTGCTTCTTGCAGTTGTGTTGTCTCCCTGAAGTATGAAAACGGTCTATGGTCTTGAAGCGCCCTTCACGGTATTGACTGAGGGGAGGTTCTCTAATCGGTGTTCAGCCCATGGACAGTACACCACCTTCTTTTCTGATGTCAATGGCAGGAGGCTGTTTTTCTTCTGTTTCGGAGTATGCTCTGTACTCGCAAATAGGGATGTATGTACAAAATCGCAATTATTTTGCGATTTCTTAGTATTCCTTAATTGCGATTCGCAAATTGCGAATCGCAATTAAGTAATACTTTCCCATTCATTCCTATGGGCCAGGAGGCCCATAGGAATGAATGGGAAGTTATTCTCAATTTGCGATTCGCAATTTGAGAATCGCAAATTGAGAATAATTGCAATGGTGCAACCCTGTTGCACCCCTTAAATCAGCATGGGTGCACATGTGGCGCAGATACATGCCCTAAGGGCATGTATGTGCCTCACATTGCACTTTGAAAAATGCAAAAAAGTGAATTTTTCAAGGAATTCGCAAATTACCACCAACTTGAAGTTGCGATTCCTTAAGACCAATGTGCATTTTTTTATGCTTCATACATTGCATTTAAGGAATCGCATATTTGCGATTCCTTAAATGCAATCGCAAAATAAGGAATCGCACATTTTGCTATTCCTTATTTTGCACGCAGATTTCTTTGATACATACCATTTTGCACTGATGCGTTCGCAAATGCCGAAATTCTGCGAATTTCGGCGTTTGCGAACGCATTAGTGCTTGATACATATGGCCCTCAATCACCAGACTGAGCATCTTTCATGTTGGATGTGAGAGTGTACCTTTGATAGATGGTTGACCTGGAACAGTTCCATAGCATCCAACTATCACAGGCACACTGTCACATCCGCAGGCTGTTTGCCTCAATGAGCTGAGTGTTCACTTGAGGAATTTGCTGTGATTGGCAAATCATACGCTTGAACCCCGGCAAGTGGACTCGCCCATCGGAAAACTGGTAAATTAGGGGTGGCAAGGCTCCCATAACTTTTCTGCTCACTGAAGAGGATGTGAATCCTGAACCAGACATATAGGCTTGGCTTTCTGTGTATATATGTAAACAGGCACTGGGGTAAGCTGGTAGCATCACAGTTGGGAGACAGTAAACATCTGAGTATCATTAACCTATGAAGGACCCTATTAACTAGGTTACCTTCTGTACATGCATCCAAACACAGTCTCATGCTCCTTGTAGCATGTAGAGAGTTAAACTGCAATTATATTTTTAAAGAAACCATGTAGAATCCAAGTAAAGTGTTGGTGTTTAAGCATATCATGGGTGTGAAGTCCTCAGTGTGAAAACCGTATGTGAGCTTTGCCCTCACTCACAAAGGTTGTCTGATATACCACCTCAATGTATTGCCCATACAGGTACTAAGGTCAAGTCTTGTACATTGCTAAAGCAGTACACACATATGAGCTACACACCCAGCTTTCAGACCCCTAAGCAAAAAGTATACATGCTAGAAGATCCTCTCACCTCAGTGTTTATACTGGAGGACAACTGCGCCTGAGACAGGGACTCCATTTCCCAGGAGTCCCTGCGTTGTCATCACCTGCACCTGGACGCTCTCCCTGCTTGACCCGCCCCCTGAGCACCGAGTGAAAAGGTGCCTGTTTGCTGTTGCCTCGTTGGGAGGCGCCTTACGCCTACCTGCTTGGAGGAGGGAGAGCGCTTAGTTCCGTTTTTGCTCCTGAGTGTTGCTGCTGGACCTCGTGGTACCCGCTTCGCGGGTCCCGCATCGCCCGTCTGCCCGGGCGCCTGACTTTGCTTGCTGGTGTTATCATCTACCGACCAGTGGGATTTGCAGGGCTGCGAGCGCCAGGTGAGAGACAGGGACTCCATTTCCCAGGAGTCCCTGCATTGTCATCACCTGCACCTGGACGCTCTCCCTGCTTGACCCGCCCCCTGAGCACCGAGTGAAAAGGTGCCTGTTTGCTGTTGCCTCGTTGGGAGACGCCTTACGCCTACCTGCTTGGAGGAGGGAGAGCGCTTAGTTCCGTTTTTGCTCCTGAGTGTTGCTGCTGGACCTCGCGGTACCCGCTTCGCGGGTCCCGCATCGCCCGTCTGCCCGGGCGCCTGACTTTGCTTGCTGGTGTTATCATCTACCGACCAGTGGGATTTGCAGGGCTGCGAGCGCCAGGTGAGAGACAGGGACTCCATTTCCCAGGAGTCCCTGCGTTGTCATCACCTGCACCTGGACGCTCTCCCTGCTTGACCCGCCCCCTGAACACCTCTCTCCTATAACAGGGACTGTTACTTCCGCTGCACGGGAGCGCGCGGGAGCGTCCCGGGAGAAGCCCGGGACAAGGGCGGGACCGTCTGTGGCCGTCAGGGGCCGAGGGAGGCCGGGCTGGGCCCCCTCTCTGTTATCTTACATCAGGGTCTTTTCGCCTTCCCTCTATGACTTGGTGTTTACAACGAACCTAGGTACTGTAATCTGTGAAAATATATCACCTTGTTTGGGTTGCCAAATATGTCTTTACCAATAATTCCCTCCACTGGTACCCCTTTTCAGGGAGAGGTGGGACCAGCAATCTCGGGCCCTTTAGATAAATATTTTTTACGGGTAAATAACGATATCGACAAAGAGATCGCATTGGCAGAGAGACGCGCTGAGCGTAGGTTGTCAATTGAACTTCTTAAAATACCTCTGGAAAAGAGACAACCACAGGTCTTCCCGGCACTGATTCCGCCACGGTGTTCTTTAACCTTGCCAGTGGTAGTTGAAACCTCTTACCCTTTTCCCCCTATGAGTGAGTTGTCCATCGACCCCCTATGTGGATCCGGGCCGTTTGCTCCACCCTTGTTAGTACACCTCCCCCATCCACAGATCCATCACTAGGGCACCCGATCTCGGCCCAACTGAGTGTGCCAAATCAAGTAGGTAGAAGAAAGCCCTGCCCTAAAAGGAAGAGATGTCCTGCTCAAAAAAAGAGTTACCTGTCTAAACCCCCTAAGAAATTAAGGAAAGTTGTAGTAAGTCCTCGCCCTTCAAAGGAATCTAGAGAGGTTGGCCCCAATGGGGAAAGCGAACATGAGGTGGGGGCCGCTCCTGAGGTAGTTAATTTTGACCCAAATAGTACTAATATACTATCTACAGAGTTGTCGCAGCCCCTACCGCTAGTCCTTTCTACGTCTTTTGTGGGGAGTAATGTGCCAGTCAGTTCCAATTCTAACATCAACGACTCCCCAGAAACTGGTGCGGGTGAGTCTTTTCATGTCAACCCTATTCTGCTACTCGAGCTGGAGAAATTAATGAAGCTTCTTTTAACCCCGCTCGAGGAAAAAGTTAAAAACTTAGTGGACAGGTTAGACCACTTTGAACAGGGAACTTTGGATACTTTTTTCACTACAAAAGCCCTAATAAAGTCCCATATACGATTGGGAGAGTGTAATAATTCTCATCAACCTAGTGGACAGAGGACGGATGTGTCGGTCGATGCATCCCTCCCACTTGTGGATGGCACACCAAGTGGCCTTCAGGGTAAAGGGAAATCTAAAAAGACAAATTTAGAGCCTAAGATCAACCCATGTAGTAAGATCACCAAAGTAGTTAAGCAATCTGCTACAGTTGCTACGGGTACAAATGAATCTTCCAGTACTGTTGCCCCCTTAATCATTACTCATCAGGATTCATTGGCCAATCCAACACCCTGTAATGGTACTAAAGTTTGTGGCAGCATGAATGCTTCTGTGAATAAAAATGTTTCCTCAAACAGTTCCCAACGACCAATTATTACCCCTTCTGTGGCTCCTGTTAATAGTTTACCTAAACCACCACCGATGAGGGCACCGCGCAGGATTCCCTATATGAATCTTACTCCAGATTCCTTTCCCTATGTGGCTGTCCTTATAAATGTGCCACCTTTACTGGTTGGGCAAAAGGAATCTTTCCAAATGCTCAAAAATAAAGTTATGCACTGGTTGAGGGTAAACAGACCACTCCCCGGGGAAGTAGATGGACTGATTGTTGGTGTAAGAAGGACGGAGTGGATTGGTTGTACTACTAAGAAAGTGGGGGGTGATTGTATAGTTGTTAACTTTCAAGATCCTAGAGTGGTAGGCTTGATAACGAAGCATGTCGGGGGCTCAATTTGTGGGGGAATTGGTGTCGTGGATCTTACCTTCTTTTATCCAAGACCAGCGGATGTAGAATCACTTATGACAAATCAACCAAGATCCCTATTTTGTACCCCACTCCAAGGATCTGCCCCCCTCACCGTACCATTCCAACAGAATAGTTACTATGGTGGCATAAATACCAACTGTTTTGGAGTACCGAGGGTTCAGGGGTGGGGGTACTGACAGTCGCATGATAACTGTAAAAACAAAGGAAAGGACACGACTATCCGGAACTCTTGTGGGACTTTTGTAAAATTTGTTGAGAACTTTAATGTGGAATGGAATGAAATGCATGCTGGTTTGGGATTAGTAACTTTGGAGAAACCATGTGGGGAATGCAACCAAATATCTGGGGGTGATGACCCAACTATCCTAGGTAACTTAAGTAACCAGGGGGCTGAGTTTAATGATGTAGCCGAAACAAGATCTAGGGTCAGGGTAGATGCAATCCCGAAAAATTCCCCAATGAGGTCTTCTGTATTACCAGTCTCTGGGGACGGCCCAAATTCAGGGAAGTTCCTCTCGTGGAATATCGCTGGGCTGGCAGGTAAATTGATGTCCCAGGATTGGACAGATTTCGTTAATGGTTTTGAAGTCTGTCTATTCCAGGAGACATGGGCATGTGACCCTATCTTTTTTCCTGGCTATTTAAATGTTTCAATCCCGGTAAGTAAAGGTCCCAGGGGTCGACCAATGGGTGGCCTCACAATTTGGGTGAAACAAACTCTACAAATTAAAGTAAATGTGGTAGACCTGGCTTGTAGGGATATCCAACTACTGAGATTGACTCCACAAAAGGGGGGAGTAATAGACATTTATAACATCTATGCTAGGGGCACCAACTCAGGTAGCTCCCCCACCTTAGAGGCTCTGTTTACCTCGTTAGAGTCGCAGTCTTTGGGAAACAAAATAATAGTAGCGGGTGATCTAAATAGGACCTACGAGCCACTAGATAGTATAGATGATCCCCTGGGGCAGGACGAGGATACTCATTGGGGCGTCCCGATCCTAACTCTGGCTCCTGTCAAACGATGGACCAAAGACATCCTGTTAATAAATGCAATTTGCTTGGAATATGGGATGAGAGCTCTCAATGGGAGAACGAAAGGTGATAGGGAAGGGGCTAGTACTTTTGACAATGGTCTTAACCATAGCAGAATTGACTATGTCATTTGCAGCCTGAATCTGTGGCACTGGGTACGGGACATGAAAGTAGAGGGTAGATTGGAAAGTGATCACAATCCCCTCTGCGTGACCCATAACTGGTGGTCAACCATGTTAGGTAGCCACCAATCGAAAGAAGATCAAATGCCCACAATGACTAACGATATGCGCAGACTTAAATGGCCAAGTGTCCTGGCGAATGTGGACTCAATGGAATCTATAAGAACTGAGCTGGATACTGCAATCGTAGCAATGGAATTCAAGAATTCCGTTAACCCAGGGTCCAGGGATATAACGGATATCCATAATAAGCTCTTTTCCCTTTTAAGACCACTCTTCATGAGAGCTTGCAAGTCAAATACAAAACAACCACCCAAACCAGCTAGGTGGTTTAACCACCAGTGCAGAGCAGCTAGGCTAGTTTTAGGCAGTGCTATTAGAAAAAGGGATAGGGAAGCTATTAGCAAGGCCAGGAAATATTACAAGGCCAGTATACAACTAGCGAAAAAAGCTTGGGATGAGGAGTATTGGGCTGAGTTGAAGGAAGCGTCAGGGGACAAGGATTCCAGGATGTTTTGGAGATTATTAAAGTGGGGTAGAGGTGGCACCCCAAATAAACCTGATAATAATGTTGCTGAAGGTGCTTGGGTGGAATATTTTAAACCACAATATGCAAAGTCCGATGAGAATGAGTTTGTGGAAACGATTCCACTTGTTTTTTCAAATAGAAATCTGTTCTCTTTTAAAGATACTGAAATTGCAATTTGTGCTGCAAAAGGGGGAAGGGCCCCGGGCCTTGACGGGATACCCTCTGATGTTTTTAAAAATGACATGGATCGGTGGGTTAGGTATATTTCACTCCTGGGTAATTCCATCGCAAAAGGAGCTGAAGTCCCAGAAGGATGGAGGGGGGCTATCATTATACCCATCTATAAAAAGGGGGACAGGTCCCTACTGGCCAATTATAGGCCGATAAGCCTAATTGCCACCATTCAGAAAGTGGTGGGGAGAATGGTGGTAAATAAGCTGATGGATTGGGTTGAAGAGAAAAGTGCATTGTCCCCTTACCAGGCGGGTTTTAGGCGGGTCACAAGTACGGTTGACCAGGTGTTTCGGTTCACCTTACTTCAATGGGGGACAGTGGTCCTTGGCGAGGGCAGCCTGTGTGTCGCCTTTGTCGACTTGCGGGCTGCCTTCGACCTGGTCCCAAGGGGAAAGCTTTGGGCAGTGTTGAGTGATATTGGTCTCCCAGCTGACCTACTTACCTTAATTATGAGACTGCATGAGGCAAATTTTGCCAGGGTTCAATGGGGCACGAATGGTGAATCCTCCGCCGACTTCCCTGTCGAGCGTGGCGTTCGCCAGGGATGTGCAATGGCACCTTTGCTCTTTTCGTTATTTATTAACGGTATTGTGGCTAGGATGTTGGAGGCCAGTGTTGATGCACCTTCGCTGGCGGGCATCAGGGTTCCTATTCTGATGTTCGCCGACGATACACTGATTCTCTCAAAAACACCGGGTGGTCTGCAGCGTGCCCTCCATATTTTCGACCATTTTTGTGGGGAACACGGTTTGGAAGTTAATGTGGGAAAGACTAAGTTGATGTTTTTCTCGCCCAAGCGGAAAGCCTGCCCAAAAATACTTCTAAATAATTGCGAGTTAGAGACGGTCAGTGTATTTACTTATCTCGGGGTCCAGATCGCCAATAATTTAAAATGGTCGCACCATATTGAAAAGGCGGTCCTGAAACATCAACAGATTGCGGGAGCATTAAGGGTAGAACATAAGAAATTGAAATCCAAACCTATCAAACCAGCCCTGGCGGTTTATGACGCAAAGGCCATTGGGTCAGCTCTGTATGGGGCGGAACTATGGGGCTTTGACAAGGTTCTCCCCCTACAGATGTCGGAGAATAGGTTTATCAGGGGTATTGCAGGACTTCCCCAGAGTACCCCTTTAATCCCGCTTGGTCTTGATCTTGGAAGAAGATCAGTTAGTGACCGAGTAAGACTGCGCCCAATTCTTTATTGGCGACGCCTTTGGACTACCCCAGAGATCCGGCACTATGCCGACGGATTCCTTGCTATAATCAAAGCAGATGTTTTCCACAAAATAATTTGGCTCAAAAATCTCAGGGCTGCTCTAGGAGATCTCGGCCTTTCCCAACTTTGGAATAATCCCTCTGGGGAAGTTTTCCTAGTAAAAATACCATTAAAAATGTATATTGGGATAAGGTCGATGGCAAACTCTGGAGCGGAACAAGATCTGATACGATGGGGGGGCGTTTCTTGGAAATTAAACAAAGTCCTTTCCTAGAATTATACTGGGACAGTATTACCGTCCCTGGAGACAGGAAGCTAATGTTCCAGCTAAGATCAGGTTCCCTTCCCCTGAGATCTTTGACGGGTAGGTGGAGGAGCACAACCAAGTCGTGTTGCCCAGCGTGTGGTGCAGCGAAGGAAAGTATAGCCCACTTCTTATTCCTCTGTAAAGCATATGCAACTCCTCGAAGAGTTTGGTTAGTCCCTGTTTGTAGGAACTTAGGGATATCTAGTGGTGTTGAGGCGCTAAGAATTATTTGCACTTCCACTGATTTGCCAATTATATTGGGAACAGCAAAATACTTGGGGTGGGCATGGTCCATTAGACGGAGGGCTGTCTCTTCTAATGAATATTGATTTCTGAACTAATGTGTTATTGACTGTTTTTATCTTTCTCTTGTTAAAGCTTGCACAACGTTTTTTTATTATTACTATTGATTGTATTTATTGTAAAATGGTTAATTTTCTGTTTTGTACTTCCTTATTTCTTTTTTCCTATTTTAATTGTATGTTGCGCTTTTATGAGTATATTGCTCGAATAAAGCTTTGAAACTTGCTATTCATTAACCATTTTTAAATTGCGAATTCGCAATTTTTGGCCGCTATTTACCACGAAGTCTGACTTCATGGTAAATAGCGAAAAAAATAGAAAAAAGCACTTTAGTGCATTTTTCTCAGTTGCATGTTACACACACACATGTCCCTTGGACATGTGTGTGCGCAACACCTGTGTAAATTTGCATTTCAGTGGTGCTACAGGGTGTCCTTTGGACACCCCTGGCACCCTTGAAATCGCATCCTTATTTGCGATTAGCAAATTGCTAATCGCAAATAAGGAATAACTCCCCATTCATTCCTATAGGCCCATAGGAATGAATGGGGAGTTATTCCTTATTTGCGATTAGCAATTTGCTAATCGCAAATAAGGATGATGTAGGAATCGCAATATTTTGTGCCATTCCTACATGAATCCCTTTTTGCAAGTCCTTAATAGCGATTCCTTATGAATCGCTATTAGGGGCTCGCAAAACGGGTCTTTGATGAATCTAGCTGTGAGTCTCACTGCCATCTCAGTAACTGTAGTCCCAAATCTGACTAGCCCACAGTGCCTCACCTGCACACTTAATTTTCCAGAGTAACAGGTGATTTTGCCAAACCTAGAACATTAAACGTTAGTCTCCAAGGGAACTACGGAAACAGATCATCACCTTTCGTTGTCACTCATGCATGCCATAGTAAACAGAATAAAAACATGAAGGAAGTTTACAATATATTTATAGAAACTATCACAGTCTAGTTTGAAGCAACTTTGCTGCAATTAGTAAAAAAGTTCAACTAAGAAAAGTGATTAGCATTGCTAACTGTCAAGTCTCCACTCACCTGAAATCCAGGATGTTCGATTTGAGAGATGAGACGCTTGTTCTCTACGCCCCCAAAAATCTTCGCCAGTCAAACTGTATGTATAACACAGCTTAACAAGAACAGATCTTCAGGGGAGGAGGGAAAAAGGGACAAAATAAAAAAGACCAGAAAGAAAACACTCTGCAGGATTCGGATCTTGGCACTACTGTGGCGCTGATCGTGATACCTTAACTACTCTGTAAACAGCAATTCATCTGGGCAAATATCTATTTACAAATGACAAAGATCAATAAACATTCATTAACCTAATTAGTTGAATACATTCACTAGTATCCTGATTTACGTTGCACATAAAGATTATACCTTTCACTTTAATTTGCTGCTCAACATATAGCAGAGATAATGTTTCCCTTTTGTCATCAGACGTTCTTAAACACATGTATAATTCTGCTCTCTGTAGTGAAATAAAAAAACACCTTGTCACCTTTTCAGCATAACAGACCAATAGCTGAAATTCAAATGTTCCATGAAACACTTACTAACAAAACACCTTTTTCTTGTCTTCAAGAATATCATACAATAAAAGTAATACAACACAAAATAAATTTCAGCAGAAAATGTCCACTTATTTCTGAGTAGTAAATGAGTCTGTCTCTCTTTACTTTAAAAAGTCATATTTGTTTCACTCTTGAAATACAAAGAAACTATTCTTTAATGAACCTTGTAGCATTTCCTCTGCAAGCGCAATAGTCGTAAGTTATCAGCCTTTGGAATAGAAGAGAAAAGTACCTGTTTAATCTTTGACGCACTTCCACTGCAAGCTTTGTTAATTAGAAATGCCTTACTTGCCTGAGCGCTGCTTTTTTCTTTCTTTGTTACAGGACGGAGTTATTTCCTAGACGGAGCGGTGGAGGAAGTCGCGGCATTGTCCTGGTAACCACCAAGAACTGACTGGAGCCGATGAGGAAGAATGCTGCCTGCGTCGCGGTAACTCGAAGGAAATCAGGTAAATGGGGAATCATGAAGACGAGCGCAAGCACGTCTCATTCTGCTTTCAAGCCTTTTATAGACTTCCGGTGAGTGGGATGGTTCAACAGAAATGCAAATTGCCAACTGTAGAGCAGGTGTGGCAGGCACATGTTAACTGTCATTAGTCCTCATTTTTAACATTGTGGCGGGCGGTGCTCTCCGCACCGCCCGCCACTATGTTAAAAATGTATGCATGCATTTGCATACACGAAGCGGCAGGCATCACGCGGTGCCTGCTGCTTCGTGTATGCAAATGCTGGGGGGTACCACAAGCACCCCCCGTGTGCACCCCCACCTCTCCTTCACTCTGGGGGCCTGCAGGGGGCCCCCTGAGTGAAGACCGCATGCCGATGCCACCACGGAAAGGCATCTCACCAAGCCCATCATAATATAGCTGGCGGTGTCTAATAGACACCGCCACCATATTAATCCTTTTCCGCCCCAGCCACAAGGCGACCGGGGCGGAAAAGCGGCGGACGGTATTTCCGTCCGCCGCGGCCCCCCCGGCCATACTAATATGGCAGGGGGGAATTCAGGTGCGGATGGCGGGCGTACTGCCCCTGCCAGGTCGGCGGTGGCTATCGCCAGCCTGGCGGGGGCAATCCGCCCGCCCTCCTAATGGGTCCCTTAATGTTTATAACAGTATTACTGCAAACCATACCAATTTATACAAGAAAAATAAAATCATGCATGTTCACACTTGTGCAATTCCATAAAGCAAACCAAAATAAAGACTGAACATGCTACATATATTGGGTCAATTCTAATACACTGTATGAGGATTTGCCATGTTTATGGCGCAAATCCTAAGACTAACTGACTGTACACTATGAACAGCTTTACCATGGCAACTTATATATTGTTCTTAGACTACCCTCACTATGTGGGCATGGGGATATATTAGTGATCCCTGGGAATAGTGCCAAGCCCTTTAACTGGTGTGTGTAGTTAGGGGGTCTATATAAAGGTGTAAACTCAGTTTACTCAAGGTTGCTGCCTCCGGTCCACTGCCTGTCCCTTCTAACCCCCAAGGGGTTGAGACACAGTTTATATTATAGAAACAGATGTGTTAGAAATCCTGCTGTTGTGGTACCGTGTTATGTCTATAAATTTTAGCAGATGTTACTGACCAGGCACAGAAAAAACAGTACTTTATGTTGTTGGACCTTGTACGAAATGTTAAGGCTGAATTTCAGGAAAAGTAACTGAATAACAAATAATTTGCCTAGCGTGCCACAATAATATTATGTCATAAAAACAAGGGTATTATATGTGTCTGTGCAAAGCAAAGGCTGTCTAAAGCTGCTAACATGTCTAACCAAGGGAGAACCAAGGTGGGCCCAAAAAGGGAAATGCTACACACCATCCTTTGTCGACAAAGTCACTTAGCGACTAACTAAATATAAAATATGAAAGCACAAGCTAAGCAAATTCACTTTAATATGGTATACAAAAAATAATCATAATAAAAAACATAATATGACAATTTAGAAAATGTGAACAAATTATGGGGAACCAGAGGTACCCAAAACTTCTTCCACAAGATCAATGGTTAGTGAAGCCAGAATGAATTCCATCTCCAGAGACAATGATTCCACAACAGCCCCCTTTAAGAGCTCTAAAGAACAGATATGATCCTCGTTATCAGCTGATGCTGAAGAAGGAGCTGGAAAACCCCCATCTGTGTTATTAGAGCCAGAGTTTGGTATTACATGTGCCGTAGCTCTCATCTCTTCCATGGAGAGGTGCTCCTACCGTGCATCTTGACGCATCGACAAGTTCAGAGACAACTCTGAAAATGGGTCATTATTGGACTCATCAACAGGTTCATGTCCACAGGAACAGGCAATAGAAGAGCCAAGCAGATATCTAGTGCTCATTCGAAGCGGCTCCAGAGGCAGTGAAACATGGGCTGTAGGCAGCTAAACCAAGCAGGTCGGAATGACAGTGACCAGTTAGTGTTTAATTCCTGGAGCAAATGGACTCCAAAGAGTCTTACTAAGCGTTCACGGCACAGCTGGGCTGGTGGTAGTTACAGTATCAATGGGCTCGGAAACTGAACATCTATTGCAGAGTAGCCAAGTAGAATCAAAATGTTGCCAATGAGGAATAACAGTAAGGGTAAGCCTTCGAACACACTAGAAAATAATTAATGGCTAAATGGCAGTATTACTCCAAAAATGTGGTGGAAGATATTGACCAAGCCACTTCAGAATATTTTTAAAAAGGTTTGAAATTTCGGCTATATTGGAAGCATTAAAGAGTTGGTGCGAAGTATAATGGCAGATTGGTACTGAGCAAGGACTGTATTTCACTGGATGTTCTTACAACATGCAGTTCAAACGTTTTTGGGGCAAATGTTAATGCCATCTTCTTTTGAAACAATAAGGCTTTGAGTCAGCTTATCTTGTTAAAATGTTCCTTCAAAGTTGGAATGGAAGGCCACAATGTAGCATCCTAGACCGTATGTGTTAGAAATGGGATTTCTGGTTGGCTAAGGCTTGCGCTCAAGCCAGGCAGAAACCACCATTCCTAAGTTCGGGTAAGAAAGTCACCTTCCAAGACAACCCCTGCTCACCCTCTTGGTAGCTTGGCACGAGCAGTCAGGCTTATCTCAGAGGCGATGTGTTAAGCATTTGCGCACACACCCACCAGCAACAACATCCAAGGCCCCCCACAAAAGGAACTCCACACAGGGTATATGTAAAAATAGCCTTTGTATTTCAAAACACATTAGATAGAAACACACACTTTACAATGTGCCAACAGGCACGGGCACAATTTACAGGGGATTATGTACAGGACAGGGCCACAGGCACCACTGTCAGGAATATGCACTTAGTAGAACTAGCACTTAGAACATATAACAATCAGAAGCTTCACACATGATGGATAGGCAACACATTCAGAGATGTAAGAACAAGGCACATGACGCATCAAAAACACATTCAGAGATGCAGCAAAGAACAATTCGCAGAAATTACATTAGCACAGAACTTACGTCAAAGTCGAGGTTGCGCCACTGCGCCAAAACCTAAACGTGGCAGCTGCCCACTACTTGCTGAGCAGCTGAGGGACAAGACAGGGCCTAACGGAGCAGCTGCCCACTAAGTGCTGGGCAGCTGTGGAGACAATGGGGCCAATGCTGGAGCCTCGTTGCCCTAAACAAATAGAATGTCCCCCTGATGTTGGGGTCCCCCCTCTGGGGACTCGAAATCAACAAATGTCCCCAAGAGCCTCGTGGGCTCTAAACAAACACTGCGGCACTCCAGAACCTCTCAGGGCTCTTAAACAAATATGGCCCCTTGAGCCTCTCTGGGGCTCGTCAAGAATCATGCCCAGGGTGGGGGGAGTGGCCCGCTGTCTGCCGGGGCCGCTCTACCACCCGAGATGCCCCAAAACTGGTGGAGCCTCTCGCGACTCTGAAACAAAGCAATGCCCCAGGGTGCTGGAGGAGGGGGGCGGGTACCGACAATGTGCCCCGACGCCCCCTCTCCTGGAAATGGGGCCCGGAGCCCTTGTGGCTCGAGAGAAGATGCCCCTAGGTGGAGCCTCTGCGACTCTGCATACTCCTCGTCCGGTCCCTGTCTCCTTTCTCACCTGGTCCCGCTCCTGGGGCCGGGTCCTCTCACAGGCGGCGGGCGGGGCTCTCTCACTTGCGAGAGCCTTGTGCGGGGACCAGACAGCCTCGGTAGACTTCTTCTGTGTGCAGCGCGGGGCTCCTCTTCCACAACGGAGCCCCCCTGCAGCTTTGGCTGCCCTCTTCTCCTCGCGCTGACTGCGGAGGCGGGACTTCTGGGCAAGCCGCGCTGCAATTGGCCGTCGGCCAACCACTTCCGGGTCGTCGCAGGCAGCACAGCGGCCCGGCGGGGTCTGTGCACACTCCTGGGCTGCGGCGGTGAAATACGGGGCAACACGAGGGGTAGGCTCCCTCTTCAATCTAATTATAAAGCGTGGTGGGCACTCGCTTGGGGGGCATAAAAACGGCAATTAAGCGGGGTGGGCACCCATGCCGTAAATCAACAATTTGCGGGGCCACACGCAGGGTAGGCACCTGCTACCCCCCACACAAAAACGAACAAGGGGCCAGCCACATAGCGCTCCTGGCAAGGGAAAGCCCGCACTTCCAGGCGCTGTGGGGATAAAGGGGTAAAAGCAAAGCGCTCCCCAGCGCTACTGGCCCAAAAGCCAGCAACAAAGTCCTGGAGGTCAGGGAGGCAAAGCAAGGCCCAGGGCCAGCACACAGGGCACTCCAGCAAGGAGACAGTCCCCATGGTGGTCCCTCCTGGGCCCCACCATCAGCAAGGCCCCCTCTTTCAGGATTCAGGAAGTAGAGGGGTCCTCCAGGCATCCAGGATATCCAGGGGCTGGGCAGGGCCCAGGGAGGCAAGCCTTCCCATGGGCCCTAGCAGCAGCACGCCCCTGGTAGATTCAAGTTGGGAACAAGAACATTTTGTAAGGGGACACAGCCCCTTTTTATACAGTGAATTCCTTTGTCTGGCTTCAGGGTGAGGGGAAAAACCAGTCACAGCTGGTTTTTGAGCACTCTTGATGTGCTCAGCCCCTCACTCTATTCACTGGCAGGGCTAGGGACATTAGACGCACCACAGGAGGCGGAGCCAGCATTGTGTGGGGAAAGCCCAGCCCTATTCAGGACCCAGGTGCACCACTCCCTCACATCACACATGCTAATCTCTCCATTCACCACCGGGGCAGACCCATCCAGGCTCCTGGAGCCAGGCTCACCCGCCAATCACGTGCCAGCACACGCACACCCATGTCTAGAAGTGGCACTTCCACACTAGACACATACATGCCGCATACATCATTGCACAGCATTCAATCACACGAGTCCGCACATACCAGACTCGAGCCTGCACACCCCACGCATCAGGAACTACCAGGGACACATACATTCCCCATGCATTTTTATGGGAGGGCAGGCCTATCTCACCACACGCACGCACTTTACCCTGGGACACAGTGGTAAAGTGCGTAGAAACCAAAAATCACTAACACCATGTCACAATTAAAAGCAAAAAGTTCAGGGGTAAACATGCCAGAAGGGCCAAGTCCAACAGTATGTATAGGGGGAAAAAGGACATTATTGCAGCAGGTCACTATCTGAGAGACTGATAAAATATACAGGATCTTGGCCTTAATCCACAACAGTCTTAGTCGCTTAGCATGAAATTGCTTTCATTTGAGTAATGAGGGGGAGAACTGGGCTGCCATTCTTTTTATATAAGAGACCAAATTCGATACTAAAGCATTACATGTGTCATGAATGGTAACATGTTTACACCTATCCGGAACTCTTGAGAAATATGACTTAGGTCCCTGGTTCCTTCAATTAACGAGCCTGCTCTACACTGATCCTATTGTCAGGGTCAGAATGGGCCCCTGTATCTCAAATGCTATCTCAGTACGAAGAGGAACAATGCAGGGGTGCCCTTTGTCCCCCTTCTCTTCACGTTCAAGATAGAGCTGGTGGCAGAGGCAATACATACCCAACTGGGAGACGGTATACCTCTGAGAGATGCCGAACACCAGGTATCACTCTATGCCAATGATCTCATTTACATAAAAGACATTGAGAAGGTTCCTAGCCAGCTGACACTTGTTGCAGAACTTTGCTGCACTCTCCGGGCTAAAGATCAACATCGATAAGTCCTGCATATACTCGTTTAACGCAGGGAATCGTAATCCAGGCATTACCATCAGTGATAGAAAAGTGCAGTGGAGAGAAGACGAGTTCCGCTACAAGGTACTATGAGCCCACTTGTTGCTTGCAATGCGTATGGTTGTCTCTTTTCCATTGTTAGTTTGTTTTCTTTCCACTGTCGGTTACGAACGTGTGCCTCATTGCTACGGATCAATGCCGTTGTGGTGTTTGTTTCAGTCCTTGCGATTCCACTTCCACCATCGGTATTGTTATTCAAATGTGCTCTCCCTTCCTAGTATCAGGGGTTCATTCCCTCTACTTTCTCATTCCCAAAAAGGACATGTTCCTCAGGACCATACTGGACCTCAGGTCCCTTAACAAGTACATCCTGCCAGAACACTTCTACATGGTCGCTCTTTAGTGCGTCTTACATCTGCTACAGCAAGGTCGAGTGTAGCATAGCTACACTCGACCTTCAGG
Organism: Lissotriton helveticus; assembly: GCF_964261635.1. Lineage (NCBI taxonomy): Eukaryota > Metazoa > Chordata > Amphibia > Caudata > Salamandridae > Lissotriton > Lissotriton helveticus. The sequence continues at coordinate 30,324,286 of NC_136067.1, read as the reverse complement.
ACACCTACTTCCACATCAAGGTTCATCCCGTGCACCTGCACTATCTCCAGTTTGTGATCAACAATACAAGTTCAGAGCACTGCCCTATGTTGTCACCACCGCACCTCGAGTTTTTACCATTGGCCTTGCAGTAGGAGCCACACACCTGTGAAGACACGTATTGCCATACTTGGACAACTGGCTGATAAAGAGCACAACGCAGTAACTGCGCTATGCAAACACTCAAGCCACGATAGACCTAGTGCACGAACTGGGCTTTTTCATCAGTGCAGTAAAGTTTCATCTCCAGCTCCTTCACATTCAGCCCTATTTAGGAAGCCATCCTCAATGCACAGATCAGGAAAGCCTTCTCCGGTCCAGCAGGAGTGCAGTCCCTCCAAGCATTGCTACCTCTTTTTCAACCAAATCCACAGGTCACAGTCCAGACAGTCATGCACTTCCTAGGCATGATAGCCTACTATATTGCCATAGTACTCCATGCAAGTTTACACATGCGCCCGCTGCAGCAATGCTTATTGCATCAATGGCCTCATACGGAGGGCTATTGTGAAGATCGAGTGTTGATCAGCTGCTGGACCCATTACTCTCTGCAGTGGTGTAACACCAACAATTTGTTGCAAGGACGGTTCTTTCTCGACCCAGTTCTGCAGATCATCATTTGAACATCCGCATCTCTCAGTGGGTGGTGGGTGTACCTCCAAAACTTGAACTTCCTGGGTCAGTGGGATCTCAGTCACAGGAGTCTCCACATCAACTTTCTGGAAATGTTAGCTGTAAATCTAGCCCTCAAGACGTCCTTCCCCACGTAGTGGGCATGGTAGTCCTCGTCTGATCGGACAACATGATAGCTATGTATTACATACAGAAGGAGGGAGTTACTCAATCCCCTCAACTCACTCTGCTAGCTCAGTCCATTTGGTGCTCGGCTCTCCACCAGAGGATCCACCTTCTACCGAAATACCTTCCGGGGTGGACAACTGGTTCGGTGACCTTCCCAGCAGGATGTGGCAACAAGTCCATGATTGGGAACTCCTCCCGTACTTCCAATGCTGGGGGTTTATGGATGTTGATCTTTTCGCCACAGCAAAAAACGAAAGATGTCCAGACTTCGTCTACACATTCCATACCCACCCCAGCGCCACGGCAGAATTACCGCCACGGCCAAGGGGTTAATGCACTATGTAGACAGAACAAAGACGATTCGAAAAACTCAACAACTATTTGCTGCCTTTTCTGAACCACATAAAGGGAAGGCCTTCCCCAAATCAGGCATAGCTAGATGGATAGTTAGAAGCAGCTAAGCCTGTTATGCAAAATCTAAAAGAGTTGTGCCTGCTCCTCCTAGGACCCACTCTACCAGAAAGAAAGGAACCTCTATTGCATTATTAGGGAACATCACAGTAGTGGACATTTGTAAAGCAGCTATTTGGTCTACAACACATTCTTTCACTGAACCCTACTATGTAGAGGTATTGGCTCGCCAACAAAAGAATGCTGGTCAGGCTGCACTTCATACCCTTTTTCAGTATGAGTGTTTGATTGGTTCAGATGCTCTGTCCATCACCATCCCTTTTAGACCGCCTTTTTCAGTATTCAGCAACATCTAGAGGCTAGCCGCTGCTTATGGGAGGACTGCTTTGGCGTCTATGCACAGCATGTGTGTCTGCAGCCACCCATGCCTCGAAAGGAAAATGCTGCTTGTCCTGTAAGCATCTGTTTGTGGCATGTGGTGCTGTAGATTCAAATGCACCCATCCTGCACGTGGACGCCTCAGGTTGTTGCAGCTACCATTACTTCTTACTTCCCTTGCATGGCCTTCTTTCTATCTCTTTCTCTAGCCTGTGTCGCTTTGTTCCAGCCTCATCCTCACCCGATGTGGGGAAAACAATCTACCAATGGAGCCGAAGAGCATGTGCATAGCAAGCAACAGGTGGAGTATTAGAACCTCGTGCCTCGAGAAGAATTCTTCGAACAAAAACAACTTGCGCGCATCCAGGCCCAACACAAAGGGCCCGGTTCACAGAACTAACTTAAGACAAAATCCTAAACTTACTACCATTTTGATATTCACAGAAGGCACTTACTCATTTCGGTATTCACAGAAGTTAGGAGTCCTAACTTTACTACTCCTAAACTGAGAAAAATCCTAACTTTAAGACTTTCGGTATTCACAGAAGGCATTTAGGAGTCCTAAAGTTAGGACTCCTAAGTTCTATGAAGACCGACATGAGTAAGTGCCTTCTGTGAATACCAAAATGAGTAAGTGCCTTCTGTGAATACCAAAATGGTAGTAAGTTTAGGATTTTGTCTTGTCAGTTCTGTGAATCAGGCCTTAGATGGCGGGACTATGCAGAGCATGAGAATCTACAGCACTACAAACCACAAACAGATGCTTACAGGGTGAGTAGCATTTTCCTTCTGATACTCTGCCCTGTCATTTGCAAATTTCTGATGCAAAGAAAGATCAGTTTCCAACATCAGTACAATCGCAGATTCTGGAAATCCTTGAGCTTCATTCTTGACAAACACATGAACCAACAAGCTCATGTCAATACCATTGGTGAAAGCTGCACAATTCCAACTAAAAATGCTCTAAGGGAGAAAAGAATGTATCCCAGTAGGAGATTTATTACATGTAGTACAGGTCCTAACACTATCCAAACTGGATTATGCCAACTCCCTAGTGCTAGGAATACCCAAAAGTCACCTGAAAAAAAAAAGAAAAAAAGGGAACTGAAAAGTCTACTATTGAAACAAAGCCATCATCTGGAAAGAACATAGGGCCAGATGTAGGTAGCCTAATACCTGCCGGTAACGGCCGAAATTACCGAATTTCAGCCGTTACCGACCGGTATTAGGCTTTTCAGATGTAGGAGGCCAAATAGAAGGATTCGGTAATTTACCGAATTGGTAATTTAAGGAATCGGTAAATTACTGAATCCTTAAGATACTGAATCGGTAATTTACCTAATCCTCAATGTAGGGAGCACTCAAGTGAGTGCATTCCTCATTTAAGGATTCATTATTTACCAACAACTACAAGTTGGTGGTAAATATTGAAAACCGTTAAAAAAGCAATGTTGTGCTTTTTTAACAGTGCCATGTGGCAGACATACCTGCCCTAGGGCAGGTATGTGTGCCACATGTACACCCATGCACTATTCAGGTATGCAACAGAGTGTCAATGTATCTACCTGATACCCTTGTAAGTCTTACCCGTATTACCGATTCGGTATTTACCGAATCGGTAATTCCCATTCATTTCTATGGGCCTCCAGGCCCATAGGAATGAATGGGAATTACCGATTCGGTAAATACTGAATCGGTTAATACCGAATATTACCGATTTGGTAACATTTACTGAATCATTAGCTACATACCATTTACCGAATCTAAAATACCGAATCGGTAAAATTCGGTATTTTTGAATCGGTAAATAGTATTTACCGACATATGGTCCATATTATAGTGGCTGCTGATCCATCAAGGATGGGTCTTCCCAACACCTCTATGTTTGCTCAAAATTCCTCAACATACCAAAAGATACAGTTGCTGGCATAGAAACACTTGAGCAACAAATAAAAGTACATATCTGAGGGCTGTCAATGTGTCTTCTCCACACCACTATTCGCCTCTATTTTTTAAGTATTTGATCCCTGTGACCATGACATAGTCATGGCACTTGGTAAATTGGGGTCTTAAATGTCTCATTTGAAAAGTATTTTGTGTCGCAAATTACCACCAACTTGAAGTTGGTGGTAATTTGCGATTCCTTAAGGCCAAATTGCACTTTTTTGGTGCTTCTTACATTGCATTTAAGGAATCGCAAAATGTGCGATTCCTTAAATGCAATCGCAAAATAAGGAATCGCAAATTTTGCGATTCCTTATTTTGCCTTAATACATACCATTTGGCAAAACTTGCATTCGCAAACGCCAACATTCTGTGAATTTCGGCGTTTGTGAATGCAATTTTGCTTGATACATATGGCCCTTGCTTGCCTTCAGTTGTGTAAAGACTGTGAATAGAAAAACAGAATTTTAGCAAAAAAATTTCTGCTCGAATTCACCACTTCACTTACCAAATTATGTAGTGATGATGGTGATTCCAGAAAGTGCTATCCCAGAAAGAGACCGTAACACTGCAAGCATGAAGTAATTGACGGATGCTGCTGCGGCCATCCCGAACACCAGTGTCAGCACATAGTTTACCAGGAGTATTGTGCGCCGGCCGTACCTGCATGGGGAAACATAAAAGTGTGGCTGTGTTGTAATTTGGCAGCGAACTGGGTTAGCATCTAGCTGAAGCCATCTTGGATTTGGCAGCCATTTTGTATGTCATGTGCTACCACATTCTCACCATGTGCGCTGTCCTACCTTTCTGTCATCTGACCTCGTATTTTGCCCAGTGACAAGGTATATTTAACCTCTTCTGCTTTGCACATGCTCAGTTGAGCATGCAGCTGTCTTTGCAGCTGATTCTAGTCTGTAACTGTCAGGATGTGTTTACTGGAATTAGCCACTATTAGCTCCTCCCACTTGTATGTATGTATGTATGTATGTATGTATTGTGCACTTGCTTGCCTCATCTCTACAACGGCCCCCCACAGAGGCCGGGGATGTCTGGTTTCACCCTGGAGATACCCAGAAAGGGACCATCTCACAGGGAAAACCAGGACGGTTCCCCAGCGGTCTACAGCGCCAGGACACTCGGGTAGAGTAACAGTGCGCTTTACAAGTATCCCACATTTACATTTACATTTACTTATATAGCATGGGCTGCTACCCAAAGGGTATCCTGGCGCTTTAGACTCCACTGAACCATCTACACAGACACGCTATTTAGGCTGTTCTGGGGAAGAGATGAGTTTTCAAGCTTTTCTTGAAGGATGGAAGATCCTCCAAGCTCCTCAAGAACAGAGGGAGGGAATTCCAAAGCTTGGCAGCGGCGTAGCCAAAGGACCGACCCCCCATCCGTAGCCTATGGATCCTTGGAACCACGGCCAGATGTAATGCAGAGGAGCGTAAAGGTCTTACTGCGTGGTACCAAGAGAAGAGGTTCCGTAGCATGGCTGGACCTTGGTCATGTAGAGCTTTAAAGACCAGGCAGGATGATTTAAAAAGAATTCGCTGTTGGACTGGCAGCCAGTGAAGATCTTTAAGTGCAAGGGACGAGGAGGCAGCACGCGGCCTGGAAAGAGCTAGCTTTGCAGCCATATTTTGAATGCGCTGCAGCTTAATAATCAAATTACCAGGGGCCCCCAGGAGCAGTGCATTACAATAATCTATCCTACTAAGGATAATGCCACGCACAACCTCTGGTCTAGCCTGGAGAGGCAACAGGGGAAGAATTTTCCGTAAGGTGCGGAGTAACATCATACATGTAGAAATGGTTTTATTAACAAAGCCGTCCAACTGAAGGTTAGAGTTAAACATAACTCCAAGGTTACGGGCGGAATCCACCGCCACCACATCACCCAAGGAGGAAGAAGGCCAAAGATCAGTAGGCAGAGCACGCGGAACACGATCTGAAGAGCAATGGAGTACCTCGGACTTGGAACTATTAAATTGGAGGGAGTTGTTTCTCAACCAGTCGGCCGTGGCAGCCATGCAGCGATGAAAGGTTTCTGTAGACACCGCATCTTCTCCTTCAAGGGAGAAGATGAGCTGGGTGTCGTCGGCATAATTTATCACTGAGATGCCAAAAGATTTGATCAATTTTATCAGAGGGCACAGATATAAATTGAACAAGATGGGGCTGATCGCAGACCCCTGCGGAACGCCCTGTCCCACTCTCCTAATGCCTGAGCGAAAAGGTGGTAATACCACCACCTGATGCCTATTCTGAAGGTACGAGATCAGCCAATCCCTTGCGCAACCTGCTACCCCGGCCTCCTCCAGCCTGTTGATGAGAATGGGGTGGCTGACCGTGTCGAACGCGGCCGACAAGTCGAGCAGCACTAAGAAGGCTGTTCGACCATTGTCGACCCGCGATCGAAGGTTGTCCAACACGACCACCAGTGCCGACTCCGTACCATGGGCTGGCCAGAAGCCGAACTGGGCCATCTCCAGACAGATGTTACTTTCCAAGAAGCTGGAGAGAGACCGGGTCACAAGTTTTTCCATGATCTTAACTGGAAAAGGGAGCAATGAGATTGGCCGATAGTTAGCCAAACAGGTGGGGTCAAGTGTGGGCTTCTTTAGGAGGGGGGAGACCACCGCTAGCTTCCAGCTATCAGGGACCATAGCCGTACTAAAAGACTGGTGACAGATGGAATATAAAGGTTGGAAAAGTTCCTCCTTGAAGAGTTTCCAATATTTGTGGGGAAGTGGATCCAGAGGAGAGCCCGAGGACACCCCAACTGCTAATGTACAGAACTCATCGAATGAGGGAAGAGAAAAGCACTCTAGCCGGTGGTGAGGTGTCTATTCTTCCGGTTCAGCAGGAGCAAGGGAGTATACGGAGGTATCCAAAGGTTGAGGGCCAGACGTGTCTGAAGTAGTAAGGGCACTTAGGATATTTGCAATTTTATCCTCAAATGCTTTTGCTAGCGAGTAGCAGAGGGATTATGAAGCTGGGATGTTATTCTTCGCGCAGTCGGGCCTGACAAGGTTGTTTACTATTTTAAACAAAGTCTGTGCTTTATTAGTTGCTTGTGTCAGCATGACCTCGAAATATTTTTTGACGAACTTGTTGATTGTAAATTTTCTGTATGACCTTATATGTACCTAAAACTTTCTTACTGTGCCTATACCGCCTTCTTTTGAGCCCCTGTGTCGGTATTAAAAGGTCCATGTACCTACTGTTCGGGGTGCTACTTCATACACTACCGAAGGGTGTTGTGTGAATGTAGTTCCACCTCATGAGGTTAATAAATACTTTGTTTTATATTCCGTATTTCCATGCCAACTTCTTCCTATTGGTCTAAGGACTTTGTGCAGAGAAGGGTGAACCCCTACCACTGGTAGGCCTAGCTGAGGCTCACCACGACAGCTGAAATAACCCAACCATCTACTGGCATTTATTACCCCATGCTATCCTTGATTTTATGTCAGGACCAGATGCTAGCTTTTATGCATTTCTCTTTTATTGCCACTTCTCGCTTCTTTATAAGCAAAAACTGCACCAGTAACTTAGCAAACGGAGAACTAGAAATATTCTTTTGCTTTGTCTAGCCCAACATTCTTTATCTTTTGAAGCAGCTACTCAGCAGTTAAGTATGTGTGCCTGGTGTTTCTGTGAGGAGTGAACAGTTATATTAGAGTTTGCAATGTTTACATGAGTGTTAAGTCTGATAGATACTTCTAACTGCAGATTCCTCAACTTTCAAATATTCCACAGGCTTCAGACTGGATCTAAAAACTTTTGAGCAGTACCTCTGCACGTCGGTAAGTGGCGCTGTGCAGCTCTGCATTGATGCCATTCCACTCTGAATATGATGTGCAGAGCCCAAACAGGTTACAATCTGGCATTTCTTTCCACACCATCAGACACGTATCCAGTGCTACCTCTTGTCTCTTTTAGACAGTTTTTCGGCCAATTTTACAGTGTATAATGGACATGTCACCTACCAAGACATTAGGGTTCAAACCTTGTAAGGACTGGTGCAAACAAATGTCTGTGAAAGATCCTGATCATCATTTCTTGTGCTGTATGGGATGGAGTCACGACCACCAGTGACTGGGCGTCCGTGTACGCTAAAGGCCTATCAGACTGCAAGGCGAAATTATAGTGACAAGATGGCCGACTGTGAAGGAGCTCCCTGACAGAGCTCCTGGGCTAGGGATTGCTGTTGGTTTAAATCCCTAGCAAAATCCCTGCCATCAAACCACCACCAACTGGGGGAAATGATCTTGGGACTGAGGAAAATCCCGCGAGTGGATTGAGGAAAAAGAGGCAAGCAACTCACATTCCCAGGGAGGAGACCGGCACAGTGCCTCCACGTGCAATGGCAAGTCCAGATCCATCGGCCCAGTCTGATCTCCGGTGAAGAGAACCGAACCAGCACCTGCCTACTGCCAGAGCCCTCAGATGCTGCCCTACCCGATTCTCTGCTGGTGAGCAGTGCTGGGAACTCAGAGGCTGTTCACTTACACGGGGTCTATCCTCCACCTTGGAGACTGCCACATGGCGACGGAGGAAGTACCGCTGACCCAGCCCATCCTATGGTGTAGAGAACAGTTCTGGGACCAGTGCTGACAACCAGCTGCCATTGGAGCCCTTTGACACCACTCAGCTCAATTCCCTGCCAACGAGCGGTGTTTTGGACCCGGAAGCTGTTATGGAGTCGCTCCTCCATTTTGAAGAGTGCCACATGGCAACGGAGGGAGTACCTCTGGCCCAGCCCATCCTATGGTGGAGAGACCAGTTCTGGCACTAGTGCTGACAACCAGCTGCTATTAGAGCCCTTTGACGCCACTCAGTTCAATTCCCTGGCAACGAGCGGTGTTGTGGACCAGGAAGCTGTACGGAGTCGCTCCTCCATTTTGAAGAGTGCCATATGGCGACGGAGGGAGTACCACTGGCCCAGTCCATCCTATGGTGGAGAGACCAGTTCTGGGGCCAGTGCTGACAACCAGCTGCCGTTAGAGCCCTTTGACGCCACTCAGCTCAATTCCCTGCCAACGAGTGGTGTTGTGGAACCGGAAGCTGTACGGAGTCGCTCCTCCATTTTGAAGACTGCCACATCGCGACAGAGGGAGTACTGCTGGCCCATCCTATGGTGGAGAGAAAAGTTCTGGGGCCAGTGCTGACAACCAGCTGCCATTAGAGCCCTTTGACGCCACTCAGCTCAATTCCCTGCCAACGAGTTGTGTTGTGGACCCGGACGCTGTACGGAGTCGCTCCTCCATTTTGAAGACTGCCACATGGCGACGGAAGGGAGTTCCGCTGGCCCAGCCCATCCTATGGTGGAGAGACCAGTTCTGGGAGCAGTGCTGACAACCAGCTGCCATTAGAGCCCTTTGACGCCACTCAGCTCAATTCCCTGCCAACGAGTGGTGTTGTGGACCCGGAAGCTGTACGGAGTCGCTCCTCCATTTTGAAGACTGCTGCATCTCGAAAGAGGGAGCAGTCGGTGATTCCCAGGGTGAGCTTGGTGCTCCTCTGCTGTTGGGCTACTCCATCAGGGTGGTTTTCCGATCCCTTGTCGCTACCACGTGTTGGGTGCCCTCCTCTCCATCACACCCCTCCTGCTACTGCTGCCCAGGTCTCTGTGCATCGACGACACCGACCGATGCACTGACGATGGGCTGGCTCCTGCCACCCCAGTCTCTCTTCCTCAACGCCGATGACTGGCTAGATCCTGATGCGCTAGTCTCTCAGCTTTGATGCCATTGAGCGGTGCACTGTAGACTGCCATGATCTACATACACACTGGACTATTTCTTGGATAGAAGTAAGTCCAGTCTCGCTACTTCTGTCTGCTCTCTACCCAGACTCGCCTGCAGGATGGTTGCGGGCCGGGGCTAGCTGCTGAGACTCATGGTCGCTGTCTGGGTCAATATGCTGCCCGCCTCAATCCCATGATGGCGTGTGGCCTGTCTGACCCGTGCGGCCCCATCCATAACTGCCAAGCTTTCAGATTGCTTATAGGTGACTTTTTCATAACTTCAGTGCAATTGTGATTGACATTAATGACTATAAGTGTTTATTTGCTCATCCTATGTTAACTTTTACTTCATGCCAATATGCTTTATCTACTCATTCTATGCCTACTATATTTCTAACTCATGCAACGGCTACTATCTATCATATACCTCTTGTGTAGACTGCTGCAGTTACTGTTTCCTACCTTGGCACACCCTACCGTAACTACCTCAAACCTATACAGCCCACATTTCCTATGGTCCATCGAACACCTCTTACTGTGTTGCTATGCATCTAAGCTTGCTCCACGTAACAACATATATTCCTTATGCAACTCGTGAAACTACTACTGTTTACTGTATACTCTTTGTGTACACGGGGGGTATGCACTTGTGCCCATATGCTCTTTGCACATTCTACACCTATGCTATATGTAACTTATTCAACTGGTACTGTTTATTGGTTACCTCCTACCAGTGGCAGCTCCTCTGCTAAGGCGGAGGAGCGTAGCTCACTGCTATTGCAGCAGTAAAAACAAAAGGACAATGATAATAACAAAATGTTATTATTATTTTCTTTTTCTTTCGGGAGTCAAGTGGGCTGGCTCCCTGATGCTAGAGCAGGGGAGGAGTAGTTTGCACTCCTCTAGGGACGGCCAAACCGTCGTGTGCACTTGGCATGTTCCCCTTCGGGCTGTGTTGGACAGCCCCATGGAAGACATGCCCTGCCTCCCCAGTCACTGCCTGAGCATCCAAACTGCATGCTAAGTTTAATCATAATGCTGCTCCTGCAGCGTCGTATTGGCTGGGAGAGACCGGAAGCCCTTCTGGTGCTTCCAGCAGAGGAGGAGTGACGTGTTGCTGCGGGAAAGACGTGCGGCGGAAAAGATACGTTTTTTAGTGGAGTGGAGTGGTGTGGCTCACTGGTTAGAGGTGGCAGACCCAGAAGCAGAGAACGGCCCTGGACCAGGGTTCAATTCCCGACGCGGCAGGGTTGTGGACCAGGATCAGCGGACTCGATAATTCTCGCCTCAGGGCTTACTCTAACCAGGTATCACACTCGGCAACTCTGGGCATTAGCTTGCCTCATCTCCACAACGGCCCCCCACAGACGCCGGGGATGCCTGGTTTCACCTTGGAGATACCCAGTAGGGACCATCTCACAGGGATAGCCAGGACGGGTTCCCCAGCGGTCTACAGCGCCAGGACGCCTCAGGGCAGCAGTGATCTTTACAAGACACATACATTTACATTTACATTTACATTTACATTTACACATTTACATTTTATTTTTGTTTAATCCCCCTCCTGCCCTCCTGCCTCACCACGCCCGTTCCAAACGAGCTGCTGCTGCTTCCTATGCACAATGTTGCATACACTGTTTCCCAAGTCAACACACCCTAGCTTATCTACCTCAGAACCTTAAGGACCACTTTTCCTACTGTCCACCGTATACATCTTATATTATCTTTTACCATATATCTGTACTCTGTTGCCATGTACACTGCTGCATTCAGACTCATCTTCCACACCCCCACCCGCCAGCTCTGCTCCGCCAGCCTCGCCCTCGCTGCTGTCTCCCACATCCAACAATCAACCTCTGGTGGCAGATCCTTCTCCTACCTCGCCGCCAAGACCTGGAACACCCTCCCTACCCACCTACGGCAGACCCAAGACCTACTCGCCTTCAGAAGACTCCTCAAGACCTGGCTCTTCGAGCAGTAGCGGCACCCCCCCGCCCCCTCCCCTAGCGCCTTGAGATCTTCACGGGTAAGTAGTGCGCTTTACAAGTATTCCAATTGATTGATTGATTGATTCACTGTTTGCTCTGTTGACACACCCTTCCGTAACTACCACAAACCTTTATAGCCCACCTCTCCTACTGTCCATTGGATACCTCTTACTTACTCTGTTGCCATGTATCTGAGCTTACTCCATGTAACAACATATACCCCGTATGCAACTTGTGCAACTGCTACTGTTTACTGTATACTCCTTGTGTTTACTGGGGTTATGTATTTGTGCCAATATGCTCTTTATAACAATCTATGCCTACACTATACCCCCTATGCACAATGTTGCATACACTGTTTAGCAAGCCAACACATCCTAGCAAACTACCTTAGAACCTTACCGACCATTTTTCCTACTGTCCACCGTATATGTCCTATATGCTCTGTTGCCATGTATGTGTGCCTACCCCATATAACTGCTTTTACTCCATATGTACTTTGAGCTATTGCTACTGCTTACCGTATACTTCCTGTATATACTGTGACTATGTATTTATTCCACATGTAACTCATGCAACTGCTACTGTTTATCTTATACTTCTCCAGTATATTTTATTGTATATTTACCCCATGTTTATGTAAAGCACTCTGATACCTTCAAGTTGTGTTTGCACTATATAAAACAATATAAATAAATAAATACAATATACACCCCTAAGCATCGAAAGACTCCAAGTCCTGACCGGTCCAGGTCCAAGGGGTCCAAGCTATTTAACATCATCAAAAACCAAACATCCAAGCACTACACGACTCACGTCCAGGCCTCCAAAGAGTCATGTGACAGCTTTGCCAACTTCTTTAACGAAAAAATCTCCAAGATCGAACTCTCTTTCAACATCAACCTCCAACCTAACAGTGAAAACTGGTGCCCAGCAGACGAAACCATGGTGAGAGATCAACCAAACAGTGCCTGGAGCCACTTTGACCCTATACCGGAAGTCGAGATCCTCAATTTAATCTCCACCTCCAAGCCCTCATCCCATGCCCTCGATCCCTTACCCTCACATTTGGCAACAAATCTGAAACTATCCCTATCTCCAGACTGGTGCGAAACCATAAACATCTCTCTAAAAACAGGCATCATCCCTGAGGTGGTCCTTCAATAGTTCTCCTCCTTCTTTCAAAATCGCTCCCAAAGGGGAATCCTTTTCATCCGACCTTCTACCCGTCAACAGAGGTGTCCCCCAAGGATCCGTCCTCTCCCCTCAATTGTTCAACATCTATATGGAAATCCTCACCTCCATTCTAAAAAAAGCCAACATCCCCTTCCATCTATATGCAGACGACACCCAGATCTACTTGGAAACCTCCTCTCTCAATGACATTCTAAGACTCAACAATAGTCTCAGAGAGGTTCAAGAATGGCTATCAACCAATCACCTTAAACTCAATCAGGGGAAAAACGAATTCCTCCTCATTTCCAACAAGGATGAAAACCCGCAAATCACTGAATGGCTGAAAACTATTGACGCTCTCAACGGTAACCTCACCTTGACAAGCTCAGTAAAATCACTTGGAATCACCCTTGATCGCAAGCTAACCATGAACAATCACATCAAGAACTCCGCAAAAAGTGCCTTCCTCAACCTGAAGCTTCTCAACAAAATAAAACCTCACATATCATCCTGGGACCTAAAACAAGCCACCCAATCACTTGTGTTATCCAGACTCGATTACAGGAACGCAGTCCTCTCCGGGACAGCCCTCGTTCACCTAGCGCCACTCAAAACAACACTCAATGCTGCTGCCAGAATGGTCACCAGAGTCAAAAAATATGACCACATTTCTCCCGCTCTCAGAGATCTAAAATGGCTTCCTGTAGAACTACGTGCCAGCTTCAGAACGGCATGCCTCACGCACAAAGCCCTGCACACAGGGAAACCAGAATACCTAGCCTCCAAACTTAAGAAAGCCTGCCAGTCTAGAAGTCTCAGGAGTTCCAACTCCCTCCTACTCATTCCCCTGAAAACACGCAAACAAAAAAACGCAGCCCGATCTTTTGCAGGAAACGCACCCAAAATCTGGAACTCCATTCATGTGCCCATCAGAACTACACCCTCAAACATCGGTCACCTGACGAATACACATCCACTACCTACCTCTCCCCCTCTCTCTTCCCGCTCGGCTTGTTCCATTGCCGCTCAGGGATATCTTCCAGACCTATCCTGCGTCTATAGATCGAACTTACCTCTAATCATCTCCACCCCAACGGCACACCTTGGCCCCCCAGACCTCTTGACCTCAAGGATGGTCCCCGGACGCTCATCACTATTGTGTTCTTTCAACCACTTATGATCACGCTTATCCTCCAAGAAAAAGTTTTCTTTGTTTCGAGTCTACCTCAATCCCTCTATACCTTAAAGGCGCACCCTGGACCACTAGACCTCTTCACCTCTACGGGGCACCTTCGTGAACACTTATGAACTCATTTATCCTTCTCGCTAACTGTATATGCTTATGTTTCTTCCCCTCCTGTTGTAAAGCGCTCAGATACCCTCGGGTCTGGTCAGCGCTCTAGAAAACTTCTAAAATAAAAAATAAAAAAATCTTGGTCTTTTTCCTGGTCTATAAGTCACAGGAACTGATCCCGAGGTCGATCATCATCACACTCCCAATCTTTGGGTAAGTCAAAATAAAAGAATAAAAAATCCAAGCAGTCTTTCTGTCACTCTCGTACAGCTGAGGATGCGTGAGGGCATCTCCCTGCTTCTCGATCTCATGCTAGAAGCTGGTCAGAGCCTACCCTGAAACATCTGCCACACACAGGCAGATCCAGGAGTTCTGCAAGAGCATGCTCCAATTCTTTGGATCCCTTCTGACACTCTCTGGCACTGACAGGCCCTCCGTCTTGGACACTGCTGGAGGATTGGCCCTTGGTGCCAGTGGGGCCCTTCAAACCTGTCGCCTGGCCTCGTCAGGCCCCCAGACGACTTTGGAACGTCAACACTGATGCTGACAACATTGATGCCTGAGGACAATATGTCCATTGCACTCTCCGACACAAAGTCAGTGCCGATATGACGTCGACCAAGACCACGCTTGGTTTTTGCACAAGTTTGTGAGCAACAAACACATATATTTGCATGTTTTTTTCAATAGCCCTGATGAAGTCTCTCAAGAGACGAAACGCGTTGGCTATGATATATGAATTTATGAAAGAAGAATCTGTCTGTGAAAAATAAAGAACATTTGGGTAAAGAAAAATATACTCTGGACTTCGACACCCTTTTTTTAAATTCCCTATGTGTTTAATTACTTGAACTTTTTGATTAGTAACAATGAGACACTCTGATATCATTGCAAAGAGTGCTGGAACCATTTTTGTGTTTACATTTTTGCAGAACTTTAACCTCCCTCCTCTGATACGCTTAGTGTTCCTTCTTCACAAGGCAGGTCTCACAAGCTACATTATTTTTTTTAGGATTGTCTCCGATAAGGACTACAATGTGGGTACTGACATTTTCCAGCCTTACCATGGAGAAAACTGATATGCTGACCTACAGGATGACAGTGGTCCTGACACCACCTCATTTTGGCTTCCTAGACCTGTGACTGAGGAAAATGCCTCCTGCATGCAGAGGGCAGATGATAATCTTGGGAAAATGAGAGTGTCCCTAAGGTCAAGTCCTTCCGTTGATATGGTCTTAACGAATTAGGTACCCACTGCAACTAATTAATAACACAGTCACCACATGCACCTATGGTATCCACCAAATAAAATATGTATCATGTGTATCAGAAATTTCAACTGACTAGCAGCGTGCAGTTTAGAAAACACTCCCTAGGAAATCGTGCTCTTTATACTTTTGACAGTCTATAACAGCACTGCAACACATAGATTCTTAAAAAATAGCATAAACTACAATGTAAAATAAGACATAAATGTATTACACTTCGCAAGTTAAAGAGTTCTAAACATACAATTGTTATACAATGCATACATCATATTATTAACAAATACTATTGATATACACAATGAATGTAAAATTGTTCATGAGAACAGTAGTCGACGCGGCGTTTCGGTTAAAAACCCTCTTCAGGACAGTTTCTACAAGGAAACACAGAATTACTAAATAGTAATAGAGTAATGAATACAGATGCTTATACACATACGTTAATTAATATGACTGTCAAAAATTTCTAAAGGGAAGAGAAGGCACATTTTACCCAAACATGAGGCTTAAATCTCTTAAGAATCGTTGCTAATTCACAGGCTTAGTATGGTCTGATACTCATCACAGGTGGGTAACACAAGATTACATAAAGTTTTTGGTATTCTTAAAATGGGGTCTATTTCGTGTATACAGTCAGTGTATTCAGACTTATCTTGAACAGAATGACTGATACTACCAGCTGTTATCTTGTGGTGATTGTGCTAAAAAGAATCGCGTGGGGTTTGTTTTCATTATAAAAACTACTAAGCACCACGAATAATGTGCTTATTATGAATTTCATAAAGAACGATGCAATATATAGAGTCAATTACTCTTACCTCAGAAAGTATATCTTTATGGATATACCGCTCAGTTGTTCCTTCTGGGGTCATACGTTATGCTAGTGTCCTGATTTTGGTACACACTCGAGACAACCGAATAACCCGCATGATCAGACTGGGTATTCTTGTGTTTATAATATCTAAAAAAATCATTTAAAAAAAAGGGTCTTTAAATAAAGCAATATACAGTACTGAACTAGTGTCCGTTTTTTCTTTTTCTTCATACCCAATAGATCATAACAGGATAGAATAATACCTTATGTTTAAATCTTTAAATACTGCGCTATGTCGGAGGGGCCACCGGTTAGTTTTGTGATTGGTTTCCGCATTCTGGAAAAAATAAAGAATGGCGAAATATTCTAATGGCTCTTTTTTTTGATATTGTGGTGTTTGTTAACCAGGTCTATCTTTTTCATAGAGAACTCACCAAGTATAATGATATACTTATCGCTGTAGCCGCGTGCTCGATATGCTTCGTCAGCTATTTCTAGACATGGGGAAATCCTCACGATATCTAGAGCATCTGTTGACGAGATGAATAATTCCATAGTTCATTTCGTTATTTATACGATGTTCATAAACTGTTTGCCTATCAGTATAGTCATCATGTTATTTAGAGTAGCTATGCCCTCTTTCTAGTTGTGTTGTCGAGCAGTTGATTAAACAACATTATAAACAAATGTGCGGGGGGTCAAGGGGAAATAATTTAAAGACCTATCTACTTACGCCCCTTCTCTCTAAATGCTCAAATACAAAAAAGAAGACCAGGTCTATTGTGGTGTCTGTAGTGTGCGGCAAATAGGATCACATGGATGCATGTGTGACAATAGTCGAGTCGCACTGGGCTATTCAATTTCCCTTCAGACCACCCTCGTGGCGGAATTTCATCATATGGGAAAAAGCATTCGCTCCAAATGCCGCCCAACCGTCAACTGACGGTGCGGAAGAAGAAAGCGACGTATTGGGCCACAGTGTTGCTCAATGGGAAATGCTGAATGGGTGCAGTGCTCTAATGATAGTGCTAACTCAAATTAACTACCCAAACTCAAGATAATAATTTATAAAAACAAGTGTGGGTGCCAAGATTAAAAACACGCCTAGTAGTTGAGGAGTAAAACTACTCTATGGCGCTGTGCAGAGTGGTCAACTAGTTTCAGCTTGACTGAAAGATACTCCAGCATTCATCAGGACCTAATAAATAATAAGCTACTGCAACAAACTATACTCAATATGTGAGATTACAAAAGAATATATTTGCATCAAAATCAATAACGTGAAGTGTACTTGGAAAAATCAGTATCTGCCAGGAACTTGGAGCCCCAATGTCCACTGGAGACTGGAAGGTAATCTTCTTAATGTTAACAAAATACAGAAAGTACACACTGTATATTAAATTGTACACATAAAACCACATAACTCCACAGACACTGCCCAAACAAGACACACCTGCGGAGACAGTTTGCGTTCCACATAGCAACGAACATATTAGCTCAATCACACGGAGGCATTTCCTCCTAGTGATACTCACCCAGCTTTGTGTGGGTGACGACCTCACCTCAACCGGCAACCGCTCGGGAAGTAGAGGCCCCGCTCTGATGTGTAGAGTAGAAAAGGCACAGTCAACGCACAAAGCTTCTGTGCCCCACCAAATTGTACTACACATCTCCCCAAAAAACGTGTGATAGACACCAGACTGCCCCTCTATATATATACCTCAAAAAACACGGCCCATACCAGTAGCTCAGAGTTGACAGTTAGCTCTGGTCATATAGTAAATATGGCCACATGCGAGCATCTAGGTCACACTATGCAGCCATCTGCAAGGCACAGCATTATTGTTAACATGTGCCATAAAGGAAGAAGGATACCATATCTATGTGGGCAAATAAAATCTTAGTCTCTTCTATAGATTGAAAGAGCTAAGGACATAAGCACCTAGATATCCTCCACTTGTGTTAGATATATATGTGTGTCAGACTCAGGACGACACCTTATTTCAGTAATAAACAAAGATAAACAGAGCATCTGCTGGCTTACCTATCCGTCTGTACCCCACGCTGAATTCGAGCGGAAGGGAAAGTGCCGACGGGATCACCCACCTGATTTAAATATCCGGATTGCTTGGATCTGCCGCCTATCACGGTGTTCGGGACTGAGGAAAATGAAATTTTGCCTGACCAAGATGCCCCCTACGTGTACCCTATGTTACATATATGTGCATGTCACCCATGCATATTTCTCTCAGTGGCCTGAATCACAAGGCCTCTGCAATCACGTCCTGCATTAAGGATGCCAGTCATCAAGTCTCCCATGTAAGAAATATTAAGTTAGCATTTAAGGCCCATGTGTTTGCATTGTGCACTTTTAAATAAATCACGACAAACCCTTTTTGTGGTTCAGTCTGAGCCACTTTCTGAATTAGGGTTTTCATGACTCCTGACACACTGAAAGCTGCAGTTACGTATCTCTGACCTCGCATACTTCTAGCTCAGCCGAAAGAGACCCAGCAAGGGTTGCCAAGATAGTATTATGAATAACAGTTATCTGCCTGCTGTACAGAGTCACATTCCTGCCCAGTGAGGAAGGTAAACAGAACCCGTCCGCGGAAGATAGGGCCTAGCCTCTCTGTCTCCATTGAAGTAAATCACAGTGCTTGCATCCATAGAAAGCTCACAGCCCCCACGCAATGAACGAAGAAATATATGCTTTTTCTGATTCCTAGTGACGAGCAACCTTTGCTTCAGATAATACATCCCCTGACTTAAGATATCAGTTAGTACCAGACGTGCTGGTCGCCTTGACACTAAAGATCTCTCTACTAGACTGAAAGTCAGCTCTCCTCCCAGTTACACGTCAATTGAACGTCATACTCAAATTGCGTGCACAAGGAGGGCAAAGTTCCAGCCTGCCATGTAACCCCTCCTCTATGTAGCCACCCACCTATCACCCACCTGTGACTCATCAAGTGTACACCCTCATGCACGCCCACATGCTCTTATCTCTTTCTTTCTTGCTCTGCCTGGAGCGCTCCTCCCTATGTACAAGGAAAAATGTATATATGTGTTGTTCTCTGTAAATAATGTTAGAAGACCCTTCCTGAACCTCAGTGGTGATGGAACAGATTCTCCCTTAACTCGAGTTATTGGAATAAAGCCCTTTTAACTTGGACACCACGGACTCTCTGCCTCTCATTTGATACATGCTAATTGTTAATGCCTAGAAATTATGCCAGGGTAATATTTTATTTACCACAGGACTAAAGTAATATCATATGTCCCTCCTTCCCTTCCCTTTTACACTGAGCCGCAGTCATGATGCAAGCTTCCGTCGCGGCTAAACACAGCGCTGATCCTTCACGCATGCGTGCATGCAACCTACTTGAGGTTGCAGTGTCTGAACACTGTGTCATAGCGCATGCTCTATGACTGATATTCAGAAGTCACGTGTCTTATGAGGACACATCACAACAGTTGTCAGAAAGGCCCCGATAAAACTGCGGATAAGGAGGAGGAAGAGATATTTTCTTGTACACGTTTGATAAGTGCCATACACTGCCCGGTCTACACGCATAGAAAATAACGCACACAGATAACGTTTCTTTGTATAATTGTGAGAAGTAGTTAAGTAAATGGTGCTAAGCCCTAGTGCCGCCCACCATGTAAGATGGAGCTCACAAAACCACCTCACCACATTACAATGGGCAAGCAATCACCAGGATGGATATAGTAACATAGTCCCAATTGGGATATATCCGTGTCTGTTAAGTCTACAGTACTCCAAATGAAGGAGCCAGATCATTATTGGAATAATGCTAAGTTGGGGACAGGACTGAGTGGTAAGATGTCGACAAGAGCTGCAACCTGTTCCGTGGCATACAACTAGTGTCCGCAAGACTGAGGTAGAACATAGTGGGCAGAAAGAGTCAAACACAATTTGATTGGCGAGAGCAATTCATGTAAACATAAACCTGAGTTTACAACCAAAGGTAGACCCGGAGCCGGAAGCTGCTCTTAATACTATAAACAAATGTGCGGGGGGTCAAGGGGAAATAATTTAAAGACCTGTCTACTTACGCCCCTTCTCTCTAAATGCTCAAATACAAAAAAGAAGACCAGGTCTATTGTGGTGTGCTGTAGTGTGCGGCAAATAGGATCACATGGATGCATGTGTGACAATAGTTGAGTCGCACTGGGCTATTCAATTTCCCTTCAGACCACCCTCGTGGCGGAATTTCATCATATGGGAAAAAGCATTCGCTCCAAATGCTGCCCAACCATCAACTGACGGTGCGGAAGAAGAAAGCGACGTATTGGGCCACAGTGTTGCTCAATGGGAAATGCTGAATGGGTGCAGTGCTCTAATGATAGTGCTAACTCAAATTAACTACCCAAACTCAAGATAATAATTAATAAAAACAAGTGTGGGTGCCAAGATTAAAAACACGCCTAGTAGTTGAGGAGTAAAACTACTCTATGGCGCTGTGCAGAGTGGTCAACTAGTTTCTGCTTGATGGAAAGATACTCCAGCTTTCATCAGGACCTAATAAATAATAAGCTACTGCAACAAACTATACTCAATATGTGAGATTACAAAAGAATATATTTGCATCAAAATCAATAACGTGAAGTGTACTTGGAAAATTCAGTATCTGCCAGGAACTTGGAGCCCCAATGTCCGCTGGAGACAGGAAGATTATTAAATTGTACACATAAAACCACATAACTCCACAGACACCGCCCAAACAAGACACACCTGCGGAGACAGTTTGCGTTCCACATAGCAACGAACATATTAGCTCAATCACACGGAGGCATTTCCTCCTAGTGATACTCACCCAGCTTTGTGTGGGTGATGACCTCACCTCACCCGGCAACCGCTCGGGAAGTAGAGGCCCCGCTCTGATGTGTAGAGAAGAAAAGGCACAGTCAACGCACAAAGCTTCTGTGCCCCACCAAATTGTACTACACATCTACCCCAAAAAACGTGTGATAGACACCAGACTGCCCCTCTATATATATACCTCAAAAAACACAGCCCATACCAGTAGCTCAGAGTTGACAGTTAGCTCTGGTCATATAGTAAATATGGCCACATGAGAGCATCTAGGTCACACTATGCAGCCATCTGCAAGGCACAGTGGTATTGTTAACATGTGCCATAAAGGAAGAAGGATACCATATCTATGTGGGCAAATAAAATCTAAGTCTCTTCTATAGATTGAAAGAGCTAAGGACATAAGCACCTAGATATCCTCCACTTGTGTTAGATATATATGTGTGTCAGACTCAGGGGGGGCGTGGCTTGGCCGCTGCGAGGAATGGACGTGTGAGCTCTGTGCTCCTCACCGGCCTTCCCAATTATCCTGTTCTGAATCCCCTCCGCGGACTCCGCTGGCAGGGGCTGGACCACATCTCCACCCGCGCACCATTGGATCCTCGTTGGGACGGAGGAGCGGTCCCGGAGGCAGCAGAGAGACGCGCTGGCCCTGGGGTCTCCGACGCGGCGCCGGCCATTTTGAGCGGCCTGGGCGTTCGGTGGGATCCCCGGCCTTGCGTGAGCGGGTGGCCGACCCGGGGTGCGAGCTGCCCGGCCGCCGATCGCCACGCGAGCCGGCTCAGCGACGGTGAGACCGGAGCCTCGGCGGCGGGGGACGGGCCGCCCCGCGGAGGCGCTGGGGCAGGAACAGCTGTTGGGGCCCATCGACGGGGAGACCGGACCGGCACGGGTGGCGGCGGGGGCTTCTGGAGCCCGGACCCGGTGACGCACAGCACACTCCCGGGAGAAGACGTCTGGCGGTAGGTGCCCCCCCCCTCCTGCCTGCTTTAATCGGATCCCTGGCAGTGGGAGCCTGGAGGATGCGGCGAAGGGGGGGCCACCGAGGTGCTTGAGACCTGGGGCACTCTGCTGGGCACTGCCGGCCTGGGCGCTGCTGTGCTGTGGAGGCCTTTGGACTGTGAGCTCCAACCCCCGGGACTAGTGCTGGTCGGACACGCACTGGAGCTGACTCCCTCACCCAGGGACAGGGACCCGTCACATTAGAGGGGTACACGCACTGCCGACTACCGGACTCCTGGCTGTGGGGTGTTGGGCCCGGAGCCCCCCTGCGCTGCAGTGAGAGACTCGTGGGAGGTGGCCCTTGGGACTGGGGGCCCTTCTACACACCTTGCATCCTCCGACCCGTGGTGATTGAGGAGACGCCTTACGCCTAGGGCCGGCTGCCACCATGGGGCGTCGCCAAAAGCCCTCAACAGATGCGGAGGAGGGGACAGCGTGCAGCCAGGGTTCTACAGTGGGCGAAGGCTCGAAACCGGGCCTCCCGCAAGGCCAACTGGAACAGATTTTACAGGCCATCGCCGACACCAGGGAAGCACTTCGACTGGACATCGGCCAGGTGTCCACGGGCCTGGGGCTCCTGCGGGCGGACCACGGCAAGTTAACAGACCGGGTCAAGCAGGCGGAGATTCGACTGGACGCACTGGAACCAACGACCAAGGCGAATGAGGATGCGATGGGGGAGCTGCAGCACAGGGTGCACCTGCTGGAACAGAGAGCGGAGGATGCGGAGGGGCGCAACCGCCGCAACAACATCCGCGTGGTTGGCCTGCCCGAGAAAATTGAAGGGGCGGACATGCTGGGCTACCTGGAGCCTTGGCTGCGCGATGTGGTGGCACCGGAGGGTCTGACCCCGTTCTACACTTTGGAGCGCGCTCACCGGGTGCCGGCTCGGCCTCCAGCTGAGGGTCGGCCTCCACAACCAGTGGTGGCGCGCTTGCTGCACTACAAAGACCGTGACTTTATCCTACAGAGGGCGAGGGCACTAGGGCCCTACCGGGTGGACAATGCTCAGGTCTCCATATACCCGGATTACTCTTTCGAGGTACAGAGGCAGCGCTCCACCTTTCTAGCAGTCAAGAGAGCACTACGGGAGGAGGGAATCCGCTACTCACTACTTTTTCCTGCACGCCTGCGGGTCATGTTGGATGGTAAATCTTCCATCTACAATTCTCCGGACGAAGTGTGGGATTGGCTGGAGCTCTACAAGGCTGGAACGGATGCTCGCCCTGCGACTGAGGAACAGCGGAGGAAGACACAGAAGTCCAAGCGGCCCAGGAGACCCAGGAGGCGACCGCCGAAGGCTGGGACACCCTCTGTCTCGCAGACCGAGCTAGAACGCAAGGAGGCCCTTCAGGCGGTCTCCACTATTTCCAAGGCGGTGACAGCGACGTCTGCAGCGGAGACGGGCTCCCGGGAGGGCTCGGAGGAGGCAGTGTCGGAGGAGTCGGCGCTGGTGGTACAGGGCCGCCTCATGTCACGCCTGGGACAGCTGATGGCTTATTGGACGAATGACCCTCAGAACCCGTAGTGCTGGTATTGTATTTGCAGCTGGACTCTTGTTTGGGCCTGGGGCGGAGGCATTTGACTGGGATGTGCAGAGTGATGCGGGGTTGCGGAGGGGTTCCCTTCCGCTGCTGATGGTTTATGCCTTTGCGGGGGTGGGGATGTGGGGCAACTGGGGCGCACGAAGGAGGGCCGACCTGGTGGCATGGTTAGCTCGAGACCTGCTGGGTGTAGCGACAGGCCGCCCCCCCTTTCTCACACCTATTGTGGGACTCTGGTAGTTACCGGAGACTGTTGTACTAAGGTTTTTGACTTTTGGATGGGTCTCTGCTGTTCTATTCTGGGGGTGGGTGGGACATGGGGTTGCTGGGGGGTGTTCAAGGGCTGGTTCTGGGGTGTTGTCAGTGTGCCTAGACTTTTATCTTTCGTCAGGACTGCAATTGTTACTGTGAATGGGGACCATACCTGACCTAAAGTGTGTAACCTGGAATGTGCGGGGACTGAACTCTATGCTGAAGCGCCACAAGGTTCATGCCTATCTTGTTCGTAGGGGGATACAAATAGCCTTTCTACAGGAGACACATATTGACCAACATGAAGGGCGGGCTTTACAGCGCAGATGGCGGGGTCAGCTGTTCCACACGAGCTATTCGGCATTTGCGAGGGGGGTCTTGATCTGGGTGCGGGCGGGGGTCCCCTTTCAACCATTGCAGACAGTGCTCGACCCTGAGGGGAGGTTCGTAGCAGTACAGGGCCGCCTGGACGGGAGGGATGTGACACTTTGCAGCATCTACGCACCCAATGTGAACCAACCTGCCTTTTTTGCACGCCTGTCGGGGAAACTGGCATCAGTGCTAGCCAACACGGTCTTACTGGGGGGGGGGGACTTTAATTCTGTACTTGATGTAGGGTTGGATAGGTCTCACCCTCCACTGGCGCAAGCAGTGGCGCACAGGCTGGCGCAGAGCAGGCGAGAATGGCAGAGTAGCTGGGGCCTGGTTGATGCATGGCGAACCCAACACCCGACGGAGAAAGATTTCTCGTTCTATTCACCTCCGCACAAGCTTCATGTTCGCCTTGACAGCATTCTATGCACGCCGGATGTTCAATGCTTGGTCCGCCACAGTGAATACCTGGCTAAGACAATTTCTGACCATAACCCTTGCCTGGTGGCGGTCCAATGGACGCGGCAACGCCAAGCTATACCAACGTGGCGATTGAACCCGTTGGCACTGGAGGACGCGGTGTTTAGGGCCGAGGTAGGCAATGGGGTGGATGGCTATTTTGGTGCTAACGCGGGCACGGCTTCCAGTAGGGCACTGGAATGGGACGCCTTTAAGGCAGTGGTTCGGGGAGTCTGCATTTCGGCCACCGCGGGAGTCCGCAGGACTCTCCTGCAGGACCTTACGCGGAACGAGGATCGCTTGCGCGAGGAGGAGAGGCGTTACCACGTGACCCCGGAAGCTCGTGAGGCGGTTTCGGCGGCGTGGGAGGAAGTGGCGGCGGCAACGGAGAAATTGCGCTGCTTCGATTATAAGGAGTTCCTGGTTCGAGCTCATGCTGAACGCGACAAAGTGGGCTCACTCTTAGCCTGGCTGGCCGCTCCGGGGGCCCGCGGCACCCCGATTGTAGCTCTAACTACTCCGGACGGGAACGAGGTTTACACTCAATCAGAGATCAATGGCCAATTTTTCACGTATTACGCGCACCTCTATAGGAGCGCGATGCCGTTTGTGCCAGAGGGGTTGGATGAGTTCCTCCGGGTGGCGCGGCTCCCCCGGCTTGACCCTGAGCACGTGACTCGCTTGGGCGGGGACATCTCTGAGGGTGAAATTCGGGTGGCCATTAAACAGATGGCGCGCCGCAAGACTCCTGGCACAGATGGGCTGCCGATCGAATTTTATGCAGCCTATGCAGATCTATTGGTACCGCGATTGCTTGCGGTATACCGAGAGGCCTGGGAAACTGGGACCCTCCCTGCGACTACCCGAGAAGCCTTGGTAATCCCCTTACTGAAGCG
Source organism: Lissotriton helveticus (assembly GCF_964261635.1). NCBI lineage: Eukaryota > Metazoa > Chordata > Amphibia > Caudata > Salamandridae > Lissotriton > Lissotriton helveticus. The sequence continues at coordinate 30,299,053 of NC_136067.1, read as the reverse complement.
GGATGGCGACGCTACCTCACGCTCAGCCTACCGACCACTGTCCATGCTTACGACGGACTATAAGATCTTGAGCAGGGTTCTTGCGACGCGGCTGCTGGCCCACATGCGCGCCTTAGTGCATCCAGACCAAGCAGGGTTTATCCCCCAACGCACTACTGCCACCTGTGTGCGTCGACTGCTTCGGATCATGGGGGGCTATGTTGATGGTCTACCGGGTGCCGCGGTCCTGTCGACCGATATTGAGAAAGCGTTCGACAGCGTTGAGTGGCCGTATTTGCTTCGCGTGCTGGAGACCTTCGGCCTGGGCGAGCGGTTTGTGAAGTGGACCGCTTTGCTTTATGCTGCGGCCACGGCCCGAGTCAAGACCGGGGCTACTATCTCAGCCCCATACAGGGTAGGGCGAGGGACCAGGCAGGGATGCTCCCTGTCCCCCCTCCTATTTGCGTTAGCTATAGAGCCCCTGGCGGCTCACGCCTGCCTGGGCCATGCATATGAGGGCCTTCAACTGAGAGGCGACATCCACTACATATCCCTTTATGCCGACGATTGCCTACTGTTTTTGGCTGACGCGGACGTCGCCCTGCGCGGGGCTAGACGCCTGCTGTTAGATTTTGGCCGCTTTTCGGGACTGAGGGTCAACTGGGGGAAGTCCTGCCTCTTCCCGTTGGTGCCAGGAACAGACGACTCCCAGCCGGAGGATGAGCTGAGATGGGAACATCATTGTCTCCCTTATCTAGGCACGCACATATACCGGTCACCGTTGGACCTCCTGGAGGGTAACATTGAGAGAGCGATCCAAAGCCTGCGTGGCTGCATGGGGTTCTGGCGGACGCTACCGCTGTCGGTCGCCGGGCGAGTGGCGTTACTAAAAATGGTGGCGCTGCCCCGCCTACTGTACTTGTTTCGCACGCTACCGGTCTGGATCCCGGCATCGGTGTTCACCAGGCTATGCTCCTTGCTCACCAAGTTCATTTGGGGAACGGGCAGGAGGCGAGTGGCGCTGGCCACTTTAACGCGCCCCAGATCGGATGGGGGACTAGCTGCCCCTGATTTCGAATGGTACTATTTAGCAGCCCAGTTGCAGTGGCTTACCCAAGCGGTGGCTTTAGAATTCAGAGGCCCGGAGGGGACTGCAGGCGGACTCCTTCCGAGACACATCATGTCTTTTATAATTCTGGCCCAGAAATTGGACCTTTCCCTGCTCACGGGGGAAGAGCGGACGATTCGCAACTGCTGGCTGCGGTGCCATAGGCGATCTGGCGTCGCTCGCCCATATGCCCCCGAGATCCCACTAGGGATGTGCACCGCTTTCCCGCATGGGGGGGATTGGTCGGCGCTGGCGACTTGGGAAGAACTAGGCAAGCAAATGGTAGGTGATTTGTATAAGGAGGGATCGCTGCTTTCGTTTCAGGAGCTGCGCGACGTTTACGGCCTCCCGAGGGGGGATTACCTGTTGCACGCCTCGCTTGTGGCTAGTATCCAGAATCATTGGAAGAAGGGCCTTTCTGAACCACCGACGTCTGAGAGCTGTCAGTATGTGGTTATGGCGGCTGGTACCTACAAGGCCGTCACCTGTCTCTATCGGAGGCTGTCGACGGAAACGCTGCAGCCCCTGGATGGGTTGAAAACCAAATGGGAAGGGGATATCGGGCGACCGATCCCTGAATCGACTTGGCCGCAGCTTTTGCGGCGAGCATGGAAAGGCACTAGGAATGCCAGGTTCCAGATGGTCCAATTTTTCTCTCTCCACCGAGCTTACTTGACGCCGGTTAAGATCTCGCAGTATTTTGAGGGCGCGTCTTCACTCTGCCCTAGATGTGGAATGGAAGGTGCGGATTTTGCCCATATGTTCTGGTCTTGTGTGAAGCTAACTGATTATTGGGAGGCGGTGGTGGCCTGGCTGAATGCTGTCACGGATCAGCAAATTGAAGCGGATATGGGCGTTTGTTTATTATTGTGGTTCCCTCACACCCCCGCACTCGCATCACCAGCAAATTTTATGACTTGGGCCTGATATTGGCCAAACGGGAAATCACCATGCATTGGAAATCCAGCCGGGGCCCCAGCTACTCACGCTGGAGATCTACCCTGGAGCGGTGGGCGAAAGCAGAGAGCACGTTGCGGCTGCAACAGGCCAGGCGACTAGATAATGACAGGGCGCTAGAGACGGCCAGGGCGTGGGAGGCCCTTGTGACCGAGCTGCAACTGCCTGAGGGTGACCAAAGCGAGGATGGTGAGGCAGCGACGCCGTAGGGTGTTTTGGCTGTGAGGTTCCCCATTCCCGGTACGATACACAACTGACACGAGTAACGACGGAGGTTCTGGGAGTTTAGGTCCCCCGATGGAATGCATCACCTACCTCCTCCTTTCGACAGCTTTGAGGGAGGGACAGATTGTTGATTATTGGCTGATGAGAGAAGGGACACTGGCGCACTGACAAGGGGGGTGGGATACGGGGAGGGACTGGTTGTGGGATTGTTATCATAAAAGGCATATAATCAGAAAAGAACTGTTATTCCATATTTTCAGATATAAATGCATGTATTGTTCGTTACACTGCAATGCTCTACTCTGAAATGCCAATAAAAATTGTTTTTACAAAAAAAAATGTGTGTCAGACTCAGGACGACACCTTATTTCAGTAATAAACAAAGATAAACAGAGCATCTGCTGGCTTACCTATCCGTCGGTACCCCACGCTGAATTCGAGCGGAAGGGAAAGTGCCGACGGGATCACCCACCTGATTTAAATATCCGGATTGCTTGGATCTGCCGCCTATCACGGTGTTCGGGACTGAGGAAAATGAAATTTTGCCTGACCAAGATGCCCCCTACGTGTACCCTATGTTACATATATGTGCATGTCACCCATGCATATTTCTCTCAGTGGCCTGAATCACAAGGCCTCTGCAATCACGTCCTGCATTAAGGATGCCAGTCATCAAGTCTCCCATGTAAGAAATATTAAGTTAGCATTTAAGGCCCATGTGTTTGCATTGTGCACTTTTAAATAAATCACGACAAACCCTTTTTGTGGTTCAGTCTGAGCCACTTTCTGAATTAGGGTTTTCATGACTCCTGACACACTGAAAGCTGCAGTTACGTATCTCTGACCTCGCATACTTCTAGCTCAGCCGAAAGAGACCCAGCAAGGGTTGCCAAGATAGTATTATGAATAACAGTTATCTGCCTGCTGTACAGAGTCACATTCCTGCCCAGTGAGGAAGGTAAACAGAACCCGTCCGCGGAAGATAGGGCCTAGCCTCTCTGTCTCCATTGAAGTAAATCACAGTGCTTGCATCCATAGAAAGCTCACAGCCCCCACGCAATGAACGAAGAAATATATGCTTTTTCTGATTCCTAGTGACGAGCAACCTTTGCTTCAGATAATACATCCCCTGACTTAAGATATAAGTTAGTACCAGACGTGCTGGTCGCCTTGACACTAAAGATCTCTCTACTAGACTGAAAGTCAGCTCTCCTCCCAGTTACACGTCAATTGCACGTCATACTCAAATTGCGTGCACAAGGAGGGCAAAGTTCCAGCCTGCCATGTAACCCCTCCTCTATGTAGCCACCCACCTATCACCCACCTGTGACTCATCAAGTGTACACCCTCATGCACGCCCACATGCTCTTATCTCTTTCTTTCTTGCTCTGCCTGGAGCGCTCCTCCCTATGTACAAGGAAAAATGTATATATGTGTTGTTCTCTGTAAATAATGTTAGAAGACCCTTCCTGAACCTCAGTGGTGATGGAACAGATTCTCCCTTAACTCGAGTTATTGGAATAAAGCCCTTTTAACTTGGACACCACGGACTCTCTGCCTCTCATTTGATACATGCTAATTGTTAATGCCTAGAAATTATGCCAGGGTAATATTTTATTTACCACAAGACTAAAGTAATATCATATGTCCCTCCTTCCCTTCCCTTTTACACTGAGCCGCAGTCATGATGCAAGCTTCCGTCGCGGCTAAACACAGCGCTGATCCTTCACGCATGCGTGCATGCGACCTACTTGAGGTTGCAGTGTCTGAACACAGCGCATGCTCTATGACTGATATTCAGAAGTCACGTGTCTTATGAGGACACATCACAAGAGTTGTCAGAAAGGCCCCGATAAAACTGCGGATAAGGAGGAGGAAGAGATATTTTCTTGTACACGTTTGATAAGTGCCATACACTGCCCGGTCTACACGCATAGAAAATAACGCACACAGATAACGTTTCTTCGTATAATTGTGAGAAGTAGTTAAGTAAATGGTGCTAAGCCCTAGTGCCGCCTACCATGTAAGATGGAGGTCACAAAACCACCGCACCACATTACAATGGGCAAGCAATCACCAGGATGGATATAGTAACATAGTCCCAATTGGGATATATCCGTGTCTGTTAAGTCTACAGTACTCCAAATGAAGGAGCCAGATCATTATTGGAATAATGCTAAGTTGGGGACAGGACTGAGTGGTAAGATGTCGACAAGAGCTGCAACCTGTTCCGTGGCATACAACTAGTGTCCGCAAGACTGAGGTAGAACATAGTGGGCAGAAAGAGTCAAACACAATTTGATTGGCGAGAGCAATTCATGTAAACATAAACCTGAGTTTACAACCAAAGGTAGACCCGCAGCCGGAAGCTGCTCTTAATACTATAAACAAATGTGCGGGGGGTCAAGGGGAAATAATTTAAAGACCTGTCTACTTACGCCCCTTCTCTCTAAATGCTCAAATACAAAAAAGAAGACCAGGTCTATTGTGGTGTGCTGTAGTGTGCGGCAAATAGGATCACATGGGTGCATGTGTGACAATAATTGAGTCGCACTGGGCTATTCAATTTCTCTTCAGACCACCCTCGTGGCGGAATTTCATCATATGGGAAAAAGCATTCGCTCCAAATGCCGCCCAACCGTCAACTGACGGTGCGGAAGAAGAAAGCGACGTATTGGGCCACAGTGTTGCTCAATGGGAAATGCTGAATGGGTGCAGTGCTCTAATGATAGTGCTAACTCAAATTAACTACCCAAACTCAAGATAATAATTAATAAAAACAAGTGTGGGTGCCAAGATTAAAAACACGCCTAGTAGTTGAGGAGTAAAACTACTCTATGGCGCTGTGCAGAGTGGTCAACTAGTTTCAGCTTCATGGAAAGATACTCCAGCTTTCATCAGGACCTAATAAATAAAAAGCTACTGCAACAAACTATACTCAATATGTGAGATTACAAAAGAATATATTTGCATCAAAATCAATAACGTGAAGTGTACTTGGAAAAATCAGTATCTGCCAGGAACTTGGAGCCCCAATGTCCGCTGGAGACAGGAAGGTAATCCTCTTCCTGTTAACAAAATACAGAAAGTACACACTGTATATTAAATTGTACACATAAAAGCACATTACTCCACAGACACCGCCCAAACAAGACACACCTGCGGAGACAGTTTGCGTTCCACATAGCAACGAACATATTAGCTCAATCACACGGAGGCATTTCCTCCTAGTGATACTCACCCAGCTTTGTGTGGGTGACGACCTCACCTCACCCGGCAACCGCTCGGGAAGTAGAGGCCCCGCTCTGATGTGTAGAGAAGAAAAGGCATGTAGATGTGTAGTACAATTTGGTGGGGCACAGAAGCTTTGTGCGTTGACTGTGCCTCTACTTCCCGAGCGGTTGCCGGGTGAGGTGAAGTCCTGATCTGACACTATTAAATCTAGACATGAAATACTGTTCACGTTTTTTGCGCTTTTGATTTAGGTCTCCCCCCCTGGCATTCAGAGTAACTGTTTCCAGGCAGCACCATTGCAACTCATTGATGTTATGTCCCATATTTTGCCAATGATCAGTAAGTGGTGCACCTTTTTTATGATTCCTTGTCGCTGACTTGTGCTCATTCATGTGTACGCGTACCTCGCGTGATGTCTCACCAATATCAACTAGGTCGCATGGGCAGCGTATCATGTATATGACATTTTTTGATCGACAGTTCATAAAATTTTTAATTACTACAGAGTCATCTTTGTTTTTGATGCAATTGCCCTTGATTATATCTTTGCAATTAACACACCCTGAACAGGCGAAAGTCCCAGTTGGTAAGGGTGCTTTATTTATGCTCTGTTGGGTGGAATTCTTCATGTCTCTGTATGTCTGCACTATGCTGTTGCGAATAGTGCGATTTCTGCGAAAGGAAAACATTGGTTTGGGAAGATTCTTCTGTTGCTTATCATTAACAAGATGCCAATTTCTATTGATAATGTTTTTTAGTTTATTACTCACAGGATTGTAGTTAGTAACAAACACAATCGGTTGTGGGTTTGAATCAGTTTTCTGTTTGTTGTTAAGTAGGCTGTCTCTGTCGTAGTATTTTGCCCGTTTCTATGCATGCCTCACCATGCGTTTGGGATAGCCTCTGTCTATAAACTTACTCTTTAAAATATTCGCATGTTTGTCAAAATCTTGAATAGTGGTACAGTTGCGTTTTAATAAGAAACAATAAAAATACCCACCATAATTTTATCGACTTCAACAGGGGTTGCTGTATGCATAGCAATTCTATGACACACAGCAACATTAAAATTATCTGTTGCAAATTGTTATGTTGTTTAAGTCAACTGCTCGACAACACAACTAGAAAGAGGGCATAGCTACTCTAAATAACATGATGACTATACTGATAGGCAAACAGTTTATGAACATCGTATAAATAACGAAATGAACTATGGAATTATTCATCTCGTCAACAGATGCTCTAGATATCGTGAGGATTTCCCCATGTCTAGAAATAGCTGACGAAGCATATCGAGCACGCGGCTACAGCGATACGTATATCATTATACTTGGTGAGTTCTCTATGAAAAAGATAGACCTGGTTAACAAACACCACAATATCAAAAACAGAGCCATTAGAACATTTCGCCATTCTTTATTTTTTCCAGAATGCGGAAACCAATCACAAAACTAACCGGTGGCCCCTCCGACATAGCGCAGTATTTAAAGATTTAAACATAAGGTATTATTCTATCCTGTTATGATCTATTGGGTATGAAGAAAAAGAAAAAACGGACACTAGTTCAGTACTGTATATTGCTTTATTTAAAGACCCGTTTTTTTAAAATTATTTTTTTAGATATTATAAACACAAGAATACCCAGTCTGATCAAGCGGATTATTCTGTTGTCTCGAGTGTGTACCAAAATAAGGACACTAGCATAACGTATGACCCCGGAAGGAACAACTGAGCGGTATATCCATAAAGATATACTTTCTGAGGTAAGAGTAATTGACTCTATATATTGCATCGTTCTTTATGAAATTCATAATAAGCACATTATTCGTGGTGCTTAGTAGTTTTTATAATGAAAACAAACCCCACGCGATTCTTTTTAGCACAATCACCACATGATAACAGCTGGTAGTATCAGTCATTCTGTTCAAGATAAGTCTGAATACACTGACTGTATACACGAAATAGACCCCATTATAAGAATACCAAAAACTTTATGTAATCTTGTGTTACCCACCTGTGATGAGTATCAGACCATACTAAGCCTGTGAATTAGCAACGATTCTTAAGAGATTTAAGCCTCATGTTTGGGTAAAATGTGCCTTTTCTTCCCTTTAGAAATTTTTGACAGTCATATTAATTAACGTATGTGTATAAGCATCTGTATTCATTACTCTATTACTATTTAGTAATTCTGTGTTTCCTTGTAGAAACTGTCCTGAAGAAGGTTTTTACCCGAAACGCCGCGTCGACTACTGTTCTCATGAACAATTTTAAATTCATTGTGTAAACCAATAGTATTTGTTAATAATATGATGTATGCATTGTATAACAATTGTATGTTTAGAACTCTTTTTAACCTGTGAAGTGTAATAAATTTATGTCTTATTTTACATTGTAGTTTATGCTATTTTTTAAGAATCTATGTGTTGCAGTGCTGTTATAGACTGTCAAAAGTATAAAGAGCACGATTTCCTAGGGAGATTTTTCTAAACTGCACGCTGCTAGTCAGTTGAAATTTCTGATACACATGATACATATTTTATTTGGTGGATACCATAGGTGCATGTGGTGACTGTGTTATTAATTAGTTGCAGTGGGTACCTAATTCGTTAAGACCATATCAACGGAAGGACTTGACCTTAGGGACACTCTCATTTTCCTAACCTTTCCCCTGGCCCCAGACCTTTTACAGGGGGCCTCCTATATTTTCCAGATGATAATCTTGACCTCCAGCTGGCAAATCAGTACCAAGCCCCTTGTTGCTTTTCAATGAGGCACTTATCGACCCCCTTGTAGGGGGCCTAGGCCAAACCTTGTTCTGGCCCCCCCAGTAAATCACCTAATTGGGAGATGCCACTGACTTGCTCCAGCTTCATTTTTTCGTCTCAGCAACCATCTTTGAGAGCTTGGTGGTGCAAGCTTCCACCAATCTGACATATCCTAACACTTTCCAGACAACTCACCTGGATAAGGAGTCCAAGAGACTGGAGACCATCAGGAAGAAGGTATTGTGTTCTACTAGTTTGGCCCTGCGGTCAGTTTATGCCAGTTACTTGCTGGGCTGCTATACCCATGCCCTCTGGGATTCAGTTGCTTAAATCCTCTCATGGCTACCCAAAGATCTTAGCCACAAAATGAGCCAGGACATACAAGATGGCCATGATGCTGCAAAGTTTACAATCTCTACGGGCCGTATACCGCAGATTCCATTGGGCAATCATTTGGCACTAGTGTCGTTATTTGTAACCATGCCTGGTGCATTCGATAGGCTTTCCAAGCAATGTCCAATCATCCCTCATGGACATGCCCTTTGATGGGATTTGCCGTTTTGGGGAGCAAGCAAATTCTGCACACCATGGAATCCAGCACACTGATGCACCCCCACCCTCGCCCACAACTCCACCTGCCAAACCCATATAGCATGCCCTGAATGAAGCACAGCCACGTTGTTGGCGGCAGGTTTCAATGTTTTTTTTTACCAGTTTGGCATGCCATAAAATCAGACAGGTTGGACCTGCAAATTGTACAGAAGGGTTGTGCCCTACCCTACCTGGTCACTCTACCGCGCCTTCCACCATCCACCACGCCTCCCACCATCCTCAGAATGACCGACAGAGGGCCATCTGTCTGTCTTATCGCAGGAAGGTCAAGCCTTTTCTGCCAAAGGAGTATTGAGAGGGTGTCTTCATCAAAAATGGGTTGTGGTTGTTACTCCCACTACATCCTGGTTCCAAACGTAGATGGAAGCCTTTGTCCTATCTTACACCTGCATTCTCTTAACACTTTCCTCCAGAGGGACTAATTCAAGATGCTCACCCAGGTTCAGGTCTCTCAACGCTGGAGAGTGAATGGTGGCATCCGTTCTGCAGGAGGCAAATTTCCATGTAACTGTCCTGCAGGCCAATCGGCACTACCTGCATTTCATGGTGGGACAGGAACATTTTTGCTGTGCTCCCCTTTGATCTCACTATTGCCCCTTAGGTGTTGCCTAAAGTGATGGTGGTAGTGAAAGCCCATCTTTCGAGCTCAGGGGTCTCATTCTTCTACTACCTCAATGACGGTAGGTTGCCCTAGGCAGTCTTCAACTGCCTCCAGACTGTGGTGAACCTGTTACCATCTTTTGGGTTCACTGTCAATGTTTAAGAAGTCACACCTGACTCCTCAGACGTTCCCCAACATCCGAGCCATTCTGGACATGGTTCCATTTCATGCCTTTCGCCTCAGAAAGGAGAGTCCAGGACATTTTGTCTGTGATCCTGATCTTTAGCCTATGTCCTAAATTTCTCTGAAGTCAACTCTAAGGCTGTTGGCACTGATGGTCTACCGAGAGCCTCCTGCATCCTACCGGTCAAGCACAGTTGTATGACGGTACAACGTTGGTAAATACATTGCATGCCTTCGCCTTGCATTTTTTAGCATGCGTGTTTTTACCGCGAATTTGCATTTTACATCACATGCCAATACCACACATAGGGCCCGATGTAGGTAGGCAAATACTGGTCGGAAACGGCCGAAAATACCGATTTTCGGCTGTTTCCGATCGGTATTTGGATATTGAGATGTAGGGGCATGTTAAATTACAGAATCGGTAATTTTACCGAATCTGTAAAATACCGAATCGGTAAAATTACCAATTCTGTAATTTAAAATGTAGGTAGCACTGTAATCAGTGCTACAAGGGTTTAAGAATTCGTTATTTACCACCAACTAGAAGTTGGTGGTAAATAATGAAAACCCTTCAAAAAGCATTTGTTTGCTTTAAAAAATGTGCCATGTTGCAGACATACATGCCCTAAGGGCATGTATGTCAGCAACATGTGCACCCATGCACAGTTGAGGGGGTGCAACAGGGTGTCAAAGTGACACCCTGTCCCCTTTGCAAATTCAGTAATTTTACCGAATCGGTATTTACCGATTTCGCTAATTGGCATTGATTTCTATGGGCGAATCAATGGCAATTACCGAGTCGGTAAATACCGATTCGGTAATTACCGAATCATTCCGATTCGGTAATTTCAAAAGTGAAATTACCTACATTCTATTTACCTACTCTTAAATACCGAATCGGTATGATTCGGTATTTAAGAGTAGGTAAATCGAGATTACCTACATCTGGCCCATAGTTTTTAGATTTAAAGACAATGTATTTGTAGGGGGAGATCTCCTACACCCCCCAACTTACCTTAATGTGTGGTATTGGCATGCGTTGTAAATGCATATTTGAGGCAAAAATACGCGTGCTAAAAGATGCGAGGCAAAGGCATGCAATGAATTTACATCGTTGTAAAGGGTCAAGCACACCAGGTGGCATATGTGCGCTCTACAGTGGGTTGGAAAGTCCTAGTGTGCCCAAATCAAGAAGACCTTTCAGACCACATCCAGATTTCGGAGGAGACTGCAAAAGAACATAGTTACAGGACCATGATTGGGTTAGCGCAGACCCCCTCCCTACCCCACCCAGGGCTGACAGTGGAGAATTGGAGATCAGAGGTCTATGCTCTCCGGCAGAGGCCCAGCTCCATATCAACCTTCTGGAGCTACTGGCCACGCCCTTTGCATTGAAAGCCTTCCTTCCATCCATCAGGGGAAGGCCGGTAGGGGCGCTTAACACCACCACCATGTGGTACTGCAACATAAAGGGTGATGTGGGGTACTGGACCCTGTGATAGGAGGCATCCCTTGATGGCTGGCAAAAGACACGCAAATGATGGAGGGAATGCAGAATGAATCAAACATTCAGCCTCAATGACAAAGATCTGGGTTTAATCCACTGTTCTCTTGCTCACCATGCCACCCTGGTTCAGACCCAGCTATTGAAAAATTAGTCTTGACTCTGCTTCTCATGGGAACAGACCCACCTGAACTACCAAGCAGGGTCCTCCCTGGACCAGAAACAAGCATTCTGGGACTGGTTTCAAGGTATCACCCTTCATCAGCCAGGCTAGCTTGAATACAGATGCACAGTGAGCCCGGAACCCACTTCTGGGCATACCCAGCGCACATAGGGCCAGAAAGCAAAAGACACACAAATGATGGACGTATTGGGGAACAAATCACACATTCACCCCCAGTCAAGAGATCTGGGTTAAATCCATTGTCTTTTGCTCTCCACGCCACCCCAGTTTAGACCCAGCCATATGCAAATCTGTCTTGTCCCTGCTCCTCATAGGAACAGTCCAGCCTGAACTGCCAAGCCAGGTCCTCCCTGGATCAGAAACAAGCATTCTGGGACCGGTTTCGGGATATCACCATCAAGGGAATTTCCTGGTGGTGAACCAGCTGGCAGGATCTTTGAATACGAGGGTGGCAAGCTCAGCTATCAATGCCTAGTGTATCAAGAGTAGCAGTTGCACCATGTGGTGGGGCAAGATCTCTTCTAAGAATGGGTAGAACCCTAGCTTAATCTGATCGCGAGCACCTACAATATGCAATGCACACAGTTCTGCTCATTGAAGTTTCCAAAGAGTCTCTCGCTAGGAGATGTGTTCCACCTAGGGTCGAACTCCGGACTCCTTTATGCCTTCCTTCCAATCCCTCTTCTACCCTGAGTTCTGAAGATCAGGACTGACTGGGCCCAAGTCATCTTAGTGGCCCAGGATTGGGCATGGAGAGTATGGTATACATAACTGCTGGGCACAGCCATTCTGCCCTCGGATTAGGGTGCCCTTCTGGGAAGACCTGTTGTTGCAGCAAGGGGACAGGGTTCTGCACCCAAACCTTCACAATCTCCACCTTCATGCTTGGAAATTGAGCTGTGACAGCTTCAGCCTTCAACTTTCATCCAGAGGTGGTAGAATCCACACAAAATAACATCAGTGGTGGCGGTCTGGAGGTGGGGTGGAATGGAGGGGCTCAGTGTGGACCTCAACCTGGAAGACCTGATACTGAACACCCTCCGCCCAAAGAGACTATCCAACTTTTTTTCAGTTGAGAGTGCTAACAGGTGGAGTTCTGGACTTTTTGGTTCTGTCCAGAGGTGTCAGGGATAACACCCGAAGACCCCGGAGTTCTACCTGTCTCGGTGCACAAACAAACAGAAACACGGGCTTCTCGATGGTGACGTCAAAGACCAAAGGTTTATTACTGCAGGGACACAGAAGTCAGAGAAACTGCACAGGGGCAGTGTCTAGGAGCCTGTTCAATTTGTACAAAGAGGGTTGTTCCTTATATACTAAATATTCTGCTCGGGGCAAATTCTTTACATGTTACCACAGTTCTAAACATTTGTGTCTTAAACAATAAATATTTGGCGTTGCACAGGAATCGTCAACAGTATCTGATGTCAAAACATTACGAATGAGGGGTTCCCACTATTCCATCATAATCCCATGTCAATTTCTCATTCAAGACCCGGACCGCCTCATCGTAAATTTCGTTACCTCCCCCTAATAAAGGCCCAGAAGGAAAGGAGCAGAGCCAGGTGCAGAAGATAGAAAGACAGGATAAGAGATGTTTGTGGGTCGTAAATGGGCACGGTTACCAGCTTCGGCCGCCTAATCATGATCAGGCCAACGAACACAAGAACCAGTATAGCAGGACTGGCCTCAGGCTGGGGAGGCAGTTCTTGCCGAGTCATGCTGCCACAGCGTTGCTGGCCTAAGGTGCACGTGTCCCTCGCAAGGTGAATCGCCGGTTAAAGCCTACGTGTCCTTAGATGAAAAGAGGTCATTGCGTGTCCATTGACTATGTGAGGGCAAGGAATACAAAATGGCTTCCGTGTTCTAAGATGGATGCCATGGGTAGAACAGAAATGTGTTTGTAACTGGAGTGCTCTTGCTCGTAGCATAGCGAAAACACCAGGATATACTAAATGGATCATTTGCGGTTCACTGATACCAAAATTATGTATTTACGACAATGTTACAAACACGAGTAAAATCGTCACGGAACCTCAGACCCTCCTTTTGCCCTTACATAGGCAATTACTCAGTCTATGTCAGAGTCAGAGTCTAATTCTATGCTCATTAGGTCAGTGACATGTTGTTGCACCATCATCTTGTCTCGTACCTTTTCTCCAAATGCAGGTGGTTTTCTGAAACAGGTTGCAGCACAGAGACTACACAAAGCGGGACCACATTGGATAATAAGGCAGCACGAGAACAGAAATACTAGGATGGCGCCAATTACCATCAGGACCTTCCATCCCCACGCTGATACCAGAGTCCAAAACCACTCCATGAAGGACCAGTTTCCCTTATCTACGTGTATAGAGTCGGAAATCTTGTGTAGCTTAGAGATCGCTTCATAGACTGTTGGAGCATTATTTGGAATAAAGACACAGCAGCTCGATTGGATCATTCTGCATACCCCACCTCGATCTGCAAGTATTACGTCTAGAACCATACGGTTCTGTAACGTCATGAGACGATCCGCCTGAAGCTCAGCTGTTAAGTTACTAAGGGCACCAGCCGTTTCTGTAATAGTAGATTCAACTACCCGTGTTAGTTGACGTAGATTTCTACTATTGGCCATAGGCCCCCAAAACGGAAGGAAACCTTTGAAGAAGTCTCCAGCTTCCTGACCAGCGGTATCTTCCTTGCTGAAGACACCTCTTGCTACTCTGGTCTTGTGATAATCTGAAGAAGCAGTGTATGTCGGAGGTAACAATCGAGCAATATAACATGAACCTGAAAAGTCAGCAGGCAGCCATGTATACGCTCTGTTCTGACAGATGAAGTAAGTACCCCTAGCAGTAAGGAAGGCAGGGGAGGAGTTAGACGGAAATACGTAAGTCTCAACGCACTCACTCCTCCCTAGCTGAGCTCTCAGATTTCTCCCATTTCCTTGCAAACAGACCTGACCTCGGTGAGGCACGACCCAAACTGAAGTGGAGCTTTTACGCTTGCTTTCTCCCAAACTAAGGCGATACTCTGTAGAGTTCCAACTCAAATACACCCGTAATTCATCTCTAGGGTAAGATGGAGTATTATTGACGTCTTTAATCATGTCAATAATTCCCTGGACTAAAGCTTTGTTGGCTGAGTTGTATTTAGTGGACCGTGGTGGACGCGGAGGATAGGTCTCAAGGGCATATGAAAAAATGGTCTGAAAGGCCTGAAATGATCCATTGTAGCTAAAAGGCAAGACTAGATAGGGAATGCCTTTATCCATAGTGTGAGGTATCAAGCCACACACCCAGCAGTCTGTAGTATTAACTACCAGTTGGTGTTGATGCAAGAGCTGTACAAATGTATTGTTAATAAATTCTGAGCGTCGAGCTTGTTCGTGTTCAGGAAATGAGTGAAAAGAATGCATAGAAGAAACCGTAGAAGTAGTAGGATCAAGGGGAGGTACTGTAGTTACCGGCATGAAAATCAAATGCACACCAAAGATGATTCCACCCACCAACGTTATCAAAACGATTAAAAACGTAACTGCACATTGCATTAGAAAGCATTTGCTGTGGAGTATTCGGTACAGTCTATTTCTGCGAACATAAATTACATTCTTTCTTTGCAGCTCAGGAAGCTCCATCTTCTACGACCGTTCGCGACCACTGATGATGTGTACGTAGATGAAAATGCCTCTATCAGCCCTGGGAGTTCCCAGAACTAACAGAAAGATCGACCTTGTGTCTGACCCCCGCAGATTCAACTAGGCACACAGCCACGACCCTACGGCTACCCAGACGGCAAGGCAATTTTAAAACAAAAAGAAACAATACAAAGTATTAGCAAACTTCCTGGCTGGAGGCAATGTATAGAAAATTCAAATCTGAAAATAGGCAGTTTCCTGCTTTATTTGTCCATATTGCGAGGTCGCAAGTTGTATCTCAGTTTTGCAGGAGCTGTCTGATCTGGAAACAGTGTATTTTCAGCCGACGTTGTAATGTTTACATTTGCAGATGGCAAATGTTCAGGGTTCAAAAGAGCAGTTTCAGGAGGAGAGTCAGAATTTGGTGAATCCGTGATCAGTTCTGCATCGCTGAAAGGTATGAACCTGGGGACTTGTTCCGTTTCAGAGGCACCGATTCCTTTCTTTACCCAGTTGTCGTAAGGAAGTGGCAGAGGCACACGTTTGACATGTGTCGTATGGATCCAGTTCTTCCTTCCGGCCACACGAATAGCAGTTCTCGTTGCTAGTAAGACTTGAAAAGGGCCAATGAATCTGGGCTGAAGATTTTTCGTTCTTGCAAAATTTCTAATGACCATCTGGTCACCCGGTTTCAGCTGATGGCCTGGACTCTCCGGTGGCTTTGGCAATGCATCGAAAACCTGTTGGTGAATAAGACTCAATTTAGCAGTCAAGTCGAAAAGGTAATCAATTAACATTGGGTATTCCAGCTGCTTGAATTCTTTTGGTCTAGGTACCCCCCAAACATTTGCAGCACGACCAAAAACTATTTCATATGGACTAAGCCCTACTCTAGAATGTACAGTTGCTCTTGTTGATAGCAAAGCCAAAGGCAATGCGTCTGGCCAGGACAAACCCGTGGACGCTTGTATCTTAGCAAGTTTCAGTTTAAGGGTGCCATTGTAACCCTCGACTAAACCCGCGGACTGGGGATGATTCGCACTATGAAACTTCTGTCTAATCCCTAGGCCGGCACACACACTCTGCATAACTTTCCCTACGAACTCACTTCCGTTATCTGACCATACAATCCGTGGCATTCCGTATCTGGGGAAGTATTCTTTAAGAAGAATTTTGGCAGTGGATAAGGCAGTATTGTCCTTTAGCGGGTATGCTTCGATCCATCT
This sequence comes from Lissotriton helveticus, assembly GCF_964261635.1. Lineage (NCBI taxonomy): Eukaryota > Metazoa > Chordata > Amphibia > Caudata > Salamandridae > Lissotriton > Lissotriton helveticus. Next base: position 30,282,850 of record NC_136067.1, on the reverse strand, counting down.
GGAGAAAGCACAAACTACCACTAGGACGTATTTCAGATTATTACAACGATCCATGTGAATGAAGTCTAGCTGGATCACTTCGAAGGGGCAGGAGGGAGGAGCGAAATGACCTGCAGGTGTGGGGATTCCCTTGCCAGGATTATGCATCAAGCATACCATACAATTCCTCACCACTCTCTCTGCGCACTTACTAATCCCATCATTCTTCCAAACTGGAGCCAACATCTTACAAATCCCTTTAGAACTGATGTGCGCTGCTCCATGTGCCATCGTCACTACTGCAAGCACATACGCATCAGGCAACATCCAACGCTGTTGTTCCGACAAGTCAATCCAACACCCACTCGAGTCCAATTTACCCGTGCTCTCTTTCCATGCAAGCTTTTCCTCCTCAGTCGCCTCTTTCTGAATTTCTTTCACGCTTTCCACTGTGTCTTCACACATTCCAGACTCAGAAATCCATCTTGCAGACGTTGCAACATACATTCTACTCATCATATTTCTAGCTGTCTCTTTTGCAGTCTCATCGGCAAAAGCATTCCCACGACCAACATCATCCGTGATTGCTTTATGAGCACTGCATTTCACAATCGCAACTTCAGTCGGCAAGGTTAGAGATTCCAACAAGTCATTAACTAGCTGGCCATGTTGAATCTTAGTCCCATGGGACGTAATGAAACCTCTCTCTTTCCACAAGCGGCCAAAACTATGGGCCACGCCGAACGCGTACTGACTATCTGTGAACACATTCACTCTCTTTCCCTTAGCTAAAACGCACGCTCTTGTTAGCGCGATCAATTCTGCAGCCTGGGCAGAATTCTGACTCACTCTTGCAGCCTCCACAATCGTACTCAAAGTCGTTACTGCATAAGCAGCAGTCACATCACCATTCTCTAATTTGAAGCAAGACCCATCAACATACAACGTTCCATCTGGATCTGATAACGGAGTGTCTTTTAGATCAATTCGTCCTTTTGTTTCTTCCTCAGTTTTGAAACAACAGTCGTGTGGTTCGGAATCACTCGACTCTTGGCTAGTCGGCAACAATGTTGCTGGATTCAATACATTGCATCTTTTGATCTGAATATGACTCGCTAACAGTGTCAGTTCATAACCTGATAATCTAGCACTGGTAAGGTGCTGCGTCTTGGTTCGGTTCATGAGTGTATCTACAGCATGAGGAACCATAACTACTAGCATGTTGTTCATTACTAAACCAGCAGATTGTCGAATGGAGGCTGCAGCTGCGGCTGTAGCTCTCAAGCAACTAGGCAACGCTCTAGCTACTGGATCTAATGTTGATGAAAAATACGCACAAGGGCGTTGTTTATCACCAAATTTCTGTGTCAACACACTCAACGCGCAACCTTCTCTCTCATGGACATAGAGCGTGAAAGGCTTACTGTAATCGGGTGTACCCAATACAGGAGCTGAACACAGTGCATTTCGTAACTCAGAAAAACTCTGCTGACATTCAGCAGACCATGGTACCGGACTCGGAACACCTTTCCCAGTCAAGGCTACCAATGGTTTTGCCAAAAGAGAAAAATGTGGGATCCATTGCCTACAATATGAGGTAATACCTAAAAAGGCACGTACTTCTCTCTGCGTGCTAGGAACATTCATCTGTGTAATTGCCTTTATTCTCTCTGGGGTCAACTTCCTTCCCTTCTTTGACAAGAGATGACCTAGGTAGGTCACTTCTTGGCAGCAGTATTGCATTTTTGAAGGTGACACCTTGTGATTCAAATTTGACAAATGATACAATAAAGAAATCGTAGCTGTTTTGCAAGTTTCCTTGTCATCAGCAGCCACTAGAAGATCATCAACATATTGTATTAAAGCAGAACCAGGAGGAAGTACGAAGGAATCTAACTGGCTTTTTAATGCTTGACTGTAAATGGATGGGCTTTCACAATAGCCTTGTGGAGCGCGTTTAAACCTGAAGCTTCGTCCTCCTAGAGAGAAACCGAAGATATCTCTGCTTTCCTCGGCTATCGGAATGCTGAAAAAGGCATTCTTCAAATCGATAACCGAAAACCATGCTGCTGTAGCAGGAATCAACGTTAACAATGCAGTAATGTCTGGAACCACAGGAAACTGTGGAATCACAATTTTATTAACCTCTCTAAGATCAATTACAAACCTATATACTGGAGGTTTTGTTGGATCAGTTCGTTTCAAAATAGGCAGTACAGGACTATTACAGACATTACCTCTAGTTTCTTCTATAACGTCTTTCTCAATCAGATCATGCACTATCAGTAGGAGCGCACGCTCACCTTCACTAGAGATTCTGTATTGTGGAATTCGTGGAAGTTTGACATTTGCTTTCAAAGTTACTATATAGGGTGGAATTTCCAATAGACCTACATCATTAGGACCAGTCGCCCAAAGAGTGTCAGGGAGTGAACGCAGCTCTGGTGGGAGCGCATCCATCGACAAGTACATCGGAGAGATTATTCTTTTACCCAACGTAAGCTGTACTCCTTCTGGAGAACAGTATAATGTCGCATATAGGCGTTTTAACAAGTCTAAACCAAGCAGATTTTCGTTACAACCTGTCGTCAAAATCAGGGGTGCTTTCAATTGACAGGGTCCAACAGAAATAGACAAAGGACCAGAAACAGGGTTATGAACAGGGGCGCCCGAAAAAACCTACTGAAACGTTTGTTGAGCCAGACAAAGGTGCGCCAGGGAGTTTCGCATGGATGATAGAACTTTTTGCTGCACCAGTATCCAACAGAAACGGTTCGACTATACCTGATGTTGCTACTGCGACATAAGGCCCACTCTGATCTACTGGAACTGATACTACTCCCTCTCTTTGTCTATGGTTGTCCTAGTACTCACTTTGCTGACCTTCCTCACTAGCTTCATAATAGTCTTCAACATGATACTGTGGAGACCTATTCTGTTGGGCAGATTGTCCATTTCGCTGGTCGAAATAATTAGAAGGGCGATCACTCGTCTGCGGAGGCATAGCACCTCTTCCTCGACCTCTAGAATTTTGCATAGAACTACCACGACCTCTCTGAGCAGCCGCAGTATTATTTTGCGTTCGAACTGGACACTCATTTTTGTAATGACCTTCCATTTTGCAATAAGCACATTGATTCCATTGGTATTGTGGCCTTTGAAAATTATAATCCGTTCTTTGATATGACCCTTGCTGCATGTTAGTCTGATTCGTGCGAGGCGGATAAGCTTGCTGTAAAAGTACTTTAGTTTTTAAATCTTTCGTCTTTTTATCTGATTTTTCCTTCTCTTCTTTATCCCTATTTTCATAGTACTGGGCAGTCGCTAGTATTTGCGCAGTCGTAGAGACAGCCCACGCACTTTCAGAATTCTTTAATTTACCACTAAGTTCTGGCAACAGATTGTGCACAAATTTATCAACAAATAATCTCTGGCCTCCTTCTGTGCTCATATCCTGACCACTATGATCCACGAAAGTCTCCTCGAATCTTGTGAAAAAGTCGGAGACGCTTTCGTCTTTCTTTTGTTTGCACGCGGACAATTTGTCCCAGTTAACGCGCAATGCTGGCATCAAGGTTTTCATTAAATCGATTATTCTACCAGGCAAATTAGCAATTAGGGGTTCTGGTTTGGAACCACCTATTTGTTGACCATCCGCTGCAATTATAGCTGCCCAGTCACCACCTAGGGCAACTGGATGATTCTCTTTACGAATTTTAGCCCAAATTGGTTGCGGTACTACATTACCAAATAGCAGATCTATGTCAGCAAGATTCAATACACAAGCGTCAACTGTTTGAGCCAACTCTTTGTAGTACCCTGCAGGATTTTTACGCGGATCTGGCAAGGCCTGTTTCACTGCTAATACTTCAGCTCGCTTCCATGGAATATGTATCCATACTCTCTGGAATTGGGCCGGAGCGGCTGCGATACCAAGCGGTGCATTAGCTTGCACAGCTTCACGCCAAATTGGTGGAACCTCTCTCATTGGGTATTGACGATTTTGTTTCGTACTACGTTTCCCTAACTCTCTTGGTGAACGAAGGGATGGGTCATTCCTATAACTTAGAACCAGTTCCATCGCTTCTTTTATATTTTGACCAACTATCATACCTGCAGCAAACTCTTTCTGAACATTAATTAATTCTCCTAGATTTGATTCAGGGTCATCCTCTTCCAATTCCTCACGTAGAAGGAAACACATTTCATCGAACACATATCGTTGTGTCGGTTCATTCCATTGCATAAATGTATCTAATACATCTTGTACATTATATCTTCCAACTTTTGAAACCCATCTAAGAGCAGTGGAATCTAATATTCCTCTTTCTTCAGTACTGGGAAGCTGGCTACGCCTCTGCACAGAGTCAGAGGTAGGAGTCTTAATCAGAGTTTTATAGAAGGGAGATAGAATATTAGAGACAGAATCAGTGATTCTCCGACGAACAGAAAGTGGAGTCATAATATTAGCAGAGGCAGTAAATAGAGTAGTAGTTGGAACAGATAGATTAGGAACAGTGGGAGTAGCAGGCAAAATAGCTTGTGAACTAGCAGGTGTGAGCGACACAGGCATAGGTAAAGAAGCCGGCAACCCTGGAAGAGGGGTTGTCGAAGGAACATTAATATTGACCACAGGAGGTACAGGAACTTGATTCAGGGGAGCGGGAACAGGGACACCAGGTTGTCCAGCAACCGGTAATTGAACATTCGGTATAGGTGGAGCCGTAGCACCCTGTGCATACGGTGGGGGAGATCGTAACAAGTAAGACAACAGGGGATCCTTTTCAGGGTCCTCTACTATCTTAGCCGTACTCGATGGTAAAGCAGGATAGCACTTGTCTATCGCTAAATTACGCTCTCTATTGGCCACCTCCATCGCTTTTTCAGACTCGTTGAGTTGCAGCTGCTTAGCAGACTGTTCTAAAGTCAACCTTTGCTCTTTCTGTTCTTTCTTCAACTTTTTAATTTCTCTCTGTTTAGATTCTTTTCGCCAATAACGGAAAGAATCAAACATTGCCGGCCGGGCTTTCTTCTTAAACAACCTTCTTTCTAGATTATCGAGAATTTCAGGTTCAAAAATACCATGTAGTGGCCAACTAAGGACACCATCTTTCTCTGTATAGTGGATCCATACCTCGTTATAAGAGATAGGGCCCACACCAAATTTGCAATATAGATCATAAAGAGGAGTTCCAATCGGAGGAACCAAACACGAGTCCTCTAACTGGGAATCACTGTTGCAAGTAAAACAAGACAACATACAATTTTTCCGACTTACCATTTTATAATCCGGAACACAGAACAGACAAAATACAAACAAAAGGGTGCGCACTTGAACCAAGAACTTAGGCCTACCAGAACTGATAAACGTATCGATACCTGAACTGAACCGAATGATTATCGTAACCAGAATAACCAGTGATAATCTTACAGAACTGAACTGAACTGAGAACTAAAAGCATTATCCAAACAGGAGCAACCCTCACAAAATACTTAACTGAGGCACTGAAGACGTCACCAAGGAGAAACCCGTCACGTCTCGCCGTACTGAGGACTGCACCTCGGGTCCAAGACAGGGCGACGGTCAAGGCAACGGACCACTGCAGCCGTCTGAACGGGAACCCTCGTGGAAGAGAACGTCGGGCCACTTTTGCGATATGCCGGGATCGATGAAGTGGGGCGCCTCCCTCTGAAATCTTCACACGAAGCTCCTCGAACTCTTCAGGCTTTTGGACCGGTACCGAATGACGTCGCCCCACGTTGGGCGCCAATTGGAGTTCTGGACTTTTTGGTTCTGTCCAGAGGTGTCAGGGATAACACCCGAAGACCCCGGAGTTCTACCTGTCTCGGTGCACAAACAAACAGAAACACGGGCTTCTCGATGGTGGCGTCAAAGACCAAAGGTTTATTACTGCAGGGACACAGAAGTCACAGAAACTGCACAGGGGCAGTGTCTAGGAGCCTGTTCAATTTGTACAAAGAGGGTTGTTCCTTATATACTAAATATTCTGCTCGGGGCAAATTCTTTACATGTTACCACAGTTCTAAACATTCGTGTCTTAAACAATAAATATTTGGCGTTGCACAGGAATCGTCAACAGTATCTGATGTCAAAACATTACGAATGAGGGGTTCCCACTATTCCATCATAATCCCATGTCAATTTCTCATTCAAGACCCGGACCGCCTCATCGTAAATTTCGTTACCTCCCCCTAATAAAGGCCCAGAAGGAAAGGAGCAGAGCCAGGTGCAGAAGATAGAAAGACAGGATAAGAGATGTTTGTGGGTCGTAAATGGGCACGGTTACCAGCTTCGGCCGCCTAATCATGATCAGGCCAACGAACACAAGAACCAGTATAGCAGGACTGGCCTCAGGCTGGGGAGGCAGTTCTTGCCGAGTCATGCTGCCACAGCGTTGCTGGCCTAAGGTGCACGTGTCCCTCGCAAGGTGAATCGCCGGTTAAAGCCTACGTGTCCTTAGATGAAAAGAGGTCATTGCGTGTCCATTGACTATGTGAGGGCAAGGAATACAAAATGGCTTCCGTGTTCTAAGATGGATGCCATGGGTAGAACAGAAATGTGTTTGTAACTGGAGTGCTCTTGCTCGTAGCATAGCGAAAACACCAGGATATACTAAATGGATCATTTGCGGTTCACTGATACCAAAATTATGTATTTACGACAATGTTACAAACACGAGTAAAATCGTCACGGAACCTCACAGGGCATTGGGTCCCCGCCGAAGCCAGGCACTCCTCCACGATCTATTATAGCTAGAATCTTAAAGGACCGTGATGCGATCCTCCAATTGGCTCGGGTACATGGAGACCTGCGCGTCAACAATGCAACCATCAGATTTTCCCCAGATTTCCCGCTCCAGGTGCAAAGTAGGACTAGGCGGTAAATTCTGCTCAGTTCGCGGAATTTGCGGAATTTGCGGAATTTGTGTAATTTCACGTTCCCCAGAGAATGCGAAATTGCTCAAATTTGTGCGTTCCTCAACTTATTTTTTTTGCTAGTTCACATTCTCAAATGCGTGTTCGCAAGGTATTTCTCCCCGAACACGCAAACAGCGATTGCGAACAGTAAAAAAGCATTGTGAACAAGCAATTCCGCATGTTCGTGGAATTTCTGCGTGTTCGCAGAAATTTTTTACCGTTTTGCAGAGATTTGCGTAACGCGATTACGCAAATTCCGCCCACCCCTAAGGTAACGGCAGAGCTTCGAGGACAACAAGAGGGCACTGTGGGACAAACAGATTAAATATATGATGATGTACCCACTCAAGCTGCAAGCGATTGTGGAGGGCAAGACATGGCGCTTTGTCTCCCGTGAGGAGGAATGGACATTGGATGGAAGGCTGGCAAGTGGTGGGACGGAGAGAGGTGAAAGACTACAAAAAGGTGCTTCAGGGGGCAAAAGTGGAATTGCGATGTCATGCCTCTCTTGATAGACAGCGCCCACCTATCTCTCCCAAGGCCATGTGAGCATAAGCCTGGATGGGTCCTGAGTCTTTGGGATGTAGAGTAAATATTCTAGGGTCAGGGGGGCGAGATTATCCAGTAAAATTCGTCATAGTTTGGCCAGATGTGGTATGATTTGGTTTTGAGGGAATGACGTGTCCTTAGTGTAGGCACCCTATTCATAAGACGCTGATACTAGGCACAGGGACATGAAATACAGGAAGGGATCACATCATAAGAACACTTATCCACACATACATCAAGGCGGTGAGAGCAGCCTACCCACATTATTAAATGTTATGCATCTGGTGACAGGCACTCTGCAAGTTGGGGGGGTGGGTGGCTCTAGGCTCACGACGCAGGGTTCCAGGGAGAGGGACGTTTCCGAGTTCAGGTTGTGAGTTCTTACACTCTATTATGCCCATTGGGCAACAGATAACCCCTAGCACTGGAGCACAAAGTGAATTGCTCCTTATTGTGGTGAGGACTGGAGAAGGTGGCGAAGCATGGGGTTAATTTTAGGGGTGGGCGGAATTTGCATAATCGCGTTATGCAAATCTCTCAGAAAATGTAGAAAAAATCAGCAAACACGCAGAAAATCCGCAAACATGCGGAATTGCTTGTTCGTGGTGCTTTTTCACTGTTCGCAATCGCTGTTTGCGTGCTCGCGGGGAAATATCTCACGAACACGCATTTGAGAATGTGAACAAGCAAAACATTTCGCGGGACGCAGATTTTTGGGCAATTTGCCGTTCTCCGCGGAACGCGAAATTATCCAAATTCCGCGAGCAGAGCTGAACTGCCGCCCAGGCCTAGTTAATTTCCAATGTTCATGTTAACTGTTATGACAGCTCATTCGAGTATTTCCTCATCTATAAAATGGTTGAGAAGAATGTGGCATTTTCGAGGTACAAACACTGACGTTGTATGCATACGGCAGGGTAGAGGAGAGTTCCAAAGGCAGGGCAACTGCAGTCCAATGGGAAGCCTTGTGAAGGGTGAGTTCAATATTTGGACAAAGAATGGAAATGGTCTGGGCGATAAGATCAAGAGGACAGTACTGCTACAACATTTACATAGGCATGTCCCATACCTGGTGCTACTCCAGGAAACACAGCTTTGTGGGAATCACTACAAAGCCCTTGATAAATTTGGATTTACATTAATGACACGTGTCGGCTATGATAAATGCGAGAAGGTATGCAGTTCCTATGATGCTATAGGGGGGCAGGAAGGCTGGGTGGTCTTCAGTCTGCACAGATTACAGGGGGAATCGGGAATTTCTCATGTTGGAATTAGGGCCCTCACACACCCGGCTGGGTGTCATGCTTCATCATAGGGCGTGCTCCTCGTCAGGTCGGCGCTGCAATACCTGACGGGCTCCCTATGAGGGGCTCTTTGGCAGATATCTTTTATTCCAAAGTGCCCTATGTTGCCGTGGGGCCGCGGGACCTATGTGTGTAGATGGAAGTGATTATTAAAATAGGATATGGAAGTTCCAGTAGAATCATTTTAATCAGAAGGACCAACCTGGTTAAAGACAGGGTGGCGCACTACTGAAATAATGTTTCAGGAATGGCACACTTTCAAGGGGTCAACAAGTTTCTTGCCTAATAGTCCACAGATCTAGTGTCAATTCGTCAGGACCAGAATGAAAAATGTAAGTTACCTACACAATGGATGGTTGTCTGGTTGTCAGGAAACGATTGTAGCGGTGCCTACATTAGCGATCCCCGAACTACAACTCCCATGATGCCCGAAAACTGGGAGGGGATATTTAAGTGGCGTAGCACACCGACTAGCTGCGTAATTACTGACTTTTGACCTTTCTCTATCTAGGCCGAGGGAGAGAGTTTTGCAGCGGAAGGAAGCCGCCTTGGATTACTGGACTTGTGCTCCATGTTCGGCACGGGGATCTTTCATGGCTGTTTGCAGAAACATGAGTAACTGCATCGCGTGTCACGGGGTGGATTTGTGGCTCAATGGTTCAGGCCCAATGGTTAGAGCGGCAGACCCTGATGCAGAGGCCTAGCCCGGGACCAGGGTTCAATTCCCCGCCTCGGCGGGTCTTGGGCTCAAAATTCCATGGACCTGATAATTCTCGCCTCGGTGCCTATTCCAATCATGGAATCCCACTCTGCAACTCTGGGCAATAGCTTGCTTAATCTCCACAACGGCCCCCACAACGCTAAGGATGCCTGGCCTCCACCCTGGGGGTGCCCAGGAGTGGACACCTCACAGGGAAAGCCAGGATGGGTTCCACAGCGGTATTCGTACAAGCGCCTTGAGACCCTTGCGGGTGAGTAGTGCGCTATACAAGTATCAATTTACATTTACATTTTGTGGAAACACTGTTTTCTGAGGGGACTACTTGACTGGTACCTTCACCATGGGGGAGACATCCTACAATAGGGGGGTAAAAGGGAAACATTTTGGGGGAAAAGGGCCGAGTCCATCACAGGGGTTCCGGAGCTCCAGTGGATTTAAAGAGCGGAAAGCGGTGGTGCTGTAACCATGCATTGCCGTGTCCGGATTGCTTCTGTTTGGAACTCATACTTGACTGTATGCCATAACGGAATACAGTGGTGAGGCAACCGCGTATTACCATGTATGAGGGTTTTCGCTGTTATACTGGAATCTTGATTTAAGAATTACAGAGCATAACGCAGTGGTGTCCAACTACGCTTTACCGTGTCTGAGATATCGTCAGGAATATATTATTTCTAATTTCGACTTTGGATTTATTAGTACATTAAAGTTGGGCAAAGACATGTCCATGGAACTTCAAGACAATTAAGGGCAGCGTTGTGTGGGGTTTCTCTTTGGTATCTCTTGATCTTCTGTATTTATCCACGGGGACTTATTTTATCTGCTCTGCTAATGAATACAATGGTATGTATGAGGGATGCCTGTCGGATGACTGCTCAGATGTCATGCATTAACCCAAGGTTTAATAATGTTTAAGAGTTCTTTGTTTTAGGTACAGTGCATGGCCAGTGAGCAGTCCTCTTTCTCATGCAAGAGAAGTGAATTGCCACAATTGCAATACTTGTCATAAAGTAAAAGTGCGTACAGTAAAAGGAGTATTATAAAATAATACTGTAAAAGCATTGATGTGGTTTCTTTGCCATATGATACTTTAAAACGGATAAAATATATACATACATAAAATCATTGACTAAACATACTCAACTGGTGCTTCTAAGATACCCTACTCCGGTGTACCTGACCTAAGTTTAATACGTGGGAAGGAGTAAGTAAGTTGCAGTTTAAGTTAAGTTGGTTTTTGCCAAGAATATGAATCAAGAATTCTCTTAAGGGTCTAATCAGCTCTGTACCTTGGTTATAGAATGAAGAAGGTCTTGTGTCTCTCTCTCAGGACTTGATCTCCCAGCAAACCGCAATGGTGACTGGAAACACCGGAGCTGGAATTTCTTGGCAGGAGAAAAGACAGCGTCTCTCTCAGTGCGTCAAATGGGAGGGTCGGCTTCCTTCGGCACTCGCATCAGCTGGGCGTCGGGCAAGTAGATAGCCGCTCTGCTCCAAACCACTGTGTGTTTGCTTAAGGCAAATGCTGGTATATTTATACCTGAAAGGTGCCGAGTTTGACGTAAGGTTGGACATAAGACGTCACAAAGAACTAACAGGTCTTTCTGGACTCCAGGAGTTCTTGTGCAAATCTAAACAAAAGCAGGGGGAATTCCCGGGCTGCTGGAGACTTGGTTTGTTTAAAGAACGCGTTGTACTTTCTAGGAGTCTATGGGAGTAGCCTTGCCGTATTTGGACTGCATTGGCTATGACTAAATATGGATATGATTCTTATGCCTTTATAAGGATATTATTTGTTATAACCACATAAGGGCATGAATCAGGAATATTTAAATAGGGTCCTAGATACATTCACAACATAGTGAAATTATATGAGAGTAGAATGTTACTTACACTGTTTATAGCTTTACTCTTATGTTGTTACATGTTCGTTTTCCCCTGCTGTACCTTCCCTCTCCTTTCCCTCACCTGATCACCCGAACACTCTGTGATTATTTTAGGGTGTTGGTGATATCAGGAGGTGGACCCTTTCTTGATGCAACTGGATTCCGCGAAGCGTAACCTGAAAGAATTACGCACCCACGTATAGTGCTGCCCCCGATCCAGGTGTCTCAAGTCATGGCGTCCATGGTTGATGTCCTTCATGCGTTAGTTTTCGAACAACAGGAATTTGCATCTTCTAAGGCGGAAACAGCCGCATTAAGAGAGAAGGTAGGCAAAATATCCAGGAATCCTTTTGATGCTTCCCCTATTGCTTCACAGATACAGGTTACTGTGCCACCCCCATCCCATTGGCCAGTCCTGAGAGGTATGCTGGGGACCCGCTGAAAATTCAGGCGTTCCTTAAACAGATAATGCTGCATTTCTCATGGAAACCTGCCTCCTTCCCCAATAATCATTCTATGGTGGCCTTTGCGATTTTATATTTGGTGAGTGATGCTGCCAATTGGGCGGTTCCTTTAGTTAGGAATAATGACGCAGTATTATCTGATTGGTCGGCTTTCAGGGCCGAATTTGAGAGGGTGTTTGATCGAAGGGCTACTACGTTCAGTGCTGACAGGGAATTATTGACTACTTTCAATCGGTTAGTGACAGAATCAGTATGGCCAGAGGGGAAAAGGATGTCTGAGAGGCGGGGTGAGAGAAAAAGGTGGGATAGAGGGTATTTTAGACCTGATAAGACACATCGTAGAACAGTGGTAGACACTGAGGTTGGGACAGAACCTCTGGAAATTGGAGCTATTAGAGCCCCATTGACAAGAGAAGAAAGAGAGAGTCGAAGAGTGCAGGGATTATGCATGTACTGTGGGAAAGAGGGGCATTATGTAAGAGACTGTCCCTCTAAGCCCAAAACCTCCAGTGCATGGTTGCGGAATAAGAAAGTGGTGGTGTCTACCTCGAGTCCTGCATTGACGAAGGCAAAGGTTGGAAATTCCCATCATTGGCTACTACTGCCTTGCAAGACATTGAGTCACATAAGGTGCTTCCCATGAGCCTTGAGTGTAATCAACAGTTCCATCAGGTCTTAGGTATGGTAGACTCAGGGGCAACAGGGAATTTCATAGACAGCGGGTTGGTAATAAGTCTCGATTTGCATCGGGTACCTAGAGAGACCCCTGAAGAAGTATTGGCTTTGAAAGGCAAACCGCTGAAGTCTTGTCTAATTATTGAGCAAACTGAGGTTGTCTTATTGACTATAGCTGTTGGGAATCGAAGACATAGGGATAAACTGTCATTAAACATCATTGATGCACCGCTTTCTGAAGTCATTTTGGGAATGCCTTGGCTGTGCCACCATAATCCCACCATAGATTGGAGGACCAAAACGATCCAGTTCCTTTCAGAGGAATGCCAAAGTCATTTAGTTTAGAACAACCTCACGCAGGCGGCCACTTAGTTGTATCCTTTTGTTGTAGCTACAGCAGCGGAGAAGGAGATGTTACCTTTGGTGTACACTCAGTTCAGGGATGTTTTCAGTGAAACCAAGGCAGGACAGTTACCCCCTCACAGAGAGTATGGCTGTCGAATAGATTTGGTAGAAGGAGCTCCTATCCTGGCATGTAGAGTATGCATTGTCTGTGCCCGAAACTAAAGACTTGCGAGATTACCTAGATCACTACTAGGAGATAGGGTTCATTAGATAGGGTTCATTAGATCTTCCCGTTCGCCGTCTGCCTCTCCACTTTTTTTCATAGCCAAGGCGAACGGGGATTTGAGAGCATGTGTGGTTTACCATAGGCTGAATAAAAATACTGTGCGGAACAGATACCCCTTACCTCTCATTTCTGATCAGGTGAGAGAGGCCAAGATTTACATTAGATTGGACTTGTGAGATGCATACCATCTGGTGCATATCCGTGAGGGGGATGTGCGGAGAACTGCCTTTAAGACTCTTTATGGATTATATGAGCATACTGTAATGCCATTTGGCCTCTGCAACGCCCTGGTGGCATTTCAGTTTTTCCTTAACGATGTCTTAAATGAGTATGTGGACCTTTCTGCAATGGTGTATATTGATGACATCCTTATCTATTCTGACAATGTTGTGTCACTCGAACCAAGTCATCAGGATGTTGACAAAACTGCATGCTCATAGCTTGTTTTGTAACCTGAGCAAGTGCGAGGTTGGTGTGAGGGAGGGAGTTTCCCGGGGTTATGCTTTGTCCGGAAGGGTTACACATGGCAGAGTGAAAGGTGCAGCCAGTGCAAGAATGGCCAACACCAAAAAGTGTGAGAGATGTGCAATGCTTTCTGGGATTTGTGAACTATTATCACAGGCTCATCCTCCACTTTTCCCAGGTAGCAGTCCCAATTTCAAAGTTACTTAGAAAAGGTGTACCTTTCCAATGGTCTAGTGAGGCAGACAACGTTTTTACTTCCCTGAAGAGAGCCTTCACTACAACTCCTGTTCTCTCACATCCTAAGCCGGAGCATCCTTTTGAGGTTGAAGCAGAGGCCTCTAATGAGGCTATTGGTGCCATTCTATCACAGACAAACCAGAACACCGGGCAGCTTCATCCGGTGGCTTACTTGTCAAAGAAATTGAACACAGCTGAAAAGAATTAAAACATCACTGAGAAAGAACTGGTGGCGATAAAAAAGGCATTTCAGGAATGGAGGCAATACCTGTGGGGGGGGCTGTTATCCTGTCACTGTATACATGGACCATAGAAATCCGCACTATATGAGGTCTGCTCGGCATCTCTCATAACAGATGAGATGGATGCTATTCTTTGCCGAATATGATTTTGTTATTACCTTCAGGCCTGGTGTTGAAAATCGCAAGGCAGACTCTTTGTCTAGACAGGAAACGATGAAAGATTACAACAACAACAAGGTCACAGAGGCTATCATTGAACCGTCTAAAGTGATATGTGCTATCAGAGTGGATAACTTCTTGGAAGAAGTACGACTCCATAACACAAGCTCAGTGTGGGAAAAATGGGCAAAACAAGAGGCCAAGTGCACAGTAAAGCAGGGGTTACCTTCCAATAAAAATAAACTATCTACCCACTCAAGAAATGCAGAAGAAAGCTTTCACTTGGGATCATGTGTCTCCATTGGCTGGACATCCGGGAATACGTAAGACCATTCAGTTGATACAACGCCACTTCTTGTGGAGTACTGTAAGAAAAGATGTTTCATCTTGGGTGGCTCGTTGTGAAGAATGCACTAGAGTAAAGAGCGAAAACACATGGAAAAATAGGAAGCTTATGCCAATGTGTACCCCGCAGCTCCCGTGGCAAAACATCAGTCTGGATTTTGTCACAGGTTTACCCCTTGATCAGGGAAGTTCAGCTATATTGGTAGTTATCAATAGCCTCACGAAAATGGGACATTTTATTCCTTGTACGAATCTTCCTACAGTGGGACAGACTGCCTAGTTATTGCTAGTTAATGTCATCCAACTACATGGAATACCTGAAGTGACAGTGTCAGGCAGAGAGCCTCAGTTCATAGCCAGAGTCTGGAATATATTGTGCAGGGCTTTGCATATCGATTCTACAATCTCTACAAGTTCCCACCCACAAACTGATGGGCAGACAGAAAGACTAAATCAGACTCTGAAGAAATATCTCCGGTGTTATGAAAAGAGGCTCAGGCCTCGTGGGTGATGCTATTGTGGATGGTGGAACTAGCCTACAATAACGCCTGGCTTAGTTCAGTAGGTATATCGCCTTTTCATGCAAATGATGGTTATGATGCCAGAACGCTCCCCATCAGTATTCCACAGGAAGTGAGGAAGCTACACTCAGTGCACAAAATCGTTAGGGAGCATCTGTTACGGGGAAAACAAACCTATAAGAGGTTGGAAGATTGTCACAGAAAGGAAGCTCCACAATATTGAGTGGGGGACCGAGTGTGACTGTCCACCAAGAACATTCAATTCAAGCTGCGCAGTGTGTTTCACGCTAGGTACATCGGTCCTTACCCCATAGTCAAGCAGACTCTGTGACATACAAGTTTGAATTAAGACAAACTTAAGACAAATTTAAGACAGACTTAACACAAACTTAAGACAAAATCCTAACTTAAATCTGTCTTAAGTCTGTCTTAAGTCTGTCTTAAGTTTGTCTTAATTCAAACTTAGACAAAATCATAACTTTAGTACTACTAAATGCCTTCTATGAATACCAAAAGTAGAAAGTTTAGGATTTTGTCTTAAGTTAGTTCTGTGAATCGGGCCCGTACTGTCTTCAAAAGTTCTCACCGTTATGTCCCATCATGCTGCGGTTGGGACTTTAGCGACAAGTGTGAGGTGATGCTTGTGGCTCTTACGAACAAATGTGTGGAAAGTCATGTAAACAATGTTTTTTTTCTTTGGTTTTGGTCTCCCCTGAGACCTGATGCCTGCACTTTGCCAACCGCTGTGCTTTCTTTAAAAAAGTGGCACTAGTCAGAACCAGAGCGTGCTCACCATCTTGTTCTTCAAGTGCCTGTGACGTCCTTCGTTCTCCCTGCCGGATGCTGTTTTAGGTTCCCAGCATGCACGCACGCGCTGGGAGCCACCCAGCTTAGCGCCGCCCTACGTGCCGCCATCTTAGGATTGTCAACCACCGGTGTGCATCATTGAAGATTATAACTATGTTTCATCTGCCAACCACGTTTTTTTTAATCTGTGCTTACTTAACTTACACGTTGGAGTCATTCTTTCAACTGGGCATTTTCCATAAAAAGAGCATTATTTCACTGCATGCCCCTGTCAGAAATTTTCTTCAGTGTTACGCATGGTTACCTTGAACTTTTGCCACTCAAGTGAAGTTATGTATTGATTCTCCAACTGACTGTGACATTTCAACATGAATTGTGTTTCCTTAGTTCTATAACTAGTGGGCCCAGTTGGAAATAATTTTTTTATTTTAGAGACAATCCATTAGTCCATGGGTTTCTTGCTTTTACATAACCTGTATCCAGCATAAACTGGGTGAGAGGTCCCTTACTGGCGTTGTTATGTTTGTTAATTTTCTTGTCACTTTGTATCACATGTTTTTTATGTATTATTGTGTTGCTGGATTTTGTACTTTATGCTCCGTCCGTTTTTAAGTTGTTTATTGTTACAGTGCACAATGTCTGTACCTCAACACAAGGTCTCTCGCATGGGTTTTAGACCTGTCTCTACATTGCACCTCTACAGACCTCCACACAAGTGCACAACACTGACTTCTCCACGAGGTATGTTTTTTGATTTCGGTGCACACTTTCACCTCAAGGCTCACGTGTTGTATTTTTGTCCTGCATTTCCGTATGTGTCTTTTGTTACAGTGCACATTGTTTTTACCTCTTCATGGGGTGTTTCACGTGGGTTGTATTCCCCCACTTTCGTACACATGTCTTGACCTCTCCATGAGGATTCTTTTTGGGTTTTTTTCCTTTTCCATGTGCATATCAATAGACCGCCAGTTGAGGTATATTTCACGGTCTTATACCTTCACTACTTAGTGCAATGTATAGACCTCTCTTGTGGTTGCCACTGCACGTTCATATTGTTACCCACATGGGTGTATAGTTTAGCTCTTCTCCATTAACTATAGTGCTTTGGTTCACGCTAGACTTGGCGTTTTCCTTTTTTTTTCTCAACATTGTAGCCCAGTACTTTTCTATTTTTTTTAACTTAATTGTTTATTCTATTATGGAGAAGTATGAGTTGTGTAAGGTATTTCACTTCTTCTCTATCATCTTCTTCTTTTCTCCTGATTTGGATTTCTCTCTCGCATACTTACCTGGCCATTTGGTGTACAGAGAGTATTCATTGATAGTTTCTCTTTCTCTTCATTTCTTTCTCTCATTTATAGAAAGACGGATGGGAAACAGGTTATGTTTATCTGTTTCTTTAGGATGTTTGGTTGTTTTCTTTCTCTCTACCTCTGCTTTGTTTTTTTCTAGTACTCTCTCTATTACGTTCTTCTAGCTTCTACATCGGATTCTATACTTCTCTTTTCTGTTTTCTTTTTGGAAGAAAGGAGGATATGTAGTATCTTGGTTATTATACTTTGGAGCCCTCTAGATATGATGTAACATAGAATGTTGGTGTATGAAATCCATGGTTGGAGAAGGGCTGAGCGCCTTGCTGGCTGCTCCGGGTGGGGCTGTATTACTGATCTTGTAAACAACTTGAATAAATCTTCTTGAATCACTTCTACCTGCGTGGACTTGATTACAACAGAGTCTTGGTCAAAATACCAGAAAATGTGGCTGCCTCTGGTGGCGGGTTGACCTAGTGGAACATTGCTACGGCTTGAGGGAGTGCAGATCCGCCAGACTCAGGAAGTGGGAGTTGGACTTATTTTGGTGCCAGAAGGCTGAAAAGGTAGTGTATCAGAGCGGGGGCTGCCCTAGAAAGTGGGAAAAGGTGTGGGGAGCCAGGAAAACATTCATAGGGTTTTTTGAGTGGCAGGGAACACACGTCAGTGGTCTTATAATTCGAAATGTTATAATGAAAAATTGATAACTGCCATGTACACTGTGATGGGCCGCAATAGCCCCCCTACGGTTTGTGCTCAATGTCCTGCCTTTGGGTGTTGGAGCTTTGTAACTGCCATGTATGTATCATGATATGCGAGATGTCTTGATTGTATATAATGTATGATGAGCATGGTTTCAATAAAAAGAGTTTAAGAAAACAAATGTCCTCATTGGTGCTCTTTGCTCCACCTCACCCTCTGAGTAGTAACTCGATTGGGTGGACCCCAAAAGAGCACTGATCTACCAGACAACCCTGGGTGGACAATCAGTTGTTTATTGTGTTAACTGGAGTGAAAAAGGCAAGGGCATGCAGAAAAGGGTCATCTCCTGCTGGATCGTATTCTACAATAAGAATTGCTACTCATTTGCCACAAAGCTGCGCTCTGGAAGGACTGCAAGCGTATTCTACCCGGAACAAAGCTTCTACCACTCTGTTGGCTGGAGGAGTTCCTGTCCTGGGTATCTGCCTGGCAGATACATTTTATTTATTTTGAAAGTTTTATAGAGCGCGAACAAGATCCTGGCGGATATCAGAGCGCTATACAGTCAGTAAAAGTTACTTGTACAGCAAATAAAAGCGAATCAAAAGACATATACAAAACCTATTAAAAAAAGCAACATAGTAAGATGCAACGTAAAGTCTATCTCATAGAGTGAGACAGAAGGACGATATAATGTCTAGGTTGCTCAGGTGGTCCTTTATCCAAGTCAGGTTGGCAGCGCGTGTGCGGTTCGTCTCGAGATTTCTATAGACCATACACATGTGAATTTGGCCATGAAAATGAATTTTACTTCCTTTTTAAAAGAAGCAGTGGAGGGGTTAAGTCTGGTTTCCGGGGTTAAGGCATTCCATATTCTAGGCACCATCCCAGAGTAGGTTCTGTTAGAAGTTTTCTTATTGAATTTTTGTGGTTTCAATAGTAAGTTTTCTGCACTTCTTGAGGGTCTGATCCCACCCGAGATCGTCAGTTTCTGTGCCAGGTAGCTGGGTGCATTGTGATGCATGGCTTTGTGCGTCATACATGCTATTTTCAGATGAATTCTGGCTTCCAGAGGTAGCCAGTTCAAGGATTGTAGGTCCGGGGAAGAAGTGGGAACTTCGTTTAGAACCAGTGATGAGTTTTGCTGCTGCGTTGATTGAAGCTCTTAACGGTGCAGTTGATGCTTTGGGTAGGCCACAAAGAGAGACACATCCGTATTCTACTCTAGGTATAACTAGAGCTTGTACTGCCTGCTTGAAGTCATTGAGTGGTAGGAAGGGCGTCATTCCATATGTTCACAAAGTACTACTGTCCGGACAGCCTGGTTTGCCAAGAAGGGGATTTTGCCCGCTCTGTCCTACGGGACTTTTAGGTTTGTGACCATTCACAAACTCACCTCCAGATAGGTACTGCTTTGGTACAGATTTAAAAGGTGAGTCATCTACGGTTAGAAGTCTCTATCAGAAGAACAAGTTACTTACCTTCTGTAACGCTCTTTCTTGTAGAAACTCTGCCTAACTGCAGATTCTTCATTGTCCATCCCATTCTCCTAACTGGACTCTACCCATTAGTAAGACCCCAAATCTTTCAATCTGTATGCTTGTTATACCAATTTGCTGTAGAGGCTCTGAGTGTGGGGACGTGGGCATCCTTGAAAGCAACTGGCGTCAAGGCGCTGGAGTGGAGCCTATGTAGGGCCCGCACTTTACCAGACACCTGAATACTCTCAGGCCAATCAAGGCCTCTTTTTGCCTTTTGCCGATTGGATTTTGACTCAGCCATTTGGTTTTATGGCATAGACAATCTGCATACACCTACAATGTGTTGTTCCCTGTGATTCCCGTATCTGGGATTAATTACGCTTCTCCTGACCCATCATTTTTCAGAAAATATATTTACTCTTTAAATACGATTACATGCATATGGCCAGGCTGAGCGAAGCACAACTTTCTAGATATGCAACGGTTTACTTACCAACTAGCCCAGCTTTTGCACTTTTCTAAGAAGACGCTTTAGCCTTGAAAAAGTCCAAAGGATGAAAACACTTGTTGGCTGCTTCATTTTCTATGTGTATCAAGATTTGAGATACGGACAAGGAATAAAACTACGTACAAACGAAGAAGAACTATTATGGACTACACATAAGCTCCTATGTCAAAATTCCTGCCCCAATTTAGCATTATTAAGCCCTTGCATGCGTCCGACACCAGGGTGGGTGTGTGGGTCAGACGGCCTGGAGCCGTCCGAACGGCGCACAAGTGGAATTTTGCCGTACCGTGGCAAAATTCTGTCCGCGTCCAAGGGGTTAAAAGGACTACCTTTGTTTGCTTCGATACTTACAGTTGTTTGGCTTCAGCCCAGCGCTTTGCTATGGGCAAGTGTGCACTCCAGGTGGCTTGGAGGCCAGTACCATGATAGCCCCAACTTAGATTACTATTTGCTGTTGACTACTATATCCCGGATTTCAGCTAATAGATGTGCATTTATGCTTGGCAGAGCCACCATTATGTTTATTTAGTCACCCTTCCAATTGGCTGTGCGTCTTCCGACCAGTTAAAAAATGTTTGCAGTATTTAGTCCAAAAGTGTCATCATCGTAGAAGGGGTTGACTCTACGTTGGGAAGATGCACCCACGTGGGTGTTAAGCATCTGCCTCGCTGACTTTATAATGATAGCGTGCGTTATTTTGTTTGCTGTGAAATGCCGAGCCTCGGTGTAACAATGAGCACCTGCACGATGTGTAGGCAGGTCGTTCGTCTAGTTGCCATGTTTATTTTTTATTCCTTCTGTTCTACGTCTGCATGTTCAGCCATCGCTGCTTTCTGCACAGCTTGGCTTGAATTTACTTTGTTGTTGTTTATTGTTAAATGGGCTTGTTAGAATTGGTGGTCTCTAGTTGGCACAGGTAGGTACTTGTGACAAATAGGGACCCTCTCCTCTAGTCAGGATAAGGGGATTACACTCCTAAAATAACCCCTGCTCACCCCCTTGGTAGCTTGGAACGAGCAGGAAGGCTTTATCTCAGAGGCGTTGTAAGTTAAGCATTTGTGACCACATACAGTAACCCAGTGGCAACACTACAAATGGACACCACACAAGGTTGTATATCAAAAATAAGTATATTTTATATAGAGTTACCACAAGACCAATAAACAACAAAAATAATCCACAGTACTATTAGATTTCAAGAGTTCTGGTTAAAAGGGCTTAAGTCAAGGATCTCTGCCCTGCACACTGAAAAAAGAGAAGGAAGACTGGTGTATTATTGCCTCAGATGGTGTCTTGTTTACATGATAAGACTGGTGTATTGTAGCCTCAGATGGTGTCTTGTTTACATGATAAGACTGGTGCATTGTAGCCTCAGATGGTGTCTTGTTTACATGATAAGACTGGTGTATTGTAGCCTCAGATGGTGTCTTGTTTACATGATAAGACTGGTGTATTATAGCCTCAGATGGTGTCTTGTTTACATGATGAGACTGGTGTATTGTAGCCTCAGATGGTGTCTTGTTTACATGATAAGACTGGTGTATTGTAGCCTCAGATGGTGTCTTGTTTACATGATAAGACTGGTGTATTATAGCCTCAGATGGTGTCTTGTTTACATGATAAGACTGGTGTATTGTAGCCTCAGATGGTGTCTTGTTTACATGACAAGACTGGTGCATTGTAGCCTCAGATGGTGTATTGTTTACATGATAAGACTGGTGTATTGTAGCCTCAGATGGTGTCTTGTTTACATGATAAGAGTGGTGCATTGTAGCCTCAGGTGGTGTCTTGTTTACATGATAAGACTGGTGCATTGTAGCCTCAGGTGGTGTCTTGTTTACATGATAAGACTGGTGCATTGTAGCCTCAGATGGTGTCTTGTTTACATGATAAGACTGGTGTATTGTAACCTCAGATGGTGTCTTGTTTACATGATAAGACTGGTGTATTATAGCCTCAGATGGTGTCTTGTTTACATGATAAGACTGGTGTATTGTAGCCTCAGATGGTGTCTTGTTTACATGACAAGACTGGTGCATTGTAGCCTCAGATGGTGTCTTGTTTACATGATAAGACTGGTGCATTGTAGCCTCAGATGGTGTCTTGTTTACATGATAAGACTGGTGCATTGTAGCCTCAGATGGTGTCTTGTTTACATCATTAGACTGGTGCATTGTAGCCTCAGATGGTGTCTTGTTTACATGATAAGACTGGTGCATTATAGCCTCAGATGGTGTCTTGTTTACTTGATAAGACCGGTGTATTGTAGCCTCAGATGGTGTCTTGTTCACATGATAAGAGTGGTGTATTGTAGCTCAGATGATGTCTTGTTTACATGATAAGACTGGTGTAATGTAGCCTCAGATGATTTTCTTCCCATCTAGATGCAGATCTCTCTATTCACCACCGGGCTGCCCCAGTCTGTCTCTTCGAATCCCTCAGCCCTGTCACTCACAAAACCAGACGAAGGAATACACAACCTCGCAGAGGCAGGCTTAAATGGTTAGGCAAGCAAATACCTACTTTCTAAATGTGGTATTTGCAAACACAGAATATTAAAATAAACTTCGAAAGGTGGCCGTCCGAGGCTCAGGCGTTTTGCGCGGACCTGGCCAGCGCTGGCTTCTTCTACGTGGGGCCCGAGGACCGGGTCCAGTGCTTCTACTGCGAGGGCATGCTGAACTGCAGGATCTTACGGGGAGCTGCCATGCAGGAGCCCCGGAAGTACCACCCGCACTGCCACTTCGTCATGGGCAGGGAAGTGGGCAACATACCCAAGCCGCGCGTCCAGACATGGCAGAGGTATGTTTGCGGGAGCACTCGTTCCTCGGCTGGTCAAACCACGAGGTGCAGCCGAGGAAACTCGCCAGGGCTGGCTTTTATACAGCATGGTCTTCTGTAGGCGATGACGGAGTTTGGTGTTTCCACTGCAATGCAGGGATTAGTAACTGGAAGAGGCACCATAACCCATGGAAGAGACATGCCCATCAGTCTCCCAGGTGTATGTTCCTGAATCAACAAAAGGGACCTGATTTCATCCGTGCTGTCCCGGAGCACTACCGTAAAATTCCACGATCTTCGAAGGTTTATCAGCAGGGCGGAGGAAGCAGCACCACACCGTGCCAAGGGTCCGTCTCTTCACCTGCCCAGCATCCTGCTGCTTCATCTCAATCTCTTGCCACTGGACCATGGTTGGATGATCTGGTCACGTCACAGACTTTCGTTGTGGAGCACTTCGAGCAGACCACACAACAGAAGTTCCAAGCTACATTAATTGAGGATGTGGATTCCTGGGATTCCTTCACGTCTCATGTCTATTTACCCAGGGACCGAGAGATCCTGGAATTTGACTTGGACAATGAGGCTTGTGAAGGGCTCAGCAATTCACCTGTCCAGCCTCCTGCTTGTGCTGCTTCTGTCCATATGCCTTGGTTGAATGAATATCTTGCTTCGCGACAGATGCAGGCCACGCAACAGATTCTCCAAACTACCTTTATTATTAAAGATGTGGATTCCGGGGATTCCTTCCAGTCTCTTATCTGACATAGACGATGTGTCGATTGAAGAGCCGGTCTATCGCAACCTTGGCACAGGAGGTGCTCCTGCCAAATTGGAGGCTGCAGGAACCCCGGCAACCATACAGGAGAAGTTGCGTCAGCTAAAGGAAGAGCGTGTGTGCAAGATAAGCAGAGACAGCGAGGTTTCCATCATCTTTGTTCCCTGTGGGCATCTTGTAGTGTGTACGGGGTGTGCCCCTGGATTAAACCAGTGCCCAATCTGCAAAGCCAGCATCAAGGACACTGTCCTCACTTCCATGTCCTAGACCCGTAGGTTGACACGCTATGTGAAGCTCCCGACTGGTCTTTTAGCCAAAAATACACAAAGTCCTTGTTTCTATATGTGAATTCATTTTAAAATTTTACTGTTGTAATATATCTAATCTATGGTAATGTAATATATAATTAATTTATTTAAGTGTTGAATAAAAAAATACTGTTGCAAAATAAACTTCACTAAAAGAGTCCAGGCATACTAAACTCGATTTTGCTAGGATTACAAACAGGGAATAATCTAACAGCCCATTCTGGCCTATGGAGAACAGGTACCCTTGCAATAGTGAAAACCGAAAATTGCTGTAATTCACTATTTTGGCAATCCACACACATCAGGGCTTGTCCTACCTTCTACTTACAATTCACCCTGCCCTTGGGCCTACCATAGGGGTGACTAATTTGAAGAAAAGGGAAGGTTTAGGGACTGGGAAGTGGGTGCACTTGCATGACAGTACCAGACCTTAGACACATTTTACAAGGCAGCTTCTATGTGCAGCTCTACCAGTGCTGCAAGCCCACTAGCAGCATTTGGATTTACACGCCTGGTCACACTCAGTGCACTCTACCAGGGTCTGACAAGTAAACCAAATTGTCAATCATGGAATCACTAATTAATACATTCATTTACAGTAGGGAGCACTTGCACTGTGGCACTGGACAGCAGTGGCACAGTGCCCAAATGCTTCTAACACCAGCAAAAACACATGAGGCAACAGCAAAAATGGAAGGGAGACGCACGCCAATGGTGCCAGGTCTAACACTGCTTACAATAGAAAAGAGTACATAAGCCAAAACGTTGCAGGAGACATATGCATTGTAAAGAAAACGAGACAGCTCTTTGACTGCTGGCACAGTACTTCGAGGACGCCAGCAGAACCTGGACATGTTCAGAAACTTCCACGCCTCCTACCCAGGCATCAAGCAGGGGCGGAAGGACGGCTTCCCAGGGGTGCTCTCCCGCCTGGACCACTATGGACGGAAGATTCTAGTGCTCTTTGCTGCAAACTGGCACCAGGCCAGGTAAAACCTCAGACACCCACTGAAGCGTAGTTTCTGGCTTACTTTACTAATTTGCTGCTCACCTGGGCACACTCTTTTTGCGAGAGGTATTACTTTGCACATATATTTTTCCACTTTCTGCTTGATAAAATTAGCATTTCCCCAGTTCATGTTTTTAGACTGATTGAAATATCTTCCTTCTTTTAGCAGCGGATTTCAGTGACTAAGGGGGCCAAGATTAGACAAGCCCTCTTTTTAACCTCTTCGACGCTGATGACGGAACCGCTCCATCATCAGCCGCGGTAGCGCTGTGCTGATGACGTAGCGGTTCCGTCATGGCGCGTTCTATTGAGCGGGCGGGGCCATGACGGAACCGCTCCGTCATCAGCACAGCTCAACCGAGGCTGGTGACGGAGCGGTTCCGTCACCAGCGTGTGAGCGCGGCGCGCCCGCCCCCTCCCCCCCCGCCCTCTTAGCGCTACGGCAGAATAGCTGCCGCAGCGAAAGTGTTAAAATGAATAACAGATTGTGAAAGATGCAGTGATGCTTTCAAGAACAGTGCCACATGGCTCTTGATTGGTAAATCCTCATTCTTAGTCCTCTAGGCAGTGCTGCTAGCGGCTCCTCTGGTCCCACTGGTAATTCCTCATTCTTAGTCCTCTAGGCAATGCTGCTAGCTGCTTCTCTGGTCCCACTGGTAATTTCTCATCCTGAGCCCTCTAAGCAGTGCTGCAGCTGCTTCTCTGGTCCTAGGGGTAATTCCTCATTCTTAGTCCTCTAGGCAGTGCTGCTAGCTGCTTCTCTGGTCCCAGGGGTAATTCCTCATTCTAAGTCCTCTAGGCAGTGCGGCAGCTGCTTCTCTGGTCCCAGATGTAATTCCTCATTCTTAGTCCTCCAGGCAGTGCTGCTAGCTGCTTCTCTGGTCCCAGGGATAATTCCTCATTCTAAGTCCTCTAGGCAGTGCGGCAGCTGCTTCTCTGGTCCCAGATGTAATTCCTCATTCTTAGTACTCTAGGCTATGCTGCTAGCTGATTCTCTGGTCTCGTTGGTAATTCATCATTCTTAGTGGTATAGCCAGTGCTACTAGCTGCTTCTCTGGTCCCACTGGTAATTCCTCATTCTGAGCCCTCTAAGCAGTGCTGCAGCTGCTTCTCTGGTCCTAGGGGTAACTCCTCATTCTTAGTCCTCTAGGCAGTGCTGCTAGCTGCTTCTCTGGTCCCACTTATAATTCCGCATTCTTCGTGCTCTAGGCGGTACTGCAGCTGCTTCTCTGGTCCCTGGGGTAATTCCTCATTCTTAGTGCTCCAGGCAGTGTGACAGCTGCTTCTCTGGTCACTGGGGTAAATCCTCATTCTCGCGGCCTCTAGGCATTGCTGCAGCTACTTCTCTGGTCCCAGAGGGTAATTACTCATTCTTAGTCCTCTAGGCAGTGCTGCTACCTGTTTCTCTGGTCTCATCTGTAATTCCTCATTCTAAATCCTCTAATCAGTGCTGCAGCTGCTTCTCTGTTCCTGTGTCTCTGTTCATACATCCCCTACACTCCAAACCAAAACACATAAGTAAAAGACATTGGGCCCGATGTAGGTGGCTCATTACCGGTCGGTAAACCCGAAATTCGGTAAATTTCAGGTCTACCGACTGGTATTGAACAATTTGCCATGTAGGTGATGATTCGGCAAATACCGAATCAGTATTTACCGATTCTGTATTTACCGAATCATAATTTACCGATTCAGTATTTACCGAATCGGTAAATGGCATGTAGGAAGCACATTTGAGAGTGCTCATGTGCTTTAAGGATTCGTTATTTACTACCAACTATAAGTTGGTGGTAAATACCGAATACCTTTGAAAATGCAAATCTGTGCATTTTCAACGGTGCAATGCGGCAGACATACATGCCCCTAGGGCATGTATGTGTGCCACATGTGCACACAAGTACGATTCAGGGGTGCAACAGGGTGTCAAAGTGACACCCTGGCACCCTTGAATGTGACCCCCATTTTACCGAATCGGTATATACCGATTCGGTAATTCCCATTCATTCCTATGGGCCTCCAGACCCATAGAAATGAATGGGAATTACCGAATCGATGAATACCGATTCGGTAAATACAGAATCGTACCGAATCAGTAATACGTACCGAATATTTAGCTACATAGCATTTACAGATTCTAGAATACCGAATCGGTAAAACTCGGTATTCTAAAATCTGTAAATGTACTTTACCTACATCTGGCCCCTTGTCATTTACAACGTCAGCAGCTCCAACTAAAAAAAAAGCGAGACCTGTTTCATTGCAAATGCTTGTTTTAAATTACTTTTAGGCATGGGGAGATGAAGTGATTTGCCCAATCTGGTTCCCAAGCTCCAGCTCTGGCCTTTTGCCACATCCTCTCCCCTTAAGGTCCTCCTACCTCATTAAAAAAAAATGATGCCACCTTGTGTAATGTACCTCTACAGTGTGGCTGAGCAGATATTGCTATATAAAACTTCATAAATAAATAAATAGATGGAAGGTGTGTGCTGCACTGGTCTTGCTGCTGAAGTTCGATTAGCCGCACGTTCTTTGTTCCCCACTTGAGGGCGCTGATTACTACTGATTGCATCCTCCAGAAATAGAGAGGACAGATCAACAAACAGCAGCTGATTCAGGGAGCATCATGTGAATGAATCATGTATACATAGACTGCCAACAAGTAAGGTCAGGGGTGAGAGGGGGTGGACACAGAGAAAAGTGAAAGAAATCAGGGAAGAGTGGGAGGTATCCAGCATGAGAATCAAAGGAGGAATGACCCAGCAGAGGGGGAGGAGGGGCTGTGCCCTTGCAACTGTGGGGGGAGGGAGGAGGGAGAAAATGTACCAAAAGTAAGGAAAAAAGCAAAAGTATATTTTTACTCTTAAAAGAACGCATTGCCTTAGTAGTCTCTGAGAAGCCGTTCATGTCAAAATTAAAGCCATACAAATATGCTACCGCCTGAAATACATAGCAAAGAGAATATAACACCAGAATGAATATAAGATATTTTAAAAACAATATCAAACATGCTAGAATAATATACCATGCAGCAAAAGAAATATGATTAGCAGTAAATTAATACTTTACTTAGTGAACGTAATGAATAACATAATGTAAATTCAGTAAAAATATCTACTAAAATATATGTTGAGGATATTTATCTGAATATGACCCACACTGAAAACATTATAGCAAGCAGTGAAACAAATATGATTTGCATGAAAAAGAATAAGGCAGTTGCTGAAGTGACTGACATGTTATGAGAAATAGGACATGTTGAAATGAATATTATCCACTGGCGTCACATGATGTGACGTTACATGGCGTGTAAATTAAGGATGGATTGTAATGAGGTCCGAGTGCCTACCAGTGGCTGAGATTAATTCAAGTATTCCATCCATCACTTTTTTGTATCCTTTAGTGTGTCGCTCTAAGTGGTACTAGTATATAAGCATGGGCGGAATTTGCGAATTCGCGATACGTGAATTTGCGTGAATTTGTAATTGTGATTGGCAAACTCCGCTCAATTCTGCGAGCTAGCAAATTTTTTTTTTGCGAGTTCGCGAGATTTTTTTACTAGTTCGAGAACAAGAACTTGCGCATGCGGTCGCGAACATGTTGTTTCCACTTAACCAGCCTGCTCGCAATGCCTTTTTCCTGTTTCGGGTTGCAATGACGTGTTCGTGTTCACAATTTCCTGTTTCGGGGTTGCAATGACGTGTTCACATTTGCAATTTCCTGTTTCGGGATGCAATGATATGTTCGCGATCACGGCATCGCTCTGCCAGCTACCAAAATCACGCAGCGCACCCGAACAGGGAGGAAAACTCATCAGCGAACGCAGAATCATGGTAAGTCAATGCCGCACGCGCGAGATTGTGTTTTTGAAGCGCGAACAAGAAAAAAAATCCGCCAACTCGCGAATTACGGTTTTTTGGGCAATTTCGCGCAAATCGCAAAATTGCCAAAAATCCGCAAATTCCGTGAGTGGAACAAATTTTCCGCCCATACTTACTAGTATACCTAGACGTGGGTCCCTTGCACACTGTGTCACTGAAACCTAGCTTTACCCGGCTGATGAGCCCATAACTGGGGTGAAAACAGTCCTGGGTTGCTTGTGCTCTGGTTCAGGGAGGACCTGCCTTGGCAGTTCGGGCTGGACTGTTCCGACTGGAGCCGGGTCAAGACTAATTTGCATCTAGCTGGATCAAACTGAGGTGAGGTAGAGTGCAAATAATGATCGATTTGCATGAGTCCCGATTAATTCATAGTGGCTGAAATTAATACACACATTACATCCATCATTTTTTTATATACTTTTAAAAAGTAGCCATTTTCCTGCGTTAGCCATTTGGCACCTTCAGTTTGTCTCTGGGTCACATGACTGGATGCAGCTGGCTGGTGGGCTTTGTGAATTCTATGTCAGGAAGCGGAGGCGAGGATTATGCATGTCCTTTCTCCATTTATTAGACAGCAAGTTAAAAGAACAAGAAAAAAACAGCCATGAACTACATAGCCCATGAGGCTCAGAGGTAGTCATGGTAACCAGGCAACCAATCATAGTCCAGCCAAGAGCATATAGGGAATCCCCCATCGTAGTCCTTCCTCTTTCTCCATTGCTGCCCCTTGAGTTAAGCCCCTGCTTTCCTTACAGCGACATTCTTGGGCTTTTGACGTGGGCAGTTTATTGTGTGGTGTATTGACGGCTTGTTTATTGTATTTTTGCTAATTGTTCGCGGGTTTTCCCGCTTTATTGTGGACGCGGTAGGCTTTTCGCCCGAGCGACTTTACTGCGCGTGTGCGCTGTGTGTGGCGTCATCTTCAGACGCTTTGCTGGTGTTTCTCCACAGCGCCCTTTGCGCGCAGGAGGCTTTGCGCTTCGCTTTCTTTGATTTTGGCCTCCTCCCCCCTTCACTGACACCACGTTTTCAGTGGTAGGTTTGACGGGCTTTGCCCAAGTGTTACAGCCCTTGTTGGGCATTTTCTTTCATTGGCATTGTGTATTGCACTGCTGTTTTGGCTATTTGGGTGCCTGTGTTGTGGGGAACCCTTGCTATACTGATTGGGTGTTTGGTTTATAGGTGCCCATCCCTCTGTTGACATGCAATCTCATCAGGACCATGACTATGTCTCCCATGCTGATGTTGTGGAGCAAACCCCCCAAATGCGCCCTCCTGCAGAGGTCGACAAACTCCAATCTTTGGCAATTGCCCAGGCGCTTGCCCCTCTGCAGGACAGTGTCAACAAACTGTCTGCAAATATTCCACCAAGCACTCAACTATTTAAATACAGTCCACAAATTGTATTTTCTGTTTTTCTTCAATTTTCTCGCCTGCGGTCTGAGTGCCCTCGACCCACCCTCCCTAATGGTGTTGCAGCGACTCCTGAAATTGACCTAAATTGTGTAAATTTTTTGCAAAATACATGAAGGACCCGAAGAAGGGTATTGACAGGTCTTGGAGAGCGAGCCAGGATAAACTCCTGGATGTGGTGGGCCCCCTTACTAAGATTATTGAACTTGCACAACGCTCTAGGGAGTCCGGTCAACCTCTCCCAACGGACGACGTAGCGGGATGGGCACAGAGGGCCATGTGCCTTTTGGCCAATGCCAACTGTGCCCTCTCTGCTGAGCGTTGCCGTTCCCTCCTTATCAAAATTTACCCTAAGCTAGGGGAATTGTCCTTGTCGGAGGCAGGTTTGGTGGCTCAGGGTACCTTATTTGGTGATCATTTTGTGAAGGAGCTAGGCAAGTTTGTGGCTACTTTCTCGGCACTCGATAAAGCGCAAGCCTCTATGAAAAAGATTTTGGGTCGCTCTTCTGGCCGCCAGTTCCAACAAGACTCCAATAAGGGTCAAGAGAAGCGAAACAACGGGTGGAATGACGGAAGGCAAGGCTCCTTCTACCCATCTCATGGAGGCAGAGGACAAGGCAGAGGCTGTGGAGGAAACCAATCCTCTTCCAAAGGATTCAACTGTAAGCTTTCCTCTCCTCTCTCCGGTACGTCTAGGGGGCAGGATTGTTCTGTTTCTGGCAAACTGGACAGATCTCATTTCGGATTCCTGGGTTCTGGAGACAGTACAGGGTTTTCACATAGAATTCTACGGGTTCCCCGTTCAGGTTTCTCCACCTCTGCCCTTGTTTTTTTCCGCCTCAGATCAGGCGCTCATAGACCAAGAAGTTCAGGATATGCTTTTAAAAGGCGCTATTGTTCCATCCTATCTTCATCCGAGAGGTTTTCTAAGCAACATCTTCCTGGTCGAAAAGAAGAACAAAGGGTTCAGACCAGTTATCAACCTCCGTTCCTTTAACGAATGGTTGGTTTATCGTCATTTCAAGATGGAGGGCATCCATCTTCTCAGGGATCTACTGCTTCAGAACGATTGGCATGTCCAGTTGGATCTCAAAGATGCTTATCTTTCGGTTCCAATCTTCCCTCCGCATTGCCGTTTCCCCCAGTTTCTGTGGCGGGATCAGGATTACGAGTTCAGGACTCTCCCCTCTGGTCTTTCCTCAGCACCCTGGTGCTTCACCAAAGTCCTGCGGTCTGTAGTCAAACATCTCCGCACCAAGGGAATTCGACTGATTATCTATCTGGACGACATCCTTATTATGGACCAGCCCAGGGCTCTTCTTCTTCATCTGCAGGTCACAATTTCTCTTCTTCAATCTCTGGGCTTCATCATCAACTGCCTGGAACTCTTTGCGGGTTCTTTTGCTATTCGCTCTTTCACCTCGACAGAGTCTCCTGTTGTGTTCTTCTTCGGATGGACAATACGACAGCTGTGCGATATATCAATCGCCTGGGGGGCACTCATTCCAAGGTGTTGGCGGATCTTGCCAAGGACTTTTGGAATTACTGCCTTCAACGTCAAATCTCGTTGACAGCGGAATATCTTCCGGGAGTACTGAACAGTGTTGACTGGAACTCCAGGAATTTCTGGATGCCAGCGATTGGAGACTGGACCCTGCAGATTTTCGCCAAATCTCGGACCTTTGGGGCCGTCCTCTGGTGGACCTGTTTGCTTCCAGGTGGAATGCCCAGCTTCCACGGTTATTCAGTTGGAAACCGGACCCGGGAACGGAGGCGGTGGACGCCTTCCTCCAGGATTGGTCGGGGTTCCCAGCTTATGCCTTTCCCCCGTTTCTATTCATTCAGAGAGCAGCAGCCCAGGTCCGCAGACAACGGGCCTCTCTGATCCTGATCACTCCAATCTGGAAAGCTCAGATCTGGTTCCCGTCCCTTCTGGAATTGTCTTGGGACAGTCCTCTTCGGTTGCCGTCTTTCGAGACCATTCTGACGGATCCCTTGGGTCATCCTCACCCTCTGGTTCTCCAAGGCCATCTACATCTCATGGCCTGGAGGATTTCAGGGGACAATGGTCTAACGACTCTTTCGAGAGAGGCGGAACTCCTCATTCAGCGGGCCTGCCCTGGGTACCACTAAACGATACCGTTCCGCTTGGAACCGTTGGGTTCGTTGGTGTGTGGCGAAACACTTGGATCCCGTGGGCTCCTCAGTCCCTGACGTAGTAAATTTCCTTGCTGATCTTTTCCATAAAAATCTAGCATACTGCACCATTAATTTTTTCAGGTCAGCCATTTCTGCTGGTCATTCCCTAACTACTCATTGCTATCAGGAAACCTTTTTGAGCGGTTTCCTCTCCCACCATTGCTTGATGGGTTAAATGGATCATGTCTGAGGCAGGTATTAATATCCATAACTTTGGAGGTCACTCCACTAGAGGAGCTATGGCTTCCAAGGCTGTCCAAGTTGGGGGCAGATTGGAAGACATTATGAATGCGGCTGATTGGTCTTCTGAATCAACTTTTAATTTTTTTTATTTCAAGCCCATTCATGAGGCTGCTACTCTTGTAGTGAGTACGCTTTGAACTTGCATAATCCTTGCCTCCAATTCCTGACATAGAATGAGAAATTTCCTAGTTATCACAAAGGAAAGTTTCAATTCTATAAAGGACGCGGAGGCAAGGATTATCCCTCCCTGGCTTCATCTAGCCTCCCTCCCTTGGTTTTGTCTGTATTAAGGACTATTTCTTCGTATCAGGGAAGTAATGCTTTTATGTTCTTATGAAATGTTTCCTCATTTGATGTATTATACATATTGTCTTAAATGACTTACGCCTTATTTCAATGCTGTTTTTGCTATGGTTTAAACATTACCATGTGTTACTTGTTCCTTCCAAAATATTCTGGACAAGATATTATTATATTCTCTCTTCCCTAGGTTCCGATCAGAAAACGTACTAGAGGATAGAGGTCTTAACTTCCAGCAACAACAGAGAAGAGGAAGGACTACGACGTGGGATTCCCTATATGCTCGTGGCTGGACTATGATTGGTTGCCTGGTTACCATGACTACCACTGAGCCTCATGGGCTATGTAGTTCATGGCTGTTTTTTTCTTGTTCTTTTAACTTGCTGTCTAATAAATGGAGAAAGGACATGCATAATCCTCGCCTCCGCATCCTTAATAGAATTGAAACTTTCCTTTGTGATAACTAGGACATTTCTCATTTCTCCTAGACAGCCCCACACAATGGAGAGCTTAGGTGTGCCTGGATGTGCTCACCAGCATGCAAAACAAACCAAAGGTGAAACCCTTCCACAATCTGACAACTGCAGAAAGAAAAGCATCAATCGACCTGGGGAGGGATGACTCCATTGTTATTAAACAAGCAGACAAAGGGGGAGCCACTGTTATACAAGATTATGAGGACTATGACCGTGAGTGCAGACGACAATTGTCGAACACTACTCATTATAGACCATTGATGGAGGACCCCACGAAACGGTTGATGACAACCATCACCAGCCTCATTATTGAAGCCGAGACCAATGAATGGATCAGCAAGAAAGAAGCTGAATTCCTAGTAACAACGGACCCAGTGACCCCGTATTTCTACACCCTCCCCAAGATCCATAAGGGGACCACCCCTGTCCCAGGTAGACCGATTGTCTCCGGCATCGGATCACTGTTGGAACCTCTGTCCCAATTTTGTGACGCCTTTTTCCAACCACTGGTGAAGCAGATTCCGTCGTATTTACAAGATACCAGAGACGTCCTACGCTTGATCGATGACATCGATGGAAGGGAGGACATCGATCTACTCCTGACCTTAGACGTAGAGGCGTTATATACGAGCATTCCGCAACAAGCCACACTAGAAGCCGTGGACTCTCTGATGCGACAGGAAGATTGGACCTCTCCCACTCCCGTTGCCTTCATCATGGAGCTTGCCCACATAGCCCTGACTGAAAACTTTTTTCGATACGAATCACAACTGTATCATCAGGTTAGTGGGACCTCAATGGGTTCGACTTTTGCTCCCAGCCTGGCTGGCATCTACATGGCGGCCTTTGAAAAGAATTACATCTATCCTCCAGAACAGAATCCCTTTCGAGATAATCTCTCACTATGGCGTCGATATATCGACGATATCTTGATTTTCTGGAAAGGTGACCGCCCCAGCTGCGAGGCCTTCTGCCTATGGATCAACCAGCAGGACCCATACTTAAAATTTACAGGCACTATCTCGGAGACATCCATACCCTTCTTGGATCTAACGATTCAATTGGATCCATCAACGATCAGCACCACTCTGTTCAAGAAGAAAACTGATAGAAACAGCCTGCGCTTGTATAACAGCCACCACACGAGAGCACTGAGGGAGAACTTGCCCTTCGGTCAATTTCTCCGGATACGGAGAAACTGCAGCTCAGTCCACGACTATAAACATGAAGCGAGGATTCTACAACACAAGCTCCAAGATAGGGGATACCCCACACGACTTCTGAAGACTTCATGCAAACGAGCACTCAACAACAACAGAGAGTCGCTGCTCGAAGTCCACACAAAAGATAAGGATGAGACGATTACATGTGTCACGTCCTACACCAGGCACTCGACGTTTATAAAGAAGATCGTGAAATCACACTGGGGGATCCTTAATACGGCTGGCATGGATTTGCCTTGCCCGCGCTTTGCATTCAAGAGGACAACGAGTCTAAAAGATACCCTCATCCACACTCGCCCGAAACAATCAAGCACCCGACCAGTTAACACTCTATGGGACCTTCCACCAGTCGTTGGACATTATCGTTGTGGATCTTGTGTAGTTTGCCCGCAAACAATCCAGGGCAAAACTATTGCACTACCTAGGGACTTCTGTTGGAATATCAACAGACATACCAACTGTAACAGCTCAAGGTGTATCTATGTACTCATATGCCCTTGCAAAATGCTCTACATCGGGATGACGATGCGCCCAGTTAAACAACGCATCATGGAGCATAACAGTAACGTACGATGTCAAAAGACTCATACTAAACTATATGAGCACTGCAGAGAATGAAATCATGGAACTGAAAGTTTGCAATGGACTGTACTGGAATGCCATCCGTCTATGAATCAACAAACCCTCTTTAAAATGGAGCAAAGATGGGTACATCGTCTACATACTGATGAATATGGCCTTAATGATGCTGTGCCCTGGACTATGCTGTCCAGATAATACATTCCATGGATTTACAAGACATTCCATGGGCTGACTGTCCAATGACCAGTTTAATTCCCAATCATTACTATCTAACTCCTTACTGTTAATACTGGTCTGCCGATTCCCAACCCATTTCAAGATGGCGCCCATTGTCACGAGCCAGGTACACGTTTGGTAGTCCTTGCTTTCCATGTTTCAACGCGCTGCGTGTCCTAGCAACGCTGGGCAGACACGCCCCCTATGGTGCGCGCGCATTCCGCTTTGTTTAGCGGTGGAAACACGGACCGCTTGTACCGGCTTTCCTGCGGTCATACCGACGAGGGCGGGGTAGGTGACTAGAAGCCTGTGCCAGAGGCAAGTCAGGTAAGGCGTGTTTTCCTTACACGCAACACACCCGAGGCTTGGGATTTACGATCGTCATGATCCTATGACGCTTGCGACTCCATTTCATGGTAAGCTTGACCGCTCCTCAACATTATGACGAACGGTGATCCGCTTTCTTTTCTTTAGGTGCTAGCTAACCAGCACTGACCCCTCCAGGTCTGCCGGGGGGATCACCGACCAGGGACTGCGGGTGAGCTCCGCGCAGACGCTACCCCCGTGCACACAGTTTACCATTCACCATTGTTTGGGGGTATTCAGTACGATCGCGATCACTGAGGGTGCTATGCCCTGCTGGAAATAATTAGTGCGTTTAAGTGGTAACCCTTTTTTAGGTTAAATTTTGGATGAGCACACACACACCTCCTTAAGCCTGCATGACACACACGTGTCACCCATTTTGGTGTGGCGCACGATATATGTTGTGATCAAACATACTGCATGCCAATTGATAACTCCCAATGGCTTTTTTGAAAGGACATAATGCAGTTTATTTTGTCCCGCATCTCTTTTCACCCTCTCTGAGTGTTATTAATTCACCGGGGCTGTGACCCCCTTCAATACTCAATCACTTGCATGCCATGATTTCATGCAATAATGTCTGTAGTAACAAACAAACTATTGACTGTACCCTTTTTTTGTTTCTTTCTCTAGTCCCAGGGAGGGTTTCAATGAAGGGTTGATCCTGCGACACAAGTCAGGTCGTATACCCGGTTCCTTAATTATTGAGGAATCCTATAGCAATTTTATGAGCACTTTTGGTCCTGATGAATTGCCCCTTTGGGCATGAAACATGTCGACCACACTTGGACTGAGGGTTGAATGAGGCTTGATTACCCTAATCGTCACGCCTTAGTAGCCCTCACCTTTTCACACATTTTAATGAGGCAGTGAGCCATGTTATTAAAAGTTCCCCTATTGGACTCTACTGACCTGTTTTAACCTCACTCACGCTCACTATTGCACTTCTTAGGTCCCTCACACACATGCACCCGTTGGCAAAAGGAATAAAAGATCTCCGCGAAAGTGCAGCACCCTGTGCTGCCCGACGGGCATTGCACCGCCAGCCTGCCGTTGGAGCAGGGTGCCAATGATGATACTGGACATTCATCGGGTGGGATGACAACAGCCATTCAACCTTTGGTATGTGTGAGGCACCCTAAATTCCGAAAAGGGATTACTTCATTCCCTGTTTTATCACACCCTGTAAGAGAGAGGTTCTATTGAGTTACTTTAGTTAATCACGTTGGGGAACCTTGTACTATCAATTGTTGTTTTTCATGGTTTAAACATTACCATGTGTTACTTGTTCCTTCCAAAATATTCTGGACAAGATATTATTATATTCTCTCTTCCCTAGGTTCCGATCAGAAAACGTACTAGAGGATAGAGGTCTTAACTTCCAGCAACAACAGAGAAGAGGAAGGACTACGACGTGGGATTCCCTATATGCTCGTGGCTGGACTATGATTGGTTGCCTGGTTACCATGACTACCACTGAGCCTCATGGGCTATGTAGTTCATGGCTGTTTTTTTCTTGTTCTTTTAACTTGCTGTCTAATAAATGGAGAAAGGACATGCATAATCCTCGCCTCCGCATCCTTAATAGAATTGAAACTTTCCTTTGTGATAACTAGGACATTTCTCATTTCTCATTTCTCCTAGACAGCCCCACACAATGGAGAGCTTAGGTGTGCCTGGATGGGCTGTCACTGGCAGGATGGGAGGAAGGAGCTGGGCACAGCCCAATTTACACTTGAATAAGCTGTTTCCTGCCTCTACACAAAGGACTGCAAACCCTTGTGTAGTTAGTCTGGAGCCAGGGGAGGTAGGAAGCCTGTGCACTTCAAAGAGAGTTTCTAGAAGCTTCTTCCACCTTCCAAAGTGAGGGCCCCAGCTACAAATCTTGGACCTCAGACACCACCTCTTCAGTACACATCTGTGGATATTATGCCAGGAAGGAGGGCTATTGTGCTTCTGAAAGGACTAAGCAAACACAAGGAGATGATGGATGGAGTGCTGAAACTTTTCAGGCACTCACCCCCAGTCACAGATCTGAGTTGAATCCATCATCGGTCTTTAGCTCGCTTTGCCACAGTCGCCAGCCACAATAAGGTGACCGAAAGGCCTTGTTGAACAGATGCTGCTGTCCACTATCCATGGGGTACATTTAGTAGTGACAAGCATGTGAGAAGTTGGCCTGGCATATGATGTCCACTATTCTAGTGGGCACCTTGCACCAGTCCAAATGACCCTTATTGATGGTAGGTTTAAGACAACCTTTATTGAAAGCTATCCTAGTGGTAGCTATGGAGAGCAGCCTTCAGGCTAAATCTTGAAGGAATATAAAGCAGCTGGTTTTACCAGTCTATAATCTCTTGAATGATCAAATGAGTACACCCCACAAGGTATATATATAAAATATATGTATTTATTCTAAACACAACCCCTCTAGTCTCTTTATGAGGCTGGAGGCCAAAGTACAAAACAAGGACTTAAATATCACACAGTAAACTAGCACAGTATACGTTTTGCCCTAGGGGCCTCACAAACCATATACTAAAAAAAGTGGTATAAGAACCACATGAGGGATAGAAGTGAGGCCTAGGGCCTGTAGAACTGCTGGGGCAACCAGGAACCACCCAAGGTAGGGGCGCAGGTGACCCACGGGGACGCGTGCAGTGTCTAAACACAGCCGTGAATCACCCTAGACTTCTATGAGGAAAGTTTAAGTTACAAAGTTACAGATTTAGGACACTTAGGAGTGGAATGCGAGGGAACCTCTTCAGTACTAGACACTTCGAGAGTCAAGACCCACGGGAGCACCAGAGTACTCATGTTACCTCACCCAGGGAAGCTGGGTGCATAGGTGTCTTTTCGTGTCGGGTTTCGTCATCGATTCCTATGGAGATCTGCAAAAAAGTGCTGCAGGCGACCAGGAGAAAAGTGTCCAGTTGAATCCAAGGGTGGATCAGAAATCTGAAGAACCTCATAGCAGAGGGGACAGAGTCTGGGTCACTAGCCAGGGACCAGGATGGCGACAGGAAGCCGATGTCGGGTGCTTTCAAGTGAAGTAGGTGAAGCTTGACTCTTCAGCCACAAGGTCCAGGAGGTGTTGATGATAACCATGAGCTGAATTCGTGCTGTCCCACAAAGGATGTCGAATGCTGCAGCATTCCAACAAGCCTTGGCAGCAACAACCCAGGCAAGATGGCAAGATTGGCTTTGGTGCAGACCAGCAAGGTCTGAGGGACTCACCCTTTGGAGGGGAGTCAGGGCACGTCTGGAGCAACCAGGAAAACTCAAGAAACAAAGGATTGTTCTTCGTGGGGACCCACTAGCCAATGGATTAGGGATCACAAAGGAGCCTCGAGCTGCGGTGAAGAAAACGAGCCCACGGAACACTCGTGGAATATATGCCTCTCAGCTTCAGTACAAAAGGTGCTCTGGGCAGGGGCAACAAATAGCCCAATGGACAACTTGGGGAAACTTCGGGAAGTAGGTGCACTTGCAAACTTGCAGGATGTCCAGGAGTTCCGGTCACACGTCTCTCATGATAGCTACAGGTCTCAGCTCTGCTGGGGACTCGTGTCAGCCTCGGAGATCTCTGAAAGTCTGTGTCTTGTGTCGCAGATTCTTAGGGATCCGGCGGGACCCTCGAAAATGCAGACTAGCAAGATGAGTCTTTGGTGCCTGTTTGAACAGGGAGGTTACTCCTTTACCTCAAGATAGATTTCTTCCATCTTCCAGTCAATATGGAATGTCAAAGGTCCAAGTTTTCATCTTCAGAGTTTCGTCCAGGGTAATCTGAAGTCCTAGGGACTGGCTACCTACACTCATACTAAGTTTAGGGGTTGGGCTAACTCTAGAGTCCCACCTATGGGAGGACCTGGGGAGAGGGTGGTTACACCCCTTCCCCTTTGTCCAGTTACACGCCAGAGCAGGGGCTGAGTGCCCCAGCAACTGGTTTGAACTGGGAAATGCATGGAGCACCTTGTGTATCCCAGGCAATGTCTGAAAAGCATTCACTGAATGCAACTCACCCTGCCCCAATACACTAAAGCCTGTCTGGCCTGGACAGGAAACCTATTGTCCAGGCCTCCCCTGCAGGAGTTTCGTCAAGCAGCAGGAGGTCAGACTTGTGTCTGTGGCAGCAGCATCCATTTTGTGATGCTGAGGCTCTTTAAAACATTTACCGGTTGTACCAGTGTGTACATGTCTTTTCCCTCTAGAAGGGTGGAATGCTTCTCACGTCGCCAGAACTGGTGGGGGTAGTATTCCAAAGCGTTTGACACCAAACACGACATGTTTTGATAAAGCCAAACCAAAGTTAGCATTAACTGCGAGGATTATAATGCACTTAAGAGTATATGGTATGGCTATATCATAAAACAGCTATAAGGAAGGATTTCCAAAAGCTGCAGAGGGGCTCAACTCATGGTAGGGCACCCTCTCACACAAAACCAAGCACTCTGCCTTCAGGATTGTCAAGGCCTGCCATAAGAGTGACTTATAGGTTAAAATGTGTATATGTATATATATATTACCTACTGGCGGTCGCCAGTAGGTATATATAGTTAGGATTTTTTCCCTATGGGATTTTTGAAAATTCTATGTCTAATAACTTTGGCGTTTGTGGACGGAATTGGCTGAAATTTTCAGGAAAATGGAACATTTTGTTTCTGAGCAGCCCCTGAAAATTTTGGGGGGGTTCGTCCAGGGGG
Source organism: Lissotriton helveticus (assembly GCF_964261635.1). Lineage (NCBI taxonomy): Eukaryota > Metazoa > Chordata > Amphibia > Caudata > Salamandridae > Lissotriton > Lissotriton helveticus. Next base: position 30,242,453 of record NC_136067.1, on the reverse strand, counting down.
GGCCGAGAAAAAAGGGGGGTCCCAAAACGTGTTTTTAACATTGAGTTTTCCATAGGGCGGTTAGCCTCACTTTTAGCCCGAACGGCTGAATGGATTTGCACGAAACTTGGCAAAATTGTAGGGACTGGTAGCCCGATGTGCCTTTTGTAGGTCTCAATATATGTGCTCCAGTGGATTTTGAGAAATTAACGTTTAAAAAAAGATATATATCTGTAAGCGCGCTCTGGGCAGCGCTCCGGTCCGCGGACCTTAAGCGTACCGGAACTTCGCGTAGCTAAGCTGATTGGCTCTCCGGTGTCTGTCAACATTCTAAACAGTCCGGAGCGGCCGCCATCTTGTCTCTCGGTAGGATTGAGAGACAAGAGGAGGCCAAAACAAAGGGGGAAATAACCATAAGGGGGCATACTAGCTCCTCCCTGACCCCCTAGGTTTGATGTGGAGGCTTTAAAGGGGCCCCGCTAAGCAAAAAAAAAAAAATTTTTTTTTATTTTTTTTCGTGGTTAGCGCCCGGTACGCGAACCGGGAAGCGTTCTGGGGAGCGTATCACAATGAAAAATGAATGATAGACTTTTCAAATGCTGTATGTTAATTGATTGTTGGTTTTGTTGATTATTTATTTTTTTTTTTTTAAGTTTTTTTTATTGTGTTTCATAATTTATTAAACTTTCTAACATTTCATTGTCAGAAATTTCATAATCATGGAATATAGATTGTAGTCTCTGAGGTTGTAAAATGTCCTCATTTGCAAGGAGGTTATCTACTGCTTGTACACATTGCAGTAGTTCTTGGTCCCAAGATTCATCCATAAATTCAATCTCATTTGGATCAATGATTTCTGTGTTGGACTCTGGAAGGACAATTTCAAATGAAATGTTTTGTTCACTTTCCATTTTTCCTGAAATTTGCATAAAAAAATATATATTAGTAGAGGTAGGGCACAGTTGGGATTAATTTTAGATAGGCAGTTTTTAACAGAGAATTTATCTTTGGGCAGTGTATAGTATCAGAGTGGAAGTAGGAATATAAAAAAGTGTATCTAAATTTATAAGTACTACAGAGGGATAGTATATAACTAACAGAAAAAGTTTGCCATATTAACTTAAAGTGCTCAATATACTTCAGTTTTAAAAATAACAACTTACCTTTAAAAAGAAGTTGAAGTTATTAATGAAAATTCTAATAGAAATGTACACCAGGAAGTAGTAGTCAAAATGGCTGTGTTTCCTTCTCTTCCTTTATATATATTCGGGTACATAACCAATTAAATGTCAGGTAAAAAAAGTAGAAAATGAAAGTAACATTTTAATTGGTTGTCAATTCCAACACTTCAGATGTGTTTTGTGAAGTAATTTACCTCACGGTATTTAGTGAGTTCTATAGGCTAAATGGCTAAATGGAATTCCAATCAAATTTGTGAAAATGGTAGGGATTGGTATGTAGTATGAGCTAATCTATATTTGGTGAAATTGTCTCAAGTGGCTTTTGTGTGAACTACTTTCCCACCTTTTTTGATGGTGCGCTTCCCAGGAAGCGACCCGGTACGCGAACCGGTGAGCGCCCTGGTACGCGAACCTTAAGCGTAACGGGAGTCCACCATTTTGTGTTTCGGTCGAATTATGATACAAGATGGAGGGCAAATAATGTTCAGAATAGGTAGAAGGGGGCATGGTAGACTTATCTTGACCCCCTAGGTTTTGTGAGGGTGGCTGAGGAGGCCCATATGTGCGAAAAAAAAACATTTTTTTTTAAAATTTCGCGAGGTTAGCTCCCGGTACGCGTACCGGGTAGCGCCCCAGGGAGCGTACTTTGTTGAAAATTAGTAAAAAAAGTTAGAGTAAAATAATAATTGTGAGTGATTAGATGTAGGGTAGCTCTGAGAAGAGCTTTTGGGTTTATGGTACATTTTGGTACTTATAAGTAGGTACCAATGCACATTTTTAAATTCAGAGTGAAAACTCTGTTGCCCTCATCTGAGAAGTGAACTCCATCTCCTCTGTAGATATCTTGCATGTAGTAACGCAAGTTATTGTTGTACAGGGAGCCCATTCCATGGTCTCTCATGTAAGCTGAAACAGATTTGTTTACATGCTTCCTCGACTTCTCAATTTGTGGACAAAATTGGTTTGACCACCTCCATTTCTGTCTTTGGCATATATTTGAATATACCAAGGCAGTCTGAGGAAAAAGTGCCATTAATTGCTCAAAGGTGTCCTTTAAAAGCATTTCCAGACCTACACCAGTCAAAGTGCCCAAGTCATTACCTCCACAGTGCACAATTAACAGGTCAGGTTTGGGCAAATGCATAAAGGTTTTCACCAATGGTATCAATTGGTGACATTTTAATCCTCTGTGGCCAAACCACTTAATTTCCACATCTTGTAAATTGAGGTTAGGTAAATTCCTGCTTTCAACGTACCTTTGAGCCCAGTGAATATAACTATGACCAACAATCCAGACAGAAAACATGGTGAGAGAAGGTTCTCCTGCAGTCAGATGAAGTGTGGCAATGAAATGGCAGTTGAAAAAATGTGAGTTTGAAATGAAAAAAACTGTGGAGTTTCTGTGTTCATGAAGTAGTAACAGTGATTGGTGGATTTTGATTGATGAAAACAGAAAGTTAGGGTGTAGAGATGTGTTCTTTGAAAGATGTATTTTGAGTGGTCAATAAAAAATCATTAAATGAAAGAAAGCACTGGATATGCAGGTGCACTGAGAGTTCAGAGTTCAATTGCAACATTGTTGTGTGAATTTGCAAACACCAGAGTTTCTCCAAGAGGTGGTTGCTATGGAAAATAGGCAGAAAGGGCAGAGGGGGAAGGGTTTTCATTTGAAAAAAAGTGAGGGAAGAGTTTTGATTGGGTGACATGAGAAATATGTGTGAAGAATTACACCATTTCTGTGCTTTTCATAGCTGCAGACTCTGGAGTGCATACCTTTTGCTCTGCTGAAGACAAATTGGTGTGTTTCTGAGACTGTTTTCAAACTCAAAGTATTTGCTAAGGTGAGAAAATATTTCTTTACTTTAGATAGAGAATAGTGTGCTTTAAGGAGAAAATTATGATTTATGTGGCGCAAATTGCTTGTAAATATGCTCTCACATGTGCATGGAAAATTTAGATTTTGAATGTTTGTGTTAAATAGCTATGTTAAAAGTGACCAAACCATGCTGGGAAGGCAATCAAAAAACGCTTTCATGTGTTTTAATGACATTTTAAGTCATTTTCTGATGTGCAGTGTTTAGAAATTATGATTTTAAAATCGTTTTTGGGGAAAAGGAATTGTTTATAAAATCATGACAAGGACATAATGGTGTATGGTTCTTTATAAGGCAATTGACTGTTCCTGATGTTATTTTTCTCATTTTAGTGTAAGACCTTTCTCTGTGGCGCAAATTGCTTGTAAATATGCTCTTACATGTGCATGAAAATTTTAATTATCAATGTTTGTGTTACATAGCCATGATAAAAATGAATCAACAATGCAGGAAAACCAATCAAAAAATGCTTTAATGTGTTTCAATGACATTTTAAGTCATTTTCTCATGTGCAGTTTTTTGAAATTATGATTTGAAAATCGTTTTTGGGAAAAAGGAATTGTTTTTAAATGCATGAGAAGGACATAATGGTGTATGGTTTTTTATAAGGCAATTGACTGTCCCTGATGTTATTTTTGCCATTTTAATGTCAGACCTTTCTTTGTGGCGCAAATTGCTTGTAAATATGCTCCCACCTGTACATGGAAAATTTTGATTTTGAATGTTTATGTTACATAGCCATGTTAAAAGTGACCCTACCATGCAGGAAAGCCAATCAAAAAACGCTTTTATGTGTCTTAAGGACAATTTAAGTAAGGTTATGGATACATTTATGATGACTGGTGCAATGAAGTAGAAATCACTTACTTCATTGGTAGGCATTTACAATAAAATGTTCTCCTCTGTTTTGTTCATCAAGCGTAACTTTAATCTGCAATCCTGAGTAGGCCTCACCTTAAACAAACCTCTGGATAGGCCACATATTATTGTCATCCTGATTTAATCATTTATAATGCTAGGGATAGATTTATGATAGGTGTATACCTCTTTTGTGCCACTTAGAAAACATTCTCCATGGGGAAATGACTTAAAATGTCATTAAGACACATGAATGTTTTTTTTTTTTAAACGTTTGCAAATTTTTTGGGTCACTTTCAACATGGCTATGTGTCTGCAACAGTCAAAATCTAAATTTGCAATGTACAGGTGGGAGCATATTTACAAGGAATGTGCTTCATGGGGAAACGTTTGCAATTTTTTTGGGTCACTTTCAACATGGCTATGTGTCTGAAACAGTGAAAATCTAAATTTGCAATGCACAGGTGGGAGCATATTTACAAGGAATGTGCTTCATGGGGAAAGGTCTTATAATGTAATATGGGAAAAATGACATTAGAGATACTGAAATGCTTTATAGAGAAGCATACACCATTATGTAATTGTCATAATTTTGCAAACCATTACTTTTCCCCAAAAACGATTTTCAAATTATATTTTGAAAACACTGCACATGTGGAAATTACTTAAAATGTCATGTACATATGGTGGTTCATCTGTAACAAGATAAGAAGCTTAGGGATACATTTATGATGACTGGTGCAATAAAGTGGACATTACTTACTTCATTGGTAGGCCTTTACATGTATTATCTCCTCTGTATTCTTCATCAAGCGTAACTTTGATCTGCAACCCTGAGTAGGCCTCACCTTAAACAAAGCTCTGCATAGGCCACACCTTATCGTCATCCTGAATTAATCATTTAAAATGCTAGGGACAGATTTATGATAGGTGTATGCATCTTTTGCGCCACTGTGCGTCACTTTTGTGACGCAGTGGCGGTGCAAAAGATTTGCTATGAGGCGAGAAAATTACAAATTGATGCATTTAGGCAGATGTGTCATGGTGTAAAAAAAACGTGCCACATGAAACCGATGCAGCAGTGGATGTGCCAGTCATTTTGCGCCGCTGTTCCGCCACCCATGGTGTGCTGTATTTACAATGCGGCGCAGCATGGGGCAAAAATGGCACAGATGCGTGACGTATCTGTGCTGTAAAGGTGGCGCATTGCTGGAGTTGTATCGTAAGTGCGATGCAGCTCCAGCAAGGCTCAGGGGTGCCCCATCTATACAATGCTGCGTCAAGACCTATGCAAGCTTCAAGCAGGCGCAGGGTTTTGAAGCAGCTTTCTCCTATCTGATTGTAAATGCGGCACACCATGGGTGGTAAAACAGTGGTGCACATTAACTGGTGCATGCCTGGGGATCTGCCATTTAATATAAATCTGCACTTTAACATTTGAGTATGTGCAGGGAACACAGAGTCGTTGAGGCTTATCCAAGGTTAAGAACAGATGAGTCCTGTTCAGTGAAAAATTAGACATAGGCTTCACCTGCTCAGCATCGCTGGACATGGTTAAATAATAGCTGCAAAATGTTACTCTTGTTAAATAATTTTACTATTATAATCTGTGAGATTTGTCTCTTACTCTGCAACATCTCATTGTTGTTATCTTTCTTTAAAGATAAAGACAACCTCAACATGAGCGACAATCTGCAATCAGTTGATTTTGACCTCATCATTGAACTTGTAATTGAAACATCAGTGGATGTTGATCCATTGGATGATTTAAATCCTGAGGATGAAGAAGAGCGTGATGAGGATGCAGATTTGTCTGAATTATATGATATCGGATGGGAAGCTGACTTGCTTCAGCCTTTGGAATTATAAACATTTATTTTTAAAATTTATAATCAATAAAAAGTAAAAAGGTAAACCGTTTAATTTAAAAATAAAAACACCTTCAAAAACAGGTTATGTGTAGTGTTTTCAATAAAATATTAAAATATGCTCATAAAATTAGATCAGATTCACATATAAAATAGCATAGGTAACATAAATATAAATGTCATTTCTTTTCTGGTATTTCTGTATTGTAAAAATGGCAATGACTAAAAAATCTTCAAAATAAAATGTCAAGTAGTGTGTTATATTTTTGATCACTATTAATGATTTACTGTTTGATAATAATGTTTAATAACATTTTTTAGTATCTTTTTCCTCAGATTCAACTGCAGATCATTTCAAGATGCCTACAAAAATAAGAGAGATGAAGGCTGCAAAACGTCAAAGACAGCAGGAGAAAAAAAAAATGCAGCAGTCCTCTAACAAAAAGATTTCTCAAGCCATGAAGAAAGCACCGGGTAAGAGCTCTAAATATTTCATAAGAAATATTTGTAATAAAAAAAATATTAGTACAGAAAATGTTTCAATCCATAAAATGACAAGTAAATCAAATGGAAAGAAAAGGACAAATGAAAATGTTACTGCTAGAGCAAGAGATAAATCTGTGCATGATAGTAGAAGGAAACAACAGTTTACGGAGATTCGTAAACGAATGTTCCGTAACAGGATAATTGGCAATTTGTTAAAAAATATTAAGAAAGGTCAACAGAAATTAGTTTTTTATAGGAGAAAAAAAAAAGTTGAGAAAGTTATTGATCAGGCTTTTGAAATTAAACGTAAGTTATTTATTTTGATAATCAATAGAATTAGGAAGCTAAACAAGGCAATTTTTGATTTCAAAAGAAATAGTAGATGGAAGAGAATAGTTAATCGTAGTAATTTTTGTGAAGTTTTTTCTGGAGAATGGATACATAGTTCAAGCTGTGAGGCATTTTTTAATGAAGAGAGTTATTTCCAGGATAATGATTTGGTGCATGCAGTTGACATCAGTGGTCGTGCTTATGAAGTGAAAGATGGTTGTCCAGTTGAAAAAGAAAAACTTGTGACAACAGAGGCAGAAGAGTTGTTAGGTAATGAGGTTTTAGGAAGACGTGCTAAGGGTCCTGTGTACACCTGGAAGTGTAGTAGTATTTGCAGTGTGCGACAGGATTCCATCAATTTGCTTTGTGATTTTGTACGGACATTTAACAAGAAAAGTTTGAAGCAGAAAATAAGGTTGTTGCAAGAATTAGATCCTTGCAGAGTGAGAGAAGTGACAGGTTTGCATGGTCATTCACTGGCTTGTCTTTCCAGGAGAGTATGCCAGAGTGTTTTTCATCATTTCAGGATGCTAGCAGTGCATCATAACAAAGTGAGGAAGTTAGTTAGACTGTTGTATTATGCTAAGAGTCCAGCAATTATGCTGAAACAATTATGCGCTGCTCTTTTGCATGGTTCTGAAATAGATGTGAAGAATATATGTGAAGAAATTGAGTTTTGTTACTTTGGAAGTAAAGAGGAGAATGTTGAAATTGAGCAAGAAGTAGAGGGTCATTTGGAAGATAGTGTACAGGTTTCCAGTACAGATAATTTCCAGAGGGAAATTGCGACGTTTGACATGAAATCAAGTGAGAGGCCTAATTTCACTTGTGTGTGTTGTAGACGCACTTATTATAAGAATCAGACTAAGTTAGTGGATTTATATGCAAAAAGTGAAAGGGAAAATAATAGTGAATGGAAGGATTTTGCAACATACTTGATGGTAGAAAATTGTTTTGATTTGGGATTGGATCAACGTGTGTGTACTTATTGTTGTAACAAATTAAAACAAAACCAGATGCCTGCTAGAGCAGTTCATAATAATCTGGAATTGGTTGAGATTCCTTCTGAATTGAAGGATTTAAATACTTATGAATCTATTTTGATTCAAAGTATCCATCCCTTTCAGGCTATTGTAAGAATGGAGCCAAAGACAGGGAAATTGCCTCCATCAGATTTACAGAGAGGATTAAAGGGAAGAGTTGTTTATTTGCCTCTAGATTTGAAGAAAAACATTAACACAATTGGAGTAGAAAAAGTGGAAGAGGAACCTCTGGTTATCTTAGTTAATGGGGTTCCGACAAAGAATAAGAAAATATGGCAAGATTTAGTAGATGTTAGGAAAGTTAAAAAGGCAACATTGTATTTGAAAAAAAATAATAAATACTATAAGAATGTATATGTTGCAGAAGAGGAAGTAAGTGAGGAAGAGGATAGCGATTTGTGTGCTGGTCAAATTGAGAAAGTAGAACCCTCTACTAGTGAGGAAATATATGAACATTATAGTGTTCATCCTTTGCATTCAAAGGAAGTCATGGGGAATGCTATTGAGTTGTTTCAAATGAAACAAGCCAAAGGGAGTCCCATTAGTGTTTGGGAGGAAAGTTTGGAAGCTCGGTGTTTCCCACAGCTTTTTCCAACAGGTCAGGGAGGAAGATATGATGAGCGACCTCATCAAATTCCTGCTTCTGAATACCGGACTTTGCGATTGTATGCAGGAGATGCTAGGTTTCGACAATGCATTCCTTATTTGTTTCATCTCCTGTTTGAAAGCGATCTGTCTGGACTGTCATATGCAGTGAACCACATCTTGAAAAGTGGTATACACATGCAAAACATCTCAGCAAGTGATTTTATGGATAAAGTGAATGTCCAAGATAGTATTTTGGAATCTCACCTGATTAATCTCATGGCGTGTCAGCGTGGTACTAATGAGTACTGGTACCGTCGTCATGGTGATTTAAAATGTATGCTGAGGAACTTAGGTACTCCCACATGGTTCCTCACTCTGAGTTGTGCCGAGTATGGCTGGGAAGACTTACTTCAATTTCTACGAGAGGCAAATGCTAACGTAGAAAACATCGAATTCAAGACACCCGGAGAACTGTGCTCTTTGGATCCAGTCAATGTATGTAGGTACTTCAATCATAGATTTGAAGCTATGATGTCTTTCATCATGAATAAGAAGAATCCACCTCTTGGAGAGGTGTTGGATTTCTTCTGGAGAAAGGAGTACCAAGCAAGAGGAGCTCCTCATATACATATGTTGCTGTGGATCAAGGATGCACCTAAATTTGGAACGGATCCAGAAGACTCAGTGATGAGTTTCATCCAACAGTATTCTACGTGTGCTGTTCCAAACGCAAAGGAGAAGAAAAGCCTAAGAGAAAAAGTTCTGCGTTTCCAAAGCCATCGATGTGGAAAGTACTGCCGTCGTAAATTCCGAAACAAAGACAAGTTCTACACCAAATGTCGTTTCGGCTTCCCACGACCGGTGATTTCTAAAGGAAGAGTAAACAGTTTGATGTCTTCGCTGCGACATAATGTGATGAAGAAATCACCTAAAAACACTTACAATTTGAAGAGGAACGAAGAGTCCAAGTATATCAACGACTACAACCCGGTGATTTTGTCCATGTGGAATGCTAACATGGATATACAGTTTGTGGCTGATAACTGTATGGCTGTGGCTCGGTATGTGACGTCGTATATCACCAAAAAAGAGAAGACAGAATTGAAGGATATGTGGGAGGACATTTCCCATGAAAAGAGCCTCAGCAAGAAGTTGTACAGTTTCAGTCTGAAGATGTTGTCGCATCGAGAAATCGGAGCGTACGAATGTTCTGACCGGTTGTCTTCAGCAAGTCTCTATGCCAAGTCCAGGAGTATCGTTTGGGCGAGTCTTGGTCTTGCTGCAACGCGTAATCGAGTTCTCAAACCTGTGCGGGAAATTGAGTATTTGGCGGAAAAGGAGCCAAACAGTACCGACATTTTGAAGACAAACATGTTGGATACATATTATCCAAATCGAAGCAGTCACCTAGAGAATGTTTGTCTGTATGAGGTTCTGCAAAATTACATGTTCAAGAGGAACATCAAAGAAGATACTGAGAAAGGAGTGTATGCTGTAATAGGAAGTGAGGGATGTCTGGTCAAGCAAAGAAAATGCCACTTGATAAACCATCGAAAATTGAGTGGCGAATCTCCTGAAAAAAAGGAGTTTTTCTATTTAGCACTTTTGCAACTTTTCAAGCCTTGGCGTGCAGAAGAGGAACTGCTTGGAGATTTCCTCTGTTACGAAGACTCTTTCAATGCCGCCAAGGAGACCATAGAATGTCCTGCTTTTCCCAAATATGTAGAAATGTTGAATGCGGAAATTGAGCAGGAAGCAACGATTGCAGCCGAGATTGCCAGAGACAGTTCTCAGGACAGTCAGAGTTCTGCTTCATTGAGTCAGGATCCACTAGGAGGACCTCTTATTGAAAATGAAGCTGCCACTGCTATGAATGAGGTGGAAAGAGCCATGGCACATGCTCAAGAGGATGCGGTTAACTTAGAAGAGTTGGAAAGGCAACTCAACGTTGAGCAGAGGAAAATATATGACGAAGTTACCATGCAAATTGATCATGGATTAAGTCATGATAAGAAAGAGTGCTCATGTACGTCGTTGAAGCCTGTCCGACTGTACGTTAGTGGAGAAGCGGGAACTGGAAAAAGTTTCCTCATTAAAGCAATTTCATGCTATTTGCAGGAAAGGACAGAGTCATCACTGTCTTGTGTTGTCACTGCTCCAACTGGACTGGCAGCACATAATATTAAAGGGATTACTTTACATCGTTTACTGATGCTGCCAGTGGAGCATGACAACAAATTAGAATATCACAAGCTATCTGGAGATGCTTGTTTTGAAGTTTCAAGAATCTTGAGGAAAATGAAACTTCTTATCATTGACGAAGTAAGCATGGTTTCCAATGTCATGCTTGCCTTTGTGCATTTGAGGATGCAAGAAGTTCTCAAAACAGAGTATGATGTGTTATTCGGTGGCAAACACATCATTGTTTTTGGAGATCTTCTGCAGCTGACACCAGTGAAAGGGCAACCTGTGTTCAAAATGCTCACGCATGAAGATACCAGGAAGTGCCTAGGCAGCATTGGCAACGTCAATATATGGTTAAACTTCAATTATGCTGAACTGCATGAAAATATGCGTCAGGCAAAGGATGAAGTTTACAAGACTATTCTACAAGATGTTAGAATTGGAAAAGTGACCGAGCATGGGAAAGAAGCTTTACATGCACGATTACTGACAAATTTATATCCAGAACAAGATGTTGTGCCTGAGAATATTTTTCAGAAAATTACTGATAAGAAATCTGGAATATGTTTGATGCCAACTCTTGCAGAATGTGCAAAATTTAACAACAAAATGTTGCATTTAGAAAAGCAAGAGATTGTGAAAGTGGAAGCTATTGATAGAGTAGAGCATATGGGATCAACAATTATTTTGTCTGAGAATCTGAAAACAAAATTGGATTCATTAGAGAAGAGTATATCTAAAACTGCAGGTTTTGAAAAGACTCTGAATGTGTGCTTGAACTGCCGTATAATTTTAAGAAGGAATTTACATGTTGAAAGAGGTCTGGTAAATGGATCAATGGGTAATGTTGTTGATTTTGTGAAATACAGAAATAGAGATGGAATTGAATTTTTAAAAATTAAATTTGATGGCATTGAGGAAGTACAGCTAATTGCTCGTTGTTCTGCTAGATTTTTGCTTGTAAAAGACTTATATGTTCGCCGTAAGCAGTTCCCTGTTTGCTTGGCATATGCGGTGACAATTCATAAATCGCAAGGTTTAAGTGTAGACACTGCATTGGTGAATATTGGCAGTTCTGTGTTCAAGGAGGGTATGGCATATGTGGCATTGTCACGAGTTAGAACTTTATCGGGATTGTACTTGATTGACTGTGATGTCAGAAACATTTGTGCAGATCTAGATTGTGTTAAGGAATACAATAGGTTAAGAAGAGAGTATGCGCCACATTTGCCTCAGTTTCCTTTGTTTGAGAAACGTCTGGTAGGCCGGAAACGAAGAAATGAGAACAATACTGGAGAGGTTGTAGCAAAAAGACAAAAAGTGAATGAACCTAAAATTACAAGCAGAAACAAAGAGGATTCTGTTGAAGATGTTGTTGGTTTTCAGTTTGAAAACAGTTCTGGTGTCAACTGCTATGCTAATGTAGTAATTAATGTTTTGTTTTCTCTAAAAAATGTAAAAGAAGAGATTGTGGTCAATTCTGATCAAAGATTTTGCAGTTTGTTAAATTCTGTGTTAGAGAAATGTACCACTGATAGAAGAAACATAGAAAGTGTGTCTGAAATTAGAAATCTGTTAGATAGATGTTCAGGCCAAACACAATTCTCTCAAAATATTCAGCAAGATTGTCAGGAGTTTTTAATGTATATGCTTCATGTATTACATGCTGAAGGTGTAGATGTAGATCAGCTGTTTGGGCTTTCTTATCAATGGCAGCATGACTGCGAGAACTGTATGGTATCAAGTACTACTAGTGTAGACTCAGAAAGATTTGTATATTTAACTTTGCCAGACAGTAAATCAGTCTCCTTTAATAAGCTAGTAAAAGGAGCTAATCACAACATGGAGTGTAGCCAATGTAAATCTGAAATGATGTCCACATTATTTATACGAACATATGGCCAGTACATCATTTTAATGTTCCAACGATGTAGGCCTGATGGAACAAAATTGACAACTTTAATAAAAAATTTTGTAGCTTCGCAGTTGTCAATATCAGGAAGGACTTTTGTAACTACAGCAATTATATATCATGACGGCCCTTCAATATCATCAGGACATTACACAGCTTATTTAAAGTCTAGAAATGGCTGGTCATTCTGTAATGATTCTGTTGTAATTTTCAAAAAAAAATTGCCGTATGACCTTAAAAACTCTTACCTGGTGTTTTTAAAACCAAAATTTTAGGAAAATATTCTCGGGATATGATCTGTGGAATTTCAAGAAGTTCTAATGGCTCCTACACAATTTGGCCTTGAGGATAAGTGTAGTTCAGAGACATAACTTCTAATCATAGGATTGGACATCATGGACATGTATGTGCAGTTTAAATGAGTTCAGAAAAACTGTTTCTTTTCATAAGCTAATTAAAGCAGCCAATCAAAACATGGAGTAGAGGGAATGTAAGTCTGCAATGCTGTATACTGTTTTACATTACTTTGTGATTAAAAGTGATGTAGAGAATTAAATAATTGTAGTACTCATAGAGGTAGTGTAAGTCTGCTTCATATTAAGCAGTATCAGTGTCATACGAAATGTAGAACATGACTGAGCAAGAAGGGGAAGATATTACTATTCCAGGATTGTGAAAATGATCTTCAACATTTTAATTCTGAAAGTTGCGGGAATACCAAATGATGGGATTGGCTAACAAGAAATCCAAGAGTTATACATGGCTCTGACAAAATTTGGCCTTGTGGAATCTTGTGGTAGAGAGCAAGAAGTCATTTATTGTATGTAACATGTTTTTAAAAACGATGGAGATTTTCTTTCAGAAACTGGTGGGCTGAAAGTAATAACAGCACAAAAGAGTATAAGCTATTCATAGGACATCCTTGGACGTCATGGAAAGTAAGTTAACTTTAAGGAGTTCTGATTTTTGATTTCTGATCTTGTATGGGTTTTTTAAACACAATCATTTTGATTGTGTTTTTTTTTCCCCGCTGTTACATGATGAATACCTTCAAGTCACTGTTTTTAGTGAATTTTGATACATTCTGAGAACAGCAAAAATAAACCATTTAACATGTATAATTAATTCTGTAATGTTTCCATTTATGATGTATATGTAGAACTGTGTAGAAGGCATGGAGAAGGTGAGGCTTCTGTAAGTGTCAAAGTTGTTGCATGCAGTGCTGCACTTCTGCGTATTCTTTGATATGCTAGACTACATCTGCACAATGAGATACCTAAGCAAAGGAAACAGAAGTGATGTGATTGTGAAATGAGCAAAATAAATTGCATGTATTTCAATTACATCACCTGTGTTTCCTATCATTACGAATCACATTGTGCAGATCAAGTTTAGGTCTGTCCAGGGAAACATAGGAGGTTTGGACTTTGTTGAACATTGCAGTGGACATGACTCACTTCATTGGTAGACCTTCACATGTATTATGTCTTCTATTCTCTTCAACAACTCGAAATTTCATCTGCAACCCTGAGTAGGCCTCACCTGAAACAAAACTCTGGATAGTAGACATCTTATTGGCATCCTGAAGCAATTATTTTAAATTTTAGTGTCTTGCGACACTTTTCTGAGACAACAGCAATGCAAAAGATGCACCATGTTTTAAGATAGGTCTCACTTCATCTCCATCAAGATAGTGTTACTTTAAAATGTATATCTTTAGGACTGTGTAGCTTCTGTAAGTGTCAAAGTTATTGAAAAACTGTTTGTCCTTCAATCTTTGCCCTTGTCTTTTGTAATTTTTCAATACATGTTTTTATATTTTTCAAATGTTTGTTCTCTCTTTCACAGATTGAAAGTATAAAAATAAAAAGTGAGGAATTTAACGACAATTATAAGGTAAGTATTTTGTACTCTTTTCGTTACATTTCTATCACATTGAACTACTATTAGTTCCACTGCTTCATTTCTTTAATCCTCAGTTTCCTGCCTTTGCTACTTCCCTCATTCCTTTCTCTATTACCTACTTACTCAACTCCTTCCATTTTTTTTCTCAGTCCCTCTCTTCTCATAGTTCCTCACTCTTGTTCACTCACTCCGTCTCTATTACTCTTAGTGTCTTAGACTGATCACTGTATCACTATTTGTTCATAATGCTTTCTCTGTGTAGTTGAAGCACACTAAGGGTCATATTATGAATGCAGCCAATAAAATTATTGCTCTTTTTATTGGCAGAAAACTGGTGCAAAAGCGGCTTTAGCGGCAGTTTTCTGCCGCAAAAGCAGCTTTAGCGACACATTTCTGCCTATAAAAGCTGCAAAACTTTTATTGCCTATGTTGATAATATGCCCCTATGTTATTTACATTAGGGCTATATTGTCCAGTATAACAATCAAAATTGCTCTCCAAAGACACCAGGCAAAGCAGACGCTCCCTCAAACAGATCACCAAGCGCAATTTACCCTACTTACAATCTAGCCTGTTCTCTGTCGAGACTTTAGCAATCTTTAGAGCACAAGATAAGATTTTTTTACATGGAAGAGCCATACGTATTGCAATTCTACTTAAGAAACAAGCATTGGCATAGACAATAGGTCTTGCCTTTGGGACCTTATACGTGTTTAGCCATGCAACAGTTGATGTTGCTGCACCAAGGATATTATGCTGCATAACTAAAGACTTAGAAGGTCCAAAAGTCGATACCTATTGGCTATGCCAATGCTTGTTTTTCTTTCAATTCGTTATCTATTTTGTTTTTCACAATTATACCATCTTCTGTCTGTTCTTTGGTAAATAGATCTATTAAATAGTATCTCTTCTTTACTCCCTATAGCTGTCTTTCTTGAAACATCACTCTCTGTTTACTTTCCTTATACTTACTCTTTTTTTTTAAAAAGTTTTTTTTTTGGTTAGCTCCCGGTACGCGTACCGGGAAGCTAAACCGGAAGCGAACCAAAAGAAATAGAGCTTGCCAGAGTGCTAAACATTCTAGCAATTTTTTTGGAAAGGGAAGGTAGTTCTGAAAAGAACTTTTTTTTTAATATTTTTGTTGTTTTATATTTTTTTTGTATTTTTTGAACATTTTTTGTTTTTTTTTGTATTTTTTGAACGATTTTATATTTTTTTTGGGTTTTTTTGGGGGGGGGGAACAACAAAAAACAGGCGTTGAAAAGGGCTCAACAGGAGCAAAAAAAAATTACTGGGGGCGGTTAGGGCAATTATGATTGTCATAAGCCAGGTTGATGGCATTAATACTCATGTTACCACATGATATCAACGCACCACAGTGCATACAAGTATGTTTCATGTGCCCAAAATTCTCTTGGATGTTTGGCACAGTTTCCCGTGCCTCTGCTGGTGTCAATGATATTGACGATGTTGACCTGGCCACAGGAGTTGCTGTTGGGTTTTGTTCCATATCCCGTATTTCCGCCCGGCTGTAATTAAGTGGATGCTTCCTGGTCATGTGCCGATGCATGGTATAGTTCCCATAGCTATACTTTTTATCAGTCCCTCTTGATAATTTCTCTTTGCAGATGAGGCAGGTCACATACCTCGCATTCACTTTCTTTTGCCCTGGAGGGATTGAATAAAACTGCCAGATGAAACTGGCTTTCCTATGGGAAACCCGGGGCACCTCTTCCAAGAACTGTGGTTCTTCTCTCTCCTCTTCCTCTAGGTCTTCCTCTTCCTCCTCTGTGTTGGTGATCACCTGGGGAGGTGGTCCTCTCTTCCCATGAGGAGGTGGAGGTGGTGGTGGGGGTGCACCAGCTGAAGCAAGTACTGAAGTCATTTCTCAAGTATTAATAAAGGTCTTCCTCTCACAATGATGAAAGTCAGAGTGAGGAAAGAAGGAGGGGTTTTCATCATTTGGAAAAAACAATACTTCTCAACCAATGAAAAGTGTTATTTTTAGGTCACCTGACCTAGCCTTCCATAATTATGAAACTAAAAGTGAAATGAACCAATGAAAAGCTTTATTAACAAGTCACATGACTCTAACTTTCATGTTACGCGCTGCGGAACGCTCCCCGGTTAGCTTCCGGTTCGCTGCGCTTCGCGCCTCGGTCCGCGCCCGGGGACACTTCCGGGTGCGCTAACGCAGTACGTCACAAGACGCATTTCGCGGCAACGCGATACGTCGCGCTTTCGCGCCGCGGATCGCTTCCGGGGAGTTGCGTTTCGCGCCTCGGTCCGCGCCCCGGGGCACTTCCGGGTGCGCTAACGCCGTACGTCATAAGACGCATTACGCGGCAACGCGATACCGTAACTATGTTGATTTGTTACCGGTTCGCGGACCGGATCGCGGAATCGAATTGAGCTAACGGGAAGCTTCCCGGTTCGCGGACCGGGAGCGAAACAAAAAAAATATTAAAAAAAAATTATTAATAAACATATAAAATATATTTTTGGATTTAAAGAAGAATACATTTTACAGCTATAGATATTAGCTTTTAAAAAACCAATGAAATTCACTGAAAAAACCATAGGTTATAGACCATATATAGTTAGGAATTAGCATTTACAAAACCTTGAAAATTCACTGAAAAAACCATAGGTTATAGACCATATATAGTTAGGAATTAGCATTTAAAAAACCTTATTTTACTCACACAAAACCATTGAAATTCCATATATAGTTAGTTGCACTAACTATATATCGCGCACCCGTAATCCACTGCTGATGATGTCACATATTACATCATTCATGACATGGTCAGTGACATCACTGATGACATCACTGATGACATCTCAAATGACATCACTGATGACAACATCCAGTGATTATGTGTTTCTGTAAAGTTTAAATATGTTTTACATATTGAAGAATGAGTGGATGTATAAGTGTCTGAATGAAGGTTTTAGTAGGTGCGTGATTGACTGTATGAGTGAGTGATTAAATGCGTCTTACTAAATGCACGGGTTAGTGACTAAACTGTCTGAAAGTGTGCATCAGCATGTCTGTTGTTGTGCAAGCTGCTGCATGTGTTGATCAGTAGCTATATAAGTAGCTATATGGGTTATTGATTGGTTGCACAAGTATTTGTATGGGAGACTGAGTGTGTGTATGACTGGCTGGGAGGTGTGTGACTCTGTGCAGATCAATGTGTACTTGTATCAGTGATTCTATAAGAGAGTAAGTATGTGTTAGTATATGTTTTAAAATGTAAGGTACTCTATGTTTAACTGTGTAGATTAGAAAATGGAACTGTGATTGATTCTTTACAGGACTGACTAGGTGTGTGAGTAACTCCATGGATGAGTGGCAGAGTGTGAGTGTCTGTATAGGTGTATGAGTGCATATGATAGTGTTGTAAAGATGAGTGATTGTATGTATGAATGATTGTATGGGTGAATGAGTGAATGTGTGTGTAGACGTAGGAATCAGTGAGTGGGTATGTAGTAACTAGTATTGGTGTGTCAATGGTTTCAAAAATTATACTCTGTATTTAACACTGGGTGTAACAGAGGTTATATTAAAGTGTGAGGAGATGCATTGTATTGTCACATTAATGATATCATCATTGATGTGACCATTGATGTCAAATGAGATATCATCAGTGATGTCATTTGAGATGTCATCAGTGATGTCATCAGTGATGTCACTGACCATGTCATGAATGATGTAATATGTGACATCATCAGCAGTGGATTACGGGTGCGCGATATATAGTTAGTGCAACTAACTATATATGGAATTTCAATGGTTTTGTGTGAGTAAAATAAGGTTTTTTAAATGCTAATTCCTAACTATATATGGTCTATAACCTATGGTTTTTTCAGTGAATTTTCAAGGTTTTGTAAATGCTAATTCCTAACTATATATGGTCTATAACCTATGGTTTTTTCAGTGAATATATATATAGGTAGATATAGGTATACTATATCTAAGTAAGTGGTATTTACACCACCTTACCCAGGCTGCAGGTGCAGACCTGTGGTGCCATTTTGGAAGGTTTCCCAGGGGTGGCATAATACATGCTTCATCCCCTGGTACGCCTCTGGGGTACCTATGCCCTTGATACCTAAGGTACCATATACTAGGGGCTCACAAGGTAACTCAGTAACCAATCTGGTATGTACCTAAAGTACATGCAATCAATTTAGAGAGAGAACAGCTGGGCTGTGATTCTGATCAGCAGGTCCACAGCCAGACTAAAGTCGATAAACCAGTGAATCACAGCAAAAAGTGGGGGTAACCATAGGAAGCAGACCCTACTTTCCTACAAAGTAATTAACTGCAAGGAGGGAAACGCACCCACACATAAGATGGAAAGTTTAAATATATACTGTACCTATCGGACAGGTATCCATTTAGAATGGCCCCCACGGTGACCCCAATGAAGAAGAAGGTGGATGAGGCCTTATTTAGCCACTTCTGCTCACACACGAGGTCCCACTGAAAGAGAAAGGCACATGCCAATGTCAGAGATGGATTCCTCTACTGCGGCTGATTAGTTCCAAGTGCCCCTCTTTGCTCTGCATTGGTTGGGCCCCTCATGCCAGCTATTCATGCTTTGTAGCAGCTGCAGGGTGTCCCACCACCTCCTCCTCTTTCCATGGATGTTCTATGAGTACAAGAGAATAGACCCCCTGGTACCACATCTCATGTGTGAGGGCCCTGATGGAGAGGATTCAATGGATTTTTACACAAACACTACTGTCTGCCTTTAAATCTACACAGCGGGCCCTTTCGGGCAAAGATACCCTGTATTTTATCCTATGCCCTCGAATATATTACCACAGGTAAGTGCTCAGTTTTACATTTATTCAAAGGGAAGTTCTCCGGAAGATAATTTCTTTAACCTCATCACTGCGGCGCGAATTCCGCCGCAGTGCTGAACATTCCGATCGCGGGCGTGGTCCTGACGGCTCCCGGCCGTCATTAGCACACGCCCACCGTGACTCATGACGGCCGGGAGCCATCATGAGCATGGGAGAGGTTAAATCAACCAATTCCTGTTCAAGCGCTATGTTTAGAACTTAACTTTTTCGAGTGCCTATTCTACATCTGTGGTGAACGTGATGAGATGGGCTTACACGTTACTACACACACCTTATGAGACCTCCTAAGGCAGGAAAGCTTTAATGGAAAAGTAAAAAACTATACCTTCAATAATAATCTTAAGGTTGCACTAGCAGAATTATAGTGTACTGTCAACCACTTACAGATGTGGACACCGGCCCAACCAAAGTGTTTCTAAAAGATGCTGCTGCCAGAATAAGCTACACTAGAGACATCCCTCACTGCCCATCCCTAGAAATATATAAGGATTACTCTGACAGGGTATCTTTTAAGCAGAATCAAAGATATTTAAAGCTATCTTTGGAACACAGGGCCCGATTCACAGAATTAACTTAAGACAAAATCCTAAACTTACTACTTTTGGTATTCACAGAATGCACTTACTACTTTTGGTATTTACAGAATGGATTTACGACTACTAAATGTACGTCCACACTCGGGCTGGAAATTCCGGCCTGGAGGCGGAGCTTCTGGCCCAGAGGAGGAGCTTCCGGCCCGGAGTCAAAGCTTCCGGCCCAAAAGTAGTAAGTGCATTCTGTGAATATCAAAAGTAGTAAGTTTAGGATTTTGTCTTAAGTTAATTCTGTGAATCGGGCCCACAGTGTTAGGTGGTTTTTGCGTATGTTAAGATTAGGCATTTTAACCCTAAATAATTTCAACAAAACACTGGCCCGATAAAAGAACTTAAACCAGATGAGTGATCTCTGTGCTGGTGGCACTCAGGGTATGGAGCACGTTCTTCTGTTTGTTCTAGTGTGGCGTGAAAGAATATAGAAATCAATTTCTAAAACCTTTGTCTCTTAAATCTAAAATATCCAAAATGTATGAATTAATTGATTTGGCAAAGAGTATAGTCAGTATTTGCATACAACTATTAATCCCACAGGTAACAATGTACATATTTAATATTTCAATACAAACTTAGGGATTATTTCGTTGTATAATTCCCTCAAAGAATCTTTTCATATCTGATGTTTTCATACTATAAATTAGTCAATCCTAAAAACTCCCCTCCCTACCCCCTACCGGGTCTAACCATCTTGAAGTCCATCTATCCTGAAATTAGTCTTTGGTTTCCTCTTGTCCTCCCTCCTGACTGTGGGTTATAGCCCTATTATGATGCTCATTGTCTTGTGATGTACGTGTGGAATTTGGGGTAATTTCCTCTATTTCTTGTACCATCATCCCCCATGCCATCATCACTTCCGGGAGCTTATCATCTTTTCTAGTGTTTCACATATGCCCCTCCTCAGCCATTGCCCATTCCTTTAAATCTGTTTTCTATTTGGCCAGCAGTAGCCCCCTTTGAGTTAACCAGTGGATTGCTATGCTTCTCTTAGCTATTATAAGCCCCAGAAACAGGAAATGCCTGCTAGTCTTGCGCTTAGGGTTGTGGGGAATTAAACTGAGAAGACAAGTACGCATGTCCAATGCAATCTTCCACCCCGTTACTCTATTCAATTCCTCTGGGACCGCTGTCCAGTAAATCTGTATTACTGCCATTTCTTCTCTATTTTTAGGGTCTACACTTTTTATAATCCCTTAATGCCCTATATAGGTGTATGACAAGTTTTTGTCCTCCGGCCATGGTATTAATAATGACCAAGGTATGTGTGCCCTGGGGCATTTGGAAATGTCGGCATAGTTGCCGAGCCGTTGCCGCTATTTTGGCATATTGCAAAAATTGCCCCGTTCCCAACTCAAATGTATCCACCGCTTCCTGATACGTAATAAACCTATTCTCCGAGTAGAGGTCAGACAACATTAGGCAGCCCCCTACCTTCCATTTTTCAATTGACATAACTCGCTCTATTTGGGCGAAGTGTGGCATAATCCAGAAATCTGCCTCTGGTGCATATGGCCATTCCTGAACAAGCCTCCGGACCCCATGGATCTATATTTTAGCTAGTAATCCCACCAGAGGAGGGTGAATTTGTCTGTTTTGCCTGAATTTGTTTGTATACATTTTTACACTGAGACAGTTAGGCTTTTTGTACTTTAAACTTCTTCTTTTCATTGTAATAATTCATAATTGTAAATATTGTTGATACCCGATGAGATATGAATCATTACAATTTTACTCTGGGCCTGATTGGGATCTTACCGGACAGGGTGTCTCCATCTCAAACGTGATGGGTATCCCGTCCGGCGTATTACAATTCCATTATTTCCTATTGAACTTGTGATACGGTGGACATATTATCGGTCAAGTTTGTGACAGAATAACCCATCCACCAAGATAGTGTTCAGGCCCTCTGACTCTACACAGCTGGCCCTTTAAATATACAGAGTCGCTTCTACTATCATGAAACACCAGATTGTACAAGCCCCGTTCTAGAGAAAATATTTGGCCTAAACTCAACCGAAGTGTATTTGTGTTGACTTGGTTTTGCTTTTGAGCTTCATGTGCTGCTCCCCAGCAGATATTCACATCCTCTGTTCAAGTCAGCCCTTCCTTCTCTTGTCATCATTCTTTGCAGAAATGTGTGGTGTTAACTCTTAAAAAGGCTCAATTGGTCTTTATGTCTGATGTGGAGATCACCATTTATTTTTCTTCCGTAGAGTTTTACTCTTGTCTGTGCCTCTAGGATTATACAGCAATGGAAGAGCAAATGATGTGGTAGGAATCTTGTTGAAATCTGAAAATGATGCGACATGTGTGGTAAATGTATAACTATTGTAAACACTGCAACACAGAGTGGCATAATTCTACTGGCTCTGACCATTGCCCTTTGTTTAGTGAACAATACATTCATGAACGATAAAACCTAAACATTTTAATTCCAATCTGATCCCTTTATTAGCTGTACCTTGAAGAGGTTCTCCAATCTTTCCCTAGTACAGACAGAATGTGGTTTAAGCAATCAAATGGTATTTTTTCCTAGACAGTCTACATTCCTTACTAGATAACTAACTACTGTTCTCTTCTATTTGCTTGAAGACAACTAAACATGTAGTCCAATATTTTACGTACTTTGAATTAACATGACCCTGTTTGACAAACACATCTTTTCAAACCAACCACCTCTAAATAAAGATGTAATTTAAAATATAATGAGCATCTTGCAACATGGTCCTATATTGTCATCTCAGGCTTCTGCCTATAGATTTATGATGTCACCAAAACCTCTTGAACTAAATTTGGAAGTTAGTTACGGTTGACAGACAGATAACCATCACATCATTCCAAAACCCCAGTTTACCCAATGAACCTTAGCTTCCACCCCTTTATTCCTTAAGAAAGCCTGAAATGTGGTGTGTGTTGAGAGACCAATTGATTATACATATAAGTGTTAAAAAGTATGTATGATGGAATGACACTGGGCTGATTTAGATCTTGGCGGATGGGTTACTCCAGCACAACAGTGACGGATATCCATTATCTGAAATATAAATCCTATAGCATATAATGGGATTTATATTCCGGCAGACAGGATAGGCATCACTGTTGTGGCAGAGAGGGAGTCAGAAGAGACACGGAGATTTATGAATCCCTGACACTGACCCGCCTGAAGTTACGGAATTGCATGGTCGTGCGCTCGTAATAAGGAATATCACTAATGAGAGGAGCCGATATTTAAGATTAACCTTGCAAGAATCTTTACTTATCATCGAGATCTAATTTATATCAGAAATTAGTGCAAACTGAAGGAAATATTCGTGGAGTGAAGGTCATATGGCATTGACCCCTGATGGTAATCACAATCGGTATTACCTTCAGTATGATTTTAGATGGCAACGTTATGGAGTTGAGATCATGACTATTGCATTAGTATCCCCCCTGCACTTATAATATTTGAACTGCTTTTTCCACTGAAATGCGTCGCTTCTTGGTCAAATTTTATCTATAATTTGTTTTTATGTATATGTTTTTGTATAATGGAATATCTCAAATATAATGTGATAAAATGATGATTTGTCCTTATTGCACTTTAATATCGTATGTATTGCTGGCAGTAGAGAGCAATTGTAATCAATTTAAGAAGAACATTGTGAGATATTGTATTGAATTGTTTGTGATTTTATCAGCGTTAACAGCTCCTAGCATGATTTGAATGTTTTATGGATAAGAAATAAACATTTATATTTTTGATTGATTGGCCTATGTATGTTTGTGAGGTGGTATCAAATTCTGTGGTAATCAGTATTGAGTTGTGTGGTATGATCTTTTCCCAAAGGGATTATAATTTTTAGACTGCAGAGTAACCTGTCCACCAAGTTCTAAATCAAGTCCTCGGTTCTTGGATGTGCACTGGTAAATTGTGGCCGGTTTGTTGACATATGACGGTGGGTGGTTGTGAGTGTGTACTGTTGTGAGTGTTTGTACGTATATTGGCATATGATTGCACCTGTGGGGGTGGGTGATGTTGGCCTCTGAATGGTTCAAATATTGATGTTATTTGGTGGATCAGACCATAGGAACAAATCTGCGTGGTTCACTCATGGAGGTGTGTGGGTGCATACTGGCAGTTGTGTGGACATATAGAAGTGAGTGTGCAGCCATATATGATCATTGGTGGATGGCGACATGTTGATGGGCATCTTGTCATTTGCCAGTTGATGGGTGAGTGTAGGAAGAGGGGTGTATTTGCATTTTATGGAGGTTTTGGTGGCGCATGATGATGAGTGTCTGACTGTTTATATATGATGAGGAATGTCTAGGCCACTGTAGTGTAGTGACTTACAATTTGTTTGAAAAATTGTATGCCATGTTGAAGACTGTAGTTGGGGGTGGGAGTTAAGATTGACTTAGTAGGGTAGGACAGGAACACAAGAAGAAAGTTTCACCTTAATTTATTATTTTATGACTTCAGGTTTTATTGGCAAAACCATGGTTACCATGTGAGTTAACCTAAACTATCTTTCAACCTCAGTTTTTGGGGCGAAATAAATGGAGTTCTTTTTTAAGTGAAATGGGTGGAAGTATGATGGTGGGTGTGCTTGGCTTATAATGTTGGTTGTATGTGTAAGCCTGTTGGAGGATGTATTAGAATATGATGGTGGCTGCATGGACAGAAGATATGCTGATAGATTTGTTGTTTTGTAATATTGGTTGTGTGGCGATATGAAGGTGGCTATGTTGGTGTTTGATGTTGGTTTTATAGTCAGTCAGTCAAAATACTTTATTTCGATAATTCAATATCATAAAAAGACGGTGATGCATACTATACAGTCAAATGCACTTTATAAACAATTACAATTCATATATTTAAAATATCCCACAAATTTCATAAAAGTTAGGAAAGAAAAAAACCATTTTACAGTAAAATTTAGCTGCCATGTTACATTGCACAATTAAAAGAACAATATATACAATACAGAATATTCATTTATATAAAAATACAATCAGTTGCAGTTTATCATTCTCTGGTTCCTAACCCTAACAGCACCCACCAGGTAACTGGCGACATGAAAAATAACCCTAGGGCTGTTTAATAATTGTAAATATAGGAGAGCGGGTTTAACTTGAAAAAACCCTACCTCCTTAAGGATAGGAACAAGGAACTTCGTCCGGACAGACGTGTAATGATCACAAAACATCAAAAAATGCATTGTGTCCTGCATTGAAAAATTGTCACAGGAACACGGTGGGGCCTGTTCAGGACTGCTCCATTCAGAAAAGTAACCTAAGGTCAGATGAATCATATTTAAACGAAAACGTGTTAAAAGAAAGCTGTGGTAAGAGCGATTAACTAAAACAAGGTAAAGTTCAGGTCCTGGAGGATTGGCAACAATCAGGTTAGCCCTTACAGTAGGTTTTCTGAGCTCGATTTCCTCTCTGTTTAAGGACAGTATCTGTAACATAGCCCCCTTTATTAATGTTATGTCCTTACGAGTTATTTTATCTGGTGAGAAAAAGAGCTCAGGTCTCCCTAGTTTGTAAAACCACTGTTTAACATAAGATAACCACTTGATTTTATTTACATTGTCCAGTAGGAGGCAGTCCTTAAGAATGACATGATTCAAGGAGAGTTCATCATTCAGCCAGGTCTTCAACCAAAATATTAAGGGGGCCACTCTGATCATATCCGTAATAAAACTGGCCCCTAGCTCAGAGTGAATCATGTAGGATGGGGTAGACTGTGGGACTGATAAAATCGATCTCATGAATTTGTTTTCAGTGACTTGTAGACAGTCTATAGTACTATAACCCCATAATGACCTACCATACGTGGCTACCGTCAGACATTTGGCTTTATAGATGTTCAAAAGAGCCACGATGGGCCTTGCCCACAGTTTTTTGCTAAAACCCATGATTGCTGAGGAGGTTCTAGCAAAAGCAATATTTCTGTTTTTAATCTGTGGTCCCCAGTTTCCCTTCTCCTCGAAGGTAATCCCCAAATACGGGAATGTAGGGACTCTGCTAAGTTCCTCCCCACAACAGAAAAACGTTTTCGAGTTTTTCTTTCTGGGACCTCTACCCATAACCATGATTAGCGATTTCTTTACATTTATATTGAGGTCCAAGGAAGTCATAAAAAGGCCAAAAGCATCCAGCAAACGTTGGAGCCCCACCCCGGTCCGTGCCAGGAGGACCGCATCGTCCGCATACAGGAGAACCGATATTCTGAGTTTCCCTATATGCGGAATGTCAGACGCGGCCTCCCTAAGCACGGGTTCAAGGGCATTTATGTAAACTGTGAGGAGAAGCGGGGCCATAATACACCCCTGTCTGAACCCCCTTTCTGATTTGAAGTGGCTGGTGCAACGTCCCTCTGTGTTCACCCTAACAGAGGCCAAGAGGCCGGAATGCAGATCCCCTAAAAAGTTTACCAAAGCATGATCAAGACCTAGATCAATTAAAATCCGCCAAAGTTTTGTGCGGTTCACAAGGTCGAAGGCCGAGGACAGACAGGTCCATAAACCCCAGGTATAGTGACCCATCCTTGGCCTTAGTATATTTATCAACCAGCAATTGAAGATTAAGGCACTGATCCATAGTACCTCTTCTGGATCTAAATCCATACTGCACATTTGACAATATCCCTTTATCGTCAAGCCACTCCTGTAATTTTGCAAAATGACCCGTCCCAAGATTTTAACAGATGAGTCTAAGGAGATCGGTCGGTAACAGGCTGGATCTACTCTGTTGCCCTTCTTAAAGACTGGGACGATAATGGATTCTTTCCACTATGCTGGGATGTTATTTTGATTTAATGCATTGAAAACCTTACATAGAATCTTCGACCACAGTTTTGGGGCATATTTAAAAATATCAGCAGGGACCCCATCGGGCCAGGTGCCTTATTTGTCAGGGTCTGGTCTATCGCCCTTTCCACTTCTAGGACCTCAAAAGTAACACAGGAACCCTCCTTGCTATCGGTGGTGGTGTCATTTAAAGGGTCTTGCTGGGCAGAGTTTGAGTATATATTCCCAAAATGTTTAATCCATGCATCATCAGGAATATTGGACTCAAGGGCATGAGTCTCCTCGTTTGAGAAAAGTGGCTGGTTTACTACTTCCCAGAATTTACTACTATTTTTTAATGTCTCTGGTTCAAGTAACATTAACCAGGCCTTTTCCTTTAACTCGTTTTTCCTATTTTGTATAGTGTTTTTATAACATGCTCTTAACATAGCTATTTGGACACGGTCTTTTGGGCTGGTTTTCAGGGTCTTAAGTAAGTCAGCATGTGCCCTTGAGCATGAGTGATCAAACCATCTCTTTACGTGATGTTTTAGGGGCCCCTTTGCCCCAGTTAAACTTTGGTTGATCTGTTTGCAGATGTTATCAAATGCCATAACTACTTGGGTACCTAATGCCCCTGTGTCTAAACATGTAGCTACATCGTCCTCCGCCCTGGCCAAGACATCTTGTACAACAATTTCAGGATTAATATTCGACCATTTTAACCTGCGACCTTGGTCTGTAGAGATCACATTTTGGCCTACCGTATGTAACACTGATTTCATGGTTAAAAAATCCCTGGACAATACCTCTACTAGGACCGGGTTGTGGTCACTAAAAACTGAGACCACTGTTTTATATCTAATAACTTTACCTAGTACATAACATGACAAAAAAATAAAATCAATAGTTGTACCATCACCAATTCCTTTAAAAGTAGGGACCTTGTTTTCACCCTCCCCGCATCCAGATTCATACAGATTCCACTCCGCCAAGAAGTCCTCAAGTGCCGCCCCTCTTTTTGAGTGTTCAAAATGCGTAACTGTAGAACAGGGAGGTCCTTCATCTACTGAGTTGGCGCAGGGCTGAGTACAGGGATGAATATTAAAGTCACCTAAGAGAATTATCTCAAAGCAATTTACTTTAGTTCTGTAGACTGACAAAAAATTATCGAGATAGTCCAGATTATGTCTGGTACTTTCATTCGCATTTGCGTTATAAAAATTAATAAACAAAATGTTAGGTGAATCGGGGGAGTTCAATTCAACAATTAGACAACTTTGACAACCTGACTCAAGCTGAGTTAACACTCCTTTTAGATCCAGTTTGAACAAACTTAATAGTCCACCTTTTGATCTGCCTGCCACGCTACTTGTGGCGGGAATAAAAAAATGTCTATAACCATCCAAAGAAAAGCTGTTCAATATATCCCAGGTCTCCTGGAATGCCAAAATGTCAAAAGATTCCAGAAAATCAATCCATATTTCGTTTTCACCTTTACCCCTAATCCCGGCAATGTTCCATGTCATAATCCTGCAAGATTGTGAATTAGGCCTTGAATTATTTACCAGTCAATCATTTTCCTCCAGAGATGCCAAAGGCGCGAAGCGATTACACAATGGAAGAATTTGTTCAGATTGAAGATTTGGCCTGCACAAAGTATAACAGTAGGAATCTAATGGCGGGGAGTTTTGATAGCCAGGGTGGGCACATGACAAGGTGCTCTGCATTGATGGAGATATATGTGGTTTTTGTTGAGCTGCCTAGGGTTTAGAAATGTTGCTAAGGTGATTATAGAAAAACCCAAGGGGACGCACACATATAAAGTCATCTGTAGATGGGAAGGAAGCAGCCCTCAGCAGAACAGTAGCTACATGCTGTGGGTGCTTAAAATTTACAATGATGCAATCTCCCTTCATCGTTTTTCTTGAATTACCTATCCAGCTCACTCTGCGTGTTGATATAATGTCATTACAAAAAGTAACAGGGAAGCCACAATATTTCCTCAGCCATGCTACTACTTTATAATTCAGGGAATCAATCCTTTCACCCCTTGCGTCGTTAGACCACGAGTCTTCCCCGGGAACATTAGTTAGCACTACTATATACGGAGCGCAATCTGGTGGAAGATTAACTACAGGTCTTTGCTTACATACCCTCGGACCCGAGTTGTTCCCAGCAGCAATGGGTTGCGAGTTAGCCCTCAAAGTAGATAGAGGAACAGTTTGATTACTAGGGGGTTGTAGGTGTTGCAGGTGTTGCAGCTAACAAACTATGTGTTGCCTTATGTCCCCGACAACAGGAACTTGTAGCCCCCTCATTTGCTGCCGTGCCCGTGTTAGTGTTCCTAGGTGATTTAGATGAGGACAGATGAGCAGATAAGAGAACTCCCAGCCTAGAAACCTCCTTTGAGACCTGATCCATTTTATCCACAACCCCTTTACTGGGAACGACAGGACCCTTAGGTTCTTTAATTGTAACATTTGGTTTTTGGGGATTTTGTGAGGCAGCCATATGAGAAGCTAGAAGAGTACCCAATCTGGATACTTCTTTTGTGACCTCATCGACTCTGTCTGCCAATGGTTTAAACATAGTCTCCATTTTCAACACAAACATGTCAATCAGGGAGTCGATTTGAACACTATTCAGTTTGAACATAGCCCCCTCATTTGGATTGTCATGGGGAACTCCTTCTTCATCATCCAATATGATGGCTGCCTTCTTAACTCTCTTGTGCCCTCCCCGATTATTTTGTGACCCTCTACAGGCTCTCGCTCTCAATTTTCTTCGTGCCTGCGAGTGCACTGGAGAGGGTTCCGGGGACGATGAAGGTAGATGTTGGATTGTAGAGGGCAGTGAATTATCTAGTATCGCCACAGTAGGTACTGAGATGGCAGATGTATCTATAGCCGCTGCTATTTGAGTACTTTGAGTACCCCCTGGGACTTGATCACAGAACTCTTGTAATAATGATCCATTTGTTGGTGAAGGAGGCGGGCTGATTCGGCTTAAAGACATGCGGCTTGCTGTGTTGATTTTACTCACAACTTTTACCATGTAGTTATCTATCGGCCCTGGTAATGATGGAGTTTTGGAAGAGCGCATTTAGCCATATCAGACCGGCTCATTTAACAGCCTGAAGGAGACACCCAACTAAAACACTCACGGTTCTCAGGAGTCCCGAAGAAAATATCCAAGGTCCGTGGCCCAGCCCGGCCTCCTCTGGCCTCGGACGGCCGCAGACGGCCCCGCCCTTGTCCCGGGCTTCTCCCGCCGCGCTCTCGCGTGCGTCCTGCGGGACGAGGTTCCGGTCTGTCCTTTAAGCGCCTCCTGGCGCCATGCAAAGATGGAGATGGCGTCCTTGCCGCAGATGGGGCAGGTGGGAAATGAAGCCGGCGAGGAGGGGACTCGGCGGAGCCAAGCCCGGGCCGAGGGGATAGGCGGAGCGATGCCCGGCCCGTAGATGAGAGCGGAGCACAGCCCGGCCCTGTAGCTGCAAGAGTTTCTGCCCAAAAGGAAAGTTGTTACACCAGGTACACGTCCCCGGTCCGTCCTTTAAGCGCCTCCTGGCGCCACGCAAAGATGGAGGCGGCGTCTTTGCCGCAGATGGGGCAGGTGGGAAATGAAGTCCGGTGAGGAGGGGACTCGGCGAAGCCAAGCCCGGCCGAGGGGATAGGCGGAGCGATGCCCGGCCCGTAGATGAGAGCGGAGCACAGCCCGGCCCTGTAGCTGCAAGAGTTTCTGCCCAAACGGAAAGTTGTTACACCTGGTTTTATAGATATATGATAGTTGGTGTGTATGTGTATGAGGGTGAGAGTGTGTGGCATATGATGTTGGTGTATGTGTAAGCATAGTGGAGGATGTATTGGAATAGGACGGTGGTATTGACATACGATATAGATGTGTTGATGTATGATATTGGTTTTGTAGTCTTATGAAGGCGTGTGTTTTGTGGATACATGTCGGTTGGTGTATGATGGTGAGTGTGCTAGCTTATGATGGTAAGTGTCTTGGTGTGTTCTATGATGGCAGCTGTGCCCCCATACCCTGCAAAAGCTCTGTGGTCAATTCTGCATTCTTTGTTTGTGGCACCACTCCCAAAGCTGCACCTATGTGTGCCAGTTTCCCCATGAGCCCCTGCCCAGCCAACACTGTGCATCTGTGTGCCTCCAGCTCTCCCTGCAACCTATCCGTGTAGCCACAACCACCTACAAGCCCCTCTGTGTGCCCTGCATATCTTCTGTGTACCGCCTCTTCCCCTCTTTGTGCCCTGGCAGCTCATCTGTACACTACCACCCTCTTGCAATGATTTCTGCTCATACAAAGAACTGTGCACAGAGACCTATGATTAGTGAATTGTGGTGTACCAGAAACTCATCTCAGTACCTAGAAACCCCAACCAGCTAGGAATCAGTGTCACATTAGCTCTTCGTCCTATTGCAAAATAACCAATGATTAGACAACCTAGAACATGCGACTTAGGACCATCTCAGGAATGGTGGGAAGTGTGAACACTCTTTTGTTATACTCTCATACCAGTCCACAACAGGACTAAACAAGAGACACGGTAAGGTTATAATATTTATTTTAAGGACGTGCTCTCAAGCGCAGTATTTTAGTCAACATAAGCATACATATGATAAAAAATATTATGGTCAGCATGGTTACAACTCCATAAAATACAAAAGGAGGAATCATGTTACAATGATAGTGGAAACAGGTGATAAAAGCGTCTAGTTTAAACACCCACCCTATATGGGAACTATGTATTATAAAACTATAGAAGGTCTCTTGAACTCATTTTGGGGACCCCATTACCTGTCCTCGCAGTAATTGTAAATTACATCTGGACCGGCTAGTCTCTCTGCATGCCTGGAATCTTCCAAGTGTGTTCAATTCTGGCAAGTGTGCTATGATAAAGGCGCCAGAATCCTACTCGGCTTGCAGCTGCCAAAATGTTGTGTGTAGAATGTGTTACAGGGACACGACGATAAACAGGCACTCACTGTACAGACTGGGGGCACAATGTATGTCGAAAAACAAACCTTTTCTCATGTATAGGCCTTTGTGAAAGCTAACTTTGCAAAAACAACTAAGCAGTGTTGTGTGCAGGAAGCAGCAAAAGGTAACATGGCGTTTAAACTTCAAATAAGCCATGCTAACTTAACATGCACGCAAAAAGAGGCCCATAAACCATACTACACCCCCCCCCCATGTTGGGAGAACACACAGCAATCTGGGCAAACTTCATAGAACGCAGCGTTCAAGTTCGAATGAGACAGAACCAAGTTAAAAAATATTGCCAAACTTGAAAATAGGGAATGAAAAAAACAAGCTATTGAAAACAAATGCACGCGCCCATGGTGTGTAAAAAGGACCTCAAACATGTAAGTAAAAATCAATACATAAAGATTAAAATTATCCACGAGTTCCGCATGTGTTTATGAAGTAAAACATTTTTTTCGTACTTCAGTCCAACAACGTGTAAGCACCATATGTTGCAACTGCCTCCAATAGGAAGTCGTTGTTTTCAACCATGAACATTTCAGCCATCCAATCAAGTAAAGGGAACGAACATACATGTTCCTCAATTGCCGGAGCCTATAGCATCATCAGAGGACAACTCGGGCTTATTTCAAGATAACTGCAATCCAGAAAGTCATTAGCCGCAGTCCAAATGTTCCAATTGCCAAGAAACCATGTGCCGCCGCGCAGGCCATAATCCTGGTACTAGAACAATCTATTTAATGAGCAACTAAGGGACTCAATAGTAGATTAATATCCAAGTAAGGAGACACCATGTTGAAGGGACACAGATCTAGGGCCAATTCAAAATCACAATCCAGGCAATGGAAAACAGACTGCACGCAAGTGAAGAAAGAGAACCAGAAAGATAAATCATACGCCACACTTAGAGTCGCCAAAAGCAGCAATCCATAGTATTCTAGTATCCGGTTACGAAGGTGGAGCAGCCAGGACAGTACGTCTTGGGGCACAAACTGTGCATCCATTTTGTAATAAACAAAACAACAGCAGAATGTCGGTACCTAAAGCCAGGAGCAAGGGGAAACCTCCAAAGACGCTCGAAAAAATGGAATGAAAAAATGCAGGGCTCACACCGAATAGTATGAAATGAGGTAACAATGCATAGCATACTACTTTAAAAAAATGTGCGCGGCCAGTAGTCGACGAGGCATTTAAGATTGTGTGAATCAAAGCACCGAAATGCAGGGGCTGGTCTGTGTTTAATAAGGCATTTACCTCAGTACGAGTATTTGCAACATGAAGGGCAAATGTCTCACGCGCAGATGTAAGGGGGATTTCCTTCTGGGACAAAAGAGCTCTTATTCAGCTCATCTTGTTGAATTCTGCTTTGAAGGTCGGAATCAAGGGCCAGATGGAAACATCAAGACTGCCATGCAGGGGGCGTGGCCAGGCGCCAACGAGGATGGCCTCCTAGAGAGCGAGCTCTGCTAAACCCACCTCTGTCCCCTGAGAAATCCGGCTTAAATCCGACCCGAGACTGGGAAATTCCAGCGCCCCGGGCCACTGGAGCCGAAGCGTTGCAGGATCATGCCTCTGTTGGGTCCCGACTCCTCTCCAGGCCAAAGATACAGCTCCCGGGCCTCTGCGCCAGACCTGGTGGCGTCGGACTGGAGCCCGGAGCTTGGGAGGTGAGACTGCTGTGGGCCCCGGCTTGCGGCCTAGTTGCCGGAAAAGAGGGTGCCGCGGCCTTTCCGGACTGGCGAATGCGGAGTCCCGCGAGGTGGGGGGCACTGCGTAGTGTGTGCCCGCTGCCCACCTCGCGGTCACGGAGCGGCGGTGACCTGCCCCCCCGCGGCTCTTAATCATTGGAGGCCCGGTCTGGGGCCTAAACAGAAGGGCGCTGGCGTCATAGTGGAGCCACCTCACGGGAAGCACTACCCCCGGTGCAGTCTGCTCAGGGCCTGCCCCAGAGCCGCCCGAAATCAACAGGACCGACACTGCCTGGGCACCTGAAAAGACAAGTCTCCATAACGCATGACGGCAAAGGCAGGGGGACCCAGCGACAGCGGTACCCCGGGGGCACCTCCCTGACGAGGGGTTGAAGGCCAGATAAAACTACCATGGCTTGGCTCACAGAGGAGGCAACATACAGGGCAGGCCCAGTAACATCCTGGACACAAGGTGAGGCGCGATTCCAGGCCTCGAAGTAGGGGGGGTGCCCCCTGTGGGAGCCTGCTGAGCCTGCACCAACCCCCAGTGGACCTGGCAGCTGACGGGGTACTCCACAACAACGGGAAGGGGCACTCTACTGTTTCGCCACTACCCCTAAACACTGGTGCAAAGCCTGGGGTGGCCCGAGAGACTTGAAAGGTGGTGTGGGTTGACCCGAGGAGGAGCGGTCGGTGCTCACTGGGCACAGCAGCGGACGAGCGAGAAACAGGAGATTTGTGACTCCGGGGTGAAACCTCAGTACGGTTCGGGAACGCCAAGTGTTGCAGCTGGAGGCCTCACCCCTTCCCCACTATGAGGCGGAAAGGGAAAGGGAAAGGGAACACAACCGGTCCCTAAACCCAAACCAGGGGCGCCACCCAGGACAATAATCGCAAAAATCCTTAACTATAGGCACCGGGACAACATCCTTCAGGTGGCAAGGCAAAAGGGTGACCTGCACTACGAAGGGGCCACAATCCGATTTTTCCCTGACTTCACGCTGCAGGTCCAGCGGGATAGGCGCTCTTTCGTGGGAGTGAAGGCGGCACTTCGTGAATGAGGATTCAAGTATCTGATGTTCTTCCCGGCTAAGCTGAAGGTCATTGTAGGAGGTAAATCAGTATTTTTCACGTCACCGTCGGAGGCCCAGAACAGGTTGGACAACGACTCGCCAAACAAACATGCGCAACCAGAGGGGGGAACATGGAGAGACACGAGCTCACCTCCCCAGGATCGACAGCTAAAAGGTCGGAGGTGGACACCCAGAGCCAGCGTTCATGGCGGTCCAGAGCGGCTAGCCCCAAGTGGGGATCTAACCGGGACACTGAAGGTCGCTGAGGGAGGTGAACACGAGAGGTGGACCTTGCTGAACTGTAATGTATGACCTGTTTGTTGGGGGACTATTACCGCACACAGCTGCTGGTGGACATAGCACTCTTTGCCTTCTATTCCAGTGTATGTTAGAAAGTGTCTTGGGAACAGTAGCTCTGTGCAACAGGGGGGCAGACGGGGTGGCGGCTGGTGTTGGGGCCAGCGCACTCTTCCCCTACAGGAGTTCTTCTCACTCCCGAGTTGGGGTTGGGCAAAAGGCGCTCTGCTAATTGGGGTTGTGGGTAGTTTGAAACCTACGGAGCAGGGAAGCAGGGTGGGGGTAGTTGTGGTAGGGGGAGGGTAAGTTTTACAGAGACCGGGGAACTGGAGGGTTTGTTGTCTGGGATGAGTGGGGCAGGAGGGGTGGGAGGTGGGGTGGGGGGTTTGGTGGGGGCAGGGGGGGGAGTTTGGAATGGTAACACCTGAAAAGCGTGGATACATGTGTGCAAGATGTCGGGAGTCACGGGGCGGGTGTTTCAATTAGAAGTGCGCACTGTTATGAAGTGGGATAAAAGCCTTAAGCTGATGAGATGGAACATCAACGGACTGGGGGACAAGCTTAAAAGAACTATTGTGTTGCAATTTGTTAAAAGACACCTCCCAGACATATTACTACTACAGGAAACTCACCTACTGGGTAATGCATGCCACACACTCAACAGGTAGGGATACTCCTTGGCGGTACACGCAGGCTTCACCTCCGGGTCCCGAGGGGTGGGTATACTGATACGTCGTACATTTCCCTTGGTTATTGACCATGTAGACACTGACCCTTTAGGACGCTATGCGGCCATTACAGGGCGATGGGAGAGACGCAGGATAAACTTAGTCACGACCTATATCCCATCTGGTCGCCAAACCCAATCATACCAGGACTTGGGCAGGTTGCTCCTTACTCTTCCTGAGGGGATCCTTCTGGTGGAGGCGACTTTAACAGTGTGGTCTCGGGAACCCTTGATAGGCATCCCCCCTGGAGTACGCCTATGGGACACAAGTGGGTGTCTGACTTCCTTGAGGCCTTTGGTCTTACCGACCTTTGGCGTCTCCGGCACCCGACGGACACTCAGTACACATTCTTCTCCGGCCCACACCGTTCATTTTACCGCATAGATTACATATTGGCACCTCTGCAACCCAACATAACGGTCCGTGAAATCACACATATAGCAGGAGGAATATCTGATCACTCACCACTGCTTATCCACCTCTCCGTCGGTGATAAACAAGAGGGTTGTATAGCGCCGATTAACGCTTGGCACCTCCGTAGCGAAGATGTGAGGAAAAAGCTCACTCTTTCGATTGAACGATATTTCAAAGACAATGAGGGCACGGTGGACTCATCAGAGGTACTTTGGGAGGCCTTTAAGACCGTGCTGAGAGGGGAGGCCCTCTCCACAATTGCTGGTCGTGGCAGGGAAAGAGAGGAGCAAATAGTCACTGTGGACACAGATCTCCTTGCGCTCGAAACGGCGGCTCAAACCGGAGGAGACCCGGGGACGATCCACCTGATGCAACTCAAGGCGGCAGAGTACAAGGCTCTGGCCACCGATGCGGCTAGGACAATGGCTAGATATAGGGATGGTAGAGTCTACCACCAGGGAGACAAGGCAGGAAAGCTTATAGCCTGGCTTGATAAGAAGCAACAGGCTCAGAGAGTGGTGGCAGAACTCAAAGATAACTCGGGGGTCGTCATTACTGAACCCCGTGAAATAGTTAGGGAATTTGCGTCGCATTACCAAAGGGTCTACAATACGGCCTCTGACAGGCCGGAGGAGGACTCGGTTGCCCTGTTGACTGACATCTGGATGCCCACCCTCTCAGAGGCCGAGCGAGATACCCTGGAAGCTCCACTAACAGCAGATGAGTTGAGTCGGGCGATAAGAGAGCTTCGGTCAGGGAAGGCACTCGGGCCTAATGGTCTGCCGATGGAGCTGTACAAGCTCTCGCCGGACGGTATCAGACCATACTTGAAGCGTATGTTAGAAGAATGTAAGAAGGGCATTTTACCGTGAGATCAACAGATTGCCACAATAGTTGCCATCCCGAAAGAAGGGAAACCAAGAGACTTCTGTGCCTCTTACAGGCCTATATCGCTGTTAAACGCGGAGCCCAACATTTTAGCCAAAGCTCTTAGGCTGAAACCCGTTCTGCCAGCTCTGGTCCATCCGGACCAATCTGGCTTCATGCCCCACCGCAACACCGCACTCAACCTCCGGCGGCTTCACGGGGTGTTGGGACGTTGTCACACCGTCCAGGAAGACGCTGTGGTAGTGTCACTAGACGCTGCAATGGCCTTTGACACACTTGAATGGCCCTACATGATGGCGGTACTTCGAAAACTGGGTTTTGGACCCAGCTTCATTGGGTGGGTACGTCTCCTTTACTCTGATCCCCTGGCCCAGGTCTCGGTTAACAATAAAGCCTCCGAGGTGTTTGCGCTCGGGAGGGGAACACGGCAGGGGTGCCCCTTTCGCCCCAACTCTTTGCCTTGTCTTTGGAACCTCTGGCTGCCTGGGTCAGGCAAGACCTCTCCCTGAAAGGGTGGGAAGACAGGATTTCGCTTTATGCGGATGATATCCTCCTGTATTTAACGAGACCCCGTAAGTCCCTTATAGTGGCAATGGACATCTTCGCCACCTTCAGGAGAAATTCTGGATACAGAATCAATTGGAACAAGTCCATATTCTACATCTTGCAGGGTAACACTCCGCCACCCCCGCAACTGCCCGATCCCTGTGGCCACTGAGTGGTTCAAGTACCTCGGGATTTTCATCTCTAAGGAGAAGGCTACCAGGTATGAGAGGAATCTCGTGCTGCCCCTCCAGCGCCTTAGGAGGGACTCTGCTTCCTGGCAAAAACTCCCGCTGTCCCTGCTGGGAAGAGCGGCGCTCTTCAAAATGATGGCATTGCTGAGGTTTTCATATGCCCTGCAAAACTATTGGGACTTGGTCCCGAATTCCTATTTCGCGTCCATTGAAGCCACACAGAGAGAACTGCTTTGGTCTGGGACGCCTCGTATTTCCCTTCAAAAATTGACCCTGGGTTGGTTTGATGGTGGCATTGCGCTCCCGGACATCCGAAAATACTATTGGGCTGCACACCTTTCGGCCATCAATCAGGGCACATACTGTGACGGGAATGACCCCGGATACAGAATGGACCGGTGGCTCCTGCCGGGTGGCAACTTCGAAGCTGAGCTCTATTCTAAGCCTGGTAGGTACTCACTCACTGGGCCCACACAACACTCGGTTCAGTTATGGCACATTGTACAGCGCAGGATGGGTTGGGCTGATACACTCACGATGGCCACCCCTCTGTGGGTCTCCGAGAGGCTGGAAACCCTGGGCCGAACTAAAGGATTCCATAATTGGGACCTCATCGGTACTTCACGAATTAAAGATCTGTGGGGCCCGGATGGAGTAGTGTCCTTTGCCTCTCTCCAAAGCACTTACGAACTGGCACTTACAGAACACTTTCGATACCTGCAGGTCAGACACTCCCTCCAGGCGAATATCCCCTCAGGAACTCAGACCCCGGACTCCTCCCCCCTGGAGGATAGACTTTTAGATGGCCGCCTTCCTGAACACGCCATATCACTCACGTATAAAAAAACTGTCAACAACTTCCCAGACCTCTTACTGCCACTCAGGGGGAAATGGGAAGCTGATGGTCCAGAAATAGATGATGAAGAGTGGAGGACTGCGCTCGCTTCCCCTAAGGAAGTAGCCATATCGGCTAGGCTCCGTTTGATTCAGTTAAAAATTCTCCACCGAGCATATTTCTCCGAGACCAGGCTGCAACTAATGGGCCGCAGTGAGGAGGGGCTTCGTAGAAAGGGATGTGGTGAGAGAGGGACCTTCTTTCATACCCTGTGGGAATGCCCTGTGCTGCAGAATTACTGGAACCGGGTAATACGTTGCATGCAGGTGGTATGGGGGTGGTGTTGCGGCTGGAAGCGAAGAGGTACCTGCTAAACATCTGGGAACCCACTGATCTGCCGCCTTGTGGGAGGCTGTGGGCTACACCGGGCTGTGCCATTGCTAAAAGAAACATAGCTGGACAGTGGGGGGCAACGATGCCTCCGAGACTGGGCACATGGAAGACTGACATGGACTGGTGCATGCTCCAGGAGAAAACTGTGTATGTTGCACGTGGATGCCCACGAAAATGGATTGAAGTTTAGTCCAATTGGAACGAGTACAGAGGCAATATATGTGATCCCCCCAAACTGTCTCGGTTGACGAACTGCTCGCATTGTGAATTGATATGTGATGCACTGCTTTGATTATTTCTACACGATTAATGTTTCTTCTGCCTTATGTCTCCCGATGTGCACATTTGAATATAATGTATCCTTACTGTGATGACCATCATACTTTTATTTCTGTTAATAAAAAGAATTAAAAAAAAGACTGCCATGTGGAAGAGGGAGGGAACAGCACATTCTTGCAGCAAGTTACACGCTAGGAAACGGTAACGATATAAGCGATTCCTGCCTGCATCCCACAGCACTCTTCATTATTTAATAATAAATAATAAATAGGTACCGTTAGCAAACAATGTGAATGTTGTTGTAATGGTCGGAACTGGAGTACCTTTAAGAACACACGCTAAATTCGGTGCAAGCACATTACAAGAGCCGTGCAATTGAAGATTTCTGCATGTTAATGAATGATCTGGTGTCATGGTGCAATCTTCGCCATTTAAAAATCTTCTCGACCATCCCTTAAACACCTATATGTGAATGGGAGATTCCAGACTTCATGAAGATTAGCTCCACCCAGGGGCTCATACCTGCCTATGGCATAGTGTTTCATGCAGGACTCAAATTTGAAAAGGGAAAAAGGTAAAGTTATTAACCCATGGATGAGCCAAACTGCCGAATTGGATTCTGCTACGCAAAACGGTAAAGGTTCTAACTTTTTAATGTGAAACAGTGAAAACGTGGCATCTTTCATCGACATAAATTGTTGTTTAACAGTCAAATTCAAAGGCAGAAATAATAAACTCGTGTTCATGTAATCCCATGGAACACAACCATTTTTCAATGTTTGCAGAGTCCAGACAAACTGCATAACAGAACGCAATTGATTTTGCCCATGATACAGTACTGCTACATCTTCTTGCACAATATCAACCACAGATGACACACTATTATCTAGAGTGTAAATTCGGGAAGAAAGGGTGTTAATGCTATTATCTACAATGGCAAGCACTTTTTCTAAATTGGCCTGATCAATAGCTCTAAACCTAGAAGCAGCTTCAATTTGTGACAGTTTCCAAACCTCATTGTATACAGCATATATCCATCTTTTCGATCTGCCACCCACAGGACCTTTTACAAAATCATTTAAATCGACAGTGTCAGGGAGTTTGACAAATGTAACTTAACAGACGCTAAGGATGAATGTCTGAGCCAACTCTGGCGCAATTTGCCTACAGAATAGGTGGTGACTGAATGTTGAGTCTGAAAGCGGGAATCAACTCTAACCTCTGTATAGCCAGAGGTCAGACCCAGAAAACGATGTTGCCATAGCAACCAGCCTTCGGGACTAATGCTGGAAACATTAAAAGAGGAATTCCTTAACAGTGCTTGTAAGTCACTCAGGGAATAACTCGTATAATTATTCCAATGGGGAAATTCACCTAAATCAGGAAATGAAGGAACATTTAATTTTTTTAAAGTAGCCAATCCAAAGCATGTGGTTTGTGAAATAGTGTAATTCACAAACAACATATGGTTTGGGATAAGACATGCACGATGCAAAGCCTCAGTGCCTTGCACTTGCAAACTTTTAGAACCCCAAACAGATTTAAGATCAATTGTATCTCAGCACAGTGCATAGCCCCCAACAGCCAACTGGTCAATTAAGGACTTTGAATAAAGTAATTTGGTGTGGGCAAGTCTAACCTTGGAAAATGACTTTTCAGTCAACTTAAAATAAAACGTATTAGGGTTGGATTGATCAAAATCAGTAAAATAGGAAAACTTTTTCAAAAACATTTTCGAGCTGCCTTCCACTGGTACGGGACAATGATCCCACTGTGTGTAATTAACCATATTTCTAAACGAGTTAGTTTTATGCAGAAAGTGATTGCCAAAATGCTGGTAACAGTACAAATCACCATAATTCCCAGATTCCAAATATA
This sequence comes from Lissotriton helveticus, assembly GCF_964261635.1. NCBI lineage: Eukaryota > Metazoa > Chordata > Amphibia > Caudata > Salamandridae > Lissotriton > Lissotriton helveticus. Next base: position 30,201,781 of record NC_136067.1, on the reverse strand, counting down.
AATCTTCAGCATCGAAAGCAGCATAATATTTCAAATCAGTAAATGAAGCCTCTACAGCTGTAATGTCCCAATCATCAGAGGGAATATTTTGTTTAACCATATTCACCATAGAAACATGGAGTACATTGGGAACATTAATAACCTCTGTGGGACCATATATCTGGAGCTTTGCAGCATCCCATACAATCCCATCTAAAATGGGCCAAGCAGTTATATTCACAAGTGTCTGGTCCCTCTTCATGCTGTGTGTAGAGGAGTGGGGAGCCAAAGTTCCATCATTCACTAGAATTGAAGTTCTTTACTCAACATAGTGTCCATTGATAAAACGGAAAAAATATACCACAAATCCTATGGACATGAACAGAAAAATTGCAATCAGCACCAGCCAAATGGAAGTCCAAGGAGGAATCATAAAATGTTTTTTAAACCAGGTAGCAAAAATTGAAACTTTTGAGGGGGTTTTAGACGTAGTTGAGCCTGTGTCAAATGAAAAACGGGATTGATTAGCCACGCGGGTCTCCAAATCAGTCGTAGAAAAGTCAGTGGGGAAGTAAATTCAGTGTCATTAAGTGGATCACCAGCAGGTTGATTCAATAAAGGATTCGTAAGTGGATTCTTTTCAATGTCAACATCAGGCCTGATGGCAGGACCTGGGGCCAAAACAGAGTGTTGCACCATTGCTGGACACGAAACCGCAGGCGTCATATTATAGAGAATCGGCCAACCTGTGTGGTTTGACAATGTCAATTGAAATGTACCTGTTTCCCTTTCATCCAGGAAGAGGAGGTAAAATTACCGTTCTTGTACCCTGCACACCAAGCACAGCAATTGGAGCTCGATAGGAAGGACCAAATTCTTTCTTGTTGTCTATCTTCTCTCTGACCAGTTCTCCAACTTGAGGTAGCCAGTCGACTACCGGAATCTGCAACGCAGCTTCAGACGTGGAGGGCAAGTGTTCCTTTGCAAGACTGTCTCTGGTCTTTTGTAGGTTCTGCAAAACATCAGAATGTTCATCTACGTCAAAGGATGCGGCTCCCGCCGCCAAGTCTAGACCATCAAGGTCCGGAACAAACATCTTGATGCCAAAGAGCATTTTGTATGGGGTCCCCCCACCCAGAGACCTTCTAGGGAGATTATTTAGTGCGCGTTGTACGCTATTGAGGTGGGTGAGCTATTCTCTGCCAGCACCTAAAACCTTCGCTGTCAAGGATTGCTTTAAGTCACGGTTCATCTGCTCCACAACACTATTGCCCTCAGGTCGGTATGGAGATGAAAGTTTTACCTGGACCCCCAATGAAGCCATGGCATCCTTGTACGCCTTTGAGGCAAACGCTAGACCCTGGTCCGAATGGAAGGTACCACACGCAAACATTCTCACAAAGACACCCAAATCCCTTACGACAGTTCTAGCATCAGCGCTCCTTTAAGGCCACACCCAGACAAAGCGCGTGCAAGAGTCAACTGCTACTAAGATGTACTTATACGCAGTATCAGAGGAGAAAGGACCACAGTGATCTAGATAAACACATGCAAGTGGTTTGTTAGAAATATACAACTGAGTTTGGGTCGGGCATGCAGCAGGACCGAAAGTGTGGGTGTTGGAGCCCGTGGCCCCAGCAGCTCTCAAAGACAAGTGGAGTGGACCCCACACTATTGTTGAACAGAAGGGATAAGTCACCTATTTGGTTGACCTTGGAACTCCCAGGAGCCCTCACAAGGTGCTTCATGTCAACAGATTGAAACCATATGTTGACAGGGCAGACAGATGAGGGACAGGAGGAAGAGAGGGACCCTGTCCCAGACCTGCTTTCTCAGAACCCTGATGATGGTTCAGTTGATGGTGTAGCCTTGGCAGACAGCCTCACTGACCAACAGCAATAGAACTGCAGACAAGTTCTACAGTCCTACAGACATATGTTTTCACTGACTCAAAGTCAGACTACCTGGTGCACTCATGAAGTGGACACTGGGGTCAGTCTGCCTGTTAAAAGTAAGATTTACAGGCAACCTGATCCTGTCAGGGACTGTATCAGGACAGAGGTCCAAAAGATGTTGGAATTGGGAGTCATTGAACCCTCAGAGAGCCCTTGGGTCAGTCCAGTAGTCCCTGTGCCTAAAGCTCACACCCAAGATGGTAAGAGAGAGATGAGGTTTGCGTGGACTACAGAGATCTCAATGCTGTCACTAGGATAGATGCCCATCCAATAACCAGTGCAGATGAAATCATAGACAGATTGGCATCTGCCAAGTTTTTGAGCACATTTGACCTGGCAGCTGGCTACTGGCGGATCAGACTAGCTGATGATGGAAAGCCAAAGACAACATTTTCAACCCCTGGTGGACATTATCAATTTTTGGTAATGCCATTTGGTCTGAAAAATGCACCTGCCACATTTCAAAGGTTGGTGAACCAAGTCCTCTCAGGTCTGGATGACTACTGTGCAGCTTATCTAGGTGATATTGCTGTCTTTAGCTCCACCTGGGAAGATCACCTTATCCACCTGAAGAATATTTTGGAGGCCCTGCAAAAGGCAGGCCTAACTATCAAGTCTATCAAGTGCCAGATAGGGCAGATTCAGGTTGTAAACCTGGGCCACCTTGTTGGTGGAGACCAGTTTCAACCATTGCACAGCAAGATCCAGACAATAATGAACTGGACAGCTCCAACCACCCAGACTCAGGTCAGAGCTTTCTTGGGCCTGACTAGGTACTACAGGAAATTTGTCGAGGGGTATGGTTTCATAGTGACACCCCTGAATGACTTAACTTCCAAGAAAATGCCAAAGAAAGTTCAGTGGACAGTCAGCTGTCAAAAGGCATTTGATGACCTGAAGCAGGCCATGTGCACTGCTCCTATTCTGCAAAGTCCAGACTACTCCAAAGAATTCATTGTTCAAACAGATGCTTCTGAGTTGGGGGTAGGGGCTGTGCTTTCACAATTAAATAAAGATGTTCAAGACCAGCAAGTAGCTTTTATTAGCAGAAGGATGACCCCTAGAGAGAAATGTTGGTCAGCTATTGAGAGGGAGGCCTTTGCTGTGGTTTGGGCCCTGAAGAAGATGAGGCCATACTTGTTTGGCACTCACTTCAAGATTCAGACCGACCATAAGCCCCTCTTGTGGCTATACCAGATGAAGGGTGAAAATCCCAAATTGCTCAGGTGGTCCGTTTCCCTACAGGGGATGGACTTTACAATGGAGCACAGACCAGGGACTGACCATGCCAATGCAGATGGATTCTCCAGATATTTCCACTTAGAACATGAAGACTCAACTGGTCAAGGTTAGTTTAATGTCCCTATGTTTTGGGGTGGGGGGGTTGTGTAGGAGAGTAGGGTCTGCTTCCTATGGTCACCCCCAATTTTTGCTGTGATTCTCTGGTTTTTCGACTTCAGTGTGGCTGTGGTCCTGCTAATCAGACCCACAGCCCAGCTGTTCTCTCTCTAAATTGATACCTTGTACTTTAGGTACATACCAGATCGGTTACTGGGTCACCCTTGTGAGCCCCTGTATATTGTACCATAGGTACCCAGGGCATAGGTGCATCCAAGGCCTACCAGGGGCTGCAGCATGTATTGCACCACCCCTGGTTTGCCTTCCAAACTGACACCACAGGTCTGTTCACACAGTCTGGGTAAGGTGGTGTAATCACCCCTTACTTAGATATAGTATACCTATATCTATCTTTACATATGGACAAATATAAACCTATAAGCCACTCCTATGGTAGGCCTCAGCAATCCTGGAGGCAGAGTGCTTGGTTTTATGTGAGAGGGTGCCCTAGCATGAGCTGAGCCCCTCTGCAGCTTTCGTAACCATCTCCTTATAGCTATTTTATGATATAGCCATACCATATACTCTTAAGTGCATTATAAACTTCGCGTTTAATGCTAACTTTAGTTTGGCTTTATCAAAACATGTTGTGTAAGGTGTCAAGCACTTTGGAATACTACCCCCCCCACACTTATTCTGGCAGCGGGTGTAGCATTCCACCCTTCTAGAGGGAAAAGACATGTAGGTTACAGCTTTACCCGGTTAAAGTTAAACAGAGCCTCAGCATCACAAAATGGATGCTGCTGCCACAGATACGAGTCTGACCTCCTGCTGCTGGACGAAACTCCGGCAGGGGAGGACTGGACAATAGGTTTGCTGTGCAGGGAGGTGCTGCCACTTCTCCAGACAGGGGTTTTATATATTGGGGCAGGGAGGGCTTCATTCAGTGACTGCATCTAGACACTGCCTGGGGCACACAAGTTGCTCCATGCATAGCCCGGTTCAAACCAGTTGCTGGGGCACTCCAGCCCCCGCTCTGGCGTGAAACTGGACAAAGGGAAAGGGGTGTAACCACCCCCTTCTCAGGTCCACTCAGGTAATCCTGCCCCCTTTCTTAGTATAAGTATAGGAGCTGTGTCCCCAGGACTTTAGATTATCCTGGATGAATATTTGAAAGACATATCTTGGACCTTCGACATTCCATTTTGACTGCAAGACGAAAGACATCTCCCTTGTAATGAAGGAGTGACCACCCTGTGCATACAGGCACCAACAGCAACTTCGCCGGTCTGCACTTTCAATGGCTCCCGTTGGAACCCGAAGACTCTGTGACTCAAGAACTGGACTTCCAGACTTCTCTGACCCGACCCACATCCACAGCAAAGCTGAGACACGTGGCGGACACGAGAAAAGTGGGACCGGACATCTTGGACTTCCTGCATTTTGCTACCTGCTCTCCTTTCCTGAAGCCTCAGTAAGTTGTGCATTGGGCTATGAGAAGCCCCAGCTGCGAGCACCATTTGCACTGAAGCCCAGGCCCCCACACTCCGCAGGTGTCCCATGGACCTCGCCTTTGCATTTGAGCTCGATTTGTCTTCCCAGTTACTTGCCCGCTAGCTTGTGAGCCCCCTGAAGACCTCCCTTTGAAATTAACTTGCTTTCCTGGTTGCTTCAGGCTTGTTCCAGCTTCCCTGGAAAGGAGAAGCACCACAGACTTTGCTGGTTTGCAACATAGCCAATCTCAACATCCTGTGTGGGTTTCAGTTGCCAAGGCTTGTTGGGTCCAATCCGGATACAAACACCGCAGTTATCTAGATCCATTGTGGGCCAGCTAGAATCCAGTTCCTGGCCATCGTCGATCCCTCCTGGACCTCGTGGCTGAAGAGACAAACTCACCTTCTTCACCTTAATGCACCTGACATTACCTGGTTCCTACCTGTTCCTGGTACCTTCCTGGTCACTGGCTAGTGACCCAGACTCTGTCCCCTCTGCTTTCAGGTTCTTCACATCTCCGATCCACCCTTGTATGCACCCGGACACTTTTCCTCTGATCATCTGCAGCACTTCTTTGCAGCTCTCCATTGAAAACGACGATGAAACCCAACACGAAAAGACACCTATGCACCCGGCTTCCCTGGGTGAGGTAACACGAGTACTCCGGTGCTCCCGTGGGTCTTGACTCTCGAAGTGTCTTAGTTTAAAAGGGTTCCATACTAGTCCATCCGGAAGTGTCCTTAAATTGTGTATTTGTAACTTCTTCGTTTCTCATATAAAGTCAATGGTAACCCGTTGCTGTGTTTAGACACTGCACGCGTCTCCCGTGGGCCTCCTACATCCTAATCTTTGGTTATTTAGTGTAGCCCCAGCAATTCCACAGGCCCCAGACCTGCTTTCTAACTCTCACGTGGTACTCATACCCCTTTCTTAGTATATGGTTTGTGAGGCCCCTAGGGCACAACGTATACCGTGCAACTTATCGTATATTAACTGTGTGACTTGTATTGTATTTATACCTCTGACCCGATAAAGAGTGCAGAGGGGTTGTGTTTAGGTTAAATACATATAGATTTGATATATACCTTGTGTGGTGTCCTTATATTTGGTATTCAAGGGATTATATATGGTAAAACAACTTGCTTAACTCGCCTACTGAAGTCTTAGCCTAAAGACTGCTGGTCCATGCTACCACTAGGATAGCTTTCTATAAGGTTAACTTTACAACCACCACCAATAAGGGTCGATTAGACTGGTGCAAGGTGCCCACTAGAACTAGTGGACATCATTTGCCAGGCTAACTTCTCACAAACCTTAAATAAAATTCCTTGTTGGATGCTCTGTCAATTGTTGTGTTGTCCTGAGAATGACCATGCAAATTCTATTTGGTTGAAACGCCGTTGACGCTTATCTTTGGCACTTACTCAAGAGGATGCATTAATTACCACCCCTGGTTTGTGTATTGTCCGATCATTGTTCTTTTTGTTTGCATTTATCTGCCTCTGCCATTGTTTGTTCTGTTTACACCGGCAATTGTGTTCCCTGATTTTGTTTTTTGTGTAACTGTGTGAGCACCGTTAGTCTATGATGGTATTGCATTTTGTATGTTTGTACTATGGTCTTAGTAAAAAGCGTATATATAATTTGTATGGGTATCTTTTTTTGTGATATATATTCCTTTGTGATATGATTTTTTCACTGTATTTCATTGTTGTATTCAGTGCTTTAAATGGGAAAAAATAAGTGCAGGTACTCATTAATATGAGCTAGAGGTGTGGTAAGTGGGCGGGGCTAGGGGCGGGGCTAATAGCAGCATATGATGATACATAATGAATTCTGTAGTTGCAGCCACTGTCAAAACACATGAAAAATATGTTTATGTAAACAAAACAGGTTAACTCATTACACAAAATGAAATCCAAACAGGATGATATGTGAACAGTTCCTCGTTTTGTAATATTTGCTGCTTTTTAATGCTATACTGTTATTTGTTGTTGTTTGGCACAATACTATCTACTCTCAAGCGTACACACACACACACACTCACACTCACACGCACAGACACACACACACTCACTCACACGCACAGACACACACACACTCACTCACACGCACACACACACACACACTCACACTCACATTCACTGTAAAATCTCCTGAGTGTCCTGATTGTCTCCCTCGTTCCCTCACTTTTCTCTCACAGATAAACAGGCACACACAAGTGTGCAAGCACACAGACATAAGCAAACCTGCACAAAAAAGTCTCAGGTGGGATTAAAGCCGTTTTAAACTCCTTACCTCCAATGAGTTTCTAAATTGCCTCTGTCCATGTGCTACCTTCATACCTGTGTTTGCGCAAATGCACACAATAGTGGGAATGTGATTAACAGCACAGGGCCTAAATGCCCCCCCCGCTGTCGATACAGTGTGATGGTGAACACAGGGACATCATGCAAATGATCCTATGCTGAATAGTCAACAGCGGCTTTGCTCAGGACTATAGAAGTGCCGTGGCTGTTACATAGGTTCTAACCATGACAGCCTAGTGCTCACCGGCACTAGCAGCCAGTGAGCCTACCTTTCATGAGTATTGGTACTCTCCTCCGCAGTAGAGAAGAGCCGGTACTAACAGGGATAAAAATAGGAAGTGCTGGTACTCAGTACCTGTGAGTACCGGCCCATTTAAAACAATGCCACTGTCCTTTTCCCTACGACAAGGCTCTTCCTGGGTCCATGCCTTTACATCGGCATGTCCTCTCCGTTCGCCTCTTATCTTTACCCAGCCTCTAAGCTTATCTCTCTGGTTCTGCTCCTCTTCCTCCCACCTTTTGCTTACTCTCTCCACAAGTCTTCAATTTCCTCACTGTTTTTTCCCCCTACTTGTCTCCTGTTCTCCCCTCCATGCTGTACTTATCCCCTAAGTTTGCCATCTGGCCAGTATTTTGTTCTGCAGTGTGTGTGCAGGTGTGTGTGTGTGTGTGTGTGTGTGTGTGTGTGTGTGAATTATAAGAAATGCACCAGAGTTATGACTTTGCAGAAATGTGTGTTTAAAAAAAATACCATTTCCAAGATGATGCATGAATACAGAACTTGACAAATATCTGGTATTTTTTTCAGAAAATAAGTGGCAATCCGAACATCACCTGTCACCCCACTTCTTTACATTCATCCCACCTCTGCTATGTTCACCTCATCTTTATCCCCAACCAAAGCCATTGCCAGTTGTCCTGGAGCTCATTCCTAGAGTGCGGCAGCTTTCCCTGCTGTTCATTGCCCTGTGCTATAGGGCAGGGCTACCTTCACACCCATTGAGCCAGTACTCAGGTCAGTCACTGGTATCTTGTAAATACAGTGATGAATGTTGGAGGGGATCACAAAGAGGAATCTCCAGCAGGGACTCTGCAAGTGGCTTGGCGCGCTTACAAGCACCTGAGAAGGAGAGCGGCTTCTACCCTGTGCTATAGGAGAGGTATAACAGCCTGCAGTCCCGTCTATTAGGGTTACCGGTATTCTCTCTGACTAATGGGAAGTGCCGGTACTCAGGGTTGGATTGGGATTAAAAATCGGCCCGGGCACGCATAAAAAAATCGGCCCACATTTGCATAATGCATTCCCTCAAATCACTGTTTTCAGCGTCGTTTTACATAAAAGGGAGGGGGGGAATGCACGCATCAGTTTACACTAGTGAAACTCACCTGAAAACAAGTGAGGCCACGTCTGCTTAGGCCCCCTGCCCCGCTCAGTATGCCTACATTAATGGACCGGCCCAGCAAAAGAAAAGGTGGTGACACCTGTACCTGTTGCTGCTATACGGGAGGTAATGAGCGTGAGTGCCCATCTCCCTCCAGAAAGGCCACTCAGACACCCACTGGTATAGTCGAACAACAGACACACCGCCCAAATCGGCCCCCAGGCTGCTCAAAAAAGCAGCCTTCAGGTTGAACTCGGACCTCGGCCCCTCGGGCATTGCCCGAATGTCCCCGTTACCAATCCGACGCTGCCGGTACTGATGGCCTGAAAATTCAGAAGTGCCGGTACTCAGTACCGGTGAGTACCGGCCCATTTAAAGCACGGGTTGTATTATATTTATGTTTTGTATAATCATGTACCTGAACCTTTGTTGGTATTATAATTCTGAAGGAAGAGCTGGCACTCTCACCTGCCACTCTCACCTGGCACTCTCACCTGCCACTCTCACCTGCCACTCTCGCCTGGCACTCTCGCCTGCCACTCTCACCTGGCAGTCTCACCTTCCACTCTCACCTGGCAGTCTCACCTGCCACTCTCACCAGCCACTCACCTGCCACTCTCACCTGGCACTCTCACCTGCCCCTGGCACTCTCACCTGCCACTCTCACCTGGCACTCTCATCTGGCAGTCTCACCTGGCACTCTCGCCTGGCACTCTCACCTGGCACTCTCACCTGGCACTCTCACCTGCCACTCTTGCCTATCACTCTCACCTGCCACTCTCACCTGCCACTCTCACCTGGCACTCTCGCCTGCCACTCTCGCCTGCCACTCTCGCCTGCCACTCTCGGCTGCCACTCTCACCTGCCACTCTCGCCTGCCACTCTCACCTGCCACTCTCGCCTGCCACTCTCACCTGCCACTCTCACCTGCCACTCTCACCTTGCACTCTCACCTTGCACTCTCACCTGTCACTCTCACCTGTCACTCTCACCTGCCACTCTCACCTGCCACTCTCACCTGCCACTCTCACCTGGCAGTCTCACCTGGCACTCTCACCTGCCACTCTCACCTGCCACTCTCACCTGCCACTCTCACCTTGCACTCTCACCTGGCAGTCTCACCGGTCACTTTCACCTGCCACTCTCACCTGGCACTCTCACCTGGCACTCTCACCTGGCACTCTCACTTGGCACTCTCGCCTGGCAGTCTTACCTGGCACTCTCACCTGGCAGTCTCACCTGCCACTCTCACCTGGCACTCTCACCTGCCACTCTTGCCTGGTACTCTTGCCTGGCACTCCCACCTGGCACTCTCACCTGCCACTCTCACCTGGCACTCTCACCTGCCACTCTCACCTGGCACTCTCACCTGCCACTCTCACCTGCCACTCTCACCTGACAGTCTCACCTAGCACTCTCACCTGGCACTCTCACCTGGCAGTCTCACCTGCCACTCTCACCAGCCACTCTCACTTGCCACTCTCACCTGGCACTCTCACCTGACTGTCACCTAGCACTCTCACCTGCCACTCTCACCTGGCACTCTCACCTGACAGTCTCACCTAGCACTCACACCTGGCAGTCTCACCTGCCACTCTAACCAGCCACTCTCACCTGCCACTCTCACCTGCCACTCTCACCAGCCACTCTCACCTGCCACTCTCACCTGCCACTCTCACCTGCCACTCTCACCTGGCACTCTCACCTGGCACTCTCACCTGGCAATCTCACCTGCCACTCTCACCTGCCACTCTCATATGGCACTCTCACCTGGCAGTCTCACCTGGCAATCTCACCTGGCACTCTCACCTGCCACTCTCACCTGCACTCTCACCTGGCAATCTCACCTGCCACTCCCACCTCCCACTCCCACCTGCCACTCTCACCTGGCAGTCTCACCTGGCACTCTCACCTGGCACTCACCCATAGGGAGAGTTGGTGCTGACCTACTCTTGTATTACCTGCAGTCGCTTTCCTCTGTAATATTAAATTCTAATGCATTCCTCCAGTGTTAATTGTGTGCAAACTTACAAAGTGTTAAGAGCTGGCGTACGCCTCCCCCTGTATTAACCACAGATGCTTTCTTTCATAATATGAAACACCAGTGCACACTTCCAGAACATTAATTCTGTGCACACTACAGGAGTACGAAGAACTTGCAGACGCCTCCGCTGCAAAGACTGCGCTTCTTTCCTCTGTAATATGAAATACTGGCCCACACCTCCAGAGTACCAATGATGTGCACACTTACAGAGTATTCAGAACTGGCAGACGCCTTCCTTGTATGAAATAGGGCTGGGCGAAATTTGCGTAATCGCGTTACGCGACTCTCTGTAAAACGATAAAGAAATCGCCGCGAACACGCAGAAATTCGGCGAACACGTGGAATTGCTTGTTCACGACGCTTTTTTACTGTTCGCAATCACTGTTTGCGTGCTCGGGGAGAAATAGCTTGCGTCGACGCATTCGAGAACGCGAACAAGCAAAAACATTTGCGAAGTCACAGAACGCAGAATTTTGTGCACTTTCGCGTTCTCCGCGGAACGCGAAATTACCCAAATTCTGCAAATTCCGCCGGCGGAATGGAATTTACCGCACAGGCCTAGTATGATACATGTACCCTGTTCATTCATACACTGGCCCTCATTGAGGTGGTTTCATTTGTATTCAATAATGCATGAATACTTTTAATATTTCACTCATGGCTGCTTTTCCCGCGCTCCCCCCTCTGACTGATTAGGACTGTCACCGGCTCTTACCTGGGTGGCGATGGTGGAGGTGAACTGGGAGCGGTCGTAGGCCCACCCGTGCTGGCAGCCCTGCAGGGAGGAGGCGTTGGGGGGCTTCCAGGTGGAGGTGATGGGTGGTCTCCAGGTGGAGGTGTTGGGTGGTCCCCTGGTGGAGGTGTTGGGTGGTCCCCAGGTGGAGGTGTTGGGTGGTCCCCCTGTGGAGGTGTTACGTGGTCCCCCTGTGGAGGTGTTGGGTGGTCCCCAGGTGGAGGTGTTGGGTGGTCCCCAGGTGGAGGTGTTGGGTGGTCTCCAGGTGGAGGTGGAGGGTGGTCCCCTGGTGAAGGTGTTGGGTGGTGGTGTCCAGGTGGAGGTGTTGGGTGGTCCCCAGGTGGAGGTGTTGGGTGGTCCCCAGGTGGAGGTGTTGGGTGGTCCCCAGGTGGAGGTGTTGGGTGGTCCCCCTGTGGAGGTGTTACGTGGTCCCCTGGTGGAGGTGTTGGGTGGTCCCCCTGTGGAGGTGTTGGGTGGTCTCCTAGTTGAGGTGTTGGGTGGTCCCGCTGTGGAGGTGTTACGTGGTCCCCCTGTGGAGGTGTTGGGTGGTCCCCAGGTGGAGGTGTAGGGTGGTCCCCAGGTGGAGGTGTTGGGTGGTCCCCAGGTGGAGGTGTTGGGTGGTCCCCTGGTGGAGGTGTTGGGTGGTGTCCAGGTGGAGGTGTTGGGTGGTCCCCAGGTGGAGGTGTTGGGTAGTCCCCTGGTGGAGGTGTTGGGTGGTCCCCCTGTGGAGGTGTTGGGTGGTCCCCAGGTGGAGGTGTTGGGTGGTCCCCCTGTGTACTCCTTGGGTCTTCTCCAGGTGTAGTTCTCCAGCAGGTGCCACTGGGGCTCTCTGTACATCTTGCAGGAGCTGAAGGTCCCATCGGGCCCCCTGGGGATGCTGACGAGGAGCCGCTCTGCCTATCTGAGGGTCCCAGACTCACCCTGAACAGAGAGGGCGCAGTGGTGGGGGGGCACCGCCGCCAGGAAGTTGTTCAGCATGAGGTGGGGGGGGAGGCTGCTGAGTCCGAGGGCCACGAGCAGCAGAACGAGGGCCTGGAACCTTCCAAAGCCCCCCGCCTCTTGCAGGAGGTCTTCAACCTTCATCCTTCCCGGGCAGACTGGGCCGCACCAAACAAACCCTGCAGTCGGTTTTATAATTGAACCGTATTTGAGTTTTTGCTGGAATGTGTTTCTGTCCCGCCTGATGCGCGGTACTTGCAGTCTGATGGTGTGGGGGGCGGGGGCCCCCTCTGCTTGCAGGACTCGCTCCTCTCCCTAGAGCTGAGTGGTCGCTCCCCAGTGTCCCTCTGAGATATCTGGTATCGTTTTGGCGCTTTGCTTTACATAATTGCAACTTTATTTGTGCCTGCTGCCTGCCTGATCGCCACTGAGCTAACTTGCACTTTAATTATTTATTTGGCTGACTCGAGCCTGTTTGCGCATTGTGCCGCTTTGCTCCCACAACTGCATAATTATTTGTGCCTGCTGCCTGCCTGATCGCCGCTGAGCTTACCTGCATTTTACTTAACTATTTAAAGTTTATTTCCACTCGGTTTGCGCGTTTGCTGTGCTCCCCCCTCCGCCTCCATTTTGTTTGTTGTTGTGCTCATCTTTAGCCCGCCCCGCCTCCCAGCTGAGACGCCCTCCCACTTAGTAGAACAGCGCTTCTCCACCTGAAGACGCCGTGACTCGCTCCTCTCCCTAGAGCTGAGTGGTCGCTCCCCAGTGTCCCTCTGAGATATCTGGTATCGTTTTGGCGCTTTGCTTTACATAATTGCAACTTTATTTGTGCCTGCTGCCTGCCTGATCGCCACTGAGCTAACTTGCACTTTAATTATTTATTTGGCTGACTCGAGCCTGTTTGCGCATTTTGCCGCTTTGCTCCCACAACTGCATAATTATTTGTGCCTGCTGCCTGCCTGATCGCCGCTGAGCTTACCTGCATTTTACTTAACTATTTAAAGTTTATTTCCACTCGGTTTGCGCGTTTGCTGTGCTCCCCCCTCCGCCTCCATTTTGTTTGTTGTTGTGCTCATCTTTAGCCCGCCCCGCCTCCCAGCTGAGACGCCCTCCCACTTAGTAGAACAGTGCTTCTCCACCTGAAGATGCCGTGACTCGCTCCTCTCCCTAGAGCTGAGTGGTCGCTCCCCAGTGTCCCTCTGAGATATCTGGTATCGTTTTGGCGCTTTGCTTTACATAATTGCAACTTTATTTGTGCCTGCTATGTTCACCTCATCTTTATCCCCAACCAAAGCCATTGCCAGTTGTCCTGGAGCTCATTCCTAGAGTGCGGCAGCTTTCCCTGCTGTTCATTGCCCTGTGCTATAGGGCAGGGCTACCTTCACACCCATTGAGCCAGTACTCAGGTCAGCCACTGGTATCTTGTAAATACAGTGATGAATGTTGGAGGGGATCACAAAGAGGAATCTCCAGCAGGGACTCTGCAAGTGGCTTGGCGCGCTTACAAGCACCTGAGAAGGAGAGCGGCTTCTACCCTGTGCTATAGGAGAGGTATAACAGCCTGCAGTCCCGTCTATTAGGGTTACCGGTATTCTCTCTGACTAATGGGAAGTGCCGGTACTCAGGGTTGGATTGGGATTAAAAATCGGCCCGGGCACGCATAAAAAAATCGGCCCACATTTGCATAATGCATTCCCTCAAATCACTGCTTTCAGCGTCGTTTTACATAAAAGGGAGGGGGGGAATGCACGCATCAGTTTACACTAGTGAAACTCACCTGAAAACAAGTGAGGCCACGTCTGCTTAGGCCCCCTGCCCCGCTCAGTATGCCTACATTAATGGACCGGCCCAGCAAAAGAAAAGGTGGTGACACCTGTACCTGTTGCTGCTATACGGGAGGTAATGAGCGTGAGTGCCCATCTCCCTCCAGAAAGGCCACTCAGACACCCACTGGTATAGTCGAACAACAGACACACCGCCCAAATCGGCCCCCAGGCTGCTCAAAAAAGCAGCCTTCAGGTGGAACTCGGACCTCGGCCCCTCGGGCATTGCCCGAATGTCCCCGTTACCAATCCGACGCTGCCGGTACTGATGGCCTGAAAATTCAGAAGTGCCGGTACTCAGTACCGGTGAGTACCGGCCCATTTAAAGCACGGGTTGTATTATATTTATGTTTTGTATAATCATGTACCTGAACCTTTGTTGGTATTATAATTCTGAAGGAAGAGCTGGCACTCTCACCTGCCACTCTCACCTGGCACTCTCACCTGCCACTCTCACCTGCCACTCTCGCCTGGCACTCTCGCCTGCCACTCTGACCTGGCAGTCTCACCTTCCACTCTCACCTGGCAGTCTCACCTGCCACTCTCACCAGCCACTCACCTGCCACTCTCACCTGGCACTCTCACCTGCCCCTGGCACTCTCACCTGCCACTCTCACCTGGCACTCTCATCTGGCAGTCTCACCTGGCACTCTCGCCTGGCACTCTCACCTGGCACTCTCACCTGGCACTCTCACCTGCCACTCTTGCCTATCACTCTCACCTGCCACTCTCACCTGCCACTCTCACCTGGCACTCTCGCCTGCCACTCTCGCCTGCCACTCTTGCCTGCCACTCTCGGCTGCCACTCTCACCTGCCACTCTCGCCTGCCACTCTCACCTGCCACTCTCGCCTGCCACTCTCACCTGCCACTCTCACCTGCCACTCTCACCTTGCACTCTCACCTTGCACTCTCACCTGTCACTCTCACCTGTCACTCTCACCTGCCACTCTCACCTGCCACTCTCACCTGCCACTCTCACCTGGCAGTCTCACCTGGCACTCTCACCTGCCACTCTCACCTGCCACTCTCACCTTGCACTCTCACCTGGCAGTCTCACCGGTCACTTTCACCTGCCACTCTCACCTGGCACTCTCACCTGGCACTCTCACTTGGCACTCTCGCCTGGCAGTCTTACCTGGCACTCTCACCTGGCAGTCTCACCTGCCACTCTCACCTGGCACTCTCACCTGCCACTCTTGCCTGGTACTCTTGCCTGGCACTCCCACCTGGCACTCTCACCTGCCACTCTCACCTGGCACTCTCACCTGGCACTCTCGCCTGGCACTCTCACCTGCCACTCTCACCTGGCACTCTCACCTGCCACTCTCACCTGCCACTCTCACCTGACAGTCTCACCTAGCACTCTCACCTGGCACTCTCACCTGGCAGTCTCACCTGCCACTCTCACCAGCCACTCTCACTTGCCACTCTCACCTGGCACTCTCACCTGACTGTCACCTAGCACTCTCACCTGCCACTCTCACCTGGCACTCTCACCTGACAGTCTCACCTAGCACTCACACCTGGCAGTCTCACCTGCCACTCTAACCAGCCACTCTCACCTGCCACTCTCACCTGCCACTCTCACCAGCCACTCTCACCTGCCACTCTCACCTGCCACTCTCACCTGCCACTCTCACCTGGCACTCTCACCTGGCAATCTCACCTGCCACTCTCACCTGCCACTCTCATCTGGCACTCTCACCTGGCAGTCTCACCTGGCAATCTCACCTGGCACTCTCACCTGCCACTCTCACCTGCACTCTCACCTGGCAATCTCACCTGCCACTCCCACCTCCCACTCCCACCTGCCACTCTCACCTGGCAGTCTCACCTGGCACTCTCACCTGGCACTCACCCATAGGGAGAGTTGGTGCTGACCTACTCTTGTATTACCTGCAGTCGCTTTCCTCTGTAATATTAAATTCTAATGCATTCCTCCAGTGTTAATTGTGTGCAAACTTACAAAGTGTTAAGAGCTGGCGTACGCCTCCCCCTGTATTAACCACAGATGCTTTCTTTCATAATATGAAACACCAGTGCACACTTCCAGAACATTAATTCTGTGCACACTACAGGAGTACGAAGAACTTGCAGACGCCTCCGCTGCAAAGACTGCGCTTCTTTCCTCTGTAATATGAAATACTGGCCCACACCTCCAGAGTACCAATGATGTGCACACTTACAGAGTATTCAGAACTGGCAGACGCCTTCCTTGTATGAAATAGGGCTGGGCGAAATTTGCGTAATCGCGTTACGCGACTCTCTGTAAAACGATAAAGAAATCGCCGCGAACACGCAGAAATTCGGCGAACACGTGGAATTGCTTGTTCACGACGCTTTTTTACTGTTCGCAATCACTGTTTGCGTGCTCGGGGAGAAATAGCTTGCGTCGACGCATTCGAGAACGCGAACAAGCAAAAACATTTGCGAAGTCGCAGAACGCAGAATTTTGTGCACTTTCGCGTTCTCCGCGGAACGCGAAATTACCCAAATTCTGCAAATTCCGCCGGCGGAATGGAATTTACCGCACAGGCCTAGTATGATACATGTACCCTGTTCATTCATACACTGGCCCTCATTGAGGTGGTTTCATTTGTATTCAATAATGCATGAATACTTTTAATATTTCACTCATGGCTGCTTTTCCCGCGCTCCCCCCTCTGACTGATTAGGACTGTCACCGGCTCTTACCTGGGTGGCGATGGTGGAGGTGAACTGGGAGCGGTCGTAGGCCCACCCGTGCTGGCAGCCCTGCAGGGAGGAGGCGTTGGGGGGCTTCCAGGTGGAGGTGATGGGTGGTCTCCAGGTGGAGGTGTTGGGTGGTCCCCTGGTGGAGGTGTTGGGTGGTCCCCAGGTGGAGGTGTTGGGTGGTCCCCCTGTGGAGGTGTTACGTGGTCCCCCTGTGGAGGTGTTGGGTGGTCCCCAGGTGGAGGTGTTGGGTGGTCCCCAGGTGGAGGTGTTGGGTGGTCTCCAGGTGGAGGTGTAGGGTGGTCCCCTGGTGAAGGTGTTGGGTGGTGGTGTCCAGGTGGAGGTGTTGGGTGGTCCCCAGGTGGAGGTGTTGGGTGGTCCCCAGGTGGAGGTGTTGGGTGGTCCCCAGGTGGAGGTGTTGGGTGGTCTCCAGGTGGAGGTGTTGGGTGGTCCCCCTGTGGAGGTGTTACGTGGTCCCCTGGTGGAGGTGTTGGGTGGTCCCCCTGTGGAGGTGTTGGGTGGTCTCCTGGTTGAGGTGTTGGGTGGTCCCCCTGTGGAGGTGTTACGTGGTCCCCCTGTGGAGGTGTTGGGTGGTCCCCAGGTGGAGGTGTTGGGTGGTCCCCAGGTGGAGGTGTTGGGTGGTCCCCAGGTGGAGGTGTTGGGTGGTCCCCTGGTGGAGGTGTTGGGTGGTGTCCAGGTGGAGGTGTTGGGTGGTCCCCAGGTGGAGGTGTTGGGTAGTCCCCTGGTGGAGGTGTTGGGTGGTCCCCCTGTGGAGGTGTTGGGTGGTCCCCAGGTGGAGGTGTTGGGTGGTCCCCCTGTGTACTCCTTGGGTCTTCTCCAGGTGTAGTTCTCCAGCAGGTGCCACTGGGGCTCTCTGTACATCTTGCAGGAGCTGAAGGTCCCATCGGGCCCCCTGGGGATGCTGACGAGGAGCCGCTCCGCCTATCTGAGGGTCCCAGACTCACCCTGAACAGAGAGGGCGCAGTGGTGGGGGGGCACCGCCGCCAGGAAGTTGTTCAGCATGAGGTGGGGGGGGAGGCTGCTGAGTCCGAGGGCCACGAGCAGCAGAACGAGGGCCTGGAACCTTCCAAAGCCCCCCGCCTCTTGCAGGAGGTCTTCAACCTTCATCCTTCCCGGGCAGACTGGGCCGCACCAAACAAACCCTGCAGTCGGTTTTATAATTGAACCGTATTTGAGTTTTTGCTGGAATGTGTTTCTGTCCTGCCTGATGCGCGGTACTTGCAGTCTGATGGTGTGGGGGGCGGGGGCCCCCTCTGCTTGCAGGACTCGCTCCTCTCCCTAGAGCTGAGTGGTCGCTCCCCAGTGTCCCTCTGAGATATCTGGTATCGTTTTGGCGCTTTGCTTTACATAATTGCAACTTTATTTGTGCCTGCTGCCTGCCTGATCGCCACTGAGCTAACTTGCACTTTAATTATTTATTTGGCTGACTCGAGCCTGTTTGCGCATTGTGCCGCTTTGCTCCCACAACTGCATAATTATTTGTGCCTGCTGCCTGCCTGATCGCCGCTGAGCTTACCTGCATTTTACTTAACTATTTAAAGTTTATTTCCACTCGGTTTGCGCGTTTGCTGTGCTCCCCCCTCCGCCTCCATTTTGTTTGTTGTTGTGCTCATCTTTAGCCCGCCCCGCCTCCCAGCTGAGACGCCCTCCCACTTAGTAGAACAGCGCTTCTCCACCTGAAGACGCCGTGACTCGCTCCTCTCCCTAGAGCTGAGTGGTCGCTCCCCAGTGTCCCTCTGAGATATCTGGTATCGTTTTGGCGCTTTGCTTTACATAATTGCAACTTTATTTGTGCCTGCTGCCTGCCTGATCGCCACTGAGCTAACTTGCACTTTAATTATTTATTTGGCTGACTCGAGCCTGTTTGCGCATTGTGCCGCTTTGCTCCCACAACTGCATAATTATTTGTGCCTGCTGCCTGCCTGATCGCCGCTGAGCTTACCTGCATTTTACTTAACTATTTAAAGTTTATTTCCACTCGGTTTGCGCGTTTGCTGTGCTCCCCCCTCTGCCTCCATTTTGTTTGTTGTTGTGCTCATCTTTAGCCCGCCCCGCCTCCCAGCTGAGACGCCCTCCCACTTAGTAGAACAGCGCTTCTCCACCTGAAGATGCCGTGACTCGCTCCTCTCCCTAGAGCTGAGTGGTCGCTCCCCAGTGTCCCTCTGAGATATCTGGTATCGTTTTGGCGCTTTGCTTTACATAATTGCAACTTTATTTGTGCCTGCTGCCTGCCTGATCGCCACTGAGCTAACTTGCACTTTAATTATTTATTTGGCTGACTCGAGCCTGTTTGCGCATTGTGCCGCTTTGCTCCCACAACTGCATAATTATTTGTGCCTGCTGCCTGCCTGATCGCCGCTGAGCTTACCTGCATTTTACTTAACTATTTAAAGTTTATTTCCACTCGGTTTGCGCGTTTGCTGTGCTCCCCCCTCCGCCTCCATTTTGTTTGTTGTTGTGCTCATCTTTAGCCCGCCCCGCCTCCCAGCTGAGACGCCCTCGCCCCTCCCCCTCCACCATCCATATATGACAGGTGTTTTCGCGCGCAGCGTTCACGCGCAGCGACCGCGCCCCAGACGCGCCGAAGGTGCGCCAAAGGTAAGCCCGTCTACGCCTGGACCGCGCCCAGCGCCAGACCCCCTGCTCCTCGCGCTGCCCAGCCTTCCCGCATTACCTACGATGCCGCCACCCTCCTAGCCCTCAACCCCGGTCGCGCCCCCAACTGCGTCCAAGCAGCTCCTGGACACACCCATGGACCTTTCTCCTGCTACTCCTGCAAATTCAGCGGCACCGACAACATCTCCGCTACGACCACACCACAGATTCCCGACCCCAACCACCTACAATGCATCCTTCTCAACACCCGCTCGGTCCACAGACACGCCATTGACCTATGGAATCTACTAGACACCATCTCTCCAGACATCGCCTTCCTAACGGAAACATGGATGAACGCTTCCTCCGCCCCAGACATCACCATTGCCATCCCTGAAGACTATAAGATCACTCGCAAAGACCGTACCGGCCACACAGGAGGAGGAATCGCTATCGTCCATAAGAAATCAATCCGCATCTCAACCAGCTCTGACGCCAACCTCGCCAACTCCGAACACCTTCACTTCCAGATCCACATCGACCCCAAGACCACACTCAGAGGCACCCTCCTCTACAGACCACCAGGACCCCGCGCAAAATTCAGTGAAGACATCACGGACTTCATCACTCCACACGCGCTCCCCTCCAAAGAATACATCCTTCTGGGAGACCTCAACTTTCACCTTGAAAAGATCAACGACCGCAACACCACCACCCTCTTGGACAACCTCGCCAACCTCAGACTTAAACAGCTGGTCACTTCCCCCACCCACATCGCAGGTCACACACTCGACCCCATCTTCACCTCCAGCAATCATGTCTCCTTCAGCCACACTACGGATCTCCTCTGGACTGACCACAGCTGCGTTCACTTCACCTACAACAAGCCAAAACCCACCAACCACCTCCAACCAACTCTGCAAAGAAACTGGAACAAAATCACCACCGACCAGATCTCCTCATCGCTCCTTCTAAACACCCCAGCCCACTCCTCTAACCCAAACCAAGCCGCCGCCAACTTCACCCTATGGTTATCCATCACCGCCGACACCTTAGCACCACTGAAAAAACGTCAAAGCAAAACTGGCAACAAGAAGGCCTCATGGTTCAACGATGATCTTAAGGAGTCCAAGAAACTCTGCCGCTCCCTTGAAAAGGCCTGGAAAAAAGACCCAACCACCAGCACCAAGGACGCCTTCAAAAACGCCACCCGCACTCACCACCAACTAATCCGAAAGGCCAAGAAAACAGCATTCAAAGATCGACTTGACAACAACGCCCACAACAGCAAGGAACTTTTCAACATCGTCAAGGAATTTTCCAATCCCTCGGCCAACTCCAACGACATCACCCCCTCTCAAGCCCTCTGCGACTCCCTAGCCTCATTCTTCCACAACAAGATTGCAGACATCCACAACAGCTTCGACAACCAACCCGGAGTCCAACCCACCCAACCATATGTTGAACATTCTCCCCCCTTGAACACCCTTAACGACTGGAACCCAATCTCCACTGAGGACACCATCCGCCTGATGAACTCCATCCACTCAGGATCCCCCACAGACCCATGTCCTCACCACATCTTCAACAAAGCAGACTCCGTCATAGCACCGCACCTCCGAGACGTCATCAACTGCTCCTTCAACTCCGCCACCTTCCCGGAAAACTAGAAACACGCTGAACTCACCGCCCTTCTGAAAAAACCCACAGCGGACCCCACCGAACTCAAAAATTACCGCCCCATTTCACTCCTTCCATTCCCGGCCAAAGTAATCGAGAAAGCTGTCAACAACCAGCTCGCCGCTTTCCTTGAAGACAACAAATCCCTCGACTCCTCACAATCTGACTTCCGAGCAAAACACAGCACTGAGACCGCCCTCATCGCAGCAACAGACGACATTCGAACTCTACTGGACAATGGAGACACAGTCGCCCTCATCCTCCTCGACCTCTCTGCAGCATTCGACACAGTCTGCCACAGCACCCTTTTACAACGCCTCAGTAACATCGGAATACAAGGAAAAGCACTTGAATGGATCACCTCGTTCCTCACCGGAAGAACCCAGAGAGTCCGCCTCCCACCA
Source organism: Lissotriton helveticus (assembly GCF_964261635.1). Classification (NCBI taxonomy): domain Eukaryota; kingdom Metazoa; phylum Chordata; class Amphibia; order Caudata; family Salamandridae; genus Lissotriton; species Lissotriton helveticus. The sequence goes on along the minus strand of NC_136067.1, from coordinate 30,180,392 downwards.
TTCAAGTCCGAGGCCACTGAAGTCATCTGTGGCGTACCACAAGGATCCTCACTCAGCCCACCCTCTTCAACGTATACATGAGCCCCCTCGCGGCCATCGCCCGCCAACACAACCTCAACATCATCTCTTACGCGGATGACACTCAACTAATCCTTTCTCTCACCAAGGACCCTAGCACCGCCAAAACTAACCTACACGAAGGAATGAAAGAAGTTGCTGAATGGATGAAACACAGCCGTCTGAAACTGAACTCAGATAAAACAGAAGTCCTCATCCTAGGTACATCCCCCTCTGCATGGGACAACTCTTGGTGGCCGGAAGCCCTTGGAAAAGCACCCATCCCGACAGACCACGCACGGAACCTAGGCGTTGTCCTGGATTCTTCACTTTCAATGAACAGACAAGTCAGCGCCGTATCCTCATCCTGCTTCAACATTCTTCGCATGCTCAAAAAAACATTTCGCTGGATCCCCACCGAAACCAGGAAAACAGTCACCCATGCTCTGGTCACGAGCCGACTGGACTACGGAAACACCCTCTACGCAGGTACTACCGCTAAACTCCAGAAGAAACTCCAACGAATCCAAAACGCATCAGCCAGGATCATATTAGACATCCCGTGCAACGAACACATCTCTGGTCACCTGAAAGACCTCCACTGGCTACCCGTCAATAAGAGAATCACTTTCCGACTGCTAACCCACGCACACAAATCACTCTACGACATCGGACCAGAATGCCTCAACTCACGACTGTCCTTCTACGCCCCCTCCCGCCAACTACGTTCTTCCAGCCAAGCCCTCGCCACTGTACCTCGCATCAACAAGACCACCATGGGAGGCAGATCCTTCTCATACCTGGCTGCTAAAACTTGGAACTCACTCCCCACTTACCTTCGCCTTACCCAGAACCACCTAGCATTCAGAAAGCAACTTAAAACGTGGATATTTGACAAGTAATCCTCCTCCCCTTCCTAAGCGCCTTGAGACCCTCTGGGTATGTAGTGCGCTATATAAATTCTCTGACTTGACTTGACTTGACTCAGGACAGTAGGACAGTGTCACTGCGCCCCCTGGTGGCTGCTGGATGCTGTTTGCTCCTCTGGGCTGCAGTGTCTTCGAGGCGCTTTACAAGTCACCGCAGAGGAGTAAGACCCTGATTACAAGTGTCCTGGAGAAGTGAGGGCAGACAGTGCACACAGCCTCTGACCCCTCAGTGAGGGCAGAGAAGTGAGGGCAGACAGTGCACACTGCCTCCGACTCCTCAGTGAGGGCAGAGAAGTGAGGGCAGACAGTGCACACAGCCTCCGATCCCTCAGTGAGGGCAGAGAAGTGAGGGCAGACAGTGCACGCTGCCTCCGATCCCTCAGTGAGGGCAGAGAAGTGAGGGCAGACAGTGCACACTGCCTCTGACCCCTCAGTGAGGGCAGAGAAGTGAGGGCAGACAGTGCACACAGCCTCTGACCCCTCAGCGAGGGCAGAAAAGTGAGGGCAGACAGTGCACACTGCCTCTGACCCCTCACTGAGGGCAGACAGTGCACACTGCCCCTGACCCCTCAGTGAGGGCAGAAAAGTGAGGGCAGATAGTGCACACTGCCTCTGACCCCTCAGTGAGGGCAGAGAAGTGAGGGCAGACAGTGCACACAGCCACTGACCCCTCAGCGAGGGCAGAGAAGTGAGGGCAGACAGTGCACACTGCCTCTGACTCCTCAGTGAGGGCAGACAGTGCACACTGCCTCCGACCCTTCAGTGAGGGCAGAGAAGTGAGGGCAGACAGTGCACACAGCCACTGACCCCTCAGCGAGGGCAGAGAAGTGAGGGCAGACAGTGCACACTGCCTCTGACTCCTCAGTGAGGGCAGACAGTGCACACTGCCTCCGACCCTTCAGTGAGGGCAGAGAAGTGAGGGCAGACAGTGCACACAGCCTCTGACCCCTCAGTGGGGGCAGAGAAGTGAGGGCAGACAGTGCACACAGCCTCTGACCCCTCAGTGAGGGCAGAGAAGTCAGGGCAGACAGTGCACACAGCCACTGGCCCCTCAGCGAGGGCAGAGAAGTGAGGGCAGACAGTGCACACTGCCTCCGACCCCTCAGTGAGGGCTGAGAAGTGAGGGCAGACAGTGCACACAGTCACTGAACCCTCAGTGAGGGCAGAGAAGTGAGGGCAGACAGTGCACACTGCCTCTGACTCCTCAGTGAGGGCAGACAGTGCACACAGCCTCTGACCCCTCAGTGAGGGCAGAGAAGTGAGGGCAGACAGTGCACACTGCCTCTGACTCCTCAGTGAGGGCAGACAGTGCACACTGCCTCCGACCCCTCAGTGAGGGCAGAGAAGTGAGGGCAGACAGTGCACACAGCCTCTGACCCCTCAGTGGGGGCAGAGAAGTGAGGGCAGACAGTGCACACAGCCTCTGACCCCTCAGTGAGGGCAGAGAAGTCAGGGCAGACAGTGCACACAGCCACTGGCCCCTCAGCGAGGGCAGAGCAGTGAGGGCAGACAGTGCACACTGCCTCCGACCCCTCAGTGAGGGCTGAGAAGTGAGGGCAGACAGTGCACACAGCCGCTGACCCCTCAGCGAGGGCAGAGAAGTGAGGGCAGACAGTGCACACTGCCTCCGACCCCTCAGTGAGGGCAGAGAAGTGAGGGCAGACAGTGCACACAGCCATTGACCCCTCAGCGAGGGCAGAGAAGTGAGGGCAGACAGTGCACGCTGCCTCTGACTCCTCAGTGAGGGCAGACAGTGCACACAGCCTCTGACCCCTCAGTGAGGGCAGAGAAGTGAGGGCAGACAGTGCACACTGCCTCCGACCCCTCAGTGAGGGCAGAGAAGTGAGGGCAGACAGTGCACACAGCCTCTGACCCCTCAGTGAGGGCAGAGAAGTCAGGGCAGACAGTGCACACAACCACTGGCCCCTCAGCGAGGGCAGAGAAGTGAGGGCAGACAGTGCGCACACTGCCTCCGACCCTTCAGTGAGGTCTGAGAACTGAGGGCAGACAGTGCATACAACCACTGACCCCTCAGCGAGGGCAGAGAAGTGAGGGCAGACAGTGCACACTGCCTCCGACCCCTCAGTGAGGGCAGAGAAGTGAGGGCAGACAGTGCACACTGCCACTGACCCCTCAGTGAGGGCAGAGAAGTGAGGACAAGGAGATGACGGACGGAGTGCTAAAACTTTTAAGACCCTCACCCCCAATTACAGATCTGGGTTGAATCCATCATTATTTTACTCACTCCGTCTCCCCCGTTCAGACATGGCCATATGCAAATCAGTCTGACCCTGTGCCTAATGGGAACAGTCCAGCATGAACTGCCAAGCCAGGTCAGGTCCTCCCTGGACTGGAAACAAGGATACTGGGACTGTTTTTTTTTTTTTTTGGTTTTGGTGTAACAGCCCTCTTCAGCCCGGCTTGCTTGAATCCAGTGGCAGAGTGAGCAAGGGACTCACGTCTGAGCATACCCTGCCAACTTATGGCGGCCAAAAGCGGTATTCTGGCTGAAGACGGCTGGAATGCCTGAAACCGGTCCTCGGAAGCTTGTTTCCGGTCCAGGGAAAGCATGGCTTGGCAGTTCGGGCTGGACTGTTCCCATGAGGCACAGGGTCAGACTGATTTGCATATGGCCATGACTGAACTGGGGTGGCGGAGTGAGCTAAAGAACGGTGATGGATTAAACCCAGATCTTTTGACTGGGTGTGAGTGTTTGATTGGTTCAGATGCTCCGTCCATCACCACCCCCTTTTGTACCGCTTTGGCCGCCATAAGTGTTGCAGAGTATGCTCAGACGTGAGTCCCTTGCTCACTTTGCCACTGGATTCAAGCAAGCCTGGCTGATGACGGCTGTAATGCCAGAAACCAGTCCTCGGAAGCTTGTTTCCGGTCCAGGGAAAGCATGGCTTGGCAGTTCGGGCTGGACTGTTCCCATGAGGCACAGGGTCAGACTAATTTGCATATAGCCATGTCTAAACTGGGGTGGCAGAGTGGGCGAAAGAACGATGAATTTAGGCCCAGATCTCTGTAGTGGGGTGAATGTATGACATTGTTCTTCATTCTGTCCATCAATTGTTCCTTTGACAGTGAAGTGAGGGCACCGGAAGTGGACCCGGGCCTTTCACCCATCACAGACCCCTCCAGACTGACCTTATGTTCAACTCTAGGACGTTCTGTTGAATGAGTGTCAAGTTTCAAACAATTGTCAATCACCACAGACGAGGCGGAGGCTGAACACTGCAGGACTGTGGGTCTTATGTTAATATAATGTATCGATGACCCCATCAGGGTGTCTTGGCGCTGGAATTAAAATGTCGATGATTCGGCGGGCCTACCGACATGCCATCAGTTGTGTCTTGGGGGGGTGGGGGGGAGGCTGGGAGGCGCCAAGACACCCTCTTAAAACTCTACCCCCTTCGAGGCGCTGTGCATGGAGCGTGCACTGCCGCGCGTGCACGCGCACAGCTAGGAAACGAGGCCGCGCCCTGCCCTACCCTGGCATGCGAGTGGCTCGTGCACGGGGGTGGGTGCCCGTGCCCACTGCTGCCTCTCTGCCCACTCTGTGATCCTGCTGCTCGTGCACGCGCACACCTAGGCAACGGGGCCGCGCCCTGCCCTGTCTCTCAGTTCCTGCCTAGATGGACGCTGCTGGCTGTGCATGCTGCACCCACCTGCAGGGAGGCGCGGCTCGACAGGGGGGGTGGGGCGCCGGGAGCAGGCCTGACCTGATTACAAGGAGCACCGGTGCAGGCTGGGGGCAGTGCGAGGGGAACCCACGGCCATGGCAGGTGAGTGGCCGCGTGCCAGGGCCCCCTGGTGCATCCATGCCCTCTCTGTGAGCTCCAGTCCCGGCGCTCACTCACCCAAGGGTGTGATCCTTGGCAGATACCTGCATCTCTCTCCGTTAGATGAGCCCTTGGGCTAGGGTGACCAACTGTCATTGGTGCAAATTCAGGACGGTGAGTGTAAAAATTCAGGACAAAGGGTCAAAATTCAGGACACAAATTCAGGACAGGAGGTCAAAATTCAGAAGAATAGGTAAGTTTTACAGACACATCAGAGGTCGCGCAATAGTATATAATTAATCCCAGCCATTTCCAAACATATTCAACCATTTGCAAACCTATCCATCATGCATCCTTCCATCTATCATTTCACTCATCCATCCCTTCATCCATGCCTTCATCCATCCTTTCACTCATCCATCCATTATCCATCCAACCACCCTTTCACCCTATCCATCTGTACACTTATCCATCCACTCTTCATCCCATCCATCCATTCACTCATCCATCCAGCCATTTACCCTTTCACCAATCCAGCCATCCTTTCACTTACTAATCCTTCCACCCATCCACTCTTTTAGTCATCCATCCATCCTCCCTTTCTCTCTACATCGACCCTTTCACTTAGCCATCCTTCCTTCCATCCATCCATCCGCCCACCCACCCATCCATCTACTCATCCATTCATGAATCCATCCAATGACCCCATCACTCATCCATCTATCATTTCACTCCTTCACACATCTATTCATCCTTTTGTCCATCTACCCTCCCTTTCACTCACTCATCCATCCTTACATCCACCCTTTCACTCATACGTACATTCATTCACCCTTGCACTTATCAATTCATCAATCCATCCATCATTTCACTCATCCACCCACCCATCATCCACCCAACCATCCACCCACCCACTCATCCATCATTTCACCCACCCACTCATCATCCATCCATCCATCCTTTCACCCACCCACTCATCATCCATCCATCCATCCATCCTCCCCCTCATCATCCATCCATCCATCCTTCCCCTCATCATCCATCCTTCCCCTCATCCATCCATCCTTCCCCTCATCCATCCATCCTTCCCCTCATCCATCCTTCCTTTCATCCATCATCCATCCTTCCCCTCACCCATCCATCCATCCATCCCCTCCATCCATCCTTTCATCAACCCATCATTCCTTCCCCTCATCCATCCATTCTTCCCGTCATCCATCCTTCCTTCCCCTCATCCATCCATCTTTCCTTCCCCTCATCCATCCATCCTTCCCCTCATCCATCCTTTCCCTCATCCATCCTTCCCCTCATCCATCCTTCCTTTCATCCATCATCCATCCTTCCCCTCACCCATCCATCATTCCCATCCATTTATCCTTCCCCTCATCCATCCATCCTTCCCCTCCATCCATCCATCCATCCAGCCACCCATCCATCCATCCTTCCCCTCATCCATCCATCCTTCCCCTCACCCATCCTTCCCTTCATCCATCCTTCCTTTCATCCATCATCCATCCTTCCCCTCACCCATCCGTCCTTCCCATCCATTTATCCTTCCCCTCATCCATCCATCCTTCCCCTCCATCCAACCATCCATCCATCCTTCCCCTCATCCATCCATCCTTCCACTCATCCATCTATCTTTCCCCTCATCCATCATCCAGCTACCCTTCCACCCATACATCCAGCTATTTATATTTTCTCTCATCCATCCTTCCCCTCACTCATCAATCCATCCATCCTCTCTCATTATCCATGTATTCAATCTTTCATTCATCCATTCACCCTTTCACTAATTCATCCAGCCATACACCCATCCCTTCACTTGCTCACTCGCCCACCTTTCCATATTAATTGTGAGCTGAGCCCTTTTGAGAAGAGGCCCATCAGGAACTTCACCCTCGCTGCAGGAGCCGTTCCAGGACTGGCACAGAAGCCACTCAGGGCGGAGACAGGATCCACCACAGGGGGGGACAGGAGCCATCACAGGCAGGGGAGGGGGGCATACAGGATCCACCACAGTGGGGGGACAGAAGCCATCCCAGCGGGGGGGGGCAGGAGCCATCACAGGCAGGGGGAGGGGGGACAGGAGCCATCACAGGGGGAGGGGGACAGGAGCCATGACAAGAGGGGGAACAGGATCCATCAGGGTGGGCACAGGGGTGGGCATGCAGTATTCTAGTATCATGTTGGGCTCCTCGCCCCCTCCTGCACAAGACAACAAGAAGACAGGCTCTCTGTCCAAAATGCCATCCTCCACTGTGATGTACAGTACTTACAGGAGATACTCTAAGAGAACTGGTTTAACTGATTGTCCTCCATACTTTGTTAATCAGTGTGGGTGCGATTGTGCCATTTCTTTATTTTCTAACATTATAGACTGCATGTTGAACCGAGGTTTGCTTACAATTTAGTGACAGTAATTAAGCTCTGTGAAGAGAACCTTGTGCTGCCTCGGTGTAATCTGGCCAAGTCTAGGATGTTTGGGGCCCTGGGTAGAAATGGAATGTGTGAAGCCCCTCTAAATTGCTGAGACATGACACATGCTGTTTGCATCTGAATAGATGCCTCTGCTCCTGCAGCCCCTCCCTCTCAGTCACCTTCGAGCACCTCTTAACAGCTCATCACGGGCTGGAGGTGTGAGTGATGCCATCATGCTGTGCCTCTCCAATGCTGCCGGGTATCTGAGCTTTGGTGCAGCATCGGAGTCAAAGAGGGAGGTGGGGGCAAGCTGTGCCCGGTTAAAATTACGGACAAATGGCATCCGTTAAAGAATCCTTCACGGACAATGGACAGACGGCCAAAATTACGGACTGTCCGTGAAATTTACGGACAGTTGGTCACCCTACCTTGGGCTGTGGCAGGAGGCGTTCACACGCATGACACTCGGCCACATCCACAGACCCACAGCCGCGGCGCAGGGACCCCCGAGAGCAGCTCCAAGCCTGATTTCGTTTTTTTATTTTTTATTTTATTTTATGCGTTTTTATATAGCGCGGACTTTACTCGAAGGTGTCAGAGGCAAAAGTGGCAGATTTGAGCAAACAAAATACAAGAGGAGCAAACGGTGCATTACAAGAGGAAAAAGTGGCATGTGTGCAGGTTACAAGAGAAAACAAAGTACAAGTAGAGGTAAAATACTGCAATAAATGGCAGACACTCAAACACAAGAGCTCCGGACACCTGGTGGCGCTGGCTGCAAACCTGTATATTCCCTCTCGCCCCCACCAGCCCTCACCCCTTTCACTCTAGAGCTCTGTCTGAAGAGTCCCCGCACTCTCCTGTCTTCATCCCTCCTCTCCTTGTGGCATCTCTCGGGGTCTCACTACCACACATACACCTGATCTCAAGCTCACTCACAGCTTACCCTCTCTCACCTACAGCTTACCCTCTCTCACTCACAGCTTACCCTCTCTCACCTACAGCTTACCCTCTCTCACTCACAGCTTACCTTCTCTCACTCACAGCTTACCCTCTCTCACAGCTTACCCTCTCTCACCTACAGCTTACCCTCTCTCACTTACAGCTTACCCTCTCTCACTCACAGCTTACCATCTCTCACTCACAGCTTACCCTCTTTCACAGCTTACCATCTCTCACCTACAGCGTACCCTCTCTCCCTCAGAGCTTACCCTCTCTCACCTACAGCTTACCCTCTCTCACTCACAGCTTACCCTCTCCCACCTACAGCATACCATCTCTCACTCACAGCTTACCCTCTCTCACTCACAGCTTACCCTCTCTCACCTACAGCATACCCTCTCTCACTCACAGCTTACCCTCTCTCACCTACAGCTTACCCTCACTCACCTACAGCTTACCCTCTCTCACTCACAGCTTACCCTCTCTCACTCACAGCTTACACTCTCTCACCTACAGCATACCCTCTCTCACAGCTTACCCTCTCTCACTCACAGGTTACCCTCTCTCACCTACAGCGTACCCTCACTCACCTACAGCTTACCCTCTCTCACTCACAGCTTACCCTCTCTCACTCACAGCTTACCCTCTCTCACTCACAGCTTACCCCCTCTCCTCTCTCTCCCACGCTCTCCCTCCTTCACTGTCTTCTATCTTTGATACACACTGTTCGCACTCTCTCCTTCCTGCACTCTCTCCTCTCCCACTCTCACGGAGCGCCCATACCTCTCCACTTCCTTGCTGTCTTCAACACACTATCTTGCACTCTGTCCTGCACTCTCTTCTCTCTCACTCACACAGAGTGCTGATAATATCTTCTCGTTCTCTCACCCCACACTGTCTTGCACTCTCTTCTATCACTATCACTAAGTGCCCAAACTTCTCCACTCCCACTTTCTCCCTACTTCACTCTCTTCTCTCACTCACACTGAGTGCTCATGACATCTTCACCCTCTTTCTCTCTCCCACACACTATCTTGCACACTGTCCTGCACTCTCTTCTCTCTCACTCACACTGAGTGGCCACACCTCGCCACTCTCTTACACACTTTCTCCATCCTGTACTCACTTCTCTCACTCACACTGAGTGGCCATACCTCTCCACTCTCTTCCACACTATATCTGTCCTGAACTCTCTTCTCTCTCACTCACACTGAGTGCTCATACCAGCTCCAGTCTCTTTCTCTCTCTCACACTCAATATTACACTCTCTGTCCTGCACTCTCTTCTCTCTCACCCTCTATCTTGCATTCTATTGTGCACTCTCGTCTCTCACTCACACTGAGTGTTCATAACATCTCCACTCTCTTTCTCTCTCTCACACTCTATATTACACTGTCTGTCCGGGGAACATCCTTTACGACGCAACTATTACCCCGCACTACCATTACAACGCGGGGTTTACAACGAAAGTCGTTACAGTGACTTTCGCTGGAGGGCGCCGTTGGATAGGGAATAGTTAAATTTTCTATCCAACACCTTACCTACTATCCACGGGGACTGGAGTTGGAATAGAAAACTAAACTATTCCACTATCCAGCGCCCCCCAATGCAAGTCGTTGTATCGACTTGCGTTGTAATCCTCGCGTTGTAATTGCATGAGGGGTAAAAGCATGCGTTGTACTGACATACAACTGTCTGTCCTGCACTCTCTTCTCTCTCACTCACACTGAGTGCCCATACCCTCCGCTATCTTCCACACTTTCTCCATCCTGTACTCTCTTCTCTCACTTACCCTGAGTGCTCATAACATCTCCACTCTCTTTCTCTCTCCCACGCTCTATCTTGCACTCTCTGTCCTGCACTCTCTTCTCTCTCACTCACAATGAGTGCTCACTGCATCTCCATTCTCTTTCTCTCTTCCACTTTCTCTCCATCTGCACTTTTTTATGCCTTTGCACTTGTGGCGTATGCCCCGCAATCGCGGGGACTCTCTGCACTCATGGCATGGGCCCGCAGTCGTAGGGGAGTCTCCGCACTCCTGGTGGAGGCCCTTAAGTCGTGGGGGAGTTTATGCACTTGTGGTGGAGGCCCTGCAGTCGTGGGGGTGTCTCTGCACTCATGGCGGAGATTCGCAGTCGCGGGGGAGTCTTCGCCTTCGTAACGGAGGCCTTGCAGTTGTTGGGGAGTCTCCGCACTTGTTGCATACGTGCCACAGTCGTGGGGGAGTCTATTCACTCGGGCAGAGAGGGGACTCCCCCATCATAGAGAGGCCTCTTTCACAATTGCAGGGTCCCTTTGTGACTCAGGTCTTGTATCTACCTCTTACAGTGATTATCCTCCTGTACTCACATTCCTTCTTCTTGTGTTCTCTATCACCCGCATTCGGTCTTTTCTATAAAGTGTGTGAAGTCCGGGAGTTCATCATAGTAGCGGTTCTGCATTTCCTGGGCAGTGTCTGTCATGCTCCACAAGTCCCAGTGTTGTTGGATCTGGTCAAGCTCCATCTTCCTTAAATTAAAGGGGACGTGGGGACGCGCAACCCCTCTCCCCAAGCCTTTTTAAGCCCCAGGAACCCCCTTCCCCGAGTCTCGCACTATTAAAGGTGGGTCCCTTGGTGCCCACCCAGGGCATTCACCATACACTTGATGGGGGCCGCGGGGGAGCAACAGGGCCCGTGGCCTCAGCCAGCTCTACCTATGCTGCGGAAGCCGGCATTGCTCCCGCCCTCAGGGAGCAGCTACTTATGCAGCTCCCTCCCGGCAGGTGCAATATTTTGATCTGTTTCCTTACCCGCTTCAGCGCCAACAGATCAAAAGTGTGCTCTCAGCCGACGGGAGCATTTTTAAAGCTCCCACCGGCTGGGATCAGACTTTGGGGCTCATTTGCAAGCCTTGTGAGTCACCGGAATGTACCTTTTTGGGATGTTCTGGTGGCTCACAAGGCTTAGCCATATCTACAAGGCCAGGGAAAGTCACCCTGTTTGGACTTGTAGATATGGAGTGAGGTAATTCAGCGCAAGTCGCTGCGTTACCTCACCCGATGTTGGAGAGATGTGCCATGGATGTTATGGTGGGTGTTCCCACGTAACACCCATGACATTTGACACATCCCCAGATTCACAACAAGTTGTAAATCTGAGAATGCACCAAAAGCCTACGCCTCCCCAGGAGTGGCGCAGGGGAGGCGCAACGAGGAGAAATAACATTATTTCACCTCTTTGTTTCCTCTTTCTATGTGTGCTGCATTCAACAGCACACATTGAAGGAGTAAATCACCTCCATTTATTGTTTTTGTGAAGGAAGGTGCCCCTTCCTGCATAAAAACAATCATGCCTACAATGCAGACACCCTTGCACCTTTGTGCAAGGGCGCCTGCATTGGTGCATGGCAGCCAATTGAGCACCAGTGCAGGGAAAGAGGACAGGAATGCGCCATATCTGATAAAAATAGCACATTTCTGCTCTTTTCTTTTGCCGTAGGGCATTGCGGCAGGAAGGCTTGCAGCGCTGCCGTATGGCAAAATATTGTAAACGAGGCCCTTTGTGTTTGCTCACACTTGGTGGGAAGTTCAAAAATGCTCCCACCAAGAGGGAACAAACACAGTTTTCACTGCCCGTAGTGGTACCGGCAGGGAAACTGCTACGTTCTAGGGGTGGGCTTCACAGGACATAGCTAGTGAGCCGACCCCGGGGAATGGGGTCCCTGGTGCCATTAGTGGCCGAAGGAGGGGTGCTGCGTTGTCCCCTTCAATTAAAGTATTCAACCCAGGAGCTGGGACCCCAGGGCCTTTAATGGCTTGTGGAGGTGGCCGGCCAGCCCCCTTCACCCTTCAATATTGGAATCAGCCCGGGGATGGGGGTCCCCGGGGCCCCTGGTGGCCACCTCCCTTTATATGCAAACTGAGGTCCCATTTGTAGTCTCCCTAGGGCCTTTAACGGCTTGGGAAGGTGGTGCGCAGGGTCCCCTCCTCTTTTTTATGATTTTGGCCTGGGGTGGCCTCTGCAAGGGCCTTTATTTGCTTGGGAGGGGGCCCACATGGCCCACTTCGCAATATTAAATACTTCCCCAGGGTTGGGCTCCCTGGGGGCTATAGTTAATGATTGCGACCCAGCCGACATTTTGTTTTTTTTTCCAATCTCGCAGGAATCTTGGGGGAATGCAGCAATTTCTGCAAATTTTATTTTGGCTTTGGCCCTGGGAGGGGGTTTCTCCTGGGCCACCCCATGAGGCCTAGGGGGTCAGAGTATCTCTACTCTGCCATCTTATATTATTTTCTATTTTTTACTTCAGGACAGGGGGCTATGTCCCCAAGCCCGTAATGGCTGCTAGCAAAATTTGTTCTCATGTTGCTGGCAGCCACTCAAAGTGCTCGCTTACTGGGGGAGTCCGACACCCACAGGAGCGAGATGGCCAGAGGAAATAAATCCCCCTGGGCCAATCAAAACTCTCTATTTTCAATTGGTGCTCCCTGTAGAGTCTGTCGCGCCTGTCGTGGACCCAAACCATCCAGATATATAAATAATATTTAAATCTTAATATAGCCTTTTAGCCCACCGTAGAGGGCTATACCGGCTATTAAAGGCCCTCTCCAGCGTTAAAGGCCCCAAGCCGAAGGCGAGGGCCTTTAACAAGGGAGGGGGACTTTAATAGCGGTATAGCCCATCTACGAAGGGCTATAAGGCTATTAGAACATTCTGCCACTAGAGGGCAGAAAGTTCTTTTTTTTTTTTTTTTTTTTTTATTTCAAAAGATTTTATTGTTATAAATACACAAATGAAGATACAGAATATAAATAAAGTGATACATTTGAGAACAAATAAACAGACCATCAGAAGATGAACTCCAAAAATAATTCATATGAAATGCATCCATATATAATAGATAGAAGTATTCTGCCAGAAATAACAAATATGCATTCATGAAGACCAATCAATTTAGCTCATATGCAAGCCATCTACAAATGTATCACTATCAGCTGACATAATCAGAAGTAGAAAGAAGCAGAAAAAGAAAGAAGAAAGGCGAGAAGAAAAGGGAGTAGATGGAAAAAAGAGGATACAAAGAAGAGAGAGGGGAAAAAGGAAAGAAGGATTTTCCAATGAATAAACCTTAAAAGTAATGAGTAAAATCGAACAAAACAAGACGCCAATCAACCAGACACACGAAAGGGATATTGGTCAACCAACCCCTGTGATGACAAATCCATGTAATTGTCTAGAGCGGTCCAAACCCCACTAGCAATCGACGGAGAGAGGTGAGCTTGATCGACCGAAGTGTGAGCACTGCGTAGGAAGGAAACCCAAGCCCACCAAGTATGATACGAAACAGAGGAGAAGGATTTCCATTCCATAAGAATTACTTTCACAGCGACAGTCAATAGAAGATCTAATAGTTGTAGCTCCATAGGCTCCAAGGGGAGAGGAGAAGAAGCCGCAAGAGGGCCCAATAAGATTAATGGGAGAGAAAGCTGGAATTTAATATCAAAAATGAGCATAATATGTTTATGAATGAGGTCCCAAAAGGGTTGGAGTAGAGAGCATTCAAAAAACATATGTGAAAAATCTCCTGGCGATAAACCACAACTCCACCATAGATTATCTTCTTTGAGATTGAGCGAATGTAAGCGAACAGGCGTCCAATGAAGAAGATTAATAGAGAAAAATGTAGCTTTGTCCTTGCTCAGTTTGTTGGTTTTGCTTTGTTTTAGTGTATACTCAAAGTCTGTCATTTGCTGATTGAGTTCATCCAGTCTTGCTTCCAGGTCAGCTGGTATTCAGTTGGACTTCAATTTTGGTAATCTCAATCTATGGTTGGTTCCAGGTGATTGCACCTGTTGAACTACCCACCATTTGGGTGACCATTTTTGTTTTTCTTTTTCAGGTCATGCAACTGCATGTATCCTGAGCCAAAAACCGCTGTAGACACATTATAGCCTTTTTATCACTTAAAAATTATCACTTTTTGTTAAATAACACTTAATTTTTGAGTTGCTAAATAGAAAAACGTGAGTAAGGTGGGGAAGTTGTGCTCCCGTCCTGAAGAAGGAGCGTTTGCTCCGAAACATGTCGACGCACACAAGAGGTACTGTTCATTAACACAACAGAGATTACCTTGCACTTCACTTCTTTTAACAGTGCCAGCCCGGGGTTTTGAATAAATTTTTCTTTTTCCTACGAGCCAGGTACTTTTTAACCAGTCACAACCACCACTCACATTATTTACTTTATCACGTGCACCACACACACCACACATAGCCATTTGTCAGTGCTCCCGCGTAGTCGTAGGTCGTAGCACGCCGCATCCCGTTAGAGGGGTGCGAAGACCCCGATGATGAAGCATGACACCAAGGGGCCTTTTGGTGTGTGAGGGGTATTTTAACAAGCACTGAGTGTTCCCTTATCCTTTGGGACACACGTCTCCTCTGGTAGGATTCCTTTTGTTTATACATGTTAGTTTGTGGAGTGAGAATCCTACTCATTTACTCTACCTCCCTTCTTTGTTAACTTCGTAATTGTGGTACCTGTCAGCTGGTTATTTTCTTTTTATCCATATTGTTCTTTGAATGGAACATGGGTATGGACACTGGTAGGTGAGGTCCGGTCCGAGTTGTAGGAGGTAAAGGGACTTTGGGGCTCATTATGATGGCGGGCGGACATCAGTCCGCCCGCCATCATAGCGGTGATGGGACCGCCCCCAGACGTGCGGCGGTCCCACCAGTCCAATTAGTATGAGCCCGCCAGTATGGCAGGCGCATCCTGGCCTTTTAAGATTGTGGACGGTGCTGCTGGCTGTAGCACCGTTCGCAATGCCAAAGTGCCACGATGTGCATTTCCATGCACAACGTGGCAGGCACCACGCAGGTGCCTGCCACCTTGTGCATGGGATTGTAGGGGGGTACCATGGTAGCCCCCAGGTGCCACTACACCCTTCCGCCAAACTGAGGGGGCCCGCAACGGGCCCCCAAACCCAATCCCCGCCAGCCTTTCTAGAAAGGCATCTTCCAGGACACATCCTAATATGGCATCACTGATGACATCATCCAGTGACTGTGTGTTTCTGTAAAGTTTAAATATGTTTTACATATTGAAGAATGAGTGGATGTATAAGTGTCTGGATGAAGGATTTAGTAGGCGCGTGACTGACTGTATGAGTGAGTGATTAAATGTGTCTTACTGAATGCATAGGTTAGTGACTAAACTGTGTGAATGTGTGCATCAGTATGTCTGTTGTTGTGTAAGCTGCTGCATGTGTTGATCAGTAGCTATATGAGTGGCTATATGGGTTATTGATTGGTTGCCCAAGTATTTGAATGGGAGACTGAGTGTGTGTGTGGGTGGCTGGGAGGTGTGTGACTCTGTGCATAGATGTGTGAGCAGTTGATTCACTAGGTGTATGCGTTCAAGAGTGCATGTAGAAACAGCTATATGGGCGGTTGACTGTGTGCATGGGTGTTTTGGTGAGTGAATGGATATCTCAGTGCTACATGTCCAAGTAAGTACATGTGTAAAACACAGTGCATGTGAGAGTTGGCATATATAAATGACTATATATGAGAGCCAGTGAATGTGTGAGTGGCTGTATGGATCATTGTGTACTTGTATCATTGATTGTATAAGAGAGTAAGTATGTGTTAGTATATGTTTGAATAAGTAAGGTGTTGTGTGTATAACTGTATAGTTGAGGAAATGGAAGTGTGATTGATTCTTTGCATGACTGACTAGGTGTGTGAGTAACTCCATGGATGAGTGGCAGTGTGTGAGTGTCTGTATCGGTGTATGAGTGCATATGATAGTGTTGTATTGATGAGTGACTGTATGTATGAGTGATTCTATGGGTGAATGAGTGAATGTGTGTGTAGACCTAGGAATCAGTGAGTGCGTATGTAGTAACTGGTATTGGTGTGTCAATGGTTTCAAGAATGGTAGTCTGTATTTAACACTGGGTGTATCAAAGGTTATATTAGAGTGTGAGGAGGTGCATCGTATTATCATATGAATGATATCATCAGTGATGTGATCAGTGATGTCAAATGAGATGTCACCAGTGATGTCATCAGTGATGTCATTTGAGATGTCATCAGTGATGTCATCAGTGATGTCACTGACCATGTCATGAATGATGTAATATGTGACATCATCAGCAGTGGATTGCGGGTGCGCGAAATATAGTTAGTACAACTAACAATATAGGAGCAATTTCAATGGTTTTTTAAATGCTAATTCCTAACTATATAATGCCTGAAACCTATGGTTTTTTAAGTGAATTTGCAAGGTTTTTAAAATGCTAATTCCTAACTATATAAGGCCTGAAACCTATGGTTTTTTAAGTGAATTTGCAAAGTTTTTTAAATGCTAATTCCTAACTATATAAAGCCTGAAACCTATGCTTTTTAAAGTGAATTTGCAAGGTTTTTTAAATGCTAATTCCTAACTATATAAGGCCTGAAACCTATGTTTTTTTCAGTAAATTTGCAAGGTTTTTTAAATGTTAATTCCTAACTATATCAGGCATGAAACCTATATTTTTTTTAAATAAATTTCAAAGGTTTTGTAAATGTTAATTCTGTTAGCGGATAACGTTTATATATGTTATTATCCTTCTGGGACCACCTGAGCAGCCATCTTGTTTCTCAGTAGAAGTTAGGCACAAGAGAGAACAAAACAAGAGTGGGAAACACGAAAAGGGGGCAGGGTAGAGACCCCCTGACCCCCTAGCCCTTCTCAAGGGGTCCCAGAAGGACCACCAAGTGCAATTGTTTTTTTAAATCGCGGGGTACGCGCACGGTACGTGTACCGTATGCGTACGGTGCGCGTACCCCGCGATTTTTGCGATTTTTTTTTATTGCCCTTGGGAGTCCTTTTGGGACCCCCTGAGAAGGGCTAGAGGGTTGGGGGGTCTCTACCATGCCCCCTTTTCGTGTTTTCCACTCTTGTTTTGGGATCTCTTGTGCCTCAGTTATCCTGAAAAACAAGATGGTGGCCAACACTTCCTGGTTTGGACAGTTTAGAATGTTGACAGTCGACTGCCAGCCAATCAAAAACTCACTCGCGCACGTAAGGGTACGCGCACGTACGCGTACGGTACGCGTACCGTAGGCGTACGGTGCACGTAAGGTGAGCGCAGATAGATATATAATTTGCTCAAATTCAATTTTCTCAACTACTACTGGAGGGATTTTCACCAAATATAGAAAAGGCACTACTGCATACCTGTCCCTGCCATTTTGCCAAGTTTGGTGTAATTCCGTTCAGCCGTTCAGGCTGTAGCCGTGTCTAAAGGTCCCATAGAAAATGCCATTTGAAAAATTTCAAATTCAATTTTCTCAAGAACTACTGGAGGGAGTCTCACCAAACATAGCAAAGGCACATCTGCATATCAGGCCCTACCATTTAGCCAAGTTTGGTGTAATTCCATTCAGCCGTTCGGGCTGTAGCCATGTCTAAATGTCCCTAAGGAAATTAACATGGGGAAAACACATTTTGGGAACCCCCTTTCGGCCCCCGCTTGACGAATCCCCCCGAAACTTTCAGGGAAGGAGCGGAGCTGGCCAATATTCTGGAAAATTACACGCAGATTCCTCAATCGGCGCCAAAGTTATTCCCAATAGAATGTTGAGCGCATATAGATATATAATTTGCTCAAATTCAATTTTCTCAACAACTACTGGAGGGATTTTCACCAAATATAGAAAAGGCACTACTGCATACCTGTCCCTACCATTTTGCCAAGTTTGGTGTAATTCCGTTCTGCCGCTCGGGCTGTAGCCGTGTCTAAAGGTCCCATAGGAAATGCCATTTTAAAAATTTCAAATTACATTTTCTCAAAAACTACTGGAGGGATTTACACCAAACATACAAAAGGCACTGCTGCATACCAGTCCCTAGTCCCTACCATTTTGCCAAATCTGGTGTAATTCCGTTCAGCCGTTCGAGCTGTAGCCGTGTCAGAATGTCCCAATAGAAATTAACATGGGGAAAACACGTTTTGGGACCCCCCTTTTTTCTCGGCCCCAGCTTGACGAATACCCCCGAAACTTTTAGGGAAGGAGCGGAGCGGAGCAAGGCAAATTTAAGGAAAATTACAAACAGATCCCTCAATCGGCGCCAAAGTTATTCCCAATAGAATGTTCAAAATTTCCTATGGTAACTAGGTCCTAACTATATATACCAACTGGCGACCGCCAGTAGGTAATATATATACATACACATACACACACATAAACACACACGCACACACACATATACTTTTGACTTGCCTATAACTTTGGCGTTGTTAGACTAATCTGCATGAAATTTTCCAAAAACAAGTGTCAAAATAGGTTCTGTGTGTCATGGAAAGTTTGGGGGTGATTTGTGCGGTGGAGACCGAGAAATAGGGGCGCAAAATAAGGGTACATTTGTAATGGTAAACCCTATGGGAATGCGTTGTAAAACCTACAGCCCGAACCTCTTGATGGAATTCCAACAAATATTGGCAGAATATAGATGTTGGTACAGGTTGCTTTTTGTTATTTCTGTGCAAATTTGTTCAGTAGTTTCTATTAAAATAAGGCCGTACAATATAGTGATATCTCTGGCTGCGGATATTTTGCGGTGAGTTTACGAAGTTCATAGACATTTTGCGATGATTTCAGAGTAAATCGAGAATGCGTGCGCCAACTGTGATGCTCTTATTGGCTGGACCTCTGAAAAATGCAAACTTTAGTTAGGAGGCTGTACTATGTGAAAATGCCTGCTTTATGTTTAGGAAAAATGAATAGGCACTTTTGCATAGTACTGTGGGAGGGGTAGAAAAAGTTTTTGATGATGTGCAGTTTCGTTTCTTTTGTCTAGAGCAGGACTCTATGGAAAATGAATAGTTGATAGGAGGAGGAGTTGCAGAACAGGACACAGGTATTATAGTTGATAGCTCTGAAGAAGAGATTACAAAATTTAAGGCAGTGTGCTTTAGAGAATCCAGAGTATGTTTGTATATGCTGTCGACACACTCACTACAAGATTGAAACACGGACTGTTGACATGTATTTAAAACTTGAAAAAAATAATGATAACTAAGAAAAGTTTGCTGTGTACATATTTGTAGAGGAACACTTTGTCTTGTCCATACAGCTTGTTGTATGTAAGAACTGTTACAAAAAATTAGAGGATAATTAAAAGCCAGCTAGAGCGAGCTGTGCATGACAAGTTAGTACTGATTCCCATTCCAGAACCACTTCAAGGTTTAAATGTTTATGAGTCAATTCTTATCCACAGAATACTTCCATTTCAGGCAATAGTCTGTATGGAGCCAAAGACAGGCAATATATCACCAACAGAGCTGCAGAAATATCTAAAAGGTAGAGTACTGTACAGGATTACTGGTATTTTCTCAAAATGTTCAGTAGGATGTTCAAGAATTTCTAATGGTAATGTTAGGACTATTAGAGGAAGAGGATTTGAATATCAATGAATTATATGGTTTAAGTTATAAATGAAATTATAACTGTGAACATTGTAAATTCACCTTTAGCACTGAAAGTAATTTGGAACAATTCCTCTACTTGACCTTACTAGATTGTAAAGCTGTGGCCTATGAAAATGTACCCAAAATCGTCCATCAAGATATGACCTGTCCAAACTGCAGATAAGAAGTTAGGTGTACATTGTTACTGCAAATGTATGAGAAATATGTCACAGTCGTGCTGCAACGATGCAGAGTTTATGGTACTAAGTTAGAAACTGAAATTACAAACTTTGTAGCTGGAAAAATTTCCATTTCAAAAAGAAGTTTCACAACAATAGCAATTCTATTTCATGAAGGAGTTAACCCCTTCGACGCTGCGCAAATTCCCCCGCTGTGCTGGAGAAATAATGAGTGGGTGGGTTTCGGAACGGCCCCCCGTCGCCCTTCGCACACACCCACCGTGACGTCGGACGGCGGGGGGCCGTCCTGAGCACTGAAGAGGTTAATATAACCCCTACACAATATATTCAACATGTCAAGGAGGATGGACAGAGTGCAACATCATTCAAAAATGTAATTCAAAGCAAGATTACATAAAACTTTTACCGAACTTATATCTGCTATTTCTAGCACTGTAGTTCTAAGGACAATTTAGGATATCAAAATGTTGTATTGTGTTGACATGTATATGAATTATGAGTTTCTGAGGCATTACTCAGCCTATTAGGGATATTGTATACAGCAAGTTGTTAGATTAGAAATGAAAGACTCTTTTTAACTGAAGGAAAGGAATTTATAAAACATTACAGGACTACATTCTGTTACTAAAGAAAAAAATGGAATTGTTGGTATTATAATACCAGCAGTCTTAAGTTGCATCTAAGAAGTCTCTTCTCCACTTCAACAAAGGATCTTGTTTTGGTTGCGTAATGTTCAAAATAAAATCCGAATACATTTTTCTTTGCTTACATTTTTTCACAGTGCTTGAACTGCTACAGTACAAAAGAAAAATAAATTAATAAGTATGGTTTATCACATTCTGCAAAATTACATCCACAGACTCCTCCCCAGCTGTTATAATGGTGTTATAGTTCATGCAGAAGGTAGCAAAACACTTTCATTCTGGTGACATTTCACTGCATCTTCTCTCCACTTAAGCTGGAACTTTGTCGTCAGGAGCTGGGGCTGGAGGTCTGGAGACTGATGATCCCTCTCCTTTTTTTTCTCTGTTCAATTTTAAGTTGCTTCTTCTGGTATGTTTTTAAGTGATACAACATACTTGTTGTATAACATGAATGTTATTTTGCTATGCCCTAAGATAATGTCTTCTTTTGTGTGCTGCACCTCACAATTTAGTTGTGGCCTTTGATTTACCAGATAGAATAGTTACAAAATCCCCAAGATATGCTTTTGTTTCTTCATTGCTAGTTCTTCATCAGAAGACTGTACATGTGCAGCTGAGTCCTCCTGAAGTTGTTCAATAACTTCAACCATTTGTAGGGATTCATCTGATTCTTCTGATTCCATTTTATTTTTCTCGAAATAGCCTAAAAAAGTGAAAAACAAACACAATTTTAAAAACTAGTTTGGGTGAAAATGGGTAATTCAGTGGGTGTTTGGTAGTTATATGCTATTTACCGTTGCAGAAAGTTCTTTTTTTAAACTGTTGCTTTTTACAAATGTGTTGTTAAACTAAAGTTAAACCAATATGTTACTACACAGCTAGACTCAAACTTTGTGTAAAATAAGTATATATATATCTGTTTTACACTTTGTCATTTGTAATCGTGACTACTGACGTCATCGTGACCTCCAGTGTTGTAGTTCAGAAGGAAAATGCATTTTTGATGTTGTTTTTTTGAAAAATTAATACAAACAGGAAAGTTAAATTAGTATCTTACTAATCAGCTACACTGAAACTTTATGTAAAACATGCCTATATATGTGTTTTACACTTTGTCAAAAGTAAGCATTATTCACGGTGTGTCCTTGGCAAACGAGTCATCATCGTAAAAATTTAAAACATCTTTGTTGGACTTGGCCCTTCTGGCAGGTTCACACCTAAACTTTTTGCTTTTAATTGAGACTTAGTGTTAGTGATTTTTGGCTTCTGCGCACTTTACCACTGTGTCCCAGGGTAAAGTGCGTGCGTGTGGTAAGGTTGGCCTGCCATCCCATAGGGATGCATGGGGAATGTGTGTGTCCATGTTAGTTCCTGATGTGTGGGGAGTGCAGGCTCGAGTTTGGTATGAGCAGACTCGTGTGATTAAATGCTGCGCGATGATGTGTGCGGCGTGATTGTGTCTAGTGTGGAAGTGCCACTTCTAGAAGTTGGCATGTTTGTGTAATTTATGTGAATTGGCTGTCTGGCTTATGATTGGCTGGAGCTGGCTGGTGAGCCTGGCTCCATGAGTCAGGATGGGTCTGCCCCGGTGGTGAATGGGAGATCTGTGGCCCAGGGGTTAGAGGCAGCAGACCCGGAAGCTGAGATCGGTCCTGGACCAGGGTTCAATTCCCCGCCTCGGCGGGCTCTTGGGCTAAAAATTCCACGGACTCGATAATTCTCGCCCCGGTGCCTCCTCGACTCATGGGTTCACACTCTGCGACTCTGGGCAATAGCTTGCTTAATCTCCACAACGGCCCCTCGCGGCGGGATGCCTGACTTTCACCTTGTGGATACCCTGCTATCTCACAGGGGAATACCAGGAAGGGTTCCCTAAGCAAGCGCCGGGAAACCCACTGCGGGTAGCTGTGCGCTATATAAGCTCAACTACATTTACATTTACATCTGCATGAGTGATGTGAGGGAGGGGTGCACCTGGGACCTGAATAGGGCTGGGCTTTCCCCACACGATGCTGGCTTTGCCCCCTGTGGTGCGACTGATGACCATAGCCTGGCTAGTGAATAGGAAGAGGGGCTGAGCACAACAGAGTGTTCCAAAACCAGGTGCTACTGGTTTTTCCCCTCACCCTGAAGCCAGACAAAGGATATCTATGTATAAAAAGGTGCTGTGTCCCCTTGAAAGGGGTTCTCTTCCTGGATCCTTTCTTGAGGGGGGCTGCTGCTGCTGGGAGCCAGGAGGACCACCACTGGGACTGCCTTCCTGCCTGGAGGGTCTTGTGAGCTGGATCAGGGGCCCAGCCTTTGCCCCCCCCTGCCTGCCTAAGGACATTGCTGGACTTCTTGTTGCCTGGGAAACTATGTCCCTAAAGCGCCTGGGCTGCGCTGGATTTCCCTGCCCAGGAGCGCTGCTATTCTCATCTGCAGCCCAGCGCTGCAATCCCTAAATCGAGGGATTCCCCGGCATGGGGATCCCCTGTTTTGCCGATTTTGGTGCAGGTGCCCACCCTGCATTTTGCCCGCGTTTGTGGCCACCCTCGAGGGTGCTTATCCTGCCATTTGCTGGTTTGTTTTCCTAGCAGGTGTTCACCCCGCCCGGGACCTTGTGCCCGAGTTTTTGTTTTGTGTCTGTTCCTAGAGGGTGCTCACCCCGCCAGGGACTCCATGTTTTGCCGGGTGCCCAGCCCGGATTGCCACTAACAGGGAAAGCATCCCAACGGGCCGCTGCTCTGCCCACGGCGACCCGGAAGCACCCCAACCCGGAAGCAGCTGGCCGGCCAATAGCAGCGCGGCCCAGGAGCAAGCCCCGGAAGAAGGGGCCGGATGTCCCACCCCCGCAGCACGAGAAGAGGAGCAGGGCGGCTGAAGGCACAGGTGGGGCTCTGGTGTTGCAGGAGAGCCCCGCGCTGTCAGAAGAAGAAGCCCGCAGCCGGTGCCTCCCACGGGGCTCCCAGGAGTGAGGGAGAGCCCCGTGGTCCCCAACCCGGAGAGAGGAGTCCACAGAGCAGCCCGGTAAGTGCAGAGGGCTGAGGCGGGGGCTCCGTGAGTACAGAGGGCTCCAGGGGGCATTGGTGGTACTTCGAGTCCCCAGAGAGGGAACTCCCACGTCTGGGGGCAATTGCTGAATCCGAGTCCCCAGAGAGGGGGACTCCAACGACGGAGGCACCATGTTATAGAGAGTCCCCAGAGGGGGGACTCCAGCAGGGGGCATTGAGGCATTGCCATTCGAGCCCACGAGGCTCCAACGACAGGGGCATTGTTTTGTTTACAGAGCCCACGTGGCTCTAAGGGGGCCATATTTGTTTCAGAGCCCACGAGTCTACCGGGCACACATTTCTGTCGAGCCCACGAGGGGCTCCCGAGAGCATTTGTTTCTTAAGCCAGAGGGCTCCAACGTGGCCCAGTTTATTCACGGGGCTACAGAGAGCCCAGAGGAGATCCCCAGCTACCCAGCCCTTAGTGGGCAGCTGCTACGTTTAGGCTTTGCGCAATCTCTTTGACTGCCTGCGCAGCCAGCCCTGACATTGTGGACAAAGCGCGTTTGAGCCCCTGAGAGGCCAGTGGGCCTGGGGGACAGTTCTGGTGTTGTGTCCTGGCGTGGGGCACCTGTTTTTGCTTCATGTGATGTTTTGCGCAGATGTGATTTCCTGCCTAATGTGATTGTAATGTCATATGTAATGCTTTTATGCCAATACCCCTATATGTGTTTTTATGCCTAGGAGGTTGTTTGCCCTAGAAGAGTGATGCTAGTGAGGTCATGGTGCCGTGCGTGATATTTACCTAAGGTGTTTTAGGATTATGCAGGTGGTGTTTACCTGTTACCAGTGAGTACTGGTTGTGTGCTACATGTGCTAATTTTGGTACTACAGTTATGATATGTTCTAGGTGCTAGTTCTAAAAGTGATTACTCCTGACAGCGGTCCAGGTGGCCCTGTCCCATGTAAATAATCCACTCTACATTCTTCCCGTGCCCATGGCACCTTGTACAGGAATTTATATAGCGCAAATCACCAAGCGGTTTCTAAGCGCTTGCTTAGGGAACCCGTCCTGGTATTCCCCTGTGAGATAACCCCCGGCAGGGTATCCGCAAGGTGAAAGCCAGGCATCCCGCCGCGAGGGGCCGTTGTGGAGATTAAGCAAGCTATTGCCCAGAGTCGCAGAGTGTGAACCCGTGAATCGAGTAGGCACCGGAGCGAGAATTGTCGAGTCCATGGACATTTTAGGACTCAAGACCCCGCCGAGCCGGAAATTGAACCCTGGTCCCGGGCTGACCTCTGCTTCCTGGTCTGCCTCCTCTAACCAGTGAGCCACACTTCTCCACCTTGTAAAGTATATGTTTATTATCTAATGTTTGTGGTATAATACAAAGGCTATTTTTATATATTAGCTTGTGTGGAGTTTCCTTTGTGGTGGGCCTTGGGTGTTGTTGCTGGGTGCGCGCGCAAACGCTTTACACCTCGCCTCTGAGATAAGCCTGACTGCTCGTGCCAAGCTACCAAGGGGGTGAGCAGGGGTTATCTTGGCGGGTATCTTCCTTGCCCTGACTAGTGTGGTGGGTTCTGCCTGGCTTTGGCGCAAGCCTTAGCCAACCGGAAATCGCCATTTCTAACAATCTTGAAATAAGATGATTATTGTACTTTTAAATAAATAGATGGCAAATACAATAAGTGGTGCACCATATTGATGTAATGGTCCATATCTAACAATAGAAATTAAAATACAGGGACGTTATAGTTACGAGGTAGAATTTAAAAAACGTTAGAAAATCACTGAAATAAACCAAAGGTTGCAGGGATGTTATAGTTAGGCTGATATTTTACTCACACAAAACCAGAGAAATTCAGAAGAAATTCATAAGTTATAGTTGCGCCCCTTAAGGCACTGCTTATGACCTCACATCTTACATAACTCTTGACATGGTCAGTGGTATCACTGATGATATCACTGATGACATCTCACATTACATCACTGATAACATCTCAAATTAAAATAACTGATGACATCCCAAAATACATTACTGATGACCTCACTGATGACATCTGAAATGACATCACTGATGACATCGTCCAGTGACTGAGTGTTTTCTAAAAGTTACTGAGTGTTAAAAATATAAACTAAGAGTAACTGGGTATATAAGAGACTGTATACATAAGATAGTGGGTGTGTGAGTTTTGTATAGGTGAGCAGGTGGGTGTCTCAGTGGTGAGGGTATGAGTAAATGAGTGGCTCTGTGAGTATCTGTTTAATTGACTGAGTTGGTGTATTAGTGGTTGTAAATCGTGAGTTACAGGGAACATGAGTGGCTGTCTTGGTGCATCAATGGGTGTGAAGTGGGTGTATGGGTGAGTGAGTGGGTGTATGAGTGGCTGTATGTGTGAGTAAATGGGTGTTTGAGTGGTTGTATGGAAAAGTAAGTGGTTCTCTCAGTCACTGTAAAGGTGAGTGAGTATATGTATTAGTTTATGTATATGTATCTGAGTGTCTGTGTGAGTAATTGTATGGGCGAGTTAGTGGCTATGTGACTGCCTGTATGGGCGACTGAGTAGGTGTATGTAGTAACTCATTTACTGTGTCTGTAGCTGTATGGGTGTATGGCTGGATGTGTAAGTGTGGCTATGTCTCTATAACTGGATCTTTGACTGGCTATATTGGTAAGTGAGTAGGTGCATGAGTGTCTGTATATGTGAGCTAGTGGTTCTGTTAGTGGATGTATGTGTGAGTTGATGTGCTACTGGCTGTATGGATGATTGACAAGATGTGTGAGTGTATGAATGGGTTCTGTGAATTAATTTGTTAGTGATTGTGTGGGAGTGGGTTTATGACATGTTTTATGGGAGTGTAAATGGGTGTGTCAGTGTTTCTCTGGATGATGTCATGAGTGATGTCATTTCAGATGTCATGAGTGATGTCATTTCAGATGTCATCAGGTTTGTCACTGACCATGTCATGAGTGATGTAATATGTGAGGTCATAAGCAGTGTATTGCAGGGGCGTGAGTTATAGTTAGCTCAGCCAACTATAACTGCTGAATTTCTATGTTTTTTTATGAGTTAAATGTCAGCCTAACTATAACGTCCCTGTAACCTTTGATTTTTTCAGTGAATACATATATATATATTTTTTTTTTTATATATACATAACATTTGGAGTTGAGATTACTAAATCTATACTTACCTATACGTTCCTACTTTATTTACATGATCATTTTAGAAGACTATTTTGTTGTTCGATATCGTACCATACTTTGGGTACAAGGCCCGTGTGAATATTGAAGAAAGTGCCTGGCACCCTAGCGGTCAAGGGGTTAATGTACAGATTTTTATGAGCCCAGAATAATGAAATGCTGAGTCAAGCTGTCGGAATTCAACCCTCTAACCTAAAGGTTAGACTAAAGTCTGGCTCAGGTGAGAAGGCAAGGTGTTGTTTCAGCAGCCTTTCATTTCTGAGGAACCTACTTGTTTGCAAGCCAACAGTGTGTTAATTAATGAAAGTACCTGAGCTTTTATACACGCCTACAGCATCTGAGTGTTTGCTTTGCTAAGATAGCGCCTTCCTATGTGTGTCCACCAAACCCAATTTATTTGTTTATTGCTTAATCAGTCCACATTTATGTATAGGTCCCAGCGGCGTCTGAACATTACATTGTGTGAAAAGGACCTACTTATTTATAGAGTTATAAGCAGTTAAATTTAGCTGATGCTGTTTGCTGTGTAAAGATAATAATATAACTGATCATTCATATGCAATTAACAGTAAGTGCATCAGATTAGTGAAGCATTACATATTACAGAGAACTGTGGAGTAATACATAATGTAGGAGAGTAGGGTCTGCTTCCTATGGTCACCCCTACTTTTTGCTGTGATTCTCTGGGTTTTCGACTTTAGTGTGGCTGTGGGCCTGCTAATCACACCCACAGCCCAGCTGTTCTCTCTCTAAATTGATACCATGTACTTTAGGTGCATACCAGATTGGTTACTGGGTCACCCTTGTGAGCCTCTGTATAGTGTACCATAGGTACCCAGGGCATAGGTGCACCCTAGACCTACCAGGGGCTGCAGCATGTATTGTGCCACCCCTTGTTTGCCATCTAAACTGACACCACAGGTCTGTTCACACAGCCTGGATAAGGTGGTGTAATCACCCCTTACTTAGATATAGTATCCCTATATCTACCTTTACATATAGACACATATACACCTATAAGCCACTCCTATGGTAGGCCACGCATGACAGCCAACTGGTGCCAACGTAGTTATTCCACACAGTACTCAGCTTTATCGTTAGCAATGACATCATCAGAACCTCAAGGTGGCAATAATGACTAAGGACCCTATTTAATTCTTGGCGGTAAGCATACTTCGTTGTGATGCACTATGCTTACCGCCAAGGTAATGGTCCACCCACCTGAATTAAATGCAGGGGGGAACTTTGCTTTAATCACGGTGGGACTACTCCGTCTCCTCCACGATTAAACCTCTGACGACCCAACAAAATAAGGGTTGACGAAGGTTGGCCTCTAATTGTTCCCACCTAAGTTAGATGGACATAATTAGAGGTCAGTTTTCACTGCCCATAACCACCAGGAAAACCCGAGGGAAAGGGAAAACTGCTACATGCTACTCTCACCATGGGAATGTTATTGAGTATGAGAGTTGGGGGCCCTTGGGAAGGGGCGGAAATATCCATCACAGGGCCTTGAATGTGGGGGAGCGGGCTCACTCTTCCTCCCTTCTGGAGCACCTGTACTCACGAGCACCAGCCCCAGACTCTGAGGTCATTGGCTCCCTGTACTCACAGTCCTGGATAGTGCCTAGGAGCTGTCGCAATGAGAACTGAGGCCCCTCGGGGAAGGGAGGGAGCAGCCATCAGAGCATCCTGTATAGGGGGAGCCAGCTCACACACCCTCACTTCTGGAGCTACTGTCCTTGCGAGCATCAGCCCCAGACTCTGAGGTCATTGGTGCCCTGTACTGGGAGGCCTGGATAGTGCCTATAAGAGCTGAGGACCCTCAGGAAGGGGAGGGGGTATCCATCAAAGGGTCCTGACCCTGCTTGCAGGCCAGGTCACCTCCCTGCTGCTGAACAGCTCCACCAGCTGACTCCCTGCTGCTACCTGTGCGCGAGTTCGTGCCCCCTGTGTGTCCTATCTGCCGCTGCTTTCCGCCGTGACATTTGGGTTTGCTCTGTGTACTGTATTTTTTCACTTAGCCCTGTGTACTGTTCATTGTCAAGTAGATATTGTGTACTTCTGTTATTCAGCCCCGTTTTCGACCACTTCTGGTCAACTCGCTCCTCCGCATCCCACCTTTCTCTTCTGTATCCTGTGCATTCTCGCCGCTGCCTCTGTGGCCACGCCCCCTCGCCGCCCCGCTCCCGCCTCCCAGATGCTCCTCCCTCCCTACCCGCCTTAAATGGCGGCCGCGCGCAGCGGGTGCGCCGCTGCTGGGGCGCCAAAGGCAAGCCCATCTGCACCTGTCCGCGCCTGGACCGCGCCCTGTGCCAGGACCCCTGGACCCCACGTACTCCACAACGCCAGACTCCGATATGACGCCAACACCCTCCACGCTCTCAACACCGGTCAAGAGACCCGCTGCTTCCAGGCTTCCCCGAAACGCACCCACGGACCTTTCTCCTACCGTACCTGCAACTTCACCTGTGACAGAACCACCAAGCCACCAAGGACCGGACCCAACCACCTTCGCTGCATCCTCCTCAACACCCACTCCGCACGCAAACACGCCGTCGAGCTTTGGGACCTGCTTGACACCTCCACCCCAGACGTTCAACAACACCACCAAACTCTATTGGACCGACCACCGCTGCATCCACTTCACCTTCAAGAAACCAACCACGCACCACCGCACCCAACAGCTGCCTCGCCGCTGCTGGAGCAAAGTCACCGAAGACCAGCTGACCTCACCCTCACCCAGAACCCACCCACCAACCCCACCAACCCAGACGCCGCGGCCCTTAACCTCAGACAGTGGATCAACGACTGCACCAACACTCTCGCCCCGCACAAGAAGCCCCCCCATCAACCACTCCAGCAAGAAAGCCGTCTGGTTCACCGAAGAACTCCAGACCTCCATACGTAGTTGTCGGAAGCTGGAGAAGAAATGGCTTCACGACCGCACGCCTGACAGCCACGCAGCCCACAAGGACGCCATCCGCAGACACCACCACCTCATCAGAACAGCCAAGAGATCCTCCTTCAAAGCCCGCCTGGACAACAATGCACACAACAGCAAAGAGCTTTTCAACATAGTGAAGGAACTCTCAAACCCCAGTGCTAACACCAACGACATCCCGCTCTCGCAAGATCTGTGCGACTCTCTGGCCACCTTCTTCCATCGCAAGATCGCTGACATTCACAACAGCTTCAACACCTCGCCCGCTCCGACTACGACAGACCCCACCCCGAACGCCACCCGCACCAACCAGCTGACCTCCTGGTCCCACGTCAACCACAACGAGACATGCAAGGTCTTGAACTCCATCCACTCTGGGTCTCCGTCAGACCCCTGTCCGCACCACATTTTCAACAAAGCAGACGCAACCATCGCACCCTAACTACGGAAGGTCATCAACATCTCCTTCGACACAGCGACATTCCTGGAAAGCTGGAAGCACGCAGAAATCAACGCCCTCCTCAAGAAGCCCAAGGCAGACCCCAAGGACCTCAAGAACTTCCGGCCTATCTCCCTGCTCCCTTTCCCGGCGAAGGTCATCGAGAAAATCGCTAACATACAGCTGACCCGCCACCTCGAGAACAACAATATCCTAGACCCATCCCAGTCCGGATTCAGACGAAACCACAGCACTGAGACATCCCTCATTGCCGCCACAGACGACATCCGGTGCCAACTAGACAACAGCGAAACCTCAGCCCTCATCCTCCTGGACTTGTCAGCAGCCTTCGACACAGTCTGCCACCGCACACTAAGAACTCGCCTTCAAGAAGACGGGATCCAGAAGAAGGCCCTGGACTGGACCACATCGTTCCTCTCCGGCAGAACCCAGAGAGTCCGCCTCCCACCCTTCCGATCCGAAGCCATTCACATAATCTACGGCGTACCCCAGGGCTCGTCCCTCAGCCCGATCCTGTTCAACGTCTACATGGCCCCCCTCGCACAAGTGGCCCGCCAGCACGACCTGAACATCCTCTCCTTTCGCTGACGAAACCTAGCTCATCCTCTCCTTCACCAAGGACCCGCACACTGCCAAAACCAACCTCCACGAGGGAATGAAGGCCGTCGCTGAGTGGATGAGGAGCAGGCCTGAAACTGAACTCGGACAAGACGGAAGTCCTCATCCTTGGCTCCACCCCCTCTGCCTGGGACGACTCCTGGTGGCCAACCACACTGGGAACAGCACCGACACCCACGGACCACGCACGCAACCTAGGATTCATCCTTGACTCCTCCCTCTCCATGTCGAAGCAGGTCAACACCATCTCCTCCTCCTGCTACAACACCCTCTGCATGCTTCGCAGGATCTACAAGTGGATCCCGACCGAAACTAGAAGAACGGTGACCCAAGCCCTCGTCAGCAGCAGGCTGGACTATGGCAATGCACTCTACGCAGGAATCCCGGCCAAACACCTACAACGGTTGCAACGCATCCAGAACACCTCCGCCCACCTGATCTTCAACATCCCTCGACGCAGCCGCATCACCTCCCACCTAAGAGACCTGCACTGGCTCCCCGTCAACAAGAGGATCACCTTCAAACTCCTCACCCACACACACAAAGCACCCCACAACACCGGACCAGCCTACCTGAACACCAGACTCAACTTCTACACCCTCCGCCTGCCAGCTCCGCTCCGCCAACCTCGCCCTCCCCGCTGTCCCGCGCATCCAACAAACAACCTCCATCGGCAGATCCTTCTCCTTCCTCGCCAGCAAGAGCTGGAACACCCTCCCCACCCATCTGCGGAAGACGCAAGACCTGCTCACTTTCAGGAAGCTCCTCAAGACCTGGCTCTTCGAGCAGTAGAAGCACCCCCTTCCCACAGCGCCTTTTGACCCTCGTGGGTAAGTAGCGCGCTTTACAAGTTTACTGATTGATTGATTGGGGGAGGTCAGGAGGCTGGATCGTTTCCTCTCTCTTTGTCTCTCTTCTGCAGCTCCTGTACTCTTACTAGCTCCAACCTCAGACTCTGTGGCCATTGGTGCCCTGTACTGGGCGGTCTGGATAGTGCCTATGAGCTGCGCCTTTGTATCGGTATTGAATATGATAGCAATTGGACTTTGGAGGGGACAGTGGCTAGCTTGGGTGCCAGTTCACTCCAGGTGAATGAATGTGAGCCGTAGACGCTCAGGGGGTTTCTAGACCTATTCTAACACACTGACCCACGGTGGCAGGGTGTATATTGTCGCCCCACTACCAGTCTTATACAAAAGTATGTTGGAAACTTAATTACTGTTTCCTAATGAGACTCATGCAAAATGCCCACCTTTAAAGGCCAGCCACCGTTGGTGGTCTTGAATATAGCAAATGAACACAGAGATAAGAGAGGCACATATACAGAGACATCTAAAACATAGTCCTGTAACAAAAAGTAGAAGCACGATGACAGGGGAAACATTTTACAAATGCTGTCGTCAATCATTTTAATCATAGCACGAATTCATGCAGGCAAATAATGCAACACAGCCAACGCGTTTCACCCTTGTGGGCTTCTTCAGGGCTTGTAGAGGTCGAGTAGGTATTGCAGGGTATTAACCTGAGCATAAAAGGCAAGGTTTCAAGTGAAGTCTTGATGTGTATCTTAAACGGTCAATGAGGACAGCAACAACATTGAGGTTTAAGATTGGTAAAATCAGAAACCGAAGCGCATAATGTGTCGCGCTAGAAAGAAAGGCTCTCTGTAGCCGGCAAATAATCATTTCTGCGTTCTTTTCAAGTTGAGTTTCCAGACCTACATGTTGTGCTCATGTTTTTCTGGTGGAGGAGGCTCTCACTGGTTCTTGGGCCCCTACTATGGATACCTTCGGTACAGTGACCAGGGGCGCCCCCGGCCTGGACAAAGGGGGCTTTGACTTGGTCTTTGAGCTGCGATGTAGCTGAAGTGGGTTCTTGCTCGTGCTGGCTGTGGGCCAAGCTGATTTCTGGAAGCAGGGTTACTGCACGGCTCTTCTTAGGTCGTCAAAACTGAATTCTTGGGTTCAAGGCAGCCCCCTAAATACTGTATTTAGGGAGCATTTTAGGGGTCTTGAGGTATTAGCCAATGGGCTACTGGCCTTACCGTGACTACACCCTTGGTGCTCTCACCCTGGGGGGGGGGGAGTGAGCACACTCTCTAACTCTGATTGGGGGATGCCGCCCATCAGCAAGATGGCAAGCACTGAGGAGTGGAATTCACCTCACCTCCCCCACCTGAGGAGTGGAGTTGGCAGAGGTGAGCACACCTCCTGGGCGTGCTAAAGTTTCCCACCTATCTTCCTGCCAAAAAGGGGGTGAGACAGGACGGGCCTGCTCTTGATAGCAGTAGAGGCTGGGGGTCGCGCTATAAAGACGGCATGGCCTTTGAAGCTCCCCTGCCACAGATGGCTCGTCCAGAACTGGGGGAGGTGTGAACACCTCTGCCCACGAGAGGCCTTGTTTCTGGTCCCTGGGAGCACAGGCTGCCACCCCAGGGGTCCAGGAACCTGTCTCGTGGAGACAGGCTGGTGTTCACTAGTCAGGAATCCACTAGTGGTTGGTTTGGTTCAGGGGTCCCCTCCAGAAGGGACCCCTGAAATCATGGAATAATGAATCTGACACTGGAGGTTTATTATTCTGAGATATTTGATACTAAACATCCCAGGATTCAGTAAAGCCATTATGGCGCTAGGAAACTTGTGAGCAGTTTCAAGACCATATACTCAGTCTGGCTTTACTGGGCACTTATAATATCTAAGACTGTCCTTAGATGTTGTAGGGGCCTGTCTACTCATGCAGATAGACCCTCACATGAGGTACAGTGCACTCTGCCTTAAGGGTGACCTAACAATGCCTCATGTAGAGTTGGGCAGGCATGGCACACAGTGATGTGTTCCATTGTCGACTCTTCACTTTTAGCTGCACCAAAACACGCAGGCTTCAATGGCAGTGGTCCTGTTTGTAATGGGAGGTCTCTGAGGGTGGCATAATACATGCTGCAGCCCTCAGAGGCCTTTCCCTGGCTACCATGCACTTGGCACCATAGGTGCCCCTTACAAGGGACTTACAGGTAGGCCAGATTTGTGCCAATTGTGGAAACAATGGTACAGCTTAGGGAAAGAACGCAGGCCCTGGGAAACTGATTGGCAGGGTTCCAGGGCACACTCTATCAACGTGCATCATAAATCTGGCAAAACGTGTGGGGGTACTGCAACAGATCCCACTTTCCTACAGCAGGTCTCAGCCCAACTCTTCAGAAACCACAAGGCACTACAGGTTGGTTCCTGGAAGGCAAGCAAGCTTGCTCCTGGGCCTGCCACCACCTGCCTCTATTTCTATTTACCTTGCCTCATTCTGAATCTTACCTTTCAGGAAGTTGAAAGATTGATGGTCGCTGCTTGGATACTGAAGCTGCAGGCCTGGCAGGGGCTGGGCAGTACGCAGGGCCAGGCTCTGCCTTTCGTTTAATCTAAACTGGGATAAGAAACGGGCAAGATGATGTCTGAGATTATCTCAGCAAGGTGCACGCACTGGGTGGAAGCTGCTAACCGCTGTTGTCACTCCACACCCGAGGCCGACATCGAGTTATATGAATATCTCAGTGCAACAATCCTGTTGATGTACAAAAACCATCAATCGAAGATTGCAAACAAAACAATCATTACCCCAGCATTATAAAAGCCAATATGTCTGGTTTCAATGTTGGTAATATGGATATCGATGCGTTTGTCGACAAAATGAACTACCGTCCATATTAATAGAATCACCCCTTCTGAACTTCACATCTACCTCAACACACAAGTATGTGTCAGGCAGGCCCTGCGACATAGGCCCGGGATTACTGATTGATGGGTCACAGGTGGGAGGGTGCATAGCTGGCTGACAAATACTTGGGCAGGAAACTCTTGATCAATTCCACAGATAGGCGCAGCGACATTACAATGGTCAGGGGAGATTGCCCCAGTAAAGTTCACATGGCTGGTGGGGGTACGCACTCTTAAAAACATGATAAAGTCTGATGGCATATGAGTTAGGAACATATAGCCAATCAGGGCCTAGCACATGTAGAGGTCATGCCCTCCCCGTGCCGGACATCTGGACATATTCACCACTGGTCACACTATGTCCACGCGGGTCAAGACACACCTATAGTAACCATTGACCATTAATTTATGACACTAAAGGCAGAAACCAATATCCCTCACCATATATGGTACACAGGAAATCTTTTATTTCCGCTGTAATATTGTATTTAAAGAAACCTTAAACTCGATGTAAATTGAGACAGTCCTCAGGTCAAGTGCCTGTAACTGTTCTCCCGGCCGAACTGTTTAATTAAGAACTGTTCCTGTTTTGCCAAACACCTTGTGCCTTCTGTTTTTTAAGGAAATCCAATTTAAGCAACAATGTGACAGTGCCTGCAAACACAAGCAAGCAAACACGTTTTCATGCGATAACACATTAAAGTCAGACCTTTTTGTGATAGTTTCATTGGTTTTGAGGTTATTAGTGATGGTTTTGGTGATGAGAGCGTAACGTTGCTGGGGGTAGTGGTGGTATTGGTGTCTGTGTTACTAGTAGTGGTTTTGGTGGTGAGGATATAACGTTGCTGGTGGTATTGTGGGGGTGGTATTGTTGTCGGTGTTACTAGTAGCGGTTTTTGTGGTGAGGATATAACGTTGCTGGTGGTATTGTGGAGGTGGTATTGGTGTCGGTGTTACTAGTAGTGGTTTTGGTGGTGAGGATATAACGTTGCTGGGGGTAGTGGTAGTATTGGTGTCGTTGTTATTAGTGGTGGTTTTTGTGGTGAGGATATAACGTTGCTGGTGGTATTGTGGAGGTGGTATTGGTGTCGCTGTTATTAGTGGTGGTTTTGGTGGTGAGGATATAATGTTGCTGGTGGTGTTGTGGAGGTTGTATTGGTGTCAGTGTTACTAGTAGTGGTATTGTAGAGGTGGTATTGGTGTTGGTGTTACTAGTAGTGGTTTTGGTGGTGAGGATATAACATTGCTGGTGGTATTGGTGTTGATGTGCTAATTGTTGTTCCAATATTCTGGTGATGTGGTCTGGAGTGCTATTGGTAGTGGTGATACTGATGATGGTATTGGTAATGGGGTTGTGATTACTAATAGAGTTATTACTATTGGTGGTGATGGTATTTACGCTAGTGGTATTAGCGATGGTGGTGTGGTACTGGTGGTGCTGCGGTATTAATGAAGGTGGCAGTTTGTTATTAGTGGTTGTATATCATTGGTTGTGGTGTTACTGGGAGTAGTGTTTGTAGTCATGTGGTGTTGGTGGTAGTATTTACGGAGGTATTGGTTTGGTGGTGGCATTAGTGGTATCTGTATTGCTGTTGATGTTATTGGTTGAATGGTTAGTAGTATTATATGCAATCAAGTAAGAATTGCAGGTGATGATTAAGTGTGATTTTTAGATGTGAAACAGTCCCTCGTGCAATTCAATACCAACACTGCTGAGGAAGTGTAATGATGAATAACATGAGTGAGAGAGAAATACTACTCTGGGCAGAGTCTAAATATTTGACAAAGATCCACCCTCCTGCGCTCAGGCTGAACACCTCTGCTGAGAAGGAACCTTAAAGGAACCGTAGGACATCAAATAGGTTTTTAATAAAAAATATATCAAGATTCGAGTCCTCAAAATATAAATTCACCGTGCAGTGTACCTGGGGTGCAGTGCAACATGCCTAAATCAGATGTGTATATTTGGAATCAATGCATTTTGTCTGGTATTACTCATCACTCATATTTAGGAACCGTAGAAGGTGGTGCATGCCGCCATTTTGTTGCTTCCTGCGGAAGGGTCCAGTTCACAGCTCAATACATATACCACCTTCAGTAACACATCTTCTTGGACAGAGTGCAACAGCTGCTGTGGACTCCTAGTGACTGTGAGTGATGTTTCCAATGACATGTCATGTTTAAGGCTCAGTCCCCCTTCCCTGACTCTCTTGCTGACCATCTGGTCACCGTCACTCATGTGTGTGGTCTTTTAGTTGTACGCGTAGTGAAGGAGCCATTTGACTCCAGCGGTGTCCAGCCAGGTTCTACATTGACCACCATGAAGTTTCCCACCTGCATGGACATTTTCTTTACTCCCAGTTATTTCTTTGTATCCCTTCCTTTACTGATCTTGTTGTTGTGGTCCATCAAGGCTAGATGTTTGTCACCTGCCATGTCCGTCCCTTGATGCCCGCCGTCCGCTCCCCTCAGTCTCATATTTATGTCCATAGCAGTGCTAAGTGCGCTTTAGCACTGCAGCCGGTTTTGTTACAGGGGGGTGATATTGCAGCACTGCTGCAAATCCGGCCCTCAATGCTTGAAAACCGACCCCCACCCTTCTGGCCCAGCGGGAAAATGCCCAGTGCCCGCGACGGCCAATCCGGCCATGGCAATGGGGCTTTCCAGTGCTAAACCAAGAGCAAATGGTACAGGAACAATACGTACACTAAGAGAAAGAAATGTGGCACTCTACAAGAGTGGTGCACATATGCCAAGCCCCAACAACCCAACGCTGCAAGCCTTGGTCAAACCAGGGCGGCGGGCCCACCGCTTCTTCGGGGTGGATTCTCTTCTTCACGACCATGCACCATTATGGGGCAACTCTGGCATACACATAGGTGGTGAGATGTTGAACTGGGAAGCGTGGCGTTCTGCAGGCATCTACAGCTTTTATCAAGTCCTCCAAAAGGGTACCCTTAAATCCTTTGTGGCGCTTCGTAAATAATTTGGTCTCCCCTTTCTACTCAGCGTTTTTCCACTCTGGTGTCTGGTTGTTATTTGATGCTGGCAGTGCCGGGACGCCCCTTTGCTGGGGAAGCTGTGCGCTATAAAAATCTTAATAACATAACATAACATAACATAACATACCATTGGTCCGGCGATATTTGCAGCTCTGACGTTGCCTCAATCATCTTTTGGGTGCGCGACCCTGGGTCCTCCAGCCCTCTCCCGTGATCTCCTACCTTGAACGGGGGTCGCATCCATGGGGTGATATCTGTCTTCTACAGCATCTTGAGCCGTCATCTTTTCTCCCTGCCCCTTCTAAATAGCCTCTGTATCACATGGCAAGCAAGACTTCGAATAGAATATAATACGGAGGATTGGGCGTAGCTTCTGGAGGCATTGGATGGTGGGACCCAGGCGGGTCTGTTACCTCATTCAGATTGCGGGCTCTGCTCCCATGACTGATGTTACCTGATACACGTCTTCTGTGATTGCCCCATTGTACAACCTTTTTGGGAGATATTCTGCCCCATGCTGAGCAAGACCCTACCAATCATGTCATCCCTGCCTTGCCAAGATCCTTCAACATTGTCTTGCCACCTCTCTGGATCTTTCCCACCTTCAGGGCCATTTGCTGTACACGGCTCTCGCCACAACTAAGATCTCCATTCTCCCCCTCCCCCCAGGGGCGGCTCTAGGCTCATGGCGGCTCTGGGCAGGGAGTGTAGGTAGGGGGCCCCGGAAGAGGGGGTCCTGGCGGGGTGGAGCACGGAGGCCAGTGAAGAGGGGGGTCAGGGTGTTTGGAAGTGGAACAGAGCCAGAGGCCGCCAAATCCCTGCCAGGGGCCGCCACGCAAATATGTATCTATCCTCAGAGGATTATTAAATTATGGATATATATTGGTGTGGCGAACCCTGGAGTTTGGTGGCCCTGTGCAGGTGCACAGCTTGCACATGCCTAATGCCGCCCCTGCTCCCTCTTCCAATAATGAATGGCTCTCAAGGATGTACAAGACAGGCTCCTAGGAGCAGGTCATATATTACCTACAGGATAAGACAGAGACCTTCCTTCTCACCTGAGCTCCTTTCCTCCGGGACAAAGCAAACAAGCCCTGAATTAAGGGCGCCCCTTTCCCCAAAAGGATGACCAGATATTATATCCCATCCGATCATGATCCTTGAGGGTACGTGCCTACTTCTTCCACTTTCCTATCCCGCTCCCACTTTTTTCACTTCTCTCTTCTACGTTGCCTCTCCTCTCCTTTCTTTTTGAACAAAGGTCTGCCTAGTTTGGGAGGCAAAAAAGGCAACAATGAGTTTAAGGCTACTCAAAAGACCAAAGCAAGTACCTGTCAGCGATTTGGCTTGGGCCTCGTAGGCAAGAGTGTCGTCCATTAATAACTGGTTTGGGCTTGGGGTGGTCCGAGACTGACTGGCCACCAATGATCTCCCCAAGTGTGAGGGGGCCTGATTCACAGAACTAACTTAAGACAAAATCCTAAACGTAATACCATTTTAGTATTCACAGAAGGCACTTACTCGTTTTGGTATTCACAGAAGGCACTTACTCATTTTGGTATTCACAAAAGGCACTTACTCATTTCGGTATTCCCAGAAGTTAGGAGTCCTAACTTTAGGACTCCTAAATGCCTTCTGTGAATACCGAAAGTCTTAAAGTTAGGATTTTTGTCAGTTTAGGAGTAGTTTAGGATTTTGTCTTAAGTTAGTTCTGTGAATCGGGCTCTATATCAGGCGAGTTATCCTGGATAAAATCAACAATGTGAGTGTGGTGGTGAACCAGGGAGCGGTAGTTGATTCTGAATAATTGGAAGGCGGTGGGGTGTGAGTTGATTTGGGTAGTTGGTGCTGCGGTAGCACCGAAGGTACCTGGTTTGGAGCTGCATATGTTGCATGTGAATGGTTCCTCCTCCACATCCCACAAGTGCAGAGAGCTATGATGTGGAGACTGCTTTAGAGAGAGAAGCTGAAGTGGGGATTAGACTAACCTGTTTGATTTGGAAGGGGCAGGGTTCCTGGTGGGGTCCAGACGAGCTTGCCTTTGGTGCACCTTTGGCGGGCTAGCGGCAAGATCACTGCACGCGTCTGCTATGTCCGCGCATCATGTCTGATTTTATGCTCAATGCCTCGATTCAAAATGTTCATGTGGCGGCAACTAGATCACTACCTTTATTTACACTGACTGCCTCACTAAGATGGCCGACCACGCTTCCAAAAACCCACCAATAAAGTGCACAGTAGATGAAGTTCGGTTCTTACCCTTGCAAATCAGAAATAAGCTTATGTATTTTTAAAATTCTAAAAACTTTGCAATTTAGTGTGGTAAAGCTACAATGTAGAACAAACCCACCCATCACCAATCTACCCATCAGTGGAGTAGTGTGGTTAATCTACATTGTTGAGCCAGCCCACTCATCACCGGTGCAGTGTAGTAAATCTACAGTTTAGAGGCAACTATTTCTTCACAGCTGTAGTGTGCTAAATCCCCAGCCATCACTGGGATAGTGTAGTAAATCTACAGTGTAGAGCAAACACTCCAATCATCGAGTAGTGTAGAAAATCTACAGTGTAGAGACAATCCACCCAGCAAAGCTGTGATATAGTAAAAAATACAGTGTAGAGCGAACCCACCCATCACTGGGGCAGTGTAGAACATCTATATTGTAGCGCCTTCTCTCCCATCACTAGGGTAGATGGAATATCTACAGAGTAGACACAATCCACCCATCACTGGGGTAGTTTGCTAAATCTACAGTGTAGACACAACCCCCCATCACTGGGGTAGTTTGCTAAATGTACAGTGTAGAGCAAACCCACTCATCAGCTGGATAGTGTTGTAAGTCTACGGTGGCTAGTCAACGCACCCTTCAGCAGGGCAGTGTGGTAAATCCACAGTATAGAGCTAGTCTACCCATCACCAGGGCAGAGTGGTAAATCCACAGTATAGAGCAAGTCTACCCATCACCAGGGCAGAGTGGTAAATCCACAGTATAGAGCTAGTCTACCCATCACCAGGGCAGTGGGGTAAATCCACAGTATAGAGCTAGTCTACCCATCACCAGGGCAGTGGGGTAAATCCACAGTATAGAGCTAGTCTACCCATCACCAGGGCAGTGTGGTAAATCTACAGTGTAGGACAAAATCACCCACCACTGGGGTAGTGTGTTAAACCTTCTGTGTAGAGGCCATTCACCCTTCACCGGGACAGTGTGGCAAACCCACAGTTTAGATCCAACCTACCCATCATTAGGGCAATGTGGTAAATTCACAGGGCGAAGCAGTCCCGCCCATCACTGGGGTAGAGTGGTAAACATACAATGTAGAGCAAATCCACCCAGCTCCAAGTTACCTAGCCTGCACATTGACACAATTCTACCGCAGCACCTGACTGCTAGGCGGAGCGTGCACATTGCTAAATAAGAAACCTTTCTAAACTCTCCCCTCTGACTCCTCCCCTTCAAAACTCCTTTTTACTCATCCAAAAGCCTATTCCTAATGCTAAGACCTAAAAAAAAAATCCTTCTCTCTTTTATATCTCCACTATCCTTTTCAATCAAAATTAACAGACTAACATGTTCACTTCTCAAATTCCATATTCACCTATACTAATATACTGCCCGAATAACTGAATAACATTTCTACTACTCAAATTACTTCATATTTATACTACACTAATTTTCAACACTAATCCTTTATGGCTTCCGGAGTGGCATGCTACTCGTCAGAAAAGCGCTTCAACACCCATCAGGGGTAACAAGTGCTATATGAATGAAAATCTCTCTTTCCCTTTTATCCCTCCGCTATCCTTCTCACTCTAAGTAACAGACTAATAAATTACTTCATATTTCACCATATTAATTCACCACTAATCCTTTATAGGCTTCCTGAATAGCGTGCGTCAACAAGCGATAAATAAATACAAACCTTTGTCCTCCTTTATCCTTCTGCTATCATTCCAAATCCAAATAACTGACTAACCTATCCACCACGTAAAATGTACTTGCATGTTTTACTATACTAATTCAACACTAATACTCTATGGGTCCCAGAGTAGCGTGCTACTTGCCGAAAAAGCGCTTCGACGCCTCGTCAGGGGTAGTAAGCGCCATATAAATGCAATTACAATACAAATACAATACATTGACGCAGTTCTACCACAGCACGTGCCTGCTGTGGGGAGCCTGCACATTGACACAGGTCTATCACAGCATGCCGTATTGAGTTGGAATGTTCGCTGCTTGAATGTGTCAATCTGTTTCATACTTTTCCTGTGGCTTCTTCTTGGCAGGGTGGAGCCTGTGATTGGAGCACTCCCACTGATACTTGTTCTGGTTCTCTCTCTGGCCTGGTGCAGGTGCTGCAGTGCAGGACAGCGGCCTAGAGGAGCTGCTCACCTTCGACGACCTCTTTCTGGAGTATTTTAACGCCTTCCTCGCTCTGCCGGTGAGTAATGCATTGTGAGACAGTCTCCATCTTGAACTGGTGAGTAACGCGTTGTAAGACAGTCTCCATCTTGAATTGGTGAGTTACGGTTTGTAAGATAGACTCCATCTTGAACTGGCGAGTAAACATGTTGTGAGACAGTCTCCATTTTGAACTTGTGAGTAACGCGTTGTAAGACAGTCTCCATCTTGAACTTGTGAGTAACACGTTGTAAGACAGTCTCCATCTTGAATTGGTGAGTTACGCTTTGTAAGACAATCTCCATCTTGAACTGACGAGTAACGCATTGTAAGACAGTCTTCACCTTGAGTATGTGAGTAACGCATTGTAAGAGTTTGCAAGTTTTATTTATTATGTTTTGGCTCTCAATGAGGGCCACATAAAAAAATAGACATAACATAATACAATAATAACAAATAATATGAATATATGAACTTACATAATTAGTAATACAGGACAAAACACAACAGTTATCAGTTTTTAAAGTGAATCATGGCATCATTACAGCAACCTTAATAAATATTTAAGAACCCTTTAAAAAATCTAAAAATTCTACAACAAAACAATTCATTAGGAGGGCAGTAAAGTGCATGTATAAATAGTTTAACATTTAAGATTCCCAATTGTAGACAAATGGGTTTAATCCACTTAAATCGCAAAGAACGTAAGGCAGGGCAAACAAACAAGACGTGGTTACGATCTTGAACGGCGACATCACAAAAATTACATATCGGGGAGCTCCCGTGCCATTTTGCTAAGAGAGAATTAAGTGGGAGTAAATCATGTCGTAGGAGATACCATAACCTACGCACTCCATGAGGAATATTCCAAGTCAAATATTGTTGGGTCAGCTTGGGGGAATATGTCTCCAGCAGAGGTTCCCTAGTATGTAATCTGGGTTGGGCAAGGGTATCCAACCTATAACATAACTCCCACGAGGCTCTTTTTAGTGAAATTTTAAGCTCAGAAGGAGAAAGTGAAAATAGGGTACCCTCATCCAACTCCAACAGGGCCACAGCTTTCCTGAAATTTTTTAGTAGAGAGGAAAAATCATTAAGATTACCCAGTAACTCCTTTTTAACAAGCTCTCTTAGTGTACCTGGTTTTCCTCTAGCCAAGCATGCTACCCATCTTACTAGTGCCACCAATCCCTGTGTCCAACAGCTGCGGAGTCCAAATTCTAGTCTGCATGAAGAAGTAGAACATGCATTACTAAGGGACGTAATTTTCCGAAGCACCCGTCCTTCCATTTTTTGAAGGAATCCCCAATATTTCATTTCCACTAATTCTATTCCATATAAGAGAGTAGCTGGCACTTTTGCTTTAAAAACTTCCAAAAAAAGAGAGAAATGTCTCTTCCCCGTAGCATTATATAACGAACATAACCCCCTTCCATGGGTCAATGCTTTACGAGAGTTATGTTCGATATGAGGAGTCTCACTAAGATTAGATGATATTATTTTACCCAAGAACGGATATGTTGTAAGACAGTCGCCATCTTGAACTTGTGAGTAGCACGTGCGATAGTCTCCATCTTAAACTTGTGAGTAACGCGTTGTAAGACAGTCACCATTTGGAACTGGCGAGTAACGCGTTGTAAATCAGTCTCCATCTTGAACTGGTAGTAATGCGTTGTGAGACAGTCACCATCTTGAACTTGTGAGTAGTGTGTTGTAAGACAGTCACCATCTTGAACTTGTGAGTAACGCGTAAGACAGTCGCCATCTTGAACTGGTGAGTGACGCATTGTAAGACAGACTCCACCTTGAACTTGTGAGTAACGCATTGTAAGACAGTCTCCATCTTGAATTGGTGAGTTACGCTATGTAAGACAGTCTCCATCTTGAACTGGTGAGTAACGCGTTGTAAGACAATCTTCACCTTGAACTTGTGAGTTATGCATTGTAAGACAGTCGCCATCTTGAACTTGTGAGTAACGTTTTGTAAGACAGTCTCTGTCTTGAACTTGTGAGTAACGCGTTGTAAGACAGTCGCCATCTTGAACTTGTGAGTAACACGTGAGGCAGTCTCCATCTTAAACTGGTGAGTAACTTGTTATAAGACAGTCTCCATTATTACCTGGTGAGTAACGCGTTGTAAGACAATCTTCACCTTGAACTTGTGAGTTACGCATTGTAAGACAGTCGCCATCTTGAACTG
The DNA here is from genome assembly GCF_964261635.1 of Lissotriton helveticus. Taxonomy (NCBI): domain Eukaryota; kingdom Metazoa; phylum Chordata; class Amphibia; order Caudata; family Salamandridae; genus Lissotriton; species Lissotriton helveticus. Next base: position 30,136,461 of record NC_136067.1, on the reverse strand, counting down.
GTGAGTAACGCGTTGTAAGACAATCTTCACCTTGAACTTGTGAGTTACTCATTGTAAGAAAGTCGCAATCTTGAACTTGTGAGTAACGCGTTGTAAGACAGTCTCTGTCTTGAACTTGTGAGTAACGCATTGTAAGACAGTCGCCATCTTGAACTTGTGAGTAACGTGTGAGACTGTTACCATCTTGGTCTGGTAAGTAATGCGTTGTAAGGCAGTCGCCATCTTGAACTTGTGAGTAGGGTGTTGTGAGACAGTCGCCATCTTGAACTGGCGGTAGCAAGCGGAGTGTGTGACGCGCATCTGCCGGCTCCTGCCTGACTGTAAATCTGTGTAATGTGCTTTTCGGCTGCAAGGCGACATCTAATGTCACTGGTTGAGTTTAAACCCCTTCCACTGGTGTCCCACCCCATCATCGGGGTTGAAATATCAAATATCATTGCAGCATAGTTAGTTATAGACCATCTACAATTACACGGACAATAATAGGTCCCAATATACGCCCAGGTCGATAATTTGAACATTTGTAATGTGACATTCAACCCTTTTATCACAGTGCTGTTGTGGAAATATCGACTTGCCAAAATATCACATCGATGGTGTGGACTGTCGATACAATACTTACCTTGACAATGCTTTTCGATATGTTGACCACAATAATTTGACGAACAGTGCGTTCGCTGAGGTTTTGAGGATGAACGACCCCTATGACGACGGAGACCAAGCCTTTGAGGATGAACGACCCCTATGACGATGGAGACCGAGCCTTTGAGGATGAACGACCCCTATGACGACGGAGACGGAGCCTTTGAGGATGAACGACCCCTATGACGACGGAGACCGAGCCTTTGACAATGAACGACCCCTATGACGACGGAGACCGAGCCTTTGAGAATGAACGACCCCTATGACGACGGAGACCTAGCCTTTGAAGATAAACGACCCCTATGACGACGGAGACCGAGCCTTTGAGGATGAACGACCCCTATGACGACGGAGACCTAGCCTTTGAGGATGAACGACCCCTATGACGACGGAGACCGAGCCTTTGAGGATGAACGACCCCTATAACGACGGGGACCGAGCCTTTGAGGATAAACGACCCCTATGACGATGGAGACCGAGCCTTTGAAGATGAACGACCTCTATGACGACGGAGACCGAGCCTTTGAGAATGAACGACCCCTATGGCGACGGAAACCAAGCCTTTGAGGATGAACGACCGCTATGACGACGGAGACCGAGCCTTTGAAGATGAACGACCCCTATGACGAAGTGAGAGAAGTGGAGAAGTGTGGCTCAATGGTTAGAGCGGCAGACCCTGATGCAGAGGTCTAGCCCGGGACCAGGGTTCAATTCCCCGCCTCGGCGGATCTTGGGCTCAAAAATTCCACGGACCTGATAATTCTCGCCTCGGTGCCTATTCCAATCATGGAGTCCCACTCTGCAACTCTGGGCAATAGCTTGCTTAATCTCCATAACGGCCCCCACAACGCTAAGGATGCCTGGCTTCACCTTGGGGGTGCCCAGGAGTTGACACCTCACAGGGAAAGCCAGGATGGGTTCCACAGCGGTATTCGTACAAGCGCCTTGAGACCCTTGCGGGTGAGTAGTGCGCTATACAAGTATCAATTTACATTTTTTTAAATTTTACAATTTACTATGACGACGGAGACCGAGCCTTTGAGGATGAACGACCCCTATGACGACGGAAACCAAGCCTTTGAGGATGAACGACCCCTATGGCAACGGAGACCTAGCCTTTGAGGATGAACGACCCCTATGACGACGGAGACCGAGCCTTTGAGGATGAACGACCCCTATGACGACGGAGACCGAGCCTTTGAGGATAAACGACCCCTATGACGACGGAGACCGAGCCTTTGAAGATGAACGACCCCTATGACGACGGAGACCGAGCCTTTGAGGATGAACGACCCCTATGACGACGGAAACCAAGCCTTTGAGGATGAACGACCCCTATGACGACAGAGACCGAGCCTTTGAAGATGAACGACCCCTATGACGAAGTGAGAGAAGAGGAGAAGTGTGGCTCAATGGTTAGAGCGGGAGACCCTGATGCAGGAGTCTAGCCCGGGACCAGGGTTCAATTCCCCGCCTCGGCGGGTCTTGGGCTCAAAAATTCCACAGACCTGATAATTCTCGCCTCGGTGCCTATTCCAATCATGGAGTCCCACTCTGCAACTCTGGGCAATAGCTTGCTTAATCTCCACAACGGCCCCCACAACGCTAAGGATGCCTGGCTTCACCTTGGGGGTGCCCAGGAGTGGACACCTCACAGGGAAAGCCAGGATGGGTTCCACAGCGGTATTCGTACAAGGGCCTTGAGACCCTTGCGGGTGAGTAGTGCGCTATACAAGTATCAATTTTTTTAATTTGACAATTTACTATGATGACGGAAACCGAGCCTTTGAGGATGAACGACCCCTATGGCAACGAAGACCAAGCCTTTGAGGATGAACTAGCCCTATGACGAGGGGGACCAAGCAGTTGTGATTTACATATTGGTTGTCTTTCTACCAGTGCCTGAAATTGTCAGATGTTACATTTTTGTGAGGACCCACATAAAGACTGCCTTTATTTCCTGTATCCTGACCACAAGCCCGGAGTATGTAAGTAATGTCATATTTTTTCCACAAAAACCCTCAAGGACCGTGAGGGTAGACTGCTTCTCTGGCTTCAAAGAAAAAGGGTTGCTAAGGACTCTGAAGGTGAGGAGAAGCTCCATACTGCCTCCAAGAAAAGAAAGGAAGAAGGGACTTCCTCTTCGCATGCAGTTCCTAAGCAATTTAGATCTCAAAGTAAAGAGAGGCCTGAAGGAAAGAGGGTTAAAAAAGTTCAGCCTGGTCCCTCTTCCTCTTATCATATAGCTGGCTCTGCTCCAGCACCTCATCCTCCTTTCAGGGATTCTCATCTACGAAAATCCACTCGTCGATGACTCAGTCGATGAAGAAATCGCTATCTACGGCCTCCGTCTCCACAGAATCGGCACACCGTTGATGGTCTCGTCAGCGACTTCGACTATGTCAATGGTCAAGACGACAAAGGCGGCTTCATCGTTGAAGATGGAAGTGGTGGCGCCACCGTCGTCGACTATTGTAAGGCCGTCCCTGTTGAAAGGGTTTCGCCGTCAATGGTCCAGCTGGTCACCTCACCGTCGGCAAGTCTCTCTCTCCGCCGACGACAGTGGCAGCGATCCCGTTGATAAGCCTGTTGACGGCTCCGTCGACAAGGGAAAAGGACGTTGTGCTTTCAAATGCCATTGCCTTCTGATCGTCTCTTGGAGTTCCAGGCATCTGAGGATGATGGTCCGTATGGCCCTACATACATCCCCTCAGAGCTCAGAGTCAAGTGCCAAGACTCAGAGGAGGACAAGGTGCTGGATGAGCCGACTGCTTATTAGAGGGTGTATATTCCTTCTCTGATGCAGGGTGTCCCAGCGCTCAACGCTTGGACGCATTTCAAGAGCACTACCCATACGAAGAACAGGAGGAACATGCACAAGAGCCGCCTTACATCAATATTCCCATTTTGTTGTTCTCTGTTCGTCATATAATGCCTCATGACTACTCTAAGCAATTTTCTGAAGTGAACTCTGCTCCACAACCACCTCCTACACATGACGTCCCTGTTGTCATTCCTGCGACGCTGGCTGCTCCGCCACCTCCAAGAAAAAAAAATACCCTGCCACCTTTGGAAATTACTGTTCTGGTGCAGGACAGTGATGATCAGCAGATAGAAGAAGGGCAGCTCCAGTTGAGTCCGTACGTCCATGATGCATGGGACGATTACGTGGCTCTTACTCCGCCCTTGTCTACTCCGCCGATAGCCGACTCTCCCCTTGCAGATATTGGTGGCTGTATGATTTTAATCCTTCTACGCAATGCTTCACTCAGGCCATACCCTGGTGGACTACTTATAAACAAGAGGGGTTTAAGTTCATGAAAACTCCAACCTCTATTCCTGCGGTGGTTCCAAAAAGTACAGGGTACCCTAAGATTCTCCTGCATGCCTTATTGGTCATCCTCATCCTCATTCAGTTATTATGAAGGTTGCTCAAAGAATATCTAAAAATCCTTCTCCCTGTGCAATTCCACCTGACAAGGAAGGGTGCCGCGTTGACAGCATCAGCAAAAGGTTATCTGCATTAGCAGCTACCGCCATCAAGGCCTCCAACTCCATGGCTATCCTCAGAAGATATGACCGACAGATGTGGTCTGACATCTCTTCCTTGTTAGAGTATCTTCCTGAGGACAAGAAGAAGGAGGCAAAGGATGTTCTATCGGAAATTACCGAATTTCGGCCGTTACCGACCGGTATTGGGCATTTGAGATGTAGGGGCTAAATTTAAGGGGAACATCCATTACGACGCGGTTGTTACACCGCGCTACCATTACAACGCGGTCAATACAACACAAGTCGTTACCACGACGTGCGCTGGAGGGCGCTCTAGGCTAAGGAATAGTAGATTTACTATTCCAACACCTTCCCTACTGTACGTAGGCTGGTGTTGGAATAGTACATTTTACTATTCCTAAGTCCAGCACCCTACAACGCAAGTCGTGGTAACGACTTGCGTTGTAAAGCCCGCGTTGTAATGGTAGTGCGGTGTAACAAAGGCGTTGTATTGACATACAACCAAATTTAAGGATTCGGTAATTTACAGAATCGGTTATTTAAGGAATCAGTAAATTACCGATTCCTTAAAATACCGATTCGGTAAATTACTGAATCCTTAATGTAGGGAGCACTCAAGTGAGTGCATTTCTGAGTTAAGGATTCGGTAATTATCACCAACTAAAAGTTGGTGGTAAATAGCGAAAACCTTAGAAAAAGCAAATTTCTGCTTTTCCAAGAGTGCCATGTGGCAGACATACATGCCTTTAGGGCATGTATGTGTGCCACATGTGCACCCATGCACTATTCAGGGGTGCAGCAGGGTGTCAATGTGCCACCCTGCCACCCTTGTAAGTCTTCCCCCTATTACCGATTCGGTATTTACCGAATCGGTAATTCCCAGGCCCATAGGAATGAATGGGAATTACCGAATCGGTAAATACCGGATCGGTAATGACCGAATTTTACCGATTCAGTAAAATTTACCAAATTATTATCTACATCCCATTTACCGATTCTAAAATACAGAATCGGTAAAATTAGGAATTTTAGAATCAGTAAAAATGGATTACCTACATATGGCCCTTAGTCTTTCCAAAAATCTAGTCAATTGCTCATCGCCTTCTGTGCCCAGGAAGGGCCAGGCTTTGACGCAGGTATCGATTTGTTTGTTGGGTCTCATCGATTATACTCTTCTGTCATGAGAGAGGTGTCGCCCCTCTGGCTACCAAGGTCACAGCTCATTCCACGCGCAAGATAGCAGCTTCCTCAGCCCTGTTCGCCGGAGTGTCCTTGCCTGACATCTGCAGAGCTGCGACATGGTTGAATGTCCATACCTTCACCAAGCATTATACCTGGATGCATAGCAGATGAGAGAGAGTCCTGAGGTGGAGGTGAAAGGGAGCCCGCAGTGCTGCAGTTGAACTGAAAGAGAATCATGCAGTGCTGCAGCGGAGGTGAAAGGTGGCAGGTGGTGAGGGTGCATGGCGGTGAACCCCCAGTGTGCAGGCTGCAGCAGGGAGCACATGTCTGAGGTGAGCTGGCAACCGAGTTATACAGGAAACCCATGGATAGGAACTCATTGCTACCATGTGATAGTCACCATCCAAGGGCACTGAGAGAAACTCTTCCTGAGGGTCACTTTCTAGAGGTATATAGGACTTGTTTGAATATCTCTTTTCATAAACATTCTGACACCCACAAAACAACTACACAAAGTTTATACCCTATGCACTTGACTAAAAAAAACAAGAAAGGGGCCACAAATAACAGCACCAGGCCCTCTTAGAAACACATCCCAAAGCCGCCTCTGATATGTTAGTGTGTGTTACTGCATTCTCTAGCAGCACCATCTGCATAAACAAAACAACTGTAAAAAAATGGCATCTTTTGAATTAAGGAAAATTATCCTTCAGTAAATCTGGAAAATCAAGAGCTTTTCACAAACTGCTTACTGATCAACTGCAGATCGGCCTCACTTCACGCAACAGAGCTAGCCGAGGCTATCCTCTCACATAACATTGACATTGCGTTCCTCACGGAGACATGGCTGAACAAGATATCTCCCCCCTGCCTAGACATGTTGGTACCACCTGGCTTCTCCCTGATTAACAAAGACAGGATAGATCAGCGAGGAGGGGGAGTCGCTATTATCCACAAAAATTGTCTGGTCATCTCGGAAACCACCTCTTTCGATTATGATTCTTTTGAATGTCTCTCCTCCATCATCAAGATCAAAGATAATACCTCCCTACGGTGTCACCTGCTCTATCACCCCCCAGGTAGAAACGCCACATTTGGAGAACAACTGTCAGGCCTGATAGCGCAAGGGGCTCTTGGTGATTCCAATAATCTCATTCTCGGTGATCTGAATATACGGTGGAATGAGACAAACAATCCTCTAATCCAAACGCTATCTAGTCTCCTATGTGATAACAATCTTACACAATACTGTTCGGAGGAAACACACTTCAAAGGAGCCACACTGGATGCCATCATTGCTCAAAAGAACTCAATCACGATCAACCACATACTCCCCGTCGACTGGTCTGACCACCACATGATACTATTTCATATCAATCACCCCACTCTCTCTCACCAACCTGCACAAGATCCTCCCAAATGGAGGAGACATCTCTCTCAAGCGCCCCTGGAGATCTTGGAAGATCAGATAAGCTCACTCCTCCCAGACAACAAAGACCACCTATCCACCAATGACCTCACTGACCGGTACAATTCCGAGCTAGTGGCCTTACTCGACAAAATAGCTCCACTTAAGCTCAAGAGGAGCAGAACCATGCCCTCCAGAACATGGTTCAACTCTGACCTCAACTCAGAAAGGAGAAACTTAAGGGCCAAAAGAAAGAAAATGGAGAAACAACCCCACTGCCATCCTTCGCGATCAAATGAAATCAGCCCGTAGGAAGTACAACAACCACATCAAAAACAAGAAATCCAGCTTCTTTCGAGAGGCACTGGACAGTGCCAAAAACAGACCTAAGGAGCTCTATAGTATCATCAGAAAACAAACCTCCAAGCCAGTGGCCTCACCCGTACAGGCGTCCAAAGAACTCTGCGACAATTTCGCCCACTTCTTCAATAACAAGATCACAAAAATCGAACTATCATTAGCCTTCAACAGCTCACACCCCATAAATAATATCACGGCTCTACCTCATGATCTCTCCCCCGGCTCTTCTCCCACCCCCTGGCTGAGCTTTCGCCCCGTTCAAGAAACGGAGATAATCTCCTTGAGCTCTACCTCCAAACCATCAGCGCATATCTCAGATCCCATTCTCCCCCTGCTAATCCAAAAAATGAAACACGCTTTTGCACCGCTTAAAAAATGGAGTGGTCCCCGACTGTCTTAAAATGGGGCAAGTTTTTTGCCTGCTGAAAAAACCCGGCCTAGATGCAACTGATCTGAACAATTTCAGACCTGTATCAAACCTCCCCCTGCTCTCAAAAACACTCGAACGTTGCGTACTTCACCAACTAACACAGCACCTGGATAACATCAACCTATTGGACCCTGTAAGAACTGGGACCACCAGTTCTCCGGGGGGTAGCTTGGCTCGAGCAGGAAGGCGGCCAGGGGCTTACGTGTAAAGCAGCTACTCAACACACGTATCCAATGAGACACGAAGTGGGCGCAATAATGGAGACCACACCAGTAGTTGTGTTTGAAAATCAAGATCTTTTATGTAGGCTTGAGATCAAAGCAAATAATGCATTAGCAAATCATCAGCATTACTTTAAAGTACCACATTAAAACATTTCATGAACGCCCTTCAAAATGTATTTCCTATAAAATGGCAAAACATTTCGATAAGTACTTTCAGTACAGCAGAAAACTCCAAAGAACACAGCCTGTCACGTTAAACTATTTAGCAGGCTGGAAGGTAGTTTCATAAATCATGGATTAACCTGTACGAAGCAATCATAAGCATTTCCTCTTGTAAATATCAACAGTCTTGCGACCAAAATCAGATCATCAGAGTAACATTAGAATGAATCAATAAGTACCACAATCCGGCCCCATCGGGAACTGTAGAAGCCCGCGCCTGCAAGAAATTCAGTACCGTGCAAAAGATCACCATTCCATTAGCAGGCTTGTAAATATTGGCGTAAACATGAGCACTACAGGCCGGAAACTGGCAGGCAGAACAATGCCGTGGGGTAAGTGTCTGTCCCCAAGCCTCCCAATTCTCGAGGCACATTAAGGGGGGCCAACGGGGCCCAGTCTCAGTTCACCCCGGGGGAGGGGCGACCTCGGGCCTTACCCGGCCTACCGCCATCCTCCCCGGGGGTTACCTTGTGTTCTTCGGCCTGATCAGGGCCCTTGCGGAGGTGCTGCGGCAGGCGAGAGGGGCTCCGGCCCTCCCGTGGCCTCACTCGGCCCGGAGCAGGGAAAGCGGACAGCTGTGGGGCACCGGCTCTCGGGGCGGCCGGACGGAGGGGGGCTCCAGGGCTCCATGGCCCCCTCCGCGAAGAGTCGGCGCTTCCCCGGGTGCCGGGCCTCGATGCAGAAGGCTCGATCTGGGCAGCCAATGGCTGCGCGGCTTGGCGGGGGGCGTGGCCAATGACGAGGCTGGAGTCCCCCGTCACGTGCTGTAGGCAGGGGGAGGCTTCAGGCCTAGTGCGGCCTGGTGTACTCGATGCGGCGGCCCTCTCCTGGCCCACGGGGGCCGCCGAGGAGGTTCGATGACGGCGCAGGGCCCGCCGGGGCACCGGGGCACAGAGAGGCAGGGTGACTTCGGCCCAGCGCGGCCTGTGGAGGATTCCGGCGGCCCTCTCCTGGCACACGGGGGCTGCCGGGGGGGATGCAATATTGGCGCTAACGCCGCGGCCACCAGAGGGGACTTCTAGGCGCTACAGGAGGGCGCCAACGGCTCCGGGCCGCAGCGGTGAGTCACCCCAGGCCAGCGCGCTCAGTTCCCAAAGCGCTAGGGGGCAGTTTCAGTCAGCGCTCACGCGGGGGCTTCAGCGTGAGGGCAGTCAAGCGCTTGAGGGGTACTTTTACAGCAGGACTTGACAGGCAGGCAGTCTCTGACACAGCGCTTGAGAGTGAGGGGGTCAGGCTACAGCGCTGATGAAAAATTCTAGTCAGGAATGCCACTTGCTCAGTCAGAACAGCGCTGGGGCACAAAGGGAGCAGATTATAGCGCTTTCCACACAGCTTGGCAAGGACTGCAGGCAGGATGGGTGGCAAAGCAGTTCAGTCAGGGGGAGACCAGTGGGGCAAGGAGGGCCCACTGCAGGCAGGGGGGTGCGCAGGGCAGCACAGCCCAGTACCTGGTTGATCCCCCAGCAGTCTCTGCTCACAGGAAAGTATTCTTCTTGGCGCTTGGATGGTTCTGCGCCCTTAGATGTTAGTTTCTTGAAGTGGGGGGGGTTTGAGTTGAAGGCTTGATGAGTTTCTCCTCAGTTACTGCAGATGGGCCCTGGGGTTCCCTACCGCTGGGCCAGATCAGGGGGCTAGTCTAGGACACCTCACCCAGCTTAAGAGGCAGCACCTAAATCCTGTCACTCCCAGTCGCATAGGTTCCTAACTAGGCCCTCCCGCCTAAAACTCCTGCGTGGGTTCCCCAGGTCAGTGATGCCCCAACTGACTAGAAAAAGTTCCCTCCCTTGCTTAAGTATGCCCAGGTCAGGTGACCACTCTCTAAGGCGGCAAAAATCAGCTCCGCCTTTCTTCTGGAAGGTTCCAGGAGCTTCCCCCACTCTACCCATGGACAGGGGAGGGGTGGCTGGCATTGCAACATTGTATGGGGATCCAGCCTGCTCCTGGCAACTAGGGTGCTACACTAAAAAGACCACGCTGCAGTAGCAGGTGCCAGTGGCAGCCATGCTTGAAGTAGAGAGCACCTGCACCCTAACATGGCTTAGCCATGAAAAAGGTGCCCGAAGACCTAAGGGCCAACAAAAAGATGGTGGGAAAAATGAGGCAAGGGCAAAAAAAAAAAACACAGGGAAAGACCACCCCAGGGCTGACAGGTCTAACATGCGTCCCCCCCAGCTGAAAGTGGGGAGAGCTACACAACCTCTAGGGAGTTCTCGTCACTAAGGCGGAAAAACCGGGAGAGACCGTCAGCATTGGCGTGGTCAACTCCGGGCCGATGTTCTAACCTAAACTCCATCCCCTGTAGGGAAATGGACCTCCTTAGCAACTTGCGATTTTCGCCTCTCATTTGCATGAGCCAGCGAAGGGGTCAGTGGTCGGTTTGAACCAGGAAGTGAGAGCCAAAAAAGTATGGCCTCAACTTCTTCAAAGCCCAGACCACAGCGAAGGCTTCTCGCTCAATGGTACTCCATCGCTGTTCTCGAGGGAGGAGTCTTCTGGAGATGAAGGCCACAGGTTGGTCGTGGCCATCATCGTTGAGTTGCGACAGCACGGCGCCTACGCCATACTCTGAGGCATCTCTCTGCACGATGAATTCTTTTTGGAAGTCCGGAGTGGCCATCACCGGAGCGGTGCACATCGCGCGCTTCAGTGTTTCAAATGCCTCCTGGCAAGCAGCAGTCCAGATCCCCTTGCGTGGCTGCTTTTTGGACGTCAACTCGGTCAAGGAGGCCACGTTGGTGCCATATCCCTTGAAGAATCTGCGGTAATAGCCAGTGAGGCAGAGGAAAGCTCGGACCTCAGTCTGAGTTTTGGGGGGCTCCCAGGCCATGATGGTCTCAATTTTGGCCTGGAGGGGTTGCACCTTACCCCCGCCCACCAAGTGTCCCAGGTACACGACAGATCCCTGTCCAATCTGGCACTTGCTAGCCTTGATGGTGAGGCCAGCGCGTTGCAACGCCCGCAGCACCTCCTGGAGATGCTGCAGATGGTCCTCCCAGGTGCTACTGAAGACAGCTATGTCATCCAGGTACGCCGCTGAGAAGGACTCCAGGCCAGATAACACCTGGTTCACCAACCGCTGGAAGGTGGCCAGAGCATTCTTGAGCCCAAAGGGCATCACTCAAAATTGGAAGTGGCCCTCGGGGTGGAGAACGCTGTCTTCTCCTTTGCTCCATCGGCCATGGCAATCTGCCAGTACCCTGATGTCAAGTCGATGGTACTAAGGTACTTGGCTGCTCCCAGCCGGTCAATCAGCTCGTCTGCCCGTGGCATCGGGTGAGCATCTGTCTTGGTGACAGAATTCAACCCCCGATAGTCCACACAGAACCGAAGTTCTGGTGTGGTACCCGGTGGAGCCGCTTTCGGCACCAGCACGACCGGACTAGCCCACGGGCTGCTGGAGGGTTCGATCACTCCCAGCTCCAACATCTTGGTCACCTCACCCTGGATGCTGTTCTTTACTTTATCGGACAACCGGTAAGACTTGGTTTTCACTGGCGGACTGTCCCCTGTATCCACATCATGGGTACACAGATGTGTAATTCCAGGCGTGAGGGAGAACAACGAGGCGTGCTGCGCCAATACCTGGCGGCAGTCCCTCTGTTGTTCTGGGGTCAAGGATGGGGAGAGGACAACTCCCTCCACTGAACCATCCTTCTCCTGAGCCGCTAGAAGGTCAGGAAGAGGCTCACTTTCCTCCTCCTCGCTCCCATCCGTCATCATGAGGAGAGCAAGCTCCGATCGCTCATGATGAGGCTTCAGGCGGTTGACGTGGAGCACCCGGTGAGGCTGTCGGGGGTCTTCAAGTCAACAACATAGGTGGTCTGGCCTTGACGCTCCACAATCTCGTACGGACCAGTCCACCGGTCCTGGAGGGCACTAAGCTCCCCAGGCTCCATGACCCACACCTTCTGTCCAGCGTCCAACTCTACCGTCCGAGCGTTGCGGTCATACCACTCCTTCATGCGGCTTGGCTAGCCTCTAAGTTGTCTGAGGCTTCCTTCCACAGCTTGGCCATCTGGCTGCGGAATGCCAGCATGTAGCTGACAACATCACGGGGAAGCTTCTTCGAAGTCTTCTCCCACCCCTCTTTGACCAGGCTGAGGGGTCCCCTAACGGGATGGCCATAGAGCAGTTCGAAGGGGCTAAACCAGACTCCCTTCTGGGGTACCTCGCGGTACGAGAACAGCAAGCAAGGGAGGAGGATGTCCCATTTCCGCCTCAAGTCTTCTGGCAGGCTCCGGATCATCCCCTTTAAGGTCTTGTTGAAGCGCTCTACGAGCCCGTTAGTCTGGGGGTGGTAAGGAGTGGAGAACCGATAGGTCACTCCGCACTCCTTCCACATGACCTGCATGTAGGCCGACATGAAATTTGTGCCCCTGTCCGACACCACGACCTTGGGTAATCCCACTCGGGTAAATATCCCCATCAGGGCCCGCGCCACCACAGGTGCAGTAACGGTCCTCAGAGGGATGGCCTCCGGGTACCGAGTGGCGTGGTCCACCAACACCAGAATGAACCGATGTCCTGCAGAGGTCGGAGGGTCCAACGGCCCAACGATGTCAATACCGACCCGCTCGAAAGGGGTCCCGACCACCGGGAGGGGTTCCAATGGGGCCTTCAATTTGGTCCCAGTCTTGCCACTGGCCTGGCAAGTCTTGCAGGTCTTGCAATAGGTGTCAGAGGCAACTCTCATCCTGGGCCAATAAAAATGTGGGACTCTCCCGCAGCCCTCCGGCCTGATCATATATCCTGTATAATATCCTGTCCGGAGACGACACATTATCGGAGAATTGGAGACGTAACACCTCGCTTGTACTCACCGTTTGGCCCGGAGGTATCGACGTGCAGCGGTTCCGAAGTTGTACCCTCTGCAAGACCGGGGCCTCCGTGGAACCTAGACCGGGACCTAGCCTGTGGGATCCGACGACTTTCGGCCCCGGTCGAAAGAGTGAACCAATGATGAGAGCCGTTGTGCGAACATCCCGGCGATCCTGATCCGGGCCTGCCCTGGTGACCGTGAGGCTGATGTGGGTGAGATGCACCGGGGACTGATTCTGTGAAGGGGTTCCCCCCCGCCGCTGCTTTGTCCGGCGGCCCTGGACCTCTGCGCCCGGACTCTGCTTGTTGGGGGCGCCGGTGCTGGTGTAGGCGGAGACCCGCATTGGGCGGACATCCTTTCTGCACCAAGGCTGCCATTGCTGGGAACCCCCCGGAGCTTTGTAAAGTCCTACATTTTTGAACTGTTTTTGAGAGTCGCGGAGGGTGGCGACTGGGCTGACTTCGCGAAATGGCGGCCGACCCTCTGAAACATGTATCGCATCGTGGCGGCGGGCTTGGGTTGCCTGATTGCGCGGGGGTCCGGTCTGGTGAGCGTGAGCTTACAGTCAGAGATATCCTGGAAGCTCTGAGATACCTGCGCGCATCCCTGGCCCCCGATGTCCCTGTGAGCCCGCCACGATCTGCCGCCATTTTGAGCAGCCGTTTCTTCTTGCCCCCCTCTTGTTTCAGTGACTCCATTGCCTCGCCCCCCTCGACTGCTGCAAGTGTTGCTGCCGCTGATCGACGATCATTTTGTGTGCCGGTGACTTTGGAGCTCCCTGCTTTTCGAGGTTCTGACCCCGGGGACTTGGACATTGTGCCGCGGCCCTGTTCGGCTCGGATGCCTAGAAATATTGGTGGACTGCCGCCTGCACCTGCTCCGACGGCTTCGCATTTGTCTATTGCAGAGAACCCCTCGCTTTCCCAAACGGCGAAACTGAACTCCTGTTCTTCATCACCCGTGCTGCGATTGCTGATGCATTTAAACTCTCTACTCGGACTTTTGCTCACTTGCGGACCGATTTACCCCCCATGTCTACATGGTAGTCATAATTTTTTTCGATTGTGTGCTGGTCTTGTATTGAGTAGCTCATTTTACACTGTCATGTGGTGGGTGGGATTTGTGGTTCGGAAGGGATGGGGTTGATATGCACGACTCCTGGTGGATTATTGGTATACGACTTCGTGGCGCAGTTGTTTGTACCCGTAGCGCGGTGGGAGGTCCCCTCCTCTGTAAGTTTTATGGCGCTTGAAGGGGTGTCGTCCTGGTCTGTTTTTTGCTGCGATTGTCTGGTTGGGCGGAGGGCTGCGGCCGACCATATTGATTTCTGTTCTTATGCTCCTCCCTCCTGTTTTCTTTATTTATGTTTATGTTTCTTTTTGTCTCGTTCTTCTCTCTTTCTTTCTTGCTATATTTCGGGTTCTGGTTTAGGGCGACAGGCACGCTGTCTGAAGGGTAGGCCATAGCCTTCTACAGGGGTGCAGGGTGGGATGGGTGGGTTGGGTTCTATTTGTTGTTTGTTTTATGGTTCTATGGCCCTTTTGTATCTCTTTATAGTAATGCCGCGCCTGTCCTTGCCTCCCGTGGTATGTTCGGGGTGGGGTGTGTGGCGTCGTTGATCCTCCTCTTATGGGTCGGTTGCTTTTCATCTCGATTGCTGTACCCTCCTTGTTGCTGATACTCCTGTTTTCTCCTGTACTCTCGCCACGGGACGCCTGTTTCGGCGTGGTATTCTTTCTTTCGTTTTTGTATTTCATTTCCTTTTATCATTTTTCCGCCTTGTCTTCCTCCCCTCCCCCTCTTTCTCCCCTCTCCCCCCTTTTCCTTGCCCCCCCTCCTTTTTCCTAGAGGTCACTATGACGGGTTAGTTTTGATATAATGTTTATCCGATCCCTCTGTTCTGGCTTGGCTGTGGTTTGGGTGGTGGGCATGTAAAGATGATAATGATCACGTGTCGATTATGTCTAAATTATCCCTATCTCCCTGTGTGTATTGTGTTGCCTCTCCTGTATTACGGCCCCATACCCCCTTATTGTCGCTGAGGATGGTTCTGGGACTTCGGACGTCTCTATATTGAAAGTGAGCCTATCGTACTCCTTATCCCCATATTATAAAATTAACCTTTTTTGCTCCTGTTTCTTGGCCATCTGGTTACTATGTGTTTTCTCCCTTTTTACGATTGTATTGCCTCTGCTTCTTGCTGATTGACTCTGTAATGTTTGCCTTGGAACCTCTGATTGCTTTACATATTGGGGCCGGCCGATTTGGTTGTAGGCCTAGACTTGTATATCCTTTTGACGCTAATAAAGGTTTAAAAAAAAAAAAAAAAAAAAAATGTGGGACTAGCCTAGCAAAGGTCTTGTCCTGGCCCAGGTGTCCGGCTAAGGGTATCTCATGCGCCAGTTCCATCAAAAAGGCTCGGTAGCACTGGGGGACCACTAAGGCCCTCGAAGATCCATGCACCGGAACCCTTGGCTCACTGTACAGGAGGCCATCCTCCCAATACACGTGATAGCTGCCAGTCTCTTGGTTGACCGCTTGGGCTTCGGCCTGTCGCCGCATGCCTTCAAGCGTGGGGAACTCCTTCTGCGCCCGACAGAATTCCTCCCGGGTAGGACCTCCTTCCACATGCCACTCGGCAAGGGTCGGCAAGTCCCCCACGGGAACGACATACACCTCCACGGACTCCGGGGTTACCTCCGCGGGCTCCCCATCCATCACACGGGGTGTGTCCTCCACAACACTCTCCTCTGGACCGGCACTGGGTTGGGCCATTGTTTCAGGCTCCAACCCGGGTTGAGCTTTTTGCCGGGCAACCATGGACCGTGTGACTACGCAAGTCCACCCTGGTAATCCCAGCATCTCAGTGTGGGCCTTAAACTCCACTTCCTTCCAGGCGGTATGTTCGAGGTCATTACCGAGCAGACAGTCCACAGGCAAGGCAGGGCTGATCGCAACTCTCAACGGGCCTGACACTCCTCCCCACTCAAAGGGAACTTGAGACAGGGGATAGTAGCTCATACTGCCATCAGCCAACACGGCCGGATGGAACACATCAGGTACTACCTGCTCAGGGGACACCAGCCGCCTCACTACGGAGGACTAACAGGTAGTGGTTTTTTTTTTTGCTGGGAACTGCATTGCAATACACAGCGCTTCATCGCGCCATCTTGGAGCGGGCCGGACCGGACTTAGCGGTCTAGCTGCTCTGGGGAGGCTGTGCTTAAAAGGTCAGTTAGCTCAGAGCCCACCGAGGACTAACAGGTAGTGGCAGCGCCTGGGGGTTCTTTTTGCTGGGAACTGCATTGCAATACACAGCGCTTCATCGCGCATGATAATACTCTTCACAGGAAGCACTAACAGCGTGGGGCATGATTTAGATGTCGGCGTTGTAGAAATATTTTTAATACATTTTAAACCGTCACACATTATTTTGCGTACTGCACTGATGTGTTTTGAGGTGTAATTGCTTTTTTCCATCTGTACCTCGCCCCGTTTCCACCGCGGCTGCCTGTGCCGTTTGTGTGGAGGGCGAGGCGCCATCTTGGAGCGGGCCGGACCGGACTTAGCGGTCTAGCTGCTCTGGGGAGGCTGGGCTCAAAAGGCAATGTGTATCCGGGAGCGCAGCGGACGGGCGCAGCGGGCGCGGTGATGGCGCGCCGAAGGTGCGGCTAAGGTAAGCCCATCTGCGCCCGTCCGCGACCGCACTGGACTAGGGGCTACCTCCTCTATGCAAAAATGTTCTTATTCCATCTGTGAATTGTTAGCATTGAAATCAGCAGAACATCTGAGCCCTACCACTCTTCCCCTATACGTGCTGAAACGCACAGACTCGTATGGCATCTCTAAAACCAAGTCTGCCGCCTTTGACCCCACCCGCCCACTAACCATTAAGTAATCATCACTGAAACCAGAAAAAACACTTAACTGCTGGTACCTTAGTACGCATTCTATGATTAAGCACCAAGTCGACCTGTTTTTACTCTTAACATCTGAGAAACCTGACATCCTAATGTTAACAGAGACTTGGCTTACTTTAGACTCCCTACCTGACATTTTAGCAGCTCTACCCTCGGAGTATTATATCCTCTCTTCCAACCGGCCCTCCGGAAAAAAAGGAGGAGGAGTAGCTGCTATTATCCATAAATCCCATAAATTCACCGCACTTCCGCCATTAGTCTTAAAAGACACTGAAAATATCGTGTGTAAATTGGACACTGATAATGGGGCAATCCTGGTAACTTTGCTTTATCGCCCCCCACTCTCTATGCCCTCATTTCCTACATTACTGGCAGAACAACTGGCCCCCCTCGTCACAAACTACCCAAAATGTATTCTTGTTGGTGACCTTAATTTTTGGTTTAACAAGTTAGAGGCAGACAGCAAGCAGCTGAACTCAAGGACTTATTCCTTGACTTAAACCTAACGCAACACATCCATTCTGCCACTCATGAGAAAGGCCCCAGCCTCGACCAAATTTGGTCCCACAATATGTCACTATCTACTCCCATTATAGAACCCTGCATCTGGTCTGATCACTTTCTCATTCACTTCTCCTGTACAGTGGACGGTGTTGAAAATGGCGATGTATATGCACATAAGCGGCGTTCATTTATGTTCACTGTACCCCTTGTTGTATGCAGAACGGATATCGCGAAACACTGACTGTGTTATCCCGCCAGCATAGACCCATGCACAGACGTACACGACAGCCATTTTAGGCTCCATGGCCTCTCTGCCCGTTTGTTAAACCCCCGGCACCCCTCCCTGCGCACACTGCTCATGCATCGGCCATAAGACCCTCTCCCTCTGCGTGACCCTGCTCTAGAAGTAACACTCCTGCTTGACCCCCCCCCCCCATTTCCTCCCAAGAACACCCTTCCCCTCTGCTGACGAGCCCCCCCCCCAGCTGCACTTGGCCTTTCAAACCCGGTCCCAAGTCCTAAGACCAAGCCTCGTGGATATACACCCCCCTCTTTCCCTGCCCAGCATAACAAAACCGTGATACACCAACCGAAGTGCCCGATCTTATCGCCTGCCCAACCTTTGATCTGATCATCCCCTCCTGCCCTCGTGTCCTGTAGGAATGTCCGGCTGAGAGATCACAATCTCTTGTTACATTCAGGAGGGGAGGATGACATCTGAGCGACTGGTATGGGAATAGGCCTGAAGCTGGGATTCCAAGCATGCTTTTTTCCTACTTCAAAGCGTCTTTATTGCAATAAGGAATGTTTGTGCATCATAAACATGTGTATAAAAGACGAAGCCTCAGAGAAACTTGTTAGAGCACCTACTGAAGACACTATGCGAGTGTCCGAAATGACAGGCTCTCCTCATGAGAAATAAAACTCTGTTCTTGTTTTCCTGCTTTCAGCGCCCGTCTCTTTATTTGGTAATTGTTCAAGATGGGAACTAAGAGGCGTTCTGCGCCAGCAGCCTGGGCATCAGGTGCGTTATGGGCTGACTTTTCCACAATTGGCGTCCCAACGCGGGGTCCATCAGCGACATAAGGTCCGGTAAGAGAGGTCCAGACGATGGGGTGAACATCTAAACGATTGGAGTATACCTGCCTTGAGAGGGCCCTCGTCCGGCTGCCGATTGAATGAACTTCACCGATTCCGAACGGACCTCTCTCAAGTGACCTACTGTCCTGACTGGAATCCCACAGGAATGCTGCGGTAAAAACATGGAGAAAGAGAATGATTGGGCGCTGGAAAGGGGAAGGCGAAGAATTGCCCACATGGTCCGGTCCGGGTAAGGTTAAGTAGGACGTCTTTACGTCCGATTGGTAGGATGGCTTTATCCATCTGATTGATTGATTGATTGTACTTGAAGTATTGGTTCTCTTTGAGACATTTTCTATTTGCAAACAGCGATGAATAGGAACGTTCCTCTCTTTTTGCAAATAGTTAAGGATAGGTAATGCAGATTTTTGTCCCCGTTGTAATCCGTCATGCCTGTTTTTTTCTCCCCACTGATTGATTGATTGTCTGGACATTTATTGTTCAAGGAATAGTTCTTATGAGGTATTCTCTGTTTGCAAATAACGTGGAATAGAAATATTCTGTCTAGTCTTTGCAAGTAATGAAGGGTAGGTAATGCGGACCTTTGTCCCCCGTTGTAATCTGTCATGCCTATCTACTCCCCACTGATTGGTAAACTAGTTCCACCCGGACCATTTATTAGAGGTAGGTCATCCGGCTCGGCTGGAAGGCACCCCTAATAAAAAGGACAAATATAAAGAAAAATGCGGATTAGCCGCTGTATCGTGCTAGCAAATAAAAAAAAATATATAAAAATCGTTAGGGAAAACAAAAGGAATCGAGTAAAGTCAGTAGGCCACTGATGAGTTTTTGATTTTCACTACAAATAAGAAAACGTTAGAAATAGCTCACGATAAAATACATGATTTCGCTAGAAATAAGAAACGTTAGGAATAAGCCCATAATAAGAAACATGAAAATGGTGAGAGAAGCCAAGCTTGACATCACGGCAGCCACGAGGCAACCAGGCTTCGCCACCCCTCACTGCTCCAAACATGTCTGCCCCACCGCCTGCCACGCCCTAACAACGGTAACATGAGATAGATACAAATCAGCAGATACCTACCCCCTTTCTGGAAAACTCCCGAAGTGCAACAGGTTCGCGGCTACGCCCATCCGGAAGACGAGATCTTCGACACGTGTAGGGCGGGTCCTGCTGCCAGCCGTCGGCCGGAGGTCGACGCGTAAGGTGGGCCAGAAGAGGAGCCGAGGCCGACGGGATCCGGGCGTCACCTCTTCTTTCTTCAATAATGGCTGCGACAACACGGGGGGATGTCTTGCTCATGCCACCGACCCCCCCCCTCGCATCTCCCGGTCCAGCCACGGCTTGGTAGAAGCTCCCCGTTCAGCCCTGAAGCGGCGCCTTGCAGACCACGGGGGGGATGTTTTGCGCATGCCTCCGACCCCCTCCCCCTCTTAATCGCCTGGTCCGGCTTCCACAAGAGGCCTGGGGTGGAGGGACCACTACGCGAATAGCCCAGAGGCGGCACCACGCGCCAAGGTCTGTCCCCAGGATGAACCAAGGGACCCGTTCCTGGGGCCGTGGCGAAGAGCGTCCGGCCGCCATCAACCGGAGGCCTGGCCCGAAACGTACTGGGCGCCCCTTCCTCTTCTTTCTTCAATAATGGCTGCGACAACACGGGGGGGATGTCTTGCCCATGCCACCGACCCCCTCGCATCTCCTGGTCCAGCCACGGCTTGGTAGAAGCTCCCCGTTCGGCCCTGAAGCGGCGCCTTGCAGGCCACCAGGGGGGGGGATGTCTTGCCTATGCCTCCGACCCCCCCCCCTCATCGCTTGGTCCGCCATCATGAATATTAGCGCCGAGAAAAACGGCGTGGGGTGCACTGGGAGGGAGAGGCGGCGCGAACGAGCCTCTCCCACCTCCCTAGGTGGAGGCCCCCAGTGGCACCCCCAACGCTCCACTCACCCGACAAGGGTTCGCCCACTCGTAAAATGGCGATCCACCCTACAGGAGCGGGCCCGGCGTGAAGGGATGGCCCGGTTGCTTGTTAACCAAGAAATGAGTCCCACAAACAGAAGTGTTTTCCTCGACTTTGAAGATTCTATGAGAGCCACGGGGGCCCCCGACCCCCGCGGACACCCTCGATGGGGAATGACTGCCATGATTGCCCACGGAACGATGTAAATGTAGCCGCGAGACGTCGGCGCTCCCATGCTGGCGCCAGCCTCAGTTTGAATGACTAAAATCCTGCAGACTACAGTTCGGATCAGTTCCGGTGAAAACCCAGTATGACCCGGTAGAAAAAAATTGTTGCCTCCCTCCCCCTTTGACTGATGGTTCATACCGCCGATCCTTTCTGTTGCCCTTTAACGGAACTTTTGGACTGCCGAAAGAGGCTCTGGGCCAACCACGAGTTGGTGGAGATTTTGACTATGCCTGGATCTGCCTGGCTGCACCCAAAATGGCGCCGGTACAGATGAAACTTTCAACTCCTTGTTGTACCCCGATTGCTCAGCCTTGGTGTCATGAGATATGTATGCAGTTTTTAAACACATGGATTGATATAGGATGTGTACTGATTATATGTTCGGACAATGAATTGATATGGGATGTGTACTGTCAGTTCGGACAATGAATTGATATGGGATGGGCACTGATTATATGTTCGGACAATGAAGGACAATGAATTGACATGAGATGGGTACCGATTGAACGTTCGGACACTCTGCCCGTTTGTTAAACCCCCGGCACCCCTCCCTGCGCACACTGCTCATGCATCGGCCATAAGACCCTCTCCCTCTGCGTGACCCTGCTCTAGAAGTAACACTCCTGCTTGACCCACACCCCCCCCCCCCCATTTCCTCCCAAGAGCACCCTTCCCCTCTGCTGACGAGCCCCCCCCAGCTGCACTTGGCCTTTCGACCCGGTCCCAAGTCCTAAGACCAAGCCTCGTGGATATACACCCCCCTCTTTCCCTGCCCAGCATAACAAAACCGTGATACACCAACCGAAGTGCCCGATCTTATCGCCTGCCCAACCTTTGATCTGATCATCCCCTCCTGCCCTCGTGTCCTGTAGGAATGTCCGGCTGAGAGATCACAATCTCTTGTTACATTCAGGAGGGGAGGATGACATCTGAGCGACTGGTATGGGAATAGGTCTGAAGCTGGGATTCCAAGCATGCTTTTTTCCTACTTCAAAGCGTCTTTATTGCAATAAGGAATGTTTGTGCATCATAAACATGTGTATAAAAGACGAAGCCTCAGAGAAACTTGTTAGAGCACCTCCTGAAGACACTATGCGAGTGTCCGAAATGACAGGCTCTCCTCATGAGAAATAAAACTCTGTTCTTGTTTTCCTGCTTTCAGCGCCCGTCTCTTTATTTGGTAATTGTTCAAGATGGGAACTAAGAGGCGTTCTGCGCCAGCAGCCTGGGCATCAGGTGCGTTATGGGCTGACTTTTCCACAACGGGAACAATAAACACACCCTTGGGGCTGGTGGGAATGTTAGGAAATGGAAAGGTATCGATACATCTACCTTTCTCGAGACTCTGGCCTCCACTCTACCACTGTTGTCTACAGACACAGATATTAACATCATGGAGGAAACCATCTCGCATTGGCTTTTAGAAGCAGCTGACATCCACGCACCCTGGGCGAAATTCTCTCGCTCTCGTCCCAATGACGCTCACAGATGGTTTACCCCACAATTAAAAACCTTGAAATTGGAGGTACGCCTAAAGGAAAGAAAATGGAGGGCTAATTACCTACCCTTAGATAAAGAGAACTATTGTATAGCCCGTAAAAATTATCAGAAAACCATTTTGATACATAAAACTGAATACTTCTTGGATATTATTACAAGCTCCACAAACAAATCTAGGGACGTATTTAAAATTGTAAATGACCTTAGTAATAGTGAAAGGACCGCCCCCTCTGTGACTCCTACCCAGGAACTTTGTAACTCTCTTAACTTGTTTTTCACGGACAAAATCAATATTATAAAACAGAGTATTCGGAACTCCCCGTCATCTGTCCCTATGGATGATATCTATTTCAACCCTATTACACTTGACACCTTTTTCCCTATTGACACTAAAACCCTTACTAATCTTTCGAGCCGTGTTAAATCTGGGTCACCCTATGATGTCTGCCCTCCTTACATCATTAGAGAAGTGATCCAAGCTATCCCACAGGGCATTCTTTCCTTACTAAACGAATCACTTTCTAAGGGCAAGGTGCCTGGCAACTTCAAGAATGCACTACTCATCCCGTTAATAAAAAAACAAGGAGCAGACCCTCATAACCCGGTCAATTACAGACCCATCTCCTTACTCCCCTATCTCTCCAAATTACTGGAAGCCCACGTTGCCAACTGCATGTCTAAGTTTATCGAAGACTCCGATTACTTAGAGCCTAACCAAGCCGGTTTCCGTCCCTGTCACTCGACGGAATCCGTGATTTTGGCCGTCCAAAATACTATGCAATCCAACGCGGACAAAGGTATACATCAGGCGTTGGTGCTTCTCGATTTATGGGCGGCATTCGACACGGTTGACTATTCGATTCTGATCAACCGTGTCGAACAGGCCGGTCTAAGAGGCCCCGCACTAAGTTGGATTGCTTCCTTTATCTATGGACGCACACAAGCAGTTAGGCTTGGCTCCTTTACAGCACCTACAACTTCATCCACTTGTGGGGTCCCACAGGGATCCTTACTACTATCACCTTTATTATTTAATCTTTATCTCCGCCCTCTTCTACACTCCTTAAAACAATTTAATGTTATTATTTACAATTACGCAGACGACCTTCAACTCGTGTTTACGCTTAACACTTCAGACTCTGTTGCGCAATTTCAGAACACCATGCAACACATTCAGAGGTGGATGAGTTTTAACCATCTCAAACTCAACCCAGGCAAGACAGAACTGATCTTGCCTGGGAAAAGCGAGCTGAGTTGGGGTCCACACTTCTGGCCACCTGATCTGGGAAACCCACCAACGAAATCCACTTCTGTCAAGAGTCTGGGCGTTACTCTTAGCGCCGATCTCTCACTGAAAGGACAAGTGGGTGCTGTCGTTTCTGCCAGCTTTTACCAACTGAGAAAAATTTAAAAAATCTATCAATTTTTAACTCATACCGCACTCATTCAGGTTATAATAGCCCTTGTCCTTTCCCGGTTGGACTTTTCTAATAGTCTTTACCTAGGACTCCCAGTTGGTTTGCTGAAAAGACTCCAACTTGTTCAAAACCAGGCAGCCAGATTGATCCTCAAACAGCCGAAATGGCAGTCTATTAGACCCGGCTTAGAACACCTTCACTGGCTGCCGGTGGAACAGAGAGTCTTATTTAAAACTGGCTGCATTATTCATAAAACCCTACACAACACCGGTCCCAAATTTATTGCGCAACTTGTGTCCAGATACAGCCCCTCATTAAACCTCCGCTCTGCTAAAAAAGAGCTTCTAATTATCTCGTCTTTTAAGAAAAAATGGCTGGGCGGCAGCTCCTTTCACCATCTAGCAGCCACCCTTTGGAATTCTCTCCCATTATCTTTGAGACAATGCCCAGACCTCCTCACATTTAGGCATTCTTTTAAGACATGGCTTTTTAGACAAGCTTACTATTAGCTTCACTACCTTGTGTTATGTTCCTCTTTCGATAGCGCCATGAAGCCCAAGGGCGTACGAGCGCTGAATAAATACATTTTAACATAACATAACATAACATAACTACGGTGGTCATGCTGGCTCCTGTGTCCCTCAGAGCGTCCACCTCCTCCCCATTGACCATCACCCTCTGCTGGTACTTAGCAGTATTCGATGGTAAGGGCGTCACTGGGACCATCTCTCTATCCCCAAGTGAAACCAGGGTCAGGCCTGTCCACTCCCCTTCCCTATCTAGGGGCAGCTCCAACCCAAGCGCTACACTAGCCACCCCGGGACTCTTGCCATCAGTGGGGGCTGGGGGTCGTTTGCGACACTGGGCATCTCCCTTGTAGTGTCCGACCTCTCTGCACTCATAGCACCGGATCACTTTTGGCTGCTGACTCTTGTCAGGGTAAGTGGGTTTTGGGGAACGGTTCTGAGGTGGGGCACCTACTCCTTTCCCAAACTGTCTAGTTTATGGGCCTCGTGAGAACTCCGTTCTTTTATCTCCACCCTCTTTCTTCTGAGCGGCGCCCTGTCCGCCTTTCGGGCCATCTCCCCCGGGGCCCTTGTGTGACACCCGGGTGCTGACCCAAGTATCCGCCTCCTCCGCAAGCTCACGGGGATCAGTAAGCTTGCGGTCCACCAGATGTTGGCGCAGCTCCGGAAAACACGTATCCAGGAGGTGCTCTCTCAAAAAAAGGTTATACAGACCCTCAAAATCACGCACCTCACTGCCACGCACCCAACCATCCAGAGCCTTACGGGCATACTCAAAAAAATCCACCCAATTCTGCGTGGACAGCATATGTCTGCCACGAAACCTCTGGCGATACCTTTCAGGGTTGAGGCCAAAATGTTTGATAAGCGCCTCCTTCATGGGGGAATACC
Source organism: Lissotriton helveticus (assembly GCF_964261635.1). Taxonomy (NCBI): domain Eukaryota; kingdom Metazoa; phylum Chordata; class Amphibia; order Caudata; family Salamandridae; genus Lissotriton; species Lissotriton helveticus. The sequence continues at coordinate 30,111,613 of NC_136067.1, read as the reverse complement.
TAAACTGGTCTGCCTTATCCAAATACAGGAGGGAGTCCCTGACATCAGGAGGTATATACCGGTACAAACCACCTCCCCAATGTTTCTCAGGCACCCTATGGGCAGTCAAGGCCACTTCATACGCCTCCAACCATCTGGCAATGTCATCCCCCTTGGTGTAGCTCGCTATCACCTCCTTAGGTAACCAGAATCTGGGCTCCTGATGAGCTCCTGGTACGCTGCCACCATTAGGACTTCCTGGCGCACTCAACTGCAATGCTTGCAGCTCCATTTCCTTGAGCTGAAGCTTGTGCGCCAGCTTCCTTTCCTCCATAGAAAACTGCTTATCTTCCCTTTCTCTCTCCCTCTCGTGCTCTAACTTGGCAAGCTCCCACTTTAATCGCCTCTCCTCCCTCCTGTCCTCGTACTCCTGCGACGATACACTCCCCCTGGATACACTACTCCCTGCCCCGGAAGGTCTTCCTGGCAACACATTGTCTCACATGTCAAAGGTAAGTAGGCCTGGGTCCTCGTGAGTGTCCGCCTCCCCGTGTGTGACCTGTTCCCCATCCTCTTCCTCCTCTTCTGGGTGGGCCCCTACCCATGCCCTCAAGGCGGTACGGAGCTCTTCTTTTACAGCTCTCGCTCCCACAGGCACCCCCATCCCCTGACAAAACTCCCTTAACTGCACTACAGTGTACCTACCCCGGTCAGTCAGCTGGAACTCCATTTTGTCAGGTGGGGACCCAGATAACCTGAAAGAAAAATTCTAGGACGTAGGCAACAATGCTGGGTTACACACAGGTTCCTACACACTTTGCAGACTTAGACAGTGGTGGACAATTGAGTTAGCTTGTAGCACAATAGGTATCCAATTAATTGCAGCGCACTCTGTCCCACTGGAGGGTGTTAGGTAGCTACAGGTCCTGGATCCCACCACTGCCACCAATGTAAGAACTGGGACCACCAGTTCTCCGGGGGGTAGCTTGGCTCGAGCAGGAAGGCGCCCAGGGGCTTACGTGTAAAGCAGCTACTCAACACACGCATCCAATGAGACATGAAGTGGGCGCAATAATGGAGACCACACCATTAGTTGTGTTTGAAAATCAAGATCTTTTATGTAGGCTTTAGATCAAAGCAAATAATGCATTAGCAGATCATCAGCATTACTTTAAAATACCACATTAAAACATTTAATGAACGCCCTTCAAAATGCATTTCCTGTAAAATGGCAAAACATTTCATTAAGTACTTTCAGTACAGCAGAAAACTCCAAAGAACACAGCCTGTCGCGTTAAACTATTCAGCAGGCTGGAAAGTAGTTTCATAAACCATGGATTAACCTGTAGGAAGCAATCATAAGCATTTCCTCTTGTAAATATCAACAGTCTTGCAACCAAAATCAGATCATCAGAGTAACATTAGAATGAATCAATAAGTACCACAATCCGGCCCCATCGGGAACTGTAGAAGCGCGCCCCTGCAAGAAATTCAGTACCGTGAAAAAGATCACCATTCCATTAGCAGGCTTGTAAATATTGGCGTAAACATGAGCACTACAGGCCGGAAACTGGCAGGCAGAACAATGCCGTGGGGTAAGTGTCTGTCCCCAAGCCTCCCAATTCTCGAGGCACATTAAGGGGGGCCAACGGGGCCCAGTCTCAGTTCACCCCGGGGGAGGGGCGACCTCGGGCCTTACCCAGCCTACCGCCCTCCTCCCCGGGGGTTACCTTGTGTTCTTCGCCCTGATCAGGGCCCTTGCGGAGGTGCTGCGGCAGGCGAGAGGGGCTCCGGCCCTCCCGTCGCCTCACTCGGCCCGGCGCAGGGAAAGCGGACCGCTGTGGGGCACCGGCGCTCGGGGCGGCCGGTCGGAGGGGGGCTCCACGGCCCCCTCCGCGAAGAGTCGGCGCTTCCCCAGGTGCCGGGCCTCGATGCAGAAGGCTCGATCTGGGCAGCCAATGGCTGCGCGGCTTGGTGGGGGGGCGTGGCCAATGACGAGGCCGGAGTCCCCCGTCGTGTGCTGCAGGCAGGGGGAGGCTTCAGGCCTAGTGCGGCCTGGTGTACTCGATGCGGCGGCCCTCTCCTGGCATACGGGGGCCGCCGAGGAGGTTCGATGACGGCGCAGGGCCCGCCGGGGCACCGGGGCACAGAGAGGCAGGGTGACTTCGGCCCAGCACGGCCTGTGGAGGATTCCGGTGGCCCTCTCCTGGCAGACGGGGGCCGCCGGGGGGGATGCAATACTGGCGCTAACGCCGCGGCCACCAGAGGGGACTTCTAGGCGCTACAGGAGGGCGCCAATGGCTCCGGGCCGCCGCGGAGAGTCACCCCAGGCCAGCGCGCTCAGTTCCCAAAGTGCTAGGGTGCAGTTTCAGTCAGCGCTCACGCTGGGGCTTCAGCGTGAGGGCAGTCAAGCGCTTGAGGGGTACTTTTACAGCAGGACTTGACAGGCAGGCAGTCTCTGACACAGCGCTTGAGAGTGAGCGGGTCAGGCTACAGCGCTGATGAAGAATTCCAGTCAGGAATGCCACTTGCTCAGTCAGAACAGCGCTGGGGCACAAAGGGAGCAGATTATAGCGCTTTCCACACAGCTTGGCAAGGACTGCAGGCAGGATGGGTGGCAAAGCAGTTCAGTCAGGGGGAGACCAGTGGGGCAAGGAGGGCCCACTGCAGGCAGAGGGGTGCGCAGGGCAGCACAGTCCAGTACCTGGTCGATCCCCCAGCAGTTTCTGCTCACAGGAAAGTATTCTTCTTGGCGCTTGGATGGTTCTACGCCCTTAGATGTTTGTTTCTTGAAGTGGGGGGGTTTGAGTTGAAGGCTTGATGTGTTTTTCCTCAGTCACTGCAGATGGACCCTGGGGTTCCCTACCGCTGGGCCAGATCAGGGGGCTAGCTTAAGACACCTCACCCAGCTTAAGAGGCAGCACCGAAATCCTGTCACTCCCAGTAGCATAGGTTCCTAACTAGGCCCTCCCGCCTAAAACTCCTGCGTGGGTTCCCCAGGTCAGTTATGCCCCAACTGTCTAGAAAAAGTTCCCTCCCTTGCTTAAGTATGCCCAGGTCAGGTGACCACTCTCTAAGGCGGCAAAAATTAGGTCCGCCTTTCTTCTGGAAGGTTACAGGAGCTTCCCCACTCTACCTATGGACAGGGGAGGGGTGGCTGGCATTGCAACATTGTATGGGGATCCAGCCTGCTCCTGGCAACTAGGGTGCTACACTAAAAAGACCACCCTGCAGTAGCAGGGGCCAGTGGCAGCCATGTTTGAAGTAGAGAGCACCTGCACCCTAAATGGATTAGCCATAAAAAAGGTGCCCGAAGACCTAAGGGCCAACAAACAGATGGTGGGAAAAATGAGGCAAGGGCAAAAAAAAAAAAACACAGGGAAAGACCACCCTAGGGCTGACAGGTCTAACAGACCCCCACCAGTCTGGTTTTAGAAAAGGTTGCAGCACAGAAACTGCGATTCTGAACATCATGGACGATATCCATGGATCACTAGACTCTGACAAATGCTGCCTACTCATTCTCCTTGACCTCTCTGCAGCATTCGATACAGTGGACCATAAACTCCTCATCAGGGCTCTTCAAGAAAGAGCTGGTCTCGGCGAGGTAGTTCTCAAATGGTTTTCCTCCTTTATAATAATAATAATAATAATACAGCATTTTGTAAAGCGCGAACAGCTACCTCACGAGGAGGTGTCCCGGCGCTAGGAAGAACACAGTTGACCAGGAAGGTTATAACACGGGAGCTTAGCGTGGTTGGGAAAAAAGCCAAGTTTTTAACAACCGTTTGAAGCAAAGTTCAGAGGGGAATTGCTGAATTGCTGGGGGCAGGGTGTTCCATAACGTTGTGACATTTGCCGAAAACGTTCGGCCCCCCAATCGAGCCTTTTTTGCTCGTGGGATGATAAGTTGAACACGGCAATTGGAACAAAGCGCACGGGCCTGAACATATCTCGGGAGCCGAGTTTTCAGATACTTAGGACAGGTGCCAAACAGAGATCTAAAGGCCAACGTAAGTGCCTTAAATTTGATTTTGTTGGCAACTGGCAGCCAGTGTAGTGTTCGCAAATACGGAGAGACTGAGTGCTTAAAAGGAATCCGCAATAACAGTCTCGCAGCCGCATTTTGGACCAACTGAAGTTTTTGAATCAGGTATTTAGGTAAGCCCAGATAAAGTCCGTTGGCGTAATCCAGCCTAGATGTTACTGTGGCATGGATTACTGTTTTCCGACAACTCACAAGGAGAAGTCTCAGGATCTTACGGAGATTCCTCAGCTTACTCAAACAACAACCGACAACCTGTTGAATATGCGAGGTAAAGGACAAGCTGTCATCCCCCCGCACTCCCAGATTTTTTGCCGTGAGGCTAGGTGAAGGCGCTTGGCCCATCTCCGCTGGCCACCACAGCTCTGAGGGAGGAGGGGGGCCTTTACCAAAAAAAATCACCTCCGTTTTATTGGCGTTTAGTTTTAATTTGTTCGCGTTCATCCAATAGGCCACATCTTGGAGACAGCCCTTGAAGTTCGAGAAGGGCTCCTGCGACACCTCTGAGTACGGAAATACCAACTGGGTGTCATCGGCATAAGAAATTGCCTTGACACCCCAGTTGGCAATCAACGTAAAGAGAGGAGCGAGGTAGATGTTGAACAAGAGGGGGCTGAGGGCCGACCCTTGCGGAACGCCACAGCTGATGACTTTGGGTGTTGAAGAGACATTCCCTAGTGCTACCTTCTGTGTTCTCTGAGACAGATACGAATGTAGCCACCCCAGTGCTTTGTCACAGATGCCTGTCTCAGCCAGTCGCATCAAGAGCCTGGTGTGATCGACCGTGTCGAAGGCGGCCGACAGATCTAGGAGTACCAGCATCGCTGAGCTTCCTGCATCCATCGACCACCTTACTGACTCTGCTACCTCAATTAGTGCTGTCTCCGTGCTGAAGCCTGGACGAAAGCCTGATTGCGTGTAACACAATACACAATCGCACACAAAAAATCAAAATCAAGAACTTCACCTCCGAAACACAGCAAGTCAACAAGTGCGTCCCCCAAGGTTCGGCGTTCTCTCCACAACTCTTTAATATTTACATGGAACCACTACCCAAATTACTCAGAAAAGCCAACATCCGCTTCCACCTCTATGCGGATGATACGCAGATCTATCTGGAAACTTCCTCTCTCAATGAAATCCAAAGATTAAACGACGTCTTGAAAGATGTGCAAGAATGGCTGACAATCAATCACTTGAAGCTAAATCCAGACAAGACCGAGATGCTGCTCATCTCGAACAAGGAGGAAACCCCACAAATCGCTGAATGGTTAAAGGCTATCGATGCGCTCAAAGGGAATCTTACTCTAGCAGACTCTGTCAAATCTCTAGGCATCACCCTACACCCCAAACTGACCATGATGAAACACATTAAGAACTCGGCCAAAAGCGCATTCCTTAACCTGACACTTCTGAACAAAATCAAACCCTATACTCCAACAAAGGATCTCAAACTGGCCACACAATCTCTGGTACTGTCAAGACTGGACTATGGGAACGCAGTCCTAACAGGAATTCCTAAAGCGCATCTGGCACCGATCAAAACAACATTACATGCGGCAGCCAGAATGATCACCGGCATCAAAAAATCGGATCACATCTCCCCCGCACTTAAAGAACTCAAATGGCTTCCAGTAGAAATGCGAAGTAACTTCAGAACGGCCTGCCTAACCCACAAAGCCCTACATACAGGCAAACCCGAATACCTGGCAGAAAAACTTAAAAAGGCAGGTCAAGCCAGAAATCTGAGAAGCTCTAACTCCCTCTCACTCATCCCACCTAAAACTAGAAAGAAAAGAACAGCGGACTGCTCTTTCACTGGAAACGCCCCAAAAATCTGGAATTCCATCCCTCCGCACATCAGAACCATACCCTGCTTTTTGGAATTCAAAAGTTAACGCAAATCCTTATTCCTTACCCGTTCCCTTGGATGTGGACAATACGGGACAGACAGCAAGCATAGAGTTATATGATCCATAAGAACCTTGAAATCAAAGAAGCTCTATATGTCAATTATGTCGCTCTATACTATGTCATTCTTTTACTGTACATTGCTCACCTGCATGTTTCTGTTGATTTTATACTGTTGATTTTATAGTATGCTCCAACTGTAAAGCGCTCTGATACCTTTGGGTCTTGACAGCGCTATAGAAAACTTCTAAAATAAAAAAAAATAAAAATAAATCATCACCAACTATAGTTTGGGGCCAACCGACCCTCACTGTCATCATCCATGTGGCGGCTCTGGTACTGTCCACCGGTCACTACTATACATCCTGTTACACACCGATACTCATCCATAGAGTTACTCACACATGTAAATAAACTATCAAACATCCATTTACTTGCACAAAAACCACAAATACAACTCAATCTGAAGACACCAGCGGACTGCGCCACTCGACACACTGCGCCAGTGAAATTGCTATCTACGTGATCACGTGTCTCCTGCGATATATAGGAATGACAACCAGAATGGTCTGCATAAGCATTACTGAACACAGAAGAAATGTTTGCTGTAAATGTTTCACAACAGAACTCACCAGCCATTTCATGCAAGGAGCAGTACCTGGTCCCAGCTCCCCCGCGCAGCTGCGGTTTGCTCGCCTCCAGCGAATTGTTCTTTCCTTGCCGCATTCTGCAAAGAGCGCTCAGTCGCTAGCGTTACTGTTTTCTTTGCATAGCCATTAGTTCTGCTACTGTTTTCTCTGATGTTTTATTGGTCACTTTGTATTTATGAGACACTATCTATTTTCTTTCTGTTTTTATTGGAAACGTATTCATTAGCCACTCCCTGTTTTCTTGCCGATTTTATTGGTTACATTGTATTCATTAGCCACCAACTGTACTCTCTGTCCAACATTGTAATTACTTAACCCCTCATAGTCCGCTCCACTTGTGTTTACTTATCATATTTGTAACTCAACTCTATTGTTTTTTTGCCACATCCCCCGCCACCACTCGATTTTCCTGCGGTTTTCATCCGCTCTTTTTAGGTCTCATGTTTGGCAGCGCAAGCGCTGCCTGCGCTGTCTCAGCGAGACTTAAGTAATCTCTATGTTGGCTTCAAGTTTGTGTAGTTTCTCTTGCCCCTTGCGATTGGTTTAAATCAGGCATTGCTGCTGTATCTTGCTTTCTGTTGGCTGTTGCTCCTGTGGTAACTTCCTTGTAGTCCCGAGGCAGCGGAGCCTAACTACAGTGTTCCTCCGCTTCCTGGCACTTAATTGCCTGCAGTGTGCCATCTGTTGTTTCCCCCTTCCCTGACTGACATGTAAATGTAAGCTCCAGTTGTGTTTGGGGGCGTGGCCCCCCTGTTCTCTCTCCTCTCCACGTTTCTCTTGCTTCCTGCCTCCCAGCTCTACTCCCTCCTCTCAGGACCTACTTACTAGAGGACAGCACTTAGTGCAGGGATTCTGTTGCAGACCTCCCAGCCCTGGATCTTGAACACCTAAACAACCACACCTGCATTTTCCCATATCCATGCAGCACCAGAGGACCATTCTCCTGCCAGCACTGCTACTTCATCTGCAACACCGAAAGAACCAACAATGCCAGGAACACTGCAAGCCCACCACGCCAACTGAGACCGCCACCGCACAACTCTAGTGCATTCTACTCACCGCACGGCCGCTCTGCCCCCTGGCCCCCTCACAACTCAAGCCACAATCACCATCATAAACTTCTTGCACTTGGAAGCACCCATGGACCCCTGTCCCCACCACCAACTTCAACCTTGGGAGCAAGACTATTGGCGACGAGCTCAAGAAAGTCCGGAACACATCCATCACCTTTGCCTCCTTTTCTGAAGACTGGAAACACGCAGAAGTAACCGACCTTGACCTGCTCCTCAGGGCTGCTCTATCACTTCAGCAATGAAAGGACTCAAGACCTAGCTGTTTGAGTGAACTGATCACCACAAAGCTTTTTGCACCTCCAGTGCCTTGAGACTAAGTATGGGCGGAATTTTCGAATTCGCAATACGCGAATTCGCGTGAATTTGTAATCGCGATTCACAAAAACCCGCGAAATTCCGCAAGGTTGCGAATTATTTTTTTTGCGAGTTCACAAGCTTTTTTTACCAGTTCGGGAACGAAAACTTGCGCAAGCGGTCGCAACAGTCGCGAACATGTTGTTTCCACTTAACCAGCCTGCTCGCGATGCCTTTTTCCTGTTTCGGGTCGCAATGATGTGTTCGCGTTCGCAATTTCCTGTTTCAGGTCGCAATGACGTGTTCGCGGCGTCGCTCGGCCAGCTACCAAAATCTCGCAGCGCACGCGATAAGGGAGGAAAACTCATCAGCGAATGCAGAATCATGGTAAGTCAATGCCGCGCGCACGAGATTGTATTTTTGAAGCGCGAACAAGAGAAAAAAAATCGCCAACTCGCGAATTGCAGATTTTTGGGCAATTTCGTGCGAATTGCGAAATTGCCAAAAATTCGCAAATTCCGCGAGCGGAATGAATTTTCCGCCCATACTTACTTGAGACCCTCACGGGTGACATGCCGTGCTTTACAAATACTTGATTGATACAAGAAGGCCACAAATAGGATCAGTTAAGCTGGACTCGATTTCAATGGTCAGCCCAATGACAAATGCAACATCCTTTTTTATTAAAGAACGACGTTGGATATTCAGAATGCACACAGACAAGTCAGGACTCAATGAATCAATAGCTTGGCTGTCTTTATTTCAGCTGAAAAATGATATTAGAGACCTTCAAGGCACTGAACTGTACGTACTCTGTGATGATGACATGACTCACCTTGGCCTGGTCTTATATGATACTCATTTGACCACTAGGAGTACCACATAAAAAATAATTTACAACAAGGGGTGGTGATGGACAGAGTCTCTGAATTAAGCAGAGTACTCTCACCCAGTCAAAAGATCAGGGCTAGATCCAACACCGTTTTTTAGCTCATTGCACCATCCCAGTTTCAGAACCTGGCTGTATGCAAATTAGTCTGTCCCTGGCCCAGTGCATCATGGGAACAGGGCAGACCAGACTACAAAAGCCAATTCTTACACTGGGAAGGAAACAAGCTTCCGGGGACCGGTTTCTGCCATTTCAGGCGTCTTCGGCCCGGCTTGCTTGAATCCTGATGGTGCAATGAGCAAGGGACTCGCATCTGAGTATACCCTTCCACGCTTAGGGTGGAAGGGTATACACTGGGCCAGGGACAGACTAATTTGCATATAGCCAGGTTCTGAGCTGGGATGGGGCAGTGAGATAAATAACGGTGATGGATCAAGCCCTGATGTTTGGACTGGGTAAGAGTGGTCTGCTTAATTCAGACACTCTGTTCATCACCACCCCCTTTTCTGAATCGTTTTTGGCCACTATAGGTGTGGCAGGGTATACTCAGACATGAGTCCCTTTCTCACTGCTCCATCAGGATTCAAGCAAGCCGGGCCGAAGAGGCTGAAATGCCAGAAACCGGTCCCCGGTAGCTTGTCTCCTTTCTGGTGAAGAATTGGCTTGGTAGTTTGGTCTGCCCTGTTCCCATGATGCACTGGGCCAGGGACAGACTAATTTGCATATAGCCAGGTTCTGAGCTGGGATGGGGCAGTGAGATAAATAACGGTGATGGATCAAGCCCTGATCTTTGGACTGGGTAAGAGTGGTCTGCTTAATTCAGACACTCTGTTCATCACCACCCCCTTTTCTGAATCACTAGGAGTACCACAGCACCCCAAAGACCATATCACTGATCCTACCTAGTTAATCAGTTGTGGATCTGGCCATTACCTTGACATGGCCGTCATTCCCAGCTGCCAGATTTTATAACTTTGTAACAACATGATTATTAGGACCACACCACACTCGACTATAAGATGCTTCTTGGATACCCAACTAAGGACATTTAATCCTATAGCAATGGGCTGACTTCAGACTAAGTCGTCTCAACATTTATGTGATGCCTGATGATCTCTCCTGAACTACGAGGCCCTCAACTCACTCTTATTGGCCCCCATTCTTTAATCCCGACTCTAACATTCACGACTTCCTGATATCTGTAGTATGTTGATATTCAAATGTATTACCTTGGTTGGGAATAGCACGCACTTCCTATAGTGATATATGAACATGATTTGCTATATTCATATGGCATAAGAATAACAAATGGGAGCAACACCAATGTTTTGACACTATATACAATCAGGAGCAATTTCATGTTCTAATTACTGACTGGCACTTATATTTACTTACTAGAATTGCTAGAAAGGACTATAACTTAGCCCTGAAGGATAGGAAGGCCTCGATAAAAAGGGAGGCCTGGGATAATCTATGCGCTGCCTCAAAATCAAATGATCCGACAGCTTTCTGGAGGGTTATTAATACCCCCCTCTTATATGAACAAAAAGCACGCCTAGAAATCGCTATCACAGAAGATGAGTGGGTGGATCATTTTTCTTCCCTCTATAAGGCTGTGGAACCAACTCCTGACATAGGTCAGGATGCGGGGTTGTCAAGGTTAGTTACTACCAGTACCTTGACTATAACCCTTCCAGAAGTTATAGCCAGTTTGAAGGCGACTAAGGGGGGCAAGGCAGCAGGGCCAGACGGCATACCAGCTGACCTCTATAAAGCTAACATTGAACTATGGGGGCCACTGCTGGTTCAGCTTTTTAATGCCGCCTTGGTAAATAGCCCAATTCCTACCTGGTTTACATCGGTAATAGTCCCAATTTTTAAGAAAGGGGACAGGCTTAGTTGCACTTGCTATAGGCCAATTTCCTTATTGGACTCCTCTATAAAAATTTTGGGGAGAGTGATTTTAGCAAAACTACAGAGCTGGGCTGAGGATAATGGGGTGCTAAGTGATTTCCAATGTGGGTTCCAAAAGGGTCTGGGGACCATAGAGCAAGGTTTGAATCTCTTCACCTTGCAACAAAAATATATAAAGGTTAAAAAACAACGTCTATACCTCACTTTTGTTGATTTAACATCAGCCTTTGACTGTGTGTCACACACCAAACTATGGTCAATTATGGCCGAGTTGGGGGTAGACAATGCCATTATATGTTTTCTGAGAGAGCTTTATTCTGGGGCCACTGCTAGTGTAAGATACGGAAATAGTGGTGAATGTAGCAGACAATTTGGGATTGGCCGGGGTGTGCGCCAAGGGTGCGTTTTAGCCCCCTTTTTATTTTTGTTATACATAAATGGAATGGAGAAGCATCTCGTGCAGGAGGGCCGAGACATGCCTATGGTGAGAGGTAGGCCTGTCCCGGCATTAATGTACGCCGATGATGCCGTTCTGATGGCACGCACACCAATGGCTTTACAAACTTTGGTGACAGCCTTTAACACCTTTATGCTTGGTTTAGATTTGAAAATTAATTGTTCTAAAACTTTATCTATGTTCTGTGGGTCCAGAACAAGCAAGCATTTGAAGCCAATCTTTATAAATACTAATCCCTTAGAAAGGACCCCTACCTTCCCGTATCTAGGGATACTGTTCCATGAAGGTGGCTCTTGGACTACAGCAATTCATGCGAGGTCTCTGCTATTCTCTAAAACTATTATGGCCCTAAAATGCTTTATGAAAAAAATAGGAAAAAAACCCATAAAGGAGATTTTAACTGTGTATAACGCAACCTGTATATCTGTAGCCACTTATGGTGCTGGATTATGGGGGTATTCAAATGTTAGTGTGATTCAAACTATGGAAAACAAGTTCTTATGTCACGTTCTGTCCGTACCCCAAAGTACTGCAACGATGATATGCCATGTTGAAGTGGGTATACCTTATATTACAGACACTATTAAAATTCAGCCAGTTCTTCTTTGGCATAGGGTCTGGACAAAAGAGGAATGTGCTGTCAATCGGGCCATCTTAAAGGACATCATGGTTTTGGACAATATTAGCAACTTTAAATGGATAGGCTTCGTCAAGGAATTTCTTGGGAAAATAAATTGTCCCCAATACTTTGAGGACCCTCAATCCATGGAATATATATCTAGAAGGGATTTGAAAAATCTATGTATGGCGCACCTCAAGGAAATGAGATATATGGAAGAGGTGAGGAAAAAGACTGTTTCTGCCCACCAGGATATTCTATGTGGAGAAAAATTGCAGCCATATCTCTCATTGTATATGCCTAACCATGAACGTTACCTTTTGACCCGTTTTAGACTGAATATTGTTTTTAGGACACTATCGTTCCCCTTGATGAATTGTTGGTCGAAGGATTTATGTCTCTGTCCATGCGATGAAGTATCCCATCAATCAGATATACACATATTATTTTTTTGTAAATTTTATACTCTTCCTCGAAAGAATCTTATCATCCCTATCCTCAAGGATCTAAATGTATATAGATGCCGCCTAGCGTTTACAGAATGCCAGAAAATGGAAACTGTTTTTATGGTTGCTTCAATTGCAGAATTTTTAAAATTGGTTTTTAAGTGCCGTAAATCAATTCAAACGGACTGATTGTTTTTTATTGTATATATGAATTATATTTTGATTTTTTCTTTTTGTGTTCTTAAAATAAGCTTACTTCACCTCTTGTAAACTGTATTTGTCATGCTACTTTCATGGTTATCTTGCTTTTTTAACCGAATAAAGTAATTTTGAATCTTGAATCTACTTACTATGCCACTTTCCAATAGAACCTGTCGGGACCGACATTATAACTATATACTGCTTACGGGGTCTCCCTTTCTCAGGGTAATTAGCGACCACTCCCAGATCCAGACTAACCCGAGTGACTCCCTATGGGGCACCCTCGTCTACAGACCTCCCGTACCCCGTCCCCCATTCAGCAATTTCAAAGCCGACTTCATTGCTCACCATGCTCTCGCCTCAACGGACTACATCCTCCTCATCGACCTCAATTTCCACCCGGACAACCTTGACAACCACAACACCTCATCTCCACGAGAAAACCTCTCCACCATCGGACTGAAACAACTGGTCTCCTCCCCAACCGACTAAGTAGGACACATGCTTGACTCCATGTTCTCCGCAGGCAACAACATCTGTCAGCCACACCTCCGAACAACATTGGACAGACAACCACTGCACCCACTTCTCCTTCTTCAAACTCACCGAACACCACCGCGCAAACCGCGACCCGCGCAGAAGCTGGTACAATGTCCCTGAAAACCAACTCGCCACCTCCCTCAGCAAAGTCCCACCGCTGACCACCACAAACGCCAACGCCTCAGCATGCAACCTCCACCAGTGGATCTCTGAAAGCGCTGTCACCCAGACCCTTCTTAGCAAATCCTCCAGCAAGCAGACCTCTGGAAAAGCCAGCCGGTTCTCCCCCGCCCTGCAAGAGTCCAGGCACACCTGCAGATGGCTCCAAAGAAGATGGAGGAGCAGGAAGACTGCCATCACCGCACGCCACCACCTCATTAGACCCACCAAGAAAACTACCATACAGGAACACATCAATGTCAATGCACACAACAGCAAATAACTCTACACTGTGATCAAAGAATTCATCAAACTCTGCACAGACACCACAGACATCCCCCCTACCAAGATCTCTGTGACAACCTCGCCACCTTTTTCCATCGCAAGATCTTAGATATCTACGACAGCTTCGCAATCCAGGACCCACCCACCCCAAAGGCAACCACCACACCTGAATGTTCTAGATCCCAGCCGACGCTGCTCAACTGGACCACCCTCACCGCTGACGACACCACAAGGATCATAAAAACCATCCACACTTGGGCTCCCTTTGACCCCTAGCTCCACCATTTTTTCAACCGAGCAGGCGCCGCCTTCACCCCAAGCTTTGCTGCACCATCAACTGCTTCATCGAGGCCACCACCTTCCCTAAAAATTGGAAACATGCAGAGATCAACCCACTTCTGAAGAAACCCTCTGCCGACCCGACAGACCTCGCGAACTGCAGACCCATCTCTCTGCTCTCCTTCAAAGACAAGGTCATCGAGAAGGCCATCAATGCCCAACTCACAGAATTTATCAAAACACACCACACCCTGGACCTCTCCCAGGCCGGATTCAGGAGCAGCCACAGCACTGAGACTGCACTCTACTCCGCAACTGATAACATATGCACTCTCCTTGACTGTTGCAAAACCTCAGCCCTCATTCTCCAGGACCTCTCTGCTGCCTTCGACATGGTCTCCCACCACACCCTCTGCACAAGACTCCACAATTCTGATGTCCGCGCCAAAGCGCTACAGTGGATCCACTGCTTCCTTAATCGCCGAATCATAGAGTCAGGCTCCCACAGTTCTCCTTAGAACCTCCAGAGATCAGCTGTGGAGTCCCCCAGGCAGTGGCATAATAGAGGCCCCCGCAGCCTCCGCGCTGCTGGGGGGCGCCAAGCTCCAGGAGGCCCCTCAGCACAGTACTCTAGCTGAGAGCACCCAATTGATTCTTGAGGAGGCCGCTCCATGTACCTTGCAGGGGTGCCCCCTCAAGTTTCCTTACGCCAGTGCCCCCAGGGCTCCTCCCTGAGCCCCACCCTCTTCAACATCTACAAGGCCCCGCTTGCACCCATCGTCAGAAACGATGGGCTCAACATTGTCTCTAACACCGACGATACACAGCTGATTCTCTCTCTCACCAAAGAACCTACAGCCTCTAAGAGCAACTTCCATGACAGCATGAAGGAAGCAGCCATCTGGATGAAGGAGAGCTAGCTCAAACTCAACTCCCACAAACCAAAGTCCTCATCCTCGGTTGCACTCACTTCACTTGGGATGACTCCTAGTGGCCAGCAGCACTCCGAACCCCCCACATCCACGCACTCAACCTCGGCATCATCCTCGAGTCCTCGCTCTCTCAGAACTCCCATATCAACGCCGTATCGGCCTCTTGCTTCAACACGTTCCAACTTCTCCGGAAAATCTTCAATTAGATCTCCACCGAGTCCAGGAGAATGGTCACCCAGGCACTCGTCAGCAGCAAGCTCGACTACGGCCACACACTCTACGCCGGCACAACTCGAAAACTTGAAAAGAAACTGCAATGCATTCAGAACGCCCCCACCAGACTTATCCTGGACACCCCCCGCTGAAGCCACATCTCCGGTCACCTAAGAGACCTCCACTGGCTTCCGATCAACAAATGAATCATCTTCAAGCTCCTCACGCATGCCTACATAGCATTCCAAAACACTGGACCCAAATACCTCAACCACTGCCTCTCCTTCTACACACTGACCAGACATCTCTGTTCCACCCAACTGGCCATGGCCACTATCCCACGGACCCGCAGGACTTCGGCTGGAGGAAGACCCTTCTCCTACCTCGCCGCCAAGTCCTGGACCTTCCTGCCTCTGCTCCTCAGGCAGTCACCATCACTGCCTCGATTCAGGAAGGACCTCAAGGCCTGCCTCTTCGACTGAACTGCAGAACCCCCCAGATGAAGGCCCCCGCACCTCACTCGAGAATGCCACTGGGGAAGAAACATGTCGACTCTTGGAAGCGGGTTGGATTAATCCCCGTGCTCTTTTATAACCTATCTTCGGGGACCCAATAAAACGTCATTCAGCCCACCAATAGGTGGTTTTAGTTAAAGTCTATTTGCTTTCTACTCCCTTCCGCAACTTGGTTCTCTCCCTGGAAATGTCACCGCTCATCATAACCTCATCCTAGGACTCAACCCCCAAACATCTCGTGAGCTCCATGCAGAGTGGTGGAGCGCGCTATCACAGCAGGGCTTCATGGCGCTGTGGCTGCATAAAAGCATGCACCCGTCGGGTGGGTGAGGGTCTTCCATGCTCCGACCACCGAAGCATCGCTTCTGGCACCCTGGACTCTTCTGTGTGCAGACTGGGGTTAGGTAATGCCAGTATAAATGCAACACAAAAAGACATGTCTGAACTGGGGTGGCTTGGTGAGCAAAATAACGATGGATTAAACCCAGATCTGTGACTGGGGGTGAATGTTTTGCTATTGTGCCACATTCCGTCCATCATCTTGTGTGTTCTGCTGTTCACCCTATGTGGGAAGGGTATGCCCAGACTTGGGTCCCGTGCTCACTAAGCCACTGGAGTCAAGCTATCCGGGCTGAAGACGGCTGATAGCCAGAAACCGGTCCTAGAATGCTTGATTCCAGTCCAGGGAAGACGTGGCTTGGCAGTTCGGGCTGGAGAGGGCACTGCCCCCTGGGCCCTCATGGAGAGATGCCCAGTGTAAGGAGGGCACTGCCCCCTGGGCCCTCGTGGAGAGATGCCCAGTGTAAGGAGGGCACTGCCCCCTAGGCCCTCGTGGAGAGATGCCCAGTGTAAGGATGGCACTCCCCCCTAGGCCCTCGTGGAGAGATGCCCAGAGCCAGTAAGGCACTGCCCCTGGGCCCTCGTGGGGAGATGCCCAGTGTAAGGAGGGCACTGCCCCCTGGGCCCTCGTGGAGAGATGCCCAGTGTAAGGAGGGCGCTGCCCCCTGGGCCCTCGTGGAGAGATGCCCAGTGTAAGGAGGGCGCTGCCCCCTGGGCCCTCGTGGAGAGATGCCCAGTGTAAGGAGGGCGCTGCCCCCTGGGCCCTCGTGGAGAGATGCCCAGTGTAAGGAGGGCGCTGCCCCCTGGGCCCTCATGGAGAGATGCTCAGTGTAAGGAGGGCACTGCCCCCTGAGCCCTCGTGGAGAGATGCCCAGTGTAAGGAGGGCACTGCCCCCGGGGCCCTCGTGGAGAGATGCCCAGTGTAAGGAGGGCACTGCACCCTGGGCCCTCATGGAGAGATGCCCAGTGTAAGGAGGGCACTGCCCCCTGGGCCCTCGTGCAGGGATGCCCAGTGTAAGGAGGGCACTCCCCCCTGGGCCCTCGTGGAGAGATGCCCAGAGCCAGTAAGGCACTGCCCCTGGGCCCTCATGGGGAGATGCCCAGTGTAAGGAGGGCACTGCCCATTGGGCCCTCGTGCAGAGATGCCCAGTGTAAGGAGGGCACTGCCCCCTGGGCCCTCGTGCAGAGATGCCCAGTGTAAGGAGGGCACTCCCCCCTGGGCCCTCGTGGAGAGATGCCCAGTGTAAGGAGGGCGCTGCCCCCTGGGTCCTCGTGGAGAGATGCCCAGAGCCAGTAAGGCACTGCCCCTGGGCCCTCGTGGGGAGATGCCCAGTGTAAGGAGGGCACTGCCTCCTGGTTCCTCGTGGAGAGATGCCCAGTGTAAGGAGGGCACTGCCCCCTGGACCCTCGTGGAGAGATGCCCAGTGTAAGGAGGGCGCTGCCCCCTGGGCCCTCGTGGAGAGATGCCCAGTGTAAGGAGGGCGCTGCCCCCTGGGCCCTCGTGGAGAGATGCCCAGTGTAAGGAGGGCGCTGCCTCCTGGTTCCTCGTGGAGAGATGCCCAGTGTAAGGAGGGCGCTGCCCCCTGGGCCCTCGTGGAGAGATGCCAAGTGTAAGGAGGGCGCTGCCTCCTGGTTCCTCGTGGAGAGATGCCCAGTGTAAGGAGGGCGCTGCCCCCTGGGCCCTCGTGGAGAGATGCCCAGTGTAAGGAGGGCGCTGCCCCCTGGGCCCTCGTGGAGAGATGCCCAGTTTAAGGAGGGCGCTGCCCCCTGGGCCCTCGTGGAGAGATGCCCAGTGTAAGGAGGGCACTGCCCTCTGGGTCCTCTTGGAGACATGCCCGGTGTAAGAAGGGCACTGCCCTCTGTGTCCTCTTGGAGAGATGCCCAGTGTAAGGAGGGCACTGCCCCCTGGGCCCTCACGGGGAGATGCCCAGTGTAAGGAGGGCACTGCACCCTAGGCCCTCATGGGGAGATGCGCAGTGTAAGGAGGGCACTGCCCCCTGGGCCCTCGTGGGGAGATGCCCAGTGTCAGGAGGGCACTGCCCCCTGCGCCCTCATGGGGAGATGCCCAGTGTAAGGAGGGCACTGCCCCCTGGGCCCTCGTGGGGAGATGCCCAGTGTAAGGAGGGCACTGCCCCCTGGGCCCTCGTGGAGAGATGCCCAGTGTAAGGAGGGCGCTGCCCCCTGGGCCCTCGTGGAGAGATGCCCAGTGTAAGGAGGGCACTGCCCCCTGGGCCCTCGTGGGGAGATGCCCAGTGTAAGGAGGGCACTGCCCCCTGGGCCCTCGCGGGGAGATGCCCAGTGTAAGGAGGGCACTGCCCCCTGGGCCCTCGTGGAGAGATGCCCAGTGTAAGGAGGGCACTGCCCCCTGGGCCCTCGTGGAGAGATGCCCAGTGTAAGGAGGGCCCAGCACCCTGGGCTCTCGTGGGGAGATGCCCAGTGTAAGGAGGGCACTGCACCCTGGGCTCTTGTGGGGAGATGCCCAGTGTAAGGAGGGCACTGCCCCCTCGGCCCTCGTGGGGAGATGCCCAGTGTAAGGAGGGCACTGCACCCTGGCCCTCGTGGGGAGATGCCCAGTGTAAGGAGGGCCCTGCACCCTGGGCCCTCGTGGGAAGATGCCCAGTGTAAGGAGGGCACTGCCCCCTGGGCCCTCGTGGGGAGATGCCCACTGTAAGGAGGGCACTGCCCCTGGACCCTCGTGGAGAGATGCCCAGTGTAAGGAGGGCACTGCCCCCTGGGCCCTCATGGAGAGATGCCCAGTGTAAGGAGGGCACTGCCCTCTGGGTCCTCGTGGAGAGATGCCCAGTGTAAGGAGGGCACTGCCCCCTGGGCTCTAGTGGAGAGATGCCCAGTGTAAGGAGGGCACTGCCCCTGCGCCCTCGTGGAGAGATGCCCAGTGTAAGGAGGGCACAGCCCCCTGGGTGCTGGTGGGGCGATGCCCAGTGTGAGGAGGGCACTGCCCCCTGGGCCCTCGTGGAGAGATGCCCAGTGTAAGGAAGGCACTGCCCCCTGGGCCCTCGTGGAGAGATGCCCAGTGTAAGGAGGGCACTGCCCCCTGGGCCCTCATGGGGAGATGCCCAGTGTAAGGAGGGCACTGCCCCCTGGGCCCTCGTGGGGAGATGCCCAGTGTAAGGAGGGCACTGCCCCCTGGGCTCTCATGGGGAGATGCCCAGTGTTAGGAGGGCACTGCCCCCTGGGCCCTCATGGAGAGATGCCCAGTGTAAGGAGGGCACTGCCCCCTGGGCCCTTGTGGAGAGATGCCCAGTGTAAGGAGGGCACTGCCCCCTGGGCCCTTGTGGAGAGATGCCCAGTGTAAGGAGGGCACTTCCCCCTGCACCCTCATGGAGAGATGCCCAGTGTAAGGAGGGCACTGCCCCCTGGGCCCTTGTGGAGAGATGCCCAGTGTAAGGAGGGCACTTCCCCCTGCACCCTCATGGAGAGATGCCCAGTGTAAGGAGGGCACTGCCCCCTGGGCCCTCGTGGAGAGATGCCCAGTGTAAGGAGGGCACTGCCCCCTGGGCCCTCATGGAGAGATGCCCAGTGTCAGGAGGGCACTGCCCCCTGGGCCCTCATGGAGAGATGCCCAGTGTCAGGAGGGCACTGCCCCCTGGGCCCTCGTGGAGAGATGCCCAGTGTCAGGAGGGCACTGCCCCCTGGGCCCTCGTGGAGAGATGCCCAGTGTAAGGAGGGCACTTCCCCCTGCACCCTCATGGAGAGATGCCCAGTGTAAGGAGGGCACTGCCCCCTGGGCCCTCGTGGAGAGATGCCCAGTGTAAGGAGGGCACTGCCCCCTGGGCCCTCATGGAGAGATGCCCAGTGTCAGGAGGGCACTGCCCCCTGGGCCCTCGTGGAGAGATGCCCAGTGTAAGGATGGCACTCCCCCCTAGGCCCTCGTGGAGAGATGCCCAGAGCCAGTAAGGCACTGCCCCTGGGCCCTCGTGGGGAGATGCCCAGTGTAAGGAGGGCACTGCCCATTGGGCCCTAGTGGAGAGATGCCCAGTGTAAGGAGGGCACTGCCCCCTGGGCCCTCGTGGAGAGATGCCCAGTGTACGGAGGGCACTGCCCCCTGGGCCCTCGTGGAGAGATGCCCAGTGTAAGGAGGGCACTGCCTCCTGGTTCCTCGTGGAGAGATGCCCAGTGTAAGGAGGGCACTGCCCCCTGGGCCCTCGTGGAGAGATGCCCAGTGTAAGGAGGGCGCTGCCCCCTGGGCCCTCGTGGAGAGATGCCCAGTGTAAGGAGGGCGCTGCCCCCTGGGCCCTCGTGGAGAGATGCCCAGTGTAAGGAGGGCGCTGCCCCCTGGGCCCTCATGGAGAGATGCTCAGTGTAAGGAGGGCACTGCCCCCTGAGCCCTCGTGGAGAGATGCCCAGTGTAAGGAGGGCACTGCCCCCGGGGCCCTCGTGGAGAGATGCCCAGTGTAAGGAGGGCACTGCACCCTGGGCCCTCATGGAGAGATGCCCAGTGTAAGGAGGGCACTGCCCCCTGGGCCCTCGTGCAGGGATGCCCAGTGTAAGGAGGGCACTCCCCCCTGGGCCCTCGTGGAGAGATGCCCAGAGCCAGTAAGGCACTGCCCCTGGGCCCTCATGGGGAGATGCCCAGTGTAAGGAGGGCACTGCCCATTGGGCCCTTGTGCAGAGATGCCCAGTGTAAGGAGGGCACTGCCCCCTGGGCCCTCGTGCAGAGATGCCCAGTGTAAGGAGGGCACTCCCCCCTGGGCCCTCGTGGAGAGATGCCCAGTGTAAGGAGGGCGCTGCCCCCTGGGCCCTCGTGGAGAGATGCCCAGAGCCAGTAAGGCACTGCCCCTGGGCCCTCGTGGGGAGATGCCCAGTGTAAGGAGGGCACTGCCTCCTGGTTCCTCGTGGAGAGATGCCCAGTGTAAGGAGGGCACTGCCCCCTGGACCCTCGTGGAGAGATGCCCAGTGTAAGGAGGGCGCTGCCCCCTGGGCCCTCGTGGAGAGATGCCCAGTGTAAGGAGGGCGCTGCCCCCTGGGCCCTCGTGGAGAGATGCCCAGTGTAAGGAGGGCGCTGCCTCCTGGTTCCTCGTGGAGAGATGCCCAGTGTAAGGAGGGCGCTGCCCCCTGGGCCCTCATGGAGAGATGCCCAGTGTAAGGAGGGCGCTGCATCCTGGTTCCTCGTGGAGAGATGCCCAGTGTAAGGAGGGCGCTGCCCCCTGGGCCCTCGTGGAGAGATGCCCAGTGTAAGGAGGGCGCTGCCCCCTGGGCCCTCGTGGAGAGATGCCCAGTTTAAGGAGGGCGCTGCCCCCTGGGCCCTCGTGGAGAGATGCCCAGTGTAAGGAGGGCACTGCCCTCTGGGTCCTCTTGGAGAGATGCCCGGTGTAAGAAGGGCACTGCCTCCTGGTTCCTCGTGGAGAGATGCCCAGTGTAAGGAGGGCGCTGCCCCCTGGGCCCTCGTGGAGAGATGCCCAGTGTAAGGAGGGCGCTGCCCCCTGGGCCCTCGTGGAGAGATGCCCAGTTTAAGGAGGGCACTGCCCCCTGGGCCCTCACGGGGAGATGCCCAGTGTAAGGAGGGCACTGCACCCTAGGCCCTCATGGGGAGATGCGCAGTGTAAGGAGGGCACTTCCCCCTGGGCCCTCTTGGGGAGATGCCCAGTGTCAGGAGGGCACTGCCCCCTGCGCCCTCATGGGGAGATGCCCTGTGTAAGGAGGGCACTGCCCCCTGGGCCCTCGTGGGGAGATGCCCAGTGTAAGGAGGGCACTGCCCCCTGGGCCCTCGTGGAGAGATGCCCAGTGTAAGGAGGGCGCTGCCCCCTGGACCCTCATGGAGAGATGCCCAGTGTAAGGAGGGCACTGCCCCCTGGGCCCTCGCGGGGAGATGCCCAGTGTAAGGAGGGCACTGCCCCCTGGGCCCTCGTGGAGAGATGCCCAGTGTAAGGAGGGCACTGCCCCCTGGGCCCTCGTGGAGAGATGCCCAGTGTAAGGAGGGCCCAGCACCCTGGGCTCTCGTGGGGAGATGCCCAGTGTAAGGAGGGCAATGCACCCTGGGCTCTTGTGGGGAGATGCCCAGTGTAAGAAGGGCACTGCCCCCTCGGCCCTCGTGGGGAGATGCCCAGTGTAAGGAGGGCACTGCCCATTGGGCCCTTGTGCAGAGATGCCCAGTGTAAGGAGGGCACTGCCCCCTGGGCCCTCGTGCAGAGATGCCCAGTGTAAGGAGGGCACTCCCCCCTGGGCCCTCGTGGAGAGATGCCCAGAGCCAGTAAGGCACTGCCCCTGGGCCCTCATGGGGAGATGCCCAGTGTAAGGAGGGCACTGCCCATTGGGCCCTTGTGCAGAGATGCCCAGTGTAAGGAGGGCACTGCCCCCTGGGCCCTCGTGCAGAGATGCCCAGTGTAAGGAGGGCACTCCCCCCTGGGCCCTCGTGGAGAGATGCCCAGTGTAAGGAGGGCGCTGCCCCCTGGGCCCTCGTGGAGAGATGCCCAGAGCCAGTAAGGCACTGCCCCTGGGCCCTCGTGGGGAGATGCCCAGTGTAAGGAGGGCACTGCCTCCTGGTTCCTCGTGGAGAGATGCCCAGTGTAAGGAGGGCACTGCCCCCTGGACCCTCGTGGAGAGATGCCCAGTGTAAGGAGGGCGCTGCCCCCTGGGCCCTCGTGGAGAGATGCCCAGTGTAAGGAGGGCGCTGCCCCCTGGGCCCTCGTGGAGAGATGCCCAGTGTAAGGAGGGCGCTGCCTCCTCGTTCCTCGTGGAGAGATGCCCAGTGTAAGGAGGGCGCTGCCCCCTGGGCCCTCATGGAGAGATGCCCAGTGTAAGGAGGGCGCTGCATCCTGGTTCCTCGTGGAGAGATGCCCAGTGTAAGGAGGGCGCTGCCCCCTGGGCCCTCGTGGAGAGATGCCCAGTGTAAGGAGGGCGCTGCCCCCTGGGCCCTCGTGGAGAGATGCCCAGTTTAAGGAGGGCGCTGCCCCCTGGGCCCTCGTGGAGAGATGCCCAGTGTAAGGAGGGCACTGCCCTCTGGGTCCTCTTGGAGAGATGCCCGGTGTAAGAAGGGCACTGCCTCCTGGTTCCTCGTGGAGAGATGCCCAGTGTAAGGAGGGCGCTGCCCCCTGGGCCCTCGTGGAGAGATGCCCAGTGTAAGGAGGGCGCTGCCCCCTGGGCCCTCGTGGAGAGATGCCCAGTTTAAGGAGGGCACTGCCCCCTGGGCCCTCACGGGGAGATGCCCAGTGTAAGGAGGGCACTGCACCCTAGGCCCTCATGGGGAGATGCGCAGTGTAAGGAGGGCACTTCCCCCTGGGCCCTCGTGGGGAGATGCCCAGTGTCAGGAGGGCACTGCCCCCTGCGCCCTCATGGGGAGATGCCCTGTGTAAGGAGGGCACTGCCCCCTGGGCCCTCGTGGGGAGATGCCCAGTGTAAGGAGGGCACTGCCCCCTGGGCCCTCGTGGAGAGATGCCCAGTGTAAGGAGGGCGCTGCCCCCTGGACCCTCATGGAGAGATGCCCAGTGTAAGGAGGGCACTGCCCCCTGGGCCCTCGCGGGGAGATGCCCAGTGTAAGGAGGGCACTGCCCCCTGGGCCCTCGTGGAGAGATGCCCAGTGTAAGGAGGGCACTGCCCCCTGGGCCCTCGTGGAGAGATGCCCAGTGTAAGGAGGGCCCAGCACCCTGGGCTCTCGTGGGGAGATGCCCAGTGTAAGGAGGGCAATGTACCCTGGGCTCTTGTGGGGAGATGCCCAGTGTAAGAAGGGCACTGCCCCCTCGGCCCTCGTGGGGAGATGCCCAGTGTAAGGAGGGCACTGCACCCTGGCCCTCGTGGGGAGATGCCCAGTGTAAGGAGGGCCCTGCACCCTGGGCCCTCGTGGGGAGATGCCTAGTGTAAGGAGGGCACTGCCCCCTGGGCCCTCGTGGGGAGATGCCCACTGTAAGGAGGGCACTGCCCCTGGACCGTCATGGAGAGATGCCCAGTGTAAGGAGGGCACTGCCCCCTGGGCCCTCATGGAGAGATGCCCAGTGTAAGGAGGGCACTGCCCTCTGGGTCCTCGTGGAGAGATGCCCAGTGTAAGGAGGGCACTGCCCCCTGGGCTCTAGTGGAGAGATGCCCAGTGTAAGGAGGGCACTGCCCCTGCGCCCTCGTGGAGAGATGCCCAGTGTAAGGAGGGCACTGCCCCCTGGGTGCTGGTGGGGCGATGCCCAGTGTGAGGAGGGCACTGCCCCCTGGGCCCTCGTGGAGAGATGCCCAGTGTAAGGAGGGCACTGCCCCCTGGGCCCTCATGGGGAGATGCCCAGTGTAAGGAGGGCACTGCCCCCTGGGCCCTCGTGGAGAGATGCCCAGTGTAAGGAGGGCACTGCCCCCTGGGCCCTCATGGAGAGATGCCCAGTGTCAGGAGGGCACTGCCCCCTGGGCCCTCATGGAGAGATGCCCAGTGTCAGGAGTGCACTGCCCCCTGGGCCCTCATGGGGAGATGCCCAGGGTAAGGAGGGCACTGCCCCCTGGGCCCTCGTGGAGAGATGCCCAGTGTAAGGAGGGCACTTCCCTCTGCACCCTCATGGAGAGATGCCCAGTGTAAGGAGGGCACTGCCCCCTGGGCCCTCATGGGGAGATGCCCAGTGTAAGGAGGGCACTGCCCCCTGGGCCCTTGTGGAGAGATGCCCAGTGTAAGGAGGGCACTTCCCCCTGCACCCTCATGGAGAGATGCCCAGTGTAAGGAGGGCACTGCCCCCTGGGCCCTCATGGAGAGGTGCCCAGTGTCAGGAGGGCACTGCCCCCTGGGCCCTCGTGGAGAGATGCCCAGTGTCAGGAGTGCACTGCCCCCTGGGCCCTCATGGGGAGATGCCCAGTGTAAGGAGGGCACTTCCCCCTGCACCCTCATGGAGAGATGCCCAGTGTAAGGAGGGCACTGCCCCCTGGGCCCTCGTGGAGAGATGCCCAGTGTAAGGAGGGCACTGCCCCCTGGGCCCTCATGGAGAGATGCCCAGTGTCAGGAGGGCACTGCCCCCTGGGCCCTCGTGGAGAGATGCCCAGTGTCAGGAGGGCACTGCCCCCTGGGCCCTTGTGGAGAGATGCCCAGTGTAAGGAGGGCACTGCCCCCTGGGCCCTCGTGGGGAGATGCCCAGTGTAAGGAGGGCACTGCCCCCTGGGCCCTCGTGGGGAGATGCGCAGTGTAAGGAGGGCACTATCCCTGGGCCCTCGTGGGGAGATGCCCAGTGTAAGGAGGGCACTGCACCCTGGGCCCTCGTGGGGAGATGCCCAGTGTAAGGAGGGCACTGCCCCCTGGGAACTCATGGAGAGATGCCCAGTGTAAGGAGGGCACTGCCCCCTGGGTCCTCGTGGAGAGATGCCCAGTGTAAGGAGGGCACTGCCCCCTGGGAACTCATGGAGAGATGCCCAGTGTAAGGAGGGCACTGCCCCCTGGGTCCTCGTGGGGAGATGCACAGTGTAAGGAGGGCACTGCCCCCTGGGCCCTCGTGGAGAGATGCCCAGTGTAAGGAGGGCACTGCCCCCTGGGCCCTCATGGGGAGATGCGCAGTGTAAGGAGGGCACTGCCCCCTGGGCCCTCGTAGACAGATGCCCAGTGTAAGGAGGGCACTGCCCCCTGGGCCCTCGCGGGGAGATGCCCAGTGTCAGGAGGGCACTGCCCCCTGGGCCCTCATGGGGAGATGCGCAGTGTAAGGAGGGCACTGCCCCCTGGGCCCTCATGGGGAGATGCCCAGTATAAGGAGGGCACTGCACCCTGGCCCTCGTGGGGAGATGCCCAGTGTAAGGAGGGCCCTGCACCCTGGGCCCTCGTGGGGAGATGCCCAGTGTAAGGAGGGCACTGCCCCCTGGGCCCTCGTGGGGAGATGCCCAGTGTAAGGAGGGCACTGCCCCTGGACCCTCGTGGAGAGATGCCCAGTGTAAGGAGGGCACTGCCCCCTGGGCCCTCATGGAGAGATGCCCAGGGTAAGGAGGGCACTGCCCCCTGGGCCCTCGTGGGGAGATGCCCAGTGTAAGGAGGGCACTGCCCCATGGGCCCTCGTGGAGAGATGCCCAGTGTAAGGAGGGCGCTGCCCTCTGTGTCCTCTTGGAGAGATGCCCAGTGTAAGGAGGGCCCTGCCCTCTGGGCCCTCGTGGGGAGATGCCCAGTGTAAGGAGGGCACTGCCCCCTGGGCCCTCGTGGGGAGATGCCCAGTGTAAGGAGGGCACTGCCCCCTGGGCCCTCGTGGAGAGATGCCCAGTGTAAGGAGGGCACTATCCCTGCACCCTCATGGAGAGATGCCCAGTGTAAGGAGGGCACCGCCCCCTGGGCCCTCGTGGAGAGATGCCCAGTGTAAGGAGGGCACTGCCCCCTGGGCCCTCGTGGAGAGATGCCCAGTGTAAGGAGGGCACTGCCCCCTGGGCCCTCGTGGAGAGATGCCCAGTGTAAGGAGGGCACTGCCCCCTGGGCCCTCGTGGGGAGATGCCCAGTGTAAGGAGGGCACTATCCCTGGGCCCTCGTGGAGAGATGCCCAGTGCCAATAAGGCACTGCCCCCTGGGCCCTCGTGGAGAGATGCCCAGTGTAAGGAGGGCACTGCCCCCTGAGCCCTCGTGGAGAGATGCCCAGTGTAAGGAATATATATAGAACACAATGTCCCAATAGGTAACAAATTCTCAGGCAATTAAGTTATGTATGCAACAAACATTACATATGAAGGAAACAAGGAGGCTCAGGTAGTTAGTACATGGCTAGTAATTCACCAATTTCCAGAGACATTTACACATGGAAATACAGTTGGAAGCAGCACTTGTACAACAAAAAAATCATGCAACAACCCAAGAGGCACTTGGTGACAAGGTGATGTGTAGAAGTCAGAGGTGATGACGCAAGTGAAGGAGATGAACAGCATGAACGGCGCAGAGTGACAGAATTATTTACAGTGATGGCTCAGATGATAAATAAACTCAAGTTGTTTAAAACACATTAGATCACAGTTAAGAGCCAAATGTTGTAGTGCGCCAAACAATTGCGCTGCAATGTCGACGGCGTTTTGATCCACAATGAATTGGGATCTTCTTCAGGACAGGGTTGAGGAATTGATGGAGTGCTGCAGAGGGACAAAAAGTCAATATGAGGACCGAGTGTAAGAGATCCTCGTGGAGAGATGCCCAGTGTAAGGAGGGCACGCCCCCTGGGCCCTCGTGGAGAGATGCCCAGTGTAAGGAGGGCACTGCCCCCTGGGCCCTCGTGGAGAGATGCCCAGTGTAAGGAGGGCACCGCCCCCTGGGCCCTCGAGGACAGATGCCCAGGGTAAGGAGGGCACTGCCCCCTGGGCCCTCGTGGAGAGATGCCCAGTGTAAGGAGGGCACTGCCCCCTGGGGCCTTGTGGGGAGATGCCCAGTGTAAGGAGGGCACTGCCCCTGGGCCCTCATGGGGAGATGCCCAGTGTAAGGAGGGCAATGCCCCTGGGCCCTCATGGGGAGATGCCCAGGAGGGCACTGCCCCTGGTTCCTCGTGGGGAGATGCCCAGTCTAAGGAGGGCACTGCCTCTGGGCCCTCGTGGAGAGATGCCCAGTGTAAGGAGTGTCCACTGGAGGAGGACGCTAGAACTCGGGGTCCCTGTATCCCCGGGGTGTCAGGGAGGGACTGCCCTGCCCCCCAGCCCTCGGCTCCACAGCGCCGCGCATGGCACCCCCCGCCTCTGGGCGCTTGGTGCTGTAGGCGGGCTTTGCTAAGCGCTGCTGCGCGTTGGCAGTCCCAGCGCCTCTCACACCCCGTGTGAGCTGAGTCAAGAGCCCTCATCTCCGTGCTTTGTCCGGCGTCTGCGGCTTCAAAGACTCGGCCCTTGTTGGCGGGTCCGGCCTCCTTATCTGAGATTAATGTGAGAGTCGCCGACCTCGAGCCCCGGCCAAGAATGCAAAGTCTGTCAACAAGAAGCGAGCACAAACCGCACTCCAGCGCCGAGACAACAAGAGCAGGCGTCGCGGCGCTTCATGGCCCGTGCAGGGTTTACACTGGCATTGCAACACAAAAAGATGATGGGCGGAATGTTGAACATTGTCAAACATTCATCCCCAGTACAGAGATCTGGGTTTAATCCATCTTTATTTTGCTAATGTCTGCTTTTTTAAGATCAAACACTATTTTTGCTTATAAGTGTTAGAAGGGGCGATCTCAGAGGGCCAGGTTGTGCTCACCCAGACACCCCAAGACCCACCTCTCCCACAGAACTTGCCGAGTCTTGATTGTGAGGTCCTCACTGGGGAGGACTTCGAGTCCAGGATCGTACACACGGAGCTCACACCACACTATGAACAGACACCACACCGTTGGATTCTAGTAACAAGTTCTTTATATAAGCAATAAACGAAGGAAGCACTCTTGTATACAAAGTGGTCGAGGGACCACAAAGTCTTGGAGGATTCAGGAAGGGGGAAGCGGGACAGTCTTTTAGTCTCTGGGTCAGTACGAGGCGTACCCTACGCACAGCTCTCAATCCTCGAGCCGGGGGATACGGGATGATGGTCGTACTGGCTGCCTCGCCTCCGTCAAGTCGGCTCGGTCGTGATGGTGGTCTCGATGGTCCAGCCGGACCAGAGTACTCCTCGAGCCGCGACGAGGTCAGCAGGGCTCGATCTGGAGAAGTTCGTGAGGAGCCGCAACAGCGTCAGCAGGGCTCGGGTGGTCTTAGAGGTCGAGCCGCAACAGCGTCAGCAGGGCTCCAATGGTTACAAGTTCAGCTTGAGCCGCGACAGCGTCAGCAGGGCTCCGGTGGTCTTAGAGATCGAGCCGCGACAGCGTCAGCAGGGCTCCGATGGTTACAAGTTCAGCTTGAGCCGCAGCGTCAGCAGGGCTCCGGTGGTCTTAGAGATCGAGCCGCGACAGCGTCAGCAGGGCTCCGATGGTTACAAGTTCAGCTTGAGCCGCGACAGCGTCAGCAGGGCTCAGGTGGTTCAGTTTCTTAAGGCGAAGAAGGAGCCGCGACAGCGTCAGCAGGGCTCAGAGGTTCAGGATGAGTCTTCTTAGGGTCAGCCGCGATCAGATCAGCAGGCTTCAGGT
The DNA here is from genome assembly GCF_964261635.1 of Lissotriton helveticus. Lineage (NCBI taxonomy): Eukaryota > Metazoa > Chordata > Amphibia > Caudata > Salamandridae > Lissotriton > Lissotriton helveticus. Next base: position 30,082,923 of record NC_136067.1, on the reverse strand, counting down.
CCAAGATACAACTGCCCGCTAGTTGTCGGGCGGGCCCAGTTATAGTCCTTTTGCTCTTTGATCTCCGGACCCTCGCAGGCAGAGGTCTCCTGCCCGGGGGGCTGGTCGTTGGCGGGGTCCGGCGGTTGGCTCTTTGATCCCTTTGAAAGATGGGTCCGGGAATTCCCAGACGCCCAGCGGGTCTGGAGCCAGCGCTCGGGGAGGCCAGAGGTGCGATCGAAACTGGCTCACAGGGGAGGGCCAAAGGTGTGACAGAAACCAGCCTCTGAGGGGAGGCCGGAGGTGCCATCGAAACCCTGGCTTATCTCACTCGGGGAGCCCTTTACCCCCCAGCCGGGACTGGCGCGCCTTTGGAGTCTGGGGTTCGCTTGGGCCGGGGTCACGCTAGGCCCAGGGAGACAGGGATGTCGGGAAGGGAAGATGGCGTCCGGGCCTTGTGGGGCATGCAAGGTTAGGCGCTCGGAGCCGGGCGTGGAGTGGAAATGGCAGGCCTGGTCGAGGTTCTCGGGGGATTCTAGGTTTACTTGGAGGGGGACAACCAGGCTCGGGGTGCAGGCTTACACTCACAGGGTGTGGGGGGACAGAGGCGAACCACGCCACGAGGCCGGGTCCAACAATAAGCATCTTTTCTTTTTAACTAACGAGGGCCGGCGAATTCCACCAACAGTCAGCTTTTGCAAAAAACCTTGAGAGAACAAAATACGAATTGCCAAACCCAGACTTTCCGGCTTTGCCAATGTTTGTTTTGCTTTGCTCTCTTACTTCATCTACCTCCTCGCCCAAGGCGGCAAGCATTCATAATCAAGCTTCTCTCCTCCTCTCCTTCTAGTGCAAGTATTCCCTTACCTGTGTCTTCATGAGCCATCCACTTGCATGATAAAACTAAACAAGTAAAAACTTTGGGGCAGAAATGGCGGAAAGTATTGTTTTTGAGTCTGACATGTTATCTGTAGTTACTCATTACTGATCTATCAGTGAGATCGGATGTCTGGTAATCAGGACCTTTGTTCGCCTCTTCCTGGTGAGTGTGAGAGGGGAGGGAAGGATGATGGACTGGTTGGTCAAAACATACATTTTAAAGGTTATGGTCAGTGCCTACATTTGGAGTGCTGCTGGTGCCCTACACAAGCTCTACCACACCTACCTCTGAGTCCCTGAGGCTGCACCTTAGAAGTGAGGGCCACCCCAGGATGTGGCCCTGATTGCACAAGGCACGCGAGGCTCATATCACGTGTGGCACACATGTGCGGCACCACTTCTGCTGGTGCAGGATCACGTCACCAGATGAGGCTTTCATCGAGTGGGTCTGGGCACAGCCCTCTACAGCCTGCAGCGATGCCATTGGTCCTACAATCAATCAATCAATCAGAGTACTTGTAAAGCGCGCTACTTACCCGTGAGGGTCCCAAGGCACTGAGCGTTACTTTAAACAGCAGATAAGGGCCACGCCCACTGCATGTTCATAATATTAGTGTGTGATGGAAAAGCGCTTAGTGGCCTCTTTACGTCTTCCAATAGCTGACCTGAATATCTGAGGTGTGTAGATGGTCTGGTGCTTGTATATTCTAACACAGGGCTTTTGGGGTTTCAGGCCTTTCCCGTCAAACTGTGCTATGACCCCCTTTTGGGGAAAGTGAAGGAGCTGGACGGGTTCCTGCTAGAGCCGGTTTCTGGGCGCCAAGAGCAGAGGATCAGACTCTCCCACTTCTATGGAGCCGGCGATGGTGGAGAGGGAGAGGACATTGCATTGGCTGAAGAAGGAGGGGTTCCCTCCCTTCAAAAGGTCAGTACACTCATTTGAACAGGCTTTGGCAGCCAGGGAACCATGTGCTGCACCACCCGATGTACTCAATGTATTTTCACACCACACTAATTGCCCACCTCTAATGACGAGCCACCATTTATTCGAACATTAGATATATTTACAAGTCAACGAGAGGCGACCAAAAAAGAATATCAAGAGTAATGACCGAAGTCAGCATAAACAACACAAACCAATCCTATGCTTGTGTGTACTCTTTTATTTGTGCTTATTCTACACAAGTAGGCAGAAAGATGCAGCCAACACTTTTCGCCAGCACAAGGCTTCATCAGGGCCACGAACAGAGCAAATCGGCAGTGGTCACCAATTTTGGGCCATACCATCGCTAAGGCTAATACTATAGTTTAAAGTAATCTGATAGTGTGATGTGTAGCTCTTGCTATCTGATAGAGACATTAGTAGATTCTTTACCTTAGAATTTCCCCCAGGCGTCAGTCTAGATCCGGAATATAAACACAATAAGGTTCCACACTCAACAATGTAAGATGATAGTCAAAACAGTCTTTGTGTGCTTATTGAAAAACTTCCCGTCCCGATTATTTCTTTTTGTTCCAAACTGTTCTTTATTAAACTTTCCGTTAAAATTCAATAGCCATAGCCGACGCGTTTCGTCCCCAAAGGGACTTCTTCAGGGCTCCACAGGGTAATAGGTAGGTTCCACTAGTGGCATTTGTTCTGAAGTCTGGCTTAGGTCCTTTGTTCGAATATTTTGTATAGTATATATTTCCATTCGCACGGGTCGATAACCCGCGGTCTATTCATGCATCTGTTTCAGTATTTTCAGACACATTGTTACGGAAGTTAAGTATCTTGCTCTTCAGTTATACTAGTAAAACGTCAAAATAGAAGTCCAAACAAAAATGTCTCTCGAAATAACCCCATTTTTAAAAAACATGATATCAGTCAAACAAGGGTAATTAGTCCAAACTTTGAGCAGTATAAACATTACACTTTGTTCGGCATTGAAACGCAGCCATCAGCCAGTTCGGGCGTTTAGTCAAAGAATTACTCATTTACTCTGGTTTCTCCTTTAAATTGGGGTGCTTGCATTTATCAAGGTTCTCTCCATTTAGGAGGCAATGCAACAAATAATTGTTGTTCCCTTTCTCTAAAAAGGCAAATGCATGAACCTAACTCTATTCCCTGCCTTTAATAGGCTATGAATGTACAGCTGGTCCCTACCTTCAATAAACTATGAGTGTACGTACCCTGTTCCTTATCTTTAATAGAATATTACCTGAATATACCTCTGGTTCCCACCTTTAATATACTATGAATGTACAAAGACTACAGAATATTGGAGCACTCATCATGTATGAATATCTTCACCCATATCTGTTTGGGTCCATTTAATATGTCCGTTAACGCATCATAGTACATATAACACTCTTATTACTTACATGGTTTAGATCAGATGCCCCTGAACTCATTAACAACTTCAAACATTCAGGTGATTGATGTTTTCTTTTTACTTCACATCGATATCAAAAAGAATAAAACTTCAAATCTTCAATCTAAATACAGTTCTTTGTCAGTCCCTTGATTGCAAGTACAATGGTTTAGCGACAAATTGTAGATATGTTGCTGTTATTTCTTCATGGATGTTCTCAGCTGAGACATGTTTCATCCCTTATGAGACTTCCTCAAGGGTACATTTAAATAGAATATCTCCAGCCAGTAAGTAGTGGTTACTCACACTTGTTCAATGTTGAGAATTAAGATACCCAGGCTCATTGAAGCTATTCAATACTACTCATTAAAAATAATGATGTAATTTAACTCCTTGGATGCTCATTACGAGCTCAGCTCATCGTAAGCCACGGTGCTCGTGTGCTCATGACGAGCTGAGCTCGTCATGACCGTTGGAACGCTTGTACGCTGGGCTAATTCCCCTGCTGTGCGAGCTTTCTACACAAACGGGTGTGGTCATGACGAGCTCAGAACGTCATGAGCACACGAGCACCGTGGCTCATGAGGAGCTGAGCTCATCATGAGCACCGGGGCGCTGCGCATGCCCCTCCCCCCCCGCCGCCCCCAGCACAGTAGGGGAATATGCCCCGCAGGGAAGGGGTTATAATGTACTACCTGTGTGATCCAAAAGCACGTACGCAGCCTTTAATAGACTATGAATGTACCTCTGGTCCCTACTGTTAATAGAGTATGAATGCACCTGTGTCTCTACCTTTGAAAGATGGTGCTTGACTACTCTTGTGTTACAGCATTTTTCAGACTGTTTGAACCCAGTACTGTGGTGGCAGTGAGAATCAAAAGGGATGTGATGGTTAGCGGACATAACCAAATAAGGATTGTTGATCTGGACTCAAACAGCCAAGGCCCAGATTCACACAGACTCTTCACAAATGCGTGGGTGCATTCCACCAAGACACGGCCTCCATGGAAGGCTGCAGATCCTCTCAGCCGAGAAGCTGCCCTTACCGATCCACACCTTCCTATATCACAGGTCTTGCGCTGTGTTGTGATGTAACAATGAACTCGGATGCGGCCCGGGAATTACTAGTGTTGAGATTAATTCAAGGATTCCATCCTTCACTTTTTTACATTCTGTAGTAAACTGAGGGCCCGATTCACAGAACTAACTTAGGACAAAATCCTAAACTTACTACCATTTTGGTATTCACAGAAGGCACTTACTCATTTCAGTATTCACAGAGGTTAGGAGTCCTGACTTTAGGACTCCTAAATGCTTTCTGTGAATACCGAAAGTCTTAAAGTTAGGATTTTTCTGTGTTTAGGAGTAGTAAAGTTAGGACTTAGGAGCAAAATGACATCCCTTGAGACTTTTTCCTCGTTCGCAAACAGCAACATCAAGTTGCCGATCGCTAGCGTGGAAAATAAACCTCCTGACGCAGGAAGGCCAGGTTTCTCATGGCGAGTGGTCGTGTATGCTTGCGACCACTCGCGATGAGAAACTACCAGTCCGCGTTGAGAAAGCTGCCGCTCGAGTAGAAATCTACTTGAGCACCAGAAAACGACGGCTTGCACTGTGCAAGATGCGGTTTGCACTGATTGCACAGGGTGCGGACAAGCATCTGGCACTGTGCAATCAGTGTGAACAGCATTTTGCATAGTGCACTACGCAGTTCGCGTAGCTGCGCGTAGCTGCGCGTAGCGATACTACGCAAACTATGCCCAGGGTTAAATATCGCATGAAATTTTAAAAAATCATGTTGGACATATAACTTGTATCACTAATACCCACATTTGTCAAACATAGGTTCAGAGTGCGTCTACCATGACCTCCTATGTCACTATCCCCAAAAATGTAAGCCCCGTGAACTGTCCCAGATGCATAAAATGGCAGGCACAACTTTCTATTCAGGTAGCATCCAGTCAATCACAGCATTCCCTCTGGAGTGCTTTCACGATTCACTTCGAACATTTTGCGATGTAACAGCTAGCACCGCAAAACTGCCGCAACTTTCTGGTAAGGTTGTGTCCAGCCCTGTTGGCGTGCGCTTTTTGTGGTTTACCACGAACTACTCACATATTAACGGCAAAATATCACTATACTCTTCAGATTTAATTTTTTAAGAACTACTGCACAATTTTGCACAAAATTACAAAAAGCACAATCTGCGTAACACCTTCTACCTTTCGACCAAATTTGGTGTAATTCCTTCCAGCAGTTCAGGCTGCAGGTTTGACAATGTGTTCCAATGGGTATTAATATTACAAATGCACCCTTATTTCGTGCCCCGATTTCTCAGTGCTCACTGCATGGATCACCCCCAAACGCTCCTTGACATACACAACCTACCTTGGCACTTTTTGGGGGGTGAAATTTCATGAAAATTATTCAAACAGCGGCAAAGTTATAGGCAAGTCAAAAAATGCTACATAGAAACACAACTTTTTGGAAATTGCATTTTTCACACAATATTTATGTTATTCGATATTGTTGATCACACAATTCTGTCATGCAACCCTTTTTTTGCCCTGATTCTCAAGTGGGCACCAAACAACTTTTGAGACACAAGAATCAGATAGTCATCACAATGTATGATGTGCATTCATGTCAATGCTGCTCCTCAACATATGATGCGTATTCATGTGATTGCTGATCCTTGCCATATGATTTATATTTTTCCTTGTGTGCGTGTCTATCAGTGGAGAAGTGTGGCTCAATGGTTAGAGTGGCAGACCCTGATGCAGAGGTCTGGCCCAGGACCAGGGTTCAATTCCCGCCTCGGCGGGTCTTGGGCTCAATTTCCTCGGACCTGATATTTCTCGCCTCGGTGCCTATTCTAATCATGAGTCCCACTCTGTGACTCTGGGCAATAGCTTGCTTAATCTCCAGAACCCCCCCCCCCCCAACAATGCTAGGATGCCTGGCTTCACCTTGGGGTTGCCCAGGAGTGGGCACTTCACAGGGAAAGGCCAGGAAGGGTTCCTCAGCAGTATTTGTACAAGCGTCGAGAGGCCTCCGGGTAGTCGTGCACTATACAAGTACCTTTACATTTACATTTATCCTGTACTTCCGTCCTCTGTTTCATCATGTTCTTCCAGGCAGAATGGCCTCGGATACAACTTGTTCCTAGCCAGAATCGGTGTGTCCCTAGCTCCACAGGTCCTGCTACTGGATGAAGTTTGGAAGGTCCTGCCGCAGGTCATCTTTGCTTCAGCCGCCATTGGGTCCGGCTTGGTGGCTTTTGCCCTTCCGGAGACTCTCAATGTGCGGCTGCCTGAGACAGTGAAGGATGTTGAAGAGACACAGTAAGGCAACACCAGTAATTTGCATACCTATAGATCTATAGAATGAGTATGTGTAGGGTTCCATAAGAAGGCAGAAATATCAATTAACCTTTGTCTAACCTTTGTTGATGATCTCTGCTAACACTAGATAAACACAAGTACTCTCTCTTTCTGTATCTGTTATTGATCTGTCATCCTTGCTAAACTCATGACAGGCTTGTATGAAATTGTTTAGCATTTTATTACAAATTGTTATTGCAAATTCCTTGAGTCGCCTCTTTGTGAAACCAGTTGTTTTACTTGAGTGCTGACTGGTGCAGGAGTAAATCTAAGGAGGTCGAGAGGTGGAATAGAAGCCAGCAGAGTTCTTGACTCCCTTACCTATCCTCTGCTGATCTAAAGCCTGCAATTCTTCAAAAAGGTTGTTGTGATATCTCAGAATCCTTGAGTCCTGGGACTCCTGACTGGAATGTGTGACATGACTATAGAAGGGCCTCTAGAAACATTTACGCCTCTTTCCATAATATGGATCATGCTAAAATGCATTATGCCTGAGTACCAGCACAAGGGGGCATTCTTGTATTTAAATGGGGGCATGGTCCCATGCAAAAGAGAAGTCACCTTGTCGGAACACTCACATCATATTACAGATACGGTCACAGAAGCAAAGGAGCTATCAGGAAGAGCATCGACTGTTTACTAATTAGCCTAAGATGGCGGCCATTGTTGCTCACATGATGGTCCCTTCAGATATCTCCCTGCAGACAGGTGCAGTCAGTGACTGCACCCTCATGGAGTGGGGCTTCTGCCTTCCTTAGAAATGCAAGCCTGTTTCAATCAGTTGGTCCATGTTTCTCTGATGTGTCCCCTTGGTTGGAGTGACTTCACGTCTCATCTAGATTCTGTGGGCCTCATTTATGAAAAGTGGCGCATCGCTGCATGAAAACAGCGATGCGTCACTTTTCACTGCGCCCACCTTGCGACACCAATGATGCGTCATATTTATAGTATGACGCATCATTGTGCAAGGAGTTACAGATACGTCAGTATTTCTGACGTATCTGTATGGTGCAAAAGTGACGCATTGCAGGAGTGTGTCACAAAAGTGACGCAACTCCAGCAATGTGTCCTTTCACTTGGGGCAAGCCCCATGTGAAGGGGCCTGCGTCAGTCTTACGCCTGCTGTGAGGCAGACGTAAGAAATTGACGCATTTGTGTCCTAGAAGTGGTGCAGTGAAATCTCATAGATTTCACTGCGTCACTTCTATGACCCAGTCTTGCGTCAGAACGCCCCCCTGCATACATTATACCTGGCGCAGGTATAATGTGGCGCAGGGGTTTACAAAGTGACACATCTACCTAGATGTGTCACTTTGTAAATATGGTGCAACAAGGCACATTATTTATGCTGCTGGTGCGTCACAAAAAGTGACGACCGGCGGCGTAAAAGTGACGCACAGCCTCATAAATGAGGCCCTGTGCATTTACTGTAATCGGGGTCACTATCTTGGTCTCTGTCAAGCATCGCCATTTAAATATGGGCCCACAGGGGAAATGTGCCTTGTAGTTCATACAGGTCCAGCTTTCATAGCATTCCTTACACCTGAACGTGTTTCATCTTGTACCATGTGTCAACATTGTCTTTTTGATTGTGTTCTCTGAAGTGAGATTCTAACACCTCAAAAAAGAGAACTTTAGATGGGGGTACAGGAACTAACCTCAAGTACATGAAACTGCTACAATATTCTCTAATTCACTTTATTTATCTCTGTTAGTACCTAAGTCTTACTATTTTTGTTCCTGAAAGCAAATATGGTTGTGCAATGATTTGATAGGAATATCATTATTGTATTGTGTTTTGCATATGCATTTTAAGAATAAATTGATTTAAGTAAATGACATTTGGTAGCAGTATCATAGCAAGGAAAGTAACAAAAGTTGAAACAAGTTGAAAATCTCTCCAAATGTTGGCGAGGTAGGTGAAATCTAGAAAAGGGGGTGTGGGTGGTCCCACTTCGATTTTGATAAACGGACGATTAGTGACCACCAGAGGGAGTTCGGCAAAGGTAAGTGACAAGGATGGAATACAGTATTTGGGCATCTTGAAATGCCACTTGTCTTCCAAAAATGGCAGGAGAAGTGATCACTATATTGGGTAACTACCAGGCTCTGAATCTCACCTATGCTATGTTGTTTTATGAAGTTTTAAAGCTCTACTTGCCTCACATGTTTTTAAACACTTTTAATGAACATTTGTATGTATATGCAGAAAATGGCATATTGAGTACTGTGACACAGGTGATATATATCTAGTGACCCACTGCAGTGATGCCTTTTACAGGGTTGCGATCAATCAATCAATACATTTGTAGAGCGCACTAATTACCCGTGAGGGTCTCAAGGTGCTGGGGGGGGCGGAGGGGTGGGGTACTGCTACTGCTCGAACAGCCAGGTTTTGAGGAGTCTTCTGAAGGCCACCGTAGGGAGCATATGTACATTCCTCAGCTTAATTACAGGAATAGACATGGTTAACTATAACAACAAGCAGGGCACAAGCAGTTCCAGTACAGGTATCTATAGCCCCTAGACGGGAGGTGCATTAGTGGTCTGGAACGGGCACGAGCTCCCCCATCCCTTCACAGCCCACATCAGACACACGCACGGCGGTCTAGTACCACCCCACTCGCACACAGTAGGAAGAGCAACATTCGGTGAGGGCAGGGGCCTCACCGACAAGTCTACCTAAATGGGAAAGGCGGGAGAGGGAAGTCATACCTTGCCAACAGACCTCACCGCCTCAGATCTCTCAGAGTAGAGTTGTAACTCACACAGAAGGGCATCCCCCTCCTGTGCAATGGGAGTATTTTTTACATAAGCCCCTAGCTTGCATGTGAGAGAGGCACTGTGTAAGATGTTGTGTTGAATATACTGAAATTTTGAATTACGAGTATGGTTATGAGCAGACGATTGCCCTGTCCCACTCTTTAGGAGTGAGCTCCCAGCCAATATCTCACTCCCAATGAAGTTTCATGGGCCGCATCAAGTCTGGGGCATTTGAGGCAATCACACGTGCGAACCACATGATGAGGTGTCAGCCAGAGTCCATAACATGGACCTCGTGTAGCATGGATGCGTCCCAGATTCTTCGCCTGTGATGTGCCAAAGTCACTGTATGAATCAATCAATCAATCAGTGAATTTGTAAAGCGCGCTACTTACCCGTGAGGGTCTCAAGTTGCTTAAGGGGGGGGCTGCTACTGCTCGAAGAGCTAGGTCTTGAGGAGCCTTCTGAAGGTGAGCAGGTCCTGGGTCTGCCGTAGATGGGTGGGGAGGGTGTTCCAGGTCTTGGTGGCGAGGAAGGAGAAAGATCTGCCCCCGGAAGTCGTTCGCTGGATGCGCAGGATGGAGGCAAGGGCGAGGCTGGCGGAACGGAGCTGGGGGGCGGGGGTATAGAAGTTGAGTTCGTCGTTCAGGTAGGCTGGTCCGGTGTTGTGGAGTGCTTTGTGTGCATGGGTGAGGAGTTTGAAGGTGATCCTCTTGTTGACGGGGAGCCAGTGCAGATATCTAAGGTGGGGGAGATGTGGCTGTGGCGGGGAACGTTGAGGATCAGTAAGGCTGAGGCGTTTTGGATGCTTTGTAGTCGTTGTAGGTGTTTGGCCGGGATTCCTGCGTAGAGTGCGTTTCCGTAGTGGAGCCTGCTGCTGACGAGGGCTTGGGTCAGTGTTCTTCTGGTTTCGGTCGGGATCCACTTGTAGATCCTGCGAAGCATGCGGAGGGTGTTGTAGCAGGAGGAGGAGATGGCGTTGACCTGCTTCAACGTGGAGAGGGAAGAGTCGAGGATGAATCCTAGGTTGCGTGCGTGGTTTGTGGGTGTAGAACTACTCCCAGTGAGGTCGGCCAACAGGAGTTGTCCCAGGCAGAGGGGGTGGGGCCAAGGATGAGGACCTCCATCTTGTCTGAGTTCAGTTTCAGGCGGCTGCTCCTCACCCACTCGGCGACGGACTTCATTCCCTCGTGGAGGTTGGTTTTGGCAGTGTGTGGGTCCTTGGTGAGGGAGAGGATGAGCTGGGTGTCGTCCGCGTAGGAGATGATGTTCAGGTCATGTTGGCGGGCCACTTGTGCGAGGGGGGCCATATAGACATTGAACAGGGTTGGGCTGAGGGATGAGCCCTGGGGTACACCGCAGATCATGTTGGTGGCTTCGGATCGGAAGGGCAGGAGACGGACTCTCTGGGTTCTGCCGGAGAGGAAGGACGTGGTCCAGTCCAGGGCCTTCTTCTGGATTCGGGCTTCTTAAGGCGTGTTCTTAGTGTGCTATGGCAGACCATGTCGAAAGCGGCTGACAGATCCCGGAGGATGAGGGCTGATGTTTAGCCGTTGTCTACCTGGCACCTGATGTCGTCTGAGGGTAGTGTTGGTGTTGGTGTGAATCCGGAAGTGAAGGTGTTCGGCAGAGTTGAGCGAGACGTCTGCAAGGGTTTTGACCTGGAGGGTGGACTTGTGGACGATTACCATCCTCCTCCCATCCCATTGGTGCGGTCTCTGCGGGAGATCTTGTAGCCGTCCTTGATGCCTATGGTGATGTCAGGTGCCGAGGAGTCATTCCACCAGGTCTTGGTCAGGAAGGCAACGTCTGGGGCAGTGGTGTTGAGCAGGTCCCAGAGCTGGCCTGCGTGTTTTTGTGTGGAGCGGGTGTTGAGGAGTATGCAGTGAAGGGGGTTGGGTCCATTCTTTGGGGTTTTGGTGGTTCTGTAGCATATGAAGTTACAGGTGTGGCAGGAGAAGGGTCCGTGGTTGCGTTCCGGGGCGGCCTGGAAGCAGCGGTAGTCTCGGCTGGTGTTGAGAGCGTGGAGGGTGTTGGCATTGTATCGGATTCTGGCGATGTAGCGTGTGCGGGTTCCAGAGGTTCTGGCGCTGGGCATGGTCCAGGCACGGACGGGCGCAGATGGACTGCCTTTGGTGTGCCTTCGGAGCGCAAGTGGCCTGCCCGCTGCACACGTCTGCTGCACGACCGGACAGCGGCTGCCATTTGAGGCGTGGATGGAGGGAGGAGTAGCTGGGAGGCGGGAGTGTGGTGGTGAGGGGGCGTGGCCGTGGGGGACAGCGGCGAGAAAACAACGGTCACAGAAGGCAAAGAAGGGGGCATGGGGGAGCAGGTGGGCTAAAAACGATAAATACTATAGCAGAGAGAATACCAAATACAACAAAATACAGCAGTCAAGAGGGAGAAAAACACAAACCAAACACTGTCAGAACGGTGATCCTGGGCACAGGCGGATTGAACCCACATTTGGAGTGGCAGCAGGGGGGAGAACGCGCACAGGTGGTGCTGTTCGGTGGCAGGGGAGCGGCCCGACCCTTGAGCAAGCAGGGTCAGAGGTAGTGCTGCAAACGATGCGTGGTTCACTAGAAAAGGTCCTGGGGGAATGCCATAATGCTTGCCCGGGTGTACAAAGGGTGCAAGTATTCCCTCATGGAACAAAGCACCCAATGTGCCTGCTTTTCCCTCCTCCCAAAGGTCCACCACCTCCCCACCGATCAAGTCAGCAAAGGATCGTATGGCTCGCGTTCTGATTTCTGATGTGTAAGGGACTTGTGCCAGCATCAAGTGGTGACTTCTAATGTAGCTGGTGTGCGTAATGGTTAGAAGAGGTTGGATCGCAGGGTGAGTTTACATCTGGCAGCAGCAGTTTGTGTACTGCTTAAGCGGCATACTCCATTGGAAAGAGGCCCAAGTCAGCCAAGCGACTGCGCAGCGAGGTAGTAATGCTCAAAGATGTTAGCCCCCAGCCCCCCCACAAAGTAATAAATAGCTAAAGCTTTGGCAATGCCACTCGTCTGAACCATTTATTCCAGTTAAAGGAGCCAAGCATTCCATGCAGGGTAGGAATGTAGAGCGTGGTACCACAACTGGCAAATTCTAGAAGTAATAGAGGAGCCTAGGGAATATCACCATCTCGGAGAGAGAAAGTCGCCTCTGCACCGTGAGTGGCAGCATACTCCAGAAGGTGATCTGTGGCCTCAGAGAGGGGATTGCCCTCATGTGCTTACCATCTAACAGGTCAGGGGCATCATGGCAGATGCGAACACCCAAATATCGGAAGATGGTTGGTTCCCAGCGCACCTGATGAGGTCCTACCATGTGGAGTTGCGGAGGACAAGTCAGCGGAATAGACAAGTCTTACCCCAGTTCACTCAAAACCCTGAAGCAGTCTGAAATTGCTCAAACACTGAGTTAATGCTTCCAAGTCCCTGACAGATGTCTAGTATGTAAAGGCGGACATCATCCGCATATAGGGAAACAGCATGTAATTCAGTCCTTATAGGTATGCCCCACTCATCCCTCGAGGATCGCATGCACAGAGCAAGTGGTTCCACTGCCAATGCAAACAGGAGTGGAGACAATGGGCACCCATGCAATGTACTTTGATTGTAAGATGGGCCGAGATAAGCTGTCCTGTTTTCACCCTGGCAGCGTGGCCTTCATAAAAAAGACGGATGAGTCGCAGTAGCCTCTTTGGGGTCCTCAGTCACGAGATTATCGCGAAAATGTAGTCTCAGTCAATGGTATAGAATGCGTGTTCCAGATCTATAACCAAGCTGGCGGCAAAAGGCTAGTGGATTGAAGCTCGTTCTAGTATTCAATGCAGTCTGCGTGTATTTAGGGTGGTCGATCGACCATGTATGATGCCGTTCTAGTCCACATGTACCAATGTCAGCATATTTTCCATCAGAAGACCCGCGATCACTTTGCTGAGTATCTTATAATCAGTGTCAAGCGTTGACATGAGGCAACAGGATGTCACATTGAGTGTGTACTTGTCAAGCTTTAGCAGGGATATTAGGAGAGACTCTGTAAACATCTGCACTAGCTGTCTCCCCTCTAAGGCTACTTGATAAATTTACATTAATTTGGGAACTAGCAAGCCTTCATATGCTTCGCAAAATTCGACTGGTAGACCGTCCAGTCATGGAGTCTTGCAGGTAGCTAAGCCTTATATTTCTGCCCATAGTTGCTGCTCTGCTAGGGGCAGCTGCTACTACCCTCAAGCCACGCAACCGATAGTGGGCAACTCTAAGCTCTTGAGGAAGGCCTGTATGCGCACCGCGTGGACAACAGGAAGCAGGTCATAGAGCGTCTCGTAGAACACTGTGTACATAGCATGTATCACTGACTGGGTGTAGACCTTTTTGGTTGGGGTTGGCATCTGTGGGTTCGCACTGCACAAAAGCCAGGCCAGGAGCTGGTCAGCTTTGTCTCCCTCCCCATGTATCCTGGCCAAAACCTAAAGTTGAGTCATTGCAACTGTGCCACCAGTTGGGCATGGCGGTCTCCGGCATTGGTTAGGGTGAGATGCTCTGCCACAGCCTCACGCGCTCGTGCCTCAAGTGCATTCGTGGTCATCTCTCACACTGCTAGCTCTTTATATAGACCTGCTTCTACCCCTGTCACAATTCCACTAAAATACCCCCGCAGCACAACGTTCAATGCTTCCCACTCCGTCTGCCTGGGTGTTGCTGTAACCCTATTATCCAGGAAATAGTTTGAAGCTTTTATCTTCGAGCACTGCTGCCTGCAGAAGCCATGTGGGTATAGGCGGGCATGGGCCGCCCCAACATAAGTGTAGGAGAAGGGGATCATGATTAGAAAAGGTACGGCCCATATATTCCCCAGTTAGTACATGTGTATGCACCATCGGGAACAAAGAATACGGTCCAATCCTACGTGTAGATCATGCAGTTGATACTAATAGGAATATTCTCTCACAGTAGGGTGAAACATGTGCCAGGTGTCTAAAAGTGCCGGTGTGCCATCCACTGTGTAAGCCCCTGAGCAGCAATCATTATAGAAGAGGTTGGCAGGGGTGGGAGCGGTCCAGTCCACGGCCCAGCAGACTATTGAAATCCCACAAATCAACCAGGTAATATACTCTCATCTCGTGAGGAGGGCAGTGAGACAAGCCAAGAAGATTGGTTGCGCCAAGTTTGGAGCTGAAACACTGCCAAGTAGTATTGAACAGCCATCCAGCCTACCCTTCATGAGGACGTAGTGACCCTCAGGATTAATTTCCACCACAAAGGGCTGCAAGGACGAACCCAGATTAACGCCCCACTGGCAAACCTGGACTATGTAGTACTATAACTAAGGAGAAGTGTGGCTCACTGGTTAGAGGAGGTAGACCCTGAAGCAGAGGTCAGACCCGGGACCAGGGTTCAATTCCCGACGCGGCAGGGTCTTGAGCCCAAATATCCACAGACTCGATAATTCTCGTTTCGGTGCCTACTCGAATCACGGGTTCACACTCTGCAGCTCTGGGCATCAGCCTGCTTAATCTCCACTACAGCCCCCCTCGCGGCGGGATGCCTGGCTTTCACCTTGGGGATGCCCAGTACGGGTATCTCACAGGGAAAAGCCAGGACGGGTTCCCAAGGCAAGCGCCGAGATGCCTACGGGTAATCGAGCGCTATATAAGAACGCATAATAATAATAATAATAATAATAATAATAACAATGTCTGCGACATTTTTTTTTGTAAGAAGACATCCTCCCCCAGCCGCATGTGTCTCCTGCAACATCACAATATGTGCTTCATGCTGATGCAGATGTTGTTCCAGATGTCAATTGCGTGCTGTCCCCATCCTTTGCTCGTTACAAGCAATGACACTTAGATTTGTCATCCCGCGGGTAATAGGCAGTGCTGAGAGGGGCCTGGTGCACATGTGCTGCCTGCCTCATGCCCTTTGTTACCAAAAAAAACAAAGTTCCCAACTCCCCTCCCGGCGTAAGCACCAACAATCGGTCACCAATACAATAAACCATCTGACTCATTCCAAGAGGTTCTCCCTCTAGTGCTCCTCCCAAACTCCCTTTGTCTAAGAGTGATGAGTAGGCTCTTCTGAGGTAGTAGAAAAGAGAAGAGGTGAGAAAAAAAGGGAAAATAGGGGAAACCAGCCGCCACAGGTGGCACTCCAACCCTCACCACACCAGGAGATGAGACCCCTAGAATGAGGTAGAGAGTTTGGCCCATAAGCCATCAACGCACTCAGTGTGGACTGGTCCATTTCAATACCAACATGTTACAGTAGGATAAAAGTAGTCTTAGCCAGCAATTGCACCCATAGATAAGAGCTCAGCAAAAGAAATCAGACAGGCAGTGTCAGCATCATTTGCCATTTGGGCAACAGTAGGCAGTCAGATCATTGAGTCTGCAGTTTGTGGGGTTACAACTTGCAGGAGGTGGCACTGCGGAGTAGTCAATCATAAATCCGTCTCTCATCTGCTCTAGAGAGGGAGCCCCCTTAATGCGAGATCTTGCCATCTCCCTATTCTGCCCCTTTAGGGCAAGCCGTCTCCTCTCTGCCCCAGTTCACTGGGTTGGCATGGCAGGGGCGGGTGATTCATATCACCTTTGTTCCCCCTCATCCCAGGCATCTGTTGGCTCTGTGAAGAAGTAGCTAGATTAGCTATAATTTTGAGTTTCATTGGATAGAGCAATGAATACTTGAGAGCGAGCTCCCTCAACTGTTTCTTAATGCCGAAAAAGAATTCTCTTTTGCACTGTACCAGCAGGGTGTAGTCCGGAAAGATGTAGATGCTGGCGTTGTCAAAGTGCAGCGGGCCCACGCTCATGACCACCCTCAGGATTGTCTCTTTTTCTTTAAAGTTCAGTAGTCAAAGCACCAACAGGTCTAGGGAGGGATCCCGGTTGCGGTCATCTTCCCTGAACTCTACGTGTTAGTTCAAGGTGATACTGCAGGGAGAGAGTTGTTGGAGCCACCATTTGTGCCAGCCAGTGTTCAAAGAAGGAGACTGGGTCAAAGCCCGCTGCTCCATCTGGAAGTCCCACACCTCAAAGGTTACTCCAACTTGAGTAGCCCTCAGAGTCTTCAACCCTGTCCTCTAGCTCTCGCACTCTGGCCAACAACGTGCAAATGTGACTTTCCATGGTCGACGGAGCAGCACGGAGGTAAATAAGGAGAGGTTCTATCCTTGGTCACTGATTACCATTGAGGAATCCCTCCCTCCGATGCAAGCTCATGAGGACTGTCAACAAATGGATACAATACACCATATTGGTAATTTTTAAGGGGCAAAAATAAAAACCCCGTAAAACAGACTAGCCTAATTTTGCAGTCTGTTTTTAGGACAATAGGCATACAACATAGAAACATATAATCTTTTGAGTGCAGTAGGGATAATATTAGATCCTAATGAGTAAAGCAGTGGGGACTGCTTACAAAACATGTCGACCAAGTTGGGCATAGTTCATACACCCTACATAATCCCCATTTTAATATTTGCAGCTAGAGAAGTGAATAAAATTAGTTTTTTTCTACTAACCAGGAAATTTCTAAGAGCCCCATTTTTTCACAACTTTCACACTCCCCACCACTCTCACCACCTACACCACACATAGCCTATTTACCATACAATTAAGTGCTACCGCGTAGTTGTAGTCGTAGCACGCCCTGCCCGTAGAGGGACGGGAAGACCCCTATGATGAAGCATGACACTATGGGATTCTTAGTGTGTGAGGGGTATTTTAAAAACACTTATTGCTTTTCCAGGTCAACTCCGGGATCAGCATCACTCACCAAGTCATGCATCACAACAAAATATAAAGTCTAGTAAAAAATAGGGCAGAATCTTTTTGGTTATAAACACTTATACTGGAGGTGGATTCTATCCTATTACCTCTAAGCTCCCTCCCTTTGTTATTTTTGACATCTTGAAACAAATTCAGATCAATTGCCACTGAATCTTTGTGGCCACGCAAGTCTTGTTGCGTCTCCGCAATGGCTACCAGTATTAGATTGAACTTGTCTTTGGCGATCGCTCTCCCCACTCACCTCAGGGGGCACCTTCCGGCAGCCCAGTGAATGTGGACTGGATCCCCCTTGTCCACCCATGCCTTGCAGGGGCTGTCCCAAAGCAACCAGTCCTGTGACAGGGGGTAGCATAACAGTCAATCCACCTCCAGGCTGCTAAGCATGGTGCACTTCTATGCGGCGCGGCAATGCAGACCTGGAGGCCCACTCACTTGATCACGATTTGACCGCCCCAGGGCGGGTTCAAAGCACCGCCTAGGCAGTGGCAGGGGTCCAAAGGTTCACTGCACCCCAAGTTGAGACGCCACACTGGGCAAGTACAAGCCCCTAGAGATAGTCAAGTTACCAGGAGCTATACACCGCTACAACACCAAGGTGAGGCCCCCACAAAGCAGTTGACTCCTTATCCCTGGCACCCTTCACAGGCTCCTCACATCCTCTTCAGGCCCCACCAGGAGGAGGCCAGGCCTACTGTTTTAGTGATGTTCTGCAGGTTTCCATCAGAGCAGGCCCCCACCACCCCCGAAGGGAAGCACAAACTCCCAACTCCCCACACTACAATGTTCAATTAGACTTTACAGTGGGGTAAACAACCTTTACAATGCAACTTTTACCACGCAGTGCCTTTACAAGGCAACTTTTACAACGCAAACCATTACAACGCATTGCGCTGGGGGGCTCTCTAGGATAGGGAATACGTATAATGTACTATCCAACACCTTCCCTACTATCCACGGGGACTGGAGTTGGAATAGTAAATTAAACAATTCTCTATCCAGCGCCTAAAAGCACTATGCGTTGTAATGGTATGCGTTGTAAAAAACGCGTTGTAAAAGCATGCGATGTAAAAGCATGCGTTGTAATGTCATGCATCCTTACAGTGGTGTTGCTGCAAGGGGGCGGGGGACAAGGGATATGAGTAGCCCCCATCCACTGCCCTCTAGGGCTCCCACAGGCTTCAGCTGGCCTCAGAAGCTACCCGGCACACCCACAGGTCAGGGTCCAATCTGACGCAGGTCTCCCTGATTCAGTTACAATCGATAAAAAAACAGGGGGTCTACCAGAGCCGTACTCACCACCTCTATCCGGCTGATGGATTCTCACTGCTGCGCCCGCTCCAGACAGTAATTAGCAGCCATCGGGCTGTGCAGGTCTGTCGCATGGGTCTGCCCCAACTGTTGGTTGGTCATTCCCCAAAAGGGAGTAAATTTTAGGCTCCACTGGCTGCAACCGGGGCTTGATGCGGCATGGCTCCCTCGCGGAACTCCACACCGGCCATATGGGAAGGGGGGAAGAACCCCTGCAAAGGCAAGAAAGGGCTGCTGCTCTATCTTCTGCTCAACTGTTGTGGGCCCGTACAGATCACCCTGGCCTACAGCCAGCCACTGTTAGGCCTTGCTTTGCCTCTGAGAGCCCAAAGAGCTTCACAGCCTCAATGTAACACCCTACGGGCTCCGCAGGCTATAGGGGTGTAGCTCTGTGCCTGGAGCTCAGAGTGGAAGTGCTGACTCAAGGAGATAATGATAGCTAGCTCCTGATTGCAGATCAAGGACACCCTCTACACCAATCAGATGAGGTGTTAAAAAATTGATTAATAGTGAAGGCAGCCTCACAACTAAATGTCTGTAATACTGTAGGCTCAGTCTGCTGGGGCATAGCAGCTATCATCATGTCCAAATCTAGGCCACTGAAAAAGGAAAATCAGCAGGCAGAATGTTTACTGCATTTTCCTACAAATTGGTAAATGAATACATTTTTAGACATGTAAATGCAGATTCTGCTGATGGAAAGATCACCACAGTGGCCATTTAGAGGTGAATATATTTTGTAGAGATTTTCAGGTCTGGTCTGTTGCATGAGCTACAACTCTAAGGTAGCTCTACATGGTTTCCATTTGCACCCTTTGGTGACCCAAGTGAACTTCGGGGTATTTTAACAAAAAAGTGATGGAGTGCGACGTTAGCCTTCTTGGCTTTACGACGCACTCTGCCACCTCTGAAACGCAGGGCTGCATCATATTTACAACAATACGGCACAGCCTTGCAATTCCCCCTGTGCTGGTGCTATATCTAACTGCCTAGCACCATCATGGTGCAAAGGTGCCTGCATTGTGTTAATGATTGTTTGTGTGCAGAAAGGTGTTCTTTTCCTGCACATAAACAATCCTAAATGGGTATTTGTAACTTCTATGTCTGCTGCTTTGTGCAGCACACGTAGAAGCTCCAACTTGTAATTTTTAAAATGATTATTCAAGAGCGATAAGGGACACCTTCCTGCACATAAACATTCATACATGGCATTTTGTTGTTTCTATGTGTGCTGCACAGTGCAGCAAACATAAAAGCAGCAAAACTAAGAGAAATAAAGCATTTCCAGAATGTTGTGGGACTTATTTTTGGCGCTGTCCCACATTTATGCCACCCTTGTAAATATGGGGCGGTGTGAAAATCAATAGGCGTTGCGGCAGAACACCCACTGCAACAATCATTGCCCTCCCCTTTCACGCTAGGTATAGCGTGAAAGAGTGCCTTATTTACAAGGCAGCGTTGAGCCAAGTTAAGTGGCTTGACACTGCCTTCTAAATAAGACGAAGTTCGTATCGCCACAGGAATGTCAAAAAAATGTGACAAGCCTGTGGTTATAGGGGCTTGTAAATATTCCACTTTCTTCAATGCACCATCGCTGAATGTGAAAGACAGGGGAAAGTCATTTTTTGCTTGTTCGCGTTCCTCAACGTCAAGTTCGCGACCGCGAGCAAGCAAAATGACATCCCTACAAGATTCTGAACGCAGGGAGGTCAGGTTTCTCATTTCGAGTGGTCGCGTATGCTCGCGACCGCTCGCGATGAGAAACTACCAGTCCGCGTTGAGAAAGCTGCCGCTCGAGTAAAATCTACTCGAGCGGCACAAAACTACAGCTTGCACTGTGCAAGATGCCGATATCAATGATTGCACAGTGCCGGATGCTTGTCCGCACTGTGCAATCATTGAAAACGCATCTTGCACAGTGCGAACATGCTACTACGCAGCTCGCGTAGTGCTACGTGAAGTTCGCGTAGTGCGAAGTGCACGACGCGTAGCTTCGCGTAGCGCTACTTCGCGAACTACGCCCAGGGTTACTAACAATTCCCAAAAAGTGGATCAGGGACATTGTGGTAACGATAAGGCTGCTTCATTCTTAACAGCTTCACCAACACACATTACTAAGACGAAAAGACACTTTTAACTAAACTTATTTATTACAAGAGGGAGAACCTGGTTCTTATTACTTACAAAATAATCACACAGGATAACATAAAAACAGCAAGCAGTAACATTGCAAACAATGAGAATAAAATGAACATATCTAACAAGGGTAAAATATTATCTAAATGCCTACTTCTATCTGATACCCTAGGAGAACATATAATAGAGAAACGTTTGAACTAGAGTTTGTTTGGGGGAAGTGGTGCACTGCATACCTTGTTGATAGCTCAAAGTGTCATTATCGGAAGGTTCACTGAGGGAGACAGAATGATGCCATCATCTTCTTTGTCTTACTGAAATCCTGTGTGATGCTCTAGATCAAAAGCTCAAAAATTCCTAGATTGTAAAATACTTGCATGTGAGAGTGTTCACAGATAACTTTGTGTTACTGTCATCAACTGGCAGATTTTTTGTTTCTACCTCACCAGAAGGATGCTTTTGAGTCAATTGTGTGATTGTGTTTAGTTTGTCCAGAAGCAGTCCTGGAGTAAAAACACAAGTGGACAATTCTCAAATTCAGATTGAAGGAATGTGCATGTGTTCAGGTAACAGGTTAGCCCTTTCCCAACAATGAAAATCCATGCAAAAGTAGTTTTAACATTCAGGAAGGTTTGGAAATACACTAAGGTATGTCACACTTAGTTAGTAGTAGGCCTGGGCGGTAAACTCTGCTCCGTTTGCTGAGTTTTCTGCAGTCCACACTCGGCGGAGCTCGCAGAGTGCAGAAAACTCCACTTTGCGTGGTGCAGCAGAGTTTTTTCCCCACTCTCGATTGTAAGTTTGCGAGTGCAAGCTGCCACTCCAGTAAAATTTCTACCCAAGCAGCAGGAAGACCAGCGCAAATGGCATTTCTCACTGCACTCCGCCACTTGCGGAACTTCGCAGAGTTTGTTTGTCACTTCGCGGAGTTCCGTGGAGAAAAACTCTGCAAACTACGCCCAGGCCTGGTTAGTAGTTGATCTGAACAGACAATATGTTGAATGTCAGTGAATTAAATGTTGAACAATCACAACATTGTTTGTGGTTTTCAATCCTCATACCACATAATTCTCTTTTTCAGCAATTTGAAACCAAAGCAGCCCAAGATCGATCCAAAAGAGGACACACAGATGACTGTCTAGCCACGCACTGTTGGGCCCAGAAGTGCACATCAACATTCCTCAGACAAATCACAGATTTTAGAGTATCCATCTTTAGTTTTAGGGCTTTTTCTAAAATTTACTTTTTAATAAATCGTGGGATGGTGCCACCTGTGGTTGTGCTTTATTTGATTGTGTAAATTATGTGTAAAGTATTAGTAATACATGGCAAACCAGTTTTTAGCAAAGTCATAGTGCATTTTGCAAGAAAGATTAAAGCACATAGTGGTTGATGGTTCATTAGGAATTATTTGCACCCTTATGTTAGGGCTGGGACACTCCTTATTGACACCTAGGTGTAGGAGGATGAAGAGGAGAATTTCATCCTTATGTCTCATACTTTGCTTATGTTAAATCAGCATATTCTGGGCATTGGTGTACGATTGAACAATCTTAGTCCAAGGGTTGATTGATTCAAGGTTGGTGAGTTCATGCCACAGGAACTGTACACTGAAACTGGCCCCTAAGTGCTGTATGTCGTAGGTAGTGTGCTAGGCTCTTTTGAAGAAAGGGTTATTCATAAAATGTACCCACATCCTCAGCATAAGAGATTGTATTACCTATCAGTTCCAGAGAGAGACTGGTATGATTAAGTGGAAGGACAAAGGCACTTCTTCTTGGAGTCCCATAAAAAATATTCTCTATCCCTCATAGCTGGCAGATCATGCTGCCCTCAAGGACTGTGAAAATGCAGTGTGCATATGCATCCAGGGATGATGACGTATTCACCTATTAAAGGGTTGGATATAGTAAAGAATTGTCGACACTCAAGTTATCTGTCCCCTCTTCCTCAAATCAGATGTTGGCCTTTCTGGTTGTAACTTAGTTGTTGTGAGCATCTGGGTTAGATCAACAGAGTTACAATGCATTAGGGAGTTCAAGCATGCAGCACACAAGAACATGGGGTTTGGAGTTACACCCAGTTGCACCTATCCTTTAGTGATTCCTTTATTTCAAACTTTAGGTGCAGCGGACTAAAGATTCAGAACCCCTAAACCTCCTAAGACAACCGTATCTTATTCTCAAAAGCAAATATCCATTAGTCCAGCACTCTTCACAGTAATTACAATCTATGTAACAATAAACATTTCAGTTATAGAAACATCTTGTTCAGTGCAAATGATGAACCTTTAGAGTAGTTGTTGTTTGTAGTGTATTCTTTATTTATTTCATCAAGTTTTTCTCCAATAAAAACAGACCATAGCCATAGCCTTCACGTTTTGTCCTACAAGGACTTCTTCAGGGCTACAAATGATATATATATATACAAATTATTTACAGACTAAACACATATAATTTTATACAGTTTATACAATTAGCAACTTTACAAATTCCTTACATTTTACAAAACTATACAATATTTACAAAATTCTAAAACACCAACCTATCCCAAATGATATTGCAATAAATCCGATGAAACATTTAACTAAAAAGTGTTAACACTCTATCTAACCTCTAGAGTGGATAGAGATCGATAGGAAGATTCTCCTTTTATTTTCCAATTGATTCCATGTCTTTTTGCGGTCTGGTGTTTTTTTTTATTTAAACAGCATTTTAATTATACAATTTAATGGGAATTTCTAATTGAATAACACATGATGAAAGTTAGCATTCCTTACCGAAGAGTATATTGTTCCTTAGTTCCTTATAGGTAGAATGTATATCCTCTTAAATATATGCAAATTAGCACCAGGTTTAACCTCTGTTAGAGGAAAGAGTTACAAAGGTTTTTTTTTTAAACTAATCTTGCCACCAAATTAAAAATCATAAACACTCAATATCTATTCAGGAACACTATATTTTCTATAAAATGATCATACCTCTTTGTTATTTTGATTGTTATTCTTCTATATCATGAAGTTGGGTGAATCATTCATTCATTAGACAGTCCAAGTAAACTGTTCTTTTCTCCAATTTGCTATGATGAAAAGGAAGTATAGTGGCAATAAATCCCCTTTTTTTTAACAGAAAATATATCCACAATATCAGTCTTTAAACATGGCTCATCCTGTCCTATGAATAGTAATACACAAGGTGATTAGTATTGGTATAACCCTCCATAATAGTACATTATCAATAATAAATGCGCTTTTTTATTTTATTTTAAAAACCAGCACTCCCCATTGTAGTGTTCTGGTCTGGGCCTAGTGGTAATGAACTGGAGACCACACGTTACTGAGTTGGTGGTCAGTACACTGCCTGCCACGCCCAGGGTCCTGGGCCTTTTATTAATTACAGCACGTGCCCTCCATATCCACATCGGGCCAAACCAACTATCCCACGCTTGTGGGGGGGGCGGAGTATCAACGCTGTTCTAGACGCGGGCCATAGTGGTTGCGCCCACATACTGCAACACTACATTCCTCCTTTACCCCAAAGTGAAAAACAGGATAAACATAACATGACTTATCAAAACTTCAGAACATAGTCTCTGGAAAACTGCAAAGATGCAAAAGGAACAGTCTTACTTTTGCGTAGGCAGATGTGCAGCTAGAACCTCTTCAATGTCTGCATCGGGCCACAAAGTCTCGGTACCTCTGGGACGGCTTCGGGCAGGGGCGCAGATTGTACTTGCTTTGGCTGCGCTCACTTGACGGGGTTTGAACCAGTTCTTCTGAGTCATTCGCCTCGGCAGCTCCTGGGTAGCTTTGGGCCACTTGCGACTCGGGTCTGCTTTGGGCCAATGTGGCCGAGTCTGTTCCTGTGCATTCCACCTCGCTGTGAGCGTCTTCTTCCACTGCTTCTCTTGGGTCTGGGTCGGTCCTTGGTAGGGCTCCGCAGGGTCGGGGAAACCATCATCTTCTCCACTCGTGCTTTTCTTGAAGAATGACACGTTTCTTGTGACACTCTCTCTACCTCTTGCCGCCGTGATCATGGTGCCATTGACGTTGGTGACAGTCCAGGGGTCTAATTCGAATGGGAGACGGAATTTTCCGCCTGGATGGCGGTCTTTCACGAGGACTCGGTCGCCTGCTTGGATGGTGCTGTCCACAGCTCTTCTTCTCCGGGACGCCTCTCTGTTAGACTTTGTTCGCTGTTCCGTGGATCGGTTGTCAGGAGTCGGAGACGATGCCCAGAAGGGATGGTGTGGGATAGTGTCCATGACTGCCCTATTGAAACATAGACGGCTTGGGGGAACCCCTGTGGTGCAGTGGGGTGTCAGCCTGTATTCCCGTAAGAACTGGTAAAGGGCCAGCTCTAGGTTCTGGCCGTCTGTCATCGCAATTTGGATAGTCTTGTTCAGAGTTCTCATCAGTATCTCAACTTCTCCATTGGCTTGAGGCCATCTTGGGGTTATCTTGCGGTGTTTGATGCGGTGTGATTGTAGGTATTCTGCGAGTTCACAGCCATTGAAGGGGGGTCCATTGTCTGTGCGTAGTTCTTCCATTAGGCCATGGGTTGCGATTATCTTCTCCTGCTTGGGAATCACCTCAGAGGCTGCGGTGGAGGGCAGGATCTCAATCTCAGGGTATCTTGAGAAGTCATCTACTACCACAAACATGTACTTCCCGCCGGGGAGGTTGCCAAAGTCTGCGCTGGCGCGCACCCATGGAGACGTCGGTCCCTCCTCTGTGATCACAGGCGCTAGTGGGTTGGGCAGGCTGGTCGCCAGGCACACGGGACATCATTGGACGACTTCTTCGACTCTCTTGTCGAGGCCTGGGAACCAGAGTTTGCTCCGAAGGCGGTTGTTTGATTTTACAATGCCCTGGTGTGCGCCATGGGCCAAAAGGGCTGCCTGCTGTGTGAGACTGTCGGGCAGTACCAGGTGAGGGCCTCTCAGGAGACACCCTTCCGGAGAGATAGACGGTTCGTTTCGGACCTGGTGGAGTGCTCTTAGTGTTGCCTGGGCATCCAGGGGGCGGAAGGATGCTGGGCTCTGGAGTGGTTTCCAGTTTCCCGACTTGATAGCCTGGATAGCAATTTGCATGCAGTCATCATCTTTGGTGGCTTGCGTCACGTCTTCCAGGGAGATCGGCAGGGGTCTAGATCGCTCCACGATCATTCTGACGTATTCCTCCGTGGCGTCGGCTTCCGCGGCTTCTGCTTCAGTGACCGGGCGGGCGTGCCTCGACAGGTAGTTGGCAGGGTTTCGGGTGCCTGGCCGATACTCCACGGTGAATTGGAATTCCTGTAGCTGGAGTACCCACTTCTCGATGCGAGGGGGGGGCCGTGAAGATGACCCTTGGAAGAGTGGGACAAGGGGTTTGTGGTCTGTGATTACCACAAACGGGTGCCCGTACAAGTAGATGTGGAAGTGCCTGCACCCCCACAAGATGGTGATGGCCTCCCTTTTGATCTGCGAGTATCGTTGCTCCGTTGCCGTGAGGGTTCTACTCGCATACGCGACGGGGGCCCATTCCCCGCATGCTTGTTGTTGGGGCAGGACGGCTCCCAGGCCTGTCGGGCTTGCATCCACCACGAGCTGTGATTCGTTGCGAGGGTCGAAGTAGGCCAGGGTCGTTTCTGCTGAGAGTGTCGCTTTGGTTTTCTGGAAGGATTCTTGCTGCACTGGCCCGCACTCCCAAGTGGCTGTGGATTTTGTGAGATTGCGGAGAGGGCTGGTGAGGTCTGACAGATCTTTGATGAACTGCCAGCAGTATGTGACCATTCCAAGAAAACTGCGGACAGCGGTCACAGATGTCGGGGCATCATGGATGTCCTTGACCTTGTCAGGGTCCGGTCCTACACCCTGGTCAGAGAATTTGTAGCCAAAGAAGCTAATGTGTTTTCGTAGGAACTCGCACTTTTCTCTGTGGAGGGTTAGACCTCGTTCTTGTAGCCTGGCAAAGACGGCTTGGAGGCGCCGGATGTGTTCGTCCAGGGTCGGCGCATGGACCAAGATGTCGTCGCTCACATTTAGCACACCGTCTAGCCCTTGCAGGACATTTTGAATGATGTTCTGAAACACCTCGGCTGCGCTTGATATCCCAAAGTTGAGCCGGGTATATCTCCACAGGCCTGCGTGGGTGGAGAAGGTTGTTATCGAGCGTGAGTCCGGGTGCAGTGGGATTTGGTGGTACCCTGACCTCAAGTCCATCTTCGAAAACCACTTTGAGCCTGATAACTCTCCAATGATGTCGTCTA
This sequence comes from Lissotriton helveticus, assembly GCF_964261635.1. Lineage (NCBI taxonomy): Eukaryota > Metazoa > Chordata > Amphibia > Caudata > Salamandridae > Lissotriton > Lissotriton helveticus. Next base: position 30,056,087 of record NC_136067.1, on the reverse strand, counting down.
TGGTTGGCGTCATATGGCGCTCTCGCTTGATAGCGAGGTTGGGGATGCGCATGTCAACGCAGATCTGTACGGCGTTGGGTTGCTTCGGTTTCTTGGCTACCACGATGGGTGATACCCATGGGGTGGGCCCGCTTACCCTCTCGATGATTCCGGCTCTCTCGAGTACTCGCAGTTCTGCTTCCACTTAGGTCGTAGGTGGAATGCGATGCGTCGGTGCCGGAGGGCTACTGGGGCGACTGATTGGTCTATGTGGAGATGAATGGCGGGTCCCTTCAAACAGCCAATCCCTTCAAACAGTGACGTGTGTTCTAGCACGAGATGGTCGAGGCTGCGGCCTTGGACGGTGAGTGCGAAGTGTATCAGTCCCAGGTCTTGGTCCGTTTTGTAGTAGGAATCCGGATCCCTCTTGCGACACATAGATTTTGGTGTGCAGGTGATTGGAGGCGTGCGACTGTCACCCAGGCACTCGTCACCAGCCGACTGGAATACGGAAACGCCCTCTACGCCGGAACCACAGCCAAGCTACAGAAAAGACTCCAGCGCATCCAGAACGCCTCCGCCCGAATCATCCTGAATGTCCCCCGACACAGCCACATCTCCAGCCACCTGAGGAACCTGCACTGGCTCCCCGTCGACAAGAGGATCACGTTCTGGCTCCTCACCCACGCACACAAGTCTCTCCACGACCTGGGCCCCAAGTACCTCAACGACCGCCTGACCTTCTACACGCCCACCCGCCAGCTACGGTCCACCAGCCTCGCCCTCGCAGCCGTACCACGCATCCGAAGAGCCACCGCCGGAGGAAGATCCTTCTCTTACCTGGCTGCCAAGACTTGGAACTCCCTCCCCATCCACCTTTGGCTGACCCAGGACCATCTCGCCTTCAGGAAACAACTCAAGACCTGGCTGTTCGAGCAGTAGCATACCCCTCCCCCCAAGCGCCTTGAGACCCTCCCGGGTGAGTAGTGCGCTATACAAATGGCATGATTGATTGATTGAACAATGCAGTCCGGAAAACCCCACAGAGGCGTAGTGGGCGCCTGGTGCCGTAGGCGTATACCTGTACTCACGTGGGATGGAGCACTGGTGGAGTGTCTAATGTCCTGTATACGCTGGCCGCCATTAGATTTATCGTCGCTCCGGTGTCAATCAGGGCCGCCACAGCTTGATCCTGCACGTTTACTGTGCACATGGGTTCTGCAGATGGTGTAGCTGCCAGAGTGTTGAGCATTCGCACCATGTGGACGGAGGCTGCGTCCGCCTCGTCATCGTCCATGTCGCTGTTGGTGGAGGCGTTTCGCAGTGGTTCTAGCTGTCTCACTCTCCGGGGCTTTCCCACAGGCGCTGCAGATCTTTCCTTGTGCTGGGCATGCTCCGTTGTGGGGCGTTGCTCCTCCGCACCATGCACAGGCGCGGTCGTGGGAGGAAGGAGTTGGGCCTGGCCTCCCTCGCCGGGGTTGTCTCGTGCGTGTGTCGATGGCACTGGTCTGGATGGCGCGCACTGGTTCTACCTTGACTGCAACTGCGGGTTTTGGCTACATGTGTGCGGCTCTTGCTTTCAACAGTTCTTTGGACCGCCCTAACGCCAGGATGTCGCGCATGGGCATGTTGTCCGTTTCCAGGACTCTTTCTCGCAGTTTTGAGGAAGCACAGCCCTGAATGAAGTGGGCGCGGATCTCGTCGTCGGCGTCCGGGAGGGTGCACGTGCTGGCCAGCTTTTTTAGTCTCGCATAGAAGACGTCCACCGATTCTTCTGGGAGCTGGCGGGCTTGGCGGAGCAGGAATCTCTCATAATTCGCGCTGGCGAATGGTTCGAAGTATTCCGTTATGGCGTCGCGTAGCGTGGTTTAGTTCCGGGGCGGGCCTCCTTCTACCACGTCTTTCGAAATGTCGTGGATCGCCTCACCTCCCAGGTGCAAAAGCATCGCACGCCGTCGCTCAACTGCAATGTCCGCTGCCACGAAGTAGTTCTCCAGGCGTTCCACCCATTTCCTCCACCGGGCCGCCTGTGACGGCGGCGTGCCAGTGACCGCGAAAGGTTCCAGCGGGGGCACTGTGGCCATGGCCATCGGGGGAGGTGGAAGGGGTCATCAGCCGGACGTGCCTTCTCACCAGGGGGGTCAGGAGCACAGGAGTCCGCTGGGGGTATCTTCTCGGGCCGTGGAATGTCTCAGCAGCGTTGCACGCGGGACGCGTGAGAAACGGCAGGGTCTCCGCACGCGAGATGCGTGGGAAACGGCTGGGTCCGCAGCGTTGCACGCGGGAAGCGTGAGGGATTGCACGCCAGGCGCGCGTGGCAGGCTCAGCAGCGTAGAGGGCCGGCGCTCGGCCAGAGGCAGGTGCGGCTGGTGGAGGAGCGCGGCTCAGGTGCTGGGGCCGCGAACACGCACCTGAGGCCACAAGGCCCGCTCATTTAAAAAAATTCTTAAAAGAAAATGAACAGATGTATCGAGAAAATATACTCCCAAACACTATGGCAAGGATACATGCAAAATACATAAGATCATGTTTTGAAATTGCACAAGCATGCCTCAGGTAATAAGTATCCTCTGCACTTTTAAGGTTTGCCAGACTGCTAGTTTGTTAGTTCAGAATTGCAGTTCATTTATAGGGATTCCCTTCAGTACTTAGTGTTTGATATAGGGTAATAGGAGACAGAAATGATGAAAAGGAAGTGATGGCGATATACAGTGTGCAAACCGTAGTATTTATACACTCTGTATATCAGTCACCACATCCTGCTAACAGTGAACACTGTGAGAACACAATTTTTGGGCACGGATGAACCAATATAAAACGTGATGTAATTCATTATTTATGTTCAGCCCCAGGGTGGTGGCTGTTAGACTTGTCAGCCCTTTGGGTGGTCCCTCTATTTTTTTTTATATATATCCCCTTTTTGCCTCTGTATTTTTCTTGGGTGTCCACTACATTTTTTTTCCTCTCAGGTGTTGACCCTAGGTCTTTGGGTGCCTCATTATTACCTCTTAGTAATGAGGCGCAGGTGCTCCTCTAAAATGGAGGAAGGTTCTCTCTCACAAAATGGTGGCTTGATAACTGCCAGATTACCTCAGAGCCTAAGGCTATAGGGTTGTCATGAGGAGTTCCAAAACTTTCTGGTCCACTCTAGACACTTTAGGCCTAGGAGCAGGCGAGGTCAGGAGGGGAGGAGTTCGGCCGAAGGAGGGAGTAACGCGCAGGAGCTGAGGCGCTCGATCGGCAGGGAGACATGCCTGTGTTATGAAGCTGATGACACTGGTCATTAGACCCTTTTTGCACTACCTTTGGCAGAACTCCATCTGCTTTAATAGACCACAAATTTGCTGATGCTTTGTTCTGTTTGTGAATTTCTTTTAATTCGAAATAAATCATTTCATTTTCTCATGATTGTCTGGGCATCCATTATTTACATTTTCAATAAGCAATCAAACTTGCTTCGGATTCTTTAAACAGTCAATCCAAAAACTCATAACCCAAAATAAGTAAATTCAAACTGATGCAAAATCAAATCCCAATGCATTTTGGGAAAATTTCCCTTCGTCAGGGGAGCTGAAAAACATAAAGACATGAACAATAATACCTTCGTTTTAAATGAAGGCCGTCATTCAGCATTTACTGCTAACATTGCAATTTCCTTCAATTTTGAGACATTATTCTCACTTAGAGAACTGTGCATATGTATAAAACGAAAACTTAACCACTAGCGAGATGCTAAACATCTGTGTTGTTAGAAGCAGGTTGGGATAAACTAGGAATACACGCAATAACAGTGCTTGTCATGGCAATACAGAGTTATGACAACAAAAAGCAAAAGTATACCAGGTTAAGGAGGTATGTATGCGTTATACACAAGCTAAATTTGAGCCACAAAAGGGAGGAATTTTTTGAAACAATGACCTGAAAGGGACTATACACAAAGATTTAGACATTTGAACATTTGAAAGAAAAAGAGCTGTGAGAACCCTTACCGTGAAAAAAGATGGAATGTTTCGATGTGGAGTTATACCAATAGTTATACCAATATGCGTGATGCGCGGATTCTGAAAATCAAGAGCATATATTAAGGATAATCTGAGGATGCTCACTAATTAAAACTAATGCCCCTGCGGGTGCCTAAATAAAGATATTCTAGAAGATCGTGCCTGTTTGTTAAACATGTGTAGAGTGGGGAAATGTCCCTTCTACACTTTGGTCGGTCAGCCTGTTACACCACTATGGTGCTATGTGTTAAGACGCCAAGCAGGTATGTGTAATGAGCAATACCATAAAAACGAAAAAACAAAAAGCTTATCAAACCTACCAAGAGTTTAGTCCATGTACATATGAGTAAAGATGCATGTCTAGCCAGAAGTTCAATTCTGGATACCGTCTGGTCAATTTACAACGTGAGAATAGATGAGTCGAACCCTGAAAGTGGAATAATATAAATCTAGTTATCTCAAATCAGAATGTGAAAGTCGGATCACCCTAGACCTCTAATTGGTTAACTTACCCAAAAGTAAGTAGGAAGTTGAGTCCACTATACGGTCGAGAGAAATCCTGTGCCACGAGCGATTCTGTTGTCTCTGTTAAAAAACAGGAATATTCGAATTTAAGCAACCGCACAATTTAGTGTGGAAGTATAATTATCCTAACTTTCATGCTAAGAAACAACTACCTTAATAATAGAACTGCGTGACACCAAGACGCTAGACTGTGATGGTGCTGAGATGAAATACTTTAATCCAATTTCGGGTCGTCTAATGACGCTAAAACCGTAATGAAAAAAACGAAAGATGAAAAATCTTCAAATATCCAATCTACGAACTTAGTTAATTAATGAGGGTGCTATGTATGCATACCTATCTCGAAGAAAAATCAGGAACGAATCCTGGCGTTCAGACTCGATGTTCGTGATCCAGAGCGTCCATGAAAAAGCCCGCGTTGCAGCGCGAGTAAAAATTAAAATTAAAATTAAAATTAAAATAAGACTGTCTGTTTATAACAAATTACGCGAGAACGGAATATGTTCGAAACTGAAAACGGACTATGAATAACGAAAAATAAATATATCAAGATCAAAGATTGTAAAAATGATAATTGAAAAATATGTATATATATATAAAGTTGCGCATAATGAAGTTTACAATATGAATACGGGAGTTCAAAAAAAATTTGATAAAAAATGTAACTACGTGTGGAGACCTGACAGACGGTCCGAGTCAGGAGAAAATATAAAGGTGCCACCATCTTTGAGGGGTGTACTCTCGAATACCTAAGCCAAATACTAGTCGATAAGTAGCCAGAGTGAAAACGTAAAGGAGAACAACTAACGCTGACTATAGTCAAAACATTGTAATGTAGCCAAACACTACTTGATAAGCAGACCAATCAGAAGCGTAAAAGAAAACAGCTAATGCTGACTGTAATTAAAGCATGGTAATGTAGTCAAACCGACTTTTTCATATTGTTTTATAATGTAGAAATAAATTACTGTGATCATGCTGAGATAGACTAATCAGAAGCGTAAAAGAGAATAGCTAATGCTTACTGTAGTTAAATCATGGTAATGTAATAAAACAGACTATTTCATATTATATTGTGATGTAGGAATAAATGACTGTGATCATGCTGAGGTGTATGCTGGAGATTACTGTAAAGATTAAGAAGTGAAAACTTTTTGGGATCCCCAAAAAATTGGTGACTAATGCCAGAAGACTTAATACTAGGATAATACTGAAAAAATGTTGGGAAAATTCATATTAGTGGAAATAATGATCGTATATAACTCTTATTATTGTCTCTGTTGCCAAGTTTGCATGTAAAGGTAAGATCTGATATTGTATGATCTTGTAATCTTAATGGCTAATATTCATTTGCTACCATACGCTTATGCTGAGGTGATATACCTGTATACTGTACTTCATAAACTGCATCTTGAACATTCGTCATGGATAACATCATTGGGTGAAAATGGATAATTTGGAACTTAAATACTGGAAGTATAATACAATTTACAGAAAGCAGGCCATATCAATTTTGTCATTCAAACCCTTTGGTATCTGAGTCTGTAAAAAGTTTATCCACCATATCTCTCTATGAGATAGCCATTTTTCGTTGTTACGATCTGGCAATGTTTGGATTTGTTCGAGTACCTGGAATCTGAGTTGTGGAATAGTGTGGTTTGATTCTTTCCAATGAGAAACTAAACTGGATGTTAAAGTATTGTTCCTTATTCGACTTTTATGTTCTGTAATTCTTACTTTAACTTTGCGTTCAGTTTTACCCACATAAAGTTTACCACACGGGCACTTTATACTGTAAATCACTTGTGCTGAATTACAATCAGTCCGTTGTCTCAATTTGATTTTCTTCCCACTTTGCGGGTGCTCTAGAAAAGTTCCCTCCATCACATTGTTACAGTGGGTACAATTGTAACATTTTTTAATTCCTGGTTTCAGTTCTAACGGTCCTGATTCTTTTTTTGTTCGAGTGACCAGTTCATGAAGATTGGTATTTCTCGTGTGTGCAAACAGTTGTTTATTGGCAAAAATTCCATGGAAATCATCCTCCTGCTGCAATAACTCCCATCTAGTACCAATGTTTTTTTTTATTTCATTGGATTGCAACGAGAACTTACTTACAAACACTTGTCTGTCTACTTTTGTCTTTACTTTGGTTCGTATCAGTTCTTCTCTTTGTAGTGCTGCCACTTTGTTTACTGCTGTTTGTACCACTTCTTTGGGATATCCTCGAGCTTCAAATCTTAGTTTTTGTGTCTCGATTTCTGCATTGAGTGATTGTTCATTGGATGATATCCATTTAATCCGTACTAGTTGAGAATACGGCAAGTTTTTCAAAAGTTTCCTTGGATGAAAGCTGTTATAGGCTAGAGTGTTATTCCTATCCGTGGGTTTGTGGTATACTGTCGTTTCGATGTTGTAATTTCGAAGTTGCACTAATACATCCAGATATGGTACCTCTTGATCGTTAATGGTATGCGTGAACTGGATACGTGGATTTCTTGTCTTCAATTCCTGTAGTTTTTCATTTAGTAAAGATTGTGGTCCTTTCCACAGTAGAAAAATGTCATCAATGAACCGTCTGTAAAAAACGGTGTATTAAATGGTTTCAGTGAAAATAAAGTCATTTTCAAATTTTGGTTGAATGTATTGGCAAATGAGGGGGCTCCAGAGAACCCCATGGAGGTTCCACTAATTTGTAAGTAATGATGATTCTTCCATTTTAAATAAGAATGTCGTAAGCAGAATTGAAGAAGGTCCAAGATAAAAACTTTGTTTGCTGCAATTTGTGTTGTTTGTAGAAGTGCCCACTCGCAGGCTTCTAACACTTCTGCTAAGAGGATCGAGGTGTACAATGAGGTGACATCAATTGTGCACAGTGTTATGTTGCTGTCATCCAAATTTACTGCTTGTAAAGCTTGCAAAAAATGAGCCGTGTCTCTCACGTATGATACCCACCCTTGTACGAAGATTTGGAATAATTCATCAATGTATCTTCCCAGAGGCTCAAGCAAAGATCCGCAACCACTTACTATGGGTCTCATTGGAGGATCAGTGGCATGCTTATGAATTTTGGGGAGCATATACAACTCCGGACAACGTGGATATTTAGTCGTCATGAATTTTTTAGTGTTCTTATTGATCCAACCCATTTCCAAAGCTCTTTTTAACAGTTCTTCCAATGCTTTTGCTATTTCTTTGGTGGGATTCTGTGGAAGTTCCAAATAGGTCGTATCATCTCGAATGTGAGCATTTACCTTAGTGTCATAAAACAGAGTGTCCATATTCACAAGTGCTCTTCCTTTGTCAGCCTTTTTTATTGTAAGCGTGGGGTCATTTGCCAATTTTTTGAGTGTATGCCATTCATGTTTGTTTAGATTAGATCTGTGGTGTTGATTCAAATAAATTTTTTGAAAATCTTGTTTGACTAGAATCTCAAAAGTGTCTAAGATTTTGTGTGAAATGGGTGCTACGAATGTACTTGGTTCTTTGAATTCCTTGTATTCAGAATTCTCTTTCTGTTGGGTGTATTCCGGCAGTGAAGGCACCACATTCTCAAAAAAATGTCTTAATCTTAGTACTCTCATGAATTTGAATAGAGCTACTTCTGTCTCTAACTTGTTGCTTTGGTAAGTAGGAACAAAACCAGTGCCTTTTTCCAGGATACTGAGTTGCTGTTTATCCAGTTTTTTTGAAGAGATATTGATGGCTAAACTCTGTTTTTGCTCCTCAAATTTTGGCTTACCATGTCCTTGTCCACGCCTGGTCTTACGTTTTCTGACATTTCCTGAGGTTTTCCTGCAGACGGACCCTTGTCTAAAAAACTCTGCTGTTCAGATGTAGTACTGGTGGAAGCTTGTTCCCCTTGAATTGTGGTCCCTGTTGCTGGCATCCTTATTGGTTGTCGAGTTGTTGCTAAATCTTTATCTGAGACCACACTTTCCTGTGATGATGATACAAACTTAGGTGGTGGTTTCCTTCTGGCGTATACTTCTGCCCAAGTATATACCTCGTTGAGTTTATAGTCTATAGTATCTCTTTTGAATTTTCAAAGTTTCATTTCTTGTGTGTCTTTTTCATATTTGTCTAATTTGTCATTGAGATCTTTCAGAGTAGCTGTTAATTCATCTTGTTCCAGTTGTTTAGATATTTCTTCCTTTAAAACATAGATTTCTTCTTCTAGTTCTTTAATTGTCTTGGCCAGTTCTTCTACTAATAACAGTATCAAATCCAATGAACACTTATTCAAAATTGAATACCATTTATCCATGAAATGTTTGTTAAACTGAAACTTGTACAGCATTGGTTTGATTGAAAGTCTTAGTCCACGTGGAATTCTTTGAACTTTGTGGTACTGTATTAAGGTGGACGCGTGCAGCTTTTGGTTGAGTGCGCGTCTAGAAATAAATTCCAATTGTCGTAAAGATTGAGTAACCGAGCCTCTTCTTGAGCTGAATGAATGGACTTCTGTAATTAATGAATAAATGTCTGCCGCTTGGGCTGAAGTGTAAGTCTTAGTTTCAGCTTTGTTATCCGTGATGTTGGAAATTGAATCAAATGACATTTTGTACTGTTTGGGTGCTCCCACTCTGTTGGCTATGAAGAATACAATTGAGATGGGGGGTTGAGCGGTGCACTCCTGTTATTGCTGATTAAACTCAAGTTTAAAATTATTCCTTTTAATTTTTTTTTTATTACAAGCCGTAGGTAAGAAAAATACATTGGTACATTGAATTCTTCATAATTAGACATACATTAACCCCAAAAATTGCAAAATCCAAGAGACAAGAGACAACCCTGGACAATAGAATGCCACAGCAATAACAAGAAAATAACCAGTATTATACTTCAAAATGTAAACCTATTAATATAATACAAAGAAAGAAATATCATTATCATTACCATACTCAAAATAATAACTCCAAGACATATTAGATAACCCAACGTATAAACAACTGTTGGTTGGGCAGCATCAAAAATAGTATTGTTATGTCGTTCATAAAGTGCTAATGCAAGAGAAGAAGGACCAGCGCTAGAGGGTACCATTCTGTGCAAAATATAGCCTATATAAAGTGACTAATGCAATAAAGTGCCAATGTATAGTAACACAATAATAATACTATACCGTTCATAAAGTGCTTAAGCAAGGAGTAGAAAGACCAACGCTTAAAATTACTAATATTATTATGTGCAAAAACATTTTTTTTTTTAGACCTATATAAAGTGACTAGTGCAATAAAGTGCAATAAAGTGGCAATATCTAATAACACAGATAATACATTTCATAATATTAAAAATACAATAACATACAAAAAAACTTTCATAATAAAAATGCTTAACAATTTGATATAGCATGGCAGATGGATACTAATCTTTCCTCAGATGTAGATGTCATGCCAACTTACAGATAGCTAAAATATAACAGTCACTTTCCTTTTAATAGTTCAAGCTGGTTAAAATATTTCCAATTCCTTTCAAATCTTGCAACTGCACCCACTCTACCTGCATAGGCTTTCTCAAAATGATATGTTCTTCTCATTTTATTGACCCACTTGACATGGCAAGGACACGCCGTGGATTTCCAATTTTGCAGAATCAGGGACCGTGCCACGGCAGTAGAAACAAAGATAAACAGTTCTTCTGATTCATTGAGCATGTTCCTGTCCTTACTAATGCCGAAGAGGGCCACTTCCACTTCTGGAAGAAGAATTTTCCCAGTTGCCATCTCCAAGTCTGCGAAAATCTCCCTCCAGAAGGGTTCTAGCTTTGGACATGAGAAGAAAATATGATGCCACCCACCCTGTCCCCTGGTTTTACATCTAAAACATTTATTCTCGTATTCAGGGAACATTCTTTGTAGGGCTTGCGGGGTATAATATGCTAACCAGCGACAAAGAAAAGACATTATTTTATAATTAGCTGCTCGGAGTGCCCTGTTTCCTAAATAACAAATTGTCTCCCAATCTTTGTCTATCAATACACACTGCAATGTGAGACTTATTTTCTCCAAATGTTTGGTTATTATATTAGATGTTCCAGAAGGGGGAGGTAGCTTTTTATACCAAAATCCTATACCCTTATGTTTCTCCCCATATAACGCTGATAACAAAGCATTGTGTGTTGTATCAAAACTTCCTACAACTTTTCTAATAAAATAACTCAATTGCAAGTGATGAAAAAACATGAGTCGCCTCAGATGTGATCTATCTCTAACCGTTTGCCAACTGATTATCGAATTTTGAAAGAGAAGATGCCTTATTTCACAGAATCCGGCCGATTCCCATTCTGTCAGATGACTTGAAGAAATCTTAAGACCCATTTTGACACATTCTGAAAGTTTTAGATAAATAGATCCATCTGAGCCATGCTTTTCAAATAGAAGCCGTAGTCTTGATGAGTACCCCACGAGTGTCTTATATCGTGTTCTTTTTGGAAGTTTTGCGGTTTTTAAGAAAATAAAAATTTGAGAACCCGATTCCTCAAGCATTCTATTTAAAAAAAAATTGTCTCTTGTCTGCCTAGCCTTTAATAATCCCGCCATTATATCGAAAAAAGCTGCCTCGTAATATGAATAAAAATGGGGAAGAGCAAGTCCGCCTTGATTAACCGGAAGTTGTATTACCGCAAGTTTGACTCTATTGGCCTTTTTATTCCAAATGAATCTTCTTAACATGTAATCTAATTCATTAAAAAAGGCCAAATTAACTTTAATTGGGATATTACTAAACAAAAATAAAAGCAGAGGTAATATATTCATCTTTATCAAAGCCACTCTGCCAATCAATGATAAAGGGAGTATATCCCATTGTTCTAAAAGGCTCTTGATTTTATCCCTTGTTTTTATATAATTCAATTGAAAAAGTTCTTGGTAGTCTCTGGTCACATAAATCCCTAGATACCTTATTGGGACCCCCTTTTCTGCTTGAGACTGAAGATCTGGCGGAAGGAAGTCTAAATTCGAATTTAAAATAAGAACTTCTGTTTTCTTTTCGTTAATTTTGTAGCCCCCTATCTTCTCATATTCCTTAAGCTCTTTCATAAGATGTAAAATATTTTCTTTATCAGGAGCCATGTAGAGGATAATGTCGTCGGCAAATAGTTTTAACTTCGACATTCCAACCATTGGAGAAGATATTGCATCATTATTTCTTATTTTTATTACCAGGGGTTCGATAAAAAAGGTGAATAGCAGGGGGGATAGGGGGCAACCTTGCCTAGTGCCTCGATTTATTTTAATCTTCCCTGCTTGTTTAGCATTTAATATCACCTGGGCTGATGCTCCCTCGTAGATATTTTGTAACATATTAATGATAGGGACTGGGAATCCAAAATAATTCAAGGAACAAAATAACGTTGGCCAGTTAACTAAATCAAATGCTTTTTCTGCATCAATCATAAGAATGCATGCAGAAATTGAATTAATATTAAAATAATCTAGGGCCTGTAATAAATATTCTGTGTTGGCAGCCATATAGCGTCCGGCTATAAAGCCCGTTTGATCATGATGTATCACCTCCTGGGCGGCCAACACAAATCTTTGAGCCCAAATTTTCATAAAAACCTTGTAGTCAGAATTTAATAGACTAATTGGTCTATAGGAGTTTACGTCTTCCGGGTTCTTTCCTTTCTTAACAAAACTAATAATTGTGGACTCCTTAAACTCAGAGGGAATCATACCACCTAATCTAATATAATTAAATAAATGTTTCAAGGGATCCTCTAGCTCCTTCAAAAAAACCTTGTAGAATTCGATAGGGAATCCATCAATCCCTGAAGCCTTTGCTCCCGCTGTGGCTTTTATACTGTTCTGAATTTCCAGATGACTTATATCACAGCCTATTTGATTAAATCTGGGTTTGGAAATTTTGGGGATATTCAAGTTGTCAAAATATTCCCTGATCAATGTTTCCTCTACTTGAATATCCGTAGAGTAAATTCTCTCATAATGATCAAGGAATATTTTCCCAATTCCCTCGCTTCTGGTATCTATTCCACCTGATGGATCTTGGATTTTTAAAATGATGGAAGACTCTTGTTTTTTCCTGATCGAATTTGCCAGCAGCTTACCCATGAGTTGACTATCTTCATATAGCTTTTGTTGGAAGGCTTTTGAGCTATTTATCTCTTCCAAGATGAAGAAGTCCCTAAGCAATGCTTTTGCTTGTTTCCAGTTGTTTGGTTTTTGGTCTAGTTTCAAAGTATACTCATTCTCTGCAGCGCGCTGAAGGGAAGATATTTTTCTTTTACGATCATTAGCTTTATTACAAGAAAATGCTATAATCTGTCCCCGGGCTGCTGCTTTGAATGCTCCCCATACTGCGAAAGGCTCTGCAGAGTCCTTATTTTCTAAAAAAAATTCCCTTATCCAATCTTTGAAACTCTCAACCCAAGTTGTATTCTGTAAAAGGGTGCGGTCCAGCTGCCACCTAGGTCGCTCCTCTGTCGTGCCCTCTAATATTATTTCAACCTCAATCCTTCCATGATCTGAAAATGGATTGCAGCCTATCAATGCGTTAGAGATGTGAAGCGATCTTGAGGATAAAAAAAAATCTATTCTAGAGGCTGCATGGAACCTATTAGAATAACACGTGTAAGATTCTAGGTTGGGGTTTAGGGAGCGCCAGGAGTCCCGCAATTGATATTCTGATACAAAAGCCTCTAATACCCTTTTAGTCTTTGGTTTTAGTTGTTTCTTGTTCTTGTTAGAGGTGTCCTTCTTTAAATCCTGAATAAAATTAAAATCACCTCCTACTATGATTTGCCCTGCTATACCCCTTAGTTTTTCACTAATTTCAGTCAGGGCCGAGGTGTCATCAAAAATTGGGCCATAATAGTTGACAAAATTGAATATCTTTCCCAACAATTTCACTGCCACCCAAAGCCATCTCCCTTTAGAGTCTCTTTGCATTTGTAGAATCTCCCAGGGTAAATTTCTTGCAAAATAAATAGCAACACCCCTCTGGGCAACACCCGCAGAGGAAAAAAAACCATGGGAAAAATATCTAGGAAGAAACAACTTTGGGGAGTTTGATTTCAAGTGTGTCTCCTGGAGGAAGACCACATGGGGTTTAAAAGCAATTGCCCATTTCAAAAGTGCTCCATATTTCTGTTTATTTATGAGCCCATTCGCGTTAATGGACAGGATATTACATAAGTCAATTGTCATTGATAAGGCTATGAAGTTCTAAGCCTCTTCTGTACCAACCAATGTTAAGAATAGAAAACCTACTTCTCTTGTATTTTTTTACTGCATTCACCCCCCCACCAAGGACCCCCCCATGGATGCGGGACCCCCCTTCCTGTCCACGCTGCCCACATCCCTCCCTTTCTTCTACTTCGGGTGTCTTCTTGTTACACCCCGGTGTGACCCTGGTGTGACCCTGAACCCAAGAACCCAAGAACCCCCGTCTGGATGTTTTCAAACTCTCATTTTTTCTAGATTGTAACATGGATTCCTCGTATTCAACATTCAATATATATATAGCCAGACCACTGTGCCTAGGCCCTTGTTGATATTTCGTTAAGAAGGGTCTGTGCCTCATCTAGATCAGTAAATAGAATTTTTTTTCCCTTGACGAGAACCTTCAGCTTTGATTGCTGTGCAATCGAGGCCTGGGCACCATTGGCCTTGAATAACTGCAGCAGCTTTACAAACTCTTTCCTTCTTTTAGCCGCAGTTGCTGTCATATCCGAGAAAATCCTGCATTTTGAAGTTTCGGAAACGGAAAACTGGCGTTGTTGATATGCCTTGGAGAGTATACGTTCCTTAATTCTAAAATCCGCAAAATTTAATAGAATAGTTCTAGGAAATGGAGAGTTCGCATAGCGCTGAGCCGGTACTCTGTGGGCTCTTGTTATTGTCAAGTCACCTTCAAAGTCTGGCAGAACTGCCTTCTGTATAAAAGAGTTAACCCATTGCACTGTTTCGGATCCTTCCGTTCTTTCAGGAACCCCTACGATCCTCAGGTTAGATCGACGGGAGTGGTTTTCCAACTCCTCGAGTTTGTTCTCCATAGAAATCCTCTTTTTTGTGGCCTCTTTAGTCTCTCCTGAAACCAGATTCATCTGATCTTCAAGGACTGCTATCCTTGACTCAGCTTCCAAGACCCTGTTGGGAAACGCCAATGTTAATTCCTCCAGCTTATCTATTCTAGCGTGAATAGCTGCAAGTTCCGTTCGCTGATTGTTTTTGATTTCACGGATCTCATCGAGGATTAAGTTGAGCATCTCGCGAATATCTAGCTGGAATTTTACCTCAGATCTTGCGTCCTTGTCGATAGGATTAGAATCAAGTCCTAGAATTTCTTCGTTCCCGGGAGTCTTATCTTGTATGCATTCCCTTTCTTGAACCACTTCATTTGTTACATTTATTAAAGAAAGCTGAGATTGAGATGAGGATGGAGATAGAGATGCTGTCAAGTCAGGGCCCTTAGATAACACATTAGAGGCTGGAGGATCCGAAGTTAGAGAGACCAAAAGGGGCTGTGAAGAATTAGAGAGGGGAGATTTCGGAGTAGTTCTTTTCATAAACAGTGGAAAATCTCTCATCTCCTTTCCTTTCGTCCCACTGTCTCTCCCCTCTTCTACCACCTGGGGTGCTGTCGTTGCCTGTGTCTCGGTGGGGTTAAGAGTTAGAGGGTGGATTTCTACTTCCACTTGCGGCTGTACAAGTACATCTGGTGTAATAACATCATTCATCTTATCTCCCTCCACTGCCGCTTCTTGCTGTTCGTTGTGCTGTAAGGAAGTAGAGGAGGAAGGCGACTCGTTATCTGAGGATTCAGGTGTTGTATCCTCTGTTATAAGGCACCCCAACTCCTCCTTATTGATGTCTTTATTTTTTTCACAAGCCGCTTTTCATGCAGCTTTTTTAGCAAGAGCCAGGGCGAGGCGAGTCTTAGCTCTCTGACGGCCCGCCGCTTCCACTTTACTGAGTTTTACCGTGTCATCATCTTTCAAAAGTTTGCCCATTTTTTTTTTAGAAAGAAGTATACTCCCCCTTTTTTTTTTTTTTGGATAGAGAAATGTTTGGAAGTATTTTTTAATGTTCCAGTAAATTCAGGGACCCCCAGCGAATTTTTTATTTTTTGGTGCACTATCACTTCAATGCACTTCAATGCAGTTACTCCTCCGTGGAGAATTAGCACAGCCTGACACAGTTAAGTCTATGAGAGTCTATGAGAGTATTTACTCCGTAGCTGCCCTATAGCTGACCGTATTCAGCCTGCTCCCCACAACCTCAAGAGATGCAGTTACAGCAGTTACAGCAGAACCGATGAGAAGCTCCTTGACTGGCCCGCTATTAATGATGCACACTTGCTCACCTCGGATAGAAACAGATGAGCGGCGTGTCCTGCAAAGATCGAGCTTTTCCGAGCCCCTGTCTGACTGAAGGGTCAAGAACAGTTACTGCAGCGGCGAGGTAGCGTCATCTCTCTCGGCGCATTCCAACAATCGCCGGAGTTCCTCTTCTCTGCTCAGTGCCGCTCAGTGCCGCTCAATGCCACATTACATCCGAATGTCTGGATTCTCCTTTCCCGCTTGGGCTCCCGGTACCAGCGGCAGCAATATCAGCGGCAGTATCAGCGTCTCAGCGTCTCGAAAACTGCATTCGCCATTACGGAGGCGGCGCCATGGGTCGAGGATCGAGGATCACGGGAGCCTAGGCAGAGGCGTGGAGCTCTGTGGACATCCTCCCTCCGCGCCACTGGCAATGGAACCGTTTAAAATTATTCCTTATCGCAGTTTTGTTTTGGTGTGCAAGAGGGAAGGAGGAGCCACCCTCCACAGAAGTTGAAATGGAAAATAAACTAGTGACACTGGTCATTAGACCCTTTTTGCACTACTTTTGGCAGAACTCCATCTTCTTTAATAGACCACAAATTTGCTGATGCTTTGTTCTGTTTGTGAATTTCTTTTAATTCGAAATAAATCATTTCATCATGTGAACAGGGCCCTTTCCGACCATCTTTCGCGGGCTAATATTCTGGACCCTACGCAGAATGGTTTCCGTGCTGATCACAGCACGGAGACAGCCCTTCTCTCCATGGTGGAACACCTGCTCATGGTGTTAGATTCGGGTCAAACGGCGGCGCTCGTTTTATTAGATCTTAGCGCCGCCTTTGACACCGTCTCTCATAAGATTCTTCTCCAGCGCCTGGAAGAAGCTGGCATCATAGGGACTGCCCTCCAGTGGTTCCGTTCTTTTCTCGCCGATCGATCCTTTTGCGTGGCTATTCCGCCCTTCCAGTCCAAACTCCATCCCCTGGACCATGGGGTTCCGCAGGGATCCTCGCTGAGCCCCACGTTATTCAATCTTTACGTGAGGCCGCTGGCTGAGGTCGTCAAGCAGTGGGACATGACTATGGTCTCATATGCTGACGACACTCAGCTGGCGGTCACGCTCAGCGGGGACTCCGACCTGGACGCCCCTAGGTTCCAGAATGGACTGAGGGCGCTTGCCAGCTGGATGAATTCCAACTGTCTCCAGTTGAACGCAAAAAAAACAGAGATAATGATCGTCGGCAAGCAGTCGGAACTATGGGGTGACATATGGTGGCCTCCGGAACTTGGGATCACCCCGACCCCGGCAACGGAGATAAAAAATCTTGGGGTGTGGTTAGACCCTGCCCTTAGTTTCGTCTCCCACACTAAGAGAACTGCCGCATGCTGTTTTGGCATATTGCGAGGTTTAAGACCAGCCTTGAAATTCTTCGACGCCTCGACCAGGCAGCTTGTGTTGCAGGTGACGGTGGTCTCTCGGCTTGATTACGCGAGTTCCCTCTTTATAGGGGTGAATCAGGCTGAAATTGCACGTTTGCAACGTGTTCAGAACGCGGCAGCCAGAGCAGTGGTGGGTCTGCCCAGGTTCTGTTCCGCTGCCAACACTATACGTTCTCTTCACTGGCTGCCAGTTAAGCAGAGTATTCACTTTAAAGTGCTCTGCATGTCCTACAAAATTCTTAAGGGCTCTCCTGCCCCGATTCTTATGAATCTCTTGTCCCTGTATGTCCCTGCACGTCCTTTACGATCCTTAGGCCATGATCTCGCAGTGGTCCCTCGGTGTAAGCTAAGCCGAGCTGGAGGCCGCTCATTCCGAGTTCGGGCTGCGGTACTATGGAACTCTTTACCTTTAAAGATACGTGCGCTGGATGATCTCCTTTCATTCCGTAGGGCCATTAAGACCATTTTATTTCTCTAAACTTGCCGGCTTTTCAGTTTGATGCCTTCCTAGTTGTGTTGTGTTGGTTATTTTGTCAAGCGCCAGGACGCTCCTTTGCTGGAGCATCTGTGCGCGTTACAAATTCTCATAACATAACATAACATAACATTTTCTCATGATTATCTGGACATCCATTATTTACATTTTCAATAAGCAATCAAACTTGCTTCGGATTCTTTAAACAGTCAATCCAAAAACTCAAAACCCAAAATAAGTAAATTCAAACTAATGCAAAATCAAATCCCAATGCATTTCGGGAAAATTTCCCTTCGTCAGGGGAGCTGAAAAACATAAAGACATGAACAATAATACCTTAGTTTTAAATGAAGGCCGTCATACAGCATTTACTGCTAACATTGCAATTTCCTTCAATTTTGAGACATTATTCTCACTTAGAGAACTGTGCATATGTATAAAACGAAAACTTAACCACTAGCGAGATGCTGAATGTTAGGAGTTAGACCACCTTGACATGCGAGATTGCAGGTAATGTGAACTTTGGCCCATATCCCTAAAATGAAACCTAATCACCAAGACCTTTGTGGACGCTCCCTAACATGAGAAATGAGGCGTGGCAGAACGTAGCCGTTGCTTGGCTTACTTTTCCAGTACCACGCCCCCTCTTCACTTCCTGGTTTGTTGCTCGCGTCCTCCGTGGCGTCCTACGGATCCCTCCGTGTGTTCTTGGATATTTCCTTGCCTGCATGAAGCTGCCACCTTATCCTGCAGTAACCCTCTATCCTGGTGCACTGTGAGAATGTTTCTGCCGGTCTTCGGCTTTTCTCTATTTATGCGTGAGTAATCTCGTGCGACTACCCTGTCTTTCCTCACGCATTTTGCGGGCGTTTTCTGCTCGATTCATTGCCTTTGATTCCACAGTGTGGCTTTTACTTACCCTTTCATTTCTTTGTTGTTTGGATATCCCTTTGAGAGTGAGCGCTCCGCCCATGCCTTCTTTTAGGGCCAGGTGTCTCTCCTCCTGAGAGTGTACTGCTCCGCTGTTACAGCCCTTGACAGCCGGTCAGTGCACCTCACTCCCCTTATAGTTTTGTTAGTGTCAGGTGTGTGAGTCTTTCGAGAGTTCTACCTATCCTGACCCGTTTCTGGGTCTCCTGCTTCCCTGTACCTGAACTCATCGTTAAAGCCCGCCCAACCTGTATTTGGGGTAAGCATATCTGGAATATCACGCATGTCAATGTGTCCTTAACACCTTCAACGCTATGGGGATTTTTCTCCTGTGCTGGCACTTCATAAACACCATTATTCATGACGAGCTGGGCTCGTCATCAGCGTAGCAGGAGGCTACTGCATGACGAGCCCAGCTCGTCATGAGCGTGGAAGGGGTTAATGAATGTCATAGTAATAGAGAGCTTATTACTTGTATAACTTGTTTTGTTTCCCAGTTTGGACCACCACCGGAGACTCCTGCTGTTACCTGCCAACCCCAACCCCCTCGTATGAGGAGAGTGGTGGACACTCCTTGGGTAATTTCCCTCATACTTTTAGGGGACAGTAGACAGGAGTGTGTATATTTCACATTCTTGCTTCTGTGTCCTGGAGGTGGAGGGATTCTTCTTCGCTCCTGTGGAAATTGGTTATTCGACTAACAGAAAGCCAAGCCCACGAAATACCCTTCCCCCGAGCGAGGATGAATCCTGACCCTTCCGTGGGCGCTCTTGACCTTAACCTCCAGGCCCATACTATGGACGAACTCACTGCGGCGTTAGTAGCCCTTCAGTCAGAAGTAGGTAGATTGGGGGTAGAAAATCAAAGACTACTGGCAGAGGTACACCAGTTAAGAACAGGTGAGAGAGAAACAGGTACCATTCCTAAATCTCGCAAAAGTTCTATACAACCCGCTAGATTTACACTAACTCCTCCTGAATCTGACAAAGGGGCTAGTGGCGATGCTGCCATTTCCCCTGTTCAAGTCACTGTAAATACCCCTAGCCCTGTTCCTCTAGCAATGCCTGAAAGATTCACAGGGGATAGTACCAAATATAATGTGTTTATGAACCAATGCCAACTCCAGTTCTTATGTAAAGCTGCCTCTTTTCCTGATGACTCTGCCAAAGTGGCCTTTATAATTTCATATCTGGCGGGGAATGCAGCTGAATGGGCAGTTCCCTTGGTCCAGAATAATGATCCATTGTTATATGATCTTGATCTCTTTAAGGAGAAGATGAGAAGCCTCTTCGCTAAACATTCCTATATGCAAGCAAGTGATACAGAGCTACTCAACCTCAAACAGGGCTCCAAAGATCTCCTGTCCTACATTACTAATTTCAATCGTTTAGTGGCAGAAACTCATTGGCCAGAAGATAAGCGAACTTCCTTATTTTACCGTGGATTATGTGATGAATTAAAAGACCTACTCTCCCAAATAGTGAACCCCCCGGAAGACTGTGCCTTCTTTATCGATCTTGTAGTTAAATTGGATCATCGACTGCATGAGAGAAAAGGGGAAAAGACTCGAAGCATTGTACCTAGATTTGTTTTACACAGAGCCGAGAAACCCCTACCGAAAGATGCCCCTGAACCAATGCAAATAGGGGGCATACGAGGTCCTCTATCAACAGAAGAAAAAGACAAGAGAAGAAAACTGAACCTATGCTTGTACTGTGGAAAAGGGGATCACTTTGCTAAAGACTGTCCAGTTCGTCCTAAGACACCAAGACAATCAGCTAGCAGTCTTTCTAGTTTGGAAAACTAGAAAGCTTGAGGAACAGAGAGGTCAATTCCTCAAGCTACATACCTCAGCAGATCTCTACCAACAAGATACATGTAGTAAAACACTTTACGTTACCCATTACACTCACTTACAGTTGCCAAAAACAATACACCATGTCTATCCTCTTAGATTCCGGAGCTACAGGGAATTTCTTTGATATCAAACTCGCTAAACAACTGGGCCTGTCTTTTGTCGCTAAACCTCAACCTGAATCTATTTGGGCTGTGGATGGGTCCGAATTATCTTCTGGGTTGATAAGTTATCAAACCCCGCCTGTGGTTATTGTTTTTAATAATGGGCATTCGGAGAGTCTTGTCTTTGATCTAATAGATGCACCTAATTTTGGTGTCATTTTGGGAGTACCATGGTTACAAGTTCACAACCCTTCAATAGACTGGGTCAAAATAACCGTTACCTTGATATCCCCGTATTGTAAATCCCACTGCTATCTAGAAGCCAGAGAACCTGAACTCCCATTGTATTGTGCAGTCCAAACAGGGGCAGACTTGAGATTACCTGAACAGTATTCAGAGTATAGAGATGTCTTTAGTGAACAAGAAGCAACTAAATTACCTCCGCATAGGAGTTATGATTGTAGGATTGACTTGATACCAGGCGCAGATCTACCCTGTAGTCGTATTTATGCATTGACTCCAGCTGAAAATGATTACCTGAAAGACTATTTGGATGATATGCTAGCTAAGGGATTTATCAGACACTCTACTTCTCCCGCGTCTTCTCCCTTGTTTTTTATTGATAAGAAGGAAGGTGGTCTTACGGCATGTCTAGACTATAGAGCCTTGAATAAAATCACAATAAAAAACAAATACCCTCTTCCTCTGATTCCGGTCCTTCTTGACCAGATCAAAGGAGCAAAAGTCTTCACTAAAATAGATCTCAGAGGTGCTTACCATTTGATACGCGTTAAACAGGGCGATGAATGGAAAACCGCATTTCGCACCACATTTGGGCTATATGAGTATTGCGTCATGCCGTTCGGTCTGTGTAACGCACCAGCGGCGTTCCAATATTTTATCAATGACATACTAAGAGAATATATCGACATTTTTGTCATCGTCTATATCTACGACATCCTTATATTTTCTCAGAATGAGACAGACCATGTAGAACACGTTCAAAAGATCCTTAACAAATTACAGTAAAACCAGTTGTTCGCTAAATTAGACAAGAGTGTGTTTCACGCATCAGAAGTGGACTTCCTGGGCTTCACAATCAAACCTAATGGCCTTCTGATGGATCCCAAGAAAGTTGAGGCTTTGGTTAACTGGAAAAGTCCTACATCTGTTAAGGAGATACAATCTTTTCTAGGGTTCGCCAATTTTTATCGGCGGTTCATTGACCACTTTTCTGAAACAATTTCCCCGATAACTAAACTTTTGATAAAAGGGGTACCTTTTATATGGTCGGCCGAAGCTGAGAGAGCCTTTTGTGACTTAAAAGCCCAGTTCACTTCCGCTCCAATCCTTCATCACGCAGACAACACACAACCATTCTTTGTGGAGGCAGATGCCTCTCAATACGCTGTAGGAGGTATCCTTTCCCAAAGAGACACTGAGACAGGACAGATGCATCCTATAGCATATTTTTCTAAAACCTTACTACCTGCGGAAAGAAACTACACTATAGGAGAAAGAGAATTGTTGGCCATCAAGTTGTCCTTTCAGGAGTGGAGACATCACTTATTAGGTTCTCCACATGTGATTACCATTTATTCCGACCACAAGAACCTTCAGTTCTTTAAGTCAGCAAGAGCCCTCACACCAAGGCAAATGAGGTGGCTGTTATTCTTTAGTGAATATGATTTTCTGATCACCTATCGTCCGGGGCTACAATAAGGAAAAGCGGATGCTTTGTCACGTCTTGGTCATGAAAAAGGTTCGGATATGGAACAACCACTTCCTATAATTCCTGAAAACAAGATACTGGGAGTAGGAGAAAAAGACCACAACCTCCTTGAGGATATCAAACCACTTCTCCTAGACTTGTCACGTGAAGACTACTTGAAAGATCCTCTACACACCATCAGAGAAGGGTTGTATTATCATGAAAACAAACTGTTCCTTCCTGCTTCCAAGTTGAGACAGAAAATCATCGAATGGTGTCATAGTAGCTCCTTGGCTGGTCATCCCGGCAGTCAGAAAACTAATGAACTATGTCACAGATGGTTTTGGTGGGACTCCATGTCCAAAGATGTGGTAGCCTATGTACAAGCATGCTCTACCTGTGCGCGTCAAAAAGCATCACATTGTGCACCTACAGGGCTCTTGAAACACATAGCCATTCCTCCAAATCCCTGGCACACTATCAGTATGGATTTTATGACAGATTTACCCCCTTGTCAAGGTTTTACCACAGTCTATGTGGTAGTCGATTTACTGTCAAAAATGGGGCATTTCATTCCTCTGAAGAAAGTACCTTCCTCTAAAGACTTAGCATCTGTCTTCTTGAACAACATAGTCAAGTTACATGGTTTACCCACTGTCATAATCTCAGATAGAGGTCCTCAGTTTGTTTCGAAGTTCTGGAGGGGGTTGTGTTCTATTCTGGGTATCGATCACAGACTTTCCACTACTTATCACCCCCAAACTGATGGGCAAACAGAAAGGACCAATCAAACTTTAGAACAGTTTTTGCGTTGCTTATTGACATCCCTTCCATCCACATGGGTTCAAGCCCTACCCTTGGCAGAATTCGCCTACAATAATTCTAGCCACTCTGCTACACATGTCTCTCCTTTTTTCTTTTTGCAGGCCCAACACCCTAGAATGATCCCTATTGACTTACAACATGAGGAATCATCTGTTCCTTCCATAGACGAACACCATGCCCAAATCAAACAAGTATGGGAATCAGCAAAGACAGAGCAAGGAAAAGCCAAAGAAGCCATGAAAAAACAAGCTGATAAACACCGAAGAACAGAGCCTATGTACACGATAGGAGAGAAAGTCTGGCTGTCCACTAGGAATCTTAGGATGGAAGGGTCGAAAAAATTCCAACCTAGATTTGTAGGTCCTTTCCCTATAGAGAAAATCATCTCCCCTGTCACCCTGAGATTACAACTACCCCCATGTATGAAAATACATCCCGTTTTCCACAGCTCCTTGGTCAAAAAATACATACCCTCCATTGTCCCTGAAATCCCTCCCCCTCCTGTACAGATCGATGGAGAAGCAGAATATGAAGTGCGTAAAATTCTGGATTCCAGGAAATCTAGAGGCAAACTCCAGTACTTCATAGACTGGGTAGGATACCCCCCAGAAGATAGATCCTGGGAACCTGCTGAAAACATCCATGCAGCCAAACTAATAAAACAATTCCACAGACTCCATCCCCCCAAGCCTGGTCCTGGGAATAGGCCTTTGAGGAGGGGTACTGTTAGGAGTTAGACCACCTTGACATGCGAGATTGCAGGTAATGTGAACTTTGGCCCATATCCCTAAAACGAAACCTAATCACCAAGACCTTTGTGGACGCTCCCTAACATGAGTAAAGAGGCGCAGCAGAACGTAGCCGTTGCTTGGCTTACTGTTCCGGTACCACGCCCCCTCTTCACTTCCTGGTTTGTTGCTCGCGTCCTCCGTGGCGTCCTATGGATCCCTCCGTGTGTTCTTGGATATTACCTTGCCTGCATGAAGCTGCCACCTTATCCTGCAGTAACCCGCTATCCTGGTGCACTGTGAGAATGTTTCTGCCGGTCTTCGGCTTTTCTCTATTTATGCGCGAGTAATCTCGTGCGACTACCCTGTCTTTCCTCACGGATACTGTGGGCGTTTTCTGCTCGATTCATTGCCTTTGATTCCACAGTGTGGCTTTTACTTACCCTTTCGATTCTTTGTTGTTTGGATATTCCTTTGAGAGTGAGCGCTCCGCCCTTGCCTTCTTTTAGGGCTGGGTGTCTCTCCTCCTGAGAGTATACTGCTCCGCTGTTACAGCCCTTGACAGCCGGTCGGTACACCTCACTCCCCTTATAGTTTTGTTAGTGTCTGGTGTGTGAGTCTTTCGTGAGTTCTACCTATCCTGACCCGTTTCTGGGTCTCCTGCTTCCCTGTACCTGAACTCATCATTAAAGCACGCCCGACCTGTATTTGGGGTAAGCATATCTGGAATATCACGCATGTCAATGTGTCCTTAATGAATGTCATAGTAATAGAGAGCCTATTACTTGTATAACTTGTTTTGTTTCCCAGTTTGGACCACCACCGGAGACTCCTGCTGTTACCTGCCAACCCCAACCCCCTCGTATGAGGAGAGTGGTGGACACTCCTTGGGTAATTTCCCTCATACTTTTAGGGGACAGTAGACAGGAGTGTGTATATTTAACATTCTTGCTTCTGTGTCCTGGAGGTGGAGGGATTCTTCTTCGCTCCTGTGGAAATTGGTTATTCGACTAACACTGAACATCTGTGTTGTTAGAAGCAGGTTGGGATAAACTAGGAATACACGCAATAACAGTGCTTATCATGGCAATACAGAGTTATGACAACAAAAAAGCAAAATTATACCAGGTTAAGGAGGTATGTATGCGTTATACACAAGCTAAATTTGAGCCAAAAAAGGGAGGAATTTTTTAAACAATGACCTGAAAGGGACTATACACAAAGATTTAGACATTTGAAAGAAAAAGAGCTGTGAGAACCCTTACCGTGAAAAAAGATGTGAATGTTTCGATGTGGAGTTATACCAATATGCGTGATGCGCGGATTCTGAAAATCAAGAGCATATATTAAGGATAATCTGAGGATGCTCACTAATTAAAACTAATGTCCCTGCGGGTGCCTAAATAAAGATATTCTAGAAGATCGTGCCTGTTTGTTAAACATGTGTAGAGTGGGGAAATGTCCCTTCTACACTTTGGTCGGTCAGCCTGTTACAACACTATGGTGCTATGTGTTAAGACGTTATTACCAAGCAGGTATGTGTAATGAGCAATACCATAAAAACGAAAAAACTAAAAGCTTATCAAACCTACCAAGAGTTTAGTCCATGTACATATGAGTAAAGATGCATGTCTAGCCAGAAGTTCAATTCTGGATACCGTCTGGTCAATTTACAACGTGAGAATAGATGAGTCGAACCCTGAAAGTGGAATAATATAAATCTAGTTATCTCAAATCAGAATGTGAAAGTCGGATCACCCTAGACCTCTAATTGGTTAACTTACCCAAAAGTAAGTAGGAAGTTGAGTCCACTATACGGTCGAGAGAAATCCTGTGCCACGAGCGATTCTGTTGTCACTGTTAAAAAACAGGAATATTTGAATTTAAGCAACCGCACAATTTAGTGTGGAAGGATAATTATCCTAACTTTCATGCTAAGAAACAACTACCTTGATAATAGAACTGCGTGACACCAAGACGCTAGACTGTGATGGCGCTGAGATGAAATACTTTAGTCCAATTTCGGGTCGTCTAATGACGCTAAAACCGTAATGAAAAAACGAAAGATGAAAAATCTTCAAATATCCAATCTACGAACTTAGTTAACTAATGAGGGCGCTATGTATGCATACCTATCTCGAAGAAAAATCAGGAACGAATCCTGGCGTTCAGACTCGATGTTCGTGATCCAGAGCGTCCATGAAAAAGCCCGCGTTGCAGCGCGAGTAAAAATAAAAATAAAAATAAAAATAAAAATAAGACTGTCTGTTTATAATAAATTACGCAAGAACGGAATATGTTCGAAACTGAAAACAGACTATGAATAACGAAAAATAAATATATCAAGATCAAAGATTGTAAAAATGATAATTGAAAAATATGTATATATTTAAAGTTGCGCATAATGAAGTTTACAATATGAATACGGGAGTTCAAAAAAAATTTGATAAACAATGTAACTACGTGTGGAGACCTGACAGACGGTCCGAGGCAGGAGAAAATATAAATGTGGCCGCCATTTTTGAGGGTTGTACTCTCGAATACCTAAGCCAAATACTAGTCGATAAGTAGCCAGAGTGAAAACGTAAAGGAGAACAACTAACGCTGACTATAGTTAAAACATTGTAATGTAGCCAAACACTACTTGATAAGCAGACCAATCAGAAGCGTAAAAGAAAACAGCTAATGCTGACTGTAATTAAAGCATGGTAATGTAGTCAAACCGACTTTTTCATATTGTTTTATAATGTAGAAATAAATGACTGTGATCATGCTGAGATAGACCAATCAGAAGCGTAAAAGAGAATAGCTAATGCTTACTGTAGTTAAAGCATGGTAATGTAATAAAACAGACTATTTCATATTATATTGTGATGTAGGAATAAATGACTGTGATCACGCTGTGGTGTATGCTGGAGATTACTGTAAAGATTAAGAAGTGAAAACTATTTGGGATCCCCAAAAAATTGGTGACTAATGCCAGAAGACTCAATACTAGGATAATACTGAAAAAATGTTAGGAAAATTCGTATTAGTGAAAATAATGATCGTATATAACTCTTATTATTGTCTCTGTTGCCAAGTTTGCATGTAAAGGTAAGATCTGATATTGTATGATCTTGTAATCTTAATGGCTAATATTCATTTGCTACCATACGCTTATGCTGAGGTGATATACCTGTATACTGTACTTCATAAACTGCATAGTGAACATTCGTCATGGATAACATCATTGGGTGAAAATGGATAATTTGGAACTTAAATACTGGAAGTATAATACAATTTACAGAAAGCAGGCCATATCAATTTTGTCATTCAAACCCTTTGGTATTTGAGTCTGTAAAAAGTTTATCCACCATATCTCTCTCTGAGATAGCCATTTTTCGTTGTTGGGATCTGGCAATGTTTGGATTTGTTCGAGTACCTGGAATCTGAGTTGTGGAATAGTGTGGTTTGATTCTTTCCAATGAGAAACTAAACTGGATGTTAAAGTATTGTTCCTTATTCGACTTTTATGTTCTGTAATTCTTACTTTAACTTCTGCGTTCAGTTTTACCCACATAAAGTTTACCACACGGGCACTTTATACTGTAAATCACTTGTGCTGAATTACAATCAGTCCGTTGTCTCAATTTGATTTTCTTCCCACTTTGCGGGTGCTCTAGAAAAGTTCCCTCCATCACATTGTTACAGTGGGTACAATTGTAAAAATTTTTCATTCCTGGTTTCAATTCTAACGGTCCTGATTCTTTTTTTGTTCGAGTGACCAGTTCATGAAGATTATTATTTCTCGTGTGTGCAAACAGTGGTTTATTGGCAAAAATTCCATGGAAATCATCCTCCTGCTGCAATAACTCCCATCTAGTACCAATGATTTTTTTGATTTCATTGGATTACAACGAAAACTTGCTTACAAACACTTGTCTGACTACTTTTGTCTTTACTTTGGTTCGTATCAGTTCTTCTCTTTGTAGTGCTGCCACTTTGTTTACTGCTGTTGTACCACTTCTTTGGGATGTCTTCGAGCTTCAAATCTTAGTTTTTGTGTCTCGATTTCCACACTAAATTGTGCGGTTGCTTAAATTCGAATATTCCTGTTTTTTAACAGTGACAACAGAATTGCTCGTTGCACAATATTTCTCTCGACCGTATAGTGGACTAAACTTCCTACTTACTTTTGGGTAAGTTAACCAATTAGAGGTCTAGGGTGATCCGACTTTCACATTCTGATTTGAGATAACTAGATTTATATTATTCCACTTTCAGGGTTCGACTCATCTATTCTCACGTTGTAAATTGACCAGACGGTATCCAGAATTGAACTTCTGGCTAGACATGCATCTTTACTCATATGTACATGGACTAAACTCTTGGTAGGTTTGATAATCTTTTTGTTTTTTCATTTTTATGGTATTGCTCATTACACATACCTGCTTGGCGTCTTAACACATAGCACCATAGTGGTGTAACAGGCTGACCGACCAAAGTGTAGAAGGGACATTTCCCCACTCTACACATGTTTAACAAACAGGCACGATCTTCTAGAATATCTTTATTTAGGCACCCGCAGGGGCATTAGTTTTAATTAGTGAGCATCCTCAGATTATCCTTAATATATGCTCTTGATTTTCAGAATCCGCGCATCACGCATATTGGTATAACTATTGGTATAACTCCACATCGAAACATTCCATCTTTTTTCACGGTAAGGGTTCTCACAGCTCTTTTTCTTTCAAATGTTCAAATGTCTAAATCTTTGTGTATAGTCCCTTTCAGGTCATTGTTTCAAAAAATTCCTCCCTTTTTTGGCTCAAATTTAGCTTGTGTATAACGCATACATACCTCCTTAATCTGGTATACTTTTGCTTTTTTCTTGTCATAACTCTGTATTGCCATGATTAGCACTGTTATTGCGTGTATTCCTAGTTTATCCCAACCTGCTTCTAACAACACAGATGTTCAGCATCTCGTCAGTGGTTAAGTTTTCGTTTTATACATATGCACAGTTCTCTAAGTGAGAATAATGTCTCAAAATTGAAGGAAATTGCAATGTTAGCAGTAAATGCTGAATGACGGCCTTCATTTAAAACTAAGGTATTATTGTTCATGTCTTTATGTTTTTCAGCTCCCCTGACGAAGGGAAATTTTCCCGAAATGCATTGGGATTTGATTTTGCACAGTTTGAATTTACTTATTTTGGGTTTTGAGTTTTTGGATTGACTGTTTAACCACTTGGGAGCTAGTAAACAAACCTCCCCAGTGCTGCGCTGTCCATTATCCGGTGCTGAACTGGACGTCCAGCGGTCGCACGCAGCACTGGGGAGGTAGTGCCCGTGACGACCGTTGGCCGACGGCAGCACTTAAGGGGTTAAAGAATCCGAAGCAAGTTTGATTGCTTATTGAAAATGTAAATAATGGATGTCCGGACAATCATGAGAAAAGGAAATGATTTATTTCGAATTAAAAGAAATTCACAAACAGAACAAAGCATCAGCAAATTTGTGGTCTATTAAAGCAGATGGAGTTCTGCCAAAGGTAGTGCAAAAAGGGTCTAATGACCAGTGTCACTAGTTTATTTGCCATTTCAACTTCTGTGGAGGGTGGCTCCTCCTTCCCTCTTGCACACCAAAACAAAACTGCGATAAGGAATAATTTTAAACTTGAGTTTAATCAGCAATAAGATGGGAGGGGCAGATGTTCTGGGGGTTAAATTTGAGACGGATAAGGACTGCTTTGTCACTCTATTGGTGTACCGTCCCCCCAGGGCTACCACTGACTTTGTGGATGGCTTCGTAGAGCTGGTCCACGATCTAAGTTCTCGTTATAAGAACCTACTGGTCATGGGAGATTTCAATTTCCATTGGGAGTTATCTCCCAAAGAGGGGCAGGCATGTCATCTAGAGGAAGCGTTAACAACGCTTGGATTAACTCAACATGTAGTAGGCCCCACCCATGACAAGGGCCATACGCTAGACCTGGTGTGGTCAACTGACCCCGGAGCTGGACTGATAGTTAGCAGTCCATGCGCATGGTCCGACCATTACTTGATTAGAGGACAGAAGGCAGCACCAAAATATAGAGGAAAATCTAAGCCATCATGGAGAACAGTGAGGCGATGGAACTCCATTAATGAGGAAGATCTGGTGGGAAACCTACTGAACTCCGTCGCGCGAATCACATGCGACGACAACATAGAGGTTACCTGTCAGAAGGTGGTGGACAAATTAAAATCGTCCATCGATTCAGTGGCACCGGCCAGAAGGATGAAAATAGTGGATAAAGGTGCAGGAGCACCCTGGTATAATGATTTATTGAGGTCAAGGAAACAGGCCCTGCGGAAGGCTGAGAGAGCCTGGAGGCAGGACTACAATACGATGGCATGGAGTTTATATCAGCAGGAGTTGGCCACGTATAAAAAGGCTATTTTAGCCCGTAAATCCGAGTTCTTTGAGACAAGGATTGCTACTGCCCAAAACCCCCAGAAAGAAATTCTTAAGGTTCTTTCTGAGCTGAGGAAAAATAAGGAGCAGAGGCCTGACTTCTCGCAGGAGGATTGTCAAAGCTTCCAGGACTTTTTTGTTAATAAAATTGTAGATCTCCAGTCAGAAATTTCTCGTACACCTGTTCTGGAATGCTCGCTTCAAGTTAGGCCCCTCACTCCCAAATTTGATCATCCCCTGATCAGATTCCCCTTGATCACGAAGGAGTTGCTAGCTAGCTTGGTTGGGAGGGTAAAGTCGCGTTCCCAAGGGGATCCTTGCCCCCGAGAGTCTTTAAGCTAGCTATGCCAGGGATGGAGGAGGATGTTCTCAACTTCCTTAATAAGTCTCTGGAAATTGGACAAGTTCCGGCTATGTTTAAGGGGGCCCGGCTGATTCCGCTGCTAAAGAAGCCAGGGGCGGATACAAAAATTCTAAAAAATGTCAGGCCTATCTCCCAATTACCTTTTTTAGCAAAGGTCTTGGAACAACATGTGTTGTCCCATCTTTCAAAGCACTTGGAGACTAATGATCTGCTAGAGCAAAATCAGGCTGGTTTCCGGCCATTTCACAGCACGGAGTTGGTCATGGCGTCTATTTTAGACGAATTGATGTGCAGAGCTGACAAGAGGATTCCTGGGGCCCTGGTGCTACTCGATCTCTCCGCGGCTTTTGACACGGTTTGTCACAGTCAACTGTTGTCACGTGTGAGAGATCTGGGCATAGGGGGCCCCGCACCAGGCTGGCTCACCTCTTTTCTGCAAGATAGATCGCAGAAGGTGCAGCTGTCTGACCTAGTTTCAACACCAGAAGCTATCACCTGTGGAGTGCCGCAAGGCTCTGCCCTCTCACCACTCCTTTTTAACATCTACCTGCAGCCACTGATTTCTGCTCTAAATCAGATGGAGTGTCAGATTTTTAACTATGCTGACGACACGCAGATCATTATCCTATTAGGGGACTCTCCAGGGGTACAAACTAGGTTGCATAACATCTTAAGGTACACAGTAAATTGGATGTCCGCCAACTCCTTGAAGATCAATCCGGACAAAACCGAGGTGATGCCCATAGTCATCTCCAGGGGTACAAACTAGGTTGCATAACATCTTAAGGTACACAGTAAATTGGATGTCCGCCAACTCCTTGAAGATCAATCCGGACAAAACCGAGGTGCTGCCCATAGTCATCTCGGGCAGCCCTTGGAATGACGGTTTTTGGCCCAAGGAGTTGGGTAGGTCGCCGGTACCTGCAACCGTGGTGAAAAGCCTGGGAATCCACATTGACAATAATTTGTCCATGAACAAACAGGTGTCCGTAGTGGTTGGCACATGTGTTGGCCTTCTGAGACAGCTTCGTAAGATCTCTCAACTGCTGTCATTTTCCACCTTAAGAAGCGCTGTGTCAGCTATGATCTTGGGATGCCTGGACTACGGCAATGTGTTGTATCTAGGGCTTCCCCAGCGACAACGTACGAGGCTGCAGACGGTAATGAATGATGCCGCGAGATTGATTTTTGAGAAGCCAAGGAAAACGCGTGCTTCCCCTCTCCTGTATCAGTTACATTGGCTCCCTGTTAGACAGAGGGCGCTGTTCAAAGGACTGTGTATCTCACACAAGGCACTCTATGGTAATGCGCCTAGCTACATCAAGACCAGACTTACTGGCTATACCCCTGGTAGGGTGCTGCGGTCCTCTGAAGCTACTCTCTTGGCTAATCCACGTTTTCGCCTGTCTACTATGGGCGGACGTGCTCTCTCCACTTTGCTCCCTGCAGCATGGAATAAATTACCAATCATTCTCCGTAAGGAGTCTAACCTTCTGCTTTTCCGTCGCACATTAAAAACAATACTCTTTCGGGAAAGTCAAAGTCAAGAAATTTATATAGCGCGCTACATACCCAGAGTGTCTCAAGGCGCTTGAGGAAGGGTGGGGAATTACTTGTCGAATATCCAAGTTTTAAGTTGCTTTCTGAATGATAGGTGGTTCTGAGTGAGGCGAAGGTGAATGGGGAGTGAGTTCCAGGTTTTAGCTGCCAGGTAGGAGAAGGATCTACCTCCCATGGTGGTTTTGATGATGCGGGGTACGGCAGCAAGGGCTTGGTTGGAGGAGCGTAGCTGGCGGGAGGGGGTGTAGAAGGAGAGTCGTGTGTTGAGGCATTGGGGTCCAAGTTCGTAAAGTGCTTTGTGTGCGTGGGTTAAGAGGCGGAATGTTATTCGCTTATTGACGGGGAGCCAGTGGAGGTTTTTCAGGTGACTAGAAATGTGGTCTTTACGCGGGATGTCTAGTATGAGTCTGGCTGAAGCGTTCTGAATGCGTTGGAGTTTTTTCTGAAGTTTTGCGGTGGTTCCGGCGTATAGGGTGTTACCGTAGTCCAGGCGGCTCGTGACCAGTGCGTGGGTGACCGTTTTTCTAGTTTCGGTGGGGATCCAGCGGAATGTTTTTTTGAGCATGCGAAGAATGTTGAAGCACGAAGATGAAACGGCGTTGACTTGTCTGTTCATCGAGAGTGAGGAGTCCAGGATGATGCCCAGGTTCCGTGCGTGGTTCGTCGGGGTGGGTGCTTTTCCAAGGGCTTCTGGCCACCAAGAGTCATCCCAGGCGGAAGGGGAGGTGCCTAAGATAAGGACTTCTGTTTTGTCAGAGTTCAGTTTCAGACGGCTGTGTTTCATCCACTCGGCTACTTCTTTCATTCCTTCATGTAGGTTGGTTTTGGCGGTGTTCGGGTCTTTGGTGAGTGAGAGGATCATTTGAGTGTCGTCAGCGTAGGAGATTATGTTGAGGTTGTGTTGGCGTGCGATGGTCGCGAGGGGGCTTATGTATACGTTGAAGAGAGTGGGGCTGAGTGTAGATCCTTGTGGCACGCCGCAAATGACTTCAGTGGCTTCTGACTTGAATGGTGGAAGGCGGACTCTCTGAGTTCTTCCGGTAAGGAACGAGCTGATCCAATCCAGTGCTTTTCCTTGGATTCCAATGTTACTGAGGCGTTGTAGGAGGGTGTTATGACAGACTGTATCGAAGGCTGCGGAGAGGTCAAGGAGGATGAGGGCGACTGTGTCTCCATTGTCCAGTAGGGTTCGAATGTCGTCTGTTGCTGCGATGAGTGCGGTCTCAGTGCTGTGTTTTGCTCGGAAGCCGGACTGTGATGAGTCGAGGGATTTGTTGGTTTCGAGGAAGGTGGCGAGCTGGCTGTTGATGGCTTTCTCGATGACTTTGGCCGGGAATGGTAGGAGCGAGATGGGGTGGTAGTTTTTGAGTTCGTTGGGGTCAGCTGTGGGTTTTTTCAGAAGGGAGCTGAGTTCGGCGTGTTTCCAGCTTTCCGGGAATGTGGCAGAGTTGAGGGAGCAGTTGATGATGTCTCGGAGGTGTGGTGCTATGATGGAGTCAGCTTTGTTGAAGATATGGTGAGGGCATGGGTCTGTGGGGGATCCTGAGTGGATGGAGTTCATCAGGCGGATGGTGTCCTCAGTGGAGATAGGGTTCCAATCAGTAAGGATGTTCAAGAGGGATGAGGGTACGGCTGAAGGTTGGGTGGGTTGGTCTCCGTGTTGGTTGTCGAAGCTGTTGTGAATGTCTGCGATTTTGTTGTGGAAGAACGAGGCAAGGGAGTCGCAGAGGGTTTGAGAGGGAGTGATGTCATTGGAGTTGGCTGAGGGGTTGGTAAATTCTTTGACGATGTTGAATAGTTCCTTGCTGTTGTGGGCGTTGTTGTCTAGACGGTCTTTAAGTGCAGCTTTCTTGGCAGTCCGGATCAGTTGGTGGTGTGTGCGGGTGGCGTTTTTGAGGGCGTCCTTGGTGCTGGTGTTTGGGTCTTTTTTCCAGGCCTTCACAAGGGAGCGACAGAGTTTCTTGAAAGTCTTAAGATCATCGTTGAACCAGGGCGAGTTTTTGCTGCCTAGTTTGATTTGACGTTTTTTCAAAGGTGCTAGGGTGTTGGCGCTATTCGTTAGCCATTGAGTGAGGTTAGCGGCTGCTTGGTTGGCGTTCGAAGAGAGGGTCGGGGGGTTTTGAAGAAGCGATGAGGAGATCTGGTCGATGGTGATTTTGTTCCAGTTTCTTCGCAAGGTGGGTTGAGGTAGGTTGTGGGTTGTGGTCTTTTTGTAGACAAAGTGAACGCAGCTGTGGTCCGTCCAATGGAGAGCTGTGGTGTGACTGAAGGAGATATGTTTGCTGGAGGTGAAGATGGGGTCGAGTGTGTGGCCTGCGTAGTGAGTGGGGGTGTTAACAAGTTGTTTGAGTCCGAGGTTGGCCAGATTGTCCAGAAGGGTGGTGGCGTTGCTGTCGTTGCTCTTTTCCAGGTGAAAATTGCATGGGGAAGCATGGGGAGTGCTATAAGTCAGACATCTGGTTTCGGTAGTACTGGTTTCCTTTATGTACAAGCGCTTAGAGACCTTGGGGTGATAAAGCGCTATATAAATTGAAATAAATAAATACATAAATAAATAAATAAATAAATAAAAGGAGTGCACCGCTCAACCCCCATCTCAATTGTGTTATGACGCTGCCTTACTTATACCGGGCCAATTTTAATTCCTAAATTCCCCTGAATGACAGCCTTGACTCTGCAGTCCTCTGTCATCAACTGGACCGCTTCAGTGAACAGCGACACCTTCGAACTACAGGAAGACTGGCCTGTGGTGTTAAGTCTGCCTCCCCCGTACAGGGCCTGTATTAACCCCCATCTCCCCTGAGTAAAAGCCTTGGCCCCTCAATCCCTTAACCTCGACCTGATTGCCTCCTTGAAAAAGTAAGCACGGCTGTGGGTGGGGGAGTGAAGGACACTGAGACCTCGCAGGAAATTCTTCCTTCCCTCATAGTGGGCCAGTGAACTGTGGAAGAAGTGTGGAATCGCTCTAAACTGTGCTAGACAAAATAAATGTACCAATGGAATGCAGGATTGTTCATAAATTGGGAACAACTAGAGAAATGCTAAAGATGAAACTTTTCACTAATGATATTGTGTAAATAAGAAAAAGGTGAACCAAAAGAGGAACTGCATTTATGGGGAAATGTTGTCATGATTAATTAATTCTATTTGGGACCCTTTTCTTGATGTGGGTCAATGGCTATCACCTACTGATCTTGGCTATGGTGACATGCTAATGGTCGGTAACAATTCTCCTCACCAGCCAGAGCCATAGGTAATTAATCCGATATTGAAAAGGGATGCTATTTAAAACTATTGTACTGAATGTATACCAAAACTAAGGAAGGTTCAATAGTACTACAAGAGTTGTGCCTTGTTGTATAATCACAGAGTCAAGTTCGCTGTTTGGAAAATAATGTGAACGCAACTAGAATCAAACCTTAAGAGAATATAAAGCTTTTCTATTTTTTCACTAAAATAAGGTGTGGTGTCATTTTTTAGTGGAGGTATGCTAAGCTACTGTGTTGAGTGTGCGCAAGTGCAACCATTCGCCTTAGAGATAGGCCTTACCGCTTGAGCCAGGCTACCCTAGGTGGACCGGTAACCTCAGGTCCAACATATTGGTGTTCAGTGGTGGGATGAGGGCTTGTGCTTGCGTCCACTTGACAGTGGCTTAGTTTGCACCACGTACCCTACACCTGGAGTTTTCTCCTAGTGGTCTCCCTAATTGGATGTTTTTGTTTTTCCAAATTCCTTTCTGGTGGTGGGTGGAAGTAGTCTTATTTGACGCCTCTTTCTTGAAGTACTCCAAAATAGCTGTCTGAGGTCCCACCTGGTAAAATGGAGTATGAGTTGGATGAGTTGGAGACCTACACAACGGCCCAACTTAGGGAATTTTGCCAGGAAAAGGGGGTGTTCTTCAAGCGTGGTGCAAAGAAAGTGGAACTTCAAACCAGCTTGAGAGCATGGGTGGCAGCTCACCCACATTGGAAAAAGGAGGAGGAAGAGGAGGATCGTGACACTGTCATAGAAGCAGAAATGCTGTATCAAACCGAAGGGGGGAATCTGTTACCCGGTCCTAGGACACCTTCGAGGGCGGGCAGTAGTGTATCTGGAAGGAGCCTGACTGCAGTAGAGTTAGCTGACAGGAGGGAGGAAAGACAATTAAAATGGGAGTTCGCTAGGTTGGAAAAGGAGAGGGAGGAGATGAGGCTCGCTCATGAGCTTAGCTTAACCACATGAATGCTACAGCAATTCATCCTCTGTGCTGCAGATCCATTATTTCCATTGTTCATGACGAGATCAGCTCGTCATGAGCACACAAGCAGTGTACTGCACAAGCAGTGTACTGCATGACGAGCTGAGCTCGTCATGAGCCTGGAAGGGGTTAAAGGAGTTAGACCTCAAAGCCCTACAGGTAGGGACCTCCAGTAATCCTATTGGTGGCAGCGTACCTAAGGAGGTTACCAGGGAACCCTGACCCTACTTGCCCAAGGATGTAGTTGCCAGTTTTAGTGTGGGAGACGACATTGCCAAATGGTTGGCTGCCTATGAGGTCTCATTAAGAGCCCATGGGATTTCAGAGAGTCATGGGGGGGTAGAGGGGGGTGGCCTGTACAAGTATATGCCTCCAGTGGGGAGGGATGCTCTCTTAGCTCTGGAGCCGGAGGAACAGACCAATTACCCCACCATGAAGGTAGCTTTGATTAGAAAGTTTGGGCTGACCCCTGAAAAATACAGGCAGAAATTTCGAAACAGCCACAAACTAGCTACACAAAACTGGGTTGATTTTCTAGACTATGCTAAGAAGGCCCTAGAGGGTTGGGTGCAAGGCAGTGAGATGACTGACTATGAGTGTTTGTATGATTTGTTCTTAAAGGAGTACCTCCTCGAGAAATGTTTTATGGAGCTGCGTCAACACCTGGTGGACAGCAAGCTGACTAGCCCTAGGAAGCTTGCAGAAGAGGCGGACATTTGGGCTAGTACCCGGGTGTCCTCAAAGGGGACTGAAGGGGATTCCTAAAGGACTGGTCAGGGCGCTCCCCAGAAGAAAGAGGGGGGAGACAAAAAGAGGGAGTTCTTAAAAGGCCCCCAAAACAGTTTCCAAGAAAGGGGATCAGGTTTCACTCCTAAGGTTAATCCACAAAAAAAAAAACATCCTGACCATAGTCAGCAGCCAAGGGTTGTCAGCTGTTATGAATCAATCAATCAATCAATCACAACATTTGTATAGCGCGCTACTCACCCGGAAGGGTCTCAAGGTGCTTGGGGAGAGGGGGGGGTCCGCTACTGCTCGAACAGCCAGGTCTTGAGTTGTCTCCTGAAGGCGAGGTGGTCCTGGGTCAGCCGAATGTGGATGGGGAGGGAGTTCCATGTCTTGGCCGCCAGGTAGGAGAAGGATCTGCCTCCAACGGTGGCTCTTCGGATGCGTGGTACGGCGGCGAGGGCGAGGCTAGCGGAACGTAGCTGGCGGGTGGGCATGTGGAAGGTCAGGCGGTCGTTGATGTACTTGGGGCCCAGGTTGTGGAGAGACTTGTGTGCGTGGGTGAGGAGTCTGAATGTGATCCTCTTGTTGACGGGGAGCCAGTGCAGGTTCCTCAGGTGGCTGGAGATGTGGCTGCGTCAAGATTCTAGTTAAACAAGATTTTCAAAAAATTAATTGGAATCAACACCCCAGATCTAATCTAAACATACATGAATGCATACACTCAAAAAATTGGCAAATGACCCCACGCTTACAATAAAAAAGGCTGACAAAGGAGGAGCACTTGTGATTATGCACACTCTGTTTTATGACACTAAGGTAAATGCTCACATTCGAGATGATACGACCTATTTGGAACTTCCACAGAATCCCACCAAAGAAATAGCAAAAGCATTGGAACAACTGTTAAAAAGAGCTTTGGAAATGGGTTGGATCAATGAGAACACTAAAAAATTCATGACGACTAAATATTCACGTTGTCCGGAGTTGTATATGCTCCCCAAAATTCATAAGCATGCCACTGATCCTCCAATGAGACCCATAGTAAGTGGTTGCGGATCTTTGCTTGAGCCTCTGGGAAGATACATTGATGAATTTCTCTAAATCTTCGTACAAGGGTGGGTATCATACGTGAGAGACACGGCTCATTTTTTGCAAGCTTTACAAGCCGTAAATTTGGATGACAGCAACATAACACTGTGCACAATTGATGTCACCTCATTGTACACCTCGATCCCCTTAGCAGAAGCGTTAGAAGCCTGCGAGTGGGCACTTCTGCAAACAACACAAATTGCAGCAAACAAAGTTTTTATCTTGGAACTTCTTCAATTCTGCTTACGACATTCTTATTTCAAATGGAAGAATCATCATTACTTACAAATTAGTGGAACCTCCATGGGGTTCTCTGGAGCCCCCTCATTTGCCAATACATTCATGGCCAAATTTAAACCATTTGGAAAAAATACACCGTTTTTTACAGACGGTTCATTGATGACATTTTTCTACTGTGGAAAGGACCACAATCTTTACTAAATGAAAAACTACAGGAATTGAACACAAGAAATCCACGTATCCAGTTCACGCATACCATTAACGATCAAGAGGTACCATATCTGGATATATTAGTGCAACTTCGAAATTACAACATCGAAACGACAGTATACCACAAACCCACGGATAGGAATAACACTCTAGCCTATTACAGCTTTCATCCAAGGAAACTTTTGAAAAACTTGCCGTATTCTCAACTAGTACGGATTAAACGGATATCATCCAATGAACAATCACTCAATGCAGAAATCGAGACACAAAAACTAAGATTTGAAGCTCGAGGATATCCCAAAGAAGTGGTACAAACAGCAGTAAACAAAGTGGCAGCACTACAAAGAGAAGAACTGATACGAACCAAAGTAAAGACAAAAGTAGACAGACAAGTGTTTGTAAGCAAGTTCTCGTTGCAATCCAATGAAATCAAAAAAATCATTGGTACTAGATGGGAGTTATTGCAGCAGGAGGATGATTTCCATGGAATTTTTGCCAATAAACCACTGTTTGCACACACAAGAAATACCAATCTTCATGAACTGGTCACTCGAACAAAAAAAGAATCAGGACCGTTAGAACCGAAACCAGGAATGAAAAAATGTTACAATTGTACCCACTGTAACAATGTGATGGAGGGAACTTTTCTAGAGCACCCGCAAAGTGGGAAGAAAATCAAATTGAGACAACGAACTGATTGTAATTCAGCACAAGTGATTTACAGTATAAAGTGCCCGTGTGGTAAACTTTATGTGGGTAAAACTGAACGCAAAGTTAAAGTAAGAATTACAGAACATAAAAGTCGAATAAGGAACAATACTTTAACATCCAGTTTAGTTTCTCATTGGAAAGAATCAAACCACACTATTCCACAACTCAGATTCCAGGTACTCGAACAAATCCAAACATTGCCAGATCGCAACAACGAAAAATGGCTATCTCAGAGAGAGATATGGTGGATAAACTTTTTACAGACTCAAATACCAAAGGGTTTGAATCACAAAATTGATATGGCCTGCTTTCTGTAAATTGTATTATACTTCCAGTTTTTAAGTTCCAAATTATCCATTTTCACCCAATGATGTTATCCATGACGAATGTTCACTATGCAGTTTATGAAGTACAGTATACAGGTATATCACCTCAGCATAAGCGTATGGTAGCAAATGAATATTAGCCATTAAGATTACAAGATCATACAATATCAGATCTTACCTTTACATGCAAACTTGGCAACAGAGACAATAATAAGAGTTATATACGATCATTATTTTCACTAATACGAATTTTCCCAACATTTTTTCAGTATTATCCTAGTATTGAGTCTTCTGGCATTAGTCACCAATTTTTGGGGGATCCCAAATAGTTTTCACTACTTAATCTTTACAGTAATCTCCAGCATACACCTCAGAATGATCACAGTCATTTATGGGGGGCGTGGCTTAGCACGCAATGGCGACAGACATGCCCGGGGAGAGCTCCTGCCTGAGCTCCCCTACCCTGGGTCATTTCTCCGTCCTAGGCTATCCTGTTTGGCCTGAAACTGCTGGCGAGTCTGCCCGCAATCCTTGACCACACACAGGCTGAATTTTTTGAAGATCGGTCGCAGGGCTCCGCGACGAGGCCGGCGGCACTGACTCAGCCGGCCGGACTGTGACCCCGCTGGAGACGCGAGTACGTGAGGCCGCGGCTTCTTGCGGCCGACTGGGCCTCACGCTGCGGACTGCTGGAGACGACCCGATTGCTACAGGAAACGGCTAGCGCAGGGTGCACTGAATCTGGACCTGCCGCGATCGATGCCTGCATATTCCAAACTCCGGAGGACTTTGCAGGGGGCGGTGACGGGCCGGAGACGGCCGGAGCCTGTTGCGGACTGCACCTGGTGGAGGCGAGCCTGCGGGAGAGCGGGGGTGCGAGAGCGAGCGCCCGACTCAGGACATAGCCCGGGCTGAAGTATGAGAGTGGTGCGGTGGCGCCGAGGAACGAGCGAGGCCCTCCTCCTTCACCTACTCCCCGGCTGCACGCTGCCTCCCGCCGCCATTGCCAGCTGGGGACCCTGGAGCCTGCGAGACCTCGAGGCAACACAAGTGGGTCAGTGAACCGGGGAAACCCCCACCCCCCCACCCCCTTGAGGAGGGAGCTATACCCCAAGGGCCACGGGGACACGGTCGGGGCACGGCCATCCATAACAGCCATCTGGGCCTCTGGGCGCCTGCAGCGACACTGCCCTGGAAGACGCCCTAGCGGCGGGGACGGCCCTGGTGGGACTCGGGCTGCATCGGGGACCAACGAGAGACACCCATTCCCCAGAACCGGACTGGTGCCCCGACCTGCTGCAGCCCGCGACCTGCTGCACTGCGGGCTCACATCGTCTGCTTCTCACACGCATTGCGGGACAGCCACGTGGAAACTGAGGGTGTGAAAGAGAGCACGAGGCCTGGCGGAGCACATCTGCTTCATATTTGAGAGACGCTGCTCTCTCACCGATGCACAAGACTGACGCTGCAGCGGGCACTTGCCGACTGAAGGCCACGCAGGAACGACTCGGGGAGACAACTGGATATCTGCGTGGGGAGCTCCCCTCCCCCCCCCGAGGGGAGCCTGTATCTCATCGGAACACACCCTGCTCCTACAATACACTGCGCCCCAGCATGGGACGACAGCACTAACGGCCCGGAACTGACCACCTGAACTACCTGACACACTACAGTCGTGGCCCAGCAGCTCATCTGCTCTCCTGTGCTCACTCAGACGGACACGAGCCTTGCACCTGGCACTACCTGTGCACACCACCTGCCCCATGTCTGGAGGGGTGATGACACGCACCGGAACGGGGAACGCATCGGTGAAGGGGAAAACGACGAAGACATCATCCAAGATGGATGCCGACCACGTGGCGTCGAAACTGGATTCAGTCCTAGCAGCTATGGAAAGAATGGAAAGAGTCCCTCCAACAGACACGCGCCTCCTTGGAAACTAGAATAGACAGTGTGGCAATAGACCTGACTCACCTCAGGGCTGACCACAAGAAACTGCAAGAGCGCACCACAACGCTGGAAAGCACGGTGGCAACGCTGGAACCGACGGTGACCCGGTCTGACAAGCACATACAGGATCTCCTTAACCGGGTGGAATTCTTGGAAGACCATGCAGAGGATGCTGAAGGGTGGGCGATAAGAAACAACATCCGCCTGGTGGGCATTCCGGAGAAATGGGAGGGGATGGACCCTACGCAGAGAGTGGAGGACTGGCTTTGAGACCTACTGCCAGAAGACACGCTGTCGCCCCACTTCGTGGTAGAACGTGCCCACCGAGTGCCCACGAAACCCCTCTCTGCTGGCTCGAACCCCAGACCTATCATCGTACGAGTCCTAAACTACAGGGACCGTGATGCGATCTTGAGGGAAGCCAGGAAGCTGGGCGAGATCTAGATTGACAACGCCACAGTAATGTTCTTCCCGGACTACACAGTGCAAGTACAAAGACAGAGACACTCTTTTTTGGAGGTGAAGAGGCGACTGCGACAAGCCGAACTTAAATACTCACTGCTCTTCCCTGCCAAGCTACAGGTGGTAGCGAAAGATAGGACACACTTCTTCGTGAATCCTGACGAAGTTGAGGCCTGGCTCGATGAGAACATGCCTGACGTACCTAGGCGAGCGCAAGGGACTGCTACCATGGAACGTACACGGGGGGCTCGGAGGCGCCGCCGATGTAGAGCTCCCACACCTCCCGGAGCTCGCGGATCACCGGCTCACTCCCCATCTGCACACGAGATGATGCAAGGACAACAAGACGCCCTCCGCAGCGTGGCGGAAATCAGCAACTCTCCGGCTCCATCCCCTGTCCCGAACACCAGCCCGGCGCCCCTCCAGAACGATGATGAAGCGATCTATGGTTTACCGGACTCCCAACGCACCGACGATCTACCAGACGT
The DNA here is from genome assembly GCF_964261635.1 of Lissotriton helveticus. Classification (NCBI taxonomy): domain Eukaryota; kingdom Metazoa; phylum Chordata; class Amphibia; order Caudata; family Salamandridae; genus Lissotriton; species Lissotriton helveticus. The sequence continues at coordinate 30,013,428 of NC_136067.1, read as the reverse complement.
CACTCCACAAACTGTTGACCTCTTTGGCTGATCTGGCCCGAGCGGTCTCCTGCCTTTGTGCACCGGAGCGACCATGACTATACGAGTGCTCCACGGACCCCCTACACAGGCGACGGCTGGCACAGCTGCGCACTGCTGGACCCTGCCCCCATCAGGACCCCGAACTTCAGCCAGGTACTGTGACCACCACACACACACGATTCGACCGCACACTGCCGCGTAAGGGTCACCTTCTCTACAGCATTGTACGCACCTGCCGGCGCTGCCTGGGCCATCTGGGGAAGGAGATCTCCTCCTGGGGGCCTAGCCCCCGCCACTTGACACTTGAGAGTGCTGCCGGCTTCACCCCGAGAGACAAGACCCGGGCATCTGCCAGACAGCAACGGCCTCTCTACCCCACCCGGGAGGGATGCCACACTCCCATTGAACTACACTGCAATTGCTATTGTTATACCATAAGTCCCACAATAACCCTTAGAACTGTATAGTTCACGAGCTCACTTGAGAGTTTGGACGGCGACATGTTTTGCAGCCAACCTTTTGGCATTTCAGGTTATGTTACCATGTTGAGGCTTTATGTTTCCCCCCCTTTCCCTACTCTTCTACACCACTGGAGATTGTCGCACTCAGTACTGAGACCTTGGAGCAGAGTAGTGCTGGGGGCGGGACTTTGGGCACAGCGAGAGGTGCTGCTTGGGGATCTAGCGTGTGGGGGGGCTGGAGGAGCTTACACATATGGATGCTATGTCTGAGATACGGATATGCACTTGGAACATCAGGGGAATGCACACACCAGCTAGGCGTTACCAGATCTATTCCTACCTAAAGCGACACAAGATAGGCATCGCACTACTTCAGGAAACACATTTGAATAGGACAGAGGTCCTAGCACTACACCGCAAATGGCGCGGACAACTTTATGCAACAACCTATTCCTCATACGCCCGCGGCGCACTGATATGGGTCCGCCCTGGGACCCCCTGGACAGTTACGGACACTGCAATAGACCAGGAGGGCAGGTTTGTTGCAGGGCAGGCTGGATGGACAGCAGATAGTGCTGGCATCACTATATGCCCCAAACACTGATCAGGGAGACTTCCTGGCACGCCTCTCCACGACAATGGCGACCTGGCACGCGGCCCCGTGGCTACTGGGGGGAGATTACAACTGCACATTAGATATAGCACTTCCCACGAATCCCTCCTTACACGTACTTCCCAGTACTTTGAGGACAACACGGGTATGGCCTCCTCCCCCCAGGTGGAGTGGGACGCCTTCAAGGTAGTGGTCCGGGGACACTGCCTGAGGACACAGGGCCACATGAGACAACAACTAGAAAGTGAACTGACCAGGATAGAAACTGTACTACTCGACAGGGAGCGGGAGGGGGAGGCCATTGACGGCGGTGCTGACTCGCTGCAGTGGGTGCGCACAGAACATGCGAGCCTACTGGAGCGGCTCCGAGACATTAACTATGCGGCGCACTCGGCGAGAACACATCACCTGAGTGACAGACCTGGCAAGTTACTGGCCTGGCTGATTTCACAGGAGACCCGCTCGACCCCAGTGGTGGCAATACACGCGGAAGGGAGGGGCCTGCTGTACTCATAGCGCCAGATCCATGACGCATTCACCAACCATTATGATGCACTATACCGCTCCCGGCTGCTGCGCCCACGCTCGGACATTGCTGACTACCTCTCTCCTCTGCCCATGCCGCAACTGACTACTACACAACAGGACGAACTGGGAGCCTCGCTTGAACCGGATGAGGTCCGCGAAGCCATCTTTAACCTGTCTAATGGCAAATCCCCGGGCCCAGATGGGCTCCCAGCCGAATTTTACAAGGCAGGCGCGGATATACTTATCCCAGAACTTCTGAAAATGTACGCCGCAGCAGCGGAGGATGCACTCTTCCCCGCAACGCTGAATGAAGCAACCCTGATCTCCATCCCAAAACCTGACAGGGACTGCACGCGGATGGGCTCTTACCGTCCCCTGGCACTGTTAAACACGGTCTATAAGATACTGGCCTCCACACTAGCCCGGAGACTGGCCCCCTATGTGCCCCGCCTGGTGCACCAGGACCAGAACGGTTTTGTTCCGACACGCCACACCTCCCACAATATCCGCCGCCTTTTCCGAATACAAGAATACGCTATCCATCAGTGGCCCAGAGCGGGATGCCTGATATTAGACCTAGAGAAGGCCTTTGACTCGGTTGAGTGGCCATACCTGGGAGCGGTTATGGAAAAGTACCAACTGGGAGGAGGCTATGAAGCCATGGTGGGTCTGCTGTATGACAAACCGACAGTCCGAGTCCGCACAGGCGCGCTGCTTTCGGACGCTATCCGGGTGCGGAGAGGTACTAGGCAGGGCTGCCCCCTGTCGCCTCTATTGTTCTCCTTGGCCATGGAACCCCTGGCCACAATCCTCAGGACCCAGGGGCCTGAATGGGGGATTCCGCTAGTGGATGGTCTACACACAGTGGCGCTATACGCAGACGACCTGCTGCTGTATGTCAGAGACATAACCGACATCCCTGCCTCCCTGGCCGACGTCTTCCGAACCTTCGAAGAAATGTCTGGATTACGAGTTAATTGGTCCAAGTCGGGGGCTTTTTCCTTTAGTCCAGACACACCCGAGTGCGACGTGCGCTTGGGCGGAGGAAGATTGCAGTGGCACTCCACTACGTTCCGCTACCTGGGGATAAGAATATATCGGAATCCAACAGATGTCCTCGAGGGGAATCTCCTGCGGGCCATCGCCTCGGTTTGAGCACAGATCAAATTCTGGAGCACCTTACCTCTCAACGTCCCGAGCCGTATAGCACTTACTAAAATGATAGTGCTGCCTAGACTGCTGTACTACTTCGCCAATATACCCACATACGTACCGAATAAAATATTTCGTGACCTGGAGATTCTGCTGCGTAACCTCATCTGGAACAAGGGCCGGCCCCGCGTAGCGCTGACCAAGCTCTACATGCCAACTGAATGGAGGGGCCTGGCGGTTCCTAACATGGAGCTGTACTACCTTTCGGCACAGATGCAGTGGGTGACGGGGTGGCTCAGCGGCAAACATCTCGAGGATACTGCCTCGGATGCTGCTGCCTTGACACAAGTACAAATCTGCACGCTGTTCCACCCGATTACCCGGACTCCCTGCCCCTCACAGCTGCACCTGACGGTGGCGCGCAGATGCTTCCTGCGTTGTTTGCGGCTCACCCGGACAACGACGCCATATGCCCCGATACTGCCCATTCTAGGTACTCCAGGGCCAGTGGATGCCCTGACTGTGACTCAATTGGCTAGCTGGGCGCAGGCGGGGGTGGACACTCTGGGAGACCTATACACTGATGGAATGCTACTCACCTTTGGGGACCTGGCTGCTGGCACGGGACTCCCAGCTGGCCAGTTCCTGCTACATGCGACTCTCTTACGTACGCTCACTGTGTCCTGGGGAGACATAACCGACGAACTGCCGATGCACAGCTTCATGCAGTATCTACATGTTATGGGGAATGGCTCGCACGTCATTCATTGGCTAGCGCAAGCCCTACAGATGCACTCGCAGCCATCTACATTGCCGCTACGGGACAAGTGGGCGGCAGATAGAGGACAGGCCTGGACTGATAAAGAATGGGCGATGATCTTAGCCGGACCGACATACATCCCACGCAACCCCCGCTTCAAAATAATTCAATTCTACATCTTACACCGAGCTTATCCTACACCCGACAAGATAAATAGATACTTCACGACCACTGTTGCCGCTTGTCCGCGCTGCTCTCTGAATGGAGCAGACCTCCTACACATGCTGTGGCATTGTCCGAACATACACAACTACTGGGAGGAGGTCATAACGTTACTCACACGCAGCACTGATGAGCAGGTACCGCACACGTGGGAAGCGTGCATCTTGGGGCTATATAAGCGCACGAAACTTAACAAAGTGCGGACGCGCTTCTGGGACATGGGGCTTATAACAACCAAACGCCTGCTTACCAAGCATTGGAAAGCTGCAAACCCCCCCCACGTTCGGCATTGGCGCGCCTCCTTTACCAACTGGGCACGGGCGGAAGGCACAGTGCTCCACCGCGAGGAAACGGCGGGACTCCGTTAGTTCCCTATTGCTCAGCTCTGGGACGACCTCCTTGGGGCGTTCCAGCACACCTGCCAGGAACGAGGGATTACCTGAGACGCACACGCACCATCGCCTTTGCAATACCACTCGTCGGCGAGAGCAGACGTGGCCCTGTTCCCCTCTCCCCCACTCTCTCGCCTCTTCGGACCACATTATCTACACTAATAGATACAGGCGCTTATAATTCTAAGCTCTACACCAGGCGCCCACACAGCGCAGCGCAACACGCTAACCGCTCCATTTGCCCCGACCGGCCCGTGCCGATTGCAGATACTGACAGGGAGATGCCTCCCCCACCCCACCCCCTCCTCCCCCTTCCAACAGGAGAACGGTCGACACGCTTGCGGGCGGCACCGACGCCCCACAACACACTGACTTGCACTCTGACTACACCCCAGAGGCAACGCCCACCAGCTCCAGCTCGGAAAAGACGAATCCCCCCCTCATCTCTCACTCCATGCGGCGAGATGCCCTGCTAGGCCCTGCCCCGCAATCGCTGCCACATATGAGACCCCGTGACGATCACCCCCACCTACCCCTTCTTTAGTGGAGTAGTGTGGCTCACTGGTTAGAGGCAGCAGGCCTGAAAGCAGAAGTCAGCCCGGGACCAGGGTTCAATTCCCGACGCGGCAGGGTCGTGGACTTTGGTCAGCGGACTCGATAATTCTCGCTTCGGTGCTTACTCTAATCAGGGGTTCCACTCGGCAACTCTGGGCATTAGCTTGCTTAATCTCCACAACGGCCCCACCAATTCCGGGGATGCCTGGCTCCACCTTGGGGACTCCCAGCAAGGGACCATCCCACAGGGAAAGCCAGGACGGGTTCCCCAGAGTTATACAGCGCCGGGACGCCCCGTTGCTGGGGCAGCTGTGCGCTTTACAAGTATACTACATTTACATTTACATTTACATTTACTTTACTTACCCGATCCCCCAGGTTTTTCCCCGCCAATGCATAGGCGTAGGGAATAGTTTGTTCGCTGGTCGTGTTCCCTGACCGGACCCGTTTCTTCATTCAAACGAGGACACTAGATGCAATATGACTCTATCAGGAAGCGATACCTTATTGATCTCACGCTATGCATAACTTGCAGAGACACGATGACACTTACACACTGCGGGAGATACGGACCTACACACAACCTCTACCATGTTAGCAAGGGACCCGCTGCGCAGTATATTAGATACCGTCACGTCTTTTGCGACCTCCCAATACCACCTCTGGGACACCACGTAGGCACTATACTATTGGTTATTTGAGACGTGACTGGAGCGGCTGCAGACTACCCTGCCGCACATTCCCGCCTGCTACTATGCCTCAGTGAGCTATACCAACACACACCTTGCCACCTCACAGCCAGCATTACGGTCACAGATCTGGTAAACCATCTATTGATGATCCCCCCCCGCTATCGGTTAACCACAGCTGGCTTTTGGGCTCTATGCGGGGACTTGGGAGATTGCCAACATGGCACTAATGCTGGGTGGAAACTGCGAAACTAATCTTTACAACGAAAGATAAAAACACAAGATCTAATGCTAAAATAGCCACATAACAGATGACCGCAAATGCACCTTCATGAGATTCGCCGCCGGACCCCCGGGTTGTCGGCTAAATGGCTGTGTCTTCTAGTTAAAGGGTTACCTGATTAGTTTCTGCTCGGCTGGCCCCTGAGAGCCGACAAATGTAACTTGTATGTTATTATCCATTTGCACAATAAAGGTCTTCTAAAAACCCCCAAAAAAAATAATAATTATCACAGTCATTTATTCCTACATCACAATATAATATAAAATAGTCTGTTTTATTACATTACCATGCTTTAGCTATTCTCTTTTACGCTTCTGTTTGGTCTATCTCAGCATGATCACAGTCATTTATTTCTACATTATAAAACAATATGAAAAAGTCGGTTTGACTACATTACCATGCTTTAATTACAGTCAGCATTAGCTGTTTTCTTTTACGCTTCTGATTGGTCTGCTTATCAAGTAGTGTTTGGCTACATTACAATGTTTTAACTATAGTCAGCCTTAGTTGTTCTCCTTTACGTTTTTACTCTGGCTACTTATCGAATAGTATTTGGCTTAGGTATTCGAGAGTACACCCCTCAAAGATCAAAAAAACACACAAGGGCCTTGACTCCTAACTCAGCCCGGCTGAGCCAAACTTAACAATATACCAAAACAAATGCCAATGCTGAGAGATTACTTTTTCAACTCTACAATTCACATAAGTAGCTGTTTGGAATCAAGCACAAGCAACTTGCTTAAGAAATTGCAACATATACATTTTATTCTTTTTCTTTTTTGAATTCTTCACTTTTTATAACCATATTTTTTGGTGCATGGAAATACAAACAATTTTTTATATACAATATATACAGCGATTATAGAAAATAATAGAAAAACATTTACACACTTCAAACATTCTTGGCCATTCAGTCATACAAAACACAATCACACAACATGACTAAACAAAAATAGGTCTCCGTATCAAATGGACTGTTATAATGGAAAGAATCCTTTTGTGCTTTTTCAATTTTAAAGTCTTTAAAGAAGGCTAATCACAAGGAGTGTTCACATCTCTTTCTAATAGTTGAGACACCGTTATGAAGTACATAAATGTAACAAAAGAGTGCTACTTAATAAAACAAAAAGGTAGCTGAGCATAAGGAATCAACAACACCCATTAGGTGTGTTTAGAAAGCCCTCACTCACCGACCTGGTCGGTGACATGCTTCATCATCGGGCCCCACTGGGAGTGACCGAATGTCACCCCAGTGTGCTACAACGCCAGATTTACTGCGGAGCGGGTAATGTGAAGATGTGAAGGCTAAGTGATAGATTTACGTGAATAGTGTGAGGTGGTGACTTAAAAATGGCTTGGGTGTATCAAAAATTCATTTAATGGTTGATCACCAAGGGCATATTAAAATATGTGTTGGAAAACAAGGTCAACTAAATTGGATGGCCTGTTTCCAATAACATTATGTGAGCGGTCAACATGTTTCAGCCAAAGGTGGTGTAATTAACCTGGCATTCGTCAGGACCTAGAGTGACTAAACCCCGGCGGTGTGAGCGCGCTAAGGCCCACCCTACCAAGGGACGTGAAAGTAAAAAGATCTGTCAAAGTGCACTGGGAAGGTGGCTTCACCGATAAAAAAACGTGAGGCTCACCCTTCTAGTCTCCAAATGAGAGACTCAAAAATTAAATGCACCTGTAAAGGTAAAGGGTACAGACAGACATGAACAGACAAATACACAATTAGTTATTGTTCTGCAGGCCACTGGACATACAGTGGTGACTAGTGCTCAGGTGTACAGGCAAGTGCACAACACACGACTAATCGCAGAGGTGTGTGGTTCTGCCTGTGGTTATTACATTTCATACTACATGATAGCATTATCAGTGTAATATAATTATCACGTAGTGCCAATGGCGATGGGCGAACAGCATTAATGCCCACCAGTGAGCATGTGTTATTTCATGCGACACATACAATTTGCGTGGTATGGTGGGGGATGGTCGTGATACTCCGGATCCCAATCTATACCGCGTTTATGGGTAGAGACTAAACGATCAATGGGCCAAGGGCCAGTGACCAACTGCACCAGAAAAACGAAATGCTCGTTTAATGGTTCTCACTTGCAAGGAGAGAGAATTGCACTCCATAGACTGTGGGAGGGGGGTGACGGCGCATTTGGCACATCCTATGAAAATCGGAAAGACAAACAAACACACAGCAAACTTAGTAGGGAAACCTCGCAAGGTACTTAGCTCAGGCCGGCAAAAGGAAGGAGACAGCCGAAACCGCACTCACGCCCACGACGCCAGGCACCCGTTTGTGAACCTGACCAGCCCTCACGATCGTGTCTCGACGATCAAGAGGCAGAAGGGTCGGGCTGTGTATGAAGCCGGAGCTCAATCGTCGGCGTGCGCTCTTCCGGGAATGGCCGTGGTCAAAGGCGCGTTAGCGTCAGGACGCCCAATAGGGGAAAGAGGTAGCAGTAAACAAGTAAGCGTAACAAGACTCGAACGTCTCAGCTATTATCATAATATCTGCCATACCAATTACGAGTAACAAATATTGTTAATAATCACGGGGTATAGCGGTATTATAGTTAAACATGGCAGCGGGAACACAAAAGGAGTTCAAAAAAAGGAATCTGTGCTCATATGTTCTATTTGGAGCCACATTAAATAGAACAGTTCACGGAACTGCCGTGGTTGTTATAAGTATGGGAAGGCAGTGGTTATGATCACGGGGTGTCGCGATATTACAGCTAAGAATAGCAAAGGGGTCAGAACGGGATTACACACAGGGGGTTCTGTTGGATGTGTACTCATACGTTCCAATTGCAGCAGTTGACCTTGCGCATAATGCAGCTAAGCTCGACCCCTCGATAAGAGAGGGCGATCTCCAAAACCGAATCTCCACCATGGTCAGGGAAGCTGAACAGAATGGTTATCTGTCTAAAAATGAGGCAGATTTCTTGTCTACTAGCAAGAGCATTGTCCCTTATTTTTACACACTCCCTAAGACTCATAAAAACAAATTACCACCCCCGGGAAGACCAATAGTCTCTGGAATTGGGTCTCTACTAGAACCCTTGTCCACCTTTTGTGATCAGTTCTTGAAACCCATTGTTCAAGATACACCTACTTATCTGAAGGATACTAAGAGCTTACTCTATCAATTACAGTCTATATCCCTTGAGCCAAACTCAATAATACTGGCTACCCTAGACATAGAGAGTCTGTATACGAGTATTCCTCAAGACGAGACGATCAAAGTCCTAAGCTCAGCTCTCAATTCAGTCTCTTGGGAGTACACTACCCCCAAAGAATTTATAATAGACTGTGCGACTATTGCACTCAAAGATAACTTTTTTGCATACAAGGGACAACTGTTCCTCCAATGCTCTGGTACCTCGATGGGCAGCACATTTGCCCCGAGTGTGGCGGGGCTCTATGTTTCTGATTTTGAAGCAAAGAATATTCAATCCAGTACGAATCCCTTCATTAGAAACATATCCTTTTGGAAGCGCTATATTGATGATGTGCTGCTCATTTGGAAAGGGAGTATGGAACGCCTAATGGATTTCTTCAGATGGATCAATACCATCAATAGGTATCTGAGATTCACCCACACTGTCAGCACCACGGAGGTGGTATTCCTTGACGTAGTGATAACGAATAGTGGAACAACATTAACCACTAAAACTCACTACAAAACGACTGCTAAAAACAACCTATTACAATTTTCCAGTTTTCACCCACGCCCACTGAAGGAAAACTTGCCCTACGGGCAATATCTACGGATTCGGAGGAACTGTAGTAACATAGATGATTTCAAACGACAATCTACTGAATTGACTCAAAAGTTACAACAAAGAGTCTACCCTGATCATATCCTGAATAAAGGATTCAAACGGGCACGGAACCAGCCCCGTGAAGTCCTTTTGGAACCACAAATGAGAACTGTGGAGGTACCACCCCTTACATGTGTTACTACCCATAGCACTTTGTCTAACCTGATGAAAAAATCTATTAATAAGAACTGGAAAATAATTTCCAGTACCAGGAAGGACTGGCCAAAACCCCTTTTCTCATTCAGAAAGGGTCGGAGTCTAAGAGACTCCTTAGTGCACACTAGACCTAAGGAACCTGCGGTGCTACCTACACGCAGTATCACTGATGCATGGAATCTACCAAGGGTCATTGGACACTATCCTTGCTCCAACTGCTCCGTGTGCCACTTGACTACTGCCACCAAATCGCTATCCCTGGAACCGGACAAAATCTGGTGGCAAAGATCGCACACCAACTGTAATTCAGCTAATGTTGTGTATCTCATCACATGCCCCTGTTCATACCGATACGTGGGTATGACCACGAGAAAGGTTAAACAGAGGGTATGTGAACACAGAAGTAACATAAGATGCAAGAAGACCACCACCAAGATGAGCGATCATTTCATACAAGCGAATCATACCACCAATGATTTAAAATGGACTGTGATTGAACAGCTCACTGAAGGTCCCAATACTGTGGAAAGACTGTTCGAGAAGGAACAGCGCTGGGTGTATCGTCTTGGCACCCACCTCAGTTGTCTGAATGATGACATTCCATGGGGGGCTATTAGAAAATAAACCTCTATGTGGGTTTGACCCCTGATTGATCTCCCAATATCGGTCTGCTGGGCACTAGATTACACCAGGCCCATTTGCTCTTATGCACCTTTCAAATCGCCCTCTCTTATCGAGGGGTCGAGCTTAGCTGCATTATGCGCAAGGTCAACTGCTGCAATTGGAACGTATGAGTACACATCCAACAGAACCCCCTGTGTGTAATCCCGTTCTGACCCCTTTGCTATTCTTAGCTGTAATATCGCGACACCCCGTGATCATAACCACTGCCTTCCCATACTTATAACAACCACGGCAGTTCCGTGAACTGTTCTATTTAATGTGGCTCCAAATAGAACATATGAGCACAGATTCCTTTTTTTGAACTCCTTTTGTGTTCCCGCTGCCATGTTTAACTATAATACCGCTATACCCCGTGATTATTAACAATATTGGCAACACTGCCTTTCCATACTCATAACAACCCCGTTGTTCTATTTTATACAGTTACTCGTAATTGGTATGGCAGATATTATGATAATAGCTGAGACGTTCGAGTCTTTTTACGCTTACTGCTGTTTGTTTACTGCTACCTCTTTCCCCTATTGGGCGTCCTAACGCTAACGCGCCTTTGACCACGCCCATTCCCGGAAGAGCGCACGCCGACGATTGAGCTCCGGCTTCATATACAGCCCGACCCTTCTGCCTCTTGATCGTCGAGACGCGATCGTGAGGGCTGGTCAGGTTCACAAACGGGTGCCTGGCGTCGTGGGCGTGAGTGCGGTTTCGGCTGTCTCCTTCCTTTTGCCGGCCTGAGCTAAGTACCTTGCGAGGTTTCCCTACTAAGTTTGCTGTGTGTTTGTTTGTCTTTCCGATTTTCATAGGATGTGCCAAATGCGCCGTCACCCCCCTCCCGCAGTCTATGGAGTGCAATTCTCTCTCCTTGCAAGTGAGAACCATTAAACGAGCATTTCGTTTTTCTGGTGCAGTTGGTCACTGGCCCTTGGCCCATTGATCGTTTAGTCTCTACCCATAAACGCGGTATAGATTGGGATCCGGAGTATCACGACCATCCCCCACCATACCACGCAAATTGTATGTGTCGCATGAAATAACACATGCTCACTGGTGGGCATTAATGCTGTTCGCCCATCGCCATTGGCACTACGTGATAATTATATTACACTGATAATGCTATCATGTAGTATGAAATTTAATAACCACAGGCAGAACCACACACCTCTGCGATTAGTCGTGTGTTGTGCACTTGCCTGTACACCTGAGCACTAGTCACCACTGTATGTCCAGTGGCCTGCAGAACAATAACTAATTGTGTATTTGTCTGTTCATGTCTGTCTGTACCCTTTACCTTTACAGGTGCATTTAATTTTTGAGTCTCTCATTTGGAGACTAGAAGGGTGAGCCTCACGTTTTTTTATCGGTGAAGCCACCTTCCCAGTGCACTTCGACAGATCTTTTTACTTTCACGTCCCTTGGTAGGGTGGGCCTTAGCGCGCTCACACCGCCGGGGTTTAGTCACTCTAGGTCCTGACGAATGCCAGGTTAATTACACCACCATTGGCTGAAACATGTTGACCGCTCACATAATGTTATTGGAAACAGGCCATCCAATTTAGTTGACCTTGTTTTCCAACACATATTTTAATATGCCCTTGGTGATCAACCATTAAATGAATTTTTGATACACCCAAGCCATTTTTAAGTCACCACCTCACACTATTCACGTAAATCTATCACTTAGCCTTCACATCTTCACATTACCCGCTCCGCAGTAAATCTGGCATTGTAGCACACTGGGGTGACATTCGGTCACTCCCAGCGGGGCCCGATGATGAAGCATGTCACCGACCAGGTCGGTGAGTGAGGGCTTTCTAAACACACCTAATGGGTGTTGTTGATTCCTTGTGCTCAGCTACCTTTTTGTTTTATTAAGTAGCACTCTTTTGTTGTTATTTTTCAAGTCATAGTTGGGAGTAAGAGTGCCCGGTCTACCCTACCTCTCTTTCTGTTGACTCGTACATAAATGTAAGCCAGATACGGGACTGAGCTGGTTGACGCGTTTCGAACCCCTGTTACTGGCGGGGTTCTCCTCAGGACCAAATTGGGTTCTGTGATAATACAAAAAACAAAACAACTCCGCTTTAGGATCATGAAAGGAAAAGAGACTTAACCCCTATGACAAACAACAGCAGCGTCCTAGTCATACCTTAAAAGCTTGGCCAATGGTCCAAACGTAAAGAGGTTGAATCCAAAACAAAGTATTTCCAATAGAAAGTGCGCGCGGGGCTGCAAAGGAGACAAACAAAAAAAGCGCGCGCTTCATTTAGTCACAACATTCACTGCCAGGCACTCGAGTGTTTTACCCCCGTGCGGGGAATGCAACTTACCCGCTAGGACGATGGCGTCTGGTTCGCCATGGCTTCCCTGTCCTTGCTTGTTACTAGGGATGAGGGCTTGTATCGGTCTACCCCTGTGAAACAAACACGGAAGATCTATCAGTCTTACTCTGGCGTGTGGACAACTAGCAGATCCTCACGGTGAAAACGAACGGTAGAAAACATACCGGTCGAGATGCTTCTGCACTTCAGGCGAGCGTGCGGGAGAGATCACCTTCGCTTGCTTAAAGATGGCGGCACCTTTATATTTTCTCCTGACTCGGACCATCTGTCAGGTCTCCACACGTAGTTACATTGTTTATCAAAAATGTTTTGAACTCCCGTATTCATATTGTAAACTTCATTATGCGCAACTTTATATATATACCTATTTTTCAATTATCATTTTTACAATCTTTGATCTTGATATATTTATTTTTCGTTATTCATAGTCCATTTTCAGTTTCGAACATATTCCGTTCTCGCGTAATTTGTTATGAACAGTCTTATTTTTATTTTTATTTTTATTTTTACTTGCGCTGCAACGCGGGCTTTTTCATGGACGCTCTGGATCACGAACATCGAGTCTGAACGCCAGGATTCGTTCCTGATTTTTCTTCGAGATAGGTATGCATACATAGCGCCCTCATTAATTAACTACGTTCGTAGATTGGATATTTGAAGATTTTTCATCTTTCGTTTTTTCATTACGGTTTTAGCGTCATTAGACGACCCGAAATTGGACTAAAGTATTTCATCTCAGCGCCATCACAGTCTAGCGTCTTGGTGTCACGCAGTTCTATTATCAAGGTAGTTGTTTCTTAGCATGAAAGTTAGGATAATTATCCTTCCACACTAAATTGTGCGGTTGCTTAAATTCGAATATTCCTGTTTTTTAACAGTGACAACAGAATTGCTCGTGGTACAGGATTTCTCTCGACTGTATAGTGGACTCAACTTCGTACTTACTTTTGGGTAAGTTAACCAATTAGAGGTCTAGGGTGATCTGAATTTCACATTCTGATTTGAGATAACTAGATTTATATTATTCCACTTTCAGGGTTCGACTCATCTATTCTCACGTTGTAAATTGACCAGATGGTATCCAGAATTGAACTTCTGGCTAGACATGCATCTTTACTCATATGTACATGTACTAAACTCTTGGTAGGTTTGATAAGCTTTTTGTTTTTTCGTTTTTATGGTATTTCTCATTACACATACCTGCTTGGTAATAACGTCCTAACACATAGCACCATAGTGGTGTAACAGGCTGACCGACCAAAGTGTAGAAGGGACATTTCCCCACTCTACACATGTTTAACAAACAGACACGATCTTCTAGAATATCTTTATTTAGGCACCCGCAGGGACATTAGTTTAAATTAGTGAGCATCCTCAGATAATCCTTAATATATGCTCTTGATTTTCAGAATCCGCGCATCACGCATATTGGTATAACTCCACATCGAAACATTCACATCTTTTTTCACGGTAAGGGTTCTCACAGCTCTTTTTCTTTCAAATGTCTAAATCTTTGTGTATAATCCCTTTCAGGTCATTGTTTCAAAAAATTCCTCCCTTTTTTGGCTCAAATTTAGCTTGTGTATAACGCATACATACCTCCTTAACCTGGTATACTTTTGCTTTTTTCTTGTCATAACTCTGTATTGCCATGATAAACACTGTTATTGCGTGTATTCCTAGTTTATCCCAACCTGCTTCTAACAACACAGATGTTCAGCATCTCGCCAGTGGTTAAGTTTTTGCTTTATACATATGCACAGTTCTCTAAGTGAGAATAATGTCTCAAAATTGAAGGAAATTGCAATGTTAGCAGTAAATGCTGAATGACGGCCTTCATTTAAAACTAAGGTATTATTGTTCATGTCTTTATGTTTTTCAGCTCCCCTGACGAAGGGAAATTTTCCCGAAATGCATTGGGATTTGATTTTGCATCAGTTTGAATTTACTTATTTTGGGTTATGAGTTTTTGGATTGACTGTTTAAAGAATCCGAAGCAAGTTTGATTGCTTATTGAAAATGTAAATAATGGATGTCCAGACAATCATGAGAAAATGAAATGATTTATTTTGAATTAAAAGAAATTCACAAACAGAACAAAGCATCAGCAAATTTGTGGTCTATTAAAGCAGATGGAGTTCTGCCAAAGGTAGTGCAAAAAGGGTCTAATGACCAGTGTCACTAGTTTATTTTCCATTTCAAATTCTGTGGAGGGTGGCTCCTCCTTCCCTCTTGCACACCAAAAGAAAACTGCGATAAGGAATAATTTTAAACTTGAGTTTAATCAGCAATAAAAGGAGTGCCCCGCTCAACCCCCATCTCAATTGTGTTATGAAGCTGCCTTACCTATACCGGGCCAATTTTAATTCCTAAATTCCCCTGAATGACAGCCTTGACTCTGCAGTCCTCTGTCATCAACTGGACCGCTTCAGTGAACAGCGACACCTTCGAACTACAGGAAGACTGGCCTGTGGTGTTAAGTCTGCCTCCCCCGTACCGGGCCTGTATTAACCCCCATCTCCCCTGAGTAAAAGCCTTGGCCCCTCAATCCCCTAACCTCGACCTGATTGCCTCCTTGAAAAAGTAAGCACAGCTGTGGGTGGGGTAGTGAAGGACACTGAGACCTCGCAGGAAATTCTTCCTTCCCTCATAGTGGGCCAGTGAACTGTGGAAGAAGTGTGGAATCACTCTAAACTGTGCTAGACAAAATAAATGTACCAATGGAATGCAGGATTGTTCATAAATTGGGAAGTGTAATACAACTAGAGAAATGCTAAAGATGAAAGTTTTCACTAATGATATTGTGTAAATAAGAAAAAGGTGAACCAAAAGAGGAACTGCATTTATGGGGAAATGTTGTCATGATTAATTAATTCTATGTGGGACCCTTTTCTTGATGTGGGTCAATGGCTATCACCTACTGATCTTGGTGACATGGTAATGGTCGGTAACAATTATCCTCACCAGCCAGAGCCATAGGTAATTAATCTGATATTGAAAAGGGATGCTATTTAAAACTATTGTACTGAATGTATACCAAAACTAAGGAAGGTTCAATAGTACTACAAGAGTTGTGCCTTGTTGTATAATCACAGAGTCTAGTTCGCTATTTGGAAAATAATGTGAACGCAACTAGAATCAAACCTTAAGAGAATATAAAGCTTTTCTAATTTTTCACTAAAATAAGGTGTGGTGTCATTTTTGAGTGGAGGTACGCTGGGCTACTGTGTTGAGTGTGACGCAAGTGCAACCATTCGCCTTAGAGATATGCCTTACAGCTTGAGCCAGGCTACCCTAGGTGGACCGGTAACCTCAGGTCCAACATATTGGTGTTCAGTGGTGGGATGAGGGCTTGTGCTTGCGTCCACTTGACAGTGGCTTAGTTTGCACCATGTACCCTACACCTGGAGTTTTCTCCTAGTGGTCTCCCTAATTGGATGTTTTTGTTTTTCCAAATTCCTTTCCGGTGGTGGGTGGAAGTAGTCTTATTTGACGCCTCTTTCTTGAAGTACTCCAAAATAGCTGTCTGAGGTCCCACCTGGTAAAATGGAGTATGAGTTGGATGAGTTGGAGACCTACACAACGGCCCAACTTAGGGAATTTTGCCAGGAAAAGGGGGTGTTCTTCAATCGTGGTGCAAAGAAAGTGGAACTTCAAACCAGCTTGAGAGCATGGGTGGCAGCTCACCCACATTGGAAAAAGGAGGAGGAAGAGGAGGATCGTGACACTGTCATAGAAGCAGAAATGCTGTATCAAACCGAAGGGGGGACTCTGTTACCCGGTCCTAGGACACCTTCGAGGGCGGGCAGTAGTGTATTTGGAAGGAGCCTGACTGCAGTAGAGTTAGCTGACAGGAGGGAGGAAAGACAATTAAAATGGGAGTTCAATAGGTTGGAAAAGGAGAGGGAGGAGATGAGGCTCGCTCATGAGCTTAGCTTAACCACATGAATGCTACAGCAATTCATCCTCTGTGCTGCAGATCCATTATTTCCATTGTTATGACGAGATCAGCTCGTCATGAGCACACAAGCAGTGTACTGCATGACGAGCTGAGCTCGTCATGAGCCTGGAAGGGGTTAAAGGAGTTAGACCTCAAAGCCCTACAGGTAGGGACCTCCAGTAATCCTATTGGTGGCAGCGTACCTAAGGAGGTTACCAGGGAACCCAGACCCTACTTGCCCAAGGATGTAGTTGCCAGTTTTAGTGTGGGAGACGACATTGCCAAATGGTTGGCTGCCTATGAGGTCTCATTAAGAGCCCATGGGATTTCAGAGAGTCATGGGGGGGTAGGGGGGGGTGGCCTGTACAAGTATATGCCTCCAGTGGAGAGGGATGCTCTCTTAGGTCTGGAGCCGGAGGAACAGACCAATTACCCCACCATGAAGGTTGCTTTGATTAGAAAGTTTGGGCTGACCCCTGAAAAATACAGGCAGAAATTTCGAAACAGCCACAAACTTGCTGCACAAAACTGGGTAGATTTTCTAGTTTATGCTAAGAAGGCCCTAGAGGGTTGGGTGCAAGGCAGTGAGGTGACTGACTACGAGGGGTTGTATGATTTGTTCTTAAAGGAGTACCTCCTCGAGAAATGTTTTATGGTGGACAGCAAGCTGACTAGCCCTAGGAAGCTTGCAGAAGAGGCGGACATCTGGGCTAGTACCCGGGTGTCCTCAAAGGGGACTGAAGGGGATTCCCAAAGGACTGGTCAGGGCGCTCCCCAGAAGAAAGAGGGGGGAGACAATAAGAGAGAGTTCTTAAAAGGCCCCCAAAACAGTTTCCAAGAAAGGGGATCAGGTTTCACTCCTAAGGTTAATCCACAAAAAAAAAAACATCCTGACCATAGTCAGCAGCCAAGGGTTGTCAGCTGTTATGAATCAATCAATCAATCAATCACAACATTTGTATAGCGCGCTACTCACCCGGAAGGATCTCAAGGCGCTTGGGGGGGTGGGCCGCTACTGCTCGAACAGCCAGGTCTTGAGTTGTCTCCTGAAGGCGAGGTGGTCCTGGGTCAGCCGAAGGTGGATGGGGAGGGAGTTCCATGTCTTGGCCGCAAGGTAGGAGAAGGATCTGCCTCCGGCAGTGGCTCTTCGGACGTGTGGTACGGCGGCGAGGGCGAGGCTAGCGGAACGTAGCTGGCGGGTGGGCGTGTGGAAGGTCAGGCGGTCGTTGAGGTACTTGGGGCCCAGGTTGTGGAGAGACTTGTGTGCGTGGGTGAGGAGTCTGAATGTGATCCTCTTGTTGACGGGGAGCCAGTGCAGGTTCCTCAGGTGGCTGGAGATGTGGCTGCGTCGAGGGATGTTCAGGCGTAGAGGGTGTTTCCGTAGTCCAGCCGGCTGGTGACAAGGGCCTGGGTGACCGTCTTCCTGGTTTCGATCGGGATCCATCGGAAGATCTTGCGCAGCATGCGGAGGGTGTGAAAGCATGAAGAGGACACGGCGTTGACTTGTCTGGTCATCGAGAGGGAGGAGTCCAGGATGAAGCCCAGGTTGCGTGCGTGGTCTGTCGGCTTGGGAGCGGTGCCCAGGGCTGGGGGCCACCAGGAGTCGTCCCAGGCGGAGGGTGATGGTCCAAGGATGAGGACTTCCGTCTTGTCTGAGTTCAGTTTCAAGCGGCTGTTCATCATCCACTCGGCGACGTCTTTCATCCCTTCGTGGAGGCTGGTTCTGGCGGTGTTGGGGTCTCTGGTGAGGGAAAGGATCAGCTGGGTGTCGTCGGCATAGGAGATGATGTTGAGGTTGTGTTGGCGTGCGATGGCTGCGAGAGGTCTCATGTAGACGTTGAAGAGGGTGGGGCTGAGTGATGATCCTTGTGGGACGCTGCAGATGACTTCGGTGGCTTCGGAGCGGAACGGGGGTGGCGGACTCTCTGTGTTCTTCCGGCGAGGTACGAGATGATCCACTTCAATGCCTTCTCTTGGACGCCGGTGTTGCTGAGGCGTTGGACTAGGGTGCGGTGGCAGACAGTGTCGAACGTGGCGGAGAGGTCCAGGAAGATGAGTGCCACTGTTTCCCCGTTGTCGAGGAGGGCTCGGATGTCGTCGGTGGCTGCGATGAGGGCGGTCTCGGTGCTGTGGTTGGCTCTGAAACCGGACTGCGAGGGGTCGAGGGATCCATTCGTCTCGAGGAAGGTGGCAAGCTGTCTGTTGGCGATATTCTCAATGACTTTGGCAGGAAAAGGGAAGAGCGAGATGGGGCGGAAGTTTTTGAGGTCGGTGGGGTCCGCTGTTGGTTTCTTCAGTAGGGCGCTGAGCTCGGCGTGCTTCCAGCTCTCCGGGAAGGTGGCGGTGTCGAAGACGTGGTGGGGGCAGGGGTCAGTCGGAGAACCGGAGTGGATGGTGTTCATCGTGTGGGCTGTGTCTTCGGTGGTCACTGCGGTCCAGGTGCGGAGGGTGGCAGTGGGGTGCGTTGGTTCGACGGTTGGGTGCGAGGATGGTGTGCCGAAGCTGTTGTGGATGTCGGCAATCTTGCGGTGGAAGAACGAGGCGAGGGAGTCCCAGAGATCTTGTGAAGGGGTGATGTCGTTGTTGCCGGTTCTGGGGTTGGAGAACTCCTTGACGATGCTGAAGAGTTCCTTGCTGTCGTGGGCGTTGTTGTCCAGTCGATCCTTCAGTGATTTCTTCTTGGTGGTGCGGATGAGCTGGTGGTGCTTGCGGGTCACGTGTTTGGGGGCGGTCATGTTGTCAGTGGTCCGGTAGAGGAGCCAGGCTTTCTCGAGGGTGCGGCAGGTCTTTTTGGAGTCCTTTAGTTCGTCGGTGAACCAGGGGGCCTTCTTGCCTCTGGGTTTGCTGGGAGGGTTCTTGAGTGGTGCCAGGTCGTCGGCACAGGCTGTCAGCCATTGCTTGAAGTTGCGGGCTGCTTCGTTGGGGTCCGGTGTGCTGGCAGGTGGGTTCTGGCTGAGGGAGGTGGTGAGCTGGTCGGCGGTGATCTTGCTCCAGCTTCTGTGGGGAACCTGTTGCGGGTGGTGGTGGGTGGTGGTTTTCCTAAAGCTGAAGTGGACGCAGCTGTGGTCGGTCCAGTGAAGTCCGGGGGAGTGGCTGAAGGTGATGTGCTTGCTGGATGAGAAGACGGGGTGAAGCGTGTGGCCGGCGTAGTGGGTGGGAGTGTTGACCAGTTGCTTGAGTCCGAGGTTGGCGAGGTTGTCCAGCAGGGTGACGGTGTTGCGGTCCTTGTTGTTCTCCAGGTGGAAGTTGAGGTCCCCTAGGATGATGTGGTCGGCGGAGGGGAGGGCTTGTGGGCTGATGAAGTCCGTGAAGTCTTTGCTGAATTGTGTGCGTGGTCCCGGGGGTCTGTAGATAAGGGTGCCTCTGAGGGTTGTCTTTGGGTCAGTGTGGATCTGGAAGTGGAGGTGTTCGGCAGCGGTGAAGGTGTCGTCGGTGTCGGTCGTGATGCGGATGGTGTTCTTGTGAACGATGGCGATGCCTCCTTCGGTCTGGTTGACGCGGTCCCTCCTGATGATGTTGAATCCATCCGGGATGGTGATGGCGATGGCGATGTCGGGCGCTGATGAGGCGTTCATCCAAGTTTCAGTGAGGAACGCGACGTCTGGTGATGTTGTGTCGAGCAGGTTCCAGAGTTCGATGGCGTGTCTGTGGATGGAGCGGGTGTTGAGCAGGATGCACTTGAGGTGATTGTTGCTGGTGCTTGGCTTGGCGGGTGCGGTGCAGGTTCGGAGGCAGGTGAACTTGCAGGTAGTGCAGGCGAAGGGTCCGTGGAAGCGCTTGGGGGCGGCTCGGCAGCATGCAGGGTTCCGGCCGGCGTTGAGTGCGTTGAGTGTGGCGGCGTCGTAGGTCCTTCGGTTCGTCTTGCGTCGGTGGGGACCAGGGGTCCTGGCGCTGGGCGCGGTCCAGTCGCGGACGGGCGCAGACGGGCTTACCTTTGGCGTGCCTTCGGCGCACAATCGGCGCGCCTGCTGCGAGTGACCGCTGCGCGTTTGCACGGTCGCCATTTATGGCAAAGTGGGAGGGAGGGAGGGGCAGCTGGGAGCGGGGAGGGCACAGAACGAAAAGGGGGCATGTCTGTTAGGACGGCGGCGGGAAGCGGGGAGCGGGGCGGGCAGGCACAGGGGGACAGGAGGACAATAAACACTTAAAAACACCAAAGAGCAGGGAACAACAGTCACGAATGTGCAGGTAAATTAACGGAAAGCAACAAAACAAAAATATTAAGCCACACGCAAAACGGCGAGAACAGCGAGGCAGGCAGGCACAACGAGGGCAGTAGCGAGGGAGGGGCACACACAGAGCTGGTGGCCGTGCGGCGCGGGGGTGTCCTGAGAGCAGGTCACACTCACCTGCGCCGCGCAGTCGCCATTTATGCCAAGTGGGAGGGAGGGAGGGGCAGCTGGGAGCGGGGAGGACACAGAAAGAAAAGGGGGCATGTCTGTTAGGACAGCGGCGGGAATCGGGGAGCGGGGCGGGCAGGCACAGGGGGACAGGAGGACAATAAACACTTAAAAACACCAACGAGCAGGGAACAACAGTCACGAATGTGCAGGCAAATTAACAGAAAGGAATAAAACAAAAATATTAAGCCACACGCAAAACGGCGAGAACAGCGAGGCAGGCAGGCACAACATGGGCAGTAGCGAGGGAGGGGCACACACAGCTGGTGGCCGTGCGGCGCGGGGGTGTCGTGAGAGCAGGTCACCTGAATGTGGTGGGGTTGGGCACTATAAAGGAGATGCCAAGTGCCCAAAGCGACCACCCCCTCCCACTGGAGGAAAAACCCCGGGAGTGGCTAGTGTAGTGCTCGGGGAGGAATTGCTCTTAGATAAGGGAGGTGAGTGGGCGGGAATAACCTTAGTGTCCCTGGGAGACAGCGAGATGGTTCCTAAGATCCAGGTGCCCCCAAATACCACCAAGTATGGGCAGTGGGTCACCATCAATGGCCAGAGAGGGGAGGCTCTGAGGGACACAGGTGCCAGCATGACTATGGTAAGAAAACAGCTGGTGTTCCCAGAGCAGGTGATTCCAAACGTACTCCACCCCGCCGCGATGGCTGACGGCAGAATAGGTCACTATCCTGTGGCTGAGGTTCCCTTCGAGTGGGGAGGGGTCGCAGGTCTCCTTCGAGTTGCGGTGAGCCCTGCCGTGCCAGTCGATTGTCTGTTGGGGAATGACTTGGAGCACAATGCTTGGAGGGAGGTGGAATTCCGGACTCATTTGGAGATGCTGGGTACACCTAATTGGACCTGTGCAAGCACACGGTCCACGACTGCCCAGAGGGGGAGTTCACAAGGGCTGGAGCCTGGAACAAAGGCACATCTGGCTGCCAAAATGGGGAAAATCCGGGGACAGGAGAAACCTGCCACGACATCCACACCCCGTGAGATGGATGGGACACCTGAGGTGGTGAGCCCGGAGTCCACGGAGGGGGATGTTATCTCCCTGGAGGACCTACCTATCCCTGCTGAATGGCATATGGAGGGAGGACCTACCAGAGAAGAGTTTTGTCAGGGGCAGAAGGAGTGCCCTACCCTTGAGGGTCTGAGGCGACAGGCCGTAGCCCAGGCAGCAGGTAACACATTTACTGGGAGGATGGTCTTCTCTACAGTGAACCGAAGGCTCCAGTGCACGGTTTGTCACGGGCCTTGGTAGTAACCCAACGTTACCGAGCCTTTCTCTTAGAGTTGGCTCACGAGATTCCCTTGGCAGGACACTTGGGTCAGGACTAAGTATGGGCGAAATTTGCGAATTTGCGTTCCGCGAATTTGCGCGAAATCGAATTCGCAATCCGCAATATCCGCGAATTTGTGCGAATTTGCGGATTTTTGTTTTTTTGCGTGTTCGCGGGGTTTTTGCGTGTTCGTGGTTTTTTTTGCGTGTTCGCGGGGCTTTTTGCATTTTCGTGGGTCGCTTGCATGGCGAAGTTACCCATGCGGTTGTGTATGGGCATAGCACCCTCTGGTTCACCACTGCCACCCTCTGGTTCATCACTGCCACCCTCTGGTTCACCACTGCCACCCACTGGTTCACCCCTGCCACCCTCTGGTTCACCACTGCCACCCTCTGGTTCAGCACTGCCACTCTCTGGTTCACCACTGCCACCCACTGGTTCAGCACTGTCACCCTCTGGTTCACAACTGCCACCCTCTGGTTCACGACTGCCACCCTCTGTTTCATCACAGCACCTCTGGTTCACCACTGCCACCCTCTGGTTAACCACTGTCACCCTCTGGTTCAGCACTGCCACCCTCTGGTTCACCACTGCCACCCTCTGGTTCACCCCTGCCACCCTCTGGTTCACCACTGCCACCCTCTGGTTCATCACAGCACCCTCTGGTTCACCCCTGCCACCCTCTGGTACAGCACTGTCACCCTCTGGTTCAGCACTGCCACCCTCTGGTTCACGACTCCACCCTCTGGTTCATCACAGCACCTCTGGTTCACCCCTGCCACCCTCTGGTACAGCACTGTCACCCTCTGGTTCACCACTGCCACTCCCTGGTTCACCACTGCCACCATCTGGTTCACCCATGCACCCTCTGGTCCACCCCTGCCACCCTCTGGTTCAGCACTGCACCTCTAGTTCACTACTGCCTCCCTCTGGTTAACCACTGTCACCCTCTGGTTCAGCACTGCCACCCTCTGGTTCACCACTGCCACTCTCTGGTTCACCACTGCCACCCTCTGGTTCACCCATGCACCCTCTGGTCCACCCCTGCCACCCTCTGGTTCAGCACTGCCACCCTCTGATTCAGCACTGTCACCTTCTGGTTCACCCCTGCCACCCTCTGGTTCATCACTGTCACCCTCTGGTTCATCACTGCCACCCTATGGTTCACCACTGCCACCCTCTACCGAGACCTTTTGTGACGCAGCGGCAGCACAAAAGATGCGCCAGGGTGCTGGGTATTAACAACGTGACGCATCTGAGAGATGCGTCACGTTGTAAAGCCCTGCGCCATCAGGAGATGTTCTGGCGCTGGGGAGGGCGTTCCTGTGCAGGAACGCCTCCTAAAAGTGGCTGAGTGAAATCTACAAGATTTCACTCAGTCACTTTTAGGCCAATGCTGCGTCAAAACACTGCCAATGCTTGAAGCAGGCGCAAGGCTTGATGCAGCATTGGGGAGATAGGGCCCCCCAGAGCATTGCTGGAGCTGCATCACAAGCGCGACGCAGCTCCAGCAATGCACTGCTTTTACGGCACAGATGCGTGACGCATCTGTGCCGTTTTTGCCACATGGTGCGCCGCATTGTAAATGCGGCGCACCATGGGTGGCGGAGCTGCGGCGCACAAAAACTGGCACATCCCTTGGGATGCGCCAGTTATTATAAATCTGCCCCTATACATTTAGCCAACGAGGGAGCACTTACTGATTAGACAGTAGAAAGTACTCCAGTTGAGTAGAGGTATTGCACAAAAAGGTGGACAAACACGCAGGGCGGGATTCATTCTGCCAACTGTTAGACTCGTTTTTTGTGCCCTTCTGCCCTCTGTTAGACTCGTTTTTCCCTTGTTTTTCTGCCCTTCTGCCCTCTGTTCGACTCGTTATTCCGTTGTTTTTCTGCCCTTCTGCCCCTGTTAGACTCGTTTTTTGTGCCCTTCTGCCCTCTGTTAGACTCATTTTTCCCTTGTTTTTCTGCCCTTCTGCCCTCTGTTAGACTCGTTTTTTGTGCCCTTCTGCCCTCTGTTATTCCCTTGTTTTTGTGCCCTTCTGCCCTCTGTTAGATTCGGTTTTTATGCCCTTCTGCCCTCTGTTAGACTCGTTTTTGTGCCTTTCTGCCCCGTTAGACTCGTTTTTTGTGCCCTTCTGCCCTCTGTTAGACTCGTTTTTCCCTTGTTTTTCTGCCCTTCTGTTCTCCGTTAGACTGTTTTTTGTGCCCTTCTGCCCTGTTAGACTCGTTTTTCCCTTGTTTTTCTGCCCTTTTGCCCTTTGTTAGACTGCTTTTTGTGCCTTTCTGCCCTCTGCATCACCACGTCATCACTCAGCGCTACCTCAGCATCACTCAGCACCACCACATTATCACGCAGCATCACCACATTATCACTCAGCACCACCAACTCAGCACCACTCAGCACCACCACAGCATCACTCAGCGCCACCACAGCATCACTCAGCGCCACCACATTATCACTCAGCACCACCACAGCACCACTCAGCACCACCACAGCATCACTCAGCACCACCACATTATCACTCAGCACCACCACAGCAACACTCAGCACCACCACAGCACCACTCAGCACCCCCACAGCATCACTCAGCACCACCACAGCATCACTCAGAACCACCCCAGAACCACTCAGCACCACCCCAGCATCTCTCAGGACCATCCCAGTATCACTCAGCACCACCACAACACCACTCAGCGTCACCACAGCATCACTCAGCATCACCACAGCACCACTCAGCGTCACCCCAGCATCAATCTGCGCAACCATTCAACAACAACTGGTTCAAATATATTCTCTCAATGTTTCAAACTTTATTACAAATGCCAAAAAAAAGATGTTAATATTTCACTTCTGTTCTTGGATTTTCATCACAATAAAATACACTGAACATAATCTTCACAAAAGTTATTTACAAAAGTTTAAGCTATTGCCATTATAAATTAAAATCACTTTTATTTAAGTATTAATTATTTAAAAAAATTAAAAGCCATTGTAATTTGTAATATCAATACAGCTAAGTCACGTAAATACAAAACATGTTGCATTACAAATGCTATAGGTATCACATTTGCGAAAGTTATAACTATTGGCATTGTGAATGACAAGGCTATTAATTTAGCTATTTTCAAAACCAATACATAAATAATAAAAATTGTCATTTACAAGGCCAATAGCTCAAACTTTCCTAATGCGAGACCTATTGCATTGCAAATGCTTGTTTTTATATCAGTCAGTGCTTCCTGTTGAGGTTTTAATTTTCGTGACAGGCGCCTCATTGCCTACTTGTACCTATTCTCTGACCCTGCTTCAAGGGTCAGAGCAGGGTCAGTGAATAGTTACAAGTAGGCAACGAGGCGCCAGGAAGCACTTACAGGCTTACAGCAGCAGGTGCCCAAGTTGAAGTTAATTTCTTTGTAACCCTTTTGTAAAAGGTTACAAAAAATTAGCTTCAACTTTTGCACCTGCTGATGTAACCCTGTAAGTGCTTGGCTAAAAATCCGTCCCCGCTGATTTGTGGATTTTACCGCGATTTTGCGAGATTCGCGGATTGCGAAATTGCGGAAAATCCGCAAATTCCGCGAGCGGAACGAATTTTCAGCCCATGCTTAGTCAGGACAAGAACTTTGCCCGGCTTGTCCCCCATTTCTATTGGCCTCAGATGAGGATTGCGTCTGACACTTTCTGTAGGACGTGTGTGTCTTGTCAAGCTAGTGACAAAACAGGGGTTAAGCTGAAGGCTCCCCTGGAACCACTACCTGTCGTTAGCACCCCCTTTGAAAGGGTGGGCATCGACATTGTGGGGCCATTGGATCCACCCACTTCAACCGGTCACAGGTTTATCCTGGTTCTGGTGTATCACGCCACCCGGTACCCAGAGGCAATTCCTTTGAGGACCGTTACTGCACCTGCGGTGGCTCGGGCCCTGATGGGGATATTTACCCGAGTGGGTTTCCCCAAGTACGTTGTGTCCGACAGGGGGGCCAACTTTATGTCAGCCTACATGCGGGCTATGTGGAAGGAATGTGGAGTTACTTACCGGTTCTCCACCCCGTACCACCCCAAGACCAATGGTCTGGTGGAAAGGTTCAATAAAACCTTGAAGGGCATGATCAGAAGTCTGCCTGAGAGCCTGCGGAGGAAATGGGACGTCCTCCTACCCTGTCTGTTATTCTCATACAGGGAAGTGCCACAGAAAGGAGTGGGCTTCAGCCCCTTTGAACTTCTGTACGGGCACCCTGTCAGAGGACCTCTCAGCCTGGTGAAAGATGTATGGGAAAAGTCTCCCAGGAAGCTTCCCCAGGATGTGGTGAGCTACATGCTGGCCTTCCGTAGCCAAATGGCTAAGTTGTGGAAGCAAGCTTCTGACAACCTGGAAGCCAGCCAGGCAGTTATGAAAGAGTGGTATGACCACAATGCTCACCCTGTGGAATTGGAGCCTGGCCAGAAAGTGTGGGTCATGGAGCCTGGAGAGCTTAGTGCCCTCCAGGATCGCTGGACAGGCCCCTTTGAGGTGGTTGAGAAGAAGGGGAAGGTCACTTACTTAGTGGATCTTAAGACCCCCAGGCAGCCCCATTGGGTGTTCCATGTCAACCGCCTCAAACCCCACCATGAGAGGCCCGAGGTCATACTGATGATGGTGACTGATGGAGCAGAGGAAGAGGAAAGTGAGCCTCTCCCTGATCTATTTTCGTCCCAAGAGAAGGATGGGTCGGTGGAAGGGGTGATCCTCTCACCATCCCTAACTCCTGAATAGCGGAGGGACTGCCGTCAAGTCCTGGAGCAGTATTCCTCGCTGTTCTCCCTTATCCCTGGAAGGACCTACCTGTGTACCCATGATGTGGACACAGGGGACAGCCCACCTGTGAAGTCCAAGACCTAGCGGCTGTCAGATAAGGTGAAGGCCAGCATTCACAGTGAAGTCACCAAGATGCTGGAGCTGGGAGTGATTGAACCTTGGGAGTGCCGCTCGCAAGCCGTTTCTACTGGTGGAGATTTTCCTGGGACTTTTGTGCACTTTTAGAGACATTGCAACCGAGGACCTTGGGCACTCTGGACACTAGCCGATCAAGCCGAGCCGACCCAGGGCACACAGTCAACACCTACAGGGGCCCGGACTGCGAGATCCAGCATACCCAGCGCTTTCCCAACTCAGCGCAGCTTGTGTCTCTTCCCGCCCCTGCTCCCCCGCAGGCTATTTACGGCTCGCGGCCCCCGCTCCGCGGGAGCCGCTCGCAAGCCGTTTCTACTGGTGTAGATTTTCCTGGGACCTTTGTGCACTTTTAGAGACATTGCAACCGAGGACCTTGGGCACACTGGGCACTAGCCGATCAAGCCGAGCTGACCAAGGGCACACTGTCAACACCTGCAGGGGCCGGGACTGCGAGATCCAGCATACCCAGCGCTTTCCCAACTCAGTGCAGCTGGTGTCTCTTCCCGCCCCCTGCTCCATCTACTTAGCCACGCCCTTTCCCGCGGATCGCGAGACGCGCGCAGGATGGAGCCCGGGGCGAAGCCCGGGCAAAGGGCGGGCCATTTGAAGCCGTTCAAGAACGGTCGAGACCGGGACCGGCCTACCCCCCTTGCTCCTGCTGCAACCCTGAGTCTTATGATCACGCTCTAAAAAGACGAACTATGGCGACCAGAGAAACCAGGAGCAAGAGCACGCTCACTGCTGGAGCAGTAAAAGATACCTTGGATACTTACTTTGCCAAAGCTGGGTCTCTCTTGATTGATGAGATAACGATACTGGAAAGGCGCATATCCCAAGAGATAGATTGGGTTAGAAGATCTTTCATGGGGCCCATAGCGCACGCAAAGACGCCGGAAAAAGGACTGGATTGCATTGTTCCGGACAATGGGGTAAATGCGGCTGGTGGGGCGCAAGTGTTATCTAATTCAACTATTTCTACCTTGCAGAATATTGATAATGACATTAGTGCTGCTGATGAGTTTAGTTTCTTAACCCTACCCCAGATTCAAGCGCAACAGACCCTTCCCCCTCCCACTGCCACCATGGCTAACACGGATGATATTATTGATAGTGCAGGCTGCCCTACGCAGGGGGAAAGAGAAGGTGCAATACCAAAAAGGAAAAGAGGGGTGTTAAACACTGGTGGGCGAAAAGCGAAAATTGCCAAGCATAACTGTACAGTGGAGGGTAATAGACAAGGCCCAAGCAAAAAGGGAGCTATTTTACCAGATAAAACCACGCCCCCACCCACTGTTTTACCACCCTCATGGATATTAAGTTTGTCAATCTCACCTCCCAGTGTAAATACAGATACCAATGATCTCACCCTACCCAAGATCGAAGCACTTTTTAAGACATTATTAAGTCCCTTAGAAATACGCCTATCAAAGATTGAAGCCAGTCTAGCGACGATAGGAAAAACAACTGTTCAGCTTGCTGACACGTTCAAAATAAACAATAATATAGCAAAAGGTGGGGTAGAGCTTAGGAGTAAGAAGGCCACATCCAAGCCCCCACACAAGGATGTTGGGTTATCACCTAGGATACTACAAACACAACCTCCCACAGCACACATTGCCACCCTCCAGATGACTGATTGTACTCCACAAACACAACCTCCGACAGCACCTACTGCCACTCCCCAGGTGACTGATCGTAATTCAAGATCTAGCCAACCAGAAAAGGAAGTTGCTGGCACACAGGGAGCACATGCAATCACCAAAAAACCTGGGCCAATGAACCTGCCGCCAGAGGCGAGCCCGAACACAGTCATTTTGGCTGGTGTACCAGAGCTGAAGTCCGATTCTAAAGAATCCGTCTTCGCTCTGAAAAACAAGGTCGCAAACTGGCTTACCTTAAATAGGCTCTTACCATATGGAATCACGAGCGGGGTTCTTATGGTTAGGAGAGTCCCATGGTTGGGCAACACAGAGAAATTAATCAATGGAGATTACGTTATAAAAATTTTTAGGGATCCCAGGACTGTTTCCCATATATGTAGTTGGCCGCACTCTGAACAGGGGACATCCATCCAGTCGCTACCCCTATCCTTCTTCTATCCACCAGTGTATAATTCATGTGAGGAGGAGGGTTGGCACACAATTCACAGGAGGGGGAGGGGATGGGTAGATAGAGCTGGAGGCGACTTCCACTACTCCAGATCACAGCATTCAGATTTCCTTCAAACATTTAACAGATACAGCTGTCTGCACATGGTGGACTGACACAACCGGGGTAGGAGGTGGGAGGTGGGCGACTCTCATAGGGGCCGTAAAGAAGGAAACATTAGTACCCACATTGCAAGCCTTGCTAACATCTTGGAGAAGGACCATTGTGAGGAGCACATTAATAATAACAAAGTGGCTCATTTAAATAGTAAAGGTCCCGTAACCGATCTTAAGGAACCCAGAGACAAACCACGGGAACGAGTCCCCAGTGTTACATCATAGATGAGTTTAATGGATATACCCATAGCTATTGCTCCCGACTCGAATTATAGACCACCCTCACTTAAGATATTGTCCTGGAACGTGTCCGGCCTGGGGAATACATTGAACTGCCCTGACTGGAGTGCATTCATCGAGGGAAAAGATATATGCCTGCTCCAGGAAACTTGGGCCAGAGAGGCTGTCCTTCATACAGGCTTTGCGGCATTCTCGATCCCAGCCAAGTGGGGAGGTAAGGGGCGTCCTTCAGGAGGACTCGCAACCTGGGTGGCTGTCGACCTGGGCTGTAAGGCCACTCTTCTTCCTTCAGCTTCCAATGACATTCTCGGGGTCCTGTTGGAGTGGCCGAACTCAAGTAGGCTGGTTGTGCTAAACGTCTACTCCAGACCATTCAACATCACACAAGAGTTGGATACCATTGAGGAACTCTCGGTCTTCCTTAGTGATATCCTCCAGGGCACACCGTTTTTGGTGGGAGGCGATTTGAACTGCCACTTCGAGCCCCTTCCAGGTTTACTGGATGGTTTATCCCAGGAGGAGGACGCCGCGTGGCTGGTCCCTCCATCGGTAGCCCCCCTCCCAGAGCCTGGACTTCTCTAGCTCTTCAAATTACTGCCCTAACTCTGAAGTGTGGTATGCGGGCCTGTAATGGACATATAGGCTCAGGCATCCCACCCAAATGCACGTATCATAGAGAGGGCAGGGAGTCCAGACTGAATTATATCCTGGTCCAACTCTCCCAGTGGTCGCATATCACTGATTTTCAGGTGATATTTAGGGAAGATAGCGACCACAATGCGCTAGAGTTGGAATACGCCATTCCCGACCTAGCAGACGATGTTGCCCCAGGGTTGGCGCTGACAAACAATAGACGGCGAGTGAGGTGGGAGAAGCTAGCTTCTAGCCCAGAGAAGGTTTGTGGACTTTACTCCCGGCTTATACTGACTCTTGAAAAGGTTAGTATAATAATGGAGTGCCCCACTCCTCAGGATATATATAAGGAACTATGGCTGGCACATGAGAATCTCATTGAGTCCGTGGCTGAAGTCCTCTTTACCACAGGAAAGAGGTGGCCGTTATGACCGCCCCACCTGGCATGATCAGGCTTGCCGT
This sequence comes from Lissotriton helveticus, assembly GCF_964261635.1. Lineage (NCBI taxonomy): Eukaryota > Metazoa > Chordata > Amphibia > Caudata > Salamandridae > Lissotriton > Lissotriton helveticus. Next base: position 29,982,585 of record NC_136067.1, on the reverse strand, counting down.
AAGGCCAAATCAGATCTTCTGACATCGATTAAGGATGTTTCAGATAGGTCCGTAATCCAGGCAAGGAGAAGGGACTACAAGCTTCTGATTACCCATTCCAAAAGTGAATGGGAACACAAAAAGAGGGAATACCCTCACTACACTACTGGCCATTAAGGATTCCCGCAAATTTTGGCGCATTGTAAACACAGGATCTGAGGAGCTAGCCTCGGCAATCGAACCCAACATCTCAGCTAAGACCTGGCAGGATCATTTCCAGTTCCTTTATAAGGTTGCCGATGACCCCACCAATGACACTCTTCCTAGTATTAACACAATAGAGGAGGGGGAGCTCTTCACAGAGGCGGAAGTGCGAGCAGCCATTGCAGGGCTGGCACCAGGCAAAGCGCCAGGATGGACGGCCTGCCGGGCGATTTATTCAAGCAGGAGCCTGATGTATGGGCTCCCTACCTGGTCCTGATATTCAATGCTGTTTTAAGGGGTATGGAGGTTCCCTGTACTTGGCTGGGCGCAGAGATTGTCCCCATATTTAAGAAGGGATCGCCTCTGCTTCCAGCCAACTACAGGCCTATCAGCCTCATAGATGTACCCCAGAAGCTATTTGGTAGGCTGATACCAGACCGCCTCCAAAATTGGATAGAGGAATTTAACATTCTTAGTCCCTATCAGCGGGATTTAGAAGAGGGGTCTCTACTATGGACCAGATCTTCTGCCTGAATCTACTGTTTTGGAAGACTGCGGTAATCGAGGGCGGTAGCTTGTACACGGTATTCGTGGACTTGCGAGCCGCCTTCGACTTAGTACCCAGAGATAGACTTTGGACCATACTGTCCGAGTTGGGTATTCCGGTTGATATCCTGACTATTCTGACAAGATTACTCCAGGGAAACTTTGCACGGGTCAGGTGCGGAAGAAATGGGGCCCTTTCCGGCAGGTTCCCCGTTGATAGGGGGGAGAGACAGGGTTGCGTGCTTGCGCCGACCCTGTTCTGCCTCTTTGTCAACGGGGTAATTGCCCACCTGATCAGGATAAGTGACATTGACGCTCCTAAGTTGAATGGCAGCAGGGTGCCCGCTATTATGTTCGCGGACGACACCCTGCTGCTGTCCAAGTCCCCCATGGGAATACAAAGGGTCCTGGATGGGTACTCAGCTTTTTGTGTGGAGCGGGGGCTGGAGATCATTGCCTCAAAAACTAAATTTATGATTCTCAACCCCCCTTTCTCTACACGCCCCAACCCTACTATAGGGCCATTAAGACGCGAGAGGGTCCGCACTTTTGAATACCTGGGTGTAACAATTAATCAGGACATGACATGGGACGCGCATCGGACCAAGGCTAATATGAAATTGGTCCAGTTAATGGGTGGTATTTGTAGGATGGCAAGTAGATCGACCTATAAACCTTTAGGTGCCGCCCTCGAAATCTACAAAATGCAGGCTAGAGGGGCAGCCTTATACGGAGGGGAATTGTGGGGTCATACTCTAGTTCCAAACCTGTTGACCACTGAAAATAAATTTATTAGACAGTTGGCGGCATTACCAGCAAGTACCCCGCTTCTCCCGCTGTGACTTTATTTAGGCCTCAGACCTATCTCAGAGGAGCTGGGACTAAGACCAATAACCTTTTGGCGCCGTATCTGGAGTACGCCTGAATTTATGAACTACAGGAACGAGCTCCAAGAGATTCTCTGTCTACCCAAATCAAGTCAAATCCCATGGATAAGGTACATCAAACAAACATGTGAGACATTAGGTAGACCAGAATTATGGTTAGATCCATGTAATGCATGCAGTAGGATCCCACGCAAACTCCTTTCGAGGGATTTCCATGAGCTGAAGTTATCGGCCACAAAGGGGAATGCACGGGAGGGGTCCCTGACAGAACTGTTTATTACATTTAAAGACCTATACCATCTCGAGTGTGTGCTAGACGGAATTACGCCCGTGCTTAGCAGAAAATTATTCATGCAATGGCGCTATGGCACACTCCCTATCAGGGCATTTACAAATCGCTGGGCCCAGACACCAACTAGAGAACAGTGCCGGTCATGCTCACATCACCTCGTAGACGAACTGCATATTATATTTTTCTGTAAGGCTTATCAAAGATCTAGGAAATACTGGCTTGCTCCCCTACTTAAAAACTTAGGCTTTAGCTGATACCTCCCTGCTTACAGAATTTTAAAGACGGACCTCTCACCTCCGACTGTGTTTGCGGTAGCAACATTTTTAACTGCGATGTGGCACACTCGCTCCCGCTTTCTGAAATACGAGGTAGATTTAGGACAAATGAACTGCACTGATGATTCGTAATTGCAATATTTAGCATATGATTTTAATAGGTTTACTGTAATGCTTTTTAATCATGTACACTGGATTTTATCTGTATTCTGATTGAAAATTGCTTGTATCTCTTTTATGATCCAAATCGATCGAAATAAAGATTGAAATGAATGATTGAACCTTCAAGCAGTCCCTGGTCCAGTCCGGTGGTTCTGGTACCAAAAGCTGCCCTGTCGGGCACCACTCCAGAACTCAGGTTCTGTGTGGATTACAGGGGACTGAATTCTGTGACAAAGACAGATGCTCACCCAATCCCTAGGGCGGATGAGCTCATTGACCGGCTGGGAGCTGCCCAATATCTGAGTACTTTTGACCTCACATCCGGGTACTGGCAGATCTCCCTTACAGATGGAGCAAGGGAAAGGTCAGTCTTCTCCACTCCTGAGGGCCAATATCAGTTCTGTGTGATGCCATTTGGGCTCAAGAATGCCCCTGCCACGTTTCAGTGATTGGTGAACCAGGTCCTCTCCGGAAGAGGCCTTCTCTGCTGCTTATCTAGATGACATCGCCGTCTTCAGCAGCAGCTGGGAGGACCACTTGTGTCACCTACAGGCTGTTCTCCAAGCCCTGAAACAGGCTGGCTTGACAATCAAGGCCAGCAAATGCCAGATTGGGCAGGGGTCGGTAGTGTACCTAGGCCACTTGGTGGGCAGGGGAACGGTGCAGCACCTCCAGTCTAAGATTGAAACTATCATGGCCTGGGAACCCCCAAAGACCCAAACTGAGGTCCGAGCTTTCCTGGGCCTAACAGGATACTACTGTCACTTTGTCAAGGGTTATGGCACAATTGTGGCACCCTTGACTGAGCTCACCTCCAAGAAACTACCTCGACGGGTAGTCTGCGTCACGTTGGAAACCCCTGCGCCATAAGGAGGCGTACCTTCGCAGGGGGGGGGCGTTCCTGCGCAGGAACGCCTCCTAAAAGTGGCTGAGTGAAATCTATGAGATTTCACTCAGTCACTTTCTACGTCAATTCCTTACGCCTGCTTGAAGCAGGCGTAAGGGTGACGCACCATACATTGAAGAGGTGGCCCCTGTGCATTGCAGGAGTCATGTCGCACTTGCGACATGACTCCTGCAATGCGCCGCCCGTGCACCGAGAGATGCGTCACGCATCTTCACTGCCTTGCACCATGGTGCGACGCATTGTAAATGCGGTGCACCATGGGTGGCGGAGCAGTGACGCACATTAACTGGCGCATCCCTGGGGATGCGCCAGTTAACATAAATCTGCCCCCTTATGCCTAGGCTATATAAGACGGATTGTTGTGCGGCTATTTTAGAAGAGAGCTGAGAAGAGTGGATTTGACCAGATAAGAAGTGAGCTGGAGTCCAGGCTGTGGCGTGAGGAGTTGGGACCGCTGTGGAGGGTTGACAGCCTCCTGGGGCTGCCCCCTTTACTGACTGATACCCTCCTTCAACTGTGGATCTGACCCGGCGGAGCTTGCCACTCACGACAGATTTAAGATACCCGAGGACTGTGCCAAACCACCAAAGGGACCACCAGACATGAATTATAGTGGAACTGTCAGGTGAGGGCAGCTAGGACTGCCTCCATTTGGGGGACAAAAAGCCCTTATGAAGTTAGCTCCTTGCCCGTTGGAACTGGGAGGCTGGCCTGAATAACTATCCCGCTGTGGGTGTTAAAATCCTCTGAGATTGCCCACAACCGCGACTGTCCACTTACTGTGGCTTAGCTGGTTTGCCGAAAGTGCCCCGCGTCTGTGTAGCTTGGAGTCGGCAGCGCCTTCCAGAGGGAGCTGTGTGAGGGTGACAGGAGGCGGAGTGTGACGGGCCCACGGGAGGCTGGGTTCCTGATTTGGAGGAGCCTGAGAGCAGCGGGGGCCGTCGGAGAGCTTGCCCCTGGAGGTCTGACTCGTGCGGAGGAAGGGCCTGAGTGAGACTGACCCGGTGCCAGAGAGCGGAGCCCCCGGAAGAAGGAAGGTGGGAGCAGGCGAGGTCAGGAGGGGAGGAGTTTGGCCCAAGGAGGGCGTGAGGCGGGATCAGGCGAGGTCAGTAGGGGAGGAGTTCGGCCCAAGGAGGGAGTAACGCGCAGGAGCTGAGGCACTCGATCGGCAGGGAGACATGCCTGTGTTATGAAGCTGCCTTACTTATACCGGGCCAATTTTAATTCCTAAATTCCCCTGAATAACAGCCTTGACTCTGCAGTCCTCTGTCATCAACGGGACCGCTTCAGTGAACAGCGACACCTTCGAACTACAGGAAGACTGGCCTGTGGTGTTAAGTCTGCCTCCCCCGTACCGGACCTGTATTAACCCCCATCTCCACTGAGTAAAAGCCTTGGCCCCTCAATCCCCTAACCTCGACCGGAGTGCCTCCTTGAAAACCCCCTTTTCTGAATCGTTTTTGGCCACTACAGGTGTGGCAGGGTATACTCAGACATGAGTCCCTTGCTCACTGCTCCATCAGGATTCAAGCAAGCCGGGCCGACGACGGCTGAAATGCCAGAAACCGGTCCCCGGAAGCTTGTCTCCTTTCTGGTGAAGAATTGGCTTGGTAGTTTGGTCTGCCCTGTTCCCATGATGCACTGGGCCAGGGACAGACTAATTTGCATATAGCCAGGTTCTGAGCTGGGATGGGGCAGTGAGCTAAATAACGGTGATGGATCAAGCCCTGATCTTTGGACTGGGTAAGAGTGGTCTGCTTAATTCAGACACTCTGTTCATCACCACCCCCTTTTCTGAATCGTTTTTGGCCACTATAGGTGTGGCAGGGTATACTCAGACATGAGTCCCTTGCTCACTGCTCCATCAGGATTCAAGCAAGCCGGGCCGACGACGGCTGAAATGCCATAAAGCGGTCCCCGGAAGCTTGTCTCCTTTCTGGTGAAGAATTGGCTTGGTAGTTTGGTCTGCCCTGTTCCCATGATACACTGGGCCAGGGACAGACTAATTTGCATATAGCCAGGTTCTGAGCCGGGATGGGGCAGTGAGCTAAATAACGGTGATGGATCAAGCCCTGATCTTTGGACTGGGTAAGAGTGGTCTGCTTAATTCAGACACTCTGTTCATCACCACCCCCTTTTCTGAATCGTTTTTGGCCACTATAGGTGTGGCAGTGTATACTCAGACATGAGTCCCTTGCTCACTGCTCCATCAGGATTCAAGCAAGCCGGGCCGACGACGGCTGAAATGCCAGAAACCGGTCCCCGGAAGCTTGTCTCCTTTCTGGTGAAGAATTGGCTTGGTAGTTTGGTCTGCCCTGTTCCCATGATGCACTGGGCCAGGGACAGACTAATTTGCATATAGCCAGGTTCTGAGCTGGGATGGGGCAGTGAGCTAAATAACGGTGATGGATCAAGCCCTGATCTTTGGACTGGGTAAGAGTGGTCTGCTTAATTCAGACACTCTGTTCATCACAACTCCCTTTTCTGAATCGTTTTTGGCCACTATAGGTGTGGCAGGGTATACTCAGACATGAGTCCCTTGCTCACTGCTCCATCAGGATTCAAGCAAGCCGGGCCGACGACGGCTGAAATGCCAGAAACCGGTCCCCGGAAGCTTGTCTCCTTTCTGGTGAAGAATTGGCTTGGTAGTTTGGTCTGCCCTGTTCCCATGATGCACTGGGCCAGGGACAGACTAATTTGCATATAGCCAGGTTCTGAGCTGGGATGGGGCAGTGAGCTAAATAACGGTGATGGATCAAGCCCTGATCTTTACCTGGGTAAGAGTGGGCTGCTTAATTCAGACACTCTGTTCATCACCACCCCCTTTTCTGAATCCTTGAAAAAGTAAGCACGGCTGTGGGTGGGGGAGTGAAGGACACTGAGACCTCGCAGGAAATTCTTCCTTCCCTCATAGTGGGCCAGTGAACTGTGGAAGAAGTGTGGAATCGCTCTAAACTGTGCTAGACAAAATAAATGTACCAATGGAATGCAGGATTGTTCATAAATTGGGAAGTGTAATACAACTAGAGAAATGCTAAAGATGAAACTTTTCACTAATGATATTGTGTAAATAAGAAAAAGGTGAACCAAAAGAGGAACTGCATTTAATGGGAAATGTTGTCATGATTAATTAATTCTATTTGGGACCCTTTTCTTGATGTGGGTCAATGGCTATCACTTACTGATCTTGGCTATGGTGACATGCTAATGGTCGGTAACAATTCTCCTCACCAGCCAGAGCCATAGGTAATTAATCCGATATTGAAAAGGGATGCAATTTAAAACTATTGTACTGAATGTATACCAAAACTAAGGAAGGTTCAATAGTACTACAAGAGTTGTGCCTTGTTGTATAATCACAGAGTCAAGTTCGCTATTTGGAAAATGATGAGACATTAATGTTAATGCAACTAGAATCAAACCTTAAGAGAATATAAAGCTTTTCTAATTTTTCACTAAAATAAGGTGTGGTGTCATTTTTGAGTGGAGGTACGCTGGGCTACTGTGTTGAGTGTGCCGCAAGTGCAACCATTCGCCTAGAGATAGGCCTTACCGCTTGAGCCAGGCTACCCTAGGTGGACCGGTAACCCCAGGTCCAACAGTGGCCTGAAGGCGACAAATCCATCCTGTCTCAGCTTTCCTTAAAGCTATCAATCAATCAATCAATCAATCAAGAATTTGTATAGCGCGCTACTCACCCGAAGGGTCTCAAGGCGCTTGGGGAGGGGGGTCCGCTACTGCTCGAACAGCCAGGTCTTGAGTTGCTTCCTGAACGCGAGGTGGTCTTGGGTAAGACGGAGGTGGATGGGGAGGGAATTCCAGGTCTTTGCTGCCAGATAGGAGAAGGATCTTCCTCCCATGGTGGCTCTTCGAATGCGTGGAACGGCGGCGAGGGCGTGGCTGGTTGATCGTAGTTGGCGTGTCGGAGTGTAGAAGGTCAGGCGGTTGTTGAGGTACCTTGGGCCTAGGTTGTGGAGGGCTTTGTGTGCGTGGGTGAGGAGGAGGAACGTGATTCTTTTGCTGACGGGGAGCCAGTGCAGGTCTTTCAGGTGTCCGGAGATGCGGCTGTGACGGGGGATGTCCAGGATGTGTCGTGCGGAGGCGTTCTGGATGCGTTGGAGTCTCTTCTGCAGTTTGGCTGTGGTTCCGGTGCAGAGGGTGTTTCCGTAATCCAGTCGGCTGGTGACGAGTGCCTGGGTGACCGTCTTCCTGGTTTCGGTGGGGATCCATCGGAAAATCTTACGGAGCATGCGTAGGATGTTGAAACATGATGACGAGACGGCGTTGACTTGTCTGGTCATCGATAGGGTGAAGTCCAGGATGAAGCCCAGGTTGCGTGCATGGTCTGTTGGTTTGGGTGCGCTGCCTAGGGCCGGGGGGCCACTATGAGTCGTCCCAGGCAGATGGTGATGATCCCAGAATGAGGACTTCGGTCTTGTCTGAGTTCAGTTTCAAGCGGCTGTTCTTCATGTAAATGTGTAAATGTAAATGTAGTTGAGCTTATATAGCGCACAGCTACCCACAGTGGGTTTCCCGGCGCTTGCTTAGGGAACCCGTCCTGGTATTCCCCTGTGAGATATCAGGGTATCCACAAGGTGAAAGTCAGGCATCCCGCCGCGAGGGGCCGTTGTGGAGATTAAGCAAGCTATTGCCCAGAGTCGCAGAGTGTGAACCCGTGAGTCGAGGAGGCACCGGGGCGAGAATTATCGAGTCCGTGGAATTTTTAGCCCAAGACCCGCCGAGGCGGGGAATTGATCCCTGGTCCAGGACCGATCTCAGCTTCCGGGTCTGCTGCCTCTAACCCCTGAGCCACACTTCTCCATTTCTTCATCCATTCGGCTACTTCTTTCATCCCTTCGTGTAGGTTGGTTCTGGCGGTGGCGGGGTCGTTGGTGAGGGAGAGGATCAGCTGGGTATCGTTGGCGTAGGAGATGATGTTGAGGCTGTGTTGGCGTGCGATGGCTGCGAGGGGGCTCATGTACACGTTGAAGAGGGTGGGGCTGAGTGATGATCCTTGTGGTACGCCGCAGATGACTTCGGTGGCCTCGGATCTGAACGGGGGGAGGCGGACTCTCTGGGTTCTTCCGGCGAGGAACAAGATGATCCAATCCAGCGCCTTCTCTTGGATTCCGACGTTGTTGAGGCGTTGTACTAGGGTGCGGTGGCAGACAGTATCGAACGCTGCGGAGAGGTCCAAGAGGATGAGGGCCGCTGTTTCCCCTTTGTCGAGCAGGGTTCGGATGTCGTCAGTGGCTGCGATGAGGGCGGTATCAGTGCTGTGGTTGGCTCAGAAGCCGGACTGTGAGTGGTCGAGGGATCCGTTCGTCTCGAGGAAGGCGGCAAGCTGTCTGTTGACGGTCTCCTCGATGACTTTGGCAGGAAACGGGAGGAGCGACATGGGGCGGTAGTTCTAGAGGTCGGTGGGGTCTGCTGATGGTTTCTTCAGGAGGGCGCTGAGTTCGGCGTGCTTCCAGCTCTCCGGAAAGGTGGCGGTGTTGAAGGAGCAGTTGATGATGTCCCGGAGTTGGGGTGCGATGACCGAGTCGTCCTTGTTGAAGACGTGGTGGGGGCATGGGTCAGTTGGCGATCCGGAGTGGATGGTGTTCATCGTGTGGATGGTGTCCTCGGTGCTGACTGGGATCCAGGCGCGGAGGGTGGTGGTGGGGGGCGTTGGTTCTGCGGTTGGATGTGTGGCTACTTCCCTGTTACCACCCCTGAGTGGAGTCTGTATATGTTCCAACGCATGGAACCATATATTTCTTTCCAATGGATGTTTTTCTTATATATGAACCGCTACTGTATATTTGCAGGCACATCCTAGTACATACACGGTCTAAGTAGTATTGCAGTTTATAAATGTCCTAGTTAAATACTTTTTAAAGGTGTTATATTTGAATTCAGTTTTTTTATTGAGCCCAATTTTACACGTTATACGGGAGCCACAAATATGAAAACCCGCTGGTTTACAAGGTAACCAATTTTTGACTGTTGACTCATTATCTGAGTTTTTTTACATAGCTCAGACATAGTTTCTTTCTTAAAGTGTCTCCCTTCCTGTACACTACTCTGGGTTGCTCTGTAACTGTGCCTGACGGCATTTGACCAGTAGCGATTATGTGCCAATTTTTACGAAGAATGTTATAAACATGGTCACTGTATTATTGTACTCCGTTATGAATAGGACTTCATCTCTTTTCTTATCCTTACTGGGATTATTCTCATTGGTGTTAAGAGTTGTCTTACGATCAACCAATAGGACCCTGGATTCTGCCTTCTCTAGGCAGTGTTTAGTATATCCCCTGTCTCCAAAATCCTGCTTGATAGTTTTTAACTGCTATTGAAAGTTCTGATGTTCACTGCAGTTGCAACGTGCTCTGATCATTTCCCCATAAGGTATAGCATTAATTGTGCCTTTGGGGTGAGCACTTTCGGCGTGCAGAACACTGTTGCAGGCTGTAGATTTTTTATGGATATCACTGTGTATCTTATTATCCTTTATATATTGTGCTCTGATCAAATTAAGCTATTGTCTAACTTTTGAAGCGAAGTAATAATGTTCAGTATTCGTTCGTTTTGCTATATAAAAAAGCAGGTAACTTCCCTTTCTCACAGCAGGAATATTAACGAAAATACAATTTCCGGCAATACTGCCTTATGTAATCCTAATATTAAATGTGTGGCTATACACATTAATAAGATATGCCCTGCACTAAATCAATGCAACGCTCAAACATTATCCTAGTCATCAAGAAACCAACTAGTTTACTCGGGAACTTTGCCTTTAGGCAAAATAACATTATTCTGGCACTTATCCAAAATGGCGCCTGTGTGTTCCTTCTTTTAAACCGGCACTACATAACTTTTTGTGTTGTAGTTGAGCTACAATGTTCGGAATCTGACCATTATGTAGTACTAAAATCAAGATATATTTCTTTATATATATATATATATATATATAAAAAATATTTCTTCTGTTAAGGGGAGGATTATTAACAAAAAAACAAGTACCGTTTATTTTTATTGATGTCCTGGTTTTAAATGAGCGGGCATAAACATCAACAATAACTTGCCTTGCGCATCAATAATGTAATGTTTAAGCATTACGGAATGCAGTGGTATATAAGTTTGTTTCTATGATATCACCCTTCAAAGATGGCGCTGTTTGTGGGGTAGGAATCCCCATGAATCTGTCAATTAGACCCTAATGTAGGGGGCTATTCAAATACCGGCCGTTACTGTCATCCTCGCAAACTGCGATGGATGCATGCCACCGAGCCGGCTGAGACCTCGATAATAGTAAGTAATACTGCAACTCTCTTAGATTTTTATGGCCAGATGTAGGAACCCAAATACCGGTCGTAACGGCCGATTTTGGCCGTTACCGACCGGTATTTAGAAATTGGCATGTAGGGGCCTTTATGTTACAGAATCGGTAATTTTACCGATTCGGTAAATCCAAATGTAGGTGGGACTCTTCTGAGTCCCAAAGGCCTTACAGATTCGGTATTTTACCACCCAATTCAATTGGGTGATAAAATACCGAATCCAGGTGTGCATGCACATGTGTGCAAGCACACCTATGCCATGTGACAGACAGACATGCTGTAGCATCGCCTAATGAAATGAGGAATGACGGCTGTCAGGGTTAAAACGGTGCTTTATTCACATCAAGATAAACAACGACCTCAGCCACAGCTGACCGAGGGCAAATCTCATTTCTCACTTCTCCGGGCGCTCGCCTTGGAACGCTCAAGATGTTGACATTCGATATGATGTCACAGTCGAGCGTTCCACGGCGTTCAGAGGGACAGGGGTGGTGAAGGGTTACATAAGGACGATGCCACACATGCCCTTAGGGCTTGTCTGTGTGCCACATGGCACACATGCCTGTATTTGGGGTGCTCCCATAGCGTCACGAACGCTGTAAGTTCCTGCGATTCTTCTTGGAGTTTTATCTGGAAGTATGCAGAAGTGAGATCAAGTGTGGAGAACACTTTTGCTCCATCAAGCATGCTCATCATTTGCGTGATGTTTGGGAGCGGGTATTTGTCGACCACTACCGCCTTGTTGAGTGCTCTGAGGTCGATGCATAGACGAACTGATCCATCCTTTTTCCTTGCTGCGACAATCGGCGCCAGCCATTCCGTTGCCTCCACTGGTTCTATTACGCCCAGGTTGCATAATTTCTTCAGTTCCTCACTGACTGCTTCCTGTATTGCTAACGGAAGATTTCTGACTTTTGCTACAACTGGTACTGCTGTAGTGTAGTTCCTATTATCCCAATAGGCTCTGCGCATTGGAATAATACCTTCAATAGTATAGGCCTAGACCAGACGTTAACTAGGTCTACTACTGTCGATATTAGACTTAAAGTTTTGGGTTTTGCCAGCTAGCTCAGAGTTCACTAGAAACTTTCTCGAATAGGCAAGGAGGAGTTGAACCTCCCTGGATAGACAAGAAGGGATTTAGTTTCTGACAACCATAGAACATGACAACTTTGCTCTCCCCTAATCAAGAGTGTATCTCTAGAGTCGTGTGAAAACAAAAGACGACTTATTTTACTCAGTCAGTACGTGCATTCTTAGTCTCACCAGATTGTAGAGAAAAGGAAGAGACGGGCGTGTTCAATAAAAGATGTTATTTATTGATCAGTCTCTTTTCTCATACAAGAGAAATGGATCGATATTATTGCAATACTTATGGTTAAGTAAAGTGCATACAATAAAAGCAGAAGTATAAAATAATACTGTAAAAACATTGATATGGTTTCTAAGCCATATGAAGGTTTAAAATGAATAAAATGAATACATACACATTTACATTTGACTAATCGTACTCAACTGGTGTTTCTAACTACGCCTACCCCGTGTACCTGACCTAAGCCTAATACGTGGGCGGGAATAGAAAGTTACAGTTGAAGTTAAGTTTGTTTTGCCAAGTGACTGACTAAAGAATTCTCTGCAAGGGGTTATTCAGTTCTGTACCTGGAATCTAGGATGAATGAGGGATGGTATCTCTCGTCTCTGGTCTCGATATTCCAGGCTGCCTGCGAGGGCTACCCGGAAGCGCCGGAGCTGGATTTCTCGGCAGGAGAAAGCAGCGTCTCGTTCTCAGCGTGTCAGGAAGGCGGGGCTGCGCCAGCGGGGTCTGCTCTGCTCTGGGCTTCGGCAAGTCTGGCTGCTCCGATCTCGTCACCACCGCGTGTGTTTGCATAGGGCAATATCGGTAATATTTATACCTTTAAGGTGCCGAGATTGACGTAAGGATGGACATAGATACGTCAATAAGGATGTCATACGACCTGGTCGTTAGCACATCCTTTTGCTGAAGTTCTCGGTGAAATCAAAACAATGGCCGCAGGGTTTTTCCCAGGTCTGTCATAGGTTTGATTTGTTTTGAGAACTCCGTATGCCTTATCAGGGGCTGGAGGAATATCGCTTGTCTAATTAGATGGCAAGCGTTATGACCTAATTAGATAACACGTTCCTGTGCCGTAGTGTGGCTTTATCAGATAACGGTTCCTGCATCATGGGGGTTTTCTGCCTCATGGGATGGCTGCTAGTTAACTTGTTAACCAGAATAGGGTCAGGAATAGGGGGATCGATACAGAACCTATAGGAATACATCACACCCACTCCACGCTAACTATGGACATATTTACGAATCTATGCATAGTAAAACATACTGTAGAGTATCGTGTATACCTTACCACCCCAAAATACATAAATGCATTTTGAAATTATCAAATATACGGAAAAAACAGTCACATGTAATATATGCACTCAAGCTGTAGAATAACGCTAAAGTAATCACGCATATCTATACATTATCACTAATTTGTATACGAGAATTTACACATGAAATGGCTCTTAATACAGAAAAAAAGTTCGAGACCATTCCATCACAGAATAAAATAATTATGAACATACCAGCGGGCAGCTAATGTCTACAAAGTATCTAAAAATAGAAAGTTTAGCTCTCTAAGAATAGTTCTTACTTTAAGCAGAAAATAAGTGTCCCGAAAAATTTGTACAAATATTTTGGGGCTGCTGAAAAAAAATTGCTGTCCGTGAACTGGAGGGAAAATTGTTCATGGTATTTTGCTATTCTAGTTGAAGGCCAAATTCAGGGAACGCCGTGTGCGAGCTTGCTCAAAAGTCTCTATTTCTGCTCTGGTGAGAACATCATATCATTTAGACTGTCGAAAAAGCTGTCAACAGCTTCCTGGGAGAGTTCCACCAACTCGGAAAAAGATGTAACCATGCATTCGTGCGCATGATTGTTTCCATTGACGTTTTGATTAGTATTGCTGACAGAAGGTCGTACCTGATCAATGCTGCTTTCATCTTGAACTTCACTACCCCTTAATCGTAGTGGTGAAGCTTCCACGAATGCCGTCATCAGGATTGGTAGCCGTTGAGGGCAGCACAAAGCATGAGCCTTTATTGGACTCAACAATGTTTCTGCATCCATTGGCGCATCTGATTGTAGAGTCAGACAGGTGTCTAACACGCATTCTTCTCCGCATAGCAAGCACCTTAATACAGGTAAAACACATCGATGCCACATTGGTCGAAATGAAAGAAACCAAGTCATGTTCAGGTCTCTAAGCCGGGATAGTCCCAGGATTTTTGATATCCGGTCCCGGTATCCAATGGCTAGGATTGTTTCTTCCCTTGTCGCAGGTGTTTTGTCTGTGACATGGTTTGCCATAACAAAATATAAGGACTAGGAATAGGATTCCTGCAATTAGTCCTAAAATGAGGGGAAGTCCGCCAAAAATCGAATGGACGAAATCTGGAAAAATACCCAGTATGGCTTTGAATGGTGTTAATGCCATCGAAAATACTGTCTTAAATACTTTTGAGACTCCACTGGTATCAGAAATATTTAAGATTTCATTCAGGATTTCTGCGAAATGTATGGGTATGGGGGAATTAGTTGATAATAAGGAGTGAATCTCTGCAGTCGTCCTTGCGACTAGGAGATCATACGTTTCTTTTGATGACGTGAGTCTGGTCGGCGTCTGAAGAAGCACTGTTTTCATTCTGCTTAAAGTATCTATTCGAATAGAAGTAATTTTCAAGTTGGGCCATGCCCTTGCCTCCCTGTCTGGAAAGGAGCTGGGGAACAATAAGCGTCCACAGCACTTGACCTTCGCAGTCGTAGTTACGAGATAAGGAGTCCCGGGCATAAGACTACAGCATCTGCGATCTACAATTAGAATGTAACTCCCATTATAGAGTCTTTGAAAGAATGGTTCTATCTCTGTTGCAGGTGCGCCTAGCAGGTGACATGAAAGGTTATTTGAGTTCCCTTCACAGGCTCCATGCAAACTAATTCTATTACACAGAAGTGTACCGTTCAGTGACATTGCACAATTATTGCCACTAAGAAACACTTTCTGTCCTTTATTACTGACACATGCATGTGAATAGGGCAAGTTCCATGTTGTTTTAATGTACCCCTTTCCCAATTTTTCGTACATGCCAGCCTGTATATATTTTTGGCAGTATTGAAACCTGAAGGTTGATATTGGAATATTAATTATCCCATGTATTATCCATTCACTGACAGGTCGTTCTGACATTGTCACTGGTAATCTCTCGAGTTTCTCAATGCTCAGAATTGTATAATCAGCACCCTTTTGTGCCATACTGATTTGTTTATCAGTAAGGTTAAAGATATTGAATAGTGACGTTGTGTTGATTAAACGCCAAGGCACATAGCCTGAACGCAGATTTTGTAACGTCCAGCCAAGCTGTACAATAGAACGCAATTGAGACTGACCGTGTTGTAACAACAGCAAGTCTTGCGATATTATGTCGATTGCTGAAGACACAATGCTGTCCAGAGAAAAAATTCTGGAGGACAGAGTCATTAACCCATTGTCCACTACAGAAAGTGATTTTTCCAAATGAATACGGTCAATTTCCCGTATTCTTTCTGCTGTCTCAATTTGAGTCACCTTCCAGGCCTCGTTGTATGCTGCATATACAGAGGCTGCTATGAAACGTTTCTGACGCTGTTTGTGTGGTCCCATAATGAAATCACGCAAGTCAGCACCATCAGTAAGTAAAGTTAGGTGTTGCTTAATTTCTGCCAGTGTGGAAGTCTGTAGCCACTGAAGGCATAATTTGCCCACACTGTAGGTGGTTATTATTCCTGGGTGTTGTCTTTGGGAATATCTAGGGTCTGGCCTGGTCATTTGGAACCCCTGTGTTTTGTTCAGGAATCTGTTTTGACAGTTATTAGTATCTGTGGGCCAGATCAACCACTGTTTCCAATCAGGATGTGTTCTGTTTTGGTTTAATACATAATTTACGTCTATCTCTTCATCTGTGGAGCTATTGCTGTTCATTGTTGGTTTTGGAATAGACGGTTTATTTAAGTCTTTGATTTTGGCTAAGCCAAGACAGGTAGTTTGTTGAACAGTGTCATTTAAAAATATAATTTGTTCTGGGATCATGCAGGCTCTAAA
Source organism: Lissotriton helveticus (assembly GCF_964261635.1). Taxonomy (NCBI): domain Eukaryota; kingdom Metazoa; phylum Chordata; class Amphibia; order Caudata; family Salamandridae; genus Lissotriton; species Lissotriton helveticus. The sequence continues at coordinate 29,966,852 of NC_136067.1, read as the reverse complement.
CAAAGATTCTATACCCTGTACTTGCCATTCTTTTGTACCCCAAACACTTTTTACTTCAACATTTTTGTCCCAATAATCAAAACCAAAAGTATTCATTTGTTCAAAGAATGAGTCTGAATATATCAATTTCGTGTTTGTTATCATGGTCTTTGTCCCTGTCTTATTTGACAATTTGAAATAAAATGTTTCGGCATTACTTGTGTTAAAACCTGAAAAGTATGAATATTTGTCATAAACGGTTCTTGAGCTTCCTTTTGGAGGGGTTGCACAATGTTCCCATTGATTATAATTTAAAACATTTCTAGGTTGTGCAGATCTATGTAGAAAATGGTTACCATAGTGGTTATAACAGTACATACGATCATAATTTGTCGAACCCTGCAAATAATCATGTTTGGTAAATTTAGCAGACATCACTAAGTCAGACATCATATTATTTATACTTTCAAAGTCCCAATCATCAGCAAATGAGCTTGGTTTTACAAAGTCACTCAACGAGATCTTAATTTGGTGTGGATATTTCAGGATTTCAACCGGCCCATAAATTTCGTAGTCAGTTTTGCCCCATGCTACCCCACCCGGTATAGGATTGGCTGTGAAGTTGACTGAAGAAAGTTCTCTTTTCTCGACGTGTGAAGATGTGTGTGGTTTGAGGATCAAGTTGATTTTCTGACTTGCTGTGTCCATTTTAGCATATTTTCCCTCAATGAAGCGTCCCAAAGTTAGTACCATGATGAGCCAAAGTATGAGGATAAATGCACCAAAACCCACCCAAAATTCAATCCATGGAGAAATTAGATATGTTTCTTTCAGTTGTTTCAAAAGTACTTTAACTTTATCTTTAAAGGTTTTTGTTGATGGCTGTGTTTTTGATTCAGTGAAGCCTTCAGAGGAATCATCGAAGTTTATGAAGTAGCCGGATGCAGTTCTGTCAATTGTTCCAATTGCTTTAGGATTACTGTTTCTTGCATAGTCGTTTGTTACTTCATTATAGATTGGTGTGTCTCTGCTAAATGTTTTTATTTGGGTTTTCAGAGGTCTAAGTTCCATTGCATTGTTGCATAGTCCTTGTTGTAGTTCTGTAGGCGTTTCGAATGTGATTAGCCTCTTAGATTGAGCCTCTGTGTTAGTAGCAAATCTTGGTGTTCTACTACTTCTCGGGAGTCCACTTGGCCTACTATTTGTTATCGGCCACATGTTGTGGTTTTACCAGGTCGATGGATACAACTCGGTTCTCCTTTTTACCAGCAAGCGGCGGTAGTACAACTGATCTTGTCCCGTTGACAGACAAGACAGGAACTGCTTTTCTGTAAGAAGGCCCAAATTCCTTCTTTACCGCGATCTTTTCTCTGACTAGATCCCCGACTTTTGGAATCCAGACAGGTCTTGCTGGGACAGGTGGTGGTTCTTCAGTGGTTGTTGGCTGCTGTTTCAACTTTATGTTGCTCAGGTCTTTTCTTGTTTTGTTTAAGTCCTGCAAAACAGCCAAACGATCTTTGATATCAAAGCTTTTTTCCTTCATCACTGAAGTCTGACTGTCGAGGTCTAAGACTAACATCCTAGTTCCAAATAATAATTCGTACGGACTGAATCCCTTCAGAGAATTTCTTGGCAAGTTATTTAGACTACGTTGGACACTTATTAGATGTTTGACCCACCCAGCTCCCGAACCTAATATCCTTTCTGTTATAGATAGCTGTATGCCTTGGTTTTTTCTTTACACCATCCCGTATCCCTCAGGAAGGAAGTGAGAAGAGTCCCGCTGTGCTATGCTCACTAGGCCATTTTTCCCCTCAGGCTGGAGGGCCAGATTGAAAACAATGGTCAAACGTAGCATGCTCTTAGCGTATATGCCATTTAGACTCGCAAATCTTTGTATAACAGTCCAGACGTCAGCCGAGTGCTGATGATCTTCATTATAAGTGGAAACTAGCCTGTATATGTTAATCGGACGCTTTGCTTTTTACTGTTGATCTTTTCTGGAGTGAAACGACACGGTATTACACCGTTTCTCTCACCACTACGATTTCTGTTACAGTTTGGGCAGTTCTTTACAAAAATGGTATGATGCAGGCTCATGCCTGGCCACCAGTACCTTGATTGTAATTCTTTCAGAGAATCTTTTAGTTTGAGGTGTCTGAGACCCTCGCCCATATGTGCGTCTGCTATTAACAACTTTCTCCTGTCCATGTTTGGAATCACTCTATCCCCCACTCCAGGGATTCGAGCAAAAGGGACGGAGTTTGCATCGATTATGTATGTATAATTGAGTGGATAGTTGATCGGTAGCGCTGAGCAGTCGCCTTTTGATGAAGTTTTCACCGCAAGCACTGTTTCACCGTCAATATACTTCACTGTACGCTTTTTTCGAGCTACGGAAGCCGATTTAGTTGCTACCGCTGTGGCTGTCTCAGCCAATGAATTCCCTGCAACGTGAACGCCATCACGCTGATGACTCAGTGAGTGTGTCACGTGAGTCTTTGGTAGTTCTTTTTGTAAAAGAGCTATTTGTTCCCAAAGCAGTTTTTGCTTTATTGTTGCACCTGTGTCATCTTTGTAACCGTTTTGAATCCATGTCTGCAAATCGCTGTTATATGATTTGACGCAGTAATATGAATCGGACACTATAAGTGTCGGGAATTCGCGATCCGCATTATCTAGCGCCATTTTCAATGCTATTATTTCAGTCTGTTGTTCTGAATTAGTTTCTACTGAGTGTGTTTTTGTTAATAGAGGTCTTAGTTTACCTCCGCGCCACACTTCTTTTGTAATCTCACATATTGGGTTGTATGCTTGTTCTCCCCAAACGGAGGGTTGAGCATGTCCGTCTGTATAGATTACACAAGCGTATTGTCGTAAGGGCAGAATGTCGATAGGCAGAGGGAATGTTCTTTCATATTCTAGATTTTTCAATTCCTTTAGTTCTGGATCAAAGTAGTAGTATACTTTGCCCGTTGTAATTGAATTCACCCATTGTATCCATTCCGGATTCAATGTTGTTGTTGGTAAATTACAAGGTGTTGGTAATGCCTCAAAGGCTGATTCTGCTGTTCTGACTATGATACGTCTACCGTCCGCTTGATCTTTTTCTCTAGCTATTGCGGTTTGAACTGCATGAACAATGTTTTCTTTAATGCTGAATTTCTTTTCAGCTTCTGTGTACAAGTGTGATTTGAATGCAATTGGTACCCTTTCTCCCTCATTATTGGTCAGGTATGTGAATCCGCATCTTCCTGGGATGACTCGAATCACAAGATTGCGTGTGTTATCACGTGTTTCTAATTTTGTTTTAATTAACATGTCTGTTTGTAAGGATCTCAAAATTTCTGTGTGTATTTGAGTCCAATTGGTTCTTTTAAAATCTGGTTTTATTAGATCATAAAGGGGTTTGACCCTTTCTGCGTAATTTGCAATGTATGTTCTTCCGAAATTTAGGAAGCCTAGAATTGACTGTAGGTTTTTTAGTGTTCTAGGTGCTTGGAGTACGGCACATTTCTCTAGGAAATTGTCAGCCAGGCTTTTGCCTTCACTTGATAATTCGTATCCTAAGAACAGGACTGTTAGATGGGCAATTCTGGATTTTTTAAAGTTGAATTTGTAACCCTCTGCTGCGAACCCAAGTATTATGGTGTTCACTCTTTTCAAGTGAGTATCCAAGTCATCATCTGTTAAGTATATGTCGTCGACATAAGATAATGCTTCGTCATCATATGTTTGTAGTAATTCTGTTACTCTCGCTGAGAATACCCCTGGGCTATTCTTGTACCCCTGGGCTAACCGACAGAATTGTTTTTGAGTGCCATTTATTGAGAATGCAGACAAATATCTGCTCTCTGGTGCTATGTTTTGACAAAAGAATCCATTAGAGATGTCTAATGTTGTTTTGTATTTTTTGCGCACTATGTTATTCATTAGTGCAGCACTATGCGAGTTTTGCACTGCAAAAGTTTTGCAACATGAGTTAAGGTGTCGGTAATCCAAAACTAGACGATATGAATTGTCTGGTTTGGAGACCGGAAACAAAGGGTTGTTCATTTGTGAGGTGCAAGTTTCAATCACCCCCTGGTATTCTAGTTGATCTAGGATTTCTTTTACCTGTTTTTTAGCTTCTTGCTTAATTGGGTACTGTCTTTGTGCAGTAGGTTGTGATTTTAACTGGATTTTGTGAGGAGGAGAGTCCTCATCCCATCCTACATGATTTTTATATAAAGCAGGAGCTTGAGCTACTGCCCACTTTCTGGCAAGTGTGTATTTTTTATGAATTGGGATATGATTTGAGAAGGCAGGCATAATTATTTCTTCGCCATGAGGGCACTCCCTGACAAACTCTGGTGGCCAGTCTTTTTCAGCTAGAAGGATGTCATAGCCCTTGGAGAGATTATCCCAAAATAGTCCCCTTATTTTTCTAGTCTTATCCCCTTCTATACGTAAAGTTATTTCATATATTTTGTGAGGTTTGCTAACTCTGGTGTCTGCAGTTTCCACTTGAAGATATTCATTCGTGTCCACTGTCTCCAGAAGATTCATAAGGACTTTGCGAGCTATGCTCACTTCTGCTGCGCTGTCTAGCATTGTCTGAGCCCATTCTCCGTTTTTCAGTTGTGTCCTCAGTATTCTCGGCATTGTTAACTACCTTGATACTGGCTACCTTCTTTTTTGGAAATTGTAATTTGTTTTTTAGATGACCAGGTTCCTTGTCTTTGGACTTGGCGTGCTCTTCTCTTTGTTCTGATCGTCCTCTTCTTTCCGATTTCTGCGAGGAAGTCTGAAAAGATTGAGAGGGACGTGTATCAATGTCTTGATATCTATCAGGCTTCTTTATATTATCCCTATTTCTAAGGTTATATCTTTTCCCAGAGGGGTCACTTTGGGGTGACCTGTGTGTTTGGTTCGGAGATTTTTCTCTCCGCCTAGGAGACCTTCCTCTGGACTGGAATTTCTTTTCTTTAGGATTGGATTGTTTGTTTCCATCCCAGCTCTTTTTTTGTGATGTTGAATTATTATTAAAAAATATTTTTTCGGGACTTTCAATCAGTTGTGGTTTTACTGGTATTCCACCTAAACTATCTCTACCTAGTTCCTCATAGGATTTTTCTATAATTCTGGCAATTTCAGCTGGTTGGTCTGCTATATCTGTCTCCTTTAACCTCTGGCGGATCGCCACATTTGCTGCTTCTCCCTTTATGTTGGCTAATAATATAGCCGAGACCTGCTTGAAGTCTTTTAGTAATTTCATACCAAGAGTTAAAGCGGGTTCTGGACCGTATTCGTCTTGAATTTGTTTTAGCACATCTGGTATTACCGAAATGGATGGAACACCGTGCGTTTTTGTGTAGATGGAAGCAAAGACTGTACCCCAAGTGTCACAGTCCTCCACGTGTGGTGCGATTCCCATTGGAAGACAGATAGTCAGAATCCTGTGTTTTTCTAACGGGGTGGTGTCTGGAAACACCGCCTCTATTTGGGTGATTTTTTGTGCTAACCAGAATGGTATTTGTTCCCGTTTAGCTGGTACCTTACCTAGGCAGGATTGTATGTTCTGTGGTGTAATTTTATTTGTGTTCCCCTGGTGAGGGGTCAGCTGTGGAATTTTAATTGCTAGTTGAATTGTTGAAGTCCGCATCACATATTGGACTAATTGTCTATGTAATTTTATTAATTGTTTTAGCTGTGTTAAAAGGTTTGCTGCAGACATCCCATCGATGTCTGGATGTGGTGTGTATCCGGCTAGAACCGGCCACGTTGCTCCTGGTCTACCTAATGGACCGAGCCTGGTGATGTGATTATTATGTTTTAGGGCGCCATTAAATAAGAGCAGATGCTCTTGAAATTTAAGTGGTACTTCCACCTCCTCGAAAGGAGTGTACTCATTAGGAGGGTCCTCTGTTTTGTAATAGTGGAAGTACTTTGTTACAGCATTTGCTGCTGGAAAATGTATCCATGAATAATATACCTCTGTCTGCCGATATTCGTGTGCCTCAATCACGAATATGACTGTGCCACCTCTAGGTGTCAGTCCATTTTCTATAAGTTTTAAAGTTATAGATTTCCTCTTGATGACCGGGATGAGTATTATATCCGGGTCTGTGTCTAGCAGTGCATTATCAGCTGCTGCGAGTTCAGTTGCTAGCCTAACTGTCTCTCTTTCTTCATCACTGTCTACCATTTTACCGACAGGAAGGTTATTTAGTTTGTTTGCAGATCAGGTTTCTTATGGAAACAAAGATTAGATGTACAATATTTTGGAACAGTGTATCCTTCAACGTTGACTAAACCAAGGACCATACAGAGGAGTTTCCTCCTGCGAGGTCTGGCGGATATTACCTTTTACCCACTCCAGACGTCTTTGGAGTATTATGGGAAAAAAAGGGGTCTGAGTGAAAAAGCACGACTGAGTTACTCTAAATGTCTTACGTTAGTTTTATCGCCCTTCCAAACGCGTTGGGCGCCATGTAGTGTAGTTCCTATTATTCCAATAGGCTCTGCGCATTGGAATAATACCTTCAATAGTATAGGCCTAGACCAGACGTTAACTAGGTCTACTACTGTCGATATTAGACTTAAAGTTTTGGGTTTTGCCAGCTAGCTCAGAGTTCACTAGAAACTTTCTCGAATAGGCAAGGAGGAGTTGAACCTCCCTGGATAGACAAGAAGGGATTTAGTTTCTGACAACCATAGAACATGACAACTTTGCTCTCCCCTAATCAAGAGTGTATCTCTAGAGTCGTGTGAAAACAAAAGACGACTTATTTTACTCAGTCAGTACGTGCATTCTTAGTCTCACCAGATTGTAGAGAAAAGGAAGAGACGGGCGTGTTCAATAAAAGATGTTATTTATTGATCAGTCTCTTTTCTCATACAAGAGAAATGGATCGATATTATTGCAATACTTATGGTTAAGTAAAGTGCATACAATAAAAGCAGAAGTATAAAATAATACTGTAAAAACATTGATATGGTTTCTAAGCCATATGAAGGTTTAAAATGAATAAAATGAATACATACACATTTACATATGACTAATCGTACTCAACTGGTGTTTCTAACTACGCCTACCCCGTGTACCTGACCTAAGCCTAATACGTGGGCGGGAATAGAAAGTTACAGTTTAAGTTAAGTTTGTTTTGCCAAGTGACTGACTAAAGAATTCTCTGCAAGGGGTTATTCAGTTCTGTACCTGGAATCTAGGATGAATGAGGGATGGTATCTCTCGTCTCTGGTCTCGATATTCCAGGCTGCCTGCGAGGGCTACCCGGAAGCGCCGGAGCTGGATTTCTCGGCAGGAGAAAGCAGCGTCTCGTTCTCAGCGCATCAGGAAGGCGGGGCTGCGCCAGCGGGGTCTGCTCTGCGCTTCGGCAAGTCTGGCTGCTCCGATCTCGTCACCACCGCGTGTGTTTGCATAGGGCAATATCGGTAATATTTATACCTTTAAGGTGCCGAGATTGACGTAAGGATGGACATAGATACGTCAATAAGGATGTCATACGACCTGGTCTTTAGCACATTCTTTTGCTGAAGTTCTCGGTGAAATCAAAACAATGGCCGCAGGGTTTTTCCCAGGTCTGTCATAGGTTTGATTTGTTTTGAGAACTCCGTATGCCTTATCAGGGGCTGGAGGAATATCGCTTGTCTAATTAGATGGCAAGCGTTATGACCTAATCAGATAACACGTTCCTGTGCCGTAGTGTGGCTTTATCAGATAACGGTTCCTGCATCATGGGGGTTTTCTGCCCCATGGGATGGCTGCTAGTTAACTTGTTAACCAGAATAGGGTCAGGAATAGGGGGATCGATACAGAACCTATAGGAATACATCACACTGCTTGCTCCTTCAGTTTTATCCTGTGTGAGTAATTCTTCAGGCATCCCAATTCGCCATTGAACACTTCTTTGAATTCCGTTTCAATGCTGTTCCACATTCCTTTCACTTCCTGTATCAAAATTTGTGGGGTTTTGTTTGGGTTGAGATATATGCCTAAATCCCTTTGGGCCTGCCACCCCAGAATGTTGTCTCCTGAGGAGGACACATACACTTTAGACACCGTAAGTCTGTCTCTGTACTCTACCGTGCCCCAGAAATAGCCTTTCATGCTAATGGGTTGTCCATTATATCCTCCCGGTCTAACATCCATTTTGCTCAACCTTATGTTACCTTTTGTCACCCTTACAAATTCTTTTGCGTTGATAATTGTGATTTTTGAACACGAGTCAAACATAGCTTCTATGTCAGTCCCTTCAATTCCTATGGTGTCTTTGGGACTGCTGACCTGACCATTCTGAATCTGTAGGACAATTTCATCACACACCCTATTCGTGTTGCTCCTAGTTTGCCTCTTATAACTTTGACCAGTTCTGCAGTATTGTTTAAAATGGCCCTTCCTACCACATTTACTGCATGTGTACTTTAGCGCAGGGCAGTCTTTATCATTTGCCAGGTGCCCTTGTTTACCACACCTATAGCAATTTCCCTTGAAAGACCCACCTCCTTTGCACTCTTTCTGTTCTTTATGGCCCACCTTCTGTTCTTTTCCTTCCAATATGCTGTCACTTTCTGCCTCTACTTCGCTCACTTTGACCTTTCCTTCGCTGGTTTTGCTTTCACTATCATTCTTTATTTCACTTACACATTGCATCATGTGTTCCACTTGTTTGGCCACTATAAGTACCTCTCTTAGTGGTGGGTCATCTTTTAACCATAACTCCTCACGTACACGTTCAGTTCTGCATGTTAACACAAACTGGTCCCTTATTCTTTCCTCACTTGCTCCCCCAAACTTGCATGTTGCAGCTAATTTGCGTAAATCGGACACAAAATCTTCTTTAGATTCTCCTTCCTTCTGCCCCCTTTTCCCAAAGTGGTACCTTTCCATTATAGTGCTAGTTTTTGGGAGATCGTGTAGGTCTAGTTTTTTTATACTTATCTCGAATTCATTCTGACCTCTAGCTTCATGTGCGCCTAACTCTGGGAGGTGCTCCAAAACTTCTTCTCCTTCCGCCCCCAAATAATACTCTAATAAAGCCACTTTTCTTTCCAAACCCAAGTTTGGCACACACACCACAGCATAATTCATAAACATTTTTTTCCACTTTTTCCACTGTATGGTAGGTTCCCCTGGGCTCAAATGAAACATTGGGGGTGGTGTTACATTCTGCATATCTCCCACAGTATTTTGTTAAACTCTAAATTGGTAATCAAATGTGATATTTTGACAGAATAGGATGGCAACTGAATGTAGTTATGAAAGAATCACAAACTTCCCATATACAGTAACACACTAGTGTAGAGAAAAAAAGAAAGTAAAAACCAAAATTGGTGTGATGGACTTTAGAGCCCACAAGGTGGCATTGTTACTCTTCATTATAACTTCACTCTGAGTTCTTGCTTATTCCAGTTCAATTCCTAGTTAAAACCCTGAGGCCAGAAATTCCCTGAGCAATGAGGGTTTTTAACTGTACTTTAAGCTGTCGATATCAGAGCAAAAAAAAAAAAGAGTTCTTCGAGATCCACGAGAACAACAGTTTTCTCCCCCGGCAAGCACGAGTAAGTATTTCCTTTTTTTTTCAAAGCGACTTTCCCAAGAGTACCAAAAATAGACTTTTACTTTAACATGCGAGCTCAAAGTTCTTCTCGTAGTTTCTGCTCCCCTCGGTCACTCTCTCAGACGCTGGCTAGCATTAGCTTCCTCTCACGCTGCAATCCAAATTGAATTCGAACACTACCAGCTGAACAAAGTCTGCCTTATTCCATTCCTCTTTAGACTGACAGTTAGGGTTAATGTGGGAATGCACAGTGCTGGAGATGTGGCGGAGTAACTTTCAACTATGTGACAGGGTCATAGTTGTGACAAATTTTTTACTGGCTCAGTTGTGTCCCTTTATTTTTCAGTAAATGAAGTTACACGCTGATTATCTTCAACCCCTTCTCGCTTCCCACGCCGCACTCTACTCTGTCAGCCACGCCGTCGCTCATTCCTCATGTAATGCGCTGGTTAAGTGTTCCTCCTTTCTCCCACGCTCTATTACTCCTCAGACAATTGCACCTTTGACATCCTTAAAGGAAATGTATAACTGCGCGCGTTACCAGGAGTGCATCTTGTATAATTCCAGCAGTGTGACACCATAGGCAAGGCTTTCTAAACATTGAAGCTCACCCGGTTTATTTTCTATTCAGCCGTTCGCGATCTTCATCTCTGCCACCATTGGCTCTCTGCATAAGCAATGTCCGTAGATTTCTTTTGGACAATGAATTCTTCTTGCTCTGTGTTGAGGTTGTGTCCTTTCTCGTCCCGTCCTCGTCGCCAGTGTAGCATCGCCTAATGAAATGAGGAATGACGGCTGGCAGGGTTAAAACGGTGCTTTATTCACATCAAGATAAACAACGACCTCAGCCACAGCTGACCGAGGGCAAATCTAATTTCTAACTTCTCCGGGCGCTCGCCTTGGAACGCTCAAGATAGTGACATTCGATATGATGTCACAATCGATCGTTCCACGGCGTTCAGAGGGACAGGGGTGGTGGAGGGTTACATAAGGACGATGCCACACATGCCCTTAGGGCATGTCTGTGTGCCACATGGCAGACATGCCTGTATTTGGGGTGCTAGAGGGTGTCAAAGTGACACCCCCTGCACCCTGGCAGGAATTGTATTTACCGATTCGGCAATTACCGAATCAGTATTTCCCATTGATTTCTATGGGCTTCACAGCCCATAGGAATCAATAGGAAATACCGATTCGGTATTTACCGAATCGGTAAATACCGAATATTACCGATTCGGTATTTCAATTTCTAGAAATACCTACATCTCCCCCCTTCATATTTACCGATTCATAAACACCGAATCGGTAAAATTCGGTATTTATGAATCCGTAAATACGAATTACCTACATCTAGCCCCCAGTTCCTAATCGGGTCTACCTTGCTAGCCCTGGGGACTTTGTCTAACATATGAATTACGCTCATTAGGCCATGCAGTATCTTTTGTTTTAGCAGATATATGACTCTGACAATAGCTGCCACATATTATGTGTGTTTTTTCTTGACAAATTTCAGGTCTTCACGACCATTGGATTTGGTAAAACTTAGAGGGAGATGATTAGGATATAAGTAGGCAATATTAGATCTCCGTCTATCGTAATGGGGAGCGCTGTTTTTTAAAATAAAATAAAAATGCGGATTTTTTATTGATAGTGTACTATTATGCAGCGTTATACAAATACTTGGGCCAATATAATCAAAACTTAACGTTATTTATAGATATACCCTAATGAGGTACATCAAAAGACTTCGCTAATCACCTTCTGTATTACTATTCATAGGACAGGATGAGCCATGTTTAAAGACTAATATTGTGGATATATTTTCTGTTAAAAAAAGGGGATTTATTGTCACTATACATCCTTTTCCTCATAGCAAATTGGAGAAAAGAACATTTTACTTGGACTGTCTAATGAATAAATGATTCACCCAGCTTCATGATATAGAAGAATAACAATCAAAATAACAAAGAGTTATGATCATTGTATAGAAAATATAGTGTTCCTGAATAGATATTGAGTGTTTGTGATTTTTAATTTGGTGGCAATATTAGTTTAAAAAAAAAACCTTTGTAACTCTTTCCTCTAACAGAGGTTAAACCTGGTGCTAATTTGGATATATTTAAGAGGATATGCATTCTACCTATAAGGAACTAAGGAACAATATACTCTTCTGTAAGGAATGCTAACTTTGAGCATGTGTTATTCAATTAGAAATTCCCATTAAATTGTATAATTAAATTCCTGTTTAAATAAAAAACCCCACCAGACCGCAAAAAGACACAGAATGAATTGGAAAATAAAAGGAGAATCTTCCTATCGATCTCTATCCACTCTAGAGGTTAGAGAGTGTTAACACTTTTTACTTAAATGTTTCAGTGGAGTCTTGGATTTATTGCAACATCATTTGAGATAGGTTGGTGTTTTAGAATTTTGTAAATATTGTATAGTTTTGTAAATGTAAGGAATTTGTAAAGTTGCTAACTGTATAAACGGTATAAAATTATATGTGTTTAGTTTTTAAATAATTTGTATATATATATATATTCACTGAAAAAACCATAGGTTATACTCCATATATAGTTAGGAATTAGCATTTACAAAACCTTATTTTACTCACACAAAACCATTGAAATTCGCATATATAGTTAGTTGCACTAACTATATATCGTGCACCCGCAATCCACTGCTGATCATGTCACATATTACATCATTCATGACATGGTCAGTGACATCACTGATGACATCACTGATGACATCTCAAATGACATCACTGATGACATCACTGATGACATCTCAAATGACATCACTGATGACATCACTGATGACAACATCCAGTGACTGTATGTTTCTGTAAAGTTAAAATATGTCTTACATATTGAAGAATGAGTGGATTTATAAGTGTCTGGATGAAGGATTTAGTAGGTGCATGACTGACTGTATGAGTGAGTGATTAAATGTGTCTCACTGAGTGCATGGGTTAAACTGTCTTAATTTGTGCATCATCATATCTGTTGTTCTGTAAACTGCTGCATGTGTTGATCAGTAGCTATATGAGTAACTATATGGGTTATTGATTGGTTGCCCAAGTATTTGTATGGGAGACTGAGTGTGTGTGTGGGTGGCTGGGAGGTGTATGACTCTGTGCATAGTGTGAGCAGTTGATTCACTAGATGTATGGGTTCAAAAGTGCAAGTGGAAACAGCTGTATGGGCGGTTGACTGTGTGCATGAGTGTATTGGTGAGTGAATGGATATCTCAGTGCTACATGTCAAAGTAAGTACATATGTGAAACACAGTACATTTGAGAGTTGACATATATAAATAACTGTGCATAAGAGCCAGTGAATGTGTGAGTGGCTGTATGGATCAATGTGAACTTGTATCCGGGATTGTATAAGAGAGTAAATATGTGTTAGTATATGTTTGAATAAGTAAGGTGTGTATAACTGTATAGTTGAGAAAATGGAGATGTGATTGATTCTTTGCATGACTGACTAGGTGTGTGTGTAACTTCATGGATGAGTGACAGTCCGTGAGTGTCTGTTTACATTGAGTGTATCTAACGTTATATTAGAGTCTGAAGAGGTTCATCGTATTATCACATGAATTATGTCATCAGTGATTTGATCAGTAATGTCAAATGAGATGTCATCAGTGATGTCATCAGTGATGTCATTTGAGATGTCATCAGTGATGTCATCAGTGATGTCATTTGAGATGTCATCAGATATGTCATCAATGATGTCATCAGTGATGTCACTGACCATGTCATGAATGATGTAATATGTGACATGATCAGCAGTGGATTGCGGGTGCGCGATATATAGTTAGTGCAACTAACTATATATGCGAATTTCAATGGTTTTGTGTGAGTAAAATAAGGTTTTGTAAATGCTAATTCCTAACTATATATGGTGTATAACCTATGGTTTTTTCAGTGAATTTTCAAGGTTTTGTAAATGCTAATTCCTAACTATATATGGTCTATAACCTATGGTTTTTTCAGTGAATTTCAATGGTTTTTTAATATCAAAAGCTTTAAATTGTATTCTTCTTTAAATCGAAAAATATATTTTATATGTTTTTAATACACATTTTTTATGTATATATTTAAAAGAAAAAATGTTTTGTTTCGCTACCGGTCCGCGCACCGGGAAGCGTCCCGTTAGCTCAATTTGGTGCCGCGACCCGGTCCGCGAACCGGTAAACGTTCCGTTTGCGCAACTGCCGCGTTAGAAAACAACATAACTATGATCACTCTAAACATATTTTAAATGTAATTTTTTTTTACTAATTTTCATGATTTACGCTTTCCGGAGCGCTACCCGGTTTGCGCTCCGGACGCTAACCGCGCAAAAATTTGAAAAAAAATGTGTTTTTTTTCCGCACATATGGGCCTCCTCAGCCACCCTCAGAAAACCTAGGGGGTCAGGATACGTCTCCCGTGCCCCCTTATACCCATTTCCCACATTGTTTTTCCTCCATCTTGTGATTAAATTCGACCGAAACACAAGATGGCGGACTCCCGTTACGCTACCGGTTAGCTACCCGGTTCGCGTACCGGGTAGCGCCTCTACCGCGAAAAAACAGATTTTTTTTTTTGCCCCGCGGGACCCTTTAATAGCCCCCTCATCAATCCTAGGGGGTCAGGAGGGGTCTACCTTGCTCCCTTTCATTAATTTCCCCCTTCGTTTTTCTTCACCTCTTGTCTCTCGATCCTACCGAGAGACAAGATGGCGGCCGCTCCGGACTGTTTAGAATGTTGACAGACACCGGAGAGGCAATCAGCTTCGCTTCGCGAAGTTCCGCTACGCGTCAGGTACGCGAACCGGGGCGTTAACCGGAGCGCTGTTACAGATATATATATTTTTTTGAACGTTAATTTATCAAAATCCACTGGAGCACATATATTGAGACCTAGCAAAGGCACATCGGGCAAACAATGTCTACAATTTTGCCAAGTTTCGTGGAAATCCATTGAGCCGTTCGAGCTAAAAGTGAGTCCAACCGCCCTATGGAAAATTGCATGGGAAAAACGCATTTTGGGACCCCCCTTTTTTCTCAGCCCCCCTTGACGAAACCCCCCCAAATTTTCAGGGGCTGCTCAGAAACAAAATGTTCCATTTTCCTGAAAATTTCAGCCAATTCCGTCCTCAAACGCCAAAGTTATTTGACATAGAATTTTCAAAAATCCCATAGGTAAAAATCCTAACTATATATACCTACCGGCGACCGCCAGTAGGTAATATATATATATATATATATATATATATTACCTACTGGCGGTCGCCAGTAGGTATATATAGTTAGGATTTTTTCTCTATGGGATTTTTGAAAATTCTATGTCTAATAACTTTGGCGTTTGTGGACGGAATTGGCTGAAATTTTCAGGAAAATGGAACATTTTGTTTCTGAGCAGCCCCTGAAAATTTGGGGGGGTTTCGTCAAGGGGGGGCCGAGAAAAAAGGGGGGTCCCAAAACGTTTTTTTAACATTGAGTTTTCCATAGGGCGGTTGGCCTCACTTTTAGCCCGAACGGCTGAATGGATTTGCACGAAACTTGGCAAAATTGTAGGGACTGGTAGCCCGATGTGCCTTTTGTAGGTCTCAATATATGTGCTCCAGTGGATTTTGAGAAATTAACGTTCAAAAAAAGATATATATCTGTAACAGCGGACCGGGCAGCGCTCTGGTTCGCGGACTTTTCGCGTTACGGAGCTTTGTGAAGCGAAGCTGATTGGCTCTCCGGCGTCTGTAAACATTCCAAACAGTCCGTAGCGGCCGCCATCTTGTCTCTCGGTAGGATCGAGAGACAAGAGGAGGCCAAAGCGAAGGGGCAAATGACCATAAGGGGGCATAGTAGATCCTCCCTGACCCCCTAGGTTTGATGTGGAGGTTTTAAAAGGGCCCCGCGGGGCAAAAGAAAATAAAAATAATAATAATCGAACGGCTGAATGGATTTGCACGAAACTTGGGGAAATTGTAGGTACTGGTAGCCCGATGTGCCTTTGCTAGGTCTCAATATATGTGCTCCAGTGGATTTTGAGAAATTAACGTTCAAAAAAAGATATATATCTGTAACAGCGCTCCGGTTCGCGGACTTTTCGCGTTACGGAGCTTTGTGAAGCGAAGCTGATTGGTTCTCCGGCGTCTGTAAACATTCCAAACAGTCCGTAGCGGCCGCCATCTTGTCTCTCGGTAGGATCGAGAGACAAGAGGAGGCCAAAGCGAAGGGGCAAATGACCATAAGGGGGCATAGTAGATCCTCCCTGACCCCCTAGGTTTGATGTGGAGGCTTTAAAAGGGCCTCGCAGGGCAAAAAAAAAAAATATCGGTTTTTTAGTTCTTTTGCGTGGGGAGCGCCCGGTTCGCGAACCGGGAAGCGTTCTGGGGAGCGTACTTTCTTGAAAATTAGTGAAAAAAGTTAGAGTAAAATAATAATTGTGAGTGATCAGATGTAGGGTAGCTCTGAGAAGAGCTTTTGGGTTTATGGTACATTTAGGTACTTATAAGTAGGTACCAATGCACAATCTTAAATTCAGAGTGAAAATTCTGTTGCCCTCATCTGAGAAGTGAACTCCATCTCCTCTGTAGATATCTTGCATGTAGTAACGCAAGTTATTGTTGTACAAGGAGCCCATTCCATGGTCTCTCATGTAAGCTGAAACAGATTTGTTTACATGCTTCCTCGACTTCTCAATTTGTGGACAAAATTGGTCCGACCACCTCCATTTCTGTCTTTGGCATATATTTGAATATACCAAGGCAGTCTGAGGAAAAAGTGCCATCAATTGCTCAAAGGTGTCCTTTAAAAGCATTTCCAGACCTACCCCAGTCAAAGTGCCCAAGTCATTACCTCCACAGTGCACAATTAACAGGTCAGGTTTTGGCAAATGCATAAAGGTTTTCACCAATGGTATCAATTGGTGACATTTTAATCCTCTGTGGCCAAACCACTTAATTTCCACATCTTGTAAATTGAGGTTAGGTAAATTCCTGTTTTCAGCGTACCTCTGAGCCCAATAGATGTAACTATGTCCAACAATCCAGACAGAAAACATGGCGAGAGAAGGTTCTGCTGCAGTCAGATGAAGTGTGGCAATGAAATGGCAGTTGAAAAAATAAGAGTTTAAAATGAAAAAAACTGTGGAGTTTCTGTGTTAATGAAGCAGTAACAGTGATTGGTGGATTTTGATTGCTGAAAACAGAAAGTTAGGGTGCATGGATGAGTTCGTTGAAAGATGTATTTTGAGTGGCGAAGAAAAAAATCATTAAATGGAAGAATGCACTGGATATGCAGGTGCACTGAGAGTTCAGAGTTCAATTGCAACATTGTTGTGTGAACTTGCAAACACCAGAGGTCTTGCAAGAGGTGGTTGCTATGCAAAAAAGCAGAGAGGGCAGAGGGGGGAAGGGTTTTGATTTGAAAAAAAGTGAGGGAAGAGTTTTGATTGGGTGACATGAGAGATATGTGTGAAGAATTACAGCATTTCTGTGCTTTTGATAGCTGCAGACTCTGGAGTGCATACCTTTTGCTCTGCTGAAGACAAATTGGTGTGTTTCTGAGACTGTTTTGAAACTCAAAGTATTTGCTAAGGTGAGAAAAGATTTCTTTAATTTAGATAGAAAATAGTGTGCTTTAAGGAGAAAATTATGAAGAAAGTTGTGTTTTTCAAATGTTGCTTTGTCTCAAGTGTTTTACAAATAGATTTTGTTTCTTTGAGAAATTGTAATTGGAGAAAATGTGAAGTATTAGTACTGACAGGGTTTTTATGTGCATAGGAGCTGTGGAGGGTTTTCAAATTATGATTTGAAAATCGTTTTTGGGGAAAATGAATGCTTTTAAAATTTATGACAAGGACATAATGGTGTATGCTTCTTTATAAGGCATTTCAGTGTCTCTGATGTTATTTTTGCAATATTAAATTAAAAGACCTTTCTCCGTGGAGCAAATTCCTTGTAAATATGCTCCCACCTGTGCATGGTAAATTTAGATTTTGACTGTTTGAGTTACTTAGCCATGTTAAAAGTGACCCAAAAAAGTTGCAAAGGCTTTAAAAAAACATTTTCATGTGTCTTGAGGACATTTTAAGTCATTTCCCCGTGGGCAGTGTTTTCAAATTATGAGTTGAAAATCGTTTTTGAGGTAAAGGAATGTTTTAAAAATGTATGTGCGCCATATGCCCCCAAATTTCTTTTTCAGGGGTGCAGCAGGGTGTTCTTGAGACACCCCTGCACCCTCGAAAAAATTTGTAATTTGCGATGAGCTAATTGCTAATCGCAAATTGCACGTTCATTCCTATGGGCCTCCTGCTCCATGGAAATGAATGGGTAATTTGTAATTAGCAAATAGCTCATCGCAAACTAGGAATGGTAAAGAATCGCTATTTATTCCTTAAAGTTCGCTATTTAGGAAATGTAAAAAACTTTGATGATACATATGGCGGTTCATCTCTAACAAGATAAGAAGCTTAGGGATAGATTTATGATGACTGGCGTATCATCAGGGATGTGCCAGTCATCCAATCGCGGGCCGTGGAGGGAGTTACGGTGGGGCAGGGAGGCGGGGAGGGGGAGGGGCAGGGTGGAGGGACCTAAAAACTGGCATATGGATAATTGCAGGTAAGTACACAATTTAATTATTCAAACGAAATTCGTAGCGCGCACAGCATCCCATTGTGCGATGCAGTGCGCGTTACGAAATTCGTTTGAATAATTAAATTGTGTACTTACCTGCAATTATCCATATGCCAGTTTTTAGGTCCCTCCACCGTGCCCCTCCCCCTTCCCGCCTCCCTGCCCCACCGTAACTTCCTCCACGGCCCGCGGCTGCAGTCATCCTGTGCCGCTGTTCCGCCACCCATGGTGTGCTGCATTTACAATGCGGCGCATCATGGGGTAAAAACAGCATAGATGCGTGACGCATCTGTGCCGTAAAGGTGGCGCATTGCTGGAGTTGTATCGCAAGTGTGATGAAGCTCCAGCAAGGCTCAGGGGTGCCCCTGTCGCAGGGTTTCTGTTCTCACACAGAACTGTGCACAGAGGATTGGAACCTCGGCGAATTAGGGTGCCCCAAAACTCACCTTAGTACCGAAAAACCCCTTAGCAAGCTAGCTACAGTGTCACATTGGATATAACAAACTCTCAATGTTTAGACAATCCAGAATATGAACTTACAGTACCTCAGGATACGTGGAACTCATGAACACTCGGTCGTTATATATTCATTACAAACCAGAACATGGAGTTAAGAAGAACACATGTGTATTTGAAATGTTTATTTACTAATGCCGTCTTCTCAGGCGTAGTATCTTAGATAATACAAGTACACATCTTCGTCGCCATTGTAATAATGTGAGAACGTACGTCTTTAAATGTTTTTTAGTTATCTTTATTCCGGAGCGCCGGGGCTAAGCTGTTGCTCAACGGTCGGCGCCAAGCAAACAATATGGCCGCCTTCCGCTTTCTGTTTCCCCAAATCCTGTTCCTGTGCAGGAACACTAGAACGCTACCACAATTATCAGTAGCAAAATTACCAGCATAGTTACTAGTACATAAAAAGCGAATGGTGACAGTATGTTAACATGCTGTAAATGAATAAGAGTTAGCAACACTTATATCTCACCCTGCCTAATACACATATTATATTATTTGCTAAGAAGGTCTCTTTGGGTTAGTTTAGGGCGTGCCTATACTTTAGTGTCCTAGATTTGAAGGAATCACATCAGCATACACCAGCTCTCTCTTCATGTGAACCGCATCAAGTGTTGTGTATGTGTGTGTTCGGTAGAGCAATATAAAACCCGCCTCATGCCCAGAATTGGCAGAAGCTGCACTTATGTTATGACTATGAAGTCGTGGAGATCAGACCTCATAACAATTCTGTATCGTGTTGTTCTTGAAACTTCAGCACTCGCTGTACAGATATAGTTTAAGAAGCAAAGCAGATAGTAGAGCAATAACATATTATTGTCATGTAAACCATGATGAACTACTAGGTTGAAAGCTAAAGCAACAACTAAGTGTCGTGTGCAGAAGTTGCAAAAAAGGAAAAATGGCGTTTAAACCGGCAATGAGCCCATGTTAACTTAACACGGTGTAAAGATATCCAGGATCTACATGACACCCCTCCATGATCCGGAAACGAACAAAATAAGGTAATAGAAGTGCCATCTCATGGGAGCAGATTGCAACTTTATATGTGCACGGTCCGCAAGGTAAAACATTAAAAACTAGCAAAATTTAATGCTAAGAAAAAATAAAACAGTCAACTAGTTTATCGAGGCTTAAGCCAATAGGCAAGCTAAATAATAAAAACTTGACAAATAAGTCAATGAATTGTCAATGAAATGCTAGTACTCAGCATATCAAACATGAAAAAGGTCTATGACATAATTGTGTATGCAAAATAAGCTGCAACAGCCTCCAATAGGAAGTCACCGTCTTCATCAGAAAAGAGTTCAGCCATCCAATTTAAAAGCGGAAAAGAACATACGTGCTCTCCCAGCACCGGATCCTCTATCACCATCAGAGGACAGCTCGGTGGGTTTTCAAGAAAGCTCTGTTCCAAGAAAGACTGTGTTGCCGCCAGTAAATTCCAGGGACCAATTAGTCCATGCATCAATGCCACAGCCATAATCCTTTCGCCAGGACAAACCAACTCGTGAGCAATGATAGGACTCATCAGCTGATTAAAGTCGACGTCAGGAGAAACCGGTACGCAGAGACACAAATTAATGGCCCAATCGAAATCACAGGTCAGGCAGTGAAATACAGGCTGGACACAGGTGAAGTAGGAGAATCGAAAAGATAATCCATATGCCGTGCTTAATATCGCCAACGGCATTGTGCCATAATATTCAAGCATGCGATTGCGGAACAGCGTTAGCAGCTGCAGGGCGGGACCTTGCACAGGAGGGACATCCATATTTAAAAATGTAAAAAAGCACAAGAGCGTCCGGTGCTAATGCAAGTAAAACTGGGAATCCACCAAACAAAGTGGAAAAAATAGAATGAAAGAAAGCAGGGATTACTCCAAAGATTTTCTCAAATGAAGTCACGAGACCACTGCTAACAACTTTAAAAAAATGCGCCAGGGCCTTTGTGGAGGACGCGTTAAAGATAGTCCGAACCATCTCGCTGAAATGCAAAGGCGAATCAGTATTTAAAAGGGTCTGCACCTCTGTACGGGTGTTCGCTATGTGAAGCACGAAAGTTTCACGGGCCGAACTCAAGGCCACCTCTCTCTGAGACAAAAGAGCCCTTATTCTTGCCATGCCGTTGAAATCTGCTCCCAAGGTTGGTATTTGTGGCCAGATTGAAAACTCCCTATGTTCATGTGTGGGAGGAAATAGAACATTTCTGCAGCAAATAACCCGTTCACTTACTGTTACGATAAAAGGAATACTTTTAATTAACCCAGAACAATCTTCATTATTGAGCATCAAATAACTACCATTTTCCAACAACTTGAACGTGGGGATGATAGCAGGAACTGGCGTGCCTTGCAACACGCAAGCCATATTTGGTCGGTCTTTGTTGCATGAACCGTGTAACTGTATGTGCGTACACATTAGTGAATGATCTGGCGTCTCAGTGCATTCCTCTCCATTCAGATAAACTTTTTGATCATCTTTGAAACATCTGTATGTGTATGGAAGCGACCAGATCTCATGAAGAAAACCACTACCTAAAGGTTCATAACGACCTATTGGTATATATTTCATACAATTTGAAAACTTATATAAAGCAAAAGGCAGCGTTATTAAACCGTGGATAAGGCACGTTGCCAAAGCAGCCAACCTTTTGGATTTATACTGGAAATGTTAAAGGAAGAATTACGGAGTAGGGCCTGTAAATCACTAATGGACAACCGAGTAAAATGACTCCAACCATCATATTCCTCTAACTCCGGGATAGTAGGGGTGTTTAATTTTTTAGAAGTAGCCAATCCAAAGCATTTGGTCTGGGAAATTGTTTCATTCACAAACAACATATGATTTGGGATGAGACATGCACGGTGCAAAGCCTCAGTGCCTTGTACCTGCCAGGTTCGTGAACCCCAAACTGATGTAGATCCTGGATATCTTTACACTGTGTTAAGTTAGCATGGGCTCATTACCGGTTTAAACGCCATTTTTCCTTTTTTGCAACTTCTGCACACGACACTTAGTTGTTGCTTTAGCTTTCAGTCTACCTGCGTCAAGATCTATGCCTGCTTCAAGCAGGCGCAGGGTTTTGACGCAGCTTTGTCCTATCTGATTGTAAATGCGGCACACCATGGGTGGCAGAGCAGCGGTGCACGTTAACTGGTGCATCCCTGGGGATGTGCTAGTTAACATAAATCTGCCCCTTTTATTATTAATTATGTGCAGGGGACACAGAGTCAGTGAGGTTTATCCAAGGTTAAGAAGAGATGAGTCCTGTTCACTGAAAAATTGGACATAGGCTTCACCTCCTCACAGCCGCGGGCCGTGGAGGGAGTTACGGTGGGGCAGGGAGGCGGGGAGGGGGAGGGGCAGGGTGTAGGGACCTAAAAACTGGCATATGGATAATTGCAGGTAAGTACACAATTAAATTATTCAAACGAAATTCGTAGCGCGCACAGCATCGCATTTTGCGATGCAGTGTGCGCTACGAAATTCGTTTGAATAATTAAATTGTGTACTTATCTGCAATTATCCATATGCCAGTTTTTAGGTCCCTCCACCCTGCCCCTCCCCCTTCCCGCCTCCCTGCCCCACCTTAACTTCCTCCACAGCCCGCAGCTGCCTCCTCAGCATCGCTGGACATGGTTAAATAATAGCTACAAAATGTTACTCTTGTTAAACAATTTTACTATTATAATCTCTGAGATTTGTCTCTTACTCTGCAACATCTCATTGTTGTTATCTTTCTTTAAAGATAATGACAACATCAACATGAGCGACAATCAGCAATTAATTGATTTCGACCTCATCATTGAACTCGTAATTGAAACATCAGTGGATGTTGATCCTTTGGATGATTTAAATCCTGAGGATGAAGAAGAACGTGATGAGGATGCAGATTTGTCAGAATTGTATGACATAGGATGGGAAGCTGACGTGCTTGAGCCTATGGAACTATAAACATTTATTTTATAAATTTATAATAAATAAAAAGTAAAAATGTAAACCGTTTAATTTAAAAATAAAGACACCTTCAAAAACAGGTTATGTGTAGTGTCTTCAATAAAATATTAAAATATGCTCATAAAATTAGATCAGATTCACATATAAAACAGCACAGGTAAAATGAATATAAATTCCATTTCTTTTCTGCTATTTCTGTATTCTAAATTTGCCATGCACAAAAAAATCTTCTATGTAAAAATGTTAAGTAATGTGTTAAGTTTTTGATGACTGTTATTGATTTACTGTTGGGTAATAGTGGTTAATAACATTTTTTATTATATTTTACCACAGATTCAACTGCAGATCATTTCAAGATTTCAGCATGCCAACCAAAGAAAGAGTGAGAAAGGCTGCAAAACGTCAAAGACAGCAGCTGAATGAAAAAAAGCAGCAGTCCTCTAACAAAAAGATTTGTCAAGTCACCAAGAAAGCACCGGGTAAGAGTACAAAAACATTCATAAGAAATATCTGTGGTAAAAAAAATATTACTACAGAAAATGTTTCAGTCCAGAAAAGGAGAAGCAATTCAAACGGAAAGGAAAGGCCAATGAAAAATGTTACTGCTAGAGTAAGAGATAACTCTATGCATGAAAGTAGAAGGAAACAACAGATTAGGGACATTCGTAAACGAATGTTCCGTAACAGGATAATTGGCAATTTGTTAAAAAATATTAAGAAAGGTCGACAGAAAGTGGTTTTTTATAAGAGAAAAAAAATAGTTGAGAAAGTTATTGATCAGGCATTTGAAATTAAACGTAAGTTATTTATTTTGACAATCAATAGAATTAGGAAGCTAAACAAGGCAATTTATGATTTCAAAAGAAATAGTAGATGGAAGAGAATAGTTAATCGTAGTAATTTTTGTGAAGTTTTTTCTGGAGAATGGATGCATAGTTCAAGCTCTGAGGCATTTTTTAATGAGGAGAGTTATTTCCAGGATAATGATTTGGTGCATGCAGTTGACACCAGTGGTCGAGCTTATGAAGTGAAAGATGGTTGTCCAGTTGAAAAAGAAAAACTTGTGACAACAGAGATAGAAGAGGTGTTAGGTAATGAGGTTTTAGGGAGACGTCCTAAGGGTCCTGTGTACACCTGGAAGTGTAGTAGTATTTGCAGTGTACGACAGGATTCCATCAATTTGCTTTGTGATTTTATACGGTCATTTAATAAGAAAAGTTTGAAGCAGAAAATGAAGTTGTTGCAAGAATTAGATCCTTGCAGAGTGAGAGAAGTGATAGGTTTGCATGGTCATTCACTGGCTTGTCTTTCCAGGAGAGTATGCCAGAGTGTTTTTCATCATTTCAGGATGCTAGCAGTGCATCATAATAAAGTGAGGAAATTAGTTAGAATGTTGTATTATGCTAAGAGTCCAGCAATTATGCTTAAACAATTATGCGCTGCTCTTTTGCATGGTTCTGAAATAGATGTGAAGAATATATGTGAAGAAATTGAGTTTTGTTACTTTGGAAGTAAAGAGGAGAATGTTGAAATTTTCCAAGAAGAAGAGAGTAATGTGGAAGATAGTGCACAGGTTTCCAGTACAGATAATTTCCAGAGGGAAATTGCGACGTTTGAGGTGAAATCAAGTGAGAGGCCAAATTTCAGTTGTGTGTGTTGTCGACGCACTTATTATAAGAATCAGACTAAGTTAGTGGATTTATATGCAAAAAGTGAAAGGGAAAAAAATAGTGAATGGAAGGATTTTACAACATACTTGATGATAGAAAATTGTTTTGATTTGGGATTGAATCAACGTGTGTGTACTTATTGTTGTAACAAATTAAATCAAAACCAGATGCCTGCTAGAGCAGTTCATAATAATCTGGAATTGGTTGAGATTCCTTCTGAATTGAAGGATTTAAATACTTATGAATCTATTTTGATTCAAAGTATCCATCCCTTTCAGGCTATTGTAAGAATGGAGCCAAAGACAGGGAAATTGCCTCCTTCAGATTTACATAGAGGATTAAAGGGAAGAGTTGTTTATTTGCCTCTAGATTTCAAGAAAAACATTAACACAATTGGAGTAGAAAAAGTGGAAGAGGAACCTCTGGTTATCTTAGTTAATGGGGTTCCGACAAAGAATAAGAAAATATGGCAAGATTTAGTAGATGTTAGGAAAGTCAAAAGGGCAACATTGTATTTGAAAAAAAAAAAAAAATACTATAAAAATGTATGTGTTGCAGAAGAGGAAGTAAGTGAGGAAGAGGATAGCGATTTGTGTGGTGGTCAAATTGAGAAAGTAGAACCCTGTACTAGTGAAGAAATATATGAACATTATAGTGTTCATCCTTTGCATTCCAAGGAAGTCATGGGGAATGCTATTGAGTTGTTTCAAATGAAACAAGCCAAAGGGAGTCCCATTAGTGTTTGGGAGGAAAGTTTGGAAGCTCGGTGTTTCCCACAGCTTTTTCCAACAGGTCAGGGAGGAAGATATGATGAGCGACCTCATCAAATTCCTGCTTCTGAATACCGGACTTTGCGATTGTATGCAGGAGATGCTAGGTTTCGACAATGCATTCCTTATTTGTTTCATCTCCTGTTTGAAAGCGATCTGTCTGGACTGTCATATGCAGTGAACCACATCTTGAAAAGTGGTATACACATGCAAAACATCTCGGCAAGTGACTTTATGGATAAAGTCAATGTCCAAGATAGTATTTTGGATTCTCACCTGAATAATCTCATGGCGTGTCAGCGTGGTACTAATGAGTACTGGTACCGTCGTCATGGTGATTTAAAATGTATGCTGAGGAACTTAGGAACTCCCACATGGTTCCTCACTCTGAGCTGTGCTGAGTATGGCTGGGAAGACTTACTTGAATTTCTACGAGAGGCAAATGCTAACGTACAAAACATCGAATTCAAGACACTCGGAGAACTGTGCTCTTTGGATCCAGTCAATGTATGTAGGTACTTTAATCATAGATTTGAAGGTATGATGTCTTTCATCATGAATAAGAAGAATCCACCTCTTGGAGAGGTGTTGGATTTCTTCTGGAGAAAGGAGTACCAAGCAAGAGGTGCTCCTCATATACATATGTTGCTGTGGATCAAGGATGCACCTAAATTTGGAACGGATCCAGAAGACTCAGTGATGAGTTTCATAGAACAGTATTCTACGTGTGCTGTTCCAAACGCAAAGGAGAAAAAAAGCCTAAGAGAAAAAGTTCTACGTTTCCAAAGCCATCGATGTGGAAAGTACTGTCGTCGTAAATTCCGAAACAAAGACAAGTTCTACACCAAATGTCGTTTCGGCTTTCCACGACCGGTGATTTCTAAAGGAAGAGTGAACAGTTTGATGTCTTCGCTGCGACATAATGTGATGAAGAAATCACCTAAAAACACATACAATTTGAAGAGGAACGAAGAGTCTAAGTACATCAACGACTACAACCCGGTGATTTTGTCCATGTGGAATGCTAACATGGATATACAGTTTGTGGCTGATAACTGTATGGCTGTGGCTCGGTATGTGACATCTTACATCACCAAAAAAGAGAAGACAGAATTGAAGGATATGTGGGAGGACATTTCCCATGAAAAGAGCCTCAGCAAGAAGTTGTACAGTTTCAGTCTGAAGATGTTGTCGCATTGAGAAATCGGAGCTTACGAATGTTCTGACCGGTTGTCTTCAGCAAGTCTCTATGCCAAGTCCAGGAGTATCGTTTGGGCGAGTCTTGGTCTTGCTGCAACGCGTAATCGAGTTCTCAAACCTGTGCGGGAAATTGAGTATTTGGCGGAAAAGGAGCCAAACAGTACCGACATTTTGAAGAGCAACATGTTGGATACATATTATCCAAATCGAAGCAGTCACCTCGAGAATGTTTGTCTGTATGAGGTTCTGCAAAATTACATATTCAAGAGGAACATCAAAGAAGATACTGAGAAAGGAGTGTATGCTGTAATAGGAAGTGAGGGATGTCTGGTGAAGCAAAGAAAATGCCACTTGATAAACCATCGAAAATTGAGTGGCGAATCTCCTGAAAAAAAGGAGTTTTTCTATTTAGCACTTTTGCAACTTTTTAAGCCTTGGCGTGCAGAAGAGGAACTGCTTGGAGATTTCCTCTGTTATGAAGACTCTTTCAATGCTGCCAAGGAGACCATAGAATGTCCTGCTTTTCCCAAATATGTAGAAATGTTGAATGTGGAAATTGAGCAGGAAGCAACGATTGCAGCGGAGATTGCCAGAGACAGTTCTCAGGACAGTCAGAGTTCTGCTTCATTGAGTCAGGATCCACTAGGAGGACCTGTTATCGAAAATGAAGCTGCCACTGCTATGAATGAAGTGGAAAGAGCAATGGCACATGCTCAGGAGGATGCGGTTAACTTAGAAGAGTTGGAAAGACAACTCAACGTTGAGCAGAGGAAAATATATGACGAAGTTACCATGCAAATTGATCATGGATTAAGTCATGACAAGAAAGAGTGCTCATGTACGTCGTTGAAGCCTGTTCGACTGTACGTGAGTGGAGAAGCGGGAACTGGAAAAAGTTTCCTTATTAAAGCAATTTCATGTTATTTGCAGGAAAGGACAGAGTCATCGATGTCTTGTGTTGTCACCGCTCCAACTGGACTGGCAGCACATAACATTAAAGGGATTACTTTACATCGTTTACTGATGCTGCCAGTGGAGCATGACAACAAATTACAATATCACAAGCTATCGGGAGATGCTTGTTTTGAAGTTTCAAGAGTCTTGAGGAAAATGAAACTTCTTATCATTGACGAAGTAAGCATGGTTTCCAATGTCATGCTTGCCTTTGTGCATTTGAGAATGCAAGAAGTTCTCAAAACAGAGTATGATGTGTTATTTGGTGGCAAACACATCATTGTTTTCGGAGATCTTCTGCAGCTGACACCAGTGAAAGGGCAACCTGTGTTCAAAATGCTCACGCATGAAGATACCAGGAAGTGCCTAGGGAGCATTGGCAATGTCAATATATGGTTAAACTTCAATTATGCTGAACTGCATGAAAATATGCGTCAGGCGAAGGATGAAGTTTACAAGACTATTCTACAAGATGTTAGAATTGGAAAAGTGACCGAGCATGGGAAAGAAGCTTTACATGCACGATTACTGACAAATTTATATCCAGACCAAGATGTTTTGCCTGAGAATATTTTTCAGAAAATTACTGAGAAGAAATCTGGAATATGTTTGATGCCAACTCTTGCAGAATGTGCCAAATTCAACAACAAAATGTTGCATTTAGAAAAGCAAGAGATTGTGAAACTGGAAGCTATTGACAGAGTAGAGCATATGGGATCAACAATTATTTTGTCTGAGAATCTGAAAACAAAATTGGATTCATTAGAGAAGAGTATATCTAAAACTGCAGGTTTTGAAAAGACTCTGAATGTGTGCTTGAACTGCCGTATAATTTTAAGAAGGAATTTACATGTTGAAAGAGGTCTGGTAAATGGATCAATGGGTAATGTTGTTGATTTTGTGAAATACAGAAATAGAGATGGAATTGAATTTTTAAAAATTAAATTTGATGGCATTGAGGAAGTACAGCTAATTGGTCGTTGTTCTGCTAGATTTTTGCTTGTAAAAGACTTATATGTTCGTCGTAAGCAGTTTCCTGTTTGCTTGGCATATGCGGTGACAATCCATAAATCGCAAGGTTTAAGTGTAGACAGTGCATTGGTGAATATTGGCAGTTCTGTGTTCAAGGAGGGTATGGCATATGTGGCATTGTCACGAGTTAGAACTTTATCGGGATTGTACTTGATTGAGTGTGATGTCACAAACATTTGTGCCGATCTAGATTGTGTTAAGGAATACAATAGGTTAAGAAGAGAGTATGCGCCACATTTGCCTCAGTATCCTTTGTTTGAGAAACGTGTGGTAGGCCGGAAACGAAGAAATGTGACCAATATTGGGGAGGTTGTAGCAAAAAGACGAAAAGTCGATGAACCTGAAATTATAAGCAGAAACAAAAAGGATTCTGTTGAAGATGTTGTTGGTTTTCAATTGAAAACAGTTCTGGTGTCAACTGCTATGCTAATGTAGTGGTTAATGTTTTGTTTTCTCTAGAAAATGTAAAAGAAGAGATTGTGGTCAATTCTGATCAAAGATTTTGCAGTTTGTTAAATTCTGTGTTAGAGAAATGTAGCGCTGATAGAACAAACATAGAAAGTGTGTCTGAAATTCGAAATCTGTTAGACAGATGTTCAGGCCAAACACAATTCTCTCAAAATAGTCAGCAAGATTGTCAGGAGTTTTTAATGTATATGCTTGATATATTGCATGATGAAGGTGTAGATGTAGATCACATGTTTGGGCTTTCTTATCAATGGCAGCATGACTGCGAGAACTGTAGGGTATCAAGTACTACTAGTGTAGACTCAGAAAGATTTATATATTTAACTTTGCCAGACAGTAAATCAGTCTCTTTTAATAAGCTAGTAAAAGGAGCTGATCACAACATGGAGTGTAGCCAATGTAAATCTGAAATGATGTCCACATTATTTATACGAACATATGGCCAGTATGTCATTTTAATGTTCCAACGATGTAGGCCTGATGGAACAAAATTGACAACTTTAATTAAAAATTTTGTGGCTTCACAGTTGTCAATATCAGGAAGGACTTTTGTAACTGTAGCAATTATATATCATGACGGTCCTTCAATAACATCAGGACATTACACAGCTTATTTAAAGTCTAGAAATGGCTGGTCATTCTGCAATGATTCTGTTTTAATTTTCAAAAAAAAATTGCCGTATGACCTTAAAAACTCTTACCTGGTGTTTTTAAAACCAAAATTTTAGGGAAAGAATCTCGGGATGTGGTCTGAGGAATTTCAAGAAGTTCTAATGGCTCCTACACGATTTGGCCTTGAGGATAAGTGTAGTACAGAGACATAACTTCTTACCATAACACTGGACGTCATGGAGAAATACGTGCACTTTGAATGAGTTCAGAAAAACTGTTTCTTTTTATAAGCTAATTGAAGCAGCCAATCAAAACATGGAGTAGAGGGAATGTAAGTCTGCAATGCTGTCTACTGTTTTACATTGCTTTGTGATTAAAAGTGATGTAGAGAATTAAATAATTGTAGTAGTCATAAAGGTAGTGTACGTCTGCTTCATAGTAAGCAGTATCAGTGTCATAGGAAATGTAGAACATGAGTGAGCAAGAAGGGGAAGATATTACTAGTCCAGGATTGTGAAAATGATCTTGAACATTTTAATTGTGAAAGTTGCGGAAATACAACATGACGGGATTGGCTTACAAGAATTCTAAGAGTTATAAATGGCTCAGACACGATTTGGCCTTGTGGAAACGTGTGGTAGAGAGCGAGAAGTCATTTATTGTATGTAACATGTTTTTGAAAACAATGGAGGTTTTCTTTCAGAAAGTGGCGGGTTGAAATTAATAACAGCACAACAGAGTGTAAGCTGTTCATAGGACATCCTTCGCCGTCATGGAAAGTAAGTTAACTTTAAGGAGTTTTGAATTCTGATTTGTTATGTTGTATGGGTTTTTTAAACACAATCATTTTGATTGTGGTTTTTTTTCCCCGCTGTTATATGATGAATACCTTCAAGTCACTGTTTTTAGTGAAATTTGATACATTCTGAGAACAGCTAAAATAAACCATTTAATATGTATAATTAATTCTGTTCTGTTTGCATTTATGATGTACATGTAGAACTATGTAGGAGGCATGGAGAAGGTGAGGCTTCTGTAAGTGTCAAAGTTGTTGCATACAGTGCTCATATTCTACGTAGTCTTTCATATGATAGACTACATTTCCACAATGAGATACCTAAGCAAAGGAAACACATGTGATATGATTGTGGAATGAGGAAAAAAAATTGCACGTTTTTCAATTATATTACCTGTGTTTCTTAACATTACACATCACATTGTGTAGATGAGGTTTAGGCCTGTTCCTGGAGACAGAGGAGGTCTAACATTTGTCCAAGAGTGCAGTCGACATGACACACTTGGTTGGTAGGCCTGCACATGTATTTTCTTCTCTGTATTCTTCAATAAGTGTAAATTTGATCTGCAACCCTGAGTAGGCCTCACCTTAAACAAACCTCTGGATAGGCCACACCTTATTGTCATCCTGAATCAATTATTTAACATGTTAGGGACAGATTTATGATAGGTGTATGCCTCTTTTGCGCCACTGTGCGTCACTTTTGTGACGCAGTCGCGGTTGAAAAGATTTGGTATGAGGCGACAAAATTATAAAATGATGAATCTAGGCAGATGCGTCATGCTGTAAAAAAACAATGCCACATGAAACCGATGCAGCAGTCATGCAAAAGATGCACAATGTTGCAAGATAGGACTCACTTCATCTGCATCAAGATACTATTAGTTTAAAATGTATATTTTTAGGACTGTGTAGGGGCATGGAGAAGCAGAGGCTTCTGTAAGTGTCAAAGTTCTTGAAAAACTATTTGTCCTTCAATCTTTTCCCTTGTTTTTTCTAATTTATTAAAAACATGTTTTAATATTTTTCAAATGTTTGTTCTCTCTTTCACAGATTTTTTAGTATAAAAAGAACAAATGAGTAACAATTATAAGGTAAATGTTTTGTACTCTTTTTGTTATATTTCTATCACATTTAACTTCTATTAGTTCCACTGCTTTATTTCTTTAAGAATCACTTTCCTACCTTTGCTACTTCGCTCATTCCTTTGTCTATTACTTAATTACTCTACTCCTTCACTATTTTTCTTAGTCCCTCTCTTCTCATACTTCTTCACTCTTGGTCACTCACTCTGTCTCTATTACTTTCACTGTTTCTGACTGATCTAAAAATGTTTTTTTAAAAAGAACAGTAAGTATAAGGGAAGGAAACAGACAGTTATGTTAAAAGAAAGACAGCTATAGGGAGTAAACTAGGGATACTGTTACCCGCAATCCTCTGCTGATGATGTCACTGACCATGTCATGAATGATGTAATATGTGACATCATCAGCAGTGGATTACGGGTAATAGTATCTCTAGTTTACTCCCCTATAGCTGTCTTTCTTTTAATATAACTGTCTGTTTCCTTCCCTTATACTTACTGTTCTTTTTTTAAAAAAAACATTTTTGGGTTCGCTCCCGGTTCGCGTACCGGCGAGCGAACTGGGAAGCGAACTAAGAGAAATAGAGGTTGGCAGAGTTCCAAATATTCTACCAATTTTTTAATAACGGGGAGGTAGTTCTGAAAAGAACTTTTTTTTTATTGTTTTTGTTGTTTTATATTTTTTTTATTTTTTTCTGAACATTTTTTTACTTTTTTTGAATTTTTCTGAACGGTTTTATATATTTTTTGGTTTTTTTTGGGGGGGGGAAACAAAAACGATTCATTGTAAAGGGCTCAACAGGAGCAACAAAAAAAAAAGAATTTATTGTTTGCGGCGTTTCGGACAAATTGGAAGATGATAGTCAATAGCTCTGTTGATCAGAGTGATGCTACTTTCTCTGTAGCAAATGAATCCATTGCAAAGTACGCAGACTTGTTTTACTTCCCCAAATCTCAGTTGTATATTTGGCACCATCTCCCTGCCCTCTGGTCCCGTCACTTCGGGTACAACAGATCTTCTAGCCATAATAGGGGGATTATCTAGTTCGTTACGAAACTGTGCAGCACTGTAGTTGTTAGGATGCCACCTAGTCATATGGCGATGCATTGTGTAGTTTCCGTAACTCTATTTCTTCTCGGTCCCTCTGGACAGTCTATCTTGACATATAAGGCAAGTTACGTATCTTGCATTTACTTTTTTCTCGCCTTTGGGAAATTAAAAAAATTGCCAAATGAAGTTTTCTTTCCGGTGAGACCTCCTGGGCTCCTCAGGCAAAACCTGCCTCTCTTCCTGCTCTTCCTCCTCTTCCTCTTCTTCCTCTTCTTCCTCCTCTTGCTGAATGATAACTTCAGCAGGTGGTCCTCTCTTCCTTGGAGGTGGTGGAGGTGGTGGGGAAGCACCAGCTGAAGCTACTAAAGAAGCCATTGCTCACTGGTAACAAAGGGTCTTTCTCTCACAAAGATGAAAGTCAGAGTGAGGAAAGAAGGAGGGGTTTTCATCATTTGGGAAAAACAATAGTTCTCAACCAATGAAAAGTGTTAATTTTATATTACATGACCTAGTGTTACATCATTAGGAAACCAAAAGTGAAATGAACCAATGAAAAGTGTTATTACCAAGTCACATGACCTGCTGTGTTTACGTTACGCGCTTTGCGCCGCCTCCCGGTTTGCTTCTGGGAACCTGCGCTTCGCGCCTCGCTTCACGTACCAGTTCGCTAACGTAGCACGTCATATGACGTATCACGCGACAACGTGAAACGTCATGCGGACGCGAGGCGTCACGATGTTTTCTAACGCGGCAGTTGCGTTAAAGGAACGTTTACCGGTTTGCGGACTATTTCGCGGCATCACGGTCAGCTAACGGGAAGCTTCCCGATTCGCGAAGTGGGAGGGAAGAAAAAAAATATTTTAAATTTTTTTTATTAATAAACATATAAAATATATTTTTGGATTTAAAGAAGAATACATTTTACAGCTACAGATATTAGCTTTTAAAAAACCAATGAAATTCACTGAAAAAACCATAGGTTATAGACCATATATAGTTAGGAATTAGCATTTACAAAACCTTGAAAATTCACTGAAAAAACCATAGGTTATAGACCATATATAGTTAGGAATTAGCATTTAAAAAACCTTATTTTACTCACACAAAACCATTGAAATTCCATATATAGTTAGTTGCACTAACTATATATCGCGCACCCGCAATCCACTGCTGATGATGTCACATATTACATCATTCATGACATGGTCAGTGACATCACTGATGACATCACTGATGACATCTCAAATGACATCACTGATGACATCACTGATGACATCTCATTTGACATCATTCTTGTGCTAATACGATAAACCTCTTCAGACTCTAATAAAACCTTAGATACACTCAGTGTATACAGACACTCACACACTGTTACTCATCCATGGAGTTACTCACACACCTAGTCAGTCATGCAAAGAATCAATCACACCTCTATTTCCTCAACTATACAGTTATACACACCTTACTTATTCAAACATATACTAACACATATTTACTCTCTTATACAATCCCTGATACAAGTTCACAATGATCCATACAGCCACTCACACATTCAGTGGCTCTCATGCACAGTTATTTATATATGCCAACTCTCACATGTACTGTGTTTTACATATGTACTTACTATGACATGTAGCATTGACATATCCATTCACTCATCAATACACTCATGCACACAGTCAACCGCCCATGTAGCTGTTTCCACATGCACTCTTGAACTCATACACCTAGTAAATCAACTGCTCACACATCTATGCACAGAGTCACACACCTCCCAGCCACCCCCACACAAACTCAATCTCCCATACAAATACTTGGGCAACCAATCAATAACATATGTAGCCTCTCGTATAGCTAATGATCCACACATGCAGCAGTTTACATCACAACAGACATACTGAAGCAAACATTCAGACAGTTTAGTCACTAACCCATGCATTTAGTACGACACATTTATTCACTCACTCATACAGTCAGTCACGCACCTACTAAATCCTTCATCGAGACACTTATACATCCACTCATTCTTCAATATATCTAACATATTTAAACTTTACAGAAACACACAGTCACTGGATGATGTCATCAGTGATGTCATCAGTGATGTCATCAGTGATGTCACTGACCATGTCATGAATGATGTAATATGTGACATCATCAGCAGTGGATTGCGGGTGCGCGATATATAGTTAGTGCAACTAACTATATATGGAATTTCAATGGTTTTGTGTGAGTAAAATAAGGTTTTTTAAATGCTAATTCCTAACTATATATGGTCTATAACCTATGGTTTTTTCAGTGAATATATATATATATATCATTTGTAGCCCTGAAGAAGTCCTTGTAGGACGAAACGTGTTGGCCACAGCTATGGTTTGCTTTTATTGGGAAAAAACTTGATGAAAAAAATAATACACTACAAGCAACAACTCCACTGAAGATTCATCATTTGCACTGAACAAGATGTGTCTATAACTGAAATGTTTATTGTTACATAGATTGTAATTACTGTGAAGAGTGCTGGACTAATGGATATTTGTTAGGGAGTTCAAGTGTGTGCAAATGTGCTGTGTATAATCCCAGAAATACTTTGCCCAGCTCAGACACAAGAGAAGCAATCATAGAAACTGTATAAGATAGATAAATTATAAATTATTAATAATTAATATTGGTCACTCCCATCTCCCGTGGTTGCCTCCACCTGCTTCAACACCCTCCGCATCCTCCGCAGGACCTTCAAGTGGACCCCCCCCAAAGCCAGAAAGACCATCACCCATGCACTCATAACAATCAGATTGGACAACGGAAATTCCCTCTATGGTGGAATCAACAAATCCCTGCTACGTGAACTCCAGACCATCCAGAACACTTTGGCATCCCACAACATGAGCACATACATCAACCAACACCTAAGAGACCTCCACTGGCTCCCAATCGAGAAGAGAGTAACCTTCAAGCTACTCAACCATGCCCACTGATCCCTCCGCAACATCGGACCCAAATACCTCAATGAAAGATTCTTCTTCCAAGTAGCCAAAAGGAACCTACGCTCCGCTGACCTCACCCTGGCTGAAACCCTGTGCATTCACAGAACCAGAATGGGTGGGAGCATTCTCCTACATCGCGACCAAAGCCTGGAACAAGCTCCCAGTCAACATCAGATGCTCCCTTACTGAAGACCTTGCTCTTCAGCTGAACTGGAGCCACCTCCCCCCAGCACGTTGGGACACTCAGAGGTGAGTATAGCGCTTCAAACCCATGATTGATTAACTCCCAAATCACAACGGCTTCTGAGATTTCAGCAGGCTCTGCTCATATTCAAGGATGTCTATAACAAGAATCCTGTGCACACGTTAAGCAAGGTATATACATGTATCATGCTAAATCAAAAGAACATAATAGGTAGTAAATGAGACAAAGTGGACACGATAAAAAGTATTTTTGTTCTTCAAGGGATTGTATTTGACCTTCCTTTGTTGAAAGGCAACTTCAAAAGCAAATGACCGGCCATTACCTCTAACGTGCTCCTGTAAACACTATTACAAGACACACCTTGATTCTCACACGCAAATTCTGTCCGTCTTCCTATTACTTTAGATTAGCATTAAAAGCTTTGTGGTGTCTACTCTTTTTCCTTTACCCACAAACCGAGAAAAGAAGACAAATTGCGGGTTAAGCTAATATTATTGCAGCTACCAGAAGATTACGGCGCTCCTTTGAAGAGCCAGGTCTTGAGGTCCTTCAGGAACTTGGGGAGTGATGCCATCTGTCAGAGGAGGAGAGGCAGGGAGTTCCAAGCCTTGGCAGCGAGGAGGGAGAAGGATCGTCTTATTGATGGGAAGTACCATCGTCAAGGAGAGCTGGGCCTAGCGGAGGGATCTTTGGGGTGCGTGGAACATGAGGATGTGGTTCATGGAGGCAGGTCCGATGTTGTGGAGTGCTTTGTGAGGGTGGGTGAGAAGCTTGAAGGTAATTCTCTGCTCAACGAGAGCAAGTGTAGAGTCCGTAGGTGATGGCTGATGTGGTTGTGGAGTGGTTGGTTGAGGACTAGTCTGGTGGCGATGTTCTGTAGTTTGCGTGTGAGGTTCTTGTGAACATTGCGTAGTCTAGTCTGCTGCTGATTAGGGTATGGGTGATGGTTTTCCTGTGTTCAAGTACAATCCAGTTGGAGGTCTTTTGGAGTAGGTAGAGGGTGTGGTAGCAGGAAGAGGTGACGGCGTTGTTCTGAGGGGTAGATTTTGAATTCGGAGTCTTGGATGAATCTGAGGTTGCGTGCGTGGTCCATGGGGAGGAGGGTTTCCCAAGAGCAGGGGGCCCCCAGGTGTAGTTCAAGGCATCTTGTGTGGGCCGATGATGGGCACCTCCATTTTGTGTTGACTTGCAGGCAGCTGTTCTTCATCCATCTGGTGACTGCTTCCATACTGTCTTGAAAGTTATATTTGGAGATGTTGGGTTCATTGGACAGGGAGAGGATGAGTTGGGTGTCATCTGCCTATGATATAATGTTGAGTCTGTGTGGTCTGATGATGGATGCGAGTGGGGCCATGTAGACGTTGAACAGGGTTGGGTTGATGGAAGAGTCTTGGGAGACTCCGCAGGTGGTCGGTGAGGGTACTGAGAAGAAATGAGGGCGTCTGACCCTCCACTGGTTCTGCCCGAGAGGAAGGAGCAGATACAGTCAAGGGCCTTATTCTGGATTCTGGCTTTGTGGATTCTGCAGGCTAGGTGCGATGAGAGGCTGTATCAAAGGCCTCAGAGAGGTCTAGGAGGATGAGGGCCACAGTCTCTCCTCTGTCGAGGAGGGAGCAGATGTTGTCTATCGCAGCATGAAGGGCTGTTGACCACATTTTACAAGACTTTTGCCTGGTACGGGAGTAAGGAGATGGGTGTGTAGTTTTTGAGGTCGGTGGGGGTCTGCCGAGGGTTTTTTCTATGGGATGATTGATTTCGGTGTATTTTCAGTCATCGGGGAAGAATGGTCTCGAAGACGCAGTTGATGATTTGTTGAAGCTCGGGGGCGATGATGTCTACAGCTCTGTGGTAGATGTAATGTTATGTTATGTTAAATTACTTGTACCGCGCACGGTCACCAAACGGTTTCATGGCACCAGATGTGGTGGGGGCAGGAGTCCATGGGGACCCTGGAGCGGGTGGTCTGCTTAATCTTTAGGGTGTCTTCGACACTAAGGGTGGTCCAGCTGTCGAGTGGCGGCTGCGTGGGGTTGGGAATGGTGGGTGAGGGTTCCTCATGGATTTTGTTAACAAAGTTGTCATAAATGGTCTTGATTTTGTGGTGGAAGAAGGTGCTGAGTCTGTCACAGAGGTCGTGGGGAGCAGAGTTTGCAGAGATTTTCCTACTCCACGCTCCATGGTGAATGCAGAGATAGGCAAAACTCCACCTCAGTGTCGAAGCGGAGTTAGCCACTCCCTCCCCCTTTCAAATACTTTAAAAATAATAAAAAGAAGGGATGTAACTGTGTTTCTTCAGCCTCCCCTGCCTGGCCGCTCTCCTTCATGTTCCTCCTGTGTCCTTTTTCATTAAAAAAACCACTACGTTGCACGTCTTGCGCATGTAGTGTTTTTTTTTAATGAAGAAGAACACGAGGCGGCGAGGAGCAGGAAGGAGGCAGCCAGGCAGGGGTGGTAGCAGAAACACAGGTAAGTACGTTCTTTTTATTTATTTATTCGAAGTTTTATATAATGCTGGCCAGACCAGAGGGTATTGGAGCACTTTACAACAGTCGTATTGCACAAGATCAAAAACACAGTAGTCATATAGAATAAAGACGGAGAGTTTCAGCGGGTTATGTAACCAAGGGGCAATTGGAGGGTTGGAACGCCGTCAACAAATGCCATAGTCTAGGGCTGCGCTCCCCTTCCGGGGAGTAATGTCATCATCGCTTCTGCAGCTCCTGTCTCTTTGCTAGGGAACGCACTAGTTAAAGATTTTTGAGCTGTCCTTTGATTTTTGCAAAAGCGGGGATAGCTCTGATGTGAGAGGGAATAGAGTTCCAGATTTTGGGTGCATTACCGCGAAGGACCGGGACGACGTTTTCTTTTTGTGTGCTTTCAGCAAGATGAGTAGTAGAGTGTTCGAGCTCCTGAAGGTCCTGGTCTGACCAGCTTTTTTGAGTTTGGAGACCAGGTATTCTGGTTTGCCTGTGTGAAGGGCTTTGTGCGTGAGGCAGGCTGTTCTGAAACTGGCACGCAATTCAATTGGTAGCCATTTTAGTTCTCTGGTTGAATATCTTCACTCCGGTGACCATTCTGGCTGCTGCATTTAGAGTTGTTTTGAGGGGAGCAAGGTGTGCATTTGATGTGCCTGAGAAGGGCTGCAATCTTCTTGGGTGACGTTTTAGGCTCAGAGTGAAATTTCCCGATTCATGCCCTTATAAAGGCATGAAAATCAAGCCTTTATATAGGCATAGCCCATGGTACCCAAATACAGGCATGGCTACTTCCACCCGTAACAAACGTCAGAATGATTTCTTGGAAAACCAGCTTAAGCTGTTAGGGGCTTTCCATTGCTTGAATATTGATATCTCCAAGAACTTAGAGAGAGGGGGGCCTATTTTGCCACATAATATCCTGAGACATTCTTACCACTCAGCCAGCATGAACCCCTGTGTAGGCGTAGGCCCTTCTGTTCAAAATGTAGGCCTTAGTTAAATTGGCCAGAGGACCACCATTTTTCTATTTAGCAAGTTGAAGGCATGTCTGATCTAGATTTTATTCAGCTCCACTGTATGTGATGCTTCTCGCTCCAGATTTAGCCCCCACCCTATCCGTGCTCTAAGTTCACGGACGTTAAAGTTCAACATCCCCCCTGTTCTTTCGACACACAATGGACCACATCCTGGGTCTGTGCATGAGAAAAAGGGAACTTGCCCTCCGCAGCTACATGAAGCTGGAGTGATGGATGTGGCAACAGGACATACAGTTTGGTATATACATATAAATAAAATCCCTTTACACAATAA
This sequence comes from Lissotriton helveticus, assembly GCF_964261635.1. Classification (NCBI taxonomy): domain Eukaryota; kingdom Metazoa; phylum Chordata; class Amphibia; order Caudata; family Salamandridae; genus Lissotriton; species Lissotriton helveticus. The sequence continues at coordinate 29,927,585 of NC_136067.1, read as the reverse complement.
CACACTTTTCTGCTGTCTGATGCAAATTTATGACAGGCGCCCAGTCTAAGAGGCATGACCTTTCACCTAGCTTATATGCCACAGTTACAGGAAGGGCTGCACAGATGTATGGAAAAAGAAGTAAGAAGCACAATCCCGTAAGTGACGCAGGTAGGAGAAGTGGCATGGGGTGGCGTGAGATGACGTTACCATGTACTTCTCATCGCCTTAAAGAATATAAAAAGGGGATCCACAAAGACATCTTTGAACTACTCCTCGTCTGTACATAAGTGACAGGCAGTGAGTTTTTCCCAAGGACTATTTGAGAGCCTTTGTTCATGTATTTTAAATGTGCTACTCTAGTTCATGAAATAATATACTTGCTATGTTCTCTGTAACCTTGCTTTTTCCCTTTATTACATTTAAAAGTGTTCAAATTGTAATTGCAGGATTTCTCACTTATAGGCAGATGTGAGTATTCCCAGATAAAACGTGCTTTGCTTTTTTAATGTATTTTACCTCAAATTATAAATGTGTCTTTAAGGTTTAGACTCTCTCTCTATCTGTTTAAAAGCAATCTTCAGTAAATGCAATCTGATCCATGTGGCTATCTGAGAATGTGGAGCACTGGATTCAGAACTTTGTGATTTGTATGCCTTTATATTGAAGTTTCTTGGAGTCGCATCTTCTTAATAAAACTGTTAAACTTTCAGCCTCAGTTTCCATGGCTCACATATCTGTTTTCTCTATTTTTAGAGCAAACGTTCCTGGACACCCCGGCACAAATTAAGGTGCCCCTATTGTCCCTAACTCACTCCCTTGCTAATTCCCTGCAGGCTCTCAGAGCTGTGCGCTCAGCACCTTGGCCTTTTGCCCCGTAATAAATCTCCCTCGAACATTTGGTGCCGCGGACTCGGGTAGCAGCACCAACAGACAGGAAACAGCTGGGACCGGGAGGAAATGCAGGCTGATAAACACTTGTGCCCCGTTCTGACTGAGCCACAGAGAGCAATGCACGGGTAAGTTAATACTGGACTGCCTGGTGTGATTGTTTTTTGGTCACAGTTTAGAAGGGAAAGGGCACTTGTGACACACCTGCGTGCCTTCTGGTTATCAGTATGCCACTGTCTGGCTGGTCTCGCTAAAATTTTCAAACTGAGGTAAATCATGTGCGAAGTGGAATTCTGAGCCAGAGAGTGAAGTTAGGAGACTAATGTGATTTACATGTTAATCTTTCTAGAAATAGACACATGTTATTACTGTGCCTCTTGTAAATTCAAGGAAGGAAAGACTGCGTCTAGCATCTTTCAGCGCTCATTTTGCCTTTTTAAGGGAGAACCTCCGTCTGATGTATAGATTGACAGGGAAGGAAAAGATTGGGTCTGGCATCTTTTCAATGCTTATCAATTGCTGTGCTTCTTTTAAACAAAGGAGATCCTCTGAACAATGTACAGACAATGACAGGGAAGGAAAGACTGCGCCTTGCATCTTTAAATGCTTATCTAGTGATTTTTGTGCTTCTCTGATGTGATAAGAGAAGACCTCTATTTCAGTAGTCAATAGAGAAGAGGATGATTACTGGGAACCGTGTAGGTGACGGATTCTCAGATATCTCCTGTGAAGACAAGTCTTAAGTTGTTCCCCGGGATGATTAAGTGTTTTTTTTAGAGTAAATATTGTATTTTCGCCAGTTAAAAGTACCTTTAGCATTTTCTCTTCCTTTTGTATGCACCGTTTGCATTGCTTTCTTTTTTGAAACATATGTACAAAATGCTCGCTAATTATTAGGTACTTTCAGGACTGTATGTTACTGCTTAGTGTCTAGTGGTGTATATATAGTGGTTTTTTATTAGGTATAGCAGCAGAACTTTTTTGTGATTATTGTTTTTTCATGGTCATCAGTGATGTCATCAGTGATGTCATTTGAGATGTCATCAGTGATGTCATCAGTGATGTCACTGACCATGTCATGAATGATGTAATATGTGACATCATCAGCAGTGGATTGCGGGCGCGCGAGTTATAGTGAGTCCAACTAACTATAACGTGGGAATTTTAATGGTTTTGTATGAGTAAAATGTTCAGCTAACTATAACTGGTGTGAAACCTATGGTTTTTTCAGTGAATTTCAAAGGTTTTTTAAATGCTAATTCCTAACTATAACGAGTATTAAACCTATGTTTTTAATTTTTTATTCAGTGAATTTCAAAGGTATTTTAAAAGCTAATTCCTAACTATAACGAGTTTGTAACCTATGGTTTTTAAAGTGAATTATTACTTTTTTTTAATAGCTATTTTTTATGGCTAATAATTATTATAATTTTTATAAAATTATTTAAATGATGTATATTTTTCTAACATTAATTTTTCAATGTATTTTTCCTGTGTTTTAAAAAAAAATCTTTTTACCCCGGAGCGCTCAGGGTACGCGCACCCGTAAACGCACCCATACACGTAGCTAGAGCGCTATTCCCGTGTGCGAAAAAAAATATAATTATGTATTTAAAGTAAATAATAATGCAAGACATTTAGTGGCATACTCATAAAAGTACTAAATTTAATTTTTAATAACCGTATTTCATCTTTAAACCATTGAAGAAAATCTAGCAAAACGTCATTCTGACGCGCCGCGGAAGCACCCCCGGAAGCGCCTACGTACGTGCCGCGTAAGCACCACCATAGGCGCCCCGGAGCGCGCAGCGTAAGCGCGCGTCATGCCATGTGACCTTAAAACAACACTTTTGATTGGTTAATAACAGTTTTTTACACAACTATGGAAATTCTCCACCCATTTCCCTCACTACCTCTTTGGAATTGCTAAGAGAACACCTCTTCTCCATTCTTCTTCAAAATACTTCTTTTTTTGGAAAAATGTCTGGTTCTAGGGACCCCTCCTCAGACTCTGATCTGGAATTCCTGCCTGAGGACACCCCCCGAGAAAAGTGAAAGAGCACTTCATCTGGAAGTTCTTCACTGTTCCTGAGGGGCAGAAAAAAGTTAATGCAGCTAAAGTGACCTGCCGGATATGTGACACAACTCTGTCACGTGGGGATCCCACCCGCAAATACAGTTTCGGGAATGCCACCTTGATCCGGCATGTAGAGAGGAGGCACCCAAATAATTTCGCAAGGGAGAGCACCAGGGACCTGGCACGCAATCCCCCAAGAGATGGCTGCAGCACCTCCACCAGAGGAGCAACACCTTCCGGAACAGCAGCAGCTCATTTGATCCCTAACATACAGCCGGTCTTCGGAGGTTTGAAAATCATCTGCAAAGTTTGTGACGAACTGCTCTGCTACGGGGAGCCGAGCATTGAACTTATTGCTCGCAGAAAGGAGGAACACTACTGCTCCACCCTGCACTAATTTTTCCCCTTTTTTTGCTCCTGTTGAGCAGTTTGACATTCCGTAGTTTTTTTTTTGTTCTGAAAAAAATACAAAACAATTGTAAAAACGTTCAGAAAAAGTAAAAAAAAAAAACACTAAAAAAGAAGAAAAAAAACAGTTCTTTTTAGAACTACCACCAATTCTCTAAAAAGAGCTATATTCCTTACATATTCTCAAGGAGTGAGTGAAGTGGAGTACGGTGGGAGAGGAAAGGAAAATGAGTGAGGGAGCGAAGGAAGGGAAGAGAGGGGAAGGGAAGTGAAGCAGGGGGACTGAAAGAAGGTGAGTGTGGGAGGTGAGTGAGTGGAAGGGGAGTGAACATGGGGAATGAGTATAAGTGAGGAAAGCGGAGTAAGGGAACGGGGGTGAGGAAGGGTAAGAGAAGAGCAGTGAGGTTGAGGAAAGAGTGGTGATAGAGGGTGGATAAAGGCAAGTGAGCGTGAGACAAGGGGAGTGAGGGAGTGAGGAGACAGAGAGAATGAAGGAAAGAGTGAGAGAAGGGGACTGAGTGAGGGTGCATAGAAAGGTAAGTGAGGGAGTGTGGGTGAGTTAAATGGAGTGAGCAAGAGGGAAGGGGACTGAGAGAGTGAGGGGACAGAGGTAGTGAGGCTAAGAGAGAGGGAGTGAGGGAAGGAGAATGAGGATGTGACAGGACAGACGGAGTGAGAGAAGGATCACACTTACCATAAAACATTTACCAGAGTAAGATGAGACACACGCAAAGAGAGAAATGACACACAGAAAGAGAGAGATGGGGCAGGTACAGAGAGAGATGAGACACAGACACAGAGTAAAATGAGACACAGGCACAGAGTGACATGAGACACAGCCACAGAGTGAGATGAGACACAGGCACAGCTTACCCTTTAAGTTAAGAGATGCAAACTGTGAGCAGACACAGGTGACACAGACACAGGTGACATTATTGAAAAATGTGAAAATATAATTCCTTATTTCACACAGACACTCATTGTGATCCTTGTCAAAAATGTTAAAGCCATACATTTTACCATAAAACATTTACCAGAGTGAGATTGTCATATAGCTACTGTATATCTTTATAATGTGTTAAGTTAGCATAGGCTCATTAAATGTTTAAACGCCATTTTTCCTTTTGCTGCTTCTGCACACGACACAATTGTTGATTTAGCTTTCAACCTAGTAGTTCGCTGTGGTTTACAGGAGAATAATATGTTATTACTCTGATATCAGCTTTGCTTAATAAACTATGTCTGTACAGAGAGTGCTGAAGCTTCAGGAATAACACGATACAGAATTGTTATGAGGTCTGATCTTCGCGCCTTTATAGACATAACATAAGTGCAGCTTCTGCCAACTTTTGGCTTTAGGCGGGTTTTATATTGCTTTGCTTGAAGCACACAAACACACTTGATGCTGTTCGCATGCAGAGAGAGCTGGTGTATGCTGATGTGATCCCTTCATTCTAGGATCTTGAGGTATGGGCCCGCCCTGCTAAAACCCAAAGAGACCTTCTTAGCTATTAATATAATATGTGAGTTAGGGAGGGTGAGAAATAAGTGTTGTTAACCCTTATTCATTTACAGCATGTTAACATGCTGTCACCATTTGCTTTCTATGGACTAGTAACTATGCTGATAACTTTGCTTCTGATAATATGTTTCCTTGTATTATCTAAGATACTGCGTCTGAGAAAACGGCATTAGTAAATAAATATTTCAAATGTGCACGTGTCCTCATTTACTCCACGTTCTGGTTTGAAATGATTGTATAACGAAAAAGTGCTCATGTGTTCCACGTAACCTGAGGTATTGTAAGTTCATGTTCTGGTTTGTCTAAACATTGGGAGTTTGTTATGACCAATGAGACACTGTAGCTAGCTCAGTAAGGGGTTTGTTGGGTACTGAGGTGAGTTTTGGGTCACCCTAATTCGCAGAGGTTCCAATCCTCTGTGCACAGTTCTGTGGGAGAACAGAAACCCTGCTACATGGCGCCCAACGATGGTGGTCTTATATCATGACACTCGAGTAGTATATCGTTCAAACCTTAACCCCTTCACTGTCGTTTCCGGAAAACGGTGGTGTCGGACAAACCTACCTATTTTTGAAATAGGTCTTTTCAAGCTTGAATCTATCTAAAACGGTTTCTTTGAATTACTACCCAGTTGTGCTACAAAGTTTCCTTTGTTTTTTCAGTAGTTCCGGTGTGATCATGGCACAGGCTGTGGACATCCCGCAGCATAGTCGCATTGCGGTGCGCAACCATTTACAGAATTACCAGGTCCCTGTGGAGGGCTTAGCTGTGATCTTAGTGGTGTGTGCAGATCCGGCGTGCCCTTTCGAACTATTTTATTCGTGGGTAACGTTTCTGGCACTGGACGCAAATTCTGGTGTGTTCCACACCTACACACCCTCACCTGTACCGGCTGAGTATACACCGTACAGGGCACTGGAAATACCTATTGATCATTGGCAGCATCGCGTTTGGTTTGATGGTGCCCTACCCCACTCTTTGTCCGCTGCGAGGTTGGGTCCTTTGTCCATTCCAGGCACAAATTGGCCTGCGTTGGGTGGATTCACCCCGCACCCGAATCACGGCGCTTGTCCCCTAGCAGATATTCGCAGACTACATGTAGTCTCGATTGCCGTGATTCGTGCATTAGTGCAATACATAGGTCGTCATCTCCCGGGTGGTCCGGCCGTTCAAACGGAACATGGCGGTTTAAGGCTCAATCCGGTTATGGTCAATTCGGTTTTTGGTAAGCGCCCCGATGATAAAGATGAATTCCCTTTCTGGCATGGCTCTAAACACGCCTACGTTTCCGCATGCGCCATTGTGGTCGGTGCCATGGTGAACGATGAGTTCCAGTCCCAGGCAGTTCACACCCAGCCTCTAGGGGACTGCACCGCACAATTGGCGGGGCTTCGTGCTCTCTTACTAGCGTTGGAGTACGCTGATCCTAGTGTGACTACTCTTATTGTGAGGGATTCCTACTACTGTGTCCAGTCTTACAATGGAAACTTGATCTTTTGGATTCTAAATGATTTTCGTGATTCCAGGGGTAGCACAATGAAACACAAGGTGATCTGGGTTCGAGTGGCAGTGCTTAAGGATAAGTTGCCACTCGTTTTTGTGATTCATACTCTCGGCCACCAGCGTGTTGGAGTCCACGCTGTCGGTAACTCGTTTGCTGATGAAGCTGCGAAGTCAGCGGTGTCTACATACTTAGTTGCAGCAGTTACTCGGTCCAAAAGTAAGATTGATAGTGAAATCCTGGCGGCTGTCGCTGCCACTGAGAAGGGAGGTAAACATCCTATGGGGTTCCCTTCGAAGTACACATACCACTTAAGTCCCGATAGGGTTCCTTTAGTGAAAATTCCTGATGGTACAAACATTGGGAGTTTGTTATGACCAATGAGACACTGTAGCTAGCTCGGTAAGGGGTTTGTTGGGTACTGAGGTGAGTTTTGGGTCACCCTAATTCGCCAAGGTTCCAATCCTCTGTGCACAGTTCTGTGGGAGAACAGAAACCCTGCTACAGCAGGAGGAGCTTGGCGGGCATCCGTGATGGCCGCGTGAGCACAGCGCTCTCCGGACCCCCGCCACTCCCGGCATGATATCCTGAACATATCCTGATTCTTCACGAGGATTTGTGTAGAGGACGCTGGGCTGATCTTCCTGGGATTTTTGGAATTTGATTTGGACCCGGGGCGCCGAAGATACGACGACTCGAACTTTCGGGGTCCGCCCTTGAGGTGCGCCCGGGACTGGGTGCGGCACTGTGGCCGTCTTGGAGTTGAACAACAGCGGCAGGGGGATTGGACCTGTGGGTCCCCCTCTTAAGTTTCGGTTTCGATTCTGCCTCAGACTATATTTAATCTCTATGTGAAACCGTTGGCTGGTGTCGTCAAACAGTGGGGCCTTACGATGGCCTCATATGCGGACGACACACAGCTAGCGGTGACACTTAGCGGAGACCCCGAGGTAGCAGCTTCGAGATTCCGTGCGGGTCTCTTGGCAGTAGCAAGCTGGCTTCGCACCAACTGCCTCCAGTTGAATGCCACCAAAACGGAGGTATTGGTTCTTGGGAAGCAAGCTGAGCTATGGGGTAATCAGTGGTGGCCGTCAGAGCTTGGTGTCACACCTATTCCAGTGGCTGGAGTGAGAAATCTAGGAGTCTGGGTAGACTCTGCGCTTTCCTTCAAGGACCACACCATGAAGGTGGCTGCCACATGTTATGGAATACTGCGTGGTATTAGGCCAGTCTTGAAGTACTTTGATCCCCCTACCAGACAGCTCGTAGTTCAGGCCTCAATACTATCTAGGCTGGACTACGGTAGCTCACTGTTGTTAGGGGTGAATCAAGCGGAGGCCTCTAGGCTCCAAAGAGTACAAAATGCCGCGGCACGAGCCATTGTGGGCCTTCCCAGACACTGTTCGGTGTCGGGTACCATCATGGCCTTGCATTGGCTCCCGGTCAGACAGCGAATCAAGTTCAAGGCGCTGTGTCTGGCCTTCAAAATTTTGAAAACTTCTTCGCCACCGGCACTTGTTACTCTGCTTACACCCTATGTGCCATCGAGATCTTTAAGATCGGAGGGTCTCCATTTGGCTGTCTGCCCACGCTTCAGGTTGAGCAGGATGGGTGGCCGTTCTTTTAGGGTTCTAGCGGCTGGCCTATGGAACTCGCTACCAGTCCACATTCGTGCTCTTGAGGATATGTTTGCCTTCAGGCAGGCCATTAAAACTTTCCTCTTTCCAGTTTCTGGCTAATCTTTTTAGTGTGTTATGTTATAGCATCTGTCAAAGCGCCAGGACGCCCCTTTGCTGGGGCAGCTGTGCGCTCTAGAAATTTTAATAACATAACATAACATAACTGAGACATCTGGCAGGGGAGCCTGGCCTTTGCTGGGTCCGGCGCACGAGACGGCTGTCGGGCCTTTGGCCAGCTTATTCTCCTTCCAGGCTAGTTCACTCCTAGTGGTACCCTCGCCGCTGCTTTTTGGTCCCGACGCCCTACTTTCCTGTGGCCATTTCCATCGGGTCGAGTGGGTCTCCTGGTGACGCGGTTTCCGACATGGCGGGCAGAGGGGACCGAGAGACACGAAAGACCAAGACGCCCCTGCGTGGGGGCCCGGTCCAGTCTAATGTTATGGACCGTTACACCCATTCGAGGGGGTCCCCTGGAGCCGCCCTGCCTGGCCCGAGTGTGGTTGACCACACTGTGGACGCGTCTACGGAGCCGTCCTTGCAGGACATCATGGGCGCCATTTCTGGCATGAAGGAAACAATAGGCCAACAGTATGAAGCTTTGGCCCACAAAATCGACACCGTGGCCATTGATTTGAACTTGATTCGGGCCGACCTATCTAAAACCAATGAGAAGGTGAAGTCATTGGATCTCAAATCATCGAGCCTCACGGCAGACGTCTCGGAGATACAGACGGAGATTGGCAATCTCCGTAGGGTGAACGATTTCATGACCCGGCGCTTGGAGGACTTTGAGAACAGGGCACGTCGCTGTAATGTGCGTGTGGTTGGCGTTCCGGAGAATCCAGGCCCGCACTCTGTTGATCTCCTGGTCGAGGACCTGATCCAGAACTACCTCTCTCCGTCTGGGTTGAGTAAATTCTTCTCAGTGGAACGTGCCCATCGTGTTCCGGGAGGCCAGGGTAAGCCGGGCGCCCCGCCGAGGCCTATTGTTGCGAAACTCTTCCACTATAGGGATCGGGACGCTATCCTGCAGGCATCGCGCGTGAAGGGCCCGGTGGCCTTTGAGAATGCCACGGTGAACTTTTACCCGGACTTTTCTCAACAGGTGCAGAAACAGCGTATGGGCTTCCGTGGAGTCAAGAAGCGCCTCCGGGACATGGGATTGCGCTATGCTATGCTTTTTCCGACCAGGCTGCGAGTTGAGTACAATGACCGAACCTTTTTCTTTGATCGGCCTGATTCTGTGAATGACTGGCTGGACTCTCTGCCGGACCGGCCTCCTGCGACTGAGCCCGCCGACCACCCGGGTGGTGCTGAGGGTGGTGTAGAGAGCTGAACTACTTGTCTATGCCCGGGTCTTCGTGTAGAGTAACTTCTTCTGGGATTTTATGCCTAAATACCTCTACTGTCTGTGTGTTCTCTTCGTTATTTGTCTTGATCGGGGTGGCGGGTGGGCCAGGGCCTTTCCTCCTCCGGGGTCTTTTTGTAGAATGGGGGTTCTTGGGCGACAGGCACACTGCATGTTGGGGTGGCTTTTTAGCTTCTTGCAGGGGTGCAGGGTGGGGGGTGTTTTCTTGATTGTTGGGGGGTGGGTGGATGGGAAGTTTGATGTTTGTGTTTTGTTTTATCAAGGCGATTCTATCCTGCTAATGATGTTTTTGATGTCATGCTCATTGGGGGGGGGTTTCGGCGTCGCTGTGTGGGATGGGGGGTAGCGGGTTGAGGTTTATTTCGTGGAATGTCAATGGTCTGGGGGATTGCATTAAGCGGGGTGTGGTGTTGCGATGTTTACGACGTTTGTCTCCGGATATTGTTTTTCTACAGGAGACTCATTTGGTGGGCAATACATGTCGTGCAATGAATAGGTGGGGCTATCGCCTCGCCGCACATTCGGGGTTTACCACGGGTTCCAGGGGGGTGGGTATCCTTGTTCGGGCTTCCCTCCCCCTGGCTATTGATGATGTGATCCTTGATGATCGGGGGCGTTACGCCGTCCTCGTGGGACGCTATGAGGGTCGGACCCTTTCCTTGTTTGCCGTTTATGTGCCCCCCGGTCTACAGACCTCTACCTTTTCCGATTTGGGCCGGGTGTTGTTGAACCTCCCTGATAGTATTCTTTTCATAGCTGGGGACTTTAATTCTGTGTTCTCCGGTCTACGCGATCGTCACCCCCCTAGGGACACTCCTTCGGCCCAACAGTGGCTGGGTGGGTTTCTGGATACGTTTGGCTTGGTGGATTGCTGGAGGCTTATGCATCCTACTCAGCTTCAATACACTTTCCATTCTGGGGCCCATGGGAGTTTGTCTAGACTGGATTATTTCCTGATGCCTGCGGCGTAGTCGCCGGCGGTTCGTGAGATTAGACACCTCCCCCGGGGCATCTCTGATCATTCACCGCTCTGGCTTTGTTTTGAGGTGGGGGTGGGGGCGGCGGGCCGGGTGGCTCCTATTAACCCATGGTACCTCACCTCCCCCGAGACCCGTGATCTCTTGATTAAGTCTCTGGACAACTATTTTCTAGACAACGTGGGGTCCGTCTCCTCTGCGATATCCCTGTGGGAGGCCTTTAAGACAGTGATTCGCGAGCAGGCTCTTTCGCTTATTGCTGAATCTAAAAGGGCGAGGAATCGAGAGGTGGTGGACCTTGAGAGGGAGATCGCTGAGATAGAGGCTGACCTGGAGTCGGATGTTACACCTGGTAAACTCCACGCCCTGGGTCTGAAACAATTTGCTTATAGGTCTTTGGTTACAGATGCGGCTAAACTGATGTTTCGGGAGCAACAGGGTCGTTTGTATGATGTGGGGGACAAAGCGGGTAAATTGCTGGCATGGTTGGATAAGAAGGAGAGGGCGAGTCGTGTGGTGCCTGTGATTCAGACTTTGAATGGTGTGAGAGTGACCGACCCGGTTGGAATAGTTGAATGTTTTGCGGACTATTTTCGTGTGGTTTATTCCCCTGTGTCTGAACGGGATGTTGATGACTCTCGCCTTTTGTTGCGTGATATAGCTCTGCCCAGTGTTTCCGATTTAGACCGAGTCTCTTTGGAGTCCCCTTTCACTACGGACGAGATAGCGACAGCCATTCGCTCACTCCGTTCGGGCAAAGCTTTGGGCCCGAATGGATTGCCAATTGAATTGTACAAGCTACGCCCTGATAAGGTGGCGCCCTATCTTCCATGTTTTTGGAATCCCGGGAGCGGGGTATTCTCCCATATGATCAGCGTCTGGCTACGATTGTTGTTATTCCCAAAGAAGGTAAACCTCGGGACCTTTGTTCGTCTTATAGGCCCATTTCCCTGTTGAATGTTGAACCCAAGGTTCTGGCTAAGCTTCTGGCTACCCGCCTCTTGACGGTCATTGGTGGCTTGGTTCATCCGGATCAATCCGGATTTATCCCGTATCGCAACACGGCTCTTAACCTACGTCGTCTCCACGGAGCTGTTGCGAGGGCGGGGCTTCTGACGGAGCCGGCCATTTTGGCTTCGCTAGACGCCTCGATGGCCTTTGATACGGTAGAGTGGCCCTATCTTTGGGCAGCTCTTGAGAAATTTGGTTTCGGACCTGAGTTTATTGGTTGGGTGAAATTGTTATACGCCGAACCCTTGGCACAGGTGGTGGTGAACGGTCGGGTTTCTGTCCCCTTCTGCCTGGGTAGAGGGACCCGTCAGGGATGCCCCTTGTCTCCGTTGCTTTTCGCGCTTGCCCTGGAACCGTTAGCTGCGTGGCTTCGATGGGAACCTTCACTCAAAGGGATCCGTTGGTCCCCGGATTTTGAAGACCGCGTCTCGCTTTACGCGGATGACATTCTTCTGTATCTTACTTCCCCGCGTAAATCTTTAAATGTCTTATTTGACGTTCTTACTTCGTTTGGTGCTAACTCAGGTCTGGTGATTAATTGGGCTAAGTCCTGTGTGTATGTTCTCTCGGGTGTTTTGCCCCCATTACCGGACAGATTTCCTATCCAGGTTGTCCAGTCTGGCTTCAAGTATTTGGGGATCTTTATTACGCTGGACTCTTCACTTCGGTTCGAGCGTAATCTCCTCCCCCCGCTTCTTAGACTGCGACTGGATGTGGCCCGCTGGCGTAAACTACCCCTGTCTCCTCTGGGCAGGGCTGCCCTTTTTAAAATGATGTCTTTGCCACGATTCCTATACGCACTTCAAAATTCTTTTGACGACGTTCCCGCTACCTATTTCCGAGAGATCGAGAGTCTTCAAAGGCAACTGATCTGGGACGGGCGTCCACGTATCGCCCTTGCGAAACTTACTATCCCTTGGTACGACGGGGGCATGGCGCTCCCCGATATCAAGAGATATTATTGGGCTACCCAGCTGTCTGCCATTAACCACGCAATGTATTCCCCGGGTCGAGATCCGGCCTTTGAGATGGATAGACTCCAGCTGCCGGGAGGGGATTTTAATAGAGCGCTTTATTCCAGATCGGCTGGGCGCCATCTTACGGGCCCGTCCAGGATAGCAGTCAATGTGTGGCGCGCCGGGAATGTGAGTTTGGGATGGGAGAACCGACTGACAATGGCGACTCCGCTTTATGCTTCCGAACGTTTGGGATGTCTCTGGTCTACTAAGGGCTTTGACCGCTGGGATATGATTGGGATATGTAAAGTGGGTGATGTCTGTGTGAAGGGTAGAGTGAAGTCTTTCCAGGCCCTTAAGGCCGAATATGACTTGAGTGATAGAGAGTTTTTTCGATATCTGCAGGTCCGGCATGCTCTGGCCTCAGTACTGACTCCTGATGTGACCCTACCCGAGTCCTCCCCCCTTGAGGATCGCATACTGGATGGACACCTGCCCGATAGCACTATCTCCCTGATTTATAAGAAACTGATTAATAATCGCGCTGATTTACTGCTCCGACTTCGGGAGGTTTGGGTCGGTGACGGGTTGGACTTGGATGACGAGGATTGGCAGTCGGCACTCTCTTCTCCGAAAGAGGTCGCCATCCCCGCCCGTCTTCGTTTGGTTCAACTTAAGATCCTCCACCGGGTGTATGTAACTGGTCCGCGTCTGGTAGTAATGGGTTTTTCCCCGGATGGCTTATGCAAACGTGGTTGTGGGATGAGTGCTACATTTCTGCATATTCTTTGGGAGTGCCCGGTGGTAGCGGCCTACTGGATTGATGTGCTTGCGGTGATGACTGTTGTGACTGGCATTACCCTCCGGCCTGAGGCCCGACGATGCCTGTTGAATGTGTGGGAACCCACCGACTATTCTGTGGCCCAGACCAGATGGGCGACCTTGGGATACATGGTCGCGAAGTGAGACATTGCGCAGCTCTGGGGCGCATCCAGACCTCCCGACGTCTCGGTGTGGGAGGATAACATGGACTGGTCCATGTTCCGAGAGAAGACCGTCTATGTAGCTAGGGGCAGACCCAGGGCGTGGACGAAGATTTGGGGTCAGTGGAACGAATATCGTGGAGACATTTGTACCCCTCCCTTGGTTGACACTCCCGATGTTACCCTATCTCCCTAGGCCGGCGTTCCCGAAATTTTTCATGCTGTTCTAGGATTTTCCTGTCCTCCCAGCTGTCCCCCCCCCCCAGCTTTGCCGAGTCCCACTGATTGTGCTTTCGTCTTCCTGATTAGTGGCTTTCCCCTCCGCCTTCTGGGCTGACCTTGATTAATGTGCATTCGCCTTGTTTAGAGTTTGTAGTTTTTTATGTTTATTACAGAAAATTGTTATGTCCTGTCCTATGTTTTGAGCAATACTTGGTATCTGATTTGTGCCTGGCCTCGGAAGTAATCGTTTGCTTCTTATGTTGTGCGTTGCTATTAGCGGCCAGCCCGTGTGGTTGTAGGCCCATCTCTGTGATTTTTCTTTGATTGCTCAATAAAAGTTTTTAACCCAAAAAAAAAAAAAAAAAAAAAAAAGAAACCCTGCTACAAGATGAGACACATGCAAAGAGAGAAATGACACACAGAAAGAGAGAGATGGGGCAGGTACAGAGTGAGATGAGACACATCCACAGAGTGAGATGAGACACAGGCACAGCGTACCCTTTAAGCTAAGAGATGCAAACTGTGAGCAGACACAGGTGACATTATTGAAAAATGTGAAAATATAATTCCTTATTTTACACAGACACTCAGTGTGTTCCTTGTCAAAAATGTTAAAGCCATACATTTTCCCATAAAATATTTACCATAGTAAATCGTTTTAGACACAGAGCACAGCACATTTAAATGACCACTACATTACAAGGCAGAAACCTGACTCATTTCCAAAATACATTTCCAATATGCACCATTACATTTTTTACCAGCATTACAAAAAAACATGACACACAATGCAAGAATAAAGATGCCCAGTACGCCTCTTAATCTCCCCCATAGTGAATACAGCAGTCTATCTATATTAAATGAATCATTACTCACCTTTAAAAATGCTTTTGAAGATTTAGAACAGTGTCAGTCACACACACCAGATTTTCTTAAGCAGAATCTCTGAAATGCACCTCAGACACTGCAACCACAAATGGCCCTGATTCCCTGTAATTCTTCACACATATCCCTGGACTTAACCAATTAAAATTCTTCCCACACTATTTCAAAACCAAACTAACATTTTAATTGGTTCTACATTTCAACACTTTCAAACTCACATAATATTCACCCATCTCCCCAGTGCTCATTCGGCCCGTTACCATGGTAACTCCCACCTAACTCAGCACACAGGTGAAAAGTTAATCATACTATGTTGCAAATGAACTCATCAAGGGTGTTTGAGCTCTCAATATACTAGCTAATCATGTGCAATGTTTCTTTCAATGACTTTTTCTCAACCATTAGAATTACTTCTTTCAAAAAACAAGAGCATGCACCCTCATTTTCAGTGGAGAATTTTAAAAAAACGCCAATCATTTCTTCTTTTTCAGGTGCACTCAATCTCAACCACTTTTTTTCATAACTCCTACTTTCAAACTGCCATTTCATTTCCACAAATCATCTGAATACAACCACATCTACCTTCAAGATGCCTAAAGTCTGGATTGTGGGTCATAGCTTTGTTAACTGGAGTGAAAGATATGCAGCAAACAGAGGTATTCACAACCTTGATTTACCAAATGTGGATATTATGTGGATTGGCCAGAGAGGTTTGAGATGTCACCAATTGATACCATTGGTAAAATCCTTTATGCATCTACCACACCCTGAACTCATAATTGTGCACTGTGGTGGCAATGACCTGGGCACTTTGACTGGGGTAGGTCTGGAAATGCTTTTTAAGGACACCTTTGGGCAATTGATGTCACTTTTTCCAAAAACTGCCTTGGTATATTCTAATATATGCCAAAGGCAAAAATGGAACTGGTCCAACCAATTTTGTCCACAGATTGAGAAAGCAAGAAAACATGTGAATAAATCTGTTTCTGCTTTATTCAGAGACTATGGTATGGGTCCCATATACCACAACAACTTGCGTTACAACATGCAAGGCATCTATAGGAGAGATGGTGTACATTTTACTTCCTCTTGAATTTTAGACTCTGCATCGGTACCTACTTGTAGGTACAAAAAACACCCACATAACACAAAAGTGCTTTTCAGAGCTACCCTACCTCTAAGCACTCTAAATTATTTTTGTACTCTAATTTTTTACACTGTTTTTCCCCGTGGTGCACTCATGGTATGCGTACCTGGAAGCATACATGGGAACGCACCCAGCGCTTACCCATGGAAAATTAAAAAAAATAAAATTGTTTTTTGCCCTTCAGGGTCCTTCTAGGCTCCCCTCAGAAAACCTAGGGGGTCAGGAGGTGTCTACCATTCCCCCTTTTCATCATTTTCCTCTTTTTATTTTCACCTCTTGTGTCTCGATTCTACCGAGACACAAGATGGCGGACTCTCCGGACTGTTTGGAATGTTGACAGACACCTGAGAGCCAATCAGCTTTCCACTCGCGCACTTCCGTGGCGCGCCGGGTGCCCTCCCCGGTTCGCGTACCGGTGAGCACTCGAAGCACGCATATAGATATATGTGTTTTTGAAGTTAATTTTCGTAAAAACCACTGGAGCAATTTTCACCAAATATAGAAAAGGCACTTCTGCGTACCAGTCCCTACAATTTTGCCAAGTTTGGTGTAATTCCATTCGGCGGTTCGGGCTGTAGCCGTGTCTGAACGTCCTATGGAAATTAACATGGGGAAAACACGTTTTGGGACCCCCCTTTTTTCTCGGCCCCCGCATGACGAATCCCCCCGAAACTACCAGGGAAGGAGCAGAGCGGAGCTGGCCTAAATTTTGGAAAATCACACGCAAATTTCTCAACCGGCGCCAAAGGTATTCCCAATAGAATGTTGCGGATTTCCTATGGAAACTAGGTCCTAACTATAACTACCTACTGGCGACCGCCAGTAGGTAATATATATATATATATATTCACTGAAAAAACCATAGGTTATAGACCATATATAGTTAGGGATTAGCATTTAAAAAACCTTATTTTACTCACACAAAACCATTGAAATTCCATATATAGTTAGTTGCACTAACTATATATTGCGCACCCGCAATCCACTGCTGATGATGTCACATATTACATCATTCATGACATGGTCAGTGACATCACTGATGACATCACTGATGACATCTCAAATGACATCACTGATGACATCTCACTTGACATCAATGATCACATCACTGATGATATCATTCATGTGACAATACAATGCATCTCCTCACATTTTAATATAACCTCTGTTTCACCCAGTGTTAAAAACAGAGTATAATTTTTGAAACCATTGACACACCAATACTAGTTACTACATACGTACTCACTGATTCCTACGTCTACACACACATTCACTCATTCACCCATACAATCATTCATACATACAATCACTCATGTTTACAACACAATCATATGCACTCATACACCTATACAGACACTCACACTCTGCCACTCATCCATGGAGTTACTCACACACCTAGTCAGTCCTGTAAAGAATCAATCACACTTCCATTTTCTACTCTATACAGTTAAACATAGAGCACCTTACGTTTTCAACCATATACTAACACATACTTACTCTCTTATACAATCATTGATACAAGTACACATTGATCTGTACAGAGTCACACACCTCCCATCCAGCCACACACACACTCAGTCTCCCATGCAAATACTTGGGCAATCAATCAATAACCCATATAGTTACTCATATAGCTACTGATCAACACATGCAGCAGTTTACAGAACAACAGACATAATGATGCACAAATTAAGACAGTTTAGTCACTAACCCATGCACTCAGTGAGACACATTTAATCACTCACTCATACATTCAGTCATGCACCTACTAAATCCTTCGTCCAGACACTTATACATCCACTCATTCTTCAATATGTAAGACATATTTTAACTTTACAGAAACATAGTCACTGGATGTTGTCATCAGTGATGTCATCAGTGATGTCATTTGAGATGTCATCAGTGATGTCATCAGTGATGTCACTGACCATGTCATGAATGATGTAATATGTGACATCATCAGCAGTGGATTGCGGGTGCGCAATATATAGTTAGTGCAACTAACTATATATGGAATTTCAATGGTTTTGTGTGAGTAAAATAAGGTTTTTTAAATGCTAATCCCTAACTATATATGGTCTATAACCTATGGTTTTTTCAGTGAATTTTTAAGGTTTTGTAAATGCTAATTCCTAACTATATATGGTCTATAACCTATGGTTTTTTCAGTGAATTTCATTGGTTTTTTAATAGCTAATATCAAAACCTTTACAATGTATTATTCTTTAAAAAGAAAAATATTTTTTACATGTTTTTTATACAATTTTTTTTTTATTTTTTTTTGTTTCGCTCCCAGTACGCGTACCGGTTAGCTTCCCGTTAGCTCAATCCGGAGGCGCGACCCGGTACGCGAACTGGTAAACGTTCCTTTAGCGCACCTCTCGCGTTACAAAACAACATCGCGACGCTTCGCGTCAGCATGACGTTTCGCGTTCTCGCGTAATACGTCATATTACGTGCTACGTTCGCGTACCCGGAAGCGCAGCGGTACGCGAACCGGAAGCGATCCGCGGCGCGGCGCCGACCGCGTAATGTAAACATAGCAGGTCATGTGACTCGATAATAACACTTTTCATTGGTTCATTTCACTTTTGGTTTCCTAATGATGTAATACAAGGTCATGTGATCTAAAATGGACACTTTTCATTGGTTTAGAACTTTTGTTTTTCCCAAATGATGAAAACCCCTCCTTCTTTCATCACTCTGACTTTCATCTTTTTGAGAGAAAGACCCTTTATTGAGACTTTGTGATGGCTTCATTAGTAGCTTCAGCTGGTGCTAGCCCACCACCTCCACCAAATCCAAGAAAGAGAGGACCACCTGCAGAAGTAATTCTGCAAGAAGAGGAAGAACAGGAAGAGGAGGAAGAGGAGGAAGAGCATGAGTTTTTGCCAGAGGAGCCCAGGAGGTACAATCGACAGGAGAATTATATCTGGCAATTCTACAGAATTCCTGAGGGGCAAAAGAAAGTGAATGCTCGTTACGTGTTTTGCCGCATATGCGGTGACAGATTGTCAAGGGGCACCGATAAAAAATATAGTTATGGGAATCATACTATGCATCGGCATATGAGTAGGTGGCACCCAAATAACTATAGTGCTGCCCAGCTACGTGACCAACAACAACATCCCCTCCAAATGGCAAGAAGATCGGTGGTTCCAGAGGTGTCGGGACCAGAGGCGAGGGAGGTGATTCCAAACATCCAAATGTTGTTTGGTCACGTAAAACAAGTGTGCGTGGAATGTGGCGCTTTCATCTGCTACAGAGAAAGTAGCATCACTTTGATTTTGCGAGCAATTCAAAATCATATTAATATTTGCACAAAACGCACCAAAAAATAAATTCTTTTTTTTTTTTTGCTCCTGTTGAGCCCTTTATAATGGATCGTTTTTGTTTCCCCCCCCCCCAAAAAAACCAAAAATTTTTTAAAAACGTTCAGAAAATACAAAAAAAGTAAAAAAATGTTCAAAAAATACTAAAAAAAATATAAAACAACAAAAACATAAAAAAAAAAGTTCTTTTCAGAACTAACTCCCCATTATAAAAAAATTGGTAGAAAATTTGGAACTCTGCCAACCTGTATTTCTCTTAGTTCGCTCCCGGAGCGCTACCCGGTACGCGTACCGGAAGCTAACCAAAAAAATATTTTTTAAAAAAGAACAGTAACTATAAGGGAAGGAAATACACAGTTATGTTAAAAGAAAGACAGCTCTAGGGAGTAAAATAAGGATACTGTTACCTACAATCCACTGTTGATGATTTCACATATTACATCATTCATGACATGGTCAGTAACATCAACAGCAGTGGATTGTAGGTAACAGTATCGTTAGTTTACTCCCTTTAGCTGTCTTTCTTTTAACATAACTGTCTATTTCCTTCCCTTATAGTTACTGTTCTTTTTTAAAAAACATTTTTTTGATCAGTCATAAACAGTGACATTAATAGAAACAGAGAGAGTGAACAAGAGTGAAGAACTATGGTCCTCCTGAGCCACCCTCAGAAAACCAAGGGGGTCAAGATACATCTACCGTGCCCCCTTCTACCTATTCTGAACATTATTTGCCCTCCATCTTGTATCTTGATTCGAACGAAACACAAAATGGTGGACTGCCATAACGCTGCTGGTTTGCGAACCGGGCAACTTCCCAGGAAGCGGTCCCCAAAAAAAAAAAGTTGGGAAAGTAATTCACAGACACTAAGAGTAATAGAGATGGAGTGAGTGAACAAGACTGAGGAACTATGAGAACAGAGGGACTGAGAAAAAGAGTGGAAGGAGTTGAGTAAATAGGTAATAGAGAAAGGAATGAGGAAAGTAGCAAAGGCAGGAAACTGAGGATTAAAGAAGTGAAGCAGTGGATCTAATAGTAGGTGAATGTGATAGAAATGTAACGAAAAGAGTACAACTATTTACCTTGTAATTGCTGTTAAATTAATCACATTTTATTTCTATACTTTCAATCTGTGAAAGAGAGAACCAACATTTAAAAAAAAATTAAAATATGTATTTAAAAATTACAAAAGACAAGGGAAAATATTGAAGGACAAATAGTTTTTCAACAACTTTGACACTGACAGAAGCTTCTGCTTCTCCAGGTCCTCTACACAATGCTAAAGATATACATTTTAAACTAACAGTATCTTGATGCAGATGAAGTGAGGACTATCTTAAAACATGGTGCATCTTTTGCATTGCTCTTGTTTCAGAAAAGTGTCGCTTCAGTATGCCAATAACATGTCTCCTATCCAGAGATTTGTTTGAGGTGAGGCCTACTCAGAGTTCAAGATGAGATTTACACTTGTTGAAGTGTACAGAGGAGATAATATCTGTGAAAGTCTACTAATGAAGTGAGTCATGTCCACTGCACTCTTCAACAAAGTAGAAACCTCCTATGTTTCCCTGGACAGACCTAAACTTGATCTGCACAATGTGATACGTAATGATAGGAAACTCAAGTGTTGTAATTGAAATATGTGCAATTTATTTTGCTCATTTCACAATCACATCACTTGTGTTTCCTTTGCTTAGGTATCTCATTGTGCAGATGTAGTCCAGCATATGAAAGATTACGTAGAAGTGCAGCACTGCATACAATAAATTTAACACTTACAGAAAACTCACCTTCTCCATGCCTCCTACACAGTTCTACATATACATCATAAATGCAAACAGTACAGAATTAATTATACATGTTAAATGGTTTATTTTTGCTGTTCTCAGAATGTATCAAAATTCACTAAAAACAGTGACTTGAAGGTATTCATCATGTAACAGCGGGGAAAAAAAAACACAATCAAAATGATTGTGTTTAAAAAACCCATACAACATCAGAAAATAAAATTCAGAACTCCTTAAAGTTAACTTACTTTCCATGACGTCCAAGGATGTCCTATGAACAGCTTACACTCTTTTGTGCTGTTATTACTTTCAGCCCGCCACTTTCTGAAAGAAAACCTCCATCGTTTTTAAAAACACGTTACATGCAATAAATGACTTCTTGCTCTCTACCACTATTTTCCACAAGGCCAAATCTAGTCAGAGATATTTATAACTCTTGGATTTCTTGTAAGCCAATCCCATCATTTGGCATTTCCGCAACTTTCAGAATTAAAATGTTGAAGATCATTTTCACAATCCTGGAATAGTAATATCTTCCCCTTCTTGGTCAGTCATGTTCTACATTTCCTATGACACTGATACTGCTTAATATGAAGCAGACTTACACTACCTCTATGAGTACTACAATTATTTAATTCTCTACATCACTTTTAATCACAAAGCAATGTAAAACAGTAGACAGCATTGCAGACTTACATTCCCTCTACTCCATGTTTTGATTGGCTGCTTCAATTAGCTTATGAAAAGAAACAATTTTTCTGAACTCATTTAAAGTGCACATACATCTCCATGATGTCCAATCCTTTGATTAGAAGTTATGTCTCTGAACTACACTTATCCTCAAGGCCAAATTGTGTAGGAGCCATTAGAACTTCTTGAAATTCCACAGATCATATCCCGAGATTATTTTCCTAAAATTTTGGTTTTAAAAACACCAGGTAAGAGTTTTTAAGGTCATACGGCAATTTTTTTTTGAAAATTAAAACAGAATCATTGCAGAATGACCAGCCATTTCTAGACTTTAAATAAGCTGTGTAATGTCCTGATGATATTGAAGGGCCGTCATGATATATAATTGCTGTAGTTACAAAAGTCCTTCCTGATATTGACAACTGCGAAGCTACAAAATTTTTTATTAAAGTTGTCAATTTTGTTCCATCAGGCCTACATCGTTGGAACATTAAAATGACGTACTGGCCATATTTTCGTATAAATAATGTGGACATCATTTCAGATTTACATTGGCTACACTCCATGCTGTGATTAGCAGCTTTTACTAGCTTATTAAAGGAGACTGATTTACTGTCTGGCAAAGTTAAATATATAAATCTTTCTGAGTCTACACTAGTAGTACTTGATACCATACAGTTCTCGCAGTCATGCTGCCATTGATAAGAAAGCCCAAACAGCTGATCTACATCTACACCTTCAGCATGTAATACATCAAGCATATACATTAAAAACTCCTGACAATCTTGCTGAATATTTTGAGAGAATTGTGTTTGCCCTGAACATCTGTCTAACAGGTTTCGAATTTCAGACACACTTTCTATTTTTGTTCTATCTGTGCTACATTTCTCTAACACAGAATTCAACAAACTGCAAAATCTTTGATCAGAATTGACCACAATCTCTTCTTTTACATTTTTTAGAGAAAACAAAACATTCATTACTACATTAGCATAGCAGTTGACACCAGAACTGTTTTCAAACTGAAAACCAACAACATCTTCAACAGAATCCTCTTTGTTTCTGCTTGTAATTTTAGGTTCATTCACTTTTTGTCTTTTTGCTACAACCTCCCCAGTATTGTTCTCATTTCTTCGTTTCCGGCCTACCAGACGTTTCTCAAACAAAGGAAACTGAGGCAAATGTGGCGCATACTCTCTTCTTAACCTATTGTATTCCTTAACACAATCTAGATCTGCACAAATGTTTCTGACATCACACTCAATCAAGTACAATCCCGATAAAGTTCTAACTCGTGACAATGCCACATATGCCATACCCTCCTTGAACACAGAACTGCCAATATTCACCAATGCAGTGTCTACACTTAAACCTTGCGATTTATGAATTGTCACCGCATATGCAAAGCAAACAGGGAACTGCTTACGGCGAACATATAAGTCTTTTACAAGCAAAAATCTAGCAGAACAACGAGCAATTAGCTGTACTTCCTCAATGCCATCAAATTTAATTTTTAAAAATTCAATTCCATCTCTATTTCTGTATTTCACAAAATCAACAACATTACCCATTGATCCATTTACCAGACCTCTTTCAACATGTAAATTCCTTCTTAAAATTATACGGCAGTTCAAGCACACATTCAGAGTCTTTTCAAAACCTGCAGTTTTAGATATAGTCTTCTCTAATGAATCCAATTTTGATTTCAGATTCTCAGACAAAATAATTGTTGATCCCATATGCTCTACTCTATCAATAGCTTCCACTTTCACAATCTCTTGCTTTTCTAAATGCAACATTTTGTTGTTAAATTTGGCACATTCTGCAAGAGTTGGCATCAAACATATTCCAGATTTCTTATCAGTAATTTTCTGAAAAATATTCTCAGGCACAACATCTTGTTCTGGATATAAATTTGACAGTAATCGTGCATGTAAAGCTTCTTTTCCATGCTCGGTCACTTTTCCAATTCTAACATCTTGTAGAATAGTCTTGTAAACTTCATCCTTTGCCTGACGCATATTTTCATGCAGTTCAGCATAATTGAAGTTTAACCATATATTGACGTTGCCAATGCTGCCTAGGCACTTCCTGGTATCTTCATGCGTGAGCATTTTGAACACAGGTTGCCCTTTCACTGGTGTCAGCTGCAGAAGATCTCCGAAAACAATGATGTGTTTGCCACCAAATAACACATCATACTCTGTTTTGAGAACTTCTTGCATCCTCAAATGCACAAAGGCAAGCATGACATTGGAAACCATGCTTACTTCGTCAATGATAAGAAGTTTCATTTTCCTCAAGATTCTTGAAACTTCAAAACAAGCATCTCCAGATAGCTTGTGATATTCTAATTTGTTGTCATGCTCCACTGGCAGCATCAGTAAACGATGTAAAGTAATCCCTTTAATATTATGTGCTGCCAGTCCAGTTGGAGCAGTGACAACACAAGACAGCGATGACTCTGTCCTTTCCTGCAAATAGCATGAAATTGCTTTAATGAGGAAACTTTTTCCAGTTCCCGCTTCTCCACTCACGTACAGTCGGACAGGCTTCAACGACGTACATGAGCACTCTTTCTTATCATGACTTAATCCATGATCAATTTGCATGGTAACTTCGTCATATATTTTCCTCTGCTCAACGTTGAGTTGCCTTTCCAACTCTTCTAAGTTAACCGCATCCTCTTGAGCATGTGCCATGGCTCTTTCCACCTCATTCATAGCAGTGGCAGCTTCATTTTCAATAAGAGGTCCTCCTAGTGGATCCTGACTCAATGAAGCAGAACTCTGACTGTCCTGAGAACTGTCTCTGGCAATCTCGGCTGCAATCGTTGCTTCCTGCTCAATTTCCGCATTCAACATTTCTACATATTTGGGAAAAGCAGGACATTCTATGGTCTCCTTGGCGGCATTGAAAGAGTCTTCATAACAGAGGAAATCTCCAAGCAGTTCCTCTTCTGCACGCCAAGGCTTGAAAAGTTGCAAAAGTGCTAAATAGAAAAACTCCTTTTTTTCAGGAGATTCGCCACTCAATTTTCGATGGTTTATCAAGTGGCATTTTCTTTGCTTCACCAGACATCCCTCACTTCCTATTACAGCATACACTCCTTTCTCAGTATCTTCTTTGATGTTCCTCTTGAACATGTAATTTTGCAGAACCTCATACAGACAAACATTCTCTAGGTGACTGCTTCGATTTGGATAATATGTATCCAACATGTTTGTCTTCAAAATGTCGGTACTGTTTGGCTCCTTTTCCGCCAAATACTCAATTTCCCGCACAGGTTTGAGAACTCGATTACGCGTTGCAGCAAGACCAAGACTCGCCCAAACGATACTCCTGGACTTGGCATAGAGACTTGCTGAAGACAACCGGTCAGAACATTCGTACGCTCCGATTTCTCGATGCGACAACATCTTCAGACTGAAACTGTACAACTTCTTGCTGAGGCTCTTTTCATGGCAAATGTCCTCCCACATATCCTTCAATTCTGTCTTCTCTTTTTTGGTGATGTAAGACGTCACATACCGAGCCACAGCCATACAGTTATCAGCCACAAACTGTATATCCATGTTAGCATTCCACATGGACAAAATCACCGGGTTGTAGTCGTTGATGTACTTGGACTCTTCGTTCCTCTTCAAATTGTAAGTGTTTTTAGGTGATTTCTTCATGACATTGTGTCGCAGCGAAGACATCAAACTGTTTACTCTTCCTTTAGAAATCACCGGTCGTGGAAAGCCGAAACGACATTTAGTGTAGAACTTGTCCTTGTTTCGGAATTTACGACGGCAGTACTTTCCACATCGATGGCTTTGGAAACGCAGAACTTTTTCTCTTAGGCTTTTCTTCTCCTTTGCGTTTGGAACAGCACACGTAGAATACTGTTGGATGAAACTCATCACTGAGTCATCTGGATCCGTTCCAAATTTAGGTGCATCCTTGATCCACAGCAACATATGTATATGAGGAGCACCTCTTGCTTGGTACTCCTTTCTCCAGAAGAAATCCAACACCTCTCCAAGAGGTGGATTCTTCTTATTCATGATGAAAGACATCATAGCTTCAAATCTATGATTGAAGTACCTACATACATTGACTGGATCCAAAGAGCACAGTTCTCCGGGTGTCTTGAATTCGATGTTTTCTACGTTAGCATTTGCCTCTCGTAGAAATTCAAGTAAGTCTTCCCAGCCATACTCGGCACAGCTCAGAGTGAGGAACCATGTGGGAGTACCTAAGTTCCTCAGCATACATTTTAAATCACCATGACGACGGTACCAGTACTCATTAGTACCACGCTGACACGCCATGAGATTAATCAGGTGAGAATCCAAAATACTATCTTGGACATTCACTTTATCCATAAAATCACTTGCCGAGATGTTTTGCATGTGTATACCACTTTTCAAGATGTGGTTCACTGCATATGACAGTCCAGACAGATCGCTTTCAAACAGGAGATGAAACAAATATGGAATGCATTGTCGAAACCTAGCATCTCCTGCATACAATCGCAAAGTCCGGTATTCAGAAGCAGGAATTTGATGAGGTCGCTCATCATATCTTCCTCCCTGACCTGTTGGAAAAAGCTGTGGGAAACACCGAGCTTCCAAACTTTCCTCCCAAACACTAATGGGACTCCCTTTGGCTTGTTTCATTTGAAACAACTCAATAGCATTCCCCATGACTTCCTTTGAATGCAAAGGATGAACACTATAATGTTCATATATTTCCTCACTAGTAGAGGGTTCTACTTTCTCAATTTGACCAGCACACAAATCGCTATCCTCTTCCTCACTTACTTCCTCTTCTTCAACATATACATTCTTATAGTATTTATTATTTTTTTTCAAATACAATGTTGCCTTTTTAACTTTCCTAACATCTACTAAATCTTGCCATATTTTCTTATTCTTTGTCGGAACCCCATTAACTAAGATAACCAGAGGTTCCTCTTCCACTTTTTCTACTCCAATTGTGTTAATGTTTTTCTTCAAATCTAGAGGCAAATAAACAACTCTTCCCTTTAATCCTCTCTGTAAATCTGATGGAGGCAATTTCCCTGTCTTTGGCTCCATTCTTACAATAGCCTGAAAGGGATGGATACTTTGAATCAAAATAGATTCATAAGTATTTAAATCCTTCAATTCAGAAGGAATCTCAACCAATTCCAGATTATTATGAACTGCTCTAGCAGGCATCTGGTTTTGTTTTAATTTGTTACAACAATAAGTACACACACGTTGATCCAATCCCAAATCAAAACAATTTTCTACCATCAAGTATGTTGCAAAATCCTTCCATTCACTATTATTTTCCCTTTCACTTTTTGCATATAAATCCACTAACTTAGTCTGATTCTTATAATAAGTGCGTCGACAACACACACAAGTGAAATTAGGCCTCTCACTTGATTTCATGTCAAACGTCGCAATTTCCCTCTGGAAATTATCTGTACTGGAAACATGTACAGTATCTTCCAAATGACCCTCTATTTCTTGCTCAATTTCAACATTCTCCTCTTTACTTCCAAAGTAACAAAACTCAATTTCTTCACATATATTCCTCACATCTATTTCAGAACCATGCAGAAGAGCAGCACATAATTGTTTCAGCATAATTGCTGGACTCTTAGCATAATACAACAGT
This sequence comes from Lissotriton helveticus, assembly GCF_964261635.1. NCBI lineage: Eukaryota > Metazoa > Chordata > Amphibia > Caudata > Salamandridae > Lissotriton > Lissotriton helveticus. Next base: position 29,900,514 of record NC_136067.1, on the reverse strand, counting down.
CTAACTAACTTCCTCACTTTGTTATGATGCACTGCTAGCATCCTGAAATGATGAAAAACACTCTGGCATACTCTCCTGGAAAGACAAGCCAGTGAATGACCATGCAAACCTGTCACTTCTCTCACTCTGCAAGGATCTAATTCTTGCAACAACCTCATTTTCTGCTTCAAACTTTTCTTGTTAAATGACCGTACAAAATCACAAAGCAAATTGATAGAATCCTGTCGCACACTGCAAATACTACTACACTTCCAGGTGTACACAGGACCCTTAGCACGTCTTCCTAAAACCTCATTACCTAACAACTCTTCTGCCTCTGTTGTCACAAGTTTTTCTTTTTCAACTGGACAACCATCTTTCACTTCATAAGCACGACCACTGATGTCAACTGCATGCACCAAATCATTATCCTGGAAATAACTCTCTTCATTAAAAAATGCCTCACAGCTTGAACTATGTATCCATTCTCCAGAAAAAACTTCACAAAAATTACTACGATTAACTATTCTCTTCCATCTACTATTTCTTTTGAAATCAAAAATTGCCTTGTTTAGCTTCCTAATTCTATTGATTATCAAAATAAATAACTTACGTTTAATTTCAAAAGCCTGATCAATAACTTTCTCAACTTTTTTTTTTCTCCTATAAAAAACTAATTTCTGTTGACCTTTCTTAATATTTTTTAACAAATTGCCAATTATCCTGTTACGGAACATTCGTTTACGAATCTCCGTAAACTGTTGTTTCCTTCTACTATCATGCACAGATTTATCTCTTGCTCTAGCAGTAACATTTTCATTTGTCCTTTTCTTTCCATTTGATTTACTTGTGTTGTTATGGATTGAAACATTTTCTGTACTAATATTTTTTTTATTAGAAATATTTTTTATGAAATATTTAGAGCTCTTACCCGGTGCTTTCTTCATCGCTTGAGAAATCTTTTTGTTAGAGGACTGCTGCATTTTTTTTTTCTCCTGCTGTCTTTGATGTTTTGCAGCCTTCATCTCTCTTATTTTTGTAGGCATAGTTGAATCTGAGGAAAAATATAATAAAAATGTTAATAAAAAAATATTATCAAACAGTAAATCAGTAATAGTGATCAAAAACATAACACACTACTTGACATTTTAAATAGAAGATTTTTTAGTCCTTGCAAATTTACAATACAGAAGTAGCAGAAAAGAAATGAGATTTATATTTATGTTACCTATGCTATTTTATATGTGAATCTGATCTAATTTTATGAGCATATTTTAATATTTTATTGAAGACACTACACATAACCTGTTTTTGAAGGTGTCTTTATTTTTAAATTAAACGGTTTACCTTTTTACTTTTTATTGATTATAAATTTTAAAAATAAATGTTTATAATTCCAAAGGCTCAAGCAGGTCATCTTCCCATCCTATATCATATAATTCGGACAAATCTGCATCCTCATCACGCTCTTCTTCATCCTCAGGATTTAAATCATCCAATGGATCAACATCCACTGATGTTTCAATTACAAGTTCAATGATGAGGTCAAAATCAACTGATTGCAGATTGTCGCTCATGTTGAGGTTGTCTTTATCTTTAAAGAAAGACAACAACAATGAGATGTTGCAGAGTAAGAGACAAATCTCACAGATTATAATAGTAAAATTATTTAACAAGAGTAACATTTTGCAGCTATTATTTAGCCATGTCCAGCGATGCTGAGCAGGTGAAGCCTATGTCTAATTTTTCACTGAACAGGACTCATCTGTTCTTAACCTTGGATAAGCCTCAACGACTCTGTGTCCCCTGCACATACTCAAATGTTAAAGTGCAGATTTATATTAAATGGCACATCCCCAGGCATGCACCAGTTAATGTGCACCACTGCTTTACCACCCATGGTGTGCCGCATTTACAATCAGATAGGAGAAAGCTGCTTCAAAACCCTGCACCTGCTTGAAGCTGGCATAGGTCTTGACGCAGCATTGTATAGATGGGGCACCCCTGATCCTTGCTGGAGCTGCATCGCACTTACGATACAACTCCAGCAATGCGCCACCTTTACAGCACAGATGCGTCACACATCTGTGCCTTTTTTGCCCCATGCTGCGCCGCATTGTAAATGCAGCACACCATGGGTGGCGGAACAGTGGCGCAGGATGACTGTCACATCCCTGGGGATGCGCCACTCATCATAAATCTATCCCTAAGCTTCTTATCTTGTTACAGATGAACTGCCATATGTATCATCAAAATATTTTACATATTATAAATAGCAAATTTTAAGGAATAAATAGCGATTCTTTACTATTCCTAATTTGCAATGAGCAAATTGCTAATTGCAAATTACCCATTCATTTCCATAGGCTAGGAGGCTCATAGGAATTAATGTTGCAAGTTGTGATTAGCAATTAGCTCATCACAAAATAGGATTTTTTTCAAGCGTGCAGGGGTATCTCAAGAACAACCTGCTGCACCCCTGAAAAAGAAATTTGGGAGCACATGGCACACCTACATGCCCTAATGGCATGTATGGGCGTCATATGGGACCTTTTTTTTTAAAAAAAAAAAATTCTTTTTGAAAAGAATTCGCAAATTACCACAAACTACAAGTTGGTGGTAGTTTCCAAATCCTTAATATCATTTTTTACATATTTTTTTTTTATACATTGCATTTAAGGAATCTCAATTTTTGAATTATTGACATTTTAAGTAATTTCCACATGTGCACTGTTTTCTAAATATAATTTGAAAATCGTTTTTGGGGAAAAGTAATGGTTTGCAAATTTATGACAAGGACATAATGGTGTATGCTTCTCTATAAGGCATTTCAGTATCTCTAATGTCATTTTTCCCATATTACATTATAAGACCTTTCCCCATGAAGCACATTCCTTGTAAATATGTTCCCACCAGTGCATTGCAAATTTAGATTTTGACTGTTTCAGACACATAGCCATGTTGAAAGTGACCCAAAAAAATTGCAAACGTTTAAAAAAAACACATTCATGTGTCTTAATGACATTTTAATTCATTTCCCCATGGACAATGTTTTCTAAGTGGCACAAAAGAGGTATACACCTATCATAAATCTGTCCCTAGAATTATAAATGATTAAATCAGGATGACAATAAGATGTGGCCTATCCAGAGGTTTGTTTAAGGTGAGGCCTACTCAGGATTGCAGATTAAAGTTATGCTTGATGAAGAATACAGAGGAGATAATTTATTGTAAAGGCCTACCAATGAAGTAAGTGATTTCTACTTCATTGCACCAGTCATCATAAATGTATCCATAAGCTTCTTATCTTGTTAGACATCAACCGCCATATGTATCATATAACTATTTTGCATTTCCAAAAAAGCGAATTTTAAGGAATAAATAGCGATTCTTTACCATTCCAAATTTGCGATGAGAAAATTGCTAATTGCAAATTACCCATTCATTTCCATGGGCTAGGAGGCTCATATAAATGAAGGTGCAATTTGCGATTAACAATTTGCTCATCACAAATTAGGAATTTATTCCAAAAGTGCAGGGGTGTCTCAAGAGCACCCTGCTGCAACCCTGAGAAAGAAATTTGGGGGCATATGGCGAACATAAATTTTAACAACATTCCTTTACCTCAAAAACGATTTTCAAATCATAACTTCAAAACACTACACATGGGAAAATTACTTAAATTGTCCTTAAGACACATAAAAGCGTATTTTGATTGGCTTTCCTGCATGGTAGAGTCACTTTAAACATGGCTATGTAACATAAACATTCAAAATCAAAATTTTCAATGTACAGGTGGGAGTATATTTACAAGCAATTTGCGCCACAAAGAAAGGTCTCACATTAAAATGGGAAAAATAACATCAGGGACAGTCAATTGCCTTATAAAGAACCATACACCATTATGTCCTTCTCTTGAATTTAAAAACAATTCCTTTTTCCCAAAAACGATTTTCAGATCATAATTTCAAAAAACTGCACATGAGAAAATGACTTAAAATGTCATTGAAACACATGAAAGCGTTTTTTTATTGGCTTTCCTGCATGGTTGGTTCACTTTTATCATGGCTATGTAACACAAACATTGATAATTAAAATTTTCATGCACATGTAAGAGCATATTTACAAGCAATTTGCGCCACAGAGAAAGGTCTTACAATAAAATGAGAAAAATAACATCAAGGACAGTCAATTGCCTTATAAATAACCATACACCATTATTTCCTTGTCATGATTTTAAAAACAATTCCTTTTCCACAAAAACGATTTTCAAATCATAATTTCTAAACACTGCACATCAGAAAATGACTTAAAATGTCATTAAAGTACATGAAATCATTTTTTGATTGACTTTCCAGCATGGTTGAGTCACTTTTAACATGGCTATATAACAGAAACATTCAAAATCAAAAATTTCCATGCACATGTGAGAGCATATTTACTAGCAAATTGCGCCACATAAATCATAATTTTCTCCTTAAAGCACACTATTCTCTATCTAAAGTAAAGAAATATTTTCTCACCTTAGCAAATACTTTGAGTTTGAAAACAGTCTCAGAAACACACCAATTTGTCTTCAGCAGAGCAAAAGGTATGCACTCCAGAGTCTGCAGCTATCAAAAGCACAGAAATGCTGTAATTCTTCACACATATTTCTCATGTCACCCAATCAAAACTCTTCCCTCACTTTTTTTCAAATGAAAACCCTTCCCCCTCTGCCCTTTCTGCCTATTTTCCATAGCAACCACCTCTTGGAGAAACTCTGGTGTTTGCAAATTCACACAACAATGTTGCAATTGAACTCTGAACTCTCAGTGCACCTGCATATCCAGTGCTTTCTTTCATTTAATGATTTTTTATTGACCACTCAAAATACATCTTTCAAAGAACACATCTCTACACCCTAACTTTCTGTTTTCATCAATCAAAATCCACCAATCACTGTTACTACTTCATGAACACAGAAACTCCACAGTTTTTTTCATTTCAAACTCACATTTTTTCAACTGCCATTTCATTGCCACACTTCATCTGACTGCAGGAGAACCTTCTCTCACCATGTTTTCTGTCTGGATTGTTGGTCATAGTTATATTCACTGGGCTCAAAGGTACGTTGAAAGCAGGAATTTACCTAACCTCAATTTACAAGATGTGGAAATTAAGTGGTTTGGCCAGAGAGGATTAAAATGTCACCAATTGATACCATTGGTGAAAACCTTTATGCATTTGCCAAAACCTGACCTGTTAATTGTGCACTGTGGAGGTAATGACTTGGGCACTTTGACTGGTGTAGGTCTGGAAATGCTTTTAAAGGACACCTTTGAGCAATTAATGGCACTTTTTCCTCAGACTGCCTTGGTATATTCAAATATATGCCAAAGACAGAAATGGAGGTGGTCAAACCAATTTTGTCCACAAATTGAGAAGTCGAGGAAGCATGTAAACAAATCTGTTTCAGCTTACATGAGAGACCATGGAATGGGCTCCCTGTACAACAATAACTTGCGTTACTACATGCAAGATATCTACAGAGGAGATGGAGTTCACTTCTCAGATGAGGGCAACAGAGTTTTCACTCTGAATTTAAGAATGTGCATTGGTACCTACTTATAAGTACCTAAATGTACCATAAACCCAAAAGCTCTTCTCAGAGCTACCCTACATCTGATCACTCACAATTATTATTTTACTCTAACTATTTTCACTAATTTTCAACAAAATACGCTCCCTGGTGCGCTACCCGGTACGCGTACCGGGAGCTAACCTCCCGAAATTTTTAAAAAAAATGTTTCTTTTTCCGCACATATGGGCCTCCTCAGCCACCCTCACAAAACCTAGGGGGTCAAGATAAGTCTACCGTGCCCCCTTCTACCCATTCTGAACATTATTTGCCCTCCATCTTGTATCATAATTCGACCGAAACACAAAATGGTGAACTCCCGTTACGCTTAAGGTTCGCGTACCAGGGAGCTCACCGGTTCGCGTACCGGGTCGCTTCCTGGGAAGCGCACCATCAAAAAAGGTGGGAAAGTAGTTCACAGAAAAGCCACTGGAGACAATTTCACCAAATATAGAATAACTCATACTACATACCAATCCCTACCATTTTCACAAATTTGATTGGAATTCCATTTAGCCATTTAGCCTGTAGTCCTCTCTAAATACCGTGAGGTAAATTACTTCACAAAACACATCTGAAGTGTTGGAATTGACAACCAATTAAAATGTTACTTTCATTTTCTACTTTTTTTACATGATATTTGATTGGTTATGTACCCGAATATATATAAAGGAAGAGAAGGAAACACAGCCATTTTGACTACTACTTCCTGGTGTACATTTCATTTGGATTTTCATTAATAACTTCAACTTCTTTTTAAAGGTAAGTTGTTATTTTTAAAACTGAAGTATATTGTGCACTTTAAGTTAATATGGCAAACTTTTTCTGTTAGTTATATACTATCCCTCTGTAGTACTTATAAATTTAGATACACTTTTTTATATTCCTACTTCCACTCTGATACTATACACTGCCCAAAGATAAATTCTCTGATAAAAACTGCCTATCTAAAATTAATCCCAACAGTGCCCTACCTCTACTAATATATATTTTTTTTATGCAAATTTCAGGAAAAATGGAAAGTGAACAAAACATTTCATTTGAAATTGTCCTTCCAGAGTCCAACACAGAAATCATTGATCCAAATGAGATTGAATTTATGGATGAAACATGGGACCAAGAACTACTGCAATGTGTGCAAGCAGTAGATAACCTCCTTGCAAATGAGGACATTTTACAACCTCAGAGACTACAATCTATATTCCATGATTATGAAATTTCTGACAATGAAATGTTAGAAAGTTTAATAAATTATGAAACACAATAAAAAAAATTTAAAAAAAAAAAAATAATCAACAAAACCAACAATCAATTAACATACAGCATTTGAAAAGTCTATCATTCATTTTTTATTGTGATACGCTCCCCAGTACGCTTCCCGGTTCGCGTACCGGGCGCTAACCACGAAAAAAAACAAAAAAAATTTTTTTTTTTTTTTGCTTAGCGGGGCCCCTTTAAAGCCTCCACATCAAACCTAGGGGGTCAGGGAGTATCTACTATGCCCCCTTAAGGTCATTTGCCCCTTCGCTTTTGACCTCCTCTTGTCTCTCGATCCTACCGAGAGACAAGATGGCGGCCGCTCCGGACTGTTTAGAATGTTGACAGACACCGGAGAGCCAATCAACTTCGCTACGCGAAGTTCCGTTACGCGTCAAGTACGCGTACCGGGGCGCTGCCTGGTCCGCGCTTACAGATATATATCTTTTTTTGAACGTTATTTTCTCAAAATCCACTGCAGCACATATATTGAGACCTACAAAAGGCACATCGGGCTACCAGTCCCTACAAATTTGCCAAGTTTCGTGCAAATCCATTCAGCCGTTCGGGCTAAAAGTGAGGCTAACCGCCCTATGGAAAACTCAATGTTAAAAACACGTTTTGGGACCCCCCTTTTTTCTCGGCCCCCCCTGGACCAACTCCCCCCAAATTTCCAGTGGCTGCTCAGAAACAAAATGTTCCATTTTCCAGAAAATTTCAGCCAATTCCGTCCACAAACGCCAAAGTTATTAGACATAGAATTTTCAAAAAACCCATAGAGAAAAAATCCTAACTATATATACCTACTGGCGACCGCCAGTAGGTAATATATATATATATATATATATATATATATATATAAATATATATATATATCCAAATCTCAAGTTTCCCAACTTAGGAGAGCCACAGACAGGTAGGTATTTATCCGTTTTATTTGCAAAAGTAACAGCGCAGTGGATGGAAAACCACCAAAAGTTCAAACAGCCTGACGCATTTCATGCGCTCTCGCATTTCTTCGGAGGCTTCAGTTCCTAACAGCGCATGTTTGCAAAAGGCACCACTTAATAAAAGTCTCACCACCTGCCCCAGTGGGCGTTGGCTCTCCCACAGCCTGCTGGTCTTCGTAGTGCCTAAGTGTTACTTCAGTGAGATGCTCACATGCAGTGTAAATGACGAACATTTAAAAACCCCAGTGGGTCTGGAAGGAATTCCTATCATTGCTGGGCTGCAAATTCCTCTTTCACAAAACGACCTTTCTGCCCTTCATGCTGCTTGCCGATTGACACCAGCTGGTCCACTTCACTGTGGCAGGGCTCCCCCACGACCGGGACCGGCCGTTAAACATCCAAATCTCAAGTTTCCCAACTTAGGAGAGCCACAGACAGGTAGGTATTCATCCGTTTTATTTTCAAAAGTAACAACGCAGTGGATGGAAAACCACCAAAAGTTCAAACAGCCTGACGCGTTTCATGCGCTCTCGCATTTCTTCAGAGGCTTCAGTTCCTAACAGCGCATGTTTGCAAAAGGCACCACTTAATAAAAGTCTCACCACCTGCCCCAGTGGGCGTTGGCTCTCCCTCAGCATGCTGGTCTTCGTAGTGCCTAAGTGTTACTTCAGTGAGCTGCTCACATGCAGTGTAAATGACGAACATTTAAAAACCCCAGTGGGTCTGGAAGGAATTCCTATCATTGCTGGGCTGCAAATTCCTCTTTCACAAAACGACCTTTCTGCCCTTCATGCTGCTATAGATATATGTGTTTTTGAAGTTAATTTTCGTAAAAACCACTGGAGCAATTTTCACCAAATATAGAAAAGGCACTTCTGCGTACCAGTCCCTACAATTTTGCCAAATTTGCTGTAATTCCATTCGGTGGTTCGGGCTGTAGCCGTGTCTAAACGTCCTATGGAAATTAACATGGGGAAAACACGTTTTGGGACCCCCTTTTTTCTCGGCCCCCGCATGACGAATCCCCCCCCGAAACTACCAGGGAAGGAGCAGAGCGGAGCTGGCCTAAATTTTGGAAAATTACACGCAAATTTCTCACCCAGCGCCAAAGTTATTCCCAATAGAATGTTGCGGATTTCCTATGGAAACTAGGTCCTAACTATAACTACCTACTGGCGGTCACCAGTAGGTAATATATATATATAGACTGTTGATAAACTTGTATACATGATAATTGATTTTGTTTCTCAAAGCACCCTTGCCGAAGTCCTATGTTTGTGTCTAAGACGCTGTTCATGTTATTTAACCTATGAACTTCAAGCGTTTTTCACGTGATCAAGCCATTTGTTTGGTGAAACGCGTTGTGAATAAACAGCACTTTTCGGAACTTCGCAAACTTCTCTTTTGTCCTGAGAGCGCGCTTTAACTTTGGATGTTTGGTGACAATTAAATTACCGGAGCAACTCCGCCGGCGTGCACGCCACCTTTCCCGGGTCGTGGGGATCCAGAAGGAGTAACTTTTCTGTTGGATGTTTACAGAGGATCTCCGTTGAAGACCAGCCATTTACGCGTCCAGTTTAAGCTAAGAGGGAGGTGTAAAGACCATACATACCCGAGTACAAGGTAAGCGGGAGCCGGGTTTTTCCGTCCTTACGGGGGTGGGGGGAGGCGAGTAACGAAGGTTACACGCTATACCCTTCCTCTTCGAGGCAGCGGGGAACTCTGGGCATACCGTGTTTCATACCTTGGGGATAATACTGGTCGGGTTAACACACCCCCTCGTCAGCGGTTCATACCAACGAACCGGAGTATCGGGCATTATTGCATGACCCTGGCATTTGTTCTCTGCATTTCTGGACTAAAATACTGGCAAAAGGAACCCGGTAATTACTGGGGGGACGAAAGAGATAGTTTGCCCTACAGCAAACTCTATACAGTGCTGTTTAAAGAAAAAATATGGAAGAAAACGAGGAACGCATGAAAGCAGCAAAAATCATGTTTGTGCGCAAAACTACTCCTAACAACACGATGGGAGGCAGTGTAGGACCTGCAAGAATTGAACCTATAGATCAAAAATTCAAACTATTTGAGAAACTGAAAAAAGTTGAAATCACCAAATGGTGGGAGGCTACATCTCTGCAACATTATGTCGATGAGAACATGGTACCCAGAGGTTTAAGAATTTTCACAATCCCGACATATGAAAAACCAAACCCCCTGATGCTTGAAGAGTGGTCATCGAATTCTGCCAATAGCTCACGAAGGATGTTGGAAATCCTCATTAAATACGCATGGATAGATCGAGAGGAGATCATTAAAGAAATCAAGGAACTGATGGATGAGATAACAAAAAATATGGACACTGAAAGTCTGGAAAAGAAACTGAAACCAATTCAGGAAAGATTAGCAAAGCATGAGGATGACATTAAAGCACGAAAAGAAAGAAAACTCAATCGTGATTATGCTGATTATGACAGTGGCCGTATTCTAACTTTCAGTCACAAATATGATCATCTGTACAAACAAGATGGGCTAGATAGCATTAATGTAGATAGAAGCAATATCATGATGAGTAATGAGGAGAATCCCACCAGTGGCAGTGAATCAGATGTCTCCACCATCAATGAAATGGAACCAACAATGGGAAGAAAACAGCTGAATTTTTTAGACGAGTACCGGACCCTGAGGAGGGGGCGGTTCACGACGAGGGAAACACCAATACCGAAAACCAGGGGACAAGGGGGACGGGGAAGAGGACGCGGAAGGGGAAACGCAGAAACAGGAAATCGCGGATCAGACAACGGTGGCAAAAGAGGCAAGGGACGCGGCGACATGGGAACCAACAAAGGACGCGCCAAGAAGGGAAAATAATGGATGACAATATGGTAAATAGCACCATCATTAACTTATCCAAAAGAGAACTTAATATGATGGAAAAAAGGACTCTGTGCCTAGGACTATCCTTTTGCCCCTCTTCCCCATCCAGATACACAGACAACCGCATTGACTTGTTTAAATACACCCGGAAATTGAAGCTTAAAAAATGGTTCAAGTTAAAGGGTCACACCAAAGACACCTCCAACAGCGTTCCTGACATATCGAGTGTATATAGTTTTGATATCAGAGATAGTGAGACACTGAATACTGTAATTGAATTGGGTATTAATGAGAATGATGATATAACACCCATCAGCACTACACAACTCCTTTCAGAGTTGGAGATCTGCACTGACAAGTCAGCCAACAATGATTTTAGAACTAAATCTCAGTTCATGCCGATTTTGCCGCATGATAGTATAGACACTTTTCATGAGTGTGTCAACAAAAGTCTCAACGAGCTGAGACACAAAAAACAGTGTCGGGAAGGAGATAAAAATATGACATTCAAACAGAGACAATCCATCAAATCCCTTATGGAAGATGGGAATATCATTATCCGTCCAGCAGACAAAGGGGGTAATATTGTTGTCTTGGATAGGGAGATGTATATTGAGGAAGCGACCAGACAACTCTCTGATGGTCAGTTTCATGAGACAATAGATATGGAACGATACCATGACAGTATTACCATTTTATGGGATTCACTCTTTGAATGGAAGGAAAGAGGTATCTTGACATGGGAAGAATTCAAATATCTAAAATGTGATTTTCCTGTACTACCTGTCCTATATTTATTACCAAAGGTACACAAGAACAGCACTAGACCGCCAGGGAGACCCATAGTTTCCTCAAGGGGGAGTGTATCAGAGATGGTATCTAAATATATTGACTATTTTCTGAGAGAATTTGTGATGAATTTGGCCAGCTATGTAAGAGACACCAAAGATTTTTTGAAAAAGATAGAGAATCTAAAATGGGACACAGACTCTATATTGATTACGTTGGATGTGCAGAGTCTGTACACCATAATCAATCATGATCAAGGACTTGATGCTTGTGAAGAATTTTTAAAAGGCAGGCATATCAGATTTAGAGAACACACTCACATGTTACTGGACATGATAAAGTACTGTTTACAAAACAATATCTTTATGTTTAATGGAGAGATGTTCAGACAAGTGAGTGGGTCTGCCATGGGCTCATGTTTTTCGCCTAGTTTTGCGAATCTGTTTCTTGGGAAATGGGAAAAGGACATACGAGGTGACTTAAGCTTACAATCAGATTTCATGAAGGTATCTGTATGGCTGAGATACATAGATGACCTTTTCATTGTGTGGAATGGTACGATGGAAGAAGCTGACACCTTCATAGACAAACGTAATCTCAATGACAGAAACATTGTTCTAAGTGGCAACAAAAGTAAGACTGAAATAGAGTATCTTGATGTCAAACTCGAGATAAAAGACAGCAGGGTGCACACTTCACTGTTTCGCAAAACAACTGCAGGGAACAGCATATTGCATGCCCTCAGTAGTCACCCAGACAATTTGAAATGGAGCATTCCGTTCGGGGAACTACTGAGGGCAAAACGCAATTGCAATACTTCCCAGGCGTTTGATGATGAAAGCATGATCATGATGAAAAGATTTAGAGAGAGAGGTTACCCAGAGTGGGTTCTAAAAAAAGCCAGAGAAAGAGTCAACAATATAGACAGAACAGATACCATCAATGACAAACCGGTGGAAGATGACAAAAGTGGGGAAACTACGAGACTTATTCTCACATATAGTTCAGATGCCCAATCTATTAAGAAAATAATAACAAAAAACTGGGATGTTCTGAAAAGCGACAATGTGTTAGGTGCAGACTTACCATCCAGACCCAGCATCACATACAGACGGGGGAGAAGCATACGTGATATGCTGGTTCATAGTGATATCACGGTATATCCACCAACCAACATTCAGGGCATTGATGGTTTCTATCCTTGCGGGCCTTGCAAGGCCTGTGCCAATAGTAAATCATGCAAGGAGGTCAGATACAATGGGATCAACAAAAAAATGTTACCCTTTCTCACATGCAGCTCCACATTTGTTGTATATGCTATCATATGCACGTGCAACAAGTGGTGTATTGGCAGCACTACGTGCATGGCCAAAAAATGGATATTGGAGCATACCAGAGCCATCACTAATTTTGACCCTAAATACCCGGTGGCTCGTCATTTCAGAGAATTACATTACTCCAATGTTAAAGACCTAAGCTTCATCGTCCTGGAACAGATCACAAAAAATCCCAGGGGAGGGAACAGAGTTCTAAAACTACGCCAAAGGGAGTCTAAACTCATCATTGATTTCCAAACGAAGGCCCCAGGGGGATTGAATCAGGACGAGGAGCTATCAGTGCACCTCAAGAATTAACATACGAGCATGTGTTGGCTATCATCCTGGTATACTGTATTGGTCTTTCTCCTAGCTATATAGCTTATGATCTGCCTCTCGTTGTGAATAGTTAACTAAATGTACAAGTTTTCATTCCGTTTTTCTCTTTGTATATTCAGTACCCCGTATTCTGGATTTTTAATGTGTACATTGGTATAAGATTGAACATTTTAGTATATTTTTGTAATTATGTTTTTTATTTTTGATTTCTTACAGGAACAAGAGAAGGGGCCCTTTTCACTCACATTTCACGTTCACGGGAATCCTCCCCTTCTCTCGATCTTTCCTGTTCACATGGGCACTGATACGCTTGTTAAATGTGAGATCGGCACGTGAGGGTAACTCTTTGATTCATTTAATCATTATATGAACCTTTTTGGGCACTGGCCAGTACTTATGGACAACATCGGGGACTGTGGTACTCCGTTTATGTTGGACTAAATGAAAAGTGTGACATGAGACAAACGTCTTCAATACCTTGCCACACCGGAGCACGTCTCTCCTCTCCTCTCCCCGTTTTTGATTTGTCCGCCCTTAGGTACAATCACGACAGCTACTGTGGTTGACACATGACCAATCAGGGCGGGGTCCCGACATTTGATCGGGCTAAGACATGGCCATTTATTCCATGGTCTGTTCATCATCATTTGTTTTCTAATTCATTAGTTAAACCAATAGCATGTATTGTGAGTAGTTTTTGGAGGGAGTGCTCAATGAAAAACGACATTGGTACCAATTTTGTATTTTTTCTTATAATTGCTTATTTTTGCAATCAATATTATTCGTTTACAAAAAATATTGTAATAGACTGTTGATAAACTTGTATACATGATAATTGATTTTGTTTCTCAAAGCACCCTTGCCGAAGTCCTATGTTTGTGTCTAAGACACTGTTCATGTTATTTAACCTATGAACTTCAAGCGTTTTTCACGTGATCAAGCCATTTGTTTGGTGAAACGCGTTGTGAATAAACAGCACTTTTCTGAACTTCGCAAACTTCTCTTTTGTCCTGAGAGCGCGCTTTAACTTTGGATGTTTGGTGACAATTAAATTACCGGAGCAACTCCGCCGGCGTGCACGCCACCTTTCCCGGGTCGTAGGGATCCAGAAGGAGTAACTTTTCTGTTGGATATATATATATATATATATAAATATATATATATGCTCAAAGTTCCGTTTCTCGTTCACCTTTGTCAAACAAACGGACGCAGACCCAGAATTCGGTGCATATATTTTTATTCCATATGAATAACGCCCTGCACCACCGCCATGATGCGTTTCGGGCAACTCAGTGCCAGTGCATATACATATATATATATATACACTTCACTAGAAGACACAGATGAGCTACAGTAGGCAGCAACCACTGGAAGTAGATATGCACATATTAGACAAGAGAATATTAGCAGTGCACTATACTAGCGCACAAACTCTGACAAAATTTGACAAACGCCAAAGTGCCTTGATATCTAAATCAATCAATCAATCAATCAGAACATTTATAAAGCGCACTACATACCCGCGAGGGTCTCAAGGCGCTGGGGGCTAGGCTGCAGCTAGTGGTCGAAGAGCCAGATCTTGAGTAGTCTCCTGAAGGTATGTGTGTCTTCTGTCTGCATAGGAAGAGGGGGAGGGAGCTCCATGTCTTGGCGGCGTGGTGGGAGGAGGACCTGCCCCCGGAGGTGGTTCTGTGGACACGTGGGATGGCGGCCAGTGAGAGGTCGGCGGAGCGGAGTTTCCTGTTGGGTACGTAGAATGATAGTCGGTTGTTGAGGTATTCTGGGCCGGAGTTGTGGAGTGCCTTGTGTGCGTGGGTCAGGAGTTTGAAGGTGATTCTTCTGTCGATGGGGAGCCAGTGTAGGTCTCTCAGGTGAGGTGTGATGTGTTCTCGGCGGGGGACTTCGAGGATCAGGCGTGCAGAGGCGTTCTGGATTCTTTGAAGTCTGCTGATGAGCTTGGAGGGCGTTGCCGTAGTCGAGTCTGCTGCTGATGAGGGCGTGGGTGACGGTTTTTCGTGTGTCTGTAGGGATCCATCTGTATATTTTGCGGAGCATGTGGAGGGTGTAGAAGTAGGCTGAGGAGATTGCGTTGATTTGGTTGGCCATGGTGAGTTTAGAGTCAAGGGTGACTCCCAGGTTGCGTAGGTGGTTGGTTGGTGTAGGGGTGGCGCCCAGTGACGTGGGCCATCAGGATTTGTCCCAGGCATGGAACTTATTGGGAGTCCCACTCACACGGGGCACTGAGATAAGAGTATATACACTGCATCTGGTGCCACTGTGCCTCCCAGCGCCAGTCTGTAGACCCACTACCCAGAGCCCACACTCTATACTTGAGGGGCCACAGTATTCACAAGGCTTCCCTTCTGTAGGGGACACTCAAGATATACCATTGCAACTGCCACTGGTGTCCCCATCAAATACTACTGAAGAGTACTGCACAGAATCAATACAGTCAGTGGAAAGTGTAGTAAGTAGCAAAAGCCCTGATCTCACCCCCAGCACTCACTGACATCATCTCCTTCAAGCACCAACTGCCTGGAGAAGCAGGGAGAATCATGATGAGATACTCACGCACCACTAGGCTGTGAACATACGCATTATTTCTGCAGGCACTCCACGACCCCAACTGGCCCCTGGTTTGTGAATATCACGCCCAGCTGCTGCATGAGCAGCTCCAGCAGCAGCCCTCAAAAAGTATCATAGAGCGGTTACAAAGACAACCTTCCACAATGCACTAACCATTATTGTGGGCATATTTTCAAAACCACCAGTTCAAAGGAGAATAATATTGTCAAAAGTCGCTGCCACCAATTGCCCACCTCAAAGATAGCTCTAGGAAATTAGCAGACAGCCCATGCAATACCCAAGACTACAGATCACTGTACACATAGAGAACGGCTGTGTTATTGCCCTTTCTAAGGATGCAAAACCATCCTCTGTTCTAGTCTCACCACTAATGTGTACAGTCATCTTGACACTATTCTCAGCCCTGGGAATTGACACAACAAACCTGCAGCAGGTGAGGCTGACAATAACACCCAGTAGAGTTACACCCTTACTCCTTTCTACACACAACGCTGAGGGATAATGGCAATTCCTTTTCATCACATGATGAAAAACTTCACAGCTCTGGAAAACAGTATCATGAAATATTGTAAAGAGCTGCACGAGCTCACACAAAATATGCTACACCCATGGCCCAGAGAGGTACATTCGATAGAGCGGTACTAGATCACGCTAGAACATTCCTGGAGAAAAAGTACTCTGGTAGCAAACTCAAAAAACAAAAAGACACCCTGGCTATGTGGAGCGTCTTTAAGCACAGTGACACACCAGCCCCAACACCCACCGCACCTCCACTAGTCTATGTGGTATGTACCCAGAACTGGTTATAAAAACTGACCTAGAACCCTTATCAAGCGACCAGGCAGCCATAGGCCATGCCAATATCTCTGTCCCAGACATCTCACATGATTCACAAGATAACAGGGAGTACACAGGGCCAGCTATCCCTAAGCTCCTAAAGCCCAGTGATGCAGGGTGCAACATCAGGAATGCCAGATGATGTCTGCATCCAACTCTGCAGCCCCTCAGCAGGAACAGGACCAAGAGAGTGATGGGGCCTCTGGAGGTTCACAGCACAGCTCCCACATGCCACTCCCCAGACCTAAACGCCCAGCCCCCACATCCCTCACTGAGGATCATAATCCCTCAGGGACAAGTACTAGACATTATGGCCCATTCCAGTCCCCTAGCCAGCAGCATTACAATACACAGACACACTATAAAGAATGGCATCCCCTTAACACTGGTCCCAAGCGAGAGGAAGTACACCTGCTACAGTTTAATGAAGAAAATAGGGACAGTGAACAGTATCCCTCTAAGGAAGCCAATGAGAGAGATATTAATAGGTGGAGGACAGAGCACGACCTATGCCAAAGAACGGTTAGAGAAGCAGGGGGCATGTCACAAGAACAGTACTCAAGAAGCCCCACTGGTAATACTGCTACCATCCAGCGACTGTCATTGCAAGTAGGCAGGGTAAAGGATAGAATGACTGAACTGATGGGTGGCTTGGGCCAATTTAGTAAAAAGCAACTGTAGCAGGGTTTCCGTTCTCCCACAGAACTGTGCATAGAGATTTGGAACCTCGGCGAATTAGGGTGGCCCAAAACTCACCTCAGTACCCAAAACCCCTTACCAGACTAGCTGCAGTGTCTCATTGGTCATAACAAACTCCCAATGATTAGACAAACCAGAACATGAACTTACGATACCTCAGGTCACGTGGAACACATGAGCACTCTTTCGTTAGACAATCATTTCAAACCAGAACGTGGAGTAAATGAGGACACGTGCACATTTGAAATAATTATTTACTAACGCCGTTTTCTCAAACGCAGTATCTTAGATAATACAAGGAAACATATTATCAGAAGCAAAGTTATCAGCATAGTTACTAGTCCATAGAAAGCAAAAGGTGACAGCATGCTAATATGCTGTAATGAATAAGCGCTAACAACACCTAATTCTCACCCTCCCTAACTAGCATATTATATTAATATCTAAGAAGGTCTCTTTGGGTTTTAGCAGGGCGGGCCCATACCTCAAGATACTAGTATGAAGAGATCACATCAGCTTCCACCAGCTCTCTGCATACGAACCGCATCAAGTGTGTATGTGTGCTCTAAGCAAAGCAATATAAAATGCGCCTAAAGCCAGAATTTGGCAGGAGCTACACTTATGTTATGTCTATGAAGGTGCGGAGATCAGACCTCATAACAAGTCTGTGTCGTGTTATCCTAGAGACTTCAGCACTCTCTGTACAGACATAGTTTATTAAGCAAAGTTGATATCAGAGCAATAACATATCATTCTCATGTAAATCACAACGCTCCTCTAGGTTGAAAGCTAAATCAACAATTATGTGCCGTGTGCAGAAGCAGCAAAAGGAAAAATGGCGTTTAAACATTTAATAAGCCCATGCTAACTTAACACAGTATGTAGATAAGCAGTAACTATATGACACTCCCCCATGATCCGAGCACGGATAAGATAAGATAAGGGCCTCATCATGATAGCAGAGTTCAAGAACGATGAGCAATATTAATAATTTAGAAATCGATGAGAAACAATGTTTCATGAATCAATTTAAAAAATCCAAAATGTCAATATAATGTTCACTTTTGCTCATGCCAATAGGTCTGGGAGATGAAAAATGTAAGCAAAATTTGCAAGTAGAAAACATGGGGCTGGGATCCAAAATTGGAAAAGACATCAGGGCAAGACCGAATATGCAAAATATGCAGCAACAGCCTCTAACATGAAATCACCGTCTTCATCGGAAAACAGTTCAGCCATCCAATTCAACAGAGGGAAGGAACATACGTGCTCTTCCAGTACCGGAGTCTCTATCACCATCAGAGGACAACTCGGTGGGTTCTCAAGAAAGCTCTGTGCCAAGAAATCTTGCGCTGCTGTGAGTATGTTCCAAGGACCCATTAGTCCATGCATCGCTGCCAAGGCCATAATCCTATCACCAGAACAAACCAACTCGTGAGCCACGACGGGACACATCAGCTGATTAAAATCGACGTCAGGAGAAACCGTCTTGCAGAGACACAAATCAATGGCCCAGTCAAAATCACAGCTCAGGCAATGAAATACAGGCTGGACACAGGTGAAATAGGAAAATCGAAACGATAATCCAAACGCCATGCTTAAAGTTGCAAGCGGCAGTGTGCCATAATATTCAAGCATCCTGTTGCGAAACAGTGCCAGGAGGGGCTGTGCGGCTTCTTGCACAGGAAGGGCATCCATGTTTAATGAAACAAAAGATCACCAGAACGCCTGTCGCCAGTGCCAGCAAAACTGGGAATCCACCAAACAGACTTGAAAAAATAGAATGGAAGAAAGCAGGAATGACACCAAATATTTTCTCAAATGAAGTCAAGAGTCCGCTGCTAACTATTTTAAAAAAGTGCGCCAGCCCAGTCGTGGAGGACGCGTTAAAGATAGAATGAACCAGCTCGCTGAAATGCAACGGCAAATCAGTATTTAAAAGGGCCTGAACCTCTGTGCGTGTGTTAGCTATGTGAAGCACAAATGTTTCTCGAGCCGAACTCAAGGCCACTTCTTTTTGGGACAAAAGAGCTCTTATTCTGCTCATGCCATTGAACTCCGCTGTCAAGGTTGGGATGCGCGGCCAGATGGAAACATCCCCGTTCCCATGCGTGGGTGGGTATAGCACATTTTTGCAGCAAACCACACGTTCAGTTACTGTTACCACATAAGCAACACCTTTAATTAACCCGCAACAATCTTCATTATTTAAAAGTAAATAACTTCCGTTCCGTAGTAAGGTAAAAGTCGGGATGATTGCTGGAACTGGCGTCCCTTTTAAAACACAGGCCAAATTTGGCCGGTCCTGGTTACAAGAACCGTGCAATTGAATGTGTCTACACATTAAAGAGTGATCTGGGGTCTCTGTACACTCCTCCCCATTCAGATAAACCTCCTGTCCGTCTTTTAAACATCTGTAAGTAAATGGGAGGGACCAGACTTCATGGAGAAACGCACTACCTAATGGTTCATATCGACCTATGGCAACATATCTCATAAAATTTGAAAATTTATACAAAGCAAAAGGCAACATTATTAAACCGTGGATAAGCCACGTTGCAGCAGTGGCCTCTGCCACAGAAAAAGGCAAGGATTCTAATTTCTCAATATGTAACATAGAAAAAGAAGCATCTCGCATGGAAAGCAAGTGCTGCTTGTCAGTCAAATTAAAAGGGGCAAAGAGAGAGGAAACATCCATGTAGGTCCATGGCACCTTGCCAGATTTCAACGTCTGTAGGGTCCAAGCAAATTGCATGACAGAACGCAATTGATTCTGACCATGGTATAATGCAGACACCTCATCCTGGACAATATCCATCACAGACGACACAATGTTATCTAACGTGTAGATGCGGGAAGAAAGCATGTTAATACTATTATCAACTACTGCAAGCACTTTCTCAAGATTAGCTTGATCAATTGCTCTAAGGCGTGTTGCCGCCTCAACCTGTGATGTCTTCCAGATTTCATTGTAAATAGCATATATCCATCTTTTTGATCTACCACTAGCCGGGCCTTTTATGAAATCATTTGAGTCTACATCTTCATTCAGTTTGGATAGATGCAGTTTAACCGCAGCCAAGGTAGAATGTTTCAGCCAATTTTGACACAACTTGCCTACTGAATAAGTTGTGACAGAATGGTCAGTTTCAAAACGGGGATCAGGTCTGATCTGTCTAAAGCCATCAGATAAACCCAAAAAACGGTGCTGGCATGAATCAACACTTCTGTGCCACATCAGCCAACTTTTTGGATCCATACTGGATATGTTAAAGGTAGAATTAAGCAAAAGGGTCTGTAAGTCCCTAATGGATAACTGAGTAAAATTACTCCAGTCAGCATATTCCTCCAATTCAGGGATGATAGGAGTATTTAATTTTTTAGAAGTAGCCAATCCAAAACATGTTGTTTGCGAAATTGTTGCATTCAAAAACAACATATGATTTGGGATGAGACATGCACGGTGCAAAGCCTCAGTGCCTTGTACCTGCCAGCCTTTAGAACCCCAAACAGATTTAAGGTCAATAGATTCCTTTCATAACTCGTAGCCTCCAACAGCTAACTGATCAAGGAAGGACTTCGAGTACAACAATTTGGTATCGGTAAGTCTAACCTTGGACATCGGCTTCTGTGATATTTTAAAATAAAAAGACTCGGGATTGGACTGATTAAAGTCAGTAAAATAAGTGTACTTTTTCAAAAAGGTATTTGAACTGCCTTTTTCAGGAGCTGGGCAATGCTCCCATTGCGAAAAATTAACAGCATTCCTCCTGGAAGCGGTTTTATGTAAGAAGTGATTGCCAAAATGTTGGAAGCAAAACAAATCACCATAATTAGCAGATTCTAAATATAAATCTTCAGCATCAAAGGCAGCATAGTATTTCAAATCAGAAAACAAACTCTCCACTGCCTGAACATCCCAATCATCAGAACGTATGTTTTGTTTCACTACATCCCCCATGTTAACACTAAGGACATTAGGGACATTAACAACCTCTGTAGGGCCATGAATTTGAAATCTAACTGCATCCCACACAATTCCATCAAGGACTGGCCAAGCAGTGATGTTAACAAATGTCAAGTCTCTTTTCAATCTGTGTGCTGAATGTGACGAGGAAAGGGGGGCCAAAGTTCCATTGAGATGTCGAATGCATGTTCTTTCCTCGACATAGTGTCCATTGATGAATCGAAAAAAGTAAAACACAAAACCAATTGACATAAAAAGGTAAATTGAAAAAAGTACGGGCCAAATATATGTCCAAGGGGGAATAAAAAAATGTTTTTTAAATAAAGTGGCATAAACTGCAAACTGTGAGGGTTTCTTCGAGGCATTGGAAACAGTGTCAAATGAAAATCTTGATTCAGTGGCCAAACGTGTTTGCAGGTCAGGCATAGATAAGTCAGTGGGGTAAGTGTAATCGATATCATCATGGTCTGTACCAGGCAAAGTACTTAATAAAGGACTGGAAAGTGCAGGTAATTCGATGGCTACATCAGTGTCAGGATTAGAAGCAGTGGCCAAAACAGAATTTCTCACAATGGAAGGACAGCAGACCGCCGGTGTCATACTAAGAAGAATCGGCCACTCTGTGTATCTTGACATTGTCAATGGAGATAAACCTGTTTTCCTTATGACCTGGAAGTGGGGGTAAAATGACTGTTCTCGTGCCCTTCACGCCAAGGACTGAGACCGGAGCTCGATAGGAAGGTCCAAATTCTTTCTTGTTATCGATCTTCTCTCGAACCTGTTCTCCAATTTGGGGTAGCCAGCCAACTACCGGGATCTGCAAAACACTGCAATGTTCATCTACGTCAAAGGTTGTGGCGCGAACCACACAGTCTAGACCATCAAGGTCAGTGACGTACATCTTGATGCCAAAGAGCATTTCGTATGGGGTCCGCCCACCCAGAGACCTTCTAGGGAGATTATTAAGAGCACGCTGCACGTCATTGAGGTGGGCCAGCCAGTTTCTGCCAGTGCCTATAACTCGAGCTGTCAAAGATTGCTTTAAGTCACGGTTAATTCGCTCCACTACACTATTACCCTCAGGTCTGTAGGGAGACGAAAACTTGACTTGGACCCCCATCGAAGTCATGGCATCCTTATACGCCTTAGCGGCAAAAGCCGGACCCTGATCCGAATGGAAGGTACCACAGGCAAAAATCCCTACAAAGACAAGCAAATCTCTAATGACAGTCCGTGAATCAGCGCTGCGATGGGGCCAGACCCATACAAAGCGTGTGCATGAATCAACTGCTACTAAGATGTATTTATACGCAGTATCAGAGGAAAAAGGACCGCAGTGGTCGAAATAAACACAACCTAGTGGTTTATTAGATATGTACAACTGTGTCTGTGGCGGACGCGTAGCAGTCGAAGGTTTAATCTGCTGGCAAATGTCACATTGAAGGACATAATCACGCGTCTGTTTGTACAGTCCCCGCCACCAGAAACGCTGTTGTAATTGAGTTACAGTGGCCGAGACGCCCGCATGCGCAGAGGCTACACCTTCATGCGCCGCTATAATCAAGCTAGCTCTGCGATCCGAGTTGGGGATTAAACGTTCACCAACATCAGGAATTTTCACAAAAGGAACCTTTTCGGGACTTAAGTGGTATGTGTACTTCGAAGGAAACCCCGTAGGATGTTTACCTCCCTTCTCAGTGGCAGCAACAGCCGCCAAGATGTTATCATCAATCTTACTTTTGGACTGTGTAACTGCTGCAACTAAATACTTAGACACCGCTGATTTCGCCGCCTCATCAGCAAGCGAGTTACCGACAGCGTGAACTCCCACACGCTGATGGCCCGAGAGTATGAATCACAAAAACAAGTGGCAGACCAGCCTTAAGCTCAGCCACTCGAACCCAGATCATCTTGTGTTTTATTGTGCTACCTTTGGAATCACGGAATTCATTCTGAATCCAAAAGAACAAGTTTTCATTGTAAGACTGGACACAGTAGTAAGAATCGCTCACAATAAGAGTCGTCACACTAGGATCAGCGTACTCTAACGCGAGTAAAAGAGCACGAAGCTCTGCCAATTGCGCGGTGCAGTCTCCTAGAGTCTGCGTGTGCACTACCCTGGACTTGAACTCATCGTTCACCATGGCACCGACCACAATGGCGCATGCGGAAACGTAGGCATGTTTAGAGCCATGCGCAACCTGCGCGAACCATCAGTGTAAATGATGCAATGGAAGTCCTCCAAAGGTCGCATTACTAGAGGAGCAGGATGAACGAACTCATACTGCAAGTACTCCTGCGACCTTAATGAGGCGTCAAAAATAAACGTGACATCCGTGGACGTCAAAGAAGCAGCCCATTGAATCCACAGAGGGTGCAAAGCTTTAGAATTTGGTACACTGGCTTTTGTAACTGCCTCCAAATGAGGACAGGGTGTAACAACCAACATGCGTTTTCCCTGTGACAGAGCACGTTCTTTAAGAATCGCCATCTGCACAGCCGTTAAAACTTTCTCCACAGTGGAAAACCGCATTTCAGCCGAAGTGTACAAGTGTGACGTGTAGGCAATAGGTACTGTGTCTCCTTCATTAAAAGTTAGGTACGTGAAACCCACCGTCCCAGGAATGATTCTTATCACCAGGTTAGTGTGGTTATCACGCGTCAGTAAGAATTTAGAAGCGAGCAGATCAGCCTGCAAAGATTGCAAGATGGCTGAGTGCTCAGGCAGCCAGCATGATTTGGAAAAAGTTGGTTGTATCAAAGCATACAAAGGCTTGATACGCTGGGCATATTCCGGAATGTATGTCCTTCCGAAATTCAAAAAACCCAGTAAAGACTGTAATTTTCTCAGTGTTGTCGGAGCGCGCAACTGAGCGCATTTCTCCAGGAAGTGAGGAGCCAAACCTCTACCTTCATTGTTGAGCTCATAGCCCAAAAACAACACTGTGTACTCTGCAATGTGCGATTTCGCAAAGTTAAATTTGTAACCCATGTCTGCAAAGCTACAAATTATGCTATCGACTCGACACAGATGCTCCCAAATTTCGTCGTCTGTGAGATAAATGTCATCCACATACGAGCAAGCATCCGGGTCGATCCTCCCCAAAAGAGAGACAATGCGGGCAGGGAAAATCCCAGGACTATTCTTATAGCCCATCGGGAGACGCCAAAAGTGTTTTTGGACCCCGGCTGAAGTAAAGCTGGTCCATTCGGAACTAAGACCATCCAAACTATGGGCATAGAAACCGTTGGAAATGTTAAGCGTGGTTTTAAAACGCTTACGCACAAGACTATCCACTAGGGCAGAGCCGTGAGTATTCTGTACTGCACAGTTACGGCAATGCGAGTTTAAATGCCTGTAATCGAAAACCAAACGATATGATCCGCCCGGCTTGTTCACAGTAAAAAGGGGGTTATTCATTGGAGACACACATGTTTCAATCACTCCCTGATATTCCAATTGTTCAAGGATAGCCGCGACGGAAGCCTTGGCTTCTCGCAGAATGGGATATTGAGGTTGAGGCTGTGGCTGAGACCGCAAAGGAATCTCGTGGCTTGGAGACAATTTATCCCAACCACACTGGTTGCGGTACAGAGCCGGCGCTAGAGCCTTAGCCCACTCTTCTGCAAAATGCTGCGCATGCTCTTTCGAGACAGTGTTCGCGAAACTGGGGAGGATTACCTCCTCCCCTCGCGGCGCTGCGTGGACAAAAGGTGGGGGCCAGTCACCCTCCGAAAGCAAAATGTCATACGTAGACGAAAGAATTTCACAAAATACCCCTTTCACAGTACGTTGTATGTCTCCTTCGATTAACAGGACAATTTCAAAAAGTCTATCAGGGGGAGCAACTCTAGTATCTGCTGTTTCTATCACAACATAAACATCAGTCGCTGTCACCTTCAGTAGTGAACGCAGGGCCTCTCTCACAATGGTAATCTCCGCCGCGCTGTCCAGCAAGGTCAGAGCCCACGTCAGATTCCGAAGCCGCGTTCTCACTATCTGTGGCATATCGATGCGCTGTTAAAGCCGCGACTTTCTTTTTGGCAAACTGTGGTCTCTTCGGCGTTGAGCCGTCCTGCTTCCCTGCACCGTCTGTCTGGCGGGGCTGGTCACGTCCATGCTGACCACCCCGACCTCTTCCACCTCCTCCACCACCGGTCTTCGGGGCCGATGAGTCCTGAAAGGAACGAGGAGAGCGTTGATCAGAAACCTGAAATCGATCAGGTGATTTAATCGTCGCGCGATCGCGGCAAGTCATAAACACGCTCTGTCGGTGCAGGCATCGGAGTCGCAGGATAAGACTCTTGAGTCTGCTGTTGATGCTTACCCTGTTTCTGTTTTTTAGGCCAATTTTGTTTTTTGGACTTGGGCTGAACTTCTGTCTCAGAAGACTGCACCTGGGGTTGTTTTTTCTCCTTGACTGTAAAAGGCTTTAGACCCTTACTTGTGCGACCCACTGTTTTATAAGCAGCCACAACAATCCTCGCTAACTGACGGGGTTTTTCGGCATTGGGGATAGCAGCCAAAGCATTAGCCACCTGAAAGTTCACTGCATCCCCCTTGACATTAGCAAGTATGAGATCGCAAACTGTCTCAAAGGAGCCACACAGGCGCATACCCAATTCAACCGCTGCTTCCGATCCGTGATCATCTTGAACACGTTTAATGATCGTAGGCAGTACAGCCATAGATGGGGTGCCGTAACACCTCGCATAAACAGCCGCAAAAGTTTTTCCCCAGGTCTCACAGTCAACGAGTTCGGGTGCTAAATCTTTTGGTAAACTAATCGTCAAGATTCTATGTTTATCACCAGGAGTGGTATTAGGAAATACTGCTTCCAGTTGGTCAAATTTCTCGGCAAGCCAGAAAGGAAAATCATCCTTTTCATCGGGGCGCTTACCAAATACAGCATTGACCATAACCGGACTGAGCTTCAAACCGCCCTGTCCTGCTGGAAGAGCCGGACCCCCGGGGGCCCACCCGGGAGATGACGACCTATGTATTGCACTAATGCATGAATCACGGCAATTGAAACTACATGCAGTCTACGAACCTCCGCTAGGGTACAATTGCCGTGTTGAGGATGAGGAGTAAATCCAGCCAAAACAGGCCAATTTGCGCCTGGAATGGACAAAGGACCTAACCTCGGAGCGGTTAAGGAATGGGGTAGGGCGCCACAAAACCAAACTTGATGCTGCCAATGATCAATAGGTATTTCCAGTGCCCTGTACGGAGTATATTCAGCCGGTACAGGAGAGGCAGTGTAGTTGTGGAACACACGAGAATTAGCGTCCACAGCCGGAAACGTCACCCATGAATAAAACAGTTCATATGGGTAAGCTGCATCCACACTAACCACTAAAACCACAGCCAAGCCTTCTAATGGGACCTAGTAATTCTGCATATGATTGCGCACCGCAATGCGACTATGCTGCAGAATGTCCACAGGCTGGGCCATGACTGCACGGGAACTTAGAAAAACAAAGTAAACTTTGTAGCACAACTGGGTAGTAATTCAAGGAAACCGTTTTAGAAAGATTCAAGCTTGAAAAGACCTATTTCAAAAATAGGTAGGTTTGTCCGACACCACCGTTTTCCGGAAACGACAGTGAAGGGGTTAATGTTTGAATGATATACTACTCGAGTGCCATGATATAAGACCACCAACGTACGGGCGCCATGTAGCAGGGTTTCCGTTCTCCCACAGAACTGTGCATAGAGATTTGGAACCTCGGCGAATTAGGGTGGCCCAAAACTCACCTCAGTTACCAAAACCCCTTACCAGACTAGCTACAGTGTCTCATTGGTCATAACAAACTCCCAATGATTAGACAAACCAGAACATGAACTTACGATACCTCAGGTCACGTGGAACACATGAGCACTCTTTCGTTAGACAATCATTTCAAACCAGAACGTGGAGTAAATGAGGACACGTGCACATTTGAAATATTTATTTACTGATGCCGTTTTCTCAAACGCAGTATCTTAGATAATACAAGGAAACATATTATCAGAAGCAAAGTTATCAGCATAGTTACTAGTCCATAGAAAGCAAAAGGTGACAGCATGCTAATATGCTGTAATGAATAGGCGCTAACAACACCTAATTCTCACCCTCCCTAACTAGCATATTATATTAATATCTAAGGTCTCTTTGGGTTTTAGCAGGGCGGGCCCATACCTCAAGATCCTAGTATGAAGAGATCACATCAGCTTCCAACAGTTCTCTGCATAATCACCGCATCAAGTGTGTATGTGTGCGCTAAGCAAAGCAATATAAAACGCGCCTAAAGCCAGAATTTGGCAGGAGCTGCACTTATGTTATGTCTATGAAGGTGCGGAGATCAGACCTCATAACAATTCTGTGTCGTGTTATCCTTGAAGCTTCAGCACTCTCTGTACAGACATAGTTTATTAAGCAAAGCTGATATCAGAGCAATAACATATTATTCTCATGTAAATCACAACGCTCCTCTAGGTTGAAAGCTAAATCAACAATTATGTGCCGTGTGCA
This sequence comes from Lissotriton helveticus, assembly GCF_964261635.1. Classification (NCBI taxonomy): domain Eukaryota; kingdom Metazoa; phylum Chordata; class Amphibia; order Caudata; family Salamandridae; genus Lissotriton; species Lissotriton helveticus. The sequence goes on along the minus strand of NC_136067.1, from coordinate 29,872,780 downwards.
GAAGCAGCAAAAGGAAAAATGGCGTTTAAACATTTAATAAGCTCATGCTAACTTAACACAGTATATAGATAAGCAGTAACTATATGACACAACAATCAGCACTCAATGAATTAGCGGGTGTTGCAAGCCTAGCAGGGCCACACAGTGGTGGGGTCACTACTATCAGGCCACAGCGAGGGCTATGGATAGACTTACATCAGGAAGCCCAAAGTGTAGCGCCACCACAGAGCAACACAGCAGCTTCTCTTACAGCCAACTTAAGTGTACCCCAAGCTCTACCTACAGTCATTAATTATAACCCTCAGGTGACACCACCACCTACGCCCGTACCGCAGGCATCGCCTTCAGTAGTTACACCACGCAGGCCAGAAACACCACAGCTAGACCTAGACAATTTGGGCCTGCCAAACGGGCTTTAACGGGCAGAAAAGAGATGGAGAAGGCAGGAAAGAATAGAGATAGAAAATCTTACAGTGTTAGGAATATGATGTATCAGGCACAGCATGCCTGCGCACCACCGGATCTAGAGGACTGCACTGCATGGCCCTTAACAGACCAAGACCGTCCTTGACCAAAGGTCTGATGCCAAATGAGATAGTAATACTTGGAGATGGGTCTGACTACTATCTCACTCAATTCTCAGATAACTTGGCAGGCTGGACAGAAGCTAATGCACCTCAAATGAATGTGTGGCCCCGAGAAGGGTCTTTTAAACAAGAAGAAATAGCCACTGCTGAAGAATGTATCTTGCAGGAGGCAGGAGATGATGATTGGAACTACGAGTACATGCCCCAAAGCCTAAGGGTCTGGCAGAAATACGCACGCAGATACGGTGACACGAGACCCACAGGGGTAGCACACCAGCTGCCCCTGCTGTTCAAAAATGTCGATACCCCCCCATCTATGACACTTGGTACCTTATGGACAAAGACAATTTGAAGGAGGAACTCCCACCTCTCACAGAGGGTGCGGGAAAATGGATACCAGCCTTTGTAAAGCACACTACAGGTGTGTCATTGGCTATTAGGGATGTGAAAAGTCTGCTCACCTCCATGATTGGAGAGGATGCAGAGGATATGTTTACACGCATCAACACAAGACTTTCCACCACTAATACAAAATTAGATGGTGATCCTTTCAATAAAATAAGATCAGCGCTATGGAATGAACTGCGCCGGAAGTATCCCGATGTCCCAGACATCGGATCTCTAATGTTGCAAACAAGGCAATTAGCGATTGAAAATGCAGCTGCTAAATGAGTACAGCACCTAAAGAAAAGAGAGGCTATTGATGCAGTTATGGTAGCTACACCAGTGAGTCAAATGACTGCTGTCACTAATTTTCCACAAAGTGCCCAGAAGGTACTAGGAGATAACACACAGGTAACAGCACAACACATACAGTCACAGCTACCTCAGCAAAACATGCCTGTGTGCCAAATAGTGCCCCAGACGCAAGCCCTTGCACCACAGGGAGCTACAGTACTGCCCCCCATCAATTCGTCTTCACAGGGTACCATCCAGCAGTACCAGGCTGGAGGATATTCAAGTTAGGACAGCCCATAGACAACTCTAGTGTGTCCCGTGTTGTCGTGTCTCACAAATATTATCATTAACATTGACACCTTTTGGTGTGTTTTTGCCACACCATTGCAGCAGCGGGGCAGCGGTGATATATATACATTGACTTTAAGTGGGAGCCAAGGTTAAGGACAGGCTATGCGCTTAAAATAGGTCAATGTTAATGATAATAAGAGAACACTAGTCAGGACTGACTGCGGATGTTAATGTTATCATTACCTGTTTGGTCTGATGAATAATAACTTCGCAAGTACCATCGGCACCAATATGTAAGAACAGGGCAAAGAGTCACGAGATTTGTTTTATGGCAGGATTGAGTTTTTCGAGCAGCAGAGATTTATACTTCGCTGCCTTTGTAACTTTTAAATAACTTTGACATAGACTTCATGTGGTGGGAGTATAAGCCATCAAATTGATTTCTCTCGCAGGGCGGGGCCTCCTATGTACCTGAGTCTGAGCCAGGTGAGGTGAGGTTACTACCTGATACAGGATAGGTGAGTGTACCTTTTGATGTTTATTATGAAGGAAAGAGGTTTTGTGTGGTTATTTAGGGTCTGAGAGATCTTTATACTTAATCATGCTTTTCTATCCGCTATAGGCATGGAAATCATTCATCCTGTTTAGAGGTATTGTTATTGGTCACAAGTGGTCACACTGTGATTGTGTTTGAAAATTGTTTTGCACTTTGTTTTTGTTTTCTGTTTTTTTATCTATCACACGTATTGCAGTAGCTATTACTTAGAAAGTCCTGAAGAAAGCCAGGGCTACTTTGCCCAATTGGCTGAAACTAGTCGACCTAAGAACTGCGGCATATTTGTTTTTAGCCTTACCTGCATTTCTTTTAATAGGCATGGCAGCAAGCATAAATAAAATTGTTTGGTTCGCCGCTATGTCCTTTTTAATTCCTCACTAATTTTTTGCACTGCACTTTTTGACTTGGTCTGTGTGCTTGGGCCTATAGGCTGTTAGTCAACTATCTTTGGTTTCTATGCTATCCTAGCTACTGGGTTTACCCTCCCAGATCACGGTATCATCCCTTGTATTTATGGGGTGACATGACAGGGAAGCTGGAATTCCAAATGATGACACTGGCCATGAAGGGCAGTTGATGGAAATCCTTCTCCTACCTTCCCTCTGTAGGTTCTGCTTTATCTCTTTGTGTTTCCGCATTTGGATATAACTGACTTTTTAAGAAACCACCACTGGTCTCTCTTTCCTTTTCATTCATTTCTATTTCTAGACCACCAGTTTGCACTGTTCTTATTATGTATAGGATTTGGGGATTCAATCTGGTATAGGTCTATAAATATGTTCCCCAGGACCCTTACTCCCTAGAGGAGTGGTATTGGTAGCACTTTCAAAGAGACGCATTTTCAATTTTTGACTTCACATGCAGCTTTGCAATTAAAGAGGATTTTAATTTAAAATCATTTAGAGACCAAACACAACTTTTCTTTCTGCTCCCAACTGAAAGTACTCACATATTGAATGCAGTAAGGTAACCCAATATTAGCCACTGGGAGAGGCAGGCCTTGCAGTAGTGAAAAATGAATTAAAGGATTTTTCACTACCAGGAAATGTAAACGTTAAAAGTACATGTCCAACATATAATTACACTGTATGCTGCCCTACGGGCTTCCCAGAGCCTACCCTGGGGGTGACCTCTAAGTATTGAAAACAAAGGTATGGGCCAGGCAAAAAGTTTATTTTGCAATGTCGAAATGGCAGTTTAAAACCACACACACAGGCTGCAATAGCAGGCCTGAGACATGTTGAAAATGGCCACTTAATTGGGTGGCACAGAAGTGCTGCAGGTCCACTAGTAGAATTTAATGTATAAGCCTTGGATACAAGTACTTTACAAGGGAATTACAAGTAAATTAAATGTGCCAATTGGTTGTGAGCCTGTTTTACCATGTTTAAAGGAGAGAACACAAGCATTTTGGCACAGAGCAGCTGTAAAGTATGCAGAGTCCTAGAAGCCAACAAAAATGGGTTTCGAAACAGGAGGGTGGGGGAAAAAAGTTTGAGATTGACCCTGCAGTGAGGGCCAAGTCCAAGAAGAAGTTTGTAAGAAACTGGAGCAATAGTTGAGAGGGTGCAGTACCTAACTCAAATAATAATTACGGGGCATATTAGCAAGCAGCAGCGATAATTATCGCTGCCCGCTGCTAGCGTGAGGAATTCTACCACCCGCTATCGCTGGCGATAATCTCCATGGTAGCGTTGTATTAACAACGCTTAACGCCATGGAGATAAAAATCCCAGCGATAGCAGGGATTATCGCTGTTTATAATGGAATATCGCTGGTTTTTCAGCGATATTCCATTGAAAATGGCGATAACCTTGCTGATAGGGCAGGGCAATTTTAGCCATGTAATCCGGTGGATTACCTGGCTAAGTCAGGTCACAGGCAGGCATTAGGAAAGTAGCGTTAACTGTGGTTAGCGCTACTTTTCCTAGCGCTCTGCTTGTGAGCATGCAGCTTGATAATAGGAGAAATGTTGCTTAGTGACATTTCTCCTATTGTTTTGCCCTGGAACGCCCACTTTGCATCTCATTAGAGATGCAAAGCTGGGCGTTTTGGAAAAGGGTGCTAAATCAGCAAAACACGCAATAGCGTGTCTTTGCTGATAAGGCGATGACATTTTCGCCGCTTTTCGGACGAAAATGGCCACAAAAGCGACGATAATTTCATATCACCCGCCTTGCTAATATGCCCCTACAATCCTTGGCAGGATAAACCACTAGGAGGCACTAAATAAACCTAAGCTCAACCCACAAGGTAATTAAGACCCAGAGCAGACATGCTTAATTAATGGGTAGTGGGTAAAGTACTTATGCAGAACAAAAACAGTAATAAAGTCACAATCCAAGAAAAAGCCCAACCAAGTTAGAAACATCGAGAATATTTTAATAAATAAATTGACACCAAAATTACAAAAATCCAATAATGGAAATGTAAGATTTTGTTTTTTTTAAATGTAAATAGGAAATGGCACCAAAAAGTATTAAGCACTAACTATGTTCATCTGGTTGAGCTTTACTGGTAGCTAGGCACAATTTGAGGTCAACTGAAATAGATCATAAACTCAATATAGAAACCAGGTTCAACCCAATCTGACATTTTACAGTGAGACTGATGGCCTGATTATGAGTTTACACATGGGTCCGAAATACAAGAAGGTATTTAATACATCCAATAACTATTGTATGCATTAAATGACTCAACCTTCATAAATTCCAGCAGGTTAAACATTGCTGAGCTTTAACAGGGGAAAGCTTAAGGTATTTACTGCATCATGCAGATTTTGTATTGCCATTGTATGATGTCCTGGTACAGCCTTTGACTTTAGATGGGAAAGCAGGAGAAATTTGAATTTCAGGACCATTGAAGGTCCTGTGCCAGGCAGATACTTTCAGTCAGACGTAGTCACTTTTTTGGAACTCATATTCTTCCAGAATGGCAAGGCTGCAGGCTGTAAGCAAAGAGGGTTTAACAAGACTGGAAATGTTTCCACTAGGCCTAATCAAGTAGGGGAAACCTGAAAATTCGTCCCAATTCAAGGCACCTTTTTCAGATTGGTTTTGAGGATTGGTCCCAGTCATTTAGAGATCTTTAAAGCCAAAAAGGTGTCAGGAGGAGTGCACTTTGACAGAAACATAGGCTCCTCAGGAACAGTGCTTGGAGATCAAGATTCACTCTAGCAGAAGCCACCAGCAGGGTCCAGGTCAGATCTAGTGGAACTGGCCAGCTTAGCAGTTTAAGTAAAGACCTGTTGTAGCTTGTTGTTTCCCTGTAGCTTGAACAGGAGTTCAATCTTATGACCCTTGGAGTCCACTCGTTGTCCTTGCTACAAGAGGTAGGGAAGTACAGTTCCCCAGGCCTCTTCCCAGCTCACAGACAGCAGGTTGAATCCTCTTCTGATCATCCATACGTCTAGTAGTGATCTGAGGAGAGTACTGGGGAAGCCACAATTATGCCTGGCATCACCCTGTGGGTCAGGGTGACTTCTGGCCCCTCCCTAACCAATATGATAATGGTTTCCATGGATAACCCTGCCCTATCTTTGAGTTTGCTCTGTACCGTCTTGCAAACAACACTACAGTGCCCCTATACCTGATACAAAGATGGCAGAAGATTTTTTCCACTGTGAAGAACTTGCATGCCTAGCCAAGTGTTGTGTCCATGATAATGAACAACATCTCCCCTGAGTTAATCCTAAACCAGTTTTGGAGGTATCTCCTCTCCCTCTGGGACTGGTGCTTGCCTCACGGGTGGCACTAAGGAAGGGCCTTTCCATGTGTCAGCTAACATTTACCTTTGTAGTATAGGTGTCTTCGAACATGACCTAGTTCCAGGACAGAGAACACTGGCCATCCTGTCACTGGAACAGCCACCCCCCAACACTCAAGGTCTTTGTACTGCTTTGTTTTTACACTCCTTCGAGGGGGCTAGTCAGCTGCCAGGTAACAGTTGAAGCTCAATAAAATGGGCCTCTGGGGGCTTTACACGAGGAAAAGGTAACTTTCTAAAAGTACCTTTTTCCTTAATCATTTAAAAAAAAATATTGTTATTATTGAACTGAATTTTGAAAACTATCAAATTGAGACTTTGAATTATATTTCTAGCTGTTTCCTAACCAAAATTAGCACGATTAAGTGGCATAATATAACTCAGTATTTTCCTATGGAACAGCCAATCTCATACAGTGAACATAGTTTCTGAGGCATTTATGCAGTAAGGACATGATTAAGCACAAACATATATGTGTCAAACTTATAAAAACAATTTACCCTGCCTTAGGGGCAATAAGGGGGGGTTGATCACTCCAAAGGGGTTGGTTTGACAAATAGAATTTCCATTTCAAAACTGCAACAGTCAGGCTACAAATGGTAGGCCTGTAGTTGTGTTTGTAATGTCACTATAATGGGTGGCATGATGGGTGTTGCAGTCCATTAATGACATTCAACTTACAGGCCCTGGGTGTACTTAGCACCATATACCAGGGACTCATAGGTAGGTTAAATATCCCAATCAGGGGTAATATTGAAAGCAGGAGTACTGGCACTTTACAACTGGCAAGCAGGGGTAATTTCCACAGAGTTCTACAGCGATCCAAAATAGTCAAGTCAAAGATCTTGGGGTGTAACATGCAAAAGATAGACATTTCTATATACTTTCCATATTATTTATAAACATGTCAAGGACCCATGAAAAATGTACGCTCACGAAAAGTGTGTTCAGCAAGTTCCATGCACATTAATATGAGACACTTTGAATGTACAGATCAAGACCAATGATATGATTTGTCATACTTTGCATCCTGGATGAGCGGCAGCTACCTGAAGCTCAACTCAGAGAAGACAGAAGTCCTCATCCTCGGACCCACCCCCTTAGCATGGGACATCACCTAGTGGCCCGCCGTGCTTGGAAACCCCCCCCCCCACTCCCACAGACCACACCCGGAACCTCAGCATCATACTTGACTCCTTCGTCACCATGACTCAACAGATCAACGCTGTTGCCTCCACTTGCTTCAACACCCTCCGCATACTTCGCAATACCATCAAATGGATCCTCACAAATCCAGAAAAGCCGACTGGACTACGGAAACGCTCTCTTCTCCAGAATCAACATATCCATGCTCCACAAACTGCAGACCATCCAGAACATCGCGGCCAGACTCTTCCTTGGCATCCCACGACATGAACACATCACCCAGCACCTGCAAGACCTCCACTGGCTCCCTGTCAAGAAGAGATTAACCTTCAAGCTACTCACTCACACCTACAAATCCCTCCACAACACTGGACCCAAATACCTCAATGAAAGAATCTCCTTCCACGTACACAAAAGAGACCTCCGCTTCGCCGACCTCGCCCTCACCGAAATCTCGCATATTCGCAGAGCCAGAGCGGGTGGCAGAGCCTTCTCCTACATCATGGCAAAGAACTAGACGAGATCCCAATCAACATCCAAGCTCCCCCACTCTGCACACCTTCAGGAAGACCCTGAAGACCTGGCTGACTCAGAGCTGCTCGCCCCCGCCAGTGCCTTGAGACCCTCATGGGGTGAGTAGCGCGCTTCACAAATCCCTGATTGATTGATTGATAGGTACACCAATCCCCCTAACATTATTCAATACACATAAAAAGTTCCATCATTAAAAGATAATTTGTAACTGTGTTTATTTTATTCAAAAATAATTATAGAATTTCTTTGGAACTAACCTTAGTGCACTATACTACTCGATGATAATCCCCAGGTGTTGCTGCAGTCGTTCATTCAAGTGAATTTTAATTCATCATTGGTACCATTTCAGTTCTGCTACTTAATATTATTGCCATGGGTGCATCAGTTCTGAGACACTCATTCTTACCCGGAAGGCTAAAAAAACACTGACAGGGTATTGACTGACAACCCGGAAGCAAACGCTGACAGATTTACTATGGTCTTGCAATTCCCTTGCATCATGCAAGGTGAAGCAAGGCAACACATGACCTTAACTGCGATTTTCTAGGCCACACACGCCCACCTTGCATGGCTCTTCGTGGTTTAGTAAATCCAAAGTAATGCAAGGCAGAGCATTCTACTGACTTGCATTACCTTGTGGCAGGGAGACATTCCAAGAATGAAGTGTGGGAGATCCCATGCTTCCACCTATGGATTTTGGTGCATTCCTATACCTGTGAATCCATCAACTGATATGCCTCCCAGACCCAGTTTACTTCCTGCATTACACATAAAAAATGAAAGTGATTTTAAGCCAATCCTTCTTCTAAAAACAGTGGTGCACTAGACAACACTTAATGCACCAGTACAAGTAAACAGTAAAAATGTGGTATATCTTTATACAATTTGTTTGCGTTAGGCAAAATGTTAGTAAATCTTGCTCCAATATCTCCTTAGTAGTCAATTATCCCTAAATTATAGATGGTCTATTTTTTCATGCTATTTGATACTAAATTAGTTATAATACTGTGAAGTGGATGATAAAAAGTTAATAACATCTATCAACATGCTAATAAACCCGATTAATTACATGTTATCAACAACTTGCTGGTCCTTGGAGAATTCAACTTTCACTTTGATTATCTGAATGAGCTTCTTAACATCTAACTTAGAGATGACCTGATGGAACTCAACTTGTTTCAGATAGTAAGTGGTGTTACTCCTGTAGCAGGCCTTACCCTTGATTTATTATTTATGAACATAAAATCGATAACGATTGATTCCATGGCACCCTTACCATGGACTGATCATCATCTCCCTAATTTTTTCTAGTGGATTTGATGTCAGCCCATCTGTGCCCCCAAATACAGAGCATGAAAGCCTGTCAACAGAAATTGACTTTCTGATACTCTTCAGTTGCCTACTAGAAAGAATATAAACAATACAAATTCATCAGGCACCTCATTTTATGCTACCTTTATGGGGGCATTAGTTATAATAGCTCCACTAGAGACTACTGAACAGCAACAGCTAATTGGCATACCCTGAAATCAAAGAGTTTAAATTTGAAAGTAAACTTATTGAGGGATGCTGGCACCGATCTTAGGGCCAGATGTAGGTGGCTAAATACCGGTCAGCAATGCCGAAATACGGTAAATTTCAGCATTACCGACCGGTATTTAGCCATTCCTAATGTAGGTAAGGAATCAGTAAATAAGGAATCGGTAAATAAGGAATCGTTAAATACCGATTCCTTATTGCTCTTGCATTTAAGGAATCAGTAATACCGATTCCTTAAATGCAATGTAGGAAGCACATTAAAGAGTGCTTTTGAGCTTTAAGAAATCGGTAATTACCACCAACGACAAGTTGGTCTTAATTACTGATTTCCTTTAAAAATAACTTTTTTGTTTTTTGTTAAGTGCCATGTTGCACACATTCATGCCCTTAGGGCATGTATGTTCGCCACTTGTGCATACATGCACATTTCAGGGGTGCAACAGGCTGTCCTTTTGACACCCTTGAAAGTGCTCCCGCTATTAGCGATTCGGTAATACCGAATTGCTAATAGTGAATGTCTTCATTCATTCCTATGGGCCTCCAAGCCCATAGAAATGAATGGGTAGGTATTCCTAATTACCGGATCTCAATTACCGATTCGGTAATAAGGAATATTAAGGATTCGGTATTTTTTACCGAATCTTTGCCTACATAGGAAATACCGATTTCTTAATAGCAAATCGGTAAAATTCGCTATTAAGAAATCGGTATTTCAGATTTACCTACATCTGGCCCTAAGTGAGAAGCAGATGAAATTGTTTGCAATTCCAACTTCGATAGCTTAGCTTGTTGTGAATATTTTCTCAACGCATGGAGATGAGCCAAAATTCCTCTAGTGCCATTTTTTAAAGTATGGGCGGAAAATTTGTTCCGCTCGCAGAATTCGTAAATTTTTGGCAATTTTGCGATCCGCGCGCAATTGCCCAAAAATCCACAATTCGCGAGTTGGCGGATTTTTTTTTCTTGTTCGCGCTTCAAAAATACAATCTCGCGCGCGCGGCATTGACTTACCATGATTCTGCGTTTGCTGATGAGTTTTCCTCCCTGTTGCGTGATTTTGGTAGCTGGCCGAGAAACACATCATTGCGACCCGAAACAGGAAATTGCGAACGTGAACATGTCATTGCGACCCGAAACAGGAAATTGCAAATGCGAACACGTCATTGCGGCCTGAAACAGGAAAAAGGCATCGCGAGCAGGCTAGTTAAGTTGAAACAACATGTTTGTGACCGTTGCGACCGCATGCACAAGTTCTCGTTTCGAACTGGTAAAAAAATCTCGCGAATTTGCTAAAAAAAAATATGCAAGCTTGCGGAATTTGGCGGATTTTTGCAAATTGCGATTCCGAATTCGTGCGAATTCTCATATCGCAAATTCGCAAATTCTGCCCATGCTTAAAATGTTTCAAATTGTGAAGGAACTCACCAATCTTCTCAGCCAGCCCTTGATTCCCATGGTTTTTATGTGGATAAGCACTGCTGTAAATCAGACTGCCTTTTGTCCCTTTTAAAGTTAAAACCACACATACAATGGAAGAAGCTATGCAACAAGCCCGGTCTGACTTTCCTGAGGATCTTTGCCCTCAACATTTTTTTTATTCAGTTCCACCATTTCTAGATTTTATCTGATGTTTTATATCTGTCCCTTGATGTTGGAGACTTTCCAGTCCCATGGAAACATGCAAATACTCCCCCTTTCCTTAAAAAGTCTTTGACTGACCCATTGGACATAGCTAACTAATAACTAACGCTCTACTTCCATTTTCAACCAAAGATTTAGAAAGGATAATCAACTCTCGGGTATTATCAAAGCAGCTCTAAGAAACATGTGTATTTTTATTGACAATGATGAAAAAACAGATCATGGCTGCCTGTGAGGTTTGTTATGGGATTTTGCACTTCCTCACTGGCTCCCAATAAATTATAGAAAAATTGTCATCCAAGCACTGATCAGAAACCACCTGGATTACAGCAATGCTCTCTATGCAGGCATGACTGATCATTTGTTCACGTGCCTTGAAACTATTCAGAACACTGCTGCCAGTATGATATGCAATCTTCTATCTAGATCCTCGTCCACCACACCTTTTGAATTTTTGCATTGGTTGCCAGCTCACAAGCTTGCAATTTTTAAGCTTCATAGGGCCATATGTATGAAGCCAAAAATCAGTCGCAAACGCTGCGAATCGTTATAAATAGCGTTAGCGACTAAAAAATCGCTAATCGCAATGTCTGAAGCAAAATACGCTTGCCAAATAAGGAATCGGTAAATAGCGAATCCCAAACGTTGCGAAAGTGCTAAATAGCGAATACAAAAGCGATTTCCAAAATAGCGATGAAATCCGTTAGCGAGAATCGCTAAAGTGGAAATCGCTATTCCGAAATCGCAATGGAATGTATCAACCAATCGCAAATAGCGAATCAAACAAAATCGCTAAATAAGGAATCGCAATTACCATCAAGTGGGAGCAGGTGGTAACCAGGTGCAAAGTATAAATTGAAACCCAGAATGCAACACACTCCCTACCACAATGTCCGGGTTGTACATGATAGTGAGGAGACGAAGAGTGAGAGCTCATGCGCAGAGGAGGAGACGGCAGGAGAGGATATTCCGGCTGCGCACCACCATCTTCCAACGCACTGATGAGGATATCCACACCCATTACAGACTGGAGGAAGAGAGCATACTTGAATTGATTGAGGAACTCAGGCCCCACCTAGAACACCCCACCCGCAGGACACAAGCCATACCCACACACATCCAGGTCCTGTGTTCACTACACCTGCTGCCCTCAGGTAGTTTCCAGGGGGTCATAGCCAGTGCAGGAGGGGTGTCACAAAGTGCCCTGTCGCGCTTTTTCCATGCGTTCCTCGACGCCATGACACATAGGATGCAACATCACATACACTTCCCCAGCACCCCACAGGAACTAGCACAGACCAAGCAGGATTTTTATAACATAGCCCAATTCCCCCACGTCATAGGATGTATAGACGGAGCACATATTGCCATTTCACCCCCCTCAAACATAGAGTATGTATTCCGGAACAGAAAATGCTACCACTCACTGAACATACAGATGGTGTGTGATGCCAAAAACATAATCACCGATATAGTGGCAAAGTACCCAGGAAGCACACATGACGCATTCATATTTCGTCACAGTGGGCTATACCGTAGACTCTCAAGAGGGGAATTTGGAGAGGGATACCTACTAGGTAACAGCACACACTGTCAGCCCATATTACTCATGACCTGCATGTGCATCACAGTGACTGACCTTTAAACATTTCCACCCACAGGGGACAGTGCCTATGCAGTCAGGGACTTCATCCTGACACCCTACTTGAATCCTGCCACTGCTGGGGAGCGGCGCTACAACCGGGCACACATTTCCACAAGAGGCACCATCGAGCGAACATTTGGGATTTTGAAGAGCAGATTCAGATGCATCCACAAAAGTGGAGGAGCCCTTCAATACAGCCCTGAGACGTGCTGCAAAATTGTTGTAGCTTGTGCCATGCTCCACAACATTGCAACCAGGAAAGGGACACCTATGGAGTTGAGTGACTCAGATTCCTCTGACGTGGAGGGACCCGGACCCATACACATGGAAGCTGGCGTAGCTGCTGCAGCAGCTGGGCGACAGAGGCGTGATGAGATCATGCGGAACTACTTCTAGGTGAGTGAAAATGATACAATGACAACTTCTTGCGCAGCAAACGTGTTTAATTTCCAAAACCAACAATGTGACACATCCAAAAAAAGCTGGATGAACTCTCCTAAACCAAAGCACATGTTTAAATCACAGTGCAACTAAATCAGTCCTTGGTACAGCAAGTGCTACACTGTTGCTGGCCCCATATCCCCCCTGTGTGGAATAGTCATTTTGCTGCAGTCCCTATTGTTGTGTGGCAGGCCTGCTGCTCCGGCCACTACGGCGCCTCTCAACAGTGGGTGGTGGTGTATTTGAGCTCCGCACCGACTGTGAGTCCTCCTCACTGGGGGTAAGCACCCCGGGTCCAGCAGTACGCAGCGCACGCAGCTCATCCAGGGTGGCAGTTGACTGCACTACCACAGTGGCTAAGTCCTGGATACCATGCGAGAACTCTCGCTGGGTCTCTATGGCACCCCTTGCCAGCATATTGGTGGAGGAGGCGAGGCGATTAATAGCACGCGTGTAGTGGTCCATGCGGGCCATTTCTTTGCGCCTGAATGCGCGTTCAGCTCTCAACTCTGCAGTCAGCTCCTGCACAGCCCCCCTGATTTCCTCGCGTAGTCCTCTGTTCCCTGCCCTGATCTCTCTCTGAATGGCCTTCATGTGTTTCGCTTGCAGGCGGTGAACCTGAAGCATGTGCATTTCGAGGCCGGCAAACACTGATTCATCTTGTTGCACATTGAGCTGATGGCCGTGCGGGGTCTACGCCTGCCTCTGGACTCTGTTCTGGACTCCTGCTGCTGGGGTATTGGTGCATCAGACTGCACATTTTCATTTTCCTCTTCCTCATCATCCATAATTCTGAATGGCCTCACGTTCCTCCTACTGTGTCCCTGTGGTTGGATGAAAGGACTGTCCTCCCCATCTGGATCATGGCCATGGCTGCCTTCTCCTGAGGCTCGGGGTCCTGTCTCAGTTGCACTAGCTGTAGCCTTCCCACTTGCAGGTGCTGTGGATAGAACAGCACACATTACTTATTTTATCATCACATGTGATGTTCTAATAAATTTAATCACAGTGCTCCCTGACTTTACTTGTGTCTTTCACCTTTCCTGACCTGCACATGTGTACAATGTGAAATTCTGATGCTAGATTCTACATTACAGACTATTGTGACTACATCTCCCATAATGCATTGCTGTGCCTGCCTGTGTACTTGCTCTAGCCTGACATGTGGTTCCCCTAATCCCTAGGTCGCTGCAGGGGGTTCTGGGGGTGGTCTAGGGTGGGGAGGCATGCTTCTTACCTGGTCTTGCTGCTGGTTGTGCTGAGCTGTCAAGCACGGACACGCCCGCAACACTCTGATGAGGCAGTGAGCCCTCTACCAGCTCCTCCAGTGGTGTAGAGTCAGGGACGTTGGAGGTTCCCCCACCGGTGAGCTGGGACTGCTCCAGCCTGGCAGCCAACCTCTCCTTGGAGCGCTGGCGCAAGTCGTACCAGCGCTTCCGCAAAACATCAACTGTCCTGTGGGTCACTCCTAGGGCATTCACTTTGGCTTGGATGCCCTCCCAAATCCTTCTCTTGCTGGCTTCTGGCACCTTGTGGGAAGTGGTCCCAAATAATGCCTCATGGTGTGGCACCATTTCGGTGATTAGGGTCTCTAGTTCAGCCTCAGAGAACTTGAGCTTCCTCTTCCTGCCTGCTTCCCCTGCTTGCTGCTCCTGCTGGCTTGCTGGTACATCCTGGTTTCCACCTTCTGCCATGGCTCCTGAGTTCCAAACAACACTCTCACACTCTCTGTCTCAATCCAGATGCACCATGGGAAATCACTCACTTCCTGGATGGTGATGTCATCATAAAGCATCAGGATAGCGATTGGATGTTTCCAGAAATTCGCTAAATTGCGATTTTTCCCGTGGGAACATCGCAATTTAGCGCAGTTAGGGGTGCGGTCGCGCTATTTAGTGCATTTAGGGGTGCGGTCGCGCAATATAGCGATTTCCGGGGTGCGAACTCGCTATTTAGTGACTTTTTGGCGTTTAAGGAATCGCTGATACACATCGTGCAAATATTTAGCGATTTGGGCCGAATCGCTATATATTTGCGAATGCGTTGTTACATCCCGATTTGCGATTCTGAATTAGCGATTCGGTAATAATCGCTATTTCAGAATCGCTAATCGGTACCTTCATACATATGGCCGTTAGTCATGCTCCTAGGATTCTTTGCTCAGAGGCCTTTCATACCTCCACTGCCAGATGACTTTTTTAGACCACGCAGAGCCCTCAAATCTGTAAATCAGGCTTTGATTCTACCCCGGCACATCTATTTATGCAGAAAAGGGAATTGTTCTTTTTTGCGATCTTGCGGCTAACTATTAGAAACATCTCCCTTTAAAACTATTACTCACTGCAAATTAGCCTGCCTTTAGGACATTACTCAAAACCGAATTGTATTGATGCCCTATTGCCTTTTTTTATCTCACCCGATGCATGGTTATTGCATGGTTACTGCTGAATGAACTGTTGAGCCACGATACCCGTTTGGGGTTGAGTAGGTACAAAACAAATTTCCTTAATGTAAATGTAGTGAGTGTGGGCCTGATTCACAGAACTAACTTAAGACAAAATCCTAAACTTACTACTTTTGGTATTCACAGAAGTTAGGATTTTGTCTTAAGTTTGACTTAAGACAGACTTAAGACAGACTTAAGTTAGGATTTTGTCTTAAGTTTGTCTTACGTCTGTCTTAAGTTTGTCTTAAGGCAAACTTAAGACAAAATCCTAACTTCTGTGAATACCAAAAGTAGTAAGTTTAGGATTTTGTCTTAAGTTTGTTCTGTGAATCAGCCTCATTGTTTTTTATAATATGGTGTTTTTTGCATAGATCATATTGGTAGTATGGACCTATGGTGTTATTGATGATATTGTTCATTGTGTAGTGTATTGTATGCTGGAAGTGTGAGTTAAGTTAGGATTAGTGCGTGCAACAACCTCAGAGCTCTACTGTGTGGATGTTAAGGTCAATCACTTCTTCTCTACCTTATCAGTTCATCTGCTCCTCCAGTAAGGTATTGAAGATGGTAAAGAGGACAAGGAGTTAAGGAGAGAAAAGGAGGGATACTCTCCTGCAGGTTGGTTGTCAGATATCTGGACTGGATGACGTACAGCTAAAGTCTTCAGATTATGTGGGCGCGTGGACTTGGGGTTCACCCTCTGCAAGTGAGAGAAGGTATATCTAGTCCTCGGCATGCTGGGAATCCCAGTCTGGAACTGAACAAGAATAAACATCACTGCAGCACTGGGTAGAAATGAGCCCGATAGAAGAAAATTTACATGCAAAGGTTACAATGTAGGATTCAGGTATGTCTTTAGAATCGTGGAACTAAATAGAGAGAAAACAATAAAGATGGAGGAGTGGAATAGCTAAGTGCAAACAACATTGATTATCAAGTGCACCAAATGATCAAGATTTATACTAGATCCTTTGAAATCATAGCACTGTTTTTGTTACTATATGATCACTGGACCACTTGTCTTCAATTTGGTGAGACAAGCCTATTGGGTCACTGCGGTGTTACATTCTTAGATCTTCGCTTATCCTCTCTACTTGAAGTATTTTCTTATCAGCGCCCTGAAGAAGTCCCTTTGGGACGAAACGCGTCGGCTGTATGGTGCTTCATTGTTTCTATTGAAATAAAGATTCGAAATCGAGGAATCTCCATTTCTGTGACTCATTGGAATTGTAACCTATACTGATTAATTATATGTTAAATGCTGTGGTGCACCTTTGCTGCTATGTTTTGATTCAGTTCCTTAGGGAACTAGCATTGTTACAGTGGGTGCTATTCAGTGTGCACACAAACCCCTGTGAACTTAGTAGGGGTGTCAATCATCATCTGGGGCTACTTTATGTTAGGTGCTGACCCTGAGAAGGTTCCACTGTTAGGTCAATATTGACTATCAAGAGAATCTAAACAACTGATCTTGCCAGTCACCTTGCCCTGTACTTGTATCGTCATATATACTTTTCAACATTAACAACCCTGAAATGTACCTGACACTGGGGTTGCGTGAGTTACTCTGGGAGTTGTAGTTCTGGTGATGTAATGCCCTATTATTCATTGTCCCGGTGATGTAATGCCCTATTATTCATTGTCCCATACTGTACCTTTTCACTTTGCCTTGTCTCCATGACCTCAATGTTGTAATGTGCTTTAGGGCCCGCACTAATTCTCCATTTTAGTTTCACGTTGTAACTTGACATTTTTCTAATAGATGACTTTCGACGTGTTTTCCACTTAAACTACAATGTACCAAGAAGTTACTGTACTTGTAGATTCTTTCTTACGAAGCATTTTTTACATGGTGTTTGTACACTCTGTCCAAGGCTAGGTTCATAGGAATGCAATGTCCTTGTTTTTGGTCGTCTGGCTGGATTCCAGTCTAACCATTGCTTCAGTTCTGCACCTTTGACACAGTGAGGTATGAACAGTGCTTTCATTAAATAACCTGCCTCTGCACTACATTTGGCAAAAGATCACTTATGCTGGTTTTATCCTGGAATGTGATGCACTGTAACTAAGGTGCAGCCCTGCTGACTCTGACCTCCATCCTGCAAAGGATGATAACATGTTCTACACAGACTGCCTCCTGACTCATCATACTCAGCTATGGGGAATTAGGATATCCCAATGGATCTGGCAGATGGTACTCCCACTCTGCTCTCAATAGTATAGGTGGTATTTAACAGGAATATATATAATCACAAAGTAATGCTATAATGATTGTACTGTTTATCTTTTCTATTGTAATGCTGGTTACAATGCGTTGTTTCATCTGCCTAATAATCGTAGCTCACGTTTTCTGTACAAGAATACGATGTTTCAATAAATCTTTGAAAAACCATTTTCGTATCTCAGTTGTGTTTACCTTGGGTAGGCAAATTATCAATTATCAACTTATCAATGAAGGGTTAGGTCTGTGTCCACGATTTTCTTGGGGAATAAGACTAGTCATTTCAAAGCTGCCGATACCATCTGGTTCCCTGGTGATATTAGGGGATCAGATGGGGCACTGTGAGCTAGTTAGAAATTGGAACATAATGTTCTGAAGATATAGGCAAACTATGTTCCCATCTTCTGACGTCTATGTTGTCCAGATACACAGTCATACTTAATTTGTAGGAACTGTTCTTTAATCTATCTGCTGACCTGCAAGTGCAGCTTGAACATAATAACATATTAGTCAACCGTAACTATCTTTCAACTTAAGGGGAACACGCTGTACATGGTCTGGTCTTAGGATGTATGCATAGAATTGAGTATCCTAACAATGTACTGGTTACAAAGAGCACACTGACCTAACCTACAGGGTATGAGGAATCCTGCTCTGTGATCAGTGACTCTAACACTGGCCTCTGCCTCTTTCTTTCAGTGGGACCTCGTGTGCGAGCAGAAATGGCTCCAAAAGTTGACTTCCGCCTTCTTCTTCATCAGGGTCACTGTGGGCAATATTTTGAATGGTTACTTCTCTGTTAGGTACAGTAGGATGTATCTATTGTTTTATAATGTGTATTTCTATGTTCTTTCATGGGGTAGAACTCTTATGCGTATTGTTATGAACAGGGATGTCAGCTTAAGAAAGCATTCCTGTCTCCTTTCCATTACACTCACAAGATCTTGGTGGCCCAAAGTTGAGTAGACAGCAGCTTAGAAGATAATGATTTGGAAAATTATTGCCAATGCATAGATAACTGTTCAAGGGAACTCAACAAGTGTACAGTTGATCTAAATGCTATGGCTACTGCTGCACAGTTCAGGTAGCAGTGGGTCAGTGAGTTATAATATGCTGTTGATGTTAGAGAGTCACTGATTTGGTGGTTCAATGATTCCAAGGCAAGTTATGGAAAGGCCTAGTGTCCTTGAACCTCTCTTGCTCACTCAAAATGCATCAAGTGGTTAAAATTCAAAACCATGAGTGACTCACGGCTCACTTACTGCACATAAAAGGACTAGTCGCAATAATACTTATGTGGCACTGTACACTCTCCCTGTGCAGGCTGCAGACATGAGGAGCTGTGCACAGTGATCGCACATAGTAATGCATGGACTCATTGATGTTCCATTCACAATGTGGCACTATTTTTGGCATTAAGATTCCTGTCTTTGCTGTCATGCTGACATACGGGAAATGCAAATGGTTGGATTAAAGTCTGCTCTTCCCACGTAGACCTCCATAGAAGCATTCACTATTGTTAACAAGGCTTTGAAATTCTCAGTGCCTTACTATCAGTTATGAGGAAGATACACTTTGACTTTTAGTGAAATTTGGTACAGTGAGTCTGGTGATGGCAAGGTGGGCAGTCAAAATATCGATTTTTAATTATCGACCTACATTAATATCGAGTTTTAATATCGTAGGGACAGAATATCGAAGTAAAGAATATCGGTGACCAGAATTTCGACCCCAAGGTAAGTAATATTGTTTTTTAAAAATATTGAAGTAAGTAATTTCGAAGTAAGTAATATCGTAAGCAAAAATATTGTTGTCAATAATATTGAAAAAACATTTAGTGTTATGTATTTTAGTATGTATTTTATATGTATGTTAAACTTTATTCTACTGTACAACCTTAAATTTTAAAATAAATGTTTAGAAATTAATAATTTTGTCAAAGTAAGTTTGTGAGAGCAGGTTGTGGGTTTATAGTGGAATAAGGTGGGAAGTAATTTAATTATGATTAATTAATTAATATGTTTTTATAGTTGGGGCGTGGCTCAGCCGGCTGCAAAATGGCCGCACCTTGAGTGGGCTCTGCCTGCCATGCCTAAAATCCTTTACCATCCTGCAGACATCTCTCCCATCGCCACTCGGAACCCGCGCCATCGCCATTCACCTGACCTTGTGGCAAGGTTTGAGCCCACTCCTACATTCCTGGGCTGTCGCTGTGCCGTGTTTTGCCGCTGCGTGTGTCCTGTGCCTGGGCCCGCGGTGCGCACTGCTGTCCCAGCCTCCCTAGAACTGACTGCGCATTCAGGATTTGGGATCGGACACCTGCCTAACGCAGCACCTCTTCTCCACCACCATCGGAGCTGGTAGGTGCTGCTGCTACGGGGGTGCACTGTGGCGGGGCTGGGGGTGCGCGCGTCACACGGCCCGGCCCGGCCTGCATACTCCTGGGCGCCATCCTCCTCCCAAAGGTGCCTGCAGCTCAGGCCTCTCCCATTAGGCCTGGCGACTCGAGCAGCGCACTCTCTTTGCCTCCCCTGTTGCGTGCTGCCACCTCCCGCTGCGGCCCCCTGCTCCCCGGTGCTAGTATCCTGCGGCTGCTGAATCAGCCCTGCAAACATATGGGCTTCACCTCTGAAGTGGCCTGACCCCTTCGGATGGGGAGCTTCCCTGGAGGTGCCCGTGCACTAAGCACCGGCCTGCCATCTCTCTGCCTGCGACCTGCTGTCATGGTCCGCGGGCGCCACCACCTGCCGGCCCCTCCTCCTGGGCCCTAGCCGGCCGAAGCATCTCTCCTGCTGCACCTGGCTGGATTATATTTGATTCCTGCTGAGGAACAGCCCGTCATGTTGCACCCCTTGGCCACACCCTGCTGGGTCCTGATGCCGCTTTCACATGGGGCTTGAGGAATCTGCACGGAGCTGACCTCAGCTTCTCCTTCGGCCCAGTGCCCGTCCCACCAGGTTGACCTTCCTCCTGTGGGCCTAGCCATCCGAGCCCCGCATGGTGCCTCCTGCCTCTACTGTGCTGCTGTTCCTTTTGGCCTACGTCCTTCTAGCCACACTTGCGCCTCCCTACTACCAACACTATCTGCTGCCATATTGCTCTGGCCCATCTACCTCAAGCCGGACCCTGCCGACTCTCCCTCAGTTTGGTGGGTCAGTGGTCAGTTTGCTGCGACCAACTGGTGCTGGACTGATCGCCTGCAGGTTTCTCGCCTCTCCTACAACCGGCCCTCCTGTGTTTTGATTCCAAACGTCGTCACAACTGCCTGCTGGGCCCGACATTCCCCCTCTCCTCTGCTAGTCCACCACCCTTTGGGTACTTTGGTCTTATCTTTGTACCTGTGACCTCTCCCTTGCTGCCTGGCTGCTCCTCTCGCCAGCGACCTCCTGCCATGGAGAGAACCAACCCCAAGCATCCGAAGATCGCCTTTGATCAACGCCGCCAGATGCGCCAGCAGGTGCCGGCATGGACGGGAGTGACCCTCTGATTGCATCTGATATGGCGCAGTCCCGCGAGGATGATCTGATGCCATCATGCTGGACGTTAAATCCACTGTCACCAACATAGCGGCTCAGCTGGATCAACTGTCAGCCCGCCTGGACTCGATGAAAGCTCCATTTGACTCCCACAATGCCTGGCTCCTTCATGTTGAGACCAGGGATGTCTGACGCAGAGGACGCTGCTACTCAAGACCGCCAGAAACTAAAGATGGACAAGATACTGGCTGTTATCTGAGATAAGAATGAAGATTTGGAAGTGCACTCTCGTAGGAGTAATCTTCAAATCACAGGAGTGCCTGAGTCTACCAACATCTCTTGCATGGAGGACTATTTGGAGCAATTGGCTCATGAGCTCTTTGGCGATGTTCTTTTATCTGTTTCTATTGTTGAGCGGGCCCACCACTCACTCGGCCCCCATCTTGGCCCTGGCCTGCCGGCCCGCCCCATCATAGCCAAAATCTTGAACTCCAGGGACCATGATGCCATCCTCTAGGCAGCCATGGAAAAAGGGGAAATTCACCACCATGGAAACTCCCTCTCATTCTACCCTGACTACACCATCGCGGTTCAGGTGGCGCGCAATGAGTTCCTAATGGCCAAACGGATCTTCTAGAAGCATGAGATCTCCTATTCACTGGCGTACCCGGCAAAACTGCATGTTAAACAAGGCTCCAAGACTCTCACCTTTCCGAATCCAAGAGAGGCGCTGGCTTTCGCTAAAAAACTTGACAGGGCCCACCGCTCTTCGCCTGCCAACTCCCAAGTAGCTGCTGATGATGACCTCAGTGACAATGACTGACCTGTTCTCAATGCATTTATTTTATATCCTTTGCACTGTTTGTTTTTCAGGCCAGTTACTTACATTGAGACCTTTGGGCACATGTTGCCTCCTAGGTCATTTTCACTCACCTCTTTGCCATTGGCGTGAAGTTCCTGCATCCCTTGATGATTATTCCTGTTGTTTGCTGTAACTAACGGCCTGGCCACCCTGTCTCTCTGGCAGGGGCGTTTTCTGGGCGTTGCCATGCCCCCTTGGGATAATTCCCATCACGGACATAGATTTTTCCCTTCCCAGTTGTGGGTCCCTGGGTTGTGGGTTCTCCTGGGGTTTTTTGTTTTGAGGGAGGGTTCAGGGGGTTGGGTGTTAGGGGTTTGGAGTCCGCTGCCTCCTTATGAGGCCTTGATGTTCCTTTTTGCACAGTCTCTTGACCAGGGCCTTTTTGTGACCAGATTTCCTCCCCCATGCTTCCCACATGCATGCCAAGGGGATTGTTTAGCTTGTATTGTTGGCCTATCACGGGGATTTTGTAGTATATTTGTTTGTACCATGCTGAGATGTTCCCATGGTTATTGCATTGCCTACTTCTCTCAATTTCCATTGCTCCTCTTCTTACAGATGCATGCAACTCCTG
This sequence comes from Lissotriton helveticus, assembly GCF_964261635.1. Lineage (NCBI taxonomy): Eukaryota > Metazoa > Chordata > Amphibia > Caudata > Salamandridae > Lissotriton > Lissotriton helveticus. Next base: position 29,850,378 of record NC_136067.1, on the reverse strand, counting down.
CCCTTTGTCCCACTGCTCTCAGACACTCCCTCCCCTGTTGTAGCACCATGACTGACACTACACTATGGACATGGAATGTCTGTGGGCTCAATGACTACCACAAGCCACGTTTGGTACATGCCCATCTCGTCCGGCACAAGGTGGACATCTGTTTTTTAGAAGAGACCCATCTTCTGCCGTCCACTGCCTATAGACTCCTTTCCTGACATTGGCGCCAAATCCACTTCTCCTTCTAAACCAACTACTCTCGGGAGGTGTCCATACCGCTGTGCAAGGGGCTCCCCTGGCAGACCTCTCAAGTACTCACTGACCCTGTGGGCGCTTTGTAATACTCCACGGCACCCTGCAGGCCCAGCCCTTGACTCTAGCTGCGCTATACGGTCCTAACTATGACGACCCAGACTTCTTTGCTCAAGTCTGGCACCACATTTCATCCTTGTGGCCCGCTGCTCTCCTCTGGGGGGGAGATTTTAATGTGACTCTGTCCGCAACTTTAGACCGGTCTAGCTCTCATGTCTCCCATCTGCGCGCGGCCTCACTCCTCTGCTCCATCCTCCTGGACAACTCTCTGTATGACGCATGGCGTCAGGCTCACACTGCTGTGTGTGAGGGCACATGTGTCACTGGTTCCCGTGCCTGCTGGTCCCGACTTGACTTAAGGATTACAACTCCAGATGCATTGGGCTGGCTAACTTCGGTTGATCATAAGGCGCGCACTCTTTCTGACCATGCTCCTGTTCGCTTATCCCTCTCTCTCCCTCACTCTTCCTGCTGCACCCTCTCATGGTGGCTCCCCCCAAATCTACTGCGCGACTCGGTCTTCTGCGATGAGATACAAACTGCAATCATAAACTATTTCGAGCTTAACGAGGGCTCAGTGGACTCCCCATCCACGCTTTGGGAGGGATTTAAGACTGTAATCCGTGGGGAATGTATCTCCAAGCAATCTGGTGTTCTACACTCCATCCCCGGCATTCTGGATAGAATTGAAAGTGAGAATAAACTGCTGGATGCTTCCCATGCCCAGAACCTGCATGCTGACACACTCGCTCAGATACTCAGGAAACTGACTGAATTTACCGGCGAGGCGAATAGAGAACTGGCGTTTCTCGGTAGAGAGGCGTGTCGCTTTGGTTAGGGTGATCGCCCTGAAAAAACTGTTGCTAATCTCCTTTGTCGGCCTTGCGCAGCATCGTATATCACTGCCCTTCAGGACGGTGGACCTTACCACACTAACTCCCCTGAAAGAAATCAAAGCACGCTTCACTGCATTTTACACACAACTATATACGTCCGGATCGGTACCACCTTGCGAAGTTCTCGACCAATATTTTGATACTCTTCAACTTCTCTAGCTCGGTAATTCACATCCAGAATTCCTGGATGAGCCCTTCTCTAAAGAGGAGATTCTAGCTGCTATAAACAGTATCCCCGGGTTCTAACTGCCTTCCAGCCTCCTTTTATAAGGCCTTTGCCCCTCTTTTGATTCCTCACTTGGCTGCCATGCATAACGAGTCCTTTGAAATGGCCAGTTCCCTCCATGGCTGCTTGAGGCACTCTTAACCTAACTTCTCAAGCCGGACAAGCCCCCTCAGCAGAGAGATTCCTATCGCCCCCCTCATCCCTCATTAATACAGACAACAAAATTCTCGCCAAACTGCTTGCCTCATGTCTCCTTACGCTCATGCCACTCATTGCCGATCGAGACCAGTCCGGTTTTATCCCGGGTCGCGCTACCTCTCACAACCTCCGGACCATTTTCTCTGTCCTTCATCAAATAAACCCATAGCTTCCAGCAGTGGCAGATCTGCTTGATGCCATTCCAAGGCCTTTGACACCTTGGAATGGCCCTTCTTGTTTTACCTCCTTCCCCGCCTGGGCTTTAGCCAGGTCTTTATACGCAAGGTGTTACTTCTGTACACTCTTCCCACCACCCATCTCCGCATCAACGGACAGATCTCTGAGCCCATTCCTATCGGTCGTGGTACTCGACAGGGCTGTCTGCTGTCTCCCATGCTTTTTCGCTGTCGCTATGGGACCTCTCGCAGCTCGTCTCTGACAATATCATACCGATAGAGGCATTGGATTTGTGGCTCATGCTCTACTTGTTTTCATGTGTGCTGATTACATCACTCTTTATGTCTGTTACTCCCCAGGAGAACCTCAGTCCTCTAGTCCATGAGGTGATATGTTCTGATGACTATTCCGGCATTCAGTTTAATTGGAATAAATCTGTATTATTTCCTCTCAAGAACGCCATGGCTCCCTTTGATCCCAATTACCCTTTTTGTGTGGGCTTCGGAGCCCACTAGGTATTTGGGTGTTTGGCTAAGCAGAGACGTGGATGAACTCTGGAGAGTTAAAATTGGCCGCACAGTGGATTGGTTAGAGTCCAAGATCCCTCTTTGGAACTGGCTGCCTCTCTCTTTGGCTGGGCGCATTGCGATCACCAAAATGGTGGTGCTTCAGAATTTCTTATATATTTTCGATAACACTCTCACCGCTCATTTCTATCTCATTTCTTTCGAAAGGTTCGCTCGTTGCTAATCACCCTGGTTTGGGCCGGACGGCAACCCAGGATCGCTTACAACATCCTGGCCCTCCTGATGTTGCGGGGGGCTAGGAGACCCGGGGCCCGGTTCACAGAATGAACTCAAGACTCAATCCTAAACGTACTATTATATTGGTATTCACAGAATGCACTTACTACTTTTGGCATTCACAGAAAGAACTTACTACTTTTGGTATTCACAGAAGTTAGGATTTTGTCTTAAGTTTGTCTTAAGACAAACTTAATACAAACTTAAGACAGACTTAAGACAGACTTAAGACAAACATAAGACAGACTTAAGACAAAATCCTAACTTAAGTCTGTCTTAAGTCTGTCTTAAGTTTGTAAATTAACACACACTTAGCAATAAAATATTTTTTAATAAAAAAATAACATATTAATAATTGATTTACCAAACAATTATTAATAAACACCAATAAATTAAAATTAATATTTACTTAAATAACATTAAATTACATCCCACACTATTCCCCCAATAACACACAACACACTACACATACAACAAAACATAATTAATTTAACTATCAATTAATCAATTATTAACAATTAATAACAGATTAATTATAATTAATTATAAATTAACTAATTAATACATATTAATAGAAAGGGGGCTTGGAACTAAGAGCTTGAAGCTCACTTACCCTCCTTGCCGAGGTTATTGCAACGAGGAAAACTGTCTTAAGAGTCAAAAGCCTCATAGGACATTTGTGAAGAGGCTCAAAAGGAGCACCCAACAGAAAAGTCAAAACAAGATTTAAGTCCCACTGAGGCACAATAAAAGGAGTAGGAGGGAACTTATTCGTGAGGCCCTTCAAAAACCTTAAAACCACAGGAGATTTAAAAAGAGATGGCTGGTCAGGCAAGCAGAGAAATGCCGACAGCGCTGAAAGATAGCCCTTCACCGTGGCCACGGCAAGCCCCTGTTGCGCCAGAGAAAGGGCAAGTCTTAAGAGTTGGAATAGTAATTTTTACCCCTATGGTATCCAGCGCTTTCCCTACTGTTGAAAAAGCTAATATGTTATTTCAAATAGGATGCTGCTCTCAATCTCAGAGGTAACTTAAGTGTATGCTATGAATAATATCTGATCCAGCTTTAGCTAGCCAAGTGCTCAGTACTACCTACTCATACTCGTCAGTGCTCGCTTGGGCTGATTTTTTAAGAAGTGATGTAGAATCCTCTTACCTGTGACTACGATAGTAGTATATTAGTAGTTAGTGCTCTCAGTACCTTTCATTATGTAGCTGATACAGTCCCAATCTCCCAGTGATTTGTAGCATACACTGAAAAGGGAGAGTGAGTTGGCCCATTAAAGGGGGTGGAGCAGCAAAGATCATTCGATGCAATGCATTAGTAGTTAAAAATGTATTGTAGGTTCATGAAATTAGGAATCCAGCTTAGGCCTTGGCAATTAGGAAGAGGACAATAGGCTATCTTATTTAGAAAAGTATAAAGGTACTGCGTCTGATTGTCAAAATATTTTGGGGGAGATTACTGTACCACTAATCTAATTTGTATCTTCTTTATTTCTTACATTAGCATCCAAGGGCGAGAGGACATCATAACAGCCGGGCAAAGAGGCTGCCAACCTGTGAGGTGGCTGGCAGAACCACGGCCTCCGCCAGGTCAGATGGTCCTGCTGACCCAGTAAGTACTATTATTATTATTTGTTTCCCTAACTTTTATCTCTGACCACTAACAGAATAACACTGCCTTGTTTATTTGTTTTATACTGTCTCCAGTTTTTTCCACTCCTCTGTCTAATGTTTGGTAAATTATTTATCCCTGCATTATCCTTTTGTCCTATGTTTCTGTATCAAACTTCCAGCTGTCTGTAACTTTCTTCTGCTTTTTTAGATAGCTTCCCCTCTCCCTTTATATGGCTCGTGGAACTGTAAGACTAGGAGATACTGTGAAGATTGCAGGACTAAGTAAGGTTTTATTCACCACGCATGATTGTTGAGGAGGCTTCTTGCTCAAGCTCAAACAGTCCCACAAGAGATTGGACATGCTCATGAACCTCCCAATGTGGAATTATCATTAATTTATACAGTATACCAGCAGTTTTCATGACAGTGCAGCATGGCAGAAAAGTATGGGATCCCATTGCATTTGCCAACCAAGAATATATGAGCTTAAGTGGCAGTTCCACCCCTTCATTGAGCCTCAATGACTCCGAATCATCGTAGCTCTGCCCCTCCGTTACTTAAGGTTGTTGGTTGGCTCGACTGCCAGGCTTTTCAAACATTGTCAACCAACAACCCTCCCAACGGGATAGTTTCAATGGAAGATATTTCTATCTAAACGGTAGTGTAGCATTGATGTTGTTCTTTATTCAAAAATAATAATAACTAATTAAGAGGTGAATCTGGTATCTAAAATGTATAGTTTCTTTTCTATCCACACAAACCGCCAATGCCGGATTGCCATATCTGAACTGGGGTGGCCGAGTGAGCTAAAGAATGGTGATTGATTAAACCCAGATCAGTTGACTGGGGGTGAGTGTTTGATTTGCTCAAACGCTCCGTCCATCATCCCCTTCGGTATCGCTTTGTTCGCCCTAAATTGGCAGGGTATGCTCAGACGTGCGTCCCTTGCTCATTCTACCACTGGATTCAAGACAGCCTGGCTGAAGAGGATTATGAATCCGAAACCGGTCCCAGGATGCTTGTTTCCGGTCCAGGGAAGACATGGCTTGGCAGTTCGGGCTGGACTGTTCCCATGAGGCACAGGGTCAGACTGATTTGTATATGGCCATGTCTGAACTGTGGTGGCAGAGTGAGCTAAAGAATGGTGATGGATTAAACCCAGATCAGTTGACTGGGGGTGAGTGTTTGATTTGCTCAAACGCTCCGTCCATCATCCCCTTTGGTATCGCTTTGTTTGCCCTGAGTTGGCAGGGTCTGCTCAGATGTGAGTCCCTTGCTCACTTTACCACTGGATTCAAGATAGCCTGGCTGATGAGGATTATGAATCCGAAACTGGTCCCAGGATGCTTATTTCCGGTCCAAGTAAGACATGGCTTGGCAGTTCGGGCTGGACTGTTCCCATGAGGAACAGGGTCAGACTGATTTGCATATGGCCATGTCTGAACTGGGGTGGTGGAGTGAGCTAAAGAATGGTGATGGATTAAACCCAGATCAGTTGACTGGGGGTGAGTGTTTGATTTGCTCAAACGCTCCGTCCATCATCCCCTTTGGTATCGCTTTGTTTGCCCTGAGTTGGCAGGGTATGCTCAGATGTGAGTCCCTTGCTCACTTTACCACTGGATTCAAGTTAGCCTGGCTGATGAGGATTATGGGGTAAGTGTAGCTACGAAAAGCTGATGAAGTACATTTCCTGCTGCTGTAGTAGTTTGACACAGCTTGGGTCTCACCAGTGATCTGGCACTAGCAGCCGGGTTGGAGGCTGGTAATCATTATCTGCAACTAACTTGCCTTGGCTCTCTGGTCTCTACCGTACCCTCAGCCCAAATCTGTTTACAGTGAAATCAGAATACCTCTAACAAGTTTGACTCCCAAGTAGCGTGCTTTTGGACCACAGTTCCATCATTACTGTTTTACCATTACTGCCTCACTATGCCCGCATTAAGCTGAGGGGGTTCAAGATTCAATATACAAGATTCAACATTTCTGCTCCTGCTTTAAGCAGTTTTCAAACCTAGGACCAGTCCACCAATATCTGGAAACCTTGCACTAAACCTTTTAAGATAAAAGCAGGCCAGCGGAATCAGACCAGCGATTTTAGACCAATCAAGCAAGAAAGGGAAATTCCTTGAATTTCAAGAAGCTCACAACAAGATAACAAATAACAAGTACTTTTCAAAAAATAAAATAACAAATAAATTAATTAATTCATATTTTACAGAGTGTAGAAATAATGTGTACAAGAAAATCTCTCCAGGCTCAGCATCAAGATCATTACCGTCCTCATAAAACAGCAGAGATGCAAAAAAACTAAATGCTATATCCTCAAGGGATAGGGCGCACAAATCTAGTGCTGGCCACCACGGCGGGATGACAAGAAGGAGCATTGCCTATAGCAATTACAAATCTATGCAAAAATAATGTTGGAAAAAACCCAAAATATCTCCATGGAGACAAAACTGACGCTAATCCCAACAAATATGATGAAGTACAAGGAAGACTACAGCCAAACGTCCATTGTCCCCTGATTTTTTTTTTAACCATATTTTGTTAGTATTTAATTCTCATTATCACAAACATTACTTTATGACAAATAAGTTATTGACATAGGATAATTGCACTCAAGAAAAATAGAACAGTTCCCGCCTCCCCCCCTGGCTTGCATTGGAACAAGTAATATATTGTGGCAGCCTGTTAGTCTCTGCATGGAAATGTGGGGCTCAGCAGCCATGGACAATGGTAGCCGGGGTTGAATGAATGGGAAATTGCATGCTCAATTTGCGAGTACCATTAGGTCCTCGCAAATTGCGCATGCAATTTCAAGGGTGTCAAAAGGACACCCCGTTGCACCCCTGAAACTGATCTGTTCACAAATGTTGCGCATGTCCCAAGGACATGTGTGTGTGTAGCCGCCAACTTTCAAAAATGCACTTTAGTACATTTTTCAAAGTTTTTGCTAAGTACCATGAAGTTCAACTTCATGGTAATTTGCGACCCCTAGTGGCCAAATCGCTTCTTCAAAGTGGTGCTTGCATTGCATTTAAGGAATCGCAAAATGCAATTCCTTAAATACAATCGCAATTTGAAAACTCGCAATTCATTGCGAATTCTCAAATTGCGAGGGCCTTGACCCTTGATGCATCGCAAAAGAGAATTTTGCAATCACAAATGGACGATTTTTGAGAATCTCATCGTATGCGATCACAAAAAGCTTTGATGCATGTGCCATAATATGTTTTTAATCATTTGTGCAGGCACAACACATTAAAGATGTATACAGTGTGCTACAACAACTCATTTTTAACCTCTTTTCCTGTTAGTGTGGAAGAAGTTCCTCCTCTCTTCAAGGGGACCGGTAGGGAGTTGTTCCGAGGTGTGCCACACATCATAGAGGTTTCTAGCTCACACACAACATTCGTTTACACTTGTTTGGATGCAGGCTCTGTTCCATTCCTAGGAAAGTGCCAATGAGGAGAGAGTGAGCAAGTTGGGGAGAACTTGCCAATCGCTCGCTGGTGGCTGCTTACGTGATGCACTTCCTATATATACACCTTTTAATTACAGTAATTATGCAATATGGGGCATAGGACTTTGTTATAATTAAATACGAACAATGGGGTTGTTCAGAGATATGCACTAGAACCTGTTCCCTTTTTGGAAATCAATCAATCACTGCATTTATAAAGCACGCTACATACCCATGAGGGTCTCAAGGCGCTGGTGGGGGGGGAGAGGGGGCGCCGCTACTGATCGAAGAGCCAGGTCTTGAGGAGTCTTTTGAATGCCAGCAGGTCCTGCGTCTGACGTAGGCTGGTGGGGAGAGCGTTCCAGGTCCTGGCTGCGAGGTAGGAGAAGGATCCGCCGCTGGCAGTGGTCTTCCGGATACGGGGTACTGTGGCGAGGTTGGCTGAGCGGAGGTTTCGGGTGGGGGTGTGGAAGCTGAGACGGTTGTTGAGGTATGTGTGTCCGGCGTTGTGAAGGGCTTTGTATGCGTGGATGAGGAGTTTGAAGGTGATCCTCTTGTTGACGGGAGCCAGTGCAGGCCTCTCAGGTGGGGTGTGATGTGGCTTCGCCGAGGTGTTTTGGATTCGTTGGAGTCGTCTCAGGAGCTTGATTGGTGTTGCTGAGTAGAGGGCGTTTCCGTAGTCGAGTCTGCTGGTGATGAGGGCCTGGGTAACGGTTTTCCTTGTGTTGGGAGGGATCCATTTGAAGATCCTGCGGAGCATGCAGAGGGTGCTGAAGCAGGATGCGGAGACGGCGTTGACTTGCCTGGTCATGGAGAGGGTGGAGTCGAGGATGACCCCCAGGTTGCGTGCGTGGTCTGTGGGTTCCGGGGGTGTGCCTAGTGATGTGGGCCACCAAGAGTCATCCTAGGCTGATGGGGTTGTTCCTGATGACCTAGAAGAGCCGGACATTACAAAGTGGTACCAGCAGAGAAGACTGCAGAGAACTACTGACTTGGCCCCAGCTCTACTAACCTGTCTGCAGTCCTCGACAATCCTGCAACAAAAAATGACTTGTCTTGCAGCCCAACCACCTCCAAAACCATTGGAGGACTGCCTCCTTTTGACAAAGACCAACAGCTCCTAAAACAGCGGACCTGTTAAAAAAGCAACCATCTTCAACGTAAAGACTCTGTGATCTGAATAACCACAAACCCTGCCCCCGGTTCCACCTCTGCACCAGCACCTCCGGCCCGAGTCCAAGTGGCCCACTGGTTCCAGCAAACATCCGCAGTGCTTTAGAGCCCGAATCCACCGAGAGCTTCCCTCTCCCGGACTCACTGACGTCACCTGCAGCCTCTGCACAGAGACCCCCTCAACCCTGACTTGCACCAGTAAGGCGTTTCTGATGCTAAAAGACACCCCTGCACCTGTCTGCCCTGGACCTTGGTGAAGAAGACCAAAGATGTCTCTAAGTCCCCGAGCATCACAACTTACCTCTTCATCTGTTGGCTTCCTTCAACCGGACACCTGACCTGAGCCTATAGCTGTTTTCCAATTTGGCCTTTCGCGAATGCTTTTCATTGTGCACCCTATGCTGTGTTAATACCGTGGACCTAGCTGCTCCTGTGCCACTGATGGTATAGTGTTGGTGATGTTTTGGGCCCTGTCCAGAGCTTGCTTCAACCCCTGGAGACTGGCCCTAAGCCATAGCGTCTTATCCGTAAGTAGCCTCTGTTCAATTGCCAAGGTCTTCATTGATTTGCACTGGGCTTCCGACCTCAAAATTGCATCCTGCACCTGGCTTCCCCTGTGCCGCTAGTGGTGTACTGTTGGCGTTGAACTGGTCTTAACTCTGCAAGATTAGTTTTGTAAGTTGATGTTTACCTACCTGTAGGTTGAATGTTTTTTTCCTCAGATAGGTGAAAATTGCACTGTGCCCATTTTTGAAACTGTAACGTATTTCCATTGCAAATCACATTCATCTGAGGTGAAGATCTGTGGTTTTACAAATAAATATAACCAAGTATTATTTTTATAAATTTGTCTTGGATTTATTTATTAAGTGTGTCTCATTTATAGCCACTGTGTTTCCAACAAACGCTTAACACTGACCTCTGGTTACCTTAACTGCTTGTAAACACTACCACAAAAGAGAGAAGTAGTATTATCTATTTTAGCCTCTGTAAAGCCTCTGTGGATACATTGGACTCTCTGCATAATATAATTGTTTTTTTGGTATAGTATATAGTGAGCCAGCTTCATAAATTGTAGTGATAAGTTATTGGAGTATTTCTTCCTCAAGAGGTCTCAATATACACGTTTAGGCTTACTGCACTCAAATTCACAGGGATCTGGACAATGCAGACATAGATTGTATTACCATTCTCTAGGCCGAGTTCAGAGCAATATATCTTGCTTATGGTCCGTGTGAGAAGTTGGCCTGGTATATGATGTCCAATATTCTAGTGGGCAACTTGCATCAGTCCAAACGACCCTTATTGATGGTAGGTTATAAAGTCAACCTTATAGAAAGCTATCCTAGTAGTAGCTGTGGAGAGCAGCCTTCAGGCTAAGACTTGGAGACGAGTTAAGCAACTTGTTTTACCAGTTATCTCTTGAATGATCAAATGAAAGCACACCACACAAGGTATATATTAAATATATATGTATTTATTCTAAGCACAACCCATCTGCACTCTTTAGGAGGTCAGAGGTAAAAGTACAATACATGGAACTTAATTCGCATAAGATAAGTTGCACAGTATACTAGGGGCCTCACAAACCATATACTAAAATAGTGGTATAAGAACCACGTGAGGAATAGAAAGCAGGCCTAGGGCCTGTGGAATGGCTGGGGCTGCCTAGAACCACCAAAGGTTAGGATGTAGGAGGCCCACAGGAGACGCATGCAGTGTCTAAACACAGCGTGGGCCATCATTGACTTTCTATGGAGAACAAACAAGTTACAATTTTAAAGATTAAGGGCACTTCTAGGTGAACTATGATGGAGCCCTTTTACACTAGGACACTTCAAGAGTCAAGACCCACGGGAGCACAGGAGTACTCGTGTTACCTCACCCAGGAAATCCGGGTGCATAGGTGTCTTTTGGTGTCGGGTTTCGTCGTCGATTCCAATGGAGAGCTGCGAAGAAGTGCTGCAGGCGACCAGAGGAAAAGTGGATCCAAGGGTGGATCGGAGATGTGAAGAACCTGAAAGCAGAAGGGACAGAGTCTGGGTCACTAGCCAGTGACCAGGGTGGTGGAAAGAATATGCCAGCCGATGTTGGATGATTTCAGGTGCAAGAGGTGAAGTTTGTCTCTTCAGCCACAAGGTCCTGGAGGTGTCGACAACAACCAGGAGCTGGATTCAAGCTGTCCCAAAAAGAATCTAGTTGACCGCAGTGTCGTATCTGAATTGGACACAACAAGCCTTGGCAAATGCAATCCATGAAAGATGTCGAGATTGGCTTCGGTGCAGACCAGCAAAGTCTGAAGAACTCCTCCTTTGGAGAGGCGTAGGAGCAAGACTGTGGCAACCAGGAAAGTAAAGTAAATCAAGGATTGGTCTTGATGGGGGCTCACTTGCCAATGGACTAGGAACCACAAAGACGCATCAAGCAGAACTGCACAAAGCGGGCCCACGGGTCACTTGTGGAGTGTAGGCCTCTGAGCTTTGCTGCAAAAGGTGCTCGGGCTGGGGCTTCAAGCACCTCAATGCACAACTTTTCAATACCTCAGAAAGTAGGTGCAGATTGCAAAATGCAGGATATCCAGATGTTACGGTTCCATGTCTCTCGTGTCCACCACAGGTCTGAGCTTTGCTGGGAGTGCAGGTCAGCATCAGGGAAGTTTGGAAGTCCATGTCCTGAGTTGCAGATTCTTTGGGATCTGGCGAGAGCCTAAAAAATGCAGACCAGCAAAGATGCAGGTGGTGCTTGTTTGAACAGGGTGGTCACTCCCTGACCACAAGGGAGCTTTCTTCTGTCTTCCAGTCGATATGGAATGTCGAAGGTCCAAGATATATGTTGCAGAGTTTCATCCAGGGTAGTCTAAAGTCCTAGGGACTGGGGTTCTATACTTATAGTAAGTTTAGGGGTTGGACTAACTCTAAGGTCCCTTCTATGGGTGGACCTGGGGAGGGGGTGGTTACAACCCTTTCCCTTTGTCCAGTTTCGCACCAGAGCTGGGGCTGAGTGCCCCAGCAACCGGTTTGAACTGGGCTATGCATGGAGCACCTTGTGTGCTCCAGGCAGTGTCTCGTTTTGCAGCCCTCCCTGCCACAATACACTAAAGCCTGTCTGGGGAGGTGCTAGCACCTCCCTGGACAGGAAACCTATTGTCCAGGCCTCCCCTGTCAGAGTTTTGTCCAGCAGCAGGAGGGCAGACCCGTGTCTCTGGCAGCAGCATCCATTTTGTGATGCTGGGGCTCTGTTTAACTTTAACCGGGTTTACCAGTAACTACATGTCTTCTCCCTCTAGAAGGGTGGAATTCTACCCCCGCCGCCAGGACTTGCGGGGGTAGTGCTCCAAAGTGTTGGGCATCTTACACGACATGTTTTGATAAAGCCAAACCAACGTTAGCATTAACTGCGAGGATTATAATGTACTTGGTATATGGTATGGCTGTATCATAGAACATTTCTCCTGGGACTATTTTGTTACCCTCTAATCAATATTAGCAATATCCATTGCTAATATTGATTAGAGGGTTGTGGTAAATAAATAATTAAATACCTGTTCTATTTTTGACTAGATATACAATAACAGATAGCTCAATAAATAAGAGTCAAGATTCGAGGTAGCTGGAGTTTGCAGGTTTTAATCAGGCATAAAGGACAGGAACAGGACAACCTGCATGGGAATGGGATGGCAGCTGCCGGGGGGCAGGATCTGGGAGCATAAGGGTAACTTTTAATAACAGTGCACAATATTTATAGTTAAACAATTGCATTACATTCAGTATAGTAGGCGTAGCAGTGGGTGGAGTTCATAGCAGTCGCGAAAGATAAGGCATAAAGTGGGTGGAACAAGAGGCGTATACATAGACATGTGATGTAAACGTAACAGAATATGTCATAAACGGGGCGGAAACATGGAGGGGGCTACCTAAGGAGCCGGGACCTCTGACCTAGTGGTGCGCGCAAGCTGGCAATGACGTGTTACTAGGAGGAACTGGGGGCTATGACTTCTGCGCTAGAAGAGGAGACGAAAGTCTGGAGTGTCAGAGCGACATGTACCTAAACACTATCTAGTATCTGATGTTTAGAGAACATCTTGATAGAATCCAAAAGTTATCAGGGTAAAGGCTAACAGACTCTAAGACTGGTGCATGCATCATTCTATATGTAGTGCATGTTGAGGAATATTAAATGACCATTAATATAGTATTTCTCTTACATGGAGACGTAAAGGCTAGACGATGACTGAAACTATTGATGCGATTCAGTAGCTTTAGGAATGCAGAGAAGGAGGGCTGGACTGATAACTAGAATCATAACATACTCTTGGCAGACTGGCAGGCAGAGCCAGGCCGAGCCGGGCACTGTGAGGCAGGAAGTAAGTGAAGGGTCAGGGATACAGGTGGGGGCTGTATCGCTCCTCAGCGAGGGTTCAGGAGACAGGAGCTGAATCTGGTGTCCGGGCCCTTTTGAGGCCTAGAAACGGAGACTTTTCAATGAATTAACGTGCACACTGTAAAACGTGGCAACATAACTTTACATAGGCCTAATACTCGTAGCTTTAACGAGAACTGAAAACTGGCATACTAGAGATGGACACAACTAAAATTGCGTCTTTAATCGATCATAAGGGAATACATATGCGTATTAATCATGCACATATAACATAAGATGGGGAACACGTAGGGACACAGAACATGGCAAAATTTAATTTTCCACATTCCCTCCTTGTCACTACGTTTCCATCAGGAAACATCAATATTCATGATACCATCTATCATTTCATACAGTATCATTTGCTCGTCTCGATTTGTCTTGGAACGGGATTTAGGACTAGGAATACAAGAGGTAGCACAAATGCCGCAAATCGCAGGGCCACATTGTAAACAGAGGCAGCAACTGAAAATGATCATTACTGCTATACCTAGGAATGGCAATACTTTCCATCCCCAGGCAGAGATTATACTCCAGAGCCAACCGGACCATGTCCAGGTGCCTGGATTCTGGTGTAACTGATGGGCAATTTTATGAAGTCTGGTTATAGCTGAATAAACAGACGGCGCGTTATTAGGAATGAAAATGCAGCAACTAGATCCGATGACTCTACATGCTCCTCCTCTATCGGCCAGTATGACGTCAAGAACGAGACGATTTTGGAGCACGACAAATCTCATAGCAGATTGCTCTTCGGTTAAGTTACCTAGAGCAGAAGTAGTCTCATTCACTACTGCTTCAAGGGTTCTGGTTAACCTACGGATTAACTTACTATTCTGGATAGGTCCTATAAAGAAGAAGAAACCTCTATTGAAGTCTGTATACTGTTCTAGAGCAGTTTCAGTTTGATCGACAATCGGGGACTCAATCTCCCTTCTATGTCTAATGTGTACTAGATGTGTGTTTCTATGATAATCGGATGGGGCTAGGAAAACTGGTGGCAGTAGGAAGGCAATGTAACATGTTCCATCCCAATCGAGGGGCAGACGAACATATGCGGTCTGACCACAAACAAAATAAGAATGACGTGAGGCTTTGAAAATAGATTTCCCACTGTCACTATACTTGACAATAGTAGTACAATCACTATGTCCTACATGTGCGGAACCATTTTTTCGGACACATAATTCGCCTTTGACTGGTAGTACTGAAATAGCAGGTAAATCTGGAGTAGTATCAGACTGAACATTCAGGACCATAAAATTCGAAGAATAATTACCTAAATTATAAACTTCATTTTCTAGGTCTAACCCGGTTCTATGGGTGAGACCTTGCTTGTCTGGAAAACATGTACTATTCAGAAGGGACATATCAGTTGAGGATGACGTTAACGTGGACCACGCTCCACACGAACCATTATGTGAAAACGGATAAGGAAAGAGTGGCAGAACTCCCTTCGGTGTCTGGAAAGGGGGGAGTCGACCACACACCCAACAATTAGTGGCATTGCTGGTCTGGTGTGAATAGTGTAACATACGGATAAATGTGTTATTGCGCATAGCAAGACGATAGGATAGCTCGTGAGGAGGCAGATCACTAAATGTGTGTTCTACTGTAGCATTAGAAAACTTATTTACATGAGAAATTGAAAAACATAAATGCAATGCATAACTTGTGCAGGTAAACATCAAACTCAAAAATAGAAGAAAACATAAAATAACAATACATCTGATGGAGTTTTGACTAACTCTCTCACTATGGGGGTCTATCTCATACATGTCAGAAACCTGTCTAACCGTTTCACCCGAGGGGGACTTAGACAATTAAACTGGCTGACTTATTTTACTAGACCGGAGCTTCTGTTTATACTCCTGCTGCGGAGTTTCCTCTAACAGGGGAGGCTTGGAATCAAAGTTTGTAGCGGGACAGTCCTTGAGAATAGGGCAGTTTTTAGAATTCTGGCAGTCCTTAAAAATGTTCTTGGAAAAAGTTTTTTCTCGGAGTCCATGAAACTTCTTGACGTGAGACAGGTGGACCCACCCCTTGCGGCCTTCCAGCTTCACGGCCGTGCGGGTGGTCAGAAGGACAAGTTGAGGCAGTTTCCAGCGGGGATCCAGCGGACTTGAACGATCAAAATTCCTCACAAGGACTAGGTCGCCTGGAATGACCTCATGTGGTTTCACCTCGGTATTGTCTGGAAATGCGGCGGCAACCTGTGAACGACAAGAGTGTAGGGCAGACATCAAGGAAGCTAGGTAATCTGTCAGCATATTACTGGAAACATCTGTAATACTTCGGGGTCTAGGTGTACCCCACATGTTCGGGGGGCGGCCGAATACGACCTCATAAGGGGACAGACCTGATCTGGAATGTGCGACCATGCGCATATAAAATAGGGCGACTGGCAGAGCTACTAGCCAGTCTACACCTTTCTCTTTACAGACTTTGGCAAGACGGATTTTTAATGTCTGGTTATGTCTCTCTACGAGACCTGCTGCTTCAGGATGGCGTACACAATGAAACTTCCACTGGTACCCTAACAGAAGGGAAACATACTTCATCAACTCTGATGAGAATGGCTGGCCGTTATCTGAGTACACGACCCTAGGGAGTCCATAACGGGGGAAGAATTCACGAACCAGCTGCTTGGCAGTGGTCGCGGCTGTGTAATCTGGGACTGGATATGCCTCTGTCCACCTGGACAAAGCGCATACAACTACAAGGACATACTTAAAACCTCGACATCGCTCCATCTGAATGTAATCCATTTGGAGGACCTCAAAAGGGTGGTCAGGAGGCTGGAATCCCCCTTGTTCCACCGGGACACTTTTACCTGGATTGAACTGACAACATATCATACAGGTACGGACTTTCTGCTTGGCTGCAGCTCGTAAATGCTTGTTGAACCAAATGTTCTGGATACTGTCTAACATGGCTTTTTCTCCTAAATGTGCAGGACTATGTGCGGTATTAATAATGACTTGAACCATTGAGTCGGGGAGAAACCATGTGGCTTTTCCCTTCGTCAACCATCCCTGATCTGTCTGGACCCCTCCTTGTTCGGACCATTTCTTGATTTCCTCGGGAGTAGCATGTGACTGGATATCTATGACATCTTGAGTGGGGTCCTTAACTGTCATACATGTAGTCGGATCTGGAGTGTGTGTCAGTGTTGCGTTAACTGGAATGTCTGGAGTCTGGGCTGTAAACTTGGCTGTTCGATCTGCTAGATCGTTACCTTGGGAAATAATGTCAGTGACTTTCGTATGTGCTTTGCACTTCATGATAGCGATAGCTGTTGGTAAATGTATTGCATCTAACAGAGCTTGGATAAGGAGACCATGCTGAATCTTGGTTCCATGAGAAGTCATAAAACCTCTTTCTTGCCAGAGCACTCCAAAGTCGTGTACGACTCCGAATGCATAACGTGAATCTGTGTAAATGTTAACTTTCAGGTTTTTGGCACGTATGCAGGCTTGGGTCAGAGCAACTAGCTCTGCTGCTTGAGCGGACAGAGTGTCAATACGGTGTGTCTCTATAACTTCAGTCTCAGTAGTCACTGCATACGCGGCTACTAGTTCTCCTGTACTTGTTCTCATACATGAACCATCCACATAAAGTGTCAGGTCGGGATCTGGTAATGGAATATCTGTCAGGTCTTGTCTTGGCTTTGTCATGGTGTTAACTACTTCCACACAGTCATGTGTGGCAGGATTTGAAGTAACTGACGGTAACAGTGTAGCAGGATTTAGAACGTAGCAGCGTCTGATTTCTATGTGTGGCTGGAACAGTGTCAATTCATAACCTGTTAAACGTGCAATGGTCAAGTGCTGAGTCTGGGTTCGGTTTAAAAGAACTTCCACGGAGTGTGGAACTTGTACTGTCAGGGAATGTCCTAACACTATGGAATCACTTTGTCTGATAGCTAGTGCTGTGGCTGCAACTGACTTGAGGCACGCAGGCAGAGCCTGGGCTACTGGATCTAATGTGCTCGAAAAATAAGCACAGGGCTTGTATTGTCCTGCTTGATCTTGTGTGAGAACAGATAATGCTGTACCATTACGTTCTGTGACAAAAAGTGTAAAAGGCTTACTGTAGTTCGGAGTAGCTAGAACAGGAGCTTGACATAAAGCTTTCTTTAACTCATTAAAAGCAAGTGTATGTTCCTGGGTCCAAGGGAGGACAGTCGATACGGCTGCCTCCTGTGTCGTTAACTGTATCAGTGGCTTGGCTAGAAATGCATACTGAGGAATCCATTGTCGGCAATAAGAAGTGAGGCCGATAAAAGCTCGTACCTCCTTCTGGGTCTTGGGCTGAGGAAGACTCGCTATTAACTGGATACGGTCAGGTGTCAACTGCCTACCCCTCTTGGACAGTAAGTGGCCTAAGTAGATCACTTGCTGGACACAGAATTGAAGCTTCGAAGGGGACACCTTGTGCCCCATCTCGGCTAGGAAATACAGGACTGTAAGTGACGCACGCTTGCAGGCACGTTCAGAACGGGCTGTGATCAGTAGATCATCGACATACTGGAGCAGGGCAGTGTCAGTTGGCATGTGAATATTGTCTAGTTGTCTCTTAAGTGCTTGACTGTAAATACTAGGACTTTCTGTGAAACCTTGAGGAGCTCGTGTGAATTTATAGCTCCTTCCATTTAAACAGAATCCGAAAAGAAACTGACTGTCTGGATGAATGGGGACACTGAAAAATGCGTTTTTGAGGTCTATGACTGTGAAAAATGTAGCCTGAGAATCAATGGCTGTCAATAGGGAAGAAATATCTGGGACAACTGGGTACTGGGGAATGATACATTTATTAAGTTCTCGAAGGTCAATCACTAATCGATATACTGGAGGTGCATTTGGATCAGTACGTTTCATGACTGGAATGATAGGAGAATTACATACATTGGAGTCAGTTTCTACAACTACTCCTTGAGCAATGAGCTCGTCAATAATTTTGGATAAGGCTGCTACAGCCTCAGGTGGCAATCTGTACTGTCTGATTCGTGGTAACACTACACCTGGTTTGAGAGTCACACGATGGGGTGTGATTTGCATAAAACCAACATCAGTTGGACCTTGTGCCCATAGATGCTGCGGAACATTCAATAATCTTGGATCAAAATCACGTAATACATAGTGACCCTTAAAGTCACGTAAAAACAAACGTATTCCTTCTGGGGAGCAGCAAATAACTGCACCTAATTCTTTTAATGTCTTAATGCCTAACACATTTTCTGGACATGATTTCGTGAGTAGCAGGTCAGTAGTTCGGGACAATGGACCTACTTCTAGAGTAACTGGTTTGGAAATCTCGTTAACAATTGGCTTTCCTGAAAATCCAAGGGAAACATTTCTAGAGCCTGAGAGCGGAGCCCCTGGAACCTCGTCATGACTGATAGTAGTCCTACTTGCCCCTGTATCAATCAGAAACTTTCTGTCTTTCCCTAATACTTGACTGTGAACATAGGGACCCTCTTGATCTACAGGAATCTCGATGAGAGGCAAGCCTACCTCCCTCTCTAGGCTGTTTCATGAATACGGCTGGTACTCTGGATACTCGGACTGTGCATACTGGTACATCTGCTGTGTAACATGCTGTGTTGCAGCTATAGGCTGCGGTGCTGTAACTGTCTGTGGTGTATTCTGTGGTAACTGGGAAGTCTGTGAAACTTGTTCTTGTCTAGGCGGACGTGGTCTTTCTTTAGTCTTACCAGTGGCTATGTTGTGTTTCAGAACTGCACACTCGTTTATAAAATGACCTGGCTGTTTACAATAATTGCAGGTCCCTTTAACAGGAACTGCAGGATGACTGGCTTGATTTGGACCCCTCTTCTGACTGTCCTGTGGAACAGATTGTGCAACTAATACTTTCATTTTCGTGTCTTTCATACGTTTCCTTTCGTGTTCTTGCTCTTCCCTGATTCTATTCTGGTGATACTGAAGCATCTGGAGCATTTGGGACGGAGTATTAGCTTGCCAGGTACTCTCGACTTTCAAAACTCTATTTTTAACTTGTGGACTTGAATTCTCGACTAGTTTAGTAACAAAAAGATGAGGGTATGACTCACTACTCGTCTTCAAACCACTGTTGATGCTAAAACATTTCTCAAATCTAGAATAAAAATCACTAGTATCTTCGTCTGGTTTCTGTTTACAGGCTGAGATTGCATCCCAGTCTTCCTTTTTCGTGGCTGGTAATCTTGGCAAAACTTGTATTAATAGTTCAGGTAATTCTTTACATTTATCTCCTTGACCGGTACCTGGTACACGTGTATTTTCTTCAGCTTCTAGAGCTGCCCAATCTATCTTTTTCTCTCCCACCTCCCACTCTTTCTCCTTGAGTTTTTCATATATGCCCGCGGGCAACAGGACCTTTAACATTTTAATT
Organism: Lissotriton helveticus; assembly: GCF_964261635.1. Taxonomy (NCBI): domain Eukaryota; kingdom Metazoa; phylum Chordata; class Amphibia; order Caudata; family Salamandridae; genus Lissotriton; species Lissotriton helveticus. The sequence goes on along the minus strand of NC_136067.1, from coordinate 29,830,711 downwards.
ATATCTGGATACGTGTATTCTCCCATACGGAGCATGTCTTTTAATTCACGGTGGAACCCTGCTGGATCTTTATCGTGACAGGGAATTAACTTTTTCATCTCTAAGAGTTCCATCTTTGTAATCGGGGTGTAAACAAATACTCGTTGCATTTCACCACCCGCTGTCCTAACTGGGTGTACTTCTCGTAACGGATGCTGTCTGTCTATGTAAAAGGGTTTACTTTCTGGGGGTGAGACGTGAACAAAATGCGGGTTCAGAAACGTTCTATATTTGTGGCGCTGTTCTAGAATGATACTAATTAAGTCGGTACCTAGACCTCTCCATTTATACTGGAGTAACTCGTTCAGAACATCATGTAACGGACCTGGATCGGAATGCTGACCCTCATACAATGTAATGAGGTGCTGGATCATATACATACCCACCAGTCGCTGCTCGGCTGGGGGCAGTTTCAGAAACATTTGTGCCACTATTTCGTCTGAAAAAGTGGTAGAATCAGTAGCCCATCGGACTGCTGATCGGGCTAGTTCTTGTTCATGCATGGTACTAAGTTCACTATAACCGATTCGTGATTTCAGAATGTGATCGGTAGCTTGAAATACTTGCTCTAGAGAACCTTGTTCTGGTGCTGGAAGAGGAACAGTTTTCTTGTGTTCTAGACGTGAATGTCGGTCGGGAAGTCTAGCTTTACCTACATACGCTATTCTGGCGGTATTCTCGTCGTCTACCTCTTCAGTAGAAGAGTCGTTTTCCTTCTCGCTTACTTGTGCTGCTTTGCGTTTCTCGTGTAACCTTATTATTTCCTTACGAATTTTCTTGTACATACTCTCTATACAACTGAGCGTCCTGTGTCTTCCCTCGGCTATATTATCACTCCACCTTGTCAGGACTTTCATTTTGGTCGGATCTTTAGTCGGATAATCTTGTTCCCTTATTAAACAATTAATTAGAAACTTTAATAGCATGAGCTGAATCTCAGCTTTTCTTAGAAACATGACTTCGCCAATACTTTCTGGGTCTGTTCCTGTACGAATGAAACGATATATTCTGTCTAGATCTTCTTTCATATTTGGTAGGGTGTCCAAATACTCGGTCACCCGTCTTACACGTAATGAATATATAACCATACTATCATCACCTGGGACCGGATCATAACGGCATTCGGTAAGAGCTCGTCTGATATCTGCAACAGACTGATGTTTGGGCGTGCGCTGTAACGCACGTTCATGTAACTCGACTGACGTTACACGTTTGTGTGGCGGCGGGGTTCCCGGAGGACCTCCTCCCGCGGCCCCTAAACTGGAATCGTCGACTGATACTCTTCGTGCTGGCAGAGTGACCAGTGTAGCGGGTACTTGTAATGTAGGCTGGACCGGGGGTACCGTAACAGGTGCTGTAACAGGTGCCCCGGTGACTGGAGGAGCAGGATTTACATTATTTACAGGAGCTGGCGGAACAGGATTTGCATATTCTGGGACTGTGTCGTCCAAATAGGACGAGAGAAAAATATCAGCTGCGGTCGGTTTGTGACGTAGCTTGGTCGGAACTAAGGGTGGCGGAAAATTACTGGATGCCTCCGGGGTTGCTTTTGGCAAGCCCTCGGCAAGAAGAGGGTACATACCCTTAATAAGGGCATTCCTCTGTCTGTCTGACTGTTCGGTTTTAACTTGTTCACCTATTTCGATTAATTCCCTTTCTTGGGCTCTTTCTGAGGATTCTCTACTTAATTCTGACTTTCTGATTTCTTTTTCGGTTCTTTTATGAGATTCTTTGCGCCATAACTCGATGGCATCTTTCTGTGACTGTCTGGCTTTCTTTTTCCATAATACTTCTTCTACTCGCATGATGCACTCGGCATCCCATGTGCCTGATACAGGCCATCTATATTTCTCTTCTAATTCCTTAGTGTACTCGACCCATAAGTCTAGATATAATATGGCACTTATGCCATGCTTATGATACATAAAATGACCTGGACTGTCCCTAGGTGGGACAGGAACTGCTTCCTCGAGCAGACCTTTTCTAGTTCTTAACTGACGTAATTTTGAGAACAGAGGCATGACGTGAACTGGGATCTGGACACAATACAATACACAATGAACACAATAATGACTTGAGACTGATCACTCATACCACGACATTAAAAACACATTGAAATGACATTTAAAAGAACAGTTCGAACAGAAACATTACCTGGAATACTTGAGAACAGAAACACATGAATTTCTCGAGACTAGAACTTACTAGAGTTACTAGATGCACTGCTGAAACAGTACGAAACATACCGGTCTCATAAAGAGACACGTCAGGACCCGCATCCACCTAGGTGGATACTTCGTGTTGGATTTGCGTACCCAAACCCACGGACCAGAGACAAATTAATTGACCCTGTCTAGATACTACCCCAGCAACGGTACTCACCGGGCAGCAAGAACGGAAGGCCTCGGACTGGACTGGACTGCTACGACGACGGACTACGAACTTCGGACTTCAGTTACGGGTGGGCCTCCGGATACCTCGGACCTTGGACTCTCGGTTTGGGCTCTGGTCGGGACTCGCCGCGTTCCTCCACCGCCTCGTCTGGATGCTGGACCGCAACCTCCGTCTCCTCCTTGGGCCTGAGGGATACTTGAAGCAGAAATATCTGCATGTGCACGGTATGGTTCCGTCACGGCTGCAGAGGGTCAGGGGGCTGGCGTGGCTTCTCCGGCGCGTGGGGAAAGGGCAAGTCCCTATTCGGGCGCCATTATGTGGTAAATAAATAATTAAATACCTGTTCTATTTTTGACTAGATATACAATAACAGATAGCTCAATAAATAAGAGTCAAGATTCGAGGTAGCTGGAGTTTGCAGGTTTTAATCAGGCATAAAGGACAGGAACAGGACAACCTGCATGGGAATGGGATGGCAGCTGCCGGGGGGCAGGATCTGGGAGCATAAGGGTAACTTTTAATAACAGTGCACAATATTTATAGTTAAACAATTGCATTACATTCAGTATAGTAGGCGTAGCAGTGGGTGGAGTTCATAGCAGTCGCGAAAGATAAGGCATAAAGTGGGTGGAACAAGAGGCGTATACATAGACATGTGATGTAAACGTAACAGAATATGTCATAAACGGGGCGGAAACATGGAGGGGGCTACCTAAGGAGCCGGGACCTCTGACCTAGTGGTGCGCGCAAGCTGGCAATGACGTGTTACTAGGAGGAACTGGAGGCTATGACTTCTGCGCTAGAAGAGGAGACGAAAGTCTGGAGTGTCAGAGCGACATGTACCTAAACGCTATCTAGTATCTGATGTTTAGAGAACATCTTGATAGAATCCAAAAGTTATCAGGGTAAAGGCTAACAGACTCCAAGACTGGTGCATGCATCATTCTATATGTAGTGCGTGTTGAGGAATACTAAATGACCATTAATACAGTATTTCTCTTACATGGAGACGTAAAGGCTAGACGATGACTGAAACTATTGATGCGATTCAGTAGCTTTAGGAATGCAGAGAAGGAGGGCTGGACTGATAACTAGAATCATAACATACTCTTGGCAGACTGGCAGGCAGAGCCAGGCCGAGCCGGGCACTGTGAGGCAGGAAGTAAGTGAAGGGTCAGGGATACAGGTGGGGGCTGTATCGCTCCTCAGCGAGGGTTCAGGAGACAGGAGCTGAATCTGGTGTCCGGGCCCTTTTGAGGCCTAGAAACGGAGACTTTTCAATGAATTAACGTGCACACTGTAAAACGTGGCAACATAACTTTACATAGGCCTAATACTCGTAGCTTTAACGAGAACTGAAAACTGGCATACTAGAGATGGACACAACTAAAATTGCGTCTTTAATCGATCATAAGGGAATACATATGCGTATTAATCATGCACATATAACATAAGATGGGGAACACGTAGGGACACAGAACATGGCAAAATTTACTTTTCCACAGGGTAACGAAATAGTCCCAGGATAAATTCTCTTTTTTTACTTACCAGTGGTACCCCTTCTCTTGGGTGTGGGGTCGCTCCCATTCTGCATTTTTATATCATAGAACAGCTATAAGGAGATGGTTCTGAAAGCTGCAGAGGGGCTCAGCTCATGCTAGGGCACCCTGTCACACAAAACCAAGCACTCTGCCTCCAGGATTGTCAAGGCCTGCCATAGGAGTGACATAGGTATATATATATCTATATATATCTATCTATCTATATATATATATCTATCTATCTATCTATCTATCTATCTATCTATCTATATATATATATATATATATATATATATATATATATATATATATATATATATATTCACTGAAAAAACCATAGGTTTCAGGAGTTATATAGTTAGGAATTAGCTTTTACAAAACCTTTGAAATTCACTGAAAAAACCATAGGCGTAAGCGTACGGGTAAGCTCACGGGTGAGCTGCCATAGATATATACATTTTTTTGAACCTAAATTACTCAAAATCCACTGGAGCACATATCTTGAGACATAGCAAAGGCACATCGGGCTACCAGTCCCTACAATTTTGCCAAGTTTGGTGAAAATCCATTCAGCCGTTCGCGCTAAAAGTGCGACCGACTGCCCTATGGAAATTAACATGGGGAAAACACGTTTTGGGACCCCCCTTTTATCTCGGCCCCCGCTTGACGAATCCCCCCAAACTTTCAGGGAAGGACCGGAGCGCCGCGAGGCAAAGTTGCTGAAAATTTCAGGCAGATTCCTCAACCGGCGCCAAAGTTATTCCCAATAGAATGTTGCGATTTCCCTATGGAAATCAATCCTAACTATATATACCTACTGGCTACATTTATATATATATAAAATCAACTCCTTGCAATATCCGCTTTGCGCAGCCACAACAACACGCCAGCAACGAAGGAGACGGACCAGCCAGGTACAGCAAGATGGAAATTTTATTTTTCACAGAGGAAACAGCTACGCGTGTCGGGCCAACTTGCCCTTGTTCACACTGTAATTTTACTGAAAAACAATTTTTATATGCTTTTGAAAATAACCACACCTCTAGTGATAACGTCACAGGTCACATGGTCATAGACATAAACAAAAGGAAAGAGCATATATTTGTTTACTCTTTCCACTCGTATTTAAAACCATTACAATTTACAATGACAGGATGATTCCATAAAAGCCTCAAAATTCAATGGCATGGATAAGAAGCAAAAATATTTCTGTATAAATACATACATAATGCACATTGTAAAAATAGGTTATCAACGAATATATTCCATTGCCATGTCCATAAAGTGACTAGTGCAACATTTAAGAAAGCGGCAATTGAGATAAAGTGCATGTGGGAATGTGCAAAAAATTGTGCAAAGGAAGCAAAAAGTGCATACTGCATAGTCAAGAAGTTATTCAATATCTACAGCTCTATAATCTCAGGTCCCTGAGATAATAGCATTGGCATATAATAAAACATCCTTAAAAAGCAGTAAAACCATGTGCATGTGTACGAAAACCATGAATCTCAGCAAACTATGCATCAAAACATGTGTTGACATAAATAACAAAAAGAGAGAAAAGTCGTCATCATCATGCACCTATAAATAAATATAAATATATTTAAAAATGCATAAATAATCTAAGTAGAAAAAGTAGTTGAAATTTTCAATTTTGAATGAAGATATCATTATCTGAAAATAGAGAAGAAAACTACAAATTGATTGTGTAGAAGTTAAAAAATTGAGTCAGTATATATAAATAAATAAATAGGTGAATATCACCATATCAAAAAGTATTTACAATCTTTCTCTATATATACATCATACATAATATAATATTAATATATATCAAACGAGATCGAAATAAAAACCAGTTATTTTAATATATAAAGGATACATGGAAAGGTCACATGGAAAGGTCAAACATATAGCCACTGAGAATGATATCACACTCAACAATAGGGATCCTAACTATTGAGTGAATTGTGGCTATATTAATTATGAATGACATGGGAGAGTGCAAAGAGTCAATAAAGTACAGTAAATTTATATGTAATGATGCATCTCTTCCGTGGTATTTAAACCGTTAGGCCATCTACTATTGAATTCTAAGATCATCCTAGTTTCCAATTGTCTAAGCATGAGATCACGATCCCCTCCTCTTCTTAATAACGGAATAGCTCCCACCACAAAATACTTGAGACATGACACATCCTTGTTGTGGACAGTCTTGAAGTGGCGGGCAACCGGGTAAGCCGGATCACTATGGATGATGGCTCTCAGGTGCTGCAATATCCTGACATGCACCTGCAGCCTGGTACTACCAACGTAGTTTAAGCCGCAGGTGCAAGTCAGGACATATACAGCATGGTCCGTTTTACAATTGTAATTGCCATTGATGAGCTTACCTTCGGGACAGAAAGGGGTCGAATAGCGAGAGGCATTTATTCCAAATTTACAGGCTCGACAGCTAGAGCATTTACGAAAACCTCTAGCTGGCTGAAGCCATATTTTCTTCTGCTTTAGCTCAGGTGCTGCCTTGTCCAAGGAAGATACCATATTTTGGGCTCTTCTGAAAGTAATTAAAGGGGACAAAGGAAGCTTAGGCCCTAAGATGTTGTCACTTAGTATTATGGGTCAATTCTTTTTTACAATCGCTTTGAGCTGTCTGTCCTCTTTACGAAAGGTAGTTATCAAGCGTGGACAGTTGGATGTGGAGTTATGTTTAGCAGAGATGGCTTGAGAGTCACTTTCTTGATCATTGTGTATGAATAAACTTTCTCTGGTTCTAAGTTTTGATTTGTCAATGGCCAATTTAAGCATGTCATCAGTGTATCCTCGTGCTTTACAACGGACAATCATTTCACTCAGGCAAGTTTCAAAATCAGTATTTGTGCTACATATCCGTTTTAGTCTCAAGATTTCTCCATATGGGATACTGGAAATAGTGTGTCTAGGATGCATTCTACTTGTGTGTAAGGTAGTGTTGCCTGCGGTAGATTTTCTGTGTAGGGTAGTATGAATTGCTGAATCAGATACATACATCTCTACATCCAAGAATTGCATTTTAGTGGCATGAATATGAGCTGTGAAATTCAAATTTAGAGAGCTAGCATTTATCTCTCTAATAAACTCATTGGCTTGCTCACTACTTCCTTGCCATAAAATAAAAACATCATCAATATATCTCAAGTAACATCTGATATGATCATGCATCCATTTGTAGTGTTTTGTTGCGAGGACCTGTTCCTCCCACCAACCAACGTGTAAACACGCGTAGCTGGGGGAGAAACAGGCCCCCATAGCAACACCTCGTAGTTGTTTGAAAACATCTTTGCCAAAAAGAAAAAAATTATTGTAAAGACACCATTCAATGAGTTTTAGAATGACTTTGTTATGTTCATAATACAAGATGGGGCGCTTGGCTGAAAAATGACCAACAGAAAATAATCCTTGGGTGTGATCAATGCTGGTGTAGAGCGACTCTACATCTAAAGTAATAAGCAGCATGTTAGGACTACATTTTAAACTGGCAATTTTAGTTAAAAAGTTACTTGTGTCTCTTACAAAGCTGGGTAATTGTTAAACCATATCTTGCAAGAAAAAATCTACATATTCTCCAACTTTTTCACCCATACTCTTAATAGCTGATATGATAGGGCGACCTGGGATTGGGCTAACATTTTTGTGTACTTTTGGGATTAGATATAGAGACGGAAGAACCGGATATTCCACATTCATAAATTTATATTCCTCAAAAGAGATTAGCCCCTCTCTGCGCCATTGTCCAAGTAGTTTGTTTAAGGTTGTTTTTGCATTGGTATATTCTTTATAAGTAGATTTAGCATAACACGTGGTATCATTTAACTGTCTATTGGCCTCTACTATATAGTCTTTCTTGGGCCAAATAACCAAGTTCCCCCCTTTATCGGAGTTCTTTATAACAATTTCATGATTGTCGCTTAATCTTTTCATTAAATTAACATATTTCCGTTTGATATTGGAAAATTTCTTACTTTTTTTACTTCTAGTCCTATGGTATAACTTCTTGATGTCGTTGGTTACACAATCGTGGAAAACATCGATACTGTCTCTGGGCATCAATGGCATGTATGAAGATTTACTTTTAAATGGACTCAGTCCTGCGCCTTTTTGACGAATATCAATTTTGTTAAGCCTGATTTGGGTAGCAAGATCAGGATCTGTTAGTGCAATGTCAGTCGAAGTACTGGCCAGGTCTTGTGCATCTAAGAAAGTGTGTGCATCAGATGCACTTAAGGCATTTACATGATCTATGGGTAATTCATCCGAATTAGCATCTGTTACTGGAACGGTGAGATCATGTGCAGATTTGGCAGAAAAGTGTTTTTTCAATTTTAGCTTCCGAATAAAACGGTAAACGTCTATCCTAGTCGTGCTATAATCAAAACTTTGAATGGGGCAGAAGTTGAGTCCCAAAGAAAGCAGCTGTTCTTCTGCTTTGCTTAGCGTGACGGTTGATAGATTGATTATAGTATTGTCTACTGGTTTTTGTTTTTCCATGTTTTTTTCTTTGTTAGCTGTTTTTTGATTATGTATGAGTCTTCTTGCTTTCCTGCGCCTGTTTCATCTCTGCCTGTTACTTGTCTTCGCTTTCTCGGTCGTAAGGTCTGCAGTCGCTGTTCCACGATAAAATCCATCTCCTGTTCCAAGTTTAAAAACACTGGTCTTTGTGCATTGCTAGGTATGGAGTTTGTGCTAGAACCGCTGGTCAGTGAGACTGTGTCAGAACTGATTTCATCATCTTCATCATTTAAGTTTGTTGATTCGATGACGTTAGAGCTGCCCCCTAAATTAGATGTAGTAGGAGCATTAGAGACATTTTTATTGCTATACGCTTGTCTTTTTGCAATGTTGTATTTTCTTGCGAAAGTAAAAATCTGGCCATTATTGTAGTCATCTTGATCATGAGTGAATTTTTGTGCCTTTCGCTACTTGATTTTCTCCTCGTGATTAAACAAATGATCATTCATTGCGTCTGTTAATTTTTTGATTTCATCAGTTTCAGTACGTGTCTCAATTTCGTTTTCAATCGCTTTAATCACTTCTAAGATTTCCTCGCGGTCGATGGCAGCGTATTTTATGAGTATATGCACAAGGTTCATGGACGCTGCCAAATTGCTCTGACCCCACTCCTTTAACATTGCCGGGTTTGGTTTGTCAAAACTCGGTGCCAAAAGTAGTCGCAAACCGCGTGGAACGCGGTCCACTTCCGCATATTTACTAAGAGACCTGTGTTCCCACCATTTTGTTGTCTCAATTTTTTTATTTTTCTCCAAATCCTTAAATAAAGTTTTTAAACTTTTCACGTCGGTATTGTTACTTTCATTCGATGTTTTGTTAGCTTTTCTATTGCGTGTTGATGATCCATCGAATATTCCAGTTGCAGCTTCTTCGCGTTTTCTTACTACTATATCGTCCGACATAGTACCTTCTGTGAATATTTATGTCTTTTAAGAGGAGATGTTAAGATCCTCTATCAAATTCCGCTGTCCAATTACTTCCCCACCTGTCTGTGTGCCTCAATATTGACTCACCGCAATTGAAGAAATCGCTTCGCGTGTAGGTCCTCCGACCCGGCCACTCGTTGCAATTTTTATCACGGCTTCGGTCGATCTCGGCAATCCAGGGGGCGGCTCCGAAAATTCCACCACGAACAAACAACAAAGTAGGTTTGAAGGCAGCCGCCAAACTTTCGGGGTAGGGGTCCGTTGCAGGAGCAAACCAACTTCTGCTACGATAAATGAAATCAACTCCTTGCAATATCCGCTTTGCGCAGCCACAACAGCACGCCAGCAACGAAGGAGACGGACCAGCCAGGTACAGCAAGATGGACATTTTATTTTTCACAGAGAAAACAGCTACGCGTTTCGAGCCAACTTGCCCTTGTTCACACTGTAATTTTACTGAAAAACAATTGCGTTTTTTTACATGCTTTTGAAAATAACCACACCGCTAGTGATAACGTCACAGGTCACATGGTCATAGACATAAACAAAAGGAAAGAGCATATATTTGTTTACTCTTTCCACTCGTATTTAAAACCATTACAATTTACAATTACAGGATGAATCCATTAAAGCCTCAAAATTCAATGGCATGGATAAGAAGCAAAAATATTTCTATATATCACCTAAAATGAAGAATGAAGAAAGTATCATGAGTGGAATCAATGTAGTCCTGACAGGACTGCATTGATTCCACATTCCAAATGTAATATTCACTCATGATGCTTTTTGAAAATTCAGCTTTATCATCTGTGCAGCCACAGAGCAAACCATCTTGTACTACCTGAGGAAGGCGGAAGCTGAAACGTTGTAGTGGAAATATATTTTTGTTCTTTGGCGAATCTATCTGTTTAAGTCAATTCTTTCTTGTACATATATATATATATTCACTGAAAAAACCATAGGTTATAGACCATATATAGTTAGGAATTAGCATTTAAAAAACCTTATTTTACTCACACAAAACCATTGAAATTCCATATATAGTTAGTTGCACTAACTATATATCGCGCACCCGCAATCCACTGCTGATGATGTCATATATTACATCATTCATGACATGGTCAGTGACATCACTGATGACATCACTGATGACATCTCAAATGACATCACTGATGACAACATCCAGTGACTGTATGTTTCTGTAAAGTTAAAATATGTCTTACATATTGAAGAATGAGTGGAAGTATAAGTGTCTGGACGAAGGATTTAGTAGGTGCATGACTGAATGTATGAGTGAGTGATTAAATGTGTCTCACTGAGTGCATGGGTTAGTGACTAAACTGTCTTAATTTGTGCATCATTATGTCTGTTGTTCTGTAAACTGCTGCATGTGTTGATCAGTAGCTATATGAGTAACTATATGGGTTATTGATTGATTGTCCAAGTATTTGTATGGGAGACTGAGTGTGTGTGTGGCTGGCTGGGAGGTGTGTGACTCTGTGCAGATCAATGTGTACTTGTATCAATGATTGTATAAGAGAGTAAGTATGTGTTAGTATATGTTTGAAAATGTAAGGTGCTCTATGTTTAACTGTATAGATTAGAAAATGGAAGTGTGATTGATTCTTTACAGGACTGACTAGGTGTGTGAGTAACTCCATGGATGAGTGGCAGAGTGTGAGTGTCTGTATAGGTGTATGAGTGCATATGATAGTGTTGTAAAGATGAGTGATTGTATGTATGAATGATTGTATGGGTGAATGAGTGAATGTGTGTGTAGACGTAGGAATCAGTGAGTGCGTATGTAGTAACTAGTATTGGTGTGTCAATGGTTTCAAAAATTATACTCTGTATTTAACACTGGGTGTAACAGAGGTTATATTAAAATGTGAGGAGATGCATTGTATTGTCACATGAATGATATCATCAGTGATGTGGTCATTGATGTCAAATGAGATGTCATCAGTGATGTCATTTGAGATGTCATCAGTGATGTCATCAGTGATGTCACTGACCATGTCATGAATGATGTAATATGTGACATCATCAGCAGTGGATTGCGGGTGCGCGATATATAGTTAGTGCAACTAACTATATATGGAATTTCAATGGTTTTGTGTGAGTAAAATAAGGTTTTTTAAATGCTAATTCCTAACTATATATGGTCTATAACCTATGGTTTTTTCAGTGAATTTTCAAGGTTTTGTAAATGCTAATTCCTAACTATATATGGTCTATAACCTATGGTTTTTTCAGTGAATTTCATAGGTTTTTTAATAGCAAATCTTTATAAAAATAATACATTTTAAATCGAATTTTATATTTTATAATTTTTTTATTTATTTTTTACATTATTTTTGGTGCGCTCCCGGGGCGCGGACAGGTGAACGCACGGGTAAGCGCAATCTTGCGGCGCGCCCCGGGGCGCGTACTGATGCGCGTCCCGGAAGCGCTATTGCCGCGAACGAAAACAACATCGTGACGTATCGTGTAGCCGCCACGCCTTGCGTCATAAGACACGTATCGCGTTGCCGCGAGATGCGTCTTATGACGCACCGCGTAAGCGCACCCGGAAGCGCATACGATCGCGCAACGTAAGCGCCCCGATGCGCTTACGATACACGCCCGGGACGCGCCCCGGGGCGCGTAGCGTAAGCGCGTCAAACCATGTGACTTTAAAATAACACTTTTCATTGGTTCAGAACTTTTTTTTTTCCAAATTGTGTGAAACCCACCCATTTCTCTCACTATTGCTTTGTACTTGGAGAGAGCAAGAGCTGTTCTGTCTACTCTATCTCCTACTTTTCTGATCTCCAGCAATGGCTGCAAGAGAGTCATCCAGCAGTGATTCAGATGGATTTTTAGATGAGGACCCTCCTCAGCAAAAGAAAAAAAAACATTTCATCTGGAAATTTTACGACATCCCTGAAGGACAGAAAAAAGTCAACGCTCCCAAAGTAACCTGCAAAATAAGTGGGAGTAGTTTATCCAGAGGCAATCCTCTGAAAAAATATAGTTTTGGGAATGCTAATTTGATCAGGCATGTGAAAAGAAGACACCCTAACAACTTTGCCAGGGAGAGTGTCAGAGAGCTGGCACGGAATGTACCCACAGATGGCGGCAGCACCTCCACTGGTGGAGCAACACCTTCGGGACCACCCCGTGGAAGAATGGTCCCTAACATTCAGCCGGTGTTTGCAGGCATCAAATTTTTGTGCACGGAGTGTGACGAACTGCTCTGCTATGGGGAGCAGAGTGTTGAACTCATTGCCCTAAAGAAACAGCAACACCGCTGCTCTTCCAGTCCCTAAATTTTCAAATTTTTTTGCTCCTGTTGAGCAGTTTTGGAATCCTTGTTTTTGTTTTTCCCTTGACAAAAATCCCAAAAAAATATAAAATTGTTTTAAAAAGTCTAAAAAAAATATAAAACAACAAAAACAAAAAAAAATATACAAAAACAACAAAATCAAAAAAAAAGTTCTTTTCAGAACTACCTCCAATTTATAAAAAGAAGCTTTTTTTTTTTTTAAAAAAAGTCTGTCATTTTTAATCTCCATGGTACGCTCCCCCGTACGCTCCCCGGTGCGCCTACCGGGCGCTCACCCCCGCGAAAATCGAATTTTTTTTAAATTTTTTTTTCACCCGCGGGAGCCTTTTATGGCCCCCACATCAAAAGTAGGGGGTCAGGGGGGTGTACCCTGCCCCCTTTTGCTCATTTCCCCCCTTTGATTCTTGCCACCTCTTGTGTCTCAATCCTACCGAGACACAAGATGGCGGCCGCTGCGGACTGTTTCGAATGTTTACAGACACCCGAGAACCAATCAGCTTGCCGTGCGCAAGTCGCGTGGCGCGCCTGGAGCGCTCCCCGGTACGCGTACCGGGCGCGGCTCTAGATATATATCTTTTTTTAAACCTAATTTACTCAAAATTCACAGGACCACATATCTTGAGACCTAGCAAAGGCACATCGGGCAAACAATATCTACAATTTTGCCAAGTTTCGTGGAAATCCATTCAGCCGTTCGAGCTAAAAGTGAGGCCAACCGCCCTATGGAAAATTGCATGGCAAAAACACGTTTTGGGACCCCCCTTTTTTCTCGGCCCCCCTTGACGACCCCCCCCAAATTTTCAGGGGCTGCTCAGAAACAAAATGTTCCATTTTCCTGAAAATTTCAGCCAATTCCGTCCACAAACGCCAAAGTTATTAGACATAGAATTTTCAAAAATCCCATAGAGAAAAAATCCTAACTATATATACCTACTGGCGACCGCCAGTAGGTAATATATATATATATATATATATATATATATATGTATATATATATATATATATATATATATATATATATCTCTATATATTACCTACTGGCCAGTAGGTATATATAGTTAGGATTGTTTTCCATAGGGAAATCGCAACATTCTATTGGGAATAACTTTGGCGCCAGTTGAGGAATTTTCCTTAACTTTGCCTCGCGGCGCTCCGCTCCTTCCCTGAAAGTTTTGAGGGGATTCGTCAAGCGGGGCCAAGATAAAAGGGGGGTCCCAAAACGTGTTTTCCCCATTCCCCATGTTAATTTCCATAGGGCGGTTGGACTCACTTTTAGCCCGACGGCTGAATGGTTTTCCACCAAACTTGGCAAAATTGTAGGGACTGGTAGCCCGATGTGCCTTTGCTATGTCTCAAGATATGTGCTCCAGTGGTTTTTACGAAAATTAACTTTGAAAAAATATATATTGGGCTACATTGGGCTATATATATGGTAGAGCCCAAATGTAGCCCAATGTAGCCCAATGTAGCCCAAAGATGGCCACCAGAGAAAAAAAAACCAAATGTAGCCCAAATATCAGCCAGATGTAGCCCAACTATAGCCCAATGACAGAATGTCCCAGAGTGTTCTAAAGAACAACTAGAGCGCTAACAGTCTTACTTATGACAAAAGTATGGCACACCTGAAGTCATCTTGATTGGAATAAAGTGTTAACACTTAAAACATTTAATTTGCAAAGGAACAAATGAGGGGGTTCATTTTGCCATAGAAATTATGATTAGTGCTGAAGAAAGAAAAATTAGGGCACATTCTGAGTGACTTCTCAAATCCTCTTATATTTCATTAAAGAAACTCTGATATGCAGTCTCCCAAGATGGCCACCAGAGACAAAAGAGCCCAAATGTAGCCCAAATATCAGCCAGATGTAGCCCAACTATAGCCCAAAGACAGAATGTCCCAGAGTGTTCTAAAGAACAACTAGAACGCTAACAGTCTTACTTATGACAAAAGTATGGCACACCTGAAGTCATCTTGATTGGAATAAAGTGGTAACACTTAATACATTTAATTTGAAAAGGAACAAAATGAGGGGTTTCATTTTGCCATAGAAATTTTATATATATATATATATATATATATATATATATATATATATATATATATATATATATATATATTCACTGAAAAAACCATAGGTTTCACACCAGTTATAGTTAGCTGGAAATTTTACTCGCATAAAACCATTGAAATTCCCACGTTATAGTTAGTTGGACTCACTATAACATGCACGTCTGCAATGCACTGCTGATGACGTCACATATTACATCACTCATGCATATATTTAAATATTTCAACATTACTCGCTAATATATGTATTCACTAAGATACACTTAATAAGCCAGTTAACCAATCAATTTTTTTTTTAAAACACTGAAAAAACCATAGGTTTCAGGCCTTATATAGTTAGGAATTAGCATTTAAAAAACCTTGGGAATTAGCATTTAAAAAACCTTTGAAATTCACTGAAAAAACCATAGGTTTCAGGGCTTATATAGTTAGGAATCAGCATTTAAAAAACGTTTGAAATTCACTGAAAAAATCATAGGTTTCAGGCCTTATATAGTTAGGAATTAGCATTTAAAAAACCTTTGAAATTCACTGAAAAAACCATAGGTTTCAGGAGTTATATAGTTAGGAATTAGTTTTTAAAAAACCTTTGAAATTCACTCAAAAAACTATAAGTTTTAGTGGTGTTATAGTTAGCTGGACATTTTACTCATACAAAACCAATGAAATTGCTCCTATATAGTTAGTTGTACTAACTATATTTCACGCACCCGCAATCCACTGCTGATGATGTCACATATTAGATCATTCATGACATGGTCAGTGACATCACTGATGACATCTCAAATGACATCACTGATGACATCACATTCAGTGCACTACAGTATCCAGAAGGCCATGCAAGTGGCCACGCCCACTGGGGCTTAGATATGACTAATTGAAAAGTGCAAGTATGCCGTGCATTAGTTGATGGATTGCCACTGAGGAAGAGATTAACATCTCGAAACGCGTCTGGCAGTAAGATGGAATGAGGAGACTAATGTTCACGCTCGTGCTGTGTGCAATGATTTTTCCTTAAAGAAATGGATTCAAATCCTGCCGGCTGGCTTCTCTCTGTTTTTCTGGCTAAATTCGATGGATTTTCAGCGGCAGAGCCAAGCCGCGAGAGAAGCCCACCACGTGAATGTGGGTCTGCGATGGCGCCAAGCGGTGTCATGCAAGGAGGGCAGTATCCACGAAGGTCATTGTGAAAGTGGAACAGGCACGGAGCAAAGACATTGAGCCTCTGCCCACTGGGGTTTTGAATATTATTTTATATTTCAACTATGAGAAACGGACTCACAGGCACTACAGTATCCAGAAGGCCATGCAAGTGGCCACGCCCACTGGGGCTTAGATATGACTAATTGAAAAGTGCAAGTATGCCGTGCATTAGTTGATGGATTGCCACTGAGGAAGAGATTAACATCTCGAAACGCGTCTGGCAGTAAGATGGAATGAGGAGACTAATGTTCACGCTCGTGCTGTGTGCAATGATTTTTCCTTAAAGAAATGGATTCAAATCCTGCCGGCTGGCTTCTCTCTGTTTTTCTGGCTAAATTCGATGGATATATATATATATATATTCACTGAAAAAACCATAGGTTTGACACCAGTTATAGTTAGCTGGAAATTTTACTAATATAAAACCAATGAAATTCCACGTTATAGTTAGTTGGACTCACTATAACTTGCGCGTGTAATGCACTGCTGATGACGTCACATATTACATCACTCATGACATCACTGATGACACCATCCTTGTGACACAGTGACAGACCTCCTTTCACTGTAATCTAACCCTTGAAACACTTATTCAAAAATAGAAACTAAAATGTTCAAAAAAATGGAGATACCCATACCAGTTACAACAACCAATTTAATAATTCCACCATCTATATACACATGCACTAATTCACCAACAGTTCTATATAGTCACTCATACATATATTCACTAATCATATGTAGTGATACACCTACACATCCTGTTACACACCGACAGTCATCCAAAAGTTATTCACACACATACTCACACATGCAAATAAACTATTGAACATCCATTTATTTGCATAAACAGCTATACACACACTACCACTTTACTTCTAAGGAAACTTACACATACTTACTCTCTTAAAAAATCACTTATAGAAACACATACTAATTTAAACAGGAACTCTTACAATCCCTCACTCTCACATATACTCACTTATATACATCAATATTCACATATACTAGATTAAAACATATGTAGTTACTGATAAAGACACTAATAAGACAGTCATTCACTCACTAACACAGACATATACACACTCATCCACCCATACAGTCCTGCACATATGCTGTCTTCAAAACACATACAAACAGAGACTCAGTCATTCTTGCATCTATGTACTAAGTATTACTCCCACCAAAGCATGCAAACACTCATACTGATACTAAGAAAAACATCTAATAACCTATATACATACACATGTACCTACTCATCAACCCATGCAGCCACTTATACACAAAGTGAAACACTAATACATATATTTAAATATTTAAGCATTACTCACTAATATATGTATTCACTAAGATATTCAATAATATATACATATATAACACATATTTATTTTTCAGAAAGACACACATTCACTGGATGGTGTCATCAGTGATGTCATGAGTGATGTAATATGTGACGTCATCAGCAGTGCATTACACACGCAAGTTATAGTGAGTCCAACTAACTATAACGTGGAATTTCATTGGTTTTATATCAGTAACATTTCCAGCTAACTATAACTGGTGTCAAACCTATGGTTTTTTCAGTGAATTTCATAGGTTTTGTAAATGCTACTTCCTAACTATAACGTGTGTAAAACCTATGGTTTTTTCAGTGAATTTCATCGGTTTTTAAAATGCTAATTCAGAAATATCTCGTGTATACAACCTATACTTTTGTCAATAAAGTTCTGGCAATATTTTTTTCAGAAACAAGCCGTTTTCTTCACTGTTCAAGTTGCATAGAGACTCATTGTAAAGCGATACAGAATTAGAAAGTCTGTACCTTGCCTTTTTTTCAACGCATTAAAATTTGCCTGTAAATAAAAATAGCCTTTCTAAACTTTCGTGCACGACCCGGTGTGCGCACTCTCTGCAACAGTTCTCAATAAAATGGATAGCGCATTTCCAGGCTTTCGTGCGTGACGGACTGCGCGCACCCACCTATATATTTCGTGAAAACTTTGCAATCTGAACTTATTGAATTTCTTCATAGACCCATCAAAGAACTTATAATACGTCAAAGAGACTAAACCTAGGCTTCTTTTTTAATGTTATAAAAATGTTCATTAAATGGAGCCGAATGTCTTTTTAAACTTTCGTGTGTGACCGAATGTACACACCTTGGTATTTTAAAAAAAAATATAAAAGGTTTTATACTTTAACAATTGTATGCTTGAATCGAGCTCAGAAGATATATTAAATCCGGATATGTTTGGATTTACTCCTTTTCACGTTTTGAAACTTCGCTGAATTAGACCGCTACTTCCAAATGGCGTACGTGACCAGATACTATCACCGCGTACACGTCCTGAGACGCGCATGTGAAGTCATGTGACTTGAAAACAACACTTCCAATTGGTTCTTAGTAGTTTCTATTCTGCACTCCACCCACTTCTCTCACTATCTTTTCTACTCTCAAAAGAGAACAACGTTCAACACCCTTCGGAAGACTTTGCTGAAATGGCTGCCGCCCCGCATTCATCTTCCGAATCTGAAGGAAATGAGCGACTACCTTTAAAAAGAAAAATGGAATCTTTTATTTGACAATTTTTCACTTCTCCTGAAGAACAAAAGAAAGTGAATGCGCCAAAAGTTATCTGCACGATATGCAATTCGGTTCTCTCAAGAGGAAATCCAAGAAAAAAATATTCCTTTTCCATACATACCATGGTGCGGCATGTCAAACAAGTGCACCCTGTGGAATTTGCACAGGCATCGACAAGAGCCCTGGCCACGCTATTACCATCAGAGGTGGCCAGCACATCTTCTGGTGGACGACCTGTATCTCCATCTAGTGCTGTGATGGACTTGAGACCATATCTTGCAAAGGTGCACATGAAATGCAACGAGTGTGGAGAAATTCTTCTGTACGGAGAGCAGAGCCTCATTCTTACTAAACTAAAAATTGAGAGTCATAAATGCCCCGAGAAAAGATACATTTCTTCATTTCATTTTGATCCTGTGTCACACATGAAAATGTTGTTGCAAGTTAAAAAAATCAAAAACTACATGACACTGTTCCTGTCAAGGTAGCATAGCTGGCGGCCTAGGGGTGGAGGACCGTTGTGCAAATACCCCGGGGAGGACTCTGGATATGCTTGGTCCCTGAGATTCGATGTCACTGCCTTCCACAAATGGCATAAGTCCTGGATGTTCGGTGCCATACTTGAGGGTTTGACCTAAAGACACGTCCTGCGGTGCCCTGGTCCAAAATCAAAAACAACATAACACTTGTTTTAAAAAAAAATAAAAAAAATTATTTTCAGAACTAACTCATTGTACCAAAAACAGCTCCAGGAGCATATTATAAAGGGGGTTTATCTCCTCTTTTTTGGCTTTCGTTTGTGCGCGACCGTGTGCGCGCACCCGCCTATATATTTCGGGAAAACTTCGCGATTGCAACTTATTAAATTTCTTCATAGACCCATCAAAGAACTTATACTACGTCAAAGACACTAAACCTAGGCTTCTTTTTTATTATTATGAAAATTTTCATTAAATGGAGCCAAATGTCTTTTTAAACTTTCGTGTGTGACCGAATGTACACACCTTGGTATTTAAAAAAAATATATAAAAGGTTTTACACTTTAACAATTGTATGCTTGATTCGAGCTCAGAAGATATATTAAATCCGGATATATTTGGATTTACTCCTTTTCGCGTTTTGAAACTTCGCTGAATTAGACCGCTACTTCCAAATGGCGTACGTGACCAGATACTATCACCGTGTACACGTCCTGAGACGCGCATGTGAAGTCATGTGACTTCAAAACAACACTTCCAATTGGTTCTTAGTAGTTTCTATTCTGCAATTTACACGAAGCACTCCACCCACTTCTCTCACATCTCTACCCTGTTATCTGCAATTGTGAACATCAAAAGGAGCTGCGCTACGCCCCTGTAAGAGGCCTCACTCCCACTGCTGCAACGGCTTAGCAATCCTCCAGATGCACAGGAACAGCCCCTCCAATCCATTGAAGTTCTGTGTCGGTCTCAATACCACTTACGAAATGAAAATAAGCACTGAAGAATATTTATGCTGTAGCAGGAGGAGTACTACATGCTTGCAGAATGCATTCTATTACCTATAAAAAAGTGAAACACCCACGCTACAATCATATAGAATACTTCCTCTAAAGAAGCCTGTGAATAACTTTCGAACATCAGGTTAACCTTTTTTTACTCTCTCATCATTGTTCAAGATAAGTATTTACAATACTATATTAAACAATGCCATGATTTTTCCTTTTTAATTTTAAAAATCTTGCAATCTTTCACAAACCCAATACTCATGGCTTCTTTTTCGTGACAAAAATCTTGCAATATTACATACCTACATAGAATAACAGAAAAAACATAACACTACAAAGGCCAAACAGTCTACTAAACGCGGATTTGTAACCTATGGGGCAGATTTATGTTAACTACTTCATACCCAGATATGCACCAGTTAATGTGCACCACAGTATGGTAGTGCTCCGTTACCCATGGTGTGCCACATTTGAAATGTGGCGCACCATGGTACAAAAACACCATACATGCGTAACAAATCTGTGCTCAAAAACTAATACATTGCTAGAGTTGCATCGCAACTGTGATGCAGCTCCAGCAAGGCTCACCAATGCACTATATTCACAATGATGCGTCAATACCTACGCCTGCTTCAAGCACATGCACAATTTTGAAACAGCATGGGCCTGAAAGTCACTGAGTGAAATATCATACATTACAGTCAGCCACTTTCAAGACACATTCCTTCAGAGGAACACTTACCGGTTATTAGAGGTAGATCGTCCCACTCCACCGGAGGAGACCCCTAATAAAAAAGACATATATATAAAATGCGGACTAGCCGCTGTATCGTGCTAGCAAACTTTAACTTAAAAATCGTTAGAAAAAACAAAAGGAATCGAGCAAAATCAGTAGGCCACTGATAGGATCTCTTTTTCACCTCGCTAAAATAGAAACATTAGGAACAACCCCTCATGAGAAATACGAAACTAGTGAGAGAAGCCGAGCTCGACGCCATGATGGCTGCAAGATAGCTCGGCTCCGCCGCCCACCCTGCCCAAAATAACGACAAACCCTATACAAATATTATAAATAAATACAACACACCAGCAAAGTAACAGGGTAAAACGTTTTATTAAATAACTATTTACATGGCAGCCTGCTGCAACATGAAAACAACACTTCCAATTGGTTCTTACTAGTTTCTATTCTGGAATTTACACGCAGCACTCCACCCACTTCTCTCGCTATCTTTTCTACTCTCAAGAGAGAACAACGTCCTACATTTTTCTGAAGACTTTGGTGAAATGGCTACCGTATCTCATTCATCTTCCGAATCTGAACAAAATGATCGACTACCTTTAAGAAGAAAAAAAGAATCTTTCATCTGGCAATTTTTCACTTATCCTGAACATCAAAAGAAAGTAAATGCACCAAAAGTAACCTGCACAATATGTGACTCGTTTCTCTCAAGAGGAAATCCAACAAAAAAATATTCCTTTTCCATACATACCATGGTGCGGCATGTCAAACAAGTGCACCCTGTGCAATTTGCAGAGGCATTGACAAAAGCCTGGCCACGCTATTACCATTAGAGGTGGCCAGCACATTTTTTGATCGACGACCTGTATCTCCATCGAGTGCAGAGATGGACTTGAGATATTTAACTATATATGGTCTATAACCTATGGTTTTTTCAGTGAATTTGCTCCGCCGCCCACCCCGCCCAAAATAACAAGAAACCCTATGCAAATATTATAAATATATACAACACACCAACAAAGTAACAGGGTAAAACGTTTAATTAAATAACTATTTACATGGCAGCCTGCTGCAACATCGATCCAAATGCATGTTTTTTTCAGTGAAATTCCTCCGCCGCCAACCCCGCCCAAAATAACGAGAAACCCTATGCAAAAATTATAAATATATACAACACACCAACAAAGTAACAGGGTAAAACGTTTAATTAAATAACTATTTACATGGCAGCCTGCTGCAACATCTCCGCCAGGAGACGGCGTGGGGTGCACTGGAAGGGAGAGGCGGCGTGAACGAGCCTCCCCCACCTCCCCAGGTGGAGGTTTCTCAGCTACACCCCAGCGCTTCACTGATCTCCTTGTCCTCAGTCAAGCATCAATAGTAAGATTTTCATAGGTGAGTGTAGGTTCATAGTTTGCCATCCACAGACTAAAAGCCTGGAGTGGCAGTGAAAAAAACATAACTAGGTAAGAAGGAACGCAGAGGCTGTAGGAAGGACTCTGCATATGCTTGGTCCCTGAGATGCTTCGATGTCACAGCCTTCCACAAATGTCATAAGTCCTGGATGTTGGGTGCCATAGTTGAGGGTTTGACCTAAAGACACGTCCTGTGGTGCCCTGGTCCAACCATCACATATACCTGCGCCAGGAGACGGCGTGGGGTGCACTGGAAGGGAGAGGCGGCGCGAACGAGCCTCCCCCACCTCCCCAGGTGGAGGTTTCTCAGCTACACCCCTAAAGACACGTCCTGCGGTGCCCTGGTCCAACCATCACATATACCTGCGCCAGGAGACGGCGTGGGGTGCACTGGAAGGGAGAGGCGGCGTGAACGAGCCTCCCCCACCTCCCCAGGTGGAGGTGTCTCAGCTACACCCCTAAAGACACGTCCTGCGGTGCCCTGGTCCAACCATCACATATACCTGCGCCAGGAGACGGCGCGGGGTGCACTGGAAGGGAGAGGCGGCGCGAACGTGCCTCCCCCACCTCCCCAGGTGGAGGTTTCTCAGCTGCACCCCAGCACTTCACTCGACATAGGCGGCCGGCTCCCGGGGTTCGGCGGAACTTTTAGCCTTTTGGTGACTCTTCCATTCTGGACCTTGTCCCACAATCCGTTTGACCTGAAGACACGTCCTGCGGTGCCCTGGTCCAACCATCACATATACCTGTGCCAGGAGACGGCGTGGGGTGCACTGGAAGGGAGAGGCGGCGCGAACGAGCCTCCCCCACCTCCCCAGGTGGAGGTTTCTCAGCTACACCCCAGCGCTTCACTCGACAAGCTGAGTTGCGCCCGCTCCTGCGGCACAGTGCCTCGCTCGGCCAGCTGAATTACGCCTGCTCTTGCTATACAGCGTCTCACCCGCCATCCGGCTGAATTACACCCACTCTTGCGGTACAGCGACAGGCAGCTGCCACGGAGCTCAGGAAATGGCGGTCGGCTCCACAGACTTGGGCCTGGCCTGCAAGGATGGCTCTGGACAACCCTGGAACTCGGACGCTTGACTGCTACGGCATGGGCCCCATTGCTAAAAGCATCCCATCAGCCTTGAAGATTCTACAAGAGTCACCGGGGCCCCCGACTCCCGCAGAGTTCCGGTGGGGAGCTTCTGCCATGATTGCTCGCAGAATGGCCATGACGTAGCCACGGGGTGCTCTCATGCTGACGCCAGCTTCAGTCTGAAACTTCCAGAAACACTGTAGACTACCAATTCAATCAGTTCCGGTGGAGCCCCAACGACGTATCGCGTTGTTGCATAATGCGTCATATGACACGCTGCGTTAGCGCACCCGGAAGTGCTCCGGTGCGCGAGGCGCGAAGCGCAGCTTCCCGGAAGCAATCCGGGGCACGGCGCGGAGCGCGTAACGTAAGCATAACAGGTCATGTGACTTGTTAATAAAACTTTTCATTGGTTTAGAAATATTTTTTGTCCCAAATGATGAAAACCCCTCCTTGTTTCCTCTTGGCTCCTGCCCCCTCCCCAGTCTTGCTCGGCCAGCTGAGTTTCGCCCACTCGTGCAGCCTACGACATGGATACGCTGGGGCGTTATGGATCAGTATGAGCAAATATACACTTGGGGATTCACAAGCAACAACAAGCCTTTGTATTTGGGGCTCTAAATCAACAACAGTGAGAGAACAGAACCGAACTAAGCACTCAGGGGCTACGTTTAAACGTAACATCATCTCCCCAGAGGTACATCACCTTACACACACATGCACTCTGATCTCCTTGGCCTCAGTCAAGCATCAATAGTATGATTTTCATAGGTGAGTCTAGGTTCATGGATTTCCATCCACAGACTAAAAGCCTGCAGTGAGAGTGAAAAAACCATAACTAAGTAAGAAGGAAGACAGAAACAGAATCTTCCTCTGCAACATCCGGCTCTGCATCGCTACTTACTTATAAATGCAGAAAAAACTCAATTAACACAAGGGCTCTTTTCAGAGCCACCTTATATCAAAGCACTCAAACTTCTGATTTATCTCCATTTTCACACTCTTCTAAATAAGTGTGCGCGCCCGAGTGCGCGCACCCCGCAACTTTTTTCAAAAAAAAAATATATATTTTCGCCTTTAAGGACCTTACTGCACACCCTGAGAAAACCTACGCAGCAAAACAATCTCTACCTTGTCCCCTTTCCATGTTCCAACGCTTTCAAATGAACAATATATTTACTCGCAGTGACAAAATGGCGGTCAACACTTCCTGATTTCCTTCGAATCGAACGTTAACACACGTCACGCAGCAAAAAAAGAATTCCGCTTGAGTGCGCGCACCCGTGCGCGCTTACAGATATATCATTGACTTTAACTTTCATTTTCTCAGCAACTACTGAACGGATTTACACCATTCCAAAAAAAGCGTAATCTGCGAGCCGGACTCTACAGTTTTGCCATATTTCTTATAAACCCATTCAGCCGTTCGACCTGTAGCCGTGTCTAAACGTCCTATGGAAAATAACATGGAGAAAACACGTTTTGGGACCCCCCTTTTATCTCAGCCCCCGCTTCACCAATCCCCCCCAAACTTTCCGGGAAGGAGCGCAGCGGACCGAGCCATCTTCTTTGAGAAATTCGCAAAGATTCATCCACCAGCGCCAAAGTTAATCCAAATAGAATGTTGAGGATTTCCTATGGAAACTAGGTCCTAACTATAACTACCTACTGGCAACCGCCAGTAGGTAATATATATATATATATTCACTGAAAAAACTATAGGTTATAGACCATATATAGTTAGGAATTAGCATTTACAAAACCTTGAAAATTCACTGAAAAAACCATAGGTTATAGACCATATATAGTTAGGAATTAGCATTTAGAAAACCTTATTTTACTCACACAAAACCATTGAAATTCCATATATAGTTAGTTGCACTAACTATATATCGCGCACCCGCAATCCACTGCTGATGATGTCACATATTACATCATTCATGACATGGTCAGTGACATCACTGATGACATCACTGATGACATCATCTAGTGTCTGTGTGTTTTTGTAAAGTTTAAATACGTTTTACATATTGAAGAATGACTGGATGGATGGAAGACTGAGTGTGTGTGTGGCTGGCTGGGAGGTGTGTGACGCTGTGCATATCAATGTGTACTTGTATCAGTGATTGTATAAGAGAGTAAGTATGTGTTAGTATATGTGTGAAAAGTATGGTGTTCTGTGTTTAACTATAGATGAGGAAATCGAAGTGTGATTGATTCTTCACAGGACTGACTAGGTGTATGAGTGCATATGATAGTGTTCTAATAATAACTGACTGTATGTATGAGTAATTGTATGGGTGAATGAGTGAATGTGTGTGTAGACGTACGAATCAGTGAGTGCGTATGTAGTAACTGGTATTGGTGTGTCATGATGTCATCAGTGATGTCATTTGAGATGTCATCAGTGATGTCATTTCAGATGTCATTAGTGATGTCATCAGTGATGTCACTGAAGTATGGTGTTCTGTGTTTAACTGTATAGATGAAGAAATGGAAGTGTGATTGATTCTTTACAGGACTGACTTGGTGTGTGAGTAACTCCATGGATGAGTGGCAGTGTGTGACTGTCTGCATAGGTGTATGAGTGCATATGATAGTGTTGTAATAATGAGTGACTGTATGTATGAGTGATTGTATGGGTGAATGAGTGAATGTGTGTGTAGACGTAGGAATCAGTGAGTGCGTATGTAGTAACTGGTATTGGTGTGTCATGATGTCATCAGTGATGTCATTTGAGATGTCATCAGTGATGTCATCAGTGATGTCATTTAAGATGTCATCAGTGATGTCATCAGTGATGTCACTGACCATGTCATGAATGATGTAATATGTGACATCATCAGCAGTGGATTGCGGGTGCGCGATATATAGTTAGTGCAACTAACTATATATGGAATTTCAATGGTTTTGTGTGAGTAAAATAAGGTTTTCTAAATGCTAATTCCTAACTATATATGGTCTATAACCTATGGTTTTTTCAGTGAATTTTCAAGGTTTTGTAAATGCTAATTCCTAACTATATATGGTCTATAACCTATGGTTTTTTCAGTGAATTTCATTGGTTTTTTAACAGCTAATATCTGTAGCTGTAAAATGTATTCTTCTTTAAATCCAAAAATATATTTTATATGTTTATTAATAATTTTTTTTTTAAATATTTTTTTTTCTTCGTTCCCGCTTCGCGAATCGGGAAGCTTCCCGTTAGCTGACCTTGATGCCGCGAAATAGACCGCGAGCCGGTAAACGTTTCTTTACCGCAACTGCCGCGTTAGAAAACAACATCGTGACGCCTCCCGTCCGCATGACGTTTCGCATTGTCGCGTGATACGTCATATGACGTGCTACGTTAGCGAACTGGTACGCTTACCGAGTCGCAAAGCACAGGTTTCTGGAAGCAAACCGGGAGGCCCTGCAAAGCGCTTAACGTAAACACAGCAGGTCATGTGACTTGGTAATAACACTTTTCATTGGTTCATTTCACTTTTGGTTTCCTAATGATGTAAGACTAGGTCATATAATCTAAAATGAACACTTTTCATTGGTTGAGAACTATTGTTTTTCCCAAATGATGAAAATCCCTCCTTCTTTCCTCACTCTGACTTTCATCATTGTGAGAGAAAGACCCTTTGTTACCAGTGAGCAATGGCTTCTTTAGTAGCTTCAGCTGGTGCTTCCCCACCACCTCCACCACATCCAAGGAAGAGTGGACCACCTGCTCAAGTTATAATTCAGCAAGAAGAGGAAGAAGAGGAACAGGACGACGAGCACGAAGAGAGGCACTTTTTGCCTGAGGAGCCCAGGACGTCTCACCGGAAAGAAAACTTCATTTGGCAATTTTTTTAAATTCCCAAAGGTCAGAAAAAAGTAAATGCAAGATACGTAACTTGCCTTATATGTCAAGATAGACTGTCCAGAGGGACCGACAAAAAATACAGTTCCGGAAACTACACAATGCATCGCCATATGACTAGGTGGCATCCTAACAACTACAGTGCTGCACAGTTTCGTAACGACCTAGATAATCTCCCTATTATGGCCAGAAGATCTGTTGTACCGGAAGTAACGGGACCAGAGGGCAGGGAGATGGTGCCAAATATTCAAACGAGATTTCATGAAGTAAAACACGTCTGCGTACATTGCAATGGATTCATTTGCTACGGAGAAAGAAGCATCACTCTGATCAACAGAGCTATTGACTATCATATGCAAGTTTGTACGAAACGCCCCAAATAATAAATACTTTTTTTTTGTTTTGTTGCTCCTGTTGAGCCCTTTACAATGAATCGTTTTCATTGCCCCCTGCAAGAAAAACCCCAAAAAATATAAAACTGTTCAGAAAAATTCAAAAAAAGTAAAAAAATGTTCAGAAAAATAATAAAAAAAATATAAAACAACAAAAACAATAAAAAAAAAAGTTCTTTTCAGAACTACCTCCCCGTTATTAAAAAATTGGTACAATATTTGGAACTGTGCCAACCTCTATTTCTCGTAGTTCGCTTCCCAGTTCGCTCGCCGGTACGCGAACCGGAAGTGAACCAAAATTTTTTTAAAAAAAAAGAACAGTAAGTATAAGGGAAGGAAACAGACACTTATGTTAAAAGAAAGACAGCTATAGGGGAGTAAACTAGAGATACTATTACCCGTAATCCACTGCTGATGATGTCACATATTACATCATTCATGACATGCTCAGTGACATCATCAGCAGAGGATTGCGGGTTTTTTGGCAACGTGCCTTATCCACGGTTTAATAACGCTGCCTTTTGCTTTATATAAGTTTTCAAATTGTATGAAATATATACCAATAGGTCGTTATGAACCTTTAGGTAGTGCTTTTCTTCATGAGGTCTGGTCGCTTCCATACACATACAGATGTTTCAAAGATGATCAAGAAGTTTATCTGAATGGAGAGGAATGCACTGAGACGCCAGATCATTCACTAATGTGTAGGCACATACAGTTACACGGTTCATGCAACAAACACCGACCAAATATGGCTTGCGTGTTGCAAGGCACGCCAGTTCCTGCTATCATCCCCACGTTCAAGTTGTTGAAAAATGGTAGTTATTTGATGCTCAATAATGAAGATTGTTCTGGGTTAATTAAAAGTATTCCTTTTATCGTAACAGTAAGTGAACGGGTTATTTGCTGCAGAAATGTTCTATTTCCTCCCACACATGAACATAGGGAGTTTTCAATCTGGCCACAAATACCAACCTTGGGAGCAGATTTCAAAGGCATGGCAAGAATAAGAGCTCTTTTGTCTCAGAGAGAGGTGGCCTTGAGTTCGGCCCGTGAAACTTTCGTGCTTCACATAGCGAACACCCGTACAGAGGTGCAGACCCTTTTCAATACAGATTCGCCTTTCCATTTCAGCAAGATGGTTCGGACTATCTTTAACGCGTCCTCCACAAAGGGCCTGGCGCACTTTTTTAAAGTTGTTACCAGTGGTCTCGTGACTTCATTTGAGAAAATCTTTGGAGTCATCCCTGCTTTCTTTCATTCTATTTTTTTCCACTGTGCTTCGTGGATTCCCATTTTTACTTGCATTACCAGCGGACGCTCTTGTGCTTTTTTACATTTTTAAATATGGATGTCCCTCCTGTGCAAGCTCCCGCCCTGCAGCTGCTGACACTGTTCCGCAATCGCATGCTAGAATATTATGGCACAATGCCGTTGGCGATATTAAGCACGGCATATGGATTTTCTTTTCGATTCTCCTACTTCACCTGTGTCCAGCCTGTATTTCACTGCCTGACCTGTGATTTCGATTGGGCCATTGATTTGTGTCTCTGCGGACCGGTTTCTCCTGACGTCGACTTTAATCAGCTGATGACTCCTATCATTACTCACGAGTTGGTTTGTCCTGGCGAAAGGATTATGGCTGTGGCATTGATGCATGGACTAATTGGTCCCTGGAATTTACTGGCGGCAACACAGTCTTTCTTGGAACAGAGCTTTCTTGAAAACCCACCGAGCTGTCCTCTGATGGTGATAGAGGATCCGGTGCTGGGAGAGCACGTATGTTCTTTTCCGCTTTTAAATTGGATGGCTGAACTCTTTTCGGATGAAGACGGTGACTTCCTATTGGAGGCTGTTGCAGCTTATTTTGCATACACAGTTATGTCATAGACCTTTTTCATGTTTGATATGCTGAGTACTAGCATTTCATTGACAATTCATTGACTTATTTGTCAAGTTTTTATTATTTAGCTTGCCTATTGGCTTAAGACTCGATAAAGTACTTGGCTGTTTTATTTTTCTTTAGCATTAAATTTTCCTAGTTTTTAATGTTTTACCTTGTGGACCGTCCACATATAAAGTTGCAATCTGCTCTCATGAGATGGCACTTCTATTATCTTATTCAGTTCGTTTCCGGATCATGGGGAGGTGTCATCTAGGTCCTGGATATCTTTACACCGTGTTAAGTTAGCATGGGCTCATTACCGGTTTAAACGCCATTTTTCCTTTTTTGCAACTTCTGCACACGACACTTAGTTGTTGCTTTAGCTTTCAACCTAGTAGTTCATCGTGGTTTACATGAGAATAATATGTTATTCCTCTACTATCTGCTTTGCTTGTTAAACTATATCTGTACAGTGAGTGCTGAAGTTTCAAGAACAACACGATACAGAATTGTTATGAGGTCTGATCTCCACGACTTCATACTCATAACATAAGTGCAGCTTCTGCCAATTCTGGGCATGAGGCGGGTTTTATATTGCTTTGCCGAACACACATACACAACAGTTGATGCGGTTCACATGAATAGAGAGCTGGTGTATGCTGATGTGATTCCTTCAAATCTAAGACACTAAAGTATGGGCACGCCCTAAACCAACACAAACAGACCTTCTTAGCAAATAATATAATATGTGTATTAGGGAGGGTGAGATATAAGCAGCCGCGGGCCGTGGAGGGAGTTACGGTGGGGCAGGGAGGCGGGGAGGGGGAGGGGCAGGGTGGAGCCCTCTTGAGAGTTTGTTATATCCAATGTGACACTGTACCTAGCTTGCTAAGGGGTTTTTGATTACTAAGGTGAGTTTTGGGGCACCCTAATTCGCCGAGGTTCCAATCCTCTGTCCACAGTTCTGTGTGAGAACAGAAACCCTGCGACAGGGGCACCCCCGACCCTTGCTGGAGCTTCATCACACTTGCGATACAACTCCAGCAATGCGCCACCTTTACGGCACAGATACATCACGCATCTGTGCTGTTTTTGCCCCATGATGCGCTGCATTGTAAATGCAGCACACCATAGGTGACGGAACAGCGGCACAGAATGACTAACACATCCCTGGTGATGCGCCAGTCATCATAAATCTATCCCTATGCTTCTTATCTTGTTAGAGATGAACCGCCATATGTATCATCAAAGTTTTTAGCATTTCCTAAATAGCGAACTTTAAGGAATAAATAGCGATTCTTTACCATTCCTAGTTTGCGATGAGCTATTTGCTAATTACAAATTACCCATTCATTTCCTTCATTTCCATAGGGCGGTTGGACTCACTTTTAGCTTGAACGGCTGAATGGATTTCCACGAAACTTGGCAAAATTGTAGGGACTGGTAGCCCGATGTGCCTTTGCTATGTCTCAAGATATATGCTCCAGTGGTTTTTACGAAAATTAACTTTGAAAAATATATATTGGGCTACATTGGCCTATATATATGTTGGAGCCCAAATGTAGCCCAATGTAGCCCAATGAAGCCCAATGTAGCCCAAAGATGGCCGCCAGAGACAAAAAAAACAAATGTAGCCCAAATATCAGCCAGATGTAGCCCAACTATAGCCCAGTGACAGAATGACCAATCAGCTTCGCAAACCTCCGTTACGCGAAGCGGAGCGCTGTTACAGATATATATCTTTTTTTGAACGTTAATTTCTCAAAATCCACTGGAGCACATATATTGAGATCTAGCAAAGGCACATCGGGCTACCAGTCCCTAATATTTTACCAAGTTTCGTGCAAATCCATTCAGCCGTTCGATTATTATTATTATATTTTTTTTTTGCCCCGCGGGGCCCTTTTAAAACCTCCACATCAAACCTAGGGGGTCAGCGAGGATCTACTATGCCCCCTTATGGTAATTTGCCCCTTCGCTTTGGCCTCCTCTTGTCTCTCGATCCTACCGAGAGACAAGATGGCGGCCTGTTTGGAATGTTGACAGATGCCGGAGAACCAATCAGCTTCGCTTCACAAAGCTCCGTTGCGCGAAAAGTCCGCGAACCGGAGCGCTGCCCGGTCCGCTGTTACAGATATATATCTTTTTTTAAACGTTAATTTCTCAAAATCCACTGTAGCACATATATTGAGACCTACAAAAGGCACATCGGGCTACCAGTCCCTACAATTTTGCCAAGTTTCGTGCAAATCCATTCAGCCGTTCGGGCTAAAAGTGAGGCCAACCGCCCTATGGAAAACTCAATGTTAAAAACACGTTTTGGGACCCCCCTTTTTTCTCGACCCCCCCTGGACGAACCCCCCCCCAATTTTCAGGGGCTGCTCAGAAACAAAATGTGCCATTTTCCTGAAAATTTCAGCCAATTCCGTCCACAAACGCCAAAGTTATTTGACATAGAATTTTCAAAAATCCCATAGAGAAAAAATCCTAACTATATATACCTACTGGCGGTAGGTATATATTCACTGAAAAAACCATAGGTTATAGACCATATATAGTTAGGAATTAGCATTTAGAAAACCTTATTTTACTCACACAAAACCATTGAAATTCCATATATAGTTAGTTGCACTAACTATATATCGCGCACCCGCAATCCACTGCTGATGATGTCACATATTACATCATTCATGACATGGTCAGTGACATCACTGATGACATCACTGATGACATCTCAAATGACATCACTGATGACATCACTGATAACAACATCCAGTGATTTTATGTTTCTGTAAAGTTTAAATATGTCTTACATATTGAAGAATGAGTGGATGTATAAGTGTCTGGACGAAGGATTTAGTAGGTGCATGACTGACTGTATGAGTGAGTGATTAAATGTGTCTCACTGAGTGCATGGGTTAGTGAATAAACTGTCTTAATTTGTGCATCATTATGTCTGTTGTTCTGTAAACTGTTGCATGTGTTGATCAATAGCTATATGAGTAACTATATGGGTTATTGATTGATTGTCCAAGTATTTGTATGGGAGACTGAGTGTGAAAAAATCCTAACTATATATACCTACTGGTGATATATATTCACAGAAAAAACCATAGGTTATAGACCATATATAGTTAGGAATTAGCATTTACAAAACCTTGAAAATTCACTGAAAAAACCATAGGTTATAGACCATATATAGTTAGGAATTAGCATTTAAAAAACCTTTTTTTTACTCACACAAAACCATTGAAATTCCATATATAGTTAGTTGTACTAACTATATATCGCGCACCCGCAATCCACTGCTGATCATGTCACATATTACATCATTCATGACATGGTCAGTGACATCACTGATGACATCACTGATGACATCTCAAATGACATCACTGATGACATCACTGATGACATCTCAAATGACATCACTGATGACATCACTGATGACAACATCCAGTGACTGTATGTTTCTGTAAAGTTAAAATATGTCTTACATATTGAAGAATGAGTGGATTTATAAGTGTCTGGATGAAGGATTTAGTAGGTGCATGACTGACTGTATGAGTGAGTGATTAAATGTGTCTCACTGAGTGCATGGGTTAGTGACTAAACTGTCTTAATTTGTGCATAATTATATCTGTTGTTCTGTAAACTGCTGCATGTGTTGATCAGTAGCTATATGAGTAACTATATGTGTTATTGGTTGATTGCCTAAGTATTTGTATGGGAGACTGAGTGTGTGTGTGGGTGGCTGGGAGGTGTATAACTCTGTGCATAGATGTGTGAGCAGTTGATTCACTAAATGTATGGGTTCAAAAGTGCATGTGGAAACAGCTGTATGGGCGGTTGACTGTGTGCATGAGTATATTGGTGAGTGAATGGATATCTAAGTGCTACATGTCAAAGTAAATACATATGTAAAACACAGTACATGTGAGAGTTGACATATATAAATAACTATGCATAAGAGCCAGTGAATGTGTGAGTGGCTGTATGGATCATTGTGAACTTGTATCAGGGATTGTATAAGAGAGTAAATATGTGTTAGTATATGTTTGAATAAGTAAGGTGTGTATAACTGTATAGTTGAGGAAATGGAGGTGAGATTGATTGTTTGCATGACTGACTAGGTGTGTGAGTAACTCCATGGATGAGTGACAGTCTGTGAATGTCTGTTTACACTGAGTGTATCTAAGTTTTTATTAGAGTCTGAAGAGATTCATCGTATTATCACATGACTAATATCATCAGTGATGTCATCAGTGATGTCTTTTGAGATGTGATCAGTGATGTCATTGGTGATGTCATTTGAGATGTCATCAATGATGTCATCAGTGATGTCATCAGTGATATCATCAATGATGTCATTTAAGATGTCATCAGTGATGTCATCAGTGATGTCATTTGAGATGTCATCAGTGATGTCATCAGTGATGTCATTTGAGATGTCATCAGTGATGTCATCAGTGATGTCACTGACCATGTCATGAATGATGTAATATGTGACATGATCAGCAGTGGATTGCGGGTGCGCGATATATAGTTAGTACAACTAACTATATATGGAATTTCAATGGTTTTGTGTGAGTAAAAAAAAGGTTTTTTAAATGCTAATTCCTAACTATGGGGCTCATTAGGATGGCGGACGGAAGAGCCACCGCGGCCCTGGAGTAGGCGGAAAAACCCTTTTCCGTGTCCGCCTGCCGCGGATACTCCGTCCGCCATATCAGGATAGGAAAACGTGTCAAATTTCCGTTCGCGATGGAAAAGCACGCACCGCCGCCGAACTACACACGACCACGTGGCGGACGGAACACATCCGGAGGCCCCGCCGTACGTACTGACGTCTAAGACCGTCCCCCAAATCAAGATGGCGGAAAACACACATAAAACCGCAGCGGAAAAACAACCTGTCTGAACACGGCGGAATCCCCACAGCGAACATAGGTGACATAGCAGAGATACCCACCGCAAGCTGACCACCACCATGGACCCAGCGCTACACGCTTTCCCGATGCTCTTCGCGATCCACCACGTCCTAGTCATGGCCCACTATGGACGACGACGCAGGTAAGGCACAAACCATTGGCTGTCTGGAGGGGAATACCAGCAAGGGACGTGACGTAGGGAGGGGGAGTGTCATGTTACCGAAACCACTGATGAGAAGCATATACGAATACACATTTGTAGTACGCAAGCATGAATGACAACGACAGTCCACGAGACTTGATAGACTACCTTTATTGTACAAAATAGGGGTATAATCACAGTGTATGCGTGAGCATGGGCAAAGTGGGCACCAGAGGATGAACATCATAGGCAGCACATCAGAGGGAGGAATGCAGTATCAGAGCATCAACAGGGCATTGTGCAGTACAGAGCAGGTACATCATTGGCAGTAAACGAGAGGGCAGTATGCAGTATCAGAGCATCAACAGGGCATTGTGCAGTACAGAGCAGGTACATCATTGGCAGTAAACGAGAGGGCAGAATGCAGTATCAGAGCATCAACAGGGCATTGTGCAGTACAGAGCAGGTACATCATAGGCAGGTAACGAGAGGGCAGTATGCAGTATCAGAGCATCAACAGGGCATTGTAGAGTACAGAGCAGGTACATCATAGGCAGGTAACGAGAGGGCAGTATGCAGTATCAGAGCATCAACAGGGCATTGTAGAGTACAGAGCAGGTACATCAGAGGCAGCACGTGAGAGGGGCTAAGTGCATCAACAGTCCATTGCACAGAACAGGTCCATCAGAGGCAGCACGTGAGAGGGGCAAAGTGCATCAACAGTCCATTGCACAGAACAGGTCCACCAGAGGCAGCACGTGAGAGGGGCTAAGTGCATCAACAGTCCATTGCACAGAACAGGTCCATCAGAGGCAGCACGTGAGAGGGGCTAAGTGCATCAACAGTCCATTGCACAGAACAGGTCCATCAGAGGCAGCACGTGAGAGGGGCTAAGTGCATCAACAGTCCATTGCACAGAACAGGTTGATCAGAGGCAGCACATGAGAGTGCAGAATGCAGTATCAGAGCATCAACAGGGCATTGTGCAGTACAGAGCAGGTACATCATTGGCAGTAAACGAGAGGGCAGAATGCAGTATCAGAGCATCAACAGGGCATTGTGCAGTACAGAGCAGGTACATCATAGGCTGCACAAGTACGTGTCCCTACCAACCCGTCACAGGAACCACAAGAGTGCCACGCAGTTCTCAATGGACACACCATGTGAAATAACATTTGAGTGAAGTGTTCAGCACCTCACATCACAGAATCAGGGGGACTGCGTGAACTACCTGCCTCGGACACACTGGCAGCACCAGCAACAGGAGTGTGAGACACAGCCACAGCCCGAGTGACACACACATGGGCCACGGACCCAGACACACTGGCAGCACCAGCTACAGGAGTGTGAGACACAGCCACAGCCCGAGTGACACACACATGGCCCATGGACCCAGACACACTGGCAGCACCAGCTACAGGAGTGTGAGACACAGCCACAGCCCGAGTGACACACACATGGCCCACGGACCCAGACACACTGGCAGCACCAGCAACAGGAGTGTGAGACACAGCCACAGCCCGAGTGACACACACATGGGCCACGGACCCAGACACACTGGCAGCACCAGCATCAGGAGTGTGAGACACAGCCACAGCCCGAGTGACACACACATGGGCCACGGACCCAGACACACTGGCAGCACCAGCAACAGGAGTGTGAGACACAGCCACAGATGTAGTCACTGACACGTGAGCCACTGACCCAGACAGACTGCCAGCACCAGAAACAGGAGTGTGCAACACAGCCACAGATCTTCTAACTGACACGTGAGCCATAGACCCAGATACACTGCCAGGACCTGCAACAGGAGAGGGCACAACTGACACTGTGCCACCATCTGATACATGAGAGTCAACTGCACCAGCGCCACTGGGACAACTGAAATGATGAGCCACAGGGCTGTATGGGCCAGGAGGCAGGGTGGGCCTGGGAGCTGGGGATAGCTGACCTTGAGCCAAATCGGGATTGGCAGGTGTCAATGGTGTGTGTCTGCGTTTCTTAGGGATGTGTGAGTGCACCCTGGACAGGACAGGACTGCCAAGTGGTGGGGCCTCTAAAGAATCACCACCCACCATAGGTGGAGCATCTGCAGCCGGGGATCTTGTTTCTGGGGACGTGCTGGAGCCTGCTTGTCGTTTGCTCTGTGCCTGCCGCCTGGACTCGGAATCATGTGTAATGGGGGATGCAACAACAGGGGACACCCTCCTCTGCTTCTGACTGGCCTGGATGGGAGTGGAGGTATGGGGGGACTCCGCCGCGGAGACATCTGTTTGGCGTTCAGTAGAAAACATCAGCCTCAGTGCAGCCAGGGGTGAAGTATGCCTGTCCTTGATTGCGCCATTGTCCATGCTAGATGCCTTGTCCGTAGGATGTGCCTTATCCTTAGGTGGAGTGTTGTCTCTGGATGTAGCCTGTGCCCTGGTCGCCGCCCTAATCCTGCCAGCAGACTTGTCGTCTGTGGTGCACCTGTCTCCAGTAGACACCTGCTCTCTGTGTGTGTCCCTGCCCTTGGGAGATGGACCTTGCTCTGCTGTGGGCCTGCCCTTGGGAGTCTCCCTGCTCTTAGGAGGTGCCTTTGTCCTTTCACTGTCCTTGGGAGGGTCCCTTTCCTCTGCTGTGGGCCTGCCCTTGGGAGTCTCCCTGCTCTTAGGAGGTGCCTTTGTCCTTTCACTGTCCTTGGGAGGGTCCCTTTCCTCTGCTGTGGGCCTGCCCTTGGGAGTCTCCCTGCTCTTAGGAGGTGCCTTTGTCCTTTCACTGTCCTTGGGAGGGTCCCTTTCCTCTGCTGTGGGCCTGCCCTTGGGAGTCTCCCTGCTCTTAGGAGGTGCCTTTGTCCTTTCACTGTCCTTGGGAGGGTCCCTTTCCTCTGCTGTGGGCCTGCCCTTGGGAGTCTCCCTGCTCTTAGTAGGTGCCTTTATCTTCTCACTGTCCTTGGGAGATGGACCTTGCTCTGCTGTGGGCCTGCCCTTGGGAGTCTCCCAGCTCTTAGTAGGTGCCTTTGTCTTGTCCCTGCCCTTGGGAGTGTCCCTTTCCTCTGCTGTGGGCCTGCCCTTGGGAGTCTCCCTGCTCTTAGTAGGTGCCTTTGTCTTCTCACTGGCCTTGTCCAAGGTACAGTCCATGGACATGTGAGTATCCCTTGCCTTGGGAGTACCTTTTGTGTTGAATGCCTGTGTAGCTCCTGAAGGCATGTCCCCCAACAACACTTGTGGATCCTGTGTGTGTACTCCAGTGTATCTGACGTCGTCTACGTGAACAGATTTAGCTGATCTAGGGGATGGGGTCTGTGCCCTGCGTGCCCTGACGTGCTGTCTGACGCTGCTTCTAGTGCAATAACCTGTATTTGAGTCCTGCTCAGAATAATCACTACCCCCTGAGACATCCAGTGGTGTAGATGGGGAAACAGAAGTAGCACCCTGTTCATGCGACTGTACTATTGCAGACGACACACTGCTTGCCAATGACTGCACTGTCCTGTGTAGACCTGCAAGATCGCCATGCATCCCTTCCATGAATGCCACCACCTGCCCCAACTTCCTATCATGGTCCTGGAAAGCATTTGTCATATTGGTCTGCCCCACACACAGCTGTCGCAGCAGATCAACGGCCTCAGCACACAGTGCATTTTGGCTCACCGTGGCAGGGGCAGCGGTGCCTGCACCGAACGCCACTCTGCTCCCCCTACTCCTCCGGCCACGAACAGTACATGGTGCAGTTGGCGGAAGTGTGGGCCCTGTGTGCTGTCTTCCGACAGAAGGTGATGAGTGCCCACTCCCAGTCTGTGACAACAGTGCAGGCTCACCAAGAGTGCCCGACGAGGAGGACGATGGTGTCTCCACATGCGAGTCCTCAGGGACGGTCCTGTCCCCCTCTCCGGCGCTGGCCTCCTCCGTGTCAGTCTGCGTGTGTGCGAAGTCTGAGCCGGACTCATTTCCTCGACTACTCTCCACCGTCTGTGGCTGAGTGTCCTCTGTCATAGCTGAAATGCACATAAAAGATGTGTGAGTCATGGGCAGACTGACGTACAGAAGGAACAGGATTGCCAAATTACATAGCTGACATAGATTTTGTAGCCCTCATCCTGCACATGGCCCACCTCTACCAGTCATCCTCACATTTCCTGCCAAGGGGCCATGGACCACTAGGGGATGTGCTTCAACACTCAACTACTAAGCAAGTGGCGTGTCAACATGGCGGACCTGGATGTCAAATGAGAACCACCCAATGGGACCAAAATGGCATCACAGACATACATACGCAACACGGAACTCAATAGTGTGTCTGTGCACCAATACATGCATAGCACTCACAGGTTTCCTACACAGACAGTATGCTCACCGCTAGTTTGCTGTTGATCGGCACTCAGACGTTCGGCCAGTTCAGGATGCGTCACTGCAATGATACGGTGCATGAGAGGGGTCATGGACCGTCGGGCCAGACGGGGCGTCCTTGGAATCAGGCCCAGTGTTACTTCCGCTACATTCTTGCTCAGCCTGGAAATGTCGTCCCAGCGTTTGTGGCAGTGTGTATGTCGTCTGTTGCACACCCCCAATGCCCGTACTTCCCGTGCTATGCTCCTCCACAGGTCCTTGCGAAGGTGCAGCTTGACCTACCATGATGGGACACAAAAGGGTTAAAGTCAGTGGACAGGTGGCCTGTCACACACATAGGGGCAAGACGTAACTGTCAGCAGCCATGCACAATCAGGAACATATGTCTAGCCCACACTACACAGCTAAGATAGAAATAGGCGTGATTATTTGGCCCCCTCATGCACACCAACATGTCCCACACTGCACTTACCACCCGTCCTGGTGCGCCGTAGAGGCGTCCATAGTTGCGGAGTACACCGTCCACGAGGACATCAAGCTCCGCGGCGGTGAAGGGTCGAGACCGGATCTCTTTGCCTCTCGACATGGCAAGATCACGGAGTATGGCACTAGAGCAGCAGTCGGTGGTCAGCTCAGCAGCAGCAGCAGGTCGAGGTGACGGTCCCAGGCAGCAGTCGGTGGTCAGCTCAGCAGCAGCAGGTCGAGGTGATGGTCACAGGCAGCAGTCGGTGGTCAGCTCAGCAGCAGCAGCAGGTCGAGGTGAACAGGCAGCACTGGTC
This sequence comes from Lissotriton helveticus, assembly GCF_964261635.1. NCBI lineage: Eukaryota > Metazoa > Chordata > Amphibia > Caudata > Salamandridae > Lissotriton > Lissotriton helveticus. The sequence goes on along the minus strand of NC_136067.1, from coordinate 29,791,055 downwards.
CCCAGGGTAGGAAGTGTCATTTTGGCCAACACACATATATAGGGCCCTCAGCACGTGTCAGTGGCATACGTCGCCAGCAATTGGTCAGCCCTGGAAGCGTGATCGTGAAATGGGCCAATGACTGGCCCTGTTGTTGCGGTGCACTGCTTCCGCTACTTGCGATTGGCCATATGCGGCCAGCGTCCCTCTTCCCATTGGCTGCATGTGCAGGGACCGTCACGGGCACACATCGGCAACAGCACGTGCAAGCCTCAGGCACGGATGCTTCAGTTGCAACAATGTTCTATCACTGGCGCCTCCATGGCGGCGCACGTACTCAGCGGGGGAGGTGCAGGCCTATACACCCTGTAGATGTACTCAATGGACATGCCAGTTCATGACCCCCCTTACAGTCACCTTGCATCATCCACCGTACACCGGCCGGAGCGGCCGGGCCTAGGACGGCCGTGCCCGGCCATGTACACAACCGCCGTGCCCGGCCATGTACACAACCGCCGTGCCCGGCCATGAACACAACCGCCGTGCCCGGCCATGTACACAACCGCCGTGCCCGGCCATGAACACAACCGCCGTGCCCGGCCATGTACACAACCGCCGTGCCCGGCCATGAACACAACCGCCGTGCCCGGCCATGTACACAACCGCCGTGCCCGGCCATGAACACAACCGCATGGCCGGGCACGGCGGTTGTGTACATGGCCGGGGACGGCGGTTGTGTTCATGGCCGGGCACGGCGGTTGTGTACATGGCCGGGCACGGCGGTTGTGTTCATGGCCGGGCACGGCGGTTGTGTTCATGACCGGGCACGGCGGTTGTGTTCATGGCCTGGCACGGCCGTCCTAGGCCCGGCCGCTCCGGCCGGTGTACGGTGGATGATGCAAGGTGACTGTAAGGGGGGTCATGAACTGGCATGTCCATTGAGTACATCTACAGGGTGTATAGGCCTGCACCTCCCCCGCTGAGTACGTGCACCGCCATGGAGGCGCCAGTGATAGAACATTGTTGCAACTGAAGCATCCGTGCCTGAGGCTTGCACGTGCGGTTGCCGATGTGTGCCCGTGACGGTCCCTGCACATGCAGCCAATGGGAAGAGGGACGCTGGCCGCGTATGGCCCTTGGGAAGTAGCGGAAGTTGAGCACCGCCATGGCGGCGCCAATTATGTTATCTTGTCAGACGCTGCACCGTGATATGTTGTTGCAGTTGCGTCATGAGGGATGTGAGCGTGATAGGGAAAGGTCATATGTCATACAATATAGCATGTGTGTCCATACAATGCCCATCGGTCGGCACACAATGGGCAACAGATGTGCATTTGTACGTGTTGACGTCGGGTGTGACCCTACAGACGTTCTTACATCTTCACAACTACACAGTACATCACGGCTGTGTGGCCAAATTATGCATCTGTTGTCAGTGTCTTGTTCTGGCGAGGTGACTACAGTGGTGGTGGTACACATGCATTCCGTGTATGTGTTTTGTACGTTGTGTCACCATGCATGTAATTACCGTATGCACATCATTATTGGTGTTGGCATTTGTGCTTGATGACATGGCGTGTGTATAATTATCGTTTGTGTGCATGCAGTTGCATGTGTGTCTGTGATGTGGCTACTAAACATTAGGGTGAAGACTGAAGTTTTGTCAGTAAGGTTCACATGTGATGGAGTTGTACACGTATGCGTCGTTTGTAAGTTGACCTAAGTTACATCTCTCTCCCACACAGGAGGGCTCCAAATGTGCATCGGCCATACACTGTGCTGGAGGATATGGTTGACGAGGAGGTGATTCGGAAATTCCGGCTGGATCGACGTCGGTTGCTGGAGCTTGTGGCTCAATTGTCTCCTCATCTGCAGCCACGTAGGACGTATCCTGGGTCGATTACACCCACTGCAAAGGTCATGGCGGTACTACATTTCTTCGCTACTGGCACATTTCAGTACACAGTTGGACATGCCGGGGGGATGTCACAGGCCATGTTCAGCACGGTTCTTCGGGATGTCTTAACAGCTATGATGCTGTACAAGAATGACTACATACATTTCCCACGGCCGGAAGAGTTGGCAGCTGTCAAAGCTGATTTCTATGCACTGGGCCACATACCTCACGTTGTGGGCTCAATTGATGGCACACACATCGCTATCATTCCACCACGGGCACGGGAACAAGTGTTCAGGAATCGAAAACACTTCCATTCGCTGAACGTGCAGGTGGTGTGCCTGGCAAACAACATCATCTCCCATGTGTGTGCAAGATTTCCTGGCTCCGCACATGACGCCCACATCATGCGGAGCAGCAATGTCCCACGACTCATTGCAAATCTGCGACCCGGTCAAGCGTGGCTTGTTGGTGAGTGTGCAGTGGGGACTCTTGTGATCTCTGTGTTGCATGGGGTACCCACCATATCTTGTTGTGATGTTTGTGTCTGTCATCCCCCTACATAGGCGACTCGGCTTACCCAAACCGGCCCTGGCTCCTCAGTCCCCTACGTAATCCGAGAACAGCGGGTGAAATGCGGTACAATGAAGCACATGGAAGGACACGGAGAGTCATCGAACGTACCTTTGGACTGCTAAAGTCTAGGTTTCGGTGCCTCGATAAGACCGGAGGGGCCCTGCCTTACTCACCAGGAAAAGTATGCAGGATCGTGATTGCCTGCTGCATGCTCCACAACCTGGCAGTACGCAATGACATTGAACTGCTGTTGGACCCTGAAGACGAAGAAGTTCCTCGGCCTCCCATCCCACCCATGTCGACTGATGAGGATAGTGGTGAGGAGGAAGGTGTGGACCAGAGGCGCCAGCTCATAGATCGCTACTTCCCTTGAATGTGAGTAACTTCCTCTAGTGGCGGTTGACAAGGCCTCATGTATGTTTGCTGGTGTTGTGTGGATGTGGGGTTCATCAGCTGGGTGTTGTTTGTGATGGTTGCATATGTGTGTCTTCATGTCTTTGGACATACAAGTCTCCATGATGTGTGTGCTCTCATCCCATGCTTTTGTGATGGTTGTCGTTTGTGTAATGTTGCTGTGCATTGTGTTGTGATGTGTGTGAATCTGTTTCCTGACGTGTGTTTGCTGTCTCTGATTTTCTCTAGGTCACTCCCGCAGCGCCATGATCATGTACGACTATGATCCCTGAACCTGTTTACGTCTGTTTCTGAAGGCAATCATGTGAATAAACATGGAGGCAAAACATCATTGTGTGAGTAAGTGCAATTTATTTACAGGTTGTGCTTCTGTGCTGGTGAATATTTACAAGTAAGTGGGGTGGAGGGAGTTGGAGTTGAAGGTAATGGCAGATGAAATGTCCGTGCTGACACCACATTGGGGGGTGTCAGGGTAGTCCAGCAGACCAGTGGGAATGATTGTCTGTGGGACAGGATACTTAGCTGGGTGAATGTCTGGCACAGGCAGTGACATTGTCATGGTCGTCCCCTCTTGAAGCGTGTGGATGGCGCTCCAACACTGCTCTCAGCCACTTCCTGCCTCGGCCGGCCCCTCCGTCTCTGAGGTGGGACAGAGTCAGCTGGGAGGGCAGGTTGTTGATGGGCCACATCCGTCGCCAGGGGCACAGGTGGTGGTGGCGGCGGTGGAGGCGGAGGTGACGGTGGCGGGGGAGGCGGAGGTGACGGCCAACCCATTCCCTCCACATCGTTGCCTGCAGGCCCATGATCTGCAACATCTGGCCAAGGATGCCACAGATTTCGCGCTGGACGTTGGTGTTGTCCACTGAGTCCTGGTGTGCACGATCTGCGTTTGCCTGGGACAGGTCGTATGACGCCTGGCACCTGGCAAGGGCTTGTAGGGACTGTGCCACTGGATGGGGTAGCTGTCCTTCCTCTGCACGGCTGTGTGTGGCTCGCCTGATTGGCTGATGTCCCGTTGCCTGTGTTTGTGGCCCACTCACCCTGCCTGTGTGTGAGGCCGATGGACCAGCGTCGTGCGCTGGGTTATGCTGGGTGGCACCGGCAGGAGTCGTGGTGCTGGTGGTAGTGGTGGTAGTGGTGGTACTGGTGGTACTGGTGGTACTGGTGGTGGTGGGGACTGTGCAGATCACAGAGACAGGTGTCGCTGGAGTCACACATGCGACGTTGGTCGGTCCCGGGAGTCCCTGTGAGCCAGATGGCCCTGGCTGCGTGCTTGGTCCCGCTCCATCCTCCGCACCGGAGCTGCCTGTGTCCTCGTCACCAGAGAGTCCTGTAGGTGTGGGAGGCGAGGCTGGCAGCCGGGTACTGGTTTCCCCAGTCAGTTGACGATCACCTGAGGGACAAGATAGTGCTGGTCAGTAATGTGGACATTACATGGTTATATAGATTTGTAGACATTTCTGTTTCCTGTCGCACACACCCCACCCTCCACCACCACCACCCTCCCTGTGGACATGGGGGACTGTTGGGAGTTGTAGTTTGGGCCTCTCACACACCCCACACACCCTCCACCACCACCACCACCACCCTCCCCGTGGACATGGGGGCCTGTTGGGAGTTGTAGTTTGGGCCTCTCACACACCCCACACACCCTCCACCACCACCACCACCACCCTCCCCGTGGACATGGGGGCCTGTTGGGAGTTGTAGTTTGGGCCTCTCACACACCCCACACACCCTCCACCACCACCACCACCACCCTCCCCGTGGACATGGGGGCCTGTTGGGAGTTGTAGTTTGGGCCTCTCACACACCCCACACACCCTCCACCACCACCACCACCACCCTCCCCGTGGACATGGGGGCCTGTTGGGAGTTGTAGTTTGGGCCTCTCACACACCCCACACACCCTCCACCACCACCACCACCACCCTCCCCGTGAACATGGGGGCCTGTTGGGAGCCATGGACATGTTAGTGAGTTGGTGTCCAACGTGCATGGGTTGGTGCGTAGGAGATATTTCTTCTCAGTTGTGTGAGCCTGACCATGTCGTGCTGATCGTGGTGCTTGGTTTGTACTCACCAGTCTCTTCTCCTTCGTCAAGTCCGTCTAGGCTCTCTGGGTGTAGTATCATCAGCACCTTCTCCTCCCAATCGGTGTAGGGTATGGGCTCCGGGGGTGTGCCACCGCCAGTATGATTGGCTCTAGCAAAGTTTTTAGCTCGGATGCCCTTGACCCTGGTCTTCAGGTCATGCCACCGCCTCTGAATGTCATGCTTCGTCCTCGGCACAGTCCCCGACGCATTCACCCGAGTGACGATCCTGTCCCACATGTGGTTCTTTTGCGCCACGGACGTCTGCTGGACTTGGGCCCCGAAGATGTGGGGCTCAACACGGATTATTTCATCTACCATTACCCTCAACTCTGTCTCCGTGAATTTGGTTTTTTTTTGGGTGCCATGGTGTGTGGTGCTCAGTGTGTGAGTTGAGTGAGTTGGGGGGTGCAGGTGTGTGGTGTGTGATGTGTAGGATTTGTGTGGTGGGTGTTTGTGTGGTGGGTGTGGTAGGGTGGTGGGTGGGTGTCTTCTATGTGAGTTTGCAGTATCTCGAATTGGGCCTCTTGCTGGCAGCAATGCTGTGATGCAAAGGATTGTGGTAGCGTGTGGGTGTCATTTTATAGTCGTGTCTCAATGGTTGTTGGCAGTCAGGTGGTAGTGGGCGTGTTGACTAGTGTGCATTATTGGATAATTGGGACGTGTCATGGTGGCTTGTGCTTGGTGTTGGTGGGGGGGGGGACGTTGACAATGTTCGTATGTTTGCTTTGGACTTGCGGTACACTTTCTAACATTTGTTTGCCGCTAGGGATGTTGTTCGTGTTGGCCTTCCGCAGTGATGCTGTGGTTATCGTAGCATTCTTTCCGCCGCGGACGTGGATGGCTGTGAGTTCCGTGGTACGGGCGGATTTATCCTAATTGCGGCCACGGAGTATTCACAGGTATGGCGGTACATGTGTCATTTTCCGCGGTCATTTCTGTCCGCGGCAGTGGTTGTTCATTGGACTCCGTCCGCCGCGGACGGAGTTGGATGTGTTCCGTCCACCGCGGACGGTGTTGGTTATGATCCGTCCGCCGCGGTCGGAGTTTCGTGACATGATTATCCTAATCCCAACCGCGGAATCTCCGCGGCGCAGCCGGGAGTAAAATTTCCCCCACCATGGCGGACAGTACCCATTTCCGTCCGCCATCCTAATCGACCCCTATATATGGTCTATAACCTATGGTTTTTTCAGTGAATTTTCAAGGTTTTGTAAATGCTAATTCCTAACTATATATGGTCTATAACCTATGGTTTTTTCTGTGAATTTCAATGGTTTTTTAATAGCAAATATCAAAAGCTTTAAAATGTATTCTTCTTTAAATCAAAAAATATATTTTATATGTTTATTAATAAAAAAAAAAATTATTATTATGTTTTGGTTCGCTCCCGGTCCGCGAACTGGGTAGCTTCCCGTTAGCTCAATTTGGTGTCGCGACTCGGTACGCGAACCGGTAAACGTTCCGTTCGCGCAACTGCCGCGTTAGAAATCAACATCGTGACGCGTCGCGGAAGCGCGACGTATCGCGTTGTCGCGTAATGCGTCTTATGACGCGCCGCGTTAGCGCACCCGGAAGTGCTCCGGTACGCGAACCGAGGCGCGAAGCGCAGTTCCCCGGAAGCGATCCGGGGCGCGGCCCGCAGCGCGTAACGTAAGCGTAACAGGTCATGTGACTTGTTAATAAAACTTTTCATTGGTTCATTTCACTTTTGGTTTCCTAATGATGTAAGGCTAGGTCATGTGACCTAAAAATAACACTTTTCATTGGTTTAGAACTATTTTTTTTCCAAAATGATGAAAGCCCCCACCTTTTTTCTCACTCTGACTTTCAACTTTGTGAAAGGAAGACCTATTTTGCTTAGTAGAAAATGGATGAAGAAGAGGAAGAGGAAGTACAGCCAAGACAGTTTTTACGTGAGGAGCCCCGGATATCTCACCACAAAAATAGTTTTATTTGGCAGTTTTTTTCTTTTCCTCAAGGACAAAAAAAAGTGAATGCTCGCTATGTGACATGCCTCATATGCAAAGAAGATTTATCTAGAGGCACAAATAAAAAGTATAGTTTCGGCAACTATACTATGCACCGTCATATGTAGAGGTGGCATCCACTGAATTACAGCATGGCAGAGATGCGTGACCTCCAAGACAACCCACCAACTCCTGTGGCCAGTACATCGGCACAGGTAACTCTGTCGGGGCCAGAGGCACGGGAAACAGTGCCAAACATTCAAGAAAATTTTGTGCACATGAAGATAGTGTGTCTTTATTGTGGTAACTTACTCTCATGTGCAAATATGAGTATCAATTTGATAAACAGAGCATATGAAAACCACAAGTGCTCAAAACGCCCCAAAAAATAAAAAAAATGTTTGCTCCTGTTGAGCCCTTTCTAATGCCTGTTTTTCGTTGTTTCCCCCCAAAAAAACCAAAAAAAACATAAAATTGTTCAAAAAATACAAAAAAAACAAAAAATGTTCAGAAAAAAAAAATATATATATAAAACAACAAAAACATTAAAAAAAAAGTTCTTTTCAGAACTACCTCCCCTTTATAAAAAAATTGCTAGAATGTTTAGCACTCTGGCAACCTCTATTTCTTTTGGTTCGCTTCCCGGTTCACTCTCCGGTACGCGAACCGGGAGCGAACCAAAATTTTTTTTTAAAAAAAAGAAGAGTAAGTATAAGGGAAGTAAACAGAGAGTAATGTTAAAAGAAAGACAGCTATAGGGACTAAACCAGAGATACTGTTCAATAGATCTATTTACCGAAGAAAGGATAGAAGAGGGTATAATTGTGAAAAACAAAATAGATAAGGAAGTGAAAGAAAAAAAGGAGAGTAGAAGAATAACAAAGAAGAGTTTCTTAGAGAATGTGAGTGAATGTTCAAAATAAGATTAAAACATGTGGAATAACAGAGAGAAAAAACAGAAAGCAGAAAAGAAGAAGTAACAGAAAAGGAATAATTGAAACAGCAAAGAAATGTAAATAACATAGGGGCATATTATCAACATAGGCAATAAAAGTTTTGCAGCTTTTGTTGGCAGAAATGTGTCGCTAAAGCCGCTTTTGCGGCAGAAAACTGCCGCTAAAGCCGCTTTTGCATCAGTTTTCTGCCGATAAAAGCAGCAATAATTTTATTGGCTGTGTTCATAATATGCCCCTTAGTGTGCTTCAACTACACAGAGGAAGCATAATGAACAAGTAGTGAAAGAGTGATCAGTCAGAGACACTAAGAGTAATAGAGACGGAGTGAGTGAACAAGAGTGAGGAACTATGAGAAGAGAGGGACTGAGAAAAGGAGTGGAAGGAGTAGAGTAAGTAAGTAATAGAGAAAGGAATGAGGGAAGTAGCAAAGGCAGGAAAGTGGGGGTTAAAGAAATGAAGCAGTGGAACTAATAGTAGTTAAATGTGATAGAAATGTAACGAAAAGAGTACAAAAAATGTACCTTATAATTGTCGTTAACTTAGTCACTTGTTATTTTTATACTTTCAATCTGTGAAAGAGAGAACAAACATTTGAAAAATATTAAAACATGTATTTAAAAATTAGAAAAGACAAGGGAAAAGATTGAAGGACAAACAGTTTTTCAACAATTTTGACACTTACAGATGCCTCTGTTTCTCCAGACCCCCTACACAGTCCTAAAGATATACATTTTAAACTAACAGTATCTTGATGCAGATGAAGTGAGGCCTATCTTGGAACATGGTGCATCTTTTGCACTGCTGTTGTCTCACAAAAGTGACGCAATGGCAGCACAAAAGAGGTGCACAATCATCATAAAACTGTTCCTAACATTTTAAATGATTATTTCAGGATGGCAATAAGGTGTGTCCTATCCAGACGTTTGTTTCAGGTGAGGCCTACTCAGGGTTGCAGATGAAATTTAGGCTTGTTGAAGAGTACAGAGGAGATAATACATGTGCAGGCCTACCAATAAAGTTCAGACCTCCTCTGTTTCCCTGGACAAGCCTAAACTTCATCTGCACAATGTGATTCGTAATGTTAGGAAACACAGGTAATGTATTTGAGAAACGTGCAATTTCTTTTGCTCATTTCACAATCACATCACTTGTGTTTCCTTTGGTTAGGTATCTCATTGTGCAGATGTAGTCCAGCATATGAAAGAGTACGCACTGCATGCAACAACTTTGACACTTACTGAAGCCTCAGCTTCTGCATGCCCCCTACACAGTACTAATTATATACATTTTAAAGTGACGGTATCTTGCTGGAAATGAACTGAGGCCTATCTTGCAACATGGTGCATCTTTTACACAAAAGTGACGGAACAGCGGCGCAAAAGAGGCACACAGCCTTCATAAAACTGCCCTTAACATTTTAAATGATTGTTTCTAGATGCTGATAAGGTGTAGCCTATCCACAGATTTCTTTCAGGTGAGTCCTACTCAGTTTTGCAGATGAAATTTAGCTTCTTGAAAAGTACAGAGGAGATAATACATGTGCAGGCCTACCAACGAAGTGAGTCATGTCCACTGCACTCTTGAACAAAGGCCAGACCTCCTCTATCTCTCTGGACAGGCCTAAACCTCATCTGCACAATGTGACTTGTAATGTTAGGAAACACAGGTAATGTAATTGAAAAATGTGGAGTTTCTTTTCCTCATTTCACAATCACATCACCTGTGTTTCCTTTGCTTAGGTATCTCATTGTGGAAATGTAGTCTATCATATGAAAGACTACGTAGAATGTGAGCACTGTATGCAACAACTTTGACACTTACAGAAGCCTCAGCTTCTTCATGTCTACTACACATTTCTAAATGTATATCATAAATACAAAAAGTACAGAATTAAATATACATGTTAAATGGTTTATTTTTGCTGTTCTCAGAATTTATCAAATTTCACTAAAAACAGTGACTTGAAGGTATTCATCATATAACAGTGGGGAAAAAAAACACAATCAAAATGATTGTGTTTAAAAAACCCATACAACATGACAAATCAGAAATCAGAACTCCTTAAAATTAACTTACTTTCCATGACGTCGAATGATGTCCTATGAACAGCTTACACTCTGTTGTGCTGCTATTATTTTCAGCCCGCCACTTTCTGAAAGAAAACCTCCATTGTTTTGAAAAATATGTTACATACAATAAATGACTTCTCGCTCTCTACCACACGTTTCCACAAGGCCAAATCGTGTAAGAGCCATTTATAACTCTTGGAATTCTTCTAAGCAAATCCCGTTATTTTGTATTTCCGCAACTTAGAGAAAGAAAACGTTCAAGATCACTTTCACAATCCTGGACTAGTAATATCTTACCCTTCTTGCTCACTCATGTTCCACATTTCCTATGACACTGATACTGCTTACTATGAAGCAGACTTACACTACCTCTATCACTACTACAATTATTTAATTCTCTACATCACTTTTAATCACAAAGCAATTTAAAACAGTAGATAAAATTATATCAACCCCTAGAATCATTATAGACCAGTTACCTACCCTAAATTCTCTTTTCTGAAAACAGAAAGTAAGAATATTTTTAAGTAAAAAGGCAACATTGTATCGTAGTCAAATAGGAATCATTTACGAAACAGCAGCTTTTTTTACATTTTCAATAAGCTGTGTAATAAGCGGATCTTGTCAAAGGACCATCATGTCATATAATAGCTGCAGTTAAAAATGTTCTTCCTAAAATAAACGACTGTGTAGCCACAACATTTGTAATTAAAGTTGAAGACTTACTTTCATCAGGTTTATATAGTTGGAATTTTAAAATGACATTATAACCAAAAGTTTGGTCAAATAATCTAGACAGCATTGCAGACTTACATTACCTCTACTCCATGTTTTTATTGGCTGCTTGAATTAGCTTATAAAAAGAAACAGTTTTTCTGAACTCATTCAAAGTGCAGCTATTTTTCCATGACGTCAAGTGTTATGGTAAGAACACCGTTTGCTTTGGGAAATACTCTGTTGTAATTTAACTAATCCGTGCCCACCACTTTCTGTAAGAAAACCTTCTTTTTTTCCAGGAACTATTTAAAACTCAAAAATAACTTTTGACTCTGTACTACACTTATCCTCAAGGCCAAATTGTGTAGGAGCCATTAGAACCTCTTGAAATTCCTCAGAGCAAATCCTGAGATTCCTTCCCTAAAATTTTGGTTTTAAAAACACCAGGTAAGAATTTTTAAGGTCAAAAGGCAATTTTTAAAAAAAAGTTAAAACAGAATCATTGCAGAATGACCAGCCATTTCTAGACTTTAAATAAGCTGTGTAAGGGCCTGATGTTATTGAAGGACCGTCATGATATATAATTGCTGCAGTTACAAAAGTCCTTCCTGATATTAACAACTGTGAAGCCACAAAATTTTTAATCAAAGTTGTCAATTTTGTTCCATCAGGCCTACATCGTTGGAACATTAAAATAACATACTGGCCATATGTTCGTATAAATAATGTTGACAACATTTCAGACTTACATTGGCTACACTCCATGTTGTGATCAGCTGCTTTTACTAGCTTATTAAAGGACACTGATTTACTGTCTGGCAAAGTTAAATATATACATTTTTCTGAGTCTACACTAGTAGTACTTGATACCCTACAGTTCTCGCAGTCATGCTGCCATTGATAAGAAAGCCCAAACAGGTGATCTACATCTACACCTTCATCATGCAATACATCAAGCATATACATTAAAAACTCCTGACAATCTTGCTGAATATTTTGAGAGAATTGTGTTTGACCTGAACATCTGTCTAACAGATTTCGAATTTCAGACACACTTTCTATTTTTGTTCTATCAGTGCTACATTTCTCTAACACAGAATTCAACAAACTGCAAAATCTCTGATCCGAATTGACCACAATCTCTTGTTTTAAAGTTTCTAGAGAAAACAAAACATTAACCACTACATTAGCATAGCAGTTGACACCAGAACTGTTTTCAAATTGAAAACCAACAACATCTTCAACAAAATCCTTTTCCTTTCTGCTTATAATTTCTGGTTCATCGACTTTTCGTCTTTTTGCTACAACCTCCCTACTATTGGTCACATTTCTTCGTTTCCGGCCTACCACACGTTTCTCAAACAAAGGATATTGAGGCAAATGTGGCGCATACTCTCTTCTTAACCTATTGTATTCCTTAACACAGTCTAGATCCGCACAAATGTTTGTGACATCACACTCAATCAAGTACAATCCCGAAAAAGTTCTGACTCGTGACAATGCCACATATGCCACACCCTCCTTGAACACAGAACTGCCAATATTCACCAATGCACTGTCTACACTTAAACCTTGCGATTTATGGATTGTCACCGCGTATGCCAAGCAAACAGGAAACTGCTTACGGCGAACATATAAGTCTTTTACAAGCAAAAATCTAGCAGAACAACGACCAATTAGCTGTACTTCCTCAATGCCATCAAATTTAATTTTTAAAAATTCAATTCCATCTCTATTTCTGTATTTCACAAAATCAACAACATTACCCATTGATCCATTTACCAGACCTCTTTCAACATGTAAATTCCTTCTTAAAATTATATGGCAATTTAAGCACACATTCAGAGTCTTTTCAAAACCCGCAGTTTTAGATATACTCTTCTCTAATGAATCCAATTTTGATTTTAAATTCTCAGACAAAATAATTGTTGATCCCATATGCTCTACTCTGTCAATAGCTTCCAGTTTCACAATATCTTGGTTTTCTAAATACAACATTTTGTTGTTGAAGATGGCACATTCTGCAAGAGTTGGCATCAAACATATTCCAGATTCCTTCTCAGTAATTTTCTGAAAAATATTCTCAGGCACAACGTCTTGTTCTGGATACAAATTTGACAGTAATCGTGCATGTAAAGCTTCTTTCCCATGCTCGGTCACTTTTCCCATTCTAACATCTTGTAGAATATTCTTGTAATCTTCATCCTTCGCCTGACGCATATTTTCATGCAGTTCAGCCTAATTGAAGTTTAACCATATATTAACGTTGCCAATGCTCCCTAGGCACTTCCTGGTATCTTCATGCGTGAGCATTTTGAACACAGGTTGTCCTTTCACTGGTGTCAGCTGCAGAAGATCACCGAAAACAATGATGTGTTTGCCACCAAATAACACATCATACTCTGTTTTGAGAACTTCTTGCATTCTCAAATGCACAAAGGCATGCATGACATTGGAAACCATGCTTACTTCGTCAATGATAAGAAGTTTCATTTTCTTCAAGACTCTTGAAACTTCACAACAAGCATCTCCAGATAACTTGTGGTATTGTAATTTGTTATCATGCTCCACTGGCAGCATCAGTAGACGATGCAAAGTAATACCTTTAATGTTATGTGCTGCCAGTCCAGTTGGAGCGGTGACAACACAAGACAGCGATGACTCAGTCCTTTTCTGCAAATAACATGAAATTGCTTTAATGAGGAAACTTTTTCCAGTTCCCGCTTCTCCACTCACGTACAGTCGGACAGGTTTCAACGACGTACATGAGCACTCTTTCTTCTCATGACTTAATCCATGATCAATTTGGTTGGTAACTTCGTCATATATTTTCCTCTGCTCAACGTTGAGTTTTCTTTCCAAGTCTTCTAAGTTAACCGCATCCTCCTGAGCATGTGCCATGGCTCTTTCCACTTCAATCATGGCAGTGGCAGCTTCATTTTCGATAACTGGTCCTCCTAGTGGATCCTGACTCAATGAAACAGAACTCTGACTGTCCTGAGAACTGTCTCTAGCAATCTCGGCTGCAATCGTTGCTTCCTGCTCGATTTCCGCATTCAACATTTCTAGATATTTGAGAAAAACAGGACATTCTATGGTCTCCTTGGCGGCATTGAAAGAGTCTTTGTAACAGAGGAAATCTCCAAGCAGTTCCTCTTCTGCACGCCAAGGCTTGAAAAGTTGCAAAAGTGCTAAGTAGAAAAACTCTTTTTTTTCAGGAGATTCGCCACTCAATTTTCGATGGTTTACCAAGTGGCATTTTCTTTGCTTGACGAGACATCCCTCACTTCCAATTACAGCATACACTCCTTTATCAATATCTTCTTTGATGTTCCTCTTGAATATGTAATTTTGTAGAACCTCATACAGACAAACATTCTCGAGGTGTCTGCTTCTATTTGGATAATATGTATCCAACATGTTGGTCTTCAAAATATCAGTACTGTTTGGCTCCTTTTCCGCCAAATACTCAATTTCCCGCACAGGTTTCAGAACTCGATTACGGGTTGCAGCAAGACCAAGACTCGCCCAAACGATACTCCTGGATTTGGCATAGAGACTTGCTGAAGACAACCGGTCAGAACATTCGTAAGCTCCGATTTCTCGATGTGACAACATCTTCAGACTGAAACTGTACAACTTCTTACTGAGGCTCTTTTCATGGGAAATGTCCTCCCACATATCCTTCAATTCTGTCTTTTCTTTTTTGGTGATGTAAGATGTCACATACCGAGCCACAGCCATACAGTTATCAGCCATGAACTGTATATCCATGTTAGCATTCCACATGGACAAAATCACTGGGTTGTAGTCGTTGATATACTTGGACTCTTCGTTCCTTTTCAAATTGTATGTGTTTTTAGGTGATTTCTTCATCACATTATGTCGCAGCGAAGACATCAAACTGTTCACTCTTCCTTTAGAAATCACCGGTCGTGGAAAGGCGAAATGACATTTGGTGTAGAACTTGTCCTTGTTTCTGAATTTACGACGACAGTACTTTCCGCAACGATGGCTTTGGAAGCGTAGAACTTGTTCTCTTAGGCTTTTGTCCTCCTTTGCGTTTGGAACAGCACATGTAGAATACTGTTCTATGAAACTCATCACTAAGTCTTCTGGATCTGTTCCAAATTTAGGTGCATCCTTGATCCACAGCAGCATATGTATATGAGGAGCACCTCTTGCTTGGTACTCCTTTCTCCAGAAGAAATCCAACACCTCTCCAAGAGGTGGATTTCTCTTGTTCATGATGAAAGACATCATAGCTTCAAATCTATGATTGAAGTACCTTCATACATTCACTGGATCCAAAGAGCACAGTTCTCCGGGTGTCTTGAATTCGATATTTTCAATGTTTCCATTTGCCTCTCGTAGAAATTCAAGTAAGTCTTCCCAGCCATACTCGGCACAGCTGAGAGTGAGGAACCATGTGGGAGTTCCTAAGTTCCTCAGCATACATTTTAAATCACCATGACGACGGTACCAGTACTCATTAGTACCACGCTGACACGCCATGAGATTAATCAGGTGAGAATCCAAAATACTGTCTTGCACATTGACTTTATCCATAAAGTCACTTGCCGAGATATTTTGCAGCTGTACACCACTTTTCAAGATGTGGTTCACTGCATATGACAGTCCAGACAGATCGCTTTCAAACAGGAGATGAAACAAATAGGGAATGCATTGTCGAAACCTAGGATCTTCTGCATACAATCGTAAAGTCCGGTATTCAGAAGCAGGAATTTGATGAGTTCGCTCATCATATCTTCCTCCTTGACCTGTTGGAAATAGCTGTGGGAAACACCGACCTTCCAAACTTTCCTCCCAAACACTAATGGGACTCCCTTTGGCTTGTTTCATTTGAAACAACTCAATAGCATTCCCCATGACTTCCTTGGAATGCAAAGGATGAACACTATAATGTTCATATATTTCTTCACTTTTAGAGGGTTCTACTTTCTCAATTTGACCAGCACACAAATCACTATCCTCTTCTTCACTTACTTCCTCTTCTGCAACATATACATTCTTATAGTACTTATTGTTTTTTTTTTCAAATACAATGTTGCCTTTTTGACTTTCCTAACATCCACTAAATCTTGCCATATTTTCTTACTCTTTGTCGGAACCCCATTAACTAAGATAACCAGAGGTTCCTCTTCCACTTTTTCTACTCCAATTGTATTAGTGTTTTTCTTCAAATCTAGAGGCAAATAAACAACTCTTCCCTTTAATCCTCTCTGTAAATCTGATGGAGGCAATTTCCCTGTCTTTGGCTCCATTCTTACAATAGCCTGAAAGGGATGGATACTTTGAATCAAAATAGATTCATAAGTATTTAAATCCTTCAATTCAGAAGGAATCTCAACCAATTCCAGATTATTATGAACCGCTCTAGCAGGCATCTGGTTTTGATTTAATTTGTTACAACAATAAGTACACACACGTTGATCCAATTCCAAATCAAAACAATTTTCTGCCATCAAGTATGTTGCAAAATCCTTCCATTCACTATTATTTTCCCTTTTACTTTTTGCATATAAATCTACTAACTTAGTCTGATTCTTATAATAAGTGCGTCGACAACACACACAAGTGAAATTAGGCCTCTCACTTGATTTCACCTGAAACGTGGCAATTTCCTTCTGAAAATTATCTGTACTGGAAACCTGTACACTATCTTCCACATTACCCTCTTCTTCTGGGTCAATTTCAACATTCTCCTCTTTACTTCCAAAGTAACAAAACTCAATTTCTTCACAAATATTCTTCACATCTATTTCAGAACCATGCAAAAGAGCAGTGCATAATTGTTTAAGCATAACTGCTGGACTCTTAGCATAATACAACATTCTAACTAATTTCCTCACTTTATTATGATGCACTGCTAGCATCCTGAAATGATGAAAAACACTCTGGCATACTCTCCTGGAAAGACAAGCCAGTGAATGACCATGCAAACCTGTCACTTCTCTCACTCTGCAAGGATCTAATTCTTGCAACAACTTCATTTTCTGCTTCAAACTTTTCTTATTAAATGTCCGTACAAAGCAAATTGATGGAATCCTGTCGCACACTGCAAATACTACTACACTTCCAGGTGTACACAGGTCCCTTAGGACGTCTTCCTAAAACCTCATTACCTAACACCTCTTCTGCCTCTGTTGTCACAAGTTTTTCTTTTTCAACTGGACAACCATCTTTCACCTCATAAGCTCGACCACTGATGTCAACTGCATGCACCAAATCATTATCCTGGAAATAACTCTCCTCATTAAAAAATGCCTCACAACTTGAACTATGCATCCATTCTCCTGAAAAAACTTCACAAAAATTACTACGATTAACTGTTCTCTTCCATCTACTATTTCTTTTGAAATCATAAATTGCCTTGTTTAGCTTCCTAATTCTATTGATTATCAAAATAAATAACTTTCGCTTAATTTCAAATGCCTGATCAATAACTTTCTCAATTTTTTTTTTCTCTTATAAAAAACCACTTTCTGCTGACCTTTCTTAATATTTTTTAACAAATTGCCAATTATCCTGTTGCGGAACATTCGTCTACGAATGTCCCTAAACTGATTTTTCCTTCTACTACCATGCACAGAGTTATCTCCTGCTCTAGCAGTAACATTTTTGATTGGCCTTCCCTTTCCGTTTAAATTGCTTCTCTTTTTCTGGACTAAAACATTTTCTGTAGTACTACTTTTTTTCTACAAATATTTCTTATGAATGATTTCTTTATCTTACCCGGACCTTTCTTGGTGACTTGACAAGTTTTTATTGTAGAGGTCTGCTGCAATATTTTTTGGAGCTGCTGTCTTTGATGTTTGGTAGCCTTTCGCCTTCTGTCCTTCGAAGGCATTCTTTATTTTTGAAATGATCTGCAGTTGAATCTGTGGTAAAATATAATAAAAAATTTTATTAACCACTATTAGCAAACAGTAAATCAATAACAGTCATCAACAATTTAACACACTACTTGTCATTTTTAGTGCATTGGCAAATTTAGTATTCACAATAGTAGCAAAGAAATTGAATGCTTCTACATTTGACCTGTGCTGTTTTATATGTGAATCTGAACTAATTTTATGAGCATATTTGAATATTTTATTAAAGACCCTACACACAACCTATTTTTGAACTTTTGTTTAATTTTAAATGAAATGGTTTACATTTTTATTTTTCATTTTTCATTTCCAGTAACTTTTAAAAATAAATGTTTATAGTTCCATAGGCTCAAGCAGGTCAGCTTCCCACCCTATGTCATACAATTCTGACAAATCGGCATCCTCATCATGTTCTTCATCATCCTCAGGATTTAAATCATCCAAGGGATCTACTTCCACTGACGTTTCAATCACAATTTCAATGATAATATCGAGATCAACGGATTGCTCATTATCACTCATGGTTGATGTTGTCGTTATCTTTAAAGAAAGAGAACAACAATGAGATGTTGCAGAGTAAGAGATAAATCTCAGAGACTATAATATTAAAATTGTTTAACAAGAGTAACATTTTGCAATTATTATTTAGCCGTGTCCAGCGATGCTGAGGAGGTGAGGCCTATGTCCAAGTTTTCAGTGAACAGGACTCATCTCTTCTTAACCTTCGATAAGCCTCACCAACTCTTTTTACCCTGCTCATACTTAAATGTAAAGGGGCAGATTTATGTTAACTGGCACATCCCCGGGGATGCACCAGTTAACGTGCACCGCTGCTCTGCCACCCATGATGTGCCGCATTTACAATGTGGAGCACCATTGAGCAAAAACAGCACAGATGCGTCACGTATCTGTGCCGCAAAAGCAGCACATTGCAGGAATCACGTCGTAAGCGCGACATGTCTACTGCAATGCACAGGAGGAAGCCTCACATTGCATGGTGCATCACTCCTTATGCCTGTTTCAAACAGGCGTAGGATTTGATTCAGCAATGCTATAAAGCTGACTCAGTGAAATCTTCTAAATTTCACTGTGTTAGTTTTACAGGGCTTTCATGCAAATGAATGTCCACCCTGCAACAAAACACCTATATGAAACCTGACGCAGGTTTCATGTGGCACAGGACTTTACAGCATGACACATCTGCCTAGATGCATCAAGTTGTAAATATGTCACAACATAGCAAATCTTTTGCACCGCCGCTGTGTCACAAAAGTGACGCACAGTGGCGCAAAAGAGGCACACACCTATCATAAATCTGTCCCTAACATTTTAAATGATTGATTTAGGATGACGATAAGGTGTGGCCTATCCAGAGGTTTGTTTGAGGTGAGGCCTACTCAGGGTTGCAGATTAAATTTACGCTTGTTGAAGAGTACAGAGGAGATAATACATGTGAAGGCCTACCAATGAAGTAAGTCATGTCCACTTCACTCTTGCACAAAGGCCAGACCTCTTCTGTGTCCGTGGACAGGCCTAAACCTCATCTGCACAATGTCATTCGTAAACTTAGGAAACACAGGTGATGTAATTGAAAAATGTGGAATTTCTTTTCCTCAGTTCACAATCACATCACCTGTGTTTCCTTTGCTTACGTATCTCATTGTGCAGATGAAGTGTAGCATATCAAAGACTACGCAGAAGGTGAGAACTGTATGGAACATGGCTATGTAGGTCAAATAATCAAAATCTAAATTTGCCAAGCACACATGGGGTGTATTTACAAGGACCTTCCACCACGGGGAAATGTCTTTAAATAAAATGGGAAAAATAACATCAAAGGGACTCAAATGCCTCTTAAATATACCCCAAGCAACCTATGAAACTCTAGCACTACATATCAAGAAACCTAATTGATTTCAAAAATCGTTTTTAAACACATCATCTAAATCAATTATATACCTACATTCAAGGGGAAATGACTTAAAATGGCCTAAGACACATGAAAGCGTTTTTTTTAGGCCCTTGCAACATTTTTGGGTCACTTTTAACATGGCTATGTTAGTCAAAGAATTAAAATCTAAATTTGCCAAGCACAGATGGGGGCATATTTACAAGGACCTTGCACCACGGGGAAAGGTCTTAAATTAAAATGGGAAAAATTACATCAAAGGAACTCAAAAGCCTTGAAAATATGCCCCAAGCAACCTATGAAACTCTAGCAGTACATATCAAGAAACCTAATTGATTTCAAAAAACGTTTTTAAACACATCTTGTAAAGCAATTATATTCATACATTCATGGGGAAGTGAGTTAAAATACCCTAAGACACATGAAAGCATTTTTGTAAGACCCTTGCTCCATTTTTGGATCACTTTTAACATAGCTATGTAAGTCAAATAATCAAGATCTAAATTTGCCAAGCACAGATGGGGGCGTATTTACAAGGACCTTGCACCACGGGGAAAGGTCTTAAATTAAAATGGGAAAAATAACATCAGAGAGACTCAAAGGCCTTATAAATATGCCCCAAGCAACCTATGAAGCTCTAGCAGTACATATCAAGAAACCTAATTGTTTTCAAAAATCGTTTTTAAACACATCATCTAAATCAATTATATACCTACATTCAAGGGGAAATGACTTAAAATGGCCTAAGACACATGAAAGCGTTTTTTTTAAGGCCCTTGCAACATTTTTGGGTCACTTTTAACATGGCTATGTTAGTCAAAGAATTAAAGTAAATTTGCCAAGCACAGATGGGAGCATATTTACAAGGACCTTGCACCACGGGGAAAGGTCTTAAATTAAAATGGGAAAAATTACATCAAAGGAACTCAAAAGCCTTGAAAATATGCCCCAAGCAACCTATGAAACTCTAGCAGTACATATCAAGAAACCTAATTGATTTCAAAAAACGTTTTTAAACACATCTTGTAAAGAAATTATATTCATACATTCATGGGGAAGTGAGTTAAAATACCCTAAGACACATGAAAGCATTTTTGTAAGACCCTTGCACTATTTTTGAGTCACTTTTAACATAGCTATGTAACACAAAGAAACAAAATCTATTTGTAAAACACTTGACACAAAGCAACATTTTAAATACACAACTTTCTTCATAATTTTCTCCCTAAACCATACTATTCTCTATCTAAATTAAATTAATCTTTTCTCACCTTAGCAAATACTTTATGAGTTTCAAAACAGTCTCAGAAACACACCAATTTGTCTTTAGCAGAGCAAAAGGTATGCACTCCAGAGTCTGCAGCCATAAAAAGCACAGAAAAGCTGTAATTCATCACACATATCTCTCATGTCACCCAATCAAAACTCTTCCCTCACTTTTTTCAAATCAACACCCTTCCCCCCTCTGCCCTTTCTGCCTTTTTTGCATAGCAACCACCTCCTGAAAGACCTCTGATGTTTGCAAGTTCACACAACAATGTTTCAATTGAACTCTGAACTCTCAGTACACCTGCATATCCAGTGCAATCTTTCATAAAATGATTTTTTCTTGACCATTGAAATTACATCTTTCAAAGAACTCATCCATGCACCCTAACTTTATGTTTTCAGCAATCAAAATCCACCAATCACTGCTACTGCTTCATTAACACAGAAACTTCACAGTTGTTTTCATTTTAAACTCTTATTTTTTCAACTGCCATTTCATTGCCACACTTCATCTGACTGCAGCAGAACCTCCTCTCACCATGTTTTCTGTCTGGATTGTTGGACATAGTTACATCTACTGGGCTCAAAGGTATACTGATAACAGAAATTTACCTAACCTCAATTTACAAAATGTGGAAATTAAGTGGATTAGCCACAGAGGATTAAAATGTCACCAATTGATACAATTGGTGAAAACCTTTATGCATTTGCCAAAACCTGACCTGTTAATTGTGCACTGTGGAGGAAATGACTTGGGCACTTTGACTGGGGTAGGTCTGGAAATGCTTTTAAAGGACACCTTTGACCAATTGATGGCACTTTTTCTTCAAACTGCCTTGGTATATTCAAATATATGCCAAAGACAGAAATGGAGGTGGTCGAACCAATTTTGTCCACAAATTGAGAAATCGAGGAAGCATGTAAATAAGTCTGTTTCAGCTTACATGAGAGACCATGGAATGGGCTCCATGTACAACAATAACTTGCGTTACTACATGCAAGATATCTACAGAGCAGATGGAGTTCACTTCTCAGATGAGGGGAACAGAATTTTCATCCTGAATTTAAGACTGTGCATTGGTACCTACTTGTAGGTACCTAAATCAGCCACAGGACCCAAAAGCTCTTTTCAGAGCTACCCTACATCTGATCACTCACAATTATTATTTTACTCTAACTTTTTTCACTAATTTTCACCAAAGTACGCTCCCCGGGGTCAGGATACGTGTACCTTGCCCCCTTCTACCCATTCTGATCATTATTTGCCCTCCATCTTGTATCTCAATTATACCGAAACACAAAATGGAGGACTCCCGTAACGCTGCCGGTTCGCGTACCGGGGCGCGCACCGGGAAGCGCTCGCTCAAAAAAAGGTGGGAAAGTAATATACAGAAAAACCACTGGAGACACTTTCACCAAATATAGATTAGCTCATACTACATACCAATCCCTACCATTTTCACAAATTTGATTGAAATTCCATTTAGCCATTTAGCCTGTAGACCTCTCTAAATACCCTGAGGTAAATTACTTCACAAAACACATCTGAAGTGTTGGAATTGACAACCAATTAAAATGTTACTTTCATTTTCTACTTTTTTTACCTGACATTTGATTGGTTATGTACCTGAATATATATAAAGAAAGAGAGAGAAACACAGCCATTTTGACTACTACTTCCTGAACTACATTGCAAAATCATTTTCACTCACAACTTAAACTTGTTTTTAAAAGGTAAGATGTTATTTTATAAATTTGAAAACATTTTCAGATAGTTATATACTATCCCTCTGTAAGAGTTAGACATTGAGAAAGGCTTGTTTATTATAATTATGGATTGATTTAGGTTTCTGTGGTATAATTATGAATTTACTTAGGCTTTTTCACATGCACTTTTTAATAGTACTACTTCACGCCTCAAAAGTACCTGTCTGAACTTAAACCCAACAGTGCCCTATCTCTACTGATATATTTATTTTTTATGCAAATTTCAGCACAAAAATGGAAGGAGAACAGAACGTTTCCTTTGAAATTGTCCTAGAGATTAACAATGAGGAAATCATTGAACCCATTGACTTGGAATTCATGGATGAATCACGGGACCATGAACTTCTACAATGTGTAGAATCTGTGGATTTCTTACTTCATTATCAGGACGGTCAAATGTGGGAAGTTATGTTCACTCAACAAGAGGACATGTCGGACAGTCAAATGTTAGACGTTCTATTAAATTTTGAAAAAGAATCAGAAAAATAAAATTATATTCAATATTAAAAAATTATTTCAGTCTTTAATCATTTTTATATGTAATTCATAAACTAGTACCAAATTGATTATAATGTAAAGTCAGACTTATAGTATACTGTGCACAATCCCAAAAATACATTTATATTTAATAATCATAAATACTGCTACTTAAATAAAAAAAATAAAAAATAAAAAAAACAACAAAAAGAACAATCAATAAACCTACAATATTTCAAAATATCATAGTCTATCATTCTTTTTTCCTTATAGTACGCTCCCCAGACCGCTTCCCGGTGCGCGTACCGGGCGCTCCCCACGCAAAACAAACAATTTTTTTTTATTTTTTTTGCCCCGCCGGGCCCTTTTAAAGCCTCCACATCAAACCTAGGGGGTCAGGGAGGATCTACTATGCCCCCTTATGGTCATTTCCCCCTTTGTTTTGGCATCCTCTTGTCTTTCGATCCTACCGAGAGACAAGATGGCGGCCTCTCCGGACTGTTTAGAATGTTGACAGACACCAGAGAGCCAATCAGCTTCGCTTCGCGAAGTTCCGTTACGCGTCAGGTACGCGAACCGGGGCGCTGCCCGGAGCGCGCTTACAGATATATATATTTTTTTGAAGGTTAATTTATCAAAATCCACTGGAGCACATATATTGAGACCTAGCAAAGGCACATCGGGCTACCAGTCCCTACAATTTTGCCAAGTTTCGTGCAAATCCGTTCGGGCTAAAAGTGAGGCCAACCGCCCTATGGAAATTAACATGGGGAAAACGCGTTTTGGGACCCCCCTTTTTTCTCGGCCCCCCCTTGACGAACCCCCCCCCAAATTTTCAGTGGCTGCTCAGAAACAAAATGTTCCATTTTCCTGAAAATTTCAGCCAATTCCGTCCACAAACGCCAAAGTTATTAGACATAGAATTTTCAAAAATCCCATAGAGAAAAAATCCTAACTATAAATACCTACTGGCGACCGCCAGTAGGTAATATATATATATATATATATATATATACTATATAAGTAAGGGGTGATTACACTACCTTATCCAGGCTGCAATTGCCACCTGCCGTGTCAGTTTGGAAGGCAAACCAGGGGTGGCACAATACCTGTACCTATGCCCTGGGTACCTAGAGTACCATATACATGGGCTCACAAGGGTGACCCAGTAGCCAATCTGGTATGTACCTAAAGTACATGGAGTCCATTTTATAGAGAAAGCAGATAGACTGGGGCCCTGAATAGCAGGGTCCCAGTCCAACTAAGTCAAAAACCAGCAAAACACCAGGCAAAAAGTAGGGGTCACCATATAGTCAGATATCCACCTTCCTACAGTACGAAGGCCCACATAGTCAAGTAGTCAAGACATCCTCCAGTATACCACAGGAAAAACAGTTGTAATCAGACTCCATCACGCTGTGTTTCATGCATAACCAGCACCTCTCTCATCTGTGTCTATTAATTTATGCCTCTCCATCTATGGCCTTAGGGCCTCTTGCAGGCCAAGACAAAAATATTGTGAATATAGGGTATTGGGAGGATCGAGAACATTTCCCAACACTGCTGTCATATAAGTCTATTGCCTCCTGGCAATCGTTGTACTCATAGCAAAAGATGTCAAGTACTCTAGGGATAGACCGTGTTACAGTAGTCCGTTCCAGCCAACAGTGTGAATCAGCCTGCGCTCATCCCCTAAGTCATGCCAAGGGAGCTGCAGGTGTGGAGCTCTTCAATAGGGGGAATGAAAGAAGGAGAATACCCTAGAACCGTTGTTCTAACAACCTCCTAGTGTTGCTTATTGTCTGTGCAAATGGGTGCCAATGATGGGCATGGCCCTCCGAAGCATTTGATTTCCATGAGCTGCCACACTGTTGTGCAATCTAAGACCAGTTTGCCACATTCACAGTGGTTTATAAATTACTGTTTGCGTATCAAGTAAGAGAGAGAGGACTAGATAGCTAGTCCGTATCCCCAAGGATTTATATGTAATCAAGAAGGACTAACTATATATATATAGCGCCGAGGACACAAAACAAGATAGGTGTAATGAAATGAAATAAGCAGGATTTATTTCTCAAACAACCAGGTCTTGATGCTTCTCCTGAACATGGCGTAGTTCTCCTCCTTGCGGATGTGGGGAGGGAGTGCATTCCAGAGGGTGGGTCCTAGGTGTGAAAAGGATCTCCCACCCATTCTTGCTAGCTTAAACCTAGGCACACAAAAAGTAGCTGCTGATTGTGAATGCAGATTTCGTTTGGGAAAGTAAGGGCGGGCCAATGCTTGAAGATATTTTGGCGCCGTATCGGCTTTTATCCTGAACATATAGCTCAGGGCTTTGAACCTAATCCTGTTCTCAACCCTGAGCCAATGCAGGTCCCTCAGGTGTTTAGATACGCTGGAGGTTTTGGGGATGTTGCATAGTAGTCTGGCAGTTGAATTTTGAACCAGTTGCAGTCGCCTGATTACCGCCTGATTAGAACCAAGGTACAGGATGTTGCCGTAGTCAAGCCGAGAGGTTATAAGGGCATTGACTACGGTCTTTTGGGTAGCGAAAGGCAACATCCACAGGATTTTTCTTAGCCACTTTATAATGGTGAAACAAAGACTGGCAACCTTATTGGCCTGTTGTCTCATGGAGAGGGCATGCTCGACAAGTACCCCCAAATTGCGTACATGGGTGGCTGGTTGGGGGAGTTTTCCCAAGCAGAAGGCCAATGTGTGGAGTTCCATAGGTCTTAGTTTTTTCCCAGGAGGAGGACCTCCGTTTTTTCTCCATTTAACTTCAGCTGGTTGTTAGACATCCAGCTGAAAATATCATGGAGACCTTGCTTAAGAGAAGAGGGAGCAGAAGGGTTGGATTTGGACAGTGAAAAAATAATCTGCGAATCATCAGCATAGGTCATGAGGGTAAGTCCTGATTTGTCCGCGACGTCTGCCAAAGGACGGAGATACAGGTTAAAAAGTAGAGGGCTCAAAATGGAGCCCTGGGGTACTCCATGGGGGGCGCTGAACGTTTCAGAACAAGCTAGGGGGGGAAGTTATTTGAAACGTCCGATCTGTCCGAAAAGTCCTGATCCAATCAAGTGCGGTCCCACAAATGCCATATTATCACTATATGTGAACGTATTACAGGACTCAGAGCTGTATTGTGAATGGAAACCCATTAGGTTTTGTCATGAAGCCCTCACCCACCAACCTGGTCGGTGGCATGCTTCATTATCGCGCCCACCCAGTGACACCGAATGTGTCCCGGGTGTGCTTTGACGCATGATTACAGCGGAGCAGGTATGTTACTGAGAGTGCAGTGTAGTGGTGTGAAAAGTGAAAAGTTAAAATGCTATACAGTGGTCGCAGTACCCAAGGGTGAATTACATTTTAATAACTTTAAATTGTATTAATCTAATAATTTTAAAAACAAGGCTGGTGGATGTTAGCTGGCTTTCCTCAGGACCGTTAAAAGTGTGGGTGCAAGTTTAAAAATAAAATTAAAATTAAGTGAGTGTGTGGTTAGACTATGTGTCGCACTCACTAAGGTGCTAAAAGTGCGTGAGGGGGATTCCCTCACCAAGCATACCTGGACATACAACATGTATGACAGAACAAAAAATACAGGGATAGAGTCTTTTAGCATGTTGCTTGGGTTCACAATGATCATAATAAATGCCGATTTTTAAGTGCTGGGTGGATGACTAAAAAATGGCAAAACTTTGACAGTACTGGTGGTACTGTTTAAGTGGTGGTTTATAGATGTAAATTGTAAGCGTGGTGAGGCTAGAGAGTGAGCATCACACACACTCTGTGATAGGAGCATGAAGTAGAAGAATATTCTTACGCCAGTGTTTTGCCGCGAATGCTCCCTGGAGTGATTCGGCACAGGAGTATGACCCTTAAAAGAAAGAGCCACTAGCGGTGAGACAACCTGTAGGGAGAAAAGCGTTTATGGCGAACAAAGCGGTACAAAAGGGGGTGGTGATGGACGGAGATTTGCATATGGCCATGTCTGAACTGGGGTGGCAGAGTGGGCTAAAGAACGTTGATGGATTAAACCCAGATCACTTGACTGGGTGTGAGTGTTTGATTGGTTCAGATGCTCCGTCCATCACCACCCCCTTTTGTACCGCTTTGTCGCCATAAGTTGGCAGGGTATGCCCAGACGTGAGTCCCTTGCTCACTTTGCCACTGGATTCAAGCAAGCATGGCTGAAGACGGCTTTAATGACAGAAACCGGTCCTAGGAAGCTTGAATCCGGTCCAGGGAAGGCATGGCTTGGCAGTTCGGGCTGGACTGTTCCCATGAGGCACAGGGTCAGACTGATTTGCATATGGCCATGTCTGAACTGGGGTGGCAGAGTGGGCTAAAGAACGGTGATGGACTAAACCCAGATCTCTTGACTGGGTGTGAGTGTTTGATTGGTTCAGATGCTTCGTCCATTACCACCCCCTTTTGTACCGCTTTCTCGCCATAAGTTGGCAGGGTATGCTCAGACGTGAGTCCCTTGCTCACTTTGCCACTGGATTCAAGCAAGCCTGGCTGAAGACGGCTGTAATGCCAGAAACCGGTCTTAGGAAGCTTGAATCCGGTCCAGGGAAGGCATGGCTTGGCAGTTCGGGCTGGACTGTTCCCATGAGGCACAGGGTCAGACTGATTTGCATATGGCCATGTCTGAATAGGGATGGCAGAGTGGGCTAAAGAACGGTGATGGATTAAACCCAGATCTCTTGACTGGGTGTGAGTGTTTGATTGGTTCAGATGCTCCGTCCATCACCACCCCCTTTTGTACCGCTTTGTCGCCATAAGTTGGCAGGGTATGCTCAGACGTGAGTCCCTTGCTCACTTTGCCACTGGATTCAAGCAGGCCTGGCTGAAGACGGCTATAATG
This sequence comes from Lissotriton helveticus, assembly GCF_964261635.1. Lineage (NCBI taxonomy): Eukaryota > Metazoa > Chordata > Amphibia > Caudata > Salamandridae > Lissotriton > Lissotriton helveticus. The sequence goes on along the minus strand of NC_136067.1, from coordinate 29,763,188 downwards.
CCAGAAACCGGTCCTAGGAAGCTTGAATCCGGTTATGGGAAGGCATGCCTTGGCAGTTCGGGCTGGACTGTTCCCATGAGGCACAGGGTCAGACTGATATGCATATGGCCATGTCTGAATTGGGGTGGCAGAGAGGGCTAAAGTACGGTGATGGATTAAACCCAGATCTCTTGACTGGGTGTGAGCATTTGATTGGTTCAGATGCTTCGTCCATCACCACCCCCTTTTGTACCGCTTTGTCGCCATAAGTTGGCAGGGTATGCTCTGACGTGAGTCCCTTGCTCACTTTGCCACTGGATTCAAGCAAGCCTGGCTATAGACGGCTGTAATGCCAGAAACCGGTTCTAGGAAGCTTGAATCCGGTCCAGGGAAGGCATGGCTTGGCAGTTCGGGCTGCACTGTTCCCATGAGGCACAGGGTCAGACTGATTTGCATATGGCCATGTCTGAACTGGGGTGGCAGAGTGGGCTAAAGAACGGTGCTGGATTAAACCCAGATCTCTTGACTGGGTGTGAGCGTTTGATTGGTTCATATGCTCCGTCCATCACCACCCCCTTTTGTACCGCTGTGTCGGCATAAGTTGGCAGGGTATGCTCAGACGTGAGTCCCTTGCTCACTTTGCCACTGGATTCAAGCAAGCCTGGCTGAAGACAGCTGTAATGCCAAAAACTGGTCCTAGGAAGCTTGAATCCGGTCCAGGGAAGACATGGCTTTGCAGTTCGGGCTGGACTATTCCCACCCCCTTTTGTACTGGATCCCGATCAAGTCGCTTGTAATTACGTGTGTCGCTTAGCAGTCTGTGTGGAGAAAAACATCTAAGCAACTATAATAGCTTGTCATATAGGAAAAATTAATTAAAGGCCAAAAGCTATTCTCGGAATTATGGTACCAAAATATTTTATTAACATTACATCAATTTATACACTAAATTAAAAACAAACATTTAATAATGACAAAAAGTTAAAAATGATCCTAACTGGGGCATACAATACATACACATCAATATATATATATATGCATACGACAATTAGCGAATTAAAAATAAAACATACTATAAAAAATGAGTGGCACAGTACAAAATCTTCTCGACGCGCTTAGCAGTCTGTGACATTCTTTAATTATTATTAATAAATTATTATTATTATTATTATTAATATTATTATTATGTATAACATATTAATTATTTTATCATTCTTCTTCTTCTTTTATTATTATTAATGATTTTTATCAATAAGGATAGCTGTCCTATAAGAGACACATCTTGCGGGCGAGAGAGTGAAATTGTTCAACATAAGCTACAAAGACAGTGCTACACATCTGACTATACCTCACATGCCAGGGACGTACTGCTGTGAGTCGACCGGAGGGTGGGTGTAGACATGAAAGGTCTTTTAAAGGAACCACATGCTCGATTTGCAGCTGATCTTTGTACTAAGGCTGACCTCAGGTTTTTTACTAATCTGGGTGTATGGTCCGAATCAGGATAACCCCCAGTTGTATCACTTCCTGAAAACGAGATTGGGGCAGTGGGCTGGGATCCCGCAGATTTGGGGAGGTGATTTCAATTGCATCCTCGACCCAACCATGGACAGGTGGCAGGCCAACCCAGACGCCCCTTGGCAGCAGCTTTGGCTATAATGGATATCATGAGCAGGGGTGACTTGTTAGACATATGGAGACACAAATCACCTGCAGGTAGAACCTATAAATATTACTCCTCAGTCTATGACACGCATACTCACATAGATTATTGGGTGCTGTCGGGGGGACTGGGTGCTAGGGTGATGAAGTGACACATCTTCCCAGAACATATTCCGATCACTCCCCGGTTCAGATAACACCCGAATACAGATTGCAGAGGGTCGCGGCATTCACCAGGCAATTCCCCCCGTACTCACTAATAGATGCTGTCTTTAAGGCAGACTTGAAAAATGAAATTGAAGAGTTTTTCACGACTAACTTAGGGCCCGATTCACAGAACTAACTTACGACAAAATCCTAGACTTACTACTCATTGTATTCACAGAAAGCACTTACGACTGTCCTGAGTTTACGTCTGCACTAGGGCAGGAATTTCCACACCCGGAGTGTAAACTCCACACCCGGAGCTATGGGCAAGTATACTACTGCACGTTGTTATGGGGAAAGGGATAGACCGGGCACCACACTAGTGGGACTTTTGAGACCCAGGAGAGATATAGACAAAATACCAGACATGACAGATGATGGAGGGAGGCCTTTACATACTCCCGAAGATATTGTTGATAATTTCTGATCCTACTATCAAACTTTGTACCCTTCGCAAATACCAGCTAACAATGTCACATTAGACAACTACTTGTCCTATATTAAAATGCCATGGCTGGTGACAGAACTTAGGGAGCATCTGATGGCTCCATTGATATCAGATGAAATCAGGGAGAAATTGCGGGGTATGGCAGATGGCAAAGCCCCGGAGGTGGATGGCTTATCGGTGACATTCTACAAACAGTTTCAGGATCTCCTGATCCCCCACCTTAAGACACTCACTGAAGAAATTCCCCCTACTGTCATATAGCTACTATATATCTTTATATTGTGTTAAGTTAGCATAGGCTCATTAAATGTTTAAACGCCATTTTTCCTTTTGCTGCTTCTGCACACGACACTTAATTGTTGATTTAGCTTTCAACCCAGTAGTTCGTTGTGGTTTACATGAGAATAATATGTTATTACTCTGATATCAGCTTTGCTTAATAAACTATGTCTGTACAGAGAGTGCTGAAGCTTCAGGAACAACACGATACAGAATTGTTATGAGGTCTGATCTTCGCGCCTTTATAGACATAACATAAGTGCAGCTTCTGCCAACTTTGGGCTTGAGGCGCGTTTTTATATTGCTTTGCTGGAGGCACAAACACACTTGATGCTGTTCGCATGCAGAGAGAGCTGGTGTATGCTGATGTGATCCCTTCATACTAGGACACTGAGGTATGGGCCCGCCCTAATTCAACCCAAAGAGACCTTCTTAGCTATTAATATAATATGCGAGTTAGGGAAGGTGAGAAATAAGTGTTGTTAACCCTTATTAATTTACAGCATGGTAACATGCTGTCACCGTTCGCTTTCTATGGACTAGTAACTATGCTTGTAGCTTTGTTGTTGATAATATGTTTACTTGTATTATCTAAGATACTGCGCCTGAGAAGACGGCATTAGTAAATAAACATTTCAAATGCTCACGTGTTCTTCTTTACTCCATGTTCTGGTTTGTAATGATTGTATAACGAAAGAGTGCTCATGTGTTCCACGTAACCTGAGGTTGGTGAGTTCATGTTCTGGTTTTTCTAAACATTGGGAGTTGGTTATGACCAATGAGACACTGTAGCTAGCTCGGTAAGGGGTTTGTTGGGTACTAAGGTGAGTTTTGGGTCACCCTAATTCGCTGAGGTTCCAATCCTCTGTGCACAGTTCTGTGGGAGAACAGAAACCCTGCTACATGGCGCCCAACGTTATCGGTGGTCTTATATCATGACACTCGAGTAGTATTTCATTCCTACCTTAACCCCTTCACTGTCGTTTCCGGTAAACGGTGGTGTCGGTGCAACCTACCTGTTTTTTGAAATAGGTCTTTATTCAAGCTTGATTCTTTCTAAACGGTTTCCTTGAATTACTACCCAGTTGTGCTACAAAGTTGACTTTGTTTTTCAGTGGTTCCGGTGGAATCATGGCTGTGGCTGTGGCCATTGCGCAGCATAGTCGCATTGCGGTGTGCACCCATCTACAGACATACCAGGTCCCGTTGGAGGGCATGGCTGTGATTTTAGTGGTGTGTGCAGATCCGGCGTACCCGTTTGAACTGTTTTATTCATGGGTAACGTTTCCGGCGGTGGACGCAAATTCTGGTGTGTTCCACTCCTACACACCGTCCCCTGTACCGGCTGAATATACACCGTACAGGGCACTGGAGATACCTATTGATCATTGGCAGCATCGCGTTTGGTTTGATGGCGTCCTCCCCCACTCTTTATCTGCTGCGAGGTTAGGTCCTTTATCCATTCCAGGTACGAATTGGCCTGCTTTGGGTGGCTTTACCCCGCACCCGAATCACGGGGCTTGTACCCTTGCAGAAGTTCGAAGGCTACACGTAGTCTCAATTGCCGTGATTCGTGCCTTAGTGCAATACATAGGTCGACATCTCCCGGGAGGTCCCCAGGGGGGTGCGGCCGTTCAAACGGAACGTGGCCGTTTAAGGCTCAATCCAGCTATGGTCAATTCGGTTTTTGGTCAGCGTCCGGTTGATAACGATGACTTCCCTTTCTGGCTTGCCGAGAACTTTGACCAACTGGAGGCTGTGTTTCCGAATTCTACTCCTGCTGATAAACATAGAATGTTGACGATCACTCTACCGAAGGATTTAACTCCTGAGCTCGTTGACTGTGAAAGCTGGGGAAAGACTTTTGCGGCCGTTTATACGAGGTGTTTCGGCACACCGTCTATGTCCGCACTGCCTGAGATCGTTAGGCGTGTTCAGGATGATCACGGACCGGAGGCAGCGGTTGAATTGGGTATGCGCCTGTGCGGTTCTTTTGAGATTGTAAGCGATCTCATTCTCTCCAATATTAAAGGAGATGCAGTGAACTTTCAGGTGTCGAATGCTTTGGCTGCTCTGCCCGATGCCGATAAACCCAGACAGTTAGCGAAGATAGTTGTGGCTGCATATAAAACTATTGGCTGCACAAGTAGAGGTCTGAAATATTTTCCAGTCAAGGAGAAAAAACAACCAAAAGGACAGTCTGCTGCGGCGGATGTCCAACCCAAGTCCAAAAAACAAAATTGGCCTAAAAAACAGACACAGGGGAAGCAACAAAAGCAGATTCAGGATTCTTTTCCTGCAACACAGGTTCCTGCGCCGACTGAAAAAGTTTATGATTTGCGCGATCGCGCGATGATTAAATCGCCTGATCGTTTTCAGGTTTCTGATCAACGCTCTCCTCGTTCCTTTCAGGACTCATCGGCCCCGAAAACCGGTGGAGGAGGAGGCGGTAGGGGACGTGGTGGCCAACAGGGACGTGGCCAGTCCCGCCAGACAGACGGCGCGGCGAAGCAGGAGGATTCTGCGCCTAAAAGACCACAGTTTGCAAAAAAGAAAGTCGCGGCCTTAACAGCGCATAGATATGCCACAGATAGTGAGAACGCGGCTTCGGAATCTGACGTGGGCTCTGACCTTGCTGGACAGCGCGGCGGAGATTACCATAGTCAGAGAGGCGCTGCGTCCACTACTGAGGGTGACAGCGACTGATGTCTACGTTGTAATTGAAACAGCAGATACGAGACTTGCTCCCCCTGAAAGACTTTATGAAATTGTCCTGTTAATTGAAGGTGACATACAGCGTACCGTTAAAGGGGTATTTTGGGAAAATCTGTCTTCTACGTATGATATTTTGCTTTCGGAGGCTGACTGGCCCCCACCTTTTGTGCTCGCGGCGCCGCGAGGGGAGGAGGTAATCCTCCCCAGTTTCGCGAACACTGTCTCGAAAGAGCATGCGCAGCATTTTGCAGAAGAGTGGGCTCAGGCTCTCGCACCGGCTCTGTACCGTAACCAATGTGGTTGGGATAAATTGTCGCCTTGCCACGAAATTCCGTTGCGGTCTCAGCCGCAGCCTCAACCTCAATATCCCATTCGGCGTGAAGCCAAAACTTCCGTCGCGGAAATCCTTGAACAATTAGAATATCAAGGAGTTATAGAAACTTGTGTGTCACCAATGAATAATCCTCTTTTTACTGTGACCAAGCCTGACGGATCATATCGTTTGGTATTGGATTACCGGCATTTGAACTCGCATTGCCGTAACTGTGCAGTACAGAATACTCACGGCTCTGCCCTTGTGGATAGTCTTGTGCGAAAGCGTTTCAAGACAACGCTTGACATATCCAACGGTTTTTATGCCCACCGATTGGACAGCTTTAGCTCCCAATGGACCAGTTTTACGTGCGCTGGGGTCCAAAAACAATTCCGGCGTCTCCCAATGGGCTATAAGAATAGTCCTGGTATATTTACCGCTCGCATTGTCTCTATTCTGGAGGCACTCGACCCCGATGCTTGTTCGTATGTGGGTGACATATATCTCACAGACGACGATATTTGGGAGCATCTGTGTCGTGTAAATTCTGTTATTTGTAACTTTGCTGACATGGGTTACAAATTTAACTTTGCAAAATCGCACATTGCTGAACACACAGTGTTGTTTTTGGGCTATGAGCTCAACAATGAAGGTAGAGGTTTGGCTCCTCACTTCTTAGAGAAGTGCGCACAGTTGCCCGCTCCTACTACACTGAAAAAATTACAGTCCTTGCTGGGTTTCTTAAATTTCGGAAGAACATACATTCCGGAATATGCCCAGCGTATCAAGCCTTTGTATGCTTTGATACAACCAAATTTTTCCAAATCATGCTGGCTGCCTGAGCACTCAGCCATCTTGCAATCCTTGCAGGCTGATCTGCTCACTTCTAAATTCTTACTGACTCGTGATAACCACACCAACCTGGTGGTAAGAATATTTCCGGGGACAGTGGGTTTCACGTACCTCACTTTTAATGAAGGAGACACAGTACCTATTGCTTACAAGTCACACTTGTACACTTCGGCTGAGATGCGGTTTCCCACTGTGGAAAAGGTTTTAACAGCTGTACAGATGGCTATTCTTAAAGAACGGGCTCTGTCACAAGGGAAACGCATGTTGGTTGTAACACCCTGTCCTCACTTGGAGGCAGTCACGAAAGCCAGTGTACCAAATTCAAAAGCTTTCCACCCTCGGTGGATTCAGTGGGCTGCGTCCTTGACGTCCACGGATGTCACGTTTATTTTTTACGCCTCGTTGCGGTCGCAGGAGTACTTGCAGTATGAGTTTGTTCACCCTGCTCCTTTAGCTATGCGACCTTTGGAGGACTTCCATTGCATCATTTACACTGATGGTTTGGCGCAGGTTGCGCATGGCTCTAAACATGCCTACGTTTCCGCATGCGCCATTGTGGTCGGTGCTATGTTGAACGATGAGTTCATATCCAGGGAAGTGCACACGTTGCCGCTTGGAGATTGCACCGCACAATTGGCAGAGCTTCGTGCTCTTTTACTAGCGTTGGAGTACGCTGATCCTAGTGTTACTACTCTTATTGTAAGTGATTCTTTCTACTGTGTCCAGTCTTACAATGAAAACTTGTTCTTTTGGATTCAGAATGACTTTCGTGATTCCAAGGGTAGCACAATAAAACATAAATTGATCTGGGTTCGAGTGGCAGAGCTTAAGGCTTCGTTGCCGCTCGTTTTTGTAATTCATACTCTTGGCCATCAGCGTGTGGGAGTCCACGCTGTCGGTAACTCGCTTGCTGATGAAGCAGTGAAATCAGCAGTGTCTACATACTTAGTTGCAGCAGTTACACGGTCCAAAAGTAAGATTGATAGTGACATCTTGGCAGCTGTTGCTGCCACTGAGAAAGGAGGTAAACATCCTTCGGGGTTCCCTTCGAAGTACACATACCACTTAAGTCCCGAAAAGGTTCCTTTTGTGAAAATTCCTGATGTTGGAGAACGTTTGATTCCCAACTCGGATCGCAGGGCTGACTTGATTACAGCGGCACATGAAGGTGTGGCGTCTGCGCATGCGGGCGTCTCGGCCACTGTAACTCAATTACAACAACGCTTCTGGTGGCGGGGACTGTACAAACAGACGCGTGATTATGTCCTTCTTTGTGACATTTGCCAGCAGATTAAACCTTCAACTGCCACGCGTCCGCCACAAACACAGTTGTACATTTCTAATAAACCACTAGGTTGTGTTTATTTAGATCACTGCGGTCCTTTTTCATCTGATACTGCGTATAAGTACATCTTAGTAGCAGTTGACTCATGCACACGCTTTGTGTGGGTATGGCCCCATCGCAGCGCTGATTCTCGGACTGTCATTATAGATTTGCGTGTCTTTGTAGGGATTTTTGCCTGTGGTACCTTCCATTCGGATCAGGGTCCGGCTTTCGCCTCTAAGGCGTATAAGGATGCCATGACTTCGTTAGGGGTCCAAGTCAAGTTTTCGTCTCCCTACAGACCTGAGGGTAACAGTGTAGTGGAACGAATGAACCGTGATTTAAAGCAATCTTTGACAGCTCGAGTTATAGGCACTGGCAGAAACTGGCTAGCCCACCTCTATGGCATGCAGCGTGCTCTTAATAATCTCCCTAGAAGGTCTCTGGGTGGGCGGACCCCATACGAAATGCTCTTTGGCATCAAGATGTACGTCCCTGACCTTGACGGTCTAGACTGTGTGGTTCGCGCCACTTCCTTTGACGCAGATGAACATTGCAATGTTTTACAGAATCTACAAAAGTCCAGAGACATTCTTGCAAGAGAACACTTGCCCTCCACGTCGGATGTTGCATTGCAGATCCCGGTAGTCGGCTGGCTGCCCCAAGTTGGTGAACTGGTTCGTGAGAAGATCGAAAACAAGAAAGAATTTGGTCCGTCCTATCGAGCTCCAGTTCCAGTCCTTGGTGTGAAGGGCACAAGAACAGTCATTTTACCACCGCTTCCTGGTCGTAAGGAAAACAGGTTTATTTCAATTGACAATGTCAAGATACACAGAGTGGCCGATTCTTCTTAGTATGACACCAGCTGTTTCCTGTCCTTCCATTGTGAGACATTCGGTTGTGCCCACTGCTTTTAATCATGAGTCAGAAGTGGCCATTGAATTACCTGCAATTTCCAGTCCTTTATTGAGTACTTTGCCAGGTGCCGATCAAAATGAAATAGACTATGCATATCCCACTGATTTGTCCATGCCTGACCTGCAAGCACGTTTAGCCACGGAATCCAGATTTTCATTTGACTCTGTTTCCCTTGCCTCGAAGAAACCCTCTCGTTTTGCAGTTTATGCTACCTTATTTAAAAAACATTTTTTGGTTCCCCCTTGGACGTATATCTGGCTGGTGCTTTTTTTGATATATCTTTTTATGTCAATTGGTTTTGTGTTTTATTTTTTCCGCTTGGTGAATGGACACTATGTCGAGGAAAGAACATGCATTCGCCATCTCAATGGAACTTTGGCTTCCCTTTCCTCATCACATTCTGCACACAGACTGAAAAGAGACTTGACATTTGTTAACATCACTGCTTGGCCTGTCCTTGATGGGATTGTGTGGGATGCCGTTCGATTTCAAATTCATGGCCCTACGGAAGTTGTTAATGTGCCTAACGTGCTTAGAGTTAACATGGGGGATGTGGTGAAACAAAACATACGTTCTGATGATTGGGATGTTCAGGCCGTTGAGTCTTTATTTTCTGATTTGAAATACTATGCTGCCTTTGATGCTGAAGATTTATATTTAGAATCTGCTAATTATGGTGATTTGTTTTGCTTTCAACATTTTGGCAATCACTTCTTACATAAAACAACATCCAGAAGGAATACTGTGAATTATACACAATGGGAGCATTGCCCAGCTCCTATACAAGGCAGTTCAAGTACTTTTTTGAAAAAGTACACATATTTTACTGACTTCAATCAGTCTAATCCCGAGTCCTTTTATTTCAAAATGACACAGAAGCCTATGTCCAAGGTTAGACTTACCGATACTAAACTATTGTATTCGAAGTCCTTTCTTGATCAGCTGGCAGTTGGGGGTTATGAATTATGGAAGGAAATAATTGACCTAAAATCAGTTTGGGGTTCCAAGGACTGGCAGGTACAAGGCACTGAGGCTTTGCACCGTGCATGTCTCATCCCGAATCAGATTTTGTTTTTGAATTCTACTATTTCGCAAACAACATGCTTTGGATTGGCTACTGCTAAAAAACTAAATTATCCTTCTATCCCCGAGTTAGAGGAATATTCAGGCTGGAGTAATTATACTCAATTTTCGATTAGAGAGTTACAGACCCTATTGCTGAATTCTTCCTTTAACATATCCAGTATAGACACTAAAGGTTGGCTAGTGTGGCACAAGAGTGCTGATTCTTGCCAGCGCCGTTTTCTGGGTTTGTCCGACGGCTTTACTCAGGTTAAACCTGATTCACGTTTTGAGACTGAGCATTCTGTCACAACTTACTCTGTGGGTAAGTTATGTCAAACCTGGCTGAAACATTCCAAATTATCTGCAGTTAAATTACATCTTGCAAAACTGAGTGATGATGTAGATTTAAATGATTTCATAAAAGGCCCAGCTAGTGGTAGGTCAAAAAGATGGATATATGCTGTATACAATGAAATTTGGAAAACATCGCAGATTGAAGCTGCGACACGACTTAGGGCTATAGATCAAGCAAATCTAGAGAAAGTCCTTGCCGTGGTGGACAATAGTATTAACATGCTTTCTTCACACAATTACACTTTAGATAACATTGTGTCTTCTGTTGTGGATATTGTGCATGATGAGGTGTCTGTGTTATACCATGGTCAGAATCAATTACGTTCTATCATGCAATTTGCATGGACCCTGCAAACGCTTAAAAATGGCAAAGTGCCATGGGGCTACATGAACGTTTCCTCTCTCTTTGCACCCTTTAATTTGACTGACAAACAACGCTTGCTTTCTATGCGAGATGCTTCTTTTTCTATGTTGCATATTGAGAAATTAGAGTCCTTGCCTTTTTCTGTGGCAGAAGCCTCAGCTGCAACATGGCTTATCCACGGTCTGATAACATTACCTTTTGCGTTGTATAAATTTACTAACTGTATGAAATATGTTGCCATAGGTCGCTATGAGCCTTTAGGTAGTGGTTTTCTCCATGAAGTATGGTCACTTCCTTTCACTTATAGATGTTTAAAGGACGGCCAGGAAGTTTATCTAAATGGGGAAGAATGTACAGAAACTCCAGATCATTCATTAATGTGTAGACACATACAATTACATGGTTCTTGCAACCAGGACCGACCAAACTTGGCCTGTGTTTTGAAGGGCTCTCCTGTACCAGCAATCATCCCGACTTTTACTTTGTTGGGGAACGGGAGTTATTTACTTTTGAATAATGAAGATTGTTGCGGGTTAATTAAAGGTGTAGCTTATGTGGTAACAGTAAGTGAACGTGTAGTTTGCTGCAGAAATGTCCTGTACCCACCCACACATGAAAATAGGGAGGTTTCCATTTGGCCACGCATACCAACCTTGAAGGCAGAGTTCAACGGCATGACTAGACTGAGGGCTCTATTGTCCCAGAAAGAAGTGGCCTTGAGTTCGGCTCGAGAAACTTTCGTGCTTCACATAGCTAACACCAGGACCGAGGTTCAGGCCCTTTTAAATACTGATTTGCCGTTGCATTTCGGCGAGATGATACATTCTATCTTTAACGCATCCTCGACATCTGGACTAGCACATTTTTTTAAAACAGTTAGCAGCGGCCTTGTGACTTCATTTGAAAAAATATTTGGTGTAATCCCTAGTTTCTTTCATTCCATTTTCTCGAGTCTATTTGGTGGATTCCCGGTTTTACTGGCACTAGCGGCAGGCGTCCTACTTGTACTTTGCTTCCTTAAATATGGATGCCCCACATGTGGAAGAAGCGGCCCAGCCCCTGCTGCCGCTGTTTCGCAACCGAATGCTTGAATATTTTGGCACACTGCCGCTTGCGATTTTGAGCACGGCATATGGATTATCGTTTCGATTTTCCTACTTCACCTGTGTCCAACCTGTGTTTCACTGCCTGAGCTGTGATTTCGATTGGGCCATTGATTTGTGTCTCTGCGGACCGGTTTCTCCTGACGTCGATTTTAATCAGCTGATGAGTCATATCACTGCTCACGAGTTGGTTTGTTCTGACGTAAGGATTATGGCCATAGCAGCGGTGCATGGACTATTGGGTCCTTGGGATTTTTTCACGGCAGCGCAGGATTTCTTGGAACTGAGCTTTCTGGAGAACCCACCGAGTTGTCCTCTGATGGTAATAGAGGCTCCGATACTTGGGGAACATGTTTGTTCTTTTCCACTTTTGAATTGGATGGCTGAACTGTTTTCGGATGAAGACGGTGATTTCATGCTGGAGGCTGTTGCTGCATATTTTGCTTATACGGTCTTGTCCTAAAAACTTTTCCATGGTTTAAGTCAAGCCATTTGACTTTCGGCTTACACCTTTTTTGCGAGTTTCAGTACCGTTGATTTATTTCCCAGACCTATTGACTTGAGCAAGATTTTAAATTTTTGACAGGATATTTCAAGTCTCGTAGTTCTTGAACTCTGCTTTCATGAAGTTGCCCTTATCTAATCTTATCTTATCCGTCCTCGGATCAAGGGGGGGTGTCATATAGCTACTATATATCTTTATATTGTGTTAAGTTAGCATAGGCTCATTAAATGTTTAAACGCCATTTTTCCTTTTGCTGCTTCTGCACACGACACTTAATTGTTGATTTAGCTTTCAACCCAGTAGTTCGTTGTGGTTTACATGAGAATAATATGTTATTACTCTGATATCAGCTTTGCTTAATAAACTATGTCTGTACAGAGAGTGCTGAAGCTTCAGGAACAACACGATACAGAATTGTTATGAGGTCTGATCTTCGCGCCTTTATAGACATAACATAAGTGCAGCTTCTGCCAACTTTGGGCTTGAGGCGGGTTTTTATATTGCTTTGCTGGAGGCACAAACACACTTGATGCTGTTCGCATGCAGAGAGAGCTGGTGTATGCTGATGTGATCCCTTCATACTAGGACACTGAGGTATGGGCCCGCCCTAATTCAACCCAAAGAGACCTTCTTAGCTATTAATATAATATGCGAGTTAGGGAGGGTGAGAAATAAGTGTTGTTAACCCGTATTAATTTACAGCATGGTAACATGCTGTCACCGTTCGCTTTCTATGGACTAGTAACTATGCTTGTAGCTTTGTTGTTGATAATATGTTTACTTGTATTATCTAAGATACTGCGCCTGAGAAGACGGCATTAGTAAATAAACATTTCAAATGCTCACGTGTTCTTCTTTACTCCATGTTCTGGTTTGTAATGATTGTATAACGAAAGAGTGCTCATGTGTTCCACGTAACCTGAGGTTGGTGAGTTCATGTTCTGGTTTGTCTAAACATTGGGAGTTGGTTATGACCAATGAGACACTGTAGCTAGCTCGGTAAGGGGTTTGTTGGGTACTAAGGTGAGTTTTGGGTCACCCTAATTCGCTGAGGTTCCAATCCTCTGTGCACAGTTCTGTGGGAGAACAGAAACCCTGCTACACTACTATGCAGGAGGCAGTGATAGTTACATTATTGGAGGCAGGAAAGCAGCATAATCACTGCTCATCGTATAGACCACTGTCTCTACTTAATGTGGATACTAAGATCTATGCCAAGATCCTGGACAACAGATTGGCCCGTTGCTGCCAGGTATTATTCGGGCAGAACAAGCAGGGTTCGTTCCAGGCCGTAATCTGACACAAAATCTAAGGACCCTGTTCGGCGTAGTGCAGAGACTCAACCCGGAAATCAAGGCTGCTGCAGTATTTCTCAATGCTGAAAAGGCTTTTGACTCAGTGGAGTGGGGGTTTATGTTTGCTGTCCTGCGTAAGATCGGGGTGGGGGGATATATTCCTACGTCTGGTCTCGATTTTATACACATCACCAACGGCTAAGGTGAGAATTGGAGATGCTATTTCAAATAAACTTACCATTACTAGAGGAACCAGGCAGGGGTGCCATCTGTCCCCCCTGTTGTATGCGATAGTGGCTGAGCCACTAGCATGTGCAATTCGTGAATACCATGCACACAGAGGGTTGGGATTCCCAGGTTACACTCAACATAACCGCATATGCGGACGACATCTTTTTGTACATCCGAAACCCCTTTGCTACGAAAAGTGGTCCAGTTTGGCGGGCACTCAAGGCTACGGATTAACTGGGACAAGTCTATACTATTCCCCCTTACCACATCTACCACAGCTTCGGTGTTGGTGTTTCCAATGCATTGGACTACTGATTCAGTACAATAGCTATGCATTAGGACCAATACAGATCCACCTGTGGTCATACAATACAACTATGGCATAGCTGCACAGAAATTACCAGAGGACGTGGACAGGTGGATCAGGCTCCCACTGTCTCTGATGGGTAGAGTCACAGTTATGAAGATGATGGTCTTACCAAGGTTTCCCTTTCCATTCCAAAATATACTGATTCCCCTACCGCAAACTCTTTTTAAATATTCGCGCTCACAACTAATCAGGTTAGCGTGGGCGGGGAAGCGGCCTCGTACCCGGTGGGATTCCCTCAAATTACCGCACGACATGGGAGAGTTGGGAGCTCCAGACCTTGAAAGGTACTACAGAGCGGAACATAGTACATTTGCACATTACTGGAAACACGGCCCAAATGATTTGCCATATTCACACCTGGAGAGAAATGCAGCGGATCAGCTCACACTGGCTCAGATTCTATTTAATCCACCAAGTAGGCAATATCAAATATTCGATTTCCTGTCCGTCACAGGCGTGGCTTGCGTTACTACATATGCAAGAGGGCGTCCTGCTGTATTCACCGGAGATCCCACTAAATTGGTGCTTGTGGTTTCCCTTACGGCAAGACAGTGGGGCAAGGCAGGCGCTTCAGAATGTAGGTATTCAAAAACTGGGAGATTTCTTCAAAGATGGGCTGATACGTAGCTGGGAAGATCTTCAGGGTCCAGAAATACAGCCGTCAGGTACGTCACTGTTTCAATTTTTCAGGGCCCGACACGCGTGGCATGCACTTTTAGGGGACATGACCAACGCCAGGTAATGGCTGCCCTCACCAATCTCATTAAAGTAAGTGACCTCTCCTAATTGATCACCAAATTTTATTCCAGCATGCAAGAAACCCATTGATCCGATGTATTAAAGGTCAGACGGGAGTGGCAACGGGACCTGGGTGCCCCCGAGCAACAAGGAGTGGCAATACTGTTGTGCTCGCACCAAGGCTGTCTCTCTAAATGGAATGCACAGTCTTATTCATTATAATATGTTCTTGCACAGGGCCTACTGTACCGTTTCAATATGGGTTATCGGACGACTCTAAATGCTATAGATGTGGCAGTGAGCGCAGGATTATGGCACCTTGACAGTGTGCTTGTGTTCGTCCTGAGGCGGAAGCAGGGACCTGTGTGCGTGAATAGCCTTTGACCCTCGTTTTAAAATTACCTGCACTTTGTTTCTTAACTGATCGTATTTTAAATAATTGTGCTATATAGAAAATTGTTGAAATTGCCGCTCAGCACTGACCTGCTCAGTGTGGACCTGCCACACGGTCTTTGCTCTCTCAGCCCCACCGCAGCCGATTAGGTGCTGCCTGGGCTTCTGTCTTCTTGCGGCCACCATCTTGGGTGAGGAGCAGGCGAGCGGACCAGTGCTCGGCCCCTCCCGCCCTTGGAGGTATAAAAGACTATTGCCTACGCTAGCACCGATTGACAGTGTGCTTGTGTTCGTCCTGAGGCGGAAGCCGGGACCTGTGTGCGTGAATAGCCTTTGACCCTCATTTTAAAATTACCTGCACTTTGTTTCTTAACTGATCGTATTTTAAATAATTGTGCTATATAGAAAATTGTTGAAATTGCCGCGAAGCACTGACCTGCTCAGTGTGGACCTGCCACCCGGTATTTGCTCTCTCAGCCCCACCGCAGCCGATTAGGCGCTGCCTGGGCTTCTGTCTTCTTGCGGCCACCATCTTGGGTGAGGAGCAGGCGAGCGGACCAGTGCTCGGCCCCTCCCGCCCTTGGAGGTACTAAAGACTATTGCCTACGCTAGCACCGATTGACAGTGTGCTTGTGTTCGTCCTGAGGCGGAAGCCGGGACCTGTGTGCGTGAATAGCCTTTGACCCTCATTTTAAAATTACCTGCACTTTGTTTCTTAACTGATCGTATTTTAAATAATTGTGCTATATAGAAAATTGTTGAAATTGCCGCACAGCACTGACCTGCTCAGTGTGGACCTGCCACCCAGTCTTTGCTCTCTCATCCCCACCGCAGCCGATTAGGCGCTGCCTGGGCTTCTGTCTTCTTGCGGCCACCATCTTGGGTGAGGAGCAGGCGAGCGGACCAGTGCTCGGCCCCTCCCGCCCTTGGAGGTATATAATGGCCCTCCCACCTAGGAAGCACAGCGGGCGCTCCGACGGCGTGCCGAAGGCGCGCCAAAGGCAAGCCCGTCTGCGCCTGTCCGCGCCCAGACAGGCCCCAGGGCTAGTCATGCTGCTCATTTATTTCCTTACTCTCGCAATGACCTTCTTAAATATAACAGAGGCCAGGGCCACCTGTCTAGGGATGCGGTTAATCGGGCCCGGAAACATGGGATTTTAGTTAATGGCTCTCCTCCCATAGCTCCATCAAACACATTGAGCTTGAGCAGATGGGCGGAGCCCTGCCCTCCCTCTCATTCCCTGTCCATAATTTATCTAAATACTCGCTCTCTGGTGAAACACCAGATGGACATCTTTCTACTATTAGACTCCGACAACCAGACATCCTCCTACTTACCGAGACCTGGTTGACCCAGGACTCCGCCCCCGACATAATAGCTGCACTTCCACCTAATTACTATATCATCCACGCCGACCGTAGTTCAGGCAAATTCGGTGGGGGAGTTGCGGCTATTATATTTTCCAACTTGACAGCCACAAAGTTGACCTGTTTGTATCTACCAGACACAGAAAATCTGATGTTACAATTTGACACCTCTCTCACAACGGTAGCTTGTGTTCTTCTGTACAGGCCCCCACATTTCATGCCATCCTTTCCTCTCGCATTGAGCGAGCAAATTGCTAACCTGGCCATAGACCACGCCAGGATTGTCCTGGTAGGGGATTTCAATTATTGGTTCAATGACCAACTGGAAGGTCCCCACTTGAGTGAACTTACGGAGCTCCTTACGAACCTAAATTTTCACAACGAGTGTTATCACCTACCCACTGTAAAGGTCATATTCTAGACCAGATCTGGGCTAATGTCTCAATAGTTACAACGCCAATCATAACCCCTTGCCTATGGTCTGATCACTTTTTTCTTAAATTTAACCTTGTCTATTCCCCTCCTAGGACAACCGCCACAACAGCAGGAGGACAAGCGAGGATATGGAATTCCTTAGACAGGTCAGCTTTCCTAGAGACACTGGCCACCACCATCCCTTCCTCTGACCCCGATGTGAGAAGTTGGCCTGATATGCAGTGCTCACTATTCTAGTGATCACTATGTATCAGTCCAAACAACCCTTATTGATGATTGGTTGTAAGTCAACCTTATAGACCAGCTATCCTAGTAGCATGGATACGAGCAGTCTAAGGCTAAGACTCTAGAGGGCGTGTTAAGCCAGCTGTTTTACCATCACATTACCCCTTGAACACCAAGTGAAAGGACACCACACAAGTTGTTTTGAAAATAAACAGATATTTATTTATAACAAGACTACCCTGAACTCTTTATGAGTCAGGGAGCTAAGCACACAACAAAACTCTTACGAAAATACTTTAAGTCGCACAATTTACACAAATGCCCTAGGGGCACGAAAAACCATATACACAGTAAGTGGAATGCGAACTTGCTAGCAGGTAAGTAATACTTTTCTAGACTCAGGAATCGCTAGGCCTACAATTCTAAACACTGGGATTAGATGCAGGAGGCCTGTGGACGTTGTGTGCAGAGTGGGAACTCTCACGCGTAAGGCGGGAAAAAGTCTATGGAGGCTAGCAGTTGCAAAGTTACTGTTCTCGGGCGAACCCGACTAGGTGGGTCGAAAACAAGAGTGGATCCGAACACTTAGGGTGTTGGACTATGCTGGAGCACCGGCGTACTCAGGTTACCTAGCCCAGGGGCTGCGGCTGCATAGGGTTGAAGTTGCGTCGGAAACCCTCGTTGAAGATCCAGGAGCCTGAAGAAAGAGTTGCTGGTTCCAAGGACTGGCAGGTACAAGGCACTGAGGCTTTGCACCGTGCATGTCTCATCCCGAATCAGATTTTGTTTTTGAATTCTACTATTTCGCAAACAACATGCTTTGGATTGGCTACTGCTAAAAAACTAAATTATCCTTCTATCCCCGAGTTAGAGGAATATTCAGGCTGGAGTAATTATACTCAATTTTCGATTAGAGAGTTACAGACCCTATTGCTGAATTCTTCCTTTAACATATCCAGTATAGACACTAAAGGTTGGCTAGTGTGGCACAAGAGTGCTGATTCTTGCCAGCGCCGTTTTCTGGGTTTGTCCGACGGCTTTACTCAGGTTAAACCTGATTCACGTTTTGAGACTGAGCATTCTGTCACAACTTACTCTGTGGGTAAGTTATGTCAAACCTGGCTGAAACATTCCAAATTATCTGCAGTTAAATTACATCTTGCAAAAGTGAGTGATGATGTAGATTTAAATGATTTCATAAAAGGCCCAGCTAGTGGTAGGTCAAAAAGATGGATATATGCTGTATACAATGAAATTTGGAAAACATCGCAGATTGAAGCTGCGACACGACTTAGGGCTATAGATCAAGCAAATCTAGAGAAAGTCCTTGCCGTGGTGGACAATAGTATTAACATGCTTTCTTCACACAATTACACTTTAGATAACATTGTGTCTTCTGTTGTGGATATTGTGCATGACGAGGTGTCTGTGTTATACCATGGTCAGAATCAATTACGTTCTATCATGCAATTTGCATGGACCCTGCAAACGCTTAAAAATGGCAAAGTGCCATGGGGCTACATGAACGTTTCCTCTCTCTTTGCACCCTTTAATTTGACTGACAAACAACGCTTGCTTTCTATGCGAGATGCTTCTTTTTCTATGTTGCATATTGAGAAATTAGAGTCCTTGCCTTTTTCTGTGGCAGAAGCCTCAGCTGCAACATGGCTTATCCACGGTCTGATAACATTACCTTTTGCGTTGTATAAATTTACTAAATGTATGAAATATGTTGCCATAGGTCGCTATGAGCCTTTAGGTAGTAGTTTTCTCCATGAAGTATGGTCACTTCCTTTCACTTATAGATGTTTAAAGGACGGCCAGGAAGTGTATCTAAATGGGGAAGAATGTACAGAAACTCCAGATCATTCATTAATGTGTAGACACATACAATTACATGGTTCTTGCAACCAGGACCGACCAAACTTGGCCTGTGTTTTGAAGGGCTCTCCTGTACCAGCAATCATCCCGACTTTTACTTTGTTGGGGAACGGGAGTTATTTACTTTTGAATAATGAAGATTGTTGCGGGTTAATTAAAGGTGTAGCTTATGTGGTAACAGTAAGTGAACGTGTAGTTTGCTGCAGAAATGTCCTGTACCCACCCACACATGAAAATAGGGAGGTTTCCATTTGGCCACGCATACCAACCTTGAAGGCAGAGTTCAACGGCATGACTAGACTGAGGGCTCTATTGTCCCAGAAAGAAGTGGCCTTGAGTTCGGCTCGAGAAACTTTCGTGCTTCACATAGCTAACACCAGGACCGAGGTTCAGGCCCTTTTAAATACTGATTTGCCGTTGCATTTCGGCGAGATGATACATTCTATCTTTAACGCATCCTCGACATCTGGACTAGCACATTTTTTTAAAACAGTTAGCAGCGGCCTTGTGACTTCATTTGAAAAAATATTTGGTGTAATCCCTAGTTTCTTTCATTCCATTTTCTCGAGTCTATTTGGTGGATTCCCGGTTTTACTGGCACTAGCGGCAGGCGTCCTACTTGTACTTTGCTTCCTTAAATATGGATGCCCCACATGTGGAAGAAGCGGCCCAGCCCCTGCTGCCGCTGTTTCGCAACCGAATGCTTGAATATTTTGGCACACTGCCGCTTGCGATTTTGAGCACGGCATATGGATTATCGTTTCGATTTTCCTACTTCACCTGTGTCCAACCTGTGTTTCACTGCCTGAGCTGTGATTTCGATTGGGCCATTGATTTGTGTCTCTGCGGACCGGTTTCTCCTGACGTCGATTTTAATCAGCTGATGAGTCCTATCACTGCTCACGAGTTGGTTTGTTCTGACGTAAGGATTATGGCCATAGCAGCGGTGCATGGACTAATGGGTCCTTGGGATTTTTTCACGGCAGCGCAGGATTTCTTGGAACTGAGCTTTCTGGAGAACCCACCGAGTTGTCCTCTGATGGTAATAGAGGCTCCGATACTTGGGGAACATGTTTGTTCTTTTCCACTTTTGAATTGGATGGCTGAACTGTTTTCGGATGAAGACGGTGATTTCATGCTGGAGGCTGTTGCTGCATATTTTGCTTATACGGTCTTGTCCTAAAAACTTTTCCATGGTTTAAGTCAAGCCATTTGACTTTCGGCTTACACCTTTTTTGCGAGTTTCAGTACCGTTGATTTATTTCCCAGACCTATTGACTTGAGCAAGATTTTAAATTTTTGACAGGATATTTCAAGTCTCGTAGTTCTTGAACTCTGCTTTCATGAAGTTGCCCTTATCTAATCTTATCTTATCCGTCCTCGGATCAAGGGGGGGTGTCATATAGCTACTATATATCTTTATATTGTGTTAAGTTAGCATAGGCTCATTAAATGTTTAAACACCATTTTTCCTTTTGCTGCTTCTGCACACGACACTTAATTGTTGATTTAGCTTTCAACCCAGTAGTTCGTTGTGGTTTACATGAGAATAATATGTTATTACTCTGATATCAGCTTTGCTTAATAAACTATGTCTGTACAGAGAGTGCTGAAGCTTCAGGAACAACACGATACAGAATTGTTATGAGGTCTGATCTTCGCGCCTTTATAGACATAACATAAGTGCAGCTTCTGCCAACTTTGGGCTTGAGGCGGGTTTTTATATTGCTTTGCTGGAGGCACAAACACACTTGATGCTGTTCGCATGCAGAGAGAGCTGGTGTATGCTGATGTGATCCCTTCATACTAGGACACTGAGGTATGGGCCCGCCCTAATTCAACCCAAAGAGACCTTCTTAGCTATTAATATAATATGCGAGTTAGGGAGGGTGAGAAATAAGTGTTGTTAACCCGTATTAATTTACAGCATGGTAACATGCTGTCACCGTTCGCTTTCTATGGACTAGTAACTATGCTTGTAGCTTTGTTGTTGATAATATGTTTACTTGTATTATCTAAGATACTGCGCCTGAGAAGACGGCATTAGTAAATAAACATTTCAAATGCTCACGTGTTCTTCTTTACTCCATGTTCTGGTTTGTAATGATTGTATAACGAAAGAGTGCTCATGTGTTCCACGTAACCTGAGGTTGGTGAGTTCATGTTCTGGTTTGTCTAAACATTGGGAGTTGGTTATGACCAATGAGACACTGTAGCTAGCTCGGTAAGGGGTTTGTTGGGTACTAAGGTGAGTTTTGGGTCACCCTAATTCGCTGAGGTTCCAATCCTCTGTGCACAGTTCTGTGGGAGAACAGAAACCCTGCTACACTACTATGCAGGAGGCAGTGATAGTTACATTATTGGAGGCAGGAAAGCAGCATAATCACTGCTCATCGTATAGACCACTGTCTCTACTTAATGTGGATACTAAGATCTATGCCAAGATCCTGGCCAACAGATTGGCCCGTTGCTGCCAGGTATTATTCGGGCAGAACAAGCAGGGTTCGTTCCAGGCCGTAATCTGACACAAAATCTAAGGACCCTGTTCGGCGTAGTGCAGAGACTCAACCCGGAAATCAAGGCTGCTGCAGTATTTCTCAATGCTGAAAAGGCTTTTGACTCAGTGGAGTGGGGGTTTATGTTTGCTGTCCTGCGTAAGATCGGGGTGGGGGGATATATTCCTACGTCTGGTCTCGATTTTATACACATCACCAACGGCTAAGGTGAGAATTGGAGATGCTATTTCAAATAAACTTACCATTACTAGAGGAACCAGGCAGGGGTGCCATCTGTCCCCCCTGTTGTATGCGATAGTGGCTGAGCCACTAGCATGTGCAATTCGTGAATACCATGCACACAGAGGGTTGGGATTCCCAGGTTACACTCAACATAACCGCATATGCGGACGACATCTTTTTGTACATCCGAAACCCCTTTGCTACGAAAAGTGGTCCAGTTTGGCGGGCACTCAAGGCTACGGATTAACTGGGACAAGTCTATACTATTCCCCCTTACCACATCTACCACAGCTTCGGTGTTGGTGTTTCCAATGCATTGGACTACTGATTCAGTACAATAGCTATGCATTAGGACCAATACAGATCCACCTGTGGTCATACAATACAACTATGGCATAGCTGCACAGAAATTACCAGAGGACGTGGACAGGTGGATCAGGCTCCCACTGTCTCTGATGGGTAGAGTCACAGTTATGAAGATGATGGTCTTACCAAGGTTTCTCTTTCCATTCCAAAATATACTGATTCCCCTACCGCAAACTCTTTTTAAATATTCGCGCTCACAACTAATCAGGTTAGCGTGGGCGGGGAAGCGGCCTCGTACCCGGTGGGATTCCCTCAAATTACCGCACGACATGGGAGAGTTGGGAGCTCCAGACCTTGAAAGGTACTACAGAGCGGAACATAGTACATTTGCACATTACTGGAAACACGGCCCAAATGATTTGCCATATTCACACCTGGAGAGAAATGCAGCGGATCAGCTCACACTGGCTCAGATTCTATTTAATCCACCAAGTAGGCAATATCAAATATTCGATTTCCTGTCCGTCACAGGCGTGGCTTGCGTTACTACATATGCAAGAGGGCGTCCTGCTGTATTCACCGGAGATCCCACTAAATTGGTGCTTGTGGTTTCCCTTACGGCAAGACAGTGGGGCAAGGCAGGCGCTTCAGAATGTAGGTATTCAAAAACTGGGAGATTTCTTCAAAGATGGGCTGATACGTAGCTGGGAAGATCTTCAGGGTCCAGAAATACAGCCGTCAGGTACGTCACTGTTTCAATTTTTCAGGGTCCGACACGCGTGGCATGCACTTTTAGGGGACATGACCAACGCCAGGTAATGGCTGCCCTCACCAATCTCATTAAAGTAAGTGACCTCTCCTAATTGATCACCAAATTTTATTCCAGCATGCAAGAAACCCATTGATCCGATGTATTAAAGGTCAGACGGGAGTGGCAACGGGACCTGGGTGCCCCCGAGCAACAAGGAGTGGCAATACTGTTGTGCTCGCACCAAGGCTGTCTCTCTAAATGGAATGCACAGTCTTATTCATTATAATATGTTCTTGCACAGGGCCTACTGTACCGTTTCAATATGGGTTATCGGACGACTCTAAATGCTATAGATGTGGCAGTGAGCGCAGGATTATGGCACCTTGACAGTGTGCTTGTGTTCGTCCTGAGGCGGAAGCAGGGACCTGTGTGCGTGAATAGCCTTTGACCCTCATTTTAAAATTACCTGCACTTTGTTTCTTAACTGATCGTATTTTAAATAATTGTGCTATATAGAAAATTGTTGAAATTGCCGCTCAGCACTGACCTGCTCAGTGTGGACCTGCCACACGGTCTTTGCTCTCTCAGCCCCACCGCAGCCGATTAGGTGCTGCCTGGGCTTCTGTCTTCTTGCGGCCACCATCTTGGGTGAGGAGCAGGCGAGCGGACCAGTGCTCGGCCCCTCCCGCCCTTGGAGGTATAAAAGACTATTGCCTACGCTAGCACCGATTGACAGTGTGCTTGTGTTCGTCCTGAGGCGGAAGCCGGGACCTGTGTGCGTGAATAGCCTTTGACCCTCATTTTAAAATTACCTGCACTTTGTTTCTTAACTGATCGTATTTTAAATAATTGTGCTATATAGAAAATTGTTGAAATTGCCGCGCAGCACTGACCTGCTCAGTGTGGACCTGCCACCCGGTATTTGCTCTCTCAGCCCCACCGCAGCCGATTAGGCGCTGCCTGGGCTTCTGTCTTCTTGCGGCCACCATCTTGGGTGAGGAGCAGGCGAGCGGACCAGTGCTCGGCCCCTCCCGCCCTTGGAGGTATATAATGGCCCTCCCACCTAGGAAGCACAGCGGGCGCTCCGACGGCGTGCCGAAGGCGCGCCAAAGGCAAGCCCGTCTGCGCCTGTCCGCGCCCAGACAGGCCCCAGGGCTAGTCATGCTGCTCATTTATTTCCTTACTCTCGCAATGACCTTCTTAAATATAACAGAGGCCAGGGCCACCTGTCTAGGGATGCGGTTAATCGGGCCCGGAAACATGGGATTTTAGTTAATGGCTCTCCTCCCATAGCTCCATCAAACACATTGAGCTTGAGCAGATGGGCGGAGCCCTGCCCTCCCTCTCATTCCCTGTCCATAATTTATCTAAATACTCGCTCTCTGGTGAAACACCAGATGGACATCTTTCTACTATTAGACTCCGACAACCAGACATCCTCCTACTTACCGAGACCTGGTTGACCCAGGACTCCGCCCCCGACATAATAGCTGCACTTCCACCTAATTACTATATCATCCACGCCGACCGTAGTTCAGGCAAATTCGGTGGGGGAGTTGCGGCTATTATATTTTCCAACTTGACAGCCACAAAGTTGACCTGTTTGTATCTACCAGACACAGAAAATCTGATGTTACAATTTGACACCTCTCTCACAACGGTAGCTTGTGTTCTTCTGTACAGGCCCCCACATTTCATGCCATCCTTTCCTCTCGCATTGAGCGAGCAAATTGCTAACCTGGCCATAGACCACGCCAGGATTGTCCTGGTAGGGGATTTCAATTATTGGTTCAATGACCAACTGGAAGGTCCCCACTTGAGTGAACTTACGGAGCTCCTTACGAACCTAAATTTTCACAACGAGTGTTATCACCTACCCACTGTAAAGGTCATATTCTAGACCAGATCTGGGCTAATGTCTCAATAGTTACAACGCCAATCATAACCCCTTGCCTATGGTCTGATCACTTTTTTCTTAAATTTAACCTTGTCTATTCCCCTCCTAGGACAACCGCCACAACAGCAGGAGGACAAGCGAGGATATGGAATTCCTTAGACAGGTCAGCTTTCCTAGAGACACTGGCCACCACCATCCCTTCCTCTGACCCCGATGTGAGAAGTTGGCCTGATATGCAGTGCTCACTATTCTAGTGATCACTATGTATCAGTCCAAACAACCCTTATTGATGATTGGTTGTAAGTCAACCTTATAGACCAGCTATCCTAGTAGCATGGATACGAGCAGTCTAAGGCTAAGACTCTAGAGGGCGTGTTAAGCCAGCTGTTTTACCATCACATTACCCCTTGAACACCAAGTGAAAGGACACCACACAAGTTGTTTTGAAAATAAACAGATATTTATTTATAACAAGACTACCCTGAACTCTTTATGAGTCAGGGAGCTAAGCACACAACAAAACTCTTACGAAAATACTTTAAGTCGCACAATTTACACAAATGCCCTAGGGGCACAAAAAACCATATACACAGTAAGTGGAATGCGAACTTGCTAGCAGGTAAGTAATACTTTTCTAGACTCAGGAATCGCTAGGCCTACAATTCTAAACACTGGGATTAGATGCAGGAGGCCTGTGGACGTTGTGTGCAGAGTGGGAACTCTCACGCGTAAGGCGGGAAAAAGTCTATGGAGGCTAGCAGTTGCAAAGTTACTGTTCTCGGGCGAACCCGACTAGGTGGGTCGAAAACAAGAGTGGATCCGAACACTTAGGGTGTTGGACTATGCTGGAGCACCGGAGTACTCAGGTTACCTAGCCCAGGGGCTGCGGCTGCATAGGGTTGAAGTTGCGTCGGAAACCCTCGTTGAAGATCCAGGAGCCTGAAGAAAGAGTTGCTGGCAGGCGGCCAGTGAAGAAAGTTCGGAGTGATCCAAGCCTGGATCAGGGAAGGAGAAACCTGTAAGCAGAGGGGACCAAGTTCTGAATCACTAGCCAGTGATTTGAGTGGGCACCAGGATGGCACCGGACAAAGTCACCTCAGCCAGGTGAGTGGGCGCTGCTGGGCTCTGCAGTCTCTCGGACCAGGAGGCGTTGTCGGCGACCAGGATGGAGGTGCGAGCTGTCCCAAGAAGGTTCTTGCTGTCAACGTCGCTGGACCCAGGATTGGGCAACAAGTCTTGGCAAATGCAAGGCCCACGCGGTGGACCTAAAATGGCGTCTTGAGTGGACCAGGAGGGTCCAGGGTGCTCCTCTGTTGGAGGGGAGCAAGGGTCTGGAGCAACCAGACCAGCAGTAGTTGTCGTCGTGGAGCGTCGTGAAGGGGTCACTAGCCAACGGGCAAGCGACCTGGACAACGCGGTTGGCAGCAAAGAGCAGAAGGGCCCCACGCAGATCTCGTGGATGCAGGGGGGCTGAACTTCGGTGCTGGAGCTGCTCAGGGTCGGGGCTTCTCTTACCCCAAAGCACTCAGTCGAGGGTCACTCGGGAGTCGTGCTGCACAAGCGTCGTACAGTTCTGAAGATGGCCGGTCCCTCGAGGTCTCGTCGCACCCACGGATCACAGCTGGGCTGATGATGTAGGTTGAGGTCAGAGGTGCCAGGGAAGCCGGTTCTCATCGTGCTGGAGCAGTCTTGATCCGAAGGAGAGACTGGCAACAAACCGCGATGCTTGGTTGGTGCCTGCTGCTGCAGGGTGACTACTCCTTAGTCACAAGGGAGAATCTTGGGAAGAAGTCTTGAGTTCCTTTCGTGGAAAGTAGTTTCAGGATTCAAAGATGATCTGATTTGGAAGGGGGCCAGTTCCTACCGTTATCCTGCAAAAAGGGGCTGGCACGCGACTAAGTCCTGCCCTATGGGTGGGACTAGGAGGGGGGTGGTTACACCCCTCTCCTTTGGCGGGCTTTCCCCAGATCAGGGGCTGGAGTGCCCCTGGAACTGGTTCCAGCCGGCCTATGCACAGTGAGCACCGGGGTGCCACTTGCAGTCACCTTCCTCTAAAGCCCTGCCTACCTAGGATACACAAAATCCTGTCTGGGACGGTGCTGGCACCGCCCCTGGCAGGAAACCCTTTGTCCTTGCCTCCTGGGCTGGGAGGACTCCCAGCAGCAGGAGGGCAGACTTGTGTCTCGGTGGCAGCATCAATTTTGTGGAGCTAAGGCTCTGTCTGACTTTAACCGGGGTTACAGGTTACACACAAGTCGTGTCCCTCTAGAAGGGTGGAATGCTAACCCCGTGGCCAGAATTGGCGAGGGGTTAGTATTCCAATTCGTATGACACCTTACTCGACATGTTTTGATAAAGCGATACCAGAGTTGGCACATAACCGCGAGGATTATAATGCACTTAAGAGTATATGGTATGCGATATCATAGAAACGGCTAAGGGATGGATCCCGAAAGCCGCAGACAGGCTCAGCTCATGCCAGAGCACTATCTCACACGATTCCAAGCACTCTGCCTTCAGGATTGTCAAGGCCTGCCATAGGAGTGACTGATAGGAGATCTGTGTGCCCATTTTAGGGTTAGATATAGGAATACTATATCTAAAGCAAAGGGTGATTACACCACCTTGCCCCAGCTGTCGTGCAGCCAGTTGTGTCAGATTTGGATGGCCAGCCAGGGGTGGCATAATACATGCTGCAGCCCCTGGTAGGCCCTGGGTACACCTATGCCCTGGGTACCTAAGGTACACTGTACAGGGACTGATAAGGTGACTCAGTATCCAATTAGATATGTACCTAAGGTACATGGAATCCATTTTACAGAGAGAGCAGTAGGCCTGGGGTCCTGAATAGCAGGGCCCCAGGTCAACTAAGTCAGAAAACCAGCAAAACACCAGGCAAAAAGTTGGGGGCAACCATAGTCAGGGATCTACCTTCCTACATAACCCCCCCCCCCCCAAACGAAAGGAGATAAGGCTATCCTTGCCAGGTAAGCCTATATTGCCTGAGTGGCCATATAAGGAAGTACCAGCACTGGCATGGTTACCCCCTATCTCATGGTCCACTAAGCAATCCCTCACCCTAAGGGTGTCTGAGGGTCTCCACCATAGGGATCTCTACCTGTGGTGTGCTTTGGCAAAGTAAAATGCTGGTGCTGAAATGGAGTACTGAAGTGAGGCTCCACTAATTTTGGGCTCAGCTTCCTCCAATCATTTTCTACCATAGAGGCCTTTCTTTCAAAGACTGAGTTGTTTTGGGCTCTCAGGGTCAACCTCTGGCTACCTACAGCTGGAGGTTGGGTCCCTCTGTTTGGCTTACTGGAGGGACAGGTCAGGTTTGGGGCCCTCAGGTCCCAGGTTTGGCTGTGCCCAACAGTGTCCATCTGTGGGAGGTCCCTAACTAAATTTAAGGGGGATCCCTCAGGAGTTGGTTTTATTTTCACTTGGCTAGGACTACTAGCTTCAGTGCCCTTAATCTGCTGATAGGGGGTTTCTTTTGGACAGGGGGCCCTTTGGGGTCCAACACTGGCCTCCCTGACCTCTACAGCCCTGGGCTGACTGAGGCAGGGTAGAGAGGGGCAGGTTACCTGCTCCAGACTGGGTCCCACCTTGGAAGGGTCCACTGACATCAGGGGCTCTGCCAGGCTAGGCCTGACTACCTCTGGGGCAGTTCCTTCACAAGGGGTCAGATCAGTTCCCTGAGGAGGCTGATCCTTTCCTAGAGTCTGGTGGGAGGGAGATTTCTCTTCCTCCTCAATGTTCTCTGTCTGAGTGGAGTGATCCATAGTTTCAGGCTTCACAACACTATCATCTGTCTGAGTTTGAGCTGTGGCCATCACAACTTTCCCAACCTTTTCAGGAGGGGGCTCAGTTTGGGTGTGGGCTGTGACCATCACAGCCTTTACAACCTGTTCTGGGAAGGAAGTTGTCTGAGATTGGGCTGTGACTGGCAAAGCCCTCCTGACCTGTTCAGGGAGGACATCTTGGACTGGGTCTGTGGCTATCACTGCCCCACTAACCTTACCATGGAAGTTTACCATTTTAGAATGGGTTTCTTGCTCTATTTCAGCCCAGGCTGAGAGCTCTAAATCATTCCCCAGTAGGCAATCTACAGGCAAGTTTGGTGACACTGCCACTCTCTTGTGGCCAGTGACACCTCCCCAGCTGAGATTGACCACTGCCATGGGATGATCTCTCTGTACTCCATCAATATTGGTCACCTGGTATGTGGCACCAGGTAAAAGTTGCCTTGAGGGGACTAGACTCTCAGTCACCATGGTGATGCTAGCCCCTGTATCTCTATAGGCCTCAACTTTTATACCATTGATGAGGGGCTCCTGTCTGTACTTGCCCAAAGTGTTGGGACAAGTTGTGAAGTTGGCAAACCCCATGCCAGTATCACAGACAAGAGTATCTAAGTTTGGGGACCTGGTTAGGCCAGAGTCCCCAGGAACTCCCAAAGTAAATGCACCCAAATTCTTGGGGGCACTCCCACCACCTGGGGGATTACTACTAGTAGTAACAGGAGGTTTAGGAATGTTACTTGGGGGTATGTTCTCTTTATTGTTATTCTTTGGGCAACTGCTGTCAGTTTTCAAATGACCCACCTGTTTACAGGGATAACAATAAGGTTTCTTCTGGGCATTGGAAGGATTCTGGGACCCACCCCCCTCAGAGGATTTTTGGGGCCCTGATGTGGTTTGATCTGCAGATTTATTCCCACCCTTCTCTTGAGGCTTGGTTGATTCCTTTTTCTGGTCACCACCTTGGTTCTTAGGCCTAATCCTGGTTCTGACCCATTTGTCTGCCCTCTTACCCAATTCTTGTGGAGAGGTCAGATCAGAGTCTACCAGGTGCCGGTGTAATAACTGGTTCTGACAATTATTTAAGACTTGCTCTCTCATAATAAGATTATACAATCCTGTGAAGTCAGTAACCTTGCTACCCAGTAGCCAGCCTTCCAAAGCCTTAGTGGCACAATCAACAAAGTCAGCCCAATCCTGAGACTGAGTTTTCTGGGTATCCCTGAACAGCAACCTGTACTGCTCAGTGGTTAAGCCAAACCCATCAACCAGTGTATTTTTCAGGACTTGGTAATTGTTAGCATCCTCAACTCTAGTAGTGAGGAGCTTATCTCTACCTTTGCCATCAAAGGAGAGCCACAGTATAGCTGCCCACTGACTCTGGGGAATGCACTGCACAGTGCAGGCCCTCTCCAGAGCAGCCATCCATTTCTGGATGTCATCCCCTTGCTTAAAGGGGGGCACTATCTTTGTCCGGTGTTTAGTATCTAAACCCTTCTCTTTTTCTCTTGGGAGATTGCTGCCACCAGTGGGAACTGTCCCACTCATCTGCTGTTCTCTAGCAAAGGCAAGCTTTTCTTTGGCCAGGGCAAGTTCTTCCCTTTCAATCCTCAGTTTAGCTTGTCTCATCCTTGCTTCATGCTCTCTTCTCTGAGGGGAAGTCAATCTCCTCTGTGGAGAGTTCCTTCTCCTCTGAGAAGAGGCATTAGAGTGCAGAGATATAATGGAGTCCCTAGAAAGAGCTCTATCTCTCCTAACTCCAAGGTTAGGCCTCATCAGGGTCAGTACTGGGGGTCCCCCAGATCCTTGCCCAAGTAGGTCTAAGTTGGCCCTAGTGAGTCTGCTGACTAACTCAGGACCCTTGTTTGCCTCACCCTCAGAGAGTTCCTCAAGATCCTCCTCCTCAACTGCATTTACAGTGTTGTGGAGGTCTGGATCCCCAGTGGTACCCTCTAAGGCTGGCATATTCCCATCTAGCTGAGAAATCTTTCTCGCATCATATGTCTCTAAGAGACCTATCAGAAAGGGAATGGTGGGGTTAGACCCCTGTTTCAGTTTCCTGGAGGTACACACTTGTCTCATCTCCTGGAAACTGAGAGCTGCATATTTTGATTTGACCTGTGGGGGGTCAAGATCCACAAGGGGAGTCTCAGTAGACTCTCCATGGGTAGACATGCTTTTCTAGTGAGGTGTAAGTGGTGCACTTACCTACACTATATGTTTACCTACTGATCCCTTGCTAGAGTTGTAGTTTAGGGTGTGCTAGGCCCTAGGAGCTACAACAGCTGGTTCAGTAGAACTCAGAGTATTCTAAGCTAAGTTATATGTACCTTAGTACTTATGTGATCTTTCAAATGATATTCTTAGGATATGTGTGGTAAAACAACAGCAAGCTCAAATCCCACCCGCTGCTCACCAATGTGAGAAGTTGGCCTGATATGCAGTGCTCACTATTCTAGTGATCACTATGTATCAGTCCGAACAACCCTTATTGATGATTGGTTGTAAGTCAACCTTATAGACCAGCTATCCTAGTAGCATGGATACGAGCAGTCTAAGGCTAAGACTCTAGAGGGCGTGTTAAGCCAGCTGTTTTACCATCACATTACCCCTTGAACACCAAGTGAAAGGACACCACACAAGTTGTTATGAAAATAAACAGATATTTATTCATAACAAGACTACCCTGAACTCTTTATGAGTCAGGGAGCTAAGCACACAACAAAACTCTTACGAAAATACTTTAAGTCGCACAATTTACACAAATGCCCTAGGGGCACGAAAAACCATATACACAGTAAGTGGAATGCGAACTTGCTAGCAGGTAAGTAA
The DNA here is from genome assembly GCF_964261635.1 of Lissotriton helveticus. Classification (NCBI taxonomy): domain Eukaryota; kingdom Metazoa; phylum Chordata; class Amphibia; order Caudata; family Salamandridae; genus Lissotriton; species Lissotriton helveticus. Next base: position 29,731,840 of record NC_136067.1, on the reverse strand, counting down.
TACTTTTCTAGACTCAGGAATCGCTAGGCCTACAATTCTAAACACTGGGATTAGATGCAGGAGGCCTGTGGACGTCGTGTGCAGAGTGGGAACTCTCACGCGTAAGGCGGGAAAAAGTCTATGGAGGCTAGCAGTGGCAAAGTTACTGTTCTCGGGCGAACCCGACTAGGTGGGTCGAAAACAAGAGTGGATCCGAACACTTAGGGTGTCGGACTATGCTGGAGCACCGGAGTACTCAGGTTACCTAGCCCAGGGGCTGCGGCTGCATAGGGTTGAAATTGCGTCGGAAACCCTCGTTGAAGATCCAGGAGCCTGAAGAAAGAGTTGCTGGCAGGCGGCCAGTGAAGAAAGTTCGGAGTGATCCAAGCCTGGATCAGGGAAGGAGAAACCTGTAAGCAGAGGGGACCAAGTTCTGAATCACTAGCCAGTGATTTGAGTGGGCACCAGGATGGCACCGGACGAAGTCACCTCAGCCAGGTGAGTGGGCGCTGCTGGGCTCTGCAGTCTCTCGGACCAGGAGGCGTTGTCGGCGACCAGGATGGAGGTGCGAGCTGTCCCACGAAGGTTCTTGCTGTCGACGTCGCTGGACCCAGGATTGGGCAACAAGTCTTGGCAAATGCAAGGCCCACGCGGTGGACCTAAAATGGCGTCTTGAGTGGACCAGGAGGGTCCAGGGTACTCCTCTGTTGGAGGGGAGCAAGGGCTAGTCTGGAGCAACCAGACCAGCAGTAGTTGTCGTCGTGGAGCGTCGTGAAGGGGTCACTAGCCAACGGGCAAGCGACCTGGACAACGCGGTTGGCAGCAAAGAGCAGAAGGGCCCCACGCAGATCTCGTGGATGCAGGGGGGCTGAACTTCGGTGCTGGAGCTGCTCAGGGTCGGGGCTTCTCTTACCCCAAAGCACTCAGTCGAGGGTCACTCGGGAGTCGTGCTGGACAAGCGTTGTGCAGTTCTGAAGATGGCCGGTCCCTCGAGGTCTCGTCGCACCCACGGATCACAGCTGGGCTGATGATGTAGGTTGAGGTCAGAGGTGCCAGGGAAGCCGGTTCTCGTCGTGCTGGAGCAGTCTTGATCCGAAGGAGAGACTGGCAACAAACCGCGATGCTTGGTTGGTGCCTGCTGCTGCAGGGTGACTACTCCTTAGTCACAAGGGAGAATCTTGGGAAGAAGTCTTGAGTTCCTTTCGTGGAAAGTAGTTTCAGGATTCAAAGATGATCTGATTTGGAAGGGGGCCAGTTCCTACCTTTATCCTGCAAAAAGGGGCTGGCACGCGACTAAGTCCTGCCCTATGGGTGGGACTAGGAGGGGGGTGGTTACACCCCTCTCCTTTGGCGGGCTTTCCCCAGATCAGGGGCTGGAGTGCCCCTGGAACTGGTTCCAGCCGGCCTATGCACAGTGAGCACCGGGGTGCCACTTGCAGTCACCTTCCTCTAAAGCCCTGCCTACCTAGGATACACAAAATCCTGTCTGGGACGGTGCTGGCACCGCCCCTGGCAGGAAACCCTTTGTCCTTGCCTCCTGGGCTGGGAGGACTCCCAGCAGCAGGAGGGCAGACTTGTGTCTCGGTGGCAGCATCCATTTTGTGGAGCTAAGGCTCTGTCTGACTTTAACCGGGGTTACAGGTTACACACATGTCGTGTCCCTCTAGAAGGGTGGAATGCTAGCCCCGTCGCCAGAATTGGCGAGGGGTTAGTATTCCAATTCGTATGACACCTTACTCGACATGTTTTGATAAAGCGATACCAGAGTTGGCACATAACCGCGAGGATTATAATGCACTTAAGAGTATATGGTATGCGATATCATGGAAACGGCTAAGGGATGGATCCCGAAAGCCGCAGACAGGCTCAGCTCATGCCAGAGCACTATCTCACACGATTCCAAGCACTCTGCCTTCAGGATTGTCAAGGCCTGCCATAGGAGTGACTGATAGGAGATCTGTGTGCCCATTTTAGGGTTAGATATAGGAATACTATATCTAAAGCAAAGGGTGATTACACCACCTTGCCCCAGCTGTCGTGCAGCCAGTTGTGTCAGATTTGGATGGCCAGCCAGGGGTGGCATAATACATGCTGCAGCCCCTGGTAGGCCCTGGGTACACCTATGCCATGGGTACCTAAGGTACACTGTACAGGGACTGATAAGGTGACTCAGTATCCAATTAGATATGTACCTAAGGTACATGGAATCCATTTTACAGAGAGAGCAGTAGGCCTGGGGTCCTGAATAGCAGGGCCCCAGGTCAACTAAGTCAGAAAACCAGCAAAACACCAGGCAAAAAGTTGGGGGCAACCATAGTCAGGGATCTACCTTCCTACACCCGATATTAATGTTTCCAAAGCCAACCTCTCCGACTGGCTACAAGCAGCTAGTGACACCCATGCCCCGTACAAAACAGTCAAACTGGCCCGGCGAGCAGATGCCCAAAAATGGTTTACCCCTGAATTAAAAGCAATGAAAGTGGCTGTGCGCCAATTGGAGCGACAATGGCGTCGCAATTATGCTTTGGACCTAAAGAGCAAATTCACCACGGCTAGGAAAGAATATATGAAGTCCATTCTTTCCACCAAATCTGCTTACTTCTCTGCCCGCATTCTCAATTCAACCAATAGATCTAAGGACATCTTCTCTATCTTTAACGAGTTAACAAATTTGGATAGTGTTCGTCCCAGTTTAAATTCGACTCAAGCCTTCTGTGACTCACTTAATGGCAGACATAAAAGCTAGCATCCCACAACCCTCGAGCCCCACAGCCCCAACAACAGTTACCATCAATAACACTGGCACCCTTAGCAGCTTCCCCTCTATTACTCCGGTACAATTCCAGGAATTACTAGTAAGAATTAAATCCGGAGCGCTGTCAGACAGATGTCCCCCTTATATCTTAAAAGACTGCCTCTCGGCTTTTCCCACCCCTGCCTATACCCTCTTGAATGACTCACTAACCTCTGGTTTAGTGCCCGTGGCCTTCAAGGAAGCCACGGTCATACCACTCCTCAAAAAACCTGGGGCCGACCCAACTTGTAAGGCAAATTACCCCCCCAATTTCCCTACTTCCCTTCCTTGCGAAGGTGATGGAGGCGCACGTAGCCAAGTGCCTGTCTAATTTCATGGAGGAATCTAACTGCCTTGATCCCCATCAGGCGGGGTTTCACCCTGCCCACTCAACGGAGGCGGTGGTGACTGTGGTACTTGACACCCTTCGAGACGGCGTAGACAAACGCTCTCCCCAGGCCCTGGTGCTCTTGGACTTGTCGGCCGCATTTGACACGGTCGATCATTCCATCTTGATCGACCGTGTCATCCAGGCCGGCGTCCAGGGCACAGCAGCCAGTTGGCTGAAGTCTTTTCTGGAGAACCGCTCCCAGGCAGTCCGACTTGGAGAACTAATCGGCGCAAAACAAATCATCACATGCGGGGTCCCTCAGGGCTCCTCCCTGTCACCCCACTTGTTCAACATCTACATCCTCCCCTTAATCCAGGCTCTCAGAAATCAACAAGTCACGGTGTTCAATTATGCAGACGATTTGCAATTGATCTTTTCAATCGATTTCCAACTTCCAGTCAGCTATGAGGTTCATCTGGCCTGGAGGCACATAGCGGGGGTCATGGGGACGACGTTCTTATACTCGCCACTCATGACCCTAGCGAACGACCCGAGGCTTAGTATTACTTGTGAGGAAATTGGCCGTAAATTACTCGCACGATTAACATTCCGCAGGTGGGGGGACCTATACCTACAGGGCAGTTTCCGCACATCGGCGCAATTCTTCGGTGGCGAATCCCCCTCTGTCATGGATACATTCCTATACGTACGTCTGAGGCAGGGAATCAGGAAGGTCACCCCGGCCTTCCCAGATGAACCTGATACAGTCCAACCTCTCCACTTACTACTCCAATCTGACGCTCCGAAGCACGTGGTCTCTATGCTCTATAAGCATACACAGACTGCCTCGTCCCCTCCTTTTCTTAGAGCCAGGAGGGACTGGGACACTGATCTGGGAGCCAGTGGAGTTTCATCAGTAGAGGGGTAGCAGGTTTCCATTTAGGTTGATTCAGAACCAGTCTGGCAGCATAGTTCTGTACCATCTGAAGGCCTTTCAGGGGGAAAAGGGGTAGGCCTAGGTAGACAGAATTTGCGTAATCCAGGTGGGAGATCACAGTTGCGATTACCACCTGGGTAATGGCTTCCGATGTTAAGAATCGCCGCAACTTCTGAATTTTCATGAGTTGGAAGAAACACTTGGAGACCACCTGGCCCACTTGCGTTTTTAGTGAAAGATCACTGTTCAAGGTGACTCAAAGTGTCTTTGCCGAGGAGGAGGGGATGGGGCTGGGCCTAAGTCAGACGGCCAGTAGTGTAGGCCCCAATACCTAGCGCTGTCTCCAGTGAGAACCAACTCAGTTTTTCCCGGGTTCAGTTTTAGGTGGTTGTGGTCCATCCAAGCTTTGATGAACCTCATAGTTTTTTTTGTTTTTTTTTTAAAAACCTTTATTATGATCAGTAGAGGTTACACAGCTTGTCGCCTACAACCTGTATGAGCAGGCCGGCAGCTTCTGCATCATGCATCAAAGTGAGGATCTTTTAACACCACAAACAAGCATTTACAATGCAATCGGTCTCGCCTTTGGGGCTTTATAAGTATATAGCCATTAAGCTCATTGTCATTTGGGATTTCCAGGCATAGAAGAAAAACACACTGCCTCTTAAATATGCCCTTTGCCGGTAGCGCAAGACAAACCCGCTCCACCAGTAGGCTGACAGAGTCAAAGAAAAAGTGAACCAGCAGGTCAATTAGCAGCTGCAGCAAAGCTCACAGCCTTCTTTGATTGTAAATCATTAAAACCAAGATCCCACCAACCAATATAATATTTTATTTATTTCAGTTTTCATTGTGGTAGCAATAATGATTTCAGGAATCGCTGTATCCACAGAAGCACCATGTATAGCACCCGTTACACCTAATGAACGTGATTTTTAATTATATGCTGACTACGTAGAAATGAACCGCAAGTTTTAATTAGACAGGCTACGAGCCAGAGTGCATGGGTGATTTCCAGTCCCAACATTATTATTATAATTAACATGTGATTTCAACCCAAACCCACTCTGCACGGCCATTCAAAAGCCTTCATCCCAGTGGGTGGGGGTAACTAGGAAATGGAGATCATTAAATAATCAAGATTTCATGAACTCCCTGACCAACTCAATCTCAGCTCCTAGTCATGACCTTAACCTCATGGAAAAAAATCTCTCTGATTGGCTCTTGGCAGCCTGTAATGAGCATGTACCGCTCTCCAAATTCTCCCTTGCCCGTCGTGTAGATGCTCATAGATGGTTCTCGGCAGACCTAAAGAAACAAAAATTGGAACTGCGTCAACACGAGAGGAAATGGAGACATGGGTACTCTGATGAAGACAGGGTGTTATATACCACTGCCCGTAGGAACTACAAGAACTCTATATTAACTACTAAGGCAGCATTTTTTTCTGAGAAAATCTTAAATGCGCACAATAAATCAAAAGAAATCTTAAGGTGGTGATTGATCTCTGCAATGATGTAAGAACATCCCCTCCCCAAATTCCAACGCAAGAGCTTTGCAACTCGCTTAACGACTTCTTTATGGATAAAATAGCCACCGTAAAAGAAAGCATACCGGAAAGGCCTAGTATGGTCTCCATAGAGGATACCCTCAGGAATCCCTCTGAACTGGATGTTATTCCCTCGATCGATCATCCTAGGCTAGTGGAACTGATGACCTGGGTGAAATCTGGCTCACCAAATGATTGTTGCCCCCCTCACGTCCTAAAGGACGTCTTATCGGCACTTCCACTTTGTATACTTTCCCTCCTGAATGAGTCACTAGCACAAGGAAGGGTCCCCACTACTTTTTAAAATGCGACGCTGGTTCCGCACATTGAAAAACCTGGGGCTGAACCTGCCAATCTTTCTAATTATCGGCCTATATCCCTCCTCCCATTTGGAGCAAAGATCTTGGAAGCTCACGTGGCCAGTTGTATCTCCAATTTCATCGAATCATCAGATTACCTGGAGCCTAATCAAGCCGGTTTTCGTCCGGCGCACTCAACTGAAACCGTGGTTCTCGCAGTCCTGGACACTATGAGATCTAACGCCGATAGGGGTATCCATCAGGCCTTAGTGCTCCTGGACTTGTCGGCGGCGTTCGACACGGTGGATCACACCTTCTTATTGCACCGTGTCGAACAGGTTGGTCTGCGGGGCTCTGCTCTCAGCTGGGTGAACTCTTTCCTGAGTAACCACACTCAGGCAGTCAGGCTCGGGAACTTCACTGCGCCCAAATTGGTCACTACCTGCGGTGTCCCGTAAGGTTTGTCATTGTCCCCTCTCCTGTTTAATTTATATCTCAAACCCCTCCTACACTCTCTAAAAAACAGGAAGGTCATTATTTTCAACTACGCCGACGACCTGCAGCTAATATTCTCACTGGACTCCACTGACTCTGTCACGGAATTCCAGGCCACCATGTTGCACATTCAGCGGTGGATGGAGATGAACCATCTAAAACTCAACGCAGGGAAGACAGAGTTGGTACTCCCGGGCAAAAGTGAGGCCAGTTGGGGCCCCCACTTCTGGCCGTCAACAATGGGGTCACCTCCCTCTCCCTCTCTCTCGGTGAAAAGCCTCGGGATCACCATCAACTCAGATCTTTCTCTTAAAGGTCAGGTGGGGGCTGTGATCTCTTCCAGCTTCCATCAACTGCGCAAAATAAGAAAAATTGCTCATTTGCTTACCCACTCTGCGATCATACAAGTGGTGCTCGCCCTGGTCTTGTCCCTATTAGATGTCTCCAACTCTATCTACCTAGAACTACCCATGTTTCTGTCTAAGCGCCTACAAATTGTCCAAAACCAAGCGGCCAGTCTTATCTTCAAACACCGCAATTGGAGATCAGCAAGACCATTGCCTGCCGCCCTCCACTGGTTACCTATGGCCCAACGGGTGATATTTAAAGTAGGATGTCTGGCTTTTAAGGCCCTGCACAGGAAAAGCCCCATGTTCATCAACAACTTGATTGTGAAGCACGAACCTACCCGCAACCTTCGTTCAGCTCATCTGTCCCTTCTCACCTTACCCTCCTTCAAACGGAAGCGTCAGGGTGGGTGTCGATTTGCTTATCTCACCCCAAAGGTTTGGAACACTCTTCCCTTGACGATCAGGAGCTGTACTAACCTTATGGAGTTTCGGAGAGCCTTGAAGACCTGGCTATTCAAGCAAGCATCCGGATAGGTTAACTGCTATCAATTTTCCTCACTGTCAGCGCCATGAAACCCTTGGGTGCCCGCGCGCTTAAAAAGTTCCGATTAACATAACATAACAAATGCTTCAGACGTACTCTGATGTGCTAACTTATGAATAAGGCATGCCAAAACACGGTTAAGCACACAGATAGGTAAAAGAAATAAAAAATTAGTTAAAAGAACATCTCTGCGTTACCTACTGTGTACTAAAGCTCACAGACAACTGTTAAAAGTAAACGGAATAAGTGATGCGCAACAAAGGTAAATGCTAACGCCTCACTGTTGCAGATGTAAACTTATACAGAGTTACTTAAGTTTTGCATCTGGGTGCAGGTGCCGGGAATATGAACAGATGGGCGCAATCTAAGCTACTCTCATGGCGGCGGAGGGCAGTCTAGGCACCGCTGTATAATCCACCCGAAAGAAATATCAGCGAGACAGCGGAGGCGAGTGCTGCGGCTCCATCGCCCTTAAACTTAAAAAAACTAAGTTATAAAAAAACAGACTGGAAAACACTGCTGCACTGTATAACAACGAACAAAATAGTGAAATCATGTTTATAATATATACATAATAAAGCCTTTGAAGTGGGCGCCGCACAGAGTATACAAAAGTTATGGCACATCCCAAGTCACTTTTGCCCCCTAAAGTGCCTGAGGCAGTTTCTGGTTCAGGTGTTTGGGTCCCAGCAGCACAGCGATCCCTCCAGTCCTGTCAATCAAAGTTCAGTAATGTTTAGTTTTTCTCGGGGGTCTCTGTAACCCATTTAGCTACCCACTGCATCTGAGCACCTGTGTGTAACGTTTATTCAAAATAACAAAAGGGGGAGTATAGACAAATAGAAACTAGGCCACTGTCATTCAACCATGGGGCGGGGGCAATTTGCTGTCCATGTGATTTCATTTTTCATAGACCAGGCTAAAAAAACGGATCAAGGGGCGCATTAATCAACATAAAGTAACAAGCATTTACAATGCAACGGTTTCGCCTTTGGAAAAGTTAGAGCTATTAGCAATATAAATGACAATGCCATTCATTTATCTGTTTTCAAAACCAACACATAAATACAAATTTTGTCATTTACAATGCCAATAGCTCAAACTTTTCCAAAGGCGAAACCGTTGCATTGTAAATGCTTGTTTATATAGTATCCAGATTTTTATTACTGAGCGACTGCTGCAGCAAAAAAAAAAAAAAAGGGCCATGCTAGGGAGCAGTAACATCCAATGTTTAAGTCTGTCTTCACAGCACAAGTTTCTGCAAGACTTATTGCCATTTAGGAGGTTACTCTCACCTCCTGCTAGCGACAGTTTGGTTTATTATGCCGCCCATATGGACAGCTTTTATTGCAAAGCATGGGGAACTATTCTACTTCTCAAAGGATGTTGAATAATCACACAATTATTTATCTTACAGATCCAGTGCAGAAATCAATTGCTTTTTGTTTTGCTTTTCCACTGCAGCAGGCTTTTTTCATGTTTTAGTCAGGACTCAAAATCCAAGGAAGACCTACTGGTTTCACCAATGCTTATTTTGTTCTGCCAGTACTCAGTGCCAATAGGACCCAGTCCCCTTCAAGCACTGCCTAAAATGCAACAACAGAACATGGAGACAAACCCAGCGATGGATATCTTATTAGACTATTTTAAACACCTACTAACCAAATTTTATTGAACGTAAACAAATACCTTTCCACGATTCTTATACTTATTGAAGGCTTTTCTACCTCCGTTTAGAAAGCTATCAGACTTCTCGGAGTGTTAGATGGAAGAGGCAATGTAACAGAGTACAAAGCAACTCCAAACGCAACAAAATAAATGAAATTATTTGGCCGGTTAGCATACAATTTACACTTCTACAAAAGAACCAAACTCTTCTGTACATCAAAATGGTTAGAGAACGGTCAGGGAAGGTAGGGAGGTCGAAGGCTTTTAAATGTATCACTCAAATCAAAAATCACTTTTCTCAGGGAATTAAGGTGTCCAAATGACCCGATCTTAATCACAAAACCATCAGAAAAAGCCTTAACAGTATAGACTGTCAGAAACAAAATCTGCAACATGAGGCATGAATGTACAAAGTGGCATCTACTCTGTTCTCCCTGCTAAGACACTACAGAAACAAGAGACCTCAGACATATGCTAATTTTTTGCAAGAGATGATCGAACACATTACCTCAGCCTTGCCTACACTGACTCAACAAAACAAAAAACAAACCTCACTTCAAAGCACTGTCCCTAGTTAATGGACCTGCCAGAAATATCTTTTCAGCTGCCTACCCCAAAATGCCACTGATGATCACATTCAAAGCTTCACTGAAGGTCCCTCAATGTGCACGCTTTAAAGCTACAGAACTGCTTCTCACTCTACCTGCATCACATTCCCATTTTCAAATGGCCCATAAAAAGAAGGGCTAAAGGACTCGGATGCTAGCCCTGGACACAGACAGTAGACTCAAAACTGTTAGATGCTCTGGCCACTGTGGTCTCCTTGTGCTTGTACTTGCACAGTGAGAAGGTTCCCAGCAGGCTTGATCCAAAAGTTGCCCACCATGACCGTTATAATACACTTTCTCATCAATGAAGTAACACTCCATATCATCAATTATGCAATGTAGAATTTTAAACATTTTTCTAATATGCAACTTCATCAGTTATATTGCATGTAATTTCATCAGCAAAAGTGGAGACGACGAGCTAACTTGGCAATTAAATGACGTTTTTGAGTATAAATGTGTATGCCACTCTTTCAAACATATAAAAGGGTCAGCTCTTCTGCGAAGAAATAAATACTTGTAACATTCCAAAGTTCCAAATTTGGTTCTCTTTGTTTTTTCTTTCGGATGCAGGAAATTACTATAAAACAGAAAGTCGTGATTTGCCAGAATTCATGTATGCCTTCATCGAAAGAAAAGAAACCATTGATAAGGGAGATATTTTCAAAAAACTTTACCATAGATTCATAAAGACAAACAGTCCAAATAAAGTGCAAAGTAACCAATTATGACTTTTCCACTTTATAACGTCCAGTGCATTTTAATTAAAATTGCATTCAATACCATGAACAGATGAAAAGAACTATTCTAATTCTATAAATAGACAAAACATCTATAATGTATTGTGAATTTCAAATTAAAACGTCTTGAAATTACCATTATAGATCTTAATGTTTCCAACCAACCTAAGGGACTTTGCTAATTCAACACAAATTGTAACCTTTTCCATTTTAACGCCAACTCCTTACCACCTGCCTTAGTCTGCATTTGATATTTTAAAAACCGTGGTTGCAAATACAGTTTAACTGCCAATAAATCAGGGGAAATCACCACATTCAGAAACAATGACCGGCAGGACGAATGCAAGAACGTTTCTCAATCACGGGGCAGATGTCATGCATTTAAGTGATGTCTCCATTCCAGTGCCACCATCTCTGAGCAAGACATGAAATCATCACCAACTGATGAAAAACAACATGGCAGGCCTCCCGAGGTGCTATTCAACTACTGACCAATTTCCAAACTCCCACACTGGAACCAAATAGAAAAGAGAAGGTAGAGTCAAAGACACAGAGCCTAATTCTGAAAAACTGCCAGATAACACAGATTCAACTGTGGCTGATATCAGAGAAGGCACTGGTCAACCTTTGGCGAAGGCAAACATGAGCCCTAGAAACGTCTGAATCTCTTGGCAGCCTACAACTTGGTAGACTAGAACATTCTAACAATCTACTGGCCTACTAATTATGCTCCCCAAACACAAGAATATAAATCTGGGGGTGTTTTAGGTACGAACGTCGCTTTATCTCTCAAATCAATGCACCCTTTGGAAAATCTTCCTGCAAGTACTAACTGAAAAGAGCTCACTCAAGCTCTGGTTTTTGCGGGGGGTTCAAACTAATTGGGTTCACACCATGTGAGACACCTCACCAGGTGACCATGTGATGGGAGCAGATTTCGTATGACACGGCGGCACTGTAAGAGTTGGAACGTCTGAGGAACTCGCAGCCCAGCGTACGCAGAGCTGCCTTTCTGATAATACAGATTTTATGGGCGTGTCCCTCTGACAACTGAGGAGGCACGCACTGTCGAGAAGAGTAGGCGTGTGGGGGGGGGTCTGAGTATTAGGTGGAGGAACAGGACAGGTGATTAGTTACGTCGCCTGGGGACTTCAAGTTCACGACTCTGGGAACGGTACGCAGTTGGATAGGGGCGGGGTGGTTTCAGGAAGTAGGACTGGTAGCTCAATATGTACGAGAAAAGGGCCAACAGCAGACAATGATGAGAAACATTGCTAGCATCAGGCATTAGGACAGAGTAGATCCCTTGGCAACTGAGCGTGATCGGAAGTAAACACAAGAGATGAAGACCAAGAATCATCAGCCATCCCTAAACAAAATAATAAAGCTTACAAGTTTAATTCCTTGGCAAACTGAAATTACAACCGTGAGAGTGTTATTCGTCCACTTACAATATAAACAAAAAAATAATTATCACTGGAAGTAAATACAATTCCAGCTATAAATGTTAAGGCCATTAGAGTAGCGACCACGAACAGGAAAAATGCAGCAATCTCTGAAAATCCATAAAAAGGCTAAAAAGTAGTAGACGAAGGGAAAGTCTGTAATCGACGTCAAGTGACAAAGTAAAATAAATAATACTGGATGAAGGAGGTGGGGGCCAGTGCATCAATTACGATTTAGCACCAGATTCCATCTGACTCGAGCAGGACAGTGAATACAATTCATATTGAGTGCATACTCAGAAGAGGAAGATTAACAACGCAACGCCTACTTAAAAAATACATACACTGTATAATGCATGCACCTGACATTCATCAACCCAGATCTGCTAGAGGTTTAGTGTAGGCTACCGTTGACACCTAGTACCTACCATCAGAGGATGCATAATCCATCAATGCCTGTAAGAAAAAAAGCACCACAAAAAGCCAAAGCGGAACTACAATATTGCCAAAACACAAAAAGGACCGTGGAAGCTGGGCAAAGAAGATATAAGGGGCGTCACTGACCTACTGTGGGCTGCTGGCTCCGTGACTGCCTCGGCTTCCTTGCTCGCTTGCGTTGTCATTGTCCCTGCCGAAATGAATAATTGTTTTGGTTATCATGAGTATCACGCCCATTCACTAACCCCACGTGGCCTGCCCTAAAGGTGACCACCTGTCCGCTACTTACACGGACCGTCCGTACATTCAACCCAATGTCCGTTGTCCGTTATTGATCTTTTAACGGAAGACATTCGCCCATAATTACAGTACTTCCGGGTCGTATGACAGCCAATCCAACGGCTGAACATATTTAGGGAGCAGTCTGGGAGCGGGAGGGACTCGTCCTGTGTAAGGTTACCTAGGATTGAAGCATAGGCTGCACCTCAACCAATCCTACAGCGCTGTGTACTATTCCGAATGCTGATTGGCTGCAGACTCCGCACGTGTCTGTGCGGGGTATAAACACACTGTCCGAGCAGGCTCAGTGGTTATTAGCCGGAGAAGGCTGGCTTTACTTCAATTTATTGAAGTCACGGACGTTAAATGTGTCCGTGATTAGTCCGTCGTGGTCTTGCTGGCATCTATGAACCGGGATGGGAGGGAGGTAGGGCGGCGGTTTCCGCAGTTGAGCTTGTTAGCTGGGAATAGGTGGTGATCCAGGGTGGTGAGAATAAGTTATCTGGTTAGATCCGTGTCACGTGTAAAGGTGGAGAAGCTAACGAAGTGGAAGAGAGAGAGCCAGCCAAAGCAGATCCTAGTGTTGATCTTGGCTCGAAGCGCCCGTGCTCAGCCATGACAACATGTGACATGTTGATCGTGTAAGCATAATGTAACAAGTCAGGTCCCGGGCCGGCCAGCCAATCACAGCGCGGCCCGGGAATGACGTCACGGGGGTGTCCCGGGCCGGCAGCCAATCGCAGTGCGGCCCGGGACAAAGGGGCGGGGCTTAAAAATAAGCACCAGAAACGCCCCCGAATCGCGTTTTCGAGAGAAAGCGCGATTGACAGCCTCTGTCTCCCAATGGCTAGTCTCCATTTATGGAGCTAGCCAATTGGAAACAGAGGCGTTCCGAACCTCACTACTGAAAACAAAAGATTTCGATCTGGGAGGGGCTTTGCCCCTCGCCAGGTCGAAACCTAAAAAACGAACGTCTATCTACTGCTCACCTTGACCCACATCTCACAGTTTGTAACCATAAGGAGAGTGACATCCGTCTCAAGCCGCAGGTAGCCAATAGGGCTCGTCTTCCGGGTGACGTGCCCTATTGGCCCAGCCCCCGAGTGTGTCTGAGATCTTGATTGGACCTCAGATTGGCTGTCGCTTCCTTGCGAGCGCTGTGATTGGTGCAGTCTCCGCACGTTTTCAACGTGCTGCCTCTTCCGGTGACAGTTGGCTTCGCCTCGCGCGCAGAGATGATGCCAGCCCCCTCTTCTATGAGGCAGGGCGGCAGCCATCTTGAGGCTCTGGGCATCCATCCGGGCAGACCCAGGCCGGCTGGGAGCCCCAGTCTGTGCCCCCGCCCTGGGCCTCGGAGGGCCCCCCGCCTGCGGCCGGGCCTGGGGCTCGCCTGCGGCCGGGCCTGGGGCTCACCTGCGGCCGGGCCTGGGGCTCACCAGAGGCCGGGGGTGTGTGGTATATAAATAAATAATACCGGATCTATTTTTGACTGGATATAGTAATAACAGATAGCTCAATAAATAAGAGTCAAGATTCGAGATAGTAGGAGTTTGCAGGTTTAATACAGCATAAGGACAGGAACAGGACAACCTGCAAGATCTGGGATGGCTAGCTAGCACAACTTTAATAACAGTGCACAAGCATATATACTAAAACAGTTTCATTGCAGTACATACAATAGGCGGAGCAGTGGGTGTGGTGCATAGCAGTCGCGAAAGATAAGGGTGAAAGTGGGTGTAACAGGAGACGTATACATAGACATGTGATGTAAACGTAACAGAATATGTCATAAATGGGGCGGTAACATGGAGGGGGCTACCTGAGGAGCCGGGACCTCTAACCTAGTGGTGCGCGTAAACTGACAATGACGTATTACTAGGAGAAGCTGGGGGCTATGACTTCTGCGCTAGGAGCAGAGACTGAAGTCTGGAGAGTCAGGGCGACATGTACCCAAACACTATCTAGTATCTGATGTTTGGAGAACATGTTGATAGAATCCAAAAGTTATCGGGGTAAAGGCTAACAGATTCTAAGACTGGTGCATGCATTATTCTACATGTAGTGCGTGTTGAAGAATATTAAATGACCATTAATACAGTATTTTCTCTTACATGGAGACGTAAGACTAGACGATGACTGAAACTATTGATGCGATTCAGTAGCTTAGGAATGCAGAGAAGGAGGGCTGGACTGATAACTAGAATCATAACATACTCTTGGCAGACTCAGAGGCAGAGCCAGGCCGAGCCGGGCACTGTGAGGCAGGAAGTAAGTGAAGGGTCAGGAACACAGGTGGGGGCTGTATCGCTCCTCAGCGAGGGCTCAGGAGACAGGAGCTGAATCTGGTGTCCGGGCCCTTTTGAGGCCTAGAAACGGGGACTTTTCAATGAAATAACGTGCACACTGAGAAACGTGGCAACGTAACTTTACATAGGCCTAATACTCGTAGCTTTCACGAGAACTGGAAACTGGCATACTAGAGATGGACACAACTGTAATTGCGTCTTTAATCAAACATGGGGAATACATATGCATATTAATCATGCACACATAACATAAGATGGGGAACACGTAGGGACACAGAACATGGCAAAATTTACTTTTCCACATTCCCTCCTTGTCACTACGTTTCCATCAGGAAACATCAATATTCATGATACCATCTATCATTTCATATAGTATCATTTGCTCGTCTCGAATTTTCTTGGAACGGGATTTAGAACGGGACTTGGGACTAGGAATGCAAGAGGTAGCACAAATGCCGCAAATCGCAGGGCCACATTGTATACAGAGGCAGCAACTAAATATGATCGCTACTGCAATACCTAGAAAGGACAACACTTTCCATCCCCAGGCGGAAATTATATTCCAGAACCAACCGGACCATGTCCAGGTGCCTGGATCTTGGTGTAACAGATGGGCAATTTTATGGAGTCTGGTTATAGCTGAATAAACGGACGGCGCGTTATTAGGAATGAAAATGCAGCAACTAGATCCGATGACTCTACATGCCCCGCCCCTATCGGCCAGTATGACGTCAAGGACGAGACGATTCTGGAGCACGACAATTCTCATAAAGGATTGCTCTTCGGTTAAGTTACCTAGAGCAGAAGTAGTCTCAATCACTACTGCTTCAAGTGTTCTGGTTAATCTACGTATCAGTTTACTATTTACGACAGTACCTAGATAGGGGAAGACACCTTTATTGATATCTATGTATTGTTCTAGAGCAGTTTCAGTATAATCGACAATCGGGAGGTCTCTCTTGTGTCTAGTATGTACTAGGTGGGAATTCCTATGATAGTCAGGTGGGGCTAGAAAAACTGGTGGCAGAAGGAATGCAATGTAACAGGTTCCCTCCCAATCGAGGGGCAGACGAACATATGCGGTCTGACCACAAACAAAATAAGAATGACGTGAAGCTTTGAAAATAGATTTCCTACTGTCACTATACTTGACAATAGTAGTACAATCACTATGTCCTACATGTACGGAACCATTCTTTCGGACACATAATTCACCTTTAACGGGTAGTACTGACATAGCAGGTAAGTCTGGAGTAGTATCAGACTGAACATTCAGGACCATGAAATTCGAAGAATAATTACCTAAATTATAAACTTCATTTTCTAGATCTAACCCTGTTCTGTGGGGAAAACCTTGCTTGTCTGGAAAACATGTACTGTTAAGAAAGGACATATCTGTTGAGGATGACGTTAACGTGGACCATGCTCCACACGAACCGTTATGTGAAAATGGATAAGGAAAGAGTGGCAGAACTCCCTTCGGTGTCTGGAAAGGGGGAAATCGGCCACACACCCAACAATTAGTGGCATTGCTGGTCTGGTGTGAATAATGTAACATGCGGATAAAGGAATTATTACGCATAGCAAGACGATAAGAAAGTTCATGAGGAGGCAGATCACTAAACGTGTGCTCTACCGTAACATTAGAAGACTTATTTACATGAGAAATAGGAAAATACAAATAAAATGCATAACTGGTGCAGGTAGTCATAAGGCTGAAAAACAATATGAAACTTAGAAAAACGATACATCGGATTGAGTTTTGACTAACTCTCTCACTATGGGGGTCTATTTTATACATGTCAGAAACCGGTCTAACCGTTTCACCTAGGGGAGGACTTAGACAATCAAACTGGCTGACTTATTTTACTAGACCTTAATTTCTTCTTATACTCCTGTTGCGGAGTTTTCTCTAACAGGGAGGGATTTGTATCATTGTCTTTTGCGGGACAGTCCTTAAGAATAGTACTTTGGCAGTCTTTCAAATCCTGGGAAATGTTCTTGGAAACAGTCTTTAGTCCATAAAACTTTTTCACGTGAGACAGATGCACCCAGCCCTTCCTGCCTTCCAGCTTGACGGCAGTACGGGTGGCCAGGAGGACCTGTTTTGGCTCCTTCCAGCGAGGCTCCAGCGGACTTGAACGATCAAAGTTCCTTACAAGAACCAAACTTCCGGGAACGATTTCATGCGGTGCCACCTCGGTATTATCTGGAAATGCGGCGGCAACCTGTGAACGACAAGAGTGTAGGGCAGACATCAAGGAAGCTAGGTAATCTGTCAGCATATTACTTGAAACATCGGTAATACTTCGGGGTCTAGGTGTACCCCACAGATTAGGGGGGCGGCCGAATACGACCTCGTACGGGGACAGACCTGATCTGGAATGTGCGACCATGCGCATATAAAACAGAGCGACTGGCAGAGCTACTAGCCAGTCTACACCTTTTTCCTGACAGACTTTGGCAATACGGATTTTCAGGGTCTGATTATGTCTCTCTACGAGACCGGCTGCTTCAGGATGGCGTACACAATGGAACTTCCACTGGTACCCTAACAACAGGGAAACGTGTTTCATCAGCTCAGATGAGAATGGCTGGCCGTTATCAGAATATACAACCCTTGGGAGTCCATAGCGGGGGAAGAATTCACGAACCAACTGCTTGGCAGTGGTCGTGGCTGTGTAATCTGGGACTGGATATGCTTCTGTCCACCTGGACAAAGCGCATACAACTACAAGGACATACTTGAAACCTCGACATCGCTCCATCTGAATATAATCCATCTGGAGGACTTCAAAAGGGTGGTCAGGGGGCTGGAATCCACCCTGTTCCACCGGGACACTTTTACCTGGATTAAACTGGCAACATATCATACAGGTACGGACTTTCTGCTTGGCTGCAGCTCGTAAATGCTTGTTAAACCAAATGTTCTGGATGCTGTCTAACATAGCTTTTTCTCCTAAATGTGCTGGACTATGTGCAGTATTGATAATGACTTGAACCATAGAGTCGGGGAGAAACCATGTGGCTCTACCCTTCGTTACCCATCCCTGATCTGTCTGGACCCCTCCTTGTTCGGACCATTTCTTGATTTCTTCGGGAGTAGCATGTAACTGGATATCTATGACATCTTGAGTAGGGTCCTTAACTGTCATACAGGTAGTCGGAGCTGGAGTATGTGTCTGTGTTGGATTAACTGGAATGTCTGGAGTCTGTGCTGTAAGCTTGGCTGTGCGATCTGCTAGATCATTTCCCTGGGAAATAGTGTCAGTAACCTTCGTGTGTGCTTTGCACTTCATGATAGCGATAGATGTCGGTAAGTGTATAGCATCTAACAGAGCTTGAATAAGGAGACCATGCTGAATCTTGGTTCCATGAGAAGTCATGAAACCTCTCTCCTGCCAGAGCACTCCAAAGTCGTGTACGACTCCAAATGCGTAGCGTGAATCTGTGTAAACATTAACTTTCAGGTTCTTGGCGTGTATGCAGGCTTGTGTCAGAGCAACTAGCTCTGCTGCTTGAGCAGACAGGGTGTCAATACGGTGTGTTTCAATAACTTCAGTGTCAGTAGTCACTGCATACGCGGCTACTAGTTCTCCTGTACTTGTTCTCATACATGAACCATCCACATAAAGTGTCAGGTCAGGATCTGGTAATGGAATGTCTGTCAGATCTTGTCTTGGCTTCGTCATAGTGTTAACTACTTCCACACAGTCGTGTGTGGCAGGATTTGAATTAACTGACGGTAACAGTGTAGCGGGATTCAGAACGTTGCAGCGTCTGATTTCTATGTGTGGCTGGAACAGTGTCAGTTCATAACCTGTTAAACGTGCAATTGTCAAGTGCTGAGTCTGTGTTCGGTTTAAAAGAACTTCCACGGAGTGTGGAACTTGTACTGTCAGAGA
The DNA here is from genome assembly GCF_964261635.1 of Lissotriton helveticus. Taxonomy (NCBI): domain Eukaryota; kingdom Metazoa; phylum Chordata; class Amphibia; order Caudata; family Salamandridae; genus Lissotriton; species Lissotriton helveticus. Next base: position 29,713,173 of record NC_136067.1, on the reverse strand, counting down.
GTGTCCTAATACTATGGAATCACTTTGTCTGATAGCTAGTGCTGTGGCTGCAACTGACTTGAGGCACGCAGGCAAAGCCTGGGCTACTGGATCTAATGTGCTAGAGAAATAAGCACAGGGCTTGTATTGTCCTGCTTGATCATGTGTGAGAACAGATAATGCTGTACCATCACGTTCTGTAACAAAAAGTGTAAAAGGCTTACTGTAGTTCGGTGTAGCTAGAACAGGAGCTTGGCATAGAGCTTTCTTTAGCTCATTGAAACTAAGAGTATGTTCAGATGTCCAAGGGAGGACAGTCGATACGGCTGCCTCCTGTGTCGTTAACTGTATCAGTGGCTTAGCTAGAAATGCATACTGAGGAATCCATTGTCTGCAGTAAGAAGTAAGGCCGATAAAAGCACGTACCTCCTTCTGTGTCTTGGGCTGAGGAAGACTCGCTATTAACTGGATACGGTCTGGTGTCAACTGCCTACCCCACTTGGACAGTAAGTGGCCTAAGTAGATCACTTGCTGGACACAGAATTGAAGCTTCGAAGGGGACACCTTGTGCCCCATCTCGGCAAGGAAATACAAGACTGTAAGTGATGCTCGCTCGCAAGCACGTTCAGAACGGGCTGTGATCAGTAGGTCATCGACATACTGGAGCAGGGCAGTGTCTGTTGGCATGTGAATGTTGTCTAGTTGTCTCTTAAGTGCTTGACTGTAAATACTAGGGCTTTCTGTGAAACCTTGAGGAGCTCGTGTGAATTTATAGCTCCTTCCATTTAAACAAAAACCGAAAAGAAACTGGCTATCTGGATGAATGGGGACACTGAAAAACGCGTTCTTGAGGTCTATGACTGTGAAAAATGTTGTTTCGGAATCAATGGCTGTCAATAGGGAAGAAATATCTGGAACAACTGGATACTGGGGAATAATACATTTATTGAGTTCTCGAAGGTCAATCACTAATCGATATACTGGGGGTGCATTTGGATCAGTACGTTTCGTGACTGGAATGATCGGAGAATTACATACATTGGAGTCAGTTTCTACAACTACTCCTTGAGCCATGAGCTCGTCAATAATTTTGGATAAGGCTGCTACAGCCTCAGGTGGTAATCTGTACTGTCTGATTCGTGGTAACACTACACCTGGTTTGAGAGTCACACGATGGGGTGTGATTTGCATGAAGCCAACATCAGTTGGACCTTGCGCCCATAGATGCTGCGGAACATTAGACAATCTTGGATCAAAATCTCGTAATACATAGTGACCCTTGAAGTCACGTAAAAACAAACGTATTCCCTCTGGGGAACAGCAAATAACTGCACCTAATTCTTTCAGTGTCCTAATACCTAACAGATTTTCTGGACATGACTTCGTAAGTAACAGATCAGTAGTGCGGGACAATGGACCTACTTCTAGAGTAACTGGCTTAGATATCTCGTTTACAATAGGCTTTCCTGAAAATCCAAGGGAAACATTTCTAGAGCCTGAGAGCGGAGCCCCTGGAACTTCGGCGTGACTGATGGTGGTCCTACTTGCCCCTGTATCAATCAGAAACTTTCTGCCTTTCCCTAATACTTGACTATGAATATAGGGACCTTCTTGATCTACAGGTATCTCGATGAGAGGCAAGCCTACCTCCCTCTCTAGGCTGTTTCATGAGTACTGCTGGTACTCTGGATACTCGGACTGTGCGTACTGGTACATCTGCTGTGTAACATGCTGTGTTGCAGCAATAGGCTGCGGTGCTGGAACTGTCTGTTGTGCATTCTGTGGCTGAGAAGTCTGTGAAACTTGTTCTTGTCTAGGCGGACGTGGTCTTTCTTTAGTTTTACCGGTAGCTATATTATGTTTCAGAACTGCACACTCGTTTATGAAATGACCTGGCTGTTTACAATAATTACATGTCCCTTTAACGGGAGCTGCAGGATGACTGGCTTGATTCGGACCCCTCTTCTGACTGTCTTGTGGGACAGATTGTGCAACTAGTACTTTCATTTTCGTGTCTTTCATACGTTTTCTCTCGTGTTCTTGCTCTTCTCTGATTCTATTCTGGTGATACTGGAGCATCTGTAACATCTGGGACGGGGTACTAGCTTGCCATGTACTTTCGACTTTCAAAACTCGATTTTTAACTTGTGGACTTGAATTCTCGACTAATTTAGTAACAAAAAGATGAGGGTATGACTCGCTACTCGTCTTCAAGCCACTGTTTATAATGAAACATTTCTCGAACCTAGAATAAAAATCACTAGTGTCTTCGTCTTGTTTCTGTTTACAGGCTGAGATTGCATCCCAGTCTTCCTTTTTAGTGGCTAATAATCTGGGCAAAACTTGTATTAACAGTTCTGGTAATTCTTTACATTTCTCTCCAAGACCGGTACCTGGTACTCGTATCTTATCTTCAGCTTCTAGAACCGCCCAATCGATCTTTTTCTCTCCCACCTCCCATTCTTTTTCCTTGAGTTTTTCGTATACCCCTGCGGGCAACAGGACTTTTAACATTTTAATAATATCTGGATACGTGTATTCTCCCATACGGAGCATGTCTTTTAATTCTCGGTGGAACCCTGCTGGATCTTTGTCATGACAAGGAATTAATTTCTTCATCTCTAAGAGTTCCATCTTTGTAATCGGGGTGTAAACAAATACTTGTTGCATTTCACCATCTGCTGTCCTGACCGGGTGTACTTCTCGTAACGGATTCTGTCTATCTATGTAAAATGGTTTACTTTCTGGAGGTGAGACATGAACAAAATGCGGGTTCAAAAACATACTATATTTATGACGCTGTTCTAGAATGACACTAATTAAATCGGTACCTAAACCTTTCCATCTATACTGGAGTAACTTGTTCAGGACATCATGTAACGGACCTGGATCAGAATGTTGACCCTCATACAATGTGATGAGGTGCTGAATCATATACATACCCACCAGTCGCTGTTCGGCTGGGGGCAGTTTCAGAAACATTTGTGCCACTATTTCGTCTGGAAAAGTGGTAGAATCAGTAGTCCATCGGACTGCTGATCGGGCTAGTTCTTGTTCATGCATAGTACTTAACTCACTATAACCAATTCGTGATTTCAAAATGTGATCGGTAGCTTGAAATACTTGTTCTAAAGAACCTTGTTCTGGTGCTGGGAGATGGACAGTTTTCTTGTGTTCTAGGCGTAAATGGCGGTCTGGAATTCTAGATTTACCTACATACGCTATTCTGGCGGTATTCTCGTCGTCTACCTCTTCAGTAGAAGAGTCATTTTCTTTCTCGCTTACTTGTACTTCTTTGCGTTGTTCGTGTAACCATATTATTTCTTTACGTATTTTCTTGTACATACTCTCTATACTATTGAGTGTCTTGTGCTTACCCTCGGCTATATTATCACTCCACCTTGTCAGGGTTCTCATTTCTGTCGGATCTTTGGACGGGTAATCTTGTTCCCTTATTTAAACAATTAATCAGAAACTTTAATAACATCAACTGGATCTCAGCTTTTCTGAGAGACATGACTTCACCAATACTTTCTGAATCTTGTCCTGTACGAATGAAACGATACATTCTGTCTAAATCTTCTTTCATGTTCGGTAGGGTGACCAAATACTCGGACACCTGTCTTATACGTATGGAATATAGAACCATACTATCCTCGCCTGGAACTGGATCATAACCGCATTCAGTAAGAGCTCGCCTGATTTCTGCAACGGACTTATATTTGGGCGTACGCTGTAACGCACGTTCATGTAACTCGATTGTTCCTAGACGTCTACTTGGCGGCGGGGTACCAGGAGGACCTCCTCCTGCGGCCCCTATACTGGAATCATCGACTGATACTCTTCGTGCTGGCAGAGTGACTGATGTGGCGGGGATTTGTACTACTGGCTGGACCGGGGGTACTGTAGCAGGTACTGCAAGAGGTGCCCCGGTGACTGAAGGAGCAGGATTTACATTATTTACAGGAGCTGGTGGAACAGGATTTGCATATTCTGGGACTGTGTCGTCCAAATAGGACGAGAGAAAGATATCAGCTGCGGTCGGTTTGTGACGTAGCTTGGTCGGAACTAATGGTGGCGGAAAATTACTGGATGTCTCCGGGGTCGCTTTTGGCAAGCCCTCGGCAAGAAGAGGATACATACCCTTAATAAGGGCATGCCTCTGTCTGTCTGACTGTTCGGTTTTAACTCGTTCACCTATCTCGATTAATTCCCTTTCTTGGGCTCGTTCTAAGGATTCTCTACTTAATTCTGACTTTCTGATTTCTTTTTCGGTTCTTTTATGAGATTCTTTGCGCCATAACTCGATGGCATCTTTCTGTGACTGTCTGGCTTTCTTTTTCCATAATGCTTCTTCTACTCGCATGATGCACTCGGCATCCCACGTACCTGATGTGGACCATCTATACTTTTCCTCTAACTCTTTGGTGTACTCCACGCATAAATCTAGATACAATATGGCACTTATGCCATGCTTTTGATACATAAAATGACCTGGACTGTCCCTAGGCGGGACAGGAACTGCTTCTTCTAACAGACCTTTTCTAGTTTTTAACTGACGTAGTTTGGAAAACCACGGCATGACTGGACTGTAATCTAGACACAATACAATACACAATGAACACGATAATTACACCACTTTCATACCACGACATTAAAATACATGAAGAACATTTAAAATAACAGTTCGGACAGAATACTACCTGGAATACGGAAAACAGAATACATGAATCTTCTTGAGAACAGAACTGACTAGAACAGAAACTAGATGCACAGCTGAAACAGTACGAAACTTACCGGTCTCATAAAGAGACACGTCAGGACCCGCATCCACCGGAGTGGACACTTCGTTTTGGGATCTGTGTACCACCAAACCCCACGGACCAGAGACAATTAGATTGACCCTGTCTAGATACTCCCCAGCAACGGTACTCACCGGGCAGCAAGAACGGAAGGCCTAGGACTGGACTGGACTGCTTCGACGCCGGACGGACACACTTCGGACTTCTGTTACGGGTGGGCCTCCGGATACCTCGGACCTTGGACTCTCGGCTTGGGCTCTGGTCGGGACTCGCCGCGTTCCTCCACCGCCTCGTCTGGATGCTGGACCGCAACCTCCGTCTCCTCCGTGGGCCTGAGGGATACTTGAAGCAGAAATATCTGCACGTGCACGGTATGGCTCCGTCACGGCTGCAGAGGATCAGGGGGCATACGTGGCTTCACCGGCGCGTGGGGAAAGGGCAAGTCCCTATTCGGGCGCCATTATGTGGTATATAAATAAATAATACCGGATCTATTTTTGACTGGATATAGTAATAACAGATAGCTCAATAAATAAGAGTCAAGATTCGAGGTAGTAGGAGTTTGCAGGTTTAATACAGCATAAGGACAGGAACAGGACAACCTGCAAGATCTGGGATGGCTAGCTAGCACAACTTTAATAACAGTGCACAAGCATATATACTAAAACAGTTTCATTGCAGTACATACAATAGGCGGAGCAGTGGGTGTGGTGCATAGCAGTCGCGAAAGATAAGGGTGAAAGTGGGTGTAACAGGAGGCGTATACATAGACATGTGATGTAAACGTAACAGAATATGTCATAAATGGGGCGGAAACATGGAGGGGGCTACCTGAGGAGCCGGGACCTCTAACCTAGTGGTGCGCGTAAACTGACAATGACGTATTACTAGGAGAAGCTGGGGGCTATGACTTCTGCGCTAGGAGCAGAGACTGAAGTCTGGAGAGTCAGGGCGACATGTACCCAAACACTATCTAGTATCTGATGTTTGGAGAACATGTTGATAGAATCCAAAAGTTATCGGGGTAAAGGCTAACAGATTCTAAGACTGGTGCATGCATTATTCTACATGTAGTGCGTGTTGAAGAATATTAAATGACCATTAATACAGTATTTTCTCTTACATGGAGACGTAAGACTAGACGATGACTGAAACTATTGATGCGATTCAGTAGCTTAGGAATGCAGAGAAGGAGGGCTGGACTGATAACTAGAATCATAACATACTCTTGGCAGACTCAGAGGCAGAGCCAGGCCGAGCCGGGCACTGTGAGGCAGGAAGTAAGTGAAGGGTCAGGAACACAGGTGGGGGCTGTATCGCTCCTCAGCGAGGGCTCAGGAGACAGGAGCTGAATCTGGTGTCCGGGCCCTTTTGAGGCCTAGAAACGGGGACTTTTCAATGAAATAACGTGCACACTGAGAAACGTGGCAACGTAACTTTACATAGGCCTAATACTCGTAGCTTTCACGAGAACTGGAAACTGGCATACTAGAGATGGACACAACTGTAATTGCGTCTTTAATCAAACATGGGGAATACATATGCATATTAATCATGCACACATAACATAAGATGGGGAACACGTAGGGACACAGAACATGGCAAAATTTACTTTTCCACAGGTGAACCCTTTTCCCAGGCGGCGGCCCAGAACAAAGGAGCCTCCGTGGAGGTAAAGATATACGGCTAAATTTTAATCCCAACCGACGCTGCCCTGATTAAGGTTTACTCTTTGTAGATTACATTTTAAATCGACGCATCGTGTAGACTGGAACTTTTGAAGTCTATTTAAAGCTGACAAATTGAATGTGCATGTCCCAGAATGCAAGGAAAGCCCGGGGTGGACTCCTATCACACATCATGAAGAGATCACCCGAGAGCTGCTCTGTGATGCCAGGCCAGACGAGGGGGGAGGTTTGCTAGTTAGAAGAGACTGGAGAAGTTGTATTTGGTCCCAGAGAGGGCAGGATTACAACTTTAATCCACGTTAATCACTGTGTGTTCTATCTCCTTCAATGACTGTTTATGGGCAGATGTTCTCTTTATATCAATGAATTATTTGCATTTATTTCCATCAATAATTATAATGTAGCTCGATAGCAGGAGCTGTCCCTCATCCAGAGGTCGCTCTGACAGCCTACAATCCTGACCAGGCCTACTCCACTTTTCACCCTCCTATGCCAAGAAGCGGAGTCGTTCTGCAGACTTGTTAGAGAATTACAAACTCGTACCACTGTTTTAAGCACCCTTTGGTCAATACTGGCTTTTAGCCAACTTCTATTTTCATTCTAAGCTGTTTGTTTTAAAGGTAATTTTGCATTCTGTTGTGCACAAAGCACACCGAGAGCACCTCCCAGTGCCTTGGCCCTGCGGGGCCGCAATGTGCGGTGAGGCTTCACAGGGCTGTGGAGTGCAGGTCATTAGTATTCTCTGAAATGTGTAACTACGACGAACCCATCTAGAATTCAATCATTCTAAGAAATTCATGTACAAATGATTCAATTGTGTATATGTCGTACAAGTAAATGTTTTGTGTATATGTATGTTGTGTACAGATAAGGAGAGGAGAATATATATTTTTTTAAATGAAGGATAATCTCAAATATGTCAAAAAGTTAAAAAAAAAAAACGTTTTAAGCCCAAAGTCAATAAAAGGGACTGCAAGGCCTAAAGTTTTTATTGGCTGTCAGATAAGCAAAGGGCGCACAGCCAAGTTAGGCGCATAGATTAACGTGCTGGGTTAGTGGGTAACCGCCTAAACCACCCTGCAGTCAGTAAACAAGTTACTAACAAAATTAATTGGGTCCGTGACCGAAGGTAGATGTATCAAGGATGTGTCGTTGACACCCAATGGCCAGGACTGAGTAAGTCTTGTAAGCCACCATGTTCCAGTCCGCATTGGAACATGGTGTCCCGAGAGTAAGCTTTCTCGCAACACACGCGCAGATCGCTCTTTTGAATTAAGCCTCGCACTTCGAGATGCTAGTACGACTCCCGGATTTCTATCGATGATTTCGAGCTGGGGAATCACGACCTTGTTACGGCTCTACAGCCCCACATCTACGTTTTGATTTTGAGGTGGCTTACAAGACTTACTCAGTCCTGGCCATTGGATGTCAACGACACATCCTTGATACATCTACCTTCGGTCACGGGCCCTGCTGGGTCGGAAGTATCACCAGCAGAGCGACCTACATGCCTGATACAGCCACATTCAGCCCTAAGGATTCGCAATAGCGATGAAACACGTGTCGGCTGGCTGTCCTATACAATTTAGAATTCCTGCAAAGCAATTTCCACGGGGGAGCCCGATACTTTCTGTCACTTTGTACATTGTGTATTGACTTGTATCCAATGTATTTTGACCTTGTTTGTGTGTGCATAGGGTTTGTCATTCAATAAAAGGGACTATTGTGGCAACAACAAAGAGTGTGATCTATGGTGTTGGAGGCAATATTGTTTATAAACTTATTAGTTCATTGATTCCGGCCTCTGTTCTCCTAAACTGAATCCTTCCCCAGTGTTATATATTTTAGATTAGTATTCTGAGCCTCCACCCCAAGTGGAGGCTCATAGCGCACGAGCAGTGCATGCTGTGCGCTATGAAGTATTCCACCGCCAAAGCAGTGCAGACTGTCTGTGTGCTGTAAAGCCTTCAGTGCCTGAGCACTGCAGACTGTGTACTGTGAAGTCTTCAGTGCCTGAACAGTGCAGGCTGGCAGTGTTGTGGGACCTTTCAGAACCCGATCAGTGAACGGCAACAGTCTGCTTTGAGGCCTTCCCTTACCTGAGCCATGCAAACCTTCAGTGTGCTGTGAGGCATTTCCATGCATTAGTATTGCATGCCATCAGTGTGCTGGGAGACCCTAGATTGTGTGAGCACTGCTGGCTGTCTCTGACAGGAGTGTGCTTTATGGTGCCTTTGTAGTGTAAACCATCAATGTTTGAGGTCTTCCAATGCCTGGGACATGCAGGCCATCAGTGTGCTGCAACTCCTTCCAGTGCCTGAACAGAGGAGGCTGTCAGTGTTCTGTGAGGCCTTACAGTGCCCTAGAAGTACTGACTTTCAGTGTTCTTGTGAGACGGTCACTGCACTGTGAGACCTCCAGTGCCTTATCATTGCAGGAAAATGGTGTGCAGTGAGGCCTTTCAGTACCTTAGAAGCGCTGGTTCTCAGTGTGTATTGTGAGGCCTTTCAGTGCCTCAGCAGTGCAGGCTGTCATTGTGGTGTGACGCTTTCCAGGCCTGGTCAGTGAGTCGTCACTGTGCTCTAATTCCTTCCAGTGCTTTAGCCTTGACATCTATTAGTATGTGAGGCCCTCCAGTGCCTGAACAGTGTAATAGCATAGTTAATTTATAATATTTATATTAAGATTAAAAAAAAGACAAGTTTATTTGTAATTTTACATTATCAAATTTATATATTTATAAATACAAAATGTAATTTCTTAAAAATATAAAATATTTAATAAAAGGAAAATACATATATTAATATAATTAACAATATTTTTCTACTCTTTTCCACTGTTTTGACCAGAAGAAATGGTCCTTTTTATAGTTTTTATCTTTCTAGCTTTGTTTTAACCAGTTTAACGTTTCCATACAGGTTGTTTTCGTATGGGCACATTGGGACGGTTGTTTCTTTTTTAACGTGTTTAAAACAAGAGTAAAAAAAGTCAACAACCTTCTTTAAACATATTCATGTTTTTTAATTCTATTAGCCATCAGTTGTATACAGAAAAGCAAAGCAAGACATTGCACAATAAAGTTGAATAAGTAAATGCCATCTTCAAAACACGAATGAAAGTTCCGGGGACAAGATGCTATAACAATATTCAGAAAAAATCACATAAGTACAAAAAATAGACACAGACTTAAATAGTATAAGCATTATCTAAACTAGTCCCAATGAAGACTTAACCAGATCGTTTGAAATGTAACTCTTGACCTAGGACCCCTGGCTTTAGCTAAGGCCAATTCTAATTCATGAATCCCCCTAAGTAGGGCCCAGAATTCAGTAATTTTCGGGCTGGTAGTTTGGATCCATTCCCTGGCAATGCACAAGCGGGAGCAAGCTATAATAATTGAAACCAGCGACTTTGATATATTACCCGAATCATCGATTATCCCCAATAAGATTTGTTTCGCAGTTAGTTGGATGTCTTTACCTGCTAAATTACTCAAAATGCGGTTGACCTCAACCCAAAACCTATTTAGCTTTTGACACCTGATGAATATGTGTCGAAGATCAGCAGCGTATTCCTGACACTTCGGGCAGCGTGTCTTTGAAAAAACATTTGTCTGTGTCCACTTAGAGATAACTTTTGGGGTATAGTACAACATAAACATAATCCAATGTTACTGTAATTTCAAATTTACTGAAGTAACAGCAGTATCAATTGTAGTCAGTGATTCATGTAAATCCTCTTTTAAAATATCAAGTACAAATATTCCATTAAGTTTAGCTACTACCTGTAAACCATCATCCTAAGCCGCCAATAAGAATCTCTGGTAAACTTTCCCTATACACCCCATGCCAGAAGTCTGAAAAATTGCATGTACTCCCTCAGTTATACTAGTTAGGGCCATTAGGCCTTCTCCTCGCATAAAATAATCCCTACTTTGGAGATATTTAAAAACCGTATGATGTGCTACCCGGAACTCCTCTCTAAGTGATGCAAATGATCTAAAACCTTGCTCATCGTATAGCTGCCTGAGACAAGTTAAGCAGCATCATTGCCACCCTCTCCCGACTGAGTCAGAAAATATGTCAGAGAGTCTCGGGTTACCCCACAAAATAGTAAATTCACGCAAGTCGGGTATTGAGTGTGCTTTAGAAATGTGTTGCCAGACTGCATCGTTTGTCTAACTATCTTAAATCGGACCCTTTTATGATAGTTTGGATCCGCCATTTTATACAATAAGAACCCAGTATGAGGGCCACCAGCCAGCTGATACGCGAACCTAATCTTGCCCACCTCAGGCCCCTTAAGTAAGCTCTGAATCCGGTTAACAAAAGCCGCCCAAAAATAGCCTTTAATGTCTTGAAGTTTAAAATCGCCCTGTTCGTATGTTAACTTGATATATCTAAGAGCTCTCCGATAGCCCAAAATAAAGCTGCCTACCGCACTATCTAGCTGCTTAAAGAATGACATAGGAACCCTTAATGGAATTTTGCGAAACAAAGTAAGAAATTTCGGTAGAATGTTCATTTTAATTGTATTACACCTCCCCAGGACAGTAAGTGGTAGCTTGTGCCACCTATGCATATCGGCAATAACCTTTTTGAGCAAAGGCTCATAATTTAAAACAATAATATCATTCACGTGACAGCTAAGGCATACTCTGAGATTGGTAGCAGTTCTGGTAATCCCTAACGAGAGTGGGCTGTCTCCAGTTCAAAATTTAAGATTGACTGTGTTTTATTTAAGTTTAACTTGTAGCCGGTAAACGACCCAAAATGCTGAGCCTCAATTGTTATCGCAGCTATAGTGACCACAGGCTCTGTAGTGTATACGGCAATGTTGTCTGCATTAGCAGTACATTTTAAAACCATATCATTAAAGGACAATGGAGAATTAGAGGTATTTTGAAGCAAATGGCTCAATATGAAGAGAAAATATTAATGGGGAAAGCGGACATCCCTGTTGCGTGTCTCTTTGAACATTGGAAGATAGACCATTCAGCCTAATAGCAGCAGTTGGGTTATTATATAGTGTCTGCACTGCTGAGATAAACCTCCGACTGAGAGCTAGAGAGTGGAGTGGTGTGGCTCACTGGTTAGAGGCGGCAGACCCGGAAGCAGAGAACGGCCCGGGACCAGGGTTCAATTCCCGACGCGGCAGGGTCGTGGACCAGGGTCAGCGGACTCGACAATTCTCGCCTCGGTGCCTACTCTAACCAGGGATCACACTCGGCAACTCTGGTCATTAAGCTTGCCTCATCTCTACAACGGCCCCCCACAGACGCCAGGGATGCCTGGCTTCACCTTGGAGATACCCAGAAGGGACCATCTCACAGGGAAAGCCAGGACGGGTTCCCCAGCGGTCTCCAGCGCCGGGACGCTTACGGGCAGCTGTGTGCTTTACAAATCCAACACACACACACACACACACACACACACACACACACACACAGAAGACATCGTCAACCATAAGGGCCCCCAAAGAACTCGGTCGAAGGCCTTCTCAGCCTCAACATCCCAATCTGCTGATTTAACTGGCCGGCTAAATCAAATGCAGTAATAGCTGTATTAATGTATGCCGCTGTATCCCGCCCTCGAATAAAACCGTGCTGTTGTTCAGATACTAACTAGTAAATGAATCATAGGGGCTAAGCGAGTGGCAGGAAGTTTCGAAAAAAATGTTGCGTCCGCATTGATTAGAGATATTGAACGATATGAGCTCCTATCCTCCACAGGTTTCCCTTTTTTTGGAAAAACAATTGTTCGTTATATTCCAAGAGGCGGTCACATCCCCGTCCTGCAGTATATCGTTGACCAACTGTAGGAGGACCGGAGCCAGTATGTCTTTAAAAATTTTATAAAATTCTAGAGGGATGGTATCTTCACCTACCGATTTACCACAGTGTAGAGCAATGATTGCTAAGTTAATTTCCTAAACGTCCGCACTTTTGTCCAGACTGAACTAAATCCTAGACCGGCATTGTGCTGTCTTGAATGTACTCTGCGGCTGCATGTTGATTAAAGCTGGCAGAGTCGCTTTAAAGATCCACATAAAATAACCTTAATTGCTCTAGTATGTCTTGAGATTTCATGTACACTAACCCATCAGCTCCTTTAATGTGTTTCATATGACTTAGCCCGTTGGTCTGCTAACTGATAGGCCAAAACTCGTCCAACTCGTTCGCTATACTCGTATTGCCTCAATTTATGCTTATGAAAATCGGATCACTGACATAATATCGACGACACAAATATCGAGATACACAAATATCGAGTCAAAAATATCGATTGACAAAATATCGACTCCCTATCTTCAAACAGGTAAGTACCAAAATATCGACTCCAAAATATCGACTTACAAAAATATAGACTGTCAAAATATCGATTTTTTTAAATGTCTTAAAATTAAGTTAAAACTAATATAGTAATAAATATATTTAATATAAACTTAGAAATAATTAATAAAAAAATGTAATTTTAATAAATAATTTATATAATTAAAAAAATTATATCACCAAAAATTATATAGATATATATATAGATATATATATATATATAAACATATTATTAAATAAACATATATAACATTTTAGAAAATGTTTAAAATTTATTGTTACAACTATAGTGAGTTCAACATTAGCAAAAGTGTTGGATAGCGTAGAGGTAAAATTTACTACTCCCACTCCAGTGGGTGCAACAGTAGGGAAAGCGCTGGATAGCGTAGAGGTTAAAATTACTATTCCCACTCCAGGGATGTATGACGTTACAACGCATACTTTTACAACGCCTACCATTACAACAAAACTTTTACAACGCAAAAACTTTTACAACGCATACATTTACAACGCAAGATTTTACAACGCATATACCTTTACAACGCATACCATTACAACGTAAGTATTGGTAAGTATATAATAATTTTTCGAATATAAATTAATAAAAAATATTATAATATAATTTAATATAATTTAATTTTATTAAATACATTTAATTTAAATGTAATTTTACTTTATTTTTACAAAGTACCCCTGTACCCCAAAAACCCAAAACTGACCCTGAACCCTAAAAATACCCCTTTACCCATAAACTGAAAACTGACCCTGAACCCTAAAAATACCCCTTTACCCGAAAACTGACCCTGAACCCTAAAAATACCCCTTTACCCCAAAAACTGAAAACTGACCCTGAACCCTAAAAATACCCCTTTACCCAAAAACTGAAAACTGACCCTGGACCCTAAAAATACCCCTTTACCCCAAAAACTGAAAACTGACCCTGAACCCTAAAAATACCCCTTTACCCCAAAAACTGAAAACTGACCCTGAACCCTAAAAATACCCCTTTACCCCAAAAACTGAAAACTGACCCTGAACCCTAAAAATACCCCTCTACCCAAAAACTGAAAACTGACCCTGAACCCTAAAAATACCCCTTTACCCCAAAAACTGAAAACTGACCCTGAACCCTAAAAATACCCCTTTACCCAAAAACTGAAAACTGACCCTGAACCCTAAAAATACCCCTTTACCCAAAAACTGAAAACTGACCCTGAACCCTAAAAATACCCCTTTACCTAAAAACTGAAAACTGACCCTGATCCCTAAAAATACCCCTTTACCCCAAAAACTGAAAACTGACCCTGAACCCTAAAAATACCCCTTTACCCCAAAAACTGAAAACTGACCCTGAACCCTAAAAATACCCCTTTACCCAAAAACTGAAAACTGACCCTGAACCCTAAAAATACCCCTTTACCCAAAAACTGAAAACTGACCCTGAACCCTAAAATTAAAATATTTATCAATTAATCAATTATAATTAATTACCAATTATATTTTAATTAATTACCAATTAATAATTAATTAACAATTAATTCTAAATAAATATCCATAAATAAATTAACATATTTAATTAATTATAATTAAATTACTTCCCACCCTATTCCCCTATAAACCCACAACCCGCTACAGAAAATAAATTACTAAAATTAAAATATTTATCAATAATCAATTATAATTAATTGCCAATTATATTTTAATTAATTACCAATTAATAATTAATTAACAATTAATTCTAAATAAATATCAATAAATAAACATATTTAATTAATTATAATTAAATTACTTCCCACCCTATTCCCCTATAAACCCACAACCCGCTACAGAAAATAAATTACTAAAATTAAAATATTTATCAATTTATCAATTATAATTAATTACCAATTATATTTTAATTAATTACCAATTAATAATTAATTAACAATTAATTCTAAATATATATCAATAAATAAATTAACATATTTAATTAATTAGAATTAAATTACTACCCACCCTATTCCCCTATAAACCCACAACCCGCTACAGACTTATATTACACAAAAAATTAAAATTATTATTAACTTACCTTAAATTCGATATTTTTGTTGTCTATATTATGTCTAGTCGATATTATGTCCATTCTATATTTTTGATTCGATATTATGTCCATTCTATTCGATATTAATTTTCTCTAGTCGATATTTTTGTTGTCTATATTATGTCTAGTCGATATTATGTCCATTCTATATTTTTTACTCGATATTCTGTCCAGTCGAAATAAAAGACTCGATATTATGACTGTACACCATGAAAATCATTGGCTATTATCCCCTAATCTTCTGCTAAGCTTAGCTCTCACCTCAAAAAAGCTGACAATAAATCTGTGATTCGCCAGGGTCTTTTAAGCCAATTGCTCTAGCATGTAGCTGCTCTTGCGCAGAGTACTGCCTACGCTCCTCTTTCACCAGGCCCATGTTAGAGCGATTCTGCTTGATAATAAATTGAAGCATTGCCCCTCTAGCATAAGCCTACAAACAATCCCAGACTATTGCCAATGTCGCTGAATAGTGATTATTCTCAATATATTCCCTTAGCGTTCCTTGCCTGAACGTTACATAGTCAGGATTGCTAAGAAGATGCCGGGGGAAAGAAAATTCCCTTATTGAATACTCCTCCGCCAACCGAAAGTGCACAGTGAGCATAATGGGATTGTGTCCCGACGTGACGTTCAGACAAATCCCCATGTGTGAGTTTTCCAACATATTTTGATTAGTAAAAATCATATCAATTCTGGAATATTGTTTGTGTGGATGTGAAAAAAAAAGTGTACCCTGGTGTTAAAGGAAAGAGCTTTCCCCAGGCATCCTCTATTTGATGGATACGGAGTAAGTCATCCATAGCTGCCCTTGTCTGGACCATTCGGGCCCCTGTGGCCGTATTAGTAGTATCGTTCTTTTTATCCAAAATGCAGGTAAAATCTCCCATTACTATAAGATTGCCATCCCAATCCAATCAATCAATCAAGAATTTGTAGAGCGCACTACTAACCCGTGAGGGTCTCAAGGCACTGAGGGAAAAGGGGGGGGGGGCGCTACTGGTCGAACAGCCAGGTCATAAGTAGCCTCCTGAAGGTCAGCAGGTCTTGGGTCTGTCGTAGGCTCAGTAGAAGGGTGTTCCAGGTCTTAGCAGCGAGGTGGGAGGAGGATCTGCTGCCGGTGGTTGTTCAACCGACCTCGCCCTCGCATCCGAAGAACAGAGCTGGCGTTTGGGGATGTAGAAGAGTCGTCTGTTGTGGTAGGCTGGGCCGGTCTTGTGGAGTGCCTTGTGTGTGTGAATGAGGAGCTTGAAGGAAATCCTCTTGTTGACGGGGAGCCAGTGCAGGTTTCTCAGGTGGGGGGTGATGTGGCTGTTGCGTGGTACGTCGAGGATCAAGCGTGCAGAGGCGTTTTGAATGCGTTGCAGTCGTTTGAGCTTGGCCGGGGCTCCCGCGTAGAGGGCGTTTCCAATGTCTAATCTTCTACTGATGAGGGCCTGGGTGACTGTTCTTCTTGTATCTGTCGGGATCCACCTGTAGATCTTGCAGAGCATGCGGAGAGTGTTGGAGGAGGAGTCTGCGTTGGCTCGCTTGGTCATGGAGAGTGTTGAATCGAGGGTGACTCCCAGGTTGCGTGCGTGGTCGGTGGGTGTCGTGGCTGCTCCCAGTGCCGTAGGCCACCAGGAGTCATCCCAGGCTGAGGGGTTGGAGCCGAGGATGAGGACCTCCATCTTGTCTGTGTTCAGCTTCAGTCGGCTGATCTTCATCCAGTCGGCGAGGGCCTTCATTCCGTCGTGGAGGTTGGATTTGGCGGTGAGGGGGTCCTTAGTGAGGGAGAGGATCAGTTGAGTGTCGTCGGTGTAGGAGATTATGTTGTGGTCGTGCTGTCTGGCAACTTGTGCGAACGGGGCCATGTAGATGTTGAACAGTGTCGGGCTGAGGGATGATCACTGGGGTACGCCGCAGATGATCTTGGAGGCTTCTGGCCTTGTCTCGGATCCTTGCATCGTGGAGGCGTGTGCGTAGTGTGCGGTGGCAGACGGTGTCGAAGGCGGTGGAGAGGTCCAGGAGGTTGAGGGCCACGGTCTCACCATTGTCCAGCAGGGTCCTGATGGCGGTGAGTCTCGGTGCTGTGGTTGCTGCGGAACCCTGACTGGGATGGGTCCAGGATGCTGTTTTCTTTGAGGTATCGTATTAGCTGTCTGACGATTTTCTCGATGACCTTGGCTGGAAACGGAAGCAGGGAGAAGGGCCGGAAGCTCTTGAGGTCTCTCGGGTCCGTCTTGGGTTTTTTGAGTAGGGCGTTGATCTCAGCGTGTTTCCAGTTCTCTGGGAAGGTCGCGGTCTCAAGGGAGAGATTGATGACGTTGCGCAGGTGGGTGCAATGGAGCTGCTTGCTTTGTTGAAGACGTGGTGCGGGAATGGGTCTGACGGAGAGCCGGAGTGGATTGTGCTCATGGTATTGATGGTGTCATCGACGCTCATGCTGGTCCAGGCTAGCAAGGGGACGTGGTCGATGATGTGCGGAGTGTCTGTGTTGCTGGCTGTGTGTTGGGGCTGTCTGGGTGTTGAAGCTGTCGTGGATGTCTGCTATCTTGTGGTGGAGGCAGGTGGCGACGGAGTCGCACAGTGCTTGCGACGGCGGGATGTCGTTGGTGATGGAGCTGGGGTTGAAGAGTTCCTTTATGATGTTGAAGAGCTCCTTGCTGTTGTGTGCGTTTGTCGAGGCGGTCTTTGAAGGAGGTCCTCTTGGCAGACCTGATGAGGTGATGGTGTTTGCGGATGGCGTCTTTGTGGGCTGCGAGGCTGTCCGGTGTCTTTTCATTGTGCCGTTTCTTCTCTAGTTTTCCGGCAGGTTTGCTTGGAGGCTAGGAGTTCTGGGTGAACCAGCTAGCTCTCTTTCTGGTGTATCTGTTGGTGGTTTTCTTCAGCGGGGCGAGAGTGTTGGCATAGTCGTTGATCCAGCGTCTGAGGTCGGTGGGTGGGCTGAGAGCGAGGTTTGCGTGTAGTTGGTCTTCTGTGATTTTTCTCCAGCAGCGGTGGGGAATCTGTTGGGTGCGGTGGTGTGTGGTGGGTTTCTGGAAGGTGAATTGATGCAGTGTTGGTCGGTCCAGAGGAGTTCGGAGGTGTGGCTGAAGGAGACTTGGGAGCTTGAGGAGAAGATGGGGTCGAGCGTGTGGCCGGCAGAATGGGTAGGCGTTGTGACGAGCTGCCTCAGTCCGAGGTTGGCGATCAGGGTCGTGGAGTTGCTGTCGTTTTTGTTCTCAAGGTGAAAGTTCAGGTCTCCGAGGAGGATGTAGTCAGTGGAGGTCAGGCCGTGCATGCTGATGAAGTCAGCGATGGAGTCGCTGAATTGGGGTCGGGGTCCAGGGGGGTCTGTTGATGAGGGTACTTCTGAGGGTGGTGGTGTTGGTGCAGCCGGTTCTTAAATCCCAGGAAGGAAGATCTTTGTTGCTGAACGGTGCTAGTATAACCAGGACCTAACATGATCACTTTGTCCTCTAATTTTAGTGGCCCTGCGCGCCGTGCAGCATTAAGATTGGTGTCTCAATCTTTAAAATTAAGGAGATTCGCCGGCATTAGCCTTTGGAGGAGAGCCCAGGAGGAGGTGATTTTTGGGCACCCGATGCATCCTCTCCAGGGTATAAAACGGAGTGAATTCTGATTCCGAGGTAAAAGTCCTAAACCAGGCATCGAGGTAGGGTCATATCCTCTACCCCCTCCAGCAGGCCTACGATGCGCACATTACTTGTTCGGGATCTACCTTCGAGGTCGTCATCTCTGTCTTTCAAGTGAAGAATACGGTTCAGCAGGTCCTGGACAGTGTGCTGGGTATCCATAACAATAGGATGCAGGGTGGCAAGTTGTTTCTCCCCATCCACTACCTTACCGGTGTGTTTACGGTGGTCATTGCGTTTTTGATGAAGTCAGAGGCCAGTGCATTGAAACACGTTTCCATGGTAAGACGAGAGTTCTCGACAGCTGTCATCACCAAGTCCACCTTTCCCATTGTGAGTGACATTTGAGAGGTGCACCCAGAAAGAGTGTCCGGGATGGAACTGGGTATAAGTTCTGAGGACGGAGTCTGATTCCGCTCCAGTGTGGCTGCTGTGGCCAACGGGAGCCTGCCCATGCCGTGGGATACTAAGGATGTCTGCTTAAGGGTCATGAGAGCGGGCGAGTAGGTAAGATGACACCTTGATTAAGTGATAGGTACGGGCCACTGAGCCCTAACTACGGTGTAACAAGACCAGGGCATGGGAGGCATAACAAACATGAATGCAGAAATGGCCTTGGGTGCACCGTCACCGTATATAGCATGCTAAACGGAATGATGATGGGGGCCCCACTTCAGTCGGAGTAGAGGTATCTAGGCGTAGAAAAATCCCTACACGGTGACCATAGGAGAACCAGAAATTTGTTGAACTAGTTCCAGAGACAGGGGCAACGAAGAAAATGATATGTAAGCAATGAGGCACCTTTGGAGGAGTCAAAGGCAAAAGTCAAGATTATGCTATTATGTGCCTCGGAGATTGATCCACTGTATTATCCTGTACTTGGCAGCAGCAAGTGGCTGATGGAGTTCAAGAGAACTTTCTGGTGCATAGAAAGCCAAGGGGTCCCCCATTAGGTTGGCTCCACCGGGGATTACAATGCGGGGCAGGATCCAGGATGTCTCCAGGGTAAGGTTAGGGTTCCTCCAGCCACACCGGTGGTGTGTGAGACGGACAAGCAAGGATAAGTGTATTGTTTCACCTCCTAAAAGTTTCAGTAGGAGCCAGGGCCCAGTTAGTGGCAACTAAAAGAAGGGTTGCACCGCACACCTCGATTAAGGTGCTGAGGCAGCCGTTCCAGTTCTCTCGCCTTCCTCAGGGCCAATAGTAGTTAGCAGGATGCATCCAAGATGGGGGGGATGATCAACATGACCAGCTGCAAAGGTTGTGTAAGCAATGCAGCGCTGGTAACGTTGCGAATTCCTCCCTACAAATCAGTAGCCAGAGTCAGGGTCCAGCAGGTGCCGACAAGGGTGCGGACCCCACTGCGCAACTCAATGGTGACGCAGATGCCGTAGGCCCATCAGAGCTCATGCCGGTGTAATCATAGAGGATGAGGCAGCCCCACAAGAGGAGGCATGGGTTCCACGGCCATGACACTGCAGCAATAACTGAGGAAACCCATGCACCCACTCGTCCTGATATGAACGCCGAAATAAGGGGGATAACTTGCCTGGCTCTAAGATGGTGGTGTGTCAATAACCCTAATGTTTAAAATGTGCTTTGCCGTTTCCTAAGGTTTTCCTGCCATGCTATTCGTGGCGGCAACCCGCAGAGCCTGACCCCGCTGACATTGGAGCCTCCGCTCAGCTTGACGAGCCTGCTGTGTCACTGGAGTGGCACGGAGGCTGGAGGCCTCATCTTTGCAAGATCCGGTGACAGGCTGTGGCGCGTGCCCTGGGGGCCTGAACAGTGCGCAGAGTCAGCACCAGGAAAAAACTTTTGCCGTGGGTCTGCGAGCGGAGTGCAGCGCTGGATTGGTCCGCGGCGCGCCCTGTCCGCCGAAGATATTGGAGGTGAGCAGTGCAATACAGCCAGGCAGCCTCCCCCCTGCGGCCTGCACTGCGGTGGTCTACTAGCGCGTAGTGCACTAGGGGCCCAAAAACTGAGCGGCGGTGAGCCTGCAGCAAGTCGTGGGGATTAAGTGTAGTGGATTGCCGCAGCACTCACAGACGAGGTATGCACCCACACCGGGTAAACTCTGCCAGGAAGCGAAGGGGGGTGAAAAAACATGACGACTGCTAGTGACCTATGGCTCCGCAATCACCATAACCTGTGGTGCATGCCAAGTGTTGACTGCGGAAAGCAGGAACTATAGCCTGAGCAGTGCCAGGGAGACAATAACCTGGGGTGCATGCCAATTGTTGACAGCGGAAAGCAGGAACTATAGCCTGAGCAGTGCCAGGGAGATCTACCATTGTAGCAAGTAATATCGCCCTCGGGTCGGACCTGCCTGCACTGCATGAGTGTAAGGTGTACTCCAGGGGCCTGGCTGCGAGTTGATACTGTGCATGGGACCTGTTGCATGTTGTAGTGTGCCGGCTCTATCCTCGCCCAGTGGGGGATCGCGCGCGAGGTGGGAGCCTCTGGGAGATATCACCCTTGGTACACTGCGCTGGTGGGGTCTCTACGGCCTTGAAAGGTGCTGCGCCAGGAATCATCTAAACATTTGGCGGCGAGTGGGCCCTGGAGGCGTCTGGCGGTGTGTGCTCCCACCCTCCCAACATGGGCAAAATGGACAAACTGCAGTCTAAGCTCCAGTTCGAACTGCATAAAACCCCAAGATCATAGGACCATATCCCTACCAACACTGAGGCAAACTCTGATGACCAAGATGTGATGACGGATGCAGACCTGAAACTATTATTCGCACAATGCAACGGAGTGTCTCCAAAATCGATGCCTTATCGTTCCATATGGACAGGCTCACAGAGCGACTCGACAAACACGGCGACAGGCAGAATGCGGCGGAGCAGAAGATTTCCGATGTGGAGGACATAGTGAAGGTGGAGTTGGAGACTGACAAGACAAGAGACAAACTCTTCCAAACTCTCAAGCCAAGGCCGTGGACCTTGAAGCGAGGTGATGACGAAATAACATACGAAATATAGGGGTAGCGGAATCGTCAAACATAGGGAACGTGGAACAATATGTGGGGACTCTACTTGTCGCTCTTATAGGTAGAGACACCTTTTCTGCAGTATTCATAGTGGAGCGGCTCATTGCTCTTTGGCTCCCCGCCCAGTCCTGATAGCTGCCCGCTACCCATAATAGCGAGACTGTTAAACTACAGGGACTGCAATGCAGCTCTAAAGAAGGCCAGAAAACTGGGGTCACTGCGGCACGAGGAAGCAGATATATCCCTATTCCTCGACTTCACATTGCAGGTCCAGGAGGCTCGGCGACTCTTCATCCCAGCCAAGAAACGGCTCAGAGTTTTGAAACTCGAGTACAGCATGCAATATCCATCCAAGTTAAGAGTACGAGCAGATGAAAAGGTTCATTTCTTCACCGACCCTAAAGCTGTCCTGCGATTCCTGAAAGAAAAGGAGCTATTTCTGAAGAAGCTCAGATCACCCAGCAACTCTCGTGCAAATGTGGCCGCTGCACAGGACAAAGCGCAGGGTGAGTGAGTGGGCTCTGAAGTGGGCCTTGTGCCCGGAGGCATCAAGATTGATGTTCTACGGCGCGCTAGGGGAAGACGGACATTTCAAAGTGGCAAGACATAGTGAGCAGAGAACGAACAATGATGAGCATGGCGCTCTGCTGTTGCCCGTCAGCTGCAGAGTACTGTAAGTGACTCATAATGGCAGATGTTTTAGAGATCATCATATCAGCGGGCAGTGCTCTGCATGGGGGATTTGAACTACTGCTCTGGGTTGTATATTTTTACGGCGGGGCTGAAGGGTGATGTTCGACTGTTACAGGACCACGTGTACACAGTAGTTGCATTTACTGATGTAGGGTAGCAGTGAGAATCGGGAGGAATGGCAATATCTGCCCCCAACTGTATCACACTTTTCTTTGAGTTATTCATGGGAGGGGGGTTTTAAGTATCAATGGTTTGTGGGGAGGCAGGGTGGGAATGTACATGGCCCTGGTAGTTTTAGGTATCCATGGCTTGGGTGGGTTGTTTATATTTGTTCTGTTTTGTTTAGATTCATGAAAAACAGGCACCATGGGTGCATCAGGCATTTCACACAAAAAAAGTGTTCAGTTGGGTACACTGACATGCGTTCTCGATTACCTCTGAGAGTAGTGAAGTGCAATCCTTTCATCTACTGATCTGGAACGTTTTTGGTCTGAAGGATAACAGGAAGGTACGTAAGGTGCTAGCATACTTGAAGACACTCAATAGGGATAGCTGTCCTGCACGAGACACATCTCGCGGGCGAGAGGAGTGAAATTGTTCAATACAGCTCAATTGCCTCAGATCTCATCTCCGCTATTGGAGAGCAGGAGCACCGTACAAATAAGTGGGGTGCTACCAAATTGGACATAATTCAGCAACATTCTTGGTGAGCTGGAGGGACCGACGCCTGACCCCAACATAGCGGCCACAGCCTGGCAGACCCGGGTGGCCTAACACTACACCAGGTGGTCCCCAACTCCAAACACAGCTCAGTTTCTTTTTAGCTGGCAAGGACTACGCTGCAGAGTTCATGGTGAGTAGCTGATCAACCTCCTGCTGCCCCTCCATTACTTTGCCTCGTCTTCCTGTGTAAGAGGAAACACCGTTGCTTCTACTCCACCGTCTCGGCAATCTAAATAACATTCAAGTTTTCTGAACTGTCTGTTGCCCATCACGAATCATGGCTTCATTTTTGTTGAGACTAATTAATTTTTATGGGAGAGTGAGAGGGATATAGGAGGCACCCCGCCTGATCCTAAAATGGCGTCCGTTTCTCCCCCATGGAGCTATATCACGGCAATAGTCTTCTCCTTGGGAGGCGAGCGGTCACTGGTTCTGCCCTCTAGCTGCTCCACTGCTCAACAAATACCCCCCTTCCAGCGAAAGATAATAATGGGACCGGGTGAATGTAACACCAAGGTCAGAATTCCCTTACCTGACCCCAAGATGGCTGCCACAGTAGTCCCACCACGTTGTGCTAACACTCTGGGACAAAAAGTGGACTTCAACCTGACTTTGATCCTATCCCCCATCATGCTTACCCTTCAGGACTTAGACCTTGTTGAACTTTCCTCCGACAGTGGAGACCAAGCTTTCTGGCTGATGCCCGCTGGAGCTACCTGATCGCTAAAGTGGAGATGGGTTGTGGACTTCCCCCTCGGCCGTCACCTACCCAGCCAGACATTGGGTAGACTTTACTTTGTCTCTCCGCTTTATATCCCTCCCCGTTACCCTTTTACATTACCCCCTTACCCTTCTACACACCATGAACCAACTGATGTAACTTGTAACTGATGTATCGTCTGTAACAATGTGTAACTTGTAACCTATGAAACTTTCCTCATGTAAAGCGCCCTGCTACCTTCGGGGCTAGCCAGCGCTATATAAAACTGAAGTAAATAAAAATAATTTTTTTAAAAAGTAAGCTACACGGACAGTGCTACACATCCGACTACATACTTTCCAGGGGGGTACTGTTGTGGGTCGGCCGGAGGGTGGGGGTAGACATGAAAGGTCTTTTCAAAGACCCGCGTGGTAGATATACAGCTGCTCTTTGTACTAAGGCTGACCTCAGGTCTTTACTAATCTGGGTGTATGGTCCGATTCAGGGTGACCCCCAATTGTATCACTCCCTGGAAGCGAGATTGGAGGCAGTGGGCTGGGATGCCGCAGATTTGGGGGGGTGATTTCAATTGCATCCTGGACCCAACCATGGACTGGTGGCGGGCCAACCCAGATGCCCCGCGGCGGCAGCTTTGGCTATAATGGATATCATGAGCAGGGGTGACTTGTTAGACATATGGAGACACAAATCACCTGCGCGTAGAGGTTATACACATTACTCCTCAGTCTATGACACGCATACTTGCATAGATTATTGGTTGCTGTCGGGGGGACTGGGCGCTAGGGTGATGAAGTGTACACATCTTTTCAGAACATATTCCGATCACTCCCGGGTTCAGCTAACACTCAAATACAGATTGCCGAGGGTTGCGGCATTCACGTGGCAATTCCCCCGTACTCCCTACTAGATGCTGTCTTTAAGGCAGACTTGACAAATGCAATTGAAGAGTTTTTCACGACTAACTTGGACTCAGTCCCCTTATTTGCCATGGCCTGGGAGACCTTTAAGGTGTATATCAGAGGGGTAGTGATCGCTAAGCATGCAGGTGTCCTCCGGTACATACGTAATCAGTTAACAACCCTGGAGAAGGACATAGGTTAGATGGAGGGGGAGCTAGCCAGAGGTGGAGGTCCCCATGTCACTTCGGAACTTAAAAAGAAACTGGCAGAGTTCCAAGACACGGCAAATGAGGAACTTAAGCATATGGGCAAGTATGCTACTGCACGTTGTTATGGAGAAAGGGATAGACCGGGCACCACACTAGCGGTACTTTTGAGACCCAAGAGAGACATAGGCAAAATGACAGACATAACAGATGATGGAGAGCGGCCTTCACATACTCCTGAAGATATTGTTGATCATTTCCGCTCCTACTATCAAACTTTATACATGTCGCGAATACCAGCTAAAAATGACACATTAGACAGCTACTTTTCCTATATTAAAATGCCATAGCTGGTGACAGAACATAGGGAGCATCTGATGGCGCCATTGATATCAGATGAAATCAGGGAGGCATTGCCAGGTATGGCAGCTGGCAAAGCACCGGGGTTGGATGGCTTATCGGTGACATTCTACAAAGAGTTTCAGGATCTCTTGGTCCCCCACCTTAAGACACTCCATGAAGAAATGGCAGTAGCTGGTATGATGCCCCCTTCAATGCGGGAGGCGGTGATAGTTACATTATTGAAGGAAGGCAAGCAGCCTAATCACTGTTCATCATATAGACCACTGTCTCTACTTAAAGTGGATACTAAGATCTATGCCAAGATCCTGGCAAATAGATTGGACCAGTTGCTGCCAGGTATTATTCAGCCAGAACAAACAGGGTTCATCCCAGGCCGTAATCTGACGCAAAATCTGAGGACCCTGTTGGGCGTGGTGCAGAGACTCGACTCGGAAGTCAAGGTTGCTGCGGTATTTCTCGACGCCGAAAAGGCCTTTGAATCTGTGGAGTGGGGGGTTTTATGTTTGCTGTCCTGCGTAAGATCGGGGTGGGGGATTTATTACTAAGTCTGGTCTCGATTTTGGCTGAGACACTAGCGTGTGCAATTCGTGAATACCATGCACACAGAGGGCTGGGATTCCCAGGTTACACTCTCAACATATCCGCATATACGGATGACATCTTTTTGGTACATCCAAGACCCCTTTGCTGCTAGAAGTGGCCCAGTTTGGCAGGCACTCAGGGCAACGGATTGACTGGGACAGATCTATCATATTCCCCCTTAACCCATCTACCACAGCCCAGTCGGTGTTTCCAATGCATTGGATTACTGATTCAGTACAATATCTAGGCATTAGGGCCAATACAGATCCAGCAGTGGTCATACGAGACGACTATGGCATAGCCGCACAGAAATTGACAGCGGACGTGGACAGGTGGGTCAGGCTCATGCTTTCTCTGATGGGTAGAGTCGCAATTATGAAGATGGTGGTCTTACCAAGGTTTCTCTTTCTATTCCAGAATATACTGATT
The DNA here is from genome assembly GCF_964261635.1 of Lissotriton helveticus. Classification (NCBI taxonomy): domain Eukaryota; kingdom Metazoa; phylum Chordata; class Amphibia; order Caudata; family Salamandridae; genus Lissotriton; species Lissotriton helveticus. Next base: position 29,687,068 of record NC_136067.1, on the reverse strand, counting down.
CCCCTACCGCAAACTCTTTTTAAATAATCGCACTCATAACTAATCAGGTTAGCGTGGGCGGGGAATCAGCCTCGTATTCGGTGGGATTCCCCTCAGAATACCGCATGACATAGGAGGGCTGGGAGCTCCAGACCTTGAAAGGTACTACTGAGCGGCACATAGTACATTTGCACTGGAAACACTGCCCAAATGATTTGCCATATTTACACCTGGAGAAAAATGCAACAGGTCCGTTCACCATGCCTCAGATTTGATTTAAACCACCAAGTAGGCAATACCAGATATTCGATTCCCTGTCCGTCACAGGTGTGGCATGCGTTACTACAAATGCAGGCGAGAGCCCTGCTGTATTCACCGGAGATCCCACTAAATTGGTGTGTGTGGTTCCCCTTGGGGCTAGACAGTGGGGCAAGCCAGGCGCTTCAGACTGTAGGTATTCAAAACCTGGGAGATTTCTTCAAAGATGGGCTGCTACGTAGCTGGGAAGATCTTCAGGGTCCAGAAATACAGCCATCAGGCACATCACTGTTTCACTTTTTCAGGGCCTGACACACGTGGCATGCACTTTTAGGGGATGACATGTCCAAACACCAGGTAATGGCTGCCCTCACCAATCTCATTAAAGTGAGTGGCCCATCCAAATTGATCACCAAATTTTATTCCAGCATGCAAGAAACCCATCGATCCGAAGTATTAAAGGTCAGACGGGAGTGGAAACGGGAACTGGGTGTCCCCCCCCCCTGAGCGACAAGGAGTGGCAATATGGTTGTGCTCGCACCAAGGCGTTCTGTCTAGATGGAAGGCACAGGCTTATTCATTAAAGGTTCTTGCACAGGGCCTACTGTACCATTTCAGTTTGGGATGTTGGCCCCTTGCATGGCAATGCGCAGGGATCTACTCGTTCTGGGCAGCAGTGCACCACGATCCAGGAGTCATCATAAGTGCTGATTTAGAGCATGATCTTAAGATGGCGCTATTGGGGTGGGACCTCTGTGTCGAAAAAGCGGCACGCCACTTGGTGGCCATTGGCAGGGGCGGCTCTAGGCTCATGGCGGCCCTGGGCAGGGAGCGTAGGTAGGGGGTCCGGGAAGAGGGGGTCCGGGCGGGGTGGAGGCCCCTGGAGCTCAGGAAGGGGGTCAGGGTGTTTGGAAGTGGAACAGAGCCGGAGGCCGCCAATCCCTGCCAGGGGCCGCCACGCAAATATGTCCTCGGAGGATTATTATATTAAGGATATATATTGGCGTGGCGGCCCTGTGCAGGTGCACAGCTTGCACGTGCCTAAGGCCGGCCCTGCCATTGGGCTTCTCCTAGCCAAGTGCCGAGTACAATCAGATGGGCGGGAGGTCCTCTACCAACAATAACAGAGTGGCATTCCAATACGCTTTACTGTTGACCACAGTTGGAGGTGTATAACAAGCTGCCTCCTCTCACTAGCAGGCCCAAGAGCAGTTGGGGGCCCTACCAGACATATCTCCTCAGTAAAGACTCCAATGTAAATTATAATGCCAGAGATGGTGCTGGCAATGCTGAATCACATGGCCTGGGGATATTAGTCAAGATTATGCAGTCTGGAGATGGGTGTGCTCTGGACGAAGGGGTTAAGTGTGCCATAGTAGTGATGCGAACTACTTGTACTGTATTTTTAAGTTTCAAATATGGTACCGTGTCTACAAGACGCCCAGAGTATATTCTTTTAACCAGCTGCCTCCCTGTCCTTGCGATTAGTGCTCTACTCAATCCATTTCTCATATTTTATTCTCCTGCTCATTTAACACCTTGGCTGTCGTTGGAATTCCGTGCCGGTGCTGGACATTCCGATCGCGGGGGTGGTCATGACAGCTCCCGGCCGTCATCAGCACATGCCCACCGTGACGCATGACGACCGGGAGCCGTCATCAGCACCGAAGGGGTTCATAAAACTGAGAGGAAAACATTTATTATCCCATTGCTGAGGAAACTGAGTTGAAACTATTACTCACAAGCACTCGCAGTAATAAATATATTGGAAACTCGTTTTATATGTTTTCTGACAGCTAGCTTTTTACACTCCGTTTTAATAACTAGAAGGAGGTTTCCCAATGGTGGGTTTGTCTCTACTGAAGTTGAATTCCAAGACAATTAATTGATGGGAAACTGAATCTATGTAATACCTACCTTTTACTATTTTAATTATTTATTTAAATGTTCTGTTTTTTTTCAAATTTTACTTCTTGCTATTTTTACACTCTTTTTAGGTCACACGATATTATTAATTGCGAATAATGGTTAAAGTTGAAGATTCGTTGCTTTAACGGAATGTGGAGAAAAACATCAAGACAAAGTTTCATAAAAATATTTTTCTTCACAAAAAAAGTGACTGTATTTTTCAGTTGTAAATATGGCATATTGACTACTGGCCACTGGGAGCAAAAGGCCTGCTGTTGGTAAACGTGAAACTTTGAAATGGGAGAGAATTAAAATGGAGAGTTAACTTGATCTTTAAGGTAAATTTTCATTTTAAGTTTCTCCCATTTAAAACCATTGAGAAACAATTTTGTTCTCACACCTGAGTAAAGTTGACAAGGACTTTTGTTTAAGAGTTATATACTTCAGTGCTTCAGTTCTTCACCAGTTGTCATAAATTTGACTGAGCACTGGTTATCATCAGGCCCGTTTATCTGCAGCTTGATGATAATAATGTAAAATAAACGCAGCCTTCCCTTAAATTTCAAAGGAAAACGAGACACTTTTGCTTAAAAATTCACTTGAGGCTGTGAGCTATTCTGAAGGTGTCTGCGAGCTACCGGTAGCTCGTGATTAACTGGTTGTAGACCTCTGGTCTACATTCATTCAGACCATAAGTATTTTCGGGTGTTTTTGCTAGGTCTAAGAGACCATACTCATTGGCTTTTCAGTCTCCCACTTGCTTTGATTGATTTGATGGAAAAAGACATACTGTTTGTGGTGCAAATAATTAAGATCTAGGGGGCAGATGTATCAACATCCAGATTTGCGAATCTCAAATAGAGTTTTTTTTAAATCGCTATTTTAGATTTGCAAATTGGTATGTATGTAGAAAATCGATTTTTTTTGCGATTTCTTAAAATTCCTTAATTGCGATTAGAAAATTCGCATCCGAATTCGCCCGAGTCACCGAAGCAGATTCATTCTTCAAATCCATCCAATCCTTCTGGTCAGGAGGATGAAGGTGAGGAGCAGGGGGCTGGTGAGGTCGAGGTTCCGGTACCTGCGGGTTCGTCCACCCCGGTTCTGGGACTCGAAGAAGAGGTCGACGTCGTATCGACTCCGCCTCCTCGAGAACAGCCTGGAAGACCGTATCCAGAATTTCCGGCTCCAGGTCAGGATCCATCCCAATTCCTGAACGCCATGTTTGGTGTTTATTCCATGGCGATGTACCCGTCTGGTGCACCTGTTGGTCCCACGGGTCCTATGGCTTTCAACTTGGGTGTTTCCCAGGCTTATGCTCCTGCGCCCTTCATGCCTTTTATGCCGGCTCTACCACCGCATTGGCATTTTCCGACACCACGTGTGTCATCGACGCCGAAGCGTACGACGCCGACTCCGTCGACGCCGGTTCCATCGATGCCGGTGCCTACGACTCCGAAGCAGTATTCTGCTCGACCTCGTATGAAACGACCTCATCCGACTTCGGGTTCGACGCCGGCCCCGTCGGAGTCGATTTCGGATCCTTCGACTTCTATCGTGAAGGAGGTCACGGAGAGAAGCCCAGAGACTTCTGGAGGAAGATCAATATCGTTATCCAGAAATAGAGGAAGGAGAGTTACAGGAGTCTGAAGATCCTTTTGAGGACCTGGGTGAGGCCAGTGGACTTGAACTGTCTCCCGAGTGGGATTTGGCTTCAGTGTCGAATGTGCCTTTAAAGGATGTGGTACCTTATCACACTGTTATCAAAAAGGCTGCGCATTTGTTGAACATTACTCTGCCCACTGCTGTTTATAAACCAAATCTTCTTACTGAAGTTCTTCATTCACCCTCCTCTATTATTGAGCCAATGTTGCAATTTAATGATGCGTTAGCTGAACCCATCTATGAGGTTTGGAAGAAAACTTTGTCTGCTCCTGCAGTTTCTAGGACAGTGGCGAGAAGGTATATGGTTGCACCTGGTGACCCTGAATTTTTATCAACACACCCACTGCCTGAGAGTTTAGTTGTGCAGGCTGCCTGCTCAAAGAAGTCTGCTGGTGCTTTTCCGCAGGTTCCTGGGGATAAAGAATCCAGGAAGCAAGATCAGACTGCCAAGAAGGTCTTCTCCTCAGCCAGTATGGCGTTAAAATCAACCAACGCCACTTGTCTGATGGGGAGGTATGTCCATGCCTTAATGGATTCTGTCAAACAGTTGATTCCAAAAATCCCTGAGGAAGATAGAAAGGATTTTCAGGAGGTGATATCGGACACTCAAGCAGCTGCGAGACAGGTGATTCAGAGTGGCCTGGACACTGCTGACTAGGTGGCGAGGGTCATAGGTTCTTCCGTGGCCACTAGGAGGGCCGCATGGCTTAAAACATTGGAGTTTTCTGCAGACGTTCTGTCTGTTTTGATGGACTTACCTTTTGATGGCTCAGGATTATTCGGCAAGAAAGCTGATGCTGCCTTGGAACGTTTTAAAGACAGTAGGGCCACTGCGAAATCTTTGAGCCTTCAGTCCAGGAGTACTACTGGAAGACGCTTCAGAGGATTTGGCAGATCTTCCTTTCGTTCCTACAGACCATCTCAACAGCAGCCACAGCAACAGCAAAATACGCTGTACAAATCATACAGGGGCAGGCAAAGAGCCCGTCCTAGAGGCAGTCAGGCTTCCTCCTCCTCCTCCTCTTCTTCCCCTTCCCAGCCCCCTGCCAACGCAGCAAAGCAGCCCTAGATCCGCCATTCCGGATCATGTGGTCCCAGTGGGGGGCCGGCTTACCCATTTTCTACAGGATTGGGAATTGATAACATCGGACCTTTGGGTTCTCAATCTTGTAGAGAATGGGTATGCTCTTCCTTTTCAGGAGTTTCCCCCACATTACCCTCCTTGCCAGGGTTTTTGTTCGGAGGACCATCTGCTTCTCTTGCAGGAAGAAGTCCTGGCTCTATTTCGGAAAGGTGCGATAGAGGTGGTTCCAGAACAGGAAAGGTGTCGGGGTTGCTACTCCCGGTATTTCCTGATCCCCAAAAAGGATGGCAGACTTCGGCCAATTCTGGATCTCAGGATCTTGAACCTTTACCTGAAACAGGAAAAGTTCAAGATGCTCACTCTTGCACAGGTTCTTCAAGCGCTGCTGGAAGAGGACTGGATGGTGTCAATCGACTTGCAGGATGCGTATTTTCATATTCCCATCTTGAAGTCGCACAGAAAGTATCTCCGTTTCACGGTTGGGTCGCAACACTACCAGTTTGTGGTCCTTCCGTTTGGTCTTACTACTGCACCTCGAGTCTTCACCAAGGTGATGGCAGTGGTGGCAGCTCATCTCAGGAGGTCGGGGATACATGTATTTCCGTATCTGGACGACTGGCTGATCAAAGCGGAGTCGCCGGAGAAGGTGCTCCATCATCTGCAAGAGGCAACTCAGTTGTTGCACAGGTTGGGTTTTTCGATAAATGTACCCAAGTCTCACCTGGTGCCCTCACAGCGCAACCTGTTCATAGGTGCGGTACTGGACACTACTGTGTGTCGTGCATTCCCTCCACCTCAAAGTATTCGCGACATTCAGGAAATGATTCCTTTGTTCTACAATGGAGCGGTCGTTCCAGTCCTGAAGGTTCTTCGCCTGCTCGGTCTGATGGCTTCTTGCATTCTGTTGGTCAACCATGCACGCTGGCACATGAGGGCACTCCAGTGGTGAACCCGCAGGCAGTGGTATCAGCACAACGGAGATCTCAGGGAGTCAGTGAAGATCTCCAGAGAAGCTGCAGCGGATCTGTCTTGGTGGAGCGTAGAAGGCAATCTGTCACAAGGAAAGCCTTTTCAACTTCCTCCATCGGTGGCCACAGTGATATCGGATGCATCCACTCTCGGGTGGGGTGCTCATCTGGAAGACCTGGAGGTCAAGGGTCTTTGGTCTCCAGAGGAAAGGTTGCTTCACATCAACCTTTTAGAGTTACGGGCGATACGTCTGGCGCTCAAGGCCTTCCTCCCTTCCCTTCGCGGTCAGTCGGTTCAGGTCCTGACGGACAACACGACCGCGATGTGGTACATCAACAAGCAGGGAGGAGTGGGGTCGCAGTGTCTCTGCAGAGAGGCTCTGCGTCTCTGGTCCTGGGTTCAGGACCATCGGATTTGTCTGATGGCCGGAGTTCAGAACGTTCGTGCAGACAGTCTCAGTCGGCAGTTCTCTGCCGACCACGAGTGGAGGCTTCACCCGGAGGTGGTTCACGACATCTTTCAGATGTGGGGGACTCCTCGGGTGGACCTGTTCGCCACTCGCGAGAATGCTCACTGCCCGTCATTCTGCAGTCTCCAGTATCCGATGCAAGGAGCCTTGGGGGACGCGTTTCAGTTGAGTTGGGACTCGCAACTCCTTTACGCGTTTCCTCCCATACCTTTGATTCCTCGGGTTCTGAGGAAGATTCGTCAAGACCGGGCCCAAGTTATATTGATCGCCCCGGATTGGCCAAGAAGGGTTTGGTACTCAGACCTTCTCCATCTCTCCTCTCACCCTCCGCTCCTTCTCCCTCACAGGGAAGATCTCCTCTCCCAGATGGAGGGGCAGGTTCTACACCCCCACCTCCAGACCTTACACCTTCATGCCTGGAGCTTGAACGGGGCAACCTGAGTTCTTTTTCTCTCCCGCCTGATGTAGTGGATGTTATTTTGTCAGCCAGGCGTGACTCCACTAAGTCCATCTATTCTTATAGGTGGTCAAAATGTGTTACTTGGTGCAGGGAGAAATCTATAGACCCTTTGAGTGCCCATTTATCTGATGTTCTCCAGTTTGCCCTTTCTCTGGCACAGCAGGGTCTTGCTGTTGCCACGGTGAAGGGTTATCTTTCTGCGCTGTCTGCTTTTATCTGTTTGCCTGACCAGCCTTCTCTTTTTAAATCTCCTGTAGTTTTAAGGTTTTTGAAGGGCCTCACAAATAAGTTTCCTCCTACTCCTTTTATTGTGCCTCAGTGGGACTTAAATCTTGTATTGACCTTTTTGATGGGTGCTCCCTTTGAGCCTCTTCACAATTGTCCTATGAGGCTTCTAACTTTCAAAACGGTCTTCCTCGTTGCTATAACCTCGGCAAGGAGGGTAAGTGAGCTTCAAGCTCTTAGTCACAAGCCCCCTTTCTTGACCATCCATGCTGATCGAATGGTTCTTAGGACCAGGGCTGCTTTTCTGCCTAAGGTGGTGACTCCTTTCCACCTTGGTCAGTCTATTACCCTTCCTACCTTTTATCCTCCCCCGCACCCTTCCAAGGAGGAGGAGAGATTACACCGTCTGGACCCCAAGAGGGCGGTGTCTTTTTACCTGGACAGAACTAAAGACTGTCGATTGGATGATCAGCTTTTCATTGGCTTTGCTGGCTGCAAGAGAGGAAGAGCGGTCCATAAGAGGACTTTGTCAAGATGGATCGTCCTCTGTATTAAGATCTGCTACTCTTTGGCTGGTAAGTAACCTCCAGAGGGTATAAGGGCTCATTCTACTAGGGCTAAGTCTTCGACCTCAGCATTGGCTAGAGGTGTGCCGGTTGAGGACATAGAGCGGCAACTTGGTCTTCCCTCCACACATTCGCGAAGCATTACTGCTTGGACTCCGAAGTGAGGAGGGACGGTCACTTTGCACGCTCTGTCCTTCAGGATTTCCTGGTTTAGAAGAGTGGACACCCTCCTCCGGGAGTGGGAACTGCTGTGGGACTCTATTCACAAGGTGAGGAATCCACACGGCAGATGTATCTATCAGAAGAACAAGTTACTTACATTCGGTAACGCTTTTTCTGGTAGATACAATATCTGCCTGTGGATTCCTCACTGACCCACCCGCCTCCCCGTTGTCCACTCTTCTATGCCAGAGTTTCTATTATGTATTTGTTTATTTCAAATGTTTTGTTGCATTTGATTCACACTGGGTGTGATATCTTGATATTTGTACTGCGTATACTGTGTATATGTCTACTGTCATTGGTCCGTCCGTGTGCCTCGAAGGCACGGAAAAAAGGGCGCAACTGATGTCATCACGCCGGTGTGGGCCTATGATAGGCGTCGGTGACGTCAGCGGAGTCGCGAGCGGTGCCGTGCCTCTGACGTCCAAGTCCACGTCGGCGCGAAGCTACGAAAAGAATTTCCGAATGTTGCTGGCGCAAGGGGATATTCACAAAGTGAGGAATCCACAGGCAGATATTGTATCTACCAGAAAAAGCGTTACCGAAGGTAAGTATCTTGTTCATATGGCGCACATACATGCCCTAAGGGCATGTATGTGCGCCACATGGCACCTTCACAAATGCAAAAAAGTGCTTTTGTCAAAGAAATCGCAAATTACCACCAACTTCAAGTTGGTGGTAATTTGCGATTTCTTAATGAGAAATCGCAAAACTTGTGTGCTTCATACATTGCATTTAAGGAATCACAAAATTTGCGATTCCTTAAATGCAATCGCAAAATAAGGAATCGCAAATTTGCGATTCCTTATTTTGCACTCAATTTTGCTACATACATACCATTTAGCGAAAATGAGTTCGCAAACGCCGAAATTCTGCGAATTTCGGCGTTTGCGAACCCATTTGAGCTTCATACATATGGCTCAAAATCATGTGCCGTTTTTCTGTCCAGAATTAATAACCTGCCAAGAATAATATTTAAGACCTGTCTTTGTGAAGTTGAATATGCAAAGCTCTCTGAAACTTTATTTGTGTTATTTTTTGAAAAATATTTAATATTTGTTATAGAATATTTAAAAGTTTTAATAATTTTCTTGTATTGTAACAGCCAATCATAATTTATTATGGTTGGTAATTTTATGTATGTATGTGTCTTGTAAAGCGCGTCTGCTGCCCTGAGGCGTCGTGGCGCTGTAGACCGCTGGGGAACCCGTCCTGGCTATCCCTGTGAGATGGTCCCTACTGGGTATCTCCAAGGTGAAACCAGGCATCCCCGGCGAATGTGGGGGGCTGTTGTGGAGATGAGGCAAGCTAATGCCCAGAGTTACCGAGTGTGATCCCTGGTTAGAGTAGGCACTGAGGCGAGAATTATCGAGTCCGCTGACCCTGGTCCACGACCCTGCCGCGTCGGGAATTGAACCCTGGTCCCGGGCCGTTCTCTGCTTCCGGGTCTGCCGCCTCTAACCAGTGAGCCACACCACTTCACTACTTTATGAACAAGTAATATTTCTGTGGAGATGTTAAGATAAAGAAAAAGAAAATTATGCATATTTATTTGATGTAGGAATGAGCCAAACCTTAAAGAATTTGTGAACTGGTTAAGCACCACAATAGGCTTCTCAAGTTCACAAGCAATGACACTAAAGACTGTTTGCCATTTCTGGATTGATCCATACAAGCAGTTGATGGGAAACTTGGCAGCAGCCTTTACCACAAGCTAACTGAAAAGAATGCTCTTCTTGCTTTCAAAAGTAAATTGCCTTAGGACACTTAAGGGCTGCCTCCTTTGAGGACAGTTCTTCAGTATTTGGAGGAATTCCAAGTGGAAGCTGGAAGACCTTAAGGGAGCAAGAATTCTATGCAAGAAATGGAAGGACAGCAGCTAGCCTGGCCACTTTAACCACAATCAAGAGAGCTTGGTTTTGCCCCAGTGAGGATCTTATAACACCACAAACAAGCATTTACAATGCAATCGGTCTCGCCTTTGGGGCTTTATAAGTATTTAGCCATTCACCTCATTGTCATTTGGGATTTCCAGGCATAGAAGAAAAACACACTGCCTCTTAAATATGCCCTTTGCCGGTGGCGCAAGACAAACCCGCTCCACCAGTAGGCTGACAGAGTCAAAGAAGAAGTGAACCAGCAGGTCAATTAGCAGCTGCAGCAAAGCTCACAGCCTTCTTTGATTGTACATCATTAAAACCAAGATCCCACCAACCAATATAATATTTTATTTATTTCAGTTTTCATTGTGGTAGCAATAATGATTTCAGGAATCGCTGCATCCACAGAAGCACCATGTATAGCACCCGTTACGCCTAATGAACGTAATTTTTAATTATATGCTGACTACGTAGAAATTAACCGCAAGTTTTAATTAGACAGGCTACGAGCCAGAGTGCATGGGTGATTTCCAGTCCCAACATTATTATTATAATTACCATGTGCATTCAACCCAAATGCTTCAGACGTACTCTGATGTGCTAACTTATGAATAAGCATGCCAAAACACGGTTAAGCACACAGATAGATAAAACAAATAAAACATTAGTTAATAGAACATCTCTGCGTTACCTACTGTGTACTAAAGCTCACAGACAACTGTTAAAAGTAAACGGAATAAGTGATGCGCAACAAAGGTAAATGCTAACGCCTCACTGTTGCAGATGTAAACTTATACAAAGTTACTTAAGTTTTGCATCTGGGTGCAGGTTCCGGGAATATGAACAGATGGGCGCAATCTAAGCTACTCTCATGGCGGCGGAGGGCAGTCTAGGCCCCGCGGTATAATTCACCCGAAAGAAATATCAGCGAGAAGCGGAGGCGAGTGTTGCGGCTCCATCGCACTTAAACTTAAAAAAACTAAGTTATAAAAAAAACAGCCAGGAAAACACTGCTGCACTGTATAACAAAGAACAAAATAGTGAAATAATGTTTATAATATATACATAATAAAGCCTTTGAAGTGGGCGCCGCACAGAGTATACAAAAGTTATGGCACATCCCAAGTCACTTTTGCCCCCTAAAGTGCCTGAGGCAGTTTCTGGTTCAGGTGTTTGGGCCCCAGCAGCACAGCGATCCCTCCAATCCTGTCAATCAAAGTTCCGTAATGTTTAGTTTTTCTCTGGGGTCTCTGTAACCCATTTAGCCACCCACTGCATCTGAGCACCTGGGTGTAACGTTTATTCAAAATAACAAAAGGGGGAGTATAGACAAATAGAAACTAGGCCAACTGTCATTCAACCATGGGGCGGGGGCAATTTGCTGTCCATGTGATTTGATTTTTCATAGACCAGGCTATAAAAACGGTTCAAGGTGCGCATTAATCAACATAAAGTAACAAGCATTTGCAATGCAATAGGTCTCGCATTAGGAAAGTTTGAGCTATTGGTCTTGTAAATGACACATTTTTTATTTATGTGTTTGTTTTGAAAATAGCGAAATTAATAGCTTTGTCATTTTCAATGCCAATACTTTTATCTTTTGTAATTGTGACACCTATAGGCATTTGTAATGCAACATGTTTTGTTTTTACGTAACTTAGATGTATTGATATTACAAATAACAATGGCTTTTAATTTTTTTAAATAATTAATACTTAAATAAAAGTTATTGTAACTTATAATGGCAATATCTTAAACTTTTGTAAATAACTTTTGTGAAGAATATGTTCAGTGTATTTTATTGTGATGAAAATCCAAGAACAGAAGTGAAATATTACCAACTTTTTGTGACATTTGTAATAAAGCTTGAAACATTGAGAGAACATATTTGAACCAGTTGTTGTTGAATGGTTGCACAGATTGATACTGTGGTGGCGCTGAGTGATGGTGTGGCGTTTAGTGATGTTATGGTGCCCCTGAGTGATGCTGTGGTGCCCCTGAGTGATGCTGTGGTGCCCCTGAGTGATGCTGTGGTGCCCCTGAGTGATGCTGTGGTGGTGCCATAGATTGAGTGAGGGCGATAGATAGGGTCAGGGCGATAGATAGGGTCAGGGCGATAGATAGGGTCAGGGCGATAGATAGGGTTAGGGCGATAGATAGGGTCAGGGCGATAGATAGGGTCAGGGCGATAGATAGATGTGTGCGGTTGTATGTGTGCGGTTGTGTGTGTGCGGTTGTGTGTGTGCGGTTGTATGTGTGCGGTTGTATGTGTGTGGTTGTATGTGTGTGGTTGTATGTGTGTGGTTGGGTGTGTGGTTGGGCGTGGTTGTGTGCGTGGTTGTGTGCGTGGTTGTGTGCGTGGTTGTGTGTGTGTGCGTGGTTGTATGTGTGTGAGGGTGTGAGTGAGGGTGTGTGATGGTGAGGTGTGAGGGTGGGTGAGGATGAGGCTGTGAGGGTGTGTGATGGTGAGGTGTGAGGGTGAGTGAGGATGAGGGTGTGAGGGGGTGTGAAGGTGAGTGTGTGTGGGGGTGTGATGGTGTGAGTGAGGGTGTGAGGATGTGAGGGTGTGTGATGGTGAGGAGGTGTGATGGTGAGGAGGTGTGATGGTGAGGAGGTGTGAGGGTGAGGGTGAGGAGGTGTGAGGGTGAGGAGGTGTGAGGGTGAGGAGGTGTGAGGGTGAGGAGGTGTGAGGGTGAGGAGGTGTGAGGGTGAAGAGGTGTGAGGGTGAGGAGGTGTGAGGGTGAGGAGGTGTGAGGGTGAGGAGGTGTGAGGGTGAGGAGGGGTGAGGAGGTGTGAGGGTGAGTGAGGTGTGAGGGTGAGTGAGGATGAGGGTTTGAGGGTGAGTGAGGATGAGGGGGTGAAGGTGAGTGAGGGTGGGTGAGGGTGCGAAGGTGGGTGAGGGTGCGAGGGTGGGTGAGGATGTGAAGGTGTGATGGTGAGGAGGTGTGAGGGTGAGTGTGTGTGAGGGTGTGAAGGTGAGTGAGGGTGTGAGGGTGGGTGAGGGGTGTGAGGGTGGGTGAGGATGAGGGGGTGAGGGGTGTGAGGGTGGGTGAGGGTGTGAGTGAGGGCGTGAGGATGTGAGGGTGTGTGAAGGTGAGGAGGTGTGATGTGAGTGAGGGTGGGTGAATGAGGGTGTGAGGGTGACGAGGGTGAGTGATGGTGTGTGAGGCGGAGGGTGTGAGGGTGAGGGTGAGTGAGGGTGAGTGAGGGTGTGTGAGGGGTGAAGGTGAGAGGGTGTGAGGGTGAGTGAGGGTGGGAGGGTGAGTGAGGGTGGGAGGGTGAGTGCGGGTGTGTGAGGGTGAGTGCGGGTGTGTGAGGGTGAGTGCGGGTGTAGGAGGATGAGGGGGTGAGGGGTGAAGGTGAGGGGGTGTGAAGGTGAGTGGGGGTGTGAGGGTGATGGGGTGTGAGGGTGAGTGATGGGGGGGGTGAGGCTGAGGGTGTAAGGGAGAGTGAGGGGGGGTGAGGGTGAGTGAGGGTGTGAGGGTGAGGGATGGTGTATGAGGATGAGGGGGTGAGGGTGTGTGAGGGTGAGGGTGTGAAGGTGAGTGAGGGGTGAGGTGAGTGCGGGTGTGAGGGTTGTGAGGGTGAGGGGTGTGTGAGGATGAGGGGGTGAGGGGGTGTGAAGGTGAGTGATGGTGTGTGAGGGTTGGTGAGGGTGCGAGGATGTGAGGGTATGCGATGGTGAGGAGGTGTGAGGGTGAGTGAGGATGAGGGGGTGAGGGTGTGAGGGTGGGGGGTGTCAAAGTGAGTGAGGGTGTGTGAGGGTGAATGAGGGTGTGTGAGGGTGGGTGAGGGGGTGAGGGGGTGTGATGGTGAGGAGGTGTGAGGGTGAATGAGGATGAGGGGATGAGGGGATGAGGGGGTGAGGGGGTGTTAGGGTGTGAGTGAGGGTAAGGGTGTGTTGGTGAGGGTGTGTTGGTGGGTGAGGATGTGAGGGTGTGTGATGGTAAGGAGGTGTGAGGGTGAGTGAGGATGAGGGTGTGTGAGGGTATGAAGGTGGGTGAGGGTGTGAGTGAGGGTGGGTGAGGGGCGAAGGCGAGTGAGGGGGTGAGGGTGAGTGAGGGTGTGTGAGGATAAGGGTGAGGGGGGTGAGGGGGTGTGACGGTCTGAAGGTGTCTGAAGGTGTGTGAGGGTGTGTGAGGGTGTGTGAGTGAGGATGAGTGAGGATGAGTGAGGGTAGGGTGAGGCGGTGTGAGGGTGAGGAGGTGTGAGGGTGAGGAGGTGTGAGGGTGAGTGAGGGTGAGTGAGGGTGTGAGGCCTGCAGTTTTGGCCTGCAGGTGGCGATAGGCGACCACGTCCCGAAAGAAGGTTCACATCACAGGAGGGGGATAAAAGTTTGCGGCATTTAAAAACCAGTGGCTTACATAATGTCATTGACTTTCACTTAAAATAGTCACTCTCAGTGAGAGACGGGTAGATTCCATGTGCGGCAAGAGGGCCTGTAAGCCGACATCACAGGGTGTGGATAGAGGGGAGGGTGTAAGTAGGGAGGGAGAGCGAGAGCAGGGAGATGAGAGAAGAGTTGAAGAGAAAGGCAGAGGGGAAAAGAAATTGTATTGAGGCGGTTGATATAAAGCAGAGAAGAGAGAAACAAAGGGGCAATATGTAGGAAAAAAGGCTTCATTTGTGTAGCTTTCGTGAGTGTCTGCCACCAGGACAATTAAATTCACTCAGTGAAGGCGCTGTTTAACAGTGGGCTATACAAAACTAATCTATCAGGTTTTTTTTGCTTAAAGTCCAAAATCATTGTGTTGTTTGAAAGTTTATTTGTTCAGGCAGTCCTGTATTTTTAGTCATCGCCACTTGTATGTTGGACCGGGGAAACCCATGCTTGAATGGGAACAAAGCTAAGTGCCTACTGTAACGCACAAAGGAATCTATTTCTTATATTCATTTTATTACAACGACATAACTGCCGCCTTCTACTCGCAGTGAAGTGCCTCTCAAAAAGTTTCATACGTTATCAAAATGTCACTCATATAGTGAGATGCGTGATGAGAGATAGCATATGCGGGTATGGGATAAGAGAATCAGTGCATAGGCTAGTAATAGTGTTTATAAAAAAAAAAATTAAAAAGACATTTACCGTAAACCTCTTGTGCTCGTCTGATGGCTCTGATCGTCCAGCGGCTGTTCCAGCGAAAGCAGGCCGGGCGGAAGTCAGGCAGCCCTCCTCGAGACAGAGGCGGGGCCTGACCAGAGCAGGAAGTCGACCGCGACCGGAGCTTCCCAGGAGGCAGGCTGCAATGGCTGGCGCAAGGCTCCGGAGCAGAGAGAGGAGAGCCCTGCGTGCAGCCGGCGTCCGCCCGGGAAGCCAAGGAGCGGAGTGTCAGTGTCCCTGTGCCCGTTGACGCCGGAGGGAGCAGCCCGGAGCGGGACGAGTAGAAGTCCGGGTGAGTGGGGCTCCGTGCTTGCGTGTCTGTGTGTATGCAGGGGGTGCAGGGCGGCAGTGTGTATGTGTGTGTGTGTGTGTGTGTGTGCGCCTGTGTGTGCGTGCGTGCATGCAGAGGGGTGGGGGCCACTCATTTAAATTTAAAAGTAAATATGACGCCAAAATAATAAATAAATAAACCAGCAGCTTGACCCATTTATTCACTGTGATGCTTCCGATAATTAAAAATGTGCCTTTACAAAGAAGTGTTTTAAAAAGAATACCAGCGTGCATGTTCATTACAAGACGGCTAGAAATAATTACTCATGATGTTCAAAGCAAGCCTGTTCATTTCAAGCTACCCTCAGCCAGCCTCGGAAAAAACGAAAGTAATACAAAAGCGAAAGTGACACTGCCACTGCAGACAATGCTGCGCGCTCCCGAGGTGAAATCCGGCACTGAAAACGCTCGTAACACTTTGGTGTCCACTCTCCTAAAAACGGATCACATTAGTTGTCGAGCTGACAGCATTCATGCTTCGCATGAATGCTAACGTCAGCTCGACCTAAAAAACGAACTTCTATCCACTGCTCACCTTGTCCTACATCTCACAGTTTGTAACCATAAGGAGAGTGACATCCGTCTCAAGCCGCAGGTAGCCAATAGGGCTCGTCTTCCGGGTGACGTGCCCTATTGGCCCAGCCCCCGAGTGTGTCTGAGATCTTGATTGGACCTCAGATTTGCTGTCGCTTCCTTGCGAGCGCTGTGATTGGTGCCGTCTCCGCACGTCCAACGTGCTGCCTCTTCCGGTGACCGTTGGCTCCGCCTCCGCGCGCAGAGACGATGTCCGGCAGGGCGGCAGCCATGTTGGGGCTCTGGGCCTCCATCCGAGCAGACCCAGGCCGGCTGGGAGCCCCAGTCTGTGCCCCCGCCCTGGACCTCGGAGGGCCCCCTGCCTGCGGCCGGGCCTGGGGCTCACCAGAGGCCGGGGGTGAACCCTTCCCAGGCGGCGGCCCAGAATAAAGGAGCCTCCGTGGAGGTAAAGATAATAACCCTGAGGGACGCTTTGCTCGGTTCAGGCTGAGTGCCTGTACAAATGTATCGCAATGAATATACTTTTTAGCCATTATTTCTTTTTTTTTAAATAATTCGGCTAAATTTTAATCCCAAGCGACGCTGCCCTGATTAAGGTTTACTCTTTGTATATTACATTTTAAATCCACGCATCGTGTAGACTGGAACTTTTGAAGTCTATTTAAAGCTGACAAATTGAATGTGCATGTCCCAGAATGCAAAGCCATGCTGCAAGGAAAGCCCGGGGTGGACTCCTATCACTCATCATGAAGAGATCACTCGAGAGCTGCTCTGTGATGCCAGGCCAGACGAGGGGGGAGGTTTGCTACTTAGAAGAGACTGGAGAAGTTGTATTTGGTCCCAGAGAGGGCAGGATTACAACTTTAATCCACGTTAATCACTGTGTGTTCTATCTCCTTCAATGACTGTTTATGTGCAGATGTTCTCTTTATATCAATGAATTATTTGCATTTATTTCCATCAATAATTATAATGTAGCTCGATAGCAGGAGCTGTCCCTCATCCAGAGGTCACTCTGACAGCCTACAATCCTGACCAGGCCTACTCCACTTTTCACCCTCCTATGCCAAGAAGCGGAGTCGTTCTGCAGACTTGTTAGAGAATTACAAACTCGTACCACTGTTTTAAGCACCCTTTGGTCAATACTGGCTTTTAGCCAACTTCTATTTTCAATCTAAGCTGTTTGTTTTAAAGGTCATTTTGCATTCTGTTGTGCACAAAGCACACCGAGAGCACCTCCCAGTGCCTTGGCACTGCAGGGCCGCAGTGTGCGGTGAGGCTTCACAGGGCTGTGGAGTGCAGGTCATTAGTATTCTATGAAATGTGTAACTACGACGAACCCATCTAGAATTCAATCATTCTAAGAAATTCATGTACAAATGATTCAATTGTGTATATGTTGTACAAGTAAATGTTTTGTGTATATGTATGTTGTGTACAGATAAGGAGAATATATATTTTTTGAAATGAAGGATAATCTCAAATATGTAAAAGAACTAAAATAGAAACGTTTAAAGCCCAAAGTCAATAAAAGGGACTGCAAGGCCTAAAGGTTTTTTTGGTTGTCAGATAAGCAAAGGGCGCACAGCCAAGTTAGGCGCATAGATTAACGTGCTGGGTGAGTGGGTAACCGCCTAAACCACCCTGCATTCAGTAAACAAGTTACTAACACAATGAATTGGGTCCGTGACCGAAGGTAGATGTATCAAGGATGTGTCGTTGACGCCCAATGGCTAGGACTGAGTATGTCTTGTAAGCCACCATGTTCCAGTCCGCATTGGAACATGGTGTCCCGAGAGTAAGCTTTCTCGCAACACACGCGCAGATCGCTCTTTTGAATTAAGCCTCGCACTTCGAGATGCTAGTACGACTCCCGGATTTCTATCGATGATTTCGAGCTGGGGAATCACGACCTTGTTAGCCCCACATCTACGTTTTGATTTTGAGGTGGCTTACAAGACTTACTCAGTCCTGGCCACTGGGTGTCAACGACACATGCTTGATACATCTACCTTCGGTCACGGGCCCTGCTGGGTCGGAAGTATCACCGGCAGAGCGACCTACATGCCTGATACAGCCACATTCAGCCCTAAGGATTCGCAATAGCGATGAAACACGTGTCGGCTGGCTGTCCTATACAATTTAGAATTCCTGCAAAGCAATTTCAACGGGGATCCCGATACTTTATCACTTTGTCACTGTGTATATTGTATATTGACTTGTATCCGATGTATTTTGACCTTGTTTGTGTGTGCATAGGGTTTGTCATTCAATAAAAGGGACTATTGTGGCAAAGAGTGTGATCTATGGTGTCAGAGGCAATATTGTTTATAAACTTATTAGTTCATTGATTCCGGCCTCTGTTGATTAGTATTCTCTGAGCCTCCACCCCAAGTGGAGGCTCATAGCGCACGAGCAGTGCATGCTGTGCGCTATGAAGTATTCCACCCCCAAAGCAGTGCAGACTGTCTGTGTGCTGTAAAGCCTTCAGTGCCTGAACAGAGCAGACTGACTGTGTGCTGTGAAGCCTTCAGTGTCTGAACACTGCAGACTGACTGTGTGCTGTGAAGTCTTCAGTGCCTGAACAGTGCAGGCTGGCAGTGTTGTGGGACCTTTCAGAACCCGATCAGTGAACGGCAACAGTCTGCTTTAAGGCCTTCCCTTACCTGAGCCATGCAAACCTTCAGTGTGCAGTGAGGCATTCCCATGCATAAGTATTGCAGGCCTTCAGTGTGCTGGGAGACCCTCGATTGTGTGAGCACTGCTGGCTGTCG
Source organism: Lissotriton helveticus (assembly GCF_964261635.1). Classification (NCBI taxonomy): domain Eukaryota; kingdom Metazoa; phylum Chordata; class Amphibia; order Caudata; family Salamandridae; genus Lissotriton; species Lissotriton helveticus. The sequence continues at coordinate 29,668,644 of NC_136067.1, read as the reverse complement.
CTGACAGGAGTGTGCTTTATGGTGCCTTTGCAGTCTAAACCATCAATATATTTGAGGTCTTCCAATGCCTGGGAAATGCAGGCCATCAGTGTGCTGTGGCACCTTCCTGTGCGTGAACAGAGCAGGCTGTCCGTGTTCTGTGACCCCCAAGCTGGTTCTGTGGGTAGCGCTTTGGTCATTGTGGATCAGAATTTTCAGCCCGGGGAGGACCCCTTGGACTCTCTTGTTAACGAGAGACTGAATGATGGTAACTCGGCAATTAGGTGTGATTAAATATGCGCAGATGGGGATAACGGCATATGCAAGGAGCTTAATGTCAGTGGGAGCACCGCTGTTTTAACCTCTGGGCTGCGGGACCTTCAATAAAGTCCTAACTCTGCTACAGGGATTCCTGCCAGCCCCAAACCTAGCACTCCGGAGGAGGCGATAGCGGCTAAAGGGAAAGCCCTTTAAACTTATTCAAATGAAAAGCAACATATTAATGTTTTTGAGTTGTATATTTTATTGTTAAATTTTGGAAGAAGATGGCAACGGTTTTTGTATTCAATTTGTTTGGGGATTGAATGTATTTTTTCATTTAAAAAAAAAAAAAAAACATTTTTGAGTAACCTGTGTTTTGGAATGTGTTCTGGATTGTCAAAGAGTGCATTGTGATTCTTCTTCTCCTTCTGAATTTAGGATTACTTGAAGCCCTTGGTGAAAGGTTTCTTTAAATCAAAAGGGGTGAAAGAAGACAACTACAGGTAGGAAGTGAGAATTTTTTTAATTAAAAAAAGCCAATTAAATGAGTTTCTACAATCAAAACAAGAGTAATTTTGGAAGGTAGTAGTTGTGGTTAGTAGTGTAAAATGTATGCAATAATGTCAGGGTAGTCGGAAGCTGTCATCAATGAAAAGTGACACATTTTTGCCAATAGTCTTTCAGACGTTTTTTTGTTTTTGTTTCCGAGGTTTCAAACTACCTGATGATTGTGCCATTCTCATTTCCTGAAAACTTTGAACTTTTTTTACATTTCCAGGAAACGATAAATGTTGGTGTGATTTACTCCAATTGAGTTATTGAAAGAATTATGCCAACCCTCTATGGCATTATTAGTTTTTGCACCTCCCTCTAAGCAGCTCCACCATTCAATAGGAAATCTTGTTTTCCCTTTGTGAGCCAGCTGTTTACATGGCAAGTACATGTGTCTTCGGAGTAGTTTTGAAATGGGGCCAATTTTTACTTGTTCGGTGTGAAATGCTGTGATTGTGTAGTGGTAGTGTAGAAGTCACGCATACATTCAGGAGGCAGTTAACACAATACAGTTAGTTTTTCAGTTAATATTGCAGTTTTCCAATTTGATATAGGATCCTCAGTTAAGTTATTTTTAAACACTTTTTTTTACCAATATGCCTATGAAAAGTGAAAAAAAATCCTTGAATTTGAGTGTTTAAATCGTTTTTAGTAATTGTATTGCTCATTTAAAATTAAAAGTAACTTATTATTTAATGTTAGCATGTATAGTATAAATTTGGGTGACTAGATGGGGGGGGGGGTCGATTTAAAGGTCCCTTGGCGGCCAAGATGGTGGTCGATTGCTAGTCGTGCTCCTGCCGGTGACTGGGACCTTGTCAGGTGAGCGGGCTCCAGCCTCCTTTCTCTTCTTGCTGTGGACATCGGTAGGCTGTGTGTGACAAGCAGCGGTTGGCAGCAGACTGTGCTCACCGTATGGTGGGACGCTGCCCTGCTCTGAGGTTGTAGTGTAGTTCCTATATTCCCAATAGGCTCTGCGCATTGGAATAAATTCAATTAAATTAGACTTTATTTCGGATATATTTCAATCCATAAAAGCACAAATTCAATAAACATTTCATAATAAAAATTACCGTTACATCAGAACAAATAATACATATTTCCAAAAAACGGTTAATACAGATTTCTTTGAGTAAGTAGGCAAAGTCAAAATCACAATAAAAATGCAGGTAGTACCAAAATACAATAAAGTGCGTTAGTGCATCATCTTTCAGAGATATATAATCACTCATCTAAGCACTTTCTCATTTTCACAGTCAATTTTAAAAATTCTATCACCTGGAGAACACTATCACTGTGCAAAAGCTGTAAATACATGAGTGCAGGTCTTATTTGATTAAAATTTAGTTTCTTTAAAAGGGTAACAAGATAGCGTTTTCGGGGGTATTCATAAAATCTTCATAAAAATATAAAATGCAGCATATCCTGTGGAGACTTCCCGTCGCAGCCACAGGGAGCTGCAATTTTCTTAAAAATGTCCGACTTTGGTCTAATTAAAAGATGATGAAAGATATTAAACCTGAACCTTGGAATCATATAAACACTAGTTTAGACGTAGGACTGAGATCATCTAGGTCTTTACTTAATTAGTTTTGCCAGCTAGCTCAGAGGTCACTAGAAACTTTCTCGAATAAACAAGGAGGAGTTTAACTTCCCTGGATAGACGAGGAGGGATTAACTTCTGACAACCATATAACATGACAACTTTGCTCCCTCAGAATAAGAGTGTATCTCTAGAGTCGTGTGAAAACAATAGACCGCTATTTCACTCAGTCAATCGTGCGTACTTTGGGGCAGATTTATGAAGGCCTTGAGCCGCCGGTGCGTCATTTTTAACAATGGAAAAAGTGACGCACCGGCGGCGCAAAGTAAAGCTCCCCCTTCCCTCAAGCGCCTTGAGACCCTCTGGGTGAGTAGTGCGCTATACAAATTTTGGAACTTGAACAAGGCCTTCATAAATCTGCCCCTTAGTTTCACCAGAGTGCAGAGAAATAGAGAGACAGGAGTTTTCAATAAAAGGTGTTATTTATTGAGCAGTCTTGTTTCTCATGTAAGAGAAATGAATTGCCACAATTGCAATACTTATAGTAAAGTGCGTACAGTAAAAGTAGTATTATAAAATAGTACTTTAAAAGCATTGATATGGTTTCTTAGCCATATGATACTTTAAAATAGATAATATATATATATATATATATATATATATATATATATATATATATATATATATATATTCACGCTCCAAGGTTGTCCACCATGTGAGTAGCACGCGAGCAGCAGCTTTATTTATGTGTAGGTGAGGACGGGGATCCGTTTGTAGACGCCGCTCCGTAATGGATCTGCCCGACGCGTTTCGAAGCTCCATCTGCTTCTCTTCAGAGGCTTTAACGGAAGCGGTGTGCGCACCCGCTACACTTCTCCAATTATATAACTCGCCCGTCGATGGGAGGCTCCAGTGAGACTTCTGGGAAGTGTAGTACGGAAAGCACACAATCAAGTCCTGTATGGACTCCACAAGTGGGCCCGTCCTCGATTCCATGTACGGCTGCTACTTCACTGCCGTGACCCCCACGTTAACGGGGTGGTGCATACTCTGCGGCTGGACTGCCGCATATAGATTCACGCTCCAAGGTTGTCCACCATGTGAGTAGCACGCGAGCAGCAGCTTTATTTATGTGTAGGTGAGGACGGGGATCCGCTTGTAGACGCCGCTCCGTAATGGATCTGCCCGACGCGTTTCGAAGCTCCATCTGCTTCTCTTCAGGGGCTTTAACGGAAGCGGTGTGCGCACCCGCTACACTTCTCCAATTATATAACTCGCCCGTCGATGGGAGGCTCCAGTGAGACTTCTGGGAAGTGTAGTACGGAAAGCACACAATCAAGTCCTGTATGGACTCCACAAGTGGGCCTGTCCTCGATTCCATGTACGGCTGCTACTTCACTGCCGTGACCCCCACGTTAACGGGGTGGTGCATACTCTGCAGCTGGACTGCCGCATATAGATTCACGCTCCAAGGTTGTCCACCATGTGAGTAGCACGCGAGCAGCAGCTTTATTTATGTGTAGGTGAGGACGGGGATCCGCTTGTAGACGCCGCTCCGTAATGGATCTGCCCGACGCGTTTCGAAGCTCCATCTGCTTCTCTTCAGGGGCTTTAACGGAAGCGGTGTGCGCACCCGCTACACTTCTCCAATTATATAACTCGCCCGTCGATGGGAGGCTCCAGTGAGACTTCTGGGAAGTGTAGTACGGAAAGCACACAATCAAGTCCTGTATGGACTCCACAAGTGGGCCCGTCCTCGATTCCATGTACGGCTGCTACTTCACTGCCGTGACCCCCACGTTAACGGGGTGGTGCATACTCTGCGGCTGGTCTGCCGCATATAGATTCACGCTCCAAGGTTGTCCACCATGTGAGTAGCACGCGAGCCGCAGCTTTATTTATGTGTAGGTGAGGACGGGGATCCGCTTGTAGACGCCGCTCCGTAATGGATCTGCCCGACGCGTTTCGAAGCTCCATCTGCTTCTCTTCAGGGGCTTTAACGGAAGCGGTGTGCGCACCCGCTACACTTCTCCAATTATATAACTCGCCCGTCGATGGGAGGCTCCAGTGAGACTTCTGGGAAGTGTAGTACGGAAAGCACACAATCAAGTCCTGTATGGACTCCACAAGTATATATATATATATATACATACATAAAAACATTGACTAACGTACTCAACTGGTGCTTCTAAATACGCCTACCCCGGTGTACCTGACCTAAGCCTAATACCGCCCAGACTTGCTCCAGAACGGTCGCTCCCTCTCCCACTCCCTGGGCCCACGCTTTAAGACTGCTACTGACCGCATTTGGGTATCGTTGCTAGCGCTGTGGATTACTGTGTTAGCGCTGTGTGTGCATTTAAGGCTAGCTCTCTCTGTATAGCGCTGTGTCTCTCTGTATAGCGCTGTGTATCAGTGTGATAGCGCTGTGTGGGCATTCATCCTAACTCGCTCTGTGTAGCGCTGTGTGTTGTCTGTGGTGGCGCAGTGTTTTGCATCACATCGTGGCTCTTTTTGAAGACACTGTAACTGACCTGTATTGGCATTTAGCGCTGCTCGCTCCGCTCCGCATTGCTGTAGGCGCTCTGATCCCATTTGCTGCCCCTGCCTCAGTTTCACATTCACCCTCCATCTTGTCTGTGTTGGTGCTCCCTGGGCCGCCCCTCCTCCCCGCTACCGCCTCCCAGCTGCTGCCCCTCCCACACACGAATAGAGGGCTCCTCAACTCTCCTGACCAACTGTGACCGCCCGGACTTGCTCCAGAACGGTCGCTCCCTCTCCCACTCCCTGGACCCACGCTTTAAGACTGCTACTGTAATAACAAAACATTGGAATATTTTAAAGAAAGACCAGGAACCTAATCTTTTTATTCCAGAACATGTAAACATTATATACAGAAAGGTACCGTTGTTGGGCAATCTCTTGACCCAGAGATATTTTACTAACAGAAATACCCAAAAGGATACTTGGCTCACACACAAGGGCTTCAGAAATATGCACAGTGCTCTTTAGTGGATGGATTACAAACATACCTGTTTGTTTTCTAATAAATCTGTATGATATATGTTGAAGGTCAGCTTTGGGATTAAACTATGGACATTTAATATCGGGGCTTTATGCATGGTTGTCTCCCTTTCATATATAGATTGAACCTTGGCTAATCGTAGTACCTGAAAGCTGTTTATTTTCTTCTTATCCAATTGTTCTTTGAATGGAACATTTGTATTGACACTGGTAGGTGAGGTCCGGTCCGAGTTGTAGGAGGTAATGGGACTTGGGGGCTCATTATGATCATTATCAACCCGCCATCATAGCGATGCTGGGCCCGCCAGACGTGCAGCGGTCCCACCAGTCTAATTAGGATGCGCCCGCCAGTATGGCAGGCGCATCCTGGCCTTTTAAGATTGCGGACGGTTCTGCTGGCTGCAGCACCGTTCACAATGCCAATATGCCACGATGTGCATTTCCATGCACAATGTGGCAGGCACCAAGGTGCCTGCCACCTTGTGCATGGTAATGTAGGGGGGGTACCATGGTACAACCCCAGGTGCACCTACACCCTCCCCCCACACTTAGGGGGCCTGTAACGGGCACCCAAACCCTGCCAGCCTTTCCGTGGCGGCATTGCCCTTTAGACCTTTGGTACGTACACATTGCCCGGGAGTTATAATATAACATGTTGACACTCTATATTTTCCGACCCCCACAGGGACAACATTGTATGCACTATATTGACACTTTAATGCTTGATACCGATCCATGGATTCCAGGAATTGGGTGGGCAATAGATAAGTCATCTCGTGAAGGATACCTTGTATTTGAAAGGGACATCGGCACTTGGTAAATCATAATATAGGAATTGTTCGACAATTATGATTTTTTCACAACTGATTGTTAGAAACTTGCTCTTATCTTGATCCTCTAATCTCTGTGGTAATATTTCAAAATTCTCAACAGCAAAAAAGAAAATACAAAAAAAGTCAAATGTCAAAGACTTGTGAGAGTCTATATGGAATTAGTCCCCTATAAACAATTTTGCACATTTTTGTTTGTTTTATACACTCTGCATGCCAGATGAATCATGGAAGTCTGAATGTTATACTCATGGCCATAAGTCCCCCAAACTTTGTGTACTTTACAAGGACAAATTGAGAATTAATTGTATGCAGATTTACAACGCTGCAATGACACTTATTGCCTTAGGCTTTGTGCCCGATATACATCTGTACCGAGTAAGACGATAGCCCCGCCCTTGTCGGCCGGTTTTATTACAATCTGGCCATCGGATGTGAGACTGCGTAATGCTATTTGCTCTTTTTTGGGGTGGTTACAAAATGTTTTGTCATTTTTTAATAGCCATGATATCATTGTCACAGCTTGTTCAAACGTCAATACCTGAGCTGTAACCAGGTGTGTTGGCGGATTAAACGTAGATCGTTTTTTTTAAACCACTGTTAACATCAATGGAGTCAGTGAGTTCCTCTTTTTCTTTTCTGAAAAAGAAATGCAACCGGACCTTCCGAAAAAAATTCGCAAGCACCCAATGGGTCACCTTTAGAGGTAGACACAAAGCCAAGACCCCTATTCAGAACTTTTTCTTTATCCACATTGAGGGATATAGGAAATCAAATTTAACATTAATCTGTCTCCGCACTCATACCGGGCTGACCGGGAAGCTTCATTTGGGTTTCTTCGCATCCTCTGGAGCAACCTCGGCCAAATCCTAAAAAAGGCTGATTGTTAAAATTGCCTGGAAAACCCGGTGGTTGGAAAGGTCCTATCGGTCCTATCCCTTCCCTTCCCATCTCAAAATACATTACTGATGACATCTGAAATTACATCACTGATGACATCATCCAGTGACTGAGTGTTTTCTAGAAGTTACTGAGTTAATCATATAAACTAAGAGTGACTGGGTATATAAGAGACTGTGTACATGAGATAGTGGGTGTGTGAGTTTTGTATAGGTGAGCGAGTGTGTGTCTCAGTGCGGGTATGAGTAAGTGAGCGGCTGTGTGAGTACCTGTTTAATTGACTGAGTTGGTGTATTAGTGGTTGTGAATGAGAGGGTACATGAGTGGCTGAATGGGTGTTTGAGCAGATACATAAGTATCTGTATGGGTGAGTGACAGTCAACATGAGTAGCTGTGTTGGTGCATCAATGGATGTGTTTGTGGGTGTATGGGTGAGTGAGTGGGTGTATGAGTGGCTGTATGTGTGAGCAAATGGGTGTTTGAGTGGTTGTATGGAAAAGTATGTGGTTCTCTCAGTAACCTTAAAGGTGAGTGAGTATATGTATTAGTATATGTATATGTAACTGAGTGTCTGTGTGAGTAATTGTAGGGGTGAGTTAGTGGCTATGTGACTGCCTGTATGGGCGACTGAGTAGGTGTATGTAGTAACTCATTTCTCCAGTATTAGGGGTGTCTTTCATAGATTCACATGCCTGAATCATTCCCCGTCGTCGGAGTGGGAGTCCCACGGTACATAAAAAAAGCAATAATATGCCATAATGTATATAACAAATATCAGAAGTAACAAACCAGGAAGTAAAGTAGCACCAGCTACAGTAGAAAAAACCTCCACACTTGTGACTATCTTAGTCATTATGTGTTAGTCCAAACTGCAGCCAATCAGGCGACAGCACCCACCAGAATGTTCTCCCCAGAGGCTCAGGCTCTCAGATTTTCTACCGCACGTCGTGTGAAGGGAGTCTCCCTGAGCTCTGCTCAGTTTTCTTCAAGATTAGTTAGTTTCTTCAAGTTTTTCAGATGTCTACTTCTAAATCCCTGTTCAGGGCCTGTGATTCGTGTGGGAAGCTTAGGCTATTCAAGGAAGATCCCCACAAAAAATGTTTATATTGCCTTTATCCTGAACACAAGGCAAAGGAGTGCAAGATCTGCCGGACCTTCCCCCCTAAGACTATCAAGGACAGAGAAGGACGACTGCTGTTGTGGCTTAACAGACTCAAGGACAAGGACGACCCTTTGTCTGAGGTAGGAAGCTTTGCCTCTAGTTCTTCACGAATTTCCATTAAGAGGAACGCTGAAACTGAAGTTTCATCTCCAAGGGCGAAAGTGGCAAAAGAGGCTCAATCCTCTCTGGATTCTTCTGGGCCTAGTGTTTCAAAAAAGCCTCTTCCACCTGTTAAGATGGATAGTGCGTCCTCTAAGAAGTCTGGGAAATCTACAGTTCCCAAGAAATCTTCACAGTCTGTGCCTCCTCAGTTGCCACCTTTGACAATTTCAACGTCAAAAAAGGTGGCCACGTCTACCACCTGCACAATGACTTTCTCCTCACCTAAGCCAGCTCTAGTGATGTCTTCGGCCTCATCACCTATGCTGGTCCATGTGCAGATCAGGCCTATCTCGTCGTCGAGTATAGTCCCGTCGACGATGGCTAAGGTACCGTCGACGAGCTCCTCGTCTACGAATCTAATGTCGATGGGTGGCTCCCCGTCGACGATGAAAATTGTGCCGTCGACGATGCTCTCGTCGACGAAGCTCTCGTTGACGACTTTGCCGTCGACGACGAAATCCTCGTCGACTATGAAGTCCACGTCGACGAAGCTACCGTCGTCGACCTTGACGACGTCCCCGTCGACGAAGTTATCGTCGACGACCTCGTCGACGAAGATATCATATAAAAAGTCGTCGTCGACGAAGATAGATCAATCGTCGACGATGGTACAGTCGACGAAGCAAAGGATTCAGCATCAAAAAGCAGGTTTGTCGGCGACGGAGGTGAACCCATAGACGCCACCACTGTCAAGTTGCACTGCCTTACAAGTCTGGTCAGCACAGCCATCTGGGATACCGCTGCCCTCACCTGCAACTACAGCTACGCTGTTAAAGAAACGGGCTACTAATGAGGTGATTCCTTCTACGCTGGTAGTGCCAGAGAAGCTTTTGGATTCTGATGAGGAGGGATCCTACGAGGATGAGAACTTTGGGGTGGCCAGAAGTCCGTCTGACCTCCAAATTAAGATTCAGGACGGTGATACGGAAGAAGATATGCAAGAAACGGAGCCCTTGTCACATGAGGACAGGCCTGCTCCCGGCATGCAAATGCCTGAGGAATTGTTTCGCAATTTACAATACATGCTCAGCGACTACTATAGGCGTTTTCCGCCTTCAGAGTCAGGTGACTCATGTATCTACGCCAAGACCTAAAACAGCGACGCCGCTTTCAAAGCAGGCACAGCCAGTTGTTTCTGTGCCGTCGGAGGAAGGACATTCAGCATTGGATGAGTCTCAAGGCATAGCTCCTCAAACAGAGGATGATGGGTACTCGGGTAATGAGGAGCAGGAAGAAGGAGAATTAGACAATAATTCAGAATCGTCGGAGTATGAGGATTACAATGCAAACACACCCTCTCCGGCAGAGCCTACAACATCAGTCACCTCCTGCGGACATTGCCTCATTCCACAGGATCATGGATAGGGCAACAAGGAGGTTCCTGATAACTATGGAGTCAAAACAAGAAGACTGCTTCTTGTATGACTTCAAGACTTCGCCACATAAACAGAGTTGGACCATTCCAATCATAGAATTCATATGGAAGGAAGGACTGAAGATCATGTCCAAACCAAATTCTTTACCAGCAGTGCTCCCGAGAGTGGATAAAAAACATAGGGCGCCAAATTCATCGCCAGCGTGCCTCATTGGACAAGCGAAAGCAGACTCTGTGGTAGCGCAGGCAGCGCGAAAGAGATCTACTAACCCATCAGCTCAGGTCTCTGTTCCGCCAGATAAAGACGGGAGACGTCTAGATTCAATCGGGAAAAAAGTTTCGACAATTGCAGCTACAACTATTAGAGTCGCTAACTCTCTAGCCATATTAGGGAGATACGATAGGCAGATGTGGTCTGACATCTTGCCGTATGTGGACAAACTTCCCGAGCCAGATCGAGCGGAAGCAAAGAAGATCCTTCAAGAAGGAGAGTGCGTCTCATCTGAGATGATTGATGCTGCAGTGGACGTTGCTGCCACAGGTTTTCGTCAGCAGGCGGGTGCAGCTGTCCTCAGGAGGCAAGGATGGTTGAAGGCAACATCCTTTCGACTGGAGGTCCAAACAAGGATTATGGATATGGCTTATGATGGAGAGTATTTATTTGGAAAGCATGTAGACGATGCTCTGGAAGCCATCAAGAAGGATACTGAGACAGCACGTTCGCTGGGCACTTTACAATACAGGAAGTCTTCCTTTCGTGGAGCAAGAGGAAGAGGGAATTTCTCTAATAGAGGAGGCTATAACCAACAGCGCTCCTATCCTTCCGCCCAGGGAAACCAAAGATACCAGCCATATCGTCAACAGACTTACGGACAGAGAAGAGGAAATTTTTCTCAGTCTCGAGGGAAATCCAACTATCGCGGAAGAGACCATAAAAAGTGAGAAACGCATCCTGCCGCCACTTTGCCCCAACCCGAACCAAATTGAAGGAAAAATATCCCAAAATTACTTAAATTGGTCCAAGATTACCACGGACAAATGGGTTCTGGATGTGGTGGCCAGAGGTCACATTTTGGAATTCGTAAAAACTCCTCCAAACTCCCCCCCAAGAGGACCACCTCCAGCACATCTCAAGGAGCTGTTTACCCAGATCAACATTATGATTCGAAAAGGAGCAATAGAAAGGGTACCTCATCATCAGAAAGGAAAAGGCTTTTACTCAAGATTTTTCCTTATTCGCAAGAAGTCGGGGGAATGGTGACCCATCCTCGACCTGCGTGCCCTCAACAAATTCCTCAAAAAACTGTCATTCAGGATGCTGACACTTCAAGAAATCCTCCATTTTCTTTCGGCGGTAGAGTATATGGCAACACTCGACCTTCAGGATGCATACTTCCATGTTCCAATTTTTCCCAGGCACCGGAAGTTTCTAAGGTTCAGAGTGGCTGGCAGGGACTACCAGTTCAAGGTTCTTCCCTTTGGACTGCGCTCAGCCCCCAGAGTGTTCACAAAGATACTGGCCCCGGTGGCAGCCCACCTTCGGTTGCAGTCAATACAGATATATCCATATCTAGACGATTGCCTTATCAAGGCCAGTTCTTTCAACATGGTAAAAACTCACATCAAAAAAACTGTCACTGATGCAAAGCCTGGGTTTCACAGTGAACTTCCAGAAATCACACCTAACGCCAGCAAGGAGAAAGACTTTCTTGGGAGCGACACTAGACACCAAGCTCGCCTACGTATTTATCTCAAAGGAGAGACAGGAAAAGATGCAGCGGCTGGCAGCTGCACTGTTGTTAAAAAACTGCGTTTCAGTACGCATGTTCAAGTCCTTCATAGGGATGATTTCTTCCTGTATTCTTCTCACCCCCAACTGTCGTCTTCGGATGAGGCCCTTGCAAGAGGAGCTCAGTCGCCAGTGGATACAGGTGTCGGGGTCCTTCGAGGACATCATAAAAATAACACCACGAATGCGAGAAGCGATTCAATGGTGGAGTCAAGGTTGCAACATTCAAGCGGGATGCTCTTTCCTCACGGAAGTGCCCAGGTTCATAGTGACGACAGACGCTTCAATGACAGGCTGGGGTGCACACCTCCAAGGCATGACGGTCAGCGGGAAATGGGATAAATCCAAATGAAATGGCACATAAACAGGCTAGAATTGCACGCCATCTTTCTAGCCCTGAAGTCCTTTCAGGCGATCCTAGAAGGTGCCACAGTCTTGATCCGGACAGACAACACCACCTGCATGCATTACCTAAACAAGCAGGGGGGCACAAGATCAGCCCGGCTGTCGCACCAGGCACAAGAGATTTGGAGTTGGGCCCTGACTCACAATATTCATCTGTCAGCTGTCCATGTCCCGGGAATAGCGAATGTGTTAGCGGACTCTCTCAGCAGATCCACAGGTTGCACTCACGAGTGGGAACTACATCAACCATCTCTAGACCGCATCTTTCAGACATGGGGGCATCCGGATCTGGACTTGTTTGCGACGCATCAGAACCGGAAATGCCCATACTTTGCAAGCTGGGTTCCCCACAAGGACTCATGCGGGGATGCCCTTTCGATGAGTTGGTATCAAATATTCGCTTACGCTTTTCCACCGATACCATTGATCCCGAAAGTCATCAAGAAGATGAAGAAGCAACCATGCCGGTTGATACTGATTGCCCCACGATGGCCCCGGCAATACTGGTTCACCGAGCTGCTCCTTCTCTCGGAATGCAACCCGATCCAACTTCCTCGCATCCCGAATCTTCTCTCTACCCACAAGGGCAAGGTGTGTCATCCGGACCCAAACTCGCTGAAATTGTCGGCTTGGCTCCTCAGCACATGGAATTTGCACACTTAAACATTCCGCAGGATTGCCAGGAGGTACTGGCGAAGGCCAGAGCTCCATCTACGATCAAAACCTACAAACTTAAGTGGAGGCGTTTCTGTGCATGGTGCCAGTCTAATGGTCTTCATCCCATTCATGCCAAGCCAGAACAAATTCTACCCTTCTTTTTGCACTTGGCCAGATTGGGTTTGGCGCATTCTACTCTTAAGGTCTTCCTGGCTGCCATTTCCAGATTTCGTCAGGATGGATCAAATTCTTTGTTTTCTGTGCGGATTATACAGCAATTTTTTAAAGGATTATTTTGTATGTTTCCGCCTGTGCGGAAACCTCCTCCTACATGGCATCTGAATGTCGTGCTATCTCAGGTCATGCGTCACCCTTTCGAGCCGATCCATAAGGTGCACCTGAAATTTGTAACATGGAAAGTGTCATTGTTACTGGCTTTAACATCTGCTAGAAGGGTTAGCGATATTCAGGGATTCACATCCAGATCGCCTTTCATCCAATTTACCACTGACTCGGTAGTACTACGTACTAATCCAACGTACATGCCAAAAGTGCCTTTGGATTTTCATCTGAATGAGCCGGTTGTCCTCAAGACATTCTTTCCAACCCCACAATCTCCGGCTGAACGAGCACTGCATTTGTTGGATATTAGGAGATGCCTTAAGTTTTACCTATCAAGAACCTCTACCATCCGCAAGACAGACCAACTGTTCGTGGCTTATGGGCGGCAGCGCCAGGGCTGTGCAGTTGGACTTTGTCATCAGCAGGCCGGTAGACCCTTACAGGCCTTGCAAAGAGCACATTCTACAAGGGCGGTTAGCTCTTCCACTGCCCTTTTTGCTGGTGTGCCTCTTCGACAGATCTGCAGAGCTGCTACGTGGTCTAGCAGGCACACCTTTACTAGACACTACTGTCTAGACTCAGCAGACGACACAGATGCTTCGGTTGGAAGAGCAGTGCTGCGCAATCTTTTCAAATAAGGTGAGCCTCTGTTTCCACCTCCTCATCTATGCTCTTTAGACGTTTTATCAAATGTTGATGATTATTGTTATACATGTATACTGTGTATATATATATATATATATATATATATATATATATTTTGATACTTTGACGTCTACGAGCGTTATGCTGGGAGTACTGCTTACTATTCTGATTCAGGCATGTGAATCTATGAAAGACACCCCTAATACTGGAGAAGAACAATAGTTACTTACCTGTAAACAGGTGGTTCTCCAGTATTGGTGTCTTTCATAGATTCACATGCAACCCGCCCGCCTCCCCCCAGAGACTCACTCGGGCATTATGGGGTTTCACTCCTGTGCGAGAAAATCTGAGAGCCTGAGCCTCTGGGGAGAACATTCTGGTGGGTGCTGTCGCCTGATTGGCTGCAGTTTGGACTAACACATAATGACTAAGATAGTCACGAGTGTGGAGGTTTTTTCTACTGTAGCTGGTGCTACTTTACTTCCTGGTTTGTTACTTCTGATATTTGTTATATATATTATGGCATATTATTGCTTTTTTTATGTACCGTGGGACTCCCACTCCGACGACGGGGAATGATTCAGGCATGTGAATCTATGAGACACCAATACTGGAGAACCACCTGTTTACAGGTAAGTAACTATTGTTCTTACTGTGTCTGTAGCTGTATGGGTGTATGGCTGGATGTGTAAGTGTGTCTATATCTCTATAACTGGATCTTTGACTGGCTATATTGGTAAGTGAGTAGGTGCATGAGTGTCTGTATATGTGAGCTAGTGGTTCTGTTAGTGGATGTATGTGTGAGTTGATGTGCTACCGGCTCTATGGATGAGTGACAAGTTGTGTGAGTGTATGTATGTGTCCTGTGAATGAATGTGTTAGTGATTGTGTGGGAGTGGGTGTATGACATGTTTTATGGGAGTGTAAATGGGTGTGTCAGTGTTTCTCTGAGTGATGTCATTTCAGATGTCATGAGTGATGTCATTTCAGATGTCATCAGGTATGTCACTGACCATGTCAGATTGTTTTTTTCCGCCATTGGGTTCGGATGTAATTTTGTTATCTCCAGTTCGGAATCAAAATAGACTTTCCTAGGCCCGAAGGTCTTTTTTCCATACCGTCGGTATTGTTTCCGCTCGGTGCCCAGCTCTGTTCCGACTCAGTTCCCCGAGTTGGACATCCAGGGGAGTCGCGTGACTCTTCGGTGCTCGAGGCCCAGTCGACGCAGCAAGACCTTCGACGGCAAGATATGGAACGGAGCCCGTTCAAGAAATGTCCCTTGTGTGGATCTAAGTATCCCCACATCGACGTCCACCCGGTGTGCAACAAGTGCCTGTCGCCAAACCACGATGAAGCCAACTGTATGGCTTGTTCCAGGTTTCGATCGAAGAAGACGATTCGGCTTCGGCGCGTGGTGCGCTTGGAGGCCTGGCAGTCAGCCCCGGCACCGGTGGACATCTTCGATAGAGAAGACGCAGACGAACACGAAGTTCAGATGCAGATTTCACCTCCAGCGGAGGAGATCGACTACGACTATGAAGCGGATGTCGAAGTGCTCGACGTAGAAGAAGTCGTCGACTAGGTACGAGACGACAATGAGGCCTATGGCGCCATGGAAGATAGCTCAGAGGAAGAGCTATGCCCCGTTCGAACAATTACTACGGCTCAGGTCGAGGGATCGCCACACGGCCTTACCCAAGACCTTATACCAGGATCCACGGCCTCGCCTCCGGGCCCGGCTACGGACACTTCGGCGGAGCCGCCATTGCCTAAAACGAAACCGAAAGTGAAACCATCGGTGTCGACGAAAACGGAAGTGGTGGAGACGCCATCGAAACCGAAGACGTCTGCTCCTCGGACCGCACCCTCGTCTTCCGAGATGTCAGGGCAGCCGAAGCCGAAGAAGGCTATCGACCCGGTGCAGTCGGGCAAAGGCGTCGAGCCGAAATCGGTCAAGGTCATCGATCCGAAGTCAAAAAAGGGCGTCGAGCCGAAGACTGGGGCCCCAAAACCGGGAGTCAAGGCCGCCGATCCGAAAACGTCGGCGCCGAAGTCTGTCAACACCGAAGGAGGGCATGGTGCCCCTAAAAAAGCTGATCCTACGCCTAGGCCGGAAAAGCCGAAAGCATAGACGCTCGAGTCTTCACATGCCGGTGGACCGAGAACGTCTGTCGGGTCGACGAAACCGTCCGCTTCCTTTACGAAGCAGGTATCGGACTCCCTGCAGCGCATCAAGAACAAGGCTTCTGCGGGAGAACCGAAGGCACCTTCCACCCCGAAGGCAGCAGCCACGACACCAAAGTCTTCGGCGCCAATCCTGTTCACGTTGCTGCCGAAAGTGGCAACGAAGGCCTTCGCACCACGATCGGTCCCTGAAGCGCACTTGCAAGGATCTGCGGGGTCGAAGCCATCTCAACCGCTTGGGAGCTTGAAGCATCGACAACCCTTGGTTGAGGAGGAGTCGGAACATTTTATCGACGCCGAAACCGGGAAACTTACCCTTTACAAGAGAAAGATCACGGCGACACAGCCTTTGGAGTCCTACACGATTCCTTTGAAGCGCAAGAAGCCTGCTTCGGATTCGCCACTTTTGGTCGAGCCACTAGCTCCTCGGACTCCAAGACTTGCCACACCCTCACCCACTTATTCAGATGTGGAGGATGAAGGGGTTGTGGACGAGGAATATAGCTTTCCTGCAAATACGGATCATGATGAACATCAGGACTCATGGGCAGATGCAGAAGACCAAGGAGATCAGCAAACTGCCCAGGACCCTCGGGTGTACAATGTCAACACCTCTCCTACGGAGGATTCTGCGACATTTAATGCTCTAATTGAGAGGGCGGCTAAAAACCACGACGTTCAGCTGCATGCTGACCCTTGGAGGTGGACTTCCTCTTTGATACTTTTTCCACAGCTGAAAAGACTGTCAAGACTCTCCCAATGCCAAAAGGGGTTCTAAAACATGCTGCAGACATTTTTAAGGAACCCACACGGGCATGGGTGATCAAACTAGAATTGAAAAGAAATACAGACCGGCACCTGGCGATCCTACCTACATCAAGGGCCAGTTGCCTTTGGACTCTCTGGTCGTTTCTAATGCCCGCAAGAGGGCGAATTCGCAAACCACTGGTGAAGCTCCTCCCCCAGACAAAGAATACAAAGTGCTGGAGGCATCAGGGAAGAGAGTAGCAGCTCAGGCGGCCAATATCTGGCGTATCTCAAACACGCAGGCACTCTTGGCCAGATACGACAGGGCACACTATGACACACTAGAGACCCTGTTGCAACATCTACCAGATCAATATAAAGAGGGAGCGGAGATGCTTATTCAGTAAGGGAAGCTCCTCTCCAACGCTTCTATTAAGTGTGCACTAGACGTTGCGGACACCGCAGCAAGGGCAATTAACACCAGTGTGATGTTGAGACGTCAGGCATGGCTCAGAATCTCCGGGTTCAAGCCGGAGATACAGACTACCATCCTCAATCAGCCGGTAAACCCTGACAGATTATTTGGTCCTGAGGTGGATACCACCCTGGAAAAAATAAAGAAGGATACCGAGACTGCTAAGTCCGTGGGAGCTCTCCAGTCCCAACAGTTTAGGGGCAGCACTTTTCGTCGCTCAGGCAATCGAGGTGTTTCCAGAGGCCAGATGTCCCAGCAAACGCAATTCAATAAGGGTGGTGCGCAATCCTCTTACACCAAGCAGAGTAGAGGAGGATATCGGGGCAACAGCACCAAGGGCAGAGGCCGGGGTAACAACAACTCCCGTTCCTCCGCCACCAACAAACAGTGACGCCCTGTCACTGCCCCCCGACCATTCCACACCTGTCTGGGGGAGACTCCAGCAGTTCCTGCCAGTCTGGAAATCCATCACCACAGACAGGTGGGTCAGGAAACTTATCCAGTTCGGTTATTGTTTGGAGCGAACATCCACTCCACCCAACATACCACCAAAACACCGTCCTATGTCCACAGAGCATTTGCACTTATTGCAGCAGGAGGTTCTTGTCATGCTGCAAAAGTAGCAACCGAGCTCGTGCCGGTGGAGGAAGAAGGCACAGGAGTGTACTCCCTGTACTTCTTGATCCCAAAGGAGGACGGGTCCCTCAGACCCATACTGGACCTCAGACCCCTAAACCAGTATATTCTCTCAGAACACTTCCACATGCTGACGCTGCAGCAGGTTCTTCCGTTGCTCAATCAGGGAGACTTCCTCGCAACCTTGGATCTCAAGGATGCATATTTTCACATTCCACTACATCCATCACACAGAAAATACCTCAGATTCACCATTCAGAATCGGCAATATCAATTCAAGGTCCTCCCTTTCGGGGTGACCACAGCGCCCAGGGTGTTCACGAAGTGCCTGGCAACAGTGGCTGCGCACCTCAGGAGGCAAAACGTTCACATTTACCCTTATCTGGACGATTGGCTTGTCCAAGCAAACTCAGCCCAGCAGTGCACCGCCAGCATGTCCCACACCATTCACCTTCTTCACGATCTGGGATTCTCACTGAATTATCCGAAGTCGCACCTTCAGCCAGCCCATGTGCGGCAGTATCTGGGCGCGACAATAGATACTCTTGCAGCCACGGCTCAGCCAAATTCGGTGAGGATCGACAGCATTCAGTCGCTGATCCAGAAGTTCAGACCGCAACACTCGCTTCCAGCAAGAGTGTTCATGCAGTTGATAGGCATGATGGCCTCCTGCATCTTCATAGTCCCGCACGAAAGGCTACATATGTGTCCGCTCCAAGAATGCTTGGTTCATCAGTGGACTCAGGCTCAAGGACAGTTGAACGACCTAGTGTTGGTGAATGGTCGGGCATACAACTCTCTGCATTGGTGGAATCCACACAACCTTTGCAAGGGCCGACCATTCCAGGAGCCTGTGCCACAGATTATCCTGACAACAGACGCATCTCTCCAGGGTTGGGGAGCTCATGTACTCCACTACACGGTGCAGGGACTATGGACAACGCAGCAAAAGAAGATGCACATCAACTACCTAGAACTGATGGCAATCTTCATGGCGATGAAGGCATTCAAAGTACATCTGTGCAACAAGGTCGTGTTGATCCGGACGGACAACATGACGGCCATGTACTACATTCAAAAGCAGGGAGGTACACACTCTCCACAGTTGTCTCATCTGGCTCAGAGCATATGGAAGTGGGCCATTCAGAGGAACATCTTCCTCATGGCGAAACAACTCCCGGGCAAGGACAAATCAGATGGCGGATCTGCTCAGCAGGTACAGCCACCAAATGCACGAGTGGGAGATACATCTATCAGTTCTCCGCCCGTACTTCCAGCAGTGGGGTCATCCAGAGATAGACCTGTTCGCCACAAGGGAAAACGCAAAATGCCAAAGCTTTGCCGCCAGGTTCCCTCACCCACAGTCGCAGGGCAATGCGATATAGATGAACTGGTCAGGAAGATTTGCGTACGCTTTTCCCCCAGCGCGCCTCATACCGCTGGTGGCACGAAAGCTAAAGCAACACTCGATGACACTCATCCTGGTTGCTCCAACGTGGGCATGCCAACCATGGTACACCACGTTTCTAGAACTCTCCGTGGTACCACATCAAAGGCTGCACCTCACGCCCAGGCTTTTGACGCAGAGCCATGGCGACATTCAGCACCCAGATCCGCAACAGCTCAACCTGGCGATCTGGCTCCTGAGGTCTTAGAATTTGGCTACCTTAACTTGCCTCCTGACTGCATGGATATCATACGGGAGGCAAGAAAGCCCACCACCAGAGCTTGCTATGCAGCAAAATGGAAGCGGTTTGTCATTTACTGTACAGAACACATCAACCCGCTAGATGTATCTACTCACAACATCATTTGTTATTTGTTACATCTTTACAAATGCAATCTAGCATATGCTTCCATTCGGATACACTTACCCGCCATAGCGGTTTATCTTCAAAACAGGCAGCATCTCTCCGTTTTCAGAGTACCTGCCATTAAAGCCTTTCTAGAAGGACTGAAACGGGTCATTCCTCCCAGGACCCCGCCAGCTCCTGTATGGAACCTTAATGTGGTCCTCACCAGGCTGATGGGCCCACCTTTTGAGCCTCTGCATTCATGCGAGGTTCAGTTTCTAACATGGAAAGTGGCTTTCCTGATAGCCATTACGTCTCTGCGACGTGTTAGTGAGCTCCAGGCGCTCACTGTACAAGAGCCGTTCATACAGATTCACTCAAACAGGTTGGTGCTGCGCACTAACCCGAAATTTTTCCTAAAGTGGTTTCGCAGTTCCATGTCAATCAAACCATTGAACTGCCCGCATTCTTTCAAAACCCAGAAACAGTAGCCGAAAGAATGCTCCACACTTGACGTCAAACGAGCTTTGATGTACTACATCGATAGGACCAAAGAATTTAGGAAGACACAACAACTCTTTGTTGCCTTTTCAGCCCAGCACAAAGGCAATCCCATTTCCAAAGCAGGTATAGCCAGGTGGATCGTTAAGTGTATTCAGATTTGCTATCACTAGGCTAAGCGCACTTTAACGGTCCCCCCCCAGGGCCCACTCCACCCGCAAGTTGGGGGCCTCCATGGCTTTCCTTGGTAATATCCCTTTGGAAGATATTTGTAGAGCAGCCACATGGTCTACACCACACACATTTACTAAACACTACTGTGTAGATGTGCACTCCAAGCAGCTGTAGGGCAGGCTGTTCTTAAAACACTTTTTCAGACATATGCAGCTGGCACAGGCGGCCGCCGTTAGTGGAGGGACTGCTATGTATTCTATGCTATAGATATAAATTCAGCAGCCCACATGCCTCAAACTGAATATGCTACTTGCCAGTATGCATCTGTTCTTGGCATGTAGGGCTGCTGACATTCATATCGCCCGCCCTCCTCCCCGGCGCCTGTAGCGGCTGCAGAATTTTCCACTTATTCTTAGCATGGCCATCGCTCACACTGTTACACTCCATCTTCGCCACAATGGCTAAAAACAATCTGGGGATGGAGTCGATGCCCATGCGCACTGTAGTCCAGGGGAGGAGCCACCTATCTCGTGATACTTCGAAGACTCTTCCAGGACCACAATGTGCAATCATCCGGACCCAACACTAGGCGGCGATCTATGCTATAGATATGAATGTCAGCAGCCCTACATGCCAGGAACAGATGCATACTGGTAAGTAGCATATTCAATACCTATATCTACCTTTACATATAGACACATATGCACCTATAAGCCACTCCTATGGTAGGCCACTCTTGACAGCCAACTGGTGCCAACTTAGTTATTCCACAGAGTACTCAGCTTTATCATTAGCAATGACATCATCAGAACCTCAAGGTTCCAATAATGACTAAGGACCCTATTTAATTCTTGGCGGTAAGCATACTTTGTTGTGATGCACTATGCTTACCGCCAAGGTAATGGTCCACACACCAGATTTAAATGCAGGCGGACCTTTGGTTTAATCACGGTGGAAACGACTCAGTGTCCTCCATGATTAAACCTCTGATGAACCAACAGAATAAGGACTGACGAAGGTTGGCCTCTAATTTCTCCCACCTAAGTTAGATGGACATAATTAATCCTGAGGGAAAGTGAAAACTGCTAGGTGCTCCTCTCACCATGGGAATGTTATTGAGTATGAGAGTTGGGGGCCGTTGGGAAGGGGCAGAAGCATCCATCACAGGACCCTGAATGGGGGGGAGCAGGCTCACTCCTCCTCCCTTTTGGAGCACCTGTACTCACGAGCACCAGCCTCAGACTCTGAGGTCATTGGTGCCCTGTACTGGGCGGTCTGGATAGTGCCTATGAGCTGCGCCTTTGTTTCGGTATTGAATATGATAGCTGAGGACTCGCATTTGCAATTGGGGACAGTGGATAGCTTGGGTGCCAGTTCATTCCAGGTGAATGACTGTGAGCCTTATATGCTCAGGGGGTTTCCAGACCTATTCTAGCACACTGACCCACGGTGGCAGGGTGTATATTGTCGCACCACTACCAGTCTTATACAAAATTATGTTGGAAACTTAATAATTACTGTTTCCTAAAGAGACTCATGCAAAATGCCCATCTTTAAAGACCAGCCACCATTTGTGGTCTTGAATATAGCATATTAACACAGAGATAAGAGGGGCACATATACAGAGACATCTAAAACATAGTCCTGTAACAAAAAGTAGAAGCACAATGACCGGGGAAACCTTTTCAAATGCTGTTGTCAATCCTTTTAGTCATAGCATGAATTTGTGCAGGCAAATTATGCAACACAGCCAACACGTTTCACCCTTGTGGGCTTCTTCAGGGCGTGTAATGGTCCAGTAGGAACTGCAGGGTATTAACCTGAGTATAAAAGGCAAGGTTTCATGTGAAGTCTTGATGTGTATCTCAAACGGTCAATGAGGACAGTAACAACGTTGAGGTTTAAGATTGGTAAAATCACTAACCGAAGCGCATAATGTGTCTCCCTAGAAAGCAAGGCTATCTGTAGCCGGCAGAGAATCATTTCCGTGTTCTTTTCAAGTTGAGTTTCCAGACCTACATGTTGTGCTCATGTTTTTCTGGTGGAGGAGGCTCTCACTGGTTCTTGGGCCCCTACTATGGATACCTTCGGTACAGTGACCAGGGGCGCCCCCGGCCTGGACAAAGGGGGCTTTGACTTGGTCTTTGAGCTGCGATGTAGCTGAAGTGGGTTCTTGAGGTTGCTGGCTGTGGGCCAAGCTGATTTCTGGAAGCAGGGTTGCTGCACGGCTCTTCTTTGGTCTTCGAAACTGGATTCTTTGGTTCAAGGCAGCCCCCTAAATACTGTATTTAGGGAGCGTTTTAAGTCTCGAGGTATTAGCCAATGGGCTATTGGCCTTACGGTGACTACACACTTGGTGCTCTCACCTTAGGTGGGGTAGTGAGCACACTCTCTAACCCTGATTGGGGAGTGCCGCGCATTAGCAAGATGGAAAGCACTGAGGAGTGGAATTCACCTCACCTCCCCCACCTGAGGAGTGGAGTTGGCAGAGGTGGGCACACCTCCTGGGCGTGCTAAAGTTTCCCACCTTCTTCCTCCAAAAAGGGGGTGAGTCAGGAAGGGCCTGCTCCTAATAGCAGTAGAGGCTGGGGGTCGCGCTATAAATGCAGCAAGGCTTTGAAGCTCCCCTGCCACAGATGGCTCGTCCAGAACAGAGGGAGATGTGAACATGGAATAATGAATCTGACGCTGGAGGTTTAATATTCTGAGATATTTGATACTAAACATCCCAGGATTCAGTAAAGCCATTATGGCGCTAGGAAACTTGTGAGCAGTTTCTAGACCATATACTCAGTATGGCTTTACTGGGCACTTAGAATATCTAAGAATGGCCTTAAATGTTATAGGGCCCTGTCTACTCACCCAGATAGGCCCTCACATGAGGTATAGTGCACTCTGCCTTAAGGGTGACTTACCAATGCCTCATGTAGAGTTGGGCAGGCATGGCACACAGGGATGTGTGCCATTGTCGACTCTTCACTTTATACTGCACCAAAACACGCAGGCTTCAGTGGCAGAGGCGCAGGTTTGTAATGAGAGGTCTTTGAGGGTGGCATAATACATGCTGCAGCCCTCAGAGGCCTTTCCATGCACTTGGCACCATAAGTGCCCGTTACACGGGACTTACAGGTAGGCCATATTTGTGCCAATTGTGGAAACAATGGTACAGCTTAGGGAAAGAACACAGGCCCTGGGAACCTGATTGGCAGGGACCCAGGGCACACTCTATCAAAGTGCATCAGAAATCAGGCAAAACGTGTGGGGGGTACTGCAACAGATCCCACTTTCCTACAGTAGGTCTCAGCCCAACTCTTCAGACACCGCCAGGCACTACAGGTTGGTTCCTGGAAGGCAAGCTTGCTCCTGGGCTTGCCACCACCTGCCTCTTATTCTATTTACTCTGCCTCATTCTGAATCTTACCTTTCAGGAAGTTGAAAGATTGATGGTCGCTGCTTGGATACTGAAGCTGCAGGCCTGGCGGGGGCTGCGCTGTACGCATGGCCAGGCTCTGCTTTTATTTAATGTAAACTTGGATAAGAAACGGCCAAGATGATGTCTGAGATTATCTCAGCAAGGTGCACGCACTGGGTGGAAGCTGCTAACCACTCCTCACCCGAGGCCGACATCGAGTTATATGAATATCACCGTACAACTATCCAGCTGATGTACAAAAAACACCAATCGAAGATTGAAAGCAAAACAATCATTACCCCAGCATTACAAAAACGAATAAGTCTGGTTTCAATGTTGTTAATATGGATATCGATGCGTTTGTCGACAAAATGAACTATCGTCCATATTAATAGAATCACCCGTTCTGAACTTCACATCTACCTCAACACACAAGTCCACCTAGGCTCGGGATTACTGATTGATGGGTCACAAATGGGAGGGTGCATAGCTGGCTGACAAATACTTGGGCAGGAAACTCGTGATCAATCCCACAGATGGGTGCAGCGACATTACAATGGTCAGGGGAGATTGCCCTAGTAAAGCACACATGGCTGGTGGGGGTACGCGCTCTTACAAACATGATAAAGTCTGATGCCATATGAGTTAGGAAAATATAGCCAATCAGGGCCTAGCACATGTAGAGATCATGCCCTCCCCATGCCGGACATCTGGACATATTCACCACTGGACACACTATGTCCACGCTGGTCAAGACACACCTTAGTAACCATTGACCATTAATTTTTGACCCTAAAGGCAGCAACCAATATTCCTCACCATATATGGTAACAGGACATCTTTTATTTCCTCTGTAATATTGTATTTAAAGAAACCTTAAACTCGATGTAAATTGAGACAGTCCTCAGGTCAAGTGCCTGTAACTGTTCTCCCGGACGAACTGGTTAATGAAGAACTGTTCCTGTTTTGCCAAACACCTCTTGCCTTCTGTTTTTTAAGGATATCTGATTCAAGCAACAATGTGACAGTGCCTGCAAACAAAGGCAAGCAAACGTGTTTTCATGCGATAACACGTTAAAGTCAGACCTTTTTGTGATAGTTTCATTGGTGTTAATGTTATTAGTGGTGGTTTTGGTGATGAGGGCGTAACCTTGCTGGTGGCAGTGGTGATATCGTGGAGGTGGTATTGGTGTTATTAGTTGTGGTTTTGGTGGTGAGGATTTAACGTTGCTGGTGGTATTGTGGAGGTGGTATTGTTGACGGTGTTATTAGTTGTGGTTTTGGTGGTGAGGCTATAACGTTGCTGGTGGTGTTGTGGAGGTGGTATTGGTGTTGGTGTTACTAGTGGTGGTTTTGGTGGTGAGGATATAACGTTGCTGGTGGTGTTGTGGAGGTGGTATTGGTGTCGGTGTTACTAGTGGTGGTTTTGGTGGTAAGGATATAACGTTGCTGGGGGTATTGTAGAGGTGGTATTGGTGTTGGTGTTATTAGTGGTGGTTTTGGTGGTGAGGATATAACGTTGCTGGTGGTATTGTGGAGGTGGTATTGGTGTCAGTGTTACTAGTAGTGGTTTTGGTGGTGAGGATATAATGTTGCTGGTGGTATTGTAGAGTTGGTATTGGTGTTGGTGTTACTAGAAGTGGTTTTGGTGGAGAGCATATACCGTTGCTGGTGGTATTGTGGCGGTGGTATTGGTGTCGGTGTTATTAGTGAGGATACAACGTTGCTGGTTGTATTGGTGTTGATGTGCTCATTGTTGCAATATTCTGGTGATGTGGTTTGGAGTGCTATTGCTAGTGGTGATACTGATGATGGTATTGGTAATGGTGTTTGTATTACTAATAGAGGTATTACTATTGGTGGTGATGGTATTTGTGCTGGTGGTATTAGCGATGGGGTGTGGTACTGGTGGTGTTGCGGTATTAATGAAGGTGGTACTGTGTTGTTAGTGGTTGTATATCATTGGTTGTGGTGTTGGGAGTAGTGTCTGTAGTCATGTGGTGTTGGTGGTAGTATTTACTGAGGTATTAGTGTGGTGGTGGCATTGGTGGTATCTGTGTTGGGGTTTATGTTATTGGCTATGTTATTGGTGTTGTTTTTGGTCAAATTGTTAGTAGTATTGCATGCAATCATCTAAGAATTGCAGGTGATTAAGTGTGCTTTTTAGATGTAAAACAGTCCCTCAGGCATTACAATACCAACACTGCTGAGGAAGTGTAATGATTAATAACATGAGTGAGAGAGAAATACTCCTCTAGGCAGAGTCAAAGCCCCCTCAATGTACACTTCAAATGACTGGCAACAAAAGGGCAAGGCAGGCAAGTAAAGCTCTCTATAGCCAGACATAAAAGATCACAATATGATACAGAGGGAATCTTTACAAAGGAATAAATACAGTGGTGACATAAAGTGTTGTTATGCATACTTTTACTTGTGAATCCATGTACCATATGACTAGCACCCTCCTGCTCTCCACTTCAGGACTGAGACAGTGTGGCCTGGCCACTTCAAGGCATTTAATAAAAGCCTTTCCCACCCCTCTCTGTGTGACTTGCAGTGCAGCGAGACACATGAAAGGCGGCTCATCACATGACACATCTCATCCAGACCCTTGGCATCCCATTCTGTCTTATGTGTATATCTAAATATCTGACAAAGATCCAGCCCTCCTGGGCCCAGGCTGGACACCACTGCTGAGAAGGAACCTTAAAGTCAAGGAAACCATAGGACATCAAATAGGTTTTCAATCAAAAATATGTCAAGATTTGAGTCCCCAAAATATAAATTCACCGTGCAGTGTAGCTGGGGTGCAGTGCAACATGCCTAAAGCAGATGTGTATATTTGGAATCCATGCATTTTGTCTAGTATTACTCATATCACATATTTAGGAACCGTAGAAAGTGGAGCATGCCGCCATTTTGTTGCTTCCTGCGAAAGGGTCCAGTTCACAGCTCAATACTTTCATAGGGTTTAATGTGGGAACCCATGTACCACCTTCAGTAACACATCCTCTTAGACAACAGCTGCTGTGGACTCCTCGTGACTGTGACTGATGTTTCACATGACAGGTCATGTTTAACGCTCAGTCCATCCTTCCCTGATTCTCTCACTGACTATCTGGTCACCATCACTCATGTGTGTGGTCTTTTAGTTCTACGCGTAGTGAAGGAGCCATTTGACTCCAAAGGTGTCCAGTCAGGTTCTGCATTGACCACCATGAAGTTTCCCACCTGCATGAACATTTCCTTTACTCCCAGTTGTTTCTTTGTATCCGCTCCTTTACTGATCTTGTTGTTGTGGTCCATCAAGGCGAGATGTTTGTCACCTGCCATGTCGGTCCCTTGCTGCCCGCCCTCCGCTCCCCTCAGTCTCATATTTATGTTCATAGCTACTTCCGCTTTAGCACTGCTGCCGGTTTTGTTACAGGGGGCGATATTGCAGCACTGCTGAAAAGCCGGCCCTCAATGCTTGAAAACCGACCCCCACCCTTCTGGCCCACCGGGAAAATGCCCAGTGCCCGCGACGGCCAGTCCGGCCCTAGCAATGGGGATTTCCAGTGCTAAACCAAGAGCAAATGGTACAGGAACAATTCATATACAGAGAGAAAGAAATATGGCAATGGAAAAGCTCATTCAGAAAGACCTCGGCTGCGCTACCGGTCCCTCTTTCATTGCTGCTTTCCGTTGACAGGAGCATATAGTCTTTTGTTTGAGGGTCCTCCCGTCCCCAGCTAGCCAGTAGTAAAAAATGGGCCTCCCCTCCATTGAGCACTATTGTCTGGCCCTCAGGCTGCACAGGGCCATCAAACCCCAGGGGCCACCACAACAATATATATCCTTAATATAATAATCCTCTGAGGATAGATACATGTTCGAGGCATATGGGCTGCAGATGGTACATTTATGAATAGATCGCCATCTGGTGTTGGGCTCGGATGATTGCACTTTGTTTTTCTTTTGGAGAAGTCTTTGTCGTCATAGATGACTCCTCCTCTTGGTGTTAGTGCGCATGGGCATCGGCTCCATCCTTAGATTGTTTTTTTCCGCCATCAGGTTCGGATGAGGATCGAAGCGCTCCGGACCGACTTCAACAAAGAAGGTTATAACCGGCGCGTACTCCTTTCCAAATCGACGGTATCGTTATCGAACGCAACTTTACTCCATACCGACGCGGTTCGAAGGACGACGACTACGAGAAACTCGACGTAGTCCAGCCCGGGGTCCATGGAAAGGACTCCATTCAAAAAATGTCCAACGTGTGGTGCTAAGTTCCCACACAAGGACCTACACGAGGTGTGCAACCTCTGCTTGTCCCCTGAACACGAATCCAGGGACTGTGAGGCCTGTGCAGCGTTCTCTTCAAAGTCGACGATTAGAAACCGTCGAGCCCGAAGACACGAGGTATCGAGAATGCAGTCACAAGCAATCCCGGAGCTGTTCGAGGACCAGCACCCAGAAGAGGAGGAAGAAGAGGCCGACGAGGCGGGGTCTGAAGCGGACGAGTCCGACGTCGAGGAAATCGACGTCCAACAAACCGTGAGTGACGACGTCCCTTTACCAAAGAACAGACCCCGCACGGTGTCGACCCCGCCCTCGAGCCCGGTCAGACAACCGAAAAAAGTTTCCAACGCCCCGCCTTCGAGCCCGGCAACGAAACAGAAACCGAAACACTCGGTCTCCCATCATAGTGGTTCCGGTTCCGATAAACGGACCACATCGACACCGAAGCACCAAGTCAAGGAAAGCTCGAAGTCGAAGCAGTCCATGTCGACACCGAAGCACGCTTCGGCGTCAAACACCCTCGACACCGGGGACATCTTCGATACCGAAGAAATCGGATCCGAACAAAATCTCGGCACCGAAAATACAAATGGACATTCAAAAGAAAAAACACCTTTCGGAACCGAAAACTGCGGTACCGACACAGGAACACGGGACGGATCCTAAACAAAAGACTTTGTTTATTGACCCAAAGACTGGCAAGGTAGTCACAGAACTACCTAAAAAGAGGAAGAATGAACATTCGGACAACAAGACTCATCCGAAGAAGAGAACAATGGGGACGAATACAACTCCTCCCTCTTCTCCCAAACCTCACACACCATCTTCTCCTCTTCCTCACAATAGGCCAAATATTCCTCCCACACGACCATCTACACCTACAACAGATGTAGAGAGTGACACAGGGGAGGGGGAACATCCTGGGGATGATGAGGACACAATCCCAGAGGAGGCAGACCCATGGGAAGAGTATAATGTAGGGTCAGATAATGATACCGACCCTGAATCGTATCCCTCAAAACCTTCACCTCCTGATGACAATACTGGGTTTGCACAACTCATTACTAGAGCAGCAACATATCATAAGGTAGACCTACATACAGAACCTCAAGTACAGGACTTCTTATTAGAAACACTACCTACTGCACAAAGAACATCAGGAACACTACCAATGCTTAAGGGCCTTCTCAGTCATACATCAGAGATATTCAAAGACCCAGTGAGGGCTAGGGTATTGAACCCAAGAATCGATAAAAAATATAGGGCAGCTCCAAAAGACCCAGTATACATTAAAGGGCAAATTCCTCTAGACTCACTAGTGGTCACAAACGCTCGCAAGAGAGCAAACTCTTTATCTACAGGAGAAGCTCCACCTCCTGACAAAGAGTCTAAACTAATAGATGCCTCTGGCAAGAGAGTAGCATCTCAGGCGGCAAACAGTTGGCGCATAGCTAATACGCAAGCACTACTTGCAAGGTATGACAGAGCGCATTATGATGAGTTAGAAAAACTCATCACACATCTCCCTAAAGAACATCAAAAGAGGGCAGATCAACTCATACAAGAAGGGAAGTTAATTACTAACACTTCAATAAAGTGCGCCCTAGACGCGGCAGAAACTGCGGCAAGGTCTACAAACACAAGCATCATGTTAAGGAGACATGCATGGCTCAGAGTATCAGGGTTCAAACAAGAGGTACAAACATCGTTACTGAACCAACCTTTTGATGGGAAAACACTTTTCGGCGCAGGGACAGATGAGGCCCTAGAAAAGATTAAGAAGGATACCGAAACGGCTAAATCAATGGGAGCATTGCAACAGCCGACACAAAGAGGTTCCTTTCGTAGATCCACCTATAGAGGAGGATCCAAAAATACAGGTACAAACCAACAGCAAACCTCTTTTACACCTACATCACCCAGAGGTAATTCTAGAGGTGGCTACAGGGGTAACAACAACAAGGGTAGAGGTCGCGGAAACAACAACAACCGCAACTCTCCAACCCCAAAACAGTGACTTCATAGAGCTTCCCCCAGACCATATAACACCGGTCGGGGGACGCCTATCACAGTTCCTACCTGTCTGGGAAAACATCACATCAGACAGGTGGGTAAGACAAATTATCCAACATGGTTATTGCCTAGAACTCACAGCTACCCCACCAAACATCCCCCCCAAACAGCGTCCAATGAAACAAGATCACCTGACACTGTTAAAACAAGAAGTACTATCACTGCTAGAAAAGCATGCCATAGAGAAGGTTCCACAGCACCAACAAGGAACAGGAGTATACTCCCTATACTTCCTAATTCCCAAAAAGGACGGGTCTCTAAGGCCAATACTGGACCTAAGACCTCTCAACGCATACATAAATTCGGAACATTTCCACATGGTCACGCTCCAACAAGTACTTCCTTTACTGAAGAAAGGGGACTTTCTTTCTACACTGGATCTAAAAGACGCTTACTTTCATATCCCTATTCACAAAGCCCACAGGAAATACCTCAGGTTTGTGGTAGAAGGACAACATTATCAGTTCAAGGTCCTTCCGTTTAGTGTCACAACGGCACCAAGGGTGTTCACAAAATGCCTGGCAGTGGTAGCAGCTCACCTAAGAAGACAACAAATTCATGTCTTCCCATACTTGGACGACTGGCTAATAAAGGCCAGGTCACAAGAGGAATGTCTTCAAAACACACAAAAGACAATTCAGCTACTACACCAGCTAGGGTTCACGGTGAACTACACAAAGTCACACCTACAACCAAACAAGGTTCAACAATATCTGGGGGCTACTATAGACACAGAAAAAGCCAAAGTGTACCCCAACCCAGTCAGGATCCAAACAATGCTTACAATCATTCAAAGATTTCAGCCACAACACTCACTAACAGCAAGAGTGTTCATGCAGCTATTAGGCATGATGTCATCCTGCATACTGCTAATACCATATGCCAAACTACAAATGCGTCCGCTACAAGAATGCTTAGCGACACAGTGGAATCAGGCTCAAGGGCAGATTACAGATCTGGTGTTGGTAGACGACCGCACACACCGCTCTCTGAAGTGGTGGAACATAACAAACATTGCCAAGGGGCGGTCGTTCCTAGAGCCAATTCCACAGGTGACAATAACAGCAGACGCATCGCTCACCGGATGGGGAGCACATATGGACAAGTACACAGTACAAGGAAGGTGGAGTGTGCAGGAAAGAACACTGCACATCAACCATCTAGAACTACTAGCAGTGTTTCTAGCATTGAAAGCCTTCCAGATACATGTTACCAACAAAGCAGTCCTGATCAGAACAGACAACATGACAGCAATGTATTATATTCAAAAACAGGGGGGGACGCACTCTCTCTAACTATCCAGACTAGCACAGGAAATTTGGAGATGGGCCATTCCTCAAAACATCTATCTGTTAGCCGAACACCTACCAGGAGTCCAAAACCAGATAGCAGACATCTTAAGCAGACAGTCTGAACAAATACACGAATTGGAACTGCACCAACAAATACTGCAGCCATTCTTCCAAAGATGGGGACAACCAGAGATAGACCTCTTTGCCACTCATCAGAACGCAAAATGCCAAAGCTTCGCGTCCAGGTATCCACATCACCTGTCGCAGGGCAATGCGTTATGGATAAATTGGTCCAACAAATTTGCATACGCTTTTCCCCCTCTCCCACTAATTCCATTAGTGGTCAGGAAGCTGCAACAACATTCAATGACCATGATACTAGTGGCACCCACGTGGGCAAGACAGCCGTGGTACACCACGCTACTGCAACTCTCACAAGTGCCACACCAAAAATTACGAATTCTACCCATGCACCTTACACAGAACCATGGAGAAATAATGCACCCAGATCCAACTCAATTGAACTTAGCGATCTGGCTCCTGAAATCCTAGAATTTGGGTACTTAGATCTACCTCAAAATTGCATGGAGATAATTAAACAAGCGAGACATCCAACCACCAGAGCATGTTATGCAGCTAAGTGGAAGAGGTTTGCTATACACTGTACTAATAACAATATCAACCCTCTGGACGTATCAACAAAGGAGATTATTTGCTACTTATTACACTTACAGCAATGTAATCTAGCGTACACATCTATCAGAGTACATCTAGCAGCTATAGCAGCGTACCTACAAAACAGGCAACACATATCACTGTTCAGAGTACCAGCTATAAAGGCATTCATGGAAGGCCTTAAAAGAGTCATTCCACCAAGATTACCACCTTCCCCAGTCTGGAACCTCAACGTAGTACTCACCAGACTAATGGGGCCACCCTTCGAACCTATGCATAGGTGCGAAATACAATTCCTTACATGGAAGGTGGCTTTCCTTATAGCCATTACCTCACTCAGGAGAGTAAGTGAATTACAGGCATTGACAATACAAGAACCATTCCTACAGTTACACCAGAATAAAGTGGTTCTTAGAACAAACCCAAAGTTCTTGCCTAAGGTAATTTCAGCATTCCACATCAATCAGCCAGTGGAATTACCAGTCTTCTTTCCAAAGCCACAGACGGTGGCAGAAAGGGCTCTACATACACTAGATGTCAAAAGAGCCATTTTGTACTACATAGAAAGAACACAAAACTTCAGGAAAACTAAACAACTATTTGTAGCCTTTTCCCCAACACATAAGGGCAATCCTATCTCTAAAGCAGGCATCGCTAGATGGATTGTAAGATGTATACAAATATGTTACATTAAAGCAAAGAGAACATTAACTGTTCCTCCTAGAGCTCATTCTACACGAAAACTAGGAGCATCTATGGCATTCTTAGGGAACATTCCCCTAGATGACATATGTAGAGCAGCAACTTGATCTACACCACATACATTCACAAAACACTACTGTGTTGATGTACAGGCTGCACAACAAGCCAGAGTGGGCCAAGCTGTATTAAAGACTTTATTTCAAACAGTTGCGACAGACACTGGTGACCACCGCTAGGGAGGTAACTGCTTTACAATCTATTCATAAATGTACCATCTGCAGCCCATATGCCTCAACGGAATATGCTACTTACCAGTATGCATCTGTTCTTGGCATAGAGGGCTGCAGAGTGGTACATGCCCTCCCAGCCTCCCCGGAAACCTGTGTCTGTCCCAACATTATCTTATTTAGATACTTACATGGGCATATCTTTATGTACTATACTACACTACTCCATCTAACCCTACTATGGCAAAACAATCTAAGGATGGAGCCGATGCCCATGCGCACTAACACCAAGAGGAGGAGTCATCTATGACGACAAAGACTTCTCCAAAAGAAAAACAAAGTGCAATCATCCGAGCCCAACACCAGATGGCGATCTATTCATAAATGTACCACTCTGCAGCCCTCTATGCCAAGAACAGATGCATACTGGTAAGTAGCATATTCCATTTGCAGGTACTCTTGAACCACGGTGCAAGGATGCCTGCGTTGCATGCAGGTACTCTTGAACCACGGTGCAAGGATGCCTGCGTTGCATGCAGGTACTCTTGAACCACGGTGCAAGGATGCCTGCGTTGTATGCAGGTACTCTTGAACCACGGTGCAAGGATGCCTGCGTTGCATGCAGGTACTCTTGAACCACGGTGCAAGGATGCCTGCGTTGCATGCAGGTACTCTTGAACCACGGTGCAAGGATGCCTGCGTTGCATGCAGGTACTCTTGAACCACGGTGCAAGGATGCCTGCGTTGCATGCAGGTACTCTTGAACCACGGTGCAAGGATGCCTGCGTTGCATGCAGGTACTCTTGAACCACGGTGCAAGGATGCCTGCGTTGTATGCAGGTACTCTTGCACCACGGTGCAAGGATGTCTGCGTTGTATGCAGGTACTCTTGAACCACGGTGCAAGGATGCCTGCGTTGTATGCAGGTACTCTTGAACCACGGTGCAAGGATGCCTGCGTTGCATGCAGGTACTCTTGAACCACGGTGCAAGGATGCCTGCGTTGCATGCAGGTACTCTTGAACCACGGTGCAAGGATGCCTGCGTTGCATGCAGGTACTCTTGAACCACGGTGCAAGGATGCCTGCGTTGTATGCAGGTACTCTTGAACCACGGTGCAAGGATGCCTGCGTTGTATGCAGGTACTCTTGAACCACGGTGCAAGGATGCCTGCGTTGCATGCAGGTACTCTTGAACCACGGTGCAAGGATGCCTGCGTTGCATGCAGGTACTCTTGAACCACGGTGCAAGGATGCCTGCGTTGCATGCAGGTACTCTTGAACCACGGTGCAAGGATGCCTGCGTTGCATGCAGGTACTCTTGAACCACGGTGCAAGGATGCCTGCGTTGCATGCAGGTACTCTTGAACCACGGTGCAAGGATGCCTGCGTTGCATGCAGGTACTCTTGAACCACGGTGCAAGGATGCCTGCGTTGTATGCAGGTACTCTTGAACCACGGTGCAAGGATGCCTGTGTTGCATGCAGGATTCTTTTTGTGCAGGAAGGGGCACCTTACTGCACAGAAACAATCCAGAGAAGCATTGTCCTCTATCTGTGTGGTGCAGAATGCAGCATGCGTAGAAAGAGGAAGTAATTTGGAGAAATATTTCTCCTCACTCCTCTCCTAAGAAGGCGTATCTTTTTGCGACATTCCTAGGCCTACCAGTGATGATAAAGCTGGGAATGTGTTAAAATACATTGAAGTTGCATGAGAACACCCTGTACTTAGTATTAGAAGAAGGTGATTTTTGCACATATCTTCTATTTCCAAATCCTGTGTGTCGCTATCCATAGATTTGTCCCTCTTTGAGTAGTGGGTGAAATCTGAGTAGTGGTCAATGGAAGTAAATTGTTTTCAAACACACTTTGTCCAATGTCATCAAGGTCATCTTGCTAATCAGTGAAAAGTTTTGTTCCCCTCTACGATGCCTCTTCTGTAGCCACAGAATGACCCAGATGAGCTCCCTGCAATGTCTTGATGTATATGGAATATTGTTAATTGGATATGTTTTTCCCCATTTAATAAGAAATCCTTTTCACGTAGCCTGACAATAGCAATGGTTTTTGGGATGAGCCATAGCTTCTGTTGCTAGGTGCACATATAGAAAGCTGTGCACTAGCCTGGGCTTAACCCACATCAAGCTACATTAGTATGTCTTAATGGAATTGTTCAAGCAGTGCAGGGAACACTGGCAATCATATTTTCAGGAAAGGGTGCAAAATCCTAGGTACTACTTTTATTTTAATTAGAGTTGCCCCAATAAATGTGAGCTTACTCGTGTCAGGTTTGCAAATCGCTTTGTATATCCTAGAGGTTTGGAAGGTAGTGTGTAGCACCATTTGGTCAATTGTGGGTGTAACCTGAATACCAAACTAAATGATAGGTTTCGAGGGCCATTGAAGGGGGAGTAATTCACCAAGCCTAGCTTCCTGGTGAAGGACTTCCACTCTATGAAGGGTTTCTGATTTTTTATGTTAATTTTACATTCCTCAGCCAAACTTTTAATGGTCCAGTGGTTGCATCAAGGGATAGAGAGATTTGGTTGGGTCATACAAAGATTCTGAAATGTCATCTACATACATTTGACAATTTGAGCCTGTCTTGGCAAATATTTATTTCTGTAATATCAGAATTAGTGTGTTTTTATTCGGTTTATGGTTGCAAGGGCCATACTATATAAGAAGCAATAGGTGGCAGCATTGGCTAGTACACCTATGAATAAAACTGGGCAGCAGAATCTGAAGCTTGTTAAGATTATAACCTTTGATATATGGTAACTGGTCAACACTATTGGCAGGATGCTCCCAAAGTGCACATTCCAGAAAGCATTAGTTAAAATGTAAATTGATACTTGTATAGCGCACTACTCACCCGCAAGGGTCTCCAGGCACTGTACGCATACCGCTGTGGAACCCATCCTGGCTTTCCCTGTGAGGTGTCCACTCCTGGGCACCCCCAAGGTGGAGGCCAGGCATCCTTAGCGTTGGGGGGGGGGGGGCGTTGTGGAGATTAAGCAAGCTATTGCCCAGAGTTGCAGAGTGGGACCCATGATTGGAATAGGCACCGAGGCGAGAATGATCAGGTCTGGGGAAATTGAGCCCAAGACCCGCCGAGGCGGGAATTGAACCCTGGTCCCGGGATAGACCTCTGCATCAGGGTCTTTCCACTCTAACCATTGAGCCACACTTCTCCACCAGACCCGATTGAATGCTTTTGAAAGAATCCAAGAAGAGCATCTGAGCATTTTTACATCTGCTGTGTATGTTCTCAACCAAGCACTATCTCTTATTTATATTGTTGCCAGTTTTGAAAATGTTAATGATATACTGGTTCTAAAAGTAGGTGTCTGCTATGGTGTTATGTTCAAAGCAGAAATGTGGAAAAGCCATAGTAGGAATTTGAGTGTTTAAAGCTTCCCAGAAACCCATATATTGTTAATCATGCAAAATATAAAGGAAGATGGTTCCAGGCATTAGCCACAAATAAGCTGAGCCAGTGACAGAACAAACAGGAAGAGGAACCAATGAAAAGACGATTGCAGAGCATGGCTTGCAGTATAATACAGAAAGTGCTGGAGGTACGGGCCTGTTTGATCAAAGGCATAGTGAACAAGACAAATATTACAATTTTATATGCAGAGGAATAAACAGCCAATACAAAGGAACAAAGTAAGGAGGGAGATGAAAAATAACGAAGATTGCAGCTTTCTGAATATGAAAAAAGACCAGTCACAATTGAGTCAAAGATGAACCTAAGTATATAAAATACCAATAGTCAAGATTTGATAGACATCCATTTGTGCAGCTGACCGAGGTAAAAACAGGGTGATTTTACACAGCAGATGAATATGGTAGAAACAGTATAAGGAAAGTTTATTACTCTAACAGATGATGGAGAGAGAGAACTATAAAAGATGACACCTACATTTTAAACAGTGGTCACTGGACAAGGAGATGGAGCAAGGTCTGAAGGCCCCCATTTTGACTTCCAAATATGTGGCAAATTGCCAATAATAAGGCAGTACACCTTGCCAGTATTATTTTAAGAGAATAAGATTGTATTCAGTGAACTATTACAGTGAGGCAAGATATGAAATGTGTTTGAGATGTTCTATCAAAATCAAGATGAACCAAACTGTGAATCATTGGCTTAAGTCACCCAGGTGTCCATAAAAGAGCAGATGAATTTTGAAAGTGGGGCCATATAAATGATAAACAAGATAAGGCTTATAGCAGAGCCTTGTGGGACTTCATATGCGATTGCCAATTGAAAGGATTTAAATGGTGGAGAGGCTAATGTATGCTCATGAAAGTCTGCTGAAGAAAGGTAGGTAAATACAATCTGATGTATAAAACGCAGCATTTAGATCCAACATGATCCAAGTAACAGTTCCATTTTGACAATGAGCCTAAGGTCATTAAGACAGAAACTAGTTTTGATTCAGTAGTATGTTTAGCTCTTTAGAGACCTGACTATTGATCTTTCTTTCTATGATTTTGACGGGGAAAGGAAGATGACTATGAGGCAGTAATTACGGAGAGCTGCGAGATCGAATGTATGACATTACAACACATACATTTACAACACATGCTTTTACAACGCAGTTTTTACATCACAACATCCCTTACAACGCATAAAATTACATCACATGCCATTACAACACATTTTTTAAAACTACAATTATAATGCATTCCATTACATCGCATACTACCTTTACAACGCATACCATTACATTGCATTTAAGGTAAGTATTGAATAGAGTAGGGGTAAAAATTACTATTCTAACTCCGGGGGGTGCAACAGTAGGGTAAGTGTTGGATAGTGTTGGGTTAAAAATTGCTATTCTAACAACAGGGGGTGCAACAGTAGTGTAGTGTAGTTCCTATTATCCCAATAAGCTCTGCGCATTGGAATAATACCTTCAATAATATAGGCCTAGACCAGACGTTAACTAGGTCTACTACTGTCGATATTAGACTTAAAGTTTTGGGTTTGCCAGCTAGCTCAGAGTTCACTAGAAACTTTCTCGAATAGGCAAGGAGGAGTTGAACCTCCCTGGATAGACAAGAAGGGATTTAGTTTCTGACAACCATAGAACATGACAACTTTGCTCTCCCCTAATCAAGAGTGTATCTCGAGAGTCGTGTGAAAACAAAAGGCAATTTATTTTACTCAGTCAGTACGTGCATTCTTAGTCTCATCAGATTGTAGAGAAAAGGAAGAGACGGGCGTGTTCAATAAAAGATGTTATTTATTGATCAGTCTCTTTTCTCGTACAAGAGAAATGGATCGATATTATTGCAATACTTATGGTTAAGTAAAGTGCATACATTAAAAGCAGAAGTATAAAATAATACTGTAAAAACATTGATATGGTTTCTAGGCCATATGAAGGTTTAAAATGAATAAGATATATTACATACACATATATACATTTGACTAATCGTACTCAACTGGTGTTTCTAACTACGCCTACCCCGTGTACCTGACCGAAGTCTAATGCGTGGGCGGGAATAGAAAGTTACAGTTTAAGTTAAGTTTGTTTTGCCAAGTGACTGACTAAAGAATTCTCTGCGAGGGGTTATTCAGTTCTGTACCTGGAATCTAGGATGGATGAGGGATGGTATCTCTCGTCTCTGGTCTTGATATTCCAGGCTGCCTGCGAGGGCTACCCGGAAGCGCCGGAGCTGGATTTCTCGGCAGGAGAAAAACGGCTTCTCGTTCTCAGCGCGTCAGGAAGGCGGGGCTGCGCCAGCGGGGTCTGCTCTGGACTTCGGCAAGTCTGGCTGCTCCGTCCTCGTCACCACCGCGTGTGTTTGCATAGGGCAATATCGGTAATATTTATACCTTTAAGGTGCCGAGATTGACGTAAGGATGGACATAGATACGTCAATAAGGATGTCATACGACCAGGTCGTTAGCACATTCTTTTGCTGAAGTTCTCGGTGAAATCAAAACAATGGCCGCAGGGTTTTTCCCAGGTTGTCATAGGTTTGATTTGTTTTGAGAACTCCGTATGCCTTATCAGGAGCTGGAGGAATATCGCTTGTCTAATTAGATGGCAAGCGTTATGACCTAATCAGATAACACGCTCCTGTGCCGTAGTGTGGCTTTATCAGATAACGGTTCCTGCATCATGGGGGTTTTCTGCCTCATGGGATGGCTGCTAGTTAACTTGTTAGTTTGTTAACCAGAATAGGGTCAGGAATAGGGGGATCGATACAGAACCTATAGGAATACATCACAGTAGGGTAAGTGTTGGATAGTGTAGGGGTACTATGCGTGTTAATGGTATGCATTGTACTGACGTGCGATGTAATGCCTGCGTTGTTGTGTCATGCATTGTAATGTCATGCGTTGTAGTGACATGCAATGTAATGGTTGCGTTGTAGTGACATGCCTTTAAAGAATGTTGTGATGTAATGATTGCATTGTAAATGTAGTGCGTTGTAAAGGTTGTTTCCCACTAGATCAGGTGAAGGGTTTCTAAACAAAGGGACAATTGGGCTTATTAGAAATAAAAGGGACTGTTGAACTGCTAATCGACAGATTGCAAAGATATTGGAATATGGGACAAATCACATTGGGAAATTTTTGGAACATCTGCTCGGCAGTGATGCAAAGGGATCCTCCTGACTTAACCCAGCAGATGTGATTTTGCATTCAGGAATGTTGATGTATTTAAAGATAGTAAAACAGTGAACAAAGGATCTATCTATGCACGCTACTGCACAAAAAATCCCAGTCACTGGTGCAGTTTGTCCACTGGTGACACTTCAGGGCCAGAATATACTGCACGTTTTTTATTTTTGGCAGATGATAGTAGTGTATGTTTTTTCCTTCAAGAGCCAGTGGGTAAGGTCAGAAATGGTGAGGCGGTCAAGGCCAATGAAAAACTTCATAGGTATCATAATGCACGTTCACCCCAGCAATGGGGCATCTTGGCGCTGAAATATCAGATGTATATTGTTACCCAACTCATTTGTACTCATTTTATTGACCTCAAATGGATGAAAGGCTGAGTGGCCCCGCCGGGATTTGAACCTGTGACAATGAGGTCGAACACAGGCCCCTGCAAAGAACGCATTAGTCCACTGAGCCACCAGACGCGCCTTTGTAGAAAATACTCTACCTGTTAAATC
This sequence comes from Lissotriton helveticus, assembly GCF_964261635.1. NCBI lineage: Eukaryota > Metazoa > Chordata > Amphibia > Caudata > Salamandridae > Lissotriton > Lissotriton helveticus. The sequence goes on along the minus strand of NC_136067.1, from coordinate 29,628,703 downwards.
CAGAGCTTAAACATCCGAGACCCTTTGACAGGAAATTAAACACAGTAGCGTGGCCAACTTTGCCAACAATTGTTTTTTCAAAAGGTATTTATTTGATGCTAGGAGTTAAAGAAATGTAGTACTTTGCTAACATCCCTTAGCCTAGACTATCTTGGTTCCAGGAGAGTCAATAAGCAAATACCCCACAAAACCTTGCATACCAGGGTGTGCTTTCCAACTGGATGCCCATCGACCGGTTGATGACCCACTGAAATAGCTGATCTAAATGTATTATTGGATCTCCAAGCCATCTGAGGCTAAGTCCACAAAGAAATTCAGGATATGGACAATGTCCGACCCCAGAGAATCCAACTGACATTGGAGACACCAATCAAGCCACCTTGTCGAGGTGAACCGGTACCGTTTATTTTTACTATCTGCTCAGTCTTTAACTAGCAAGGAGGTAGCCATTCTTGAAATGCCCATGATTTTCCAATGTTTTCTGTAATCCTCCACGCCATGAGGTATAGGGAACCTGCGAGAATCAGGTGGTGAGTGTTACCCTGGGGATTCTGAAAGAGATCTGGAAATCGGGGTACAGGGATTGGAGAATCTCAAGAAAGTTCCATCATAAACGGAAACCATACTTGAGATCTCCAAATCTGGGTCATTACCACCAGATCCACTTGTTGTTGCCACATCTGGGTGCACAGATGCATGATCATTACAAACAGCAGGAAAGCATATCCCAGCTCCATGCTCCAGTCTTGAAGGAATGCATCTGTTGCCGCTGCATTTGTATCCGGCTTCCAACTGCAATATCTTTACAGCTGAAAGTCCAGCAGAGAGGCAAAGGGGTCGATGGAGGATGGTCCCCACCTGTCCTGAATCTGTTGAAACACCTGCGGGTGAAACTTCCGTAGGCTGATGTCTTTCCAATGTCTAGAGTGCATCTTGATCGCCTTCCCCAGCAGATGCTCCACTGACACCGAGATCTGACAAGACCGATAGTAAGCCCATGGAGTACGACCTAGATCTAAAAGAGCCTTCGCCTTTGTCCTTCCAAGGTAGTTGATGTATCAATTTTTTTTTTTAAATGTTTTTTTTGCCCTTCAGGGTCCTTCAGGGACCCCCTGAGAAGGCCTAGGGGGTCAAGGAGTCTCTTCACTGCCTCCTTTCACACGTTCTCCGCTTTTGTTTTTCACTCTCTTCTGAAAATACACAAAATGGTGGCTGTAGGGTGCGCGCAACTTGCGCGCACCTCGCGATTTAAAAAAAAATATATATTTTGTTGGCCTTCAGGGGTCCTTCAGGGACCCCCTGAGAACACCTAGGGAGTCATGGGAGTGTCTACCCTGCCCCCTTTTCACGCTTTACACTTTTGGCCTCTGCCTCGGCAAAAAATGATGGCCAACAATTCCTGGTTTCGACCGATTGGAATGTTGACAGACGTCTAACAGCAAATCAGAAATCCGTGCATGCTTATAGATGAGAAAATTAAGTTTGAAAATATTTACATAACAACTACTGGAGGGATTTACACCATTTAAACAAAAGGGCGATCTGCGAATCAGACTCTACCTTTTTGCCAAATTTCTTGGAATTCCGTTCAGCCGTTCGGGCTGTAGCCGTGTCTAATCGTCCTATGGAAAATTGCATGGGGAAAACACGTTTTATCACCCCCCCTTTTTTCTCAGCCCCCACTTGACGAATCCTGCCAAAACTTTTAAGGAAGGAGCGGAGCAGAGCGGGCCATCTTCTCTGAGAAATTCGCAAAGATTCGTCAACCGGCACCAAAGTTATTCCCAATAGAATGTTGCGGATTTCCTATGGAAACTAGGTCCTAACTATAACAACCTACTGGCGACAGCCAGTAGGTAATATACATGTGTGTGTGTGTATATATATATATATCACTGTAAAAAACAAAGGTTAGAGGAGAGTTATTGTCAGGAAATGGAATAAAAACAACCTATTTTTAACGAAGTTTTATATAGCGCGAACTTGACCCGAAGGTATCTGGTATCAGAGCGCTTTACACGAGCACCAGTTGCATTTACATTTGGACACATTAATGTTTTTGTTAGGCACGGGGAGATTAAGTGTTTTGCCCAGAATCACAGGATGTTGGCGTCCTTGCTGAGACTCAAACCTTGTTCCCCAGATTTAAGGTCGACCGCCGTAGCCGGTATGCCAACTCCTTTCCCCAACCTTAGAAACTCACTGAAAAAAACAAAGTTTACAGAGACATTGTAGTTAGGCTCAGGTGTCACTTGTACAAAGCCAGAGAAATTCAGCCGTTGTAGCTAGTGAGCTAACTATAGCTCTTGCCCCCACACGGCACTGCTATTGACCTCACTTATTACATCACTCATGGCATGGTCAGTGACATCACTCATGACATCTCAAATTACATAATTGATAATATCACTGATGACATCATCTAGTGGCTGTGAGTGTTTTTAAAAGTTTATGTATATATACCATGGTGTGTTGGTGAATTAGTGGGTGTATGAGTCTGGTTGGATGATTCAGTAGGTATGTGTCTCAGTGAATATATGGATGAGTGACTGGTTGTGTAAATGTCTATAACTGTCTTGTCAGTTAGTGCCTAAGTGGCTGTATGGGTGTGTGAGTGGGTATGTGAGATTCTGTATGGGTAAGTGATCGATTGTCTGAGTACCTCTATGGGGTTCTGAGTGTCTCTGTGGTTGGGTGAGGGGTGTGTGACTACCTGAACGGATAGGTCTGAACTGGGGTGGCAAACTGAGCTAAGGAAAGATGATGTATTCAACCCAGATCTGTGACTGGGGATGAGTGCCTGAATGGTTTCAGCACTCCATCCATCATCTCCTTTTGTTTGCTTTGTTCGTCCTAAGTTGGCAGGGTATGCCCACACAAGGGTCCCTTGCTTACTTTGTCACTGGGTTCAAGCAAGCCTGGCTGCTGAGGGGTGTTAGCCCTGAAACTGGTTCCAGGATGCTTGTTTCCTGTCCACGGAAGACATGGCTTGGCAGTTCTGGCTGGACTTTTCCTATGAGGAACAGGGTCATGACTGATTTGCATATAGCTGGGTCTGAACTGGGGTGGCGAAGTGAGCTAAAGTGCCACGTTGGATTCAACCCAGATTTGTTAATTTAGAGGTTTGGGTCGGGGACAATCGATATTTGCCCGGCGGTATTGCCTCTGTGACCCTCGAATTATTTAATAAATGAAGAGGCAGGCGCTGGAGACTGGAAAGCAGGAAACAAGGTTTTTATTCTCTCCGGAGGAGAACACAGCAAAACGGACAGCAGGTATCGTTCTGAGGTGCTCTAACTTATGTTTGAGGCCTGGCCCCTTATATACAGTGTTTGCGGTTTTTATTACAGTTTACATACTCATGATAAAGCTTTGATGTACGGAAAGACATTCCCGGAAACCCCCCTCCGGGCCCGTTCCCACACATATTTACAGTAGAGGTCCCCATCCTGGTCACAACAGGTGATGAGTATCGCGCAGCTGGATATTCCGTCAATTCATGGAATGCGGGGTTCGATCGGATCTCATGGGGTGGGGGCTTTGATCAACCAGGGGATCCCTTGATGGGGGAAGCTTTCTATTGTACGGGGAGGGGCAAGGAACAGTATCGGCAGAGCTGGGTGTCGGCCTGGGAACGAGGAAGACAAACGGGCACACGGGGAAAAGGGGGTTTGCATCTAAGGGCCGGGGATCATGAAAGGGAAGAAGGGAGGTGTCGCGCTGGGAACAGGATGAGGGCCTGGGGCAGAGCAGCGCTGAAGAGGGGTTTATGATTCAAGGCAGGTGCAAGCAGGGAGGGTTGGTCAGCGTGCGGGCTTGGTGAGGGTGAAGGGCTATGTCAGGGGCCAGCGGCATGCGAGAGGGTTCGTTCTGATCAGGGCATCTTAAAATGGCGGGTGCGCACGACAAAAGTGTGGCATCAGGGGAAGAGGCAAGATGGCGCAGATAATGTTCACCAAACCGTACTAATTTTCAACAGTCCTCCCTTTAACATATTCAAGACATCTTGCTGGTTCATTTTCTACTCAGTTCTATTGTGGTGGGCATGAGAAAGAAAACGGTAGGAACCCTAGATGAAAGAGTTGTAAACAATACATTTTGAGATTTCTAGTTTTCAGGAGGCGGACCTATTGGATAAACTTTGATAAACTTGTTTAGCAGGAAAGTCATAGTAATGCAATGCAGAGCAGTGAGTACATTTCATAAGGCGAACTGATGGATTGTTACATCATCAATACAATGTTGGCTGGGAGAGAAACGAGACGTGGCAGAAATGATCGGGAATGTTCGAGGTTTAGTAAGCTTTCAGCAATTCTTCGTCTTCCGTTGGCACTGTGGAGCACCGGCGGTGGAGCTACGAGTCCAGCTCTATTCTAAGTTCCGTGTTGCAGGGCACGACCCTTTCCTCGCGTTTCTGGTCAGAAAAAGGGTCTTTCTCGCCCGGTGTCCTTTGGGATCAATAGTCAAAAGTTCAGGTGGAAGAGTGTACAAAATAGTCCATAGGGTAGGTCGGAGAAAAAGGGGGATGGAGCAAGGCCAAATCAGGAACAAACTAGGGGAACGAGAGACTTCAGATAGGCGGGCTCATGACCGAGTCTAGAGAGCGGGGACCTTTCGGCACACATTCGAACATAGAGCGGGGGCATCAGGTTAGCCCTTTCTTCTCACTTTGTTGGAGGTAGTGCCTCGTCCTGTAGCTCTGTTCTGTCGCGGTCTCGCCTTGGCCCATGTCACAGACGTTCCACAGTCCGTAGTCAGGCCACGTGCTCCCACATCCGGTCCTTCTTTCCTCCAACAGCCGTACCCTTGAAGGAGTTTGAAAAGACAGTTTTTAGAGATTTGGTAGAGGAAAGTAACCACATAAGTCTATTTCTCTCCCAGCTCCAGGCAAATGAAGATAGGAACGTTCGCTATACATATAAATGATCGATGGTGGACCTGCTGGGTTTACTATGGCTTTCCTTCACAACTGTTTAATATAGTCACGACAGGTCATCTGATGGGGGCCCACCTCTGTAATGTAAGCCGGGCAATGCTAATAAAAAGTGGTGTGAGCTAACCGCATGGTACTAATAGGCTTCTATCATCAATGCCTCCTGCCCTTTAACTAAACATTTTCACTTTCGACAAGGCTCAGTGTAATGGTTTTCTTTGCTCCGGTCTAATCTTTAACTTTGCAAAACATCATTCTGGTCCCTATGCAGCCTCTCGCGGCCGGATTACTAAATTAGAGAAGACAGGGGTCTCATCGGAAGACACCTAGGTACATAGAAAACGTTGATGGGGGGGGGGCAACTGAACGCAATACTGGGAGCGTCCTGAGAAGATGGGGGGTTTCGGTTACCTTTATGGTTTTGGGTATCGCGACAATTTGGGACGGGGTGGGGCGCGTTATCTGAGGCACTTTTATTCCATAGTAGTAGCCGCTGACATGTAGTTCCCTCATTTCGGGTCAGATTTAGGGAACCTCAGTCACCTTACCTGTCCTTTCCTTTATGGCCAATTCTCGATTTCATCAAAATTTTTCCGGAAAGGAGAGGTGGTGACACAGTATTAGGGTGATTTTATTAAAGACAAGTTTTGAGCAAATACCGGCGGTATTTGAAGCCAATGGGGTGGTGTGCTAGGGGTGGCAGTCTGTCAATTTCGGGGCTAATCGCTCGGAAGAGTGGGAGTGTGAAAGAGAGAGAGAGAGAGAGAGAGAGAGAGAGAGAGTGAGAGAGAGAGAAAGAGAGAAAGAGAGAGAGAGAGAGAGAGAGAGAGAGAGAGAGTGCAACGGCAGGCTAAATAGTACACGTGCGACAGAGAGAATGGCAGTGTATTTAAGGAAGGCTATTTAGTGCATTACACAGTAAAGGACATTCACGGGTCTGCGTTAGAATCTTGAAATCATGCAGTTTGAGCATTAGACAGGGTAGAGGGGACATGCTTCGAGAAAAAGGAAAAAGAAAAGGGAAGTACCATTGTGTCGCACTTTCTTGCATTCTCGGTCCTTCGACCCGTTGAGTCAATGCTTCAGTCACACATGCACATTCTCTCATAGCTTTGATTCATCCGTGACATAGGTTCATTCGCGCAGCCTGGGTTAAGAGTGATCACTTTTCATCAGCTCATACTAGTTCTACAGGTTTGTTTGCTACGTGAGTAGTTTGCAGGCGTGCTTAGGTGCCACCTTGCAGCGCTGGTCTGTTTCGTGTATTAGACATGGCAAGGCTTCAGATCTTCGCCATACCTTGGTTGCGGCCCCTGATGTACCCTGTAGAGGGAGGGAAAAAGAGGGGAAGGGAGGGGGACAACATTCGCGCACATCCAATACATGGATTCGAAAGTCCTTTACTTACCTCATACTCGTCTTTCCTCCTCGGGGTAGAATCCCCGGGGGTATCGTTTCTGGAGTCGGGGGGGGGCAGTGTGTCCTTATAGATCGTGTGCGGGGAAACGTGAAAAGGGAACCAGAGGTGTCTAGTGCGAGGTATCTAGTCGAAAGATGTATCTCACTATCGGGATCCTTAAACCTCCTTCAGCGCTGTGACGTTCTAAGGTTCTTCGGTTCTTGGGTCAGCTCTGTTCCCTAATACCTTTGAACGTCGTACTTTATAACATTTACATCGTTTTATTTTACCCTTCTTTTACATTCCCTCATTTATACCGTTCGCTTTACCCATCCTTGGAAGTCGAGGTCTTCCTCCATGCGAGAGTTCATGAGTCAGTCGCGTACTTTGAAGGCAGAGTGTCGCGTTGTCGATCCGATCCGTCCTCCAGGGGTGGGCAGCCATCTTCTTAATAACCTTAAAGAGAGAGCATAGTAGGGTGCACAGAAAAGAACTCTCCCGCCCATCCCACATTTTAAATAAAGCAAGCAATACCCGTTCATCATTTTGAAAAAAGGACCTTTATTTTTGCGAGATCATAGTATGTGGATTCATAAGGGTGCAGTCGTATTTGGCCGGGCACGGCAATGGCTAAAGTGCGTACAGTGGGGGGTGTTGTTTGGCAGCAATAAAAAAACATCTGAAAGTTTTAGCAATTCATTTGTAGCAAACCAGAACGTCTATCAGTTGGCCGGGGGGTTCGGGGGCGTTTATTTCATAATTTAGAAGCATAGTCATACTAGTTGCAATCAGATTTCCTATATGCATACCGTGCGCGTGCATCATAAGCGAGGATATACATCGGCTATAAAAATATAATACATTGTACATCTATTGTGCTCTCTTGCACCTGTTTTTGTTAAAAAAACGATCGACTCGAAATTCGTTTTAAAAACTGTACTATATTTTAACTGTGTGTTTTAATACTTTTCTGACCCCCCATCAGCGAGATTACTTCGCTGGGCACCCCATTTCCTTAGCCTCGATCCATTGAGGCGCAGGGAACACCTTTTGACAATTTTGGCGGCCATCTTGGATTGGGCAGGCTCGCCGGAGAGCTCGACGCCCCTCCCACCCTCCTACCGCCCCGCCCTAAGTATGCATAAAAACAACATCACCGGCCGTCCGCGCAGCGGGCGGGCGCAGCGGGCGCGCCGGCGGCGCGCCGGAGGCGCGCCAGAGGCAAGCCCGTCTGCGCCCGTCCGCGCCGGACCCGCGCCCAACGCCGGAACCCCTGCTCCACTTGCCCAAAAAATTCGTTGGTCCTTCGATCAACTTCTTTACCTCCGTCCTGATACCTGTGCCCCCTTTACTTGCTGTAACATCGCTAGCCTAGATACTACTGTTTATTCCTGCCCTCACTGTAACTTTTCTCTTCCCATAGTACCTAGACCTCGGTGTCTTTCTTCTAAAATCAATGATCAGCCATCCACCATCTTAAAGGCCGCATTAGTCAATTGTAGATCTCTCCCAGCCCATGCTCATGACATATGGCTATCTCTTGAAACCCACAATTGGGACCTATTGTTTCTTACTGAAACTTGGTTAAAAGACTCCTCCAAACCGGATATTACTCTTGCTACTCCTCCTGGTTATCATTTTATTGGCATTAATCGAGATAACTCTAAGACCGGAGGAGGTCTTGCGATCATTGCTAAATCCCATCTCAAATTAAACCTCACGAAAATTCCCAACCTTGGCATTATCGAAGCCGCTCACTTTTCAATTTTGGACCCAGCTTGCTCCATCTGTGCAGGCATACTGGTCTATAATCCCCCGGCCGTCACCTCTTCCTCCCTTATCACTCTGATTCACTCCATCGCCGATTTTTCTCTCAAACACTCCCATTTTACTGTTTTAGGAGATTTTAATATTCATATTGATAATCCCTCCTGTACACTTGCCTCCTCTCTGTTAGAAACCTTACAAGGACTCACCTTGCCTCAACTAGTGACAGGTCCTACGCATATAGCAGGCCATACCCTTGACCTCATTTTTTCCAATCTTCCTTCCCTCTCCACTCTTCCCCCCACTCCTTTGACTTGGACCGATCATTATCTTATCCCTTTTTCTTTCACGGCCCTTTCCCCTCCTCCCCCTATCCCCCTTAATCGAGTTAAAGGTCGTAAATGGACCAAAGTTACATGTAACTCCCTGGAAGCTCATTTACATTTTCATTTTAACCAGCTAAACAACCTCAATTCAGAAACATTGAGATTTAATTCGGTCCTCTCGAATGCACTTGACTCGGTTTCCCCTCTGGTCCCCGTCACTTCTTCCAGATCCCGTCCTTCTGCCCCTTGGTTCTCCCCTCTGTTGCGTGAGGAGAAGAGCAAGTGTAAGCAGTTGGAACGTAAATGGAGATTGAACTATCATCCTGTAGCCAAATTGGCCTACAAATCTGCCCTGAGTAAGTTCCGCAAACTAACACGCTCGTCCATGAGAGCTTACTTTTCCAATTTAATTCAACAGGCGCAGAATTCCTCCAAAACTCTTTTTTCCATAGTGAATGACTTCGTAAATCCTCCTGCTTTGAAATCCCTCTTTACTCCCACTCAAGATCTCTGCAATGGATTGTCTGATTTTTTTCAAGAGAAGATAGTTAAACTCTCTTCCTCCTTTGCAGCAATGGCTCCGGATTTCTCTGATGATTGCCTTGGCCTCCCCTCTTGTTCTCTCAACTCTTTTAGCGAGCTAACTCCGGATCTCGCGTTAGCTTTATTACGCAACGTTAAGTCTGGTTCCCCCCTGGACCTTGTTCCTGCCAAAATCATGGGTAATCTCGCCCCTATCCTTGTGAACCCTTTCCTTTCCATCTGGAAGGCCTCTTTGACGCAAGGTCTATTCCCTTCAGTTTGGAAACAGGCCAGGTTGGTCCCCATACTGAAAAAACCTGGGGCAGACCCTTTGCTTTTTAGCAACTATCGACCTATTTCTCTCTTGCCTAAACCCGCCAAGATACTGGAGAAGGTGGTTCAGAAACAAGTGGCGCTGTACTTAGAGTCAAATCAGCTGCTACACGACACTCAGTCCGGTTTTAGATCCGGCTATAGCACTGAGACTGCGCTGCTTGAAGTTTCTGATACTATTAGGGAATCAGTGGATAGGGGCGAGGAGGCCATGTTGGTCCTCCTCGACCTATCCGCTGCTTTTGATACTGTCTCCCACAAAATACTTGCCTCCCGCCTACAGCAGCTAGGGGTCGGTGGGACAGTGCTGGCCTGGATTATTTCTTTCCTGTCTAGCCGTTCCCAAAGGGTTACGATGCACCCTTTTGAATCTGAAGACAAACCCCTCCTGTGTGGAGTGCCCCAGGGCTCTGCCCTGAGCCCTCTACTGTTTAATGCTTATGTGGCTCCTCTGGCCAAGGTAGTTGAATCCTGGGGCGTCAGAGTGGTCTCCTACGCTGACGATACTCAGCTTATCTTTTCCTTTCGAGACCATTCTGACTCCCTCTTCTCCAACTTTAGAAACTGCCTTGGTAACATATGCTCTTGGATGTCAGCCAATCACCTTGCCCTTAACACCGACAAAACCGAGGTTCTCTTTTTTAGTAAAAAAGCCCCCCCCCCGGCAACCCTCTGGTGGCCTACCATTCTGAATCCCCCACCCTCTCCCGTGAAGGCAGCTCGTAACCTGGGCTTTATTTTTGACAACTCTTTGTCCGGAAATGCCCAAGTTAACAAAGTGGTAGGGGCCTGTTTCTCTAAACTCCGCATGATTAGAAAAATCTTCCCCTTCCTCCCACTATCCTCACGCAAAACCGTAGTCCAGGCCCTTATCATCACTCATCTGGACTATGCTAATAGTCTATATGCAGGTGCCCCGCACTATCTTATTGACCGCCTGCAAATGGTCCAAAATGCGGCAGCCCGGCTCATCGGGAACATCCCTGCCCGTACTTCAGTTAGAGCCTACCGAGAAGAACTCCATTGGCTTCCCATTTTACGACGTATAGACTTTAAAATCATGACCCTGACATTTCGGGCTATCCATGGTACTGGCCCACTTTATCTGAAAAAGCGTCTCAAGATCTCTGTTTCAGCCAGACATCTTAGATCCAATAACCTCCGTCTTCTGTTGGTTCCTAGATTCAGGCTTTCTCGGACTGGCGGCAGATCTTTCACCGTCACTGCCGCCAAGCTCTGGAATAGCCTCCCCCTTGACCTCAGGTTCTGCGAATCTGAGCCAGCCTTCCGCCGCAAACTTAAGACCTGGCTGTTCACTAGGCGGTAGGGCTTGGAACTTCCTACTCCTCACCGTTCCCCTTTTCTCTGTAAGATATGATCTTGGTTACTCCTCATGGGGACAGTCATGTAATTTTAGCGCCGGGACACCTCCATCGGAGGTAGCTGCGCGCTCTATAAGCTTCATAAATAAATAAATAAATAAATATAATCATCATTTTTAACGCGATCCTTTTACATGTTCCTCGAGTGAGCTCTCCGTTCTTCTCGTCAAGTGTACAAAGGGTCATATATGTATCAGAACATTAAGTTTGTATAGTGAAAAGGGACACCACGAGGTGTTCGTAAGTTCCTATTGATACCGGCGCCATTTTGGGCGGGGCCGGGTTAGTCCGGAAGTAGCATCAGGGAAAAATGTTTCCTACAACCGGCAGTTGGACCAGAGTCCTTTTCGGCAGTTCTAGAATTCATGCTAACAGAAGGAGTGGCAATGTCATGTTTATTTCGTTGGCGATCAAGGCAGTTGCCCCTTACCGGAGGCCTGCAGTGGCCGAGGGCTCCTTCGGGGACCTTTGTAGAATCTTCAAGGCTGTGGAGATGTTGTCGGAGGTGGGGGCTCGTGCTCCGGTGGGCGAGCCACCGAGTTATATTGCTGGTCAAAGTTACTCTAGCGGCCGAGGCCCGCCTTCCAGCGGACCCAGACGCCATTTTGGGGCCCCACAGGGGCCACTCTCGTCGAGTTTGCAAGAGTGGAAGAGATCCTTCGGAGTGAAAGGAAGAGGGCTCTGTTTTGTGAAAGCGGGACGTTCGGCTGGGGTGCAGCTGTGATGCCCCCACCTGGGGGGGGCGAGGGAGACTCGTTCGCGCCGTCTCCTTCTTCCGGTGCACCCCATGCTGCTCTTTTTCATCGGCCCGCACGAAGGTCTCTCCCCATCCGGTGCTCCCCAAGTCGTGTGCTCAGTGCTGTGGGAGTATGGCCACCTGTGGCGCGCATTCGGCGCGGCACGAGTATCGGTGCAGTCATTGCAGGTTCGGTGCTCCGAAAATATGGGCACCATTGCACGTTCGGTGCTGCGCAAGTATTGGGGCACCATCGCCTGGTTGGGGGTGTTCGGCGTTGGGCCGGGGGCTGGGAGACCTCCTATCCGTGGAGGTGGGAGAGGCTCGTCCGCGTCGCCTCTCCCTCCCAGCCCAACTTGGACAAATTGTTGCGGAGGTACGTGCAGGACATCCCGCCGTCCAGAGCTGCTGCGGCTGTTACGGAAGGGAAAAGAAAGAGGGGTCTCGTTCTTCTCTGGACATGTGGCGGGACTACCTGAGACTATCCAGGCCCGTTGCGGCTGGCCGAGGAGACATGTGGCGGGACTACCTGTAACTGCCCAGGCCGCTGGCCCCTTCCTCTCCTCCGGCTCCCCAATACGTTAAGATTTCCTGACCAAGAGTTGGCAGCAAGGCCCGCCTTATATGGGTTGCCGCCGGTTGGGCGTAGCCGTAACCCTACCCTGCTTTGGAAGGTTCCAGAAGGTGGGGGGGGGACGAATGTTCTGTTGATTTTCAAGTTCTACAGTTTACCGTTCTTGTTTTTCTAGCGTTATTGTGTTTTTCTTTGCCTGTTATGTTAAAATAAAAGTTCGTGTTTATCAGTGGCTTACTGATTTCGTTTCCCATTTCTTTCTTTCCAGGTTGTTTTATGCTAAAATTTCTATTAACATAGTTTATGTAACATGGAAGCAGGTGCAGGGGGATGACGCAGATTTACGTACACATAAACTCAGACGTGGGGGGTAATAGAAAAGTATGACACACAAGATCCAAAGACAAACATAAAACAGTGATTATTTGGCCAAAATTATCTTTTTCCGTCTGTTAATTTAGAGCTAGGCTGGGTTCCCGTTTTTATATTGTCCGAACTAGGAAAACTCGAACATGTCGCTGAAATCGTTCTGGCGGAACCTGTGCCATCGGGCATAATCAAACGCGGTGGTTCTGTCTGGTCTGTCCGTGCGAGTCGGATTTTTCTTTGTCTCGCGCTTTTTCTCATTCTGCTGGCCTGTTATTCCTGTCGGCCCTTTGCCCTTACTCACGCTCAGTAGAGTCGGGCATTGGGCTTTCCAGTGTCCGACATATCTACAAAAAGCGCATTGGTCTTGCCCTAAGTCTGGCCGTCTTTTGCGTTGTGTCGGGGGATAACTTTTGGGTCGTGGTGTCCCGGGGTTGTCCTGTCGGTATATTTCTCTACCTGGTTTGTCCTCGTCTTTTCTCTGCCGTTGCATAGCCTCTCTGCGCCACATACCGAGACTGTCGAGCATAATAGGCGTTGTCTTATTATTGCGAAGGGCTATTTCCAACGTTTCTATTTTATCAAGGTCAAAGGATCCTGCCAGTGGCCACTGTTTGTCTTGACTTTCTTTGGTATACCTGTGCCACAATTTATTATAGGCTATGGTAACTAATCCATAGTTTATGAACATGTCCTTATTAGGGGTGCCTTCTAGTGGAGCTATATGGTCCACCTCTAATACACGGTCCGGGCTGAACCAATTATCAATCAGTGGGGAGAAGACAGACATGACGGCTCGTAACGAGGGACTAAAAAGTCAGCACTGCCTATCTTATCACTAGGTGCAAAGACTAGACAGAATATTCCTATTCTACGTTGTTTGCAGGCAGTGAATACCTCATGAACAAAAAGTAACAAATAACGAGGAACAATCAAACAATCAATAAATAAATAAGATAGAGTAAGATCAATGGGGAGAGTAAGTAGGGCGCAAAAGTCTGCGTCCTCTACCCTTTCACTATCCGCAAAGAGGAATCTGTTGTTTCCGGTTTGCAGACAGAGAATCTCCAGAAGACAATCTGCGAACAGTAGTTCGGGGTCAAAGAACCCAGTTAATCAGTGAGGGAGAGGGAGTCTCCCAAAAACCGTTAAGAAATAATAGAGTCTGGGGGGGAGAAAAAAATAGGCGCGACGGTTACGTTACCTATCCTTCACTGTTTGCAAAAGAGAAGGAGCCTACTGTTTCTCCGTGTGCAGACAGTGAATCTCCAAATAGGTCAAACAAAGAGTAATACTAGTATATTTTTTTTGTAAACAATCAAGCAATCAATTATTTTCGCAATCCGTCGTGTTTACACGACCTTACCCGGACCGTATGGACAGTTTCTTGTCTTCCGAATCCAGCGCCCGTTCGTCCTCTTTTTCTCGTATTTCTCACGGCACTCCTAATGGTCCCCAGTCAGGACCGTAGATCACTCGAGAGAGGTCTGTTCGGAACTAGTGAAGTTCGGATGATCGGCTGCCAGACGAGGGTCTATTGGGCAAGAGCTCTCCCGATCGTTGCAGTCATTCACTCTGTCGTCGGGACCTCTCCCACTGGATCCACGAGTCGCTGATGGGCCCCACGTTGGGCGCCAATTGTTAATTTAGAGGTTTGGGTCGGGGACAATCGATATTTGCCCGGCGGTATTGCCTCTGTGACCCTCGAATTATTTAATAAATGAAGAGGCAGGCGCTGGAGACTGGAAAGCAGGAAACAAGGTTTTTATTCTCTCCGGAGGAGAACACAGCAAAACGGACAGCAGGTATCGTTCTGAGGTGCTCTAACTTATGTTTGAGGCCTGGCCCCTTATATACAGTGTTTGCGGTTTTTATTACAGTTTACATACTCATGATAAAGCTTTGATGTACGGAAAGACATTCCCGGAAACCCCCCTCCGGGCCCGTTCCCACACATATTTACAGTAGAGGTCCCCATCCTGGTCACAACAGGTGATGAGTATCGCGCAGCTGGATATTCCGTCAATTCATGGAATGCGGGGTTCGATCGGATCTCATGGGGTGGGGGCTTTGATCAACCAGGGGATCCCTTGATGGGGGAAGCTTTCTATTGTACGGGGAGGGGCAAGGAACAGTATCGGCAGAGCTGGGTGTCGGCCTGGGAACGAGGAAGACAAACGGGCACACGGGGAAAAGGAGGTTTGCATCTAAGGGCCGGGGATCATGAAAGGGAAGAAGGGAGGTGTCGCGCTGGGAACAGGATGAGGGCCTGGGGCAGAGCAGCGCTGAAGAGGGGTTTATGATTCAAGGCAGGTGCAAGCAGGGAGGGTTGGTCAGCGTGCGGGCTTGGTGAGGGTGAAGGGCTATGTCAGGGGCCAGCGGCATGCAAGAGGGTTCGTTCTGATCAGGGCATCTTAAAATGGCGGGTGCGCACGACAAAAGTGTGGCATCAGGGGAAGAGGCAAGATGGCGCAGATAATGTTCTCCAAACCGTACTAATTTTCAACAGATTTGTGACTGAGGGTGAGTGTGAGTGTCCAAAATGTTTCAGTGCCCCGTCCATCATCTCCTTATTTTTGCTTTGGTAGCTCTAAGTTGGCAGGGTATGCCCAGACGTAGGTCCCTTGCTTACTTTGCCACTGGGTCCAAGCTAGCCTGACTGATGAGAGGTGTTACCCCAAAACCGGTCCCAGGATGCTTGTTTCCGGTCCAGGGAAGACCTGTCATGTACTTCCTATGAATCTATACAGGATCTGAGCATTTAGACAACAAACTGTGGGAGAGGTGTCCAGACTAATTGCAGACGGATATGTTCACCTGTATACCAGCTAGCTCACAGTGCCACTATGAACCCCTCTTACCAAGGAGCAAAGAGTTTCTGGAAACTATTGAACATGACAACCCTGTCCCCTCAGGGATTGTGGAAGCAGTGCAGTACCTTTTGCTCAGTCACTCATGCTCTCTTAATCTCAGAGAGATACACAGAATAAGCATTTATTTAACCAGCATCATTCTAGTGTAAAATATGTGTGCTGCAACAACCATAAGAGTCAAACAGATGTATACTGTTATAAGCACCAACAGGGTAAATAGAATTCTACCAGAGTGCGAAGAGAATGAATATATGCCGGCACATAGATACATGACAGTAATAATGCATACTCTTACGATGTTAACCCTAACTAGATGTACCTAAATTTACCAAGCATGTATGTAGGTGCATACCAAAGAATACCCCTAGGATGAAGCCAACCCCATTACCTGATGTGAGAGTGTGAAGGACTCCGTTTTGGTCTCAAAATGGACCACCCACGAGGGATGTCAGACCACTGTATGCTTGAGTATCTGCTGGTCAGGAACCTCAGTGGCTCATGTCAGCATGGAAGTCTTTCTCCTCTGCCCTCCCCAGAAAAGATATGGTGCTTATTTACTCGAAAGGTACCCTCAGGGGTCCAACCTTGCTGTGTCATATGAGTGGAGGATGATGATAGGGATGATCCTTGTACATAGTTATTATGCAGATGATACAGAAGATGGTAATCCTGCTGTGATTCTGAGAACCCTCACGCATAATACATTAGGCTAGTTTTCTGAGAAAACCACACAACATTTTTTCAGCACCTAACTAGTTAAAAGGTCAGCAACAAAAGCGGTATGTCATACCATGGCAGTGTAAATGTAGGTGAAAGGTTAGGTGACTACCCAAAAACTTACCTTGCCACCCCGACACTGCCAGGGGCATTCAGGACGCCAAGCCGCCACCGCCGAGAGTCACTCTGCTTCCAAGCTTCGCGCCGCCGCTCCGGGAACCACATCACCCGGCAGGCCTCGCGGCTGCGCGTAATTGACGCGGTGTGAGAGCGCCGCCGGCCCCATAAAGCAGCAGACACCCCGGCAGAGCGGGGGAGACCAAAAACTTACCTTGCCACGCCGACACTGCCAGGGGCATTCAGGACGCCAAGCCGCCACCGCCGAGAGTCACTCTGCTTCCAAGCTTCGCGCCGCCGCTCCGGGAACCACAACACCCGGCAGGCCTCGCGGCGGCGCGTAATTGACGCGGTGTGAGAGCGCCGCCGGCCCCATAAAGCAGCAGACACCCCCGCGTCGCGGGACGCCCGGGGCTAAGCCCGGGCAAAGGGCGGGCCCTCTACGGCCCTCAGCGGCAGGAAGCGACAGGACCAGGGCCAGAAACGCTGTTGGACGTTTGAGGTAAACCAGAATAACTAACCGAGTAAGGCATTCTTGTGGTTCTATCTGTGGAGACTGCTCCCTGTTTCCCTGGCTTAGTGGCAGGATGTCAAAACGAGGTGCGGTCACTGCTACAAATACCATGGAAAATTATTTGGTTCAAACAGTGCAAAAAATAAATGTACAGAGAAGAGAATCACTGGGGTTGAGCCAGTCACCAGACCTACAATGTTTGACCCCTAGTATATTTCTTCCCACTGATGATATCATATCCCTGGAAACTGACCCGGAGGTTCGTCCAGTGCATACTATTAACCAGGGTAGCTGCAATCAAACTGAGAATACAGTGCCAGTCCCCGAGGTACGAACAATATAACCAGTGACTTGGAACTGGAGGCACAGTCTTTTCTCTCAGAAGAAGATCAGTCTCTATCTGACCATGTCCCCGGACAGAACGTTTTGGTGCTAAAGCTCAGCCAAAACGAACAGGGTTAAGGTCGGGGTCAAGGAGGAAGAGGGCAAATACCCCAAGGATAAAACAAAGGAAAATGGAGAGGGGAGAGCTAAACATAATGTTGAAGATGATTTGTTTGTAAAAATTGCTGAGCTGATTGAAAGTAAAATTAAAGCTATTGTTAAACTTCTACTAGCGAAGATAGACAAACTACAAACAGAGGTTAAAAAGCTAGGAGGGCAGCAGTATAAGCTAGTGGAGGGAGTTCAAAATATTACCACGCTGGTCGCAAACCTGGGCAATAACACTGGAGAGCACTCAGATGATGATGGTGAAGGAATAGAGGATCCGCTACTTAATAATCCCCCTACACAGTCTTTGTTACCAAACGCTAATGAAGCAGCTGGTAATGGGGGTGGTCCTTTAACAGTTGAAATTCCGTTAGTGCAAGCCCAGACAACTGACCCTTTACAATTCATAGTCGAGGCCTCACCTGTTATAGTACTTGCAAATGTTCCCCCCTTAGAAGCAGGCATAGTAGAATCTTCCACATCTTTGTCAAATAAGGCATTGCAATGGTTTACAACTAATGTGAGACTAGCCCGGGGGGGGGGGGTCAGCAATTGGCTCAAGAGATTAAGACAGCAAAAAGGGTTTCCTGGCTGGGAAATCGCCCCCAAAAATTTAAAGGGGATTGTGTGGCAGTGAGTTTTTCACATGCAGGCGTCCTACCCAACATCCTCTCTAATTTACTCCCGCCCCAGCGCAGGCAGGGTACTGTTGTTCCACTAACTTTAAAGTTCTTCTATGGAGAACAACAGAATGTCACCTACCCCAGGACCCCTGCATTTGGGTGGGATGATAATAATAATAATAATAGGGACATGAATAACAGGTGGGGCCAAGATTATTATCGAAATACTGAATCTTACCCACCTTATCCAGCTCACCATAATTCTTTTGCACAACCCTTATTGCTGTCTAATCGTTATGCTCCTCTATCCTTTTTGGACCAAAATGATTGACTTTCGCCTGCATATATAAACCAGGAAGAGAAACAAGTAGAAGCATTTAGTATGTTTACCTGGAATATTGCAGGAATTAAGTCTAAAGTAGGTAATGTGGCATGTATAGATTTTATGACAAGGTTTGACTTTGCAGGAAACTTGGGATACAAATAACAGTTTTTCATTAATGGCTATAGTCATTTTTGTATCCCTGCAGTAGCTAGCCTTGCTGGAAGAGCCAAGGGAGGCCTGTTAAGCCTCTTTAAAATAGACATAAATGGCCGATTAAAGAAATACGATTCGGGTTCCGAACAATGTTTAATAGTTGAACTTTCGTCAGCAGAATCTTCCAATATTTTATTTATACATTTTTATAATTCCAATGCATCTGACTGTACTTTACATAGCCTAGATAGATTGGATCACTTTTTGTCAGTCTACAGTGAAAATGTTAATTCTTTTTAAATCATTTTCTTGGGTGATTTTAACATACACCCGTGTTTATTAATGTGTGTTTGCGATGAAGCAGAATCCCCCCCCGAACTGTACACCTATCCATCTTGAACATAACAAACAGGGGGAGTGTTAAGAGAATTTTTTGGCAAGATGGAATTTATAGGAGTCTGGGAGTGGGGATGGGGGGGCTAGACTCCTCACATTTAAGGGAACAGACAATGGCTCAATTATTGATTACATATTTATTTCATCGCGTTTCTTAGATCAGGTTTTAATGTATACAACTGTGGTTTCTGCCTTCAGTGATCACAACCCTGTCTCCTTGGATCTAGTAATTAACGGTCTTATAAGGCGCAAAGTTGGCCCCTGTAATAGTACACAAGCACTTAAACTCAAAGACCAGGTGTAGGAAGGTAGATCCCGGACTATGGTTGCCCCCAACTTTTTGCCTGGTGTTTTGCTGGTTTTCTGACTTAGTTGACCTGGGGCCCTGCTATTCAGGACCCCAGGCCTACTGCTCTCTCTGTAAAATGGATTCCATGTACCCTAGGTACATATCTAATTGGAAACTGAGTCACCTTATCAGTCCCTGTACAGTGTACCTTAGGTACCCTGGGCATAGGTGTACCCAGGGCCTACCAGGGGCTGCAGCATGTATTATGCCACCCCTGGCTGGCCATCCAAATCTGACACAACTGGCTGCACGACAGCTGGGGCAAGGTGGTGTAATCACCCTTTGCTTTAGATATAGTATACCTATATCTAACCCTAAAATGGACACACAGATCTCCTATCAGTCACTCCTATGGCAGGCCTTGACAATCCTGAAGGCAGAGTGCTTGGAATCGTGTGAGATAGTGCTCTGGCATGAGCTGAGCCTGTCTGCGGCTTTCGGGATCCATCCCTTAGCCGTTTCCATGATATCGCATACCATATACTCTTAAGTGCATTATAATCCTCGCGGTTATATGCCAACCCTGGTATCGCTTTATCAAAACATGTCGAGTAAGGTGTCATCCGAATTGGAATACTAACCCTTCGCCAATTCTGGCGACGGGGTTAGCATTCCACCCTTCTAGAGGGACACGACATGTATGTAACCTGTAACCCCGGTTAAAGTCAGACAGAGCCTTAGCTCCACAAAATGGATGCTGCCACCGAGACACAAGTCTGCCCTCCTGCTGCTGGGAGTCCTCCCAGCCCAGGAGGCAAGGACAAAGGGTTTCCTGCCAGGGGCGGTGCCAGCACCGTCCCAGACAGGATTTTGTGTATTCTAGGTAGGCAGGGCTTTAGAGGAAGGTGACTGCAAGTCTGCAGCCCTTCAGGGGTTCTCTACAAAACTTGGGGCCAGGCCAATTATAGCAATATTGAAAATCTATAAGGCTAAATGCATCTCGGTGGCAACCTATGGTAGCTCTATTTGGGGATATAGGGGGCTGGATTCCTTACAAATCATGGAAAATAAATGTTTTAGATCTCTCCTTGGTGTTCCACAATCTACCCCGTCCTACACTGTTCATATGGAATTAGGGGAAGGCTACATCACAGACCTGATAAAAACAGCACCTTTAGTAGCATGGCTGAGGTTGTGGCTTAATAAGGAAATCCCCTTAAACCATATGATTATGAAAGACTGTTTGTGTTTGGACAAAGCCGACAATATTAAGTGGCTGACTTACATCAAGGAAAATTTTTCCAGGTTGGGGAGGCCTGAGCTTTATTCAGAAATAGATTCTATAACATCTAAAGATATTGCACTTACAAAACGTGCGATGAGAGAGCTACTATCTTTGGAGAGAGAAGAGTGTGAGCTAAAAAAAACTAGCGTTAGGGCTAGCCTAATATTATCCATACCTGACGGCCCAGAAAACTATCTGAACGTGGTGACTCCCCCTTACCACAGGTTTATTTTAACCCGCTTTCGTTTTAACATGATTCATCTTAATCTTGGTTTTTATCCTGTTTGGAGCACCCCAGACAAGGCGTTACCATGTTCTTGTGATCATTTCTCCGAACAAAATACAATGCACCTTGTAATGTTTTGTAGTCACTACAATGATGCTAGGAGAAAGTTTCTAGTGCCAATTCTTAAGAAGGAGGGATTCATTCAAGTAAAACCTGTGCTTATTTTTTTACAACTTTTACAGACTCCCAGGATTATGTTTTATGTGGCTAGTTTCCTGGTGAGTGCTATTAGGAGCAGGAATATTAGACTAAAAAGTGTGGCTACCTCCTTAAGTAACGCAGAATATGTATCTTATAATGGCACTGGGTAATCATATCATGGTTTATATTCAGGGCACACTTGGTCCCTGCTATGTTTGTCCTGCTGGGGGTTTTCCTTTTTAATAGCTGTTTTTAGCTTTTAGCACTTTGCACTTTGTATTTTGCACTGATACGAACTGTAAAATGTATTGTGGTTTTTATTCTTACCGCATTTTAATTGGTTTTAAGCATTAATTTTTCGTATATGTATTTTGTTTAATTTGTACTTTGCCATTGTCTTTATATGATATTAAGTTATCGCAATAAAGTATTTTGACTGACTGACTACCCAGGCCTATATTGGGGTATATTGAGAATCAGAACACCCACTCCTCATCCAGCTGGACTCTATACTAAAAAAGTAAAAAGGGATTGTCCTTGTAATCAATCATAAAAACAATGTTAATAAACCTTTCTAAAAGTTATAAAAGTACTTTAAAACCTTATAAATTCTTTATTTGTGTTAAAAAGCTCTATAGTCCTCTAAAATATGTACATATATAGTTTGAGCAACTGCGTACGTCTGAAAGCCATGGTGATAACCAAAATCAGAATTTAAAATCTTTTTTTTTTTTTGTTTTGGAAAAAAGGCAGAATTCTTCCCAGCACACGCAGGACCAAATGTTTGTGTCCTGTGTGTGAGACGCAACATCACTGCTTCTTGCCTTCGCAGACGACGGTCCATGTAACACCTCACATATCAGGTCAATCGAGCAAAGGTGATCTTCAGTTCCCACAGCCGATGCCATGTCCAGAGGCGCAGCCGATGGAGTGTTAGACAGAGGGCCAACACGCATTCTTGTCCAGAGAATAAGCAGCGGCGAACAGGCAGAACATAGTCAATCCAGACTGGTCGGAATGATAGGAATCAAGACTCACTTAGCTACCAAAGTCAAAGTGTGCCCAGATATAGTACCATGCGGTCAAGGCAACGTCACTCCAAGATCATTTTTTCCATCGCCTTGGTGATTGGGACGTCCATTGCTTAGAAGGAAAAACTAAAATCAGGATACCCGCTACCAGTAGCAGGATTAGCGGAAGCCCTCCAAAATGCTTTCCAATACGGAGTGTATAAAGGCTGGAATCATAAAGGAATCTATGTAGGAAAGAGCCACATTTTTAAAGCCCTTCGAAACTCCAGGTGGTTAACAAGGGATAGGATGTGGGTGGGCAGTTTATTCCATAGTTGAGGAGCCACATATGAAAAGGCACGACACCCATTCCTAGCTGAACGAGCTCGAGGCTGGGCCAACAGAAACCTAGAACTAGAGCGAAGAGCTCTAGGTGGAATATACCAAGACAATTTCCTTATTAAATACAGCGGGCCAGTCCCATGTAAAAGTTTGTGGGTTAAACTTAGAATTTTGAAATGACAACGTTGGCGCACGGGGAGCCAGTGCAACTGTTTAAAGGAGGGTTTAGAAGCAGATCTAGGCGGCAGGCCCAGCACCAGCCTTGCCGCCACAATCTGTATAGTTTGCAATTTGGTCAGCAAGCTGGCATTAATGGAAGCGAACAAAGCATTTCCGTAATCAAGCCTACTGACAATCAGTCCCTGAACCAGAGGCTTTCTGGCTTCAACCGGGAGCCATTTAAAGATTTTGCGCAACAATCTGAGAATACCAAAGCAGGTCCCAGCCACATGATTAACGTGAGTCTTCATAGAGAGATCCCGGTCCATCATAATCCCTAAATCTCTTACTGCTTCTTTAGGCTCAGGGCAAGGCCCTAAATCAGAGTGCCACCAGTCCTGAGACCAAAAGATCTTGGCTTTGCCAAATAGTAAGATTTCGGTCTTACTGCAGTTGAGTTGAGTTCAAAACATTTCCTTGCTGATATAATTTTTCTCTCTTTTAGTTAGTTTTAGATGTGCCATCTGTCTCCGTCACAGGGTCACGGTAGGAGTCTCAGACTGTAACCTGGTTTTTGACCTTTTAGTGAATTGGCTAGTGCCTCACGTTTTACAGAAAATGAATAGCTGAGTGATTGAGGAAAAGTGCAGTGAGCGACAACTTTTTTAGATAAAGATGGATGGCGCAAAACCAATAGATAGGGAAAATAGGAAAAGGGAAATGCAAATTAAGTATTGTAAATTATTACGTAGTCGTTTTGGCGTAACTTTGTGTGTTTTGATGGTTTTATGTATTTTATTAGCTTGCACCGGATGGATAGTCCATACATTACGGACTAGAAATGTTGCTAATTTTACATCTCCTCTGCCTTCTCGTCTTTCTGTTCTTTCACATAAAATGCATACTCTACCTCCTCATGAGCAGATTAGGAGAGCTGAGTACATGAACAACACGTTCATTCAGCTGTTGCATCAGCATCAGTTGGCTGTTAACATGACTGACTGTTGGGTGTGTGGTCTATTGCCACATAATGCGAAAAAGGGAATGCCTTATCTGGTTCTTCCTTTTTCTTATGAAGGTTCAGCATGGGCTTATCTGACCATGTTTTCAGCCGCATACCACAACAGACTTAGAAGCCCTGTAAGAAATTCGGGAATTGGATTAGACTTTAGTCATAGTTCCCTAATAAAAGACATAGTGACAACGGCCAAAATAGTAGAGAAGAATAAGATTCCATTAGATGAGAAGAAAGCTTACGATGGATGGAATGTTACCCACTATGTCTCTATTCTTGGGGACAAAATTAAAAGGGGTGAGTCTTCTCCGGTATGGACTGTGCCCCATCAAGTTAATTTTTGTCTCCAAATGAATAGCAGGAGAACCGATATGCAGCAGAAATGCACATATACATACTTGTTTACCTCCCTTGATTTCCCTCCATTGGTTCCGTCACAAGGAACGTACTTTGTCTGCAATGACTTGGCTTCCTTCTAACTTTTCTGGAACTTGCTACATAGCTTTTTTTCTTCCCCTACATATACGGCTCCGTCAGACCATCATAAGACTAGATATAGCAGAGGTGTAATCGATGCCAAAGACACGACCGAACAAGATGGAGGAGATTTCCTTAAAGGATTCCTTCCCTTTTGGGGTCCGATGATTAACAGTAGACATATTAGGCAGTTGGTTCGAGTGGTTGAAACCACTATTAATGTTACTGCAGGTGCGATAGGTAACATTACAGCAGAGCTTCAGGCTGATTGTCTTATGACATTACAGAATAGAATTGCTCTAGATGTTATGTTATTATTATATGTTATGTTATTATAGGTCTTCTATAGCGCACGGCTACTCCAAAGGAGTGTCCCGGCGCTTTATGCTCCAGACAAGAAAAAGAAGGAAAACAAACACAACATGACAGTAGAAGGACAAAACAGCAGGGCCAAAAAGGGAATTTATGAGACTCTAGCCAGTAAAGAGCCAGGTCTTTAAGCTCTTCCTGAAAGCAAATAAGTTGGGCATGGAACGCAAGGACAAAGGAAGGGAGTTCCAAAGCTGAGGGGCCAACAGCCTAAAAGATCGTCCTCCGATACGGGCTTTCTTTATGCGGGGAACTACTGCTAATGCCAGTGACTCCGATCTTAAGGATCGTGCCGGCAGATAGAAAGCCATCCTCTTTTGTAGGTATTGGGCACTCGTGGCATACAAGGCTTTATGAGCCAGTGTCATAGCCTTGAATATTAGCCGCTTCCGGATGGGAAGCCAATGTAAAGTTCGCAGTAAGTTTGACGCCCTCACTCGTCGATGCAAACCAAAGATGGCTCGTGCGGCAGCATTCTGGGCCACCTGCATACGCTGTAAGAGGTATTCCAGCAGGCCCAGATACAGGACATTGGCATAATCGAGCCTGGACCCGATGAGGGCCTGAACAATTATTCTCCTATGGTCCTCAGAAAGCAGCGGAAAAAAATTCCGCAACGTCCTGAGGATACCGAAACATGTTCCTGTGAGGGTCAGCATCTGGGATTTGAGCGTAAGCCCATTGTCTATTTTAATTCCCAGGTTCTTGGCTGACTCAGAAGAATTAGCTGGAGGGAACATGTCAGCCGGCCACCACCCCTGCCAGTCCGGTTCCGAGGGGCATCCAAAGAAAAGTATCTCGGATTTATCCGAGTTGCACTTGAGGCTGTTCAGTTGGAACCAGTTAAAAACAGCCCCAAGGCACTCACGGATATTTTCGCCCTCGAATTCTTCGCCCTTCTGGCAGGTGAAGAGAAGCTGGGTGTCGTCAGCATAGGAAACGATCTGGGCCCCAAAGGACTCCACCAATGCCGCCAGAGGGGTCATAAAGATGTTAAAAAGAGTTGGGCTCAATACTGAGCCCTGAGGAACTCCGACTCCCAAAGGCGACATTTCGGCAGATCCAGGGGAGGCCCAGACCGTTTGTCGGCGGTTGGCTAGAAAGGAACGAAGTATAATCATAGGGATGGGGGAGGCAGAGTGAGAATCCTTTCAGTCTCCGTAGTTTACTCTCTTAATCAAAAGGGGGAAAGGATCACTTGTCCTGCTTAAACCTTGGGTTTACAGGTCGAGGAACTGGTATCTCCCAACAAATATGACCCTCATACACTTGTATGTTGGTAACTTCTCTTAAGCGGTATATACTGTGTCCCCGCTTTGATACACGTGCGTGCGTAATCATTGGATCATTTTTTGTATTGTGCACCCTCCACCAGGAGGTTTTGCCTTAGGTTTAAGACAGTAGTGATCGTGGAAAGTGGGGGGGTCTAGTGGTGGTGTCGTTATTAAAAAGTCCGGACAGCCAGAAAAATGCAATTTAATAAATCTGGATTCGGACTATAGATAAAATTCTTGGTGCACTCTTCGAATTGGTAAGGGATGCGTTGTATTCTTTGTGAGCAATATCTGAATACCAGCTGAATACTAACGGCAATGATTGCGAAAGGGGGGTCGCCCGTGGGGGGTAGGGGGTTTGTGCTGGGGGCGTGTCGTGCTGGGGGGTCACGCTAGGGGGGTGTCGTGCTGGGGGGGTCATGCTGGGGGGGTGTTGTGCTGGGGGGGTGTTGTGCTGGGGGGAGTGTCACGCTGGGGGGGATTTCGCGGGGGAGGTGGTGCGGAGGGGGTGGCGCGGGGGTCGCACGGGGGGCAACGGGGGGTTTGCGGGGGGAGTGTCACGGGGGTCGTGGTAGGGGGGTCGCACAGGGGTGCGCCGGGGGGGTCACGCAGGGGTGCGCCGGGTTGGTCGCGCAGGGATGCGCCAGGGGGGTCGTGCAGGGGTGCGCTGGGGGGTCGCGCTGGCGGGGGTGTGCTGGGGGGGTGTCGAACTGGGGGGTCACGCTGGGGGGGTGTCGTGCTGATGAGGTGTCACGCTGGGGGGGTGTCACGCTGGGGGGGGGGTGTCGCGGGGGTGTCGCACGGGGAGTCAGAAGGGGGTAACAGGGGGTTCGTGGAGGGTCACGGGGTCGTGCGGGGGTGTGTCACGGGGGGTCGTGGCAGGGGGGTCACGCAGGGGTGCGCCGGGGTGGTCGCGCAGGGGTGCGCCAGGGGGGTCGCGCAGGGGTGTGTCGGGGGGTCGCGCAGGTGTGCGCTGGGGGGTCACGCAGGGGTGTGCTGGGGGGTCGCGCAGGGGTGCACTGGGGGTTTGGGGCAGGGGGGTTTGGGGCAGGGGGGTTTGGGCAGGGGGGGTTAGCACCGTGGCCGGCACCCCTCCTCACCTGTGTCTGACGTGTCGGTGCTGGCTGCGTCTCTCCCGGGTATGGCCTGCCTGTCATGTGCTGTACTCCGGGCTGCAGACTGTCCAGACACAAGAGCAGTTCAGTAACGGTGACAGCTGCAGCCCTGGACCCTGTCAGCCCCGTCTTCGATGACACTAGCTCAGTGCGTGGACGCCGGCGCTACTACCCGATGTACTTGCTGACTGGCTGGCAGTAAGAAAGCTTAAACTTGGGGTCGCGCAGGGGTGCGCCGGGTTGGTCGCGCAGGGATGCGCCGGGTTGGTCGCGCAGGGGTGCGCCCGGGGGTCGCGCTGGCGGGGGTGTGCTGGGGGGGTGTCGCGCTGGGGGGGTGTCGAACTGGGGGGTCCCGCTGGGGGGGTGTCGCGCTGATGAGGCGTCACGCTGGGGGGGATTTTGCGGGGGGGGGGGGGTCGCGGAGGGGGGTGTCGCGGGGGTGTCACACGGGGGGTCAGAAGGGGGTAACAGGGGGTTCGTGGAGGGTCACGGGGGTCGTGCGGGGGTGTGTCACGGGGGGAGGTCGTGGCAGGGGGGTCACGCAGGGGTGCGCCGGGGTGGTTGCGCAGGGGTGCGCCGGGGTGATCGCGCAGGGGTGCGCCAGGGGGTCGCGCAGGTGTGCGCTGGGGGGGTCATGCAGGGGTGTGCTGGGGGGTCGCGCAGGGGTGCACTGGGGGGGTTGGCGCAGGGGGGGTTTGGGCAGGGGGGGTTAGCACCGTGGCCGGCACCCCTCCTCACCTGTGTCTGACGTGTCGGTGTTGGCTGCGTCTCTCCCGGGTATGGCCTGCCTGTCATGTGCTGTACTCTGGGCTGCAGACTGTCCAGACACAAGAGCAGTTCAGTTACGGTGACAGCTGCAGCCCTGGACCCTGTCAGCCCCGTCTTCGATGACACTAGCTCAGTGCGTGGACGCCGGCGCTACTACCCGATGTACTTGCTGACTGGCTGGCAGTAAGAAAGCTTAAACTTGGAGAAAGCAAAACGAACGAGCTTCGACTGTTATTGTAACAAGCATTGTAGTCCCTGGACGGGGGTCTACTGTACATGACCGCTGACATTAGAACACTTACTGGTTTCATTCACTACAAACGTCTTTATAATCGCAGCATATTCATATTGTTTTCTTTACCCCTGGCTTTCACTGGTTTCGTGATCGGGCAACTTGCCTGTTAATTTTAAATCTACCTCCCGGTCTCCAAATTTCGTGAATCAAAGAATGTCCCGTTCACACGACGTATTCACCAACACTCTTAAACAAGTAAAATAGGTCCAAGTAGGCGGCCATCTTTGAGCCAGGCACAACAAATTTAGGCACTAAAAGAACGAATGTGAGTTCCTTTTCGTATGACACGCTTGGTGTGTCTCTCTTCACCTCGCCTTAAAAAACAAACAAAACAAGAGTACTGTGCACAATATGTAGGCGAGCACAGCTGTTTGCATCGCATTTACGTTGCGCGAGCACCTGCACTCATCAACAGTACATCTTGGCCGCGAAATGCACACTCCACTTGTACAACACTGGTGTCAAATTCTTTTGCACACATGCGCTGAAACTCATTCAGCCACACCACCGAGCTCCACTGGACAGACAACAGCTGCGTACATTTCAACTTCATGAAAACGACCCACCACCGCCCGCGCCTAACCCCCCGAAGATGCTGGAGCAAGATCACCACCGACCGACTCACCACCTCCCTGAGCCAAAACCCTCCCACCAACAACACAGACCCCAGCGAAGGAGCCTGCAACTTCACGCAATGGATCACCGAATGCGCCGATGCTCTTGCTCCACTGAAAAACGCTCCCAGCGAACCCAACAGCAAGAAAGCCGCATGGTTCACCAACGATCTCAAAGACTCCAAGAAATCCTGCCGTGACCTCGAGAAAGGCTGGCGCCACAACCAGTTAACAGTGAACAGGACAGCCCTCAAGAACGCCATTCGTAAACACCACCAGCTGATCCGCACCACCAAAAGGTCATCCTTCAGAGAACGACTGGACAACAACACCCATAACAGCAAGGAACTCTTCAACATCGTGAAAGAGCTCTCCAACCCCAACGCCAGCTACAACGACATCACGCCCTCTCAAGACCTCTGCAACTCTCTCGCCACCTTCTTTTCATCGCAAGATCGCCGACATACACGACAGCTTCGGCGCTCAGAACTCGGACCCTGCCACCGAACCGTCGCCCCCCCACCACCACCCTGTGCGCCTGGACCCCGGTCAGCACAGAAGACACCACCCACACAATGAACACCATCCACTCTGGCTCCCCAACCGATCCCTGCCCACACCACATCTTCAACAAAGCCGACTCAATCTTCGCACCCAAACTTCGGGACATCATCAACAACTCCTTCGCATCCGCCACCTTCCCAGAGAGTTGGAAGCACGCAGAGATCAGCGCCTTCCTGAAGAAACCCACCGCAGACCCCTCAGGCCTCAAGAACTTCCGCCCCATCTCGCTCCTCCCCTTCCCCGCAAAAGTCATCGAGAAAACCATCAACAAACAGCTGACAGCCTTCCTCGAGACAAACGGCTCCCTCGACCCATCGCAGTCCGGATTCTGAGCGAACCACAGCACCGAGACCGCCCTCATCGCAGCCACCGACGACATCCGGACCCTGCTTAACAACGGAGAAACCGCCGCCCTCATCCTGCTCGACCTCTCGGCCGCATTCGACATGGTCTGCCACCGCATCCTGACAACCCGCCTCCACCACGCCGGGATCCAAGGAAAGGCCCTGGAATGGATCCCCTCCTTCATCTCCGACAGAACCCAAAGAGTCCGTCTCCCCCCCCTTCCTCGCAGAGGCCACCAAGATCATCTGCGGCGTACCCCAAGGCTCCTGGCTCAGCCCCACCCTCTTCAATGTCTACATGAGCCCCCTCACAGCCATTGCACGCAATCACAATCTCAACATCATCTCCTACGCCGACGATACCCAACTGATCCTCTCCCTCACCAACGACCCCACCTCCGCCTGAGCCAGCCTCCAGGACGGAATGAAAGACATCGCAGACTGGATGAAGCTCAGCCGCCTGAAACTGAACTCAGACAAGACGGAAGTCCTCATCCTCGGCCCATCCACCTCCGCCTGGGTCGACTCCTGGTGGCCCCCTGCTCTGGGCCCCCCACCCAAGCCCACGGACCACGCACGCAACCTGGGCTTCATCCTCGACTCCTCCCTCACGATGGCAAGGCAAGTTAACGCCGTTACTTCCTCCTGCTTCAACACCCTCCACATGCTCCGTAAGATCTTCCGCTGGATCTCCACGGATACCAGGAAAACGGTCACCCAGGCTCTCTTCACCAGCCGCCTGGACTACGGGAACGCCCTCTACGCTGGGACAACAGCCAAACTACAGAAAAGACTCCAGCGCATCCACAACGCCTCAGCACGACTCGTCCTGGACATCCCCCGACACAGCCATATCTCCACCCACCTGCACTGGCTCCCAGTCAGCAAGAGGATCATGTTCAGACTCCTCACCCACGCACACAAGGCTCTCCATGACTTGGGCCCCGAATACCTCAACAACCGCCTCATGTTCTACACTCCAACCTGCCTTGCCCTTGCCATCGTCCCACGGATCCGCAGAACCACTACCGGAGGAAGATCCTTCACCTACTTGGCTGCCAAGACCTGGAACACCCTCCCCACCCAGCTACGCCTCACCAAAGACCACCTTTACTTCAGGAAGCAACTCAAGACCTGGCTGTTTGAGCAGTAGCAGCCCTCCCCCTCCCCCAGCGCCTTGAGACCCTCACGGGTGAGTAGCGCGCTCTACAAATGTTCATGATTGATTGATGCATGAACCAAATGTAGACTAGCGTCTGGCTCTTTTTTCAATTCCTACTATGCATACGTTTTGAATCACTTACTTACTGCCCCAAACCTCTGGAAAAGCTCATCCAACCTGTCCTCAAAAGCATCGATAGAGGCCAAAACTATTAATGACATTTGAGTCCCTGTGAAAAGTAACTTGAAAGCATTTACGACCCCATGTAGACTACATTCCCGTGCACCTCACCTGTCAGGTGTTTCCCAAGGAGGGAAAGATTCTTCTGAGATGCGGCCACCCGCAGGCGTTACAGCGACGAGAAGACCAAGCAGTGCAGAGCGCTTTCCCGGTCAGGATAGTTTGTTCAGGGCTTTGTATTTTCAAGAACGCCAGCTCAGACAATAAATACATGCTTTGCAGATTATTCTCTGTCTAATTCTTCTGAGGGAGGGATTCCACCGGTGGTGCAGCTCACGTTCAGATAAAATTCTATTTTAATCTCAATTCTGGAAGCCTCTAATTTCATTTCAGAAGTCCAAAATGCTCTGGTCAAATTTTGATTACAGATGATTGGGTGGGGATTACCCCGGGTGCTCGTGGGGCTTAACAGAGACCAAGAGCCCGTGAAGTGTGGCAGTTCATGCATGTAGTCCGCGCACACCCCTGGGACAATGTGGGAACTGAAAAATGTAATTTGGATTTGAGAGTGTGCGCACACTTTTGTGTCGACGTGTAGTGTTTTTTCCAAGTGCATTTTTGCATATTTAATTAGGTCATTAGCACAGATTACTTATTCCAGAATACAGAAATATGCAGGCAGCAATGAAGACTTAACTAGGAAATCCTACATGATAGAAATAATTATTTCTATGAAAAGTGCTTTAATTTGAATATTCAGATGCAATTACAATACAAATATCATCTACATAGCTGCCAAGGTTTCAGATTGCTAAATGAGACATTTTCATAATTCCAGTGTAATTATAAGTGACATTTCAACAAATAGGAGTGACACATTTTCGTGTTCAAAATCAAGCAATGAAGACAGGGGAAATATATAAATATCATTAATTAGACCCATTTTAGCAACAGGAAACTTTAAGAAGCTCAATAAAGTGTTGTAAACCAGCAAAAATGGAAAGGTGGTAACCTATTTTAGCAGTTATCCTAAGCAGTACTTTTGTTGTGTTCCCAAAAGTAATTGTATTACGCAGTTAAAGATCTCAGCTGCTATAATACAAATCAGTTATCTAGAGGCATTGTAGCTGACCTCGCTGCCAAGCCTGCAGTGGCAGCGTGGCCTAGGACACAAGCAGTGAGCTACAAAGGCTCATGCTGACACACGCTCAGCTTTAAATGAAACATATTTAGAAGGACTAAGTAAACGGGGGCGGCTCTAGGCTCATGGCGGCCCTGTAGGTAGGGGGCCCCGGAAGAGGGGGTCCGGGTAGGGCGGAACGCGGAGGCCAGTGAAGTGGGGGTCAGGGTGTTTGGAAGTGGAACAGAGCCGGAGGCCGCCAAATCCCTGCCAGCGGACGCCACGCAAATATGTATCCATCCTCAGAGCATTATTATATTAAGGATATATATTGGCTTGGTGGCCCTGTGCAGGTGCACATCTTGCACATGCCTAAGGCCGCCCCTGAAGTAAATGTGTGCCACGGCCGAGACGAGTCTCCATCTGCCCGTCCTACTGTCAGCTGAGGACTGACTGTACAGAAGCGAATAATAATGATGCTAGTTTAAGTTGCTTCTGCTGCACTTTTATTACGTGCTTGTCCTTTCAGTGTACCTAAACTGCAGCGCAATTTCCCAAGAGCGTCCGCTTCTTTCAGGATACAACATGGCAAGCAACTGGTTGCAGTCCCCTGTCTCGCACTTTTCAGAAATACCCTCGACCCCAGTGCCCCTCCCACCGCTGATATTTGAAGCCTGCAATGCCGCGGAGCCTCGGCGGCCTGTGCCCTTAATGAGATCAAACAATTTAGAGGAAAACGAATAGTTTCTTACCGGACCCAACCACAAGACCGCGGAATAATGCACAGCATAGTGAATCCAGAAAGATTCAAGCTGCAAAACTATACTGTCAGCCTGCTCCGTGTGGTCGACGTTCACCACCAGCCGCGTGAAGTCATTACCATCTTATAGTGAGGCGTCAGCTGAGCGGAGGACTGCTCAGTGACGCTCTAAAATTAAATATTTTTAAAGTCCGATATTTTAGTCTGACCTGAGTATCAGTGACGAGAGCCAAGAGACGACGAGTCTCCAGCAGCCATCCGGTCGCAGGGAGCATTTGCACCATGATGAAAGCCACTGGCTGCAACAGTACGAGGAATGGTGGGCTGCCTGCGCGAAACGAAACTCAGCATAACTGCCGCCGCTAATCGCGCCAGGACTATTCAAGGATACAGCGTTGCAGTCACGTGACACCATCACGTGACTGCCGATTTTTCAAAAGGGGACTTTTTCTCTTGTCTGAAGCCGATACATTAGTGCTTCTATCACTACGCGGGGGCCCGCATAGCTGCCAAGGTTTCAGATTTCTTATGTGTGACATTTTCATAATTTCAGTGTCATTGAGTGACATTCAGCGACTATGAGTGACACTATTCTCTTGAACAAAATCAAGCAATGAGGACTAGAGAAACTTATAATATTGGAGAGTACACTCATTTGAGCAACGAAAAACTCTAGGAATATCGTACAACTGCTGCAAAAATACCAGGAATGGCAGGGCACTAACCTAGTGTCCTTATATAGTGGTGCTGCTTGGACTGCTGTGCATCTGCAGCCAGGCCCCAGGTTTAGGGGTTTTGAGGGTAGGGGGAGGAGTGAGAAGTCTACATACATGAAGGGGTGCCACCTGAAGGGTTTGTGTCGCTGGAGATTTAGGGGTTCTGTAGGAAGCAGAGGAGTGTGAGAAAGCTTCATAATGTGCCATGATACCGACCCTCGTGACTTTGGCCCCTTTCTGCTGCCAGCTCACACTTGGAATTTGCAGATAGCCAGAGTAAAAGTTTCCATTTCCAGCACAGTGTACAAACATCTCCAAAATGGAAGCTCACTAACCAAAAATCTCTTTCTAAGATGACCCTTCTGTAAAACAATTGCAGCACCATCTTCCATCACACCTTGAGGAAGTTAGCAGGAGGCCTGTGGAACCATATACTCAACTTGACAAGATATCAATTGTGGATCGATGCTATGTATTAGGCACTGAGCACGTTTTAGAGACCAGTGTATCTAATGATATCATGAAATTAATACAAACATGCCTCTGGTTGTCAGTACAACAATATAACTAAAACTTGAAGGGTGGGCTAGTAGGTTAATGTACATGCTGCAGTGATGAGTGTACGTCACTGCACAGAGAGTGCATGACACACCTGAGTAGACTGTGCCATCAGAAGTACCAAGGAAATGTGTCTGCCAGGATGAGCACTTGCCCTGAGCGTTTTCCAAGTTCTTCAGCTGGGAATAGGCAGGGGCCACCAGGCTGCAGGAGAAGGTAGTGCTAATTAATGTAAGGCAAAGAGCTGCTGACAGTCTAGGCTTGAGCAGTCAGAATAGTTACTTGTGCAGGCTGGAGACGAAACATTCCCCCCGTCAGGGCCGGACTGGGATTGAAAATAAGCTCGAGCACAAAAGTCAAAGTGCCCACACATTAGGAAATGAGACAGTTAAGAGTGGCCTACATTTGCGCATTGGGATAGTTTTGAACGCTGTAGTAGTGTTTTCAATTTATAAGGGAATCCATGTGGGTAAACTTGCTTATGCTGCACCGACTGGTTGTTGTATTTTTAGGAACATGCACAGTAGAACCTGCTGCACACCTAACTTTAACTTCCCTGGGCCGGATCCCGGCTGGGACTTCTACACTTATATCACAGGAAGGGCTGCATCAGTCCGACTAGACTCTGATCCATACCAGGCCAATCACCAGCAGGTGCTCTATAACCCTGCTTTACCAGCCAGTAAAGACCTGCTGTGAGACACGCACCAAAGCGGCACTGAAGAAGGGCATCACATCGGCAGAGCTCATTGAAGTTTAGGGAAATCAGCTTACAGGTTCCAAAGTGAGGATTAGAAATACCGCGGGCGGCCGGGGCACTGTATCATGTCTGTGAATTAATGCCTTAGGTCTTAAGATGTTCACAAATAGACCAAAAAAATATCAGCGCACACACTGACCAACCTGCAGTTGGCGCCTAAGGGTCAGTGAGGACCCTGTCGCATTTTGCTATTTCCCAGCTGCCCAGCAATTAGTGGGCAGCTGCACCGTTTAGGCCCCTGACATTGAGACTCAGGGCGTCCTAGCCCCAACAAGGCCAGTTGGCCTAGGGACTGCCACAGGTGGTGGCTTATGTGAGTTTTTGCGCAATGGTGTGGTTTTTCCTTGCACCTCTGAATGTTTTTAGGCATCATGTGTCTTTGCGCTATTTGAGTTGTGTCTTTCTTTCCCTGCGCTGCACCTCTGAATGTTTTAGGCATCATGTGTCTTCTTGCGCTGCACCCCTGAATGTATTTTATTGCATCATGTGCTTTGTTCTTAACACCGCTGAATGTGTAGGTTTATGCATCATGTGTTTCCCTTTACTACTCCTCCGAATGTATATTTATGCATCATGGGTAATGTGTTCTTTCCTAGACCCCTAAATGCTGTGTGATACTTAGGTGGTTGTTCTTTTTAGTACAGGTGGTCCTAGTGAGGTCCTGGTTCCCTGCGTGACATTCTCCTAAGGTGGTTAGGGTTGCGTAGGTGGTACTTACCTGTTACCAGTAGATACTTGTGGTAAATTAAATTACCTGGTATCTAATTTCTATGCGGTAAAGTTCAATAAAATAGCTCAATCAAAATAAGAGACACAGAGTCCGTGGCGTCTGAGTTTTAAGGGGTTTTATTCCATAAAATGGAATTGGTTCGAACCAGGTAGCATGATCCATCACCACGAGGGTTCAGGAAGGGAATCATGGACATGTACAATGATTTATTAACAGCACGCAGTATATATAATATCATTACAGTGGTGATGGGTTCAGAAGGCGTAACGGCTGAAAGAAAACAAGATAAGAAACATGTGCGTAACAATATGTAATCAGAAGGCGTGCACAAGGGTGAACACGGAGGTGGGTGCCAGAAACGTCACATAGAAGAAGAAATATTTCAGCATTTCAATCATAGAAGTGACGCAAGTGGGTGGATCCCTAGAAGAATCCTGCAGTGTCAGCAGAAATATATGGCAGAGATGCGCACGCAGCAGCATGACGTGTGACTGACGTGGAACTGGAGGGTGAAGGGGACTTGACATTTAACGCTAGGATTAGAGACAGAAGTCTGGTGGGTCAGATCAACTTGTTCCTAAATCATATCTGGTATCTTGTGTTTGGAGAACTGTATTATCTTAAAAGAAAAGGTCTCTCGGGCAGAGGCTATTCTATACTGACTGCTAATGCGTGTATGTGTGTCTACGTGTAATGCGAGGGCCATGGGCCTACCATGGCAACAGGAGCTATGAATTACGTACATGGAGACAGAAAAACCGGGCCCTTTACTCTGCAGCTGGGGGAATGTTTACCTAAACTACTAGACAGGAATGTATTTTCGAGGAGCGGAGCAGATAACTTGAAGGCTGAATACAGTTTTGGCAGGCAGTCAGACAGAGCCGGGCACCACTTGCCGCGCAGGGAGTAAGTCAAAGTTCAGGGATGCAGATGCAGGTCCTCGCTGCAGTTTTTAGAGGCAGAAGTCAGGAAAAGGCTCGATGGCAGAAATCAGGGCCTTCGCCAGAGCCATGAAAACATGAATGTGTACCATGTAAAGACGGTGGCCCGGCACACTTAAGAACTGAATTATTGATCCATTCATGGCGGATCAGAAAGAGGACATGTTAATGTTGGACGCAAATGTATTTGCGTCTTCATAGCGGGTTATGGAGGGAACTTACATGCACTTTAAGCACATACATGGAGCCGTTGGGGTACATAGTAGGGGACACAATTGAGCATAAAAATTCATATTACCTCATTCCCTCCTTGTCCCCTACGGACCCTTCATGATATATCAATCTTCATTAATCCATCTATGTGTTCATATAACATCATTTGCTCTTCCCTTTTCTGACGGGAATTTGAACTTGAACTTGAATGGGGAATACATGATGTGGCGCACAAACCGCATATCGTCGGCCCACATTGTAGACATAGGCAACAACTGAATACTATGAGAAGGGCTATCCCTAGGAAGGATAGGACTTTCCATCCCCAGGTGGATAACACGCTCCAGAACCAACCGGACCAAGTCCAGGTGCCTGGATTCTGGTGTATCTGACTAGCAATTTGGTGAAGACGGGTAATGGCTTTATATACTGAAGGTGCGTTTTGTGGAATAAAAATACAGCAACTCGATCCGATGACTCTACAAGCTCCGCCCCTATCGGCCAAGATGACGTCAAGAACAAGACGATTTTGAAGGACAACAAATCTCATAGCAGACTGTTCCTCTGTTAAATTGCCTAGGGCAGAAGTAGTTTCATTCACTACTGCTTCAAGGGTTCTGGTCAATCTACGTATCAGTTTACTATTCGAGACAGTACCTAAGTAGGGAAAGAAACCTTTATTGAAATCTGTATATTGCTCCCATGTAGTTTCAGTATAATCGACAATCGGGAGTTCTCTCTTGTGTCTAGTATGTACTAGGTGGGAGTTCCTATGATGGTCAGGTGGGGCTAGAAAAACAGGTGGCAGAAGGAATGCAATGTAACAAGTACCATCCCAATCTAGGGGTAAACGTATGTATGCTGTATGGCCACAGACAAAATAGGAATGACGGGAAGCTTTGAATGTAGACTTGCCTTTATCACTGAATTTGACTACTGTGGTACATTCGCTATGACCTAGGTGTACTGAACCATTCTTTCTGACACATAATTCACCTTTAACAGGTAATACTGACATAGAGGGTAAGTCTGGCTTGGTTTCGGACTCGACATTCAGAATCATGAGGTTAAGTGTAAAATTACCTAATCCATATACTTCGTTTTCTAGATCGGTCCCTGTCCTTTTGGGAAGACCCTCCTTGTCAGGGAAACATACTTTGTGCAGAACAGTGTTCAGATTTCCCCATACCCAATTGCCTTGGTAAACTACGGAATCAGAATCTAAGGAATTTATTAAACTAAACCATGCACCACAGGAACCATTGTGTGTGAACGGGTATGGAAAGAGGGGCAGAACTCCCTTGTATCTCTGATAGGGGGGGGAGTCGGCCACATATCCAACAATTGGTAGCATTGCTGGCCTGATGGGAATTTTGTAACATACTAATGAATGTATTGTTGCGCAGTGCAAGTCTGTATGACAATTCATGCGGGGTAATTCACTGAAAGTGTGCTCGGTAGTGACATTTGAAGAAGAATGTGTATGCTTGAAAATAGGGTAATACAAGTTTAACAGTATACTTGCAGCAATAATCATAAGACTCAGAAAAAACATAATCAATAATGTCACTATGCAGTGACTGCGGAGAGATTTACAATATTCACGTTTCTTGAGCTGTTTCTGTCTATCTCTCTCTCTAGCGGGAACATGTCAGAATCAGGTCTAACCGATTCACCTAGGGGAGGACTTAAACAATTAAACTGTCTGACTTGCTAGACCTCAGTTTGGATTTATACTCCTCGGACGGAGTTTTCTCTATCAGGGGAAGTTTAGAGTCACTGAAATCTGGGCAGTCCTTAGAGGGGGAGGGCTGAGAGTCTGTAACTGGAAGCAGTCCATGAAATATCTTGACATGGCTGGAGTGGAGCCACCCTTTGCGGCCCTCGACCTTGATTGCAGTCCTCGTGGTTAGCAGGACAAGTTTCGGCTCCTGCCAACGGGGCTCCAGCGGACTCCTCCGATCAAAGTTCCTGACGAGGACATGATTCCCCGGAATAATCCCATGTGGCTTTACATCGGTGTTGTCGGGAAAGGCTGCAGCAACCTGTGAACGACATGATTGTAGTGCAGACATCAAGGAGGCAAGGTAATCTGTCAGCATATTACAGTCAACATCTGTGATTTTTCTAGGCAGAGGAGTCCCCCACATATTCGGTGGCCTGCCAAAGACCACCTCATACGGGGATAGCCCTGTTCTCGAATGCGCTACCATCCTCATGTAGAAGAGGGCAACGGGTAATGCAACTATCCAGTCTACGCCCTTTTCTTTGCAAATCTTGGCGAGACGAATTTTCAGAGTCTGATTGTGACGTTCCACGAGACCTGCTGCCTCGGGATGTCGGACACAGTGAAACTTCCATTGATAGCCGAGCAGGAGTGATACCTGTTTCATTAACTCGGACGAGAATGGCTGACCGTTATCTGAGTACACGACACGGGGCAAACCGTACCGTGGGAAAAATTCACGTACCAGCTGCTTGGCAGTGGTCGGAGCAGTGTAATCTGGGACTGGATATGCTTCTGTCCAACGGGAAAGTGCACAGACAACTACGAGGACATATTTAAATCCTCGACAACGTTCCATCTGGATATAATCCATCTGGAGGACTTCAAAAGGGTGATCGGGAGGGTGAAATCCACCTTGCTCTACGGGAATGCCTTTACCTGGGTTGAACTGACAACAGATCATGCAAGTACGCACTTTCTGCTTTGCTGCTGCTCGTAAATGTTTATTGAACCAAAGGTTTTGAATACTGTCTAACATGGCTTTCTCTCCTAAATGTGCAGGACTATGTGCTGTGGTAATAATGACCTGAACCATAGAGTCGGGGAGAAACCATATGGCCTTTCCCTTCGTCATCCATCCCTGTTCTGTCTGGATCCCTCCCAGTTCAGTCCATTTCCTGATTTCGTCTGGTGTAGCATGTGTCTGTATGTCGATTACATCTAGGGCGGGATCCCTAACTGTCATGCAATGAGTTGGCGTCGGGACTATTGTCTTTGTCAAGTCAGGTGTGTGAGTCTGTGCTGTGCGCTTGGCTGTTCGGTCTGCCAGGTCGTTGCCCTGGGAAATGTTGTCAGTGACTTTAATATGTGCTTTACACTTCATGATGGCTATTGCTGTAGGCAAATGTATTGCTTCTAACAGAGCTTGAATGAGGGGACCGTGCTGGATCTTGGCACCATGTGAAGTTAAAAAACCTCGTTCTTGCCAGAGGACTCCGAAGTCGTGTACAACTCCGAATGCATAACGGGAATCTGTGTATATGTTAACTTTCTTGTTCTTAGCTAGAGTACAAGCTTGGGTCAGAGCAATGAGCTCTGCCGCTTGGGCTGACAGGGTGTCAATACGATGTGTTTCTATGACATCAGTTTCTGTTGTTACTGCATACGCAGCCACTAACTCTCCTGTGCTTGTTCTCATACATGAACCATCCACATAAAGTGTCAGGTCTGGATCTGGTAATGCGGTATCTGTCAAGTCTTGTCTGGGTTTCGTCATGATGGTAATGACTTCGACACAGTCATGTGCCAAAGGGTCTGTCATATTTAATGGCAAAAGTGTAGCTGGATTCAATGTGTTACAGCGTCTGATTTCTATGTGTGGCTGAAATAATGTCAATTCATAACCTGTTAGTCGTGCTATAGTCAAGTGTTGAGTTTGTGTACGGTTTAAAAGAACTTCCACGGAATGTGGAACTTGTACTGTCAATTGGTGTCCTAACACTATAGAATCACTTTGTCTGATTGCTAGAGCTGTTGCTGCTACTGATTTCAGGCACGCAGGCAAAGCCTGGGCTACTGGATCTAATGTGCTGGAGAAATAGGCACACGGTTTGTGTGACCCTGCTTGGTCTTGAGTGAGGACTGACAATGCAGTACCTTCACGTTCTGTGACAAATAGTGTAAAAGGTTTGCTGTAACTTGGTGTCGCTAAGACTGGTGCTTGACATAAAGCTTTCTTTAATTCGTCAAAAGCCTGTGTATGTTCCTGAGTCCAAGGGAGGACAGTCGATGACGCTGCCTCCTGTGTTGTCAACTGTATAAGTGGCTTGGCTAGGAATGCATACTGAGGGATCCATTGTCTGCAATAAGAAGTGAGGCCTATAAAGGCTCGCACCTCCTTTTGTGTTCTGGGCTGTGACATATTTACAATTAACTGGATACGGTCGGGTGTTAGCTGTCTCCCCCATTTGGACAGCAAGTGCCCAAGGTAAACCACTTGCTGAACACAGAATTGCAACTTCGAAGGGGACACCTTGTGTCCCTTGTCAGCCAGAGAATGTAAGACTGTCAGTGAGGCATGTTCACATTCGTGTTCACTTCGAGCGGTGATCAACAGATCATCGACGTACTGGAGTAGGGTAGTGTTGTCAGGCATGTGGATACTGTCAAGCTGTCTTTTCAATGCTTGGCTATAGATGCTGGGGCTTTCTGTGAATCCTTGAGGTGCGCGTGCGAATTTAAAACTTCGACCATTTAAACAGAATCCGAAAAGGTATTGGCTGTCCGGATCAATGGGGACACTAAAGAAGGCGTTCTTCAGATCAATTACAGTAAAGAACGTGGCTTCAGAATCAATTGCAGTCAATAAAGACGATATGTCTGGGACCACAGGATACTGTGGCACAATGCATTTATTCAATTCGCGCAAATCGATCACTAATCGATAAACTGGTGGTGCGCTTGGATCAGTGCGTTTAAGAATCGGAATGATAGGGGAATTGCAGATATTGGAGTCGGTCTCTACAACCACTCCTTGGGCAATGAGCTCGTCAATGATTTTCAGTAAAGCCACTACAGCATCTGGTGGTAACTTGTATTGGCGAATTCGGGGTAAGACAACTCCTGGCTTGAGTGTAACTCGATATGGTGTAATGTGCATACAACCTACATCAGTTGGGCTTTGTGCCCATAACTGTGCAGGAACATTCTGTAACCTGGGATCAATATCTCTCAACACATAGTGACCTTTAAAGTCACGTAAAAATAATCTAACTCCTTCCGGAGAACAACATATGACTGCTCCTAGAGCCTTCAGTGTCTTGATACCTAACAAGTTTTCTGGACATGATTTCGTAAGCAATAAGTCTGTAGTTTGTGATAACGGACCAACTGCTAGAGGAACTGGTTTTGATACTTCATTAATAATAGGTTTTCCTGAAAAACCAAGGGAAACATTCTGTGAGCCTGAGAGGGGTGCCCCTGGAACCTCGTCGTGACTTATCGTTGTTCTGCTTGCCCCTGTATCAATCAAAAACTTTCTATCTTTCCCTAATACCTGGCTATGTACATAAGGACCCTCTTGATCTACAGGAATCTCAATGAGAGGCAAGCCAACTTCCCTCTCTAGGCTGTTTCATGTGTATCGCTGATACTCGGGATAGTCAGTTTGTGCATACTGGTACATCTGCTGAGTTGCATGTTGTGTTGAGGCAATTGGCTGTGGCTGGGGTACTGCTACGGTCTGTACTGTCTGTTGTGGAGCAGGCATAGGCTGTACATTCTGGGGTGCGTGTTGGTGGACCTGATCCTGTCTAGGAGGACGCGGTCTCTCCTTAGTTTTGCCTGTTGCTATATTGTATTTTAAAACAGTGCATTCATTTATATAATGGCCTGGCTGTTTGCAGTAGTTGCAAGTCCCTTTAACGGGAACTGCTGACTTATTGGACTGTGTCATGCCGTTTTTCTGACTGTCAGCTGGAACTGACTGAGCAACTAACATTTTCATTTTTGTGTCTTTCATACGTCTTTGTTCATGATCATGTTCTTCCCTAACTCTGTTCTGGTGGTACTGTAACATTTGTAACATCTGGGAAGGCGTGTTTGCTTGCCATGTGCTCTCGACTTTTAATACACGATTCTTAACTTGAGGCAAGGAATTCTCAACTAGTTTCATTACAAAAAGATGTGGGTATGACTCGCTACTCGGTTTCAGGCCACTATTAATAATAAAACATTTCTCAAACCTAGAATAAAAATCACTAGTGTCTTCATCAGGTTTCTGTTTGCAGGCTGAGATTGCACCCCAGTCTT
This sequence comes from Lissotriton helveticus, assembly GCF_964261635.1. Lineage (NCBI taxonomy): Eukaryota > Metazoa > Chordata > Amphibia > Caudata > Salamandridae > Lissotriton > Lissotriton helveticus. Next base: position 29,586,631 of record NC_136067.1, on the reverse strand, counting down.
CCTTTTTAGTAGACAATAATCTTGGCAGAACCTGTACTAACAATCCTGGTAATGCTTTAGTTTTGTCCCCAAGCCCTAGACCTGGGGTTCGAGCCGTTTCTTCATTCTCTAATGCAGCCCAATCAATCTTTTGCTCTCCCACCTCCCAGTCTTTTTCTTTGAGTTTCTCGTAAATACCGGCAGGCAGTAATACTTTCAATATTTTCATAATGTCGGGATAGGTATAGTCTCCCATAAGTAACATGTCTTTTATTTCACGGTGAAAACCTGTTGGATCTTTATCATGACTAGGCACTATTTTCTTCATTTCTAATAATTCCATTTTAGATAACGGTGTGTACACGAAAACACGTCTAAGGGTGTCATCGGCATTCTGGACTGGATGTACTTCTCGTAAGGGATTCTGTCGGTCGAAGTAAAACATTTTCCTTTCTGGGGGTGGGGCTGAAACAAACTGTGGGTTCAAGAAAGCACTATATATGTGTCGCTGTTCTAGAATTACTTTAATTAGATCGGTACCTAGACCTCTCCATTTATTCATGAGTAGTTCTATTAGTACATCAGATAAGGGACCTGGATCAGAACGTTGGCATTTATACAATAAAAGAAGGTGTTGTATCATGTATATACCAGCCAGTCGCTGTTCGTCTGGGGACAGATTCAAAAAGGTTTGTGCTACTGTGTCATCATTATACATACTAGAATTGTCAGCCCATTGCACTGCTGACCTGGCTAATTCTTGTTCATCCATAGAATTGAGTACGTGGTACCCCATCCGATGTTGTAGTACTTTATCGGCAGCCTGAAATAGATGTTCAGGCGTTTTCGGATTTGACATAGCAGAGTGAAACAGTCGCTTGCTTTCTGGGCATAACGTTTTATCAAAGTATCTACCCTTACCTACATAGGCTATCGTGTCTTGACTTATATGCTGCGATGTTTCTACTGTTTTCTCTGATTCATCCTCCTTCTGGGAGGAGGCTAGATCGTCTGATTCGAGTGGCTCCTCAGTTTCTCGACGAGCATGTATATCTATGATTTCTTTACGGACCTTTCTAACCATAGCATGTATACTTTTCTCTCTATCATGTTTACCCTCAGCCATGTTCTGACTCCATCTGTTCATTTTATCCATCTCACTTTGTGGAAATCCTGCCTGATCTTGTTCTCTTATCAAACAATTAACCAAAAATCGCATAATTAAACCTTTGTTCTCAATTTTCTGACGTGACATGGCGTCACCAACACTCTCGGGTCCTTCTCCTGTTCTAATAAAGTGATACATTTTGTCTAGATGTTCTGGCATTTCTGGTAACATTATCAGATAATCTGTAACTCGTCTTAAGCGTAAGGACGCTAACAACATGGGTCCTGACGTACCAGGCACAGTGTCGTATCTACAATCTGTAAGCTGTTGTCTGAGCTGTTCTGCTGCGGCACCTTTAGGTGTCCGCGCCATTGCGAAATCTCTCATTGTCACTCGATGTAACTGCGGCGGGGTTCGAAAACCTCCGGATGCGCCTCCTGAGCCGGAGGCTTGACCATAACCTGGCTGCGTTGGGACCTGAACTAGGCCCATCCCAAAAGGATTAAGAGTATTTATAGGGGGTGCAAGATTCGGAACAGGAGGGTTAGGTGGGAGGACCTGCTGTTGCGGACCCGGGGGCTGCTGATTATGGGGTGCAGGTACATGTGGGACGGGTACATGGGCAGGTGCATGAGTATAAGCTGGAGCTGCATCATCCAAATAGGAAGAAAGAAAAATCTCTGCTGCGGTCTTGTGACGTAATTTAGTCGGAACCAATGGAAGGGGCAGATTCTTTGGTACTTCTGGGGTCGCCTTGGGCAGGCCCTCGGCCCGAACTGGATACATGCCTTTATTAAGCATACTCAGTTGTCGGTCTACTTGTTCTGTTCGAACTCGTATACCTTCCTTGACTAATTCGTTTTCTCGAGTCTTCTCTGAATCTTCTCTATGTTTCTCTGCTTTTCTGAATTCTTTTTCTGTGCGTCTGTGATTCTTTACGCCATAATTCTATGGCGTCTTTCTGTGACTGTCGGGCTTTCTTTTTCAATACTGCTTCCTCTACTCTCATGATGCACTCGGCATCCCATGTTCCTGAAACAGGCCATCTATATTGCTCTTCTAAGTGTTTGGTATAATCGACCCACAAGTCTAAGTACAGTATGGCACCTAAGCCATGCTTGTTGTACATAAAGTGCCCTGGTGTGTCCCTAGGTGGAACAGGCACTGCTTCTTCTAGAATCCCCTTTCTAGTTCCTATCTGTCGTAACTTACTGAACAGCGGCATTTTTGAACCTTGATACTTGATACTTACTCGAATTCGAACACCATAAATACAATATACACAGTAATGCAGATCAAACAATCACTCATACCACGACATTAAAACCATATATTAACTAGTAACATTTACTTGATGTACTGCTAAACAGCACAGATACACTGCTAAACAGTGCAGACCGGGTCTATGTACCCAAAACCCGTCTCGACCGGGGCAAACTAATGCACCCGTCTAGATGCGTCCCCAGCAAAGGTACTCACCGGGAAGCACGGAACAGAAGGCCTCGGAAAACTCGAGACTGGACTCGACTCGACTCGTGACGTAGGTACTTCGGAACTTCGGAACTGGTGGGCCTCAAGACACCTCGGACCTTGCACTCTCGGCTGGACTCGGGTCGGGATCCTCCACACTCCTCACCGCCTCGTCTGGGTATCAATCGCAGTCTCAGTCACCTCCGTTGGCCTGAGGGAGATACAGGAAATCCTGTGGATGCGCATGAGTGTCCGTCCGGCTGTGGCAGGGGACTAGGGCTGCAACGCACCGCCGGCGCGTAAGGTGGGGGAGTGTCCCATCTGGGGTGCCATTCACTGTGGTAAATTAAATTACCTGGTATCTAATTTCTATGCGGTAAAGTTCAATAAAATAGCTCAATCAAAATAAGAGACACAGAGTCCGTGGCGTCTGAGTTTTAAGGGGTTTTATTCCATAAAATGGAATTGGTTCGAACCAGGTAGCATGATCCATCACCACGAGGGTTCAGGAAGGGAATCATGGACATGTACAATGATTTATTAACAGCACGCAGTATATATAATATCATTACAGTGGTGATGGGTTCAGAAGGCGTAACGGCTGAAAGAAAACAAGATAAGAAACATGTGCGTAACAATATGTAATCAGAAGGCGTGCACAAGGGTGAACACGGAGGTGGGTGCCAGAAACGTCACATAGAAGAAGAAATATTTCAGCATTTCAATCATAGAAGTGACGCAAGTGGGTGGATCCCTAGAAGAATCCTGCAGTGTCAGCAGAAATATATGGCAGAGATGCGCACGCAGCAGCATGACGTGTGACTGACGTGGAACTGGAGGGTGAAGGGGACTTGACATTTAACGCTAGGATTAGAGACAGAAGTCTGGTGGGTCAGATCAACTTGTTCCTAAATCATATCTGGTATCTTGTGTTTGGAGAACTGTATTATCTTAAAAGAAAAGGTCTCTCGGGCAGAGGCTATTCTATACTGACTGCTAATGCGTGTATGTGTGTCTACGTGTAATGCGAGGGCCATGGGCCTACCATGGCAACAGGAGCTATGAATTACGTACATGGAGACAGAAAAACCGGGCCCTTTACTCTGCAGCTGGGGGAATGTTTACCTAAACTACTAGACAGGAATGTATTTTCGAGGAGCGGAGCAGATAACTTGAAGGCTGAATACAGTTTTGGCAGGCAGTCAGACAGAGCCGGGCACCACTTGCCGCGCAGGGAGTAAGTCAAAGTTCAGGGATGCAGATGCAGGTCCTCGCTGCAGTTTTTAGAGGCAGAAGTCAGGAAAAGGCTCGATGGCAGAAATCAGGGCCTTCGCCAGAGCCATGAAAACATGAATGTGTACCATGTAAAGACGGTGGCCCGGCACACTTAAGAACTGAATTATTGATCCATTCATGGCGGATCAGAAAGAGGACATGTTAATGTTGGACGCAAATGTATTTGCGTCTTCATAGCGGGTTATGGAGGGAACTTACATGCACTTTAAGCACATACATGGAGCCGTTGGGGTACATAGTAGGGGACACAATTGAGCATAAAAATTCATATTACCTCATACTGGTTGTGATTTATAACTGTTACTTTGTGCTACAGTGATTTTATATCCTTTTATTCTAATTTCTGACAGTATTTCTATTTTTCTAAAAGTGTTGATTCTGACAGTGGCCCATGTGGCCCTGTCCTGTACATAATCTCTTATGAATGTTGCCCGTGCCAGTTGGCACAATGTACATGTGTGATTTTTATCTGATGTGTGTTTACAATACAAAAGTTATTTTAAGATAACCTGGTGTGGAGTTCCTTTTGTGGTGTGCCTAGGATGTTGTTGCTGTTGTGTGCTGGCGCAAATGCTTTACACATTGCCTCCGAGTTTAGCCTTATTGCTTGTGCCAAGCTAACAAGGGGGTGAGCAGGGGTTATCTTGGCGTGTGACTTCCTTGCCCTGACTAGAATGGTGGTTTCTGCCTGGCTTTGGTGTCAGCCTTAGCCTACCAGTTCTAACAGGCAGTGAACGGGGTTGGAGAAGTGATGGGACAGGAGAAGTGATGGGACAGGAGAAGTGATGGGACAGGAGAAGTGATGGGACAGGAGAAGTGATGGGACAGGAGAAGTGATGGGACAGGAGAAGTGATGGGACAGGAGAAGTGATGGGACAGGAGAAGTGATGGGACAGGAGAAGTGATGGGACAGGAGAAGTGATGGGACAGGAGAAGTGATGGGACAGGAGAAGTGATGGGACAGGAGAAGTGATGGGACAGGAGAAGTGATGGGACAGGAGAAGTGATGGGACAGGAGAAGTGATGGGACAGGAGAAGTGATGGGACAGGTGAGGTGACGGGACAGGTGAGGTGACGGGACAGGTGAGGTGACGGGACAGGTGAGGTGACGGGACAGGTGAGGTGACGGGACAGGTGAGGTGACGGGACAGGTGACGGGACAGGTGAGGTGACGGGACAGGTGACGGGACAGGTGACGGGACAGGTGAGGTGACGGGACAGGTGACGGGACAGGTGACGGGACAGGTGACGGGACAGGTGACGGGACAGGTGACGGGACAGGTGACGGGACAGGTGACGGGACGGGACAGGTGACGGGACAGGTGACGGGACAGGTGACGGGACAGGTGACGGGACAGGTGACAGGACAGGTGACGGGACAGGTGAGGTGACAGGTGACGGGACAGGTGACGGGACAGGTGAGGTGACAGGTGACGGGACAGGTGAGGTGACAGGTGACGGGACAGGTGAGGTGACGGGACAGGTGAGGTGACGGGACAGGTGAGGTGACGGGACAGGTGAGGTGACGGGACAGGTGAGGTGACGGGACAGGTGAGGTGACGGGACAGGTGAGGTGACGGGACAGGTGAGGTGACGGGACAGGTGAGGTGACGGGACAGGTGAGGTGACGGGACAGGTGAGGTGACGGGACAGGTGAGGTGACGGGACAGGTGAGGTGACGGGACGGGGCAGGTGACGGGACAGGTGAGGTGACGGGACAGGTGAGGTGACTTACACGTTTTGCATTCTTAAATTTTAAAGGCTACTGAACAACCAATCTCGTGCCTCAACTCACACCCCCCTCCCCACCTGATAACGCCCTGGACTCTCTCTTCGCCCGATCACACTGCGGCTGCTGCGGGGCTCCCTCTTTACCATGGGAGCCCTGCCTGGGATTTCACTGGGTCGCAGCCTGCTCCAGCGGCCTCTCCCCTTCGGGCTGCCATTGGCAGCCGCGGCAGCTTTCTCCTTCGGCTGTGCTGTCTCTTCACCCGGACCCCCTCCTGGGACCCGGGACTTCGGGCTTGGAGCTCTTGGAGGCGGGTTAGGCTCCGGTACTTTCTTCTGTCTTCCCTTCCTTAGGCGCATTGGGGCTCCTATCTGCTCACGGAAGCCCCGCACCATCACCAGCACTTCTTCCGGTCCTGCCACCGGCCCGGCCCACAGGCAGGCAAACTTTTGCCGGGCTTCCGGGTCGGCGGCCATTTTTCACTCGGGCTGCGGCAGGGATCTGTTTTCTGGCGCAATGAGGCTCCCACTTAATAAGAAGTATACCGCGGGGTGGGCACCCGCTCCACGTATCACCATAATGCAGGGTGGGCACCTGCAATTAAGACAGCAATACGTGGGGTGAGCACCTGCCGTGTCCTTCATCACGGGCATGCTGCCAAGGTTTCAGATTGCTGTGAGTGAAGTTTTCATAATTTCAGTGTAATGAGTGACATTTCAACAACTATAAGTGACACTTTCTCGCAAGCAAAATCAAGCAATGAAGACAAGGGTAAGATATAAATAGCAGAAATTGCATCCATTTGAGCAACAAGAAACACGAAGAAGAACTTAAAATCGCTGAAAGCACCAGAAATGGAAGGGCACTGCCACAGACTGCTGTTATAAGTTATAGAGAGCAGGCTGGCACTGCAGCTGGTCTGAATATGATCTAATTAATCTGATCATTCATGACAATGCATCAGACTATCCTTTGTATTTTAGATTTACTGCCATAGTGTGAGACATTTCATCAAAATTAATATAAAGTAGGGTTGCCAGAACGACCCTCCCCGACCCCCGTCTGGTCCCCACACTTAAACACTACCCTAAACCCTTAAACACTACCCTGCTTGACCCCCCAGCACTACCCTGAACCCTAAAATACTACCCTGCACTACACAACACTACCCTAACCCCTAAAACACTACCCTACACCTCACTCCCCCCCTTCCAGCGCCTTGAGACCCTAGCGGGTGAGTAGCGCACTTTGCAAATTTGCTTGATTGATTGATTGACAAACACCACAACACTACCCTAAAACACTACTCCCAGCACGACCCTTCCCAAACCTCCAGTCCGGTCCCTACACTCAAACACTAACCTGCACGACTCCCCCAGCACAACCCCCCCAACACTACCCTAAACCCTAAAATACTACCCTGCAATACACAACACTACCCTAAACCCTAAAACACTACCCCCAGCACAACCCTACACCTACCCCCTGTCTGTCCCCTATACTGTGCTACTACCCTGCACAACCCCGGACACTACCCGAAACCCTAAAACTCTACCCTACACTACACTAGCACCACAACACTACCCTAAACCCTAAACCACTACCCCCAGCACAACCCCCGACCTCCAGTCTGGTCCCTACACTCAAACACTACCTTGCACGACCCCCCAGCACTACCCTAAAACACGACCCTACTCTACACAAATACCACAACACTACCCTAAACCACTACCCCCAGCACGACCCTCCCCCGACCCCCAGTCCGGTCCCCACACTTAAACACTACCCTGCACGCCCCCTAGCACTTCCCTGAACCCTAAAACATTACCCTGCACTACACAACACTACCCTAAACCCTAAAACACTACCTCCAGCACGACCCCCAGTCTGGTCCCTACACTCAAACACTACCCTGCACGACCCCCCAGCACTACCCTAAAACACTACCCTACACTACGCAAACACCACAGCACTACCCTAAACCCTAAAACACTACCCCCAGCACGACCCTCCCCAAACCTCCAGTCCGGTCTCCCCACTCCAACATTACCCTGTATGACCCCCGAGCAATATACCCTAAAACCTGAAACACTACCCTATACTACCCTAAACACCACAACACTACCCTAAAACACTACCCCAGCACGACCCTCCCCCAACCACCAGTCCGGTCCCTACACTCAATCACTACCCTGCACGATCCCCTAGCTCTACCCTAAACCCTAAAACACTACCCTACACTACACAAACACCACAATAGTATAATAAATAAGGCATGAAAATAGTGTAATAAATAAGGCACCGATCTACCATTCAGCATGCAGCTTGAATAGAATGTTAATAGTAGTCTGTTTAAAGTCTAGTAGTATTCAAATTGTTTGTATTCACTAAATGTTCTGCATTGTAAATGAAGACTATGCGATTACAAATAAATGTAAATTGTAAATTGATACTTGTATAGCGCACTACTCACCCGCAAGGGTCTCAAGGCGCTTGTACGAATACCGCTGTGGAACCCATCCTGGCTCTCCCTGTGAGGCGTCCACTCCTGGGCACCCCCAAGGTGGAAGCCAGGCATCCTTAGCATTGTGGGGGCTGTTGTGGAGAATAAGCAAGCTATTGCCCAGAGTTGCAGAGTGGGACTCCATGATTGGATGAGGCACCGAGGCGAGAATTATCAGGTCCGTGGAATTTTGAGCCCAAGACCCGCAGAGGCGGGGAATTGAACCCTGGTCCGGGGCTCGACCTCTGCATCAGGGTCTGCTGCTCTAACCATTGAGCAACACTTCTCCACTAGCCACACTTCTCCAAATAAGTATGTGCTTAGTATTCTTTTAGTATTCAAGAAGTACCACTCACATATCAGTAGTCTTCTTGCACTAGCCTTCTCCAAAAGAACACTATTGAATACTAAAAAAGGCATAAAATAGTCTTCGAATGCTATAAAAAGACAGGTTAACCACTAAATGTAGTATTCAACTTTGGTAAGGGTGGGGCCTCTGGTGGCTGCCATAATTTGTTCAAGTCTTAAACTCCCTCTTTATTATTTTGTCACCCCTAAGGTAGGCCGTAGGTAGCCCATAGGGCAGCTTGCATTGTAATTAAAACTTTCGACATGTACATTTAAATTTTACATGTCCGGATAGTGAAAAGCTCTTGCATTTGTTTTTCACTGCTGTGAGGCCTACCTGTCCCATAGGATAATATCGGGTTGTCTTATTACATTTATTAAGTGCTAACTTTTGATTGGGGAAAGTCAAAGCATTTCATGTTTGGTATCTATAAAACTATGATTAAAAATAAATCCTCTTCAGTCGTACTTTGAATTACAATTTTGAAAATGCCACTTAAAAAAGTCCCCATAGACCAACACAGGGTTTGGCTGTTAAGCAGTAAGGCCACGGGCCTTCTCCTTTTTAGATCGCGTACACCAAAACTAAGATTGGTGCTGATTTTTTCCCCCGGCTTTAAAAATCACGAAAGGCTTGCGAAGACAGTCATCTATTCAGAGATGCAATACTGATACTGCCATGAAACCGGCTTCTTGCCGCTCCCAGCGCCTTCAAGCACGATTGCATTGAGAAAAAGAAAATGGATTGACTGTGAGACTTGAACTAAGCCACTCTGGTCCTGATGATGATCCTACATTGAGAGGGATTCGAAATGCGCACATCACGGCGTTGAGGCCAACTTAATGCAACTATTGTTTACGTCTTGAATATGGCTAAATTCATGATATTGATGGCCTTCGCCTAGTTTTGTATAAAGTTTTTGTTTTGTAAAAGGATTGTAAAAGTTGCTGGTAGAGGTGTTAGTATGGTAGAATGACTGAGAAAGTGATTTTGTGAATATGAATGGAATTTTGAGAGTGTACACAAATGAGACAAGTGTAACAGTGAAACAGTTGAATGCATGTGAGGGGAATTGATAGTTTAGATTTTATTGGTTCAATAAATTGAGCTTATGATGTTTGTATTTTTGATGAATTGTGTAATGTAAAATTCAAAAAGATTTTTTTGAGATTAAATCCAACAAGAAATGGTGGTTGGTGTGACATCATTTTGTTCAATGCACTAAGTTTAGATTTTAAATTTAGTAGCAGTATTGGCGTTCTTTTGTTACTTGACTTTAAAAAATTGGCATTTTCTGCTGTAAGCAATTTTGGTGCCTGAAGCCTATCTTAGGCCACATGACTGGGGATACCTGGCAGTTAGTCTTTGTAAATTTCTACCAGACTAAGTGTGCCTGTATGGACCATCAGCTGGCAGGATTTGAGTGGGGGGCTTGGCACAGCCCTACTTCCAACTGAACAGTCTGTGCTCTGTCAGAACACAAAGGGCTTGTCACCACTGATTTTGTTCCGGCAGCCAGCTTGGAGCCAGGACAGTCTAGATATTCCAAGTACTTCAAAGAGCAATCTCTATAAACTTCTCCCACACCAAAGGAGGCACCAAATATAAAACAAGCATATGCAATGCAGTAGGTCTGCATTCACGCGAGTTTGGTCTATTGGCACTGTAAATAACAATGAATTTTATTTACACAATGCCAATAGCTTAAACTCTCGCAAATGTGAGACCTATTGCATTCCAAATGCGTGAAGGCATCGCTGTGTTGCCCCCTTTCTGTCTCCCATGGCCCCTGAAGAGCTCCCTGTTTGCTACGAGTTAAATAAACAAGCCGGTGGTCACAACTGCACACGAGAGACCCTCCTTTCCTTCTGCAGTAAGAGAAACTCATTAAAGAAAATAGTGCTTCCAGACTAGAGAAGATGTACCATTTACCAACCGAAGTAAAAGGGCAGTCTTCATGGGAGGTTACAAATGAAGACAAGGCGGTACTAAGGAGGGACTAACAAGCCTAATAACAAATCAGAAGCCAGTATTTAAGAAGGACAATGACACAAGCCAATGACAAATATGGGCGGAGAGTGGGCAGGGCTTCAAGGAGTACATACTCCAAGAGAGCATGGCTCGCAGAGCAGGCATGCACTGCCCAAGCTCACCCTAAAAAGGCGAGCCCTCAACCAGCTGTGAAGTTTTTGTTTATGTAGCCAGCTGGCTTAGCATGAACTTTCAGGGGCACACACATGACTCTGTAATGTTGTACAATTATCTTGGGTAGCTGTTTACTTTATGGTGTTTGTCTTTCTCTGGTCGCATCAGATATGGGAGGAAGACAGTCATTAACATACATAGAGTTTTAGCTCTGACTTGACAGTGGAACTGTCACGTGGCCTTTCAACCTACACCAATATTTTTCTAGAGTATTCATTCCCATGCTATTTACTGGTAATGCTTCACATTACCGAACAACATTCTTTTAAAGCCAGAACTGTTGGCATTGCCAATGCTTGTTCAATATTGTTTGGCATCATGGGGTTTGAATTAGCAGAAAATGGGCAATAAAATTCAAAGTTGTTCCAAAGAAGGGCTCCTGAGGTATGTCTTGCCAGGGATCCCAAAATACGTGAGCTGATACCGCATGTAAAACACCGCCAACAACTACTCAATTCAACAAACTCAGAAGGATGTGAGATGTTTGCATATTTGAGCATGGGTTCTACAACACACACACACAGGCACACTATACCCACCTTCACGTGTCTGGACAGGATGCATCAGTTTACCGCAGTACCGTAACCGCAGTGCAGCTGACTTGCTGGAAGACATTTTTAAATAAATATGTATTTTGCTAAACACTTGTGCAGTGGCAAAATGGACCTTGGGCTGAGCACTGCAGATAAAGGAGCAATGATTTTAATTAACATGCCGAAGCTATCATAAACATAAACCAGCACAAGGGCAAATTACTTTATGGCTGTCATTGTTATTTTGAATTATTTTTTTAAATAAAAGTTTGTCTTGTGGAATCTCGCCCATTACAGCAGGTGTGTGTCTGGTGCTGCAATCCACCACCGAGGTTTACTCAACTTTAGTTTAAAAGCTCACTAAAGGATCCGAGTACACTCCAGAGATACCGTGCAGCCTTATCTGCCTAAAAACAATGTGACCCTCAAAGTTTGTTTAACAACCTCACCCATATCTCACTTTTTTGTTATGTGGAAACATGACCTTGTGGTCTAGCTTTCAGCCCTGAGAGGCAGAGAGAAGGTGCCCATCATAAAACATTGGCTATGTGGTAAGTAAACTAGCAGGGGCAGGGGCAAGCTTCATTGTGTAAACATACCCATTGTTGATTAACAAATAGGTAAAGATGAAAAAAAACAGTTGGCCTGCCTTGGAGCTTGGTCACAAAAGAGCACAATCCAATTATCAAAACATTAAGACATCTATTTAATTAAGGTAGCAATTCGCCGATAGCCATTTTTCAGCTAGAAAATAAAAAACATGTTGGAAGACGCTATGTGTGCCCATCCACATTTACCTGGCCCGTTTCCTGCAGTAGGTTCCGGCTCCAGCTGTTCCTTGGGCCTCGGGCGCTGCAGCGCACCCTTGGACTTCCAGAGGAGCCGCAACACTCGGACAATCTCCGTTAACTCATAGGACTAGGCGGCCAGGCTACCCACAGGGAAATCTGCGGGTCCTCGTCTGCAGCCCCCCAACTCCATCCCAGCTCGGCCACGGAGAGGAAGCGGTCCAGCACTGCCATTCCGCGCACCGACAACCCCTGCCGCATTCGGGCACAGGCTCTGCTGAAAAGGTCGAACAGCAGCCACCTGTCAATCAAGCAAATGGCCGTCATTATCAAGGCTGTCTAAATGCCAGGAAGCACGTCGTCTCGCCTAATGGAGAAACTCGTTAAAGGAAATAGTGCATGCCCTGTGTAACAACTAAGTAAAGGGACCAGTAGCCATGGGAGGATACAAATGACAACATGGCTGCACTAAGGAGGGACCAACAAGCCTCATAATCAATCAGAAGACAGCATTTACAAAGGGCAAACACACAAGCCAATAAAAAATAGGGGCAGGGGAGTTGGGGAAAGCTTCTCTCCGTACTGAACTACCATAGCTCTTTGCAGAGCAGCGCTTGCGCGCTGGCTCAGGCTCGCCCTAAAAAGGACCCTCATACCCACTCTTCAGTCAACTTTCCGGACCTATGTATAGACTCTCGGAGAAATGCCTGCTGGTGTGGCCTGCTGTCTACTTCACAAGACTGCTTTGCTGCATCTGGAAGGGCTGCTTTTTTGACTGGAGCCTTCCTTGAACCCCCAGAGGCCTGCCCTGCTACTTGAGCTGTGCTTCTCCACCTGAACCCAAGACTACCAAGTGACACCAAGGGCTAGTCCGTTGGCCTCCTGTTCAGAGCAATAGAGAAAAAATAGACTCCCATATTTTCAACCCGCAGCTGTACCCAGCCTGAGTGAATCCTAACAGTGGTGCCCCTCTAGTCCTCGACCTGGTGGTGGTGCTAAAGCTGCCCAGATAGCCAAAATCCAAACCTTTGGGCTATAAAAGGTTTTGGCCAAAAACTGCTGTAAGAACCGAGGCAAGACCAATACCAACCTCCTTTTCGAGGTACATTGCCGGTGGACCTGACTTTGCAGTAGCAACAGCAAATCCTGATCGGCGACCCTTTGTCAAAGGGGTATTCGGCATCCTGAAACTCTTGTTACCTACAGCCTCCTGCCTCATCCTGCTGGAGATTTTGGATATTCCAAAAAGTGACTACGTTTGAATGTAGAAATCTTCATCCAGCGGCTCCCATGCAAGGGAGCTCCTATCCTCGGACACCACTTGCAGCCTTGCCCCACTTAACTTTACCTTCTCAGAAAAGTTTTTTTTTTCCAAGTCTAAATGGTGAGCATGGGTCAGGACCAGTCCACTTTTTGTATCTTACCTGTACTCCATCGCAGTCAGCTATATATGACATGGTCTCTAGAAACTAGATGTCCGGGTTTGGTGCTTTGATCTTTTAGGTACTATATTTTACTAAAACATTCATAACGTTTGTTTGTCTTTTTGGTGTCAAATAATTATTTTAAACTACTCGATTTTTCTAAATTGGTTTAAGATATCTCATGCATTGTGTTTTCATTTTATTACTTTTTGCTAGCTGCATAAATACTATATTGCCTCTAAGCTAAGCCTGACAACTTTTTGTGCCAAGTTACCAGCGGGTTAACCATGGGTTAATTTAGTGACTATTGTGGTTCAATAATAATAATAATAATGGGGAAGCTTTTAGAGCGCCTGGTTACGCAGATCGGCGTGTCCCCGCGCTATAGTGAACCTGAAAAGGATTGTGATTTTTGCTTGCAAGGGATTTCAAAGGCTGCGTCTACCAAGTTAACAGAGTCTTGGCCAGCCTTACACTGAGCCTTTAACCATCTTGGGTCACCAAAGCCACACGGGGAAGCCAAATCAGATTCCCTCCTGCATTCTGATCAATAAGCCAAGAGGCTTCTTAGTAATCCTATGCCATACATACATTGTAAATAGACCTTTCATGCCATGCCTCATACTCAAGAAAAGATAATGGAGACTGGGAGAACCTTTTTAACAGGAGAGTCCAGTACGCAGCCTCCTTTGAAGAGGGAAGGTAAAATGTCATGATCCTTCTGTGAAAATAACACTGCCTCCACCACCAGTCCCACAAAACTCCCCTAGCGACCAGAATCCACACAGATGAACAGGGTGTATTTTTCATTCCAACTTAACCTCAAAGCCATGCTCTGTAGTCTTAATCCATGCAACAGGAGAGGCCCACAGTGCTTGCACAATTGTCTGACTAACTGGGGAAAAATCCAAAACACTCACTGGACCATCTGGACTCTAGAGAGCATCCTTTCTAAAGAGGGCATGAGGGAATGTTATTAGTCCCTTCTACCTGCAGCAGCTGTTCCTGCTCTGCCCTGCATTTCAGAGAGAGATGGGATCCTCAACTGCTGCAGCTGTGAATGTGAGAAATGTGGGGATGGCAGCCGGGCGCAGGTCTCGGATAGCAATCTTGAGAGGTACTTAGAGTCCAGCGCCGCCCTTCTGCTCCTTAAACCCTTTATCTGCTAGGCTCCCCCATACTAAGCCTTTTTTGGGCAATTCTGGGGTAACCGGGCTTAGGCCCCTGTAACCTTTTGTCCACATAAGGAATCCATGCAAAATGTGCGTCCGCTTCTTCCAACATCCTGAGGATTTTAAAGGTATCCAGGGTTTGTGAATTCCCCGAGAGGAGACTCAGAAATTAGCCAAAATACATCAACATTTTGTTTATTGGGAGAAAATGGGGAAAAATGCTGCATAGAAAGCATATGTTTTTTCCATGCAAATGGTATCAACAAAGGGTTTGTGGTGATGAAATCACCATCTTCCCAGCTTTCAGGGACAGGCAGACTTTTGACAGAATACCAAAGTTTTCTACACAGTTTTGGCATTTTACTGGGATATAGCCTATTTTTACTATGTTTTGTGCTTCCAACCTCCTTCCAGTAAGTAGAAATGGGTGTGAAAGCAATAATGGATCACAAAAAGCTATACATTTCAAAAAAATAGATATCATTCTGAATTGAGCAAGGGGATATTTTGTGTAGTTCCTTCCAGGTTTTACTATAGAAACTAACAGTTGAAATAAAAAAATATTGAATTTCAGTAGCAAAAAACAGCCTTTTGTGCCAACATTTTCACCTGTAACTTCTTCTAAATATGGCAGACTTTTAAAAGCAATATACTGTTACGTCCGCTGGAACCTTCTGGCTGTAGTGATATACAGGACCTGTATGTTCACCAAAAGCCTGAGGTGTCCAGAGCCAATAACTAAGAAGCACCTTGCAATGAGTTTTCATTGTGTACGGGTATATAGCAATTCATTTGGTAAAATATAAACAGTGAAAAATAGGTATCAAGGACACCTATGTATTTCCAAAATGGGAACAAAATATATAGTTTAGAAGTAGTTGGTATTTGCACATCTCTGAAATTGTGGGTACCCATACTAGCAAGTAAATTAGAGGACATTTTTCAAAGTGACTTCTTTTTAACACTTTGTTTTACATTTGGAAGGCAGAAATGCATAGAAAATCAATAGCTAAGAACAGTTGTTCTATAATTATGGGTTCCTCTAAGTCTCCCGATACAAATGGTACCTTACTTTTGTGGGTAGGGCAAGTGCCTATTACAGGAAACAGCCAGCACCTGGGAAAACCTAGCAAAACTGTAGATTTTTGAAAAACAGACAACCAGGAAAATCCAAGATGGGGTGACTTGTGTGGCTCTTTCCAGGTTATGTTACCCAGAATCCCTAGCAAACCTCAAACTTTGCAACAAAAAAAAATCCTCACATTGCTGTGATGGAAAGTTCTGGAATCTGTGTGGATCCAGTAACCTCCACCCACCCTGCATTTCCCAAAGTCTCCAGTTAAAAATGGTACCTCACTTGTGTGGGTAGGCCTAGTGCAGGTGACCAGAAACAGCCCATAATGCAACATGGACACATCACATTTTTTCACTGAAATCTTTTGCAATGTGCCTAGCTGTGTATTTTTAACTCTAGCTCAGCTGGCAGCAAGGAAAATCTAGCATTTTGTGAATACTAGACACCCAGGGGAATCCAGGATGGGGTGACTTCTGTTGCAAACCTCAAACATTGTCAACAAAATCACATTATCTTCTCATTCTGTGATGGAAAGTCCAGATTAGGGTAACCTGTGTGGCTCTCTCCAGATTCTGTTACCTAGAATCCCTTGCAAACCTTGTAAAAAAAACGCATTTTCCGTGCATTTTTGTGATGGAAAGTTCTGGAATCTGCGAGGTTCCACACACTTTCACCTACTCAGTATTCCCATAAGTCTCCCAAATAAAAGTGGTACCTCACTTGTGTCAGTGGGCCAAGTGCACTCAGCAGGGCAGGGCCCAAAATATATTGTGGAGACATCAAATTAACCAATCACAAAACAATCTGATTTTGCAAGGGGGGAGGGGTCACCTGGGTTTTTGGCCCTGAGCTTGGCGGCCATATAGGGAAACCTACCAAACCTGGACATTTCTGAAAACTATACACCAGGGGAAGTCCAGGGAGGTATGTCTTGTGTGGATCCCCTAATTTCTTCCTACCCGGAATCCCCTGCAAACCTCAAATTTAGCTGATAAAAATCAATTTTTCCCAAGTTTCTGTGTGGGAAAGTTGTGGGATCACCAGGCTGATAACAATTTCCCACCACCCAGCATTTCCCCAGGTCTCCCGATAATAATGGTACCCCACTTGTGTTGGTGGGTCATGTACTGTGGCAGGGAAGGGCCCAAAACCTATTGTGGAGCCATCAAAATTACAAATCACACAGTGACCTGGTTTTGCAAGGGGTGGTCACCTGGGTTTTTGGCCCTGGGCTTGGCGGCCAGCTAGGGAAACTTTCCAAACCCAGATATTTCTGAAAACTATACTCCAGGGAGGTATGGCTTGTGTGGTTCCCCCATCATTTTCTTACCCAGAATTCCCTGAAAACCTCCAATCTGGCTGAAAAAATGAAAAGGTTCTCATGTTTCTGTGAGGGGAAGTTGTGGGATCGCAGACTGACACAAATTTCCCACCACCCAGTATTCCCCCAGGTCTCCCGATGAAAATGGTACCTCATGCAGATAAGCAATTTTAAAGATTTTAATAAAGTAGCTCAAAAAGGTGCATAGCGCCAACTGTGATGATCTGGTCACGCCAGACTGGGACAAAGCGGCAAATTCAGAGCAACCGTGATGGAGCAGAGGCTCGCAAAAAGGACCCAGTAAGGATTCTGAAAAAAGTACCTTCAATTCTGATTTTCAGAGCTTTGCAAGGTTCACTGTTGAAGATACATTGTGCAGCCAAAGCAATGCACCATTTCCGAGATGTGCAGAGACCATGATGCAAGGTCCTGAATTGTCGTCGAGGACCCATCGACAAAGGCTTGTGATGTGAAGTTCTGCATTAAGGATGTGGTACACAGTCATTGTGATGCATTAGTTCTGTTGAGCTGGCAGGCTGCAATGTGGAATCTGGTTCTGTAGTCAAGGCTGCCATCGATGAGGGATGTAAGGGTCTGTGCCAAGAATGCGTACCCTAGCGGTAGTTCTGATGGGGCGACGGGCTGCAATGCGATGTTGATTGTTGCAACAGTCTTGATCCACACAGAAGCAGTGTTGCATCAGTTCAGCTCAGAGTTGCGCTGCATTGCAGAGGAGATTTGTCAGTTCTGCTGGATCCACAGGTACAGGTAGAGCACCCTAGGCTCACTTCCAAGTGTCCAGGAATAGGGTGACACCACTTGACAGGGTAGACTCACAGATGACAAAGTTCAGGTTCCTGGTTCAAAGTTGTTAGAGCATTCTGTCCCTGACATGCCGTTCAGGAAGTCAGCCAACTAGCCTTTGTGGTCATTCTGGGGTTCTGGGTTCAAAGATGCAGGTACAACCCTTCTCACCCAGACAAGAGGGCAGCAGGCAGCACATCAAGGCAGCAGTCCAACAAAGCAGTAATCCAGCAGGACAGCAGTATAGCAGAGTGCCAGTCCTTCAGCAGTTCAGAAGTCCTTCTGTCTGGTACAGAAGCCACAAATCCAGAAGTGTACTGAAGAGTTGATATTTGAGGTCCAGTATTTATACCTTGTTGTTCCTTTTAACTGGGGAGAGAAACTTCTGGAAGGTTCCCTAAGAAGTCCCCAGGCATCCCGCCTCCCTGTCCTGGCTCCAAACAAGGGGTATGCAGCCTGGCTCCAATCAGGGGGTATGCAGCCAGTTGTGTGGAGGCAGGACAAAACCTATTCAAGTGTAAGTAAGAAGGGGCACAGCTACATCGTCCCATCCTACCAGTGATGGCTCATCAAGGCACACCTATGCTCTCTATTGTGTGTGGCTTTCTATGAAGAATACACAAAGCCCAACTTTCAACTTCACCTGGTCATGTGACCCAGGGACAAACTACAGGCACTAAATAGCTAAGGTAAGAAAATGCCAACTTTCTAAATGTAAACTCAAAAACACTTTGCCAGTACTGAAAAATATTCTTCAACCACACTTAGTTTCTTGAGCACCCTATTTAATATTAGTTTTCAACCATTACTCATTTTCTTCTTTTTTAGGGTCTCATTTGAAAAACAGTCACATACAGAGACATAGTGAGGACACACTTAAATATACAATTTAGACTACATCCACTCCACACTTTCAACATTCATATAACCCTGGGCGAAGAACTACGCTCCGTTCGCGGAGCTTGCGGAGTTTCGGCAACTCCGCCTTCCGCGGAGAACGCGTAGCTGTCGATTACTCCGCGATCCGGTAGTAGTTCTCGCACGCTGAATAACATCGCGTGCACGGCAATGGCTTACCTTGGTTCTGCGTTCGCTTTTTCCCGGTCGCGTGTGCCACACCATGTTTGTAAACCCTCCCGCACAATCCCGTTCGACTGTGCGAACACGATAACCTCATTTGGATGCGCGATAGCGTCATAAGGACACGCGAGGATGCTTGTTGGTAAGATCGAGTTGCCGAACACGCAGAAACTGCAATCTTGCACAGAATAACTCGCGAGCATGTTAAAACCATAATAAATTACCATTTTGGTTAGCAAAAAAGTGAAAAACCCCTTAAAGTTATGTTATGTTATGTTATGTTATGTTACTTTATTTCTTTTATAGCGCACGGCGACTCCAGAGGAGCATCCCGGCGCTTTGGCAAAGAACGACAGCATAGAAAGCAACCACACAACAGAAAAGAGCAGAAATAAAAAGGCTATTTCCTAAAACGCCATGTCTTCAAATCCTTTCTAAAAGTAAGAAGACAGGGGGCCGATCTCAGGGACAGTGGTAATTCGTTCCATGCCTTGGGTGTCAGGTAGCGAAAAGATCGACCTCCCAATCGTGCACGACGAATTGCAGGGACAGTAAGCAGAGACAGACCAGATGACCTGAGAGTCCTGCTTGGCACATACCGGGAAAGACGTTTCCCAATATATTTGGGGCCAATACCATGTAAGGCCTTAAAGGCCACAGTCAGGCATTTAAAAAGGATTCGCTTGGAGATAGGTAGCCAATGAAGGGTGTTCAATAAGGCAGTGGCACCAGCTCTCCTCGGGAGTCCAAAGATAGAACGGGCTGCCGAATTCTGGACAACTTGCAAACGGGTCGTAAGATATTTCGGTAGACCCAAAAAAAGAGCGTTTGCGTAATCCAGTCGCGACCCGATTAATGCCTGAACAACTGTTTTCCTGTGGTTGAGTGATAGTAGAGGAAGAAATTTTCTCAACATCCGTAAAATGCCGAAGCATTTCCCAACAATGGACAGGATGTGAGGTCCGAAAGATAAATCACAATCTACTATCACTCCCAAATTTTTGGCCTTGACAGCAACCTTGTCAGGGGGAAACATATCCTGTGGCCACCAAGATTTCCAGTTGTGTTCCGGTGCGCAACCGAAAAAGAGCAACTCTGACTTATCAGAGTTGCATTTTAAGCCATGACCTCTGAACCACTCAAACACCGCACCAAGGCAATCCCTGATCTTTATGCCATCAAATGACCCACCCCTGTCACACGTGAACAGGAGTTGGGTGTCATCGGCATAAGACACGACCTGGGCGCCGAAAGATTCCGCGACTTCCGCCAGAGGGGCCATAAAGATGTTAAACAGCATAGGGCTGAGAATGGAGCCCTGCGGGACTCCCACCTCTAGCGGAGCCATATCAGCGGAAAAAGGAGGCGCCCAGATCGTTTGTCGGCGGTCGGCTAGAAATGATTTTAGCCAGTTCCTTTGGCTGTATTTTTTGGGGGAAGGAGTCCTCTTTTTGTTTCTACTCTTTTTTTTGAAGAGTAAGGAGGAAGGGTTGAAACAACACGCAAGAGTCAGTGAAGAAGAGCAGCCCAGACCCGTGTCATACAATTACAGTAGATATAACGGAATACATCGGAAATGTAACTAGGAGCACCAGTCATCGTGTTACTTATTCAGCCAAGATTTAGAAAGATACAATAACAATACTTATACTACTATAGATATATATATATATTACCTACTGGCGGTCGCCAGTAGGTATATATAGTTAGGATTTTTTCTCTATGGGATTTTTGAAAATTCTATGTCTAATAACTTTGGCGTTTGTGGACGGAATTGGCTGAAATTTTCAGCAAAATGGAACATTTTGTCTCTGAGCAGCCCCTGAAAATTTGGGGGGGTTTCGTCAAGGGGGGGCCGAGAAAAAAGGGGGGTCCCAAACGCGTTTTTCCCATGTTAATTTCCATAGGGCGGTTGGCCTCACTTTTAGCTCGAACGGCTGAATGGATTTGCACGAAACTTGGCAAAATTGTAGGGACTGGTAGCCCGATGTGCCTTTGCTAGGTCTCAATATATGTGCTCCAGTGGATTTTGATAAATTAACGTTCAAAAAAATATATATATCTGTAACAGCGCTCTGGGTAGCGCTCCGGTTCGCGTACTTGTCGCGTAACGGAACTTCGCGAAGCGAAGCTGATTGGCTCTCCGGTGTCTGTCAACATTCTAAACAGTCCGGAGCGGCCGCCATCTTGTCTCTCGGTAGGATCGAGAAACAAGAGGAGGCCAAAACAAAGGGGGAAATGACCATAAGGGGGCATAGTAGATCCTCCCTGACCCCCTAGGTTTGATGTGGAAGCTTTAAAAGGGCCCCGCGGGGCAAAAAAACAAACAAAAAAACGTTTTTTTTGCATGGGGAGCGCCCGGTACGCTTTTGTGCAATGGGCGGTGGTAATCTAAATGATGAGGGGGGGGGGGCAGCGTTCAAAGCACATCAGCGTGCATAAACACAAAAATGTTTTTATCTACCACGTACTTGACTTATCTTTCTGAGATGCAGTCCCTTGTGTTTCGGCAATGGTAGTCTGTTCATTACATAGATCGCCCGTGGGCGGTAGTACAGACCGCGCGTAGGAAAGGGTCAAAAGCCAGGGGTATAGGAGTATGTAACAAGCGAGCCATTTAATTGAAAAAAGTAAACGTGACAAACGGTTGCAGGATCATTGAAGGTTGATTTTATAATTGAAAGTATATAGGGTTGTCCGTATTCCTAGTCAGTACCCTTCTCCGCCCGCCATGTGCACAAAGTCCGCATACATCCCCCATAACGTCAAGGCTAAGTAACTAGAACGTCATAAGGAGTTGCAAGTCGCTCCCATACTGGCGCCATTTTGGTGGAGGCCAGGCAGGTCCAGAGTATAGTTCAATGTCTCCAATAAATAGCGGCAGGACCAGAATTCCTTTCGGCAGTTCTGGCTTCGTCATTACGAGCACTAGAAAACAAGACATTCTGGGCAATACCATCCTTGACGCAGCCCTTTATTCTACAAGATGGTGTCTTTCAAAAGCCTGGGGTATAGGAGTATGTAACAAGCGAGCCATTTAATTGAAAAAACTAAACGTGACAAACGGTTGCAGGATCAGTGAAGGTTGATTTTTTAATTGAAAGTATAACAGGATCAGTTACAATAAAATCGTCAATACGCATACCATGGGCGAGTATCATGGGTAACATTACTTCGAAGCTTTATTAATACAATAATCAATAATGAAAAATCGACATCAATAGGGTTGTCCGTATTCCTAGTCAGTACCCTTCCCCGCCCGCAATGTGCATAAAGACCGCACACATCCCCCATAACGTCAAGGCTAAGTAACTAGAACGTCATAAGGAGTTGCAATTCGCTCCCATACTGGCGCCATTTTGGTCGAGGTCAGGCAGGACCAGAGTATAGTTCAATGTGTCCAATAAGTAGCGGCAGGACCAGAATCCATTTCGGCAGTTCTGGCTTCGTCATTACAAGCACTAGAAAACAAGACATTCTGGGCAATACCACCCTTGACGCAGCCCTTTATGCTACAAGATGGTGTCTTCCATTCAGAAAATATTGTTGGCAGCATTTTGAAAGGAAAGATAAACGGCCGTTCTCCAAGTGAGTCTCACATTGTTACATTCATGAAGAAAAAGCCTGAAGAATGTACAAACTGAAAACCAGTTTTTGTCTGCATAGCTTCAGCAGCAACACTTGAGTCAGCTTTGTGTGAAGCCGCCATCTTGATGCAATCAATACCGTCCCCCTGCACACATTCAGGGACCAGGCCGCATTGCGAGGGCACCGCAGGACGTGTCTTCAGGTCAAACGGATTGTGGGACAAGGTCCAGAAGACAAGAGTCACCAAAAGGCTAAAAGTCCCGCCGGACCCCGGGAGCCGGCCGCCTATGTCGGGGGCGATCTCAGGCCACACCAGGGCAACAAGACTTGGAGAGGGCGCAGGAGCCAAGCGACCCTTCTCAGTCCGCGCCACCACACCGCCCCTCTTGGACCTCCGTCTAGCGGCTCATGGAGGCACCGCAGGCAGCGGTTCTCCAGATCAGTGGCTCTCACCGGCAAGGCTCCCCTCCGTTAGCAGCGATCGTTGGCGCTGTGGTTGCGGCCGGAGGCCCCGCCTAGTCAACGCCCTGGCTTCATGTCGTAGGTCGCAAGAGTGGGCGCAACTCTGCTGGCTGAGCGAGGAATACCGTCCCCCTACACACATTCAGGGGCCAGGCCACATTGCCAGGGCACCGCAGGACGTGTCTTCAGGTCAAACGAATTGTGGGACAAGGTGCAGAATAGAAGAGCCACCAAAAGGCAAAAAGTTCCGCCTGACCCCGGAAGTTACATTTATGAAGAATGTTGAAGAGTAGTATGTTGAAAATCTAAAGCCATCGTTCTATAAACTCTCAACCAGCCTTGGATGAAAAAATCCTGAAGAATGTACAAACTGAAAACCAGTTTTTGTCTGTATAGCATTAGCAGCAACACTTGAGTCAGCTTTGTGTGAAGCCGCCATCTTGATCCAATCAATACCTGTCCCCCTGCACACATTCAGGGACCAGGACGTGTCTTCAGGTCAAACGGATTGTGGGACAAGGTGCAGAATAGAAGAGCCACCAAAAGGCAAAAAGTTCCGCCGGACCCCGGGACCCAACATCCAGGACTTATGCCATTTGTGCAAGGCAGTGACATCGAAGCATCTCAGGGACCAAGCAACATACCATATCCAGAGTCCTTCCTACAGCCTCTGTCCTCCTTCTTACCTAGTTATGGTTTTTTCACTCCCACTCCAGGCTTTTAGTCTGTGGATGGAAAACCATGAACCTACACTCACCTATGAAAATCTTACTATTGATGCTTGACTGAGGCCAAGGAGATCAGAGTGCATGTCTGTGTAAGGTGATGTACCTCTGGGGAGATGATGTTACGTTTAAACGTAGCCCCTGAGTGCTTAGTTCGCTTCTGTTCTCTGTCACTGTTTTTGATTTTGAGCCACAAATACAAAGGCTTGTTGTTGCTTGTGAATCCCCAAGTGTATATTTGCTCATACTGATCCATAACGCCCCGGCCTCTCCATGTCGTAGGCCGCAAGAGTGGGCGAAACTCAGCTGGCCGAGCGAGACTTGGGGAGGGCGCAGGAGCCAAGCGCCCCATCCCAGTCCGCGCTCTCACGCGCTAAACGGTTCTTGAGCTTCCTTTTGGAGGGGTTGCACAATGTTCCCATTGATTATAATTAAAAACATTTCTAGGTTGTGCAGATCTATGTAGAAAATGGTTACCATAGTGGTTATAACAGTACATACTATCATAATTTGTCGAACCCTGCAAATAATCATGTTTGGTAAATTTAGCAGACATCACTAAGTCAGACATCATATTGTTTATACTTTCAAAGTCCCAATCATCAGCAAATGTGCTTGGTTTTACGAAGTCACTCAATGAGATTTTAATTTGGTGTGGATATTTCAGGATTTCAACCGGACCATAGATTTCGTAGTCCGTGTTGTCCCATGCTACCCCACCCGGTATAGGATTGGCTGTGAAGTTGACTGAAGAAAGTTCTCTTTTCTCGACGTGTGAAGATGTGTGTGGTTTGAGGATCAAGTTGATTTTCTGACTTGCTGTGTCCATTTTAGCATATTTTCCCTCAATGAAGCGTCCCAATGTTAGTATCATGATGAGCCAAAGTATGAGGATAAATGCACCAAAACCCACCCAAAATTCAATCCATGGAGAAATTAGGTATGTTTCTTTCAGTTGTTTCAAAAGTACTTTAACTTTATCTTTAAAGGTTTTTGTTGATGGCTGTGTCTTTGATTCAGTGAAGCCTTCAGAGGAATCATCGAAGTTTATGAAGTAGCCGGATGCAGTTCTGTCTATTGTTCCAATTTGTTAGACGGGGACCCTGAGGGTCGGCCGGATACCGAGGGAGAGACCCCCGAGGGGGACCGTCTCCGGCGATCGTACAGACAAGTTACCTCCCTCCCCACAAACAGGCACCACACCAAGTCGAGTTCAAGGCTTTATATAAGGTTCTTAAGGCAAGGATATCAGCGATACAGGATATCTTGGACCCGGGGGTCCTCTCACTTCTAGTCTCTGTAGGGAAAGGGGGTAGCGGGACAGTCTTGGTACCGGATCGGTACAGGTAGTGGTAAACAGGCGAGCTCACAATCCTCGAGCTGGAGTGTCTGTGGATCGGGCCGCGGCAGCGCCAGCAGGCCAAGGTGATAGTCTCATAAAGCAGAGGGCCGCGGCAGCGCCAGCAGGCCAAGACGATGGTTTCACGAGGCAGAGGGCCGCGGCAGCGCCAGCAGGCCAAGACGATGGTTTCACGAGGCAGAGGGCCGCGGCAGCGCCAGCAGGCCAAGACGATGGTTTCACGAGGCAGAGGGCCGCGGCAGCGCCAGCAGGCCAAGACGATGGTTTCACGAGGCAGAGGGCCGCGGCAGCGCCAGCAGGCCAAGAATGATGGTTTCACGAGGCAGAGGGCCGCGGCAGCGCCAGCAGGCCAAGTCACGGATGAGTTCTTCTCGGGTCTCTCGACTCCAGGATACAACTGCCTTCCTGGTCTGGTCCTGCCCCAGTTATAGGTCTGGTCCCCTTTGATGTCCGGACCCTCGCGCCTGGGGGCCGGGAGGTCCGGGATGAGGGAGTCCAGACACCCAGCAGGGGGGTGGAGCCAGCGCCCAGGCGGCCGGGGGTGATCGACACCTGGCGGAGGAGAGCCGTTGACGATTCCTTTCTCCCATTGACTCGCCAAGTGGTCACTCTGCCTCCTGGGGGGAGGTTGGTGCCTCGATGTCGGGGCCGGCCGGGCCCGGGGTTAGGGTCGAGTTGAGGCCACGCGGCCTCGTGCTGCAGTGCCCCAAGATGGCGGCCGGGTCGATGTCGTGGGGTAGATGGTGACCCAGGCCGGCTGGGTCCGGAGCTGGTGTCTTGTAGTGGAGGGATTGCAGGGTACTTCGGGGGGTCGTTGGTGGACTCTGGCTGGGGATGCAGGGAGAGCCAGGGTCCTGGTCCCATTGCGGGGAGGAGGACAGCTCGAACATGCGGCCTGTCCAACATGCGTCCCCCCCAGCTGAAGGCGGGGAGAGTCAGCCATCTTCCTGGGGACTCTCCTCGCTGAGGCGGAAAAAGCGTGACAGGCCGTCGGCGTTGGCGTGGTCCTGGCCTGGACGATGTTCCACCGTGAAGTCCATCCCCTGCAGGGAGATGGACCAGCGCAACAGCTTCGGGTTCTCCCCCCGCATTTGCATCAGCCATTGCAGGGGTCGGTGGTCTGTTTGCACCCGGAAGTGGGTGCCGAAGAGGTATGGCCGGAGCTTCTTGAGTGCCCAGACTACGGCGAAGGCCTCCCTCTCAATGGTGCTCCAGCGCTGTTCTCGGGGCAAGAGGCGTCTGCTGATGAAGACCACCGGATGGTCGACCCCTTCGGCGTTGAGTTGAGAGAGGACGGCCCCCACACCATGATCGGAGGCGTCCGTCTGTACAATGAATTCCCGGCTGTAGTCGGGAGCCTGGAGCACGGGGGCCGTGCACATGGCGGTCTTTAGCTTCTCGAAGGCTGATTGGCAGTCCGGGGTCCAGTTGACGGTTTTGGGGCTCTTTTTGGAGGTGAGCTCTGTGAGGGGCCCCACGATGCTGCCATAGTCCTTCACGAACCGCCGGTAGTATCCGGTGAGCCCCAGGAAGGCCCGGACCTCCGTTTGGCTCGTAGGGGGTTGCCAGGCCTGGATGGCAGCAATCTTGAGTTGGAGAGGGGCCACCAGCCCGCTTCCCACTTGGTGTCCCAGGTAGGTCACGGACCCTTGGCCAACTTGGCACTTGCTGGCCTTGATGGTGAGCCCGGCTTGCTGGAGGGCGTGTAGAACCTCCCGCAGGTGGCGGAGGTGGTCGGTCCACTGGTGGCTGTACACAGCAATGTCGTCCAGGTAGGCGGCGCTGAAGTCTTCCAGGCCCGCCAGTACCTGGTTTACCAGCCGTTGGAACGTTGCCGGGGCGTTTTTCATGCCGAAGGGCATGACTTTAAAGTGGTAGTGCCCGTCTGGGGTAGAGAAGGCGGATCGTTCTTGGGCCCTAGGGGTGAGGCCGATCTGCCAGTAGCCCGCTGTTAGGTCGAAGATGCTCAGGTAGCGGGCGGCCCCCATCCGGTCAATTAGCTCGTCTGCCCGGGGGATGGGATGAGCGTCGGTCCGGGTAACTGCATTCAGCCCTCGATAGTCCACGCAGAACCGGAGCTCAGGGGCAATGCCCGGGGCAGCTGCCTTGGGAACCAGGACAACTGGGCTCGCCCAGGGACTGTCTGAGGGTTCGATCACTCCTAGGGTCAGCATCTTGGACACCTCGGTCTGGATGCAGGCTCGTACCCGGTCTGGTACGCGGTATGCTCGGTGTCGAATAGGAGGGCTGTCCCCGGTGTCCACATCGTGGAGGCACCAGGGGGTGACTCCGGGGGTGAGGGAGAACAGGGAGGCGAACTGCCTCAGGAGCGTTTGGCAGTCTTGGCGTTGCTCCGGGGACAGGGCCTCGGAGAGCTGGACCCCTTCCACTGAGCCATCCTGCTCGAGGGCCCTCAGTAAGTCCGGAAGGGGTTCGGAGTCTTCTTCTGTCCCAGTATCGGTAGCCATTAGGAGGCTGAGTTCGGATCGCACAAAATGGGGTTTGAGCCTGTTGGCATGGAGGACCCGTAGGGGGTTCCGGGCAGTCTCCATGTCGATTAAATAGGTGACGGGCCCCTTGCGTTCGATTACCTTGAAGGGCCCGGACCATCTGTCTTGGAGGGCACAGGGCTCAACCGGGGACATCACCCAGACCTGTTGTCCAGGTTCGAACTCAATGGAGGACGTGTGCTGATCGTACCACCTCTTCATGTCCTCCTGACTGGCCTCGAGGTTGGCTTTGGCGGTGTCTCGGAACCGCCGGGTCTGGTTGCGGAGAGCCAGGAGATACCGGTAGATGTCCGGGGGAGTTTTCTGGGGAGGCTGCTCCCAACCTTCCTTGACTAGGCTGAGGGGGCCCCGGACGGGGTGTCCGTACAGTAGTTCAAAGGGGCTGAAGCCGAGGGACTTCTGCGGGACCTCCCGATAGGCAAACAGGAGGCATGGCAGCAGTACGTCCCACTGGCGTCGAAGGGGTTCTTCTAGACCCATAATCATCCCCTTGAGGGTGCGGTTGAATCTCTCGACCAGTCCGTTTCCTTGCGGGTGATAGGGGGTCGTGAATTTGTAGGTGACCCCGCATTGCTGCCAGAGGGACTTCATATATCTGGAGATAAAGTTCGTGCCCCTGTCACTGACGACCTCCCGGGGGAACCCCACCCGGGAGAAGATCCCCATCAGGGCCCGGCCCACCACGGGGGCCGTCACAGTCCGAAGAGGGATGGCCTCGGGATAGCGGGTGGCGTGGTCTACAAGGACCAGGATGAACCGGTGTCCTTGGGCTGTTCGAGGGTCGAGGGGCCCCACAATGTCTATTCCCACTCGTTCAAACGGGGTGGTGACGACAGGAAAGGGTTGTAATGGTGCTTTGATTTTTCGGCCACTTTTTCCGCTGGCCTGGCAGGTGGGGCAGGCCTTGCAGTGGTTGGTGACATCCTTCCGCATGTGGGGCCAGAAAAAATGGGTCACCAGGCGGTCGTAGGTTTTATCCTGCCCCAGGTGTCCGGCAAGGGGGACATCGTGGGCTAAGTTCAGGAGGAAGTCTCGGAAGCGAAGGGGCACCACCAGCACCCGACTGGCCCCTAGTTCTGCAATTTTCTGCTCGCTGTAGAGCAGGTCTTGGTCCCAGTAGATCCAGTGGGCCCCCGAGGTATCCCCGGTGCTCTGGGCCAGGGCTTGCTGCCGGAGTCCTTCGAGAGAAGGACAGGTTTTTTGCTCGGCCCGGAATTGTTCCTGCGTGGGGCCTCCCTCCTGCCGCCATTGTGCCAGGTCAGGGACGTCCCGAAGCTGGTCGGGTCCTTCTTCGGTTTGGGTCAAGGGAATGGCTTCTGGGGCGGCCTCCTCTGGGATGAGCGCGGGAGGAGGTTCTGGCCACTCGGGCTCTTCTGGGCTGGGGACCGCGCGGGCGGTCATGGACCGGGTCGTGACGCAGACCCATTCGGGGAGGCCAAGCATCCCCAGGTGCTCCCTCCGTTCGACAGCTGCCCAGGGAGAGCTTTCAAGGTCGTTTCCTAGGAGGCAGTCCACGGGGGCATCATCGCGGACAGTTACTTTTAACATCCCTGTTACTCCTCCCCACTCGAAGGGGACGCAGGCCATGTGGCATAGGCTTTCGGAGTTGTCGGCTGATCGAACAGGGCAAAGAATGTTCGGCAAGATTTGGTCTGGAGTGACGAGGTGGCGTCGAACCGCCGTTACACTGGCCCCGGTGTCGCGGAGGGCTTCCGCCCGGCGGCCATTGATGTTGACCCATTGACCGTACTTCTGTGTGTTGGCGGGAAGGGGGGCCCGCGGAATCATGTCTCTCTCCCCTAAGCAGACCAGTGCCATGGCGGCGGGTGCCCATTCAGAGGGATCGGTCTCGTACTCCTCTTGGTCTTCCGGGATTATTTCTTCCCCTAGGGCCGCCGCTGCAACTTGGCGGGGAGTAGTGTTCGGATTCTTTGGGCAGTTGGGATCACTGGCGTAGTGGCCGGGTCGCTGGCACCTGTGGCACGTAATGTTGGCCCGGAAACCGGCCCGGACGGCAGGGCTTCCCCGGCCAACCGGGGTCGAGGGGTTTCTGGGGGGTGACGAGGGGCCGGGGTCTCTCCCCCGACCCTGACTTCCTCCTCCCCCTCGGGGGCGATACGATCTGGATACTTCGCTGGGTGCGCTCCGGCCAACTCGGGTGCTTTCCCACCGGTCGGCTTCGGCGGCGAGTTGTCGAGGGTCGGTTAGCTTGCTGTCCAGGAGGTGTTGCCGGAGCTCCACGAAGCAGTTGTTCGACAGGTGTTCCCATACGATAAGGTCAAAGAGTTGTTCGTAGGTGGTTACTTTGTTGCCCTTGATCCACCCCTCGAAGGCTCGGCTAAAAAAGTTCACGTACTCCACCCAAGTTGTACCCGGAATCCGTTTGCAGTCGCGGAACCGTTGGCGGTACATCTCAGGTGTGAGCCCGTATCGAGTGAGGAGGGCGGCCTTCATGTGGTCGTAGGAGGTCATCAGCTGGTCCGGGAGTTGCAGCAGGGCGTCCCGCCCTTCGTTGACAAACCTCCCCCATAATCCGGCTCCCCAATCGCTTCGGGGAATCCGGTGGGAGGTCATTGCCACCTCATAGGCTTTAAACCACTGCTGGATATCATCGTTCTTGTGGTATTCCCGGATGACATCTTTGGGGATGTGAACCTTGGGTTCGGTCGAGGCAGCCGGGGTCGGTCGTTCGGGGAGCCCGAGGTCTTTATTCTGTTTCTGGATCTCCAGTGCTTTGAGATTGCGCTCATGTTCGTACTCTAGTCTCTTTTCCTCTAGCTCCCTCTGTCTTTGCTTGTCTTCCCGCTCTTCCCTGAGCCGTAAGTGTTCCAGGGTTATTTTTTGTTCTGCCAGCTTGAGTTCCCCATCCAAGCGAAGTCGGGCAAGTTCTAATTCGTGGAGTCTGGTTTTTTCTCTTTCTCGGATCTCTTCCAGGGAGAGATCCGCTCTTTCTTTAGTTGGTGCGGGGCTCGTTTCGGTTGTTTGTGTTCGGGGTACGGCCGTACCCGTTTCTGCCCAAGCTTCTAGGGCTCGTTTGAAGTCTTCCTTTGTGCTAAGACCTGTGGTTGGAAGTCCAAGTTCTATGCAATATTGCTTCAGTTCCCGGTGGTTGTAGTCTTCCAATTTTTCCATCTGAAATTTTTCCGTTGTTCCGCTCTCTATTGACATGGTTGTTGTGTGTGGTGGGGCGAGTGACTTTCTGTACGATTATGCGTAGGTTCGGATCCCGTCGCTGGCCACCAATGTTAGACGGGGACCCTGAGGGTCGGCCGGATACCGAGGGAGAGACCCCCGAGGGGGACCGTCTCCGGCGATCGTACAGACAAGTTACCTCCCTCCCCACAAACAGGCACCACACCAAGTCGAGTTCAAGGCTTTATATAAGGTTCTTAAGGCAAGGATATCAGCGATACAGGATATCTTGGACCCGGGGGTCCTCTCACTTCTAGTCTCTGTAGGGAAAGGGGGTAGCGGGACAGTCTTGGTACCGGATCGGTACAGGTAGTGGTAAACAGGCGAGCTCACAATCCTCGAGCTGGAGTGTCTGTGGATCGGGCCGCGGCAGCGCCAGCAGGCCAAGGTGATAGTCTCATAAAGCAGAGGGCCGCGGCAGCGCCAGCAGGCCAAGACGATGGTTTCACGAGGCAGAGGGCCGCGGCAGCGCCAGCAGGCCAAGACGATGGTTTCACGAGGCAGAGGGCCGCGGCAGCGCCAGCAGGCCAAGACGATGGTTTCACGAGGCAGAGGGCCGCGGCAGCGCCAGCAGGCCAAGACGATGGTTTCACGAGGCAGAGGGCCGCGGCAGCGCCAGCAGGCCAAGAATGATGGTTTCACGAGGCAGAGGGCCGCGGCAGCGCCAGCAGGCCAAGTCACGGATGAGTTCTTCTCGGGTCTCTCGACTCCAGGATACAACTGCCTTCCTGGTCTGGTCCTGCCCCAGTTATAGGTCTGGTCCCCTTTGATGTCCGGACCCTCGCGCCTGGGGGCCGGGAGGTCCGGGATGAGGGAGTCCAGACACCCAGCAGGGGGGTGGAGCCAGCGCCCAGGCGGCCGGGGGTGATCGACACCTGGCGGAGGAGAGCCGTTGACGATTCCTTTCTCCCATTGACTCGCCAAGTGGTCACTCTGCCTCCTGGGGGGAGGTTGGTGCCTCGATGTCGGGGCCGGCCGGGCCCGGGGTTAGGGTCGAGTTGAGGCCACGCGGCCTCGTGCTGCAGTGCCCCAAGATGGCGGCCGGGTCGATGTCGTGGGGTAGATGGTGACCCGGGCCGGCTGGGTCCGGAGCTGGTGTCTTGTAGTGGAGGGATTGCAGGGTACTTCGGGGGGTCGTTGGTGGACTCTGGCTGGGGATGCAGGGAGAGCCAGGGTCCTGGTCCCATTGCGGGGAGGAGGACAGCTCGAACATGCGGCCTGTCCAACACAATTGTTTCAGGATTACTGTTTCTTGCATAGTCGTTTGTTACTTCATTATAGATTGGTGTCTCTGCTAAATGTTTTTATTTGGGTTTTCAGAGGTCTAAGTTCCATTGCCTTGTTGCATAGTCCTTGTTGTTCTTCTGTAGGCGTTTCGAATGTGATTAGCCTCTTTGTTAGGACCTCTGTACTGGTAGCAAACCTTGGTGTTCTGCTACTCATGGGGAGTCCACTTGGCCTACTGTTTGTTATCGGCCACATGATTGTGGTTTTACCAGGTCGATGGATACAACTCGGTTCTCCTTTTTACCAGCAAGCGGCGGTAGTACAACTGATCTTGTCCCGTTGATAGACAAGACAGGAACTGCTTTTCTGTAAGAAGGCCCAAATTCCTTCTTTACCGCGATCTTTTCTCTGACTAGATCCCCGACTTTTGGAATCCAGACAGGTCTTGCTGGGACAGGTGGTGGTTCTTCAGTGGTTGTTGGCTGCTGTTTCAACTTTATGTTGCTCAGGTCTTTTCTTGTTTCGTTTAAGTCCTGTAAAATAGCCAAACGATCTTTGATATCAAAGCTTTTTTCCTTTACCACTGAAGTCTGACTGTGAAGGTCAGAGATTAACATCCTAGTTCCAAATAATAATTCGTACGGACTGAATCCCTTCAGAGAATTTCTTGGCAGGTTATTTAGACTATGTTGGACACTTATTAGATGTTTGACCCACCCAGCTCCCGAACCTAATATCCTTTCCATTATAGATTGCTTTATGCCTTGGTTTTTTCTTTACACCATCCCGTATCCCTCAGGAAGGAAGTGAGAAGATTCCCGTTGTGCTATGCTCATTTGGCCATGTTTCCCCTCAGGCTGGAGGGCTTGAGTGAAAACAATGGTCAAACGTAGCATGCTCTTAGCGTATATGCCATTTAGACTCGCAAATCTTTGTATAACAGTCCAGACGTCAGCCGAGTGCTGGTGATCTACATTATAAGTGGAAACTAGCCTGTATATGTTAATCGGACGCTTTGCTTTTTACTGTTGATCTTTTCTGGAGTGAAGCGACACGGTATTACACCGTTTCTCTCACCACTGCGATTCCTGTTGCAGTTTGGGCACTTTTTTACAAACATGGTGTGATGCAGGCTCATGCCTGGCCACCAGTACCTTGATTGTAATTCTTCCAGAGAATCTTTTAGTTTGAGGTGTCTGAGACCCTCGCCCATATGTGCGTCTGCGATTAACAAGTTTCTCCTGTCCATGATTGGAATCACTCTATCCCCCACTCCAGGGATTCGAGCAAAAGGGACAGAGTTTGCATCGATTATGTATGTATAATTGAGTGGATAGTTGATCGGTAGCGCTGAGCAGTCGCCTTTTGATGACGTTTTCACCGCCAGCACTGTTTCACCGTCAATATACTTCACTGTACGCTTTTTTCGAACTACGGAAGCCGATTTATTTGCTACCGCTGTGGCTGTTTCAGCCAATGAATTCCCTGCAACGTGAACGCCATCACGCTGATGACTCAGTGAGTGTGTCACGTGAGTCTTTGGTAGTTCTTTTTGTAAAAGAGCTATTTGTTCCCAGAGCAGTTTCTGCTTTATTGTTGCACCTGTGTCATCTTTGTAACCGTTTTGAATCCATGTCTGCAAATCCTTGTTATATGATTTGACGCAGTAATATGAATCGGACACTATAAGTGTCGGGAATTCGCGATCCGCATTATCTAGCGCCATTTTCAATGCTATTATTTCAGTCTGTTATTCTGAATTAGTTTCTACTGAGTGTGTTTTTGTTAATAGAGGTCTTAGCTTACCTCCGCGCCACACTTCTTTTGTAAT
Source organism: Lissotriton helveticus (assembly GCF_964261635.1). Lineage (NCBI taxonomy): Eukaryota > Metazoa > Chordata > Amphibia > Caudata > Salamandridae > Lissotriton > Lissotriton helveticus. The sequence continues at coordinate 29,552,900 of NC_136067.1, read as the reverse complement.
CTCACATGTGGGGTTGTATGCTTGTTCTCCCCAAACGGAGGGTTGGGCATGTCCGTCTGTATAGATTACACAAGCGTATTGTCGTAAGGGCAGAATGTCGACTGGCAGAGGGAATGTTATTTCATATTCTAGATTTTTCAATTCCTTTAGTTCTGGATCAAAGTAGTAGTATACTTTGTCCGTTGTAATTAAATTCACCCATTGTATCCATTCCGGATTCAATGTTGTTGTTGGTAAATTACCCGGGGTTGTTAATGCCTCAAAGGCTGATTCTGCTGTTCTGACTGTGATATGTCTACCGTCCGCTTGATCTTTTTCTCTAGCTATTGCGGTTTGAACTGCATGAACAATGTTTTCTTTAATGCTGAATTTCTTTTCAGCCTCTGTGTACAAGTGTGATTTGAATGCAATTGGTACCTTTTCTCCCTCATTAGAGGTCAGGTATGTGAATCCGCATCTTCCTGGGATGACTCGAATCACAAGATTGCGTGTGTTGTCACGTGTTTCTAATTTAGTTTTAATTAGCATGTCTGTTTTGTAAGGATCTCAGAATTTCTGTGTGTATTTGAGTCCAATTGGTTCTTTTAAAATCTGGTTTTATTAGATCATAAAGGGGTTTGACCCTTTCTGCATAATTTGCAATGTATGTTCTTCCGAAATTTAGGAAGCCTAGAATTGACTGTAGGTTTTTTAGTGTTCTAGGTGCTTGGAGTACGGCACATTTCTCTAGGAAATTGTCAGCCAGGCTTTTGCCTTCACTTGATAATTCGTATCCTAAGAACAGGACTGTTAAATGGGCAATTCTGGATTTTTTAAAGTTGAATTTGTAACCCTCTGCTGCGAACCCAAGTATTATGGTGTTCACTCTCTTCAAGTGAGTCTCCAAGTCATCATCTGTTAAGTATATGTCGTCGACATACGATAATGCTTCGTCGTCATATGTTTGTAGTAATTCTGTTACTCTCGCTGAGAATACCCCTGGGCTATTCTTGTACCCCTGGGCTAACCGACAGAATTGTTTCTGAGTGCCATTTATTGAGAATGCAGACAAATATCTGCTCTCTGGTGCTATGTTTTGACAAAAGAATCCATTAGAGATGTCTAATGTTGTTTTGTATTTTTTGCGCACTATGTTATTCATTAGTGCAGCACTATGCGAGTTTTGTACTGCAAAAGTTTTGCAACATGAGTTAAGGTGTCGGTAATCCAAAACTAGACGATATGAATTGTCTGGTTTGGAGACCGGAAACAAAGGGTTGTTCATCTGTGAGGTGCAAGTTTCAATCACCCCCTGGTATTCTAATTGATCTAGGATTTCTTTTACCTGTTTTTTAGCTTCTTGCTTAATTGGGTACTGCCTTTGTGCAGTAGGTTGAGATTTTAACTGGATTTTGTGAGGAGGAGAGTCCTCATCCCATCCTACGTGATTTTTATATAAAGCAGGAGCTAGGGCTACTGCCCACTTTCTAGCAAGTGTGTATTTTTTAGGTCTCGCGCCTGCGATGCATATGGCGAAGCCATATGCCATCGCGCAGGCGCGATACTATAGTCACCGGCTATGCTTCCCAGGAGACAGGAGATGTCACGCGCACGCTCTGGAAAGCGATCGGCGCCGGCCGCGCGCGCGCGTTCCCAATCTCCTGTCTCTCTGGGAAGCACACAAGCAAGCCCAGCAAGCCCCGCCAAGGCACCACGAGCCGAGAATTTGGAAGAAGGGCCCGTTACAAGGCTCGCGCTATAATCGGCCACTGCTGCCAGCTCTGATTGTCTCATTACACAGGTGATTTACCCGCACTTCCTGCCGGCTCGAGGCGGCATATTGTTTACTCAGCACTTGTCACCGGCGCGCGTACATTTTGAAGCCTAGGTAAGGCAGCATGTCAGAGTTAATGCATATCAGTGTGGTTAGAAGCGGCCATTAATTCAGTTTTGAATACGCTGGTGTGAAATTAGGCCTTCGAGCACCGGCGTAGCTAGGGGGGGGGGCGGTCCGCCCCAGGCGGCACTATTTTGAGGGTGGCACTGGCCCGTTGCGGCGGCCTTTATAATTTATTTGGGTACAGTGTCCCAAATAAATTATAAAGGCCGCCGTATTACTTCTGTGAGACTTCGCAATGAACACTGACGTGGGAGCAGCTGGAGCGCAGGCACCGACCGGCGGCACCCGCTGTGAGCTGCATCGGCAAAGGACAAACAGGCAGAGCACCTCTCATTGTCATGCATTTAATGCCACTCTAAAACTCTGGATAGTGCCAGCGCACTCCATTGGCGCTGTGCATGCTGTTCCCCAAAGACGTGCTGCCAGCGGCTGGGCTCGAGCAGTAAATTAATGGTTAACGATGCCTGCCATTGCCTGCTCTCAGCTCTGGAGTGGCTGAGAATGCTGCTAAATGTTTAAAATTTGCCCGGCAGCCTGTCCTTCCTGCATATTTTCTGAGGCCCGCTGGTGCCGCGCTTTTCAGACAAGCACCTCGTGACGTGACCGGGGAGCGTGGACTGCCCTCAGCAGTGCTTGCTTCTGGCTGTCGGGAGCCGGGATTAATAATCCGAATGTGACCGTCACCGGAGTGGAGGAACTTCGAGGTAAAGTGTCATCAGAAGCGGCGCCGCAGGGGACTCAATCTGAGAGTTGAGTACTCGGTGCCGTGCGCTGCTGACTGATCAATAAAACCCCCGGCGTTAGGCCCACATAGAGTGACTAATTAATTTCTCACTCACAGACAGGAGGACACTGAGCCCCTGCGTATCAGAAACAAGAAACATGACATCGTGGTGATGATCACAGGCGCAAAATGTGGCCTGGCGGGGGACGAGTCCGTGAGTAACATTTAGCTCACTTGTTTATTTGGTATTCTGCACTTTAGCTGAGGAATGTTTAATCTGTTTGGGAGCGGTTTATTTGTTGCACCTTCGCTGTTTGGAGTAATCCGACAGCTTCGGGCGCTTTGTGTACAGCTGGATGTCAATTTGTGCACATACCAACTTATTGTTTTTAGTATGAGATAGTGTTTGAGCTTTCTCATATCCCTTTGTGGGGGATCGCTTGTAGTTTTGTCATTCACTGCTGGTTTATACCGTATGAACTAGCGTTATTAGTGAACAATATGTGTAGAAATGCTCACAATAATTGATGTCTTTCCCTATTTATAACTACAAAATACTACAATGCCTTCTCTAAGATCGCTTACAAACAATCAATTACAGGCTAAGTTGTTTGATCTGCTTCATGCTGAAAACGGGTCCCCATCCATAATTAAATCTGGGTATTGGAAGTGCTGTTGGAATTGTATTTGTTCTTTTGTTCCTCTAGATTTTTATCCCATATCGGCGGGCTCCTTGCTCACTTTGCTCATACCTGTGTGATTCACTCTGCACTTATTGCATGCTTGCTACCAGCCCGACATTGTTCTGACACATATTCCCATGAGTGTTCACTTTTGCGTATCGTAATTTGCTTGTCTTTCCTCTTGGTGAACTATAAGGTGTTCTCTGTGTTTACGTTTATAGTAGTATCATTTGTCGGCATTAAAGAAGTATCTTCATGATTACGTTTTAACAAATGAATATCTACCTGGCTACATGACAATCATATTTGGAATAATTCTTCACCCCCTGCTCCTCCTGGGCCGATGAAGGCACCCTAGGTAAGTTATGAATGGGGTTAAAACAGACAGGGATAGGCCAGGAGTTTTCATGCATCAAGAAAAAAGATCAAGGTAACCTTGGTGAATAATGGAGTGCTGGAGCGACTTCAGAGTTTTGTCTTCTGACAGTTTCTGCTATAGAAAATGAACCATGTATATTCGCAAAACTATTTTAGAGGATTAGCTGCGAGTTACTGCTTGTAATAGGTTAGTGCTGTTCCATTTCTGGTGCTTTGCTGCAGTTTTAAGATCTTCTTAGACTTTCTCGTTGCTCAAATGAGTGCAATTTTTGATAGTTATATGTTTGCTTCATCCTCATTGCTTATTTTTGCGCACAAGAAAGTGTCACTCATAGTTATTAAAATGTCACTCATAATTACTCTGAAATTATCAAAATGTCACACATAGCATTGAAACCTTGGCAGCTATGTATCACGTACAGCGCTTCTTCCTGACTCCTCTGGATGATACATTTGCATAAAGTATGAATATACAAATGAAGTCTTGGTTTTTTGAAAGTATTCTTTTTCATTTCCTTCCGACCAACACGATAACTGTACATTATTTCTGGTGTCCAACAGAAGATCAGTTGATCCCTCTAATCGCAATTCAATTTAGGATTATTTCTCATGGCGAACAGGAACATCTTTCTGTGTTGAATTAAGATCGGGCTGAAAAAGAACTATGGTAAAGTGTATCTATTTCCCCCACACAACACACTCTTCTCAGCCGGGCTTCTTTCCCCCAGGGCACATTGGCAGACTGGCGATTTTCCCAAGAGAGTCAACCTGGGTCCCCTAGAGGCTGGTCTCAGCTCCTGTACACCTGTTCCATTCCACCAGGGTCAAAAAAACGGAAAGTTACAAGAAAAATAGTCCAGCTCTTCGCAGTCTTATAAAAAATCACTTCTGCCTGTCCTCCTTGTGTTTTATTTCTCTTCGTTGTTGCTGCTTTGGAATCTAAGGCAAGGGGGTCTTCATCAAAATCTTAGACCAACAGGTTTCCACTGAAATCTAAGGCACAGAGGTCTCCATTGGAGTCGTAGGCAAATGGGACTTCAGCAAAACGTAAAGCTCAAGGGTTTCCGTCGGTTCTCATTGAAATCTAAGCTGTGATGTTATGAGTGAGATGTCACAAACAGGGTAGGTAGAACTGATGTAAGTTTTGGGTTTCATTCTGCTATTCCTTCAGCGACGTAGCTAGGTGGGGGCGGTTCGCCCCAGGCGGCACTATTTTGGGGATGGGGACTGTCTAGCCCTGGACAGTGTCATGTATGTGCATGTAACTTGCATGATCGAGGTAACTATTAGCGGCGATACTACGTGTCTCTCGGACCTCTTTCAGGTGCTCGCCGTCCTTTTTCCCCAGCACCCCCCCAAGGGGGTGGCAATCTGAAGGATAGCCCCGGGCGCCACAAGCTCTAGCTACGCCCCTGCCTTCGAGTCCGTTATGTATTTGCGATAGTGACAGAAAATGGTTCATACCAGGAGATTCAAATGGGTAGAACTTAACATGCCGGTTCCAAAGTGAAATAAACGGAGCGCATTTACATTTTGTATGCATATCATGTTTGACCTCTCTTACTCATCTATAAAACATAAACTGTAAGACAAACTGGGCATTGCATAACTCCAATATTCCTGGTCCTAAAGTCTGACATTTAACTATTAAACCATGTTTCCTACAAAATAGCATTCTCAAGCAATGAACAACGCCAGCCTTCAACATCTAGTGCAGGTTTGAAAACTCAAGGAGCGAGTCTGCTTTTTATGAGTCCAGTAGATAGCTGCTCTTATCTGCAAGTTACTTCCTTGAAATCTCTGTTTTACTGGCCAGAATATAATTCGTGTTTCCTGAGCAGTCAGTGCTCAATTTATTAGCTTCAGGGGTGGAAAGAGAGATAGCATTAACATACATAAAGACAGACAGACACATACATACATGCGTGCACACGACTGAGAGAACTCCTCTGCTTTCTATGTGCAGTGCTGCTCTGCTAGGTGTCCTCTGCTGATAGTAGGAAGCATGCCAGTCTTGTCTTGCTCGGAGGTCTATTTAGCGATCTCATATGTACACTCTTTCAAGCCTTTTTCACAGCCCAAGCGCAGACATGAACAACCTCTGTTATCTGTAGAATACTACTTTTACGTTTTTTCAGAAATATATTTCAGGAAACACTGCACAAGCTGCATTTATGCAATGGACATTCATAAATTGTACAGAATGAATACCCATGGGTATATTGCATATAAATCCACTTCAAGACCCAGTCCTTTCGATCGGCTTCCTATTTAGTGATGAGAAAGGCAAAGTCAATAGTGGCTTACCCAAGATCACACGGTGGATACGAACTTGAATGTGCCTACAGCTCAGAATAAGCAGCTCTAAATTTCATACAGGGAACGTAAAATAGTTATTTTGCTTAATACGTACCTACCAAGAGATGCAAATGTAACCAGAAAGTTATAAAGTAAGAGAAATACACAATGTAATTCACTATCTCCTGTTTTCCAGAACATTACAAAGCAAAATGCGCTCAAAGTGAAGGTTTACCCTTTCTCTCCTTCTATATGAAATGTGGGCGACCCCCATTTTTAGGTCGAGCTGATGTGGCATTCATGCGAAGCATGAATGCATCAGCTCGACAACTTATGCTGCCCGTATTTAGGAGAGTGGACAGCTACCAGACGCGCGCTTTGACGAGGTCGGATTTCACATCGGGAGCGAGCGTCTGATAGCTGCGCATGCGCGGTGCAAAGCCCCTGCTCACACACACAGCCAGCCCCCACCCCTCTGCATGCACACAATACACCGGCACGCACACGCACACACACACACACACACACACGCTGCCGCCCCCCACCCCCCTGCATACACACAGACACGCAAGCACGGAGCCCCACTCACCGGGACACAGCCAGCCCCCACCCCTCTGCATGCACGCACATACAGGCGCGCGCGCACACACACACACACACACACACACACATACACACGCTGCAGCCCCACTCACCGGGACTTCTACTCCGCAGGACTCTTCCGACGTCAACGGGCACAGGGACACCGGCACTCCGCTCCTTGGCTTCTCGGGCGGACGCCGGCTGCACGCAGGGCTCTCCTCTCTCTGCACCGGAGCCATGCACCAGCCACTGCAGCCTGCCTCCTGGAAAGCTCCGGTCGCGTGTCCGGCCCCGCCCCCGTCCCGACAAAGGTTGCCTGGCTTCCTGTTGAAGCCGGGCTGCGGCGGTGAGTTTGCTTGTTTTTTTACGTGGTAAAAAGTGAGGCTTTGATTGACGGTGAACACACGTTTCTTATTTAATTCAAGCCAAAAACTTAAACATCGAAGCTCTGAATGTGTGCTCATTTATCTGCAAAGAGAACATATGAGACAGAGAGGAGCACAAATTATGATTGTGACCGTACCGCATGGAATGAAAACGGGTATATATATCTAGCGAGACACACACGCTAAAGTTTTTGCATTACCCGTATCTGTTAACAATTATCACCAAGGCGCACTAATAAAGTATGCTGCCCAAGTAAGGTACACTACGAGCCAGTCCCGGCAAAAATGCAAAACATACATTCGACCGGGGACGGGCATAGCATAAACGTTATGGCGAGAGAGCCCGCATGCCTAACATTTTTCACAGCAGTACTCAAGACGCCTTTCCCCAGTAGCGCGTAAGTCAAAGACCGCGCACCGCCCAAAACTCGATGCAAACTAAACTCCTCACAACCCCAGTGAGCATACCTGAAAACGATGACCCTCTGCCTCAAACAGTCGTCTCCCAGGACGCCGAAGAATCGACCGGAGATGGTCGGGGGCATATCTTCCACATTTAAATGCCTGCTAATGAGCATGCACAGCCCATTCAGTGCACAGGGCAAGAAAAGACGAACACCGGGCAAAAGGAACAAGCATTAGAAATGCAATCGGGCTCGGATTTATTTGAGTTTGAGCTAATGGCATTGTGCATGTGGTGTGTAGTGGAATTATGTGGGTTGGATTGTAGTTTTAGCAATGGTGGCATGCTGTGCTTTAGATGAATATGTTCAAAAGTAAAGTGTACCATACTGCGATTGCTACAATAGTTAATTGTGGATGCGTTAACAATTGATGCGTGCACTGATGGCTGGTGGTGTGTGTGCTTGGTGGAAGAGTGCACTGGCGCCTGGAGGTGTGTGTGCCTGGTGGAAGGGTGCACTGGTGGGTGTGTGCTTGGTAAAAGCGTGCACAGATGGCTGATGGTGTGTGTGTTTGGTGAAAGCGTGCACTGACGGTTGCTGGTGAGTGCGCCTTGTAAAAGCATGCACTGACGGCTGCCTGGTATTGTACGCCTGATGATGTTTGTGCTTGGTGAAAGAGTGCATTGATGGCTGGTGGTGTTTGGCCCCGGTGAAAGCGTGCACTGACGGCTGGTGTTGGATTGTAGTTTTAGCAATGGTGGCATGCTGTGCTTTAGATGAATATGTTCAAAAGTAAAGTGTACCATACTGCGATTGCTACAATAGTTAATTGTGGATGCGTTAACAATTGATGCGTGCACTGATGGCTGGTGGTGTGTGTGCTTGGTGGAAGAGTGCACTGGCGCCTGGAGGTGTGTGTGCCTGGTGGAAGGGTGCACTGGTGGGTGTGTGCTTGGTAAAAGCGTGCACAGATGGCTGATGGTGTGTGTGTTTGGTGAAAGCGTGCACTGACGGTTGCTGGTGAGTGCGCCTTGTAAAAGCATGCACTGACGGCTGCCTGGTATTGTACGCCTGATGATGTTTGTGCTTGGTGAAAGAGTGCATTGATGGCTGGTGGTGTTTGGCCCCGGTGAAAGCGTGCACTGACGGCTGGTGTTGTGTTGTGTTGTATAACTCCTATATATCCCTATATCGTGTTAAGTTAGCATAGGTACGTTTGAGATTTAAACGCCATTTTTCCTTTCTTGCAACTTCTGCACACGACCCTCATTTGTTGACTTAGCTTTCAACCTAGTAGTTTGCCGTGGTGAATGTGAGAATAATATGTTATTGCTCTGATATCTGCTTTGTTTAATAAAACATGTCTGCACGGAGAGTGCTGAAGTTTCAGGAGCAACACGATATGGAATTGTTATGAGGTCTGATCTCCACGCCTTCATAGTCATAACACAAGTGCAGCCTTTGCCAACTTGGGCTTGAGGCGGGATTGATATTGCTTTGCACGAGAATTGTTAACACACTTGATGCGGTGCACATGCAGAGAGAGCTGGTGTATGCTGATGTGATTCCTTCATGCTAGGACACTAAGGTATGGGCCCGCCCTAAAACAACCCAAAGAGACCTTCTTAGATAATAATATAATATATGTGTTAGGGAGGGTGAGATATAAGTGTTGTTAACTCTTATTCATTACAGCATGTTAACATGCTGTCACCATTCGCTTTTTATGTCTTAGTAACTATGCTGATAATTTTGCTATTGATAATAAGTATACTTGTATTATCAAAGATACTGCGCCTGAGAAGACGGCATTAGTAAATAAACATTTCAAATGCACATGTGTCTTCTTTACTCCATGTTCTGGTTTGTAATGATAATATAACGAAAGAGTGTTCATGAGTCCCACGTACCCTGAGGTACTGTAAGTTCATGTTCTGGTTTGTCTAAACATTGGGTGTTTGATATGTCCAATGAGACACTGTAGCTAGCTCGGTAAGGGGTGAGTTGGTTGCTAAGGTAAGTTTTGGGACATCCTAATTTGCCGAGGTTCCACTCCTCTGTGCACAGTTCTGTGTGAGTACAGAAACCCTGCAACAGTTGTTGTGTGTGTGGTTGTGTTTGTAGTGGTGAGTCATACACTCCAAATACCACTCAGTGCCACATAATTAAACGCCACATAATTTCAATGCAACGTACACTCCAAATACCACTCTGTGCCACATTACAAGCCACATAATTACACTGCACTCAATGCAACATGCACTCCAAACAATACCACTCAGTGCCACATAATTGCATGCCACACAATTACACTCTACTAAATACAACATACACTCCACATAATTATATGCTACATAATTACACTGCGCTCAACGCAACATACACTCCAAATACCACTCAGTGCCACATAATTACACGCCACATAATTTCAATGCAACGTACACTCCAAATACCACTCTGTGCCACATTACAAGCCACATAATTACACTGCACTCAATGCAACATACACTCCAAATACCAATCAGTGCCACATAATTACACGCCACATAATTACACTGCACTCAACGCAACATACACTCCAAATACCACTGTCACATAATTACACGCCACATAATTACACTCTACTGAATGCAACACACTCCACACAATACCACTCAGTTCCACATAATTATGCTTCATAACTACATTGCACTCAATGCAACATACACTCCGAATACCACTCAGTGCCACATAATTACACTGCACTCAATGCAACATACACTCCGAATACCACTCAGTGCCACATAATTTCATGCCACATAATTACATTGCACTCAATGCAAAATACACTCCAAATACCACTCAGTGCCACATAATTACACGCCACATAATTACACTGCACTTTATGCAACATACACTCCAAATACCACTCAGTGCCACATAATTACACGCCACATAATTACACTCTACTGAATGCAACACACTCCACACAATACCACTCAGTGCCACATAATTATGCTTCATAACTACACTGCACTCAATGCAACATACACTCCAAACAATACCACTCAGTGCCACATAATTACATGCCACATATTTAGACTCTACTGAATACAAAATACACTCCAGACAATACCACTCAGTGTCACATAATTATATGCTAAATAATTAGACTGCGCTCAATGCAACATACACTCCAAATACCACATAATTACACGCCACATAATTACACTACACTCAATGCAACATACACTCCAAATACCACTCAGTGCCACATAATTACACGCCACATAATTACACTGCACTTGATGCAACATACACTCCAAATACCACTCAGTGCCACATAATTACACGCCACATAATTACACTCTACTGAATGCAACACACTCCACACAATACCACTCATTGCCACATAATTATGCTACATTGTTATTAGTAATATCAATACATCTAAGTCACGTAAATACAACACATATTGCATTACAAATGCTATAGGTGTCACATTTGCGAAAGTTAAAAATATTGGCATTGTAAATGACAAAGCTATTAATTTCGCTATTTTCAAAACCAACAGATAAATATAAAATTTGTCATTTACAATACCAACAGCTCAAACTTTCCTAATGCGAGACCTATTGCATTGCAAATGCTTGTTATGAATTGGGATGTGATTTGAGAAGGCAGGCATCATTATTTCTTCGCCATGAGGGCACTCCCTGACAAACTCTGGTGGCCAGTCTTTTTCAGCTAGAAGGATGTCATAACCCTTGGAGAGATTATCCCAAAATAGTCCCCTTATTTTTCTAGTCTTATCCCCCTCTATACGTAAAGTTATTTCATATATTTTGTGAGGTTTGCTAACTCTGGTGTCTGCAGTTTCCACTTGAAGATATTCATTCGTGTCCACTGTCTCCAGATGATTCATAAGGACTTTGCGAGCTATGCTCACTTCTGCTGCGCTGTCTAGCATTGTCTGAGCCCATTCTCCGTTTTTCAGTTGTGTCCTCAGTATTCTCGGCATTGTTAACTACCTTGATACTGGCTACCTTCTTTTTGGGAAATTGTAATTTCTTTTTTAGATGAGCAGGTTCCTTGTCTTTGGACTTGGCATGCTCTTCTCTTTGTTCTGATCGTCCTCTTCTTTCCGATTTCTGCGAGGAAGTCTGAAAAGATTGAGAGGGACGTGTATCAATGTCTTGATATCTATCAGGCTTCTTAATATTATCCCTATTTCTAAGGTTATATCTTTTCCCAGAGGGGTCACTTTGGGGTGACCTGTGTCTCTGGTTCGGAGATTTTTCTCTCCGCCGAGGAGACCTTCCTCTGGACTGGAATTTCTTTTCTTTAGGATTGGATTGTTTGTTTCCATCCCAGCTCTTTTTTTGTGATGTTGAATTATTATTAAAAAATATTTTTTCAGGACTTTCAATCAGTTGTGGTTTTACTGGTATTCCACCTAAACTATCTCTACCTAGTTCCTCATAGGATTTTTCTATGATTCTGGCAATTTCAGCTGGTTGGTCTGCTATATCTGTCTCTTTTAACCTCTGGCGAATCGCCACGTTTGCTGCTTCTCCCTTTATGTTGGCTAATAATATAGCCGAGACCTGCTTGAAGTCTTTTAGTAATTTCATACCAATAGTTAAAGCGGGCTCTGGACCATATTCGTCTTGAATTTGTTTTAGCACAAACGTGCGTTTTTGTGTAGATGGAAGCAAAGACTGTACCCCAAGTGTCACAGTCCTCAATGTGTGGTGCGATTCCCATTGGAAGACAGTCAGAATCCTGTGTTTTTCTAACGGGGTGATGTCTGGAAACACAGCCTCTATTTGGGTGATTTTTTGTGCTAACCAGAATGGTATTTGTTCCCGTTTAGCTGGTACCTTACCTAGGCAGGATTGTATGTTCTGTGGTGTAATTTTATTTGTGTTCCCCTGGTGAGGAGTCAGTTGTGGAATTTTAATTGCTGGTTGAATTGTTGAAGTCCGCATCACATATTGGACTAATTGTCTATGTAGTTTTATTAATTGTTTTAACTGTGTTAACAGCTCTGCTTGAGACATCCCATTGATGTCTGGATGTGGTGTGTATCCGGCTAGGACCGGCCACGTTGCTCCTGGTCTCCCTAAGGGACCGAGCCTGGTGATGTGATTATTATGTTTTAGGGCGCCATTAAATAAGAGCAAATGCTCTTGAAATTTAAGTGGTACTTCCACCTCCTCGAAAGGAGTGTACTCTCCAGGAGGTTCCTCTGTTTTGTAATAGTGGAAGTACTTTGTTACAGCATTTGCTGCTGGAAAATGTATCCATGAATAGTATACCTCTGTCTGCCGATATTCGTGTGCCTCAATTACGAATATGACTGTTCCACCTCTAGGTGTCAGTCCATTTTCTATAAGTTTTAAGGTTGTAGATTTCCTTTTAATGACCGGGATGAGTATTATATCCTGGTCTGCGTCTAGCAGTGCAGCATCAGCTGCTGCGAGTTCAGTTGCTAATCTAACTGCCTCTCTTTCATCATCACTGTCTACCATTTTACCGACAGGATGGTTACTTTGTTTGTTTGCAGATCAGGTTTCTTATGGAAACAAAGATTAGATGCACAATATTTTGGAACGGTGTATCCTTCAACGTTGACTAAACCAAGTACCATACATAGGAGTTTCCTCCTGCGAGGTTTGGCGGATATTACCTTTTTCCCACTCCAGACGTCTTTGGAGTATTCTTGGAGAAAGGGGTCTGAGTGAGAAAGCACGACTGAGTTACTCTAAATGTCTTACGTTAGTTTTATCGCCCTTCCAAACGCATTGGGCGCCATGTAGTGTAGTTCCTATTATCCCAATAGGCTCTGCGCATTGGAATAATACCTTCAATAGTATAGGCCTAGACCAGACGTGAACTAGGTCTACTACTGTCGATATTAGACTTAAAGTTTTGGGTTTGCCAGCTAGCTCAGAGTTCACTAGAAACTTTCTCGAATAGGCAAGGAGGAGTTGAACCTCCCTGGATAGACAAGAAGGGATTTAGTTTCTGACAACCATAGAACATGACAACTTTGCTCTCCCCTAATCAAGAGTGTATCTCGAGAGTCGTGTGAAAACAAAAGGCAATTTATTTTACTCAGTCAGTACGTGCATTCTTAGTCTCATCAGATTGTAGAGAAAAGGAAGAGACGGGCGTGTTCAATAAAAGATGTTATTTATTGATCAGTCTCTTTTCTCGTACAAGAGAAATGGATCGATATTATTGCAAGACTTATGATTAAGTAAAGTGCATACATTAAAAGCAGAAGTATAAAATAATACTGTAAAAACATTGATATGGTTTCTAAGCCATATGAAGGTTTAAAATGAATAAAATATATTACATATACATTTGACTAATCGTACTCAACTGGTGTTTCTAGCTAAGCCTACCCCGTGTACCTGACCTAAGTCTAATACGTGGGCGGGAATAGAAAGTTACAGTTTAAGTTAAGTTTGTTTTTGCCAAGTGGCTGACTAAAGAATTCTCTGTGAGGGGTTATTCAGTTCTGTACCTGGAATCTAGGATGGATGAGGGATGGTATCTCTCGTCTCTGGTCTCGATATTCCAGGCTGCCTGCGAGGGCTACCCGGAAGCGCCGGACCTGGATTTCTCGGCAGGAGAAAGGCAGCGTCTCGTTCTCAGCGCGTCAGGAAAGGCGGGGCTGCGCCAGCGGGGTCTGCTCTGCTCTGGGCTTCGGCAAGTCTGGCTGCTCCGTCCTCGTCACCACCGCGTGTGTTTGCATAGGGCAATATCGGTAATATTTATACCTTTAAGGTGCCGAGATTGACGTAAGGATGGACATAGATACGTCAATAAGGATGTCATACGACCAGGTCGTTAGCACATTCTTTTGCTGAAGTTCTCGGTGAAATCAAAACAATGGCCGCAGGGTTTTTCCCAAGGTGTCATAGGTTTGATTTGTTATGAGAACTCCGTATGCCTTATCAGGGGCTGGAGGAATATCGCTTGTCTAATTAGATGGCAAGCGTTATGACCTAATCAGATAACACGCTCCTGTGCCGTAGTGTGGCTTTATCAGATAACGGTTCCTGCATCATGGGGGTTTTCTGCCTCATGGGATGGCTGCTAGTTAACTTGTTAGTTTGTTAACCAGAATAGGGTCAGGAATAGGGGGATCGATACAGAACCTATAGGAATACATCACACTCCAAGGCCTACATACTGGATCCTTCCCCAAACACAACCCGAACACGTTACTTGTGACCCGGAACAGGAAATAAGGGAACGCAAGCGGGCGGGACAAACCTCTTGGGTAACTTAGCTCGCTAGCCATCCTGAGCATGCAGGCAGCGCCCCGAACACGCGCACCGTGCTCCCGAAGACGAAAAACGGCGCGCGGACGGGTCTAGCAGGCAACTAGGCATGTCCGCGGAGCTACGCGTAGGTCGCGGAGTGCAAGTGCGTCTTCGCGTAGCTCCGCGGAGTGCGGCTCCGCGAACTACGCCCAGGGTTACATTCATACAGACCCCCTCAATACAGATCAACATATGAAAAACATTTTTTGACATTAAATATTTGAATACAGTTCTGCCTTTTCATGCCCAACAGGGAAAATAATATGTCCTTTTCCTTCAACAGGTTATGCACTTCATAAATGGGCTCCACGACCATGGAACGCTATTAATCCCAGTAGACAGGTGACCTATTTTTTATTTTACCCCTGCCCACCATGTCCTATTTTCATGCTTGGATGGTTGCGTTGTAATGGTGGATGTGTTTCGAACCACTGATTATTCTTGGGCTCTCCTCAGGACTCAGAACTGGTTACCTGGTAAGAAAAACTCTACTTCATAGGCATCGTGGGGCATATAGTTGTATGGGAACAAATTGTCTTAAGCCTCCATCTGTACTGGAAATAGATGTTGTCCTTCAGACATTTCATTAAGCCCGTGCACAGTTGTTTTAAAAAAACAAAATCAAAAAGGCTTCTTTTTGGTTGGGTATCGGATCTGTGTCTCCTCCACGAGGGTCAGATTTGATGGCCATAAGCACAGTCCAACTCAAGTCGGTCTCCAAATATCCTTTTTCAGTCCAATTCTGGACTAATGGCATAATCCTGACTTTTTTTCTTATCTTTGATTTATGTTGCGTAATTCGTTGACAAATTTCCTGATTAGACTTGCCTATATATGGGCAATTGACTACATAGACCACAGTTTTCGAACAATTTGTAAATGTTTTGTGTGACCATTTCTTTCATTTGTAAGCAAATTCAGTACCTTCTATTGTCTGGCTATAACATGTACATGTTCCGCATTTGTAATGACCTTCAACTGGATTCATATTCCATATTTGACGCAAGTCAGTTTTATTCATTCTTGCCGGGAGCTCTGCTCTAACGATTTGACTTCCAATGTGTCGATCTTTTCTACGGCAAATAATGGTGGTGCAAATGATTTATTCAACTTATCAATCAGAAGCTAATTTTGTATAATGATTCTTTTGAAGAAGGTTGAGACACACACCATTTGGTCCTTTTTCTTTAACAATGTCTCACGTGGAGCTCACCAAGAGCGTGTTAACACTCTCTGGAGCAATTTTTGGGGGAATCCCTGATCCAAAAGTGTATTTATCAATTCCTCAGCGTGTGTGAAATGTTGCATTTTTTTTCTAATTCTGAAAAATTGCCCGTACGGCAGATTGTCACGGAGGGATCATGGATGGTGGCTAGTGTAATGCAGCACATCATTTCTCTCAGTTGGTTTAAAAAATAGGGTAATTAATAACTGTCCATTGGACTAAAAAACCACAACATCCAAAAATGTGATTTCTTTCTTGTTATTTAACCTGGTGAATTTGATGTAGGGTGACCTATTGCTCAACCATACACTGAAATCATTTAAACTTATGTCATCTCTGTCCGAAATTGCGATGATGTCGTCAATAAATCCAAGCCACTTGACGATGTGGTGGACCAATGGATAATTCTGGTAAACATATTTTTCTTTGAATTTGACCATAAACAAAACTGCCAGCTCTGGTACGATGGGACAACCCATGGCTGTCCCTGTGATTTGCGTAAAATACTTCTCTAGAAATTTAAAGAAATTGTTCCATAAAGCAGATTCAGGCAACAAAAATTGAAACTTGTCGGGACCTGGTGAGGTCTCGGTTTCTTTTCCAAAAATGACTCAATTGCACCAAGCCCCTCATCCTGCGGAATTTGTGTACATAAAAATCTGACATCAAATGTCACCAATATGTTTGTTGAGCAATCAAATTTAAGCTGATCGATTTTGTTAATGAAATATGTTGTGTCTCTCAAATATGATGGTACTTGCTTGAACAAAGGTTTTAGGAAAACATTCACATACTTTGCAATGAGATACACAATTGAGTCCACACCTGACACTATTGGGTGTCCTGGTGGAGTAGTAGGGTTTTGATGCAATTTGGGTAGTAAATACAATATTGGTACTCTGGGAAATTTCTTTTTTAGGAACTCACATTCACGTAGTCCTATATAGCCCTCTCCTAATGTTAGATTAGCAAATCCTGCAATCTTCATTTGCAATTCACTGGTTGGATTCTTCAAAATCTTCTGATAACATTCTGTGTTGTGTACTTGTCTTTCCCCTTCCTTTCTGTATTCATCCATACCCCAAACAATTGTTCCACATTTATCGGCTTTTTTAATAACGATTGTCTCAACCTTCCTGGGATTATTCATTGCCATTTTTTCTGCCTTAGTATTATTGCTTTTTAAAAAAAAAAAATTCTATTATGAATCCATTCTCGTGCAAGATAGAAACAATAAGAAGAACATCATCTGAACCAGGCAGAAAAGAAACAACATACTGTATCTTTGCGGCATTCAGCTTATAGCCAGAAATGGCTCCAAATTTCCCGGACAAGAACTCAATTTCTAGCATAGCAGTGTCAGGATTCTGACTAACTATAGCCACATCATCTGCTTATGCTAGAACCCGGTAATGTTCTTGCTGCCATACCACAGATTCAGTCCTACTACTGGCCTCTAGCATTTTTAAAAATGTGTCTAAGTATAATGAAAACAATAAAGGGGAGCAGGAACACCCCTGTCTTGTACCGCGGGAGTTCCGGACAGGGATAGATTCCAGTCCCATAGTGCAAATACATGCTGTGGGTTGCCGATAGAGCGTTGTATGGCTCGGATAAAATTAGACCTAAACCTAGTGTTGCAACACCGCCCACAAGAATCCCCATGCGACTCAGTCAAAAGCCTATTCGGCGTCTAGAAGTATAAAGCTAAACGGACCCCCTATGGTATTAGCGATGTAAGCATGGGCGAAATCAGCGAAATCACGGTCCGCGAAATCATGCGAAAGCGAATTCGCGATCCGCATAATTCGCGAATTCGTGCGAAATTGCGAATTTCTGTTTTTTTGCGTGTTCACAAGCATTTTTGTGTGTTCGCGGGGCTTTTTGCGTGTTCGCGGGCCGCTTGCATGGCGAAGTTACCCATGCGGTTGTGTATGTGGGCACAGCACCCTCTGGTTTACATTGCCACCCTCTGGTTCACCACTGACACCCTCTGGTTCACCACTGCCACCCTCTGGTTCATCCCTGCCACCCTCTGGTTCAGCACTCAGTACTGCCACCCTCTGGTTCATCACAGCACCCTCTGGTTCACCCCTGCTGCCACCCTCTGGTTCATCACAGCACCCTCTGGTTCACCAGTGCCACCCTCTGGTTCATCCCTGCCACCCTCTGGTTCATCCCTGCCACCCTCTGGTTCATCCCTGCCACCCTCTGGTTCATCACTACCAGCCTCTGGTTCATCACTGCCAGCCTCTGGTTCATCACTGCCAGCCTCTGGTTCATCACTGCCACCCTCTGGTTCATCACTGCCACCCTCTGGTTCAGCACTGCCACCCTCTGGTTCAGCACTGCCACCCTCTGGTTCAGCACTGCCACCCTCTGGTTCAGCACTGCCACCCTCTGGTTCAGCACTGCCACCCTCTGGTTCAGCACTGCCACCCTCTGGTTCAGCACTGCCACCCTCTGGTTCAGCACTGCCACCCTCTGGTTCACCCCTGCCACCCTCTGGTTCACCCCTGCCACCCTCTGGTTCAGCACTGCCACCCTCTGGTTCAGCACTGCCACCCTCTGGTTCATCACAGCACCCTCTGGTTCATCACAGCACCCTCTGGTTCATCACAGCACCTCTGGTTCACCCCTGCCACCCTCTGGTACAGCACTGTCACCCTCTGCTTCATCCCTGCCACCCTCAGGTTCATCCCTGCCACCCTCTGGTTCATCCCTGCCACCCTCTGGTTCATCCCTGCCACCCTCTGGTTCATCCCTGCCACCCTCTGGTTCATCCCTGCCACCCTCTGGTTCATCCCTGCCACCCTCTGGTTCATCCCTGCCACCCTCTGGTTCATCACAGCACCTCTGGTTCACCCCTGCCACCCGCTGGTACAGTGCCAGTTCCAGTTTATATGCTGGTACAACACTGTCACCCTCTGCTTCATCCCTCCCACCCTCTGGTTCATCCCTGCCACCTGCTTCCTTAGCTGTAAGTGCTTCCTGTTGCAGTTATTTTTTTTTACAGGAGCATTGTGCCATACTTGTAACTATTCTCTGACCCTGCTTTGAGGGTCAGAGCAGGGTCAGAGAATAGTTGCAAGTAGGCAACTGAACTCTGGAGAGGCCCCTCAGGAAGCACTACAGGGAATGGTTACAAATTAGCTTGAACTTTTGCACCTGCTAAGTGCTTTCGGTTTTCCAAAAGTCGTTTTTCTGCCATTTCGCGAGATTCGCGGGGCGCGTCTTC
Organism: Lissotriton helveticus; assembly: GCF_964261635.1. Taxonomy (NCBI): domain Eukaryota; kingdom Metazoa; phylum Chordata; class Amphibia; order Caudata; family Salamandridae; genus Lissotriton; species Lissotriton helveticus. Next base: position 29,533,781 of record NC_136067.1, on the reverse strand, counting down.
GCGCGAAATCGAACTTGCAATCCGCAAATTAGTGCGAATTTGCGGATTTCTTTTGTTTGCGTGTTCGCGCGGTTTTCTGCTTATTCGCGGACCGCTTGCAGCGCGCCGACGTGTTTCCGTTTTCGGGCGCTTGTTGCATGCTCGCGACGTATGCGGCGTGCGATTACGTGTTCATGGGCGTTTTTGCGTGCTCGCGGGGAAAATATCGCGCGAACTTACCCACGCGGTCCTCTACGGCGCGGCCATCTTGTTTTTTTATTCACTGCTATGGTTTTGGGCATGCTACCTTTCTATCCATCTCACATCTTCGTAATCCTATGTTTTTCTGAACTTTTTTTTTCTTTTTTTGCTTATTATCTCTCTTCAATTACCTACATCTATATTTTGTGTGTTTTTTAACTTTTTGTTACTTTATTACCTACTTTATTTCTTTCGCTCTCACTTTTTTTTTCACACCTATTCTTCTTTCCTTCTTCTTGTGCCCAGGACCATGGCTAAGGGAGGCGACAAGGGCAAGGGGAAGGGCCCAGCACCCCGTACCCGGCTCCCTTGCGGACGTTTGAGGGGCGAGGAAGTCCAGGCCAGGGAGATCTTTTCCCCGGTGGAGGTGGCCACCTTGATGGTGTTTGTGCAAGTCCACCTCCCTAAAACCATGGCAGCTGTGGGAGAAGGTGTGCCGGCGCATGTATAAGGAGTCTGGGGTCCGGCGCACCTACCAGCAAGTGACGCACCGGTGGAGTGACATCTTGGACCGGGAGCCTGACATGGTCGACCTGCTCGGTGTGGAGATCCCTGGCCTTGGTAAGTAGCTATTTAATAACTACTTTTTTCCTTCTGCTCTGTTATATTGCTAATCTATTTTTCTCCTGAAAAGTACGAATGCTGCTGATTCGATTACATTGCAGGTAAATTAATGTTTAAATAGCTTCTGTCATTGCAGGTGCTCGCCTGGTTATTAGCGTTGCTACTATGCTTACTTGTTTGCAACTTTTTAGTCATTTGAGAGCATTACTGCGTAATGCTAGAGACATTAGACTCAAGTCTAGTCCTTCTTTGTACTCCTGCTGCTGCCACTTTGATGAGATAGTGGTGGATTGATACGTTGAGTTTATTATTTTTTACTTGTTATAGGACATTTGTTAGGGGTCGGCAATCATGATGACGGACTGTGTCTGTCACGCGACGTCTCGTGCTGCTGAGTGATGGCAGTCGTAGTAGAACCTTTTTGTTGTTGATGTAGTTGGTAAATTACATAACTTTCCTATTAGATGGTCTGCGAATCCTGCAATACTGTACTACTATCCTCCTAGTTGACCAGATCAGATGCAATAGATGTTAATTTGTTTTCCCGACATAATTTTAGATTGAGTACAAAGAAATCAAATATTTCCCCAAAAACAATCATCCATGTTGTGTTTCATTATTTCATGATCACCAGGACCTCCCAGGGGCAAGGCGGCGGCGGCGACAGAGACTCCGGTGGCAGAAGGTGGAGAGGCTCAGTCCCTTGCATGCTCTTCTGCTGGCCTGAGTAAGTTTTTCTATTGTTATATTAATACTTATACTTCCCTAACTTTTACAGCTCCTATTCATTACAAACTGGTTCCTAATAATTCTATGTTTTACAAAATAGTCTTTGATCTTCTTCTAATGTAGACTGCTTTCTACATTCTTATCCTGCCTCTACCATCACTCTCTGTGCTACTACTATTTACAATTATGAGTCGGTCTGTGTAGGTAGCTAAGATTGCCCATTCGGCAAACGGTGTGAAACAAAATTCTGATATAGCAATAGCTCTAGGCACTGAGTGCAGTCCTCTGGGTTGCCCTTGCTGTCTATTCCAGTCTTCTTAATGTAAGTGCTTTGACAATTTCCAACAACAAAATGTCATTGTTTACACCAAGTAAAAGGTAGCAGTTGCCTTTTTGATTTGAGAGGAGCACATTCCATACCGCTAATGTTTCAGGGACTATTCTGCACACAAAGAAGTATGGACAAGATAAATAGGACATTGTTGATGATAGGTGCAGTTCGACTTTCGACATACCTCAGTCCGAACAGAAGTTGAACCCCCATTCCCCTGACCGACTATCTAGAATGTCTGACCAATGATTTTACGACCCAGAAGAACAGAAGAAGACTACCTCCGAGTCCCGGCCTCACTGAAACATGACTGCCAAGTGCAGTAGTTCAAACCTTTCCGCTCACTCACTCGTGAACAAAAACCACACAGTGTTTGTTAGTTTTAAAGTTGTATTTTCAATTGAGAAATGAAAACATTATTTCTTTATTTTTAATAGCGTAGTATTCTTATGGATGAAGATGACGTTAAAGTTTAAACAACATTCCCATGAATGAAATTAGTATGACTCAAACTTAATAATAGTTAACACTAACAGACACAGGAAATTAGAAGAATAACTGTGCATGAGCCCCCACCTTCTTTAAAGTACTTAAGTACTGCTGGTGGTGACTCAGTAGTAGTTGGTGACTCGTCTGGCAGAAGGGCAATGGAATGTTCTTTCTGTAATGAGAAAAATGGTGCACGTTAAGCAAGCGTTCATCAGTTGTCATAAGAAGTGTAGCATTTAATGGAATAAGCATCTAAAAGGTTAACACCCTCCCCAAAACCGTTACTTTTTTTCAATCCCAGTAATAAAAAATGTGTTATGTAACATTTCCTTCCATTACGAGACAAAATAGGGGGTTGTGTATGGCATCTGAAAATATGACATGTTTTTCCTAGATGTCACAACATCTGATGCGGCACAGATGACCACCAGTGCCGGGGCCAGCAGTGCGGAGGGGTCCACTCTTGATGTGGCGGCACCAACAGGAGGAGCTGGGGGGGAAGACTCAGCGGCGGCGGATGGTGGTAAGTTATTATACTCCTTACTTATTGAGGTTTTTTTTTAGTAGGCTCGTAAAGGAGTGTATGATGTACTGTACAGTAGTACACAGTACACTAGTACAAGTACACTGTACTGTCAAGAACATTTACTAATTTATAACTACTTTTTGGGCTATCACGGAGAAGACAGTCAACCTTGACTTGTAATAGCATTAGCAGCGGTACTTCTCTGGTAACCAATGGCCCCCTCAATTTCACTTGAACTCAGCTGGCAAATTTTTATTGTGAAGCCAAGTCATATCAGATCAGATGTAGGTTAGGGATGTGAAGAACGAAAAGTTAAAGAAGGGTGAAACGAAGGACGAGCGAGTCTTAATATTTATTTATGACTGTAAAAAATGGTTTTGTTGAATGCAATTCAACATAAGAAAGAAGACGGCGGTTTTCAAAATATAATGAAAAGGGTGTTAGTTGGTTGTTGACAAAAATACATTTTGGTACATTTGAGACATTAAGAAGAATCATAGACGTACTTTGGAAGCCTGGATGTTATCTTCTTTATCCTCCTCGTCGATAGCAGAGGTGTATGATGTAGTAGAGCAGACGCTGAGTGGATGAAGTATGGCCAGAGGCAGTGCCACCCCTATAGAAAAGTAAGACATTCCTATTCCCACCTGCATTTACTGCTTAAAGTACTGCGAGTCTGCATCATCATGGCCTGTGTCTGTATTTCTTGGGTTAAAGCTGAGTGAGCTGCCATTATGGCGGCTACCACAAGTTCACGTACCAGTAATTTCTTTTGCAAAACAAAAGAAAAAAAGTAAAAAAGGCATTTTTTAGTACTATCTGAATATGTTTGTACTGGTAGTGAGTCCACATATAGTGCTGCTAGTGGAATTCCTGAAACTCACTGTGTCACAGGCTTACAAAGACGGCGGAAAGATACAGGCCCAAATGTTATACTGGGTTTGCTACTTGCTGGTGTTACTGAGTGTCAACCTTCCGTTGAATTATTTTGACTTTATGTTAAGGACTATTGGCTACAGTATTTTTCTTTCTTTCTTCATAGATGCTACTCCCAAAAAGCTCACCCGTAAGGAGATGGCTGTCTGGGCCAGGGCCCGTAAGCTGGAGGCTATTTGTGTCGAGTATCGGCGGTTGTGGGCTCGGGAGCATGAGGAGACAACATCAACATCTACATCCTCCTCCACTGCCGCCGGGTCCACCAGCCAGTAGCCTCCAGCCAAACGGAGCGGTGGCCCGACAGCCTCTCGCCGCCGATGCGCAGCAACAACATCAGCGGCCCTCCCCAGATCCAGATTTGTGTGCGCCGACTACGGAAAAGAGTGGACTACCTGGAGCGGTTTGCCGAGAAACATCAGCGCCAGCTCCGGGACTTCCGCAAAGTGCAGCGGGACATGAAGCAACAGCTTGCAAAACAAGGCCACCGGAGGAAGTGACTGTCCCTTGCCCCTTTTTTAAAGACTGGTGGGAATTGGGTGTTTGGGAAAGGGGACTTTTGGACTTTTGGACATTGGTTGGGGTTAGGTAGGGAGGTGAGTTGGGTTAATTTATTTCATTTTTTGACTACCTCAATATATTTCTTAATAATTATTTTTCATACCAAAACATAGTATACGCGTTCATATTATGTTGTGTGGGGGTGGGCGGTGGTTACTGGACGTTTGGTTTCTTCCAACTTACCAGCATGAATGAAACATCTAGTCCTGACATGTACCAAAGTGCCAGTAACCGAGTTAGTGAATTCAGTAGCCCTACTTGTACTTTACTAGTAGTACTGGCAATCCCTGCTCTCCTCCCAGTCCTAGCCCATTATTCTACCTCTCCAAAATGCTTATCTTACCTGTGATTCGTGTTTGAGAATCGGGGTAGCCCCAGGGCTGGCTGCATTGCAAATGGTGATTAAGGTTGGTTGTTGACTTGAATCCTCGACGGATGCAATATCATTGTTGTGCTGGTAGCAGTAGTGGTACACACTTGCAGTATCACCATATGAAAAAAAGAGGAAATTAAACATTGAGTGGCCTGAGCGTAGCATTGGAAACAGTACAATAGATAGTACGGTACAGAACAGTGCCCTAAATTGTAGCCTAAGCAGTGCCAACGTAAGGTAAGCATTAGATTGTTCACGTCGTGTAGGAGGAGGATGTTCTTATTATCAATCCACGATGGCGCACATGAACTTCTGGTTGCTTTGACCTTATCCTCCCCAGCAAGTGTGTGGAATTTATTGTTGATGTCAGTCACACATCAATGAAATACCACATAGCCCGGGGGAAGAGGGTTAGGGTTTGAAAATTGGATGGGAATGGTGGTTTTTGGGAAAGTTTGGTAGAGAGGAAAAAAAACACAGCATGGACAGTTAAACAACAAATGAAGAGAAACAATTCTTTGGATTTGAAGATATCGATAAACCTTTAAAGGGACATAAAGGAAGTGCACTACTGCATGCCAGAAGTTGTTTAGTAAATGGATGGTTAGCTTACTGAAAAGTAGTACTACTACTTACTGCAACTTACTAGTAACTACGAAGGAACAAGTTGGCAAACTTGGCAGTACAGGGCTGCAGTCATTAGGCAATTTCACTTGCCTCTCTGCCCTCAGACAATAAACACTTAGAACATTAAATTAGTGTTAAACATAGCAAAGACGTATCAAATAGCTGGAGGGATGAATTTGAAGCAGAGATCAAACAAACGCACAGAGTCACACTCGTAGAAGTAAGTTCAAGTTCACAAGAATATCATTGAAAAGATAAGGAGGATTTTGGATACTGTTACTGTTTTTTGTAGTTGTCCCGTTGAATTTGTGAAGTTGATGCATCCAGCCATTCCTCTTATTCGCGGTACTCCTTCATTCCATCGGATGCTCCGTCGATCAATTTTGGTGACCAGACACACTGACTGTCCACTGCCTGTCTGATGCGGATTTGCGGATCGCTAATTGTAAGCCTGAGTAGTACATCAATGGCACAGGGTAAAAGCCTGCCTGTAATTGATGATGGAAAAACACAACAGTAAGTGTTAAAGACACCTCGGAGAAAAAAAATATATAAGGCACGCTGTGTAGTGCAAAAATTATACTGTCACTTTCAGAGATGACAATCCCCAAAATCTAGAACACCCCACATTACCCTCCCAAAAACGTGCAGAATACTGCTGCTACCTCGCAGAGGCCTAATTTCAAATTGTGCCAAAACGCACTCAGAAAGTATGACCAAAACCCCCCTTTCCCACCATGGATTAACTTCAAACCACGTGCAATCAAAATTAGACATTCCAACAAGTGTTCCAAGACCCCACCCAGTCGTAAAAATCTAGAACCCCCGCCCAAACACATGCAATACAATACTGCTAACCCTAACGAGCCCGAAGTTAAGAATAGTGGCAAACGCTTTCTTTAACTAGGCCAAATCCCCCCTTTCCCACCATGGATTTTCTTCAAACCACTTGCAACCAAAATTACACATTCCCACGAGTGCTCTAAGACCCCAGAACCCAGTTGCAAAAATCTAGAACACTCTCAAACACATGCAATACTGCTGCCAGTGCTAACCCTAACGAGCCCCAAGTTAAAAAAAAGTGCCAAAACGCTTTTCAGCATGGATTTTCTCCAAACCACTTTTATCCAGTATTAGACCTTCCCAGCAATGGTCCCAGACCCGTCAACCCAGGCGGAAACAAGTAGAAGACCCCCAAACAGGCAAAAATCAAATATACAAAAGTGGGGACTTAGACATTTTCAGGAAAATTTCCAAAATCACTCAGCACGCGCTCCGCAGCTAGGCCCTAACTCTCCTTTGCCAACATGGATTTGCTTCAAACCTCTTGCAATCAAAAGTATCCATACCCAGCGTTGCTCCAATACCCCAAAACCCACCCACAAACACCAGGAACCCCCCCAAGCAGGCCCCCGAAAACACGAAAGTGATAGAAAACGCTAAAAAGTGAAAAACTTTTTAACCATGTATTTTATCCAAAACACTTTTATCCTGTATTAGACCTTCCCAGCAATGGCCCCAGAGCCGTCAACCCAGGTGGAAACAAGTAGAAGACCCCCAAACAGGCAAAAAGCAAAACCGGAAAAGCTCACACTTCGAAATATTTAGGCCTCATTCCAAAATCACTCCAGGCACGCTGTGCAGCTAGGCCATAACTCCCGTTTTCCACCATGGATTTCCTGAAAAACAAATGCAATCAACATTAGACTGTGCCAGCAGTGCTCCCAGACCCCCCGCCCCAGCACCGCAAATCTAGAACACCCCCAAATAAACCCCCAAAAACCTGCAATACTGGTATATTGAAAACATGGCAAATTGCGCTGTTCACAAAAAACAAACAGCAATTGGTTTCAACAGAGGCAGACAGCCATTGCTGTCCACTGCATGCCATCTTCTCATTATTCATTACCTGTTCTACTTTATGTCTGCATCTTCTTCGGAAAGTGAGGGCCCGCAGGGCAGCCTCTACTGTAAATTTCAGAAGTAGGTCTGTCAACAATCAGCAAGCATGTAGTCAGTCAGTCAGTTATTTCAGTCCCACTTGAGGGGACTCGTCTACGAAGACAGTTTGTTTTTTCTCCATAATCCATCCATCTGCCTTGAGGAAAATGGATAGGGGGAGTCTGGAGGAGGAGGATAGAGGAGCATGATTGAGTTGTGAACTTGTGAACCTCTGAATGTAGACTGCGGCACCTTCAAATCAATACGGAAAATAAGATGAAGACAGTGCTGATGATGGACTTATTGTGATTAGTTGATTAGAGTTTTGTTGTGGTAAAAGTATCAAAACAAAGAAAGACACACAGGAATAAAAGTGAATAAGTACGGGAAAAAAGGACGCAATTTTCAGTCCTCGTTGTCAGGGAAGCAGAGCTCGTCCTCCAAGTCTATGAATTGAGACAGGAGTAGGTCTGGTGACCGAGAAGAACTTCCGTCGTCGTCATCACCTAAGTTGGTGTCCTCTTCTTCCTGCGTGCATTCACCTATTTTGTAATCGGGTGGTATGAAGTGCTGATTCATCTTGATTATTGTTAACCTCTCCACATTTTTGGGCAAAAGGCGGGTCCTTTCTGAAGTAACAATGGCACCAGCAGCACTGAAAACACGTTCAGAAGACACGCTTGCGAGTGGGCAAGACAAATAATTTAGAGCCAGGTTGGTGATCAGTGGCCATTTTGAGCTTTTCGTATACCAATATCCCAGTGGGTTCCCATCATGACAGACCTCTGTTGGGTCATCCAGATAGGCCTGCACCACCGACTCAAGGTTCTCCAGGGTTGATCCACTTTGCGTACCATCTGCGACCTTTTCATCAGTGGACCGAGCCAATCCCCTAACGACAATATTTGTTTGCGGCCTGGTGCAGGTGAGGGTGATGATATGGTTGCTGGTGTCGTTAATGGCTGTGAGGGAAAGTGACTCCCTTCGGCCACGGATTGAGAAGTGGAACTTGACACCGGATGGCCTGCTGATTCAGTTGTACTTGTGCTGCCTCCTTGAATGTTCTGCCGCTCTCTTTCAAACCGAGTGGCTGACACAGCTAGCCAATGTTTGTACTTTGAAACTTCTGCTTCCAAAAAAGGAAAGAAAGTATTGGTGGGCAGTGCCTTTTTGTACTGTGGATCAAGAATAGTGGCACAAATGTAATGTTGTTCTGTATGTATCTTTTTAAGCCTTTCATTGTCAAATAGGCGCCATAATAACTTCTGCGCCAAACCATATGCTTCTCGCTTTTCACCATCATCTCGGAATGTTGAAGACACCTCCTTCAGTTGGTGCTCTAGCATGCGCAACAATGGGATAGCTTTGGTCAAAGAACAGTCCTCCCTGCTGACTTCACGCGTGAAGAGCTCAAAAGGACGAAGCATGTCTGTCAGGCTTGCAATTAGCTTGCATTCCTCCAACTCTAGCATCAAGTCTTTGTGAGCAGAACCCAGTTTAAAGACAAACTCATGTATTACCTCCCACTGCTCAGACAGACGCTCAAGCATGTAAAAGGTTGAGTTCCAACGTGTTGCCACCTCCTGGATTAGTCCTTTGACTGGCAGTTTACGTTCATATTGAAGGCTCCTCAGCTGCTTCCGGGCCTTAAAAGAATGGTTGAAATGGATACAGATTTTTCGGCAGGTGGTCAGTACATTGACGACTGGCTCTTCTGCTTTCAAGAAGGCTTGCACCACGATGTTAATACTGTGCGCCAGACACGGCACTCTGAAATAGCCACCGTTGTCCATGGCCTTAACTATATTACTGCCATTATCCATGGAAACATAACCAACTGTGCGGTTTCTTGGATGCAGCCATTCATTGACCTTCCTGTTAAACTCCTCCAAAAGGTTAGGTGCAGTGTGAGATTTCTCCATGGCAAACATGCCTACTGTTGCATGTTTGCGAGTAGCTTGAAAAACTTCCTCTGTGTCAACATCTTTGTGTTTTAACTGTCTTTTGACCCCTGCAAAAGATACCCAGTGTGCAGTGATGCACATGTAATCAATGGCTGCGCAACTGGTCCACATGTCCTTTGTCATGTGGATAGTGTGAACAGCACTCTTCAGAATAGCTGCGCCAATTACCTCCAGCACATCTTGATGTAGTGCTGGAACAGCAACCCTTGCAAAATAGTACCGGCTAGGAACCTTCCATTTAGTGCAGACTGTTGCCACCAATTCACGAAAACCCACCCCTTCCACGAAAGAGAAAGGGAGAAGGTCCAGCGCTAGCATATTAGCCAGCTTTGCGTTATAGAGACGCACCGTTGGGTGGTTGCGTTCAAATGGCAGATCCGACCAAAACATGCTGCTAATGGTGCGCTGGCCCGTTTTACGTGATGATGATGATGATGATGCAGACTTCAAACCAGTTAGGCTCATTGATTTACTTTTTTGCATTGGTGTGTCCCCCAGACTCTTAGTGTGCCTCATACATGTTGCAGGGGTAGAGGGTGTGGGCGCTTCCACTGCAGTGCTGCTGCCAGGGGTACTGTGTGTACCAGAAAAAATGCCTATCGCTTCTTCACTTCCCCCCTGCACGATCAGCCTCTCATCATCATCAGATGCAATATCAAGGGATACATTTGGATTTGTTTTGGCTTCATCGATGTCACTAAGTTGCTTATACCACTGGATAGGGTGGTGTTTTTTGAGATGACCTCTCTGGCCTCCGGTACCATAGTTGGTACCAAGCTTACCCCGACTAACTGATACTTTACAAATTGAACAAACAACCATGTTTTCCGCCTTTTTGCTAACAGTAAAGAAGTCCCAAACTGGGGACTGGAGATGTCTGCTGGTGGTGCAGGTGCTACTTTGACTTCCAATGCCAGATGAAGTGTAGGTTGTGCGTGGCTGAATTTTTCCCTGTAGTTGACTTACAGCACCACTACTTGAGGTAATGGGGGTCGAGCTGGATGGAGGTCCCTGTCGGCCCTTCTGATGAGAAAATATGGAAGCTGTAGGTCGTGTTGGTGTTGTACTTAACTGCATTGGTGGTGGTACCACCAGTGCCGCGCCACCCTCATCCTGCTCAGCAGCCATTTGGGCTAGGGTTAAAATGTTTGTCTGCTGCATGCCCGCTGTGGCTGGAGTGACATCTATGATGACTGGGTCATCGTCAGACTCTTCATCAGCAGCAGAAGGCACCACTTCTTGTTCATCGTCAGCAACCATAAGTCGAAGCCTTGCGGGAACCTTCCTTTTCGGCTTAGCTACCTTTGTCGGCTCATGGCGTGCCTCACTGTCAGACTGCATTGGTGGGTTCCAATCAGGATCAAGGTCATCAGAATAAAGGGGGCTTGAAGAAGAACTTGTAGTAGTAGTAGCCCGCCTTAACCTTTTTCTAGCTGGGGATCTGGAAGACAATGGATCATCCTCAGGAGGAGTGGCTTCCTCGGATGATTCTTCCACTTGAATATCAATTTCCTGATGTGCCCCTACTTCTGGAGGAACAAGCGTTGTAGGCAGTTGTGCTGCTCCATGAACCTCTAGTGGCACCTCTCCATGCACCTCTACTTGCCCATGTACTTGTGCCTCTCCTTGCCCATGTACTTGTGCCTCTCCTTGCCCATGTATTTGCACCTCTCCTTGCCCATGTACTTGCGCCACTCCTTGCCCATGTACTTGCGCCTCTCCTTGCCCATGTACTTGCGCTTGAACTAGTTGCACTTGTGGTTGTCGTTGTGGCGGTGATTGTTGAACACCCGGCGTTGATTGGATGGTACTTTCTTGTGATGAGCCAACATCACTGGTCGATGGTGATTGAACAACCAAAGTGGCTGCCTTTGCGGCACTCATGGGCTTGGGCCAAACTTGGCGTGGTGGCACTGACCCCAATGAGGCGGAGGTGCTGCTTCCAGCTTGGTCCCCGGCGGACACTGCTGCTGCTGCAGGCGTAGGTTTTTTTTTCCCAAAAAAGGTGTCGGTGGGCACACCCGCCTCCTTGGTAGGTGGTGCCGCTTGCTTCTTCTGCTCCTTCTTACTGGCAGTGGCACTGGCAACTTTCTTCCCTGAGGCGCTACGGCCACCTTTCTTTGGGCCCATCTTCTTCAGATGTCAGAACAGCAGGCCGCAGTTGCACGAGTTGCAGAGTTGTCTTGTCTGTGGCCACACGTGACGTCGTGTGACGTTGTGCTGCACACACCGCTGCAGGACTTCTTCCTGGAACTGGTAGTTCTCTTGTGCACCTAAAAGCAATGGAAGACAGAGGAACATCAGTAATACACCCCAAAATGTTGGAAAAACACATAACAATCACCACAATCCCATGCCATCCATGCCCTCAATGATGTTTAAATTCAAGACACCCCACCGAAAGACTAGGCCCATGCACTACTCACTACCCCTGGGCATAATGGATGAAAGCTAGGCAAAATGGGTGTAGGCCTGAGAACACTGCCTGCCTTCAGAATGGCCCCTTGCCCCCAGCACATGGCCCGTCCCTGCCTGTACCAGCACTCAAAATGGCCCCCACCCACATGCCCAGACCCCAACAACACCCCCAAAAATCGAAAAACACATAAAAATCACCTCAATCCCATGCCATCCATGCCCTCAATGATATTTAAATTCAGGACACCCCACAGAAAGACTAGGCCCATGCACCACTCACTACCCCTGGGCATAATGGATGAAAGCTAGGCAAAATAGGTGCAGGCCTGAGAACACTGCCTGCCTTCAAAATGGCCCCTTGCCCCCAGCACATGGCCCGTCCCTGCCTGTACCAGCACTCAAAATGGCCCCCAACAACATGCCCAGTCCCCAACAACACCCCCAAAAATCGAAAAACACATAAAAATCACCACAATCCCATGCCATCCATGCCCTCAATGATGTTTAAATTCAAGACACCCCACAGAAAGACTAGGCCCATGCACCACTCACTACCCCTGGGCCTACTGGCTAGTGAGGCTTTACAGGCACCCCAAAATTTAGAAAAAAACAACATATAACAGTGAGCTAAAATTCCATGACATAAATGAGAATTAAGTTAAAAAAAATCAGAGAAACAGTTGTATCATGCACCCATGACTGACCCTCGGCCTACTGGATACTGTGGCTAGCTACCACCACAATATATATTTTGTTAAAGTTGTGAAAAAAGTTTTAGAACTGGAGTTGCCTCAACTGCAATGCCCCAAACAAACAACACCAACTTACTTGTAAAATCTCAAGTCCAAAAGTGATCCAAACTCCAAAGTCCAAAAAGTCCTCAAATACAAAAATCCACCACCAGCAAGAAAAAGTAATCCTTCCAGCTCATCAGCCAAATGAAAAGTGGCCAGTACATGGACAAAGCACTGGGAGGAGCCTGATGGACAGGAACAGGAAGTTGGAGACTCTGAGGCACTTCCTTCCTCCCACCCCACCCCAAAAAATGAACTCCTGCACCAAAAAGTGCAGCCAAATGTCAATCTGAGGAGTTATTCTGATCAAAATCATCATTTTCACAAGGTTTATGCTTCCTGCGGTGGATTTCTTGTGCAGAATTGCAATTTTTGCAATTTCGGGAACTCGAGCTGTTAAAACTTCCCGCCGGAAGTCAGCTGCGCGCCGTTGCGGGCATTTATGACGTACTCCGTTGTCAAGCTCTCGCTGTGCAAGATGGCAAGCCGCGATGACGTAATTGCGTTCGAAAAACTCTCGCGCGATCACGCAGCAAGATCGAAAATGGCGCAGCACACGCTAAACCGGGAGAAAAACAACTCGGCAGGCTCAGAGTCAACGCCGCGCGCGCGATATTGTATTTTTCAAGCGCGACCAAGCAAAATAGTTTGTAGCTTGCGAATTTGCGGATTATTGGGTAAATTTGCGCGATTCGCGGATCGCGAAATCGTCAAAAATCCACAAATTCACTGTCGAAACGGATTTTACGCCCATGGTTAATGTCGATCAAGGTCACCACCCTATTGATGAGATTGATCGTTCCACGTTGGGGGAATAAATCCATGTTGTCTTATAGATACCAAGGGGGATATAACTTCGGCTAATGGGGTCGCGAGGATTTTCGAATAGATCTTACTATCCGTGTTCAATAGCGATATAGGACGGTATGAAGCAGGATTGTCCAACAGCTCGCACTTTTTTTTAAACACGATGATACTAGCCTCGTCCCACGAACTAGGGGGGGAGCCTATCTGAGCCTGCCTGAAAGTGACTAGCAAATCCCGTTTCAAACAATCAAAAAAGATTTTATAAATTTCCAGTGGCAACTTGTCTGGCCCAGCAGCCTTTCCCAAAGCCAGACTGTTTATGGCTATCTCCACCTCCTCCAGAGTAATAGGCGTCTCAAGGAGGTCGGCCTCTTGATCACTAAGCTTATTAACGCAATATTGCAAGGCTAATGCATCACCTGCTCGTATATCATTCTCTTCCCCCTAATATAACGTCTCATAAAATTCATGAAATACTTCGAGGATTTCTTGCTCTGTCTCCATAAGATAACCCTGTCGGTTTCTCATTGCACAGATCCTCTGGGCCGCCTCTTTAGTTCTTAATTTCTGAGCCAGACACCGTCCCTAGACTCCCCATACTCATAATTCAAGTGTTTCCTAGTTGTGTATTGCTTAGCCGTCTCTGTAGTCCAATGTAAGTTAATCCTAGCTTTGCAACGAGCCACTTCAATCATCGAGCCTTTGCTATCCAGGCCCCCCTGTATATCTATAACCAACCTCTCTTCTGCCTGGGCAAGTGCTGAACATAATTCCAGTAATGCTGTGCGTAGTTGCTTTTGTTTATGTAGCCCATAGCTAAGTACCTCCCCCCTGAAAGCAGCTTTAAAAGCATCCCACACACAGCCTGTCCCTGCAGTTTTCCGATTGGGGAAACATTCTTTACAACAAAACTTTTACCACGCAGTACCTTTACAACGCAGGTATTACATTGCAAGTCGTTACAACGACTGGCGCTGGAGGGCGCTGGAGGATAGGGAATAGTTTAATTTACTATCCAAAACCTTCCCTACTATCCACGGGGACTGGAGTTGGAATAGTAAATTAAACTATTCACTATCCAGCACCCCCCCCCCAACGCAAGTCGTTGTAACGACTTGTGTTGTAATACCTGCGTTGTAAAGGCATGCGTGGAAAAAGCATGCGTTGTAACGACATACATCCTTCCGATTGGTATTAAAAAAGTGTGTAATCCAAATTTTCATTTTATCAACAAATGCTGAGTGACATAGAAGTTTCCAATCAAAGGAGAAAGCACAAGGTTTATTTCCCAAACTAAGAGGTATAGTTAATATAAGAGGGCCATGATCCGAGGTTATACGCAGGTACACCTGAATTCTTGCCCCCACCAACATTGACCGTGGTACCAAAAAAAAATTTAGCCTTACCTATTTTTGATGGGGACAAGAATAAAAAGTGTACCCCGGTTCCTCACCTCTCAATTCCGCCCAGGCATCAGCCAAGCCGTGAACACTCATCAATGATTGAAGTGCCTTGAAAACCTTGGGTTTTCTCCCTTTATATTGAAAATTATTATCTTTTAACCCTGAATGCCCAAGATGTATATTTAAGTCCCCACATATTAATAAAGGGGTTGGCCACTGCGTTAATTCCAAGTTAAGGTATTCAATTATCAGTGCCTCATCGCAATTTGACCCGTAGGTAGAACAAATTGTGCATTTCAATTTTTGACTGCCTATAATACATTCGGAAATGGCCCATCGCCCTTGCTTATCCGCGGATACCCTGCCTGTCCCTTGTATATTATCTTTAACTAGAATTTCCACTCCTCTCGTAGTGGTGGATTGATATGTACATATTAGCACTTTGTAGCCTAATTCCAAGAGCAATTTTCTTCGAGCCCAAGGAATATGGGTTTCCTGAACGCAAATCAGTTCACTCTGTAACATTGCCAGTTCCCTAGCAACCCGTTGCTGTTTTTTATAATTATTCAAGCCACTGATATTCACAGAGCAGCATCGGATTCCATTAAACATTATCCTATCTGCCATCACCCTGAAGCACATTTATAGATGGCGTTATACAGGCTATAAGCAAAGACACTCCTGTATCCAAGTCAACTGCCCGGCACGGTCATGGATTCTTTATTTTTTCCCCCTTCCCCCTTCCACCCTCCCTCTCACACTCCCCCCCCACCACCCCCACTCTCTGTGACCCCACCCAATAGAGGCTTAAGGCCCATGTCCTCAGTGATGGTAAGTGATTGTGTATGTGAGTGAGTTCCACTGTGTCCAGAGTCCCGTATCCCGTGTCCTATCTGAAACCCATCACCCCAAGCTACAATTCCCTCTCTTCATATGCATATCTTTCCTTTACCATGCCAACACACACTGCTGAGAAAAACTAATAAATTTGTTGTGGAATCTAAACTTAGGATATCTTCTTCTAATGATAAGCTGCCATCATCAGCCCAATCGTCCGAATTACTCAGCCTGTCCCGGTCATTCTCATTCTCATTCTCTGAAGTGATAGAAACATCAGACATAGAGTAAAATTGTCCCCCTGAACCAGCTGAGTCTCCATCGTTCACAGCTACCATTCCTATCGCATTGTCATATTTGCTATTGTCATCTTTACTATTCTCCTGGGATGGCGGTGCCTTCGTTATATCTAGAATCCCAGAGATCCCAGGAGTCACACTCACCACAGCACAGCACACAGCCCTGTATCTGGGGAGCTTTCAGTACCGTCTGCAGCAGTGTTATGAGAAACTCTGACTTTGTCCACAGCCTGACACAATTCAGCCATAGCATCTTCCCCCACACCTCCAGGCATAGACACAGGAATAGACTTAGGTGTTGTCCCAACCGGTACTTTACTGCCTACAGATGAGGATGTTGGCGTTGTTTGTTTGGCAGGCGGCACAGTCTTTTTTCTAAAGATATCGGCGACGGTACGTTCTTTCACAGGAGTTTCTGGTTGAAGCCCGGTGTGCCCATTAAGCCCATCCTCACCACCTTTACTGCTAGGTAGCTCGGGGCGTCTTAGACGGTTCGAAACATTCGCCACAGGTGGGCTGACAGGCATGCCCACCCCTAATCGTCCAGCCCCTTCTACACTTGTCGCGGTTATTGTTGCAGTCGTGGACGCACTCAAGCACACAGGGAGTCCTAGTATAGTCCCGGGATATGCGTCAGTCAAAACCGTAGCAAAAAATTTCCTTAATGAAGAAATTAGCCTATGACTCACTCTACCGGACTCGACCTCCGACCACCTCTCCAGCTGCTTCTTCACCCAGCTCCAGTTCCACTCCAACTTCATCGGATTTCTCCACTCGCTCCGCGTACTCCGCGAATTTTGCTTCCGCTGTGGCGTGCAGCTACGGCCGCTCTAACTCCCGAGAGTGCACTGCCTCCGGGCGCGCTGCTGTTCTCAGCCGCACCTCGCTGCTCCCTGTACGAATTCCGCCTGCCGTCTGCCGTACTCCGACCTCACCTCCACTGCTCCACTGCTCCACAGAAAACCGCAGGCACTTTCAGGTACGGGCGGGCTCCACTGTCACGACCTCTTACTCGGCCACAAACGCGGCCGCCATCTTGCCCCCCAGTAATATTGCTTTTGATGTATTCCTTTTTGGATTCAATGTTGTCAATTGCAGACAAAATAGTTTTTTTGAAGGTTAGAATTTCTTTAGGAATCTGGTTGGGCGATGGACAAAAGGTTGATTTATTCAGCAATCCTGTTGTTTCATTTGGGTATAATCCATCTTGGTTCAAAAAGAAAGCTTTTAACTGAATTTTACTGCAAAATGTCAGGGCCTCAATCTTAAGTCTCACCATATTAGTGTGTTTAACTGGCACAAACGATAATTCTTTGTTCAAAACCCCCTCTTCATTGTTCAATAGTTGTCTTGAGGACAAATTAACAACTGTAGATGTTCTTAACTTTTGTAGAACTGCCTTCGAGTTGTCGTCTCCCATGGTTGGATTTGATATCTGTTTTTGTTTTTGTTGTCTGTTGGTATCGTCCTACAAAACGCTGCTGTTGGTTCTTAGTTTGCAAATTTTTGTTGGATGTCTCTTCTCCTTCATCTCAGATTCCTATTGATGATGAAGAAGTTTCGGAGAATGAGATAAATTTGCGTTTTGATCTCCCTTTGTAATCAGGTAAAAATCTTTGGGATTCCGAAGTTTAAAAAAAATCTTGTTGTAAATACGGATAGATTGTCTCTATATTGAAAGATTTGTTGTCCTTTTCAAATTTGGTACTTTTTTGATTAATCGTAAAATCCTTAAATTCTGAGATATCCTTCTCAAATTTTTCTAGAACCGTTTTAGCTTCCGCAACAGTCTGATTGTCTTTTATACTTTGTTTAAGTTCTAGGATCTCATCCAATTGTTTTTTTCAAAGTCTTTGTGCCGTTTCAATGATTAAAACCATCAAATCTCAGCTGCATTTAGTTTCTATGCAGCAATATAATTTTTTATACTAGCCAAATGCAGCAGATATATAATGGTTTTAACCATCGAAACGGCACACTCTCTGCCCCTTGCCTTTGCTCATAAGGACATAACTGAACAGCATTCATGAAAACACCAGTTTGATGTTTTCATGAACACCGGCAGTGCTTGGGTCGGAGGTGTGGGCCTCTTCTCAAGGCCCTTGATGACAGGAGGAGAAGGGTAAGTGGGATGAGCAGGCAGATTGAACTGAGCTGTAATGCAAGTCGAGAGTGATGATAAAACAACACAACACTCTAGGTGGATGTATGGAATACATATGTTTAAAGGGTGCAGCTCAACTATGATCTCCTCACACTGGCACAATCCATTTTATTTAGAAGGAGGCATATCTGCTAAAATATAGTTGTCAGATCACACAGCAGTGCATCCCTGAGGCCAATGAGAAGCCACGTAGAGCAGCAGGGGGAGAATCCACAGGACTGGTCTACCTTCTTATAGGGCTGTGTGTCCTATCAAGAAGCTGGGAGAGGGGCTGAGATGGATCTGCCTCCATTTAAACCTGTCCTTGCTTTGCCTTGCTCCTGCTGGTTCATGAGTCGCCTTGACTACGGGAACGCTCTATTGGCAGAAGTGGGTGAAACCATGTTAGCCAAACTTCAGGTCATCCAAAACACCGCGGCGAGGATGGTCCTAAACCGCCCCCCGGGGTCCCCATCTTTTGCCTTTGCTCAGAGAGCTTCATTGGCTTTCAGTAAAAAAAAAAGAGCTTTTTTTAAGACCTTTTGCCTCACTTTTAAAGCTCTTAATGGAAATGGCCCAGACTACCTACAAAATAAACTTTGCAAACAGGTGTCTTGCCGAAATCGTAGGTCAAATTCCTTGATCCTCTTGAAGACACCCCGCATTCGTCGTAGCCACGTTGGCAGAGCCTTCTCATATATAGCTCCCAAGTATTGGAATTCTCTCCCTGAGGCCTTACGTAAATCCACCTCCTACCTGGTCTTTAGAAAGCAACTTAAAACATTCTTGTTTTAATATCGTGTTGTAGCCTTCTGGACTTCTGTTCTTTTGGGATATCTTTTTTGGGTAAGCGCTGAGATGCCCCTGGGTGAGTCATGCGCTATACAAGAGACCACTAACATAACATTACATACCACAATCACAGTGCCAGATGCCAGCCCTGGGCATGCCATGGGACCTATTGGCCAGTAAATGATCGTCAGTAAAACAATGTTCCTTCTCAGTGCATATGTGTACATGCGTAACTGGTAGAGAGCAAATGAGACTGAAAAAGAATGTTTGTTAGAGTGTGTTTGATAGTATCAATTAGAGTGACAATAATTGAGAACCTGAGTATGAAATAGTCCATAAATAAGTGAAGGTGAGTTAGTAAGAGAAGGAGTGTGAGTGCCTTAGAATTTAGTGATTGGAGATTATGGGAGGGAGCGTGAGTCAGGGGAGTACCTATCCATGTTGCAGCAGGTACATTACACAAGGACCTTGAGTCAAAGAATGTGAATGTGTGTAAGTATGTTGGTGAGAGTGAAAACCAGTGAATATGAATATGTTTTGTATGTGAGTAACAGTTACTGTGAGCAAGTATTGGTGAAAATTAGTAATTGAGCAAGTGTGAGTTGGTTTGTGTGTATTAGGATTGTAAGTCTGTCACTGGTCATGATGTCTTCTATACAATACTGCACTAATGGTGGCACCAAAGGCAACATACAACCCCTGGCATATTGCAGATATTTCTTGGCCTAAGGGAAGACACCCATGGTAATAAACAGGCCCTAAGATATTAGAATTCATTGTTGTTATAGAGGCACTTGTGGAGCCTAGGGCATACAAACATTATAGTGCTCCTAGCCTGCCCCCTCTCAGCGTCACGCAAACAGCTTCTTACGTCAAATGTCTTAATCCAATGGCTCATAGTATGCCAGCATAGTCTCAGTGTACCCCAGTTCTAACTCCCAGTTCAGTAGAGTTAATATTGTTATTCTCAAACATAGATGCTGGGCTAGCGTTGAGAGCCTTCGCCCGGCTTCAGTACAGGCCACAGACTATCTCTCATGGTCACAGCCTCTACGCCAATGTACCTTCCCGCACCAGTGATGTTGCCTGATAAAAGGTTGAATGGGTTAAATGATATGTACAGGCATTAATACACGTCCTCCATTCACAGGAGATGGTCTGCACCCTTCAATAATCAAGTACATATATTGCATCTCACAAGTAAAGAACTTATTAAATATACATAATTTCAGTATTGTCAGTTTTCCCAAGAGACAGTAAATAGATGCTTCCTCAATTCTATTCAATTCTTAATTCAATTTTCTTTGCTAAAATGCAGACATCCAACGCGTTTTGCCCGTTACCGGACTTCTTCAGTGCTATGAAGAATATAAAAAACAAACATACAAAAAACACTGTTTACAAATATGTACACACACAAGTTACATTTTATCAATAAACAGGGGAAAACCCAGATTTAGCAAATACTGTATTCACATGACTATTTTTACATAGTTTATAACAGTTTTACCTCTATTCTATACGTGGGAAAACATTTTCATAACACAATCCTAACAATGTGTACCTCAGACAGACATTAATTCAAAAAGCAGTTAGCTTGTAAAACACAATGAGATTCATGCATATTCACATGTTATACTCAAACTTTTAGTTTATGGAAAATAAAAAAAAAATGATTTATACCTGATTAAGTTTCATAAACGTCATGGTAGTAATTCCTTCCATGTCGAAAAACTGTTATTCAATCTGTAGGAGCAACAATCCCCATTATTTTATATACTAAAATCCAAATGGATATAAGCACCTCCATATCAACCTTTACAGTCATAATTAAAGAACAATTTTATGTTTCTCCAACAATTTATTATATGGCCATATTAGAGTAATTCCTAATACTACATGTCTTATGTATACAAAGTTTGGATATAGGAATACCTCAGGCACAGAACATCAAAATCTGTACTGAACGTTTACGAGGCTATACCCAAGGAAGACATTTTATAGATATTCAGAGATTGTCACGCCAAAATTCCTTATTTGTTAAATGATATCATAGGCAGATGTGTGATGGGCATAAAATGGTGTTCTAGTCATGTCTTATATTACCATTTAGGCAACATTTTTTCTATTCATGGGAATAGTCCAGCCTTAACTGCCAAGCCATGTCTTCCCTGGACCAGAATCAAGCATCCTAGGACCGGCTTTTGGCTATCAGCCGTCATCAGCCAGGATAGCTTGACTCCAGTGGCGTGGAGAGCACGGGACTCACGTCTGAGCATACCCGTCCCACTCGGGGTGGCAAATGCAAAAACAACAGTTGGTGGACAGAATGCAGAACAATGTCATACATTCACCCCAGTACAGAGATCTGGGCCTAAATCCATCATTTTTTTGCACTCCACACCACCCCAGTTTAGACATGGCCATATGCAAATCAGACTTGACCCTGTGCCTCATGGGAACAGTCCAGCCCGAACTGCTAAGCCATGTCTTCCCTGGACCGGAATCTAGCATCCTAGTACCGGTTTCTGGCTATCAGCCGTCATCAGCCAGGATAGCTTGACTCCAGTGGTGTGGAGAGCACGGGACTCACGTCTGAGCATACCCTTCCCACTCGGGGCGACAAATGCAAAAACAACAGTTGATGAACAGAATGCAGAACAATGTCATACATTCACCCCAGAACAGAGATCTGGGTCTAAATCCATCGTTTATTTGCTCACAAATCCACCCCAGTTCGGACATGTCCATATGCAAATCAGCCTTGACCCTGTGCCTCATGGGAATAGTCCAGCCTTAACTGCCAAGCCATGTCTTCCCTGGACCAGAATCAAGCATCCTAGGACCGGCTTTTGGCTATCAGCCGTCATCAGCCAGGATAGCTTGACTCCAGTGGCGTGGAGAGCACGGGACTCACGTCTGAACATAACGGTCCCACTCGTGGTGACAAATGCAAAAACAACAGTTGATGGACAGAATGCAAAACAATGTCATACATTCACCCCAGTACAGAGATCTGGGCCTAAATCCATTGTTTTGTTGCTCACCAAGCCACCCCAGTTCGGACATGGCCATATGCAAATCAGCCTTGACCCTGTGCCTTATGGGACCAGTCCAGCCCGAACTGCCAAGCCATGTCTTCCCTGGACCGGAATCTACCATCCTAGGACCGGTTTCTGGCTATCAGCCGTCATCAACCAGGATAGCTTGACTCCAGTGGCGTGGAGAGCAGGGGACTCACGTCTGAGCATACCCGTCTCTCGGGGTGACAAATGCAAAAACAACAGTTGATGGACAGAATGCAGAATGGCTGATTTGCATATGGCCATGTCTGAACATAGCCGCTGCTGGCTACTGCTGTTCAAGTTCTGTAGCATTTAGTGCCATTTTCTTAGTGCAAAATGCAACCTCTGTCCCATATTGGAAGCAATGGGAGTAATTGGAGTAATTTCAGTAATTACGCATTACTCGTCATGCAAATTTACAGAAATTATGCAATTATTCCTCTGAGATTAATTCAAAGTAATTTAGGGTAAAATACCTACTGCAGGAGAACAGAAGCA
Organism: Lissotriton helveticus; assembly: GCF_964261635.1. NCBI lineage: Eukaryota > Metazoa > Chordata > Amphibia > Caudata > Salamandridae > Lissotriton > Lissotriton helveticus. Next base: position 29,511,447 of record NC_136067.1, on the reverse strand, counting down.
CAGGAGCAACGTTCTAAGGGAGAGTGAGCCGCTGCTGGATACTGCTGTTCAAGTTCTGTAGCATTTAGTGTCATTTTCTTAGTGCAAAATGCACCCTCTGTCCCATATTGGAAGCAATGGTGTATTTTGTACCAAGACAATAGCACTAGAGAGAATTACGCCAGTAACACCCATTATTATCTGAGCTCCAATGCCCATACCTGTCATTAACTCTATGATGGTGTTACACGAGATGAAAGCAGACATGTTGATTTTAAACTACAAATTTAGCACCCATCTTTCACTCTGTTTTTTTTTAATCTAAACCAGGATTTTTGTAAAGAAAACACCAAGGCCCAGATTCATGTACAAATCTTGCAACTCAGTGAAGCAAATACATTTGCAGCACTGTGCTGTTGTGCATGACTGGGAGAGAGATCAGAACAGCACCAGATCTACTAACATGTGTCACTGTTCTCTCTCTCCCTTCCATGGCGCACTTTTGGAAACCATGTACCAACACCGACAACCTTGTGCCATAGTGTTATGTTATTAGCATTTATAACGTGCTCATCTACTAAAGAGTGTCCCAGTGCAAAAACAGACAGGGAGGAGATCATTGGATCATCAGATAAAAATCAGAGTTTTCAACTGTTTCCTGAAGAGCTTCGGATCCTGGATGCCGTGAAGGTCCACGGGAAGAGAGTTCCAAGCCACCACTGCCTTATAAGCCAGTACCCTCAGTGCCTTCTGTAAGAAGAGAGTTTCCTTAGTGCTGCTGGCAGGGACAGGACATCCTTATTGCCACCAGTAGAGACTTGTCAACCTTAGTCCCTCAGGCAGGGGCATTTCACCATTAGTGCCCCCGGCAGAGACAGTTCTTCCTTAGAGCCACTGGCAGGAACAGAGCACCCTTAGTGCAATCGGCTGGGACAGAACGTCTCTTCTGTTTGGATGCAGTCAACACCTAATGGCCATTTTCCAACTTTCAGCAGCCGAACATGCTTTGTATTAACCTGAACCCAGCAGTGCTAGAATTTCTAACCTATCCATTCTTTTTATTTAGAATACATTTAATACTCATTGTAAGGAGTTGTAAAAGTCACTATATTAACCTGAGCCTTCACCCCTAGTAGCTTGGCACAGGGCAGACATTCTTAGCTTGGAGGTAATGAGTAAAGCATGTATAGTACGCCATCGTGGGCATCCTTTATTATTAGTCCGATTTTAAAAAAAGGCCAGAGAGGAGACCCCCATTGCTATAGACCGATTTCACTAATAGACTCCACAGTGAAAGTCTCAGGGAAAGACATGTGTTCATGGAGGGTCATGCATAGCCTCAGTAAGTCGCAGAATACGGAGGTATCTGGGGCAAGTGATCTCATGGAATTATTTAGTCAAGAGGGATAAAAGCGGTAGCCAGACTTTCTGAAACGCTGCTGTGGTGTGTGTGAGTCTAGCCTGGATGCGTTCCATCCCCAAGGTGAACCAAAGTTTATGTAGCCACCCTGTATGAGTAGGGCTGGTGGTCGAACCCCAGAGCGTCAGGACATGTTGCGTAGCCACCTGCATGGCAATCCCCATCTGGCGACCCTGGGGAGATTTCAGGGGAAAAGTATGTGCGTTACGTAGGCTCAGAATGGTGTATGCAGGAAACGCGGAATTTCAGTATCAAAGGTAGAGTCAATGTCGACCAGGACCGCTTTCCAGTAGTCCCGCAGTTCACAACAGTCCCAGAGGAGGTGGGTCAATGTGCCCCGCTCTCCACATCCTCTCCAGCACAATGCGCTACGAGTTGGGTTCCCCTTGTTGAGCCTGACCGGAGTGAGGTGCCAGTACATAGCTAATTTCACGTCTGTTTCCCTGCCTGCAGTGTTACGTGTGGTGTGTGAGGCCCTGTGGTATATATAGCTCCACTCCCTGGGTGACAGTGCCCTGCCGAGTTCAGCTTCCCAGCGCTTCTGGCCCGCAGTTTTGCCTGGGGCGGCCGGGGGCATGAGCATTTTATAGAGGTCTGAAATAAGATGCCTATCCGAGTCTTTTGTCACCAGCCATTTCTCAAAGGCCGTCATCTGTTGACCAACTAGGGGGGCGCAGGATGGACTTGTAAGCCAATGCCGGAGTTGGAAGTACTGGAACAAGTGTGGATCCACTACGTCATAGCCCTGTACTATGTCCGAGAAGGGGAGAAAACCCCGCAAATCGAAAAAGTGGCCGGCGGAACGGCAGCTGGTAGAGCTCTATTGCAGGAAGGCATGTGGGTCAGTGCCCGGCGGGAACTCCGGGTAGTCCAGGATGGCTGTGAGCGGAGAGGGGAAAGTCGTCAAGCCTCTTTTAACAGCAACCGCGTCCCAAACTCGCAGGACAGTGCGAGTGATGGGAGATCTTAAGAGGTATCGCGGCCTATGTCGCCGGTGGAGGAACAGGACCTTCCACAGGGATGTTTGGGCCATTGCCCTATCCTGAAATAACCACCGCTTCTCGGATTCTGGCCTATACCACTCCACCAGGTAACGAAGTTGGGAGGCCTGGAAATATTGCAGAAGGTTGGGGACCCCAAGACCCCCCTCGTCCACACTCCGGTGCGCTAGCTTTTTGTTTAAGCGCGACCGTTTCCCTTCCCAGATGAAGTGGTGGAAAGAAGATTGAAGGTCCGCAATGACGCCAGCCGGGGGCAGGATCGGAATGGTTTGAAAAATGTATAAGATTTTGGGTAAAGCCGACATCTTCACTGCCGCGACACGTCCCAGTAGGGAGAAGGGTTGCTTGGACTATCGCGTAAGATCTGTCTCCGGATCTGGGAAGTGAGGGCTTTATAGTTGATGGCTATTGTCGAGTCCGTTGAGGAGGTGAGGGTAATCCCCAGGTACGGGAGTTGTGCCGCCTCCGTTTGCTGGCGTAGACCCGTGTGGGTGGGCGTTTTTCCCCAAAGGCAAGATCAGGGATTTCTCCCTGTTAATTTTGAAGCCAGAGACAGCTCCAAAAGACACCAGCTCCCCCAGAAAGGCGGGGATAGAGCGGTCCGGGCGATCGAGAGCGGCTATTATATCATCGGCATAAAGGCCTACCGAGTGAGGTTCTTGGCCGAAGGTGATGCCCTGGATATCGGGGTTGTCCCGGATCTTTTGTGCAAGTGGTTCCACATACAGGGCGAACAGGAGGGGCGAGAGAGGGCACCCCTGCCTCGTGCCGCGCTGGATCTCAAAAGGGCGTGGTCGAATGCCGCCCAAGCGGACCCGTGCCTGGGGATGGTGGTAACAGCATGCGATCCAGGACTGAAAGCGATCTCCCACCCGGAAGCGCGCCAGGACGTGCTGTAAATAGGTCCAGTTGTCTCGGACCGAACGCTTTTTCAGCGTCGATGGCCAACAGTGCAGAATCCGAGTTCTGGAAGTGGGCTTTGTCGACCATATGGAGTAGCTGCTTGGTGTTATCGCTACATTGGCGATTTGGGACAAAGCCCAACTGGTCGGGCTCTAGGATCCCAATCATGCATGGACCAAGGCGCGCAGCTAAGATTCCCGTGAATAGCTTAAAGTCCAGGTTGAGTAAGGAGAAAGGGCGAATCGCAGAGCAGTGCGTGGTTTTCCTACCCGCTTTGGGTAGGACTACTATCTCGGCCACCAGCATATCCGGGGGAATGGAGCTCGGACCTTCAAAGGAATTGAAGAGCCCGGTGAGAACAGGAGCTAGCAGCTGACTGAAGATTTTATAAAAACTGGCCGAGAAGCCGTCTGGTCCCGGGGATTTGAGCGGGCGGAGATGGGATATAGCAGCTAGCACCTCATCCAGGCGGATGGGGGCATCCAAGGCATCCGCTTCGGCCTGAGACATTGCGGTGATCTCCGCCGAGTTCAGGTAGGTATCGACGTCTGCAGGTAATACCGTGTCAGCCCTGTATAAAGATATTATTTACAACAAGGGGTGGTGAGGGACAGAGTCTCTGAATTAAGCAGAATACTCTCACCCAGTCAAGAGATCAGGGCTAGATCCAACACCGTTTTTTAGCTCATTGCACCATCCCAGTTTCAGAACCTGGCTGTATGCAAATTAGTCTGTTCCTGTCCCAGTGCATGATGGGAACAGGGCAAACCAAACTACAAAAGCCAATTCTTACACTGGGAAGGAAACAAGCTTCCGGGGACCGGTTTCTGGCATTACAGCCGTCTTCAGCCCGGCTTGCTTGAATCCTGATGGTGCAATGAGCAAGGGACTCATGTCTGAGTATACCCTTCCACGCTTAGGGTGGACAAAATTATTTACAACAAGGGGTGGTGAGGGACAGAGTCTCTGAATTAAGCAGAATACTCTCACCCAGTCAAGAGATCAGGGCTAGATACAACACCGTTTTTTAGCTCATTGCACCATCCCAGTTTCAGAACCTGGCTGTATGCAAATTAGTCTGTTCCTGTCCCAGTGCATGATGGGAACAGAGCAAACCAAACTACAAAAGCCAATTCTTACACTGGGAAGGAAACAAGCTTCCGGGGACGCCTGAAATGGCAGAAACCGGTCCCCGATAGCTTGTTTCCTTCCCAGTGTAAGAATTGGCTTTTGAGTCTGGTCTGCCCTGTTCCCATGATGCACTGGGCCAGGGACAGACTAATTTGCATACAGCCAGGTTCTGAAACTGGGATGGTGCAATGAGCTAAAAAACGGTGTTGGATCTAGCCCTGATCTCTTGACTGGGTGAGAGTACTCTGCTTAATTCAGAGACTCTGTCCATCACCACCCCTTGTTGTAAATTATTTTGTCCACCCTAAGCGTGGAAGGGTATACTCAGATGTGAGTCCCTTGCTCATTGCACCATCAGGATTCAAGCAAGCCGGGCCGAAGACGCCTGAAATGGCAGAAACCGGTCCCCGGAAGCTTTTCCTTCCCAGTGTAAGAATTGGCTTTTGTAGTCTGGTCTGCCCTGTTCCCATGATGCACTGGGCCAGGGACAGACTAATTTGCATACAGCCAGGTTCTGAAACTGGGATGGTGCAATGAGCTAAAAAACGGTGTTGGATCTAGCCCTGATCTCTTGACTGGGTGAGAGTACTCTGCTTAATTCAGAGACTCTGTCCATCACCACCCCTTGTTGTAAATTATTTTGTCCACCCTAAGCGTGGAAGGGTATACTCAGATGTGAGTCCCTTGCTCATTGCACCATCAGGATTCAAGCAAGCCGGGCCGAAGACGCCTGAAATGGCAGAAACCGGTCCCCGGAAGCTTGTTTCCTTCCCAGTGGAAGAATTGGCTTTTGTAGTCTGGTCTGCCCTGTTCCCATGATGCACTGGGCCAGGGACAGACTAATTTGCATACAGCCAGGTTCTGAAACTGGGATGGTGCAATGAGCTAAAAAACGGTGTTGGATCTAGCCCTGATCTCTTGACTGGGTGAGAGTACTCTGCTTAATTCAGAGACTCTGTCCATCACCACCCCTTGTTGTAAATTATTTTGTCCACCCTAAGCGTGGAAGGGTATACTCAGATGTGAGTCCCTTGCTCATTGCACCATCAGGATTCAAGCAAGCCGGGCCGAAGACGCCTGAAATGGCAGAAACCGGTCCCCGGAAGCTTGTTTCCTTCCCAGTGTAAGAATTGGCTTTTGTAGTCTGGTCTGCCCTGTTCCCATGATGCACTGGGCCAGGGACAGACTAATTTGCATACAGCCAGGTTCTGAAACTGGGATGGTGCAATGAGCTAAAAAACGGTGTTGGATCTAGCCCTGATCTCTTGACTGGGTGAGAGTACTCTGCTTAATTCAGAGACTCTGTCCATCACCACCCCTTGTTGTAAATTATTTTGTCCACCCTAAGCGTGGAAGGGTATACTCAGATGTGAGTCCCTTGCTCATTGCACCATCAGGATTCAAGCAAGCCGGGCCGAAGACGCCTGAAATGGCAGAAACCGGTCCCCGGAAGCTTGTTTCCTTCCCAGTGTAAGAATTGGCTTTTGTAGTCTGGTCTGCCCTGTTCCCATGATGCACTGGGCCAGGGACAGACTAATTTGCATACAGCCAGGTTCTGAAACTGGGATGGTGCAATGAGCTAAAAAACGGTGTTGGATCTAGCCCTGATCTCTTGACTGGGTGAGAGTACTCTGCTTAATTCAGAGACTCTGTCCATCACCACCCCTTGTTGTAAATTAGCCCTGTATAAAGAGGCATAGAAAGTACGAAACGCCTCCGCCACCTGTGTCTCTTCAGTGAGGGCTGCGCCCGAGTCGTCCGTGAGGCCGTAGATCTTTGATCGTTGGATTTTAACTTTTAGGGCACTAGCAAGTAAGCGGCCCGTTTTGTTGCCGCCAACGTAATATGTATGACGAAGACGGAGAGCAGCAAATTCCGCCCTGTCAGTATCCAGGCTAGCCAACTGGGTCCTAGCAGCCTTCAATTGTCTACAGACCCGCGGAGCACAGGTGCGGATATGAACCCTCTCCAGCTCAGAAACCCGGGCGGTGAGGTCCTCCTTTTTTGCCTTCCGGACCTTGGCTTCTGCTGCGGCTATCGCGATGAGTTCACCTCGGGCCACAGACTTCAAGGCACCCCACAGGGCCGAGACCGACGTCTCTGAATTATCATTGAAAGCTAGATACTCAGTGATACATTTATGGAGCTGCTTAGTGACATCTGGTCGCTGCAGACGGGTTTCTCCCAGGCGCCACGACCCAGGGGGTCGGGTGGACTTGGGGATCTTGAGCGACAGCTCCACAGCGGCATGATCCGAGAGGGCTGCCGGCGTGATGCAAATCTCGCTGAGGGACGCGAGCAGCTCAGAGGAGCCTAAAAAGTAATCTAACCTGGCGTAGGTGTGGTGCACGTGGGAGTGGAAGGTGAAATGTGTCGTGTTAGGATGTTTGGCCCTCCAGAGATCCACCAGATACCTCTCTTGTAGCCACTCCGTACCGGCGGCTGTAATAGCGCCTGTATCCCCATAACGATGCCCAGACCTGTCCTTGTTTGTGTCCATGACCAGGTTAAGATCTCCCCCTATAAGCAAGAGGGAATTAGAAGACTGAAGTGATTCCGCAACTACACCTGTTAAAAAAGCCTTCTGCGCTGTGTTTGGAGCGTAGATGGAGCCGATTGTCATGCGTTGATCTCCTAGTAGAAAAGTGTAGGCTAAAAGACGACCTTTGACCTCCCCTGCTTTGTCACCCACCTTTCCCTGGAAGCGTCTAGACACCAGAATGGCCACCCCTGCTCTCTTTGCTGGGAGAGAAGAAAATAACTGCTGGGGAAAGGCCCGGGAGCGCATCCTGTGCCAGTCTTTGGTCAAAAGGTGAGTTTCCTGTAATAAACAAATCTCGGACCCAGAGTTCTCCAGATAGGAGATCACAGCTCTCCGCTTAACAGGATTATCCAATCCCTTCAAGTTAAGGGTCAGTACCTTCAAACTGGAACCGGTCATAAAAGGTCAGGTGAATAGGATGCCATGTAGGCGCAATCTCGCCATTGTGTCAGATGGAGATGTAATGAGCAATCCGACACTATAAAACCCCTTGGCACACTGGTTCCCACCCGCAGCCCCTCCCCCCTCAACACCAACCATCCTCTCTCTGACCCCTGTCCTCCCTCCCGCACCCCAGCTTGAAATCCCCAACCACAAACCATAACCTTCCCCCCTCCCCCCGTCCCAACCCCAACTGTGTAACCCCAAAGACAAACCATAGTCCCAGGTCTATCCGAACGGAGTCCAGACCCGTGGAAGTTCAACGTATGGGAAACTGTAGCAGTGGCAGCCCCTTCGGCCCCCCCGCCCCCCCGCCCCGCATGAGCAAGGCTATGAAGCCAAATCCCCCAACTCCAACGCCTCAGTGCGGGCTCGACGTGTCCTTGACCACCTCCTGGACGGCTGCCTCTTGCTCCCGAGTCATGGTTGCCAGATCAGGTTTAAGGTCTGCCTTAGGAGTGCAACGTCTCCGTACTCGCTGCCATCCATTGCGCGATGAATGTAGGGGTCCGTCTTGCGAGCGCTGCGGTGAAGATTCTCCCGGGAAGTTCTCCTCTGTAGGTTCGATGCTTAACATGGTGCAAGTGTACCGGAATGAGAGCATTTGGTGGAGGACCCCTTGCGACTTGAAGATCAGTCTGAATGGGTGGCCCCAAGAATATGGCACTTCTTTATCCCGTAGGAAGGTCGTGACTACCCGGAAAGCCCTTCGCTTTTGAAGCGTGATGGCTGAAAGGTCCTGGAACAGGGCCACCGGGTGACCTTGGAAGCGGAGGGGTTGTTTCTGGCGTGCCTCCGTGAGCATGCGTTCTTTTAGTGGAAAATCGGGGAGAAAGGCCAGGATGTCTAGCGGGGGAGCAGGCGCACGCCTCGCTGGGCCCACTCTGTGCGCGCAGTCAATGCCAACCTCAAAGTCCGCCAAATCATTAAGGATCTCCCTGAAGAGGCCTTGTAAATAGCAAGTAACGCTGTTCCCTTCGGAGTTAGTGGTACGCCCCGGACGCGAATGTTATTCCTCCGGGAGCGATTTTCGAGGTCCTCCGTGTGCGAATGGAGGTCCACTTGCTGCTCCCGGAGGTGAAGCACTTCCTGCCTTAGCATTTCCACCTCTTCACTTTGGGCCTGGTCCGCCTCCTCCACCGCCACCACTCTCTCCCCCAGGCTGTCCATGTCTCTCCGTATCTCAAGCTGTTCGCTTGCAGGTCTTGCTTCAGCGCCTGGAAGTCATCGCGTAGGGTGTTAAACAGGGACTCCAAAAAGGCTTTCGTGATAGGGGCCCCCATCGTCGCTTGCAGGGGCGCCGCTGTCGCTGTAGGCGAGGGGGGTGGCGGGGGCTTCTCCCCTTTTGCTGTGCTTTTGGTGAGCAGTTCGGGGATAGTGCGCCCCCCCTACGGCCTGGGTTAGACATGTCGCTGGTGCCCAAAGCAGGTCAAAGGGCCAGACTTCCCCGGTAGGCCCAGTAGGCAAACGGGGGTCCGGCAAGGCCAGCGGGGGATGAGCTGTGTTAGATAAGGCCCTCAATGCACACAGAGATGTCCCTCCGGCTTCGCGTTGCGGGGAGAGATGATAGGCCCACACCTCCCCCCTGCCCACACACCCGGTTTATGGGGAGATGGCCCCGGTGTAGATGTCCCGGCCAAGCCACTCCCCAGGACAGAGCGTATATCAGTTTATGGCGGTAGGCACCCGTGGAAGGCGGGAAGCGGTGGCAGCCCCCCCCCCTGGGGTCACTCGTGCAGAGAGAAAGCGCGGCCTCCTCTTGGCAGCTGTCCCTCCTCCTCACCTCTTATGCGCAGGAAGCAGGCCGGCAAAGGGGCAACGCAGGGCTCATCCAGATCCCCAGGGTCACCAGACGTGCTGCCGAGCTCCTGTCAGCCTCTTCCGTGTAATAGGCCCCGAAGGCTGGGCCACGATTTTCACGCTTCCCCAAGGCCGATCTCGGTTCCGAGCTGGATGCCTCCTGCCGGCAGCTCACCGCGGGAGGAAGCGCCGCACCGCCCCGCCCAGGTATCCGCTGTTGGAGGTTCCTCTGGTGGGCCAACCGCCACCTTCAGGCGCTTGTGCGTGCACGGGCCCAGGACCAGGGTCTCCATTTCGCGGCTTGCCGCCTGTTGCATAGGGGCTCCCCGTCTCTGCTTCAGTTGGCTCCGCTAGGCCCCCGCGAGTCCTGGAGCCGGCCGGGTCTCAGAGCCCCCTCGTCCGCCAACTGTACCGATCCCGGCACAGCCTCCGCCTCGGGTTCCCAGCAGGGCGCCACCGCCAGAGAATCGCGCCCAGTCCTCTGTCCCCCGGGCAGCAGCTCAGCGGGGCCTCGGGCGGGCCGCAGGCGCTCAGGCGTAGCGACGGTCCTCGCCGTTCCAGGGCAGCCAATGCGGGTCAAAACCGGGATGATAGCCTTACCGGGCAGTAGCAGGAAGATGCTCGCTGGTAAGGGGGATCTGTATGTGGTAATTAGGGGCTAACGGGGTTCAGGGCCAGGGAGCCTCGCGAACAGACATCTGTTTAGTCCACCATCTTGGCCACGCCCCCTAGGAGTACTTTTTAATGAGAGGGGTTCCTGTGTACCTCAGCAGAAAGTAAAAGTAAATGCGATGGCAATATCAACAACTGCTGTGAATCGATTTGCACAGCGACTGGGGGCTAAACCAATGAGTGCAATGCTTAATATTTATAGGTCTAAATGTATAGCCATTGCATTATATGGCTCGGCTATTTGGGGATATAAGTCAATGGAAGGGCTACAGACAGATAAAAATCAATTTCTACGTACCCTCCTGTCTGTAACTCCTACTTTTTAAATTCACCAGTTTTATATCTGACTAGTGTCTTTCACTTCCCTGGCTGTGACTTCCCAGTTGCTGAGCTAGTGTGTGTGGTAGAATGCCTGATGACATCATGGAATGTTTGGTTCCTGGCTTGCGTGTGGAGTGGCAGTTGATGGCAGGCAGGTTGAGCAACAGGAGAACTGTTCCTGGTGGGGTTACAATTCCATCTAATTATCTTTTTATAATGAATTTATCCTGGGTCTAATCTTTAATAAATCCAACCTATCTTTTACAACTGGCTCAAAGGACTTTCAATAGTTGCATTTGGGGACGAGGTGGAGAAAAAGACTGGTTTATTAGAATTAAGGAACTACTGCAACTAAGGAACTTAAAGAATATTGGAACTACTTAAACCTTGAAAGGAAAAGGTAATTTAACGTAAGCACCCTGGTCAGCCTCACCAGTGTCCCTTGTCATCTGGACAGCCTGCAATGATTTACTGCACACACTTGATTGAAGAAAAAGTGGCTGTGTAAGACCTGACCTCCTAGAAACTCGACAATCGACATTAGAGAAAGAAAAATTCTTCAAGCACCATAGCAGGCCTGGTTGTATTGTCAGGTGAAATTGATGAAGAGCGTCATGCTGTTAAGGAGCATCGATTTTACAGATTTTAAGGTCAGAGATATTGGTGTGTGCGTGTACAAGTGTGCGATCGTTGGACTGTCATTCTACTTGAGGCTTCGATTTAAATTTGTATTGTGAGTCTTTGAGGATAATCAGATTTACTTTGGGATTTGAACTGTAACCTGCAGAATAACAAAATTCAAAGTGACAGTTGGGCCCACCTGCTTTGCGAAAGTGCGGCAGACAGAATATTAAGTTATTTGTGGTTCTGAAAATCCTTGTGTTATTTTTTTTTTTTAAGTTTAAAAGCTTTATTGAGTAAAAGTATTCAATGTAAACCATCATTACATAAGACAAATGACTACTAAATGAGAGTAGAAAGGCATATAAGAGAAGAACAATAACAATTCCAACCCCAAGGGGGTAAATAAACCATACCAAGAAAACATAGCTTTTAAAGGTTTTTTGTCAAAAGGGAGGGAGAAAAGAGAAAGAGAGAGAAGGAAAAGAAAAGAATAAAAGAAGGGGAGATAAATAAAACCTTTATGGGGTATGTCTAGATAAGTATTCTGTCAAAGGAAGCCATAACAAATCTTTCTTAATTAATAATGGTACAGTGTTAGCAAAAGCGCGATCAAGTCTGTGGTGATTGCATAGTAAATTCCACCAAGCATTATATGAAAGCTTGGAAGTGTCTTTCCAATTGGTAGTAATATCCTGAAAAGAAATGGCAATGAAAATATCAAAAAATTGAAAGATCTATTATATGTCACCCCTCATAACTCAAGATCCCATTTAAGTAGCAACCACATTATCTGTAAATGTACAAAATAACCATCAAAATAGAAACAATATTAAAAAATTGAACAATTTATTACATCAAATGTTATTTGATATCAAAAATACAATGCCATACAGTAAAATTTAAAAATGTGACAATCCACCTAGAGAACAATAAAAACCAATAAAATACAAGTTGTCGACGCAGCGTTTCGTTTTTTTGTTATAACACCTTCATCAGGACAAGGTTCTATTTAATAAAAGAAACATACAAAGTTTATTTTGTACATTACAGATAATGTGGTTGCTACTCAAATGGGATCTTGAGTTATGAGGGGTGACATATAATAGATCTTTCAACTTTTTTGAAAAATACAGGGACCCCCTTCAGTTTTTTACATATTTCTCCTTGTCCCTAATTGGATACTAAAGGAGACCTCCCTTCTTTCTTGAGATTAATGAAAAGATCAATACATGTGCGTACATTACAAGTAACGTTCCAAACAGGAGACGACCCAACCAAGAAAATGTGTGTAATCTCAAAGGGGACATTTGTAGATAGAATCTTGGTAAGTGTAGACCAGATAGGAGACCAAAATGATTTGACCAAAGGACATTAGAAAAACATATGGAATAAATCACTATTATCGTGAGAGCAGGACTAGCATTTTTTGGAGTCGAGTAATTTGAATTTGTGTAAGTCAGAAGGGGTAAAAAAAAAGCCTATTGTAAAAAAAAATAAAAAATTTGAGTGGTGCTGGCAGAATGGGAAACCGAATGTTTTTTAGTCCAGATGGCATCCCAGACTTGTAGGAGAAATTCCTGGAGTAGGTCGGCTTTCCTTAGTAGTTCAAGTTTAGATTTAATCCTTTCAGCAGTGGTGCGGGAGAGTAGTTTATAAATGGCAGAGGCACTGAAGGGGATGGCAAAGTAAGGTGGAATCATGTGGGGAGGGTCAGTGGTAGAAGTGGGATTGGTCGAAGAAAGTAGAGAAGAGAGCGACTGAGAGAGTAAAAGAAATTGAGGTAGGTGTGTGTTAGAAAGATGGAAGGATTCGCAAAAGTCCTGAAAAGGACTGATCTTGAAGAAGGTGTTTGTAAGTAATGATACCTTTGTCAATCCACTCCTTCTTGAGGAATTTGTTATACCAGATTGGAGTAGACAAAATAAACTGTGTGGATGAGAACGAGGAGCAAAACAACCAAAGCGCTAATACCTTGGAATGTTTAAAGATGTGAGAAAGAAATCTCTTTGGAGGTTGGGATAGACGAGTAGCAGTAAGGAAGGAAAAGGGAGTGAGTTGCGCAAGTTTAATAGAACTCCAAGCAGTCAAGGGAAGAGAAGATGAATCAGTAAGAAAAGGCCAAATTTGTTTAAGTGTAAATGCAGAATGAAAACGAGAAATATTGGGAAAGTTAACCCCTCCCAAATCTTTGGGTTGTTGAAGGCGAGAGAGAGAAACCCTGGATTTGCGATTATTCCATAAAAACTTGGTTAGAAGTGTATTAATAGATTAAAAAACAATAATGTGGGAGAGAAATAGGAAGCATAGAAAGATAAAAATTGATAATGGGAAGTAACATCATTTTGACAGTAGCAAGTCTACCCCACCAAGACAAGAAAAGAGGAGACCAACTGTCAGTAAGTGAAGAATTTTTTTTGAGAATATCTTTGATTGACTTTGATGGTTTCCCTAATGGTGTTGGAATTCAAGATACCTAAGCATTTAACATAGCCTCCGTTAACAGGCCATTCAAAATGTGGGAATTGCATTTATTGTGACTCTATCATTGAAGGAAAGTCTTTTGAATATGGCACTATTAAATGTCACCGCAGATACTTTTCCAACTGTAACTCTGCGAATTTGGTATATGCAATTCTCTGTCCCTGCATGCTTATCTATATAGGGCAGACGAGTCAAAAAGTAAAACTAAGAATCGGCCAACATCGAAGCAGGATCCGGTGTAACACAGCCAATGCACCACTTGTGGAACATTTCTATGAAAAAGGCCACAGGGAGGAAGAATTACTTTGGACAGTTGTTTCTATCATCAAACCACCTCCCAGAGGAGCGGACCTTTCCCAATTGCTCAATAAAGAGGAACTGCATTGGATTTTAAAAACGGACAGTATCAGAAAAGGCCTCAACCGCCTTGAAGACTGGACCTCCTTATTGAAATCTCTGTTATATGTCATTATGTTAATGAAAACTATTTTTAGAAAGTCACCTGGTGCCCTTAGTGCATGCTGCACTATTAGTCTCACACAATCACAATGATCTTTTCACCACTCCAAAATGGCCGCCTCACTGCTGCACATTCTTCACCAGATACCAAGTCACAGTAAGTCCCTCATCGGTTTCCACGGACCATGTGGCTTGAAAAGCCTGTCCCTCTGGCTGACCGGAAGATCGATCCCATCGGACTGCCGTATTCGCCATAGCGCTCCGGCCATCACAAGTAAGTGACTCTCGCCCTTCGGTAATTAAGCAAGGAGCAATCTGATACACTGCATCGCAGGTATCTAACTCTCCTACCCCGCTCCGTTTGTTTAGATTGAGCCATCACGCTCCTTTCCTGGCAAATCCATACAATCCTGATGGAAGCCCTGGACTTGATGTGAAAGGTAAATATGTCCTACCCCCCCTCACTCCGGCACTCCGCCTAAGACAGACGACTGGAATCACTAACCCCACGCCTTTTTTTTCCTCAGAAAGCACATCTATCAGCGTTTACTCATCAGTATTCCTGAACCTACGAGGAAACCAACATTTAGGTTACTCTTTCCTTCTCCTGCCACCGCCCGCCATTATTGTCACATCTAGAGACCTAGTCACATTATTTCTTCACGTCATTCACGACCCAGCCATGCAATTTCCTTAGGCACTCGGCCAGACTTATTTCCATTCGATCACCAGAACGACCGCTTAGCCAGAAAGCCAATATTGATTAAATTATTTCTACCTCACATCCCATTGATCTCAATAGAGACCTTGAACCCGTATTTATATCACTATCCCCTTCACTCGCCGATTACCCGCTCCGTCCGACCACACGCATGCCTGAACACCTCCTAGGTCACAATCTTCCTCTTCACTCGCCGCAATTCTCAAGTCACTCGTTTAAAAAAAAAAACTGTCTCCAACATGCCTAAACTTATATATATTTCCTGTTTTTCCTTCCCCCTTGCCTCCCATTTTCTTCATGTAAAGTAATGCGATAATAGGCATTGTGTTAATAAGTGTTGTACAAAACAATAATGTTGATAATTCTTGTCCTGATGATGTCACAAATGTAAAATGGCATTGAAACGTCGTCGACTAAAAAACCCCATATGCAATATGATAATGCTGTATTATTTGATGCAATGGTATGGTTATGTTTAAGAGATTGAGTCTGTAGCACTGGCCACAAGTATACAGACAGATTTTCGCTTTGCCCTTTTGGCCATTTCTTTGTTGTTTTGTCTTGATTGTTGTGGGTCACGGCTGTGCCCACTTGTTATCTTTTTTGGTTCTTAAAATTCACTTTATCAACCAGAACATTTAAAATACATTTTCTTGTCCGGCTGGACAAAAGACATACTACTTATCAGGTGTATGATTATTGTTTTTTGTATGTTATCTTGTCCACACGTAGGGACCACTGTTTTTTGTAAATTTAAAAAAAAAAAGAAAAAATCATTTTGACAGTAGCAAATCTACCCCACCAAGACAAAAGAGGAGACCAACTGTCAGTAAGTGAAGAATTTTTTTTGAGAATATCTTTATGATTGACTTTGATGGTTTCCCTAATGGTGTTGGAATACAAGATACCTAAGCATTTAACATACCCTGGAGTCCATGCAAAACCAGATCCCTCAAACATATGAGAAAGATCAAACTTATTAAGAGGAAGGGCTTCAGATTTATCAATGTTCAGTTTATAACCAGAAACCAAAGAATAATCTTGGAGTAGAGAAAAAAGGGCGGGTAAGGAAACAGCTGGATTGGAGATATAAAGTAAAATATCGTCCGCATAAGCGGTGAATTTTATTTCAACTTTCTGATATATGAAGCCAGAATAGGAAGGAGAAAGTCTTATTTTTTCCAAGAAGGGCTCAAGGGCCAGAATAAAAAGGAGGGGGGAAAGAGACAACCCTGCCTGGTTCCTCTATGAAGAGGAAAGTATTGAGACTGAGTTCCATTTACCCAAATTGAAGTTTGGGGGAAGAGTATAGTAATTGGATAAACTTTAAAATGGGGGTACTGAAACCATGTCATCTGAGCGCTCCAAACACAAAATCCCAATAAACCCGATCAAATGCTTTTTCGGAATCTAATGCAATTGCTGCGACGGGGGAATTTATTTTTGCAGCAAGATGTATGATATTAAGGAGGGTTCTTGAATTATCGGTGATAGACCTACCCTTGACAAAACCAGATTGATATATGTTAACTAGATCAGGGATCACTTTAATAATACGAATAGCTGGAATTTTGCATACATTTTGCAATCTGTGTTAATGAGAGAAATGGGTCGGTAGTTCTTACATAGGGAAGGGTCTTTGTCCTTCTTAGGAAGCAAACAAAGCATCGCCTGAGTAAAAGAACCCTTGGATTCACCCGCAGCTAGAAAGTGTTGAAGTAAAGTAAGGAGGTGTGGTACTAAAACATTCTTAAAGTGGAGGTAGAAACGTACCGTGAAGCCGTCCGACCCGGGTGTTTTATCCTTTGGAAGAAGAGTAATAGCTTTGACCAATTCTGTTTCTGTAATAGGAGCATCAAGAGAAGAAAAGTCTACAGAATTATCAGAGGACTTAAGAAGAAAATGAAAAAAGGAATCAATTTGCTCAGAAGAGGGGATAGATGCTGGTGTATACAGCGAAGAATAGTATTGAACAAAACAATCGAGAATTTTGGCATCAGTGGACTGAGGAACTCCATGAGAATCTTTGATGGTAACAATCTTGGATTTTTATTTTTTAATCTTAAGATAGTTTGCAAGTAATTTGCCTGCTTTGTTACGTCCACCACACATGTTGGCGTTAAATTTAAGAAGATGATTAGATGCGGAATCCCAGGAATGTTTGTTAAATTGCATTTTTGCTTTGATAAGGGAGGAGAGTGTATCAGGGGTATTAGTAGTAAAGTAAAGGTGTTTGAGATCTTAAATTTGTCGAAGGATTTGAGATGATTTGCTGAGAGCCTTCTTCTTCTAACGGGACACAAAATCTATAATGCAGCCTCTAGCAGCGGCTTTCAAAGAGTCCCAGAGAAAATGAATTTCAGAGACAGTATTGAGGTTGTTTCGAAAGAATTCTTCCATAAAAAGAACAAAATAATCATTGAATTGAGTGTCAAATAGTAGTGAGTTATTGAATCGCCAACAGCGAGAGACAGGAGTGGGTGAAGGGTAGTCCATATCTAAGATAACAGTGGCATGATCTGAAATAAGAATAGACCCTATTTCAGAGTTAGTCGTAAATTGATGGGCATGATGCGTGACAAAAATATAATCAATACAGGAGTGTGAAGCATGAACAGGGGAAAAAAAAGAAAATTTGAGGGAGTCAGGATGGGAAATTCTCCAGGAATCAATAAGGCCTCTAGAGGAAATGGATTTGTGAAATGATTTTTGCATTCTGTTAGGAATATATCGTACTTGTGACTTGCGATCCAGAAAAGGATCCATGAGTTGATTACACTCACCACCTACAATCAGGTTTTCAGCCACATGAGAAGAAAGAAGCGAGGAAAAGTCATTCCAAAAGGTTAAATCAATGCCATTACGGCCAAAAACATTGCAAAAGGAAAAATGAACATTGTTAACAATACTATTAAGAAATAACCATCTACCATTAGAATCATGAAATTCATTTTGAATCTGAACAGACAATGACTTATGAAATAAAATAACAACACCATTTTTGTTATTAACTGCAGGAGATCAAAAGACCTCTCCCACCCATTTTTTACGTCGTGAAGGCACATCTGTTTGACAATCTAGAAATAGAATTAGTAAATTGGGCATCCCCCCTCGTTTGCTGCCGGGATTTTAATATCTTTGCCGCTCTCATGGATAGTGATGGGACTAGTATTTATAGGGGAAGCAAGCCCAGGGTTTATAGAGCTTTGTGTTCTCTGATTAGGTTGTACAGTTTAATAGATGTTTGGGGGCATAAAGAGCAACATGATCCAGGGTTTACATATTTTTCACACCCGCATAAATAATATACTAAATTAGATTATTTTCTTATTTCATCTTCAGAGCTGTCGAGGGTGGGGATTAAAAAACTTCTGAAACTCATCTCGGATCATAATCCTTTGTTTTTTTTATATTAAGCGGATAAAACCCCGAAGGTTAGGTCCAGATGGACATTTAAGAGGAGACTGTTGGTGAACCCTAAATTTATAGAGCACTTAAAAAAATGGTCTGGAGAATTTTTTGATGCAAATAGGTTCAGTGCCTCCCGCAATTGTGTCTGGGATGCCTTTAAGTCGGGATTAAGAGGGGAGACGTTTAGCTTCTCTGCCAGGCAGAGGAAAGTAGACCGGAAAGACCACGGGAAATTGGTAGGGCAGCTAATGGAGACGGAGGAGCTACACTTGGGGGATATTATAGGTGGAAATGAGACCGATCAAAGCCTTCAAAAAATGTTGTCTATTAAGGCCGACCTAAATAAATGGATAGCACAGAAAAATGCAGACGAATATCCGGTGTACAGGGGTGAAATGTATGAAACGGGGGAGCAGGCTGGAAAGCTTTTGGCATTGAAAATCAGGCAGGGATTCAGTAGGAATATAATCTCTAAAATTCATGAAGGGGATCAGGAGTTTGTAGAGCCAGCTGATATTCGTAGGGTGTTTAAGAACTTCTACCAACATCGCTACAGTGAGGCGTTTAGGGTAGCATCGGCAGGTGTGGACTGGGTGATATTGGCCATAAGCTATCAGATCAGGATAAATTAACGCTCGAGGGCGACATGACTATAAGTGAATTGGAAGAAGCTCTGCAAGATCTGGCAGCTGAGAAGGCTACAGGACCTGATAGCATTCCTATTGAGGTACACAAGTGCCTGCAGGATGTGTTAGCTCCGCTTATGTTGGATTTATTTAATGGTGTAATGTGCTCTAAAAATGTCCCTGAATCCTGGAAAAGTACCAATATTGTTGTCTTATCATGTTACACCCCTAGTAGGTCTGAACCTTATCACAATGTCCCCACCCATACTATATGCAACATTACAATATAACGAGGGTGTCCTTATACATAAAGGTCTACCAGCTTTGTCAGCATCTCACCACATCAAAAGAAGTGACCACGAATTACATTCAAATCATTAGAAATTATACTCATAGTAAATAGCATTAATTAGACTGCAAAACTATGTATTGGTCACAACAGCATTATCAATAAAGCTATTTAATGTTCAAATAAATCTCTTTGGATCTTTATTTAACTAACCCTAAGAGTTGCTCCTAGACTTAATTTTGTGAAGGAATGTGGGGCCAGTAATTTAGTGCCCGCAACTGACAATCTAAGGTGTTAATAGCAACGACTTATTCCTTAGAATGGTAAAAACATATCCAACATTTATAGATATATATCTGACTCCAAGCGATTATAACCACAAAGTAGTTGATTCATTTGTCCAACTGTGTGGGGGCATTAAATCTCTGCTAATTAAACCTATAACTGAGCCCAAGCAAGGCCCTTGTTGGTTTGATGGTGCCTGTTCTAGAGCTAACAGAGACCTCCGAAAGGCATTGTCAACAAAGCCTAGGGATCAAACACTCATAAAATCACTAAGGCACCAATATAAGCTTACTATAAAACATTGACAAGATGCTGTTTTAAAAGAGAGATGGGACAACCTCGCACATACTGCCAAACTTAACAATGGGACAGGCTTTTGGCTAGCCGTGAAGGATATGAGATCGACGGGCCTCGCATTGACTTCGATGAGTTGTACAATCTCCAGTGAAGTATGGGTATCCCATTTCTCTAAAATTGATGAAGCTACAACAGGCAACGAGGACCCACACAACCACCACAGACCTGCTAAGATCCAGATAACTGTATCTGAAGTCGAGGAAGCTATATAGCAGAGTCTAGGTAATAAGGCCCCGGGACCTGGCGGGCTACCAATAGATCTCATAAAGCACGAACCGAAATTTTGGACTCCCCTGTTATTAAATGTTTTAACATTTTAACTACCGTTTCAATTCCTTGCACATGGTCTACTAGTATTATAGTCCCCATTTTTAAAAAAGGTGATTGATCCAACCTAAGCTGCTACAGACCAATCTCCCTGATTGATAACACTTTAAAAATTCTTGGGAGAATCCTGTTTAACAAAATTAGGACTTGGGCCGGAGATGACCACATTTTAAACTCCTGCCAATTAGGTTTTAGAAGCAAAGTAGGCACTGTTGAGCAGTGCCTAAACCTCAATTTAATTATCGGTAAATATAGCGTGGCCCAGAAATCCCCTATTTATTTGGCGTTTATGGATTTAACTTCCGCCTTTGATTTTGTAAACAGGTCACTTCTTTGGTCTATTCTTTTAAAATATGGGCTGTATGAAGTTTTAGTTCACTTTTTAGCATGCCTACATAGGGACTTAATGGCACAGGTGCGTTTAGGCAAAAACGGGGAGGTGACTGAGGATATCACTATTGGCAGGGGAGTCAGGCAGGGGTGCGTACTGGCACCACAGCTATTTATTTTATACATTAATGAATTGCATAACTCCCTGACTAAACTTACAAATGATGTCCCTAAGATCAATGGCAGCACTCTCCCCACTCTTTTATATGCAGATGATGCTGTCCTAATGGGCCACACCCCAAATGCACTACGCACTTTAATAAAGGGTTTTGTTGATTTTATGGCTGTCTTAGACCTTCGTACTAATTTTAATAAATCCTTTTTAATGGCCTGTGGACCAAAGGAGCACTCTGTGAAATCATTTACCATAGGAAATTAACACCTACAAAGTACCTGTACCTTCCCCTATTTAGGCATGGTATGCGTAGCTAATGGCCTGTGGACTACTCATGTCTCACATAGCAGAGGTACATTTGCTAAAGCCATTAATTCTGTTCTTTTATTACCCCAACCAAAAAAGACAGAGGTAGTATTACCTATTATTAAAATCTTCAAATTACAATGTATCCCGGTGGCAACCTATGGGGCCGAGGTTTGGGGATACTCAGGCTGTAAGGGTAGAGAGGAAAACAGATTCTGCAGAAAACTGCTAGGCGCCCCGATTACTGCATCTAAATATATTTGTCACGGGGAGTTGAATCTGACATATATAGAAGATTTTATCAGAGCTTGGCCAGCTATCTTCTGGCTTAAAGTATGGCAGAACCCTGTGGCAAAACTAACACAAAGCATAATCTCTGATTGCCTCAATTGCGATAAGGGGATGGCCATACCATGGGTTTCGGCCGTGCGAGAAAGCCTATCCAGTGTAAACCTTGAGCACCTCTTTTTAAACCCCAGCGATTTGGGTAGTGTAAATAAAAAAATCACTTCAGGGGATGCTGTATGAAAAGTATAACACGTTATGACAAGCTGAAGAGATGTCCAAACAGTCAGTAGAAAGATACATGTTAATAGAGAACATTTCACCTAAATTGCCATCAGGTTACCTTCTGAAGAAAATTAATCGATGGGAAAGAGGATTATTGTTTCAGTTAAGAGCGGATACCATGAAATATATGCTTTGTTTTCCGTTAGGGTATAGCGCCAAACTTGAGCAAAGCACGTGCCCTTGTGACAACCACAGCAGACAAACCATGGTTCACTTTGTATTCTTTTGTAAATTGTATGTAATGAATACCAAACTATTCCTAATTCCGTTTTTTAAGGAAACTCCCATCATTGACCACAAAACAGCTTACACTAAAATTCCTAGTTTGTAAGAAGATGTTCTGGTGATTCGAGTATGTTCTTTTTTTAAAGCAGCTGTCCAGGCAAGTACTACTATGTGAGTTGAATGAAGGTCGAATCCTAGTCTGTCTTGTTAAAATTTGGCTACAAACAATAGATAATATTAAATTTGTTGTGCACATTCCACATGCCATTTTTCTTTCTTTCTTTCTCTGAAAACTGTATTTTTATGCATTTTAAAGATTTTAAGCATTGTGTAAATTGATTGTTTTGACCTGTGCTTTTATGGATATGATAAATGGATCTGAATAAAGATTTATTGAATTGAACTGAATTGAATTCACTTTAATTTGGTCACAAAAAGCATCATTTGAACCAACCACAGGGGATATCTTCTCCCTCCCCAAGCTCCATTATTCCTTCTTCCTATTTCTTCTCCATAAAAGTCCAAAACAACTGGTCATCAGAAGCGAAACATCCAGGGGGGCTAAATGGTTAGAACCCTTTTGCTACATGCACAATTCCTCATAACTGGAATATCATACTGCCCTCTAACACTGTGTAAATTCTGTGTGCATATCTGGTCAGATATAAGGAAGTAGTTACCCTTTCATGATATCAAGTCATTGTACCCTCAAAAAAGTGGATTATATATAGTGAACAACTCTTGCCCTCTGACAATATTTGTTATGCCACACATTAGATACTGTACCATAGTGCAGCTGCCACAACCAAACCAACCAAGATTTTTGGCTGCACCTCGGTTGTTGTGAGTATCTGAGTTAAATCCACAAAGTTACAATACATTAGGGAGTTCCAGCATTTGCAAATGTGCTGTGTGAATCCCCAAAAAACTCATGCAGAAGAGCGGCAAACCGAAAAACTGTCACAGACTGGCAGATACAACACAGCCTGCAATCAGTATTATTTTTTACTCCTCATCCCCATGGCTTCTGAGACATCAACAAGCCCTGCTCAGAGTAAGTGGTAACTTATCATCTTGAAGCTGAATAATAAACACAAGACGGTGCACTTGAAGGTCCTTGATTGCCTTTAGCCCCTGAGTGTCTACTTGATTGTCACCAACTCCAATATCTCTTTGGTGTAGGTTTACCTTTAAATCCGTGCCTGGGAATCTAAGCCTGTAAACCTTGAGGTCTAAGTGTCCTTGAACAAAGCAAGGATGGGGCAATGGACAGAATGCCATATCTCTGTCTCTCCAAACATTAGTGACACATTATTGGATGGGAGAAAAATTCATTGTTACCTGCAACATGCAGAAGGCAACACATTCCCAAGAGGTGTGGAAGAACATCTGAACTCAGGGACCAGCACTTAGAAGCCAGATGTTTTGTACCTGTCCTGAGACTGACTACTTTTGTGAGAAGCCCTCTGAAGACCATAGTGCAGCTGCCACTACCAAACCAACCAAGATGAATGCAGAGCTGTAGAAAACAATATCTCTGCCTCTTCACATGTGCTTCTGTAACAATTACTTTTTTATGTAGTCATTACCCCTGAAGACAATGGGAGAAATGAAGTGCTTTTATACTAGGCTGCCTTGAGTGCCACCTCTAAAGTGTCCACTACAGTTGATTCTCATGGTCCCTTATCCTTGTCAGTGACACAAGCTGTGCGACGAGCAAGCATGCCATTCTATACTTTTGTGGGTTTACACCTACACCTGCTTGGCTAATGAGACTCAGTGAGAATCGTAATCAAACCGGCGGACAAAGGGGGAGGAGTAGTCTTATTAACAACAGCTGGATATGACAAACAGTGTGTGGACCTCCTTGCAGATACAACATTTTATGAGGTTCTAACAAGAGACCCAACTGCCCGTCTACAAAGAACAATATCCATGATGGTGGAAGAAGCGGAAGCCAACAATTGGGTGTCCAAAAAGGAGGCAGAATATCTGGAAGTAAAAACACCAGTAACACCATACTTCTACTCCTTACCAAAAACGCATAAAGGCAAAATGCCACCACCAGGGAGACCAATTGTGTCCGGAATCAATTCGATTTTGGAACCACTGTCAGAATTTGCAGACCAATATTTAAGACCACTGGTCCAAAAGACACCCACCTATCTGAAGGACACAAGAGACCTCCTAAACATGTTACAAAACTTTGAGTACTCGGAAGGAACAATGCTCCTAGTGGGGTTAGATGTAGAGAGTCTCTACGCTAGTTTGCCACAACAAAAAACACTAGACATTCTTGAAACTATTCTCTTTAACACCGACTGGCCAAACAAAACCCCCAGACATTTTGTTTTGGAGTGCTGTAGATTAGCTCTAATGGAAAATTTCTTCCAGTACAAAGACACCCTCTTCCTTCAACGCCATGGGGTATCTATGGGCAGTACATTTGCCCCAAGTGTGGCGGGGTTGTACGTTAGCACCTTTGAACGCACCTTCGTTCAGAATGAGAACAATCCCTTTCTTCATCATATTCTCTTTTGGAAGAGATACATAGATGATATCTTTTTAATTTGGAAGGGTGATAAGGAAACCTTGACGGACTTTCATCGCTGGCTTAATACCCAAGATGAATGCTTGAAATTTACATACACTGCCAATGAAAGTACTTTAGATTTTTTAGACATTACCATCTTTTCTAAAGACAATACTTTGCACACCCTTACTTTCTTTAAACCGACGGCCAAGAATAGCCTGCTATCTTTTCAAAGCTTTCATCCAAGACCCCTACGGGAAAATCTCCCGTACAGCCAATTCCTTCGCTTGAGGAGAAATTGCAGCTCAATTAATGACTACAAAAGTCAAGCGAATGACCTATGTGACAAACTACTGGTTCGTCAATATCCAAAGAAGGTGATCAACACATGCAAGAAACGTGCCCGCAACCAACCAAGAGAAGCACCCTTAGAGACGTGTCCTAAATTGAAGGAAGATAGGATCACATGCGTAACTACTTATAGCCCAGTCACCAACCAAGTGAAGAAAATAATCAACAGAAACTGGAGAATAGTAACATCTCACAATCTGAATTGGCCTAAACCGATGTTTGCCAACAAGAGAAGCCGTAACCTCAAGGACTTGCTGGTGCACACGAGACCCCCACCTAAGAAAAAGAAAGACACACCTGGACTGTGGAATAACAGTCCAGTAACAGGCCATTACCCATGTGGAAACTGCACAGTTTGTGACACTACAAAACCCACAAAGGAATTACAGCTGCTTCCCAACTTCAATTGGAAATTAAAAAGACATACGAACTGCAACACAAGCCATGTCATTTACATGATAACTTGCCCGTGTCAAATGAGATATATTGGCATGACCTGTCGTAAAGCAAAACGAAGACTTTGCGAACACCGCAGCAATGTGAACTGTAAAAAAACAACCACACAAATGTCAACTCACTACAAAGAATCTGGGCACTCTGTGAATGACCTACAGTGGGTCATCCTGGAAACCCTTGAAACTGTGGACAGGAATGCAGCTAAAATTTTATTTGAAAAAGAGCAACGTTGGGTGCACAGACTTAAGACAGACAGTGAGGGGCTGAATGATGCCGTTCCGTGGTTATGTCTTAACAAATAATTGATATTTTGCCTGAATTACGAATTTTCTAACGTTCTTTCATTATGAGAAAATTTCGAATGAGCGCCTAAAGAGTACATTCTCATAAATTCCATTTGTCTATTTCCAAGCTAGAAATTATTACAATTCTCATCTGAAAATTAGGTATAACAATTTAGCACAACTAATAAGTACAAACACTCGAGTAACTCTTCAGTTTCCATTACTTTGCAATAAAAGAAGACAAGTTACACACTGGCGATTGATTCCGGATCACCAAGGGCAGAGACAGCACAAGCTGCTAGACCGGTGTTTGAAGGCTAGAGGTATCGAGGAGCATTGTCCTTTTCGTTATGGAGTAAACTGCAAGTATTAAAACCCCTTTACTAAACTCCTTTTTTCCTCACTCCAAAACAGTGAAGCCTCCCCCTAACTGCCATGGTTCCCGAGGAGACAAGTCTTACATAATGTAGAGGTACATTCTATAAGGTCTTGTTACACATAAGCGCATGTGAAGACCCTGCTCTGTATTGAATTTTGCTTAGTCTTAGACTTTTGTTAGAAGTGGCTACTTTTCAAATAGAATCTCTTTCTGAATAGGCTTTCCAGAGTGCACACTTAAAGATACTATAGCGGCAGTATGCACATGTTCGATTTTCAGAATACATGTAGAACGAGTGCTTGGTACCGTCTAATAACGAGTGCATGTACTTTTAAATAATTGTAAGAGTCTATACCCGAACAGGTATTACATCATTATACCAATGTCTCAGATAATTGTGATGACACAGTAAAATTAATTAGCGCCTTTGACGTCATGGAAATGTAACAATGGAATTGCGCCTTAAATTAAATAGCGCTTTTAATATCAGGGCACTGTAAAGAAATGATCTCATGCCACCTGAATACAATTTTGGGATTTATACATCACAATATTCCGCATAGAATTTTGAGAATGAGTAAGTTGACGCTTAATATGAATGTGACTGAGTTTAGTATTGCACAACTCGCTTTTAATTATATGTTTTTTAATAATATGCTTCATAATTCTCAACTGTGTCTCTATGTCATTGTACATTGCTGAAGTGTCTTTTCCCACTTATTCGCTACAAATGTGGTTGCACTATCTCCCTTTCTTCTATTACAGGTACAATGTGACCTACTACCACAAAACGAATCAGGTTAAAAATTTACCTTTTTCTTCTTTTTTTCACTTAATCACTTCATGGTCCTGAGGAAAGCCGACTGACCAACAGGCAGATAAGGCTGAAAAATGTCGACCACTTTTAACCTCACAAGATTAGTGCGCTAGCATTCCTAAATAATTCCATAGCGACACGCCTTAACCTTTTACCCGAATCCAGAAATATTAAAGTTGAACCTCTGGCTGTCCGGGTATTTTAGAAAACCTTTATAGCACCATTTCACTTATTCACCATCACTACTGTTTTAACCAATGGTACAACCTCCTGGCGGAGGGTGCAAACAAAAACTGACCCAAGGATTACGCACGGACACGTGTTACAAGAAGCGGGGACACATCATATACCGCTACACGACTGTGAAAAAACACGTGTATTGAGGGTCTTTTATTTGGGAGACACCTACCGATCCACCTGCAGACCTTGGTTATGCAGGACCAGTGATCCTTTCCACATTGATTTATAACTTTCTGATGGTTGGCAAACACAGGATGACACCCTTAGGACGCATGCGTGGGGAACGCGCATGCGCAATAAGATGTATCAGGACATTTAGACCCGCCTCACGCTCCCGGAAACGCTTCGCGATTAGCCAGCGTTCGAGCATTCGTTCCGGGTCACGGTGTGGTGTTCGTACGAGGAGTTAGTGATGGGTCCTCCGTTCTCGTGACTTTCCAGCGTTCCCGACTCGTCCGTTTCGTGAGGTAAGAAGCTGTTAGCTTCTTGTATGTTTCTTAGATTTCCGTTATTACTTATTTGTAACAAGCGAGATTATTATTGCTTGTATGGTGTGCACACTGCGTTTCTTCCAAGTCCGCCTGTGGCGGTTTCTCTCATTGCTATCACGTGTGTTTC
Organism: Lissotriton helveticus; assembly: GCF_964261635.1. Taxonomy (NCBI): domain Eukaryota; kingdom Metazoa; phylum Chordata; class Amphibia; order Caudata; family Salamandridae; genus Lissotriton; species Lissotriton helveticus. Next base: position 29,484,373 of record NC_136067.1, on the reverse strand, counting down.
AGTGTTCTGACCTTGTGACTACTAACAGGGTATTCGCACCGACACATTCTGGAGTGGTCTCCGTTATTTTATGTTTTCAAGCCTGGTGTTTATAGGTAAGCGCTTGAGAGATATCTGTAGTTCAGTAATATAGAAGTCGTGCTGTGTCTTATAGTCTCTTTCCTACTTGCAGGAACCAGACATATCTGTTCTTTTGTTATTTATTCTGATCCAGTCAGCATACATCTCTCAGAAACCTGCATACACTCCACAATCTGAAGGTACACCATTGGGTCACAGACAAGTTATTTGAGAACATTGTGAGGAGGGGTTTCATACTAATATCTGCTTTGTCTTCATACAGTTCCCGACTAGAAAAGCTTAACCTGAAGTTGTTCTGGGTGAAGATTGCTGAGTGTTGTTTCTACCCCATCTATCCTTGTTTTGCTCCCCTGTTTTCCCCCTGGTTACCTCCTGGGTGTTGTTGTTATCTCCTGACTCCCGGGGGTGATAGGGGTGAAGCAGGGTGCTTAGCGTCGAGACTCCACGACACTCCTGAGACAATAAGGTGCGTGCATGACAGATCGCGAAGCCAAATAGATTTGTCTCCCGAGTGCCATGGATCTCTCTTTACAAGACGTAGCTAATATGGTGGGGAATCTCCAGAGAGAAACCCAAGCTCTCTCAGATAGAGTAGAGGCTTTGCGCCTCCAAGGAGAAGAGGGGGCTAGCTCTAGCACCAATGCACAAGTAGTACAGGTAGTGACACCACATACCATTCCCTTAGCTCCTCCTGAGCGTTTCTATGGTGATCCTACTAAATGTGCCGCCTTTCTGACTCAGTGTCAGTTGCATTTCCTGTGTAAAGCCTCTTGCTTTCCGAATGACCAAGCTAAGGTAGCATTTGTCCTTTCCTATTTGGGGGGTTCCGCTGCCAATTGGACCATCCCCTTGATTGATAAAGATAATCCTCTTTTGCTGGATTATAACGCGTTCAGGCGTGAATTAAGAAACATGTTTGATAAGCATACATTCACTCATGCGGCAGACATGGAATTATTAAATCTTAAGCAAGGGTCTAAAGACCTTATTACATATATTTCTGCATTTAATAGATTAGTAGTGGAAGCTGATTGGCCTACAGAAAAACGCAGTGCACTTTTTTACAAAGGCCTGCGTGATGAACTAAAATATGCTTTGGCTCACGTAGTAGATCCCCCGGCCACGTGTCCCGAATTAATAGACCTGGTCGTGAAGTTGGATCATAGGTTAGGAGAGAGGCGAAGAGACAGAGTCCGATATGAGTATCCTAAAATCGGGACCAGGGAAAGAAAACCCGAAGCTGAAATTAAACTCGATGATCCTGAACCTATGCAGATAGGCAGCATAAAGGGACCCCTGAGTGAAGCAGAGAAACAAAGGAGACGTGACAGTCGGTTATGTCTATATTGTGGTAAACCAGGAATTTTTTTAAGGGAATGTCCAGTAAAACCAAAACAGTTCCGCAAGTCAGAAAACTAGTTGACCCGAGGTTGACAGAGACCACACCGTCGGGTCCTACACGTCATATGGTCTCCTCTTTGGTGGCTGAAAACGAACACTTTTTTGTTCCTTCAATATTGAGTTAGCCTGATAGCACCTTAGAGCAACCTGTCATGATAGATTCAGGTGCTTCAGGAAATTTTATGGACAAAACAATGGGCGGCTACCCATGCTATTCCTGAAGTACAAAAAAAGGTTCCAGAGGACGTGTATACTATCAATGGTAGTCTTCTGAAATCTGGACCAATTACACATTCTACCATTCTTTTGGAGCTGTATGTTGCCATCACACACTGGGAAACACTCACGTTTGATTTAATAGATTCCCCTCCGTTCCCTGTGGTATTAGGACTACCGTGGTTGCGGCTACATAATCCCCTAATCGATTGGCAACAGACCCATATTCATTTCAGAGATGAGTATAGTAACCACAAGAAGGAGACATAACTAGTAAGAGAGGCGTGCTGCGCTTTATTTTGCTTTTAAAAACCACTTGCTCCCATGTATTATTTTTGTGCTTACTTTTAAAATTGTTCACTCGCCGCATTTGGTATATATTGATCCCCTTGCTTCCCCGGTCCACCACTGACTCGGTCAGCTTGTTGTGGAGGGAATATTAGAAGAGGAGCACACCGGAAGTGACTGCGACTTCCTCCGTGCATCCTTCACCAATTAGGGGCCCGGCACTACAAAAGACTGCAGCCACGATCGCACTCTCCAGCTGATAACTAATAAGAGAGGCGTGCTGCGCTTTATTTTGCTTTTAAAAACCACTTGCTCCCATGTATTATTTTTGTGCTTACTTTTAAAATTGTTCACTCGCCGCATTTGGTATCTATTGATCCTCTTGCTTCCCCGGTCCACCACTGACTCGGTCAGCTTGTTGTGGAGGGAAGATTAGAAGAGGAGCACACCGGAAGTGACTGCGACTTCCTCCGTGCATCCTTCACCAATTAGACTGGCCCTCAGTAGTCTAAAGAGAAGGCGGGGCAGGAGCGCAGCGGTTACGTCTTCAGCACGCCGAAGACTCGCCAAAGACAAGCCCGTCTGCGCCCGTCCGCGCTGGTCCGCTGCCAGAACCCCTGGTTGAGATCTATGCCACATGGCCACTTATGCCAGGGAAGAGTTACTCGCTCTCCGTCGTGAGGCGGTGTGTGTGGTCCATCTGCTTCATCCAGGCTCGCACTGCCTACGATGCCATCATTGTGGTTTTACGGCCACCGAAGACTCACTGACTTTACCACCGGTAAAGTCCATGAAATTAAACATATTGAGCCTGAACTGCAGATCTTTAGTTAGGCACCATGAGGATGTTCATGACCTTTTGGCAGATCAATCCCCCGATCTGCTATTCTTAACAGGAACGTGGCTTACGGATGACTCGTCTGCCATTCTGACACTGACCCTACCTTCTGGCTATTCGGCACTTACCCAGAACAGACCCAAGAAAAGAGGGGGCGGATTAGCAGTGATTTTTAAATCCATCTATGCCTGCTCTCTCTCCCCTATTAACATAGCTGGTTTTGAATGCGCCCTTTTTAAGATAAGGGTCTCAGATACCTTTACCTTTACAGGGCTCTTGATCTATCGCCCCCCGCCCCTGCAAGCGCCTTTCAGGAATCACTGGTCTCTGCCATTTCCACGCTAGCGTTACAATCTGCGTATTTCAGTATACTGGGGGATCTGAATCTCCATCTGGAGTGCTGTGACTCCCCTGCTGTACGAGATCTTCTGGGCGATCTTGAGGCTTGCCAACTTATTCAGCTAGTCAAAGGTCCATCCCACTTGGCAGGCCATCTGCTTGACCCGGTATTTACGAACATTTACGAAAACTCTGCCTCTATTCCCAGCCCCCTCAGCTGGTCGGACCATTTCCTGGTTCAAATTTTCATTAAGATCTCAGTTGGTTCCAGGAAACAGCTGGGCTCTAATCGAACAGCCATCAACCGACTCTAAAGGGCCTAAAATGCAGCTGCTCGTATTTTGTTCGCCCTACCAAAATACTGTCACACGTCCCATATTTTGCGGCGTTTACACTGGCTTCCGGTAACGCAACGTATTCAATTTAAGTCCCTTTGCCTAATTCATAAAATCCTTCACTGCTCTAGCCTCCGAGTTTTGCGAGGTCTGTGTTCTTCCTATGTCCCTTCACGTGCCCTCTGCTCGGCGGACCGCCATCTTGCCTGCACCATCAAAATCGAAAGGAGCAGAGCTGGTGGTCGGTCCTTCAGGTATTTGGCTCCGAAACTGTGGAATTCGATTCCCTCGGAGGTGCGTGCTACAAATAATTACTGTCATTTAGAAAACTCATCAAAACCTGGTTGTTTCCTTCTACCTAGGGTTCCTAAGTGGCGCTACACGTTTCCCCCTTGGATTAGTTCGCCTCACTTTCAAGCTGCCTGCAAGCGTTGGGACGCCCCGTCACTGGGGTAGCCATGCGCTCTATAAGCATTTTTAACATTAACATATACAGAAAACCAAATCAACTCCGGTTCTACCTCTAATTCTAGGCAGAGAGCAATTACTCTAGTCTCCCTATCTCCAGAAGAGAAATACACTGTAGAACAACCTGACACTGAGTTACCCTCGGAATATCAGGAGTTCTGTTCGGTGTTTGATAAGGAACAAGCCACCTCCTTACCTCCCCATAGGGTATACGACTGTCGTATAGATCTGCAGCCAGGAGCACGTATACCCACAATCAGATTGTACTCTTTAACAGAAAAGGAAAATCAGTATTTAAGGGAATACCTTGACACTATGTTGGAGTTAGGATACATGAGACCCTCCAGATCCCCTGCTTCCTCAGCCCTCTTCTTTATCCCTAAACGGGAGGGAGGCTTTTGTTGTTGCATAGACTATAGATCCTTGAATGGCATTACAATCAAGAACAGATACGCTTTGCCACTCATCTCCTCTTTGTTAGACCAAATCAAAGACGCCGGATGGTTCACGAAATTAGATGTACGTGGAGCTTATTATAGACATGCTAAGGATTAATGTGATGCATTATGAGCACAATAGCATAAAAACTCACTTGATTATAAACATAAATAGTTTAAATTGGGTGACCAGATGGCCGGAGATGTAAAATCGTCCAAGTTGGAGTCAATGTTACTTTTATGTACTTTCTCTACATCCTAGAGGCATGTAATTTGGCATCCTGCAGTGGGACATTCCATAGAATGTGTTGCATGTGCAAATGAAGCTCTATCTAGTATGGATCATGAATTATGGCACAATATACGGGACATATTTGAAAATAATTGAGATTTGTTTTATTGAAAACAAGCATTTAATCACTGAAAGATTCTCACCACTTCTAAGCATGGCACAAGCATGAAAATGGACACAGAACAGGGGCATAATGTTTGCCTTATGCTACACTTTGAATTATATTTCCAGATTGTATGGTTTTAGAACTATGGGACAAAATGTAAGGCATACTTTTGACGTAATTGAAAAACATCATACATTCAACTTCACATTTAGACTACTTTACAATGTGCCACATACATGGTAATTCACATGGGTAAGTAGCATCACTGTTTTCAGGTCCCTGTAGCCACCAGGACCCCATTATATAACTCTGGTGATATAAAAAGAGTGGGTAGGGGTCATTTCCAGGCTCTAGGTACATGTCTGACTCCTATTTGTGACATTTCGAGGTGTCTGGTGTCAAACTCATTTTTTCCATTATGGACCCAAGGACCCCATATTATACCTCAGATGACATTCCAGGAGTGTCTAAGACCCTTTTCTGGCCTCCAGGGGTGACTTTTTGAAGTTTTTGTGTTTAAGGAGTCAAAGTCACTTCTTCCACCCAGCCCAAGGTGCTCAAAATCGGGTACGATCTCAGGTTTTTCCCTTGGCTGGAAGGTGGAAATAAAACTTTATATAAGACCAAAGGTATATAGATCACATGAAAGCATCAGATCTGACCTTTCTCACAAGTGTATTTATGTCTTGAACACTCAAACAGTGTCTCTGATATCCAGTCTGAGCTATTTGACAAATTAGCAAATCTTGTCAAAAAATTTTTTTTGACAATTTTTGCTAATTTTCAGTATCAACCCTCATAACTGTTTTCAGGTCCCTGTAGCCACCAGGACCTCATTATATATCTCAGGTGATATAACAAGAGAGGCTAGGGCTCATTTCCAGGCTCCAGGTTCATGTCTGACTCCTATTTGTGACATTTCGAGGTGTTTGGTGTCAAACTAATTTTTTCCATTATAGGCCATAGAGCTCAGAGTCACATCACATTTCCAGTTCTGGACCCAAGGACCCCCTAGTATACCTCAGATGACATACCAGGAGTGTCTAAGACCCTTTTCTGCCCTCCAGGGGTGACTTTTTGAAGTTTTTGTGTTTAAGGGGGCAAAGTCACTTCTTCCACCCAGCCCAACATGCTCAAAATCGGGTACAATCTCATGTTTTTCCCTTGGCTGGAAGCTGGAAAAAAACTTCAGATAATACCAAAGGTAGACAGATGTAATGAAAGCATCAGATCTGACCTTTCTAACAAGTGTATTTATGTCTTGAACACTCAAAAGGTGTCTCTGATATCCAGTCTGAGTTATTTGACAAATTAGCAAATCTTGTCAAAAAAACTTTTTTTGACAATTTTTGCTAATTTTCGGTATCGACTCTCTTGACAGTTTGTGGGTCCTTGTGGACATCAGGAACCCAAATTATACCTCAGGTGATATAGCAGCAATGTCTGAGACACAATTCTAGCATCCATCCACCTGTTTTAGTTATATTTGTCACATTTTAGTTGTTCAGGGTACAGAGTCACTTCTTCTGCAGAAGGCTATAAGGCTTCATGTGCTCCAAGAGGTCAAAAAAATATATAACACAAAATAATTTAAAAAGTTTATAGATGCAACTGCAGTGTTTGGAATGCTATAAATGTGCAATTGTAGAGTCCTGTGTACCTCCAAAATGAATTTCTAACACCTTTAAAGTGCACCTGGAGCAAAAAATGGCTATGTCCCAAGATGCACTCAAAGTGTGAGAAAATGCACAAAAATTGTTTAAAATAAAAACAATTGAGTGTTACAGTGGCTTACTTGCATTATAAACACACAATGAATGAAACAGTGTGAAAAAATAAAAATAAAGTCAGGGGGACATGGTCACGTTTGTGTCCGATGTCGTGGAACTCAGAGCTGGGTAAAAGTTTAGCTTGAGTGCCCTCCCCATGGAGATCAAAAATTTTATTGCATCAAAATCATTTAAAAACTATATAGGTGTAATTGCAGTGTCCTGAATGCTATGTAACTGCATTTGCACTGTTCTGTGTGCCTCCAAAATGAATTTCTAACACTTTTAAAGTCTCCATGAAGTGAAAAATGACTAAGTCCAAAGACATCATTGGTGCATCAAAGTGTTCAAAAATACTCCAAAATGCATACAAATGGGAAATAACAAGTGCTACAGTGGCCCAATAGCCTGCTAAACACATAATGAATGACCCAGTGTCTAAAGGAAGGACTGGACTTGAGTCTGTAGGGGCTGATTTAGAAGCCCCTTGCGGCTCATTTTCCTCCATTGTTGCGTGACTTTTGTGACGCAGCGGCAGAACAAAAGAGGCGCCATGGTGCGGCGTATATTAACAAAGTGACGCATATGGGAGATGCATCACGTTGTAAAGCCCTGCGCCATCAGGGGGCCTTCCGGCGCAAGGGAGGGCGTTCCTACGCTGGAACGAATCCTAAAAGTGGCTGAGGGAAATCTACAAGATGTCAATCAGTCACTTTTAGGACAATGATGCGTGACTCAAACCCTGCGCCTGCTTGAAGCCGACGTACGGCTTGATGCAGCATTGGGGAGATAGGGCACCCCAGAGCATTGCTGGAGCTGCGCCATCGTTGGCACGCAACTCCAGCAATGCGCCGCCTTTACGGCACAGATGCTTAAGGCTTCTGTGACGTTTTGGGCCCATGGGTGGTGGTGGCATGGCGCACAATTACTGCCGCATCCCTGCTACTTTGCAGGGATGCGCCGGTAATTGACAATATGACCCCTTAGTGTCTAGCATTACGCAGTTCTTTACACTACACTCATACATAATTTCTCAGGCCAATGAAATTAACACAAAATACAAAACAAATAAGCATAGTAGCAAGGCTACTGAGAAGGAGAGCAGTGCACCTGAAATGCATAGAAGATTTTGAGATATAATTTACCTACAATGTAATCGGCAGCATTATAGCTCTTGGTAAAGAACAAAGATTTGCAAATAACAGAGCCGGATAAAACAGAGTAGTGATGAAATAGCTAGAAATAGCTACTACTACTCACAAAGCCCGGGGACCTCTACGCCGAGCGCGTCCAGCAAGTCGCGTTCCCGGTCCATGACATCCGTCCAGCGGTGGGTGGCCTGGTTATAGGTGCGTCGGACCCCAGAGTGTTTAAACATGGCCCGGCACACCTTCTCCCACCGCTTCCGGCGCTCCCGGATGCCGTAGCCGGTTGCGATCTTGCCGCCTCCCTTGATGGTCTTGGGGAGGCGGCGCTGGACGTGGAATATTAGTGAGGCCACCTCCTCCGCACTAAATATCTCCTGAGCTGTCACTGTCTCCCCCCTCAAACGCCCGCACGGGAGCCGGGCACGGGGTGCGGGACTCTTCCCCTTTGCGGGCTTCTTCCCGGCTCCCTTTGCCATGGTCTGGGCAGAAAGGAAGCAAAATAAGAAAGAAGAAATAGAACAGGGAAGAAGAAAAGAAAAGCGTTTAAAAAAGTAGTTCAAAATTAACAAAAAGTAGCAGAAAACACAACAATATAGAGCTAGAAAAATAGAGGGATAGATAATAAGTAAAATATATCAAAAAAACCTTCAAAAAAGCAAAGGATGGCAGAGATTAAGAAGGGATACAGAGACCATGACCAGAACCATAGCAATGAATGAGAAACAAGATGGCTGCGCCCGTTCACGACCGCGTGGGTAAGTTCGCGCAAGATTTTCCTCGCGATCACGCGCGAAATTGTACTAGCGAGCCGCACACTTTGCGAGATTACACATAGCGGGCGGAAACGGAAATACGTCACGCAAACAAGATGGCCGCGCCCGTGTACGACCGCTAGGGTAACTTCGCAAACGTATCGCTACAAGCGCCTTGCGAACACGCAAAAAATCACGCGAACATACACGCCGCAAAAAAACAAATCGTGTATTCGCACGAATTCGCAGCTTCCGAAATCGATCTCGCACGGATTTGCGCCCCGCAAATCGCGCGAAATTGCAGAAAAACGATTTTTGCAACACTGAAAGCAATCAGCAGGTGCAAAAGTTCAATCTTAACATTAGTAACCATTCACTCTAGTGCTTCCTGAGGGGCCCCTCCAGAGTTCAGTTGCCTATTTGCAACTATTCTATGACCCTGCTCTGACCCAAACAGCAGGCTCATAGAATAGCTACAAGTGAAAAAAAATTGCACTGCAACAGAAAGCAAATTACAGATAAGGAAGGAAGCAGGTGCCAGCCAGACTGGAAGTTTCAAAATCACTGACACATTAATCAACCCCAAATTAATTCATGGCAGTTGAAGCAGGGCAGGTGTGCTTGCTTTCAATGCAACAGAAAGCAAATTACAGATAAGGAAGGAAGCAGGTGCCAGCCAGACTGGAAGTTTCAAAATCACTGACACATTAATCAACCCCAAATTAATTCATGGCAGTTGAAGCAGGGCAGGTGTACTTGCTTTTTTTCACCCCCTTAATCTACAGTGATAAACAAACCTAATGGGTGGCAGTGAGGATGTACCAGAGGGTGGCATTGGTGTTCCAGAGGGTGGCAGTGGTGAAACAGAGGGTGCTGTGAACCTGTGATGATAAACCAGACGTAGAAACAACATAGTCGCGGCCGTTGCGAGCCGACAAGTAAGTTCGCAATTGCGAACTGATCCACAAATCCTCGCGAACGCTCTCGAACACAAAAAACATAAAAATCCGCAAATTCGCGAGAGTTCGCGGATTTTGCGGATTGCGAATCCGTAAATTCGCAAATTCGCGTACGCCAGATCCGCTAAATCCGCCCATGCTCAGTTAGAAGTCAAAAGTTGTTTGGATCTGATAGGTCCGCGCTGGGCTTCTTAGGAATGGGAGTTACTTGCCCATTAATGAATGATCCTGGACCAAAGAGGGAGAATGGCTTAGTTTATATCTTTATAGAGCTTGATGGGTAAAGGATCACCAAAATGGTTGGAGGGTTTGAGGGATGCCATTATGTGAAGGAGCTCAGTGCAATCTGGTAGGAGAAAACTGCTTTAAGAGGCGTTGTTTTTGAGAGAGCAGTCCAAAGGCGAGTACATTGTCGAGGATTCTGCCAGCTCCACTGATCCTGCTATGTGTGCAAGTGAGGCAGGTCTAGTCCTTCTTACATAGGCAAGAGAAAGCAGCACAGCAGGCAGCAGGGAAACACAGCAAGGCAAGAGTCTAGGAAACAGCATTCCAACAGAGTGGCAGTCCTTACAGCAGCACAGCAGCTCTTCTTCCTGGCAGGATGGTCACATCGAAAAGCGTTCTGAAGTGGTGGTGTCAGAGGTCCAACTCTTATACCCAATTGTGCCTTTGAAGCGAGGTCTTTGAAGTGTATCAGGGTCCCCCTTTCGTAACCCTTGCTCCAGGCTCACTACACTGGGGTATGTAGCCCTTTGTGTGAGGACAGGACACAGCCAGTTCAGGTGTAAATATGAGGCTGTGCCCAGCTCCTTCCTCCCATCCTCCCAGGATGGCCCATCAAGTTATACCTAAGTTCCATGCTATTTGGCTGTCTAGGGGTATATACAAAGCCCAGCTATCACCCTCCCCAGAAGTGTATCAGAGACTGGCAACAGGCACCAAGGGCCAGATGTAGGTAGCCCTTTACCGGTCGGAAACGGCCGAAAATACCGATTTTCGGCGGTTTCCGACCGGTAAAGTGCTATGGAGATGTAGGGACTAGAAAAACTTACATTTTCGGTAATTTTACCGAATCGGTAAAATTACAGAATCAGTAAATTTTCTGAAAATGTAAATTTTACCGATTCGGTAAATTTACCATTCGGTAAAAATACCGAAAATGTATTTTGTGATGTAGGTAGCACTTCTAACAGTGCTACAGGGCCTTTAGAATTCGGTATTTACCATGCAATACAATTGCATGGTAAATTACGAATTCTTGTGTACATGCACATCTGTGCATGTACACCTGTGCCATGTGGCACACAGACATGCCCTAAGGGCATGTATGTTTGTCACATGGCGCAAACACCAGTTACAGGGGTGCAACAGGGTGTCAAAGTGACACCCTGTCCCCCTTAGCGATTTGGTATTTTTACCGATTCGGTAAATACCGAATCGGTATTTGCTATTGAATCCTATGGGCTTCAAGGCCCATAGGATTCAATAGCAAATACCGATTCGGTAAAAAATACGAATTTTTACCTACATCTCATTTACAGATTCATAAATACCGAATCGGTAAAATTCGGTATTTATGAATCGGTAAATGAGATTTACCTACATCTGGCCCCAAATGTCTAAAGTTAGAAAATGCCAATGTTTCAAAAGTGGTATTTTCAGAATTGCAATTTAAATTCCCACTTCAACATACGTTGTGATTTTAAATTGTGATTCCAGAGACACCAAACTTGAAAAGTCCATCTCTTCCAAATGGGTAATTGCAAAAATATAATAAGGCAATGCCCATGTTATCCTAAAGGAGAGATATGCCTTGCAGTAGTGAAAAGATGACTTTGAGAGCTTTTCATTACCAGAATATGCAAACCTAAACGTAATGTCCAATCTTAAATACATTGCCCTCTGGGTTGTCCAGAGCCTACCTTAGTGGTGACTTATATGTATAAAAGGGACGGTTTAGGCCTGGCAAGAGGGTTAAGTTGCCAGGTCAAAATGGCAGGGTACTTTGGGCACACAGGCTCTGCAATGGCATGCTTAAGGCATAGTTAGAGGACCACTTAAGTGGGTTGCAGAATTAGTGCTGCAGGCCCACTAGTAGCATATAATTTACAGGTTTTGGCCTCATGTAGCACACTTTACTGGGGACTTATAGGTAAATTAAATATGCCAAATAGGGAAGAGTCAATATTACCATGTTTAGGGGCGGGAGCAAAAGCACTTTGGCATTGGCTAGCAGTGTTAAAGTCCACAGAGTCCTGAAGCCAGCAGAAACAAGGTCAGAAAGTGGAGGAGGTAGTTACAAAGTTGGGGGGAGACCACCCTCAGGCTCGCAGGTGTAATATGGGCCAATGCTTCATTGGGCCGCTGTGCATTGTGAAGGAAGTCTTTAGTAGGATTATGGGTGTATCTATGCAAACACCCATCTATGTTTGCTGATTTTTAAATTGACATAGCATTCATTGTAAATGCTTTCAGCATCCTAAAGCAGGTCAGCTATGGTTGAGGAGCTGATAGTATGTGTAACCAGAGTGTCAACAAAAAGACTTACACATCACAGTATGTCCTTATTGTAGGTCGTGACATCTGCAATTTAAAAACATAGTTGTGCAATGGACCAACATATGAGATTAAATTCATGTGTCACATACAGTTATGTTAAACACAAGCCACAACATATATGAACTAATTGCATATGTAATGTACTGTTCTGTTAAACCAAGCCACAACAAATGTAAATAATTGTAGGTGTCATGTACTGTTATTTTCTGCCCACACAACATATATCTTTATTGATGTACACTCTGCTAACGTAAACATAGATAGGCTTGAAACAAAGTGATGAAAGACAATGTTGCAATTCACCTTGCTGTAAAGTATAGCGTTACGGGGAGAGTGCTAGAATGGCCCGTAGATTAAAATGTATGGGGCGTTCCTGACCTATTACTGCACTCCGCCAATAAGTGCAGTTTAGATCTAACCTAGGCACCCTTGTGTCATGGTGCAAGGGTGCCTGTGTTACAGCCAGAATGTATTCTGAGAAGGAAGGGGCACCTTCCTGTACAAAAATAAGTTCTTGGGGCCTTTTCCTCTTTTGATCTGCGATACAGAAGGCAGAGTGTGGAAGTAACTAGCAGAAATAAAGTTATAAATGTTATGCCTTACTTGGGAAAAACAAGAGCAACCCAAATGTCCACGTAAACATGGGTATCAAGTATGAACTTGGAACAAACGCTCAGATGGAAATCATTTAAAAAAAAACACAATGCACTAGGGCTGGGACATCCTGTAAAGGAATGAATCAGAGTCATAACCTTTCAATAATGAATCCACAAACAGCATATGGAGAAAAACAAGTTCTCACTTGGAAAGGGATCTGATTTGGACCCATTCACAGGTTTACCTATGTATGTAGGTCTGTGAATGAGCCACATCAAATGGGTGTATGTGTTGGAATGCCTATGCTCCACCCATGTAACACTTTCCCAGCTCAGAGTAAGGCAAGGTGAGGACTCGCAGATTTACAATGCTGCACAGAGCAATGCAAGGAGAATCTGTGGACCATATCAAATCTGACTTAAGGGGAAGAGTTTCCTTGTGCTGTATTGTAAATAATTGTAACAGAGACCTCCTGCTTGTGCTGCATCATTAGAACATTTTAGTTATGCAATGGGTGGAGCATGCATGTTACCATCCATGCACACATATACTGAGCTGTATTACCACATTTACAAATACTTGAGATTGTGGGATTGCACACAAATGCTACGCCTTCACAAGTGTTGTATAATGTGCATAGAGATCGTGTGGTCTCCATTACATGTATTCTTTCCACGTGTCCTGAATAAGGAAACACGCATAGAAAGATTAAACTAATTAAACAAAAATCATGTTTGGATGGATGGTGTCTCTTCCAGCTAACCGCCAAACTTGCCCCTAAGACAGCCCTAATAGGACTATGGTGCAAGTTTCCCTGTGCTAGGCAACACATAGTGCAACATCCCTATGAGGAAGCAGAAAAGCACCAAATCTTCATAAATATACCACTTTTCATTTCTATTGTGACCTTGTCATAAAGCTCAGTGCAGCAAGCTGCATTGCTAAGCTGCGCAGCATCACCTATGATTTAAAAAATTGCCAAATTGTACGTGCTGCCCTGCATTGTGTTAAAGGTAGCTTGACACAATGGTGCAGAGCTCAAACATGCCTTGTGAATAGGACACTGTTTAGTGCAAACCTATCTAGCATGGTCTTTGAATTGTATAGTAGGGTACTGTGTATCTCTGACATGTCTTGAGTGGCACCGATGTAGTCCAATAGGAAGCGGCGTAGCTGAAACATTTCTTGTGTGACCATTGTGTAGTACACTAGGATGATGTGTATCTCAAAAGTGTCTTGTGTGGCCCTTGCTTAGTACAACAGGAAGTTGAATAGCTCAACCACATCTTGCTTAGCCCTTGCATGTTAATACAGGAGGCTGCTCAATGCAAACATGTCCTGGGAGCCGCTTGTTTGGTAAATTAGAATGCTGCTAATCACAAACATGTCTTGTGTGGCCCCTCCTTCTTAACAGAGGATGCTGCTTTGTCCAAGCATTTCTTGCTTGGCCCTTATGTGGTAAAATATGATACTGTGTAACACAAACATGTGTTGCGTGGCCCATGCATGGTAAAATAGGATGAGGTGTAGAGCAAACATGTCTAGCATGACCCTTGCATGATAAAATAGAAAAAAGCATAGTGCAAACATGTCTTGTGTGGCACTTGTGTGGTATAAAATGATGCAACACTATACACACCAGGAGTAAGCACCCAGGAAATGACCCAGCAGATGTAACTGCATTCCATAAAGAGTCTGAAAGATTGTTTCAGTTTCTGTTTGTGGTTGCTGCTTTGGTGGAGTTTTGAGATGTGCTTGGTGGTTTCAAAAATATTATGAATTGTCTGGTGTGTTAGATATGTGTAGTTTTTCATATGTATTGTGATTTGGTTATTCCTGTGTGTCATTTGTGTGTTGAAAAGTGTTTTGTCTGGGTAAACTTTTGTTTGTCTCAGCTTCAAGACCGCTGTCACTGCACACCTCACCAGAGCAGCAAAGAAAGTGGCCCTACAAGAAAATATCAAAGCCAAATCACTCTTTAGCAAGGAACCTTTACTCGTGGTCAAAGAATTTGCCAGACGCAGTACAGAGACAGCAGTCATCCCTCCCCTCCAAGACGTCTGCTACAATCTCAACACTTACTTCCACCATAAGTTCAAGGAGATACATGACAACTTCGACAGCCTTGATACTTAAGACCCTCCCACCTCACCCGCACCCACCAGATCCTGTGACACCAGACCCCAACAGACCCTACTCAGCTGGACCCCCTTCCCGAGCATGACAGTGTCAAGTTCATCAAGACTGTCCACAATGCAGCACCCACGGACCCCTGCTCGGATCACATCTTAAACAGAGCAAGCAACATCATTGCCCCAGAACTCTGCCACAGCATCAACTGCTCCATCAACTCCACCACCTTCCTGAAAGACTGGAAACACGCAGATATCAACCGTTTGCTGAAGAAACCCTCTGACAACGTGACGGACCTCAAGAACTTCAGATCCATCTCTCTCCTCCCCTTCACAGCCAAGGTCATTGAGAAGGCCATCAATCCCCAACGTTCTGAGTCAATCAAAACAAACCACATCTTTGACCTCTCCCAATTTGACTTCTGAAGCAACCACAGCACCAAGTACACCCTCCTCACTGCCGCAGATGACAGCTGTGCCTTCCTTGACTGAGGCCATGTGCAGCCCTCATCTTCCTGGACCTCTCGTCCACCTATAATGTCTCGCACCGCACCCTATGCACAAGACTCCACAACGCTGGCATCCACGATAAAGCCCTGGAATGGATCCGCTCTTTTCGTACCAGCCGAACAAAGTGAGTCAGACTACCTGCATTCCTCTTGGAACCCACCGAGATCAGCTGCGGAGTGCCTCAAGGCTACACCCTGAGATCCAAGCTTTTCAACATATACATGGCCCCACTTACAGTCACCATTAGGAACCACAGACTCAGCATCATCTCCTATGCAGAAGACACCCAGCTGACTCTCTCCCTCAGTAATGAACCCATAGTCACCAAGAACAACTTTCATGACGGGATGAAGGCTGTCGCCGCCTGGATGAAGAACAGCTTCCTCAAGCTCAACTCAGAAAAGACCAAAGTCCTCATCAAGAACTCCACCCTATCAGCCTGGTATGACTCCTGGTGGCACGCAGTACTTTGAACCTCCCCCACACCCACAGACCACGCGCGGAACCTCGTCATCATTCTTGACTCCTCGCTCAAAATGAAACTCCAGATCAATGCCGTCTTATCATCCACCTTCCACACACTATGCCTGCTCTGAAAGATATTCAAATTGATCACCACGGAGTCCAGACAGACAGTCACACACTAACTCATCAGCAGCAGAATTGACTACAGCAAAGCACTCTACACTGGCCGCACCCAGAAACTCCTCCAAAAAACTGCAGAACTTCCAGAAAACCTCCGCCAGACACATCCTCAACATCCACCATCGCAGCTACATCACCTGCTCCACTGGCTGCCAGTCAACAAAAGAATCACTTTCAAGCTCCACACACTCGCCTACTAAGCCTTACATGATGCAGGACCTGCATACCTCAACCACCACCTTACATTCCACATACCCACCAAAGACTCTGCTCTGCCCAACTGCCCCTGGCTACTATCTCACATATATGAAAGGCCACAACTAGAGGAAGATTCTTCTCCTACCTTGAGGCAAAGACCTGGAACACTCTGCCTCTACACCTTAGGTAATCGCTGTTACTGCCTCAATTCAGGGAGGACTTCAAGACCTGGCTCTTCTACTGATCAAAAAGGGGATCCCAAAACATGTTTTCCCCATGTTAATTTCCATAGGGTCTTTAGACATAGCTACAGCTCGAACCGCTCAGCGGAATTATACCAAATTTGGCAAAAAGGAAGCTCTTGGTTCAGAAAGCGACTTTTCTTTTAAATGGTGTAAATCTGTTCAGTAGTTCCTGAGAAATTCCAAAAATAAAAATATTGATATCTGAGGGATTTGCGAACTCTCCCGAGCACGAGCTTCATTCTGATTGGCTGCCAACACTCCAAATCAGGAATTGTTGTCAGCCATCTTTTGACTTGGCAGAGTCCCCTTGAATCCTGAGGGTCCCTGGGGGCTAACTAGCCCACCAACTACCTCCAGTAAGCCTCTCACAGTGGGATTGCTGAGAGGTGGTCCGAGGCCATGCCCCTTTTTATACCACTCTGCAAACGGTCCCCTTGTGTTCTCAAGACCTAACGACTAAAGTGGACTTCATCCCTCGAGCAGAACTGCGCCAGGAGGCGCGTTTGCAGAGTGGTGTAAAAAGGAGGCATGGCCTCTCTCAGCAATCCAGCTGTGTTTGTGTATTAGGTACAATCTGGTAGTGTGTACCTCAGTTGTTATACAGCAAATGTTTTGTTAAGCATTTCAAAAGATGTACTCATGCTTATCCCAGAATATTACCATGGATTTGGTACAATCTAGCAGAATGTACCTAAATACTTGTGGAAAGAATGTTTTGCTAAGCATTTCAAAAAGGTGTCCACTGGCATGTCCCGGAATATTACCATGGATTTACTAAGTGTCTTCACCTGAAACAATATTTCATGTGAATACAAGATACCCAGCACTGTCTACAAATCCCAATGAAATCCCCTATGATTTAATTTTATCCTACCAGGATTGGGATAGGCTAGGCTACAGGATGTCATCGTTGAGACCAAGGCTGGCACTTTGGAGTCTGAATACCCAGCGTTGCTCCTTCCTGAACAAATATTGCTACATGTTTTTAACAGGTAGGTAAGCTGTTGGTTTATCTTGTACAATTCATCTAAGATCATTGGCATCATGTCTCTTTTCTAGAAAGTGTGTAGTCAATTTAGTTATCTGTTTCTTGCAACAGATAGTACTCTGGTGTTCCAAGGTGCAGGTTTTAACTTTCCTAGTAGTCATGCACACATAGGAAGAGGAAAAAACGAAGAGAAACAAATATATTTCCCCTCGTTATGCCTCCCTGGGGCGGCATAAGGTTTTGACTCGTTCCCAGGTTTGCAAGTTCTTGTAAATTTAGGAATGCATCAAAAACCATAAGAGTTGTATGGAAGCACCCACCGCAATGCCCATCTAATGCCTCCCTTGTGCATAGTAAGGCAGCACAGCAATTTTCTTTACATTGCATTGCTCTATATATGAAGCTATTCAAAGCCCTGCAGAGTGGCTTTGCGTCGTTTCATGAATATGACTTGGAGCTTTACGTTGTTCATGTATCATGTTGCGTGGTGCGTGCATGAATACCAGTTCTCATAAATATGCCCCTCAGTCATTTGTATCTGAACAGAACAAAATGAGTAGAAAAGTGGTAATATATCTGCAGTTCTCTTCTGTCTCAAGTTCATGGTATCCTTTATTTTGGTCAAGACGGAAAAAGACTTTAGCTCCATTCAGTTGTGTGATCATGACCGTGATATGTGGACCAGGCTGCCTCTCTCCTTCAATGGCTCTGTGTCCCTGGAGCATATCGACACAAATGCGTACTGCTCCACTACTCTCTTTCCTTGGTACAAGTACAATGGGTGAAACCCATGGCATAGGGCCTATGGAATGTTCAATCATGTGATGGTGTAAGAGTGCTGCCAACTTTTTCTCTATGGCCTCTTGTAAGTGAAAATCAAACCTAATGCACCTTTCTCAGAGGCGTTTGTCTCTTTCTATGTGCTGTGCAGAATAGGAAAAAGTGAGGAGAAATAAAGATATTACCCCTCGTTATGTCTCCCCTGGGAGGGTTAAAATTATGACATATTCCCAGTTTTACAAGTCCTTGTAAATCTGGGAATGCATAAAAAAACATGTGAGTTGTGTAGGAGCACCCACGTAACACCACCCTTATGCAGAGTAAGGCAACACAGCGATTTTCATTGCATTGCATTACTCCATATTTGTGAAGCCATTCAAAGCCATGTAAAGTGGCTTTGTGTGGCTTCATAAATATGACTTGGAGCTTTGCGTTGTGCATGTAGCACGTTGCGTGGTGCATGCATGACTTGAAGAAGCTCTCATGAATATGCTTCTCAGTCTTTTGTATTTGAACATATCAAAATGAGTAGAAAAAGTGGTAATATATCTGCAGTTCTCTCCTAGCTCGAGATGATGGTATCCTTTATTTAGGTCAAGATGGGAAAACAGAGCAAACAGGCGCTGGACATGTTTCCCTGTGTCGGCGCTGCGGCGGTGCGCGGTCTAGGGCCCGCCCCAACCAAGCAGTGGTTCTTGTGCACTCCCTTCTGGCTTACCCCATGCTGTCATCATACTTGAGGTACTCTGTGGTAAACAGCATATGGTAGCCAAAGGCATTGAATGAGGCAACGTGTGTTGCCAGTATTTTGTTTCTTTTGTTTAGAATGCCCTCTGTTCTTTATTTCCTTCGTAATTCGTTGAAGGTTAAAGTCCCAGCTGCCCTGGAGGCGGTGATCTTGGGCGTGGCAGCGTTCTATAAAGAGTGGCCTGACCCCGTGGAAACCATTCTCTATTCAAACTCTCTTGCCGGTCTAGGAGCTCTGGTCTTTCCTGCAGCGTCATCTGGCGAAATCTTGAAACATTGTGCTGAGGCGCCTTCTCCTTCCTGGCAGCTCCTGTGATCCTCGCCAGCTCCAGCTGAATTTCTCTTTCCGACAGGTGAGAATCCAAGTAAGCACTGAGCGGCCATTTGAGCCGGAGGCTAGCAAATTAATGTTGTATTTATTAAAGTGAAACAGTGCGCTTGCCCGTTGATGTATTCGGCCATAATTACATCATTTAGGCCTCCAGAGAGATTGTGCTAAGATACTCTTATATTTCTGGGCAACTGAGACGAGCCTAGGGCTCGAGGCTGATTTATGCTTATCACTGGGAAATATTATTATTGTTATTGTTAGTGTTATTGTTAACTGGGTTTTGTATAGCGCCGAATCACCGGCAGGTCTCTAGGCGCTCTGATTTATAGAGTGTATGAGCAGGACTAAGAATGGTGGCACCTTTTGTCTGGGGTGACCGGGGTGAAGGATACCGAGTTGGCCTCCACGTCTCCGAGTGATTGTGCACGTGACATGAGCCTGACTATGAGCCGTCATCATATTCTGGCCTAACATTGTGCAACAGAAAACATACGAAAGCTATCAAGCGTAAATGTGAGTTATCAAGAACCAAAGCCCGTCTTTATGTTTATTATCTCACTTTATGTTTAAATCTTTTTTATTAGAAAACAACCAGATGATAACTGTACATGCGCCTCGCAGAGGCCAGATTGCCCGACCGAGCCACGCAGGGCCCGTGATGCTCATGTCTGGATTTCCAATCAAGAAGAAAGAGTCCCCCAAAAAAAGAAAAAAACATCCCCACCCCCCCACCCCTGTCCCCAAAGCACAGTCAGAAAAAGAAAAGTAGGAAAGACAAAATAAGAAAGAGGTTCCTGTCTCTAGTGCGTCAAAAAAGTTGTTACCGCGGGGTGATCAGTATAGTGATTTCAAGGGTTGTCCGTAGGTTGGCTCAAGTGGAGGGGGCGAAGAGAGCTCGGGCAGGGCAGCTCCCGGAAGTCTTGGGCGAGAAGTGCCAAAAAGTGTTGCCAGATTTCCCCGTAGGATGGGCCCTTCCCTGCTAGGTTCAAGGAGATGCGTTTCATCCCAAGGATGTCCAGAGGCGTTGGGGCCATTCTGAGTGATTGGGGATGCGGGCCTTTGCGCGCTCTTCGCTATAAATTATTTGCCAGCCAAATCTTTAATTGTGAATGAGCTACATTTAGGCATTTATACAGTAAGAGTCAGCTAGAAAAGCAGAAAATTGTTGTGCGCTGTCAAACTCTGAGATCCAATATACATCTTTTAAGTGGTAAAAGGGTTTTGGGGAAAAAGTCACTTTCCAATGTCTTTTGGAAGAAATTGACTAAATCATTGTATCTTTTTCCCCTCAGGAATTCAGTGCTTTCCCTTGGCGGTATGGGAGTCTTTGCTACAATGTTCGTGTTGATTCTGTGCTCTGTGAATGCACACTCATCTCACAGGAAGATCGGTAGGTTATTAGCTGATCAATGGTATTGCGTGTTCCTCGTTCGCCAAGGTTAGCTCTGCGAAACGTTAGCTAGAGCGTGTGTG
Source organism: Lissotriton helveticus (assembly GCF_964261635.1). Taxonomy (NCBI): domain Eukaryota; kingdom Metazoa; phylum Chordata; class Amphibia; order Caudata; family Salamandridae; genus Lissotriton; species Lissotriton helveticus. The sequence continues at coordinate 29,463,739 of NC_136067.1, read as the reverse complement.
CAGAATCTCAGGGCTTCATCAGGGCCGCACAGCTTACTTCAATAAGATGTCAACTGGATTAAACCTCGAGACGGCTGGAGCGCCATGGAACAACTGCACATCTGCAATCAGAAACCACGGAATGATTTGCTAAAATTAACCTTGAATATATAGAATTGGCTGCTCAGTGGCACTTTGGTATCTTCAGATTTCTGTAGCTACTTTTCACAAATCGCAATAGGCTCAAAAGGTTCTTGTTTATCAATCAGGGTTCTTGTAAAGCGCTACTATTCACCAGTAAGGGCCTCAAGGCGCTGAGTGAGGGTGGTGTATCGGCTGTTGAGTCGAAGAGCCGGGTCTTGAGGTCCTTCCTGAATTGAGGTGCACATCTCCAAAGGCACTCTAGCAGACATCTTAGTAAACATGGCTAAATCATGAAGTAAGCAAAACAATGAGCTCAAAACATGTTACCAGTGAAATGCTTGTGGCAGAAAGAAAGAGTCTAGTTTAATCTCAAATGGAAGTGAACATCATGGAAGTACTGTCAGCAACAAGTAGGGCGAGAAGAGGCATTTGAGGAAAAGCAGAAGCTGGCCAGCAGGGGTGCAGTTCACAGATGGGCAGAGGTGCACACCATCTACTAAACGTGCATCTGCCCATACTGCACAATATTGATACAATATTCGTGTTGATTCTGTGCACGGTAAAGGCTGCACACTCATCCAGCTTTGTATGATGAAAGCTTAGCTCTCCCTGTGCTGAATTACTGATGAGCACAAGCACTTTGGATATTTCATAATCATGTTCAGCACACATCCATGCTGCTGGTTGACATGGTTGGCATGCCACCCTGTTAAAAGGGAAGCATATTGTCACTTGTGCCCTTGGGCTTATGGAACATCAGTACTGAGTCAATAAAGCAAGGTTTATCTAGCCATCCATCCATCCTAAGTGAAGGCACATCTCACGTGGATGTGAATGTGCACAATTATTAAGATGTCTCAAGATATGTTTGGGTCCCTCTCCTGTCCTGAGGTATCCTCTGCATTTTGGGATGTGTGGCCCTTCCTTTATAATGAGCAAAAGTAAAAGCTCGGTAAACCACTGAAGGTTGCATTGAAACCCAGGTACAAAGACCACACGAGGGAACTCTCTAGTTGGTATGTAGTCATACATAATTGTGGACAGTAATTGCTAAACAGGAAACCTAGGTGCATATTCTCAAGGACTCATTGCTGAGTGGCGATAGACTATACGCACCTTTCCCAAGCTGGTGCAAACTGCCTATATCGCCAGTTTCTCAGCTATAGCTGCTGCATAAAACACCGCCATGGATGACAGCGGCAACTAACGCTAATGATATGCAGAGTAGGCGTTCCAGTGCAAAAACAAACTAAAACACCAATTCACGATATTCTCAACGACCAGCCAGATCGGTGATGCGAGCCAGAAACACGCAATAAGGCACGTTAGTAGCAGGGATTCAACACCTGCCTTTGACTGGTGTTAAGCAGGACGACAACCTGCAGTATGAAAGGGAGCCCTGCCCAGAGCCACATCTGAAGACCAACACATGTCATGGAGTTACTGATCATGAAGCTCAGAGACCCAAGAGGGCCACAACAGGTTGAAGGTACATAAAAGAACATAAGAGCTGTCTGAGCCTGTGTATTAGGAAGTGTGCATCTTCAAAGAAAAAAAGTTTCCCAAGCCTAATTTACTTTCCACATGGCTCCAAAATGGAATAAAGTCTCAGGCCAATTGGTGCTCTGCAGCAGCCCAGTGAGATGATTTATGAGGCTGTGGAAGAAGCAACATCTCTAGCAGAGATGGAGCGCAGCATCCTGCACTTCCCCAGTGTAATAAATGCAACTAGTGGCGAACACAGGGGATACAACTAAACCAGCTTCATAAAGCTTTTAGTCAAACACTGGGGAGTCGCTGTCGCTGTTGCTGTGCTTTGGGAAAGGAGAGCTGGAGTAGCACAGGAGAGCATGGGTGGAAGGGATGTGTGGGATAGAGCATGAACACACATGCACTCCCATGGGGTGCTCAGAGGAAAAAAGAAGTTCCTTGATGTCAAGCTGTGGAAGGTTACAAATATCCAAAATAAAAATGAATGTAAAAAAGCAAAGATCCACGGGAGGGAGAATAACAAGAGGAGGAAGGAAAATTGTTGCGTAAGAAGCAAATATATTAGATTGACAAACAAGAAAGCTAAACAATGACCAGCAGTGGGCCTACTGTAAGTTTTGGTATTCTCTACATGTCTGTCGATGACAGTAGCCCCTGCCTAAAAGTGTGACATGACTCTTTCATGAGAGGAGATTGCCATGTTTTCCCAACTTGGCTACCTTTCTAAAATGTCTGCCATACTTCTCAAAGTACACCTAAACTGTTTTTAGGGCTCGCCTATTAATATCCCGCAGTGTAACCAAGAGCTCAAACCATCAGGCGGATTTCCAACAGTTCACGATCACAAGTACGCGCATTTCCCCACCTCAATGCCATCAGCCTCCCTCCCACAGGCCTCCCTTCTCCCCCCTAATTGCTTTTTTTGCCGTGAGTTACTTCAAAGGGTTCGGCTGACCCGCCCCCTGCAATGCCCAGAGCTTGTTGTTTGTGAGCTCTTGCTGTGCTCGTTTCCTTTTCTTTGCTCTCTCTGCAAGGTATACAGTACTCAATCTGTCTTTCACCTAGTTCCTCTGTTCATCCTTCTTGTGCGCGCATGTAAGTAAGGCTGTGCTAGTTTTCTCTATTTGGCCCTTCCGGTGCCCGTAGCTGCACTCATGCCCTCCTGCTCCCGTTTCCGGTCATCAGTTATTCCTGTGCTTGTTTCTTTTTCTCCTCTCTCCATTACGTTTCCAGTACCGAATGTGTGCCCATTCCCTCCGCTGAGATGTTCCTATGTGTATGTTCACTGAATCCTGCAACACACGTACTGCTCTTTCTGTGCTCTTTTTGTCCTTTCAAAAGTTTATCTCTCCAAATGTCCGATTGCTTTGCTCAGACCTTTCTGGCACAGTTTCCTATTCAACACTCTCCCTCCTCTGCTCCCAGTGCTCTGTTTTTATACATTCATTTGCTGTGCTCAACACTTCCTACTTGTTTAATTAATCCTGCCGCAACAGTTGCCTGCACTTAACTATTAAAGCATCTATTTTCTGTGCTCAATTCTTGTTTTTTATTATGCATCAAGCTCCTAAACCAAACGTGCCTTCCTGGTATTTCATGGTGCTGGAGTCGATAAAAAGGGACTGGTATTTTTCAGACAGCATTAAGCCCGAAAAAGTGGCCTAGTGCTGCTTGATAAATATCACGCAGGCTTCTGTGCCATCGGAGCATCACAAAAAGTGACGTTCCGGAGGCGCAAGGGGCTCATAAATAAGGCCCTATATATTTTTTGATAACCTACATCAGAAAAGTGCGGGAATACCTCTGAAATAGTATGTACTGCTGGACATCACTATTGGCATGGTGGGCGCTTTTAGAGCTGATCCGTATGTTTTTTTTGTATTTTTGCCCTTCTGGAATTTATAATAGCAAGGAGACACTCTGATGTGCTCTATCATAAAGAGATGAGCCATGTTCTAGACCTATTTCAAATGGGTGCTTGTAGTGAATTGTGTATTTGTGCTCCTGGACATTGTCTCAGTATGAAGCTGCCTCCTTGTGCTCTATTGTATCCAGATGCAATACGACTTTCATTTGTATCCCACTTGTACTGTAGTGAACCCTGTATCTTTTTTATCGAACATGCACATTGCCTGTGTGTTATCAGTGATGCTTTGCTACTGTGTACTTTTATGGGTGTCTGAACCAAAATGAAGTTGTTAGATGATGAGTTGCGTGTCTCATGTGTCTTGGTGTGACCCTTTTCTCCTATACTTTATTAAATTAAGGGAGAGGTGCTCAATATATTCTAAAATTATCCTGCACTTGCTATTTCAAATGGGGATTTTATTCATTTTTTAAATCTTACCAATCCGTCTGTGCCGCTTGCGTGCTTGATGGACTGCATGCGACACTCAGAACATTACAACTCTGAGATACTGTAGGATGCAAAGTACATTCCTTGCTGTTCTTTAACTCAATTCTACCCGTGTCTGCTTTGTAGGTCTCCGCCGTCGTGCCGTTGATTCGTGCAACTGTGTTTATCAAAATGGAGGATGCGTGATAGCGGCAGCGCCACCCGCCAACAAGGCCTGCACCTGCATACTCAACAAGAAGACCTGTGTAGGGAAAATCAGAGACTGTGTCCAGCCCAACGCGTTCTTTTGTACCTACCCAGATACATCTCTGGGCACCTGCCTCCAGGGGGCTGGTAACTGTGGAGGATATTCTGACAGATGTGACTGCGAGTATGTCTATCATTGGTTTGGAAATGGCTGTAAAATCACTGTTCCCGCCATACCCCGTACTGCCTGTGAGTGTAGAACAACAGGATGGTTCAAATGTATCGGGAAGATAGTGCTGTGCAAAAATCAGTATTCTATATTCTGTGATAAACCTGGAACAACTGTGGAGTCTTGTTTAATGGGGGGCTGGTACTGTCTATACTTGTAAAACACAGGTGCGCAGGGACAGTGCCTCCTACATGAATCGTCCCCAACAAGCGCTGTCTTACGCTGCCCGACCAGTGATTCTGTGATCGATTCACGAACCTTCAGGAAGTGTCCTTTCCAAGGAAGTATACAGAGATAACTTTGTAACAATTCGAAATAAATGCTTCACGTGCACATTAATCATATGATCTGCTAAATGCCCACCTGCAATCCAGTCTAAACCTGATCTAAATCGGCCATTTCTCCGAGTCAACTCTTCTATGTCTGAAAAGATCTCAATTTGGGAATCCCACTACCAGCAATGTGTGGAAAAGCTGTTTTTGTTTGATCTCAGTGTTTTGACTTAAAAATGCCACCACTTTCTGGGACTCATTCACAAGAAACCGCAGCCAGGCATCACTTTACTTGTGTCTGCGGCAAAATAGCTTAGAATGCCACGGATGCGCCGTATTTCTGATACGGCTCCCCATGGGCCAAGGAAGCCGATGCAACAACAGCAGTGCGTCAAATAAGTGAGGCAGCGTCACTTCAGTTTGAAGCTAGTAGCCTACGCTCCGGACATCAATGTGTGAGAGCATCAAAGGGGACAAATTTACCTTCCACTCTTACATATTGGTCCTGAATGTGACTTATAAAAGTGCGCATATCGGCCACTTGTATAAATTGAAAACTAATGCGGCACAGCTGATTCCAACGCAGGCAAAACAGATGTAACCCAAAAGAAAGTGACGCATTGTTGGCACAAGGGGCTAGTAATTGAGCCCCTTTGGGACTCTTTTATGAAAAGTGACACATCACTGCGTGAAAACAGTGATACGTCACTTTTCATTCTGCCCTCCTTGCGACACCAATGATGCGTCATACTTACCATATGACGCATCATGTCACAAAGAGTTACAGATATGTCAGTATTTCTGATGAATCTGTAGACGCAAGAATGACGCATTGCTAAAGTGTGTCACAAAAGTGACGCAACTCCAGCAATAGGTCATTTCACATGGGCAAGTCCGATGTGAAATGTGCCTGTGTCAGTCTTACGCCTGCCAGGAGGCAGGTGTAAGATATTGACGCATTTGCGTCCTAGAAGTGGCGCAGTGAAATCTCATAGACTTCACTGCGTCACTTCTGCGACCCTCTCTTGCGTTGGAACGCCCACCCTGCTTACATTGCCGCAGGTATAAAGTGGCGCAGGGGTTTACAAAGTGACGCATCTCGGTAGATGCATCGCTTTGTAAATTCGGTGCAACAAGGCTCATTTCTTACGCCGCTGGTGCGTACAAAAACTGACGCACCGGCGGCGTAAGAATTGACGCAAGGGCTCATAAATAAGCCCCCTTTTAGTTTAACTCTAAGAATAACTGATTTAATTGTAAAAAGACCCAGACATAACCATTTTGACTCCTTCAATTAATTGTTCTCCATTCCTGATGTCCCCACAATTTCACCCCTCTTGGTATGTCATGAGCCAGAGGCAGCACTCATGACATCAATAGTAATATACCTGGATGCACCTGCGAAGTTAGACTCAGTGTCGCGTATATGTCTCCTGTAATTCATTACGCGATCAGAGGATTTTTCACAAAACACTTGCCATGCACAGGTACCGGGCACGATGAGCCATGCTGCTCCCGCTGCGATATTGACACCTGCCAGCAGACTGTATTTTTCCCATCAAAATATCCGGTGTGTTCCACGTTAAAATTAATTATATAGCTAGATTTGGTAGGCTTTGTAAGGATAAGTGAGCCCTAATCTTATTCGTCCCACCAATGTATCTTTTATTGAATTTCATATGCTTTTCGTCAGCAAAGAGATGTTTAAATAATTATGAAATGTTAAATAAAAACAACTCGTCCACTAAATGTAATAAGTCTAGGACTTTAAGTTATTTTTACATCCACTCTTTATGCTAATGACTGTAGATCTCTGCCCATTTTCATATGGATCAAAACTCTATACAGTGCAGCCCTGGAGAGTGGAGAGAGGCCTGATATATTGGGTCCTTTAACCCAAAGATCTTTTTTCTGATACCCTCTGCCCGACTCCTGTCCTAAATAGAGAGATCTACTGAGTTATGATGAGTACCGAACCCATCCAGTTGCGCACTGTGCACTTGGTGTTAATCCAACACCTTCAGTGTTTCAACTTTTACACAATTTTCACAGTTATTCAACAGTTATTTATTATCATAATCTGTTTTCTTAATTTTATCAACACAAAATTCATCATATGATCACTTTACATTTTCATACTTCATGTTATCACAATACATTATACAATAGCATTATAGTGATATTATAACAATCACAAATCAGATATTTTCACTCCTTGCCCAATGCATTTCGGTACCCACTGGTACCTTCATCAGGGGCTAATCTGGAAAGTTAATAAACATAAATGGTGTAAGTGTTCTGTGTATAATGAATGCTAGGGGAGTAACGTTATAACTGGTGATGTCGCATACCTGTTGGTGATATATCTATGGTGTGTCAGCTGCAAGAAAACCACGATACTTCATGTTATTTCAAAAAACGTGTGGAAGAATATTTAATCTGAGTACTGTTCAATTCTCTAGGCTTACCTATTGTCAAGTATTGCCTGAAACTCAAGTGCCTGTAGGAAAAAATGCACGGAAAAATGCCTAAAGTTAATTAAACTCTCTACTTAAAGGGATATCACTGTATCCGAATGTTGGGAATTCCTACCTGATCTTCTCAGTATAAAGAGACCTGCGGAGGCATAAGGAGCGCTTTAAATTTCAGACCACATAATACATGTGTCCATGTCATGGTGTTTTTAAAGAAAGCGTACCTGCTCTTTATCGAACTGTCAACCTGCAGATAAACGCATAACAAAATTAACGTTATGTCGTGCCTATATGATGACCCTAACAAGGGTAGCTCTATTGTTTGGGATATACCTGTATTTCACTCCGTTGCCGCTCGTAAAAAGCCACCCTCGGTTAATCCGCTTTGTTTGTTCAGCGTTAGACCGGCGCCATACTCGCGTTTGTATTTTACTGACTCTAACGTCTAGTAAACATAAACGATGTACTTCTAGTCTATATGAATGCCTGTAATGTTAGAAAACTGGTGCCGCCATTTAATAATGTTTTAGTAACCACCTATTATAAGGCTGTAATCTGAGCGTTTTCTGTGTTATAATTATGCTAAATGTCGTAAAAAGCCGCCCTCGGTTAATACACTCTGTTTGTCCGACGTCATTCTTGTAATTATATTTTACTGACTCTCGCGTCTTGTAAACATACGCGAAATACTTCAGGTCTGTCTGAATACCTTTAATGTTAAAAAACTTGCGCCGCCATTTTGTAATGTCGAGTCGCTACCTATTGTAAGGCTGTAATCCAATCCTATTCTGTGTTATTGTACTAAATGACACAGGATGTAAAAAATTTGAAAAATGTACTAACCTCAACGTGTTTGCCACGATGCGTATGTATCTGACTAATTAGGTGATGTGTTTTTGATAGTGTTTGGGCGCTCAATGGTGAGGATGGTATAAGGATTCAGTGGTTGCATAGTAGCAAGATAATTATATATTACGAGAGAAATAACATGTAGATACTGTTAACAAAAGAATGACATATAAATACTGTACACAATGTTCTGTATGAAGGTTATGCAATCCGATCTAATGAAATGTCCAATAGTTAACATATGTTATAAACATAAACAATGCTATGATGATGATATATGATTATATCGAATATTTCCTGGCTTAGTGTTCAATAGTATTTGACGACTGCGTGTCAAAAACAATGGTTTATGTTATCTAAAGGTAACAAGAAAGATCGTATCTGTCATTTAACCCTGTCGGATGCATGGTCTGTAGAGATTTTATCCAGTATAACTCTTGTTGCAATAGTCTCGGTCTATTGTCTGTTCCTGCTTTAATCTCCACTTTCTCAATGATAAAAAACCGTAGTTGGGAGATTGTGTGGTTTGCTTCCTTCCAATGCGAGGCCAGAGGTGATGATAAATACTGGTTTCGTATTCTGCTTTTGTGTTCCGTTAATCTGGTTTTTACTTTCCTCTCTGTTTTACCCACATACATTTTTCCACATGGGCACTTAATTCCGTATACCACATTTTGAGCGTTACAATCACTGGTGTGGCGGAGTTTGATGACTTTGCCCGTAGTTGGGTGTGTGAATGTATTTCCTGTGGTTGCATTGTTGCAATGTGTGCAGTTCTGGCACCGGACGGTGCCCTTGTATTCAATCGATCGATTGTCCAGAATCTTCCGCTTGAGTATTTGTCTTATGTTTGGACCTCTAGTATATGCATGCATTGGTAGTTGTTCAAATATTCCATTGAAATCCTTTTCTGTAGATAAAAGTTCCCATCTTTGATTAATACTTCGTTTGATCGTGGTGGATTGAGTTGTGAATTTGGAGACAAATACCATTCTATCATGTTTTGCTTTGTGCTCTGGTTGGAACAAGGTGCGCCTGTCCATCTGATTGACTCTCTCAATACTCTGTTCTACTTCTGCCGTAGGGTATCCACGTTCTTTGTATCTTTGGGCAAACCGATCTATGTTTGCATTGCATGTGTTGGTCTGTGAGCCTATTCTCTTAATGCGGATAAACTGAGAAACCGGTAAATTTTCCACTAATGATCTTGGGTGAAAGCTCGTGTAGTGCAACGCACTGTTACGATCTGTAGTTTTAGTATACAATTCCGTGTTGAATCCTGAGGCATGTTTAGTTATTCTCACATCAAGGAAATCCATTGTGCTGTTGTCCACCTTGTATGTGAATTGAATTCTTGGGTTCACGTCATTTAATTGGTGAATTGTATCCAAAAGTGATTCCTTTGTGTCTCGCCATATTAGAAAAATGTCGTCGATAAAACGGCAATACATTTTAATTTTGGTCCAAGCCGTTGATTGCATCAGGTTCTCTGCTTCAAATTGCGCCATGAAAATGTTCGCATATTGGACCATCCCCTTGATTGATAAAGATAATCCTCTTTTGCTGGATTATAACGCGTTCAGGCGTGAATTAAGAAAAATGTTTGATAAGCATACATTCACTCATGCGGCAGACATGGAATTATTAAATCTTAAGCAAGGGTCTAAAGACCTTATTACATATATTTCTGCATTTAATAGATTAGTAGTGGAAGCTGATTGGCCTACAGAAAAACGCAGTGCCCTTTTTTACAAAGGCCTGCGTGATGAACTAAAATATGCTTTGGCTCACGTAGTAGATCCCCCGGCCACGTGTCCCGAATTAATAGACCTGGTCGTGAAGTTGGATCATAGGTTAGGAGAGAGGCGAAGAGACAGAGTCCGATATGAGTATCCCAAAATCGGGACCAGGGAAAGAAAACCCGAAGCTGAAATTAAACTCGATGATCCTGAACCTATGCAGATAGGCAGCATAAAGGGACCCCTGAGTGAAGCAGAGAAACAAAGGAGACGTGACAATCGGTTATGTCTATATTGTGGTTAAGGGAATGTCCAGTAAAACCAAAACAGTTCCGCAAGTCGGAAAACTAGTTGACCCGAGGTTGACGGAGACCACACCGTCGGGTCCTACACGTCATATGGTCTCCTCTTTGGTGGCTGAAAACGGACACTTTTTTGTTCCTTCAATATTGAGTTAGCCTGATAGCACCTTAGAGCAACCTGTCATGATAGATTCAGGTGCTTCAGGAAATTTTATGGACAAAACAATGGGCGGCTACCCATGCTATTCCTGAAGTACAAAAAAAGGTTTCAGAGGACGTGTATACTATCAATGGTAGTCTTCTGAAATCTGGACCAATTACACATTCTACCATTCTTTTGGAGCTGTATGTTGCCATCACACACTGGGAAACACTCCCGTTTGATTTAATAGATTCCCCTCCGTTCCCTGTGGTATTAGGACTACCGTGGTTGCGGCTACATAATCCCCTAATCGATTGGCAACAGACCCATATTCAGTTCAGAGATGAGTATAGTAACCACAAGAAGGAGACATAACTAGTAAGAGAGGCGTGCTGCGCTTTATTTTGCTTTTAAAAACCACTTGCTCCCATGTATTATTTTTGTGCTTACTTTTAAAATTGTTCACTCGCCGCATTTGGTATCTATTGATCCCCTTGCTTCTCCGTTCCACCACTGACTCGGTCAGCTTGTTGTGGAGGGAATATTAGAAGAGGAGCACACCGGAAGTGACTGCGACTTTCTCCGTGCATCCTTCACCAATTAGGGGCCCGGCACTACAAAAGACTGCAGCCACGATCGCACTCTCCAGCTGATAACTAGTAAGAGAGGCGTGCTGCGCTTTATTTTGCTTTTAAAAACCACTTGCTCCCATGTATTATTTTTGTGCTTACTTTTAAAATTGTTCACTCGCCGCATTTGGTATCTATTGATCCCCTTGCTTCCCCGGTCCACCACTGACTCGGTCAGCTTGTTGTGGAGGGACGATTAGAAGAGGAGCACACCGGAAGTGACTGCGACTTCCTCCGTGCATCCTTCACCAATTAGACTGGCCCTCAGTAGTCTAAAGAGAAGGCGGGGCAGGAGCGCAGCGGGCACGTCTTCAGCACGCCGAAGACTCGCCAAAGACAAGCCCGTCTGCGCCCGTCCGCTGCCCGTTGCCAGAACCCCTGGTTGAGATCTATGCCACATGGCCACTTATGCCAGGGAAGAGTTACTCGCTCTCCGTCGTGAGGCGGTGTGTGTGGTCCATCTGCTTCATCCAGGCTCGCACTGCCTACGATGCCATCATTGTGGTTTTACGGCCACCGAAGACTCACTGACTTTACCACCGGTAAAGTCCATGAAATTAAACATATTGAGCCTGAACTGCAGATCTGTAGTTAGGCACCATGAGGATGTTCATGACCTTTTGGCAGATCAATCCCCCGATCTGCTATTCTTAACAGAAACGTGGCTTACGGATGACTCGTCTGCTATTCTGACCCTGACCCTACCTTCTGGCTATTCGGCACTTTCCCAGAACAGACCCAAGAAAAGAGGGGGCGGATTAGCAGTGATTTTTAAATCCATCTATGCCTGCTCTCTCTCCCCTATTAACATAGCTGGTTTTGAATGCGCCCTTTTTAAGATAACGGTCTCAGATACCTTTACCTTTACAGGGCTCTTGATCTATCGCCCCCCCGCCCCTGCAAGCGCCTTTCAGGAATCACTGGTCTCTGCCATTTCCACGCTAGCGTTAAAATCTGCGAATTTCAGTATACTGGGGGATCTGAATCTCCATCTGGAGTGCTGTGACTCCCCTGCTGTACGAGATCTTCTGGGCGATCTTGAGGCTTGCCTACTTATTCAGCTAGTCAAAGGTCCATCCCACTTGGCAGGCCATCTGCTTGACCCGGTATTTACGAACATTTCGAAAACTCAGCCTCTATTCCCAGCCCCCTCAGCTGGTCGGACCATTTCCTGGTTCAAATTTTCATTAAGATCTCAGATGGTTCCAGGAAACAGCTCCCCCCACCTCGTTGGAAGCGCTCATGGCACAAATTAGATGGTGCCATGTTCGAGACCAGTCTAAAAAACTCCCGTCCAGACTGGCCTGAGGATCTGGAGGAAGCTGGTACAGCATACAGAGAGTGGGTTAATACGTCACTTGACTACCTCATTCCCAAGAAACTGTCCAGACCCAAGCGCGAGCATTCCCACCCTTGGTACTCTGTAGCACTGGCCGAACAGAAAAAGTAATGTAAGCTACTGGAGCGCATCTGGAGACGAGCGTATGATCCTCAGGCAAAAGCGAACTTCAGATCCACTACCAAAGCGTATCATAAACTTATAAAGAAAGTCAAAGCCACCTATTATACGGACCTGATTGGTTCGAGCGCAAATAGATCTAAAACCATCTTCTCTTTAGTGAAGGACATGACTAAGCCACCAGAGGATCCTAACTGCATGGTAACATCTGACTTGCAATGTGAAGAGATTGCTTGCTTTTTCGTCAGTAAAGTTCAAGGGATTTATAACTCTTTGAATCTGATGGGTCTGCCCAGACCCCTCACCATTCCCCAGACTCTCTGGAACTTCCCTACTCTCTTCATTCTCTCCCTTCCATCTCACAGGCTAATATGGTACTTCTGGCTGTAAAAGTCAAGTCCGGGTCTCCGGAAGACCCCGTTAAACCTGAAATGTTTAAACTATTTCAGGTTTCCATTTTGGCGGAGGGTCGGGAGCTGATTAATAGATCTTTTCAGTCTTCCACCATCCCTAAATCATGGAAACACGCCAAGGTTAACCCTTTATTAAAAAAGCCCACCTTGGACTCTTCCAGGCCTGAAAATTTTAGACCCATTTCCCTGCTGCCTTATTTGGCCATGGTGGCAGAAACGCACGTTAATGACCTCTTGACCAACTACTTGGAGAGCAATGGGATTCTAGACGACTCACAAAACGGATTCCGGCCTAATCACAGCACGGAGTCCGCCCTGTTGGCCGTTACTGAACAACTAAGGGCAACACAAGATCTGGGTGGTACGTCGGCTCTAATCCTGCTGGATTTGAGTGCGGCGTTTGACACGGTCTCCCATGGGATTCTATTTAGAAGACTATGGGAGATCGGAGTCTGAGGTGGTGCCCTGGATTGGTTCGCGTCTTTTCTATCTGACCGTTCCTTCCAGGTTCATGCTCCACCATACTCATCCAGCAGGCTTCCGCTGAGTTGCGGTGTTCCGCAGGGGTCGGCGCTCAGCCCTACGTTGTTCAACGTGTACGTCCGCCCTCTGGCAGTGTTGGCCAGAGAACGTAAGATCAAATTAATTTCATACGCGGACGACAAGCAGCTTATCTTCTCCTTCTCGAAGGACATGGATTCGGACCAAGCCAAATTATTTCAAGATGATATTCTGGCCATCTACAGATGGATGACCACGAATTGCCTGCAGTTAAACTCATCAAAAACTGAGGTACTCCTGATTGGCAAGGAAACACACAGGTGGGACGATCACTGGTGGCCCCCCACGTTAGGTCCGCCTCCCATTCCTAAGAAGGAAGTAAAAAACTTGGGCGTGATTATGGACGACTCCCTCTCCCTAGAGTCCCATGCAAAAAGAGTGGCTGGCGTGTGCCTACGGTCGCTGAAACCAATTTTGGGCTTCTTTGAACCACCTGAACGCCAGACAATTGTTCAAGCCCTTGTTTTATCGCATATGGACTCCTGCAATGTCTTAATGCTGGGCTCTAATCGAACAGCCATCAACCGACTCCATAGGGCCCAAAATGCAGCTGCTCGTATTTTGTTCGCCCTACCAAAATACTGTCACAAGTCCCATATTTTGCGGCGTTTACACTGGCTTCCGGTAACACAACGTATTCAATTTAAGTCCCTTTGCCTAATTCATAAAATCCTTCACTGCTCTAGCCCCTGAGTTTTGCGAGGTCTGTGTTCTTCCTATGTCCCTTCACGTGCCCTCCGCTCGGCGGACCGCCATCTTGCCTGCACCATCAAAATCCAAAGGAGCAGAGCTGGTGGCCGGTCCTTCAGGTATTTGGCTCCGAAACTGTGGAATTCGATTCCCTCGGAGGTGCGTGCTACAAATAATTACCTGTCATTTAGAAAACTCATCAAAACCTGGTTGTTTCCTTCTACCTAGGGTTCCTAAGTGGCACTACACATTTCCCCCTTGTATTAGTTCGCCTCACTTTCAAGCTGCCTGCAAGCGTTGGGACGCCCCGTCACTGGGTTAGCCATGCGCTCTATAAGCATTTTTAACATTAACATTAACATATACAGAAAACCAAATCAACTCCGGTTCTACCTCTAATTCTAGGCAGAGAGCAATTACTCTAGTCTCCCTATCTCCAGAAGAGAAATACACTGTAGAACAACCTGACACTGAGTTACCCTCGGAATATCAGGAGTTCTGTTCGGTCTTTGATAAGGAACAAGCCACCTCCTTACCTCCCCATAGGGTATACGACTGTCGTATAGATCTGCAGCCAGGAGCACGTATACCCACAATCAGAGTGTACTCTTTAACAGAAAAGGAAAATCAGTATTTAAGGGAATACCTTGACACTATGTTGGAGTTAGGATACATGAGACCCTCCAGATCCCCTGCATCCTCAGCCCTCTTCTTTATCCCTAAACGGGAGGGAGGCTTTTGTTGTTGCATAGACTATAGATCCCTGAATGGCATTACAATCAAGAACAGATACGCTTTGCCACTCATCTCCTCTTTGTTAGACCAAATCAAAGACGCCGAATGGTTCACGAAATTAGATGTACGTGGAGCCTACCATCTTGTTAGAGTCAAAGAGGGAGATGAGTGGAAAATGGCATTCTGTACCAAGTTCGGATTGTATGAATATTTAGTGATGCCCTTCGGCCTTTGTAATGCTCCTTCAGCATTTCAGTATTTCATCAATGAGGTGCTGAAGGAGTATCTTGACAAAAGCGTAATCGCTTATATTGATGATCTGCTTGTTTACTCCAAGACCTTAAAAGACCACAT
Source organism: Lissotriton helveticus (assembly GCF_964261635.1). Classification (NCBI taxonomy): domain Eukaryota; kingdom Metazoa; phylum Chordata; class Amphibia; order Caudata; family Salamandridae; genus Lissotriton; species Lissotriton helveticus. Next base: position 29,448,735 of record NC_136067.1, on the reverse strand, counting down.
TCTACATGTAAGAGCAGTGTTACACAGGCTACAGGAGAACCATTTATTTAGCAAATTAGATAAATGTTTTTTCCCTCGACGCCAGGTTGCCTTCTTGGGGTATATCGTGTCTGCCCAGGGTTTGCGAATGGATCCTCAAAAGATCAATGCTGTGTTACAATGGCCACCCCCTAAAAACGTGAAAGAAGTTCAACAGTTTATAGGCTTTTCTAATTTCTATAGACGTTTCATCCACCAGTTTTCAGATGTCGTCGCTCCTATTACACGTTTGTTACGTAAGGGTACTCCCTTTTTGTGGTCTGAGGAACCCGATAAAGCGTTCAACATCCTGAAAAAGGCTTTCACTCAAGCCCCCATTCTGAAGCATCCTGATCCTAGCAGTCCTTTTGTAGTAGAGGTAGATGCCTCTCAAGTGGCAGTGAGGGGCATTCTGTCTCAAGCTGATTTGGTTTCAGGGGCGCTACATCCCGTTGCTTATTACTCGCATAAACTCACACCTGCTGAAGTCAATTACGCAGTAGGGGAAAAAGAACTCCTAGCGATCAAGAAAGTCCTGGAAGAATGGCGACAATATTTATTGGGCACACACCACACGGTAACTGTTCTGACTGACCATCGTAACCTACAATACCTAAAAACTGCCAGAGCATTATCTATGAGGCAATTGAGATGGACACAGTTTTTTAGTGAATACGACTTTGTTATTCATTTTCGTGCAGGGAAACAAAACGGAAAGGCGGACGCTCTGTCTCATCTAGGATTTGAGCCTTTCCCTCTTGAAGACAAACCTCCTCTGTATCATAGGTCCCCAAAAAATCATAGGGGCACTCACTACAGAGGAAAGCTGTTTACGGCAGGTGAAGAATGCCCAGCAGGACCCTTCATTGCAAACGTTGTTAGAGAAACAACCGTCCCTTGTTAAGGCTGGTTTACATTACGTGCAAGGGGGGTTGTTTATCCCTACATTGCCCCTTCAGAAACAGGTTTTGGAATGGTGCCATTCCCATGGTGTGGCAGGTCATCCTGGCTATAAGAGGACATTGGAATTAGTGAAGAGATATTGTTGGTGGCCTCATTTAGCCGGTGATGTGCAACAATACGTTAGGACATGTCACATCTGTGCTAGGGGAAAGACGTCACATGAAGGGTTGGTGGGTTTACTACATCCTATTCCCACTCCTCCTGCACCATGGCATACGGTGTCTATGGATTTTATCGTGGAGTTGCCATGTACGAAAGGGGGAAATACTACACTCCTGGTCGTAGTGGACTTCTTTACTAAAACCGCCCATTTCATTCCGTTAAAGAGCCTTCCTACGTCTACTGTTTTGGCAAGTCTTTTTACTTAACATAGTCAGACTACATGGACTACCATCGGTTGTGATCACTGATAGAGGCACACAATTTGTATCCCGATTCTGGAGACAATTATGTAGTACATTACAGATCGAAGTCCGTCTATCGTCCAGTCATCACCCTCAAACGGACGGGCAAACAGAAAGGGTGAACCAGAGTTTTAAGCAGTTCCTTCGATGCCAATTCTTACAAGACCAGAAAGAATGGGATGAGTTAGTTTGGTTAGCAGAACTATCTTACAACGATAGTCATCATTTTTCCACCTTGTTCACTCCCTTTTATGGTTCATATGGTTTCCATCCCAGAGTTCTGCCTTTCTCTCCGTTCAGAGCCTGTGACACTCCTGCTGTGCGAGATTTAGTCTGCCACCTCCAGACAGTGCATTGTAACATTCATGACAATCTTGACAGAGCGAAATCTGACTATAAGAAAAAGGCAGATGCACATAGACACCTAGAACCTACTTATCAGAAAGATGATAAGGTATGGCTTTCCACCAAATATTTGGCCTTGAAAGGATCCTGCATGTTCAAGCCCAAGTATGTTGGTCCCTTTCTTATTGCACAAGTAATCAATCCAGTGGCTATGAAATTGGCATTACCGACATCCATGAAAATTCACCCTGTGTTTCATGTATCCCTGTTAAAATCTGTTATGCCCAGTACTCGCCTTACAACAGTCCCTATTCCTACACTGATTGATGCTAGCGAACAATACGAGGTTGGAGCTATTATTTATTCCAGACGTGCAAGACGTTGACTCCAATATCTCATACATTGGAAAGGTTTTGGCATTGAGGAACGCTCTTGGGAGACAGCTAGCCAGGTGCATGCACCCCGTCTGATAAGAGCATTCCACAGACGATGCCCTCGCAAGCCCAAACCGGTGGGGGGTGTTGTGGGGGGGTGTTCTGTCATGCCTGCTTATGCTCCACCGCCGATCCAATGTTTAACAAACAGCAGCCGATCCACAGTACGGGGTTGGCACTTTCTGATGGTTGGAAAACACAGGATGACACCCTTTGGACGCATGCGCGGGGAACCGCGCATGCGCAATAAGACGTATCAGGACATTTAGACCCGCCTCACGCTCCCGGAAACGCTTTGCGATTAGCCAGCGTTCGAGCATTCGTTCCGGGTCACGGTGTGGTGTTCGTACGAGGAGTTAGTGGTGGGTCCTCCGTTCCCGTGACTTTCCAGCGTTTCCGACTCGTCCGTTTCGTGAGTTAAGAAGCTGTTAGCTTCTAGTATGTTTCTTCGTTTTCCGTAATTACTTATTTGTAACAAGCGAGATTATTATTGCTTGTATGGTGTGCACACCGCGTTTCTTCAAAGTCCGCCTGTGGCGGTTTCTCTCATTGCTATCACGTGTGTTTCGGTGTACCGACCTTGTGACTACTAACAGGGTATTCGCACCGACACATTCTGGAGTGGTCTCCGTTATTTTATGTTTTCAAGCCTGGTGTTTATAGGTAAGCGCTTGAGAGATATCTGTAGTTCAGTAATATAGAAGTCGTGCTGTGTCTTATAGTTTCTTTCCTACTTGCAGGAACCAGACATATCTGTTCTTTTGTTATTTATTCTGATCCAGTCAGCATACATCTCTCAGAAACCTGCATACACTCCACAATCTGAAGGTACACCATTGGGTCACAGACAAGTTATTTGAGAACAGTGTGGGGAGGGGTTTCATACTAATATCTGCTTTGTCTTCATACAGTTCCCGACTAGAAAAGCTTAACCTGAAGTTGTTCCGGGTGAAGATTGCTGAGTGTTGTTTCTACCCCATCTATCTTTGTTTTGTTCCCCTGTTTTCCCCCTGGTTACCTCCTGGGTGTTGGTGTTATCTCCTGACTCCCGGGGGTGATAGGGGTGAAGCAGGGTGCTTAGCGTCGAGACTCCACGACACTCCTGAGACAATAAGGTGCGTGCATGACAGCATGGGTGTTCCCAGGAATCTGCTCATGGATTTTGAAACATTCCCAGATTCACCATGACTGATAAACCTTTAGATGTATCAGAATTTCCGCAGCTCTTAGGGAAAGTTTGAGATCCCATACATGAGCGAGGAAACATCTTGTATCATGAACATGCATTCGTTGTCTGGTACAATTTGTATACACCACATTCTCTAACATATAATCAAGACCTCGGCTGGGATAGCTTGTAATATAAGGTAACAAGCGGAGAGAAAACAAGCAATGATGAGAAGAAGCAACTTCTGAGGAAAGCAGCAAGGCTTCTTCAATGCTCCCTCCAACACCTGTCTCCCCAAAACTACCAACCTTCACCCTGAGTTCAAGAATCATGGATTCCCAGGAACAAGGTAAATAAATAGGCACAATCATGTGTTGCCAAAGCTGTGAAATCAGGAGCATAGCAGCACACAGTTACTACTCCAGGGTCTTGTGAACCTTCTTGCTTCCACCACAAGTGAAACCTCGAGAACATTTTGAAAGATGATTTTCCCAATTTCCAGAGGATTAGAGATTCAACTTTTCCACACTGCTTTTGGGCCTTTCACAATGCAGCAGTTCAATGAGATGAACTCAACATCCTTACCTCAAGTGCCTGCCTCCCCTTCAATATTCAATCTGGTGCATAAGACTGCAATTTGCAGTTGAGCAAGACATGTAAGTTTATGTTGGCCTTCATCCCAACCATTCCCTCCTTATCAAGTGCTTTCATATTCTGTCATAGAGGAGGACACAAGGCTTTCAAGAAGGCTCCAGGGCTGTTAGTCTTTGTTATACCAAACAATCACAAGGATAGTAAAGTTGAATATGGTGCTTTCAAAATCTGTATAGAGAATAAAAAGCATTCAATAAAGCACCTCAGTAGAAGGCATCAACAAGTGGTTTATTAAAACATTACATCCCAGAGTGGTTGGAAAGTTTGACATTTGTGCTCCATAGAGTGTTCTGGGATCTGAGTGAGATTGGTGAATATCTCAACCCACGACCATACTGCTGCAGATCACCATCAGCTTTGTTCGATTTTATGCATCAGAATGTCATCTTCTGGACCACCAGTCGGATGTATGATTTTGGCCCTGGTCAAAAAATAGAAATATGTTGTATATGTGATAATCAAAAAACACATGTAAAGATTTTTCTGCATGTTATTCACTACCATTAAAGAGTCATTGACAGTTTGATAAGTTTTTTTTAGTAACTGTTGGACCTTGCCTTTTCTGCAGGTGTGTCCCCAAACCTTTTGCCTTTTGCCTCCAATTTCTTTTCACTTGTTTTTGTTGGCTTTTTGGACTCTAGACACTTTACCTTGGCTGATCAGTGCAAAGTGCATATGCGCTCAGTGTAAATTGTGATTATGTTTGGTAAACCATGATTGGCATATTTGATTTAATGGTAAGCTTCTAGTAAAATGCACCGTGTGTGCCCAGTGCCTGCAAATCAAATGCTACTAGTGGGCCTGCAGCACTGATTGTGCCACCTGCACAAGTAGCATTTCAAATGTGTCTCAGATCTGCCACTGAAGTGTTCCTATGCACAGTTTTAAACTGCCATGTCAACCTGGCAAGTGCACCCACTTTCCAGGCAGTAAACATCCCTTTTCTTACATGTACGTCACCCCTAAGGTAAGCCCAAGGTAACCAGAGAGGCAGGGTGCAGTGTATGTAAAATATAGGACATGTAGTGGTGTATTTTACATGCCCTGATAGTAAAATGCTGTGAATTTAATTTTTCACTATTAAAAGGCTGTCTTTCCCATAGGTAATCATTGGAGCTTCCTTGTAACATCTTACAAATGTAACTCTCAATTGGGAACAGCTAAAGATTTGGAGTTTAGGTTTCAACAATACATCTTTTAGTGAAGAAGTTATTTAAATTGTGTTTGAAAATGCCACTTTTAGAAAGTGGGCATTTTCAGTGGCATTTTATTGGTATGGAATTCTGTGCTTCTGCCTGATTGTGAAATCAATATCTTATTTTAGACTGTCAGGGGCTGTTTGTGCATTCACTCCAGGCACTCACACAAAGGAAGCTGATGCGTGCCCTGCATATGCTTATGACTCATCCTGGGTTAGAGTGATGGGAGGAGTTGTCACTACCACCTGAATAGGCTGGGGCTGCCTTGCACAATGCTACTGTCACCCCCTGTAGTGTGGCTGGACCAGGGTGGACAGAACTGGTTTAACTGAGCAGGAGACACTTTCTTACCAAGACATCAAAGGGAAAAAGGGGTATAAGTATTAGGCCTAAGACCCTAGTACTTTAGATTACTTCGGTATCAAGAGGACCATCTGCAAAGTAGAAGGGCCGAAGAGCTATGAGGAGGAGTACACCCCTTCGCTGTGTGTTGCTTTGCTAGGTTGGCCTGCAGTTGCCTGCTTCTACCTGAAAGAGGACAATGACTGAACTTTGCTGTGAATCCTGCTTCACAAGATCACCAAGGGCTTAAAATAGAGTTTGAATCCTGTTAAGAATTCTCCCCCTGAACTCCACTGCTAGGAGTTCTGACCTGTCCTGTGGTGACAATCCCAGTTCTGGGCCACTGGTAGAGTTTGCTGGGTTCCAAACCTCAAGAAAAGAATACCCGATGCCGTCTCCAATGCCGCTGCCTGCACCAACGGCAAGGTCATTGCTAGAAGAGTAAACACAGCACCGACCACGATGATGCCGCATACCTGATGCCAGCCGACAACATCCCTGCCTCGACTCCATCGCCATTATCGAGGCCGCTGCCTGCACCTGGGCTAAGGGCACTTCTCGTGGAGCACACACAGCTACATTGACACCGACTGACGCCAGTGCAACCTGCACACCATTGTGGAGTCGATAACCAACATGGGTCATTACCAGACGCTACACCGTCATAAGGAAGCTGATGCTGCATCCCCTCACCTGCACAGTAAGAAACAGGTGCCTCACCTCACCTGCAATGATAAGGAACCAAACCCTCACCTATTAGCAGTACAGAACCAACACCGTACCTCCCCTGTGACAGTAAGGAACCGATAATTCACCTCCCCTGTGGCCTTAAGGAACAAACACCGCCTAACGACGGCACACCATCACCTCCCAGACATAGTGCAACACAGTTATGTAGATAATCACAAAAGGCACTGTTTCTTTGGGGGTCCACGTGACTCCGTGGTTGCCCCACACACTGCATGGTCAGCGTAGTACTTTAGAATTGTACCTGTCATGACGTCGAGATAGCCCCAGTTGCAGCTACCATTTTCTGGGATATGTATTTTTGCAAGGAAACCTTTTTGAAGTCATATTTTAATATCTGGATGTTGGAGCTTTGTCATTTTGGTCTTATTTGCTTTAGTAAATATACTTTATTTTTCTAAACTGGTGTGGGGTCCATTTGTTGTGTTTTCATTGTGTTACTGTGGGTTATATGCAACTGCTTTACACATTGCCTCTGCAGTTTAGCCTGTCTGCTCTGTGCCAAGCTACCATAGAGTGAGCACAGGCAAACTTATGTGTGTATTTTACTCACCCTGACTAGAGAAAAGGGTCCTATTTGGAAAGGGTGTATACCACTACCAACTAGAGACCCCTATTTCTAACAGTAACACATTCATATCAACTGCTATCAACATACCAGGGGGGGGTCACACTTTTTTGTAGTTATAAAACTACTTCTGTATGTAATAAGAGAGACCAGGGACAAAGAGAAACTAGTATACTTCCTAGACAAACATTCCTTTAACCTGAACTTGAGCATTACCCCACTTACTTTATAATTGTGAAAGCAATGCATATAGGCAAATCCAATTGACTAATGCAGTCTGAACCCAAAACATTCTAGTAAGAACCAATGGATACAATTGTATTTAGACTTCTACAGTGTAAATCAAGGGCAGAGCTGCATGTATGTTGCATTGTGCTGTCAATCAATCAGCATCTGTATTGTACGGTACTGTCACCCCTAGTACTATCAGAGTACTGAGGGTGCAGTGTCTCAGTTGAAAAGTCAGGACTTGAGCTGAAAGATGAAAGCCATCAAAGATTTTTCCCAGATTTACTGCATGATTGCTTGGTGTTGGGACTGGTCCGTGCTCAGACGCCACCAAATGGAATCCCATGGTCAAATGGAATCCCATGGTCAGGTGTTGTAACTGAAAACCGGCACTTATGTCTTGTCGGAGTTAAATTTTAGGCAGTGGGTTCACATCCAGTCTGTTACCATGGTGTAGTAATCACTCCAAGCAGGTAGATGTGGTTCAAGAGGCTTTATTCATGTAAGGTACAAGATCAGTAATACAGCCCCACCAGGAGCAGCCAGCAAGACGCTCAGCCCTTCTACAACTGTGTATTTCATGCACCAACATTCCATGTTACATCATCTCCTAGAGCACGGGTACTCATAGTACGGCCCGCGGGCCGCTGGCGGCCCGGCAAGCCTTCTGTGGTGGCCCGCGGACCTTGAGACATCATACCCGTGTTTGAAATTATTTTTTTAAGAGTGTCTGCAGCAGCGCGTGAGACTCTGCTGCTCTGTGGGGGCCGGGTGATCCTAGCGATAGCCAGAGTAAAGCTGCAGGGGCCTAAGAAGAGGTGAAATCCATCAAGGCCTCATTAACATGAAAATGGTCTTTTAAAGACCTGTTAAGTGCTCGGGTGCGGCTGTGAGTGTGTGTGTGCCCCGGCTGACACACAGGCAGGGTGTGATGAGAGGGAGGGGGACGGAGAGGGAGGGAGAGTGAGTGAGAGGGAGGAAACCCCATTTGTATTTGGTAATCATTCAATCCTCAGGTGAAATTAGCAAAAACAGTTCCCAACCACGCATCAGCCAACTATTTTCAAAGTATTAGGCAGTCAGTATTTTAAGACGCTTCTTTTTATGAATCGAAAAGCCAGTGCTTCATTTTGCCGCACACTGTATTTCTTCTCCGGAAAGCTGCCAAGCACTCGTTAGCGAGTATGAATATCTGAGCAGCTACCTTAGGCACTGTAGCCCTGATGACTGTCTCGAAGTTGGCAGGTGAATTTCCACATGCTTTCTCATACACACATGCACACCTCAAAAGAAAAGCGCATTCTTTAGCTGGAAAACCTCCTACTTAATTGGCGCTTCTCGCTCGCTCAGTCTATTGCCCCACATTCAGGGTCTACCACGGAATGAAAGACCACCCGAGAGAAAATTTCGATTTAAAGTTTTGTCCAAAAATAATCAGCGCTAACAAATGCTACCTCAGCTTTGAGTAACCTTCTTGCATGTAATCGGTTTTAAACCCAAACAAGGTAATTTAGCACTTTCCGTATCCTGGATGCCTGTAAGAATTCGCATACTCTTTCATATTTAACAACACATTAATAGCACAGGTCAGGTTTTACTAAGTGGGATTACCCAGCGGTTATTTGGTTAAAGTAGTGTATGTAGTATTGATTCAGCACCGACTATTAGTTCTATATTTGACCCTATGGCTTCCGGAAATTATGCGCTACATTTGTTTTAAAAAATATTATGTTTTTGTAGGTGTTATCTATTCACAACCCTGTTTGCTCTGTTTGCGGCTGTGAGTGTGTGTGTGCCCCGGCTGACACACAGGCAGGGTGAGATGAGAGGGAGGGGGACGGAGAGGGAGGGAGAGTGAGAGGGAGTGAGAGGGAGGGAAAGGGAGGAAGAGGGAGTGAGAGGGAGGGAAAGGGAGGGAAAGTGAGAGGGAGGAAAAGGGAGGGAGATGGAGAGGGAGTGAGAGGGAGGATAAAGGAGGGAGATGGAGAGGAAGTGAGAGGGAGGGAGAGGGAGTGAGAGGGAGGGAAAGGGAGGGAGACGGAGGGAGAGAAAGGGAGTGAGAGGGAGGGAAAGGGAGTGAGACGGAGAGGGAGGGAAAGAGAGGGAGACGGAGAGGGAGTGAGAGGGAGTGAAAGGGAGGGAGACGAAGAGGGAGTGAGAGGGAGGGAAAGGGAGTGAGACGGGGAGGGAGAGAAAGGGAGGGAGACGGAGTGAGAGGGAGGGAACGGGCGGGAGACGGGGAGGGAGAGGGAGGGAAAGGGAGAGAGGGAGGGAGAGAGAGAGAGAGAGTGAGACAGACAGAGAGAGGGAGTGAGAGAGAGTGAGAGGGAGAGGGAGTGAGAGGGAGGGAGTGAGACAGAGGGAGAGAGAGAGAGAGCTAGAGCGAGAGAGGGAGACCAAGAGAGAAAGAGAGAGATGTGTGTATGCCAGGTCTGGTGGCTCAGTGGACGAAGGCATCAGCTGCAGGGACCTGTGATCAACCTCATGGTCCTTTCTTTATTGCTCTATCCCCGCCCCCTCCCTCACTGACCCCGCCCCCATCGGTGCGGCCCTCGGACACAAGCCAAACTGTAAATGTGGCCCCTGAGAGAAAGTTTGTGAGTACCCATGTCCTAGAGGGTTCCACTGGTAGAGCAGTGGATGACATGAAAAGCACTATAACCAAGATACTACATATCCTCCTTTCTTCCAGAAGGAAAACAGAAAAGAGAAATATTTAATCAGATGTAGAAGCTATAAGAACAAAATAGAGAGGAGAGTACTGGAACTATGAAATATATAATCAGATGTAGAAGCTAGTAGAACAAAATAAAGAGGAGAGTACTGGAGTGAAACAAGGCAGAGGTAGAGAGAAAGAAAACAACCAAGGATCTTGAAGAAACAGGCTATATTTATCTGCCTCTTCAAGACTCCCGGCTGTCCCCCTCTCTCCATCTCTGCCTTGCCTCTCTCCAGCACTCTCCAAATAGAGAGGAGAGTACTGGAGAGAAACAAGACAGAGGCAAAGAGAAAGAAAACAACCAAGAATCTCGAAGAAAAAGACAAACACAACCTGTTTCCCATCCTCCTTTGTATAAACGAGAAAAAAAAATAAAGAAAATAAAGAGAAACAATCAATGAGTACTCTCTCTACACCAACTGGCCAGGTAAGTATGCAAGAGAGCAATCCGCATGTTATGTTTTGTTAATCTATATTTGTATAGCGCACGGCTACTCCCAGGAGTGTCCCGGCGCTAAAGAGAAGAACAATACCACATAACATCAAGCCAAGCACAGCCACGGCTCTGAATTTCACTGCTCGAAAAGCCACATTTCAGACTTTTCCTGAAAATGAGGAGGTCAGGGCTCTGTCTGATAGCAAAAGGAAGGCTATTCCACAACCGAGAGGCCACAGCATGAAAAGATCTAGCGCCTTCCCGGGAGAGTTGAAACTTTGGGACAGTAATCAGCAGTTGGGAAGATTATCTCAAATGCGCTGTGGGAAGTAAGGTTGAAATCTGTCCCTAAGGTAGGGTGCTCCAATCTTGAGGAATGCTTTAAAAACCAGGACCTGGGCCTTGAAGTGTATTCTTTTCCGCACTGGGAGCCCGGGCAGTGAGGACAGAAGCTGAGAGATATGGGTTCTGGGCCCAACCAAGAAGATGGCCCTAGCCGCTGCATTCTGAATCACTTGTAGTCGGCCCAGGAGATAGTCCGGAAGGCCGAGTTACAAGGAATTCACATATTCCAGTCTGGAAACTACCAAGGCCTGGACAACAGTTTTCCTATAGGGGATGGAGAGCAAGGGAAGGAAATTAAGCAGCATTCTCAATAGCCCAAAACACACCCCAGCCACAGTCTGAACTTGTACTTTTATAGAGAGGGTTGCATCCAACTTAACTCCTAGGTTTTTCACGGTGGAGACAGATGACACAGGGGGAGACATGTCTTATGGCCACCAAGTATGCCAGGCTTCAGAGGGACGTGGCCCCAAAAAAATAATCTCGGATTTCTCAGAGTTGCACTTTAAATGGTTGTAACTAAACCAGGAGAAAACGTTTGAAAGGCAGGAATTAATTAGAGTACCATTCAAATCAGCGCCCTTATCACAAGTAAACAGCAACTGGGTGTCATCAGCATAAGACACTATTTTAGCCCCTGATTCCTCGGCGAGGGGGCAAGTCGGCCATGTACAAATTAAATACTGTTGGGCTCAATATAGAGCCCTAGGGGACACCCTCATTTAAAGAAGGGATCTCTGCAGCAAATGGAGGAGACCAGATGGTTTGGGAGCGGTTGGCCAGGAACGATGTAAACCACCTCAATACTGTGCCACAGATACCGCATGGTATCGAAGGCTGCAGAGATATCCAGTAAAACCAAGACTGCACTACCGCCTCTGTCCAGCGTAGCTTTGATTGTTTCAGCCACCTCTAGCAAAGCTGTTTCAGTGCTAAAATTAGCTCTGAAACCTGACTGGTTAGGGTGTACAAGTGATTGGTTTCCAGAAAGTTCGTTAAAACTCCATTAGCATATTTCTCTACAACCTTTGAGAAAAAAAGGCAGGAGTGAGATAGGCCGATAGTTGCTGGCTACCTCAGGGTCTGCCGTAGGTTTCTTTAGTAGCGAAAGGATTTTGGCATGTTTCCACGCTTCAGGCATGGAGCCTTCCCGCAAAGCAGTGTTCAGAATTAGGTTCACTATAGGATTGATCACTTCCGCTAAGGCAGACAGGATTTTAGCTGGGCAAGGGTCGCAGGGGGAGCCAGATTTGAGAGATTTCAGAATCACTAGGGATTGCTCCTGTTAAATCACAGGGAACTCAGTAAGGGAGGTGGTAAGGCGGGGATGCACATCCAAGAGAGGTTCTCCAACATCCTCTTGGTTGGACAGCTGGATCCTAGATGATTCACATTTTTTAATAAAAGAAACAGGCCATATGCTCAGTCCAATCGCTTGAAGGAGCAAACGGACGACAGGTAGACTTGGGGGAGGAGAAACTCTTTACAATGTTAAAGAGAGATTTACTTTTGTTGGCTGCAGAGTCAATTTTTGTTACTAGAAACTTTCTTTTCCTCGCGTACTTTTTTATAGTGTTTTTTCAGAGCAATTTTGAAGCGTGATTTATCAGAGGAGCTGTAGCTCCTCCACCACTCTCTTTAGAGATGTTTACTGGTCATCTTGCTGACCGTTTGGGCTACCGTGAAACAAAGTGCAGAGTCACAGGTACGTTTAGCAGTCCTGAGGGAAGGGGGGACCAGTTCCGATGCCTGGCATTGGAGTCAGCCTTCTAAGGCTCGAACGTCATGTTCCAAGTTGCCATTTAAGGAAATCGGGTGATGACTCAAGGAACGCTGAATCACCTCAGGTATCATCAGATGGAATGGCCTGGAATTGTGGCTTGTTCTGGCATTGTCTAAAAATCGGGATCTAACATTGTCTCGACTAATATTAAATACGACCAAATGATGATCGGACCAAGTTAGGGCACGGGGGGGCCTTGGTAAAAATTGGGTTAGAAGAGAAGACCTGATCCAGAAGATGTCCTCTATCATGGGTAGGGATATGGACATAGGGAGTCAGGTTCAAAATGTCAAATGATTTGTGTAGTCTCGTGGAGTCAGGATTAAGTGGCTTATCCATATTGATATTAAAGTCCCTGAGGACCACGCAGTGGCTCATTTTAGCCACAATAGGGGAAATAATAGGGATAACAGAGTCTAGAAAACTCTTTGATAGTCCATGGGGGCAATAAATAATTATTACTGACATAGATTGGTGGGCAGAGTTTGTTAGGAGAAAACCCAGGCTCTCAGCCACCTCTATTTCCGAGTTGGCTAAAGGACTACAGGACATGGGACTCCTATATATCACGGCTAACTCCCCACCTCTCCCCAACGGGCAATCTTTCCTCATCATCTGGTAGCCTTGGGGAACCACATTAGCTATGGTGGGATTAGAGGCGTCCGTTAGCCAAGTTTCTGTAAGGAATACCGAGTCAGGGGAGGAATCGGCTAACAGATCATGAATTTCAAATTCATGTTTCTTTAAGGAACAAACGTTCAGTAAAGAATCCCTCAGGCAGCTACCAGAGACCTATGGACTGATGTTATGGGAACTAGAGTCTTTGGAAAGAATATGTTCATTGAGAGAAGTGCAGACAGTCCAGTTACATTCTTTGCTCCTCTGGAAGATGCAGAGAAGAAGAGAAATACATTATATAACTCATACTTCTCCATAATATAATATACATTTGAGTTAAAACAAAATAGAAAAGTACTGGGCTACAGTGTTGAGAATGAAAAAGAGACAAAAACGCCCAGTCTAACGTGAACCAATGCACTATAGTTAATGGACAAGAACAATGCACTATAGTTAATGGACAAGAACCAAACTATACACGCATGTGGGTAACAATATGAGTGTGCAGAGGCAACCACAAGTGGGGTCTTTACATTGCACTAAGTAGTGAAGGTGTAAGATATGCACAAAGAAAAAGGGAAAAACCCCAAAACACACCTCGCGGAGAGGTCAAGAAATGTGCATGTATGTGCGGGACAACAGTACGCGCAACATGTGAAACTTGAGGTAAATGTGTGCACTGAAATAAAAGAGACATACCTCGTGGAGAGGTCAATGTTGTGCACAAGAGTAGCGGGAATACAACCCACATGAAACACCCCGTGAAGAAGGTTGGCGTGCGATGGCCGCGAGGGGGCTCATGTAGACGTTGAAGAGGGTGGGGCTCAGCGAGGATCCTTGAGGGACGCCGCAGATGACTTCGGTGGCTTCTGACTTGTACGGTGGTAGACGGACTCTCTGTGTTCTTCCGTCGAGGAAGGAGATGATCCATTCCAGTGCCTTCTCCTGGATTCCGACGTTGCTGAGGCGCTGCACAAGGGTGCGGTGGCAGACAGTGTCGAAAGCTGCGGAGAGGTCTAGGAGGATGAGGGCCGCTGTTTCCCCGTTGTCCATCAGGCCTCGGTTGTCATCGGTGGCAGCGATGAGGGCGGTCTCGGTGCTGTGGTTGGCTCGGAAGCCAGACTGTGAGCGGTCGAGGGATCCATTCGTCTCGAGGAAGACGGCCAGCTGTAATAATTACTCTAAGCAGGTAGATGTGGTTCAAGAGGCTTTATTCATGTAAGTTACAAGATCAGTAATACAGCCCCATCAGGGCAAGCACCACCTGTGAGAGATATCTCACAATCGAAGAAAATGTAGCAATGACGATGCCACGTCTTAACGAAACACAAAACCGCAACACTGATCTCAGATTCCATGTGTCCTTGATGAAAATGTATTCTCGTAGTCGATTCCTCAACAAGCTGTGCCTAAGCCATCTCCCCTCTGTGACATGATTTCAACCGTCCTTTTTAAAACTTTATTGGAACAAGCATGAAGTGGCGTGTTTGGCAATGCAAAAAAAGATAATAGCGTAAGACACCAATACCAAAATGACAGCACGCTCCCCGATGTTTGTGCCAGGAGGCTCACGGTACATTGTGCGGGACCGCAATGATAAGGGAATCTTGGACTGCCACAGACGTCAGAGCTTAAGGATGGCAGGATGTCACTGGATAAACAGCACGCACCCCCCCTGTGGAAGGTAGGCAAGACCTCACTTTCTTTTTTAAACAAATGGTGTGGCGTTTCAACTGAAAAATAACCTGGCCCATAAGAAAATGAAATGAACTAGGCCTTTCCCCACACACACCTAGTGGCATACAGTCATTCATGAAGCACCTCCAAAGGCCTGCAGTAGACAAATTGCGGAGTGTTTGAAAAGTTCCAGCACTCTGTCCATCATCTCCTTGTGTTTGCTTTGTTCGCCCTAAGTTGGTAGGGTATGCCCAGACATGGGTCTCCTGCTCACTTTGCCACTGGATTCAAGCTAGCCTGGCTGATCAGGGCTGTTAGCCCGAAACTGATCCCAGGATACTTGTTTCCTGTCCAGGGAAGACATGGCTTGGCAGTTCGGGCTGGACTGTTCCCATGAGGCACAGGGTCAAGACTGATTTGCATATTTGTCTATCTGAACTGGGGTGGCAAATTGAGCTAAAGATTGAGGATGTATTAAACTCAGATCTGTGACTGGGGATGAGTGTTTGAAAAGTTTCAGCACTCTGTCCATCATCTCCTTGTGTTTGCTTTGTTCACCCTAAATTGGCAGGGTATGACCATACGTGTGTACCTTGCTCACTTTGCCACTGGATTGAACCTAGCCTGACTGATGAGGGCTTTTAGCCCAAATTGGGTCCCAGGATGTTATGTGTCGATTTAGATATATAGATTTCCAGAAACATGCCCGTATATATGTACAATTCACATTGCCGTTATTTAGGCATAGAAATCCAGCTCTTATTTAGGAATTGCTCACGCTAACCAAATACAGGCAGGTTCAAATACATCTGTTTATCTTTGTCACAACGAGTTCTTGGAAAACCAGACTCTTAAACCTTTAGGACTTTCCCTTACCTGGATATTGATTTCTCCAAGAACTCATTTATTATGCATGAACATTTATTCCTTAGGGGTTCATTCATGACATTCTTATGCCCGACTTGTATATCAATACTGGCATTCCTAAACACCTACAAGGTATAAATATACCTTCACTTGCCATGGCAAACCACAGTGAGTTTCGGCTACCTACTTGCACTATCTCCCAATATCCAACATCTCGACCCTGGCCAAACTACTCGAAAAATGTGTCTACATGCAGCTTAGTAACCACATTGACCAATTCAACCTGCTTGACCAATTCCAATCTTGCTTTCGATATGGGCACAGTACCAAATCAGCCATGACCCACATAATAGATGACACATGTTAGATTTGGGGTTTTCTAGTTGGCATAGGTAGGTACATTTGACAAATAGGGACCCTTGCGTCGGGGTAAGGGGATACACTCCTAAAATAACCCCTGCTCACCCCCTTGGTAGCTTGACACAAGCAGGCAGGCTTATCTCAGAGGCAGTGTGTAAAGCATTTGTGAACACGTACAGTAATACAGTGACAACACTACAAATGGACACCACACAGGTTGTATTATAAAATAATAATTTTTATGTAGACTGAACACAAGACCAAATGACAAAAATCCACAATACTGTATTCAAAAATAGACTTTAAAATGTAATAAAAAAGCTCAGTTCTCTCAAGTTGAAAATGCAACACTTTACTCTCAATGTACTGTCATGTAGCTCCTGAATGTCCTTATACCGTGTTAAGTTAGCATAGGCGCATTAGAGGTTTAAACGCCATTTTTCCTTTTTGTAACTTCTGCACACGACACTTAATTGTTGACTTAGCTTTCAACCTAGTAGTTCGCTGTGGTTTATATGAGAATAATATGTTATTGCTCTGATATTAGCTTTGCTTAATAAACTATGTCTGCACAGAGAGTGCTGAAGCTTCAGGAACAACACGATACGGAATTGTTATGAGGTCTGATCTCCACGCCTTCATAGTCATAACATAAGTGCAGCTTCTGCCAACTCTGGGCTTGAGGCGGGATTTATATTGCTTTGCTTGGGGCACAATAAACACACTTGATGCGGTTCACATGAAGAGAGAGCTGGTGTATGCTGATGTGATTCCTTCATGCTAGGAAACTAAGGTATGGGCCCGCCCTGATTTAACCCAAAGAGACCTTCTTAGCTAATAATATAATATGTGTGTTAGGGAGGGTGAGAAATAAGTGTTGTTAACTCTTATTCATTTACAGCATGTTACCATGCTGTCACCATTCGCTTTTTATGGATTAGTAACTATGCTGATAACTTTGCTTCTGATAATATGTTTCCTTGTATTATCTAAGATACTGCGTCTGAGAAAACGGCATTAGTAAATAAATATTTCAAATGTGCACGTGTCCTCATTTACTCCACGTTCTGGTTTGTAATGATAATATAACGAAAGAGTGCTCATGTGTTCCACGTAACCTGAGGTATTGTAAGTTCATGTTCTGGTTTGTCTAAACATTGGGAGTTTGTTATGACCAATGAGACACTGTAGCTAGCTCGGTAATGGGTAAGTTGGGTACTAAGGTGAGTTTTGGGTCACCCTAATTCGCCGAGGTTCCATCCTCTGTGCACAGTTCTGTGTGAGAACAGAAACCCTGCGACATGGCGCCCAACGGTTTCGGTGGTCTTATATCATGACACTCGAGTAGTATATCGTTCAAACCTTAACCCCTTCACATCCGTTTCCGGAAAACGGGGTGTAGGTGAAACCTACCTATTTATGGTAATAGGTCTTTTTCAAGCTTGATTCTTTCTAAAACGGTTTCTTTGAATTACTACCCAGTTGTGCTACAAAGTATTCTTTGTTTTTCCGTAATTCCAGTGTTATCATGGCGGCGGCGGTGGCAATTGCGCAAAATAGTCGAGTAGCGGTGCGCACACATCTACAGACGTACCAAGTCCCGGTGGATGGGATGGCTGTGATTTTAGTGGTGTGTGCTGATCCGGCGTTCCCTTTTGAATTGTTTTACTCTTGGGTTACGTTTCCGGCTGTGGACGCAACTTCTGGTTTGTTCCACTCCTACACGGCCTCCCCTGTACCGGCTGAGTATACACCGTACAGGGCACTGGAAATACCTATTGATCATTGACAGCATCGAGTTTGGTTTGATGGCGCCCTCCCCCACTCTTTGTCCACTGCAAGGTTAGGTCCACTCTCAATTCCAGGTACAAACTGGCCTGCGTTGGGTGGTTTTACCCCGCACCCGAATCACGGGGCTTGTACCCTTGCAGAAATTCGCAGGCTACATGTAGTCTCCATTTCTGTGATTCGTGCATTGGTTCAATACATAGGTCGTCATCTCCCGGGTGGTCCCCCGGGGGGTCCGGCCGTTCAAACGGAACGTGGTGGTTTACGGCTCAATCCAGTTATGGTAAATTCGGTTTTTGGTCAACGCCCTGATAATAAAGATGATTTTCCTTTTTGGCTGGCCGAGAAATTTGACCCCTGGAAGCCGTGTTTCCCAATTCTACTCCTGCTGATAAACATAGAATGTTGATGATTACTTTACCTAAGGATATCACTCCCGAGCTCGTTGACTGTGAAAGTTGGGGTAAGACTTTTGCGGCTGTTTATGCGAGGTGTTTCGGCACCCCATCTATGGCTGTACTGCCTACGATCATAAAACGTGTTCAGGATGATCACGGTCCAGAGGCAGCGGTTGAATTGGGTATGCGCCTGTGTGGTTCTTTTGAGATTGTAAGTGATCTCATACTCTCCAACATCAAGGGAGATGCTGTGAACTTCCAGGTTTTTAATGCACTGGCAGCGTTACCCGATGCCGAAAAGCCCCGCCAGTTGGCGAAGATTGTAGTGGCCGCTTATAAAACTATCGGTCGCACAAGTAAGGGTTTGAAGTACTTCGCGGTTAAGGAGAAGAAACAACCACAAGTGCAATCTGCTGCGGCAGATGTACAACCAAAGTCCAAAAAACAGAATTGGCCACAGAAACAGGGGAAGCAACAGCAGCAAACTCAGGAATCATATCCTGCGTCACAGGTCCCTGCGCCGGCTGAGAAAGTTTATGATTTGCGCGATCGCGCGATGATTAAATCACCTGATCGATTTCAGGTTTCTGATCAACGCTCTCCTCGTTCCTTTCAGGACTCATCGGCCCCGAAGACCGGTGGAGGAGGAGGCGGACGGGGACGTGGTGGCCAACAAGGACGTGGCCAGCCCCGCCAGACAGAAGGCGCATGGAAGCAGGAGGATTCTACGCCGAAGAGACCGCAGTTTGCGAAAAAGAAAGTCGCAGCCTTAACAGCGCATCGATATGCCACAGATAGTGAGAACGCGGCTTCGGAATCTGACGTGGGCTCTGACCTTGCTGGACAGCGCGGCGGAGATAACCATAGTCAGAGAGGCGCTGCGTCCACTACTGAGGGTGACAGCGACTGATGTTTACGTTGTGATAGAAACAGCGGATACGAGACTTGCTCCCCCTGAAAGACTTTATGAAATTGTCCTGTTAATTGAAGGTGACATACAGCGTACCGTTAAAGGTGTATTTTGGGAAAATCTGTCTTCTACATATGATATTTTGCTTTCGGAGGCTGACTGGCCCCCACCTTTTGTGCTCGCGGCGCCGCGAGGGGAGGAGGTAATCCTCCCCAGTTTCGCGAACACTGTCTCGAAAGAGCATGCGCAGCATTTTGCAGAAGAGTGGGCTCGGGCTCTCGCACCGGCTCTGTACCGTAACCAATGTGGTTGGGATAAATTGTCGCCTTGCCACGAGATCCCGTTGCGGTCTGAGCCGCAGCCTCAACCTCAATATCCCATACGGCGTGAAGCAAAAGCTTCCGTCGCTGAAATCCTTGTGCAATTGGAATATCAAGGAGTTATTGAAACGTGTGTGTCACCGATGAATAATCCCCTTTTTACTGTGACCAAACCTGACGGATCATATCGTTTGGTATTGGATTACCGGCATTTAAACTCGCATTGCCGTAACTGTGCAGTACAGAATACTCACGGCTCTGCCCTAGTGGATAGTCTAGTGCGTAAGCGTTTCAAAACAACGCTTGACATTTCCAACGGTTTCTATGCCCATAGATTGGATAGCCTTAGCTCCCAATGGACAAGTTTTACGAGCGCTGGTGTGCAAAAACGCTTCCGGCGACTCCCAATGGGCTACAAGAATAGTCCTGGTGTTTTCACCTCCAGAATTGTTACTCTTTTGGAGAATATCGACCCGGATGCATGTTCGTATGTGGATGACATTTATCTGACGGACGACGAAATTTGGATGCATCTGTGTCGAGTGAATTCGGTTATTTGTAACTTTGCTGATATGGGTTACAAGTTTAATTTTGCAAAATCGCACATTGCAGAACATACAGTGTTGTTCCTCGGCTATGAGCTGAACAATGAAGGTAGAGGTTTAGCTCCTCACTTCTTGGAAAAATGCGCTCAATTGCGCGCTCCTACAACACTGAAGAAATTACAGTCTTTACTGGGCTTTTTGAATTTCGGAAGGACATACATTCCGGAATATGCCCAGCGTATCAAGCCGTTGTATGCATTAATACAACCTACTTTCTCAAAATCATGCTGGCTGCCTGAGCATTCAGCCATTTTGCAATCCTTGCAGGCTGATCTGCTCGCTTCTAAATATTTACTGACTCGTGATAACCACACCAACCTGGTAATAAGAATAATTCCTGGGACGGTGGGTTTCACGTACCTCACTTTTAATGAAGGAGACACAGTACCTATTGCTTACAAGTCACACTTGTACACTTCGGCTGAGATGCGGTTTCCCACTGTGGAAAAGGTTTTAACAGCTGTACAGATGGCTATTCTTAAAGAACGGGCTCTGTCACAGGGGAAACGCATGTTAGTGGTAACGCCCTGTCCTCATTTGGAGGCAGTCACAAAAGCCAGTGTACCAAATTCAAAAGCTTTGCACCCTCGGTGGATTCAATGGGCTGCGTCCTTGACGTCCACAGATGTCACGTTTATTTTTGACGCCTCATTACGGTCGCAGGAGTACTTGCAGTATGAGTTCGTTCATCCTGCTCCTCTATCTATGCGGCCTTTGGAGGACTTCCATTGCATCATTTACACTGATGGTTCGGCGCAGGTTGCGCATGGCTCTAAACATGCCTACGTTTCCGCATGCGCCATTGTGGTCGGTGCTATGTTGAACGAAGAGTTGATTTCCAGTGAAGTGCACACCTTGCCCCTGGGAGACTGCACCGCACAATTGGCAGAGCTTCGTGCTCTTTTACTAGCGTTGGAGTACGCAGATCCAGGTGTTACTACTCTCGTTGTAAGTGATTCTTACTACTGTGTCCAGTCTTACAATGAAAACTTGTTCTTTTGGATTCAGAATGAATTTCGTGATTCCAAGGGTAGCACAATAAAACATAAGATGATCTGGGTTCGAGTGGCAGAACTTAAGGATAGGTTACCACTCGTTTATGTAATTCATACTCTTGGCCATCAGCGCGTGGGAGTTCACGCTGTTGGTAACTCGCTTGCAGATGAAGCGGCGAAATCAGCAGTATCTACATACTTAGTTGCAGCAGTTACTAGATCTAAAACCAAGATTGATAGCGACATCTTGGCAGCAGTTGCTGCCTCTGAGAAGGGAGATAAACATCCTTCGGGATTCCCTTCAAAATACAAATACCACTTAAGTCCCGAAAAGGTTCCTTTTGTGACCATTCCTGATGTTGGGGAACGGCTGATTCCCAACTCGGATCGCAGGGCAGACTTGATTACAGCGGCACATGAAGGTGTGGCGTCTGCGCATGCGGGCGTCTCGGCCACTGTATCTCAATTACAACCACGTTTCTGGTGGCGGGGACTGTACAAACAGACGCGTGATTATGTTCTTCTTTGTGACATTTGCCAGCAGATTAAACCTTCGACTGCTACGCGTCCGCCACAGACACAGTTGTACATTTCTAATAAACCACTTGGTTGTGTTTATTTAGATCACTGCGGTCCTTTTTCATCTGATACTGCATATAAGTACATCTTAGTAGCAGTTGACTCATGCACACACTTTGTGTGGGTATGGCCACATCGCAGCGCTGATTCACGGACTGTCATTAGAGATTTGCGTGTCTTTATAGGGATTTTTGCCTGTGGTACCTTCCATTCGGATCAGGGTCCGGCTTTCGCCTCTAAGGCGTATAAGGATACCATGACTTCGTTGGGGGTCCAAGTCAAGTTTTCGTCTCCCTACAGACCTGAGGGTAACAGTGTAGTTGAGCGAATGAACCGTGATTTAAAGCAATCTTTGACAGCCCGAGTAATAGGCACTGGCAGAAACTGGCTGTCTCACCTCTATGGCGTGCAGCGTGCTCTTAATAATCTCCCTAGAAGGTCTCTGGGTGGGCGGACCCCATACGAAATTCTCTTTGGCATCAAGATGTACGTCCCTGACCTTGACGGTCTAGACTGTGTGGTTCGCGCCACTTCCTTTGACGCAGATGAACATTGCAATGTTTTACAGAATCTACAAAAGACCAGAGACAGTCTTGCAAAGGAACATTTGCACTCCACGTCGGATGATGCGTTGCAGATCCCGGTAGTTGGCTGGCTACCCCAAGTTGGCGAACTGGTTCGAGAGAAGATCGATAACAAGAAAGAATTTGGTCCTTCCTATCGAGCTCCGGTTCCAGTCCTTGGAGTGAAGGGCACAAGAACAGTCATTTTACCACCACTTCCTGGTCGTAAGGAAAACAGGTTTATTTCAATTGACACTGTCCAGATACACAGAGTGGCCGATTCTTCTTAGCATGACACCGGCTGTTTCCTGTCCTTCCATTGTGAGAAATTCAGTTATGCCCACTGCTTCTAATATTGAACCTGAAGTGGCCATCGAATTACCTGCTGTTTCCAGTCCTTTGTTAAATAATTTACCCGGAACTAACATTGATGACATAGACTATGCCTACCCCACTGATTTGTCCAT
This sequence comes from Lissotriton helveticus, assembly GCF_964261635.1. Classification (NCBI taxonomy): domain Eukaryota; kingdom Metazoa; phylum Chordata; class Amphibia; order Caudata; family Salamandridae; genus Lissotriton; species Lissotriton helveticus. The sequence continues at coordinate 29,426,235 of NC_136067.1, read as the reverse complement.
GCCTGACCTGCAAGCACGTTTAGCCACGGAATCCAGATTTTCATTTGACTCTGCTTCCCTTGCCTCGAGGAAACCCTCTCGTATTGCAGTTTATGCTAGCCTGTTTAAAAACATTTTTTGATTCCCCCTTGGACATACATTTGGCTGGTCCTTTTTTCAGTTTACCTTTTTATGTCAATTGGTTTTGTGTTTTATTTTTTTCGAATTATCAATGGACACTATGTCGAGGAAAGAACTTGCATTACTCATCTAAATGGAACTTTGGCCCCACTTTCCTCGTCACATTCTACACACAGATTTAAAAGAGACTTAACTTTGGTTAACATCACAGCATGGCCTGTCCTTGATGGAATAGTGTGGGACGCAGTTCGGTTTCAAATTCATGGCCCAACGGAAGTCATTAATGTTCCTAATGTACTTAGAGTGAATATGGGGGATGTAGTGAAACAAAACATTCGTTCTGATGATTGGGATGTTAATGCAGTAGAAATTTTATTTTCTGATTTGCAATACTATGCAGCCTTTGATGCTGAAGATTTATATTTAGACTCTGCTAATTATGGTGATTTATTTTGCTACCAACATTACGGAAATCACTTCTTACATAAAACATCATCCCGGAGGGATACTGTTAATTTTACACAGTGGGAACATTGCCCAGCACCTACACAAGGCAGTTCTGAAACATTTCTGAAAAAGTATACCTATTTCACTGACTTTAACCAGTCCAATCCCGAGTCCTTTTATTTTAAATTTCTGAAAAAGCCAATGTCCAAGGTTAGTCTTACCAATACTAAATTGTTGTATTCGAAGGCCTTCCTTGATCAATTAGTTACTGGAGGCTACGAGTTATGGAAAGAAACAATAGACCTTAAATCAGTTTGGGGTTCAAAAGCCTGGCAGGTACAAGGCACAGAGGCTTTGCACCGCGCATGTCTCATCCCGAATCATATGTTGTTTCTGAATGGAACAATTTCCCAGACCACATGCTTTGGATTGGCTACTTCTAAAAAATTAAACACCCCTACTATTCCGGAGCTAGAGGAATATGAAGGTTGGAGTAACTTTACTCGTTTGTCCATTAGAGAATTACAGGCCCTTGTCCGTAATTCTTCCTTTAACATTTCCAGTATGAATCCAAAAGGTTGGCTGCTTTGGCACCGTAGTGCTGACTCTTGCCAAAATCGATTTTTGGGTTTAACTGACGGTTTTATGACTGTTAGATCTGATCCCCGGTTTGACTTAGCCCACACTGTCACAACTTATTCTGTAGGCAAATTGTGTCAAAATTGGCTGAAACATTCGACGTTATCTGCAGTTAAAGGTCACCTTTCCCAACTGAATGCAGACGTGGATTTGAATGATTTCATGAAAGGCCCGGCTAGTGGCAGGTCGAAAAGGTGGATATATGCCGTTTACAATGAAATTTGGAAACTTTCTCAGATTGAGGCTGCTACCCGCCTTAGGGCTATTGATCAGGCAAATCTTGAAAAGGTGCTTGCAGTTGTTGACAATAGTATTAACGTGCTTTCATCTAGAATTTACACATTGGATAATATTGTGTCGTCAGTAGTCGATATTGTGCATGATGAAGTATCAGTATTATACCATGGTCAGAATCAATTACGATCAATCATGCAATTTGCATGGACCCTTCAGACTCTGAAAAATGGTAAAGTTCCCTGGGGGTACATGAACGTTTCTTCGCTCTTTGCACCGTTTAATTTGACTGACAAACAACGCTTGCTTTCAATGCGTGATGCTACCTTTAGTATGTTGCATATTGAGAGATTGGAATCCTTGCCCTTTTCCGTGGCAGAGGCCACTGCTGCAACGTGGCTTATCCACGGTTTAATAACGCTGCCTTTTGCTTTATATAAATTTTCGAATTGTATGAAATATGTACCAATTGGTCGTTATGAACCTTTAGGTAGTGGTTTCCTTCATGAAGTCTGGTCGCTTCCATACACATACAGATGTTTCAAAGATGATCAAGAAGTTTATCTAAATGGGGAGGAGTGCACTGAGACGCCTGATCATTCATTAATGTGTAGACGCATACAGTTACACGGTTCATGCAACAAAGACCGACCGAATATGGCTTGCGTTTTGCAAGGCACGCCAGTTCCTGCTATCATCCCCACGTTTAAACTATTAGAAAATGGTAGTTATTTAATGCTCAATAATGAAGACTGTTGGGGGTTAATTAAAGGCATAGCTTTTATCGTAACAGTAAGTGAACGGGTTATTTGCTGCAGAAATGTTCTATATCCTCCCACACATGAACATAGGGAGTATTCCATCTGGCCCCAGATACCAACCTTGGGAGCAGAATTCAGCGGCATGGCAAGAATAAGGGCTCTTTTGTCCCAGAGAGAGGTGGCCTTGAGCTCGGCCCGTGAAACTTTCGTGCTTCACATTGCAAACACCCGTACAGAGGTTCAGGCTCTTTTAAATACTGATTTGCCTTTGCATTTCGGAGAGATGGTTCGTACTATCTTTAACGCATCCTCCACGAAAGGCCTGGCACATTTTTTTAAAATTGTTAGCAGTGGTCTCGTGACTTCCTTTGAAAAGATTTTTGAAGTCATCCCTGCTTTCTTCCATTCTATTTTTTCAACGTTGTTTGGAGGGTTCCCATTTTTACTTGCGTTAGCAGCGGGCGCTCTAGTGGTTTTTGGTATTTTTAAATATGGATGTCCTTCCTGTGCAAGACCCCGCCCAGCACCTGCTGACGCTGTTCCGCAATCGCATGCTTGAATATTATGGCACACTGCCGTTAGCGATATTGAGCACGGCATATGGATTATCTTTTCGATTCTCCTATTTCACCTGTGTCCAGCCTGTATTTCACTGCCTGACATGTGATTTCGATTGGGCCATTGATTTGTGTCTCTGCGGACCGGTTTCTCCTGACGTCGACTTTGATCAGCTAATGTGTCCTATCGTGGCTCACGAGTTGGTTTGTCCTGGCGGAAGGATTATGGCCTTAGCAGTGGTACATGGACTAATTGGTCCCTGGAATATACTGTCGGCAGCGCAACAATTCTTGGAACTGAGCTTTCTTGAAAACCCACCGAGCTGTCCTCTGATAGTGATAGAGGAGCCGGTGCTTGGAGAACACGTATTTTCTTTTCAACTTTTAAATTGGATGGCTGAACTGTTTTCGGATGAAGACGGTGATTTCTTATTGGAGGCTGTTGCTGCTTATTTTGCATATACAGTTATGTCATAGACACTGCCTCAGATTGACATGCTGAGCACTAGCATTTCATTGACTTTCTTGACTTGTCAAGTTTCTTATTTTTCCTTGCCTATTGGCTTGTGCCACTATATTGTTTTTGGCTATCTTTTCGCTTATGAACCATGCTCATTTAATGTTGCATTCTGCTCTCATGTGATGGCACTTCTGTTATCCTATTTAGTCCGTTCTCGGATCATGGGGGGGTGTCATGTAGCTCCTGAATGTCCTTATACCGTGTTAAGTTAGCATAGGCGCATTAGAGGTTTAAACGCCATTTTTCCTTTTTGTAACTTCTGCACACGACACTTAATTGTTGACTTAGCTTTCAACCTAGTAGTTCGCTGTGGTTTATATGAGAATAATATGTTATTGCTCTGATATTAGCTTTGCTTAATAAACTATGTCTGCACAGAGAGTGCTGAAGCTTCAGGAACAACACGATACGGAATTGTTATGAGGTCTGATCTCCACGCCTTCATAGTCATAACATAAGTGCAGCTTCTGCCAACTCTGGGCTTGAGGCGGGATTTATATTGCTTTGCTTGGGGCACAATAAACACACTTGATGCGGTTCACATGAAGAGAGAGCTGGTGTATGCTGATGTGATTCCTTCATGCTAGGAAACTAAGGTATGGGCCCGCCCTGATTTAACCCAAAGAGACCTTCTTAGCTAATAATATAATATGTGTGTTAGGGAGGGTGAGAAATAAGTGTTGTTAACTCTTATTCATTTACAGCATGTTACCATGCTGTCACCATTCGCTTTTTATGGATTAGTAACTATGCTGGTAGCTTTGCTACTGATAATATGTTTACTTGTATTATCTAAGATACTGCGCCTGAGAAGACGGCATTAGTAAATAAACATTTCAAATGCTCATGTGTTCTTCTTTACTCCATGTTCTGGTTTGTAATGACAGTATAACGAAAGAGTGTTCATGAGTTCCACGTATCCTGAGGTACTGTAAGTTCATGTTCTGGTTTGTCTAAACATTGGGAGTTTGATAAGACCAATGAGACACTGTAGCTAGCTCGGTAAGGGGTAAGTTGGGTACTAAGGTGAGTTTTGGGTCACCCTAATTCGCCGAGGTTCCAAACCTCTGTGCACAGTTCTGTGTGAGAACAGAAACCCTGCGACAGTACCTTTGATGCGTAACGCAAAGAAACCAAAAGGGTCACAGGGAAGTTGATGCATCGGTTCCTTACACACTGGGGAGTGGATGCGTTGGTTTCTTACTGCTGTGCAGGGAAGTTGATACTCGATTCCTTATTGTGTGGGGAGTTGATGCGTCGATTTCTTACTGCTCTCTGGTATGATGCAACAAGATGGCACCTCGATGCAATACTCTTCTCTGGTGCGATGCGACAAAATGGCATCTTGGTTGCGTTGCGACAACGTTGGTGTGGTGCATGCACGCCCGATGGCTGTGCGGCGACTTGATGATCTTTGGAGCCACGACAGGCCCTGCCACGCCACTTCTCCAGGGATGCGAAGATAACCTCTGTGGCAGCATCCCGCTTCTCCTGCGATGTGCTGTGCTTCGGCGATGCGATGATGACAGCAGCAGCGGCAGCAGCTCGCTTCTTCGGCGATGCAATGAGAGCGGCTGCAGCAGCGACACACTTCTCGTTGTTGCGTTGGGCTTCCAGCTCCCAGTGACATGTAGTCTCTCAGAAGGCCCAGCACAACAGAAGGCAGTTCAAATGCCAGCAAGGGAATTCAGGGGGAGCTGATTGGTTAAGTCTTGTATCCCTTAGACATCAGGCAGAAGTTAAGCTCTAGTTCAAGCCTTTGGAGATTCTTCCTCAAGTTTATAAGAAAGCACACTCAGTCCTTTTCTTCTCTCTTTGCAATGAAGCAACCACTTTGAAGGTGCCACTGCCTGCGCTCAAGCGCTAATCACCACTATAGTCCTGTTTTCTAAAATTGTGCTAATACTGAATCTAAAAGTCACAAACTTACTTGTTGCATGATTAGTTTTAAAACTGAATTCACTGTGGCAAAACCCGCCATCACACAAGCTCAAACTTGCTTCCTGGGGATACTCTTCAAGCGCCAACCAGTGAAGAGTGGGAGGGGCTAAGGCTGACAAGGGGTATAAGTGCCGCCAGCAACGCGGGAACAACCACTTTTAAGGTGCCACTGCCTACGTTCAGGGGGGAAATGACCTCTACAACGCAACTTTTACAACGTACTACCATTACAACAAAACTTTTACAACATATGCCATTACAACGCAACCATTACAACGCATGACACTACAACGCATACCACTACAACGCATGTCATTACAACGCAGTCATTACAACGCCTACCATTACAACGCATACCAATACAACGCATAGTACCCTTACACTATCCAACACTTACCCTACTGTGGCACCCCCTGGAATTAAAATAGTAATTTTTACCCCTACACTATCCAACACTTACCCTACTGTTGCACCTCCTGGAGTTAGAATAGTAATTTTTACCCCTACACTATCCAACACTTACCCTACTGTTGCACCCCCTGGAGTTAGCATAGTAATTTTTACCCCTACACTATCCAACACTTACCCTACTGTTGCACACCCTGGAGTTAGAATAGTACATTTTACCCCTACACTATCCAATCCTTACCATATATGCTATGTAATGGTATGCGTTGTAATGGTATGCGTTGTAAAGGTAGTATGCTTTGTAATGGAATGCGTTGTAATGGTAGTTTTGTGAAATGCGTTGTAGCGGCATGCGTTGTAATGGATGCTGCGTTGTAAAAGTTTTGTTGTAATGTCATGCATTGTAAAAGTATGCGTTGTAGTGACATACATCCGGTCAAGCGCTAAGCACCACTATCATCGGTTTTAAAAAATGTTTTTACTAATACTGAATCTAAAAGTCACAAACTTACTTGTTGCACGATTAGTTTTAAAACTGTAATTCACTGCGCCGAAACCCGCCGTCACACAAGATCAAAATTGCTTCATGGGGAAATGCCTCAAGCGCCAATCAGTGAAGAGTGGGAGGGGCTAAGGCTGACAAGGGGTATAAGTGCTGCCAGCAACGCGGGAACAACCATTTGAAGATGCCACTGCCAGCGTTCAAGTGCTAAGCGTCACTATCATCCTGTTTTTAAAAATTGTGCTAATACTGAATCCAAAAGTCACAAACGTACTTGTTGCAAGATTAGTTTTAAAACTGAATTCACCCTGCCTAAACCCACCATCACACAAGCTCAAACTTGCTTCCTGGGGATACTCTTCAAGCGCCAATCAGTGAAGAGTGGGAGGGGCTAAGGCTGACAAGGGGTATAAGTGCTGCCAGCAACGCGGGATCAACCACTTTGAAGGTGCCACTGCCTGCGTTCAAGCGCTAAGCGACACTATCGTCCTGTTTTTTAAAATTGTGCTAATACTGAATCTAAAAGTACCAAACTTACTTGTTGCACGATTAGTTTTAAAACTGAATTCACCGCGCCGAAACCCACCGTCACACAAGCTCAAACTTGCTTCCAGGGGAAATGCCTCAAGCGCCAATCAGTGAAGAGTGGTAGGGGCTAAGGCTGACAAGGGGTATAAGTGCCGCCAGCAACGCGGGAACAACCACTTTTAAGGTGCCAATGCCTACGTTCAGGGGGGAAACGACCTCTACAACGCAACTTTTACAACGTACTACCATTACAACAAAACTTTTACAACGTATGCCATTACAACGCAACCATTACAACGCATGACACTACAACGCATACCACTACAACGCATGTCATTACAACGCCTACCATTACAACGCATACCAATACAACGCATAGTACCCTTACACTATCCAACACTTACCCTACTGTGGCACCCCCTGGAGTTAGAATAGTAATTTTTACCCCTACACTATCCAACACTTACCCTACTGTTGCACCTCCTGGAGTTAGAATAGTAATTTTTACCCCTACACTATCCAACACTTACCCTACTGTTGCACCCCCTGGAGTTAGCATAGTACATTTTACCCCTAGACTATCCAATCCTTACCATATATGCTATGTAATGGTATGCGTTGTAATGGTATGCGTTGTAAAGGTAGTATGCTTTGTAATGGAATGCGTTGTAATGGTAGTTTTGTGAAATGCGTTGTAATGGCATGCGTTGTAATGGATGCTGCGTTGTAAAAGTTTTGTTGTAATGTCATGCATTGTAAAAGTATGCGTTGTAGTGACATACATCCGGTCAAGCGCTAAGCACCACTATCATCCGTTTAAAAAAAATGTTTTTACTAATACTGAATCTAAAAGTCACAAACTTACTTGTTGCACGATTAGTTTTAAAACTGTAATTCACTGCGCCGAAACCCGCCGTCACACAAGATCAAAATTGCTTCATGGGGAAATGCCTCAAGCGCCAATCAGTGAAGAGTGGGAGGGGCTAAGGCTGACAAGGGGTATAAGTGCTGCCAGCAACGCGGGAACAACCATTTGAAGATGCCACTGCCAGCGTTCAAGTGCTAAGCGTCACTATCATCCTGTTTTTTAAAATTGTGCTAATACTAAATCCAAAAGTCACAAACGTACTTGTTGCAAGATTAGTTTTAAAACTGAATTCACCCTGCCTAAACCCACCATCACACAAGCTCAAACTTGCTTCCTGGGGATACTCTTCAAGCGCCAATCAGTGAAGAGTGGGAGGGGCTAAGGCTGACAAGGGGTATAAGTGCTGCCAGCAACGCGGGAACAACCATTTGAAGATGCCACTGCCAGCGTTCAAGCGCTAAGCGACACTATCGTCCTGTTTTATTAAATTGTGCTAATACTGGATCTAAAAGTCACAAACTTACTTGTTGCACAATTAGTTTTAAAACTGAATTCACCACGCCGAAACTGGCCATCACACAAGCTCAAACTTGCTTCCTGGGGAAACGCCTCAAGCGCCAATCAGTGAAGAGTGGGAGAGGCTAATGCTGACAAGGGGTACAAATGCCACTAGCAGCGCATGAGCGCAGCAGACGCGCCCAGCAGGCGGCCAAAGGCGCGCCAAAGGCAAGCCCGTCCGCGGATGATCGAGGCAAGGGGCAAGCCATTGTGCTCAAAGCACTAACTACCCCACAGCCAAACTAAAAGCACTCCATTTCAACGAACTAGTAATAGACCAGCTCTGTCCGGCTAACATAGCCATGAACAGGATAATGGCAAAAAGTTCCTCATTCCCGGAACTCTATGATCACAAAAATCCGAGCAAGAGACCAAATCCCAAGGCAGCAGCCAAGGAACAAGCCCTAACAGTTACCTATTTAAATACCCGTTCCATGGTCAAATACCAACTTGAAATACACAACCCACTGGCGAATGAAAACGCAGATATCCTACTTTTGACAGAAACGTTGGTAAAACAGGATTCCTCCCCTGACATCTGGCAGCTCCACCTAGTGACTACTACATCCTGCAAGCCAACCGCCATCAGGGAAAAACAGGAGGGGGTGTGGCAGCTATAATTCATCAAGACCTAAAATTCTCAGCACTTACCCCCCTCGAACTCTCACAAGAAAAGAACCTAGTGATTAAATTAGAGTTCGATTTTGCCTTGTTAGTCTGAGTCATACTCTACAGAACACCACTGAGTATGCCACAGTTCCCACAATCTCTGAGTGAACAGATGACACATATCATAACGAACCACGCGAACATACTACTGATTGGTGACCTTAACTACTGGGCTAACAACCCTGCAGGTGGACCTCACCCAACCGAACTAACTGATTTTCTTATATGGCTGAAGCTCTGGCAGTAAATCACCTACGCTACTCACACTAAAGGGCATACACTAGAACAGTTATTGTCCACAGACCTAGACATGACAAATCCAGATGTAAATCCTTGTATCTGGTCAGATCATTATCTCATCAAATTTTCCATAAACAACCTTATCAAACATAAAATACCCTTACCTGAACCTGGATACTTTAGGAGCTGGAACACCATCGACAAATCGCAATTCTTTGAAACCTTGACAAATACAACTCCCATCAGCCATTCCTCTATAGAGGAGAGTGAGGAAAACCTGTTGGAATGGCTCCTGACAGCCAGCAATAAACATGCCCCTCTTAGGAAAATTCACATTGTCGAGCACGTTGTCACGAAGCCCAGAAATGGTTTTCCGATGACTTAAAAGAGCTAAAACTTGCTCTGCGGCAAGCAGAAAGGAAATGGAGGAGCAAATACTCACCCAACGACAAAAGTATCTCTGTAATAGCCCTAAGAACTTATAAAAATATTATTCTAATCACTTAAAATTACCACCTCCAATAAACGTTCAAAAGAACAGATCATAAGTTATATATAGCCTCATAGCCTTGGTGATGGGATTGGAGCTTTGTTTGGGGACGTGGAGAGTGGCTCTGTCGTTGAGGTATTGGGGTCCTGTGTTGTGCAGGCATTCATAGTCATAGGTGAGCATCTTGAAGGTAACTCTTTTCTCGACAGGGAGCCACTGGAGACTTTGTAGGTGTTGGCTGATGTGTTTGTGTTGGGGGATACCGAGGTCTGGCGGCGGTGTTCTGTATTGTCTGGAGCTTGCGGAGTAGGGACTTGTTGATGCCGGCTTAGAGGGCGTTTCCGTAGTCCAGCCTGCTAGTGATGAGTGTGTGGGTGACTGTCTTTCTTGCCTCGAGGGGGATACCTTTGAAGGTCTTACGAAGGATGTGGAGTGTGTTCAAGCATCTGTAGGTGACAGCGCGGAAATGATTATTCATGGAGAGGGAGGAGTCGAGTACGATGCCGAGGTTATTGCCGTGGTCTGTGGGGGTCAGTGGTCTGCAGAGGGCAGTGGGCCACTAGGTATTTTTCCATGCCAAGGGGGTGATTCCGAGGTCTGTCTTCTCCGAGTCGAGGTGTAGGCAGCTATTGCTAATCTAGGCTGTGACGTCCTGCATTCCTTCCTTAAAGTTCAGTCTGGTGGTGGTGAGGTCCTTGGTGATGGAGAGGATGAGCTGGGTATCCTCGGCGTAGGAGACTATGCTGAGGCTGTGCTGTTGGATGATGGCAGCGAGGGGAGCCATGTAGATAATGAAGATGGTCGGGCTCAGTGATGATGACCCCTGTGGGACTCCGCATTTGATTTCCGTGGGTTCGTAGAGGAAAGGTGGCAGTCTGATCCTTCATCTCCTGCCAGTGAGGAACGATCTGATCCAGTCAAGGGAGTTGCCTTGTATGCCGGCTTCGTGTAGTCTGGTTTTGAGTGTGCGATAGGAGACTGCTTTACACTCATCTCACTCTAGCAATTTAGGGGAGGTCCAGTGTTGTGGTGCAAAAGTCCTAATCCATCACTAAGATCTCTTATAATGGGAGGCATTCTATTCAATGAAATTTAATTATTTGTGTTAAATATCAGCAGATAAACCCACAAATCGTTCAGTCTCCTTGATGAAATTCTCCTTTCTTGAATCCCTCAAAGGGCAAACTCATCCGATCGTCCTTCAGAGAATAATATTTGAGTATTATTAAACTGGGCAATATTAACATCAAATATAATGCAGTTTAAACAAGCACTGACTAAGCCAAATTATTGGACTTTTATGTTGAGCGTGCACAAAAAATCTACATGTTAATTTACATAGATGACACATGCCTGCAGAACAGAATTACGAAAACAACCTGTAGCGGCGCCTCCGCTAATGTGGAGGAGCATCACCCCCTTGCCAGGAGCAGAAAAGAAAGGAAAAAACATTATCATTTTATTTTTTCCTTCTGCTGCAGCAGTGCATGAGGGGGTAGAGCTGGGCGGTAGGGGATGAGTGGTAGAACACTCTGTTGCGCAATGACTGTTTGGTCGGCCCTCTCTGCATTGCAGTGTTGTGATTGGCTTTTGGGTGGGAGCCTGTCTGCCTTCTTCCTGTTCCGACCTGAAGTCGGACACCGGTGAGCAGGAGAGAAGATGCGGAACCCAGCGGCTATGGCAAGATTTTATGTTATTAATACACATTTTTTAAGCAACTGTAACAGCCCACCCCCGTGCCGACCCTTCCGTCCGCGTGCTCTTCCAGCCACCCCTAAAAGCACCTAGAGTCATCCATGCACATAAATCAACAGAAAAACACGCGCCCCTGCATACAGACCCACAGGCACCCATACACATGAACAACCTAGCGAGCAATCACCCATACACACAGACCACATGATATGTTTTTAAATAGCACTTAATGCTGTAGGAAGGGTGTTGAAAAGTGCTAGATGTGACAGGAGAGTAGACAAAATTGAAGAAAAGTAAGGAAGGAGCTTAATCAACAGCATAATGCTTTCTACTATAGAAGCAATTTGCAGTTTATAAATAAAGTCCAGTTTTCAATACTGCCAGTAGATTTCTCAAATGGAAATTAAAGGTAAATCCTCACGTACATCATGTAATACATAATTTAATAAACATTGTACTTAAAAATGATTGAGTGAGGAAGACAACACTCCCATGATCTATCAATGCAAACAAAATACTGATTGCTGGAAACTGTTACAGGTATTGCAGAAGTGTGTTATAAAATGTTAAGTTGTAAAACTCACTGCAGGTTCATGTTATGGATTGGAACACATAGTATCTTAAAGGTGCAGACTGCACTGATTGCCTTTTGTCAAGGAGGCATCTCGACGGTGGTGCATGGGTATTCCAATGTGTTTTATGCAAATCCCCATCTACAAAGAGATGCAACAGTGATTTGCACCAAAATCCTGCACTTCCACTAAGCCACCATAAAAGGAAAATTGTTACCAATATGCCTCATTTTATCCTCTTTGCATGTGTGTTGCATTCTGCAGCACATATGCGAAGTAGAAACACCTTAAAGCATAGTCTTTCAACTGGGAGAACTCCTTTCAGTCGAAAAAGATATGCTTCAGACAACTTAGACACTATGATAATAAACAGTTCACCAACTATGTTGGAGGTTCTGGTCTGCTCTATTCTGCCCAATCAGGCTTCAGAGCCTCATATAGTTCTGAGGTGGCCCTTGTTGAAATCTCTGAAGCTATTCAGGATTGCTTGGATGCTGGTGGTTCTGATTTTGTTGGACCTCCCTGCGGCATTCAATACTGTACCTCACTCCTTGTTTCTGCTCAACTATCGGATATCAGTATCTCTGGGTCTGTGTGGAACTTTCTAAAATCGTTCCTTGAGGACAGATCGCAGCAAATTTGGCTTCCCTCTTTTTTATCGGCCCCTCAAAGTGTGACTACTGGAGTGCCTCAGGGCTCCCCCTTGAGCCCTCTCCTCTTCAATATATATGTCACCCCGCTAATTCAGCAGGTGCAGGGGTTGGGTACAAAGACCATTGCATATGCTGATGATACCCAGCTCCTATTCACTTAGGAAAAAAATTCATTCATCCACCTCTCAAGCTAAAACATGCCTTACAGCTATTTTTCAATGGCTCCTCTCCACATAGCTCAAGTGAAAAAAGGACAAATCAGAGGTCCTTTTGTATGGGACTTTTCCTCCCCGGTTTCAAGTAATCACTTTGGCCAGTTGATTTTCCGCTGCCCAAATCCGGGGGTCACCAATGTAAAAACAACAGTTGATGGACAAAATGCAGAACAATGTCATACATTCACCCCAGTACAGAGATCTGGGCCTAAATCTATCATTTTTTTGCATTCCACAGCACTCCAGTTCCGACATGGCCATATGCAAATCAGCCTTGACCCTGTGCCTCATGGGAACAGTCCAGCCCGAACTGCCAAGCCATGTGTTCCCTGGACCGGAATCAAGCGTCCTAGGACCGGTTTCTGGCTATCAGCCAGGAAAGCTCCACTCCAGTGGTGTCGAGAGCACGGGACTCACGCATACCCTTCCCACTCGGAGTGACAAATGCAAAAACAACAGTTGATGGACAGAATGCAGAGCAATGTCGTACATTCACCCCAGTATAGATATCTGGGCCTAAATCTATAATTTTTTTGCATTCCACACCACCCCAAGTCAGACATGGCCATATGCAAATCAGCCTTGACCCTGTGCCTCATGGGAACAGTCCAGCCCGAATTGCCAAGCCATGTCTTGCCTGGACCGGAATCAAGCATCCTAGGACCGGTTTCTGGCTGTCAGCCATCATCAGCCAGGATAGCTTGACTCCAGTGGTGTGTAAAGCACGGGACTAACGTCTAAGCATACCCTTCCCACTCGGAGTGACAAATGCAAAAACAACAGTTGGTGGACAGAATGCAGAACAATGTCATACATTCACCCCAGTACAGAGATCCGGGCGTAAATCCATTGTTTTTTTGCACTCCACACCACCCCAGTTCAGACATGGCCATATGCAAATCAGCCTTGACCCTGTGCCTCATGGGAACAGTCCAGCCCGAACTGCCCGAACCGTCCCACTCGCGGTGACAAATGCAAAAACAACAGTTGATGGACAGAATGCAGAAAAATGTCATACATTCACCCCAGTACAGAGATCTGGGTCTAAATCCATTGTTTATTTGCTCACAAATCCACCCCAGTTCGGACATGTCCATATGCAAATCAGCCTTGACCCTGTGCCTCATGGGAATAGTCCAGCCTTAACTGATCGTAGCGCTGACTGTAAAGATTTCATTGTTTAGTCCTGCATAGCCCTGCTTGTGTTGTTTTCGTGGTCGAGCATTTGCTGCCACCATTTTGTTGTTCTGCCTCTCAGTCCCTCTTCCCACCCCGCCCCCGCCTCCCAGCTGACCCCACCTCGCCCCTCCCCCCCTCTCCATCATCCATATGTGTCAGACACCTTAACGCGCAGCGTTCACGCGCAGCGGTCACGCCCTATGCGCGCCGAAGGTGCGCCAAAGGTAAGCTCGTCTACGGCCGTCCGCGCCTGTATCGCGCCCAGCGCCTGTCCCCCTGGTCCCCGCCACACCCAGCCCACTGGATTCACATATGACGCCACAACTCTCCACGCCCTCAACCCCGGACGCGCACCACAATGCTGCAATGCCACCCCAGGACGTACTCACGGCCCATTCGCTTGCCTCTCGTGCAAGTTCAACTGTTTCAGAACCCTCACCAAATCCACTTCCTCCATACACAGCTCCGACTCTAACCACCTGAAGTGCATCCTGCTGAACACCCGCTCGGTCCACAGACACGCCACGGAACTCTGGGACCTACTCGACACTGCGACACTGGACATCGCCTTACTTACGGAAACTTGGATGAACACATCATCAGCACCCGACATCGCCATAGCCATACCAGATGATTACAAGATTACCCATAAAGACCGCACCAATCAAACTGGAGGTGGCATCGCCATCATCCATAAGAACACCATCAAAATCACGACCAACTCCGACGATAATCTTGCAACCGCCGAACATCTCCACTTTCAGATTCACACCGACCCTAGGACCACACTTAGAGGCACCCTCATCTATAGGCCCCCAGGTACCCGCACTCAATTCAGCGATGATATCACGGACTTCGTCATCCCACATGCCCTCGCCTCCGAGAACTACATCCTATTAGGAGACTTCAACTACCACCTGGAAAACAAACACGACAGCAACACCACCACCCTCCTGGACAACCTGGCCAATCTTGGACTCAAACAACTTGTTGACACCCCCACCCACATAGCCGGACACACGCTCGACCCCATCTTCACCTCCAGCAAACACATCTCCTTCGATCGCACCACAGTTCTCCACTGGACGGACCACAGCTGTGTCCACTTCAACTACAAAACCACCCTGAACCACAACCGCCCACAACCTATTCCTCGAAGAAACTGGAACAAAATCACCTCCGAACAACTCCTGACATCACTCAACCAAAACCCTCCTACCCTCTCATCGGACCCAAACCAAGCGGCCACCAATCTCAAGCAATGGATTACCCTCAGCGCTGACGAATTAGCGCCCTTGAAAAAGCACCAGATCAAATAAGCCAGCAAAAAGGCTCCCTGGTTCAATGATGACCTTAAAAAATCCAAGAAGCTATGCCGCGCCCTGGAGAAAACATGGAGAAAAATTCCAACCTTCGACAACATGTCCACCCTCAAAGCAGCCACCTGCAAACACCACCAACTGATTCGATCCGCCAAGAAATCAGCTTTCAAGGATCGTCTCGACAACAACAATCACAACAGCAAGGAACTTTTCAACATCGTCAAAGAATTCACCAACCCCATCGCAGCCTCTAACGACATCACTCCCTCCCAAGACCTCTGCGATGCGTTATCCTCCTTCTTCCACAACAAAATTGCCGACATTCACAACAGCTTCGAGAATACTCCCAGCGTTCAACCCTCCCCACCCCCCTCAGATCCTATTCCGCCAACTAACAACCTTACCGCCTGGAACCCATCACCACTGAAGACACCATCCGCCTAATGAACTCCATCCACTCTGGCTCGCCAACCGACCCCTGCCCCCACCACATCTTCAACAAAGCGGACTCCACCATCGCACCCCATCTCCGAGATGTCATCAACTGCTCGTTCAACTCTGCCACCTTTCCAGAATGCTGGAAACACGCCGAACTCAGCGCCCTTCTGAAGAAACCCACAGCAGACCCCTCGGAACTCAAAAACTACCGACCCATATCCCTCCTCCCATTCCCGGCCAAAGTCATCAAGAAAGCCGTCAGCAGCCAGCTTGCCGCCTTCCTCGAATCCAACAATGCCCTAGATCCATCTCAATCCGGGTTTCGAGCCAAACACAGCACCGAAACCGCCCTCATCGCTGCGACGGACGACATCCGAACACTACTAGACAACGGCGAAACAGTAGCCCTCATTCTACTCGACCTCTCCGCCGCTTTCGACACAGTCTGCCACAGCACCCTTATACAACGCCTCAGCAGCATCGGCATACAAGGAAAAGCCTTGGACTGGATCACCTCATTCCTCGCTGGGAGAACTCAAAGAGTCCGACTTCCCCCATTCAACTTTGAGGCCACTGAAGTCATCTGTGGCGTACCACAAGGATCTTCACTCAGTCCCACCCTCTTCAACGTTTACATGAGTCCACTCGCCCCCATTGCGCGTCATCACAACCTTAATATCATCTCTTACGCCGACGACACCCAGTTAATCCTTTCCCTCACCAAAGACCCTAACATCGCCAAGAACAATCTCCACGAAGGCATGAAAGAAGTAGCCGAATGGATGAAACAGAGCCGCCTAAAACTCAACTCAGACAAAACGGAGGTGCTCATCCTTGGGTCTTCCCCCTCTGCCTGGGACGACTCTTGGTGGCCTTCCGCCCTGGGCACAGCACCCACACCCTGCACGTACCTTGGCTTTATCCTAGACTCATCTCTCTGGATGTCCAGACAAGTCAACGCAGTATCATCCTCCTGCTTCAACGTACTTCGCATTCTCAAAAAGATCTTCCGTTGGATCCCCCTCGAGACAAGAAAAACCGTCACCCACACACTGGTCACGAGTCGACTGGATTATGGTAACACACTATACGCCGAAATCACAGCAAAACTACAGAAAAAACGACAACGCATCCAAAACGCTTCAGCAAGACTCATATTAGACATTCCTCGCCAAGACCACATCTCCGGACACCTAAAAGACCTCCACTGGCTCCCCGTCAACAAAAGAATTACATTCCGCCTTCTCACCCACGCACACGAGGCCCTTTACAATCTAGGACCCGAATGCCTCAACACTCGACTGTCCTTTTACACACCCACCAGACAACTAAGATCCTCCAATCAAGCCCTCGCCGCTGTCCCGCGCATCCGAAAATCCACCTTGGGTGGCAGATCCTTCTCCTTCCTTGCTGCCAAGACCTGGAACTCACTCCCCACTCACCTCTGACTTACTCAAAACCACATCTCCTTCAGAAAAGAACTTAAAACCTGGCTATTCGACAAATAATGAACCCATTCCCCAAGCGCCTTGAGACCCTCTGGGTGAGCAGTGCGCTATACAAATGCCAGAACTTGAACTTGAACTTGAACTGCCAATCCATGTCTTCCCTGGACCAGAATCAAGCATCCTAGGAGCGGCTTTTGGCTATCAGCCGTCATCAGCCAGGATAGCTTGACTCCAGTGGCGTGGAGAGCACGGGACTCACGTCTGAGCATACCCGTCCCACTCGGGGTGACAAATGCAAAAACAACAGTTGGTGGACAGAATGCAGAACAATGTCATACATTCACCCCAGTACAGAGATCTGGGCCTAAATCCATCATTTTTTTGCACTCCACACCACCCCAGTTTAGACATGGCCATATGCAAATCAGACTTGCCCCTGTGCCTCATGGGAACAGTCCAGCCCAAACTGCTAAGCCATGCCTTCCCTGGACCGTAATCAAGCATCCTAGTACCGGTTTCTGGCTATCAGCCGTCATCAGCCAGGATAGCTTGACTCCAGTGGTGTGGAGAGCACGGGACTCACGTCTGAGCATACCCTTCCCACTCGGGGTGACAAATCCAAAAACAACAGTTGGTGGACAGAATGCAGAACAATGTCATACATTCACCCCAGAACAGAGATCTGGGTGTAAATCCATATTTTTTTGCCCTCCACACCACCCCAGTTCAGACATGGCTAAATGCAAATCAGCCTTGACCCGGTGCCTCATGGGAACAGTCCAGCCCGAACTGCCAAGCCATGTCTTCCCTGGACCGGAATCTAGCATCCTAGGACCGGTTTCTGGCTATCAGCCGTCATCAGCCAGGATAGATTCACTCCAGTGGTGTGGAGAGCACCGGACTCACGTCTGAGCATACCTTTCCCACTCGGGGTGACAAATGCAAAAACAACAGTTGGTGGACAGAATGCAGAACAATGTCATACATTCACCCCAGTACAGAGATCTGGGCCTAAATCCATCATTTTTTTGCACTCCACACCACCCCAGTTTAGACATGGCCATATGCAAATCAGCCTTGCCCCTGTGCCTCATGGGAACAGTCCAGCCCGAACTGCTAAGCCATGTCTTCCCTGGACCGTAATCAAGCATCCTAGTACCGGTTTCTGGCTATCAGCCGTCATCAGCCAGGATAGCTTGACTCCAGTGGTGTGGAGAGCACGGGACTCACATCTGAGCATACCCTTCCCACTCGGGGTGACAAATCCAAAAACAACAGTTGATGGACAGAATGCAGAACAATGTCATACATTCACCCCAGTACAGAGATCTGGGTCTAATTCCATCGTTTATTTGCTCACAAATCCACCCCAGTTAGGACATGTCCATATGCAAATCAGCCTTGACCCTGTGCCTCATGGGAATAGTCCAGCCTTAACTGCCAAGCCATGTCTTCCCTGGACCAGAATCAAGCATCCTAGGACCGGCTTTTGGCTATCAGCCGTCATCAGCCAAGATAGCTTGACTCCAGTGGCGTGGAGAGCACGGGACTCACGTCTGAGCATACCCGTCCCACTCGGGGTGACAAATGCAAAAACAACAGTTGATGAACAGAATGCTGAACAATGTCATACATTCACCCCAGTACAGAGATCTGGGCCTAAATCCAATGTTTTTTTGCACTCCACACCACCCCAGTTCAGACATGGCCATATGCAAATCAGCCTTGACCCTGTGCCTCATGGGAACAGTCCAGCCAGAACTGCCAAGCCATGTCTTCCCTGGACCGGATACAAGCATCCTAGGACCGGTTTCTGGCTATCAGCCGTCATCAGCCAGGATAGCTTGACTCCAGAGGCGTGGAGAGCACGGGACTCACGTCTGAACATAACGGTCCCACTCGTGGTGACAAATGCAAAAACAACAGTTGATGGACAGAATGCAAAACAATGTCATACATTCACCCCAGTACAGAGATCTGGGCCTAAATCCATTGTTTTGTTGCTCACCAAGCCACCCCAGTTCGGACATGGCCATATGCAAATCAGCCTTGACCCTGTGCCTTATGGGACCAGTCCAGCCCGAACTGCCAAGCCATGTCTTCCCTGGACCGGAATCTACCATCCTAGGACCGGTTTCTGGCTATCAGCCGTCATCAACCAGGATAGCTTGACTCCAGTGGCGTGGAGAGCAGGGGACTCACGTCTGAGCATACCCGTCTCTCGGGGTGACAAATGCAAAAACAACAGTTGATGGACAGAATGCAGAATGGCTGATTTGCATATGGCCATGTCTGAACATAGCCGCTGCTGGCTACTGCTGTTCAAGTTCTGTAGCATTTAGTGCCATTTTCTTAGTGCAAAATGCAACCTCTGTCCCATATTGGAAGCAATGGGAGTAATTGGAGTAATTTCAGTAATTACGCATTACTCGTCATGCAAATTTACAGAAATTATGCAATTATTCCTCTGAGATTAATTCAAAGTAATTTAGGGTAAAATACCTACTGCAGGAGAACAGAAGCACAGGAGCAACGTTCTAAGGGAGAGTGAGCCGCTGCTGGATACTGCTGTTCAAGTTCTGTAGCATTTAGTGCCATTTTCTTAGTGCAAAATGCACCCTCTGTCCCATATTGGAAGCAATGGTGTATTTTGTACCAAGACAATAGCACTAGAGAGAATTACGCCAGTAACACCCATTATTATCTGAGCTCCAATGCCCATACCTGTCATTAACTCTATGATGGTGTTACACGAGATGAAAGCAGACATGTTGATTTTAAACTACAAATTTAGCACCCATCTTTCACTCACTTTTTTTGTATCTAAACCAGGATTTTTGTAAAGAAAACACCAAGGCCCAGATTCATGTACAAATCTTGCAACTCAGTGAAGCAAATACATTTGCAGCACTGTGCTGTTGTGCATGACTGGGAGAGAGATCAGAACAGCACCAGATCTACTAACATGTGTCACTGTTCTCTCTCTCCCTTCCATGGCGCACTTTTGGAAACCATGTACCAACACCGACAACCTTGTGCCATAGTGTTATGTTATTAGCATTTATAACGTGCTCATCTACTAAAGAGTGTCCCAGTGCAAAAACAGACAGGGAGGAGATCATTGGATCATCAGATAAAAATCAGAGTTTTCAACTGTTTCCTGAAGAGCTTCGGATCCTGGATGCCGTGAAGGTCCACGGGAAGAGAGTTCCAAGCCACCACTGCCTTATAAGCCAGTACCCTCAGTGCCTTCTGTAAGAAGAGAGTGTCCTTAGTGCTGCTGGCAGGGACAGGACATCCTTATTGCCACCAGTAGAGACTTGTCAACCTTAGTCCCTCAGGCAGGGGCATTTCACCATTAGTGCCCCCGGCAGAGACAGTTCTTCCTTAGAGCCACTGGCAGGAACAGAGCACCCTTAGTGCAATCGGCTGGGACAGAACGTCTCTTCTGTTTGGATGCAGTCAACACCTAATGGCCATTTTCCAACTTTCAGCAGCCGAACATGCTTTGTATTAACCTGAACCCAGCAGTGCTAGAATTTCTAACCTATCCATTTTTTTTATTTAGAATACATTATTTAATACTCATTGTAAGGAGTTGTAAAAGTCACTATATTAACCTGAGCCTTCACCCCTAGTAGCTTGGCACAGGGCAGACATTCTTAGCTTGGAGGTAATGAGTAAAGCATGTATAGTACGCCATCGTGGGCATCCTTTATTATTAGTCCGATTTTAAAAAAAGGCCAGAGAGGAGACCCCCATTGCTATAGACCGATTTCACTAATAGACTCCACAGTGAAAGTCTCAGGGAAAGTGACTTTAACAAAATTAATGGACAGGCTAGAAGAAAACTAGGTTTTATCTAATCTACAATATGGTTTTAAAAGTGATAGGGGTACCATGGATCAGGGTCTTAATTTATATTTGCTAGCAGGAAAATACACTATAGCTAAAGCAGGGATGCTACAGCTGGCTTTTATGGATCTCTTGTCGGCTTTCGACCTAGTAAACACGCTTTGGCATATCCTGTTAGATATGGGCATCGAACCAAGCTTAGTCTACTTCCTGCCTGACCTACACAGGGATCTCACTGCAAGGGTGAGGGTCAACCAAGAAGGAAAATGCACAAGACACTTTATATCGGGTAGAGGTGTTCGCCAAGGCTGTATTTTAGCACCACAGCTTTTTACCTTGTATATTAATAATTAGGGCAAGTTTTTAGAATTGGCTAGCATTAACCTACCCCAGGTAGGGTACAGGCTTGGTCCTGTGCTTCTCTGCGTGGGCGATGTTGTCCTATTAGCCCACACATCTGTGGGGCTCCAAAGGCTTTCAGACTCCTTTGGGGCCTACATGAAATCTTTGGATTTAGTGGCAAACATAGCCAAATCTCACGTAATGACCTTGGGCCTGAAACCTAACAAACCTAAAACATTTTTCTGTGAAAGTGCAGAATTGACCAGGATGACCACTTTTACTTATATAGGAGTACTTTTTAATTTCAAATGCGTTTTATTGATTTTGAGAGCAAAAGCAGGCATCACAGCACAATAAGAAAGCATCAGGCATATAAAGCGAGCGAGACAGACAGGCACGTCTTCTCTAGAAAGCAAACAGTATGCAATGTACGTATGCCAGGACTGATGTGGAATGCCAGGGCAGCAGATGGTAGGTGTCGTAAGAAAACAAAACAGTGGAAGCCAAAACCCGGAACCCACCCCCTCCCCCCCACCACCCCAACCAGTGTGCCGTACATATGAAAAGAATCGTCATAGCGCTCAGATCGAGAATGCTGCAGCGAAACATGTGTTCATGGAGGGTCATGCATAGCCTCAGTAAGTCGCAGAATACGGAGGTATCTGGGGCAAGTGATCTCATGGAATTATTTAGTCAAGAGGGATAAAAGCGGTAGCCAGACTTTCTGAAACACTGCTGTGGTGTGTGTGAGTCTAGCCAGGATGCGTTCCATCCCCAAGGTGAACCAAAGTTTATGTAGCCACCCTGTATGAGTAGGGCTGGTGGTCGAACCCCAGAGCGTCAGGACATGTTGCGTAGCCACCTGCATGGCAATCCCCATCTGGCGACCCCGGGGAGATTTCAGGGGAAAAGTATGTGTGTTACGTAGGCTCAGAATGGTGTATGCAGGAAACGCGGAATTTCAGTATCAAAGGTAGAGTCAATGTCGACCAGGACCGCTTTCCAGTAGTCCCGCAGTTCACAACAGTCCCAGAGGAGGTGGCTCAATGTGCCCCGCTCTCCACATCCTCTCCAGCACAATGCGCTACGAGTTGGGTTCCCCTTGTTGAGCCTGACCGGAGTGAGGTGCCAGTACATAGCTAATTTCACGTCTGTTTCCCTGCCTGCAGTGTTGCGTGTGGTGTGTGAGGCCCTGTGGTATATATAGCTCCACTCCCTGGGTGACAGTGCCCTGCCGAGTTCAGCTTCCCAGCGCTTCTGGCCCGCAGTTTTGCCTGGGGCGGCCGGGGGCATGAGCATTTTATAGAGGTCTGAAATAAGATGCCGATCCGAGTCTTTTGTCACCAGCCATTTCTCAAAGGCCGTCATCTGTTGACCAACTAGGGGGGCTCAGGATGGACTTGTAAGCCAATGCCGGAGTTGGAAGTACTGGAACAAGTGTGGATCCACTACGTCATAGCCCTGTACTATGTCCGAGAAGGGGAGAAAACCCCGCAAATCGAAAAAGTGGCCGGCGGAACGGCAGCTGGTAGAGCTCTATTGCAGGAAGGCATGTGGGTCAGTGCCCGGCGGGAACTCCGGGTTGTCCAGGATGGCTGTGAGCGGAGAGGGGAAAGTCGTCAAGCCTCTTTTAACAGCAACCGCGTCCCAAACTCGCAGGACAGTGAGAGTGATGGGAGATCTTAAGAGGTATCGCGGCCTATGTCGCCGGTGGAGGAACAGGACCTTCCACAGGGATGTTTGGGCCACTGCCCTATCCTGAAATAACCACCGCTTCTCGGATTCTGGCCTATACCACTCCACCAGGTAACGAAGTTGGGAGGCCTGGAAATATTGCAGAAGGTTGGGGACCCCAAGACCCCCCTCGTCCACACTCCGGTGCGCTAGCTTTTTGTTTAAGCGCGACCGCTTCCCTTCCCAGATGAAGTGGTGGAAAGAAGATTGAAGGTCCGCAATGACGCCAGCCGGGGGCAGGATCGGAATGGTTTGAAAAATGTATAAGATTTTGGGTAAAGCCGACATCTTCACTGCCGCGACACGTCCCAGTAGGGAGAAGGGTTGCTTGGACTATCGCGTAAGATCTGTCTCCGGATCTGGGAAGTGAGGGCTTTATAGTTGATGGCTATTGTCGAGTCCGTTGAGGAGGTGAGGGTAATCCCCAGGTACGGGAGTTGTGCCGCCTCCGTTTGCTGGCGTAGACCCGTGTGGGTGGGCGTTTTTCCCCAAAGGCAAGATCAGGGATTTCTCCCTGTTAATTTTGAAGCCAGAGACAGCTCCAAAAGACACCAGCTCCCCCAGAAAGGCGGGGATAGAGCGGTCCGGGCGATCGAGAGCGGCTATTATATCATCGGCATAAAGGCCTACCGAGTGAGGTTCTTGGCCGAAGGTGATGCCCTGGATATCGGGGTTGTCCCGGATCTTTTGTGCAAGTGGTTCCACATACAGGGCGAACAGGAGGGGCGAGAGAGGGCACCCCTGCCTCGTGCCGCGCTGGATCTCAAAAGGGCGTGGTCGAATGCCGCCCAAGCGGACCCGTGCCTGGGGATGGTGGTAACAGCATGCGATCCAGGACTGAAAGCGATCTCCCACCCGGAAGCGCGCCAGGACGTGCTGTAAATAGGTCCAGTTGTCTCGGACCGAACGCTTTTTCAGCGTCGATGGCCAACAGTGCAGAATCCGAGTTCTGGAAGTGGGCTTTGTCGACCATATGGAGTAGCTGCTTGGTGTTATCGCTACATTGGCGATTTGGGACAAAGCCCAACTGGTCGGGCTCTAGGATCCCAATCATGCATGGACCAAGGCGCGCAGCTAAGATTCCCGTGAATAGCTTCAAGTCCAGGTTGAGTAAGGAGAAAGGGCGAATCGCAGAGCAGTGCGTGGTTTTCCTACCCGCTTTGGGTAGGACTATTATCTCGGCCACCAGCATATCCGGGGGAATGGAGCTCGGACCTTCAAAGGAATTGAAGAGCCCGGTGAGAACAGGAGCTAGCAGCTGACTGAAGATTTTATAAAAACTGGCCGAGAAGCCGTCTGGTCCCGGGGATTTGAGCGGGCGGAGATGGGATATAGCAGCTAGCACCTCATCCAGGCGGATGGGGGCATCCAAGGCATCCGCTTCGGCCTGAGACATTGCGGTGATCTCCGCCGAGTTCAGGTAGGTATCGACGTCTGCAGGTAATACCGTGTCAGCCCTGTATAAAGATATTATTTACAACAAGGGGTGGTGAGGGACAGAGTCTCTGAATTAAGCAGAATACTCTCACCCAGTCAAGAGATCAGGGCTAGATCCAACACCGTTTTTTAGCTCATTGCACCATCCCAGTTTCAGAACCTGGCTGTATGCAAATTAGTCTGTTCCTGTCCCAGTGCATGATGGGAACAGGGCAAACCAAACTACAAAAGCCAATTCTTACACTGGGAAGGAAACAAGCTTCCGGGGACTGGTTTCTGGCATTACAGCCGTCTTCGGCCCGGCTTGCTTGAATCCTGATGGTGCAATGAGCAAGGGACTCATGTATGAGTATACCCTTCCACGCTTAGGGTGGACAAAATTATTTCCAACAAGGGGTGGTGAGGGACAGAGTCTCTGAATTAAGCAGAATACTCTCACCCAGTCAAGAGATCAGGGCTAGATCCAACACCGTTTTTTAGCTCATTGCACCATCCCAGTTTCAGAACCTGGCTGTATGCAAATTAGTCTGTTCCTGTCCCAGTGCATGATGGGAACAGGGCAAACCAAACTACAAAAGCCAATTCTTACACTGGGAAGGAAACAAGCTTCCGGAGACCGGTTTCTGGCATTACAGCCGTCTTCGGCCCGGCTTGCTTGAATCCTGATGGTGCAATGAGCAAGGGACTCATGTCTGAGTATACCCTTCCACGCTTAGGGTGGACAAAATTATTTACAACAAGGGGTGGTGAGGGACAGAGTCTCTGAATTAAGCAGAATACTCTCACCCAGTCAAGAAATCAGGGCTAGATCCAACACCGTTTTTTAGCTCATTGCACCATCCCAGTTTCAGAACCTGGCTGTATGCAAATTAGTCTGTTCCTGTCCCAGTGCATGATGGGAACAGGGCAAACCAAACTACAAAAGCCAATTCTTACACTGGGAAGGAAACAAGCTTCCGGGGACCGGTTTCTGGCATTACAGCCGTCTTCGGCCCGGCTTGCTTAAATCCTGATGGTGCAATGAGCAAGGGACTCATGTCCGAGTATACCCTTCCACGCTTAGGGTGGACACAATTATTTACAACAAGGGGTGGTGAGGGACAGAGTCTCTGAATTAAGCAGAATACTCTCACCCAGTCAAGAGATCAGGGCTAGATCCAACACCGTTTTTTAGCTCATTGCACCATCCCAGTTTCAGAACCTGGCTGTATGCAAATTAGTCTGTTCCTGTCCCAGTGCATGATGGGAACAGGGCAAACCAAACTACAAAAGCCAATTCTTACACTGGGAAGGAAACAAGCTTCCGGAGACCGGTTTCTGGCATTACAGCCGTCTTCGGCCCGGCTTGCTTGAATCCTGATGGTGCAATGAGCAAGGGACTCATGTCTGAGTATACCCTTCCACGCTTAGGGTGGACAAAATTATTTACAACAAGGGGTGGTGAGGGACAGAGTCTCTGAATTAAGCAGAATACTCTCACCCAGTCAAGAAATCAGGGCTAGATCCAACACCGTTTTTTAGCTCATTGCACCATCCCAGTTTCAGAACCTGGCTGTATGCAAATTAGTCTGTTCCTGTTCCAGTGCATGATGGGAACAGGGCAAACCAAACTACAAAAGCCAATTCTTACACTGGGAAGGAAACAAGCTTCCGGGGACCGGTTTCTGGCATTACAGCCGTCTTCGGCCCGGCTTGCTTAAATCCTGATGGTGCAATGAGCAAGGGACTCATGTCTGAGTATACCCTTCCACGCTTAGGGTGGACACAATTATTTACAACAAGGGGTGGTGAGGGACAGAGTCTCTGAATTAAGCAGAATACTCTCACCCAGTCAAGAGATCAGGGCTAGATCCAACACCGTTTTTTAGCTCATTGCACCATCCCAGTTTCAGAACCTGGCTGTATGCAAATTAGTCTGTTCCTGTCCCAGTGCATGATGGGAACAGGGCAAACCAAACTACAAAAGCCAATTCTTACACTGGGAAGGAAACAAGCTTCCGGGGACCGGTTTCTGGCATTACAGCCGTCTTCGGCCCGGCTTGCTTGAATCCTGATGGTGCAATGAGCAAGGGACTCATGTCTGAGTATACCCTTCCACGCTTAGGGTGGACAAAATTATTTACAACAAGGGGTGGTGAGGGACAGAGTCTCTGAATTAAGCAGAATACTCTCACCCAGTCAAGAGATCAGGGCTAGATCCAACACCGTTTTTTAGCTCATTGCACCATCCCAGTTTCAGAACCTGGCTGTATGCAAATTAGTCTGTTCCTGTCCCAGTGCATGATGGGAACAGGGCAAACCAAACTACAAAAGCCAATTCTTACACTGGGAAGGAAACAAGCTTCCGGGGACCGGTTTCTGGCATTACAGCCGTCGTCGGCCCGGCTTGCTTGAATCCTGATGGTGCAATGAGCAAGGGACTCATGTCTGAGTATACCCTTCCACGCTTAGGGTGGACAAAATTATTTACAACAAGGGGTGGTGAGGGACAGAGTCTCTGAATTAAGCAGAATACTCTCACCCAGTCAAGAGATCAGGGCTAGATCCAACACCGTTTTTTAGCTCATTGCACCATCCCAGTTTCAGAACCTGGCTGTATGCAAATTAGTCTGTTCCTGTCCCAGTGCATGATGGGAACAGGGCAAACCAAACTACAAAAGCCAATTCTTACACTGGGAAGGAAACAAGCTTCCGGGGACCGGTTTCTGGCATTACAGCCGTCTTCGGCCCGGCTTGCTTGAATCCTGATGGTGCAATGAGCAAGGGACTCATGTCTGAGTATACCCTTCCACGCTTAGGGTGGACAAAATTATTTACAACAAGGGGTGGTGAGGGACAGAGTCTCTGAATTAAGCAGAATACTCTCACCCAGTCAAGAGATCAGGGCTAGATACAACACCGTTTTTTAGCTCATTGCACCATCCCAGTTTCAGAACCTGGCTGTATGCAAATTAGTCTGTTCCTGTCCCAGTGCATGATGGGAACAGGGCAAACCAAACTACAAAAGCCAATTCTTACACTGGGAAGGAAACAAGCTTCCGGGGACGCCTGAAATGGCAGAAACCGGTCCCCGATAGCTTGTTTCCTTCCCAGTGTAAGAATTGGCTTTTGTAGTCTGGTCTGCCCTGTTCCCATGATGCACTGGGCCAGGGACAGACTAATTTGCATACAGCCAGGTTCTGAAACTGGGATGGTGCAATGAGCTAAAAAACGGTGTTGGATCTAGCCCTGATCTCTTGACTGGGTGAGAGTACTCTGCTTAATTCAGAGACTCTGTCCATCACCACCCCTTGTTGTAAATTATTTTGTCCACCCTAAGCGTGGAAGGGTATACTCAGATGTGAGTCCCTTGCTCATTGCACCATCAGGATTCAAGCAAGCCGGGCCGAAGACGCCTGAAATGGCAGAAACCGGTCCCCGGAAGCTTGTTTCCTTCCCAGTGTAAGAATTGGCTTTTGTAGTCTGGTCTGCCCTGTTCCCATGATGCACTGGGCCAGGGACAGACTAATTTGCATACAGCCAGGTTCTGAAACTGGGATGGTGCAATGAGCTAAAAAACAGTGTTGGATCTAGCCCTGATCTCTTGACTGGGTGAGAGTACTCTGCTTAATTCAGAGACTCTGTCCATCACCACCCCTTGTTGTAAATTATTTTGTCCACCCTAAGCGTGGAAGGGTATACTCAGATGTAAGTCCCTTGCTCATTGCACCATCAGGATTCAAGCAAGCCGGGCCGAAGACGCCTGAAATGGCAGAAACCGGTCCCCGGAAGCTTGTTTCCTTCCCAGTGTAAGAATTGGCTTTTGTAGTCTGGTCTGCCCTGTTCCCATGATGCACTGGGCCAGGGACAGATTAATTTGCATACAGCCAGGTTCTGAAACTGGGATGGTGCAATGAGCTAAAAAACGGTGTTGGATCTAGCCCTGATCTCTTGACTGGGTGAGAGTACTCTGCTTAATTCAGAGACTCTGTCCATCACCACCCCTTGTTGTAAATTATTTTGTCCACCCTAAGTGTGGAAGGGTATACTCAGATGTGAGTCCCTTGCTCATTGCACCATCAGGATTCAAGCAAGCCGGGCTGAAGACGCCTGAAATGGCAGAAACCGGTCCCCGGAAGCTTGTTTCCTTCCCAGTGTAAGAATTGGCTTTTGTAGTCTGGTCTGCCCTGTTCCCATGATGCACTGGGCCAGGGACAGACTAATTTGCATACAGCCAGGTTCTGAAAACTGGGATGGTGCAATGAGCTAAAAAACGGTGTTGGATCTAGCCCTGATCTCTTGACTGGGTGAGAGTACTCTGCTTAATTCAGAGACTCTGTCCATCACCACCCCTTGTTGTAAATTATTTTGTCCACCCTAAACGTGGAAGGGTATACTCAGATGTGAGTCCCTTGCTCATTGCACCATCAGGATTCAAGCAAGCCGGGCCGAAGACGCCTGAAATGGCAGAAACCGGTCCCCGGAAGCTTGTTTCCTTCCCAGTGGAAGAATTGGCTTTTGTAGTCTGGTCTGCCCTGTTCCCATGATGCACTGGGCCAGGGACAGACTAATTTGCATACAGCCAGGTTCTGAAACTGGGATGGTGCAATGAGCTAAAAAACGGTGTTGGATCTAGCCCTGATCTCTTGACTGGGTGAGAGTACTCTGCTTAATTCAGAAACTCTGTCCATCACCACCCCTTGTAAATTATTTTGTCCACCCTAAGCGTGGAAGGGTATACTCAGATGTGAGTCCCTTGCTCATTGCACCATCAGGATTCAAGCAAGCCGGGCCGAAGACGCCTGAAATGGCAGAAACCGGTCCCCGGAAGCTTGTTTCCTTCCCAGTGTAAGAATTGGCTTTTGTAGTCTGGTCTGCCCTGTTCCCATGATGCACTGGGCCAGGGACAGACTAATTTGCATACAGCCAGGTTCTGAAACTGGGATGGTGCAATGAGCTAAAAAACGGTGTTGGATCTAGCCCTGATCTCTTGACTGGGTGAGAGTACTCTGCTTAAATCAGAGACTCTGTCCATCACCACCCCTTGTTGTAAATTATTTTGTCCACCCTAAGCGTGGAAGGGTATACTCAGATGTGAGTCCCTTGCTCATTGCACCATCAGGATTCAAGCAAGCCGGGCCGAAGACGCCTGAAATGGCAGAAACCGGTCCCCGGAAGCTTGTTTCCTTCCCAGTGTAAGAATTGGCTTTTGTAGTCTGGTCTGCCCTGTTCCCATGATGCACTGGGCCAGGGACAGACTAATTTGCATACAGCCAGGTTCTGAAACTGGGATGGTGCAATGAGCTAAAAAACGGTGTTGGATCTAGCCCTGATCTCTTGACTGGGTGAGAGTACTCTGCTTAATTCAGAGACTCTGTCCATCACCACCCCTTGTTGTAAATTATTTTGTCCACCCTAAGCGTGGAAGGGTATACTCAGGGGTATACATCAGGATTCAAGCAAGCCGGGCCGAAGACGCCTGAAATGGCAGAAACCGGTCCCCGGAAGCTTGTTTCCTTCCCAGTGTAAGAATTGGCTTTTGTAGTCTGGTCTGCCCTGTTCCCATGATGCACTGGGCCAGGGACAGACTAATTTGCATACAGCCAGGTTCTGAAACTGGGATGGTGCAATGAGCTAAAAAACGGTGTTGGATCTAGCCCTGATCTCTTGACTGGGTGAGAGTACTCTGCTTAATTCAGAGACTCTGTCCATCACCACCCCTTGTTGTAAATTAGCCCTGTATAAAGAGGCATAGAAAGTACGAAACGCCTCCGCCACCTGTGTCTCTTCAGTGAGGGCTGCGCCCGAGTCGTCCGTGAGGCCGTAGATCTTTGATCGTTGGATTTTAACTTTTAGGGCACTAGCAAGTAAGCGGCCCGTTTTGTTGCCGCCAACGTAATATGTATGACGAAGACGGAGAGCAGCAAATTCCGCCCTGTCAGTATCCAGGCTAGCCAACTGGGTCCTAGCAGCCTTCAATTGTCTACAGACCCGCGGAGCACAGGTGCGGCTATGAACCCTCTCCAGCTCAGAAACCCGGGCGGTGAGGTCCTCCTTTTTTGCCTTCCGGACCTTGGCTTCTGCTGCGGCTATCGCGATGAGTTCACCTCGGGCCACAGACTTCAAGGCACCCCACAGGGCAGAGACCGACATCTCTGAATTATCATTGAAAGCTAGATACTCAGTGATACATTTATGGAGCTGCTTAGTGACATCTGGTCGCTGCAGACGGGTTTCTCGCAGGCGCCACGACCCAGGGGGTCGGGTGGACTTGGGGATCTTGAGCGACAGCTCCACAGCGGCATGATCCGAGAGGGCTGCCGGCGTGATGCAAATCTCGCTGAGGGACGCGAGCAGCTCAGAGGAGCCTAAAAAGTAATCTAACCTGGCGTAGGTGTGGTGCACGTGGGAGTGGAAGGTGAAATGTGTCGTGTTAGGATGTTTGGCCCTCCAGAGATCCACCAGATCCCTCTCTTGTAGCCACTCCGTACCGGCGGCTGTAATAGCGCCTGTATCCCCATAACGATGCCCAGACCTGTCCTTGTTTGTGTCCATGACCGGGTTAAGATCTCCCCCTATAAGCAAGAGGGAATTAGAAGACTGAAGTGATTCCGCAACTGCACCTGTTAAAAAAGCCTTCTGCGCTGTGTTTGGAGCGTAGATGGAGCCGATTGTCATGCGTTGATCTCCTAGTAGAAAAGTGTAGGCTAAAAGACGACCTTTGACCTCCCCTGCTTTGTCACCCACCTTTCCCTGGAAGCGTCTAGACACCAGAATGGCCACCCCTGCTCTCTTTGCTGGGAGAGAAGAAAATAACTGCTGGGGAAAGGCCCGGGAGCGCATCCTGTGCCAGTCTTTGGGCAAAAGGTGAGTTTCCTGTAATAAACAAATCTCGGACCCAGAGTTCTCCAGATAGGAGATCACAGCTCTCCGCTTAACAGGATTATCCAATCCCTTCAAGTTAAGGGTCAGTACCTTCAAACTGGAACCGGTCATAAAAGGTCAGGTGAATAGGATGCCATGTAGGCACAATCTCGCCATTGTGTCAGATGGAGATGTAATGAGCAATCCGACACTATAAAACCCCTTGGCACACTGGTTCCCACCCGCAGCCCCTCCCCCCTCAACACCAACCATCCTCTCTCTGACCCCTGTCCTCCCTCCCGCACCCCAGCTTGAAATCCCCAACCACAAACCATAACCTTCCCCCCTCCCCCGTCCCAACCCCAACTGTGTAACCCCAAAGACAAACCATAGTCCCAGGTCTATCCGAACGGAGTCCAGACCCGTGGAAGTTCAACGTATGGGAAACTGTAGCAGTGGCAGCCCCTTCGGCCCCCCCGCCCCTCCCCCCCGCCCCGCATGAGCAAGGCTATGAAGCCAAATCCCCCAACTCCAACGCCTCAGTGCGGGCTCGACGTGTCCTTGACCACCTCCTGGACGGCTGCCTCTTGCTCCCGAGTCATGGTTGCCAGATCAGGTTTAAGGTCTGCCTTAGGAGTGCAACGTCTCCGTACTCACTGCCATCCATTGCGCGATGAATGTAGGGGTCCGTCTTGCGAGCGCTGCGGTGAAGATTCTCCCGGGAAGTTCTCCTCTGTAGGTTCGATGCTTAACATGGTGCAAGTGTACCGGAATGAGAGCATTTGGTGGAGGACCCCTTGCGACTTGAAGATCAGTCTGAATGGGTGGCCCCAAGAATATGGCACTTCTTTATCCCGTAGGAAGGTCGTGACTACCCGGAAAGCCCTTCGCTTTTGAAGCGTGATGGCTGAAAGGTCCTGGAACAGGGCCACCGGGTGACCTTGGAAGCGGAGGGGTTGTTTCTGGCGTGCCTCCGTGAGCATGCGTTCTTTTAGTGGAAAATCGGGGAGAAAGGCCAGGATGTCTAGCGGGGGAGCAGGCGCACGTCTCGCTGGGCCCACTCTGTGCGCGCAGTCAATGCCAACCTCAAAGTCCGCCAAATCATTAAGGATCTCCCTGAAGAGGCCTTGTAAATAGCAAGTAAAGCTGTTCCCTTCGGAGTTAGTGGTACGCCCCGGACGCGAATGTTATTCCTCCGGGAGCGATTTTCGAGGTCCTCCGTGTGCGAATGGAGGTCCACTTGCTGCTCCCGGAGGTGAAGCACTTCCTGCCTTAGCATTTCCACCTCTTCACTTTGGGCCTGGTCCGCCTCCTCCACCGCCACCACTCTCTCCCCCAGGCTGTCCATGTCTCTCCGTATCTCAAGCTGTTCGCTCGCCAGGTCTTGCTTCAGCGCCTGGAAGTCATCGCGTAGGGTGTTAAACAGGGACTCCAAAAAGGCTTTCGTGATAGGGGCCCCCATCGTCGCTTGCAGGGGCGCCGCTGTCGCTGTAGGCGAGGGGGGTGGCGGGGGCTTCTCCCCTTTTGCTGTGCTTTTGGTGAGCAGTTCGGGGATAGTGTGCCCCCCATACGGCCTGGGTTAGACATGTCGCTGTTGTCCCTGGTGCCCAAAGCAGGTCAAAGGGCCAGACTTCCCCGGTAGGCACAGTAGGCAAACGGGGGTCCGGCAAGGCCAGCGGGGGATGAGCTGTGTTAGATAAGGCCCTCAATGCACACAGAGATGTCCCTCCGGCTTCGCGTTTCGGGGAGAGCTGATAGGCCCACACCTCCCCCCTGCCCACACACCCGGTTTATGGGGCGACGGCCCCGGTGTAGATGTCCCGGCCAAGCCACTCCCCAGGACAGAGCGTATATCAGTTTATGGCGGTAGGCACCCGTGGAAGGCGGGAAGCGGTGGCAGCGCCCCCCCCCTGGGGTCACTCGTGCAGAGAGAAAGCGCGCCCTCCTCTTGACAGCTGTCCCTCCTCCTCACCTCTTATGCGCAGGAAGCAGGCCGGCAAAGGGGCAATGCAGGGCTCATCCAGATCCCCAGGGTCACCAGACGTGCTGCCGAGCTCCTGTCAGCCTCTTCCGTGTAATAGGCCCCGAAGGCTGGGCCACGATTTTCACGCTTCCCCAAGGCCGATCTCGGTTCCGAGCTGGATGCCTCCTGCTGGCAGCTCACCGCGGGGGGAAGCGCCGCACCGCCCCGCCCAGGTATCCGCTGTTGGAGGTTCCTCTGGTGGGCCAACCGCCACCTTCAGGCGCTTGTGTGCGCACGGGCCCAGGACCAGGGTCTCCATTTCGCGGCTTGCCGCCTGTTGCATAGGGGCTCCCCGTCTCTGCTTCAGTTGGCTCCGCTAGGCCCCCGCGAGTCCTGGAGCCGGCCGGCCGGGTCTCAGAGCCCCCTCGTCCGCCAACTGTACCGATCCCGGCACAGCCTCCGCCTCGGGTTCCCAGCAGGGCGCCACCGCCAGAGAATCGCGCCCAGTCCTCTGTCCCCCGGGCAGCAGCTCAGCGGGGCCTCGGGCGGGCCGCAGGCGCTCAGGCGTAGCGACGTTCCTCGCCGTTCCAGGGCAGCCAATGCGGGTCAAAACCGGGATGATAGCCTTACCGGGCAGTAGCAGGAAGATGCTCGCTGGTAAGGGGGATCTGTATGTGGTAATTAGGGGCTAACGGGGTTCAGGGCCAGGGAGCCTCGCGAACAGACATCTGTTTAGTCCACCATCTTGGCCACGCCCCCTAGGAGTACTTTTTAATGAGGGGTTCCTGTGTACCTCAGCAGAAAGTAAAAGTAAATGCGATGGCAATATCAACAACCGCTGTGAATCGATTTGCACAGCGACTGGGGGCTAAACCAATGAGTGCAATGCTTAATATTTATAGGTCTAAATGTATAGCCATTGCAATATATGGCTCGGCTATTTGGGGATATAAGTCAATGGAAGGGCTACAGACAGATAAAAATAAATTTCTACGTACCCTCCTGTCTGTAACTCCTACTTTTTAAATTCACCAGTTTTATATCTGACTAGTGTCTTTCACTTCCCTGGCTGTGACTTCACAGTTGCTGAGCTAGTGTGTGTGGTAGAATGCCTGATGACATCATGGAATGTTTGGTTCCTGGCTTGCGTGTGGAGTGGCAGTTGATGGCAGGCAGGTTGAGCAACAGGAGAACTGTTCCTGGTGGGGTTACAATTCCATCTACTTATCTTTTTATAATGAATTTATCCTGGGTCTAATCTTTAATAAATCCAACCTATCTTATACGACTGGCTCAAAGGACTTTCAATAGTTGCATTTGGGGACGAGGTGGAGAAAAAGACTGGTTTATTAGAATTAAGGAACTACTGCAACTAAGGAACTTAAAGAATATTGGAACTACTTAAACCTTGAAAGGAAAAGGTAATTTAACGTAAGCACCCTGGTCAGCCTCACCAGTGTCCCTTGTCATCTGGACAGCCTGCAATGATTTACTGCACACACTTGATTGAAGAAAAAGTGGCTGTGTAAGACCTGACCTCCTAGAAACTCGACAATCGACATTAGAGAAAGAAAAATTCTTCAAGCACCATAGCAGGCCTGGTTGTATTGTCAGGTGAAATTGATGAAGAGCGTCATGCTGTTAAGGAGCATCGATTTTACAGATTTTAAGGTCAGAGATATTGGTGTGTGCGTGTACAAGTGTGCGATCGTTAGACTGTCATTCTACTTGAGGCTTCGATTTAAATTTGTATTGTGAGTCTTTGAGGATAATCAGATTTACTTTGGGATTTGAACTGTAACCTGCAGAATAACAAAATTCAAAGTGACAGTTGGGCCCACCTGCTTTGCGAAAGTGCGGCAGACAGAATATTAAGTTATTTGTGGTTCTGAAAATCCTTGTGTTATTTTTTTTTTTAAGTTTAAAAAGCTTTATTGAGTAAAAGTATTCAATGTAAACCATCATTACATAAGAAAAATGACTACTACATGAGAGTAGAAAGGCATATAAGAGAAGAACAATAACAATTCCAACCCCAAGGGGGTAAATAAACCATACCAAGAAAACATAGCTTTTAATGGTTTTTTGTCAAAAGGGAGGGAGAAAAGAGAAAGAGAGAGAAGGAAAAGAAAAGAATAAAAGAAGGGGAGATAAATAAAACCTTTATGGGGTATGTCTAGATAAGTATTCTGTCAAAGGAAGCCATAACAAATCTTTCTTAATTAATAATGGTACAGTGTTAGCAAAAGCGCGATCAAGTCTGTGGTGATTGCATAGTAAATTCCACCAAGCATTATATGAAAGCTTGGAAGTGTCTTTCCAATTGGTAGTAATATCCTGAAAAGAAATGGCAATGAAAATATCAAAAAATTGAAAGATCTATTATATGTCACCCCTCATAACTCAAGATCCCATTTAAGTAGCAACCACATTATCTGTAAATGTACAAAATAACCATCAAAATAGAAACAATATTAAAAAATTGAACAATTTATTACATCAAATATGTTATTTGATATCAAAAATACAATGCCATACAGTAAAGTTTAAAAATGTGACAATCCACCTAGAGAACAATAAAAACCAATAAAATACAAGTTGTCGACGCAGCGTTTCGTTTTTTTGTTATAACACCTTCATCAGGACAAGGTTCTATTTAATAAAAGAAACATACAAAGTTTATTTTGTACATTACAGATAATGTGGTTGCTACTCAAATGGGATCTTGAGTTATGAGGGGTGACATATAATAGATCTTTCAACTTTTTTGAAAAATACAGGGACCCCCTTCAGTTTTTTACATATTTCTCCTTGTCCCTAATTGGATACTAAAGGAGAACTCCCTTCTTTCTTGAGATTAATGAAAAGATCAATACATGTACGTACATTACAAGTAACGTTCCAAACAGGAGATGACCCAACCAAGAAAATGTGTGTAATCTCAAAGGGGACATTTGTAGATAGAATCTTGTTAAGTGTAGACCAGATAGGAGACCAAAATGATTTGACCAAAGGACATTAGAAAAACATATGGAATAAATCATTATTATCGTGAGAGCAAGACTAGCATTTTTTGGAGTCGAGTAATTTGAATTTGTGTAAGTCAGAAGGGGTAAAAAAAAGCCTATTGTAAAAAAAAAAAAAAATTTGAGTGGTGCTGGCAGAATTGGAAACCGAATGTATTTTAGTCCAGATGGCATCCCAGACTTGTAGGAGAAATTCCTGGAGTAGGTCAGCTTTCCATAGTAGTTCAAGTTTAGATGTAATCCTTTCAGCAGTGATGCGGGAGAGTAGTTTATAAATGGCAGAGGCACTGAAGGGGATGGTAAAGTAAGGTGGAATCATGTGGGGAGGGTCAGTGGTAGAAGTGGGATTGGTCGAAGAAAGTAGAGAAAAGAGCGACTGAGAGAGTAAAAGAAATTGAGGTAGGTGTGTGTTAGAAAGATGGAAGGATTCGCAAAAGTCCTGAAAAGGACTGATCTTGAAGGTGTTTGTAAGTAATGATACCTTTGTCAATCCACTCCTTCTTGAGGAATTTGTTATACCAGATTGAAGTAGACAAAAGAAACTGTGTGGATGAGAACGAGGAGCAAAACAACCAAAGCGCTAATACCTTGGAATGTTTAAAGATGTGAGAAAGAAATCTCTTTGGAGGTTGGGATAGACGAGTAGCAGTAAGGAAGGAAAAGGGAGTGAGTTGCGCAAGTTTAATAGAACTCCAAGCAGTCAAGGGAAGAGAAGATGAATCAGTAAGAAAAGGCCAAATTTGTTTAAGTGTAAATGCAGAATGAAAACGAGAAATATTGGGAAAGTTAACCCCTCCCAAATCTTTGGGTTGTTGAAGGCGAGAGAGAGAAACCCTGGATTTGCGATTATTCCATAAAAACTTGGTTAGAAGTGTATTAATGGATTAAAAAACAATAATGTGGGAGAGAAATAGGAAGCATAGAAAGATAAAAATTGATAATGGGAAGTAACATCATTTTGACAGTAGCAAGTCTACCCCACCAAGACAAGAAAAGAGGAGACCAACTGTCAGTAAGTGAAGACATTTTTTTGAGAATATCTTTATGATTGACTTTGATGGTTTCCCTAATGGTGTTGGAATTCAAGATACCTAACCATTTAACATACCCTCCGTTAACAGGCCATTCAAAATGTGGGAATTGCATTTATTGTGACTCTATCATTGAAGGAAAGTCTTTTGAATATGGCACTATTAAATTTCACCGCAGATACTTTTTCAACTGTAACTCTGCGAATTTGGTATATGCAATTCTCTGTCCCTGCATGCTTATCTATATAGGGCAGACGAGTCAAAAAGTAAAACTAAGAATCGGCCAACATCGAAGCAGGATCCGGTGTAACACAGCCAATGCACCACTTGTGGAACATTTCTATGAAAAAGGCCACAGCGAGGAAGAATTACTTTGGACAGTTGTTTCTATCATCAAACCACCTCCCAGAGGAGCGGACATTTCCCAATTGCTCAATAAAGAGGAACTGCATTGGATTTGAAAAACTGACAGTATCAGAAAAGGCCTCAACCGCCTTGAAGACTGGACCTCCTTATTGTAATCTCTGTTATATGTCATTATGTTAATGAAAACCGTTTTTAGAAAGTCACCTGGTGCCCTTAGTGCATGCTGCACTATTAGTCTCACACAATCACAATGATCTTTTCACCACTCCAAAATGTCCGCCTCACTGCTGCACATTCTCCACCAGATACCAAGTCACAGTAAGTCCCTCATCGGTTTCCACGGACCATGTGACTTGAAAAGCCTGTCCCTCTGGCTGACCGGAAGATCGATCCCATCGGACTGCCGTATTCGCCATAGCGCTCCGGCCATCACAAGTAAGTGACTCTCGCCCTTCGGTAATTAAGCAAGGAGCAATCTGATACACTGCATCGCAGGTATCTAACTCTCCTACCCCGCTCCGTTTGTTTAGATTGAGCCATCACGCTCCTTTCCTGGAAAATCCATACAATCCTGATGGAAGCCCTGGACTTGATGTGAAAGGTAAATATGTCCTACCCCCCTCACTCCGGCACTCCGCCTAAGACAGACGACTGGAATCACTAACCCCACGCCTTTTCTTTTCCTCAGAAAGCACATCTATCAGCGTTTACTCATCAGTATTCCTGAACCTACGAGGAAACCAACATGTAGGTTATTCTTTCCTTCTCCTGCCACCGCCCGCGATTATTGTCACATCTAGAGACCTAGTCACATTATTTCTTCACGTCATTCACGACCCAGCCATGCAATTGCCTTAGACACTCGGCCAGACTTATTTCCATTCGATCACCAGAACGACCGCTTAGCCAGAAAGCCAATATTGATTAAATTATTTCTACCTCACATCCTATTGATCTCAATAGAGACCTTGAACCCGTATTTATATCACTATCCCCTTCACTCGCCGATTACCCGCTCCGTCCAACCACACGCATGCCTGAACACCTCCTAGGTCACAATCTTCACCTCTTCACTCGCCGCAATTCTCAAGTCACTCGTTTTTTTAAAAAAACTGTCTCCAACATGCCTAAACTTATATATATTTCCTGTTTTTCCTTCCCCCTTGCCTCCCATTTTCTTCATGTAAAGTAATGTGATAATAGGCATTGTGTTAATAAGTGTTGTACAAAACAATAATGTTGATAATTCTTGTCCTGATGATGATGTCACAAATGTAAAAAGGCATCGAAACGTCGTCGACTAAAAAACCCCATATGCAATATGATAATGCTATATTATTTGATGCAATGGTATGGTTATGTTTAAGAGATTGAGTCTGTAGCACTGGCCACAAGTATACAGACAGATTTTCGCTTTGCCCTTTTGGCCATTTCTTTGTTGTTTTGTCTTGATTGTTGTGGGTCACGGCTGTGCCCACTTGTTATCTTTTTTGGTTCTTAAAATTCACTTTATCAACCAGAACATTTAAAATACATTTTCTTGTCCGGCTGGACAAAAGACATACTACTTATCAGGTGTATGATTATTGTTTTTTGTATGTTATCCTGTCCACATGTAGGGACCACTGTTTTTTGTAAATAAAAAAAAAAAATCATTTTGACAGTAGCAAGTTTACCCCACCAAGACAAGAAAAGAGGAGACCGACTGTCAGTAAGTGAAGAATTTTGCTTGAGAATATCTTTATGATTGACTTTGATGGTTTCCCTAATGGTGTTGGCATACAAGACACCTAAGCATTTAACATACCCTGGAGTCCATGCAAAACCAGATCCCTCAAACATATGAGAAAGATCAAACTTATTAAGAGGAAGGACTTCAGATTTATCAATGTTCAGTTTATAACCAGAAACCAAAGAATAATCTTGGAGTAGAGAAAAAAGGGCGGGTAAGGAAACAGCTGGATTGGAGATATAAAGTAAAATATCGTCCGCATAAGCGGTGCATTTTATTTCAACTTTCTGATATATGAAGCCAGAATAGGAAGGAGAAAGTCTTATTTTTTCCAAGAAGGGCTCAATGGCCAGAATAAAAAGGAGGAGGGAAAGAGACAACCCTGCCTGGTTCCTCTAAATGTAAATGTAGTTGAGCTTATATAGCGCACAGCTACCCGCAGTGGGTTTCCCGGCGCTTGCTTAGGGAACCCTTCCTGATATTCCCCTGTGAGATAGCAGGGTATCCACAAGGTGAAAGTCAGGCATCCCGCCACGAGGGGCCGTTGTGGAGATTAAGCAAGCTGTTGCCCAGAGTCGCAGAGTGTGAACCCGTGAGTCGAGGAGGCACCGGGGCGAGAATTATCGAGTCTGTGGATTTTTTAGCCCAAGACCCGCCGAGGCAGGGAATTGAACCCTGGTCCAGGACCGATCTCAGCTTCCGGGTCTGCCGCCTCTAACCCCTGAGCCACACTTCTCCACTTCTCCTCTATGAAGAGGAAAGTATTGAGACTGAGTTCCATTTACCCAAATAGAAGTTTGGGGGAAGAGTATAGTAATTTGATAAACTTTAAAATGGGGGTACTGAAACCATGTCATCTGAGCGCTCCAAACACAAAATCCCAATTAACCCGATCAAATGCTTTTTCGGAATCTAATGCAATTGCTGCAACGGGGGAATTCATTTTTGCAGCAAGATGTATGATATTAAGGAGGGTTCTTGAATTATCGGTGATAGACCTACCCTTGACAAAACCAGATTGATATATGTTAACTAGATCAGGGATCACTTTATTAATACGAATAGCTAGAATTTTGCATACATTTTGCAATCTGTGTTAATGAGAGAAATGGGTCGGTAGTTCTTACAAAGGGAAGGGTCTTTGTCCTTCTTAGGAAGCAAACAAAGCATCGCCTGAGTAAAAGAACCCTTGGATTCACCCGCAGCTAGAAAGTGTTGAAGTAAAGTAAGGAGGTGTGGTACTAAAACATTCTTAAAGTGGAGGTAGAAACGTACCGTGAAGCCGTCCGACCCGGGTGTTTTATCCTTTGGAAGAAGAGTAATAGCTTTGACCAATTCTGTTTCTGTAATAGGAGCATCAAGAGAAGAAAAGTCTACAGAATTATCAGAGGACTTAGGAAGAGAATGAAAAAAGGAATCAATTTGCTCAGAAGAGGGGATAGATTCTGGTGTATACAGCGAAGAATAGTATTGAACAAAACAATCGAGAATTTTGGCATCAGTGGACTGAGGAACTCCATGAGAATCTTTGATGGTAACAATCTTGGATTTTTGTTTTTTAATCTTAAGATAGTTCGCAAGTAATTTGCCTGCTTTGTTACGTCCACCACACATGTTGGCGTTAAATTTAAGAAGATGATTAGATGCGGAATCCCAGGAATGTTTGTTAAATTGCATTTTTGCTTTGATAAGGGAGGAGAGTGTATCAGGGGTATTAGTAGTAAAGTAAAGGTGTTCGAGATCTTAAATTTGTCGAAGGATTTGAGATGATTTGCTGAGAGCCTTCTTCTTCTAACGGAACATAAAATCTATAATGCAGCCTCTAGCAGCGGCTTTCAAAGAGTCCCAGAGAAAATGAAATTCAGAGACAGTATTGAGGTTGTTTCGAAAGAATTCTTCCATAAAAAGAACAAAATAATCATTGAATTGAGTGTCAAATAGTAGTGAGTTATTGAATCGCCAACAGCGAGAGACAGGAGTGGGTGAAGGGTAGTCCATATCTAAGATAACAGGGGCATGATCTGAAATAAGAATAGACCCTATTTCAGAGTTAGTCATAAATTGATGGGCATGATGCGTGAGAAAAATATAATCAATACAGGAGTGTGAAGCATGAACAGGGGAAAAAAAAGAAAATTTGAGGGAGTCGGAATGGGAAATTCTCCAGGAATCAATAAGGCCTCTAGAGGAAATAGATTTGTGAAATGATTTTTGCATTCTGTTAGGAATATATTGTACTTGTGACTTGCGATCCAGAAAAGTATCCATGAGTTGATTACACTCACCACCTACAATCAGGTTTTCAGCCACATGAGAAGAAAGAAGCGAGGAAAAGTCATTCCAAAAGGTTAAATCAATGCCATTACGGCCAAAAACATTGCAAAAGGAAAAATGATCATTGTTAACAATACTATTAAGAAATAACCATCTACCATTAGAATCATGAAATTCATTTTGAATCTGAACAGACAATGACTTATGAAATAAAATAACAACACCATTTTTGTTATTAACTGCAGGAGATCAAAAGACCTCTCCCACCCATTTTTTACGTCGTGAAGGCACATCTGTTTGACAATCTAGAAATAGAATTAGTAAATTGGGCATCCCCCCTCGTTTGCTGCGGGGATTTTAATATCTTTGCCGCTCTCATGGATAGTGATGGGACTAGTATTTATAGGGGAAGCAAGCCCAGGGTTTATAGAGCTTTGTGTTCTCTGATTAGGTCGTACAGTTTAATAGATGTTTGGGGGCATAAAGAGAAACATGATCCAGGGTTTACATATTTTTCACACCCGCATAAATAATATACTAAATTAGATTATTTTCTTATTTCATCTTCAGAGCTGTCGAGGGTGGGGATTAAAAAACTTCTGAAACTCATCTCGGATCATAATCCTTTGTTTTTTTTATATTAAGCGGATAAAACCCCGAAGTTTATAGAACACTTAAAAAAATGGTCTGGAGAATTTTTTGATGCAAATAGGTTCAGTGCCTCCCACAATTGTGTCTGGAATGCCTTTAAGTCGGGATTAAGAGGGGAGACGTTTAGCTTCTCTGCCAGGCAGAGGAAAGTAGACTGGAAAGAACACGGGAAATTGGTAGGGCAGCTAATGGAGACGGAGGAGCTACACTTGGGGGATATTATAGGTGGAAATGAGACCGATCAAAGCCTTCAAAAAATGTTGTCTATTAAGGCCGACCTAAATAAATGGATTGATTGATTTGATTTGATTTTGGGTTTTATAGAGCGCATAGCTACCCTAGGGCATCCCAGCGCTAGCGACCACTGTCCTGAGGGGTGAGGAGGCAAGAGGGAAGGGCTCAGGGGAAGAGTAGGGTCTTTAGTTGTTTCCTGAACCTGAGGTGATTGTGTTCTTGCCTCAGGGAGAGAGGAAGGGCATTCCA
Organism: Lissotriton helveticus; assembly: GCF_964261635.1. Classification (NCBI taxonomy): domain Eukaryota; kingdom Metazoa; phylum Chordata; class Amphibia; order Caudata; family Salamandridae; genus Lissotriton; species Lissotriton helveticus. Next base: position 29,383,494 of record NC_136067.1, on the reverse strand, counting down.
TAGTCTGGGGGCGTTGTACGAGAATAGGCGACCGCCTGTTCTGGACTTCCTGATTCTGGGGACGTTTGCAAGGGAAAGGGAGTTTGATCTTAATTGTCTACTAGACTGTTGTTTTGTCACAAGTGGCCTAAGGATGGAAGGGCCTTCGTTGTGCATAATTCTATGAGCTATGCACAGGGATTTGAAGTTGACCCGTTCCTTTAGCGGGAGCCAGTGCAAGCTTCTAAGGGCTGGTTTGGCCGAGCTCCTTGTGGCGGTTCCTGTGAGGATTCTAGCGGCCGCATTTTGTGCACATTGAAGTCTGTGGACTACAGAGGCTGGGGCCCCCAGATAAAGGACATTACCGTAATCCAGTCTGGAGTTCACCAGCCCCTGCATCAGGAGTTTCCTGGAATGAAGGGGGAGTAGATGAAGAATCTTTCGTGCCATCTTTATAAGGCCGAAGCAGGTTCCCGCGGTTTTCCTAGCTTGAGTCCTAAAACTGAGCTCCTGGTCCAGCCATATCCCAAGGCTCTTTACTTCGGGTTTGGGGGATGGCGGGGTTCCCATGCATGGTGGCCAGGGAAGGGGAGTGGGGATTTTCTTAGGGTTTCCCAGGAGGAGTATTTCTGATTTCTCCCCGTTAAGTTTTAATCGGGAATCGCACATCCACTGGTGTACTTTTTCCAGACAGTTGGATAGATTGTGGAGGGCGTTGTCTGACTGATTGAGGGAAACGACGAGCTGGGTGTCGTCGGCATACATTATTGATTTAATGCCAAAAGGCTTGACAACATCCTCGAGTGGTTCCATGTACACATTAAAAAGTGTGGGGCTCAGGGAGGATCCCTGAGGCACCCCACACTTGAGTGCTTGGGCCTTGGAGGTGGAATACCCATCTGCTACTTGAAAAGACCTGTCTTCAAGGAAGGATGAGATCCAGGCTAATGCGGAATCCTCCACTCCTATCAGCCCAAGACGGTGAACAAGGGTTGCGTGGTCCACCGTGTCTAAGGCGGCACTCAGGTCGAGGAGGATCACTGCCACTGATCCTCCTACGTCCAATATGCCCCTGGCTTCTTCGACTACGGCTAACAGTGCGGTGTCGGTCCCTTGTCCTGGTCTGAAGCCTGTCTGGGACTGGCGGAGAAGGTGATTGGTTTCTAGGAATTCAGAGAGATGTTGGTTTGCAATGCGCTCGGCAATTTTGCTAATAGCCGGTAGCAGTGAGATCGGTCTAAAATTAGATGGGTCTGTGGGGTCTAGATGCGGTTTTTTTATGAGAGCCTTGACCGTTGTTTTTTTCCAGTTTGCCGGGACTATGCCGTTTTTGAAGGAGGCGTTGATCAGGTTGGTGAGAGGGGGGGCTATGGTGGAAGCAACAAGCTTTAGTTTACTGATCGGGGCTGGATCTGATGGAGCGCCGCTTTTGACTTTATGTAGGACGTTAAGAAACGTTTCGGTGGTGATGTGGGGGAAGGAGGATAGCCTCGGGGTGTCTTGGCGGGGGAAGTGGATAGGGCGTCCTAATGTGATGGGAGCAGGCGGGAGGGAAGTCAGGATTTTTTCGATTTTTTGTGAGAAGAATTCGGCCATCTGATTACATTTTGCGCCGTCCAGGTCTGGTGGTGACGGAGGGTCCTGAATTTTGGTGAGGAGCTTAACAATCCTATAGGTCTCTTTTGCGGAATTTGCCGCTGAGGCTATTTGCTCTTCGAAATAGGAGGCCTGGGCTGTTTTGAGTGCATTTTTGTAGAGCCTGATATGGATTTTATATTCACTTCTGTCTTCAGGGTTCCAGTTCTTTCTCCATTGGCGCTCTAGCCTTTTGCCTTTCTTTCTTAGTTCGCGTAATTCGTCGGTGAACCACGGCAGTTTGGAGGATTTCCTGGAGGAAGGGAGGGTTTTGAGAGGCAGGACTGTATTAAGGGAGTCGCTAATCCATTTATGTAGCTGGATTTCAGCTTTAGACGGATCTGGGTCTACTGTAGGAAGAGTGGAGGCCAGAGAGCGTTTCCAAAGGATTATGTCTAGTTTTTTCCATGGGCGTGACGGGGCCTGTGGGCGAGGAATATCCACCGTCTTCCCTGGAAGTTGGAGTTTAAAAGGAACCAAGAAGTGGTCTGACCAGGGAAGGGGCAGGGGAGTTTGAGAGCAGAAATTTTGGGAAGATTAGAGAAAATGGGATCCAGTAAATGTCCTTTCGTGTGCGTGGGATCATTACTGAGAAGTTGTAGGTTAAGGGAAATTAAGTCGGTTTTTAAATCTGCGGCGGGTTTGTTGTCTTGATCATCGAAGTGGAGATTTAAGTCTCCGAGGATTGTAAAGTTGGGAGTCACACAGGCCAGAGAGGAGATGGCATCCATAAGTGAGTTTATGAAGCGCCCTACCTGACCAGGGGGGCGGTAGATAAGGACCCCAGATAGAGTGGTAGATGGCGGCAGATGTAAAGAAAAAAGAGCATTTTCACTATCTAGGATGGGGCTGTCTTTAAACTGACAAGCAAGGTTATCTCGATAGATAATCGCAATTCCCCCTCCGGTACCCGACGGTCTGTTGAGAGTTTTAATGAGGTACCCGGGAGGTAGAGCTTGGACAATGTCCGGGTTGGAGCTCGTGGATAGCCAGGTTTCTGTTAAAAACAGAACGTCAATGTCCGACTCTGTTAATAATAGGTTAATTTCTGTCTGGTGCTTTGGGAGTGACCTGCAGTTCAGTAGGGCCATCTCCAGACAGACTGGTTCGGGCGGGTGGGAGGGCGTAAACCTGAAGGCGCAGTTCGGACACCTAGGATACTCGTCTTCTGGGCTGATAGGTCCGATGCATCTAGCGTTTAACGGTACTCTGAGTTGGTGCAGAGTTTCCTGTGAGTATTTGATCAGGGGGGTTTTGGGACCGGCCAGGAGTATAGGCTCTGGGCGCGGACGGGCGCAGACGGGCTTGCCTTAGGCGCGCCTTCGGCGCGCAACCGGCGCTCCCGCTGCGCTCGTCCGCTGCGCTTCCTGTGCAGGCACATGGTTATAGGAAGTGGGCGTGGCCTAAATGAGCGTGGCCAGCGCGCACGCCTCTGCTGATGGCGGCCGCTGTTTTGCAAAGAGCGTGAACAGAGTTCAGATAGCACAGAAAAATGCAGACGAATATCAGGTGTACAGGGGTGAAATGTATGAAACGGGGGAGCAGGCTGGAAAGCTTTTGGCATTGAAAATCAGGCAGGGATTCAGTAGGAATATAATCTCTAAAATTCATGAAGGGGATCAGGAGTTTGTAGAGCCAGCTGATATTCGTAGGGTGTTTAAGAACTTCTACCAACATCGCTACAGTGAGGCGTTTAGGGTAGCATCGGCAGGTGTGGACTGGGTGATATTGGCCATAAGCTATCAGATCAGGAAAAATTAACGCTCGAGGGCGACATGACTATAAGTGAATTGGTAGAAGCTCTGCAAGATCTGGCTGCTGAGAAGGCTACAGGACCTGATAGCATTCCTATTGAGGTATACAAGTGCCTGCAGGATGTGTTAGCTCCGCTTATGTTGGATTTATTTAATGGTGTAATGTGCTCTGAAAATGTCCCTGAATCCTGGAAAAGTACCAATATTGTTGTCTTTTCATGTTACACCCCTATTAGGTCTGAACCTTATCATCACAATGTCCCCACCCATACTATATGCAACATTACAATATAACGAGGGTGTCCTTATACATAAAGGTCTACCAGCTTTGTCAGCATCTCACCACATCAAAAGAAGTGACCACGAATTACATTCAAATCATTAGAAATTATACTCATAGTAAATAGCATTAATTAGACTGCAAAACTATGTATTGGTCACAACAGCATTATCAATAAAGCTATTTAATGTTCAAATAAATCTCTTTGGATCTTTATTTAACTAACCCTAAGAGTTGCTCCTAGACTTAATTTTGTGAAGGAATGTGGGGCCAGTAATTTAGTGCCCGCAACTGACAATCTAAGGTGTTAATAGCAACGACTTATTCCTTAGAATGGTAAAAACATATCCAACATTTATAGATATATATCTGACTCCAAGCGATTATAACCACAAAGTAGTTGATTCATTTGTCCAACTGTGTGGGGGCATTAAATCTCTGCTAATTAAACCTATAACTGAGCCCAAGCAAGGCCCACGTTGGTTTGATGGTGCCTGTTCTAGAGCTAACAGAGACCTCCGAAAGGCATTGTCAACAAAGACTAGGGATCAAACACTCATAAAATCACTAAGGCACCAATATAAGCTTACTATAAAACATTGACAAGATGCTGTTTTAAAAGAGAGATGGGACAACCTCGCACATACTGCCAAACTTAACAATGGGACAGGCTTTTGGCTAGCCGTGAAGGATATGAGATCGACGGGCCTCGCATTGACTTCGATGAGTTGTACAATCTCCAGTGAAGTATGGGTATCCCATTTCTCTAAAATTGATGAAGCTACAACAGGAAACGAGGACCCACACAACCACCACAGACCTGCTAAGATCCAGATAACTGTATCTGAAGTCGAGGAAGCTATATAGCAGAGTCTAGGTAATAAGGCCCCGGGATCTGGCGGGCTACCAATAGATCTCATAAAGCACGAACCGAAATTTTGGACTCCCCTGTTATTAAATGTTTTAACATTTTAACTACCGTTTCAATTCCTTGCACATGGTCTACTAGTATTATAGTCCCCATTTTTAAAAAAGGTGATTGATCCAACCTAAGCTGCTACAGACCAATCTCCCTGATTGATAACACTTTAAAAATTCTTGGGAGAATCCTGTTTACCAAAATTAGGACTTGGGCCGGAGATGACCACATTTTAAACTCCTGCCAATTAGGTTTTAGAAGCAAAGTAGGCACTGTTGAGCAGTGCCTAAACCTCAATTTAATTATCGGTAAATATAGCGTGGCCCAGAAATCCCCTATTTATTTGGCGTTTATGGATTTAACTTCCGCCTTTGATTTTGTAAACAGGTCACATCTTTGGTCTATTCTTTTAAAATATGGGCTGTATGAAGTTTTAGTTCACTTTTTAGCATACCTACATAGGGACTTAATGGCACAGGTGCGTTTTGGCAAAAACGGGGAGGTGACTGAGGATATCACTATTGGCAGGGGGGTCAGGCAGGGGTGCGTACTGGCACCACAGCTATTTATTTTATACAACTTACAAATGATGTCCCTAAGATCAATGGCAGCACTCTCCACACTGTTTTATATGCAGATGATGCTGTCCTAATGGGCCACACCCCAAATGCACTACGCACTTTAATAAAGGGTTTTGTTGATTTTATGGCTGTCTTAGACCTTCGTACTAATTTTAATAAATCCTTTTTAATGACCTGTGGACCAAAGGAGCACTCTGTGAAATCATTTACCATAGGAAATTAACACCTACAAAGTACCTGTACCTTCCCCTATTTAGGCATGGTATGCGCAGCTAATGGCCTGTGGACTACTCATGTCTCACATAGCAGAGGTACATTTGCTAAAGCCATTAATTCTGTTCTTTTATTACCCCAACCAAAAAAGACAGAGGTAGTATTACCTATTATTAAAATCTTCAAATTACAATGTATCCCGGTGGCGACCTATGGGGCCGAGGTTTGGGGATACTCAGGCTGTAAGGGTAGAGAGGAAAACAGATTCTGCAGAAAACTGCTAGGCGCCCCGATTACTGCATCTAAATATATTTGTCACGGGGAGTTGAATCTGACATATATAGAAGATTTTATCAGAGCTCGGCCAGCTATCTTCTGGCTTAAAGTATGGCAGAACCCTGCGGCAAAACTAACACAAAGCATAATCTCTGATTGCCTCAATTGCGATAAGGGGATGGCCATACCATGGGTTTCGGCCGTGCGAGAAAGCCTATCCAGTGTAAACCTTGAGCACCTCTTTTTAAACCCCAGCGATTTGGGTAGTGTAAATAAAAAAATCACTTCAGGGGATGCTGTATGAAAAGTATAACACGTTAAGACAAGCTGAAGAGATGTCCAAACAGTCAGTAGAAAGGTACATGTTAATAGAGAACATTTCACCTAAATTGCCATCAGGTTACCTTCTGAAGAAAATTAATCGATGGGAAAGAGGATTATTGTTTCAGTTAAGAGCGGATACCATGAAATATATGCTTTGTTTTCCGTTAGGGTATAGCGCCAAACTTGAGCAAATCACGTGCCCTTGTGACAACCACAGCAGACAAACCATGGTTCACTTTGTATTCTTTTGTAAATTGTATGTAATGTATACCAAACTATTCCTAATTCCGTTTTTTAAGGAAACTCCCATCATTGACCACAAAACAGCTTACACTAAAATTCCTAGTTTGTAAGAAGATGTTCTGGTGATTCGAGTATGTTCTTTTTTGAAAGCAGCTGTCCGGGCAAGTACTACTATGTGAAATGAATGAAGGTCGAATCCTAGTCTGTCTTGTTAAAATTTGGCTACAAACAATAGATAATATTAAATTTGTTGTGCACATTCCACATGCCATTTTTCTTTCTTTCTTTCTCTGAAAACTGTATTTTTATGCATTTTAAAGATTTTAAGCATTGTGTAAATTGATTGTTTTGACCTGTGCTTTTATGGATACGATAAATGGATCTGAATAAAGATTTATTGAATTGAATTCACTTTAATTTGGTCACAAAAAGCATCATTTGAACCAACCACAGGGGATATCTTCTCCCTCCCCAAGCTCCATTATTCCTTCTTCCTATTCCTTCTCCATAAAAGTCCAAAACAACTGGTCATCAGAAGCGAAACATCCAGGGGGGCTAAATGGTTAGAACCCTTTTGCTACATGCACAATTCCTCATAACTGGAATATCATACTGCCCTCTAACACTGTGTAAATTCTGTGTGCATATCTGGTCAGATATAAGGAAGTAGTTACCCTTTCATGATATCAAGTCATTGTACCCTCAAGAAAGTGGATTATATATAGTGAACAACTCTTGCCCTCTGACAATATTTGTTATGCCACACATTAGATACTGTACCATAGTGCATCTGCCACAACCAAACCAACCAAGATATTTGGCTGCACCTCGGTTGTTGTGAGTATCTGAGTTAAATCCACAAAGTTACAATACATTAGGGAGTTCCAGCATTTGCAAATGTGCTGTGTGAATCCCCAAAAAACTCATGCAGAAGAGCGGCAAACCGAAAAACTGTCACAGACTGGCAGATACAACACAGCCTGCAATCAGTATTATTTTTTACTCCTCATCCCCATGGCTTCTGAGACATCAACAAGCCCTGCTCAGAGTAAGTGGTAACTTATCATCTTGAAGCTGAATAATAAACACAAGACGGTGCACTTGAAGGTCCTTGATTGCCTTTAGCCCCTGAGTATCTACTTGACTGTCACCAACTCCAATATCTCTTTGGTGTAGGTTTACCTTTAAATCCGTGCCTGGGAATCTAAGCCTGTAAACCTTGAGGTCTAAGTGTCCTTGAACAAAGCAAGGATGGGGCAATGGACAGAATGCCATATCTCTGTCTCTCCAAACATTAGTGACACATTATTGATGGGAGAAAAACTCATTGTTACCTGCAACATGCAGAAGGCAACACATTCCCAAGAGGTGTGGAGGAACATCTGAACTCAGGGACCAGCACTTAGAAGCCAGATGTTTTGTACCTGTCATGAGACTGACTCCTTTTGTGGGAAGCCCTCTGAAGACCATAGTGCAGCTGCCACTACCAAACCAACCAAGATGAATGCAGAGCTGTAGAAAACAATATCTCTGCCTCTTCACATGTGCTTCTGTAACAATTACTTTTTTATGTAGTCATTACCCCTGAAGACAATGGGAGAAATGAAGTGCTTTTATACTAGGCTGCCTTGAGTGCCACCTCTAAAGTGTCCACTACAGTTGATTCTCATGGTCCCTTATCCTTGTCAGTGACACAAGCTGTGCGACGAGCAAGCATGCCATTCTATACTTTTGTGGGTTTACACCTACTGCTGCTTGGCTAATGAGACTCAGTGAGACTCAGTGAGATTCAGTGGAACGGAGTGAGATTGGGGGCCTCATTTACAACAATTTCACTAAGGGCAGCGCTGCCCTGCGTCAATTGAAAAGGGCAGGAATGAGCCGTACCTTGAGATATAGCAAATTTCTGTCCGCCTGCATTGGCCTGGAACACATATGGCTGCCTAGCGCCAACGAAGGGACCCTTACACAATGGTCTGCATTCAAATCAGTTTGTTTTTGTGCAGAAAGGGACCACTTCCTGCACAAAAACAACCGTTATGCCACCCATTGGAAGGTATAGGGTTTTCACACATTCTCAGATTTAAGTTATACGGTAAACATGTGTCAAAATTCATGGGCATTGCGTGGAAACGCTCATGCAATGCCCATGGCATGCCTCCCTGAGCGTGTGACACAATGCAGCGTCTTGTTCTGTGTTGCCATACTCCATATCTATGAGGCCATGAAAAGACGTGCAGTGTAACTTTCTGTGGCTTCGTAGATATGATTGAGAGGCCTGCACCACTGGAGAGTCATTAAAAGTGAAGCTCCAGCAGTGCAGATCTCTTGAGGGCCTAAGTGTTCCTGTGATTATTGCTCTAAACTCAGCTATGTGTTGACATCCTCCCATGGAAAGAAATGAACAATCCCTGGCACCCAGGGTCTGTGAGCACCCTGAAGGATCCAGCACACTTTAGACATTCACAGCATTTAAAAGCCAGGATATCCTGCTGCTGGTGGAACCTCTGACTAGAACATCTGATAATTGTGGAGTGCAGGTAAAGAGAATCATGTTGAGAATTTAATCCAATGTGTACCAAGAGTATCTGGAGTAGAGAGGACCATTTGACACACATTTTTAATTACCCTTCACCCAGACTCAAACTGTTGGTGTCTGGACCCATCCACACCACAAGTAGCACATTTTTACCTGGATGTATGTCCGAGTCATGGAACACGTATTGCCAACTACCTGAACCACGAAGTTATAACAACAACAGAACAAGTTCTCCGCATGTCACAATCACGAAACGCGTTTTTCTGATAACGTGAACAATGATGTCTTTACAATGACGGAGCTAGTTCCCAGCGTTTGTATTCAATTACCACTAACTTTTTTCACAAACACCATTACAATGAAATATGCCTGCAATTGAAAAATGCATAGACATGAACATTAAACATACTGCGTCATGTGTGTAAAGTTCTGGTAGCTTAACGCTGAATCAGCTGAACCCTGCTTCTTAAGGTTGGTTGATCCAGACATTTTGAGACTTTGAGGGGAAAGTCTTATAATCCTACCTTTCTGCCTGAAAGTTAAAGGAGGCTTCCCAATCTAAGATGGCACTGTTTCAATACCGGTAATATTTTTTGCATAAATAAATGTGTAAAAAAAGCACAAACTGTCTGTCGTATTATTTTTTTTTAATGCAATTTTTAGCTTATAAACTGCAACCAACAAAATGATCTCTCTGACAAAAGCTAACCCCTTAACTTTTTACAGTATATGCACTTTGTGATCTGAATGCAACACATTCATTGCAGCAGGCATATTAACCCTCTCCGCTACGATAAGTCAAAACTTCCACTACTAGTCAAAGCTCTGGTCTCTCTGTGAGTAGAACATCAATCATTGGAGTTATATTGACATTGTATTGATCTAACCCAGACTAGTGTCAATTGAGACATAGAGGGTAAAATTTATCAGAGTATTTCATTGCCTCTGAGTCATGCGAGCTGTTGCAAGGACAATGCAATGCTAACAGATTTATCAAACAACGCAAGGTCCTGTGTTGCTTGAAAAATTCTGGAGTAAGGCAAGGCAGTGCAAGTTACCGCCTTGCATTACTCTGCCCTGGGAATGTGTTCCATGGGGGGAGCATGTGTCATGCCTGCTTATGCTCCACCGCCGATCCAATGTTTAACAAACAGCAGCCGATCCACAGTACGGGGTTGGCACTTTCTGATGGTTACGTATCATCAATTGGTGGAGGGAGAGAGAGTAGAGATCCTTTCAATCTCCTTTCAATAATTATAAATCAATGTGGAAAGGATCACTGGTCCTGCATAACCAAGGTCTGCAGGTGGATCGGTAGGTGTCTCCCAAATAAAGACCCTCATACACGTGTTTTTTCACAGTCGTTTAGCGGTATATGATGTGTCCCCGCTACTTGTAACACGTCTCCGTGCGTAATCCTTGGGTCAGATTTTGTTTGCACCCTCCGCCAGGAGGTTGTACCATTGGTTAAAACAGTAGTGATGGTGAATAAGTGAAATGGTGCTATAAAGGTGTTCTAAAATACCCGGACAGCCAGAGGTTCAACTTTAATATTTCTGGATTCGGTTAAAAGGTTAAGGCGTGTCGCTATGGAATTATTTAGGAATTCTAGCGCACTAATCTTGTGAGGTTAAAAGTGGTCGACATTTTTCAGCCTTATCTGCCTGTTGGTCAGTCGGCTTTCCTCAGGACCATGAAGTGATTAAGTGAAAAAAAGAAGAAAAAGGTACATTTTTAACCTGATTCGTTTTGTGGTAGTAGGTCACATTGTACCTGTAATAAATGAAAGGGAGATAGTGCAACCACATTTGTAGCGAATAAGTGGGAAAAGACACTTCAGCAATGTACAATGACATAGAGACACAGTTGAGAATTATGAAGCATATTATTAAAAAACATATAATTAAAAGCGAGTTGTGCAATACTAAACTCAGAGTCACATTCATATTAAGCGTCAACTTACTCATTCTCAAAATTCTATGCGGAATATTGTGATGTATAAATCCCAAAATTGTATTCAGGCGTCATGAGATCATTTCTTTACAGTGCCCCGATATTAAAAGCGCTATTTAATTTAAGGCGCAATTCCATTGTTCCATTTCCATGACGTCAAAAGCGCTAATTAATTTTACTGTGTCATCACAATTATCTGAGACATTGGTATAATGATGTAATACCTGTTCGGGTATAGACTCTTACAATTATTTAAAAGTACATGCACTCGTTATTAGACGGTACCAAGCACTCATTCTACATGTATTCTGAAAATCGAATTCGTGCATACTGCCGCTATAGTATCTTTAAATGCGCACTCTGGAAAGCCTATTCAGAAAGAGATTCTATTTGAAAAGTAGGCACTTTTAACAAAAGTCTAAGACTAAGCAAAATTCAATACAGAGCAGGGTCTTCACATGCGCTTATGTGTAACTAGACCAGTTAGGGAGAGGCTTCACTGTTTTGGAGTGAGGAAAAAAGGAGTTTAGTAAAGGGGTTTTAATACTTGCAGTTTACTCCATAAGGAAAAGGACAATGCTCCTCGATACCTATAGCCTTCAAACACCCGTCTAGCAGCTTGTGCTGTCTCTGCCCTTGGTGATCCGGAATCAATCGCCAGTGTGTAACTTGTCTTCTTTTATTGCAAAGTAATGGAAACTGAAGAGTTACTCGAGTGTTTGTACTTATTAGTTGTGCTAAATTGTTATACCTAATTTTCAGATGAGAATTGTAATAATTTTTAGCTTGGAAATAGACAAATGGAATTTATGAGAATGTACTCTTTAGGCGCTCATTCGAAATTTTCTCATAATCAAAGAACGTTCGAAAATTCGTAATTCAGGCAAAATATCAATTATTTGTTAAGACATAACCACGGAACGGCATCATTCAGGCCCTCACTGTCTGTCTTAAGTCTGTGCACCCAACGTTGCTCTTTTTCAAATAAAATTTTAGCTGCATTCCTGTCCACAGTTTCAAGGGTTTCCAGGATGACCCACTGTAGGTCACGTGTTAGAAGAAGCGGGGACACATCATATACCGCTACACGACTGTGAAAAAACACGTGTATGAGGGTCTTTTATTTGGGAGACACCTACCGATCCACCTGCAGACCTTGGTTATGCAGGACCAGTGATCCTTTCCACATTGATTTATAATTATTGAAAGGAGATTGAAAGGATCTCTACTCTCTCTCCCTCCACCAATTGATGATACGTGAAAAGCAGCGTGCAGCTGGGGGAGTTTAAGAAATCTAAAACACGAGTCCTCTGAACAACAGTCCCCTGTGATAATTGATCATGGCTGGGAGTTTTGGACTCAGTTATACGAGCGAAGAAATAGAAGCAATACTTGCCAGACCACCACTACTCATGGAAGGCGACCTTTCTCAAACTCTTTCTTCTACCGAAGAATGGGACGAGTTGAGTGAAATGAAAAAGGAACAAGTCAGAACGGCTGTGCACGGCATTATAATGACCGAGTACCTTCGGGTCAATGCGGCACCAAGAGGACTGTGGGTGACTAATGCCCCCGGATATTCCTCAAAGATCTAGCCTTCCGGAAAGATTGGTCGTCCATCTCATGGAAATGCACCAGAGACTACTTGGTACTAATAATAAAAACTGCCACCAGACTAACAGAAGAATTGATGGTAAAAATAGAAATCATTGAAACCAAACTGAACAATACGGTAAATATAACCATCTACAAGACCAGACTGGAAGAAATCAATAAGGAAATGAAAGATAGTCAAGAATACCTTACACAAACGAAACTGCAAAAACTAGCCAAAGAACTAAAAAGGTTCTCACTAGAACGTATACATCCATATAGCAGTAAGGATTAAAAACCTAATGACAATTCATCCAACAATGATTCAAATAGCATATCCTCAAATGACAGTTCAGACCAAAGTGGGGATGATTCCACAAAGCGTGGGAGAGGAAATTACCGCAATAGGAGGGGGAATAGGAGAGGACAGAATAACTTCTGGAGACCACCATACTTTCAAAATGGAGGCCCAAATATGTCTTTCCTCCCTTTTAACCCACAATTCCAAGGATGGCCTAATCCTTATTTTGAAGTACCCATGAACCATCAAATGCAACAAGGGGGCCATAACTACCAACAAGGACGTCCTTTTTTAGGGAATGGCCAGTCCAACCGCCGGTCCAGACAAAAAGGGATAACCTGGTCCAACCAAACAAGACAAGTCGAAACCAGGAGTGTAACGAAGGCCAAGACGGGATCGGGCGCAACAACCTCATCATCAACTTGACTGACAGAATCCTAACTAAGGATCAACTCAGCGTCCTAAATAAAGGACTTGGGTATGTCCCCACTCCAAAAACTGACATCTTCAAAACAAATTCGAGCTCGCAGCCTTTTGCCGTACCCTGAAACTGAAAGCCTTTTTTAAAGACAACCAACAATTGACACAAGAAGGAGATACAACATTGAGGAATAAATCGACATTCTGCCCCCTCAACTCACAAGTCCCAATTGAAATATGCACCTTTGAACAGGCAATTATGAAGGAAGTTGACCTATTGCATAATCAACCACAGAAACCTTTTCAAAATATCACCAAGGCGGAACAACTGGCTCTCACTGAACTCAAGAACGATAGAGAAATCGTAATCAAACCGGCGGACAAAGGGGGAGGAGTAGTCTTATTAACAACAGCTGGATATGACAAACAGTGTATGGACCTCCTTGCAGATACAACATTTTATGAGGTTCTAACAAGAGACCCAACTGCCCGTCTACAAAGAACAATATCCATGATGGTGGAAGAAGCGGAAGCCAACAATTGGGTGTCCAAAAAGGAGGCAGAATATCTGGAAGTAAAAACACCAGTAACACCATACTTCTACTCCTTACCAAAAACGCATAAAGGCAAAATGCCACCACCAGGGAGACCAATTGTGTCCGGAATCAATTCGATTTTGGAACCACTGTCAGAATTTGCAGACCAATATTTAAGACCACTGGTCCAAAAGACACCCACCTATCTGAAGGACACAAGAGACCTCCTAAACATGTTACAAAACTTTGAGTACTCGGAAGGAACAATGCTCCTAGTGGGCTTAGATGTAGAGAGTCTCTACACTAGTTTGCCACAACAAAAAACACTAGACACTCTTGAAACTATTCTCTTTAACACTGACTGGCCAAACAAAACCCCCTGACATTTTGTTTTGGAGTGCTGTAGATTAGCTCTAATGGAAAATTTCTTCCAGTACAAAGACACCCTCTTCCTTCAACACCATGGAGTATCTATGGGCAGTACATTTGCCCCAAGTGTGGCGGGGTTGTACGTTAGCACCTTTGAACGCACCTTCGTTCAGAATGAGAACAATCCCTTTCTTCATCATATTCTCTTTTGGAAGAGATACATAGATGATATCTTTTTAATTTGGAAGGGTGATAAGCAAACCTTGACGGACTTTCTTCGCTGGCTTAATACCCAAGATGAATGCTTGAAATTTACATACACTGCCAATGAAAGTACTTTAGATTTTTTAGACATTACCATCTTTTCTAAAGACAATACTTTGCACACCCCTACTTTCTTTAAACCGATGGCCAAGATTAGCCTGCTATCTTTTCAAAGCTTTCATCCACGACCCCTACGGGAAAATCTCCCGTACAGCCAATTCCTTCGCTTGAGGAGAAATTGCAGCTCAATTAATGACTACAAAAGTCAAGCGAATGACCTATGTGACAAACTACTGGTTCGTCAATATCCAAAGAAGGTGATCAACACATGCAAGAAACGTGCCCGCAACCAACCAAGAGAAGCACTCCTAGAGATGTGTCCTAAATTGAAGGAAGATAGGATCACATGCGTAACTACTTATAGCCCAGTCACCAACCAAGTGAAGAAAATAATCAACAGAAACTGGAGAATAGTAACATCTCACAATCTGAATTGGCCTAAACCGATGTTTGCCAACAAGAGAAGCCGCAACCTCAAGGACTTGCTGGTGCACACGAGACCCCCACCTAAGATAAAGAAAGACACACCTGGACTGTGGAATAACAGTCCTGTAACAGGCCATTACCCATGTGGAAACTGCACAGTCTGTGACACTACAAAACCCACAAAGGAATTACAGCTGCTTCCCAACTTCAATTGGAAATTAAAAAGACATACGAACTGCAACACAAGCCATGTCATTTACATGATAACTTGCCCGTGTCAAATGAGATATATTGGCATGACCTGTCGTAAAGCAAAACAAAGACTTTGCGAACACCGCAGCAATGTGAACTGTAAAAAAACAACCACAAAAATGTCAACTCACTACAAAGAATCTGGGCACTCTGTGAATGACCTACAGTGGGTCATCCTGGAAACCCTTGAAACTGTGGACAGGAATGCAGCTAAAATTTTATTTGAAAAAGAGCACAGACTTAAGACAGACAGTGAGGGCCTGAATGACGCCGTTCCGTGGTTATGTCTTAACAAATAATTGATATTTTGCCTGAATTACGAATTTTCTAACGTTCTTTGATTATGAGAAAATTTCGATTGAGCGCCTAAAGAGTACATTCTCATAAATTCCATTTGTCTATTTCCAAGCTAGAAATTATTACAATTCTCATCTGAAAATTAGGTATAACAATTTAGCACAACTAATAAATACAAACACTCGAGTAACTCTTCAGTTTCCATTACTTTGCAATAAAAGAAGACAAGTTACACACTGGCGATTGATTCCGGGTCACCAAGGGCAGAGACAGCACAAGCTGCTAGACGGGTGTTTGAAGGCTAGAGGTATCGAGGAGCATTGTCCTTTTCGTTATGGAGTAAACTGCAAGTATTAAAACCCCTTTACTAAACTCCTTTTTTCCTCACTCCAAAACAGTGAAGCCTCCCCCTAACTGCCGTGGTTCCCGAGGAGACAAGTCTTACATAATGTAGAGGTACATTCTATAAGGTCTGGTTACACATAAGCGCATGTGAAGACCCTGCTCTGTATTGAATTTTGCTTAGTCTTAGACTTTTGTTAGAAGTGCCTACTTTTCAAATAGAATATCTTTCTGAATAGGCTTTCCAGAGTGCGCATTTAAAGATACTATAGCGGCAGTATGCACATGTTCGATTTTCAGAATACATGTGGAACGAGTGCTTGGTACCGTCTAATAACGAGTGCATGTACTTTTAAATAATTGTAAGAGTCTATACCCGAACAGGTATTACATCATTATACCAATGTCTCAGATAATCGTGATGACACAGTAAAATTAATTAGCGCCTTTGACGTCATGGAAATGTAACAATGGAATTGCACCTTAAATTAAATAGCGCTTTTAATATCAGGGCACTGTAAAGAAATTATCTCATGACGCCTGAATACAATTTTGGGATGTATACATCACAATATTCCGCATAGAATTTTGAGAATGAGTAAGTTGACCCTTAATATGAATGTGACTCTGAGTTTAGTATTGCACAACTCGCTTTTAATTATATGTTTTTTAATAATATGCTTCATAATTCTCAACTGTGTCTCTATGTCATTGTACATTGCTGAAGTGTCTTTTTCCACTTATTCGCTACAAATGTGGTTGCACGATCTCCCTTTCTTTTATTACAAGTACAATGTGACCTACTACCTCAAAACGAATCAGGTTAAAAATTTACCTTTTTCTTCTTTTTTTCACTTAATCGCTTTATGGTCCTGAGGAAAGCCGACTGACCAACAGGCAGATAAGGCTGAAACATGTCGACCACTTTTAACCTCACAAGATTAGTGCGCTAGAATTCCTAAATAATTCCATAGCGACACGCCTTAACCTTTTACCCGAATCCAGAAATATTAAAGTTGAACCTCTGGCTGCCCGGGTATTTTAGAACACCTTTATAGCACCATTTCACTTATTCACCATCACTACTGTTTTAACCAATGGTACAACCTCCTGGCGGAGGGTGCAAACAAAAACTGACCCAAGGATTACGCACGGACACGTGTTACAAGAAGCGGGGACACATCATATACCGCTACACGACTGAGAAAAAACACGTGTATGAGGGTCTTTTATTTGGGAGACACCTACCGATCCACCTGCAGACCTTGGTTATGCAGGACCAGTGATCCTTTCCACATTGATTTATAACTTTCTGATGGTTGGCAAACACAGGATGACACCCTTAGGACGCATGCGCGGGGAACCGCGCATGCGCAATAAGATGTATCAGGACATTTAGACCCGCCTCACGCTCCCGGAAACGCTTCGCGATTAGCCAGCGTTCGAGCATTAGTTCCGGGTCACGGTGTGGTGTTTGTACGAGGAGTTAGTGGTGGGTCCTCCGTTCTCGTGACTTTCCAGCGTTCCCGACTCGTCCGTTTCGTGAGTTAAGAAGCTGTTAGCTTCTTGTATGTTTCTTAGATTTCCGTTATTACTTATTTGTATCAAGCGAGATTATTATTGCTTGTATGGTGTGCACACTGCGTTTCTTCCAAGTCCGCCTGTGGCGGTTTCTCTCATTGCTATCACGTGTGTTTCGGTGTTCTGACCTTGTGACTACTAACAGGGTATTCGCACCGACACATTCTGGAGTGGTCTCCGTTATTTTATGTTTTCAAGCCTGGTGTTTATAGGTAAGCGCTTGAGAGATATCTGTAGTTCAGTAATATAGAAGTCGTGCTGTGTCTTATAGTCTCTTTCCTACTTGCAGGAACCAGACATATCTGTTCTTTTGTTATTTATTCTGATCCAGTCAGCATACATCTCTCAGAAACCTGCATGCACTCCACAATCTGAAGGTACACCATTGGGTCACAGACAAGTTATTTGAGAACATTGTGAGGAGGGGTTTCATACTAATATCTGCTTTGTCTTCATACAGTTCCCGACTAGAAAAGCTTAACCTGAAGTTGTTCCGGGTGAAGATTGCTGAGTGTTGTTTCTACCCCATCTATCCTTGTTTTGTTCCCCTGTTTTCCCCCTGGTTACCTCCTGGGTGTTGGTGTTATCTCCTGACTCCCGGGGGTGATAGGGGTGAAGCAGGGTGCTTAGCGTCGAGACTCCACGACACTCCTGAGACAATAAGGTGCGTGCATGACAGATCGCGAAGCCAAATAGATTTGTCTCCCGAGTGCCATGGATCTCTCTTTACAAGACGTAGCTAATATGGTGGGGAATCTCCAGAGAGAAACCCAAGCTCTCTCAGATAGAGTAGAGGCTTTGCGCCTCCAAAGAGAAGAGGGGGCTAGCTCTAGCACCAATGCACAAGTAGTACAGGTAGTGACACCACATACCATTCCCTTAGCTCCTCCTGAGCGTTTCTATGGTGATCCTACTAAATATGCCGCCTTTCTGACTCAGTGTCAGTTGCATTTCCTGTGTAAAGCCTCTTGCTTTCCGAATGACCAAGCTAAGGTAGCATTTGTCCTTTCCTATTTGAGGGGTTCCGCTGCCAATTGGACCATCCCCTTGATTGATAAAGATAATCCTCTTTTGCTGGATTATAACGCGTTCAGGCGTGAATTAAGAAAAATGTTTGATAAGCATACATTCACTCATGCGGCAGACATGGAATTATTAAATCTTAAGCAAGGGTCTAAAGACCTTATTACATATATTTCTGCATTTAATAGATTAGTAGTGGAAGCTGATTGGCCTACAGAAAAACGCAGTGCCCTTTTTTACAAAGGCCTGCGTGATGAACTAAAAGATGCTTTGGCTCACGTAGTAGATCCCCCCCGGCCACGTGTCCCGAATTAATAGACCTGGTCGTGAAGTTGGATCATAGGTTAGGAGAGAGGCGAAGAGACAGAGTCCGATATGAGTATCCTAAAATCGGGACCAGGGAAAGAAAACCCGAAGCTGAAATTAAACTCGATGATCCTGAACCTATGCAGATAGGCAGCATAAAGGGACCCCTGAGCGAAGCAGAGAAACAAAGGAGACGTGACAATCGGTTATGTCTATATTGTGGTAAACCAGGAATTTTTTTAAGGGAATGTCCAGTAAAACCAAAACAGTTCCGCAAGTCGGAAAACTAGTTGACCCGAGGTTGACAGAGACCACACCGTCGGGTCCGACACGTCATATGGTCTCCTCTTTGGTGGCTGAAAACGGACACTTTTTTGTTCCTTCAATATTGAGTTAGCCTGATAGCACCTTAGAGCAACCTGTCATGATAGATTCAGGTGCTTCAGGAAATTTTATGGACAAAACAATGGGCGGCTACCCATGCTATTCCTGAAGTACAAAAAAAGGTTCCAGAGGACGTGTATACTATCAATTGTAGT
The DNA here is from genome assembly GCF_964261635.1 of Lissotriton helveticus. NCBI lineage: Eukaryota > Metazoa > Chordata > Amphibia > Caudata > Salamandridae > Lissotriton > Lissotriton helveticus. Next base: position 29,364,489 of record NC_136067.1, on the reverse strand, counting down.
CTTCTGAAATCTGGACCAATTACACATTCTACCATTCTTTTGGAGCTGTATGTTGCCATCACACACTGGGAAACACTCACGTTTGATTTAATAGATTCCCCTCAGTTCCCTGTGGTATTAGGACTACCGTGGTTGCGGCTACATAATCCCCTAATCGATTGGCAACAGACCCATATTCAGTTCAGAGATGAGTATAGTAACCACAAGAAGGAGACATAACTAGTAAGAGAGGCGTGCATCCTTCACCAATTAGGGGCCCGGCACTACAAAAGACTGCAGCCACGATCGCACTATCCAGCTGATAACTAGTAAGAGAGGCGTGCTGCGCTTTATTTTGCTTTTAAAAACCACTTGCTCCCATGTATTATTTTTGTGCTTACTTTTAAAATTGTTCACTCGCCGCATTTGGTATCTATTGATCCCCTTGCTTCCCCGGTCCACCACTGACTCGGTCAGCTTGTTGTGGAGGGACGATTAGAAGAGGAGCACACCGGAAGTGACTGCGACTTCCTCCGTGCATCCTTCACCAATTAGACTGGCCCTCAGTAGTCTAAAGAGAAGGCGGGGCAGGAGCGCAGCGGGCACGTCTTCAGCACGCCGAAGACTCGCCAAAGACAAGCCCGTCTGTGCCCGTCCGCGCTGGTCTGCTGCCTGTTGCCAGAACCCCTGGTTGAGATCTATGCCACATGGCCACTTATGCCAGGGAAGAGTTACTCGCTCTCCGGTAAAGTCCATGAAATTAAACATATTGAGCCTGAACTGCAGATCTTTAGTTAGGCACCATGAGGATGTTCATGACCTTTTGGCAGATCAATCCCCCGATCTGCTATTCTTAACAGAAACGTGGCTTACGGATGACTCGTCTGCCATTCTGACCCTGACCCTACCTTCTGGCTATTCGGCACTTACCCAGAACAGACCCAAGAAAAGAGGGGGCGGATTAGCAGTGATTTTTAAATCCATCTATGCCTGCTCTCTCTCCCCTATTAACATAGCTGGTTTTGAATGCGCCCTTTTTAAGATAACGGTCTCAGATACCTTTACCTTTACAGGGCTCTTGATCTATCGCCCCCCGCCCCTGCAAGCGCCTTTCAGGAATCACTGGTCTCTGCCATTTCCACGCTAGCGTTACAATCTGCGAATTTCAGTATACTGGGGGATCTGAATCTCCATCTGGAGTGCTGTGACTCCCCTGCTGTACGAGATCTTCTGGGCGGTCTTGAGGCTTGCCAACTTATTCAGCTAGTCAAAGGTGCATCCCACTTGGCAGGCCATCTGCTTTACCCGGTATTTACGAACATTTCCGAAAACTCGGCCTCTATTCCCAGCCCCCTCAGCTGGTCGGACCATTTCCTGGTTCAAATTTTCATTAAGATCTCAGATGGTTCCAGGAAACAGCTCCCCCCACCTCGTTGGAGGTGCTCATGGCACAAATTAGATGGTGTAGAAATATCAATATAGGACTAGCTAGGTTGTGTTAGTGAGACTCAGGGGGTATATCTGCGGGCAAACCCTTAGGTTTGGTCATGAAGCCCTCACACACCAACCTAGTTGGTGTCATGCTTCATCATCGGGCCCACCACAGTGACACCGAATGTGTCCCGGGTGTGCTGCGACTCCAGATTACTGAGGAGCTGGTATGCTTGCTGAGTGTGCAGTGATGGTGAGAATGAACGTGAAAAGTTAAAAGCTATACAGGTGGTCCCAGTCCCCGAGGGTAAAAGGTAAATTTAATACCTGGGCCCCTGTTAGCAAGATAAAAAGGCTGTGGACGATGTGGAGTGTCCCGCAGATATACCCCCTGAGTCTCACTAACACAACCTAGCTAGTCCTATATTGATATTTCTACATATAAACAGGGGACCCGGACTGGCTTACCTAGTCCTCTCTCTCCCTTTTGATTTGCTGACAAATTAGATGGTGCCATGTTCGAGACCAGTCTGAAAAAACTCCCGTCCAGACTGGCCTGAGGATCTGGAGGAAGCTGGTACAGCATACAGAGAGTGGGTTAATACGTCACTTGACTACCTCATTCCCAAGAAACTGTCCAGACCCAAGCGCGAGCATTCCCACCCTTGGTACTCTGTAGCACTGGCCGAACAGAAAAAGTAATGTAAGCTACTGGAGCGCCTCTGGAGACGAGCGTATGATCCTCAGGCAAAAGCGAACTTCAGATCCACTACCAAAGCGTATCATAAACTTATAAAGAAAGTCAAAGCCACCTATTATACGGACCTGATTGGTTCGAGCGCAAATAGATCTAAAACCATCTTCTCTTTAGTGAAGGACATGACTAAGCCACCAGAGGATCCTAACTGCATGGTAACATCTGACTTGCAATGTGAAGAGATTGCTTGTTTTTTCGTCAGTAAAGTTCAAGGGATTTATAACTCTTTTGAATCTGATGGGTCTGCTCAGACCCCTCACCATTCCCCAGACTCTCTGGAACTTCCCTATTCTCTCCCTTCCATCTCACAGGCTAATATGGTACTTCTGGCTGTAAAAGTCAAGTCCGGGTCTCCGGAAGACCCCGTTAAACCTGAAATGTTTAAACTATTTCAGGATTCCATTTTGGCGGAGGGTCGGGAGCTGATTAATAGATCTTTTCAGTCTTCCACCATCCCTAAATCATGGAAACACGCCAAGGTTAACCCTTTATTAAAAAAGCCCACCTTGGACTCTTCCAGGCCTGAAAATTTTAGACCCATTTCCCTGCTGCCTTATTTGGCCATGGTGGCAGAAACGCACGTTAATGACATCTTGACCAACTACTTGGAGAGCAATGGGATTCTAGACGACTCACAAAACGGATTCCGGCCTAATCACAGCACGGAGTCCGCCCTGTTGGCCGTTACTGAACAACTAAGGGCAAAACAAGATCTGGGTGGTACGTCGGCTCTAATCCTGCTGGATTTGAGTGCGGCGTTTGACACGGTCTCCCATGGGATTCTACTTAGAAGACTATGGGAGATCGGAGTCTGAGGTGGTGCCCTGGATTGGTTCGCGTCTTTTCTATCTGACCGTTCCTTCCAGGTTCATGCTCCACCATACTCATCCAGCAGGCTTCCGCTGAGTTGCGGTGTTCCGCAGGGGTCGGCGCTCAGCCCTACGTTGTTCAACGTGTACGTCCGCCCTCTGGCAGTGTTGGCCAGAGAACGTAAGATCAAATTAATTTCATACGCGGACGACAAGCAGCTTATCTTCTCCTTCTCGAAGGACATGGATTCGGACCAAGCCAAATTATTTCAAGATGATATTCTGGCCATCTACAGATGGATGACCACGAATTGCCTGCAGTTAAACTCATCAAAAACTGAGGTACTCCTGATTGGCAAGGAAACACACAGGTGGGACGATCACTGGTGGCCCCCCACGTTAGGTCCGCCTCCCATTCCTAAGAAGGAAGTAAAAAACTTGGGCGTGATTATGGACGACTCCCTCTCCCTAGAGTCCCATGCAAAAAGAGTGGCTGGCGTGTGCTATGGTCGCCTACGGTCGCTGAAACCAATTTTGGGCTTCTTTGAACCACCTGAACGCAGACAATTGTTCAAGCCCTTGTTTTATCGCATATAGACTCCTGCAATGTCTTAATGCTGGGCTCTAATCGAACAGCCATCAACCGACTCCATAGGGCCCAAAATGCAGCTGCTCGTATTTTGTTCGCCCTACCAAAATACTGTCACACGTCCCATATTTTGCGGCGTTTACACTGGCTTCCGGTAACACAACGTATTCAATTTAAGTCCCTTTGCCTAATTCATAAAATCCTTCACTGCTCTAGCCCCTGAGTTTTGCGAGGTCTGTGTTCTTCCTATGTCCCTTCACGTGCCCTCCGCTCGGCGGACCGCCATCTTGCCTGCACCATCAAAATCCAAAGGAGCAGAGCTGGTGGCCGGTCCTTCAGGTATTTGGCTCCGAAACTGTGGAATTCGATTCCCTCGGAGGTGCGTGCTACAAATAATTACATGTCATTTAGAAAACTCATCAAAACCTGGTTGTTTCCTTCTACCTAGGGTTCCTAAGTGGCGCTACACGTTTCCCCCTTGTATTAGTTCGCCTCACTTTCAAGCTGCCTGCAAGCGTTGGGACGCCCCGTCACTGGGGTAGCCATGCGCTCTATAAGCATTTTTAACATTAACATTAACATTAACATATACAGAAAACCAAATCAACTCCGGTTCTACCTCTAATTCTAGGCAGAGAGCAATTACTCTAGTCTCCCTATCTCCAGAAGAGAAATACACTGTAGAACAACCTGACACTGAGTTACCCTCGGAATATCAGGAGTTCTGTTCGGTGTTTGATAAGGAACAAGCCACCTCCTTACCTCCCCATAGGGTATACGACTGTCGTATAGATCTGCAGCCAGGAGCACGTATACCCACGTGTACTCTTTAACAGAAAAGGAAAATCAGTATTTAAGGGAATACCTTGACACTATGTTGGAGTTAGGATACATGAGACCCTCCAGATCCCCTGCATCCTCAGCCCTCTTCTTTATCCCTAAACGGGAGGGAGGCTTTTGTTGTTGCATAGACTATAGATCCCTGAATGGCATTACAATCAAGAACAGATACGCTTTGCCACTCATCTCCTCTTTGTTAGACCAAATCAAAGACGCCGAATGGTTCACGAAATTAGATGTACGTGGAGCCTACCATCTTGTTAGAGTCAAAGAGGGAGATGAGTGGAAAATGGCATTCTGTACCAAGTTCGGATTGTATGAATATTTAGTGATGCCCTTTGGCCTTTGTAATGCTCCTTCAGCATTTCAGTATTTCATCAATGAGGTGCTGAAGGAGTATCTTGACAAAAGCGTAATCGCTTATATTGATGATCTGCTTGTTTACTCCAAGACCTTAAAAGACCACATTCTACATGTAAGAGCAGTGTTACACAGGCTACAGGAGAACCATTTATTTTGCAAATTAGATAAATGTTTTTTCCCTCTACGCCAGGTTGCCTTCTCGGGGTATATCGTGTCTGGCCAGGGTTTGCGAATGGATCCTCAAAAGATCAATGCTGTGTTACAATGGCCACCCCCTAAAAACGTGAAAGAAGTTCAACAGTTTATAGGGTTTTCTAATTTCTATAGACGTTTCATCCACCAGTTTTCGGATGTCGTCGCTCCTATTACCCGTTTGTTACGTAAGGGTACTCCCTTTTTGTGGTCTGAGGAAGCCGATAAAGCGTTCAACATCCTGAAAAAGGCTTTCACTCAAGCCCCCATTCTGAAGCATCCTGATCCTAGGAGTCCTTTTGTAGTAGAGGTAGATGCCTCTCAAGTGGCAGTGGGGGGCATTCTGTCTCAAGCTGATTTGGTTTCAGGGGAGCTACATCCCGTTGCTTATTACTCGCATAAACTCACACCTGCTGAAGTCATTTACGCAGTAGGGGAAAAAGAACTCCTAGCGATCAAGAAATTCCTGGAAGAATGGCGACAATATTTATTGGGCACACACCACACGGTAACTGTTCTGACTGACCATCGTAACCTACAGTACCTAAAAACTGCCAGAGCATTATCTATGAGGCAATTGAGATGGACACAGTTTTTTAGTGAATACGACTATGTTATTCATTTTCGTGCAGGGAAACAAAACGGAAAGGCGGACGCTCTGTCTCATCTAGGATTTGAGCCTTTCCCTCTTGAAGACAAACCTCCTCTGTATCATAGGTCCCCAAAAAATCATAGGGGTACTCACTACAGAGGAAAGCTTTTTACGGCAGGTGAAGAATGCCCAGCAGGACCCTTCATTGCAAACGTTGTTAGAGAAACAACCGTCCCTTGTTAAGGCTGGTTTACATTACGTGCAAGGCGGGTTGTTTATCCCTACATTGCCCCTTCAGAAACAGGTTTTGGAATGGTGCCATTCCCATGGTGTGGCAGGTCATCCTGGCTATAAGAGGACATTGGAATTAGTGAAGAGATATTGTTGGTGGCCTCATTTAGCCGGTGATGTGCAACAATACGTTAGGACATGTCACATCTGTGCTAGGGGAAAGACGTCACATGAAGGGTTGGTGGGTTTACTACATCCTATTCCCACTCCTCCTGCACCATGGCATACGGTGTCTATGGATTTTATCGTGGAGTTGCCATGTACGAAAGGGGGAAATACTACACTCCTGGTCGTAGTGGACTTGTTTACTAAAACCGCCCATTTCATTCCGTTAAAGAGTCTTCCTACGTCTACTGTTTTGGCAAGAGTCTTTTTACTTAACATAGTCAGACTACATGGACTACCATCGGTTGTGATCACTGATAGAGGCACACAATTTGTATCCCGATTCTGGAGACAATTATGTAGTACATTACATATCGAAGTCCGTCTATCGTCCAGTCATCACCCTCAAACGGACGGGCAAACAGAAAGGGTGAACCAGAGTTTTAAGCAGTTCCTTCGATGCCAATTCTTACAAGACCAGAAAGAATGGGATGAGTTAGTTTGGTTAGCAGAACTATTTTACAACGATAGTCATCATTTTTCCACCTTGTTCACTCCCTTTTATGGTTCATATGGTTTCCATCCCAGAGTTCTGCCTTTCTCTCGGTTCAGAGCCTGTGACACTCCTGCTGTGCGAGATTTAGTCTGCCACCTCCAGACAGTGCATTGTAACATCCATGACAATCTTGACAGAGCGAAATCTGACTATAAGAAAAAGGCAGATGCACATAGACACCTAGAACCTACTTATCAGAAAGATGATAAGGTATGGCTTTCCACCAAATATTTGGCCTTGAAAGGATCCTGCATGTTCAAGCCCAAGTATGTTGGTCCCTTTCTTATTGCACAAGTAATCAATCCAGTGGCTATGAAATTGGCATTACCGACATCCATGAAAATTCACCCTGTGTTTCATGTATCCCTGTTAAAATCTGTTATGCCCAGTACTCGCCTTCCAACAGTCCCTATTCCTACACTGATTGATGCTAGCGAACAATACGAGGTTGGAGCTATTATTTATTCCAGACGTGCAAGACGTCGACTCCAATATCTCATACATTGGAAAGGTTTTGGCATTGAGGAACGCTCTTGGGAGGCAGCTAGCCAGGTGCATGCACCCCGTCTGACAAGAGCATTCCACAGACGATGCCCTTGCAAGCCCAAACCGGTGGGGCGTGTTGTGGGGGGGTGTTCTGTCATGCCTGCTTATGCTCCACCACCGATCCAATGTTTAACAAACAGCAGCCGATCCACAGTACGGGGTTGGTACTTTCTGATGGTTGGAAAACACAGGATGACACCCTTAGGACGCATGCACGGGGAACCGCGCATGCGCAATAAGACGTATCAGGACATTTAGACCGGCCTCACGCTCCCGGAAACGCTTCGCGATTAGCCAGCGTTCGAGCATTCGTTCCGGGTCACGGTGTGGTGTTCGTACGAGGAGTTAGTGGTGGGTCCTCCGTTCCCGTGACTTTCCAGCGTTTCCGACTCGTCCGTTTCGTGAGTTAAGAAGCTGTTAGCTTCTAGTATGTTTCTTAGTTTTCCGTAATTACTTATTTGTAACAAGCGAGATTATTATTGCTTGTATGGTGTGCACACCGCGTTTCTTCCAAGTCCGCCTGTGGCGGTTTCTCTCATTGCTATCACGTGTGTTTCGGTGTTCCGACCTTGTGACTACTAACAGGGTATTCGCACCGACACATTCTGGAGTGGTCTCCGTTATTTTATGTTTTCAAGCCTGGTGTTTATAGGTAAGCGCTTGAGAGATATCTGTAGTTCAGTAATATAGAAGTCGTGCTGTGTCTTATAGTTTATTTCCTGCTTGCAGGAACCAGACATATCTGTTCTTTTGTTATTTATTCTGATCCAGTCAGCGTACATCTCTCAGAAACCTGCATACACTCCAAAATCTGAAGGTACACCATTGGGTCACAGACAAGTTATTTGAGGACAGTGTGGGGAGGGGTTTCATACTAATATCTGCTTTGTCTTCATACAGTTCCCGACTAGAAAAGCTTAACCTGAAATTGTTCCGGGTGAAGATTGCTGAGTGTTGTTTCTACCCCATCTATCCTTGTTTTGTTCCCCTGTTTTCCCCCTGGTTACCTCCTGGGTGTTGGTGTTATCTCCTGACTCCCGGGGATGATAGGGGTGATAGGGGTGAAGCAGGGTGCTTAGCGTCGAGACTCCACGACACTCCTGAGACAATAAGGTGCGTGCATGACAGCATGGGTGTTCCCAGGAATCTGCTCATGGATTTTGAAACATTCCCAGATTCACCATGACTGATAAACCTTTAGATGTATCAGAATTTCCGCAGCTCTTAGGGAAAGTTTGAGATCCCATATATGAGCGAGGAAACATCTTGTATCATGAACATGCATTCGTTGTCTGGTACAATTTGTATACACCACATTCTCTAACATATAATCAAGACCTCGGCTGGGATAGCTTGTAATATAAGGTACCAAGCGGAGAGAAAACAAGCAATGATGAGAAGAAGCAACATCTGAGGAAAGCAGCAAGGCTTCTTCAATGCTCCCTCCAACACCTGTCTCCCCAAAACTACCAACCTTCACCCTGAGTTCAAGAATCATGGATTCCCAGGAACAAGGTAAATAAATAGGCACAATCATGTGTTGCCAAAGCTGTGAAATCAGGAGCATAGCAGCACACAGTTACTACTCCAGGGTCTTGTGAACCTTCTTGCTTCCACCACAAGTGAAACCTCAAGAACATTTTGAAAGATGATTTTCCCAATTTCCAGAGGATTAGAGATTCAACTTTTCCACACTGCTTTTGGGCCTTTCACAATGCAGCAGTTCAATGAGATGAACTCAACATCCTTACCTCACGGGCCTGCCTCCCCTTCAATATTCAATCTGGTGCATAAGACTGCAATTTGCAGTTGAGCAAGACATGTAAGTTTATGTTGGCCTTCATCCCAACCATTCCCTCCTTATCAAGTGCTTTCATATTCTGTCATAGAGGAGGACACAAGGCTTTCAAGAAGGCTCCAGGGCTGTTAGTCTTTGTTATACCAAACAATCACAAGGATAGTAAAGTTGAATATGGTGCTTTCAAAATCTGTATAGAGAATAAAAAGCATTCAATAAAGCACCTCAGTAGAAGGCATCAACAAGTGGTTTATTAAAACATTACATCCCAGAGTGGTTGGAAAGTTTGACATTTGTGCTCCATAGAGTGTTCTGGGATCTGAGTGAGATTGGTGAATATCTCAACCCACGACCATACTGCTGCAGATCACCATCAGCTTTGTTCGATTTTATGCATCAGAATGTCATCTTCTGGACTACCAGTCGGATGTATGATTTTGGCCCTGGTCAAAAAATAGAAATATGTTGTATATGTGATAATCAAAAAACACATGTAAAGATTTTTCTGCATGTTATTCACTACCATTAAAGAGTCATTGACAGTTTGATAAGTTTTTTTTTGTAACTGTTGGACCTTGCCTTTTCTGCAGGTGTGTCCCCAAACCTTTTGCCTTTTGCCTCCAATTTCTTTTCACTTGTTTTTGTTGGCTTTTTGGACTCTAGACACTTTACCATGGCTGATCAGTGCAAAGTGCATATGCTCTCAGTGTAAATTGTGATTATGTTTGGTAAACCATGATTGGCATATTTGATTTAATGGTAAGCTTCTAGTAAAATGCACCGTGTGTGCCCAGTGCCTGCAAATCAAATGCTACTAGTGGGCCTGCAGCACTGATTGTGCCACCTGCACAAGTAGCATTTCAAATGTGTCTCAGATCTGCCACTGAAGTGTTCCTATGCACAGTTTTAAACTGCCATGTCAACCTGGCAAGTGCACCCACTTTCCAGGCAGTAAACATCCCTTTTCTTACATGTACGTCACCCCTAAGGAAAGCCCAAGGTAACCAGAGAGGCAGGGTGCAGTGTATGTAAAATATAGGACATGTAGTGGTGTATTTTACATGCCCTGATAGTAAAATACTGTGAATTTAATTTTTCACTATTAAAAGGCTGTCTTTCCCATAGGTAATCATTGGAGCTGCCTTGTAACATCTTACAAATGTAACTCTCAATTGGGAACAGCTAAAGATTTGGAGTTTAGGTTTCAACAATACATCTTTTAGTGAAGAAGTTATTTAAATTGTGTTTGAAAATGCCACTTTTAGAAAGTGTGCAGAAAATAAGGAGTTAGGTCCCGGGACACAGGGTCAGCTGGACCATAGAATAATTTATACAAAGAGAAATGCTGGCCCTGCGATTTTTGATAGCTATATTTTGAGCAACAAACCAAATCCTTGTTATGATTTGTATGGTCGAATGTATTTAAACCATTTACTTTTTCATATAAATCTCATTAAGTTAAAGCATTGATTGCATGAGAAAAACACTACGTACATACAATTTATACAAAAACATTTGACAAAGAATTTTAACAAAAATACATAATACATATGACAAAATGACATCCAATCATTAAGTGTACATAAATATACAAATACGGTCATACGAGAAGCATCAGTCGTTATGTAGTATTAAGCAATGAAGCTATTTGCAGTAAGGAAAAGAAAACAAAATGAATTGTAACAAATACAAATTTTCAATTGTCTGATAAATAAACTTGAATTCTTTCTGCTATTGCCAATTCCTTTCTGCTATTGCCGACGCGTTTCGAACTCGCTCTGGCATTTGGCAAGTTCTCATCAGGGCTTTCTCGTATTATTCTTCTGAAAATTATGTACAAAGAAAATGAGTGAGAATGAGTTTTCTTTTCCTTACTGCAAATAGCTTCATTGCTTAATACTACATAACGACTGATGCTTCTCGTATGACCGTATTTGTATATTTATGTACACTTAATGATTGGATGTCATTTTGTCATATGTATTTATGTATTTTTGTTAAAATTCTTTGTCAAATGTTTTTGTATAAATTGTATGTACGTAGTGTTTTTCTCATGCAATCAATGCTTTAACTTAATGAGATTTATATGAAAAAGTAAATGGTTTAAATAAATTCGACCATACAAATCATAACAAGGATTTGGTTTGTTGCTCAAAATATAGCTATCAAAAATCGCAGGGCCAGCATTTCTCTTTGTATAAACTTTTAGAAAGTGGGCATTTTCAGTGGCATTTTATTGGTATGGAATTCTGTGCTTCTGCCTGATTGTGAAATCAATATCTTATTTTAGACTGTCAGGGGCTGTTTGTGCATTCATTCCAGGCACTCACACAAAGGAAGCTGATGCGTGCCCTGCATATGCTTATGACTCATCCTGGGTTAGAGTGATGGGAGGAGTTGTCACTACCACCTGAATAGGCTGGGGCTGCCTTGCACAATGCTACTGTCACCCCCTGTAGTGTGGCTGGACCAGGGTGGACAGAACTGGTTTAACTGAGCAGGAGACACTTTCTTACCAAGACATCAAAGGGAAAAAGGGGTATAAGTATTAGGCCTAAGACCCTAGTACTTTAGATTACTTCGGTATCAAGAGGACCATCTGCAAAGTAGAAGGGCCGAAGAGCTATGAGGAGTACACCCCTTCGCTGTGTGTTGCTTTGCTAGGTTGGCCTGCAGTTGCCTGCTTCTACCTGAAAGAGGACAATGACTGAACTTTGCTGTGAATCCTGCTTCACAAGATCACCAAGGGCTTAAAATAGAGTTTGAATCCTGTTAAGAATTCTCCCCCTGAACTCCACTGCTAGGAGTTCTGACCTGTCCTGTGGTGACAATCCCAGTTCTGGGCCACTGGTAGAGTTTGCTGGGTTCCAAACCTCAAGAAAAGAATACCCGATGCCGTCTCCAATGCCGCTGCCTGCACCAACGGCAAGGTCATTGCTAGAAGAGTAAACACAGCACCGACCACGATGACGCCGCATACCTGATGCCAGCCGACAACATCCCTGCCTCGACTCCAACGCCATTATCGAGGCCGCTGCCTGCACCTGGGCTAAGGGCACTTCTCGTGGAGCACACACAGCTACATTGACACCGACTGACGCCAGTGCAACCTGCACACCATTGTGGAGTCGATAACCAACATGGGTCATTACCAGACGCTACACCGTCATAAGGAAGCTGATGCTGCATCCCCTCACCTGCACAGTAAGAAACAGGTGCCTCACCTCACTTGCAATGATAAGGAACCAAACCCTCACCTATTAGCAGTACAGAACCAACACCTTACCTCCCCTGTGACAGTAAGGAACCGATAATTCACCTCCCCTGTGGCCTTAAGGAACAAACACCGCCTAACGACGGCACAGCATCACCTCCCAGACATAGTGCAACACAGTTATGTAGATAATCACAAAAGGCACTGTTTCTTTGGGGGTCCATGTGACTCCGTGGTTGCCCCACACACTGCATGGTCAGCGTAGTACTTTAGAATTGTACCTGTCATGACGTCGAGATAGCCCCAGTTGCAGCTACCATTTTCTGGGATATGTATTTTTGCAAGGAAACCTTTTTGAAGTCATATTTTAATATCTGGATGTTGGAGCTTTGTCAATTTGGTCTTATTTGCTTTAGTAAATATACTTTATTTTTCTAAACTGTTGTGGGGTCCATTTGTTGTGTTTTCATTGTGTTACTGTGGGTTATATAGAACTGCCTTACACATTGCCTCTGCAGTTTAGCCTGTCTGCTCTGTGCCAAGCTACCATAGAGTGAGCACAGGCAAACTTATGTGTGTATTTTACTCACCCTGACTAGAGAAAAGGGTCCTATTTGGAAAGGGTGTATACCACTACCAACTAGAGACCCCTATTTCTAACAGTAACACATTCATATCAACTGCTATCAACATACCAGGGGGGGTCACACTTTTTTGTAGTATTAAAACTACTTCTGTATGTAATAAGAGAGACCAGGGACAAAGAGAAACTAGTATACTTCCTAGACAAACATTCCTTTAACCTGAACTTGAGAATTACCCCACTTACTTTATAATTGTGAAAGCAGTGCATATAGGCAAATCCAATTGACTAATGCAGTCTGAACCCAAAACATTCTAGTAAGAACCAATGGATACAATTGTATTTAGACTTCTACAGTGTAAATCAAGGGCAGAGCTCCATGTATGTTACATTGTGCTGTCAAGCATCTGTATTGTGCGGTACTGTCACCCCTAGTACTATCAGAGTACTGAGGGTGCAGTGTCTCAGTTGAAAAGTCAGGACTTGAGCTGAAAGATGAAAGCCATCAAAGATGTTTCCCAGATTTACTGCATGATTGGTTGGTGTTGGGACTGGTCCGTGCTCAGACGACCACCAAATGGAATCCCATGGTCAAATTGAATCCCATGGTCAGGTGTTGTAACTGAAAACCGGCACTTCTGTCTTGTCGGAGTTAAATTTTAGGCAGTGGGTTCACATCCAGTCTGTTACCATGGTGTAGTAATCACTCCAAGCAGGTAGATGTGGTTCAAGAGGCTTTATTCATGTAAGGTACAAGATCAGTAATACAGCCCCACCAGGAGCATCTCAGCCCTTCTACAACTGTGTATTTCATGCACCAACATTCCATGTTACATCATCTCCTAGAGCACGGGTACTCATAGTACGGCCCGCGGGCCGCTGGCGGCCCGGCAAGCCTTCTGTGGTGGCCCGCGGACCTTGAGACATCATACCCGTGTTTGAAATTATTTCTTTAAGAGTGTCTGCAGCAGCGCGTGAGACTCTGCTGCTCTGTGGGGGCCGGGTGATCCTAGCGATAGCCAGAGTAAAGCTGCAGGGGCCTAAGAAGAGGTGAAATCCATCAAGGCCTCATTAACATGAAAATGGTCTTTTAAAGACCTGTTAAGTGCTCGGGTGCGGCTGTGAGTGTGTGTGTGCCCCGGCTGACACACAGGCAGGGTGTGATGAGAGGGAGGGGGACGGAGAGGGAGGGAGAGTGAGGGAGAGTGAGTGAGAGGGAGGAAACCCCATTTGTATTTGGTAATCATTCAATCCTCAGGTGAAATTAGCAAAAACAGTTCCCAACCACGCATCAGCCAACTATTTTCAAAGTATTAGGCAGTCAGTATTTTAAGACGCTTTTTTTAATGAATCGAAAAGCCAGTGCTTCATTTTGCCGCACACTGTATTTCTTCTCCGGAAAGCTGCCAAGCACTCGTTAGCGAGTATGAAAATCTGAGCAGCTACCTTAGGCACTGTAGCCCTGATGACTGTCTCGAAGTTGGCAGGTGAATTTCCACATGCTTTCTCATAAACACATGCAAACCTCAAAAGAAAAGCGCATTCTTTAGCTGGAAAACCTCCTACTTAATCGGCGCTTCTCGCTCGCTCAGTCTATTGCCCCACATTCAGGGTCTACCACGGAATGAAAGACCACCCGAGAGAAAATTTTGATTTAAAGTTTTGTCCAAAAATAATCAGCGCTAACAAATGCTACCTCAGCTTTGAGTAACCTTCTTGCATGTAATCGGTTTTAAACCCAAACAAGGTAATTTAGCACTTTCCCTATCCTGGATGCCTGTAAGAATTCGCATACTCTTTCATATTTAACAACACATTAATAGCACATGTCAGGTTTTACTAAGAGGGATTGCCCAGCGGTTATTTGGTTAAAGTAGTGTATGTAGTATTGATTCAGCACCGACTATTAGTTCTATATTTGACCCTATGGCTTCCGGAAATTATGCGCTACATTTGTTTTAAAAAATATTATGTTTTTGTAGGTGTTATCTATTCACAACCCTGTTTGCTCTGTTTGCGGCTGTGAGTGTGTGTGTGCCCCGGCTGACACACAGGCAGGGTGAGATGAGAGGGAGGGGGACGGAGAGGGAGGGAGAGTGAGAGGGAGTGAGAGGGAGGGAGACGAAGAGGGAGTGAGAGGGAGGGAAAGGGAGTGAGACGGGGAGGGAGGGAAAGGGAGGGAGACGGAGTGAGAGGGAGGGAACGGGCGGGAGACAGAGAGGGAGTGAGAGGGAGGGAGAGAGAGGGAAAGGGAGAGAGGGAGAGGGAGAGAGAGAGGGAGGGAGAGAGAGAGAGAGAGAGTGAGACAGAGGGAGGGAGAGAGGGAGTGGGAGAGAGTGAGAGGGAGTGAGAGGAGTGAGAGGGAGGGAGTGAGAGGGAGTGAGAGGGAGTGAGACAGAGGGAGAGAGGGAGAGAGAGAGAGGGAGACCAAGAGAGAAAGAGAGAGAGAGATGTGTGTATGCCAGGTCTGGTGGCTCAGTGGACGAAGGCATCAGCTGCAGGGACCTGTGATCAACCTCATGGTCCGTTCTTTATTGCTCTAGCCCCGCCCCCTCCCTCACTGACCCCGTCCCCATCGGTGCGGTCCTCGGACACAAGCCAAACTGTAAATTTGGCCCCTGAGAGAAAGTTTGTGAGTACCCATGTCCTAGAGGGTTCCACTGGTAGAGCAGTGGATGACATGAAAAGCACTATAACCAAGATACTACATATCCTCCGTTCTTCCAGAAGGAAAACAGAAAAGAGAAATATTTAATCAGATGTAGAAGCTAGAAGAACAAAATAGAGAGGAGAGTACTGGAACTATGAAATATATAATCAGATGTAGAAGCTAGTAGAACAAAATAAATAGGAGAGTACTGGAGTGAAACAAGGCAGAGGTAGAGAGAAAGAAAACAACCAAGGATCTTGAAGAAACAGGCTATATTTATCTGCCTCTTCAAGACTCCCGGCTGTCCCCCTCTCTCCATCTCTGCCTTGCCTCTCTCCAGCACTCTCCAAATAGAGAGGAGAGTACTGGAGAGAAACAAGACAGAGGCAAAGAGAAAGAAAACAACCAAGAATCCCGAAGAAAAAGACAAACACAACCTGTTTCCCATCCTCCTTTGTATAAACGGGAAAAAAAAATAAAGAAAATAAAGAGAAACCATCAATGAGTACTCTCTGTACACCAACTGGCCAGGTAAGTATGCAAGAGAGCAATCCGCATGTTATGTTTTGTTAATCTATATTTGTATAGCGCACGGCTACTCCCAGGAGTGTCCCGGCGCTAAAGAGAAGAACAATACCACATAACATCAAGCCAAGCACAGCCACGACTCTGAATTTCACTGCTCGAAAAGCCACATTTCAGACTTTTCCTGAAAATGAGGAGGTCAGGGCTCTGTCTGATAGCAAAAGGAAGGCTATTCCACAACCAAGAGGCCACAGCATGAAAAGATCTAGCGCCTTCCCGGGAGAGTTGAAACTTTGGGACAGTAATCAGCAGTTGGGAAGATTATCTCAAATGCGCTGTGGGAAGTAAGGTTGAAATTTGTCCCTAAGGTAGGGTGCTCCAATCTTGAGGAATGCTTTAAAAACCAGGACCCGGGCCTTGAAGTGTATTCTTTTCCGCACTGGGAGCCCGGGCAGTGAGGACAGAAGCTGAGAGATATGGGTTCTGGGCCCAACCAAGAAGATGGCCCTAGCCGCTGCATTCTGAATCACTTGTAGTCGGCCCAGGAGATAGTCCGGAAGGCCGAGTTACAAGGAATTCACACATTCCAGTCTGGAAACTACCAAGGCCTGGACAATAGTTTTCCTATAGGGGATGGAGAGCAAGGGAAGGAAATTAAGCAGCATTCTCAATAGTCCAAAACACACCCCAGCCACAGTCTGAACTTGTACTTTTATAGAGAGGGTTGCATCCAACTTAACTCCTAGGTTTTTCACGGTGGAGACAGATGACACAGGGGGAGACATGTCTTATGGCCACCAAGTATGCCAGGCTTCAGAGGGACGTGGCCCCAAAAAAATAATCTCGTATTTCTCAGAGTTGCACTTTAAATGGTTGTAACTAAACCAGGAGAAAACGTTTGAAAGGCAGGAATTAATTAGAGTACCATTAAAATCAGCGCCCTTATCACAAGTAAACAGCAACTGGGTGTCATCAGCATAAGACACTATTTTAGCCCCTGATTCCTCGGCGAGGGGACAAGTCGGCCATGTACAAATTAAATACTGTTGGGCTCAATATAGAGCCCTAGGGGACACCCTCATTTAAAGAAGAAATTTTTTTTTTTTTTTTTTTTTTAAAACCTTTATTGTACAGAAGGCGCTCACAGATACGGGCCTACAACCCACCGGGCCGGCCACCACAATAAAGAGACATACGAGGCAATACAGGAGAGACAACAGGATTTCTAAATAGCTCATATGAAAGGCAAAGGCAACAAGTCTTTGAGTCGCCATCCCGGACAGGATAAAAGTAGGTTAATTTTATAATAGAAAAAAGGGGGGTGTAACAGGATAATGTCAATCTGTATGGTCCAGAGGGCCGTGGTGGGCCGTGAGCAAGCCGAAGTCTCGAATACAGGAAAAGACCAACAGAACAATACATTTTGGCAAAGGCAGAACTTGAGTCCCACATCAAGAACAATCACAATCGCTGCTCAGCACCCACCCACCACTACCAGGGCACCTAATAATAAAA
The DNA here is from genome assembly GCF_964261635.1 of Lissotriton helveticus. Taxonomy (NCBI): domain Eukaryota; kingdom Metazoa; phylum Chordata; class Amphibia; order Caudata; family Salamandridae; genus Lissotriton; species Lissotriton helveticus. Next base: position 29,347,154 of record NC_136067.1, on the reverse strand, counting down.
CAGCGAAAAGTACGCTTACAAAACTAAAAGCCCTCCGTTACAACAACCCAAGGGAGGAAAAGAAAAGGGGGTGGGGAAAGGGAAAAAAGGGGAGGAAGAGGACATCAAAAACGGGGGAGGGGGAAAGTGAGGGCGCAGCGTCAGTGCACGCCCCCCACGGCTAACAAAGCACCCAATACTAATTCGGCACATGGAACTAGTGGCAAAAGGAGAAATGAATGCGTAGTAAACCGTGACAGCAGACATACCAAAAGGGCCACGCCAGCACAAACACCCCGGGGGGCTACGTGCCGACACCGCGCCACGAAATTAGGGGATACATAAGAGCCATAGAACCAAAAGAGGAACAGGGAAAGATACAATAAACAGACCCCCCCACCACCCCGCACAGCCCACCCTGCACCCCTGCAGAAGGCTACGGCCTACCCCCCAGCAGCGTGCCTGTCGCCCTAATTAGAACCCGAAATATAGAGAAATATAAGAAAGAAAGAATCACTTAGATTAAAAAGGGGGGGCGGAGGGAGAACAGGGAAAAACAGCGGGAGAGGAGCCACATAATCAAAACACCTTCAGCTTCCACCCCCCCGCCCGAAAATACTCAGAGCCCACGGGAAGATAATAAACTCACGGATAAGCTCCAGGAACGTAAAGACGTATCAAACATAATCATACAATCATGAACGGATCACCCAACCATACCACAAAATAACAGTCCACAGAGGCAAGATCAGCTCAACCCTGTCCTTGTTTTTCGCAAACTGTAATCGTCCAGCGTACCAGGAACCAGATCACATAAAACAGGAGGTGAATAACAGGGAGTCGAATCAAAAATACACTCAAGTTGTAGCGATCGTGACCCGGATGATCCAGAAAGTACGGTAACCACTTCAGGCAAAGCAGGCAAAGTTCCGATGAGAATACGGAGAAAGCCGGTCCAGCGGCATCGTCACAGGATCTTCGTACGGCCATGTGAGGCAAAAGAGGAAAAGTAGACCCATCGAGGTCGGTCCAGACGGGATCCAGCCGGGGAACCTCCGAAGCAGAAGGAGGCACAGGATGAAGAGGGGTAGCGGGCACCCGTACATCCACACCAACAGCAGCCTCCAGGTCCACGACCCCAAGGAAAGTTCCAGCAGCACACAACAGAGATGAAGCCGCACAAACCGAGGGGGGTCCGGCAGGTCCAACAAAGGGACCCCCCTCCAGGATAGCGGTCGGTGCGGTCATGGGTGCCCCCCAGGAGCGCAGGGCGGCGAGGATGTCGCGAAGCGTAGGCTCACCTTTACAGTATTCAGCAAACGTGCCGTGCGGCGGACCCGCACCGCCGGTCCCCCCAAGGCCAAGAATCATGGGGCCGGCCGCCATCTTAGAAGCCCGGCGGGGCCGCTGCAAACACCGACCCCCGCCCGGATATCAGCGGGGCAAAACAGGACACCGGCAACCACCAGCAGAAGTGCCACCAGGGCAGGAAGGGGAGCCACCAGAAGAAGGCGATGCGCCGGCACCCCACACGCCGCCGGCACCGTTCTCCGGGTCCGGGCGGAGGAACTCAAAATGGCCGGGCCGGAGAACAAAGGGGAGACGAGCCAGATGTACGGTTAACCCCGTCCATGGAAGTCAGCTCCCCAACACCAGGCCGCAGGATCGCCGGACCAGGCCCGGGAGGCCGCAATCGGTCTATTAGCACAGCGGCCCCTCCGACCGACTCCACACCACCACCAAGGGCCGGCCACCGCGCCCCGTCCAGCCCGGGCGCCGCCAAGGAGTGCCAGGCCCGGCCGCTCCGGAGGCCCCGAAGCAGACAGGGGCGTAACTCAGGATCCGTGACACCCAGGAATCACCGGAGCAAACGGTAAGTGCCTGCGAGTTATCGTCGTTCCACTGCACATCGTGGAATACTTCCCGGGGCAGGATAAAGTACAGGATATTTGTTGCAGACAGGAGAGTGATCGGAGCCGAGCTAAAACGCGGCCATCTCGGACGCGAGCTTGGCTCCTCCCCTAAAGAAGGAATTTCTGCAGCAAATGGAGGAGACCAGATGGTTTGGGAGCGGTTGGCCAGGAACGATGTAAACCACCTCAATACTGTGCCACAGATACCGCATGGTATCGAAGGCTGCAGAGAGATCCAGTAAAACCAAGACTGCACTACCGCCTCTGTCCAGCGTAGCTTTGATTGTTTCAGCCACCTCTAGCAAAGCTGTTTCAGTGCTAAAATTAGCTCTGAAACCTGACTGGTTAGGGTGCAGCAAGTGATTGGTTTCCAGAAAGTTCGTTAAAACTCCATTAGCATATTTCTCTACAACCTTTGAGAAAAAAGGCAGGAGTGAGATAGGCCGATAGTTGCTGGCTACCTCAGGGTCTGCCGTAGGTTTCTTTAGTAGCGAAAGGATGTTGGCATGTTTCCACGCTTCAGGCATGGAGCCTTCCCGCAAAGCAGTGTTCAGAATTAGGTTCACTATAGGATTGATCACTTCCGCTAAGGCAGACAGGATTTTAGCTGGGCAAGGGTCGCAGGGGGAGCCAGATTTGAGAGATTTCAGAATCACTAGGGATTGCTCCTGTTAAATCACAGGGAACTCAGTAAGGGAGGTGGTAAGGCGGGGATGCACATCCAAGAGAGGTTCTCCAACATCCTCTTGGTTGGACAGCTGGATCCTAGATGATTCACATTTTTTAATAAAAGAAACAGGCCATATGCTCAGTCCAATCGCTTGAAGGAGCAAACGGACGACAGGTAGACTTGGGGAAGGAGAAACTTTTTACAATGTTAAAGAGAGATTTACTTTTGTTGGCTGCAGAGTCAATTTTTGTTACTAGAAACTGTTTCTTTTCCTCGCGTACTTTTTTATAGTGTTTTTTCAGAGCAATTTTGAAGCGTGATTTATCAGAGGAGCTGTAGCTCCTCCACCACTCTCTTTAGAGATGTTTACTGGTCATCTTGCTGACCGTTTGGGCTACCGTGAAACAAAGTGCAGAGTCACAGGTACGTTTAGCAGTCCTGAGGGAAGGGGGGACCAGTTCCGATGCCTGGCATTGGAGTCAGCCTTCTAAGGCTCGAACGTCATGTTCCAAGTTGCCATTTAAGGAAATCGGGTGATGACTCAAGGAACGCTGAATCACCTCAGGTATCATCAGATGGAATGGCCTGGAATTGTGGCTTGTTCTGGCATTGTCTAAAAATCGGGATCTAACATTGTCTCGACTAATATTAAATACGACCAAATGATGATCGGACCAAGTTAGGGCACGGGGGGCCATGGCAAAAATTGGGTTAGAAGAGAAGACCTGATCCAGAAGATGTCCTCTATCATGGGTAGGGATATGGACATAGGGAGTCAGGTTCAAAATGTCAAATGATTTGTGTAGTCTCATGGAGTCAGGATTAAGTGGCTTATCCATATTGATATTAAAGTCCCTGAGGACCACGCAGTGGCTCATTTTAGCCACAATAGGGGAAATAATAGGGATAACAGAGTCTAGAAAACTCTTTGATAGTCCATGGGGGCAATAAATAATTATTACTGACATAGATTGGTGGGCAGAGTTTGTTAGGAGAAAACCCAGGCTCTCAGCCACCTCTATTTCCGAGTTGGCTAAAGGACTACAGGACATGGGGCTCCTATATATCACGGCTAACTCCCCACCTCTCCCCAACGGGCAATCTTTCCTCATCATCTGGTAGCCTTGGGGAACCACATTAGCTATGGTGGGATTAGAGGCGTCCGTTAGCCAAGTTTCTGTAAGGAATACCGAGTCAGGGGAGGAATCGGCTAACAGATCATGAATTTCAAATTCATGTTTCTTTAAGGAACAAACATTCAGTAAAGAATCCCTCAGGCAGCTACCAGAGACCTATGGACTGATGTTATGGGCACTAGAGTCTTTGGAAAGAATATGTTCATTGAGAGAAGTGCAGACAGTCCAGTTACATTCTTTGCTCCTCTGGAAAAGATGGAGAATAGAAGATGCAGAGAAGAAGAGAAATACATTATATAACTCATACTTCTCCATAATATAATATACATTTGAGTTAAAACAAAATAGAAAAGTACTGGGCTACAGTGTTGAGAATGAAAAAGAGACAAAAACGCCCAGTCTAACGTGAACCAATGCACTATAGTTAATGGACAAGAACAATGCACTATAGTTAATGGACAAGAACCAAACTATACACGCATGTGGGTAACAATATGAGTGTGCAGAGGCAACCACAAGTGGGGTCTTTACATTGCACTAAGTAGTGAAGGTGTAAGATATGCACAAAGAAAAAGGGAAAAACCCCAAAACACACCTCGCGGAGAGGTCAAGAAATGTGCATGTATGTGCGGGACAACAGTACGCGCAACATGTGAAACTTGAGGTAAATGTGTGCACTGAAATAAAAGAGACATACCTCGTGGAGAGGTCAATGTTGTGCACAAGAGTAGCGGGAATACAACCCACATGAAACACCCCGTGAAGAAGGTTACAACAATGTGTACTGTAACAAAAGACAAATACCTCGTGGAGAGGTCAAATGAAAGCTAGACACTGTGCACTGTGTGAAGGTAAAAACCTAAGACACCCTATGTAGAGTAAAATGTAAACTTAACCCAGGACAGAAAACTAGACATTGTGCACTGTGTGAAGGAAAAATAAATTGTGTCCCGTACAACACAAACATTATTGTGCACAATTTACTGAGTAAGACATTGTTGTGCGCAGTGTGAAGTTAAAATTATTGTGCATCGTACTTTACAAAAAATATTATGCACCGTAGAAAAGGGACGCCACCCACGGAAGAGGCGTACCATTGGACTATAAACCCAAACATTGTAAAAATACTGAATAAATTATGGTAACCAGTTATACAATAAGGGCGCTCAGCAAATCCAGGGAAAGTAAAAGTAAGCAGTAAGCAGTACTGCAATTGAACCTTAAACATCTCAAGAAGAAGGACTTTCTATTAATAATCAATTAATGATTCAGAGTGCTCGGAAGAATCTTTTTGAATCTATTGTAAAAATACTGTACTAATATGTAAGACTAGTTAAAAGATGTCAAAGTCAATGAACCAGCAACAAACATTTCTCTGGGGCGAGCACCACCTGTGAGAGATATCTCACAATCGTAAAAAATGTAGCAATGACGATACCACGTCTAGACGAAACACAACACCGCAACACTGATCCCAGATTCCGTGTGTCCTTGATGAAAATGTATTCTCGTAGACGATTCCTCAACGCGCTGTGCCTAAGCCATCTCCCCTCTGTGACATGATTTCCACCGTCCTTTTTAAAACTTTGTTGGAACAAGCATGAAGTGGCGTGTTTGGCAACACAGGCAAAGATAATAGCGTAAGACACCAATACCAAAATGGCGGCACGCTCCCCGATGATGTTGTAGTAGCCGGTAGAAATCCAGTTAAAATAAAGAATTTAAAATAGATGCAGCTACAGAAAAACCATGAGTTGTAGCTTGAAACAGACGCTATAGGGACAGCAAGAACAGATCCTTTGAGATGCTGTGGGAACAGCAGGCAGAGACTTGAGCTGCGTAGAAACTGGTACTGGCACTTATGTGTAGAGTGCGACCGATGGGAGGTCACTGGTGGGGCTGAAATGTGCCAGTAGTTGAGTAAGTGCAGCTGTAGTTAGACGAGCTTCCTTAACTTGAGAGTAGGCACTCCAGACTTGAATTTGAAGGTCTTGAAAAGTTCACACACGTGGTTCTTTGAAGACCTCGTCACCATAAAATTGTAATCAATCAATCAAGGCATTTGTAGAGCGCACTACTTACCCGGAGGGTCTCAAGGCGCTTGCGGGGGAGGGGTGCTGCTACTGCTCGAACAGCCAGGTCTTGAGCTTCTTCCTGAAGGAGAGGTGGTCTTGGGTCAGGCGCAGGTCGGTCGGGAGGGAGTTCCAGGTCTTGGCGGCCAGGTAGGAGAAGGACCTTCCTCCTGTTGTCGTTCTTCGGATGCGGGGGACGGCGGCGAGGGCGTGACTGGCTGATCGGAGATGGCGCTTGGGAGCGTAGAAGTTGATGCGGTTGTTGAGGTAGCTCGGGCCTTGATCGTGTAGGGCTTTGTGTGCGTGGGTGAGGAGACGGAAGGTGATTCTTTTGTTGCCGGGGAGCCAATGCAGGTTTCTCAGATGTCCGGAGATGTGGCTGTGTCGTGGGATGTCGAGGATGAGTCTGGCTGAGGTGTTCTGGATCCGCTGGAGTCTCTTCTGGAGCTTGGCGGTGGTTCCGGCGTAGAGGGCGTTGCCGTAGTCCAGTCGGCTGGTGACGAGGGCCTGGGTGACCGTCTTCCTGGTTTTGGTGGGGATCCACCGGAAGATCTTCCGTAGCATGCACAGGATGTTGAAGCACGACGAGGAGACGGCGTTGACTTGTCTGGTCATGGAGAGGGAGGAGTCCAGGATGAAGCCCAGGTTGCGTGCGTGGTCTGTCGGTTTGGGTGCGGTGCCCAGGGCGGGGGGCCACCAGGAGTTGTCCCAGGCGGAGGGCGAGGAGCTCAGGATGAGGATTTCCGTCTTGTCTGAGTTCAGTTTCAGGCGGCTGGTCGTCATCCACTCTGCTACGTTTTTCATCCCTTCGTGAAGGTCGGCTCTGGCGGCGGCGGGGTCGTTGGTCAGGGAGAGGATCAGCTGGGTGTCGTCAGCGTAGGAGATGATGTTGAGGTTGTGTTGGCGTGCGATGGCCGCGAGGGGGCTCATGTAGACGTTGAAGAGGGTGGGGCTCAGCGAGGATCCTTGAGGGACGCCGCAGATGACTTCGGTGGCTTCTGACTTGTACGGTGGTAGACGGACTCTCTGTGTTCTTCCGTCGAGGAAGGAGATGATCCATTCCAGTGCCTTCTCCTGGATTCCGACGTTGCTGAGGCGCTGCACAAGGGTGCGGTGGCAGACAGTGTCGAAAGCTGCGGAGAGGTCTAGGAGGATGAGGGCCGCTGTTTCCCCGTTGTCCATCAGGGCTCGGATGTCATCGGTGGCAGCGATGAGGGCGGTCTCGGTGCTGTGGTTGGCTCGGAAGCCAGACTGTGAGCGGTCGAGGGATCCATTCGTCTCGAGGAAGGCGGCCAGCTGTAATAATTACTCTAAGCAGGTAGATGTGGTTCAAGAGGCTTTATTCATGTAAGTTACAAGATCAGTAATACAGCCCCATCAGGGCGAGCACCACCTGTGAGAGATATCTCACAATCGAAGAAATGTAGCAATGACGATGCCACGTCTTAACGAAACACAAAACCGCAACACTGATCTCAGATTCCATGTGTCCTTGATGAAAATGTATTCTCGTAGTCGATTCCTCAACAAGCTGTGCCTAAGCCATCTCCCCTCTGTGACATGATTTCAACCGTCCTTTTTAAAACTTTATTGGAACAAGCATGAAGTGGCGTGTTTGGCAATGCAAAAAAAGATAATAGCGTAAGACACCAATACCAAAATGACAGCACGCTCCCCGATGTTTGTGCCAGGAGGCTCACGGTACATTGTGCGGGACCGCAATGATAAGGGAATCTTGGACTGCCACAGACGTCAGAGCTAAACACTTAAGGATGGCAGGATGTCACTGGATAAACAGCATGCACCCCCCCTGTGGAAGGTAGGCAAGACCTCACTTTCTTTTTTAAACAAATGGTGTGGCGTTTCAACTGAAAAATAACCTGGCACATAAGAAAATGAAATGAACTAGGCCTTTCCCCGCACACACCTAGTGGCATACAGTCATTCATGAAGCACCTCCAAAGGCCTGCAGTAGACAAATTGCGGAGTGTTTGAAAAGTTCCAGCACTCTGTCCATCATCTCCTTGTGTTTGCTTTGTTCGCCCTAAGTTGGTAGGGTATGCCCAGACATGGGCCTCCTGCTCACTTTGCCACTGGATTCAAGCTAGCCTGGCTGATCAGGGCTGTTAGCCCGAAACTGATCCCAGGATACTTGTTTCCTGTCCAGGGAAGACATGGCTTGGCAGTTCGGGCTGGACTGTTCCCATGAGGCACAGGGTCAAGACTGATTTGCATATTTGTCTATCTGAACTGGGGTGGCAAATTGAGCTAAAGATTGAGGATGTATTAAACCCAGATCTGTGACTGGGGATGAGTGTTTGAAAAGTTTCAACACTCTGTCCATCATCTCCTTGTGTTTGCTTTGTTCACCCTAAATTGGCAGGGTATGACCATACGTGTGTACCTTGCTCACTTTGCCACTGGATTGAACCTAGCCTGACTGATGAGGGCTTTTAGCCCAAATTGGGTCCCAGGATGTTATGTGTCGATTTAGATATATAGATTTCCAGAAACATGCCCGTATATATGTACAATTCACATTGCCGTTATTTAGGCATAGAAATCCAGCTCTTATTTAGGAATTGCTCACGCTAACCAAATACAGGCAGGTTCAAATACATCTGTTTATCTTTGTCACAACGAGTTCTTGGAAAACCAGACTCTTAAACCTTTAGGACTTTCCCTTACCTGGATATTGATTTCTCCAACAACTCATTTATTATGCGTGAACATTTATTCCTTAGGGGTTCATTCATGACATTCTTATGCCCGACTTGTATATCAATACTGGCATTCCTAAACACCTACAAGGTATAAATATACCTTCACTTGGCATGGCAAACCACAGTGAGTTTCGGCTACCTACTTGCACTATCTCCCAATATCCAACATCTCGACCCTGGCCAAACTACTCGAAAAATGTGTCTACATGCAGCTTAGTAACCACATTGACCAATTCAACCTGCTTGACCAATTCCAATCTTGCTTTCGATATGGGCACAGTACCAAATCAGCCATGACCCACATAATAGATGACACATGTTAGATTTGGGGTTTTCTAGTTGGCATAGGTAGGTACATTTGACAAATAGGGACCCTTGCGTCGGGGTAAGGGGATACACTCCTAAAATAACCCCTGCTCACCCCCTTGGTAGCTTGACACAAGCAGGCAGGCTTATCTCAGAGGCAGTGTGTAAAGCATTTGTGAACACGTACAGTAATACAGTGACAACACTACAAATGGACACCACACAGGTTGTATTATAAAATAATAATTTTTATGTAGACTGAACACAAGACCAAATGACAAAAATCCACAATACTGTATTCAAAAATAGACTTTAAAATGTAATAAAAAAGCTCAGTTCTCTCAAGTTGAAAATGCAACACTTTACTCTCAATGTACTGTCATGTAGCTCCTGAATGTCCTTATACCGTGTTAAGTTAGCATAGGCGCATTAGAGGTTTAAACACCATTTTTCCTTTTTGTAACTTCTGCACACGACACTTAATTGTTGACTTAGCTTTCAACCTAGTAGTTCGCTGTGGTTTATATGAGAATAATATGTTATTGCTCTGATATTAGCTTTGCTTAATAAACTATGTCTGCACAGAGAGTGCTGAAGCTTCAGGAACAACACGATACGGAATTGTTATGAGGTCTGATCTCCACGCCTTCATAGTCATAACATAAGTGCAGCTTCTGCCAACTCTGGGCTTGAGGCGGGATTTATATTGCTTTGCTTGGGGCACAATAAACACACTTGATGCGGTTCACATGAAGAGAGAGCTGGTGTATGCTGATGTGATTCCTTCATGCTAGGAAACTAAGGTATGGGCCCGCCCTGATTTAACCCAAAGAGACCTTCTTAGCTAATAATATAATATGTGTGTTAGGGAGGGTGAGAAATAAGTGTTGTTAACTCTTATTCATTTACAGCATGTTACCATGCTGTCACCATTCGCTTTTTATGGATTAGTAACTATGCTGGTAACTTTGCTACTAATAATATGTTTACTTGTATTATCTAAGATACTGCGCCTGAGAAGACGGCATTAGTAAATAAACATTTCAAATGCTCATGTGTTCTTCTTTACTCCATGTTCTGGTTTGTAATGACAGTATAACGAAAGAGTGTTCATGAGTTCCACGTATCCTGAGGTACTGTAAGTTCATGTTCTGGTTTGTCTAAACATTGGGAGTTTGATAAGACCAATGAGACACTGTAGCTAGCTCGGTAAGGGGTAAGTTGGGTACTAAGGTGAGTTTTGGGTCACCCTAATTCGCCGAGGTTCCAATCCTCTGTGCACAGTTCTGTGTGAGAACAGAAACCCTGCGACATGGCGCCCAACGGTTTCGGTGGTCTTATATCATGACACTCGAGTAGTATATCGTTCGAACCTTAACCCCTTCACATCCGTTTCCGGAAAACGGGGTGTCGGTGAAACCTACCTATTTATGGTAATAGGTCTTTTTCAAGCTTGATTCTTTCTAAAACGGTTTCTTTGAATTACTACCCAGTTGTGCTACAAAGTATTCTTTGTTTTTCCGTAATTCCAGTGTTATCATGGCGGCGGCGGTGGCAATTGCGCAACATAGTCGAGTAGCGGTGCGCACACATCTACAGACGTACCAAGTCCCGGTGGATGGGATGGCTGTGATTTTAGTGGTGTGTGCTGATCCGGCGTTCCCTTTTGAATTGTTTTACTCTTGGGTTACGTTTCCGGCTGTGGACGCAACTTCTGGTTTGTTCCACTCCTACACGGCCTCCCCTGTACCGGCTGAGTATACACCGTACAGGGCACTGGAAATACCTATTGATCATTGGCAGCATCGAGTTTGGTTTGATGGCGCCCTCCCCCACTCTTTGTCCGCTGCGAGGTTAGGTCCACTCTCAATTCCAGGTACAAACTGGCCTGTGTTGGGTGGTTTTACCCCGCACCCGAATCACGGGGCTTGTACCCTTGCAGAAATTCGCAGGCTACATGTAGTCTCCATTTCTGTGATTCGTGCATTGGTTCAATACATAGGTCGTCATCTCCCGGGTGGTCCCCCGGGGGGTCCGGCCGTTCAAACGGAACGTGGTGGTTTACGGCTCAATCCAGTTATGGTAAATTCGGTTTTTGGTCAACGCCCTGATAATAAAGATGATTTTCCTTTTTGGCTGGCCGAGAAATTTGACCAACTGGAAGCCGTGTTTCCCAATTCTACTCCTGCTGATAAACATAGAATGTTGACGATTACTTTACCTAAGGATATCACTCCCGAGCTCGTTGACTGTGAAAGTTGGGGTAAGACTTTTGCGGCTGTTTATGCGAGGTGTTTCGGCACCCCATCTATGGCTGTACTGCCTACGATCATAAAACGTGTTCAGGATGATCACGGTCCAGAGGCAGCGGTTGAATTGGGTATGCGCCTGTGTGGTTCTTTTGAGATTGTAAGTGATCTCATACTCTCCAACATCAAGGGAGATGCTGTGAACTTCCAGGTTTTTAATGCACTGGCAGCGTTACCCGATGCCGAAAAGCCCCGCCAGTTGGCGAAGATTGTAGTGGCCGCTTATAAAACTATCGGTCGCACAAGTAAGGGTTTGAAGTACTTCGCGGTTAAGGAGAAGAAACAACCACAAGTGCAATCTGCTGTGGCAGATGTACAACCAAAGTCCAAAAAACAGAATTGGCCTCAGAAACAGAAACAGGGGAAGCAACAGCAGCAAACTCAGGAATCATATCCTGCGTCACAGGTCCCTGCGCCGGCTGAGAAAGTTTATGATTTGCGCGATCGCACGATGATTAAATCACCTGATCGATTTCAGGTTTCTGATCAACGCTCTCCTCGTTCCTTTCAGGACTCATCGGCCCCGAAGACCGGTGGAGGAGGAGGCGGACGGGGACGTGGTGGCCAACAAGGACGTGGCCAGCCCCGCCAGACAGAAGGCGCATGGAAGCAGGAGGATTCTACGCCGAAGAGACCGCAGTTTGCGAAAAAGAAAGTCGCAGCCTTAACAGCGCATCGATATGCCACAGATAGTGAGAACGCGGCTTCGGAATCTGACGTGGGCTCTGACCTTGCTGGACAGCGCGGCGGAGATAACCATAGTCAGAGAGGCGCTGCGTCCACTACTGAGGGTGACAGCGACTGATGTTTACGTTGTGATAGAAACAGCGGATACGAGACTTGCTCCCCCTGAAAGACTTTATGAAATTGTCCTGTTAATTGAAGGTGACATACAGCGTACCGTTAAAGGTGTATTTTGGGAAAATCTGTCTTCTACATATGATATTTTGCTTTCGGAGGCTGACTGGCCCCCACCTTTTGTGCTCGCGGCGCCGCGAGGGGAGGAGGTAATCCTCCCCAGTTTCGCGAACACTGTCTCGAAAGAGCATGCGCAGCATTTTGCAGAAGAGTGGGCTCGGGCTCTCGCACCGGCTCTGTACCGTAACCAATGTGGTTGGGATAAATTGTCGCCTTGCCACGAGATCCCGTTGCGTTCTGAGCCGCAGCCTCAACCTCAATATCCCATACGGCGTGAAGCAAAAGCTTCCGTCGCTGAAATCCTTGTGCAATTGGAATATCAAGGAGTTATTGAAACGTGTGTGTCACCGATGAATAATCCCCTTTTTACTGTGACCAAACCTGACGGATCATATCGTTTGGTATTGGATTACCGGCATTTAAACTCGCATTGCCGTAACTGTGCAGTACAGAATACTCACGGCTCTGCCCTAGTGGATAGTCTAGTGCGTAAGCGTTTCAAAACAACGCTTGACATTTCCAACGGTTTCTATGCCCATAGATTGGATAGCCTTAGCTCCCAATGGACAAGTTTTACGAGCGCTGGTGTGCAAAAACGCTTCCGGCGACTCCCAATGGGCTACAAGAATAGTCCTGGTGTTTTCACCTCCAGAATTGTTACTCTTTTGGAGAATATCGACCCGGATGCATGTTCGTATGTGGATGACATTTATCTGACGGACGACGAAATTTGGATGCATCTGTGTCGAGTGAATTCGGTTATTTGTAACTTTGCTGATATGGGTTACAAGTTTAATTTTGCAAAATCGCACATTGCAGAACATACAGTGTTGTTCCTCGGCTATGAGCTGAACAATGAAGGTAGAGGTTTAGCTCCTCACTTCTTGGAAAAATGCGCTCAATTGCGCGCTCCTACAACACTGAAGAAATTACAGTCTTTACTGGGCTTTTTGAATTTCGGAAGGACATACATTCCGGAATATGCCCAGCGTATCAAGCCGTTGTATGCATTAATACAACCTACTTTCTCAAAATCATGCTGGCTGCCTGAGCATTCAGCCATTTTGCAATCCTTGCAGGCTGATCTGCTCGCTTCTAAATATTTACTGACTCGTGATAACCACACCAACCTGGTAATAAGAATAATTCCTGGGACGGTGGGTTTCACGTACCTCACTTTTAATGAAGGAGACACAGTACCTATTGCTTACAAGTCACACTTGTACACTTCGGCTGAGATGCGGTTTCCCACTGTGGAAAAGGTTTTAACAGCTGTACAGATGGCTATTCTTAAAGAACGGGCTCTGTCACAGGGGAAACGCATGTTAGTGGTAACGCCCTGTCCTCATTTGGAGGCAGTCACAAAAGCCAGTGTACCAAATTCAAAAGCTTTGCACCCTCGGTGGATTCAATGGGCTGCGTCCTTGACGTCCACAGATGTCACGTTTATTTTTGACGCCTCATTACGGTCGCAGGAGTACTTGCAGTATGAGTTCGTTCATCCTGCTCCTCTATCTATGCGGCCTTTGGAGGACTTCCATTGCATCATTTACACTGATGGTTCGGCGCAGGTTGCGCATGGCTCTAAACATGCCTACGTTTCCGCATGCGCCATTGTGGTCGGTGCTATGTTGAACGAAGAGTTGATTTCCAGTGAAGTGCACACCTTGCCCCTGGGAGACTGCACCGCACAATTGGCAGAGCTTCGTGCTCTTTTACTAGCGTTGGAGTACGCAGATCCAGGTGTTACTACTCTCGTTGTAAGTGATTCTTACTACTGTGTCCAGTCTTACAATGAAAACTTGTTCTTTTGGATTCAGAATGAATTTCGTGATTCCAAGGGTAGCACAATAAAACATAAGATGATCTGGGTTCGAGTGGCAGAACTTAAGGATAGGTTACCACTCGTTTATGTAATTCATACTCTTGGCCATCAGCGCGTGGGAGTTCACACTGTTGGTAACTCGCTTGCAGATGAAGCGGAGAAATCAGCAGTATCTACATACTTAGTTGCAGCAGTTACTAGATCTAAAACCAAGATTGATAGCGACATCTTGGCAGCAGTTGCTGCCTCTGAGAAGGGAGATAAACATCCTTCGGGATTCCCTTCAAAATACAAATACCACTTAAGTCCCGAAAAGGTTCCTTTTGTGACAATTCCTGATGTTGGGGAACGGCTGATTCCCAACTCGGATCGCAGGGCAGACTTGATTACAGCGGCACATGAAGGTGTGGCGTCTGCGCATGCGGGCGTCTCGGCCACTGTATCTCAATTACAACAACGTTTCTGGTGGCGGGGACTGTACAAACAGACGCGTGATTATGTTCTTCTTTGTGACATTTGCCAGCAGATTAAACCTTCGACTGCTACGCGTCCGCCACAGACACAGTTGTACATTTCTAATAAACCACTTGGTTGTGTTTATTTAGATCACTGCGGTCCTTTTTCATCTGATACTGCATATAAGTACATCTTAGTAGCAGTTGACTCATGCACACGCTTTGTGTGGGTATGGCCACATCGCAGCGCTGATTCCCGGACTGTCATTAGAGATTTGCGTGTCTTTATAGGGATTTTTGCCTGTGGTACCTTCCATTCGGATCAGGGTCCGGCTTTCGCCTCTAAGGCGTATAAGGATGCCATGACTTCGTTGGGGGTCCAAGTCAAGTTTTCGTCTCCCTACAGACCTGAGGGTAACAGTGTAGTTGAGCGAATGAACCGTGATTTAAAGCAATCTTTGACAGCCCGAGTAATAGGCACTGGCAGAAACTGGCTGTCTCACCTCTATGGCGTGCAGCGTGCTCTTAATAATCTCCCTAGAAGGTCTCTGGGTGGGCGGACCCCATACGAAATGCTCTTTGGCATCAAGATGTACGTCCCTGACCTTGACGGTCTAGACTGTGTGGTTCGCGCCACTTCCTTTGACGCAGATGAACATTGCAATGTTTTAAAGAATCTACAAAAGACCAGAGACAGTCTTGCAAAGGAACATTTGCCCTCCACGTCGGATGATGCGTTGCAGATCCCGGTAGTTGGCTGGCTACCCCAAGTTGGCGAACTGGTTCGAGAGAAGATCGATAACAAGAAAGAATTTGGTCCTTCCTATCGAGCTCCGGTTCCAGTCCTTGGAGTGAAGGGCACAAGAACAGTCATTTTACCACCACTTCCTGGTCGTAAGGAAAACAGGTTTATTTCAATTGACAATGTCAAGGTACACAGAGTGGCCGATTCTTCTTAGCATGACACCGGCTGTTTCCTGTCCTTCCATTGTGAGAAATTCAGTTATGCCCACTGCTTCTAATATTGAACCTGAAGTGGCCATCGAATTACCTGCTGTTTCCAGTCCTTTGTTAAATAATTTACCCGAAACTAACATTGATGACATAGACTATGCCTACCCCACTGATTTGTCCATGCCTGACCTGCAAGCACGTTTAGCCACGGAATCCAGATTTTCATTTGACTCTGCTTCCCTTGCCTCGAGGAAACCCTCTCGTATTGCAGTTTATGCTAGCCTGTTTAAAAAACATTTTTTGATTCCCCCTTGTACATACATTTGGCTGGTCCTTTTTTCAGTTTACCTTTTTATGTCAATTGGTTTTGTGTTTTATTTTTTTCGAATCATCAATGGACA
Organism: Lissotriton helveticus; assembly: GCF_964261635.1. Taxonomy (NCBI): domain Eukaryota; kingdom Metazoa; phylum Chordata; class Amphibia; order Caudata; family Salamandridae; genus Lissotriton; species Lissotriton helveticus. The sequence goes on along the minus strand of NC_136067.1, from coordinate 29,331,493 downwards.
CTATGTCGAGGAAAGAACTTGCATTACTCATCTAAATGGAACTTTGACCCCACTTTCCTCGTCACATTCTACACACAGATTTAAAAGAGACTTAACTTTGGTTAACATCACAGCATGGCCTGTCCTTGATGGAATAGTGTGGGACGCAGTTCGGTTTCAAATTCATGGCCCAACGGAAGTCGTTAATGTTCCTAATGTACTTATAGTGAATATGGGGGATGTAGTGAAACAAAACATTCGTTCTGATGATTGGGATGTTAATGCAGTAGAAATGTTATTTTCTGATTTGCAATACTATGCAGCCTTTGATGCTGAAGATTTATATTTAGACTAATTATGGTGATTTATTTTGCTACCAACATTACGGAAATCACTTCTTACATAAAACATCATCCCGGAGGGATACTGTTAATTTTACACAGTGGGAACATTGCCCAGCACCTACACAAGGCAGTTCTGAAACATTTCTGAAAAAGTATACCTATTTCACTGACTTTAACCAGTCCAATCCCGAGTCCTTTTATTTTAAATTTCTGAAAAAGCCAATGTCCAAGGTTAGACTTACTGATACTAAATTGTTGTATTCGAAGGCCTTCCTTGATCAATTAGTTACTGGAGGCTACGAGTTATGGAAAGAAACAATAGACCTTAAATCAGTTTGGGGTTCAAAAGCCTGGCAGGTACAAGGCACAGAGGCTTTGCACCGTGCATGTCTCATCCCGAATCATATGTTGTTTCTGAATGGAACAATTTCCCAGACCACATGCTTTGGATTGGCTACTTCTAAAAAATTAAACACCCCTACTATTCCGGAGCTAGAGGAATATGAAGGTTGGAGTAACTTTACTCGTTTGTCCATTAGAGAATTACAGGCCCTTGTCCGTAATTCTTCCTTTAACATTTCCAGTATGAATCCAAAAGGTTGGCTGCTTTGGCACCGTAGTGCTGACTCTTGCCAAAATCGATTTTTGGGTTTAACTGACGGTTTTATGACTGTTAGATCTGATCCCCGGTTTGACTTAGCCCACACTGTCACAACTTATTCTTTAGGCAAATTGTGTCAAAATTGGCTGAAACATTCGACGTTATCTGCAGTTAAAGGTCACCTTTCCCAACTGAATGCAGACGTGGATTTGAATGATTTCATGAAAGGCCCGGCTAGTGGCAGGTCGAAAAGGTGGATATATGCCGTTTACAATGAAATTTGGAAACTTTCTCAGATTGAGGCTGCTACCCGCCTTAGGGCTATTGATCAGGCAAATCTTGAAAAGGTGCTTGCAGTTGTTGACAATAGTATTAACGTGCTTTCATCTAGAATTTACACATTGGATAATATTGTGTCGTCAGTAGTCGATATTGTGCATGATGAAGTATCAGTATTATACCATGGTCAGAATCAATTACGATCAATCATGCAATTTGCATGGACCCTTCAGACTCTAAAAAATGGTAAAGTTCCCTGGGGGTACATGAACGTTTCTTCGCTCTTTGCACCGTTTAATTTGACTGACAAACAACGCTTGCTTTCAATGCGTGATGCTACCTTTAGTATGTTGCATATTGAGAGATTGGAATCCTTGCCCTTTTCCGTGGCAGAGGCCACTGCTGCAACGTGGTTTATCCACGGTTTAATAACGCTGCCTTTTGCTTTATATAAATTTTAGAATTGTATGAAATATGTACCAATTGGTCGTTATGAACCTTTAGGTAGTGGTTTCCTTCATGAAGTCTGGTCACTTCCATACACATACAGATGTTTCAAAGATGATCAAGAAGTTTATCTAAATGGGGAGGAGTGCACTGAGACGCCTGATCATTCATTAATGTGTAGACACATACAGTTACACGGTTCATGCAACAAAGACCGACCGAATATGGCTTGCGTTTTGCAAGGCACGCCAGTTCCTGCTATCATCCCCACGTTTAAACTATTAGAAAATGGTAGTTATTTAATGCTCAATAATGAAGACTGTTGTGGGTTAATTAAAGGCATAGCTTTTATCGTAACAGTAAGTGAACGGGTTATTTGCTGCAGAAATGTTCTATATCCTCCCACACATGAACATAGGGAGTATTCCATCTGGCCACAGATACCAACCTTGGGAGCAGAATTCAGCGGCATGGCAAGAATAAGGGCTCTTTTGTCCCAGAGAGAGGTGGCCTTGAGCTCGGCCCGTGAAACTTTTGTGCTTCACATTGCAAACACCCGTACAGAGGTTCAGGCTCTTTTAAATACTGATTTGCCTTTGCATTTCGGAGAGATGGTTCGTACTATCTTTAACGCATCCTCCACGAAAGGCCTGGCACATTTTTTTAAAATTGTTAGCAGTGGTCTCGTGACTTCCTTTGAAAAGATTTTTGAAGTCATCCCTGCTTTCTTCCATTCTATTTTTTCAACGTTGTTTGGAGGGTTCCCATTTTTACTTGCGTTAGCAGCGGGCGCTCTAGTGGTTTTTGGTATTTTTAAATATGGATGTCCTTCCTGTGCAAGACCCCGCCCAGCACCTGCTGACGCTGTTCCGCAATCGCATGCTTGAATATTATGGCACACTGCCGTTAGCGATATTGAGCACGGCATATGGATTATCTTTTCGATTCTCCTATTTCACCTGTGTCCAGCCTGTATTTCACTGCCTGACATGTGATTTCGATTGGGCCATTGATTTGTGTCTCTGCGGACCGGTTTCTCCTGACGTCGACTTTGATCAGCTAATGTGTCCTATCGTGGCTCACGAGTTGGTTTGTCCTGGCGGAAGGATTATGGCCTTAGCAGTGGTACATGGACTAATTGGTCCCTGGAATATACTGTCGGCAGCGCAACAATTCTTGGAACTGAGCTTTCTTGAAAACCCACCGAGCTGTCCTCTGATAGTGATAGAGGATCCGGTGCTTGGAGAACACGTATGTTCTTTTCAACTTTTAAATTGGATGGCTGAACTGTTTTCGGATGAAGACGGTGATTTCCTATTGGAGGCTGTTGCTGCTTATTTTGCATATACAGTTATGTCATAGACACTGCCTCAGATTGACATGCTGAGCACTAGCATTTCATTGACTTTCTTGACTTCGTTGTCAAGTTTCTTATTTTTCCTTGCCTATTGGCTTGTGCCACTATATTGTTTTTGGCTATCTTTTCGCTTATGAACCATGCTCATTTACTGTTGCATTCTGCTCTCATGTGATGGCACTTCTGTTATCCTATTTAGTCCGTTCTCGGATCATGGGGGGGTGTCATGTAGCTCCTGAATGTCCTTATACCGTGTTAAGTTAGCATAGGCGCATTAGAGGTTTAAACGCCATTTTTCCTTTTTGTAACTTCTGCACACAACACTTAATTGTTGACTTAGCTTTCAACCTAGTAGTTCGCTGTGGTTTATATGAGAATAATATGTTATTGCTCTGATATTAGCTTTGCTTAATAAACTATGTCTGCACAGAGAGTGCTGAAGCTTCAGGAACAACACGATACGGAATTGTTATGAGGTCTGATCTCCACGCCTTCATAGTCATAACATAAGTGCAGCTTCTGCCAACTCTGGGCTTGAGGCGGGATTTATATTGCTTTGCTTGGGGCACAATAAACACACTTGATGCGGTTCACATGAAGAGAGAGCTGGTGTATGCTGATGTGATTCCTTCATGCTAGGAAACTAAGGTATGGGCCCGCCCTGATTTAACCCAAAGAGACCTTCTTAGCTAATAATATAATATGTGTGTTAGGGAGGGTGAGAAATAAGTGTTGTTAACTCTTATTCATTTACAGCATGTTACCATGCTGTCACCATTCGCTTTTTATGGATTAGTAACTATGCTGGTAACTTTGCTACTGATAATATGTTTACTTGTATTATCTAAGATACTGCGCCTGAGAAGACGGCATTAGTAAATACACATTTCAAATGCTCATGTGTTCTTCTTTACTCCATGTTCTGGTTTGTAATGACAGTATAACGAAAGAGTGTTCATGAGTTCCACGTATCCTGAGGTACTGTAAGTTCATGTTCTGGTTTGTCTAAACATTGGGAGTTTGATAAGACCAATGAGACACTGTAGCTAGCTCGGTAAGGGGTAACTTGGGTACTAAGGTGAGTTTTGGGTCACCCTAATTCGCCGAGGTTCCAATCCTCTGTGCACAGTTCTGTGTGAGAACAGAAACCCTGCGACAGTACCTTTGATGCGTAACTCAAAGAAACCAAAAGGGTCACAGGGAAGTTGATGCATCGGTTCCTTACACACTGGGGAGTGGATGCGTTGGTTTCTTACTGCTGTGCAGGGAAGTTGATGCTCGATTCCTTATTGTGTGGGGAGTTGATGCGTCGGTTTCTTACTGCTCTCTGGTACGATGCAACAAGATGGCACCTCGATGCAATACTCTTCTCTGGTGCGATGCGACAAAATGGCATCTTGGTTGCGTTGCGACAACGTTGGTGTGGTGCATGCACGCCCGATGGCTGTGCGGCGACTTGATGATCTTTGGAGCCACGACAGGCCCTGCCACGCCACTTCTCCAGGGATGCGAAGATAACCTCTGTGGCAGCGTCCCGCATCTCCTGCGATGTGCTGTGCTTCGGCGATGCGATGATGACAGCAGCAGCGGCAGCTCGCTTCTTCGGCGATGCAATGAGAGCGGCTGCAGCAGCGACACACTTCTCGTTGTTGCGTTGGGCTTCCAGCTCCCAGTGACATGTAGTCTCTCAGAAGGCCATGCACAACAGAAGGCAGTTCAAATGCCAGCAAGGGAATTCAGGGGGAGCTGATTGGTTAAGTCTTGTATCCCTTAGACATCAGGCAGAAGTTAAGCTCTAGTTCAAGCCTTTGGAGATTCTTCTTCAAGTTTATAAGAAAGCACACTCAGTCCTTTTCTTCTCTCTTTGCAATGAAGCAACCACTTTGAAGGTGCCACTGCCTGCGCTCAAGCGCTAATCACCACTATAGTCCTGTTTTCTAAAATTGTGCTAATACTGAATCTAAAAGTCACAAACTTACTTGTTGCATGATTAGTTTTAAAACTGAATTCACGGTGGCAAAACCCGCCATCACACAAGCTCAAACTTGCTTCCTGGGGATACTCTTCAAGCGCCAATCAGTGAAGAGTGGGAGGGGCTAAGGCTGACAAGGGGTATAAGTGCTGCCAGCAACGCGGGATCAACCACTTTGAAGGTGCCACTGCCTGCGTTCAAGCGCTAAGCGACACTATGGTCCTGTTTTTTAAAATTGTGCTAATACTGAATCTAAAAGTACCAAACTTACTTGTTGCACAATTAGTTTTAAAACTGAATTCACCGCGCCGAAACCCACCGTCACACAAGCTCAAACTTGCTTCCAGGGGAAATGCCTCAAGCGCCAATCAGTGAAGAGTGGTAGGGGCTAAGGCTGACAAGGGGTATAAGTGCCGCCAGCAACGCGGGAACAACCACTTTTAAGGTGCCACTGCCTACGTTCAGGGGGGAAACGACCTCTACAACGCAACTTTTACAACGTACTACCATTACAACACAACCATTACAACGCATGACACTACAACGCATACCACTACAACGCATGTCATTACAACGCAGTCATTACAACGCCTACCATTACAACGCATACCAATACAACGCATAGTACCCTTACACTATCCAACACTTACCCTACTGTGGCACCCCCTGGAGTTAGAATAGTAATTTTTACCCCTACACTATCCAACACTTACCCTACTGTTGCACCTCCTGGAGTTAGAATAGTAATTTTTACCCCTACACTATCCAACACTTACCCTACTGTTGCACCCCCTGGAGTTAGCATAGTAATTTTTACCCCTACACTATCCAACACTTACCCTACTGTTGCACCCCCTGGAGTTAGAATAGTACATTTTACCCCTACACTATCCAATCCTTACCATATATGCTATGTAATGGTATGCGTTGTAATGGTATGCGTTGTAAAGGTAGTATGCTTTGTAATGGAATGCGTTGTAATGGTAGTTTTGTGAAATGCGTTGTAATGGCATGCGTTGTAATGGATGCTGCGTTGTAAAAGTTTTGTTGTAATGTCATGCATTGTAAAAGTATGCGTTGTAGTGACATACATCCGGTCAAGCGCTAAGCACCACTATCATCGGTTTTAAAAAATGTTTTTACTAATACTGAATCTAAAAGTCACAAACTTACTTGTTGCACGATTAGTTTTAAAACTGTAATTCACTGCGCCGAAACCCGCCGTCACACAAGATCAAAATTGCTTCATGGGGAAATGCCTCAAGCGCCAATCAGTGAAGAGTGGGAGGGGCTAAGGCTGACAAGCGGTATAAGTGCTGCCAGCAACGCGGGAACAACCATTTGAAGATGCCACTGCCAGCGTTTAAGTGCTAAGCGTCACTATCATCCTGTTTTTTAAAATTGTGCTAATACTGAATCCAAAAGTCACAAACGTACTTGTTGCAAGATTAGTTTTAAAACTGAATTCACCCTGCCTAAACCCACCATCACACAAGCTCAAACTTGCTTCCTGGGGATACTCTTCAAGCGCCAATCAGTGAAGAGTGGGAGGGGCTAAGGCTGACAAGGGGTATAAGTGCTGCCAGCAACGCGGGATCAACCACTTTGAAGGTGCCCCTGCCTGCGTTCAAGCGCTAAGCGACACTATCGTCCTGTTTTATTAAATTGTGCTAATACTGGATCTAAAAGTCACAAACTTACTTGTTGCACAATTAGTTTTAAAACTGAATTCACCACGCCGAAACTGGCCATCACACAAGCTCAAACTTGCTTCCTGGGGAAACGCCTCAAGCGCCAATCAGTGAAGAGTGGGAGAGGCTAATGCTGACAAGGGGTACAAATGCCACTAGCAGCGCATGAGCGCAGCAGACGCGCCCAGCAGGCGGCCAAAGGCGCGCTAAAGGCAAGCCCGTCCGCGGATGATCGAGGCAAGGGGCAAGCCATTGTGCTCAAAGCACTAACTACCCCACAGCCAAACTAAAAGCACTCCATTTCAACGAACTAGTAATAGACCAGCTCTGTCCGGCTAACATAGCCATGAACAGGATAATGGCAAAAAGTTCCTCATTCCCGGAACTCTATGATCACAAAAATCCGAGCAAGAGACCAAATCCCAAGGCAGCAGCCAAGGAACAAGCCCTAACAGTTACCTATTTAAATACCCGTTCCATGGTCAAATACCAACTTGAAATACACAACCCACTGGCGAATGAAAACACAGATATCCTACTTTTGACAGAAACGTTGGTAAAACAGGATTCCTCCCCTGACATCCTAGCAGCTCCACCTAGTGACTACTACATCCTGCAAGCCAACCGCCATCAGGGAAAAACAGGAGGGGGTGTGGCAGCTATAATTCATCAAGACCTAAAATTCTCAGCACTTACCCCCCTCGAACTCTCACAAGAAAAGAACCTAGTGATTAAATTAGAGTTCGATTTTGCCTTGTTAGTCTGAGTCATACTCTACAGAACACCACTGAGTATGCCACAGTTCCCACAATCTCTGAGTGAACAGATGACACATATCATAACGAACCACGCGAACATACTACTGATTGGTGACCTTAACTACTGGGCTAACAACCCTGCAGGTGGACCTCACCCAACCGAACTAACTGATTTTCTTATATGGCTGAAGCTCTGGCAGTAAATCACCTACGCTACTCACACTAAAGGGCATACACTAGAACAGTTATTGTCCACAGACCTAGACATGACAAATCCAGATGTAAATCCTTGTATCTGGTCAGATCATTATCTCATCAAATTTTCCATAAACAACCTTATCAAACATAAAATACCCTTACCTGAACCTGGATACTTTAGGAGCTGGAACACCATCGACAAATCGCAATTCTTTGAAACCTTGACAAATACAACTCCCATCAGCCATTCCTCTATAGAGGAGAGTGAGGAAAACCTGTTGGAATGGCTCCTGACAGCCAGCAATAAACATGCCCCTCTTAGGAAAATTCACATTGTCGAGCACGTTGTCACGAAGCCCAGAAATGGTTTTCCGATGACTTAAAAGAGCTAAAACTTGCTCTGCGGCAAGCAGAAAGGAAATGGAGGAGCAAATACTCACCCAAAGACAAAAGTATCTCTGTAATAGCCCTAAGAACTTATAAAAAGATTATTCTAATCACTTAAAATTACCACCTCCAATAAACGTTCAAAAGAACAGATCATAAGTTATATATAGCCTCATAGCCTTGGTGATGGGATTGGAGCTTTGTTTGGGGACGTGGAGAGTGGCTCTGTCGTTGAGGTATTGGGGTCCTGTGTTGTGCAGGCATTCATAGTCATAGGTGAGCATCTTGAAGGTAACTCTTTTCTCGACAGGGAGCCACTGGAGACTTTGTAGGTGTTGGCTGATGTGTTTGTGTTGGGGGATACCGAGGTCTGGCGGCGGTGTTCTGTATTGTCTGGAGCTTGCGGAGTAGGGACTTGTTGATGCCGGCTTAGAGGGCGTTTTCGTAGTCCAGCCTGCTAGTGATGAGTGTGTGGGTGACTGTCTTTCTTGCCTCGAGGGGGATACCTTTGAAGGTCTTACGAAGGATGTGGAGTGTGTTCAAGCATCTGTAGGTGACAGCGCGGAAATGATAATTCATGGAGAGGGAGGAGTCGAGTACGATGCCGAGGTTATTGCCGTGGTCTGTGGGGGTCAGTGGTCTGCAGAGGGCAGTGGGCCACTAGGTATTGTTCCATGTCGAGGGGGTGATTCCGAGGTCTGTCTTCTCCGAGTCGAGGTGTAGGCAGCTATTGCTAATCTAGGCTGTGACGTCCTGCATTCCTTCCTTAAAGTTCAGTCTGGTGGTGGTGAGGTCCTTGATGATGGAGAGGATGAGCTGGGTATCCTCGGCGTAGGAGACTATGCTGAGGCTGTGCTGTTGGATGATGGCAGCGAGGGGAGCCATGTAGATAATGAAGATGGTCGGGCTCAGTGATGATGACCCCTGTGGGACTCCGCATTTGATTTCCGTGGGTTCGTAGAGGAAAGGTGGCAGTCTGATCCTTCATCTCCTGCCAGTGAGGAACGATCTGATCCAGTCAAGGGAGTTGCCTTGTATGCCGGCTTCGTGTAGTCTGGTTTTGAGTGTGCGATAGGAGACTGCTTTACACTCATCTCACTCTAGCAATTTAGGGGAGGTCCAGTGTTGTGGTGCAAAAGTCCTAATCCATCACTAAGATCTCTTATAATGGGAGGCATTCTATTCAATGAAATTTAATTATTTGTGTTAAATATCAGCAGATAAACCCACAAATCGTTCAGTCTCCTTGATGAAATTCTCCTTTCTTGAATCCCTCAAAGGGCAAACTCATCCGATCGTCCTTCAGAGAATAATATTTGAGTATTATTAAACTGGGCAATATTAACATCAAATATAATGCAGTTTAAACAAGCACTGACTAAGCCAAATTATTGGACTTTTATGTTGAGCGTGCACAAAAAATCTACATGTTAATTTACATAGATGACACATGCCTGCAGAACAGAATTACGAAAACAACCTGTAGCGGCGCCTCCGCTAATGTGGAGGAGCATCACCCCCTTGCCAGGAGCAGAAAAGAAAGGAAAAAACATTATCATTTTATTTTTTCCTTCTGCTGCAGCAGTGCATGAGGGGGTAGAGCTGGGCGGTAGGGGATGAGTGGTAGAACACTCTGTTGCGCAATGACTGTTTGGTCGGCCCTCTCTGCATTGCAGTGTTGTGATTGGCTTTTGGGTGGGAGCCTGTCTGCCTTCTTCCTGTTCCGACCTGAAGTCGGACACCGGTGAGCAGGAGAGAAGATGCGGAACCCAGCGGCTATGGCAAGATTTTATGTTATTAATACACATTTTTTAAGCAACTGTAACAGCCCACCCCCGTGCCGACCCTTCCGTCCGCGTGCTCTTCCAGCCACCCCTAAAAGCACCTAGAGTCATCCATGCACATAAATCAACAGAAAAACACGCGCCCCTGCATACAGACCCACAGGCACCCATACACATGAACAACCTAGCGAGCAATCACCCATACACACAGACCACATGATATGTTTTTAAATAGCACTTAATGCTGTAGGAAGGGTGTTGAAAAGTGCTAGATGTGACAGGAGAGTAGACAAAATTGAAGAAAAGTAAGGAAGGAGCTTAATCAACAGCATAATGCTTTCTACTATAGAAGCAATTTGCAGTTTATAAATAAAGTCCAGTTTTCAATAGTGCCAGTAGATTTCTCAAATGGAAATTAAAGGTAAATCCTCACGTACATCATGTAATACATCATTTAATAAACATTGTACTTAAAAATGATTGAGTGAGGAAGACAACACTCCCATGATCTATCAATGCAAACAAAATACTGATTGCTGGAAACTGTTACAGGTATTGCAGAAGTGTGTTATAAAATGTTAAGTTATAAAACTCACTGCAGGTTCATGTTATGGATTGGAACACATAGTATCTCAAAGGTGCAGACTGCACTGATTGCCTTTTGTCAAGGAGGCATCTCGACGGTGGTGCATGGGTATTCCAATGTGTTTTATGCAAATCCCCATCTACAAAGAGATGCAACAGTGATTTGCACCAAAATCCTGCACTTCCACTAAGCCACCATAAAAGGAAAATTGTTACCAATATGCCTCATTTTATCCTCTTTGCATGTGTGTTGCATTCTGCAGCACATATGCGAAGTAGAAACACCTTAAAGCATAGTCTTTCAACTGGGAGAACTCCTTTCAGTCGAAAAAGATATGCTTCAGACAACTTAGACACTATGATAATAAACAGTTCACCAACTATGTTGGAGGTTCTGGTCTGCTCTATTCTGCCCAATCAGGCTTCAGAGCCTCATATAGTTCTGAGGTGGCCCTTGTTGAAATCTCTGAAGCTATTCAGGATTGCTTGGATGCTGGTGGTTCTGATTTTGTTGGACCTCCCTGCGGCATTCAATACTGTACCTCACTCCTTGTTTCTGCTCAACTATCGGATATCGGTATCTCTGGGTCTGTGTGGAACTTTCTAAAATCGTTCCTTGGGGACAGATCGCAGCAAATTTGGCTTCCCTCTTTTTTATCGGCCCCTCAAAGTGTGACTACTGGAGTGCCTCAGGGCTCCCCCTTGAGCCCTCTCCTCTTCAATATATATGTCACCCCGCTAATTCAGCAGGTGCAGGGGTTGGGTACAAAGACCATTGCATATGCTGATGATACCCAGCTCCTATTCACTTAGGAAAAAAATTCCTTCATCCACCTATCAAGCTAACACATGCCTTACAGCTATTTTTCAATGGCTCCTCTCCACATAGCTCAAGTGAAAAAAGGACAAATCAGAGGTCCTTTTGTATGGGACTTTTCCTCCCCGGTTTCAAGTAATCACTTTGGCCAGTTGATTTTCCGCTGCCCAAATCCGGGTGTCACCAATGTAAAAACAACAGTTGATGGACAAAATGCAGAACAATGTCATACATTCACCCCAGTACAGAGATCTGGGCCTAAATCTATCATTTATTTGCATTCCACACCACTCCAGTTCCGACATGGCCATATGCAAATCAGCCTTGACCCTGTGCCTCATGGGAACAGTCCAGCCCGAACTGCCAAGCCATGCGTTCCCTGGACCGGAATCAAGCGTCCTAGGACCGGTTTCTGGGTATCAGTCAGGAAAGCTCCACTCCAGTGGTGTCGAGAGCACGGGACTCACGCTTACCCTTCCCACTCGGAGTGACAAATGCAAAAACAACAGTTGATGGACAGAATGCAGAGCAATGTCGTACATTCACCCCAGTATAGAGATCTGGGCCTAAATCTATATTTTTTTTGCATTCAACACCACCCCAGTTCAGACATGGCCATATGCAAATCAGCCTTGACCCTGTGCCTCATGGGAACAGTCCAGCCCGAATTGCCAAGCCATGTCTTGCCTGGACCGGAATCAAGCATCCTAGGACCAGTTTCTGGCTATCAGCCATCATCAGCCAGGATAGCTTGACTCCAGTGGTGTGTAGAGCACGGGACTAACGTCTGAGCATACCCTTCCCACTCGGAGTGACAAATTCAAAAACAACAGTTGATGGACAGCATGCAGAACAATGTCTTACATTCACCCCAGTACAGAGATCTGGGCCTAAATCCATCATTTTTTTGCACTCCACACCACTCCAGTTTAGACATGGCCATATGCAAATCAGACTTGACCCTGTGCCTCATGGGAACAGTCCAGCCCGAACTGCCAAGCCATGTCTTCCCTGGACCAGAATCATGCATCCTAGGACCGGTTTCTGGCTATCAGCCAGGATAGATTGCCTACAGTGGTGTGGAGAGCACGGGACTCATGTCTGAGCATACCCTTCCCACTCGGGGTAACAAATCCAAAAACAACAATTGGTGGACAGAATGCAGAACAATGTCATACATTCACCCCAGTACAGAGATCTGGGTGTAAATCAATAGTTTTTTGCCCTCCACACCACCCCAGTTCAGACATGGCTAAATGCAAATCAGCCTTGACCCGGTGCCTCATGGGAACAGTCCAGCCCGAACTGCCAAGCCATGTCTTCCCTGGACCGGAATCTAGCATCCTAGGACCGGTTTCTGGCTATCAGCCGTCATCAGCCAGGATAGCTTCACTCCAGTGGTGTGGAGAGCACTGGACTCACGTCTGAGCATACCCTTCCCACTCGGGGTGACAATTGCAAAAACAACAGTTGATGGACAGAATGCAGAACAATGTCATACATTCACCCCAGTACAGAGATCTGGGCGTAAATCCATTGTTTTTTTGCACTCCACACAACCCCAGTTCAGACATGGCCATATGCAAATCAGCCTTGACCCTGTGCCTCATGGGAACAGTCCAGCCCGAATTGCCAAGCCATGTCTTGCCTGGACCGGAATCAAGCATCCTAGGACCAGTTTCTGGCTATCAGCCGTCATCAGCCAGGATAGCTTCACTCCAGTGGTGTGTAGAGCACGGTACTCACGTCTGAGCATACCCTTCCCACTCCGAGTGACAAATGCAAAAACAACAGTTGGTGGACAGAATGCAGAACAATGTCATACGTTCACCCCAGTACAGAGATCTGGGCGTAAATCCATTGTTTTTTGCACTCCACACCACCCCAGTTCAGACATGGCCATATGCAAATCAGCCTTGACCCTGTGCCTCATGGGAACAGTCCAGCCCGAATTGCCAAGCCATGTCTTCCCTGGACCAGAATCAAGCATCCTAGGAACGGTTTCTGGCTATCAGCCATTATCAGCCAGGATAGCTTGACTCCAGTGGTGTGTAGAGCACGGGACTCACGTCTGAGCATACCCTTCCCACTCGGAGTGACAAATGCAAAAACAACAGTTGGTGGACAGAATGCAGAACAATGTCATACATTCACCCCAGTACAGAGATCTGGGCGTAAATCCATTGTTTTTTGCACTCCACACCACCCCAGTTCAGACATGGCCATATGCAAATCAGCCTTGACCCTGTGCCTCATGGGAACAGTCCAGCCCGAACTGCCAAGCCATGTCTTCCCTGGACCAGAATCAAGCATCCTAGGACCGGTTTCTGGCTATCAGCCAGGAAAGCTTAACTCCAGTGGTGTGGAGAGCACGGGACTCACATCTGAGCATACCCCTCCCACTCGGAGTGACAAATTCAAAAACAACAATTGATGGACAGCATGCAGAACAATGTCTTACATTCACCCCAGTACAGAGATCTGGGCCTAAATCCATCATTTTTTTGCACTCCACACCACCCCAGTTTAGACATGGCCATATGCAAATCAGACTTGACCCTGTGCCTCATGGGAATAGTCCAGCCCGAACTGCTAAGCCATGTCTTCCCTGGACCGTAATCAAGCATCCTAGTACCGGTTTCTGGCTATCAGCCGTCATCAGCCAGGATAGCTTGAAACCAGTGGTGTGGAGAGCACGGGACTCACGTCTGAGCATACCCTTCCCACTCGGGGTGACAATTGCAAAAACAACAGTTGGTGGACAGAATGCAGAACAATGTCATACATTCACCCCAGTACAGAGATCTGGGCGTAAATCAATTTTTTTTGCACTCCACACCACCCCAGTTAAGACATGCCCATATGCAAATCAGCCTTGACCCTGTGCCTCATGGGAACAGTCCAGCCCGAACTGCCAAGCCATGTCTTCCCTGGACCAGAATCATGCATCCTAGGACCGGTTTCTGGCTATCAGCCAGGAAAGCTTAACTCCAGTGGTGTGGAGAGTACCGGACTCACGTCTGAGCATACCCTTCCCACTCGGGGTGACAATTGCAAAAACAACAATTGATGGACAGAATGCAGAACAATGTCATACATTCACCCCAGTACAGAGATCTGGGCGTAAATCAATTTTTTTTGCACTCCACACCACCCCAGTTAAGACATGCCCATATGCAAATCAGCCTTGACCCTGTGCCTCATGGGAACAGTCCAGCCCGAACTGCCAAGCCATGTCTTCCCTGGACCAGAATCATGCATCCTAGGACCGGTTTCTGGCTATCAGCCAGGAAAGCTTAACTCCAGTGGTGTGGAGAGCACGGGACTCACATCTGAGCATACCCTTCCCACTCGGAGTGACAAATTCAAAAACAACAGTTGATGGACAGCATGCAGAACAATGTCTTACATTCACCCCAGTACAGAGATCTGGGCCTAAATCCATCATTTTTTTGCACTCCACACCACCCCAGTTTAGACATGGCCATATGCAAATCATACTTGACCCTGTGCCTCATGGGAACAGTCCAGCCCGAACTGCTAAGCCATGTCTTCCCTGGACCGTAATCAAGCATCCTAGTACCGGTTTCTGGCTATCAGCCGTCATCAGCCAGGATAGCTTGACTCCAGTGGTGTGGAGAGCACGGGACTCACGTCTGAGCATACCCTTCCCACTCGGGGTGACAAATCCAAAAACAACAGCTGGTGGACAGAATGCAGAACAATGTCATACATTCACCCCAGTACAGAGATCTGGGTGTAAATCCATAGTTTTTTGCCCTCCACACCACCCCAGTTCAGACATGGCTAAATGCAAATCAGCCTTGACCCGGTGCCTCATGGGAACAGTCCAGCCCGAACTGCCAAGCCATGTCTTCCCTGGACCAGAATCTAGCATCCTAGGACCGGTTTCTGGCTATCAGCCGTCATCAGCCAGGATAGATTCACTCGAGCATACCCTTCCCACTCGGGGTGACAATTGCAAAAACAACAGTTGATGGACAGAATGCAGAACAATGTCATACAGTCACCCCAGTACAGAGATATGGGCCTAAATCCATCATTTTTTTGCACTCCACACCACCCCAGTTTAGACATGGCCATATGCAAATCATACTTGACCCTGTGCCTCATGGGAACAGTCCAGCCCGAACTGCTAAGCCATGTCTTCCCTGGACCGTAATCAAGCATCCTAGTACCGGTTTCTGGCTATCAGCCGTCATCAGCCAGGATAGCTTGACTCCAGTGGTGTGGAGAGCACGGGACTCACGTCTGAGCATACCCTTCCCACTCGGGGTGACAAATCCAAAAACAACAGCTGGTGGACAGAATGCAGAACAATGTCATACAGTCAACCCAGTACAGAGATCTGGGCCTAAATCCAATGTTTTTTTGCACTCCACACCATCCCAGGTCAGACATGGCCATATGCAAATCAGCCTTGACCCGGGGCCTCATGGGAACAGTGCAGCCTGAACTGCCAAGCCATGTCTTCCCTGGACCGGAATCTAGCATCCTAGGACCGGTTTCTGGCTATCAGCCGTCATCAGCCAGGATAGCTTCACTCCAGTGGTGTGGAGAGCACCGGACTCACGTCTGAGCATACCCTTCCCACTCGGGGTGACAATTGCAAAAACAACAGTTGATGGACAGAATGCAGAATAATGTCATACAGTCAACCCAGTACAGAGATCTGGGCCTAAATCCAATGTTTTTTTGCACTCCACACCATCCCAGGTCAGACATGGCCATATGCAAATCAGCCTTGACCGTGTGCCTCATGGGAACAGTCCAGCCCGAACTGCCAAGCCATGTCTTCCCTGGACCGGAATCAAGCATCCTAGGACCAGTTTCTGGCTATCAGCCGTCATCAGCCAGGATAGCTTCACTCAAGTGGTGTGGAGAGCACGGAACTCACGTCTAAGCATAACCGTCCCACTCGCGGTGACAAATGCAAAAACAACAGTTGATGGACAGAATGCAGAACAATGTCATACATTCACCCCAGTACAGAGATCTGGGTTTAAATCCATCGTTTATTTGCTCACAAATCCACCCCAGTTCGGACATGTTCATATGCAAATCAGCCTTGACCCTGTGCCTCATGGGAATAGTCCAGCCTTAACTGCCAAGCCATGTCTTCCCTGGACCAGAATCAAGCATCCTAGGACCGGCTTTTGGCTATCAGCCGTCATCAGCCAGGATAGCTTGACTCCAGTGGCGTGGAGAGCACGGGACTCACGTCTGAGCATACCCGTCCCACTCGGGGTGACAAATGCAAAAACAACAGTTGGTGGACAGAATGCAGAACAATGTCATACATTCACCCCAGTACAGAGATCTGGGCCTAAATCCATCATTCTTTTGCACTCCACACCACCCCAGTTTAGACATGGCCATATGCAAATCAGGCTTGACCCTGTGCCTCATGGGAACAGTCCAGCCCGAACTGCTAAGCCATGTCTTCCCTGGACCGTAATCAAGCATCCTAGTACCGGTTTCTGGCTATCAGCCGTCATCAGCCAGGATAGCTTGACTCCAGTGGTGTGGAGAGCACGGGACTCACGTCTGAGCATACCCTTCCCACTCGGGGTGACAAATCCAAAAACAACAGTTGGTGGACAGAATGCAGAACAATGTCATACATTCTCCCCAGAACAGAGATCTGGGTGTAAATCCATAGTTGTTTGCCCTCCACACCACCCCAGTTCAGACATGGCTAAATGCAAATCAGCCTTGACCCGGTGCCTCATGGGAACAGTCCAGCCCGAACTGCCAAGCCATGTCTTCCCTGGACCGGAATCTAGCATCCTAGGACCGGTTTCTGGCTATCAGCCATCATCAGCCAGGATAGCTTGACTCCAGTGGTGTGTAGAGCACGGGACTAACGTCTGAGCATACCCTTCCCACTCGGAGTGACAAATTCAAAAACAACAGTTGATGGACAGCATGCAGAACAATGTCTTACATTCACCCCAGTACAGAGATCTGGGCCTAAATCCAATGTTTTTTTGCACTCCACACCATCCCAGGTCAGACATGGCCATATGCAAATCAGCCTTGACCGTGTGCCTCATGGGAACAGTCCAGCCCGAACTGCCAAGCCATGTCTTCCCTGGACCGGAATCAAGCATCCTAGGACCAGTTTCTGGCTATCAGCCGTCATCAGCCAGGATAGCTTCACTCAAGTGGTGTGGAGAGCACAGAACTCACGTCTAAGCATAACCGTCCCACTCGCGGTGACAAATGCAAAAACAACAGTTGATGGACAGAATGCAGAACAATGTCATACATTCACCCCAGTACAGAGATCTGGGTTTAAATCCATCGTTTATTTGCTCACAAATCCACCCCAGTTCGGACATGTCCATATGCAAATCAGCCTTGACCCTGTGCCTCATGGGAATAGTCCAGCCTTAACTGCCAAGCCATGTCTTCCCTGGACCAGAATCAAGCATCCTAGGACCGGCTTTTGGCTATCAGCCGTCATCAGCCAGGATAGCTTGACTCCAGTGGCGTGGAGAGCACGGGACTCACGTCTGAGCATACCCGTCCCACTCGGGGTGACAAATGCAAAAACAACAGTTGGTGGACAGAATGCAGAACAATGTCATACATTCACCCCAGTACAGAGATCTGGGCCTAAATCCATCATTCTTTTGCACTCCACACCACCCCAGTTTAGACATGGCCATATGCAAATCAGACTTGACCCTGTGCCTCATGGGAACAGTCCAGCCCGAACTGCTAAGCCATGTCTTCCCTGGACCGTAATCAAGCATCCTAGTACCGGTTTCTGGCTATCAGCCGTCATCAGCCAGGATAGCTTGACTCCAGTGGTGTGGAGAGCACGGGACTCACGTCTGAGCATACCCTTCCCACTCGGGGTGACAAATCCAAAAACAACAGTTGGTGGACAGAATGCAGAACAATGTCATACATTCACCCCAGAACAGAGATCTGGGTGTAAATCCATAGTTGTTTGCCCTCCACACCACCCCAGTTCAGACATGGCTAAATGCAAATCAGCCTTGACCCGGTGCCTCATGGGAACAGTCCAGCCCGAACTGCCAAGCCATGTCTTCCCTGGACCGGAATCTAGCATCCTAGGACCGGTTTCTGGCTATCAGCCGTCATCAGCCAGGATAGATTCACTCCAGTGGTGTGGAGAGCACCGGACTCACGTCTGAGCATACCTTTCCCACTCGGGGTGACAATTTCAAAAACAACAGTTGATGGACAGAATGCAGAAAATTGTCATACAGTCACCCCAGTACAGAGATCTGGGCCTAAAGCCAATGTTTTTTTGCACTCCACACCACCCCAGTTCAGACATGGCCATATGCAAATCAGCCTTGACCCTGTGCCTCATGGGAACAGTCCAGCCCGAACTGCAAAGCCATGTCTTCCCTGGACCGGAATCAAGCATCCTAGGACCAGTTTCTGGCTATCAGCCGTCATCAGCCAGGATAGCTTCACTCCAGTGGTGTGTAGAGCACGGTACTCACGTCTGAGCATACCCTTCCCACTCCGAGTGACAAATGCAAAAACAACAGTTGGTGGACAGAATGCAGAACAATGTCATACATTCACCCCAGTACAGAGATCTGGGCGTAAATCCATTGTTTTTTGTACTCCACACCACCCCAGTTCAGACATGGCCATATGCAAATCAGCCTTGACCCTGTGCCTCATGGGAACAGTCCAGCCCGAACTGCAAAGCCATGTTTTCCCTGGACCGGAATCAAGCATCCTAGGACCAGTTTCTGGCTATCAGCCGTCATCAGCCAGGATAGCTTCACTCCAGTGGTGTGTAGAGCACGGTACTCACGTCTGAGCATACCCTTCCCACTCCGAGTGACAAATGCAAAAACAACAGTTGGTGGACAGAATGCAGAACAATGTCATACATTCACCCCAGTACAGAGATCTGGGCGTAAATCCATTGTTTTTTGCACTCCACACCACCCCAGTTCAGACATGGCCATATGCAAATCAGCCTTGACCCTGTGCCTCATGGGAACAGTCCAGCCCGAACTGCCAAGCCATGTCTTCCCTGGACCAGAATCAAGCATCCTAGGACCGGTTTCTGGCCATCAGCCAGGAAAGCTTAACTCCAGTGGTGTGGAGAGCACGGGACTCACATCTGAGCATACCCCTCCCACTCGGAGTGACAAATTCAAAAACAACAATTGATGGACAGCATGCAGAACAATGTCTTACATTCACCCCAGTACAGAGATCTGGGCCTAAATCCATCATTTTTTTGCACTCCACACCACCCCAGTTTAGACATGGCCATATGCAAATCAGACTTGACCCTGTGCCTCATGGGAACAGTCCAGCCCGAACTGCTAAGCCATGTCTTCCCTGGACCGTAATCAAGCATCCTAGTACCGGTTTCTGGCTATCAGCCGTCATCAGCCAGGATAGCTTGAAACCAGTGGTGTGGAGAGCACGGGACTCACGTCTGAGCATACCCTTCCCACTCGGGGTGACAAATCCAAAAACAACAGTTGGTGGACAGAATGCAGAACAATGTCATACATTCACCCCAGTACAGAGATCTGGGTGTAAATCCATAGTTTTTTGCCCTCCACACCACCCCAGTTCAGACATGGCTAAATGCAAATCAGCCTTGACCCGGTGCCTCATGGGAACAGTCCAGCCCGAACTGCCAAGCCATGTCTTCCCTGGACCGGAATCTAGCATCCTAGGACCGGTTTCTGGCTATCAGCCGTCATCAGCCAGGATAGCTTCACTCCAGTGGTGTGGAGAGTACCGGACTCACGTCTGAGCATACCCTTCCCACTCGGGGTGACAATTGCAAAAACAACAGTTGATGGACAGAATGCAGAACAATGTCATACATTCACCCCAGTACAGAGATCTGGGCGTAAATCAATTTTTTTTGCACTCCACACCACCCCAGTTAAGACATGCCCATATGCAAATCAGCCTTGACCCTGTGCCTCATGGGAACAGTCCAGCCCGAACTGCCAAGCCATGTCTTCCCTGGACCAGAATCATGCATCCTAGGACCGGTTTCTGGCTATCAGCCAGGAAAGCTTAACTCCAGTGGTGTGGAGAGCACGGGACTCACATCTGAGCATACCCTTCCCACTCGGAGTGACAAATTCAAAAACAACAGTTGATGGACAGCATGCAGAACAATGTCTTACATTCACCCCAGTACAGAGATCTGGGCCTAAATCCATCATTTTTTTGCACTCCACACCACCCCAGTTTAGACAGGGCCATATGCAAATCATACTTGACCCTGTGCCTCCTGGGAACAGTCCAACCCGAACTGCTAAGCCATGTCTTCCCTGGACCGTAATCAAGCATCCTAGTACCGGTTTCTGGCTATCAGCCGTCATCAGCCAGGATAGCTTGACTCCAGTGGTGTGGAGAGCACGGGACTCACGTCTGAGCATACCCTTCCCTCTCGGGGTGACAAATCCAAAAACAACAGTTGGTGGACAGAATGCAGAACAATGTCATACATTCACCCCAGTACAGAGATCTGGGTGTAAATCCATAGTTTTTTGCCCTCCACACCACCCCAGTTCAGACATGGCTAAATGCAAATCAGCCTTGACCCGGTGCCTCATGGGAACAGTCCAGCCCGAACTGCCAAGCCATGTCTTCCCTGGACCGGAATCTAGCATCCTAGGACCGGTTTCTGGCTATCAGCCGTCATCAGCCAGGATAGATTCACTCCAGTGGTGTGGAGAGCACCGGACTCACGTCTGAGCATACCCTTCCCACTCGGGGTGACAATTGCAAAAACAACAGTTGATGGACAGAATGCAGAACAATGTCATACAGTCACCCCAGTACAGAGATCTGGGCCTAAAGCCATCATTTTTTTGCACTCCATACCACCCCAGTTTAGACATGGCCATATGCAAATCATACTTGACCCTGTGCCTCATGGGAACAGTCCAGCCCGAACTGCTAAGCCATGTCTTCCCTGGACCGTAATCAAGCATCCTAGTACCGGTTTCTGGCTATCAGCCGTCATCAGCCAGGATAGCTTGACTCCAGTGGTGTGGAGAGCACGGGACTCACGTCTGAGCATACCCTTCCCACTCGGGGTGACAAATCCAAAAACAACAGCTGGTGGACAGAATGCAGAACAATGTCATACATTCACCCCAGTACAGAGATCTGGGTGTAAATCCATAGTTTTTTGCCCTCCACACCACCCCAGTTCAGACATGGCTAAATGCAAATCAGCCTTGACCCGGGGCCTCATGGGAACAGTGCAGCCTGAACTGCCAAGCCATGTCTTCCCTGGACCGGAATCTAGCATCCTAGGACCGGTTTCTGGCTATCAGCCGTCATCAGCCAGGATAGCTTCACTCCAGTGGTGTGGAGAGCACCGGACTCACGTCTGAGCATACCTTTCCCACTCGGGGTGACAATTGCAAAAACAACAGTTGATGGACAGAATGCAGAACAATGTCATACAGTCAACCCAGTACAGAGATCTGGGCCTAAATCCAATGTTTTTTTGCACTCCACACCATCCCAGGTCAGACATGGCCATATGCAAATCAGCCTTGACCGTGTGCCTCATGGGAACAGTCCAGCCCGAACTGCCAAGCCATGTCTTCCCTGGACCGGAATCAAGCATCCTAGGACCAGTTTCTGGCTATCAGCCGTCATCAGCCAGGATAGCTTCACTCAAGTGGTGTGGAGAGCACGGAACTCACGTCCTAGCATAACCGTCCCACTCGCGGTGACAAATGCAAAAACAACAGTTGATGGACAGAATGCAGAACAATGTCATACATTCACCCCAGTACAGAGATCTGGGTCTAAATCCATCGTTTATTTGCTCACAAATCCACCCCAGTTCGGACATGTCCATATGCAAATCAGCCTTGACCCTGTGCCTCATGGGAATAGTCCAGCCTTAACTGCCAAGCCATGTCTTCCCTGGACCAGAATCAAGCATCCTAGGACCGGCTTTTGGCTATCAGCCGTCATCAGCCAGGATAGCTTGACTCCAGTGGCGTGGAGAGCACGGGACTCACGTCTGAGCATACCCGTCCCACTCGGTGTGACAAATGCAAAAACAACAGTTGGTGGACAGAATGCAGAACAATGTCATACATTCACCCCAGTACAGAGATCTGGGCCTAAATCCATCATTCTTTTGCACTCCACACCACCCCAGTTTAGACATGGCCATATGCAAATCAGACTTGACCCTGTGCCTCATGGGAACAGTCCAGCCCGAACTGCTAAGCCATGTCTTCCCTGGACCGTAATCAAGCATCCTAGTACCGGTTTCTGGCTATCAGCCGTCATCAGCCAGGATAGCTTGACTCCAGTGGTGTGGAGAGCACGGGACTCACATCTGAGCATACCCTTCCCACTCGGGGTGACAAATCCAAAAACAACAGTTGGTGGACAGAATGCAGAACAATGTCATACATTTACCCCAGAACAGAGATCTGGGTGTAAATCCATAGTTGTTTGCCCTCCACACCACCCCAGTTCAGACATGGCTAAATGCAAATCAGCCTTGACCCGGTGCCTCATGGGAACAGTCCAGCCCGAACTGCCAAGCCATGTCTTCCCTGGACCGGAATCTAGCATCCTAGGACCGGTTTCTGGCTATCAGCCGTCATCAGCCAGGATAGATTCACTCCAGTGGTGTGGAGAGCACCGGACTCACGTCTGAGCATACCTTTCCCACTCGGGGTGACAATTGCAAAAACAACAGTTGATGGACAGAATGCAGAAAATTGTCATACAGTCACCCCAGTACAGAGATCTGGGCCTAAAGCCAATGTTTTTTTGCACTCCACACCACCCCAGTTCAGACATGGCCATATGCAAATCAGCCTTGACCCTGTGCCTCATGGGAACAGTCCAGCCCGAACTGCAAAGCCATGTCTTCCCTGGACCGTAATCAAGCATCCTAGTACCGGTTTCTGGCTATCAGCCGTCATCAGCCAGGATGGCTTGACTCCAGTGGTGTGGAGAGCACGGGACTCACGTCTGAGCATACCCTTCCCACTCGGGGTGACAAATCCAAAAACAACAGTTGGTGGACAGAATGCAGAACAATGTCATACATTCACCCCAGAACAGAGATCTGGGTGTAAATCCATAGTTTTTTGCCCTCCACACCACCCCAGTTCCGACATGGCTAAATGCAAATCAGCCTTGACCTGGTGCCTCATGGGAACAGTCCAGCCCGAACCGCCAAGCCATGTCTTCCCTGGACCGGAATCTAGCATCCTAGGACCGGTTTCTGGCTATCAGCCGTCATCAGCCAGGATAGATTCACTCCAGTGGTGTGGAGAGCACCGGACTCACTTCTGAGCATACCTTTCCCACTCGGGGTGACAATTGCAAAAACAACAGTTGATGGACAGAATGCAGAACAATGTCATACAGTCACCCCAGTACAGAGATCTGGGCCTAAAGCCAATGTTTTTTTGCACTCCACACCACCCCAGTTCAGACATGGCCATATGCAAATCAGCCTTGACCCTGTGCCTCATGGGAACAGTCCAGCCCGAACTGCAAAGCCATGTCTTCCCTGGACCGGAATAAAGCATCCTAGGACCAGTTTCTGGCTATCAGCCGTCATCAGCCAGGATAGCTTCACTCAAGTGGTGTGGAGAGCACAGAACTCACGTCTGAGCATAACCGTCCCACTCGGGGTGACAAATGCAAAAACAACAGTTGATGGACAGAATGCAGAACAATGTCATACATTCACCCCAGTACAGAGATCTGGGTCTAAATCCATCGTTTATTTGCTCACAAATCCACCCCAGTTCGGACATGTCCATATGCAAATCAGCCTTGACCCTGTGCCTCATGGGAATAGTCCAGCCTTAACTGCCAAGCCATGTCTTCCCTGGACCAGAATCAAGCATCCTAGGACCGGCTTTTGGCTATCAGCCGTCATCAGCCAGGATAGCTTGACTCCAGTGGCGTGGAGAGCACGGGACTCACGTCTGAGCATACCCGTCCCACTCGGGGTGACAAATGCAAAAACAACAGTTGATGAACAGAATGCTGAACAATGTCATACATTCACCCCAGTACAGAGATCTGGGCCTAAATCCAATGTTTTTTTGCACTCCACACCACCCCAGTTCAGACATGGCCATATGCAAATCAGCCTTGACCCTGTGCCTCATGGGAACAGTCCAGCCAGAACTGCCAAGCCATGTCTTCCCTGGACCGGAATCAAGCATCCTAGGACCGATTTCTGGCTATCAGCCGTCATCAGCCAGGATAGCTTGACTCCAGAGGCGTGGAGAGCACGGGACTCAAGTCTGAACATAACGGTCCCACTCGTGGTGACAAATGCAAAAACAACAGTTGATGGACAGAATGCAAAACAATGTCATACATTCACCCCAGTACAGAGATCTGGGCCTAAATCAATTGTTTTGTTGCTCACCAAGCCACCCCAGTTCGGACATGGCCATATGCAAATCAGCCTTGACCCTGTGCCTTATGGGACCAGTCCAGCCCGAACTGCCAAGCCATGTCTTCCCTGGACCGGAATCTACCATCCTAGGACCGGTTTCTGGCTATCAGCCGTCATCAGCCAGGATAGCTTGACTCCAGTGGCGTGGAGAGCAGGGGACTCACGTCTGAGAATACCCGTCTCTCGGGGTGACAAATGCAAAAACAACAGTTGATGGACAGAATGCAGAATGGCTGATTTGCATATGGCCATGTCTGAACATAGCCGCTGCTGGCTACTGCTGTTCAAGTTCTGTAGCATTTAGTGCCATTTTCTTAGTGCAAAATGCAACCTCTGTCCCATATTGGAAGCAATGGGAGTAATTGGAGTAATTTCAGTAATTACGCATTACTCGTCATGCAAATTTACAGAAATTATGCAATTATTCCTCTGAGAGTAATTCAAAGTAATTTAGGGTAAAATACCTACTGCAGGAGAACAGAAGCACAGGAGCAACGTTCTAAGGGAGAGTGAGCCGCTGCTGGATACTGCTGTTCAAGTTCGGTAGCATTTAGTGCCATTTTCTTAGTGCAAAATGCACCCTCTGTCCCATATTGGAAGCAATGGTGTATTTTGTACCAAGACAATAGCACTAGAGAGAATTACGCCAGTAACACCCATTATTATCTGAGCTCCAATGCCCATACCTGTCATTAACTCTATGATGGTGTTACACGAGATGAAAGCAGACATGTTGATTTTAAACTACAAATTTAGCACCCATCTTTCACTCTGTTTTTTTTTAAATCTAAACCAGGATTTTTGTAAAGAAAACACCAAGGCCCAGATTCATGTACAAATCTTGCAACTCAGTGAAGCAAATACATTTGCAGCACTGTGCTGTTGTGCATGACTGGGAGAGAGATCAGAACAGCACCAGATCTACTAACATGTGTCACTGTTCTCTCTCTCCCTTCCATGGCGCACTTTTGGAAACCATGTACCAACACCGACAACCTTGTGCCATAGTGTTATGTTATTAGCATTTATAACGTGCTCATCTACTAAAGAGTGTCCCAGTGCAAAAACAGACAGGGAGGAGATCATTGGATCATCAGATAAAAATCAGAGTTTTCAACTGTTTCCTGAAGAGCTTCGGATCCTGGATGCCGTGAAGGTCCACGGGAAGAGAGTTCCAAGCCACCACTGCCTTATAAGCCAGTACCCTCAGTGCCTTCTGTAAGAAGAGAGTGTCCTTAGTGCTGCTGGCAGGGACAGGACATCCTTATTGCCACCAGTAGAGACTTGTCAACCTTAGTCCCTCAGGCAGGGGCATTTCACCATTAGTGCCCCCGGCAGAGACAGTTCTTCCTTAGAGCCACTGGCAGGAACAGAGCACCCTTAGTGCAATCGGCTGGGACAGAACGTCTCTTCTGTTTGGATGCAGTCAACACCTAATGGCCATTTTCCAACTTTCAGCAGCCGAACATGCTTTGTATTAACCTGAACCCAGCAGTGCTAGAATTTCTAACCTATCCATTTTTTTTATTTAGAATACATTATTTAATACTCATTGTAAGGAGTTGTAAAAGTCACTATATTAACCTGAGCCTTCACCCCTAGTAGCTTGGCACAGGGCAGACATTCTTAGCTTGGAGGTAATGAGTAAAGCATGTATAGTACGCCATCGTGGGCATCCTTTATTATTAGTCCGATTTTAAAAAAAGGCCAGAGAGGAGACCCCCATTGCTATAGACCGATTTCACTAATAGACTCCACAGTGAAAGTCTCAGGGAAAGTGACTTTAACAAAATTAATGGACAGGCTAGAAGAAAACGAGGTTTTATCTAATCTACAATATGGTTTTAAATTTGCTAGCAGGAAAATACACTATAGCTAAAGCAGGGACGCTACAGCTGGCTTTTATGGATCTCTTGTCGGCTTTCGACCTAGTAAACACGCTTTGGCATATCCTGTTAGATATGGGCATCGAACCAAGCTTAGTCTACTTCCTGCCTGACCTACACAGGGATCTCACTGCAAGGGTGAGGGTCAACCAAGAAGGAAAATGCACAAGACACTTTACATCGGTTAGAGGTGTTCGCCAAGGCTGTATTTTAGCACCACAACTTTTTACCTTGTATATTAATAATTAGGGCAAGTTTTTAGAATTGGCTAGCATTAACCTACCCCAGGTAGGGTACAGGCTTGGTCCTGTGCTTCTCTGCGTGGGTGATGTTGTCCTATTAGCCCACACATCTGTGGGGCTCCAACGGCTTTTAGACTCCTTTGGGGCCTACATGAAATCTTTGGATTTAGTGGCAAACATAGCCAAATCCCACTTAATGACCTTGGGCCTGAAACCTAACAAACCTAAAACATTTTTCTGTGAAAGTGCAGAATTGACCAGCATGACCACTTTTACTTATCTAGGAGTACTTTTTAATTTCAAATGCGTTTTATTGATTTTGAGAGCAAAAGAAGGCATCACAGCACAATAAGAAAGCATCAGGCATATAAAGCGAGCCAGACAGACAGGCACGTCTTCTCTAGAAAGCAAACAGTATGCAATGTACGTATGCCAGGACCGATATGGAATGCCAGGGCAGCAGATGGTAGGTGTCGTAAGAAAACAAAACAGTGGAAGCCAAAACCCGGAACCCACCCCCTCCCCCCCGTCCCCCCACCACCCCAACCAGTGTGCCGTACATATGAAAAGAATCGTCATAGCGCTCAGATCGAGAATGCTGCAGCGAAACATGTGTTCATGGAGGGTCATGCATAGCCTCAGTAAGTCTCAGAATACGAGGTATCTGGGGCAAGTGATATCATGGAATTATTTAGTCAAGAGGGATAAAAGCGGTAGCCAGACTTTCTGAAACGCTGCTGTGGTGTGTGTGAGTCTAGCCAGGATGCGTTCCATCCCCAAGGTGAACCAAAGTTTATGTAGCCACCCTGTATGAGTAGGGCTGGTGGTCGAACCCCAGAGCGTCAGGACATGTTGCGTAGCCGCCTGCTTGGCAATCCCCATCTGGCGACCCCGGGGAGATTTCAGGGGAAAAGTATGTGCGTTACGTAGGCTCAGAATGGTGTATGCAGGAAACGCGGAATTTCAGTATCAAAGATTGAGTCAATGTCGTCCAGGACCGCTTTCCAGTAGTCCCGCAGTTCACAACAGTCCCAGAGGAGGTGGGTCAATGTGCCCCGCTCTCCACATCCTCTCCAGCACAATGCGCTACGAGTTGGGTTCCCCTTGTTGAGCCTGACCGGAGTGAGGTGCTAGTACATAGCTAATTTCACGTCTGTTTCCCTGCCTGCAGTGTTGCGTGTGGTGTGTGAGGCCCTGTGGTATATATAGCTCCACTCCCTGGGTGACAGTGCCCTGCCGAGTTCAGCTTCCCAGCGCATCTGGCCCGCAGTTTTGCCTGGGGCGGCCGGGGGCATGAGCATTTTATAGAGGTCTGAAATAAGATGCCTATCCGAGTCTTTTGTCACCAGCCATTTCTCAAAGGCCGTCATCTGTTGACCAACTAGGGGGGCGCAGGATGGACTTGTAAGCCAATGCCGGAGTTGGAAGTACTGGAACAAGTGTGGATCCACTACGTCATAGCCCTGCACTATGTCCGAGAAGGGGAGAAAACCCCGCAAATCGAAAAAGTGGAAAGCGGAACGGCAGCTGGTAGAGCTCTATTGCAGGAAGGCATGTGGGTCAGTGCCCTGCGGGAACTCCGGGTTGTCCAGGATGGCGGTGAGCGGAGAGGGGAAAGTCGTCAAGCCTCTTTTAACAGCAACCGCGTCCCAAACTCGCAGGACAGTGCGAGTGATGGGAGATCTTAAGAGGTATCGCGCCCTATGTCGCCGGTGGAGGAACAGGACCTTCCACAGGGATGTTTGGGCCATTGCCCTATCCTGAAATAACCACCGCTTCTCGGATTCTGGCCTATACCACTCCACCGGGTAACGAAGTTGGGAGGCCTGGAAATATTGCAGAAGGTTGGGGACCCCAAGACCCCCCTCGTCCACACTCCGGTACGCTAGCTTTTTGTTTAAGCGCGACCGCTTCCCTTTCCAGATGAAGTGGTGGAAAGAAGATTGAAGGTCCGCAATGACGCCAGCCGGGGGCAGGATCGGAATGGTTTGAAAAATTTATAAGATTTTGGGTAAAGCCGACATCTTCACTGCCGCGACACGTCCCAGTAGGGAGAGGGGTTGCTTGGACTATCGCGTAAGATCTGTCTCCGGATCTGGGAAGTGAGGGCTTTATAGTTGATGGCTATTGTCGAGTCCGTTGAGGAGGTGAGGGTAATCCCCAGGTATGGGAGTTGTGCCGCCTCCGTTTGCTGGCGTAGACCCGTGCGGGTGGGCGTTTTTCCCCAAAGGCAAGATCAGGGATTTCTCCCTGTTAATTTTGAAGCCAGAGACAGCTCCAAAAGACACCAGCTCCCCCAGAAAGGCGGGGACAGAGCGGTCCGGGCGATCGAGAGCGGCTATTATATCATCGGCATAAAGGCCTACCGTGTGAGGTTCTTGGCCGAAGGTGATGCCCTGGATATCGGGGTTGTCCCGGATCTTTTGTGCAAGTGGTTCCACATACAGGGCGAACAGGAGGGGCGAGAGAGGGCACCCCTGCCTCGTGCCACGCTGGATCTCAAAAGGGCGTGGTCGAATGCCGCCCAAGCAGACCCGTGCCTGGGGATGGTGGTAACAGCATGCGATCCAGGACTGAAAGCGATCTCCCACCCGGAAGCGCGCCAGGACGTGCTGTAAATAGGTCCAGTTGTCTCGGTCGAACGCTTTTTCAGCGTCGATGGCCAACAGTGCAGAATCCGAGTTCTGGAAGTGGGCTTTGTCGACCATATGGAGTAGCTGCTTGGTGTTATCGCTACATTGGCGATTTGGGACAAAGCCCAACTGGTCGGGCTTTAGGATCCCAGGCATGCATGGACCAAGGCGCGCAGCTAAGATTCCCGTGAATAGCTTCAAGTCCAGGTTGAGTAAGGAGAAAGGGCGAATCGCAGAGCAGTGCGTAGTTTTCCTACCCGGTTTGGGTAGGACTACTATCTCGGCCACCAGCATATCCGGGGGAATGGAGCTCGGACCTTCAAAGGAATTGAAGAGCCCGGTGAGAACAGGAGCTAGCAGCTGACTGAAGATTTTATAAAAACCGGCCGAGAAGCCGTCTGGTCCCGGGGATTTGAGCGGGCGGAGATGGGATATAGCAGCTAGCACCTCATCCAGGCGGATGGGGGCATCCAAGGCATCCGCTTCGGCCTGAGACATTGCGGTGATCTCCGCCGAGTTCAGGTAGGTATCGACGTCTGCAGGTGATACCGTGTCAGCCCTGTATAAAGAGGCATAGAAAGTACGAAACGCCTCCGCCACCTGTGTCTCTTCAGTGAGGGCTGCGCCCGAGTCGTCCGTGAGGCCGTAGATCTTTGATCGTTGGATTTTAACTTTTAGGGCACTAGCAAGTAAGCGGCCCGTTTTGTTGCCGCCAACGTAATATGTATGACGAAGACGGAGAGCAGCAAATTCCGCCCTGTCAGTATCCAGGCTAGCCAACTGGGTCCTAGCAGCCTTCAATTGTCTACAGACCCGCGGAGCACAAGTGCGGCTATGAACCCTCTCCAGCTCAGAAACCCTGGCGGTGAGGTCTTCCTTTTTTGCCTTCCGGACCTTGGCTTCTGCTGCGGCTATCGCGATGAGTTCACCTCGGGCCACAGACTTCAAGGCACCCCCACAGGGCCGAGACCGACGTCTCTGAATTATCATTGAAAGCTAGATACTCAGTGATACATTTATGGAGCTGCTTAGTGACATCCGGTCGCTGCAGACGGGTTTCTCGCAGGCGCCACGACCCAGGGGGTCGGGTGGACTTGGGGATCTTGAGCGACAGCTCCACAGCGGCATGATCCGAGAGGGCTGCCGGCGTGATGCAAATCTTGCTGAGGGACGCGAGCAGCTCAGAGGAGCCTAAAAAGTAATCTAACCTGGCGTAGGTGTGGTGCACGTGGGAGTGGAAGGTGAAATGTGTCGTGTTAGGATGTTTGGCCCTCCAGAGATCCACCAGATCCCTCTCTTGTAGCCACTCCGTACCGGCGGCTGTAATAGCGCCTGTATCCCCATAACGATGCCCAGACCTGTCCTTGTTTGTGTCCATGACCGGGTTAAGATCTCCCCCTATAAGCAAGAGGGAATTAGAAGACTGAAGTGATTCCGCAACTGCACCTGTTAAAAAAGCCTTCTGCGCTGTGTTTGGAGCGTAGATGGAGCCGATTGTCATGCGTTGATCTCCTAGTAGAAAAGTGTAGGCTAAAAGACGACCTTTAACCTCCCCTGCTTTGTCACCCACCTTTCCCTGGAAGCGTCTAGACACCAGAATGTCCACCCCTGCTCTCTTTGCTGGGAGAGAAGAAAAGAACTGCTGGGGAAAGGCCCGGGAGCGCATCCTGTGCCAGTCTTTGGGCAAAAGGTGAGTTTCCTGTAATAAACAAATCTCGGACCCAGAGTTCTCCAGATAGGAGATCACAGCTCTCCGCTTAACAGGATTATCCAATCCCTTCAAGTTAAGGGTCAGTACCTTCAAACTGGAACCGGTCATAAAAGGTCAGGTGAATAGGATGCCATGTAGGCGCAATCTCGCCATTGTGTCAGATGGAGATGTAATGAGGAATCCGACACTATAAAACCCCTTGGCACGACGTGTCCTTGACCACCTCCTGAACGGCTGACTCTTGCTCCCGAGTCATGGTTGCCAGATCAGGTTTAAGGGCTGCCTTAGGAGTGCAACGTCTCCGTACTCGCTGCCATCCATTGCGCGATGAATGTAGGGATCCGTCTTGCGAGCGCTGCGGTGAAGATTCACCCGGGAAGTTCTCCTCTGTAGGTTCGATGCTTAACATGGTGCAAGTGTACCGGAGTGAGCGCATTTGGTGGAGGACCCCTTGCGACTTGAAGATCAGTCTGAATGGGTAGTCCCAAGAATATGGCACTTCTTTATCCCGTAGGAAGGTCGTGACTACCCGGAAAGCCCTTCGCTTTTGAAGCGTGATGGCTGAAAGGTCCTGGAACAGGGCCACCGGGTGACCTTGGAAGCGGAGGGGTTTTTTCTGGCGTGCCTCCGTGAGCATGCGTTCTTTTAGTGGAAAATCGGGGAGAAAGGCCAGGATGTCTAGCGGGGGAGCAGGCGCACGCCTCGCTGGGCCCAATCTGTGCGCGCAGTCAATGCCAACCTCAAAGTCCGCCAAATCATTAAGGATCTCCCTGAAGAGGCCTTGTAAATAGCAAGTAACGCTGTTCCCTTCGGAGTTAGTGGTACGCCCCGGATGCGGATGTTATTCCTCCGGGAGCGATTTTCGAGGTCCTCCGTGTGCGAATGGAGGTCCACTTGCTGCTCCCGGAGGTGAAGCACTTCCTGCCTTAGCAGTTCCACCTCTTCACTTTGGGCCTGGTCCGCCTCCTCCACCGCCACCACTCTCTCCCCCAGGCTGTCCATGTCTCTCCGTATCTCAAGCTGTTCGCTCGCCAGGTCTTGCTTCAGCGCCTGGAAGTCATCCCGTAGGGTGTTAAACAGGGACTCCAAAAAGGCTTTCGTGATAGGGGCCCCCATCGTCGCTTGCAGGGGCGCCGCTGTCGCTGTAGGCTAGGGGGGTGGCGGGGGCTTCACCCCTTTTGCTGTGCTTTTTGTGAGCAGTTCAGGGATAGTGCGCCCCCCCTACGGCCTGGGTTAGACATGTCGCTGTTGTCCCTGGTGCCCAAAGCAGGTCAAAGGGCCAGACTTCCCCGGTAGGCCCTGTAGGCAAACGGGGGTCCGGCAAGGCCAGCGGGGGATGAGCTGTATTAGATAAGGCCCTCAATGCACACAGAGATGTCCCTCCGGCTTCGCGTTGCGGGGAGAGCTGATGGGCCCACACCTCCCCCCTGCCCACACACCCGGTTTATGGGGCGATGGCCCCGGTGTAGATGTCCCAGCCAAGCCACTCCCCAGGACAGAGCGTATATCAGTTTATGGCGGTAGGCACCCGTGGAAGGCGGTAAGCGGTGGCAGCCCCCCCTGGGGTCACTCGTGCAGAGAGAAAGCGCGGCCTCCTCTTGGCAGCTGTCCCTCCTCCTCACCTCTTATGCGCAGGAAGCAGGCC
The DNA here is from genome assembly GCF_964261635.1 of Lissotriton helveticus. Classification (NCBI taxonomy): domain Eukaryota; kingdom Metazoa; phylum Chordata; class Amphibia; order Caudata; family Salamandridae; genus Lissotriton; species Lissotriton helveticus. Next base: position 29,298,706 of record NC_136067.1, on the reverse strand, counting down.
GGCAAAGGGGCAACGCAGGGCTCATCCAGATCCCCAGGGTCATCAGACCTGCTGCCGAGCTCCTGTCAGCCTCTTCCGTGTAATAGGCCCCGACGACTGGGCCACGATTTTCATGCTTCCCCAAGGCCGATCTCGGTTCTGAGCTGGATGCCTCCTGCCGGCAGCTCACCGCGGGGGGAAGCGCCGCACCGCCCCGCCCAGGTATCCACTGTTGGAGGTTCCTCTGGTGGGCCAACCGCCCCTTCAGGCGCTTGTGTGCGCACGGGCCCAGGACCAGGGTCTCCATTTCGCGGCTTGCCGCCTGTCGCATAGGGGCTCCCCGTCTCTGCTTCAGTCGGCTCCGCCAGGCCCCCGCGAGTCCTGGAGCCGGCCGGGTCTCAGAGCCCCCTCGTCCGCCAACTGTACCGATCCCGGCTCAGCCTCCGCCTCGGGTTCCCAGCAGGGCGCCACCGCCAGAGAATCGCGCCCAGTCCTCTGTCCCCCGGGCAGCAGCTCAGCGGGGCCTCGGGCGGGCCGCAGGCGCTCAGGCGTAGCGACGTTCCTCGCCATTCCAGGGCAGCCAATGCGGGTCAAAACCGGGATGATAGCCTTACCGGGCAGTAGCAGGAAGATGCTCGCTGGTAAGGGGGATCTGTATGTGGTAATTAGGGGCTAACGGGGTTCAGGGCCGGGGAGCCTCGCGAACAGACATCTGTTCAGTCGGCCATCTTGGCCACGCCCCCTAGGAGTACTTTTTAATGAGAGGGGTTCCTGGGTACCTCAACAGAAAGTAAAAGTAAATGCGATGGCAATATCAACAACCGCTGTGAATCGATTTGCACAGCGACTGGGGGCTAAACCAATGAGTGCAATGCTTAATATTTATAGGTCTAAAAGTATAGCCATTGCATTATATGGCTCGGCTATTTGGGGATATAAGTCAATGGAAGGGCTACAGACAGATACAAATAAATTTCTACGTACCCTCCTGTCTGTAACTCCTACTTTTTAAATTCACCAGTTTTATATCTGACTAGTGTCTTTCACTTCCCTGGCTGTGACTTCCCAGTTGCTGAGCTAGTGTGTGTGGTAGAATGCCTGATGACATCATGGAATGTTTGGTTCCTGGCTTGCGTGTGGAGTGGCAGTTGATGGCAGGCAGGTTGAGCAACAGGAGAACTGTTCCTGGTGGGGTTACAATTCCATCTACTTATCTTTTTATAATGAATTTATCCTGGGTCTAATCTTTAATAAATCCAACCTATCTTATACAACTGGCTCAAAGGACTTTCAATAGTTGAATTTGGGGACGAGGTGGAGAAAAAGACTGGTTTATTAGAATTAAGGAACTACTGCAACTAAGGAACTTAAAGAATATTGGAACTACTTAAACCTTGAAAGGAAAAGGTAATTTAACGGAAGCACCCTGGTCATCCTCACCAGTGTCCCTTGTCATCTGGACAGCCTGCAATGATTTACTGCACACACTTGATTGAAGAAAAAGTGGCTGTGTAAGACCTGACCTCCTAGAAACTCGACAATCGACATTAGAGAAAGAAAAATTCTTCAAGCACCATAGCAGGCCTGGTTGTATTGTCAGGTGAAATTGATGAAGAGCGTCATGCTGTTAAGGAGCATCGATTTTACAGATTTTAAGGTCAGAGATATTGGTGTGTGCGTGTACAAGTGTGCGGTCGTTAGACTGTCATTCTACTTGAGGCTTCGATTTAAATTTGTATTGTGAGTCTTTGAGGATAATCAGATTTACTTTGGGATTTGAACTGTAACCTGCAGAATAACAAAATTCAAAGTGACAGTTGGGCCCACCTGCTTTGCGAAAGTGCGGCAGACAGAATATTAAGTTATTTGTGGTTCTGAAAATCCTTGTGTTATTTTTTTTTTTAAGTTTAAAAAGCTTTATTGAGTAAAAGTATTCAATGTAAAACATCATTACATAAGAAAAATGACTACTAAATGAGAGTAGAAAGGCATATAAGAGAGAAACAATAACAATTCCAACCCAAAGGGGGTAAATAAACCATACCAAGAAAACATAGCTTTTAAAGGTTTTTTGTCAAAAGGGAGGGAGAAAAGAGAAAGAGAGAGAAGGAAAAGAAAAGAATAAAAGGGGAGATAAATAAAACCTTTATGGGGTATGTCTAGATAAGTATTCTGTCAAAGGAAGCCATAACAAATCTTTCCTAATTAATAATGGTACAGTATTAGCAAAAGCGCGATCAAGTCTGTGGTAATTGCATAGTAAATTCCACCAAGCATTATATGAAAACTTGGAAGTGTCTTTCCAATTGGTAGTAATATCCTGAAAAGAAATGGCAATGAAAATATCAAAAAATTGAAAGATCTATTATATGTCACCCCTCATAACTCAAGATCCCATTTGAGTAGCAACCACATTATCTGTAAATGTACAAAATAACCATCAAAATAGAAACAATATTAAAAAATTGAACAATTTATTACATCAAATATGTTATTTGATATCAAAAATACAATGCCATACAGTAAAGTTTAAAAATGTGACAATCCACCTAGAGAACAATAAAAACCAATAAAATACAAGTTGTCGACGCAGCGTTTTGTTTTTTTGTTATAACACCTTCATCAGGACAAGGTTCTATTTAATAAAAGAAACATACAAATGTTTATTTTGTACATTACAGATAATGTGGTTGCTACTCAAATGGGATCTTGAGTTATGAGGGGTGACATATAATAGATCTTTCAACTTTTTTGAAAAATACAGGGACCCCCTTCAGTTTTTTACATATTTCTCCTTGTCCCTAATTGGATACTAAAGGAGACCTCCCTTCTTTCTTGAGATTAATGAAAAGATCAATACATGTACGTACATTACAAGTAACGTTCCAAACAGGAGATGACCCACCCAAGAAAATGTGTGTAATCTCAAAGGGGACATTTGTAGATAGAATCTTGTTAAGTGTAGACCAGATAGGAGACCAAAATGATTTGACCAAAGGACATTAGAAAAGCATATGGAAAAAATCACTATTATCGTGAGAGCAAGACTAGCATTTTTTGGAGTCGAGTAATTTGAATTTGTGTAAGTCAGAAGGGGTAAAAAAAAGCCTATTGTAAAAAAAATAAAAAGTTTGAGTGGTGCTTGCAGAATGGGAAACCGAATGTATTTTAGTCCAGATGGCGTCCCAGACTTGTAGGAGAAATTCCTGGAGTAGGTCAGCTTTCCATAGTAGTTCAAGTTTAGATTTAATCCTTTCAGCAGTGGTGAGCGTAGGCAGGCGTAGCGAGGGAAAAAGTCTTTCAGTAGTACTTTGGCAGTAGTCATGGCAGTGTTATCTCGGGTCGGATAGGCTTCCACCCATTTGCTGAAGGCACATACAATGACTAATACGTACTTCAAGCCTTGGCACCTCTCCAGCTGGATGTAATCCATCTGGAGGACCTCAAATGGGTGGTCGGGGATCCCAAACCCTCCCCGGGGTACCACAGTTCCTTTCCCGGGGTTGTGTTGTAGGCAGATAAGGCACTGCTCGACCAGGCGTTTGGCCGCGTCGGGGATCTTGTTGTTGTGCCAGACTTTGGAAATGAGTTCAATCATGGGGGCAGAACCTATGTGTGCAGGGGAGTGTGCCATTGTCAGTATGGGGATCAAGTATGAGTCGGGCAGCAACCATTTGTTCGTGTCTTTTGTCCGCCAGCAGCCTTCATCGTCCCTTAGACCCACCCGTGCCCACTCAGTCAGTTCGTGGGGTGTGCTGGCCGATTGGATGTCCCTAATCGTTTCCCTAGCGTCCGTCCATTTTTCTGCTTGTGACCTGGTCACATACATGCGTGTCGTTGTCCTATTCTCAGCTGTGGTTCGGGCGGTGATGTCGGCTAGTGCGTTTCCCTGTCCGACTAAATCTGTCACCTTCTTGTGTGCCTGGCATTTGATTACTGCTAATCGTTTGGGGAGGAGAACTGCTTCAATTAGGGCGGAGACTAGATCTCCGTGAAGGATGGGCGTGCCGTGGGACGTCAGGAATCCCCTTTCCCTCCACAGGAGCCCAACATGATGAACCACCCCGAAGGCATACTGGCTGTCCGTGTAAATGTTCACCGTGGTTCCTGCTGCTATGATACACGCTCGTGTGAGGGCAATTAGTTCTGCTGCCTGTGCGGATCGCTGTGTGATGCGAGCTGTTTCAACTACTGTTCGGGCTGTCGTCACCGCATAGGCAGCTGAAGTGGTGCCATCTGGGAGTTTGATACATGAGCCATCTACCCATAGTTCTCCATCAGGGTCTGTAAAAGCAATGTCTCGGAGGTCAATTCTACTCCTAGTCTGTTCGTCCGTGAGGGTCACACAGTCGTGTGTGGGGGGCACATCGGGGTCATTTTCAGGTAAGGGCAACAGTGTAGCAGGATTCAATGTCGTGCATCTCTTCAACGTGATGTGGGGTGCAAGTAGGGTCAATTCGTACCCCGTCAGTCGTGCACTAGTCAGGTGTTGATGTGGTGTTGGGTTCAAATCAGGCCTACATACTCTGCTAAACTTTCGAACACCTTAGTATAGAAGTTGGCACGGACACTGGAAAAGGCAAAAGACAAGTTTATTAAGACCCCATGGGGTGGTGATACATTCCTACAGCACCCTTCGGCAATGTAAGAAGTAGCACACCGAACATCGGTGCGCGACCTCTTTTATACAGGTTAATGGCAATTAAAAGATAGGCGGTTACAAGTTACACATTTTAGGTACATATAAGGTCATTTTTGGAACACAGCCAGCATGTGGGAGGAGTTCAATAGCACTGGTCAGTTAGTGTTAACATTCCTGAAGAATGACCAGTTGATGCATAGTGCGCATGTGCGCTTGACCAGTACTAAAAATAGCCTGTTGCCGAGCAGAATAGATGACCATGGGTATCGAGAAAGGACAAAGGGGCACACTGACCACGAGGCAGCGTGTTCATAGAAAATGGAAGCCAGAAGGATTCAAAATGGCCCCCGTTCGTTTTGGTCAAGTTAACGAAAAGACCGTGTAGCTGTGCTAAACGCTAACTCAGGAGCTGCCAAAACACGACAGACGGCCCTTTTAGCGTTTAGCAAAAGCTACCTCATAGTGAACGTAATCAGAATGTTCATCATCAATGTTAATAGCCATTATTTTCAATACTTCATCATTGATCAGTTTCTCTTGTTTAACAATAGCTCGTTTAGACGGAATACAGGCTGTGATACATACAGAACATAACGTAGGGCCACATTGAATACATAGACAAAGGGAAAATAGTACTCCAATAAAAATACATAGAACCGTTAATATTTTCCAACCCCAAGTACTAAATAGGGTCCAGAACCAACCAGAAAAGGTCCATGTTCCATTTTCTGGATGGATCTCAGCAGCTATCTTATGTAATTTCGTAATCGAATCATACACGGAAGGTGAGTTATCTGGCACGTACACGCAACAACTACTTCCGATGACGCGGCATGCTCCGCCCCTATCAGCTAGTATCACATCTAGAACCATTCGGTTCTGGAGCGCTACAATTCTGGTAATTTGCAATTCCTCAGTAATATTTCCTAAAGCAGAGGCAGTTTCATTAGCGACAGCTTCCACCACCTGGTAAGCCGCCTTATCTTCCTGCTATTCAGTGCAGCTCCTACAAATGAAAATAAACCCAAGTTGAAATCTACATATTGTTGTAAAGTGGTATCAGTTTGGTCGATTTCATCAAGATCTAATGTTCGTTTAACTCTGTTCAGTACGAAATCATGGTACAGCACGTAATCATTGTGGTACATAGGAGGAGCAATAAATACAGGTGGTAATACAAAAGCTATGTAACACGTTCCCAACCATCCTAATGGTAGACGATGATATCCCTTATTTCCACAAATAAAATATGTGTTACGTGAAGCTATAAATGCAATTCCAGTTGGTGTATCAAAGGTCAGTGTAATATTACATTCACTGCGGCCTACAGGGATTGTACCTTTATTTCTAATACACAGATCTGCTTTTGTATCAATAACTGTTATCATATGCAAGCTTGTCACATTTATAAGTCTTTGATTCGTATATACACGAGGTGTAGAGACATTGTCCGGACGATACTCTTCCCATTCAAATTTAGTTCCTTCAGCGTGTGGATAACCATCTTTGTCGTTATAGCATATCTTATTCAATCGAAAAAGTAGTCCACCTTTCGTTGGCCATCGCAGGGTGAAAAGAAGAGTGTACCAAGCATGGCAAGAACCATTATGAGAAAACGGGAGAGGAATGAGTGGAGTTCCTCCCCTCTTCTGATGTCCGGGCAACATTCCACATACCCAACAATTGGACGTATTGGTCATGTTGTGAGTATGATGCAAGATTTGAATAAAGCTGTTATTCAAATAAGTCTGTCTATGTCTTTCTTCATGAAAAGGCAAAGTAAAATGAAAATGTTCAGATGGGCTTGGCGTGGTGGGCAGCAAATGTTCTCGTACAGGAAACAATTGTTCCATAGTCCAAGCTACTACTGCGATCACCACTATGGTCAAGACAAACAAAACAGCACCAAGAATTCTCCCTTTTCGTGCCGAAGGAGATGCCATAGTTCACAAAACAATACTCTTCAAGAGCAACACTAAACGAAAAAAAATAAAACGATGGTTCTGGACCGAGGCTGCCATTGATTTGTTCTCCGGGATTCAAGACGGGTGTCGCTACACTGGGCAGAACTGATCCCCCCCCCCTTGATATTCCCGGCTTCCGTTTCACAAACCTCAGAGCGGTTACCAACCAGTTCAAAAATGCAAAAAGGAATCTTATTTCCTGGGACGTAGATTGTACTTCACTTTATCAGAAACAGCGTGGTCCGGGAAGGCTCCCTCCAATTCATCAGGCGTGACAGCTGGGCTCTTTTCTGCATCCAAAATCTTTCTGTAGTCGGATAGCACCACAGGGCTCACCAGATCCGGAGAGACACGTCGGCAGTGCGTTGAATGTATCCACCGCTTCTTATTGGTGACTCTCACAGCAGTCCGAGTCGCCAGCAGCACTTGCTCAGGGCCATGCCATCTCGGTTCCAAACTGCTGGAGCGCTCGAATACTCGGATCATAACATAGTCACCAGGACGAAGATCGTGAGCCTCACCAGTGGAGTTATCAGGGAGCGCCTCTCGAACCTGTTGATGAATAGAAAGCAAATCATTTGTTAATCGTGCCAAATAATCGTTCATCATTATACAAGGCACATCATGTATTAAACGAGGTTTTGGAACTCCCCAAATATTCATCGGCCTTCCAAACACCACTTCATAGGGTGTGAGGCCAAATCGAGAATGTGGCACTGATCGAATGGACAGCAATGCCAAAGGCAAAGCATCCGGCCATTTCAGAGATGTGGATGCCACTATCTTTGCTAGCTTCAGCTTCAGAGTTGCATTGTATCTTTCTACCAAACCTGCTGATTGCGGATGAAAGACAGCGTGGAATCGTTGCTTGATTCCCAATCCTTTCAGGACGTACTCCACTACTTTCCCGATAAAATGAGGACCATTATCATTCCACATAAATTTACAAACACCATAGCGCGGGAAGTACTCTTTGAGTAACACCTTAGCTGTTGTCAATGCTGTATTGTCTTTCGTAGGGTAAGCCTCAATCCATTTGCTGAAGGCACACACCACCACTAGGACATACTTGAGATTATTACAGCGTTCCAGCTGGATGTAATCCATTTGTAGTACTTCGAATGGTGCAGTAGGTGGAACAAACCCTCCTTTAGGAGTATGAGTCCCTTGTCCAGGATTGTGCTGTAAACATATCAGACAGGTCTGCACTACTCTCTTAGCCGTGCTAGCAATTTCAGGATTCTCCCAAACTCGTGTAAGCAATTTAGTAATTGCGAAAGCTCCAATGTGTGCCAGCCCATGTGTCATTTGCACCATTGTTTGTAAATAGGCCATGGGTAGTTTCCATCTCTCCATATCTTTACTGCGCCAGCAACCCTCATCATCCAATACTCCTTCAGTGGCCCATTTCGTAAGTTCTGCCTCAGATGCTGACTTCTGTATATCTAGTATTTCTTCTCTAGCATCATGCCACCGCTCGGCTTGTGATTTCACCACGTACATGGGGAAGTTATTTTGTAGCATAGCGGTTTCTCTCGCAATGCGATCTGCGAAAGCATTGCCTTGTCCTATTTTGTCCGTCACCTTTTTGTGTGCACTGCATTTGACTATTGCTACTTTCTTTGGACATAATAGTGCATTCAGGAGATCGCGTACCAATTCTCCATGCATGATGTGCACTTCGTGTGAAGTCAAGAATCCTCGTTCCTTCCAGAGTAGGCCAAAATCATGCACTACTCCAAAAGCGTAACGACTATCCGTGTAAATATTCACACATAGTCCAGCACTTAACTCACATGCTTTCGTTAAGGCTATCAATTCAGCTGCTTGAGCCGATTTCTGGGGTATTCGTGCTGCTTCTACCACTGTCTTAAGTGTCGTGATCGCATAGGCTGCGGAAGTCGTACCATCCGGTAACCTCACGCACGATCCATCAACCCACAGTTCCCCATCTACATCTGGAAATGGTGTATCCTGTAAATCGATACGACCCTTTGTCTGTTCCTCAGTCAGGAAAACACAGTCATGTTGTTCTTCCTTCTGAGTCTCAGCAACAGGATCCGGCAGTAAAGTAGCAGGGTTCAGTGTCGCACATCGCTTTAGCGTGATGTGCGGCGCCAACAACGTTAGCTCATATCCTGTCAGACGAGCACTGGTTAGATGCTGTGTTTTCGTTTGATTCAATAACGCATCTACCGCATGGGTAACTAACACCAACAATTTGTATGACAAAACTATTCCCTCACTTTGTCGTATCGCTACTGCTGTTGCTGCAACTGCTCGAAAACATCCAGGCAATCCTCGAGCCACAGGGTCGAGTACCGCCGAGAAGTATGCACAAGGCCTCTGTTTGTCTCCGTGTGTCTGCACTAACACTGACAATGCGCACCCATCCTTCTCGTGTACATATAATGTAAAGATCTTCGTGTAATCAGGTGTACCTAACACTGGTGCAGAACAAAGAGCTTGTCTCAATTGTTCAAAAGCATTCTGACATTCATCCGTCCATTCAATAGGGATCGGTGTATCTTTAGACAACAATGCCAACAACGGTTTAACAATGTGTGAAAAACCCAATATCCATTGTCTACAAAAAGACGTCAAACCTATAAAGGCACGAACATCTTTCTGAGTGCGAGGGACTGGTGTATCTAAAACTGCTTGAATTCGATCTGGTGTCAATGCACGGCCCTCCTTAGACAAAATATGACCGAGGTAGGTCACCTTGGGTCTACAATATTGCAACTTTTTCTTTGACACCTTATGATTATGTTTGGCTAGGAAGGAAAGCAAGGAAAAGGTACTTTTCTCACATTGTTCTTGTGTGTCTGCTGCAAGTAAGATATCATCTACATATTGAATAAGAGCCACTCCGTCTTGCAATTCAAAGGAATCAAGCTGTCTTTTTAATGCCTGACTATAAATGCTAGGACTTTCGGTATAGCCTTGAGGAACTCGACAAAATCTGTACGATTTATTATTCAATGTAAAGCCGAATAGATATCGACTATCAGGATGTACAGGAATCGAAAAGAAGGCATTCTTCAAGTCGATGACTGTAAAAGTAGTTGCCGTCGGTGGAACCAACGTAAGCAACGTGGTGATGTCAGACACCACGGGGTACTGAGGCACTACTATCTTGTTGATTTCCCTCAAATCAATAATGAAACGGTAAACCTTAGCATCTGTATCCCTTTTAAGGATCGGTAAAATTGGGCTGTTACAAACATTGTAGGGGACTTCCTCAACTACTCCTGCCAAAATCAAATCGTTCACAATGTGTGTCAAAGCAATTTCACCTTCTCTCGAAATCTTATATTGTGGGACACGTGGTAGAGATACTCCCTCCTTTACAGTGATACGTACTGGAGGAATTATCATCTGCCCTACATCAGTGTCAGAAGTGGCCCACAACGTTTTTGGTAAGGAGGCTAATACTTCAGATTCATGGAGAAAACACACTCGCTCAATTTCTGGGTAATTCTCATTCAACACAACTTGTACTCCTTCTGGGGCACAGCGAATAGTAGCTCGAAAGTGTTTTAACATATTGAGTCCCATAATATTATCTGGTGTATTTGGAGACAACAAAAAGGGACAAGGGGCAGCAAATTTATCAACATGAAATGCAACGGGTTGAGACAGTGGGCTAGAAGTAGGTGTTCCATCGAACCCTATAGCTGTAATTACCTCGCCAGACAGGGGAGCCCTTGGAACCAAGTATTTGGACAAAGCGCTACGAGTAGCTCCTGTATCGACCAGAAATTGATCAGTAGAACCCAAAACATGTGCTTCTATATATGGACCCCTTTGATCAACTGGCACCTCAACCGATTCCACACCCCATCCTACGCAATCCTATGCATAGTGCTCATCACGTGGCTCAGCAGAGCCACCCTCATTTATCTGATATTGGTTGCGATTATCAAATGTATTATAATCTGTCCGACCACGACCCCTTGCTCCATATCCTCCACGATCATTTGTTCCATAACCTCCTCGATCATTTGCTCCATAACCTCCTCTTGGCCCCCCATAATTATTCCTAGACCTTCCACTTCCTCGTCCCCTCAAATTACACTGTTCTCGAAACACCAGACAGTCTGCAATCCAATGCCCAAACTGTTTACAGTATGCACATTGATTCACAGAAATGTCAGAACGAGGGGGAGGAGCGTTATTGTACGATCCTCGTCCCCCTCTATTGTTTCCTCTCGTAGCCTGAACCTGAGCTAACATTACCTTCGTCTTCAAATCCTTCGCTTTCTTTTCACTACTTTCCTTTGCCTCCAATTCCTGTCGCTCATAATATTGAGCCATAGTCAATAAAGAAGCAGGGGTTGCCGTGGTCCACGAACTTTCACTCGCTTTTAATCGTTTTGCAATCTCCAGTAGGAGATTAGCCACGTACTTATCAACAAATAAATGCCTGCCTGTATCTTCTGTTAATGATTGCCCACTGTAATCATGGAACGCTTCCTCAAAGCGAGAGAAAAAATCGGAAACCGATTCATCCGTTTTCTGCTTACAAGAGGCTAATATAGTCCAATCAATCTTTTTAGCGGGAGCAAGAGTCTTTAATTTTGTTAGTATGGCCCCTGGAAGGTCTAATATTAATTGACAAGGCTTACATGCTGGTTCCCTATCCAAATCAGCTTGAACTAGATCTTTCCAAGTGGCCCCGAGAGTCGTGTGGTCATCAAACTTACGAATCGCTCTCCACATATCAGGGGGCAATATTAACCCGAAAAACAGATCAATATCAACTAATGTCATAATACACGAAGAAATTGCACTTTCAACACTTTCATAAAAAGCCGCTGGATTTTTACGGGGATCAGGCAAAGCATTCTTAAGCGCCATAACATCTGCTCTATTCCAAGGCGTATAAACCCAGTTATATACAAAATACCCTTTCGCGTCTTTAGAGCGTTTATCATCATCTGTACCATCCCCTTTGTGGGGGACATATAAAGGCGCAGCTTCTCGCATAGGTCTGACATTAATCGCAGCGATCTTATCTGTTCCAAAGATAGGGCATTCTTTGGATATCCCCGTCGCTCCGGACGCAGGCGAACCCTTCGATTTTTCCAACTTCCGTAGCCGTGTCGCCTCGTTCCGTAGTTGAACCAAACGTTTGAAAAATTCATCCGCATCTGAAAGAACAAAAAGACCTTTACGAAAGTTCTCACGACCCTTGGATATATCCTTGGGTTCTAATTCTGAAGAATATTTTCTGAACCGTTCAACAACCTCAGCTCCAAAATGATCTAAGAAATACAGTCGCTCTTGATCAGACCATTGTTCCATTTGCTAACTAATCTCAGAAACAGTAACAGTATTAATATTTAGCTTTCGTGCAAACGAACGCAATTCCGCAGTGCGTTCCGCATGTAACCTTGTACGCTGTGTACGATCATTATCCTCATCTGATTCCTCGTTCGGAGCCGTACGTGCAACGTACGGAGGCGGACAGCGATCTAGTAATGAAAAATCATCTGTTTCATTAGTAAGGACCGGATAAAGAGGACGCCTGATAGGGAACTGACCATTAACCTGCAAATTATGTTCTCGCGTCTCCCGCTCTTTCTTTTCCTGTAACTCCTTCTCCTGTAGCTGTAAAGCTTTATCACGTGCAGCCTTTCGCTGCACCTTCTCCGCCAAGGCTTCCTCACGCTTCACTCGTTCACGCGCCTCTTTCTCCCACATACGCACACAATCAAACATATCTTGTCTAGACCTTCGCTGAAACAAACACTGCTCCACATACTGAACCTTTCGAAGGTCAAACGACCCATGTAGTGGCCACTGTAATTCACGATCAGTTTTAGTATACTTATGCCATAACTTGCTGTACATTATTGGTGGAAGGCCGAATTTAACATACATCTCGCGATTTGGAGTCCCCTCTGGGGGAGCCGGCTGTGATTCATTTAATCGATAATTGGTACCATTTTCAAAACAGCACATCCTTCGGAGCGTGCTAAAAACAGGCATGTTCAAAAAGTACCACGAAAACGCGATACTACACAAAATGACACCTAATGTGCTTCATACACGGTGTGCCGTTCAAATCAAATAAATCAGAGAAATATCCCTACATGCCTGCCTATGTGAGGTGCACTTCACATATTCAAATTCAAATTCAAAGATTCAAACGTTAGCTAACTTCAAACAAATTCAAATTCAAATTCAAAATTCGAAAAGCCACAGTAAGTGTCAGTAGACTACCTCACCAGTCAAAAAGCTTACCAAATATGTTCAAACGTCCAAGGTCCAACTGCCAAGTTCTGTGGTCGAATCAGCCAAAACTGCACATCACGACAATCCAAGATCAGAATCTCAGTCGAGGACCGGCGCCACCTGGAAGGTCAGATCAGAAGGAAGGAAAGAAACACCGTGGGTGCCAAGACTCGGGTCACTCAATGGCAGCGATCGCGTCCATGGCGAGTTTCCAGACCTTCGTCACGACCTCTCCTTCGGGCATCCGAGTCGCCGATGAGTCCCTTCGTGGTCGCCAATTGTGGTGTTGGGTTCAAATCAGGCCTACATACCCTGCTAAACTTTCGAACACCTTAGTATAGAAGTTGGCACGGACACTGGAAAAGGCAAAAGACAAGTTTATTAAGACCCCGTGGGGTGGTGATACATTCCTACAGCACCCTTCGGCAATGTAAGAAGTAGCACACCGAACATCGGTGCGCGACCTCTTTTATACAGGTTAATGGCAATTAAAAGATAGGCGGTTACAAGTTACACATTTTAGGTACATATAAGGTCATTTTTGGAACACAGCCAGCATGTGGGAGGAGTTCAATAGCACTGGTCAGTTAGTGTTAACATTCCTGAAGAATGACCAGTTGATGCATAGTGCGCATGTGCGCTTGACCAGTACTAAAAATAGCCTGTTGCCGAGCAGAATAGATGACCATGGGTATCGAGAAATGACAAAGGGGCACACTGACCACGAGGCAGCGTGTTCATAGAAAATGGAAGCCAGAAGGATTCAAAATGGCCCCCGTTCGTTTTGGTCAAGTTAACGAAAAGACCGTGTAGCTGTGCTACTTGAGGCTTCGATTTAAATTTGTATTGTGAGTCTTTGAGGATAATCAGATTTACTTTGGGATTTGAACTGTAACCTGCAGAATAACAAAATTCAAAGTGACAGTTGGGCCCACCTGCTTTGCGAAAGTGCGGCAGACAGAATATTAAGTTATTTGTGGTTCTGAAAATCCTTGTGTTATTTTTTTTTTTAAGTTTAAAAAGCTTTATTGAGTAAAAGTATTCAATGTAAAACATCATTACATAAGAAAAATGACTACTAAATGAGAGTAGAAAGGCATATAAGAGAGAAACAATAACAATTCCAACCCCAAGGGGGTAAATAAACCATACCAAGAAAACATAGCTTTTAAAGGTTTTTTGTCAAAAGGGAGGGAGAAAAGAGAAAGAGAGAGAAGGAAAAGAAAAGAATAAAAGGGGAGATAAATAAAACCTTTATGGGGTATGTCTAGATAAGTATTCTGTCAAAGGAAGCCATAACAAATCTTTCCTAATTAATAATGGTACAGTATTAGCAAAAGCGCGATCAAGTCTGTGGTAATTGCATAGTAAATTCCACCAAGCATTATATGAAAGCTTGGAAGTGTCTTTCCAATTGGTAGTAATATCCTGAAAAGAAATGGCAATGAAAATATCAAAAAATTGAAAGATCTATTATATGTCACCCCTCATAACTCAAGATCCCATTTAAGTAGCAACCACATTCTCTGTAAATGTACAAAATAACCATCAAAATAGAAACAATATTAAAAAATTGAACAATTTATTACATCAAATATGTTATTTGATATCAAAAATACAATGCCATACAGTAAAGTTTAAAAAATGTGACAATCCACCTAGAGAACAATAAAAACCAATAAAATACAAGTTGTCGACGCAGCGTTTCGTTTTTTTTGTCATAACACCTTCATCAGGACAAGGTTCTATTTAATAAAAGAAACATACAAATGTTTATTTTGTACATTACAGATAATGTGGTTGCTACTCAAATGGGATCTTGAGTTATGAGGGGTGACATATAATAGATCTTTCAACTTTTTTGAAAAATACAGGGACCCCCTTCAGTTTTTTACATATTTCTCCTTGTCCCTAATTGGATACTAAAGGAGACCTCCCTTCTTTCTTGAGATTAATGAAAAGATCAATACATGTACGTACATTACAAGTAACGTTCCAAACAGGAGATGACCCACCCAAGAAAATGTGTGTAATCTCAAAGGGGACATTTGTAGATAGAATCTTGTTAAGTGTAGACCAGATAGGAGACCAAAATGATTTGACCAAAGGACATTAGAAAAACATATGGAAAAAATCACTATTATCGTGAGAGCAAGACTAGCATTTTTTGGAGTCGAGTAATTTGAATTTGTGTAAGTCAGAAGGGGTAAAAAAAAGCCTATTGTAAAAAAAATAAAAAGTTTGAGTGGTGCTTGCAGAATGGGAAACCGAATGTATTTTAGTCCAGATGGCGTCCCAGACTTGTAGGAGAAATTCCTGGAGTAGGTCAGCTTTCCATAGTAGTTCAAGTTTAGATTTAATCCTTTCAGCAGTGGTGAGTGTAGGCAGGCGTAGCGAGGGAAAAACTCTTTCAGTAGTACTTTGGCAGTAGTCATGGCAGTGTTATCTCGGGTCGGATAGGCTTCCACCCATTTGCTGAAGGCACATACAATGACTAATACGTACTTCAAGCCTTGGCACCTCTCCAGCTGGATGTAATCCATCTGGAGGACCTCAAATGGGTGGTCGGGGATCCCAAACCCTCCCCGGGGTACCACAGTTCCTTTCCCGGGGTTGTGTTGTAGGCAGATAAGGCACTGCTGGACCAGGCGTTTGGCCGCGTCGGGGATCTTGTTGTTGTGCCAGACTTTGGAAATGAGTTCAATCATGGGGGCAGAACCTATGTGTGCAGGGGAGTGTGCCATTGTCAGTATGGGGATCAAGTATGAGTCGGGCAGCAACCATTTGTTCGTGTCTTTTGTCCGCCAGCAGCCTTCATCGTCCCTTAGACCCACCCGTGCCCACTCAGTCAGTTCGTGGGGTGTGCTGGCCGATTGGATGTCCCTAATCGTTTCCCTAGCGTCCGTCCATTTTTCTGCTTGTGACCTGGTCACATACATGCGTGTCGTTGTCCTATTCTCAGCTGTGGTTCGGGCGGTGATGTCGGCTAGTGCGTTTCCCTGTCCGACTAAATCTGTCACCTTCTTGTGTGCCTGGCATTTGATTACTGCTAATCGTTTGGGGAGGAGAACTGCTTCAATTAGGGCGGAGACTAGATCTCCGTGAAGGATGGGCGTGCCGTGGGACGTCAGGAATCCCCTTTCCCTCCACAGGAGCCCAACATGATGAACCACCCCGAAGGCATACTGGCTGTCCGTGTAAATGTTCGCCGTGGTTCCTGCTGCTATGATACACGCTCGTGTGAGGGCAATTAGTTCTGCTGCCTGTGCGGATCGCTGTGTGATGCGACCCTCAAGCTCGCCACCCGGAAACACCACCAACTGATCCGCGCCACCAAGAAAAATACATACAAGGACCGGCTGGACAACAACGCACACAACTGCAAGGAACTCTTCAACATCGTGAAAGAGCTCTCCAACCCCAACGCCGGAAACAACGACATCACCCCGTCGCAAGACCTCTGCAACTCCCTCGCGTCCTACTTCCACAACAAGATCGCGGACATACACAACAGCTTCAGCATCCAACCAACGCACGCCACAACCGCAGCAACGCCACCCACCACCACCCTCCGCACCTGGACTCCGATCAGCACCGAAGACACCATCCGCACAATGAACTCCGTCCACTCCGGATCTCCGACTGACCCCTACCCCCACCACATCTTCAACAAGGCCGACGCTGTCATCGCACCCCACCTGCGGGACATTATCAACACCTCCTTCGACACCGCCACCTTCCCGGAGAGCTGGAAGCACGCAGAACTCAGCGCTCTTCTCAAGAAGCCTACAGCAGACCCCAACGAACTCAAGAATTACCGTCCCATCTCGCTCCTCCCGTTCCCGGCCAAAGTCATCGAGAAGACCGTCAACAAACAGCTGGCCGCCTTCCTCGAGACGAATGGATCCCTCGACCCCTCACAGTCTGGCTTCCGAGCCAACCACAGCACCGAGACCGCCGTCATCGCTGCCACCGATGACATCCGAACCCTGATGGACAACGGAGAAACAGCGGCCCTCATCCTCTTGGACCTCTCCGCGGCTTTCGACACTGTCTGCCACCGCACCCTAGTGCAGTGCCTCGGCAACATCGGAATCCAGGAGAAGGCACTGGAATGGATCACCTCCTTCCTCAACGGAAGAACACAGAGAGTCCGCCTACCACCGTACAAGTCAGAGGCCACCGAAGTCATCTGCGGCGTCCCTCAAGGATCCTCGTTGAGCCCCACCCTCTTCAACGTCTACATGAGCCCCCTCGCGGCCATCGCACGCCAACACAACCTCAACATAATCTCCTACGCCGACGACACCCAGCTGATCCTCTCCCTGACCAACGACCCCGCCGCCGCCAGAGCCAACCTGCACGAAGGGATGAGAGATGTAGCCGAATGGATGACGACCAGCCGCCTGAAACTGAACTCAGACATGACGGAGGTCCTCATCCTGGGCTCCTCGCCCTCCGCCTGGGACGACTCCTGGTGGCCCCCCACCCTGGGCACCGCACCCAAACCGACGGACCACGCACGCAACCTGGGCTTCATCCTGGACTCCTCCCTCTCCATGACCAGACAAGTCAACGCCGTCTCCTCGTCATGCTTCAACATCCTGCGCATGCTACGGAAGATCTTCTGGTGGATCCCCACCGAGACCAGGAAGACTGTCACCCAGGCCCTCGTCACTAGCCGACTGGACTACGGCAACGCCCTCTACGCCGGAACCACCGCCAAGCTCCAGAAGAGACTCCAGCGGATCCAGAACGCCTCAGCCAGACTCATCCTCGACATCCCACGAAACAGCCACATCTCCGGACATCTGAGAGACCTGCACTGGCTCCCCGTCAACAAAAGAATCACCTTCCGTCTCCTCACCCACGCGCACAAAGCCCTACACGACCAAGGCCCGAGCTACCTCAACAACCGAATCAACTTCTACACTCCCAAGCGCCACCTCAGATCAACCAGCCACGCCCTCGCCGCCGTCCCCCGCATCCGAAGAGCGACAACAGGAGGAAGGTCCTTCTCCAACCTGGCCGCCAAGACCTGGAACTCACTCCCGACCGACCTGCGCCTGACCCAAGACCACCTCTCCTTCAGGAAGAAGCTCAAGACCTGGCTGTTCGAGCAGTAACTGCACCCCCCCCCCACCCAGCGCCTTGAGACCCTACGGGTGAGTAGTGCGCTTTATAAATGACTTGATTGATTGATTGTTTCAACTACTGTTCGGGCTGTCGTCACCGCATAGGCAGCTGAAGTGGTGCCATCTGGGAGTTTGATACATGAGCCATCTACCCATAGTTCTCCATCAGGGTCTGTAAAAGCAATGTCTCGGAGGTCAATTCTACTCCTAGTCTGTTCGTCCGTGAGGGTCACACAGTCGTGTGTGGGGGGCACATCGGGGTCATTTTCAGGTAAGGGCAACAGTGTAGCAGGATTCAATGTCGTGCATCTCTTCAACGTGATGTGGGGTGCAAGTAGGGTCAATTTGTACCCCGTCAGTCGTGCACTAGTCAGGTGTTGAGTCTTGGTCTGATTCAAGAGGGTGTCAACTGCGTGGGGTACTAATACCGTGAGAGAGTTCGAAAATACAATTCCCTCACTCTAGCGGATAGAGACAGCAGCAGCGGCTACCGCTCGAAGGCAGGCAGGAGTTAGAACAGACAATGAGCATCCCTCCCTTTCGTGAGTGAAGAGGGAGAAGGCCTTGGAGTAATCTGGCGTTCCTAGGACGGGTGCCGAGCAAAGGGCATCCCGCAGCTCCTTAAAGGACGCTTGGCATTCGGGGGTCCAAGGGAGTGGGAAGGGGACATCTTTGGCCAACAGGGAAAGTAGGGGTTTTATAATGAGACTGAAATTTGGTAACCATTGTCGGCAAAAAGAGGTGAGACCCACCAGTGAACGGACTTGCTTCTGTGTTTTTGAGATGGGGGTGTCTAGGATGGTTTGGATTCGGTCGGGCGTAAGTTTTCTCCCTTCTTTGGACAGGAGATGGCCTAGGTATGTCACTTGGGGCAGGCAAAACTGTAGTTTCTTTTTGGAGACTTTGTGGCCATTCTCCGCAAGAAAGTGCAAGAGTTGGATAGTGGCCGTGATTGCAAGTGGAGTGGTGTCGGCCGCCAGAAGGATATCATCGACATATTGGATCAACACCACTCCATCTGGTAGCTGGACGGCGTCCAGCTGTCTTTTGAGGGCCTGGCTGTAAATGCTGGGACTTTCAGTGTAGCCCTGGGGAGCTCTACAAAATCGGTACAAACGTTTTTTTAAAGTGAAGCCGAAGAGATAACGGCTGTCTGGATGGATGGGGATAGAGAAAAATGCATTTTTAAGATCAATAACGGTGAAGGTGGTGGCAGTGGACGGGATGAGAGTCAGAATGGTGGTGATGTCTGAGACCACGGGGTACTGTGACACCACTATTTTGTTGACTTCTCGTAGGTCGATGATGAAGCGGTACGCTTTCTCATCTCCCTCACCTTGCTTCTTAATAATGGGTAGGATAGGGCTATTGCAGACATTCCTAACCACTTCCTCTACCACTCCTGCATCTACCAAGGACTGAATAATCGCTACCAACGCCTTCTCGCCTTCGGGCGATATCCGGTACTGTGGGAGTTTCGGGAGTATTGCATCTGGTCGAACAGTTATGTGTACAGGATCGATCATCATTCGTCCTACATCCGAGTCGTTTCTGGCCCATAGGTACAGGGGTAGGGTATCGCGCAAGGATAGGTCAGCATCTGTTATGGTGTACATATGTCGTGTGGGGTAGGGTCTGGACATGCTCGGGTTGTCGTACAGGATGACTCGGACTCCATCCGGGGAACACCTAATGGTAGCTCGGAAATGTTTCAGTAAATCAATACCCATAATGGCGTCAGGGGAGTTGGAGGAGAGCAAAAACGTTGTGTCAGTGGGATTGTTTCCTAGGTCAAAGGAGATAGGTACAGACAGGGGATTAGTGGAGGGCGTTCCATCGAAACCTATCGATGTAATGTGTGAGCCAGACAAGGGTGCCCTTGGAATCAGTCGCTTTGATAATACACTACGTGTCGCTCCAGTGTCTACCAAGAATGGAGACTTTGTACCCAGGACCTTAGCAGTGACGTAAGGACCTTGCTGGTCAACACAGAGCTCGACTGGATCCCTCCCTTGCCCCTGGCCGTCCTATGCAGAGTCGTAAGTATTGTCGCAGTCGGACTGTTGGCACTGATCCTGTCGGGGGCGGTCGAATGTGTTTGGTCTGCCAGGTCGGTCATTGGTGGTGTCGTGGGTCTGCCCTCGCCCCCGCCCTCCAGTTTTGGGGCCATTTGTCATGTCCCTTGTCTCTTTATTTTTAATCATTTCCCGAAGGGCCAGGCATTGAGACTTCCAATGTCCAAATTCTTTACAAAATGCACACTGGTTCTCATCGAGGTCGGTTCGTGGAGCGCCGGGTGTGGGGTCGCGGTCCCTAAGGGGCGGATTTCTAGGGGCAACCGACTGGTAGTTTCCCCTATACCGTTCCCTTCCTGTAGTCACTCCCTGCAATTGAGCAATCATCACCCGTTCTTTTAAGTCCTTCTTCTTTCTCTCAGTCGCCCTCTCGTTCTCGTTCTTTTGGTGTTCGTAATACTGAGCCATCTGAAGGATAGCTGCAGGTTTGGAGGCTCCCCAACTACTCTCGCTCGTCTGTAACTTTTGGGAGACCTCTTGCGATAGCCCCTTTACGTAGTTTTGCACGAATAGGTGTTGTCCGGTTGCGGTGGTCATATCTTGGCCACTGTAGTCGGAGAAAACCGTCTCGAATCGGGAGAAGTATTCTGATATGTCCTCCTGAGGTTTCTGGCGGCAAGCCGGGACTACCGACCAGTCTACCTTCTTCTCTGGGAATCAATGTCTTTAGCTTCTGCACTATTTTGTCCGGGAGTTCCAGTATGTCTTTTACAGGTTTCTTTCCGGGCTCTCGCTGCCTATCTAGTTCATTGAGTTGTTTCCAGGTGTGTCCGAACAGATCTGTGTGGTCGGCTTTCCGGATTTGCTTCCACACATCGGCCGGCAGACACAACCCGAAAAACAAATCAATGTCCGATAGAGTCATTATGGTTGAGCCCAAGGCTGTGCCTAGTTCGGTATAAAATGCTGTAGGGTTCTTTCTTAAATCGGGCAGGGTTTGCCTAAAAGTTAAAATATCTTGCCGATCCCATGGTTGGTAAACCCAGTTGTACACAACCCTCCCTTTTGCATCTGCGTGGTTGATATCATCGTTTGTTCCCTGACCTCTTGGGGGAACCCAGTAGGGGGCGGCTTCTCTGATAGGCATCATAGTGTTGGCTGCTTCTAATGGGGGCTCAACCCTCTCAGGGACTGCGATCTTGACCTCTGGTTTCTGTTCCGCGAGGTGGCGGAAGACTTCAAGTGTTTGCATGAAGAGGTCCGTCACATCGCTCTCAGTCCCATCTCCAACATCGACCCTTCTATATAGAGCCGTCAGTTTAGCAGGACCCTTATTCTGGTACCTATCCTCATATGCATTCAGGGTGTGGTAGCTGAACCGTAAAATGAAATGCCGTCTGTGACTACCGGCATGTGAGTTGTGCATATTCATCGTATATTCTTCGCTCTCCTTCCGTTCTACCAGCGTCTTTGCTATTTTGTCAATTCCATCCCGCTCGTCTTTGCTCAACCTATTTGGTCTGCCTGTTGGCTGTTTGCCAGTCTCGAGTTCATCTGATGTTGTTACTAATGCGGCCGGTGAGAAGGCCGTAAGAGTCGGGGCACTAGCGCTAGGGTCACCCTCGCCTGCACTTTGAACTGGTGAGTGTTGTGCTAGAGGCTGGCAGGGAGCATAAGGAGGGGGCATGTAGATAATCGGAGGATCTAGCAGTAACTCGTCATTTGCCCGCTGTTTGGAAGGCATCTCCGGGTAGAGCGTAGGGGGGGTCCTGACAGGGCATTGGCCTGCCAGTCCTGATTCTTGCGTTTGTTTAACTTCCTCTTTTCTTCTTATTTCTTCATCTAGTTCTTTTGCGGCCAGATGGGCTGCTTTTCGTAACTCTTTCACTATTTTTGCTTCTTCTCTTTTCCTTCGCTGTTCTGCTTCTTTGCGCCACATGCCAATACTATCGAGCATAGTGGGCGTTGCCTTATTTATTTTTACAGCTGCTTCTAATGTTTTTATTTTATTTTCATCAAAAGAACCTATCAGTGGCCACTGACTTTCGGGATCCTTTTTTGTATATTTATGCCATAACTTACTATAAGCTATAGCGACTAGTCCTTGCTTAGTAAACATGTCCTTATTAGGGGTGCCTTCCAATGGAGCTGGATGGTTCATCTCTAATAAGCGGTCCGGGTTGACCCAACTACTAACCAATGGGGAGAAGATAGGCATGACGGATTACAATGGGGGCAAAAGCCTGCACTACCTATCTTTTCACTATTTGCAAAGGTTGGACAGAATATTCCTATTCTACGCTGTTTGCAAACAGAGAATACCTCCAAAAAGAACCAATTCCAAACAGTCAATGTTTGGACAAACAATCAATCAATGAGGAATGAAATAGGCACGACGGGTTACAATGGGGGCAAAAGCCTCCGTTACCTACCCTTCACTCTCTACAAAGGGAGAGAGAATATTCCTATTCTTCCCCGTTTGTAAGCAGAGAAGATCCTTATGAGAACCAACTTCGAACAATTCAATGCTCGATTCAATCAATCAATCAATGGGGAGAAAAATAGGCACGGCAGATTACAATGGGGGACAAAAGTCCGCGTTACCTACCCTTCACTATCCGCAAAGGGAGATAGAATATTCCTATTCCTCCCCGTTTGCAGGCAGCGAATATCTCAGAGAGCGACAAAGCAAATACTAGTATTTCAATCAATAAGAACAATCAATCAATTTCGCAATTCGTCGTGTGTCACGACCTTACCCGGACCGCATGGACAGTTTCTCGTCTTCCGCTTCCAGCGCCCGATCGTCCTCTACTCTCTGTTGCTATCGCGGCACTCCTGGTGGTTCCCAGTCAGGACCGTAGATCGCTCAGGAGAGGTCTGCTCGGAATCAGTGAAGTTCAGATGATCGGCTGTCAGACGAGGGTCTATCGGACAGGAGCTCTCCCGATCGTTGCAGTCGTTCACTCTGTCGTCAGGACCTCTCCCACTGGATCCACGTGTCGCTGATGGGCCCCGCGTTTGGGACGCCAATTGATAAAGATCAATTCAAAATGGTCAGGCGATTTAGTTGATGCTTCCGAAGTTAAATTTGCCCGGCGTTAAACGCCTCTAATACCATACAAAGTTATCCAATAAAGAGGCAGGCGCTGGAGACAGGAAGACAGGAAACACGTTTTATTCCGACGGAGCAGAACACGTCAGATCGGACAACAAGGTATCGTCTCGAGGTGCTCTAACAAGTTCTCTGAGGCTTCGTCTTTTATACACTGGTTTAAGACATGTGAATACTCTTTATTACAACAGAGACATTGTGAAGTATGAGGATGACATCCCCGGCACCCCCCCAGTTCCGGCCCATTCCAACATATGACAACAGTAGAGGCCCTTACCCCTCATACAATAGGAGGGGGCTATCACGCAGCTGAGTGTTCTGCCGATTCCTTTGGAATGTGTGCGCCTGATCGAATCTCATGGGGTGGGGAGGTCATGATCAAAAGTAGCTCCATTGAAGAGGGGCGAGTGCATACAGTAGTGGGCAATAAACTGCATCCTCAGGCTGAGGGATGACCAGCGGTCCGTGCAGACAATCAGGCTCAGAGGTCGGGGTCATCAAAGGAGGGGTATTCATGGAAGGAAAGGAGGTGTTGGTCAGGCGCGGGGTGTGATTCTCAGAGACAGTCATGCGGGAGGGGAGGGCTTATGACTTGTGCATGTGAGAGCGGGGGCAGCCGGGGTGCGTGGGGGATGCTTACAGGGTCAGGGAAGTGCGCCAACGATCGATCGTGAACAGGGAGACCATGATACCTAGAATGGCTGTCGTGTATGTGCATACGTGAGTCTGCAAGATGGCGCAGATGATGTTCAGTACATGAACTAAAATTCCACAGAAGCACAGGAGCAACGTTCTAAGGGAGAGTGAGCCGCTGCTGGATACTGCTGTTCAAGTTCTGTAGCATTTAGTGCCATTTTCTTAGTGCAAAATGCACCCTCTGTCCCATATTGGAAGCAATGGTGTATTTTGCACCAAGACAATAGCACTAGAGAGAATTACGCCAGTAACACCCATTATTATCTGAGCTCCAATGCCCATACCTGTCATTAACTCTATGATGGTGTTACACGAGATGAAAGCAGACATGTTGATTTTAAACTACAAATTTAGCACCCATCTTTCACTCACTTTTTTTGTATCTAAACCAGGATTTTTGTAAAGAAAACACCAAGGCCCAGATTCATGTACAAATCTTGCAACTCAGTGAAGCAAATACATTTGCAGCACTGTGCTGTTGTGCATGACTGGGAGAGAGATCAGAACAGCACCAGATCTACTAACATGTGTCACTGTTCTCTCTCTCCCTTCCATGGCGCACTTTTGGAAACCATGTACCAACACCGACACCCTTGTGCCATAGTGTTATGTTATTAGCATTTATAACGTGCTCATCTACTAAAGAGTGTCCCAGTGCAAAAACAGACAGGGAGGAGATCATTGGATCATCAGATAAAAATCAGAGTTTTCAACTGTTTCCTGAAGAGCTTCGGATCCTGGATGCCGTGAAGGTCCACGGGAAGAGAGTTCCAAGCCACCACTGCCTTATAAGCCAGTACCCTCAGTGCCTTCTGTAAGAAGAGAGTGTCCTTAGTGCTGCTGGCAGGGACAGGACATCCTTATTGCCACCAGTAGAGACTTGTCAACCTTAGTCCCTCAGGCAGGGGCATTTCACCATTAGTGCCCCCGGCAGAGACAGTTCTTCCTTAGAGCCACTGGCAGGAACAGAGCACCCTTAGTGCAATCGGCTGGGACAGAACGTCTCTTCTGTTTGGATGCAGTCAACACCTAATGGCCATTTTCCAACTTTCAGCAGCCGAACATGCTTTGTATTAACCTGAACCCAGCAGTGCTAGAATTTCTAACCTATCCATTTTTTTTTATTTAGAATAAATTATTTAATACTCATTGTAAGGAGTTGTAAAAGTCACTATATTAACCTGAGCCTTCACCCCTAGTAGCTTGGCACAGAGCAGACATTCTTAGCTTGGAGGTAATGAGTAAAGTATGTATAGTACGCCATCGTGGGCATCCTTTATTATTAGTCCGATTTTAAAAAAAGGCCAGAGAGGAGACCCCCATTGCTATAGACCGATTTCACTAATAGACTCCACAGTGAAAGTCTCAGGGAAAGTGACTTTAACAAAATTAATGGACAGGCTAGAAGAAAACGAGGTTTTATCTAATCTACAATATGGTTTTAAATTTGCTAGCAGGAAAATACACTATAGCTAAAGCAGGGACGCTACAGCTGGCTTTTATGGATCTCTTGTCGGCTTTCGACCTAGTAAACACGCTTTGGCATATCCTGTTAGATATGGGCATCGACCAAGCTTAGTCTACTTCCTGCTTGACCTACACAGGGATCTCACTGCAAGGGTGAGGGTCAACCAAGAAGGAAAATGCACAAGACACTTTACATCGGGTAGAGGTGTTCGCCAAGGCTGTATTTTAGCACCACACCTTTTAACTTGTATATTAATAATTAGGGCAAGTTTTTAGAATTGGCTAGCATTAACCTACCCCAGGTAGGGTACAGGCTTGGTCCTGTGCTTCTCTGCGTGGGCGATGTTGTCCTATTAGCCCACACATCTGTGGGGCTCCAAAGGCTTTTAGACTCCTTTGGGGCCTACATGAAATCTTTGGATTTAGTGGCAAACATAGCCAAATCCCACGTAATGACCTTGGGCCTGAAACCTAACAAACCTAAAACATTTTTCTGTGAAAGTGCAGAATTGACCAGGATGACCACTTTTACTTATCTAGGAGTACTTTTTTATTTCAAATGCATTTTATTGATTTTGAGAGCAAAAGCAGGCATCACAGCACAATAAGAAAGCATCAGGCATATAAAGCGAGACAGACAGACAGGCACGTCTTCTCTAGAAAGCAAACAGTATGCAATGTACGTATGCCAGGACCGATATGGAATGCCAGGGCAGCAGATGGTAGGTGTCGTAAGAAAACAAAACAGTGGATGCCAAAACCCGGAACCCACACCCTCCCCCCGTACCCCCCACCACCCCAACCAGTGTGCCGTACATATGAAAAGAATCGTCGTAGCGCTCAGATCGAGAATGCTGCAGCGAAACATGTGTTCATGGAGGGTCATGCATAGCCTCAGTAAGTCGCAGAATACGGAGGTATCTGGGGCAAGTGATCTCATGGAATTATTTAGTCAAGAAGAGGGATAAAAGCGGTAGCCAGACTTTCTGAAACGCTGCTGTGGTGTGTGTGAGTCTAGCCTGGATGCGTTCCATCCCCAAGGTGAACCAAAGTTTATGTAGCCACCCTGTATGAGTAGGGCTGGTGGTCGAACCCCAGAGCCTCAGGACATGTTGCGTAGCCGCCTGCTTGGCAATCCCCATCTGGCGACCCCGGGGAGATTTCAGGGGAAAAGTATGTGCGTTACGTAGGCTCAGAATGGTGTATGCAGGAAACGCGTAATTTCAGTATCAAAGGTAGAGTCAATGTCGTCCAGGACCGCTTTCCAGTTGTCCCGCAGTTCACAACAGTCCCAGAGGAGGTGGGTCAATGTGCCCCGCTCTCCACATCCTCTCCAGCACAATGCGCTACGAGTTGGGTTCCCCTTGTTGAGCCTGACCGGAGTGAGGTGCTAGTACATAGCTAATTTCACGTCTGTTTCCCTGCCTGCAGTGTTGCGTGTGGTGTGTGAGGCCCTGTGGTATATATAGCTCCACTCCCTGGGTGACAGTGCCCTGCCGAGTTCAGCTTCCCAGCGCTTCTGGCCCGCAGTTTTGCCTGGGGCGGCCGGGGGCATGAGCATTTTATAGAGGTCTGAAATAAGATGCCTATCCGAGTCTTTTGTCACCAGCCATTTCTCAAAGGCCGTCATCTGTTGACCAACTAGGGGGGCGCAGGATGGACTTGTAAGCCAATGCCGGAGTTGGAAGTACTGGAACAAGTGTGGATCCACTACGTCATAGCCCTGTACTATGTCCGAGAAGGGGAGAAAACCCCGCAAATCGAAAACGTGGCCGCGGAACGGCAGCTGGTAGAGCTCTATTGCAGGAAGGCATGTGGGTGAGTGCCCGGCGGGAACTCCGGGTTGTCCAGGATGGCGGTGAGCGGAGAGGGGAAAGTCGTCAAGCCTCTTTTAACAGCAACCACGTCCCAAACTCGCAGGACAGTGCGAGTGATGGGAGATCTTAAGAGGTATCGCGGCCTATGTCGCCGGTGGAGGAACAGGACCTTTCACAGGGATGTTTGGGCCATTGCCCTATCCTGAAATAACCACCGCTTCTCGGATTCTGGCCTATACCACTCCACCAGGTAACGAAGTTGGGAGGCCTGGAAATAGTGCAGAAGGTTGGGGACCCCAAGACCCCCCTCATCCACACTCCGGTGCGTTAGCTTTTTGTTTAAGCGCGACCGCTTCCCTTCCCAGATGAAGTGGTGGAAAGAAGATTGAAGGTCCGCAATGACGCCAGCCGGGGGCAGGATCGGAATGGTTTGAAAAATGTATAAGATTTTGGGTAAAGCCGACATCTTCACTGCCGCGACACGTCCCAGTAGGGAGAGGGGTTGCTTGGACTATCGCGTAAGATCTGTCTCCGGATCTGGGAAGTGAGCGCTTTATAGTTGATGGCTATTGTCGAGTCCGTTGAGGAGGTGAGGGTAATCCCCAGGTATGGGAGTTGTGCCGCCTCTGTTTGCTGGCGTAGACCCGTGTGGGTGGGCGTTTTTCCCCAAAGGCAAGATCAGGGATTTCTCCCTGTTAATTTTGAAGCCAGAGACAGCTCCAAAAGACACCAGCTGCCCCAGAAAGGCGGGGATAGAGCGGTCCCGATGATCGAGAGAGGCTATTATATAATCGGCATAAAGGCCTACCGTGTGAGGTTCTTGGCCGAAGGTGATGCCCTGGATATCGGGTTTGTCCCGGATCTTTTGTGCAAGTGGTTCCACATACAGGGCGAACAGGAGGGGCGAGAGAGGGCACCTCTGCCTCGTGCCGCGCTGGATCTCAAAAGGGCGTGGTCGAATGCCGCCCAAGCGGACCCGTGCCTGGGGATGGTGGTAACAGCATGCGATCCAGGACTGAAAGCGATCTCCCACCCGGAAGCGCGCCAGGACGTGCTGTAAATAGGTCCAGTTGTCTCGGTCGAACGCTTTTTCAGCGTCGATGGCCAACAGTGCAGAATCCGAGTTCTGGAAGTGGGCTTTGTCGACCATATGGAGTAGCTGCTTGGTGTTATCGCTACATTGGCGATTTGGGACAAAGCCCAACTGGTCGGGCTCTAGGATCCCAGGCATGCATGGACCAAGGCGCGCAGCTAAGATTCCCATGAATAGCTTCAAGTCCAGGTTGAGTAAGGAGAAACGGCGAATCGCAGAGCAGTGCGTGGTTTTCCTACCCGGTTTGGGTAGGACTACTATCTAGGCCAACAGCATATCCGGGGGAATGGAGCTCGGACCTTCAAAGGAATTGAAGAGCCCGGTGAGAACAGGAGCTAGCAGCTGACTAAAGATTTTATAAAAACCGGCCGAGAAGCCGTCTGGTCCCGGGGATTTGAGCGGGCGGAGACGGGATATAGCAGCTAGCACCTCATCCAGGCGGATGGGGGCATCCAAGGCATCCGCTTCGGCCTGAGACATCGCGGTGATCTCCGCCGAGTTCAGGTAGGTATCGACGTCTGCAGGTGATACCGTGTCAGCCCTGTATAAAGAGGCATAGAAAGTACGAAACGCCTCGGCCACCTATGTCTCTTTAGTGAGGGCTGCGCCCGAGTCGTCCGTGAGGCCGTAGATCTTTGATCGTTGGATTTTAACTTTTAGGGCACTAGCAAGTAAGTGGCCCGTTTTGTTGCCGCCAACGTAATATGTATGACGAAGACGGAGAGCAGCAAATTCCGCCCTGTCAGTATCCAGGCTAGCCAACTGGGTCCTAGCAGCATTCAATTGTCTACAGACCCGCGGAGCACAAGTGCGGCTATGAACCCTCTCCAGCTCAGAAACCCGGGTGGTGAGGTCTTCCTTTTTTGCCTTCCGGACCTTGGCTTCTGCTGCGGCTATCGCGATGAGTTCACCTCGGGCCACAGACTTCAAAGCACCCCACAGGGCCGAGACCGACGTCTCTGAATTATCATTGAAAGCTAGATACTCATTGATACATTTATGGAGCTGCTTAGTGACATCCGGTCGCTGCAGACGGGTTTCACGCAGGCTCCACGACCCAGGGGGTCGGGTGGACTTGGGGATCTTGAGCGACAGCTCCACAGCGGCATGATCCGAGAGGGCTGCCGGCATGATGCAAATCGAGCTGAGGGACGCGAGCAGCTCAGAGGAGCCTAAAAAGTAATCTAACCTGGCGTAGGTGTGGTGCACGTGGGAGTGGAAGGTGAAATGTGTCGTGTTAGGATGTTTGGCCCTCCAGAGATCCACCAGATCCCTCTCTTGTAGCCACTCCGTACCGGCGGCTGTAATAGCGCCTGTATCCCCATAACGATGCCCAGACCTGTCCTAGTTTGTGTCCATGACCGGTTTAAGATCTCCCCCTATAAGCAAGAGGGAATTAGAAGACTGAAGTGATTCCGCAACTGCACCTGTTAAAAAAACCTTCTGCGCTGTGTTTGGAGCGTAGATGGAGCCGATTGTCATGCGTTGATCTCCTAGTAGAAAAGTGTAGGCTAAAAGACGACCTTTGACCTCCCCTGCTTTGTCACCCACCTTTCCCTGGAAGCGTCTAGACACCAGAATGGCCACCCCTGCTCTCTTTGCTGGGAGAGAAGAAAAGAACTGCTGGGGAAAGGCCCGGGAGCGCATCCTGTGCCAGTCTTTGGGCAAAAGGTGAGTTTCCTGTAATAAACGAATCTCGGCCCCAGAGTTCTCCAGATAGGGGATCACAGCTCTCCGCTTAACAGGATTATCCAATCCCTTCAAGTTAAGGGTCAGTACCTTCAAACTGGAACCGGTCATAAAAGGTCAGGTGAATAGGATGCCATGTAGGCGCAATCTCGCCATTGTGTCAGATGGAGATGAAATGAGCAATCCGACACTATAAAACCCCTTGGCACACTGGTTCCCACCCGCAGCCCCTCCCCCCTCAACACCAACCATCCTCTCTCTGACCCCTGTCCTCCCTCCCGCACCCCAGCTTGAAATCCCCAACCACAAACCATAACCTTCCCCCCTCCCCCCGTCCCAACCCCAACTGTGTTAACCCCAAAGACAAACCACAGTCCCAGGTCTATCCGAACGGAGTCCAGACCCGTGGAAGTTCAACGTATGGGAAAGTGTAGCAGTGGCAGCCCCTTCGGCCCCCCGCCCCTCCCCCCCGCCCCGCATGAGCAAGGCTATGAAGCCAAATCCCCCAACTCCAACGCCTCAGTGCGGGCTCGACGTGTCCTTGACCACCTCCTGGACGGCTGCCTCTTGCTCCCGAGTCATGGTTGCCAGATCAGGTTTAAGGTCTGCCTTAGGAGTGCAACGTCTCCGTACTCGCTGCCATCCATTGCGCGATGAATGTAGGGGTCCGTCTTGCGAGCGCTGCGGTGAAGATTCTCCCGGGAAGTTCTCCTCTGTAGGTTCGATGCTTAACATGCTGTAAGTGTACCGGAGTGAGCGCATTTGGTGGAGGACCCCTTGCGACTTGAAGATCAGTCTGAATGGGTGGCCCCAAGAATATGGCACTTCTTTATCCCGTAGGAAGGTCGTGACTACCCGGAAAGCCTTTCGCTTTTGAAGCGTGATGGCTGAAAGGTCCTGGAACAGGGCCACCGGGTGACCTTGGAAGCGGAGGGGTTGTTTCTAGCGTGCCTCCGTGAGGATGCGTTCTTTTAGTGGAAAATCGGGGAGAAAGGCCAGGATGTCTAGCGGGGGAGCAGGTGCACGCCTCGCTGGGCCCACTCTCAATGCCAACCTCAAAGTCCGCCAAATCATTAAGGATCTCCCTGAAGAGGCCTTGTAAATAGCAAGTAACGCTGTTCCCTTCGGAGTTAGTGGTGCGCCCCGGACGCGGATGTTATTCCTCCGGGAGCGATTTTCGAGGTCCTCCGTGTGCGAATGGAGGTCCACTTGCTGCTCCCAGAGGTGAAGCACTTCCTGCATTAGCATTTCCACCTCTTCACTTTGGGTCTGGTCCGCCTCCTCCACCGCCACCACTCTCTCCCCCAGGCTGTCCATGTCTCTCCGTATCTCACGCTGTTCGCTCGCCAGGTCTTGCTTCAGCGCCTGGAAGTCATCGCGTAGGGTGTTAAACAGGGACTCCAAAAAGGCTTTCGTGATAGGGGCCCCCATCGTCGTTTGCAGGGGCGCCGCTGTCGCTGTAGGCGAGGGGGGTGGCGGGGGCTTCTCCCCTTTTGCTGTGCTTTTGGTGAGCAGTTCGGGGATAGTGCGCCCCCCCTACGGCCTGGGTTAGACATGTCGCTGTTGTCCCTGGTGCCCAAAGCAGGTCAAAGGGCCAGACTTCCCCGGTATGCCCAGTAGGCAAACGGGGGTCCGGCAAGGCCAGCGGGGGATGAGCTGTGTTAGATAAGGCCCTCAATGCACACAGAGATGTCCCTCCGGCTTCGCGTTGCGGGGAGAGCTGATGGGCCCACACCTCCCCCCTGCCCACACACCCGGTTTATGGGGCGATGGCCCCGGTGTAGATGTCCCGGCCAAGCCACTCCCCAGGACAGAGCGTATATCAGTTTATGGCGGTAGGCACCCATGGAAGGCGGGAAGCGGTGGCGGCCCCCCCCCCTGGGGTCACTCGTGCAGAGAGAAAGCGCGGCCTCCTCTTGGCAGCTGTCCCTCCTCCTCACCTCTTATGCGCAGGAAGCAGGCCGGCAAAGGGGCAACGCAGGGCTCAGCCAGATCCCCAGGGTCACCAGACGTGCTGCCGAGCTCCTGTCAGCCTCTTCCGTGTAATAGGCCCCGAAGCCTGGGCCACGATTTTCACGCTTCCCCAAGGCCGATCTCGGTTCCGAGCTGGATGCCTCCTGCCGGCAGCTCACCGCGGGGGGAAGCGCCGCACCGCCCCGCCCAGGTATCCGCTGTTGGTGGTTCCTCTGGTGGGCCAACCGCCACCTTCAGGCGCTTGTGTGCGCACGGGCCCAGGACCATGGTCTCCATTTCGCGGCTTGCCGCCTGTCGCATAGGGACTCCCCCGTCTCCCCTTCAGTCGGCTCCGCTAGGCCCCCGCGAGTCCTGGAGCCGGCCGGGTCTCAGAGCCCCCTCGTCAGCCAACTGTACCGATCCCGGCTCAGCCTCCGCCTCGGGTTCCCAGCAGGGCGCCACCGCCAGAAAATCGCGCCCAGTCCTCTATCCCCCGGGCAGCAGCTCAGCGTTGCCTCGGGCGGGCCGCAGGCGCTCAGGCGTAGCGACGGTCCTCGCCGTTCCAGGTCAGCCAATGCGGGTCAAAACCGGGATGATAGCCTTACCGGGCAGTAGCAGGAAGATGCTCGCTGGTAAGGGGGATCTGTATGTGGTAATTAGGGGCTAACGGGGTTCAGGGCCAGGGAGCCTCGCGAACAGACATCTGTTCAGTCCGCCATCTTGGCCACGCCCCCTAGGAGTACTTTTTAATGAGAGGGGTCCCTGGGTACCTCAGCAGAAAGTAAAAGTAAATGCGATGGCAATATCAACAACCGCTGTGATTCGATTTGCACAGCGACTGGGGGCTAAACCAATGAGTGCAATGATTAATATTTATAGGTCTAAATGTATAGCCATTGCATTATATGGCTCGGCTATTTGGGAATATAAGTCAATGGAAGGGCTACAGACAGATAAAAATAAATTTCTACGTACCCTCCTGTCTGTAACTCCTACTTTTTAAATTCACCAGTTTTATATCTGACTAGTGTCTTTCACTTCCCTGGCTGTGACTTCCCAGTTGCTGAGCTAGTGTGTGTGGTAGAATGCCTGATGACATCATGGAATGTTTGGTTCCTGGCTTGCGTGTGGAGTGGCAGTTGATGGCAGGCAGGTTGAGCAACAGGAGAACTGTTCCTGGTGGGGTTACAATTCCATCTACTTATCTTTTTATAATGAATTTATCCTGGGTCTAATCTTTAATAAATCCAACCTATCTTATACAACTGGCTCAAAGGACTTTCAATAGTTGCATTTGGGGACGAGGTGGAGAAAAAGACTGGTTTATTAGAATTAAGGAACTACTGCAACTAAGGAACTTAAAGAATATTGGAACTACTTAAACCATGAAAGGAAAAGGTTCATTTAACGGAAGCACCCTGGTCAGCCTCACCAGTGTCCCTTGTCATCTGGACAGCCTGCAATGATTTACTGCACACACTTGATTGAAGAAAAAGTGGCTGTGTAAGACCTGACCTCCTAGAAACTCGACAATCGACATTAGAGAAAGAAAAATTCTTCAAGCACCATAGCAGGCCTGGTTGTATTGTCAGGTGAAATTGATGAAGAGCGTCATGCATCGATTTTACAGATTTTAAGGTCAGAGATATTGGTGTGTGGTGTACAAGTGTGCGGTCGTTAGACTGTCATTCTACTTGAGGCTTCGATTTAAATTTGTATTGTGAGTCTTTGAGGATAATCAGATTTACTTTGGGATTTGAACTGTAACCTGCAGAATAACAAAATTCAAAGTGACAGGCGGGCCCACCTGATTTCCGAAAGTGCGGCAGACAGAATATTAAGTTATTTGTGGTTCTGAAAATCCTTGTTATTTTTTTTTTTAAGTTTAAAAAGCTTTATTGAATAAAAGTAT
This sequence comes from Lissotriton helveticus, assembly GCF_964261635.1. Taxonomy (NCBI): domain Eukaryota; kingdom Metazoa; phylum Chordata; class Amphibia; order Caudata; family Salamandridae; genus Lissotriton; species Lissotriton helveticus. Next base: position 29,264,986 of record NC_136067.1, on the reverse strand, counting down.
CCAATGTAAACCATCATTACATAAGAACAATGACTACTAAATGAGAGTAGAAAGGCATATAAGAGAAGAACAATAACAATTCCAACCCCAAGGGGGTAAATAAACCATACCAAGAAAACATAGCTTTTAAAGGTTTTTTGTCAAAAGGGAGGGAGAAAAGAGAAAGAGAGAGAAGGAAAAGAAAAGAATAAAAGAAGGGGAGATAAATAAAACCTTTATGGGGTATGTCTAGATAAGTATTCTGTCAAAGGAAGCCATAACAAATCTTTCTTAATTAATAATGGTACAGTATTAGCAAAAGCGCGATCAAGTCTGTGGTAATTGCATAGTAAATTCCACCAAGCATTATATGAAAGCTTGGAAGTGTCTTTCCAATTGGTAGTAATATCCTGAAAAGAAATGGCAATGAAAAGATCAAAAAATTGAAAGATCTATTATATGTCACCCCTCATAACTCAAGATCCCATTTGAGTATCAACCACATTATCTGTAAATGTACAAAATAACCATCAAAATAGAAACAATATTAAAAAATTGAACAATTTATTACATCAAATATGTTATTTGATATCAAAAATACAATGCCATACAGTAAAGTTTAAAAATGTGACAATCCACCTAGAGAACAATAAAAACCAATAAAATACAAGTTGTCGACGCAGCGTTTCGTTTTTTTTGTCATAACACCTTCATCAGGACAAGGTTCTATTTAATAAAAGAAACATACAAATGTTTATTTTGTACATTACAGATAATGTGGTTGCTACTCAAATGGGATCTTGAGTTATGAGGGGTGACATATAATAGATCTTTCAACTTTTTTGAAAAATACAGGGACCCCCTTCAGTTTTTTACATATTTCTCCTTGTCCCTAATTGGATACTAAAGGAGACCTCCCTTCTTTCTTGAGATTAATGAAAAGATCAATACATGTACGTACATTACAAGTAACGTTCCAAACAGGAGATGACCCACCCAAGAAAATGTGTGTAATCTCAAAGGGGACATTTGTAGATAGAATCTTGTTAAGTGTAGACCAGATAGGAGACCAAAATGATTTGACCAAAGGACATTAGAAAAACATATGAAAAAAAACACTATTATCGTGAGAGCAAGACTAGCATTTTTTGGAGTCGAGTAATTTGAATTTGTGTAAGTCAGAAGGGGTAAAAAAAAGCCTATTGTAAAAAAAAAAAAAAGTTTGAGTGGTGCTTGCAGAATGGGAAACCGAATGTATTTTAGTCCAGACTTGTAGGAGAAATTCCTGGAGTAGGTCAGCTTTCCATAGTAGTTCAAGTTTAGATTTAATCCTTTCAGCAGTGGTGCGGGAGAGTGGTTTATAAATGGCAGAGGCACTGAAGGGGATGGTAAAGTAAGGTGGAATCATGTGGGGAGGGTCAGTGGTAGAAGTGGGATTGGTAGAAGAAAGTAGAGAAGAGAGCGACTGAGAGAGTAAAAGAAATTGAGGTAGGTGTGTGTTAGAAAGATGGAAGGATTCGCAAAAGTCCTGAAAAGCTCTTAAGGAGTGATCTTGAAGAAGGTGTTTGTAAGTAATGATACCTTTGTCAATCCAATCCTTCTTGAGGAATTTGTTATACCAGATTGGAGTAGACAAATGAAACTGTGTGGATGAGAACGAGGAGCAAAACAACCAAAGCGCTAATACCTTGGAATGTTTAAAGATGGTAGAAAGAAATCTCTTTGGAGGTTGGGATAGACGAGTAGCAGTAAGGAAGGAAAAGGGAGTGAGTTGCGCAAGTTTAATAGAACTCTAAGCAGTCAAGGGAAGAGAAGATGAATCAGTAAGAAAAGGCCAAATTTGTTTAAGTGTAAATGCAGAATGAAAACGAGAAATATTGGGAGAGTTAACCCCTCCCAAATCTTTGGGTTGTTGAAGGCGAGAGAGAGAAACCCTGGATTTGCGATTATTCCATAAAAACTTGGTTAGAAGTGTATTAATGGATTAAAAAACAATAATGTGGGAGAGAAATAGGAAGCATAGAAAGATAAAAATTGATAACGGGAAGTAACATCATTTTGACAGTAGCAAGTCTACCCCACCAAGACAAGAAAAGAGGAGACCAACTATCAGTAAGTGAAGAAATTGTTTTGAGAATATCTTTATGATTGACTTTGATGGTTTCCCTAATGGTGTTGGCATACAAGATACCTAAGCATTTAACATACCCTCCGTTAACAGGCCATTCAAAATGTGGGAATTGCATTTATTGTGACTCTATCATTGAAGGAAAGTCTTTTGAATATGGCACTATTAAATTTGACCGCAGATACTTTTCCAACTGTAACTCTGCGAATTTGGTATATGCAATTCTCTGTCCCTGCATGCTTATCTATATAGGGCAGACGAGTCAAAAAGTAAAACTAAGAATCGGCCAACATCGAAGCAGGATCCGGTGTAACACAGCCAATGCACCACTTGTGGAACATTTCTATGAAAAAGGCCACAGCGAGGAAGAATTACTTTGGACAGTTGTTTCTATCATCAAACCACCTCCCAGAGGAGCGGACCTTTCCCAATTGCTCAATAAAGAGGAACTGCATTGGATTTTAAAAACTGACAGTATCAGAAAAGGCCTCAACCGCCTTGAAGACTGGACCTCCTTATTGTAATCTCTGTTATATGTCATTATGTTAATGAAAAACGTTTTTAAAAAATCACCTGGTGCCCTTAGTGCATACTGCACTATTAGTCTCACACAATCACAATGATATTTTCACCACTCCAAAATGGCCGCCTCACTGCTGCACATTCTCCACCAGTTACCAAGTCACAGTAAGTCCCTCATCGGTTTCCACGGACCATGTGGCTTGAAAAGCCTGTCCCTCTGGCTGACCGGAAGATCGATCCCATCGGACTGCCGTATTCGCCATAGCGCTCCGGCCATCACAAGTAAGTGACTCTCGCCCTTTGGTAATTAAGCAAGGAGCAATCTTATACACTGCATCGCAGGTATCTAACTCTCCTACCTCGCTCCGTTTGTTTAGATTGAGCCATCACGCTCCTTTCCTGGCAAATCCATACAATCCTGATGGAAGCCCTGGACTTGATGTGAAAGGTAAATATGTCCTACCCCCCTCACTCTGGCACTCCGCCTAAGACAGACGACCGGAATCACTAACCCCACGCCTTTTTTTCCTCTGAAAGCACATCTATCAACGTTTACTCATCAGTATTCCTGAACCTACGAGGAAACCAACATGTAGGTTACTCTTTCCTTCTCCTGCCACCGCCCGCGATTATTGTCACATCCAGAGACCTAGTCACATTATTTCTTCACGTCATTCACGACCCAGCCATGCAATTGCCTTAGACACTCGGCCAGACTTATTTCCATTCGATCACCAGAACGACTGCTTAGCCAGAAAGCCAATATTGATTAAATTATTTCTACCTCACATCCCATTGATCTCAATGGAGACCTTAAATCCGTATTTATATCACTATCCCCTTCACTCGCCGATTACCCGCTCCGTCCAACCACACGCATGCCTGAACACCTCCTAGGTCACAATCTTCACCTCTTCACTCGCCGCAATTCTCAAGTCACTCGTTTTTTTAAAAAAAACTGTCTCCAACATGCCTAAACTTATATATATTTCCTGTTTTTCCTTCCCCCTTGCCTCCCATTTTCTTCATGTAAAGTATTGTGATAATAGGCATTGTGTTAATAAGTGTTGTACAAAACAATAATGTTGATAATTCTTGTCCTGATGATGATGTCACAAATGTAAAAAGGCATCGAAACGTCGTCGACTAAAAAACCCCATATGCAATATGATAATGCTATATTATTTGATGCAATGGTATGGTTATGTTTAAGAGATTGAGTCTGTAGCACTGGCCACAAGTATACAGACAGATTTTCGCTTTGCCCTTTTGGCCATTTCTTTGTTGTTTTGTCTTGATTGTTGTGGGTCCTGGCTGTGCCCACTTGTTATTTTTTTTGGTTCTTAAAATTCACTTTATCAACCAGAACATTTAAAATACATTTTCTTGTCCGGCTGGACAAAAGACATACTACTTATCAGGTGTATGATTATTGTTTTTTGTATGTTATCTTGTCCACATGTAGGGACCACTGTTTTTTGTAAAGTAAAAAAAAAAAAAAAATAATAATTTTGACAGTAGCAAGTCTACCCCACCAAGACAAGAAAAGAGGAGACCAACTGTCAGTAAGTGAAGAAATTTTTTTGAGAATATCTTTATGATTGACTTTGATGGTTTCCCTAATGGTGTTGGCATACAAGATACCTAAGCATTTAACATACCCTGGAGTCCATGCAAAACCAGATCCCTCAAACATATGAGAAAGATCAAACTTATTAAGAGGAAGGACTTCAGATTTATCAATGTTCAGTTTATAACCAGAAACCAAAGAATAATCTTGGAGTAGAGAAAAAAGGGCGGGTAAGGAAACAGCTGTATTGGAGATATAAAGTAAAATATCGTCCGCATAAGCGGTGAATTTTATTTCAACTTTCTGATATATGAAGCCAGGATAGGAAGGAGAAAGTCTTATTTTTTCCAAGAAGGGCTCAAGGGCCAGAATAAAAAGGAGGAGGGAAAGGGACAACCCTGCCTGGTTCCTCTATGAAGAGGAAAGTATTGAGACTGAGTTACATTTACCCAAATAGAAGTTTGGGGAAGAGTATAGTAATTGGATAAACTTTAAAATGGGGGTACTGAAACCATGTCATCTGAGCGCTCCAAACACAAAATCCCAATTAACCCGATCAAATGCTTTTTCGGAATCTAATGCAATTGCTGCGACGGGGGAATTCATTTTTGCAGCAAGATGTATGATATTAAGGAGGGTTCTTGAATTATCGGTGATAGACCTACCCTTGACAAAACCAGATTGATATATGTTAACTAGATCAGGGATCACTTCATTAATACGAATAGCTAGAATTTTGCATACATTTTGCAATCTGTGTTAATGAGAGAAATGGGTTGGTAGTTCTTACATAGGAAAGGGTCTTTGTCCTTCTTAGGAAGCAAACAAAGCATCGCCTGAGTAAAAGAACCCTTGGATTCACCCGCAGCTAGAAAGTGTTGAAGTAAAGTAAGGAGGTGTGGTACTAAAACATTCTTAAAGTGGAGGTAGAAACGTACCATGAAGCCGTCCGACCCGGGTGTTTTATCCTTTGGAAGAAGAGTAATAGCTTTGACCAATTCTGTTTCTGTAATAGGAGCATCAAGAGAAGAAAAGTCTACAGAATTATCAGAGGACTTAGGAAGAGAATGAAAAAAGGAATCAATTTGCTCAGAAGAGGGGATAGATTCTGGTGTATACAGCGAAGAATAGTATTGAACAAAACAATCGAGAATTTTGGCATCCGTGGACTGAGGAACTCCATGAGAATCTTTGATGGTAACAATCTTGGATTTTTATTTTTTAATCTTAAGATAGTTCGCAAGTAATTTGCCTGCTTTGTTACGTCCACCACACATGTTGGCGTTAAATTTAAGAAGATGATTAGATGCGGAATCCCAGGAATGTTTGTAAAATTGCATTTTTGCTTTGATAAGGGAGGAGAGTGTATCAGGGGTATTAGTAGTAAAGTAAAGGTGTTCGAGATCTTAAATTTGTCGGAGGATTTGAGATGATTTGCTGAGAGCCTTCTTCTTCTAACGGGACACAAAATCTATAATGCAGCCTCTACCAGCGGCTTTCAAAGAGTCCCAGAGAAAATGAAATTCAGAGACAGTATTGAGGTTATTTCAAAAGAATTCTTCCATAAAAAGAACAAAATAATCATTGAATTGAGTGTCAAATAGTAGTGAGTTATTGAATCGCCAACAGCGAGAGACAGGAGTGGGTGAAGGGTAGTCCATATCTAAGATAACAGGCGCATGATCTGAAATAAGAATAGACCCTATTTTAGAGTTAGTCATAAATTGATGGGCATGATGCGTGAGAAAAATATAATCAATACAGGAGTGTGAAGCATGAACAGGGGAAAAAAAAGAAAATTTGAGGGAGTCGGGATGGGAAATTCTCCAGGAATCAATAAGGCCTCTAGAGGAAATGGATTTGTGAAATGATTTTTGCATTCTGTTAGGAATATATCGTACTTGTGACTTGCGATCCAGAAAAGGATCCATGAGTTGATTACACTCACCACCTACAATCAGGTTTTCAGCCACATGAGAAGAAAGAAGCGAGGAAAAGTAATTCCAAAAGGTTAAATCAATGCCATTAGGGCCAAAAACATTGCAAAAGGAAAAATGAACATTGTTAACAACACTATTAAGAAATAACCATCTACCATTAGAATCATGAAATTCATTTTGAATCTGAACAGACAATGACTTATGAAATAAAATAACAACACCATTTTTGTTATTAACTGCAGGAGATCAAAAGACCTCTCCCACCCATGTTTTACGTCGTGAAGGCACATCTGTTTGACAATCTAGAAATAGAATTAATAAATTGGGCATCCCCCCTCGTTTGCTGTGGGGATTTTAATATCTTTGCCGCTCTCATGGATAGTGATGGGACTAGTTTTTATAGGGGAAGCAAGCCCAGGGTTTATAGAGCTTTGTGTTCTCTGATTAGGTCGTACAGTTTAATAGATGTTTGGGGGCATAAAGAGCAACATGATCCAGGGTTTACATATTTTTCACACCCGCATAAATAATATACTAAATTAGATTATTTTCTAATTTCATCTTCAGAGCTGTCGAGGGTGGGGATTAAAAAACTTCTGAAACTCATCTCGGATCATGATCCTTTGTTTTTTTTATATTAAGCGGATAAAACCCCGAAGGTTCGGTCCAGATGGACATTTGAGAGGAGACTGTTGGTGAACCCTAAATTTATAGAGCACTTAAAAAAATGGTCTGGAGAATTTTTTGATGCAAATAGGTTCAGTGCCTCCCGCAATTGTCTGGGATGCCTTTAAGTCGGGATTAAGAGGGGAGACGTTTAGCTTCTCTGCCAGGCAGAGGAAAGTAGACCGGAAAGAACACGGGAAATTGGTAGGGCAGCTAATGGAGACGGAGGAGCTACACTTGGGGGATATTATAGGTGGAAATGAGACCGATCGAAGCCTTCAAAAAATGTTGTCTATTAAGGCCGACCTAAATAAATGGATAGCACAGAAAAATGCAGACGAATATCAGGTGTACAGGGGTGAAATGTATGAAACGGGGGAGCAGGCTGGAAAGCTTTTGTCATTGAAAATCAGGCAGGGATTCAGTAGGAATATAATCTCTAAAATTCATGAAGGGGATCAGGAGTTTGTAGAGCCAGCTGATATTCATAGGGTGTTTAAGAACTTCTACCAACATCGCTACAGTGAGGCGTTTAGGGTAGCATCGGCAGGTGTGGACTGGGTGATATTGGCCATAAGCTATCAGATCAGGATAAATTAACGCTCGAGGGCGACATGACTATAAGTGAATTGGAAGAAGCTCTGCAAGATCTGGCAGCTGAGAAGGCTAAAGGACCTGATAGCATTCCTATTGAGGTACACAAGTGCCTGCAGGATGTGTTAGCTCCGCTTATGTTGGATTTATTTAATGGTGTAATGTGCTCTGAAAATGTCCCTGAATCCTGGAAAAGTACCAATATTGTTGTCTTATCCTGTTACACCCCTAGTAGTTCTGAACCTTATCATCACAATGTCCCCACCCATTCTATATGCAACATTACAATATAACGAGGGTGTCCTTATACATAAAGGTCTACCAGCTTTGTCAGCATCTCACCACATCAAAAGAAGTGACCACGAATTACATTCAAATCATTAGAAATTATACTCATAGTCAATAGCATTAATTAGACTGCAAAACTATGTATTGGTCACAACAGCATTATCAATAAAGCTATTTAATGTGTGGTAAATAAATAAATAATACCCTATTTTTGACTAGACTTATAGCATAACAGATAGCTCAATAAATAAGAGTCAAGATTCGAGGTAGTAGGAGTTTCTGCAGGTTTATTACAGCATAAGGACAGGATCAGGACAACCTGCATAGGAACAGAATGACAGGGCCCAGCAGGACAACTGGGGCCCAGCAGGGGAAAAGAGGCCCAGCAGCTGCTGGGGCTAGGTCTGGGATGAGCGCGCTAACATTCAATAACAAAACACAGGCATATATACATAGCGCGAACACATAGCATTACATTGCAGTAGGCGTAGCAGTGGGTGGAGCAGAAGGCGTGATGCGTAGCAGTCGCGAAAGATAACAGTAAAAAGAGGTGTAACTGGGAGTATACATAGACATGTGATGCAAACGTAACAGAATATGTCATGAATGGGCGGAAACATAGGAGGGGGCTACCTAAGGAGCCGGGACCTCTAACCTAATGGTGCGCGAAAACTGGCAATGACGTGTTACTAGGAGAAGCTGGGGGCTACGAACTCTGTGTTAGGAGCAGAGACTAAAGTCTGGAGGGTCGGAGCGACATGTACCTAAACCCTATCTGGTATCTGATGTTTAGGGAACATGTTGATATAAACTAGAAGTCATGAGGGGAAAAGCTAACTTGATTCTAAGACTGGACCATGCATTATTCTACATGTAGTGCGTGATGAAGAATACTAAATGACTATTAAATACAGTATTTCTCTAACGTGGAGACGAGAAGGCTAGACAATGACGGAAACTATTGATGCAGTTCAGTAGCTTAGGAATGCAGAAGAGGAGGACTGAACTGATAACTGGAACTATAACATACTTTTGGCAGACTCAGAGGCAGAGCCAAGCTACACCGGGCACTGCGAGGCAGGAAGTAAGTGAAGGGTCGAGGATACAGGTGGGGGCTGTATCGCTCCTCTGCGAGGCTTTCAGGAGACAGGAGCTGAATCCAGGGTCCGGGCCCTTTTGAGGCCTGGAAACGGGAACTTTATAATGGAATAACGTGCACACTGAGAAACGTGGCAACATTACTTTACATAGGCCTGATATTCGTAGTATTCACGAGAACTGGAAAATGACATACCAGAGGTGGACACAACTATAATTGCGTCATTAATCGGACGTGGGGAATAACATATGCATATTGGTCATGCACACATAACATATGATGGATGAGGCGTAGGGACACAGAACATGGCAAAATTTACTTTTCCACATTCCCTCCTTGTCACTACGTTTCCATCAGGAAACATCAATATTCATGATACCATCTATCATTTCATACAGTACCATTTGCTCGTCTCGAATTGTCTTGGAACGGGATTTAGAACGGGGCTTGGGACTAGGAATACAAGAGGTAGCACACATGCTGCAAATCGCAGGGCCACATTGTATACAGAGGCAGCAGCTAAATATAATCGCTACTGCAATACCTAGAAAGGACAGGACTTTCCATCCCCATGCGGAAATTATATTCCAGAACCAACCGGACCATGTCCAGGTGCCTGGATCTTGATGTAACAGATGGGCAATTTTATGGAGTCTGGTTATAGCTGAATAAACAGACGGCGCGTTATTTGGAATGAAAATGCAGCAACTAGATCCGATGACTCTACAGGCCCCGCCCCTATCGGCCAGTATGACGTCAAGGACGAGACGATTTTGCAAAACGACAAATCTCATAGCAGATTGTTCTTCGGTTAGGTTACCTAGAGCAGAAGCAGTCTCATTAACTACAGCTTCAAGGGTTCTTGTTAACCTACGGATCAGTTTACTATTCTGGACAGGTCCTACAAAGAAGAAGAAACCTTTATTGAAATCTGTATACTGTTCTAGAGTAGTTTCAGTATAATCGACAATTGGGGACTCCCTTCTATGTCTAATGTGTACTAGATGTGTGTTTCTGTGATAATCAGATGGGGCTAGAAAAACAGGTGGCAGTAGGAAAGCAATGTAACAGGTTCCCTCCCAATCGAGGGGCAGACGGACATATGCAGTTTGACCACAAATAAAATAAGAATGACGTGAAGCTTTGAAAATAGATTTCCCACTGTCACTATACTTGATAATAGTAGTACATTCACTATGACCTATGTGTACAGAACCATAACTACGGACACATAATTCGCCTTTGACAGGTAGTACTGAAATAGCAGGTAAGTCTGGAGTAGTATCAGACTGAACATTCAGGACCATGAAATTCGACGAATAATTACCTAAATTATATACTTCATTTTCTAGATCTAAACCTGTTCTGTGGGGGAAACCTTGCTTGTCTGGGAAACATGTACTGTTAAGAAAAGACATATCTGTTGAGGATGACGTTAACGTGGACCATGCTCCACACGAACCATTATGTGAGAATGGATAAGGAAAAAGTGGCAGAACTCCCTTCGGTGTCTGAAAAGGGGGGAGTCGACCACACACCCAACAATTAGTGGCATTGCTGGTCTGGTGTGAATAATGTAACATACGGATGAATGTGTTGTTGCGCATAGCGAGGCGGTATGAATATTCGTGAGGAGGCAGATCACTAAACGTGTGCTCTACTGTAGCATTAGTAGACATATTTACATGAGGAACTGGTAAATACAGGAAAAATGCGTAGCTGGTGCAGGAAATCATTATGCTGAGAAACAATATGAAACTCAGAAAAACGATACATTGAAGTGAACTTCGACTGACTCTCTCACTATGGGGGTCTATTTTATACATGTCAGAAACAGTCTAACCGTTTCACCTAGGGGAGGACTTATACAATCAAACTGACTGACTTATTTTACTAGACCTTAATTTGAGCTTATACTCCTGTTGCGGAGTTTTCTCTAACAAGGGAGGGGTTGTAATAATGTCTTGTGCGGGACAGTCCTTTAAGACAATGTTTTGGCAGTCCTTCGAATCCTGGAAATCCTTGGAAATGTTTTTAGAGACTGATTTCAATCCATTGAAAAGTTTTACATGAGAAAGGTGGACCCACCCCTTCCTGCCTTCCAACTTGACGGCAGTTCGGGTGGTCAAGAGGACCTGACGTGGCTCCTTCCAACGTGGTTCCAGCGGACTTGATCTGTCGAAATTCCGGACCATCACAAGGGAGCCTGGAACGATCTCGTGCGGTGCCACCTCAGTATTGTCTGGAAATGCGGCGGCAACCTGTGAACGACATGAGTTGAGGGCAGACATCAAGGAAGCTAGGTAATCTGTCAGCATATTACATGAAACATCGGTAATACTTCGGGGTCTAGGAGTACCCCACATGTTAGGGGGGCGGCCGAATACGACCTCATACGGGGACAGACCTGATCTGGAATGTGCGACCATGCGCATATAAAACAAAGCGACTGGCAGAGCTACTAGCCAGTCCACACCTTTGTCCTTACAGACTTTTGCAATGCGGATTTTCAGAGTCTGATTATGTCTCTCTACGAGACCGGCTGCTTCAGGATGGCGTACACAATGGAACTTCCACTGGTACCCTAACAAAAGGGAAACGTGTTTCATGAGTTCAGATGAGAATGGCTGGCCGTTATCAGAATATACGACTCTAGGGAGTCCGTATCTAGGGAAAAATTCACGAACCAACTGCTTGGCAGTGGTCGCGGCTGTGTAATCTGGGACTGGATATGCTTCTGTCCACCTGGACAAAGCGCATACTACTACAAGGACATACTTGAAACCTCGACATCGCTCCATCTGAATATAATCCATCTGGAGGACCTCAAAAGGGTGGTCAGGGGGCTGGAAACCACCTTGTTCCACCGGGACACTTTTACCTGGATTAAACTGACAACATATCATACAGGTACGGACTTTCTGCTTGGCTGCAGCTCGTAAATGCTTGTTGAACCAAATGTTCTGGATACTATCTAACATAGCTTTTTCTCCTAAATGTGCTGGACTATGTGCGGTATTGATAATGACTTGAACCATAGAGTCGGGGAGAAACCATGTGGCTCTACCCTTCGTTAACCATCCTTGATCTGTCTGGACCCCTCCTTGTTCAGACCACTTCTTGATTTCATCGGGAGTAGCATGTAACTGTATATCTATGACATCTTGTGTAGGGTCCTTAACTGTCATACATGTAATCGGATCTGGAGTATGTGTCATGTTAACTGGGATGTCTGGAGTCTGTGCTGTAAGCTTGGCTGTGCGGTCTGCTAGATCATTACCCTGGGAAATAATGTCAGTGACTTTCGTATGTGCTTTGCATTTCATGATAGCAATAGATGTCGGTAAATGTATGGCATCTAACAGGGCTTGAATAAGGAGACCATGCTGAATCTTGGTTCCATGAGAAGTCATGAAACCTCTCTCCTGCCAGAGTACTCCGAAGTCGTGTACAACTCCGAATGCGTAACGTGAATCTGTGTAAACGTTAACCTTCAGGTTCTTGGCATGTATACAGGCTTGTGTCAGAGCGATTAGCTCTGCTGCTTGAGCGGACAGGGTGTCAATACGGTGTGTTTCAATAACTTCAGTGTCAGTAGTCACTGCATACGCGGCGACTAGTTCTCCTGTACTAGTTCTCATACATGAACCATCCACATAAAGTGTCAGGTCAGGATCTGGTAACGGAATGTCTGTCAGGTCTTGTCTTGGCTTTGTCGTAATGTTAACTACTTCCACACAATCATGTGGGTCTGGATTTGAATTAACTGATGGTAACAGTGTAGCAGGATTCAGAACGTTGCAGCGTCTGATTTCTATGTGTGGCTGGAACAGTGTTAATTCATAACCCGTTAAACGTGCAATTGTCAAGTGCTGAGTTTGTGTTCGGTTTAAAAGAACTTCTACTGAATGTGGAACTTGTACGGTCAGGGAATGCCCTAAAACTATGGAATCACTTTGTCTGATAGCTAGTGCTGTGGCTGCAACTGACTTGAGGCACGCAGGCAATGCCTGGGCGACTGGATCTAATGTGCTCGAAAAATAAGCACAGGGCTTGTATTGTCCTGCTTGATCTTGTGTGAGAACAGATAATGCTGTACCTTCGCGTTCAGTAACGAAAAGTGTAAAAGGCTTACTGTAGTTCGGTGTAGCTAGAACTGGAGCTTGACATAGGGCTTTCTTTAACTCGTTGAAACTAAGTGTATGTTCAGATGTCCAAGGGAGGACAGTCGATACGGCTGCCTCCTGTGTCGTTAACTGTATCAGTGGCTTGGCTAGAAATGCATACTGGGGAATCCATTGTCTACAATAAGAAGTAAGGCCGATAAAAGCACGTACCTCCTTCTGGGTTCTGGGCTGGGGAAGACTCGCTATTAACTGGATACGGTCGGGTGTCAACTGCCTACCCCTCTTGGACAGCAAGTGTCCTAAGTATACCACTTGCTGGACACAGAATTGAAGCTTCGAAGGTGACACCTTGTGCCCCATCTCGGCTAGAAAATACAGAACTGTAAGTGACGCTCGTTCGCAGTCACGTTCAGAACGGGCTGTGATCAGTAGATCATCGACATACTGGAGCAGGGCAGTGTCAGTTGGCATGTGAATATTGTCTAGTTGTCTCTTAAGTGCTTGACTGTAAATACTAGGGCTTTCTGTGAAACCTTGAGGAGCGCGTGTAAACATATAGCTCCTTCCATTTAAACAAAATCCGAAAAGAAACTGACTGTCTGGATGAATTGGAACACTAAAAAATGCATTCTTAAGGTCTATAACAGTGAAGAACATGGCTTCGGAATCAATGGCTGTTAACAGGGAAGAAATGTCTGGGACAACTGGGTACTGAGGAATAATACATTTATTAAGCTCTCGTAAATCAATCACTAATCGATATACTGGAGGTGCATTCGGATCAGTACGTTTCATGACTGGAATGATCGGAGAATTGCATACATTGGAGTCAGTTTCTACAACTACTCCTTGAGCCATGAGCTCGTCAATAATTTTGGATAAGGCTGCTACAGCCTCGGGTGGCAATCTGTACTGTCTGATTCGGGGTAACACTACACCTGGCTTGAGAGTCACACGATGGGGTGTGATTTGCATATAACCTACATCAGTTGGACCTTGCGCCCATAGGTGCTGCGGAACATTAGACAATCTTGAATCAAAATCTCGTAATACATAGTGACCCTTAAAGTCACGTAGGAACAGACGTATTCCCTCTGGGGAACAGCAAATAACTGCACCTAACTCTTTCAGTGTCCTAATGCCTAACAGATTTTCTGGACATGACTTAGTAAGTAACAGATCAGTAGTACGGGACAATGGACCTACTTCTAGAGTGACTGGCTTTGATATCTCATTAACTATTGGCTTTCCTGAAAATCCAAGGGAAACATTTCTTGAGCCTGAGAGCGGAGCCCCTGGAACTTCGGCGTGACTAATTGTGGTCCTACTTGCCCCTGTATCGATCAAAAACTTTCTGTCTTTCCCTAATACTTGACTGTGAACATAGGGACCTTCTTGATCTACAGGTATCTCGATGAGAGGCAAGCCTACCTCCCTCTCTAGGCTGTTTCATGAATATGACTGGTACTCTGGATACTCAGACTGTGCATACTGGTACATCTGTGATGTAACGTGCTGTGTTGCAGCGATAGGCTGCGGAGCTGTAACTGTCTGTGGTGCATTCTGTGACTGAGGAATCTGTGAAACTTGTTCTTGTCTAGGCGGACGTGGTCTTTCTTTAGTCTTACCGGTAGCTATGTTGTGTTTCAGAACTGCACACTCGTTTATAAAATGACCTGGCTGTTTACAATAATTGCAGTTCCCTCTAACAGGAGCTGCAGGATGACTGGCTTGATTCGGACCCCTCTTCTGACTGTCTTGAGGAACAGATTGTGCAACTAGCACTTTCATTTTCGTGTCTTTCATACGTTTTCTTTCGTGTTCTTGCTCTTCTCTAATTCTATTCTGGTGATACTGGAGCATCTGGAGCATCTGGGACGGAGTATTTGCTTGCCAGGTGCTTTCAACTTTCAAAACTCGATTTTTAATTTGCGGACTTGAATTCTCGACTAATTTGGTAACGAAAAGATGAGGGTATGACTCACTACTTGTCTTGAGACCACTGTTAATACTGAAACATTTTTCGAATCTAGAATAAAAATCACTAATATCTTCATCTTGGTTCTGTTTACAGGCTGAGATTGCATCCCAGTCTTCTTTCCTAGTTGTCAATAATCTGGGTAAAACTTGAATCAGTAATTCTGGTAATTCTTTACATTTATCTCCAAGACCGGTACCTGGTACTCGTGCCTTGTCTTCAGCTTCTAGAGCTGCCCAATCGATCTTTTTCTCTCCCACCTCCCATTCTTTTTCCTTTAACTTTTCATACACCCCTGCGGGTAACAGGACCTTTAACATTTTAATAATATCTGGGTAAGTATATTCTCCCATACGGAGCATGTCTTTTAATTCTCTATGGAACCCTGCTGGATCTTTGTCATGACAGGGGATTAGTTTCTTCATTTCAAGAAGTTCCATCTTTGAAATCGGAGTGTATACAAACACTCGTTGCATTACGCCACCCGCCCCTTGGACTGGGTGGACTTCTCGTAACGGATTCTGTCTGTCTATGTAAAACGATTTACTTTCTGGAGGTGAGACATGAACAAAATGCGGGTTCAGAAACGTTCTATATTTGTGGCGCTGTTCTAGAATGACACTAATTAAATCGGTACCTAGACCTCTCCATCTATACTGGAGTAACTCGTTCAGGATATCGTGCAACGGACCTGGATCAGAATGTTGACCCTCATACAGAGTGATGAGGTGCTGGATCATATACATACCCACCAGTCGTTGCTCGGCTGGGGGCAGTTTCAGAAACACTTGTGCCACTATTTCGTCTGGAAAAGTGGTAGAATCAGTAATCCATCGGACTGCTGATCGGGCTAGTTCTTGTTCATGCATGGTACTTAATTCACTGTAACCGATTCGTGATTTCAGAATGTGATCGGTAGCTTGAAATACTTGTTCTAGAGAACCTTGTTCTGGTGCTGGATGATGAAAAATAGACTTGTATTCTAGACGTAAATGGCGATCTGGAAATCTGGATTTTCCTACATACGCTATTCTGGCGGGATTCTCGTTCTCTTCCTCTTCAGGATCAGAGATACTTTCTTTCTCGCTTACTTGTGCTGCTTTACGCTGGTCGTGTAACCTTATTATTTCTTTACGAATTTTCTTGTACATACTCTCCATGGCACTGACGGTCTTGTGCTTACCCTCGGCTATATTATCACTCCACCTTGTCAGGATTCTCATTTCAGCGGGATCTTTAGACGGGTAATCTTGTTCTCTTATTAGACAATTGATCAGGAACTTTAATATCATGAGCTGAATCTCGGCTTTCCTTTGAGACATAATCTCGCCAATACTTTCTGGATCATCCCCTGTACGGATGAAACGATATATTCTGTCTAGATCTTCTTTCATATTCGGTAAGGTGACTAGATACTCGGTCACTCTCCTTACACGTAAGGAATATAAAACCATAGTATATTCGCCTGGAACTGGATCATAGACACATTCGTTAAGGGCTTGCCTGATTTCTGTAACAGACTTATTACTTTTAGGAGTACGCTGTGATGCTTGAGCATGTAATTCGAGTGCCGATAAACGTTTGTGTGGCGGCGGGGTTTGAGGAGTAGCTCCTCCTGCGGCCCCTAGACTGGAGTCGTCTACTGAGGCTCTACGTCCTGGCAGAGTGGGAAATGGAACTGTAGGCTGGACCGGGGGTACCGTAACAGGTACTCCGGTGTCTGGAGGAGCGGGAAGTGCCTGATTTACAGGGACTAGCGGAGCGCGAACAGGATTTGCATATTCGGGAACTGTGTCGTCCAGATAGGACGAAATAAAAATATCAGCTGCGGTCGGTTTATGACGTAGCTTGGTCGGAACTAATGGTGGCGGGAAATTACTGGATGCCTCTGGGGTCGCTTTTGGCAAACCTTCGGCAAGGAGAGGATACATACCCTTAATAAGGGCATGCCTCTGTCTGTCTGACTGTTCGGCTTTGACTTGTTCACCTATCTCGATCAATTCTCTTTCTTGGGCTCGTTCTTGGGATTCTCTACTTAACTCTGACTTTCTGACTTCCTTTTCCGTTCTTCTATGCGCTTCTTTACGCCATAACTCGATGGCATCTTTCTGTGACTGTCTGGCTTTCTTTTTCCATAATGCTTCTTCTACTCTCATGATACATTCGGCATCCCATGTACCCGATACGGGCCATCTATACTTTTCTTCTAACTGTTTGGTATACTCTACCCATAAATCTAGATACAATATGGCGCTTATGCCATGTTTCTGATACATAAAGTGACCTGGACTGTCCCTAGGCGGGACAGGAACTGCTTCCTCTAATAAACCTTTTCTAGTTTTTAACTGACGTAACTTGGAAAATATAGGCATGACTGAACTGTAATCTGGACACAATACAATACACAATAAAAACACGAAATCACATCGCACTCATACCACAACAGTAAATTACATGAAGAACATTATAAATAACAGTTCGAACAGAATATTACCTGGAATACTGAGAACAGAAATAGAACAGATTTTCTTGAGAACGGAACAGACTAGAGTTACTGGATGCACTGCTGTAACAGTACAGAACATACCGGTCCCATAAAGGGACGCATCAGGACCCGTATCCACCTAGGTGAACACTTCGTTTGTGAGTCTGGGCACCACCAACCCACGGACCAGGAGTCAATTTAGATTGGTCCTGTCTAGATACTACCCCAGCAATGGTACTCACCGGGCAGCACGGAACGGAAGGCCTCGGACTGGACTGGACGACGGACGACGAACTTCGGACTTCAGTTACAGGTGGGCCTCCGGATACCTCGGACCTTGGACTCTCGGCTTGGGCTCTGGTCGGGACTCGCCGCGTTCCTCCACCGTCTCGTTCGGATGCTGGACCGCCTCCTCCGTCTCCTCCGTGGGCCTGAGGGATACTTGAGCAGAAATATCTGCCACTGCGCAGAAGAGTTCCGTCACGACTGCAGAGGGTCAGGGGGTCGGCGTGGCTTCACCGACGCGTGGGGAAAGGGCAAGTCCCTATTCGGGCGCCATTATGTGGTAAATAAATAAATAATACCCTATTTTTGACTAGACTTATAGCATAACAGATAGCTCAATAAATAAGAGTCAAGATTCGAGGTAGTAGGAGTTTCTGCAGGTTTATTACAGCATAAGGACAGGATCAGGACAACCTGCATAGGAACAGAATGACAGGGCCCAGCAGGACAACTGGGGCCCAGCAGGGGAAAAGAGGCCCAGCAGCTGCTGGGGCTAGGTCTGGGATGAGCGCGCTAACATTCAATAACAAAACACAGGCATATATACATAGCGCGAACACATAGCATTACATTGCAGTAGGCGTAGCAGTGGGTGGAGCAGAAGGCGTGATGCGTAGCAGTCGCGAAAGATAACAGTAAAAAGAGGTGTAACTGGGAGTATACATAGACATGTGATGCAAACGTAACAGAATATGTCATGAATGGGCGGAAACATAGGAGGGGGCTACCTAAGGAGCCGGGACCTCTAACCTAATGGTGCGCGAAAACTGGCAATGACGTGTTACTAGGAGAAGCTGGGGGCTACGAACTCTGTGTTAGGAGCAGAGACTAAAGTCTGGAGGGTCGGAGCGACATGTACCTAAACCCTATCTGGTATCTGATGTTTAGGGAACATGTTGATATAAACTAGAAGTCATGAGGGGAAAAGCTAACTTGATTCTAAGACTGGACCATGCATTATTCTACATGTAGTGCGTGATGAAGAATACTAAATGACTATTAAATACAGTATTTCTCTAACGTGGAGACGAGAAGGCTAGACAATGACGGAAACTATTGATGCAGTTCAGTAGCTTAGGAATGCAGAAGAGGAGGACTGAACTGATAACTGGAACTATAACATACTTTTGGCAGACTCAGAGGCAGAGCCAAGCTACACCGGGCACTGCGAGGCAGGAAGTAAGTGAAGGGTCGAGGATACAGGTGGGGGCTGTATCGCTCCTCTGCGAGGCTTTCAGGAGACAGGAGCTGAATCCAGGGTCCGGGCCCTTTTGAGGCCTGGAAACGGGAACTTTATAATGGAATAACGTGCACACTGAGAAACGTGGCAACATTACTTTACATAGGCCTGATATTCGTAGTATTCACGAGAACTGGAAAATGACATACCAGAGGTGGACACAACTATAATTGCGTCATTAATCGGACGTGGGGAATAACATATGCATATTGGTCATGCACACATAACATATGATGGATGAGGCGTAGGGACACAGAACATGGCAAAATTTACTTTTCCACAAATGTTCAAATAAATCTCTTTGGATCTTTATTTAACTAACCCTAAGAGTTGCTCCTAGACTTAATTTTGTGAAGGAATGTGGGACCAGTAATTTAGTGCCCGCAACTGACAATCTAAGGTGTTAATAGCAACGACTTATTCCTTAGAATGGTAAAAACATATCCAACATTTATAGATATATATCTGACTCCAAGCGATTATAACCACAAAGTAGTTGATTCATTTGTCCAACTGTGTGGGGGCATTAAATCTCTGCTAATTAAACCTATAACTGAGCCCAAGCAAGGCCCACGTTGGTTTGATGGTGCCTGTTCTAGAGCTAACAGAGACCTCCGAAAGGCATTGTCAACAAAGCCTAGGGATCAAACACTCATAAAATCACTAAGGCACCAATATAAGCTTACTATAAAACATTGACAAGATGCTGTTTTAAAAGAGAGATGGGACAACCTCGCACATACTGCCAAACTTAACAATGGGACAGGCTTTTGGCTAGCCGTGAAGGATATGAGATCGACGGGCCTCGCATTGACTTCGATGAGTTGTACAATCTCCAGTGAAGTATGGGTATCCCATTTCTCTAAAATTGATGAAGCTACAACAGGGAACGAGGACCCACACAACCACCACAGACCTGCTAAGATCCAGATAACTGAATCTGAAGTTGAGGAAGCTATATAGCAGAGTCTAGGTAATAAGGCCCCGGGACCTGGCGGGCTACCAATAGATCTCATAAAGCACGAACCGAAATTTTGGATTCCCCTGTTATTAAATGTTTTAACATTTTAACTACCGTTTCAATTCTTTGCACATGGTCTACTAGTATTATAGTCCCCATTTTTAAAAAAGGTGATTGATCCAACCTAAGCTGCTACAGACCAATCTCCCTGATTGATAACACTTTAAAAATTCTTGGGAGAATCCTGTTTAACAAAATTAGGACTTGGGCCGGAGATGACCACATTTTAAACTCCTGCCAATTAGGTTTTAGAAGCAAAGTAGGCACTGTTGAGCAGTGGTAAACCTCAACTTAATTATCGGTAAATATAGCGTGGCCCAGAAATCCCCTATTTATTTGGCGTTTATGGATTTAACTTCCGCCTTTGATTTTGTAAACAGGTCACATCTTTGGTCTATTCTTTAAAAATATGGGCTGTATGAAGTTTTAGTTCACTTTTTAGCATACCTACATAGGGACTTAATGGCACAGGTGCGTTTTGGCAAAAACGGGGAGGTGACTGAGGATATCACTATTTGCAGGGGAGTCAGGCAGGGGTGCGTACTGGCACCACAGCTATTTATTTTATACATTAATGAATTGCATAACTCCCTGACTAAACTTACAAATGATGTCCCTAAGATCAATGGCAGCACTCTCCCCACTCTTTTATATGCAGATGATGCTGTCCTAATGGGCCACACCCTTAATGCACTACGCACTTTAATAAAGGGTTTTGTTGATTTTATGGCTGTCTTAGACCTTCGTAAAAATTTTAATAAATCCTTTTTAATGGCCTGTGGACCAAAGGAGCACTCTGTGAAATCATTTACCATAGGAAATTAACACCTACAAAGTACCTGTACCTTCCCCTATTTAGGCATGGTATGCGCAGCTAATGGCCTGTGGACTACTCATGTCTCACATAGCAGAGGTACATTTGCTAAAGCCATTAATTCTGTTCTTTTATTACCCCAACCAAAAAAGACAGAGGTAGTATTACCTATTATTAAAATCTTCAAATTACAATGTATCCCGGTGGCAACCTATGGGGCCGAGGTTTGGGGATACTCAGGCTGTAAGGGTAGAGAGGAAAACAGATTCTGCAGAAAACTGCTAGGCGCCCCGATTACTGCATCTAAATATATTTGTCACGGGGAGTTGAATCTGACATATATAGAAGATTTTATCAGAGCTCGGCCAGCTATCTTCTGGCTTAAAGTATGGCAGAACCCTGTGGCAAAACTAACACAAAGCATAATCTCTGATTGCCTCAATTGCGATAAGGGGATGGCCATACCATGGGTTTCGGCCGTGCGAGAAAGCCTATCCAGTGTAAACCTTGAGCACCTCTTTTTAAACCCCAGCGATTTGGGTAGTGTAAATAAAAAAATCACTTCAGGGGATGCTGTATGAAAAGTATAACACGTTAAGACAAGCTGAAGAGATGTCCAAACAGTCAGTAGAAAGGTACATGTTAATAGAGAACATTTCACCTAAATTGCCATCAGGTTACCTTCTGAAGAAAATTAATCGATGGGAAAGAGGATTATTGTTTCAGTTAAGAGCGGATACCATGAAATATATGCTTTGTTTTCCGTTAGGGTATAGTGCCAAACTTGAGCAAATCACCTGCCCTTGTGACAACCACAGCAGACAAACCATGGTTCACTTTGTATTCTTTTGTAAATTGTATGTAATGTATACCAAACTATTCCTAATTCCGTTTTTTAAGGAAACTCCCATCATTGACCACAAAACAACTTACACTAAAATTCCTAGTTTGTAAGAAGATGTTCTGGTGATTCGAGTATGTTCTTTTTTGAAAGCAGCTGTCCGGGCAAGTACTACTATGTGAAATGAATGAAGGTCGAATCCTAGTCTGTCTTGTTAAAATTTGGCTACAAACAATAGATAATATTAAATTTGTTGTGCACATTCCACATGCCATTTTTCTTTCTTTCTTTCTCTGAAAACTGTATTTTTATGCATTTTAAAGATTTTAAGCATTGTGTAAATTGATTGTTTTGACCTGTGCTTTTATGGATACGATAAATGGATCTGAATAAAGATTTATTGAATTGAATTGAATTGAATTCACTTTAATTTGGTCACAAAAAGCATCATTTGAACCAACCACAGGGGATATCTTCTCCCTCCCCAAGCTCCATTATTCCTTCTTCCTATTTCTTCTCCATAAAAGTCCAAAACAACTGGTCATCAGAAGCGAAACATCCAGGGGGGCTAAATGGTTAGAACCCTTTTGCTACATGCACAATTCCTCATAACTGGAATATCATACTGCCCTCTAACACTGTGTAAATTCTGTGTGCATATCTGGTCAGATATAAGGAAGTAGTTACCCTTTCATGATATCAAGTCATTGTACCCTCAAGAAAGTGGATTATATATAGTGAACAACTCTTGCCCTCTGACAATATTTGTTATGCCACACATTAGATACTGTACCATAGTGCAGCTGCCACAACCAAACCAACCAAGATTTTTGGCTGCACCTCGGTTGTTGTGAGTATCTGAGTTAAATCCACAAAGTTACAATACATTAGGGAGTTCCAGCATTTGCAAATGTGCTGTGTGAATCCCCCAAAAACTCATGCAGAAGAGCGGCAAACCGAAAAACTGTCACTGACTGGCAGATACAACACAGCCTGCAATCAGTATTATTTTTTACTCCTCATCCCCATGGCTTCTGAGACATCAACAAGCCCTGCTCAGAGTAAGTGGTAACTTATCATCTTGAAGCTGAATAATAAACACAAGACGGTGCACTTGAAGGTCCTTGATTGCCTTTAGCCCCTGAGTGTCTACTTGATTGTCACCAACTCCAATATCTCTTTGGTGTAGGTTTACCTTTAAATCCGTGCCTGGGAATCTAAGCCTGTAAACCTTGAGGTTTAAGTGTCCTTGAACAAAGCAAGGATGGGGCAATGGACAGAATGCCATATCTCTGTCTCTCCAAACATTAGTGACACATTATTGGATGGGAGAAAAATTCATTGTTACATGCAACATGCAGAAGGCAACACATTCCCAAGAGGTGTGGAGGAACATCTGAACTCAGGGACCAGCACTTAGAAGCCAGATGTTTTGTACCTGTCCTGAGACTGACTCCTTTTGTGAGAAGCCCTCTGAAGACCATAGTGCAGCTGCCACTACCAAACCAACCAAGATGAATGCAGAGCTGTAGAAAACAATATCTCTGCCTCTTCACATGTGCTTCTGTAACAATGACTTTTTTATGTAGTCATTACCCCTGAAGACAATGGGAGAAATGAAGTGCTTTTATACTAGGCTGCCTTGAGTGCCACCTCTAAAGTGTCCACTACAGTTGATTCTCATGGTCCCTTATCCTTGTCAGTGACACAAGCTGTGCGACGAGCAAGCATGCCATTCTATACTTTTGTGGGTTTACACCTACAACTGCTTGGCTAATGAGACTCAGTGAGACTCAGTGAGATTCAGTGGAACGGAGTGAGATTGGGGGCCTCATTTACAACAATTTCACTAAGGGCAGCGCTGCCCTGCGTCAATTGAGTTATAGCAAATTTCTGTCCGCCTGCATTGGCCTGGAACACATATGGCTGCCTAGCGCCAACGAAGGGACCCTTACACCATGGTCTGCATTCAAATCAGTTTGTTTTTGTGCAGAAAGGGACCACTTCCTGCACAAAAACAACCGTTATGCCACCCATTGGAAGGTATAGGGTTTTCACACATTCTCAGATTTAAGTTATACGGTAAACATGTGTCAAAATTCATGGGCATTGCGTGGAAACGCTCACGCAATGCCCATGACATGCCTCCCTGAGCGTGTGACACAATGCAGCGTCTTGTTCTGTGTTGCCATACTCCATATCTATGAGGCCATGAAAAGACGCGCAGTGTAACTTTCTGTGGCTTCGTAGATATGATTGAGAGGCCTGCACCACTGGAGAGTCATTAAAAGTGAAGCTCCGGCAGTGCAGATCTCTTGAGGGCCTAAGTGTTCCTGTGATTATTGCTCTAAACTCAGCTATGTGTTGACATCCTCCCATGGAAAGAAATGAACAATCCCTGGCACCCAGGGTCTGTGAACACCCTGATGGATCCAGAACACTTTAGACATTCACAGCATTTAAAAGCCAGGATATCCTGCTGCTGGTGGAACCTCTGACTAGAACATCTGATAATTGTGGAGTGCAGGTAAAGAGAATCATGTTGAGAATTTAATCCAATGTGTACCAAGAGTATTTGGAGTAGAGAGGACCATTTGACACACATTTTTAATTACCCTTCACCCAGACTCAAACTGTTGGTGTCTGGACCCATCCACACCACAAGTAGCACATTTTTACCTGGATGTATGTCCGAGTCATGGAACACGTATTGCCAACTACCTGAACCACGAAGTTATAACAACGACAGAACAAGTTCTCCGCATGTCACAATCACGAAACGCGTTTTTCTGATAACGTGAACAATGATGTCTTTACAACGACAGAGCTAGTTCCCAGCGTTTGTATTCAGTTACCACTAACTTTTTTCACAAACACCATTACAATGAAATATGCCTGGAATTGAAAAATGCATAGACATGAACATTAAACATACTGCGTCATGTGTGTAAAGTTCTGGTAGCTTAACGCTGAATCAGCTGAACCCTGCTTCTTAAGGTTGGTTGATCCGGACATTTTGAGACTTTGAGGGGAAAGTCTTATAATCCTACCTTTCTGCCTGAAAGTTAAAGGAGGCTTCCCAATCTAAGATGGCACTGTTTCAGTGTTTTGCATAAATAAATGTGTAAAAAAAGCACAAACTGTCTGTCGTATTATTTTTTTTTAAATGCAATCCGAAGCATATTTTTGCTTATAAACTGTTCCAACAAAATGATCTCTCTGACAAAAGCTAACCCCTTAACTTTTTACAGTATATGCACTTTGTGATCTGAATGCAACACATTCATTGCAGCAGGCATATTAACCCTCTCCGCTACGATAAGTCAAAACGTCCACTACTAGTCAAAGCTCTGGTCTCTCTGTGAGTAGAACATCAATCATTGGAGTTATATTGACATTGTATTGATCTAACACAGACTAGTGTCAATTGAGACATAGAGGGTAAAATTTATCAGAGTATTTAATTGCCTCTGAGTCATGCTAGGTGTTGCAATGACAATGCAATGCTAACAGATTTATCAAACAACGCAAGGTCCTGTGTTGCCTGAAAAATTCTGGAGTAAGGCAAGGCAGTGCAAGTTACCGCCTTGTATTACTCTGCCCTGGGAATTTGTTCCATGGGGGGAGCATGTGTCATGCCTGCTTATGCTCCACCGCCGATCCAATGTTTAACAAACAGCAGCCAATCCACAGTACGGGGTTGGCACTTTCTAATGGTTACGTATCATCAATTGGTGAAGGGAGAGAGAGTAGAGATCCTTTCAATCTCCTTTCAATAATTATAAATCAATGTGGAAAGGATCACTGGTCCTGCATAACCAAGGTCTGCAGGTGGATCGGTAGGTGTCTCCCACATAAAAGACCCTCATACACGTGTTTTTTCACAATCGTGTAGCGGTATATGATGTGTCCCCGCTTCTTGTAACACGTGTCCGTGCGTAATCCTTGGGTCAGTTTTTGTTTGCACCCTCCGCCAGGAGGTTGTACCATTGGTTAAAACAGTAGTAATGGTGAATAAGTGAAATGGTGCTATGAAGGTGTTCTAAAATACCCGGACAGCCAGAGGTTCAACTTTAATATTTCTGGATTCGGGTAAAAGGTTAAGGCGTGTCGCTATGGAATTATTTAGGAATTCTAGCGCACTAATCTTGTGAGGTTAAAAGTGGTCGACATGTTTCAGCCTTATCTGCCTGTTGGTCAGTCGGCTTTCCTCAGGACCATGAAGTGATTAAGTAAAAAAAAGAAGAAAAAGGTAAATTTTTAACCTGATTCGTTTTGTGGTAGTAGGTCACATTGTACCTGTAATAAAAGAAAGGGAGATAGTGCAACCACATTTGTAGCGAATAAGTGGGAAAAGACACTTCAGCAATGTACAATGACATAGAGACACAGTTGAGAATTATGAAGCATATTATTAAAAAACATATAATTAAAAGCGAGTTGTGCAATACTAAACTCAGAGTCACATTCATATTAAGCGTCGACTTACTCATTCTCAAAATTCTATGCGGAATATTGTGATGTATAAATCCCAAATTTGTATTCAGGCGTCATGAGATCATTTCTTTACAGGGCGCAATTCCATTGTTACATTTCCATGACGTCAAAGGCGCTAATTAATTTTACTGTGTCATCACGATTATCTGAGACATTGGTATAATGATGTAAAACCTGTTCGGGTATAGACTCTTACAATTATTTAAAAGTACATGCACTCGTTATTAGACGGTACCAAGCACTCGTTCTACATGTATTCTGAAATTCGAACATGTGCATACTGCCGCTATAGTATCTTTAAGTGTGCACTCTGGAAAGCCTATTCAGAAAGAGATTCTATTTGAAAAGTAGGCACTTCTAACAAAAGTCTAAGACTAAGCAAAATTCAATACAGAGCAGGGTCTTCACATGCGCTTATGTGTAACTAGACCTTATAGAATGTACCTCTACATTATGTAAGACTTGTCTCCTCGGGAACCATGGCAGTTAGGGGGAGGCTTCACTGTTTTGGAGTGAGGAAAAAAGGAGTTTAGTAAAGGGGTTTTAATACTTGCAGTTTACTCCATAACGAAAAGGACAATGCTCCTCGATACCTCTAGCCTTCAAACACCCGTCTAGCAGCTTGTGCTGTCTCTGCCCTTGGTGATCCGGAATCAAACGCCAGTGTGTAACTTGTCTTCTTTTATTGCAAAGTAATGGAAACGGAAGAGTTACTCGAGTGTTTGTACTTATTAGTTGTGCTAAATTGTTATACCTAATTTTCAGATGAGAATTGTAATAATTTCTAGCTTGGAAATAGACAAATGGAATTTATGAGAATGTACTCTTTAGGCGCTCATTCGAAATTTTCTCATAATGAAAGAACGTTAGAAAATTCGTAATTCAGGCAAAATATCAATTATTTGTTAAGACATAACCACGGAACGGCATCATTCAGCCCCTCACTGTCTGTCTTAAGTCTGTGCACCCAACGTTGCTCTTTTTCAAATAAAATTTTAGCTGCATTCCTGTCCACAGTTTCAAGGGTTTCCAGGATGACCCACTGTAGGTCATTCACAGAGTGCCCAGATTCTTTGTAGTGAGTTGACATTTTTGTGGTTGTTTTTTTACAGTTCACATTGCTGCGGTGTTCGCAAAGTCTTCGTTTTGCTTTACGACAGGTCATGCCAATATATCTCATTTGACACGGGCAAGTTATCATGTAAATGACATGGCTTGTGTTGCAGTTCGTATGTCTTTTTAATTTCCAATTGAAGTTGGGAAGCAGCTGTAATTCCTTTGTGGGTTTTGTAGTGTCACAAACTGTGCAGTTTCCACATGGGTAATGGCCTGTTACTGGACTGTTATTCCACAGTCCAGGTGTGTCTTTCTTTTTCTTAGGTGGGGGTCTCGTGTGCACCAGCAAGTCCTTGAGGTTGCGGCTTCTCTTGTTGGCAAACATCGGTTTAGGCCAATTCAGATTGTGAGATGTTACTATTCTCCAGTTTCTGTTGATTATTTTCTTCACTTGGTTGGTGACTGGGCTATAAGTAGTTACGCATGTGATCCTATCTTCCTTCAATTTAGGACACGTCTCTAGGAGTGCTTCTCTTGGTTGGTTGCGGGCACGTTTCTTGCATGTGTTGATCACCTTCTTTGGATATTGACGAACCAGTAGTTTGTCACATAGGTCATTCGCTTGACTTTTGTAGTCATTAATTGAGCTGCAATTTCTCCTCAAGCGAAGGAATTGGCTGTACGGGAGATTTTCCCGTAGGGGTCTTGGATGAAAGCTTTGAAAAGATAGCAGGCTAATCTTGGCCATCGGTTTAAAGAAAGTAGGGGTGTGCAAAGTATTGTCTTTAGAAAAGATGGTAATGTCTAAAAAATCTAAAGTACTTTCATTGGCAGTGTATGTAAATTTCAAGCATTCATCTTGGGTATTAAGCCAGCGATGAAAGTCCATCAAGGTTTCCTTATCACCCTTCCAAATTAAAAAGATATCATCTATGTATCTCTTCCAAAAGAGAATATGATGAAGAAAGGGATTGTTCTCATTCTGAACGAAGGTGCGTTCAAAGGTGCTAACGTACAACCCCGCCACACTTGGGGCAAATGTACTGCCCATAGATACTCCATGGCGTTGAAGGAAAAGGGTGTCTTTGTACTGGAAGAAATTTTCCATTAGAGCTAATCTACAGCACTCCAAAACAAAATGTCTGGGGGTTTTGTTTGGCCAGTCAGTGTTAAAGAGAATAGTTTCAAGAGTGTCTAGTGTTTTTTGTTGTGGCAAACTAGTGTAGAGACTCTCTACATCTAAGCCCACTAGGAGCATTGTTCCTTCCGAGTACTCAAAGTTTTGTAACATGTTTAGGAGGTCTCTTGTGTCCTTCAGATAGGTGGGTGTCTTTTGGACCAGTGGTCTTAAATATTGGTCTGCAAATTCTGACAGTGGTTCCAAAATCGAATTGATTCCGGACACAATTGGTCTCCCTGGTGGTGGCATTTTGCCTTTATGCGTTTTTGGTAAGGAGTAGAAGTATGGTGTTACTGGTGTTTTTACTTCCAGATATTCTGCCTCCTTTTTGGACACCCAATTGTTGGCTTCCGCTTCTTCCACCATCATGGATATTGTTCTTTGTAGACGGGCAGTTGGGTCTCTTGTTAGAACCTCATAAAATGTTGTATCTGCAAGGAGGTCCATACACTGTTTGTCATATCCAGCTGTTGTTAATAAGACTACTCCTCCCCCTTTGTCCGCCGGTTTGATTACGATTTCTCTATCGTTCTTGAGTTCAGTGAGAGCCAGTTGTTCCGCCTTGGTGATATTTTGAAAAGGTTTCTGTGGTTGATTATGCAATAGGTCAACTTCCTTCATAATTGCCTGTTCAAAGGTGCATATTTCAATTGGGACTTGTGAGTTGAGGGGGCAGAATGTCGATTTATTCCTCAATGTTGTATCTCCTTCTTGTGTCAATTGTTGGTTGTCTTTAAAAAGGGCTTTCAGTTTCAGGGTACGGCAAAAGGCTGCGAGCTCGCATTTTGTTTTGAAGATGTCAGTTCTTGGAGTGGGGACATACCCAAGTCCTTTATTTAGGACGCTGAGTTGATCCTTAGTTAGGATTCTGTCAGTCAATTTGATGACGAGGTTGTTGCGCCCGATCCCGTCTTGGCCTTCGTTACACTCCTGGTTTCGACTTGTCTTGTTTGGTCGGACCAGGTTATCCCTTTTTGTCTGGACCGGCGGTTGGACTGGCCATTCCCTAAAAAAGGACGTCCTTGTTGGTAGTTATGGCCCCCTTGTTGCATTTGATGGTTCATGGGTACTTCAAAATAAGGATTAGGCCATCCTTGGAATTGTGGGTTAAAAGGGAGGAAAGGCATATTTGGGCCTCCATTTTGAAAGTATGGTGGTCTCCAGAAGTTATTCTGTCCTCTCCTATTCCCCCTCCTATTGCGGTAATTTCCTCTCCCACGCTTTGTGGAATCATCCCCACTTTGGTCTGAACTGTCATTTGAGGATATGCTATTTGAATCATTGTTGGATGAATTGTCATTAGGTTTGTAATCCTTACTGCTATATGGATGTATACGTTCTAGTGAGAACCTTTTTAGTTCTTTGGCTAGTTTTTGCAGTTTCGTTTGTGTAAGGTATTCTTGACTATCTTTCATTTCCTTATTGATTTCTTCCAGTCTGGTCTTGTAGATGGTTATATTTACCGTATTCAGTTTGGTTTCAAGGATTTCTATTTTTACCATCAATTCTTCTGTTAGTCTGGTGGCAGTTTTTATTATTAGTACCAAGTAGTCTCTGGTGCATTTCCATGAGATGGACGACCAATCTTTCCGGAAGGCTAGATCTTTGAGGAATATCCGGGGGCATTAGTCACCCACAGTCCTCTTGGTGC
Organism: Lissotriton helveticus; assembly: GCF_964261635.1. Classification (NCBI taxonomy): domain Eukaryota; kingdom Metazoa; phylum Chordata; class Amphibia; order Caudata; family Salamandridae; genus Lissotriton; species Lissotriton helveticus. The sequence continues at coordinate 29,235,025 of NC_136067.1, read as the reverse complement.
CGCATTGACCCGAAGGTACTCGTTCATTATAATGCCGTGCACAGCCGTTCTGACTTGTTCCTTTTTCATTTCACTCAACTCGTCCCATTCTTCGGTAGAAGAAAGAGTTTGAGAAAGGTCGCCTTCCATGAGTAGTGGTGGTCTGGCAAGTATTGCTTCTATTTCTTCGCTCGTATAACTGAGTCCAAAACTCCCAGCCATGATCAATTATCACAGGGGACTGTTGTTCAGAGGACTCGTGTTTTAGATTTCTTAAACTCCCACAGCTGCACGCTGCTTTTCACGTATCATCAATTGGTGGAGGGAGAGAGAGTAGAGATCCTTTCAATCTCCTTTCAATAATTATAAATCAATGTGGAAAGGATCACTGGTCCTGCATAACCAAGGTCTGCAGGTGGATCGGTAGGTGTCTCCCAAATAAAAGACCCTCATACACGTGTTTTTTCACAGTCGTGTAGCAGTATATGATGTGTCCCCCGGTCAATTCTCTTTTGGAAGAGATACATAGATGATATCTTTTTAATTTGGAAGGGTGATAAGGAAACCTTGACTGACTTTCATCGCTGGCTTAATACCCAAGATGAATGCTTGAAATTTACATACACTGCCAATGAAAGTACTTTAGATTTTTTAGACATTACCATCTTTTCTAAAGACAATACTTTGCACACCCCTACTTTCTTTAAACCGATGGCCAAGATTAGCCTGCTATCTTTTCAAAGCTTTCATCCAAGACCCCTACGGGAAAATCTCCCGTACAGCTAATTCCTTCGCTTGAGGAGAAATTGCAGCTCAATTAATGACTACAAAAGTCAAGCGAATGACCTATGTGACAAACTACTGGTTCGTCAATATCCAAAGAAGGTGATCAACACATGCAAGAAACGTGCCCGCAACCAACCAAGAGAAGCACTCCTAGAGACGTGTCCTAAATTGAAGGAAGATAGGATCACATGCGTAACTACTTATAGCCCAGTCACCAACCAAGTGAAGAAAATAATCAACAGAAACTGGAGAATAGTAACATCTCACAATCTGAATTGGCCTAAACCGATGTTTGCCAACAAGAGAAGCCGCAACCTCAAGGACTTGCTGGTGCACACGAGACCCCCACCTAAGATAAAGAAAGACACACCTGGACTGTGGAATAACAGTCCAGTAACAGGCCATTACCCATGTGGAAACTGCACAGTCTGTGACACTACAAAACCCAGAAAGGAATTACAGCTGCTTCCCAACTTCAATAAAAAATTAAAAAGACATACGAACTGCAACACAAGCCATGTCATTTACATGATAACTTGCCCGTGTCAAATGAGATATATTGACATGACCTGTCGTAAAGCAAAACAAAGACTTTGCGAACACCGCAGCAATGTGAACTGTAAAAAAACAACCACAAAAATGTCAACTCACTACAAAGAATCTGGGCACTCTGTGAATGACCTACAGTGGGTCATCCTGGAAACCCTTGAAACTGTGGACAGGAATGCAGCTAAAATTTTATTTGAAAAAGAGCAACGTTGGGTGCACAGACTTAAGACAGACAGTGAGGGCCTGAATGATGCCGTTCCGTGGTTATGTCTTAACAAATAATTGATATTTTGCCTGAATTACGAATTTTCTAACGTTCTTTCATTATGAGAAAATTTCGAATGAGCGCCTAAAGAGTACATTCTCATAAATTCCATTTGTCTATTTCCAAGCTAGAAATTATTACAATTCTCATCTGAAAATTAGGTATAACAATTTAGCACAACTAATAAGTACAAACACTCGAGTAACTCTTCAGTTTCCATTACTTTGCAATAAAAGAAGACAAGTTACACACTGGCGATTGATTCCGGGTCACCAAGGGCAGAGACAGCACAAGCTGCTAGACGGGTGTTTGAAGGCTAGAGGTATCGAGGAGCATTGTCCTTTTCGTTATGGAGTAAACTGCAAGTATTAAAACCCTTTACTAAACTCCTTTTTTCCTCACTCCAAAACAGTGAAGCCTCCCCCTAACTGCCGTGGTTCCCGAGGAGACAAGTCTTACATAATGTAGAGGTACATTCTATAAGGTCTAGTTACACATAAGCGCATGTGAAGACCCTGCTCTGTATTGAATTTTGCTTAGTCTTAGACTTTTGTTAGAAGTGCCTACTTTTCAAATAGAATCTCTTTCTGAATAGGCTTTCCACAGTGCGCATTTAAAAATACTATAGCGGCAGTATGCACATGTTCGATTTTCAGAATACATGTAGAACGAGTGCTTGGTACCGTCTAATAACGAGTGCATGTACTTTTAAATAATTGTAAGAGTCTATACCCGAACAGGTATTACATCATTATACCAATGTCTCAGATAATCGTGATGACACAGTAAAATTAATTAGCGCCTTTGACGTCATGGAAATGTAACAATGGAATTGCGCCTTAAATTAAATAGCGCTTTTAATATCAGGGCACTGTAAAGAAATGATCTCATGACACCTGAATACAATTTTGGGATTTATACATCACACTATTCCGCATAGAATTTTGAGAATGAGTAAGTTGACGCTTAATATGAATGTGACTCTGAGTTTAGTATTGCACAACTCGCTTTTAATTATATGTTTTTTAATAATATGCTTCATAATTCTCAACTGTGTCTCTATGTCATTGTACATTGCTGAAGTGTCTTTTCCCACTTATTCGCTACAAATGTGGTTGCACAATCTCCCTTTCTTTTATTACAGGTACAATGTGACCTACTACCACAAAACGAATCAGGTTAAAAATGTACCTTTTTCTTCTTTTTTTCACTTAATCACTTTATGGTCCTGAGGAAAGCCGACTGACCAACAGGCAGATAAGGCTGAAACATGTCGACCACTTTTAACCTCACAAGATTAGTGCGCTAGAATTCCTAAATAATTCCATAGCGACACGCCTTAACCTTTTACCCGAATACAGAAATATTAAAGTTGAACCTCTGGCTGTCCGGGTATTTTAGAACACCTTTATAGCACCATTTCACTTATTCACCATCACTACTGTTTTAACCAATGGTACAACCTCCTGGCGGAGGGTGCAAACAAAAACTGACCCAAGGTTTACGCACGGACACGTGTTACAAGAAGCGGGGACACATCATATACCGCTACACGACTGTGAAAAAACACGTGTATGAGGGTCTTTTATTTGGGAGACACCTACCGATCCACCTGCAGACCTTGGTTATGCAGGACCAGTGATCCTTTCCACATTGATTTATAACTTTCTGATGGTTGGCAAACACAGGATGACACCCTTAGGACGCATGCGTGGGGAACCGCGCATGCGCAATAAGATGTATCAGGACATTTAGACCCGCCTCACGCTCCCGGAAACGCTTCGCGATTAGCCAGCGTTCGAGCATTCGTTCCGGGTCACGGTGTGGTGTTCGTACGAGGAGTTAGTGATGGGTCCTCCGTTCTCGTGACTTTCCAGCGTTCCCGACTCGTCCGTTTCGTGAGTTAAGAAGCTGTTAGCTTCTTGTATGTTTCTTAGATTTCCGTTATTACTTATTTGTAACAAGCAAGATTATTATTGCTTGTATGGTGTGCACACTGCGTTTCTTCCAAGTCCGCCTGTGGCGGTTTCTCTCATTGCTATCACGTGTGTTTCAGTGTTCTGACCTTGTGACTACTAACAGGGTATTCGCACCGACACATTCTGGAGTGGTCTCCGTTATTTTATGTTTTCAAACCTGGTGTTTATAGGTAAGCGCTTGAGAGATATCTGTAGTTCAGTAATATAGAAGTCGTGCTGTGTCTTATAGTCTCTTTCCTACTTGCAGGAACCAGACATATCTGTTTTTTTGTTATTAATTCTGATCCAGTCAGCATACATCTCTCAGAAACCTGCATACACTCCACAATCTGAAGGTACACCATTGGGTCACAGACAAGTTATTTGAGAACATTGTGAGGAGGGGTTTCATACTAATATCTGCTTTGTCTTCATACAGTTCCCGACTAGAAAAGCTTAACCTGAAGTTGTTCCGGGTGAAGATTGCTGAGTGTTGTTTCTACCCCATCTATCCTTGTTTTGCTCCCCTGTTTTCCCCCTGGTTACCTCCTGGGTGTTGTTGTTATCTCCTGACTCCCGGGGGTGATAGGGGTGAAGCAGGGTGCTTAGCGTCGAGACTCCACGACACTCCTGAGACAATAAGGTGCGTGCATGACAGATCGCGAAGCCAAATAGATTTGTCTCCCGAGTGCCATGGATCTCTCTTTACAAGACGTAGCTAATATGGTGGGGAATCTCCAGAGAGAAACCCAAGCTCGCTCAGATAGAGTAGAGGCTTTGCGCCTCCAAGGAGAAGAGGGGGCTAGCTCTAGCACCAATGCACAAGTAGCACAGGTAGTGACACCACATACCATTCCCTTAGCTCCTCCTGAGCGTTTCTATGGTGGTCCTACTAAATGTGCCACCTTTCTGACTCAGTGTCAGTTGCATTTCCTGTGTAAAGCCTCTTGCTTTCCGAATGACCAAGCTAAGGTAGCATTTGTCCTTTCCTATTTGGGGGGTTCCGCTGCCAATTGGACCATCCCCTTGATTGATAAAGATAATCCTCTTTTGCTGGATTATAACGCGTTCAGGCGTGAATTAAGAAAAATGTTTGATAAGCATACATTCACTCATGCGGCAGACATGGAATTATTAAATCTTAAGCAAGGGTCTAAAGACCTTATTACATATATTTCTGCATTTAATAGATTAGTAGTGGAAGCTGATTGGCCTACAGAAAAACGCAGTGCCCTTTTTTACAAAGGCCTGCGTGATGAACTAAAATATGCTTTGGCTCACGTAGTAGATCCCCCGGCCACGTGTCCCGAATTAATAGACCTGGTCGTGAAGTTGGATCATAGGTTAGGAGAGAGGCGAAGAGACAGAGTCCGATATGAGTATCCTAAAATCGGGACCAGGGAAAGAAAACCCGAAGCTGAAATTAAACTCGATGATCCTGAACCTATGCAGATAGGCAGCATAAAGGGACCCCTGAGTGAAGCAGAGAAACAAAGGAGACGTGACAATCGGTTATGTCTATAATGTGGTAAACCAGGAATTTTTTTAAGGGAATGTCCAGTAAAACCAAAACAGTTCCGCAAGTCAGAAAACTAGTTGACCCGAGGTTGACAGAGACCACACCGTCGGGTCCTACACGTCATATGGTCTCCTCTTTGGTGGCTGAAAACGGACACTTTTTTGTTCCTTCAATATTGAGTTAGCCTGATAGCACCTTAGAGCAACCTGTCATGATAGATTCAGGTGCTTCAGGAAATTTTATGGACAAAACAATGGGCGGCTACCCATGCTATTCCTGAAGTACAAAAAAAGGTTCCAGAGGACGTGTATACTATCAATGGTAGTCTTCTGAAATCTGGACCAATTACACATTCTACCATTCTTTTGGAGCTGTATGTTGCCATCACACACTGGGAAACACTCACGTTTGATTTAATAGATTCCCCTCCGTTCCCTGTGGTATTAGGACTACCGTGGTTGCGGCTACATAATCCCCTAATCGATTGGCAACAGACCCATATTCATTTCAGAGATGAGTATAGTAACCACAAGAAGGAGACATAACTAGTAAGAGAGGCGTGCTGCACTTTATTTTGCTTTTAAAAACCACTTGCTCCCATGTATTATTTTTGTGCTTACTTTTAAAATTGTTCACTCGCCGCATTTGGTATCTATTGATCCCCTTGCTTCCCCGGTCCACCACTGACTCGGTCAGCTTGTTGTGGAGGGAATATTAGAAGAGGAGCACACCGGAAGTGACTGCGACTTCCTCCGTGCATCCTTCACCAATTAGGGGCCCGGCACTACAAAAGACTGCAGCCACGATCGCACTCTCCAGCTGATAACTAGTAAGAGAGGCGTGCTGCGCTTTATTTTGCTTTTAAAAACCACTTGCTCCCATGTATTATTTTTGTGCTTACTTTTAAAATTGTTCACTCGCCGCATTTGGTATCTATTGATCCTCTTGCTTCCCCGGTCCACCACTGACTCGGTCAGCTTGTTGTGGAGGGAAGATTAGAAGAGGAGCACACCGGAAGTGACTGCGACTTCCTCCGTGCATCCTTCACCAATTAGACTGGCCCTCAGTAGTCTAAAGAGAAGGCGGGGCAGGAGCGCAGCGGGCACGTCTTCAGCACGCCGAAGACTCGCCAAAGACAAGCCCGTCTGCGCCCGTCCGCGCTGGTCCGCTGCCCGTTGCCAGAACCCCTGGTTGAGATCTATGCCACATGGCCACTTATGCCAGGGAAGAGTTACTCGCTCTCCGTCGTGAGGCGGTGTGTGTGGTCCATCTGCTTCATCCAGGCTCGCACTGCCTACGATGCCATCATTGTGGTTTTACGGCCACCGAAGACTCACTGACTTTACCACCGGTAAAGTCCATGAAATTAAACATATTGAGCCTGAACTGCAGATCTTTAGTTAGGCACCATGAGGATGTTCATGACCTTTTGGCAGATCGATCCCCCGATCTGCTATTCTTAACAGGAACGTGGCTTACGGATGACTCGTCTGCCATTCTGACACTGACCCTACCTTCTGGCTATTCGGCACTTACCCAGAACAGACCCAAGAAAAGAGGGGGCGGATTAGCAGTGATTTTTAAATCCATCTATGCCTGATCTCTCTCCCCTATTAACATAGCTGGTTGTGAATGCGCCCTTTTTAAGATAAGGGTCTCAGATACCTTTACCTTTACAGGGCTCTTGATCTATCGCCCCCCGCCCCTGCAAGCGCCTTTCAGGAATCACTGGTCTCTGCCATTTCCACGCTAGCGTTACAATCTGCGAATTTCAGTATACTGGGGGATCTGAATCTCCATCTGGAGTGCTGTGACTCCCCTGCTGTACGAGATCTTCTGGGCGATCTTGAGGCTTGCCAACTTATTCAGCTAGTCAAAGGTCCATCCCACTTGGCAGGCCATCTGCTTGACCCGGTATTTACGAACATTTCCGAAAACTCTGCCTCTATTCCCAGCCCCCTCAGCTGGTCGGACCATTTCCTGGTTCAAATTTTCATTAAGATCTCAGTTGGTTCCAGGAAACAGCTGGGCTCTAATCGAACAGCCATCAACCGACTCCAAAGGGCCTAAAATGCAGCTGCTCGTATTTTGTTCGCCCTACCAAAATACTGTCACACGTCCCATATTTTGCGGCGTTTACACTGGCTTCCGGTAACACAACTTATTCAATTTAAGTCCCTTTGCCTAATTCATAAAATCCTTCACTGCTCTAGCCCCCGAGTTTTGCGAGGTCTGTGTTCTTCCTATGTCCCTTCACGTGCCCTCCGCTCGGCGGACCGCCATCTTGCCTGCACCATCAAAATCCAAAGGAGCAGAGCTGGTGGCCGGTCCTTCAGGTATTTGGCTCCGAAACTGTGGAATTTGATTCCCTCGGAGGTGCGTGCTACAAATAATTACCTGTCATTTAGAAAACTCATCAAAACCTGGTTGTTTCCTTCTACCTAGGGTTCCTAAGTGGCGCTACACGTTTCCCCCTTGGATTAGTTCGCCTCACTTTCAAGCTGCCTGCAAGCGTTGGGACGCCCCGTCACTGGGGTAGCCATGCGCTCTATAAGCATTTTTAACATTAACATTAACATATACAGAAAACCAAATCAACTCCGGTTCTACCTCTAATTCTAGGCAGAGAGCAATTACTCTAGTCTCCCTATCTCCAGAAGAGAAATACACTGTAGAACAACCTGACACTGAGTTACCCTCGGAATATCAGGAGTTCTGTTCGGTGTTTGATAAGGAACAAGCCACCTCCTTACCTCCCCATAGGGTATACGACTGTCGTATAGATCTGCAGCCAGGAGCACGTATACCCACAATCAGAGTGTACTCTTTAACAGAAAAGGAAAATCAGTATTTAAGGGAATAGCTTGACACTATGTTGGAGTTAGGATACATGAGACCCTCCAGATCCCCTGCTTCCTCAGCCCTCTTCTTTATCCCTAAACGGGAGGGAGGCTTTTGTTGTTGCATAGACTATAGATCCCTGAATGGCATTACAATCAAGAACAGATACGCTTTGCCACTCATCTCCTCTTTGTTAGACCAAATCAAAGACGCCGAATGGTTCACGGAATTAGATGTACGTGGAGCTTATTATAGACATGCTAAGGATTAATGTGATGCATTATGAGCACAATAGCATAAAAACTCACTTGATTATAAACAAAAATAGTTTAAATTGGGTGACCAGATGGCCGGAGATGTAAAATCGCCCAAGTTGGAGTCAATGTTACTTTTATGTACTTTCTCTACATCCTAGAGGCATGTAATTTGGCATCCTGCAGTGGGACATTCCATAGAATGTGTTGCATGTGCAAATGAAGCTCTATCTAGTATGGATCATGAATTATGGCACAATATACGGGACATATTTGAAAATAATTGAGTTTTTTTATTGAAAACAAGCATTTAATCACTGAAAGATTCTTACCACTTCTAAGCATGGCACAAGCATGAAAATGGACACAGAACAGGGGCATAGTGTTTGCTTTATGCTACACTTTGAATTATATTTCCAGGTTGTATGGTTTTAGAACTATGGGACAAAATGTAAGGCATACTTTTTGGAACATGTGACGTAATTGAAAAACATCATCCATTCAACTTCACATTTAGACTACTTTACAATGTGCCACATACATGGTAATTCACATGGGTAAGTAGCATCACTGTTTTCAGGTCCCTGTAGCCACCAGGACCCCATTATATAACTCTGGTGATATAAAAAGAGTGGGTAGGGGTCATTTCCAGGCTCTAGGTACATGTCTGACTCCTATTTGTGACATTTCGAGGTGTCTGGTGTCAAACTCATTTTTTCCATTATGGACCCAAGGACCCCATATTATACCTCAGATGACATACCAGGAGTGTCTAAGACCCTTTTCTGGCCTCCAGGGGTGACTTTTTGAAGTTTTTGTGTTTAGGAGTCAAAGTCACTTCTTCCACCCAGCCCAAGGTGCTCAAAATCGGGTACGATCTCAGGTTTTTCCCTTGGCTGGAAGGTGGAAATAAAACTTTATATAAGACCAAAGGTATATAGATCACATGAAAGCATCAGATCTGACCTTTCTAACAAGTGTATTTATGTCTTGAACACTCAAACAGTGTCTCTGATATCCAGTCTGAGCTATTTGACAAATTAGCAAATCTTGTCAAAAAAATTTTTTTGACAATTTTTGCTAATTTTCAGTATCAACCCTCATAACTGTTTTCAGGTCCCTGTAGCCACCAGGACCTCATTATATATCTCAGGTGATATAACAAGAGAGGCTAGGGCTCCTTTCCAGGCTCCAGGTTCATGTCTGACTCCTATTTGTGACATTTCGAGGTGTTTGATGTCAAACTCATTTTTTCCATTGTAGGCCATAGAGCTCAGAGTCACATCACATTTCTAGTTCTGGACCCAAGGACCCCATAGTATACCTCAGATGATATAGCAGGAGTATCTAAGACCCATTTCAGGCCTCCAGGGATGACTTTTTGAAGTTTTGGGGTCTAAGGGGGCAAAGTCACTTCTTCCACCCAGCCTAGGTGCTCAAAATTGGGTACTATATCAAGTTTTTCCCTTGGTTGGAAGCTGAAAAAAAACTTCAGATAATAGCAAAGGTAAATAGATCAAATGAAAGCATAAGATCTGACCTTTCTAACAAGTGTATTTATATCTTGTGCACTCAAACGGTGTCTCTGATATCCAGCCTGAGCTATTTGACAAATTAGCAAAACTTGCTAAAAGTGCTCACTATTAGCCAGTTTTGCTAATTTTCAGTATCAACCCTCATGACTGTTTGTGGGTCCCCTTAGCCACCAGGACCCCATAATATATCTCAGGGGATGTAGCAAGAGTGGCTTGGGCTCATTTCCAGCCTCCAGGTACATGTCGGACTGAGGAAAATTGAATTTTGCCCTGTCATGTGTCCCTACGTGTTCCCCATTATATGTTATATGTGCATGATCGATATGCATATTTACCCCCTTGCCCGAATAAAGACGCAATTATAGTTGTGTCCAACGTTAGTATGCCAGTTATCCAGTCCTCCTGAAAGCAACGAGTATTAGGCCTATGTTGCCAACGTCTTTCTACTGTGCACGTTAATTCATCGAGTTGTCCCCGTTTCTAGGCCTCAAGGGGCCCGGACACCAGATTCAAGCTCAAGTCTCCTGAAACCACTCCGAGGAGCGATGTAGCCCCTCCCGCATCCCTGACCCTTCACTTACTTTCTGCCAAGCAGCGCGGTGCCCGGCCTGGCCTGCCTGCCTGTCTGCCAAGAATATGTTATGCTTACAGTTATCAGTTCAGCTCCCCGGTTTCACATTCCTAAGCTAACGAACCGCATAAACATCTTCATCTATAGTCTAATCTTTCTGTCTCCATGCAAGAGAATTACTGAATTAGTATCCATAGAAGATTCATAGCACACGCAATACATGTAGAATATATGCATGCACCAGCCTTAGTGACAAGTAGCCTTTGCCCTGATGACTTTTAGATTCGAGCAACATGTACTCCAAACACGAGATACCAGATATGCTATAGGTACATGTCGTCCTGACATCCCAGACTTTAGTCTCCTCTTCTAGTGCCAGAAGTCAGAGCCCCAGCTCTCCCCGGTTACACGTCATGGCCCGTTTGCGCGCACCAGTAGGTTAAAGGTTCCAGCTGCCCAGGTAGCCCCCTCCATGTATCCACCCATTTATGACACTTCTGTGACGTTTACATCACATGTTTCCGTGCACGCCCTGTGCACGCCTTCTTGTCACGCCCATATGTTCTTATCTTACGTTTGTCACTTGTTACGCCTACTGTATGCAATGCAATTGTACTGTTTTACTATATATACTGTATGATGTTAATATGACAGCGCGCGACTTCCCTTTCCTGTGTCTGTCCCTTCCTGAACCTTTGCAGGTGATGGAACCCGATGGTCCATTGGCTCGAGCCATCTGATTAAAGCCCGTAATACTCAGATACCACGGATTCTGCCTCTTATTTATTGAGCTATCCTTTTCAGTTAATGCATAGAAAAATAGTACCGGTAATTAATTATTTATTTACCACAAAATGGCGCCCGAATAGGAACGAGCCCCTTCCCCACGCGCCGGCGATGTAACGCAGGCCCCCTGACCCTTCTACAGCCGTGACGGAACTCTACTGTGCACGTGCAGATATTTCTGCTTCAAGTCTCCCTCAGGCCCACAGAGGAGACGGAGACTGCGGTCCGGCATCCAGACGAGGCGGTGAGGAAGGCGGGTCGTCCCGACCAGAGCCCAAGCCGAGAGAGCAAGGTCCGAGGTATCCGGAGGCCCACCTGTTTCCGAAGCCCGAAGCCCGAGGCGCATGCGTAGTGCGTAGCAGTAACCAGACGTCGTAGCAGTCCAGTCCAGTCCGAGGCCTTCAGTTTTGCTTCCCGGTGAGTACCGTTGCTGGGACGTATCTAGACGGGTTCATTAATTTGTGCCCGGTCCGACGGGTTTGGGTACACAGATCCGGTCCGACGTGTTCACCTAGGTGGATACGGTATGACGTGTCTCTTTAGGAGTCCGGTATGTTCTGTACTGTTTTAGCAGTGCATCCAGTAATTCTAGTAAGTCTGTTCACGAGAAGTTCAAGTATTATGTTTTCAATGTATTAGGTAGTATCTGTTCGAACTGTTATTAATGTGTTCTTGATGTCGTGGTATGAATGATTGTTTTGCTATTCATTACTGTGTTCATTGTGTATTGTGTTCAAGTTCAAGTACGGTTCAAATATGCCGCTGTTTTCGAAACTACGTCAGATAAAAACCAGAAAAGGGTTACTCGAAGAATCAGTTCCTGTCCCTCCCAGGGACAGTCCTGGACATTTCATGTATCATAAGCATGGCTTAGATGCCATACTGTATCTAGATTTATGGGTTGATTACACGAAGGATCTCGAAGAGAAATATAGATGGCCTGTTTCAGGAACATGGGATGCCGAGTGCATCATGAGAGTAGAAGAAGCATTGTGGAAAAAGAAAGCCAGACAATCCCAGAAAGATGCCATAGAATTATGGCGTAAAGAATCCCATAAAAGAACAGAGAAAGAATTCAGAAAAGCAGAATTAAGTAGAGAATCCTCAGAAAAAGCCCAAGAAAGGGAATTACTAGAAGAAGGTGAACGAGTTAGAGCAGAACAATCAGACAGACAGAGAAATGCCCTTATTAAAGGTATGTATCCTCTTCTCGCCGAGGGTTTGCCTAAAGCGACCCCGGAAACACCCTGTAATTTACCGCCACCCTTGGTCCCGACTAAGCTACGTCATAAACCGACCGCGGCTGAAATTTTCCTTTCTTCCTATTTGGACGACACTGTCCCAGAATATGCTAATACGAATCCTGCACCGGTTCAACTTCCACCCCCTGTTAATAATATAATTACTGTGCCTCCAGTCGTTGGTCCTGTTAATGTGCCAGCACCCCAGGACCAACCCACATTACGTACTCCTACTTTGCCAGTCACGTTACCAGCAGCCGCACATTCAGTATTAACTGACGATTCCAGTTCAGGAGGAGCAGGGGGAGGTATTCCTATCACCCCGCCTCAAACAAAGCGACTGACGCTGAGAGATGCAGCGTTACAACGTACGCCAAAAGTGACTACGTACAAAGCCCTCAAAAAGTATTTTAATGAGTGTGGATCTGATTGTAGATATGACCCAGTGCCAGGCGAAGATAGCATGATAATATATTCCATACGTTTACGACGAGTTGCAAGCTTCCTGGTTACCATATCTAATATGGAACAACATCTAGACAGAATATATCACTTCATTCGTACAGGGGAGAAACCAGAAAGTATTCATGAAGCTATGGTACACAGAAAAGTCGAGATTCAAGGCATGATTTTACAATTTTTAATAAATTGTTTAATAAGAGAACAGGATTATCCTGATAAAAACAAAGAAGATATGAAAGTCCTGACCAGATGGAGTGACAATATAGCAGAAGGAAAACACAGAACACAAAATTGTATAGAAACCATGTACAGAAAGATTCGTAAAGAAATTATAAGTATACACCAAAAGGAGGAAGCAATGAGAGTAGCCGAGAAAGAGAATGACTCTTCAGACGAAGAGGTAGACAACGAGAATCCCACTAGAATAGCGTATGTAGGTAGAACGAGACCTTCTGATAGACACACATGCCTAGATTACAAGAAAGCTTTTCCTCCTCCCGTACCAGAACAGTGTTCTCTTGAACAAGTATTCCAGGCTACCGATAAAGTTCTGAAATTACGAATAGGTTACAGTGAGCTTAGTACCATGCATGAACAAGAACTAGCCCGATCAGCAGTCCGATGGACTAGTGATTCTACCACGTTTTCAGACGAAGTAGTGGCTCAAATGTTTCTGAAGCTGCCCCCAGCCGAGCAGCGACTGGTGGGTATGTACATGATCCAGCACATCATTACACTGTACGAGAGTCAGCATTCTGATCCAGGTCCCTTATATAATGTATTGAACGAGTTACTCCTAAACAGATGGAAGGGTCTAGGTACCGATTTGATTAGTGTCATTTTAGAACAGCGCCACAAATACAGAACGTTCCTGACTTCGCATTTTGTTCCTGTTTCACCTCCGTTCTACATAGACAGACAGAATCCGTTGCGAGAAGTGCATCCTGTTAAGGGAACGGGGGGTAATCTCGAACGAGTATTTGTTTACACCCCTATAACGAAAATAGAACTACTAGAAATGAAAAAGTTAGTGCCCTGTCACGATAAAGATCCAGCAGGGTTCCATCGAGAATTAAAAGACATGCTCCGTATGGGAGAATACACGTATCCTGATATCATCAAAATGTTAAAGGTCCTGTTGCCTGCGGGCATATATGAAAAACTGAAAGAAAAAGAATGGGAGGTGGGAGAGAAAAAGATTGACTGGACCGCGTTAGAGAATGAAGATAATGCACGGGTCCCAGGTACTGGTCTTGGGGATAGAGCCAAAGAGTTGCCCGAACTGTTAATACAAGTCTTGCCAAGATTGCTAGCCACGAAAAAGGAAGATTGGGATGCCATCTCAGCCTGTAAACAGAAACAAGACGAAGACACTAGTGATTTTTATTCCAGATTTGAGAAATGTTTCATTATTAATAGCGGTCTGAAAACGAGTAGTGAATCGTATCCACATCTTTTTGTTACCAAACTAGTTGAGAATTCTTTACCGCAAGTTAAAAATCGAGTATTGAAGGTCGAGAGTACATGGCAAGCTAATACCCCGTCACAAATGCTCCAGATGTTACAGTATCACCAGAACCGAATCAGGGAAGAGCAAGAACACGAAAGGAGACGTATGAAAGACACGAAAATGAAAGTACTAGTTGCACAGTCTGTTCCACCAGATAGTCAGAAGAGGGGTACGAATCAGACTACTCATTCTGCAGCTCCCGTTAAAGGGACATGCAATTACTGTAAACAGCCAGGTCATTATATAAACGAATGTGCAGTTCTGAAACACAACATAGCTACAGGTAAGATGAAAGAGAGACCGCGTCCTCCTAGACAGGAACATGTTCAGCAGAATTCGCAGCAACCGCCGCAGAACGCACAACAGACAACTACAGTACCGCAGCCTATAGCTGCCACACAACACGTTACACAACAGATGTACCAGTACGCACAGTCAGATTATCCAGAATATCAGCAGTATTCATGAAACAGCCTAGAGAGGGAGGTTGGCTTGCCTCTCATCGAGATTCCTGTAGATCAAGAGGGTCCCTATGTACACAGTCAAGTATTAGGGAAAGACAGAAAGTTTCTGATTGATACAGGGGCAAGTAGGACTACCATCAGTCATGACGAGGTTCCAGGGGCTCCACTCTCAGGCTCAAGAAATGTTTCCCTGGGATTTTCAGGAAAGCCTATTGTTAATGAAATATCGAAACCAGTTTCCCTAGAAGTTGGTCCATTATCCCGAACTACAGACTTGTTACTTACAAAATCCTGTCCTGAAAATTTACTGGGTATTAAAACATTGAAAGAATTAGGAGCGGTGATATGCTGCTCTCCGGAAGGAGTGAGATTGTTTTTACGTGATTTTAAAGGTCATTATGTGTTACGTGATTTTGATCCAAGATTACTGAATGTACCACAGCATTTATGGGCGCAAGGTCCAACTGATGTAGGTTGTATGCACATTACACCATATCGTGTCACTCTGAAACAAGGTGTTGTATTACCAAGAATCCGACAGTACAAATTGCCACCTGAGGCTGTAGCAGCCTTATCGATAATCATTGACGAGCTCATTGCTCAAGGAGTAGTTGTAGAAACTGACTCCAATGTATGTAATTCTCCTATCATTCCGATTCTTAAACGTACTGACCCAAATGCACCCCCAGTTTATCGATTAGTGATTGACCTCCGAGAACTTAATAAATGTATCATACCCCAGTACCCTGTGGTTCCAGATATCTCTTCCCTATTGACTGCCATTGATTCTGAAGCTACGTTCTTTACAGTTATTGATCTCAAGAACGCATTCTTTAGTGTCCCCATTCATCCAGACAGCCAGTTTCTTTTCGGATTCTGTTTAAATGGAAGAAGCTATAAATTCACACGAGCTCCTCAAGGTTTCACAGAAAGTCCTAGTATTTACAGTCAAGCACTTAAAAGACAACTAGACAGTATTCACATGCCAACTGACACTGCCCTGCTCCAGTATGTCGATGATCTATTGATCACAGCCCGTACAGAACGTGACTGCGAACGTGCGTCACTTACAGTCTTGTATTTTCTGGCAGAGATGGGGCACAAGGTGTCCCCTTCGAAACTGCAATTCTGTGTCCAGCAAGTGGTATACCTTGGACACTTACTGTCCAAGAGGGGTAGACAGTTGACACCTGACCGTATCCAGTTAATAGCACATCTTCCACAGCCCAAGACACAGAAGGAGGTACGAGCTTTTATCGGCCTCACTTCTTATTGCAGACAATGGATTCCCCAGTATGCATATCTAGCTAAACCACTGATACAGTTAACGACACAGGAGGCAGCCACATCGACTGTCCTCCCTTGGACCCAGGAACATACACTTGTTTTTAATGAGTTAAAGAAAGCTTTATGTAATGCACCTCTATTAGCGACACCGAACTACAGCAAGCCTTTTACACTTTTTGTCACTGAACGTGATGGTACAGCATTGTCTGTTCTCACGCAAGATCAAGCAGGACAACACAAGCCTTGTGCTTATTTTTCTAGCACATTAGATCCAGTAGCCCAGGCTCTGCCTGCGTGCCTCAAGTCAGTTGCAGCCACAGCTCTAGCTATCAGACAAAGTGATTCCATAGTGTTAGGACACTCCCTGACAGTACAAGTTCCACACTCCGTGGAAGTTCTTTTAAACCGAACACAGACTCAGCACCTGACAATTGCACGTTTAACAGGATATGAACTGACACTGTTTCAGCCACACATAGAAATCAGACGCTGCAACATTTTAAATCCTGCTACACTGTTACCCTCGATTACATCAAACCCTGCCACACATGACTGTGTGGAAGTTATTACCACCATGACAAAGCCAAGACAAGACTTGACGGACATTGCATTACCTGATCCCGACCTGACACTTTATGTGGATGGTTCATGTATGAGAACAAGTACAGGAGAATTAGTAGCCGCGTATGCAGTGACTACTGAAACTGAAGTTATAGAAACACATCGTATTGACACCCTGTCTGCTCAAGCAGCAGAGCTCATTGCTCTGACCCAAGCCTGCATACGAGCCAAGAACCTGAAAGTAAACATATATACAGATTCACGTTATGCATTCGGAGTCGTTCACGACTTTGGAGTACTCTGGCAAGAAAGAGGTTTCCTGACCTCTCATGGAGCCAAGATTCAGCATGGTCCCCTCATTCAAGCTCTGTTAGAAGCAATACATTTACCGACAGCCATTGCCATTATGAAGTGCAAAGCACATACGAAAGCCACTGATACCATTTCTCAAGGTAACGATCTAGCAGATCGAACAGCCAAGCTTACAGCTCAGACTCCAGACATTCCAGTTAACTTGACAAAGACAGATGTTCCAGATCAGACTACTTGTATGACAGTGAAGGACCCTACACAAGACGTACTAGACATACAGACACATGCTACCCCAGACGAAATCAAGAAATGGTCTGAACAAGGAGGGGTCCAGACAGATCAAGGATGGTTGACGAAGGGAAAAGCCACATGGTTTCTCCCCGACTCTATGGTTCAAGTCATTATTAACACCGCACATAGTCCAGCACATTTAGGAGAAAAAGCCATGTTAGACAGTATCCAGAACCTTTGGTTCAACAAGCATTTACGAGCAGCAGCAAAGCAGAAAGTGCGTACCTGCATGATCTGTTGTCAGTTCAATCCAGGTAAAGGTGTTCCGGTGGAACAAGGTGGATTCCATCCTCCTGACCACCCTTTTGAAGTCCTCCAGATGGATTATATTCAGATGGATCGATGTCGAGGTTTCAAGTATGTCCTCGTAGTTGTATGCGCTTTGTCCAGATGGACAGAAGCATATCCAGTCCCAGATTACACTGCTGCGACCACTGCCAGGCAGTTGGTTCGTGAGTTTTTCCCCCGCTATGGTTTGCCCAGGGTCGTGTATTCAGACAACGGCCAGCCATTTTCATCCGAACTCATGAAACAAGTATCTCTTCTGTTAGGGTACCAGTGGAAGTTCCACTGTGTGCGACATCCCGAGGCAGCTGGCCTCGTCGAGAGACATAATCAGACTCTGAAAATCCGCATTGCAAAGGTTTGTGCCGAGAAAGGCGTAGATTGGATGGTAGCACTGCCAGTCGCCCTTTTTTACATGAGAATGGTCGCTCACTCCCGTTCAGGTCTGTCACCTTTTGAGGTTGTATTCGGTCGTCCTCCGAACATGTGGGGTACACCTATGCCACGTAAAATTACCGATGTTGACAGTAATATGCTGACAGATTACCTAGCTTCCTTGATGTCTGCACTACTCTCTTGTCGTTCACAGGTCGCGGCTGCCTTTCCAGACAACACCCAAGTGAAACCGCACGAGGTCATTCCAGGCGACCTCGTACTAGTGAGGAACTTTGATCGTTCAAGTCCGCTGGAGCCCCGCTGGAAAGAGCCGAAACTCGTTCTGATGACCACAAGGACCGCAGTGAAATTGGAGGGCCGGAAGGGGTGGCTACACTCCAGCCACATCAAGCGTTTTCATGGACTCCGTTCAAAGACTTTTCTCAAGGACTGCCCCGATACTGACTCTAAACTCCCCCTGTTAGAGAAAACTCCGCAGCAGGAGTATAAAAACAAATTACGGTCTAGCAAGTCAGACAGTTTAATTGTTTAAGTCCCTCTCGAGTGAAGCGGTTAGACAGGTTCCTGACATGTATGAGATAGACCCCCATAGTGAGAGAGTTAGACGAAACTCCAAGAAAATACGTTACTGTAAGAATTTGCGCAGCAGATGCGTTGTTACTTTATTGTTTATGTTATTTCTGAGTCTTACGATTACATGCATAAGTTATGTTTTACATGTATTTTTTCCTCCTATTGATTCACATGCACATCTTTCCTCTAATGATACAGTAGAGCACACTTTTAGTGAACTACCTCCTCACAAGTTATCCTACCGACTTGCCATGCGCAACAATACTTTTATACGAATGTTACACTATTCACACCAGACTAGCAATGCCACTAATTGTTGGGTGTGTGGTCGACTTCCCCCTTTCCAGACACCGAAGGGAGTTCTGCCACTCTTTCCCTATCCGTTTTCACACAATGGTTCGTGTGGAGCATGGTTTACGATAACATCATCCTCAGACGATAAGTCCCTTCTGAATAGAACATGTTTCCCAGACAAGGAAGGTCTTTCCCATAGGACAGGGTTAGATCTAGAAAATGAAGTATATGATCTAGGTAATTATTCCTCGAATTTCATGGTTTTGAATGTTCCGTCCGAGACTACTCCAGATTTGCCTGCTATTACAGTCCTACCAGTGAAAGGCGAATTATGTGTTAGAAGGAATGGTTCAGTACATCTAGGACACAGTGATTGTACTACTGTGGTTGAGTATAGTGACAGTGGGAAGTCTACTTTCAAAGCCTCACGTCATTCGTATTTTGTATGTGGTCAGACCGCATATGTACTTCTGCCCCTAGATTGGGATGGAACATGTTACATTGCCTTCCTACTGCCACCAGTTTTCCTAGCCCCATCCGATTATCACAGAAATACACATCTAGTACACGACAGACATAGAAGGGAGATCGAGTCCCCAATTGTCGATCAAACTGAAACTGCATTAGAACTGTATACAGACTTCAATAAAGGTTTCTTTTTCTTCATAGGACCTGTCCAGAATAGTAAGCTAATACGTAGGTTAACCAGAACCCTTGAAGCAGTAGTGAATGAGACTACTTCCGCTCTAGGTAACTTAACAGAAGAACAATCTGCTATGAGATTTGTCGTTCTTCAGAACCGCCTTGTTCTTGACGTCATACTGGCCGATAGGGGCGGAGCTTGTAGAGTCATCGGATCTAGTTGCTGCATTTTCATTCCTAATAACGCACCGTCTGTTTATTCAGCTATAACAAGACTTCACAAAATAGCCCATCAGTTACACCAGAATCCAGGCACCTGGACATGGTCCGGTTGGCTCTGGAGTATAATATCTGCCTGGGGATGGAAAGTATTGTCATTCCTGGGAATAGTAGTAATGATCATATTCAGTTGTTGTCTATGTTTACAATGTGGCCCTGCGATTTGCGGCTTGTGCGCTACCTCTTGTATTCCAAGTCCTAAGTCCCATTCCAAGAAGATTCGAGACGAGCAAATGATGCTATATGAACAGATAGATGGTCTCATGAATATTGATGTTTCCTGAGGGAAACGTAGGGAACAAGGAGGGAATGAGGAAAATTGAATTTTGCCCTGTCATGTGTCCCTACGTGTTCCCCATTATATGTTATATGTGCATGATCGATATGCATATTTACCCCCTTGCCCGAATAAAGACGCAATTATAGTTGTGTCCAACGTTAGTATGCCAGTTATCCAGTCCTCGTGAAAGCAACGAGTATTAGGCCTATGTTGCCAACATCTTTCTACTGTGCACGTTAATTCATCGAGTTGTCCCCGTTTCTAGGCCTCACGGGGCCCGGACACCAGATTCAAGCTCAAGTCTCCTGAAACCACTCCGAGGAGCGATGCAGCCCCTCCCGCATCCCTGACCCTTCACTTACTTTCTGCCAAGCAGCGCGGTGCCCGGCCTGGCCTGCCTGCCTGTCTGCCAAGAATATGTTATGCTTACAGTTATCAGTTCAGCTCCCCGGTTTCACATTGCTAAGCTAACGAACCGCATAAACATCTTCATCTATAGTCTAGTCTTTCTGTCTCCATGCAAGAGAATTACTGAATTAGTATCCATAGAAGATTCATAGCACACGCAATACATGTAGAATATATGCATGCACCAGCCTTAGTGACAAGTAGCCTTTGCCCTGATGACTTTTAGATTCGAGCAACATGTACTCCAAACACGAGATACCAGATATGCTATAGGTACATGTCGTCCTGACATCCCAGACTTTAGTCTCCTCTTCTAGTGCCAGAAGTCAGAGCCCCAGCTCTCCCCGGTTACACGTCATGGCCCGTTTGCACGCACCAGTAGGTTAAAGGTTCCAGCTGCCCAGGTAGCCCCCTCCATGTATCCACCCATTTATGACACTTCTGTGACGTTTACATCACATGTTTCCGTGCACGCCCTGTGCACGCCTTCTTGTCACGCCCATATGTTCTTATCTTACGTTTGTCACTTGTTACGCCTACTGTATGCAATGCAATTGTACTGTTTTACTATATATACTGTATGATGTTAATATGACAGTGCGCGACTTCCCTTTCCTGTGTCTGTCCCTTCCTGAACCTTTGCAGGTGATGGAACCCGATGGTCCATTGGCTCGAGCCATCTGATTAAAGCCCGTAATACTCAGATACCACGGATTCTGCCTCTTATTTATTGAGCTATCCTTTTCAGTTAATGCATAGAAAAATAGTACCGGTAATTAATTATTTATTTACCACAGGACTCCTATTTGTGACATTTCGAGGTGTTTGGTGTCAAACCCATTTTTTCCATTATAGGCCATAGAGCTCAGAGTCACATCACATTTCCAGTTCTGGACCCAAGGACCCCCTAGTATACCTCAGATGACATACCAGGAGTGTCTAAGACCCTTTTCTGCCCTCCAGGGGCGACTTTTTGAAGTTTTTGTGTTTAAGGGGGCAAAGTCACTTCTTCCACCCAGCCCAACGTGCTCAAAATCGGGTACAATCTCATGTTTTTCCCTTGGCTGGAAGCTGGAAAAAAAACTTCAGATAATACCAAAGGTAGACAGATCTAATGAAAGCATCAGATCTGACCTTTCTAACAAGTGTATTTATGTCTTGAACACTCAAAAGGTGTCTCTGATATCCAGTCTGAGTTATTTGACAAATTAGCAAATCTTGTCAAAAAATTGACAATTTTTGCTAATTTTCGGTATCGACTCTCTTGACAGTTTGTGGGTCCTTGTGGACATCAGGAACCCAAATTATACCTCAGGTGATATAGCAGCAATGTCTGAGACACAATTCTAGCATCCATCCACCTGTTTTAGTTATATTTGTCACATTTTAGTTATTCAGGGTACAGAGTCACTTCTCCTGCAGAAGGCTATGGTGCTTCATGTGCTCCAAGAGGTCAAAAAAATATATAACACAAAATAATGTAAAAAGTGTATAGATGCAACTGCAGTGTTTGGAATGCTATAAATGTGCAATTGTAGTGTCCTGTGTACCTCCAAAATGAATTTCTAACACCTTTGAAGTGCACCTGGAGCAAAAAATGGCTATGTCCCAAGATGCATCAAAGTGTGAGAAAATGCACAAAAATTGTTTAAAATAAAAACAATTGAGTGTTACAGTGGCTTACTTGCATTATAAACACACAATGAATGAAATAGAGTGAAAAAATAAAAATAAAGTCAGGGGGACATGGTCACGTTTGTGTACGATGTCGTGGAACTCAGAGCTGGGTAAAAGTTTAACTTGAGTGTCCTCCCCATGGAGATCAAAAATTTTATTGCATCAAAATCATTTAAAAACTATATAGGTGTAATTGCAGTGTCCTGAATGCTATGTAACTGCATTTGCACTGTTCTGTGTGCCTCCAAAAATGAATTTCTAACACTTTTAAAGTCTTCATGAAGTGAAAAATCACTAAGTCCAAAGACATCATTGGTGCATCAAAGTGTTCAAAAATGCTCCAAAATGCATAAAAATGGGAAAAAAACAAGTGCTACAGTGGCCCAATAGCATGCTAAACACATAATGAATGACCCAGAATGAATATATTTACAAATTACTTGGAAAATGCTATTTTAAATTTCAGGGGGACAAGGTCACGGAAGTCATGGAACTCCGAGTGTGGTAAAAGTTCAAACTTTGCCCCCCTTATGGAGGTCAAAATTTTCAATTCATCAAAATCATTTAAAAACGAGATAGGTGTGATTCGAGTGTCCTGAATGCTATATAGGTGCATTTGCACTGTTCTGTGTACCTCCAAAATGAATTTCTAACACCTTTGAAGTGCACTTGGAGCAAAAAATGGCTGTGTCCCAAGATGCATCAAAGTGTGAAAAAAATGCACAAAAATTGTTTAAAATAAAAACAATTGAGTGTTACAGTGGCTTACTTGCATTATAAACACACAATGAATGAAACAGAGTGAAAAAATAAAAATAAAGTCAGGGGGACATGGTCACTTTTTTGTCCGAAGTCGTGGAACTCAGAACTGGGTAACAAATTTAGCTTGAGTGCCCTCCCCATGGAGGTCAAACATTTTATTGCATCAAAATCATTTAAAAACGATATAGGTGTAATTGCAGTGTCCTGAATGCTATATGACTGCATTTGCACTATTCTGGGTATTTCCAAAATGATTTTCTCCATGAAGTGAAAAATGACCAAGTCCAAAAACTTCACTGGTGCATCAAAGTGTTCAAAAAAGGTCAAAATGTGGTTAAAATTAACAAAACATAGTGCCGCAGTGGCCCAATAGCATGCTAAAGACATAATGAATGACACAGAATGAATAGTTTTACAAAATACTTTGAAAATTCGATTTTCAATTTCAGGGGGACAAGGTCATGGAAGTCATGGAACTCCGAGCTGGGTAAAAGTTCAGCTCAAGGACCCTCCTCATGGAGGTCAAAAATTGTATTAAATCAAAATCATTTAAAAACTGTATAGGTGTAATTGCAGTGTCCTGAATGCTATGTAACTGCATTTGCACTGTTCTGTGTGCCTCCAAAATGAATTTCTAACACTTTTGAAGTCTCCATGAAGTGAAAAATGACTAAGTCCAAAGACATCATTGGTGCATCAAAGTGTTCAAAAATGCTCCAAAATGCATAAAAATGGGAAAAAACAAGTGCTACAGTGGCCCAATAGCCTGCTAAACACATAATGAATGACCCAGAATGAAAATATTTTCAAATTACTTGGAAAATGCTATTTTAAATTTCAATGGGACAAGGTCACGGAAGTCATGGAACTCCGAGTGGGGTAAAAGTTCAAACTTTGCCCCCCCATTTAAAAACGATATATGTGTGATTGGAGTGTCCTGAATGCTATATAGGTGCATTTGCACTGTTCTGTGTACCTCCAAAATTACTTTCTAACACTTTTGAAGTCTCCATGAAGCAAAAAGTGACTAAGTCCAAAGACCATTTGGAGCATCAAAGTGTTAAAAAACGGTTAAAAATGCATAAAAATGAAAAAAAACAAAGTGCCTCAGTGGCCCAATAGCAAGCTAAACACACAATGAATGACACAGAATGATAGTTTTACAAATTACTTGGAAAAATCCATTTTATATTTCAGGGGGACAAGGTCACGAAAGTCATGGAACTCCGAGCGGGGTAAAAGTTCAACCTTTCCCCCTTACGGAGGTCAAAATTTTAAATTCATCAAAATGATTTAAAAACTATATAGGTGTGATTGCAGTGTCTTGGAGACATCCCACATGAATTGTAAACACATTAGGAGTATCTCTGATCATATTAATCATTAAATTCCTAAAGCACCACCAGTGCTTCAAAGTGGTCCCAAACGCTCAAAAATGATGGAAAATGAAAAAAAAACATAATTTTCAAGGCTTTATAATATTCCTTAGATAATGTATATCTTCAATTAATTTTAAATCCCTTTATTAAAAAGTTTCTCTTTTGTGCTCCACTGGTGCAACGGCTCAAGTCTGAGAAGCTGCACCAGTGGAGCAAAAGCTACACTGGTGTAGTCGAAGCTACACTGGTGTAACAGAAGTCAAGCTACCAGCTTCACTCGGGCCCATGTCGAAAAAAAAAAACATGCTCAATCATACTATTTCGACGCCCTCTTTCATATGCACCCCCCTTTGTGCGCAAAAAAATATTCCGCCACACCCTTTTTCAGAGAGCTACACCAGTGCAGCTTTTGGAAAAAAGAAAAAAAAATTCTGGGGCGCCAAAATAATTGAAAACATATGGACCCGAAGCCTAAGTGTACTGTGATCATAAAAAACTTTATCTGGTGAAAAAATCACAAACGCTCACTTGTTTACACTAAAACTCAACATTTTTCACTATTTTTGGGGAAGAAAAAATGTTCGCAGGAGATTTTTACATTGTTCGATTTTTGAAAAAAAGGTGTTGTTGGAAGCCTTTTGGCTTTAGGCCCTAGAAACAAAAGGAATTTTTTTAAAATATATTTCAGATTTTTTTTTATAGCTGTTTCCGTTTTTAGACTCCACCTTTCGTTGCACCAGTGTAGCGGATGTTTAACATTGAGCTTGGGAAAAATGCAAAAAAATAAATTTTGTGAAAATTTTTTAGGTTGTGTTATATATCAAATTAAGCCTTTTGTTATGTTGATTCTCAAGCCGGAAAAAGTTAAAAAAAAAATGTACCCTCACTCATTTATATGCAACTTTCTCTGGAGGTGTTTTATAGAAGTGGTAAAACGCACAAATTTGGGAATTTATTTTTTGTAAAGTAAAACATTAGTTTGACTTGTTTTCACATTAGGCTGCATAAACAAAAGAAAAAACACCTCTATGTGTCATTCTCACTTTTTTATGGCACATTTTCTTATTACGCGTACGGTAAAAGCTGCATAGGTGTAACAAGTCTATTTCAAAGAGGATTTTAAAAATAAAACATGGTTTAAAATGTTTTTTCATCGATTTTACAATTGTAGCTTATTATAGACATGCTAAGGATTAATGTGATGCATTATGAGCACAATAGCATAAAAACTCACTTGATTATAAACAAAAATAGTTTAAATTGGGTGACCAGATGGCCGGAGATGTAAAATCGCCCAAGTTGGAGTCAATGTTACTTTTATGTACTTTCTCTACATCCTAGAGGCATGTAATTTGGCATCCTGCAGTGGGACATTCCATAGAATGTGTTGCATGTGCAAATGAAGCTCTATCTAGTATGGATCATGAATTATGGCACAATATACGGGACATATTTGAAAATAATTTAGATTTTTTTTTTTATTGAAAACAAGCATTTAATCACTGAAAGATTCTCACCACTTCTAAGCATGGCACAAGCATGAAAATGGACACAGAACAGGGGCATAATGTTTGCTTTATGCTACACTTTGAATTATATTTCCAGGTTGTATGGTTTTAGAACTATGTGACAAAATGTAAGGCATACTTTTTGGAACATGTGACGTAATTGAAAAACATCATACATTCAACTTCACATTTAGACTACTTTACAATGTGCCACATACATGGTAATTCACATGGGTAAGTAGCATCACTGTTTTCAGGTCCCTGTAGCCACCAGGACCCCATTATATAACTCTGGTGATATAAAAAGAGTGGGTAGGGGTCATTTCCAGGCTCTAGGTACATGTCTGACTCCTATTTGTGACATTTCGAGGTGTCTGGTGTCAAACTCATTTTTTCCATTATGGACCCAAGGACCCCATATTATACCTCAGATGACATTCCAGGAGTGTCTAAGACCTTTTTCTGGCCTCCAGGGGCGACTTTTTGAAGTTTTTGTGTTTAAGGAGTCAAAGTCACTTCTTCCACCCAGCCCAAGGTGCTCAAAATCGGGTACGATCTCAGGTTTTTCCCTTGGCTGGAAGGTGGAAATAAAACTTTATATAAGACCAAAGGTATATAGATCACATGAAAGCATCAGATCTGACCTTTCTAACAAGTGTATTTATGTCTTGAACACTCAAACAGTGTCCCTGATATCCAGTCTGAGCTATTTGACAAATTAGCAAATCTTGTCCCAAAAATTTTTTGGACAATTTTTGCTAATTTTCAGTATCAACCCTCATAACTGTTTTCAGGTCCCTGTAGCCACCAGGACCTCATTATATATCTCAGGTGATATAACAAGAGAGGCTAGGGCTCATTTCCAGGCTCCAGGTTCATGTCTGACTCCTATTTGTGACATTTCGAGGTGTTTGGTGTCAAACTCATTTTTTCCATTGTAGGCCATAGAGCTCAGAGTCACATCACATTTCTAGTTCTGGACCCAAGGACCCCATAGTATACCTCAGATGATATAGCAGGAGTATCTAAGACCCATTTCAGGCCTCCAGGGATGACGTTTTGAAGTTTTGGGGTCTAAGGGGGCAAAGTCACTTCTTCCACCCAGCCTAGGTGCTCAAAATTGGGTACGATATCAGGTTTTTCCCTTGGTTGGAAGCTGGAAAAAAACTTCAGATAATAGCAAAGGTAAATAGATCAAATGAAAGCATAGGATCTGACCTTTCTAACAAGTGTATTTATATCTTGTGCACTCAAATGGTGTCTCTGATATCCAGCCTGAGCTATTTGACAAATTAGCAAAACTTGCTAAAAGTGCTCACTATTAGCCAGTTTTGCTAATTTTCAGTGTCAACCCTCATGACTGTTTGTGGGCCCCCTTAGCCACCAGGACCCCATAATATATCTCAGGTGATGTAGCAAGAGTGGCTAGGGCTCATTTCCAGCCTCCAGGTACATGTCGGACTCCTATTTGTGACATTTCGAGGTGTTTGGTGTCAAACTCATTTTTTCCATTATAGGCCATAGAGCTCAGAGTCACATCACATTTCCAGTTCTGGACCCAAGGACGCCCTAGTATACCTCAGATGTCATACCAGGAGTGTCTAAGACCCTTTTCTGCCCTCCAGGGGCGACTTTTTGAAGTTTTTGTGTTTAAGGGGGCAAAGTCACTTCTTCCACCCAGCCCAACATGCTCAAAATCGGGTACAATCTCATGTTTTTCCCTTGGCTGGAAGCTGGAAAAAAACTTCAGATAATACCAAAGGTAGACAGATCTAATGAAAGCATCAGATCTGACCTTTCTAACAAGTGTATTTATGTCTTGAACACTCAAAAGGTGTCTCTGATATCCAGTCTGAGTTATTTGACAAATTAGCAAATCTTGTCAAAAAAACTTTTTTTGACAATTTTTGCTAATTTTCGGTATCGACTCTCTTGACAGTTTGTGGGTCCTTGTGGACATCAGGAACCCAAATTATACCTCAGGTGATATAGCAGCAATGTCTGAGACACAATTCTAGCATCCATCCACCTGTTTTAGTTATATTTGTCACATTTTAGTTGTTCAGGGTACAGAGTCACTTCTTCTGCAGAAGGCTATAAGGCTTCATGTGCTCCAAGAGGTCAAAAAAATATATAACACAAAATAATTTAAAAAGTGTATAGATGCAACTGCAGTGTTTGGAATGCTATAAATGTGCAATTGTAGAGTCCTGTGTACCTCCAAAATGAATTTCTAACACCTTTGAAGTGCACCTGGAGCAAAAAATGGCTATGTCCCAAGATGCACTCAAAGTGTGAGAAAATGCACAAAAATTGTTTAAAATAAAAACAATTGAGTGTTACAGTGGCTTACTTGC
Source organism: Lissotriton helveticus (assembly GCF_964261635.1). Taxonomy (NCBI): domain Eukaryota; kingdom Metazoa; phylum Chordata; class Amphibia; order Caudata; family Salamandridae; genus Lissotriton; species Lissotriton helveticus. The sequence goes on along the minus strand of NC_136067.1, from coordinate 29,207,014 downwards.
ATTATAAACACACAATGAATGAAACAGAGTGAAAAAATAAAAATAAAGTCAGGGGGACATGGTCACATTTGTGTCCGATGTCGTGGAACTCAGAGCTGGGTAAAAGTTTAGCTTGAGTGCCCTCCCCAAGGAGATCAAAAATGTTATTGCATCAAAATCATTTAAAAACTATATAGGTGTAATTGCAGTGTCCTGAATGCTATGTAACTGCATTTGCACTGTTCTGTGTGCCTCCAAAATGAATTTCTAACACTTTTAAAGTCTCCATGAAGTGAAAAATGACTAAGTCCAAAGACATCATTGGTGCATCAAAGTGTTCAAAAATGCTCCAAAATGCATACAAATGGGAAATAACAAGTGCTACAGTGGCCCAATAGCCTGTTAAACACATAATGAATGACCCAGTGTCTAAAGGAAGGACTGGACTTGAGTCTGTAGGGGCTGATTTAGAAGCCCCTTGCGGCTCATTTTCCTCCATTGTTGCGTGACTTTTGTGACGCAGCGGCAGAACAAAAGAGGCGCCATGGTGCGGCGTATATTAACAAAGTGACGCATATGGGAGATGCATCACGTTGTAAAGCCCTGCGCCATCAGGGGGCGTTCCGGCGCAAGGGAGGGCGTTCCTGCGCAGGAACAAATCCTAAAAGTGGCTGAGGGAAATCTACAAGATGTCAATCAGTCACTTTTAGGACAATGATGCGTGACTCAAACCCTGCGCCTGCTTGAAGCCGACGTACGGCTTGATGCAGCATTGGGGAGATAGGGCACCCCAGAGCATTGCTGGAGCTGCGCCATCGTTGGCACGCAACTCCAGCAATGCGCCGCCTTTACGGCACAGATGCTTAAGGCTTCTGTGACGTTTTGGGCCCATGGGTGGTGGTGGCATGGCGCACAGTTACTGCCGCATCCCTGCTACTTTGCAGGGATGCGCCGGTAATTGAAAATATGACCCCTTAGTGTCTAGCATTACGCAGTTCTTTACACTACACTCATACATAATTTCTCAGGCCAATGAAATGAACACAAAATACAAAACAAATAAGCATAGTAGCAAGGCTACTGAGAAGGAGAGCAGTGCACCTGAAATGCATAGAAGATTTTGAAATATAATTTACCTACAATGTAATCGGCAGCATTATAGCTCTTGGTAAAGAACAAAGATTTGTAAATAACAGAGCCGGATAAAACAGAGTAGTGATGAAATAGCTAGAAATAGCTACTACTACTCACCAAGCCCGGGGACCTCTACGCCGAGCGCGTCCAGCAAGTCGCGTTCCCGGTCTATGACATCCGTCCAGCGGTGGGTGGCCTGGTTATAGGTGCGCCGGACCCCAGAGTGTTTAAACATGGCCCGGCACACCTTCTCCCACCGCTTCCGGCGCTCCCGGATGCCGTAGCCGGTTGCGATCTTGCCGCCTCCCATGATGGTCTTGGGGAGGCGGCGCTGGACGTGGAATATTAGTGAGGCCACCTCCTCCGCACTAAAAATCTCCTGAGCTGTCACTGTCTCCCCCCTCAAACGCCCGCACGGGAGCCGGGCACGGGGTGCGGGACTCTTCCCCTTTGCGGGCTTCTTCCCGGCTCCCTTTGCCATGGTCTGGGCAGAAAGGAAGCAAAATAAGAAAGAAGAAATAGAACAGGGAAGAAGAAAAGAAAAGCGTTTAAAAAAGTAGTTCAAAATTAACAAAAAGTAGCAGAAAACACAACAATATAGAGCTAGAAAAATAGAGGGATAGATAATAAGTAAAATAGATCAAAAAAACCTTCAAAAAAGCAAAGGATGGCAGAGATTAAGAAGGGATACAGAGACCATGCCCAGAACCATAGCAATGAATGAGAAACAAGATGGCCGCGCCCGTTCACGACCGCGTGGGTAAGTTCGCGCGAGATTTTCCTCGCGATCACGCGCAAAATTTTACTAGCGAGCCGCACACTTTGCGAGATTACACATAGCGGGCGGAAACGGAAATACGTCACGCAAACAAGATGGCCGCGCCCGTGTACGACCGCTAGGGTAACTTCGCAAACGTATCGCTACAAGCGCCTTGCGAACACGCAAAAAATCACGCGAACATACACGCCGCAAAAAAACAAATCATGTATTCGCACGAATTTGCGGCTTCCGAAATCGATCTCGCACGGATTCGCGCCCCGCAAATCGCGCGAAATTGCAGAAAAACGATTTTTGCAACACTGAAAGCAATCAGCAGGTGCAAAAGTTCAATCTTAACATTAGTAACCATTCACTCTAGTGCTTCCTGAGGGGCCCCTCCAGAGTTCAGTTGCCTATTTGCAACTATTCTATGACCCTGCTCTGACCCAAACAGCAGGCTCATAGAATAGCTACAAGTGAAAAAAAATTGCACTGCAACAGAAAGCAAATTACAGATAAGGAAGGAAGCAGGTGCCAGCCAGACTGGAAGTTTCAAAATCACTGACACATTAATCAACCCCAAATTAATTCATGGCAGTTGAAGCAGGGCAGGTGTGCTTGCTTTCACTGCAACAGAAAGCAAATTACAGATAAGGAAGGAAGCAGGTGCCAGCCAGACTGGAAGTTTCAAAATCACTGACACATTAATCAACCCCAAATTAATTCATGGCAGTTGAAGCAGGGCAGGTGTGCTTGCTTTTTTTCACCCCCATAATCTACAGTGATAAACAAACCTAATGGGTGGCAGTGAGGATGTACCAGAGGGTGGCATTGGTGTACCAGAGGGTGGCAGTGGTGAAACAGAGGGTGCTGTGAACCTGTGATGATAAACCAGACGTAGAAACAACATAGTCGCGGCCGTTGCGAGCCGACAAGTAAGTTCGCAATTGCGAACTGGTCCACAAATCCTCGCGAACGCTCGTGAACACAAAAAACATAAAAATTCGCGAGAGTTCGCGGATTTTGCGGATTGCGAATCCGTAAATTCGCAAATTCGCGTACGCCAGATCCGCTAAATCCGCCCATGCTCAGTTAGAAGTCAAAAGTTGTTTGGATCTGATAGGTCCACGCTGGGCTTCTTAGGAATGGGATTTACTTGCCCACTAATGAATGATCCTGGACCAAAGAGGGAGAATGGCTGAGTTTATATCTTTATAGAGCTTGATGGGTAAAGGATCACCAAAATGGTTGGAGGGTTTGAGGGATGCCATTATGTGAAGGAGCTCAGTGCAATCTGGTAGGAGAAAACTGCTTTAAGAGGCGTTGTTTTTGAGAGAGCAGTCCAAAGGCGAGTACATTGTCGAGGATTCTGCCAGCTCCACTGATCCTGCTATGTGTGCAAGTGAGGCAGGTCTAGTCCTTCTTACATAGGCAAGAGAAAGCAGCACAGCAGGCAGCAGGGAAACACAGCAAGGCAAGAGTCTAGGAAACAGCATTCCAACAGAGTGGCAGTCCTTACAGCAGCACAGCAGCTCTTCTTCCTGGCAGGATGGTCACATCGAAAAGCGTACTGAAGTGGTGGTGTCAGAGGTCCAACTCTTATACCCAATTGTGCCTTTGAAGCGAGGTCTTTGAAGTGTATCAGGGTCCCCCTTTCGTAACCCTTGCTCCAGGCTCACTACACTGGGGTATGTAGCCCTTTGTGTGAGGACAGGACACAGCCAGTTCAGGTGTAAATATGAGGCTGTGCCCAGCTCCTTCCTCCCATCCTCCCAGGATGGCCCATCAAGTTATACCTAAGTTCCATGCTATTTGGCTGTCTAGGGGTATATACAAAGCCCAGCTATCACCCTCCCCAGAAGTGTATCAGAGACTGGCAACAGGCACCAAGGGCCAGATGTAGGTAGCCCTTTACCGGTCGGAAACGGCCGAAAATACCGATTTTCGGCGGTTTCCGACCAGTAAAGTGCTATGGAGATGTAGGGACTAGAAAAACTTACATTTTCGGTAATTTTACCGAATCGGTAAAATTACAGAATCAGTAAATTTACCGAAAATGTAAATTTTACCGATTCGGTAAATTTACCATTCGGTAAAAATACCGAAAATGTATTTTGTGATGTAGGTAGCACTTCTAACAGTGCTACAGGGCCTTTAGAATTCGGTATTTACCATGCATTCAGGGAGGACTTCAAGACCTGGCTCTTCTACTGATCAAAAAGGGGATCCCAAAACATGTTTTCCCCATGTTAATTTCCATAGGGTCTTTAGACATAGCTACAGCTCGAACCGCTCAGCGGAATTATACCAAATTTGGCAAAAAGGAAGCTCTTGGTTCAGAAAGCGACTTTTCTTTTAAATGGTGTAAATCTGTTCAGTAGTTCCTGAGAAATTCCAAAAATAAAAATATTGATATCTGAGGGATTTGCGAACTCTCCCGAGCACGAGCTTCATTCTGATTGGCTGCCAACACTCCAAATCAGGAATTGTTGTCAGCCATCTTTTGACTTGGCAGAGTCCCCTTGAATCCTGAGGGTCCCTGGGGGCTAACTAGCCCACCAACTACCTCCAGTAAGCCTCACACAGTGGGATTGGTGGTCCGAGGCCATGCCCCTTTTTATACCACTCTGCAAACGGTCCCCTTGTGTTCTCAAGACCTAACGACTAAAGTGGACTTCATCCCTCGAGCAGAACTGCGCCAGGAGGCGCGTTTGCAGAGTGGTGTAAAAAGGAGGCATGGCCTCTCTCAGCAATCCAGTTGTGTTTGTGTATTAGGTACAATCTGGTAGTGTGTACCTCAGTTGTTATACAACAAATGTTTTGTTAAGCATTTCAAAAGATGTACTCATGCTTATCCCAGAATATTACCATGGATTTGGTACAATCTAGCAGAATGTACCTAAATACTTGTGGAAAGAATGTTTTGCTAAGCATTTCAAAAAGGTGTCCACTGGCGTGTCCCGGAATATTACCATGGATTTACTAAGTGTCTTAACCTGAAACAATATTTCATGTGATTACGAGATACCCAGCACTGTCTACAAATCCCAATGAAATCCCCTATGATTTAATTTTATCCCACCAGGATTGGGATAGGCTAGGATGCAGGATGTGATGTCATTGTTGAGACCAAGGCTGGCACTTTGGAGTCTGAATACCCAGCGTTGCTCCTTCCTGAACAGATATTGCTACATGTTTTTAACAGGTAGGTAAGCCGTTGGTTTATCTTGTACAATTCATCTAAGATCATTGGCATCATGTCTCTTTTCTAGAAAGTGTGTAGTCAATTTAGTTATCTGTTTCTTTTAACAGATAGTACTCTGGTGTTCCAAGGTGCAGGTTTTAACTTTCCTAGTAGTCATGCACACATAGGAAGAGGAAAAAACGAAGAGAAACAAATGTATTTCCCCTCGTTATGCCTCCCTGGGGCGGCATAAGGTTTTGACTCGTTCCCAGGTTTGCAAGTTCTTGTAAATTTAGGAATGCATCAAAAACCATAAGAGTTGTATGGAAGCACCCACCGCAATGCCCATCTAATGCCTCCCTTGTGCATAGTAAGGCAGCACAGCAATTTTCTTTACATTGCATTGCTCCATATATGAAGCTATTCAAAGCCCTGCAGAGTGGCTTTGCGTCGTTTCATGAATATGACTTGGAGCTTTACGTTGTTCATGTATCATGTTGCGTGGTGCGTGCATGAATACCAGTTCTCATAAATATGCCCCTCAGTCATTTGTATCTGAACAGAACAAAATGAGTAGAAAAGTGGTAATATATCTGCAGTTCTCTTCTGTCTCAAGTTGATGGTATCCTTTATTTTGGTCAAGACGGAAAAAGACTTTAGCGCCATTCAGTTGTGTGATCATGACCGTGATATGTGGACCAGGCTGCCTCTCTCCTTCAATGGCTCTGTGTCCCTGGAGCATATCAACACAAATGCGTACTGCTCCACTATTCTCTTTCCTTGGTACAAGTACAATGGGTGAAACCCATGGCATAGGGCCTGTGGAATGTTCAATGATGTAATGGTGTAAGAGTGCTGCCAACTTTTTCTCTATGGCCTCTTGTAAGTGAAAAGCAAACCTACTGCACCTTTCTGAGAGGCGTTTGTCTCTTTCTATGTGCTGTGCAGAATAGGAAAAAGTGAGGAGAAATAAAGATATTACCCCTCGTTATGTCTCCCCTGGGAGGGTTAAAATTATGACATATTCCCAGTTTTACAAGTCCTTGTAAATCTGGGAATGCATAAAAAAACATGTGAGTTGTGTAGGAGCACCCACGTAACACCACCCTTATGCAGAGTAAGGCAACACAGCGATTTTCATTGCATTGCATTACTCCATATTTGTGAAGCCATTCAAAGCCATGTAAAGTGGCTTTGTGTGGCTTCATAAATATGACTTGGAGCTTTGCGTTGTGCATGTAGCACGTTGCGTGGTGCATGCATGACTTGAAGCTCTCATGAATATGCTTCTCAGTCTTTTGTATTTGAACATATCAAAATGAGTAGAAAAAGTGGTAATATATCTGCAGTTCTCTCCTAGCTCGAGATGATGGTATCCTTTATTTAGGTCAAGATGGGAAAACAGAGCAAACAGGCGCTGGACATGTTTCCCTGTGTCGGCGCTGCGGCGGTGCGCGGTCTAGGGCCCGCCCCAACCAAGCAGTGGTTCTTGTGCACTCCCTTCTGGCTTACCCCATGCTGCCATCATACTTGAGGTACTCCGTGGTAAACAGCATATGGTAGCCAAAGGCATTGAATGAGGCAACGTGTGTTGCCAGTATTTTGTTTCTTTTGTTTAGAATGCCCTCTGTTCTTTATTTCCTTCGCAATTCGTTGAAGGTTAAAGTCCCAGCTGCCCTGGAGGCGGTGATCTTGGGCGTGGCAGCGTTCTATAAAGAGTGGCCTGACCCCGTGGAAACCATTCTCTATTCAAACTCTCTTGCCGGTCTAGGAGCTCTGGTCTTTCCTGCAGCGTCATCTGGCGAAATCTTGAAACATTGTGCTGAGGCGCCTTCTCCTTCCTGGCAGCTCCTGTGTTCCTCGCCAGCTCCAGCTGAATTTCTCTTTCCGACAGGTGAGAATCCAAGTAAGCACTGAGCGGCCATTTGAGCCGGAGGCTAGCAAATTAATGTTGTATTTATTATAGTGAAACAGTGCGCTTGCCCGTTGATGTATTCGGCCATAATTACATCATTTAGGCCTCCAGAGAGATTGTGCTAAGATACTCTTATATTTCTGGGCAACTGAGACGAGCCTAGGGCTCGAGGCTGATGTATGCTTATCACTGGGAAATATTATTATTGTTATTGTTAGTGTTATTGTTAACTGGGTTTTGTATAGCGCCGAATCACCGGCAGGTCTCTAGGCGCTCTGATTTATAGAGTGTATGAGCAGGACTAAGAATGGTGGCACCTTTTGTCTGGGGTGACCGGGGTGAAGGATACCGAGTTGGCCTCCACGTCTCCGAGTGATTGTGCACGTGACATGAGCCTGACTATGAGCCGTCATCATATTCTGGCCTAACATTGTGCAACAGAAAACATACGAAAGCTATCAAGCGTAAATGTGAGTTATCAAGAACCAAAGCCCGTCTTTATGTTTATTATCTCACTTTATGTTTAAATCTTTTTTATTAGAAAACCACCAGATGATAACTGTACATGCGCCTCGCAGAGGCCAGATTGCCCGACCGAGCCACGCAGGGCCCGTGATGCTCATGTCTGGATTTCCAATCAAGAAGAAAGAGTCCCCCAAAAAAAGAAAAAAACATCCCCACCCCCCCACCCCTGTCCCCAAAGCACAGTCAGAAAAAGAAAAGTAGGAAAGACAAAATAAGAAAGAGGTTCCTGTCTCTAGTGCGTCAAAAAAGTTGTTACCGCGGGGTGATCAGATTTCCCCGTAGGATGGGCCCTTCCCTGCTAGGTTCAAGTAGATGTGTTTCATCCCAAGGATGTCCAGAGGCGTTGGGGCCATTCTGAGTGATTGGGGATGCGGGCCTTTGCGCGCTCTTCGCTATAAATTATTTACCAGCCAAATCTTTAATTGTGAATGAGCTACATTTAGGCATTTATACAGTAAGAGTCAGCTAGAAAAGCAGAAAATTGTTGTGCGCTGTCAAACTCTGAGATCCAATATACATCTTTTAAGTGGTAAAAGGGTTTTGGGGAAAAAGTCACTTTCCAATGTCTTTTGGAAGAAATTGACTAAATCATTGTATCTTTTTCCCCTCAGGAATTCAGTGCTTTCCCTTGGCGGTATGGGAGTCTTTGCTACAATGTTCGTGTTGATTCTGTGCTCTGTGAATGCACACTCATCTCACAGGAAGATCGGTAGGTTATTAGCTGATCAATGGTATTGCGTGTTCCTCGTTCGCCTAGGTTAGCTCTGCAAAACGTTAGCTAGAGCGTGTGTGCAGAATCTCAGGGCTTCATCAGGGCCGCACAGCTTACTTCAATAAGATGTCAACTGGATTAAACCTCGAGACGGCTGGAGCGCCATGGAACAACTGCACATCTGCAATCAGAAACCACGGAATGATTTGCTAAAATTAACCTTGAATATATAGAATTGGCTGCTCAGTGGCACTTTGGTATCTTCAGATTTCTGTAGCTACTTTTCACAAATCGCAATAGGCTCAAAAGGTTCTTGTTTATCAATCAGGTTTCTTGTAAAGCGCTACTATTCACCAGTAAGGGCCTCAAGGCGCTGAGTGAGGGTGGTGTATCGGCTGTTGAGTCGAAGAGCCGGGTCTTGAGGTCCTTCCTGAATTGAGGTGCACATCTCCAAAGGTGCTCTAGCAGACATCTTAGTACACATGGCTAAATCATGAAGTAAGCCAAACAATGAGCTCAAAACATGTTACCAGTGAAATGCTTGTGGCAGAAAGAAAGAGTCTAGTTTAATCTCAAATGGAAGTGAACATCATGGAAGTACTGTCTGCAACAAGTAGGGCGAGAAGAGGCATTTGAGGAAAAGCAGAAGCTGGCCAGCAGGGGTGCAGTTCACAGATGGGCAGAGGTGCACACCATCTACTAAACGTGCATCTGCCCATACTGCACAATATTGATACAATATTCGTGTTGATTCTGTGCACGATAAAGACTGCACACTCATCCAGCTTTGTATGATGAAAGCTTAGCTCTCCCTGTGCTGAATTACTGATGAGCACAAGCACTTTGGATATTTCATAATCATGTTCAGCACACATCCATGCTGCTGGTTGACATGGTTGGCATGCCATCCTGTTAAAAGGGAAGCATATTGTCACTTGTGCCCTTGGGCTTATGGAACATCAGTACTGAAACAATAAAGCAAGGTTTATCTAGCCATCCACCCATCCTAAGTGAAGGCACGTCTCACGTGGATGTGAATGTGCACAATTATTAAGATGTCTCAAGATATGTTTGGGTCCCTCTCCTGTCCTGAGGTATCCTCTGCATTTTGGGATGTGTGGCCCTTCCTTTATAATGAGCAAAAGTAAAAGCTCGGTAAACCACTGAAGGTTGCATTGAAACCCAGGTACAAAGACCACACGAGGGAACTCTCTAGTTGGTATGTAGTCATACATAATTGTGGACAGTAATTGCTAAACAGGAAACCTAGGTGCATATTCTCAAGGACTCATTGCTGAGTGGCGATAGACTATACGCACCTTCCCCAAGCTGGTGCAAACTGCCTATATCGCCAGTTTCTCAGCTATAGCTGCTGCATAAAACACCGCCATGGATGACAGCGGCAACTAACGCTAATGATATGCAGAGTTGGCGTTCCAGTGCAAAAACGAACTAAAACACCACTTCACGATATTCTCAACGAGCAGCCAGATCGGTGATGCGAGCCAAAAACACGCAATAAGGCACATTAGTAGCAGGGATTCAACACCTGCCTTTGACTGGTGTTAAGCAGGACGACAACCTGCAGTATGAAAGGGAACCCTGCCCAGAGCCACACCTGAAGACCAACACATGTCATGGAGTTACTGATCATGCAGCTCAGAGACCCAAGAGGGCCACAACAGGTTGAAGGTACATAAAAGAACATAAGAGCTGTCTGAGCCCGTGGATTAGGAAGTGTGCATCTTCAAAGAAAAAAAGTTTCCCAAGCCTAATTTACTTTCCACATGGCCCCAAAATGGAATAAAGTCTCAGGCCAATTGGTGCTCTGCAGCAGCCCAGTGAGATGATTTATGAGGCTGTGGAAGAAGCAACATCTCTAGCAGAGATGGAGTGCAGCATCCTGCACTTCCCCAGTGTAATAAATGCAACTAGTTGCGAACACAGGGGATACAACTAAACCAGCTTCATAAAGCTTTTAGTCAAACACTGGGGAGTCGCTGTCGCTGTTGCTGTGCTTTGGGAAAAGAGAGCTGGAGTAGCACAGGAGAGCATGGGTGGAAGGGATGTGTGGGATAGAGCATGAACACACATGCACTCCCATGGGGTGCTCAGAGGAAAAAAGAAGTTCCTTGATGTCAAGCTGTGGAAGGTTACAAATACCCAAAATAAAAATGAATGTAAAAAAGCAAAGATCCACGGGAGGGAGAATAACAAGAGGAGGAAGGAAAATTGTTGCGTAAGAAGCAAATATATTAGATTGACAAACAAGAAAGCTAAACAATGACCAGCAGTGGGCCTACTGTAAGTTTTGGTATTCTCTACATGTCTGTCGATGACAGTAGCCCCTGCCTAAAAGTGTTGCATGACTCTTTCATGAGAGGAGATTGCCATGTTTTCCCAACTTGGCTACCTTTCTAAAATGTCTGCCTTACTTCTCAAAGTACACCTAAACTGTTTTTAGAGCTCGCCTATTAATATCCCGCAGTGTAACCAAGAGCTCAAACCATCAGGCGGATCAGGCGGATTTCTGCGGATTTCCAACAGTTCACGATCACAAGTACGCGCATTTCCCCACCTCAATGCCATCAGCCTCCCTCCCACAGGCCTCCCTTCTCCTCCCCCCTAATTGCTTTTTTTGCCGTGAGCTACTTCAAAGGGTTCGGCTGCCCCGCCCCCTGCAATGCCCAGAGCTTGTTGTTTCTGAGCTCTTGCTGTGCTCGTTTCCTTTTCTTTGCTCTCTCTGCAAGGTATACAGTACTCAATCTGTCTTTCACCTAGTTCCTCTGTTCATCCTTCTTGTGCGCGCATGTAAGTAAGGTTGTGCTAGTTTTCTCTATTTGGCCCTTCCGGTGCCCGTAGCTGCACCCATGCCCTCCTGCTCCCGTTTCCGGTCATCAGTTATTCCTGTGCTTGTTTCTTTTTCTCCTCTCTCCATTACGTTTCCAGTACCGAATGTGTGCCCATTCCCTCCACTGAGATGTTCCTATGTGTATGTTCACTGAATCCTGCAACACACGTACTGCTCTTTCTGTGCTCTTTTTGTCCTTTCAAAAGTTTATCTCTCCAAATGTCCGATTGCTTTGCTCAGACCTTTCTGGCACAGTTTCCTATTCAACACTCTCCCTCCTCTGCTCCCAGTGCTCTGTTTTTATACATTCATTTGCTGTGCTCAACACTTCCTACTTGTTTAATTAATCCTGCCGCAACAGTTGCCTGCACTTAACTATTAAAGCATCTATTTTCTGTGCTCAATTCTTATTTTTTATTATGCATCAAGCTCCTAAACCAAACGTGCCTTCCTGGTATTTCATGGTGCTGGAGTCGATAAAAAGGGACTGGTATTTTTCAGACAGCATTAAGCCCGAAAAAGTGGCCTAGTTCTGCTTGATAAATATCACGCAGGCTTCTGTGCCATCGGAGCATCACAAAAAGTGACATTCCGGAGGCGCAAGGGGCTCATAAATAAGGCCCTATATATTTTTTGATAACCTACATCAGAAAAGTGCGGGAATACCTCTGAAATAGTATGTACTGCTGGACATCACTATTGGCATGGTGGGCGCTTTTAGAGCTGATCCGTATGTTTTTTTTGTTTTTTTGCCCTTCTGGAATTTATAATAGCAAGGAGACACTCTGATGTGCTCTATCATAAAGAGATGAGCCATGTTCTAGACCTATTTCAAATGGGTGCTTGTAGTGAATTGTGTATTTGTGCTCCTGGACATTGTCTCAGTATGAAGCTGCCTCCTTGTGCTCTATTGCATCCCACTTGTACTGTAGTGAACCCTGTATCTTTTGTATCGAACATGCACATTGCCTGTGTGTTATCAGTGATGCTTTGCTACTGTGTACTTTTATGGGTGTCTGAACCAAAATGAAGTTGTTAGATGACTGATGATGAGTTGCGTGTCTCATGTGTCTTGGTGTGACCCTTTTCTCCTATACTTTATTAAATTAAGGGAGAGGTGCTCAATATATTCTAAAATTATCCTGCACTTGCTATTTCAAATGGGGATTTTATTCATTTTTTAAATCTTACCAATCCGCCTGTGCCGCTTGCGTGCTTGATGGACTGCATGCGACACTCAGAACATTACAACTCTGAGATACTGTAGGATGCAAAGTACATTCCTTGCTGTTCTTTAACTCAATTCTACCCGTGTCTGCTTTGTAGGTCTCCGCCGTCGTGCCGTTGATTCGTGCAACTGTGTTTATCAAAATGGAGGATGCGTGATAGCGGCAGCGCCACCCGCCAACAAGGCCTGCACCTGCATACTCAACAAGAAGACCTGTGTAGGGAAAATCAGAGACTGTGTCCAGCCCAACGCGTTCTTTTGTACCTACCCAGATACATCTCTGGGCACCTGCCTCCAGGGGGCTGGTAACTGTGGAGGATATTCTGACAGATGTGACTGCGAGTATGTCTATCATTGGTTTGGAAATGGCTGTAAAATCACTGTTCCCGCCATACCCCGTACTGCCTGTGAGTGTAGAACAACAGGATGGTTCAAATGTATCGGGAAGATAGTGCTGTGCAAAAATCAGTATTCTATATTCTGTGATAAACCTGGAACAACTGTGGAGTCTTGTTTAATGGGGGGCTGGTACTGTCTATACTTGTAAAACACAGGTGCGCAGGGACAGTGCCTCCTACATGAATCGTCCCCAACAAGCGCTGTCTTACGCTGCCCGACCAGTGATTCTGTGATCGATTCATGAACCTTCAGGAAGTGTCCTTTCCAAGGAAGTATACAGAGATAACTTTGTAACAATTCTAAATAAATGCTTCACGTGCACATTAATCATATGATCTGCTAAATGCCCACCTGCAATCCAGTCTAAACCTGATCTAAATCGGCCATTTCTCCGAGTCAACTCTTCTATGTCTGAAAAGATCTCAATTTGGGAATCCCAATACCAGCAATGTGTGGAAAAGCTGTTTTTGTTTGATCTCAGTGTTTTGACTTAAAAATGCCACCACTTTCTGGGACTCATTCACAAGAAACCGCAGCCAGGCATCACTTTACTTGTGTCTGCGGCAAAATAGCTTAGAATGCCACGGATGCGCCGTATTTCTGATACGGCTCCCCATGGGCCAAGGAAGCCGATGCAACAACAGCAGTGCGTCAAATAAGTGAGGCAGCGTCACTTCAGTTTGAAGCTAGTAGCCTACGCTCCGGACATCAATGTGTGAGAGCATCAAAGGGGACAAATTTACCTTCCACTCTTACATATTGGTCCTGAATGTGACTTATAAAAGTGCGCATATCGGCCACTTGTATAAATTGAAAACTAATGCGGCACAGCTGATTCCAACGCAGGCAAAACAGATGTAACCCAAAAGAAAGTGACGCATTGTTGGCACAAGGGGCTTGTAATTGAGCCCCTTTGGGACTCTTTTATGAAAAGTGACACATCACTGCGTGAAAACAGTGATACGTCACTTTTCATTCTGCCCTCCTTGCGACACCAATGATGCGTCATACTTACCATATGACGCATCATGTCACAAAGAGTTACAGATATGTCAGTATTTCTGATGAATCTGTAGACGCAAGAATGACGCATTGCTAAAGTGTGTCACAAAAGTGACGCAACTCCAGCAATAGGTCATTTCACATGGGTAAGTCCGATGTGAAATGTGCCTGTGTCAGTCTTACGCCTGCCTGGAGGCAGGTGTAAGATATTGACGCATTTGCGTCCTAGAAGTGGCGCAGTGAAATCTCATAGACTTCACTGCGTCACTTCTGCGACCCTCTCTTGCGTTGGAACTCCCACCCTGCTTACATTGGCGCAGGTATAAAGTGGCGCAGGGGTTTACAAAGTGACGCATCTCGGTAGATGCATCGCTTTGTAAATTCGGTGCAACAAGGCTCATTTCTTACGCTGCTGGTGCGTACAAAAACTGACGCACCGGCGTCGTAAGAATTGACGCAAGGGCACATAAATAAGCCACCTTTTAGTTTAACTCTAAGAATAACTGATTTAATTGTAAAAAGACCCAGACATAACCATTTTGACTCCTTCAATTAATTGTTCTCCATTCCTGATGTCCCCACAATTGCACCCCTCTTGGTATGTCATGAGCCAGAGGCAGCACTCATGACATCAATAGTAATATACCTGGATGCACCTGCGAAGTTAGACTCAGTGTCGCGTATATGTCTCCTGTAATTCATTACGCGATCAGAGGATTTTTCACACAAAACTTGCCATGCACAGGTACCGGGCACGATGAGCCATGCTGCTCCCGCTGCGATATTGACACCTGCCAGCAGACTGTATTTTTCCCATCAAAATATCCGGTGTGTTCCACGTTAAAATTTATTATATAGCTAGATTTGGTAGGCTTTGTAAGGATAAGTGAGCCCTAATCTTATTCGTCCCACCAATGTATCTTTTATTGAATTTCATATGCTTTTCGTCAGCAAAGAGATGTTTAAATAATTATGAAATGTTAAATAAAAACAACTCGTCCACTAAATGTAATAAGTCTAGGACTTTAAGTTATTTTTACATCCACTCTTTATGCTAATGACTGTAGATCTCTGCCCATTTTCATATGGATCAAAACTCTATACAGTGCAGCCCTGGAGAGTGGAGAGAGGCCTGATATATTGGGTCCTTTAACCCAACGATCTTTTTTCTGATACCCTCTGCCTGACTCCTGTCCTAAATAGAGAGATCTACTGAGTTATGATGAGTACCGAACCCATCCAGTTGCGCACTGTGCACTTGGTGTTAATCCAACACTTTCAGTGTTTCAACTTTTACACAATTTTCACAGTTATTCAACAGTTATTTATTATCATAATCTGTTTTCTTAATTTTATCAACACAAAATTCATCATATGATCACTTTACATTTTCATACTTCATGTTATCACAATACATTATACAATAGCATTATAGTGATATTATAACAATTAATCACAAATCAGATATTTTCACTCCTTGCCCAATGCATTTCGGTACCCACTGGTACCTTCATCAGGGGCTAATCTGGAAAGTTAATAAACATAAATGGTGTAAGTGTTCTGTGTATAATGAATGCTAGGGGAGTAACGTTATAACTGGTGATGTCGCATACCTGTTGATGATATATCTATGGTGTGTCAGCTGCAAGAAAACCACGATACTTCATGTTATTTCAAAAAACGTGTGGAAGAATATTTAATCTGAGTACTGTTCAATTCTCTAGGGTTACCTATTGTCAAGTATTGCCTGAAACTCAAGTGCCTGTAGGAAAAAATGCACGGAAAAATGCCTAAAGTTAATTAAACTCTCTACTTAATTTAAAGGGATATCACTGTATCCGAATGTTGGGAATTCCTACCTGATCTTCTCAGTATAAAGAGACCTGCGGAGGCATAAGGAGCGCTTTAAATTTCAGACCACATAATACATGTGTCCATGTCATGGTGTTTTTAAAGAAAGCGTACCTGCTCTTTATCGAACTGTCAACCTGCAGATAAACGCATAACAAAATTAACGTTATGTCGTGCCTATATGATGACCCTAACAAGGGTAGCTCTATTGTTTGGGATATACCTGTATTTCACTCCGTTGCCGCTCGTAAAAAGCCACCCTCGGTTAATCCGCTTTGTTTGTTCAGCGTTAGACCGGCGCCATACTCGCGTTTGTATTTTACTGACTCTAACGTCTAGTAAACATAAACGATTTACTTCTAGTCTATATGAATGCCTGTAATGTTAGAAAACTGGTGCCGCCATTTAATAATGTCTAGTAACCACCTATTATAAGGCTGTAATCTGAGCGTTTTCTGTGTTATAATTATGCTAAATGTCGTAAAAAGCCGCCCTCGGTTAATACACTCTGTTTGTCCGACGTCATTCTTGTAATTATATTTTACTGACTCTCGCGTCTTGTAAACATACGCGAAATACTTCAGGTCTGTCTGAATACCTTTAATGTTAAAAAACTTGCGCCGCCATTTTGTAATGTCGAGTCGCTACCTATTGTAAGGCTGTAATCCAATCCTATTCTGTGTTATTATTGTACTAAATGACACAGGATGTAAAAAATTTGAAAAATGTACTAACCTCAACGTGTTTGCCACGATGCGTATGTATCTGACTAATTAGGTGATGTGTTTTTGATAGTGTTTGGGCGCTCAATGGTGAGGATGGTATAAGGATTCAGTGGTTGCATAGTAGCAAGATAATTATATATTAGCAGAGAAATAACATGTAGATACTGTTAACAAAAGAATGACATATAAATACTGTACACAATGTTCTGTATGAACGTTATGCAATCGGATCTAATGAAATGTCCAATAGTTAACCTATGTTATAAACATAAACAATGCTATGATGATGATATATGATTATATCGAATATTTCCTGGCTTAGTGTTCAATAGTATTTGACGACTGCGTGTCAAAAACAATGGTTTATGTTATCTAAAGGTAACAAGAAAGATCGTATCTGTCATTTAACCCTGTCGGATGCATGGTCTGTAGAGATTTTATCCAGTATAACTCTTGTTGCAATAGTCTCTGTCTATTGTCTGTTCCTGCTTTAATCTCCACTTTCTCAATGATAAAAAACCGTAGTTGGGAGATTGTGTGGTTTGCTTCCTTCCAATGCGAGGCCAGAGGTGATGATAAATACTGGTTTCGTATTCTGCTTTTGTGTTCCGTTAATCTGGTTTTTACTTTCCTCTCTGTTTTACCCACATACATTTTTCCACATGGGCACTTAATTCCGTATACCACATTTTGAGCGTTCCAATCACTGGTGTGGCGGAGTTTGATGACTTTGCCCGTAGTTGGGTGTGTGAATGTATTTCCTGTGGTTGCATTGTTGCAATGTGTGCAGTTCTGGCGCCGGACGGTGCCCTTGTATTCAATCGATAGATTGTCCAGAATCTTCCGCTTGAGTATTTGTCTTATGTTTGGACCTCTAGTATATGCATGCATTGGTAGTTGTTCAAATTTTCCATTGAAATCCTTTTCTGTAGATAAAAGTTCCCATCTTTGATTAATACTTCGTTTGATCGTGGTGGATTGAGTTGTGAATTTGGAGACGAATACCATTCTATCATGTTTTGCTTTGTGCTCTGGTTGGAACAAGGTGCGCCTGTCCATCTGATTGACTCTCTCAATACTCTGTTCTACTTCTGCCGTAGGGTATCCACGTTCTTTGTATCTTTGGGCAAACCGATCTATGTTTGCATTGCATGTGTTGGTCTGTGAGCCTATTCTCTTAATGCGGATAAACTGAGAAACCGGTAAATTTTCCACTAATGATCTTGGGTGAAAGCTCGTGTAGTGCAACGCACTGTTACGATCTGTAGTTTTAGTATACAATTCCGTGTTGAATCCTGAGGCATGTTTAGTTATTCTCACATCAAGGAAATCCATTGTGCTGTTGTCCACCTTGTATGTGAATTGAATTCTTGGGTTCACGTCATTTAATTGGTGAATTGTATCCAAAAGTGATTCCTTTGTGTCTCGCCATATTAGAAAAATGTCGTCGATAAAACGGCAATACATTTTAATTTTGGTCCAAGCCGTTGATTGCATCAGGTTCTCTGCTTCAAATTGCGCCATGAAAATGTTCGCATATTGGACCATCCCCTTGATTGATAAAGATAATCCTCTTTTGCTGGATTATAACGCGTTCAGGCGTGAATTAAGAAAAATGTTTGATAAGCATACATTCACTCATGCGGCAGACATGGAATTATTAAATCTTAAGCAAGGGTCTAAAGACCTTATTACATATATTTCTGCATTTAATAGATTAGTAGTGGAAGCTGATTGGCCTACAGAAAAACGCAGTGCCCTTTTTTACAAAGGCCTGCGTGATGAACTAAAATATGCTTTGGCTCACGTAGTAGATCCCCCGGCCACGTGTCCCGAATTAATAGACCTGGTCGTGAAGTTGGATCATAGGTTAGGAGAGAGGCGAAGAGACAGAGTCCGATATGAATATCCTAAAATCGGGACCAGGGAAAGAAAACCCGAAGCTGAAATTAAACTCGATGATCCTGAACCTATGCAGATAGGCAGCATAAAGGGACCCCTGAGTGAAGCAGAGAAACAAAGGAGACGTGACAATCGGTTATGTCTATATTGTGGTAAACCAGGAATTTTTTTAAGGGAATGTCCAGTAAAACCAAAACAGTTCCGCAAGTCAGAAAACTAGTTGACCCGAGGTTGACAGAGACCACACCGTCGGGTCCTACACGTCATATGGTCTCCTCTTTGGTGGCTGAAAACGGACACTTTTTTGTTCCTTCAATATTGAGTTAGCCTGATAGCACCTTAGAGCAACCTGTCATGATAGATTCAGGTGCTTCAGGAAATTTTATGGACAAAACAATGGGCGGCTACCCATGCTATTCCTGAAGTACAAAAAAAGGTTCCAGAGGTCGTGTATACTATCAATGGTAGTCTTCTGAAATCTGGACCAATTACACATTCTACCATTCTTTTGGAGCTGTATGTTGCCATCACACACTGGGAAACACTCACATTTGATTTAATAGATTCCCCTCCGTTCCCTGTGGTATTAGGACTACCGTGGTTGCGGCTACATAATCCCCTAATCGATTGGCAACAGACCCATATTCAGTTCAGAGATGAGTATAGTAACCACAAGAAGGAGACATAACTAGTAAGAGAGGCGTGCTGCGCTTTATTTTGCTTTTAAAAACCACTTGCTCCCATGTATTATTTTTGTGCTTCCTTTAAACTTGTTCACTCGCCGCATTTGGTATATATTGATCCCCTTGCTTCCCCGGTCCACCACTGACACGGTCAGCTTGTTGTGGAGGGAAGATTAGAAGAGGAGCACACTGGAAGTGACTGCGACTTCCTCCGTGCATCCTTCACCAATTAGACTGGCCCTCAGTAGTCTAAATAGAAGGCGGGGCAGGAGCGCAGCGGGCACGTCTTCAGCACGCCGAAGACTCGCCAAAGACAAGCCCGTCTGCGCCCGTCCGCGCTGGTCCGCTACCCGTTGCCAGAACCCCTGGTTGAGATCTATGCCACATGGCCACTTATGCCAGGGAAGAGTTACTCGCTCTCCGTCGTGAGGCGGTGTGTGTGGTCCATCTGCTTCATCCAGGCTCGCACTGCCTACGATGCCATCATTGTGGTTTTACGGCCACCGAAGACTCACTGACTTTACCACCGGTAAAGTCCATGAAATTAAACATATTGAGCCTGAACTGCAGATCTTTAGTTAGGCACCATGAGGATGTTCATGACCTTTTGGCAGATCAATCCCCCGATCTGCTATTCTTAACAGGAACGTGGCTTACGGATGACTCGTCTGCCATTCTGACACTGACCCTACCTTCTGGCTATTCGGCACTTACCCAGAACAGACCCAAGAAAAGAGGGGGCGGATTAGCAGTGATTTTTAAATCCATCTATGCCTGCTCTCTCTCCCCTATTAACATAGCTGGTTTTGAATGCGCCCTTTTTAAGATAAGGGTCTCAGATACCTTTACCTTTACAGGGCTCTTGATCTATCGCCCCCCCGCCCCTGCAAGCGCCTTTCAGGAATCACTGGTCTCTACCATTTCCACGCTAGCGTTACAATCTGCGAATTTCAGTATACTGGGGGATCTGAATCTCCATCTGGAGTGCTGTGACTCCCCTGCTGTACGAGATCTTCTGGGCGATCTTGAGGCTTGCCAACTTATTCAGCTAGTCAAAGGTCCATCCCACTTGGCAGGCCATCTGCTTGACCCGGTATTTACGAACATTTCCGAAAACTCTGCCTCTATTCCCAGCCCCCTCAGCTGGTCGGACCATTTCCTGGTTCAAATTTTCATTAAGATCTCAGTTGGTTCCAGGAAACAGCTCCCCCCACCTCGTTGGAGGCGCTCATGGCACAAATTAGATGGTGCCATGTTCGAGACCAGTCTGAAAAACTCCCGTCCAGACTGGCCTGAGGATCTGGAGGAAGCTGGTACAGCATACAGAGAGTGGGTTAATACGTCACTTGACTACCTCATTCACAAGAAACTGTCCAGACCCAAGCGCGAGCATTCCCACCCTTGGTACTCTGTAGCACTGGCCGAACAGAAAAAGTAATGTAAGCTACTGGAGCACATCTGGAGACGAGCGTATGATCCTCAGGCAAAAGCGAACTTCAGATCCACTACCAAAGCGTATCATAAACTTATAAAGAAAGTCAAAGCCACCTATTATACGGACCTGATTGGTTCGAGCGCAAATAGATCTAAAACCATCTTCTCTTTAGTGAAGGACATGACTAAGCCACCAGAGGATCCTAACTGCATGGTAACATCTGACTTGCAATGTGAAGAGATTGCTTGCTTTTTCGTCAGTAAAGTTCAAGGGATTTATAACTCTTTTGAATCTGATGGGTCTGCTCAGACCCCTCACCATTCCCCAGACTCTCTGGAACTTCCCTATTCTCTTCATTCTCTCCCTTCCATCTCACAGGCTAATATGGTACTTCTGGCTGTAAAAGTCAAGTCCGGGTCTCCGGAAGACCCCGTTAAACCTGAAATGTTTAAACTATTTCAGGATTCCATTTTGGCGGAGGGTCAGGAGCTGATTAATAGATCTTTTCAGTCTTCCACCATCCCTAAATCATGGAAACACGCCAAGGTTAACCCTTTATTAAAAAAGCCCACCTTGGACTCTTCCAGGCCTGAAAATTTTAGACCCATTTCATTGCTGCCTTATTTGGCCATGGTGGCAGAAACGCACGTTAATGACATCTTGACCAACTACTTGGAGAGCAATGGGATTCTAGACGACTCACAAAACGGATTCCGGCCTAATCACAGCACGGAGTCCGCCCTGTTGGCCGTTACTGAACAACTAAGGGCAACACAAGATCTGGGTGGTACGTCGGCTCTAATCCTGCTGGATTTGAGTGCGGCGTTTGACACGGTCTCCCATGGGATTCTACTTAGAAGACTATGGGAGATCGGAGTCCGAGGTGGTGCCCTGGATTGGTTCGCGTCTTTTCTATCTGACCGTTCCTTCCAGGTTCATGCTCCACCATACTCATCCAGCAGGCTTCCGCTGAGTTGCGGTGTTCCGCAGGGGTCGGCGCTCAGCCCTGCGTTGTTCAACGTGTACGTCCGCCCTCTGGCAGTGTTGGCCAGAGAACGTAAGATCAAATTAATTTCATACGCGGACGACACGCAGCTTATCTTCTCCTTCTCGAAGGACATGGATTCGGACCAAGCCAAATTATTTCAAGATGATATTCTGGCCATCTCCAGATGGATGACCACGAATTGCCTGCAGTTAAACTCATCAAAAACTCAGGTACTCCTGATTGGCAAGGAAACACACAGGTGGGACGATCACTGGTGGCCCCCCACGTTAGGTCCGCCTCCCATTCCTAAGAAGGAAGTAAAAAACTTGGGCGTGATTATGGACGACTCCCTCTCCCTAGAGTCCCATGCAAAAAGAGTGGCTGGCGTGTGCTATGGTCGCCTACGGTCGCTGAAACCAATTTTGGGCTTCTTTGAACCACCTGTACGCCAGACAATTGTTTAAGCCCTTATTTTATCGCATATAGACTCCTGCAATGTCTTAATGCTGGGCTCTAATCGAACAGCCATCAACCGACTCCAAAGGGCCTAAAATGCAGCTGCTCGTATTTTGTTCGCCCTACCAAAATACTGTCACACGTCCCATATTTTGCGGCGTTTACACTGGCTTCCGGTAACACAACGTATTCAATTTAAGTCCCTTTGCCTAATTCATAAAATCCTTCACTGCTCTAGCCCCCGAGTTTTGCGAGGTCTGTGTTCTTCCTATGTCCCTTCACGTGCCCTCCGCTCGGCGGACCGCCATCTTGCCTGCACCATCAAAATCCAAAGGAGCAGAGCTGGTGGCCGGTCCTTCAGGTATTTGGCTCCGAAACTGTGGAATTCGATTCCCTCGGAGGTGCGTGCTACAAATAATTACCTGTCATTTAGAAAACTCATCAAAACCTGGTTGTTTCCTTCTACCTAGGGTTCCTAAGTGGCGCTACACGTTTCCCCCTTGGATTAGTTCGCCTCACTTTCAAGCTGCCTGCAAGCGTTGGGACGCGCCGTCACTGGGGTAGCCATGCGCTCTATAAGCATTTTTAACATTAACATTAACATATACAGAAAACCAAATCAACTCCGGTTCTACCTCTAATTCTAGGCAGAGAGCAATTACTCTAGTCTCCCTATCTCCAGAAGAGAAATACACTGTAGAACAACCTGACACTGAGTTACCCTCGGAATATCAGGAGTTCTGTTCGGTGTTTGATAAGGAACAAGCCACCTCCTTACCTCCCCATAGGGTATACGACTGTCGTATAGATCTGCAGCCAGGAGCACGTATACCCACAATCAGAGTGTACTCTTTAACAGAAAAGGAAAATCAGTATTTAAGGGAATACCTTGACACTATGTTGGAGTTAGGATACATGAGACCCTCCAGATCCCCTACATCCTCAGCCCTCTTCTTTATCCCTAAACGGGAGGGAGGCTTTTGTTGTTGCATAGACTATAGATCCCTGAATGGCATTACAATCAAGAACAGATACGCTTTGCCACTCATCTCCTCTTTGTTAGACCAAATCAAAGACGCCGAATGGTTCACGAAATTAGATGTACGTGGAGCTTATTATAGACATGCTAAGGATTAATGTGATGCATTATGAGCACAATAGCATAAAAACTCACTTGATTATAAACAAAAATAGTTTAAATTGGGTGACCAGATGGCCGGAGATGTAAAATCGCCCAAGTTGGAGTCAATGTTACTTTTATGTACTTTCTCTACATCCTAGAGGCATGTAATTTGGCATCCTGCAGTGGGACATTCCATAGAATGTGTTGCATGTGCAAATGAAGCTCTATCTAGTATGGATCATGAATTATGGCACAATATACGGGACATATTTGAAAATAATTGAGATTTTTTTATTGAAAACAAGCATTTAATCACTAAAAGATTCTCACCACTTCTAAGCATGGCACAAGCATGAAAATGGACACAGAACAGGGGCATAATGTTTGCTTTATGCTACACTTTGAATTATATTTCCAGGTTGTATGGTTTTAGAACTATGGGACAAAATGTAAGGCATACTTTTTGGAACATGTGACGTAATTGAAAAACATCATACATTCAACTTCACATTTAGACTACTTTACAATGTGCCACATACATGGTAATTCACATGGGTAAGTAGCATCACTGTTTTCAGGTCCCTGTAGCCACCAGGACCCCATTATATAACTCTGGTGATATAAAAAGAGTGGGTAGGGGTCATTTCCAGGCTCTAGGTACATGTCTGACTCCTATTTGTGACATTTCGAGGTGTCTGGTGTCAAACTCATTTTTTCCATTATGGACCCAAGGACCCCATATTATACCTCAGATGACATACCAGGAGTGTCTAAGACCCTTTTCTGGCCTCCAGGGGCGACTTTTTGAAGTTTTTGTGTTTAAGGAGTCAAAGTCACTTCTTCCACCCAGCCCAAGGTGCTCAAAATCGGGTACGATCTCAGGTTTTTCCCTTGGCTGGAAGTTGGAAATAAAACTTTATATAAGACCAAAGGTATATAGATCACATGAAAGCATCAGATCTGACCTTTCTAACAAGTGTATTTATGTCTTGAACACTCAAAAGGTGTCTCTGATATCCAGTCTGAGTTATTTGACAAATTAGCAAATCTTGTCAAAAAAACTTTTTTTGACAATTTTTGCAAATTTTCGGTACCGACTCTCTTGACAGTTTGTGGGTCCTTGTGGACATCAGGAACCCAAATTATACCTCAGGTGATATAGCAGCAATGTATGAGACACAATTCTAGCATCCATCCACCTGTTTTAGTTATATTTGTCACATTTTAGTTATTCAGGGTACAGAGTCACTTCTCCTGCAGAAGGCTATGGTGCTTCATGTGCTCCAAGAGGTCAAAAAAATATATAACACAAAATAATGTAAAAAGTGTATAGATGCAACTGCAGTGTTTGGAATGCTATAAATGTGCAATTGTAGTGTCCTGTGTACCTCCAAAATGAATTTCTAACACCTTTGAAGTGCACCTGGAGCAAAAAATGGCTGTGTCCCAAGATGCATCAAAGTGTGAAAAAATGCACAGAAATTGTTTAAAATAAAAACAATTGAGTGTTACAGTGGCTTATTTGCATTATAAACACACAATGAATGAAACAGAGTGAAAAAATAAAAATAAAGTCAGGGGGACATGGTCACTTTTTTGTCCGAAGTCGTGGAACTCATAACTGGGTAAAATATTTAGCTTGAGTGCCCTCCCCATGGAGGTCAAACATTTTATTGCATCAAAATCATTTAAAAACTATATAGGTGTAATTGCAGTGTCCTGAATGCTATATGACTGCATTTGCACTGTTCTGGGTATTTCCAAAATGAATTTCTCCATGAAGTGAAAAATGACTAAGTCCAAAAACTTCACTGGTGCATCAAAGTGTTCAAAAAAGGTCAAAATTTGGTTAAAATTAACAAAACATAGTGCCGCAGTGGCCCAATAGCATGCTAAAGACATAATGAATGACACAGAATGAATAGTTTTACAAAATACTTTGAAAATTCGATTTTCAATTTCAGGGGGACAAGGTCATGGAAGTCATGGAACTCCGAGCTGGGTAAAAGTTCAGCTCAAGGGCCCTCCTCATGGAGGTCAAAAATTGTATTAAATCAAAATCATTTAAAAACTGTATAGCTGTAATTGCAGTGTCCTGAATGCTATGTAACTGCATTTGCACTGTTCTGTGTGCCTCCAAAATGAATTTCTAACACTTTTAAAGTCTCCATGAAGTGAAAAATGACTAAGTCCAAAGACATCATTGGTGCATCAAAGTGTTCAAAAATGCTCCAAAATGCATACAAATGGGAAATAACAAGTGCTACAGTGGCCCAACAGCCTGCTAAACACATAATGAATGACCCAGTGTCTAAAGGAAGGACTGGACTTGAGTCTGTAGGGGCTGATTTAGAAGCCCCTTGCGGCTCATTTTCCTCCATTGTTGCGTGACTTTTGTGACGCAGCGGCAGAACAAAAGAGGCGCCATGGTGCGGCGTATATTAACAAAGTGATGCATATGGGAGATGCATCACGTTGTAAAGCCCTGCGCCATCAGGGGGCGTTCCGGCGCAAGGGAGGGCGTTCCTGCGCAGGAACGAATCCTAAAAGTGGCTGAGGGAAATCTACAAGATGTCAATCAGTCACTTTTAGGACAATGATGCGTGACTCAAACCCTGCGCCTGCTTGAAGCCGACGTACGGCTTGATGCAGCATTGGGGAGATAGGGCACCCCAGAGCATTGCTGGAGCTGCGCAATCGTTGGCACGCAACTCCAGCAATGCGCCGCCTTTACGGCACAGATGCTTAAGGCTTCTGTGACGTTTTGGGCCCATGGGTGGTGGTGGCATGGCGCACAATTACTGCCGCATCCCTGCTACTTTGCAGGGATGCGCCGGTAATTGAAAATATGACCCCTTAGTGTCTAGCATTACGGAGTTCTTTACACTACACTCATACATAATTTCTCAGGCCAATGAAATGAACACAAAATACAAAACAAATAAGCATAGTAGCAAGGCTACTGAGAAGGAGAGCCGTGCACCTGAAATGCATAGAAGATTTTGAAATATAATTTACCTACAATGTAATCGGCAGCATTATAGCTCTTGGTAAAGAACAAAGATTTGCAAATAACAGAGCCGGATAAAACAGAGTAGTGATGAAATAGCTAGAAATAGCTACTACTACTCACCAAGCCCGGGGACCTCTACGCCGAGCGCGTCCAGCAAGTAGCGTTCCCGGTCCATGACATCCGTCCAGCGGTGGGTGGCCTGGTTATAGGTGCGCCGGACCCCAGAGTGTTTAAACATGGCCCGGCACACCTTCTCCCACCGCTTCCGGCGCTCCCGGATGCCGTAGCCGGTTGCGATCTTGCCGCCTCCATGATGGTCTTGGGGAGGCGGCGCTGGACGTGGAATATTAGTGAGGCCACCTCCTCCGCGCTAAAAATCTCCTGAGCTGTCACTGTCTCCCCCCTCAAACGCCCGCACGGGAGCCGGGCACGGGGTGCGGGACTCTTCCCCTTTGCGGGCTTCTTCCCGGCTCCCTTTGCCATGGTCTGGGCAGAAAGGAAGCAAAATAAGAAAGAAGAAATAGAACAGGGAAGAAGAAAAGAAAAGCGTTTAAAAAAGTAGTTCAAAATTAACAAAAAGTAGCAGAAAACACAACAATATAAAGCTAGAAAAATAGAGGGATAGATAATAAGTAAAATAGATCAAAAAAACCTTCAAAAAAGCAAAGGATGGCAGAGATTAAGAAGGGATACAGAGACCATGCCCAGAACCATAGCAATGAATGAGAAACAAGATGGCCGCGCCCGTTCACGACCGCGTGGGTAAGTTCGCGCGAGATTTTCCTCGCTTTCACGCGCGAAATTGTACTAGCGAGCCGCACACTTTGCGAGATTACACATAGCGGGCGGAAACGGAAATACGTCACGCAAACAAGATGGCCGCGCCCGTGTACGACCGCTAGGGTAACTTCGCAAACGTATCGCTACAAGCGCCTTGCGAACACGCAAAAAATCACGCGAACATACACGCCGCAAAAAAACAAATCGTGTATTCGCATGAATTCGCCGCTTCCGAAATCGATCTCGCACGGATTCGCGCCCCGCAAATCGCGCGAAATTGCAGAAAAACGATTTTTGCAACACTGAAAGCAATCAGCAGGTGCAAAAGTTCAATCTTAACATTAGTAACCATTCACTCTAGTGCTTCCTGAGGGGCCCCTCCAGAGTTCAGTTGCCTATTTGCAACTATTCTATGACCCTGCTCTGACCCAAACAGCAGGCTCATAGAATAGCTACAAGTGAAAAAGAATTGCACTGCAACAGAAAGCAAATTACAGATAAGGAAGGAAGCAGGTGCCAGCCAGACTGGAAGTTTCAAAATCACTGACACATTAATCAACCCCAAATTAATTCATGGCAGTTGAAGCAGGGCAGGTGTGCTTGCTTTCACTGCAACAGAAAGCAAATTACAGATAAGGAAGGAAGCAGGTGCCAGCCAGACAGGAAGTTTCAAAAACACTGACACATTAATCAACCCCAAATTAATTCTTGGCAGTTGAAGCAGGGCAGGTGTGCTTGCTTTTTTTCACCCCCATAATCTACAGTGATAAACAAACCTAATGGGTGGCAGTGAGGATGTACCAGAGGGTGGCATTGGTGTACCAGAGGGTGGCAGTGGTGAAACAGAGGGTGCTGTGAACCTGTGATGATAAATCAGACGTAGAAACAACATAGTCGCGGCCGTTGCGAGCCGACAAGTAAGTTCGCAATTGCGAACTGGTCCACAAATCCTCGCGAACGCTCGCGAACACAAAAAACATAAAAATCCGCAAATTCGCGAGAGTTCGCGGATTTTGCGGATTGCAAATCCGTAAATTCGCAAATTCGCGTACGCCAGATCCGCTAAATCCGCCCATGCTTAGTTAGAAGTCAAAAGTTGTTTGGATCTGATAGGTCCGCGCTGGGCTTCTTAGGAATGGGAGTTACTTGCCCATTAATGAATGATCCTGGACCAAAGAGGGAGAATGGCTGAGTTTATATCTTTATAGAGCTTGATGGGTAAAGGATCACCAAAATGGTTGGAGGGTTTGCAGGATGCCATTATGTGAAGGAGCTCAGTGCAATCTGGTAGGAGAAAACTGCTTTAAGAGGCGTTGTTTTTGAGAGAGCAGTCCAAAGGCGAGTACATTGTCGAGGATTCTGCCAGCTCCACTGATCCTGCTATGTGTGCAAGTGAGGCAGGTCTAGTCCTTCTTACATAGGCAAGAGAAAGCAGCACAGCAGGCAGCAGGGAAACACAGCAAGGCAAGAGTCTAGGAAACAGCATTCCAACAGAGTGGCAGTCCTTACAGCAGCACAGCAGCTCTTCTTCCTGGCAGGATGGTCACATCGAAAAGCGTACTGAAGTGGTGGTGTCAGAGGTCCAACTCTTATACCCAATTGTGCCTTTGAAGCAAGGTCTTTGAAGTGTATCAGGGTCCCCCTTTCGTAACCCTTGCTCCAGGCTCACTACACTGGGGTATGTAGCCCTTTGTGTGAGGACAGGACACAGCCAGTTCAGGTGTAAATATGAGGCTGTGCCCAGCTCCTTCCTCCCATCCTCCCAGGATGGCCCATCAAGTTATACCTAAGTTCCATGCTATTTGGCTGTCTAGAGGTATATACAAAGCCCAGCTATCACCCTCCCCAGAAGTGTATCAGAGACTGGCAACAGGCACCAAGGGCCAGATGTAGTTAGTCCTTTACCGGTCGGAAACGGTCGAAAATACCGATTTTCGGCGGTTTCCGACCGGTAAAGTGCTATGGAGATGTAGGGACTAGAAAAACTTACATTTTCGGTAATTTTACCGAATCGGTAAAATTACAGAATCAGTAAATTTACCGAAAATGTAAATTTTACCGATTCGGTAAATTTACCATTCGGTAAAAATACCGAAAATGTATTTTGTGATGTAGGTAGCACTTCTAACAGTGCTACAGGGCCTTTGGAATTCGGTATTTACCATGCAATACAATTGCATAGTAAATTACGAATTCTTGTGTACATGCACATCTGTGCATGTACACCTGTGCCATGTGGCACACAGACATGCCCTAAGGGCATGTATGTTTGTCACATGGCGCAAACACCAGTTACAGGGGTGCAACAGGGTGTCAAAGTGACACCCTGTCCCCCTTAGCAATTTGGTATTTTTACCGATTCGGTAAATACCGAATCGGTATTTGCTATTGAATCCTATGGGCTTCAAGGCCCATAGGATTCAATAGCAAATACCGATTCGGTAAAAAATACCGAATTTTTACCTACATCTCATTTACAGATTCATAAATACCGAATCGGTAAAATTCCGTATTTATGAATCGGTAAATGAGATTTACCTACATCTGGCCCCAAATGTCTAAAGTTAGAAAATGCCAATGTTTCAAAAGTGGTATTTTCAGAATTGCAATTTAAATTCCCACTTCAACATACGTTGTGATTTTACATTGTGATTCCAGAGACACCAAACTTGAAAAGTCCATCTCTTCCAAATGGGTAATTGCAAAAATATAATAAGGCAATGCCCATGTTATCCTAAAGGAGAGATATGCCTTGCAGTAGTGAAAAGATGACTTTGAGAGCTTTTCATTACCAGAATATGCAAACCTAAACGTAATGTCCAATCTTAAATACATTGCCCTCTGGGTTGTCCAGAGCCTACCTTAGTGGTGACTTATATGTATAAAAGGGACGGTTTAGGCCTGGCAAGAGGGTTAAGTTGCCAGGTCGAAATGGCAGGGTACTTTGGACAGGCGCACCTTGTTCCAACCAGAGCACAAAGCAAAACATGATAGAATGGTATTCGTCTCCAAATTCACAACTCAATCCACCACGATCAAACGGATTATTAATCAAAGATGGGAACTTTTATCTACAGAAAAGGATTTCAATGGAATATTTGAACAACTACCAATGCATGCATATACTAGAGGTCCAAACATAAGACAAATACTCAAGCAGAAGACTCTGGACAATCGATCGATTGAATACAAGGGCACCGTCCGGTGCCAGAACTGCACACATTGCAACAATGCAACCACAGGAAATACATTCACACACCCAACTACGGGCAAAGTCATCAAACTCCACCACACCAGTGATTGTAACGCTCAAAATGTGGTATACGGAATTAAGTGCCCATGTGGAAAAATTTATGTGGGTAAAACAGAGAGGAAAATAAAAACCAGATTAACGGAACACAAAAGCAGAATACGAAACCAGTATTCATCATCACCTCTGGCCTCGCATTGGAAGGAAGCAAACCACACAATCTCCCAACTACGGTTTTTTATCATTGAGAAAGTGGAGATTAAAGCAGGAACAGACAATAGACAGAGACTATTGCAACGAGAGTTATACTGGATAAAATCTCTACAGACCATGCATCCGACAGGGTTAAATGACAGATACGATCTTTCTTGTTACCTTTAGATAACATAAACCATTGCTTTTGACACGCAGTCGTCAAATACTATTGAACACTAAGCCAGGAAATATTCGATATAATCATATATCATCATCATAGCATTGTTTATGTTTATAACATATGTTAACTATTGAACATTTCATTAGATCCGATTGCATAACGTTCATACAGAACATTGTGTACAGTATTTATATGTCATTCTTTTGTTAACAGTATCTACATGTTATTTCTCTGCTAATATATAATTATCTTGCTACTATGCAACCACTGAATCCTTATACCATCCCCACGATTGAGCGCCCAAACACTATCAAAAACACATCACCTAATTAGTCAGATACATACGCATCGTGGCAAACACGTTGAGGTTAGTACATTTTTCAAATTTTTTACATCCTGTGTCATTTAGTACAATAATAACACAGAATAGGATTGGATTACAGCCTTACAATAGGTAGCGACTCGACATTACAAAATGGCGGCGCAAGTTTTTTAACATTAAAGGTATTCAGACAGACCTGAAGTATTTCGCGTATGTTTACAAGACGCGAGAGTCAGTAAAATATAATTACAAGAATGACGTCGGACAAACAGAGTGTATTAACCGAGGGCGGCTTTTTACGACATTTAGCATAATTATAACACAGAAAACGCTCAGATTACAGCCTTATAATAGGTGGTTACTAGACATTATTAAATGGCGGCACCAGTTTTCTAACATTACAGGCATTCATATAGACTAGAAGTACATTGTTTATGTTTACTAGACGTTAGAGTCAGTAAAATACAAACGCGAGTATGGCGCCGGTCTAACGCTGAACAAACAAAGCGGATTAACCGATGGTGGCTTTTT
The DNA here is from genome assembly GCF_964261635.1 of Lissotriton helveticus. Taxonomy (NCBI): domain Eukaryota; kingdom Metazoa; phylum Chordata; class Amphibia; order Caudata; family Salamandridae; genus Lissotriton; species Lissotriton helveticus. Next base: position 29,175,890 of record NC_136067.1, on the reverse strand, counting down.
ACGAGCGGCAACGGAGTGAAATACAGGTATGTCCCAAACAATAGAGCTACCCTTGTTAGGGTCATCATATAGGCACGACATAACGTTAATTTTGTTATGCGTTTATCTGCAGGTTGACAGTTCGATAAAGAGCAGGTACGCTTTCTTTAAAAACACCATGACATGGATACATGTATTATGTGGTCTGAAATTTAAAGCGCTCCTTATGCCTCCGCAGGTCTCTTTATACTGAGAAGATCAGGTAGGAATTCCCAACATTCGGATACAGTGATATCCCTTTAAATTAAGTAGAGAGTTTAATTAACTTTAGGCATTTTTCCGTGCATTTTTTCCTACAGGCACTTGAGTTCCAGGCAATACTCGACAATAGGTAAGCCTAGAGAATTGAACAGTACTCAGATTAAATATTCTTCCACACGTTTTTTGAAATAACATGAAGTATCGTGGTTTTCTTGCAGCTGACACACCATAGATATATCATCAACAGGTATGCGACATCACCAGTTATAACGTTACTCCCCTAGCATTCATTATACACAGAACACTTACACCATTTATGTTTATTAACTTTCCAGATTATCCCCTGATGAAGGTACCAGTGGGTACCGAAATGCATTGGGCAAGGGGTGAAAATATCTGATTTGTGATTTATTGTAATAATATCACTATAATGCTATTGTATAATGTATTGTGATAACATGAAGTATGAAAATGTAAAGTGATCATATGATGAATTTTGTGTTGATAAAATTAAGAAAACAGATTATGATAATAAATAACTGTTGAATAAATGTGAAAATTGTGTAAAAGTTGAAACACTGAAGGTGTGGGGTTAACACCAAGTGCACAGTGCGCAACTGGATGGGTTCGGTACTCATCATAACTCAGTATTCTCAACAGGCGTGACAAACCTTAGCAGTTGCAGCACCATTAGAATAAACTCAGAAACAATCAGGAGTGCTCCTCACACCCTCATTTACCGTTTTTCTAAATAGAGAGATGCCAGTCTTGTTTCTGAAGGGTCAGGTCATGAAAGAGAGGAAGGACAAGCAGATGCTGGTTGTTGAAACCGTGTTACATCAAACAAAAGATGGACCAGATGGACGGAATGCTGACAATGCAAACATTCTCCCCCAGTCAAAAGATCTGGAATAATGCATCGTTCTTTTGCCCGCTACGCTACCCCAGTTTGTTGTCGAAACAGGGTAGTGAGTGCTTTGGTTCTGACTCATTGAATGGGTTTAAATCCCCTTTGGCTCGGGAGGCCTTTGTTCACAGAAACAGGTGGGAAACGAAAAAAAACATTGGAATGTTTATCTCCGGGAATCCACCAGCCAGTAGAAGTCCAAGGCACTCCATTGTCTTTCATGGATCACTCCACATTCTAATCTTCTTTTTTTTAAGTTTGAAAAGCTTTATTGAGTTGAAGAAAACAATGTAAAACATCAGTACAATAGCACAAATAAAGAGCAATAGGAATTAAAATAATTGTGGAGAATAATGTGCCAATAAACAAGAAAGGCCCCAAAAGGGGAAAGCGCTATACAAAGAGAAAATGCTTTTATAACTTTTCATTTTGTGGGGAAGGAAGAGAGAAAGAAAGAGGGAAGAAAGGGAAAAAAGGGGGGATGGAAGGGGAACAGCAATAGAACAATTTATGGTAAGAGAAATAAAGAGGTATGAAATACAGAGAAGTTCACAGTAATAATAATAACCGTAATACTAAATAGAACAATAACATGTGATCAAGAGGCACTTTTAGATAAAAAGTCTGTTAAAGGGTACCAAAGTAAATCACGTTTTATCAACAATGGAATAGAAGAAGCGCATGCACGATCTAGTCTATGATGATGGCAGAGCAAATTCCACCAAGCATTATAAACCACGTTTGTAGTGTCTTTCCAATTAGTTGTTATAATTTGAAAAGCGATAGCAATGCAAAGATCAATAAATATACGAGTATGGAGTGGGAGTGGGACATCCCAAACTGGGGCCAAACCACCCAGGAATACAGAAGAAATAACAAAGGGAACATTAGTAGATAAAATCCTATTAAGAGTAGACCAAAAGTGGGACCACATAAGTTGGACCTTAGGACAAAGAAAAAACATGTGAACAAAGTCACCAGGAGTGCATGAAGAGGACCAACACTTCTTAGTGTCTAACCATTTAAATTTAAACAAATCACAGGGAGTGTAAAATAATCTATTATAAAAAAAAATAGAGGGTTTGTGTGGTACTAGCGGAACGAGAGGTGGAATGAAGTTTGGACCAAATAGAGTCCCAGGAAAGTGAGGGGAAAGTTTGATTGAGGTCTGATTCCCAGATAAGTTCAAGATTAGTTTTAGGCCTGTCAGTGAGTGAGGGAGAAAGTAATTTATAAATAGCAGAGGCCTTAAGGGGAACCTGAAAGTTAGGTGGAGAGGCAAGGAGGGGGGGTGAAGAGGATGAAGGAGTATTGTGTAGGATAATAGTGGATAGTTTGGGCAGAAGTTCATGAAAGTGTGTGCAGTATTTGTTAGAGATACCGAAGGAATCACGAAGTGCTGGAAAGGGGAATAAGGAATTGTCAGAAATAAGATGTTGGTAAGTGAGAATTCCTTTGTCAATCAATTCCTTCCAAAAGAGCGCACGATTGCGTAATTTAAGAGATTTATTATACCAAAGTGGGGTATTCATATGAAGAGTAGATGGTACAGAGAATGAACGAAAAAGGGCAAGTGTTAAAGCTTTGGAGTGTTTAAAAATAGGAGAAAGTAGCTTAGGAGGTGGTTGAGTGAGATTGGAGGCAATAAGGAAGGAGAAGGGGTGAAGTTGAGCCAATTCCAGAGAGCTCCAGGCCGTGGTAGGAGGAGACGAGGTTTCAAGAAGAAAAGGCCAAATTTGCTTGAGAGTAAAAGCAGAATGAAAGCGTGAGATATTGGGGAAGTTAACACCACCAAGATGTTTAGGTTGTTGAAGATGGAGGAGAGAGACTCTAGCCATACGCTTATTCCACAGGAATTTGGAAAAAAGACTATTGATAGACTTAAAAAAGAAATGGGGGAGAGAGATAGGAAGCATGGAAAGACAGAAGTTCACAATAGGAAGGAGCATCATTTTAATAGTGGAGAGACGACCCCACCAGGAAAGAAAAAGAGGGGACCAACGTTCTGTAAGAGAAGAGAGCTTTTTAAGGATATCGGAGTGATTCATTTTGATAGTTTCTCTAATAGTGTTAGCATATAAAACGCCAAGACATTTGATAGAACCAGAGTTCCATTGGAAACCAGAACCCTGAAACATGTGAGGAAAACAACATTTATTGAGGGGAAGGACTTCAGTTTTATCAGTAGTTAATTTATATCCAGAAACAGAGGAATAATCATGTAATAAAGAAAAGAAAGCGGGAAGGGCAACAACAGGGTTAGAAATGTAAAGCAAAATATCGTCTGCATAAGCGGTGAATTTAATCTCAACATCTTTATAAAGAAAGCCAGAATAGGAAGGGGATTGTCGAATTTTCTCAAGGAAAGGTTCGAGTGCCAGAATAAAAAGAAGGGGGGAAAGTGGACAGCCTTGTCTGGTTCCTCTATGAAGGGGAAAATAATCAGTTTGCATACCATTAATCCATATAGAAGTGGAAGGAGCAGAATAAAGCAACTGAACAAATTTAAGAAAAGTGGGACTGAAACCGTGCCAGCGAAGGGCGCCAAACATAAAATCCCAGTTGACACGGTCAAATGCCTTCTCAGCGTCTAGAGTAATGGCAGCCAAAGGACTGTCCATTTTAGCAGAAAAATGAATGATATTAAGAAGGGTTCTAGAATTGTCTGTAATGGATCTTCCCTTAACAAAGCCGGATTGATGAATGTTAACCAAATCGGGGACAAAGGAACTAATCCGTAAAGCTAGAATTTTCGCATACAATTTACAATCAGTATTAATGAGGGAGATGGGTTGGTAATTTTTACATAGGGAAGGGTCCTTATCTTTCTTGGGGAGAAGAACTAGCATAGCCTGCGAAAAAGAACCTTTAGATTCACCAGAGGAGAGAAAATGGTTAATTAACTGAAGAAAATGAGGAATCAAGATAGATTTAAATTGGAGAAAGAAACGAACAGTAAAGCCATCAGGGCCAGGTGTCTTATCTTTGGGGAGAAGAGAGAGAGCAGCAAGAATTTCCTTTTCTGAAATCGGGGCATCAAGAGAAGAGAAATCCAATGAAGGATTGGGAGATTTAGGGACAGAATTAAAGAAAGAGTCTAATTGCTCTGCAGAGGGGGAAGACTCAGGAGTATAAAGAGAAGAGCAAAATTGAACAAAGCAATCCAGAATTTTGGCAACAGAAGACTGGAGCGAGCCTCGTGAATCTTTAATCGAGACTATTTTCGATTTCTGTTTTTTAATTTTGAAATAATTTGCCAGAGCCCTACCAGCTTTATTGCGATCACCATATATCTTCGCATTAAATTGAAGAAGCTGATTGGAGGCCGATTCCCAGGAATGTTTGTTAAATTGCAGTTTAGCGGAAATGAGGGAGGACAGAGAGTCAGGAGAGTTGGAAGTGTAGTAAAGATGCTCTAGTTCTTTAATGCGTTTTAGATAGGAGGAAGCTTGGGATAGCGCTTTCTCTTTTTTTACGTGAAACAAAGTCAATAATACAACCCCGGGCAGTGGCTTTGAAAGCATCCCAAAGAAAGTGAAAGTCAGAGGTGGAGTGTAAGTTAGTAATGAAAAAGTCATCCATGAAGTGAGTGAAGTGTTCAATGAAAGTGGGATTAAGTAAAAGGGAATTGTTAAAGCGCCATCTGCGGGCCTGAGGCGTGGGAGAGGGGTAATCCATATCTAAAATAACTGGGGCATGATCTGAGATGAGGATAGAGCCTAATTCTGAGTTGGTCATAAATTGGAAAGCATGGTGGGAGAGAAAAATATAATCAATACGGGAAAGGGAATTATGCACAGGGGAAAAAAAGGAAAATTCCAGAGAGTCAGGGTCGGACAACCTCCATGAATCTATAAGGCCTCTGGAGGAGATGGGTTTGTGAAAGGACTTTTGCATTTTGTTGGGAATGTAGCGAGCTTGTGATTTGCGGTCCAAAAAAGGGTCCATCAATTGATTACAATCTCCCCCAACAATCAAATCTTCATTAGCATTAGAAGAGAGAAGGGAGGAGAAATCATTCCAAAAGGAAGAATCAATGCCATTTGGACCATAGACATTACAGAGAGAGAGATGAACATCATTAACAATACAATCAAGGAGCAGCCACCTGCCATTAGTGTCAACAGTTTCATTTAGAATTTGAACAGACAGCGCTTTATGAAATAAAATAACAACATCATTTTTGTGATTACTAGCAGGAGAGCAAAAAACATCCCCAACCCATTGTCTACGTAACATCGATAACTCTTGAGTAGAAAGATGTGTTTCTTGTAAAAAGGCAATTTGACATTTTAAACGAGCAAGATGAGATAAAACACGTTGTTTCTTGATAGGGTTACAAAGACCCTTAACATTCCAGGAAATGAGTCGGAAACTTTTCATATGAGGAGATTAAAGGAAAGTAAAAAGAGAGAGTAATACAGGTAAAAAGAGAGAATATATAGAGAAAATGGCAAGGAGAGATAGAAATTAGCTAGATGAAGTAAAAAGAAGAACGATGGAAATAGTAGAGGAGCCCAAGTAGAGAGAGCAAAAGGAAAAAGGAGCAAGGCCAACATAGGAAGGTGAGTTGAGAAGAAGTGAAGAGATAAAAATGGAGGAGAAAGGGAAAGAATGACTAACATCACAGTGCCAAAAGAAAGGAGGAAAGGAGCAAAGTAAGGTGGATATATTCAAAAAAGCCGAATGGGGTAAAAAAGGAAAGAGAAAGTGAAGCATGAAGGAGGGAGGAAAGAGGGAGCCTAAAGCAACCCAAAAGAAGACAGCGAAAAGAAGGACGGCAAAAAGAACCAAGGTGGTTCTAGCCATACAGAACATGTAACAGAGAAAAACAATGAGGTGAGAGCAGGAGCAGCAATAAAAGACGACCGAATAGAAGGGAATAAGTCGAAAACACAGTCCCAGGAACGAAAGAGAAAGAACCAAGGGAGAGAGGAAAAAATGCACGGAGAACCTGGGACTGAGAACGACATAAGAACAAATGAAGGAGACTTACCAAACAGATATGCAGGAAAAAACAGCATACTGGGATGACGGAGACGTATGATAAAACAAAACAATGCAGAGGAAGACTTACGAAACATCAGGAAACGCCCCTAGGAAATAAAGGAGAACAAAAAAAAGTGAGGACATGTGAGGAGAAAGAACAAGCCATAACAGACAATAAAAAAACACAGAAAGGAAACAATAAAAGAGAAAATAAAAGTTAGGAGCTGCTTTGTTCCATGGAGTCCTCTCTGTGGGAGTGGATGAATCTGCGGAGGTCAGCCGGGTCTTCGAAACTGTAGGACCGTTCCTTGTATGTAACCTTGAAAAAACAAGGATGAATCAAGCCGTATCTGGCGTTCATGGTTCGAAGTGTAGGCCGCAGATCCAGGAATTCCTTACGACGCGCCGCTGTTTGTTTGGAGACATCCTGAGAGAAAAAAAGTTTATGGCCGGACCATATCAGTTGCTTGTGTTGTTTAGCTGAGTGAAGTATAGTCATAAGGTCAGAGTAGAGGAGAAAATAGGCGATGATACCACGAGGTTTCGATGAAGTGGAAGATGTTTTGGGACCCAGACGGTGCGCTCATTGAATATTGGCATCCACATGTTTCGGCAGGCCAAGTATCGGTAAAACTTGTGTCTTCAGGAATAAAATGATGTCCGACCCTTCAGAATTTCCTGGAACACCATAAATGCAAAGGTTGTTGCATCTATTACGATTTTCCAAATCCTCAGACGTCTTCTTGAGGACTTGAATCTCTTTGGTGAGGGTATCCACCTTGGCAACAACATCTTGTGCGTCACTGATTTTCTGTTCAACTTCGGTGACACGTTTATCAAGGTTGGACCACTTATCGTCCAGCCTTTGCAATGTAGCAGTGGTGTCCGCTATAAAAGGGCGGATTAATTTGAGTTCCTCCATTAAATCCTCAAGGGTAACGGGAAGAGGAGATTTAGAGGGAGATGGTGGGTCCTTCTTGAGGCGTTTGCCCACAGGAACAGAGTCTTTGCGTGTAGCGGTAGCCACATTAGAGGCCTTAGAGGCGTATCCGTGCTCCATGATGTAAAGGTATGAGAGAGGAACAGCTTGAGGTAAAGAAGGAGCGACGGAATATGGTGAAAGGCTGTAAAGTCTTCTGAAGAAAATCCCTGAAACTGTGAAAAATGGAGACCACCGTCAAGGAGAGTCAAACTGGATAACAACAGAGCGCAAAAATGAAGAAATGATGTGTGCGGAGGAAGCAGAAAAGCAACTGCGCACAGACAAGTCAAAAGTTGAGGAGAGAAAAAACTGAAGCGGAGGTCCAGCAAGCCGAGGAGAAGCAAAAAGGACTCAGAACAAAATATTAGATGTCAAATAATCGTGGAAGCACTGCAAAATTGAAGGAGCAGAGCCAGGGTACAAGAAGCATCAGCAGGTAGAACAATAGAATCATTGGAGAAAAAAAATCACCAATAAACGATGAAAAGAAAAAAACAAAATGGCGGCCGTTTCTGAGGAGAAAGCATTCATGCAAATTCTGGCCTCAAAAAACTAAGAAGGCGTACAGAAACATACCCAGTTGTGGAGGGGCAGTTCCGACGCACAAATCAGCCGTTTTCGGCAAGAAACGCAGCCCAGAAGCGATCCCTTCGTATGGAAAGCGCCGCCGAAATCGCGGAGCTCAGGGGGGAGCGGCCATCTTGTTTGCTGCGTCGCGCGCCCTCCAATAGTTCTGGCTTTAAAAGAATGTTCGGTATTGTGAAGCATTACCAGTAAATAGCATGGGAATTAATACTCTAGAAAAATACTGGTGTAGGTTAAAAGGCCAAGTGACAGTTGCACTGTCAAGTCAGAGCTAACACTCTATGTATGTTAATGACTGCCTTCCTCCCATCTCTGCTGCTACCAGAGAAAGACAAACACCATAAAGTATACAGCTACCCAAGATAATTTTACAACATTACAGTGTCATATGTGTGCCCCTGAAAGTTCATGCTAAGCCAGCTGGCTACATAAACAAAAACTTCACAGCTGGTTGAGGGCTCGCCTTTTTAGGTTGAGCTTAGGCAGCGCATGCCTGCTCTGCGAGCCATGCTCTATTAGAGTATGTTCTACTTGAAGCCCTGCCCACTCTCCGCCCATATTTGTCATTGGCTTGTGTCATTGTCCTTCTTCTTAAATACTGGCTTCTGATTTGTTATTAGGCTTGTTAGTCCCTCCTTAGTACCGCCTTGTCTTCATTTGTAACCTCCCATGAAGACTGGCCCTTTTACATCAGTTGTTAAATGGTACATCTTCTCTAGTCTGGAAGCACTATTTTCTTTAATGAGTTTCTCTTACTGCAGAAGGAAAGGAGGGTCTCTTGTGTGCAGTTGTGACCACCGGCTTGTTTATTTAACTCGTAGCAAACAGGGAGCTCTTCAGGGGCCATGGGAGACAGAAAAGGGGCAACACAGCGATGCCTTCAAGCATTTGGAATGCAATAGGTCTCACATTTGCGAGAGTTTAAGCTATTGGCATTGTGTAAATAAAATACATTGTTATTTACAGTGCCAATAGACCAAACTTGCGTGAATGCAGACCTACTGCATTGCAGATGCTTGTTTTATATTTGGTGCCTCCTTTGGTGTGGGAGAAGTTTATAGAGATTGCTCTTTGAAGTACTTGGAATATCCAGACTGTCCTTGGCTCCAAGCTGGCTGCCGGAACAATTCAGCGGTGACAAGCCCTTTGTGTTCTGACAGAGCACAGACTGTTCAGTTGGAAGTAGGGCTGTGCCAAGCCCCCCACTCAAATCCTGGCAGCTGATGGTCCATACAGGCACACTTAGTCTGGTAGAAATTTACAAAGACTAACTGCCAGGTATCCCCAGTCATGTGACCTAAGATAGGCTTCAGGCACCAAAATTGCTTACAGCAGAAAATGCCAATTTTCTAAAAGTCAAGTAACAAAAGAACGCCAATACTGCTACTAAATTTAAAATCTAAACTTAGTGCATTGAACAAAATAATGTCACACCAACCACCATTTCTTGTTGGATTTAATCTCAAAAAAATCTTTTTGAATTTTACATTACACAATTCATCAAAAATACAAACATCATAAGCTCAATTTATTGAACCAATAAAATCTAAACTATCAATTCCCCTCACATGCATTCAACTGTTTCACTGTTAAACTTGTCTCATTTATGTACACTCTCAAAATTCCATTCATATTCACAAAATCACCTTCTCAGTCATTCTACCATACTAACACCTCTACCAGCAACTTTTACAATCCTTTTACAAAACAAAAACATTATACAAAACAAAACTAGGCGAAGGCCATCAATAGCATGAATTTAGCCATATTCAAGACGTAAACAATAGTTGCATTAAGTTGGCCTCAACGCCGTGATGTAATTCAAAGTACGACTGTACGATTGAAGAGGATTTATTTTTAATTATAGTTTTATAGATACCAAACATGAAATGCTTTGACTTTCCCCAATCAAAAGTTAGCACTTAATAAATGTAATAAGACAACCCGATATCATCCTATGGGACAGGTAGGCCTCACAGCAGTGAAAAACAAATTTAAGAGCGTTTCACTATCCGGACATGCAAAATTTAAATGTACATGTCGAAAGTTTGAATTACAATGCAAGCTGCCCTATGGGCTACCTAAGGCCTACCTTAGGGGTGACAAAATAATAAAGGGGGCGTTTAAGACTTGAACAAATTATGGCAGCCGCCAGCGGCCCCACCCTTACCGAAGTTGAATACTACATTTAGTGGTTAACCTGTCTTTTTATAGCATTCGAAGGCTATTTTATGCCTATTTTAGTATTCAATAGTGTTCTTTTGGAGAAGGCTAGTGCAAGAAGACTACTGATATGTGAGTGGTACTTCTTGAATACTAAAAGAATACTAAGCACATACTTATTTGTAATTGCATAGTCTTCATTTACAATGCAGAACATTTAGTGAATACAAACAATTTGAATACTACTGGACTTTAAACAGACTACTATTAACATTCTATTCAAGCTGCATGCTGAATGGTAGATTGGTGCCTTATTTATTACACTATTTTCATGGCTTATTTATTATACTATTGTGGTGTTTGTGTAGTGTAGGGTAGTGTTTTAGGGTTTAGGGTAGTGCTAGGGGATCGTGCAGGGTATTGATTGAGTGTAGGGACCGGACTGGTGGTTGGGGGAGGGTCGTGCTGGGGTAGTGTTTTAGGGTAGTGTTGTGGTGTTTAGGGTAGTATAGGGTAGAGTTTCAGGTCTTAGGGTATAGTGCTCGGGGATCATACAGGGTAATGTTGGAGTGTGGGGACCGGACTGGAGGTTTGGGGAGGGTCGTGCTGGGGGTAGTGTTTTAGGGTTTAGGGTAGTGTTGTGGTGTTTGTGTAGTGTAGGGTAGTGTTTTAGGGTAGTGCTGGGGGGTCGTGCAGGGTAGTGTTTGAGTGTAGGGACCGGACTGGGTGTCGTGCTGGAGGTAGTGTTTTCGGGTTTAGGGTAGTGTTGCGTAGTGCAGGGTAGTGTTTTAGGGTTCAGGGTAGTGCTGGCGGGGCGTGCAGGGTAGTGTTTAAGTGTGGGGACTGGACTGGGGGTCGGGGGAGGGTCGTGCTGGGGGTAGTGCTTTAGGGTAGTGTTGTGGTGTTTGTGTAGTGTAGGGTCGTGTTTTAGGGTAGTGCTGGGGGGTCGTGCAGGGTAGTGTTTGAGTGTAGGGACCAGACTGGAGGTTGGGGGGTTGTGCTGGGGGTAATGTTTTAGGGTTTAGGGTAGTGTTGTGGTGCTAATGTAGTCTAGGGTAGTGTTTTAGGGTTTCGGGTAGTGTCCAGGGTTGTGCAGGGTAGTGGTACAGTATAGGGGACAGACAGGGGGTAGGTGTAGGGTTGTGCTTGGGGTAGTGTTTTAGGGTTTAGGGTAGTGTTGTGTATTGCAGGGTAGTATTTTAGGGTTTAGGGTAGTGCTGGGGGGGTCGTGCTGGGGGAGTCGTGCAGGGTAGTGTTTGAGTGTAGGGCCGGACTGGAGGTTTGGGAAGGGTCGTGCTGGGAGTAGTGTTTTAGGGTTTAGGGTAGTGTTGTGGTGTTTGTCAATCAATCAATCAATCAAGCAAATTTGTAAAGTGATCTACTCACCCGCTAGGGTCTCAAGGCGCTGGGAGGGGGGGAGTGAGGTGTAGGGTAGTGTTTTAGGGGTTAGGGTAGTGTCGTGTAGTGCAGGGTAGTATTTTAGGGTTCAGGGTAGTGCTGGGGGGACACGCAGGGTAGTGTTTAAGGGTTTAGGCTAGTGTTTAAGTGTGGGGACCAGACTGGGGGTCGGGGAGGGTCGTGCTGGCAACCCTAGTTTATATTAATTTTGATGAAATGTCTCACACTATGGCAGTAAATCTAAAATACAAAGGATGGTCTGATGCATTGTCATGAATGATCAGATTAATTAGATCATATTCAGACCAGCTGCAGTGCCAGCCTGCTCTCTATAACTTATAACAGCAGTCTGTGGCAGTGCCCTTCCATTTCTGGTGCGTTCAGCGATTTTAAGTTCTTCTTCGTGTTTCTTGTTGCTCAAATGGATGAAAATTTCTGCTATGTATATCTTACCCTTGTCTTCATTGCTTGATTTTGCTTGCGAGAAAGTGTCACTTATAGTTGTTGAAATGTCACTCATTACCCTGAAATTATGAAAACTTCACTCACAGCAATCTGAAAACTTGGCAGCATGCCTGTGATGAAGGACACGGCGGGTGCCCACCCCACGTATTGCTGTCTTAATTGCAGGTGCCCACCCTGCATTATGGTGCCACGTGGAGCAGGTGCCCACCCCGTGGTATACTTCTTATTAAGTGGGAGCCTCATTTCTCCATAAAACAGATCACTGCCGCAGCCCGAGTGAAAAATGGGCGCCGACCCGGAAGCCCGGCAAAAGTTTGCCTGTCTGTGGGCCGGGCCGGTGGCAGGACCGGAAGAAGTGCTGGTGATGGTGCGGGGCTTCCGTGAGCAGATAGGAGCCCCAATGCGCCTAGGGAAGGGAAGACGGCAGAAAGTACAGGAGTCTAACCCGCCTCCAAGAGCTCCAAGCCCAAAGTCCCGGGTCCCAGGAGGGGGTCCGGGTGAAGAGACAGCACGGCCGAAGGAGAAAGCTGCCGCGGCTGCCAATGGCAGCCCGAAGGGGAGAGGCCGCCGGAGCAGGCTGCGACCCAGTGAAATCCCAGGCAGGGCTCCCATGGTAAAGAGGGAGCCCCGCAGCAGCCGCAGTGTGATCGGGCGAAGAGGGAGACCAGGGAGTTATCAGGTGGGGACGGGGGTGTGAGTTGAGGCACGCGATTGGTTGTTCAGTAGCCTTTCAAATTTAAGAATGCAAAACGTGTAAGTCACTTCTCCTACCCAGTCACCGCTCCTTCCCTGTCATTTCCCCTGCCCCGTCACCACTCCTGCCCTTTCACCGCTCCTGCCCATTCACCGCTCCAGCCCATTCACTGCTCCTGCCCGGTCACCACTCCTGCCCAGTCACCGCTCCTGCCCGGTCACCACTCCTGCCCCGTCACCGCTCCTGACCGGTCACCGCTCCTGTCCCGTCACCTCTTCTGCCCCGTCACCTCTCCTGCCCTGTCACCTCTCCTTCCCCATCACCTCTCCTGCCCCATCACCACTCATGCCTGGTCACCACTCATGCCCAGTCACCACTCCTGCCCAGTCACCACTCCTGCCCAGTCACCACTCCTGCCCAGTCACCTCTCCTGCCCAGTCACCTCGCCTGTCTGGTCACCTCTCCTGCCCGTTCACCACACCACTCCTGCCCGGTCACCACTCCTGCCAGGTCACCACTCCTGCCAGGTCACCACTCCTGCCCAGTCACCACTCCTGCCCGTTCACCTCTCCTGCCCAGTCACCTCACCTTTCCTGTTGCATCTCATGCCCCGTCACTGCTCCTGTCCCGTCACTGCTACTGTCCCGTCACTGTTCCTGTCCCGTCACTGCTCCTGCCCCATCACCACACCTGCCCGTTCACTGCTCCTGCCGTTCACTGCTCCTGCCGGTCAGCACTCCTGCCCGGTCAGCACTCCTGCCCGTTCACTGCTCCTGCCCCATCACTTCTCATGTCCCATTACTTCTCCTGTCCCATCACTTCTCCTGTCCAATCACTTCTCCTGTCCCATTACTTCTCCAGCCCCGTTCACTGCCCCTATCCATTCACTGCACCTATCCGTTCACTGTTCCTGTCTGTTCACCGCTCCTGCCCGGTTACCGCTCCTGCACATGCCTAATCACCGCTTCTTCCCCATCACTTTTCCTGCCCCATCACTTCTCCTGGTCAGTCACCTCTCCTTTCCTGTCGCCTCTCCTGTCTCGTCACTGCTCCTGCCCCATCACCTCTCCTGCCCGGTCACCTCTCCTGCACGGTCACCTCTCCTGCCCGGTCACCTCTCCTGCCCGGTCACCTCTCCTACCCCGTCACCTCTCCTGCCCGGTCACCTCTCCTGCCCCGTCACCACTCCTGCCCGGTCACCACTCCTGCCCGCTCACCTCTCCTGCCCAGTCACCTCTTCTTTCCTGTTGCCTTTCCTGCCCCGTCACTGCTCCTGTCCCGTAACTGCTCCTGTCCCGTCACTGTTCCTGTCCAATCACTTCTCCTGTCCCATCACTTCTCCAACCCCGTTCACTGCCCCTATCCGTTCACTGCACCTATCCGTTCACTGCTCCTGTCTGTCCACCGCTCCTGCCCGGTTACCGCTCCTGCACATGCCTAATCACCGCTTCTTCCCAATCACTTTTCCTGCTCCATCACTTCTCCTGCTCAGTCACCTCTCCTTTCCTGTCACCTCTCCTGTCTCGTCACTGCTCCTGCCCCATCACCTCTCCTGCCCGGTCACCTCACATGAGGAGGCAGCTTTCTCTTTTCTTGCCCTGCCCTCCGCCAGTACATCCCCTTGTCGTCATTCTCACCCCCGTAAGTGTAATTTAGGTACCCAGTCATGTGACTGATGTATTTGTGCGACAGGTCAGTGTGTGTGCTGATATTTGTTTGGTCTATTTGTGAACATCTTAAGACCTAAGGCATTAATTCACAGACATGATACAGTACCCCGGCCGCCCGCGGTATTTCTAATCCTCACTTTGGAACCTGTCAGCTGATTTCCCTAAACTTCAATGAGCTCTGCCGATGTGATGCCCTTCTTCAGTGCCGCTTTGGTGCGTGTCTCACAGCAGGTCTTTACTGGCTGGTAAAGCAGGGTTATAGAGCACCTGCTGGTGATTGGCCTGGTATGGATCAGAGTCTAGTCGGACTGATGCAGCCCTTCCTGTGATATAAGTGTAGAAGTCCCAGCCGGGATCTGGCCCAGGGAAGTTAAAGCTAGGTGTGCAGCAGGTTCTACTGTGCATGTTCCTAAAAATACAACAACCAGTCGGTGCAGCATAAGCAAGTTTACCCACATGGATTCCCTTATAAATTGAAAACAGAGGAGGAGCTTTGCACGCATCCAAGATGGACGTGTGAGCAAAGGGCTCCCGAGACCCTCCTAGCCTCCCGCACCTATCCTGTAATGTATCCTGATTTGGACGTCGGATACTTTTAGTTGATGCCCTGCTGACAAGATATCCTTTTTCAAGATTCGATTTGGCCGCCGGGAACTGGATTTGCTGCACTTTGAAATTTGGGGCCTACACCGTGGACTACCATCGGCCTTGAGTTCCTGGGGTACCCGGGTGGCAATTGAACAACAGCGGCTGCTGCGTCACGTCTACTGCCCCTGTGGTACTTTCGGTTTCGCTTTTGGTCGCTGTGGACGGCGATTTGCTGCTGATCGTCACGGCTGGCCCGCTTCCTGCTGCCGGCCCTGAGGTTGTTCTCCGCCTCCAACCTTTGCCTTCACAAGTCTGCCACGCAGGGGATCATCCTGACCAGGTCCCAAAGACTCCCCCGGGGCATCTCCCTCGACATGGCGGGCAAGGCGGAAGCCGAGAGGCGTACGGCTAGAGGCTCAAGCCGTGGAGGGGCTGCGCAATCCCATACCATGGATCGATTTACCCGCCCGAAAGTATCCCCTGGTGGTCCGAGCAAGGTCTTCGAGGAGTCTGGAGTAGTCTCTCCCATACTTGAGGAGCCGACGTTGAAGGACGTTATGGGCGCCATTGCAAGTGTTCAAACATCTATGGGCAAGCAGTGCGAAACCTTGACTGCTAAGCTAGATACAGTGCCTATTGAAGTCACCCTCATCAGGGCGGACTTGGGGAAGACTAAATAGCGGGTCAAGTCCTTGGACATCAAGACCGCAAGCCTCACTACGGATGTTTCGGATCTACAGACCGAAGTCCGCCAACTCCGATCGGCTAATGACTTGTTTGCCCGTCGGCTGGAGGATTTCAAGAGCCAGGCCAGACGCAACAACGTCCGCATTGTAGGTGTCCCGGAGAATTCCACAGACTTTTCCACAGATCTTTTGGTGGAGGACCTTGTTTTGAATCACTTGACACCTAAGGGCCTCAGTAACTTTTTCACGGTGGAGCGTGCCCACAGAGTCCCCGGCTGGAAGCCCAAACCGGGAGCCGCGCCGCGGCCTATTATAGCCAGGATCTTCAACTTCCGGGACAGAGAGGCTATCCTTCAGGCCTCTCGCACTACTGGTCCAACCAAATTTGACAATGCGTCGATCAGTTTCTATCCGGACTTCACACAAGCGGTGCAGAAACAACGCTTGGGCTTCACGGGGGTGAAGCGGAGGCTTAGGGACATGGGTCTGAAATATGCCATGCTATTTCCGGCTCACCTGAGGATTGAATATGAGGAACGTGCACTCTTTTTTGATCGCCCGGAGGTGGTTAGTGACTGGCTTGACACTCTGCCGACGCATCACACCAGCCCGGAGAGACCGGGGGGTGCCGATGGAGGCCTGGAAGAGCAGGAGTAGTGAGTCTACACCGGCGGATTGACTTTCTGGACTCATGGCAGTGGCTCTTTGACTGTTCTGTATCTATAGTGTGTATATCCGGGAAGTGGGGGGGAACTCGGGACTCTTCCTCCTCTGGGGACTTTACTCTCTCTTTTTGTAGGTTAGGTTCTATGGGGCGACAGGCACACTGCAAGTTGGGGTGGTTTGATTTACCGCAGGGGTGCAGGGTGGGGGGGCACGTTCTTGTGGGTTCCTTGCGGGTGGTGGGGGGGTCTTTTGTTTCTTGTTTGTGTCAAGGCTGCGTTCTGTTGAGTACCATATCTTTTGTGCCTGTTTCTGGGCGGGGGGGGGCAGGATGTCTCTTTCTGCGATGGGGGGTAGGGGACTGAGGGTGCTGAGCTGGAACGTTAATGGTCTGGGCGATAGGATAAAGCGGGGGATAATTCTGCAATACTTGAGGCGTTGTTCCCCGGATGTGGTCTTACTTCAGGAGACGCATCTTATAGGGAATACGTGCCATGCGCTGAACAGATGGGGCTACCGCTTGGTGGCTCATTCTGGATTCACCACTGGGTCGAGGGGGGCGGGTATCTTGGTAAGGAACTCCCTCCCCCTAGAGATAGACGATACCTTGCTGGATGATAGAGACCGATATGCGGCTATTACGGGCCGGTGGCAGGGGAAGATGATTTCCATTTCGTCTGCGTATGTCCATGTCCCACCCGGCCTGCAGTCCGCTACCTTTTCTGACTTTGGTAGAGTGGCCCTGGGGTTTCCGGATGGCATGTTGGTTGTGGGGGGAGACTTTAATTCGGGTATCAGTGGGGAAGTAGATCGTAGCCCCCCCAGGCACCTTCCGCCATCGCAATTATGGCTCAGGAACTTTTTTAACTCTCTGGGCCTGGTGGATTGTTGGAGACAGCTGCACCCCGGGCAGTCCCAGTTTACTTTCTACTCGGGAGCTCATAGGAGTCTCTCGAGACTCAATTATATTCTTGTACCGGCGGCGCAGATGGTCTCTGTCAGGGAAGTTAGGCATTTGGCTAGGGGGATCTCGGACCACTCTCCACTCACTATTGATGTACAGTTGGAGGCCGGGGGTCGGGTTGCTCCGATCAACCCCTGGCACCTTCATAACCCTAAAATCAGAACCGAGCAGGTTAAGATTGTGGATTATTACTTTGCTGAGAATGAGGGTTCGGTGTCCTCCCCCATCTCCTTGTGGGAGGCCTATAAGACTGTGATTCGGGGTCAGGCTCTGTCTTTGATTGCTGGTGAGAGGAAGCGGAAGAATGTGGAAGTGGTGGGGTTGGAAAGCGAGATCACCGCATTGGAGGGGGAGATGGAGTCGGGGATTACGCCTGAGTTACTACATTCTTTGGCCCTTAAACAGTCTGATTATCGAGCTCTGGTGACTGACGCGGCTCGGACGATGAGTCGAGAGCAACAGGGGCGTTTGTATGATGTTGGCGATAAAGCGGGAAAGTTGATTGCGTGGTTGGACAAAAGAGATAGATTGCTACGTGTGGTGCCTGTTGTTGAACGACTGGATGGCACGCATGCGGTGGACCCGGTTGAGATAGTCGAGGTCTTCGCCCAGCACTTTCGGGAGGTTTACACGCCGGTTTCGGATAGACCGGAGGAGGATTCGCATTTGTTGCTTAGAGATATAGCGTTACCTTGCCTGTCGGAATCGGACAAGGAGCTTATGGAGGCGGATTTTTCCGCCGATGAAATAGCGCTCGCTATCCGTTCTCTTCGTTTGGGGAAGGCCTCGGGCCCGAATGGTATTCCGGTTGAGCTCTACAAGTTGTGCCCTGATAAAATGGCGCCCCATCTTCGCCGGATGTTTTCGGCATCGCGGGATACTGGCTCCCTCCCTCGTGACCAGAGATTGGCCTCCATTGTGGTCATCTATAAGGAGGGCAAACCTCGCAAACGATGTTCATCGTACCGGCCGATTTCGCTCCTGAATGTTGAGTCCAAGATCCTAGCGAAGTTGTTGGCGAACTGGCTGATCACGGTGATTAGCGACCTGGTGCACCCGGACCAATCTGGATTTATTCCCCATCGCAACACCGAGCTTAACCTTCGCCGTCTTCACGGCGTTTTGGCAAGGGCGGGGTCTCTTGGAGAGCCGGCCATCTTGGTTTCGCTTGATGCCTCGATGGCCTTCGACACAGTGGAATGGCCGTACCTCTGGGCGGCCCTTGCCAAATTCGGCTTTGGCCCCAATTTTATCGGCTGGGTCCGGCTTTTGTATGAGCAACCGATGGCCCAGGATGTGGTCAATGGCAGAGTCTCGGAACCCTTTGTTCTGGGACGTGGCACGCGGCAGGGTTGCCCTCTGTCGCCGCTTCTTTTTGCGCTCACCCTTGAACCCCTTGCCGCGTGGCTCCGATGGGAGCCTTCGCTCCGGGGCATTCGATGGTCCCCTGACTTCGAAGATCGTGTATCGCTATATGCGGACGATCTCTTGCTGTACCTCACTTCTCCCCGCAAGTCCTTGGGAGTCCTGTTCGATGTCCTGAGTTCGTTTGGGAAAAATTCGGGCCTGGTCATTAATTGGGCCAAGTCCTGTATCTACCCTCTTACGGGAACGTTGCCTCCTTTGCCCTGCTTTTGCCCGATACCCGTCTCGAGCGTTGGCTTTAAGTATCTGGGAATTTACATATCTCTGGACCCCGCGGTACGCTACGAGCGAAATCTGCTGCCTCCGCTTCTCCAGCTTAGATCGGATGTCACGACGTGGTGTGGCCTGCCGCTCTCCCCCCTCGGGAGGGCGGCCCTTTTCAAGATGATGTCTCTCTCCCGCTTTCTATATGCCATTCAAAATACGCTTGATCTGGTGCCTGCCAGCTATTTCCGTGAAATTGAGTGCCTCCAGCGGAAGCTGGTGTGGGGCGAAAGACCGCGCATAGCTTTGGCTAAATTAACTTTGCCCTGGTATGACGGTGGTATAGCGCTGCCCGATATTAGGCGATATTACTGGGCGTCTCAGTTGAGTGCGGTTTATCATGCTATGTACGGTCCTGTTCCGCATCCCGCGTTTGAGATGAATAGATGGCAGCTGCCCGGGGGCGACTTTAATAGGGCGCTCTATTCTAAAGCGGCCGGGAAGACTCTGACGGGCCCCACCGGGGTTGCGGTACGGGTTTGGGGTAGTGCAACTCCGGCTACGGGATGGACGAACAGGTTGACTAGAGCAACCCCCTTATATGCTGCGGAGAGATTGGGTAATCTATGGACGACTAAGGGATTTGATAAATGGGACCTTATTGGTATTAGCACAGTGGGCGACCTGTGGGTCAAGGATAGAGTTAAAACATCCGGAGAATTACAACAGGAATACAAATTGGGTGAGGGGGAATACTTTCGATATCTCCAGGTCCGCCACGCACTCGGGTCGGTTTTCCCAGCGGGGACCACCATTCCGGAGTCCTCTCCCCTGGAAGATAGGGTGCTTGACGGGTATGTCCCTGACAGCACTATATCTCTTATTTATAAAAAAACTAATTAATGCCCGTTCGGACCTTCTTGTACAGCTTCGCGTGGCTTGGACTGGAGAGGACTGGAGTTGGACGATGAAGACTAGCAGGCCGCGATATCCTCCCCCAAGGAGGTCGCGATTCCGGCGCGTCTCCGGCTAGTGCAATTAAAGATTCTGCACCGAGTCTATGTCACGGGTCCACGATTGATGTGTATGGGTTTTTCTGTGGATGGGATATGTAGGCGTGGCTGTGGTATGCTTGCTACCTTCCTCCACATTATATGGGAGTGCCCAGAGGTGGTGGCTTTCTGGAATCGAGTGCACGTGGTTATGGGAGAGGTAACGGGTGTGGAGCTACTGCCAGAGGCTAGACGTTGTGTGCTGAATATCTGGGAGCCTAATGATTGTAGTGTTGCTCAGACACAATGTGTCACCCTTGGTAACATGATCGCGAAGAGGGATATCGCCCAGCTGTGGGGTTCACGGAGGGCTCCTTTGGTTTCCACTTGGGCGAAAAACATGGACTGGAGCATGTTCAGGGAGAAGGTTGTGTACGTCTCCCGCGGGAGGCCTAACAAGTGGAGCAGAAAATGGGGTCAATGGAATTCGTACGGAGGAGAGATTTGCACCCCCCCCTTTTACAGATGCTTCTGATATTCCTCAATCCCCTTGACTGTGCGTTTCAGGTCCTTTGTTCTCTTGTGTTGAGCTATTGGTTGGCTCTTGCCCCCCCCCGTTCAGACTTATCCTCTTTTACTGTGTTGCTTATTACTTGATCTGCTCCCCCTGCCTCATGAGACAGTCGCTATACCGTACAGTATTTCCCTCGACCTTTTTGTGTGTTATTTTTGTTTATTTATATAATCTAAAATGTGAACCTTTCAATTATCCTCCTGCCGCCACATGCTGTTAATACGACTTTACATTATCGCTGCCGGGCCCTCGGGTTGTCGGCTGATGAGCTGTATATCACTGCATTATTGTTCCTGACCAGCCTCCGTGGTTGTAGGTCTGTAACTGTACTTCTTGTCGACGTAATAAAGGTTTTTAAAAAAAATAAAATAATAAATTGAAAACACTACTGCAGCGTTCAAAACTATCCCAATGTGCAAATGTAGGCCACTCTTAACTGTCTCATTCCCTAATGTGGGGGCACTTTGACTTTTGTGCTCAAGCTTATTTTCAATCCCAGTCCGGCCCTGACGGGGGGAATGTTTCCTCTCCAGCCTGCACAAGTAACTATTCTGACTGCTCAAGCCTAGACTGTCAGCAGCTCTTTGCCTTACATTAATTAGCACTACCTTCTCCTGCAGCCTGGTGGCCCCTGCCTATTCCCAGCTGAAGAACTTGGAAGACGCTCAAGGCAAGTGCTCATCCTGGCAGACACATTTCCTTGGTACTTCTGGTGGCACAGTCTACTCAGGTGTGTCATGCACTCTCTGTGCAGTGACGTACACTCATCACTGCAGCATGTACATTAACCTACTAGCCCACCCTTCAAGTTTTAGTTATATTGTTGTACTGACAACCAGAGGCATGTTTGTATTAATTTCATGATATCATTAGATACACTGGTCTCTAAAACGTGCTCAGTGCCTAATACATAGCATCGATCCACAATTGATATCTTGTCAAGTTGAGTATATGGTTCCACAGGCCTCCTGCTAACTTCCTCAAGGTGTGATGGAAGATGGTGCTGCAATTGTTTTACAGAAGGGTCATCTTAGAAAGAGATTTTTGGTTAGTGAGCTTCCATTTTGGAGATGTTTGTACACTGTGCTGGAAATGGAAACTTTTACTCTGGCTATCTGCAAATTCCAAGTGTGAGCTGGCAGCAGAAAGGGGCCAAAGTCACGAGGGTCGGTATCATGGCACATTATGAAGCTTTCTCACACTCCTCTGCTTCCTACAGAACCCCTAAATCTCCAGCGACACAAACCCTTCAGGTGGCACCCCTTCATGTATGTAGACTTCTCACTCCTCCCCCTACCCTCAAAACCCCTAAACCTGGGGCCTGGCTGCAGATGCACAAGAGTCCAAGCAGCACCACTATATAAGGACACTAGGTTAGTTTCTCTAGTCCTCATTGCTTGATTTTGTTCAAGAGAATAGTGTCACTCATAGTCGCTGAATGTCACTCATAATGACACTGAAATTCTGAAAATGTCACGCATAAGAAATCTGAAACCTTGGCAGCTATGCGGGCCCCCGCGTAGTGATAGAAGCACTAATGTATCGGCTTCAGACAAGAGAAAAAGTCCCCTTTTGAAAAATCGGCAGTCACGTGATGGTGTCACGTGACTGCAAAGCTGTATCCTTGAATAGTCATGGCGCGATTAGCGGCAGCAGTTATGCTGAGTTTTGTTTCACGCAGGCAGCCCACCGTTCCTCGTACTGTTGCAGCCTGTGGCTTTCCTCATGGTGCAAATGCTCCCTGCGAACGGATGGCTGCTGGAGACTGGTCGTCTCTTGGCTCTTGTCACTGATACTCAGGTCAGACTAAAATATCGGACTTTAAAAATATTTAATTTTAGAGCGTCACTGAGAAGTCCTCCGCTCAGCTGACGCCTCACTATAAGATGGTAATGACTTCACGCGGCTGGTGGTGAACGTCGACCACACGGAGCAGGCTGACAGTATAGTTTTGCAGCTTGAATCTTTCTGGATTCACTATGCTGTGCATTATTCCGCGGTCTTGTGGTTGGGTCCGGTAAGAAACTATTCGTTTTCCTCTAAATTGTTTGATCTCATTAAGGGCACAGGCCGCCGAGGCTCCGCGGCATTGCAGGCTTCAAATATCAGCGGTGGGAGGGGCACTGGGGTCGAGGGTATTTCTCAAAAGTGCGAGACAGGGGACTGCAACCAGTTGCTTGCCATGTTGTATCCTGAAAGAAGCTGACGCTCTTGGGAAATTGCGCTGCAGTTTAGGTACACTGAAAGGACAAGCACGTAATAAAAGTGCAGCAGAAGCAACTTAAACTAGCATCATTATTATTCGCTTCTGTACAGTCAGTCCTCAGCTGACAGTAGGACGGGCTGCTGGAGACTCGTCTCGGCCGTGGCACACATTTACTTCAGGGGCGGCCTTAGGTATGTGCAAGCTATGCACCTGCACAGGGCCACCAAGCCAATATATATCCTTAATATAATAATGCTCTGAGGATGGATACATATTTGCGTGGCGTCCCCTGGCAGGGATTTGGCGGCCTCCGGCTCTGTTCCACTTCCAAACACCCTGACCCCCCCTTCACTGGCCTCCGCGTTCCGCCCTGCCCGGACCCCCTCTTCCGGGGCCCCCTACCTACGCTCCCTGCACAGGGCCGCCATGAGCCTAGAGCCGCCCCCGTTTACTTAGTCCTTCTAAATATGTTTCATTTAAAGCTGAGCGTGTGTCAGCATGAGCCTTTGTAGCTCACTGCTTGTGTCCTAGGCCACGCTGCCACTGCAGGCTTGGCAGCGAGGTCAGCTGCAATGCCTCTAGATAACTGATTTGTATTATAGCAGCTGAGATCTTTAACTGCGTAATACAATTACTTTTGGGAACACAACTAAAGTACTGCTTAGGATAACTGCTAAAATAGGTTACCACCCTTCCATTTTTGCTGTTTTACAACACTTTATTGAGCTTCTTAAAGTTTCCTTTTTCTAAAATGGGTCTAATTAATGATATTTATATATATTTCCCCTGTCTTCATTGCTTGATTTTGAACACGAAAATGTGTCACTCCTATTTGTTGAAATGTCACTTATAATTACACTGGTGTGGCCAACCCCAAGATCCATTTGAATCAGCTTTATAGCATTACAGTTTTCTTAGTTCTTGTTGAACCATGGAATACGTTTTAAAAACTCCTTCCTATTTCTCCCCTTATTCAATTTTGCTCATTTTGTTGATGTTTTTCTCTTTAAAATGTGCTTGATTATTCTAATTTAAATTGAGATTTTTATTATTTGTTATAAACTTTATTACTGTTCTGGTACTACATACATTCTTTATAAATTACCCTAAGTAAAGTCTGTCTGCTCTGTCCATTGCTACCAGGGGGTTGAACTCAGGTTAAATTAGTGACGTTTGGATTCAACCCTAAAATGATAGTGTTATTATTCCTCAAGTGGGGTGACTGCCCACCCAAGATTATAATCGACTTTCTTAAAATAGACCTGAGAGCAAAGGAGCATCCATGAGTCCTACTTGGACTGTAGTGTTGCAAGGGGCCTTGGAGCACTGCAGGAACATTGGTTTTGTGTTAGGGGCCGCACGGAGCAGCAGCAGACACCCCCCCCCCCCTACAACTCCCTCAACCGATGTTAGTTTAAACTTCAAAACAGCTCCTTAACTCTTCCAGTTCATCGGGTTCTTGATCTGGGGAGGATTTCTTTAAATCATTTTATGCACTTGAGGGGCGTGGCTTGCGCGCCGCTGCAGCATGGCGAGTCGCGCTTGAGCTCCAGGGCGATTGAGGTCCGTTGGAGGCTTTTATCCGTATTCCGAGTGCCCCTCCTCAGCTGAACGGCTCTCCTGAACGGCGGAACATGCTGTGAGCTGTTTGACTTCATTTTCGGCGGTTTTCGACAGCTGAGGCCAGTCCTGTCAGGCTGAAGTGACGCTCGTTTCCTTGACGGGCGGCCGCCATTTTACCCGCTTGTGACGGAGATTGGCATTTCTCCTCAGAATCGTCGAACTGGATACATTCTTGCCGGTTCAGCAGGTATCTGGGACAATTCACCTCCAGTGACTACATTTGGTAACTTTTTGCTTTTTTCTTCTTCTTTTTTTCGTCTTTTGGTGCTGCTTGGCTGGTTATTTTGTTGCTGACGCTTTGGCTACCTCAGTACAGTACTCTATAATTAGTGCTGCATTTTGCTTACGTTGAGTGACTCTGCTTTGGCCTTTTGATATTTACAAGGCTCTTTTATGTCATTCATGCGAACACATTACATATAAGTCCGCCTCTTTCGATTATTTGGCTTTGTCTGCATTCAAGACTCCTTCTTCATTGATTTTTGGTGTGGAATACGCTCTTTTTGGCCTCTCTTCTTCCTCAAGTGGCTGTCTTTTTCTCTTTGTGGCTGTTGCTTCCTGGCTGCAAATATGGGTCGTTCCTCAACAACTAAAGACTCGAAAGATGCTGGTGCCTCTCTTAAAAGACTTAAGCCATTGTCTCCTACGCCGGAGTCTTCTCAGTCTGACACTAATTCCACTCTTGACACAATATTAACGCGCCTTAATGAGGTTCAAGATATTGCGCAGTCAACTAAGACTAACACAGATTTATTGCAAGTGGAGGTGTCCGCTATTCGAAATGACTTTAAGGCCCTCTCTATTCGTGTTTCAGCCACGGAGACACGTATCAGTGGGGCAGAGGATAACATGCAGAAACAATCCAGGTCTCTCATCCACTTAGAGCGCTCAATGGCGGCATTGCGAAAGGATCTTACTGAGCAGGAGGACCGAAATCGTAGATCAAATCTGCGCATTTTTGGTTTGCCGGAAGATGCAGAGAAATCATCTTCTTCTATGATTGATTTCTTATATCAATGGATTCCCTCTACTCTACAAATCTCATTCCAAAGAGACTTTGAAATAGAAAGGGCACATCGTGTCCCCACTTTTCGCTCTAAATCTGCAACACAGCCAAGAGCGATTATTTTTAAGCCACTGCGTCATCAACATACGGAGCAAATTCTTGCTCACATGCGGAAGGTTAAATCTATCTCCTGGGAGGGTCATCGAATTTCAATTTCTCAGGACTTCGCCAGGGACACAGTCATAAGAAGGAAGGGCTTCCTCAATCTTCGAAAACGTCTTTCTGAGATGAACATTCCCTTTTCCTTCTCTGGTCCTTCGAAATTTCGCATTACTTTCAAGGGTCGTTCCAGAATTTTCGACGAACCGGCAGATCTTTCTTCCTTCTTGGACAATCAGATGGAAATACAGATGGAGATTCAACGGGCGACTACGATGGATCCTGGTGCTTCGGGCACTTGAAGTATAGACTTATGTCTCCTCTGTTCTCTCTTCTTTTTCAGATAGATTGACTCAATTTTCTCTTATGATTTTTTTGTGGTGGTTTTATCTTCCATGGTTGTTGGTATATTGGTGTTGTTTGTTTTTTGGCTCTACCAATGGAGTTTTTGCTCTCTCTTACCTATCACTTTCTTTGTCTGATGTTTTTTCCTTCTCCTTATATAGAATAGTTGTTTATTATTGTGTGTATTCCTACATATTGTTTTCTTTCTCATCAGTTGCCTTTTATTGCTTTATCATGCCATCCCTATTCCTGCTCTTCTTTTCCTGTGTTGTTTGTGGGTCGGTGTGAGAAGTTGGCCTGATAGGGGATGTTTCCAATTCTGGAACCACCTGATATCAGACCAAACAATCCCTTATGGTGTCTGGTTGTAAGTAAACCTTATTAGACAAGCTATCCTAGGGGTAGCATGGACTAAGCAGCCTAAAGGCTTAACTTAAGAGGTCGTGTTAAGCGAGCTGTTTTACCACATACAATCCTGTAATATCAAATGAAAGGACACCACACAAGTATATATTATAAAAATATATGTATTTATTACTAAAAACAATCCCCAGTATTCTTTATGAATAAAGGGGCACAAGCGTTAAATCAAAAGCACAGTATAACATACACAAGTTGCACAAATATGGATGAGGGCGAGGGGCCACTCAGACCATATACTAATAAAATGGTATAAGAGATACCAATCGATCAGTGGTTAGGCCTAGGGCCTAGTGAATCGCTGGGAGCAGTCGGGACAAGCAATGCGGAAGTCGGGAAAAGCCCGCGGGACTCGGGTGCAGTGCAGAAAGTGCACTCATGCACCAATGTTAACCAATGGTGCGTAAAAGTTACAAAGTCAAAGTTAAAGGACACTTCCGCTGAACCTAGAGGAACAAAACTTAAGACACAGACCCTAGAGGTGTGTACCAGTGTGGGAACACCGGCGTTGCAAAGTTACCTCACCCACAGGAAGCGGGTGCACAGGGTCGAAGTTGAGTCGGGTTTCGTCACGCAGGCTCTTGGTGCTTGGAGCTGAAAGGGCTGCAGGCAGGTTGAAGGAGAAGTGTCCGGTGGAGTCCAAGGGTGGACTCAAGTCGAAAAGTACCTGAAAGCAGAGGGGACAGAGTCTGGGTCACTCAGCAGTGACCAGGGTGGAACCAGGATGGAACCAGGCAATGTCGGGCGCAATCAGGCGGTTGTCGAGGAGCTTCTCTCCGCTGTCACGTGGGCTCTGGGGCATCTGCGACGTCCAGGAGCAGGTCACGATCTGTCCCACGAGGGCTCTCGCCGTCGGCGCAGTCGGCTTCAAGATTGGAGCAAACAACACTTGGCAAGAGCAATCCACGCGGAACCGGGAGATTGCTTCTCACTCGAACCAGGAGGGTCAGAGTGGGGGCTCCTTTTTAGGGGAGCTGGTGCAAGTCTGGAGCAACCAGAATCGCAAGTCGTTTCTCAAGTTTCGTTGGCACAGGGGCCACCAGCCGGCTGGCAAGTGACCGGGCCAACGCGTTGAGCCAAAAGTAGCAGAAGGGCCCCACGCAGCACTCGGTGAGTATAGAGGGGTGAGCTTCGGTGCAAGAGTGGCTCAGGGTTGGGGCTTCTCAAACCCCGGTGTACAGCTTCGAGGGTCACTCGTGGGCTGCACGGTCAGCGTCTTGTGGTCTTTCCAAGATGGCGTGCCCCACGCTTCCGGTCGCCTCCACGGGTCTCAGCTCTGCAGGGACTGTGGATCCGGCTGTTGGAGGGCAGGCAAGCTTGATCTCATCGATCTCTGTCGCTCGAGTTCCGGCGGGAACTGCAACAAAGCAGACGTCGATGGCTGGATGGTGCCTGTTTGCACAGGGTGGTCACTCCTTGACCACAAGGGAGATTCTTCAGTCTTCTACGTCGAGTAGGATGTCGAAGGGTCCAGAGTTTTGTTTCTTATGTTTCATCAGGATAATCTGAAGTGCATTGGCACTGCTCCCAGTCTTATACTAATTTAGGGGGCTGGATTACCTGCTAGGTCCCCTCCTATGGGTGGGACCCAGGAAGTGGGTGGATACACCCCCTTCCTTTGATCCAGGCCGCCCTGGCACGAGGGCTGGAGTGCCCCAGAACCGGTTTGGCTGGATTATGCAAGGGGCAGCCTTGTGCTCCCCATGCAGTGTCTGGTTTCTTTCAAACCTCCCTGCTACAATCCACTATCTCCTGTCTGGGGGTGCGTGATACCTCCCTGTGACAGGAAACCCTTTGTCCAGGCCCCCTTGGCTGAGTTTCGGTCAGCTGCAGGGGGTCAGACCCGTGTCTGTGGCAGAGGCATCCATTTTGTGGATCCAAGGTCCTTTTAGAAATTAACCGCATTTAAGTAAAGTAACATGCCTTCTCCCTCTAGAGGGGTGGATTGCAATCCCCGTCGCCAGAACTGGCGAGGGGATAGTATTCCAAATCGTATGACACCTTACACGACATGTTTTGATAAAGCCAAACCAGAGTTGCTATATAACCGCGAGGATTATAATGCACTTAAGAGTATATGGTATGGCATTATCCTGAAACAGCTTAGGGAGTTGTTCCCGACAGCTGCAGACAGGCTCAGCTCATGCTAGAGCTCCATCTCACATTAAACCACGCACTCTGCCTCCAGGATTGATGAGGCCTTCCATAGGAGTGGCTCACAGGTTTATATGTGTCCAGATATAGGTTTAGATATAGGTATACTATATCTAAGCAAGGGGTGATTACACCACCTTACCCCAGCTGAGTGATCAGCCAGTTGTGTCAATTTAAGAACCAGCCAGGGGTGGCAAAAGATATGCTGCAGCCCCTGGTAGGCCTTGGTGGCCCCTATGCCCTGGGCACCTATAGTGCATTATACAGGGGCTGACAAGGAGTCCATTTCCAATTGTGGTATGTACATAGGGTACATTGAATCCATTTTACAGAGAGAGCAGATAGCCTGGGGCCCTGATTAGCAGGGAACCAGGCCAACCAAGTCAAAAACCAGCTAAACACAAGGCAACAAATCTGGGGTAACCATAGTCAGGTAGCCACCTTCCTACACAACCCCCCCCCCAAACGAAAGGAGATCAGGCTATCCTTGTCCAGGAAAGCCTATATTGCCTGAGTGGCCATATAAGGAAGTACCTGCACTAGCATGGGTACCCCCTGTCTCATGGTCCACTAAGCAGTCCCTCACCCGTGGGGTATTAGAGGGCCTCCACCATAGGGAATCACTACCTTGGGTGTGTTTATGCAAAGTCAAAGGCTGGTTTGGATATGGAGTATTGAAGTGAGGCTCCAATAATTTAGGGCTCAGCTTCCTCCAATTATCTTCCACCATGTGTGCCTTTCTTTCTTCAACTGAGTTGCACTGTGCTCTCAGGGTCAGCCTCTGGCCACCTAAAGCTGGAGGCTGGGTCCCTCTGTTTGGCTTGCTGGAGGGACAGTTCAGGTTTG
This sequence comes from Lissotriton helveticus, assembly GCF_964261635.1. Lineage (NCBI taxonomy): Eukaryota > Metazoa > Chordata > Amphibia > Caudata > Salamandridae > Lissotriton > Lissotriton helveticus. Next base: position 29,146,942 of record NC_136067.1, on the reverse strand, counting down.
GGCCCTTTGGGTCCCAGGTTTGGCTGTGCCCAACAGAATCCATCTATGGGAGGTCCCTAACTGTTTTTAAGGGGGCTCCTTCAGGAGTTTTTAAAGTTTTCACCTCACTAGGGCTACTAGTTTTGGTGCCCCTAATCTGTTGATGGGGGTGCTTTATTTGACAGGGGGCCCTCTGGGTCTCACTGTCCTTCTTGTCCTCTGCAGCCCTGGGCTGGCTAAGGCAAGGGAGAGAGGGGCTGGTTACCTGCTCCAGACTGGGTTCCACCTGAGAAGGGTCCACTGCTATCAGAGGCTCTGTCAGGCCAGGCCCAACAACCTCCGGGGCAGTTCCTTCATCAGGGGTAAGATCAGTTCCCTGAGGAGGCTGATCCTGTCCTACTGTCTGGTGAGGGGGAGATTTCTCTTCCTCCTCCATGCTTTCAGTTTGTGTGGAGTTATCCATCATTTCAGGCTTCTCAACACACATATCAGTTTGAGTTTGGGCTGTGGCCATCACAGCCCCACCAACCTTTTCAGGAGGGGACTCAGTTTGGGTTTCTGCTGTTATCATAACAGCTTTGCTATTCTGTTCAGGAAGAGCTTCTGCTAAAGATGGGGCAGAGAGTTGTTCAGCCCTACCAACCTTTTCAGGCAGGACATCTTGAATTGGGGCTGTAGCCAGTACAGCCCCACTAACCTTTCCATTGGAATTTACCATTCTAGAATGGGTTTCCTGTTCAACCTCAGCCCAGGCTGAGATTTCCAAATCATTACCAAGTAGGCAGTCTACAGGCAAGTTTGATGACACTGCCACTCTCTTTGGGCCAATGACACCTCCCCAGCTGAGACTTACTACTGCCATGGGATGATTTGTTTTGACGCCATCAATGTTTGTTACCTGGTATTGGAACCAGGTAAAAGTTGTTTAGAGGGGACTATACAGTCAGCCACCATGGTGATGCTAGCCCCTGTGTCTCTAAAAGCTTCAACTTTCAAACCATTGATGATGGGTTCTTGTCTATATTTGCTCAAAGTATTTGGGCAATCAGAGAAGTTGGCAAACCCCATGCCAGTCTCATAAACAAGATCATTTGGGGATGGGGACCTGGATAGGCCAGGGTCCACCTGGGCTCCAAAAGTAAACCCACCCAGATTCCTGGGTGTGCTCCCACTTCCTGGGGGATTACTGCTGACAGTAACAGGAGGTGTTGGAGCTGGCTTTGGAGGTATATTCTCTTTATTGCCATTCTTGGGACAACAGTTGTCTGTTTTGTAATGCCCAACCTGCTTACAGACATGGCAATAGGGCTTTTTCTCTGTTGAGGTGGTGTCTTGGGACCCACCCCCATTCTTGGAGTTTTGGGGCCCTGGGAAAGTCTTTTCTTTACTTTTATCCCCACCCTTATCTTGAGGCTTGGTAGACTCCTTCTTCTGGTTACTGTCCTGATTCTTAGGCCTAATCCTGGTTCTGACCCATTTATCTGCCCTCTTTCCCAATTCTTGGGGAGAGGTCAAATCTGAGTCCACCAGGTGCTGGTGTAAGAGCTGGTTCTGACAATTACTTAGGATCTGCTCCCTCATAACCAAATTATACAATCCTGTAAAGTCATGTACTTTGCTGCCATGTAGCCAACCCTCCAGAGCCTTAGTAGCACAATCTACAAAATCAGTCCAGTCCTGTGTCTGTGTCTTCTGGGTGTCTCTGAACTTCAACCTGTACTGTTCAGTGGTTAAGCCAAACCCATCTATTAGGACACTTCTCAGGACTTTGTAATTGTTTGCATCCTCATGTCTGACAGTGAGGAGCTTATCTCTCCCTTTCTCTGAAAAGGAATACCATAAGATTGCTGCCCACTGTTCCTCAGGAACCTGTTGTACCATGCAGGCTCTCTCAAGAGCAGTTATCCACTTGTGGATGTAATCCCCTTCCTTGTAGGGGGGCACAATCTTTGTCAGGTTTCTACTATCATAGGACCTGGGTTTCTCTTTAGGAATATTGCTGCCACCAGTGGCATCTAAGCCACACATTTTCTGTTCTCTTGCCAAGGTAAGTCTAGCTTGAGCCAGGGCTACCTCCTCCCTCTCTATTTGGAGTTTGACAGCCCTCATCCTGGCCTTATGCTCTAGCTTTTGAGAAGCAGTCATGCCTCTCTGAGATTCCCTTGAGGCACTAGAAATATGAGAGTCCCCTGAGGGAGATCTCACTCTTCTGTTGCCTGGGAGAATGCTCTGGTGGGATCTAGGGAGGTGCTGGCCCTCTCTATTCCCAAGTAGGTCTAAGTTGGCCTGGCTAAGCCTGGCAACTACACCTTGGTTAACCCCTAGCTCCTGATATTCAGGTTCTTCTATGTCTGAACCATCCTCCTCCTCTTCCTCCTCTTCTTCTTCCTCTGCAGTGGTATCAGTTACAGGGGGGTTCACTCCATCTCCTGACTCTAAGGGAACTACATTCGCCTTTTCTAAGTCATCCTGTTCTAGAATGGCTATCAGGGAAGGACTGGTGGGACTTCTGCCCCTTTTTAACCCTCTTGAGATGCACAAGGCAACCAAGTCTTTGTGGGTTAATTTGTCATTGCTGGAAGTTTCCTTGGTAAGGTCAACTGTCACAGGAGCAGACCCTGAGGCCTTACCTGCGTCAGACATGACTCTAGTGTGGTGTAAGTGATGCACCTACCTACACTAAGTGTTTCCCTACTGTACCTTGCTAGTGAGTTGTAGTCAGGGTGTGCTAATCCCTTTACTCTACAACTACTAAGTTCAGTAGAACTTAAATATGCTAAGCTTTTGATTTATATGTACCTAGAGGTACTTGATGTGATCTTTCAATTTGATAAAAAAATTGCAATGGTAAAACAACAGCAAGCTCAAATCCGCACCGCTGCTCACCAATGTGAGAAGTTGGCCTGATAGGTGATGTTTCCAATTCTGGAACCACCTGATATCAGACCAAACAATCCCTTATGGTGTCTGGTTGTAAGTCAACCTTATTAGACAAGCTATCCTAGGGGTAGCATGGACTAAGCAGCCTAAAGGCTTAACTTAAGAGGTCGTGTTAAGCGAGCTGTTTTACCACATACAATCCTGTAATATCAAATGAAAGGACACCACACAAGTATATATTATAAAAATATATGTATTTATTACTAAAAACAATCCCCAGTATTCTTTATGAATAAAGGGGCACAAGCGTTAAATCAAAAGCACAGTATAACATACACAAGTTGCACAAATATGGATGAGGGCGAGGGGCCACTCAGACCATATACTAAAAAAATGGTATAAGAGATACCAATCGATCAGTGGTTAGGCCTAGGGCCTAGTGAATCGCTGGGAGCAGTCGGGACAAGCAATGCGGAAGTCGGGAAAAGCCCGCGGGACTCGGGTGCAGTGCAGAAAGTGCACGCATGCACCAATGTTAACCAATGGTGCGTAAAAGTTACAAAGTCAAAGTTAAAGGACACTTCCGCTGAACCTAGAGGAACAAAACTTAAGACACAGACCCTAGAGGTGTGTACCAGTGTGGGAACACCGGCGTTGCAAAGTTACCTCACCCACAGGAAGCGGGTGCACAGGGTCGAAGTTGAGTCGGGTTTCGTCACGCAGGCTCTTGGTGCTTGGAGCTGAAAGGGCTGCAGGCAGGTTGAAAGAGAAGTGTCCGGTGGAGTCCAAGGGTGGACTCAAGTCGAAAAGTACCTGAAAGCAGAGGGGACAGAGTCTGGGTCACTCAGCAGTGACCAGGGTGGAACCAGGATGGAACCAGGCAATGTCGGGCGCAATCAGGCGGTTGTCGAGGAGCTTCTCTCCGCTGTCACGTGGGCTCTGGGGCATCTGCGACGTCCAGGAGCAGGTCACGATCTGTCCCACGAGGGCTCTCACCGTCGGCGCAGTCGGCTTCAAGATTGGAGCAAACAACACTTGGCAAGAGCAATCCACGCGGAACCGGGAGATTGCTTCTCACTCGAACCAGGAGAGTCAGAGTGGGGGCTCCTTTTTAGGGGAGCTGGTGCAAGTCTGGAGCAACCAGAATCGCAAGTCGTTTCTCAAGTTTCGTCGGCACAGGGGCCACCAGCCGGCTGGCAAGTGACCGGGCCAACGCGTTGAGCCAAAAGTAGCAGAAGGGCCCCACGCAGCACTCGGTGAGTATAGAGGGGTGAGCTTCGGTGCAAGAGTGGCTCAGGGTTGGGGCTTCTCAAACCCCGGTGTACAGCTTCGAGGGTCACTCGTGGGCTGCACGGTCAGCGTCTCGTGGTCTTTCCAAGATGGCGTGCCCCACGCTTCCGGTCGCCTCCACGGGTCTCAGCTCTGCAGGGACTGTGGATCCGGCTGTTGGAGGGCAGGCAAGCTTGATCTCATCGATCTCTGTCGCTCGAGTTCCGGCGGGAACTGCAACAAAGCAGACGTCGATGGCTGGATGGTGCCTGTTTGCACAGGGTGGTCACTCCTTGACCACAAGGGAGATTCTTCAGTCTTCTACGTCGAGTAGGATGTCGAAGGGTCCAGAGTTTTGTTTCTTATGTTTCATCAGGATAATCTGAAGTGCATTGGCACTGCTCCCAGTCTTATACTAATTTAGGGGGCTGGATTACCTGCTAGGTCCCCTCCTATGGGTGGGACCCAGGAAGTGGGTGGATACACCCCCTTCCTTTGATCCAGGCCGCCCTGGCACGAGGGCTGGAGTGCCCCAGAACCGGTTTGGCCGGATTATGCAAGGGGCAGCCTTGTGCTCCCCATGCAGTGTCTGGTTTCTTTCAAACCTCCCTGCTACAATCCACTATCTCCTGTCTGGGGGTGCGTGACACCTCCCTGTGACAGGAAACCCTTTGTCCAGGCCCCCTTGGCTGAGTTTCGGTCAGCTGCAGGGGGTCAGACCCGTGTCTGTGGCAGAGGCATCCATTTTGTGGATCCAAGGTCCTTTTAGAAATTAACCGCATTTAAGTAAAGTAACATGTCTTCTCCCTCTAGAGGGGTGGAATGCTATCCCCGTCGCCAGAACTGGCGAGGGTATAGTATTCCAAATCGTATGACACCTTACACGACATGTTTTGATAAAGCCAAACCAGAGTTGCTATATAACCGCGAGGATTATAATGCACTTAAGAGTATATGGTATGGCATTATCCTGAAACAGCTTAGGGAGTTGTTCCCGACAGCTGCAGACAGGCTCAGCTCATGCTAGAGCTCCATCTCACATTAAACCACGCACTCTGCCTCCAGGATTGAAGAGGCCTTCCATAGGAGTGGCTCACAGGTTTATATGTGTCCAGATATAGGTTTAGATATAGGTATACTATATCTAAGCAAGGGGTGATTACACCACCTTACCCCAGCTGAGTGATCAGCCAGTTGTGTCAATTTAAGAACCAGCCAGGTGTGGCAAAAGATATGCTGCAGCCCCTGGTAGGCCTTGGTGGCCCCTATGCCCTAGGCACCTATAGTGCATTATACAGGGGCTGACAAGGAATCCATTTCCAATTGTGGTATGTACCTAGGGTACATGGAATCCATTTTACAGAGAGAGCAGATAGCCTGGGGCCCTGATTAGCAGGGAACCAGGCCAACTAAGTCAAAAACCAGCTAAACACAAGGCAAAAAATCTGGGGTAACCATAATCAGGTAGCCACCTTCCTACAGTCGGCCTATCCGGTCCTAGTATAGGTTTTTCTCTTCTTGTTTTCTTCGTCTTTTATTTCCTTCTTCTTTCTGCGGTTCTTCCCTTTCACATCATCTTTTTCTGTACGCGACCTGTCTCTTCTTTTCTCTATGTCTCCAGTTGCGATTGTTTCTCTTTTGATGTTTGAACTCTCCTTCTCCGTGTTTCTCCTTTTTCTGTCTGTTTTTTCTTAAATTCCTTATACATTTCTGTTTTCTTTTTCTTCTTTCTGTCGGTTACTAGTAGTTTGACTGCTGTTTATAATTCACTGGTAATATTTCATTGCTTGTTTACTTTTCTAACATGTTAGAATATCTACGTTTCAATTCCAAGATTTTGCCTTATTTGTAGAGTGTTTCTTCTCTTTTACACTGACTGCATTTAAATAGATGTACCTCTAAGCTCATATTTAGGCTATATTTAGGATGCTTCTCTTTAGGGTTTATCTATTTTCTAGTTGATTCACTCCCTTTTCTAGTTGTTTCATAAATTTATGGATGACTCTGTTTTAGGGTTCTTAACTGTTTCTGCTGCTTAGGTCATGCTTTTTCCCTATGTAGCATTTTATTTTCTCCTTGATGAATTACCCTTTCTTATTAGTTGCTAGACTTACAGGATGCCTTACTTTCACACGGTTATGATTCCATTCATTCTCTGTTTTTATGTGCTTCCTGATTTTCTATTGCATGCTACCAGACTTATGTACTCTAGGGAATATTGTTATATAGATTCTTATGTGCTTTTTTTTTGCCTATTTACTGTATTCCTGTTTTATTTACTGATGATTTCATGTTTTTCTATTTATTTAGAGTTCTTTTACATGATTTTTCTCAAAAGATGTCTACTTTATTTCTTTTTACTCTCTCTTACACTTTCACAAGTTTATGCTTTTATATGATGTTTCTATTATTAGTGCTTCTTCCAACTATTTTTCTCTTTAATATATGTTTCAAGAAATGTCTTCTTATTGGGGCTGATTATACTGCATTTTATTCTCCTCATAACGGTTTCCTTGATCCCCCTTTTCACGTTCCCCCGAGTATGAATTTGGTCTTTTTCAGGCCTCCCTTTTTTCCTCTTCTCCCCCTTCTCCTCTCTTTTTCTCGCTATTTCTTCGCTTTTCTTGCTCCTTGGACTTCTTCATTGGCCTTCCTCTTTTCAATGTTTTTGTGCGGTGTTTGGAGGTTTGTCACCACCATGTTTGTTCATATATTACCATTAATGTCTTTTCCTTTTGTTCTCCTACATGAATCATGCCTGCTTTAAATGTGTTATCCCTTAATGTTAAGGGTTTAAATCACCCAGTTAAGAGGTCAAAAATTTTGAACTACTGCAAATCTCTCGCTTCAGAACTTGTACTTTTACAGGAAACAAAGGTCTCGGGTAGAGAGGCTCTATTCCTGAAGAAGGAGTGGGTTTCAGATGTTGCCTGTTCAGATGCATGTGGTAAAAGGAATGGGGTTATTACGTTGATTTCTAAAAAATCTGGCTTGTCTATTATTTCTTCCGAACAGGACACAGAGGGTCGTTGGCTATTGTCTAAGCTGTCTGATGGTAATGTTGATCTCTTTGTTATGAATATTTATGCCCCTAATAAAGATGATCCACTGTTTTGGAAAGTAGTAACCAGAAAATTGCATCACACTCCTCATTCTGGTAATCTTATTGTTGGTGGAGATTTTAATTTACCAATGGATCCACTTCTCGATAGAAATTCAGCCTTTCATTTTCGCCCCCCGAAGGCGCATAAACAAATGACTAATATGTGTTCTCTCCTTCATCGTATGGCGTCTCTTTAATCCCACTGGTAGTGATGTTTCCTTTTTCTCCTCCCCTCATTCTACTTTCTCGCGTATTGACTATCTTTTGGTACACTCCTCTCTTCTCCAATCCTCCTCCTCTCCTCTTATTCATCCTATTTTGATTTCCGACCATGCCGCAATTTCTTTCACGCTGTTGTCCTTTGCTCCCATGACGAGATCTCGATCATGGAGACTGAATACAGAAATTCTGTATGATGATTCCCAGGTGTCTGAATTTTCTGAGGACATTCAGACTTTTTTTCTTGAAAATGAAGGCTCAGTAGATTGCCCGGTGGTGCTCTGGGATTCCTTTAAGTGTACGTTTCGCGGTCACGTCATTAAAAGTATGTCAAGGAGAAATGGTGCTATTAAGAAAGAACTAATAGATTTAGCTAGTGAGATTAAAACACAAGAATCTCTTTTTCGTCATTCCAAGGATTAATCCTGTCTACAGTCCATTAAACAATTGAAATATAAGTACAATTCTATTGTCACCAAAAGAGCTCATATTGGCCTTCAAGCTCAAAAATCTAAGGCGCTCTTATTAAAAAATCGAGCTGGTAAGATTCTTGCGGCCACATTAAAATTTCAAGAATCTTCTCGTATGTCTTCCCGGATTTCTTCTATTAATGACCACTCGGGTTCTAAGAAATTCCAGACGGAGGAGATTCTTGAGGTATTCCGTGACTTTTATAAAAACTTATATACTCCCTCTAATCAGGCCTCCTTTAAGCAATGTCAAGAATTTCTACAAACAATTCCCATAAAATCAGTATCTGTGGAAGACAGTTCCTCTTTGAATGGTCCAATTACCTTTGACGAAATTACCGCTGCTATTAAAGATACCCGTTCTGGGAAAGCACCAGGTCCTGATGGATACCCTATTCTGTTTTACAAAACCTTTCTTCCGATACTTGTCCCCAAATTAAAATCTGTCTTTGATGCTTTCATTAAGGATGGTTCTGTCTCTGGTTTTTCCGTTGATGCTACAATTGTAGTGATTCCAATAAAGGGAAAAGACCATTCTGACCCTAAATATTTTTGACCTATTTCTCTGCTCAATATGGAAGCTAAGATCTTTGCGAAGATCTTAGCTAAGCGTCTAGAATCCTTTATTCCTCATCTGATCCATCCCTCACAAACAGGTTTTGTAAAGGGGCGCCTGGCGCGTGACAATATTCGAACGTTCTACCATATTCTTGGATCAGCCAAGCGCTCCCAGCTTCCGGCCGCAGCCTTGGCACTTGATGCTGAAAAGGCCTTTGATAAGGTTTCTTGGCCTTTCCTGCGTGCTGTTTTATGTGCTCATAATCTTGGAGACTCCTTCATTCAGATGGTTATGTCTCTTTACTCTTCACCTAGAGCTAATATACGAGTTAATGGTGCTACTTCATCCTTTTTTAATCTTCGCCAAGGTACTAGGCAGGGTTGTCCTCTATCCCCCCTTTTATTCTTGCTATCCATTGATCCTCTTCTCAGGATGATTGACCTCCACCCTGATATTAAAGGTTTTTCTTTTGGTCCTCATTGTATCAAAACAGCTGCTTACGCGGATGATGTTCTTATTTTTTCTGACGATATTACATTAGCCATTCCTGCTATTTCTGACACGATTTCTCTCTTTTCTAAGGTTTCTGGATACACCCTAAATAGGGATAAAACTGAGATGTTCCCTTTGAATGCGTATTGTTTCTCTCACCATATGGGGTCTGCGGGCTTCAAATGGCAATCCAAACAATTAAAATATTTGGGTATTTATTTTTGTTCTTCCCTTTCTGCTACCACCTCTTACAATGAATCTCAAACCATTCTTAAAGTGCGTCATCTTTTGGAAACCTGGTCTCCGAAAACACATTTCTTGGTGGGGTCGTCTGCAAACGCTTAAAATGATGATTACCCCTATCATTAATTTTGTCTCCTCTATGCTCCTGGTTAATCTTTCTGCATCCTTCTTTCATGAAATTGATGTTCTTACGTCTAAATTCTTATGGAATGGTAAAAGGGCTCGGATTGCCTATACATTTTACATCAACCCTGTGACATGGGGGGTTGTAACCTTCCTAACTGGGAAAAATACCAAATTGCCTTTTTGGCGTCTCAGGGCGCCTTATGGTTCTCTTCTCCTTCTGTTCATGTTCCCTCTTGGCTGTTAATAGAACAATCTCTGGCCTCTCCTTTGCCGACCGCTTCTTTTATGACTACGAATACCCTTTCTATCCATTTCTCCCGCTCCATTATTCTGGATACTATCGCGGCGGTCCGGAAGATTGATAAGAAGGTGGCGGTTCCACTTCATAAATCTAGATGGTCGTCTATTATGCGGAATTCTAGAATCAAGATCAATATTGATCCTTCTATGGTGACTTATTGGGCTGGTAAAGGTATATCGCTTGTTAAACATCTTTATGATGCTCAAGATCAACCTCTTCCTTTTTCCTCCTTAGCGAGCCAATTTTCGTTATCTAACTTGGACTTTTATACCTTCCTTAAAATTAAGGTGGCTCTTACTAAGCTGCGCCTACATCCTTCCTCCCCCACAGTTACCCTCTTCCGACTATGGGTTCGGACTGGTCATGTGGCCTCCAAAATTGATACATTCTTGTCATCTTCTATACTGCCTACCTCAACTGTCGCTCAACGTAAATGGTTGCATCATTTTGATCATACTCTCACTGATCATATCTCTTCCGACACTTGGCAGCTTATTGGTAAGCTTTCTCTACGTAATAAAATTGCCCCTTCACTAATGCAATCTAAAATCTTCTCTTTGAATCTCCTTCATTGGACTCCTGTTCGATTGCACTCGCTGAATCTTAAAGAAGATGACTTATGTTGGAGTTGTGGGTTGCTACCTGGTGATTTCCAGCATATGTTCTTTGGTTGTTCCCTTCTCCAACCCTTTTGGGACCTCATCCACAAACACCTTGTGCTTATTTTTGGTATTCAGTTCCAACTTTCTTTTCCATTAATTCTCTTAGGTCCATTAGCTTCCCCGGTCCCTCTTCCTTTGAATCCCATGGATTTGCAATTGATGGACCTGTTGTTGACTATTGCAGTGAAAGTTGTTCTCATGGAATGGAAGTCTTTTTCTTCAATCTCTTATCATACTTGGTGGGCTTGGGTTTCCTTTCTACGAAGTGCACATACTTCTGTTGATCATGCTCATCTTACTCCTTCCATATCTGCGGGTGTTTGGTATGCGTTAGACTCCTACATGGATTCAGCCTCGCAAGGGTTGGTTGCGCAATTCCCCTTTGATATGTCGGATTAATTTGTGTTTTTCCTTTTAGGAAGGCTCCACGGAAGTCCATTTTCTCTCGCTCTCCTTTCCTTCTTTCTTTTTCTGTTCCTCCTTTTTCCTTCCTTTTCTTCTCCATCTTTTTCTCTTTTTCTCTTTTTTCTTTCTTTTCTATCTTCTCTTATCCTTCCCTTTTTTCACCACAAATATAATCTGATAGTGTTACCATTGTTAAGTATGTCTGCTGAATTTTAATTTCTCCCCTTTAATTGATTTTTTATCTGATTTTAGTAGACCTCGTATATTGATATATGGTTCGAATTAATTGTTTTTTATCCTCATATGGTGATTGTAGTTCTCTGGTATCACTATTGTTTGTACCTTATTTCCTTATGTGCTCCTTAACATTAAATAAATCTTTTGAAATAAAAAAAAAATAATTTTATGCACTTGGGAGCGGGCACTCAAGTCTTTTGGTTGCAGGTTCAGAGACTTTTTGTTGTCAGGTTTTAAAGGTATTTTATATAACAATTTAAAAGGAAAAAGAACCATGCGTGACATATAATAGAATTTTAAGTGCTTTATTGAGAAGATCAATAAAACCGTGCATTGATGCACACTGTATGACTTAATGTTGGAAAATGGTATTATTGTGTCATATTTTAATGTTGTGTAAATTGGGTTGTAGTTATGCATCTCTACTTGTATTGTAAGGGTGACGCCCTGTTAAAGACAGTAATCCTGACTTTGGTGACAGCACAATATAAAATATGCAAGGGTTGTGTGGTGGTAGGTTTACAGCTTGCTGATGTGTAAACTGTAAGAGGTACCTGTGGGACACGGGATCGAGAGTACCTTGAGGGGGTCAGACGGTCTGTGGAACCTTTCTTTAGGACGCGGCCCTTGTTTGCTGTGAGGTCCTGCAGAGGATGCAATCTAGTGATTTCCAACTTCCATCCTGTATATATCTGCAACTTGTTTAATTGAATTTCAAAACATGTGCAAATCATATTTCTTTTAGCTTTTTATAAGATAGAACACTGACTGATCAGTTAGTTAAGTGCTAGAAAGGGGTGCATGATTCCCAGTAAAATTAATGGTGGTCTTATTACTTGAGAATGACTCAGATCCTTTTCAACTAATAACAGATTTTCTGAAAATAATAAGAGAAGCGGATGTGGAAGAAATTTTATTTTTTGAGAGAAGAAATATTCTTCAGTATGCTAATGACACCATTCTCTGACAACCAATGCAATAACCGGCCTCAACGGTGAGGATGAAGACCTAGAAGTGGAGGGCAGCTTCCGTCTCTTGGGATCCACCATCAACATTTAATCAGTCAAGCCACATGCCACTGATTTTTACTTACAGAGTTATGCTGCAAGACTTAATACAGACTTTCCATCGCACAGAATCATCTACAGGAACACAGATTAAAATGTGTGAGGAATGGTAGGCGCTGTATGAATGAGAAAACTTTGGCAATGAGGAAAAAGGACTGAAAGAACCTAGATGAACATAGATGCTTCTGAACGGTGATGATGAAGGAGAAGTCTGAGATTACCATGAACATTCAGAAACAGAAATAGATCTATCCCTCATTAAATCAGTTGGGAGTATTATTGCTCAAAACACATATGACCATGTTGGAGCTCCAATACTTTGGACATACAATGTGAAATCAAAATTCCCTGGACAAGGCTGTAATGCTTTCAAAAGAGGGAAAGAAGGACCAGCAGGAAGGTGCTTTGACACAATCATGGCCACAATGAATGAGTCATAGAAAAGTCTCATGACCAAAGTAGAAATGAAGGCCCTCTGGAGATGATCTATCAATCAATTTTTCTCACTGACCATCAACTTACTTTTACCTAAGAAAAGATAACGGTTATGAAATATGTTAGTTTTTGCTAGTGTTTTCACATACCATTGAAGTGAATTGGAATTGTTTGCAAGTACAATCATTTTTTAATTTTATTTTGATGCCTGCAATCTCTGATACACTCATTAGAAATTACTTGCTAAATATCCTCCTCTGTAACTCATGTATAAAGCATACAGCGTTCTTAGGTTCAACTCCTTGTACCAAATGCTCTACTCCCTGCAGACCTCTGTCTAATCCCTTCACTCCATAGCCTGTTCCTGGTTAGCAGGAAGACTCCTCCCTGCATCAGTAACAGACTTAATGAGGATCATTATTGTCCTACCTCTTGTCTCAATCTTCAACCATGATAAGTATTCCTCTATGTTACTTGAAAATCAAGCAAAACGTGCTATACCCCCACATGCATCAAGCATTTTTTGAGTCGCAAAACGGTGCGATTCCTTTAAATCGGCCGTTTGCGATTCCAAAAGTGCTTTTTGGGATGCATGAAGCAATTTTAGAATTCGTAACATTTTTGCGAGTTCTAAAATTGCGATTGCTTTTAAGAAGTCGCAGATGTGCGATTTCTTGAAAGCAATGCATCATTACTTTTAAAAGTAAGAAATCGCAATTAGGGTGTCAAATTTACAGAGTGATTGAACCACTCGGTAAATTTGGAAAAAGTGTTTAAAATGCTGAAGATGCTTTTTTTTCAACATTCATGTTACGGACACACATGTCCTTAGGACATGTGTGTGTGAAACATGATGCAAAAAATACATTTCAGGGGTGCATGGGGGGTCCTTTGGACCCCCCCCTGCACCCATGAAATTTTCAAAGTGCCACTCGCAATTTGCTAATGCCTTCCAATTGACTCCTATGGGCCTTTTGGCCCATAGGAATCAATGGGAATTGCGAAAATTAACTTAAGAATTCGGTATTTATTTGGGATTTGGTAAAAATTGCGATTTTTACCGAATCACAAATGAATACCGAAAATAATGATGCATAGCATTTTGCACTTCTTAATTTGCGAATCGTTATTTTTCGCAAATTAAGAAATGCAAAATATCTCAATGATGCATGTGGGGGTATGTCTCCATGGCTGCAGAGCTATCCATTGCCAACACGATGCAGGTAGGTTATACACAATATTAATTCCTTGTTCCACTGTCTTAAAGACAACAATTCACAAACTACTAAATGTTTAATGTGTGTGAACATCAGTGTAACGTTCAAGAAATGGGTCTTTCTCATGTATGATGACATCAAGATACATTTCGACCTGCCCTGGACTTGGCAATCCTTAGTTTCTTGCTGAGATGCCAATCATCTTCCTTTTGGACTTTGACATTTAGGAATAGCAACACTGAGAATCGAAGGCTTACTATTGAATGGTGCTCTATCATTAGGAAATGAAACTAAATGGCATCTACCCAAAAATGGAAAACCAAAACTCTTTAGCAAATAGCATCTCAGGTATGCTTCTCAGTGTGGTTTGCACTATGAGCCTCATTACATGTTGGTTATCCCTTCCTCCTCATCTTTTTGCTGAATTTGTTTGTGTTGGCCATAGGACTCTGCAATGTACTCCTTCTAACCAGTACCTAAAGTACTTGTGCTCTGCCCTCTAAACATGATATAATTAGTTTACGCCTGTTTGCCTTATGTAACTTACTTGTGAACAACTTGCAGTATGGTACACATAAACCCAGGGCCTGCAGCAACTATTGTGCCACATACTTAAGTAGCACTCTAAAACATGCCCCAGGCCTGCCATTGCAGCCTGAATGAATGAAGTGGCACATTGCCATGTTGACTTGTCATTTAAAACTTCTTGCCACGCCTCAAATTCCCCTTTTATTGCATATAGGTCACTTCTAAGGTAGGCACCAGTTAGCCCAAAGGGTAGGGCGCTGTCTAATCAAAAGGTAGAGCATGTACTTTTAAGTTTTATACTACTTACAAATTCATTTTTTCACCACTGTGAGGCCTCTTTCGCCCACAATTCAGCATTGTAGATTCTTTGTTTCATCAAATAAGCTCTCAGTCAAGAACAAAAAGGATCTTAGAGGGTAAAGCTAGTCAATAGGTCGCCCTCCACTCAATATGCAACTACTACACAACAAGACCTAGACTATTAAAGCACTTGAAAAAATTCCACCCTTATTTAGGATATTTTGTTTGTTGCTTTCTATTTGCAGACCTTACTCCCCTTCCTAAGTATTAAATGGGGTAGCCGAAATACCTAAGGGTAGTGCTATATTCAAACAGTTGCCTGATTCTCATACACAAATAAAATGCAGTTGTGAGACCACTCATACCGCACTTAATCTCGTGTCCAACATATATAGTGCTAAACCGAAAAAAAGTGTGCAAGAGCGAGATGGCACCTCACGGGCGCACCACCAAACGGGGACCTGACTGGTACTCGCCAGGACAGCCCTGTTGTCATCATCGGTACCATCAAGCTCGAAACAGAAAATAGTGTCCAAATACACAAAAGATTTGTGAAAAGGTGCAGTGAACATAAAGCAAAAAAGTGACCAATACAGTGTCAGTCAAAACATTAAAACACTCATACTACAACACAGACAGTACAATTTTATTCGGTTTCTTGTGTTGTGTATGGAAGGATAAAAAGAAAGAAGTAGATGTGGTTATCACCTATTTAACCACTCATACTTTTACTTGCCTTACTTTCATCAAATAAGCTGCCTTTCCTAACTGGAAGGAGGTAGAGCTATCATGTTTAGTTCATATGGCGTTGTAATGATAAATCATCTTTAATGGTAAAGTCAAATGTATCATTATAATTGTAAAAATACCACTCTGAGAAAGATTGCACTTTTCTGCTCTTAGTTCAGTGTTCCTGCAGCCTGTCTCCAATACACAGCTCAGCTTTGTGCATTCCCTCAAGACAGCCCTGCATAAAGGGAGCTTAAGTGTGACAATGGTGCACCCACAGCCTGATGGGCCATCCTATGCAGGATGGGAGGGAGGAAAAGGGCACTACCTCACACTTATGCCTACATAAGCTGTGTCCTGTCCCCACACAAGGGACTGCATAACCCCCTGTAGTGAGTTTGGAGCCAGGGCAAGAAAAGAGGATCTCTGTGCACCGGTACCACTTGGTGAAAAAATGGATTTCTGACCCTTCCAGGATGCTCTGCAAGGATTAAAGACTGCTGTGATACTGAAGCACTGCCACTTTGCTGGACTGCTGCTCTGGAATAACTGATTTCTTGCTGTGCTGACTGGATTGGAACTGGTGCATCACCCTGTTGCATAGACCAGACCTGGTGCATCACTTTATGTATGTGGATTAGAAACTGCGTCATCTTCAGAATTCCTTCCATCTCTGTTGGGGATAGCCTTTATCTCAAGCTGAAACTCCATTTCACAGCGGCCCGCTCACCAAAGCCAACGCTTCACCACTGGTGAGTGACCAGGACCAGCGTATCTCCGCAGATGCATGTATTGACATTGGTGCATTGCCCCCTTCTGTACTCCGCAACCTCTCCATCGACTGGTTCTTTGGCATTGAGACACCCCGAAGTATGGTACTTTTACTCAATGGGCTCAATCTGGTCCCTGTAGTAGGCCCGTGCTCTATCGCAGTAGACCTGAGCATTTGATTTTTTTGTGGTCCAGCATGACTAGATGTGCCTATTTGGTGATTAGTTCTTTTTGGCACTACTGTCACTTCATTCTTTAAAAAATCTATATTTTCGGTTTTATCCAAATATAATCTATGTTTCTAAATTGGATTGGGATTTTTCATGTGTTGTGGTTTTACCTTTTAACTGTTTGTGTGCTGTATAAATACTTTACATATTCACTCTAAGTTATAGCCAGACTGCTCCTGTGCCAAGCTGCTCAGGGTAAAGCACAGGTTAATTTATGGATTGCGGCTGTTGCTTGACCAAGGTTTACCAGCAAACCTATTTCTAAAAGGGATTTTTAATAATAGTTATCACCCCATCTACAAGCCATTATGATTTTTACTGCCCAGACTAGAATACCACATTATCTACTGCTATTACCATGTAATTTGCCCAATGTTACACAAATTAATGGGCCTTTGCTGCTAACAAAATCCACCTGTATAAACATTTGTGATTAGGTATGTCATTGATATTATAAGGTGCAGTACTCCTGGGTTACATTGTTACTGAAAACCATTGGGTAATAAAATGCTGTGCCAGGATGTAATGTGTCCGATGTGTTTTCTTGGGACTTAAGCAGTCATTAATAGTTTGAGTGTGTGTCCCAGTGTGTTCTTATTTGTTATGAGAACACCTACCAATGTACCAGGTACAGCATTGGAATAGCTTGGAGTAACAATAGTGGTTTTAGAATGCTTGCGGTCTGAGTATCAGACAAGACATTGACTCAATTAGAAGGGTGCAGGTAAAAATCAGGTGTAATACTCAGGAACTGAAGCCATTTAGTGTCACTGCAACATAACATTGAAGACCATGCTAATAAAGCTAAAAGTGGGAATGTTTTGGGGTCTAAAGCTGGGTGAAATCATCTCTGACGTCCAATTGCTCATTGATATTCAAACATGGAACACAGATAAGCCTGCAGAAACCAAGCAGCCCTGCAGATAGATGGACTTAAAATAGCATGGAAGTTAGAGAACATCAGGCAACCCATATGGGGTCTGACATAGAGTTTAGTGGAAAGTGTGTGCTGCCAAACCCTTGATCCGCTGGCTTCATTTGGAGGCAAGCAGTCCTTACATTTACAAACAACAGAGCCCTCGTCTGCACTAATGATGGAAGACTTCCTCTGAAGGACCGAGAGAGTAGAGGTAGTTGGAGGAATTTGACTAGTCAGGTCATCTCCCTTAGTGCAGACAGTGTAAGGTGTAATGGATTTTTTTCTATATGTCACCGCCAGGAAATCTTGGTGGTGAGGACCGGACACAAAAATAATGACCCCCCACACCATGGATAAAATCTTTTCCTAGCAATGACTGATATAAATAAAAGACATTACAATGGCCAATATAAATAAGCAATCTCCTTCACCACCCTGAAGGAAGGAGTATCACCCATCACACATTAAATCAAGAGCCAAGTTTCATTACAGAACATTTTAGGAATCTCTCTTTATTAATATTTAAATGTCAATGTCCCTGCTTTTGTGACCATTAACAATACTTTAGAAACATTACCACCTAATACCCTGATCGCTTCAACCACTATCTCTGGATCTACTATACAACACTGTTGACATACATTTCTACAATTTTGCTGGATATTTGATGTTTACCCCTGTTTACTTTTATATTTGACTGCTGCGTCTTAATCACTTTTGTCAATTTGAACAATTATGAACTTCGCAATCAAGCAACAAACTTTCCCCCACACTGTGGACACTCCTCCTACTAGTGTGTTTGTTGCAGGCTATAGTTGCAATCCAACAACGTACCATCCTCTAATCCCTATTTTAACAGCACCTTCTCATTACAGATGATTCTCTTTCAGAGGGCACCTGATGTAAATTTCACCCTAGTCCTCTCCATCAGCGGGGCTTCCTGAGCTGGGACAATATGAAATTACCAGATCTGTTGATGCAGTTCAACCCATTTGTCACGTGTAGTTGTTTTGACCATTATAATGTTGCCACCTGTTAAGGTACTATGTACCCACTTTGGATTTATTTAGAGATGTAAACATTAGAAAGCTATTTATGGCATCCTCAGGCATGCTAACACCCTCATTCTCAGGTTTGAGATAATGGACTGCATGTGATTTTCAAGTTGTAGGAGCAGAATCTGACTTCCTGGATCTGTGAGTTGAAATGTGGCCTTGGGCAACATCGGTATAGATCAATCTGTTCGCCTCCTAAAACCATAGGAAAAAAATGAAGTAAAGAGAATAGAACTATCTTTCCATTTAATTTGCTTTCTGAATCTCCAGTATAAGAATATGTTGTAGGTGGGTTAGATTCTGCCACATAACGTGCTTTTTTTCAACCATGATGTTGCGTTTGTTGGTATGGATGAGGAAAGACATAGAGATGCAAATTTTATGCACATCAGAAATGGGAAGCAGTGTAGTTTGCCAAGTGTGTGAGGGACTAGGGGAGAGTTATCAAATAAGTCTCCATATTTTAGATTAGAAAGGAGATGAGGATTTCCTTTATGCAAATGCCAATGTGTGAAGCAAAGTTCATAAACAGTATAAAAGGTCATCTAGATGTCATAGTGGAATAGCATGCAGGGGTTAGTTGATATTCTTATGCCACTTATATTTGGTATTATTTTCCAACCTTCCTGTTATTTGTAGATTTTGAAACCTAAGGGAGGCTCCTGAACAAATATAAATGAGAACATTATTGTGAGACATCTGTGTCAACATTAGACCTAGTAAATTCTTATTTTATCCTAAATCCTGATGAGGAGATTTAAGATATGTTTTAAAGACTTATTTAGGGGACCAGCATCAAAGTGTCAAGGCCTAATCAGCTAACGGTAGACCCAGAATTCCAAACGGGGACTCACTTGTTGCAAACTCCAAGTATTGCTTAGACTGTCATGGAGTCAAGTTCATGGCAAAACTAAAGTCCACCATTTACTTGTGAGACAGTCTTGAACTTCACTTTGTTGCAACCCATCCTCCATTAGACTCCACAGTGAAGGCAGTCATGGCTAAGCGTGGACGTAAAATCCGTTTCATTCGCGGAATTTGTGGATTTTTGGCAAATTCGCGGTCCGCGAATGGTGCGAATTTGCCTAAAAATCCGCAAATTCGCAAGCTGCAAATTATTTTGCTTGGTCGCGCTTGAAAAATACAATATCGCACGCGCGGCGTTGACTTACCGTGATTCTGAGTCCGCCGAGTTGTTTTTCTCCCGGTTTGCGTGTGCTGCGCCATTTTCGATCTTGCTGCATGATTGTGCGAGAGTTTTTCGAATGCAATTACGTCATCGTGGCTCGCCGTCTTGCACAGCGAGAGTTTGACAATGCGAGTACGTCATAAGGGCCCGCGATTACGCATTGCGGGAGTAAACAATGCCGAACGCGTAGATGCGGCACGCAGCTGACTTCCGGCGGGAGATTTAAACAGCTTGCTTTCCCGAAATTGCAAAAATTGCAATTCTGCACAAGAAATCCACAGCAGGAAGCATAAACCTTCTGAAAATGATGATTTTGATCACAATAACTCCTCAGATAGACATTTGGCTGCACTTTTTGTTGCAAGGGATCCATTTTGGGGGGGGGAGGAAGGAAGTGCCCCAGAGTCTCCAACTTCCTGTTCCTGTCCAGCAGGCTCCTCCCAGTGCATGATACAACTGTTTCTGTGATTTATTTAAAACTTAATTCTCATTTATGTCATGGAATTTAAGCTCACTGTTATATGTTGATTTTTTTTTAAATTTTGGGGTGGCTGTAAAGCCTCACTAGCCAGTAGGCCCAGGGGCAGTGAGTGGTGCATGGACTAAGTCTTTCTGTGGGGTGTCCTGAATTTAAAAATCATTGAGGGCATGGATGGCATTGGATTGTGGTGATTGTTATGTGTTTTTCGATTTTTTGGACCTAGTCTTTCTGTGGGGTGTCTTGAATGTAAACATCATGGAGGGCATGGATGGCATTGGATTGTGGTGATGTTTGTGTGTTTTTCGACTTTTTGGGTGCTGTTGAGGCCTGGCCATATGGGTGGGGTCCATTTTGAGGGATGGTCCAGGCAGGGCCTGGCCATGTGGTGGGGGCAAAGCTCAAGGGGCCATTTTGGAGCCAGGCAGTGTGCTCAGGCCTGCACCCAGTTTGCCTTGCTTTCAACCGTTATGCCCAGGGGTACTCAGTGGTGCATGGACCAAGTCTTTCTGTGAGGTGTCTTGAATTTAAGCATCATTAAGGGCATGGATGGCATTGGATTGTGGTGATTTTTGTGTGTTTTTCGACTTTTTGGGGTGTTGTTGGGGCCTGGCCACGTGGGTGGGGACCATTTTGAGGCCTGGTACAGGCAGGGCCCGGCCATGTGGTGGGGGTTAAGGGGCCATTTTGAAGCCAGGCAGTGTGCTGCACCCAGTTTGCCTTGCTTTGAACCATTATGCCCAGGGGTACTCGGTGGTGCATGGACCTAGTCTTTCTGTGGGGTGTCTTGAATTTAAACATCATTGAGGGCATGGATGGCATTGGATTGTGGTGATTTTTGTGTGTTTTTTTACTTTTGGGGGTGTTGTTGGGGCCTGGCCATGTGGGTTGGGCCATTTTGAGGCCTGGTACAGGCAGGGCCTGGCAATGTGGTGGGGGTCAAGGGGCCATTTTGAAGCCAGGCAGTGTGCTCAGGCCTGCACCCAGTTTGCCTTGCTTTCATCCATTATGCCCAGGGGTACTCAGTGGTGCATGGACCAAGTCTTTCTGTGGGGTGTCTTGAATTTAAACATCATTGAGGGCATGGATGGCATTGGATTGTGGTGATTCTTGTGTGTTTTTTTACTTTTGGGGGTGTTGTTGGAGCCTGGCCATGTGGGTTGGGCCATTTTGAGGCCTGGTACAGGCAGGGCCTGGCCATGTGGTGGGGGTCAAGGGGCCATTTTGAAGCCAGGCAGTATGCTCAGGCCTGCACCCAGTTTGCCTTGCTTTCAACCATTATGCCCAGGGGTACTCAGTGGTGCATGGACCAAGTCTTTCTGTGGGGTGTCTTGAATTTAAACATCATTGAGGGCATGGATGGCATTGGATTGTGGTGATTTTTGTGTGTTTTTCGACTTTTTAGGGTGTTTAACTGATGTTCCTCTGGCTTCCATTGCTTTTAGGTGCACAAGAGAACCACCAGTGCCAGGAAGAAGTCCTGCAGCGGTGTGTGCAGCACAACGTCACTTGACATCACGTGTGGCCACAGACAAGACAACTCTGCAACTCGTGCAACTGCGGCCTGCTGTTCTGACATCTGAAGAAGATGGGCCAAAAGAAAGGTGGCCGTAGCGCCTCAGCAAAAAAAGTTGCCAGTGCCACTGCCAGTAAGAAGGAGCAGAAGAAGCAAGTGGCACCACTTACCAAGGAGACTGGTGTGGCCACCGACACCTTTTTTGGGAAAAAAACTACGCCTGCAGCAGCAGCGGTGTCCGCCGGGGACCAAGCTGGAAGCAGCACCTCCGCTTCATTGGGCTCAGTGCCACCATGCCAAGTTAGGTCCAAGACCATGAGTGCTGCTGAGGCAGCCACTTTACTTTCTCAATCACCATCGACCAGTGATGTTGGCTCATCACAAGAAAGTACCATTCAATCAACGCCGGGTGTAACTCAGCTGACGAGTGTTCAACAACCACAGCTGCAACGACAACCACAGGTGCAACTAGTACAAGCGCAAGTAGATGGGCAAGGAGAGGCGCAAGGAGAGGCGCAAATAGTGGCGCAAGGAGAGGGGCAAGTAGAGCCACAAGGAGAGGCGCAAGTAGAGGCACAAGGAGAGGGGCATGGACAGGTGCATGGAGAGGTGCAACTAGAGGTTCATGGAGCGGCACAACTGCCTACACCGCTTGTTCCTCCAGAAGTAGGGGCACATCAGGAAATTGATATTCAAGATGAGGTATCATCCGAGGAAGCCACTCCTCCTGATGATGATCCATTGTCTTCCAGATCCCCAGCAAGAAAAAGGTCAAGGAGGGCTACTACTACTACTACAAGTTCTTCTTGAAGCCCCCTTCATTCTGATGACCTTGATCTTGATTGGAACCCACAAATGCAGTCTGAGAGTGAGGCACGCCATGAGCCGACAAAGGTAGCTAAGCCTAAAAGGAAGGTTCCCGCAAGGCTTTGACTTATAGGTGATGACGACGAACAAGAAGTGGTATATTCTGCTGCTGATGAACAGGCTGACAATGACCCAGTCATTACAGTCGTCACTCCAGCCCCAGCGGGCATGCAGCAGACAGACATTTTCACCCTATCCCGAATGGCTGCTGAGCGGGATGTGGGCGGCGTGGCACTGGTACCACCACCAACGCAGTTAACTATAACACCAACACGACCTACAGCTTCCATATTTTTTTGTCAGAAGGGCCTCCATCCAGCTCGACCTCAAGTAGTGGTGCTGCAAGTGAACAACAGAAACAAATTCAGCTACGCACATCCTCCACTTCATCTGGCATTGAAACTCAAAGTAGCACCTCCACCACCAGCAGACATCTCCAGTCCCCAGTTTGGGACTTCTTTGCTGTTAGCCAAAGGGCGGAAAACATGGTCGTTTGTTCGATTTGTAAAACATTAGTTAGTCGGGGTAAGCTTGGTACCAACTATGGTCATCTCAAAAAACACCACACTATCGAGTGGGAGGCGCACCTAAGTAAGATCCAGGAAGCCAAAAGAAAAACAAATCCAAATGTATCCATTGATATTGCATCTGATGATGACGAGGGGCTGATCGTGCAGGGGGGAAGTGAAGAAGCGACAGACATTTTTTCTGGTACACCCAGTACCCCTGTCAGCAGCACTGCAGTGGTATCGCCCACACCCTCTACCCCTGCAACATGTATGAGGCACACTAAGAGTCTGGGAGAGACACCAATGTGAAAAAGTACATCACTGGGCCTAACTGGTTTGAAGAAGTCATCATCATCATCACGTAAAATGGTCCAGCCCACCATTAGCAGAATGTTTTGGTCGGAGGCGCCATTTGAACGCAACCACCCAACGGTGCGTCTGTATAACGCAAAGCTGGCTAAAATGCTAGTGCTGGACCTTCACCCTTTTTCTTTTGTGGAAGGGGTGGGTTTTCTAGTATTTGTGGCAACAGTCTGCCCTAAATGGAAGGTTCCTAGCCGGTCCTATTTTGCCAGAGTTGCAGTTCCAGCACTACATCAAGATGTGCTGGAGGTGATTGGGGCAGCTTTGCACAGAAGAGTGCTGTTCACACTGTCCACTTGACAACAGACATGTGGACCAGTTGCCAAGCCCTTGATTACATGTGCATCACTGCACACTGGGTCTCTTTTGCAGGGGTTAGAGACAAGACAAATGCAGGTGTTGACCAGGACACACTTTTTCAAGCTACTCGGAAACATGCAACAATAGCCATGTTTGCCATGGAGAAAACTCATACTGCACCTAACCTTTTGGAGGAGTTTGATAGGAAGGTTCCCTGAATGGCTGCATCCAAGAAATCGCATAGTTGGTTATGTTTCCACGGATAATGGCACTAATATAGTTAAGGCCATGCAGCAAGGCGGCTATTTCAGAGTGCCGTGTTTTGGCGCACAGTATTAACATCGTGGTGCAAGATTTCTTGAAAAAGGATAACACAGTCAGCAAGTTACTGACCACCAGCCGAAGAATCTGCACACATTTCAGCCATTCTTTTATGGCCCGGAAGCAGCTGAGGAGCATTCAACATGAATGTAGACTGCCAGTCAAAAGACTCATCCAGGAAGTGGCAACACATTGGAACTCAACCTTTTACATGCTTGAGCGTCTGTCTGAGCAGTGCATGGTAATCAATGAGTATGTCTTTCAACGCGGTTCTACTATGAAAGACATGAGGCTAGAGTTGGAGGAATGGAAGCTAGTTGCAAGCCTGACAGACATGCTTCGTCCTTTTGAGGTCTTCACGCTTGAAGTCAGCAGGGAGGACTGTTCTTTGAGCAAAGCTATCCCATTGTTGGTCATGCTAGAGCACCAACTGAAAGCGGTGTCTTCAACGTTCAGAGATGATGCTGAAAAGCAAGACGCATATCAGTTGGCGTAGAGGTTATTAAGCCGCCTAGTTGACAATGAAAGGCTTAAAAACATACATACAGAACAACATTACATTTGTGCCACTATTCTGGATCCACGATACAAAAAGGCAGTGGCCTGCAAAGCATTCATTCCTTTTGATGAAGCAGATGTTTCAAAGTACAAACATTGGCTAGCTGTGTCAGCCACTTGGTTCGAAAAGATCGGCAGAAAATTCAAGGAGCCGGCAGAAGTCCAACTGAATCAGCAGGCCATCCGGCGTCAAGTTCCACTTCTGAATCTGTGGCCGAAGGGAGTCACTTTCCCTCACAGCCGTTAACGACACCAGCAGCAACCGTATCATCCTCACCTGCACCAGGCCCAGCCATAATATTGTCGTAAGCGGATTTGCTAACTCATCAAGGGTTTGCTCGTTCCAGTGCTGCAAAGGCCTCATATGGTACGCAAAGTGGAGCAACCATGGAGAACCTTGAGTCGATGGTGCAGGCCTATCTGGATGACCCAACAGAGGTCTTTGTTAATCAGAACCCATTGCTGTATTGGTATAGGAAAAGGCCTCTATGGCCACTGATCACCAACCTGGCTCTAAATTATTCGACTTGCCCACTCGCAAGTATGTATTCTGAACGTGTTTTGAGTGCTGCTGGTGCCATTGTAACATCAAAAAGGACCCGCCTCTCGCCCAAAACTGTGGAGAGGTTAACACTGATCAAGATGAATCAGCACTTCATACCACCAGATTACAAAATACATGAATGCACGCAGGAAGAAGAGGACACCGACTTAGGCGACGGAAGTTCTTCTCTGTTAGCTGACCTACTCCCGTCTCAATTCATAGAGTTTGAAGACGAGCTCCACTTCCCTCACACCGAGGCCTGAAAATTACTTCCTTTTTTTTCGCCCTTATTCACTTTTATTCCTGTGTGTCTTTCTTTGTTTTGCCACTTTTACCACAACAAAACTATCACAACAAGTCCATCAGCAGCACTTTCTTCATCTTATTTTCCTTATTGATTTGAAGGTTCCGCAGTCTGCATTCCTGAGGTTCACAAGTTCACAACTCAATCATGCTCCTCTATCCTCCTCCTCCAGACTCCACCTATCCATTTCCCTCAAGGCAGATGGATGGATTACGAATAATAAAGAAACTTTGTTTTCATAGACGAGTCCCCTCAAGTGTGACTGAAATTACTGACTGACTACATGCTTGCTGATTGCTGACAGAGTTACTTCTGAAATTGACAGGAGAGGCTGCCCTGTGGGCCCTCACTTTCCGAAGAAGATGCGGACAAAAAGTAGAACAGGTAATGAATAATTGAGAAGATGGCATGCAGTGGACAGCAATGGCTGTCTGGCTATGATGAAACCAATTGCTGTTTTTTTGTGTGCATGAAATGAATCATATGTCTTGTCTTAGTAATTATTTAATCTTTTACACAGTATCATGTTCTTCTACTCTTTTTTTTTACCTTGTTTAATTCAAATTGTACTTCAAATTCAGGGGCCACTATGTTGCATTTTACAATATGCAAAATGTCCTTGGAGTGGACTCACTTGCCAATATACCATGATGATTGATTAAATAATATATCTTTTTCCTTTACAGTCACTCACTGGGATGGATGGATCATCAGTGTCGGTTTATGGAAGAACTATGGCCAATTCGTGAGTGGCAAACAGGTAAACCAGTCTACAACAACTACTACAGCAGAACTACATATCTGTCTATTCGTGGTAAATAGTGGTCGAGGGTGAGGCAGTGTACTGTTGTTGTTATGCCAGGCAGAGTCCACTCCAGACAGCAGTTCATGTAAAATTGGGACTATGTGGCTTGCTGCATACAATTAGATATGCTTTGTCTGTCTGGCAAAGAGCCTAGGTATGCTACATCAGGTTGCTTCACTCAGTGGTGCCTGTCTTGACCGTCTGCATGGCACTGCCTCCAGCTTGGGCCAAACAACCGTTATGTGTGCAAAATTTGCTGTTTTCCGGTTTTTCGCGAATTTAGCGAAATTACCGAAAAATCGCAAATTCTGGAGCTGAACGGATTTTTGGCCCATGCTTGCGGCAGGGCCATGCAGACGGTCAAGGCAGGCACCACTGAGTGAAGCATCCTGATGTAGCATACCTAGGCTCTTTGACACAGACAGACAAAGCATATCTAGGGTTTAGGGTTCAGTGCGATTTACTAGGGTTTTTGGGTTTAAGTTGGTAGGGTTCCCGTCTGAGTCTAGGGCTCAGGGCCCAATGCAGGCTCGTTCATAATGATGTTGGTAAGGTTTTAGGGGGGTTTGGTGTTCTTTGGTCCAGAATTGGCAGAATTTTGGCCTTTTCTGGTGTTTTGCGGGCGTGTGTGTTTGGGTGAAAACTAAGTCAAAACTAGTCGTAGACCTTCTTCTTCTTCTTCTTTTTCTTCAAAGAGCGCAGTGGTTCGATTTTGTTCTGCCTTGCTGAGATTCTTGGTAATCACTGAAACAAGTGTCCAGGTAAGTTACAAGAGGATCGAAGTAGTGGAAGTGCTGAAAAAAGCAATTTGTTTGTGAACAGCGCAATTTGCCATGTTTTGAATATACCAGTATTGCATATTTTTGGGGGATCTTTGCGGGTGTTCTAGGTTTGTGGGGGTGGGTTGGGGGTTCTTGGAGCACTGCTGGGAAGGTCTAATTTTGATTGCAAGTGATTTGAAGAAAATCCATGGTGGAAAATGGGGGTTTGGGCCTAGTTGCAGACAGCGTTTTGGCACAATTTAAACTGAGGCCTAGCAGTATTGCGTGTTTTTGGGGGGCTGTTTGGGGGGGTTCTAGGTTTTTGGGGAGGGGGTCTGGGGGCCTGGGAGCACTGCTGGGATAGTCTAATTTGGATTGCAAGTGGTTTGAAGGAAATCCATGGTGGAAAAGGGGGGTTTGGGCCTAGTTGCAGACAGCGTTTTGGCACAATTTAAACTGAGGCCTAGCAGTATTGCGTGTTTTTGGGGGGCTGTTTGGGGGGGTTCTAGGTTTTTGGGGAGGGGGTCTGGGGGCCTGGGAGCACTGCTGGGATAGTCTAATTTTGATTGCAAGTGGTTTGAAGGAAATCCATGGTGGAAAAGGGGGGTTTGGGCCTAGTTGCAGACAGCGTTTTGGCACAATTTAAACTGAGGCCTAGCAGTATTGCGTGTTTTTGGGGGGCTGTTTGGGGGGGTTCTAAGTTTTGGGGGGGGTCTGGGGGTCTGGGAGCAGTGCTGGGATAGTCTAATCTTGATTGCAAGTGGTTTGAAGGAAATCCATGGTGGGAAAGGGGAGTTAGGGCCTAGCTGCAGAGTGCGTTTGGAGTGATTTGGACTGGTCGGCCGAAAATCTTCTGTGTCACATTTTCCATTTTTGCTTTTGGCCGGTTTGGGGGTGTTCTACCTTTTTGTGGGTGGGTTGAGGGGTCTGGGGGCATTGCTGTGAGGGTCTAATATCGGATGCAAGTGTTTTGGATAATATTCATGGTGAAAAAGTTTTTCCGTTTTTGCTCACTTGCTTGTTTTTGGGAGGCTGTTTGGGGGGGGTTCTAGGTTTTTGGGGGGGCCTGGGGATCTGGGAGCACTGCTGGGATATTCTAATTTTGATTGAAAGTGGTTTGAAGGAAATCTATGGTGGGAAAGGGGAGTTAGGGCCTAGCTGCAGAGTGCGTTTGTAGTGATTTGGACTGGTAGGCCGAAAATTTTCTAAGTGTCACATTTTCCATTTTTGCTTTTGGCCTGTTTGGGGGTGTTCTACCTTTTTGCGGGTGGGTTGAGGGGTCTGGGGGCAGTGCTGGGAAGGTCTAATATCGGACGCAAGTGTTTTGGATAAAATCCATAGTGAAAATGTTTTTCAGTTTTTGCTCACTTGCTTGATTTGGGGGGCTGTTTGGGGGGTTCTAGGTTTTGGGGGTATGGGGGTCTGGGAGCACTGCTGGGATAGTCTAATTTTGATTGCAAGTGGTTTGAAGAAAATCCATGGTGAAAAAGTTTCTAGGTTTTTTTCTAGGTTTTTTGGGGATGGGTTTTGGGGTCTGGGAGCACTGCTGGCACAGTCTAATTTTTATTGCATTTGTTTTTAAGAAAATCCATGGTGGAAAAGGGGGGTTTGGGCCTAGCTGCAGACAGCGTTTTGGCACAATTTAAACTGAGGCCTAGCAGTATTGCGTGTTTTTTAGGGGCTGTTTGGGGGGGTTCTAGGGTTTTGGGGGTGGGTTTGGGGGTCTGGGAGCACTGCTGGAATAGTCTAATTTTGATTGCAAGTGGTTTGAAGAAAATCCATGGTGGAAATGGGGAGTTAGGGCCTAGCTGCAGAGCGCAATTGGACTGAATTGAAGGTAGGCCCTACATCTTCGGTGTGAGTTTTTGCATTTTTACTTTTTGCCTGTTTGGGGGTGTTCTACTTTTTTGCTGGTGGGTTGACGGGTCTAGGGGCATTGCTGGGAAGGTCTAATATCGGGCGCAAGTGGTTTGGAGAAAATCCATGGTGAAAAAGTTTTTCCGTTTTTGCTCACTTGCCTGTTTTTGGGGGGCTGTTTGGGGGGCTTCTAGGTTTTTGGGGGTGGGTTTTTGGGTCTGGGAGCACTGCTGGCACAGTCTAATTTTGATTGCATTTGTTTTTAAGAAAATCCATGGGGGAAAAGGGGAGTTAGGGCCTAGCTGCAGAGCGTGTTTGGACTGAATTGAAGGTAGGCCCTACATTTTCTAAGTGTGAGTTTTTGCATTTTTGCTTTTTGACTGTTTGGGAGTGTTCTACTTTTTTGCGGGTGGGTTGACGGGTCTAGGGGCATTGCTGGGAAGGTCTAATATCGGGCGCAAGTAGTTTGGAGAACATCCATGGTGAAAAAGGGGGTTAGGGCCTAGGGTTAGGGTTAGGGTTAGGTTTAGGGTTCTAAAATCGCAGTGTACACTTTACACCTAGCTTGAGGGGGAAAGATCCGCAAATTTCACCCACACATTTTTATCCTTGAAAAGGAGACTCAGAGTACGCACTTTCGAAATTGTGCTTGTATGTTTTGTAATACTGTCGACTCTGAAACTGAAAGTGTTATTTGCACTACACAGCGTACCGTATATTTTTTTCTCCGTGGTGTTTTAATATCACTTCCTGTTTTTTCATCAACAATTACAGGCCGGCTTTTACCCTGTGCAATGGCAAAAAGGATGACCTCAGGCGTAGCGACCCGCAATTCAGCATCCACCAGGCAGGCAGTGGACAAGGTTTCTTCTGGTCCCCAACATTGATCGGTGGAGCGACAGATGGAATGGAGGAGTAGCGCGAAAAAGAGGAATGGCTGGATGCATGGAACTTCCCAAATTCAACAGGACAACTACAACAACATACAGTTACAGTATCCATCTTCATTTCTACTTATCTTTTAAGTAATGGTATTGCTGTGAACTTCTGTGAGTGTGACTCTGTGCATTTGTTTGCTCTCTGCTTTAATTCATCCCTCCAGCCATTGTATACTTTTTTCTTTGCTATTTTGTAAACTAATTTAATGTACTAAGTGGTTCTTCTCTCTAAGAGCAGATAGGCAAGTGAAATTGCATAATTACTGCAGCCCTGTACTGTCACATTGTTTTTTCATAGTTAGTACATTGTAGAAAGTATTACTTACTTTACAGTAACCTATCCATTTAGCAAACAACTACATGCATGCAGTAGTGCATGCACTTCCTTTATGTCCCTTAAAAGATTTATGGATAGCTTTGTATCCAAAGATTTGTTTATCTTCATTTGTTGTTTGTCCATGCTGTGTTTTTTTTTCTCTCTCCACAAAACTTTCCCCACAAACCCCATTCCCATTCAAGTTTTAAACCCTAACCCTCTTCCCCCGGGCTGTGTGGTTTTCATTGAGGTGTGAGTAAATTACAACAATAATTCCACACACTTGCTGGGGAGGATAAGGTCAAAGCAACAGAACACAATTTCAAGGCTGGTGAAGGAATCCGAGGAGATATTCTTACTCAGCTTTACACAGACCCAGGACTATTTGAAAATCAAATCTGATTTTCATGGGTGCCATCAACTGTATTGATCATCAAGAACATCCTCCTCCTACACGTGGCGAATGATTACGCTGCTGTGTCCTTCACCTTCAGTACTATTTCTTGTAGTAGCCAAAGCCAACCTCCACACAACTAGTATACTTTGGAAACTTTAGCATTTGTTAGGCTAAATGATGGCACTGTTCTTGTGTACTATGGTATCTATCGTACTGTTGTAATGATCCGCTCAGGCCACTCAAGGTTTCATTTTCTTTTTTTTCATATGCTGCTACTGCCGCTGTGTACCACCACTACTAACACCACAACGATACCATTTCATCCACCCAGGATTGCCAACCTTCATCGCCAGTTGCCATGCTGCCAGCCCTAGGCCTAATCTCAAACACGAATCACAGGTAAGATAAGCGTTTTGGGGGGAGGAAGAATAATGGAGTAGGAGGAGAGAGTAGAGACTGACGGTAGTACTACTAAAGTAGTAGGACAATTGAATTCACTAACTCTGTGAGTGGCACTTACTTTTGTAAATATTTGGGCGATTACTTAGACAATTTGAATCAAGCAGCCGTTAAGTTTCAGGAAAACAAACGAACAGTTAACCCACCCTGCCTCCCCCGCAAAACAGTAAAAACGCGTATGGAATGTTTAAGTTGAAAGTAAATAATTATTTAAATCCATAACAAAAATAAACTATCCCGCAAGACCCGACCCATCCCCCTCCCTAACCCCAAAGAATGTCCGTGAAAAAGCCCCCAAAGTCCAAGAAAAAACCCAACTCCCAATTCCCACCCCCCAAAAGTCTTTAAAAAAGGGGCAAGGGACAGTTTCTCTTCCTCTACTGCCGACGGCGGTGTCGTTTGGCCAGGTGGGCCCGTTGCTCCCTGCGAAGGTTCTTCTTGAGCAGGCTCTTCATTCTCTCCATCTCCTGCTCAAGGTTGGACACCCTGAGGGTTAGGCGGTGGATGCGGGTCTTGCACCTGCTGTGGGGGGCAGCAGGTTTTTTGGCTGCTTGGCGGTGGCGGGTAGCTGCGGTACAACGGCTCCGTACCGCTGGAGGCTTGCGCTGACTGGCTGACCCAGGGAGCGCGGAGGAGGATGCAGCTGTCGCGCAGGATGTTGTGGTGGACTGTGACTGCGTGTCCTCCTCCTCCTGGGCCACCAGCCGGCGATATTTGGCAACAATCGCCTCCAGCTTCCTTTGCCGGGCCCGTCTAGCCAGCTCCTTCCGTGTCAGTTTGGAAGGAGCACCTATACGAAGAAAGAAAGACATACTGTAACCAATGCTCTTTAAGGTTAACACAAAATAATTCAGCAGAAAGTTGTGTCACAGTAGAACCAGCAACTTGCAAGCACAGTACATAACATTTGTGGCCTGTATCTATCTAACCTCCCACTATGTCAGCCTCTGCTCTAACATTAGTGGGAGTTTCAGAAATCAATTCTACGAGCACTATATGGACTCACTACATTAGAGTCGACTATGACAGTACACCAGTCTTATTCTTCTTCTTCTCTCTTGTTTAGCGAAATTGGTACGTAAACTTCTGAAAGCCGGCATAATGCCAGCGCAGTAAACTTGCACCCAAGAAAAACAGACGCAAGCCATGATGACACAGACTTGCGTTACTGTACCAGTTCAGTACATGCAGGTGGTGAAGCTCTTATTTTTCTATTACGGGTGGCACTGAGAATACTCTGTTACAAGGGCTACTGCTTAATGAATTTAACTATCACCCTACAGTGCCGATGACTACTAGAAAAAGAAAATGACGAAGATAATTAATATGATTATCTATCCCTTCACAGGATATTTGCTTACATATGGGTTGACTTTAGGTGCTTTGTTTTTTATTGAGTGAACACTGATAGGCCACACATGAATGACAGAGTTGTACTAAAATTATTAACAGAGTTAGTGAGTGGCCCCCGTAATCGCCGGATATATGTGTGGCTCAATGGTTAGAGCGGCAGACCCTGATGCAGAGTTCTGGCCAGGGACCAGGGTACGATTCCCGCCTCGGCGGGGTCTCAGGCTCAATTTCCTCAGACCTGTTAATTCTCGCCTCGGTGCCTATTCTAATCACGGGCCCCACGCTGCCACTCTGGGCAATAGCTTGCTTAGCCTCCACACAGGCCCCAACAGCGCTAAGGATACCTGGCTTCACTCTGGGGGTGCCCAGGAGTGGACACTTCACAGGGAAAGCCAGGAGGGGTTCCACAGCGGTATGAGTATCAGCGCCAGGAAGCCGAATAGGCGGCACCGCAAGGTGACCGTCTGGTGACAGTGCGCTCTATAAGTACCATGACATTTACATTTACATGGTAGGATTCGGAAAAATTACAACTTCTTTTCCTTGCCTTTGCTACACTGGAACGAATGTGCAGGTGCGGTGTTACATGCTCTTGAAAGTAACACTTACTTAATCCAGGGACCGTCTACTCTGTCTACATACACATATGCTATCTATGAGTCAGATAGTACCATGATCCAGGTTCCATCCATTCAAAGTAAATGTCAATCATTCTTCTTAATGTCTGAACTGGACAAACCTTAGTTTTTCTAACAGAAAAACAATATTTTCATTTCATTTTGGAAACAGCAAGCCATGCATCCATGCTTGACTTGCATTTGAATTTGAACTAAAGGATATATTGCGCACACATACAGTTTCTGTTTCACCCACCCAGGCAGTCCTCTTCCCTTTCTACTTTCACCCATCCTTGCTTCATCCTTCAACCGGCCATGCATCATA
Source organism: Lissotriton helveticus (assembly GCF_964261635.1). Classification (NCBI taxonomy): domain Eukaryota; kingdom Metazoa; phylum Chordata; class Amphibia; order Caudata; family Salamandridae; genus Lissotriton; species Lissotriton helveticus. The sequence continues at coordinate 29,113,969 of NC_136067.1, read as the reverse complement.
TTCCCAGCCACCTCGGGCAGCATTCAAAAACATGTATCATTCTTTGCCAGTCATCATTACTTTTAACTCGCTCGTCCTTCCACACTTACTTACACCCTTCTTTCCCTTTTCGTTCATCCCATCCATCAAGTTCATCTCTGATCTGACTTGGCTTCTCGATAAAACTTTCACAGCTGAGTTGAATTCAATTTAGAGGAGGCTACTGCCTGGTTGATAAAAACTTAGTTCGAAATTTGTAAGTCTTCTTAACAGTAAAGTATACTTGTACTGTACAACATAGACACCTGTGCAGAGAGCACACTCTGCAGTCTGCAATCTCAATAAGTAAGGAATATAATAGCTTACCACTGCCCGCCACTTCCGTGGCATCCCCCACAGCAGTTCCCGCTGGCTGTTGCACCGCCTCCGCCCCAGGAGTGGCCACCTCTGCGCTGGCCCCGGCACCGGTGGATGGCTGTGCCGGTGTTCCGCCTAGAAAATACATTTCAGATTCTTAGATGCCATGTACACCACTCCCTAGTATTTTGTCTAGGAATGAAAAAATTTTAGTACGACGACACAAACAAATTTAATAATTCGTGACTCTCTAGTCTAAACTACAAATTGCCCTTTTTCAGGGAAGGGTGTTTTTTAGTTATGCTTAGCCGTAACATGTCTTGCTACACTTTTTGGCACAACATATGAATGTTTGCTTTTTAACACGCACCATTTTTCTCATAACAGACAGAAGCTTTCCTTCTAAGAACAAGAGCAAGATCGAATCATCAGCACTTGGACAGAGTCAGCAACGATTCAGCACCACAAAGAAGACTTGAAGTTCCAACCTGGTGAGGGCTCGCCCACAATTAATGTGTGAAATCACTTAGCACTTTTCAATTTTCAATCCACCGTTTATGTTGTATGATGAACTTGATTTTAATAAATGTTTTTACTTTTAATAAAGTTTTAAAACTTACATAGACTCTGTGGTTTTTGGTCATGAGTGAGTGTGCGAAAGGGTTTGCAATTTGCAAGCATGAGTCCGTGGCTCTGAGAGGTCGGGACTCTGGCTCCGTAGTCTTATGTCCTGGGTTGTATAATCATTGGGGATCAATCATCGATGAATTCGGGAGCTAAATGACTCTGACCCACTAGCTAGTCAGTAAGGAGATTGGTGGTTTAAATTCTGTTATGACTGTTGTATGTGGAAAGTCTAACTGCTCCTATTATAATTGATAAACAATGCACTATTTCGTGTACATAGTTCTGCTTGTGCAGAATAGTCCCTACAACAGTAGTAGTATGGATTGTCTTCCTATCCAATCAAAAAGTAAACTAGTATCTTATTCTTTCTTGGAGGCCATTGACATTTTATTGTTGGGAATTGTCAAAGCATAAACATTTAGAAGACTTCCAAAGACATTATGGATAACCCAGAGGACTGCACTCAGTGCATGGAGCTATTACTGAATAGAATGGGAGTTTTGGTTAACACCTTTTGCCAACTGTGCAAGCTTAGTTAGCTACACAGACAGACTAATAATAATCTAGTAGTACCACAGGGAGTCATAGTAGAGGCAGGATAAGAATTTATAAACAGTCTACAAGAAGATCAAAGACGATTTAGAAAAAATCAAATGAGGAACGTTAGGAAAAAATAGGTGCTGTAAAAGATAGGGAAGTATAATTATTATTATTAATAGGAAAACTTACTGGGGCCAGCAGAGGAGCACTCACGGACCGATCCTGGCCTTCCTGATCTTGTCCCTTCTCCGCCGGCGCCGCTACTTCCTCCTATGTCCCCTTGCCCCTGGGGGATGCTGATGTACAACATGAAAGAAAGACACAAACATGGATGATTGTTGTCAACCAAATCAAACATTTCAAATAACAATAACAAATTATTTCGGGGAAATAGACAACAATTGCACTAAATTTATTGACCTATCTGATGTGGTCTACTAGGATATTAGTATTGCTGGATTCGCGGACCGTCTACTTGGAAAGTTATGTAACTCACTAAACCAACTACAAAAAGGTTCGGCTAGGACTGGCAGGCAGCACTCCGCAGCACGTGAAGTGACAGACACAGTCCATCGTGATTGCAGACCAGTGAGAACACTAAAAAGTTTCCTACTAAATAACCAGTCATAATATACTCAAACTTTCAATCCACCACCACTATCTCTTCTTAGTGGCAGGAGTACAAAGGAAAGAATGGACTTGAGTCTCTAGGGGCAGATTTACAAGCCCCTTGCCGCTCTTTTGCTCCATCATTGTGTGACTTGTGACGCAGCGGTAGCGCAAAAGAGGCGCCATGGTGCGGGGTATATTAACAATGTGACGCATCTGGGAGATGCATCATGTTGTAAAGCCCTGCACCATCAGGGGGCGTTCCGGCGCAAGGGAAGGCGTTCCTGCGCAGGAATGCCTCCTAAAAGTGGCTGAGTGAAATCTACAAGATTTCACTCAGTCACTTTTAGGCCAATGCTGCGTCAAAACCCCGTGCCTGCTTGAAGCAGACGTACGGCTTAACGCAGCATTGGGGAGATACGGCACACCAGAGCATTGCTGGAGCTGAGTGGTGCTTGCGACACAACTCCAGCAATGTGCTGCCTTTACGGCACAGATGCGTGACGCGTCTGTGTCGTATTTGACCCATGGTGCGCCGCATTGTAAATGCGGCGCACCATGGGTGGTGGTGGCGTGGCGCACAATTACTGGCGCATCCCTGCTAATTTGCAGGGATGCGCCAGTAATTGTAAATCTAGCTATACGCAGTTCTGTAAAGTACACTCCTACATAATCACTCAGGCCAATGAAATGAGCACAAAATCGAAAACAAGTAAGCATAGTAGCACCGCCACTGAGCAGGCGAGCAGTGCACCTGCAATGCAATCACAGAAGATTTTGAAACATAATTTACCTACAATGTAATCGGCAGCATTATTGCTTTCGGGAAAAAAAAACATTTGCAATATGATAACATAGAGCAGGAGAAAACAGAGTAGTGATTAAATAGCTACTACTACTCACCAAGCCCAGGGATCTCGACGCCTAGCAGGTCGAGCAGGTTGTGTTTACGGTCCAGGATATCGGACCACCGGTGCGTGGCTTGGCTGTAGGTGCGCCGGACCCGAGACTGCCGATACATGGCCCAGCACACCTTCACCCACAGCTGCCGATGCTCCCGGAGCCCATACCCGCCAGCAATCCTGCCGCCTGCCGCGATGGTCTTGGGGAGGTGGCGCTGGACATAAAAAATCAGTGCGGCCACCTCCTCCACGCTAAAGATCTCCCGGGCCACGATTTGCTCCCCCCTCAATCGCCCGCATGGGAGCCGAGTGCGGGGTGCGGGACCCTTCCCCTTGCTCTTCCCGGCTCCCTTTGGCATGGTTTAGACCGCTGAAGAAAAAAAAAATAGAAAAGAATAGGGAAAAAGTAAAGAAAAGAAAAGAGTGTAAAAAAGTAGCTTTAAAAGTAACGAAAAGTTGAAAAAAAACACAAAATATAGATGTAGAATAATAGAGGGATAGATAATGAGTAACAAAGATTAAAAAAAGCTCAAAGAAACAAAGGATTGGAGAGATTAGCAGAGGATAGGAAAAGCATGCCCAGAACCATACCAATGAATGAAAAACAAGATGGCCGTGCCCATTGAGGACCGCGTGGGTACGTTTGCACGATATTTCCCCCGCGAGCACGCACAAACACACGCGAACTCATAATAGCACGCCGCACACAACGCGAGATTGCCAATAGCGCCCGGAAACGGAAATACGCAACGCGCACAAGATGGCCGCGCTCATGTACGACCACATGGGTAACTTCGCGGTCAGTGCACTGCAAGCGGCCCGCGAATACACAAAAAACCCCGCAAACTCGCAAAAAAATCTGCAAATTTGCACGAATTTGTGAATTTTGCGGATTGAAAATTCGATTTCGCCCACACTTATCAGTGACATCACTCATGACATCACTGATGACATCTCAAATGACATCATTGATGACATCATCTTTGTGGAAGAGTAGCAGACCTCCTCTCAGCGTAATATAACCTTTGATACACACATTCAAAAATAGAAACTAACATTTTCAAAAAAATGGAGATACCAATACCAGTTACAACCACCTATTCAGTAATTCCACCATCTACATCCACATCCACTCATTCACCAACAGTTCTATATAGTCACTCATACATGTACTTACTCATCATATGTACTCATACACCAATACATCATGTTACACACCGACACTCATCCATAGAGTTATTCACACACATATTCACACATGCAAATAAACTGTCAAACATCCATTTATTTGCATATACAGCTATGCACACACCACTACACTTACTTTTACAAAAGCGTACACATACTTACTCTCTTGAACAATCAGTTATAGAAACACATACTTATTTATACAGGAACTCTTTCAATCTCTCACTCTCACATATAATAACTTATGTACATCAATACTCACATATACTGGATTAAAACATATGTAGTTACTCAAAAAAATACTATTTAGACAGTCATTCACTCACTAACACACCCATACACATACTCATCCACCCATACAGTCATGCACACATGTTGTCTTCAAAACACATACAAACAGTGAGTCAGTCATTCATGCATCTATGCGCTAAGTAATACCCCCCACCAAACCATACAGACACTCATACTGATACTCAAAAAAACAACTTATAACCCATATATACACTCATGTAGCTACTCACCAACCCATGCAGCCACTTATACATAAAGTGAGACACTGATACAGATATTTACATATTTAAACATTACTCACTAATACATGTATTCACTAAGACACACTTTATAAGTCAGTTATACAATCAATTTTACAAAAAAACATCCATTTAGACAGTTATTTACCCATTTATTCTACCATCGACCTAAAGATATACATGTAAAAAATATTTATTTTTCCGAAAGACACACATTCACTGGATGATGTCATCAGTGATGTCACCAGTGATGTCATTTGAGATGTCATCAGTGACGTCATGGGTGATGTCACTGAACATGTCATGAGTGATGTAATATGTGATGTCATCAGCAGTGCATTGCGGGCGCGCGAGTTATAGTTAGCTGAACTAACAATAACGGGGACATTTCAAAGGTTTTGTATGAGTGAAATGTCCAGCTAACTATAACATGTGTGAAACCTATGGTTTTTTCAGTGAATTTCTAAGGTTTTTTAAATGCTAATTCCTAACTACAACGTGTGTGAAACCTATGGTTTTTTCAGTGAATATATATATGGATATATATATATACATATATAGAGCTACATATATGATTTCCACATATATGTGATTTGTTTCCGTGGTCCCACGCATGGGCTGGAATATTCATGTGCTTATGACTTTGATGAGGATACCTCTGGAAGAGAACTAGGATTAAAGGTAAGTAACTTATCCATTTTGTGCATTGTAGTATCAATTTCTGTGATTACTGTTCCTATGCACTATCCCTAGGGAGAGGCTATCTATCAGAGAGAGCTTTGCTACACAGGAATGCCAGAGCAGGGGGGATTGTTTATAACTATTACACCAAGGAGCTTAGGGGATTCAAGGAACAGGTCGTCCCCTTCTCCATATACTAGCAACAACACAGGACCTGTTCCTATGGTGGTAAGATTATACCTGGTCAAACCCTCCTATGCTCGCATTAGGATAGGAAAATAGCCCACCGTTCTGACTGATAGTTTTCTAGACCAGGTTCACCACTTTCAGAGTGTTCATTAAAAGAAAGAAAGAGCGCTGTTCACCCGTTTTCCTCTATCTTATTCTCCCTCCCCTGCCAACAGACTAGAGGGAGTAGAGAGAAAGAAAAAAGGGGCTTAAGACCCGAGAAAAGTGAGGAAAAGTGAGGAAAAGAGTGGTGTCGCCTCACGGGAGTAACACCATGGAGGCTTTGCAGGAAGGTACTCGCCTGCTGCCAAGGTTCTCATCATTAGCGTACACCACTCGAACAAAAATTGTGGGGTGAAGAAAGAAAAGAATAGTGAAGGTGCTCGGGCAGCAGTACCGGCACATGCACCAAGATTGGTACACTGCAAGCCTGGACCCAACAGTGCAGAGAAGAGTGGCACAGGTAGTGCCACTCTGCTCTGGTGAAGTTAAAAGTGAGCTAGTACTCTCTGGCCCTCTCTACTTTATTCTTGGCTGCGAGTCTGCTCATATTAAAACGCCGACATGTTTTGTTGCCTATTGAAAAACTTACGGCAACTTCTTCAGGGCTTAATTCTGTCACTCCACCCTGCACCCATTCACTGGTGTTCCTGTGAAAATAAAAAGCGCAAAAGAAAAGAGCGCTCTCTTTGTCAGTGTTACTCAGATGGAAGGCTGATTATCTCTATGGTAAATTGTGTACTCAGTGTTGAATTCACTTTTGGATACCCCTCTATTTTCTTATATCAAAAAGCATTTACCATTTCACCGGCATACCTATATCTCCTTTCTGGTAGTGTCTGTATCACTTATTTTGAATACTGTTCCTGAGAACTGCTCCCGTCAGTCTCTGTAACATATATAGTAGGGGATTAGTAAGTTTTTCTCATAACAGTCTTCATCTAATTCTTTACACACATCTATGGTCTCCGTGCTCTTGTTATCATTCACTCAGACCGTTCTCCCCTTACTGTTTATATCTCCGTCCTCTGTCTATGTGTGCCTGCTCCGTTATTAGATTGTCTAACAGGGACTTTCCCATATGTGTACCCATTTCGTTTATGAATGTGACTTCTTATTGTCAATGCCCCCGGGGATTCTACGTGGTCATGCTTGCTAAGTGTGCCTCTTCATTCGTGTGTGTGCCCTTCAGATGGGGAACTAAATACACCAGGTGTTTGGTTACTTCGTTGCCTTTAGCTGTAACCGCCCCTCTGGAACATTTGGCATATTTATACTTTGCACGCTTCATTTTACAACAATTAAAAAAAAAAAAGGTTTTTAGTGGTTGCTAGTTCTGTTAATTTGATGCGCTGCTCGTTTTCCACCCGTTTTCACTACGAACACAGTCCATTCATTCCTCACATTCATCCCAGTACCTTACCTGAAAAGAGCTAGGACCGGGCGTTGTCTCGGCAGCACCCGGCTCCTAAAGCGGCTCGCTTTTGAATGTCTGTGAGCGTACTCGGCGTCATGTCGAGACTCCTCCTCCTCTCTTGGGGCATAGAATGTGGCCGCAATCTTAAAGTATGTTTTAAGTGTAGGTTATCGCAGTGATATTCTTGCATTTCGCCACTAACGCCGGAAATTTTATTGCATTTGAGATACACGTTGCTAATAGCACGGTACCTCTGCAATAAAATCCGGCAATGCACGACGATAGAAAAAATTTCGCTAAGCTTAGTTAGTGATAAATATTGCGACTTGTTGATAATATGCCCTTAAGTTTTACAACTTAGTGCCAATGCAAGCACCCTTGCACCGGAGTGCAAGTGGTGCAAAGGTGCCTGTGTACAGAAGAGGAATGTTTATGTGTAGGGAGGTGTCTGTTCCTGCACATAAACAATCCTTAATGCAATTCTCTCACTTTCATGTGAGTTCCTTTATGCAGCACACATAAAAGTGACAGAATGTCATTTTTTAAAAAGGTTTGTTTATGTGCAGGAAGGGACAGCTTCCTCTACATACACAAACCATGGCAATGTGCTTTTTCTATTTGTGCTGCACAAGGCAGAAAGGATGGAACAAGCAAAAATTAGGAGAAATTATGCATTTCTCCTCGTTTTACCTGTTTAAGACCAGGATTTTCCTTGTCTTCATTTTGGCGATGCCTCCTATTTACGGTGCCCTTGTGAATAGGGAGAAGCATCAAAATCAATGGATATTGTGGTGGAATGCCCCCCACAACACCCATTACCCTCCCCTTTCATGCTAAATACAGCATGAAAGGGGGCCTTATTTACAAGGCAGCGTCAAGCCACGTTAGTGTCTCAATGCTTGTAAATAAGATGAGACCACTATCATCATCATGTCACTGATGTGGTGGCGATAGGGGCTTGTGAATATGCCCCTGAATGTTGTATTATTATTCAAGGCAGTGAGAGGTGACTGTTAAAAACATCTTTGGAACTTTCTTCCAAGAAATAAATTTAAAAAACAGATGACATTAGGGTACCGAAGGAGTGTCCCTGTGAGCTCTGCTTACTTCAGAATATAGTGGCCTTTTCCTCAAATTGAAGTTAGTCTGGAGTCTGTGTCTCCCCCCTGTCATTCCATTGGTGCAGCAGGTGCAGTGGCACTGGGGCCCAGATTGCTGTTGTATTTCACAGTTCAAACAGTGGTTAGGGTCCCCATTTCCTTCCCTGCACCAGGGCTCTGTACACACTCTCTACGTCACTGGTGCTGGGCACAGGGCTCCTATGGTGAATATTTCAGAGGGGGCCTCAAGTTTACTCTGGTTGGCACAAACTCTGACCTTGGCTCCCATTTTTAGGTCTCGGACCGTAGGCTGCGCTTGCGCAGTCTCGCTTCAAGATTTAATGTTTCTTAGTATGGGTGCTTTAACCCGCCCCTCTTCTCCATTGGCCAGCCAATTGAGGAGAGGGCCGTCACTCCGTTTTAGCCCCCTCTTTTTCGGATTCGGGGGCGTGTTTTTTTGCAGTTTTTAACTCTGTGACGTCATCCGTCACTCAACAGCAAAAACCACGCCCCCGAATGCGAAAAAGTCAGCGCTTTTCTGATGCCATTTCTGCCTGACCGCGGCCGCAAGAAGTCAAGAAGCTGCAGAATCCTCTGGTGAGTGCTTGCTGTCCTGCCCCCTTTATGCTTGTGCTTGCTGTCCTGCTCCCTCGTTGCTTGTGCTTGCTGTCCTGCTCCCTTGTTGCTTGTGCTTGCAGTCCTGCCCCCTCGTTGCTTGTGCTTGCTGTCCTGCCCCCTCGTTGCTTGTGCTTGCTGTCCTGCCCCCTCGTTGCTTGTGCTTGCTCTCCTGCCCCCCTTGTTGCTTGTGCTTGCTGTCCTGCCCCCTCGTTGCTCGTGCTTGCTGTCCTGCCCCCTCGTTGCTTGTGCTTGCTCTCCTGCCCCCCTCGTTGGTTGCGCTTGCTCTCCTGCCCCCCCTCATTGCTTTTGCTTGCTGTCCTGCCCCCTCATTGCTTGTGCTTGCTCTCTTGCCCCCTCGTTGCTTGTGCTTGCTCTCCTGCCCCCTCGTTCCTTGTGCTTGCTGTCCTGCCACCTCGTGCTTGCTGTCCTGCCCCCTCGTTGCTTATTATTGCTGTCTTGCCCCCTCGTTGGTTGTGCTTGATGTCCTGCTACCTCGTTGCTTGTGCTTGCTCTCCTGCCCCCCGTTGCTTGTGCTTGCTGTCTTGCCCCCTCGTTGCTCGTGCTTGCTGTCCTGCCCCTTCGTTTCTTGTGTTTGCTGTCCTGCCCCTTCGTTGCTCGTGCTTGCTGTCCAGCCCCCTCGTTGCTTGTGCTTGCTCTTTTGCCCCCTCGTTGCTTGTGCTTGCTCTCCTGCCCCCTCGTTGGTTCTGCTTGCTCTCCTGCCTCCCCTCGCTGGTTGTGCTTGCTCTCCAGCCCCCCTCTTCTTGCTTGTGCTTGCTGTCTTGCCCCTCATTGCTTGTGCTTGCTGTCCTGCCCCCTTGTTGCTTGTGCTTGCTGTCCTGCCCCCCCCTCATTGCTTGTGCTTGCTCTCCTGCCCCCCCTCGTTGCTCGTGCTTGCTGTCCTGCCCCCTTGTTGCTTGTGCTTGCTGTCCTGCCCCCTCGTTGCTTGTGCTTGCTCTCCTGCCCCTGCCCCCTCATTGCATGAGCTTGCTGATCTGCCCCCTCGTTGCTTGTGCTTGCTGTCCTGCCCCCTCATTGCTTGTGCTTGCTCTCCTGCCTCTACCCCCTTGTTGCTTGTGCTTGCTCTCCTGCCCCCCCTCGTTGCTTGTGCTTGCTGTTCTGCCCCCCTCATTGCTCGTGCTTGCTGTCCTGACCCCTCATTGCTTGTTCTTGCTGTCCTGCCACCTCGTGCTTGCTGTCCTACTCCCCGGTTGCTTGTGCTTGCCTTCACGCTCCCTTGTTGCTTGTGCTTGCTGTCCTGCCACTCCGTGCTTGCTGTCCTGCCCCCTCGTTGGTTGTGTTTGCTCTCCTGCCCACCCTCGTTGGTTGTGATTGCTCTCCTGCCCCCCCCTTGTTGGTTATGCTTGCTCTCCTGCCCTCCCTCTTTGGTTGTGCTTGCTCTCTTGCCCCCGCCCCTTGTTTGTTGTGCTCGCTCTCCTGCCCCTCCTTGCTAGTAGTGCTTGCTCTCCTGCCCCCCTCATTGGTTGTGCTTGCTCTCCTGCCCTCCCTCGCTGGCTGTGCTTGCTCTCCTGCAACCCCCTCACTGGTTTTGTTTGCTCTCCTGCCCCCCCTCGCTTGTTGTGCTTGCTCTCCTGCCCCCCCTCGTTGCTTGTGCTTGCTCTCCTGCCACCTCATGCTTGCTGTCCTGCCCCCTCGTTGCTTGTGCTTGCTGTCCAGCCCCCCTCATTGCTTGTGCTTGCTCTCCTGCCCCCCCTCATTGCTTGTGCTTGCTCTCTTGCCCCCTCGTTGCTTGTGCTTGCTGTATTGCCCCCTCGTTGCTTGTGCTTGCTGTCCTACCCCCTCATTGCTTGTGCTTGCTGTCCTGACCCCTCGTTGCTAGTGCTTGCTCTCCTGCCCCCCATCGTTGCTTGTGCTTGCTGTCCTGCTCCCTTGTTGCTTCTGCTTGCTCTCCTGCCCCCCTCATTGCTTGTGCTTGCTGTCCTGCCCCCTCGTTGCTTGTGCTTGCTGTCCTGCCCCCCCTCATTGGTTGTGCTTGCTCTCCTGCCCACCCTCATTGGTTGTGCTTGCTCTCTTGCCCCCCCTCGTTGGTTGTGCCCACTCTCCTGCCCCCCCTTGTTGGTTGTGTTTGCTTTCCTGCCCCCCCTCGTTGGTTGTCCTTGCTCTCCTGCCCCCCCTCGTTGGTTGTGCTTGCTCTCCAGCCCCCGCCCCCTCGTTGGTTGTGCTTGCTCTCCTGCCCCCCCTCGTTGGTTGTCCTTGCTCTCCTGCCCCCGCCCCATCATTGGTTGTGCTTGCTCTCCTGCCCCCCCTCATTGCTTGTGCTTGCTGTACTGCCCCTCATTACTTGTGCTTGCTCTCCTGCCCCCTCGTTGCTTGTGCTTGCTCTCCTGCCCCCTCGTTGCTTGTGCTTGCTGTCCTGCCACCTCCTGCTTGCTGTCCTGCCCCCTCGTTGCTTGTGCTTGCTGTCCTGCCCCACCTCGTTGCCTGTGCTTGCTGTCTTGCCCCCTCGTTGCTCGTGCTTGCTGTCCTGCCCCTTCGTTGCTTGTGCTTGCTGTCCTGCCCCCTCGTTGCTCGTACTTGCTGTCCTGCCCCCTCGTTGCTTGTGCTTGTTCTCCTGCCCCCCCCTCATTGGTTGTGCTTGCTCTCCTGCCCACCCTCGTTGGTTTGCTTGCTCTCCTGCCCCCCCTCGTTGGTTGTGTTTGCTCTCCTGCCCCCCTCGTTGGTTGTGCTTGCTATCCTGCCCCCCCTCGTTGGTTGTCCTTGCTCTCCTGCCCCCCCCATTGGTTATGCTTGCTCTCCTGCCCCCGCCCCCTCGTTGGTTGTGCTTGCTCTCCTGCCCCCCTCGTTGGTTGTCCTTGCTCTCCTGCCCCCACCCCCTCGTTGGTTGTGCTTGCTCTCCTGCCCCCCTCATTGCTAGTGCTTGCTGTACTGACCCCTCATTTCTTGTGCTTGCTCTCCTGCCCCCTCGTTGCTTGAGCTTGCTCTCCTGCCCCCTCGTTGCTTGTGCTTGCTGTCCTGCCCCTTCGTTGCTTGTGCTTGCTGTCCTGCCCCCTTGTTGCATGTGCTTGCTGTCTTGCCCCCTCGTTGCTCGTGCTTGCTGTCCTGCCCCATCGTTGCTTGTGCTTGCTGTCCTGCCCCTTCGTTGCTCGTGCTTGCTGTCCTGCCCCCTCGTTGCTTGTGCTTGCTGTCTTGCTACCTCATTGCTTGTGCTTACTGTATTGCCCACTCGTTGCTTGTGCTTGCTGTCTTGGCCCCTCATTGCTTGTGCTTGCTGTCCTGCCCCCTCGTTGCTTGTGCTTGCTGTCCTGCCCCCCTCGGTGCGTGTGCTTGCTCTCCTGCCCCCCCTCGTTGCTTGTGCTTGCTGTCCTGCCCCCTCGTTGCTTGTGCTTGCTGTCCTGCCCCCTCGTTGCTTGTGCTTGCTCTCCTGCCCCTGCCCCCTCGTTGCTTGTGCTTGCTGTTCTGCCCCTCTCATTGCTTGTGCTTGCTCTCCTGCCCCCCCTCATTGCTCGTGCTTGCTGTCCTGCCCCCTTGTTGCTTGTGCTTGCTGTCCTGCCCCCTCGTTGCTTGTGCTTGCTCTCCTGCCCCTGCCCCCTCGTTGCATGAGCTTGCTGTTCTGCCCCCCTCGTTGCTTGTGCTTGCTGTCCTGCCCCCTCGTTGCTTGTGCTTTCTGTCCTGCCCCCTCGTTGCTTGTGCTTGCTCTCCTGCCTCTACCCCCTTGTTGCTTGTGCTTGCTCTCGTGCCCCCCCTCGTTGCTTGTGCTTGCTGTTCTGCCCCCCCTCATTGCTTGTGCTTGCTGTCCTGCCACCTCGTGCTTGCTGTCCTACTCCCCGGTTGCTTGTGCTTGCCTTCCTGCTCCCTTGTTGCTTGTGCTTGCTGTCCTGTCACTCCGTGCTTGCTGTCCTGCCCCCTCGTTGGTTGTGTTTGCTGTCCTGCCCACCCTCGTTTGTTGTGATTGCTCTCCTGCCCCCCTCGTTGGTTATGCTTGCTCTCCTGCCCTACCTCGTTGCTTGTGCTTGCTGTCCTGCCACCTCGGGCTTGCTGTTCTGCCCCTTCGTTACTTGTGCTTGCTGTCCTGCCCCCTTGTTGCATCTGCTTGCTGTCTTGCCCCCTCGTTGCTCGTGCTTGCTGTCCTGCCCGATCGTTGCTTGTGCTTGCTGTCCTGCCCCTTCGTTGCTCGTGCTTGCTGTCTTGCCCCCTCTCGCTGGTTGTCCTTGCTCTCCAGCCCCCCTCTCGTTGCTTGTGCTTGCTGTCCTGCCACCTCGTGCTGGCTGTCCTGCCCCCTCGTTGCTTGTGCTTGCTGTCTTGCTACCTCGTTGCTTGTGCTTGCTGTATTGCCCACTCGTTGCTTGTGCTTGCTGTCTTGGCCCCTTGTTGCTTGTGCTTGCTGTCCTGCCCCCTCGTTGCTTGTGCTTGCTGTACTGCCCCCCTCGGTGCGTGTGCTTGCTCTCCTGCCCCCCCTCGTTGCTTGTGCTTGCTGTCCTGCCCCCTCGTTGCTTGTGCTTGCTGTCCTGCCCCCTCGTTGCTTGTGCTTGCTCTCCTGCCCCTGCCCCCTCGTTGCTTGTGCTTGCTGTTCTGCCCCCCTCATTGCTTGTGCTTGCTCTCCTGCCCCCCCTCGTTGCTCGTGCTTGCTGTCCTGCCCCCTTGTTGCTTGTGCTTGCTGTCCTGCCCCCTCGTTGCTTGTGCTTGCTCTCCTGCCCCTGCCCCCTCGTTGCATGAGCTTGCTGTTCTGCCCCCCTCGTTGCTTGTGCTTGCTGTCCTGCCCCCTCGTTGCTTGTGCTTGCTGTCCTTCCCCCTCGTTGCTTGTGCTTGATCTCCTGCCTCTACCCCCTTGTTGCTTGTGCTTGCTCTCCTGCCCCCCCTCGTTGCTTGTGCTTGCTGTTCTGCCCCACCTCATTGCTCGTGCTTGCTGTCTTGCCCCCTCGTTGCTTGTGCTTGCTGTCCTGCCACCTCGTGCTTGCTGTCCTACTCCCCAGTTGCTTGTGCTTGCCTTCCTGCTCCCTTGTTGCTTGTGCTTGCTGTCCTGCCACTCCGTGCTTGCTGTCCTGCCCCCTCGTTGGTTGTGTTTGCTGTCCTGCCCACCCTCGTTGGTTGTGCTGGCTCTCCTGCTTGCTCTCCTGCCCCCCCCTCGTTGGTTGTGCTTGCTCTCCTGCCCCCCCTCGTTGGTTGTGTTTGCTGTCCTGCCCACCCTCGTTGGTTGTGATTGCTCTCCTGCCCCCCCTCGTTGGTTATGCTTGCTCTCCTGCCCTCCCTCGTTGGTTGTGCTTGCTCTCTTGCCCCCGCCCCTAGTTTGTTGTGCTTGCTCTCCTGCCGCTCCTTGCTAGTTGTGCTTGCTTTCCTGCCCCCCTCATTGGTTGTGCTTGCTCTCCTGCCCTCCCTCGCTGGTTGTGCATGCTCTCCTGCCACCCCCTCGCTTGTTGTGCTTGCTCTCCTGCCCCCCCTCGTTGCTTGTGCTTGCTCCCCTGCCACCTCATGCTTGCTGTCCTGCCCCCTCGTTGCTTGTGCTTGCTGTCCTGCCCCCTCGTTGCTTGTGCTTGCTGTCTTGGCCCCTCGTTGCTGGTGCTTGCTGTCCTGCCCTTCGTTGCTTGTGCTTGCTGTCCTGCCCCCCTCGGTGCGTGTGCTTGCTCTCCTGCCCCCCCTCGTTGCTTGTGCTTGCTGTCCTGCCCCCTCGTTGTTTGTGCTTGCTCTCCTGCCCCTGCCCCCTCGTTGCTTGTGCTTGCTGTTCTTCCCCCCTCATTGCTTGTGCTTGCTCTCCTGCCCCCCCTCGTTGCTCGTGCTTGCTGTCCTGCCCCCTTGTTGCTTGTGCTTGCTGTCCTGCCCCCTCGTTACTTGTGCTTGCTCTCCTGCCCCTGCCCCCTCGTTGCATGAGCTTGCTGTTCTGCCCCCCTCGTTGCTTGTGCTTGCTGTCCTGCCCCCTCGTTGCTTGTGCTTGCTGTCCTTCCCCCTCGTTGCTTGTGCTTGCTCTCCTGCCTCTACCCCCTTGTTGCTTGTGCTTGCTCTCCTGCCCCCCCTCGTTGCTTGTGCTTGCTGTTCTGCCCCACCTCATTGCTCGTGCTTGCTGTCTTGCCCCCTCGTTGCTTGTGTTTGCTGTCCTGCCACCTCGTGCTTGCTGTCCTACTCCCCGGTTGCTTGTGCTTGCCTTCCTGCTCCATTGTTGCTTGTGCTTGCTGTCCTGCCACTCCGTGCTTGCTGTCCTGCCCCCTTGTTGGTTGTGTTTGCTGTTCTGCCCACCCTCGTTGGCTGTGCTGGCTCTCCTGCTTGCTCTCCTGCCCCCCCTCGTTGGTTGTGCTTGCTCTCCTGCCCCCCCTCGTTGGTTGTGTTTGCTGTCCTGCCCACCCTCGTTGGTTGTGATTGCTCTCCTGCCCCCCTCGTTGGTTATGCTTGCTCTCCTGCCCTCCCTCGTTGGTTGTGCTTGCTCTCTTGCCCCCGCCCCTAGTTTGTTGTGCTTGCTCTCCTGCCCCTCCTTGCTAGTTGTGCTTGCTCTCCTGCCCCCTCATTGGTTGTGCTTGCTCTCCTGCCCTCCCTCGCTGGTTGTGCTTGCTCTCCTGCCACCCCCTCACTGGTTTTGCTTGCTCTCTTGCCCCCCCTCGCTTGTTGTGCTTGCTCTCCTGCCCCCCCTCGTTGCTTGTGCTTGCTCCCCTGCCACCTCATGCTTGCTGTCCTGCCCCCTCGTTGCTTGTGCTTGCTGTCCAGCCCCCCTCATTGCTTGTGCTTGCTCTCCTGCCCCCCTCATTGCTTGTGCTTGCTCTCTTGCCCCCTCGTTGCTTGTGCTTGCTGTCTTGCCCCCTCATTGCTTGTGCTTGCTGTCCTGCCCCCTTGTTGCTTGTGCTTGCTGTCCTGACCCCTCGTTGCTAGTGCTTGCTCTCCTGCCCCCATCGTTGCTTGTGCTTGTTTTCCTGCTCCCTTGTTGCTTGTGCTTGCTCTCCTGCCCCCCCTCATTGCTTGTGCTTGCTGTCCTGCCCCCTCGTTGCTTGTGCTTGCTGTCCTGCCCCCTTGTTGCTTGTGCTTGCTCTCCTGCCCCTGCCCCCTCGTTGCTTGTACTTGTTCTCCTGCCCCCCTCGTTGGTTGTGCTTGCTCTCCTGCCCACCCTCATTGGTTGTGCTTGCTCTCTTGCCCCCCCTCGTTGGTTGTGCCCGCTCCCTTGCCCCCCCTCGTTGGTTGTGCTTGCTCTCCTGCCCCCCTCATTGGTTGTCCTTGCTCTCCTGCTCCCCCTCGTTGGTTGTGCTTGCTCTCCAGCCCCCGCCCCCTCGTTGGTTGTGCTTGCTCTCCTGCCCCCCCCTCGTTGGTTGTCCTTGCTCTCCTGCCCCCGCCCCCTCATTGGTTGTGCTTGCTCTCCTGCCCCCCCTCATTGCTTGTGCTTTCTGTACTGCCCCCTCATTTCTTGTGCTTGCTCTCCTGCCCCCACGTTGCTTGTGCTTGCTCTCCTGCACCCTCGTTGCTTGTGGTTGCTGTCCTGCCACCTCGTGCTTGCTATGCTGCCCCCTCGTTGCTTGTGCTTGCTGTCCTGCCTCCTCGTTGCTTGTGCTTGCTGTCTTGCCCCCTCGTTCTTTGTGCTTTCTGTCCTGCCCCCTCATTACTTGTGCTTGCTCTCCTGCCCCACCTCGTTGCTTGTGCTTGCTGTCTTGCCCCCTTGTTGCTCGTGCTTGCTGTCCTGCCCCTTCGTTGCTTGTGCTTGCTGTCCTGCCCCCTCGTTGCTCGTGCTTGCTATCCTACCCCCTCGTTGCTTGTCCTTGTTCTCCTGCCCCCCCTCATTGGTTGTGCTTGCTCTCCTGCCCACCCTCGTTGGTTGTGCTTGCTCTCCTGCCCCCCTCGTTGGTTGTGCTTGCTCTCCTGCCCCCTCGTTGGTTGTGCTTGCTCTCCTGCCCCCCTCGTTGGTTGTCCTTGCTCTCCTGCCCCCCCCATTGGTTGTGCTTGCTCTCCTGCCCCCCATCGTTGCTTGTGCTTGCTGTCCTGCTCCCTTGTTGCTTGTGCTTGCTCTCCTGCCCCCCTCATTGCTTGTGCTTGCTGTCCTGCCCCCTCGTTGCTTGTGCTTGCTGTCCTGCCCCCTTGTTGCTTGTGCTTGCTCTCCTGCCCCTGCCCCCTCGTTGCTTGTGCTTGTTCTCCTGCCCCCCCTCGTTGGTTGTGCTTGCTCTCCTGCCCGCCCTCATTGGTTGTGCTTGCTCTCTTGCCCCCCCTCGTTGGTTGTGCCCGCTCACTTGCCCCCCCTCGTTGGTTGTGCTTGCTCTCCTGCCCCCCCTCGTTGGTTGTCCTTGCTCTCCTGCTCCCCCTCGTTGGTTGTGCTTGCTCTCCAGCCCCCGCCCCCTCGTTGGTTGTGCTTGCTCTCCTGCCCCCCCCTCGTTGGTTGTCCTTGCTCTCCTGCCCCCGCCCCCTCATTGGTTGTGCTTGCTCTCCTGCCCCCCCTCATTGCTTGTACTTGCTGTACTGCCCCCTCATTTCTTGTGCTTGCTCTCCTGCCCCCACGTTGCTTGTGCTTGCTCTCCTGCCCCCTCGTTGCTTGTGGTTGCTGTCCTGCCACCTCGTGCTTGCTATCCTGCCCCCTCGTTGCTTGTGCTTGCTGTCCTGCCTCCTCGTTGCTTGTGCTTGCTGTCTTGCCCCCTCGTTCCTTGAGCTTTCTGTCCTGCCCCCTCATTACTTGTGCTTGCTCTCCTGCCCCACCTCGTTGCTTGTGCTTGCTGTCTTGCCCCCTCGTTGCTCGTGCTTGCTGTCCTGCCCCTTCGTTGCTTGTGCTTGCTGTCCTGCCCCTTTGTTGCTTGTGCTTGCTGTCCTGCCCCCTCGTTGCTCGTGCTTGCTGTCCTGCCCCCTCGTTGCTTGTGCTTGTTCTCCTGCCCCCCCTCATTGGTTGTGCTTGCTCACCTGCCCACCCTCGTTGGTTGTGCTTGCTCTCCTGCACCCCCTCATTGGTTGTGCTTGCTCTCCTGCCCCCTCGTTGGTTTTGCTTGCTCTTCTGCCCCCCTCGTTGGTTGTCCTTGCTCTCCTGCCCCCCCCCCATTGGTTGTGCTTGCTCTCCTGCCCCCCATCGTTGCTTGTGCTTGCTGTCCTGCTCCCTTGTTGCTTGTGCTTGCTCTCCTGCCCCCCTCATTGCTTGTGCTTGCTGTCCTGCCCCCTCGTTGCTTGTGCTTGCTGTCCTGCCCCCTTGTTGCTTGTGCTTGCTCTCCTGCCCCTGCCCCCTCGTTGCTTGTGCTTGTTCTCCTGCCCCCCTCGTTGGTTGTGCTTGCTCTCCTGCCCATCCTCATTGGTTGTGCTTGCTCTCTTGCCCCCCCTCGTTGGTTGTGCCCGCTCTCCTGCCCCCCCTCGTTGGTTGTGCTTGCTCTCCTGCCCCCCCTCGTTGGTTGTCCTTGCTCTCCTGCCCCCCCCTCGTTGGTTGTGCTTGCTCTCCAGCCCCCGCCCCCTCGTTGGTTGTGCTTGCTCTCCTGCCCCACCCTCGTTGGTTGTCCTTGCTCTCCTGCCCCCACCCCCTCATTGGTTGTGTCTGCTCTCCTGCCCCCCCTCATTGCTTGTGCTTGCTTCACTGCCCCCTCATTTCTTGTGCTTGCTCTCCTGCCCCCTTGTTTCTTGTGCTTGCTCTCCTGCCCCCTCGTTGCTTGTGCTTGCTGTCCTGCCACCTCGTGCTTGCTGTCCTGCCCCCTCGTTGCTTGTGCTTGCTGTCCTGCCTCCTCGTTGCTTGTGCTTGCTGTCTTGCCCCCTCGTTGCTTGTGCTTTCTGTCCTGCCCCCTCGTTACTTGTGCTTGCTCTCCTGCCCCTCCTCGTTGCTTGTGCTTGCTGTCTTGCCCCCTCGTTGCTCGTGCTTGCTCTCCTGCCCCTTCGTTGCTTGTGCTTGCTGTCCTGCCCCTTCGTTGCTTGTGCTTGCTGTCCTGCCCCCTCGTTGCTCGTGCTTGCTGTCCTGCCCCCCCGTTGCTTGTGCTTGTTCTCCTGCCCCCCCTCATTGGTTGTGCTTGCTCTCCTGCCCACCCTCGTTTGTTGTGCTTGCTCTCCTGCCCCCCCTCGTTGGTTGTGCTTGCTCTCCTGCCCCCCTCGTTGGTTGTGCTTGCTCTCCTGCCCCCCCTCGTTGGTTGTCCTTGCTCTCCTGCCCCCCCATTGGTTGTGCTTGCTCTTCTGCCCCCGCCCCCTCGTTGGTTGTGCTTGCTCTCCTGCCCCCCTCGTTGGTTGTCCTTGCTCTCCTGCCACCGCCCCCTCGTTGGTTGTGCTTGCTCTCCTACCCCCCTCATTGCTTGTGCTTGCTGTACTGACCCCTCATTTCTTGTGCTTGTTCTCCTGCTCCCTCGTTGCTTGAGCTTGCTCTCCTGCCCCCTCGTTGCTTGTGCTTGCTGTCCTGCCACCTCGTGCTTGCTGTCCTGCCCCTTCGTTGCTTGTGCTTGCTGTACTGCCCCCTTGTTGCATCTGCTTGCTGTCTTGCCCCCTCGTTGCTCGTGCTTGCTGTCCTGCCCCATCGTTGCTTGTGCTTGCTGTCCTGCCCCTTCGTTGCTTGTGCTTGCTGTCTTGCCCCCTCGTTGCTTGTGCTTTCTGTCCTGCCCCCTCGTTACTTGTGCTTGCTCTCCTGCCCCTCCTCGTTGCTTGTGCTTGCTGTCTTGCCCCCTCGTTGCTCGTGCTTGCTGTCCTGCCCCTTCGTTGCTTCTGCTTGCTGTCCTGCCCCTTCGTTGCTTGTGCTTGCTGTCCTGCCCCCTCGTTGCTCGTGCTTGCTGTCCTGCCCTCTCGTTGCTTGTGCTTGTTCTCCTGCCCCCCCTCATTGGTTGTGCTTGCTCTCCTGCCCACCCTCGTTTGTTGTGCTTGCTCTCCTGCCCCCCCTCGTTGGTTGTGCTTGCTCTCCTGCCCCCCTCGTTGGTTGTGCTTGCTCTCCTGCCCCCCCTCGTTGGTTGTCCTTGCTCTCCTGCCCCCCCATTGGTTGTGCTTGCTCTTCTGCCCCCGCCCCCTCGTTGGTTGTGCTTGCTCTCCTGCCCCCCTCGTTGGTTGTCCTTGCTCTCCTGCCACCGCCCCCTCGTTGGTTGTGCTTGCTCTCCTACCCCCCTCATTGCTTGTGCTTGCTGTACTGACCCCTCATTTCTTGTGCTTGTTCTCCTGCTCCCTCGTTGCTTGAGCTTGCTCTCCTGCCCCCTCGTTGCTTGTGCTTGCTGTCCTGCCACCTCGTGCTTGCTGTCCTGCCCCTTCGTTGCTTGTGCTTGCTGTACTGCCCCCTTGTTGCATCTGCTTGCTGTCTTGCCCCCTCGTTGCTCGTGCTTGCTGTCCTGCCCCATCGTTGCTTGTGCTTGCTGTCCTGCCCCTTCGTTGCTCGTGCTTGCTGTCCTGCCCCCTCATTGCTTGTGCTTGCTCTCCTGCCCCCCCTCGCTGGTTGTGCTTGCTCTCCAGCCCCTCTCTCGTTGCTTGTGCTTGCTGTCCTGCCACCTGGTGCTTGCTGTCCTGCCCGCCCTCGTTGCTTGTGCTTGCTGTCTTGCTACCTCATTGCTTGTGCTTGCTGTATTGCCCACTCGTTGCTTGTGCTTGCTGTCTTGTCCCCTCGGTGCTTGTGCTTGCTGTCCTGCCCCCTCGTTGCTTGTGCTTGCTGTCCCGCCCCCCTCGGTGCGTGTGCTTGCTCTCCTGCCCCCCTCGTTGCTTGTGCTTGCTGTCCTGCCCCCTCGTTGCTTGTGCTTGCTGTCCTGCCCCCTCGTTGCTTGTGCTTGCTCTCCTGCCCCTGCCCCCTCGTTGCTTGTGCTTGCTGTTCTGCCCCCCTCATTGCTTGTGCTTGCTGTCCTGCCCCCTCATTGCTTGTGATTGCTGTCCTGCCCCCTCATTGCTTGTGCTTGCTCTCCTGCCCCTACCCCCTCGTTGCTTGTGCTTGCTCTCCTGCCCCCCCTCGTTGCTTGTGCTTGCTGTTCTGTCCCCCCTCGTTGCTTGTGCTTGCTGTCCTGCCCCCTCGTTGCTTGTGCTTGCTGTCCTGCCACCTCGTGCTTGCTCTCCTACTCCCCGGTTGCTTGTGCTTGCTTTCCTGCTCCCTCGTTGCTTGTGCTTGCTGTCCTGCCACTCCGTGCTTGCTGTCCTGCCCCCTCGTTGGTTGTGTTTGCTCTCCTGCCCCCCCTCGTTGGTTATGCTTGCTCTCCTGCCCCCCCCTCGTTGGTTGTGCTTGCTCTCTTGCCCCCGCCCATCGTTGGTTGTGCTTGCTCTCATGCCCCTCCTTGCTGGTTGTGCTTGCTCTCCTGCCCCCCCTCGTTGGTTGTGCTTGATCTCCTGCCCCCCCCTCGCTGGTTGTGCTTGCTCCCCTGCCCCCCCTCGCTGGTTATGCTTGCTCTCCTGCCCCCCTCGCTGGTTGTGCTTGCTCTCCTGCCTCCACTCACTGGGTATGCTTGCTCTCCTGCCCCCCTCGCTTGTTGTGCTTTCTCTCCTGCCCCCACTCGTTGCTTGTGCTAGCTCTCCTGCCACCTCATGCTTGCTGTGCTGCCCCCTCGTGGCTTGTGCTTGCTGTCCTGCCCCCTCGTTGCTTGTGCTTGCTCTCCTGCCCCTGCCCCCTCATTGCTCGTGCTTGCTGTCCTGCCCCCTCGTTGCTTGTGCTTGCTGTCCTGCCACCTCGTGCTTGCTGTCCTACTCCCCGGTTGCTTGTGCTTGCTTTCCTACCCCCCCTCGTTGCTTGTGCTTGCTGTACTGCCCCCTCATTTCTTGTGCTTGCTCTCCTGCCCCCTCGTTGCTTGTGCTTGCTCTCCTGCCCCCTCGTTGCTTGTGCTTGCTGTCCTGCCACCTCCTGCTTGCTGTCCTGCCCCTTCGTTGCTTGTGCTTGCTGTCCTGCCCCCTCGTTGCTCGTGCTTGCTGTCCTGCCCCCTCGTTGCTTGTGCTTGTTCTCCTGCCCCCCCTCATTGGTTGTGCTTGCTCTCCTGCCCACCCTCGTTGGTTGTGCTTGCTCTCCTGCCCCCCCTCGTTGGTTGTGCTTGCTCTCCTGCCCCCCTCGTTGGTTGTGCTTGCTCTCCTGCCCCCCCTCGTTGGTTGTCCTTGCTCTCCTGCCCCCCCATTGGTTATGCTTGCTCTCCTGCCCCCGCCCCCTCATTGGTTGTGCGTGCTCTCCTGCCCCCCTCGTTGGTTGTTCTTGCTCTCCTGCCCCCGCCCCTCGTTGGTTGTGCTTGCTCTCCTGCCCCCCTCATTGCTTGTGCTTGCTGTACTGACCCCTCATTTCTTGTGCTTGCTCTCCTGCCCCCTCGTTGCTTGAGCTTGCTCTCCTGCCCCCTCGTTGCTTGTGCTTGCTGTCCTGCCACCTCGTGCTTGCTGTCCTGCCCCTTCGTTGCTTGTGCTTGCTCTCCTGCCTCCCCTCGTTGCTTGTGCTTGCTGTTCTGTCCCCCCTCGTTGCTTGTGCTTGCTGTCCTGCCCCCTCGTTGCTTGTGCTTGCTGCCCCTCCACCTCGTGCTTGCTGTCCTACTCCCCGGTTGCTTGTGCTTGCTTTCCTGCTCCCTCGTTGCTTGTGCTTGCTGTCCTGCCACTCCGTGCTTGCTGTCCTGTCCCCTCGTTGGTTGTGTTTGCTCTCCTGCCCCCCCTCGTTGGTTATGCTTGCTCTCCTGCCCCCCCCTCGTTGGTTGTGCTTGCTCTCTTGCCCCCGCCCATCGTTGGTTGTGCTTGCTCCCCTGCCCCCCTCGCTGGTTGTGCTTGCTCTCCTGCCCCCCCTCACTGGTTGTGCTTGCTCTCTTGCCCCCACTCACTGGTTGTGCTTGCTCTCCTGCCCCCCTCGCTTGTTGTGCTTGCTCTCCTGCCCCCACTCGTTGCTTGTGCTAGCTCTCCTGCCACGTCATGCTTGCTGTCTGCCCCCTAGTTGCTTGTGCTTGCTGTCCTGCCCCCTCGTTGCTTGTGCTTGCTCTCCTGCCCCTGTACCCTCATTGCTCGTGCTTGCTGTCCTGCCCCCTCGTTGCTTGTGCTTGCTGTCCTGCCACCTCGTGCTTGCTGTCCTACTCCCCGGTTGCTTGTGCTTGCTTTCCTGCTCCCTCGTTGCTTGTGCTTGCTGTCCTGCCACTCCGTGCCTGCTGTCCTGCCCCCTCGTTGGTTGTGTTTGCTGTCCTGCCCACCCTCGTTGGTTGTGATTGCTCTCCTGCCCCCCCTCGTTGGTTATGCTTGCTCTCCTGCCCCCCCCTCGTTGGTTGTGCTTGCTCTTTTGCCCCAAACCCATCGTTGGTTGTGCTTGCTCTCATGTCCCTCCTTGCTGGTTGTGCTTGCTCTCCTGACCCCCCTAGTTGGTTGTGCTTGATCTCCTGCCCCCCCCTCGCTGCTTGTGCTTGCTCCCCTGCCCCCCCTCGCTGGTTGTGCTTGCTCTCCTGCCCCCCCCTCACTGGTTGTGCTTACTCTCCTGCCCCCACTCACTGGTTGTTCTTGCTCTCCTGCCCCCCCTCGCTTGTTGTGCTTGCTCTCCTGCCCCCACTCGTTGCTTGTGCTAGCTCTCCTGCCACCTCATGCTTGCTGCCCGGCCCTCTCGTTGCTTGTGCTTGCCGTCCTACCCCCTGTTGCTTATGCTTGCTCTCCTGCCCCTGCCCCCTCATTGCTTGTGCTTGTTCTCCTGCCCCCCCTCGTTGGTTGTGCTTGCTCTCCTGCCCACCCTCGTTGGTTGTGCTTGCTCTCTTGCCCCCCTCGTTGCTTGTGCCTGCTCTCCTGCCCCTCCTCGTTGGTTGTGCTTGCTCTCCGCCCCCCCCTCGTTGGTTGTCCTTGCTCTCCTGCCCCCCCTCGTTGGTTGTGCTTGCTCTCCTGCCCCCGCCCCCTCATTGGTTGTGCTTGCTCTCCTGCCCCCCCTCGTTGGTTGTCCTTGCTCTCCTGCCCCTGCCCCCTCATTGGTTGTGCTTGCTCTCCTGCCCCCCTCATTGCTTGTGCTTGCTGTACTGCCCCCTCATTTCTTGTGCTTGCTCTCCTGCCCCCTCGTTGCTTGTGCTTGCTCTCCTGCCCCCCTCATTTCTTGTGCTTGCTGTACTGCCCCCTCATTTCTAGTGCTTGCTGTCCTGCCACCTCGTGCTTGCTGTCCTGCCCCCTCATTTCTTGTGCTTGCTGTCCTGCCCCCTCGTTGGTTGTGCTTGCTCTCCTGCCCCCCTCATTGCTTGTGCTTGCTGTACTGCCCCCTCATTCATTGTGCTTGCTCTCCTGCCCCCTCGTTGGTTGTCCTTGCTCTCCTGCCCCTGCCCCCTCGTTGGTTGTGCTTGCTCTCCTGCCCCCCTCATTGCTTGTGCTTGCTGTACTGCCCCCTCATTCCTTGTGCTTGCTCTCCTGCCCCCTCGTTGCTTGTGATTGCTCTCCTGCCCCCTCGTTGCTTGTGCTTGCTGTCCTGCCACCTCGTGTTTGCTGTCCTGCCCCCTTGTTGCTTGTGCTCGCTGTCCTGCCCCCTCGTTGCTTCTGCTTGCTGTCTTGCCCCATCGTTGCTTGTGCTTGCTGTCCTGCCCCCTCATTGCTTGTGCTTGCTCTCCTGCCCCCCCTCGTTGCTTCTGCTTGCTGTCTTGCCCCCTTGTTGCTTGTGCTTGCTGTCCTGCCCCCTCGTTGCTTGTGCTTGCTCTCCGGCCCCTGCCCCCTCGTTGCATGAGCTTGCTGTTCTGCCCCCCTCGTTGCTTGGGCTTGCTGTCCTGCCCCCTCGTTGCTTGTGCTTGCTGTCCTGCCCCCTCGTTGCTTGTGCTTGCTCTCCTGCCCCTACCCCCTTGTTGCTTGTGCTTGCTTTCCTGCCCCCCTCGTTGCTCGTGCTTGCTGTCCTGCCCCCTCGTTGCTTGTGCTTGCTCTCCTGCCCCTGCCCCCTCGTTGCATGAGCTTGCTGTTCTGCCCCCCTCATTGCTTGTGCTTGCTGTCCTGCCCCCTCGTTGCTTGTGCTTGCTGTCCTGCCCCCTCGTTGCTTGTGCTTGCTCTCCTGCCCCTACCCCCTTGTTGCTTGTGCTTGCTCACCTGCCCCCCTCGTTGCTGGTGCTTGCTGTCCTGCCCCCTCATTGCTTGTGCTTGCTGTCCTGCCACCTCATGCTTGCTGTCCTACTCCCCGGTTGCTTGTGCTTGCCTTCCTGCTCCCTTGTTGCTTGTGCTTGCTGTCCTGCCCCCTCATTGCTTGTGCTTGCTGTCCTGCCACTCTGTGCTTGCTGTCCTGCCCCCTCGTTGGTTGTGTTTGCTGTCCTGCCCACCCTCGTCGGTTGTGATTGCTCTCCTGCCCCACCCTCGTTGGTTATGCTTGCTCTCCTGCCCTCCCTCGTTGGTTGTGCTTGCTCTCTTGCCCCCGCCCCTAGTTTGTTGTGCTTGCTCTCCTGCCCCTCCTTGCTAGCTGTGCTTGCTCTCCTGCCCCCCTCATTGGTTGTGCTTGCTCTCCTGCCCTCCCTCGCTGGTTGTGCTTGCTCTCCTACCACCCCCTCGCTGGTTTTGCTTGCTCTCCTGCCCCCCCTCGCTTGTTGTGCTTGCTCTCCTGCCCCCCTCGTTGCTTGTGCTTGCTCTCCTGTCACCTCATGCTTGCTGTCCTGCCCCCTCGTTGCTTGTGTTTGCTGTCCAGCCCCCCTCATTGCTTGTGCTTGCTCTCCTGTCCCCCTCATTGCTTGTGCTTGCTCTCCTGCCCCCTCGTTGCTTGTGCTTGCTGTCCTGCCCCCTCATTGCTTGTGCTTGCTGTCCTGCCCCCTCATTGCTTGTGCTTGCTGTCCTGAACCCTCGTTGCTAGTGCTTGCTCTCCTGCCCCCATCGTTGCTTGTGCTTGCTGTCCTGCTCCCTTGTTGCTTGTGCTTGCTCCTCTTCCCCCCCCTCATTGCTTGTGCTTGCTGTACTGACCCCTCATTTCTTGTGCTTGCTCTCCTGCCCCCTCGTTGCTCGTGCTTGCTGTCCTGCCACCTCGTGCTTGCTGTCCTACTCCCCGGTTGCTTGTGCTTGCTTTCCTTCTCCGTCGTTGCTTGTGTTTTCTGTCCTGCCACTCCGTGCTTGCTGTCCTGCCCCCTCGTTGGTTGTGTTTACTGTCCTGCCCACCCTCGTTGGTTGTGATTGCTCTCCTGCCCCCCCCTCGTTGCTTGTGTGCTTGCTCTCTTGCCCCCGCCCATCGTTGGTTGTGCTTTCTCTCCTGCCCCCGCCCCCTTGTTGGTTGTCCTTGCTCTCCTGCCCCGCCCCCTTGTTGGTTGTCCTTGCTCTCCTGCCCTGCTATTGGCATTGTAAATGACAATTCCATTTATTTCTGTTTTAAAAACAAAAATAAAAATAAAAATAATGTCATGAGCAATGCCAATAGCTCTAACTTTAACAATGCCGAGCCATTGCATTGTAAATGCTTGTTATCATTCTCTCTCAGTGAGATGTCCTGTTGAAATCCGATCACTCTTGGTTTCAGAAAGATGCACAGAAACATTTGTTCAACTTGCTTTTAAATGAAGCTGTTTTGTTTTTTATTGAATATAATTGTCCTTTTGTGTCGCTTTAAGTATTTTGACTTTATCGTGATTTCAGAAATCTTATGAAAAGAGAACAATTGATCAGACATGCATTTTTTGCCTTTGTGTGATTACTACATATAGTAAGAGGAGAGGTGTGGCGCCGCGGCCAGGGCGACTGACGCTGTAATCTGGGGACCACGGTTCGATCCCCGGGTCCGGCGGCAGGTGAGCCCAGCACCATGTGACTCTGGGCAATAGCTCGCTTAATCTTCCCGACGGCCCCCCAGCGCCTAGAGACCCTTACGGGTGATTGTGCGCTTTACAAATGTGGACTTTACTTTACATATAAGCTCTTCTTCTCCACCCAAGGCAGATGTGCGGATATATTTTCTCTTTGAAGGCGGCGGTGAAGGTGTAGATGTGCTTCTGTGTGTCGGCGTCGTAGAAAGACACCAGCCCCTCCTCGTAGTCCACGAAGATCCCCACTTTGTAAAGCTTCCCTCCAAAGATATGCTCTTTGTTTGTTTCATCTATAACAGTATGACTTGAATATCCTTGGCTCAGGAGCCAGTAGCCATTGTTGGGAGTCAGGGCCTGGACCTTTCCTTTTACTGACTCGGTGGCGACCCCCAGCTTCCACTGGTTGGACTTCGATTCCTCCTTACTCGGTACCCTTTCGATGTTCACCTCCCAGTACCACCTCCCAAAGAGGACCCCTGTGGACCCCGGGACACAGCGGTAAATTGCAAGGTTGCGGAGTTCCTTCCCATCACTGCTGATGAGGAGGGTCGCGTCTGCAGCCGTCGGATCCACCGACAGGGGCGCTGCGGAGACAGAAAACAGCATCAGGCCACTCACAAAACTTGTCAACACTTCTAAGAATGCGCAGAATTTGCAGGTAGAGAAAAATATATTTTAAAAAAGGGGCTGATTTGCAAGCCCCTGGCACCATCGATGCATCACTTTTAATATGGGGCAAAGTAACGCACCAGTGGCGCAACAGCCTTGTAAATTAGTCCCTATTAACAACTAATAATAGTGGCACATTATCAAGGGCCGGCGATAAATATCGCAAAGGAGCGCTTGTACTAGTGCAGAGTGAGCAGACACATATTTACCAATGGTTCAGCAGGTGCAGCGGCACAGGGCACGGCTGGTGATGCCACGCCTGTGCCAGTGCAGTGTGAGCAGACACATATCTTGCAATGATTCAGTGGGTGTAGTGGGTGCAGTGGCACCAGGACCTACTGGTGATGCCGCGTCCACATTAGCGCAGTGTCATGTGAGCCGTACCTAGCAATGAAATGAATTGAAATGAAATGAAATAGCATTTATAAAGCGCATGGTTACCCAGAGGCATCCCAGCGCTACGGTAGAACCAGTGCTACTGTAGCAATCAGTTTGGAAAATGCCAGGGGGCAGATTTATGTTACCTGGCGCATCCCTGGGGATGCGCCAGTTAATGTGCGCCACAGTGCGCCACTGCTCCGCCACCCATGGTGCGCCGCATTTACAATGCGGCACACCATGGTGCAAGGCAGTGAAGATGCGTGACGCATCTCTCAGCGCACGGGCGGCGCATTGCAGGACTCCTGCAATGCACAGGGGCCACCACTTCAGTGTATGGTGCGTCACCCTTACGCCTGCAGGAATTGACGTAGAAAGTGACTGAGTGAAATCTCATAGATTTCACTCAGCCGCTTTTAGGAGGCGTTCCTGCGCAGGGACCCCCCCCCCTGCGCAGGAACGCCTCCTTATGCGTCACGTTGTAAATAGGGCGCATTGTTTGCGCCGCCGTTGCGTCACATTACGTGACGCAATTGCGGCGCAAGGAGGCGCAAGAGCCTCATAAATCTGCCCCCAGGTCTTTAACTTCTTACGAAAGACAGAATGGTCTGGCTCTTTGTGCAGCTGCCGCGGCTAGGAATTCCTGCAGCGTTACAGGAAAAGCGTCGGCTGCCGCTTCGGGACCTCCTAATTCTAGGAACTGACGCCAAGTGGAGCTCATTTGATGGATTGATAGGGTGGGACGAATGAAGCAATAATATCAGGTCCCTCGGTGAAGGGTTTTGAAACTAGCCCTTTCCTGAGTAGGAAGCCTATGTAAAGACCTAAGGGCAGATTTAGCGGACTGGCGGCTGGGGACACCTTCAAGAATCCGCGCGGCGCGATTTCGCATTGTTTGAAGTTTCTTCAACACCGCAACAGGAGCACCGAGGTAGAGGGCGTTGCCTTAATCCAGGCAGGATGAAACAAGTGCCTGGACTTCAACCTTTCTTGCTAAAAGGGGAAGCAGAGGCAAACATTTTAGGCAACAGTTTTAAGATGCCAAAGCAGGAAGCAACAGCTTCCCTTGCTTGAGTTTCAAAGCTGAGCGCATCGCCTACCAAAAGCCCAAACTCTTTATTTCAGGCTTGGGGGCAAGGGGAGGGCCCAAGCACGCTGGCCAGATGGAACCAATCTCGAGGGGGAAGGCAGAGTGAGCAGAGCCATACCTACCAATGGTTCAGCTGGTGCAGTGGCACCAGGCCAGACTGGCGATGCCACGCCTATACTGGTGCAGAGTGAGCAGAGGCACACCTAGCAATGATTCAGCAGGTGCAGGGGCACCAGGCCCAGATGGCCACACATGTGCAGTGTGAGCAGAGGTCTAGGTCTCAATGGTTCAGCTAGTGCAGTAGCTCCAGTCCCACCAAACTGCGCTTTTGTACTCGTGCAGTGGGATGAGAAGGGCAGCAATCTCAGTTGAAGAAAGTGCAGTGGTGTTTCCTTTGTGGGAGCAGAATAACTTCGCACCCCCACAATGCTGGGCAGAAAGTGTCAAAATGAAAATGGTAATAAAATGATTTTATTCCAAATGTACTTTTTGACACTTTCTGCCAGCACATGGACTACGACAGCAGGGCAGAGCCAGTGCATCACTGCTGCCAATTATTTGCAGTAGTTAGGAGTGGCCAGGTAAGTTTGAAGTGCACAGGTTGGTTTGGCCGGCTACATTGCTACAGCCAAACCAACATGCCCGATTCAAACATCTCCAACTAGTTTACTTGGACATATGGTTTGGAAAGCAGGCACAGTCATACAATGCCTTTTGCAGCATTACGCCTGCCTGCTCCAGGCAATCAAGTAGAGTCTTGACTGGATGAGAGAGTTGGCTGTGGGGTTTGTGCTTGGAGGACGTGCTTCAGGACATCAATTGGCAGTGTAAGGTAAGTGATTTTTTCAATGTGTATATACATAATAATGTGTATTTTATTATGTATATTAGTATGTGTGTTTTTATGTGTATATGGTATATTTTTTGCCCCCTCCAATGAGATTTGCCACCAACTGCACCTGAGTGCTTACCCGTGAAGCGGGTGGTCCCCCTGAACAAAGGCCATTAACGCGTGTGTTAGATGCATGTTAAACTTCAGGACAAACCCAGCGGCAGCCAGCCCAGGTAAGCCTGGTGAGGTGGTGGGTTGGGCATGAGTCGACAGATGACAGAATAAGTATATTTAAATAAATAAATATTATCTATTCCGTTGACTCCCCCCGCCCCCACCATGTCCCGCCCCTCCTTACCGCGCTTAGCTGTACCGGCTGTCACCGGCCAAACCTACAAATAGGTCTTTGCTAACATCAGAGACCATTTTTACTACGGTGTAAGTGTGGCATATTAGTGTAACAGGTGGTAATGTGCAGGCAATTGTGCCTAATGCCTCATGTTACTGTCTCCAGAGGATCATATTTTTAGCAACTAGGAAACCCCTTCAAGCCGCTACACATACAGTCTCACGTGATCTCATATTCTAAGATAGTGCCCATCTGCCTTTCTTTCTTCAGTGCACAGAAAGACCAAAATAGCTATTAACACTTTTTAAGGTTGCTGTGGTGAAAAAGATGCCATCCAACCTTCTGCCTTCAGATTGGTCTCTCTAGACATGGAGAGTTTGTAATATAGCTCTTCTGGGTAACAAGTCATACTTGTTGCATATGTTTGTGCAACCTGTACCAGTTAGGGAGTGGACTAAAGATATATATTCAAGGATGCAAAACAACTTATAGACGTACCTCTGAAGACTGTCGGGTCAAAAACACGACTCTCTGCAAAGATAAAAGAGAAACATAACACAATATTATTCTTACGTTGTTTCTCGGTTATATGCTGGTAATATGCACATCAATCAGCGGTATTCCTATGGTGTCCTACAACACCCCCCTTCCAAGGAGGCATGCAGGGATGCATTATTGTATTTACCACCCTCTCCACCCTCAGACCGAAAGGAAAAAAAAATTGCTGGAGGCCCAACATACAGTTACATGGCCAACCATCTGCATCCCACTCTGACAGGGAGGCATTACCATATTTACTTTGCTTTCCTCTCACGCCTACCTCTCAAAGCTTCAACAATGAATCAGAAGCTTTAACCCCTTTACTGCGGTGGCTATTCCGCCGCAGTGCTAAGGGGGCGGGGCGGCCGCGCGGCGGCCGCGTGCTGGCGTCGGTTGAGCTGTGCTCGTGACGGAGCGGTTCCGTCACGGCCCGCCCCGCTCCTCCCCAGAGCAGCTGAAATAAGGAGAAATATTTGTAGTTCTTTCCATTTTTCATGTGAAAGAGAAAAATATCTATTGCGACTGTTATTTGTACAGGAAGTTTCCCCTTCCTACATCAAAACTATCCTGCATGTAACACAGGCTCCCATGCACCATGGTACAGGCCTGCCTACTTTGGAGTTGTTGAGCAAATTGTGCGCCAGCCCAGGGGGAAAGGCCACACGGCATTTCATAAATACGGTACATTCCTGCCCTTTCTCACTGGTGTAGGGCAGCGCAGCAAGAAGATGTGCAGCATTGCCCTATTAAAAGACCCCTTGCTCACCAACCTAGTTGGTTGCATTCTTCATTATTGGAATCCCACCGGACGAACCTAATAAATCAAGTGTGCTTCAACACCTGATTACAGTGGAGAGGGTTTTTTTTGGCTAGGGAGGTTATTTATCTCACAATAGGAAAGGGTGAATTAAAAGTACCCAGCGATGTGGTATATTTTTATAGTGGCAACTTTTTTCTGATCTTTTTTATTTATTGTTTATCCCTCTATATTCCTGATTGTATATTTTGGCTTTTATTCTACTTTTTGTGTGTTTTTAAGTGTGTTTTTCAAAGTTTTTAAATTACTTGCTTTTTAAAATTATTTTTTACTTCCGTCCATACTTCCTACATTTTCTTTTCCACCACCTTCAGAACCATAGTGAAGAGTCTGAAGAAGAGACTAAAGGCCAGGGGAAGAGGAGGAGTGAGAGCCGCAACTGCCTTCCTTGCAGAGGGAGTCGCGCAGAAGGAGTGCAGACTTGGGCCTTGTTTTCTGAGGTGGAGGTGGCCACACTGGTTTGTTTTTTGTCCAGTGCCACCTTCCCTTAACCCTGGCGGCAGGCGGCATGCCTGGGTCTGGGTATGCGCTACGCGAGTGTCACCGGCAGTGGGAGGGGGTGCGCTGGGCAGTGTTTCACTGTTCTGGGGTCTGGTGCGCCCATAACCAGTTGACGTACTGGTGGTCAGACATCCTGGACCGGTAGTAGGACCTGTTGGACCTGGTAGGTGTTGAGGTCCACGGGCTTGGTGAGTAGGTAATTATATTACTATTTTGTTCTTCTGTTCTGTGTTATTGCAAATATAATTTTTTACATGCGGGTAACTTATGTTTAAAACTCTTATATTATGTGATTGTTATTCTCCCAGACAGGTGATCGGCGCTACTAACTAATCGTACTTGTTTGCAACTTTGTTTTCCCTTGGGCTGGTTATGTAAGAGAGTTTGCGGAATTTAAATGAACAGCAACCAACCAATATGGTGTATGCATGCGTCCATCTATGCAGTTAAGAAGAATAAATGCAGACTCAGGTATTGGCCCTTCAAAGGGGGTTGGATTTGAGACTGGGAGATGATTGGGAATGTGATTGGAACTTAGGCGGAAATATCATTTTTTTGCAATTCATTCCAAAAGTCTGGAATAGGCAGTCTAGCTATGTTTAGGATTCAGGAATCGAAATGGAACTGTGGAATAATTAAGAAAGGATGGTGCACAACTGCGATACTAGTCTACTAGTCTACTACTAGTCGATCTGATTTAGGATACGTCAATGTCATTGCTATTGATGTTTTCTGTCTAAAAATATTTTTAGAGCGATTATTTAATATATATTTATTTAACACAAATAATTTTTTGTCTCCTTAACATGTTAAGCGCGCCCGTCGGCCAACGGCCTTCGTCGGCACTACCTCGGTAGTGCTCCGCACGTCCGTTGGCCAGCGCGGCCCCGCCCACTCAATAGAACGCCCCGCACTGCGGCAGAATTGCTGCCACGGTAAATGGGTTCATTATGTCTCACTGGGCTCGGTTGGAAAGAGGGTTCCCATAGTTACCCCCTGAAGCCTTGGGGTAAAGTGGGGCATGCTTAGGGCCTCTAAAGTCAGTTTCTAGCAGCTGTTCCATGTCAGACAAATGTAGTCGGAAAGGCTGTCCGAATCCGACATCATAATACATTGGCATGAAGCTCAGGGGCATATTATCAAGCATGGCGTAATAATTATCGCCGCTTTAGTGGTAGAAAACTGCTGCTAACTCAGCAATATTGGGCTTGTTAATATGCTGTAGAGAATTCCCTATTGAAGCCCATGTTCACATCAGCTTCTATGGGAATTCACAAGGGCATATTATCAATCCCATTATCGCCGCTTTAGCAGCAGTATTCTGCCGCTAAAGTGGTGATAATTATAACACCATTCCTTGATAATATGCCCCTCAGTCTTAGAGCTGTACAATTTGTCTCCGACCAACTCGTAGTCTCTGAATGCCAGTCAGAACCGAGTCGGACAGACTGAAGAGTTACCTTCCATCATAATCAGTCGGTCAGAAGTGTTTCTGAGTCGGTCGGAAATATGGTTTCCGATTCGGGTTAGGAAAATCTGAATGCCCTTCGGAGCCTTTCCAACCGACATCATAATAAGGCCTCATTCTTCAATCAGATCATCCTTTGAGCTGTTATTCATTTCTCTGTCAGGTACTGCATTTACTTTATCCTTTGCAGATTGACACACCTTTGCAAAGTGTCCAACTTTTCCACATGATGCACTTAACATTCTTAGCCGGACAGGCATGGCCATTACCATGGTTACGGAACCCACACCAGAAACAAATGTTTTTCTCATTGGAACACTAATCCTTACTATCTTTTTTTCATAACACATTTTTTACTCTGCCCCTTTTTCTTAGTGCTCCAATTTTCTTTGATGACTGCCTGCCCACTCTGTTCTTTCTGGGTCAACTTTTTACAAGACTTGCGTGATAACTCTGTGCTGTTCACAATTAGGCCTGGGGGAGCTTACACAGTTTGATTGCATGGAATTTCACAGAGTTACTGAAAACCTCTGCTGAATTCAGTGGAGTTCCGCAAGCTGGTAAAGTATACATCTACTGGTGAAAACTCATTCCTGAATAACTGCTCCCACCCTCGTTGTTATAGGGCAACATACAGTACAAACAAGTAGCAATTCAGAAAGTTTCAAGGTTTAAGACAGTCAGATGCCTGAAGTCTGTTTTAGAAGAGACAAGGGGCCTCATTGCGATGTTGGGTGAAACTCCGGAGATGGGGTTTCAAGTCAATTTTAGTTCAATTTAGGTGAACAGTAACAAAAGCAAATACATTTTCGGAGGAAAAATGAAGACATTTAATTTGTGGAAATAACCAGACAAATTGGTATCATTCTAAAGCGTCCTGTGCATTTAATCACATGACTAAAATTGCAGCAGCAGTATGTTTGTTAATGTTAACCGTGAAATATAATGTCAAGAAAATTTGAGCGATCATGGTAAAAAATTGAGGGGCGACAAATTGGCTTCCAGACCATCACTTAATGTCCTATTACGTATGGTAATCTTCATTACTTCGGGTCCCGTACTCCTCGACACCTTCGTCTACAAGTGAGATCATTCTATTTCCGACAGAAAAAAGAAAGAAGGAATGCTGGACTTACCCCCAACCCCCCTCCCACCGGGAGTACAAAAGGGTACATGTCCCAGCATTCCCTCTGAAATACCAAGCCCAAGATGAAGGCCGGCACACAAAGGGAGGGAGAAAGTCACGAAGGTGTCGAGGACTACGGGACCCGGAGTAATGAAGATTACCATACGTAATAGGACATTACCCCCAGGTCCCTCTGTCCTCGACACCTTCATCTACAAGTGAGACATACCAAGCAGCAACCCGGCATTCATCCACAAGAAAAAACACAACAAACCACCAGGACAGCACAGAAACCCTGAGATTTATTGGAAATACAGAAATCAAGGGCGAGCACAACCCAACACCCCTAAAGCAAAACCGCCCTCCACACCCAGCAAATTCTGAAGGCGATAATGTTGGATGAAAGCATTTGGAGAAGCCCAAGTGGCCGCCCTACAAATCTCAGAGAGAAGAACATCCCTGGACCTCAGCCCAAGACGCCGCCACCCCTCTAGTAGAACGACCATGGACACCCACCGGAGGAGGGGAACCAGAAAGAGAGTAGGCCAAAGAAATGACCTGCTTCAGCCATCTACCAATCGAGACAGAGGAAACCTTGCGGCCATGGAAAGCAGCCCCAAAGGAGACAAAAAGGGAATCCGAAACACAAAAGGCAGAAGTGCGCTCCAGATACACACGCAGAGCTCCGCACACATCCAGCAAGGACCAACAAGGACCCCCTGGGGAATCAAAATCAGGGCCCAAAACAGGCAAGACCAACTCCTGGGCCCGGTGAAACTGAGAAGCGACCTTAGGCAGGAAAGCAGAATCAAGGCCAAGAACCACCCCACCCTCCGAAAAGGACAAGAAAGGTTCACGCGCCATCAAGGCCCCCAACTCACCAAGGCGTCGAGCAGAGGCGATGGCCACCAGAAACACCACCTTCAAGGTAACAAACTTCAAGTCCACGTCCGACAAGGGCTCAAAAGGAGGATCCAGCAAAGCCCGAAGGAACAAAGGCAAATCCCACAAAGGAAATGAAGGCCTGGACACAGGACGAGAAAGGGAAAACCCACGGAGAAGACGAGAAACCAAGTCCTCATCATCCGACAGGGTCCCCCACAGGAAACGAAACGCACTCTGAGCCCGCAAAGTGGACACAGCCCAACCCCTCTCGAAACCTTCCCACAAAAATTGAAGCACAGTCTGCAAGGAATACAGCAAAGGGGAAAGGCCCAACCCCGCACACCAACGTCTGAAATTACTCCAATGACGATCATAAGATCGGAGGGTAGAAGGTCTACGGGAAGCCTGAAGAGCCACAGCGAAATGCTCAGGGAAGCCACGTCGCTGCCACCCCTGCCTCTCAACCTCCACACCGACAGCCGCAACCGGAGAAGAGACAGGGACGGGGACGAACGCAGGGGAGACGGGGACAGGGGGAGAAACCAAGGGCCCTGGATCGCCAACAGACGAACCGTCGGAAACCAAGACCTCCGAGGCCAAAAGGGCAGGACCACAACCACATCCCAAGACTCCAGACACAAGCACGCCAGAAACCGAGGAATCGGTACAAAAGGGGGTGGTGATGGATGGAGCATCTGAACCAATCAAACACTCACACCCAGTCAAAAGATCTGGGTTTGATCCATCACCGTTCTTTAGCCCACTCTGCCACCCCAGTTCAGACATGGCTATATGCAAATCAGTCTGACCCTGTGCCTCATGGGAACAGTCCAGCCCGAACTGCCAAGCCATGCCTTCCCTGGACCGGAAACAAGCTTCCGAGGACTGGTTTCTGGCATTCCAGCCGTCTTCAGCCCGGCTTGCTTGAATCCAGTGGCAAAGTGAGCAAGGGACTCACGTCTGAAACCGAGGAATCAGCGCCAGAGGAGGAAAGGCATAAAGCAGGCGCGGAGGCCAAGGAACCGACAGGGCATCCACCCCCCAACAACCTTCCTGCAGGAATCGGGAGCAGAAGCAAGACAGCTGCGCATTCTGCCGGGAGGCAAAGAGGTCCAGAAAGGGACGCCCAAACTTCACGCACACAAGCCGAAACGCAACCTGGGTGAGAGACAACCCCAACGACCCCGGAAAGCAACGACTCAGGGCATCCGCCACAAAGTTGTCCACTCCCCGAATGTGAATCGCTGCCAGAAAGACAGAAGGTGACCCTCCGCCCAACAGAACAGCGGAACAACCACAGCATTCAGAGAGGCCGAACGGACCCCCACTTGATGGTTCAGATACGCCACAGTCACCACATTGTCGGAAAGCACCAGAACGTTCCGACCCAGGAGCCTGGCACAAAACCCCATCACAGCCGACAAACCGCCGTCAGTTCCCTCCAGTTGGAGGAGCGGCGATACTCCAAGGATGGACCAACGACCCTGAAGGGACTGAGACCACAAGGTCGCCCCCCATCCCAGGGAGATCGCATCTGTAGTCAAAACCAGAGAAGGGGAAGGCTGCAGAGGGAGACCCTGAGACAGATGCAACCCGGTCGACCACCAAACAAGAGTCGGGAGGACCACGGGAGACACAGGCAGAAGGAACCCCAAATTCCCAGACACAGGATCCCAATGGGACAGAAGATAACTCCACAGGGGGCGCAGGCGGAACCGAGCCCAAGCCACCGTAAAGACCGTCGCTGCCATCAGACCCAGAAGCGGCAACCAGAGGCGGATGGAAAACAACCCCCAGCCCGAAACAGCCGAGCCAGGGAAACCAGGGTCAGGACACGAGGGACAGGCAGGAACACACGGTTGAGGTCCGTACGAAAATGGGCCCCAATGAACACCAAGTCATGAGACGGGGACAACTGACACTTTGGGATGTTGATCAGGAACCCGTGCTGACACAACGTGGAGCAAACCAACTCCCGCGCCTCCAACAACAGGACCCGGGACGGAGCATGAATCAGCCAGTCGTCTAAGTAGGGGTACACCATCACCCCCTGAAGATGAAGCCAAGCCACCAAGGGAGCCACCACCTTCGTAAAAACCCTCGGGGCAGACCGCAGAATGAAGGGCGAACACACGAAACTGGAAGTGACGCCCCTGAACACAAAACCTCAGGAAGCGACTGGACCGAGGATGCACCGGAACGTGGTAGTAGGCATCCTGAAGATCCAGGGTACACATGAAGTGTCCCGGAAGCACCAAAGGAATCACCCTCTGCAACGTCTCCATTCGAAAGGGAATTCTCAGAACCCACCTGTTCAGAACCCTCAAATCCAGAACCAGACGATAACCCCCCGTGACCTTGGGCACCAGAAAAATCAGTGAATAAAAGCCCAACCCCAACTCCGCAGGA
This sequence comes from Lissotriton helveticus, assembly GCF_964261635.1. Lineage (NCBI taxonomy): Eukaryota > Metazoa > Chordata > Amphibia > Caudata > Salamandridae > Lissotriton > Lissotriton helveticus. The sequence continues at coordinate 29,076,646 of NC_136067.1, read as the reverse complement.
GGGACCTCCTGAATGGCCCCCTTTATTATTAAATATCTTTTATTGAGCATGTCAGCACAATATGGGCACAAAACAATTGTAAGCGATCGCCAAGCAGCCTTGTGAGTGCTAGAGTTCAAATATAACAGAAGGGCATGCAATACGGTGCTGTACGTACAAGATCATGGTTCTACACAGCAAGCCGCCTACAACCCAACATGGGCCGGCCGCGTTTTAAACAGTGCAGTGCTATGTCATGACCAGCCCTTGCTACCGGATCGGGTATGGAAGCAGGCCCAGGATTCAGAATCAAGACCCGCGACCACCCGTCGCCCTCTCTGCCGGCCCGCACCGTCCTTTGCCAGTGCGGTTCATAGCCCGCCCAAGGTGCAGTGATTCTCTAACGACTGACACACTCCTTGAACAACAGAACCCCCGCCCCTCCAACAAGCCCAACCCCCCCATTGCCCAACAACCCCCTCCCATCCTAGCCCCAACCCCTTCCGTCCCGACCCCTCCCTTCCTCCCCATTCCCTCCCCGTGTGGTCCATGGTCACATTCCTCCTTGTATCACAGCCAATCCCACCAACCTAACGAGCGGAACTGTCACCCTTCCCCTCCTGATCAGTCTCCGTTAGCCTCAGCAATCTAAGATACCGTGGACAGGTCACTTCCACCAACTCCGAGGAAAGGAGGGCTAGAAATAGGCGCCATAGTTCAGCATACTTGGCCCCCTCTCCTGCCTTGTACAGGGAAAGCCTTTCCATACCCAGGACCATCCACAGGCGGTGGAGCCAACCCTGATACGTAGGAATTTGTGCAGAGCGCCAGTGTGCCAGAATGTTTTGTAGCGCCGAACCCAGCGCGATGGCCATCAAGCGCCCCCTCCGTGATCTTAACAGATAGGTCAATGCGTTGGGGAGCCCCAAAATGACATGTGAAGGGAAGCGTGGGATTTCTGTGTCAAAATGGGCATCCACTTCATCTAAAACCTAGCGCCAATATTCCTGCAAATATCTGCAGTGCCAAAGTATGTGTGAGAGTGCCCAATTGTCCACAACCCCGCCAGCATAAGGGATCCTTGTTACTGTCCATCTCATACAGACGCTCCGGGGTGTAGTACCAATAGGTCGCTACCTTTGTAAGAGTGTCCGTGAGTCCCATATGGTAAGCTGAGTGTCGCGCTCTGTAGTATATTCCCTCCCATTCCTTGAAGGGTCTCCCCATCTCCCGCCGAACCCTGCTCGCGCGCTCCCATCGAACCCTGCTCGCGCTGTAGGTATATCTGTGTTTGTGCATGAGCATTTTATGAATGGCCCCCTTTAGAAGAAGATCCTTCACCCCTCGAGAGAGATGAAACCTTTTGGATCGGCATGCAGGCCAAGGAGTTGGGTGGACACCGGAGTCCGGGGGGGGGGGGGCAGAGAACTCCACCAGATAACCCTCGCGCAAGATGTCCAACACCCAAGCGTCGGGACAGGACTGAACCCAGGCGTCCAGGAAGAAGCGCAGCCGCCCTCCTACCAACATCCCGGGAACCACAGCCAAGGAGTCAGCAACGGGGTTTAGCAGGAGGAGGGGACCTAGCCTTACGATTCCGACCCCGACCAGAAGAAAACTTCCCCTGGCCCTTCCGAAACTGCCTACGAGAAGAAGGGTGGAAGAAAGGTCGAGGCTTAAAGGGAGCAGGGGCAGCAGAAGAAGCCTTAAAAGAAGAAGAGTGCTACTTTTCCTTAAATAGCTTGTGCAATTTGTCTTTCAACTCCCCCCCAAACAGCATAGAACCCTGGAAGGGTATACGCAGAGCACAAGACTTCTGCGCAGAGTCCGTCTTCCAGTCCTTCAGTACAAGACTGCAACGAGCCGCCACACGAGCGCCGCCGGAGAGGGCAGCCGCCCGCACCACATCAAAAGAAACATCAGAAAGCAGCTCCACCTGACGCTCGATGTGTCCAAGAAGAGTGGAACAGTCCGTGGATTCATCCATAGACTGATAGAGGGACTTAAAGTCAGACAGCAAGGACTGCGACACGTAAGTACCATAGACACCAGCCCTCAAGGCCAGATGGGAGCCAGAATACACTTTCCGGAGAGCAACGTCAGCCTTCTTGTCCACAGGATCCCTCAGCACAGCGTCCTCCGACAAGGAAGTGCGACCCACCACACTTGCCACAAAAGAGTCAATGGGGATCGAATCCGGGAGCTCCGAAGCCATATCCTGCAGGGGGCAAAGCCGGGCCATAAAACGCGGAACTAGGATACGATCAGGATCAGCACACTCCCGCTTCAAAACATCCTTAATAAAGGGGTGCACCGGGACATCCACCGTGGCAGAACTCTGGAACTGCCTCAGCAAAGAACTACCAGAAGTACTGGGGGTAGCCACATCAGCGAAGCCCATGTTCTCCTTGACATGACGTAAAATATCCGGCAGAGCGTCCTTGTCAACATACTTCCCCTTGAGATCAGAGTCCCCTGCCACCGCAGACTCATCCCCAGAGGAGGCCCAAGAAACAGGAGCAGAAGCCGCCCCCTGCTGCGAGCTCTGCCAGCACCCATCTCAGCAATGGTCTCCTTAATTAAGCGCTTCAAACGCGCATCATCACCCCCATCAGGGCGCCTGGACTTGGCCCTACGAGAAGGAGAACAAGATGAACTTGAGGAAGAGGAAAACAACCTCTCCCTATGGTGTCACTTCTTAGAACACTTGCCCATCTTCCGAAAACGGCCAAAGAAGCACAGCACAGCAAACAGAAAGTAGCAAGAAGCAGGAATCGCCAAAAACCGCTACGCGGTACTCACCACTGCCCCGCTATTTAAGCACCAAACAATTAGCCCGGGACAGGAGCGCCTGACCTCCATGAGGACGGCAGTCAGGCCGAGGAAACCGGAAGCTGTCATCACACCACAGCCAACCCGGCTTCGAGCAGGAGGCCACGCCCCTCAGAAAGCCAGGCAGACCGGGAGGGGCGACCATCGGGCAAGCGCTGGACCACGTGGAACATCATCCACGCGAGGCCATACCAGCGTGAAACAGCCCCCACGCCACTCCCTCCAAGCCCGGCAGGGGGGGAGAGGCAGAAAGATCCAGATGACAACGTCCAAGCACGTCCAGCGCGGGAGATCCGAGCTCCTCGCGCTTCAATCGCCTCTGTCTGAATGACAGAAAAAAAGAACAGAGGGAATGCTGGGACATGTACCCTTTTGTACTCCCGGCGGGAGGGGGGATGAGGGTAAGTCCAGCATTCCTTCTTTCTTTTTTTCTGTCGGAAATAGAATTATCTCACTTGTACACGAAGGTGTCGAGGACGGAGGGACCTGGGGGTAATGCTGCCTTACATGCTTGAGTGCTTGACGAACCAGCATGATTATTCTCCTGTCAGACTGCATAATCTTTTTGGGTATTTCTCTTATGGTGGTCACTCAACATGCAATAGCTTCAATGCCCTCTAGCCATCGAAGCCTGGTATGGAGTTAGGAAGCTAAAATTCTGCGGGTACCTGCATCTCCTCGGGTACACTGAAGCCCGTTGTCGGTAGTGAATTGTTTACTAGATCAGCACACTCCAAATCATTCATTGAACACCACAAGATTGCATCAGATTGCCAGCCACAAAGCAAGGCACACAGTAAAACTGCAGCCTCCCGGGAAGACTAAAGCACAGCAAAATTGAGAGAGCAAAATCAGTACCCAAACCAACTGAACACAAAGCAACACCCACAGTGTCCGTTACCCATTAATGTATTATAATGAAAAACAGTAGGCTCTAATTTGTTCTCTTAGGTCCTGAGACGAGCGCAGTGCCAGTGTGAGAAGGAGCTTTCGTCGGGGTGGGGGCACACTCTGCCACGCCTGGTTAGCTGAGTGTTTGCCAAACTCTGTACTCCAAGTGCAGCATAGAGTGACAATACTGAGCAAACTCTAGCCCATCCGTATTCATGATATCAAGTAGTTTAACCGAGTGTAGGATTTTTTAGGGTCGGTAATTTATCTTGAATTTTTTGTCCCAACAACGAACTACTATCTGATCTCAGATAAGTTGCAATGTAAAATTCGTATTTTAATGAAGTTTGACTCTCTGGATGGGGTCCAAGAAAGTACACCACACAAGGTGGGTGCACAGGGCTTGTCTCGCACCGATGGGAGTGCGAACAACCCCCAACAGACAAATCTCCTTGCCCTGTGCTCACACTGAGGCAGTTTACAATTCTTACTGGTTCAGTGAAAATGGTAATTTTAAACAAACCTAGGGGCATATTAGCAAGGAATTGCAATATTTATTGCAAAACACGCTTAGTGCGTTTATTGTTATCGCTGCCTGTCGCTGGATATGTTAGCGGTTAGCGGAGAAAACATGCTATTAGCAATGTTTATCTCCATTGTGCTAATATATCCAGTGGTAGCGGCGAAATGCCTGAAAATTGCTGGAAATCCAGCGATAATCTCACATTAACGCCAATGGGGACTTAACCTGACAATCCACCTCCCATTGAAGAAACTGGTAAGTCATGTTTTTAGCAGGTATTAGATTATAGCGATAATCGCGCTTACCGTGACTTTTTTATCGCTTTGCCTGCATTGCTAATAGGCGATAGCTTTGTTAGCGACTGCTTTCAGTCGCTAATCGTTCGGATACACCCACTTTGCATGTCATTAGCGATAAATATCGCTGACATGCAAAGCGGGCCCCAATCCGCTCGCTATCGCCTGACAGCTGTCGCTAACTGCTGTTAGCGACAGCTTGCTAATAGGGTGATAAAAATATTGCAGCTTTAGCGGTAAAAAGTGCCACTGAAGCGGTGATATTGCTCTTGCTAATATGCCCGTTAGTTCCTTTCTAGTTGCATATAAATCAGCTGGGACTGGCCTGATAGTCGAGTCTCCATTGAAAAAGCTGTACCCAATCTGTCAATGATTTTGTAACCACACTCAAAAATGCTGTCTGTGGATAAATGCTAATGAATTCTGTCTGTGGATAAACGCTCACAAATGCTGTCTGTGGATAAACGCTCACAAATGCTGTCTGTGGATAAGGACTCACAAACAATGTCCGTGGATAAACGCTCATGAATGCTGTCTGTCGATTAATGCTAATGAATGCAGTCTGTGGATAAACGCTTATTATGAATGCTGTCGAAATGCATCTGACGGCTCTTTTTTTTTTTTTGTTTTGTCCTCATCTCCACTATGGCTGTGATCCGTCGAATCTCTGGACTGGGAGGAAAGAAAGACAGGCTGTGAATATGACACGCAAACTCAGTAAGTACTGGTAGGGTTGCGACCAATTGGTAGAGTTGCCAAAACCCAGATGCTGTGTCAATCACTCTGCACATTCTACCCTCAGCAACTTGTTATGCGGATGCTCAACCATCAGCCATATTACTTATTGCTTGAATCAACCTTTGTACCCCTCAAAGAAGGCGAGGTTGCAAAGCAGAGAAGGTATAACATGGCTTCGTAATCATCGGACGTGGGAAAAAAAAAAAAAAAAAAAAACACTCCTCTAATGAGATTAATCAAGTAAGTGCAAAAAAGCTCTTTTTTCTGGTTTCCCAGCTCTGGCTAGATCTGATTTAGATATTTGTAGCATTGAAATACGCCAGTCTTGTATGGAAGGGGGAGATACCTCTTTCCATCTCTTATAAATTTCTCTCCGGGCCACCAGGATGGAGAAGAATAAGCGATTTCTGGTTGCACTTCGCTTCTGATCTGCTACTCCGAAGATTACTAATGGAAGATCAATGGACACCGTGGAACAGATGGAAGATGGAACTTTGTTACTGATTTGATCCCAAAAGGACCTGAGTTGGGGGCAATCAAAAAACATATGTGCATCAGAGGCAGCCACTAGGCCGCACCGCGCACATGCGAGCGAACCCCCTGGGGAAAATTTGGAAAGCCTCTGAGGCGAGTAGTAGGCCCTGTGAATAGTAAAAAAAGATGGTTTCTACGGAGCCAAGCTGGTTTGACCAGGTCCCACAGAACGTTACATGATATTGACCATAAGTCGTTCAAGTTCGAGGATGGCATCATGGACCCCCATAATTTTCCGGGGAGATGAAAATCCCCGTCAATCTCCTCCAGGATTAAGTTATACCATAGAGAGACTTCCTTTGCTGCTTTTGGTTTGTCTAGCATAAGGTCTTCCAGATGGTTTGCTTCACCTAGTGGTCTATTGTGAAGCCGAGCGAGTCTATTTGGCTGTATTTCGGCTTGAGCCCAACTTGAGATTTGCAGATACTTTGATCTAGACAGCCCTGGACCTGTCTTTCTTACAAGATGTTCCCACGGCAGCAAGACTCCATCTATGAATAGGTCCCCCCAAGTAAGAATTCCAGCGTCTTTTAGTGGGATTACCAGTGCATCAGTTGTCCAGCCAGGGGGTACGGGTAGATCCCATATTGGAGATCTATTTGAATAATATCCTAATTTAGTTGCAGATCTTATATTATACCAAGTTCTTGCAAGACCCTGCAGCACCTTTAGTTTGACCTTCTTAAAAAATGTGGGGTCTCCGAACTTGAATAGAAAGCCTGACTGCCTGACTTCTTCACCCTGCAGCAATGCCTTGAACATCAACCCTATACCTTGGTCTGATGGATTTTTTTACAAAATTCGTGCATGTGTCATCTGAAAGGCCCAGGCATATATCTGAAGGTCGGGACCAGCTAAGCCACCTTTCTCCCTACGTCGCCTTAATTTCTTCCACGCGATTCTTACAGTTTTATTTTTCCATATAAATGAAGAAATACTGCTTTGCATCTTCGCCACTAATGATGTGTCAAAAAATAATGGTATAGTGTTAAAAATAAAAGTTAACTGAGGTAAAATTGACATCTTCACCAAGTTTGCACGTCCCAGAACCGTCAAAGGCAGGTGCTTCCAGGACTCCATTAATTTCCTGCATTTTTTCGCAACTATTGTAAAATTAGTAGATGCAATCAGATTGATGTCTTTGATGATTCTTAGACCTAGGTCATTGAGATTACTGCTAAGTTGACCATTGAAACCTGTTAGATCACTATTCCAAGCCATTATTTCGGTCTTGGATTCGTTAACCTCGTACCCTGAGATTTCCCCGAACTCGAGTGCTAAGTTTATAGCTGCTGGAAATGCAGTGCTGATATCCGACGTCATAATCATGACATCGTCGGCATACAGTGACACCTTTTTTTCCCAATCTCTATACTTAAAAGGCTTGATGTTATTAGCCTGGCGGATTTTTTGCGCAAAGGGCTCAATGTAGAGATCGAAAAGCAGGGGGGACAAGGGGCACCCCTGACGTGTGCCCCTTGTGATGGAGAATGACTCTGATAATCCACCGTTAACCAAAACAGAGGCCGTCGGGTTATGATATATAAGATCCACTGCTCTACAAAAAAAGTGTCCCATGCCGAACTTTTCCAAGACCCCCGACAGGTACAACCAATTGACCCTGTCGAAGGCCTTGGTGGCGTCCAACGTGAAAATTGCCAATGGTGCAGAAGAAGCTGTTGCCATGTCGATTGCTCCTATAAGGTCATACGTCAGCTCGAAGAGCTGGCGACCCTTCACGAAGCCCTTCTGATTAGAGTGTAGAACATCTGGAGCCACCTGGCTCAATCTCTTGGCTAAAAGAGATGTATAGATTTTATAGTCCGCGTTAAGTATTGAAATGGGACGATATGAACCGCAGTCGGAAGGAACCTTGCCTGGTTTCAGGATAAGTGTAATAGAAGCATTATTCCAGGAGGTAGGGGGTAACATTCCTTCTTGCAAAATTTGATTAAATATATCTACAAGAAGAGGAGAGATTTCAGTTATTAGATGTTTATATATTTCAGACGGCAAGCCGTCGGGCCCCGCCGCTTTACCTTCTTTGCTGTTTTTTATTACACTTATCACCTCTTCTTCAGTGATCCTCTTATCCAAAGATATACTTTGTTCTACGGTTAGAGATGGTAAAGAAATGCCTTCCAGCCAATCCTTTATTTTATGAGGTGAGGTGTTCATATCCTCCTGATATATATTCTGGAAAAAATCCTTGAAGGCAGATCTTATTTCAGCATCTGAAAATACGGTCCCAGCCCTGGTTTTTATACAATCTACGTTGTTCCGACTCTGATCAGTTCTGGACTTCCAGGCTAGTAATTTACCAGCCCCTTCTCCGAATTCAAAATTGGCTAACTTACTGGCTTCCCATTTCTGGAGAATACGCTGGTTAAGGATAGAAGCCAACTGCCCCTTAAGCTCTAGTAGTTTTTCCTGTTTATCCGATGTAATTGAGTCGGAAACATTATTACAAGCCTCTAGCTCAGATTGGATCAATGACATGTTGGTTTCTATAGATTACATTTTTTGGGTGTATTGCTTTCTTCGGAATGTAGTTTTGCTCTTAATAACACCCCGTAGAAAGCATTTAAAAGCATCCCAGACAATGCAGGGAGTAGCCGAGCCAATATTGAGACGAAAGAATTCCTGTATTTCTGTCCTAATACATGCAAGATCGTCCGGAGATGAAAAAAGTGAATGATCGCACGTCCATGATCTGTTCGGAGATCTGATCAAACCGACAAGTTCCAGGGAAACAGCACTGTGATCTGACAAGTGTGACGGTAAATAGGCAATATTTTTTACAGAGTCAAACAAAGTTTTGCTAATTAGAATAAAGTCAATCCTTGATTGGTGGTGATATTTGAAATTATGAAATGAGAAAATTGGTTTCTGATCTGCTCTTACTCTCCAAATATCAAGGATTCCATATTGATTCATAAATTTGAGTAAGAAAGCTCTAGATTTAGAGAATGTTTGTTGCCGGCTGGACTGAGTCTTGTCAATCAGAGAATTAAGCACAATATTAAAATCCCCTGCCATTATGACAGGTTCTGGGAAGTGCAATAATTCAGAGAATAATGTCTCTAGGACTGATGGGTCATCCCTGTTAGGACCATAGTACCCTACGATGGTGAATTGTGATCCATTTATAACTACTGCAGCTATGACCCATCTGCCTGCGGAGTCAACCTTCTGCTTTAAGATTTTTGTGGTGATTGATTTTTTAAAGAAAATCGAGACCCCTCTAGTAGTACTTGTTTGTGAAGTTGAAACAGACAAATCTATCCACTTGTTCTTTTTTATTACTTCTAACAGGTCGACTTCAGCCAGGTGAGTCTCCTGGAGTATTACGACCTGCGCTTCTAAGTCCCGTAAATATTGAATGATCCTGTTAGACCTAGGTTTGGTACGCAAGTCATTAATATTCCAGGAGAGAATCCTAAGAGTACTCATGTCAAGTGAGATTAATTCGACCCATCGTGCAGTCCTTAGCTGACAACTGAAATACTATGCCTAAGAATATAAAGCTTGTCCATAATGAACAGCAAAAAAAGAGACAGTCCACAACTATATAGGAAATGAGGATTTTTTTATTTTGTACTCCCACCCCCCCACCACCCGAGTGAAACCCTTCCAACCACCCTTGAGGAACCCTTGTTCTAACTAACCGGGACGTGTCCGGTTTTTCGGTACCCCTAACTCTTTACCAAGCCCCTGTAGGAGCGAGTTTTATAATGTAGAGGGCTGTATAGTGCTCCATCCTATTAATGAACTGGAAAAGTGTTTCTTTCCTTATCCCCTTTTTTTTCCCAATCACCCCTTAGTGCAATTTGTGCAAATTAACTTAGTATGAGTGTTTAATCTTTCGAATCCCCTGTTTTTCTTTTCCTTTCCTTTTCTTCTCCTTTTTCTCCTATCTCTACATTATCTTTCCATTATCTTTCCCCTTGCTTTTGTACTTCTCCCATTCCTTATTTATTTTTCCTTATTCTACTTATTGTCTTCGCCCTCCACCATTGGTTTACTGAAGGAAAACAAACAAAGATTTTTCCACTCCTTTTTCTTTTTCTTTTTTATTTTCTCTTGGGAGTCATAGGATGAAGGAAAGGACTAGAAACAACCACAAAAAGAAGAGTATATAGTCTGGCTCTCGTTATTTTACCCCAAGCCTCCTTCAGCCCCCTTTGCGGCTCCAAAAGTCATCAGTAGGTCATCTGCAGCCTGAACTGTGTGTATATTAAACATCTTATTGTTCATCATAATCTTCAGGGCTGCTGGAAATCTCAGCTGCACTGTAGCGCCTAGATTTCTAAATGCCTCCATTCTCCTGCCCAATTCCCATTGTCTATTTAAGGTGGCCCTTGATAGATCCGATCTTATTTGAAAGTTAAAGCCATCTTCTGACAGGGATTTTTGCTTAAGTGCTAGATTGAGAATCTGGTCCTTTAAAGTATAGGTGTGGAAGTTTACCAATACCTTGCGTGGTTTAGACCTCTGTGTATTTATTCTGAAGGGATCCCTGTGTATACGCTGTATATCCAGAGCTAGTTCCTCTTCTGAGTGATCCAAATTGAGAGACTTTTTTAAGAGCCGGACAATATATGTCTTGATATTCGAGCCTTCACTAACTTCCGGCACATTTAAGATGCGAATATTAGAGCGCCTGGAGTTATTCTCCAAAATCTCCAGCCTATCAGCTAGAGCGGTATCCTCCCCTTTTAGTTTTGTAATCTCTTCTTTGGCATTGTCCAGTTCAAGAGAGATCACAGCAACCGTCTCCTCAATGCGGTCTCACTAACATCTGTTGCTGATCCCTGATCGATGCATTACAATGAATGCTGTTTATGGGGACACAATAGGTTCCCCCCAGGCCACAATTTTGTGGGCCAGGGGAATGGAGCCCTGCTAGGGTCCTCCAATGTGGCTTTCTGACAGCGTTTTCATGTCAGGAAGGCAAACAAGGAATGGCTGTCTCAAACCACCATCATAATTCTGATGGCAAAAACGCTGTCCTTAATGTATTATGAGGAGTTTCCGATGTCATAATAGCCTCCTTGAGCCTGTTGGAAGGCATTGGTCGGTCCCTTTGACTGCTGCCTCTGACCGCACAGATTGTACTGTGTCGGTCAGACCGCAGCAAAAGTTGGCAGTCGGACCACAACTGACGAGCTATTGGTTGTGGTCCAACAGCCATTGGAATTAGGCCATTAGTGTTATTGGTGGCTCTGAGTGGCTTAACGCAACCCAGCACAAATCGCTGCTTTGCATTACTCCGCCCTGAGATGGCATTCCTTGGTCATTGTGTGGGTGCTCCCCCTCATACTATATGTGTTGCAGAATGCAGGACACATAGAAAGAGGAATATGCTGCCCAAGATTGTTTATGTGCAAGATAGAACACCTTTCTGCTCAAAAACAATCCTGAGAGGCGATTTCATTTGCTGCCGAAACGCAAACAAATATTTCTCCTTCAAAAGTTTTGGTGCTTCCCCGTCCATGGGTGCTGCATTGGAAAAACCAAAGCAATGCCCAAGGAACCCCTCCCTGCGGAAGACTATGGTTGAAATAACACATGTAGAGGGGATGGTCCCTGACAATAATGCCGCTTACACAATAGTAACATGAGTAGTTAATCGTTGGGTTTGGTTACCAAATATGTTGGTTACTTAATTTGAAGTCATGCTTCTTTCTTCCATGATGTCTTCAGCATCATCTTTATATATCATTTCTCATGACGTTGATTGAGTTATTGTATCAAAAACAAGCCTAGAACCATAAAGAACAATCAAAGTTAGGAAGGAAAACCCATCTGTTCCAACTCTTGATTGTGCCTTACAATGGACACTTCTTCACTTTATGACCTGCACATACTGAAGGGACAGAAGTGACAGGGTCTGATGCTAGACATACGTCATCTGCATATAGGAGTGTCACACTAGGCCTCCTTCTGCATTTGTTGCCTTCAAAGACTTTGCAATCTCTGGAGGGCATTGCAAGACTCTGTAGCTCGTAATAAATCCAATTCAGTTTGACAAATTACTTTTCTACATCTCCTAAGATTAATATTTTTTTGTTTTATTCATTTATTTTATGATTTATGATAGTAATGTGATGTTCTTATGTCTTGTGCATTTTTTTATTAATCCAACTGTACTTTTCTAATTAGTTTGTGACTTTCGATGAAGTTGAAGGACTGCTGTTGGCTTCTCTTACCTCTGCACTGCACTCCACCATCGCTCCTCCACGGGCAGCTGTTGACTCCCCATGAAGCGCGTGGACAATCGATGAGAGACCTTTCTGCTCCTGTGCACTTGACGTCACTCATCCACACGGGGAAGACGCCACTTCTGAATATATCATTTCTTGTTTCTGCTCTGATTGCTGATCCACAGTTGAGTTGTCTACAGACCACCTCAGCATCCTTCACATCCCAGTCGCTATCACAGACCGTCCCCCAGCGATTCTCGTGTTTGATCTCCACCCTCCCACTGCAGGCGTCCCCGGAATTCACCAACCGGACGGTGTCAGCTCCCCCTGTGAGCAAAGGACCAGAAGGAACAGGTCAGAAAATTGATCACAAAGGAATCTAATCTAATTTGTGAGAACAATTGTCATCAAATCTTTTGAACAACCATCTGCCCTTATTGTCATCTCTTATTGACTACTGTGGCAAGTGTATTACCAGATCACACTCAGTGGTTAGTGCTCAAAATCAACTCAGAACTATTCAAGGCTACCTAAGTGACTTCAGAATTTGTATATTAACACATGGGACAAAAGCACAGTTTATGATGACTCGGTTGACTGACCTGGTGATTAATACATGACACACACGTAGAAAGCACCAAATATGTTGTCCTTTTGGGGGAGCTCTTCTTGATGAGCCCCCAGATGGAACACCTCCCTACAAACACATGTAGAACAATCATATCATGTTCTCGCTCATCAGACCTGCCAGTAGTTCTAGGTGGTTTATTAAAATCCATCTTACAATGTTAAATTTAGGGTACCTGGTGGCCTTAAATAAACTCTTTTAGAAATAACACATTTACGAGGGTTCAGTGGGTGGGTTGATTGAGGCTCGTACAGTAGAGTAAAAGGCGCCTCTTTAAAGCACAGAGTGCTGTCTTTGGTCCCTGCTGAGATGATGGAGGCCCCCCTCTGCCATCACAACAGGTGAACCACCCACCTTTTCTAGAGCTCTATGCCTGCCAGGCAGGGAGAACTGGGCAGCCAATGCCTCCATCAGAGCAGGGGATGCCCCAAAGCTGACATGGCCACCGTGCTTCCTTTAACCCGCTCAGCGTTTATGCACTGTTCACATCTACACTCCAAAAGCAGAGTTTATAATGGGCATTCTTTGTTTACTGTGTCTGGGAATGTAATGCCTCGCATGGTGGACCAGGGAAGGAGAGTGAAAGTTAGTTAGAAAGTTATGCTTTTGTGTAAGTCTGCAATAGTAAACCTAGGCTGTGCATGTGAGAATGAAATGAAGTAAGACACAGCAAAGTCTTTCACCACTCACCTGTGAGTATATCTGTGATATAATATTTATAGATAGATAGATAGATAGATAGATCGATAGATAGAGAGATAGATAGATAGAGAGAGATAGAGAGATAGAGTGACAGCGATAGATAGATAGAGTGAGGGCGAGAGATAGAT